>NC_059134.1:66142012-70969512 GCF_020740605.2 Lemur catta | reverse complement strand
AAAAGAGGTAAATAGCAGGAGGTCTGAATGTGTAAACTAGACCCCAGAAGTCTATCATCCTTAGGAAGACAATTCTCAGCAGAAGATGCTGTATGCTTTGGACTTTCCTGTGTAAAGAGTGATTCTTTCTCATCTGTACCCTTTTGGGAAACAGTGGCATATATATTTTTACCCTGTGGTTTTATCCTGTTAATATGGTCCTAGTCATTGGTCCACTTAGCATTGGATCATGAGTATATTGGATATGGAAAACTTCTATTCCATGGAACTTTTATTTATTGTAATTCATAGAAATTCAGAATCTTTTTAAGTATTTTCATTTATTTTCTTTGGGTCAAACTATTTTTCTATGAAGTTTCATTTAAAGGAAGTTAGCATTTGTTTCATACCTACCAAATACTAGATATTTGCACATATATTGATTGAATTGATATTCACAGCAACTCTTTAAGGAAAATTTGTTGTCCCTAATATTATAGATGGGGACACAGAAGCTCAGTGATTTATGTAACTTCTGAAGTTCACAGGTCTAGTAAGGGAGAGGTCTAGGATTTAAAACCTTACTCTAGGCCAGGTGCTGTGGCTCATGCCTGTAATCCTAGGACTTTGGCAGGCCGAGTGGGAGGATCACTTGAGGCCAGAAGTTTGAGACCAGCCTGAGCAACATCTTGAGGCCCTGTCTCTACAAAAATAAAAAAACTATCCAGGTGCTACTAGGGAGGCTGAGGAAGGAGGATCACCTGAACCCAGGATTTCAAGGCTACAGTGAGCTATGATTGTGCCACTGCACTCCAGCCTCAGCAGCAGAGTGAGACCCTGTCTCTAACAAAACAAACAAACAAACAAACAAAAATCCAGACTCCAAATCTTTCTGCTATACCACACTTGTCCTTCTGGCAATAGGTTCTATTAAGACTGATAGCAGTTCTCTAGTTCTAGGCACTATGGATGCAAATAAAGATATGATTTTGAAGAAATCTAAAATGCTAATAGATTAGGCATGATAAAATGTAAAAGTTTTTCAGGGGACTCTCTTACTCAATTTTGGGAAATAGTGTGAAGATGGTGCTTATGTGGGAAGAAAAAACAGAACCAGATAAATAATGCAGAATTCTTTCCTATAACAAACAAGATAGCTTGGAAAAACTAGAAGTTCTGTAGCTTGATAGGTGTGCAAATAGGTACTTAGCAAAGAATCCCTTAGCATGCAAGACAACGGGTATTTGTACTTGTCTTTTATAATGATAACTCAAACAATTCTGTGCAGTGATTCATGGAAACAATTGGATTCTCATGTTCTCCTGAAGCTGTTTATGATAATATGTTACCAGCAAATGCGAGTGAGAAATTTAAAGCAAATGGCTTTAAGAAAGGGAGGGGTGGTGGAGGTAGGGAAGGAGAAATACAAGCTAGCAGCACTTCAGTTATTTATTTGTGGAACCAAACTATTTGGTGTGTATAAAAAATGTGCAAATTTGAGTCGATGGTGAAAACCTTTCTTTAGCTTTCACAGACAATTACGATTTATGAAAATTCATAATCCTTGTATATGGGCCTTTTGTATTTCTTTTCCCTAGAAGTTAGGATATGTGTAATGTTATATAGCAGTCTATCTAAATTACTCTGCTTTCCCTGAAATCAGCCCTCTATGGGTAGTGTGTTAAATACATCCTGTTCAAGCTCCTCATCTCGTTTTCCCTCAAGAGTATCCTCAACATTTACTTTTATAGTGAAGCAGCTCCACTTGTGTATGGTGGGTCTGGTGTAGCTTCTTTGGTCAAAGCTGGAAGGTAGAAATTTGATCTCATATTTCTCTGGGCCTTGAAATGAATGGGCAGTGACATTCTTATTTTATTTCATGATGGTCTGTGTAAAAATACAATTAAATGTTGATCATCAAGGCTAACCAGAAAAAGCATGCTAGGAAAAGCATGGATAGCTAACAACCAATAAATATTAATATTTGTTAGAAAATTACTGTGTAAAAACTACAGTGAGCCTCCAAATCTTGTGTGCCAATAGCTTTAACTACTTCCCTAACCAATTTTGTTGTCAAACTGCCCAGAATGAGAGTCAAATAGATTGGTTAGAAGATTACTTGCTCCACTTTTCTCTCTCTCTCTTTTTTTACGGTTGTTAGCTAATGATTAAATACCTCCAACTCTAGAAGTAGAAGGGAAGGAATACATAAAAATAGTAAATCCTTTGACTAAGCTCTGATTAAATTACTGTTTAGTATATTTAACTGGAATATCCGAAATAAAATTCTACAGGAAGGATATAAATTAGTAAAGAATAATTCAGATGATGATGGAAAAAATAGTTAATAATTTATTTAATTTAGATTTCAGAAAACTTTAATTCTAATAGTGTCTTCCCTGGCGATAGACCACCGGAGTTCAAATTCTGCTTTCTGTATTTACTACGTGTAACCTTAGGCAAGTTTTTATATTTTATTTCATTTTTTAAATTTCAGAATATTATGGGGGCACAAACATTTTGATTACATGTTTTGCTTTTGTGCAGTTTGAGTCAAAGTTATAAGTGTGCTCATCACCAAGGTAGTGTGCATTGTACCCGTTAGATGTAAGTTTACCGGTCCCCTTCTTGCCCCTCCCACCTACTTGATTTCCGTTGATTTTTACTACCATATGTGCCCAAGGGTATTGATTAATTATTTCCAATTTAATTATGAGTAGATGTGGTGTTTGTTTTTCCATTCTTGTGCTACATTGCTTAGAAGAATGGTCTCTAGTGCCATCCAGGTTGTTACAAAAGGTATTAGTTCACCATTTTCTTATGGCTGCACAGTACTCCATAGTATACATATACCACATTTTATTAATCCACTTATGAATTGATGGGCACTTGGGTTGATTCCGCATCTTTGCGATTTTGAATTGTGCTGCAATAAACATTCGAGTGCATGTGCCTTTTTGATAAAATGACTTTTTTCTTTTGGGTAAATACCCCATGGTGGGATTGCTAGATCAAATGGTAGGTCTACTTTTAGTTCTTTGAAGTATCTCCATATTTCCGTAGAGGTTGTACTACTTTGCAGTCCCACCAACAGTGTATAAGCGTTCCCTTCTCTCCACATCCATGCCAGCATCTGTTGTTTTGGGACTTTTTGATAAAAGCCATCGTCACTGGGGTTAGGTGATATCTCATTGTGGTTTTGATTTGTATTTCCCTGATGATTAGAAACTTTGGGCATTTTTTCATATGTTTATTGACCATTAGTGTTTCTTCTTTTGAACAGTTTTTGTTCATATCTTTTGCCCACTTTTTTTATGGGGTTTGATTTTTTTCTTGCAGATTTGTTTGAGTTCTTTATAGATTCTGGTTATCAGCTGTTTATCAGATGTATAGCATGCAAATATTTTCTCCTATTCTGTAGGTTGACTGTTCATCATATTTATTGTTTCCTTGGCTGTGCAGAAGCTTTTTAATTTGATCAAGTCCCATTTGTTAATTTTTGTTTTTGCTGTGATTATCTTTGGTGTCTTTTTCATAAATTCTATTTTTTTAAATAAACAGTTTTGTGCCTTGATTTCCTTATCAGTAAACAGGGATAATGACATTATCTAACTCTTAGAGTTGCTTTTAAAACTAAATGAGATAATACATGTAGCAGTGCTTAGCACAGTGACTGGTACTTTCTAAGCATCTAGTAAAAACTATCTATATATCTTTTCAACCATCTCTGTAATATCCACCCATTTATCTTTTAATCTTTTTAATGTTTCTGACAACATAGATTGATGATTTTTTTTTGCCATGGAATATGTAGAACTTCTAAAACAAGAGATAAATTTAATTGGCCAATGTGTGTGGGCAGAGGAGACACCCCGAAAACCAATGTACATACAGAGATCTAGAAGCTCTATTTTAAATATTCTTTCATGGCTACTTTTTTTCTGGTTAAATATAGTACCCTTAATTTATCTCTACTTATTCATTTAATAATATTTAAATAATTTGGCAATATTTAAAGGGTGTTTTCTTTGTCCAAAACATTGTACTAGGTATTGTGGGAATACAGAAAGGCCTCGAGTTCTGTTCTTCCTTGAAAAATTTGTAATTTGGTTGGGATTACTTACAAAACATAATTATAGGTATTTTTAAAAGATTATATGAGGTAATATGCACTAAGTGTTGAATGAGTGGTATACAAAATAATGTCTCAGAGAACTTACTAGAAGTGATTAGAAGAGGGGTGGATCATAGTTAACCTGGAATAATCCCAGCTGGTTTCCTAATGATAAGAAAGGCAGTTGTGGGAAATAGGGGGAGAGAGGCAGAGCAAAGCCTGAGAGACAACAATAAGTGAAGTTTGAGTATATCAGTCTAGTTAGAGTAGAAGGTTAAAGTGAAGATAAGTGTAGAAAGATTGGTTGGTGTGGGTGGAGGGCCTTGAATTGGGTTTTAACTTTGCCATCAGGGGAGAGCCACTGAGGATTGTTGATCAGGAGAGTGGCCTGATGAAGAGGGTGGTGGTAAGACTGATTTGGAGTGGGGAGATGCTGAAATTAGGGAAACTAGAGTACGTTGTAAGAGTTTGGGTATGGGGTGTAATAAAGCCCTGTACCAAGGTGACTATCAGTATAGTAAGAAAGATGAACATGAGAAACATTATGAAGGAAGGGTTGACGGAACTTAACAGGTTGGCAATGAGGAACAATGATACAAAAGAGGAGATATTGTTTATGTTTTGAACCTGGGTGATTCTGAGAATGATACTTCTCTGAATATTAATGAATGAGAGAAGGTATTGAGGAAAATAATGATGACTCTGCTTTAAGGTTGTTTAATATGAAATTGCAGAGTACGTCTTGGTATAAATATTTCACAATCATTTGAGGACTGTTGTATTTCAGGGAGATAAGAGAGAATTTAGTGTTGGGGATATAGATATAATAATCATATGATTTAGATGTTAAGGGATGAGATGTTTGGTAAAAAGAGTATAGAGAAAGAATAATGTTTAGGTTGGAAGCATTAACATGTGAGTGGTATTTTCTGTGATTATCGATTCACTTTAATTTAAAACAACAAGCTATTTGCTCACCTCTTCCTCTTTGACTTTTCCTCCCTTTTTCTTTCCGATATTATTGATTGTCTCCAGTGTATCGTGCACTGTTCTGTGACCTGGGGATCCAGTAGTGAATAAGACAGAGATGATCCCTGTCCTCATGGTACATATAGAAAAGCTTATTTTTTGTCAGACAAAATCTTTTAATGATTTCTCTTTTTAGCTCATTTACCATAAGCTTTTGATAATATCAATGAAACCATTTATCTCCCAGGGTCTAGAAAGTGTTCTCTCACAAGAGGTTTCTTTTTCTTTCTCTTGTTGATACATTTTTTTTTAAATTTCAGCTTATTATGGGAGTACAGAAGTTCAGGTTATGTATATTGCCCATTCCCCCCCATCCCCCTGAGTCAGAGCTTCAAGCGTGTCCATTCCCCAGACAGCGCGCATCGCGCTCATTATGTAGGTATACACCCATCTCTGATACTTTTTATTGTTACTGTATTGTAAGCAATATTCTGTAGGAGTTAAATTACCTACCACTGAAGTTTGAAAAATACTGATTGTAGTCCCTTTGGCTTGGGAGGTTTTTATTGTGTTAAGCTTATAAGTGTAAGGTCTCCTGAAAAAAAGTTTATTATATCACTTGGAAGTTGTAAGAACAAGGAAAAAGATGTTTTTCTAAAACAGTCTTATTTCTTACATCCAAACACTTCTCTTAATGATGTGAAATTTATCTCAAATCACAATAAAACTTGCAACTAGATATCGGACTTCCCCTTTCTCCTATTTTTCTCTATCCTTATTCTGCTTCTGATTTAGCCACAAAGTTCACCCAATGTCTTCATCTCATTCTTTCTTCTACCCTTCCCTAATAAAATGGAGGAATGGAAGAAGAGGATTGCCATGCAAGATTGGCCAGTTCAGATTGATGTAGGATGAAAACATCATTCTAAGGAATGAAATATCAGATTACCAATGTCTGAATCTGTATTTGTGTTCTAAGACTCACGCTCAGGAAATCTTGTGCTGTTGATGGTCCTCAGTTCATTCCACATTTACCCTGGTGCAGTGCTTTCCCCTCCCCACCAAACTGCTCAATTTTTGTGTTAGGTGATTATAAATGATATTATTTAGAACAGAGATATAAGGTAAAAAAGAAATATCAGATAGTAGCTGTATGACATACTTTTCTGATAAAAAAAGAAGGGGATTATTGATGAAAGAAAAACATCCCTATATGGGGGGTATTTTGAAAATGATGAGAAAAAGTTTTTACTATATTGGAAGGAATGATGTAAATTTGAATGTTTTAAATCTTGAGTTAGATAGATATAAAATAAAATCACTTTTCTGAGAGAACTTTTAAAATGCAGTTTGTTTGGAGCATTATCTATATTAATGGTATTCATTTTTATTTATATCTTAAGAATTTTCAGAGTGTGAGAGAACCATGTCAAATTTTCAATCCCTTAATACTAATTTAGCTTGGGTTACTTAGATCACTTTGGTAGTGGGCCAATCTGGTCACCAAATTTGGACAAGAATTCCAGATTCTGAGTGTCTCAAAAATAGTTCTGGATATGTACCCTATCCTTGGTTATTTTTCTAAACGTATGTAGAGATACTAAATTACATTGTGAGGTAAATTTTCAATTTCAAAAATATAGCCTACTTTAGAAGAAAAAATAAAGCATAGCTCCTACTTTTAAGGAAAAATTAAGACAAAAGCTTTTGAGATAGGATCTGACCTGTCTTTTTCACCCTTCAGAAAGGTTTGTAGGCCAGAAAGAAATCTGTGAAAGAGAAGTTTTTATAATGGGCATGCTACTGACTTACACTTAAGTTATCATTTCAAATGGCAATGATATAATTTGTAGTCCTTTGTGCTATGTCTAGAAAGTTGTAGTGCTCTTATTGGTATTTGTAGTCACCTTTGATGAATTGGTCTTTCTTGTTTTTCATTTTTATTTAATGTAAGACAAATAACTCTTATTGTTAAATAACAAAAATTGCTTCATAGCATTCAGTATTAAAATGCACTTCTTTTTGGGGGAAGCCAGATAGATGTGTTTACTCTGTAGAGAGATTTAGATTTGATTTTTTGTTTTCTTCATGGTAATTATGTTTGCACTTTGCTGATCACTAGTTGTGCATTATTACAATGGAAGGTGACAATTTGATTGTCTTCAATTGGAGAAACAAGTAATTTTATATTCACCAAGCTGTCAGGTAACACTAACTCACAGTACTAAGAGCTCCTGGCAATGCAGCTTGGCACCTATATTTAACTGCTTTGATGCTTGTGTAACCTCTGCTGAATCAGAAATACTTTGCCTGCTGGAAATGGTTTTTAGGGCTGTAGAATGAGGTTTTCATTAAGTAGACAAACTGAAAATGAACTGCAAAGCTGTGGTTGTTCCTCTCCTCCCCTTTCACCTTCTCCCCTCCTCCCTCCCATCCCCTTATCCTCCCTCTTTACTCTCCCTCCCTCCCTCCCTCCTCTCTTTCTTCTTCTTCTTCTTCTTTGGATAGGAACCTGAATTTATGCCTTATTTCATTACACAAAAGAGGAATTACTGGTTTGTTTTACTTAGCTAAAGGAGAACCTCAGAGATTGGCTTCTTTACATGATATTGTTCAGTGTTACCATGTGTGAATTTTTGTATCTTGAAACAATCTATATGTATCAATTTTCATTTTTCCCTTTTTTTCTGGCAATATTAAACAAACAGTGAAAATATAGGTAAGAATGGAAAAGTATGCAGTTATAGCTTCCTATGCTTTCTCTCTGAGAAGTTATTGTTCTGGTTTATGGTTTTTGTTAATAATTGGATAAGATATCCTGTAATTGGGCTTCCATATTAGTGGGTCAGTTTTGAGCTGACAAAGACATGTCTGTTATTAACTTTAAAAATTATGGTTCTCATTGCATGTGAAGAGGAGATTCAAAGTGAACATAAATAAATTCATTCTGCCATTATTTTAGACAGCTTTCTTTCACTCAAGTCACGTGGAGGTCTTTCAATTGAACTATAAAGTCATTGTGCTTGATTAAAATCCTCTAAGTTAGTGTGTATTTATAGTAGTCATTGTTTGGTTTTGCTCTTATTGTTAAGTCACAGATTTTATTTATAAACTCTGACCCTGGCTTTCCAACAAGTTGCTGGTAGATAAACTGTGAGAAAACTCAATATTATTTCTATCGAGCAAAAAGTATAGATAGAGGTTACATGAAGTCAAGTTGTTTTGATCCCAGGAAGAAACTAGATACTCAGGGACACATGTAATAATTATAGATTTTCCATAGGCAGTCAGTCATTAGGCTGGTTGCCTGTCTCTTCCAGCAGATACTACCCAATTAGACAGAGGTGGTTACGTGATGTAACATTATCAGGAGAAACAATTCATGAGTCAAAGCATTCCAAGACATATGAGCTCTAGTCCAAAGAACAGTCTTAAGCTATATAAAGTGACAGCAATATTGTCAGCTAAATATAAACTCTAGAAACACAAACTTTGATGACTTGAGAAGAATCTGTTCCAGGTAGTTCCTGTTTTGTAAAAGAACCTCAGAGGGCTTTTGGAGACAATTTTGGTGTTTTGGCGTGAAAAATTAGAAGCCTTAGAAAAGTCAAAACCCATTAATTTAAGTCCTTTCTTAGACATACTTCAAGAACTTCAAATATATTTCATTTGCTTCATCTCTATTGATTTGACAGCTAACTCGAATCAGTGAGTTTTCTTCTACAAGTGTTGTGTCTATGTGTTATCATATGTGTTCTGAAAAGCTGCTACAAACTGTAGAAGATAGGTTTCTAACTTTCCAAAATAGTTCTGAAAGCAGTTACCTTGTTTTCCCCTGAATTTTTAAAATTGCATATTAAACAGATGGAAGAAAAAGAAAACTATGGCAGAATCCCAGGGAAGTTTGGAGGTAGAGTGGGGGAGAGGAGGTGGTAGTGCTGTATAAAATAATACAAAGAATCGGTAACAACTCTCAGGCTTTATTAGAATGAAGCAGGGAAGATTTTAAAAGGTATGCCTTCATTTTAATGTCTAGAATTAGGGTGTCTTCTGCAATCCTCCTCTCCCTAAGATCTTTAAATGTGGGAATTAAGAGATACAAGAAGAAGGTTTTTTAAATCATTTTTTGCCCTAGGCTGGGTAGACTAGCATCCTTCGTAGGGGGTACCGGGTATTGTGCATTTTGTCAGCTGAACATATCTGTTACTCATGTTCCTTAAAATGAGAGCCACTGTGTTACATTTTTGGAAAATTAGTCGTTTATTTGTCAGCATCAAATCAAATACAGCATTAAATTAACAGTGATTTATCTGACTGAAATAAGTCTAGCCTGGTAGCCTGGGGCTGAGCTACAAAAATAAACGTGAATGTTGGCCTCAAATTTTTATTTTTATTTTTAATAAGTAAGCCAACTACTAAAATGTTGCTTTATGATAATAACAGGACTTCTTTTGAATAAATGTAACACCTAAAAAGTGAATGCCATTTGATAGTAATTGTAAAAATAATGAAAATATTTCACAAAATCAGGTTTAAAATATTGTTTCAATGATTTCAGTGGTTCTTCTAAATAGTTATGTAAGTTCCAAATGATAGTTCTGAAAGATGGGTTCTTTCCAAGTAGTAATTCCAAAAAATGTAATATGAGTGATTATGCCTTATGAGAAAGTTTAAAAGTTGAAGGTTGTTTTAGAATAATCCTAACTTTTAAATATATACAAATAACTGTTTTAAAAAACAATAACACCAAATCAGAAAGGTTGTAGAAAATGTGATATTTTGAGAGAGAGGACTTAATGTGTACATATCCAGTATCCTCATCATTTTATAAAGTCTTGGGCCAACTAATTTTGATTTCTTATTGAAGAAGAGAAAATAAATTTACTGTCTGAGTACGTCTGTAGTGGCCTAAATATTCATATAGTATACTGGTGTTTTGGAGTAAAATAATTATCACCTTTCTAGAGGCATTCTACTGATTTCCTAGAGAACGTTATCAGTTATGGGAAGCTTTATCACCAACAATCTCATTTCCAAAAGTCCTAAGCCTGGAGTTCTTCCAAATGGCTTGGCATCCTGGGAATTCACTTGATCTGTTGGGCAGAGACATTTCAAACCCAGGGAACATATGATGGGAATTTAGTTTTATATGTCCCAAAGATATTTAATTCTCCTTGGAGGTTTTACTTGATAATAGCTATGCCCCAGAAAACCATCTTGTTTAACCAATGTGATAAGTTGACAATGTAGTTTTTCTCTCTGATTATAATGTACTCTGTGTAGTCAATACACTAGTACCATGTGAGTGTAATTTCCTCTTTTATTTTATCTCCAATGCACTGTATTATAAATAAACAGTTAAAAAAAACACCAAACAAATCTGTTGCATCTCCTTTTAAGATTGTACCACTGTAGACACTTGTTCTAGTAAAGTAGAATTGGGCGCATTTGATTGCATTTAAATTTTTCATGCTTCAGCAGTTTGGCTGGGAGCACAGTAAAGAAAAATCCCATGAGCGAGGATAGTTTAGAATAATAGAACTTGATTTTGTGTATTATAGCGGCAACATTTGCGCTGCTTTAGTTAGGGTTGTGTCAGCACTTCCATTATAAACCCCTGTTTTCAGGGGGTATAACTAGGGAGATTTTTTAAAAATACAAATTAAAAAAACAATTCATTTGAATGATTTTTAAGTTATAATAGTGCAAAAATAAAACAAAGTAAAGTCACACAGAAATTGACCATTTCCACAAGGATTTTGATTTTCTTTTGCTTATTAGTTGTATATTGAAGCAGCTAAAGTAAGGTGCTATTCTAATGTATTGGGGTGAAAATTTTTGTAATGGAAAATTACTTAAATGAGCATGAAAATAAGAGTAAGCATCCCACATGGCATTTTAAAACATTAAAACATGGGTATGTTTGAGTTTTTAAAGGAGAGTAGCTATGGTGCAGTGGTTATGGTAGAGGATTTACCAAAAGCCTAGTATCTTCGTAGCTTCTAGAATACAGTTTAGTTGGTCTAGTACAATGTTTTAAAAGGGAAAGCTAAAGTAATGAATGAGATGTAATCAGAAAATCGAAGGATTATTTAATAAAGTAATTGTGCAAAAAATAGTAAATAAAATCTAATAAGCAGTAAATCTAAGGTTTGTTTAATAAACTATTTATTAAAAATAATTTTAGCACATTTTACTTTTTAAAAAACAACAAAAGCATCACCCAAAACAAAATGTAACAAAACCAGCAATAAAAAACAAACCTGAAAAAACCCCCAACAGTTTTATCAAAAGGAAATGCTCAAGGAAAATACCTTGCTGAAAGAACAAAAATAATCTTTTTCTCTGCTAACAACATACTTGAGAACTATAATAAAGTAAACCCAAGAAATGAAATAAAATATGATTTGGAAAAGTATTCTTGGAACAAAATGCTCAAAGTTGAGTATGCCTTCCTTGGTTGTCCTTACCTCCCCCCTTTCTTTTTCTCCTAATGATGGTGTGGACTGAGGATGAACAGTCAGATTTTATATTACTTTTTTTTTTCCGGCAGCCTACCTTTTATTTGCAACCTTGATACACATTTGTATTTGTAGATGCAAAATAAAAGACAAATTGTGTGATGTTATAAATAGGTAGCTTTCCTGAATGGTCACTGAAGGAATCACCAGAAGACTGTTGATGAAGGAGAGGTGAAGCCTTTCCTCACTAATTGTATTCAGCGTGTAATTTCTAAACTTCCCTCTGAATTTTGATTTTCAATTAACACTCCCCATTTGAAGATAATTTTCTATTTAATGTAATTGCAGGAAATAATTTATTGGCTGATTAAGACTGAGGACCCAGCCTTCCTTAAGAAAACACTCTAACAAACCAGCCTTTAAACTCAACTCATAGCTTTGGACAGATTTAGTCTATTTTTACAGCTGCATGGTTGTGTTTTAATTAGGATTGTGCACTATTGTTCACTGGTGCAGTTACAGTTGAAATTATTCTTAAGAGACTGTTTTCATTTTGGGTTTTGTCATGATTAATTTATACTAATGCAAAAATCACAGATATTGCTATTGGAAGGAGCCAATTCACTTTATAATAGGATGTTTGTTGGGGGAGCTAAAGTCACTTTGAGTTTTGGATTATGACTTTCAGTTGTATTTAACTGTTTAAAACACTGGAAGTAAACTCATTCTTTTGTTTTTAATGTGAGTGATTACATTATTGATACTGTCATTATCTGAACTAGGCAAACACTCTTGTTTGTGGCAAGCTCTTGATAAACTTGCAGAACAGTTGTAGTTTGCCTGGTTTTACTACAGTAGTTATGGGGCCAGTAAAGTAAGCTCTACAGTGATTCTTGTATACTAAGAGACATCCTTTGGGTATCATTTTCTAAATTGTGTCTACATTTGTTCATTTGTTATTATTAATATAAATTGATGAAGAATATATTTATCTGATATTTTGATATAGTAGTCTTTAGAACATTTAATTTCTTTCTCCTCACAGAAAATGTAGGCATTTTTCTGTACTCCATTTTCTAGTATCAAGTCTAATAGATAAAATTTTTATTGTTTGTAGAATGATTATTATAAGTAGGTATCAGCATTTTAATATGTTTCAAAGCACTTCAAAAGCCTGTAATACTTTTATTTAGAACTGTGCATAATTAGATTAGCTGATCTTATATTAATTTTTTTCACTGTAGGATACTAAATCTGAGCCCCCTCATTAATTGTGAGAAATTTAGCATTAGCTGTTAAATCCTATGTGAAACATGGGCTGCTACATAAAAACTACTGTTTAAATTGGAATTAACTTAATTATTTTTCTTTGCACTTGATATTTCCTTCACTGCAATATTCATGAAAGCATGTGACAGATTTGTAAATTTAACTGTTAATCTCAGATTTCTAGACCCTTTAATCAGTATTTATTTGTCTGTGGAAACAGTACTAGCAAGTTAATGATTTGCTAATTTGAAAAATGCTCATGTGGTTTCCTATGTTAACTGATTTGTGCATTTTTAAAAAAAATGGTATGAAATCAATTAATGTTAAAGAGCAATTAAGGTGGAGATTTTATTCCTTTCATTACACAGCAGTTTTGGAGCTAAAGATGCAATAAACTGAAACAACCTAAAGTTTTGGAAAAAATACACAACTGCTTCTTCTGTTGAGTTATACACTTTAGTGGTTTTATTTCTAACCTTGCTAAGAAATTCATTTTGATAAAGTGATATTCTCTAAAAGTTTTGAAATTCTGTTTAATAATCATGATTTTCTCACTTTATTTGAAAGCACAGAATGGAGATCTTATTTTGCAGAGTGTAGTTGATGTTTATTTGTGGGTACATAAATGAATGTTCAGTATTGTTTTGGGAGGTTTTAAATAATATGCGTAATAGGCATTTTATTATTTTTATAATAAATGCTTTGAATCTTATATTTACTTTCTAATATAAAACAGGCATATAGCTATTTCAGATACTCAATTCAAATGCTACAAAATTACCTTAAGACTAATCTAACAGTATCAGCCACTCTCTCAATTAATATGTCAATTAAAAGTTAAGTTACAGCAGTTGACACATATTGAAGGTCTCTAGAAAAGCTTTAGATAGTACTAAGTAGTGTTAGTCTTTGCTCTCATAATACAAGATGTAAAATAATAAATCAGGACCAGATTGGCTAAGGACTCTCATGATGGATTTACTTTACTGATTATATTTTTATATATAGACTTCTTTTGTTCTTACATTAAACCATAGGAGAAATTTGGATATTTGTGCTTTCAACTCATCCTGCAAACTGGCTCATTTGCCAGGTACATTCCTTCATTTTTTTCATTGCTAACCATCAAACCAATTACACTCAAGAAGCTTATGATCTAGTTAGAAGTGGAAAGAAAAATATACACATACATACACTGTACATTATGAAAACTAATTCTGTAAAAATTTCATTTGTGAATTGGTAAGAGAAAATATGGAACAATTACTGGGAAAAGGTTTGCTGAGTCAAAAGCAAAGAGGGAAAGCAGGCTAGATAAGCCAAGAGTTCTTTTTCAGTGGTTTAGAGTAGACCATAAATATCTCTAAAGTTAAAGAACTTTTATTTTTTCTTGAATTAGTCAAATGCAAGAGATGGTTTACTCTTTTGTCATTGACAGCTCTTTTTAATTCATACTGTTTTCCTTCTTCTGCAGAAGAATGTCTTCCAAGCAAGCCACCTCTCCATTTGCCTGTGCAGCAGATGGAGAGGAAGCGATGACCCAGGATTTGACCTCAAGGGAAAAGGAAGAGGGCAGTGATCAGCATATGGCCTCCCATCTGCCTCTGCACCCCATAATGCACAACAAACCTCACTCTGAGGAGCTACCAACACTTGTCAATACCATTCAACAAGATGCTGACTGGGACAGTGTTCTGTCATCTCAGCAAAGAATGGTAAGCTTTTAAAATCTGGCCACTGTTAAGTAAGTGTGTTCCTTAGTATGTGCTCATTATAAACAGGTGTTTTAGGGAAGCTCAAAATACATGGCATTAGAGTTATTCATGTTTAGGTTATTAAATAACTTCCTGGTATGTACCACTAATATACTAGTAACTGGGAAAACTTGAAAAGTGGTTGAGATTTAGTTTATGACCATTATTAGGTCAGCTTGTCAAAAGATATTTGATTTAATATTTTTTAGGGGGCAGTTGGTTATCTTATTCTCTGAATCCCTGAATTTAAGCTGAAGAACTTGGTAATATCACAAAATAGGATGATCAAATAAATTATAGCTATGTATCAATATTGAAAAATTAAATTAAGCAAATATGTGTGAATGAGGTCATATAGTGAATTATCATCAATGAGGAAATGCAGTTATTTATCATTTTAATGGTTATTCTTGATTTATAATAAAGGTTTTCTCACTTATGTGCCTATATATTAATTTCAAAAGAGCATGCAAAGCTCCTGAGTATCATTCAGACTGTAGTTTTCTCTAAAAGTAGAAACAACAACATCAAATACATGAAGTGTATTAGCCAGCTTTCCTATGTTAAATTCCATCTCTAACCATCAAAACAGAAACCATAGTAAGGAACATTATCTTGTTTAAAGCATAAATATTCAATTTTTTAGCGTCCAGAAGAGACCAAAACCTTAATATATTTGATTAGATTAGAAATTTGAAACCCTGTTTTGCATTTCTTAACTTTTCACTAACCAAAAGTTAAGTTAATGAAAAATATTTTAAGTGGGCACCGAGGAAATTTTTATTCCTTAATAAAAATAAGGTAATATTTAAAATGCTTTTACTACTAATAACACATTTAAATTCTTACTAAATGCTTAATGTCTCAGAGACTTAATTCAATAATTTATGGAGGCAGACATTCTTCAAGATAATTTTGCAGACACAGCCAGTGCTCTGGAGCAGTAGGTAAGAAATAGAAAATTGGAAGATAAATAGATTCTAGATTAATTTTAGTTTTAAAGGGATCAACATTGTATAATTAGATCCACTGGAAGATTTATTTTTCTTGAGTAGGGGGAGGAAAAAGGTATAATAAAGCAAGTCTGTTTTAATGATTGAACCTAAGTTCATTTTATACCTGCAAGGTAGTAGCTTGGGTGAAACTGTGATTAATGTAAAATTTAATAAACACTTACCTCATTTTACTTTAAAATAAATATGAAGTCCAAAAGGATGTTTATGAACTAAATATCCAGTCACTGACAGTTGCTTATTGGCAAGATAGTAGGGTTATGTTTCGTTTTTATTTCAACAAATATTTATTATCTTCTATATGCCAAGCATTCTACTAGGTATTGACTGTATAGTGGTGAGAAAAACAGACATGATTCATTCCTTCATGGAATTTGTAGTCTAGGAGAGGAAATAGAAATTCAATAAATATACACACAAATGTATAACTAAAATTGTGATGTGTGCTATGAAGAAAAAGAATATGATGTGATAACATAGTGGGGAAAACCTAATTTAGAATAGATGGTTAGGAATTCCCTCTCTGAGCTAAGGATGATAGGAACTAACCAGGTGGAGTGGAACAAAAACTAAAACTGCAGAGGGAACAGCATGTATGAAGTACCTGAGGTGAGAAAATTATAGCATAATTGAAGAAAATAAAAGATGGTCTTTGTGCTTGGAGTGTAATAAGTGAGGATGCAACATAGCATCAGATATGGTTAGAAAGATTGGAAGGAGCTGTATCAAACAGGACCTTGGCGATAACATTATGGAGGTGAGATTTGATCTAAGTGCAATGGAAAGCCTTTGAAGGGTTTAAGAACATTTCAAGCAGATAATTCTGGCTGTGGTATAATGAATGGATTGGAGAGGGACAAGAGTGAAAGCAGGAAGACCCACTGGGAGTCTATTTCAGAAGTCTAGGTGAGAGATGAATGTTTTGGATTAGTGTAGAGGAAGAGTGCATAGAGAGAAAGGATGTGTTCAAGATATATTTTGGCTTTTATGTCAAATACAGTCATAGACAAATAAAAATAGCTGGACTGGAAAATATGGATAGAGGAAGAAATATTACATTTCAAATTTTATTTCTTTGAGAACACTGTACTTACTTTACCTAGTAAAATTTTGTTTGTATCTTAGTAAGTGCCAGGTTGCTTTGGTGAGTTATTCTCAAACTTTTATGATCTAAAATTTGTTGGAAAATAGATATTAACAATTTGCTTACCAAATTAATATTAAATGTGATTTATGGTAGTATAAAATAGTTTAAAGTTATAATGTGTTATATATTAGTGTAAAAGAAATCATACTTGTTAGAAATGTTTTCAAACTTTCACTTTCTTTTGATATTAAACATTGCTTTCCACTGGAGCCTTTGTGTATTCTGAATGTTTGGAAGCCAAAATATTTTGTTTTAACTCCCACTCTATAGTATTTCCCAGCTGTGTACTTATATGGTGTAATAAAAGGATTTAACAAATGGGAAATAGCAGCTGCATTTGGAAATTCCCTTTGTGCTTCCTTTTCACTGGGTAGATTCAATAATGTGTAACAACTGTAACATCAGACCTGTAATGACTTACACTGCAAGTATCATATCACCAACCAAGTTTCTTTGTAGGAAAGAAAAACAATAGAAGGATTTTAGGTTTTTGGGCAGACCTGCAAACCTACAGAGAGAAAGAGAGAGAGAGAGTGAGAGAGAGAAAGTATTGGAGTAGGAGGACTGTGACTAACATAAAATTTAATAAACATTTTACCTCATTCTACTTTAAAATAAATATGAAATCCAAAAGGAAGTTTATGAAATGAAGTGAAATTTGTAGTTCTCTTTAATGGATCAGTCTTTGCTTACTATAATTGAACCCCATAAAATAGTTGTGGAAAAATAAAACTTAGAAGAAAATCTGAAAAACAGAAAACAACCCCCCCCCAAATTTTATCACCACATATTTAGTTTCCATTGTTTTTTACTTTCTATGATGGCTTCTTGTGGCCCTCATTCATGAACAGTTAGAAACAAGCCCTAAAAGTTTCTTATCTCTTGTATTCAGGAAGGGTTTTACTTTGATATAGCAAAACCACAGAGGAGCTTGTCTGTTAAGAGAGGGTAAAGACAAGGCAAAGAAGTTCTGCTAATTCCCACTTCATGATTAGAAAAAAATCCTTAAATGTTAAAATTTTGATTATTTCAAAGAGGGCACTGCAACAAAATATGAGGGCACACAGTTTCAAACAAGAAAAAGAATTTGTTATGGCATAAGCAAAGAAGGAGAATAGAAATTTTAGAGACAGGAATTCAAGGGCCAATTTGAGATAAAACAGTTTAGACTCTGGTTTTAGTTATAATTACTTATATTACAGACACCAAAATGTTCAATTTTAAATTTAATTTGCTATGTTAATTGGTAAGATCCATTTGAAGGTTAAAAGTTAGAGTAAGAATTCACTGTCCTTCTCTAATGTATAACCAGTACTATGAATATTTTCATCATGGCACCAGTGTGCCAATACCTTTTTTGCAGAGGGATATTGACATGTCCACTAAAATCTGTTTTTGCTCCCGTTAAGACTGTCCCATTTGGCTAGAATAAATTCACATATTTTTTTCATGAAAAATGTATAGTGTATCATTCTTTTTATGTGAATAAGCATGGAGGAACATTTTGGTGGTAATGTTTAGTGTCATGTATATGTTATTGTATGTGATTATTACCTGCTAAAGAATGCAACTATAGAAAGGACAGGTATGTTTATATATTGTTAGCAAACTTGTCTGCAAATTACGTACAGTTTTTTGGTGCAAACTATATATACATACTTATTGTATCAAATGGATAAATTGATATGTGTGTGTTAATTTGAGCCTTCCTTCCCTTACTTTTTTTTTCTTTCACTTTAGAGTATAATTTAGAGAGGTGTTACTATCATCACTGTTTACCTGTGTATATAGTGTGTACTAAATTCCAGGTACAGGGAGTACCTTGTAAATAATACAGATAAGATTTCTGTTATCATGGAACTTAGAGTGTAATAGTATGACAGATAATAAAGAAGTCTTACAGAGTAGAAAATTTCAGACAATGATAAGTGCTATGAAGAAAATTAAATGAGAAAATGTGATAGAGTATGACTAAGCAGATTGGGGAAGGTCTTTTTGAAGAGGTAACATCTGAGCTGAAATTTTGAACAACAAGAAGGAGCTACTGTGCAAAGATTTGGGGAAAACACCCAGCTAGAGTGTATAGTAAGTATGAAAGCCTTTTGGATTGTGTGTTTGAGGAACAGAAAACAACAGGGTGGCTGGTGAGGGAGAAAATGGTGTGAGATGAAGTCAGGGAGGCAGGCAGACGACATATATTATGGGGTCTTGAAGGCTACAGGGAAGTTTTTAACTTTATTTCAAGTGCAAGAGGAAACTATTGGAAGATTTTAAGCAAGGGAGTAACATGATTTGATGTGTTTTTAAAAGATCACATGTCCTGCTGTGTAGAGAGATTAGATTGTGGGAGATGACATCAGAAACAGGGACACCTATTAGGAAACCATTGCATTAGTGCAGGTGAGAGTTTGATGATATGTGGAAAAGTGAACAATTAGGAAGTGTACTCACCTAAGAGTTTCAGAGATTCTGAAGAAGACAAGATTCACACAAAGGGTGGAGAGAATATTTTAAGTAATGTACATGTGGGCAGGAATTTAGTCAAGAATGAACAAGAAATGTAGAGGATGAGACCAAGGAGAGGAGGGAAGAGAGTAGATATGCTACTGGCTAGAGAATGGCCCCAGGGAAGAGACAGAGCTTTTTGCTTAGGAGACAACTATTTATAGGTGACTTTTGGGGTAGGCCATGGAAATGTGGGTAAGGCACCAGTACTACCTTTTACAAGGTACAACATGTGATAAGACTGTAAGTGGGAGAACAAAAAGTAGACCTCCCATTTGATCCAGCAATCCCACCTTTGGGTATTAACCCAAAGAAAAAAAGACATTTTATTAAAAAAAGATATTTAGACTCAAATATTTATAGCAGCACAATTCATAATCATGAAGATGTGGAAACAACCCAAGTACCCACCAATACATAAGTGAATCAGTAAAATGTGGTATATGTATACCATGGAGTAATACTCAGCCATAAAAAGATGGTGAACTAATACCTTTTGTAACAGCTTGGATGGAACTGGAGACCATCCTTTTAGTGAAGTATCACAGAATGGAAGAATAAAAACCATATGTACTCACTACTAAATTGAAACTTATAAACACTAATATGCACATATGGTAGTAAAATTCAACAGAAATCAAGCGAGTAGGAGGGGAGTGGTGGGGATGGGTAAATTCACACCTAATGGGTACAATGCACACTATATGGATGATGGATACACTTATAACTTTGACTTAAACTGTACAAAAGCAATTCATGTAACCAAAACATTTGTACCTCCATAATATTTTGAAATAAAAGATTATAAGTGGGACCTTATGCACATGTGCATATGTACACTTGCATGCATGTTTATATTGATATATATTTTAGGCAAAAATATACATCTGGCTTTTAACTACTAGTCCAATTAGGTGGAAATAACCATACTAAACTCTTAGCTCTACAATATCTGAATTCCTTATTTTAGAGACCTACTTAAATTCCCCCAGGTGAGGTTTTTCCTTCTAGAAAAGTTAAAATAATTTTCCACTATAAATAAAAGATGCCAATAATAGCCTTTGTTGTAATTGAAATAAAAGAATAATAGGTATACTGAAATATTTAATAAATAACTATTGGGAACAATGCTTTCTTGCTTGCAAACAGTTTCTACTCTGCTTCTCTTGTTTTTAGTCCAATGAAGTTGCTAATCAACTCTGGAGTGTTTTATGTCATTCAGTTGGAGTCATAAAATTTCTGGTGTGGACTTTGTACCATTTCTGGGAATGGAGCTGTTGTCATTTCATGATAACATGGTCCAGGAATTTTTAGTGAGGATTTAACCCTCAGCCATGTTATGTTGTGACAGACTGTTAGATTTCTAATCTTGTTACTTTTTAAAAGATTTAAAAAACTTGAATTATTGCCAGTTCTTTGTAAGATTTAGTCATTTCAGATGGTAGGCAGCACTCATGAAATTTATTTCCTCACTTTTATGGGGACTGTACTTTACAAAGTGTAGTGAAACCCACTAGTTCACCTGGTCCTAACTAGTTTATGGTCATAATACCTAAGGTAAGGTTTATGTACATATTTTGTGGTACCTGATTGGTTTGTGAAGCACTGGGGAAAAAAATCCATAAACTAGCAAGGTTTAGACTTATTGAGACATTTAGTTACTACTACTCTCTTTTTCAGATTTTGGAAATTCATTCAATTTAAGTAAAGCTCAAGCCCAGGTTTCTATTAACAAGTCAAAAATGCCATCTTTGCCCCTGAATCACTGAATAACATTCTCTAGGAAGCATTATGGAGGATTTCCCATTTTCTATAAACTTGAAGCTATATTTGCACACAATACTATCTCCTTTTAAACCTCTCTCAGAAATTTATGACAAAAATTATTTATAATTTGAACTAAAAATAAAAACATTGCATGGAATTTTGCAAAACTCTTGCTGTGGGTAGTGAAATAGACAACTAGTATTGTCTAATGCTAACACATTGATTACCTCTATATTTTCACACCCTGATAATCTACACTGTTTCAATTTTATTATTTTTAAAAAAGTATATTTTTCAAAAGTTCCCCAAATCTAACTTGTTTAAATTAAACAAAAGGATTACTGGTATGCTACTTGGAAATATCTCAATGTTTATGGAAATATGAATTATCTTATTATGATTCTTAATGATATACCTTTCTAAAGATCCTATGTGGAAGTTTTCTTTTTTACCTACCATATTATCAAAATCTTTATCAAAAGTGGAAACATTAACATGTTCTGGAATAGTTGGCTTCTTTTCCCTTGGGCAAGCAGGAATCAGGTATGCATGTTGATTAACACACTCCAGTCATTAACATGTGATTATGTAGGCTGCATATTGAGCACTTGCCAAAATATAAAAGTCTAGTACTTTCCTACATCTGTGCAGACTTTTTCCATTTCTTTTGTATTTTGACAGATCAAGCAATATGGGGCTCTAATATTTTTTTATTTTAAGTATAATAAAATTGTGTATACAGAATGTCTTTAAGGAGCTGGGGTATGTCATGTTTATTTTCATTTTAATCTTTCAGGCTGTGTAAGATCCAGTGACTGGGGTTTGCAGAGCACTAACTATAACATGAATCTCTTAATGAACTCTATCAATGATATTCACATGCAATTTACAACATTCTTGCATGTTCATAAGGATTATCTTTTCTGGGATTTAGCCAATATTCTCCTGATTTGCTTCAGTTTTATGTGATATCTTTATATTTCATAAATATTTTATTTCCATTTATTTTACCTATGCACTGCTAGTGCGTACCTCATAATGGTGCCAGGGTTGATCAGTTTGAATATCCTGTCTTCTACTATCCCTATGCAAATACTTCTATATGGCAAACATATATTTCCTATGTCTGTAGCATTTCCAGACATAGGAAAAGTTGCTTTTTGATAATTATTTAAAATAAGACTTGATTATTAATAGAAAATCTGGTGTAATGTAGTCTAACTTGAACAGTTTGAGCAGGACTGTTCTACTCAGCTTTTATTTTTCTTGATGGATTTAAATGTCATTTGAAGGTAGATTCTTTTTTTTAAATAAGCCTTTTGTCAAAATTGGTCAGTGTTAATGGAAGCTGATCTCAGGACACCAATAATTTTCTGATTAAAGTAGAATTCTATGAGCATTTTCCAGTCTATAGGTAGTATTGATTAATGTACACTTTCTTCTATAGAATTCCTTCTTGCAATTCGTCCTTGCCTGACTTCTGGGTACATCAGTATAATGAAATATGATGACGTTAATAATGAAATTTATGCATCTTTGCAATGCTTCTGAGCAACATATTGTAGAAAGTAACGTATATACTATATAGCATGCAGTCATTTACATGACTAATTTGAACTTTTCATGATTAAAATGTGTTATGAATCTCAGGGTCCTTCTAGATCAGCAGGAATAAGATGCTGATAACTGTGATAGGCAGCATATTGCATTGGGAAGAGGAAGCCAGGACTGTGTTTGCACTCTCTGAGATCTTTCTTTAATTTGGGGAGGGTTGCTTTCCATAAAGGCGACTTTAACATAATGAATCCTGCTTGCACTATTCATTTGAAGATGAGATTGAAAGGGCTGTCTCTGATTATTGAGTCAAACCACCTGCATGAAGCAGGAAAGACCCTACTCTGTTCCCTCCACAAACATATCTAATCTGTCTTGAACGCCTCTAATGAATGTGCCTTAATTACCTTGATATGCAAATTATCCCACTGTTTGTCCTCTGCAATAAAAAGTTTTCCTTGCTTCCCAAGAGAAATGTAACCTTTTTAAAAGAACCACAACTTCAAGCTATTATTCCTTTTGTTAATACAGCTTTCAATGTGATGACATATTTTTTATAATATTAACCTTTTAAGTATTATTTTGGTTTTTCTATATTCCCATGACCCCTAGGCATTGTTTTTCTAGGTGATGCAAATTGATTTCAATAACATATCTTGTGTAAACCACAGTCTCAAATCCAAAGTATAAATTACCAAAATTTGCTAATAAAAGTTTACAATCTGTTTGAAATTAGAAATGAGTATTTATGCATTTCATTTATCTTTTTTATATTTTATTAGCACCCTAGAAAATGAGAAACCTTATTTGATAAAATAATTGGAAATTATTTTGTAAACTTTTGCTTTCATTATAATTTAACTCTGATTTGTTTCCAATCCCAGTGTACCGAGAGTACCTTGAGTACAATATTCTCAAACTCCTCTACCTTCTGAGAGGAAATGTGCCTTCATTCAAGCTCAGATAGATTATGATAGTAAAATAGAAGAGATTTATTTACTTAGAAAAAAATTAGAACATTTACATGACCGTTACTTTTATTTAAGAACTTTTTGGTCAGTTCCAACAGTAAGTTATAGTTTTGCATAAGCACTGAGTTAGCCAGGAGCAAACTGATGTAATCCATTTACAAACTGAGAAAATTTTTGCTCTTGAATTCAGACTTAATATTTGGCCTTCAGTTTTATTCATTTATTTAGCACTTGGTGCACTCACTTCTACTAAGGATGCTCCTCTCATTTTTGTTCTCTCACTGATGTATTTTGTATGTAATTTGATTACAGTTTTTTTTTTTTCTTTCTGAAATTGACAGTAAGGTTAGAGTTTGGCTCTCCTTTTGGCTACTATTCTTTTAGATAACGCAGTAGGTCAAGGAACGAATCTAAGTTTTTTGGTATTTGGAAGTTAAGAGAGAAAGAAATTCATACTTTTTTCCCCTTCCAGAGGGAAAATATGGGCTTTATGATTATAATTGAGTCATCAGTCCAAGGTTGTGTGTTGCCTTCAGTTAAGGGAATGCACAGCTTCCAGATATTGGAAGCACTTGTTGGCAGTTAGACTTCTTACTTGCTGTTTTGTGTTAAACTGGTGACATTTTGTGCCTAGTTTCCCTTTTCCTAGAAAGGCAAATGCAGGTAGATAGATAGATGGATGGAAGAATGGATGGATGGCTAGGTAGTTGTTTCATAAGCAACATAGCCTCTGAGGAATCATTTTTAGTCTTGTACTTGTTCTAGTAATAAGAACTTAAACCAGAGAGCTGGGGATGTTATTTACATTTTTCTGAATTACAAAGAGTTTCTCGTTAACCCCATCATATGAATTTGACATATTAGAAGGAAATTCAAAGGCTCTTGCAGTGAATCCTCAAAACTGGGAAATTTACTAGGCTAGATCTAGCAAAGAGAGGAGATTGTTGAGCTCACAGAGTGGCCCTGAAGGCTCAGTATATATAACATATAAAACAATCTATTCTCTCATCTCTCTTCCTTGGGCAAACTTGGCCTTGAAAGGACCTCACTCTTAACAGAGTAGCATCTCTATTAAATAATAAATGGATTTGACAAACCTTGATTGTGCTCTGATACTTTTTTTTTAGGATATTATGGGGGTACAAACATTTTTGTTACATGTAATGTGTTTGCCTCACCCAAGCCAGGGCTACAAGCATGTCCTTCCCCAATATAGTGCACTCCACTTCCTTTAGTTGTGGGTTTATGTCTTTCATCCCCAAGCCTGACCAGCATCCATTGATTATTACTACCATGTGAACATCTTAGTGTAGATCAGTTAGTACCAATTTGATGGTGAGTACATGTGGTGCATGTTTTTATATCCTTGTGACACCTCACTTTGAAGGATGGGCTCAATCTTTATCCAGGATAATATAAGAGGTGCTAATTCACCATTGTTTTTTACAGTTTCTCAGTATTCCATGTACATATACCACATTTTATTAATCCACTCATGTATTGATGGACACTTGGGTTGTTTCCATATCTTTGCAATTGTGAATTGTGCTGCTATAAACATTCAAGTGCAGATGTCTTTATTATAGATGTCTGTTTTTCCTTTGATAGATGCCTAGTAATAGGATTGCTAGATCAAATGGTATTTCTATTTTTAGCTCTTTGAGGTATCGCCACAGGGGTTGTACTAATTTGCAGTCCCATCAGCAGTGTAAGAGTATTCCAATCTCTCCACATCCATGCCAGCATTTGTTGTTCTGGGACTTTTTGATAAAGGCCATTCTTACTGGAGTTAGGTGATATCTCACTGTAGTTTTGGTTTGCATTTCCCTAATGATTAGAGATGTTGAGCACTTTTTTATATGTTTGCTGGCCATTAGTCTGTCTTCTTTTGAAAAGTTCATGTCCTTTGCCCATTTATTGTTGGGGTTGTTTGATTTTTTTCTTGTTGATTTTCTTAAGTTCTATATAGATTCTTGTTATCAGCCTTTTATTGGTTATATAGAAAGCAAGTATTTTCTCCCATTCTGTAGGTTGTCTATTCACTCTAATGATAGTTTCCTTGGCTGTGCAGAAGCTTTTTAATTTGATCAGATCTCATTTGTTTATTTTTGTTGCTGCTGTGATTGCTTTGAGGGTCTTCATCATAAATTCTTTGCCTAGGCCAATGTCTAAAAGAATATTCCCTACATTTTCTTCCAGAATTCTTAAAGTTTCATGCCTTAGGTTTAAGTCTATTATCCATCATAAGTTGATTTTTGTGAGAGGTGAGAGGTGGGAATCCAGTTTCAATATTCTGCATGTGGATATCCAGTTTTCCCAGCACCACTTACTGAATAGAGATTCTTTTCCCCAATATATATTTTTGTCTGCTTTGTTGAAGATTATATGCCATTATGAGGTGGTTTTATATCTGGGATCTCCATCCTATTCCAAAGATTTATATCTCTGTTCTTATGCCAGTACCATGCTGTTTTTGTTACTATAGCCTTGTAGTAAAGTTTGAAGTCTGGCAGACTGATGCCTCCCAATTTGTTCTTTTTGCTTAAGATTGCTTTGGCTATACGAGGTCTTCCTTGGTTACAGACAAAGCATAGAATTATTTTTTCTAAATCTGTAAAGAATGATGGTGGTATTTTGATAAGGATTGCATTAATTCTGTAGATCACTTTAGGTAGTATGGACATTTTAACAATGTGGATTCTACCAATCCATGAGCATGGTAGGGATTTCCATCTGTTTACATCTTTTTTCAGTGTTTTGTAGTTCTCTCTGTATATGTCTGTCACCTTCATTAAATATATTCCCAAATATTTAATTTTCTTTGATGCTATTGTGAAAGGTGTTGTGTCTTTGATTTGATTTTTGGCTTGACTGTTATTGGCGTATATGAATGCCAGTGATTTGTGTGCATTAATTTTGTATCCTGAGACTTTACTGAATTCATTTATCAATTCCAGGAGTCTCTTGGTTTAATCCTTGGGATTTTCTAGATATTATAGCATATTTTCAGCAAAGAGTGAGAGATTTACCTCTAAACCTACAGCCAATATCATACTGAATGGGGCAAAATTGCAAGCATTCCCACTTAGAACAGGAAGCAGACAAGGTTGCCCACTGTCTCCACTTCTATTTAACATAGTGCTGGAAGTCCTTGCCAGAGCAATCAGACAAGAAAGGGGAATTAAGGGTGTCCGAATGGGGCAGAAGAGGTCAAACTCTCACTCTGATACATTTTAATGTTGAGATTTGTGAGGTATGGAGAACATACCCTGAGTTTGTTTCATTTAAAGCATACTGGTTGCTTTGCTGAATATGAAAACAACAACAGCAACAACAAACACCAGTTATTTTTATAAGTTCATGTGTGTCTCTCAAATGAGGAAGAAAACAACTGCAAGGGAGGAGAACATGAGGAAGATTGACTTGATGCTAGAGTAAGTAGTTACCTCTTAGGAAAAGCTCTGTGGAATAATTTGAGACTCTCCATGCATAGAAACTTACTCTGTAAGAATTTGTCTACCATCTCCAACTTCTGTAAAATCACTTCCTTTATTCCTCAATGCATTGTAGTAAAAAAAAGCCCATTCTTTTTATTCAGTGGAAATATTTTTCCTGGGGTACTCAGAGGGAACATAAATTAGAGGAAAGGATGTTATCTCATAGAAAGCGTATGTTCATCTCTGCCACTAATTTGCTGTGTGACCTTAGGGAAGTCACTTTATATCTCCCGACTTTAATTTCTACATCTCAAAAATGAAAGATTTGAACTATAATCACCAAGTCTCTTGCCACTACTAACTTTCTTGGTTTAAAGGTTAAAATTGTCTTACCAATTTGGCCTTGTATTGTTTAGGTTGAATATCATATATATTGTTTTTTGAGTAGTAATGAATTTCTACATGAAAGTGACTGCCTATATAGTTGGTAGGCACATGAATCAGCCAATGACTGAACCCTGATAGAATGTGCTTGCTTGCCTTAAAGCTTTTACTACTGTTCTACTACCAAAAAGCTGTAAAGTATTCTCGTCTGTGAGGCTGTCTGTCCCAAGGCATTAAATCTTTAAAACATGTTATCTCTAAGGCAGTCATAATGTGCCTTAATTCTTGTTGTTCAGACAATAGTGAGTACATGCAATTCAGGGCACTACTCTGTAAGAGAGGGAAACAAATTGGAATGAACTCAGGGGAGATTAATCAGAATGGCTGGACCATGTTTTATGAAGAAGAAATGAAGGAAACGGATATTTTCCCTAGAAAAAGGGAAGATAGAGGAGAACTATATTAGCTGTGTATAATTATTGAAAAGACTACCATTCTGAATGTTTCCATGGGATAGAACTATAGGTTTAAATAGGTTTTATATTCCCATAAAGAAGAATTTTTGACAACCCTTGAAAGTTGAAATAGACTGCTTTGGGAGGTGCTATAAATCCTCTATCAGTGGAGGTGTTTAAGGAGAAGTCAAAAAGTCACTTGTCTAGGATATTGTAACAGTCACCACCACTACTACCACCACCATTTAATGAGCACTTAAATATATAACAAGCACTGTTCTAAGTGTTTTGTTTTTATTAATTCATTTAATTCTTATAACAATTGTATGAAGTAAGTTCTTTACTGCTACTATTATTGCTCCCATTTTACATACAAGGAAATTAAGGCAAACAGAGGTTAACTAACATGTCTGAGTGTACGTGGGAAGAAGGTGGAAAAGCTGGGGTTGAAACTAGAAAATCTTGCCTAGAGAGCCTGTACTGTATTAACTACTTTATTATTCCACCTTTTCTTGAATAGGGGATTCAAGTGCTAGATGGGGTTGAACAATTGGATTTTTAAGGACCTTGAAATCTTGAATAAAGCTGTAATTGTAGAGGATACAGCTAAAATGGAAAACAAAACAAAACTGACAACATACAATGCAGTAAGAATGAATATATTTAATTCTGTCGTGCTGGTGGGTGTAGGAAAGGGTATAAGAATAATACTCTGTTCCTACATTTATATTGGGCAGCAGGTAGGGAAATTGATTCTTGCAGCTACTTAGGCCATTTCCCAGTGGTTTCTCCCAAGTGCAATGACTTTCACTGGTATGTGAGTTTCAACTCCATTACATAGGCAAGATTACATTTCTGACTTATGCTCTCCCGCTCTCAATTCCTGACATGTTATCTGACTTTTGCAACCCCAGCCCATTGCTCTCCTCCGCTTGCAGTATGGCTGCTCATCCACATTCCTTGTCTAGGTGTGGTCGGCAACCCAGCTGAACCAGAGCACTAGTGTACTATAGCTGCTCCTGGACAGAGTGGAGATAATCTGTATGCAGATAGGATAAGTGAGAATTGATAGCATTCTAGAAAAAGCAAATTACAAATGCTGTTTCCTGGAGCTTTATGAGGAACCAGATATTAGTGGAATTAGTTTGGGATGAACATTGATAATGAAGAAAGTAATGCAGTTTAGTATTTATTATTCTACTTAGATGAACGAGTATGAATAAAAACTTGAAAATGATGAAAGTTATTATCATGAATGTATTTTCAGAACTGAAAATTGAAACAAAGGACAATTGAACAAAGGACATTTGAATTTAATATTAAGAGTAGCTAACATTTATTGAGTACTTATGTGATAGGCACTGTACTAAGTGCTTTATACATGATTAATTTCTCATAGTAACTATTTGAGGATATAATTATAACTCTATCCTTTGAAAAGGCAGACTCTAACTCCCATCCCCTCGTCCATGGGCAAGTCTTGGTGACTCAATATTGAATAGAATGCGATGACAGTTAAACAGTGTGATTTCCCAGGTTAGTTTAGAAATAGTGATACAGCTTTCATCTGGCTGCTTCTAGAACGTGCATCTTTGGAGCCCTGAGCCATCAGGTAAGAAGCTCAGCTATCCTGAAACCAACATGCTGGAGAGAAAAGACCATGCGGGGAGATCACACAGAGGTAGAGGAGGGTGTCCACGAAAACCTAGCTATTCCAGCCCAGAGCTCTTGAAGTGTTCTTGTACTGGCACCACATCTGAGCCCATCGTTAGCTACTGACTTAACTGCAACTTCATGAAAGACCTTGAGACAGAACCTTCAGCCAGATGCTTCCAGATTCCTCCTCACAGAAACCATTAAGGATAATAAATGATTATTGTTGTGTTAATCACTTTGTTTTGGGGTGATTTTTTTATATAACAGTAGATGAATAATACAAGTTACTTCTTGGTAATTCTTAGATTAGGGTTAATAGCAAAATGTAATTTCTGCCTCAAAAGTAGATAAATCTCTCTGGGAATGGAAGGAAACAAAAAGATGTAGAAGATAATTGTGACTGAAATTATGGCATCTTTTACTGTTGAGAGTGATTGTTTGTTGTAGGCCTGTGGAACAGAAAAATCATTGGATTTGGTGTCAGAAGACCTGCTCTAGATTTTTGCTCTGACAGTTCTACCTTTGTGACATGGGGGAAACAACTTAACCTTGGTGAATGTTGGTTTTCTTCCTGATGAAAGTGAAGATACAGAACTTGGTATTTAGTGGTTGGTGACATATTTTTAGAATGACATTTATAGACTGGAGTGTGTCAAAGGAGGGTAACAGAGGATCTGGAAATCATGTCACATGAGACATGAGGTATAGTAAATGGAGGAGTTTTACTTAGAAAAATACTTTTAATTTGATCCCTTCCTTAAGATATTTGAACAATTCTGATATTGAAGAGGAAATAGATTTTGTATATCTTTTGAGGGCAAACAGGAAACAGTATGTTATAATCCTAAGTGTCTTAGAGTGTTAATGCTGCTGCAACAAAATACCACAAACTGGGTAATTTGTAAATGATAGAAATTTATTTCTCATAGTGTTAGATGCCAAGAAGTCCAAGACCAAGGCAACAGCAGGTTTGGTGTCTGGGAGGTGAGGGCCCAGTCTCTGCTTCCAAGATGATGCCTTGTTACTGTATCCTCCAGAGGGTACCTGCAAGCTATGTCCTCACACGGTGGAAGGGTTGAAGGGCAAAAGGGCCTAGCTATTTGCTTCCAGCCCTTTTGTAAGATCACTAATCCCATTCATGAGGGCTGACAATTTAGTCATCTCCTAAAGGCCCTACCTCTTAATATTGTCACATTAAGTTTTAGGTTTTGATATATGAATTTTTGGGGACACATACATTTAAACCATAGTAATACGGATCTAGATTTTATCTTATACAAAGATTCCTTTTTAAATAATTAGATTTATTAGAAAATATTATTTGAGATCCTTCAACTGTAGAAATGCCAAGGAAAGCAAGTTTGCTAATTTTTTCTGGGTTTGGTACAGTGACTCTCTAGACATCTTGAAGAAGGCCAACTCTTTTCTTTTGAATTGTTCTTTTTTCTATTTCCCCCAAGCATCTTCTTATAAAATGACTTTCGTTTTTCTTTATTACATAGGTAATATGTTTATGGAGGATGAATTAGAAAATATAGATAAGCAAAAAAGGAAATAAAAATTACCAATAGTCTCACCATCATTTAGAAATCACTATAAATATTTTGGTATCTATCTTTACAGCTTGTGTATATATTGGGGGGGGTCACATATAAAAATTGGTGTTATATTCTAAATACTACAATATATCTTTTTTTCCATTTTTAATACATCTTTCCTCATGAATAAATTATTTCTATGACTTTTTTGGCATTCATTTTCAAATGTGAAGATGAAATTTATTTTCTGATTAAAAGTATTATTTATGGTAGAACATTTACAAAATATAGAGAACTTCAGAAAGAAAATAAAACTATTATCCCAATACTCAGAGAACCATTCACAATTTGTTGGATAGTATGGTCTCTTCTGTCCATAATTTTTTTCTTAAAAATGTATATTGTGTTACTAAACACTAGATCTTCCTATTCCTTTCATCTAGCTGTATTTTTGTACCCATCAACCAATCCCTCTCTATCCTCTACCTTCCCACGAGCCTTCCCAGCCTCTGGTAACCACTGTTTTATTCACTACCTCCATAAGATCAATTTTTGAGCTCTGACATATGAGTAAGAATGTGTGACATTTGTCTTTCTGTGCCTGGCTTATTTTACTTAACATAATATCCTCCAGTTTTGTTCATATTATTATAAATGACAGCATTTCATCCTTTTTTATGGCAGAATAATATTCCTCTGTGTGTGTGTGTGTGTGTGTGTGTGTGTGTGTATATACACCACATTTTCTTTATCCATTCATCTGTTGGTGGAAACAATAGATATTCTAGTTATGCAGATTTGATCATTATATATTGTATGCTTGTATCAAAATATCACATGTACCCAATAAATATGTACTATTATGTTATCCATAATAATTAAAAATAAAACCATTTAAAAAATGTATATTGATATATTTTCACTAACATACTTTTTTACTAATAATACATTATGAATACTCCCACATTTTATTAAATTCTGCAAAAATATGATTTTAAATAGTATCAAATTTTTCCATCATATGAATTAAATCATAATCATAATGCCCTCAAACAATCCCTACAATTGGACATGCAGATTGGCTCTAATTATTTATCACTATAAACAAAACTATATTTTCAAATGATAATAGCATTGTTTTTAATGGCTGTGTGGTATTCCATTGTGTAGCTATATCATCAATCCTTATTTTTAAAAATATCTCAGTTCTAAATATTTAGCTTAAATGATCCCATCATTGTTAGAGCAAATCTTTACCCTTAACTTTAATTTTTGATTATTTTTGACATATTTGGTGAGTAGTCATTTCAAATTCATTGGCCCATAGGTACTTAACATTTTGTTGTATGTTCCAGATGCATATAGAAGAAGCATGAAACATGACCCAATCCTTCACGAATTAAAATTTAGTTACAAATATGACTATTACATGCAAATAGTAACAAATAATTTCCTCTAGCAAATTATTAAATGCTAAATTATATGATTATAATTAAGTTTCAATATGTAGTTTAGGGAGTAGCATATAGTGAGGCTTGGTATGGTCAGGAAGGTCTTCAAGGATGAAATGTACTTTGATCTGAACTTTGAATGCCAATACTGAGCAATCAGTTTTGAATAACAGCTTTTGAAAAATCTGAGCAATATTTATTTTAATATTTTTTGTTTTTGATATTTACTTTTCTATCCCTTCAAACACTGGGAAACATCTCAATTAAAATTCTTGATTTGTGAAAATTGCTTTTTCTTTTCTTGACACTTTATCTAATTACCTTTTTTTGGTACTACTATGTGGTTTTTCAGTCATCTACATATATTTTATCTACTGTGTTTAATTGATTTCCAGCTGAGAGAAAAAAAATTATAGGAAACTTCCTTTGAATCAACTAATATTTACTAACTCAGTGCCCCATGTGTTCTGCTTTTTGTAATGGTCATGTGTTCAGTCATATTATACAGTGGTTGTTTTCAAAAGAAAGATCAAAAGAAGAGCATTAATCTCCTTTATGTTATTTTTAAAAATCACAATTAACCAGCTCAAAAAATTTCATAATTATATTCCCATTGTAATGTTAAGGCAAAACACATTTATTTCATTACCTTTTAAGGAGTAGTGTTTCTTAAAGTGGGGTCAGGGCCTTTGCATCAGAATCACTTGGGATGTTCATAAATATTCACATTCTTTGGCTCTATCCTTGGGAAGGTTGAGAGGGGTTGAGGGAATCTGCATTTTGACACATTTGCCAGGTAATTCTCCACATTGAACCAATGCTCTAGGGAAATACTGTCTAAAGTCTCTTGACAGTTGTGCTGCAGTGACATGCACCTAGACTTGATAGATATTTTCACTGGACATTTTGCCTCAATAAGTGTGCCATTGGACATGTTTTGTTTTTAGGAAATTACAAAAGAAGCAGAGCTTTCTTTCCTTTTCTTAAGAAAATTTACTCAAAAATTACTTAGCCTCTTAAAAAATAAAATCTTTTGTCAAGTTTCTTTTTTAAATTTGGCATTATTGACTTCATATTATTAATAGATTGTTATCTATTGTGAGTGTATTGATTTCTGTTCTCCTTTTACTCATAGGAATTGCTCAAAGGCCTCCATTCATGGAATGCTGATATTGGTTAAATTTTAGAAAGTTAAAAAGTGAGGGCCACCCCTTTTCCTTGTTTTAAGGGGATAATCTAACATGACTTACACAATTTAAGCTATTTATGGTTTTATTTACTGCCTATGTTTGCACTTTGGTGAAATATCATAAGTAGTTCTTGTGGCTTTTGGGGGGAAATCATGACTTTTTAGCCTCTTGCTCTCTGCTACTTGGTTGTGTTGAACCATTTTGCATACATTGTGGGGTGGAGGACACTGTGGGTCTTCATTGTGATAAGGAACCATGGTTATTGTCTGTGGTACAGAATGGCAGTGACCACATTCCCATGAGTATAAAGCAAGAAATATAGTGTAATAAATAAGTGACAATGAATTGATAAGATAATGAGTTTGAAATTAGTTCTGATAGGAAAAAATGTTACTCTATGGAGCCCAAATGCTCTAAGTACGAGCTAAAGTTGTTATTTAGGCTAGAGAACCCTTCCTAGCGTCTTTCAATTTCAATTTGGCAGAGATGGAAAAATCTTCTTTATTGCAGTCATTGGTGAGTCATTTGTAGGTAACCGCTTTCACCCATTACTGTTTTGACTTGGTTTTTAATCCCTTAGGTTGAGTAGGTTTTTTTAATTAGAAAATTTTTTTTAGGCTCTGATGTAAAAATAATTTGCATTGGAAATGAAAGTAAATGAAGCATGGTTGATCAAATGCTGATTATCAATTAATAAAATCCTTGGTCAGATATCTAATATGGACTTTACTAAGAAGTCAAAATGACTTTGGCAAATATATCTCTGAGTTTTCATTTGCACAAAGTAGAAAACAAACTGTCCATTCCAAGGAGCCCTGTACTAACCATGGCTGGCATCTAAAAGAAGGAGTCCCCCTGCATCACTCCATAGAATTATTGTAAATATTATATGAAATAAAACATGTTTCCTAGAGGAAGGAAGGGATGTAGGAGCAAGGTAAAGAGGAGTTCTCTTTCTTGCCCTGTCCCATTTATTTTTTCAGTTTATTTCAGCACAAATATATTGAGTTGCTCTGGTCCATGTATTTGTGCTAGGAATGGGAATACAGAAAAGATTAAGATTTAGTTCATAATATTTTTTAACAGCTTTATTGAGATATAGTAAACATACCACACAATTTACCCATTTACTGTATACATTTCAATGGTTTTTAATATATTCACAGGTTTCACAATATTTGATTTAGTTCAAGACTCATGAACATTTTTTTACTTCACAATTCCTCAGGTCCAGAAGGGAGAAAAACCTCCTTGGACCTATTCTGAGATCTGCTTCTTCCTTCGGAACAATAGTATCTACCATTTATTAAACACCACTTCAGTAGTGTGAGTGCAGCACTGTGCCTACCTGCTTTACAAATGTTATCTGAAAATAAGGTTTAGCCCACTTTATATACAATGACAATACCTAAATATCTAGCATTTATTGAGTATAATTATTATAACATTTAATATACAGGGAAACTTACTGCTCTAGATTCCATTTTCCTTTTCTCACCCTTTCCCACTAGTTATTAACTCTGTAACTTTTGCCTCATGCTTCTCTAGTTCTTGAAGTTTTCTGGGCTTGTTTGTGAGGGAGAGAGATAGAGGAACAATTAGGATTTTCAAGCTTCTCAAGATAATCACAAAACCTGTATGATTTACTTTACATACTTTTTTGTAGGGAGAAAGAATCCCCTTGTGCAAACAGATAAGGTGAATGCAAGAGCATTGAAAGGCTGTGGCCAAATAATACTTGCTTCCAACCCTCAGTTCTGATTTAGAGAGACATAAAAACATTTTCTTTCTATAAACTTTTAAGTATTTGATATTTTCAACCTAAGATTTGCTTTTCTTCCTCAGCTGATGCATCTAGCCCTCTTACCAGTTAGCTAAGTTCTCTGTACTATGAAGTAATTATTGTGCAAATGTTTTTGTAGTAAACTTGTCCTTTTGTTAAAAAAAATACCAGATGAAAAATGTGTTACTGTGTGTTGAAGTGTCAGTGGTAAGGGTAAGGAATAGAAAGAGGCTTCCGTAACTGTGGACAGATATATATATAGCTAGAAAAAAACCAATTTTCCCCAAACCCCAGCACACAAAATATTCAAGTTGGCTAACTTTCTGGCACTGAGTTAGATCATTTATGTATTTTTTGGTGAACAATGAACATTGGATACTGAAGCTAACTTTCCTACTAGTTCTAAATTAAAAGACATGATTAAACAGCTTTAATATGCAATTTCAGGTTAGTTCCTTTGATAATTATTTCTTTAATGTTTAGTATTGTTTAATGAGTTATATTTTTTATTTGTCCTACCAAGTTAGTTATTACATTTTATTTTAGTTAATATATTTTATTTGTCCTGCTAAGCATCGTATACTGTCCTGAGTTTGGGCTTTTTCTCCAATGGTATTCAAAGAAACTTGTATTCTAATGGTTTTATTTTATTTTATTTTTCTAGGAATCAGAGAATAATAAGTTATGCCCCCTATATTCCTTCCGAAATACCTCTACCTCACCACATAAGCCTGACGAAGGGAGTCGGGACCGCGAGATAATGACCAGTGTTACTTTTGGAACCCCAGAACGCCGCAAAGGGAGCCTTGCCGATGTGGTGGACACACTGAAACAGAAGAAGCTTGAGGAAATGACTCGGACTGAACAAGAGGGTATGTGTGGACATAACTGTTGGGTTTTTTTCTTCTAAAGATTCTAAGCCTTAAAAACATGAGTGTGATTTAAAGGGCCAGAAGAGTGCATAATTAGCACTAGCTAGGAAAAATTTATTCAGATTGTGATCCATTAGGAGTGTTAAGCAGATAGCTCCATTTTTCTAGAACTTTGTGCATTTTATTTGGTTCTTATGATAACAGATCAAGATTTTAAACTGACTGTAAGCTTTACCCTGGAAAAAAAGTAGAAAGGGAATTTTTCTAACTACAACTTTATTTTTTATTTATTCTCTCTTATTTCCTTTTGGTGGATAGTGTTTCTTTATGAAAATATCAACTGTTTAACAAGCAAAATAAAAAAATATTTCTCTTCATTTTTGTAAATATCATAAATTTATAAATATTATATTACTTTACTTCCATATATTATAGAATGAGTGTTGAGGGCTTCAAATATTGTTAAAGCTAAATGTTCAAGGATAAGTTCTTTGACATGTAACATCTGCTGCAAAATCCCACATCTACTTTCTCTACTCTGTACAAGGGTCTACTCAGGTTCACCTGGATCCTAGAAAACAGAAATGAAAGAAGATTCTCCAGTAATATTTGTAAACAAAATAAATCAAGTCTGAGTGATTGTTATATTTATGTATGTGCTTTCATTTTTTATGTATGGATTTTTAGGCCTTGAAATGTAGGGTAATTAATAGCTCTGGGTTTATTACTAGCATTGTCAGTTAAATTCAGACGTCTGTGACACTATAAGGAAATTGAGATTAGATATAAGTGAATTTTTCATGTAACTTAATTTTGCTCCTTTAAGGGCTCAAAAGTTTAAAAGTATCCAATTAATTTTTGTAGCAATCTTTCTCAAATGTATTGCATGCTTCCCTGGTTTATTAACCATATTATATGGCACAAGATGTAAATATTTTTTGATGGCTCAGGATCATGATGCAATAGACTAGGAACTCTAATACCTGTCTAAGAGTTATTTGACCGTGGGTAAATTCTTCAATCTCTCTGAGCCACAAAAGTTAAAATTTGGTATGGTACTATTATCTGACTTGGCAACTCAAACACTTTGAGAATTAACCATAATAGTGAATATGAAGTCTTTTATGAACTATAAACTGTGTAAATTTGAGGTGTTGTGATGATTATCATATTATAAATGTCAGTTATTTTACTGTGCCATAATGTAATGATGCCCCTGGAGATCATTGAGATAATTAGGACTATTTGACTTTATGGTTTTTTCTGTACAATTATGAAACTTTAGAGTTCTTGTGTCTGCTTAATATATATGTGTATCTTTTTTGGTGTGTGTATGTGTTGGTTTACCCTTCTTAGATTTCAGGTTGCAGGTTGTTATTTCTTGCTCAGTTGTAAATATTTTCTAATTTGCTCCTTCCATTCATCTGTAGATTATGAAATTAGATGATCAAGATATCTAGACTATATTTAAAGTATGAACAAGTATGTTCTTGATGAGTTGCTGGGAGATTCTGGGTAATATACATGATCTTTAGTGAATGAGGTTTGTGCTGACTCTTCTGGCTTTTCAGAGACTTTGTTTTCCTCATTCTTGGTTATGTTCTGAATAGCTGAGGTTTCTAGATCAATCACCTCTGAATAAGTGAGATTGCTAGATTACTTTTAATTGTGATTCATCAAAAGGATGGTTTTAATTCTATAAGTAAGTGATTTTCAAAATAGTTTAGAAAGCTCTTTAATGTAAAAATAAAGAAATTGATTTGTGTTTTTTTCTTGGATTACTATGGAATTTTAAATTATTTTTTCTTACAAATAATGGTTAATTTTATATTCTTCCTCTTTATTACCATGTGTTATAGTTGATTTTGTACAAGAGAAACAGTTGTAAGGAGTCCTTTATCACTATATTCCTACTAGCAAATAATTTTTTTACATAGTTTACAGATATTTGATTATTTTTTGCAGTATAGATGTTTTAGACATCAGAAATTCAGGCATCTTTAGTGTATATTACTGTACATAATATATTAAGTACGAATATGAAGTGATAGAAAGCATGCACATCAAATTTACTGATCCCACAAATCTGGAAGGAACAGACTATGTGAACGAAACAAAACTCAAAAGGTTTTGAGTTTGACAAACTGGAAATATGAACTGAAAACCAAACTGTCAAGGTAAAATTAATAGATCGTATTATCAATTTCAGAAGTCCAAAACCCCTGGGTATACAAACAATTACTGAAGGAAATATAAATAGCAGCCACGTGAATGAAAAAAAGAGCTTATGAATTTTAGGTGACTGAAAGTACAATGGGGTCAGCATGGTGAATACTGCCAGAAAATTGCCATTGCTATCTCAATCAGCATTAAAAGAAGTACAATATAAAGCTTTTAAGAGGTGGTAGTCCCACTGAACTCCCTGCTCAATAGAATGTATCTGAAGTATTTTGGTGAGTTCTGAATTACGACACTTTAATAGGGACTCAAAAGCATTGGGATTTTCTCAGAGAACAATTGACATGATCATAGGCCTTTATATAATAACAGGAATGATTGAAGGAACTAGTAATATTAACCCTAGAGAAAAGGAGATCAAGGATGACATGATGGGTCTTTAAAGATTAAAGTCACATGGAGGAGGGATTGGGTTCATCCTATCTAGTTTCCTGAGGATAGAATACAGATCAATGACAAGAAGTTATAAGGAACCAGAATATGGCTAATAAGACCAACTATGTAACAGTCGTAACTGTCTATATGGCATAATCTTTGGAAGGTAATAAATTGTCCATCCTTAGAGGTATGCAGCAATTTCAGTTGCCATTTTAATTGGGCTGTTGTAGAGGACACAGGATTGGTCTTTTTCCAATACTAAGACTGTGATTTTTTATCTTTTTTATGGCCCTAATCAAGAACTATATAGTATTGTAATTACGTTTTCTGCATGTTTTTCTTCCTCTGTGCAAGCCGCTGTATTTAAACTCTGAGATTATTAACTTCTTACCTTTTTTTTTCTGTGCATCCCTTTGATAGTCTAGTGAAGCCTACAGATCTTATCTTAGAATGGTTTTAAGTACCTAAAGTACAATACACAGAATTACAAAATAAGTGAATTATATTAAAATGCTAAAAAATTTAAAAAATTTGTGATATAGTAGAATGTGCTATTTTACTAATGCATTAAAAACAAGATGTAATGGAGGGCCTAACAATATCACAATTTTGAAGTCGTAATAAGCATGAAAGATATTTTGAGATATCTATAAGTGTAATGTGATATAAAAATATCAATTGTGATATTATTGGTGACAATGTCATAGTTACTACAAAAATACTCTGTGGTTTGTTGCCTGCATCCATAATTTATGGAAATGCAAATTTTCAACTAGAGGTTAGGGAAAAAGAATTTTTTTCTGTCAAAGTTCACAGACTTCCTAAATTCTATCCATGTCTCTTGGGGTCTATGGACTTCAGGTTAAGAACCCCTATGCTACATGACATAGCATACCCCTAATGAATATAACAATAGTCTCTAACTTTAAAGAATTTATATTCTAGTAAGAGATATGACATATACAAAGTGAACTCTAATTCAATGTCTAATATATGTTATATGAGAGTTGTATAGATGAAATGTTAAGTAAGATAGTTTACAAGATAGACAGACAAATTGTTCCTGCCTAGGAAGCTGTGGAAAAGCTCCACAGGAAAATGGGTCTTAGCTTGTCTTGGAGAATGAAAGATTTTATATAGACAGAAATGGAGGGGAAAGGCATTTTCAGGCAGAAGGAACAGGCAGAGAGCTTTAAAATAGTCAGCAATTCAGGTTCTAACTTAAGGTGAAGATGCATGTGGTATATAAGATTGAAAAAGTAGGTTATGTTAAGATCATTGATGCCCTTTAATTCTTGGCTAAGGAGATTGGACCTTATATTGAAGGTGATGGAGGAGCCACTATTTTTTAGCACAATAATGTGATGGATTAGAGCTTTCCTTCAGGAAAGTTAATCTGGCAGCACTGTCAAGGATGAATGGGAGCAGGGAGAGACATTAAGGAAATCAGGCTAGAGATAATGAGGCCCTGAACTAAGGCAGCAGAAATGAGGAAGGAAGAGAGGTGCATATGGAAAAGACATTAGGAGATAGAATTGTTAGGGCTTGATGTTTGAGTGTAGAGACCATGAGAGAGGAATGATTCAAAGGGAGCTGAGTTTTTAAACTGTGGGTAAATAGAAGGGTGATGATACAATTAATAATAATAATAATAATGAAGAATGGAGGGAGGTGTTTTGGAGATGGAATCAATGAGAATTTCTATTTTTTATCCTGAGTTTGATATCTTGAGTTTGAATCTTTATTTCAGTTATCTGCTTGGAGCAATAGAACCAAATAGCATGGGAGTACAGAAATGATTATAGAAAAGGTCATTATTAAAAAAGTATAGGACAAATTTTTTATTCTAAAATAATTATATTCTGAGTCTAAGGAGGTATAACAGCTTCACCAATATTTGCCTGAATTTGACCCTTTAAAGTTTCAGGTCCATCTCCTCATTTTGGACATACTATCTCATGGGACATTTAAGAGCTTTTAAGTGCATCACTCACCTCTCCCTCACTTTTACTTCATGGTTTGAGGGCCATATTTCATGATTAGCTGATTGACAAGCCTGTGTGATTGATATAATGAATGATGACCTTTCTTGAATCATTCTTGTTCTGGAGAATATTTTGACTCTTTATCAGACTAAATACCTTCCCTCTCATTTGCGCTCATATGCAGAAACTGATTTATAAAAAGTTTATTATGATCCTTTTAAAAACAATATTTGCATGATGAAACAAAAACTTTCTAGGCAGATGCTTTGATCAACCAAATTATTGTGCAATGTTTAATTTGCCACTCCTTCAAGAAAATACCCTCCCTGAGCATTGATTTGACCAGATTGCTAAATGCTATTGAACAAAGGTACTTTGTCTGAAATGCCCCCTCTGAAGAATTGTGGGAAGATAGGCAAGGTTTCTGATTTCTGTAAATTTAACTTTGATTTAGTGTCATAGGTAGATAAATAGGTAGGTAGGTAGGTAGGTAGATAGATGCATAGATAGATTGAATGACTGAATATCAGAAACTACCTTTTAAAACACTGTTGTTATTGATGCGTAAATTGTACAGAAAGGCTTTGATTAATAGATTCAGGTTAAAATGCTTCCAAGATAAAAATTCTTCAGCTGTGATTAAATGATGAATTTTAGTTATCCTTGTATCACCCAGCTTGTTGCCAATGTAGCTGGGCTCTAACATAAGCGACAGTTGTCAGAAAATGAATACTTTAAAAAGGACTTCTATATCTAAATACATATATTTAATCAGAGAGTCCTTTGGCTTCTGAAAATAAGTTGTCTAATGAGAATTTCATTTGAGCAGCTGCTACTGAGGAGGTCAACAGGCACTGCCTAGGAGAATATGGCCCAGCTGGTTAAATCTGGTGGTTGTCGTGATTTAAATGGTCAAGTGCTGCTTGTAATCCAGGACCGTCTGTTTGTAAAGGGAAGAGTGAGTGCTTCAGCATAATGTACAGCTGTTTTAATCTCTCTTTAATAATAGTGCTTCAGCCACTATCATGTCTTGTGTATCATACTACTAAGTATATGATCCTAGGCTGAGTGAACTGGTTTGAGTCAGGTTCTAGAGTCATGTGAGATTGCAGGGAAAGGGATACAATGGTAAAACACTCAACTGTGTGACAAAATAAAACATATAGTTTTTTGGCTCTTTGGCTCTTTTTAAATATTTATTCTTTAGGTGATAATTATTGTAATCAGGAGGGAGTGAGAATGCTTATGGTTAGGTAGAAATATTTAAATAAATGAACTCTCTTTGATAGAGCCAGAAACTTAATGGAAAGTATGCAGGGCTTAGGTACAATTTCATAGAACATAACATTGGTAAAAAATTAGAGTATTTGCTTAGTGGGATTGTGTTCTTCAGGCTATCATGGTAATAAAAGTATGCAGATTTGTTTTATTATTCATGTAGAGAAAGGACAACAGCTTTTGAGCTTTGGATTCCTGATGGGACAGGCTTTCCAATGGATTATGCGGCTGTTTCCCAGCACAAGAAGAGCATGTGTTTATGTGTATATCTGATGGATTATTATCATTATTCACATCTGTAAACAATAATTTGAATTTCTACATATACTCTCACTGAAGTGTATTTAGTTAGCATATGTTAGTTTCTTTTGCTCATCTGATAGCCTTTGCTATGCTAAAGGAGGTACATGGTATAGTTCAAACAATGAGAAAACTCATTTTTGAAACTCATATTTTTGAGTGAGCTAGATCTACGTTTGAATCTAAGTTCTTCAATTTAGAAAGATACTGTAATTTCCTCCTTAAGAGTGTGGACTTTGGAGCTAGGCTGCCTATATTTTAATTTCAGTTTAGCGTTTACCGGGTGGGCAATATAGAACAAGTTACTTAACCTTTCTGTGTCTCAGTTTTCTCAACCAAAAAATGAGTATCATTATAGTGCTATCATGAGAATCAAGGTTTTCATGAAGATCAAGGATTAGTTAATGTAACTAAAGCATTTAGAACATTGCCAACACAGAGTAAACGTGCTCAATAAATGTGCTTAATAACTGCAGCCTAGCTGTGACTTTGGGCAAATTATTTCATCCTTTTGTGTTTCCGTTCCGTCATCTGTAAAACTAGATGAATGATACCTGGCTTTCAGGGTTGTTGTGAGAATTTGACATATTAATATATAAAATACATAGCTTCTATTAGTATAATTATGACTATCACTATTGCTATTATAACTATTATTACTTTTATTATTGTTACTTCAATAAATTTTTAAAAAGAAATATTATAGGAATCTCATCCTGTACCACAGACAGAATCATAGGAAATGTCCCATGGTGTTAAGGGATTTTGCATTTGGCAGCAATGATGTTCTTGTGTTCTGGAAGAGCAATTCAGTTTAACTCTCCTTTCAGGCTCTTTGGAAAAGCTGATACTAAAGTTTCCCCACTGGAAGCCAATCTTCCCTGCTGAGAAATATGTGGAATGTGATGTTGTCAGTGAGAGAAGTTGGTAAACCTTTGGATGAGGATTTTAGATAGTACCCAGTTAAGAACAATGTGCTTCTGTTCAAATAAAAATCTATTAAAAGTCCATATTATTAATAAAAAAATTACCACTCGTGCCATGCTAGAGTATCAAAATAATTTTTAAGGCAAAATTTATGGCTGTAACCTAGGTTTTTCCCACTATTCTGATTGAAGGTTATATTGGTGAAGCATTTAGAATATCCCAGATCCAAACCTTTCTTTATGTTTTCTTATTCAAGGGAAAAATTAGAAAGGTTTTGGATTTTTGCATAAGAAACACATTAAGTATTCATTTTAAAAAAACCAAAATTATTATTTCAAATAAGTTGAAAATTTCAAATCATTTAAATGCTGAAGTTTCCTAAGACTGCACTCATACTCTGAAGCAATTGGGTATTCAGAGCAATGCTGATGCAACTTCATTTAAATTCATTTTTAATTCTCTTTAAAATAAATCTTTCCTCCCAATGATATTTGTGTTTTTGCTCCTGTTTTAAAGAATGTTTATTATATTCATAGTAAATACTTACCTAGTACTAGATAGTTTAAATAAACATATTTTCTGAAAGTGTTATATGATTACATTTAGGGATTACACTGAAGAGCTAAAACTATTGGTTTTTGAATTATGAAAATAATTATGTTTAGTATATTTTTGTGTTAAGTATATTTGCTTACTAATTTTTTTTGAAAGAGGTCATCCTCTCATTTAACCTTATAAAACATGCAATGATCTAGAATTCTGGGAACCCCAGACATTCTGGACAAATCTCCGTTGTTTCTATTTGCTATTGTTTTGTAACTCCCATTTACGGTGCAGGCAATATACTATTTGTTTGAATCCTTTTCTTAACTTAAATTTGTGTATCCCTAACTTTTAATGATTCTTCAGATTTTTGACCCATTTCTATTTCCTCAGATTTAAAAATTCATTTTTAAGGTTCTTTCTCTAAGAATGTGGAGAACAGATATAAGCAGTTGTTTCTGATTTTTCCTCGAACTGAACTGGGAAGCTAGAAGATGCTCTCCTGGCATTTTGTTGTTTAGAAAGAGGATGTGGCTTTCTGATGGTTTTATGAAGTGTTATCTTCTCCTATGATTTTTTAACTTGTGGAGTTAGAGTGGATCATTAGCATTTTGTATTTTTCCATTGAAAATTCATTAGATTGACTTCTTCAGGGTTTATTCTGGGAATCTCAAGTAAAGGGGACAGTTTTTCTATCTATATTCTTTCTCTTCATATAATATGTATGCAACATCAAAAGAAAAACCAAATGGAAAAGGAAGTGGTACATGTAAACATTTATTTATTATGTATTATTTGATATATATTATAAACCGTAAAAGTAAAACAAACACTTGTGAACTCATCATCCAATTTAATAAAAATTACTAATACTATTGATTGTACCTATGTTTTGTTCACCTTTCTGGTCTTTGTTTTTCTGCCTAGACTATTGCCAGAAGTTTGTGTTTATCATTTTCTTCCTTTTATGTTTCAGTTTTGAATTTGTCCCTAAATAATACACTGTTTAGCCTTGCCTGTTTTAGAATTTTATAAAAATGATGTAACACTGTAACCTTTGTGACCTGCTTTTTATATTTATATTCTAAAATCAATTTCACTGTGTGCAGCTCTAGTTTATTTTCATCTTCGTGCAGTATTCCATATACTATTCCATAATATGTTATGTAGCAGTATATTCTGTTTACTGTCTCTGGACATTTGGATTATTTCCAGTTTTCTGCTAGTACAAACAATAATGTTATAAAGATTCTTGTACCTGTCTTCGTACGCACATGTGAATGAGTTTCTACTCTAGGGTGTCTCCCCAGGAGTGGAACTGATGTTAACAAATGTTTGTACTCTTTTTCCACTCTCTTGGAAAACATTACACAAAGAAGTTGCTGCTGCTGCTGCTGCTGCTGCTGTGTGTGTGTGTGTGTGTGTGTGTGTGTGTGTGTGTGTGTATGTTTGTGGGTATGTTATAATCCCTGAAAGCTTTAGTTGTCTATACCTTTTGGTTCCACATTCCTCAAAATGTCTAGTATAGCTTTCTTCTTCTCACTGAGATTTTCAGAAACTCAACAAGAGCCTTTGATGGACCCTTCCCTGCCATTTTCCTTTTTCTTTTTATCTTATCTAAATACAAAAGAACGAAAGGAGAGTCTTCAGCTATTCTTTCAACTCGGCACACAAGTGTATTGTTCTTCTGCTACTGGACCATGATTACTAGGTTTGGTAGGAAACATGCTTTTTCCCTTTTGCTCTTCTTTATTGATGTTTCCAGCTCAAGGTGTGGCTTTAGAATTAAAGTATTATTTTGATAAGCACTTGGATTCGATTTGCTAGGATTTTATTGAGAATTTTTGCATCTATATTCATAAGGGATACTGGTCTGTAGTTTTCTTTTTTTGTTGCATCCTTTCCTGGTTTTGGTATTAAAATTATGTTGGCTTGGTAAAATGTGTTGGGGAGAATTCCATCCTTCTCGATATTGGAGAATAGTTTATGTAGGATTGGCACCAGATCTTCTTTGTAGGTATGGTAAAATTCAGGTGTGAACCCATCTGGTCCAGGGCTTTTCTTTTTGGGAAGGTTTTTTATTGCTGTTTCGATTTCAGATCTAGATATTGGTCTATTCAGGAATTCTATTTCTTCCTGGTTGAGCCTGGGAAGGCTGTGTGTTTCTAAAAATTGGTCCATTTCCTCCTCATTTTCCAATTTGTGTGCATAAAGATTTTTGTAAAATTCATAGATGATGTCATGTATCTCTGTGGCATCGGTCGTGATTTCTCCTTTCATGTTCCTGATGGAGGTAATTAGAGTTTTTTCTTTTCTGCTCTTGGTTAGCCTAGCCAAAGGTGTGTGAATCTTGTTTATGTTTTCAAAGAACCAACTTTTTGATTTATTAATCTCCTTATGGGTTGTTTGTTGTCTTTTTCATTCAGTTCTGATTTGATCTTAATAATTTCTCTCCTTCTGCTGGGTTTGGGGTCGGTCTATTCTTCCTTCTCCAGCTCTTTGAGTCTGTTCATAAGATTGTCTATTTGTAAGTTTTCTGTCTTTTTGATATAGGCATAATCCATCACGACCAAGTGGGCTTCATCCCAGAGATGCAGGGATGGTTTAACATATGCAAATCTATAAACGTAATTCACCACATAAATAGAAGCAAAAATAAAGATCATATGATGCTCTCAATAGATGCAGAAAAAGCATTTGACAAAATTCAACACCCTTTTATGATAAGAACACTTAACAAAATAGGCATAGACGGGGCCTATCTAAAAATGATACAGGCCATATATGACAAACCCACAGCCACCATCATACTGAATGGGGAAAAATTGAAAGCATTCCCACTTAGAACTGGAACCAGACAAGGCTGCCCACTGTCCCCATTACTTTTCAGCATAGTATTGGAAGTCCTTGCGAGAGCTATCAGGCAAGAGAGCAGAATCAAGGGAGTCCAAATAGGGAAAGAAGAGATCAAACTCTCACTCTTTGCTGATGATATGATGTAATATCTAGAAAACCCCAAGGATTCAACTAAGAGACTCCTGGAATTGATCAATGAATTCAGTAAAGTCTCGGGATACAAAATCAATACACACAAATCAGAGGCATTCATATACACCAATAACAGTCAAACGGAGAACCTAATTAAGGACTCAACACCCTTCAAAATTGCAACAAAGAAAATAAAATACCTAGGAATATATTTACCTAAGGAGGTAAAGGACCTCTATAGGGAGAACTACGAAACACTGAGGAAGGAAATCGCAGAACATGTAAATAGGTGGAAAACCATACCATGCTCGTGGATCGGAAGAATCAACATTGTTAAAATGACTATTCTGCCCAAAGTTATCTACAAATTCAATGCAATCCCTGTTAAATTACCAACATCATTTTTCACAGATATAGAAAGAATAATTCTACGCTTTGTGTGGAACCAGAGAAGACCCCGTTTAGCAAAAGCAATTTTAAGCAACAAAAACAAAATGGGAGATATTAATTTACCAGACTTCAAACTATACTACAAAGCTGTGATTATTAAAACTGCTTGGTATTGGCACAAGTGCAGGGACACAGACCAATGGAACAGAACAGAAAATCCAAACACAAAACCATCCTCGTATAGCCATCTAATTTTTGACAAAGCAGACAAAAACATACTCTGGGGAAAAGTTTCCCTATTTAATAAATGGTGCTGGGAAAACTGGATAGCCACATGTAGAAGACTAAAACAGGACCCACAGCTTTCACCTCTCACAAAAATCAAATCACGGTGGCTAACAGACCTAAGTCTTAGAGGGGAAACTATTAGAATTCTAGAAGAAAATGTAGGAAAGACGCTTAGAGACATTGGTCTAGGCAAAGAATTTATGAAGAAAATCCCTAAGGCAATCACAGCAACAACAAAAATAAATGAATGGGACTTGATTAAATTAAAAAGCTTCTGCACAGCCAAAGAAACTGTCACGAAAATAAACAGCCTACAGAATGGGAAAAAATTTTCACATACTACCCATCAGATAAAGGTCTGATAGCAAGAATCTATTTAGAACTCAGGAAAATCAGCAAGAAAAAATCAAACAACCCTATCAAAAAATGGGCAAAGGACATAAATAGAAATTTTTCAAAAGAAAATATAAGAATGGCCAACAAACATATGAAAAAATGCTCAACATCCCTAATCATCAGGGAAATGCAAATCAAAACCACAATGAGATATCACTTAACTCCAGTGAGAATGGCCTTTATCAAAAAGTCCCAAAACAACACATGTTGGCGTGGATGTGGAGAGACAGGAACACTCATGCACTGCTGGTGGGACTACAAACTAGTGCAACCCCTGTGGAAAGCATTGTGGAGATACCTTAAACAGATTCAGGTAGACATACCATTCGATCCAGCAATCCCATTATTGGGCATCTACCCAGAAGAACAAAAGTCATTCTACAACAAAGACACCTGTACCCGAATGTTTATAACAGCACAATTCACAATTTCAAAGATGTGGAAACAACCCAAATGCCCATCAATTCACGAATGGATTAGTAAACTGTGGTATATGTATACCATGGAGTATTACTCAGCTATAAGAAATAACGGTGATACGACATCTCTTTGGTTCTCCTGGAGAGAGTTGGAACCCATTATATTAAGTGAAGTATCCAAAGAATGGAAAAACAAGCATCACATGTACTCACCAGAAAATTGGTTTCCCTGATCATCACCTAAATGCACATCGGGGAAGGGTACCAATTAGATATCAGACTGAGATGGGGGGTGGGGGGAGGGGATGGGTGTATGCCTACATGATGAGTGTGTTGCGCACCGTCTGGGGAATGGTCATGCTTGAGGGTGCAGATTCGGGGAGATGGGGGGTGGGGGGAGGAGATGGAGGTATGACTACATGGTGAGTGCCAGGCGCACTGTCTGGTGAATGGACGCGCTTGAGGCTCTGACTGGGGGGGATGGGCAGGACATGGACATTGTATATAACCTGAACTTATGTACCCCCATGATGAGCTGAAATAAAAAAAAACAAAAAACAAACAAACAAACAAAAGAATTAAAGTATTATCAGGTTCACAATATTTTTTTCTTAAATACTTACTTCAAATTCAGAATTACAAACCCGTTAATTATTGCCACTGTTCTATCCAATCACTTATGTTGAATAGACATTTTTCTAGCCAAACAGTTGACTTGTTATCTGTAAATTTTCACCTCTTTCTTAGAATGTTTAACTTGAAAATCCTTTTAGATATTGGCCTGGATTTTATGTGTATTCTTATCCTGACCCTGGTTACCTGACCCTAGGTAGTATCTAATAATCAATTAATTAATTGATGTAAATACTAGTTTCTTAATTTATAAAATGAGGATATTGGTTTAGATAAGTATTAAAGGACAATTTCTAAAAATCTATGCAATTTTGATTTTCTTTCAGAGTTTATATGCAAATTTTAGAGTTCACTATCAGTACTTTTCTCTTTCAAACTGTTTTTAGTTCAAACTGAACCAATCTCATGATTCATTTTCTTTTATTATACTTGAAAATGTTCTTTACTATTTCCAATCTCTTCTTTCTGATGCTAGAATCTTTATGAAGATAGAGATAAAAGCTGCTATCCAATTTTGATATCTGAAAAGTTGTTGTCCACTGTATTAATAATACTTATAGACAAAGCTATGGCTTCAAGTTATGACTTAATGCTGAATGGCTGTGACACTTAGACCTAGCATAGCTTTCTTAATTGGTGTCTTGAGAGTTTAAGTATAAACTGAGGAGCCATACCTAGCACTAAGAGAACAGACAACTACTCTCATAATGAAGTCATGGAATATAGGCCATCCACTAGCATTGGGAGTGCAGAAGTTAGAGACCTGTGGATTTCTTTAATTGCTCTCACATAATGAATTAAAAATGAGTAAATACAAATAGATGGCTAGGAAAAAGTTGATAAAGGTATAATGAAGAATATGAAAATATGAAAAAATATCGAATTATTTGCAACACCATTGTAGCAGCAATAACAGCAGTGAAATTATTATGCTAATACATACTTTTTGAATGATGGCAACCTATAGTCAAGGCGAAGTTTTCAAAGAGTGGCTAACAGATTGTGTGCACTGGGATTGCATTCTACTCCAGAATACAATTACTAGCTTAAGTGGAGCTTTCTTACTGATCCCCAAGATAAGTACCTCTTATCTTATGCTCATTGCTTGTGTTATAGACAGGGAAGAGATGAATAATTTTAGGACTTTGTACAATGGATACGTAAGATATTTTCCCCAGTCTCCCCTTTGTATCCATTGTATAAAGTCCTTAAATCCTCATCCTGACTAAGAGCAGAAAGTCTGGCCTCACTTCCAGGTAAACTCAGGAACATTAGCATTTAACTTCAGTCATTTAGAATTATGCTCCTTTTTCATCTTCTTAGAGTTATCTAGTATTCAGAGGATTTAGGCATTTTATTGGTACTGGAGCATAGGCATCAGGCCAGTGATCATCAATCTCTGTTATGTTTAGAATAAAATTCGTTGACACTATTCTTGTGATGGGCACACTAAAAGCCCCGACTGAAGCATCATACAAGGTATCCATGTAATAAAAACATTTTTACCCCCCTAATATTTTGAAATAAATATATTAAAATAAATAAATAAATAAATAAAAAAGAAAATGATAAAATTAATTGCTTAAAATCCAAACATATTATTCTAGCTTTCAAGGCCCATTTTGTGTTACATTATTCTACTCTTTTCTCTGCCCTGGAATTTTCCTCCCCTCCTTAGGCATTTCTTAGGACCTTTGCATTTGCTTTTCCCTGTGTTTAGAAGGATTTTCCTTTAGATCTCCATGTACTGGCTCCTTCTTATCATCCAAATCTTGGCTGAATTATCACTTCCTCAGAGAAGCCTTACTTACCCTCTAAATCTAAAGTAGACCCAAACACTCTAACATATTTCTCTATTTCATTTTCACCATAGCATTTCTCACTACCTGATATGCTCTTGTTCATTTGTCTTTTTTGTTGTCTGTCTCACTCCACTAAAGGGGGGAAGTCAATGAGAGCAGAGACCCTTTCTGACTTTTCCACTGTATTCCCAGTGTCTATAATAAGACTCTTACAAAATGTTTGTTGATTGAATGAATGAGTGAAGATTATTAAATGACCTGGAATGGTGCCTCTGGTTTTTACTTCTATCTCTTTTGTAGGCTCTTCTTAACTGTAACTTTATCTTTAAATAAAATTGCAAGTCAGTGTGGGGAATCAAAACAATTCCCTCTTTTAATGGCCTTTTTTCCTTCTTTCTTGGTTCACATTACCTATTTAAAAGTCATGCTGCCAATGGAAATGTGAGTCTAGATATCATTCCATTTTTTATTGTTTACTAGGTTAGACATACACTTCCTAACTGTTCTGAAAGTGCAGCCTTTCAATTTGCTACAAATATATGCAGAACTCCAGCCCTTCGTGAAGTTACACAGTGAATTTCTTAGACATGCTCTAATAATTTCAAACTGTGGTAGAAACTTTGAGTCATTGTCTCTCACTCTTTGTGACTGCTCCACCCTTTCCTTGCTGTGTGGCATGCTTCTGGGATAAGGAATATTCTTGGCTACCTGATAGAGACTACCTTCCTGATTTTTATTCTAGCTTATTTTGTCTTCTAACAGTAATACTTCTTCATTATCCCCCACATCTGCTGTACTTTTTCTTTTTGCTTTGATGTAAAATTTGGACATTCCTTAGTTACATTTGAGACACTACATATCGTTAGAATTTGGTTCCTGGAGTTCTTTTGTAAGCTTTCTCTAGTGAGTATTCTGATTAAGAAACTCTAAGATTTAACAATCTCAGGATAAGATTTCTTATCTAAAGAGTCAGCACTGTGTTGAAATAGTTATTTACTCAAACACACACTGTCATCCTTCCTATCCAGAATAACCTTCTGTCTGCTCTGTTTATCTTAATTTCCCATCCATCTATTTTCCAATTTACAAAACTCTAGATCATATCTGGTTTTCTACTGACTACTTTAGCCCTTGTGAATTCCTTCTTCTCTAAAATTATCAATACTTAAAACTATACACCATTCCATTTGTCAATAAAGTATAACCCTAATTATTAAATGTTATGTTTGCTATGTTTTAAATGGAGATTTTTATTAAGATAATTGTAGATTTATATGCAGTTGTAGGAAATAATACAGACAGATTCCATGTACACTTTGCCCAGTTTTCCTCATTGGTAACATTTTGAAAAACTGTTGTATAATATCACAACCAGGTTATTGACATTGAAACAATCCACTGATCTTATTCACATTTTTCCATTTTAAGTTGTACTCAGTTGTGTGTGGGTGTGTATACTAAGTTCTATACATTTTTCTCATCTATAAATCACCTATTTAGGCTCATGTATCTACCATAATAGTTAAAATACTGATTAGTTCTATTATCACAAGGATCCTTTGTGTTGTTCTTTTATAACCACACCTACTTCTTTTCCACTCTAGCATCCCTATAACCCTCTATACCAAACCCCTGGTGACCACTAATATGTTCTTCATTTCTAAAATTTTGCTATTTCAAAAATGTCATATAAATGGAATTAAATGGTATGTAACTTTTTGAAATTGGCTTTAAAATATAAAACCTCAGCATAAATCCATAGAAATTTATCCAAGTTGTTGTGTATAAAATGTGTGTCAATAAAAACAAAATAAAAAATAGTTCATGCTTTTTAATTACTCAGTAGTATTCCATGGTATGCATAGGTATGTATCACATATGTGTAACTATTCATTGGTTAGAGGACATCTGGGCAGATTCCAGTTTTTGGCTATTACAAATAAAGTTGTTATGAATATTTGTGTATAGGTTTTTGTATGAACACAAACTTGTTCTCTGGATTAATTCCTTTCTTTGGGATTAATGCCTAGGAGTATAATTGCTGGATTGTATGGCAATTGCATGTTTATTTTTACAAGAAACTGGCATACTGAATTTCAGAGTAGGTGAAATACATTTGTTGCTGTGGTTTGAATGTTTATGCACCCCCAAGTTCCCACCAGCAATATGTGAGTGTTCCAGCCTCCCCGCATTTTTGTCAACATTTGATTTTGTCACTTTTATTTTAGCTATGCTGATAGGTGTATAGTGATATCGTGGGGTTAATTTTCATTTCTTTTATGGCTAATGATATTGAACATCATTTCGTATGCTTGTTTGCCATATGTATAGTCTTTTTTTTTTTTATTTCAGCTTATTATGGGGGTACAAAAGTTCAGGTTATATATATTGCCCATGTCCCGCCCATCCCCACGAGTCAGAACTTCAAGCATGTCCATTCCCCAGACAGTGCGCATTGCACTCATCATGTAGTTATACCCCCATCCCCTCCCCTCACTCCATCCCCCCCGAGTCAGAATATTCAAGCATGACCATTCCCCAGACGGTGCGCAACGCACTCATTATGTAGGTATACACCCATCCCCTCTCCCTACCCCCCACCTTGGTCCGATACCCAATTAGTGTTATTTCCAAATGTGCACTTAGGTGATATTCTTGAAGGTTAAATGTCTTTTCATGTTTTCTGTCCATTTTCTAATTGGATTTCTTTTCTGTTCAGTTGTGAAAGTTTTTACTATTCTAGTTGCTAGTCCTATGTTAGATATGTAGTTTGCAAATATTTTTTCGCAGTCTTTAGTCTGTCTTTTCATCCTCTTTACATGGGCTTTCACTGACAAAAGTTTATAATTTTCATGAGCTCCTGTTGAACAATTTTTCGTTTTATGGATCATGCCTTTGGTATCAAGTCTAAGAATACTTGGCCTAGTGCTAGATTCTAAACATTTTGTCATTTTTTCTATAATATTTATAGTTTTACACTTTACATTTAAGTTTATAACTTATTTTGAGTTAATTTTTGTATAAGGTATAAATTTTAAGCTAAGGTTGATTTTTTTTTTTTTTTTTTGGCTTATGGTTGTCTAATTTGCTCCAGCACCATCTCTTGCAAAGGCTAACCTTCCTTCATAGAATTGCTTGCAAATGACATGATTATCCATATAGAAAATCCCAAGGAATCTAAAAACAAGATAGAACAAAACAGAAACTAGCCTCCTATAATTAATGAGTCAGCAAGGTCATGGGATATAAGATCAACACTTAAAAATTAATCACATTTCTCTACAATGGCAATGAATATATGTCTTAGTCCACTCAGGATGCTATAACAAACTACCATATACTGGGTAGCTTGTAAATAATAGAAATTTATTGCTTGCTGTGTAATATTTAGCCTCTTTGCTATTTTCTGGAGACTGAAAAGTCTAAGGTCAAGGTGCCAGCAGATTTGGTGTCTGATGAGGGCTCTCTACTTCATAATTGGTGCCTTGTTACTGTGTCTTCATATCATGGAAGGGCTGAACAATCTCCCTCAGGCTTCCTTTATAAGGGCATCAATCCCATTCATGAGGGTGGAGCCCTTATGACCTAATCACTTTCCAAATACCCCACATCTTAATTCTACCACATTGGGGATTAAGTTTCAACATATGAACTTTGGGGTGAAACAGACATTCATACCATAGCAACATATGAAAACTGAAATTAAAAACACAATGCTATTTACAATTTCTCCAAATAAAATGAAATGTTCATGTATGCACTTAACAAACATGTACAGGATCTGTACGCTGAAATTATAAAATGCTGATTAAAGAAAATCAAAGAAGACCTAAATAAATGACAAGACATACTATGTTCATGTACTGGAAGATTCAACATGGTAAAAATGTCAGCTTTCCTCAAAATAATCTATATATTTAATGTAATTTCCATCAAAATCGCAGCAAGACTTTCATGTACGTAAACAAACTTATTCTGAAATTATATAGAAAGGCTCAGACCCTAAAATAGCTAAGACAATCTTGACAAAGAAGAATAAAATGTTAGGAATCACTCCACCCAACACTGTATTAAGATATACTATATAGCTACCATAATCAAAACAATGTGGTATTGGCAAAGAAATAGACGCATATATCAATGGAATATAGTAGAGAATCCACAAATAAAACTGTAAAAGTATGAGCGATTGATTTTGACAAAGATGAAAAATATTATTGGTTATTTTCTATTTATTGATCTTGCCTTCCAAGAAGATTTTAATTTCCACTATAGTAATCAAAACCACATGGTATTTGGTACAAAAATAGAGACACAGACCAAAGCAACAGAACAGAGAACCCAGATATAAAACCATCTACCTACAACAAACTGATCTTCGACAAAGTAGACAACAACATACGCCAGAGGAAAGAGATGGTGCCGGGGAAATTGGGTGCAGAAGAATGAAACAGGACCCCTATCTCTTACCACTCACAAAAATTAATTCAAGATGGATAAAAGACTTAAATGTAAGGCATGAAACCATAAAAATTCTAGAAGAAAACATAGGAAAGACTCTTCTAGATATTGGCCTAGGCAAAGAATTTATGACTAAGACCCCAAAGGCAATTATAGCAACAACAAAAATAAATGGACTTGATTAAATTAAAAAGCTTCTGCACAGCTAAGGATATAATTAACATAGCAAATAGACAACCTACAGAATGGGAGAAAATATTCACAAACTGTACATTTGATCAAGGGCTAATATCCAAAATCTACAAAGAACTCAAGTCAGCAAGAAAAAAACAAACAACCCCATTAAAAAATGGGCGAAAGACATGAACAGAAGCTTTTCAAAAGAAGATAGACAAATGGCCAACAAACCTACAAAAAAATGCTAAACATCACTAATCATCAGGGAAATGCAAATTAAAACCACAATGAGATATCATCATATAACTGTTAGCATGGCTTTAATTAAAAAGTCCAAAAATAGATGCTGGTCTGGATGCAGAGGGAAAGGAAAGCTTATACACTGTTGGTGGGACTGCAAATTTGTACAACCTCTATGGAAAACAGTATGGAGATTACTTAAAGAACTAAAAATAGACTTACTATTCGATCCAGCAATCCCACTACTGGGTATCTACCCAAAGGAAAAGAATATTTTGTTTCAAAATATTAAGGGGGTACAAAAGCTCTTTCATTCGGTATTGTAGTGGGTATAGGCTGGGGAGAGGTAGAAGTGAAGAAAGAGGAGGAGAAGATGAACACAGGGATGAGTAGATACTGTTTTTTAGTAGTTCATAATTTAGTAGGAAAAATACATGTAAATAGAGTAATTATCATAAGTGCAATAGTAGAAGATGCTATAAAATGCTATGGAAGTACAGAAGTGAGACCAATTGTTTTGTCTAGGAGATCTAAGAAAGGATTTATTGACATTTGAGCTGGATTTTGATGAATTATGAACTCATCATAATGAACAACGGATATAATGGAATCCCAGGTAGATAGAAGAGCATGTATAAAGTTTCAATGGTGTGAATAAATTTGTGAGTTTGATCAATGTCAAGAAGTTTGATGTGGCTAGGAAATGAGACACAACTAAAAAATTGAGTTGGAGCCATTATAAAGAGATTGAATTTTATTTTTTGGGTAGTGAGGAACAAATGAGAACTTTAAGTAGGAGAATGAGTGACAGAATTAAAACATATTTCTTAGGAAAGTAACTGGTGGAATGTTGATTATCAGTTGGAAAGAGGTGAGGGCAAATGCAGGAGAATCTGTTAGGAGGCTGTTTTAATGGTTCAGGCATGTACTGATGAAAGTCTAAATAACTAAGGCAATGGCAGGGGAAAATAAGAGGAATCACCTTTTAGAGATACAGTTGAGATTGCTAATTAGGTGTGGGGTGTGAGGTTGGGGAGATATTTGGCAGAGAGATTTAATGGTAAGGCTGTAAAGATGGTGAATATAGATAGTTGTGAAGGTTTCAGGAAAAGGTTTAGGTTTAGACATGATGAGTTTGAATATTTGCTCTGTGAAGGTGGAATGCATCTAGCAGGGAGATAAACAACTGGGTGTTTCTTGGAGATTAGAAGAGAGGAATACCTGTTGGCTCCCTTTCCTGTCATTTTTATGAATTGAATCCCCCTTTTCTTATAGAACTCATTTCATTAGTCATTGTTACTTTCAGGTGGCTTTCACCTTGGTCCACATGTGGAAGCTCTATAATCTGTCATTCTATTCATACAAAAGAATGGAAGTGACTATAGGCTCTGCCTCAATATGGATCATGTGCATCTTATCTGTCTAGATGAACTTGATTAATCTTGTAGTTCAGAGGTCTGAAAATTGTCTATAGCATTGGCATCACCTGGGAACTTATTAGAAATGCAAATTCAATTCTTGGCCCTCCTTCTAATGAATCAGAAACTCTGGGATGCGGCTCACCAACCTGTGTTTTAACAATCCCTCCAGGTGTTTCTGATGCACACTAACAATTGAGAACTATGGTATAGCAGTTGTACTGTATTATATTCTATACTGTAATATATAGCTTAAGCCATATGATACCATGAGATTGACTTCTAAGTGGTTAATATGTTTTCAGCCATCTTCATGATCAATTAATTGTCTAAGAAGTGTTCAAAAAAATGTATAAATTGATTTGACCAAGAAGTAGAGTTGAAAGTACTAGCTACAGGCTATATATATATCAAGGTGTATAGATATTACCTTCTCGTTTTATTACTCTTTCTTTAAATCTCATTTCATGTGTTTGTATTTTCACATAGAAAATCAAATTGATGTAATATTATGAAGAAAAATGAAACTCAGGACTGCCTTAGTGGTTTAGTGACTAGTTAGAATCAGGATGTTAGGGGCTGTTGATAGGGAAGAAAAGTTGATGAGGGAAAGAAGAAAAATTGTGCGGTTTCAAATGTATTCATCTGGATTCAGATTTTATTTGTTTTTGTACCTTGATCAAAGGTATAGCACTCAGGCCATAGCATGATCCCTTATCTTATGGTGCTTAATAAATATTGGATGATGAAACAAATTTAATACAGAAAACAAAGCCCACAATGGTTGGGCTTTAAGAAGATTAACATTTAATTGCCAAAGAAAATCTCATATCCTTCCTTAGACATGTAGATCTAGAAGTGTTGAGGTGGCCTAGGCAGAAGTGAATTTCCTGGTTTTAGGTGAACAGCCTCAGGTTTCTCTGGTGATGAACTTTAGTTTTCGTTAGTCCCACTTGCTCTGCCTGCCATTCCTGCTGTTTTGCAACAGGGCTTAAAAGTGCTTTAAGTGCTTGTGACCGTGGTAATGAATGAAAATGTCTTTCTAGCACTGAGAGGATTGCATTAGACTGAATAGTCACCTCACTTGTAAAAGCACTATTAGAGTGGGGCAGCTGTAAGTAAGGATAACGATTTGTGTCCACTGCTTATTTACTGAAAATTGTCAATGTATTATTTATTGAGAGCTCTCCAGACAGTGCTTGTCAGAATAAAAATGTCAGCTCTGAGCAAAATGTTACAATACATAATAAAAATGCTAGGTACGCATTTTAGGAAGACAACTAATTAGACCTGCTTTTTTAAGGAAGGGACAGTAAAAATGTCTAATATCATGGACTTTCTCCATTTGTATAAGTCCTTTTCTTTTTTCCTTGCTCAGCTCAGTATTTGGTTTGGAAACTTATCGTGCCTGAGAAATGATTTGAACAACTTTGTATTGTTGCCATTAGACACCCAAGTAGTGGGGAGGCTTGCTGAAGGAGGAAGGGCCTGGCTTGCCATCCCACAGTGAGCAGCCATCCTCACCTTCATGTTTTGTCTGAAATTAGATGTCACTTCCTCCTTGAGTAGTGCTCGTGGAAAACTGCCTCCAGTGTAAACAACATAAAATTATTAAGCTTATTCCTCAGCCGTGCTAATTAACCCCAAACAAATTTCACATTAAGGAAACAGAATTCAATCAATGTAAATGTTATTGCTGTGTATTACTGTAAGCAATAATACAGTGGCTAAAATAATTAATTATTTTGGATTTTTTAAAAGAAAGTATTCTTTTTTTTATGGTGTTGCAAAATATTTTGTAGATTTCCCCCCTTTTCTTTGGCCTTCCTGGCATAGAACATAAAAGACTCATCTGGTAAAGCATGGGTAATATGCAATTGTTTTTTTCTTAAAACTGGATTGTAAAAAGGGAAAAATATATTTTGGAGTGCTTCAGGTTTACTCAATCTAATGTTTTCATTGGCAATACATAAGCAGATTCTGCCTCTTCTTACCGTTTGTAGTTGACTACCATTGTAGAAATTTCCTATCCTCTTTCCTATCGGTCTTAAATAAAAAGGCACTTGGTGGTGGTGGTGGTGGTAGGGTTGATAAAAAAGAAGTATGTTAAATATAATCTACTTCTTAGGAGAAAAAATGAAATGTCATTTTACTGTATTTCAGATTTTGGGAAGCAATTGCCAATAAATATTTCTTTCCCCCTGTTTTATATCTGTGCTCACACAGGAAGTCAAATTATCCTCTTCAAGCTAATTTTCTTACATTTTTTGAAAATAACCAGATTTCTAAATAATTGCTTGGTGGATAGAATGTATCTTGTCTTCATTTTAATCATCCACAAAGATCTTTAAAGACATGAAGTGCAGAAGGCAGATGACATGTAACTTTATTTTCATGCAGTAAAATATATTTGATTAACATGGCATTATTTATCAATTAATGATAGCATATTCTATGGTGTATGGAACAGAAGTTAAATACTATTTGTATTAAGATTATTCTTAGAAATGATACATTCTTTAACCAATATATACCAGAAAATGTCAAATGAACTTTGGAACTTAAAGTAATTTAACTAAATGAGTAACACACTAAAACAAAATGTCACTTTTCATAGATCTAACACCTACCATTTCTTTGTAATTTTACCATCTTCTTCTAGCAGATGCAATCCCTGTACCTCTTCATCCCCAATTAGTTCAGTATCTTATTTCATGGCCACTCTTAATTCCTTACTCTTCTATGTTAAAACTCTATCTTCAACTTGATAGGAATAATTAATTTTTTAATCATATCTTAAATATCTAACAAGCAGGTTGCTACTAAATATTTACAAGGATGCCAAAACTAATAAAGAGAACATTAGTGTTCTAAGGAATAGCTGGAGCATGCTATTAAAAAAAAGGTAAAACTAATTCTTTATATCTGAATTGAGAAGAATTAAAGTCTTGTGTGGAAGGATTGCTTTAAGATAACATCTGAATGGACTATTTATTCAATTGTATATTTTGCTTCCAAATGATTTGTTTCAGATTATTGCTTACATTTTGGTCAATTTCTGTAGTTTCTATAGCCATTTATTTTTACTTTCCAAATAGAAAAAAACTTTAGATTTTATTTATTTGCATTACATAGATAGCTGCTAATGTACTACAGATTATAAGAATCTATGTTCAGAAATTTAAAAGCACATAAATTTACATGAAATTTGTATTGAACATTTCTAAACATTAGAGATGTTTATGTCTGTAAGTATATTTTAAGCAAAAGGTTCAAATAATACACATTCAACAGCAAAGAAAACAAGATGATTAAATATGATAAATAGAACTGGGATAGCCATCTGTTAGGACACTTAAAAATTTTAAACTGTACATTTTCTATGATTAATATTCTTGGATTTTAAAGTTACGCTATAATGCCAATCCAATAAATGCATAAAATTCTAAAATAAGGGTCCTAGTTAGAAGAACATGGATTAGTATATTTCAAAATGAGATGCAAAGGGTTTGCATCCAATATTTTATCCCCTTTAAGACTATAATTGACAAACTGCAGTAATCATGCTTTTATGTGTTTTTCTCCCTCTACTGAATTTATTTTTAAAAACGAAAGTAAAAAATGTAAAAAGAGACTCCAGAATTTTGAAACCCAGTGGTCCTGAAATGATGGGAAAATAGCCAAGGTGTCACAGCTAATTTCTGACCCTGTTTTATGAGTTCTGCTGTTCCTTATTCCCCCTGTCAGCCTGGGAATCCCTGAGGCTGTGCAAACTGGCTGAACATCACTCAATCCCAGTTTTATATCCCCTTTTAATAATGTTGAGTCTATTCTGTCCAACTTTGATTCAGACAACCTGCTTGTCTTGAAAAAGTGATATATTTAATCAGTGACTCTGTCTCCAGCATAGCTCCCACTGCGTGTGAGTAGAGCCAGAGAGTAGTGCAGTGGTCTGTCACTTCTGTTTGAATGGGTAATGTGGAGCCCATCAGCTGAAAAGACAGGAGCTGGAACTGCTTGTTAGGACACATGATCAAAAGCCACTCTCTGCTTTCTGCCAATCAAACCTCATGTCGCCTTGTGGGGCAGACATTAAATAGATTTTTTTTCTGTCTTACAGTATGGGCACTTTGCCAGTTTGACATGTGAACTGTTACAAAAGATAGCAGAGTTTCAACTGCTTGCTTACTGCTTTTAAAATATTACCGGACACTTGTCAAAATGAAATATTCATAATACTATATTATGATAAATTCAGTTAGCTATTATTTGGTACTTTTATGTTGTAATTTATGGACTTTTTTTTTTTTCGGTGGGGCAAAAGAAACAATAGATGATTGCTTCTTGGGTGAAAGTAAGGAGAACAAAATTCCATGAATCAATCCAATTGCAAAGCCAATACAGCTATATGACAGATAGTTTTGAATAAGATAATTATTGCTTTGTGAAAATAACATTAGTGAATTAAATGTTATTTTGTATTCCCTCTCTTCTGCTTTAAAAATTATTTCCTTCTTCTAAGTCAATATAAGAGAGTGGTTTTAGTATTATATTTTAAGCCAAAAACATTTAAAACTTTATTTTGAAATTTAATTCAGGATCTATTTCCTCTGCTTATTGAGAAAATGGACACATTTCTAAATTCTAATATGTTCTCTGATTTGTGGCTGTCCTGATAGGTATTTTTACTCTGCCTTTTCTTTTTGTTATCCCCGGACCATTCCCCCATTATATTGCTACCTCATGTTTGTGCCCATAACAACCCAGTAATGATAGTGGCACAGACCTAACTTCTAAGCTTTTTAAGAGAAGAATAAATATCTAAATACTTTTGATTTAAAAGGTCATTGGAATTGGCATTTCCTACAATTTTCTAACCACTCAGATAACTGTTCCAAAGCTGTTAAATCTTAGTTGGTGTTTTGATATCTCCAAACTTGCCACTTGGTTCTTTGCTGTTTCTTCTCTAATGATCATTTTAAAAGGAGTTAAACATTTTCACCAAAACATACCATGGCAATCTAGTGGAACTCATTTAAACAGTGAGCTACACATAAACAGCTGCTCCTTCAATAAGCCATTCTTTATAATACCCTTATTACCTTCTAGTGTCTCAAATTCTGATTAGTCAACAGTGCTGATTGCTGTACGGCATTCCGTTGCCCATCTTCCTTCTGCTCAGCTGCTCATGTCTTAGTTGTTATTTGATTACAACACAACTTGTGCATTGTTTCTCCAAGTTGCTCTTCATATTGTGTCTTACAAACTCTGAATTATCCAGAGAAACTGGGATACTGTGAGAGTGACTTTCTTTACACATATTTAAAATGTCTCAGTAAAGCATGGTATAAAAAATACATAACTATGTAATTCTTAGGTTGGAAAGGATATCTGTGACTTAAAACTCAGTATTTATGATCAAATTATGAAACAGAGATTAAGTATGTGGAAGTGTTTTAAAAAGCATATATACTTTACAAATTTAAAGAGTTATAAAATTGTTATATTATGGTTATTAAATTTCAGATATAAAGTTCTGGAAGAGGTAATTATGTATGTAGAACTCCACAGGAAAGGCCTAAAGGAACTTCATCTTTGCCCTAGGACTAGATAATTTTTAGTCCAATTACTGAGCAGCACCAGTGATGCCCCACTAAAGAGGACAGCATGTTAGTTGTTTAAGTTATGATGAAATAAGTAAGGGTGGGAAAAATCTCTATGATGAAGTTTGAATTTCAGCTATTCCTTTGTTGTGACCCCCTGGAATTTACTTTTGGTGAGTAGGAAGTGCTGACACACTAGAAATGCAACCCCAGTAAAGGCCCTAAATCTGTCATTGTGCTCTGGAGTCTGCTCTGAAAATAGCAAAGCTCTTTTGGTAAATTTAAATTGGTGTGAATGGGAACAGATGTTGACATGCTTTACTTTATCTTCAGGGATGTCAGTTAAAGAGGGAGGGGGTCTGCAAGGTTAGATGGTAGGAAACACAGTAAGTGTGCATACTTGTTCCATAAAGGTAGTTCTGTTTGGGGACATTAGTCAATAGAATTGTATTTATCTTTGGTAGTCTAGGTAAGAATTATACCTACATTACTGTATCTGGAGGAAAAATGAGGGGGGGTGGTATTTATTTTGGGAGAGCTATCTCTTCTTGATCCCTTGTGATTGTGTCTTTTCTTCACCAGACTGCATTGGCTATAAACTGTCTCAAACTACTATTAGGTTTTACTTTTCAATATCATTTTGGCATAGCTTCCTAAAGTATTTGTGGAACCCTAATGCTATGGTAGAGTCTTTGCACTGATATTTGTCAAAAATAATGAAAATGGTTTATGCTGTAAAAATGTACAATTTATCAAATAGCTTGTATAGTCAATTTAAATAAGTCTCATAGAACTTTCAGTCTTGATTTGAAAAAAATAGCATAGGATGAATTTATTTATAAGAACCTTAATAGTTTCTCTCAATTCCTTTTACATTTTAGATTACCTTATAATTTTCTAAATCTACATGAACAATAATGATCAATTTTGTCAGTATTATTCACACCTTTTATTAATTTAACATAGATGAATAAATGTGAATGTTGTGAAGAGTTGATTGGGAATAGATTTTAAATCTGACAGTTAGATTACAGGGTACCTAAGAAAAAATGGCTCTTTCACTAGGTACCTAGTAATTTAATTCTTGTTTGAAATTATTATAATTTATTATAGTGTGTGGGTCCTAATGAATGTCTACTATTAAATGAAAAGGAGAAATTGAAATTAAGATTATGAAATTCTTTTAACTCATATCTTAAAATCCCCTTAAACAATTCAGAAGACATTAATAAGCTATGTAGGTTCTTTCCATATTCTGTAATGACAAATAAAAACATTTTTTTCAGCGTTTAAAGATTCTAGAACATGTTGAATATCATTAAGCTTCAAAGCATGCAATCTTGGAATTTTATCAAATGGTAGTAGCCATTATAACAGCATTAAAATTGGAAACTCTATTTAAATATTTATTTGGACTCTACACAGACTTTTCTAGCATTGGAGTTTTCCAGAAATGGCTGTTTCCTTAGTGTTAAACATTTAACATAGGATGATTTGAGATTTCATAGAGCTATAAACCACACCAGATTAACATTTTAAAAATTCCAGACACCAAGCAGACTTTTAAAGCATGAGGAAAAATTCAGAAATAAAATGAAGATGTACAAATGTCCACAGGCATTGGAAGTTGTCACTCCTAGATCTAAGTAAAACCTGGCATGTATACAAAATGCAGATCAAGTCTTTGAAAAATGATAATTCTTGGACAAAAACAATGATATCATATGACAATTTTTCTATCCTGATGATCTGAAATGTCATTTGAAAGACTCAGTATCTTGTCTGAGAAAAAGCCCCTTTTTTATAAACTTGACCATGTTTATTTGAGAATCATTTAAGAAAGAAAAGTTTGATTGGTCCCTTGAATTTCAAACTATTAGTGTGCTTACCTAAATCTCCTAAAGTTTTATTTCCTAATTTCTAGAGCTTTTTTTTTTACTGATGCTGCTATACCACATGTGTAAACTAGTAATTAGTTTATGTGTAGAAAGAGGAAAAAAAAATAGGCAAGTTGGTGATAAGTTTAGATTTGATTGTAGAGGAGAACCCTACTCTAGATTTTTGACAGCCTCAGAACAAAGCTGGACTGGGAGACGTAGGGCCTGGCCATCTCTCACCATAACCCCCCACTACCAATCCTGGATATGAGAAATAAAGTGTAATTTTTTTCAGAGCGGCTATTTAGGTAGATTTTTGTTTGTTGGTTGGAATTTCACATGAATTTCCTTTGAGGCTGTGGAGCTGTCCCCTTAGGCCTGTAAGAGTCATATCTCCATTCTTCTCTTTTGTAATAAAATTCTCCATCTCCCTCCCCCAACTCCCACCCCTACTTAAGGATGTGCTGCCAAAAGAATGTAGTGAGAGTGCTAGCTGTTTTTAGATGGGAAGGTGATTTGTTGCCTCTGATAATCTGCTTGTTGAGCTTAAGTTAGCTCAGGCATCTGAAGGAAATAAACGGCAGAAACAAGTAGGGCAGTACTCTCTTAGTAATGATTACTGATCTCTTTTAAAAATGTTTACAATAGTTGTTAAATAAGGAAACAATTGGATAGAATTTATGCTGCCTAAGTTTCTATAAATAACAAAGCCTTTTCTCATCTATCAGTAATTTCCACGTGGTTGCTGTTTATCACTGTAACTAGTTCCAACAGTTAAATTCCGGTGTCTCTCATCTACTGTTACAAAAGGCGAAAGTGGGCCAACTACAAAATGGGAATAGGACAGGAAGACATAACTTTCTCATGGTATGCAGTGTGAGAACATGATGATTATGATATGAAAAACTGCTTCTTTAAAATATTTTTGCTAATTGTGATGCAGTAATTTTAAAATGCTAACTTTGGAAAACATTGACAATTTACAAAACCATATCTACTGTTATATATTTAATTAGATTTTTTTCTCCTTTGTGCCTATTTAAACTGTAAATGAAAGATGGAAATATGTTTGCTCTAAATATTTGATGTGATTGAGATGAGATTAAGCGGTTTAAATGATTTAAAAATTATATTTACTTTAGTGCAATCTGTTAGATTCAATGCTAATCTGTCTTTTGGTTTGCTTTGTGGTATAGCAAACCAAGCATTGAGGGTTAAACTATTCAGCATAAAGGTAGAGTTAAAAACCCGGGTTCCCTCTCTCCCTACCAGTTACTGAGTTCTTCAGGGAAAGTTGAGTTTGCTGTTCAGACATTAGCTGTACTTCTTAGCAATGACCTTGTAGGGTAGAGAAGCATGGCACAGTGGCACTTTCCAGCTGTATTCAGCCTATCCGTCGGGGTATAATCATGCTCAGTCCCAGCACCGCAGGCTTGGACATATGTTGAGTTTTATTTCTTTCTTCTGACATTAATCCTATTCACCAGCTGTTCTGCCAGCTGCCATTCTTCAGTTTAGCAATTACATTTTGGGGGATACCAACAAAGGTCTAGTTGACCACTGCTTTCTCTTTTTCTTTTTTTCCCCCTTATTTTATAGAAATGATAAATTATTGGACCTGGGGGTTAAGAGAACTCAATCTTTTCCCACTATTACCTCACTTTCTTTGGATCCTAGACATTAACATGATTTATGATTATTCTTAGTATGTTGTAGATAAGCCTCCCAAAAAGCCAGATTACCACCTTACTTATAAATCCCCTTTCCATAAAAAGGTTTTAAATTTACATTAAAGGATATAATTAATGTTTCTTATGCTACTATATAAACAACATTAATTAGTGCCAATTTCTTTTGATGTCCTAAAACGTATTCCAGCTGAAAATATGCTTTCAGTTCTTTGTTTTTCCCCACAGGTTTGATAGCATATCTCAGTTAAGATGATACTATTCTTTTCCTGAGCAATGGTTTCACTAATCTTGTTTGAATGGGCTATTAAATCTCTGTTACACTCATAATATATACTAATAAGTAGTATAGATTTCTCACTTCGTATTCCAGATGATCTGCCCATAAGCAGGATGTTAAACATCTGTAGTTTAAGCCTCTGGGACTAACAAATGCATTAATACCAGAAAGAAATGTGGCCTCCTGGATGATAAGGTCACAGACTATGTGGTAAAAAAAAGCATCCCCAATATTATTGTTCGCACTTAGTCTTCATTGTTAATCTTTCCATTTTCATAAAGGCAAAAAAGACTAATAGACTTAAGTTGTAATCATTTACAGTGCATATTTATTAAATTAATGCCAACAAATACACAAAATCTCATATGTTTTATAATTCTCCTAGCTGATATTTTGGAGTCATTTAAAATGTACCCCCACATGCCTCACAATAGCATTCTTTTAGCCATTAATTTGCCTTAGAATATAACATCAGTAAAAGTTTGTTTATTGACAAGATTATGCTTTTGTCTCTTAACTATGTGGCATATGTGAGTCATATTTTATGGTAAAGAATTCAGTTTAAATAGCACTTTTAGGCTGGAGTCATTAGAATTAAGAATACCCTACTAACTTAAAAAAAGACACAAAAACTAATGGTGCATTTTGAAAGGTAGGTTTATTTGTTTATTTATTCTTTCATTCATTTATCCATCATCCATCCATCCATCCATTTATTTATTTATTTATTCATTCATTCCATTGAGCAGGATATTACTTACTGAGTTACGTAAAAGAAAACAGCATCTTGTGTTTACCAGACTGTGCAACTATTCATATATATAGAAATTTGTAGAAAAATGAGAGGAAGTTTATAAACTGCCTGCTGAAAAAACTATTGGTTCTATACCATCCTCTTATCTCCCCCCAAAGCTCTGACAGTAGTGAACCCCGTTTACTAAATATGGACATTCTATTTATAGAAATATTCATATTTTTATTGGTGGCCAAAGCACTGCTTATAGGAAAACCTACAGGTGACTAATAGGAGTTGCTCACTAAGTGGAATAATGAATAGTATTAGGTGTCAATTAAATCAAGCTTCCCCGAGGTGCAGGTGCTCCACAATGTACTGACACATTTCAAGTAGCAGTGCCACTTCACCCATGCATATGAACAAGCACATTTGCATATTAAAAAGCTGAAAATTATTTAACTGAAGCAAAAGTCTTTTAGAGATGATGGAGGTTATTAAAACTGTTGACAAGAAAGAAGGTAATTGCCTGAAAATGAGAGATGACATTCTGCTATACACAGGGAACGTTGTTTTTGTTGTATTGTGCAGCAGTGCCTGGGTGTATAACCTATTACATTGAGATTGCTCCTATGCAATTAGACCCTTTTTGTCCTCACTTCAATAAGGCTATGATTATGAAGGATTGAAGAACACTTGGCATATTGAATGTCTGTTGTTTTTATAACTTCGTCAGAAATGACAAAACACGTTTTGTGTCCTGTTTTTTCTTTGTAGGCTTATTGATTCTGTGATTATAATATTCATAAAAGACAATGTGTTCATGGTTGAACACTCTGTCATTTATACAGGTTTTATTTTTTTCTGTCTCAGCATAGTATTTGTTTGAATGCCAAGGTGTTAGTCATAAGATGAGCAGATTTTTTAAAGTAAAAGATGAATAGGTGAGAAGTTTATCATGCTAATAATCCCAAATATTACTATTAAAAGTGTCATAAAATGGATGATTTCATAAGTTTCAGATGGAAATAATTCACCAACTAAGAAAACTTGAAAGCTATTTTATTTTCTCTTTGATTATAAGCTGTTTATTTTCACTCAGATTTTTGAGAGATCTTGTGCTTTGGTTGTTTTTGTCAGAAGTGAAGATTCGTGGCCCTAGAGGAAGGCACTTTCTTGATACTCTAAGAGACAGTGCATCTGGGTAGGACTTACTCCATTCTGTAGGTAGTAACTGAAACAAGTACAGTGAATATGGCAATTGAAACTGAAACATGGCAAATCATTGCAGCTGTAGGAAATTTCAGGTTTTATGCTTCATTAAAAGTATGCTTTTTAAAAAACTTTATATTTAATCACCCTAATTAGGCTTTAGTTCCCCACAGAGCCATTGTGGCAATGCGTGAGGTACATTTCCATCATTATATTTTTTCCTTGAAGATGAGTTCTTTTGGACATAGCCATTGTAGCATATTCAGTTGGACTTTAAGCCTATGATAAATCCCATTTCCCTCTTGGGCCAATCACCTTCTGCTTTTATTTCTTACATGGATTTAAATCCAGGACTGGTTTGTCAGACAGAATTGATAGGCTTTGAATACAACCCAAATACACCTAGAAAGTTTTCTAGGAGTTTGTCATTTATGTGCTCTTTTATTCCTTGATTTGAATGCATCTGGGCTTTAGTAAATTAAAAGGCACACCTAGGGTTTTTGTTAGCAGCTGTCTAGTGATTTATCTAATCTGACATTTTCATTTCTTTAAGTTGAAGAGGGAAAATGTCTTTAGGCATAGCAATCTGACTCTTGATTAGAAAGATAAAAATGAGATACCCCAGTTCTTTTTGAACTCACATATTTACTGTCGGCTGAAAACCTTAGCTATTTAAAAGATGAAAATCCTGAGGTAGCCATGCTCAAAGAAGATTATAGAAGGCCCCAAAGTATGTCAAACTTTGTCAGTTACCTCATCTATACAGATATAGTCACATACCCTGCACCTCAATTTCTATTCACAAAATCCGGGAGTCATATGAAATTATTTTTATTGCAATCACTGTTAGGTGATCTTGTTTAAAATGTTGAAAACAACCTTAACCTTTATTTCATGTAACTGATTTTAGTAGTGGGTAATAATTGTTTTTAAATATACAAATAGTTAATGGATTTTTTTGTTTGTTTTTTTAGAGACAGGGTCTCGCTCTATAGTACAGACTAGAGTGTAGTGGCATGATCATAGACAACTGTAGCCTCAAATTCCTGAGCCCAAGTGATCCTCCCACCTCAGCCTCCTGAGTAGCTGGGACTACAGGTGCATGCCACCATGTCCAGCTAATTTTTTAAAAGAATTTTTTTTTTAGGAACAGGGTCTCAATTTGTTGCCTAGGCTGGTAAAATTTTTGTTTAAATTCTTGCAATTTGTTTTGGTGCCATTCCTTAAATATTTTTCTTAATAAATCCATTAATATAAAGATAATTGGTACTTAGTTTTATTATAACTTTTTATCTGACCTTTAAATACCTATCAGTCTCTGGGTTTTTAATTTTAAAAAGCAAAGGTCAATTATTAGCTTTCATTTTAACTTGTAAAAAATTATACATTAGTTATATTCATGTTAAATATGATTTGTTTAATAGATACTGAGAAGTAAATGTGAGACAAATCAAAGTTATGGATCTCTGGATGTGTTCTGGAAAAGAAAGTATAGTACAAAATACTTTCCCTTTGTCAAAGGATAACTTCTATGTAGAGACATCATATAGTACTGGAGAATCAAGAATGTATTTTTTGACAACTGAACTGGTATGAAACTTCACTGCCTGGTGTACCATTGAGAAACCCTCATAGGCTTACATGTAGTATGTGCCCATAAATGTTTCTTAGAATATTTAATATTAATAGATGATTAATGGACAATAAAATATCTTACTATTAATAAAAAGTGTATAGGAGAGTACCAGTGCTTGGCATTTCAGTGCTTCAAAGAAAATATAGCTTTAGACCATATCTGTTTTTTCCATTTTTGTATCCACTTCTGATAACTACTTTTTCTTGTGCTTAGTATATCTGAAGCCCATGTAAACAAACAAACACAAATCCCACAAACCATCTTGTTATGAGGTTTGGAATGATAAAAATGGGACTATAAAACAAATCAAAAAAGAAGGTGCACCACGTCATGAGGATAGAAATTGAATGAAGTATTTAAGTGGCTGATCCAGAGTAGGATAACTCTAAATTCAGAGATGTTGATAGACCAGGTCTTAATCTGGAGTTGAGCAAGGGTTTGAAGAAATTGGATATTATAGGAAGACAATCTTCTGAATCAGGGCTATTTCCAAGAAATATTGGACCCTTGGGAAATTACACTGTACTCCTGCCTTTACTCTCTCTCCTGAACATTTTTGAGTTAAAATCAGGTTAATGAATAGCCAGTGTAACTGTGAAGTATGAAACCCAAAGGGTATATATTGAAGGTGAGAGACATTGTTGCTAGGAAGCTTGACTCAATACCTCCCCTTCTGTTTTTTTATGTAGAATAAATGTACATGAGCTTGAAGAAATTTTAAATTTCATTTGCAACACATCTTTCTTCTTCCTTGCTCACTATTTCAAAGTCAGTGGGAAAGTTAGGAACCCCCTGACAGTACCCAAGGCCCTACAAAGCTTCAATGTGTGAGGCCAAATGTGTAATGGCTTCACTTTGTTATATAAACAGATGTACCACGAATTCTCTGGGTCTTAGTTTGTTAGGTTAATAATACTCTAATTGCACATAGTATTTTATAGTTTGCAAAGGACTTTTGCATGGATTATTTGAATTTCATAAAAATTTTGTGTGGGAGGAAGGGCAGATATAATTTTTATGCTATTCTAGAAGTGAGAAAATGAATGATTAATATATGAAATAAGTAGTCAATAGGGAGCTGGAGTAAAAATTTAGGCCACTTGATATTACTTACTTCATTGTTCTTTGAATTCTATGTTTCTATTCAACACGATGAGCACAATTTTCTGGTGGAGTTGCTGGGTGTAATGGGGCCCTCTGAATTAACTTGCATTATATAGACTCATCTAATTAGGACTGGGTAAACTCAGTTCACCTATGCTTTATTTGACCATTGTTAATTTGTCTTCAGTGTGTTAGGTGGTTCTTTTAGTACCGGAATAGTCAGTTTAGGAGGAGCACATGTGTGTATATGTGTGTGTGTGTGTGTGTGTGTGTGAGAGAGAGAGAGAGAGAGAGAGAGGCAACGACAGAGAGATAGAGGCTGAGAGATAGTAAAAGGAGGAGAAACTGAGAGAAAGATATGGTATAGCACAATAGAGCATGTCTCTTTGCCCCCAAATACCTAATCAAGTAAATTAATGTTTTTCTCTTGAGAGATTAATTTTATCAGAACTATCAGTTTGACATTTCAGGGATTCATTTACATGATCATGTTAACAATAGCAACAAGGAAGTATACTTGTGTTTTCATATTGCTTAAAAAACTTTCCTTTAAAATTTTTTCCTTGTATTTTTCATAACAATCCTTTTTTTGTTAAAAAACTCCTATTATTGTAGAAAATTTATCGAACCTACACAAAATTAGAATAGTATATAATAAACCCTTATAGACCTATCATCTAGCTTCAAAAATTATCAGTATTTCATCTGTCCTACCACTTTTTTGATTAAAGTTTAATTTGGATTAATAAAATCTGGTATATGTATACCATGGAGTACTACTTAGCCATAAAAATAAATTAATACCTTTTGCGACAATGTGGATGGAACTGGAGACCATTCTCCTAAGTGAAGTATTAGAAAAACAAACACCACGTATACTCACTATTAAGTTGGAACTAACCGATTAGCACTAATGTGCACAGATGGAAGCAAAACTCAATGGAAATCATGCAGGTGGGAGGGGAGAGGAGGGGATGGGTGAAATCATACCTAACAGTTACAATGTACACTATCTGGGTGATGGGCACACTTGTAACTTTGACTCAAGCAATACAAAAGCGATCCATGTAACCAAAACATTTGTACTCCTGTAATGTTCTGAAATAAAAAGAAATTTTAAAGACCCCAAATAAAATTTAATTTAAAAATGTAAATTATGAAATATGTCAAACATATAGAAAATAACAGACACTCAAATTTCTGCTACTATTATTTAACAGGTATTATTTTTATTTGTGTTCTTTCTGGTTTTCAAGACAAGTTCTCACTCTGTCACCCAGGCTGGAGTGCAGTGGCACAATCAAAGCTCATTGCAACCTCAAATTCCTGGGCTCAAGTGATCCTCCTGCCTCTGGAGTAGCTGGGACTACAGGAACACCACCACTCTGGCTAATTTTTAAATTTTTTGTAGAGACAAGGTCTCGCTTTGTTGTCCAGGCTGGTCTCAAACTCCTGGCCTTAAGTGATCCTTCTGCCTCAACCTCCCAAAGTGCTGGGATTATAGGCATGAGCCACTGCAGTTTATTTGTATTCTTTATATCAAACATGAGCATGAGGCTACAATATTTGAAAGATTGAAAATAGGCACAGGGCATACGAAATAGGAGGAGTATAGTAAAAGCATTTTGTAATGTCTCAGAATATTTCTGAGAGTATTTCTTTTTTATAAGATAGCACTATGCATAATAATTCATGTGGCTCATAAGTACCTCATTGAAAGTATTGATCATCATATTAGAGATAGTAATAGCTTGGTTAAGGCAATTTGACCTGCAGTTGGATTAAAAAGATGTCCTGGAGTATTCCTGTCCTACTTGGTATATACCAACAATTTCTTGCTGTCAGATCTGCCTATTGGGAAGTCATTGATAGTGATTAAAACTTTATTAGACTTTTGTGGTTGTCATTAGTCAGCCACAAGGCTAAACTGCATTGATCCCAGTACACATTGAGATGCTTTTATCTAGCACCTTATTATGAAAATCACTGTAGACCCTGAAGTCTGTAAAAGGCATTTCTTTTTTAGAAAAGGAAATCCTCTTCAGCAGCACTAAATAAGACAATGACTAGATATTCATTTTATTTGGCTTTAAAAACGATGATATTAAGCTATATTTCAAGAAGTTCAGTTTCTTGAATTTGTGAGTACCTTTAACCTTGGAACAATATATCATCTTATTTTATAAGACATATAACAGAAAATGATTCATATTATTTTTCTATATCAAAATTTTGTATACTTAGGAAACTCTAAGAAATGAAAATACTAACAAGTGAATATTATTTTTGAGGGTTCATAAGAAAACTCATTTGTTTTTATACCTATTGAAAATATTTATGAAAACTTTAGGTAATTTTTTTGCCATAGCACTTTAGTATAGGTAATATAGTAGAATGAGTTTTCATTAATCCAGGATTAGGCAACATCTCAGAGGTATCACTGAGTCTTTGTGTTTGTCATAGGATACAGCATGATGGAATGTATGGAAAACTGGGTGAATTCATTCATTCATGAACATTTATTAAGCTCTTGTATAGCAGGTACAGTCCCAGGCACTGGAAAGTTGAAGAATACCCTCACATTTCAAATTTTTAAATTTCTTCTTGAAATATTACTTTTAATCATCATTCTATCAATTCAATATAAAAATCCAGCTAATTAGTGTCATATTTGTTGTAGTTTAGCTAATTGATATTTTAATTTCATTTATTTAATGAAAGAAAACTAGCAGATTTGTTTCATCTGTGGTCCAGTTAGTCTCAATTGACTGTACTTAGCCTTCCAAGAAAACCTACAAATAGTCTGTTTTATATGACAAATTAAAATTTATAATCTAATTTACAATCGAAGTATATACTGTGTGCTTTTTATGTATATTAGATGTGTGCTCAAGGTCATAAATAAGAAGAGGTAAGGTGTTTAGAGCTTAGGAGACATGTTTCATCATTACTGAAAAAGAATCAAATTATTCAACAAATTAAACGAACACAGTGATAGGCATATGGAACAAAAATTTGAATAAAATACAACTTTACCAGAAGAGGCTGACAAGGGAAATAGTAGGGGATAGGTTTGGGATGAATTTGGGGGCAGACAACTATACTTCCCCTACCATAGCACTTCTAACACACTTTTGCATTTTTCTGATTATGTACCTATCATCCTTACTAAACAGAAGCCCAACCAGGGAGGGAACCTTATTTGTTTAATTCACCATTTTCTTTCCAAAACCTAGCATTTTGCCAGGGACATAGGTGGTGATCAATAAATATGTGTTGGGTGAGTGAATATAAAAAATTATATTAATATAAAATGGTCAGTTCTAGAATGGAAGCATGAATAAGAAGGGGAATTAGAATAAAGAATATAGGAAAACTAAAACATCTTCTTTGAAGTGTGTAAGTTTGGAAATATTCTATATCCAAATACAGTTAAAATTAGTTTTATTTGTATTCTATCAGAACACTTGTTTAACAGATTTTTTCCTATTGACAAACGACAGTGACATTTACAAATTATGAAATAATTCCTGAAGCAATAAAAACTAAATTATGTACAGTAGCAAATAACCTAAGTTCTGTGAAAATTAATAACCCATGTACTATAAATATAGTAACTCTGTTAATTAGATTATTTGATTAGCATGAATACCCAGTTCTCTACTATAATAGATACCAGAGGCAGCTTAGTAGATTTGAGAGGGTATCTGTGGTCTTAGGTATTAGAGTTAACATTTTAGGGTTAAAAATAACACTTCTTGTTTGTTAAATATTTGCCTAAGAGGAAAGAAGTATTCCATCTCATTATTAAGTGTAAGCACTTTATTTAAATATCAGCATTAGAAACTGTGCATGATTATAATCCGAACTTGGTCATCTTCTTTGTCAGCAGATCTTTCTTTCAAGATATCAGGGGTACTGTAGTTATTTTAAATCATAGCTGTTTAAAGGAGAATAACATGAATCTAGAGGACTTTAAAAAAATGACTGAAATTGTAGAACATTATCATCATTGAATGGAGTTTACTTTTGGACATAACAAAATATGGCAAATATAAACATTCTTGTTATAGTTTGTATCATTTACGTGAAAGAATTTCTTATAACTATGAGGTACTTAATAGCATAAAATAAAAATAAAAAGTTTAATGTTTTATCAGTTTTAATTGGAAAAAAATTAAAGCCACATAAATCATTTTTTAATGTTTTATAGAAAAGGTCTTCTTGTGTTAGTGTTGTGTGGTTATGTATGTGTGTGTTTTTGATTCCTTTTGCAGATTATGATTTAAAGAAAATTATCTTCTGATAAACTGTATGTTATCCCCACATTAAGAATTTAAACCATCTTTCTATAATTAATGCTCTCGTTACTTGAAATTTGATTATACATACATATTTGTCTAATATTTTGGCAAATATTAATTCAGTTTGGATAATTCATTGTTTCACCTTTTAAGGATGATTATCATTGGCATTTTTATCATATAACACAAAATTATCTACTTCTTGTTATGAAATCATTCAAGAATTCTATGCAGTGTTTTTGATGTTATATTTGTTTTAATATTTTTAATCAAATTTATTTTGTAAAAGTAAGTTGTTATATTTTCTTGCTTGTGATTGTTTATAGATAATGCAGATTGCCTGTTTTTTATGTGAATACTATTTGAGTCATCTACTACCTGAAATTTGGTTTGGATATTGCTGTTCAATTGATATGAACCAAAATAGATGTTTCCATTTTTATATTTGACTTTGACCCTAGTGAAGTCATATATAAAGATACATCTGTATGTATCTTTGTATATGTGTGTGCGTGTGAGTGTGTGTATATATATATATATATCTCATAAAGTCTCTCTCTCTCATTAAATAAATTTTGATTCAATTATTTTTAATATGGGTGATTTATAGAGTTGTATTTGATATCTTACCAAAATATTAGACAAATATATGTGTGTGTGTATATAATCAAAGTTCAAGTAATGAGCATTAATTATAGAAAGATGGTTTAACAATATTCTTAATTTTCATAACTAATAAAGTAATAATGGGTTAGCAAAATGTACAGTTTTGGGTGTATACATGATTTTACAATTGATGTTTAGTTTGAAATTTCTTTACGTAATCTCCAAATTCATACTTTCTTTGTTGTGGTCTTTGATCAATGATAATAAAATCAATTCCATAATAATGAATCATATTTTTCAAAAATGACAAATAGACTTTGAAAAACTGCCCAGGATCAAGTGTTCTTATTATGGAAGTGTGTTTTTCTAACCTGTGGTCTTTAGCTGGAATGGTTTCCATATCTATTTTTGGACTTTATAAGTACATGAGACATTCGGAGATAATGGTATAGATCATTTTTAAGAATTAGATTTTATCATAAAGCAAATAACTCTTATAATTATTATTATTATTATTTTTTTTTTTGAGACAGAGTCTCGCTTTGTTGCCCGGGCTAGAGTGAGTGCCGTGGCGTCAGCCTAGCTCACAGCAACCTCAAACTCCTGGGCTTAAACGATCCCAGTGCCTCAGCCTCCAGAGTAGCTGGGACTACAAACATGCGCCACCGTGCCCGGCTAATTTTTTCTATATATATTTTTATTTGTCCAGATAATTTATTTCTATTTTTTTAGTTGAAATGGGGTCTCGCTCAGGCTGGTCTCGAACTCCTGACCTCGAGCAATCCACCCGCCTCGGCCTCCCAGAGGGCTAGGATTACAGGCGTGAGCCACCGCACCCGGCCTCTTATAATTATTTTTAAAACAATGTATGGTACTTAACATTACAAATTTAAACATTTTATCTAGCATTGAATAAGGTTTATTAATACTGCGATGTCTAGAGATGAATGTTTTTGGTGAGTTGCATTTGTTGTTGCCACTTCCCGCAATCTGTTTTCTTTCTTAAAATATTACTACACTGAAACAATTGATTGAAAACATTCTCTAAGTAAATGAACATATTAGTGATGAATTTTCACAATCGAAACATATTTCTGCATTAAAATTTGAATTACAGAAGTTTTTGTTCTGGAAAACTAATATCTAGAATAGCAGCCATTTTATAATAAGGGTGTCAAGAAACAGTAATAGCTGGTCAATTTGGTAGAATTACTTTTCATATTCAAGAAAATCTTGTATTAATCTCCACTTCAAAATCATTTTATATGTAATGTTTTAATAATTAAACTTGTAAACCTTTTAAAAATAAACTTTATCTTGATTCCAGAATATTTACCAGTTTACTGATGAGAAGTAAAACAAATGAATATCTGTACATCTTCCCAATAAAGACTGGCAGGCATGGTTTCATTATCCTCTTATCAAAAACAGATACTTTATTATCCTTTTATAAAATTCTGTAGAAGAGTTATTTGGTTGTTTCTCCTCACCTCAGTGGAAGTGATAGATATGAGGTATTTTATTTGGGTTTCATGGCTTTATATCATGTTGCAAAATAAATATATAAAAATATCCCTGATAAATTATTAATTGAGATTCATGAGATAAGGCCTCCTAAATTATTTTTTTATTGTGTATTATTGTATGTCCTGCATTTCTAAGTCTATAGTGTCCTTTTTAGTATTCAGTAATAATATATAATAACTTATGTATATATTATAACTTATATATACATTATATGTAGTATATTATAACTTGCATGTATATTGATGTTTATATTTGTGTGGGCATATAACTTAGGGAAAATATGTGTGATAATACCATGATTTTTTGGAATCCGGAGATAGGGATAGGAATTTGTGGTGTTATATCACCTTGGAAAAGTCACTTCTCTGGACCTTTTATATATTGGGATGTTATTACCTAGTTGACACCATTAAACAACATATTAAATGGAGGTTAAATAAGATAAAATATTGAACTCACTTGTCTGACTTAAGTACTATATTAACAGATATTAATATGGAATTTGTGTGTTTTATAGTCACCATAGGGTCTATTAAATATGTATGATATTAATGAGTGAGAACCAATAAAGTTTTACTAGGTTTGGAGACTTTGTTTCCATCACTTCCATTATTTCCGAAGGCTTTGATTTTGTCTGAGAAACACAGTAGGAAAAATGACATATATCTATCTCTATATGTATGTAATATATATAAATACATGTGTATTATGTGTGTATTTGTGAAGATTGCCCTATCTTGTAGGAAAAGGCCACTCATATTTTTGATACCAGTGATTCATGTGTCTTCATTCAAATCTGCAGATAAATAAACATACAAAAGCTTCTTTGGTATCTCAGTTCTAGTCTCTGTTACATGGAGACAGAGAACATGCAGGCAAGGTAGCAATGGAGTACAGATATACAACTGAAAGCAATTTGAAAAGTTATGACTTGTGAACATTTGAAACCTTGTGTCCAATCTTTTTTTACAAGGGATTTATTCTGTTGGTATTAAAGTTTTTAGACTTTACTTCCAATACTTGGAAAACTTCTTTGGAAGGTCAGATACCGAGTGAATAAAAGAGCTGTCTTTATGTAACTCTTGTGTGGCTGCAAGGAATTTTACCTTCTTTCTGCTATTCTTCTTTGTTGAGAGCTGACTCTTTCAGAATGTAGAGGTGATTTAAATCAATAATAATTGAACTAATCTGGTGCAATTCTAGACTATATTTTGTTCTTACCAAAAATGGGTTTGATTTCTATCAATATGTAGTGTTTGCATGACGGAGGACAGTTAAGGAAAAGGAATTTATTGATATAGTACGTTATTTATGTTATTACAATCTCTCTTATAAGCAATTAAGAATATATGCATGTTGTATCTTTATACACATAACCATACAACATGGACACCTCTCCTTGTTTTTAAAAATGTATATCCAGTACATAAAGAATTCAGCTGTATACACGATTCATGATTCCCTTTAACAACTCATGTGATCAGTCATTTGGTGAGAAAGTAGCTCATGGTCTAAAGGGAAACACAACAATTTCATGTAGATTGTGTTTTAAGCGAGTCATTGTTTCGTTTGGAAAATGTGAAATCGGTGAATGGGCCCATTCTCTTTGTAGAGGATTACAATAACACACGGAAGCTTATGAGTGCCTCTGACAGATGTGTTGGCGGTTTGCCACAAAGTGAAGGGTGCGGCCCTGACTGACAACTTGCAATTATATTATGATGAATGGTTCTGATGTGTGTTCAAGAGAAAACCACTTTCTAGAAAGTGAAAGTCATACATACGGTTTCTATAAAAAATCAGCTCAAATAAAGTATTATAACTTTCTATTTTATTTTAGCCTTTGGTGGGCTAACCAATTTGAGTGCTCCTCCTTTCACAAAGGTCTGTTTTTGATAAATGATCCAAATTTTTGAGGGGAAAATGAATTTGATATCATTTTTTGGTATCAAAATTACTTTATCTGTATTTTTGACAAGACTGACATACATCTCCAAGGAAATCTGTAACTCTTACACAAACACTTAAAACATGTACACACATGTTCACGGTATGGCCAGTGAGACTGTTGAAGTCAAGCATTCAGAAAGAAACTGCCCTTTTTGATCAAGTCACTTCTTGATAGGTTTGGTTGTTTGTTTTAACATTGAAAGACTTAGTATTCAAACAACATGGGTAGACCAAAGCTTTGGGTCATTTTGAAATTGTCTTCACCCTTTTAATTTATCCTAAGAAAAATCTGAGTATGGCATCAAAATGTAGGTTTTTCAAGAGTTAGTATGCCTTATCGGTATAGAATTTCATTACTCAGTGATGAAGCTATAATGTATAAAATACGTATTAACTAAACTGGCACTTTAATCTTCATGAATTAAGAAAAAGTTGACTGATTTTCAAAGAATAAATTAAAAAAATGTGAAATTAGGTTTGGGATGTATTTTATTGCACAATACTTAAATTGTGCAATTTGTAACTACCTTTCATCATATAGGCATTGCATATCTTATTTAAAATACTGTTATTTTGGAAATATAAGTTTTTATATTTAATTCTCTGAGGCATCCAAGGCATGATATTTTTGAACTTAGTCAAGGAGCCCCATTAAAAATATTTAATAAGCAACATTGTAATTATGAAGATGCAATTCAAATACATGCTGTAACATTTAGCATATAAAGGAATATAACCAAACTCTTCAGAAATTATCATATAAAAATAAAGCATGAAATAGTATGATTTTCAAAATATAGTCTAAAAACAGGAGGAAGAAGTATTATTGATTTACTCCATATTTCTCAAAATTTATTATATTATTTTGGCTTGCATAAGTTAAAATAAGGTCACATAAATGTTTGAAATAATCCAAAAACAAGTTTCTTAGGAATTTGAATGACTTTAGATCTCAGTTTTGCAGTATCCAGTTTTTGTCCTTTAGACTTGTTTTTCTCTAATTCTCTTTGTAACATTTAGGGTGTGTCCACTGTAGCATTTCAATAGTGGGGCATTTTCATTGTTACTGAAATAAATTAAGTCTTTCATAGTAAAAGAATGACAATGTAGAAACCATAGCATTCTAGTGCAAGAATCAGGAGTATTGAAATTTCACTGTAGATAGAACTTATAAGAGGAAAAAAGGACATTCACATAAGCTTTTGAATGTTTTGGCTCAGTTCACATTAGTCTTCCTGTGCTTTCTTTTCTCTCCATGGAATTGACTCATCATTTACCATTCAAACCTATACATTTAAGAACAAGAAGGTGAAGTCTTAGTCCACTGGTGTTTTCTTTTGAGTTTCCATTTTTGGAGCCCTCTGCATTTTCTTTACCCCATTAGATCTAAATCTGTATTCTAGCCTCATTTGATAATCTATAAGAATTTGCTTTGCTGTCATTTAGGGCTCGAGTCCTTATTGATAAAGTGATCTGCAGTTTTTATCTTTAGCCATATTCAAGTCAGTGAAAAGATGTTATTTTCATCTTCAGGTTTTCAGGTTTTCTTTCACCATCTAATTTATCTAACCACCCCCCATCCCTTTTTTTTCACCCTAAACTTGATGTTAGTGCTCTGGGGTCCCAAATCTCTGTTCTTGATTTAGTTTTTACCTGGAAGAGGAACATTCACCAGCCATTTGCAGATGCAAGTTAAGGCCTGTTGGAAAGCTTGGCATCTAAGCTATGAGCTCTGAATAATATTTTCTAGTGTATAGTTTTGATCAGATGAAGTATGTGTTTGTGGGAAGAAAGTAGATTGTATTGTTTTATGTTTGTACCATAGGTCATAATTACTGTACTATTTAGAGGATAATAAACTCATTAGGCAATTATGTCTTGTTGAGGTATTTGAAACATTATTTGTTTTTAACTTGAAAGCTCTCAGGTAGGTAATAATTAGGTTTCATTTAGGATCTTTTATTTAAATGGAAGTTACCCGGAATAAACTGCATATTTTCTTTGCTTAAAAACATTTTTTTTTGACTCTTTGGCATTTAGCTAGGCTAAACAGTAGTAGAAAAAGAGGGAAGTCCATTTTTCCTCTTTAAATAGTTGAGATGAAATGACTGAAAATTTCATATGATTTGGATAAAATTTACCTGGACTCTTCACTGTTCATACTATCACTGATTTTTTTTTTTTTTTTTGGCTGTGACAGTTATCTGGTACTTTATATGATACCAGGCACTGGCTAATTGCTTTTTATACATGATTTTATTTAGCATTCACAATAACCCTATGATATAGATACTATTCCTACTTTGCACATGTTACAATTGTCTTAACCAAGGCCACAAAGTTAATAATTGGCAGAACCTTAATTTGGAACCATGTTGAGTAACTCCAAACACAAGGTGATTAACTATCTTGCTACACAGCTATAAGGAAAATTGGCTGCAAAGTGAGATTGTATATCTTCCTTCACCCAGCAGAGGAGGAAAGGAAAATAAATGAATATGGGATTTTATTTCTTCATTCCTGATCCAAAGAAAGTTTGGAGCCTTTGCAGCATCTATAGGCTGAGGGATAAATTAATGTAGGTAGCCTGTGAAGAGGATTTACCTTTTGTTAAGTACTTGTGGAAGATGCCAGACTTTATTAAGCAGTGCAGTTTTTCCTTTTTGGTTCTAACAACGTCTTTGTAAGAGGAGCTGATCAGCATAGTATAGTTGTCATAGTCAGCTTGGGCTGCCATAACAAAATACCATACACTGGGTAGCTTAAACAATAAAAATGTATTTTTCACAGTTCTGGACACTAGGAAGTCCAAGATCCGGTGTTGGCAGATTTGGTTTCTTGTGAGCAGCCTCTTCCCAGCTCACAGATGGCTGTCTTCTCCCTGCATCTTCACATCCTCACATGATAGAGTGGGCTGGCACTGCGAGGGACAAGAGGTAGTTCTCTGGTATCTCTTCTTATAAGGGCATTAATCCCATCATACAGTCCCATGATCCCATCTAAACCTAATTACCTCCCAAGGGCCCTGTTTCTACAAACTATCACATTAGGGGATAGAGCTTCAACTTATGAATTTTGGGGGACATAGTTCAGTTCATAGTGCACAGTCCTCTTGTGCCCCTTTAGGTCCTTTGCTTTAGAGCAAGGATTCTTAGGTGACGGTGATTAACATGTAGCTTCTCCCACTAAAGTGTTGTTTGTTGCTAGGCATGGTAAACATTTATGTCTTAGATTAAGCTATTTTTTTAAAAGATAACTGCACATAAAAAGATAAGTGTTTTTCAAATGTTATCTCATTTAATTTTTGCAGCAAATGGGGAAATTGTCGCTCAGTTATACTTCACGTGGTATAATTATTATGTAGCAAAACTTGCATCGTTTGGGAATGTTTTAAGCTGCAAGTATCAATAATAAAAGTAAACAAATGAAATACTGGGCACACTGTAGATTAAAGAAATAGGTATTTAATTTTTTCACATAACAAGAAGTCTGGGAGGTCAGTGATTTATGGTATTGGTACAGGAGGTTAACTATGTTAGGACTTGATCTACATTCCTGCATATCTTCTGGCCTTCCCTTTATCATTGTAAGATGGCCACAGTAGTCCCACATTCTAAAAGAGGGAGCAGAAGATGGTGCATGATAGAGCATTATTCCATTGATACCTCTTCTTCTGGAGGGGGTGGGTAGGGTAACAAAGTAAAAACAGTCTTTTCCAGAAGTCTCACAGCAGGCTTTCTCCTGTGTCTCATTGTCTAGAACTAGGTCATATGGGCAATGATGCTAGATGTGGAGACTAGTAATGCAAATGTTTTGCTTTTCCAGCTCCTGTAGTGGAAAGCAGTTGAGGCAGAAGGGGATTATGAGGGGCTTTTAGATTGCCAACCATCAGAGTCTCTTACAAGGCTACAATTATAGCTTAAGTCTTTTGATTTAATTTTGCTACTTCTCTGGCAGAGCCTCTAACTTTGCTGAGGGAGGATTTGCACATATTTTTGAAAATCTGAGAAGTCACATTTTTGTATCCTTTTAGACAGAATTTTGAGTGACATTTATGGAAAATAGTAGAAATAAACTTGGTAAACATCAACTTAGTAGCTAAGAGCATAGGTTCTGGACTCAGACTTTCTGGGTTAATATCCTATTTCTACTGTATATTAGCTGTCTGACCTTGAGGAATTTTCTTAACTTCTCCGGCCTCATCCCATAGACTGTTAAATATTAATGCAATTCATATATTTATAGTGCTTAATTCAATGTTTAGCATGTTATACTGTCATATCTAGTACTCAAAAACTGTTAGTAATTATTACCACCATGGGTAGAAAGAGAGCAAATGTCTCCAGGAAGACTATAAATAGTCATGAAGTACAATATGAATCTATTTATATTTTTGACCATTTGTAAGACAGTGTCTAAGATGGTATTTACTGCATGCTCTGAGGAAAGCTAAGACAGAACTTGAAATGATTTCAAGTGATAAGAAAAACTATATAAATTTTCAAAGAAAATGAAAAACATATTTGGTTTCTCTGTATAAGTTGCTACCCCAATTCCAACTCTATTGCTATCTCTGGCTACCCTTTCTGAAATGTCCCATTCTTTAAAATTACGCTTGCTTCTTTCCCTTCATCAAACAGGCCCTTTTTACAAGTGATCTTAAGTGATAGGAGGAAAAAGATTTGATTAAAATATTTGATGAAAATAATTCACAATAAGATGTTAATAACCAATTGGCTTAACTCCCCAAAGGAAAAGGTGTTTTGTTCTAAAGATGAGCTTATAAATTTCAAAGAATCCTTACTGTGTGTAATACATAAGGAAGATTTAAGGAAATGTATTATAAAAAATTTTGAGCATAAAAAAGTAGAAAGAATGATGTAATGAACTCTCATATACCCATTTCTTAGATTCCAGAATTTCTATTTTTTATTCTAGATTTCTATTTTTTATTTTCATACTTTTCTGCATTGATTTCTTCCTCAAAATGATATATATTTTTCATAAAGATTCTGCCACTCTGTATTCATTAGTCTTTTATTCCTTAACCTTTTATTTTTTTCTAAAGTAATAGGGAGATTTAAAAACTAAGACATAGCTTTCCAATCCCCCTTGTCTAGACTACTTGCACACCATTATACTTCCATGCCATGATAGTGTGGTAATTTGTCTCTAAGAGCTGAAGCGTCTAATAATTGATTTGGGGGCAATAACTTAGTTGAGATTTTTGTCTACTGTCCACGAGTTAGCTGTCTGAAAATACTTTAGGATAAACAAGTCTGGTGTGCTAAGGATTAATTTCAGTTTTGGGCAGTATGATGAATACAGCCTCTTTAATCTTTTTTTTTTCTAATTTAACAAATTCAGAAAAGTGCAAAGAAAGGAATAATCATTTATATCCTTATCACCCAAAATTAAGCATGGTTAATATCCTGGCATATTTGCTTTAGTTTGTGTTTAAAGAAAAATAATTCTGTTGTTTTTATGAAAAATATATATCATTTTGAGGAAGAAATCAATGCAGAAAAGTATGAAAATAAAAAATAGAAAAATTTATACCACCACCTAGAAACTACCATCATTAATATTAGATATATATCATTCTTATACATTTATACAAATAGAAGGATGAGTGGGTGGGCAGGCATATGGATGGATGGACAAATGGAATGGCTTTTGTAAAAATGGGGTCATGCTATAGATGCTATTATAAATAGAAATTAATATATTTTATTTTACTTTAATAGAAAAAAGAAACTAAAGGAGTTGCTGAATCCCAAATAAATGTTTATTTTTAGCATTGGAGATAATATTTGCTAAAAGATTCCCCTAAGGTCTAAAAATGGGGAGGAGAGACATTATAAAAAATTAAGAGGTTTTCTCATTATGTTTAGCATTTAAAAGCTACATATTTATTTTTAAAAGAAGCAGTTGGCTTCCTGCTTTGAAAGATAAGGGCATGATACACTCTAATACTTTTTCCCAAATCTATTCCCTACTTTTCATTTTTTATTTGTTATTTTACTTTTGCATTGCTTAGGTTTATATCATTTACGTTCTTTTTTGTTTCTATAATTCCCATAGATGTTTAATGTTTATTCTATATGAATGCAGTTGTTACTACTAGTTCTTTTACCACAGCTTCTCTTTTTCTCATTGTATTTCACTTTCTTAATTGGTTGAATTTCATTATTGAGAAGAACTCCCCACCCCTTCCTTCAGAAGGGTTTAGGTGTACAATATTCTCAAAATTCTATCATGTTTGAGTCTACCTGTCTTTCATCTTATATGTGAATGACAATTTTCTTTAGCATTATATTCTTCGTCATGCTCGCTTTCTTCCAGGATTTTTATACATATTTCCTCTTTGTTTCTTGTTTTGTTTTTCTATTTGAAAGTCTGAGAAAATTATTTATCAGGGGTGAGAAGATAGTGAGGTATATGTAGCTTGTATTTTGGGGCTAAGCTGTCTCTTCTGAAATTTTGTTATTTGTTTTATATAATAGTTTAGTCTGCTTAATTGTGAGTGGGATCAGAGTCGACCATTCATTCAGAAGGATACTTTTTGTATCATTCACCAAATTTATTGTGTAGACCTAGAATCTTCACATCTGTCATACAGAAAGAATGCTGTTATTCACTTTTCCTATATTATCTGTTTCTTCCTAGTTTGCTTTTCTACTATACTTCAGGCTGAAGAAGAAAAAGATAAAACTTGCTCAGTTTGCTTCTCTACAGATTTGGGAGTATTAATGACAATTATTTGCATTTTGTTGACTCACCCATATCATCTCTGTTTCCTTCCTTGGTTGCCAGTTTTTAAGGTTTATTACATTCAGTTGTTTTGATTTTCGTGTTTGGTTGTTGTTGCTGAATTTTTTAATGAATTTAATTATGTTATTTATTAATTGAGGATGAATTGTGAGCTAGTTTTGATATGCCTTCATAATCAGAAATCTTGCCTCTTTAATTCTTGGAAAATTATAATCCAATACATCTACATAACATTTTCAGATACCATTTTGACTTAAACCATAAGAAGGCATTTGATCACTAAGTTGTAGGCTAGCTTCTCCTTCTCCTTCTCTTTCTCCTTCTCCTTCTCCTCCTTCTTCTCCTTCTTCTTCCCTTTCTCTTTAGAGACAAGGTTTTGCTCTGTCACCCAGGTTGGAACACAGTGGTGTGATCATAGCACACTATAGCCTCAAACTCCTGGGCTCAATCAATCCTCCCTCCTCAGCCTCTCAAGTAGCTAGGACTACAGGTGCACTCCACCACACTTAGCTAATTTTAAAATATTTTTGTAGAGATGAGATATTGCTATGTTTTCCAGGCTGGTCTCAAACTCCTAGCCTCAAGCACTTCTCCCACCTTGGCCTCCCAAAGTGCTAGGATTACACCACAGAATACTATTTGGTGATAAAAATGAATGAAATTTTGTCATTTGCAGCAACAAGGATGGAACTGAAGGACATTATGTTAAATGAAATGAACCAGGAACATAAAGGTAAACTCTGCATGTTCTCATTCATATATAGAAGCTAAGAAAAACTGATCCTTTAGAAGTAAAAAGTAGGACAGAGGATACTAGAGGCTGTGAATGGTAGGGGAAAGGGAGGGACAGGAAGAGATTTGTTAAAGTATATAAAACTATAGCTAGATAGGAGGAATAAGTTCTAGTGGTCCACACTCTAGGATGACTATAGTTAACAATAATATATGGTTTCAAATAGCTAGAAGGAGGATATTGAATGTTACCAATATAAAGAAATTATAAATGTTTGAGATGATAGATATGCTCTTTGTTACTTTTCTGACTTTTTTTGATTATTTTTTATAATTCCACTTATCTATTTTGTTGGCTCATTAGTTATGATTTTCTGTTATATTATCTTAGTGTTTATATTGGAGTTTAATAGTATACATCTTTAACTTATTCTGTCTTCAAGAGATTTCATACTATTCACACTATAGTACAAGAACGTTACAACAGTATACTTCCATTTCTTTTCTAGATTTTCTTATTGTTGTCATATAATACATTCAAATTCTACTTATAAGTCCTACAATACATTGATATTCTTTTTTCTCTAAATAGTAAATTGTCTTTGAATACTATTTAAATAATGAGAAAAAAATTAAATATACACCCACGTAATTGCTATTTATGGTGCTCTTCATTCCTTTGTATAGATCTAGATCCCCCAGTATCATTTTTTTATGCTTGAGAGATTTCTTTTAATATTTTGTATAGACCTGCTAGTGATGAATTCTATCACCTTTTATATATATAATTTTTTTTAAATTTTGTCTTTGTGTTCCAAAGATATTGTTGCTGGATATAGAATTCTAGGTAGAGAGTTCTATTTTTTTCTATTAGTACTTTAAAAATGTTGCACAATTGTCTTCTGGCTTATATTATTTTCAATGAGGAAATAGCTGTCACCTGATTTTAGTTCTTATGTACATAATATGTTTTTTGAGGGGGCTGCTTTTCAGGTTTTTCTCCTTGATTCACTGGTTTGAAGCAGTTTAGTTATGATGTATCTTGGTGTAATTTTCTTCATATTTCTTTTACTTAGAGTTTATTGGCCTTCTTGAATCTGTAGGTGTATAGTTTTCATCAAATTTGGAAAAATTTCGGGCATTATATTTTTAATATTTTTTCTCTTTTTCTCCTCTTATATATGGAGACTCTAATTATATATATTAGGCTGCCTGAAGTTGTCTTACAGCTCACTGATGCTCTGTTTATTGCCTTTTTCATCTCTTTGTTTCATTTTAGGTAGTTTCTGTTGCTCTATCAACAAGATTACTAATTTTTCTCCTGCAAGGTTTAATTGGCCTTTAATCGCATCCAGTATATTTTTCATTTCAAACGTTTTGGTTTTCATCTTTAGAAGTTTGTTTAAAATTTTTTTGTTTATATATGTCTCCTGTCTTCATTTAACATTTTCAATCTTTCAAACATGAAATATTATTCTAATAACTCTTTTAATGTCTTTGTTAATTTTAATATCTGCGTATTGTTAGTTCAGTTTCAATTGATTGCTTTTTCTCCTCATTGGGGTCATAGTTTCCTGCTTCTTTGCATGCCTGGTATTTTTTGTTATTGTTGTATTCTAGATGTAGTGACATTTACCTTGTTGGATATTCCTATAAATATTATTAGGCTTTGTTCCAGGATGCTCTTAAGTTACTTGGAAACAGTTTGATCTTTTAGGGTCTTGTTCTTAAGCTTTGTGATGTAGAATAAGATAGCATTTTTCTAGTATAGTACTAATTTTACCCCACAATTAAGGCAAAACCCTTCTGAGTTCTCTGTGTGATACCCCACGAACTATGACACTTTCTACTTTGGCTAGTGAAGATAACATCTATTCCCAGGCCTTTATGAGATACTGGTATTGTTCCCTCTAAACCTTTCAGATAGCTCTTTTTCTGGCTTCATGTAGTTTTCTCACATGTGTGTGCCAATCAGTACTCAGCAGAACATTCAATGGGGCCCCTCTGCAGATCTCTGGATTTCTCTCTTTGTGCAGCTACCCCTTTAGAGAATGCTATCTTTTGTGTGGAAAGAAGAGGAAATTAGAAAACATACACTTAGCTATTCAGTTGTGCAGAAAGACACAGAGGAAGGATAAACCAGAAACTATTGAGACTGGTCTCCTAGAAATGATGGGTGAAAATGGAAAGGAAAGATGGAGTTGGTGTGAGCAGGGTAGAATGGATGGGATGGGGGGTGGCACTTCTCTGATGATTTTTTTGTATAGTTGTAACTTTTAGAACAATATTACTGTTTTTTATACTAAATATGCAACAAACATGAATGAAAAAGTAAAATGGAAACAAACAGAAACAGAAGTTTAACTATATTTCATATGGCATAACCATACTTAAAGTGTGTAGTGGTGGGTGTGTGGGTGGAACTAAGCTATGTAACTTTAGACCAGTGTTTTAACTATATATTCTAAGTCTAAAGAATAAAAGCACTAAAAAATGTACTCTAGAGTGAGGGATAGAGAAAAAGAGAGAGAATATGAATGATAATATAAGTGTGAACTGTTAACATTTGAGGACTCTGAATGAAGTATATACAAGAATTCTCTGTACTATTTTTCTATGTTTTTGTACATTTGAAATTAAAAAAAAGACACTTTGACCATACATGTTTATATGCAAAATACCTTTTACTGATGAACAGCTGAACAGCATTTTCCCAGTTACCAATAATTCTGTTCTGATATTCTGAAATTACTGAAAGTGCCAAGTACCCACTGGCAGTTACTTGAATATTTTAAGGAAATAAATATATAAACTCCTGAGTGTTACAGATCATCCCTTCCTCCATATCTGATGAATAGCTTACTTGAAGGTATATCAAGGATTCTCCTCAGTGGCTCACAATAATTCCTCACAAAAGTTTAAAATGGTGGCCGGGCACAGTGCCTCACGCCTGTAATCCTAGCACTCTGGGAGGCTGAGGCGGGTGGATCGCTCGAGGTCAGGAGTTCGAGACCAGCCTGAGCAAGAGCAAGACCCTGTAGATTCAGGTAGACCTACCATTCGATCCAGCAATCCCATTATTTGGCATCTACCCAGAAGAACAAAAGTCATTCTATAACAAAGACACCTGTACCCGAATGTTTATAGCAGCACAATTCACAATTGCAAAGATGTGGAAACAACCCAAATGCCCATCAATCCACGAATGGATTAGTAAACTGTGGTATATGTATACCATGGAGTATTACTCAGCTATAAGAAATAACGGTGATACGACATCTCTTTGGTTCTCCTGGAGAGAATTGGAACCCATTATATTAAGTGATGTATCCAAAGAATGGAAGAACAAGCATCACATGTACTCACCAGAAAATTGGTTTCCCTGATCATCACCTAAATGCACATCGGGGAAGGGTACCAATTGGATATCAGACTGAGGTGTGGGGTGGGGGGAGGGGACGGGTGTATGCCTACATGATGAGTGCGTTGCGCACCATCTGGGGAATGGTCATGCTTGAAGGTGCTGACTTGGGGAGGTAGGGGGTGGGGGCAGGGGATGGAGGTTTGACTACATGGTGAGTGCCAGGCGCATTGTCTGGTGAATGGACACATTGAGGCTTTGACTCAGGTGGATGGGCAGGACATGGACAATGTATATAACCTGAACTTATGTACCCCCATGATGAGCTGAAATAAAAAAAAAAGAAGTTATATGGACATCTAAAAATATATATATATATATATAAAAATATTAGCCGGGCATGGTGGCACATGCCTGTAGTCCCAGCTACTCGGGAGGCTGAGGCAGAAGGATTGCTTGAGCCCAGGAGTTTGAGGTTGCTGTGAGCTAGGCTGACGCCACGGCACTCTAGCCAGGGTGACAGAGGAAGACTCTGTCTCAAAAAAAAGAAAAAAAAAAAGAAAAAAAAGTTTAAAATGGGAGGCATAGAATGCTTTCCCTTTCTATGGTACAAATTGAAACTATAATAAGCTGAATATAATTATTCTTGGAAATTTTGTTTTGGTCAGGAATGCAATAAGAGTGATTAAGACTCAGTATTGTGATAGAGAAGAAGTTATATCTAGGAGAACTCTAGGGGTCCTTGGGAAACCATAAATTAGGATGAAATCAAGGCTATTGTTCTTTATCATTTTAACTACTTTTGGAGGCTCTTTTAAGTTTAGAGCTCATCACTGTCATTGTTAGTATTAATATTTTTATTACTGTTGTTATCCTTGATGGAAGCCACTTGAAATAAACTACCTGATTATCAAAATGCTTAGTTTGCCTTCAAATGTTTACATTTTGAATTTTGAGAACATCTTACAAAGACTGAAGCAGGTAAGTTTGAGGGAGAAAAATCAACCGTCTCTGTATAACTTGACCAGACTTGTGTGAGTTTTGACAATAGAGTTAAGTGAAGAGTTAGCAACTAATTGAAATGGTGGGTTTTCTAGGTATGGAACTGTCACATAGACCATGGAATCTTCTTTCTCAGAAGCCAATTATTTTTCCATTCAAGATTCTTATATCAAACTCAGGAAAGACCTAAGAATTCTCTGCACTTAGATCCAAATGCATCATTGATCTGACCCTAGGATGTTAGCACAGTTTTTGTTCCTGTGATGAGTCACAGGGCAGTTTATTTTAATAAAGGCAATTCCTGTGTATTTCAAGAATCTACACGGTAAATAGAATTTCATGTGCAAAAATCACTGTGTTACCTAGCCAGGATACTCTAAAGATCACACAGCTACAGATACTATCATCCTTGTGACATTTATTGGTATGGTATGCAGCTCTCTTCTTTAAATGTTACACTTTTGTTTGTGGCTATAGCTAATAATTTACAGAACTTGCTTTCTGGGACATTGTCTCTTTTAAAGAGTACACTGTTAGACTGGCTTCACGACTTTTGTTTGTTCAGCAATATCACATTTCAGCTTCAGCTATCCTAAGAGTATTTTCTGCCCATCGTGATGATGATTGTCTTCCTTACTTTAGTTCAGTATCAGAACTGTGTTTATATACATTACTATTTTTTTCCTGTATGCATTCAAACCAGTAAACGTACATACTCTTTGAATAATGAGGACTGAATGATTTTTAGGATTACATTGTTGATATGCTTGTCTTGCCATTTAGTGGTAAGAAATTGTTAAGAACCCAGATTTGACGCTCATAGAGAGCCAACACTCATAGACAACATATAACACTATCAGCTTCCTATATAGTTCATAGGTGGATTCCCTTTGACACTACTGTTGTCAAATTTGAATAAAAGATTAAGAGGCACATGCAGTTCATCTTCAAGCTGTGCAGGGAGCTTTTGAAAGAGCCTGTGTGTTCTACATAATTAAGAGAACTGGTCAGCATTAGAAATTTTCACAGAATAATACTTAGTTGAGAATTTATTATCATTTTTCCTGTTCCCTCTCAAAATACTAAGGAAGGAGAACATCCTTAGAGCTCAGTCTTGCTTTCTATGGCTACAACATTTTTCCTTTTAAAAAGCATAATTTTAGCTTTTATTCTCTTTTCTCTCAAAATCTGTGTTAAAAATGAAGCCAGGTTAAAATTGACACAAATTTGTGTGCAGGTAGAAGTTTCCAAAATCCTGGTGGTTACTTAATTTACTGCCTTAATTCTGAGAGAAATGATTCTTCTAAAGACTAATGGCCTGACTCAGACTGCTTTGAATTTATATGCTATCATTCAACTGTAGGTCATTTTTTTCAAATAAAAGGAAGCACTCAGTTATTAAGAAACACTACACAAAAATCCAGAGTTGAGAGTGTACTTCAGAAGAATGATTTCCTGGTGGGGTAGGTGGGTTTACAAAGTGTCCTGCATCTGCCACCTTAAATTGCATCTTCACCTAGTGTTTTTTTACTTGAATCTCTGCTACTACCAGTACACTGAGCATTAGGGCTATGTGACTTGCTATGAAATGTTTTCTTTGGTGCCCTTATCATAGCCAAGGCATGATGATATATCAAAAATAATCTGAAATCTATGGCAGAACAAAAGGTAAATAATTACAGAAAGTAAACAAGGTGTTAAAATTAAGTGTACAAAATATTATTTGCTTGTTTTAAGGATCCCAGTAAGATTTACTGCACTCTAAATCTTATCATTCATTCTTTTCACTGATTCCACATATTTTTGTCTAGTATCTACCATGTGCCAGTGGTTTTGCCAGACACTAAGGATGTAATAGTGAAAAAGACAGATGAATTTCTTGGCCTCATAGAGCTTGTAGTCTGATAGAGAGGCTTGATGGTGAAGTAATTATAATAAAGTATGATGAAAGTCATGGTTTAGGTAGTATAATATTTCAATGGACTCTATTGAAGGTATTCTTGAGGAAATGACTTTTAAATTGTAACTGAATAAATAGGAATTAGTTGGATAAAAGGGAGTAGTGGAATGTGTCAGGCAGAGAGAAAAGCAGCATGTGTAAAGGTCACAGACAAGAGAGAAATTAGCAGGTAGCAGCTGGTGCTTTGGAGAAACTGTAAGAATTCTAGGCCAGCGTGGTGGCTCAAGCCTGTAATCCTAGCAATCTGGGAGGGGTACGCAGGAGGATTGCTTGAGGCCAGGTGTTCAAGACCAGCCTGAACAAGAGCGAGAACCCATCACTACAAAAAATAGAAAAAATAGCTGAGTGTAGTGGCATGTGCCTGTAGTACCAGCTACTCAGGAGGCTGAGGGAGGAGAACCACTTGAGCCTAGGAGTTTGAGGTTGCAATGAGCTGTGGTAACACCACCATACTGTAGCCTGGGCAACAGACCAAAACTCTGTCTAAAAAAACAAGAAAGAAAGGAAGGAAGGAAGGAAGGGAGGAAGGGGGGAAGGGAGGAAGGGAGGAAGGGAGGAAGGGAGGAAGGGGAAGGGGAAGGGAAGGGAAGGAAGGAAGGAAGGAAGGAAAGAGAAAAGAATAGAAAAAATTCTACTACAACAAGACTGTACAGAGTAGAAGATAGAGTAGAAGGGAGAGAGTACAGAGTAGAAAGAAGAATGGCTGGTGAGGTAAGTGGGTTCCAGAACATGGGGGACCTTTTAAGCTATATTAAGGAATTTGGACTTTATTCTAAGGATAAATGTTTGAAGGATTTGAAAGCAAAGATTGAAGAAACTTTGTACCTTTCCTTGATTGCTTCATGATAATGGTGACATAGAAGGTGTCATCTTCTGGCCACAGCAGCTAAACAATATGTCCCCTTTTTTGAACTAGGGCAAAGGTTTATTCATTTTCAGACACCTGAGATCTTACAATTTCATTTCTGTTTCTGTTCTGAGAAGCCTAGCTTGTCTATAGCCGAATGTCAGGTGACCTCTTTTTGCCTTAGGCAATAGTTGTGTTCATTGCTGGAGTAGTATGTGGAAACCTGCTAGATTAAACATCTCACCTCAACAGGTGGGGAAGGAGCCTTAGAAAATATTATTTACTTCCATTTCACAATTTAACATATTTCGTGAGACTTGGTGTGAATATAGGATAATAATTCTTTATTTTAAAATTTTGGTCATTGAAATATAACATGCATGTGGTAAAATGCACAATCTTAAATGTACCAGTCACTAAATTTTTATATGTGTATATACTCACGTAACCAAATACATAATAATATATAGAACATTTCTAGCATCCCAGAGGACTCCCTCATTCTCCCTCCGAATCATAACCCCTGAAGGATAGTCACTATTCTCACTCTGTGTCTGTTCTTCTTCTTTTTTTTTTTTGAGACAGAGTCTTGCTCTGTTGCCTGAGCTAGAGTGCTGTGGCATCAGCCTAGCTCACAGCAACTTCAAACTCTGGGCTCAAGTGATCCTCCTGCCTCAGCCTCCTGAGTAGCTGGGACTACAGGTGCATGCCACCATGCTCTGCTAATTTTTTCTATTTTTAGTAGAGATGGGGTCTCACTCTTGCTCAGGCTGGTCTTGAACTCCTGACCTCAAGCAATCTTCTTGCCTTGGCTTCCCAGAGTGCTAGGATTATAGGTGTGAGTCACCGTGCCTGGCCATGTTCTTGAATTTTATATCAATGGAATTATAAAGTATACACTTTGTTGTGTCTGAATTTTTCCACTCAACCTAATGTCTCTGAGAGTAACACTTTTTGTTTCTGGTATTAGTTTGTTCTATTTTGTTATCTATGTCTACTAGTTATCATTGTATCTATGCATGCTATTTAATAACTGTAGATTTGTAATAAATTCATATGATAATCTGCTCTTTTAGTTTTGTCCTTATTCAAAATTTTTTTGACTCTTCATGGTCCTTTATATTTATATATAAATTTTAGAATTATTCGTCAATTTCTTAAAGAAGCTTGCTGGGATTTTAACTGAGATTGCAATGTGTCTATAGATCAATTTGGGGAGCATTTAACCTTAAAAATATCATGACTTCCAATATGTGAGTATAATATATCCCTCCATTTATTCATTTATTTAGGTTTTTAAAAATTTTATTTCAGTAATATTTTGTGGGGGTTTTTCTATGTATGTGTGTAGAGAACCTTTACATTTTGTAGATTTATTATTTCTTCAATAATTCATTTTCTATTTTTTACAAATATATGGAAATAAATATGTTTTTAAGTTGGCCTCATATCCAAGGATCTTGCTAAATATGCTTATTAATTCTAATTATTTATTTTAGGCTTTTACATTTATTTCCATACACATAATCAAATCGTGAATAAGGAATTTTAGTTCTTAATTTCTCCCATATATGCTTTTTAAAATTAATAAACTTAATTTTTATAGCAATTTTAGGTTCACACTAAAATGGAGTGGAAAGTACAGAGTTCCTAAATATCCCCTATCGACTGTACCCCCAACCTACCCCACTATCAACATCTCATACCGGAGTAGTATATTTCTTACAATAGATGAACCTGTGTTGACATCATTATTACCCCAAGTCCGTAGTTTACATTGTGGTTCACTCCTGATGTTGTACATTCTATGGGTTTTGACAAATGTATAATGACATGTATCCACCATTGTAGTATCGTAAAGAATAGCTTCACTGTCCTAACAATCCTCTGTGCTTATTTATACCTCGTTCTCTCCTGACCTCTGGCTACCACAAATTGTTTTATTGTCTTCATTGTTTTGCCTTTTCTGGAACATCATATAGTTTGAAATAATGCAGTGTGTAGCCTTTTCATATTCATATTTCACTTATATGCATTTAAGTTTCTTCCATGTCTTTTAATGGTTGGGTAGCTAATTTATTTTTAGTGTTGAATAATATTCCATTGTCTGGATATAGCACAGTTTATTTATCCACTCACCTGCTGAAGGACATCTTTTGCTTCCAAGTTTGAAAAATTATGAATAAATCTGCTATAATAATATTTGTCTGCAGGTCTTTGTGTGGACCCAAGTTTGAAGTTTATTTGGGAAACTACCAAAGAGCGTGATTGCTGGATTGTGTGACTAGAGAATGTTTAGTTTTGTAATAAAGTGCCAAAGTGTCCTACAGAGTAGCTGTACCATTTCACATTCCCATGAACAATGAATGAGATTTCCTGTTGCTCCACATTCTCACCAGCATTGGTGTTGTCATTGTTTTCAATTTTGTCCATTCTAATAGGTACGTAGTGGTATCTTATTGTTGTTTTAATTTGCAATTCCTTAATGATTATGTCGAACGTCTTTTCATATGCTTAATTTGCCATCAATTATTTCTTTCATGATTTGTGTCTTTGGAATTCTATCTAAAATGTTGATATCCTCAAAATAATTTGCTGGGGTTTTGATTGGGATTGAAATGAATCTACAGATCACGTTGGAAGGAACTGACATCTTGATAGTATTGAGTCTTTTAATCCATAAACCTGAAATATCTCTAATGTATTTAGTTCTTCTTTGATATTTTTCATCAGAGTTTTATAATTTTCCTTATGTAGATTTTGTACATACATTGTTAGATTTATACCTAAATATTACATTTCTTGGTTGCTGATGTAAATGGTAATGTATTTTTCATTTCAAATTCCACTTGTTCAATGCTGATATATAGGAAAATAGTTGACTTTTGTATATTAGCCTTGTATCCTGTAACCTTGGTATAATTGCTTATTAGTCCCAGGAGTTATTTTGGTCAATCCATTTGTGTTTTTTACATAGATGATCATGTCATCTGTGAACGAAGAGAGTTTTATTTTTTCATCCCAATATGTTTTACCCTTTATTTCCTTTTATTGAATTATTGCTTTAGCTAGGACTTCCAGTATGATGTTGAAAAGCAGTGGTGAGAGGGGACATCATTGCCTTTTTTCTGATCTTACTGGGAAAGTTTTGAATTTCTCATCATTAATTATAATGTTATCTCTATGGTTTTTATATGCGTTCTTTATCAAGTTGAGGAAGTTCCCTCTATTCCTAACAGCTGAAAGGTTTTTATCATGAATGGGGTTTGGATTTTGTCAAATGTGTCTGTTGGTATGTGATTTTTCTTTCTTTAGTCTGTTGAGGTGATGGATTATATTAATTGATTTTTGAATGTTAAACCACACTTGCATACCTGACAAATCCCACTTGGTTGTGGTATATAATTGTTTCATACATTGATTCACTTTGGTAATATTTTCTTGAGGATTTTTGCATCTGTATCCAGGAGAGTTATTGGTGTACAGTTTTTTTTTTTAATATCTTTGCTTAGTTTTGGTGTTAGGGTAATGTTGGCCTTATAGAATGAGTTAGAAAGTATTCCCTCTGCTTCTGTCTTCTGAAAGAGATTACAGAGAATTGGTATAATTTCTCCCTGAAAGGTTGGTAGAATTCATCTGGGCCTGGTGCTTTCTGTTTGGAAGGTTATTAAGTATTGATTCATTTTCTTTAATAGATACAGGTCTTTCAGATTGCCTGTTTCCTCCCATGTGAGTTTTGGCACTTTGTGTCTTTCAAGGAATTGGTCCATTTCCATGTTATCAAATTTGCGTGTATAGAGTTGTTAAAAATATTCCTTTATTATCCTATCATTGTCTGTGGGATCTGTTGTGATATCCCTTCCTTAATTTCTGATGTTAGTAGTTTGTCTCTTCTCTTTTTTTTGTTGGTTAGCCTGGCTTCAAGTTTATGTATTTTATTGATCTTTTCCAAAACCAGCTTTTAGTTTTGTTGATTTTCTTTATTGATTTCCTATTTTCAGTTTTGTTGATTTTCTTTTTTGATTTCCTACTTTCAGTTTTGTTGATTTCAGGTCTAGTTTTTATTATTTCTTTTTTTTTCTCTTACTTTGGACTTAATTTGCTCTTCTTTTTCTAGTTTCCTAAAGTGAAGGCTTAGATTATTGATTTTAGATTAATGCTGTAAATTTCCTTCTAGGCACTGTTTTCACTGCATCCCACAAATTTTGGTAAGTTGTATTTTCCTTTTTACTTAGTAAAAAATATTTTTAAAATTTCTCTGGAGATTTCTTCATTGACCCATGGGTTATTTAGAAGTATGTTGTTTAATGTCCATGTATTTTGGGTTTTTCCAGTTATCTTTCTGTTATTGATTTCTAGTTTAATTCCATTATGGTCTGAGAGCAGCCATTGTATGATTTATATTGTTTTAAACTTGTTAATGTATATTTTATAGCCCAGAATGTGGTCTATTTTGGTGAGTTTGAGAAGAATATGTAATCTGCTGTGTTGGATGAAATAGTCTATAGATATCAATTATATTTATATCGTGATGGTGTTGTGTTCAATCATTTTCTTAATGATTTTTCTGCCTGCTGAAGTTGTCCACTTCTTATAGACGAGTGTTAAAATCTCTAACTCTAATAATGGATTCATCTATTTCTTCTGGCAGTTTTTGCCTCATGTATTTTGATTTTTTTCTTATTAGGTGCATACACATTAAGGCTAATTATATCTTTTGGAATATTGGCCCTTGTAACAGTATGTATGTAATACCCCTCTTTATTCCTGGTAAGTTCCCTTGCTCTGAAGTCTGCTCTGTCTGAAATTACTATAGCTACTCCCACTTTTTTTTTTTGATGTGATAGCACAGTGTATCTTTCTCCATTCCTTTACTTTAATCTATATGTGTCTTTATATGTAAAGTATTTCTTTTAGGTAACATGTAACTAGGCCTTTTTTTATGTACTCTGACAATCTCTGTCTTTTAATGCTTATATTTAGACTCTTGACATTTATGATTATTGATACAGCTGGGATAATATCTACCATATTTAGTACTGTGTTCTATTTTTTGCCCTATTGTTTGTTCCTATTTTTGCTTCCCAAACTTTTACTGTATATTGTGGTATTGATCAAGCATTTTATATTATTCCATTTTCTCTCCTTTCTTAGCATATCAGTTCTATTTCTTTTTTCACTTTTTAAGTGGTTGGCCTAGAATTTGCAATATACATTTACAATTAATACCGGTCCACTTTTATTATTTTTGTTTTATTTTTTATTTCATAATATTAAGGGGGCATAAGTGTTTTTGTTACATGGATGAATTGAATAATGCTGAAGTCAGGGCTTTTAATGTGCCCCTGACTAGAGTAGTGTATAATGTACCCAATAGGTACATTTTTATCCCTCACTGCCTCCCACCTTCGCCTCTTCTTTGTTTTCAATGTACTTTATGCCACTATATGACTGTGTGTACCTATGATTTAGCTCCCACTTAATAGTGAAATATATGGTGTTTGTTTTTCCATTCCTAGGATACTTCACTTAGGATAATGTTCTACGGTTCCATCCAAGTTGCTGCAAAAGGCATTATTGCATTCCTTTCAATGGCTGAGTAGTACTCCAGGTGTACTACTATTCACTCATGATGGGCACTTAAGTTGATTTGATATCTTTGGAATTGTGAATTGTGCTGCAATAAACATTCAGGTGCAGGTGTCATTTTAATATAATGACTTATTTGCCACTTTCAAATAACTCTGTACTGCTTCACAGGTAATACAATACCTTATAATAACAAAATACTCCTAATTTCTCCCTCCCATTTCTTGTATTATCACTGTCATTCCTTCACTTATACATAAGTGTGTGTGTGTGTGTGTGTGTGTGTGTGTATGAAAAGTGAAATTCTTCTGTATAAGTATGTATGTAACATATCAAAATGTACTATGTGGTATATATAATCAAACACATTGATGCTATTATTATTTTAAACAAATTGTTAGATCAATTAAAAATAAGAAAAAATAAAAGTTTTTATTTTATCTTAATTTATTCATGCTCTTCCTTTCCTTATGCACATCTGATTTTCTAACCTGTATCATTTTGCTTTTCTCAGAAAAACTTCTGTAACATTTGTTGCAAGGCAGGTCTCATGGCAACACATTCCCTCAATTTTTGTCTGAGAATGTCTTTATTTCTATTTCATTTTTGAAGGATAATTTTACAAGGTACAGAATTCTAAGTGGGTGTTTTTTCCCTCTCATCAGTTTAAATATATCACTCTGTACTCTTCTTGCTTGCATGGTTTCTGAGGAGAAGTCAGATGTAATTCTTATCTTTGCTCCTCTGTAGGTAAGGTGCTTTTTTCTCTGGCTTCTTTCAAGAATTTTTCTTTATCTTTGTTAGAATATGATATGCCTGGGTGTATTTTTTTTTTTTTTTACATTTGTCATACTTGGTGTTCTCTGTGCTTCCTGGATGTGGTTTGATGTTGACATTAATTTGAGAAAATTCTGAATAATTATTACTTCAAATATTGCTTCTGTTCTCTTCTTTTTCTTCTCCTTTTGGTATTCTCATTACACATATGTTACACCTTTTTTATTGTCCCACAGTTCTTGGATATTCTATTCTGTTTTTTCTTTTTACTTTTCAGTTTTGGAGGTTTCTGTTGCTATATCCTCAAGCTCAGAGATTGTTTTCTCAGCCATGTCTAGTCTACTAATAAGCCCATCAAAGGCATTCTTCATTTTTGTTACAATATTTATTTCGAGCATTTCCTTTCTTAGAATTTCCATTTCTCTGCTTACATCTTGTATGTTTCTGCATGTTGTCTACCTTTTTCATTCAAACTCTTACATATTAATACTATACTTTTTGTAATATTCCTGGTCTGATAATTCTAACATTCCTGCCATATTTGACTCTGGTTATGATGGTTGTTCAGTTTCTCCAGAAATGTTTTTGCATTTCAATATGTCTTGTAATTTTTGTTGAAAGGCATACATGATATCCTAGGTAAAAGGAACTGTGGTAAACAGACTTTTTATCATATAGTGTTAAGGTGTGGGGGCAAGTACACCTAGTCCTATCCTAAAGTCTCAGTTTTTTGGTGAGCCTGTGACCCTGGACTGTGAAGTTCACCAGGACATTTTAATATTTTTCCCCCTTTGGTGGGACAGCATGGCTGGAGTGGGCTGGAGTTGGATATTTTCCTTCTCCCACATGGAAGGCAAGAGGCGGCTAGAGTTGGATATTTTCCTTATCCAGGTAGGTTAGGCTCTGATAAAACCTCAGCAGGTTATGTTAGGTCCTGGGAAAATCCTGAGGGCAGGAATTAAAAAGAACAGGATGTTATAGTGTATTTAAAAAGTGGTTCCTTTTTTCCTCCTCCTGCTAGAAGCACAAGGGGATTTTTCTCTGACATTCACGGTGAGGACCTGGTAGTGTTCCTGGAGGTAAAACTCACAAATGTTTTGGGCCCTCTTATGATTGGATGTCCTTAGAATTTTTAACTCTCAGAGTTGTCCACACTGAGCATCTAGCAATTCATCAATTACAGTTCTGGTTTTCCTACTTGACACTGGTTCTAGTAGAGGTTTCTGTTCATGGATTTTTGCTCTGATAAGTTGTGATTCTGTGTATCTGCCTGTCTATCTCTCCAATTTTGGGCAGCAGTTTGCTGTGTGGCCTTACTTCTCTGATGGATCTAAGAAAAACTATTGATTTTTCCATTTTTTTAGCTTTTTAATTGTTGTTAGGATGGAATGAAGACTTCTAAGCTCTTAATATGCAGGACTGGAAACTGGAAGTCTACTATATGTACTTTTTGTTTCTTTTTCTTGTCTTATTTCTCTGCCTAGGATCACCAATATTGAAAAGGAGAAAAATAGTAGATATTTTTGTCTTGTTCCTGAATTCAGCAGAAAACATTCATTGTTTTACCATTAATAATGATGTTTGCTGGATGTACCCTCCTATTCTTAGATTGCTGAGAGTTCTCTCTTTTGTTTTTTTAAGATCATGAATGGGTATTGAATATTATAATGTGCTTTATCTGCATCTAATTTAATGGTCATATGATTTTTCACCTTTATTATGTTAAGGTACATTATGTTTATTGGCATTTGAATCTTTAAGCAACTTTGCATTCCTGAAATAAATCCATCTTGATCTTTTTTTATATATTGCTAGATTATATTTGCTAATATTTTGCTGAGGATTTTTGCTTCTATGCTTATAAGGGAAATTGGTGTGTAAATTTTTTTACATGTCCTTGTCAAGGTTTGGCCGGCCTCATAACTTGAGTTGGGTAATGTTTCCCCTTTTTATAGTCTCTGTAAGAGTTTGTACTAGGTTGATATTATTTCTTCCTTGAATGTTTGGAAAAATTCACCAGTGTAGCAATCAGGGCCTCTGTGGAAAGGCTTTACATTATAAAGTCAATATCTTTACTAGATATAGAGCTATTTCTATTTTCTATTTTGGCATGTATATTTTTCAGGAAATTTTCTATTTTATTTAAATTTTGAAATTTATTAACATAAAATTCTTTATACCATCCTATTTTTATCAGTGTCTCCAAGAATATACATATAAATGTTTCTTTTCATTATTAGTGTTAATAATTTGTTTTCTCTCTTTATTACTTGATCAGTCTTGCTAAAAGTTTAGTAATTTCATTAATCTTTTCAAAGAACCACCTTTTGGCTTTGTTGATTTTTCTATATCAGACTATAATTTCTATTTCATTGATGCTCTCTGATATTTCCTTAATTATACCTTTTTGGGTATTTGTTTTTCTGTATTCTTTCTAGCTTTTAAGATGGGGCTTAGGTAATTGACTTTTAGCTTAATCTGCTTTTGTAATGGATGATTTTAAGGTTTTAATAACTGCATTAGTGGACATACAAATTTTGAGATGTCAGATTTTTATTATAACTCAGTTTGAAATATTTTCTAATTTTAATTGTTTATTTTTGTCCCATAGATTGTTTTAATGTGTTGCTTAAATCCCAATCATTTGAGTGATTTTCTAGTTATCTTCCTGTTACTGATTTTTGTTTTGATTCCATTATGATAAAAGACCATACTCTCTATGATCTCAATTATTTAAAATTTGTTTAGACGTGATTTATCACTCAACATGTGGTCTATTTGTGTAATTTTACATGTGCACTTGAACAGAGTGTGTATTTTACAATTATTGAGTGTAGTGTTTGTTATATGTCAATTAATGTAAGTTAACCTTATTGTTCAAATATTCTAAATCTTTGTTGAATTTTCTCTTCTGAGAAAAATTCTACTGAGAGAGCTGTTTAAAATCTCAACTATGTGGTTATATCTAATTTTTCTTTGTCAGCCTTGTCAGTCATTGATTGTGTATAATTTTAGGATTGTTGGATTGATTGATCCTTTTATCATTATGCAATGCCCTTGTTTATCTCTAGTGATACCTCTTGCCTTAGAGTATATTTGTCTGATATTAATTTTTCTACACCAGCTTTTTTTGGGTTAGTGTTTATATGACATAACCCTTTTTTTTTTCCTTTTACCATCAATCTTTTTGTGTTCTTAAATTTTCTCTGTTGTAAAGAATCCAGTTGGCTTGTGTTTGTCATTACTTTTCACTATCTTTAGCCCATTTATAAGTAATTTAATTTCTAGTATATTGTTTTGAGTCTACAATTTCCTATTTGTATTATGTTAAATCTTCAGAAGCTCTTTAAGCTTTGATATTCTGTTATTCTAAAAAAGATATGGCCATGGTTTGCAATTATGTCTTATAAAATTCTGTGATACTCAAAATCCTTTATAAAGATTGGTTTACCTTCTGCCTCTAAAAAAGCCAAAATATTAAGAGAAACTACATTGGAAACACCCTAAAACATATTTTTAAGAATGATATGATAGAGAATAATGTTCTGAGACAACACTCTTTTTAAAAAGTAATATTCTTCTGCTTTTGGCAATAAAGGAGTAATTGGTACTAGAATTAACCTTGTAATATAAACAATAAAAATTCTTGATCAACTGTATGTAACAACTGTTTTAAGAATAGAAAACAGGAAGCACAAGACTGTAATATATGAGGGAAGGAAAACAAAGTGAGCCCAAGATTAGCTTGGCTTTCTACCTGGTGAAATTTATCAGATCCTGATACAGGAAAAGGCAATGGAAGTATAATAGGGCAGCCTCACTGAGCTGAGCAGTGAGAGACCAGAGTTTGAGGAAGTTGTAGTAGCTCTAATTTTCAGGGTGGATTCTAAAAGTGAAGGTGCTATACAGAGAAAGAGCTGCAAAAATCTTCTCAGGCATCCTCTTAAGTCTTTGGCTGAATACCAAGCTGCACATGAATAGGGTATGACTACAAGAGGGTGGGTAAAGAAAAACTACTTGGATAAGAAAAACTAGTAAACTGAAAAATGTTAAGGCTCTGCACATTATTGGGAAACATTTAAGTTCCAACTTACTATAGTGGAGTGTTTTCAATGAACACATGAGTATTTGGTAGAGACCCAAAAAGGACACAGCTTTAGAGTAGGGGTACTAGTCCTACAATGAAAGCTATTCTCTAGTCACCATAACAGAGCTGAAATATGAGCCTCAGAAGGATCAAGATGAGCTGTGATTAAATGAATGCTCATCAGAAGAAAGTTCAAAACTCTTTAAAAGAACAAATTCCAAACACTCAACAATGTAGTATACATATTATCTTGTATGCAGTAAAAATACACATGAAGAAGTGAGAAAATTTAACCTATAAGCAGGAAAAAAATTAGTCAATATAAAGATATGCAGAAATTACAGAGATCATGGATTGACAGATGATGACATTAAAATAGCTACTATAACTATATTCAAGGATTTAAAGGAAAATATGAACCTAATGAAGAGAGAAATGGAAACAATAAAAAAGAACATATAGATATAGAAGAACTGAAAAATACAATACTTAGAGAATTTAAATTCAGATAATCAATTGCAGACTAAGATAGTAGTGAAACTAAAGACAGGGCAATAGAAACTATCCAAACAGAAGGACAGAGAAAAAAGAGTCAGGAAAAAAATGAACAGAACTTTATAGCCTGTGAGATCTAATGCAGTACCATTGGTTTAATTGGAATGCCTGATGAGAATAAACACTTAAAAAGATTTGAAGAAATAATTGCTGAAAAATTCTAAATTTGTTAAAAAATATAAACCTCCAGGTTCAAGAAGTATAAACACAAAGAAAAGTTTATACCAAAGCATATCAAAATCAAATTGCTGAAAACTAATGAAAGAGAGTCTTAAAAGTAGTTAAAGATACATTATTTACAGTGGAACAAAGATAGAAATGATCCTCACATCAGAAATAGTCCAACTCAAAAGTTATTATAATGACATATTTTGAAGTCCTAAAAAAAGAAAAATATTTCAACCTAAAAATCTGTAATTAGCAAAAATATTCTTTAAGTCTGAAGGTTAATACAGACATTTTAGATAAGCAAAAGTTCAGAGAATTTGTTGCCAGAAGATCTTAACTATAAGAAATGAAAAACAGATTTCTGGCTGAAGAAAATAATACTAGATGGAAACTCAGATTTTAAAAAGAAATGAATGTAGCATACTGTAAGTGGTAAAGCTGAGTGCAAACATAAAAGACATTCATATTTATAATAATTAATTTGCTTAAAATATAACTGACTCCATAGCATAAAAATATATTTTGAGATTTAAAACATGTTAGAAGTAAAATGCATGACAACAATAATACAAACTATGGGTATTTTTAAGTTTCTTCCATTATATTTTAAATAGTATATTACGTGAAGGTAGAATGTTATATGTTAAAGATGTATATTGTAAACCTTGCATCAATCACTTAAATAATGAAATAAAGAGGTATATCTAGTAAACAATAGAGAATATAAATGTAATTCTAAAATAAATTTAAATTAATTAAAAAACAGGCAAGAAAAAAGGGAATAAGGAGCAAAGGACAGAAAAGAATATAGAAAAACATACCAAGATAGGTTACTTAAACTCTATTAACGATTATATTAAATGTAAGTGGACTAATTATACTAAATTTTAAAAAGCAAAGATTATCAGATTGGATTTATAAAACCAATATGCTGACTACAAGAAACACAGTAGATATAAAAATATAGATATATTAAAAGTAAAATCATTGGTGAAGATACACCATGTAATGATAATAAAGCTGAAATGGCTATTTTATTATAAAAGTGGACTCCAGAAGAAGGAATATTATCAAACATAAAGACATTTCATAATGATTAAAGAGTCAATTTATCAAGAAGACATAACATTTCTAAATGTCTATATATCTAATAGTAGAAGTTCTAAATATATGAAAGAAAAGGTTGACAGAACTAAATGAAAAATGACATTCACAGTCTAATTATTGTTGGAGATTTTAACACTCCTTTTTAGAATTTGATAAAACAAGTAGACAGAAAATCCATAAGAATGTGGAAAACCTGAACAAAACTATCAATTAACTTGATCTGATTGACACTGATAGAGCACTACCCTCAAAACCTTCTGAGTAATTATTCTTATGCAGTGAATAAGGAACATCCCAAAGTAAAGCATATGCTGGGCTATAAAACAAGTCTCAATAAACATAGAAGGATTCAAATTATAAAAAGTATATTCTTTGACCTGGAATCAAATTACAGATTAATAAGAAAAGGAAAGTTTTTTAAATTCCAAATATTTGGAAATTAAACCATATACTTCTAAAAAAGTTTACTAAAGAAAGAACAAGGAAAATTATAAAATATTTTGAACTAAATAATAATGAAAATCCAGTCTAACAAAATGTGTGGGATTCAGCTAAAGTAGTACTTAGAGGGAATTATATAGCTTTAAATGCTAATGTTTAACAATAATAAAGGTTTAAAATCAACCTATAAATTCAAGGCAAATCCAATCAAAATTCCAGAAAGTACTTTTTTTTTTGGCAGGCAAATCAATTCTAAAATTTATCTGGAAGTGCAAAGGACCTAGCATAGCCAAAACAAATTTGAAATAGAAAAAAAAAATGTCTTATTCTGTGTGATTTCAAGATTTACTATAAAGCTACAGCAATCAAAACAGTTTGGTATTTGTGGAAGTATAATGAATTGATCACTAGAACAGACCAGGGAATCTAGAAATTGGCACACATGCACATACACACACGTATAGTCATTTGATTTTCAGCAATGAAGCCAAGATAACTCAATGGGGAAAGAGGTTTGAACAACTAGATGTTTATATGAAAGAAAATTAACTTTTATCCTTTACCTCATAGCATATGCACAAAATAATTCAAAATGGGTTGTTGACTTAAATATAAAACTAAATATAAAACTAAAACTATAAAGCTTCTAGAAGAAAACCTAGGAGAAAATCTTTGTGATCTTAGTATAAATAAAGATTTTATAGAGAGGACGCAGAAAAAAATAATCATAAAGAAAAAATTGATAATTGGATAACATCAAAATAAAAACTGTAACTCCTCAAAAGACACCTTGTGAAAATAAAAAGGCACATTGTAGACTAGGCAAATACAGGGTGTCCCAAAAGTTGCCATACATGAGGAAAATGGGAAATTTTGTATTGAATATTTTGTAAATAAAGGTACATTTAGTTATAATTTCCCATTTTCCCTATGTATGGTGACTTTTGGGGCACCTTGTATATTTATACAATAAAGATATCTGACAAAAGACTTGTCATATATAAATAACTCTTAGATATATGTATATAATAGATAATATATAAGTGTAAATACAGAAAATAGCATAACTATATAATACATTATGTAAATATATAACACACAAAAATATATAAACATATGAAGACATCTTAAAGCTCATGAAGAAAAGGGCAAACAACCCAATATAAAAGTGGGAAAAATATTTGAACAACATTTCACAGAAGATGTATAAATAATAAATAAGCATTTGAAAATATGCTGAATATCTTAATCATTAAGGAAATGTAAGTTATTAATAAATCTACACTGAGATAACCATTCTAACACTAAGACATATTGGTAAGGATATGAAGCAACAAGAACTCTCATACATTGTTGGTGGAAGTATATGGAAGTATGAAATGGTGCAAACACTTTGGAAAACTTTGTGGCAGTTTCTTATAAAGCCAGGCATATAACTACCCAACTTTTAAAGGAAATTCAATTTTTTTTTTTTTTTTTGGAGACAAGACCTCATTCTGTTGTCCAGACTGGACTGCAGTGGCACTATCATATATCATAGCTCACTGTAGCTTCCAACTCCTGGACTCAAGCGATCCTCCTGCCTCAGCTTCCTGAGTAGCCAGGACTACAGGGGCTAATTTTTTTTTTTTTTTTTGTAGAGACACAGTCTCAGTAGTGGCCCAGGCTGATGTTGAATTCCTGCCCCACAAGCCATCCTCCTACCCAGGCCTCCCAAAGTGCTGGGATTACAGGCATGAACCACTGCACCTGGCTGCAATTCTAGTTTTAAAGGGAAAAAATAGGTACATATGCATAAAAAGACTTGTGAATGAATTAGCATATTAGTTTTATTTCTAATAGCCCCAAACTGGAAACAACCCGTACGTCTATAAACAGATGAAAGGATATACAAATTGTGGTATATTCATACAATTTTGAAAATCTTCCCATTAATAAAAAGGATCAGACAACTATTATATGCTGCAACATGAATGAATCTCAAAAACTTTATTCCGAGTGAATGAATCCATATCCAAAAAATACATATTGCATACTTTCATTTTTATGAAATTCAAGAATAGGCAGACCTATTTTAAACCAATGGTTGCATGAGTCCAGGAGTATAGGTGATTAAAAAGTGAGCATGAGAAACTTTTTGAAAATGTTCTTTGGCAGCTACATGAATATATAATTTGACAAAAGTTGTTCAATTTACATTTAAAATGGGTGTTTTTTTATTATATACAAATTATGCCTCAATATAGTTAAACACAGTTTTATTTTTTTTTTTTTTAGAGACAGTGTCTCACTCTGTCACCCAGGCTGGAATGCAATGGTACAATCACAGCCTACTGCAGCTTAGAACTCCTGGGCTCAAGGGGATCCTCTTGCGTTGGCCTCTCAAAGCACTGGGATTATTGGCATGAGCCACAGTGTTCAGCCTCAAATTAGTTAATTTAAAAACTAGTTTTTTTGATGCTTGACATGCAATAAATGTGATCTCTTTCAGTATATCAGTGAGTTTGTTGTAACACTTAGTATGTGCAGAGCTCTGGGTGAAGCAATATGGAAGAAACAAAGTGGTATCAGAAACATTCCCTGACCATCAAGGAACTTAATATTTAGTTAGGGTAATGTGGTATGAAAACTGGATAATTATATGGTGGTGAACATTGATAAATAGTAGTAGAGGTAGATGTAGAAAAGAGTTACGAAATTCGGTTAAATGAGTTGATAGATGAAAAGAATATAAAAAGTACAATGCCTAACAGATATTAATAATATGTGTTCAACAAATGTTAATTATTTTGCTTTTCAGGGGGTGAGAATTTGTTTGAAGTGATGAATCAAGGCTAATTGAGGAGGTGGTATTTGATGTAGGCACTGTAGAATAGGAGGGTTTTTCATAAATGTCAAGAAATGGGGAGACATTCAGGTTGGGAGGATGTTGTGATCAAAGGGATAGAAGTGAAAAAGCACAGGTATGTACAGGGGAGTGAGACATGCTTGGTGTACTCATTTGAATAGAATGAAGAGTTTTATGTAGGTGGAGTGATAGGAAATTAATCACTAGTGAGAGACTATGGAGGGTCCTTAAAACCCAATTGAGGAATGTAGCCTTCTTTTAAATAGATCTTTTGTGGATTGTCAATATGTAAGTAAAACAGATAAAAAGGGATATTTTATCGGTAAAAATTTATTTTATAATTAATTTTATAGCATTAAATATAAAGTCAATTAACCAGAACAATGAAGCTTTTTTGAACACAAAACTTTGAAATTGGGGGTTGTTGATATAAGGTGGAATTTTTTAAAATGAGCCTCAGCTTTCACTTTATTTCTGCTGTATTTTCTTTTGTTTGCATCATGTTCAAAAAACCCTAATTAATGTAGATAAATAATTGTAAGTAGCAATGCTTTAACAGTTTACCTTCAAGTCTTTGCATATCTTTTGATAAAGCTAGAGGTTTATTTCAAGATACAGTCACTTGTGGTTTAACAATGAGGCTACCTTCAGAGAAATGGGTTGTTAAATGATTTTGTTGTGCAAACATCATTGAATGCACTTACACAAACCTAAATGGTATAGTCTACTACATACCTAGGCTATACGGTATAGCCTATTGCTCCTAGGCTACAAAGCTGTGCAGCATGTTAGTGTAGTGAAGACTGTAGGCAATTGTAACACAATGGTAAATATGTGTGTATCTAAACATAGAAAAAGTATAGTGAAAATATAATCTTAAGAGGCCACTGTCATTTATGCAGTCTGTCGTTATGCAGCTCTTGACTGTATGCATAGTAAATGTTTTATTTAATTATTTTTTGAAGAGATAGGGCCTCCCTATGTTGCTCAGGCTGGTCTCAAACTCCTGGCCTCAAGCGATCCTCCCTCCTCAGCCTTCGAAAGTACTGGGATTACAGGCATGAGCCACTTCACCCAGCCTATATACATAATAAATGTTTTAATATGGTAGTACAAGTTAATGCTTTGGTGGTTTCCAGATGGTTAAAATTTAGAACATAAGACATTGATGTGTGTACGACACATTTGGTTATGTTTTTCATATTATTTAAATTTTTTTAAGTTGTAATTTGTGGAAACTCAACTCAAATTAATAGGAATATATTGGCTTACCTTACCAAAAAAGCTCAGGAATAGAATTTGGCTTTAGCTAATTTTGCATGTAAGTGTGCTAGCATGTATCTTTACATAATATAAAGATTTTTTTCTCTATCTGCAGTTCCTTTCTACTTCTCTTTGTATTTTTGGCTGTATTCGCTTTTATTGTATGTAAGCTCTATCTGTGTGCCAGGTAGAGTGATAATGACAATTCTAAGTCCAATTCAACCTGAACATGAGAGAGCTCTCCAGATAGTTCCAGCAGAGAATTCTGACTGGGTCAAATTCTGCAGTAGAACGCAGGCGATAGAGAACGGTGATTGACTACTCCATCAAGACGGTAGTGGAATTCAGAACTACTTTCCCAAAGAAACCAAAAGAAAGAGTGCATGACACACTGGACACACAAAAAATTGTTTCTACAATTCGATATACTTTTTAAAAAGCAGTTAAATATGTATTTCAAAGAGTAAAAATAGCTGGGTGTGGTGGCATCCACCTGTAGCCCCAGCTGCTTGGAAGGTTGAGGCAGGAGGATCACTTAAGCTTAGTTAGGACTTCAAGATCAGCCTGGGCAACATAGTGGGAAACCATCTCTAAAAAAATAAATAGCCGGGCGCCGTGGCTCATGCCTGTAATCCTAGCACTCTGGGAGGCCGAGGCAGGTGGATTGCTCGAGGTCAGGAGTAGACTAGCCTGAGCAAGAGCGAGACCCCGTCTCTACTAAAAATAGAAAGAAATTATCTGGCCAACTAAAATGTATATATAGAAAAAATTAGCTGGGCATGGTGGCACATGCCTGTAGTCCCAGCTACTCGGGAGGCTGAGGCAGTAGGATCGCTTAAGCCCAGGAGTTTGAGGTTGCTGTGAGCTAGGCTGATGCCACGGCACTCACTCTAGCCCAGGCAACACAGCGAGACTCTGTCTCAAAAAAAAAAAAAAAAATAAAAAATAAATAAATAAATAAAATTAAAAATAATATAATAAATAAAAAAGTAAAAATAAAACAAACAGTTATAGAAACCAAATAGCAGTATCAGAAAATAAGGTTTAGAAAAAGTGTAATGATGAGTTATATTTTAGCAATATGGACAGGAATAGTTTCCAATGGGACATTTTTATTCCATTAAAATTGTAGCATATTTGAAGGCCTCATAGACAATGAGCTACAGTGGAAAACCAAGGCTTCAAGCTGCACATGTACTTCCTATAGATGAAAATTAGACTCATTTTAGAAGGAATTACCTTTTGAATTCAACAGTATTTTTAAACATCTTGCTGATTCCTTAGTGGATGATATTCACAAAAGAAAAGCTTTTAATTCAAACAAAGTAAAGCAGTATGGAAAAAGAAATATGGAGGATCAGGAAGACCAGTATAATTGAGTGTGTATGGGAGATGTTGTCTTTCATTGAAGTATCATGAATTTTTAGCACCCCTCTCCCAAGAATGAATATTTCACTCCATATCTGAAGCAATTAATAATATGTACAAAATTATTCATTTTCCACTATTATATGCTACATTGTAGAGAATATAAAACCCACATTCAAATAATGATTTAAATGGTCATGTCAGTTAAACAAGCACTGAACTGAAGTCAGGGATCTGTCACCAACTTTTGACCTTGGCAAGGCAGGTGACTTCCTTATCTTGCCTCTGTTTCCTTATTTCTGAAATGAGGGTGTTGGTCTTAATGATCATTGAAGTCTCTTCTAACTCACAGTCTAGCTGTAGCAGTAGACTGTGAGTTTCTGAATCACCTGCTGTATGTTTCCCTCTTTTTCTTTTATATACTGGCATTGGTAACAGTTGTACTTTGAAGGAAATGTGAGAGGAATTTGGTTTTGAATGATCCCTGTTTTAGGTGCTAGGCAGCCTTGGAAAGCAGATGAAAGAGATACCTCTCACCTGCACATATAGAACAGTATGACTTCCATGAATGTATGTTAAGTACCAGTTTTAAGGAATGCCTATGAAAAATTATCAAAGACTTTGGTAGATAAAAATAGTGTAGAGAAAGAATATTGTACCAAATATGGCGCTGTCTGTAAGTATATTTCTGGCAGATTTCAAATGTGGGGCATTTTTTCCCTTATGAACATGCCAAAATCTTGCATCTAACAGTTCTAATGACATTTCCATTGCCACACACACACACACACACACACACACACACATGCGCACACGCACACGCACACACACACACACACACACTCACAGTATATTATCTAGTAAAATGGTTGTGGAATTAACATTTTTCCTGGAAGGAATATATCTGATTTAATGACCAAATCGTTTTAAAGCAGCACAACAGAATTTCACAGGAACTAAATCTATTTTTTCACACCGATCATGCATGTTTTACTCCAGCATTGAGTCATTAGCATGTTTATAATGGTTCTAATTTAGCACCACATTTTCTGAATTTTATCCTTGAGTCATTTACAAATTGTTCATATTGAGTAAACAAAGGAAACAGATTGCATTTTATACTTAGTAATTTATCTGAAAGAAGAGGGGAGGGTTAATTGTTTTAAAGTTTTGGTCTGTTTGGGGAAGTGAGCCTGCTTTTTCATTGCTAGGCATAAATGCCATTTCTCATCTTTTTGGGGATGGGGGGGTTATGGAGGAGTAAAATGAAAAATTAGGACCAGGACAAGATTGGCCACTCCCAGAGGGGAGTGTGGAGCAAAAGGGGAGCTGGCACGAGATTATCCAAAACAGTTGGTGCATTCCTTAATGATCAAGTGCTTGAGAAGTCCAGCTCTTCCTGGCAGAGCATCTGTGTTGATGTTTATATCATTGCCCTGCTGTATGGGAAAGGCATGCTTTCTCTTGCTGCTTGGCTAAAAATAGGATGGAATATAGCATTGTATGAGATACTTTAAGATAGCAAAAACATTTAAGAGGTTAAAGGTTTGGCTTTTGGATCAAAAAAGATCAGTGATATAACTCATGGTGTTACTTGCAGACTGAATTTTATCTAGTTAGTGATTCGCACTCTTGGTTAGGGAAGTTATTCTAGGTTTATTTGGTGCAGTCTGAAAAACCCACTCTGCTGTCTTTTCTGTCAGCCTCCCAGCATGAAGAGCAGGACTGAAAAAAGCCTCTATTTATACCCCCTTGTTCTTATTTGGAAAATCAGTTGTTTCATTGGAAAGAGACAGAGAGAGGGAGAGGGAAAGAGTGGAGAGAAAGGGGGAGAGAGAGAAAAGAAGAGCATGAACAGTCGTCAGAGAGTGTGCTTTGTACGTTATAGTGACTTCAAAATAAAACTGGCACATTTTAGTGTCTAATTATTTTTAGTGAGCTTGGAGGGTTTTAATTAAAATTTAAGAGTGCTCTTCAAGCTCTCCAAGCTCCAATTTTATCCCACTGTATTGTGGAGCACTTGCCACTGTGGAAAAATGTACAGTAACTGGCATGTGCATCTCTGTTTCCTAATGAAAAATGTGGGATGAATAATTAGTGGGGGTATAAATATATATTGTTGAATTTAGTTGTAATCCAAGTCATGGATACTTTTGATAAATTATCATTATTCTTGGATACATAGAAAAATTATTGTATTTGAAACTTATGATTCCTATGGTAAAAATAAAAGGAATTGCTTTACTATTTTCATAAAAGGTTTAATACAGCAATAGGAAATCTGCATACAGAGGCAGCAGTCATTGTTTTTCTGCACTAAAATATTTTAAAGATATTTTTATGTCACATTTCTCATATTTTAGCATTTCTAAATTTAAATATCACTTTGAAGTAAACAGAATTAGTGTTTACTTATAGGTAAATTGTTTTAAAGTACAATAAAGCTTTTTTCCATTATCTTTTCCTCTTCCTCATGCTTTAATTTTAATGATGACTTATTTACTGTCTCTGATCCATTTGAAATACTTTTATTTTGAACAGAATAGGTATTAATACTGCTGCAGCTTTGTCTAACTAGGATTAATTAATATTGTTCCTAAAATATCATCATACAGATTAGGAAATAGATATCTCATATAATCTTACTTTGCATTTCTCTTACATCAAGAAATTAATTATTAGTAGGCAAAAACATTGCTAAGCCTCTATAAAGCATTCTTGACTTACGTGGCCTGAAACCTAGGTACTTATGATGCAGAAACATTGCTTTGCAATCCATTATGCAGGGTAATTAAAAAATAAAATAGTTCTGAATTGTATCTTTCTTTTTTCGCTTAGAAGTTTCTTGAAAGAAAAAAACTTAAATTTGCAAAGGAAAAGAAAAAACCCAGAAACTACTGGTTTAATTATCATGCAACTGATAATTTATAACACATCAAAACCTTTACATCCTTGCTTAAAATATAGATGAGAACTGAAGTCTAGCTATTGATTTTTGATAGTCATGTTTTAATTGCTGTTATTTATAAAAATTAGACAAGATAAAGTCCTTTAGTTCATTGAATAAGTATTGGCTAATGGAAACAAATTCTTTCAAAGTAACAGGAATTAATTTTGGCATTTTCCACTTTAATATGTTAGCATTATGGTTTACATTCATTTAAAAATATTTACATATTATGGTGACTATTTTTTTGCTATAACATTGTTATTCTTTATCTCAATTTTCAAAAGGCATGTAGCTCCTTTCCTATTTTTCAGCTGAAGACAGTTCAAAGACACTAAACTTTGAATAGTCAAACTCAAATAACAAAATTTACTGCATATTGTTTCATTATTTCCAGGCTGGTGGTACCATTGAAACTATTGTTTTCAAATTAATTATGTAAACATATTTATGTGTGTAAAATAATCCCAAGAGTATCTTGGGGAAGTTCAGTACTTTTTTTTTCCATTTGGAGTGCTACATGACCACTATGTTAAAGCCACTCAGTATGTTCTTACTCTCCCCATGTACGTAGTGAAAACTGGCCTTCTTTATTTTTACCTGTTTGTTTTTTGCATTTGTGCTGGATCCAAATGGGACAAAGTCTGATCTGATCAATTACCTGTGTAAAACTACTTTCCTATTAATGTAGTTGAAGGATGTGGTGGGGGGTGGGGGGTAGAAGCAGTGAATTCTTACTTTTAACTTGTATCCTTACCTGGATATCTTTTTGAGTGAGAAATTTGAAAATATAAATTTTCATTTGTAACTTTGTATCTATTACATATGTCCTCATTTCAAATTAGAAACCTTTCAGTGGTGGCAGTAGTGTCCTCTGCCTGTGCAGTACTTGGTAACAATCTACTTCTTCTGGTCTTCTTTCACTCATCTTACTTGCTGTACATTATAACATACAGAGCTCTTAGCACCAACTGTGGCATGCCCTTAGAGGTTTGGCAGTTAGGTAATTAGGAAACAAGTCAGAGAATTTTTAAAGAGACTTTAAAGAGTTTTGAGTCTTCCTGGAATCTCGTAGTATTGAGATTAAACGTTGATAAGGTACTATGTAGTCACTTATTGTCCTGTAGATAAAGGCAATCAGTGATTGTTATTAAATATTTTCATGACTGTAAATGTAGACATGGAAAGGCTGCTTTATTTTTTCCCTCAGTTTCTTCTGTTGAAACAGGAACTCATATAGCTAGATTAAGTCAGCATTACAGTGAGGATTAATTTGTAATAGGAATGTGAAATGCTTTAAAGTTATTAACCATTTTATTAATGAGTAGCTTGTATGTAAAGCTGTGTTCACATATTTTGATTTATGTTTGAAGTATGTGTTCCTGTTTTCTATATAGTTCTATTTTCTCCCATGAAGTTGCAGCATTTTTTTCTTGGAGCACTAAAAGATTTCAGGACTATTTGTAGAAATGAGAGATGTATTCTAGCCTGTTTTACATCTAGTGTTTATTTAATCATAGTATATGGATGGGCTCTGAATTTGTGATCATTACAAATAAGTTGGGCTTTTGTCTTTGACTGCTACAATATTTGCTTTCAACCCAAATTTTAATCAAACCAGTTATGTTTTTACATTTATATCAATTATTGTCAGTTTAGCGCAATGATATAACATATATGAAAGGGATAAAAATGTGACAAAATTATGTAGGGTATGAAGTTCAAGACTTGTTGGTTATTCTTATCTATAATCTAATGTTACATCAATCTCTCTCAGAAATTCAAACCTGATTTGAGAAAAAGTAATCTCTGAGAAGCATGGCTTTGAAGATTTACTGCTTAGGTTTTAAACTTAGTATTATCTTTTTTATGACTTTAGTATAAAAACAAAATAGGTAGCAAACAAAATATATTATTTTGGCAATTAGTTGCAACCTGAACATTTGCATATGCATGCAGACCCCATTGGAAGGTCACTCAGTATTCAATTTTTGAAGCACAGTAGTAGATCACTTGTTGAAGCCTAAGAAAATAATAGGAAAGCATAGAAGAAAGAAGGAAGCCAAGAAGAAAGGAAACGAGGAGGGGAAAATAAGGGAAGGGCAGTGAGTTTTCACCTAATAAAATAAAGCTGACTTCTTTTTAGAAAGAACTTTGGCTTCTGTGATAGCTAGCTAGTATGGTTGTTCTTTATCAGCCAAAGGTTTCATGACACACTGATCTGGATTCCATCCATTCCTTGATTGATTGATTGTGTCATGGGTAAATGTTAATTGTTTTTCACCAATACTTTCTAACCATGCATTGGTCTTCTCATCTCTTAAATAGGGCTCACTGTCTTTTTCTGCAGCTTATCTAGCTTCTAAAGCCCTTTAGATCCATCTTGACCTTACTGTCATTCTGAAAAATTCAAGGAGGATTTAGAAGCTGGAGAAAAAAAATGAAAGGGAAAATGCTAAAGAGATAGATGCTGATATGAGAAAGAAAAGGCATTTGGAATTGGAGTAACCATTTTAAATATAATTTTAAAAGGAAGTTATCAGAATTTTGACACTTGGAATGTTAAAGTTTAATGGGAGTATGTTTTGCACTAAGGATTTAGTATTTAAATCTGCATTCCCTTCTGGAAACATGATCTATTTGTTAAGATTTGAGGTCTAAAAGGTACAAGTAAATAGTTGTAAACAGTAGCTCTAGTTGCAAACCCATCTGCATAGAGAGAAAAATAATTCACTGAGAAAAAAATTGGTAATTACTAAGACATTCTGAAGTTTGGATTTCTGTAACCTTTATGAATTTTTATAAAAACAAGTATAATCACTCCCTATAATCTAGTATGTTATTTCGAAATGTAGTAGGGCAAATAATCAAATGGGCATTTATTATTTAATAAAATAATTTAATAAAAATATGTACTTTTTATATACAAGTTTTAGCAGTTTTCATTGCTAGGGGACAGAGAACATCTAACTTTATTTTCTTCTCATTTCGTTCTAAATGGGTATTTTACAGAAGTTGGATTTCTTTTTTAAGGACTAAGTGGTTACAGACTCATTGGTTGCTTCTCCCTTGAAGATCTGTTATTGTTCCTTGCATAGCACATAAATTTTGTTTGGACTGTAAAAAAATCACCTAGGTTAAAAGGAATATCTAGAGTTAAACTCATAGAAAAGAGCCCCCTTTTCTGTCCTTTAGCCTAAGAACAAATGCTGATTGAATATTAATAGAATTATAATACTAAAATAAGGTTATTGAGCATTTATCTTTTTTCCCCTGGACAGTAGTTTAAATAATCTTCTGTTAAAAATAAACTTAGTTGTGGTATTTTATAATAGAATAATGCAATTCTCTATATCCTAGGGTTAAAATAGCAGCAACAAAAACAGCTTTGTGCAACTGGCCTTCTGAATTTGTAATATACATACATTTTTAATACTTACTTTTGTATTTTAATAGATTCCTCCTGCATGGAAAAACTACTTTCAAAAGATTGGAAGGAAAAAATGGAAAGACTAAATACCAGTGAACTTCTTGGAGAAATTAAAGGTACAATATAAAAAATATCACACATGTCATTGCAGAGATTTTTTTGTGTGCAACAGTATATTTGCTGATCTTCTGTACCATAACACTAAATTCCTACCTCTAACACTTGATTACATATGAGAGGGTAAATATATAGTGTATCCCTGAACTTCTATTCTTTGTAATGTTGACAGAATGAAATTTTTGCCCACTCTTTGTATTAGTCTATGAGCATATAACTTATAGGATATACTGCCTCATTTATTTACTTAATAAAAAAGTATGAAAAAGAAAACAAAAAGGTATGTCAAAAGATGAAGAGAAAATTAAGTTCAAGATAATCTTAGTTTTTCCTCTTAAAATCATAATAGCTTAATTTATGAATCCAAATTAATTTGCATTTCTTCTGAAGGGATTTATAGAATATGCTATACATAATGGTTTGCGGGTGGATTCTGAAGCCTGTTGACCTTGTTTTAAATCCTAGCTCTGTCACTTACTAGATGAGTGACTTTGGACAAGCCACTGAACTTCTGTGTCTTATATTCTTCATTTCTAAAGTGAGGATAATAATAGTACTTACTTCATGGGCTCATTAAAAGAGTTAATATAATACATGTAAAGCTCTTAGAATAGTAGCCTGAACTTAAAGTATTCATGAGTGTAAGTCGTGGTAGTTGCCGTTATTAATATGCCCATAGAATCATATGTTGATTAATCTCAAGCAAGTTTCATGGGATTTAGCATTTCATGATCTCTGATTCAGATGAGGGTGAGTGTCTTTATTTTTGAATATATGTGATTGTTGCTGTTATTTTTAAACATGTTAAGAAGTGAACAATCCCAATCCATTCCAGTATTAAGTTACCCTGTCTGTCAAGAGTTATACTTCTTGACTAACCAAACTCTTATTGATTCATTTATAAAGATGAAGTACTGTATTACTAGTTTTTTTGCATCATGAATTGAATCCATGATCATTCATTAATTCTATCAGTTATCATTTACAGACTGTCATCACTGTGATTTGTATTAATAATTTGGGAACTTAATTACATTAATTTTCTGAATTTATCAAACAACTTTAGGTAAATCTTCCTATTGGTTGTGGATAACATCTCAATAAAGATGAAAATTTGATAATAATTATCTGATGTAAATGTTATTTTGAATTTACTGTAGAAAACTGCTTAGTGTTCAGGTGTGTTATGTTCAACTCAAATGAAGAAAAAAGGAAGTCATCTTTTTCCCAATAAATAACTAGTAACTCATTCTATTAACTAATATAGTATCAAAATCAAGTGGAAATTGGAAATTATTTTGAGTTTCCATGCTTCTGTTTTGTACTCATAAAGGCCATTTGCTATTTTGGAAAAAAAAGAAACTCAACTTATAACTGATGGGTAGAAAGAAAGTCATTAGTGACATATTCTCTATCCAGCTGCAATAACATGGTATTTGCTACTTTGCACGTCATTCTGTTTTTTTCCCTTTCCGAAGTCATTGGTTTTATAACAGTGAGAACAGAAATGGTTTATGCAAAGGCAAGCTTTTGCCAGCATGAATGATGGGGGTCTTGCTTTCTCTTAGTGATGTGAAAGCTAACATTTTATGATGTTATTATTCAACATCAAATTTTTATATTTCAGGGTATCATTACCCCCCACTTTCCATATTTCTTTATATTTAATTCTAATTATGAATTTAAAATCCAAAAATGTATTAATCTTAGATAATAAATGTTTAAATCTCAAAAGTGAATCACACACAAAATTAAGCTTATCAAATTCTTTAACTTTTTTTTCTGTATTCTTTATATATGTGAACTTTCATTTGTGTGCTATTTTGAGTTTTATGAACATAAAAGATAAGATTCTTACTAAATTTATTTTGATTTATTTTGCATTATTGTCTCCTCACATCCTAATATTTTGTCATCATATGCATTAAACAGAAAATATACCAATAACTTGTTTTTTTTTTTTTGAGACAGAGCCTCACTCTGTTGCCCGGGCTAGAGTGCCGTGGCGTTAGCCTAGTTCACAGCAACCTCAAACTTCTAGGCTCAAGCAATCCTTCTGCCTCAGCCTCCCGAGTAGCTGGGACTACAGGCATGTGCTACCATGCCTGGCTAATTTTTCCTATATATTTTTATTTGTCCAGCTAATTTCTTTCTATTTTTAATAGAGACGGTGTCTTGCTCTTGCTCAGGCTGGTCTCAAATTCCTGAGCTCAAATGATCCACCGGCCTTGGCCTCCCAGAGTGCTAGGATTACAGGCGTGAGCCACTGTGCCCAGCCCCCAATAATATATTAATTTAAAAATAAAAAAATAGTTAAAGTAGTATTTAAATAGTTTGATACAACCACTGCCAAAACTCAACATACATTTTTAATGCTGTTGCAACCAGGTGAGTTTTTACCCACCTAAATTAGTTATCATTATTCTGAAATTTTAAAATGATCTAAATTATATGGTTGAAGAATACATACTATCATGGGTTATCAGTATTTACTATTATACCTCAAGCATTGTGTATTTTTAATAGTTATTTTTTATTATAAAATTCATATATATTTATTTGTAAGATATATAGAAAAACACACAAAGGAAAATACAATTGTTCTTTAATTCTACCTGCATCTTACTGTGTAGCCTTTCAATTTTAACTTATGCATATATGTTAGATTTTTTTCCCAGAAAATTAGAATCATCCCTTTACTATGTTTTTGTAATCTATTTCCCCACCTAATGATATATTATGGATTTCCTTGTGATTAGGTCATCTCCTAAAATATTATTTTTGTTGACAGAAAATATTTCATAAAATGAGGTATTGTTTGTGAGTATAAAAGAGCACCTTGAACATAGAAATCTTTTTATTAAGACTTTTCAGCTTGTTAGTGGTTATTTCCATAGGATATATTCTTAAAAATGAAATTCCTGGGCCAAGGAGTATGTTCTTTTTAAAAAAGCTTTGGAATCACATTGCCAGTTACCCTTCAAGAAAGAGTATAGTTTTGTGCTTTCACCAGTGGTATCTACAGGTGCTTACTGTCTTGCTCTCAATAACAAGTATTATTACTTTAAAAATTTCTTGCAAGCTTTATAGGGGGAAAACAGCATATCATTGCTGACTAAATATCAGTTTCTTTGATTACTAGTGAGAATGAAGAGTTTTACACACATTTATTTGCAATTAAATGTGTCTTTCTTTGTGAACTACATATTTATGTTGGCTGCCCATTTTTCCTTTGAAAGACTTGTTCAGTTCTTACTGTTGTGTAAGAGCTCTTATATATTTTAATAGTATTAACCTTTATTTGTCACATATGTTGCATTTTGTCATTTGCTTTATGTTATGGTTTTGTTTGTCAATCGTTCTATTCCTTTTTAAATGCTTTTTTCTGTTGGGAGTTTGTTTAGAAAGGCTTTTTCATCCTAAGATTAGATAATATTCTGCTAGATTTTCTTCCAATTAGTTGGCTGTATTTTTAAACATTTAACTCTTTAATTTATCTTAAATATATTTTGATGTATAATGTCAGCTAGAGATCTAACTTAATTTTTTTAAGCAGCTAACCAAATATCTGTGCTATTTATTAAATAATTCATCTTATCCCCTCTGACTTGAAATAGCATATTTTATTACACTCTGATTATGTATTTGGAACCATTCCTCAGATTTTGGTTCTATTCCATTGGTCTTTCTATCTAAGCTTTTATTAGTATTATGCTATATTAATCACTGTAACTTTATATTAGGTCATTAAATATGAAATGTCTGATTTCAAATCAAAAGTGTATATCTCAAACAAGAAGCCCTACAAATAATCAAAGTATGTGCCTGAACTGTCAACACAGTTTTGCCATCTTAACAGTAGCTTGTTTATGCCAGCAGTGAAGAAGCCTGGAGAGGGAGTAGCCATGAAATTACAACAGGCATTTTCCACAGCTTGTTGAGAATTGAATATTTTTCCTTTCAAGAAGTGGTCCAAAGGCTGGAAGAAGTGATAGTCAGTTGATACAAGGTCTGGTGAATACAGTGAATGACAGACAGTATCCAAGTCCAGCTTCTGTAGTTTGAGTAGCATTGTTTATGCGACATGTGGTTGAGCGTTGTCCTTCAAGAGAATTGGTCTGTCTCTGTGGACCAATCTCGGCTGCTTAGTCACAAGCATCCTCATCATTTCATCCAATTAGTTGCAGTAGACATTGCTGTAATCGACTGACCAGGTTTCATGAAGTTGTAGTGGATAATACCAGCACTGGACCACCAAACAGACATCCTTAGCTTTTTTTGATAAATATTCAATTTTGGACTCTGTTTTGGCACTTGATTTTTATCTGACCATTGTGCCAAATGCTTGTGATTATCAAAAAGAATCCATTTTTCATCACATGTAACAATACAGTGTAGAAATGGTTCGCCTTTATGTTCTGACAGCAAAGAAAGTCAAGCTTTGAGATAATTTCTCTGCTGAGGCTCGTTTAATTCATGCAGTATTCATCTATCCAGCTTCTTTACCTTGCAGATTTGTTTCAAATGGTCCAATATTGTTGAAATAGTAATGTCAAACCTTGCTGCTAATTCATGCATAGGTTGAGATGGATTTGCTTTCACTACAGCTTTCAGCTCATCATTATCCTCCTTGGTCTCAGGTTGCCTGAGTGGCTCATGTTCAAGATTAAAATCACCAGCACAGAACTTCTCAAACCATTGACGTACTGTGCATTCATTTAGCCACATCCTTCCCAAACACTTAGTTGATATTTTGAGCTCTCTGTGCTGCACTGGATCCATGACAGAACTCATACTTGAAAATGACACAAATATTTGACTTATCCATGGTTTCACAGAAATTACTCTAAAAAAATTTGACAGATAATCACAAGCCAAAATGTATGCTTGAAAGACTGAGGATGTATCTTCACAATAAAAATAAAACAAGAAGTGTCAAAGTGAAATGTCAGAGATATCAACTGTCAAACTTAGTACTTAAGGAAATCGGACATTTCATAACTTAATAACCTAATAGTATATTTCAAAATTAAGTGTTGCAAAACCACATTCATAATTTTTCATTAAGTTATTTTCATACTTCTCTAAAGTTTATATTAGATTTCTTTTATCATGTTGTTAATTGAAATCCCACAGTGATGTATTAAAGAGTAATATTACATTTATATAAAACTTAGGGTGAACAGATATTGCTGTAGTATTGACTATCTTTATTCAAAATCATTTATTCAATTGTTTTATATCCCTCAATGTTTTGTTTTTTATAATACAGATTCTGCACATTTCCTTCGATGTCTTCCCCATAATATTTAATATTTTTGCTTGCTCTTGTGAATGAGATAGTCTTCATTCTATTTTCTTTTTGTTACTATATTTAGGATGCTAGTGACCTATGCTTATTTATTTTCCTGGTTTTTTTTGTAACTTCCCTCTTTATCAAACTTATTAGATCTAGTCATATTTCAGCTATGTTTTTTCCTCTTTTTTGGTAGTTTTATATCTCTTTGCAACCCTTCCTTAATACATTGTCCAGGATGTCGAGAAAAATACTAAGTAATAGAGGTAATAGAAGATATTTTGGTGTAGTTTTTAATTGTAGGATTGTTTTTAATATTTCACATTAAAATATTCTGTTGACTATTGATTTAAGATTTTCTTTATCATTTAAAAATATTCTAGTCTATTAGGAGTTTCTGTGAGAAACTGTATTTTATTTTATGCCTTATTTCAAATTTGATGAAATAAACCTTGATTAGTCATAGTCTAGTGTTGTTTTAATATACTGCATGATTTTATTTGCTCATATCATAGTTATTGTTTTTACATCTGTAATCATAAATGAGATTAGTTTGTATTTTTCTTTATTTGTACTATTTTTGTTAATTTTTTAGTACCAGCATTCATAGTTGAATTGGAAACATTTTCTTTCTTTTCTAGGCTATGCATTAATAAAATATTGACTAGATAGCATGTGAATTGCTTAGTCCTTGAGATTCTGAAAAATATAAAACATCTAGATCTAGAGTTTTCTTTGGAGGTATATTTTTTAACATTTTCTACTTTTCTTTACATCAGTGTTGCCATTAAATACTTTTCCTAAGTATTTTCTAGGAAAAAAAATTCCAATTTCCTACAAAATTATGTATTTCATGAGATTTTCAAATATGTTAGTATTGATTTAATATGTGATATCTCTTATTTTAAGTCTTCTATTTATTTGCTGTTATATATCCCTTTTTAAATTTGCATATTTGTTTTCTTCCTTTTGTTTTTCAATTTTACTTGCTAGTAGTTTTTCTATTAATATTTATTGCCCTGTCTACCCCAAGGATCCAGTTTTTGGATTTATTTTTTAATTCTGTTGCTTTTCAGTTTGCCAATTAACTAATCTTGTTTTTACCCTTATTATCTTGTTTTCCTTATACTTTTTCTTTTGTTTGTTTTTTGATACCTTCTAATTTCCTAAATTGAATACTTCAATTAAAAAGATTATTTAATAATAAAGGTACTATGGGCCATGGAAATATTTCTGAGAAATAGCTTTTTGCATTCCATAACTTTGTGCTGTTTGAATTCTCGGTCATTATTTTCTAAATATTCAACATTTATATTATTTTCTAACTTATCTATATGTATATCATTCTTAACTTTTCATCTTATTTTAGAGTCATAGAGTGTAATGAAACTGGGAAAGGAAGGAACACAGCCTTGGTTAATACTATTGGAAAGTTCTACGTGATGGGCAGGTGCTAGAAGGAGAGAAAAGTATGGGCAGTAGAATGGATAAGAGCAGTATTGAAAAACGGTTCTGCAACCTAGGGAGTTTAATATTCCTACATAATTAAGAAAGAAAAAGTTAATAATTTTCTCATTAGATTTTACTTTAAAAACAGTACTTTCTCATAAAATTCTTTTATCTAAATTAGCTAAAGCAATATTTCTAAAACCCCTTGATAAGAGTTGGAATACTGCTACAGTTTGAGAAACCACTAGATCATAGAATTTTCAATAAGTCTGTATCTGAGTCTTGTCTCATGTTCTTTTTTAATTGTTTATATCTAAGGTGTACAGCATGAAGTTTTCATATACATACATTTAGTGAAATGATTGTCATAGTCAAGCAAATTAACATATCCATCACACAGTGACCTTTTTCTGTGTGTGTGATAAGAGCCACCTAAAATCTACTCTCTTAGCAAATTTCCAGTATACAGTAGAGTATTAACTTTAGTCCTTATAGTGTACATTAGATCTATAACCTTATTCTTCTTCCATAACTGCATCTTCATACCCTTTGATCTACATCTCCCTATTTCCCCCCTCCCCACCTCTGTTAATCACCATTCTTAATATTCTTTAAGAGAAAATCCCATCCCTAACTCCTACCATTTTTTCACATGTAGTCTCCTTTCCAGGAGCAGTATTAATTGAAGATAGAATGCTATAATTGGCATAAATTTAATAGCATTAATATCAAAACAGGGTTCAAACCAGGTTAACATTATTACAAGTATTGAAAAAGAACTTTATTATTGAGAACTTGAATGAAATACAGCATAAAATATTTAGACCTTTGCTTTGGTCTGGTTGCATCTGAAGTATTGTGTCCTACTTGGGATGGCATAGTTTTAAAAGCTCTATTGTCACATTAGAATTTATCAAAATGACTAGAATGGTGAAGAGTCTTGAACATGTAATGTGCATAGTAATTAAAAACCTGGGGAAGTTTGGCCTAGTACATGTAATTTGGTTTGTAGTTTTGTTTCATAGAAGAGGATAACTTTTGTGCTATTTTAGGTGGTTAAGGTAATAGGGAACTTGTTGTTAATAAACAAAAGAACTTAAGAAGAAATTATGCGTTATTGATAAGGTTGGACAGCATTAGTGGAGAGTGCCTAAATATAAATAGGTGTTCAATAAGTATTTTTTAAATGGATAAATAGATGGATGAAAGGATGAATTAATAAAATAAAATAAGTAGAAATTTTAGCTCTAGAAAATTTTAAATAGAGATGTTATAGAGAATATTTTTACTCTGTTGGAATGTTATTCTTCATGACCTTCTAAGGTTTCTTTCAAATTAATTATTAGAATTTATCATATTTTCTTAATTAGAAGACTAATTTTCAACATATTGTCCATTTTCTGTCAATAAGCGATATGGTAAGTGACTTTTGTAAGATGTTTTATTGTTTACAAAGTAAAGTATAAAAACATTTACATTATTTTATTTGATTCCTATAATGACTCAGTGAACAAAATATTATAATATTGATTTTTAAAATCAGTAAAATGAGCCTGAGGGAATTAAATAGGTTGTTTGAGGTCACTCAGAATGTTGTGGAGGTAGGGTTTGAATCTTGGTCTCTAAATCCTTTGTTTGATGTTATACAGAGTAGTTCTCCAAGTCTTCAAAGCTTTAGAATTCTGCAGTAGAATAAAGAGGAAGATAGTTTCTGGGCTGTTTCTCCCTCCCACAATGCACAAACAACTAAAATAACTCCATTTTTACCCTTTTCTGTATAAATGAGGCAGTCTGGCAAAGGATGAGTAATATAGATTAATACAGTTTGTCTATGTAGTAGTGTGTATCTTGATCTATACCCAAATGAGAGAGAGGGGTGGAGAAATATGATAGAAGGATACAAGGTAAGACAGAAATATTGGTAGGGTCCATAACATATATGTATCTATGCTTGTTTGTTTGAGTTTTACCAAAGGAATGAGGATGCCAGGATAGTTAGGATTATGAGGCATTTCTAAATGCAATGGTGACACATTAAATGATGTCTAGAGCATGAGGATTCATCCTCTGTCTCCTTGGATGGGTTTAACCTTCTGTGGTTTATATCAGAGAATCCTAGCCAGCCTCTCTATTTTGCAGACATGGCCCTCTATTCTGTGGCTGGCATCTCCTCCCTGGTGTGAAGACACCTCCCTGGGCAGTGTGCCAAGGAAACAGTAATGTTGGTTGTTTGAGTTAGCACAAACTGTGCTCATGTTTGTCAAACACACAGATGACAAGAGAGACAAAAAATAATTATGTGATAGGAAAAAAATAAGGAAAATAATGTTTTCTTTACTTGGCCATTTATGATTAATTATTTCAATATTTACTATACATTTAGGGATCAAGGTAGATGTGCTTGTAGGTGTACTTTTTTGTAGCTTAGAAAAATGACAGTCTCTTTCTGATAATAAAGTGACTAAACAAATATTTTAAATGGAAAATTCAACAAATGATTCCCAATATGTTTCAAAGCTACTGTTGAAAAATAGTTTCTTATTATTGTTGTTCAAGTAATATGTCTAAGAGGTTTGGTTCTAGAGCCTAAATACTATTGCCATAGTTTACTGTTAAAGACTTTACTCCTTGTTACTTTATTAGGGTTGTTTCTAAAAGAAGGAAAATTAGGAACTGTATTACATCAAATAGTACAAGCATATTGTGGTTGGGGTTGGTGCAAATACTGAATTAAAATTGTGAATTTATTATAATACTGCTACTAAGTACCACTGAAAGCCTGGTTTCATTTTTACTTTTGATTGCAAACATAAATCTTCGGAGAAGAACAGAGGAACACAAAAGTCACTTTTTTTTCAGTGCATGATAGATCTTTGAAGATCAAATAGTATAGGTTATTCTTGAAGTAACTTAAGCAGTGCTGTTATCACCAAAGGGTCAGAATGGATCTCACAGCATTCCCATAGAATTAGTATTCTGTGTCACAGGTTACCATCTTAAATGCCAATTCTCTTTCCTAGTTTGTTCACTTTTACAGTAAGGGCCCTAAACCACATCTAAGTACTCTGATCACTTATTCCATACATTGCCTTTTCTACAGAATACTCTGTTTTTTAGGAATGGTAATTCATAGTTACTACTGTTTTCTGTTGTGGTACTCAGAGTGTTTTTACAAGAGCTATGGCTGTAAACTTTGCATATTTGTTTATAAATGAGTTTTTCTTGAATTCCCACTTACAAATTACAGCATCTTTTTTATCTGAGGAACTTAAACTAGAAGTGATTAGAAACAAATCATCTGCCACTTTTCAATTCCTATAAAATTAGCAAAGTTCACATACCTAGTGATTTTTGCTGTCTCATTAGAAAAAAGCATTCAAACAGTAATCTATCAATGTTCAGTCAGATTTTATGTATTTTGAAAACTTTAAATTGTTATTTCTAAGACAAAGGCTATATTGCTCTAGAGAATGGCTTATGAAAAAGATTGAGAACACAGATATCATTTTCTCGTGTTTCTGTTTTCATGAAATAGTGTAGTAGAGTGTTTTCCAGTATTTTCTATGTATATCTGTATAATTATAAAACTTCAGAGTAATGTCTAGAATCATAGAATCTTAAAAAATTAGAGCTGGAGGTCCTTTGCATATTATGCAATCCAAGTTTTTATCTTCTATATAAGGACCCTAATATCCAGAAAAGAAAAGTTACTGTGGTAAATCATATAATAAATTACTAAGGTGGAAACAATATTCCTCCAAAATAACATGTTTAGCTCATTTCATATAGTCTTTGATTGTCTTGTAATCAATCATGAGTAATTATTGCAGAACCCATGGACTCCTTTTGCTAACAACAAATGCACACAGCAGCTAGTTTTGTAAATATATATGCATTATAACACAGCAACACCCGTAGTTTTTTAATTATACCACTTTGCATGAATGTAGGCATTTCAAAGCTCTCCTTTGTACTCTCTGTTATAAACATCTTTTACTTCTTTTGAAGTCTGTGTGATATACATACAAGCAATTAAAACCTCCCCCCACTTGGGGTTAGAGACACAAGGTCTTCTTAATTAAAACTCAAACAAAAGCTACCGGCAAGAATTCCTACTATATGATTAAGGTCTAAAGTATTATGATACATTAGAATCATTGTTAACTGTTGAGATTAAAAGAAATCGATATGTTGGGGAAAAGATCAGTTGAATCTAATTGGTGAAATCAATATTTACATAAAAGAAAATACTGAAGTTTAATAACAGGTTTTGGTTATAAATATAACACTGCCTAAAATTGTTCTTTGTTATTTCATTGACCACATAATCATATTTTAAATTCATTGTATAAGAATCCTAAACTTCTTGTTTTTAGTTAGTTATTATAACTAAAAATATAAAACTTTATTTTAAAATCATATCTGGTTTCAAAAATTTCGGTAAGTGCTCTTATATGTAAAAATAGTCACCAATGATAAAATATTTCTATTGATTTCATTTGTAAATGCTAATTTTAGCAATAGCTACAGCCTGAAGTGAGGAAAGAAGACAAAATTGGTTATAAATAAAAAGACTCAATGTATTCTTATACAATTATGATTACATTAAATATGTATTAGTCTATTTGGTGACATATGAAATAAAAAAGAATACATTTTGATATAATACAAAAACAAGACATTTCACTTTTTTCTTCCTGATTGCTATGATGAAAATAAACATTATAACTAGCATGGAGAAGAAAAACTATTACTAATTGCAGCCTAGATTTTAAGTAAAATGAAGGTCATTAGCAATTTCCTGGAAGCCATTCAGATTGCTTACCAGGAAATGGTAGCTAGCAGGACATCTGTACTCCTTCTGTGTGGAATTAGTGAAAACATACTGGAGCTTAAATGATGTGTGTTAGATTTAGGTTGATGGGGGAACCTTTCTCTGTCAAAGTAGCTAGTATCTTTTGAATACAAACAATTTTTATTTCAGTATTAGTGTAAAAACCCAGAATCAAAAATAGACATTAACATCCATACATTAAAACACACCTACAGATTGGAGTATGACTCATAGTGGAATGAGGGCAACATCAGAGCAGGAATCTGGGTGAATAATGTGTTTGGGCAAATTGAAAGAAACTTCTCCTATAACTTGGAATGCTGATATCATATCATTTTTGGGTGGTGAAGTTAGTCCCATTTTTAGTAGCGTTTTCTTATCTCAATAAAGAAATGAGAAAACCCGACTATTAAGTGAAAATGCCTCCCAGGACATAAACTTCAGTCTGACTTATTCTGCATTATGGTGGAAAAAATGGGGTCACTGATGTAGAGACTTTTAGCCTAGCTTTTCTATATTTCTTGAATGATGGTTGGCTTAATGATGATTAACATCTCTGGAACTATTAAGAGTGACAGAGAAAAACTGAGAATGTATGTGTGCAGCAATTTGTGTAGTAAATTATATACACAGAAAATTGCTGGAAGGATATTTAATAAACTGTTAACAGAGGTTGACTGTGTGCAGTGGGAAATGAGGCTGTGGGGTAAGGTCTGATTTTTAAATTTTGTACTGTAGAATTTGTACTGTAGAATTTTTTTAAACCATGTGTAATGTATTACTTTTTGAATAAAAAGATTAGTTAAAAAAACTGAAAAGTAAGTCTTCAATAAAGGTGAAGAGGATGAGTTTTCTTATTTGTGAAAAAGAAAATGGGTGGTACTACCTACTTAACTTCTGAATTTTCTTGAGAGTATTAGAGAGAAAATATGTAGTTTTGAGGGTGGCATGGAGTATGGAATCAATAAATGCTAGGGCAACAACACTTGACACATTTTAGTACTTGAAACAGCAAATATTTATTAATAGTAGAATGACTAGAACTGAAAGTCTCAAATTTTTGACAGGATTCATTTATACTGAACCCATATATACTCTTTAAATTTATTGAGGACCCTAAAAAGCTTGGTTTGTGGCTGTTTATATTTATTGTGTTGGAAATTTAACTTCAGAAATTTAATAAAAATTTATTAATTCATTTAAAAGTTATATTAAATCTACTACACATTAATATAAAACAAATTTTTATGAAAAAATAGTTATATTTCCTAAAACAAAAATAATTTAATGAGAAGAACGACATTGTTTTACCTTTTTGCAAATCTCTTTAATGTGTGGTTTAACAGAAGATGCTGAATTCTTGCATCTGCTTTTGCATTCAATCTGTTGTGCTAAGTTTTGATAGAAGTATATGAAGAAAATTTGACCTTACTTTAATATGGAGCTGAAAAAGAGAGGAGAATCTTATAACCTTTTCATGTAATTGTGAATATTCTTTGATACTATACCAAATTTCACAAGTATTAGTTTCTTAAAAGTTAGATCCAATGTAGGATCTGAAATATATCAATTAACTTTTCATACTTTCACTCTAAAATTCATTGGTTGAACTTGAACTTTGAATGAATCTTTTACTTCATGCATGATTTTGTAACATCATGTTATCTATCTTTTCCTTATGTTGACACATTTTAATATATAGTATCAAAAATCACATTCATTAATATCACCACCAATCTTGTCAGAAAAGTCTTTAAGTATTTGGAAATTGTCATGCTCATGATGGCAGATGGAAGTTTTCCAAAATCCTCATTTTGCCTTGAATGTTTTAACCAACACTATCAGTAGTTTTTCTTTTTTTAAAAAAATATTTTTTAATTATTATGAGTATATAATAGTTATATATCTTTAAAGGGTACATGTGATGTTTTGATATAGGCATACAGTATGAATTAATCAAATCAAGGTGATTGGAGTTTGCATCACCTCAGGAATTTAACATTTCTTTGTGTTAGAGACATTCCAATTCCCCTCTTTTAGTTGTTTTGAAGTATAACCTAGCTTGTTGTTTATAGTCACTTTGTTATGCTATCAAATATTGGTCAATCTAATCATCTAACTATATTTTACCACCTATTAACCATAGCCATTTTATCCCCCCCTCTTCCCCACTACCCTTTCCAGCCTCTGTCAACCATCATTCTACTTCTGTCTCCATGAGATCAATTGTTTTTAATATTTAGCTCCCACATATAAATGAGAACATGAGAGATTTGTCTTCTGAGCTTGGCTTTTTTTACTTAACATAATGTGCTCCAGTTCTATCCATGTTGTTGCAAATAGCAAGATTTCATTCTTTTTTATGGCTATATAATATTCCTCAGTGTATATGTACCACAATTTCTTTATCCATTTATCTGTTGATGGACACTTAGGTTAATTCCATATCTTGGCTATTGTGAGTCCTATTACATTAAACACAGCAGTGCAAGTATCTTTTTGATATACTGATTTCCCCTCCTTTAGATATATACCCAAAAGTGGGAATAGTGGGTCATATGGTAGTTCTATTTTTAGTTTCTTTGAGGAACCTCTATACTGTTCTCCACAGTGGTTGCACTAATTTACATTCCCACCAACAGCATCCGAAGGTTCCCCTTTCTCTGCATCTTTACTAGCGATTGTTATTGCCTGTCTCTTTGAGAAAAGCCATTTTAACTGGGGTGAGATGGTATCTCATTGTAGTTTTAATTTACATTTCTCTGATGACTAATAATGTTGAGCATTTTTTGATATACCTGTTGGCCATTTGTATGCCTTCTTTTGGGAAATATCTATTCAGATCCTTTGTCCATTTTATAATTGGATTATTTGACCTTTTTCTATTGAGGTGTTGGAGCTCCTTATATATTTTAGTTATTAATCCCTTGTCAGATGTGTAGTCTGCAAATATTTTCTCCCACTTTTTGGGTTGTCTCTTCCCTTTGTAGATTGTTTTCTTTGCTGTGCAGAAGCTTTTTAGTTTGATGTGATCCCATCTGTCCAATTTTGCTTTGGTTGTCTGTGCTTTGGAGGTATTATTCACGAAGTCCTTGCCCAGACCAATGATCTGAGTGTTTCCCCAGCGTTTTCTTTTAGTACTTCTTAGTATCAGGTCTTAGATTTAGTCTTTAATCCATTTTCATTTTATTTTTGTATATGGCAAGAGATAAGGGTCTGGTTTCATTCTTCTGCATATACATATCCAGTTTTTCCAGCATCATTTATTGGAGAGACTGTCCTTTCCCACTGTATATTGTTGGCACCTTTGTCAAAAATAAGTTCACTATAGATGTATGGATTTATTTCTGAGTTCTGTATTCTGTTCCCTTGTTCTGTGTGTCTGTTTTTATGCCAGTAGCATGCTGTGTTGGTTACTACAGCTCTGTGGTATAATTTTAAGTCAGGTAATGTGATTCCTCCAGTTTTGCTCTTTTTGCTCAGGATGGCTTTTGCTAGTCTGGGCTTTTTGTGGTTCCAATATAAATTTTAGGATTATTTTTTCTATTCTGTGAAGAATGTCATTGGTATTTTGATTGGGATTGCTTTGAATCTGTAGATTGCTTTGCATAGTGTGGACATTTTAACAATATTGATTATTCCAATCCACAAGCATAGAATGTGTTTCCATTTTTTTGTAATTCTCTTCAATTTCTTTCATCAGTGTTTTATAGTTTTCATTATACAGTTCCTTCACTTCTTTGGTTAAGTTTCTTCCTAGGTATTTTGTTTTATTTGTAGCTATTGTAAATGGGATTATTTTCTTGTTTTCTTTTTCAGATTGTTTGCTGTTGGCATAGAGAAATGCTGTGGTGGATGAAACATTCTTTAAATATCTATTAGGTCCATTTGGTCTATAGCGCAGATTATTTCCAATGTTTCATTGTTGATTTTCTCTCTGGATGATCATCCAATGCTGAAAGTGGAGTGTTGAGATCTCCAACAATTATTGTATTGGGATCTGGCTCTTTCTTTAGCACTGATAATATTTGCTTTAATATCTAGATGCTCCAGTGTTGGGGGCATATATATTTACAATTGTTAAATTCTCTTGCTGAATTGATCCCTTTATCATTATATAATAACCTTCTTTGGCTCTTTTTACAGTTTTTGTCTTGAAATCTGTTTTATCTGATAGAAGTATAGCTATTCCTGCTCTTTTTTGGTTTCTACTTGCATGGAATATCTTTTTCCATCTCTTTCTTTTCAGTATATGTATGCCTTTATAGGTGAAGTATGTTTCTTGAAGACAACATATATTTGGCTTTTGGTTTTTATCCATTCAGACACTCTATTTCTTTTGATGGGAGTGTTTAGTCCATTCACATTCAATGCTGTTATTGATAGGGAAGGACTGACTACTGCCATATTGTTATTTGATTTCTGGTTATTTTCTGGTCCTCTTTCTTTCTTACTTTCTTCCTGTCTTCCTTTATGAAAAGTGATTGTCTCTGGTGGTGTGTCTTAATTTGCTTTTTATTTTTTGTGTATTTGTTGTAGATTTTTTGATTTGAGGTTACCATGAGGCTTGCAAAAAACATTTTCTAATCAATTATTTGAAATGTATGACAACTCTGCTTACAAACAAATAAATAAGCAAAGGGGAATCTAACAGAGATTCTACCTTTTAATTTCATTCCCTTCTGCTTTTTAATTTTTTGTTGTTTCCATCTATATCTTTTTATACTATCTATCTTTCAAAAAGTTGTTGTTATTTTTGATAGGTTTGTGTTTTAGTCTTCCTATGCAAGATATAAGGGGTTTATACACTGCAATTAGAGCAATAGAGTATTGTGTATTTCTGTACTTACTATTACTAGTGAGTTGTATATCTTCAGATGATTTCTTTTTGTTAGTTAATATCCTTTTCTTATTTTTTTCAAGTTCAAAGTATTAGGGGGATACAAATGTATAAAAGGATTACTTTTATAATGCTTGAGTCAGGGTTGTAAGTGTGCCTGTCACCCAGATAGTGTTCATTATACCCATTAGGTAGGTTTTCGCCCATCTCCTCCATCGCTCTCCTTCCTGGTGGATTTCCATTGAGTCATTCTTCCCTCTATGCACATGTGTGTTCATCGGTTAGTTCCAACTTAATAATGAGTACATTTGGCATTTGTTTTTCCATTCTTTAGACACTTCACTTAGGATAATGGTTTCCAGTTCCATCCATATGTTGCAAAAAGCAGTAAGTTATCCTTCTTCCTGCCTGAGTAGTATTCTATGGTATACATATACCACATTTTGTTAATCCACTCATGATAATTTACAGTCCCACCAATGTTGTATAAGTGTTTCTTTCTCTCTGCTAGATTAAAGTCTTTTTCTTTCAGATAAAACTCCTTTTAGCATTTCTTGTAGGACAGGTCTGGTGTTGATTAAATCCCTCAGGTTTTGCTTTTCTGGGAAAATCTTTATTTCCCCTTTAAGTTTGAAGGTTATGATTACAGGATATAATATTCTAGGGTTAAGGTGTTTTCCTTCAGCACTTTGAATATATCATGACACTCTCTCCTGGCCTGCAAGGTTTTCATTGAGAAGTCTAGGGCCAGATGTATTGGAGCTCCTCTATATGTGTGTTTTTTTTTCTTTTTTCTTGCTTACATTAGGATCTTTTCTTTATCTGTGACCTTTAGGAGTTTGATTATTAAATGCCTTGAGGTAGTCTCGTATGGGTTAAATCTGCTTGGTTTCTTATGTCCTTCTTATACCTCTTTCTCTAGGTTTGGAAAATTCTTTGTTATTATTTCTTTGAATAAATTTTCTACCCCAATCTCTCTCTCTACCTACTCTTTAAGACCAGTAATTCTTAGATTTTCTCTTTAGAGGCTATTTTCTAGATCTTGTAAGCATGCTTCCTTCTTATTTATTCATTTTTCTCTTTTCTTTTTTGACTGTGTCTTTTTCAATAGCCTGTCGTCAAGCTCAGTAGTTCTGTCTTCTGCTTGATCAATTCTGCTTTTGAGAGACTCTGATGCATTTCTCAGTTTGTCAGTTGAATTCTTAAGCTCTAGAATTTCTGCTTGATTTTTTTTTTAGTATTTTGATCTCTTTGTTAAATTTTTCTGATATGCTTTTGAATTCCTTCTCTGTGTTATCTTTAAGTTCACTGAACTTTTTCAGGACAGCTATTTTGAATTTTTTGTCTGAAAGATCACCTATCTCCACCACTCCAGGATTGGTCACTGATCCTTTATTTAGTTCATTTGGTGAGGTCATGTCTTCTTGAATGTTCTTTTTTTAATTATTTCACAATATTATGGGGGTACAAATGTTTAGGTTACATATATTGCCTTTGCCCTGCCTGAGTCAGAGCTACAAGCATACCTATCCCCCAGATAGTGTGCACCGTACCCATTAGGTGTGAATATACCCATCCCCTCCTCCCCCTCTCACTTGCCCGACACTCAATGACTGTTATTACCACATATACACATATGTGTTGATCAGTTAGTACCAATTTGATGGTGAGTACACATGGTGCTTGTTTTTCCATTCTTTTATACTTCACTTAGTAGAATGGGCTCCAGCTCCTTCCAGGATAATGTAAGAGGAGCTACTTCATCATTGTTTTTTGTGGCTGAGTAGTACTCCATGGTATACATATACCACATTTTATTAATCCACTCATGTATTGATGGGCACTTGGGTTGTTTCCACATCTTTGCAATTGTGAATTGTGCTGCTGTAAACATTCTAGTGCAGATGTCTTTTTTATAGAATGTCTTTTTTTCCTTTGGGTGAATGTTCTTCAAACTTATGATGTTATCAATTTCTGGGCCTTGAGGACTTAAATATTTATTTTAATCTTCACAGTCTGGGCTTGTTTGAGCCTATCTTTCCTAGAAGTTTCAGATATTCAAAGGGAATTGAATGTTGTGGTCTAAGCATTTGGTCACTACAGCCATATCAGTGCTGAGGGAGCCACAAGCACAGTAATGCTGTGATCCTTACAGGCTCCTGATGGTACCATCTTGGTGGACTTGGGTAAGATACGGGAGAATTCCCTTGATTACCAGGCAAAGTCTCTCACTCTCTTCCCTCACTTTGTGTGCTGGGCTGCTGGAGTTAGGAGAGGAGTGGCATGGGCACTCCCTTGTGGCCACCAACACCAAGTCACAGCTGAAGCCAGACCAATCTAACCCAAAACCCGTGGTCATTGTTGCCTGGTTATGTCTGACTAAAGAGCTCTTTAGTCAGCAGGTGGTGAATCCTGCCAGGACTGGGTCCTTCTCTGTAAGGCAGCCTGTTTCTGGTCCATGGTGGGTCCAGAAATGCCATCCTGGAACTGAAGCCTGGACACAGGGGCTTCAGGAGTCTGCTTGGTACTTTATTTTACTGTGGTTGCTGGTATGCAAGTTGCAAAACAGAGTACTCTGAGCTCTTCCCTTTCCTTTCCCCAAGTGAAAGAAGACTCTCTCTGAGCCTGTAGTTGGGGGAGGGGTGGCACAAGCACTGGCTTGGCCACAAATGCTGGTGACCCCTTACTGGATCATGTTTACCCCAGGTCCACTGGCTCCAAGCCAGCACAGCCATAGAAACTGCCTAAGGACTGTAGCCTTTGTGGCCTAACTGCCTTATGAATTAATTTAGTCCAGGCCCCATGCTGCTTTTTGTCAGCTTGGTGGTGGGGCTAGCCAGAACTTGGGCTTCAGGATAGTGGATTTCCCTCTGGCCTGGCTTGTCTAAATGCTCCCTCCAAGGGTACTGGCAGAATTCTGCCCTGTGCTGTGTTCCCCTGTGCCAGGGCAGCCCTGAGTTTTGATGCAGATCCCCACAGTCACCTCAGTCTCCCTCCCCAGGGCACACAGATTCTCTCTCCACTCTGTGTGCTGGCACAGCACTGCTGGGGGATGCCAGAAGGGGTGGCGTAGGTAATGCAAGATTGTCTTTTCTGCACTCTTCAGTGCCTCTTCCTCAATATAATGTTAAAACTAGGTGGTATGATCACTCACCTGATTTTTAGTCCTTCTGAAGGTGCTTGCTTGGGTGGATAGTCTTTGAATTAGGTGTTTGTGGGGAGGGACAATCACTGGAGGTTTCTATTTGGCCATCTTGCTCTGCTCCTTCCACCCCCCCAAATCCTCAGTTTTTCTTGAAATAAAAAGCTCACTTGCCAAATCTTGAAGTCTGAATAATTATATTTTGTCTCTTACTTGTTCTTTCAAATAAAAATGTTGTTCTATAATAAAAAGCTGTGAAAAAGTCCAGCTTGCATCTCCAACAGTAGCACAAGTGGTTTTCCTTGAAACAACTCATATACCTGTGTGTGCAAGAGAAGTGGTTCCTATTTCATCACACAGATTATTAAAAGTTAATAAAATTAACAATTTTTCATTGTTTAATCAAGGACATTCTTAAGTGAAACTGGATTTTTTGTTTATTTGTTTTATTACAAGTATGTCATAGTGAAGAATGCAATGACTACTAGTGTAGTTTGGTACCTTTAATTCATGCCAAGGGAGCAGCAGTTTTATCCACTATTTCATTTGTGTCATCAGTGCAAATAGCATCACTGTAACATGCAAGTAGTGCCTTAGGAGTAGCATAAAACTATGAAAATTATTGACCTCAGGGACACCTTGAATAGTTCTCTGGGACCTCCAAGGCTCTATGGACTACACTTTGAAAATTGTTGGACTAGAACCTTAATTAGCATATAATTACCTTGACATTAAATTAATTGGTCAGTAATAACTACAAAAAAAATTAGTCACGTTTAAGAGTTCAAATATTTTATGAAGACCATGAGTGAAATTACTGGCCTAAAGAAATTAATTGCTTTTTTCTCCTGGAACTGGCATAATAAACATGGGATGTGGAGTTGATAAGACGTATGTTTGATTCATGGTATAAATTGATCAGTTTATTTAGCCTATTTTACTCTCAACTTTCTAACCTGTAAAGTGGTCAAAAATAAAAATACACGCATTTCAGGATTATTTTGAAATGAGACAGTGGTTATAAAATAACTGACAAAATAGGTTCTCAGTAAATAGTAGTTTGCCAGTAGGAATAGGAACGAGCCCATTTGGTTATGTGCTTCCAATAGGGAGCTGGAACCATTCATTACCTCCTTTTTTTTTTTTTTTTTTTTTTTAGAGACAGGGTCTCACTCTGTTACTCAGGCTGGAGTGCCGTGGTCCAATCATAGCTCATTATAGCCTCTAACTGCTGGACTCAAGAAATCCGCCCACCTTGGCCTTGCGAAGTGCTGGGATTACAGGCATAAGCCACTGTACCCAGATTTCATTACCTCTTGATTCACAAATTATGTCATAGCCAATGATTAGACAGGTATAATAACATTGAGAGGATGTTCTAACAGTCCAAGAAATTGGTATTATCATATATGTCAGGTTTACAGTGTAGTTCATGTCATTGATGTTTGCTCAACAAAAAATGATATTCAATTTATTGATAATTAAAACATTTTTCAGATAAACTAGGTCTGGTCAGCTTCATTCCCATCTTATTACAGATAGTTGACCTATTATATGCCTCCCAAGCCCTTGTAGTATTATTAAATCATCTTGTTTAACTACAGGTCAAATTCCCTTACCCAAAACTTTAAGAGATTTTCTATATAACTTTGGTTCTGGCATTTTAATGTAGTGGTAGCTAAAACTTAGAGGTCTTCCTGTTAAAATAGGATATTCACATGTAATATTTCTGGATTTATAGTTGATAAAATTTTTTTAGTGTAACTGTGATAGGCAAGATTTTAAAATATATATATTTATTTAAAAAGTTACAATATGATTTTTAGTAAACACAAAAATAGTGTGAAAAGCATTTTTAAGTGTTATACTATTATTAATTTGCTATATTTCACTTTAGCCTTTTTTGTTTGAATAAATGTATATAGTTTTAAAATATACATTGTGATAATATTTATATATAGCTGATTCTTGGAAAAAAAGCTTGGGATAGTAATTAATCTCCATGTTATTTATAGGCCCAGGAATACTCTGTGCTGAGCACCCTAGGTGCTTGGGTGTGCCCTGGGTATTTCCTTAGTCTACAGTTAGCCCTTGACCAAAGTCTCAGGGGATAGCTATGTCACATTAAGAACTGGCCCATAGTACTAGACCTCCCACACACTTAGTATTTAGGTCATTTGTTTGAATTTAAAAAAAATGCCAGGCTAACCACTTAATAAAATGTGTGTATTTTCATCCAAATGATGTTTTTATGAATAAGGACTTTGAAATAAGCATAAATTGTACATTATTCTCTACATTTTTAAATGTGTTGCTACTGTTGGTAATTACTACTGAGTGCATAGTTAATGCACTTAGGAAATTTGATGCAATTATTCCGTTTATTTGTGATTCCCCTTCAATCCAAATTGCATTAAACTATTGAAAAAGAAAACTACAGAGAATTTAAGTCATTTAAAGAATACACTCATTTTCTCTTCTCTAGTAGTAAACTTCTATTGCACTAACCGAGATAAAATTAGAATGGGCCCGACATTGTAAAAGATAGGGTTCCAAAGTTTATATAATTTTGAATAAAATTACCTTTTAAATACAACCTTAAAGAGTCTGGGCCAATTGCAAGGCAACCTCCTTATGGAAGTCAATGAGACCCATGAGTATAACTGAGCTTAAACTTTAGCTAGTTTAACTTTAGAGAAATTATTTTTCCTCAAGCCTCTTTTCAGTACTTAGGAGTCGATCATACCTGGAAATGGATTGAATAGACACAAGCTGGTAGCTCTTAGAAAGCCTAAAATGACAGAAATAACAGAGAAAGGTCTAAGACTATCTCTCTTCCGTGAGTGCTAGCATTTTTTAAAGCTCAGAGAATTTGGGTACTGGAAAAGATCTCCGATGCTGAAATAGTCTGAAAATAAGTAAAGTGCAAGAGGGGTGCAGCTTTTGTAGGTCCACTTTTTATTTTATCCTTTGATCATAAACTAGTAAGAAAAGTACGCATTTCACAGAAATGATTCAATACCATTAAAATGGTTTGGTCAGGGAATAGAGTAAGGCAGAAAGACACAAATCTTAAATGGGAAGGAATAACTCCACATCCATTTTGTTCAGTAAACATCATTTGTTGTTAGTTCTCTTTCAAGTTAATATGAAATTATTTGCTATTTATTATAAATATTTTAATAATATTTTAAAATATCTCTCTATGGAAGAGATGAGATTCAAAATGAGATCTATTCCATGGCTTTAAAATTATGTTTTTTCACATAATAGTAATGAGCGACCTGTGTTCTTGTGCTTAAAGCAGAGTTACATTCCTATTAACATTTGTTTAACTAGGCTTCCATCACAACAGGTGCACAATTATTTTTATGAGTAAAATATTATCAGCCTTCAAAATTAGCCAGGGCAAAATGCAAGTTGTGTGATTAAATAATCAGAGCTGATACTTAAAATACATTTGATTTCCACAGGAATTTTAAAATGCTAAATTCTAGTCTCTTATTCTGATGTGCAGAGTTGCAATTGTTTGTTGTAAGCAGTAGTTTGTATTGTAACTAGTTTGATATATTTCACATAATTCAATTGACATTATGAGACAAATTACTAAAAATATAATACTAGGTTATTACTTCTAGTCTAACATTTTAATCTACCAATGAAATAATATTATGCTCCACATTAAATCAGTAAAAAAAAGGTAGCCCTTTCCTTTTGAAGACTATTCTGCATTCAATTAAAAGACATATCAATTTAGAAAATTAAAATGCAATGTGTACTTATCTAAATTTAATTTTAGGGGTAAAAATAATAAGAATATGTATTTTATCTCATAAAATATATATAGGTCTTATTTACCCAAACTTACTGAATATCTTTCGAATAAGACATGCTGATACTTGGCCGGGCGAGGTGGCTCACACCTGTAATCCTAGCACTCTGGGAGGCCGAGGCGGGTGGATTGCTCGAGGTCAGGAGTTCGAGACCAGCCTGAGCAAGAGCAAGACCCCGTCTCTACTAAAAATAGAAAGAAATTATCTGGCCAACTAAAAATATATATAGAAAAAATTAGCCAGGCATGGTGGCGCATGCCTGTAGTCCCAGCTGGGGAGGCTGAGACAGTAGGATCGCTTAAGCCCAGGAGTTTGAGGTTGTTGTGAGCTAGGCTGATGCCACGGCACTCACTCTAGCCCGGGCAACAGAGCGAGACTCTGTCTCAAAAAAAAAAAAAAAGACATGCTGATACCTACTCCTGACATTATTGGTGAACAGTAAGTACTCACAAATGGTAAAAAAACAAACAAACAAAATTCACACCTCCCCCGCAATCATCCATACACAGCTGAACTGAACAGGAAGCTTATCTAGGAGGCAACTTTACCATGTTTTGGAAGTGGTACAACAGTACAGCTGTTAGAAACCAATTACAGGCAGGTAACTGTTTGTTTTCATATCTAAATCTGTTTGTCAATCAGGGGAATGCACTGAATCAGGAGAGAAGATCTCAAATACAAACCACAGAGTAAGACAGAACATCTGGAATGGGTCCAAGCCACAAGAATTAGGGCAGGAGTATAAATGGAATCAAACCATACATGTGTATATGGCTCCTGTCTTTGACTATACTCTTCAAATAGACTCAGAAGTAGAGATATTGGGAAAAAATGTCAACTTTCTATTGGTAGCAGTCTGACTTTAAGGCTTGTTAGAAACTATGTGGTTACTTATAGGAGATTGATTGTAAAATAAATATACAGATCTTTACAAGTATAAGACATTTTTAATATTGGCTCATAATCATCTTTCTTAAATGAATATTTCAATTTATTTTTTAGTTTGGAAATACATTGAGATATACCTCTAAGCGTATTCTGTACTCTTAGGTAAGTTTTTCTACTTTGAAATTCATCTACAACAATTTCTAGCTTATATAGCTGTTTATGGACAAACTTTAGTTTTATCTGGACCCAGGAACACATTTTTATTCAAGTTAGTAAAACCACATCTACTGTTCAAATGTGTATTAATAGCTGTTGTGCTCAGGTTGCAAGATGTCAAGAGACAGTGAAGTATACAAAGAGTGTTTTACATAAGTCTATATGGCTAGAAGTTTTTCCAGGCTGAAATGTGGGAAAACCTACAGAGACCCTGAAGTTTAAGTTGGTAACATCAAGGGAGCATAAATAGAAGTTTATTAAGAAAGCTAAAGAAAATGAAATGGGCACGACCATGCTGTGGTTTTGCTTAAACACAGGCTTTTGAGAATCCTGGATTTCTTGTTAACTGGTTACTGAAAGGAGCTCTTTTATTTTTCCAGCCATAGTTTAGTGCCAGTAGGCATTTGCCTCAAATCATGATGGCTGTTCTCTAACCCTCACAGTTAACTGTGTATTTCTCAGCCATGGTTATCATGGTTTACAGTTGCCCTCCCCGATGAATGTTGAAAAGGATTTCACTGGAATACTTGTTATTTGTCCTCGGTCTCTCTCTGTGTCCTATTCAGTTTTGGTGTTAGGAAGAAGAGGAGGGGATCAATACTACCTGTTATGGTGCTCTGTACCTGGGCCATCTTTCAGGTATTTACAAATCCTTTATCTGTGATGGAATCAGAATGAATGATGAAGAAAAAATGAATAAGAAATGATGAATAAATGAGATGAAATGAAATGCTGGAGGAAATAGTTATGATTTTTTTTCAGTCTAAAGCAGAGAATTTGCTTAAGGAAGAGCTCTGAGGAGATTCTCTGTATTATACTTCATAAAGAAAACTAGAGGTAGGACCACACACAAAAAATGCCTTTTCTCTCTCGTGATGAACTGAATTTTATTGTGGTTGACACTGAGAAAAGCTTTCTTATTGGAACGTTAATCTCAGAACCAGGAAGGGATCCTGAGAATTCATCTCCTCCATCCCTCTGTTTTCAAGAAGGAACGCATTTGTAAAATCTCACCCAATCCAAAAATATTTTTTGAGTACTTATTATTTAACCATCATTGTGTTAGGCTATGTGAGGTTTACATTACTTCATATTTTCTACACTCAGACATGAGAAGTTCCTGTTTTTAAAGACCTACCAAGAAGCAAGAGAGTGCTGACAAAAGAAAGGACTAACATTTATTGGGCAAATACTTTGTGTCACAGTGCTTTTTTGTATTTTATTTCACTTAATCCTCATATTAATATCATGAGTGGGCATCATTGTTCTCTTTTTAGAAAGAAGAAAATGGAGGCTCAGGAAAATAAAATAATTTTCTCAAGACACGAAGATAATAGTGGCCAATCCAAGACTTGAATCTAGGACTGTATGATGTTAAAGCTCATGCCCTTTCCACTAAGACATGCTAATATCTACTCCAGACATTATTGGGACACATTTCCTCATGCACTTTCTAAATCTTCCACACTACTCTTTGACCCAAACAAACAGAAAAACAAAAACAAAACCAAATAACAAAAACAGTGATCATTATCCTCTGTATGAGAATGTCATACTCTTAACTATGAAATTTAATTTTTTGTTTTGAGAATTGTGGGATCTTTTCTACTTTTAATGCCTGTAATTTTCATTTTCAAATTATGCCCTGGTAAATTTTTCCTTTTCTATTAATTTAAATTTTTCAGGTTTGAGGATCTTACTTACCTTTACTAGGCCTTGGGTTTTCTTATGAGCTATCAAGGATGACTTCATATTATTCTAGCTTTCTAGGATAATGTGATCTGCAATTCAGTGGTGAATCATCTATGGCTATTAGACAGTTGACAAGGTGCCTGGATATGTCATGAGAGTAATTATAGAATATAAGCTTTGGAAACTCTGGATGCTGGCTAGACTTCGGAGATTCTTACATTTCTAGCATAGTGAATAGCACATATGTTTCTGTTTTTACTGTAAAAACTTAGGAAACTTTAATAGAATTTAATAATAAATTGAACTCTGGTTAATTATTAAATTACAACTATGAGAAATTGTTAAGGGAAGATTGTCATTTCTCTCTTACAATGACTACTTACTACTATGCCCACAATCTTTATCTCACACTAGAATCTGTTAATCACTTGATTTTCTTGAAGTCTTTCTATTCACACTATAATTTTATGATATCCCTGAAGATATTTTAGAAGTCAGCTTTATTCTCTTTTTTTTTTTTATCATGTCAATGAAATAGCTGGTATTCATGGAATGACAAGTGTCTTGAATTTGGGCCTATACAGAGGACACTATTTAGGATTGTGTTACCAAATTACCTTAAACAATTTCCATTTAAAAAGTTCCAATTCTTGAGAGGAAGACCAAGAGAAATCAGATCCAGGGGTATACTTAGAACCATAGGTTAGACAGATATCTTAGGGCTGGCTAAAGTCATATTAGGGATATGAATACTGCATCTCTTATAGAGTGATAGAGTTAAAATAAGTAACACTGGAAGACAGGAGCAGTGGGTGATGGTTCTTTCAGAAACTGAGTCACCCTAAGCAATCAAACAGAGATGTACCTGCCCACCTGTAGGTTAGATAACAAGAACCGAAATGTAAGCTCTGCTAAAAATGAGAGTCAGGACATCAGACACAGAAGGACTGGATATAAGGTACCCAGTAATATAGCACTTTATAGAAGGAGAGAAATAGGTCTCTATAAATAGTGTTTGAGAGTATTGTGACCCCGATCCTAGGTGAGATTGTCCACTCTTGGCTATCTGCTTAGTATAATTAGAGACCAATATTTATGGCTAAATAGAAGGAAAGATTTTCTAGATTACTCTAAATCTGTGTTGCACAATAATGAAGCTACTAGCCACATGTGGCTATTTGATAAATTCAAATGAATTAAAATGAACTAAAATAAAAACTCAGTTCCTCAGTCACACTAGCCACATTTTAAGGGCTTAATTGCCATATCAGGTTGGTGGCTCTCATATCAGACAGCAAAGATATGGAATATTTCCATTATCCTAGAAAGCTCTATTAGACAGTATTGTTCTATATGATAAGAGTCATAAAAGGCTAAAGGTTTGGGGAATTCTAATATTATAAAAATGTAGAATCTGCAATTATCTATAACAAGATATCTCTGACACTGTACTTTAAAGAAGCCAAGAAATAATATTGTGTCAAATATAGTGAGGTTTCTGAAAACATGATTTTGATGGAAGAATTCCATTTATATGAAGTTAGTTTTGAAATTGGTGTTTATAATTTTCTTATGCTGATTTGTATATTGTTGCAATAGATATAAACTTTTTTTCACTGATGAAGATGTATTAAAATTCTGTTGGAATGGATCATAACTTATATTCAGAACTACTGAAATTATATTAAAATCTATTTTTCTCACATATATAATATATGCTTGGTGAAGCATATCAGCTTTTGTGAGTTACTTGAAATTTTCTCATCTCCACTGATGGCTGATGGGAAAGTTGATCCTTCTATCTTTTCTTCATCAAACTGTCAACAAGGCAGCTTCCTGTTTTGAGTGCTATTTTTCACTGTATTTAGTACACATGTTTTCACACATTCTTCATGGTGTTTGATACAGATTTTGTGTGTTTAACTATGTGTAAGAGAGAGGCAAAAATATACACAGGAAAAGACAGAGAGAGACAGATTAGACATGCTAAGGAAAATACTAAAGAGTAAATGAGTAAAATATTAGTTTTGTTTTTTTCCCCCTTTTAAGTAAATAAAACTCTCAGAGAAAGAGAGAGAACCATTTGCATTTATCAGTCAGTATCTAACATTTTCCCTTTTATCCTAAACCCATGCCATCTAGGCCTTCTGGACATAAAATCTAGACACTTTTCAGCACTCTCCTACCCTCCTAGCAACCAGCTCCATGTTCTGCCTTAGTGTCACTTACCCTAGATTTGAGGTTGAGGAATCAAACTAACTGAAGGTGAAAGAGTACAGGGCTAAGACGAGAGGGAGATTTTAACAAAGAGGATCTCACGATCCCCTGAGAGTAGCCATCATTATATTTTGTAGCTTCTAGAAGGAAAACCCAAAAATCTGTTTGTTCAAAGTACTGCTTTTTGGCTTTGGCATGAAGATTCTTGAACAGACCTGGCCAGTGACATCATGGAACCAAAATACATGTGATAGGCATAGCTTGTTAGTTCCAAACTGGCTCAAACTTAAATAGGCAATTCACAGAAGAGGGTGTCTGAATAACAGGGAAATGCAAATTAAAACAATAATAATATATCATTTAGCATCCATCAGACAAAAAATTAAGTATGGGAAGCTTGAATTCTCATAAACTATTTGTGGGAGTCTAAGATTATACAGCTACTCTGAGAACAATTTAGCTATATCCAGCAAAGAGCAAAGCTGAAGGTACTCATACTCGATGAATTAGCAATCCAACTTTTATGTAATAGTTATATAATTATATGCTAAAGAAACTCTTATATGTATGCCAGAATGTTCACTGCAGCATTGTTTATGGCAGTAAAATAAAGAAACAGTTAAACAAGAGCTATACATATCAAGATGTATGAATTTTTAAAAAGACACAAAATTATTAATATATATCTAGTATATGATATAATTTATATAAACTGAAATCATGTAAAATAGTACAATAGATATTTTCTTATAAACACATATGTAATAATAGTATAAAAACATGTAGTGAATTGATAAACACTAAATTTAGTATATTAAATATTAAAAAAATAAAAGCAGGCTCTGCCTCAGGGGCGCAGGAAATAACCACGTAAATGTGATTGTTATCATCTGGTATTAGAGCCACTAGCTTTTCTCAGACTTTCCGTGATGCTCTTTGCTTCACCAACAGAAGCTTTCAAAGTTGCTTAAGCCTCCTTAAAGTGTGTCTGTTAGCCTCTCCCTGACTTCCTGTCACAGAATGAATGATGATACCTGAGTCTTTCGTCAATTGGAGGAGGTTCTTTTTAAAAAAACAAAAAGTCTGTCATTAATGTGGCATTTTAGCCACCTTGGGGATATCCTACAAATCCCAACCCTGTTTTCATTCATGTATATGTTTGTTAACTCCACTCATCTGGCAAACATTTTTAAGAGGCTTCTATATGGTAAGTGTTAGGAATACAAAGATGACTAAGAAATGGTCCCTACATATAAGGAGCCCACAGTCTATAGCAGCATACAGAGGTAATTACATTTTTTTTTAGCTCATGCTTTAGAAGATGCTAAAAAGGAATTGGTTCAATATTATTTAAATTTTTTCCTCAAGATAGATAAAAAGATTATCTCTCAAAGAAAGAGAAGCATTTGCATTTATTGATCAGTGTCACATTTTCTCTAGTATCTCAAACCCATGACAACTAGGGTTAGTATTTATATTTCTAGCCTAGACCTCTTTCTTGAACTCCAAATTTAAATACTAGTTTTCGACTATACATTTTTACTTGAAATCTTTAAATTTAACATATCTAAAACAGAAATTCTGATTTTCTTTCTAAAATCTACCACACTTAAATTCTTTCCCATCTTGTAAATGGCTGTCTTAGGTACTCAGGTCAAAAACCTTGAAATCCACTTTGAATCCTCCTCACTATGGTAAATATTTTCCATTTGCTCCACCCTAATCCTTTTAAACTTGCTCTGTGCTCTGGGAGTTCAACTTTTATGGACTGTGTTAGTGAGTTTCCTTCTTTGGTTTCTAGTTGGGTTCAACCAATGGGAAACATCACAGAGAACTGGAGGAGAGTGAGGTCAGTGTCCCTTCCCTCTCCTTACCATTTTGCTAAAGGTTGGTTGTGACCCTTTTACAACCCTATCCATACAAATACATTATCCAGGTTCCAGGAAGCATTCTCTCCTCTTCCTCTTCAAGCCTAGTTATAATAACAGCTTCATCCTATAACTAGCTCCTGGGTACATCACTATCCCTTGTTGTTTTCCTTAAACTTTTCCTCATGTAAATAATTTTATAAGTTAAACTGATGAGAACAGATACTACACTTGATCTTAGCCAAAATGCCGGGAAGCGATGTTATAGTTTTATCATTGTCCTCAAATTACACAGTTTAAATTAGCAACTTCCATTACCTTGGTCCAAGCCACCCATCTCTCTTGCCTGGATTATTGTAATAGACTCCTAGCTGAAATCTCTTTCTCCCTTGTCTCCATGCAGTCTTTCTACACAGAGGCTAGACTGACCCTTTAAAAATGTGAGTTAAATCATGTTATTCCTTTGCTCAAAAAACCCTCTAATGTATCTGTGTGTTAATCTAAGTAAAGGCCAAAGTCCCTATGATGTCCCTAAAGACCCTAGCAAGATATGTATGGTTCCTTTTTGTCTCTTTGACCTAATCTTTATTACTCTCCCCTTTCCTTTTCTTTTTTTTTGTTTTTTTGTTCTTGGTATGTACCTATTGATTCTCCTCAAATAGGCACCACCTAGAAACTTTGCATTTGTTGTTTCTTCTTTGAATGTTCTGCTCCTAGATATTCTCATGGATCACTTTTTAAGCTCCTTCAAATTCTTGCCAAAATGTTATTTTCTTAGGGAGACCTACCTTGACCATCCTATTTAAAATTGGAACCTCTTCCACCTACTCGGTTTTATTTTTTTCTATGATATTTACTTACTCTTATTATCTCTTTAATTCGTCATTTCTTTTATTTATTGTCTGAGTTCCCCCACTAAAAGGTAAGTTGCATGAAAACGGGGTGTGTGTAGGTTCCCTGCCTGACCCAAGGTAAATAATATTTATTGAAGGATTGATTAGAGGAATATGGTGAATTGGAGAGATGTAAAAGAAGCCTTTGAGTATAAGACAAGGCTATCTGGAGAAACTGCTTTTATTCTGTCTCCTTACCCTAGCTTCATTCCACCAGTATACAACTGCTCCTGAATGGAAGTTCTAGTTATTGCATACCACAAGACTATAAGATATTGTCTTCCCACTTATGACAGTAGTCCAGTTTAAACTTTGAGACTCAGATATGAAAAGTTTCTCTTTTAACTAAACATCACAAAGATTCAAGTACACAAGAGCATAGATATTTTTCATTTTGTTGAAATGGACAATAGTTCTAGAATGTGTTTTGCTTCCTGATATAATTATTTTTAAAATGTATATTGCTTATATAACCTAGGTTGGATATTTTTTCAAAATGCTTTATAATAAATGTATCTGTGAGGCCAATACCTACATATACATACATTTTTGTAGGTATTCATTAATAGAAACAAGAACTATGAGGTAGATTACTTAAAAATGTTTTTTCATAAATAGTAATTTAACTGAGGGAAGTTGTCAGTAAATGAGACACTAAGCGGTTTTACATACCTTGTATACAACATGTTTCTGCCTTTTTCTAAAACATGCTTCACATTAGAAAACCTCATTTAAAACACCAAAATTTAAATCAGAATTAGAATTTCAGTTAATATTAAATAACTACAACAAATCTTAGGAGGTTTACCCTGGTTTTTTAATTTATATTTCACATAAATTTTTAAAAAGGGATGGGTTTTATAATGTCAATAAGAATAGCTTGATAAGAAGATAGGACCTTCTTTTGTGAATATATTTTACTGCTTGCCAACCATTAATGTAAAAATTTGTCCTATATTCCTTGTGAATTACCTTAGGTTTGTCAGTGAATTTTGAAAAAAAAAAATCTCCAATTATTTTCAAGATAAAGAAAGCATTTATCCTAGTATGTATCAAAGCATTTTGCTAGACATTTTTACCTATGCGCTTTCATTTTATTTTTATTTTTTACAATAGCTTTATTGAAATATAATCCATATACCACATAATTTACCCATTTAAAGTGTACAATTCAATGTTTTTTTTAGTATATTCACAGAGTTATACAACCAGCACCACAATCAATTTTATTAATAGAATATGTATGTCACTCCCAAAGAAATCCCTTACCCTTTAGCAGTTACCTCCCATTTCATCCCAACTCCCCAGCCCTAAACAGCCACTAATCTACTTTCTATTTCTGTAGATATGTCTATTCTGACATTTCATATAAATGAAATTATATAGATGTAGTTTTTAGTGACTGGCTTCTTTCACTTAACAATGTTTTCAAGGCTCATCTATGTGGTAGCATGTATCGGTGCTTCATTCCTTTTTATTGCCAAATAATATTCCACTATATAGGTGTGTGTATATATATATTATACCACATTTTATTCACCCATTCACTAGTTTTTAAACATGGACTGTTTTCTTTTTTGGCTATTGTGAATAATGCTGCTATGAACATTTGTATACAAGCTTTTGTGTGAATATATGTTTTCATTTTTCTTGGGTATAAACATCTAGCAGTGGAATTTCTGGATCATATAGTAACTCTGTGTTTAACCTTTTGAGGGACTGATAGACTGTGTACCAAAGCAGGTGCACCATTTTGCCTTGCTACCAGCAGTGTATGTAGGTTCCAATTTCTCCACATACTCACTCTTTTGATTAACAACATTGAAAACATATATTTAACAATATTTAATAATAATTCTGCTGGATAGGTATTATAAATCTTATTTATTTTATATATGGAGAAACTAAGGCTCAGAAAAAGCATAAATAATTTGTCCAAATCACAAAGCTTAGTAAGCATTAGAGCTAGTTTTCAGACTCAGTTCTAATTTAAAACCCACGATTTTCATTTATTCTAAAATTATATTTACTTTTTCCGGAAATATTTTTGAGGATCATTTACATTCAGTACATATTTGAGTGTCTACCATGTTTTAGGAATTGGGAAAGCAGTTAACTAACTCACTGTGCTTACACACTAGTCAGACTAGCAACTCAGAAATATTTAGGTTTAGGGCAGCAATTCTCAAACTTTTACATCTCTTTTAATACTCTGAAAAATTAATGAGGTCACCCAAAAGCTTTTGTTTTTATAGCTTTTGTCTATTGATATTACAGAATTAGAAATTAAAACTGAGAAAATTTAAAACTATTTATTAATTCCTTTAAAATAACAATAAACATATTATTTGTTAAAATAAATAACATACTTTTACAAAAACAATTTAGTGAGAAGAGTGGCATTGTGTTACATTTTTGTAAATTTCTTTAATGCCAGGATTAAAAGAAGATGAATTCGCATGTATGCGTCTGCATTTAATCTGTGGCAATTTTTTTGTTTTAGTTGAAGCATATAAAGTACCACACAAGTATTTAAAAAGGAAGTATTTTAATAGCTTTTTCAGATAATTGTGGATATTCTTCTTCTGCATCAAAATGTATAAGTAGTGTAAAGGTTAATTGCAATGTGAAATCTGAAACATAATGAATTCTTCATGTTTTATTACATTGCACCAAAATCCATTGGTCTAACTTGTACTTGGAACAGATCTTTTTACCAGTGCATGATTTTGTAACATCTTGTCTTGGTCATTTGGAAAATGTTGACTCTCTTAGTTATATATACTTTCCCAATTAACATATTTCATGATACAATTCAAAAACATCACATCCATTAATATCAGATTTGTTACTTTGAAAGTTCAGATTCTATTATTGACAACAAAAACTATTAGTTGTTTTCTTTGAAGTGAAAACCTCATTTCATTTTCGGGAAAATATTTGTTAAAAATCCACATCTAAGTGACCATTGTTTATCTGTCACTTTTCTTTCAAGTAAAAATGGCATTCTATTAAAAAAAAGTGGCCAATTCAGATCTCAAGGAACCACACAAGTGCTTTTCCTCAAGATAACCATTATATTAGCAGAAGTTTTTTAATTGTATTTATTTGATTATGCACATTATTTTATAAAATATACTCCAAGTTGACAGCACACTTGATGATTTTCACTGTTCATCCTTTAATGTTGTTTCCATTTTCCCAACTACAAATGTAAACCTGAAAAAAGCAAACAAAAAACATACTCCAAGTTGAGATTTAATAAAATTAATATTTTTTTACTGCTTTATCAGTAATTTTTAAGTGAAACTGATATTTTAAAAAATACAAGTGCACAATTGCAAAGGCTTCAGTGACCACTAGTACAGTTCAGTGCCACTGCATTAATCGTGCTAAGGCACCAACAGTTTCACCCACCATTACTTTTGCACCATTTGGGCAAATATCAATATAGTGAAAAAGACAAAACAGATCATGGTAATATTATAAAATAGTTTTATGCATACAATTTAGGTGTGTGACTATGTTATATTCATACCCCAGCAGTGTCCAAAATGCTTTCTGGGATTCATAAAAATTGAATGTTTGAAAATCAAACAATAGATGTGTATGGTGAATGGAACAGGCATTCTCTTCCCAGAAAATTTGTGTTTATTTATTTTTAAAGTCTTTGACTATTATATAATGTCTACACGATTATTCCAAACATTAAATAGAAGGAAATTAATTTCTATAAATATCTTCTTACCTCAAATTGTATTCCATTAACTTTCTTGAAGTGACCTGCGGTAGAAATAATTTTTATTTTATGTTGGGAAGAAATAACTTAATGAGTTAGCCTTGAGCAAGAGACATTTTATTCCTAATAATTTCAAGAATCGTGCAATATTATTCATCAATGTAGACTATTGTACATTATCAGCATAGAAGTATATAAAGAATAACATAAAATTATCTCCTTACTTTGCCTCTGCTATCTTATTACATGTCCCACAGACAACCTGTTATGCAACACATTTCTACACATATTTTAGTTTTTATAAAAATGAGATTTTTAAAATAAAAACATGTTATTCAACTTGCTTTTTAAAAAAAACTTAATATAGACTATATTTATCTCATTTTTGGGTATAAAATTTTTGTCTGTTTTGTTTATTAGCCTCCAGAATCTAGCATAGTACATAGAATGTGCTCAGTAAATATTTATTAAATGAATGAATTCTTTGCATTATCTTAAGGGCTATCTGCATAATATTCCGAGCTATCAATGAATAGTAATTTGTTTATTCATTTCTCTATTGATAAACATTGGTGTAGTCTTAGTTTCTCACTTTTAAAATAGCACTGCAGTTAGAAAGATGAGTGGAAGGTGTTTTAGGCGATATGAATAGCATGGGTAAGACTCCAAAGCATGAGAGAGAAATGACTTTTCTGGGGTATTTAACATTTTCACTGAAAATAGTGTATGTGTTTGCATGTGTGCATGCACATTTGTAGTTGGAATGGGTAAGTGCTGTATTTTGATGGCAAAAGTGAAATGAGGCTAGATGGGCAACAAGGTCAAGATCATGAAGTGCTAAATAAGTCATGTTAGGAAGTGTGGACTTTGTTAGTGGAGAGCCTTTGAAGAGTTTTAACTGGGGGAGTGACATGATCATATCTACCATGCCTGAATTTCCTGCTTTCCAGAGGTTGGAATAAAGTGACATTTTATAGTCAATGAAAGTGTCTGTGATTATAGAACTTTATTAAACATTTGGAATAAAATAAATCATAATATTTCTGTATTATCCAACTTTTGTTCTTCATTGTTAGGATAGACTCTAAAATAGATTTTAATATAGACATTATATGATCATAATGGTAAAATTTATTGAATGCTTACTATGTGAAGACACTGTTCTAAATGCTTCTCACATATTAACTTGTATTAACTCACTTGACTTGTACAATACCCTATTGCTACTCCAATTTTATAAAGAGAACAAAACTGAAGTTACAGCCCTAGGAAGTGGTAGAGCTAAGATTTAAAACTAGGGAATCCGGCTCCAGATCCCATACTCTTAAACACTTCACCATACTGTTTACTCAATATGATTATTACTAAAATAGGCAAACAAAACTTAGTGAACTTATATATGAAACTACAATAAGTCAAAGAATTAAAAGTTATATTTCTTCATTTACAGAATGATGAAACCTCACTTCTGTATTCTCCTTTTATTCCAGTAAAGTTATTTCTTTTGTAAATATGGAGAGATAAAAGAAGTAAGTTTGCTGGCCAAACTGACATTAATTATAATGTCACATATTATGAAAGAAATTGATTTTTTAAATGCACATTACTCTCAAAATTAACCAAAAATATCATATCTAAAAAGTTAATGCTAGGTTGTATATTAATATATAATTTTAACCTAATGAGTATATGTGTGTGTATATATAATATGTATACATTCATAGTTCTCAGTAACATGAGTGAGGTTTTTTTTGTCATGCTATCAAAATATTAATGATATTTATAGGTATAGTAAAAATTGAATGATTTTCATAAAATGTTAATATTACAGAGAACCCACACTCAAGGAATATTTCTAAATCATAACCCACAACTAGAAATGTTCTTCTAGATTATCTAGTCCAAATCCTCATTTTACAGATGGGTAAATGGAGGCCCAGAGTGTTACTTGTACAAAGTGGCAAAATTGAAACTAGAACTCAGATCTCCTGACTTACATTCCAGTCACCTTCCACTCTGTAACTTCATAGGTAATGAAATATTTTATATACTCTAATATCTCTTATTAAACACCTTACAGATTATAAGATGAACATCATACTATTTTTGAGTTTGTTTCTTTTCTATTTCTCTGTCATTTTCTATATGCTAACACCCTTACTATTACTTGTATTGTTTATCTGGTCTCATTTTGGCTGTTAAATCTTTATAACTCTGTATTTCTGTTGTTCTACACTCTCAACATGCCACTGATTTTTTTAAATTATCCTTTTTGGTTGCTTTTTTTTTTGTTTTGAGACAGAGTCTTACTCTGTTGCCCGGGCTAGAGTGAGTGCCGTGACATCATCCTAGCTCACAGCAACCTCAAACTCCCGGACTCAAGCAATCCTCCTGCCTAGCCTCCCGAGTAGCTGGGACTACAGGCATGCACCACCATGCCCGGCTAATTTTTTCCATATATATTTTTAGTTGTCAGATAATTTCTTTCTATTTTTAGTAGAGACGGGGTCTTGCTCTTGCTCAGGCTGGTCTCGAACTCCTGAGCTCAAACAATCCGACCGCCTCGGCCTCCCAGAGTGCTAGGATTACAGGCGTGAGCCACTGTGCCCAGCCTTTGGTTGCTTTTTGATGCCTTGTTTCCTGAAGAACTTAGACTATCGTTCTTTATATAGCATTTACTCTTGTAATATTTAGAGGAAATTAGGAGGTGGGGAACCCCTTGAGCACTCAGGTTTTCAAATACATGGGCCAACGAGATGCAAGGATTCTTGTGATCCATAATATTTCTGTTCTTATATTTGATCAGTGGTGGATACTGAAGTCTTTCAGAATCCATATGTAACTGTTTTCCCTATAAAACATTCTTATTTGTTATTTCTGAAAAAGTATCACTTAGACTATGATTAACCTCCCTAAACCAACACATACTAAAACTCACATTCTGGTTCTAGAGTGAAATTCTTAGTATTACTGGACAAGTTGTGTTTCTTATAATATTTTCCTATTGATTGCTTCTGTCATTTGGCATATTTCATTGTTAGATTACATGTTAGACTTGGGAAATTGAAAATGTGCTAAACTAAGTAAAGAATCAATGTTGCTTCTTAAGTGGATTGAGGAAAATTATTACCAAAATCAACTACCTACCACAATGGATTGTTTCATTTAGTTTTTTAAAAAGAGGTGGCATATTATAGAGAAAGGAGTTCTGAATTGGGAATTAGGACTTCCAGGTTCTAGTTCTAACTCTGCCACTAGCTAATTAACTATGTGACATCAGGCGTATCACTTTCCCCTCTGGCTTTCAGCTTTCTCATTTGTAAAACTTGAGGGTTGAATGATCTCTTTGATTCTTTACAATATTGATTTTCTGAGTCTATGATTGTTTGAATAAGTACACTTAAAAAAAGACATTTCAAGTTATTTTTTAATAGATATGATAGATTTTTAAAAAATCACCTTTAGATGTAAATTAATTGTAGTAGAACCAGTTGTGGAAAATATAGCAGGGAATGAATAAGCTGAGCTGATTGGGAAAATAAATTTTTTTCTTTCATAATGTTTCTCTTTTCCCCTAAAAAGTTCACATATGAAATGGTCTCTATAACAACTGTTTAAATTCAAATATGGAAATATACTTTGAGCTATAAACATATACACATATCAGAAATACTACACACATACCCACACACATCCTCTCCCTTCTTCCAGGTCTCCAGTTCTCCAGTGTATGGGGTCAATCTGGGACTTCAGATAGGGAAAAATAAGCACATTTGCTGTAGTGCTAATGAGAACTATGAAATTTCAAGATAAGAAAACTTATTCTCAGATATCAGCCTCAAAATTGGATGTTTTGAAGTAGAACTGGAAGGTTTGAAGTTAGGGTGTAAATTTTGGCAGTGTGATTTCTGGGTATATCATGTATCCTCTGTGTCTGTTTCACCATTTATAAGTTGGTGGTGATGATAATAGCTACTTACAAAGTGGGTTTTTTTAACTGACAGATAAAATTGTATGTCTTTATTATGTGTACAATATGATGTTTTGAAGTATATATACATTGTGGATTGAATAAATCTAGATAATTATTAACAACATGTGCACTGCCTCATATAATTATCATTTTTTGGTATCTATTATACAACATGGTGACTATAGTTAACAAGGTGGTTTTATGACTGAAGAAACCTAATGTACTTGAAAGCACTTTCAAGTACTTTTTGATTGTTTTGATTATTATTATTATACCTGGTTAATTTTCATGTACAGATGAACTAAAATAATATCATAACTCATGTCTACTCTTTGTATACAAGCTAAATTTGTTATAACTTATGAACACATTTTGACATAATCTTTTAGGCTAAGTTCATTTTTGATAGATTTTTATCACTTTACTAATTCAGAGGAAGTAGGTTAAAATTAGTAGTTTAATACTGAAAATTACTTACTGTATATTTTTATCTTGGTAGAGTTACTACCCTGGTAGAAGTTCGACCATGGTTTTTACTTTATAATGGTAACGAAATGAATGATAGTTATAATTGTATCACCTCACTTTGCTGATGATCTGTGCCTTATATTTCTTGGGTTGCCAAAGGAAGCTATTCTTGACTCTTAAGTGTTCTAAGCTGCTGTTGATTGTTCAGTTCATTTGAACAAATGGAGGGAACAAAAGTTTGTATGTAGTCAACTCTTGATTACCTTTGCTCTTAGTTGCACAAATAATTCCAAACAGCAGCTACTTCAGACGTTTATATTTAGCTCATGAATGGATTTAAGTGTTTATATTTGAATATAATATGTCTGATATTTGGGGAACTCTTGTCTTTGAAATGATAATTAAAACTTGGAAGCGTTTTGTCTAAATCCAAAGTATGTTACCTAGAATACACTGGCCAAAAGCTCTTACTTGTAGCGTGTATCCTCTTGGGAGGTTCTTCTTCGTTTCATTCATCTCCTTGCCTTGCAGAAGACTGATGTATCCTTGAGTTACTTTTGTTTCTTCTCTTTTGTCTCTGCTCTGATTGGCTAATTGACTCTCTGCTTGAAGAAGGATGTCAGGAAACCAAATTTTCCTACAAACATTAACAGTTACTGTTTAACTGAATTTGGTTCCACAAAAAAGAAACCTGAAATGTACCAAAGCTATATTTAGTAGTTACATTGGGTTATAGTGATTTAACCACTTGCCTATTTTTTTTTTTTTTTGCATTCCTCAAAATTCTTAACTGATGCTCACTTTAGTATTTCAGATCCCTCCCACCCGCCTTTTTTTAAACCTTGGTAGTACTTCCTCTTTGTAGTTTTTATTACTATTAACTAACATAGTTACAAACGTAACTCAGGGATGCCTATAAAGCCCTTCCTGAAAAGCTCCAGGATTGGCAGAACTCTTTTTTCCAAATCATGTTTAACAGATTTTCTTTGTATTTTGGTGTTTACTAATTTTAACAGTGCCTTTTTATCTTCATGTGGTTTGGATTTGTCAATTTTTTAATTACATGTGGGCTTTAGTAATTAACTATACTTTATTAAATACATTTATTTATGGATTTCATACATAATTTTCCAATTCCTTCTTCTTTTAAAGCTATTTTTGCAAATATCTGGTTAGAATCAACTAGGTATAAGCTTGAAAATATAACTAGAACTCAGCTGTAGCTCAGTTTTAGAGGGCTGGGTGATTTTCTTTCATGATCCTACTCATATAATTTGGGAATTTTTTTTATGTTAGTTAGAAATTGGGTAATAATTTCTAGGTAAATATCCTAGAAACTTAATTATACTATCTCTGGAATAAATGTGGGTTATAAATTTTCTAATATTGTCTTGTTGAACAAGGGTAAATACTTTTTCCAGGAATTTATGCAAAGGCCATTGAATCTATGGCTTTGTTGACTTTATAAATCTTACCTAAATTCCAAAACTTTGGTTGAATTTTCTACTTAAAGTGAAAAAGTTTTGGTTTACCATTTCTATGCTAGACAGGACATTCTATTAGTTAACCTTTACAATAAAATTCATTACTTCATTATGTATAACCCATGACCTTAGAATCCTCAGAAAAAAATGCAAATTTTTCATTAATTTATGTATTTGTATTTTCATCATATGAAAGATGAACATGTGCTTAATACCAAAATTAAAATTCATAATGATACAGTGCTATAAAATGTAGATATTTTAATATTCTTATTTTTTTACATGGGGATATTTGTGTTTAGTTAATTACTAAGTAAAATTATAAGTTTGTCTATTCTAAAATGGGAAAAATCAACATGATATTAATATCCCCTTAATTAGGAATTACTTTTCATGAAAAATGGATTGACTGTTTCTAAGAATTTTAAGCAAAAATTTTTTCTTCAAAATACTTGGCAGATGAGGAGCATTTAAACAAGCTTTATGAAACCAAGATTACTAGAGCCTATACATTGTTAGGTTTACTCTACATAATGAGTCATGTCTATCTAGCTATATTTATATAATATATAATTTATACATATTTATTTATTATGAGTTTCTACATATTTAAATAGTGAAGAATTGAGCCTAATTATTCTATTATTGTACCATCCATATTTCAGGCTTGCCAACTACAGAAATTCATGTTATGGAATTTTTAAGTTTATTATGTTATTATAATTTTATAGTTTATTTATCAACTATAGGTTCTGTTTATGTAATACTACTTAGTCAGAAACTAACATTAAGTGACAATAAGTTTTGACTAGGGTATTCATAAGTCCTCGTTTACATGAGATTGTCCTGGTTTTTATGCTTGTGTTCTTAATATAATAATTATTAATAATAGTATCTTCTTTCATTTAAGAAATGTCCTAGTTTGGATTATATATATTAATGACTTCACATGATTGAATTCATTTCAACAAGTATTTTTTTAAAGACTTGTTATGTGTCTAGAACTGTTCTATGTTTTAGGCAATCAGACTATAGTAAACAGTTTAAAAGAAAAATGACATACCAAGTAATTCAGAAGATTTTAAACATTATTGTTGCCTAAAAGGTGATCAAATAACTTGTCTTTGTCAAGGAACATAACAAAATAAATTTTTCATTGGTGCAGGATAATTGAATACTATTAAAATCATAGCACATTAGGTATTTAGACAGAAAGGAACCTATCAACATTTTAGAAAGAGATTAAGAACTATTTTATAGATGTGGCAGTATGATGGAAAGCATGTATTGTTTTTGTAAAGTCGATGAGCAATTGAAACATTTTCAACTTTGTTTTAAACTTGTAAGTGTAAAAGAACCTAGCTGCAAATACCCATTTGACTTAATTAAAATTGGTTTTGACAAGTAGATCAGGGTTCTCAAATGGGGCTGCTTATGGCTTGTAAAAGCTCATTTGATATACCTACTACTTACACTATAGAAAGTGAATCAGCTGGACAAAATCTTCTTGGCTAGTAGGGGTGTACAAAATATAGAATGAGAAACCCAGAAGCATAGATTAAAAAATATTGGGAAACACTGATCTGAACCAGTTGATTAGGGTCATTCTTCCCTAATCAGGGTCATTCTTCCAACTTTTGCAATTCAACCAAAGAATGGATTTTCTCATGTAAAATATAACTTCTGAAAATATTCTCCTAAAAAAGCATTGGTGGCATTAAGAAAGGTGAATTATTTTGTCAATCAACTGCAACTACTTTGGCAGTTCTTTCTCTGGGCAATTAAGAATTAGAACTTGTTCTCTGATTACAGTGTCTTAACATGTCATTGAGTTTCATTGGAAGAAGGTGATATTAGAAAGGGTTAATCAATACAATAATATAAATTCCTTTGAAATGTTTCTGGTATAATTGCTTTGTCGATATAATTTATATAGTCTTCTAGTTGGTTTTGCCTTCTAAAGTATAGTTTATGTTCTTAGAATGGTTTATTTGAAAGTTTTTACACAATTCAAAATTGAATTTCTAGATGTAACATTTTCTGAGTAGAGAATTTTCAAATTGTTGATGTAGATTCAGTTCCCTTAGTTGTTAGAGTTCATTTATTGTTCACATGATATTAAATAATATTGTTATAAATTAGATTGGCTTTTAATATCACTATATGCACCAACAAAGTATTGAAATTTACAAAAATTCAGAAAGAATTCTTAAAGACTATATATGAAGTCATTGTCTTAAACTAGTTGTCATCTTTTTTTTCTTTTTCTTTTTTCTGTTAACAATTCTGGTTTACTGGAAAGAAGCTGGACTTAAGGATTAGACCAACTGGCTTAGAATCATAGCTCTATTAATTATAAGCTTTATGGTCTTGGACATATTTTTAACCTTCCTCATCCTCATTTTCACAAGTTTGTTGAAATAATGATAAAAATGCTAAGTTCTAACCTTAGCACATAGAAAATATTTGAACCATTACATGTGCTCAAAAAATGTTTATTGAATATGAATATACATTTCTTTAGTTATTCAAATTCTTTAATTTGTCTTCTCATTGGATTTGATTTTCTACAACTTGTACAACAGAGGAGATGGCTAGTGAGTTCAATTAGTTACAAAAGTTACTAAATTGGAAGCAATTCAGATATGGCTCAAATACTCCTGGAATTCATAGTAATTTCTATGGCTACCTATCTTCAACTATTCTGAGAACTACTGACTTAGAATTGGTTATTAGTTCATTTCAACTTTACTGAGCACAAAATAAGTGCTAGGCACCGTGGTTATGTCTGTGCTTTGTCATAGAGTTGCATGTGACATAGACCTTGCCATTAAAGAGCTAACAGGGAGAAAGTATATATTGTGGCCTATCATTTGTTCTTCCTCTCCACCAATTTTCTCTATAGTTATGAGTAGCACTAGAGTAGATTCTTATCTAATTCACAACAAAGGCTTTAAACGTGATAGGGAGCCAAGAGAATCTAGCGGGGAGTGTGTGCTTGAGATTTGCATTTGCAGAGCCTGCTGCTTCTGTAATTGTTCTAGGACCACTGATGCTACCATAATCTTTAAAAAGCAAAGACCATTTTACGTTTTACCCTTAAGTTCAACTATTGCAATGATCTTATTGTCCTTTCAGATGTTTGTCTCTTCAAAAGGTGATGTTCACCACTGCTGAGGTTATTTTTCAGTACCACGACATCAGTTGTGGTATTCTATTCTCTGTGAGGCTCAAATATTAGTGTATTTTTTTCCCTTTTTGCCTCTGGGTTATATGTCTAGCTTCTGCCTCCAAGTTAAAAAAATTAGTTAAAAACCCTTATTTTTCTTGATCATGTAAAACCATGAACATTTTAAAGTTACATTAGAAAGTGAGAGTTATAAACTACTTTTTAAACTCCATTTGTAACATATAATTATTGTCTAAAGTGATGCTGACACTTTTAGAACCTTGAATCAAGCTTTTCTATGCATTTGTAGAGAATGTCCTGGTGTGAGACCAGGATATCCCATTTGTGACTAAAATATTGTTGATAGGTTGAGTAAACATATGTTGACTTTTAATTTTTATAAGAAAAGGCTGATAAATGTACTTTTGAATATTTCACTCATGTTCTATGTTAGCATGTTCAAAATGATCCTGTGTTATGAGACTCTTGATATTTTTGGACCTAGATTTTAATTGTCTTTCTTCTCCTCTTTGACATTCATTATTATTTGTGCCCTGAATATTGTGAATTCTACATAGGGAACATTAGATAACCTTCAAAGAAGCTTTCTGAACATAATATGTTTCCATAATACAATGATATACAATGTATACAACATACTATATACATTTGGCAATACCTATTTTACTCAGAAATCATTACTAAAGTCAAAATTGTGAATAATAAGAACATGCTATTTATACAGCTATATTCAACTATGAAAGAACAATCAAACAGCAATTTTAGAATCAATATGAAATTTCCATTTCCATTTTCCCTCTATGGACTCATAACCTGAGTTTGTGGTGGGTGAGATCTGTGTTACTGGCCTGTTACCTCATCATATACTTCACACTGTAATTCAGGGAGCTGTGAACTATCTATGATTATATAAAAATGCAAACAGTCTCCCTTAGTTGTTGATTGGTTTCATTTTAATTTAAATTTTTTTAGTGTACCTTCCCATCAAAGTGTCAGTACTGGCAACAGCCACACCCATTGGGATGTCCTAATAGCTATAAACAACACAGAAAAAAAGGTGACTGGACTGGGTTATCTAGATTGCTGACCAAATGATTGGGGGCAGGGACATGTTTCATGATGCCAGACCTGGAATGGGGAATTCGTAGAGGAAACAAAATGGTGTGCTAAAAGCCAAAGGACTAGTCACATCAGTCTGGTGGGGAAAACCAAACTTCCAGAATTTTGTGAGTCTAGGTCCACATACAAGGTCCAATGAAATGAAAAATAGGAATCAAGGTAGAGGGTGTCAGCACCTGGAGTTTAGAACTTGGAAGGACAGAGTGAGAGACAGAAAGAGTAAGAGAGTGAGAGAGTAAATTAATAATGAAAAGAAGACTATAACCGTGGTGTATATTTGCGACTTGGACTGAAAAGTCAGCAGGAGATTGTCCTAGTCATTGGGCTATTTTACAGAAAAAAAGGTATCATAGATACTTCCCAAGGTAAATGTTTTCATTTTAATAAGGACCTTAAGAAACATATTTCAACAAAACAAAGCACCCTTAAAAACAGATTATAAGGAGAATTTCAGCTACTTTGTCTGCTGGCTGAAGTAACTTTGAGAAGGTAGAACATTTAACAGTCCAATTCTCTTTTTATCCTGATAGTTAAGGGGGTAGAATCTGTTGCCAGACTGACTAATTTTGAATCCTAGAGAAATAATTTAATAGCTTAGGATTTTGGTACGTTGCTTAACCTTTTCATGCCTCAGATTCCTCATCTTTAAAATGAAGATAACAATATGACCTATTTTATAGAACTGCTGTGAGAAAGAAATGAGTTAATATATATAAAGCTTTTCCTAGCACAAAGCAATCACTATGTAAGTTTAAGGTATTATTATTGTATGAAGAGGCATATTGGAACAGGGCAGAGATTCTCTTGGTTTACACTAGGCGAATTGTAAATATACCTTAGAAATGGGCACAGTATGTGTTTGTACAGGCAACTGTCCCAAGCCTTACTTGTATCTGGGAAGTTTCTCAAACCTTGCTGGGCTCACTTCCTAGATTTCTTCATGTAACTTCCTTTTGGGTAGCACCCGATGGTCTGAGCCCATAGACAAACTGTACCAGGGCAGCAGCACACTTGACTCATGCAAATATGTGAGTGTATTTCTCAGACTTTCATGGGTGTTGTAAATATTGTCTCTGGAATGTTGGCGAAGACCAGAGAGTGCCAGAAAGTGCCGGGGTCTGTGTAATCATTATATTTGGGCTTGGAACCAGGAGGCCATATGTTGTTGGGGTAGAGAAAGGTTGAAGAATAAGCGTACAGATGATCTTGCCCAGGCTGGCTGTTAATTTCCTCAGTAACTCCAGGCATGTCACTTAATGTCAAGATCTGTTTTCATATCTATAAGATGTCAAAGTTCAATTTACTGACCTCTTTGGTTGTCTTATTGCCTAGCTGAGCTTTTTAACTTCTTATTTTGTAAACAAAGCCTTACTGAGAAGTTGCATATTTATTTTTCTTAGTTGTATATTTTTAAGCCTTCCATGGCATTAGAATTCTAGGTCCCTAAGAACGTTGATCCTAACTTTTAGAAATTCTATGACTATATTCTAAGTCTGAGACAAAGGAAGATATGTCTCCCTTAGACCCTAGACTTCCTTGGGTAAGAATCAGAAGACAAATTTAAATTCAGTCAAATGCTCTGTGACTTGGTCAAATTACTTTACCTCTCAAAAGCTTAGTTCTTCATCTGTGAAGTCAAAATAACAATGCAACTTTTAGGATGAGGGTTAAATAAAATAACACATAAGAGCTTTTAAAAACCTCATTAATAAGGTCTATTTTTCTTACTCCTTCTCTTCCTATCTCCTAACTCAAACAGAGTTTCTAGAGAAAGAGCCAATCCTGCAATACTCAGTGATGATATTGAGACAAATAATTTTACTGGTTTTTTTTCTTTGTAAAGAACCAAAGAATTTCATGTTTCTGAAAAGCCAGAAATTACTACTTTTGTGTGTAGGTTATGGAGATGTAAACATTGACTGATGGTCATCCATAGAAAACAGCAATGTAAAGGCAGTCTGTCTTATACGGAAGGAGAGATGTTTCAGGATACCTTCATTTCCGGATCCAAAAAGGATGGGCTAATAAAGCATAATGGGCTGAAGGCCCAGCTGTGAGGTTGGGAGCTTAGATGGCAGAATTCCATGGATTGTTCTTGCTCTCTTAGGATCTGCAACATGAATAGACCTCAGTTGATCCAGGAATAGACTTCCTTTTGCAGCCAGGAAGAGGGGAAGTTGAAGGAGAGTTGAGTGTGCCTGGTATAGATAAAAGAGTCTGGTCTTAATTTAGGGAGTTACCTGGGTATCCTTGCCTTGTTTGTTCACAGTAGATTTTAATGGCATTTTAAATGAGAATGGTTTACATTTTGAGAGGAAATTATCATATATTCAGTGGGAAAAAAAAAAACCTGAAAAACAAAAAACACAGCCTGTACCTCAACTCATGAGGCACACTTCCTGTGTAGTGGTCCCTAAGTGATTCCTAAGAGCACAATTGCTGCATTTATTAAACTTTTTATTTACTAAGGAGTAGATAGTAGCATATGGGAGCAATGACAATAGCTGACTGATGAGAAAACAAAGAAATTCCAGTATTCTGCTGTTTTGAAAAAAGTCATTCAGAATTTAGTCATATTGGTTCAGCTGTTGTAACCAAAGACTGATAAGATAATAGAGGTCTTTGTGGTGGTTTTGTACTGAAATCCTTTATCTTTATGATGCACTGGGGCCCTTTAGAGTAGAAAGCTTTTAAAACTGCTATTGGATTCAGAACTCAAATTAGCTGCTGGTACACTGGGACAGGGGTTCCCTTCTCAAGCAGTTACCACAAAGTAACTTTTATCAGGGGAACTTCTGATAGATTGTTAGTTTCTTCATCTTACCCTGTTTATTTTTTGTTGACTTTTTGCTTTCTTATTTTGCGACATTTAAAAGAAGGCTATATCAAAAAAGGCCAATACTAAATGATGGACTGAGCTTGTGAAGTGGAGACATCACAGTTTATCTGATGTGTGAGGAGGCTGCAATGTAAAATGCAACAGTTTAACCAGGTTATCTGTGGGCAGAAAAGATCAAGTGCAGCTTTCTTTTATGACTAGCATTGTATTTTGGCTTTCTTTTCAAACAATATCCACTTAAAAAATTAGAACTGACCAGGGAATTGATTCTTAAGAGCTTTTCTTTTCAACTTAATTTAAAATCTTTCTGGATTTTTGGCTGAGTTCCTTGATTGATGTTGCTTCAGAATTACTGTTAAGTGCTTTAATCTTTCTAGGATTGATGTGGAAAAGTATATCTCCATCAGAGATATACTTTTGACACTCCAGTGTCACTGCCACCCCTCCCCATAACTCCAAACACAGACATTTTTTAGTTAATGAGGCTTCTTGTAATGTCATTGTTAAGTCCTATTAAGTTTACTAAAGTAATATGTGCAGGGATCCAATAAAAGTGAATGGGTAGGTTTAAGTCTTATTTTAAATTATCTGAGACATATTTCCAGACAATGCCATTTGTTGATTATTAGCTTTATTTGGCTTTGTAAACATTCCTTTGTTTTGTTTTTTTCCCCCTGATACAGGGTCTCACTTAGTCGGCTAGGCTAGAGTGCAGTGACATAATCATAACTCACTGCAGTGACATGATCATAGCTCACTGCAGCCTGGAACTCCTGGGCTCAAGTGATCCTCCTGCCTCAGCCTCCCAAGTAGCTGGGACTACAGACACGTGCCACCACACCTGGCTAATAATTTTTATTTTTATTTTTGGCAGAGATAGGGTCTCGCTATATTGTTCAGGCTGATCTTGAACTCCTGGCCTCAAATGATCCTTCTGCCTCGGCCTCCCAAAGTGCTGGGATTACAGGAATGAGTCATCACACCCAGCCAAGCATTGTATTTTAACATCATTGCCCTTAATTTTATTTGAGATGAAAAGCATGCAGAGAAATACACAAAATTTATTTAGCTTTCCCTGCACTCACTCACTCTCTCTTCCTCTCTGTTTCTCTCTCCACTGCTGTGCTTGTTTCTGGGTTTTCTCATTAGAAAAATTAGTTATCATCACATACCAGTTGACAGAAACAGAGTGACTAGTTTAAAATTTTTGTATTATTAAAGTTCTAGGTATGGGAATAATGTAAAAGAGGTGAGGCAAATCTTCATTTAGTAAAGTGCTGTGCAAGGTGCCTGCCCTGTCCAGATCTGGAATCTTCAGTGACTTCCCAGTGCCCAGTCTTATTTCTAGCACCACTGATTTTAATTATATGCATTTCATATGGGCAAAATTAACTGGAAGATTGTGGTGCTAACCTCTGTGAAATGTTTAAAAGAAGACTTTTAAATAAATTTTAAACTTGACTTTTTATTTTAATTTTTCATTCTACATCAAGAAGAGAATTATTTATCTTATTCTACCTAAATTCTCATCTATTTTGGATCTTCCCTGTGACTTTGGCCTGGGGACAGTTAGTTATAGTTTGTAAAGTTAAAAATAGTATATTTTAGTTAATTTTTTTTCAAGTTTTTCAGATTGTGATAAAAAAAGGCTAAAGGGCTGATTTTGAAACTGTTATAATGAAAGATGGTATTTGAAAACTTTTGATGAGGGAAATTGCTGTCATATTTATGTTTTGAAAAGTGTTTCCTTATTTATGCACTATTGACTTCCTATTGAGACTCAAAATTTTAAGTACAACTGGTAAAGAATTCAATGGATCAAATTCAGTAAATCTGAAGTCATTGGAATAAAGGCCCCTAAGAAAAAAATGTGTCAATTTTAAAGGTCTTTCCTAACTGAAGACCATTTTGTGATAGAGCCAAAGGTTAATAAAATCAGTAGTGAATGTAGCAATTTTACAGATAAGCTATTCACAACAAGTGTAGTTACTTGAATAAAAAGCTAATTCAGTTCTAAAATGCCACATGCAGTAGCAGTGAATAGCTGCTTTTAGGTGCTTTCTGGAGGAGGATAAAATACAGAATCACGGCACTCTTCTCTTCCAGCGTCCCTGGCTGCCTGTAAATTGCTGTGAATGGGGCTGTGGGCTGACAGGCTCTATTAAGACAAACTGCCTTTCTCATCGGAGAGATAAAATAAATCAGGTGTTTAGTCAAATTAAAATACTTCAGCTGGAGCAGGCCCTGGGGAGCACTGATCCACCTGACTAATCTGAGAGAAACTCAAGACAGATGTGGTTTGGGGATAAAGACGACCCCATGGAACAAAAAAAAAAAAAAAAAAAAAAAAAAAAAGAGGAAGAAGAAGAAGAAAAGAAAAGAAAAAAAAAACCGTGCTGCACTGTCTTTGGAATTGGAGACTAGATGCAGTTTATAGAGGAGAGTGTCAGGCACACACACACTGTGTGTGATATTGGATAAAAGCAGGCACGCTGACTTGTGGAGAAGCTGTGTACAGAAGCTTTTTTGCTAGTTCCCTTTTTGCAGTTTATGAACCTACCTCTGTTTTTGTGTGGGAGGCAGAAGAGACTATTTTCCAGCAGTGCTTTTTAGAGTATCATTTTAAGAGAGCTTGAAGGATGTGAAACAGATGATGTTAGGCAGCTACTGATGACCTCTGCTGGCTTGGGCAGATCCTCAGCATCTGATCTACTTTTTTTCCAAGTTGATTTTATCAAACCTCAAAACATGATTTAGGATAAGATTTTCTACATAGAATTAAGTTAACTCATCAGAGCATTCTATGGTCTTTTGCCTTCCTTAGCATAACCTGACTATATTTAGGCTGCTCCATTATGTTCCACAGAGTGTCTGTTCTTTCAGCAACTCTGGCAGCTGGAGTTCCTTTGTCATGGCAAAGCTTAATGTTTAATTAAATTAGTGGTTTTTTTTAAGACGGAATAACTTGTAGGTTGGTTTGTCAGTGTGATTAAGATTTGATTTTTTTTTATCTTAAAGCCTCATAAACACTTGCTTGTTAATTAAAACAGAAAAATCCAGCATTACAGGTTTTAAATGCCTGGCTTTAAACCATTATATCTGAACTATTACAGTGGTACAGAAAAGAAAAATGACCACACACATACATACGCAAATTAACGTACACATTTAGAAAGTGTTAAGTTATCATATGGTGTAAATTGATTTCTCCTTAATTCAAACCCCAAGGGCTTCACTGCAACCTCCTTTGTTAAGCTACTCATATCTGTTTAAAATATATACATTCAAAATATGAGGATGCTCAAGTCATTATGTAAAATGGCCCAGTATTTGCATATAATCTACACACATCCTCCTGTATACTTTAAATTATCTCTAGATTACTTATAATACCTAATATAATGTAAATAGTTGTTATACTGTATTGTTTTATTTGTATTACTTTTATTTTTATTTATTTTTTAAATGTTTTCAATCCATAGTTGGTTGAATGTGCAGTTGGTTGAATCCACAGATGTGGAACCCACAGATAGGGAGGGCCAACTGTATGTGCTCCTCAAGTTTAAGGAACAGATAGTGACAACTTTATATGAGTGCCTAAATCCTCAATTTGAAAGTATTGCTTTCTGCCTTTTCTTCTTAAACATGTTTCTTTTAATTCCAAAGAAAAACTTATTTAGATGTCACTGAATGTTCATAATTAAACAACTTTAATGTCATGATGATTTATAAAAAGATTGAGTTAAATGTTGTTATTCTGTGAATTCTGATGTGCTTATATATGTATCTCTGTTAGCACTGGAAGTACCAAAGCATTTATGGATCAGTTGACTTCATCTTGAACAGAAGGGGCTAAGAAGTCATTTTTGTATTATTCTCAGCCTCTCTGTTTCATGTGCAGAGGAGAAGGGGGAATAACTTGAAGACTGTTGAAAAGACTTTGTTTAACATGAGAGAAGAAAAAATTTTCTAACCTTTACTGGGGAATCTAAATAGTAGATCCTACTCTTATATTGGTCTTTGCCCAAATTTTCTGTGAAAACTCTTCTTTATTAACAAAGAGTTATAGTTCAATAACTATCCCAGTCTCCAATAAGCCTTCTCTTAACTCACCTCATATAGATAGGTGTAACAAGAAAATTACATGTAGATTAGAATATTGCACAAAATATATGAATTAAATGTGCACATATCCCATTTATCTCATAACTTTCCAATATATTCTCCACATTGCAGACAAAATGACCACTACATCTCTTGCTTAAAATACCTTAGTGATTTTGAATTATCCTTAAAGTAAATATGAAGGTCATCAAATATGGTCTATAAGAGACTGAATGGTGTGACCATTTCCTATCTCTCTAGCCTCATCTGGTACCCTCCTCCTCTTTATTTTTCTTACTCAAGTTTCACTAACTTCTTTCAATTTCTGGAACACACCAAACTATTCCCCCATATCCCCCCACCAGCACACACACACACACACACACACACACACACACACACAGGGCCTTTGCCTATATATTTTTTCTCCTTCTGAAAAGCTCCTTGGCCACCAACCACCCTCTAACAACTTCCTTCAGTTGTAGTTTCTTTGCTATTGAAAATTTTCGTGTTTTCTGGAAATTTCCTGATCCAGCTACCCTCCAATTCTTTGCCTAGTTAACGCCTATTCATCTTCCTGCTAATTTGTTTCTTTTTCAGGCTGCCTTCCCTGAACTAAGGCCCCCAAACCTGGTTAAACCTTCCCCCAAATATTTGTTTTGTTTGTAATTCTCATTTAGTTTTACATTTATATGTGTGATTACTTGATTAAGGTTTCACCTCCAACTTTGTACTACAAACTGCCAAAGAGTAGTGACTGTGTCTGCTTTTTATTAATACTTGCCACGGTATCCTTAGTTCTTGATGTAGTACCTGACACATAGCTGCCATTCAGACAATACGTACTGAATTACAAATACATTAAATGAGTAAATACATTTTGTACTTTTCTTGTTTTGTATCTTCTCATTCCTGTACATTAGTTGAGCTTTCTGTGGTTTTCAAGAGATTTTATCCCTCTTGGGAGCCTCCTTTTGTATTGTAATATTTCTGGATGGTTCTTCCTTGTTCCAAGCTGAAATTCATATTGTGGAAATAAAAACCCTTTTCATTTTAATCAATTCCAAAGCTTAAAAGAATAGCTGGTCACTAGCTGTGATACAATATTTGTTTCCTTATCAGTGGGATATACTTTCTAACGTCTCACTTTCTTTTTGTTTTAATTTTGATTTTAGGCCATCTTTTAGCTCAGTGAATCTGAGGGATCTGAGGGATACTGACAGTTCTTGTTTTTCTTGTTGTTAAGGACTCGAGTTGACCTTAAGAATCCCAAGGTAGTCCTAAACGTGGTGGCTTCTCTGCTGACTTCAGTCTTACTTTGTGAGAATCATACCCCGGCAAGTGCTAGCCTACATCCTCTGAAGGTTCTCTTTCTCCTTGGGACCACTTAAAAAAATAAGGCCAATCATAATTAAAATATTTTTAGTTTCTCAGATTGTCCTGGTGCTTTCTTAGCAGGAATGAGGAGGGTTTCCTAAGGAGGTTGGAAGTTTCCCCTTCTATAAACACAAAAATTGGCTATCTTTGTCCCCTTTGACAGCTGGTGGCATCTTTCTAAAAAGCTTTCAAATCACAGATCATTTCTTCCTAATGAAATCTGTGTGGCTCAAATACAGTGGGTTGAAAATTTTATCTAATGCTGTGGTAAAGTGCTCTAATTTAGATTCACAAAAGGATTTTGTACCCTTTACTTATGAGAGCTGTACAATTTGCCCATAAAAAGACTGTTCAGCACCATTAGTGCATACCATAAGTGTTCAGCGACATCATATTCATTAAACAGAATATCCTTATGCATGACCTTTTCAACCTCAAATGTGTTTTTTCCCTTTGAAGAATGGCAAGTGATAAAGGGGTGAGGGAGCCCCCCAAGCAACATTGTTGCCTTTAAGGATGAACTTGGGAATTTGAACTTGATCCTATCACAGGAAAAAAAAATCACGTTCAATCCTTTCTCACCTGAGGCAGTTTTTAGTCTCTCTGTAGAACTCATTCTATGGCAAAGAGATTGATCCCTGACTTCTGAACTTCAGGAACAGATCTTTGCACAATAGAAAAATTTTGTGAAGGCAATAATCAGAAAATTTCTTAAATAACATTTATTAAGCACCTACTTTGTCTTAGATACTGTTAGTCACTAAGGATAGAGGTGATTATAGAATATTAACATAATCTATAGTTTCTGATCTTTAGTACTAAATATCACAGGTTTCCTAGCTTGATCAGATAGGTTTGGGGTGGAGGAAGTGTGGTGAAAAGGGGAGAGTGGGGTAGATCTGTTTGTTTTTTAGAGTGAGAGGGAAGAGTGAGTGAGAATTTTACTGGTGACAATACATTTTCTTGGCAGGGACAATGATGAACCCTGACATTCATTCCATTGCTACGACTACTCTGTGGTGTTCCTTCACTCACAATGACCTTTGGTCATTTTCTCAGATCTTTAAGTATCCTAGGGTAGTTCCTTTGTAAATTCTGCCCTTCTTTCTCTGATTCATTCAGATATTCCTCAAGCTTGTGAGATCTCTTCTTGCTTCCCTTTTAGGTACACCTGAGAGCCTGGCAGAAAAAGAACGGCAGCTCTCCACCATGATTACCCAGCTGATCAGTTTACGGGAGCAGCTTCTGGCAGCGCATGATGAACAGAAAAAACTGGCAGCCTCACAAATTGAGAAACAACGGCAGCAAATGGACCTTGCTCGCCAACAGCAAGAACAGGTGAGCCCTGCAAAAGGAGCTGAGGAACCAGAGATGTGGGATGTGCCAAACTCAGCAAGTAATCACATTGATTGGCTTATTTGTTGTAAGCTTTCCTAAAAAATAAAAATAAAAAAGAAGAGAAAAATAAAAAGGAAGGAAGGAAGGAAAGAAGGAAGGAGGGGAGGGAGGGAGGAAGGGAAGGAATGTCTTTGTGGAAATGCAGACAGAGTCTTCAGGACCATTAAGGGGATGTGTGGAGGACAAAGAAAAGCCTCATGGCAACTGGCCGTAACTGAAATGATATACTATTTCAGAAGGTTTGGGTTTGATTAATTACTTAGAGATACTTATTCACATAGGCATCCCATGTCATCCCAAAGTAGCTTAATTATGAGTAAGTGACTTCTCTCTGGGCCTTATTTTCCTCATCCAGAAAATGGGGTTCTGTTCTAGAAAACCTTTGGGGATCTTTCGACTCACTGGTCCAATGATTTTCTCTGGCTTTAAAGCTAGGCTGACCGTACATCTAGGTTTTCCCCAAATACCCCTGATTATGCCTGTTTTCCTGTTGTGGCACATTCCACATCTCCTACTCCCTTCTACTGGCAAAAGTTGTCTTGGTTTGGAATATAAATTATGTGGTCAATATTTATAGTCTAGGTAAATCATTGAAAACAAATTAGTACATGGTTCCTAAAAGAATTTGACTTGATTGACTTAGGAGTGAGAATGAAGAAAAAATAGTAAAGTTTAAACTCTATCTTTTCAAAATAAATCACTATCCCAAGTGTTTTTCTTGTCTCATAAGAGTGCATTAATCTAACAACAATGATCCTGTAGAATAGTCCCCGATGCTTTAGATCAGACAGACCCAAATTAATGTGCAGTTTTTAGGAATCTGACATTATTACTGGAATTATCTTTTCAGTTAAATGTATTTTATAGGGGTATATAGAGCAATATATGCTCTGTTGATTTTAATGAGTTGTGACGTCTGGTATTTTATATGCTTGAATATTTGCCCACATGTAGGAATATGGACTCAGCCCCTAATGGAAAATAACATAAAGGAACACTGTAAAAAATCAGAAGTTAGAATGTCATTTAGCCATCCAGAGATGACACAGTAATTAACTATTGACACTTGTGAATAAGCTAGCACAAATTAATCTTGACACATTTGCAGACGAGTGATATCTTACAGTGAACACTTTGTAATTATATTTCAAAATGAAAATTAAATGACACTTAAAACTAGGTTGTCATGCTCAATGAAGCGAGCATGTAGCTCAACCGATTGGCAAATAAAATTCAGAATTTGAGCCACATGGTGCTTATGTGCCATACTTCACTGTGTCAAACTCATACGTCTAGAGTGGATGATAGTAATTGCACTGTGGTGTTTTGGATGCATTTCTATGCAGCACTTTATCATTTAGGAGGGACCATCAATATTAGATGCCTAGTGGTGTTTCACTGGTTTGCTAAGATGAAATAAATATTCAGGGGATCCAGCATCTATACCTAGAGCTGCAGAGTGAGTTGTACATTTCTGATTTGATTGTTGACAAGCAGAGTAGGCCATTCCAACCTGATTAAATACTGTTTCCATTTTGTCTATAAAGCTTTGAGAAGGAGCAGTCCCATTTCTCATACTGTAGTCTACATCAGGGGCAGCTTTATCATGCCTTCCAGTATGAACCAGTCATCACCAGAAATCATAAATCGACATTTGGGAGTAGACTACTATGTTGTCATCTTATACTGAATGAAATGTGATCCGGGTACTTCTCCCTGCACCAGGCTAGAACACTGAAAAGGCTCAGGAAGTATATAGCTTGGGATTGATCCATACTCACTTTCACTTCCAACACAGCTCATTCTAGAATACTGGCTTTTTGGGAATAGGAAGAAAAGACTAACTCTTACCAGTAAGGCACCAGTAAACCAAATCCTTCTAAGTACTCTCTGGCCACTTTGCTTTCCGGCTTCCTAGGGTTGGCAATGAGTGTGTTCTCAATAAGAGGCATCTCCCTGGACGTCAAGCTATAGCTCAGCTTTTGAGGCAATAAGCAGTTTGATGTTTGACTCATGCTTCATAATAAACACCATTATCCTAAGGAAGTTGTTTGACCTCCTGAGGGGCAGATTCAGTCATCAATAGGGCTTATGTTAAATGGTTAATATTTCATTTTATAGACCAAATAATGTGGTTAGATGTTGAATTTGATTGTTGTGTAAAGCAAGGGAATATAAAACTTATATGTGGAGCCTATACTGTAAAATAAACACTTTGCCCTCAAAAGGATAAATAGATAAATGTTAAATTACAGCCTCATTTGTTTTTAAAAATGCTTTGTACATCACATACAACATCAACAAAAAAGCTAGAGATTTTTGACTTTTTGTTGTTGTTTTTGGCACTCCTTTGACAATTTTGTAAGTGTATTAGTTCTGAAAATTTTTGCATTAAAAAAGGTTTCACCCAAGTAGACCATATTATACAGCAATAGCTTTTCACTATCTTTGCTTACAAATTTTATTATACTTTTTACATCCAAATTAAATGCTTTAGAACAATGGAGCCAGAGTTTTCCTGTCTTTATCCTATAAGGATTGGGTTTCCAGATTCTCATTATTTCTAGCTAGCCAGACCAGATATAAGTGAATTGCTCACAAATGTAATAGAAGAGGTAGTTTTTACCTACAAATAAAGTGGAGAGATGGTACCTGTTTAAAAATTTTTCCTTTTCTCCAACTTTTCTGATTCTGCCTCTCTCATTTTATAGGAACTCTTTCATATAGAGGTGCAGTAAAACATTCTCATAATACCAGGAGAGATACCCGAGGTAATGGCAAAGGTGTAAGCATTTCATTTAACTTAATGAAACTTTATTTCTGATAGATTGCAAGACAACAGCAGCAACTTCTGCAACAGCAGCACAAAATTAATCTCCTGCAGCAACAGATCCAGGTCAGTGTATTTTATTACTCTCATCTGATTATACTTAGATACTTTCCTCCTTGAAAATCGAATTTAAAATGCTGCAAATGCACCCCTGTTTTATAAACAGCACCAATAGGGCTGTTATTCAAGGATGTTGAACACAGTTGTATAAGTGGATGTAAGAAATATGGACTAGATGGTGGTCTAAGCATTCTTCTCTGATGTGAGGTGTAAGCATTATCTTTTTTCCTTCGGCCATTTACCTAACACAACCTGGTGGCAACTTAATAATTTCTAAGGTAGCATAAGATGCTGTTTTTATTGCCACAAACCACTTTCTGCTTTGTATTTTACCATGTAATAGTACCATGGAGAGAAGCTTACTTTTATTTACTTGTTAAGACTGATTGGGCCAATTATGAGAAGAATCTTGGAAAAGACTGTTAATAATTAATTTGTTCCTTAACAAATATTAACTGCATTCCTCCTAAATGCTGAGAGTAATATAGAGGTTAACAAATGATAGTCTGTCTTCAAGGAACTTACAGTCTAGATAGGAAGAAAAACTCGTTCCTGAATAATTATGAAACAATTTAGAAAGTTCCTTTCTCTTGTGGCAGTGTAAGAATATATAGATCATAATTATAATGGTCTGGGAAGGAGAAGTAAAGTATCTAATTTCTGTCATTCATTTTTGATGGTTAATTCAATTAACAACTATTTGAAATAGGTAAGGGAAGTAGTCTCCATTTCTAAATAGGAACACAGGTATGTGACTTGTAGAAAGCCCTAGGATAAGGAACTGGTTGTCTGGTGATTAATTCTCAGGAATACTAATGCCAGATAATCTTACCCTAATACAGACTGTTGTTTCTCTTGGTTGCTGTAGATATTTTCTAAACTGCTGAGATCTGTGATTCAAACTAGTTGGGCCAACATATTCTGAGTTATTGCTTTTCTTGAGGTTAATACCATATTTTTTTAAAAAAAATCAGTAGCATAAAGTCATAGCTTATTTTAATCTTCTACCTTATTGATGAGTAGCAATGATTTCAACTTAGATCTTTGCTTCATTTTGTTAATTGTACTTGGTATTCCAGGTAGTAGTTACTACATTTAAAATACTGATTTGGTGTCTGAAGAAATATAGCTACCTAATTTGGCATTTTGTCCAGCTATTTTCATAAGAGGTTTTAGCCAAATATTTTGTTTGTTTTTGTCCTGATTCTATATTCTGTACTCAAGTATACATGTTTCAAAATAAAGAGCCCAAATATAGATGAGATGGAATGTCTTTGGCGTTTTTGACAGTCAGCCTTTACAGTTAAATCTTGGAATAATTTCTCATCCTGATATCTCTTTTATGACCCATGCTGAGATCCTTAATTAAATAACTGTCCAGGTGTTCCCTTGTTCTGCCCTTATTAGAATTTTCAGTGTATTTCCTACTGCTAAGGTCAAGATTTTTAGCCTGTGGCTTCCTACATTTTTCTCTAGATCCCTCTCTAAGAACTCAGTAGGTGTTAAATAACATGATCATTTAGTTCTTTCTATTTTTCCTATTTATAAAGCAGAAATGGAAGAAGTTCTCTGAGATGTTCCTATATCAGTTAATTATTATTAATATTTTTGCTACCTCTTCATTGCTTACTTTGTTTATTTCTAATATATTTCACTTCTTAGCCCAATGTTGTTTGTATTGACTGGCTGTGTTTTAATTGAACTTTTCCTGTGGTACTGATAGCTTCTGATGAATAGTAACCAAATCAGTTTATTTTTCTGAAATATTATTTATTTATTACATATGACTTTATTGTTATTACTTGACTACATGAAATTACTGTCTTTTTCAGGAAATTATAGAACATGATCTTAAAATGTTTATTGGAATGTTCAAGTTGAGAAGACAGGAGGAATTTTTTCAAATTTTCTAACAGAAGTTTAATCACTTTTAAAATTTGTGGCTATTTCTCATTGTTTAAATTTTTAAAAATTTAAGCTAATCAGCACTTGAACTTAGCAGTATAAATTATAAAATTATAAAGTGTAGATATTCAATGTCAGAATTACATTCATTTAGAAATATAGGACTACTTGTAACAAGAATTCACATTTTAAAAAATAAGAGGAAGCAATAAGACCTGTAATTATAGTTTACTCTGTCCTGAGATACTGCTTCATCGTATATCTTGTCAGTATTTGTCTTATCAGTATGAGGCCATTTGAAGAATTTTTCAAATGATGAAAAACACTTACTCCTTATACAAAACTTACTCATCTCTAACAGAAAGTAGTTATTTGATATTCAGACTTTCACTTTTTTTGGAAGGGGAATGGGCTAACTATAGTTTCAAATATTGTTTTTGACAACTCATAGATGTGATCAAATTTAGGAAAGAGATTATTGTTGGGCTAATTTTAATACACTCTTGAGCAAAATATGAGATTTAAGGGATGCTTCAAACATTTTTCTATCACAAAAAAGAAACATTTTTTCTGAAACATTTGAAAATAAAACAAAACATAGAATACAACAAGATGACCAAAAACGAAACCTAACTTCTCTTCCCAAAGCAAATGATGAATACAGAGACAATTTGAGCAAGTTTTAGAATTTTTTTTTTCTTTTTAAATCTTGAGTCCTAGAACATATTACCTAACATGGTCAGCAAGATTAAACCATGGCAATTGGCTATGGATCCTAAGTATCAGGTGGTTATATTCAAGATTGTTCTTCTAGTTCAGAATGCTGACTTCTGAATTAGTACTGACTTTTTTTTTTTTTTTTTTTTTGCAATTTGCAAGCTTTAATAGAAATAAAGGGAAGAGTGTCTAACCTCTTGTAACAACCACACACAAACACATCTGGGTCTATCATAATGGAAACAAATGAAAACTTAAATGGTTTGCACAAATTGAAAAACAGGATTTTTCTTTAAAAATAGGAAAAGGCTTGATTAAGATAGTATTGTAAAAGTTCCCTTGCTTATTTTATTTGTAATTATTCAAAACATCCTTTCTTCCTGCATGGTAGCCAGAAAGATGCTAAATGTGCAGTTAAAAATAATTTATTTTTCCTTGGATATAATTTTTAACATTATTTTGCCTTGATAAATCCTAACTAAACCTTTAAAGAGATACTTCTAACTAAGGTCACATAAGCCATGTTGAAAAAGAATGATGAATGATTTTGAAAACTTTTTTTATAGTTTTGATGAGTCAGTTTTTACTATTTAAAAATCAGGATAATAATTTTAAATGATCATTAAAATACTTTAATATTATTAAATAGATCTTTTAGGAGGCTGTTTGCTTATTGCATTTAAATCTCTGTTTGTACTTTGGAGAAAATAGTGATTCCTTTAAATTGTTACGTATTAAATAATTCTCCTGATATGAAGCCCAGAAAAAGTTAGGCATTTTTGCTATTTCCAGGACAGAAACAGCACAGTTTTTATCAAGTCTATGGAAAGCAAACCTAATAATTGATGGAATATGGATCCTTGAAGTTGGGAATGTTGATTCTTACGTTGTAATTCCAAAGGACCGGTAAACTGCTTCAGTAATTTCATCCTCCCTCTCGCACTCATTGCACTGTCGTATCTTAGACAATATTTTGAAGCATTTTATTCTGAGCTATGTTAACTGGTCAACAAAATTCACTTTTAATCCATTTGACAGTTGTAAACAGATCAAAGCACATTTACAGTATTTTAATCAACTATTAAATATAAGACTATTCTATGCAAAACAGAAAATATTTTATAAATGCTCATTTCTTAATTCATTCACATATCTATTTATCTAACTTCATTTGATCGTGGCATGGTTGTGAATCTAGAGAAGATGTTCTCCATGGACACAATATTCCACTGTCTTTGGTTTCTATAGCATGTCAGTAGGAACACATCTAATGATGGCATTTTGTAGCTAGAACTTAATCTTTGCAAAAGAATTCAGCTCATTAAAATATCTCTGTGAGAAACTTACTTGGTGTTATCCAATTATTCATGTCTCTTCAGACCCCAGTTTTAGAGTTATTCAAGTGGCTTGCATTGTGTCTTCTCCTCACGTCACTGACTGAACAAACAACAGTGTCTTTAGAACAGACTGGCTGGTTGAGATTTTATTTGGGCATTTGGCTTTTTGGGCCAGGGCCAATGATTTAGTCAACTCATCCACATACATCTTTTGGGGGATATAACTGTGAGACTTGAAATTGTTAGCTCTTTGTTTTTTTATGATTAATATACAATATTCATTGTCCTCCCCTCATCATTTAATACATGTATTAGGTGACAAACTCAATCTGCAGAAGGCCTGAACTAAATGCCATTGCTGGTTCTTGGCAGATACTCTTTGTCTTATCTGAAAACTTTTTCTTTTAAATGCTGTAATACATGTTGTTCATTTCCTTTTTTTTATTTCAAAATATTAAGAGAGTACAAGTGTTTTTGTTACATGGATGAATTGTACAATGCTGAAGTCAGGGCTTTTGGTGTACCTGTCACCAGAAGAGTGTGCTGCTTATTTTCTTTTCCCCAAACCAAGTGTTCTTCCCTTGAAGCTTCACTCTGTTCTTAAGAGTGTGTAAGTATCTTTCATACATAGTCCTTCCTATTTTGATTATAATATATTCCTGTGTGCCATTAGTACATTTTGTGTGTTTGTCACATAGTAGAACATCGTTAAATGTGTATCATCCTTTCTTCCTGCATAGTAACCACAGAGATGCTAATGTTATAAGCAAGAAAGTGTCATTAAATAATTAAACAGAATAATTTGAGATGTACTCTCACCTTTTAAAGAGATAAACCTTGCCTTTTGTTTCCTTCAATATGATTAACTGCAGGCATTTCAGGTATCTGCTGAGCAGAATAAAGGACTACCTTTTCATGTGAAATAGTTGTCTAAAGATCAGAAATAATTACTTTATACATTAGCCTTCATGGCCTGCTTGACCTGGTTAATTAATTTTTTGCTAGCATAATAATAATAGATATATATTTGAAGATATGCTTCATCGTTAAGTATCTAATTGACCTCTAATTTTAAGAGCTGGACCTTCCATTTATTGTCTTCTGAAGATGGCTGGAGCAGCCAGTGAGAAAACTGAGGAAAGTCAGGAGATGACTTTCAGTTTCACGAAGTCCCTCTGCCATAGATTGAATCTCTTTGTTAATTGTATTTAGCATCGATAAACAAAAGGCAATTATTGTGCTCCTGTTTTGGTTCTAGCGAATAGTCCTTTTTGTGTTATTGATCAGGTAATGGATCTCCTTCCAAAAGCCTCTGAAAAGGACTAAATAAACCCATTGAAAGTAATTTTATACTTCTATTGGCACTGTACATGTATCTGATACTCTCTTGCAATGAAATGAGGGTTATAAACAAAGCTTAGAAGTCTAGGATTAGCCCCCAGCTTCAGCAAGCCCTTAAAATATTTTGTAATTCTATCTTCAATCATGAATTAGCCAGGAAAAACAGACCCTCTCTCCTCTCTCTGTCTCTGCTGTATGCTGTTTTTAATTGCCCACAGGCAGGCTGTTGTGATCTTCTTTGGAAGTTTAAAACCAAGATAAAAATGCAAATCTAATTATTTCTTTTATGTAATCTAATTAACTTTTTAAGTAATGATAGATGCTCTATAGCCTGCTTCAAACATTTTAATAATAAAGTTTTGGATTATAAAGAATAGGTAAAACTGCTATAATTATGAATAGCAAAGGCCTTAACAGCTAAAATTACAAATGTTTGTTGTGGATTAAAACTCCACATTAGTTTTTCCACATTAGTCATGCTAGATTGTTTGTTACAATTGGAATGGATCTAGAAATAAGAGACTTGACCAGATCCCATGAGCTACTATATGGAATTATTAATCACCTAGTTACCTGTTTTCCAAATGTGACCTTATTGCAAAAAGTCTCATTCAGCAGGCCAAAACCTGAAGGTGAATCTCAGCTGTTTTCCTGCACTATTCTTTAGCTTCTTCAGCCTTTTCTTCAGAACATTCCCTTCTCTATCTTATCTACTTATGCTTATCTCTCAGACCCCAATCCCCTGCTCTCCTCAAAACCAGTGATACTAAAAATTCAGAGGAACCAAAGTCTCTGCTTCTTTCTGGGATTAAAGTGGGAGAGTGCTTTACCTCTTCACAGGCAGGGTGAGGTGCAGCAGAGTGGGAAAGATGAGCCAGGTGATGCCAGCATGTGACATTACATAATATTAAATCAATCCCCCAGGGAAAAAGTGTCTCTCTACTATAATATTTTTTTCTTGATCCTTCTCATTACGTTGAGAGCTCAGTTTAGTGTTAGTCTTTAATGCTCCTCTAGGATATGCTAATCTCTCTGAGGAGAGAGAGAGAGAAAGAGAGAGAGAGATCATCTAATTCTCAGAGCCTTTGGAGGCAATAGCATTTAGCTAGAATTTAAATAAATATAAAACTTTTCTTGGTTATCTGGTTACTTTTATATATGACAAGTAATTTTAGTTTTCTTTTTGAAGTAGTAATATAAGGTTTCCTTTTGAAATAAATGTATTTAAGCCAAAAACATAGTCAACCTAAATAAAAACCTTAAGCAAATATTATCTGGGTACTTGCATGAGGCAAAATTATGAAGGTAGTTCTTTAATGATGGAATTTTGGGAATCCCTTGAAAGAGCACTACACTATGAGATATTAAATATTTCCCCTCCACCCTGCTACCACTTTCACAGAATGTCAAACTTGAAAACATCGTCTAGCAGTCCTCATGATTCTCATTCACTGGATGGAGGGAGGATAGATAGCTATAACTACCAAAGAACAATATAGTGAGTTTATCATAAAGCTATACTTAAAAATAACCCTAAGATTATTATGGTTTTTTCTACCTTTTTTGGAATTAAAATGCCCTTTCTATGAAGTAATGGTGATAATCAGTGGTATGTGCTTTCTTTGTTTTCCAGTATTTTTATTTGCTAAAATTAAAAGTTCCCAAATATGCCTATATCTGTACTTTTGTTTGTCTTTGAAATTTTACTGATCTTTGAGAGACACAACATTAGGGATTCTTAATATAGTCCAAATCCTTTACTTTACATGAGGAAACTGAGGCATAGACCACAGACTTGCCTAGACTTACACAGCAAATATTGTCAGAGCCATGAGTGGAACCCAAGTTTCTTGACACCTGGTCTAGTACAGTTTCCAATATTCTAGGTTGTGTTCAGTTTGCCCTTTTTGTAACTTGGATAAGTATTAATGCATTTCAGTTTCCTATTTTATAAAATACAGATAATAATACCTAACATCTAAAATCTCATTACATTCTTTTATCCTTAAATGGAAAAAAGTGGAAGATTTGCCACTAGATGGTTTCTGTCCCAGAACTACTACAGCTGTAGCAATACCTAAAAGGCAAGAGATAAAAACAATATAACTAGAATCTTTTTGTAGTCCAGTGTGAGATGTATTTATGGTTGAGTGAGTCTTTTGGTATTTACATATAAACCTCTTAGAGCCAGATGTGGTGGCTCACAGCTGTAATCCCAGGACTTTAGGAGGCTGAGGCAGAAGGATCTCTTGTGCTAGGATTTCGAGACCAGCCTGTGCAACATAGTGAGACCCTATCTCTACGAAAAAGAAAAAGAAAAATCAGCCAGGCATGGTGATACACACCTGTAGTCCCAACTACTTTGGATGCTAAGGCAGGAGGATTACTTGAGCCTGGGAGTTCGAGGTTATAATGAGCTATGATCGGACCTCTGCACTCCAGGGTGGGTGACAGAGTGTAACCCTGTTTCTAAAATAAATAAATAAACCTCTTAGATAATTATATTACTTTTCTGGGGGCTTTAAAGTAACATGTCTCTGTACTGAAAGTCAGTCACCTTTAATGTTTAATAACTTTTTTTTTAGCAACTACCTTCTTCATCTGAGAAAATTGAGCAGTGAGTAACAGCATTCCATGCCAGTGTTCCTCAACCTTGTACCTTGGAATCACTTGGAAGCCTTATAAAAATGATAATGCCTGGGTCCCATCCCAAAGATTCTGATTTAATTGGTCTGGGGCACAAGCCCAGCATAGGGACTGTAAAAAGCTTTCTAGATGACTCTAGTAGATAGATAATCAGGACTGAAAAATAATGCCAATGAAATGATTAAATGTGAACCCTAAGTTGTTTAGATCAACTGTTTCTTTCTATCTATCCATCCATCCTGAGGGTAATCTAGCCATCCATCCTGAAGGTTGGAACATAGGTTAAACAAATAATTCTTGAGCAGTTAAAGTATACTTTTTTGGCTTTGGTCACAGCTTTTACTTACTAGCTAGAAAGCTTATAATGGGCCATGGTTTAAACAATTTAAATAAATTTAGTTAGTTTTTCTAATAACGTGATTTTTATTTGTATATGAGCATACTGGCTAGACAACAATGTGTTAATATCAGAAGATCTGTGTCTTTAGAAGAAGGTGTATGGAGAAAAAATGAAGCATAGCCTTATAAAATTAGATAAAAACATTTAGAAAATAAATTCTCAGATGCCATTTGACTTTTAACTATGTAAATAGAATGAATTTTGGCCCAGAATATCAACCTGTTATTTTTTAAGTGTTTTCTAAAAGTTTTCTATGGAATTGTACTACATCTTGGCATATATGAGGAATATGTGACTCTGAATGTACTTTCAAGCTAGGTTTGTACATATAAATAGAAGGTATAGAGAATAAGATGTGTTGTTTCAGGGTATATATAATTTAAAAATTTTATGGAACCAGCACAGATATTGGAGACAAATAAATCAAAGCTCAAATTCTAGTTCTACTGCTTATTAGGTCTATGGTCCATTTAGTTATTTACTAGCTGTGAGACAAGTTATTTAATATCTCTGAGCTTACATTTCCTAATTCCTAAAGATGAATAATTATAGTACCTTGCAGTAGTTTTAGAATTAGAGATAATTATATAAAGCCCTTAGTAAGTGCTTAATGCATAATATCTATCACTATCACTATTATTGTTCTTGCTGGTTTTATATGACTACGTATAGGTATAATTTCATAGTCTCTAATAGAGAAACATACATGTACATATTTTGTATGGCATGCATATGCACGTTTGTATCTACATACACATGCATATTTAGAACCCACAAATTAGTGATGTGAATATAGGATAATCAATGTGTATGCACTATAATCAATTATTATCATCATGATAATCTAGAGGAAAAGAAAGAGCAACGATTTTCTCTGGCTGCCAAATGAGAGCTTTTCAATTGTCAGTGAGTGGAGAGTAAGGTTTATCAGGCACTCATAAATGGTTGACCAAGAATTAGAGCAGCTTGGAGATTGTACAGAAGGGAGCATGACATTTTATTCTGGAAAAACAGGGTCAAACTCTCACCTCTCACACTAAAATGGGCTTTGCTATTAGATCCATAGTGTTTGTGAAGTTAGAAGGATGGCAAATGAACCTTTCCAATTTATTTTACAGCTTTTTAAACACAGATGAAGTTATGTGATATAGCAGCACAAAATGCAAAAGTCTTTCTTGTTTAAAATAAAGTTGTTCATATAAATCTTATGTATGCCATCTCCTGTAAGTCAAGCATTTGCCTAGCTTTTGTGAATTATGTCTATACTTAGAATTTAAGAAGTTAAACAGTATGCATACCAGACTTGAGAGATGGGAAATAAAAATTGATATACTGTGTGACACTTGATACAGCACAGGGAAATATCTTTTAAATGCTGAAAGGATGTACTGACATAACCATTTTTAATTCACATATAGTAACTCCCACTCAGAGTTATTAATGTTACAGTCACATATTTTTACTTGTTCAAAATAAAAGAAAATAAATGATGCAAAAAGTGTAATGTCTCCTGTGAGACACTGAATTAATTTTATCCACCACTCAATCCAGTAAGAAAATGTTAAAATTGTAACATTAAACAATGAGAGTTAAGGAATTCACAAATCAGGATGAAGAGTATAGTCCATCCTCAATCAGGTTGTAGTCTTAACCTTTGTTTTATATACACTTCAGTGGAAGATTTTTCTCTTAATATGTGTGCAGATGAGTTTTCTGGAGTGGCTAACATTAGTGCAGATGGAAAGGGCCCTCAGCTGGGCTGGCTTGGCTGCTGCTCAAGCATATTGACAAGATGGACAAACTATTCTAAGGAACTCTAACAGGCCAGGCCTATTTTGTACTGTAATAGCATCATTCATTGGCTCCTCCTTATATATTCTTTAGTTGTATTATACATAGGAAAAGGAAAAAAATTAAAAGCTGATGATTTCAGTTTTAGTTCTTAGCTGAATAACTTTTGCCCCTTTTCAAAAGTTGTGACGAAGCCAGGAACCAGTTACCCAAATGGAAAAATATTCCTTATATACTGTTATTCAATAAAAGATGTCAGTCAGTTCTAGGTTGCTGTTTCTCAAGCTGAATGTGGCAGAAGTCATTTGTTAATGTGTAGAGACTTAGTTAAATACAGGGCACTGCAGAATTAGTGTAATTGAATGGAGATCAAGGAGACAATCAGGGACCTGAAACTTCAAGGAGAGGAAGGCGCTCCAGCTGTTGGTTCAGGTATTTGTTTGTCCTAGAGGACTTTATTTTCACTCTGTGACTGTTAGCCCCTCCTTCCTCTTGACTTGTACTTCTTTGAGAACCATGAATGTCATGATAGATCCCAGATAATCAGTTGAATAGCTGGAGGCTGGGGTTTGAAAGAATCAACATAGGTATATTGATAGAAGAATGACCTTGGTAGCAGAAGATGAAGAGGAGGAAAGTGCACATAAATAGAAAGCTATCATCTTGTTTGTGATGAGTGACGGCTGTTTGAGAAAAGGAAAAACTAGTTCTGAGCTTTTCTATCTACTCTGTGTTAATTGTTTGTTCTGACTCAGATTTCTAGATCTTATGTTTGAAAGGAAGATGCAGTGGAGACACCACTGGGTGACCTGATATTCTTTGTCTATGGAAAAGCCCATCGGGGTAGGCAAAAGTGAGCTAGTAGTATTCGTTAATAAGTTCTAGCCAGAGGTTAGTCTTAGAAGATCTGGTAGACCAAATCAGACACACAATAATAGAGCCAACATGTAGCTTACCATTGGAAGGATTTCAGCTCATTGCTGGTATATCTGTTAATGCAAGGGTAGAAACCAGGGCAAAGAAAAATGAAGTTGGGCTCTTGAAGTTGACATCCATACAACAGCTGTTTTTCTATTAAGATTTTCTGATTTAGTTCTAATGTGGATTGCCAGAGTCACCGGTCTCTTAGGGGGCCCTCCCATGGACTCCATCTTAGGATAGGGGTATCTCCTTGGAACTCCTAAACTGCTGGCTGAGCTCTTGTCGGGGAGAGAGTTCACATCATTGGCAGTCACTAAAGAACTCTATGTTTACGACCTTGGTCTACATATCAATGCAATATCTTTCCTTCTCAGTAAGACTGGGCCCTGACTGTTGAGACCCTGATTTGTGATATATTGTATATATCAAGTGGTTAAGTATATGATGTTTAAGGCAAATGTCTTTGAATGGTAAAATTATAGATACATTTTTTTGCTTTAGTTTAGCTTTTTAAAATTTTCTAACATATATTGTTTTTGTATAAGAAAAAAGTTACTTTAAAATTTTAAATGTACATTGAAAGAACCTAGATTTTCGATATTAAGAAAATTATTAAATTTACTACAGTATATTCATGTGATGGGCTGTCATGGATTGCTAAAAAAATAATGTTTACAAATAATGCTTAATGATTGGAATAATGCTTACAATATAACATTAGGCTGAAGAAACCCTAGAACATAATAATGTAAATGCAGTCTGATCTCAGTACATACAAATAGGCATTGAAAAAAGGACTGGAAGAGAATGCATTGCTTTTAACATTCTTCTTCTTCTTCCTATTATTACTTTACTTTTAAAAAGCAGTGGGCATCTATCCTTTTACCTTGTGATCACTCTTGGAATAGATTGTAATCACCACATCTTAGGACTTGACTGCCGTATGTGATTTCTGGATGCTTAAATAGAGCTTCTGGTTAATCAAAACCAACCATGTCTCCAGACAGCTGGAAAAAATATGCAAGGTTAGATCTTTCCAGTGCTTTCAGTCTGTTTTACTGATATCTATATATGTTTCTAACTCTTACTCATTCTCCCAACCAACTTTGCCTGGGTCACTGAATTAATTCCATAGACTTATATGCTCTTTTTGGCTCCAGAGAGACCACAATTTCAAGTCCAGGAAAAGAAAAGGCATGGAGATGATTACTGATCTACTCTCAGTAGAACTTGTTCTCTTTCCTTTTATGGAAAGTATGCAGCCCCAACTTGGAGACAAAATAGTATTAAGGCAGTGACAGAAAGTAGATTAGATAATGACAGAAAGTAGCCTATACTTGGACTCAGGGAGTCTATGCCTAGTTTTTGTTCTACTAGTAACTATATGTCTTCTGGCAAATGATTCTTCTGCCTTGCTTCTCATTTTCCATGTATTTTGAACAAGGATTATTGTTCAGGATTATCACTGAAGTTCTTTGCAACTCTGACCTCTGAGTCTAGATGACAGGAATTGACTCTGGCTCTTAGAAAAAGAACAGTAGGTAGTTTTGCCTACAAAGCCGGAAGGCAAATGTCAAGTTTGGCCATAGCATAAACCATGTCTACTTAGGAGTAATGTTTCCATTTTAACCCATTGAAGGGTTTGGAATTATGAGGCCAAATTCATTTTTCCTTTGTGGGGTGTTGTGAAGGCTTGTAATGCTTGCTTACGTGAAATGATGGCTATGGGTGATTTTTAGAAAAATATATTTGGGAAGAGGGCCTGTAAATGTCTGCTTCAGGCTATAGCAAACATATTTCTGCAGCCAATGACAAACTCCTAGCATTAGGGCTATATAATGGAAAGGGTGACACAAACTTAATTTTAGTGTTTCAAGTAAAATATAATTTTGGGAAAAAATCCTTATAGCTCTGCTAAGGTATTAATTGCAGGAAATTACAGCATATCCTATTGAAGTATTATGTCAGTGGCATATATAGCGTATGACACCTTTTCCTAGTCTCTCTTGTTTTCACCCGGAGTGTTGCATTTTCATTTGAAAAGAGATGTGTTAAGTGTTTAGAACTTTCTCTAACAGTGAGAGTGATGCTCAGTGTGGGGGTTATTCAGACTTCCTGAAAACAATTAAGCTGTGAAGGGGAGACTTCTTGGTTATGCTTCCTAGAAGGGGGTTTCCTGCTTGAAGGCTAATGTTGATGTGAATATTCTTTTGGCCATTTCCTTATTTCTAACTTGTTAAATTTCATCTTCTAGTCCTAATAAATTTTCCAACTACAATTTATTTATTGGGTTGGGAGATAAAAAATGAGAGAATTTCATTTCTGATGTGTGGTAGAGCTTAATGTGGTTTTCTGATTTCCTCCCATTTTGTTTGTAGTAAATAGAGTAATTACTCACTAAAATTCTAATATCTTTCAGGGCTTTAGGGATGAATCTAAAACAGAACCATATAATGTTTTCTTTAAGCAAATCCATGTTCTTATTAGGCAGTTCACCTTAATGCCATTTTTTATAAATAAACTTTATTTTATTTTTTCAAGGGTTATTTAATTAATTTTGTTGTACTACTACATTCTGACATCTGCCTCTGCTAAGGCCTGCAGGATGTAATTTGTGGGTTAAAAATGAAAATACTTTATTAGTTGAAAAATGATAAATCATTTGGGAATGATACATAAATATGAATGTAAAAGAGTCTGATGCACTTCTATTTCAGTGTTTTTTATATTGAGGCACATGTACAGTTATCTGTGTTTGCACAAAGCATTTGTGCCAGTTGTGCATCTGATTAATATCTAACTAGATATGAATGAAACCAATTCTGTTGAAACTTCTGCCATGCTGGCTTCTTGGACTGTTTATGGTCCCCATTAATTTCAGGGCTTTACCAGATAACCATTGGGTAGATCTGGTTTTACTTATCAAATCCAGATCTGCTTTTACTCCCCTGCAGAGCAGGGTGAAATTCCTTGTGCTACCAGCTTCTTATTATTTTGGGGTTCACAGCATCTTGAGGATTGAAGTTGTTGGCCCTGGAACTCCCAGTGGTTCTGTGGAAAGATTAACCTTGCTAGAGTAATCCCCTGGTAAATTTGCTCTACATGCAACACAATCAAGTTAAACAAGCATTTTGCTTTTAAATGAGGTATTTATTTTAATAATTATGGACAAATATTCATTTCCCTACAGCCCTTCTCTCCTCTACTTTGGGTAAGAGTAGTTCTAAACTGGAAGGCTTTTAAAGTCTGGCCATTAATCTTTTACCATAGCATCCATGTTTTTCCCCAGGGGGAGAAGTAGGTAGGGACTGAGGTGGGTGACAATACAGAGAAGATTTCTACATAGATGGTAATGTGGTCTTTTCTCAAAAGAGCATCATATTATTTTTGGAAAGAAGAATGTATGAAGGGTATTTTGATTGGGTTTATAAGAAGACCGTTTCACTTTCCTAGTAAAAAGAGCTGGCTATTAAGCAGTAGTTCTAATTGCTACCCTGAAAAAACATGTTGCCCTTGTGTAGGACAAAATCTATTGAATTTGAAAAGGACAGGAAGTCTGTCCCATTCTGGTCCTTAACCATTTCAGTTTTGTTAGGGGTAGCTCCTGAAGCTAGGTTTAAAGGCAGCTGGGAGATATACTGGAAATTCACAAAATGGGTATTCTAATTATTAACTATAAAATGTGGGAAAGATATCTGGGAAGAAATCTAAAAAGATACTGCCTCTTCATTTATGCTGACACTGTTTGGGGACATTTTCATTACCTTTTTGACTAAAAAAGTCTTATTGCAGTCTGAAAAAAATGAACAATAGAAAGTCTTTTTTTTTTTTAAACTAACTAGCTGTGAAGTTGTATAAGAAAGAAACACTTTGAAAAATGGTCAGAGCTCTCATGTATTAAGCGCAGCAGATGAAATGATTTATTGGGTTTTATACACATTCTGTAAAGGGTAAGCAATGCTAACAGAATGAGTGGCAGCCTCTGGGAGCTGAACAGGCCCCAGGGACTAGTCTTTGTTCCTCTGGTCTTGACAGGCATGTGTCTCTGTTAAATGAGAGCTTAATTTCTCTCATATGTGAACAATTTCCAAGCCCAACAAAGACAGCCAGGACTGGAGCTATTTAAAAGAACCAGCACAGGAGGAAGCATTCTTGAAGAAAGGGGATGCTAAAAGGCTAATTACTCACCATGGCTTAGAAACTATTTTATTTTTTCCCTAAGCAAGGTTTATTAACATCGATCTGCCACTTTTTTTTTTTTTACATAAACACACATTTAAAATTACAAGGGTATATTTTTATTCTTTGTGAAATAGCCATTTGCTGATCTCTGTTCATTGAAAAGAGGTGCCCCCATCAGCAGCGGTGGTGTATATCATGGAATATTAATTCACTAGAGGGGGAAGGGAGAGGCTAATATACTTTGGATCTTTTCTGTCTCAAGTGGAAGGAATTTAAACTATTTACTAAGCAGCATCCTTGGCAACACTGTGAACTCTTTCTTTAGACAGCAATTGTTTATGGAGGGAATCTTCAACATTTTCTGTGGGTGTTTCAAGCTGTGATCTTTTAGTTTAATCTCAATTTCTGGGGAAAAAATCCATATTGTTAAAAGGGTGTATATAGGAGGTTATGTCTCCTCTTACACCATCTATATTTTTTTTAAATTTATAAATTGGATCATTTTCCCCTTTTGACTTATATTGTAATCCTCATTGCCCTTTATTTTAATTTTTTGACTACTGATATTTAAATTTGTGTACTTTTCCTTTTAAGTTGGCATCTTTTTCAGCAGGTAATGATCTATAAATAAACATTTAAATGTATTTGTATTGCAACTATTATATTATAAAGGTAGGGCTACTTATATATGAACAATAATCATCTTGTGATTCATCTGTTTTGTATATTGTTAAAACAGGACTCACCAGTTATTTGAGTTGTGTACAAAAAAGCGTTATCTGTAAATGAAGGTCTCTTCCAACTCTATACTTCTGTGTTTTAAGAATAAAATAGAAATGGATCTCTGAAATAAAATAAATGTTTGCAGAGTATCCACACTGTTTAAACATTCCCCCAAAATATTACAAGTCTACATTTAAAATTTTTAATATAGAAAAATTAGGAACCCCTCAAATATGGTACTTTGGCACAAAGCCAGACATGCAACATTTTCATTTCATAGGAACAACATTCTACTGTACATGACAGGCTCCATGTGGCATAATAGAAAAGATGGGAAAACTGCTGATTTTATTCCTAATGATGGACAGCTGACAGATAACTATTTTGATTGCATCTGATTATCAAAGTAGTGTTCTTGAATGAATCAGATTTTTCATATGCTGTTAGCAGTTGTAGCAAAAAAATATATAATTTCCACCTGGGTGACTATATCTACTAGCATATAGATAACTCCTAAAAGTGAGTCCTGCTTACAGCCATGTGGACCTAACTCTGAAGGAAATGGGGTGATATCTTTAGTTAGCATGAGAAATGGGACTATGTGACTTGGAGAAGAAAAAAGTAAAAGCTGTTTCCTCCCAGGTGCTTTTCCTTAGCATCCTTGCTTTTTACCCAGAAGTACTGTGGTTTCCATAAGAAAGCATGTTTTAGTAGAAATAACACATGCCAAACCTCTTAAACTAATGACTAAGCCATCTTTATTCCAGATTTGGAGTACATCTGAATATGAAAAACAGTAGGGGCTTCAGAAATGAAACTCAAGAAAGAATGTAGAATGCTTATTTCTGATATGAATTAATTAGGTTAAGCTTGCTTTTCATTTATTATTTAGGATAATATCCAAAATGAACAATCAGTATCTTTTCTTTTTAAACCTGTCTCTATTTTTCTATTTCCTGTTCTTATAAATGACATCATCACTCCAAGTCATATTTGATACCTGCTTTTCCTTCATGTATCATGGAATTGCCAATTCTAGTCCAATTTACCTCAAAATATCTCTTATCTGTCCTCTGTTTTTCATTCCCACCATTACTAACATGATTCAGTCTATCATCACCTCATTCCCAAACTGCTGAAATGGAGTCTTAAATTGTCTCCTCACTTTTAGTCTACCCCTTTCGACCTCACTCTACACATCTATTCCAGAGTATTCTTCCTAAAGTGTACTTATCATTGTATTTCTCTTCTTCTCTAATCTCTTGTTTTGTTCTATTGACTATGAATTTGACTTATTTAATGAACTTTCATTAAGCACTTATGCTTCTGATACGCTTCGGTTTTTGAGGATATGGCAATTTACAAAAATCTCTGCCCTGCTAGGTTTATATTCCAGTGGGGGGAGAAAGACAATAAATAGATAAGTAAAATTATAACATGCTAGGAGAACTGCTATAGAGAAAAAACATGGAAGGTTAGAGGAAGGGGGAAGCGTTAATGCAATTTTAAATAGGGTGTTTGGGTAAGTACTTAAGGGAGAAGGTAGCATTTGAGCAAAGACCCAAAGGAATTAAAGAAGCAAGTCATATGGCTATCTGGAGAAAGACTCTTCCAGCATAGGGAACAGCAGATACAAAGACTCATAAGGTAGAGCATGCCAGCTCTATTTAACATCAAAGGGCCAGTATGGCTGTAAGGTGTGGGGGTAATTTCAGAGTGAACCAAAGACAGAAGAGTAGGAAATGAGAACACAGGGTTTTTTTGCATCATTGTAAATAAAGACTTTGGTTTTTAAGTTGAGATGGGAGGCCACTGAAAAGAATGACATGACCTGACTTGGTTTTTAATAGGCTCATTCTGGCTACTGTTTTGCAAACAGACTGAAGGGAGCAAGAGTTGAAGCAAGGAGACCATGAGAAGGCTATTTAGACAAAAAAAAAAAAGGTTGGTAAATTGGACCAGGGCAGTAAAAGTAGTGAAAAGTGGTTGGATTGTAGATAAAGTATGAGAATAAAGCCAAAGAGATTTGAAATGAAAGGAAAAGAGGAAAGTCAAGGGTGACTTCAAGGATTTTGATCTAAGCAACTAGGAAAATGGAGTTGATGTTCACTGAGATTCTGCCATTCACTAAGAAAAAGGGTGAGAACAGATATCAGCAGGAAGTGAGGGTCTGGGTGTTGGGGCAGAATACCAAGAGTTTAGTGTTGAAATACTAGAGATCCAGGTGGAAATGTTGAGTAAGCAGTAAGACATAACATGTCTGGAATTCAAAACAGAGATAAGGACTGAAAGTATACACTTGGGAATGCCAGTGTATGGATGGTTTTCAAAGTTCAGAATTCTTAGCTTAAACTTCATGGCACTTCATAACATAGTTCATATTCTCATTTCTAGCTTTACTTTGTAACTAGTTAATAAACTTTTCTATGTGTAATCTCCAGAACATGGTTTGCGCTTTCCCATCTCCAAGTCAGTTGTATTGTTTTCTCTGCTTGGAATACCCATCTTTTTCTTCACATTCATTTTTGCCTTTTTAAAGCCTGGAATTCCATTAAGGCCTCCACACACTCTTCACTGATTACCACCACCTCTGTCCCCTGACCCAGTCAAAGTTATCTCTCTCTCTTCTGAGATTTCAACAATCCCTTGTACCTTTTCAACAGCACTTACTACATGCACTGTATTTTAGTTATTTGTGCATGTCTTGTCCCTCCTATAAGATCATAGCCTCTTTAAATACAGAGATCATATTCATTTTATAATCCCAACATTCCTGATGTCTTGCATATGGTGGATTTTCTGTGAATATCATTGAACTGAATAGTCAAAATCTTAAATCATTTCAATGGACAAAGGACCAGATAGTCAAAATTATTCTTTTTTTCTTCCTTTGTATGTTCATCACTTATTGAAACCCCATATTGCAAAAGCACGTATGTGAAACAAATTGTACTATAACATTTGGCTGATAGCTCCATTAATTAAATACAATGATGGAAACTTAGGAGTTGGTTTGTTGAATTTCCTAGGCACTGATCTTCTGACTGAGGTCAAGTCTACCTAATTTGGAGATATTTTTGCTGATGAATTGGTATTCAACTCTTACTTGATTAAAGTTGAAAATCTGAGTGAAATAAACAGTATGTAGTTGGTTCATTAAAAAAATCATTTTAATTACCTGTTTGGATTGACTCTGATATTAATTAAAATGTTTATAAAGAGCAAATAGGACTGTGAATACATTTACACTATAAAGTTTCATTGTCCTTCATTTCTATCTCTAAATTAGTCAATAATTTGTATTTCTAAAAAGTGCTTCAATACATGGCTAATATTGAGTACTTATTATATACTAGGAACTTTTATAAGCCTTTTACAAATATTACCTCTTTAAATTGTATGTATTTAGTCCTTTAGGAGTCTTCATTCAGCATTATTGAACTTTACCATAGTTTTTGAAAGTAAGTCATGCTATAGTTATTAGCATGACTTACTAGTCATCATAGTTATTTGGGGAAACTTCAAAAAGTAATAGTAATGGATGTGGTTTTTACAGCCTTAATTTACTTTCTGGTCTCTTTTTAAAGCATTTTGACTTCTGTAGTTCTTGCTTATATTCTGTTACAACCAGAAATCTTGAGAGTGGTACATTTAATCTAATTCTTTAAACATTTAGTGAGTCCCTTAGTACTGAGCTAGGTATACCAAGGTGGAAAAGATCATGTGTCTGCCTTTAGGAAACTTAGTTTAGTAAGAGAGACATTTGAACAATAATCATAGTAAGTAATATGTCGTTGATTGATTTTTTTAAATTTTTTAAGATTCTTTAACAAGCTTTGATAACTGATCACAGATTAAGTATTTTAGCTTTATCAACATCAAGGATATATTCTTTGTATGTGATGGTGATACTGATGGCTTGCAAGTTATCACATCAAGTAGAACAGTAACACTTGCTAGAAGTCCTGAGAAAATACACTAAAAATTATTTCCCCAAAAGTAGATTTTTAAAGAACCGTTTTACTATTTGTTATTTTAGTAATCAACTATAGGAAAAGTTGCATTTAGCAATAAAGAAAAAAAGAAAAGCAGTTAATTTCGCAGCCTTCACTGAATATCTGCTCTGTGCAACGAGACTGAAAACTAGCTATATGAAGGCAATATATGATATAAGAGACATACTGTTTTCTCTCTAAGAACTTTCAAAGGAACCAGAGAGACAAAATGTCCATACATTTTAACATGTGAGGGCAATTGCAGAGCATCTTTGCAGCAAGTTCAAAAACACTGTTTATAAACTGAACAGCTAATTGCTAAAGGTCCACTGACTGTAATGAATGGAAGTAAAAAGTTACAGACAAGCAAGACTACCCTACAAACTTTTTGTTTGCTTTGAATTGAGCATAGTATTATACAGTACTTTTAAGCGAGGTACAGTTAATTAATGTTTTATTTGAGAATTTCTAGAGGTTCAACTCTTCTTTGTCTTGCAACCAATTTCTTTCAGAAGTGAAGGAACTTAAACAGAATTAGCCCTGGTTTTGTAGTTGAGTCACAAATACACCTGTCAATGCCCCAACTTTTCACAGAGGACAAAATACATACCACATGATGAACTTCAGTTCACAGGAGCCACAGAAGAAGATACTGCAGGTTATTATCTTGCTTGGATTAACATTCTCTTTGGGTTAGGTTTAGAAGCCAAAACCATGTAGTGTCAAGGGCCTGAGAGAATGGTTTAACCTATAACTTAGGAGGACTTTACTCAAGATTTATTGGCAAGATTTGCTTTTCACCTTAAGGGAGAAATATTTTTCATTCTCAGGCTTGATCTGGAAAGTATATGTGGAAAGAGTTTTTTTCTTTTTCCCTCTCTCCAGATTTTGTTTTTCCTGAGATATTGGCTGAAAAAGCCCAGTTTAGACCATTCTTTGATGAATGTTACCTAAACTTCTGAAAGTTTAGGATTCCATATTCTATCAGTAGTTGTGATCTTTTTTAACGTTTTTTTTTTCTTTCATTTATTTACCCTTTTAATTAAATCATTTCATTTATAAAAGACACAACAAAAATCTGTAGGTTCTTAGACTGTTTTGGCTAGAAGGGACCTTGAGGATAACCTAGATCACTGACTTTCAACTGTTTTCAAACCAACACACAGTAAGAAGTTTATTTCACATCACTACCCAATATGTGATGTGCAGCTCACACATACACATGTATATATGACAGAAAAAGAAATTTCATTAAATGATACTTGCCTTATAATATGGAATGCTCTCTGTATGAGATCTTCCTTTCTTTTTTGTTTCCTCTCCTCTTTTGGCATCCTCTTCTTCTCTGGTCCTTTTCTCTTTCCTGTCCCCCTTTCACACTGTCTTTCTATTCCTTTTCACTCACTTGTCTTCATTCTTTCTCTCATTATCTTTTCTCTCTCATCTTTCTTCATTCACTTTTTTTTCTTTCCCTCTTCTTTCTTTCACCTTCTCTTTCTGCCTTTCCACTCTTCCCTCTCTCTTCCTTCTTTCTTTTCTTTCTTTTTATCTTTCCCTTTTCTCTCCTTTCTTTTCTACTATATTAAAAAATATAATAGAAACTGTCCTTTTAGTTGGTCATAACCACAAAATGTGAAAATCAGTGACCCAATTCGGACCACTCATTTTATACTTAAGGAAACCAAGGGTAATAGAGATGGGCTATCATCTGTGGAAGGGGCTTATCCAAAATCCCATGTTTTGTCCTGAGAACATCTAGTTATTGACAGAATTAGGTTTAGATGGTAGGACATTAAAGGTCTTCAAAGAAACCAAAATATCCTGGCCTATATTGATATCTTGTTAAAATTCTGAATATAATTCTCCATGTTTTGAAGGATACAAGATGTAGCTAGTTGTAATTGTAAGCAAGAATATGTGGGTAAAAATTTGGAAATTCCCTCAGCTTTCTAGTTTGACAAAGTTGCTATCCATCATCATGAACTTAAAGTTATGATGCTTTCCAATCAAGGCATGTGTAAAAACAGAAGGACTTGAAAGCTCTGTTAAATACTATTGCACAGAATCCTTACATTAACTGTAGGACAAAGAAGAAACAGGAGAATTCATTAATTTATTTTCAGAGTTCCAGAAAGGTGTATGAGGGTGAAGACCATGAGCAACCAGAGTCTGATAAAATATCCTTCAGTTTAGCCTCTTGCCAGGAGTTAGTATGTGTGAACAGTGAATGCCAGAGAAACATGCTACAGCAAGGCCAAGTGAGAACAACAAAATGTCTGAAATTCATTTTTTCAGTAACTACTACCAAGTGCCAGAAGTGCCAGGTATGTTAAGGGACAGAAAGAAATAAAAATGAAAAACATTAACACCATGAGTATCATGTGGTAAAAATCTGACTTGACTATCAGAAGGAACCACTTTTATTTTATTTATTTATTTATTTTTTTGAGACAGAGTCTCACTCTGTTGCCCGGGCTAGAGTGCCGTGGCGTCAGCCTATCTCACAGTGACCTCAAACTCCTGGGCTCAAGCGATCCTTCTGCCTCAGCCTCTCGAGTAGCTGGGACTACAGGCATGTGCCACCATGCCCAGATAATTTTTTCTATATATATTTTTAGTTGTGTCCATATAATTTCTTTCTATTTTTAGTAGAGACGGAGTCTTGCTCTTGCTCAGGCTGGTCTCGAACTCCTGAGCTCAAATGATCCACCCGCCTCAGCCTCCCAGAGTGCTAGAATTACAGGCATGAGCCACTGCGCCCGGCCGGAACCACTTTTATTATTGATAGAATAGTTTTTATATTGGGAAGAGTTTTGTGGTGCCAGTAAATGAGCTCAACACTTTATTGTTTCTTTGTCCTGGTTTTGTCAAATAGAAAACTCTATTTCTGCCCCTTCTCAGAATCTATGTTGGATGCGATTTTTAAAAAAATGTAGTTCCCATTGTTTTCCTTTTTATTTCTAGGACGATACACTAAATATTCAATCGTGGAATTTTCATGGCAAATACTGTAAATAAATTTGATATAATATTTGGATTAGGGGAATAGTTATTAGTACCTACTAGCTACTAAATAATTATGTTTAAGACTTATATAATATAATGTTAAAAATAACATTAATTGTCAAATTATAAGTGGTGCAGTCCTAACATAATCTGAGAACAAGGAGAAAAGAAAGGAAGGTGTACTAGGGGTGTGCTGCAGCTGATTCACACTGGATCACAAGAACCAATTGTGAGTATCTTTTCCCAACTTTTTGCCCAGTGATACCATGTTGGTAGGTTGAAATCAACCATGGTGTGACACGCTGTGGAAACGGGAAAATGCTCTAAATCACCTTTTTTTAAAAAAACTGATTTGCCAGCATATAACTGGGTGTGATAAAGGGCAAAAATATTATAAAGCAAAGCAATCAAAGCTTTGACTAACTGATTCTTGAACTAAAGGTACTGAATGTTATTTAATTAACCAGTATCATTAGTTGTAGATAAAGAGTTAAAAACTTTCTTGTAATTTTGCTAATAATTTGGAATTAATTGAAGAATTTGAAAAAGGGAGCTTAACTCCAAAAATTCTTTTCTAATTTAGAAATATTTTAAAGTAATTCACAGTCAGAAGTAATTAGCCTCCTGGGCTCACTGTGCTACTTATGTAGACTACAGGAAAGAAGGAAAATTTAGAAGTCTGAACAGAATCTAGCTTAAGAAAATGAAGCACTCTAAAATTAATTTTTAATCATCTATTCATAATTTCTTTCTGACCATGTATTTTCCATGTTCTTTGACAGGTTTGCAGGCTACTCTACTTTAATATAAAGGGTTATGCTTATTTTTGCCTTCATGTTAAAAAGTAACCACATTAGCCACCATCCCTGTTACGTAATTTTACCATACTTAGCATAATACTGAAAAGTGGTATGTAAGAGAAGTCATTATGTTAGATATAGGCATGTACCATCCAGACCCTTCTTCAAGGAAGTACTTGCTGCCCAGCCACAGGAGTACTATAAACATATAGCTTCCATCTGTCAGCTCCTGCAGGGTTTGCCTCAGATGCCATGCCAAGAGCAGCTTAGTCCCAGGTCATACCCTTCCCAGGACTCTGCCATTTGAGTGAAGGACACAGATGTGAAGCTTGGGCCTTTAGACCTGAAACTAGACCCTCACTCCAGAGCTTCATGCTGAGGCAGATGAAGTTTTGTTGAGCCAGCATGGTAGTTCAACTTCTCCCTCTGCCCAATCTTGTTTCTTTCTCTTTCCTATTTACAGGTGTTGTTTCCTGTTGAATATCTTGTACCCTACACCTTGTCTCACAGTCTGCTTTTAGAGAACACAATCTGTAGCAGCCCTGTATGTTACTTTAATACAATACATTAGTATTATGCTGGGCAATTTTATCAGGTGTTGCCAAATACTATTGAGCCCTGCATTTCTGGTCTGTTAGTTAGCCCCCTTTCAGAGTACCCCCTCCCCAACATGACTTTGTCTATGGCAGAACTCTTATGAAAAAATCTACTTTAGAGGTTTTACTCCATGTTTCAGTACCTGTCTCCCAAATTCTGTCACTTTACACACATTTGGTAATGAAGTTTTACCTATCCCAATATTCTCTTGTGTTAAGTAGATTTTTATAGGTAGAAACAGACTTATCAAAAGTCTGATTGTTCTGTGAGCCAATAAAAGTCAATAGAAAGTAGACTATTTTAATAGTAAATTTATATGTTACAAGCTTTATTACATTTTAAATTTAACCCCAAATTCCACTTGGTCAAAAATTTAAGATTCCAAAGTTGTGTGCATAGTTATTAGGTTACTAAAATCCATAGGTATATATTTTAGATATTATGTTACCCAGAATATTGCTTGAAGGTCTGTTTGCCTTATTTTTTTCTATTAGTTCAGAAGTTCACATCACCTAATATTTCTCTATCAAATTACTTCCTGATACTATAAGGCCAAATCAAAAAATTAAAAGGAGGAAGCAAGGTATTTTTTTTAATGAACACCAATTTTTTCACATAATTGTTTTGGAGTGTTGCATGAAAATGTTGAGAAATAAGATAGGTAGAAAAGATAAGAAATATGAGAAACACTAATATTTATCCTAACATCTTGAATCTTTAATGAACTGAGCTTTAGCATTCTCATGCTAGAAATGATTCTTGTCTGAATTAGAGCAGGGGGTTGGAAAACAGGATTTAGTCCCAGCTAGGAACCATCACTAATTTGGGATAAGGAATTAGTATTAGATACTTTTGGCTAACATCAGTAGCACTAATAAATAATTTGATGAAAGCATTCTCTTAAAGGTGTACATTTCTGTAATGTCGTGGGTAGATGTGATTTAGGCATAAGGTGAGCTTTTGGGGACAATGTACATTATCTTTATCCTGTAAATGATATGCTTACTTCATGTTTTGTGCATTTTTAAAGATAAAAAGTATAAACTGGTTTGCTGCCAAATGATGCTAGGTGTAATTTTCCCCGACTGAGGATCGTGTCCTACCGTGTATTCCATCATACCAGTAACTTTCTCTGACTTAAGTAAAATCCATAGAAACCTATTCTAGAATATTTAATTCCTTCTTTTTTATTTTTCCTTCCTTCCACCTCCCTCCAGTCTATTTTCTTATTCTCTTACAATGAGAGCAGAAAATGGACAGTGGAAGAGTAGTTTAGGTATGCATTGAGTTAAGTGGACTTGGAAATATAGGTTCCTATCACAGGAATAGTTGTAAATATATATTTTTAAAGTTATAAATTAAAATATGTTTTACCTAACCTTAATTAACTACTTATTCAAACTATTTTTAAGAAAAATATATTAATTTGAGGCTTAACTTAAGGGAAAAAAGACTTCAAAGAAAGTTGGTGACAAACATTCAAGAAAATAGTTCCAAAGTCTGACTCTGCCATCTATTTGGCATGTGATCTTGGACAAATTATTTAACCTTTGTGAGCTTTTTCTGTAAAAGATGATAAAACACACAAACACACACACGCACACAAACCCATAACTCCAGCCTTGTAAGACTAATGTGAGAATTGTCAGAGTAAATGTGTAGAGAAATACTTTGGCAGCTGTAAATTGCTAAAGAGCACAGTCTTAATAATGATGAATAAGTTTATATAGAGTGAAATAATTTTACATCAATTCTTACATCACATTCACCATGATATTTTTTCTGAGTTCATAAAAGAACACCCAGAAAGCAAACAGTAAGGAGAACTCTTTCATCCCTCCTGGGAGTCCTACCTACAATTTCTCCATTTTGCCTGAGTGCCCCCTCTCCGTGCACGTACATATATTATACATATACATTTCATTATCATTTGGCTTGCCAAAATGATGAAGAAATAGAAAATTTATCATATTATGATTTACACATAAATTACAGTTGAAATAAAGATAAGTTGGGACTCAGGAGATGTGGGAAAAGAAATAACTACTGATGATATTTACTAATTTGTTTATTGTGTCTTTGATGCATTTTGGCACCAGAGAATGATACAATGTCTTATGAGTTTCATTTTGAACCAGAGAGAACCAGTCAATACCTGCAGGTCATACTCTATGAAAGGCACCAGAACATGAGACACATACCAAGGGGTGTGGTGGTTTGGGGAGATATTAGCTTTGAGAAGATAGAGAAATTGGAAAAAACTAAGGGAGGATTTGGGTAGATCTGGTGATAGAGTGTCTAGATGCATTTAAAGTACCCAAGTAAGAAGAGATGTGTTTAATTTCGGGATGGAGATTAATCCAACAATTTTCAAATTGAACAAATTTAATAAATTTTACTTATTAAATTTCCACAGCTCTTTGGGGACTATCCTAGAACCAAGGTTAAAGAGGAAAGACAAATTACTTACCTTTGGAAGGTCACAATCTAGTAAATGACAACAATATAGTGTGCTAGGTGTTATTTTTTGATAGGTGTACTCACTGACTACCATGGGAGTGCAAAGAAAAGGCATTTAATCCCAACTGTTAGGTCAAGAGAGGTTTTCCCAAAGAAGTGACATTTGAGCTGAATCTGAATTTTGAAATACGAGTGGGAATGTGAACCAGGATGGGAGGTTTCCATGCAGAGACAGTCCAAAAAAATGTTCACAGGGATGAAGAACATTGCATGTTAGGGAATGACAAATAAATTAGCTTCTCAGTAAGGTTAGAATGAAGTGCACAAATGCAGGTGTGGCAAAATGAAGCTGGATTGTAACTATGTGCCAGATCTTGAAGGACCTTGTATGACAAATTAAGAGCAATCATTTAAAGAATTTAAGCAAGAGAATTAGATGACATTTGCTTTTCATAAAGATCACTCTAACAACAGTGTGGAGAATAGTTTTGAGGAGCTAGAAGTAAAGTCAGAGAGAACATTTATGGTCCTACTGAAGTTATCCAAAAGCAAAGAAATGACAGGATCTGAGCTAAGGCAGTAGCAGTGGGAATAGAGATAAGGAGATGGATTTGAGTGATGCTGAGGAAATAAATCTATAGAATTAGTGATTGGATGTAGGAAGGAAGAAGAAATTTAAACTAACTCTCACATTTCTGTATTGATTGACAGAATTTACACCTCTGTTCAACAGGATAGGTGTTTCTTTAATTCCACAAATATTTATCAGGCACATACTATGTGCTAGGCACTGTTTTAAGCACTAATAATACAGTAATGAACACAACTGGCAAAGATTGGAAAGATAGAAACTGAAAACAAATAAATAGATAATATCATGCTGTGATCAGTTTTATGGAGAAAAAAATGTTAAGGTCAAGTAAGAGTATAAAGTGATAGATATAAATGTACAGAGGTTAGAAAGGCCTTCTTAAGGAAATGATTTGAATAAATTGAATGAGTTGAAATGAATGTTACCCTAAATATGGATATTAGGGTAAAAAAAGTATTACAGGGAGAAGGAACAGGTCATAAAGTATGTGAAGGAGGAGTGTGAATGGCATATTTTAGCAGCAGCCAGGAGACCAGTAAAGATGGAGTAGACAAAGCAAGCTTAAAGTGGTACCTCATGAGATCAGAGAGGTATCTGGGGATGGATCACATAAATACAGGATTTTGATCAAGTTTGGAGGGTTAGAGGAGATGAAGGGTTCTATATTCAGCATTCTGAATTATTCAGGGAGATATACCCACTAGATGTTGGATATGTAGGTTTGAAACTTGGGAATGGAGTCTGAGGTAGAATAGATTTGGTAATCATGAGTTTGCCTAGAAATATAGAGAATGAGAAGAGAGTAGAAAGCAGAATTTTTGGAAACTCTAACATATAAAAGGTATGGAGTGATAGAGGAATGAGAACACACAACGGAGAAAGAGAAGGAGAGATGGTGGCGAAGGCATCAACTGACTGGTTTACATACATTCAGCTCTGGAAGATTTGATCATGAGATATTTATGAAGCATCTACTTTAAGCATAGCATTGTAAACATAAATGCAATAGGTCTTTTAGAAATCATCTATTTAAACCCACTCATTTTGTATTTGAGGGAACTATGACCAGAGGGCAAAATGACATGTTCTTGACCATACAGTTGCATAGTGACAGGGATATGGCTGGAATCTAAATCTTTGGACCTATCCTTTCTGCTCCAACATACCTAAACTCAGAGAAACAAAAAGCATACTAGATAGAGCTTTCTGGAACTTTGGTCTTAAAGACTAGGTAGGAATTGGATATTAATGAAGATGGGAAGGGCAATATGAGAGTGGATATCAAAGCAAAGAAGTGAGAATGAGCTTGTTGTACAGAGCATATAAAAAGATAGCCTTCTGTTCTGTGGTGGAAGAGTTTTTATTAGGGAATAGGGAGATATATTTGGATACTTTGGTCAGAATAAAGACTGTGCACTTGAAGTGGGAAAGCAATAGAGAATTATTATGGAAGTTCACTTTCCATAAAAGCACATTGTGGAAGAGGAAGACAGGTAAACTGGACTGACAGTAAGTACATGTAAACATAATAGCTAATGTTTATTAAATTGGTCACTAGGTACTAGGTACTATAACAAATGCCTTATGTGTTTTATATTACTTAATTGACACAGTAATCCACTGTTTGCCATTGAGAAAATGGAAAGTTAAGAGAGGTCAAGCCACTTACCCAAGGTATCACAATATGTGGCCTAGACAGGATTTTAATCTAATTAATAGCCACAAACACGTGTATAGTGTTTATTGTATGTTAGATGCTATTCTAAGGCTCTAGATCCCTTAACCCACTGAATCCTTAAAATAATCCTATAAGCTATGTAATATTATCCCCATTTACAAACAAGAAAAATGAGGAATAGAGAGGTTAAGTAACTTGTCCAAGGTCATATATTTAATAAGTGGCAGAGCTGGGATTCAAACTTAGTCTAGCTCTAGAATCTGTGCTCTTAACCACTGTACTCTACTGTCTCTTTGTCTATGTGAATCTAGAGTCCTGGATCCTAACCACTATGTTATCTATATCTCTCAGAGCAGAAATTTTGATTGAGAGACCTGTAGATTCATTTGTCAAATTGGGAATTTGAACATAGAAACCAAGTGAACTGATAACAAGAATATATATAGAACTCAGGAAAATCAGTAAGAAAAAATCAAACAACCCTATCAAAAAGTGGGCAAAGGACATGAATAGAAATTTTTCAAAAGAAGATATAAAAATGGCTAACAAATATATGAAAAAATGTTCAGCATCTCTAATCATCAGGGAAATGCAAATCAAAACCACAATGAGATACCACTTAACCCCAGTGAGAATGGCGTTTATCAAAAAGTCCCAAAACAATACATGTTGGCGCGGATGCAGAGAGACAGGAACACTCATACACTGCTGGTGGGACTGTAAACTAGTGCAACCCCTATGGAAAACAATATGGAGATACCTTAAACAGATTCAAGTAGACCTACCATTTGATCCAGCAATCCCATTATTGGGCATCTACCCAGAAGAACAAAAGTCATTCTATAAAAAAGACACCTGCACCCGAATGTTTATAGCAGCACAATTCACAATTGCAAAGATGTGGAAACAACCCAAATGCCCATCAATTCACGAATGGATTAGTAAACTGTGGTATATGTATACCATGGAGTATTACTCAGCTATAAGAAATAACGATGATACGACATCTCTTTGGTTCTCCTGGAGAGAGTTGGAACCCATTATATTAAGTGAAGTATCCCAAGAATGGAAAAACAAACATCACATGTACTCACCAGAAAATTGGTTTCCCTGATCATCACCTAAATGCACACTGGGGAATGATACCAACTGGATATCAGACTGAGGCAGGGAGTGGGGGGGTGGGGGGAGGGGATGGGTGTATGCCTACATAATGAGTGTGTTGCGCACCATCTGGGGAATGGCCATGTTTGAAGGTGCTGACTCGAGGAGGTGAGGATTGGGGGGAGGGGATGGAGGTATGCCTACATGGTGAGTGCCAGGCGCACTGTCTGGGGAATGGACACGCTTGAGGCTCTGACTCAGGGGGATGGGTGGGACATGGGCAATATATATAACCTGAGCTTTTGTACCCACATAATAAGCTGAAATAAAAAAAAAAAGAAAAAGAAAAAGAAACCAAGTGGCTTGGGAAATAATTTCAAAAGGAAAAAAATGAAATCTTTTTTTTTTCTGACAATCCGCCTAACCCATACTCCACAGTTAAGCAAAGAGTGTAATTCAAGGACCACCTACAGAAAAGAAGGAGCAATAGTCTCAAAACCGGAAATTTACTAGGTTCACAACTTGTAAATAAGGAATGTATGAATAAGAACTAAAATATGTGCAGCCCAGACTGCCCCACTACAAATATTTGAACACTCCCTGAAAGACTGGTTGCCCAGGAAATGCCTGGTTACAAACTCAAGGTGCAAATTTATTAAGGTGGATAGATGCCTATGTGCTTGTCTGTGGCTGTCCGTGCAAAGTTTTATTTGGGGACAGGAAATTTTGATGTGTATGTCACTGTAATTCTCTTGCTTTGTCTTTATGTAAAGCTACTTTGCATATTTTTCATGAGCAAATATTAAGTGGCTTTAAAAAAGCAATTAGACTGTGGTTGAATGCTTCAGAAGACCAGTGTACTTAATTTAATTCAGAGCTAGGTGATTAGAAAAGGTCTGGTTAAAGGATGAAGAGGAGTCACTTAGAAGGTAAAATGGGAGCATCAGACACCAGAGAGAAGCATCAATAGCTCATTTATGTAGATTGCATACAATTTAAAATAAGGCTTCCTAGGATGGTAAAAAGAATACTGCACAGGGATATGTGGCTTAAAGGATAAATTGCATAAAAGATTGGAGGGATTTTTCTAATTTATTGCAGCATGTTAATTGGAGAGTTCTTATTCTATGGTGATGATTCTTAGCAATGTTTCCTCTGTTTATTTTTCCCTTTACACTGTTCAATTGTGCTTCTTTCTTTAACTTTTTTCATGTATTTGCAAACTCCACTTAGAGTCCTGATTACAGCATGGTTCTTTGATAATATTAATATTAATATATGTAATGTATGTTCATGTTGGCCTCAGGCTGTCTTGGCTGTGACTTGTATTTGTCCAGTATCAAAGTAGAAAACAGGAAACAAAGCTTTTGGTAGTGTTGAGCCACTATAATGAAGATGGGAATATGACTTGAGCTAGTAGGAATAAATTGCAGTTTTACTTCACTTTGATATTCCTTTTTCTTATTGGACAGTATTACCCAAAACCATGGGTACTCTGCCATACTTTGTTTTCAGTAAAGTAGAACTTAGAACGATGTTTGGTTTAGGGTTAATTAATGAGATTGTGTAGCACTCTGCAGAGAAAAGAAGTTGAACTTTATTATGTCTCAGTTTGGGATTTTGCATTTTTAGTTTTTAAAAATACTTAGATTTTCATCAGCACCTTATCAATGTTAGCTGGAAAAGTTGTTTTGGGTCACCTATCTGCCTTGCTAGTCTCTTCAGTTCTGTGGGCATTCTGGCAGAAGTAGTAACTGGAAGATATAAGTATGTTTGGGTAAGGGAGACTGGAGATCAATGATTATTACTGCCAATTGTACCCTTGAGACCCAATGAGATAGGTTGTGTTCTGTGGGACCTAGTGGGTTTCAGTCTCATATGTGTTCAGTTGCTCATATTGTGCTTAATAAGGAGTAGTATAGGTTCTTGTTGTATTTTCTTTGAGGTAAATAGATGAGATATTTTGTTTATTTGTCTGATACTATCAGAGGTATTGACTCTGTTTTTGATAGGGTTAGAAAAACTCTTACATATCCCTGTGCGATACTACTTTGTAAGGTAATATATTGCCAAAAAATTTAGGACAACTATCAGTTCACAAAATTTTTCCCCTTTCTAAGGCTACGACTTTTTTTTTCCTTAAAAAAAGTAGCTCTAATATATAGGCCCTGATATCTTTGTTTATGGGATGCATGTGTGTGTGTGTGTGTGTGTGTGTGTGTGTGTGTGTGTGTGTGTGTATGTGTGTATGTGTGTGTCTGAATTAAAATAAGAAGCTAGGAAGTAGAGGTAAATATACTGTTAGTTAATTCAGTCAGTATTAAATAACAGAATCAAGTATTTATCAAGAACAACTTAGTATGTTCATTTAGATCAGTAGTCTATATTAATGAAAAAGAATATTCTCTCATTTTAAATACATGTATATTCCAGAGAAAACAGTAATTAGTATTTTGTTTTGTTTTGTTTTTGTACCTTATTGATGGTCTAGTGTCAAATTCCACTGGTCTGTGTTAGGATACCTTTTTGTTTGTTTGTGAAGTTAGCATCTGTATTTCAGTAATCTCTAGCCAGCCTTGAGTTCTCCAGGATACTGAACAGCGCTGCCTGTGGGTGGGGTCAAACACGCCTGTGACTTTAGACCATTAAAAATGAAGAAAAACATTTGTGGTAAGAAACAACAGCACATGCTTGACCTCCAAAGCATACACATCTATAAATGGATAAAAGTGACTATTTGAGGTTGCTTCAAAAAAGAACCACTGTGTCTACAAAGAAAGAAACCCTAATTCAATGTTTGAAAAAGCAAACCGTGTGTGGGTGAAAGAACATGTTTTTGTCAAAAACATCTGTGGTGTTCCCTGTGATGTATTTGATCCTGGTGGTAAATCAACAAAGTTAAGTATTAGAGACAAAATTGACTTTTGACAACTTATTATGTGATAAATAATATTAATTCAACCCAGAGGATCTTAGAGCTATCTTTAAACTGGTGTTATTTTGGCTAATTGCCAGATATACAAAAATGAAGTTCTCATACCAAAATTAAAGGCATTGCCTGCATTTTTTATCTAGCAGTTGCAGTTGGTTTGTGTATGTGTTCTTTTTACCTTCATTTTTATTTCTACCTTAGTACTATGTTTTCTAGAGGTGGTCTCCTCACTGTCATAAGACATTTGCCACCAGGCCTAATTTTATAGGGCCAAATTTTCAACTTGCCATATTTTTTATGTAATTGTATGACAGTCTTGATTTATAGACCATATTGTTTATGTTTTTGAAGAAGTAAGATATGCTGTAACTGATTTTATGAGTTTTTTCTTTATCTAATAGTGAAATAATTGATTATTGGGTGAAATCCTCCCAAATAAAGTGTAAAATTCACAGATACAAATGATTAGACATGAACTCTTATCTTTGAATAAGTTGGGTTGGTGAAATTAACCAATGGCAACAGTAAAACAGGGTCTGTGGAGATTTTGTCAAAAGAAGCTAAGTAATGTGGAAAACAGTGAGTGGTATGAATTATTAGGTGATGAATTTTAAAAGTAGTGTCCAAAATGTAAATAGTGAAATCATTCAAAGCATTACTCAGCAGCTGCAAGAGCAATAGGAAAAGCTGACATGACAAATTTAGTCATTTCTTAATCACTTTCGTTAGGCACTATTGTCAGCTCCAAGAGACAAATTTTCGTCTTGATTTACACCCATAATGCTAATAGTTGAAACCTAGAAGTTCTCAAAATCGTTTGCTTGCAAAACACCTTTTAGATCATCTTGGATGTTTTTGTGACCCAATGTCATAAAAAGATGTGAAAAATATATAGCATATGTCATCAAAGAAAATTTTATGTTCCCCATTTATATGTTACAAAAGAGGTATTATTTACTATAAGATCCAAAAGTATTAATTAGCTGCTTTTGGTTTAAATAAAATTGATTGTTAAAGCAGAAAATAGAGGATAATACGAGTCCTATTCTGCTGTAGCCTCCCAATAAAAGAAGCAGTGACCCAACTCATTAGCCCTTTGATTTAATATATTGACACTTGGGTACGAATAATTCCGTTTAGTGGCTTTTGCTTCCCAGGGATCAATTTAATTAGTTATAAAATGTGACTTCTTGTCACGAGCTAGAAAAAATGCTGACGTTAAATAAAGTCATACGCAATTTAAACAATAAAGCTATCGATGCCTGGTTAAAAGTTAATGATGCAAAAAAAATGGCTTAATAGAGACAACCTCAGCAGTGAAAGTGATGCTAGGAAAATTAAGCTAAGTGGATGAATGAGGAATGGTGATGTTGTTGAATTGTTAAAACAAATTCATGGCTGGTCTGATGGCTGGCTAGGTTGTAAGTACATTATCTTTCAGACTCATAGAACTAGCGCTGGACTCCTTGCTCAATATTACTTCAGTGTGAGTTTCATGTGTTTATAGATTTTAGGATCTAGGAAAGGGAGGAAATCTTGTTTAGGCTGTGTGGACTAGAAAACTTCTTAAAATCAAATTCCCATTTGAGAGAAGGATGTAGAAGTGGTACTCAGGGCTGTACTGAGTGGCTTCCATGAGGTAGTCTCACATGAGCTCTGCTGGCTGGCCCCTATCATCTCCACAAAATACCACTGGAGGAGCATTGCTGGTGTAAGACCATTCCTACTTGTGTGAAAATATTTGAGATGAACTCTGGTTGTGCATTTTGGCCTGGCAGATTTCCCTCCTTTTGAATAGTGGTTACTGTAAAAGCAGTTCTTCCCAATTTAGAGAAATGTAACCTTATTCACCTACTTAATTAATGCCAACTCTTTTAAGTCATTCATAAAATAAATAGTGTTAGGTTATGTCTCCGACTCCACTATACACTGGCTTTGACACTAACTTGAGTGGTCTTTGTCTCAGTGTCTCTAGCCTCAATATAATTATGTTAAAAAGTGAATGAATTGGCCTAGAATTGAGTAACTACATGATCTCTAAAATGCTTTCCAACTCCCTAATTTAATCATAGATTTAAACCCAACTGGTTAATTCAGTCAAATCAATCGCTTTGGGAGTGGTATAGTCAAAACAACTAGTTGGTTGAGTAAATACACCCTGGTTTCTGCTGGTATGTGTACACGTACCCACAATTGCTTGTCTCTTGGTGTTGACTGCTGCTGGGTCATTAACACCAGTTAGCTAAATAAAAGATAACCACATTTTATTGTCAGACGAAATTTATATCTCACTTCTCCAGCTGTTGCCTTTTCAAGTCATTTGCTCATTAGCTAAAGATGAGGCACATGTTTAAACTTGATGAGTTTTAAAATACTTTTTCTAGTCAAAGGAATTGGCAGAAGTGTTCTATAGCTAATTTTTTTTTAAAAAAAAACAAAGAAATATTTTCTCTTTTCCAGTTTTGTCCCTAGTGGGTTTTGAAGTCAGTGTTTGGTGGGTGGGAATACAGGAGCAAAGAGCTGAGCTCTGGAAAGGAAGATGAAATGGGAATTTATAGTCTTTAATGATTTATCACACTCCTATTTCCCCATTTTATATTGAAACATATATTCTCCCAGTGTTTTCTTCCTGGAACATACTAAAAAGTGTCAAGAGTGAAGATCCTGGGCAAAAGCTTACTGTTTTGGAAATCTGTTTATTGCATATTTCTTTCTGCTGGTTCAGCTGCGGAGGAAATCACTGTAGAGTCTACAGTAGGCCATCAAAGTGCAGTGTATCCATCTAGGAAAATCAGTGAATAACTTGTCTGTTAACATAAAATAACTGGGGTTGAAAATTGCAATAAATCATAGAAACCTTGAACTTCCAGTGAAATATGTTTATTAAAATGTGTTTGGGCTGAAATGATTTGGAATTTCATTTGTCGTTCCATTTGTGTAATATATGTGCACACACTGAAAGGAAGGACACATAGTAGTTAACTTTGAGAAGGGGCATTCTTGAGAAGGAGCTGACAAACTTTACACAACAAAATGACTTTCAGAAGCCTACTAGGGGAGAAGAAACAATTTGGAGACAAATGAGCGTGCTTACATAGTATTTGGTAAAAACAATAACAATAGCAAATATGTCAGAGAACGAAAGGGATTATTGCTAAGGATAAAATCTGTGCCAAAGACAAGTTTTCCAGTGGAGTAAAGGTTATCTTTTCTTCTTCTTCTTCTTAATGTTGGGGGCAGTGCAATTAACTGAGGACAAGAGGGAAATTGTAGGGGACTGATGTTAGATAAACTATTTTGTCTTTGTGTTGACATTAAATTGGCAACAGCCTACACAGGGGATGCCTGGAAAAAAGTAAGGAGAGAAAGGCATTAATATTTTTTAGTGTGCGTGGGTGCGCCAGCAGTAGAGGGGCCCGTGTTTTCTTAGGGCTCAGATGGCAAAGCTAAGCATTCAGCCCACGGCAGGAAAAAAGTGCCTTTTTTGTTTTCTGACTGCGGAGTCCAGGCATTCCCAGGGGAACACAATGAATGGCCCATTTTGTCCAACACAGTTTCATAGACATAGATTTCTTGTTTTTTCATAATTATTCTTGCCCGTCATTGGGTGTGCACATGACATTTGAGCGTGTTTTAAAGTCTTAACACACTCATGTGCCTGCAATAAAGTTACTCATAACAATCCGGGCTTTCTCCAGACAACAGAGCAGGGTCTGTTGTTTTCACAAGTCACAGCAGCTGGGAGGCAATTGTGAAGACAACAGCTTAATCTAGCTGGAAAATACAGGAAGAAGAGAGTATACACTAAATTTCCTCCCATATTATTCAAACAATGAAGAATAAAAAATGGCTATGGGTGGTCTAACTCAATGACTGATTGGCAGAACATACTTTAAATTTCTTTACAATATTTTCTTGAAATGTTGAAAAATCTACCAGGTTACATTTACCATATTTATTAGTCAGCTAAAAGGCAGGCACAGGCAGTGGTACACAACTACATTTCAATGGCTATATAAAGTACAACCGGTTGCTTGCTTTTTATAATTTGTTAATTAGCAGTTGGTGTTCATACAAAGAGATGCTATGACCAAGTAGTTATGAAGCAATGGTTAATCTCCTTTGAAAGGGGTGTGAAAGACTAAGAGATTCATGGTAATTCACATCTTCATGTCAGGCTGAATTTCTGGTGTGCAGTCATTAGCAAGTTTTAAATTTCACACTGAATAACAGAATTTAGGGATGAGGAGAGTAACTCTGAAAGATTTAAATCTAACCTGGAACATCAGAGTGGAAAACTGGCTGTGTTCTTCAGGGTGCTGAAGTGAACCAAGTTGTTTTTATTCCATGTGGATAAAAGGAGATAAGAAATATGAGAAGTTCAATAAAAAGAAGGAAACTTTTCAGTGTTCCTCCGAGCTTGCTTTGGCGGCAAGGGATTAAGCTGGACTTGAGGAAGGAAGTGACTTAAAAAAGCAGGATTGGCAGTGCTGTGCTTAACTATTTCAAACTCAACTACCCTTTTCCCTTCAAGGAGACGTTTTGTGAAAACTTCTTGTGGACTCTTAATAGATATTCAGGTGACATGAAAGTGTTTGGTCTCTAAGACATAGTGGTTTTATTAATATTTTATTGGGAAAGATGAAGTAGTCAGAGCTGGCAACTTGTCTCATCACCTTTGTAGGTATTCAATGCCTGACTACCTTAATCTCATTTCATTCCCATTCTTAATGTGGAAATGTTATGTCCTCATGAAAATGTTTTTAAATGGAAATCTAATTGAGAAACCCAAATGTTGCTTGGGACCATAGGCTGACCTTTACTGTTTCATCTGTCTTATATGCTGAGCATAAAGGGGTATTTTTATTCTAGTTATTGAGCACCTATTCTGATTGTCCTTAAGTTGCTGTTGTAAAAACATTTTTTGTTATATTACTTCCACTTTACTTAATATCTATCTTCCCTATTCTTGCCAAAACATACCACTGAAGGCCCAATAGCCAGGTTCTTGAGTGTTAAAATCTACTAAAATTAATTCATCTATTGTCTTTGCTAGTATTTCATCTTTCTAGCCCCCAATACTGAGGTATAAATTATCATTTTAGTGCTTACCATCTAAATTTAATAATTTGATAATAGTTATTTATGATCTTATCTGCCAAGCACTGGACCAGTTTCTTTATGTGTATTTTCTTGGATCTTCATAAGTATGTAGTAGTATAAGTTTTATCACCATTTGACAGGTGACAAAGCTAAGGTTATAATCTAGTTAGTTAGTCAGGTATCAAATGTAGATCTCTGTGGCTTCAAAATCTGTGATCTTTCTACTACACCATGCTGCCTTCCAGTTAAATGAAAGGGAGGAAGTAGCAGGGCATAATTAGTAGGAAGTAGGAACATAAATCAAAAGATATTAAGGCTCTTCTTCCTTCTTATTCTCCATCTCTTTCTAATCCAGTTGAAAAGCTATTAGGCAGGCCCAACTGAGGAAGGTAACTGAGTTGGTGGCAGCCTGGTGGGGGTTGATGGCCTCGTAAGGAAAATAGCTTATCAGGGTGATGACTCAATGAGAGTTGGATCTTACTAGATGAAGGCTGTCAAATGGGGAAGTGTCTCAGTATGATCAGGAAATTGGTTGGTAACATATAGGAAATAGAGAAAATAAGTATATATCTATGTGTGTGTGTATGTGTGTTTATATGTCTATATAGATACATATATATATGTACATATATATACACACATATGTGTGTGTATATAATGGGAGCCAGGTTTTCACTCTTTTAGAAAAGAGAGTTAAAAATATGAAATGGCAAAAGATAAGAATAAACTCTGGTGTTGGATTGGAATTGGATGTACCAATGTGACTTCATGGTTTTATATATATCTATGACTATATTAATATATAGATCTCTCTCTATATATAAGTGAATATAGGTATAAATGTATGTGGGTGTATATAATATATACATGAATACATTTCTTAGCTCTGTCCACTGGGAGGGCCTAGAAGCAAAGTATACCCCAGTAGTAATGTAAATACTTTGCACTGAGATCTTAGCTTCTAAATACCATTCTCCTGACTCTGGTCTGGGGACGGGAAGCTACAGGATAAATCTGGAACATTTTATTATTCCAGAAAGTGAGGAAGTGCTTAAAGAATTATAGGAGCATAACAAAAGAATGGAGAGTCCAGCTTGAAGAGGCAATCTGTGTCCATATATGGCACAATTTAAGCATCAAAAAATGATAATGGATTTTTCCCATTTAATAGAATAAGGATCCATGAATTGACACTCTTCTTATAGCAGAGTGCCAACTAAGGAATATACAAGAAATTATGGAAAGAAAATTACTTGCCAACCATCATAGTAATAATGAATTCAAATAAGAAACATGAAGGCATGCTAAAACTATTGGATGAGAGTTAGATAAAGAATGATTTATTTGCATAGTCTCAAAGTTTATCCCCACACAAGAGTTAGGCAAATGCAAAGGTAAAAAGTGTAATAATATAGTGGAAAAATCTGGCAGATGCCACATTACTCCAGTGACATTAACAGTGATGGGAAAAATTGATACCATATGCTACCTGATGGGATACAGTGAGAAGAGCACATATCACTTCTCTGATATGTCTGTCAAAAATGTATAACCTGAATCTAGTCATAAAGAAACATCAGAAAAATATTTAGAGACAGTCTACAAAATAATTGACTTGAAATTTTCAAAATTGTTAAGGTCATAAAGGTCGAGGAGGGACTGAATAAACTATTCCAAATTGAAGGAGACTAAGGAGACATGGTAATACATGATCCTGGATTGGATCTTACTGCTGTAAAGGACATATTGGGACAGTTTTGGTAAAAAAGATGGCAGAATTACTTGAGTTTGAATCCTGGCCTTGTCATGCTATTAATAGTAACTCTGTGGCCTTAACATTTCGGAGGCTCTGTTAATTTAATCTATAAAAAGGCATTGTGATATCTTACTGCATTGTATAGTATGGATTAATTGAGATAAAGTATGAAAGTGTCCAGCATATATTTTCTGGAATGTAGTAAGTCTTCAGGAAGTCATAAGTCTCATTTCTTAAGCTTTTTTTATTCTTAGAATCAGCTTTATATGCAGAACTATGGTGAAGGCCAAATTTTAAAAATTCCTGGTTTACAAATAGTTATCTGCAGTGAATATAGAGAAATAAAGTACATATGCATAGTACTCCATTTTGTAAGATAATTTCCACATCTTTTAGGTAGTTTTCACCTTGATTCCTTAAGGCAAGCGATAGAAATATTATTCTCCCATTTATATATGAGAAAATTTATTACTACTGGTTGAGAAGTGAGATAATACAAGAACAAGTATTTCAGCCTAGTCTTTTGACATCAAAGCAATGGACTTTTCATTATCCAGTGTTTTTTAACCTTTTAAAACTCACATGCCCTCTAGAGAAACAAAAACACCTTATACAATTCTTTAATGTAGCAGAAATTTCAAATTAGATTGATGTTGTTACACATAAAATTATTTTTGTCTTCCAAGATACACATTATTTATTTAAATATTTGTGAATTTTTCTTAGGCAATGTGGAAGTGAGAGCATGATGCCTAGTGTTCTGCTTTGTTTTTCTCATCATAGACATAGTAAAACCAGAATCACAAATATATATTGACAAAAATCAGTTTTTGGTATGGAGAGACTGCACATTTACACAGCTATACCTCAGAGATATTGTAGGTTAGATTCCAGACCGTCACAATAAAGTGAATTTCACAATAAAGTGGATCACATGAATATTTTTTTTCCCAGTGCATATAAAAGTTATGTTTACACTATACTTAGTCTATTAAGTGTGCAGTATCATTATGTCTACAGTGTACATACCTTAATTCAAAAATACTTTATTGCTAAAAAATGCTAATGATCATCTGAGACTTCAATGAGTCACAGTCTTTTTGCTGGTGAAGGGTCTTGCCTCGATATTGATAGCTGCTGACCAATCATGATGGTGGCTGCTGAAGATTGCAGTGGCTGTGGCAATTTCTATAAAAGAACCATGAAGTTTGCCGCATCAATTGACTCTTCCTTTCACAAAAGATTTCTCTGTAGTATGCCATGCTGTTTGATAGCATTTTACCCACAGTTAACTTCTTTTAAAATTGGAGTGAATCCTCTCTAACTCTGCCACTGCTTCATCAACTAAATTTATGTAATACTCTAAATCCTTTGTTGTCATTCCAGTAATGTTCACAGCATCCTCACCAGGAATAGATTCCATCTCAAGAAACCACTTTCTTTGCCCATTCATAAGAAACAACTCTTCATCCATTCAGGTTTTATCATGAGATTGCAGAAATTCAGTCATATCTTCAGGGTCCACTTCTAATTCTAGTTCTCTTGCTATTTTCACACATCTGCAGTGACTTCCTCCACTGAAGGCTTGAACCGCTCAAAGCTATTCATGAGAGTTGGAATCAACTTCTTCTAAACTCCTGTTAATGTTGATATTTTGACCTCCTTCCATGAATCACAAATGTTCTTAATGGCATCTAGAATCCTTTCCAGAAGGTTTTCAATTTACTTTGCCCAGATCCATCAGAGAGATCACTGTCTATGGCAGCTACAGCTTTATGAAATGTATTTCTTAAATAATAAGACTTGAAAGTTGATATTACTCCTTGATTCATGGGCTGCAGAATGGATGTTGTGTTAGCAGGCATGTAAACAACATTAATCTCTTTCTACATCTCCATCAGAGCTCTTGGGTGACCAAGAGCATTGTCAATGAGCAGTAATATTTTGAAAGGAATCTTTTTTTTCTGAGCAGTAGGTCTCAACAGTGAGCTTCAAATATGTAGTAAACCATGTTGTAAAAAGATATGTTGTCATCTAGACTTTGTCATTCAATTTCTAGAGCACAGGCAGAGTGGATTTAGCATAATTCTTAAGGGTCCTAGGATTTTCAGAATGGCTTCAACTTCAAGTCATTAGCTCCTAACATGAGAATCAGTCTGTCCTTTGAAGCTTTGAAGGAAGGTATTGACTTCTCCTCTCTGGCTTTGAAAGTCCTAGATGGCATCTTCTTCCCATTTAAAACTTTTTTGTCTCCATTGAAAATCTGTTGTTTTATATGGACACCTTTATCAGTAATCTTAGCGAGCTCTTCTGGATACTTGCTGTAGCTTTTCCATCAGTGATTGCTGCTTCACCTTGCACATTTATGTTATGAAGATGGCTTCTTTTCTTAAACCTTATGAACTGACCTCTGGTAGCTTCCAACTTTTCTTCTTCAGCTTCCTCATCTCTCTTAGCCTTCATAGAATTGAATAGAGTTAGGGCCTTGCTCAGGATTAGGCTTTGGTTTAAGGGAATGCTGTGGCTGGTTTTATATTCTATCCAGACCACTGAAACTTTCTCCAGCGAATAAGGTTCTTCTGCTTTCTTATCCTTCATGTATTCACAGGAGTAGCACTTTTAGTTTTCTTCAAGAAGTTTCCCTTTGCATTCACAACTTGGCTGTTTGGCACAAGAAGCCTAGCTTTCAGCCTGTCTCAGCTTTCTGCTAAATTTAATCATTTCTAGCTTTTTATTTAAAGTGAGATACTCTTCCTTTACTTGAACACTTAGAGGTTGTTATAGGGTTATTAATTGGTCTGATTTCAATATTGTTCTGTATCAGGGAATAGAGAGGCCTGAGGAGAGGGAGAGAAATAGGAAACAGCCAGTCAAGAACATTCAGAATACACATGACATTTATCAGTTAAGGTCACCATCTTATATGGGCACAGTTCATGGTGCCCCAAAATAATTACAATAGTAACATCAAAGATCACTGATCAGAGATGACCATAACAGATATAATAATAAAGGAAAATTTGAAATATTATGAGAATTACTGAAATGTGATACACAGACACAAAATGCACAGATGGTGTTTGATAGACCCACTGGAGGCAGGGTTGCCACAAACCTTAAATTGTAAAAAATGCATTATCTGTGAAGCATGATAGAGCAAAGCGCAATCAAATGAGGTATACCTGTATATACTAATTCAAACTATACACACCCTCTCCATGAAGTTTTCAAGGAATTCCTTACTTCCCTCTGATTTCCCCTTTCCTCACCACCCTTACTCCCACAATGTGGCCTAAGACTCCAGCCCTGAAAATCTCTGCATCATTAGGCAATACGGTATATTGGTCAAGAGGAGAATTCTAGAGCCAGACTACCTGGATCCAAATCCTGGACTCTCCTCTTATTAGCTGCCTGACCCTGAGATAAGCTACTAAGCTTTTCTGTGCCTTGTCTATAAAATGGGGAAAATAATAGTACCTACCTCATGAAGATTTTTTGAGAATTAAATGTGTTAATGCATATAAAGTATTTAAAAACGTGCCTGGCACATTGCAAATGCTATATTAGTATGGCCTCTATACTATTATCATCACCCATGTAATTACTGTTGTGGCTTAAAGCGGTATAATAACATGATAACATTATATAATGTCATAAGTCTCAAATTAGATTAGCATATGTCATTAGGTCTTTAGTATGTCCCACTTATTTTTGTGCCTGATAATTCAGAATCTCTACTGTTCACCTTCCTTAGATATTTTAGTGAAAATATTCATCTTTCTATTTTGCAAGATCCTCCTTTAAGCATTTGTCTTATAGAAAAACCTTATAGGATAGGATAGACTCAGATATGTTCCTCAGAGCTTTTTCTCCTACCTACTCTTACAAACATGCTTTGGTGATTCTTAGGTCACAGACACCCACCACTCTAAAACTTATCCCTTGGAAAATAGCAGTAGCAGTGGGGTAGGATCACTCAGGGCATAATGAAGCTCTAGGGAGAGAGAAAGTGAAGAACACGCACAAACACACACATGAACACACAGACAGAGGCACATACACACACACCATGATTCTGAAATGCTCTCCAAAAGGGGATATGCCCCTTTTGTTTAAGAGAGCACTGAACTATTAATATTTTGAAATGGTCACATTTAAATTCCATGCTTAGAGTATACTAAGCACTTTACATCATTTTCTCTTCACAACAGCCTCTTTTAATAAGGAAACTGAAGTTAATCAATTTGTTACATTACTGGGCCTGACCTAGATCTTTTATTATATAATAGCTTCAGTTCATTTATTTCAGGGCTTATGCTAACATACCACAACTGTCTCTTAATGAATAATGCACTATTCACTGTTTGTTGAAATAAAACTTTAAAAAATAATTGAAATCTTTTAGTTCTGCTCTGATCTTTGTTACTTCTTTTCTTATGCTATGTTTGGGGTTGATTTGCTCATCTTTTTTCAATTCTTTGAGACAATTCATTAGATTGCTGATGTGTGAATCTTTCTGTCTTTTGGATGTAGGCATTTATGGATATAAATTTTCCTCTCAGGACTGCTTTAGCTGTGTCCCATAGATTTTGATAACTTGTGTCTCCCTTGTCATTTAGTTCAAAGAATCTTTGATTTCCATCTTAATTTCCTCCTTAATGCAATAATCGTTCAGGAGAAGATTGTTTAGTTTCCGTGATTTTGTGTAAAGATGAGAGTTTCTGTTGGAGTTGATTTCTAATCTTATTCCACTGTGATCTGAGAAGATGCATGGTATAATTTCTATTTTTTTAAATTTGTTGAGACATGCTTTGTGGCCTAGGATATGGTCAGTCCTATAGAATGTTCCATGAGCTGATGAGAAAAATGTATATTCAGTGTTTTTTTGGTAGAATGTTCTGTAAATGTCAGTCAGGCCCATTTGTTCTAGAGTTCTGTTTAATTCCATTGTTGCTTTGTTTATTTTCTATTGGGAGGATCTGTTCTGTTCTGTCAGAGGGGTGTTGAAGTTCCTGGCTATTATGGTATTGCTGTTTATCATTTTGTTTAGATCAAGTAGGATTTGCTTTATGAATCTGGGTGTACCTGAGTTAGGTACATAAATATTTAGAATTATTATGTCTTCTTGTTGAATAGTACCCTTCACCATTATGTAGTGACCATCTTTGTCTTTCCTTACTTTTGTTGATTTGAAGACTAAGTTATCTGAAATCAGAATTGCTATGCCAGCTTCCTTTGGGCTTCCATTTGCTTGAAATATTGTTTTCTACCACTTCACCTTGAGTCTGAATGCATCCTTGAGGGTTAGATGTGTTTCCTGAAGTCAGCAGATACTTGGCTTGTGTAGTTATCCATTCAGCCAGCCTACGTCTCTTTAGTGGGCAGTTCAAGCCATTCACATTTAGTGAAAGAATTGATAAGTGGGGCAGATTTCTGTTCATCCTATTGAGTGGAACTTTGTTGCTTTGTTTTCTCTCTTGAGTCATTGTGGTATCTGGTCTTTGACCTTTAGCTTTTGGATGATTTTACACTGGTGAGTGTTTATTGTGCTGATTCATGTGTAACACTGTTCTGAATACTTTTTGGAGGGCAGGTCTTGTCTTGATGAATTCCCTCAGTATTTGCTTTTCTGAGAAGGTCTTTATTTCTCCTTTGTATAAGAAACTTAGTTTTTGCAAGGTACAAGATTCTAGGCTGGGCATTATTGTGTTTGAGAAGAGTGAGAATGGGGCCCCAGTCTCTTCTGGCTTGTAAGGTCTCAGTTGAGAAGTCTGCAGTTACTCTAATGGGTTTTCCTTTGTAGGTTACCTGCTTCTTTCACCTTACAGCTCGTAGGAGGGCCTCTTGGGTGGTTATTTTGGCCAGTCTGATGACTATGTGTTGGGGTGTCTTCCTGTTTGTAATGAATCTCCCAGGAGTCCTTTGAGCTTCTTGTACCTGGATATCTAGATTTTTAGCAAGGCCAGGAAAATTTTCCTCCATTATATCCTCAAATAGTTTATCTAACTCTTGTGTGTTTCCTTCTTCACACTGAAGGATGACTATAATTCTCATGTAAGGCCTCCTTACATAATCCCACATTTCTTGTAGGCTTTGATCTTTTCTCTTATTTCTCTGCTCTATCTCTGCAACTGACTAATTGAAATCTATCTACTCTTGCTTCATTCATCCATATGCTAGTATCATGCTGGTTTGAGAGTTTAGCTTGTAGGACAAGGATGGGCTGCTCAGGTTTTCAGTACCTGGTGAATTTGGGTGTCCTTGTGGCATAAAATTTGTTTTCTTTCCAAGCCAAGAGCAGATAGGACAAGGCTGTCATTGTGACAAGGTAGTGTAAATGGAACCAAAAAATCAGGCAACCTAATCCTTCAGGAGGGCTATAGATCAAGCTCAGACTTCCCAATGGAACCGTTTTTCTGTTTAATGCTAAAGTAGAATTTTCCTTTTTCTAAAGATATTGTTCATACCCTTTACCCACAAAGGAAAGACCTTCATCATATCAGCTTCTTCCTAGGTACAAAGATAAACTTTTTTTTTTCTTTAGAGAAGCAACTGTAAAATTTGGAAAGACTAGAAGTTACAGAAGATATAGGTTTTAATTCTGGCTCCCCCACTTCCTAGCTATAGTGTTGGGTAGATTATATAATCTTGTATCAATATTTTGTTAGCCTATTAAGAAGTAGTATTCCATAGAATGGACTTAATATAATTCATTTAGCCATCTTCCAGTTGGTGGACATTCACTTGATTCCAGCTATTGGCTGTTGGGAGTGATGTTGCAAGTCTTTATGTAGACATATATTTTTATTTTTCTTGTGTAAATCTCTAAGAGTGGAATGATTGCTGGGCTGTATGAAAATTGTGTGTTTAACTTTATAAGAAATTGCTGTATGGGAAAGTGGCTGTATCATTTTTAATTCCTACCAGCAATATATGAAAGTTGTGGTTGTTCTGCATCCTTGCCAACACTTGATATTGTTAATCTTTTTAATCTTTACCATTCTCATGGATTTTAAGGGTATCTCATTGTGGTTTTGATTTTAATTTCTTGAATGAGTGGTGATGTTGAGCATTATCTCATATACTTATTGGCCATTCATATATTTTCTTTTGTGAATTGTCTATTCAAATCTTTAACCCTCTTTCTATTAATTTATTTGGCTCATTATTGAGTTGTAATAGTTTTTTTGAAAAATATTCTAAATAGAAGTCCTTTATTTTCTTTGGAAAATATTTTCTCCCAGTTTGTGACTGAACTTTTTAACTTGTGTATTTTAAGGAGCAAAGTTTATGATTTTTATGCCACCCGTTCTATCATTTTTTTTCTTTTTTGATTTATGTTTATGTTCTGCTTTTAAATATTTGCCTAATACAATACAGTAAAGATTTTCTCCTATGTTTTCTTCTAGTTGCTTTCTAGTTCTAATTCTTACATTTAGATCTTAATCCATTTTAAGTTAAATTTTGTGTATAGCATAAGATAAAACTCTAGGCTTGGCCAGGCTCACACTTATAATCCCAGCAATTTGGGAGGCTAAGGCAGGAGGATCACTTGAGGCTAGGAGTTCAAGACCAGCCTGGGAGACATATAGAGATCCCATCTCTAAAAAATAAATAAATAAATAATAATAATCCAGGTGTGGTGGTGTGTTCCTGTAGTCCTAGCTACTTGAGAGGCTGAGACAGAAGGATCACTTGAGCCCAGGAGTTTGAGGTTGCAGGGAGCTATGATCACAGCCTGGGCGACAGAATAAGACTGTCTCAAAAAATAAACAAACAAACAAACAAAAAACCCAGGCTTATTTTTCACATATACATTTCTAGCAAAATCTGTTTGAAAGAATATCATTTTCACCTTGGCATCTCTATGAAAATCAATTGACCAAATAAATGTGGATCTATTTCTGGACTCTGTTCTATTAATTGATACATCTATTATTATATCAATATCACCCTAAATTAAATGGCTTTATAGTGAGTCTTAAAATCTTACTATAGTTCACCAACTTTATTTTCCATTTTCAAAATTGTTTTGACTATTTTTCCCATATAAAATTTAGAATCAGTTTAACACTATCTTCAAAATATCCTGTTGGGATTTTGATTTGGGTTGTGTTGAATCTATTAATCAATTTGAGGAAAATTGCTAGTTTAACAATATTGAATTTCTTCCATTCCATGAATACATTTCTCATTTATTTTGGTGTTTTAAAATTTTCCTTTGCAATTTTCAAACAAAATTGCTTATGTTTAGGGTGTACAACATACTGTTTTGATATGCATATACATAGTGAAATTACTATTACAGTTAAGCAAACTGATCTATCCATCACCTTCTATAATTACCTTTTTTTGGGTAGTAAGAGGACAACTCTACTCTCTTGGAAAATTTTCAGTATACAATACATTATTACTATAGTCCTCATGCTGTTACATTATCCTTGCAGTGTTTTCTAGCTTTGAGTATAGAGGTCTTGTATACTTTGGTTAAATTTTTGTAAGCATTTTATTTTTATGCTAATGTAAATGGAGTTTTCCAAGTGTTTATCACTAGTGTGTAGAAAGGTAACTGGTTTTTGCCATTGACCTTGTATATTGTGACTTTGTTTAAATTACTTATTAGTTCTGGTCACTTTTAAAAAGAATTTCATAAGATTTTTTTAGCTGGGCCTGTAGTCCTAGCTCTTCAGGAGGCTGAGGTAGAAGGATCCCTGAACCCAGGAGTTAGAGGCCAGCCTGTGCAACATAGCAAGCTGCCATATTTAAAAAATTAAAGTAAATTAAATTAAACAAAATAAAAAATAGAAGAGTTTCCATGGTCATTATCATAATTTCTGCAGATAAAAGCAATTTCATTTCTTTCCACACACACAGTGTGTTCATTTTATTTCTTTCCCTTATTTCACTGACTAGGAAATGTTGAACAGAAGTGGTAAGACCAGACGTTATTGCCTATTTTGTTTGAGCTTAGGTAGAAAGCATGGAGCTTTTCAGCACTGATTATGATGTTAGCTGTAGGGTATTAGATATACTTTTAAACAGACTGAGAAAGCTCCCTTCTATTCAAGTTTGCTGAAAGTTTTTATCATGAGTTGTTATTAAATATTTTCAAATGTTTTTTCTACATCTATTCAAATGATCTTATGCTTTTGCTCCTTCATGCTCTTATTATGATGAATTATATTAATTGAATTTCATGTGTTAAACCAACCTTGCATTCCCCAAATAAACCCCACTTGGGTATGATATATTATCCTTTTTATATATTATGGTATTCTATTTAGTCTGCCTAATTTTCTGCTTTTTAAAACTTATACCCTGGCCCTCAGGAAAATAACTCAATTTATAGTTTGCTGAAAGCTATCTTAGTAAAGCTGTGTATATTGTGAGGAATATAATGGGAGAAGTTATGATTCTGTACTCAGAGTTTATGGTCTCATACATTTTTTTTAAAAAAGAATAATACATAATTGATTTTAATGTATGTCACAGGCATACAAACTTGGATGGGGGAAGAGAGGCAATTATCAGAGTCACTGTGTATCAGTGTTGCCAGAATGTCTTTGTAAGAGAAATGAGATTTGTTTTCATCTTCTTCACATGTTGTAGATTTATATTTAAGAAAATATATTTAGACTAAAGTTGGGAACAAAAAGTGTATGTTTGTATTTAAATTCTACCTTAAAGAAGACAAAAAGAAAACCAGGAAATAAAAATGAAAATTTCTGAGCTTTGAATTAGCAGATCTAGTTCCAAGTTAGCTGATTTTGACTAGTTATGTCACTGTGGGCAAATCATGTTATCCCTATGTGCCTAAGGTTTTTCCTCTATCAAATGTGGTGGTTAGGCCTGACCAGTAGTTCTGGACAAAGAAGGAGAGGGTATATATATTTCTGAAAAAGCTCACTAGAGTGCCTTGTCCAGTTAAGAATCACCAGATTACATAGTTTTTAAATCCTTTCTATGCCTGAAAATCTGATTTTCTGATTTTGTGAAATTAGTAAACTTGGAGACTAAAGACCTTGCTTTCAGCTCTGCCTTAGTCATTCTTTAGTTTTGTGGCATTAGCAAGTCACTCCTCTCTGGGTCTTATTATAATTATGTTTAAAATGAAGATATTGGAAAAATGGCTTTCTAAAACCATTCCAGTTCTAAAAATCTATGATTCTAAAGTGAGCTAAATCTCTATGATTATATGCCAAACAGGCAAACAACTTACTGTAGTAACATAAATAATTATGGTTACATTTTTTATGTGAATGTATTCAGCATCCTTAGGAATCACAGAAAATATAAACCAAGACCCACATTGTTAAAGTCATTTCTAACTTTTAATGGGAAATGTAAATTCTATCTTGAGCATATATTGAAATTCTGGCTTTGTGTAGTATCTACTCTCAACCTGTAATTCAAAAATCTAAGAATTTTGTATGTTTTTCTAGGATGTAGTTTTCCTTTGTTATTTACAGTCTGTTGTAAGAAAGCTTCAAAGGATATTGGGCATTAGAGCACCACATCTTTAACTAGCTGGGACATAATACATGATTCGAGTCCCCAATATTTTCTAACAGTAAGGTTTGTTTATTAAAGAAACCCCATGCTGTGACTGAATCAGTCTAATAGAAGCCAAGTTTGAACTTGAACATTCAAATGTATGCCCATATATCTTGGGCATATATCATATATAATGATGTGGGGTCTAGACATCTTTCTGGGTTTGTTTATGTCTGTTATGGATTCCCCTCATTATCCATGCTGTTTGAAGGGAGACCCCATAGATTCAGCTAGTTTATTACATACTTTCTGTATTTTAAGACTAACTCGGAGTTCCAAGTGGCACATATGTTCCAACTTGGAAGGTTATTTTCTCACTTTCCTGCTTTATGATGATGATTAAGGAAAAATAGAACAAGATTTTAGGGAATGATGATATGTTTGAGAGTGGCTCACCATAATCCTTTTGGCCATGTTTCAAATATAGTTTTGTAATCTTTATGTTTATTATGCCATTTTTCCTAAAATTTTTTGACAAGTTTGAGTTATAGTTATAGCGTCTGTTTTCTTATTTTTAAAACCATATTGTGTACCATCTGTTGTTTCATTATCATTGATTATAACTTTCGAATTTAATATATGTAGATAAAGACCTTAACCTTCAGTTATTACTAATTTTATAGTTTATGTATACACAGTACATTCAGAATGCTAGATAGAGGTGAGTAAGTATACCTGAATACATTTTAGATATAAAAACAAAAACATTTTTATTTCTAGTTACTGTTATAAATTTGGGGCAAGTAATTCATGATCACTTGACTAGCTGCCTTCATTGTTGTGGTGTTGTTTTTGTTGTTAAAACCACTCCCCTTAACATTTACTATATTTTATGCAATTAGGTATCTCTGTGCATAACTCCTTAATTTTAAAGAAACTACTACTCATATTTTTATGAGTTGCAAAGCTATTTTTTCCTCAAGTAAAATAAATAAATCAAATAACATAAGAACTTTCAATAAATATTGAAGGAGGGTAGATTGTCATCAGAATTTATCATTATAGGTATTTTTTGAGGGGGTAATATAGAACTTGCTATAAATATTCATCATGTTCTTAAATCTAGAGATATTCAATGATTACGTGATTTTATGTCTGTTTATGCTGGAAGGAATAAAAGAAACTTTAAAAACTGAAAGCATAAACATAATTGAACCACCCACTTAAAAGAGAAATTGGAATAGATGTTTTCCAGGGGAGAACATGCTTTCTGTGTAAAAAGGGCTAGTGTAACAAGAAGTCATCTATTCTTGATTTCTTTAGACAGCTAGAGCTTTGTGCCTTGTCTAGTTTCTGTGTTTTAAGAGCTTGTTCTGTGTAGCAGAAATAATACAATAAATGGGTTTAACCACATTTGTCTCAGCTAGACAGTCTGCTTTGTCAGAGATTGCTGGTACAACATAAACAAATTATGTGTTTGTAGTGCTTTTCAATGAAAGCCTATCTAACAGAGCTGAGATTGTGTTTCAGCAGCTGTAGATTTAATCTCCTACCTGTCAGTTAAAACAGGCATTTCCTGAGCCAGATAAGGACTGGTTGTAGAGCAGAGAAGTAGTCACAGCTGGACAAAGACCTATTGTTATTGGCTGATAATTTCTATGTAGATTCAACTCTTTATTCTACCATGGAAACTACAGTCATAGTGCAGTATTAAAGAAGCAAATTTGGCCTTTTTTATTTTTAAATCAAGAAGAGTTAAAGAGAATCAAAATTAGGCTTTGTGTCATTTATTTTGGGAAATTGTCATGTTTAATTAAAAAAATACCTATACCTTTGAGTATCACAATTTTAGATCATTGTAGCTATGATATTAGGGCTATGGAGAATGCCTGTTCACAGTTTTGTAACTGCATATTTAGAAATTCAAGTAGTAATACAAACTACCCAAAGTCAAAAAATTAAATCTATGGATTGGTGTTTTACCATGTGACTCATATATCGTGAGTACTATGATTTTGAGTCCTGAATGTTCTGGAACAGATCTAATGTTAAATATCTGTTCTGTAATAGGTATGTGTACACTTCTACATTTCTTCTTTCCCTTGTATCCTGATTTCAAGGAGAAAAATATGTTCCTCACTGTAGCTATTGGAGAACTGGAGGGTAGAGAATAGTGGAAATAAGAGTTAAATAACTTCATTCAAATAAACATCTTTGATCCTTCCTTCCTTCCTTCCTTCCTTCCTTCCTTCCTTCCTTCCTTCCTTCCTTCCTTCCTTCCTTCCTTCCTCCCTCCCTCCCTCCCTTCCTTTCTTCCTTCCTCTCTCTCTTTCACACTCTCTCTTTCAGAATTAGGGGACTGGGGTTCCCTTTTTCTCTTTGGTTCACCTTCTTACCCATAGAAATTTATAAAGCTATGTTGAACTGTTGCAAAATTGGTAGAATTGGTTTTGAGAAAATATCTATCTCTACTTTTGTGTAAGTTATAATATTATTATGAGTACCACCTCCTAAGTAAGGAATAACTAATGGTAAGACACGCTGATGGATTGGTCCTTGTGTTTATACTGACTTTTAGCAGTCTAAATCTACAACTTTCCAATTGTCAGTTTAAATTTCAATTTTAAGCTGGTGTGGTGGCTCACACCTGTAATCCTAGCATGCTGGGAGGCTGAGGCGGGAGGATTGCTTGAGGTTAGGAGTTCAGAGACCAGCCTGAGCAAGAGCCAGACCCCATTTCTACCAAAAACAGAAAAAATTAGCTGAGTGAGGTGGCATGTGCCTGTAGTCTCAGCTACTCAAGAGGCTGAGGCAGGAGGATGGGATCACTTGAGCCCAGGAGTTTGAGGCTGTAGTGAATTATGATGACGCCATTGCACTCTACCCAGGGTGACAGAGCAAGACTCTGTCTCAAAACAAATAAATAAATAAATAAAAATGAAAATAAAATAAAATTTCAATTTTAAGTAATCAATGAGTTCTTAAGGTTAAAAATAAACATATGTATCTTAATTTAAGTAAAATTTTTATAATTAAGTTTTTAAAGTTTTTATAGTAATTCCATTTTGCAAGAAGCTTTTTATACATATCATTTTGATCCTTACAAAGTATTTTTACAGTAAGTATAATACTGGGTTTTGGAGTTTACATTTGCTGAAGTGTAAGGGACAGAGTGGGCAGTAATTGGGTCAACATTGTGGATATAATAGATAGCACTAATTTAAAAAAAACCCAAAACAAACCACAACATCCTTGCTTGCTTGCTCCCTCCCTCTCTGTCTTTTTTTTCTTTAGTTTTCCTTTCACGTTTTTCTTTTCTTCTCATTTTTCTTTCCTTAACATCATATGATTAGGACAAACCTGTCTCTTATTACCTTTGTTTTTTTGGTGGTACGAAAGGTCAATTAAGATTTTATATTGTGCCTACCTTTAAATCTAAGACATACAATACTTCTCTTTCTTCTTTATTTGCTCACTGTTAAGAATCGATATCAAGGGCAAAATAATACTGTGTTTCTGATGGACTGAAGTAAAAATTAATATATTAAAATAGAGGATAAAGGAATATTAGAATTTCTTAGTAGGATTTCTTCATTTGAAAGAACTTGTGGAAGATTCAATGTATTCATTTGCTATTTTGAATTCTGATTATTGTTTTTCCTTTTTTTTAATTCAGCTTATTATGGGGGTACAAAAGTTCGGGTTATATATATTGCCCATGTCCTGCCCATCCCCCTGAGTCAGAGCTTCAAGCGTGTCCATTCCCCAGACAGTGCGCCTGGCACTCACCATGTAGTCATACCTCCATCCCCTCCCCCCACCCCCCACCTCCCCGAGTCAGCATGACCATTCCCCAGACGGTGCGCAATGCACTCATCATGTAGGCATACACCCATCGCCTCTCCCCACCCCCCGCCTCAGTCTGATATCCAATTGGTATCATTCCCAAATGTGCACTGATTATTTTTTTCTCTTCATCTGAGTGGACCAGCATCTTTCCACTTCTCTTTGGGCTTATATTCCTTTTCAGCTATAATTGCATTGAGTCATTGATGGCATTGAGCTATTGCTAAACAATGCTATTGGCCTATTATTCTTTGTAACAGCAGGAGTATCACAAGAGGTGAATTACTGTAGTATTTGACTATATATTGTAAATTCTAACTTCATCTGGCAAATATGACATTAGTCTCAACTACTAAAAACAAAAAAGAAGCAGGAGTTTTATTTAACCAGTGTTTGAGCCAGTTTGTATATATTAAATTTTCTACTTTTGTGATCTTTACTAAGAGTTGATTTTTCCCATGGAAAATTTTATAGGTAACTTGAATTATTTTTAAATATTCCTATACTTCCTACACAGAGACTGAATTAAGAATTTGCATTCTCAGTTTCTGTCAATAAGCTTTTCTGTTGCCCCAAATTTTATTATAATACATAATATTTGCGGGAAAGAATTACAGTGATGCAGTAGTATCCAATTATGTTTTAATTTCTTATCCTCTTCTCTCCTGTAGGCATTAAAGAGTACAAATGTTTGAAAATGATGTGCTTCTGTCTCATATGCAATCACTAGACAGATTACATTTTTGTCAGTTAGGCAATCAGTCAATCATATATTTACTCTTTGCTTGGCATATTTGGAGGCACTGTCCTAGGAGCATGTTAAGTTTCTATCTGCAGGATGTTTTCCTTCTGTTTGATCAGAGGATATATAAGAAGGAAAGAGGTCACCATTATCTTCACCTCTATTGAGGTAGTTTCTAAACTGATTTCTCTACTTTCATTCTTGCCCCATTATCATCAGGTTTCCTCACAGCAACTGGAGTGGTCTTTATAAACCTAAATTAGGTCTCATGCCACTACTTTCTCTTAAGATTCTCTGGTATCTTACTATCACAATCAGAATAAAATCCAAATTTTTACTGTTTTCAACAAGACCCTAAATGATCTGATCTCTACCTGTTTCCCCTACCACTCTCTGCCATTAGATTTCTAATCTTTCCCCTACCACTCTCTGTGCTCATTCTGCTTTGGCCTTACTAGCCCTCTCACCCAATCCATTACTGCCTCAGGGCCTTTGCACTCACATGCTTACTGCCTGAGTGGCTTTTCTCTTAGCTAGTTCCATGTAACATTTCCTCAGGTCATTCAACCCCGTGCTATATTATCTCCATAAAGAAGCCTTCCTTGACCATCCCTTTTCCAAGATAGTCTTCTCTACTTCCTGTTTCCTACCTACTGCCTCCACTTTCTGTCCTCTACCCCTCACACTCTATATAGTTATGTTACTTTATTTTTCCTCGTAACACCTATTATCAACTGATATTTATTATATTTATATATATTCATTCATGTGTGTATTTGTATACAAACACACATATGTATATATACATATACACATATACTTTCATTTGTATGTTGTCTGTCTTCTCTAGACGATGATGGTAGGGGAATATTGTCTGTTGCTGTATCTCCAGTGCTTAGAATAGTGTTAAATATTAAAATAAACATTGGTTTAATGAATGAATGAATTTATACACTTAGGAAAACCATTCTACAATATATGTATGTGCAATACATGTTTTGACAAAGGGAAAGAAATTTTGTTTGGGGACTCTTCATAGAAGAGTTGAATTTCAGCTGAAACTTGAAGAATAGGTCAGATTTGGGAAGGCAGAAAGCAGAGGAAAGATCATTCCGTATGTTGAGAAAAGTGATATGAATAAAGACTTAGCAGCTATTGAAAGAAAAAGGAGAAAGATTATGGTAAACGTAGGGAAAGAGGCTTGAGGGGTACGTTAAAAACATCTTGTGGAGGGACAGCCTAGGCTAGGGAGTTTGGACCTTCCCTTCTTTAACAGGAACATTTCTTTATGGTATCTAAGTTATTTAATGTGAAGATAGTATTAGATAAAAGTAAGAAAAACAAAGAAAATTGCTTTTTAAAAATCAGCACGTTAGCTTACCCTTGTAATCATTGTCAGTGTTGACTTTTTCTTTCACTGAGTTCGGGTAGCAGGTGTAGGAGTGCATGTGTTTGTGTGTGTAATGTGCATGCTGGGGGTGGGGTAGGTATTGCAAGTTATGCTCCAAAATGACATTACAGTGCATGTCATTAGCTTTTTGATCTAAAAAGACTAAAGTATGATAAAGAATGAAAATCTGAAGGCTACTAGACTGGTGATTGTCACTGTTTATGCCTTTCCTCAGTATCCGGTTTTTATAAAGATCACCTTACTTTACTTCCTTGCCTCCAAATCATATGTGCATGCACCATCACTCACTGATACTTTCAAGGAGGTCACCTTGCCATGGCTGAGGCCCAGCTATCAATAGCTTACACATCTTATTTGTGTTCTGTTCAGAGTTCCCACAGTATGTTTTTCGGGCCTCTTTGCTTATGATGAAACTGTTTCTACTCTCCACGGTCACGGATGCTCAAATGTTTTTCTGTCATTCATTTAATATTACATAATAAGTTCACTGTGATGTAACAAAAAACTTTTTTTATTATTATTTTGGAAAATTGTATTCCTGACTCTTCCGGTGAGAACATCTTATTATTTCTGTCAGTAAGGATTATAACTGATGATGATAAAATTATTAAAAAAGCTTAGAGGCATCTCTAAATTTTACTGTAGAGGAATTTCAACAGATGTAATTTGAGTACTCGATCATTAAAAAATACCTTAAATAAGTGAATAATGTCAATTTTTGTATTTCCTTACCAACTAGTGAACCTCAAAGTTGGACCATGGCATGGCCAAAAGAAAAGATGAAATATGTGTGGAGCATATTTATATTCCTATTGCCTTGATTTGAGGATTATAAAGGGTGAAAGGACTTTGAATTGATTCAGAAGACTAAAAACTCATTAGAATTGTTATAGTTTAGTTTTTAAATAACATAGAATAAAAGTTCTTTAATGCATTTATGCAACAAATATTTGTTGAGACCCTACTCTGTTCAAGGTCTTTTACTGAGCCCTGGGGAGATACAAAGTCCCTGCCTTTAAGTTGCCTATGCATAATTTTAACAAGACCTGTAGTTTAAGATGTAAACCTGCATTTCTGGATGAGGAATTTAATAATTGAACTCTGGTCATTGCTAACAGAATAAGATTGTATAAAATACTTCAGGGGTAAAAGCCAGATTGCCTTCATTACAGGTCAAAAGTTTATGAAAGGTTTATATCTGAATTTGGTTGTTACAAAGAAAGGAATGCCATATTCTTCACAAATGTTACCATATATTTATACAACATTTGAAAAAAAAATTTCATCTTAGCAAAACACTTTGATCATTTTGTATTTAATGGGGTTTCCATTTAAGAACAACAATCATTAGTCTCTAATATGTTTCATACTTCTCTGGAAATAAGACAGGGTGGAACTAGAAACATTCATCTTCACTAGTCTTTGGAAATATCTAAAGTAATTGACTAGCTCAGTCTTCTGTGATGGCCTGGTGACCACTAACTGTGACTATTTGCATAATAGTCAACTCTTCACTTCTGTAGTGATAACTGTTTGTATCTGATTAAAATTAAGACTGTTTTAGTTCTCTTGACTTTTCCAGAAGTTGCAGAAATTGAGATTTGCTGTTCTGCTTTAACCAAACAAATGCACACATGGGGATAACAATATGCTGAGTTTATGCAGATTTTACAGCACGAATCTGAATAAAATACCCACTAATAGATCCTTAAGGAGTAATAAACACACATGAATTTTCCTTAGTTGCACTTTAAAGTGATTTTAACATACTACTAGACCTTAACAATAATATTTAATTGACAAGATTATGCATTTGTATGGATTGAAAAGGTGGTAGATATCTAATTCCAAATGAATCATAAATTTTACTTTTGCATAACATGTTTTATTAATTTCTTTATGACCAGGATATTCTATTTCCCTCCTGGTGAGAGTTTCTTAAAACATAGTAAGATAATTTAAATATATTTAATTAACATTTATCATCCATTTTATAAAGTAATCTAACATGTCTTTTCAAATACTCTCAAAATTTTTCTGGGATATAGATCATAGAAAGACTATAGAATGATGTAGTAACTAATGGAATTTTTGTTTTAATTTGCTTCTCTTTTTAAGCAAAACTTTCCTTTCTCTGTTCACCTTATTCCAAAGTAGGCTGACAAACTGAATGACTTATACAGTTTGTCAGTGAAAACAAACCTAGCACCACTACCTGACAAAATAAGGCTATGGGTGTCTCTAAGGCATCTTTATATTCCTAGTGCCTAGTGACATAGGAATATAGTGATATACAGGCTTATAGCAATAGGTACTCAATAAATAGCTGTTGAAGAGTTGAATTAAGATAGGCACTGCTGCCTTCTCTTATGGAGTAACATGTTTCTCAGGAGTCTAAGATTCATTGCATATGTGTTGAGCTCTTCATTTCATGGAATAAGGGGACAAATAAGTAAGAGATGCTGGTAATTAAGATTATGTTAGTGCTAAACCCATCTTCTTTTCTTTGAAAGTTTAATATTAAACACAACATGTACACATGAATGAGAGATAAAGTAATAACATTTGATTACTGATGATCCTGGTAGATTAATGAGATATTTGCCCATTTAAAAAAATGCAAATAGAGCAAATATATACAATATACTGAGAATATAAATAGAAGTGTTAACACAAAGGACAGGATTGGCTCTTTCATGGCTATTAACATTTCTCCGTTAGTATAGACCTAAATAAAATTTTTAAAATATGTGCCATTGACCTGATAGAGTCATTGTGCTCTTACTCTCAAAGATCATTTCTCTCCTGTGTAACCAAGGAAGGAAGCTGGAAAGTGCTAGACTGTGAAGTGGATTTTAAATAGCTATCTTAAAGAACCAACCCAGGAAATAAAATTGCTTTGTTTGCATGTTTTACTCTCGGTAGTGGGGGTGGGGACACAGTGAAGCTAGTGACAAGATGTGTTTTTTTTCCATTTCTCATTTCTTCAATGAATAGTTTAGATATTTTGTGAAGCATATTTAATGGTCTAAATTAGAAAAGTGATATAAACTACTGATTTTTTGTCTTTATTCCTTTAAATTAACTTTTTATTGAAGTATAATATATACACAGAAAAGTGTGTGTGTGTGTATATATATAAATATAAAGTTAGCTCTTTATTAATGTTCTAACTAAAGCATATGACTTTGAAAAATCAAAGTCTGAGTTTTTAAAAGGATGCTTTTAAACCATAATATCTTGAGTTTTTCTACTTTTTCAGGGGTTTTCTTAGCCTTCCAGTGTGAATTTTGAAGAGTGCTAGCAGTAGTAAGTAACATTCTAGGAAGATGTTGCTTTATATAATGAATGCTCCCAATGGTAACAATGTGTTTTATAAATTATCCTGATGAGACCTAAGAAAGGAAAGAGGGGAGGGGGAGATAGGAGAGAGGAGAGGAAAGAGAAGAAGAGAGAGAGAAAGAGAGAATGAAAATCCTGCCAATAACAAATGACAAACAAACAGAAACAATGCAGGATCCTCTTCTGGATGCAGTTACATTACTTGTACATGTGTATCGATTGGATGAGGGTGGAAAACATCTGGGAAGATGGGACTTCTCTCAAATTCTCTAGAAAATATGTGTCCTAAGTTTGCTCCTGATGAAATTAGAGCTTGTGCATTTTCCTGTTGGAGCTAGATAGGTTCTCTAGAAGCAGAATTTGATATACTCCATTAGCTGTAGCAGCCAAGGATTTGCTAAATAAGATAAAGGAAAAGAAAACAAAGTTATATACAGATGTATTTAAAAGGTATTCTTAAGTTCTCTTCTGTAATGAGACTGTTAAGGCTTAATACCTTTCCCAGATGCATTAACAATACTTCCCTATGGAAATTGGTGGTCAGAAGACCAGCTCTTAGGTCCTAGATGGTTGGTACTCAGAATACTCACTGTGTTCTTAGTCCTGTGGTAAGTGCAACAGGACATACAGAAATATAAATGTCACATTCAGGACACTCAGTTTACTTGCCAAGAGATGATTAGTAAATTGAAGCAATTAGCAAATAGCCAGGTAGGCTATATAATTTATGGCTCCTTTGTGTACTTCAGACTGTGGCCAACCAAGAGAAGTTCAACATGTTGACTACTGAATTATGCTTTCTAAGGAAGGGCAAAGTGGAGTCTGAACATTCTGGAAAGATTTTAACAAAAAAAGTTTAAAACTAAAAGGGTTTCTGTTAAGACATGAGTTTATCCTATCAAATGAGACTTTTTCTCTCCTAACTCTCCAGAATTACCTGAGGTCCATATATTGTGATTTAACATGCACTTTTTGTAGTAAGAAGACATCTCCCTGACCTTTGAAGGCTTTTTTTGTACGATTTCTGGGTCCTTTATTTCTTTTGCTATGGATGCTACAGCTTTTACAGTGGTAACACTTTATGGAAATGGGTCATTTTTTCTTTGTAATAAAAAATATGGCCATTAAGAAAATTGACCCCCTTCCTCTGTTTCTGTCTGTACCCTATCTCTCTCTCTTTTTTGATCTCTGTATTTTCTCTCTCTCTCTCCTTCCCTCCCCCCTCTGTCATGATATAAACATATTGGAAAGATTCCTTTCGACAGTTTAAAGAAGCTTTCTTCAATTAAACCACATAAGGGATGATTTTCTAGAAATAAAACATTTAAAATACCCTCACTTGTTTACTGTCTTTAACTCAGTAATAGTTATTAATATGCACGAGATTTTCAATACAACTACTTACTGCCCATCACTACAAAAAAGTTAAGTAATCTTTATGAAAGAGAAAATGAGCCCCCCTGAGTGTCACTCTGTTTGCATATTAGCATGTAGCCAGGTCTCTGCCAAGTTGCTTTCTGACTGACTGCTACAGATGCTGTTTCTCAAGTATTCTGAGTCATATCTTTACTGCAGGTCTTCAGGGACAAACAATAGCACCTGTTCCTCACAAGATATTAGGCCAGTTAGCCCATTCATGTATCTTTAATGAAGCTCTGGGGCAGATGGCAAAAAAATGGCATCATCAACAACTTAGCAAAGAGAAAACAAAGGGGATAAGTGTTGATGCAACAGTGCTGTTTTACGAATTGGAAGAGACAGAACCTAAGTGTTTCATACACATCTGCTGCTGTCTTGATTCTCTGAAAGATGTGAGGAACACCCTGGCAATTAAAATTTCTGGGCATGTAGCCTATTTGATCAAGAATGTGTTCCCTACCCTCTCCAAACGGGAAACAATTTGGTCATGGATTGTAGAAGGTTGGAATTAATGGACAGTTGTGCTTTGGGGTTCGTAGTTTATTCCTTGCCTGATGCACTAAGCTTTACCCATGATGGGGTTTCTGGTTTCTTGTTAATAATTCAAGTTACATACCCAGCCAGATAGTTCTTGTTTTCAAAGCAATACAAATAATGCAATTTTTATGCCTAGAGATATATTTTAGCCACATCAAGTTTTATTCTTTGTACTAACAAAATCAATTTTACTTGCTTATCCATAGTATAATTAAAGAATTTTGAATTAGAGCTTAGGAAAAGTTATACTTTCAAGAAAAAAGATGCTATCTGAAATTTTGATAACTTCTTGGAAAAGACATGTGGAGACTGGTCATTGTTTGATGCAGTGAGGGGAATTCTATTATTTTTTATTCTTTAGTAAGTATTTTTGGGGGTTGCTGTTTCCCCTGTGACTGCCTTTCCTAGCCACCAAATAGGAAAATAGGCTGATGAGAAGGAAGAGGAAAAAGCAGGATTACATTCCTCAGAGCAAGGTGGGTCTTCTCTGTATCTTCAAAATTCTTTATCTGCCCTAAACACTGGCACTCATTGCAGTGACCTTAATTCACAACTTCCATAAGAGGAAAATATTTTGGATGCTTACGTGATTCTTGTTTGGCTATGAAGCCCTGTTTCCTTGTTGTTGTTTTTTTTCCCCCTTTACCTTGCTCTTGCTTTTCATTTGTGTCCCATATTCAACCAATAATCTTTCAGTAAGTACAATAAATGGAAAGCTATGGGGGGATCTTGTTGCTTTAATTTAAACTTTCTGTTTATATCACTTGTATTGGGTTATACTGGTGAGCATTTTATAGAAGATGGTAGTTGGAAGTATTCATTGATCCTCATTACCCTTGCTAATTTTAAAATCTTAATTCCTTTAACACACTAGGGGAATCTGAATAAGATTGTTTGATTGTATCAGTGTCGGTACCCTGGTTGTGATATTGTACTCTTGCAAGATGTTACCATTGGAGGAAACTGGGTTAAGGGTGCATGCGATCTTTGTATTGTTTATTATTAATATAACTGCATGTAAATCTCAATTATATTTATAAAACTGTCAGTGAAATCATTGTTATTGCAAAGGCTTGCATCCCTTATGTCCTTTAGATCTGTTTTACAAAAGATGATTTCATGCTTCATATGATATGGTACTTAAAAATACAAACTTTGACCCTGACATAACTGGACTTGAATCCTGGCTCCACCACTTTTCAATTGACAAAATTACTTAACCTCTCATGGCTTTGTCTTTCTCATTAAATGAATATGAATAATAACAGTAAGTACCTTTTAGGGTTTTGAGGATTAAATGAGATAGGACATTTAATTCACTTTTCCAGTGCTTGACATATGGAAAACATTAAAAAGTATTAGCTGCCGTGGTTGTTATTGTTATTATTATTGTCATCATCATTGTCATCACTATTATCATTTCCGTAATTGGAGCTAAAAGAGGAACTTTTCATCATCTTCTTTCAGTCTAGATTTTAAGTAGCTACTGGATATTCTGACTTCTCTTTAATAAAGAGCAGTTTGAATTTTCATATCATTGTTTTACTTAAAATAAGTTAAGGACAATTTTATCATTTGAAACTAAATGATCATTGTTAATGAATATATTATGATAAAATACTGGAATTAATGACAGTAGATATTCAGATCAAGTGTGTTCTGGGTAAAGATAAGAGAAAGGAAGGAAGAACTGCATATAAAATTGAACAACATTCATAGTAACCAAACTGCAACAGTATACCTCTGAAACACAAAATTATTTTCAGCTGGAGACCTCCAGGTTTTCTCTGCTAAAACAGTATATGAAAGTGATTTCTCTCTTTGATATTACTGAAGTCCATCTGGTGTAGTGGAAAAGGACAGGGTGATTAGCAGTTCTGGACTGTAGATCCAGCTCTGTCACAGGCTTTGTAACCTTAGGCTCGTATCTTTTACCTTCGCTAGACACCTGTTTCCCCATGTGTAAATTCTGAGCGTTGGGTTAGATTAGTGATTCTCAAAGCATGGTCCTTGGACCAGCAGCACCAGCTTCACCTGGGAACTTGTTAGAAATGTACACTCCCAGGCCCCCACCTCAGATTTATTGTTTCAAAGACTCTGAAGGTGGGGCCAAGCAATCTTGTGTTTTAACAAGTCCTTTGGATGATTCTTATGCATACTAAAGTTTCAGAATTATTGCTCTAGATTAAGCTTTAGTCTAAAATTTAAATTGCTGCACCCAATCCCAAAGTTTCTGATTCGGTAGGTATGGGGTGGAGTCCAAGAATTTGCTTTTTAAAAAAGTTCCCAGATGTTGCAATGCTGCTGCTCAGGTGCTACACTTTGAGAACTACTAGGTTAGGTTATCTCTAAGCTCTATTCCAACTCTATGTTTTTATCATTACTCTTGCTTTCACAGTGTCTTCTATCCTTATTTGCTTTGTCTTTCAACTTATTGAAACAGCCTCTCGGCTAATGGTTAGCATCTAAAGTTTCTAATATATCTTACCTTGTAGAGTGTGATGGACAGAAAGAAACTTCCTTAAATTCTTACAATTTATGTTACTATAAGACACCTACAGCTCTTTGGCATTAAAAATGACCCTACAATTAGATCCAGCAATCCCATTATTGGGCATCTACCCAAAGGAACAAAAGTCATTCTATGACAAAGACACCTGTACCCGAATGTTTATAGCAGCACAATTCACAATTGCAAAGATGTGGAAACAACCCAAATGCCCATCAATTCATGAATGGATTAGTAAATTGTGGTATATATATACTATGGAGTATTACTTGGCTATAAGAAATAACGTTGATATAGAATCCCTTTTGTTCTCCTGGAGAGAGTTGGAGCCCATTCTATTAAGTGAAGTATCCCAAGAATGGAAAATAAGCACCACATGTACTCACCAGCAAATTGGTTTCCCTGATCATCACCTAAGTGCACATTTGGGAATAACACCAATTGGGTATCAGACTGAGATGGGGGGTGGGGGGAGGGGATGGGGGTATAACTACATGATGAGTGCAATGTGCACTGTCTGGGGAATAGACACACTTGAAGTTCTGACTTGGGGGGATGGACGGTACATGTACAATATATATAACCTGAACTTTTGTACCCCCATAATAAGCTGAAATAAAAAAAAAAATGACCCTAAACAGTTTAGTTAGTTATCTCATGCACACAGACAGTTACAGAAGAGATAACTTCAGACACTATGATTCAAGAATGAAGGTCTGGTTCCTAACTACAATTGACCTCCTCGTGTTCCCATAATCTGAAGAGCTTGAGTGGCCAATGTAAAAACAAAATTATGTTTTCATTCTAAGATGCTGTTTAATGAATAACACTAAAGACCTCAGATTACATTTTCAAATGATCCTTGTAATCCCACTTCTTCTTTTTCATGGTCTTCTAGATAGTTGGGATGTGATAAGGCTTTGCTAAGAACATGGCAAGCCTCTGCTGGCCAAACTGAATTATTTAGTTGGCTCATGTTTTCTTTCTTGAAGTAGAGTTATGGGTAAGATTAATTATTTCTTGTTTTATCAGTAATTTGATAATTTTCTAGTCCTTAATATGTAAACTATATAAGAAAAGAGCAAGGATCTAACATTTACTATGACATTACACTACTATGTCAGGCACTGTGCCACAAGCTTTACTTTTATTGTCTGTTATTAAATAACCATGTAAGGTAGTATAATTAGTTTCAGTTTTAACATGAGGAAATAGACTCAGAAAGGTTAAGTAACTGTACAAGATCACGCAGCCAAGAAAATAACTATATAGATCTGAGCTCAGATTTGTTTGCCAACAAAGCCTTTGTAGGCACCTGGTAAGTTTTCAATAAATGCATGTTGAATGAATGAATTAAAGGAATGGTTATAATCATACTATCTTATTAATGTTGGCTTTTAAACAATCATAGAATTATAAAGTTGGAAAGACTCTAAAGATTATCATCTAATCAAGTTTTTAGTTATGTATCTACTTTAAAACAGCTCTAACATGTGGAGGTATACAGCCTTTTCTTGACTATCTCTAGGGAAAGGGCATACACACTACCTCTTTAAGCAGAGTGATTGTGGAATAACTTATTAGAAAATTCTTCTTTGCATTAAACTTCCCTAAAATCTCTTCCTTTTGAGCTTAGTTCTCTCCTCTGTAACCACTCAGTCTTAATCTTTCTTCCATATATCACTTTCAAATATTTGAAGATAACCTTATATCTTTTCTCTCCCAAGCTAGATATTCTGATTTCTTCAACTACTTCTCAAGACCCCTCACAGATAATAGCAACATAATAAATGTTTGTTAAATGAAAAAAAGAGAAGAATAAATAAATGTAACACCCAGATTTCCTCCCTCACTTTCTGGTCTCTTTCTTTAGAGTGTGAGCCATCTGTGCTATGTTCTAGGTGTTAGGGCCATATTTCTAGAGGGAAATGAAATGATTTTCTTTGATTTACTCCTGTAGTGAACAATTGTTACCCACAAAAAATACCGTGTTTTATTTTCTGGCATAGAACAGTACCATGTCTCTGACGTTTCAGGTTTGCATCAGGTCACAACAGCTGGAGTTGAGCAGCAAACCCAGTGCTTTTCTTCAGGGTTAAAGGCAAGACCTGGACACTAGGGGATCAACTCCAATTTAAGCAGGCTAAGTTTGTACTCTGATGTTCGAAACTTGGGCTTACCTCAGCTAAAATGGAAGAAATAGCTGCTCAAAGCTAGTTTCTTTCACGCCCCACTGGCAAGGTAGTAATTGCACAAAGACCTTTTTATTATAAGTTGATTTTCCTGGGAAATGAATTCAGAAAAATACTGTAAAGTGTTTATTTTTTGCTTGCCCTTTATTAACCCACATCTTAGGGCTTTCCCTAGAGAAAATCTGTTGGTAAATGAAACCTCTTTGACCCACACAGAAGCATTTTTTGCACTGTATCCCTGGCTCTGGAGGGAACACGCACAGGACAAGGCAAGTTGGTGCTATTTAAACAGGGTCATTAGCCAGTACATGGAATTTTGCCTAAAGAGAATATTTAGGAATTTAAAAAGGGGAAGGGTTTGGGTTTGATAGAATTACTGGTAAAGGTTTGTATCTTAAATAGGATATAATACAACTCTTTTATGCTGGTAAAAAGGCTGAAGACCCTGTTTGAACTTAAAGATCATTTCTTTTGGTGCATCTTATTTTGATCTTTAAGTAAGAAAAGTCCTATATTCAACCTATAAAACTGTGCCCTGAAAGCCAGGACAAAACCTTCCTGTCATGTTATCCTGGAATCAGGAAAGCATGCATAAAGAAGGGAGCTAGGAAATTAAAATGTAATTTTCACAAGCATGATTCTGTCATAGCTCTTATTTTCTTTATATGCAATACAAATACTGATATAGAGTAAAGATTTTTCTATTTTGCATTTTTGTGCTCTTTGATACATTTATTGAGGTCAAATGAAATTTGATATAGTAGGATTTATTATGAAATGCTCTCTGAATACAACTCCGTAATTACTGAGCTACATGGTAGTGCATAAAGCTGTAAAACTGCTTAGCCAGACAAGCAATTTATATGTTACGTCAAGGTGTGTATGGCAAAGAATATTAGTTTAATTGGGAGCCAAGATGTAGTAGCCTTAAATCTGAAGAGCTATATGTTTAACATAATGCAGTGAGGCTTTGAAATAAGATACCTAAACTGGGGAGATACAGCTTTTAGAATATATAACAATTAGACATTATTTTCTGTCTAAGGATATTAAATACTATTTTCAAAATAAAACACAGAATGCAAAGCAGGTGAAAGGGCAAAACCTCTCAACATTGTACAGTGTAAGAAAAGAAGCAAACTCATTTCTTCTAGTTCTTTGTTTGAAAGAAAGAAAATAAAAGGGAAAAAGTCAAGAGAAAAGAAACCGATTAACTACAGTTTGGTGGAAGTAGGGATGAAGCAAATTCATAATGAAGTTATGTCCTTGGTATGCTAATGGTATCTAATAAAAGTGAGTTGGTGGATTTTGTCTGAATTTTCTCTGATTGCAGATTTGGAATGAGGTTAGAGGTGAGTGGCTGTGTGGGTACCAGCACACCACCAGGAGTGAAAAACAAATACTTCTTGGCATATATTTGCTCTCTGTCTGATCATGGGCTCTCTTCTGTTTAGCAGGTTCAGGGTCACATGCCTCCGCTCATGATCCCAATTTTTCCACATGACCAGCGGACCCTGGCAGCAGCTGCTGCTGCCCAACAGGGATTCCTCTTCCCCCCTGGAATAACATACAAACCAGGTAAGTAGAGAGAGATTTGATATTCTTTTAGAAATGCTCATATCCACATGTTTTGCTTAGTATTCACAACAAATACAGAAACATACAAGGGAACTATGAATAAAAAGATCATAAAAGCTTATTTTAAAGTATTAATAAAATTGGAATTGTGAAGAACAGGCATTGTAATAAACTAATTGATTGCTAAAACTTTTGCATTCTCTTCTTCCACTTGAGTTTGTTCTGAATTCATAGATGAAACACTGCTTTCCCTGGGGACTACAACATTTTTGTCAGCTCTCTCTCATACCTTTACTGTGAATAATTGTTTTTGGTTAAAGATCCTTTCCTCTTCCTGAGAGCTTTTATACTCTGGGAAAGTGATCATGTATAATATAAAATGTTGTTATTGTGTGTCGTCAGATTTCTCTTGGAAAAAAGTTAAAACAGGGCTGATTTAATTAGCTTACTGCTAATAGGTAAAATTGTTTTTAATTTTAGTCCAAATAATGAAGCATTCAGTAATATTTTTTCATTCATCTTTGAACCTCAAAAAACAGGTCATGTAACCTTGCAGTAAAATATGTTTTGAGATGATTTTGCAAATGTTATGATTTTTCTTTATTCCTCTGAGTTTACTGGACTCCTGGGGAATTCAATTAGGGATATAATGGTTTGAAGCTTCTTTCAGAGCCTCCTTGTAAACAGGGCTTTAAATGTTTAAAGATATGTTGCCAAAGGAATCCAATGTAAGAAGATAGTCAAGTAAATAAAAGTCAACCTTAATTTCATTTGTGCATTCTTTGTAAGTGACCTCAGCTCAGAAGTAGTGACCTTGTTCTACTCATTAATAATTTCTGTGTCAAGTTCTTTTTAACATATTAACCTGATTATATTAACCATCAAATCTGAGTACAACAAATCTGAGTGCAGCAGTTTCTTTGTGTATGTGGTTTATAAAGTGAACAAAGGCATTTTAATATGCTTAAAGCAATAATAAAATATAAATCATTTTACTAATATTCTGAGTAAAGAAGATTACTAAATAGCATAAAAACAAACCTAGTAAGTTTTAACATCTATTTTAATTGCTTGTTGCCATTGATTACTCTTTTGCATTTGGTAGAGAACTCCCTTTCTTATAAAAAAAGATAGGATGTCTGTAGCAAAATTCAAATGATTCAAGAAATAGAGATGTTAAGGGATTGGCTAACTTAAAGACTGACTGACAATTCTTCAGATATAAATTAGTCAAACTAGTATTACCAAAAGGTTTTTGGATATCTGATTGAAAGATAATTGTGCCATTCAAATTGTTAAAAATTTATTTTTCTAGAGCAGAATTTTTATGGCAAATTATACTTCCTATGAAATTGGCATCTATCTTAAGAACAATAGTATATTTTGTCAGAGAGTGTTTTTGTTAGTGCTGTGGTTCAGTCCTTTTCTGTGGTTCAGATCTTGTAAGTCTGTAAGTTGTTATGAACTATTTCTTCATCTTGACTTCCTTTGGAACTTTGATATAAACTAAATTTACTGTTCTCTTCTGAATTCGAGTTGCCACTCCTGTACCAGTCCTAGAAACATTTTAAATGATATATGGAAACTGTCTATTTGATTATAGTTAAAATTTTCCACATTTCAAAATCAGATATGAGCCTTATTTTCTGTTAAACATAGATATCTTGTAACTATGTTACTTACCTAATTTTCTTAAAATAATGTAGTTTTTCATGGGGGAAAATATTGTTATATAGACAATGAATTTAGACCATTTTTCAAGTCTCAAACAGCATCAATGAGATTGTGACATGTGACTAAGAAGAATATAGAGACTGAGACAATATTGTGCAGGAGTTAGTTACTTCCGTTAAACAAAGTGCAGCTTAGAGTAGTGTCCTGGAGTAGCAAAGCTGTATTTGATTATGTTGGCCAAACCCTCTTGAGTAAGGAAGGACAATAGGTTTGGAGATGCAGGAAGATTCTTAATCACAAGCAAGGCTTGTACAAAGGTGTTTATTTTCTAGTGACTCCTAAGTATGTCAGAGAATTTAATTAATCAGAATTCTAAATCCTTTATTATTTTGGCTAATCTAGGCTTTATTATATAAAAATTATGTTTCAAATGGATTAAGTTATATGTTCTTATGCTATTAGTAGAGAAATTACATGCCCAGGGGACTTAACCTACCTAGCGTTTTTGTCATTCTCATGAATTAGGGAAGGAGACTGCTATTGGAGTGGAGTCTGGACAAGCAAAACCTTTTTGCCCCAAACTGAGCTACAGTAACTTCATTTGAAATATACGTGAGACAATGACTAAATTTTTAGAAGAGGGTAACTTTGTCACATGTAAAAACCTTGAAATGGTGGTATAATTTATATTCTGGTCACTTAAGCAAGAGAATGAACAAGAGCTACCTTGATCTTAATAAATTAAAAAATAAATTTCTCTGTTCTTTTCTCTTTCTTCTTTTCCATAACCTAAAATAATTCCATAGTGTTTGTGCCTCCAGCTGATTGAATAATTTTCTTGATTTCCAGAGAGCAAGGACCACTTTGGGGTGATATCCACTGTTTGTTAAAGTTGGCTTTTTCTGAACCCATATTAGGACAGGGTAAACAAATACATTTATAGGCCTTCACTCCACACCAGGTGATTTGACCCATAGCTATGGGCATTTCAGGGTCCCAGCATGTAGTAAACACCAAGAAAGCTCTACCATCTTGGTGGGTTGCTGAAGAGGCATATTGCCCACAGGGATTGTGCAGCTCCAGGGCAGCATCCTTCAGAATGATCTTTCTAGAAATAGCTTTATTGAATCTTAAGCCCAATTTTTTTAATTCTTTTACCAGTTCTATAATTAGAGACATCTTTCTAGAAAGGAACTCATTATCAGAGCCTAAAACAGAAACCATGGACTTTTGATTACTTTGCTGTTTCCCATCATGATACTGGAGCAATTGCAAATAAGATAAATACATTTGAGTACTGATGTTTGAGAAAATTAAAAGATAAAGGCTCTTTCACAGTTGCCAAAGTGTGTATCAGATCAAGATCAGCTTGCCTGAAAAATAAAACCAATGAATATCCTCCTTCATGCTCTGGGGATGATGCAGCTGACCCATTACTTTGTGTAGTTGGGATTTTTAAAACTCTTGCTTCTGCGCAGCACCGTTGAAGGTTTCCTGGGAGATCCTCAGAGGAGGATGTCTGCCTGCTCCTGGATCCTCCATTGACTTACTAGTTATAATACAATAATAGCTAAAGCTTACTGAATGATTACTGTGCCAAATACTGTGCTAAATATTTCACATGGATTATTTTATTTAATTCCTACTTGAACATGTCATTTAACCTCGTTGAACTTCACTTTTTTGTTATCTAAAAAATGTGTCATGGTTTATCCACTACTTGATGTGGGTATGAAAATTAAGTTTGGTAAAGCATATGAAAGTTCTTTGAGAATTATAAAGCATTAGGATTGGGTGCAAAGACTGACCGTGAAACTGAGTAAATTTAACTACCCCATTAAACTATATTCTTATCCTTTAGAAATGTGGTCCAAAAGTTGAGCATTAGACTGAGTATCCCTCTGCTCAATGACCAAAAGCAATTTTATAAGTATATCTAATGCTTCTTTTTTATTGCAGTAAAATATATATAACATAATATTTAATATTTTAACCATTTATAATTATACAACATAGTGGCATCAATATATTGTTAGTGTCATATAAACAACACTGTTATATATACCAAAAGTTTTTTCATCATCCTAAATAAAAACTCTGTAACCATTAAATGATTACTCTTTCTATCCTGTAGCCTCTGGTAACCTCTATTCTACTATCTTTCTCTATGAATTTCCCTATTCTAGGTACTTCATATAAATGGAATTATACAGCGTCTATCTTTCTGTGTCTGGCTTACTTCAGTTAGTATGATGTTTTCAAGGTCCATAGATATTGTAGCTTATATCAAAATTTAATTATTTTTTATGACTGAATAATATTCTGGTGTGTGTGTGTGTGTGTGTGTGTGTGTGTGTGTGTGTATGCACCATATTTTGTTTATCTGTTCATCTGTTGATGGAAACTTATGTTGTTTCTACTTTTTGGCTATTGTGAATAATACTTTTATGATCCTTGAAGTACAAATATCTGTTTGAGTCCCTGCTTTCAATTCTTTTGGATATATACCTAGGAGTTGAATTGATGGGTCATATGGTAGTTGTATATTTAACGTTTTGAAAAACTACAAAACTGTTTTTCACAGTAGCTATTCCATTTTATATCCCCACCAGCAATATAAGAGGTTTCCATTATCTCCATGTCCTCCCCAGCATTTGTTATTTTCCATTAAAAAATTATTATATTCATCCTAGTAGGTGTGATGTGGTATTACATTGTGGTTTTGATTTGCATTTCCCTAATGATTTATGATGTTGAGCATCTTTTCATGTGCTTATTGGTCATTGTATATCTCTTTGGAGAAATATCTATTTAAGTATTTGCTGATTTTTGAATTGGGTTGTTTGGTTTCCTTGGTTGTTGAATTTCAGTTTTTTTATATATTATAGATATTAATACCTTTTCAGATATATGATTTGCAAATATTTTCTCACATTCTGTAAGTTGTGTTTTAGCTTTCTTGATATCTTTTAATTCACAAAAGTTGTTAATTTTGATGAAGTCAGTTTATCAATTTTTTCCTTTTTTTGCCTGTGCTTTTATTGTCATATCAAAGAAATAGTTGCCAAATCCAATGTTGTACTGATTTGCCCTTATATTTTCTTCTGAGAGTTTTATAGTTTTAGCTTCTAAGTTTTACATCTTTGATATATTTGGGTTAACTTTTGTATATGTTATAAGGTAAAGCCTTATACAAAATTTTTAAAAAATGAATATCCATATCTTTTGCATGTGGATATCCAGTTTTCCCAGCACCATTTGTTGATAAGACTGTCCTTTTTCCATTGAATGGTTTTTGCATCCTTGTTGAAAATTAATTGACCATATATATAGAGGTTTATTTGGGGGCTGTCTATTCTATTTTGTTAATCTGTATATCTGTCCTTATGCCAGCACCACACAGTTTTAATTGCTATAGTTTTGTAGTAAATTTTTAAGTGGGGAAGTGTGAGTCTTCCAACTTTATTCTTCTTTTTCAAGATTGTTTTAGCTATTGGGGCCCTTTGTAATTTCATATCAATTTGAGAATTGGCTTTTCCATTTTTGTAAAATAGGTTGTTGTAATTTTGATAGAGATTACAATTAATCTGTAGATTGCTTTGGGTAGTATTGACAAGTTAACATGTTAAGTCTTTCTATCCATGAGCATTTCCATTTATTCATGTCATCTTTAATTTTTTTCAGCAGTGTTTTATAGTTTTTAGTGTATATGTCTTTTACCTCCTTGGTGAGATTTATTCCTAAGTGCTTAATTCTTTTATATACTTCATAAATAAAATTGTTTTTAAATTTTCTTTTGGATTGTTTATTGCTGATGTTTATAAACACAACTGATTTGTGTGTGTGTGTGTGTGTGTGTGTGTGTGTGTGATAAATCTTATTACCCTACAACTCTGATGAATTTGCTTATTAGCTCTGGCAATTTTCTCATGGATTATTTGAGATTTTCTACATATAGCATTGTGTCCTCTGCAAACAGAGATAGTTTTACCTCTCCCTTACCAACTTGGATACCTTTTATTTCTTTTCCTTGCCTAATAGCACTGGCTGGAACTTCCAGTACAATGTTGAATAGCAGCAGTGAAAGTGGGCATCATTGTCTTTTTCCTGATCTTAGGGAGAAAGCTTCCAGTCTTTCACCATTGAGCATTATGTTAGCTATGGGTTTTTCATAAATACCTTTCATCATGATGAGGAATTTTTTCTCTATTCCTAGTTTTCTGAGAGGTTTTTATCATGGTAGGATATTGGATTTTTGTCAAATGCCTTTTCAAATGCCTGTGTCAATTGAGATGATTTGTATTTTTTTCCCATTTGTTCTAGTAACATAATGCATTACATTGATTTGATTATGTTGAGCCACCCTTGCATTCCTGGGATAAATCCAACTTTACCATGGTGAATAATTCTTTTAATATGCCATTGGTTTGGATTTGCTAATGTTGTGTTGAAGATTTTTACATTTATATTCATGAAGGATGTTGGTCTGTAATTTTCTTTTCCTGTAGTATTTTTATCTGGTTTGGTATCAAGGTAATGTTGGCCTCTTAGAATGAGTTATAATGGAAGTCTTTCCTCTTCTTCAATTTTTCATAAGAATTTGAAAAGGTTTGGTGTTAATTCTTCTTAAAATGTTTGACTGAATTCGTTGGTAAAACCATTACTCCAGGGATTTTCTTTGTTGGGAGGTTTCTGATTATTGATTCAATATCTTTACTTGTTATAGGTCTTTTGAGATTTTTTTTTATTTCTTCTTCAGTCAGTTAGATAATTTGTATTTTTTGAGGAATTTGTCCATTTCTTCTAGGTTGTCTAATTGGTTGTTGTATAGTTATTACAACTGTACAATTATACAATGCTTCTTTTTAATTAGTTATAGTTAGCATTTACTGAGCACCATTTATTTGCCAAGATACGTCCCCCACATGTGTGTATGTAATCTCATCTACGTTTCATAGCAACTCTTATGTAAAAGTGATAATAAGTGGTATTATCTCTTAGTTCATTGAAAGGAAATAAAAATCTAATACTCAAAAAAGTTAATTAACTTTTCCAAGAGTTTCACATCTAGAAAATAGTGGAGATAGCATTCAGACTGATGTTCTCTTATTTGGTATTTCATACTCTTGGGGTATTTCATACTCTTGGGGACATGGTTTAAGTGTGTGTGATCTTAAGGAAATCTGGCTTTTTTATTGTGAATAAAATGTAATTTATATGTATGGGGTTATCTAAATGACATCTTGTGAAGCCATCCATTTTCATCTCTTCTAGAATATTTCAAAGCCTAGGTATGTAAACAGTATTGGAATACTTGATTAATTAAATGTATCTATTTGGATTCTGAAGTTCTTCAAATTAGTACCCTCATTTTTATTTTATTTTATTTTATTTTGAGACAGAGTCTCGCTCTGTTGCCCGAGGTAGAGTGCCGTGGCATCAGCCTAGCTGTCAGCAATCTCAAATTCCTGGGCTCAAGTGATCCTTTTGCCTCAGCCTCCCGAGTAGGTGGGACTACAGGCATGTGCCACCATGTGCCACCATGCCCAACTAATTTTTTCTATATATTTTTAATTGTCATGCTAATTTCTTTCTATTTTTAGTAGAGATGGAGTCTGGAACTCCTGACCTCGAGCGATCCTTCCGCCTCAGCCTCCCAGAGTGCTAGGATTACAGGCATGAGCCACTGTGCCCGGCCTAGTACCACCATTTTTAAATGAGAGTATTGAGGTCTAGGAAGAAAAGGTGTTCATCTGTGTAAATTAACCTAGTTTTATAAAGGTCCAGAATTATTTTAACTGTGTTCTCCTTCATATATGGATGCTGTATCATTGATGAGCCATCCTGAAAGCATGAACTTTGATTTTTTTTGAGTTTATTTCTTGCAATGGGGATGGATTTATGTTGGCTCATTCACACTCACTTATTCAACTGCCATTGTGACAAATTCCATACATTTTCAAATGATTGGTCAAGGGTCTGGATGTAGCTGTGAAATAAGTAAAGAAATTAAGATTGATTCTTAGATTCAAGAATCTCCATACCTTAATGGTATGGAAAACAAAATAGATAATCTCAGAAAAAGTCCTGGGAAAAATATTTTTATCATTGATCTATTATTTGATTAATAGAGAATGAGAAATTAGCAGGAGAAATAAAAACATGATGATCTCTGCCATATATATTGTGATTCTTGCTAATTTTTTGTCCATTTGTCCTCAGAACAAATTGAAGCTTTTGTTTTATTTTTAGGGTTATAAATGTATTACCTATTACCTGCTAATGTTTGCTGCAGTCTGATGTCACATGAAGATAAATTTAGATTTATGACATTCCCTCACAATATAGGAACCTTGTAAATATTTTGTTATGCTGTGTACATACATGTAAGCAATATCCATGAAAAGTGGTATGTCCAAGTTTGCATCAGTGGTTGTGATTCAAATAATTCCATATTGTAGCAAGAATGGCTATTGCTTATAAAGGTGGGGTCTATAGATTGTTTGGCAAATTATCATCATACTATAATACCATCACATAGTAATTCGTGAGTTAGTTAGGGATGTGTAATGTATTTTTCTTCTGTTTTGAAGGGTGGGAAATGAGGTATGAGATTGAATTCCCATTTTGGGGCAATTACTGAAGAGTCCTTGAGTCCTCTATCTTAGTTCTATGTTTATTTATTTTTTTCTTTTTCTCTACTCCTCCCTGACAACCTCTCTAAATGATTTCTCTGATGTGTTAATATCTGAAGTTAATATCTCAAGGTGCTACAATTTTTCTTAGTTCCTGTCTTCCTGAAGAATGAAAGTAAATGGATAGAATTTTGCCCAGGGGATTTTTGACTCTTAAAAAATGAAATTTATTTCTGAATTACACAAATTAAAAGTATTCTTGTAAGAGGTAGCCTGATTCTAATGGGCAGGAGGTTCTTAGTACAAGCTCCTCTTCTGTGATTAAATCCTACTAAGTTTTGGCTTCATTTCAGTTTCTCTGAAAATTTAAGAATTTACTTTCTCTCATTTAGGGACTCTTGCTGTGAAGCTGCTTTGATTTTAAAGGAATGTTGCCTATTCTGACAAGTGAAACTAATGTCAGGCAAATTTTCCATAAGTTTTAAATCCTGTTTTGTATTTGTTCTCTAATCTTCAGATAAAAACAGTCAGTTGGAATATCTGGAAGGCTGGAAAAATAGATTTACAGAATGGGAATTATTTCCCAAGTTTGTTTTTGGAGGTTGTCTTCTTACACTAGAGGTAGCAAGGGCCAGATTACAGTAGTGCCTAAAGCCAACCTGTTCCAACAGGCTTCATCTTCCATTGTACAAATTTAAAAGGAATGGGTCCTCACGCAAGCATTTCAAATCCAGAGACAAATTTGAAAAAAATTGCTACAACATGTTGACTGATTCCTTGCCAAGTCAGGCACTGAGAAATTTTTCCTGATTGACTCTTACACAGAGAAAATTAGAAGGGGGTAGAGAGAAGCATGTAACTTTGTTATTAAAAAACTAAATGTCACAGTATCCTTAAATGCCTGTCCCTCTTGGACTTTTCTGTTCTACTTTGACCCCCCTCTACTCTTCCCTCATCTCCTACTCCTGCCTTTTCCTTTTTCTCTATCTTCTAATCATTCTTGTGATATCCTCTGTTGCTTTAATGTATTCATTTTTAGTTTTGATACAATAATATGTTCTGGAGAAATAGTCTTCTGAAGATTATATTCAGATATACAGATTCAAACCAGCAGAAAGGTTAAAAATGTTTTTAAAATATGCTTGTCAGCAGTGGAAAGAAAGCTGTTTGTAGCCAGCAGGTGAGCTGGGGAGTACTACAGGGTGTGGTAGAGATAGTAATAAATTAAGTGGCAAGCCAAAAACTGTAAAAAAAAAAAAAAAAAAAAAATCAGCTATTTCATAGCATAGAGGCATGACAGCTATGAAAAAAGGAGTGCCCCAGGGAATTCTTTTAGAGTTTGATTTTTTAAAATATGTTTGACATGAAAAATGTTTTAGTACAAATAAAGCAACTGGTATTAAACTTACAGGGAGGGGGTTGTGGTTTAGAGTTAGCATGAATAATGCATGATATTTAAAGAAATAATAGCTCTAAAATGTTCTGGGAGGCAGTCCATGTTGATGGTTGGAATGATGATTTTTTTTCCCCCTATTTTTGAAGCACCATTAATTCAGCATCATTTTGTGATTTTTTTTAACTTGATAAGATATCGACCAAAGAAATACTATTTGACTTAGATTAGGATATTCTTTCTTCAGATAATTTAGTTTAAATATCAAGAAGATCAGTAGAATTATTTAAGCATAAAGTGACAGTCATTTACTATAAAAAATAATTTGGCCTAGTTATCTTTTCTAAAAACCTCATATGGTACTGCAAACCAAAATCAACCTCATGGAAGGGGAAAAACAAGATCAGATATTTTGAACATTACTCCATAGGAGACCATCACAATATAGTGTTAGTGAATGCATTGTAGCAGCGCTCCATATGCAATCAGAAGCCAATTGTTACTGGACTGTGTACAAGCACACACTGTGCTCAATGGTCTGATGAGGTATTATGGATATGATGCAAAGAGACTGTGTAGATTAGAAGCTAACAATTTGTTAAAAGTGAAAGCAACTTAACATTTACATTGGGCCAGCTGAGTAGCACTTCATGTGGCAAGCAGGATGAGTTCCAAGGAACCAGGGGCACCAGGAAGGCTCCAGGTATTAGTGTCCATGCAAAGAAAAAAAAAAAAAAGCTTTATTGCTTTCCAGTTGACTACCTTTATTATTGTGATTTTTTTCTACACTCTCTATTCATTATTACATTCAGCTTTCAGCAGGGAAAAGTTCATGTAAAACAGCATGATTATTATAAATGTCAAAAATGTGTGGAGGAACAGCCTATTAAAATATAGCCTAAATATAGCACATAACACCAACTTTAAATAAGTAGCTGAAGCCAAAGTGATACTCCATTAAATCACTGATATTATGTAATTTATCCACAAATATTAATTTTTATTTCAGTTACCACTATCCTGAGATGTTCCTTATCATTTTCTCTTGGTTGTTTAGGTTGCTGCACACAGCCTGTGTTCTTAGGTCACAGAAGGTACTTCAGTCTTCCTATTTAGGATTGGTCTGGAGTCAGAAACACATTAAGATGTAACATTGATTTCTACTGATCCATGCTCAATCTCTATCAGGCTTTTAGTACAGATGTGTCACGTAAAATGTGTGGTTATTTAATCAAATAATCATCAAAGAATGTTTGATAAGTGCCTAGTGTGCATGATTCTGTACTAGGTTCTACCGGTACAGTACCAGAGATTAAGCCACAAAAATATAGTTTCCATACTCACTGAGATACCAGGCATTTCACAGAATGTTGGCAGATGAGATTAGCTGCTCTCTCAGCCCTATCACACTGCAGAGGTTGTATTTTTAAAATTTTTTCTTTATTATTTCATAAAATAAAGTTTAGAGATATGGGCAGTCAATAAATAGCTCACAGTCTATTTTGGAGTCTAATGCTCTGCCTTGCCTACCAAGCCAAAACTATTTTTTGTTCTAATATAAAAGGCTCAATGCCTTCCCAGTGTACTGAGTGTCAGCCTGGCTTTAAGATATTTTTTTACTCTTAAAAAATGATGTATTACAAGATTTGTAATGGAGTGAACATGCTTGAATTGCACATTTACTTTTTTTAACATCACATTCATGTTTTGCCAGTTTGCCTACCAGCTATCTGTTAACAAAAAGTTCCAAGGCAGCACTGCAAGTCTGTGCCCAACTAAGTCTTTTGTTTCTGCAGATGTTTGGGCTTAGAGCAATGTTGTAAAGCTTAGGCAATCCAAGGACCATGTTTGTACTTGTCTGCTGTGATTCCCTGAGCATTGTCTAAACCTGTATGCATTGTTCTTTCCGACAGGTGATAACTACCCCGTACAGTTCATTCCATCAACAATGGCAGCTGCTGCTGCTTCTGGACTCAGCCCTTTACAGCTCCAGGTAAGTGCCAGAAGAAAAAAATATGGGATATGAGCCAGTACTTTAGTGGAAAACTGCTAACCAGCTGTATGCTAAATAATGGCCTGAATGTTAAATAATATTTTAAGCGTAGCCCAGAAGGATTAACACCTTATGTGCTTACCATACAGCAAATAGAAGAAAAACTGCCAGTTTCAATATTTTTAAAGGAAAAAAATCACATTATGACTTAGTACTATGTATTCTCTATCAGATGAGTTAATAGCTTTACAATTTTTATGCCTAGTTGTTTCTGGATATGTTAACTTTTTCCTTATCAGTTTTTCCTCCATGTCTCCATTTATGCACAGATTAGCTTTTATATATAAGCATCAAAACAGAAAATGATGTTGGATATTTTCCTTCTTGCAGCTCATAGAATATGGGTTGTTATTCTCAAATTACTTAATAATTGCTTGGCAAAATATAAACACATTGTTTCTGAATATGTGGATCCTCATCCTTTCCAGGGTCAAAAGTCTGGCCATGGTGTCTGACCAAGTTCTGGATTACTGTTCTTTACTTATGAGCTAAACTTGGGAAGAAAGTGTTTGGGAAACCAAATGAAAAATCATTTGCACCTTCTCTTTACAGTAAAATGAGGAAGGTAGAATAGTACTAGATGATCTCTATACCCTTCTAGTACTGCCATTTGAAAGGGAAGTTGAATATTCTTACTTATTCTTTAAGTAAGAATATATGTTTTAATTAATAAAAACAAAAAGGTAAGATCATTAACAATCAAATCCTTAGTATATGGTAGTAAACAACTTGAATTCAATACCGTGGGAAGTTTATTGAAGATAGTTTTTATTCTTAAAGTTTACTGTGATTATTTTTGAGTTTTCTTAAATAATCTAGAGAAGGTATTTTTATTTCTGAATTGAAAATAAAAAGTGTATAACTATTGTACCATGAAAAACATCATTTTGAATATTTGCAATTGGTTCTGCAAATACAGAATTTTTGCAATATTTTGAGACGTTTTTGTCATAATTCCCATCCAGGAAATCATAAAGGTGTTGCCCACTATGGGCTACCTAGCAGAGCTAGAAATTTTGCCTAAAGGAGCAGCAACCCTACCTTTCTTGCAAACCTTCACCTTCCTTACTACTAACACTGGAATGTACTGGAGTTCATAAAAATCTATAAAGAACCTTCATTATTTTAAACCTAATCTATTTCTTCTTTTCCTATAGCTGTGCTATAGAGTATCTTCTTGAGTCAGAGGCAGAAATAAGAAAACATTACCATTGTTTGATCCTATAACCAAGTTTCTGTAAAAGAGAGATACTGGGTCTTGAAATCGTCTACTTTCCATTCTTTGATGTGGTCAATACCCTGGATTTAGAAATATGTGTTCTGTTTCATGAGTTCTGACAGTATGTTTTGTCTTTTTTTTTTTTTTTTTCTGAATATGCTACTAAACAGAAGGGTCATGTCTCCCACCCACAAATTAGCCCAAGGCTAAAGGGCCTAAGTGACCGTTTTGGCAGGAATTTGGACACCTTTGAACATGGTGGTGGCCACTCTTACAACCACAAACAGATTGAGGTATGAATGCTTCCATTGGTGCTTCATTGGGTGGGGAACTCGATTGTTCAGTCATATGCTAGGCTTTTTTAAAAAGTAGCAAACATTCAGCCTAAACACTAAACCTAATCTTTCCCTTTTTCTCATTCCTAAGGAAGCTCTTCTTTTCCTCCTTTTTGTGCAGGAAAAAACAAAACAAAACAAAACAAAACAAAAACAAACAAATCACAGAGCAATGCCCCTGAATTAATGTTGCTCATTACTATATATTTTCAGGCAAATTCTTTACGTTATGAATGTCTTCAAAACGATCTTTCTTTCCCTCACTCTCTTACCTTTTCTTATGTATAGTGCTTAAAAATAGTTAAACATTTAAAAAAATTTATTTGACCATAGAAAAACCTTGTAAATTTGATAAAATATAATTTTGCTTATATAGATAAAACAGCTGAGGTTCAGAGAGGTTAAGTTATTTAACCAAAACTATAAAATATTCATTGAGTTGGGGTTATTACCAAGAATTTCTAACTCTACCTAATTAAGGTTTCCTAACACAGTTACTTAGGCTATAGTAGGGTAGATACCTGGGCCTGGGTGTTTGCTTTTTGCCCCATAAACTTTGGGAGTATCCTTTTCATATGTGACTCTCCAGTTAAGCTCTTTGTTGTTTTTGTAGGATAGTCTTACTACCTGAGAAAAGGTGGCTTATTTGGTTCATTTGAAAACCAAGTCATTTTCTTCTACAGGCACCATTCCTCCTCTCCCCAATTTCATGCTTAATTCTCTTCCTGTATCATTGGGGTCCCTTGCTGGGACTACCATATTGGAGGATTGCCAGCTATCTGTTGAATCACACCATCCCCCCAAAAAAGGATACAGGTTACCTCAGACTGAAACACACTTTAATTTTCTAAGTTAGATCTAATACCAAATTTTATATTCTGACCTAGGATGGGAAACTCAACTCTAAAAAAAGAAAATAATTACATCTAGCAAAGTTGTATATTCAGCTCCCATTGGCTCTGCCAGTTTATACATATAACATTATGTAATCAATAAAGGATCCCTTTGATATTATCTTTTCTGCTGCTTTTGAATCTGCCTTTTTGGAAAATGATAGGGAATGATCAATCCTAAGAAGAAGGAAAAGGACAAGATCAAAGGCCACCTTGGAAGTAGCCTAAGGAAGAGTTCCAGAGCTTGTTGCCTGCCTCCTTCTTTCCTTTTACTTTGATATAAGAGGTAGACAGGGGGTTTCCACTCAAACATGATTAGACACATTCTGTGTATCTGCTGTCTTCTATATAGCTAGGAGATATTTCTAAGGCTTTCTTTTGGCTGTAGAGAATATGCCATATTTCTGGGCATTCTGAAAGTCTACCATGGCTAAGAGAGCTAAAAAGAGAGATAACTGGACATTAGGGACAAGCTTTTCTGTATAATGACAGTTAGCAAGCTTACCCACTCAGAAAAGTCAGCTTGAGAAACTTTTAAATGCATAGAAGACTGTCAAAGCAGGTGGCCTTGGCTCAAACTCAAGACTTCCTCTCCTCTTACTTTTATTTTCTGTTGAGGTGTTGTGTTCTACCCTATCAAGCTTCCCTTAGCCAAGTTTCTATGCAATCTCTTATTTGCCTAATTTTTCACTTAGGTTGGCTTCTTTCCTAACCCCCACCCCTTTACCCCTACACCATCACTAACCCCTGATGTCAATTTGGCTTCTGTCAGGTTTCTGGAAACCATGATGTCATACATGTGAGTGCCAGAGCTGCGTAGTGCTGTAGCAATGCTGATCTAGAAGCACAGCATATGCCACTTGTCTGTCACTTTAATTAGGCTTAATAGGGAACCCATTAATGCAAGAGCCTTCATAGCTTTGCAGTTTAAGTTTGACTGGCTTGATAGTTTCCTTGGTTTTTGTTTATTCTTGCTCTGCTCTCTTGCTTCCATTTTTTTTTTGCACCTTTTTCCTGCATGTTGGGATACCTTTGATCTGTTTGTTTGTATGGATACTAGTTAGTAAAGATTGACCTCTTTTGAAAGACAGGTTTCCCAAACTTTCCTAGCATGAATGTGGCATGTTTATCAGGACATCCATGAACAACACAGTAGACACTTATATTTAAGCTGCTAGATAGTAACATTTTAAATCTTTAGCAAAGGTTGAGGGAAATTTTAATATTATCTTGCTTTATTGCTATTAAAATCTTTCTTTTCTTCCTTCCCTTGACAAGCTAAAATGTCACAGTTTTGTCAATAATCATGATCATGATAAACTGTTGCTACTGAGGAAACATTACAATTACGTTAACTGCTTTTATTTATAAACATTCTTGGGAGGAAAAGCCCACAACACACATTCTCTTACTGCCCTCCCTCCCCCCAATACATTGCCCAGAACTGGTCCTCTCTACTTAATGTTACAATTAATTTGCCCTTCTAAGGTTGTCATTTATAAATTTAATGAGCCTGGGTAAACCTTAACAGCATTTATAGTTATACTCTGAAATTTTGTTATCAAGTAGAGAAGAGGTATTAAAAATGGGAAGCTCCTCCTTACATTAACATATCCCTGTTATTTCTTTCTTTAAAATAAGGGAGATATAAGAAAGACCAATTTTTTTTAGACTACTGTGCTGATCTAAGGCATGCTTTTCTCTGCCTCAGGGGCATAATATTAGGAGAGAGAAGGCCAAAGAATGCTATTTTTAGTTGAACAGTTCAGCAGATGGAGGCATGAATACTCATATATCTGAAGGTTGAGGGGCTTGAACCATTAATTCTGATAATGTATTTAACCCTGGGAACAATCAGAAACTGTAACTCTAAGGTTACAATGCTTTTGACCTTTAGAGAACAGAGGGCACTTGCTATAGTAAACAATATATTATATTGCTACTTATTCCAATTCTCTGGCCCATATAAATTTCAGGACCAGTTGCCATTTGCCTTCTTCAGCTGTGTTAGCATTGATCCTTAAGTCAGTCAAAAAGAATGTTAAGGAAAGGGGACCAGTATAATGAAGCAGTCATGTAAATAAGGCCTTTAAACAGCTATGATGTTAGATTGTTTCTAAAGAAATATTGTCTCCGGAACTAAGCTCTGAATGACTTTCTTTTAATAGTGGTTTCAGTGTATTGATTCATTTTATGTTGTTACTTTCAATATGATAGATCCTTAAAGTGATTTTGTTTGGTTTTGTTTTAACTGGGAGTAGTGTTGCCTCATAGTTGTAGCTTATATTAAACACAATCTGGTACCATATGCAAAGTGATACACCTGTCTCATGCCTTCTTATTAAATGATGCATGTTTCTCTTTAGCAAATACAGCAGTTAAATATCACGCAGCTTAAGAATTTCTAATTAAAATATCTCCATGTGTCAGCATATTGGTAATGTATTATTTTAATCCATTTATTTTGTTTATGAAACAGTGACATATGTTTAGATTGTGAAATATATGAGCCTTAAAAATCACTTTATTGAAGAAAATTAATTCCTACAATACTGTCTTGGTAATGTGTTCACTCACCCAGTCAGTCACTGGCGGCACTGCCAGTCTTAATGTTGGGTAGACACACTTGCTAGTTTCATCCACATAACAGTCTTGGAAAGAAGCATAACAGTTCTTTTGCTTAGCTTCAAATAATAGGGTTATTCTTTCATTACTTTTTTTTCTTATTAATTCAAGCCTGTCCCCCTAAAACACTTTTTTTTTGACTTTTTAAAAAATACAATGAAAGATGGGACTGAGTATATGTATAAGAGATTCTGAAAGACCAATCAAAATTAAAACAAGCTAGTTACCTTTCAAAGTTAGACATAGTAATTTGTTTGTCAGCAGGGAGATGTTTGGGTCAGCCCTGAAATAAAGTGACTGTCAGCAGTTATTCCTACAAGACAAGTAATTTCACTCACTGTATTACTGACAGATTGCTCACTTCTCTGAATCACCAGAGAAAACAAACTTAATATTGTTACAGGCAGAGTTTCTGTCTTCATTAGCTTCAGAGAATGATTTTTATCTAGCATTCAAAGCTCACCAGGCTTTAGTTGGAACATATTTTAACAGACTGGTTCTTATAATGATAGTATGGGTAGTAGTGTAAATGAAAGAATTGTATATGAAAATTAAAAAATATCAGTATAAATGCATTTTCACTTTTACTTGATAAACATTATGTGTATTTTAGGGGAGATTTGAGGAAAGGAATGTAATTAGAGCCTTAAAGCACTAGGAAAACCTATCGACCATAAATTATTCTTAAATGAAACTATTAAAGTCTTGCCAAGTTTGCAAAGATGGAGGAGAACAATTGAAGTTTTTGCAAAAGTGAGTACAAACACATATTTTATTTAAATGATATTGTCAATTTTCATGCTACAAATGCAAAGTGAAGAAGTGTCCATCAACATTGGGAATGCTCTATTTCTATTTCAGTTCCAGCCTGAATCTTTATGATATTGTACTTAGAGGCTCTGTGTTGTCCTGTGGTACCCTGTTTTCTTATTTGCAATTTTAAACATGCCTCAGAGCTGTGTGGGAATGGGAGGGTAAGTTAGCTTTGCTGGGCAGACTTGGGAGGTTGTGATTTCTAGTAGAGAAGAGGGTTGAATAAAGACTTGATTAGGGTGACCTATTACTGGCTATCCAATGGAGAAAGAGGAATGCACTGATTCAAAGCTTATTTGGAGGATGCCAACCGTGGGGCTGTGCTTTGAGGGGAGTGCTTGCTTTTCTCTTAATCAGCCTTCACTCACCCCCTTTGACTCTTTTCTCGAGCTTGGGAGGATCATTACAGCCAGTCTTAGATGAGCTGTGGGCGAATGGAATGAGCTGCATTTATGGAATAGAACCTTGGATTAGGATTTTCACGATTACTTATTTGCTATGTTCTTCTGTTCTCTAAGTACCTCCTTTCTTTCAGTTTTTTCATTGTATAAAGGGCATAATACATATTTTTGGGATTGTTGTGAATAGTAAATGCGATAATAAAGCATACATTCAATTTCTGAAAATGTCAGCTGAACCATCATTAGACTAGATAAAAACTTTCCAATATCCCAATAAGGAGTCAATTCTACTCTAGATTTGCTGCCTTAAATACTTCTGATGGTGGGTATAGTATATTAAAGTGAAAGTAACTAAATTCAGGGATTTTGTCTCTTTTGTTTACAGTGCAATACCGAGCATTTTGCCTGGCACAGTGTTTGGTAAAATAAATGAATTAAAGAATTTTATCTTTGGTGGCTACCTGGGACTCAAGCTTCTCTGAAACTTTTTCTTTGGGCAAGTGATATGTCTATAGGAGGCATTATTTTGTGTAAATAAATTTTCATTTGTAGGTAGGTTTCTTAAGAAAAATGGCAGGTACCAAGTGAATCCTAAAAGACACTAAAGAATTATAGGCAGATTAGAGAGGATGAGGAATATGAAGATGATTCCTAGTGGTTGGAAATCTAACTTACCATTGTACTCAATGAAGCAGAAGAGGTTTATTCCCACTCACAAATTAAAATATTTCGGTAAACTGGATTTTCTTTTGAAAATTGGATTTTCATTTAGTGTTTAGGTAACCTGAAAGTTGAGAGAGTTGGCTCTTCTCACATAAGCTCTATTAATCACTGTTTGAGTTATTTGATTGGTGGGATATTCAACTGTACCCCAAGAGATGCTTCAGTAGGGGTCCAGGACCCTGGGATTATCAAACCAATGCAGTCCTCTCTCTCTTATAATGTAAGATTTCTACCAATAGTCATTTAGCTCTAGCCCTGGTAATTAATCCACCCAACAGGCATCTCTCAGTGTGCGAATACCTGTACTTGTATTTAAATAGATTTGTTGTAAGATATAACATTTTCTAAAATAATGACAGATATTTCTATTCATGTTTTATAAAACTGGAGTTTTAAAGTATTTTTTGGTTGATGTTATGTATCATATATCTGCATGTGTACGTATTATAATGAGTTGCCTTTGAATTTAGAGAGATGATATGATTAAGGATATATTAGAAAGTTTGAAAGCAAAACATTTTAGTGTTTTAGAAAATGCCTCTCTCCAGTTTTCAACCATGGAATAAGTCAGGATATTCAACATTTAGGAAATATATATCAGAAAAAGATATGATAAAACATTTTGACCTGTCAGGTAACAGCAGACTGAGCAGGACAAAAACATTTTAAATGATACTTTAGTTAAAAGAGATTAAAGGAGCTACAGTTAGATGGTTTCCCCTCATTTCTGACCACTAGGGCTAGCACACAGTTATAACTGTTCTGTCAGTTCCCCATTTCTGTTTTATTTGTAGAAGAGTTCGTATGCTGCAGGTCTGTATGTTTGTACAAATCCCTCTAAACTGTAAATTCAGGGAAAATTTGTAATTATTTGAGTTCTCTGTACTAATTTGAAACCATCTTGCTTTATTTTGGCTATTCTAGATTATAAGGCTTAGAATAATAACAGGATGCTCTTACATATCTTCCCAGCTTAAATGGCACAAATAAAGGACTTTTCTCAATTAAATGTAAATAAGCAATAAACATTTCCTATGTACTCTATACTGCATGCTATGTGGGTAAAAAAATGATTATATGTTCCTTTCTTTTATTCTTCCCTTATAATTGGTGACAGTGGTGGAATCATCCTGAGTCAAATTGAGAGAAACTAATTTAACATTCTTTTTTTCAGTTTTGTAAACATGAATTCTTTTATATTGATAATCATTTAATGCATATTTAGTTAAGTATTTGAATGTCAATTTAATGGACTAAAGAATGGAAGCAAAGTAGAGCAAAATAGATTTCTCAAGACCTCTACCCTCATGGTGAAGCAAAGATTTAAACTAAATTCTTAATTTCCAGTAAACTGCATTAAGAGTTCATTTCTCATTGTGTGTTTCTCTTATAACACCAACTACAGTACCCATAACCAACAGGTTACAGGTTGGTGTTACAATATCTAAATTAACCTAGACCATAATCCTTGGTACCTTGTCAACAATTTTCCTAGAGCTATTGACCTTGAACAGTATGAACTAAAGAAAAAGTAAATAAGTGATAGATATGTATGAAGAATTTATTGCTTAAAATATATCCACGTGCTTGACTGTCTCTACAAAGTGTAAGCATACAGTACTCATTTGAAGCCAGTTTGAAATAGAGCTGCTTTTCATCTACAGATTCCATTTTTGGGATAAATATCAAGTTTTCATTCTAATCCAGCCATTCATTTAAGTTAAAGAAAGAATGAAGAATTACATCTTTTTTAATTCTTCTTACTTGAAACCACACTTGTTATCTTTGAATGTGATTGTTAAAATAACCTACCACTTATTGTATCATTAGAGTTTTGTCAAAATTTGTATTTAAATGAGAGTTTATAAATGATCGTGCTCAGGAAAGTGAAGAAGAGTATATACTGTATGATTCCAATGATATGACATTCTGGAAAAGAAAAAACTATGGAGACAGTAAAAATATCAGTGGTTTCCAGGGGTTGGGGGCGGGGAGAGGGATGAGAAGGCAAAGCACAGAGGATTTTTAGGTTAGTGAAAATACTCTGTATGAGAGTATAATGATAGATACATGTCATTACACATTTGTCCAAATGTATAGACTGTATAACACCAAGAGTGAACCCTAATATAAACTGAACTTTAGGTGATTATGATGTGTCAATATAGGCTCATCAGTTGTAACAAATGTACCACTCTGGTGGGCACTATTGATAATGAGGGAGACTATCCATGTATAGGAACAGAACCTAAAACTGCTCTAAAAAAAAGTCTCTGAAAAAAGTTTGTAAGAAAATCCAAACATAATAAATTTAATCATTCAATATATATTTATTTAGGGTTATTATGTGCCAGGTACTGTTCTAGACAGGGGTCCTCAACTGGAGGCAGTCCTCCCTCCAGGGTTTCGTCAACAATGTCTAGAGACTTTTTTTTTATTGTTATGACTGGCAGGGGTTGGGGGGTATAACTACTGGCATCTCGTGAGTAGAGGCCAGGGATGCTGCTGAACACCCTGCAATGAACAGGACAGCCATCTGCAAGAAAGACTTATCCAGTCCAAAATGTCAATAGTGCTGAAGTTGAGAAAACCTGTTTTAGATACTGGGCAAATATCAACGAATAGAACAAAGCCCCTGCCCTCACAGAGTTTACATTCTAGTGGGATAAAAAAAAATAGGGAAATGAATACGTAATAAAGAATTGGGATTGTAAATCTTGCTCATCTTAACAGAAAGATCCCCACCTACCTATTTATCTATCCATCTGAATCTGGATGGGCAGATTTCTAAATATTAAGACCTAGTTGATTGTTTATCCTCAGTTTTTTCCTTAACTTTGATTTTTAAAACTGAAACTTTTCTTCTAGCCAGTCACTTCTGGCTGCAACAGGCACAACTCTCCTCAATAGTATTAAACACATTATGTACTTGGGATTTCAATAAGGGATTATCATTTCTGACTTTAATAGTATATAAGACTATCTTTCAGAGTGAATTAAAAATGAAATTTTGTGAGAACCTGGGAGCTGTTCATTAGTTTTTATAGAATGTTATTTATTGAGATCCCATAGAATGAATGGAATCATTCTTGGCAGAGAACCTGTACTTGATGTGTAAACTGGATATTACAAAGTAAGCCTGAATTCCTTTCTAAATCAAACAAAAAAGCAAATAGAGTAGTATGAATATTAAATATATGTATATATAAACACATATATGTATACATATACATGTATATATACCTATTTTATAACCTTTTACAGCTTAAAAAGCAATTTATATTTAGCCATTGTATTAAACATGATTTAATATTATACTTTATAAGAAGAAATTGAAGCACAGATGAGTTAAGTGACTAGGACAGTATTACTCATCTAGTATAAAAAACAGGACTACAGTAGATGGTTTAAATGTATTTTAAAATTTACCTCTTGGCCAGGATTCTTTGCATTAAACTCTGCTGACTAGTATGTAGGAAGCACAGTCATTTAGAAGCTTTCTTGCACAACTTATTCCTCTCTTATTGTAATATTCAAGTGAATTAAAGGGAACTCAAATTATAAGAGGGAAAAATTTCAAAGTTTACATGACATCCTCAAGATCCCACAGAGTTCACGTATTTTTCAAATTTCCAGCTAACTGTCCAGAAGAAACTTCAAGCCTAAGAGAATTTAATGAGGATAAGAACTACTATGATAAAAAACTGTCTTATCTTATTCTGTAGCTTTCCTTTGAGGAAAATGCTTAAAATCTTTTTGCTAAATGCCAGAGCCCTATTCTTCTGAGAGTTTCCAAGGCTGTCTTATAATTTGAAAGTTTTGATGAGTCTCGTAGAATAGCTGGGGAGTTGCATCCTTGCCCAACCCTGGCCTGGGCTGCCCTCTGAGCGTGTTCAGCAGGTTGCATGCCAGCAGATGAAGCAGATGTTTGACCATACTGGAATGGCGCGCCTGCTACATCAGGAGCTGGGTATTCCTCTTGACATCTGGACGTTGCTGGGTCGGGATGCCTGCCTCAGGCCAGGAGGCTGCGGGAGCTGTGGGGCAGAGAGCACAGAGTCTTTGCTGCTCTTTAAGCGATTAGTGCACTGAAGCAGCAATAATGTTGAATTATTGCTTGGCTGCTTTCTTCTTAGGAATCTTGGGACAATAGGAAAGTCAGGAAGGAGCATTTACAGTAAAGTCATGTTCAGAGAGACAAGACTAATTATAGAGTATTAAAGAGCTTTATTTTAAATGATTTAATTTACAAATAGCTCTGGGCCGCGCATGAAACTTTTTAGAACCATAAACCCAGTAGCTTAAAAAGACTTTTCTAATTAAAAATGGCTAGTATGGAAACATATTATTTCAGCTATTGTCCAGTTTTAGAGTTTCCTCAAGTTGTGCTATAGAAGATATAACATCTGTTAAAAAGAGAAAATAAACTAATACTTGAAGCTGCTGAGGAACATGTCTCTAGCCTAAGAGGAAGGAAGACTTTTAGGTAAGAGACTGACTGAATTATGCACTGGCTTTTACGGCTTCACTTTATCACACTGAAAACGGTCTGCATTTGCTACCCAGAACTGAAACCATCTGTTACACCAATTTCCTTTATGATGTGTGTTATTTAAGCACAATGGATGTGGAAATGGGTAGTTTAAAATGTATTTTGCGATGAACAGTTGTTGCTTTGCCTCTTATAATTTTTCATTAGTGAGACCTCTGTGCTAAAAGAAGCCTTCTTATAAACAGATTATGGCCATTTGTGTTCACAGTAATATATTGGAGAAGAACGCTATGTTACTCTCACTTAACCTTTGGTATTCTTGGGGGTTATATTTAATTAGCACTGGTGAGAGGCTGACCTGAGAGGCTGTAGAAAGTGATTGAGCTGCATTTTCTAAGCTCTGCTCTAGTCAGCTGGGAGAAAAATTTAAAAAAAATTAGAAAGTACTATTTTTTGAAATTCCCTCTAACTAAGCTGTATTTCAGTGGACCATTTAAAGCCCAAATGGACAAAGGTATTATTTCAGTCATTGAATTGTATCAAACTCCTTCTCACAGACCCAGTTTTAAAACTCTATAGGAAAGGTGGTTTAGCATCACATTCTCAATAGTTTATCAGTCAGTCTGCTTAAAGAAAAAGCAAATAAATAAAACAAAATTTTTTTTAAAAAGGAGAAACTCTCACTGTCACTGAATGGAATGGAGCGTGTGCTCCAACCAGTGTTCACTACTCTGGGGTTGTCCTCCAGAGTTAGGAGCTCTTTAGCCCACATAGGGAAACGATGCTTCTCTTTGCAGTGCTGCTGTTCACGTGGTTAGAACATCTTCCTCATGTCCAAAGGACTGTTTGCTCCAGGGCTCAATAGCCAGTCCCTACCTAATGTGTAGTTATGTCATTGACTCAGATATAGCACAATAAAGAGAGCAAGACAGTAAGATCATGAGAGTGCACGAGAGAAGCTTTGTTGAAATAGTGAAGGACTGGATGTGACTAATTTGGATGGAAATACTTCACTTCTCCATCTGTTCATCAGTGGTTTTAGTAAAGATGCATTTATTAGTTGCATAACAAAATAGTCATCTATAATTCATCTCTATCGAGTCATACCTTCCTGATTTTAGATATACCTCTGCCTTCATTTTCTGATTATGAAACACTATCACCAAATATAGACATACCTCACTATGAAACAGGAAGATGACTGTATACCTTCAGATAATGATTTGTGGCCACTTATTGAAACAATATACTGCCCTTGGTTTAGAAGCTGGCTTGCTCTCTTATATGTTCTCTGTCTATACAATAGTGAATGGCTTGAAGGCTTCAAGAAAGCAGTGCTCCTTGGTTCCATAAGACCACTGCAGTTAAAAGAGATAAATGACCATGAGCTAATTTCCTCTGAACCTCAATCTCCTCATCTGTGAAATGGTGTTAATGACACACCCCCCCAAAGGGTTGTGGTGAAGATTAAATGAGATAATATAAGCCAATTGACTGGCACAATGTATGTGTATTTGTGTGTGTGTGTGTGTGTGTGTATTATTGATTGACCAAGCTTGTTATGCACAGGCACTTTGAAATCCTTTTGTCCTAATGTCTATGCCTGATAACTGTTCATGATTTCAAAACACATGAAGTCCCAGTACAGAGCTCTTTCATAAAAAGTTACAGCCGGTCAGAAATTAGCGTACTTTAAATTAGACCTCCCACTAACCAAGAAACAAATGCCATGATATTGAATGAAAAGTCTTCACAAATAGACAATAAGATCATACAATTCTATAGACCTCCAGAGCCAGAAAGGCCCTCAGAGGCCTTGAGGGCCAAGTCATAACTCTACCACTGGTTCCATGATCTTGGACAAATTAATCTTTCTGATACCTAGATTTTATTAGATGGGATTAGAAATAATACGTACCCACATAGGGAAGTTGTGAGGAATACATAAGAAAATGCTTGTGAAAAGTGCTTCACACACTGTCAAGTTCTTTGTAAATCTTCTGATTTTTTAGTTGAAGAGACTGAGGCCCAGAGAGATGGATTACCCTGACCAAAACCACACAGCTAATAAGTGGTTTGGGTTAGGGTATATGGAATAGTGAGGCAACAGTGTGAAGAACTAATTTTGATTGCTTTTTGTACATAAATTTGACTGAATTAAACTGAATGGGCCAAGAAAACAGTATATCTCATGCTCTTACCTATTCTAGGTGGGGGTGGATGGGCGTGAGTTTTACTAGAGATATATATTATTTCAATTGAATGTGCCAACCTGATAAAGATTATCCATTAAGAAAACCAAAGTAAGGCATATTAAAAGTGTAAGACCCTGTTACAGTGCTGGTAGTAGTGATAAGGCCAGAATATAAATTTACATTAACATGATAAAAAGATTAATTATTTAACTAATTTACTATGCATTAATTCCCAAAATGTTTATTAAGTGCCTTCTATGTGGTAAGCACTCTTTTCTATTTTGGGTATACTAAGATCCATAGAACTTGACCCCTGCCCTCAGAGGGCCCACAATCTAGTAAGCAATGTGATAATTGTTAAAATAGATGCGTTCCCGGAGTGAAAATGTTATGGGAGGAAGAAATGTCTAGCTCTGCCCAGAGAAGTACTGGTGACCTTCATGGATGAGGTTATGTTAAAATTGAATCTTGAAAGGAGAATATAAGTTCACCAGGTTTATAGGGAAGGATGCAGAATGGCAGAGATGTAAAAGCACTCCAGACAAAGAGAATAGCCTTCCCATAGGTGTAGAAGCAATAGATAGCAAGGCACATTCAGAAACAACAAACAGTTGACACAGGTTGAGTGCACAGGAACAACTGTAGGTGAGATTGGAAATGTAAGCAAGGGGTCAGATCACAGAGTGCCTTTTACACCACACTTGGGAATTTGCAGTGCATGTGGTAGACATGATTTTATTCACACCATAAATGGTAAAGTGGTAAAGGTATAGTGAACAACTTAATGATGTGATATTCCTCTATTAATTTGATCTCTAGTTTATATTTCCCATTACACTAGATTTAATAGTTAGGGAACCATGTTTGGTAAGATTGATAGTCCCTTTAGTACAATGGTACCCTGTGGCAAGTGAGACTGTACAAATAATGTAATGATACACACTGAATAAACAAAACTGTTTAAGACTGAAGCAAAGCCAAGGTCCAACCATTTCCTGGGGATTTGGGGAAATCCCGTAATCTGCAGTTTATACTAAACCCAGTCATATTTAGCACATTGCTTCTTAGTGAATCGGCCTTGATACTATATTTCAACCAAATAATGAAGCAAGGAGTAAAAAAATCTATAAAGAAAAGCTATAGTTCTTCTAATTGTTAATGCCTTGCAATTATGCCCCTTTCTGGAATAATAAAATGTTCCTTGGCAGAGGTCAGGATCTCTGCCACTGACTTATTTAACAGATCCTCTTAACATCTGTCCTGCAGACTGTTCACTTTATTAGCAGACAAGAGACCCAACAGACTTAGCCTGCTGTGTCCCTTTTTCACATTCACACAGCTGTGGATTAACTCAGACTTTCCAGAAGAGGACCAACCAGAAGGGATAGTAATGTTATTGGCTGATTCTAAAAAGATGGGAAAAAGAGCAGAAACAAATGTTGCCCTAGTACAATTCAGTGTTTTTAGGGTGACAATTGCCAGTCTGTTTTAAAAAGGAATAAAAGCAGCTATTCCACTAAAAAAGGAAAGTCTATTCATATCTGTGTGGGAACCTAATCAGGCTCTTGTTTCCAGTGACGATGACTCCACAGTTGCACCAGGTCTGTGACAAGAATGCTCCTTTTGTATGCCGATAGTGTGGAAATGATAAAATTTCCTTTAAGAGACATATGTGTTTACATCATGAGATGTGTTATTTGACATAATGCTTTGTTCTCATATTTTCCATGCAGAGTTTCATGCTGGTTTTTCAGCTAGGAATCTTTGATTAACTAGAAGTAGTTGCTGAAATAAAATTGACACTTTTGTTTTATGATTCATCTTGCTGAGCTGTAAATTATAGTAAAACATATAAGGAATGACAGAAAGAAGTGCTGATTTGAACCTCTGACCCATGACAGGCACAAAAACATAAGATTATTCCTTTAAAGAGCTGCATAGAGACATAAATATTCCATGGGCCACTTGGAATTATGCCCTCTTAACAAACTAAAGCTGTGATTTTACATCATGTAATGAGAGTTTTCTAGGGGTGTTATGGTAGGCATAGAGGAGATTTGGAGATTCAGGAAAACATCCCCTAAATTAGGACTTTGAATGCTTAAAGATTTTTCTCTGTCCAACCATGAACAATAAAAACAAGAACAAAACAAATTTCCTGTTCCCTAAATGAGTATCCAATGGTGGTTTCCCTTTTACCAGAGAAGTGGTACATTTTATATATCTTAAGGGTTTCTCAAAGCCATGTTGGCCCATAGTGCAAATTCTGTGGAGCACAGTCTTTGGGTACTAGACCAAAGAAATGGGCTGGAAGGGGAGACATTACTAGATGCAGAACAGAAAAATGCCATTAGCCCCAATACTTCCCGTGTTGCGGAGATTGGTGTCCATTCTGCCCATGATTGTTTTAACCTTTAGTTAACAAAGGACCTCTTTCTGGGACTTCACTGTGAGCAAAGCCTACCTAACTGTTCTCAGTCAAAATTAATTGTTCCCAGTGATGGTGTTTCAGTAGTAATTTGTATTATAAATGCTTCCATTATACCATTTATCGTATTATGTTTTTCTCCCTCTCTTCTTCCTACTATTGGTGTGAGACAGCATATCTTTGCTGTCCTAAAAGCATATCTTCTTCATCTTTGTATCCCTTATACATTTTGCTAAATTTAATAAAAATGACAGTAAGTGATTGTTTTTCTGAATAAGATTTTTGAAGTGACTTCTCTTAGGAGAATGTACCTGTAAGAATAAAAGAGCCTACAAGTATTGAGTCTTTATAGTGTGTCACTGTTCTAAGTATGTTATGTGCGTTAACTTATTTACTCCATACAACAATCTTTTGGAGTAGGTTCTATTATTATACCCATTTTACAGATGTGGAAACTTAAGGCCCAGAGCGATTAAATAACTTACCCAAGATCATACAGTTAGTAAACCGTGGTTCTGACTAAAGAGGGTACACTCTTAATCACTATGCTATTCTGTCATAGAAATTTATAAGCCCTTATTTTTCTAAATTTCTTATTCAGTCCTTTATATTAACCACTACCTGCTTCATCTGCTATAGGAATTTTTCAAGGTGGATTATTGTGATATGTATCAGTATCATATCTAGTGATAATATAAAGCATGTATGTTTATTATACTCTATTTGAATGATTTTTACTACGGTTGCCATGTATAAGGTATCATTCCTTTCTGCTAATTAGAGAGTAAGCCATGGGTATTACTGTAGGATACAGATGGCATATTTACATACTGCAAAATATGCTGAAGTTCTCCAATTGGCAATACTAATAATTTGCAGTTTAAAAAGTAACAGTTAGTAGAGTTACCTTGAAACAGGTTAAAACATTATTTGAATGTAAAAAACTACAAGAGAAAATATAAAAAGAAAGTAAGAAGAGAGTATTTTATATATTTCTTGTCTGGTATACCTGATCACTTAAAAGTGAATTCAAAATACTTCCTTATCTCCTTCAATATTTATAATAAATGCATATTTTAGTTTAGTATTAATATGAAATTTATGTTTAATAAGTCTATATATTTAATCATAGATATGAATTTTGTTCATTAGCATGATTCTTATGTTTAATCTTCTAAATCTGCTGAGAAATTAAACACCAAGTTCAGTTTAAAAACAGTAAAAACATTTTATATAATAAACACATTCATTTCCAACTAGCAACATTTGTTCTGTTCAATGATTAAGTGAAAAAATAGCATTTAGATAATATTATACTTTCTTTTCATGCAATTTTGTTTTCCCAAATATATATTTTTAACAATTTAAATAATATCCTTTTTTTATTCATTACACAGTTACCCATATTTTTCTCCATTCTGTGTTGCTTTGGAAGGTTCATTATGGATGAAAATCGAAGGGCATAGAAGCTGGGCAGGGTAGAATATTTTTCAAGCAACAGCATCTGGTTCCTTGGCAGTCATTAAGGGCCAAGGCAAGACAGCCCTGGCATAACTCCAGGTCCTTATGTGAGTATTGCTGAGGGATTTCCAGGTCTGCCATGTTGTTTTAATGGTGTTTCCTAGAAACCTAGACACTCAGAGGAATTCAAAGTTCACTTTATAATATATGAGGCCTACATGATCTGGCCCCCTTGCTATCTTTCTGACACCTGATATATTACCCTTTGCCCAGTTCACTCTGCTCCAATTACACTGGTTTCCTTGTTGTTTCTCAGACATTCCAAGCACAAGCACACCTTTGCCACAGGACTTTCACCTATACTTTGCCTCTACCTGGATGCCATCCCCAGATAAGGGTATGGCTGATCCCTCACTTGCTTCAGGTCTCTATTCAAATGTCCCCTTCTCTGAGTTTTCTTGACTTCTCTATATATAAACCCCTCACCCCACCCCATACTCACATGCCTGGTCACTTTATATTTCACAGCACGTATCACCACCAGAGTTACCTATCTATGTGCTTATTTGTCTATCTTCTCCTTCCTACCCCTTCCCCTAAAGTCACTGCTCACTTCTCTTTTTCCAAAACCTAAATGGTATCTGCTCCACAGTAGCCACTCAATAAATAATTTTTTAATGAATAGATAAAAGAATGAATTAATTTACCTTTGGTTACAAAGAAATTATGTTTTCAAATATTGGTAAACTAACATATATTAATTTACTAAAAATAGATTATTGAACTCAGCACATATAGTCACATGTGCTCAAAAATATGGGCACATTAAAAACATCCTTATGACACTTAGTTTGAGGGAAATAACACTTAGGTTTCAAATCCAACTTCTGGACTCATGGATGAGTTTTTATATCTTATTGGTAGAGTCAAGATGCACTTGTTTAAGGTTAACCTGATGAACTAAGGCTTTGTGACTAGAGAGTTAAGGCAGCATTACAAATACAAGCTATACCACTTGGAGCACATTCAGAGAACTGGAGCTCTTCAGCATTGCCTGCCCAGCTCTTGGAAACAAAACGAAAATAGATTCATTCCCATAATGCTGATTTCCAAGTGCCCTCATTATCACCTCTTTGAATATCTTGCTTCAAGAACTAAATTATTAATTGTTTCAATGACTAAACTTTTATTTCTATAAATAAGGCACTATATATTTACATATTTTATTTAGTGCCCTGAAAGAGAAGATGCTTGGGAGAAACAGAGATATAGAGTGTTTCTTGTTAAAATTATTGGGAGTTGTATTGTTCATTCTTAGTTATTTGCATTGTACAAGTAGATTCCATAAGGAAATGCTCTTCTAAATGCATTCCAATATAACTGGTACAATTGGAGAATGAATTCCAGCTTACTTTTTGTAGCAGAAGACTGGGTGATCCGCTACCTGATGCATTCTGATTTTTTTTTTAAGTTCCTTATTGTAAGGGTAGGACCTTTGATCTGAGCCTCTCTGTATTCTCTTTTCGTTTTCACAGCTTCTCCTCTCCTTCTATACCCAATACATCCCCTGCCCCACTAGCACAATGAGTTATGTCAGAGGAGCAAACTACCCAGTGCTTGGGAAAATAGGCAAGAGGACCTCTAGCCAGGGAAACTCTTCTTTCAATTCATTTTTCTTTACTTGACATTCTTAAGCTGGCTGCAAGGGATAATGAAATGAATTAAATAGGTCTTGGTTCTCAGTGGCTTATAGTCAATGCTTGTTCCACTTTTCTTTTGGTTGTTGTGGAAAGGCAATTGGCAGAAGTATCAGAGGGGGTGAAAATATGTCTGCGCTCACCTCAGACAAAATTTTTGCCCTTTATGCGTATTTGCATAAACTTTAATTTTAAAAATCTGAAAACACCTTAACATGATTATAATTACCTTAACCTAATTACTGTGGTTGCATTTTAAAATATGTACATTTTAAAACAAATATTAAAATAAAATTATACAACATAAATCATCCCTGGGAGCCCAAGAATTACTTTTCAAGTGCATTTAAGATAAAATTTTTTTAAATCCAAGGAGAATGGTAGAAAAATATTTCTTTCATGTAATCCAAATCAAAAGCTCTGATAGAACATACAAATTCCATTTACAGCAAGTTCCCCAAGAGAACAGAACACAAGGAGAAATGAGTACGTATGAACAGTAGAGAGGGAAAGTAAGGAACTTGGGTTCTAGATTTCATTCTACCTGCTACTCACCATTGATATTTTTATGCAAATCATGTTCCTTCTGGAGATGTGAGCTTTCTTCATCTGTAAAGCAAAGAGATTGGATTAGATGATGTTCACAGTTCTTTTTTCTGCTAACATTATGTTATCTGGTGTTTCTTTGTAAGAAAATCTGTGCCTTACATGGTGAACCCACATGCTTATAACTTCAAGAAGACAGAAACAGAGAAAGATGACCTCCATCTCTGGAGTTCCTTTTGGAGAGGGTGTGAGAAAAAGTATACTAAAAATGGGTGTGGGTAGAAATGATAGCAATTCCAAGAAGATAGAGGCAAGAATGGAAATCAAGGAGTTTTAATGGCCAGTGTTAACAGAACCTATCTGGTAAATGTCAGGCATTATGTTAGGTGCTAGGAACATAAAGATAAATGAGGCTCAGTTTTTCCCTTAAGGAGCTCAGAATTTGGTGGGAGAGAAAGACATTGGGAAAAAAAAAAAAGAAATTCCATAAATTGCATGGGGATAAAGGATGAGATATGGTGGGAGCACAAAGGAGGCAGGGCTCAGATAAGACTTCAAGGAGAAGGTGATTTTTGAATTGAAACTCAAAAGATGAGTAGAATTATGGCAGAGTTAGTAAGAAAGGAGAATATAGTGCAATAGAAAGATATGCAGGAGGGGCAAGGAGATGGACTTGGAAATTCATCTAATATGTAGGAGTGGGAGTGGTAATTTTTCCCCTATTCTTTCTCTCACCTCCTATCCCTACAGTCAGTTTCCTTTGGTGTCAAATATTAGGAGTGTAGACAAACAAGAACTTTCTGTGCTGAAAACAGGGACTTCAGTTTTTTCTTTCCATAAAATCACTGCTGTATTTCCTGGGTCATTTTATTGACTTTGGAGGTTTACAAGAAGTAAAAGTATTTGTGATCTCTTTCAGATAATTATTTTCAAGTTCTCTCCTCACCCCTCCTTCAGTCTGTAATGACTTGTTGCTGACACACTTTTTTCTCTGTGCTGAACAAGCACTAAATCAGGAGGTTTAATGACCTCTGTCTCCATTTCCACCTACTCACAGCTGAACTCGTCCAGCTTTATAGCATGCCTTGCTTGGTAGGCAGAGGAATGGTCATCAACATTGTTTTGAGAAGGTAACAAAACCCAGGGTATCCCTGGAGAATTAAACTAAGCTTGGGTCCTGGTGTTTGGCAGCATCAATCTAGTAAATAATGACATTTCCTTAAGAATGCCTCCCTACCCTACCCTACTTGTTTTCTCCAACTTCTCCTATTACTCCCTTGAATGGTGTCTGGTGTACAAGGATAAGATCTGTTAACCTGGGTAGCTGAGCTATGCCTGGGGTTCCCAGATGTTTTGTGGAACCATAACAGGTGGGGATAAATATAAAGATGAGTTGACATCTTTCAGTAGCACCTATTGAATCTATTTTTATAAAATAGCATTTTTCTTTTCCTTCCTTTTTTCGTTATGTACCAATAGGAAGGTTGTATTTGAGGGAGAATATTTTTTTTCTTTCTCTGGGCCAGATTCTCACAGGTTCCTTAAAATACCATTCCTAATTGAAATGGCAAATCACAGGAGAATCTGCTCCGAAAAGAAATGCCCATCGATCCACAAATGGATTAGTAAACTGTGGTATATGTATACCATGGAGTATTACTCAGCTATAAGAAATAATGGTGATACGACATCTGTTTGGTTCTCCTGGAGAGAATTGGAACCCATTATATTAAGTGAAGTATCCAAAGAATGGAAAAACAAGCATCACATGTACTCACCAGAAAATTGGTTTCCCTGGTCATCACCTGAATGCACATCGGGGAAGGATACCAAGTGGATATCAGACTGAGACGGGGGGTGGGGGGAGGGGATGGGTGTATGCCTACATGATGAGTGTGTTGCACACTGTCTGGGGAATGGTCATGCCTGAAGGTGCTGACTCGGGGAGATGGGGGGTGAGTGGAGGGGATGGAGGTATGACTACATGGTGAGTGCCAGGCGCACTGTCTGGAGAATGGACATGCTTGAGGCTCTGACTCAAGGGGATGGGCGGGACATGGTCAATGTATATAACCTGAACTTATGTACCTCCATGATGAGCTGAAATAAAAAAAAAAAAAAGAATTCAGTGAGCAATGTTGAGCCTCCTTTTTCACTGTTGGTTTCCACATACAGGAGTGTACTGGTGCCAATTTAGAGCCCCTGTCAGTTTTTATTTTATCAAGTGCTTCTATTTCTTCTTATACTTTGTATAGTTCTTTTTACCATATCAGTCTATTAAACTAGGGTTGAATTTTTAGGTGTTTTCTACTATGGCTCGAAGATTAGTTGGAGAAGGTAGTTGTCTAGATCAAAATTGTGTCCCTTACTCCTTCAAAGTGGCTAGTAGTACCATGAACTCTTCTTTATCCATCTGAAGATTGTGAAATGCCATTCTAGAAAAAGTAGCTGTAAGCCATCTGAAAATACAGTTTGCTATCTGAGAGATCAGAATAGCAGTCACATCATAATCTTTCTTCTCCATGGCCAATGATCCTTGTCTGGCTAAGAATAGGAAATATGTTTCATTATGATTCACTGTATAGCTTTTTAAAACAATTTAATTTTAAAAGCAGAAAGAACATGGGGTTAAAAGTGAGACTACCTCTATAAAGGATAATTCCTACCTCATGTAATTATTGTGAATATTAAACAAAATAATAAATATAAAATACCCAGCACAGTGACTGAGTGAGTTTGGGGCTCACTATGTATGTGTTGAATTAACAAATGAATGAATAGGGTTGATGATTGGATGACTAGTTATGTGGTTACATGAAAAATCACGTGATTATGAGGAGAAAAGGCCTTGTACCTTTTCTCTGTGGCAGTCTCCATTAGAGATCTTACACGAATGCATCATAGAAAGCAAGTATAAAAATATATATTTCATATTATGGTAAGTATAAATACACTGACATTACTCATTATAATTTGACATTAATTTGGCTGTCTTGGGGCAAAACATGCTTCTCTTCCCAAATACAATACTGGTATAACGTGACTTTCTGACACAACATATTTCTTAGGTCCTGACATAGATGAGTATGTATACTGGTAGATACTTAAGAATTTTACCATAAGGCTGAGTTTGATTGGTAGGACCTACTGCTTTGTGTTGGATTTAAGCAGGCTTGGTTATTAAAGTGTCACTAGGATCCAAATGCAAGAAAGACTTATTTTTAAGGCCAGTATCCATACACAGATTCTGGAAATGCTATTAGATGTATTTATTTGTGGATTTGTGATGTCTTCATAGGAATTTTTAAAAATTTATTTTTATTTTTTAATTGACATTTAATAATTGTGCATATTTATGGGGTACATAGTAGTGTTTCGATACATATAATGCATAGTGATCAGGTCAAGGCTTTCTTAATCCAATTTATTTAAAATGTTGGTCAATGAGTTAGTGATAAAACATGAAAAAGATTCTGTGTTTTCTGGTTTTAGTTTATCATTCTTCCTAAATGCTTTTCTTCTTGGGATAAATTTTGGAATTATTAATGTGACCTTGCTATGGGATGAATATTTGTGTTCCCCCAAAAGTCATATGTTGAAATCCTTACTCCCAAGGTGTTAGGAGGTCAGCCTTTGGGAGGTGATTAGGTCATTGGTATGGAGCCCTCATAAATGGGATTAGTTCATAAAAAAGGCCTGAGAGAAAATTCCTTACCCTTTCCACCATGTGAGGTTATAGTGAAAAGATGAGGAAGTGGCTCCTCACCAGCCACTGAATTTTCTAGTGCCTTAATCTTGGACATCCCAGCCTCCAGAACCTTGAGAAATAAATTTCTGTTGTTCATTGGCCACCCAGTTTATAGTATTGTGGTATAGCAGCCCAAATGGACTAAGACAAGACTAGAAACCCTACCCCTCTCTACACTTAATGCCACTCTACTCTCCCTCAACAGTCCTGCCACATTAGTCTTTTTTAAGTTTCTTAAAAACTTTAGCCTCTTTTCTACCTTGGAGCTATAATACTTGATGTTTCTTCTTTCTAGAATGTTCTTAATCTACCTTTTCACCTGGATAATTCTTACTCACATAAAATATTACTTCCTTAGAGAAGCTATTCTGGTCCTCCAGACTACATTAAATATTTTTGTTAGATGGTCTCTTGACGTTCTGTACTTTTCTTTCTTAAGCATTTATCCTAACCATAATTAATTTCGTAATTACTGTCAAAGCATTATTTAATGTCAGTTTCTCTTGTCAGCTCCACTAAGGCAGGGATCATTTTTGAGTTGCTTGTTGTTGTACCTCTAGTATTTAGCACAATGTTTAGTTAATAAGTATTTAATAAAGATTTATCATTGAATAAATTCATCAATGCTAGAAACGTGCTTGAAAGGTACAAAGATTGGTTTATCAAATATCCATTTCTATTTTAAATGATGTACATTATGATAATGTTGGAGAGAGACCTAGAGAGTTCTTCTAGCTCAATACGAATTATACAATGTTGGGCAAGCTACTTCTGCTCACTAGATTTCAACTCATCAGCATAATGAGCTCAGACTAGCCTATATATGTGGTAAGCATGTCATTGTTCAGTTTACCAAAATTTTAATGCTAACTACTTTATTAAAGCTGCTAATAATATATGTGGAACATTTTTAGCCATAAAGTAAAATCATTTCTTAATGATTAAAGTGCTTAATGATTAAAATGCTTAAAGTGCTCCTATAAAATATGGGTAATTTCATAATTTTGATAAAATATTTAGCTGGGCTCATTTTTAATGTATGACTGTATGTCTTTTATATATCTTGGGTAAAGAAACAATTCAATATCACAAACAATCACTGAGCCTTTTTCAAAGTTTAAATGGAAAAATCTGTATATACAAAACAGTTTTTACCAAAGTTTAAATGTTTATGGGATTTTGGCTGAGACTATTATAAGCTTTACTATACTGTTCACTTTTTTAAACCTCATCTGTGTTTATGAATGAATATTCATTATTATCATCATTTTGACTGTGAACTATCATCTGCAAATCCTATGTGGCATGACATTTTTGTAAACCCTTATGTAATAGTTAATCAGAGTTTAACCTTTTTCCTTCCTAAACTGTTAGTCTGCAAAGAAATTTTCTAACTAAAGCTATTTGGTTAGAATAACTAGTAGTTTATATTCTTTCAAAAAAGGATGCAATAGCATTTCAAGAAACTTTAAATTTATAAGTAACTAGATTGAGAAGAAAAATTGGTTAATATTCCTTAGTTATTGCTCAAACAGTATAATTTGTGTTAGAAAAGTTTAAGACGGGTTAATGAAGCTAGTAGTTACTGAGCAACTTTCTAGTCAACATTTTAACAAATTACTTCAAATGAATCATTTATATGAAACAATATAATTTAACTTGGACTGAATTTATTTTCCTTTTTTAAAACTTTGCACCATAAAATTGCACATATAATGAATAAAATCATGTACCACTTATATTGCCTCATTTATAGACACTATCTTTCCTTCCTAACATGTAATGATTTTATATAGTATGTTAATTCAGAAAATATTGATTGGGTATCTATTATTTGCAAGGCACCATTCTTGATGCAGTCATTCAAAAATAATTAGATTCATCATGTCTTCAATGAGCTTGCAGTCTATCAAGCATGATAAGATTTATGTGCATAACTAAACACAAAGTTAAAAAAGTGATAAGCACCACAAGAAAGGTGAAGCGTTAAGGATCTATATTTTACATCTTCTCTAGAGCTACATGCTTTGAATCCTCCTCAGCTCCTAATACAGATCCTTGCACATAGAACACATTCAATTGATGTTAGCTTACAAGGTGAGCTGTGAAATTGTTTTGTAAGCTTGTACCTATTCAATGAATGACATTCTTATTATCCAAGTCAAATTTAAAATCTTCAATCTGAAGAGAAGATATTTATAACTAAAATATGTTTTGTTAGACAGACTATGAATATTTTAATTTCCATGGGTACCTTCTATCTTTTCATCGGACTCCAGTTTAGATTTTTATTTCCAGGCTCATTCTACTAAATTTTACCTGACATCATACTGTCCAGTTTACCCAGCTCTGTAAGTTTTATGGGATGTGGCTATACTTCTTCCTGCCTCTAATGTATCAGTAACTACAACTCACAAGAACCAGCTCTGAGGAATCGCAGAGTTTGTTAGGTCTTGCCTCTTTTAGGTACAACCAACTGGAAAGGGGCATAAAATAAATGATTATCAGAGCCTTAGAAGAAACAAATAACACTAATTCTAAAAAGCAACTGTATCAGTCAATCAATCTGAAGAATCGCTCAATTTTGTTAGCATTTTTTAAAATAGATTTGTTTCCAAAAATTTGTTTTTTCTGCATTTCTCACTAGTTGAAGTTCCCTGAAGGACTCAAGGTTGAGGAAAATTGGCTTTCTTTTGATCTTTTGAATTAGTGAGGTAAAATGATGGCATAAATGATGTCAAAGTATTCATGCATCTCTGAGATTTTATGACTCGTTAATACTCAATAGTAGGATATATTGGTTAGGATGCCAGCTATAGTAATATATATCTAAAACTTTTTCAACTCTTACTTATCTTTATTCCATTCAGAACAGAACTTTCTTCACTGCTTTAACCCAAGCAGAATTTTTTCGGAAGCTTGACTTGTCCCCCTTTTGAAGACACCTGGATGAATTTCAAACGGAAAGGATATAACAGAGTAAAAAGGAAACAAAAAAGATGGCCTGTTTTTTGCCTAAGTTCTAGCAATTTGACTGACTCTTACTTGTAAATTTTTCTTGCCACTGAGTCATTGCATACAGAATTATGAAACTTTAATTTCTTTAGAGGCTTGTTATATTAGAAAAATTGTTCCAAAGAAAGCAACAATCATGACATAAGCACATCTGGCTCTTGCAAATTATTCTTTATTAAGCTTTCATTTAATTACATGTGCTGAAAGGTCTGTTTTTGATTACTGTAATTTTTTTTATTTGTCCATATGAATGATAGCAATGCTGTAAATTACATACAAACCACCTGTTTTTTCTCCCTTATTAATGTGGCAAAGTTTGAGCTATTTTCTCTGTGGTTGATGAACTAGGAAGCTTTCTATTTATTATGATAGAAATGTGACCATCAAGGTAATGGCTTAATCTTGATTATAAGAAGAAAAGAAAATATTTGAATGAAGTTTTCAAGCATTAAATAGTGTTAAGATTGGGGTATCTGACTTCTGGTTAACTACAGCAGATTAATACATTCATTTATTACCAGTTTCATCCAAATCCTAATAAATCAACAGTTAAGAATTATAGGTGTAAGCCTTCAAGTAGAAATAGAAAGAGAAGACAAAAAAAATTAGAAGATGAGAAATGGATAGATGAGTTAGAACTGTCTTAGCAGAAAAGAGAAAGCTGATACATAATCTTTAAGAGTGTTTAAAGCCAAAATGAATCAAGCCCCATTGGAAGCTGAACCTTTGAAATGCTTAGGAATTGAAGGCATCATGTATCATTGAAGGCAGAACTGTAGACAGGATGAGTGATTGAAAATAGGTGTAAGATGATACCTCCCTAACCTCATGCAACTTGGTAACTACCATCCCTGCCTCGCCCTAACCCCCCAACAAGCACATAACCTGGCAGAAGACTCTGGAGGTTTATTCTCTTGAGAAGTTGAACCTGAGAGGCTTTTTTTTTTTTTGTCTTGGGGACATCAGGCATAGCTGAGAATGACTGACGGTGCCATTTTGCAAACAGGGAGTCTACATGATAGACCAGACAGTGAGATCCCTCAGCTAGCTACCTTCTCTTACTTGGCTTACCTAATGATGGCATACAGGGCTTTACTTCACCCAAGGCAAGAATTTTAATATCTGTCTCTAAGAAAATAGTCTAAAGTGTAAGAGAAACAACCTATAGATACTGACATTTGGAACTCCCCAATGAAAAAGCTGACTTTGTGCGTCATTACTTTATGCTAAAGCCCAATCAGTTAATAAGTTTGACCCTATACTTACACCTTCCACTCAGGTTTTGAGTACCTCACTCTTATATATGAAGAAACAGTTAATGAACACCAGACACTTCAGAAAAGCTTCTAATATGAAAGAGCTCAAAGAGTTTGGAAAAAAAGAAAGTCAACAATGTAGAGTACAGAAAACATTAAAAACAACTTCCGAACTTATAATTGATATGATCAAACAGAGTAAGAGAACAGGGTGCTATAGAAAGAAGCAATCATAGAACAAGAATTCAGGTTAGTTTCTTAGTTCATGAATATTAATTTATATTTACTCATTGATTTACATTAGTGGACATACCAGACATTTAAAGAACTTTTCATAAAGATTTTAGAGACTAAAAAGCATCTTAGAGACTACTTAGTCAAATCTCTTTTTGTACAATTGAAGAAACTGAGTTCCAGAGAGCTTAAGGGTTTCGGGTCATAAAGTTATTGCTAGATTGACTAAGTAAAGAACCGTGGCTCCCATATAAGTCCTCTTTCTTGGTGTTATATTATTTGCTTTCCTTTATTTTCCTCCTTAAAAAACAGTGAAAGAGAATTGCAAGGCTGTCAGAGAAATGGTTATCTAACAATACGGTAAGTTTTTTTGAAACTCCATTTCAGCTGCATTTAAAGAGATCAATGTTTGTCTTCCCTGTTTTGCAGCAGCTCTACGCCGCACAGCTGGCCAGCATGCAGGTGTCACCTGGAGCAAAGATGCCATCAACTCCACAGCCACCAAACACAGCAGGGACAGTCTCACCTACTGGGATAAAAAATGAAAAGAGAGGGACCAGCCCTGTAACTCAAGTTAAGGTACTTGCTTTGCAGGATTGTGGAACCAGTTTGGAAAATAGCTTCACAAGAAAGGTAGTGAACCAGGCTGTATTGGGAATAAACAGCAGGAAACATAGCAATATAAATGAACCCCAAAATGTCCCTCTTTATGGTAAATTTCATGATTGAGCACTGAGAAACAGGTGTTTCCCTTTTGATAACAATGTGCCATATTGTGAGATCTTTACCTAAATCTGCAAACTAACTTCTCAACAGTTTTTCCCCTTTGGATCCTAGCTTTTGTTTTTTAATGTTTCTTGGCATGAATGGCCATGATTTTATTGCCAGTCTTTGTCATAGACTTGTGGCATTTCTCTCCATGTTCCTTAAACAGATAGAGAGCCAATTTGTAGTGCCAGAGAAGGAGGATCTTGACACCTTAGATTAAAAAAGGGGACAGAAAAAGAATCTAATGCTGGACTTTATATGCTTTGTTGGTGAAGGTCTCTCCTTCAAAACTAGTTATAAATGTGGGCTCTGAGTTGTCATTGCCTAATAATGGTTTTGATGCTATATAGTTCTGATAGGATAAATAGGCTTTCCCAAGTTATGGCTGGGACGTTAATAGATGCCTTTCCTCACTAATTTTCAGTGTCATGAAACTGGGCAGCCAGGAGATATTTGGCAACAGAAGGGAATTGATGAGCCGCTCCAATTTGTGCTGCAGCTGGTACCTGTAGGTGGTACTGGTTGGTTTTTCTGATTGCATTTGCTCTCTATATTGAATTACCAAATTCAAACAGTTCGGAGAAACAATTGTTTTGTATAATTGACTTATCTACTTGGAGAGGTCTGACACCTTATTGTAATGTGACAAAAGTACTGCATTTGCAGAAATTTTGCAATTATTAAATCATCACATGGGAAACAGCTGAGACCAACAAAACTCAACATTGGGTACTATACAATCACTGAAAATGTTTTGTTTTCTAAAATTTGCATATAGGAATTTTGAGATTTCAGAAAGACCTTTAAAAACTGGATCCTCAATGCCAAAGATTAAAAAAGTATATATCATTAAGAGAGATAGTTCTGCCCATGCACCACCCAGAGGAATTAATTTAATATCACCCATTCTTTTAGATTCTCCAAAGAAATAGATGAACATTTATGTTTTGTTTTTAGAAATATTGAGATATGACAATAGGAAGTTTACATTTCATAAGACAGAATTACTTATGGAAACAGACTATTTTGTGTTCCCAGAGTTTGTGTTTGTGAATAAGAGTCAGAACACTACAACTCAAACCAAGGCACTTTGCTTAATCATAGATGTTAGAATATGAGTATATCAAACAACAGTGACTTGAGCTATTGAGTATTAAATATTTTAACATAAAAAGTCATTTTATAACTAAGTTGGCCAACTGGAACTGTACCAAACCAAGTCTTTACTGGATGAGTAAAATGTTCCTTGGTTAAATTAGAGTTTATGTCTGCTTTTACCATTCCATCTTTGTGGGCCAACTGAATTTTATTACTCACTTGACCACATGAAAATTCTTAGGGAGTTTTCTGTATAGTTTGACTTGACCATATTTTATGTTAATAACAAAAGAAACATTCCTTTAATTTATTAGGTTGTTTATTGTATATGTTGATAAAAATAGACTAAAACATAAAGCAAAATGTTTTAAATTAAAAATATAGCTATTATTAAAGAAGTACTGAAAATGATCCTATAGTTTGCTAATTGAAAGAAGAGTGATCACCAAAATCTATCATGCTTTTCTTTATTGTCATTGCTTTTTCTCTGTATATAACATGACCACTTTTTTAAAATTCAGGCACGACATAGGCAAAACTTTGTCGAAGTAACTAAAATAAACATAGATGGTCTTATGTATCCTTTTCCCCCTAGAATTTTTATCTACTAAACTGTAAACATCAGAAGTCAGAATATTTCTGTTCAAATATCAATTCTACCACTTTTACTAGCTATATCACCTTGAGAAAGCTACTTAATTTCTTTTAGCTTCAGTTTTCTCCTCTGTTAAATGGGAGTTAATATTATTACAATTCTTAAATGAGATAATACATCCTGTAGTAAATAGTATTCCATTGAGGTAGTGATGCTGCTGCTGCTAATTACAGTAATAAAGAAGGTGGTGTAGTGGTTTTAGTGATTGTGATTGAAATATCTAGTTGTATACTTAGAGAGATCCTAACTAAACATCTAGAGGATTTCCATTGTCAGCCATGAGGGAGGAACAGGAATCAGATTTACGCTCCCAGCTTAAACAACTAAAACTCAGGGCAAAACTATATAAAACAACAGTTTTTAGATATTTACAATAGGAGTACAGGATAGCAATTCCTGTGTGGAGAGGAGCAAGCGAGGCAAGCACTACAATTTTTCCATCTCACTGTCTAGAGGGAGTTTCCAGGCAACTGTGCAGGAAGCTTGGCAGTCTCCCTGAGTAGAGACACAAACTTTAGAGTTCAAGAATGCTGATGCAGATGGAATTCATGAAGTAGGGTACTATATATCAGAGAGGTACACACATAGAGAGTGCTGGAGATCTGCAGAAAGTTCCCTTGAGTATTTAGCTGAGTACTGATCAACATATGCATATGACAAAACTACCGGATGTCAAGGGATAACACCAGAATGTAGCAGGCAAAGCAATTGAAAAGTTCACAGAGGGCTTGGAATGGTTTGCATTCCCATTAAATAGGAAAGATCTCCTGACATGTGAGGCATCAAATAGAGTCCCCAGAATGATATCACCTCAGTAGTGGAGCCAAATTATTAATAGATTAAAGGCTGTTCTGAACTCCCTAGCAAATCTCAAAAGTAAGCCTACAAGGACCAAATTATTCTGCATCTCATAACAAAGTTCACAAATATTTAAGGAAATACATAAATGCTAGTACCTAACAATGTAAAATTCACAATGTGTATCATTCACTCAATAATTACCAGGCTTTCAAAGAAGCAAGAAAATATGAATAATGAGGAGAAAAATCAATCAATAGAAAAAGACCCCAAAATGCCACAGACGCTGGAATTAGTTGATAGGACAATAAAAACAGCTATTATAGGAGAATTCCAACTAGTGCCAAATGAGGTAAACATAAAAAGCACCTATAAGACAGGACAAAATAGACAAAAATGACTATTTATGCATTCTGGAAATTGACCAATAGCATATATAATCTGAGAAAACATTTATGCTTCTTATATGTAAGATTGTGTGAGTCTGTGACATTCTTGCCTAGGGCTATTGTTATTTCTCCTATCCATAAGCTCAGTTAGCACAAAGTTTATGTAAGGTGGGGGCAGGCTATGAGGACCAGCATTAGCTCTGCCATGGAGAAAACGAATTCACTCAACTGGGATTTGATAGGTGATGCTCATGCCCAGTGGTATTGTTGGTGAAAGTGGCAATCACTGAATTATAAATATAAGTAAGAAATTAGACCATATTTAAAAAGATGGTTATAAACTTCATATGTCCAAGAAGATAGAGGAAAATATGAACATGGTAAGGCAAGATAAGGAAAACCTAAATCAAATGTCTGGAGGTGAAAAATATAGTATTTGAGATGAAAAATACACTGGATGGGTTTAGCAATGGCTTAGACATTGAAAGAAAAGATTAGTGAATTTGAAGATATAACAATAAAACTATCCACAGGAAACATATAGAAAAAAGACTGATCAGTACTGTGGGGCAATATCAAATGACCTAATATATGCAATTAGAGCCCCAGAAGGAGGAATAAGGAAAATTATCATTGAAGAAGTAATATCTGCAAATTTTCCACATTTGATGAAAATTCAAAACTTAGATAACTTAGAAGGTCAGTGAACCCCAATTAAAAGAAATGTGGTAAAAACTAACAAAATATGTAACATATGATTCCCTATTATTTAGATATGAGTAAAGGAACTAACTAGCCTGAATATCCTTTGAATTAAGAGCAAAGGGAAGTAAATTGCAATTAAGTATGTTAGATAATTTTGACAATCATAATGGATATAACTGTGTATCTTGAAAAACCTGTCCTATATCCAGATATAGATAAAAGTACATTGCAACATAGATGTGATAGATTGCCCATTTCCTACTAATACAAGTAAAAAGAATTAAAAACCTAGGGCATCACTACATTATCAAACAAATGAATTATTTTCTCTGTAGTTTAGTAGAAAAGGGGCCTTAGATTTGGAGTCCAATAAATTAGAATTCAAATTTTGTCCCTATGTGCATGGCCTTGGACAAGTGATTTTCGTCGTTCTGTCATTTGTCGTTTTTGACTTCCATTTCCTCATTTGTAAATTTAGAATAGTACTGCCTAGCTTCATAGAGTTATTAATGGTTAAATGAGCCAATACATGTGAAAATGATTAGTACAGTGCTTGGTGCTGATGTTATTTTTGTTGTCTCTTTCTAATCCTTCTTTCCAAATAGTATTTTCTGGCATTTCTTTTGTTCCCCCTTAATCAATGATATTAGTACTGGAAAAGACCTTAGCAATCATCTAGCATTGGGCCCTCTTTTTACATATAAAGAAATTGAACCCTGGTGAGGTCTCAAGTTTCTTGAGGGGGAGACTATTCTGTTACTGAACTCTATTATGTCTTTTAAACAATAACATTAAAAGAAAGTTCTCTGTGCCTTCTCAGAAGGAAAATGGGAGTTAATATTTGTTGACAATTTTATTTTAGGACACAATAATGCAGATCTTAAAACTGAACATTTAAATGAATATGCTCATATTACAACTAAATTTCTAGAATGATGGAAGTGTTGTTATGGATATTTTATGGCAGGATAAATGAGACAAAATGAAGGCAAGAAGCTTAGCTTTCAAGCTCCTGGATAAACTAGAGTTACAAGCCAGGTATTTGAATACTGTGCTCAGTGTAGAAGGACGTGTGTCTTAAAATAGACATGCTTTAAATATATCCAGCAAAGAATATAAAGAGACATCACTTTAAACATGAAAAATAAATTGCATATAGCATGGTATGTAAAACATAATTATAATGTATACTTGATCTTTGTAAAAATTAATTTTAAACATGGATAGAGACCAGAATATAGACCATAAAGAGTGCCCACACCCAGAAAGCCACATAGAATCTATGCTGTGGCATGCGGCTCCCTGGGCAGGGGCCTAGGAGATCAGAAGGCTTCCATGTTTCCATTTTTAAGTCACTTGCAATTGTTTGATTTAAAATATGTTTTAGAAAATTAGCTGCAGAGACTATTTATAGTTATAGGAACTTTTTTTTTTTTTTTTTTTTTTGAGACACAGTCTCGCTCTGTTGCCCGGGCTAGAGTGCTGTGGCATCAGCCTAGCTCACAGCAACCTCAAACTCCTGGGCTTAAGTGATCCTCCTGCCTCAGCCTCCCAAGTAGCTGGGACTACAGGCATGTGCCACCATGCCCGGCTAATTTTTTCTACATATATATTTTAGTTGGCTAGATAATTTCTTTCTATTTTTAGTAGAGACGGGGTCTCATTCTTGCTCAGGCTGGTCTCGAACTCCTGACCTCAAGTGATCCTCCCGCCTCGGCCTCCCAGAGTGCTAGGATTACAGGCATGAGCCACCACACCCGGCCAGTTATAGGAACTTTTTGGAGAAAATAACACAAAAGCACTACAGAGCTGCTGAAATTTTAAATAATTCTTTGTAAGTGCCCTAGGTTAATTTAGATCTCTGAAAACACATTAGGAAATTAAGCTGTAATGTGAGCTAATTCAAATTTTAATTTGGCAAAAAGAATGATCCAACTACACAGTTAATGTAAATAGAAGCATAACACAGGAAAATTAATGAGGTTTCCTTCCAATGAATCTTCAAGGAGGTAGATAATTAGCTTCTTTTGTTATTATTGTAGGAGAATGTGGCATTGTCTCTGAGGTGTAAAATAACTGTGGCTTATTAAGTGATAATGTGCTTCATTTGTCTTTTTTTTTTTAATAATTATTTATGTTAAACTCTTGTAGGATGAAGCAGCAGCACAGCCTCTGAATCTCTCATCCCGACCCAAGACAGCAGAGCCTGTAAAGTCCCCAACATCTCCTACCCAGAGTCTCTTCCCAGCCAGCAAAACCAGCCCTGTCACTCTGCCAAACAAAAGCAGCATCCCTAGCCCCATTGGAGGAAGCCTGGGAAGAGGATCCTCTTTAGGTAAATGGAAAAGTCAACACCAGGAAGACACTTATGAATTAGGTAAAAGAAAGCAAACCTGTTTAGTGATGACTGATCCTTATTTCCAAAGTGTTCTTTAGTCAAAGACGATACTCTTATGTTTTCTACTGAAACATAACCCCATTTAGTATCTTGGGTGATCAGAACTTTTGGAAATGGTCATAATATAAATCCTGCTGAGATAGGTTCTTTAGATGATGATGAGTTAGATCTAGCAATCATAGGCTTAGAAAGTTCTATATTTGGTCAGTGTTTTGCTGCTGAAGTAATTTTCCAAAGACCTAAGGACCTGGCCTCAAAGCTGCTCTTCAAAAGGCTAAAATTTATTTGAAATTTTATATCTTCTTTATGTGATTTTTACATCTTATTCCATATTACTTTTGCATTAAAACAAATATGAATGACACACTTCACTAACATATAAAATAACATTGCTATCTAGGAAGATATGTCATAATGATCCTTTGGCTTCTTGCATTCCCCCATATATTTCCAAATAGCTCTAGGAAAATTCACACCCCCATGTGAAAAATATGGAGGAAAAAATAAGGGCTTGGTATGAGACAGGCTTGGACTGAGTGCCTTCACTTAATAGCTATGTTATCCTGGGAAAGGTATTTAATATTTTTTTAATTCAATTTCCTAATCTCTGAAAGGGTTATAGTATTGCCTAGCTCATAGGTTGTTATGATAATTAAAAGGGAAAAATACATATAAAGTTCTTAGCACAGAGTCTTGCACTTAGAAGGCATTCAAATTTAAAAGACTGGAATGAATGAATATCATTACATTTATATATATATGGAGTGAAACAATAAATGTGAAAGCACTTGTCATCAAGAGAGTGCCAAATAAGTATTAACATTAGTGTTACTATACTCTTTAAGTCTCTTAATTTCCAAATAAAGACATAGAGATTCAAAGGGGATAAGATCTAGCATTTCTTCATCAAATTACATTTCTTGCATTATTGAGTTCTAAAGTCTGAAATGCTTATTACAACAGATAAAAAACTGTATAAGTATAGCCATTTACAGTTTAAAAACACTCTTTTCTATTTTATCTCATTGGATTTTTCAAAATAATCTTATGAGTTAAATCATATATTAGTATTACCCTCATTGTGCAACTAAACTGTGGTTCTTAGAGGTAGAATGACTTGCTCACAGTCCTGTAGCTATTAATGAGCAGAACCAGGGCTAGAATCCAGGTGCTCTGACACATAATTCAATGTTCTTTTTATAAACTTACAGTTGGAATTTTTGCTGAATTGTGTTGAGTCTAAGTACATCTGATAGTGAGATGTAAATCTTCCTCGTTGAAATTTTTAGGGCATTGGGATCTCTACAGCAGCCTATTCTCAATTTGAGTCAGGATGCCTCTTCCGGAGACCCAAAAGTTTTCACCCCAAGTCAGTGATATCCATGTAGAAGACAGAAGTGAATCATTTCTAACATGTGAATATCAGGAATATCACTTGGCTGGATTTTTGGAAGTTATGAAATAAGGAAAAAAGAACAATATAAGTTATAGAGTTGATCTTGAAATGACCCTTCTATAATCTACTTCTGAATTTTGTTTAGAAAGCGTTTGTCTGCTGTACTGAGCATCATGAGGGGCAAAGATGACGATGTTACAGAGCCTGCTCTTAGGAAACTTCTACTTCAGCAGAACATATTCCTAGATCATGAATTAGAAACAGACTGAAGTAATAGCACCTGCACTTGAACAGCACTCTTGTCCAGACAATATTGGATAGAAATAGTCTTTTTGTAATCAGAAAAGGTACAGAACAAAAGCTGTGGGTTTTCTGTATCCTAAAATTGACTGACTTAACAGAAATTTCACAGGTAGCCTTAGGAATCTCTTCCACACTCAAATGCATATGTTCATACATTGCACTCACAGGACATATGTTGTGAGCTTGATTTTTATCTGGTTTCATCTGTCCTGTCTATGTGAGGTGTATACATACACACACACATACACACACACACGTGCTCTGAAATGCTCATACCAGGCCTCAAACAAGTGGATCACATTAAAATTTACCACAGCCGCTTAAACCTATCAATCATTAAACAATTGCCCTCTTTTTGTCTAAAATTGGAAAAACTTATTCATTCTTACCTAGAGTGAAATGCAAGATATGTTGGAAAATTAGTCAGTTTAATATTGAATTTTTCCCCTCTGTGCTGCATGGAATGCAATGGAAGCAAATATTTATTCTCACTTTATTTGAAGTTTTGTGCTTATGTGAAAAGCATTCTCACACAGATAGCCTCACTGTCATGAAGACAGGGAGATGAGAGCAGTGGGTGTTCAAGTTGGGGGTGGGGAATGGGTTGTCATTCTCTTGGTAAATAACTGAGGCAGCGTGATGAGAATGCTTCATTAACCAGCCAGCAATTGGGAATGGAGAGTATGGTGTATTCCTTCCGCCCACTCTCTCCAACAGTTGACATATGAACACACAGATGCAGATGTCACTAAAGTACACATGTAGCCTCACAGATTTTTTCTGCTAGGCCAGAAACAGCCTTCCTGCATTAGCACACCAAATATAATGGGGTAGCCTGGACAAACCTCTCTGCTTCCTCCCCACCCTCTGCCCCCATCCTTCCCACAACTCCTGCACAGAAGAGGCAAGATTGCATGCTCATTGTAGATACAGGAAGAACAGATACCTTCCCACAATATGTACACAATAGAAATCTAGGAACCTTCATCTGTGAGGAGGTGAATAGGCAGAACCCAGATAGACAAGAATGCTGGGGTTTCTTCCAGTGGCTGAAAAAACCCATCACAGCTTGGGTGCCCTGGCTTTCTATGCTCCATGCATAGTATTGTACGGTTTTTAAAATAGCAAATGTCTCCCTTCTTTGTTCAGGGAATGCAGTTTTCTACAGGGATAGTAGCAGTGCTTTTTAAGAGTCTAACCTCAAAAGCCTCTAATAATGCATCCTGTGTATGCAGATATCCTGTCCAGTCTCAACTCCCCTGCCCTGTTTGGGGATCAGGATACAGTGATGAAAGCCATTCAGGAGGCTCGGAAGATGCGAGAACAGATCCAACGGGAGCAACAGCAGCAACAGCCACATGGTGTTGATGGGAAACTGTCCTCCATGAATAATATGGGGCTGAACAACTGCAGGAATGAAAAGGTAAAACTTCCTTCCTTCACTGGATCTGTGGGACCCATTGGCTTACTCTCTGGCTCTTTCCAGGCTCCCAAACATCAATCTGAAGCCATAGATTTAGGCTTCCAGCTTGAAGACTGTCTTGTATTTTACTCAGATCTGTCATGTATTACATTTAAAATGGTAAATGATTAACAAATAACGTCTTTTTCCACTCTGTATGAGTTGCCTCCCGGGCACCCAACCTACCTGTCTGTTGGTGTGTCTTTCTGTCACATTCTGAAATATTTAGATGTGTCTTATAATAAAGGGGCTATATGATAGTATTAGAATAAGAATAAAGTATCAGAATATTAAAAAAGGAAGACACACATATGCTCACAATAAAGGCTAAGTTACGATGACTCACTATTGAATCTAATACTAAGCTTCCTATTGACCAGGTCAAAAAACATAACAAAGCAATTTATAAAATTCATTTATTTATTTTGTGATTTAGCATATTATTTATTGAGTGCCTATTCTATGATGGACTTTGTTCTAGGCACTAGAGTTACAGCCCTGTGCAAATCTGATAAAAATATCTACTTTCATAGAGCTTGCATTCTAATAGGAGAACATAGATGATGAAGAAATAAACAATTATAGTATAATTTCAGGAGGTGAATAAATACCATGAGAAAAAAAAAATAGCAGCAAGGTAAGGGAATAGTGAATTATGGGGCTGTTGTGTTAGATGGGGTGGTAAGGACTCTGAGGAAGTGACGTTGCGTAGAGAGCTGAATGAAGTAACAGTGTGGGCCGTCTGAAGAGCAGGAGCAAGAGCATTCCAGGCAGCAGGAACCGTAAGTGTAGAGGTCCTTAGAGGGGTAGGACCAGCACCAGGGAGGCCAGCATGGCAAGAGTGGCACAAGAGAAGGGACAGCAGGGGGACATGAAGAAAATGTGATAGGCTGGGGCAGAGCATGGACCTAGTAGGCCCTGGAAAGGCTTTTCATTTTATTCTGAGTGTGATGGGAATCCTCAGACCGGTTTTATACAGGGAATTGATGTGATCAGATTTACATATAAAAGGATCATTCTGTCTACTATGGAAGAATGAACTATAGGAGGTTAAGAATGGAAACAGGGAGATCAATAGAGAAGCTATTGTAGTAGACTAGGTGAAAAATTCTGATTAGCTGACAGAATGAAATATGCCTTTTTTTTTAAAGAGGTGAAAATGCTTTCCCAATGCTAAATTGTTTAAGTTTTGTTTTTTAAAACATGGGAACTGTATAGGAACAAATAAGTGACATAATGGGCAATGTCTTTGTTAACAGTTTTAGAGTAAATTAAAAAAATTATTTCCGTTCACATGTTTATTCTGTAAAGGCCACAAATATAATATACTGAAATCAGGGCCAAGAGACCTCTCTTTGTCTCAGTTCTTGCTAATTCTAGCATGGATGCCGTTGTAAAGACTCCGTCCATCAGGATAAAATTTATAGTTTACCCAATTCCTAGAAGGATTTTTTTTTTTCAAATTATTACAGGGCTACAAATGTTTTTGGTTACAAGGATTGCTTTTGTAATGCTTGAGTCAGGGTTCTAAGTGTGCCTGTTACCCAGATAGTGTTCATTGTACCTGTCAGGTAGGTTTTTGTCAATCCCCTCCTTCCCCCTCCCCCTGGTGGAATTCCATTGAGTCATACAGCCCTCTATGCACTTGTGTGCCCATGGGTTCATTCCAATTTAATAGTGAGCACATATGGTGTTTGTTTTTTCATTCTTTAGATATTCACTTAGGATAATGGTCTCCAGTTCCACGCATATTGTTGCAAAAGGCATTAAGTCATCCTTCTTCATGGCTGAGTAGTATTCCATGGTATACACATACCACATTTTGTTAATCTACTCATGAATTGATGGGCATTTGGGTTGATTCCACATCTTTGCAATTGTGAATTGTGCTACAATAAAAATTTGAGTGCAGGTGTCTTTTGGATAAAATCACTTCTTTTTCTTTGGGAAAATACCAGGTAGTGGGATTGCTAGATTGAATGGTAGGTCAACTTTTAGTTCTCTGAGGAATCTCCAGACTTTTTTCCATAGAGGTTGTACTAATTTTCAGTCCCACCAACAGTGTATAAGTGTTCTTTTCTCTATGTATCCTCACCAGCAACTAGTGTTTTGGAGTTTTTAATAAAAGCCAGTCTAACTAGGGTATGGTGATATCTCATTCTGGTTTTAATTTGCAATTCCCTGATAGTGACGTTGAGCATTTTTTCATATGTTTATTAACCATTTGTCTATCATCTTTTGAAAAACTTCTGTTTATGTCTTTTGCCCATTTTTTAATGGGGTTTTTGATTTTTTCTTCCTGAAATTGCTTGAGTTCTCTGTAGATTCTGGTTATTAGCCCTTTACCAGCTATATATAGCAATATATAGCTTGAAAATATTTTCTCCCATTCGGTAGTTTGTCTATTTGCTCTGTTTATTATTTCCTTAGCTGTGCAGAAGCTTTTTAATTTAATCAAGTTCTATTTATTTTTGTTGTTGCTGTGATGGCTATTGGGGTCTTCTTCACAAATTCTTTGCCTAGGCCAATATCTAGAAGAGTTTTTCCAACATTTTCTTCTAGAGTTCTTATGGTTTCATGCCTTACATTTAAGTCTTTTATCCATCTAGAATTAATTTTTGTGTGTGGTGAGAGATATGGATCTGAATATGGGTATGGATCATTCTTCTGCATATGGCTATCCAGTTTTTTGAGCACCATTTATAGAATAGGAATTCTCTTCCCCACCATATATTGTTGTCTGCTTTGTCAAAGATCAGTTGGCCGTAAGTGAATGGTTCTATGTCTGAGTTTTCTGTTGTGTTTCATTGGTCTATGTCTCTGTGTCTGTGCCAATACCATGTTGTGTTGGTTACTAAGGCCTTGTAGTATAGTTTGAAGTCTGGTAATATGATACCTCCAGATTTGTTCCTTTTGCTTAACATTGCTCTGGCTATTCACTTTCTTTTCTGGTTCCAAATGAAGTATAGAATTATTTTTTCTAGATCTGTGAAATATGATATTGGTATTTTGATGGGGATTGCACTGAATCTGTAAATCACTTTGGGAAGTATAGACATTAAAACAATGTTGATTTGTGCATGATATGTGTTTCCATTTATTTGTATCATCAGGGATTTGTTTTGTCAGTGTTTTGTAGTTCTCTTTATAGAGATCTTTTACCTCCTTAGTTAAGTATATTCCTAGGTATTTTATTTTCTTTGTAGCTATTGTGAATGGTGTTGAGTCTTTGATTTGACTCTTAGCTTGACTGTTATTGGTGTATAGGAATGCTACTGATTTGTGCACATTTAGGTCCTTTCTCTTTTGTGCCTGGCAAGAGGTCTATCAATTTTGGCAAGAAGTCTTGCCAAAGCGGTCTGTCAATTATGTTTATCTTTTCAAAGAACCAACTTTTTTGTTTTGTTGATCTTCTGTATTATTTTCTTTATTTCAATTTCATTTAGTTCTGCTCTGACCTTAGTTATTTATTTTCTTCTGCTGGGTTTGTGATTTGTTTGCTCTTTCTTTTCTATTTCCTTGAGATATGTCATTAGATTATTAATTTGTGATCTTTCTGTCTTTTTGATGGATTTTTAAATTATCATGTGGAAGAAGTCATGAGGTAAGTATGTGGTCATGTGTGCTCTTATTCATGCATTTGCATACATAGCCATAACTAGGGTGTTTGTTTTCTTGTTTTTTATTTTCAAAAGGTATGGTGATGGTGATAGTCTGAGAATGTGGGTGTATTAGTTTCCTAGTGGGTTGCTGAAAACAATAGAAATTTATTCTCTCACAATTCTGGAGGCCAATCCCAAATCAAGGGGTCAGCAGGGCCATACTCCCTCTGAAGGCTCTGAAGAAGAATCCTCCTTTGCCTTTTTCTAGCTTCTGATGGTTGCTGGCAATCCTTGCCATTTCTTAGCTTTTAGCTGCATCACTCTAATTTCTGCTTCCCTCTTCCATAGTTGCCTTCTCTCTGTGTGTGTCTGTGTGTCTCCAAATCTCTCTCTCTTTATAAGGACATCAGTCATTGGATTTAGGGCTCACCCTAATCCATTGTGACCTTATTTTAACTTGATTACATCTGCAAAGACTCTAAGTAAGGTTACATTTACGGGTACCAGAGATGAAGACTTGGACATATCTTTCTAGAGGTACAATTCAACCTATTAGAGTGGCATACAGAGCCATTGCTCATGCTGAATCAACCTCAACTTGAGTACAGAGGGCTGGGAGGGGGTTTATGGGAATGGGAGAATGATGGGACTCTCAAAGCATATATATGATCAAAATCCTTGTGCAGATTAGGAAGCTTAGCTCTGAAACAGTGTTGACTTCCCAAACTTTAGTAAAGAATTTGACTTTACCCTCATTTCTCAATGCATTGATTTACTGATGTTAACATTATACATATACACACACATTATATATATAAAATAAAAATATATAAAGTATATATACAAATAAAATATATATATATAAAAAATACATACACACACGTGTGTGTGTACATAAATAAAATGTTGGTAGGTCTTTTGGTGCCTGCTAAGCCATAAACTTTTGCATACTCTGGATTAATCATGTACATGCCAGTCACTGGTTCCTCTTGCTCTCTAAGTGTCCCATTTCCCAGTAAATGTCCCATCCCATTTTGGAACCTTGGCAGTGGGCCCACAAGGCAGAGCCCCTCTTTAACAGCTGCCTGAGTGGATAGTTAGGTATAGAGTATGATTTCAGGGCTACAAGAGAAGAAAAGCCTTACCTCCAAACCTCTTCTACCACTCTGATATTAGAGACAAACACAGAGTCATTTTTTTGACCTGAGATAATCATCTGCTCAGTGAAAACACCATTAAATAATAACAAACTTAATCTTAATGTGAATAAATTTATAAGATTCTGTTTTGTGACGTGGGTAAGTGAACAAGTTTAGGCATAGGGATACCGAGGGGGAAATTTGGTTAAAACAAAAGAGAATGGGCACATGTACCAGGGACCATGTCCCACTTCACAATATTTCCAAGGATTAATTTAAAAATTAGTTTGAGAAGCATGTCAGTGATTTTTTGAACTCAGTCTTTTAAATTATTTTTAATTATTAGATTTCAATTGAAAGTAATATATGCTTACTAAAAATTCTAATAATACAGAAATATATGTGGTGAAAAAGCTAATAATCCCCTTCCCCCATTAACTATTAAGTATTCAGAAATTTTCTTTGGGTAGTAGCAATCATTAGGGAATCAGAAATTTTCCTTGCATAGACAAGAAAGTATTAATGAGTTGAAAAATATACATTGTCACTTAAAACAGTAGTCACTAAGTTGTCACTTGCCAGCTGTGTAATATTTAGCAAGTTGACTAACATCTCTGAACCTCAATTTCTTCATCTATAAATGAGGGTAGTGATTTAGGTTGTAATGAAATAAAATATATGTGAATGTAGCTAGCACAGGTCCTGGTACAGAGTAGATATTTCATTATGTTTCCCATACCTTTAAATCATGGATGACCTTTGAGTACATAGAACAAATATACTGGTTCAAACAAAAATATTTGTTTCTTTTGTTCTCAATTATTTTTCTATAAAGGTTTTATTTTTCTTGGAGGGAAGATCTGGTTTAGTCCTTCTTGGCAGCCATTTTCCTAATGCTCAGCTTCTCTCACTACTTTGGGATGGATATGTGTCCCTACCCTTTTCTCAATAAAATTGAGGGACCACTTAGCTTTGGAAAACTTGAGCAGCTCTGTGATGCATCACTTGTATGGGGCAAAGCCATACACTTTTGGATCATGACCCACATGAACTTGATGTACGTAGTGAGATGGTGACAGCAGTGGCTGTGGCATCTGTGCCTGGGGTTTCCCATGTTCTTACTCACCTTGTAGCCTTGGTTGGGGCTCCCAGCTATGGGTTAGCACAGAGCAATGGCTGCTGCTCTTCAGTGGTTGCTGTGGTGGCAAGGACAAATACACTGTTTTGTCACAGATATGAGATCCTCACTCAGTAATGAAAGGATCAGCAGAAAGAATAAATTTCTCAAATGTTGACATATTGGCCAACTTACACAGTTTAACTTCTTTCCAATTGAGTTAATACACACAGCTATGGAAACTTCAGGATCTTACAATATAAGTGTCCTACAGGGTGTAGTTGTTTTATTAGGTTAAATCAGAGTTTCTGAACGTTGGCATTATTGACATTTTTGGCTGGATAATTCTTTGTCACTGGGGGTTATCTGGCCTCTACTCACTAGATGCATCCTCTCTCCCACTTTTGTGACAGCTGAATATGTCTCCTGGTCTTGCCAAATGTCACGTAGGGGAGGGAGGCAAAATTACCCCTAGTTGAGGACTAGTGGGTTAAATCATACCTTGCTTCCAGGAATGAGTCTCTCTGTTTGACATTGTGATCCTATGTCTTAGTCATCTTGGGATTCTATAAAAAATAACATAAACTGTGTGGCTTAAACCACAAAAGTTTATTTCTCTCAGTTCTGATAGCTGGAAGTCCAAGATCAGGGTGCCAGCATAGTCAGGTTCTGTTGAGGGCCTTCTTAGCCTGTAAATAGCCACCTTCTGGCTGTATCCTTACATGAGAAAAAAAGGTCTGGTCTCACCTTGTTGTAAAGGGACTAATCCCATTATGGGGGCTCTACCCTCTTGCCTTCATCTAAACCGGTTAACCTCCCAAAGGCCCACCTCCAATTACCATCACATTAAGGATTAGGGATTCAAAATATGGATTTTAAGGGGACACAAAAATTCAATCCATAGCAACCTATATTGTTGAATTTGTATCATCAATTGAAGTTGAAGTTCAAAGTTAGACACTGTTAACTTCAAATTCTACAGATTAATTTTAAGTATTTCTCATTGACTTTTCTTAATTCATTTAAAAAGAAGTCTGAGGTTTAAAAGGATAAAACTTTATTTTACTTCGGAAAACATGAGAGAAAGATGAGAGATAAGGTTAAGATTGAAAAAAAAAGGAATGAATACATAAATAAATCCAAACTTGACCTAAAACATATCACACTGAATATAACTCAACCCCAGAAGCTAAGCTGCAAAGTGGTTTCTACAGAACCAGGAAACCTTGGTTTTGTAGTTGAAGGGAGTTGTCTCAGTAAGTAACTTTACTGGAGTTGAATCTGGGGTATTGGAAAAGTTCATTATTAGGGCTAATGTCTTCATGAGCTCTCCTTAACCTGGTCTCCCTCCTGCATAACATCACTGTTTTGAACATTTATTTTGTGATTCTTTTGGCATTGTTTAGTTTCTAGAGTCTAGAGTTTGTTAGGTTAGTTGCAGTCAGAAGAATAAATTAAGAACAGTGCAAACAGATTCCTATGCTGGTAGCTTTGGCTCTCTTATAATCAAAATATCCATCTTAGTTGTATGAGGTTGCATGGGGCACTACTTTTTCTTCCATGGATCATATTTCCTTCTGAGTCAAAGAGAATAAAGCTATAATGTGCAATTAGACTGGAAAATGGATTCTGACAAATTCAATGTTACTATCTTCAAAATTGTCCATCTTGGAATTATCTCAGTTTCTTTAACTATAAAGATCTATAAATAGGTTTATGAATTTGTTTTTTTATAGCTCATATACAGTTTTAGATAATTTTTCATAGTGTTATTGTCATAAAACCTTATAATTTATTAAGCATACCTTGTCTCTCTTTTATTTGGACATTCTTTATAAAGGATTGTGGCACCTTTACAGAGGTCTGGGAAGTAGACTGTGAGATGGAAATTAGCATGCAGATTTATTAGGGAGTGCTCTTGGGATTGCCACCTGTGGAAGGGAGAGGACAAAAGCAGGACTGGGCAGAGGGAGAGGTGTGCATTCTCAGTTAAGGCTTAAGGCAACCCCATAGGAAGCTTCTAATGGCTGCCCATAGCCGTTCAGAATTCAGAATTGTCCCAAGTTGGGGTGAAAGAGTGAGCTTTTTGTTTTGTTTTGTTTTTTAGAGATAGGATCTTGCTCTGTCATGCAGGGTTGGAGTGCAGTGGTATGATCACAGCTCACTGCATCCTTGAATTCCTGGGCTCATGAGATCCTCCTGCCTCAGCCTTCTGAGTAGCTGGGACTACAGGTGCACATCACCATGTCCAGCTGTTTTTTAAAATTTTTTTGTAGAAACACAGTCTCACTATGTTGCCCAGGCTGGTCTCGAACTCCTGGCATCAAGGGACACTCCTCCTTTGGCCTCTCAAAGTGCTGGGATTACAGGCATGATCCACCATGCCTGGCCAGGCAAGCTTTTATACTCTTGTGTCAACCAGTCATTGGATGAAGGCTACCCTGGGAAGAGGACATGACCTTGGGTGAGGTAACTCTCAACAGCTAAGGCAATGCCATACAGGGCTGACAGCTAAGGACTAGCTACCAACTGTATTTCGAGCAGCTGAGAGAATAAATCTTCCAGTCCTGAAGGGGGATCTGGGCAGAATATCATAGTGTCCACTGTGGTATGTTACATTTAGTAACATTAGGTATATATAAGACAGTCTTTGTATTTATCATAAATGTAGGTGGACATTTACTACACAGGCATAGGGATGCCTGTGTCTTTATATCACATATAGAATCACATATATGTCCATATGAATACATGTTTACCCATGGTGTATTTCATTTCATTGGAGAAATCCCTATTTTGGCACTTTAAAATGAAGCATTGTTGACTTGATCGGCCAGAACGACACCAATGGAGTTGTTCTGCTTGACTGAGTCATGAGGTATTTAGATCTGTTAACTATATAGATTATAGGGACAATAGACTGTAACGGCACCTTAGGAGCTGTTATGCTCCATCATTTCAACATAGTTTCTATGCATGGATTGTGAGTGTCCTGCCAGCAGAAATCTAAGTTACTGCCCTGGATTTTAGCTTTCCACACCAAGAACACCAGACATCTCCATCTCTATGTAAGTACCAGTGCAATTAGATCATATTATAGGCTAATTGCTTACCAAATTTTGTTGTTTTGACGTCTTTAAGATAGAGAGTATTTTAGTCATGACAATACTCAGCATAATTTTAATTAGGCTGCTTCTAAATGTTGTTAGAGCTAGGCTAAGGGCATCTGGCTAGAAGAGAGGCAAGGCAGGATGGGCCTTCGTAATGAAGGCATCTATGCTAACGCGTGTTCTGTAACTTTTCCCACCTTCTTGATACTTGAACACAGACTTGGTTATTGGTTCAGATGCTTTCCTGCATAGGTATTATTTAAACCAGTAGACTGATTACCTGCTGATCACAGCTATGGATGTGGCTATGAACTGCTAGTCCCCTCTTCTTTTGGGAATCACTTCAGAAAAATGCGTGACTTCATCAGGTGTCAAAATGAGCTACTTTATCACACTTTACCTGCTTCTGAAGTACATTGGTGGGGTTAAAACTGTGGAGTGAAAAAATTGGAAGGAATATTATTTGATCAGGTGCAATGACTTCAGTTTACAGATGGGAAAACTGAACCTACAGAAAGAAAAGAACTTTCCCACAGGCCTAGTGTATTTGTGGTAAGGCAGGAATTAAATCTCAGCTTTCCTAATTCCTAGTTACTAGTATTTCAATTTACAAACTAGTACCAGATTCATTTATTAATTTCCTATTATATCTTTAAACCTATGTCATACAAAAGTACATTTCACATTGGCAATCTCGACCTTTGATGAATTAAGGCAGGGAATAAATAAACAAAACTATGAAGCAGAAAAGCATTGAGCTCCTTGCTTACTTGTCACCTTCTGTCTGTATAGGACATTCTTCCCTGCCATGGTGTCTGTTAGTTCTGGCTCTTGGGAAGATATCAGGCAGGAAACAGAAGATTGAATGATGTTGGTATACATGAAGAAACAAAGGAGATGGCTAGGTCAGGAGCAATAATCGAATTAGAGACCACATAGTAGATTAGAAAAAGCATGGATTTTGGAGTTAATTAATCTTGGGTCTCTGTCTCCCTGTGCTATTTTGTAACTGTGTTACTTAAGTAAATTACTTACCCTCTCTGAGTCTCTATGATCATACCTATAAAATGGGGATAATTATCCTTTTCTTGAAGGGTTGTTTTGGGGAAAAGCATATGTAGAGCACATACCTTGCACAGGAGATGCTCAATTAACCTCTGTTTTTTTTCCTCATTTTGAGATGTCAGGCAGCTTGTCAAATCTGTTGTTAATTTTGTTAATTTTTCTCTTTGATATTCCACAGTGGTAAATGGGTCAACCTATTGCTCCTTAGGACCAAAATGTCTTAAGATAGAATGGAAGGTTAGTAAGCTTCTTACAAAGCCAAGATATGCCTTTTTCTTTTTCATTTTTAGAGTAACTTGTAAAAACTAGCTACCTATTAGAATCTGGTCATACCAAACATGACAATAATATTCAAATTTGATTATGTTTGTGTGATAATGAGCTTTTGTCCCTACTAATTTAATGTATTCTTTAATATATTTCCACAAAAGCAGAATTTCAATCTTTTGAAAATGCTTGATAACTATATACATTTCTCATGCTCAAATGATATTGTTTCAATGAAATAAATATGGAAAATAATAATCCAATCATTGAGGCATAATGTAAACTTGTTCCTATTTACTCAAAAAGCCACTGTTCATTTTTTGAAAGTGTAGATTCTCACTTCTCACCCATCTTTACAAAAATATCAGAATAGTACATCAGTATTACACTGATGTAATACTGCCCCCTTTTATTGGAAAAGAAAAACATACTGGACATCTTCTGCTTCACATTGTCAATTACCATAGTTCCTTGTTATTCATACAATTGATTCAGGTATTCGTTGTTGCATGACAGGATAAAAGTAGACAGAAGATCAATATAGCTGTAAACAATAAGTGAAAGGGAATCGTGAGCAAATTATTTAGCAAAGTGTGTTTAGAATGAATGAGCTCCTTTTACAGCTCATAGACTAGTGAGATTTTGTTGTTTTCAGGGGTACACATGGTACTAATTAATCAGGATTGTCATTCTTGTGAGCAGTTGACTAAATGCTCAGTTGCAGTGCTTATCTATGTCAACATATTCTTAAGAGTAATAACAAACTGTGCTACTAGGAGTATGGGGCACATTAGAGATTTTGCAGTAAAGGAACAAATTCTGATTGTAATCCTCCTCATTTGCAAAGCAGAGTAGTAGTCAGTGTTTAAAAAACATTTGCGTGGTACTCATGTCATGACAAGGAATATTTTTATAGTGCTTCTATGTTCCCAAAATATTAATGCATGTATTATTTCTCTTGAACCTCTCCAAATTCAGGGATGTAGGTATTACTGTCCCTGTTTCACAGATGAAGAAACTAAGACTGGCTCTGGATCACTTTCCTCCAGCATTCTCTCTCTCCCATCTGATTTGTTCCCCACATCTGAGATTGATATGGCAATTTTACTTAAAATCTAAGAAAAGATACACATCTGAGTTTCAAACACCATTTTTAATGAAGTGAATGCTAAAATTTTGAGCTAAAGAAATCTACCTAGATATGTGTGCTTCATACACATTTTTTTGAAATGAATAGCTATATTTATACTTGTGTTAGTATTTTTCTAAAATAACATACACAGATAAAAAATGCTATAAAATTAGAAAAAAGCAAGGTGAGTTTTATTACTGTTGGATTTTGCATTTGAACTAATAACACTGGGCAACTATGAAGTGCTGTATGTAGGCTCCTGGCTGAATGTAATCATTAGGTTCTTTTTATTTCTGTTGTCAGGGCTACTTGATTGGTTGCCTAGCTACTGGTTTAAGGCCTAATTCATAAAAAACAGCAACAAACTTGTTTGGCTCTTTTCTTCTCTCCACTTTAAATGGAAAAAATGGTGAGAATTTATATAGCTTTAGAAATTCAAAATACTTCCTAGGGATAGGTGTGGAGTGAGAGCAATTATAAAGCTTTTAGTTTTGTTTACAAGTGTTATAGTCAAAAGTCCACATCCAATTAATGTATCTCCCAGTGAAAGGGTTAAAATTCTATACATCCAGTTAATAATTTTGCATACATTTTCTGAAAGAGATGTTGGTTTTGTTATGTATGGAGCAAATTTACTAATTATAAGGATTTTATAGAACTAACCTCCACTATGGCAGATACTTTTTAATCCTTAATCCTTCTAGATCTAATATCTTCTACATATAATCACTTAATCCTTCTAGACTAGCTCTTCTCACCTTTTTTAGTCTCAGGACCTATTACACTCTTAAAAATTATTAAAGACCCAAAGTGTTTTGATTTATGTGGGATATATAAATCAATATTTATCATATTATGTTCTAAAACTGAAATATCAAAAATATTATTTATTTAAAATAAATCTATACGATGTTAATATAAATAACATTTTAAAATTAACCATATTTTCCAAAGTAAGAAAATAGAAGAATGGCTTTGCTATACATTTATACAAGATTCTTTAATGTCTAACTTGTGAGAGGACAGCTTGATTCTCATATCTGCTTCTCTATTGAAATTGCATCATTGCCATGCACCTTCTGGAAAACTTCATTGTACATGCAAGAGTGAAAGGAAATGCAAAAGGTAAATAATGTCAGTATTATTATGGAAATAGTTTTAGTCTAGTGGACCCTTTGAAAGTGTCTTTGAGATTGCCAGGGGGGATAATTAGAATATATGCTATAGAACCTATACGTGCATTACGAATGTTTTAATTCCATTCACCTTAACTTTAATAACAGTTTTCACTGATCTAACATAGTAAATGTTTAAAAATGACTAGTGGTTTTATTCTGTTTGAATTAAGGAGCAAAACAGTTAGTAAAATCTTGTATTTCTAACTTGCCTTGATACAAAAAGAATTTTGGGTGGTTTGCAGTGATATATACGGTAAAACAACATAGAAAATAAAAAGAAGAGCTAGTGGGAAAGAAAAATTAAGGGTAGGAAGATAAGGTAAAGCTGAGATTAGGTAAGTGCACAAAAATTCTTATCATATGTATTTACCTAATTGCTAAAAGGGGGGCACAGACTTGATTGTGACCTTCCTGGTAACCAGGCAAAAAGAAAATTTGTTACAACATCCACAGTATTTCTACCATATAAATAAAACAGCTTCTCAGGAGAACAATGAGTTTTCTCCTATGGGTATTCATAAAAGCTTGAGACATACCTAAGAATGTTTCTACAACATTTCTATTCAGGTTGAGAACTGCAGTAATTTTGCAGGGCTATTTCATAACAGACCTTTCATTTATCTTTTATATCCATTTTTACCTAGAATTCTTTGCCTTTGTTTGGACAATGTGACTGACACTTAATTTTCCATATTGTACTTTATCCCATGGACACACTTCTTTCTATTCCGTTTCATTTTTCTTAAGCACTTAATATATGTAAAACATAGTATTAGATGTATGTAGAGGAAAGATAGGTTTCCAGGGTTTAATCTTGGCTTTATCACTTATTAAGTTAATATCTCAGAGCCTCAGTTTCCTCATCTGTAAAAGTGTCCGTATTTGAGAATTAAATAATGCAATGTTTAACCTTCTAATAAAATATCTTGTATACATATTAGGTATTTAATAAATGCTCTTCCCTTCCTCCCTCTTTCCCACTCTCCTATTTTTTTCCTCTCTCTCCCTCCTTTCCTCCTTCCCTCCTTGCTTTCCTAGCTTCCCATCCACTTGATAAAGGTTGTGGATAACAGCAAAGGCTTTGAAATTAGACTGTCCAAATGTCTCCATTTGAGAAATGGTAATATTCATAGTTTTTATACACAAGAGTTTGTTGTGACAGTTCAATAAAGTACAGTCATCTCTCATTATCCTTGGGGGATTGGTTCCAGAACCTCCCTTTCCAACCCTGCAGATATCAAAATCCCTGAATGCTCATATTTCTTGTAAAAATGGCATGGTATTTGCATATAACCTATGTACATCCTCCCATATACTTTAAATCATCTCTAGATTACTTATAACACCTAATAGAATGTAAATGCTATGTACATCATTGTTATACGGTATTTTATTTGTATTGTTTTATTGTTGTATTGTTATTTTTATTTTTTAAATTAAAAAAAATTGTTTTTTCTTTCTTTCTTTTTTTTATTTCAGCATATCATGGGGGTACCAATGTTTAGGTTATATATATTGCCTTTCCCCCACCTGAGTCAGAGCTTCAAGTGTGACTGTCCCCCAGACAGTGTGCACCACACCCATTAGGTGTGAATATACCTATCCCCTCCTCCCCCTCTACCTGCCTGATACCTGATGAATATTATCAGTATATGTGCACGTAAGTGTTGATCAGTTAATACCACTTTGATGATGAGTACATGTGGTGCTTGTTTTTCCAATCTTGTGATACTTTACTTAGTAGAATGGGCTCCAGCTCTATCCAGGATAATACAAGAGGTGCTAGATCACCACTGTTTTTTGTGGCTGAGTGGATCTCCACGGTATACATATACCACATTTTATTAATCCACTCATGTGTTGATAGGCACTTGCATTGTTTCCATATCTCTGTAATTGTGAATTGTGCTGCTATAAACCTTTGAGTGCAGATGTCTTTTTTATAAAATGTCTTTTTTTCCTTTGGGTAGATGCCCAGTAATGGGATTGCTGGATCAAATGTTAGTTCTACATGTAGCTCTTTGAAGTACCTCCGTATTACTTTCCATAGAGGTTGTACTAGTTTGCAGTCCCACCAGCAGTGTATGAGTGTTCCTATCTCTCTGCATCCACACCAACATGTATTGTTTTCAGACTTTTTGATAAAGGCCATTCTCATTGGAGTGAAGTGGTATCTCATTGTGGTTTTGATTTGCATTTCCCTGATGATTAGAGATGTTGAGCACTTTTGCATATGTTGGTTGGCCATTAGTCTATCTTACTTTGAAAAGTTTCTGTTCGTGTCCTTTGACCATTTTTTGATAGGGTTGTTTTTCTTCTTACTGATTTTCCTGAGTTCTATATAGATTCTAGTTATCAGCCCTTTATTGGATGTGTAGCATGTGAATATTTTCTCCCATTCTGTAGGTTGTCTGTTTGCTCTCGTGACAGTTTCCTTGGCTGTGCAGAAGTTTTTTAATTTGATAAAGTCTCATTTATTTATTTTTGTTGTTGTGAGTGCGTTTGGGGTCTTCTTCATAAATTCTTTGCCTAGGCCAATGTCTATAAGAGCTTTTCGCACATTTTCTTCTAGAATTCTTATAGTTTCATGCCTTAGGTTTAAGTCTGTGTCCACTGTGAGTTAATTTTTGTGACAGATGAAAGGTGCAGATTCTGTTTAAGTCTTCTACATGTGGCTATCCAATTTTCCCAGCACCATTTATCAAATAATGATTCTTTTCCCCAGTGTATGTTTTTGTCTGCTTTGTCAAAGATTAGATGGCTGTGAGGATGGTTTTATATCTGGGTTTTCAGTTCTGTTCCATTGGTCTATGTCTCTGTTCTTGTGCCAGTATCATGCTGTTTTAGTTACTATAGCCTTATAGTATAGCTTGAAGTCTGGTAAATTGGTCCTTCCCAATTTGTTCTTTTTGTTTAAGGTTGCTTTTGCTATACGGGGTCTTCTCTGGTTCTATACAAAGTGTAGAATTATTTTTTCTAGATCTGCAAAAAATGATGTTGGTATTTTACTAGGGATTGCATTGAATCTGTAGGTTCCTTTGGGTAGTATAGACATTTTAACAATGTTGATTTTGCCAACCTATGAGCATGGTGTGGTTTTCTACCTGTTTACATCCTCTGCTATTTCCTTCCTCAGTGTTTCATAGTTTTCCCTGTAGAGGTCTTTCACCTCCTAGTTAAATATATTCCTAAGTATTTTATTTTTTTGTTGTTGATATTGGGAAGAGTACTGAGTCTTTGATTTGGTTCTCGACAAAACTCAGCACCCTTTTATAATAAGAATGCTTAATGAAATAGGCATAGACAGGACTTACATAAAAATGATAAAAGCCATATATGACAAACCCACAGTCAACATCATACTGAACGGGGAAAAATTGAAAGCATTTCTGCTTACAACTGGAACCAGAAAAGCCTGCCCTCTATCACCAATTCTATTTAACATAGTGCTGGATTTCCTAGCCAGGGCAATCAGACAAGAAAAGGAAATCAAGGGCATCCAAATGGGGGCAGAAGAGATCAAACTATTGTTCGTTGCTGATGATATGATCTTATATCTAGAAAACCCCAAAGATTCTGCCAGAAGACTACTGGAATTAATAAACAAATTCAGCAAAGTCTCAGGTTACAAAATCAATGTACAGAAATCAGTAGCATTTAAAATATTTTTGATCCAATGTTGGCTGAATCTGCAGATACAAAACCCATGAATATGGAGGGCCAGCTATAATCCACAAAAGGGGCCTCATTCAGTACCTGACACATAATTGATAGAAAGGTAGGCTGAAAGACATCATTGCCATGGCTAGTTTATCTTTTTAGGTAATTGTGAGCTATTAAAGTTGGTTGTGGATGGGACACATTTAATCTGAGCTACTTTTTAAGAATAGCATGGTGGCAGTTTAAAGAACAGGTTGGGAGACTCCTTTAGAGAAGTGTGGAAGAGTGAAAATAACATGTGTTTTGGAGTCAGAGTGACATGCTCTATGTAGGTGTAGGGAACCTGCTACCTTCTGATTTCAAGATTTTTTTTTTTTTAAGCATGAAAGGAAGCAAGAAAAACTTCATCTTTCTCTGCTTCACCCCTTTTACTTATTTATTTAGTTTTTAATTTCAGAATATTATGGAGGTACAAACGCTTTGGTTACATAAATTGCCTTTGCACCACCCAAGTCAGAGCTATAAGAGCGCCCATCCCCCAGACACCATGCACCACATCCATTAGGTGTGAATTTGCCTATGCCCTCCTCCCCCTCCCACTTGCCCGACACCGTATGAATGTTTCTTCCCATATATGTACCCCTTTTAATAAAAGGATGTGTTCTGTAAAATTTGAATTCAGTCAAAAGGCTGCACTCAAGGATCCAGAAGGCCACATGTGGCCCCAAGGCCACAGGTTCCCTACCCTTAAGTGCCTAGGATTATGCCCGAAAAGAATCCATTCTCTTCTGTTATGGGATGATTCCCAAAACAATTTCTATAGATGGAACTCTATTTGAAATTTATTTAAATCTGCCTTACACTCTTCTGCATTCCTACCCTTCCTGAGCTGAGACCTGTCCTATTGTCCTGAAAACAGGACTTTTCCAATGGAAAGACAACCAGTGTACACAAGAAGGGTATATCATAAGTTTAGGGTCAGTTGATTTAACACTGTATCACCCCACAGAAGTAGAATAATAAAACATTCCTGAAGAATTCTCAACCTCTAAATTAGATCAGCTCCATCTAGATGGCCTTTAGAATCCACTCAGTGTACTAAACACTTTTCAAATATCTGAGTTGCAGAAAAAAAATCAAAACACTTATCGTCAGGAAGTTTTCAGTTATTTTTAAAAGTGCACATTAAAGAAAAAATATATATTAATAGTTATGATTATGATCAAAACAAAATATTAGATTTGAAGTTATTTGATTGTGGGAACATTTTCAAAGATAAGACTGAGGCCATTTAAATGACAAATCATGTTTTTAAAAGTCTGAACCTGAACATTTTAATTTGGTTTAGTTTAAAACACAACCTGAGAAAGGCTGAATAGATTCTGTTTTCCTAATTTTTCACAAATCTTGAGACAGTACAGACTGCCTCCTAAATCTAACAAAGACTCGCTTAAATTCTGATTTTTAGACTTCTCAGAGAAGCATAAATGACCAGTTGAAAACACACTTTGTTGTTTTACTGTCTGCATGCCTTTGGGGAACTGAATCCACCTGGATTTCCCTGAGTTAGGAGGAAGGTGTTCTGGTTAACAGCTGTGTGAACTTTCTTCAGACTTTATCATCCCATTTCATGAAGATTGGCTTCAAGTATGTCTTAAAGATTTTCCTCAGGGATCTTTGTCCTGAGAATTAGAAATCTAATGTCTGCTCTGCCCATGGATTTTTGGAGGACCTTGCAAAAATCTCTTAATGCATTTCTGTTCTTACAAATCATAAATCAACCGCGTTTTCTCAGTCCAGTGATGATAGATCTTTTCCCCTTAGAGATATGAAATTATGAATTTTTTGTTTTTATGGAAGTATAGTAAAAATTCATACATTCAGCATTCTCTCAGCAAAAACACCATTAGCAAGCATTTCTTCAATTCATCACACTACAAGGGTAGTTGAATCAGAGCTAAAAGAGCCCTTAGAGATCATTTAGTACAGCCCCTCATAGATGAGAAAACTGAAGCAGAGACAAGTGAAGTGAAGTGATTGTCCAAATCCAATCACAGGATATTACTGAGACTGGGACCAAATCCCTGTCTTTCTGGCACTCAGTCCTGTGTACTTTCTAGGTTCTACACTAATATTCATGTGGCCCTAAAATGTTTATGGTGATGACTCTGAAGCATCATATGGTCTCAAAGTGCTAAATTCGGTCTTAGTGCTGCTTATATTGTTATATATTATAGTCTTTGCCAATAGTGATGCCAAGTATGGTATATGTTGTATATATACCATATACATATAACTTATACATATACACATATAACCTGACAAATCAGAATATATGGTTAAATGGATCATTTCATCTTCTAGACATGCCTGGCACATAGTAGGCACTCAATATATTATAAAAATAGCTGATTTAAGTTGATGCTAGTAACAGAATTTTCTGTAATTATATTTTCTATGATTTTTTAATCCCATATGGATCAATTTTTTTTAAAGATTTGCTTAGGTCTTCATAGTAGTGGATGAAGTGGATATTACTTTCACTCTTTCTTTTCTTGAGTAGCTTTCTTTGCCAGTTGCAGTTTTAAGAATATGATAATAACAATCATTAAATGTCAGTGTCTTAAATTGTTTGCAAAGCAATTTTTTCACATTTATTATAATTAATCCTAACAGCCATCCTTAGAAATAGAAGTTTAATCATTTCTCTTTTACAAATGACAATGAGGTTCAAAGAGCTCAAATCATTTGCTTACATTCACACAGGTAATGTTAAAATTGAGGCTCTTCAAAGTCCCTGTTTTCAAATCCCATAATCTTTCCACAATAGCAGACCGATTTCACCTTCTCCCATACCAATGCCTGCCCATGTGTCCTGGTGATCCCTGAAAAAAAGGTCACAGACACACATTAGCTATGGCTATACGTGAGTTTGTGTGTGCACGGGAGTGTGCTATATGTACATGCATCTCTGTGAGTGTTCATGTGTGTCTTTCTCATTGTGGTATAAATTTGTATGTAAGTCTGGGTGGGTCCGCTTTGTGTGTGTGTGTGTGTGTGTGTACGTTTGTGTGTGGTGGCTCTCTGTCCACGCATCTATTTATATATGAGGGATTGGGTGTCTGCTGTGTGTCTGTCTGACTAGGTGCACCTGTGAGTGTGTCCGTGTATTTGTCAGTATCTCTGGGTCTGTGTGTCGGTATGAATGTGCGTCTGTCTTTCTAAGTTTGTGTGTCTATTGGTTTGTCTGGAGGCCCGTGTCTGTGTCTCTCTCTGAATCTGTGTCAGTCTGTCAGTGCCTATTGACCTGGGTGTATACATGAGACTGTATAATAGTGTGTGTGTGTGTTGATATATATAATTCTTTGTGTATGTATTCTACTATCTTCTCTTTATGGTGTCATTTATTAATATACTTGATTATTTTCATTTTTCAGCTGGTAGGCCTATGGCTATGTATAGAGAGTATATGTGACAGCTCTGCACACTGATACACTTTATATAATAGATTCTTTCCATCCCTGCTTTCTTCTCAGCATTGTCTTAAATCTGGTTGTCAAAAATGTATCATTGGAGCACTCCAGCAGAAATAAGTTCACTTTTAGCTAAGATCCAGTTTGCAATCTTTGACATTTGCAACTAAGATTAGAATTTCCCAAAATGCTGTCTTCCCGCTATGGATGGAAATGCTTGCTTTTATTTTTGGTTCAACCCTGATTTGCCCTTTGTATCTTTTTATAAACAATGTCAACAACATGGGTTCTAAAATAACACAAAGTGTGTCTTGTAAAATTCATTGCCCAATAGCCTTAGTTCTCATATCTTTTAGGCTGCAAGAGTCCCCTGTAGCTCTCAATAAAGAAGATCACTTTAAGTGATTCTCTTCCCATATTGAGAATCAGTATAATTTTTATAAAGAGAGAAACCATAAATTTGGGGTCCTCTTGCCTATGTTGATATTAAGATATCAATATTAAAATTAATCTGTTTTTCCATCTGTATAATGGGGACCAGAAGGCAAGCATCATCTCTACTTTAAAGAAAAATTTTAGTGAACTCTTAAAATTAAAAAATCACATTGGTTTATCAAGCCCTTTCTGTTCTTTTAAGAACATGAGTTCTCTGATCTTAACATTTCTACAAAGGAGAATGGTAGCAAGTTTAGTCTTTCTTATTCTAGACCCCTGATTTGATTGCCATGGAATGATTTCCCCATGTCTAGGCAAACATCATGAATGAAAGAATGTTCAGGCTGGGTGTGTTGGCTCACACCTGTAATCCTAGCACTCTGAGGCCAAGGCGGGAGTATCACTTGAGCTCAGGTGTTCGAGACTAGCCTAAGCAAGAGTCAGACACTGTCTCCATGAAAAAAAAAATAATGTTCATGTGGCCCTAAAATGTTTATGGTGGTGGTACTAAATTATTTAGTCTTGGTGCTTTGAAATCAGTCATATCTAGGTACAGACCTCAGCTTCACAGCCTAATTAGTGATCTTTTCACTTCAGCAACACATATATTACTAGCAGTTTCACCTGGGGCCCATTATTTACTTTTCTGTGCCTTTGTTTATTCACTTAAAAGGTAGAAATGATGAATATACCATATAAGGTTGTAGAAAAGATTAAATAAGATAATATGTGGAGTAAGGTAGATATAAGTAAATAATCTTCTGCCTCCCTTATTGTTGTTTGCAACCATTAGACATCACAGAATGTTAGATACATGTGATGTACAGGGCTTGTGTTAGATGTCTGTAATTTAGAGAAATATTGACTTGTCCCATTCTGGCCTGCAGGAGAGTATAGTCTGATTTGGGAAGCGGGATAGATGCATAGAAGGGAACCAGGCAATATAGGATTCAAAGGCCAAATGAGTGAAACAAGTTGTGAGGGTAATTAAGGTCCTAAATGTAAAAAGAGGCCTTGCTGATCAATGACTAGGTGGAAAGAGAGGTTCAGAGGAACAGGAAAGACTCAGAATACTCAGAGAAAGGACAGGCAGGATAAAGAATGCAGAGAGGAGTGTCCAGGCAGGGTCCTAGCATAAGTGTGAATGGGATGTGTGTCTCCTCATATGGGGAATAATGGCTGGAGAGGACAGTTCAATCAGGAGAGGAATGGGCTCCAAGCTAGAGAGGGGCAGGGTTCAGATTATGGAAGCCTGAATGCCTGGCTAAAACATTTAACCAAGAGGCTGTTTGTATGATTCTCTCTCTCTCTCTGTGTGTGTGTGTGTGTGTGTGTGTGTGTGTGTGTGTGTGTGTGAGAGAGAGAGAGAGAGAGAGAGAGAGAGAGAGAGAGGGAGAGAGAGAGGGAGAGAGAATGAATAATGATAGTAGTGGTAGCTGAGGTAAATTGAGTGTATTTCTTCAAATAGATAAACTTGCAGGAAATCAACCTGTTACAATAGCATCTACAGAAGCAACTATTAATAATAAGTTGCCCCCATTCTTGTCAGTGACAGAAACCTCAGGGTGATATAGGATTATAAGTCTAAGTGGAAATTTGAAATAATTAACATAATTCATAGGCATTTATGACTGATAAATACTTGTGTATAAAATATCATTTGATTTACACAAAAATTTTGTGACATAGGGATTATTATCTTTTGTTATCCTCCCATTACAGATAAAAAACAAATAAAAAACACTGAGAATTCATGTGGGTAATTCTGGGTTCAAACACCAGCTCTTCTCTACATAAATTCTGTACTTTTTACTGCACCACACTTTTAGGTTGCCATAATTGGTAACTTGAAGGAAGAGCCCATGTCTTACTCTTTGCTTTTCCCCTAACACTGAGCCAAAAAAACTTGGTCATTATTCATTGATTGTTTGCTCATGACTAGAGACTAGATTTTGGAAGAAGTAGTTATTCTTATAGGGATAAAATTTATTTTCATCTAAATCTGTCTGCACTTTTGAATGTGTTTGGCCTTTCTCATACAGAGGAAATTCACTTTTTTTTTTTTTTTTTTTTTTTTGAGACAGAGTCTCACTCTGTTGCCCGGGCTAGAGTGAGTGCCGTGGCGTCAGCCTAGCTCACAGCGACCTCAAACTCCTGGGCTTAAGTGATCCTACTGCCTCAGCCTCCCAAGTAGCTGGGACTACAGGCATGTGCCACCATGCCCAGCTAATTTTTTCTATATATATTTTTAGTTGTCAGATAATTTCTTTCTATTTTTAGTAGAGACGGGGTCTCGCTCTTGCTCAGGCTGGTCTCGAACTCCTGACCTCGAGCGATCCACCCGCCTCGGCCTCCCAGAGGGCTAGGATTACAGGGGTGAGCCACCGTGCCCAGCCCACATTTTAATAGGAGAGTTATCCTCTTACTATATTCACACCCTATAGAAGAGTTGCTACTTACTAGCAACTTGAAGTTGAAGTCTCTTTTAGCTATCCCAAGTTGCTCTGCCTCACTGCTACTTTCTCCTCTGTTTTCTATTCTGGAAGTTGTGAGTCCATTGTCCACAGTCTGCACTTCTCAGTCTCTGTCTTCTGTGCACATATATATTGTGTATGAATATAGTTCTCTCCTTTCCTTTCTCCCTCCCTAACCTCCTTCCTACCCTCTCTCCACATCCCCACCCCCTCGCCCCCTTTCTCTTCTTCCTCTCTCTTTCCTCCTTTCCTCCCTCCCTCCTTCCTTTATTTCTCACTTCATCCTTGCAGCCTACTGCAGTTAGGGTGCAGTCTCTGACCACTAATTTTTATCCAAGCTCTGACAGTTACAAGAGGCAGCTACTGTCTCTGGATTCTTCGATGGCAGGGCTCTAGCATGTGATACCTGCATATCTATCTGCCCTTACTCCTGTGTCCTTAGGAGCAGCACAGTAACAGGAGCTCCTGGGTGTGCATCTCCAGAAATAAGGCCTCTAAAATTGTGTAAGAATTACCCATATATGAAATGGTAGCACAGCCTAGGGGGCCTAAGAGACAACCAGTACAAATTTATTCAGAATCTAATGCTGATTTGATTTATTTAAACAGCTATGCAGTGAAGTATTATATTTGAATAGCTTCAAAAAGTTAAATTTATAAAATAAATACTGACTTGCAAAGCTTTGGAAGTCAGCTTGGATGCTGATCTTCCTGATTTCTTGTACCTAAAACTGAGTCAAAGTTGCATAAATTAAGCTGTGTGAAACAGTAGAAGGCAGTTAGCATGGACTTTAAAGCTAGAGATCTGTCTTCTAGGCCTGCATCTAACTCGGCTATCTGTGTCATCTTGGGGAAGTCTCTAACCTTCCTGAGCCTCAGTATGTTCTATAAAATTAGGATGACTATGCCTTACAAATGAGATAATATGAGGAAAAGGGCTTTATAATTTACAAGATGCCGATGGTCGCCAAGGCTGAGCATGGGCCATATTTATTGTGTGAGGAACAGGCAAACTGAGTCAGTGATTTCCACCTAGAAGGGAAGCTTTATGCTGTATGCCTCCTGCTTCCTGTTTCATTGGAATGAGGTGGACCCAAAGCTGCCTTAGGCTGATAGCATAAATAAGTAGCATGTCATCACTTTTTTTCCATAAATAAAACAATTTTTGTTTATCTTCCTTGTGGGTGATGGTGGGAAGGAGAGAATGTAGAAAGGAAGTGAAGTCTATGTCAAGCAAATTAGGTCTGTTGTACCAAAGATCTTTGGAGTTTATAGGAAACATTTATTTTTTTCCTCAGAGAATTAGCTGACAATTTAGGATTATCTACATGTAGATGGATTTACTGATTAGGTGCAGTACAATGCGATCAAATCATGGTGCATTAGTGAATTTCATGTGACTCTGTACAAACTAGTCTTCCAGAATCATTTCTTCAGTCTTACATAATTTGAAAGGTAACTTAATGAGATAAAACCTTATCTATAGATGATATCTGAGGGAATATGAAATATTGATTTATCTTCAAGTAGAAACCATACTAAAGAGTGAAGTTTGTAGTCAAATCAGCTCACCCAGAAGGCCAATTATGTGACTAAGTGAACAATGGACAGTTAACTTTTAAAAAATTTATATTATTTTTAATTCAGACATAACAATTGTCAATGAATTTTAAAATAACTGAAAGTACAAGTGTGAGCACTCAAATGTATTAGCTAGTCTTCAAGGGAAGACCAATATTTCAAACCAAACAGTTCCTAAATTAAACACATTTATATTGACTTGTTTGTTTATTTGGTCTGAGCAATATAATAATCCAGCCCTTCATGTCACATTGCCAATAAGAGAACACTATCCACAGCTTATAAATGACATTTTAATATGTTGGTCCTGATGCAGGCAAGAAGGTTGGCCAGTTTTATAAGCAATTTTTTTGCTACTTTTTGGTCATCGCTTCAGCTATGGAAAACTAAAATTTTGATCATGATATAAATTTGAATATGAGTTTTATTTAATCAGTGAAAAGCAGATTTAGCCTTTTTTTAGGTTTTGCTCTTGTGTCAAATATATGCAGTAGAATTAAATAAGAGCTATATTATAAAAACTTCTGTAGCTTGTATAATTGTTATACTCATGGTCTTTTTTTCTTAAGTCATTAATTGGTCTGAAAGTGCCATTATAAAATCTACAGAGATTTAAAAACTCTGCTAATTATAACATTCACATGGGAAGTTATTTGTTCTACAATGACTATTTTTTTCCTTGAGACTGTGCAAATCCATTTTAGTTAATTCTCATTAGATAATCTTTGAGATTGAGTGAACTATCTTTCTGCCTCATATCCTGCTTTGGTTCATTTTTCGGGTTTCTCCCTGTCTAGGCAGGATGGAGAGGGACAAGGAGAGCTGCTATCTAAGCTTTAGGAATAAACCTGTGCTTATTTATGGACGGTTCAGTACTAGATCCCTTGGAGGTGTTGTTTTTATTTCATTTAGAAATTTTAACTTGGGATCTAAGCACCATTTCTAATTCTGCAGGAAAGATGGTTTGAGTATATTGAAGCACTTGCTTTTAGACCAGGAATTCAGATTACACATTTTTAAAATATCTTACTATTTGGTTTTGAGAAATAAAGTTGGTACAGTCCCTTCCCTCACTGGTATGGCATATAATACACCACATCTCAGTTTCTAATCTCTGAATTTGGGGATGGCAAACCCTTTTTTCTCCCTACTATATAATAACAAAAACCAAAAATGTCTACCCAAAATATACTTTAAATTGAAAATATTTCAACTGACCATTTAAGGTCAGTGTGAAGAACAGATGATTTTTTATTTTTATTTACTTACTTTTGTCGTTATGGAAACAGTGGAAAAGAATAAAAGCACTTGCACCCATCCTCTCTGTTTGCCAGCTCTTTGATGACGAAGGGCCAGTATGTGGAGAGCGCATACCTCATTTACATCACACGCACAATGTACTCTATCTGGGATATCTGCTTCTCAGGGTTGCAGTGTCGCCTAACACACACAGTGATCAGCACATTTTTTGAGACTGCAATAATCAGAGGAATGTAACAGTGATGTGGGAACAAGAGGAAATAACATGACATAATGATATACCTATCATTGCTCTGTTGTCATCCCTCCTAACCAGCATGGTTTCACATGCAGCCTAACAAAAGGGTCATGAATTTGATAGAGTAAAACATGGAAATGGGTGCAAGAATAATACATATATTCCCGAGCTCCATATTCAGAGAAAAAGGGAAAATATTGACTACATAGGGAACTTCCCCGAAAGCTTTATGAATTTTTGCTTATGTAATCTTCAAATAAGATGTGCAGCCTTTTACAAATGTGTCTAGTCTCCTTTAATATCAAGTATCTCTTTGGATTCCAAAAAAGGGGGGAAAAAAGAAAAAAAGTCAGATGTAGGATGAACTAAATTTCAAAAATATGCAAAATACAAGTTCCTAAGAAAATATGTCCACTACATTAATTAGCATTCTGTTTACAAAATTTATTCTTAGCATGCTAACCTCTTCATAACTTTCACACATTTACTAAAAGATAATAATATCATAGCAGTTTTCACTCATATTGTTCAAGATTTTATCAAGCATTCAATCCTGCAAGTATTTTACAAAGTAGTTAGCATGTTCCTGTTCTATAACTGTTTGCAGTATTCACAAATAACTCTTATACATGAGTTCAATAAATAATTGGAAGCCCAGATGTTTGAAACGGATATAGCAGATACACTGTAGCTGTATTTTAAATACAGCTTCTTTCCTTTTGTCCTCTCATCAACTTCACAGCATTGCACTCTGCCATTTTCAGTTCTATTCTAATTAAACCTAGATGCATGTTTGGCATGTACGTGTTCCCACACATGCCCCTCTCTCATGTGCAGCATGTGGAGGTATCCTGTATTATTGTTGCTGACTTGAGACATTCCAACTAGGAATTTTACTTCTTCAAACTAAACTGTAGCATTCTTTTGTTCCTTAATTTCACCTCCTGATAAGGAAATTGCTTATATTGAGACATGATTTACCACTTCACATAGCAAATAACTGAAGAATCTGTTTAAGTTTTCTTCTTAGACTGAGCCTTACTTATTTTCTTGTCTGTCTATAGAACCACTAAAACAAGTTCTTGTTTAATGTTTCATAAAGTAAAAAATATTAGCTATCAGTAACCAAAAACATTTTTGAATTAGGTTTTAAAATATAGATGCCTAATTTTCAGGAACTGAAAGAGATGTAAGGAAAATTTTAATTTTTTTTTACAACAGCTTTAGCTTATTCAATTAAAATTTTTGTTAATACATACTTTTCCCTACCTATCTTGTTTTTCATCTTATAACTAATGCTGCTTTCTGACTTGTATGTCTTGGTTTTTTCCTCTTTTATTAATTGCACTAATTCCTGAAAATGCTATGACATTATCAGAGAAAAGTTGTTTTATTTTTATTTTATTTTTAAAAGAGAATAGTATTATGGCTACATTTGGGAATTCTTAATTTGTATCTTATTTAGTCTGGTGTGCAATGTGACACCAGTTAATTGTATGTTATTTTGTGATAACTACATGTTAACTCTGTTGGAAGTAATGGTAATTATACTGTAATTGATATCAGTTCTCCCACATCTTTGGAAAACCATACAATTAACACATATCACCACAGTTGGACACTATCTTTTGTCCTTTGTAATGCTGCCATATTGGAGTATTATTTTATAAAGCATTCCTAAATATTTTCTTCTTCTTTTAAACTCATGTTTAAAATTTCAATTTCAGAGTGATTTTCAATTTTTATGAAATGAACAGAGTTGCTAAATTTTAATTTTACTTGATCTTAAAGAAAGCTTCTTCCACAAACAATTGAATATAGTTCTAGATTATTTTTATTTTGTATTTGAATACTCATTTATGATTTTATTTGGCCTTATTAATACTTCCTTCTTCCTAGAAGGAGGACAACAGTAGAATATACAAAATCTTGACATCAAGGAGTTAATCATTTTTTTTCTGAAGAGAGGCTCTCTTCTAACAGCAATCTTTGCATTTATTTTACTTTTCTTGAAGGCAAAAGATGTATTCTATGCTAGTGGCAACATAATGAATACCAACCTAGGGACACAGAGGCATATTTAAGCCAAATTCAGATTAAAATGTTTTCCCTCCTATTTTCCCTGCCTCCTTCCTTTGCCTTCCCCTGTCTCTTCTATTGCTTTGCCTATGGAATTTCAGCAGTAGCAAACAAATGTTTTTTGCCTAAGTGTGACCATGCTTTGGCAGGCTCGATTGACAAATGGGTTATTTTTGAGTACTTTCCTTGAGAATATGAATAATTACTCATACTTTTTTATGACATAGCAAAGTGATTTCACTGGTGTACGCTACAGTATACATCTCAGAAAGCAAAGAAGTCAAGTATCATAGAATCATAAGATTTCAGAGCTGGAAGAAACCATAGAGATAAATTAATTCAACTCCCACATTTTCCAGATGAAGTAGACAGGGACTAGCATAGTTTGTAAAGAGTACAGAGTAGCTCAGTGGAAGGAGCAGGAAGCTGAAAGCCTGGAGGCTGGGAAACATGCCCCGGATCCGTTACCAGTCAGCTACGTGACTTGAGGTAAGTGTCTTGACCCCCTTGGTCCCAGTGCTCTCTGAACGAAGAGGCCTTTACCTTTCCTTCTGGCACTAAAGCTTTTTCTTATGCCCCATATTTTCCTTTTTAGATATATGCTGTTTTTGTAGCATACATATTTCTTTAAATTATAGGAAAAGCTCTTAGGAGACATGATATATTTATATATCTCATAAATTAAAACAAATACATGGTAGCAATACCTTATATTTTCCCACTTTTTGTGTTTATGTTTCTGAGGGAAAGAAATCTTAGAATTTATCAGTTTGCCAGCTAAAATTGCAATAGAAGATATATTTTGAAGAAAATATTTATTCTTGATTTATATAGCTTTGATGTTTTCAACTTGAATAGACTGTACTTGTGTTTCTACAAATACTATTAAAAAGTACACATTGTAAATTAAATAGGTATCTGAAAATCAAGTACCTAGATTTTGAAATAATAGAATTCCCAAGATACCTTTTTGGGCAAAGACATTTACTTAGCCAATCATTAATTTATTGTGACATTCTTTGTTCATAGGGTAAATGTTAGAATAACAATGTCTTATTGGTGGTTTAAGTGGGGAGAGAATACTCCAGATTTTAAATCATGTGTTCAGATTTAATAGGAGTTTGTGTAATTTTACAGTGGAACTTTTGGTAAACTTTTTACTGAAACAAATGGTTAATCAGAGAATATTCAGGAACAAATCTGCATCATGCCTCTGTACGTGAATAAAAAAGTTGAAACCACATATAAGTAGGAGTTGGGCTGCCACACAACTGGATTTGCTTAAATCTGAATGCTTTATAACTCTGCTTGGGAGTTGCAAACTTATAAATAACCTTGCAATTGGTTAAAACCATATTAAAACCATATGAATGAGACAGAAAGCATTTGGTTAAAGGGGTTCAGTGAGCACTATAATCCTGATGAAAGTAATTTAATTCAGTGGCTCCCAAGCTTAGAAGGGTCTCATATCTTCAGAGTTAATGCTACTGTATCATTTATCATCTGATGGTCAGTGACAAGAGTCTAAGTGTGTGTTGTAAGAGATGTACGGGATGTTGTCCTTGCCAGGAGTGTGGAGACAGAACTTGCTTAGTTCAGTGTACTCTTCAAATCTTGAGGGAAACTTGTCATACATCATTTGAGAATGTTTTTAAAATCTCCATAAAACATATCCACGAGAAGCTCTGCAGACATTGGCTCATTTAAGCAGGCATGTGCTGCGTCCTTCTTCTCTGCTTGCAGAGCACAGTTTTAGCTGGGGATAGGGAGGATCAGGAGACACTTTCTCTTCTCCAAAAAGCTTATAGTCCAGTGGCATAGATCAGCATTCTGAGAGTTGATCTAAACAGCTCTTGTCAGTCTATTGATTTTATTTCTTGCCTCAAATATGAATCTTCTGGTTTTGAAAACTTTTGCCAAGCCCTTCCTTCCCTTTAAAGAACTTTCTCTTTTGAAGAATCATAAATAGATAGATAGATAGATACATAGGCTGTCAACAGATAGAACCACTACTAGATCCTAGTGGCAAAAGCTCCCGGAGAATTGTTTTGAAGCCAGTAGGACTTCAGCTAAAATTTGTTTCTTTATCATTTGATAATTTTTGGCCAGCAACAAGAAACTTTCATGGCGTAAGACACAGAAGCTACCATTGTGTTAGTTTTCTAGGGCTACCATAACAAAATACCATGGACTTTGTGGCCTAAACAACAGAAATTAATTTTCTAGCGGTGCTGGTGGCTGGCAGTTCAAGATCAAGGTGTCAGCAGGTTTAGGTTCTTCCGAAGCCTCTCACCTTGGTTTGTAGATGGACACCTTCTTGCTCTGCCCTCACATGGTCTTTCCTCTGGGTGCATACATCCCTGGTGTCTCTGTCTCTTTTTGTGTCCAGATTTGCTTGTCTTATACGGATACCAGTCAGATTTTAACTTAATCACTGTTTTAAAGGCCCTGTCTCCAAAGACAGTCACAGTCTGTGGTAGTAGGGGTTAGGGCATCAACATTTGAATCTTGGGGAGACCCAGTTCAGCCCTTAACAACCATCTTTGCTCAGCTTAGATATTTCCAAACTCTTGTGAGATTATTTCATTGGGATTATAGTACCTAAGGATCCCCCTTAACCAAATGACTTATGTCTCTGTTCATGTGCTTTTACCGGGATTATCCTCCCTAGGAATTTTCTTGTTTCTCAGAAGGAATTAAACTGAAATTAATATGATTCGGTTGTAGCAGTTTATTCTATTACTCTTTCATAAGAGATTGGCATTTTTAATTAATTCAAAGAATTAATTGCTAAAGGTGGATTGTTAAGCAATGTCAGAAGATGTAAAAGAAGGGTATTTTGGGGGAGGTGGAGATTTCAGGGAAACTTCTCTTGCAGAGCCCTTTCAAATAATAATAATAAGGCAGATTTTCTGTATCACAGTACTAGGCCAATTTCAGTCTAGTGTTTAACTGATTTATATACCTTCCTTTGTATTTATCTGTCTTTTTTTTTTTTTTTTTTTGAGACAGAGTCTCACTCTGTTGCCCGGGCTAGAGTGCCGTGGCATCAGCCTAGCTCACAGCAACCTCAAACTCCTGTGCTAAAGTGATCCTACTGCCTCAGCCTCCGGAGTAGCTGGGACTACAGGCATGTGCCACCATGCCTGGCTAATTTTTCTATATATATATATATATTTTTTTTTTAGCTGTCCATATAATTTCTTTCTAGTTTTAAGTAGAGACGGGGTCTCGCTCTTGCTCAGGCTGGTCTCGAACTCCTGAGCTCAAACAATCCACCCACCTTGGCCTCCCAGAGTGCTAGGATTACAGGCATGAGCCACCACGCCCGGCCTATTTATCTGTCTTTTAATCATTTATGTCTCACTGCTTTTTAAAAGGATTTGAAAATTAATCTTATTTTATCTAAAAGTAAAATGAAAAAAGAAAGGGAAATAATTTTAACAGGATTATCAGGATTTAGTAACTACAGAGCCTAGTGTGTGTAACATCTTAAGAGGCACTTATGATATATGGATAATAAGACATGGATACTGTACCTCAAGGAACAAGTTGAGGAGAGATATAAACAGACATATAAACCGATAATTGTAACACATTTTTCTATAAACACATGCTATGGTGATGGAACAAAAGAAGGGGTGATATTAATGGATTCTGCCTGGGGCTGGTGGAAGGAAGTCAACAAAGATTTTGTCCAGAAGAAATGCTTTAATTAGGCTTAGAAAGGATGAATTATGATGTTATCAGAAAGTGATGACATTCTAGAAAGAAAGAATGGTATATGGAAATACACAGGGTTTTGGAATATAAAAGCTTGTTCAGGAAGCTCCAAGAAATTCCATTTTATTGGAATAGAGAGTATAATCTGGAATGAGTAAGACATGAAGCTGGTGAGGGAACAGGAGCAAGATCATAAAAGGTCATACAAGCTCTACAGAGACATTTGGCTCTTATTGTACAGGTGATGGGGAGATTTGAAGGCTTAAAAGTAGAGAGTAACAATATCCAGCTCCTACATGGTTACTAGGGTTGAGGTATAATTGTAGTTCTGAGATGCTTAGCTACCAAGACAAAAGGAAAGCACCTTTGGTTATATAGTTCCATTGTTGATACTGGAGAAGGGACATTGGCCTTTGGATCAGGACACCGTCTTCATTAATGTTTAGCTTTGAAACATTTAGCAAATGCTGAATATCTTTAACAGAAGTAGATATTTTATGAGTTGTTTTATTTTTTGCAAATCACATATGTGATCTCTCATTTAATCATCACAGCCCTGCGGCATGACTATTTTCTGTTCCATTTTACAAATGTGGGAATAGACTCAGAGATCACATGGTAATTAAGTTGTGGAGTCATGATTCTAAATTCACCTCAGCATAAATGCCTATAAAAGTTTTGGTTAAATGACTTAAATAAAATATTAAAAACTCCTTTTGAGCCTCACTTTCTCTTATAAAATTGATAGCAATAGTAGTATGTTCCTTGTAGCATTGGTGTGAGGTTAAAAGAAATGCTCACTGGAAGGAGCTTTGCACATAGTAGATAATCAGTAAGTGGTAATCTTCCCTAGTTTACTTCAGTAAGTGTATTTGTGCTATGGGGGAAAACACAGTTGGAAAACATTAGTTAGAACTTAATTCATGAGTCCTAGCACAATTTTGATATTAAAGGTGTATTAGAAGCTAGACAAATTAATAGTTTTAGCTGACAAAATATTATTTAACAATGAGATTCCATAATGCACCTCATTTCTCCCAGCCAAAGTCTTTATTGTCATGATTGCTTAGTCTAGAACCATCAAAATATTGCTATGGAAGTAAATCCCAGTGTCTCTAAAATAATTCCCTCCAAAAAGAATCACCTTTTAAAAAGTGTATGTGGCTACTTTCCAATGTAAAGCCTACACTTTTTGATCATCCATTAAATTACTATATGTATAATAAAGGATATAAAATAAAGGAAAATAAAGTGATAGAGTTTTTAAATCACAAAAAGGAAACCACATGTGTGGTTAAGTAATATTTCTTGAGAATCGTATCATGGCAACAAGATACATCCAGAGCAAGGAATTAGAGTAAGTTATCCAGAATAAGAGATAGAATATCTCTCAATATTATACTTAGTTAGCATTGTCTTATTAATATTTTCAAAGCAAAACAAAACAAAACTTTTTATTTTGAAATGTGTACTACTTTTTAAGACAAGTATTTACGGTAGATAGTGTCTTCTTTTGCCAGTGTTTTGCAAAAACTTTGCAAAGATGGATATATTAACCTGCAGAAATTCCAAGTTGAATTCAAAACCTCTTTTTCATATTAAGTTATTTAATCAACTTGCATTTTTCTATTGTCTCCTTCTAAAATTGTCTCCTTCAAAAATTCTATTTTCCTCTTTTACAAAATATTTAAGGTGTTTTACTGAATTTCCTTATTTGGATTGTTGCCCTTGCGGACACTCACTTGTGCAGGATGTTTTTTATTTATATGGGTAAATCAATTATGTGGCTTTGTATAAACCTGCAGGTATTTATGGACACTAATACCAAAATATATAGAAAAGGTCTAAGATGCAATCCTTGGCTTGAAAAATCTTTTGATGTTGTTGCAGGAGACTTGGGAGTGCACGTGAATCAAATGCCCAATGCTCTGACTTGGTATATGACTAGGGACTAATTATGTAGGGAAACTAAGAATTTTTGTGTATCAGAGGGTAGATAGATCACAGAGATTATAGAGTTCATGGAAAACTTAGGTTTTTCAATATGAATAGGACTTGGCTAAGAAGGGAAAGGAAGCATATCCAAGCAGCCATGAGGAAGGCATGATCATTGGTATTTATTATTAGAAGATGAGTCACTGTCCACCTGAAGCAGAGAATATATATGATGGGAGAATTGTAGGAAATCGAGTTTTAAAAGGCATGTGGGGGCCGGGCGAGGTGGCTCAAGCCTGTAATCCTAGCACTTGGGAGGCCGAGGCGGGCAAACTGTTTGAGCTCAGGAGTTCGAGACCAGCCTGAGCAAGAGCGAGACCCCCGTCTCTACTAAAAAAAAAAAAAAAAAAAAAAATAGAAGGAAACTATATGGACAGCTAAAAATATATATATAGAAAAAATTAGCCGGGCATGGTGGCACATGCCTGTAGTCCCAGCTACTCAGGAGGCTGAGGCAGAAGGATTGCTTGAGCCCAGGAGTTTGAGGTCGCTGTGAGCCAGGCTGATGCCACGGCACTCACTCTAGCCCGGGCAACAGAGCGAGACTCTGTCTCAAAAAAAAAAAGGCATGTGGGGAGTAATGCATGAAAGACCTTGAAAGCCATGTGGAGGAGTTTGGGTGAAATGCAAAAGAAAATAGGAAGCCAGGAAAGGGTTTGAATCAGAGACATGAAGTGGAACTCTGTGAGGAGTGTGAGTACATAGACTGGGGAGGGCAGTGCCAAGAATCAGGCAGACCAGAATGGAGGCTGGAGCAGTGAGTTAGGTGTGCAGGCATGAAGGCGTGTGCTGGGGTAGTTAGTGATGGCAGGATGGCATTGAGGGAGGGACCAGGGCAAGAGGCTCTGGGGAAGAAAACTGAGCAAGCCTGAATGATTGACTGAACAGAGAGGGGCAAGAAAGGCAGTGGGACAAATAATATTAATACTGACCTGTTAGCACTGACGTAAACACAGGAAAGGAAGGGAAGCTGAGCAAGGAGGAAGCTGCTTTTGCAGAGAAGTCTTCACTTTTAGTTTAGGAAAGAGTTTTCCTGAGTTGGAGATACACTAAAATATACAGGTGGAAATCAAATGTTCAAAAAAATTGAAGCTAAAAGGTGGGGTGAAAACGCCAAGACTTCATTTGGCTAGCACTCAATAACTTAGACGTAGCTGAAACTTTAAGGATAGATCATATCTCAGAATATTGTGGCCTTAGAGAATTTCTATTCATAATACATATATTTGTTATTTCTTTTAGAACACTCTGCTTTAGGAATACACAAAATGTATGACTGGTGGGGCTGCAGCATTAGCCTTCCTGGCAAAATTCCTTATCGTTACAAATTTGAAAGATTTTAAAAAGTCTTTAATGTTTAAATATGTATTTTAGGATGTAACAGCAAAATTCTTATTTACTTAAAAAAGAATCATACCAGAATCGCCATGTAGGAGTTAGGCACTTCTAAATCCATGATTATATGAACATAGAATTTTCTATTTACTGTCTTCTGTATATATAAATAGAACATTTGGCAATTAGTTGATAACACACATTTAGGTTAATCTAAGAGAGCCAGTGTAGAGAGCATCCTCATTATAATGTATTTTACATATGAAAATAACATGAGATAACGATTTTTTACCCGTTTTAACAACAGTATAGGTAATGACCCCTTAGTTGTATGTTCAGACATCCTTTAGAAATGAGCTTTTGAATAAAGGCTGGTAAGTACCTCTCATTTATACCACTGAAATAAAATATATCACATCATTGTCCAGATGTATTCGTATACTTAAATGAAATGTATTTGTTTGAAAAGCAGCAAACAAAAAGCCTCTCTCAGCCTGTAGCATTTTCCACTTCAGTTTGTAGAAAAGGGGACCATATTGAAATAATTGGAGGCATAGCATAGCCTGGCCAGTCTTGGTAACCCAGAAGGGAGGGTGCCCAGACCATCAGTACATTTCACGTGTTGGTTTTCGGAAGATGGCTGCAATCAGTCACCTCGCATATGGTTTGAAAAAGGCTTGTCTCGCTGGTAAGCAAACTGTTATTTAAGTACACAATCCACTCTACTACTGAAACAGTTTTGCCAAACTTATCCAAGTATTCTCACATGCTTAAAGATGGTATAAATATCATTTATTGCTAGCAGTTTTCTTCAGACTATATGGAATGTCTTCCTGCTGCCTGATCTAAGTGTCCCAGTTTACATTATGGCCTTTACTGCCTCTGTTTGATGGAGTGATCAGTAAAAATTTAATGACACTATAAAATAATAAAAATGTCATTAATTTACCACGGATCTTGGATGCAGTGGTTGTAAAGTTACATTAATAAACAGAATATTTTTTACAACAAAAAGCATTGTTACGTGGGAACGTATAAATAACGCACATAAATTTAAGAGCAATTTTACTGTTAGCACACACATTATTATGGAATAGCCAATAAGTGTATAAAACATAGTATATAAAATTTTATTAAAATATATTGTGTACATCAAAAATTCAGCTTTTATCTAAGTGCAAAGAAAAGCCATTATTGTGTGCTTACTGTTTCATTGCTGTTCTTTCCCCAGATCACAATTTTACATTTGTTGCCAGTAAGAGGGAGTTGATTTTTCTTCCTAGATGAAAACAAACCTCTGTTCTTTTAGTTACCCCACATCCATTCTTTCTCTCTCCACCCATGCAAAGACAAAATTGATCAATCTTGCCATGGTAGGGAGGGAAAAGTTGCTAATTTAATGCAAAGTTAAAAATAATGTCTGAGGAGTTGAATGGTTTGTTCAGTGACTCTGGAAATAAGGGATAATAATGCAGCAGTCTATCTGTCATCAGTGAGGCTGCCCTGTCATTGACTCTGATAATATGTGAAGATGATGGATGCTACCGTCTTGTGGCTTGTAACATTTAACATTCATCAGCTCTCACTAAAGGGGGCTTTATCATTTAAATATCTTTATTTAATATGCAACATCTACCTCATACATCATAATTTCAAAGCACTTAGAGAGCCAACAGTCCTACAACACAGCAGAGCTGACTTTAATTTTTTTCAATAACTTTTATGTTGCGTGCATGTTTGTGACTGACAATGCATAAGTAAGTGTCTGATCACATTGCTGCATGTAAAATGCACATTTCACTGTCAACATGAAGACTGGAGAATTTTCCTGGGGGGTTGGGATTAAATTAGCATTGAGGTATTTTGCTTATATCTCCAACATATCTTACTGGGGAGCTATGTACATTGTGAGAGCTAGTTTAAGTGTGTGGGGAAATTTAGACTTAAGAACTGCCACTTCTGAGATGTTGTGGAAGAAAATATATATATATGTGTATATATATATATATATATATATATATATATATATACATTTAAAAAAATAAAAAGAAGCAGAGAGAAATTGCCACCCACTCACAGTCTCTATTTGTTCCATATAGGGACATGCCCATTGGCACTTAATGGCCAGAAGTTTAAGCTTCTTGGAACTAAAATATCTTTGTACTTCTCTCTGTGCCCACGTCCTGTATTTACTAGGCTCATGTTCAACCTCACTGGTAAAATCTTTGCTTAGCTCAGCTGCCCAGACGTAACTTGTAGACATCAGGCCCTCTTATCTTATGGTTATGTGGCTGGCAAATAAATATTCTGAGCTATTCTTTGAAGAAAAAAAGGAAATCTTCTGGGAGACTAGGTGGAAATTTATATGAAAGGGCATGGCTTTGCAGGGTCGTTCTTTAATCTCAAATACAAGTGCTTAATATTACCAGTTGAAATGCAACTCACTGCCCAAAACAATTTCTGTCATTGATTTATTTTCTTCCTATTTGACAAGTGTTTCATGGGATATTCTTCCTTGACTTCTACTCTGTCAAAATATTGATATTTTATAGGAAAAGTATCTCTGCAGAGGAGTTTTTTTTTTCAATGAAGTCAGAAAAATGTATGACTTCAAAGACACTGTGAATGTGTTGTTGAATGTTCTGAATGTTTTTTGTTATTATTAAAAACAAGCTGATACTACTGAATTGTGAGTGCACTTCATTTTTTATAAAAGAAAAGATATTATCATCATGTAAGCTTTGTTGTCTTAGGATTTTACAAACCATGGCATGTAATTTTCCCTCTTCTCCTTCCTTGTCAAAATATTGATATTCTTTCAGGAACTTTATTTTTTTTTTACTGAGAATATTTTCCAGTAAAATCAAAGAGAATGAATGACTAGAAAGATACTTGAAATATGCATATTGATAGGTAGCACGGTCTGTTGATTTTCAGAGAAAGTTGTTTTTCCCCCTATGAAAATACAGTTAAAGGTTGTTCTTCCCAGAAGATTGCAGGTGTCACTTCAAAACTCCTTTTGCATTTAACACAGGGAAAGCATTCACATGCAAATATTTGAAATGCGAAACAATGTGATAAAACAAAGGTTGAATATTTTGCTTTCCCGGGTACTACTCATCTTCACTTTAATTCTTTTTCTTTACATCATGACAACCAAAAGTGCTACTCAAAAATAGAAATTGGCTGATTAAAAGCAGCTGTCCTTTCCCCGACAATGTGTGAAACTCCCACACAGCTTGTGGTTGCTTTTCCTTGTGTCCTGCATCTGGGTTAATTTGCTCTTGTGAAGCAATGTTTTCATATAAGAAGATATTAGGGAACCATACTTAATTTGGTTTTTATTTTCATTCTGTTTTTTGTAAGTGTCGTACTTCAGAGGTTTCCCCACATACTGCTACTGAAACTAGTTTAGTATTACCCTGTTAGGGAAATTCATGATTATAATTTTTATTTCAAATCTTTCATACGAATGTTGCAGATTAAAGCTAGGTTTCTGCTGTGTTTTCTTGCAACGTAGATTTCAACATATTCCATGATGAAGGGGGAACTGGAAGACTTCCTGCACAATTTGACTGATGGGAATTAATTATAGAAATATAATGATATTCAAAAATAATCGTATTAGAAAGCACAAATGTAGTGAGACTGTACAAATGAGGCACAGCCTCTATCAAGTAATTGTATGTTTGCTCTTTAAGAATATTTCCAAGTTTCTAAACATCTTACAGAAGAGAACACTCAGAGTGTTTCCATCTAATGCCGAACATGCTCAGTACAGAACTAGGTCATTGAACAATAGACTGAACAGCAATCAGCACTCTACTGCTGCATAATGCATTAAGTATAACATGCAGAAACCATTCCCGGAGCTGGAAGCTGCTATTTCATGTCTGTAAATTCAAGCTGACATGACATTTAATATTGTTTCATAGTAATGAACAACAAGGTTTCATTCATTCATAAGCATAACACAAAGCCAAGTTTGAGTCTGGAGAGTAGCAAGGAGGCAAGAGGGGGACATGCGCTACGTTTCTGTAGACAAGAACACCATATTAATGATGGCCAGTGAGCCCTCTGCTACTGATCCAGAGAGCTGCAGAGGAAACCTTCACTGTGATGCTTCAGACTCCTGCTCCTAGAAGAACTAGTGAAGAAGCAAAACATCTCTGGGTTTCCCTCCTAAAATAGCAGGGGTATTTAACTTTCCTGGATCAATGGCTAGTCCTCCTTTTCATGTCCCAGGAAGTCACAGTTGAAACTCTGAGGCAGAATAATAGCATCAATGCCATCATCTGGTCAGCCTACTTTGAAATGTTTGTTTTTAAAATCTTTGTGCATAAAATTCTGATTTGTATTTCCCCAGGAATACCAATGTAAACTATGATCTCTAAGTGGGAAAATTCCTCTTCCATTAAATTTAGCAGTATACTTTAATAGGAACTTCTCTTTCAAGGGTTTGTGTTTTTGGCTCAACCCTCTACCGCATTCCTTTTAGATTACTGGAGCAGATCCAGCAGAGAGAAGATGTGCAGAACAGCTCTGGCAGGTTCCCTCTCACAGGTTTTCTTTCCTTACAGGTACTATGGCCTAGATGCTGTCAGTGCTGTCAGTGCCACACACAGGCTTTAGTGGAATCTTCCTGAAAGCTTTTCAGAGCCCAAGTTGGTCAGAAATGATGTTTGTAAAGCAAAGTTTTACCCATTAAGCAAGATAGAAACTGGAAGGGAAAAGTGGCTGCTTGGAAGCTACAATAAGCCTCTGATTATTCCTTCCTCTAGGAAAGAACGCGCTTTGAGAATTTGGGGTCCCAGTTAACAGGAAAGTCAAGTGAAGATGGAAAGCTGGGCCCAGGTGTCATCGATCTTACGCGGCCAGAAGACGCAGAGGGTGAGTGGCTTTTCCCTAGCTCTTTTCTGCTGCTTTGTGTTGTTTCCAAAGGTATGTCTGATTTAGATTTAGGACCTTTATGGTCTTTCTTAGGAGTCACCAGTCAGATTTCCTAGGCAAAGTAGGAAATATATTTTTATATATACATATATATATATATATTTATAATAGTAGAGGACTTTGAGAAGCAGCTAGATCCTATATTACCGAACACATAGCAATCCAAGAACTTTAAGATTCCATTTTAAAGTTTTAAAATAAAAGAATCCTCTACATTCCAATGAACAACAGAATTCTGTGTTTCATGTGCCTCACTACATTCTTATTTAAAAAAAGGAAAACATACAAAGGAGCATGTTTTTTAAATTTATTTTATTTTTAATTGGCAAGTAATAATTGTATATGTTTATGGGGTACAAAGAGATTTGACTTGATACATGTATACACGTGGAATGATCAAATCAGAGTAATTAGTATATCCAAACCAAGTAAGTCCCAGGAGCAATCAAACCATTTTGGGGCCTGAATGATGGTTTGCAGCAAATTTAGCATAAACTTAATAATGGCTTAGGGAAAGCCCAACCTGTGTCTACACACTACCCATTACTAAAGTCTTTTGGAAGTCCGGGTAGCAAGACCAGTCTTACTCTCAGAATGTTTACCCACGGCACTATCAATGTCTGTTCACGTCTCTCCCCTTTTTGTTTGTTTGTTTTAAATGCACAAGCAGCACATCAGCAGAAATTGCTCCCCAGAGTCTGGGTACAATTTATGAGTTAGGTCAGCACTTCGGTAGTAATGTTGCCTGGTTATTTACTGTGTCATCACAGAGTAGGGACTGGTTTTCCCGTTAGCTATTCCTTTGGCAGAGTCTGTCTTACCAGTCAGGGAAGATTAATTTGTTCTCTTCAGAGTAACATGATATTTCACCCATCTTTCGTCCCAGCTAAAGTCTTTCTCTGGCTTAAGGGGAAGATTCTTACTAGTATTCCTTTTACTGGCAAGATTTCTTCCAGGACCCTAATCCCTTGAAAACACATGAAGACACTTCATAGCAGCCTCTGAACTGGGCATGGCTCCTAGTGATAGCTTTGGGTATCCCAGGCTGTTCAGAAACCCCTGGAATGAGCACTAAGAGATGGGTAGTGTCAGACATTAGGAAGTACTTGAGAAAGTTTTCAGAAGGCAGAGTTTTCATGCCATTAAGAAAGACTAATGTTTAATGATAGTACTGGGGACAAGGTGTTAAAGCAAATTCTGATTGGTATGTACGTGTGTGGGGGGAGGTGGAGAGGCAGGGAGGAGGGGAAGAGAAGGGAAAGGAAGGGAAGGCAGGAGGATAAGGAAGAGAAAGGCGGAAGAGTAGGAAAGGAGGAATAAAGAGGATTCAAAACCAGAAATATGCTTGCCGCCTTCCTTGGAGAATGTGTACCAAGAGCACATTCACATTTTCATAGGCACTCAGAAATGTAGGCTTTCCCCTGGTAAGGGTTGAGTTTCCTCTGCCTAGGGAGCCAGAGAGTCCAAATGATGCAACTTAAACAGTTAACCGTTTGACTGCAACACAGGAAATGTGGCTGACCTGAAAATCTGTGTGCTCTGGCCCATCTTGGTTTCATTGGACAATTGTACAATAGAATACCTAAATCTTTGACCGTATTTAATGAGATAATTTGTTTTTCATTACTTTGGAGTATTTAGTCTGTTCATTTTGCCACAGACTAGGAGTTAACAGAGCTCTATCATCTTACCCTTGCTCTCATAGACTTTTCTTAATTTGCCATGGACTCTTTTTCATTTGCTTTCACATATTTTCTTAACTGCATACTGGGTGTAAATACAGTCAGTTGCCTCTCAGTAATGCTGTGATCTAGTTAATGATATTATCTGCTTGATAAATTAAAAATCATGGTCAGAGTTAGTAACTACTATAAAAGGAAAAATTTAAAAACATAACTGTAGAGTAACATATTATATGGAAATATTTTTAGAAATTCCATTCAGTACCCAGATTGTATAGATTCAAACCAACTTTCCTGGTTACTTTGTTTTTTTTAGCAAACATTTTTCAAGCACTTATATGCCAGAGACTGTGTTAAGCTTTTTATGCACATTTTCTCATGTAATCCTTATACACATTGTAAAGAAGATACTGATTTTTTTTTCCATTTTACAGGTGATAAAATTGAGACTGAGAGTAATTAAGTAACTTGCTGTGAGCCACAGAGTTAGGAAGGAGAGAGCTGAGACTTGATCCCAAGCAGCCTGCCATACTGCACCCCCTGTATATGCAGATAAACATGTGGTCCCTTTGTTTTTCTGAACAAACTCCTTGAGACCTTCTTCAAAACGGCCCATTTCCTTTCCCCTAAATATAGCAAGTCATGCCATGCACCAGCTCTCATGTTACTGTGTCACACATAGCAGCAATGCCTGGTGAGTGTAACAGTAGGAGGGCTGTAGTGGCCCAGGAGCTTAAGGGGTGTGTGAAAATCTCCCTTCAGAAGTTTGCCCAGAGTTGCCATTGAGACCTCATGTGCTTTTAGGGGACTGTGAGTTCATGAATGGAGTCAAGTTACCTGTTCTAATACTGACAGAAGCGCAATGCCTTTGTGAGGACTGCTAGGATGGGTAGCAGCCTTCTGCTGACTTCAGTGTATTTCCTGGCTTCTGTTCAAGTGTGAGCTGATTGCAAAGCCTGCTGGAGTTACAGTTCATACTGAAGTCAAAGTAGATAACAGGTACACATAATACTTCCTCTACTTTGCTTCTTCATATTTCCCTTAACAGGGACATTAAAAAGAAACTGAAGTATCAGAATAACTAAAAAAATTTATTTGCTCCTTCACTCAGTCTCTGGTTCCAAAAAGCAACCAACATTTCTTGAGTGCCTACACTGTGCCAAACTGTGGGGGGAAAAAACAGAGTTGTCCCTGCTCTTTTGAGCTTATGGTCTATTGAGGAAAGACAGAGATTAAAAAGGAAATGCATACATACATACATAATTATCATGGAGAAAAATGCTTAGAAGATTGGTACTTCTTTGTGCTCTACAGAGAATTCAGAGTGAGAGCTACTTGGGGAAGCTGAGTTGATAGGTAAATTCTGTGCCTCTAGCCCAGGATGTCCCCTCCCTCAGTACATATATAATCACCTGTAGGTTTCCTCTGGCTTTGGATCAGCAATTTTAAGGGGCTATGCCCTCCCTCCACTTCTACTCCATCCTCCTATGGGCTTCTGAAGTGACTAAAGTAAGTCACCCCAGAAGACAAGGCCCTTTCTAGCCAGGCATCCCAGATGAAACGTCCGTCAGTGGTGAAAATGACAATATCACTTAGTAAGCACTTGTAGACCTGCTTCATGGCCCTGAGCCTGGAGGCAGCGAGGAAAAGGTCACCAAAAGAGGCAGCTGTGCATGTGTATTAACCACTCATCAAAATCAAATGACAAAACCATAGGCAAGGAAAACAGAAATTAAAAATATAAAAGGCAAATGCCTTCAAAATTTTATTTTTAAAGTCCAGCTGTTATTTGGCTTGAATGTGACAAGACAGCATTTCTTGTTCACCATGATATTTATAAAACTACAAATTCATTGGTGCTGGGGAGTTAGGAAACATGTTTAAGGTTTTGTTATACTTTGAAGCAGTTGGAGTCTTAACACGTATTGAGTATACAAAATTTGTTAGATCCTATGTAGGACATGTATGGGAGAGAGGACTTGATTAGTTGAGTCTGTCACCATGTAATTTAGAATGGTGAACAGCTGTTGAACTTTTTATGGACTTTTCATCTGGCATTTCCCCTCTTCTTGTTCTGCTTAGGCAAGAGTGCAATTCTTATCCCGACTCTCTTAATTTCAAGGTTATGTAGTAGAGTAGAAAAGGCTCTGGCCTGGTTATTGGGAGATTTGGATTAAAGTTCCTTTGCTAAATGACTGAAAACAAGTGCTTCTGGGCTTAAATTTCTTTATCTTTTAAAAGAGGCGTGTTGGATTTGATTATCTCTAAGGTTCCTTCCAAATCCATGATTATTATTAGGATCTTCATAAAATACTGAGTGTATTTCTTATAAGAAAGATGATCTATCCACAATAGGTTCTATTTAGTATTTACAGAGAAATAAAAAAGGAGAGCAATTCCTTAGAAAATATATTTGTGCCACTTGCTGAATCGAGTGTTTATGTTCCTTGAGCTTTTCTTTTTATTAATGAGAAGATCTTTCCAGTAATATTTCCCAGTTGCTTTTACAGATGGGCTCCCTCCTCTTTCTCTCTGCTTTTCTTCTTTTCCTCAAGCGATAATAGTCATGTCTTGGCTTTTAAAAATATATTCTTTCCATTTTGTTTCTTTTTTATCTTATACTTGGTGTTTCTAAATGGATACTTTTTTTTCTGTTCTGAAGTACAGTTTGGGTAAGAAAACATTCTTCTAACACCTTTTTAAATGTTCACATTCAATTAATGTGTCCCAGCCTCAGAGGGAGGCTGTACCTCATTTTAATTTTGGGAGTAGTGAAATATGAACCTACCATTTAGGGATGAGCTCTGAAAGTGATTATCTTTGGACTGTGGACCCTGGATTAGAACTAGAATGATGTGCTGTCCTTCATCTATTAAAAACTTGCATTGATTTGAATGGAAATAGATATGTACACTAAGAATATCCCCTTTTAGGACGGTTGCTCTCAGATTTTTTAGAAACATTTTATAGTTTTGTACTGAATTTGTGGATTGGATCCCAGCTAGATGGCCTTACCCTTCTGAAAGCTTCTTTGTGTCTGTGTGTGTATGTGAACCTTCAATTGCTTCTAAGTTTGTTTGTGGACAAATAGCAGAGACTGCAATGGTTTTTCTTTTTCCTTTAAAATGCACCACTTAATAAGAATGTCCTCTGTTCAAATTCCTGCTTATTTTTCGATCCATACTCCTGGAAATCTTTGAAGCTTTTCTCATTTCCCTTGTCCTCCCTGGATCCTTATTCCTGGTAGAAAAAGAAGATTGAATCTGTGATACACGACTTGTTAAAGGAAGCAGAGGCAAACTGTATTGTAGCCTAATCTGAGGAGGGATTTAAATGCTATAACTGCTTATACTTTGAAATGTAAAGGTCATTAGTTGAAACCTACCAGAATACAGTCCTTCACGTTACAACACCAAGATTCTCAGATTTGGAATAAAGAAGAGAGGTCATCAAATCTATAATTCCAGCCAAGAAATCTCCTCTCATATCCCTGACAAGTGGTCATTTCACTTCTGTTTAAATGCCTGTAATGGTGTAATGACAGAAAACTGACTACTTTTCGACAAGCTCATTCTAATTCACTTAGTTCTTTATGTAACAATTTATAGCCAACATTTGTCTCTATTTCCTTGTAACTTCCACCCATTGGTTCTAGTCTGACTTCTGGACTCCAACAGAATAAAAATCATTTTTCCATCTGATACCCCTTCAGACATTTGTTCAAGGACTAGAAGACTTAAATTCTAGTTGTTCCATTTCATACAAGTCATTTCCTTCCCCCTAAATTTTCTCATCTGTAAGTGAGGAATTTGGTCTAGAAGGTTTGTAGTTGACAGTGTTTTCTTTTTAACTCTCTAATTTCACTGCCGTGTAATTGAAATCATTCACCTTTAAGGCAAGTAGAATGTAATAAGTACCAATGCAATCTCCTAAATAAAAGCAATTATTGCAGAAATATGCCAGAGATGATGTGCCTTTGCTCAAGAAGGGATCTAACTACTAGGACACATACCAGGAATAAAAGGTGAGGAATTATACAGATAAAAAGAAAAGACCCAGGTAAATCAGAAGGAGCATTACCCAGAGCTGTGCTGTGGGCATATGGGTCTGGCCTTCCACAGCTGCCTGAAATAGTGTGTCCAAGCATCTCAGGGAAATGAATTGGCAAAGACGTCTCTGTGGAACCAAGAGGCTGGTGCCTGAGGCCAGGATGGAGAGTGAGGGAGGCCCAAGACATGGTGAAGATGAGTAACAGACACACAGGCTGGGAGATAAGCAGAGTTCACGAAGCCCTTGGCTCTGGACTAACTCTGTTGTATGAGTATCACAAAAATGTATTTTACTGTGGATATAAACAGTTTTAGAGGATCCTGTGCACCAGTTTATATCAGCACTATATATAAAGTGCAGCTCTCCTAAACAAGCAAATAAACTTCTCTTAAAGAAATATATTTGCTGTGTCTTAAAAGCTCCCAAATAACTTTTAATGTTGGTAGAAAACAATTTCCATTGAACTCTCCAAGTGATGGATAGTCCTGATGGGGCAAGAGAGTAAAATGTCAAGATTCTTGTATAACTCCATCCCCTAATACTCCATAAAAGGAACTCAACCTGCTTCTTATTGTTGCTTAAGCTAGAAAGCCCAATTAAAAACCCAGCCTCCCTTTACTGAGGAGCCTATTCTTCCCAATAGCTGGTTTCTCACTGGGTGACAATGGCAGTGTGTATAATCATAATGAAAAATGATCTACTTTTCTGACTGAATATTCTCTACCCTTGGAAAGAAATGCCTGTCTATGCCATTAATGAATCACACAGACGTACCCTCCGCCCTCCATATCTACAAGTACTACATCTGTGGATTCAACCAACGGCAGATCAAAAATATTTACACACAAAAATGGATGGTTGCTTCTGTACTGAAATACATACAGACTTTTTTTCCTTGTCCCTATTTCCTAAACAATATAATGTAATAACTATGTGCATAACATTTATATTTTATTAGGTATTATAAGTAGTCTAGAAGTTATTTAACTTATATGGGAAGATATGCACAGGATATATGCAAGTATTATGCCATTTTATATCAAGGACTTAATCATCTGCAGATCTTGGTATCCACAGGGGCTCCTGGAACCAGTTCCCCTCAGATAGTGGGGGACAACTGTGCTTCCCCAACTTGCTACAGCAACTGAGCAACAATAGATTAATACCATCTGCCATGAAAATTAGACCCAAGATGAGAACAGCTAGCATATGTTCCCAATGGGACTGCAAAGTCAGTCCTTATCTGTCATGTTTGGACTGACTCTTTAGCTTTTGAGATGTGGACATTGCCTAGGTCCCTGTCCCAGAATCCTCCCTTGGTGCCTTTTCTATGTTTAGATCTGTTTAGATATACAAATACTTAACCATCGTGTTACAGTTGCCTATAGTATTCAGTATAGTATTGTGCTGTACATGTTTATAGCCTGAGATCAACAGGCTAGACCATGTAGCCTAGGTGTGTGGTAGGCTGTACTATCTAGGTTTGTGTAAGAACATGTGATGTTTGCACAATGACAAAATCGTCTGATGAATTTCTCAGAACATAACCCCATCATTAAGTGACACAAGACTGTATTTGACTATCTTTTTTTCCCAGATCCTTGTCTCATTTTACTCTGCTTGTCTATCACTGTTTGCTTACACCCACTATCTGCTATTTTCATACTCCTTAGAGATGGTTCTCTGTAGACTGGATCTCCAGTGCCAGGAACCAGGTCTTTCCAACCAGGATCTATCCCTACTCAGGGCCTCCCAATCGTCAGTTTTACCCACATGTTCAACCAAGGTATAATTTACTGATTATCTGTTATATACACAGTACTGTTATGGGCATGGAGGGAAAGATGTTTTTAACCATAGACTACATTATATTCTTCAAGAGCTAGTAATATAGTTCAGATTACAAAGTTAGCACACATAGAAAGCAAAGCAACTTAAAGTATTACATGTTCAAGTACATCATTAAAGAAACAGAAAAGAAGTGCTATTTAGAGGAGGAAGCTACAGTGCTTTGTAGACAACAATAGAACGCCTGATAGAAGTATGGCTGGAGATAAGCTTAGGTTTGGATAAGCAAAGAGAAGATGAAGAGCTTTCACTTGAGGGAATAATCCAAGCAGACACAGAGACATTGAGCATGTGGACATTCATAAGGAAGCTCCAGGAGGGAAGAATCATCTTTTCATCTCTGTGTTCTCCCTCAAGCCCAACAAAAAGCCTTACATGTACTTGTACTCAATAAATATTTATTGAGTTGAGTATGTTCTAGAAATAGCTGGATTCCATTTTGTGGAGGACCTTGAATGCCAGGCTAAGGAATTTAGACTTTGTCACCAAATAAACAGGAATTAACCTTTTTAACTGCTCAAGATCAACTTAGATTATAGAGGTTAAGAATAATGGAAATGCAACAGTTAGGTTGGCCTTGGAGATCTGTTAGTCTCAATTCTTCTGCTCTCTTTAATATCCTTTCAGAGGGTTGTTCAAGTGGGTGTCTTTCCATGTTACAACATGAGAAAGATGACCAAGTGTTAGGTGGGTTTTCATTCAAATCATATGAAAAATAACTCCTCCTCTCCTCCTGGATATATTACACATATAAGTACGATTTTCACTCTGCCTGCTGTGACTGATTGATGCCTTTACAGATCACTCTTTGCGTCTCACTTAGGAGAGTGATTTTTAAAATTTTTTATTCAATGGATATTTACACCTTACACATGATGCCCCACTGTGTCAGGTCATGGTATGGAGGGGGGAGAGAGATTGTGTAAGAATGCATCACCATTTGCATTATACTATAAAGTGTTATGTTTAGGAATAGGCTCTAAAAAGTAACTCTGAACTAAAACTTAATATCCCAATTCTCAGCCCCAGAGAGAAGCATTTCATAAGCAATATATTCAACCATTTAAAATTGTATTAAAAATACAAATTGAAGCTTGCTGGTTTTAATATATATATATATTCTTTTACTTTCATGGTGGAGAAATCACTTCATGGTGATTCAATATAAGCTCCCTGTTCTGTGGGAAAGTCGATCCTACATGAGAACAAAATGAAACAGGATAATAGCTGCTCCGTGCTGCAGAGTTACAGACCTCCTAGTAGGGAAGAAAGAAAAACAACTGTCAAATGTCCCTAAAACTTCCTTGCCCTCCGTTTATTACAGCTTCTTGGTCAATAATTCTAATCCATTGTCATTCCAGTGTGTCCTTTATAAAAAGCTGAGCTGTAAATTTACAAGATAATGGGCTCTTCCTTTTTCCTGGCTCTGGCTGAGCTCTATGGTTTGGTTACTGTTCCCACATACGTGAACTGGGGAGATATGAGATAGTCTTTCTTGGTTGGGCCTTATGCCTATTTGTTGCATTTTAGTCTGTACCATAGAGAACATTTTGAAATATGTTTTTAGCTTTGAAATATATTTTTAGCTTGAAATATATTTTTAGCTTTTGGGCTGCGTTAAGGAGTACATTGCACTCCCCAGCTAACTTGTGGGTTTACTTTATAACTACCTGAAGAATAGGACATACGGTATAGGAAACATCTCCCAGATATGAGGGAAGTCTACAGAGGGAGCAAATAGGAGTTAAGTACCTGTTATGTTCTTGGTACTGGAATAAACATTCTAATGTACTACTTTTATTGCCATTACTACTGCCACTATTTCTAAAGGGAACTACTGTTTAGTGAGTGGGTACTGGGTTCTAATCACTGTGTTAGGAAATTTACATGTATTCCCATTTATTCCTTGTAAAAATGCTACAAAGAAAAAATTATTAACTCTCTTTTATAGGTAGATGCAACTACAGTTTACAAAAGGAAAATAATTTATCCAAAGTTACTTATCTGGGAAAGATCAAATCCACAATTCAAACCCAGATCTGTCTAACTACATAGCATCTGAGCCATACTGCCTTCCATTTTTCTCCAAGATGAGCTGACCAAATTGGTTGCCTTTGTTGGAGGAAATTTTTTTATGGTTTTCATTAAAAAGCAGAAAACTTTAATTAAATACAGAGACTTCTGAAAGTCTTTTTTTTTTAATTTTTCAAACCACAGAAATATTAGGCACTTTTCAAATACTTTCATCAATTTTCAGGGTGAAGAAGTATTGGTGGCTCATAAGACTAGATTGATTGCCAAAAATCCTTGAGCCATCTCCTTCTAATAACATCTATTCCATAACCCTAACCTTAGAAAATTTAGTTTCCACTGCACCCATGATCTGAATCTCCCATTCTACTAGAAGACAGATTATCTAGAACAAATGAAATCAAGAAGAGAGGCCAGTTAAATTAATTGCATTAGGAGTTTTTAAAGCTCAGTCTGGATGCCATTGAAACAATTCAGCAGATCATTTTAGAAATTCATTTTGATGGCAAGTGTGAAACTTTGGGGATAGTTACATTTGAAGTCCCATTGTGATTTTGCCATTTACTAACTGTAAGACTTGGGCAATTAATCTCTACACCTCAAAGTTTCCTCGTGCGAAATGAGGAGTGTGGATAAGGTGATCTTTAATATCCCTCTCATGTTAGAGCTCTCTGATTCTATAGGCATGTTTTACCCATTTTATAATGATTCTGCCATTTAAGGAAGGGTCCATTGTATGTTTGAATACACACACACACACACATATATATATATTTACACATACCATGTATTTACACACTCCATATATATATTATATATTTATATACATACCCCCCCAAATGGCATTAGAATAGTTTTCAGATTTAATTTTCTCAAAAAGCTCAGACCTTCAGAATTTAATTGTAGGACAAAAAGAAAAAAAAAAAGACTTGCCCTACCATCCTTCCAAGGTTTTCCTGGAAGTGAGGAGACTGGGATCTCAGAATTGTGCAGTATGGGAAGTCAATAAAATAAGTAAAATTAGAACCAATAATCTCTGTCTCAAATAACAACTGTGGGCACATTTTTCCCATCAAAGTCATTCTTATTTTATAGAGGGCTCAAGCAAGGCAAGACACTTAGCAGAATATAAGAAAGAAAATGGGATTTACACAAGATTTGATTTCAAAAATTCCAAGATGCTAACGGAGCATGTGGACATATGAGTCTCACTCTAAAATTCTCCCTGCTGAAGATGTCCACTGTTCTCTGCTATCTCAATAAGCATTTGAGTCTTTAGCTTATGCCAGCCTGTGTACTAGGCCCTGTGGATGCAGGTATGGATAAGATATAATACATTCACTGCCCTTTTGGGGTGAAAAGTCTAGAGAAGAAGGTAGGCACATAAAACTGGCAATTTGTATAAAATAGGGTAAATGTTAAGATGGGGGTAAACATAGAGTACCACCTGTGGGAGCCTGGGATACATAGTCTAACCTGGCAACCAGGTAAGACTTCCATGGAATAGATAATCCCTGAGATGAGTCTTCAATAATAAGTTATTACAAGATGGGCAGGTAATGCCAGGAAAAGTAAAACTCAGATTCCTAGCATGAAACAACACAGTGGGTAGAGAACTAGAAGTAGTTCAATGTTATGAAACAAAACTGTTTCAAGCAGAGTATCCAGAGATGGTGCTGGCACCATAGGTAGAGCGCCAGGTCATGGAGAGCTGTGTATACTATAATTAAGGCGTTTGGACTTTATCTCATGGGCATTAGGGAGTCACTGAAGAGTTTTAAATATACAAGTGACTTAGTCAGAATTGCGTTTGTGATGGATCAGTCCAGCTGAAATTAGAAAGAGATATTTAAATGGATGTTGAAGGACTCAAAACTGGGAGTAAGAATATCAGCCAAAAGGCTAGTTTTTATAATAGTTTAGCGAGACAGGGAGGGCTAAAACAATCAATAAGGATTGAAATGAGAGGATGGACTTAGTAGTATCTTTGTAATTAATTCTGAGATTTGCTTCATCTTGGTTTGTGCTTCTTAGTTTAATGTAGAGTCTATGGCAGGAGCTAAGGTCGAATGAAGCCAGAAGCTGCTGAGCAACAGAAATTATTTAGTCTACCAGCTTTTTCTCAGCCTCTTTATTCTCCAAGAGCATCTTCTTGAACCTGAGCCTGGTTCTCTCAAAAACTTAGGAAGCCAAAACTTGTTATTGTCTTCTTTCATCCTCAGTAGTCTCTGGTTTAAACTTAAATGATTCCTTTTGGCCTGGGCTCAACAGCTTGCAAGTCCTCCTCCTGTGTATACATACAGCATATAGGTAATAAGTGGAATATTTGATGCTCTGTGCTACTTTTCAGGTCATTAAAATAAAGAAGCACATAAGTTATCTCAGCTGCCCTGGGATTCTATGGTTGTAACAAGGTAAAGCACTCTGTTTATCTATCTGTGTAAAATAAATACATCTTGAAAACTTTTTTTAAAAAAGTAAACACAGGAATCAAAACTGAAAGCAAGAGACTTGAAAATACAGACTGGTATATCACTAGTTAGAATTTCCTTCATTTTGCAAAGCCACGAGCCACATGCATCAGCTCACCACAAAGTCATTAAGCCTTTTTAAGCTCAGATGAAAAACATTAACAAATACCACAAAAGGCTTTAGTATAGCCCCTTTGTTCATTCACATATGGCACTTTATAACTCCTGCGCCACTCCGGTCGTGTGTTTGTTTAAGCTGCCTCCATCAGGCTGGTCCTGAAAGAACAAAAGACATCTTGAGCAATCCTAAGCAGGAAATGGGCTAATCTAAACATGGTTTGTGACACTTTAAGTAGAATAGAAAGGGGAGGGATTGATTAGTCATTAATGTCCAATTGGCTCCATATGGATGTTGCAATAATAAAGCCTTTTTTCAGAGCAGTAGCAGAGTTATTGAATTAGAGGTTTATGTTTCCTCAGAGCTGACCTTAGGGAATTCCCTTTTGGTTCTTCTTGTTGATCTTTTAAAGAGAATGAAGTTTCTAATAGAAAAAAATAGAAGCCTTATCCACAATAACACTTGTTCATAATCCAGCAACCAAGGAATGCATTAATTTAGTGTTGTTTTAATCCCTGCTATAATTTCAGTCCTTAGTGCTTTCTTTGCATGCCCTTGCATCTTTGGTGGGGTAGTATTTCAGAGACAAATTAGACAGTGGCATGAACTTCATAACTGGTAATGAGCTCTTCTAATGTGCTTAGCTATTCAAGGAAGTGGCATTCTTAAAGGGGGAAAGTAGTATTCCACCAAAAAATGGTGGGCTTTGAAATTCAGAGTTATTTCAGATCACTGAATAGTGACTGTGGTAGCTTTGGAGTAGGGGGAATGCACTAGACTAAATGTCAGAAGACCTGGTTTCTAGATCTGGCTCTGCTCCTTATTAGCAGTATACTGGCAACTGGTTACTTCAGGAGAAGGTGATATAACCTCTATGGGCCTTGGTTTCCTCATCTATAAAGTGAGTGAAATGATATCTTCCATCCTACCCATCTGAAAGGATAGTAAAGAGGATGAAGATAATGTATTTAGCAAAAGAACTTTGTAAATATTATTTTGTGCAAAATTACTTAGCACACCTTGTGTTCCTCTCCTGGAAACTGACCTCTGGCCTAGTCTATCAAAAAGATAAATTGCTCTTTAAAGAAATGCGTGGTACTCTGGTTAATGAAATGTCTGTTTCCAACGTGCCCAGTGGAATTCCTTTCTTTATGTGTATATACCATGTATACTATATCTACCTCCCTCTTTTTTTTTCTATCTATCTGTAGGTTGATATCTCTCTCTCTCATTTACTCAGTGAATTTCTTAGTGTAGATAAGTTCAACAGTTGAAGTAAATAGTGTATTTTTTTTTAGTGGGGTTAAAGAACCTTAGGATGAAAACAGGGAAATGAAAATTTACCTATGGTCTTTCTCCACATTGGGCAAATGAAGAATTAACACCTTGAAGTACCACAGGTAATTCAATTTTTGTTCCTATATCATTGGTTCTTATTTTTTTCACCAATCTCTAGCTCAGAAGAATTATGCATCCATATTTTGTATTTGCCTTTTTCAAGTCAACCTATCAATAGGTCACTGTTTGTAACCTATCTATCTAGCTAATTTTTTATAAAAGACATAGAGAGCAAACCATACTCTCTACCCTGGCATCTCTTCTCAGAAGATGAACACATCACTTCCCTAATGATTAAAGCTCTTGCTCAGCCATGGAATGTATTTTTCCTGCCAAGTAAACCACAAGGATAGCCAAATCTTTTTTTTTTTTTTTTTGTACTAGAAGAAATCAAATTTAAATTCCAAGCAGCCTTCCTATGATGAAAGTAAGTTCATATTCTGGCAGGAATAAGAACTTAGCAGAAGGCTTCCGTAATCATAGACAGACAGCTGTCAGTGAATTGGACCTCTACCATATTAAGATAGATTTGGTGGGGTAAACATGGTGAAAAATATCCAGCCTGTGTAATATTGATATTCTCCTTCTTTGCTAGTTTACTCACATCCCGTTCTAAATTTCCTTCATCTTCTACATTGTTGTTTCTAATGCACTCATCAACATTTTCTCTATTAACCTAAATAAGGAAACACAAATGTATCATGTAACTCTTTCTAAAATCCCTCAGGAGAAAATCAACTATTCTATTGATAGACTGATGTAGTTTGAAATACTGTGATTGTCAACAGTTCCGTCAAGCAACCTAATAGTAATATTTATGTCTCTTTTTATTCATAAGCAATTAATGATGGGGTTTTCTGCCCTTATTAATATTTTTTTTTGGTAAACAAGACCATCTTTGAGTTCATAATGGCCTTAATATGCCATGTACTTCTCAGGTTCACAGAGAAAAGGACTTTTCAAAAAAAGAACACTTGTTTATTGGTTGGTTGGTTTCTGTTTTATTTTGATTTTTTCTTTTTGCCTTTTTTTAACTAACATTCAAAACAGTTTTATTTTATATTGTATGGATATACCATAATTTACCCATTCTCTAATTATTTCCATTTTTTTCTATTATTAACAAAACTGCTATGATATTCTTACATAAGTCTATTTTTGGACAGAAGTTTTTGTTTGCTGGGTCATAGGCAAGGGTGTATTTTACTTAGAAGAAACTGCCAGAAAATGGTTATGCCATTTTATACTCCCATCACCTATGTATTAGAGCTCCATATCCTTGTGGACATTTAGTGTGTATGCCATTCTAGTGGATGTAAAATGGCATTTCATTTTGGCTTTCATTTGCATTTTCTTGATGATTAATGATGTCAAATACCTTTTCATGTGCTCATTGGCCATAACTGTGTCTTCTATAAAGAGTACATTGAAGTCTTTTTGCCCATTTTAAAATTAGACTTTTTTGTACTTCTGTATATATCCTGGATGCAAGTTCTGGTCAGATATGTGTATTGTGGATATTTTTTTTCCAATGTGTGCTTTGACATTTCATTTTCTTAACAGTGACTTTTGATGAGCGGAGTTTTAATTTTGAGAATATTTGATATTTTTATTTCAGAATATTATGTTTTGGTTGCATAAATTGCTTTTATACCATTTGAGTTAAAGTTATAAGTGTGCCCATCCCCCAGATAGTGTGCATTGTACCCATTAGGTGTGAATTTACCCATCCCCTCCTCAGGTCTCCCACCTGCTTGATTGGGAAAAAGTTTAATTTATAATTTACAGTATATTTACATACCGTATCTAGGAATCTTTTTACTCCAAGTTCACTAAAATATTGTCCTATGTATTTTTTGAGGCATCTTATAATTTTTGCTTTTAGTTTCAAGTCATGATTCACCTCCAATTAATTGTTAGGTGTGGTGTGTGATAAGAGGTCAAGGTTTGTTTTTTTTAAATGTGCTTATTCATTTGCTGTAGCACTATTTGTTGAAAAGACTATCATTTCACACTTTAACAGCCTGAGTCTTTATTAAGGTACTTTGAATCCTCCAATTTTTTTCAAGTTTGTTTTGGCTGTTCTTACTGCTTTATTTTTCATATTGGTTTCAAAATCAACTTGTCAAGTTCTACAAAAAAGTCTTCTGGAACTTTATTGGTATTAGGTTGAATCTATAGATAAATTTGGTAAGAATTGACATTCTAACAATATTAAGTCTATTCATGTACAAACATGGTATATCCTTCCATTTATTTGGGTCTTCTTTAAGTCACAAATATTGTATTGTTTTCAATGTAGATGTCTTGAATACTTTTTTTGATTAAATTTATTCCTAAGTATTTTATTTTCTGATGCTATTATAAATGTAAATTTAAAAATTATTTTTAATTGTTTGCTGCTAGTATATAGAAATATGTTTGATTTCTGTATTTTTATTATAGTATAATACTGCTAAATTCTTTCTCGTATTATTTTGCAGATTCCTTAGGATTTTTATGTAAACAATTATATTATTCACATATTCATATAATGTTTATTAGATAACATTTATTCCTTTCTAATTTTTATGATTTTTATTTCTTTAATTGTTGATTAACAATGGTGCGAGTAGACATCTTTGCCTTGTTCTTCATTTTGGGGGAAAGCATTCAGTAGTTCACTATTAAGTATGATGTTATCTGTAGGTTTTTCTTAAGTGTCCTTTATCAGACTGAGGAAGTTCCTTTCTAATAGTAGTTTCCTGAGCATTTCTATCATGAATGAATATTGAATATTGTCAAAACCATTTTCTGAATGTATTGTGATGATCATGTGTTTTTTTCTCTTTGTTCTGTTAATATAGTGAATTACATTGCCTGATTTTAAATGTTAAATTAATTTTACGTTCCTTTTACATTTTGTTGGATTCAATTTGTTAACATTTTATTAAAAATTTTTGCATTTATGTTTAAACCTCTGTCAGGATATGCTGCTTCATGAAATTAATTGGGAAGTGTTTCTTCTTCCTCTGCTTTCTGTATTTATGCAAGATTATTATTATTATGTTCCTTAAATGTTTAAAAGAATTTACTAGTGAAACCATTTGGGACTAGAGTTTTCTACATGGGAATGTTCTTGGTTATAAATTCAATTGCATCATTAGCTATCAGAATATTCAGGTTTTCTACTTATTCTTGAGTGACTTTTGGTAGTTTGTGTCTTTCAAGGAATTTGTTCATTTCATCTGAGCTGTCAAATTTATTGAAATTAAGTTATTCCTGATATTCCCTTATTATCCTTTTAATGTGTATAGTATCTGTAGTGAAATTCCCTCTTTATGTCCAAATACTAGTATTTTTGTGTTCTGTCTTTGTCTATTGCTCACTCTTACTTGAGGTTTATTACTTTTATTGTTTTTTTCAAATTACTAACACTTGACTTTTTAAATTGTCATTATTGTGTCTGTTTTCTATTTCATTTTCATTCTTTATCTACCCTGAAAATCTCTGACTTTTAATTGGATCATTTAATTTATTTCTATTTAATGTAATTATTAAATTTGATAGGCTTAGATCTTACAATTTGCTATTTGTTTTCTACTTGTTCCCCCACTTTTTTAACTTCTTTTTCTCCTTCACTGCCTTCCTTTGTGTTATCTGAATCCTTTTTAAGTCTTCCATTTGAATTACTCTCTTGGCTTTTTAGCTATATCTCTGTATTTTTTTAATTGGTTTTCTAAGGATTCACTATGACTCCTTAATTGAGTATCCTTTCAGTTAAAATGTTACCACTTCATGTAAAATAAAGCAAGTTTTAACAATTTAATTCCGTTTACTACCCTCATCCTTTGTGCTAATATGCTATTGTTATCCCATATTTTACCTCTCCATATTGTTAATGGAAAAAAATTCAAACTCTGTAAAGTAATTTAAAGAGGTTTAATCTGAGTGAAACATGAATGACCCTTAGCCCAGAGAGCCACACCTAAGAAGCCTTGAGTAAGTGGTCCTGTGGCAACTGGATTATAGTTTGGTTTTTTTTTTTTTTTTTTTTTTTGAGACAGAGTCTCACTCTGTTGCCTGGGCTAGAGTGCCGTGGCATCAGCCTGGCTCACAGCAACTTCAAACTCCTGGGCTCAAGAAATCCTTCTGCCTCAGCCTCCTGAGTAGCTGGGATTACAGGCATGCGCTACCATGCCCGGCTAATTTTTTCTATATACTTTAGTTGTTCAGCTAATTTCTTTCTATTTTAATAAAGATGGGATCTCGCTCTTGCTTAGGCTGGTCTCGAACACCTGAGCGCAAATGATCCACCTGCCTCGGCCTCCCAGAGTGCTAGGATTACAGGCGTGAGCCACTGCACCCGGCCTATAGTTTGGTTTTATACATTTCAGGGAGACAGGAATTGCAGGTAAAATCATAAATCAATACATGGAACGTGTACATTGGTTTGGCCTGAAAAGGTGGGACATCTCGAAGCAGGGCCTTACAGGTTATAAGTGGGTTCAGAGCTTCCTTGATTTGTAATTGGTTAAAGAAATAAAGCTTCATCTAAAGGCTTGGAATGTTTTATGTTAAGATAAGGAAGTCTGTTAATAAGAGACAAGCCACAATATACAGATTCAAATGATCTGTTAAGAAATTTGATGGCCGACAGGTGTGATTTAATCTTTGCCTTGCATGGCCTTAGGTCCTGTTAAAAGTTTAGTATCTTATTCTCACAAAGAGTCTGTTTTTGTCAGTCTTATGATCTCTATTTTAACATTAATTTTGGTCAGTTGTATCTATAGTCCAAAAGGGAGCGAGTATAATGGATCTGCCTTCCCTTCATGGCAAGGAACTTACTTTTAAGGTTTTTTGGGGAGTCCCCTTGGCCAAGAAGAGTCCTTTCTTTCAGTTGGCAGCTTGGCTGAGGATTTTATTTTTAGTTTACAATATGTTATAAATCCCATAATACAGTGTTACATTTTATATTAGTTTCTTATCTTTTAAAAACATTAAACAATCAGTTTTTTATTAATGAAATCTGGAGAAGAAAAAAGAGTCACATTATTTTTGATGTTCTTCCTTTCTTTCTGTATATCTAGTTTCCATTGGATGCTATTTTCCTTTTTGTATTTGTCTGCTGGTGACTTGTTCTCTCAGCTTTATTTAACTGAAAGTGTATTTCATATTCATTTTTGAAGCATATGTTCACTGTATAAAATTATGGATTGAGATTTTTTTCTTCTAGCCTTCTAAACTTGTTCCATAGTCCACTAGCCTTCATTGTTTCTAGTGAATTATCAGCCATCATTTGCATTATTGTTCCTTCGTATTTAATGTTTCCTTTTTTTCCTAATTTTCTCTTTGTCTTTGGTTTTCAGCAATTTAACTAGTGTCTAGATATGATTCTAATTGTATTTATTTTTTCTGCATTTCTCTGAATATCTTGAACCTGTTAGTTGATGTTTCTCACCAAATTTAGGTAATTTTCAACCAGTATTATTTTTTGTCTCTGTCACATTTTCCTGGTTGTTTGCATAATTAGTAATTTTTTAAATTATATATTGCATGTTGTGGATTATAAATTGTGGAGACTCTGGATTCTATTTTCTTCCTCTGAAAATTTTTAATTTTTTTGGTAGGAAGCAGTTAAATTACTTGCTGATCATGTTGAACTCATGAAAGCTTAGTTTTTACACTGTTAAGGAGAGTCTGTTTCAATTTTGTTTTTAGTCTTAGTGTGAATCTTTAGTTCTGGCATACAAAATTTATCCCTAAGGAGTTTCGTTTCTGAGATTTCCATGGAAAGCCTAAGGTGTTTATGAATGTCTTCTAACTTGATAGGATTCAAATTCAAATTCTGTTTCCCTGGCAATGAGCATAAGCTGAAATCTCTTTTTAGGTTTTTCAACTATATACCCCTATTTTTCATTGGGCTTCCTTGAAACTTCCCTCTACACATGAAGTTCAAGGGTTGGCTACCTGGGAGCTCAAAATCTGTCTTCTGATGCATTCATCCAATTAGACTGACTTTCTGTTTGTATTCTAGCCATTTAATGCTATGCAGACTGGGAAGTGTCTTTATGGGAAAAACTATGAAAACAGAATTTCAGCTAATGAAACACCTTTCTTTTGAAGACTGAATCCTCTCTAATTTCTGCTTAATTATTGTAGCTCAGGTGTCTTTAGATTTTTTTTTTCATATTTTTTCCAGAGTTTATAATTATTACCTGTTGGATTGGTCCAATATGAACTATTCTGCCATTACCAGAACTGAATCTTAGAATAGAATCTTTTGTGGCAACATTTTACATGTATCACCCTCATTCTGTCTGACAAAATGTAAGTTTTACTTGGCCTTTGAGGAGGTAGTCACTTTATTTTTTTCTATTCTTATCAATTCACTAGTAATCGTTGAAACTGTTCAGTGGTAATTTCTCATTTAGTTTTCCATTTTGATTTCTTCTAGAATGTAATTGTCCATGTTACTCTCCTGCTTAAAAACCTTAAAGACTTTTTAGCTTGGCATTCAAGGTGCTTAGCAATCTGGTCTCTATTTACTTTTCCAATTTCATCTTTTAGTACTCCCCTCTTTTTTTATGTAAAGCCAGGCTATAGCCAGCTTCTTTTTATTCCCTAAAAGCTACTGTGCTTTTGTTATAACTCTGTGCCTTTATTCACACTCATTTCTCAGCCTGGAGTACTTTCACATTCAGGTAAATTCTTACTCTTCCTTTACGATGCTACTCAAGCACCACTTTATCTCTGAATCCTCTTTAATATTCATCTCTGTCCACCCCAATAATGTTAGTATTTTCTCCCCTTTACCTTCATAGCATTTTTAATTACTTTTGTTAGCAGTATTTTGTAATTTTTTATTTATATGTCTTCCCTCCAACTGGACCAAATTTCTTAAAAACAAAGTACATGTGGTATTTATCTTTGTATACCCCATCACAATGCTGGGTACATCTGAAATTTGTTGGGAGTATTTATTGAATTAATGCATAAATAAATTATTAGTAGGCACATTACAAAATTAACTAGAGTTTTTCCTTAGGGAGAACTTTATATATTCACCAGACACTCAACTTATTCACTCAGATAACCCTTGGAATTTACCCAGGAAGAGGCCTCTCTAGGATTAGTTCAGGACCATTGCCAGAGGCTATGATGGTGAAACTGGCCTTCTTTCCAATCCACCTGGAAAAACTAAATTTTCTGTCTTCTCTTTAAATCATTCAAATCACAGTTTCCTAAGGAGGTATTTGCCTTGGCAATTTCTATTTTCTCCCGATAGATTAACTATCATTCTTTATCTAGCTGAAAGTTTGCCTTTACCAAACTGTGACTTGAGAAATGAAGGATGAATTAACCAATCTTTGCCTCCTAGGGGAAGCTGTGTGGAGCAGAAGCTCCTAAAATACAGGCATCTTACTTTCCCTTGGATCCTAGTGTGATGTGATCTCCTGGTCTTTCAGTAACTGTCATTTGGGACTGCTTGCTGACAATTAAATACTCTTAGATCAGCTGGAAAGCAGTAGTTTCTAGGTACATAGCTGTGGGTCTAGGCTTCTTCTAATTGCTTTCCATGAAGTCATATCTTGAATTCACAAATGAATCCTCTGATATTAAAAGAAAAAGAAGCTGTCTTGGCCGGGCATGGTGGCTCACGCCTGTAATCCTAGCACTCTGGGAGGCCGAGGCAGGCAGATTGCTTGAGCTCAGGAGTTCGAGACCAGCCTGAGCAAGAGTGAGACCCCGTCTCTACTAAAAAAAAAAAAAAAAAAAAAAAGAAAGAAATTATATGGACAGCTAAAAATATAGAGAGAAAAAATTAGCCAGGCATGGTTGTGCATGCCTGTAATCCCAGCTACTCGGGAGGCTGAGGCAGGAGGATTGCTTGAGCCCAGGAGTTTGAGGTTGCTGTGAGCTAGGCTGACACCACGGCACTCTAGCCTGGGCAACAGAGTGAGACTCTGTCTCAAAAAAAAAAAAAAAAAAAAAAAAAAAAAAGAAGCTGTCTTATAGAATTATGAGCCAATTCCTAGGACAATATAATTCTGGATTCTGACACAGAGTATTGGCTATTTAAAAAGAAATACTTTTTTAATACTTAATATTATTTTCAAAAATGGATGGAACAGTATGAAATACTTGATATATATATTTAAAGTTAATTATAACAGAAAGTATATTTAAGACTTCAAATACAGAGGTTAATAACATACCTTTTGAAAATAATTTATAGTATGCTATAGAATTTTCCTTATCTGTTTAAAAAGGCTTTCAAAATGTATAACTTCCATTTTTAAATTTCTGAATTTATATACATATACAGTCATGTATGTATTTCTACTGGTGCAACAATTTCATAACTATTTTGTTTCATAAAGTAAAGTTTAGGGAAGTTTAGAGATATTTTCTAAATGTTCTTTTGACTTTTTGGCTTCTAGTACTTTCTTAAAATTCTGGCTCTAAGCTTAACTCAAACTTAGATTGTGAGTTCAAGTAATAGATGAGTTGTCAGCTCTAAATGAAAAAACAAAGTAATTTTGAGAGATGTTTTCCATCAAGAGATTCAGTTCAAGAAATATGTGTTGAAAAACATTGTTCTGTATAGTACTCATCTGTATTCTTCTATTAATTCCATGGAAGTTCGCTGCAAAAATACATAATAGAAGAGACCCTCAACATTTCTTTGTAGTGCATTTGTGGTCTACAGTGTTATATTTCCTATACCAACCTCAATGTTAATTCAGGTATTTTAAGTCTAGGGAAGGACAGAGCCCCTTTTCAGGATGTTAGTGGTGGTGGTGAAGGCAAGAGTAAGAGACAATTTTCGTATGTAAAGTTGGTTTGTTGTTTTTCCTTGACTGCCTAATTAAGAAGGAGGGTGACCTCCTGGGCATAGTTTGCATTGCCATAAGATAGCCTTAGAGTACCACATATTTGGAAGATAGGAAAGAAAGAAAGCAAAAATAGGAAGAGGGCGAGAAGGAAAAAGAGGAAAACATTTATCCAAGTTATGGTTTTGCAAAGGGATCTAGGCACTGCACTACAAATTTGTATAGTAATAAAAGTCACTAGTATAGTTGATGTCTGATCAGATATCAGGTCCAATTTAAAAGTGGTTTTCAAACTTTGATTTCCCTAGATACGTCTCTTCTTCTCAATCCTTGATTCATCTAACACAGCGTTCCTGGTTTAGCTTAAGATGTCCCCATTCACTTTTCAGTTCACTCCTCCTGGAAGAGAGAAGAGGTGACAACAAAAAAGAGATGTACACATGCTCTAAGGCATTTTCTATTTTCCCTCTTCGTAATTCTATGCACCAGGCTTGAATTTCTCAATTTCTTGGAGCATTAGTTGTGAGTACTAAAGATCTACTGTGTAATTAATTCAGTGTCAGTCAGTGTCGTATAGATAATACATGCTGTGGCAGGAAGGGAAAAGGTCAGTGCAGAGCAGTTGATGGAGGTGGGACCTCAGCTCTGTTCCTTGGAAAAAGGTATAATTTAGTAAAGCAGAAGAGACTGGTATGGCATAGCATGAGTGGGCAGACACTGGGCATATGTATGACATGTCTGGGAGAATCATTAAGTATGGAGTAGAGGATCTAGAATGTTTCTGTATACTAAAACCAGAATCTAAAAATTCACTATGAATCTCTATCAGTCTGTAGGAGATTAAAACTTCTCATTTACAATGAAATACATATTTTAAGTGAAGAAATAAATGAAGCTGACTGGTTTTGCCAGAGGTGGAGAGAAAACTACAACAGTGAAAGCAGACCTCAAATGTTAATCACCTGTGGCATAGTAGTTAACTTAGAATAATATTGAAATGTTTTTGCATCTGACATTCTCCACAAACCTGTCTCCTTTTATGTGTATGCATGTCAGTATATAAATTGCTGAATCCATGTCAGTTGTAAAGTAATGGCACTGAGGGCATCATAAATTACTGTGGTGATCCTCAGGAGAAGACACTGTCGTATCTGAATGAGTGTTTCACTTCCAGAGTAATGTATGCCTTCATCTGGCCCAGCAGTCAGCATATTGCCCTGTGTTGATGGATATTGTCAGCTGGAAGCTACACTACATTTCACTGCACAATAAACATGGCTGTCAAACCCATATAAAGTAAAATCAATTTATCCTGTATGGTCAGTGCATTTTAAATGAAATTAATGTACTGTGGGTATGGTGGCAAAAAGGTAGCATATTAGTTATGCATCTTGGGATCTGAGACTTTGCATGTAAGGGATCATTCTGTCTAGCAGGGCTAAAAGAAGAGCTGTTTATAAAATATGTTATTTTTGCATGATCTTCAGAAAGTGCCTTCTCTGCCCTCCTTCATGCTTAGAAAAAAAATTCCCAATATTAGCCAATTCCACCCTTTTGTCCTATATTTTGTTTGCAGTAAATGATGGCCATATTTACCAAATAATAGTGAATTTTAATGTTCTAATTTATTACTGGCTTTGACACAAACAAATTTCTACTTAACCAAGATATATAGAAATAGAGTGGAAGGGCCAGAGATTGATTGGGTCGTATGTTGTTCCTGTATAATAATTTAACTCAGCTGAAAGGATTTACTTTTTCCAGAAAATAGAAATGTTGGTTTTAATGTATATTTTGCTTTCAAACTTTTGGGGGTAGGTTTTCCTGTTTATGCAGGCTTGTCTGAGGCCATCAGTCCAACTACTTTACATTTAATTATAGAAGTTCTCAATCTTTAGGGAGATGTTTAGTAGTTGCCACATTGCAAAGTATACCTCAGTGTGTCACCCTGGTAGTGTGTGTGAAAACAAGCAAGAGCTATGTTCATTCATTCATTCATTCATTGAATCAGTCATTAATTTAACATATTTTACTAACTGAAATTCTAAGTGCCAAGTCCTTCACTGGATCCTAGGAATACAGCAGTGAACGAGATCAAGCCCCTGCCCTATCTTCAAGGAGCTTTCAATCTAATATGTTATTAGAGTCAGCTCTTCGGAAACTATAAAACATCAAGAATTTAGATATAGTTTCATAGGTGTTAAAAAACTACAGTTCAACAACTAAGAAATAGATCAGGCCCTTGAAATGAATACTTCTTAGTCTACTACTTTTTCATATGAGTTGAAGACCAAATTATTTTTATTTAATGAGTATTTATTATTTATTACGTGGGAAATCCTAAAGAGACAAGAATGAGTACAACATAGTCATTAACTTAAGGGATCTCATATTCCTGGGGATGGAGTGGAAAGATCAGAGGGAGATAAACAAGCATCACTTCAGGGCATGTAGCCTGAAAGCAAGAGGAATGAGTGCAGCCTGGGAGCATCATTGTGAATGACATTCCTTTATTCTGAATTACGCTTCCCGTCTGTCTTTACCCACCTTTCCCAGTTACCTGCTGATTCCTATTCATCTTTCAAGACTCAACTTAGACATAACATCTCCTAGGAAGCATTAGCTAACCATCCTGGCTGGTGCCCTCTTGGTGCCCTGTTAACTTCAATATTGTAGCACATACTACACTCTTTGTTATATTAATAATTGTCTGTCTCCACCCCCCTCCCCAACTGTGAGCTCCTGAACAACAAAAGTTGGTTTATTCACCTTTATATCCCTAGCACCTGGGATAAAGCCTAGCTCATAGCAATTGCTCAATTAATATTTTTCATTAAATTAATTCATTTATGAAACATGCCAACATTTGAGTGGGTCTTGGAGGATGAGTGGGATTTAGCATGAAGGTGTAGGAGAAGGGTCTTCTAGGCAGTGAGAAGATAACAGGTCAAGGCATAATATTGTGACAGAGAATTCTATTTGGGGGAAACATATAGTTTGACATAACTGTGATTTTTGGCAACTAAGTCTAAAAATGACAGGTAACAGCTTGCTTTTGAAGGAAGGAATCACAGCAGGAAGGTTTGACATAAAGTAATACCAGTCATTGCTTTATCATCACCTACCATTGATTGTAGTAAATGTAGTAGATGTATAAAAACATACAAAATTAATTCTGCCAAGTATATCTTTGAGGGCTACATTACATTAGAAGTGCATATAGAATTGCCATTTGAAACTGCCTTCTGCTTCCGAGAAGTCATTTGGAAGAGAAGGACCCAGGGAAAACAGCTGAACCAGGTGGGAAGCTGTGTTACATCATCCCACATAATAATGCTTTGCATTCATCTTGTTCCTTCTGCCCTGATGTTACAGGAAATAAAGCAATGAATGGCTCTGCAGCTAAACTACAGCAGTATTATTGTTGGCCAACAGGAGGTGCCACTGTGGCTGAAGCACGAGTCTACAGGGATGCCCGCGGCCGTGCCAGCAGCGAGCCACACATCAAGCGACCAATGAACGCATTCATGGTTTGGGCGAAGGATGAGAGGAGGAAAATCCTTCAGGCCTTCCCAGACATGCATAACTCCAACATTAGCAAAATCTTAGGTGAGTGCAGCAGCGCAACTGGAGGTGATCTTCTGCCTCAAGAGTGGGAAGCAAGGGCATAACGAGGCTCCTAAGGGAGATTGTGGTTGGCAGAGGTTAGATGAAAGTCAGCCAGCTTCTTAGGGAGGCTTTGTCATCATCTCTACCAACCCCACTCCACAATGTGGCATGTAGATATAGGAGTTATATCCACCAGGTGCCAGGACAGGACTGGCTAAAAACTTATTTTAGAGACAAAACTATTTATAGTATGTTAATACCATGCATTTAGCAGTTCTTTAGAGGTCACTGCTAAACAGCAATCAGGGAGACAAACTTTATCTCCTCATATTATTCAGTCTTCTTAAATTCACAAGTTGCTATGAAGCCTTGGAAACACTCATAGGCCCTACAGTTTTCTGCTTTAGTATTCTTGGGTTCATATGTCCCACTGGAAGAATTCATCAAGGACTAGAAATGAACCCCAAAATGGTGTGAAATTTGTGGAGTGTAGAACAGTGCCTCTAATGATAACTTTAAAACTTGTAAAATAAATCTACATTTACTTTAATAAGACATGACTAGTTCAAATTTCATAGCAGTGAGTTAAACACATAGACCACAGGGCAGAGGCCCATTTTGTGGTAAATTGCCAGTGACTCTCCCGTTTCTCAGGATTAAACTCAAGCCTTGTTCTATTACTGCAAAGCTTGACTAGTGCAGATTATACAGTTTGGAATTATTGTGCTCAACATATTGAACATATTTTATTCAACATGCAGCATTACAGTCAACATGTTTCCTCTTTAAAAAGAAAAAACACAGAAGGCACTGTTCTATTTAAGCTGTCATGATGTGACAAAATCTCAAAGGAAGCCGTTTAAGAAGCTGAAAAACATTAGAGACTTAAACTGTGGTTTTAATTTTTTAAATGTTTTGTTCAAAAGCAATAAATATTTAACCTGAGTAAATATCAGTGATCTGGACATACACAAATACACATGTTTTGTCACTGTATAAATAATTTAACTTGATTCTGAGACATTTTGAGGCAATGACCTCTAAGAAAATTTAAAACATACATGAGATCAAATAATGGTGAAATGTTAAAATACAAGTTTTTCTTTTCTTTTTTTCCTTTTGACTTTCGAATTTCAAGATGGATACTAAATGTCATCACAATTAAATGTGGTTTTATTTTTAGAGCTTCAGAGAGATGCATAGGGATGTTACTCTTTTAAATTTAAGTACCTTTGAAACCAAGATGTTCTAATGGACATATACTTTTTTCCTAATGAAAGACATTCTAAAAAATAAATCTGGCTTTACAGTTTGATATCTAACTTTGAGATTTTCACTTTTTTTCTGCCATTTTATTAGCAATATGAGTAAGCGTTCAGATGGACACAGAACCTCTCTGTTTCCATTTTGGCAGCCGTGGGGAATCTATATTATTGGTGCGTGTTCTATGAAAAAAATTATTAGGAGTATAGTAGGTATATTCATTAAAATGTAAACTTTTCCGCACAAGCATTTCAAGAGTACCAAGAATTCTCTGTTGACTGGGGCTTTAAGCTGCTGGGAGCCAGCAGAACACAGACAGAGAAGCCTATCTGCATGGACTTTTTGCACAACTTTTGCACAACAATCAGGAAAGAACAGGGATGGATGTGCTATTAAAGCAGACCAGGATATTGCTGGCTACAGAGAATATTTGTACAACTTTTCCATTTGTTTATGTATGAAAAATCTCTACTGAAGAATAACTAACATCCAGTCTGCACAGCTGTTACCGCTTTATTCACCAGCAAGACACAAAAATGCAATTTGATACATGTAAAAAAACACATCCCTTCTTCGTCAAGTGTTTAGATAATTCTTTATAAACAATATTAGAGAAGTGAATACTTTTCCTTCTTCCTGTATAAACCATATTAAAAATTTTTTTACTTTTATTGGTATAGCTTTGAATGAGCGTTTATAGTACCTGAGAATGGCATATATAATTCTAGCCTGTATTTTCCGGTTCTAAAGCTATAACTTCTTAAGTAGAGTTTAAGTTTTTTAATTACACTAGGCAAGGGGAGACAGTGTGCATAGTAGATTTTTATATATGAAAGGATATCAACATCTGCTGATATCTTATCAAAGGATAGTTTCGCTAAAGATACTTGGAGTGTGGGAGATGTTTGAATTTCTGGAACCAAGGAAGCTTTTCCTGAGGATCCTGTCACACTCAAAAGTATGCTTAGGGAGTTTAGGGTTTTAACTCTCCCGAGAGAGATAGGCAGGTGGATGGAGAAAGACCTGGGTGTAGGGTATGACGTTGAAGCAGCAAAGATACATTTTAAAATGATACAGTAGCAAAAGCCTTAAATTATTGAAATAATACAATAAATGTATTATATACAAAATTGTTCTTTGCACTATAATCTAAAAGACTAGTTGGGAGGGTCAATGGTATTTGGTAATAGGAGCTACTGAGAGCACAGGTGAGGGAAGTGGTGGGAAGGTATCTCTGGTTGTATTTGCCTGGAATATGCTGCCTTGACCCTTTGGCTACTTAAAGATATTTTTTTGTCTAGGATCTCGCTGGAAATCCATGTCCAACCAGGAGAAGCAACCTTATTATGAAGAGCAGGCCCGGCTAAGCAAGATCCACTTAGAGAAGTACCCAAACTATAAATACAAACCCCGACCGAAACGCACCTGCATTGTCGATGGCAAAAAGCTCCGGATTGGGGAGTATAAGCAACTGATGAGGTCTCGGAGACAGGAGATGAGGCAGTTCTTTACCGTGGGGTAAGTATTCCTGAATTTAGCCACCTGAGCTTTTCTTTCCCAGTGAGAAACTGCAGGGTAGCTACTGGCAGTATATTTGGGAAGGAGATTAGGGAAAGCGGGGTTGTGGCATATTGAAGAGACTTGGCTGTGGGAGTCTTTGCTGTGTCACAAGGGCACCGCCTTGCGACATGGCTCCTGCTCGAATCAAGGCAAGCCTGCAACAGCTCACTCCCAGCGGATCACCTCTGTCATTGTCTCCCTTGCCAATTTAAGATGTTCAGTGCCCACACACAGAGTTTCTGGTAGTTTATTTAAGCAGACACACAGAGAGAAAAAAATAAAAACTAACCTTAAGAAATCCCCAGAAGCTTTCCAGCTCCTCTGGGTGGTGCTTCTGACTCTAATCACAATAGTCTGCTTTTGTTGTGGGATCTACCACAAGATAATTGGCCTTGACATTGGTAAGAGGACCTCATTTTTGGCATAAGATCCAGAACTCCTGTTGCAGTAAATTATTCTGTGGTAGAAGCAGTAACAATGTGGATTTTCTTGATTAAATCAGAAACTAGACATGTTTTTGATATCTTCAAGTCTGATTTCATGTCATTTTGTTTAAAAATTAGGTAATAGATTTCTGGTATAAATTTCGACTTGGCTGACTGGCTGTCTGCATTCAAAAGAGGCCCCTCATAACCACAGTAGTCAGGATAAGTGGGGATGCAGATGCCTGGAGATTCCAGCACACCCAGACCTAGAAGCACAGGCGGGTGGCAAACCAGAGGGCCATTCTGGAGGCACCGATCTGAAACAGCTGGAATCAGAGTAGGGAAACACTTGGGAAAGGGCTCCAGAGAGAGAGAAATGGAGTAAGCAAAAAGGAAGCTGCGTTCACTGTTAACTTGAAGGAGAATTGAGGAAACTAAGAGAGCTTCACTTAAAGTTGAAAAAGAGGTATCGTAAAGGAGATGTCAAGAGCTATTTATTTTTAAGGACATTCATAAGTTAACCCCATGGAACAAAAAGTTGGTTTCAGAAGCATGTGTTTAAAAGGATAAAATTAATTTGGAATCGTAAATAGAATACGAAAAGCCAATGAAAGTCATCTGGGTCATGAGTCTGTGCAATCACTAAAGCGTTCTGGGGAAGAGCATGAGCTTTGGGGTTTGACTGCTGGGGTTCAAAGACTGACTGTGCCACCTACTTGGACAAGTTATTTAACTTCCCTAACCTTCTGTTTTCTCATGTGTGAAATGAAACAAATAATAGGACCTATCTTGTACTATTGTTGAGAAGATTCAATGAGGCAATACTTTTAAAAGTACTTTATATAGTTCTTGGTACAATATCAATAAAGGTGAACTCTAGCATCATCATTACTATTTAACATGTATTTACTCTCGTGGTAAAACCATATTTGGTATCACACTAGATAATCAGTGAATTTCTTTGTACGGTAGCAGAACCTTTTAAAGGTAAAGAGAGGCTTAAGCCACTTTATTATTTGAAGATCCCAATACATTAATAAATGAAGATCTGTCAAAATAGGATTATCAAATTCCTCTGTATTATAAATGTTTGCATTTTTAACATTAATGCTTGTAGTACCAAAAAGGACAATACATATAATTGGGCTATTCACATGATAATTAGAGGATTTATGAAGAACACTAATTCATAGTACACTTTAGGTAGTATAGGCACAGGCAACAAAATGCAAATTTACGACTGTGTGATAAACATCCTCTTTTAATTCTGTTAGTGTATCTCTAAGATATCTATAATTTCTTTTGAACAGAAAAATCAAAACTTTAAATTTGAGAGCTTTTGTGATTTTGTGATTCCTACCCTTCTCCGCAGTCATATCCTCTGTATTTAGTGATACATAGTGGGTCTCTTTCAGTCTGGAAGACTGTCAAAGGTATTGTTTTAGTTCCCTAATATTTATTTGAAAATATGAGTTGCAGTAATAATATTTAATTTAGTTCCCTTTACTAAAGGGAATATTAAAACGTGCTCAAAATACCTCAACACATTGATATGTGTTACATATAAAATGAAAAACTAAGAGCAAAGATTCAAATCCAAGTCTTGGCCTCTGCCATGCCAAATGACTGAGGAAGTGTCTTTACCACTTTGCCTTAAAATATGCCTCATAGCAGTATCCTGACAGAGTCATCAGTATGGTTGGGCCATTTGAGCAACAGTTCTTAGAACTTGGAGAAAATGAAGTCTTTGGTTGTGGCATATAGTGTATAAAAGGAGCTTTGAAATTTAGAGACTGAGGACCCTGTTCCTGATAGTGTAGGAGAGTCCTTTATGGAAGGATCATTTTAGACTATGGAATAGGGCTACTGAAGTGCTGGCAATGACCCAAATGTCTGATTCTTTAATCTTCAATGCGGAGCATTTTCCTCTTCCCAGCTTTGCTACATAAATCCAAGTATTATTTCTGCTTAAGAAATTCTTTTTTAAATAGTTATGTATTATTTTTTAAATAGTTGTATTTGATAGATTATGAACTCCCTGAGGTTCATCTTTGGAAACTGATCTTTATTAAATGTAAGGTTGTTACAAGAGGAGTAGGCAGGAAAACAAACAAAAAATTCAAAGATTGCTATTGACTTCTTGATGGAATGGGGATGAGATCAATTTTTATAGCTGATTTTGAAAAGACATGCTTAACTTTAAAACCAATAAAACTGCATATAATATTCAACATTTTCATGCATTTTACTGACTACACAATTGCTGCTGATGAGTTAGATTTTTTTACTTAGCTATTATGAAATGAATTTATCAATAATATGGAATGGAGTAAGGTTAGCTCTTACCTTGGATTTAACCTCTTCAATTCACAGAATAAGTATCAGAGTTTTGTAATAATCCTGATGAGAACTATTAATGTAGAATGATATTCATTAGGGTACACATAGTTACAATGATGTCTTACCCAAAGAACTACGACCAAATGTACTTCCATTTATTTGAAACTTACTTGATAATTTATCTGTGAACTAATAGAGAATTATGTGGATACATTTAGGCCTCTATATCTGTGGGTTCCACATCTGCAGATTCAACCAACTGTGAATTGAAAATATTGTTTTAAAAATTCCAGAGGATGTTGCATTGTTGCTGATGTGTAATATGTAGTTAGGCCTATGATTGCAACTATACTGAACATGTACAGTTTTTTTATTATTTCCTAAACAATATAGTATAATAACATTTATATAGCATTTACACCATGTTAGATATTACCAGTAATCTAGAGATGATTTAAAGTATACAGGAGGATGTGTATATGTAGGTTATATGCAAATACTACACCATTTTATATAAGAGACTTGAGCATCCATGGATTTCAGTATCAGTGAGGAGTCCTGGAACCAATTCCCTATGGATACCGAGGGACAACTACTATAAAATATTAAATTTGGGACTACTTATTAAGCAATGATAATGGAAAATTATTGAATACTTACTGTATCTATGTACTGTGCTGAGTGAATTATATAGATGTTTGAAAATACAACAAATTTACAAGGTAAGCAATATCATCCTCACTATAGGATTGAAAAACACAGTGTTCAGAGATGTTAAATGATTTGTCCAAGGCTACACAGCTAGTAAATGGCAGAGCTGAGATTTAAACCAGGTTTATGTGAATGTGAAACATATGTCCTTTTTACCAATAACACATATCTCTCAATTAGAGCCTACAAATTGTTTAGAGGCTGTATAGTGTAGTGGCTAAGAGTATCAATTCTGGAGCCAGACTGTTCTGGCTCAATTACTAGATCTTCTTCCTAGTTGTAGGAACTAATGTATAGCAATCTTTATTCCTCTGAACTCTCCACTTTCCCTTGGGAAATTTATTTAAACTCTCTGTACCTCAGTTTCCTCATATATAGAATGAGAATTACAATAATACTGACAACATAGAACCCTTCTGAAGATTGAATAACATAACATATGTAAAGTTCTTAGAACAGTGTCTGGTACATGGTAAGCTCTAAATTAGAGTAAATCTTAGTATTCTAGAAAAATAATACCATGTGCCAAGTATATGTTTTATATTATATTAAAAGAATTATTTTCTAATGCCTTGTGCAATAAGTGATTTTGAACATTTGCCATTTTGATCTTAATTGTAAAGAGGTTGAATCAAGCCTACAAGATAAATAACTTATAAATATAATTAAAAATAATAAATAAAATAACATAATTAAATTAGCATACATTAGGCATAATGTTTTCAGTATTGTCCTCCTATAAAGAAACTGGATCAGAACCTCCAGTAAAGTAAAAAGTAAAGTAAAAGGCTTTCTATTATTTTCATTCCTTCCTGCAATATCGACTACCAAGATGTGTAATGTATAGGCTGATCTGACGAAACAAATTATGTTGCCTTTATTTATAGACTTTGTAAAGGTCTGAAGGGCCAGCAAACAATGGGGTTTTGCCAGCATAAATATGTAGTTACTTTGCAAATGGCAAAGCTAGACTATACTCCAGAAATAGTTTTGTAATTTGAAAACCATACAGCAATTCTGTGCTCTATCAGAGCCAGCTTAAATCCTTTATTTAGACTGGGAGGGAGGGTTCTTAGCCATCTCTGTTCATATCAGCTGCATGTATACACTTTTACAAAAACCTACAGCTTTTTTAATATACACATTTATTATTTGTAAAGCCCGATACCTGCCAGCTATTCCTGTTTGCAAAATTTGCAGTGTTTGAATTTTGACTTTGAAATTGATCTATAAAGGAAGGAAAAATGCTTTTTAGGAAAGTAATTTCTGATAGACAAAGCTTGAGCCTGCTGGCTGTATTTTTCATTTTGTTCATTGATTCGTCAATCAATTGGTAAGGGCCTATTTGAAACCAGCTATGTGTTCAGCACTGTACTAAATTAATACATTACATGAGGCATTATTTCTGTACACATGAGCATTCAGAGAATGCTCTAGTTGGAGAAGCTAGACACATAGATGAATAGAGTAGCAAATAATAGTTTGTTTTCTCTATATATACATATACATGCATGCACACAGAATATGTAGAATAATACTGTATATAACATGTAATGAACTACTCATCTTGATTATATAGACAAGAGCAACTAAAGCTCAAAAGAAGAGAGATTACTATGCATTAGGGCCAAACATAGGGCATCCTTGAGGAAGGGAATTGAGGTTTGGGTAGGTCAGACTGGTGGAAAGTCTGTCCATGCTTTAGCATGAAGGAGAGCATGAACACATGAGAGAAAATGTGGGAATGTTCAACAATAAAGAAGGAGGGTAGCCTAGGAATTTCCTCTGGCAGTAAAGAAAATGTAAGATAAGTAAGGAAGAGCAATATTTTGGAAGCCCTTGAAAGTCAGGCTTCTTCAAGTATAATTAGCTATACATAGTTAATATTTTAGTCTGTTTTTATGCTGATAATGACAATATGATAACAAGATCAGTGTGACAATTAGCTTATGATTTTGCATGCACAGAATCAGTTGTAACATAGAAGAGGTCTCAGACATTATATACTTCAAGCAGCCATCGTAGGAGTCCTCTCTAAGCTTTGCTCAGACTTTCCCAGGGCTAGAAAGCTTGCCACTTCCCAAGATAGCTAGATCCTTTGTGGAACATCTCCTAATGCAAGAAAGTTCTTTGCTCTTAACTGAGCCATATCTGCCTTTCTGCTACTTTGAAGGTTGGTTCTAATCCTATTGTTGGTCTCTCCTACAACAAATCCCTCCCTTTTTTATGAGGATAATCATTCAAGCATCTGAAGTTGTTTATATTCATATCCTTTCTCCACCACTTTCCCTCCCATACATCTAGTCTCATTAAAGCTTTTCTTCTCTAGAATAGGTCACCTAGAATTTTCACGTGTTTTTCTTCTCATTCACTAGTTCATTCATTCATTAATTCAATCTGTGTATTAAGCAGATATTTATCGAGTGCCTCCTCTGTTACAATCATTGTCTCGGCTCTGGGAGCTGTGTCCGTGAAAATTCCTGTCCTTATGAAGCTGACATTCAAATGGTAGAAATCAGACAATCAATAAATGAATAAATATAAAATAGTGATAAGTACCTTAGAACAAAGTAAAATAGTGAAGGGGTAGGGAGTTTCAGAGGATGGGGTGCAATTTTAAATAGGACAGCCATATAAAACCTGACTGAGAAGGTAACATTTGTACAAAGACCCGAGTGGGTAAGGGAGCAAGATGTGCAGTTATCTGGGAGAAGCAGGCAGAGAAAATAGTAACTGCACAGGTCCTAAGGGAAGATTGTGCCTCACTTGTTCAAGAAATAAAGAGGCCAGAATGACAGCTGCAAAATGAGTAGGCAGAAAGAATAATAGATGTCTGAGAGGTAACAGGGTGCCAAATCATGAAAGGGCTTGTAGGCCATTGTGAAGACTTTGAATTTGCCCTTGAGTGGTATGGAAAGGCATTGAAGAGTGAGAAGCAGAGGAGTGCTGTGATCTGACTTAGGATTTGAAAGGGTCACTGTATCTACTGTATTGAGAATTGTCTGAAGGGGGAATGGCCTATAACAAGGAGGCCAGGCTCTTACAATAAACCAGACTAGGGTTGATGGTGGCATGGACCAGGTTTGTAGGGGTGGAGGTGATAAGAAGTAGATAGATTCTGGATAAATTTCTGAGGAAGAACCAATAGGATTTGCTGATACATTGGATATAGGATTTGAAAGAAATACAGCTACAAAGCATTGGCCTGAGAAACTGGAAATAAGAAATAATCATAAATCAAAAACAGTATGGCTGTGAGAGGAGCAAGTATATGGGAAAATGATCAGGAGTTCAAGTTTTATACCTAAAAGGTTGAGATGATGTTTAGACGTCCAAATCAAATAAGCAGAATATTGTTTTACAGTCTGTTGTTGCTGTTGATTCCAAATGGCTCTCATGGGCTAGCACAAATGGAGAGTCCAGCCCATTACCTTGTCATTTCCTTGGTGCCCTCCCAGACCCAGAACATGCTTGCTCTCTGTGAGGTTTATACCAACTTCCCAAAGGGGGAAAGAAAAGGAATTGACATTTGAGTTTCTACTCTACATATGTAATGTTTACATATATGTTCTTACTTAATCTTCTTGACAATCCTGTCAAGTAAGTGTGATTATTCTAATTTTTAGATGAGGAGAGGGAGTGTCGGTGATGCTAATTAGCCTGCCCAAGATTACCTAGCCAGCAACTGGTGGAGCTGGGATTTAAACCCCAGTCTGTCTGAGCCCTTTGCATTATACCATATAACCTTCTTCCCAGAAGGCCTTGGTGAGGCAAAGATCATGTCTACAGGAATAAATTCTCACTCTAAATTTAGGTACAACCCGAAACAGTTGTATGTGAATGTGGGACCTTGACCAAGGCGGGACTACCTTCATTTCCTCAAGGTGAGGAGTGATGCCTGGGTTTTTACCACTGCTTTTAGCACTGGCTGGGGGCTTAAAGCAGTGTGATATCTGTCTCTCTACCACCCAGGAATAGGCTTTTGAATATCATATGTGTCTCATTCCAGAAAATAAATGGTACAGATGTTTTATGTGCTTGTTTATTTTTATCATCCCATTACCAGCTTAATTTCCAAATACTGTTAAATATGTGGAGACCAAATTGCTAACTATATTTCTGATAGTGTAGGCTTGCCTCTCTCACCCCAATCTTTATGTCTGGTAGAGATTTGTGACATAAAGGGTTCAACTCCTGACTGTGGTACATGGGTGGCCTTGGACAAACCACTGGAACTCTCCGAACCTTAATTGGTTACTTCATCTATAAAAGAGGGGAAGTATGACTTACCTCTCAAGCTTATTATGAATATTTAATAAGATCATGTGAAAGCATCTACTTCTAGTCTCCAGCACATAATAGGGAGTCAATCTATACTTATTTAGTAGAACTATGGATATATATATTCTGATAAAAATACTGCAAATATGACCATCTATTCTTTGTGGAAAGAAAATCTATTTCATAATTTGTATTGGTATGCATAGTTTATATTAAATATTATAGATCAGCTTGCCAAATTAGGGAATCTGTAAAATGGGTTAATATTGCAGTAAAAGTTTTCACTCTACACTCATAATGTGATTAAAGCCAAAATATTGTTATTGAAATAATCCAAATACAGTAAAAACAATTAATGAAGCATTCACTGCCTTGGGAAGGTTAGCATGAAATTTAATATGTGTTAATTTGCTCAAAACTTAGGAAGCAAGGAGGATACTGTCTTAGAATTTGGTTCTATGAGAAGGAAACTAATATTTTATAAGCTGTTTCTATACATATATTTAGATTCCTCTGTTATCTACTTCCTTCAGGCAATCAAAAAAACTCACCATGAGAGTCATAAAAATTGGATCAATATCAGGTGCTTAGTGTCAGCTGGGTGCTGACAGGCTCTATAGAAGTCAGGATTTTTATGACATACACCAAGCTTAGTGTATCTGTATATTGAATATCTATAAAGGAAAGAGTGATGTAATTCAAGTCAGGTGACAACTTAGGTTCAAATTTTGGCTCTTCTAGTTATCAAGTGCAAGGTCTGGAGCAAGAACTCATTTGGGAATAATAATAACTAATGGGGTTTTCATGTTAATTGAAGGAGGTAATATGTATGAAAATATTTTATACATTATGTTAGTGAAAGGTTACAGAATAATCATTTTGCCTCGTAGTGATTGAAAGATGTTGGTAAAGACAGCATGATCAGATATTAGACACCATGTTTCTAGGCAATCTCTATCATAATTATTCCTTCCATTATACTGGAGGGCATGCAGATCTTTGTGAGAAAATTATGCTCTTTATGGACATGTCAAAGAATAGCTGGTAACTAGCTACTTCTTCATAGATTTAGTATATTTTCCTGTCAGAGTGGGGTAGGTAGAAAGTTTCAGTGATAATGTGTAGGGTCAATAAGAATTGTCGAAGTGATGATTGACCTGAGCCATGAGTACAAAAAGGTGGAAGGACCTTCCAGAACTTCCCTGACCTCAGCTTTTATAAATGTATGGAAACTGAGGCTTAGAAAGGACAGTTACAATGACATTTTGAAGCAAATTTTAACCTTAATTTACTGTCCATAAAAGATTAAGAAATACTTGGTGAATACTACATACAAGAAAATATTATTTCAGTCATAGTCTCTGAGTTAAGTAAATTTTTAATTTTTACATACCAGTTTTAATGCCACAAGTTAAGTAGAGAGACAGCGTAGCCATGTCTCCCTGCCAGAGAGAGACAGATCTTCACAAAAGATCTGTTAAGTTTATTTGACCAGGGTAGTATTGTGAAAGAATGATCTGGTGTGGCCAGGCCTTGGCACACACTGGGATATAGGGTGAGGCATCATGTCTGGTGTCTGTTACTCTGTTAAATTGCAGAGCTTTCATTGCGCTTTACTCCTGACTGGTCCAGTCCCAGCCCCAGTTTCAGCCCAGGGCCTCAGGAATAATGACATCCAAGATAAACCTTTCATGAGGATCCGTCCCTATAAGTTCAGCCACAGAAATAAGTAGACATTTACAAAGACAACAAATGAATGCTTTGCGAAATCTGATTCTTTGAGATATACTAGGTCCTTTCTCACCTTTGATCTTTCCTCTGTGCAATTCTCAAATCGAGGTGAAGATGATAGAAACCTACTTAATAGTGTCATTATAATGTCTTATGCAACTAGATTCATCACGACCAAGTAGGCTTCATCCCTGAGATGCAGGGGTGGTTCAACATACGAAAATCTATAAATGTAATTAACCACATAAATAGAAGCAAAAATAAAGACCATATGATCCTCTCAATAGATGCAGAAAAAGCATTTGACAAAATTCAACACCCTTTTATGATAAAAACACTTAACAACATAGGCATAAATGGGACCTACCTAAAAATGATACAAGCCATATATGACAAACCCACAGCCAACATCATACAGAATGGGGAAAAATTGAAAGCATTCCGACTCAGAACTGGAACCAGATAAGGCTGCCCACTGTCCCCATTACTTTTCAACATAGTATTAGAAGTCCTTGCGAGAGCTATCAGACGAGAGAGCAGAATCAAGGGTGTCCAAATAGGGACAGAAGAGATCAAACTCTCACTCTTCGCTGATGACATGATGTTGTATCTGGAAAACCCCAAGGACTAAACCAAGAGACTCCTGGAATTAATTAACGAATTCAGTAATGTCCCAGGTTACAAAGTCAATACACACAAATCAGAGGCATTCATATATGCCAATACCATTCAATCGGAGAACCAAATTAAGGACTCAATACCTTTCAAAATAACAACAAAGAAAATAAAATATCTAGGAATATATTTAACTAAAGAGGTAAAGGACCTCTATAAAGAGAACTATGAAACGCTAAGGAAGGAAATTGCAGAACACGTAAATAAGTGGAAATCCATACCATGCTCATGGATTGGAAGAATTAACATTGTTAAAATGTCTATACTACCCAAAGTAATCTATAGATTCAGTGCAATTCCTATTAAATTACCAACATCATTTTTCACAGATTTAGAAAAAATAATTATACACTTTGTATGGAATCAGAGAAGACCCCGTATAGCAAAAGCAATCTTAAGCAATAAAAACAAAATGGGAGGTATTGATTTGCCAGACTTCAAACTATACTACAAAGCTGTGGTGCTTAAAACTGCTTGGTATTGGCACAAGGGCAGGGACACAGACCAGTGGAACAGAACAGAAAACCCAAATATAAAACCATCCTCATATAACCATCTAATCTTTGACAAAATAGACAAAAACATACTCTGGGGACAAGAGTCCCTATTCAATAAATGGTGCTGGGAAAACTGGATAGCCACATGTAGAAGACTGAAACAGGACCCACAGATTTCACCTCTCACAAAAATCAAATCACGGTGGATAACAGATTTAAACCTTAAATGGGAAACGATTAGAATTCTAGAAGAAAATGTAGGAAAGACTCTTACAGACATTGGTCTAGGCAAAGAATTTATGAAGAAAACCCCTAAGGCAATCGCAGCAACAACAAAAATAAACGAATGGGACCTGATTAAATTAAAAAGCTTCTGCACAACCAAAGAAACAGTCACGAAAATAAACGACAGCCTACAGAATGGGAAAAAATTTTCGCATACTACACATCAGATAAAAGACTGATAACAAGAATCTATTTAGAACTCAGGAAAATCAGCAAGAAAAAATCAAACAATCCTATCAAAAAATGGGCAAATGACATGAATAGAAATTTTTCAAAAGAAGACATAAGAATGGCTAAAAAAACATAAGAAAAAATGCTCAACATCCCTAATCATCAGGGAAATGCAAATCAAAACCACAATGAGATACCACTTAACTCCGGTGAGAATGGCCTTTATCAAAAAATCCCAAAACAACACATGTTGGCGTGGATGCGGAGAGACAGGAACACTCATACACTGCTGGTGGGAATGCAAACTAGTGCAACCCCTATGGAAAGCATTATGGAGATACCTTAAACAGATTCAAGTAGACCTACCATTTGATCCAGCAATCCCATTATTGGGCATATACCCAGAAGAACAAAAGTCATTCTTTAACAAAGACACCTGTACCCAAATGTTTATAGCAGCACAATTCACAATTGCAAAGATGTGGAAACAACCCAAGTGCCCATCAATCCACGAATGGATTAGTAAACTGTGGTATATGTATACCATGGAGTACTACTCAGCTATAAGAAATAACGATGATACGACATCTCTTTGGTTCTCCTGGAGAGAGCTGGAACCCATTATATTAAGTGAAGTATCCAAAGAGTGGAAAAACAAGCATCACATGTACTCACCAGAAAACTGGTTTCCCTGATCATCACCTAAATGTACATCGGGGAAGGGTACCAATTGGATATCAGACTGGGATGGGGGTGGGGGGAGGGGATGGGTGTATGCCTACATGACGAGTGCGTTGCGCACCCTCTGGGGAATGGTCATGCTTGAAGGTGCAGACCCGGGTAGGTGGGGTGGGAGGGGATGGAGGTATGACTACCTGATGAGTGCCAGGCGCACTGTCTGGAGAATGAGAATGGACGCGCTTGGGACTCTGACTCGGGGGGATGGGCGGGACATGGACAATGTATATGACCTGAACTTATGTACCCCCATGATGAGCTCAAATAAAAAAAACAAATGCTCTGAAAGATCTTAAAAATTGATCTCACATATAACTTTGTGTAAGTAAAGCATTTGTTCCTAATGCCAAGTGTTATCCATGCTTTGCCATATTTGCCATGTTAAAAGAACCCTGTCTTTATGTGGTAAAGCCATCAATAAATTGCTCCATTATATTGTTTAACCCCCAACCACAACATCAGGGAAATGTGCAGGGTTCATCCAGGGAACACCTTTGTCACATGTTTGTACTCCTTTAGAATGTTAAACAGGGCCCCCCTTTGGAAGGTGTAGGAGATGAATTCCAATGCCACACAAGAACCTGTATATAGATATTCCCCTCTGTTTTATTTATTTTTACTTATTTATTTATTTTTGAATCTATACAGGCAACAGCCTCAGATTCCAATCACCACAGGAACAGGTGTTGTGTATCCTGGTGCTATCACTATGGCAACTACCACACCATCGCCTCAGATGACATCTGACTGCTCTAGCACCTCAGCCAGCCCAGAGCCCAGCCTCCCGGTCATCCAGAGCACTTATGGTATGAAGACAGATGGCGGAAGCCTAGCTGGAAATGAAATGATTAATGGAGAGGATGAAATGGAAATGTATGACGACTATGAAGATGACCCCAAATCAGACTATAGCAGTGAAAATGAGGCCCCAGAGGCTGTCAGTGCCAACTGAGGAGTTTTTGTTTGCTGAATTAAAATACTCTGACATTTCACCCCACCCCCAACAAAAAGTTCTTAAAGAGCCCGCATGCATTTGTGGCTCCACAATTACATCAGCAGAATGGTCTTAATTGTTTCATAAAGTGTGAGACAGATTAAGTTTTCCCTGATTTTTTCATGAACTTGAGTTTTTTGTCGTTGTTGTTGTTGTTGTTTTTTAATTTAGGTGAAGACATATTAAATATGAGACACCAGGACTTGAAAACTTATCTCAACCCATAGCTGTCTTACAAGTCTTATATTTTTGTCTTACTTTTTTTTTTCTTTTGGATGTTGATAAAGGTTTAAGTTACTGTTTTAGATGGGGTTAAACATTCTCACTCAGGTATGCTGTGCCGGCCTACAGGTTGTGAATGTGTTTTTATTCTGAATTATTTTAGAAAACAACTGAGGATTTCATATTGTGAAACAGAACAAGTCCACAGCGTGTGCAGCTTCATGTAGAGCATATTCAAAAGGCCTCGGAATTCCATTTTTCCATGTGTAGAGTTAAACTTTGAATGTGCCAAACTTTTTCATAACTTTTGAATCTTAATATTTTGAAAGTCTTAAAGGAGACACTGCAAAGTCTTAGACAATCTTTGGCATCTGAAAATAAAATAGCAAACCAACTTTTTTTTTCCAGAAAATGGTAAAGTACTCAGGAATCTGGAGACAAGATATTGTAAGGAACGAACAAGGTTGCCACAGTGCATGTACCCAATTGTGTTTGCCTCTTGACGTGCCATCAGTGTGTGACGTGGTATGACATACACACACCAGAGCGATCGCCACACCAGATACCGACACGGTGGTCTTCTCCGCAGGAGACCACCTCTCACTACATCCATTATCCCTTTGCCTCTAACCCTGACATTCAGTCTTAACACATTTTCTCTTAAATAATTTATTCATTCCAGAATGTCAAGGGTCCACTTACTATTTATTTTTTTAAAAAATTGTTGGTGGCATTAATTTAATAATTCTTGTTTTTCACCCTCCTTCCCCCAAGAACTCTTTAGCCCTTTTCACCTCCTTCTCCTGCTAGATACAAAAGATGTACATAGTGATTTTATGGCCCCGGAGCATCTGGAAGCATTTTTGAAACCATGATACTATTAAATACCTATATTGTGGTTTTTCAGCATGAGTGTATATCTGGCTGCAGGGCTGTGTATTTGGATATAGGTGTGTAGTCTCACACGTAAACAAGTATGCCCCTGAGGTTCATTGTGACCTCAAGTATTTTGCCAGAATGTCCCCCTCCTTCAGTTCAGCACAAGCGGTAGGGTCTGCATCAGTGGCATCTCCCCCCGAATTCCATTCAGCATGAGGAGCAGCAGTGGTGACTGCCAGGCAGGAGAGTCCTGCAGCCAAACCTGAAGCCCAAGGTTCGTGGGCCATGTATGAGTCTACAGTGAAGCTCTCATGGGCTGGCACCTTTACGCTGAGTTGCCTTGTCCCAGCTGGCGTATCCAGGGAGTTCTTTGCAAAATCCCCAGGATGCAAGAGGCCGCATGACAGCCTCAAAGCATAGAGGCAAACAGTCATAATAAACCCAGAGAATGGAAGAAAACCATAGGGAAGGAGAAGGGGGTGGGAAATACATTCCCTGTATAGGATGTTCCTACTGTGAACTCTGGGGAACAGATAGCTCCTGGGGCGGCAGACAAGTTCCCCTGGCCGACTTCCTGTATCTGTGGCTGCGTGGGGGCAGGCCCACGTGTGAACAAGATGAACCGCACTTGTCACACAAGGGTTTCTCTGGAGATGTGCTGCCGGGCTGGGAGGCAGTGAGCTTTCATACCCATCTCCTAACTGCAAGGAGCCCTGCCATGCCACTTGGACCTTCCTGAAACCAGGACTGGTTGCCTACAGGGGGTTTCACCGAGTGGCTCAAGGGGAGAATGTCAGTGAACGGGACAGTTCACCTCACGGGACAACCCAGAATCTCATCACTAGGACATAGGAACAGCCCCATCAGATTTCTTGAGCCATTTTGTCACTTGGAAGAAAATAGTGTACCTTCGTATTTATTTAAAGAGTGCTCAAGGCCATACCTAATAGCAATAAATAGGTCTAGCCAAGATATTACCACCTATGCTATTAGCTGGAGTGCTCTCTATAAGCTGATTAAGGTACTGATAGGAATGTTGTGTTCTTACTATTGGTTGGGGATTAGAACGTTGTTTTTGTACATTTATTTCAGATAAGGAGGAGGTCATTTTTCTAAAAAAAAGTATTTATTATTGTCTTACTGATTATATACCTGTCCTCCTCAGTTCATTCGCATATTTTTTTCTCTTTCTCTTTGGCTTTTGCTTTTGCTCTCTCGCCTTTTTTATTTTGTTGCATAGGTAGAGTGTTGTATGGCTAGCTTTGTATTGTATGTAATTAATTTTGCACAGAGGCAAACATTTAGCATAGTAGGTTAATTTTGTTTGTTTTTATGACCATGCCAAAATGATATTCTGGGCTGGTGGAGAACAAAGGACTGTTCTTTAGGACTGAAACTTGATTTTGCTCGTAGTAAGAAAAAAAAAAACAAAAAACACACACACTCACAGATGTTGTTTCGTAAGTGTTATAAGCACTGGATATAAATGGTATTTTTTATCACTTCTGACTAATGTGAAACTGTTGTACGAAAACTACATGAACAAAAGTCATCTGTTTCGACTCGTGTGGGCTTGCCTCACAGTTGCCGGATTTGAGTCATTTTTATGTCTTGTTATTTCATTTATTTATGCAAAATACATGTGTGTATGAACACTTTGTTTTAGCTCCAGCTCTGCCTCAGTACTGGGGTTCAGTTACTTCTAGCCATGTTCTTACAAATGAAAAGCTATTCAGGAACAATCTGATTGTAAACGTCTCTTTCATTGGATCAAGCAGTGATGCTGTATTTGAATCTAAATTTTGCATCTAAGCAGTTTATTCTATTTATTAGCCAAGTTTGGCTCTAAATATCCATGGAAATTAAGAATGACAATCATAGGGATCACTTCATTTTATTTTAACTGGGGCTTAAACAAAGTTTTTATGACTTTACCATCTCATTTTAGATTTTTTAATTGTGTAAATATAACATAGAAATAGAATTTATTTTTGGTTCATGAATACTTAGTGAGATATAAGTTATGTATTTCCTTTTTGTTCTCTATCCATATGTTTTCGTCCAAACCAGAAGTTCATAAGCCCCTGTACCTCATGGGGACAGTGAATTTTCAGCGACAGTGAGAGAGCAGTGTTTGGCCTGTCACGGGGACAGCAAGGTGCTTCACTGGGGTTCTCATGAGTTCAGGACCCACTGTCCACAGACTCAGACTTTTCCCTTTTTTTCTTACAGAAAATTGATGAATTGAACATACTACATTTCCAGTACAGTTAGGAGAGAGTCAATTGGCTTTGTGAATCCACATAAATCTTCTAAGCTAGTTCTGTGACCATTTAATAGCACAAAGCATGAATACCATTATAAAGGCAAAAATCTGCCTCTGAGATTGGCCATTGGTAAAAGTTCCACCATGCCAGTTAAAGAATGTTGAGCAACTTTTTTTCAGTGCTCCCTATTTCATAGTATCTTCAAATCAAATATAAACATTATCTCCACTTTGTTAAGGAAATTACAAGATCAGGGTTTTCCTTGTCACTTGGAATAGGGACACTGGCAGACAATCCTCTCCTAAAATAATGGGCCATATGGAATAGGAAGGAAGGAAAGAAGGAAGGAAGAGAGGGAAGGCGGGAGAGAGAAAGACAAGGTTGATCTGCGGACATGAGCAGCTAGGCTGTCATTTTCTCTATTTCGTTGGCTGATGTGAGGCAGTGTCTTTTTTCAGGAAGGTACGGAAGCTTTGTTGTTTTCACAGGTATCCAGCTCAACCTTTTAGGAGCACATCAGTTTGCTTCATTTGGTATTTGATACTCTCTAGCCTTGTCCTCAGGCCTGGTTTGATTTGCCAGGGTCCAGACACCAACTCCCAGGCCAAGTTCTAAATTCAGATGTGGGTTCACAGTGCTATTGAGCTTGTCAAATTCTGGCCTCCCCGGAACATTAGCCCCACAGAAGCCTAGGGGTGTTTGAAAAGGGTGTGATCACTCTAGAGCTGAAAATAAGGCTGCTTTCTTTTCCTTATGAAGCTAGGCTACTTCTTTAGAGCACACCCTCCTGAGCCAGGAGCACAGGCGCTAGCTGAAAGCAGGGATTGTTTGGGGAAGCCCATCTACCTTCAGAAGGAAGGCAGCCTGGTCACTTGAATACCACAGCTGAGGCTGCTTCTCTCAATTTACTCGTTTTGCGAAGAGTTGACCTCTACCAACTCATTTGGGAAAGGAAAAAAAATCACTTAGTAGTTCTAAATCATATGAGAAGTCCTGTACCAAGTGCCAACAACTGCAAAGAAATGCAGCTAAAGGAATGTATTGAAATTATTACCGGGTCTTCCTTTTTAATGAGAAAATGACAAAAAATGGTTTCTGTAGCCTCGCCTGATTTTGTGCACGTCTAAGGATTGAGTTGGCACTTAAACTCACTTCTCAAAGTATAATAATATTGTATGACCTCATTTGTCCCTTTACAAAAGCACTTGCATCATTTCCTTAAGTCATCTGCTCCCTGACATGTTTTCTTCCTGAATAAACAACTTCTATCTGTTATTCCTGCCGATGATGTTCTGTTTCTGACGCCATATACTATTGAGCGTGCTCCTGTGCTAATATCATTGAAAATATTGATATGCAAACACATTTCCTGTCGACCCCATCCCATCTTTCGCTTAGGGAACAGAGTGCTTTCCACAAGTTCACGAACAAATATTCTGAGTGCTGGTACCTCTGGGGCAGAGGCGGGGGTGGGAGGAGGGGCAGAAAGGTAATGCTTAGTGCAGACACTCTTCTAATGGGTGTCAGTGGCAATATGAAAGCTTGAAGGCAACTCAGTGGCATATCTTGCTCAGTAGTTTCTTATTCCTGAAGAACCACAAGCATAAAGTAAGGCCTCAGTGCTGGTGCTCTTGGAGTATGGGGAATGTGCAAATATTTAACTGTTTTGTATGCTGCACATTGCAGGTCTGCTCATGTGCATTCTCCGTTTGTCTTCCTTTGTCATATGTGTTTTTGCTTTTGGAAAGTACAGTCTTTATTGTACCATTCTTCAGCTTGTAGCAAATTAGAATGCTTAGCATTTATGTTCATTCATTATTGTATTTGCCATGTAAAATTTTTATTACCTTAGACAAGCTTATAAGCTGTTACTACATAACTTATCTTACTGTAACTCTTTTATTTCCCAACGTTGTAATTTGTTTGTGATGTATATTGTGAGATTGTATTCTATGTTAATTTAATCAGCACAATTCACTGACATGCTGGACTGACATGCTGGCTGCTGTTTCAAAGTGTAAAGTTTGTGTCGGGCTGTTGGGACAACTGCAACTCTGTTGTCAAGGTACTGTGCTTTGGTTCCTATAGCAACACTGTGGGTGTGGCCCTTAAGACTCTAAGGGCACTTCATACACCCTCCAGCAACTTTTAAGTGCAGATTTTCTTTGTAGAAATTCTATGTATAATGCAGGTACCTACTTGGCCCATGGCTGGTAACTATTTGGGCAATTAGAAAAAACAAAAAACCATAAAAACTAGTGTCTATTGCTGCTTTGAATATGTTTGAAAGTCTGAAAATGTAAATAGTTTATCAAAAAAAAATCTTGTACAGTCCAGTGTAAAGTTTTTAAATGACCTTAAGGGTTGCCATCACATCTTTCTCACACTCTCCTCTTGATAATAATTTAAAAAAGAGTTTGCTAAGGATTAAAGAAATGGGAAAAATAAAAAAAAAAATCTCTTCAAATTTAAAGGAATGAATCATTGTTCTTAGCTTTGTTGCATACACAAACTTCTTGGATTTTGTTGTGCAGTATTGATGTGAGATAAAACTCAACATTGAATAATCTTTCAGTGGTACTTTTCAAAGTCTTCCCCTCCTCTGCCTCATAATTAAGGGAAAAGACAAAATTGAAAGACACACTGTCTTTATCTATCCTGGTGTATGTTGGCACCTTAGCTACTTTTTTTTTTTTTCCTTTTTGCACAAGGTGCTTTCCTGATATGTTAAACATGCCATCCTTGGGTGATAATGTAAATGCCATGATGGGGCTCAGGCCCCTCAGGGGAGTGTCTATAAGAACTGCCTATTTATGCTCATTTACCTCAAGACTGTCCTCTCTACCCTAATCTAGTTGTCATCACTCCATCTTTTGTACTGCTGTTGACACTTACAAATTAAAGATAAATTTTGTTTTATGACCTCTGTGTATGGCCTTGTCTGTGCCCGGCAAACTGTTCCCACCATGGAGCCCAGCAAGCCCTGGGCCTGCCACCTGCTTGCTGCTAGAGCCTGCAGAACCCTCCTGCTTTCTGCCATTGCTTCTGCCTGGCCCAGAGGTAGGTCTGCAAAAGCCTTCGGCCCTCTTAGCCTGGAGAGACTTGCCTCCTCCTTTCATTTTGGAGCATACATGGCTGTAGCAGGAAATGCTTGTGGATTTAGAAGGGAGGAACAAGACCCAAGGTGGATTTTTGTCAAGAGAAGATGAGAGAGAATGGCACTGCCTGTTATGCCTGACTTCTTCAGGAGGGTGAAACAGCGTATGAAAGCTCAGAGCATTGCTGGGTATGAACAGACCTTAAGAGCCAGCCTCTCATCTGACACCAACTTCTGCAAACCTAGCAGCCACGAGTGGAAAAATGCTGCACTTACAGAACCTTTCCCTCCGCAGTGGTTGGGAGTGGTTGGCTGCTTCTTCAGTAGCTTCTGCCTCAGAGAAGAAAGCTCCCATCTCTTTGTCCAACGAGTTGCACCCAGAGAAAAACTCTGCTGCCAGTGATACCGGCTTCTAAAATGTTTCCAAAGCCATTCCATTGTGCTCTGAGTCTGAGGGATGGAGGTGGGGTAGTGGGCTGAGGTGAGCAGGGCCCTTGCAGGAGACCTGCTGAACCAGCCTAGCCAGTACTGTGGATTCTGGAAATTAGTAACCAACAGCCCAGAGTGACCCAAAGTGTTCAAGGGAGAGTGGGGAAGCCCAGCAACAACTTCTTTTGATATTTCCTATGAAAAAATACCTCACTAAAGAAAAGCCAAGGAGCTGTGGAAATTGCTTTATCCTAGTCAGACTGTAAGTTTGACACAAAATGCTGTAAGTTCTGAAAACCTAGTACTCCAGGTCCCTCCTTCCCACCTTGTGTTTTTTTCCTCACTCTGTCACCCTGGGCTAGAGTGCGGTGGCCCCATCATAGCTCACTGCAACCTCAAATTCCTGGGCTCAAGGGATTCTCCAGAGTAGCTGGGACTACAGGCACGCACCACAGTGATGGGCTAATTTTTCTAATTTTAGTAGACATGGGGGTCTCGCTCTTGCTCAGGCTGGTCTTGAACTCCTGACCTCAAGCTATCCTCCCATCTTGGCCTCCCAAAGTGCTAGGATCATAGGCATGAGCCATCATGCCTGGTCGGGCTTGTGGATTTTTTTTTTTTTTTTTGAGACAGAGTCTCGCTTTTTTGCCCGGGCTAGAGTGAGTGCCGTGGCATCAGCCTAGCTCACAGCAACCTCAAACTCCTGGGCTTAAGCGATCCTACTGCCTCAGCCTCCCGAGTAGCTGGGACTACAGGCATGCGCCACCATGCCCAGCTAATTTTTGCTATATATATTTTAGTTGGCCAGATAATTTCTTTCTATTTTTAGTAGAGATGGGGTCTCGCTCTTGCTCAGGCTGGTCTCGAACTCCTGACCTTGAGCAATCCACCCACCTCGGCCTCCCAGAGTGCTAGGATTACAGGCGTGAGCCACCGCGCCCGGCCTGGCTTGTGGATTTTTAAAAGCCCAGGTAAGCACAGGGCATTGAAAAGAATATGGACTTTGCAGTAACACCAGCCTGGCTCTGCCACTTGCCAGGTGTGTGACCTTCTGTAAATAACTCCTCTGGAAAATGGGATAACAATCCCTACCTCTCGGCATACTGGGGGAGTGGGGTGGAACGGCAGGTGCACAAAGGCAGCCTGCCCCTCTGACCGGGGAATGTCTGAGCTGGCAGACAGCATAGGTTGGTGTCACCACTGAGCGAAGTGAAGGATGTGACCGGGTCACACATGGGATGACCTCATTTTCCCTCCCTCTGAGCCAGTCTCCAGGCCTCAGATTTTCTCACTTCCAGCCCGTCCTTGCAACTGCCATTGGCCTTCTTTCTAGACCACAGATCTGATCTGTCCACCCTCTCTTATCCTCTCCTAAAATCTTCTGGCTTTCCATTGCTGACAAGTCCCAACTTCCTCCCCTGACAGCCAAGCCTCAGCAGGCCTGCCAGCCTCCATTTCCACCGTGTCCTCAAACACCCTCAACTCCTCACTGCTGCTCTCACACCCCTGGCCTGTCTACCACCCTGGGCTTTTACTTTATCTTTAGCCTAGAATAAATCTGTCCCCTTCTGTTTGGGAAACTCCCACTTATCTTTTGAATGCCACTCAAATGTCACCACCTCCTGAGGCCTTCCCTGACCCCCGGTTTCAAGCTCTCCCTCGAGCAGGGCTCCGTGACACTTTGAAAGGACCTTGTGATAACGTTTGCCACATTGTCATGATTTGCTTCTATGTCTGTCTTTTCTGCTAGATGATGCACCACTGAAACCAAGGCTGTGCCTTGGCCGCCCAGCCCCCAGCACAGTGCTTGGCAGATAGTAAGTGCTCAACACTTGTTTGTGGAACAAACGTTTGTGTGGGGGCAACTTGGCCTCCATGTGTGGTGTAGATGCCTGTGAGTATCAGGGTCTTAGATGGTGGAGATGAGGGATCCTTATGGCTACCTTGGTATTTGTTACTGCATTTGGAGAACATTTTTAGTAAGATATCTCTAGTCATACTGGGAGAGCCATTCCAAGTTGGTGTGACAGGGATAAGGACACTGAAAGTGTCTGTGCTTTTAGGATGACTCCCGCTGCTGGATGCCAGAGTCTCTGAGCCTAGAGCTGCTGTTCCTTGACATTCTGGCTGGAGCATGAGAAGGGCAGACCAGAAATGGGAAGCTTTTATAGGTTTATCTTCTCCTTTCCGTGATACCCCAGATACCCAAGATTGCCCTTCGTCTGCTCAGAGACGAGGGGCTCTAGGAGGCCCAACCCTGGGCCTTCATCATGGAAAGGGAGGGAAACCAGCCGCCTCTGCCTGCTGGGGAGAGGAGGGGCCGTGACCCCATGAGGCTGCATCAGGAGCAGCTGTTCACCTAGTATCCTCTCCTTCCTCTTTGGCAAAAGAAACACAGGCTCCAGGTAATGACTCTTTCCCTTAACAGTGCTCAGAGCCTGGCTCACTCAGCGTCGGCATTGCCTAAGCCACGTGGAACACAACATGGGCCATCCTGGGTGACAAGTCCCCAGTATGTGAGACTCCAATAACCATCCTCTGCCTCCTCTTTGTCAACAACATGTCATGGGATGGGTAGGGTAAGCATCACTGTCCTCATTTGAATCGTGAAGGCCCAGAGACAGGACATGACCCCCACAAAGTCACACAGAGATTAAATGGCAATGCCAGAATATACACTTGTATTTTCTCATTCTAAAAACAGAGTTGACTGTATTGCATATGGCCTCACAGTAGTTTGCAAATTGTGCATCACTGGGGCAGCCTTGGATCTACATCTAGTTATCACCAGGTGTCCTGGGCTTTGTCACTGTGGGAGCACTGAGGCATCTAGGGACAGTGGCTGCTGACATCTCTGACACTGTCATCCCCTACTCTGGCTGTGCTTGGTGCCTGGCCCTGATTGAGGGCCCAAGAGATACCCTGGGCCCATAGGGTGACGCTCTTCAGAGTCTGTTCAGAGACCCTGCCATCAGTTGGCCACCTGGTGACTTTTCCATTTGGCACCAGGCTCAGTGGCCATTGAGTACATCAATGAGGAGACATGTGGGTTCTGGGGGTCTATTCCTGAATGTGGGAGTGGGAGACAGGGTGGGACACCCAGTAAGGAGAGATGTCTGAGCTAATGTCACCCTGGCACCAGGGCTCCTAGGACCCATGTGTATTGTTCATCCACCCAGCTTCACAAACTCACCCCCTGCCAGGCAGTACTGACTCCTCCTGCACCTGCGTCTCTCTTCAGCCACTAAGGACTGTGAGCTCTGTCCCTGCCACCTGCCACCTGCTCTGGTTAGTTTATCCGCTATCAGCTCCCTTCCCCACTCCCAGCCCTATCCTCTCCTCACTGCTCCCCAGACCCGGGCATGGCGTGGAAGACACAAGACAAAGCCTGCACTGTTTGCATTCACAGGGGGCCTTGCTGATGCCTCAGGCCCGGACCAGACACAGCACACTGCACAAACCACACTCTGGAAACGTCACCTGTGCCTTCAAGTCCCTCTCTCACTTCCACCACCATCACGTCCTCATGCATAAAAGCCCAGCCTAAATGTCACCTCCCGTGGGAAGCCTTCCCTCAACATTCTTCTTCCACCCAGGGAATGTGAATTGCACTGGGATGATCCAATTGCATTTGTCACACACGTCACCTTGAATCTGATTGATTCTCGTGTCACATTCACTTTTTTATCCAATAGTCCTGGCACATAGTAGGTGTTTAATGAATGTGTGTATTATGAGAAATAAAAAAAGGAAGGAATGAACTCTCTTTTCTTGAATTCAAAGTACTCCCCACTCTGCCACTGGCTACTTTTTTCAGTCTGATCTCTAACCCCATGGCCTCTAACTCTCTAGACACACTGGATATTAATTTGGAATATGTTCTCCCACTTCTTTGGGATTTTAGTCAATTCATACCCCCTGTCTAAATCACTCTTCCCTTATAACTGTCAATCACCATCTTTCCTTTCAGGTCCAACTCAAAGTCCATCTCCTTCAACAACCCCTACAGAATCCTAAGAGTCTACTATGCAGCAAAAATATTTTATGAACATTTCATTTGCCCCCTAACAACAGCTCCAAATATTAGGTATTGTTATCCCTTTTTACAGAAGATGGAACTGAAACTCAGAGAAGCCAACACCTGGTTCAGGGTCTCCCAGCTGGTCAGAATGTCTCCTTCTGCGCGGACAAGCTGCCTCTCAGATTTCTGCAGCTCAGAATGAATCTTTCCCTCCTAGTTAAGAGTTCCTCAACCTTTAGTCATTGTCACCACCTAAGGAATCTTCTAAGATATTCTTCCCCGTAGTAGCCCTCCACCCGCCATGAAATTTTAATACCACAGATTTACTATCTGCTTATGTACTCTATGTATATCTGTGCTTCCCTATTACCGGGAATTCTGAGCAGGAAATATATGCTCACATTATAGAAACAGTGTATTACAGAAGTAAAGAGCTTGGCTTCTGCCCCAGACTGCCCTGTTGCTTGCTTGATCTTGGACGAGTTTGTAAACTTGCTTGTGCTTTAGTGTCTTCATGTGTAAAATACTAACAAAAGCAATACATCATGGAGTTGTTCAGATTAAATTAGTTAATTCATGAAAGAGCTTAGATCAGTACTAAATTTAGCTATTATTATCATCATCATTAATTAATAATCTCTGCCCGTGGTAAGGCAGGGAAGAGTAGTGTAAGAAAAAGTACTTTCCGTTTGTTCCTACAGTATTGTTTGTCCAGATCTGATCCAGATTTTCTTCTTCTGCCATATTCTGAGTTTTGGTTTTAGTGTGTTGGTTTTCAGTCCTTTCTGTTCCTTGCACTGGTCCATGTCTCATTTTGGCCTATCTAGTTGATAACACTTTCTTACATTAGAGCTGATACGTAACAACAAGAGACTTCTCATTCTTTCTGAAATTGCCTCGAGTCCAGTCTTCAAAGTATAAACACAATCTTGACCATATAAACCCCACAATCTTTATTTTTTTATTATTCCAGCCATTTGGTACCTAATTAACCACCTATCTTGAATCAGACACTTTATACGCATCATCTCTGGTACTTCCAATAATCAGACAAAGTTATATTTTCAAGTCAGGAAATGGAGGCTTAGGGAATTTAAGTGGTAACTCACAAATGGAAGATCTGGGATGAAAACTTTGATATTTTTGGTTCCAAAGTTTGAGCTTCTTACTGCATGCTGTGTTCTGGAACCTACTATTGTCAGCACTTCGTTCTAGCACAGGTTAGAATATAGAACTACATTCTTCTCATCAGCTCACGGGACATTCTCTAAGATTGACCATATCCTAGGACATAAAGCAAGTCTTAAAAAAATTAAAAAAATAGAAATCATACCCTGCATCTTCTCAGATCACAATGGAATAAAAGTAATAATGAACCCTAACAGGAACTCTCATTCCTACTCAAAGTCATGGAAGCTAAACAACCTTCTCCTGAATAACAATTTTGTAACGGAAGAAATTAAGTCAGAAATCAAAACATTCTTTGAAGTAAATGACAAAGGTGACACAACTTATCAAAATCTATGGGATGCAGCTAAAGCAGTCCTGAGACGAAAATTCATTTCCATAAATGCCTGTTTCAAAAAGACAGACAACTTACAAATAGACAACTTAATGAATAGACTCAAAGAGCTGGAGAAAGAAGAACAGACTGACCCCAAACCCAGCAGAAGGCGAGAAATTATTAAGATCAAATCAGAATTAAATGAAAAAGACAACAAAAATACTATAAGGGAAATTAATAAAACAAAAAGTTTGTTCTTTGAAAAGATAAATAAAATAGACACACCACTGGCTAGACTAACCAAGAGCAGAAAAGAAAAATCTTTACTAACTTCGATCAGGAACATGAAAGGAGAAAACACAACCGAAACCACAGAGATACATGACATTATCTATGAATATTACAAAAATCTTTATGCACACAAATTGGAAAATGAGGAGGAAATGGACAAAGTTTTAGAAACACACAGCCTTCCCAAGCTCAATCAGGAAGAAATAGAATTTCTGAATACACCAATATCAAGAACTGAAATTGAAACAGCAATAAAAAAACTTCCCAAAAAGAAAAGCCCTGGTCCAGATGGGTTCACACCTGAATTTTACCATACATACAAAGATGAACTGTTGCCGATCCTACATAAACCATTCTTCAATATTGAGAAGGATGGAATTCTCCCCAATACATTCTACCAAGCCAATATAACATTGATACCAAAACCAGGAAAGGATGCAACAAAAAAAGAAAACTACAGACCAATTTCTCCCATGAACGTAGATGCAAAAATTCTCAATAAAATCCTGGCAAATCGTATCCAAGTGCTGATTAAAAAAATAATTCATCACGATCAAGTAGGCTTCATCCCAGAGATGCAGGGGTGGTTCAACATACAAAAATCTAGAAATGTAATTAACCACGTAAAGAGAAGCAAAAATAAAGACCATATGATCCTCTCAATAGATGCAGAAAAAGCATTTGACAAAACTCAACACCCTGTATGATAAAAACACTTAACAACATAGGCATAAATGGGACCTACCTAAAAATGATACAAGCCGTATATGACAAACCCACAGCCAACGTCATACTGAACGGGGAAAAATTGAAAGCATTCCCACTCAGAACTGGAACCAGACAAGGCTGCCCCCTGTCCCCATTACTTTTCAACATAGTATTGGAAGTCCTTGCGAGAGCTATCAGACGAGAGAGCAGAATCAAAGGTGTCCAAATAGGGACAGAAGAGATCAAACTCTCACTCTTCGCTGATGACATGATGTTGTATCTGGAAAACCCCAAGGACACAACCAAGAGACTCCTGGAATTAATTAACGAATTCAGTAATGTCCCAGGTTACAAAGTCAATACACACAAATCAGAGGCATTCATATATGCCAATACCATTCAATCGGAGAACCAAATTAAGGACTCAATACCTTTCAAATTAGCAACAAAGAAAATAAAATATCTAGGAATATATTTAACTAAAGAGGTAAAGGACCTCTATAAAGAGAACTATGAAACGCTAAGGAAGGAAATTGCAGAACACGTAAATAAGTGGAAATCCATACCGTGCTCATGGATTGGAAGAATTAACATTGTTAAAATGTCTATACTACCCAAAGTGATCTATAGATTCAATGCAATTCCTATTAAATTACCAACATCATTTTTCACAGATTTATAAAAAATAATTATACACTTTGTATGGAATCAGAGAAGACCCCGTATAGCAAAAGCAATCTTACCCAATAAAAACAAAATGGGAGGTATTGATTTGCCAGACTTCAAACTATACTACAAAGCTGTGGTGCTTAAAACTGCTTGGTATTGGCACAAGGGCAGGGACACAGACCAGTGGAACAGAACAGGAAACCCAAATATAAAACCATCCTCATATAACCATCTAATCTTTGACAAAATAGACAAAAACATACTCTGGGGACAAGAGTCCCTATTCAATAAATGGTGCTGGGAAAACTGGATAGCCACATGTAGAAGACTGAAACAGGACCCACAGATTTCACCTCTCACAAAAATCAAATCACGGTGGATAACAGATTTAAACCTTAAATGGGAAACGATTAGAATTCTAGAAGAAAATGTAGGAAAGACTCTTACAGACATTGGCCTAGGCAAAGAATTTATGAAGAAAACCCCTAAGGCAATCGCAGCAACAACAAAGATAAACGAATGGGACCTGATTAAATTAAAAAGCTTCTGCACAGCCAAAGAAACAGTCATGAAAATAAACAGACAGCCTACAGAATGGGAAAAAATTTTTGCATACTACACATCAGATAAAAGACTGATAACAAGAATCTATTTAGAACTCAGGAAAATCAGCAAGAAAAAATCAAACAATCCTATCAAAAAATGGGCGAAGGACATGAATAGAAATTTTTCAAAAGAAGACATAAGAATGGCCAAAAAAACGTATCAAAAAATGCTCAACATCCCTAATCATCAGGGAAATGCAAATCAAAACCACAGTGAGATACCACTTAACTCCGGTGAGAATGGCCTTTATCAAAAAATCCCAAAACAACACATGTTGGCGTGGATGCGGAGAGACAGGAACACTCATACACTGCTGGTGGGAATGCAAACTAGTGCAACCCCTATGGAAAGCATTATGGAGATACCTTAAACAGATTCAAGTAGACCTACCACTGGATCCAGCAATCCCATTATTGGGCATATACCCAGAAGAACAAAAGTCATTCTTTAACAAAGACACCTGTACCCGAATGTTTATAGCAGCACAATTCACAATCGCAAAGATGTGGAACAACCCAAGTGCCCATCAATCCACGAATGGATTAGTAAACTGTGGTATATGTATACCAGGGAGTACTACTCAGCTATAAGAAATAACGATGATACGACATCTCTTTGGTTCTCCTGGAGAGAGCTGGAACCCATTATACTAAGTGAAGTATCCAAAGAGTGGAAAAACAAGCATCACATGTACTCACCAGAAAACTGGTTTCCCTGATCATCACCTAAATGTACATCGGGGAAGGGTACCAATTGGATATCAGACTGGGATGGGGGGTGGGGGGAGGGGATGGGTGTATGCCTACATGACGAGTGTGTTGCACACCCTCTGGGGAATGGTCATGCTTGAAGGTGCAGACCCGGGGAGGTGGGTGGGGGGAGGGGATGGAGGTATGACTACCTGATGAGTGCCAGGCGCACTGTCTGGAGAATGAGAATGGACGTGCTTGGGATTCTGACTCGGGGGGATGGGCGGGACATGGACAATGTATATGACCTGAACTTATGTACCTCCATGATGAGCTGAAATAAAAAAAAAAAATAAAAATAATAAAAGAAAAAGAAAATCAAGTACTCTGCTGGCAATTCACATAAAAAAATAAATAAAAAAAATAAAAAATGTGATTTTCTTATACCCGTGAACTAATTTTTACCCTTCCAACACACCTCATTGAGAATGCATGCTCTGTATCAAGTCCTCTTTGAAGCCTGGCCCTTACCGTAGAGTTTGTGACTGGTTCCTACTCCATTGTGAGTTCTGTGTTCCAGGTCCTTCGGCTTAGTAGCAATTTCTCCAGAACTTAGTAATATAAAACAATCATTTATTATCTTCACAAATTCTGTGGGTTCACAAATTTGAACAGAGCACAGTGGGAAGCTTTTATTCCTTCTGCTCCACAGTGTCTAGAACTTCAGCTAGGAAATGCAAAGACCGAGTCTGGAACACACTGAAGGCTCATTTGCTCTCATGTTTCACAGTTGACACTGGCTGTTGGCTGGAACCCTAGCTGGGGCTGTTGGCTGGGACACCAACACGTGGCCTCTCCATGTGGCCTGGGCTGCCTCACAACATGGTGGCTGAGCATCAGGGTGAGCAACCCAAGAAAGCAAGAGAAGAGGCCAAGTTGTGTCCCCTTTTATGACTTGGCCTGGAAGTCATGGAACATCACTTCCACTGCATTCTATTCGTCACAGCAGTTACAAATTCTTGCCCCATCCAAGGGAAGAGGAAACCAGCTCCACCTCTTAAAGTGGGATCGCTAAAGTTCTGAACAGTATACAGGACTAGGTAGGCCACTGTGTCTATTTTTGGAAAGTAAAATCTGCCACACTCTGATACCTGCTCCTCTGTGACCCTTGTGCCCCACCCCCAGCTACCACCCCGTCTTCACAGGGCCTGGTACATGACACAGTGTTAATATATATGCGTGAAATTTATCTGGATGCTGTAAGTTTAGAGCATGAAGCCCCAAGCTTGGGTCCATTTCTGCCAATACCAGCATGTGGTTACCATGGTTTAAAGATCCCTAGAGAAGCCAATGGCGGGCAAGAAGCTCACTGATGCGCTGGGACAAATGGTGAGAGAGTAGCAAACATTACAAGCCTGCTGTAAAGTTTTGGGTGTTTTTTTTCCTCTTAGAAGCAGTCCAGATATTTGTGAAAATGTTCAGTTAAATTCCAGCATGTACATGGATACAGAGATCTCTAGAGTAGCCCAGACTATTTGCAATAGAATTTGACTTATATTCATTTCTAAAGAAGCCTGTCAAAGAAACTAATGTTCTCACTAATCAGCAAAATACAGGTCTACCCCCCTTTGGCAATATGCTACTTGTATTGATATTTCTGTCAACACTACTACCATCAATACAACAAAAGATGTTTTAAAATGGCAATAATCTGTATTAGGAGCCATAAAGTATATACAAAAATAATTTAGCATTTTAAGGCTCAGGAAATAATAGTTTGATGTTCTCATCATCCCTAATATGACTTACATCATCAACTAAACTCAAAAAGTTTGAGGAAAACAGTGTCTGCCTTAAAACAATCTATAAAGTTTCTGATTTTGGATTAACATTAATCAGCTACTGGATACTATGATACAGACCCAAACTAGGTCTACAGAAACAAGGACAATTATCAGTACTTTCCTTTCTTTGAATCTTATAATTCTATTTTAAAGTATTATTACATGTTACTTTCAATAAAAACTCAGTATTTCTATTATAAGTGTAATTATATGAAAAGGATAAATGAACTGGGATTCTTACTGTGAAATTCCAGGTATAGAATTTAGACATATTTTTGGAAATAAAAGAAGCACTAATATTACTAATGAATAACACAGGTAGGTAGAAAAGTTGGCCCTCCCCTTCCCCCCCCAAAAAAAAACCAAAGAAGAATTATATGACCGCAGAAGAACAATCAAGACTCTGATCCGCGGGTGAGCCAGTTGTTCTCCCATGATATAGCAGTACACTGCCCTGATTCACACTTGAGTTAGAATATATTTAATTGCAAAAAATACTCATATTCTATATTTGGATCAAAACCCTTATGAAATCACTTAAATGCATTTATTGCCCATTTTAAAGAAATTAATTCACTTAGAAAAGGTACTTGTTTGTGAATATTGAAAATAAAAACACCTGCTAAATATACAGGTTTGAGCCACTGGAGAAATGAGAATTAAATTCCCAAGCAGCCATCTCTCCTTAGGTCCATGGCCAGACACCTTTGTTTCCCCACCTGCAGAGGTAACTGGACCCTACACGAATGCCAGGAAGACAGATAGTCAATGTGTTGGGACATGTCAGCCAAACACGCCTGCCCTGGACAGAGCTATGTTAAACACTAGTGGTTCTGGACCTTAAACTGTGTCAGATAAGACATACCAAGGGATAAATACTGTGGCTATAAATACAGCTCAAGAAACTGGATCATTTTCCAGGTTGTTGAATTTCAAATGCCTGCCAAACAGAGTGTAATATCTGAGACTCTCTCTTTTTGCAACTCTCCTGCAAGGGGTGGCGAAAGTCCAATTAATTTAAACAAGAAAATCTAGAAAGTGACGACCAGAAGGGTTAAATTGTTCAATTGAAACTTGAAATTAATTTCACAAATTTTAATATGATATTCAGAGGAAATTAAGTTTAACTGTAAATCTCATTCACTGCCACAATAGCGATAGACTAAAGAAATATAGGACTTGCTAAGGAAGGCTGAATGTTGATTAATTTCTCTACTGCGGTCCTGGGGTTCAGACTGCTCAGACATGTGAATTGCATCCAGTTTTCTGATTGGCCATCTGGGGCAAAGGTAATTCACAAAGTTGAAGACACCTGGGAAACCCTTCTTCCAAATCAAACCAAACCAAACCAAACCAAAAACCCACAAAACTCTGGTGAGTTCAAACACTGCATTATTTAGATTTCATTCATTATAAATGACTGAAACCCAATTTAAATGGCTTATGCAGCAAAAAGGGATGTAGGGGCTTACCGTAACTGAAAACGTGCAAGGAGAGCATGGCTTCAGGCCTGGCTGAGCACAGGTGTTCAAACAGTGGAATTGAGACTTTGTCGCTCAGCTCTGCTCCGATTGGTTTTGTTCCCAGGTAGTCTCTTTCCATGAGATATTCCTCTGCAGCTCCAGACTTTTATATTCTCTCAGCCTTAAGTTCAATAGAAAGAGGACTTCTCTTAAAAACATGTCCTATAAGCATACCCGAATCGAGTCTCCTTGGCCCGGCTTGGATCACATGACCATTGCTGAACCAATCACTGTGGCCCAGGAAATGGAACAAGATCAATCCCCCAAATCCCGTAGACTGAAGGGTGGTTTTTCAAAGGAAAATCAGCCACCCAGAAGGAGGGGAAATGGGTATAAGGCAGCGTGTCTCTGAAATCCTGCACAGGATGGGCTTTACATGAAAAACAAATTGGAAAGCCAGACTCCCATTGCAGAAGGGCTGCTGACCATAGCCCAGGGGACCATGTGGCCGTGTGAGGACTCCCGTACTATTCCCAGCCAGATTCTAGCTCTGTCTGTTCAATCTTCAACTACTGGTTCATGGCAATTATCACACAGAATTGTCATTCTTCAGTGTGTCTTATGTTCCCATTACAGAGTGGTCAGGGTCTTGTCCTTCTCACTTCCTTGGCACCAGCAGAGGGCTGGCACCGAGCAGATGCTCACTGAATCTGTGTTTCACGGAGGGATGGTTCTAGGACCACGACAGCTTTGACGGAGAATAAAGTTCACAGAGTAGACCTTGATCTTTCTTGCATAAAAATCATACCCTTCTAGAGGCTTGGTCTGCTTCAGCGGCGTCAGTAACTTAGGCCTTCTCTTCCTCCTCCTCCTCTGCCGCCCCTTTCATTTCTCTTGCTTACAATCTACTCAGCTGTGAATCCCAGAGTGGGCCCAACCCTCTGTCTCACTCATCAGTCTTTCAGAGAACATGAGTTCGCCACAAGGGAAGCCAAGAGCCACTACATCTAGGGCAGGGGTCAGCAAACTGTGGCCCACGAGTCAAATCCACCCCAACACCTGTCTCTTTAAAGTTTTACTGGAACACAGCCACGCCCATTTTAAATGTATTGTCTACAGCTGCTTCTGCATTGCAATGGCAGAATGCAATGGCTGTGATGGAGCCGTATAATCCACAGAGCCGGGGATAACTCCCAGCAGGCCCTTTATGAGAAGAGTCTGGTAACCCCTGTCCTAGAGGGGTGGGCACAGCACATCTCTCATTGCATGTGGGTCATGGAGCATCACAGTGTGTTCCTGGGGGACGCCGGATTGCTCTTGGTCTTCAAACACTTGCTGATGCTCATGAAGATGGAGATTACCCAGTGGGCAAGAGGATTCTGGGCCAGGCCAGGTATGGAAAGAAACCGACAAGACTCCACAATACATGGGACAAGGAGAGCAAATCCTAAGGTACGTTAGAAAAATCTCACAGCCCACTTTAAGTCTGACTCCACCTATTGAGAAGCCTTCGATTAAAGCAGTGGTTCTCAACCAGGGCTGCGTTTGGAAATTACCAGGATGCTTAAAATCCTTTAAATACTGTGGAGCTTTAAATACTTGAAATCTCCAAAGGTCCTGATTTAATTAGTTGGGAATGTTTTTAAAGTACCCTACTCCCCAGGTGATTCACATGGCAGTTAAAATTGAGAACCACAGGGTTAGTGGTTAGCAGATTTGGGAGAGAAGAGGGTGGTGCCAATCTGGGGAAAGCATGAGAGAATGGAAATAGCACAGGTGTCAGAGTTTGGCAAACCAGGCATTCTGACACTGCACCTAAGCTGCTGTGTGTTGGTCAGCTAGTCATTTGACCTCTCTGAGCCTTATCCGCAATATCTGTTAAATAGGAATAAGAATGCTTACCTCACAGTGTTATTATGAGGGTTGTGTGAGATTTTTCATTTATCTGTTTATTTTAGAAAATTGATTTGAGATGCCTACTATATGTCTGGCAGTGTCCAAAGACCTAGGTGACTGCTCTCATGGAGCTGACACTGTGGTAGAAAATCCAGGCACTAAATAAATGCATAACATGATTTCAGAAAGTAAGTAACATCATGAAAAAAGCCAAAGCAGAATAGTGGCACGACAGTGACTGGGATGGAGCTATTTTGAGAGGGCGGCAGGGAATTCTCTCTGAGGAGGTGATATTTGGGCAACAGTCTGAATGATGAGAAAGAGCCAGCCCTGCAAAGGGAGTTCCAGGCCTGAGTAGAGGCAAGTTTTAAAAACCCAGCGATGGGAGAAGAGGGCACGGATTCTTATTCCAGGAACAGAAGAAGGGCCAGAGTTCCTGGAGCATAAGGTGTTGGGAGAAGAAATTTGGGGAAGCGAGATTTAGAGAATTCTTATAAACCAGGCTAAGGAGCTCCAATCCCTCCCCACTGTCCCCAGCTATAGTGAGATGATTTTAAGCAGAAGAGTGATAGAATCTGTTTACAGGGACTTAGAAAAGACTGTCTGGTTGCTGGAAGGCAATGGACTGTATACATTAAAAGTGCCGTAGCTATTGTTATTATTAATTCATTCAGAGCACATTTTTAAGCATCCAAAATAGGACAGGCACTAGACAAAAGAAGACAGATAATGCTATACAAATATTTAATAATAATATTTTTATTATAATGTTTGGTTTTTACTTTTATCAAAACTATCCATAAACATGATTTTAAAAGTCAAATAGGTGTACAGAGATTGTTGCAAAAAAGAGCAGTCCCTCAGCCATCCCAGCCACCATTTCCATTTTTTCAGAAACACTTTCATTTCTTCTGATTTTTGAGATATTTACCACCAACCCCGCTCACATCCAATAGCTTTAAATAACTGTCCTATAGAGCCGCTTCCTGATTTTTTGGTTTTAAGAATTAATGATGAATCTCCTCCTATATGTCCTCACTTTGCATACCTACTTTGTAATCGTAGTTCATAGTTGAGGGATGTAGACTATTAAGATTATTTTCTCTTTCCTGCATGAGTTATTTTTCCTGTAGTTCAGAATTTCGTCTAGTTTATGTACTAATCCGTGATTATTTTAACCCTCCCATTTGTGGAAATATACTCTCAATATATTCAAACACATTAGTCATTTGTCAATTTTATCCTCTCAAAAAACTACTTTCAGCTCCAAGATCTTTTGCTTGATAGACCTATATTGTGTAACTTTGGTCCTGGGACCTTCCTTCCCCACTACACTGCAGATTTCTCTTGTGTTGGGTACCTTATTTCCTAGATCCCACGGCTTTCTCTTTCACTGTTTATTTCCTTGTTTTGCTGGAGCACATCCTCTGGATGCTTCTTGAGAAAGAGTGCATGAGAGGTTATCTTATTTTTTGAGATTTAGTCTGCCTAAAATTTCTTTATTTTACCTTCATACTTTGTTAATAATTTATAGAATTCTAGGTTGGAAATTATATCGCATTAAAATTTTAAAGATATTGCTTCATTTGTCTTTTGTCTTTTAATGCAGCTGTTGAAATATCTGATGCCATTCTGATTTTTGTTTCTTGGTTTGCAACATCGCGTGCGGTCGTGCGCATGTGCTCTCTCACGCTCTCTCTCCGTGTGTATGCGCTCTCTCACGCTCTCTCTCCTCACCCGCCTCTCTGTATCTGTCATATCTTGTAGAATCTGATTGTCCTCGGGATTTTGAAATCTCATGATGTGCTTTGCTGTGGGGATGTATTTACTCATTGGGCTGTGCCAGGTGCTCAGCAGGTCCTTTCAAACTGGAAACTCATGTTGTTCAGTTCTGAAAAGTTATCTTGAATTATTTCTTCGATGATTTTTTTCCTCACAGTTTTCTCTGTATTATTCTAAGAAACTCATAATATTCCGATGTCGAACCTCCTGGGTCTGGTCTTCTAATTTAATTTTCTATTCTATTTTTTTGTATTTTTGCTCTACGTTTTGGAAAAAATATTTTCAACTTTATCTTCCAAATGTCAACTGAGATATTTGTTTCTGTATCATATTTTTAAGTTCCAAATGTTCTTTATTCTCTGAAAGTTTCCTTTTTATAGCATACTGGTTTTGTTTTATGGAGGCTATAACTTTTCTTATCCTTTTGAAAAAACTGATTACATTTAGAATTTTTTTCTTTTCCTTACATGATCCTGAATTCCTCTTAATTGCTTCATTTTTTCATTCAACTAATATTTATTAAGTGCTTGTCATATGCCAGGCAACCAGAAATGTGGGATAATTTAGGAGATAAAGATCCCCAACCTTGTGCAGCTTACATTTTTGTTTCTTATATTCTTGTCTTTTTTAATATCAGAACCTTTCCTGATGGGTGTGGTGAACCTTGGCTCTCTGTTCATATTTAAGAGTAGGGTACAAAAAATCCAATGGGACGTTTCATGTATGAGGGAGATACTTGTTACTTTAAAATCTATTGTAAGTGACATGGCTGGGCTGTTTCCGTGGAGAACTTGTGATGTTAGCATCTTTAGGTCTTCTGTAAGATTCACTCAAGAAAGATCTTCCAGTCTCCTGCCTGATAGGTCTCAGCCTGCCTGCCAGCCCCCTGAGGGTTGAATAGGGAAATATTCCCTACGTTAACTTCCATTTAACCTCTTTATTTTCAGTGACTGGTGTCTAGAGTTTCTCTGTTTTGCCCTTTTGAGAGACCATGTCTCCAGCCTTCTGCTCAAATTGGGAAGGGCAGTCACAGCCGTGGTGCTGAGTTGGGGAGAAAACCCACCTTTTTTTTTTATTTCAGAGTATTACGGGGATACAAACTTTGGTTACATAAATTGCCTTTGTATTGCCAGAGTCAGAGCTACAAGCGTACCATCCCCCAGACAGCGCGCACTGCCCCATTTAGGTGTGGTTTACCCATCCCCTCCACCCCCCCCACCAGCTGCCTGACACCAGATGAATGTTACTTCCATATGTGCACATTAGTGTTGATCCATTAGTACCAAGTTGATGGTGAGGACCTGTGGTGTTTGTTTTTCCATTCTTGTGATACTTCACTTAGAAGAATGGGCTCCAGCTCCATCCAGGATAATTGAAGAGGTGCTAGTTCACCATTTTTTATGGCTGAGTAGTACTCCAGGGCATACATATATCTACCATATTTTGTTAATGCAGTCTTGTATTGATGGGCACTGGGTTGTTTCCACATCTTCCTATCTACTCTTTAAACAGACTTTCAACCAATTCTGCTTTAGCCTCACCTTTACTTTCACTCCCAGGTGTATTAGCGACAATTCTTGAGCCTTTAGACTCTAAAGTCAGAGACTCTTCAATGTAAGTCATTTCGCTCTGGGTCTTCCCACTGCTGGCTTAGGCTTCAGCTTCCCTGGGCCTGCTAAGTCAGTTACATTTAGTCTGCTTCCCACTACCTAAAGTTTTAGTGCTAAGGTCTTCCCTACTATTCCCTTTTTCCTCTGGGTTTATGCCTCTAACAACATCCCTTTACTAGTATTTTAGTGATGTCTCAGGAGGAAGCAGAGCTAAAATATATATGCTCAACCTGAAATTTTTAGCTGTCCTCTGAATCCTTAGTGGAATTTTTAGAGGGTGAAGAACTTAAAATTCCTTCATACTTACTGTGGGCCAGATACAGAACTAAGGATTTTTACCTACACCATTGAACTTAATCCCCACAACAATGAACTTCTTAGAAGTGGAAAAAAAGGATTAGAGAGATTAATTTTGTGATGATTGATTTAATTCAACTTAGATGTAATTGATTAAATAACTACTCTGTGCCTCAAACTGTGCTAGATGCAGAGGATGGATATGTGAATGTCAACATTTGGCCATCTGAACCTGAAACTTGGGAGTCATCCTAGGCTCTTCCATTGTCCTTGGCATATCCTACTGCTTTTATCTCCTCAGTATTTCCCAACTGTGCCCTCCTCTGCTTCCTGTATAGCTCTGCCTTGGTTCAGGGCTTTGAGATCTTTTTCTGCAACTTGCAGTAATATATGACCTGAACTTCCTGCGCACCACTCCATCTTTAGCCAAGGTGGTCTTTCTAAACAATCAATCTGATCACATCATTCTTTTGCTTAAAATCTAAATGTGGTGGACATTACTACTGCACACCAGTGTCCCACACAGCTGCCCAGCAGTCGTTTGCACACAGGGAAGTGCCGAATTCCTTTCCAAGTCCTCAGCTCTTAGCTCAGTACCTTGCATCCTAATTAGCATCCATCAGTGTCTACTGAACTGAACTAAACATAATAGTCCAAGCCATCACAAGCTTGCATTCCACCACTTTAATGGACTGCAATCCATCAGGATTCCAACCCAGCTGTGAATGAGTCCAGGCCTCCAGATGGCTTCCCTGTGGTGCCCAGTGGCGGCAGCCATTGCCTTGCAGGCTTCCCTCTCTCTCCTCACTCTTTGGGTGCCTTCAGTGATCTCCCTCTCCTGGCCTGACTCTGCACACAGCCTGGGTCGTCTCCTCCATCCCTAGAGAAAAAGCAAAGCACCTACCCTAATATTTTATCCAAATACCAGAAGAGTGGGATGGGAAGGAGCAACATCCCCTTCCCCTTAGCCAAATCAGGACACCCCCAACCCTGACCATCTTGGGGTGGCCTTGGAGGCCCAGCTTAATTTTATATTCTGAGTCTTCCAGAGTTCTCCATGCATTTAACCTCCACCATGGGAGCAGTTGATTAGACTGTTGGGGGAGGGAGAGGGGGAAGGGTAGAACAAAGTTTATTTGGTTTTCGCATTACCCATGTAGTATTAGGTGGGAATTTCCAAGAAATTATGTGGCAGTGACGTTATAACTTTCACACGATGGCTGGAAGCAACATTATAAAAATATTGCCTTATACAACTCCATATGGACATATGAAATTTCATTCCATTTTATACATGTAATTAAGTGGCCCACATAATGAAGTACTGTGTGTGCGAAGAGGGAGATATCTTTTGTAGGTAAAAGATAGCCAGGGCAGGAACAGGACTGGTTTAAAGGGAAGCAATCGAGCAAGCGTGGCAGGAAATTATGGCACTTATTCTCTAAGCAACTTAAACTTGGATTTTTCCCCCTTAAGCAAGACAAATACATTGACTATCCTTCTGTTAAAATACTCTTCCCCCGCCTACTAGAGGTAGTGAGTAGAAACGTTCTGAGCTTGGAATCAGATAGAGCTGGGTTCAAACTTTACATTGGTACTCACGAGCAGAGTGATCTAGGGTAAGTGGCGAAGCCAGTGCCACTCAAAGTGTGGCCCCTGAACTGGCAGCAGCCTCTAGGAGCTCTTTAGGAATTCGAATTCAAGGGCACCACCTCAGACCTGCAGACTCTGAGTCTCCGAGGATGGGGCCTGGGAACCTGTGTTTAACAAGCCCTCTGGGCAGTTCTGATGCTCACAAAAGAGTGAGAACCACTCACTTAAATTAGCACAGTGTTATTTTCCCTTTCCTCTAAATGGATCCTTTGTGGCAAAACCCCCAACTCCAAGTAGCTTAAAAGAACAGGAACTTAATTATTCGCGTAACCAAAATCCAGAGGTAGAACTACCTTCCAGAGAAGCTTGTCCAGCACCTCAAACAATGTCACCTAGGACCCTTTTATTCTGAGTTCCCACCATCTGAGCATAATGAAGGCTCAAAAGAGAATTCAAGGAAGTTTAGAAAAATAAAGTTACAGGCCAGGCATAGTGGCTCATGCCTCTAATCCTAGCACTTTGGGAGGCTGAGGCTGGAGGATACTTGAACCTAAGAGTTCAAGAGCAGCCTGGGTAGCATAGCAAGACCTCGTCTTTGCAAAAAAATACAAAACTTAGCCAGGTGTGGTGGCACACACCTGTAGCCTACATGAGAGGCTGAGGCAGGAGGGTCACTTAATTGTGCCCAGGAATTTGAGGTTACAGTGAACTATGAAGACGCCACTGACAGACACAATGTTAGGCGAATCTGTACCCCACAAATATCAACTTGCTTAGAGTACCCCAACCCATTCATTGAGCTTCGCCTTGCCTGTTGGTATTAGAACGTACTGTTCATTTTTTCTGAACTGCAGTCAGGGGAACTCCCATTTATCCTTCAAACTACTTGGACATGGGCTATTTTCTGAAGCTTTCCTAGTTTCCCTGCCAGAGATAATCTCAGTTCATCTGTGCTCCCAAGGCCTCTATCATGCACCCTGTCCTCTGCCTGGGCTCTATTGCGTCATTATAGGTTTTTGTGACCTGCCTTCCACCCTCATCACTGAGCTCCTGGAGGGCACATCATCAGTTGAAAACCTCTGGCACCTGGCAAGGGGCTTGGCACAAAGCAGATGGTCAAGAGACCATATTGAACTGAACCGACCCTTCTCAGAATTGTGGGCACATGTAAGAGGCCAACCCAAGCTTAACACCATGCAGGACACAGTGGAGGGTAGGGGCTGTTAACCCTCACACTGGCCTACAGCCTCCATGGAACTCCCAAAAGACCAATTCATTCTCTGCCAGTCTGAAGAGACTCAGTGATTGTCTAGAACAGGGCAATGCTGTCTAGTAGAACTTTCTGAAATGATGAAATTGATAAAAAATACCTGTGCCAGTAGCCTCTAGCCATATGTGGCTATTGAGCACTTGAAATGTGACCAGTGAGACTGAGGAACTAAATTTTTATTCTATTTGATTTTACTTAATTTAAATTTAATAGTCATATGAGTCCCTGGCTACCATATTGGACATTGCAGACCTCAAGGATGCCTGAGAGTACTCTGGTGGAAGGAGAGTGGAGAGGTCATTCAGGGAGAAGTAACATATACAAAAGCATGTAGAGAAACTTCAACCTATCCTTGCTACAGCCTCAAAGCAGGCTCAATGCTGCCTCCCCTCCCCAGAGACAGAGCAGATGTCAACAGCTCTTTGGAAGCTGGATTCCATTAATCAATTCCAAAGACATTCTAGAGGGCTGAATTGGAATATGACAAATTATGTTAGGATATGTTCATACTTCTAATCTTTCCTACAAGAATCTGTTCCTTCTGGCCCCTGAAAATTCAGTGGGGCCCATGAATCACAAAGGTTCTGAAATGTTTTTTCCTGGATAGTGTTCCTCTTTTAGAGGCTCTGTGGGAATTTAGGAATCCACCGAGGCAAATATTCCAGGAAGCATCTGTGTGAGAGTGCTCAGTGAGGTATGAGGGTGACACTAGGCTCCTGGGGGTTGTGGACAGAAAGCGACCTGGTCTGAGTCCCTTGCTGGGACTCTCTAAAACAGGTAACCACAAAAAGCAAGGAGGGCAATTTGGGAAGAACCTTTCCCACCAAGGCCTCCCAGCCATCTGAACATGCAGAGGCCAGTGTCTGAATGCCCCCACCCTCCACAGGCAGGGACAGACCTGTCTGGGCTGGGCTCCCTAGGTAGGGTCACCTTCCAAAGTTCTATTAGTTTTGTGCCCAGGAATGTTCTAGTGATGGGTAGTCTAGCTTAGATTGCTGAGTTGAAAAAGTTTATATCTGGGTTCAGCAGGAAAGGGTGCCTGATTGATTAGAACTGTTTGCTGACAGTGTGGGAGGGGGCAACTGCAATGTGGCTGTTGTATATTTACAATCTCTGACTAGGAATAATGCTGTTTTTAGTAGACATTTATGACTTGGCATGGGATATGTGACAGGGCAGGTTGACTCGATTTTATAAACAGCACTAGGAACTTAACAATTGATAGACACTTTCTTATTGTAAAGGTGGGGGAAGGATTAGCATTTACAAACACAATTGCCATCCTAGGAAGGGAAAGCCAAGTGATTGAAAAGCTCTTTTAGCCCAAGTAAATAGAAAGGAGGAAATAATAAAGATAAGACTGGAAATCAATGAAATTGAAATGTACAAGCAATAGAGAAAAATCAATGGAACCAAAGCTGGTTCCTTAAAAAGATCAATAAAATTGATAAACCTCTAGTGAGACCGAAGAAGAAAAAAGAAGATAATACAAAAGTTACAAATATAAAGAATGAAAGAGGGGAGGGACAATAAAGAACTATGAAAAATGTCTTTGACTTTTTAGTCAATGAATTTGAAAACTTAGATGAAGAGGATACATTTTTAAAAGACAAATTATCAAACTAACAGAAAAAGAATAGAAAATATGAATGGTTCTGTATCTATTAAATAAGTTGATTTTGTAATTAAAAGCCTTCCCACAAAGTAAATTCCAGTTCCACAAGTGTCATTGGTAAATTCTCTAAAATATTGAAGAAAAAATTAATCCCAAACTTACCCAAGCTCATTTTAAGAGTTCAGCATTATCCTGATGCTCAAAGCAGACAAAGCCATTACACAAAAAGAAAAACTACAGACAAATATCCTTCATGAATACAAACACAAAAATCCTTAACATCATATTAACAAATCAAAGTTAACACTACATAAAAAGAAAAATACATCATGACCAAGTGAGGCTTAATCTAGGAATGCAGGGTTGGTTTAATATTTTAAAAGCAATCAATATAATTCACCACATATTGACATACAATATTGATTAATCCAATGAGGAAAACCATATGATTATCTCAACAGATGGAGAAAAGACATTTGAAAAAATTCAACCCCATTCATGTTAAAAACTCTTGGCAAACTAGGCATAGAAGAGAACTTCCTCAACCTGATAAAGGCATCTGTGCAAAACCTACAGTTGATGGTAAACTATAGGGCTAAGATGGTAAGAGAAGAACATTCTGAGAAGGTGACAGTTGAGTTGACATGACAGAGTCATCTATGGACAGAGCAGAGGGAAAAGTGCATTCTGCAATATAGTGAACTTGTTCGTACAAACCCTTTCCTTGTTGCAGGGGGTGAACGGATGAAAGGGGTTCTCAGTTGCAGGGGCAAGACCAGTTATAAGGCACAGTGATAGCCTGGCTGGGACAGAGGAGGTGGCTGGTGCATTATGCAGACTAGGCTCCAAGGAGGGGAAATGCATTACGACCCTAGTCAAGAGTTCAGAGTTCCTATGATAGAACCATAAAACCTTACATTTTGAAACATATTATTGTATAATATCACTTCCATGATTTACTTGACAGATCATAATCTGTATCAGCTGCATAATCTGTAGCTGATACCTATTTTACAGCTAAGAAAAAGAGGTGACATGACTTGTTCAAGGACACATAGCTCATAAGTAGATTTGAACCCAGCTTTGTGTGACTCTGAAAGTCACACTGCCTCTTGGTGATTAGAAAATGATGAGTTCCTGTCATTGAAAAAAATGCAACACGTAGATCAGTCTTTCACTTTCCCTTGGAAACAAGGAAAGGAGGAGAATGCTTAGTCTGTTGCTCATTCATCAGTGACAGACTAACGGACATGGCGCATCCTCTGGTTTCCCCAGAGACTGGAGCTTTTTGTCCCACTGACATTCATGACTTGCACAGCCAGCAGCTCTCAGAGCCTTAATATGCTTCTATCTAGAACGGGAATAATAGGTCCAGTTCTGCCCATTTAATGTAGTGCTAGGACGAGACACACTTTTTTTTAAAATGAAGAACTGTATGAAAATATGTGATGTTTCCTATTAGCTCAGAACTGCAAGATCCTGCCACCTGCACGAGACCACCATCTGGGGGGGACGTGCTCCACTGGCCAGGGCTCTCCTGAAGGCCAAGGCCTGATGGGTCCTCAGTGCCAGCACAGACCTGCCCAGCACACAGTAGGTGCCCTACTGGGTGTGATGCTGCACGGGAGGAAGGGGGTTCCCGGTGCTCAAGGAGGTACAGCTGGGGCCTTGTCTTGCTGGATCCCTGAGGCTGCAAAGGACACAGTTTCTCTCAGGATGATCTATGGGGACAGCATCTCAATATTCCACCTAGGCTTGCTTCTCTGACAATACGACGGATTTCTCCTCTTTATGGATTTTTCAGAAGCAAAAAGAACAATGACAACCATATGTTGTCAACCCAGGAGATTTATTGATTGTTTTGTGAAAAAATGTTTGTTATGACAGGGACAGTCTAACCACCAGGGGCAAATAAGGTGTCAGCTGCAGGCTGTCTGGGTTGTCCCCCACTACCCCTCAATATCAGGCCACAGGGAACTGCCAGAGTGGGAAGCTCAGTGCCATCCCTCTGTGGGTGGAGGGACACGATGTCCCCACTGGATCTTCCCTGATCAATAATCTGATCATGACAACATCCAAAGCCCCGTCGCAGACTTCCAGGCTCAGTTCTCCCATTGCCCTCTGTGTTCAGAAACAGGAACCTTCTGGCAGCATCTCCACGGCCTTGTGTATGCCGTTCCCTCTCAATGGGCCCTCTTCCCCGAATCTCCATCTTCGGATAGACGTAATCATTACTTCCTCACAGGAGCCTTCCCTGCCCTTCTTGACTCCTGTTATCCACTCTGCTAGCGCCACGAATCTCTCCCCCACAGCCCTCGTCAATGTTGTAATTTTACATTTGTTTTTGTGATTCTTCCATTAATATCTGTCTCCTTTACTCAGTGTAAACTCTCTGGGGCCAAAGATAGTGTCCTTCCTTTCTCCTTTGTGCACACCATAGTCTTCCTCACTCACACTGAGCTCAGGAAAGGACAAATGAATGAATTTATAGTCCCCAGTGTCGCCAACTATAGCTGGGTTGTGTCAGATGTATTTTTTCTGCAGAACTGAACATCACTCCCCCATCAGTCAGCCCAAGCACGTAACAGCAGGCAGGGGAGAGGGACTGTAGCTAGCCGTTGGCGGCACTTTGGCAGAGAAAGTCTGAGATTGGCTGCCATTTGGCTAACATGAAAGGAAATAAGGAGTTAATTTTTTTAGAAGCCCACAGAGCAGAATATTTTAGGACAATGGTTAAGCCAACTCTTGTATCCCCAGCAGTCACCTAGGAAGCATTTAGAAATGCATATTCCCAGGGCTGTTTCCCAGGGAGTTTAGTCAATCTGAGTTGTGTTAAAACATCATGTTTACAAAGTCTCTTAGGTTATTCCAATGGACCATGCTTTGAGAGACTCTGGCCTAAAGAAATAAGACACACTTTTCTTTGTTTTTGTTCTTTGTTGTTTTTTGAGATTCCATCCCAATATCTCTTTGACTCAGAATCATTTCCCTAGACACAAAAGACCTTTATTAGGGAAAAAGCCAGATGCATCAGAAAGGCACATGCTGGCCTGCGTGTGTATGTGCATGTGTGTGTGTACGTGCACGTGTGTGTGAGCAGGTTTGTGTATATGCATGAACGTACTGCATGTTTCAATTTTTAAAAATACTACATTAGCACATTATCTTGATTATCGAGTTTTTTGGCGCCCCCTGAAATTCTGTAGCCAAAGTGAGTGCCTCATCTGCCTCACCCCTAGACAAAGTCCTCAGGGAGTGCACAGAGGAAGTATGTGCGAAGCACCCTGCACAGTATGAGACTCAGGGCAGGCCACAGGACACGCTGCTCCCAAAGTCACTGTTGTGATTCCAGGAGGGTAGGGGAGTGGTGCAGTGGCAGCTCCCAGGCAGGAGTGCCAACTCCACCTTGGGGATTGAGGGAGGGTGACATTTGAGCTGGGTTTTGAAAAGAGTAGGACTTTTTCAGGCAGAAAGGGGGGAAGGATCTTCCAGAAAAAAATTCTTTGGAGAACAGCAAGGCATACTGTATGGCTGGAACCGGGATGGGTGGCGGGGCCTGGTGAGAGACGAGGCGCTTAGTGGCCAAGTCTGATCCTGCTGCAGCTGGAAAACACGGTTACGAGCCTGGAGCTTTTGTCCAGCAGGTGAGGGCCTGGCCAGAGGCATCTGAGCACATGTTCACTGTCCTCTGCAGAGTGTAACGTGTTAGCTTCGGCTTCCTACACCATACGATGGAATTCATAATCTTACGTGACATGCTGCATGTGAAATTTGGAACCTGTCAGGGCTGTGCCTGTGTGTAATTGTATAATATGATTCCCTCACACGCCATGATTATTCAGTCCTCATGACCGATGTCGAGGGGGCCCCTGCATGCAAGCTCATATCAGATGGGAGGGCCAATTGTAATGTCCCTGAGAAGTGGCAATGGGAGGAGATGACGGCCACTTGGCCTGGCAGAGTGCTGAGAAGTGCCTGTTCTTTCTTCCTTTCTTGCCCCCAAGCATCCTCCCCAGCCCTCTGCAGCATTGTGACTGTCCCCAGCCCTGGCTCCCCTGCCCGCCCCCCACCAGGGCCTCCATTACCACGGCACCATTCTTACTGCCCTCACCTGCAGGAGCAGCCGGATGGTGCGGTGGCAGACAGCGGGTGGGACACGTTTCTTCAAAAGGGAAACGCAGCAAGATGCACCAGCCGGAGTTGAAGCCAATCCTCTCTGGCATGGTGAGCAGTTACAGCGAATGTGCCGACCGCCACTGGCTGTGCACAGCCACCAGAGTGTGGCCGCCCCTAGTCGGGTTCACGCAGTCCTTTCACACATCCGCGTGTCGCACACTCAGGTGCTGGACTGCTTGTTCATGTGGGCACCCGGTGAACATGCCACACTTGCTCAGTGTCTCCCACACTCCTTGCCGTCCACACTCAAGGTGGCCAAATGCCATGACTGAGGAGCTGGAAGGACAAGGGCGAGAGGAGGGCAATTGGGTAAGGAGAGGGCCTTCGTTTCTTAGGGAGTCTTTTTCCTTTCTCAGGGACTTGTCTGTCAAATATTTTGGCTGGAGCTACCATGTTAGTTTTCCTCCTTCCTATTTTGTCATGGGATGACTTTCTGGGACTACTCCATTCTTCCAAGTGTTCTTCTGTCCCTTTGTCTTCTTCCCTAATTCTTCCACACCACAGCCTGTGTCACAGTCAAGGCGGCAACGAAGCTACATGCTCAGCTCAGCATCTGAGAGTTCCCAGACCTCACTTGATTCTCACAGAGGGAGGCCCTGTTATGATTCCCACCACAAGGGTGAGGAAGCTGAGTCTCAAATGGGTGAACTGCCCTGCATAAGCTGATAGAATATCGACTGAGTTTGCCTGCCTGCCATCCCATTCACCCTTCTTCCAGTTACAGTCCTTATGCACCTTCCTTAGGGACTGGCTCCATCACTTCCTAGTTCTCTGGCCTCAGCTTCCTCATCTGTAGAATGGGAGTGATTACAATAGCATTCAGGACCAGACAGTGGAAAACCTAAAAAAAATGATACTTCTGTGTTTCAAAGGTGCATGCTTTAAATGTTTGTTCTGCATTCATCTTGTGGGGGGTAGTGTGAGGGATGGGGGTGATCTAAGAGATGCCGCTAAGGTTTCCGCCAGGAAGGGGACTGTCTCCGGGCCCTGGCTGGTGCTCTGAGGGGCTGCGGCGCCCACGCCCCAGTGGTACGACTCAGGGAGGTTTGGGAGGTCAGGGGAGGCCTCTTACTTCTGCTTGGGGGCCCTCCAGTAGCAGAAGAATCAGTTTACACTTCACCCTTTGTTTGGAGACCTAAATTAGAGTCACATTTCTGGTTTATTCTAGTGATATGTTAGTGGGGCCCTGGGCAGTGGCCTGGCTGAGCCTGCCCGAGATTGGTGGTTGTGAGAGTCACCTGAGAAGCTGCTTGGAAAATGCTGGGCACATAGTAGGTGCTTTATGAAAAATGGTAGCTGAGCCCTGAGCTTAATTCCCCAGCTCAGGGCAGATGAGTTCTCAGGACCCCACACAGCCAGGCTGGCCTTGGCCTTGCCCCCACCGGGAGGTGACACTGAGCCCCCGGGGCCCACAGTGATCCTGCTTCCCGCCCAAAGGTGGATGGTCTGGCTGCCGAGTTCCCCGAAAATTGGTTCCGCATGTTGCGGACATCAGCCCAAACGTTTGCTCAGCACACAGCCGTGAGGGCCCTCCCGGGAGGCTGAAACCCACACCACCCCACCACCCGCCCCCAGCCGCAGGCTGCCAAGCCACTGCCCACAGGCAGCTCCCGGGCCAAGCGGTGGGAGAGCAGGGGACTGCGGACTGGGACTGGGACTGGGGCTGGGGCCCCTCCCTGCCGCCCGGGCCCCCCAGGCGGCAGCCCTGCCGCCACCTGGTGGCTGAATGGGGAACTGCACCAGCATGGCAGCCCCTCTATTCCCCTGGCCTGCCCACCCAAAGGCTGGCTGGAGGGCTAAATCCTCCAAGGATGGTCCTTCTCCCATTCCAGGAACTCCCAGAGCAGGGAAATGCAGTTCCCAAGACTGGGCTATTTTTAAACGGCAGCATTCGCCATGCAGATGCTCTGTTTATGGCTGACGTTCTGAGCCAGTGAGCGGAGTTGTGCATTTAACCAAAGGCAGATGCCAAGATGGGGGTAATTAGGGTGGGCTGGGCCTGTCTATTCCCAGGCCTGGCGGCTGGGCAGGCAGAGGGCCGGCAGGCCACCCTGAGGCTGAGGTTTCCACTAGACCAAGGAGGCTCTGGGCCCTGGCTGGTCTTTGAGGGGCTGTGGCCTCCAGGCCTCTCTGGTCTGACTGAGGGAGGTTGAAGGGGAAGAGGGGAGGCCTTTTACTATATCTCTTTAATACCGTTGTTATTATCAACAACCTTTGCCAAGCAATAGTGCCTTATAGTCTAGTCTATAAAGGGTAGGCATTATTTTTGCCATTTTGCTAATGAGGAAGCTGAAACTCCTTAGCATCCCAGACTTGTGCCAGCCCCATGTCGCCTCCTCTAAGAACTTTTCCATGAGTTCCCGCTCTGAATTCTCTTCATTTTTGCTACCACCTCAATGGGCCCTGATCTCAACAATCCTTATAATCTGATTCCAGGTCTGATGACCTCTTGACTAAGGTCATCTTTGTCCTGCTTTCTCTGCCACTTGGCAGAGAAATCTTTGCTATTGTTGAATGAGTATGTGAGCACCTCCCACTGCTCAGCCCTGGGCTAAGTGAGCTGGATTTAAGAGAAGAAGAAGGCTCTGCGTGAATTCTTGATGACTCTAAGTTCTCCTTTGAGTGAAAATTGTCTAAAAGAAGGCAAGGCCACGTGAGTGACCTTCCAACTAGGCCTGTGAGATCAGGAGAGGGTTGGTGGGGGGCTTCCTAGAGGAGGAGCGGAAAGGTGGTGATGAGGAGGACAGTCTTGAGCAATGAGGACCACTACAGCGGCAGCAAGAACACAGCAGGAACCCCCGCCATGAAGGGCAACAGACACTAACCCTAACCCTAACCCTCACCTGTCTTCCCACAGGCTTCTGAGTCAGTCCTGGTCAAGGCAGGCTGCACAGCAGAGGCCTCAGCCTCCAGCCTATCTGGGAGGTGGGGTTAAGTTCACAGCGAGTGAGGTCTGGATCAGGGCAAACGAGGGCTTCCCTACCCCACTCTCTGTCTTGACCACCTTGGTTTCCCTGATTAGACCTTTGGTTCTCTCAGGACTCAGACCCTGGCCTGAACCAATAGCAGCTGGCGTAGTCCCAAGACTGAGTCATGCTCTGGTTATCCTCCCACTGTCTTTCCAACTGTGCCAGAGTTTTGCCTTGAATGCCCAATATGCCACCCATCGCCCTGGTGCCAAAAGCTCCCGATGCCTCTGCCCTCAACCAAGCTGGGCCATGGCCCAGGACCAGGTCAGCTTCCATCTCTTTGACCTACCTGGACCTAGCTTCTTCCCGCTTCCTCTTGTCCTGTGGGTCTGGTGCCCCACATACTTTGTACCTGGAAGTATGGGCCAGACTTTGGGAGGCTTGGGCACCAAGCCAAAGACTGTGGATATTGTACAGTGGCCTGTTATACAATCCTTGCGGGCTGTTGTGGGCACACTGCGAATGTGCCCACTGAGGCAGGGAGGCAGCTGCAGGCCACTGCAGAAACCTCAGGGTGAATGAGGAGGAGGAGGAACAGAAGGCCTGAGCAGCAAGGTAGGCGTGTTCTGAAGGTTAGAGCCCACCACGGTCACATGTAGGAGACAGAGGACCTGAGGGAACACCAGATCCTTGCCCCTTGCTGCACAGATGGCAACACCCTAGACCAGAGAGGAGAGACAGTCGCCTGTTGTTACGTCGTAGTATATACACGGTGTCATCACCAAATGTCAGCAAGAGTGTCTCTTGAGCTCCTTCGTTTCTCTCCGGGAGGCAGCCTGGTTTGAAGGCAAAAGCATGACCATCTGTATTGAGGCATTGGATTCTGGATTGTTCTGAGTTCTGTCCCAGAGTCTCCATTCACTAGCTGTGTGACCCTGGGCAGGCCACTTAGCCTCTCTGAGCCCAAGCCTTTTTGCCTTTCACATGGAGGCAATGCTGCCTTCCCATAGGGTTGTATCAGGATTTAATGAGGTGATAGCCATTAAAGTACCCAGCACAGCACCTGGCACCTAGCAGGGCTCGCCAGTACCTCTCTGAATCATTTTTAGTTTTTGAAGGATCCAGGGATCATTAGAAAGAAGCAACAGCTTGTTGAATGGAGCAGAGAAGAAGGGGCCCAGAGAGGGGGCATGAGGCAGGTTGATTGTCCAGCCAGCCCCTAGTCACCTCTCTAGTCCGCTGGCTAAAATAACCAATGCAGTGGGCAGCAGACCAGGCTGCAGGACCAACAAGTCACCCCCACCATCTCCTGAGGCCTCCAGAACTGCACCTCCCCCACACACCAAAAAAAAAAAAAAAGCTCCAAGACCTTTGAACTGCTCAGGCCCTGGACTCCTGGGGAGGCAAACATGTGGGCATCCACTGGCGTGTCTGGGGCTTTCTGTCTTCCCTGCGGGCTCGGTGAGTGCCAGGGGGTGCCCGCTGGCCGGGAGCGCCGAGCCTGCGTAGGCGGTGGGCGGCCACCGAGCCGCAGATCCCAGGCGCCGCCGGCGGAAGCCCCTGGCCCAGGACGGAAAATGCCACCTGGGGCCGCACAATCCATCCTGTTGTAATCCCCGGAGCTGGCGTCACCGGGGCCTGTCCGAAAAATGTGTCGTGCAGGGTCTGAACTCATACTTCTGTGTCTGCCGCGGGAGCCGGGGGCGGAGCGGCGCGGGCTGCAGAGGCCCATAAAAACAACCAAAAACGTTTCATTTGCTTTTTTACTTTTTTGTTACAGACCACTTGGCTGCCCGTGCCAGCTGGGAGCGGGGGCCCAGCAAGAGCGCAGAGTTATGGGGCAGCGCTAAGTGCTCTGTTTGTATGAAACTGCCAAAATGTTAGTACAAAGTGGTAGGTGTTTGTGCTGCAGATAATAACTGATGGGCTCCCGGGCGCGCGGCGGACGCCTTGTTATTGCGGCCGCGGCCCTTGTGCGAGGCGCTGCAGCCGCCCGGGAGCCGCGGCAGTATTTTCCTGAGCACGCAGGGCCGGCCTGACAGCCAACCCGCACGCCTGGGCCTCATGAATCAGCCCCCAGGGGCTGGGGGCCAGGCTGCTGGTGTTTGTCTGCTTCTTGGGGTTTGTCTTCCCTGGCCAAAAAAGCCCGTTCCTCAGAACGTTCCAGAACCCACTGTGCCGTGGAAGGAGCAGAGGCCTGTTTGCAATGCCAAGCGCCTGGGTGTCTTGCTGTGGGGAACCCGAGGAGGCTGTCATCTGGGGGGGCAGAGGCCTGAGAGCAGCAGAGTGGGGGTGGGGACGGGAAAGGTTGGTGTGGAAGGTACTGGAAGGGGATGTTCTTCCGGCGTGAGAGTGTGAGGCTCTTCTGGAAGGGAGGGAGAAGACGGACCTGACTTACAATGTCTGGGGGACAAGAAAATCCGTTCACTTGAGCTTCATCCCTCTGACTGTGCCACTTCTCAGTCTCCCAAGCAGGGGATGAGCCAACCCACAGTTGCTGGAAGGTTCTAAGGTGCTGAGTGGTCTCACCCCACCCCATTTATGTGTGGGTATGTGTGTGTGTATTTGTGTGCATATCTGCACATGAAGCTTTCTTCAGCCTCTCCCTAGAGGTGGGGAAAAATTAAGGAATTTGTACAATCTGCTAGACATTGATCAATGGAGTCATCATCAAATCCACTGGGTGCCTCTATGTATAATCTGTTAGACTTTGATTGATAGATCGGTCCATTCATTAAATTGTACTGGGTACCCACACCTTGCCACATTATTATCTGATTGCTAAGGATATGGTAGTGAATAAAAACTAGGACCAAAAGATCCCTGTCCTCATTGAGCCTGCCTTCTAGTGCACAGAGATAGATAAAATACAGACAAATGCATGGATTTGCAATATATCAGATGATGAAAAGAACTAAGAGAAGAAAATAAATCAGGGCTAAAGAGACAGAGAAAATGTAAGGGGGGACCTGGGGAGGTGCTGGGCTCAGAGCAGGGAACAAAACATCCAAGGTCCCTGCAATGTGTATTTGGAGTGGAGATGAGAAAGAAGCAGCATTTGTCCCGTGCATGTCATTGCTGAGTGCTAAGTGCTAGGAAGACTCTGGGCACGTTACATGTTATGTCAATATCACGGTATGCAGCCAAGGGGGAGGAAGGAGTGTCATTATTAGGCCCTTGGGGCAAAGGAGGGGATCAGGTTGTTGAGGCTTTGGGAGGCTGCTGGCGGGAGTGGCAGGCTGGGATTTGCACCCCAGGCCACCTGACTCAAGCCCCTGCTCTCCCATCCCCTTGAGTTTGCTTCTGGTGTGGGGGTGGTTAAACTCCCCAGCTTTGGAGTGATACAGACCTAGCTATGAACCCTGCCACCCACCTCTTACTGCCTGTCTGATTTGCAGCAAGTTATTTCACTTCTTTTAGCTTTATTTTCTCCATTCCCAATAGGCTTTTTTTGAACAATAAACAAGAAATTTCTTTCAATAAAATATACATAAAGCCCTTAACATGATGCCTGGCACAAGGGGACCCCAATAAATGGCTAAACTAATATTGGCATTCTGATTTTCTTTTATGCACAAGGATGCTGGTCAACTAGTTGTGATCACTCAGCTCCCCCAGTGCCAGAGGTTGCATTTGGCCCTTGTCACTGAGCCGTCAATCGTCAACAGGGCTTTGCAGCTCTCCTGAGGGACCCTGGAGCTCCTGGCTACGTCTGCCTGGACACAAACCTTGCCAGCGTGGTGTCCTCAAAGCCTTATGATGGCACAGTCCCTCACTGAGGGCAAGCTACCCCTTGAGTCCCTGCTCTGAGCTTTGTGCCCTGTTCCCAATCACTGCCTTTTACAGATAGAGAAGCATATGGTGGCAAAGACTAGTGATCTGGCCAGATATTCATTGCTGCCCCAAGGAGGGGAAAGGTGGGGGACTGAAGGCAGAACATTTCAAGGACAGGGGAGTTCTGCTGGGGGGACGTGCCTCTAGCGATTGGGAAGCCCCCTTCACTGCTGCTCCAGGATGGCTCTTCCTCTGCCCTTCAGCAGCTCGTGCAGCTAGAGCAGGGAGGAGGGTATTCCTGAGTGTACTCCTGTGTTGATCGGTGTGGGACTGGTGCTTATTTGCTGAATTTTCTGACTTAGTGACTCCAAAACAGAGACTCCAGTAAGTCATGACTAATCCAAAAATGCATGCCAAAATAGAACACTGTTAGAAAGTCCATTTTCAGTCCAAGAAGCTCCTCATTCTCAAGTATAGAAGGAATGGGATGGTGTGAAGAGACTGAGAATTGTCCCCTAATATCTGGCCCTCCCTTTTCTATATTAGTAAAAATTTTAACTGGATATGTGGCTGCTTAGGTAGGACTTTACATTCCAGCCTCTGCTGTAAGTGGGTGTGGTCATATGATTAAATTCTGACCAATGGGTCTAAATGAAAGGCATGTGAACAATTTCTGGACCATGCTGTTAGGGGCCAGCGTGAGCCCTTGTTCCTGCAGCCTGCTTCCTGGAACACGGAGGTGGTTTCAGCCATTTGGACCATATGGTGAGGGCAACACCCAAAGGATGGCAGAGCCACAGATGGAAGAGTCCTGGGCCAGTGGCAGTATGAGCCCTGGCATCAAACCTGGGCTGCTTGTTACATGAGAGAGAAATGCAATTCTACTTCGGTTAAGCTGCTTTTATTTTGAGGTTTTGTTACAGCAGTTGAACCTTTATGCTACTTACCACAGGATTTGAGGGGCTCTTGATCATCTCCAAAGAGCCAGTGCTCAAGAGAGGCTGCTGAGTCAGAGGTCAGAAAACAGACTGAGTCCTGGAATGGATAATAATGACTCTGCCAGTTAGCATCGTCCCCTTACCTTTTCATCAACATCTCTCTCCACGTCTGGCATCTCATGGATGCATTGCAAATAAGGCTTAGGTCACAGGGTAAGTGACAGAGCCAAAGCCAGAACTCGGGGTGTGTGATTGCTCATCCAATCCTCTTCCCCCTGCAACAGGGCTTCCTGTCCATGTATAAATATGTGAAATATGTGTGTGGGGGCGGGGTATAGGGAGGAGAGAGGAGGAGAGCTGTATGATTCTGCTCCAATCTTCAAATGAGGGCTTCAGAGTGGCTCACTGGGGCCCCATACAAGAGCGGCTGGAGGACTCAGGCTTGCTGAAGCCAGCTTGCTGCCCTTGCCCCCTGGGGCTTCTTAGAACAAAGATGGCCCAGAGACACCTTCAGGAACGTGAAGTTTCCCAACAGGGAACATGTGTACGGTTCTGCACGGAACAGCAGCTGGGATCTCTAGCAGAGAGTAGAAGGACACAGTGGTCCAAGTGGCTGATTCTGGCTTCTTCTCTGCAAAACGGTGATACCACCCCCTACAGCACTGGGTTCCTGTGAGAACTAAAGGAATACTGTGTGTCAGGGTGCTCTGTAAAGTGTTAAATGGTCTCCAAATACTCGTGAAGGTAGTTAATAAGAACAGAAAATCAAGGGCTTTCCTGCTTTGTGCTAGACTCAAAAAAAAAAAAAAACTTGAATAATTGATGTGTAACTACAAAGAGTGTGGTCCCCTTCAAGCATCCTGGCTGCTTTACATGTCTGGACAGCATCCACGGAGAGTAGGGTGAGAGGTGGGAACTTGAAGCCTTCATCTAGCTATGTGGCCTTGAATTAATCGTTTAGAATCAGTTGATTCTTGCTTTTTCTCATCTGCAAGATTCAACTGCGATAGTGGATCCACTCTGAGGTGATCATTCTAAAAAATCTGTTAGAATGCTTAATTCCAGTTATATATTTTCTAAATTGTTGGAATAAGATTTTTCTTATTCCTGTTTAAGATTTTTGTATCTCTTTTCATGAATGAAAATTGACCAGCAATTTACTTTTTTTCCTTCTGTGGTTTTGGTAACAATATTATTCTTTGTAGAATGAGTTAAGGAGTGTGGCAAAATGCTGGTCCATCCTCCAGTTCTGATATCTACAGTTTCCTGGACATGACTGCGTAGCCACAGACTACATTTTTCAGCCTCCATTGAGCTAAATGTGGGCCCATCCATGTGATTAAATTAACACCAATGAAATGCAAGTTTAAAATAAACTTGCTTGTTCTAGAATCTTTCTTTCTTCTTCTGTTAGCTGTCAGACAAATGTGTCCATGACCAACCTTCAACCATGCAGATGAGGACAAAGTCCTAAAGAATGATCAAGCAATGAAATGGAAGGGAGGGAGTTTCCTCAATAATTTTGTGAAGCAAATCTGCCTAGCCAGCCTTTGATAGTGGTGGTGGTGGTGCTGGTGGTGGTGGTTTTGGTTATCTTTGCGTCAATTGACTTACACCTTAAATTGCCCAATAGTTAAGAACGTGGCTGAAACTGGTTGAAAACTACTTTATGGCCTAATATGTGATTTATTTTTGTAAATGCTCTATGCATACTTGAAAAGATGTGCATCAACCAGCTAATGGGTGTAGAGCGTTGACTACACTAGTTGATTAGGTTGTTCAAATTTCTATATCCTTTCTAAATTTTTTTCTGCTTGATCTATCAATACTTAGATGTATTGAAATCTCCCACTATAAAGTTAAGTTTTCATTTTCTCTCTCGGTTTCTAACAAGTTTAATGCTATTTCATTAGTACAATATAAGTTAGTAACCTTTATAATTTCCTAAAGAGCAAACCTTTATTGTGATATAATGGCTCCAATGTTTTTTGTTTTAAAGTGCATTTTTTATATCAATATAACTGTATTTGGTTAAGCTTGATTTAGTATGTTCTTTTCTATCTTTTTACTTTCAACATATTTGTGTTCTTATGTTCTGGATATATGCTTTTTACACAGCATACAGTTATCTTTTTAGTCCAATCTGGTAAGCTCTGTATTTTACTTGTTGACTTTAGTCCTTTTATATTTGTTGGAATTATTGATCTGTTTCTTGCTTATAGCTTACTCTGAACGTTCTCTTTGCCTCACTTTTTCTGTACTACTTTCTCTTGCTTTGTTTAAACTTTTTATGGTCATTATTGATTTAACTTAAAAAAATTTGTTTCATTTCTATGTTTTTGTAAGTTGTACAAGTTATACATTTAGTTTTTATTCTTTTAGCTATTTTACTTGCTTTTTACTTTGTACACTTAGCATCATTAAATGATATCTAAACATTTCTCCTCAATAGTAAAAGAAGCAACACAAGAATGTTGAAAGGCTTTCATTACAGTCACTCTTTTCCTGACTTACATGGTGTTGTCATTGAGTATTTTAGGTCTATCCTTTTTAGCCTCACATAGTCACGTGTCATTTAATGATGGGGTTATGTTCTGAAAATGCATCCTTAGGTGATTTTGTCATCATGCAAACATCAGAGTGCACTTTCACAAACCCAGAGGGAACAGCCTACTACACACCTAGGCGGTGTGGTACAGCCTGTTGCTCCTGGGCTGCAAACCTAGACAGCATGTTATTGTACTGAATACTGTAGGCAATTGTAACACAATGGTAAGTACTTGTGTATCTAAACATAGAAAAGGTACAGTAAAAATATGGTATTATAATCTTATGGGACCACTGTCATACATGTGCTTTGTCATTTACCAAACATTATTATGCAGTACATGACTATATTCTACATTCTTATATTACTGTTATTGTTGTATATTTTCTATAGAGACAGTATCTAATGTATATTTACCTACATGTTTACCAATTTCTTTATTTGCTATTGTATCACTATCATATTATAGGTGCAGATGTATCTATTTAGATTTGCTTGATATATTTACATTTCTGCATCTATAGATTCATAACTTTTCATCTGGAAAACTGGTGGAAATATCTTCCACCATTACTTCTTTGAATATTGGTTCTTTTTCATTTCCCATGACCCCTTCTCCCTTTATTCTTCATGTCACTTACTCTCTCATATTTTCCATCTCGCTGTCTGAACTATGTTCTCATTAATTTCTTTGGCTCTATCTTCTAGATCACTAATTCTCTATTCAGTTGTGTCTAATGTGCTTAACCCATACACTGAATTTTAAATTTCAACAATTTTGTTTTTTATTTCTAAAACTTCTGTGGTACTCATTTTCATATCTGCCTGGCTATTTTTGATAGTTTCTTGGTCCTTGTACATTTCTAGTTCCATATTTTAGTTATCTCTTTATTTAATATAGGATTTATTTTTATAATCTATTTATAATTTCAATCTTCTAAGCTTTTGGCGGTCCAAATCTGTTTGTCATTCTGTTGTCTCTTACCCATTTCATATGTGTTTGCTAATTTCTATTGTGAACTCATTTTGAATTGACTTTATTTGAGAATCCTGTCAGACCTAAATTGGGAGGTTCTTTTTTTTTTTTTTTTTTTTATTCCAGAGAGGATTGATATATAATTCTGCTGAGAGCCATGGAGCTCTAAAAATCCGAATCCACTTTAGTCCCCTTCAAAGGCCCCCTGATTAGAGTTGGAGTCTTGGACTCAGGTCTCTGACCTTGCATTCTACACAGGGCTTAATCTCCTTATCACAACATTGACATCTGCCCGTAAGGAAACTCTGCCTTTTACATCTGAGTTTCAGTTTGCTGATCTTTTTATGGCGATGTTTGGCCATGGAAATTTCTCGTACTTTTTAGGGAGCCCAGAGATGCAGTAAGAATTCTGTTTGTTGTAATTAGTGCAGGATCCAGTGGGAGAGTTTTTCAGAGTTTGCTGGGACGCTACTGCCAGGCAGAGAAGCAATACACAGATTCTGCACTCTAACCAAACCCCTTTCATGGGAACAGGGCAGGACAGATATGTCAGGATATTGGGAGCCCTGTGGGCTGGGGACAGGGCAGCATCCTGGATGGTGAGGTGGTTCAGATGTGAGTCTTACCTGAGTGGACTTCCTGGGTGAGGCCAACATTGAGGGAAGTGTCAGGTGGCAGGCCTGAAGCAAGAGGGAGGGGCTGAAGGCAGGACATGCAGCAGGGGGTTGGTTTCCATGAAACTGGGCCAAGACAGGAGAGGCTTTGGGGCAGTGGGGCTGTTCTCCTTGGGGACCAGCTTGCTGCACAGTGCTGGGGTGAAACACTTGTTTTAGAGAGGCAGGGACCAGCCAAACAAATGCGCCTCTATGGATACAGAAGATACCAACATGGTATCTTTCCACTGGGCATTTGATTAACCTGTGGGCATCCCCAGTCAGCTCAGTAGGATTTCAGAAGAGAATGAGGTCAGTGTAGCCTGGAAAAGTCACACTAGACTTTCATCTCTGCACACCTTTGCACAATCTGTTCTCTCTGTCTATGACCTTTTCTCTATGTCTACCCTGATGGACGCCTAGAGATCCTTCAAGATCCAGCTCAATGGCAACTCCTCAGTGAAGACCTCTCTGATTGTCCCACGAAGCTAGTGGCTCTCCCTTTTGTGACCCACAGCACTTGCTACATCTGTCTCTTATGCTCCTTATCACAATGGCCACAAAGTATCTCCTGCTCCTCCAGCCCCAGCCCTGGGCTTCTGGGTGAAACCAGTCTTATTGACTTCTGTGTCCCAGACAAGCAGTGTGGCCTGGGGCTGAGTGTGGACTCTGGAACCAGAGGCCAAACCCTCTATTCAACTACTGGTCCCCTGGGCACAGTTGCTACAGATCTCTGTGAGTATCTCAGTTTTTTCATCTGAAAGTTGGACATAGACTAGTACATTCTCGAAGCACTGCAGTGAAAGTTAAAAGAATTAACACGTGCCAGGCACTTAGGGCCCACTGGGCAGGTAGGAGGCGCTCAGTGCCAGCCATCTGTCATTGTCCCAGCCTGAGCACACACTGCTGGGCAGGGGGTCACGATTGAACAACCCGAGTAGGTCCTTTTGGGCAGAGTTGGGTTTAGCTGGGAGTGGGAAGCACATCCCTGGCAGGGATTTCCAAGTTGTATGAAACTGAAACCCACCCAGTCCAGCTCTGGTGCAGGGGGCTTCTCAGGAAGGACCGCTGGGCTTGCAGTCACTCTCTCATCTTCCAGTTTCACACTTGTGCCTCCCTCTTCTCTCTGCATGATGCTCGTTTCTGCTTCCCATATCTGGGGCTTGTGCATGGCTCTAGTGTGAGGTCCAGCACCGCCAGATGCTAGAGAACCTGCAGCCTGACCCTGCAGCCACTGGAGTCAGTGTCCCCAATCCAGATCCTCAAGGGAAACCTGCTGATTGACCCAGCTTGCCCCAGGAGCTGCAGCTTCTGGACCAGTGAGCTGGTGTCAGGGAAAGGAGGGTGGTGTTAACCTGGCACTCAAATGGTGCAGGGAGGCGGTGGGGGAAGCCTCTCAGAGCAGGGTGCAGTCAGGAAGGCCATGGTAGGCATCCCTCGTTGACAGAAGGACAGCATGAGAGGCTCAGAGCCAGGGCCTCCCCTTGGAAGAGGACTGTGGAGCACAAAGCCTCATCTTGGCTCCATCCCTGGGCTTCCCAGGACAGCCTGCGGGAGCCAGGAGCTGAGAGGCAGGCCTAGGTGGAGCTAGGCCAGGGAGGAAAGCTGCCAGGCCCAGTGTGAACAGGGCAGGGCTCCACCGTGGCTCTTCTGGAGCCTACCTGCCCCCACCTTCCAGCTTAGAGGCTGAGAAAGTCACAGTTCCCTTGGAGGGACAACCGCCCAGTGTGTGTGAGCAGCTGTGGAGGCCGTTCCATGACTCCTGATGCTGGCCGTGGCCAGAGGCTGTGCTAATCCAGATGTGTCATTGGCGCCCCACTGAGCCACTGGCCTCAGAGCTGCTGAAGATGCTGACACTGCCAGCCCTGGCCCCGGGCCCCCATCCGTGAGCACTTGCGCCTCTTCAGATACAACTCCTGCTTGTTGGAGGGGGCCTCTCACTGCCTGAGTTTAGAGACTGACCTGGTGGTGGTGATCATTTCCATCATCCAGACCAGCAGCCTGAGAGCCAGATGGGGAAGGGATTGCCTGAGGTCACAGAGCTGCCATTTAGAGAATGTCATGATCACAGGTTCTGTATTTCCTTCCCACAGTGCCTCTGGTGGGTGAGACCCAGAGGCCACCTGCCCTTGATAATCACCTTTTTCATTTCAGCTCAGCTCCTTCATTAAACAGAACATGTTTACTGATCATGTTCTATGTGTTGAGACATAGGCATTGTGCAAGGTACAAGGTAAGTCAAATGTGAACCTCGCCTTTATGTTGCTCACAATCCGTTATTTGCCAAGATTCCAAAGGAAATGCTTAAAATCCTCAAGACCCCTTGAGTAGACCCGAGCATTCATTCACATGGGACAAATCTGTTCCCTCCTCGGTGGCTCTTTAATGGCTCTGTGTTGCCCGTGGGCTCAGGTCCAGACTCCCTCTCGAAGCTCTCAGGCCCCATCTCCCCTCTCCCCCAGCCTCTTCCTTGGTCACTCTCCCCCATGCCCTGGACGTGCCACAAGGCTCTTAGTTCCCAGAAGGTGGCTACTCTCTCTCTTGTTTTTGGCCTGAGCACCTGCTGTTTTCTGGAATGCCTTTCCTCCCCTTTGCTCCCTTATAAACTCCCGATCTCCTCTTAGAGAGCTCAGACGTGCCCTCCCCCGTGAGGACACCACTGCTATCACGTTTTAAAGACAGAAAACCACTCTCCTCTCCGATGCATCTCCACACCTTGCACAGTGACTGCTGTGGGTGGAACAGTGGACCCCCAAAAGATACATCCACTCGAAACCTGTGAATGTGACCTTCTTTGAAAATAGGGTCTTTGCAGATGATATTAAGTTAAGGGTGGGCCCAACTATCCTTAGAAGAGAAAAGATGGCGGGAGATTTTACATAGACACAGACGGGACAGCCAGGTGAAGGCAGAGCTACAGACTGTAGGGACGTGTCTACAGCCAAGCGATGCCAAGGGTTGTGGGAGCCACCAGGAGCTAGAAGAGAGACATGGAACAGAGTCCTCCTCAGAGTTTCCAGAAGGAACTAACCCTGCTAACACCTTGATTTCAGACTTCTGGCCTCCAGAACTGTGAGAGAAAAAATTTCTCTTGTGTTAAGCCACCGAGTTGTGGTCATTTATTATGGCAGCCCTAGGAGACTTAGGAAGGTGTTGTCTGAACAACACTGTAATCATTCATTCTCAGACATGTCCCATCTGCTGGGTGGTGAGCACATCTCTGTACCCCACCCAGCGGTCCATGACATATAGTGGGTACTTAATAAAAGTTCATTGCATTGAATTGCCAAAGGAAATTTTTCTGTAAGAAGTAATTGAAAAGGGATCTGCTTCATAAAGTCAAACTTTGCCAAGTAATAAATGAAATGGCCGGTTAGCATTGGCCTATAGGGACAAACTAGATTTGGTGGGTCAATTAATAAATCATCAAATGCCTCTGGCCCCGAGTTGAGTCCACATCCAGCTAGCTGAGTGATGCTTTCTTGCTCCTCGTTAAAGGATTTTAAGAACTAAGTCCATTTGGGAAAAGGAGAATGTAGGTCCCACAGAAGCCGTTTTTTCTGTGGGCCACGTGCGTGTCAGCGGTGGGACAGGTTTGTTTTAAGCATTTACACAGAGAACTGGTTCCTCAGGAGGCAGGGTCCAAGGTCAGTGGAGGCTTGTTACAATTTTGGGGAGCTTGGGGCATGTCAGTCGTTCTGCCCTCCACATCCTGCACATTTCTTCTGTTATATGATCCTTGGAATTTTCTTTGGGAAATCACATCTTCTGAAATTTCAGCTCTGTGGCTTGGGTGGGGATAAAACCGCCCCCAGCCTAAACTGCTCAATGCAATGTACTTCTGAGGCCGCAGTGATTGGTTTAGGGTCTGCCACATAATTCACAAAGAGCCAGTGAGGTAACAGACACTTTTGCTGAGAATTCTGGGACAAAGATAAGTGCTTCACGTCTTTGGATATAATCTTAGATGCCCGCAGGTCAGAGCTGTTGCCCAGGTTGTTACCATGAGATGTCTACAAAGACTATACTTAAAAAATGAGTCCTGATGATATGGTTTGAGCTGGTCCAGTTGCAGCTGAAACTCCCCCTAGACTTTTTAGCTTTGTGGGCCAGCTGTTTCCCTTTTCTCACACTAGTTTGGGTTGGAGTTTCTTCCATTTGTAACTAACAGTTAGAGTCCTATTATAAGGATGATGTGTTGAAAATAATTTGTGAGCTTTCAATTCTCAGATAGATGCCTAGTTCAGTGCTTGGCACATGGAAACTAATTAACACATATTTACTAAACTGACCTGACATTGTCATCTAACCATCATTGTCATTGACCATATAATTTCTTATAGAGTTGTTGCATTATAATTTGTTTAACCTTTCTTTGATTTTTAGATCTTAGGTTTTGCATTATTTGTATGTGTGTAATATTTTGCTAATACATAAAACACTGTGATGGACATCTTTGTACAAAAGCTTCCTATCTTTAAGATTATGTTATTTGTGTACATTAACAAAAGGAGGATTCCTGGGCTAAAGGGTGGATTGAACACATTTTTCTCAGAGCTACCTGAATCTCAGGAGGAAGGACCAATGGAAGGAAGGAGAGGAAGAGATTTCCTGATGGAACTTAATGTTTTGTTTTACGTGAAAAGAGAGGAGAGACAGAGAGAAAAAGAGAGGGACATTCAGTGTAACCTTGACAGTCTCATACTCTGTGTCACCTAAAAATATTCTCATCTTTATTTTATGGGACATAAGATTACATTAAAACTAGAGTATTGGCAATGGGTATCTTTCCAACACCCATAACCATGTTCTCGGGCTACTACCATGGTGCTGAAAAAGGATGGGAGTGAGCTCTAGCTCTCAAGTGTGATTCTTCCTCTGCCTGTCAAAGGGCAGGGGGGTGCACGTGCAAATAGAATTGAATTAGTCTCTATTTCACTGAGGAAACTCTTGTGCTGGGTGTGAGGTTATTTTGTCATTCATTGGCCTTGGCCTTGGACCTGTGGATTAGTTCACTGGATGGAGGATCCCTGAATGTCCACCTTTGAGTAATTGGCTGAATACCCAGACAATGGTGCTTGCTTTCTGTTGCTTAGTACTCTCTGCTAGCTCTGTGATGCACCTCAGTCATCAGGTATCATCTGATTGGCCTTATGGTCACGATTCATTGTCTCTTATGTCTAAAGATAAGCAAAAACAGTTCAGGGTTCAACATGAAACATGAAAGTCTTGTGAAGCCATATTGAAACCACTGCAGTCAGTGGGTCAGAGGAAGCTCTTGAAATGTCTCACCGTAGGGGATCCAGGGCTCATGTCTACTCTGCAAAGCCTTGAACCTAGGCTTAACAGTGGGCTCTTCCCTCTTCCCTACCTAACTGCATTCACTTAAGAATCAGCTGCAAGGTGCCAGGCAGTGTGCTAGGCTAGACAGAAGAGTTTGTTCTGAGAATTATTCAGCCATTGGTCAAATGTTATTAGGCACCTACTCCAAGCTGGGTGCTGGAGGAATAAAAAGGAAGAAGACAGAGGTTTTGCTTTCAGAGCCTGACAACCTGGCAGAGGAACCAATCATGAAAATAGAAAAGAACACTGTAGTATTGTTGGGCCTCTGATGACAGGGGACAGACCCAGGATGAAGGGAGGAAGGGATGTTGGGAAGACTGAAGAGGGTCTCGTGGGCCAGGCCAGGAGTTGGGAGAAGCAGGGAGCAGCAGGAATGAAACTGAGCCACGCTTTGCTTTTGTTCTGAGCTGGTGGGAACTTTGCAGCACCTTGGTAAGCTCTGACAAAGACGAGGAGTGTGGTGTGTGGGCATCCTCCAGAGCCAGGGATTCCAGCTCAGCACAACCAGGAATTCCTGGCTCTGGGCATGAGGGCTGCAGGAGGAGGACAGGGCTACAAGGCTGGGTGGTAGGGCAGTGGAAGTGGTCTCAGGGCCTAATGGGGTATCTGGGGAGCTGGTGGTAGGTCCAGGAATGGAGGTCTGTTAGATCTTCTGCTTTGGGGAAGCCAAGACAAGCCCACAAAGGGAGTGGACTCCTGAGCAGCCTCACCCCACCTGGCTGCCCTTGTGGATCTAATGGGCCCCTTCTTGTCCCTGGTTACACTCTCTCCCTGTATGTAGCAGGGACAGTATTAAATGTGGACTTTGGACATAGATTTGAATTCTAGTTCTACAGCCTACCTAACTTCATTGACCCTCAGTCTTTTCATTTATAAAATGGGAACGGTTATAATATCAGCTTCATAGTGATGTGATAATTAAATGGTAGGTGCCTGGTAGACTCTGAGTGTCCTGGTTTCAGAGAGGTGGGCAGGAGGCCAGAGGCAAAGCTGACTTCCTAGGGGTCAGCAACAGCCACATCCCCCTGCCTGTGCCGTGCGCCCGCCAAGGCCAGCCCCTGAGAAGCTGGCAGTGCCAGGGCCCTGTCTGGGCGCTGCAGGCTGTGCTGATGAACTGCCTCCTTCACTAATCAGCCTGCTGCTGTGGAGTGAAGTAGCTGGGATGCACTTTGCTAATCAGTGTGCATTCTTAGCTGTTGCGTTGAATATTTTAACTAGGCTTTCCTCCCCAGGGCTGATTAAGGCACAAACCCTGTCTGCCTGGGACAGGGGTTGCCAGTGCAGAGGGCCAGGAAGCAGCAGAGAAAGGCTTGATTTTTAGGACTCTAGGCAGGGAAGTAAAGTCCAGATGAATAATACACCCACCCATTTCCTTTATCACTCAGATAACCAAGTAGCCAATCACTCTGTTTGGGCCTAACACCTGCAGGTAGAGGCAATTATAAGAGCCAGTTATCCACCCACCCATCCACCCACCTGCCCACCCATCCATCCTCCCATCCACCCATCCATCCATCCATCCATCCATCCATCCATCCATCCATCCATCTGCTAGTAACCTATGTCCTCCTATTCTCCAAGTTCTTGGGGTCATTCTTTCATATTCAAATATGATACCTGAACCCTCACCCTTCCCTACTGAAGAAATCTCAGCCCCACCTGAGTTTTCTACAGGCTACCTGGGGAGTGCTTACCTGTTTTGGTTGTTGCTGGGCACCTCCCGCTGTGAGCTGCAGCTCCCGGCTTCTCCTGCCATGCTCTCTGGCTGTCCTTGCTTCTCTGGGCCCTTCTCGTCCCTGTACCAATTGGCCACAAGAACAGACGCAGCAGCCTTCTTTACTCTCCAGGGCGCCACGGACCTGGAGCTGTCATGAGTCGTGGATTGCACTGAGGATATTCTAAGGAAATGGTGGCACAGAGAAGAAAAACTTAAAATTAAACCTCCTATGTTGGAGTTCCCAGGGCCTATTATCCGTGGCCCTTCATTAGGGCCTTTCCTGCCTCTTTCTCCCAGTCTTGGTGGCCTCCGTCCCCAGCCAGGGACCAAGGAGGGACGTTGTTACTTCCACTCAGCTCAGGGTCTTCTGTCATCTGGGCCCAAAGCCAGGGAACCTCTACCTCCCTACTCATCAGGAGTAACGAAATAGCCAAATGAACAACTGCCACTTGTTTAACATTAAAAAAATATATATATAGCCACATGCCCTTATCCATAGGGAAGACTCTTAAATAATTATTCTGTAAAGAAGTTTGGCCCTGAATGTCCTAAACCTGCACTTTTAGATTAAGCCTGGGGCCTTGCCTTTATAAAACCAAGAGGCCAGCTATAGTTTTTTCCCCCCAAGAAATAAGCAGTCTTTTCCAAAGAAAAATTTTCTAAGTCTCTCTAGATGACAAAACTGACTGGATGCTTCTTGCTTTATCCTGGTACCCATTCGTATAGCCACTAGTCCTCTAATCTAATAATCTTTCATTTTTAATTTAGACAACAGGTATTTATTGTGTACACTCTAAGGCCCAGGCTCTGAACTGGGCACTGACTGTAAATAAAACAGACACAGCCGTCATCTTCCTGGTGCTGACAGGAGAGTGGAAGGGGAGATAGAAAAATAAATATATGATACATATCGCAACACAAATAAGTGCTACAGAGGGAGAGGACATCTTCCACCTGAGTGGTTATTTGTTTATTTATTTGTCTGTTTTTGCTCATCCATTCCTCCCTCCAGCAAATACTAACTAAACGCTTGTCATTTGTTTGGCACTATGCTAAGCACTGTAGAGTCAAATGTAAAAATGATCTTGATCCTGCCCTCAAAGTACACACAGCCTGGTAGATGGAAGGAAACAAACCTGTAGCTACCTATGGTACAGAGATGCCAGAACTAGAACAGAGAGATACTTTTCAATCACTGGAAGCCAGAAGATGAGATAACTACTGTGCTTGGGGGCTTAGGGGAAGGCTTCCCGGAGGAGATGTCATTTGATCAAGACCTGGAGGATGGGTAGGAGTTTGCCAGGTGGAGAAGGTACAGACATTGTGGGCAGCTGGAAGGGTGGGCTGTAAGATCTGGGAGCTAATGGAATGGTGTGGAGTTGCTAGCGGCCAGAGAGTATGTGCAGGGAGGAGGAGAGGTGGCAGATGAGGCTGGAAGTTTCACAGGCTCTCAGGAAACTCCCGTGGAGAAAAGCCTGACAGATATGCCTGTGAAAGGGGCATCAAAAATGGGGCTAGGACTTCGAGAGACATTGGGCAGGAGAGGGAAAGGTTGGCTTCGGGGAGAGGAAGAAGGAACATTTTCAGAGGCATTTGGAGGCCCCCAGCCTCTGCACTTGCTACCTGCTGAAGTGTGTTTGCCTTCTGTATGAGAAGCCTGTTGCTGCACAGTAAATTCTCCCTGGTTGCCTGCACTTACCTCCCAGTGTGCTAATGAGTGCAGAGCTTCAGGAGATGCCAGAGCCTGTTATTTAGTGTTTGTTGAGTGGAGCCGCAAGGCTAGGTGGAGGCACTGCCAGTTAGAGGCAAGGATGCCCCCACCAGGTTTGGCACCTGGCTCTGCTAGACCAGCCACACAGGCCTGGGGAAGAAAGAACTCAGGGCAGAGCTGGGGCAAGGAGCTCTGTGTGAGAGGAAGGTGAACATGCTGGACTGGAGACCAGGGAAGGAAGTGTTCTCAATACAGCAAGTTGGTTCCCAGGATTCTTGGAAACACGCAGGAGGGTAGCTCCTGTGCAGGAGAGTAATGTGAAGTATTAACTTTTGCATTTTGACCCCAGGACTTTCCTTCTTCTGGGCTGCTAGACATGAAAGAATGCTTGCTGGGTATTTTTTTTTTCCTACCTGAGAGGAGATTAAAATAAAGCAAAAGAAAAGTTTATCCTGTGCTGGAAAAGAAACAGCTGGAGCATGTATTAGGGTAAAGTCTAGGCTGCTGAAACAAAGAATGTTAAGAATACAGTGTCATAAAGAAGATGGAGGTTTTCATATTCTCATTTCACCATCCTCAGGTGAGGATTGCTATCCAAATCAGCAAGCACTTCTGCTCCACGAGGACTCTCAAGGACCCAGGCTCCCTCCATCCTTCTACTTCACCATCCCTTAGAATAATAACCTCGGCTGCACAGCCCAGTGTGTGTTACATCCATGTTCCAGCTTGTGGGAAAGGGAAGAGTACACTGGTAGATTGTATTGTTCAGAAAGTGTTCACTGCCTTTTTGTCCAGCCTCACAGGCAGAATAAACTTCCCTGCCCTAGTGCCACATCTAGGCCTTAAGATGTAACGTGAGTTTCTGTATGATCCCTTGGCAGCTTCTGATCTCAGCCATGAGCAGACCCTGCCCAAGGTAGTTGCTGTCTCTGGAACTTTGTGGCCAAAATGAAACATATGGAACTGACCTGAACTCCACCACTAGCTGGGGACATAGCAGCTTCTCAGAAACCTGCACAACTGTGAACAAAAAATAGATACCTGTGTTTATTTGCAACTGAGTTTTGAGTGGTTTTATGTAGCATCATTGCAGCAAAAGATGATTGATACAAAGTACAAATTGAAGGCAAGCAGTTTTCTTTTAAGAAAGCATAAAGTGTAAAATATCAATTTCTTTCACATTTTATTAATCATATGACCACACATAGCTGCAAGGGAGGCTGGAAAATATAGATTGTAGTTGAACAATCATATGGCCAGTTTAAAAGAAGATAAATGGATGACAAATTATCATAGAATATGTGCTCATCAGTCATTAGAGAAATGCAGATTAACCTATAATGAGATGTTACCAAACTACCCCAAGAATGGCTAAAATTAAAAAGGCTGATCACTCCATGTGTTGGTGAAGGTGTAGAGAAACTGGAATTCTCATATATCAATTGTGAGAAGGTGAAATGTGTAATCATTTAGAAAAACAGTTTGACAGTTTCTTAAAAAGTTAAACATACACCTACCATATGATTTAGACAATCCACTTCTACATATTTCCCCAAGAGAATGAGAGCTTGTGCCTACTTGTATATGAATGTAGCAATTTTATTTGTAATAGCCCCATCTTAGTCCATTTGAACTTCTGTAACAAAATAAACTCAGTGGTTTATAAACAACAGAAATTTATTTCTCATAGTATTAGAGGCTGGGAAGTCCAAGATCAAGGTTCTCTGCTTCAAAGATGACACCTCTTGTTCTATCTTCACATGATGGAAGGGGGCGAGCATGCTGTTCTCACATGGAGGAAGGGCAAAAGGGGTAAATAGGCTTCCTCAAACCCCTATATAAGGGCACTAATACCATTCATGAGGATGGAGCCCTCATGACCTAATCTCCTCCTAAAGATCCCACCTGTTAATACTATTGCATTGGGGATTAAGTTTCAATATATCAATGTTGGAGGGACACAAACATTCACACCATAGCAAGCCCCAAGCTGGAAACAATTCAAGTTATCCTTCAACAAGTGAATTGATAACAGGTTGTGGTATATCCATACAATGGAATACTACTCAACAATAAAAAGGAATGAACTCTTGGTACATACAACATCAGGGACGAATTTCAAAATAATTACACTGAGAGAAAGAGGCCAGATGACCTGTATGATTCCACTGATACAAAATTTTAGAAAATGCAGTCTAATCCTTAGTAACAGAAAAGCACATCAATGACTTCCTGGGAATGAGGGAGACAGAGACTGGGGAGAAGGGAAGGATGATAAAGGGACACAAAGAACCTTCCGAAGTCATGTATATTATCATTGTTTTGATTATGGTAACGGTTTCAAGGGCATGTCATTTGTGCAACTTGCCAAATTGTGAGCTTTGTTGTATATATGCAGATTATTGTATGTCAATAATACCTAAATAAAGCTGTAAAACAAAAACATACAAGCTCTCTCTATGGGAGGAGCAGAGAGTGGATTCCAGCAGCAGCTGACACTCCACCACAAAGGGGAGAGGAGGTATTTAGATGGGTTGTGGGGGGATTCTCTGAAAAATGGTCTAGAGTCCTCCCTGGAGCCCACTCTTCTCCTTTCAGATAGGTTTGGAGACCTAAGAGTAGGAGGGAACTATGCCCCTTCCTGCATAGAGCCCTGGGGAGCGTATTCTCCTTGTTCCATGAGGGAAGAGTGAAGATGACATGGCCCCCTGGGATAGAGGACAGTGTCATAGGCACAGAGGGCTTGAGACAGCCTCTCTCAGTCTTGTCCTGATCCGTTGCGACTAGAAGACTGGCAGATTTTGGAGATCCCCCATGAGGGTATCTTAAGCCAGGTCCTCCAAGTAGAAGATGCTGAAACAAGAGGCACTAGCAAACTGCACCCTGAGCCCTCACTTGCCCAGACCCCAGGCTCACAACATTCAGCTTCAGAGTTTGGGGGGTGTGCTCAGAATAGTGGGGCAGGAGGAGGATCCCCTTTGTTTTACACTGTGTCAAGACTCTCGACATTTAATTGGGCGCCTCTGTCTAAGGTGGACAGATAAAGGCTCACCTGGCCCAATTCTCTCTTCCTATTGTGGGCGAGGCTTTCTGTCACACCTCTTGATTCTTGGTGACTTGCTTTGAACAGTGGCCTGGGAACAAATGTGATGCCCCTAGAAGCTTCACAAGTCATGCTCTGGGACTTGCTGTCTTGCCACTTTTGCTCCTTCATCGGCCCATGACAACATAGCTGGGTCAGCCTGCTGAGGACACATGAGAGACTGGTAGAGCAGGCCACAGTCACCCCAGATGAGGCTGACCACTAACTGCAGATGCGTGAGTGAACTCAGCCCAGAGCACCCCAGCCTGGCCCAGATCTTCAGAACTGTCTAGCCAGCGGCTTCATAAAAAATAATAAATGGGTATTGTTTTAGGCCACTACATTTTGGGGTGATTTGTTACAAATAATAGCCAACTGATACAGTGTCCAAACGCCTGACCCACACCCCTGTCCTGATTTGTCCTCTCAGCTGTGGGTAGAGTAGGGCCCCTTTATCCTTGGGGGATATGTCCCACGACCCCCAGTGGAGGCCTAGAACCGAGGATAGCACCGAACCCTATGCGTGTATACAGACGGTCCCCAGCTGATGATGGCCCAACTTATGATGTTTCAACTTTAGGTTGGTGCAAAAGCGATGTGTGTTCAGTAGGAACCATAACCCCATCATAAATAGAGGAACCTCTGTGCTATGAATTTTCTACACATATGTACCTATGACAAAGTTTAATTTATGTTAGGCACAGCAAGGGATGAACAACAATAACTAATAATGCAATAGAACAATTACGACAATACACTGTAATGTTGTGATGTGAATATGCTCTCTCTCTCTCCGAATTCCTAGTGTACTGCACTCACCTATTTTCCGACCACGGTTGACAGTGGATAACCGAAACTGCAGAAACCATAACCGCAGACCAGGGGGACGACTGTACACCGCTGTGCCCTGTCGTGGCCCGTTCCGAGCTTCCGGGCAGCAGGAGCCAGAGAGGGCCTGGCCCGTCTGCACCCTTCTCCCTCCCCCCAGGGAAGGTGGGGGGGGCCGGCCAGCTCAACATGCCCTACCCCAGAGGAAGCCAGAGTCGTGAAGAAGCAGGGAAGCGGTGAGGACGCGAATTCCACTCAGGGAAATACACAACTTGATTACTACTCAACATTTGCAGTACCCAGATACTCTAATTAAGAGAAAAGGTCAATAGGTTAAATAAGTAACTTAATCAGAAAATTATGCAAAGTGCCACAAATCAAACATATTACACAGCCCTTGAGATCGATACGGTATGCAAATCGATCACCAGAGATCAGGACAATTGAGCAAAGGAAGGTGCAACTCAACCCAGGAGGCTCAGGAACCCAGACTGCGCTGGAGAATGCAGGGCACCTGGGCCCCGGAAGTGGGGGGTGGATGCTGGTGCCCTGGGGAGGGAGGCGCAGTCTCTCCTCCTGCTCCAGAAGAGTCTAGGGGTCACCAGTTTCTCATCTGTAGAATGGTGGATGGTGATGGGCGCAGAGCATGGGTTTGGGGCTGTAGGCCTGGCTTGGGTCCCAGCTCTGTCTCTGCCTGGCTGTGTGGCCCGGGGTGAGCCACTTAACCTCCCGGGCCTCATTATCCGAGCAGAGATGGAATAGCAGCCTCTCCAGTTCTGGGGTGTGTGTGTGAGAGACATAGAGAGGAGTTAGGGGTTTGTGGTTGTGGGTCCAGTGAGGTTTCCTTCCTCTTGCCACTTGCCTTCCTTCTAGCAAAGCCTTGCAGCCAGGACACTTGATCAGAGACCAGCAAAAGGACTTGAAATCCACTTAGGACAGTGGCTCTCCACTGGGTGTGATATTTGTCACATCTGGAGATATTTTTGGTTGTTATGACCGGTGGGGGTGGGACGTACTAGGAACATCTAGTGGGTGGAAGCCAGGGACGCTCTTGAACATTCTATACTGTACAGGGCAGCCCCTGCAACAACTCACCAGCCCCAAATGTCAATGGTTCTGATGTTTAGAAACCCTGAGTTAGGGAGATTGAAATATTAACAGCCATGAGAGAAAGAAGAGGGTGACTGGTGCAGCCAGAGTGTAAAAGGTGGCAGGAGCCCACTGGAGTGATCAAGGAACCTGCTGACAGTCGCCTGTCAGGGCTTCAGGAACCCCGGAGGGACCCTCGACTCTCAGCGGAGGCCACCAGGAGCTACTGCCCAAGGCCTGTGAGAGGAGGAATGGACTCAAAGAGGAGAGAGGGCTGCAGAGGGCATTAAGTGACAGCTCTTCCCAGCCTGGAGACTCCGGCCTGGCCCGGCCCTGGTGGGGGGAGGCCGTAGTGGAGAGGCTGCCCTGGTCTGGCATTCTCTTGCAGCCTGCAGGAATGTTGCAGAAATGGACCCTTATTTGGGCTTGTTTTCATCCCCCTACAAGTGGTGGGGCTGCTTGCTTTTTCCCAGGCTTTTGTGCTGCTCAGGGGAGAGAAGCAGGACCTTGGGGACCATCCCAGGCCTGGTATGTAGGGAAGAGCACCCACTCCGACCTGGGGCACAGAGGGGAAGGCCTGGGGAGCCCTGTTCCTCTGCAGGGGCCTGTTGCTAGGGACCTCAGGAAAGGAAGGGTGTAGACATTTGCCCCCGAAGCCTCCTCTTGGCACCCAAGCCCCCTGAGGGGTGTTCCACTTGGGGGTGGGGCCCTGAGCTGGCAGTCCCAGCTGGGACTTTGAGGGGACAGGGGGATGGAGGAGATCAGTTAAGGCTTCCTCGGGGCAGAAGGCAGGGCACAAGCTGGGCAGAGGGAGTGTCGGGCAGGGCGGGCGGTTCTCCACCTTCCAAGGAACCCCTAGTGTCTGAGTCTCCTGAGACCCTGGGCCTCTGAGGTCAGAGTGTGTCACCAAAGACTGAGGCTGTGTCTCATGCCATGGGGTTCAGGGCTGGAGAAATGAGCAGAAGGGAGGGTGGGGGCCCATCAGGCATCCACCCCTTCGTCCCCTTCGTCCCCTTTCTCAGGACCACCAGCTGTCATGCGGGGCCCGAACCCTCCCTTCCCAGTTCTCCAGTCACTTAACACCTGGAGCTGTCGCAGGGTCCGCTCCATTGCACGGTGGGGGAAACTAAGGCCTGTAAATGATTAGGGTCTTGCCCGAGGCAAGTGGGTCGTTGGCAAGGCCAAACATGACCCCTGGGTCTCCTGACTCGAGCCCAGCACCAGAGGGTGGCAAGCTCAGCACGGTCCCTGCTCACCCTTGCGTGGGCCTTCTCATGCGAGCACCCTTCTAGATAGTTCTGCATTCACTCAGAACTGCAATAAATTATCCAAAACATTTATTAACCACACAGTTTCTACGGGTCAGGAAACCAGGCGCAGCTTAGCTGTGTCCTCCCAGGGCCTGAGCTCTCTCCCAAGGTTGCTGCCGAGGTGTTGGCCAGCTCCAGCCTGAGTCGGGGGGATCTGCCTCCAAGCTCCCTCCCGTGCTTGTTGACAGATCTGAGGTCTTCGCTGGCTGTGGGCCAGAGACAGCAGTTCCTTGCCAAGAGGGCCTCTCCGGAGGAAAGTGCACAGCGTGGCATCTGGCTTCCCTCAGAGGGAGGGGGGAGAGTGAGAGCGGGTGAGACTGGGTGGGCAAGACAGAAGGAGAATCCTTTGGTAACCTGATCTTGGAGTGACAGCCCATCCCTTCTGCCATATTCTATTTGTTGGAAGTGAGCGCTAGGGCCAGCCCACCCTGGAGGGGAGGGGATTGCAGGAGGAGTGAAGGCCAGGAGGTGGGGACCCCTGGGGGCCTTTTTGGAGGCTGCAGTTAGGAAAGGAGCCCACTGCCTGGGGCCTGCCTGTGGTTTCCCCGCTGGGTGAATGTTTCTTTCACTTGCAAACTCTTAGGGGAAATCCCAAGAAAGAAGATGGTTTAAATGGAACTGTGGCTGGAGTGGATTCTCTTCTCTCCTCCATGGCCCCAACTTCAGGTTCAAAATCTCAGCCTAGATTAAGTCCAAGTTTCTTTCTAGTTGCACCACTTAGATTCTAAATTCATCGAATGGAGGCAAAAGCATTTGGTTATGGATCAGAAATGTCTGGTTTTAGGGACTCCAGGCAAGTCACTTAGTTCACAGATTTCCTCGTCTGTAAAAGGAGGAGCCTGGACCAGGGGATTTCTGACGCTGCCTTCTCCTGTATGGAAAGTTCTCCCTGCTCAGGGCACAGAAGATCCCCCAGTTCCTGCCTCGCTTTTGCCCTTCATGGGATCTCACACTTGGAAGATTCCGGTGCATCAAGAGGGGCTGTGGCATTCCTGGAGTTTTCTGGAGAAAGAGAGGGAGGAAGCCAAGGAGGAGGGCACTTAGAAGTGGGAAGGCCCATGTGGAAGGCTGGGTCTCTGGCCGGGACAGGAGGCCCTGCAGAGGGCAGGGGGCTGTCTGAAATGACCTCCTCCCCTAGATGTGCTTCTTCGTCCGGAGGCTCACTTCCCAGGACTTCCCAGGTGTGCTGCTTTGTCTCAGTTACGCGCTCCCAGCTTTGCCCAGGGTGGGCCTTTCCTGCCCTGGTTCCTTATCCACATCTGCCCTCTGCCTCGGTGCTCCACACCAGCCCCGTGTGTCCCCAGTCCTTGGGGGATGGGGTTGCCGGTGCTGGGAGGGTGTGGGCCTGGGCTCCGCAGGCAGGAAGGTGCTACCGGCTGGGGGGAAGGGGGAGGCAGTGAAAGCTGCTGCGTATGTCTCAAATTCATTTCTAATTCACTTTCCTTCTGAAGTGGTTTTGAGGAAGTGCGATATCTGAAAAGGCAGCTAATGCAGGTCCTGTAAATAGTACATCCACAGGCCGTAATGGACGGAGAGAGAGAGAGCAAAAGATGGATTAAGTGCCCACCGTGGGCTTGGAAAAAATCCTTTTGATCTCTCCCTACAGCACAATGCCCTATTACCTTGTTGGCTTGCATCAGCCAGAGAGAGGATGTTTCTTATTGTGATTGCTGCAAATTGGCACCTGTTTCCCAGAGAGTAGCTTTCCCCTGAATTAAGTAGAGCACCCGGCTCCATCCCAGGTGATAAGGACCTCCTATTAGTGGGTAATGTCAGCACTGAGCCGCCTCCTGTCCGCCCGCCTGCCTGGGGGACCCTGCGGCTGGCCACACTCTCTGAGCTCGGCCCCACAGGGCAGGTGTGGCCAGAGGGCTCCTCCACTTTGGCTCATCTTTCCTACCCAGCAATGTGTTCAACCTCCTGGCGGATCTTTCTGATGGCCGTGGCGCACCACAGAGCCACTTGGGAGAGGTCGTGTTGACCTTTGAATGCATCGTCTTTCTCCAACCTTGGGCCTTCCCGATTCTCTCTTTTATTTAATCATTCATTCAGCAGATATTTATTGAGTACCTGCTACGTTCTGGGCATTCAATGGGTGCTGGGGATATAGCAGTGAATGACACAAAGTCCCTATCCCCATAAGGCTTGCACAGTAAGGTTCCACCATCGTGCACTTGTCCATCCCCAGACCTGGAGTTACCCAGGGCTCCTTCCTCTCCCTCCACATCTGCATCCAATTGATCCCCTTGTCTCCCCCATGAGTCTCTCTCTCTTTCTCATCGTAGGTACCAAAACTGATTTGTCTGCTTCTCTCTGACCTTCCTAGTCCAAACCCAGCACCTCTCACCGTCTCCCGCATGAGCCTCCTGAGTTTGTCTCCTGTTTGCTGCTGTAACAAAGTGCCAAAAACCTGGTGGCTTAAAACAACAAAAATTTATTATCTTACAGTTCTGTTGTTTAGAAGTCTGACAGGGGTCTCACTGGGCTAAAATCAAGCTGTCACTGGCAGGGCCCCATGCCCTTCTGGAGGCCCAAGGGGAGGTTCCATTTCCTTGCCTTTTCCAGCTTCTAGAGGCTTCTGGCGAGCCTCCACTTATGGCCTCCTCCTTTCACCCTCAAAGCCAACAACGACGGTCCCGTCCTTCTCATGCCGCACCACTCTGACCTCCTCTTCTGCCTCTCTCTTCCCTTGTTTGGGACCCTTGGGATTATACTGGGCCCACTTGGGCGATCTAGGACTTGAACGTGGATATCTGGGGGAGAGGCGTTACGTGGCCTATCCCGTCTCTAAGTGTTCTCCCGGCTGCTCTTGTTCCCTGTGATCCATCCATGGGTGGGGAACCTGTGGCTTCAAGGCCACATGTGGCCCCAAGGCCATAGGTTCCCCACCCCTGCGAGGCCCGGGATCTTATTAAAACACAAGTCAGATAGCCTCAAACCCTCACTTTGCTCTTACAACAAGATCGAAGTTCATCACCTCTACGGAGGGGCCCTTTCCAGGGCCAGCCTCATCACCCAGCTCTCTCGCCCTGGACTGCAGGGCCCTGTCGCCCGGGCTCCCTGCAGCCGCAGCTGCTGATCCCCTGCCCGCTGCGCCGCTGCCCGATGCCCGCCGTGTGCAGGGCCTGGCGCAGGCTCTTGCCTGTCTCCGATGCTTTACCTCTGGCTCTTAGGTTTTGGGTCTCAGCTTAAATGTCTCCTGTGAGAGACGGCCCCCCTCACCCCTGTCTGAAGTCAGGGTGCCCGTTACTCTCCCTAACAGCCCTAATCACAGCCTGTAATTATTCAACGACTTCCTTCCCACTGCCGCCCCCACCCCGCCCCGACTGTGGGGCCTGTGATGGCAGGAACCTGACTTCCCTGTCCGCACAGTGGGATCCCAGCAAATATTTACTGAAGGGTTGAATAATGATGCTCGCCATACATTATTGAGTGAAAAAAAAGCAAGATGCAGAGGAATATGTATAGCTCTTATGTAACAAAAACATCCTATCCGTGTGCATAGCTGTATATATGTTTGTACAAAGAGAAAGTTCAGGAAGGACCGAATTTATTGCAGTGGTGACCTCCAGGCCGGGGAGGAGACTGGGGGAGAGAGGAAGGTCACTTTCACTTTTTACTTCATGTACTTCTGGTTGTTTAAACAGATTTTTTTTGTTATAGGCATGAATAACATATTTTAAAGGGGAAAAAAATCAAAAGTAAACAAAAAAAGTCTTCTTATTGAATATGATCAAATGCCATAGAAACCAGACAATAATACATATTTTTAAAATTATGTCTCCTGAATGTCCTTTGTGTCTGTTCAGGCCTGCGGTGTTGCTCACTTGGCTCCCGGTGACTGTCCTGTGACTGCCCCTCGCTGGGCTCCACGGGGTCCTTGAGGGAGGGGTCTCAAGTCAGCTCTGAGTCCCCTCGTCCCCTTGTCCCCTTGTCCCCTCACAGACCAGCCTCGGCTCCTCTGTACCTGGAGAACAGCGGCTCCTAGGGCCAGGGTGTGTGTGTGTGTGGAGGGCTGGGTGTGTGTGTGTGTGTGTGTGGGTGTGTGTGTGGGTGTGTGTGCAGGGCTAGGTGGGTGTGTGTGTGTAGGTGTGTATGGAGGGCTGGGTGTGTGTGTGGGGGGGCTGGGTGTGTGGGGGTGCATGTGCAGGGCTGGGTGGGGTGTGTGGGTGTGTGTGTGTGGGTGTGGGTGTGTGTGCAGGGCTAGGTGGGTGTGTGTGTGTAGGTGTGTATGGAGGGCTGGGTGTGTGGGGGTGCATGTGCAGGGCTGGGTGGGGTGTGTGGGTGTGTGTAAGTGGCCGGGTGTGGGTCGGTGGGGCCTCCAGAGTCTGGGCTGACTCTCCGGTCTGGTCCCTCTTGTCCTTCTCACACCCCTGTGGGGGAACCCGGAGCCACCGCCCGCTGCCGCGCCTCCTTTCTAGGCCTTGACACGGGCTCTGCTTTCCGCTGGGGGCTGTCCCTGGCCTACTTGCAGGGGACTGTCCAGTCATCCTTCAGCACCTGGTTTCACTGGCAAAGTTCCCATCTGCCCTTCCCCACACTCTGCTCTCCCAGCAGAGCTGGTCGCCCCTCCCCGGGCCCCCAGGGAGTGCTGGGAAATGGTTAAGTGGCCTCCGGCTCCTCCCTGCCTGGTTCCAAATCCCAGCTCCAGTAAGAGCTGTGACTTTGGCTAAGTGACTTAAACCCTTTGGGCCTCAGTGTTCCCATCCGTGACGTGAGTGACTGCGTTCAGCTCATAGGGCGGTGCCCTTACACGGGGTGGCCTGTTTGAAGCTCCCCGCTCAGAGCCCAGGGCTGGCGGGGCTCCCTACGCAGTAGTCCTGCGGGCTGTGTGGCACCATTAACGGGACAGCGAGGTGTCCTGGAGGGGCCAGGGACATTTTAAGAACAACGCGTGAGCTCAGTTTAAGGGACAAGGGGATGGCGCTGGCTGGTGGGTGGTACCACTGAGCGTCGGCCGCACACAATGGGAGTCCAAGGAGGCGGCTGCGTGGAGTCGCACAGGAGAGAATGTGCCCAGAGGCCCAGAGCCCCAGCGTCCTGGGCATCAGGCCCGTCCTCTGCTGGAGGGGGCTGGGGACTCTCAGCCTTCGTGCCGCTTCGGTCCAAGCTGTTTGGGTTTGGCAGGAACGCATGATAGTGCCTGAAGAGGTGGCTGCGATTTTCCCCCTGAGGTCTCAGATGTCTTAAAATTGGTCTGGATAATTTTTTCCCTTCAAATTGTTCAAAACGTTCTGTTTCTGGCCTGAGTGCTTGGGTTTCACGTTGCCTCATGGAATGGGTCCTGGAGCAAACTTGGAGGTCCTGGGGAGCTTGGTGAGGCAGGGCACCCCGTCCGCTCGCCCCGCTCCTCTGCCAAGCCGGCCCCTGGCCCGGAGCAGGGAGGCGGCCGGTGGGTGCTAACAGGCTGGGCGCCGGGGCCCTGCCCGGGCTGTGGCCAGCGCCTGTGGGCAGGCTGGGCTGCGGGCCCAGTGTGGGCCAGCGGGCGCTGCCGGGAGCGCGGCCAGCTGAAGCCTGATACCTGGCTCCTGGCTCCGGGGGAGCTGCCCAAGAGGGTGGGACGGAGGTGTGGGCCTTCTGGGCGGCCGGCCTGGGGGCGGCTCCGTGGCTGTTTGTGTTGGCTCCAGCTGAGCACGTGGGAGGAGCCGCAATGGCATCTCAGGCCCGGCCAACCTCCAGAGAGATAGGGCTTGTGCTTGTGCGGCATGGGTGGGCTCACGCACAGTCCATCCCCCGCTAGCCCCTTCCAACGCTTGTCTGGAAACACAAGCTCAGGTGCAGACATTCCGATGATGGAGGAGGCATTGAGGGAAGGGTGTGTGTGGGTGTGCCTGCTCAGGCCGAGGGAGGCGGGGCCGTGTGGGGTCTAAGGCTGTGACGTCTGCTACAGGACCCAGCAATGTGGATGCCAAAAGGCGAGAGTCTGTGGGAGGGCAGGGACGCTTTGATTACTCCCCGCTAGTGTGCACTCCCAGTAGCTCTATGGGTCTTAACCCGGAACTCACTTCCCTATCACCCCCTGATGCCAGGCCACCATCTTGTGTTGCACAGCTCCAGGGCACTGCTGATACTCCAGGGTTCTGTGGAACTGTGTCCCTGGAGCAAAGGCGCCATTCTCATAGATTGCACGAGGAATGCTCCCCTGGGGTCGTGCGTGCAGCAAGGCTGCACCCATGAGAGCATCTCAGGCCTGTGACAGATGCCGCTGCTGTGGGGAAGTTAGCTTACCCTGGGCCTGCAAAACCTAGGGGCCAGGAACAACATCCAAAATCACTTTGTAGAACTGAGTGGCCCAGGGAGAGCACCTGGGCCGTCACTGCAGGGCCCTGACACCACCTGCGTCACCAGCAGCACCACGTACTGGCTGTCCCAGAACCTTAGCCCTGGCTCTTCTGGAAGTCAGGTGTGATGGCTGCTGCTGCTGTCCCTGGAGTGGGTCCCAGGTGGCGTCTACTCTGCTGCATCATTTGCTGTTGGTTCAGTTTGATGTGGTGAGTCAGGTGATCCGAGTGAGGTCACGAGCTTGAGTTTCTGCTGCAAGAGGCCTGGGAAAGCGGACGTCTGGCTGCCATGGAAAGAGGTGGTCTCCGTCTCCAGTCAGGACTCTGGGTAATCCCGCAAACATGGGGGGATGTTCAAAGGTGACAAATCACCACGGCAGGTGTATGCAAGCCCCTCTCAAAGACCAGCACAGAGATTGTTTTTTATCTCCGTAGGGCAGGAACAGGTAAGCCCAGGAAACACAGATGCCAGCTTTCCCCTCCAGCCTCAGTTTCCCTCTGTGGAGACCTGCAGTCAGGTGTCCTTGCCTCTTCCACCCTGGGAACTATCCCTTTCCCAGAGGAAGAGGCTCAACCCCCACCTTCCCCACTTGGGTCTGCTTTTAATTTTTTGGTGTTGTTGTTATTTGGGAATTTGAATCTGAGTACCTCTAAACTTTGAGCAGGTGCAAAGGGAGCTCTCCTCCGCTTGATGCTGCGGCTTGGGGTGGCCTCGGGGTCTGTTGTATGCAAAGGAGAGGTGGTGCTCTCGGGGTCTGCGGTGCTCCCTCCTCAGTTTGCACTGATAATGGCACACCTGGCCCAGGGGATGTTCGTCTTTCCCAAAGATAACGCTGCCTGGGGTCAGGTGGAGGATGCTAGTGGCCCTGCTAGCTTGACTTTGAACCTGCCCGGTGTGCAGTGCCGCGTAGCCGGGGTGGATCCCCCTCTGGCCTGGCTCCTGGGGAGAGGGGGTGCTCTGGCTGGGAAGGGCTCTCCCTGCGTGTGGGGTGCATGGTCTTGGGGCATGTCAGTTGTATTCTTCCACACCCACTCCTCCAACCACTTGAAATAGTGTCTTTTTCCTCAGTTTATCCCCCTGCTCCACCACACAAAGGACTTTTTTTTCAAGCAACATATTCTTTTTAATTGTAAAATATAAATGTCCTTGTTTTTTTTGTTATCCAAGTAGTGTGTACTCTCGAAACATTCAAGCAATATATAAATCTATAAATTAGAAAGTGAAGAGTCTTCTTATGTGGAATTCCACTTAGATAATTATTGTTAATTTTTAAAATCTGCATATATAGATGTACTTATATGTGTATCTAAGGATGAAATGAGTCTGTACAGAGGAAGGTGCCCACAATATGGTGTTGCTTTTAAAAAGCCAGTTCACAAGTAAAACCCCAGCTTCCTGCGAGGGATGGAAGAAAGAGCACAGCGAGTCAGCTCCCTTGTCGAGGCCCGTGGTCAGGTGTCCCTGCGTGGAGGTGTTGGAGCAGGCCGGCAAGCTGGAGGTGGCGCTCCTCCCTCTTCACGGGACAGGGGTGGGGCGGGGGGGCAGTCTTGGGGTCTGACAGCTATCAACAAGGTTTCCCCGTTGTTATGGGGAGGGCCTGCCCGTCCCCTGTCGCCACCCTGGTCTCCCCACCCTGGTGTTGCTCAACAGGGCTCATCCCCTCCCTCCCTTCCCCCTCCCACAGTTCCCAGAAGTAGGACCCAGGCCGCCAGCTGCAGCCTGTCCAGGTTCCCTATCGGATTATGAAGCTTAACATTTTTGTGAAGAAAGAAGAAAGCCTTCCCTCTGGAAAGCGATAAGAACATTCCATCCTCCTCTGGCTCCAGGGAGCCTGGGAAACAATCACCGCAGGGAGAGAGACTCCCCAGGGATGGGCTCCCCAGGGCATGGGCCAGGGCTGCCCTCTGCCGGCCCTCCCTTCCGGTCCTGCCCTGCCCTGCCCTGCTACAGGGGCCTGGTCTTGCCAGTGGTCAGCGAGAGCCTGGGGCAGGGGCCTGGGGAGGAGGGCAGGCCTCAGGCTGCAGGGACGAGGGTCCCTCTGGGTGGTGGGCTTCAGCTCTCATGACTGGGTTGTCCCGTCTTGGAGGTAGGGAGCACCCCAAGGGGAGCACTCAGGAGAGAGGGCCCTGGGGGTGGGAGGTGCTCTATAGCTGGGGATGACCTAGAGCCTGTGATGCATGAGGCACCAGGACCAGAGCCGGTCACTTGACGGGCTGGGGACTGGAGGGAAGCTCCTGTGGTTGGCACAGTGATCCCAGCACTGCCCAGTGAGTGTGTCCTGCCCACCAGAGCCTCTTCTCTCCTTCCTTCTCGCCCTCCCTCCTCTCCCGCTTTCAACCACAGACAACATTCACTAAAGCCTACTGGGCGCCAGGCCCTGTAAGAGAGAAAAAGCTAGGCTGTGCCTCCTCTTCATTGCTTGGGCACAGGTGACACATGCTGCCTCAGGGCCTTTGCACTGCTTTCCCTCATCTAATGCCCCTTCACTTACTCCAGGTTGTTCCTTGCTGCCATCCTCCCAGTGAGGCCTCCCTTGCCTCCATATCTAAAATGGCCACCCACCCTCCTTCCTTTGGTGTGCACTACTATCTCTTAGGTTGTATATTTACTAATTGATCACATTTCTCATCAGACTCTTTGCAATACATTTTATAATAATAAATAATTCCCCGAGGGCAGGAATCTCTCTATCCTTGCTTCAGTGCCTAGAGGGCTGGGACAGAGCAGGCTGTGTAGCTCAGGGACCTGGCAGAAACCAAGTGACACCTGCATCTGCTGCAGGTGGGAGTTGAAGAGCATTCAATGGAGAGACTACCTACAAACTGTGTGTGTAGTTAGGGGAAACAGCCAAGAGGTGTGAAGCACCCCACAGCGGGGGGGGGGGGGGGCTACCACGCCCAGGTGGGAGACAGTGGTTACCAGAATGCCGTTGGACAGAGCAGGGCCACGGCCAAGTTGCAGCCCAGCAGGGCAGGCGTCTCTCTCTGCTCTTACCCTCTGGTCTCCTGCAGCTCAACGGCAAGGTCAGCCTCCCAGATAGAGCGGGGACAGCCTGGGTCTGGAGGAGCATTGGAGATCCACTCACAGTGTCTGTTGAATGAACGCATGCCCTTAAGAAACCCACAGATTGAAGACACATCCATTCCTTCACTCGTTCATTCACTCATGTACAGTCATGCAGCACTTAATGATGGGGACATGCATCAGTCTTCGCCGTGCGACCACAGAGAGCACTTACCCAAACCTACGTGGTCCAGCCCACCACACACCCCGGCTGTATGCGACAGCCTGTTGCTCCTAGGCTGCCAGCGTTGCCCTGTGTTACTGTACTGCATACAGTAGGCAACTGTGATACTACAGTAAGCATTTGTATCTAAACAAATCTAAACATAGAAAAAGTACAGTAAAAATACGGTACTGTGGGACCACTGATGTGTATGTGGTCCATGGCTGACTGAATGTTACACAGCACATGACTTTATTTATTCATTCAATCGTTTAGGGTGTAGCTATTGAGCACTGGATGGGTGTTAGTATGTGTCAATGACAGTGTGGAGACAGTCCCAGCCCTCCCTAGCCCCCAGCCCTAGGGCAGGCTTGCTGGAAGGATGGACACTGAGGGCCAGTTTCACGGTCTGGAACTGCTGGTGCCTGGCCCGCCTGGCCCAGCTGTGTGCGGCGTGCTGTGGGGGCAGCTCTAGAGCACACCTGGGTAGGGGCACAGCGGGCCCAGTGCAGGCCGGGGCACGCAGGAAATCCGTGGGCCCTGTTAAGTCAGGCAGACTGGGTGGAAGCACTGGGTGTGGGGGACATCATTATTACTTGTTTTTCTAAGTCTTGGGGATTTGAAGCTTGAGGAGGAGGAAGTCACGGAGCCTGGAGACAGGCAGCCTGCGGGCCCTTTACTCTCGTAATCACTAACCCTGAGCAGCACGCATGTGTGCCAGGGCTCTAGCGTGTGCGCTCATCTGCTCTGCGTGACATCCCCCTGCATCCTGCGTTCTAGCCCTACACGACTATTGAGGGGACCTGAAGCTCAAGGTCCCACAGTGATCAGGTGGCGGAGCTGGCATTTGAACCCTGGTGGTTTGCCTCCAGAGCCTGCACTGCCATCCTTTATGTAAAGACTTTTGATGACAGGTCTGTGACAGGGGTGGAGGGGTGGGTAGACCTGTGAGGGGGATCTGGGGACCCTTGGTGTTTCCCCAGTCATCTGTGGAGGGGACCCTCTGCAGGAGGAGTACTGCAGGGAGGGGACTTGGTCAGAGACCAGTGTGGACTGCTGGTTTGGGGGTTCCTGGCTAGGTGAGACCCCTCTCTCTCTCTCACACCTATTGCCCCACAGCAGCTTCCTCCCTGCCCACCTGCCCCATGTGCCCCTTGCCCGACTCATTCTCCAAGAGGTCTGTTTCAAATCTCATGACCCTTTGGCTGCTCCTGTTGCCCCAGAATAAAAGGTCCAAACTCCTCTGCGTGGCCTGGAAGGCCCTGCAGGCTCTCCCTGTCCCCTCACCCACCTTATTTTGGGTCCTGTCCCCCTTGATTTCTCCACTCCAGCCCACCGGCCTTCCTGCTGGGTCTAGAAGCCACATCATTGGCATGCCCCGGGGACCATTCCCCTTGCTGTGTCCCCCACAGGGAATGCTGCTCCCCTAGTTCTTCAGATACTTCATTCCTTCACATCATCGGGGTCTCAGTTCAAGTGGTGCCTTTGAGGACCTCCCTCAATTATCTTCCTTAGTGTATGTGTGGACAAGATAATTCCTCCACTAAAATGTAAGCTTTGCAAGGAAGCAAATGTGCTGTCTTGATTGATGTTGTGTCTTCAGTACCTAGAACGGTCCCTGGCACATCACACATGCTAAATCAAACATTCTTCGGTAAGAACTTGCCCTGCTACTTTCTATCCCTGGGCCTTTGAGCCTCTGCCACCTTCTTCACGTAGCTAACTCCACCGACCCTTGAGTTCAGAGCCCAAAGGCCACTTCTTTGGGGAGAACTTCTCTCTGCCCCAGCTGTGCTAGCCCCTGTTCCTCATCCCCCCACCCGCACATTCCACCCTCCCAGAGCCCCTGGACGTCGGTCGTTGCGGCTCACTCTTGCCCTTGCTAGTTCAGCGCCTGTCTCTGCACTGGAAAGTCAGCTCCATGAACAGTGCTCAGGGACTGCGCTGCTTAGTTTACTGCCGTATCCTGGTGCTCAGCACAGTGGCTGGCACACAGGAGACGCTCCAAGCTTATGTGTAGAATAATTGGAGGGACGGCTGGGAGCCTCAGGTGGCCATCAGAGTGAGGGCACTGGCCTCTCCGTCTGCTTCTACCATGAAAGGTCTGGAAAGCTCTGCCAGCCATCTTTACATACATGATCTCCATCTTTCCAACACATCCATGAAGCAGGTATGGTGATCCTCCCTTACAGGAGAAGAGACAGAGGCTTGGAGAGGTTAGCGAACTTTCCCAAAATCACACACTAGAGAGCTGGAACTCAAACTCTGGCCCACCTAACTCAAATGCTCTTCTTCCCGGGGGTCCCTTGGGCTGCAGCACGGCTCTGGGGTGACTGACGGAGACAGCAAGCTGCAGGGTAGATGGCCCCAGGCAAGGTGGGAGGCAGTCCCCTCTCCCAAAGATTCTTCTGTTCTCTACAGCCTGTATTAGTTACTTACTGCTGCGTAACAAATTAACCCCAAAATTAGTGGCTTGAAACAATGCATTTATTATCTCACAGTTTCTGTGGGCCAGAAACCCAGGTATAGTTCATCGGGGTCCTGAGCTTCAGGGTCCCTCACAGGCTGCAATCAAGGTATTGGCTGGGGCTGTGATTGTCTCAAGCCTCAACTGGGGAAAGAGCAGCTCCAAGCTCACTCCCAGGGCTGCTGGTGGGATTCGGTTCCTTGCTGGCTGTTGGCCAGAGGCTGCTCTTAGTGCTTTGTCACATGGGCCTCTCTAACGTGGCAGCTTGCTTCATCAAAGCCAGCAAGCCGAGAAGGCAAGAGAGTGCCAGAGAAAGGGAAGTCACGGTCTTTATAACTTAATCATGGAAATGACATTCCATCACTTTTGCCTTAGTCCCTTCATTAGGAGCACGTCTGTAGGTCCAGCCCACCCTCAAGGGATGGGGATGACACAAGCGAGTGAGTGCCAGGAAGCAGGGGTCCCTGGGAGCCGCCACAGAGCCCTGTGCTGTTTGGGCAGCTATCAGATCATGAATTCCTGCAGGGCAGCCAACCTTGTCCTGCTCACCAACCCTGCGTGAGTGAGCAGGCTGCGTGCATTCATTCACGGACTTGCTTATTTATTGAACAGACATTCACTCTGTACTCACTGTGTGCTAGGTCTTGATTGCTGCAGTTACAAAACTGAAGAAGGCTCATTTCCTCCCTTGAAAAAGACAGATCCGTAAAGAAAGAAGTGAGATTTAGTGCCTACTCATGGGGACTTCGGGCTATAATGCCCCTTTAGCACTTCCTCTGTGCTAGGCATCAGTCTAAGTACTGTACACACACTACCTCTCATTTGATCCTGGCAACAGCCTGTAAGATAGGCATAGTCATCTCTCAGTATCCCTGGGGGATTGGTTGGCTCCAGGACCTCCCTCTGATACCAAAATCTGTGTGTGCTCAAGTCTCTGATACAAAATGGTATAGTATTTGCATAAAACCTAAGCACATCCTCCTATGATCATCTCTAGATCACTAATAATACTTAATACAATGTAAATGCTTTGTACATAGCTGTTATACTTTATTGTTTAGGGAATAATGAAGGGGGAAAAGTGTGAACACGTTCAGTGCAGATGCAATTTTTTGGGAATATTTTAGATCTGCGATTGGTTGAATGCACAGATGTGGACTCCACAGATGCCAAGGCCTGACTGTGTGATTATTATCGCTTCTTTTTATAGAAGAAGACACTGAGGCACAAAGGGGTTAACTATTTGCTCGAGGTCACCTAGCTGGCGAGGCAGGGCTAGGACTGCAGCCCAGGCAGTCGGGCTCCTGCGTTAGCTCCTGGCCCATCCTGTCTCTTGAGACGCAGGCGCCATGAGAGTGGCTTTCAGCAAAAGGACAGGTGCTAGGGGCTGTCCTTGGGAGCAGTCCTCCCTTGGTTTTTAGGGGCACTACGTTAGACAGATAATTTTTCAGGGTATTATTTGGAATGGGGAGAGTGGCTGGGAAGCCCACTTGGCAAGCAAGGGAAGAGAGTTGTTTTGGTTTCAAAGATTGACATTTTAATAAACTGCTCTTAATTAACAGCACTTTGAAATTCTGAGTGGCGTGCTCTCCATCTCAAAACACGCGGGCGGGTGGCTTCTTAGAGAGCGGGATGCTTGTGGGTGATCTCCCTTTTTGAAACAAACCCAGACCCTCCAGTCACAATTTATTTTTCATTCCAGAAATGATCTTTACTGCAAATGTTGCTTTGGTTCAAGTGAATTAGAAATCCTTATTACACAGGAAGGCACTTCAAACAGTGCCCGGCTCGCCGCGCCGGCTGCGGCATCAAAGGCTCCGCTGGAATCTCTGATTACCACCCAGGCTGTCGCCCACTCGGGAGCAGGCGGCATCTGAGGCTCACGCCCTGGCTCTGGGGCTGAGCGGGCGCGGCGGGCGCAGAAGCCAGGCAGCCTCCATGCCAGCCTTGCTACCTCCCTGATTCTCGGGCTTGGAGCATGTGCTGTGGGCACAAGCGAAAGAGAATGGCGTAGATGACCTTGGCTGCGCACCTACTATGGAGCCACCTTCTGAGACAGAAGGAGGCCACTCCCTATGGGCCTGTGGCCCCCTCCAGAAGTAAGGAACATCACAACTCTACTCCCTCCTGGGCCATAGGTATTACTTTCCTGATTCTAGAGATAGGGAAGGGAGGCTGAGTTTCATGGCTGCCCAGTTAGCGGGAGGTGAAGCTGAGATTCATGCGGCTCCGTTTGATTCTGTCTTCGCCTCTAAATTGAGCTCCTCAAGGGTAGGCTGGGTCTCCCTCATTTGGTGTCCTCATCAGCCGGCACAGGGTCTCGCTCAGGGTTGCCACTGGGCAATGTCCTTGAAGTGACCAAACCAGATTCACTGTATCATTCAACAATACTTATTGAGTCTCTACTACGTGTTAGGTGCTGTTCTTGCTGTCTGTCTTCGTCAGTCTGGGCTGCTTTAACAAAGTACCACAGACCGGGTGGCTCACAGACAAAACAAATTTATTTCTCACAGTTCTGGGGGCCGGGGAGTCCAAGATCAAGGCACCAGCAGTTTCAATGTCTGGTGAGGGCCTGCTTTTTGGTTCCTAGATGGAAGCTTATTTCTGTGTCCTCACATGGTAGAAGGGGCAAATGAGGTTTTAGGGTCTCTTTATAAGGGCATTATCCCACTCATGAGGGCAGAGCTCATGATCCAGTCACCTCCCAAAGTTCCCACCTCCTAAAACCACCATCTTTTTCAATATATACATTTTAGGGGACACAAACATTCAGACCATAGCAGTGTTGATGGCATTAAGCTGGTGGCCCTGCCAAAAAAGATATGTCCACAACTTAATTCCTGGAACCTGTGAATGTGACCTTATTTGGAAAAAGTGTCTTTATAGATGACATTAAGTTATGGATCTTGAAGTGAGATCATTCTGGATTACCTGGGTGGGCCCAAATCCAATAACAACTCTCTTTATAAAAGACAGGAGAGGAGGAGGCAGGAGAAGAGAAGGCCATATGCAGACAGAGGCAGAGATTGGAGTTTTTTTGCAGCCACGAGTCAAGGAACCCTTGGAACCACCAGAAGCTGGAAGGGACAAGGAATGATTCTCCCTTAGAGCCTTTGGAGAGACCTTGGCCCTGCCAAAACCTTGATTTTTCAACTTATGGTCTGCAGAACTATGAGAGAATAAATGTCTGTTGTTTTAAGCCCCTCCTTTAGTGGTGCTTTGTTATGGAAGCTCCCAGGACACTATCAGAGCTGGCATTGGAGGATAGGACGATGCATTGGCCCCCTCCCTCTCTGGACATGCATGGGAGACATAGGGGGTGACGGGGGAGGGGGAGGTGGCTAGAGTGCCGTTCATCTCATATAGACCTGGGTCTGGGTCGCTCTTCTCCGGAGGTGTTTCACTTCCCCCAGCTTAAGTGTGGAGGCAGCAGGCCCCTCAGCAACTTGGACATCATTACATGTAGCATGCTAATGAGTTGAGTAAACATAAGTGAAAATGAGTAGCTGCATATATACATGGGCCCCTCAAACCGCAGCAGGCCATGGAGATGTAGGGGCCAGGGCATCTGGTTAAATGCTAGTAGGGAGTAGGTGTGGTGGCTCACACCTATAGTCCCAGTACTTTGGGAGGCTAAGGTGGGAGGATCTCTTGAGCCCAGGAGTTCGAGACCAACCTGGATGACATAGCGAGACCTCATCTCTGCAAAACATAAGAAGAATTAACCGGGTGTGGTGGTGCGTACCTGTAGTCCCAGCTACTTAGGAGGCTGAGACGGGAGGCTCACTTGAGCCCAGGAGTTCAAGGTTGCACTGAGTTGACTATGCCACTGAACTCCAGCCTGGGTGACAGAATGAGACTCATCTCTAAAACAACAACAACAACAAAAACAACACCGGTGGGTTTCCCTGTAGCTCTGGCCATTGAGATCTCTTGGCATTCAGAAGGGTGGTGCTGGATGGAGATTTACCAACTCTTTTGGGCAGGACTTCAGGAGTCCCCAGCTCTCCTTACCCATCTTCTCAGGGAGACATCCAGCTGCTGTTCCAATGCTCAGAGTCAGCCCAGCTTTAGGCAGCCCTTCCTGGGATTCTCTGCAGAAAGTTCTTCCCTACATGGAACTCACATATGCCTCTCCGTGATGTCTATTTTTGCTCCCATCTCACAGATGGGGAAATTGAGTCTTGGCAACATTCTAGAGTTACACATACATTAAGTGCAGAAGTGAGCATTCTGAGAGACTATAGAACCTAAATTATCTGCTATGGCCATGAGAAGAGTAAGCACAACACACAAGTGGGGGCTTTCAGTTGTCATCCCATGCCATGGAGCATCACTGTTGATCATTAGGACAAGCACTGAGATAACTGATATATGTGCTCAGCTGTAGTCCCTGGAAGACCAGGTAGGCTGCCTAAACTGGTAGTTTTCTCTCTATACCTCCACAGGATAGAAGTATCCTGGGGTGTGAATTTTTCAGAATATTTCCTGAGCTTTTGGTCTCCTGGGTCCATCTGCAAGCAAGGGTTCTGCCTGACATGGGACATCCATCTGCAACTTGTCACTCGGTCTTGGTAACCTTGCACACATTATATATCAATAAATTTTAAAATACAAATGCAATTAGTTAGGGACATTGGAGAGATAAGATTGTATTTGAGTCTGAATTTGACTGGCCAATCACCTCTCCTTCCAGATAGGCTACTGGGGGTGAGTACCCTTAAGGGATAGTAGCAAATACCACTTCATTGTGAGCTGGGACAAGCCTGGTACTTTCCAATGGTACTTCCAATGGTACTTCCAAGGCCTGGCAAGGTGGGGCAGGAACACAGTGGGACTTCTTTCTCTCCATCTAAGCTGAAACCCAAACCTTATCGTCGGCGAGTCACCATGTCTGAAGTGGGGGCTGTCCTAGGGCACAGTGTTACACAACTTAGGCTTTCCACAAACCATTACTCATCTGCGATAAGATAACCATCATGTGGAGAATGTAAATCAACACCCCCCTTCCTTCACCAAGAAAGTCTTGCTAAGAAAAATATGTCAGTAGAACCAAACAGTGTGCTCAATGACATAGTCAACTTACATTCTAGCACAATCTTCTTATCTCATTGCAGGCCAGTAAAAACAGTTCATAGCGTAGCAGTGGTTCCTGGACCACATTTTTAGTAGCATTGCTGCAGCACATGTAAGAAATGCCAAGGGAGAAAGTTACCAGGGCCTGCCCTAAAGAGAGGCAACCATTGGCCCCTACCACCCACACCAGGAAGCCACTGGAAGCAGAGAGAGGGGGCCTCCAGGCGTCAGGCCCTGCATGGTGATTCTGCTCATTATCAAGCGTGGCCCCATCTAGCAGATTAGGATTTGTAGGTGAGCTGGAGTGAGGAAAAGGCTGGGCAGAGAGATGAAGAGAGGGATGGAAGGTTTCCTTTTCCCCTATAGAAAATTCTTTTGATTTTGCTGTAAAGCCTTAGCAGCAAGGAAATAAGTTCCTGGCAATCGTACTGTGACACTTACATGTTCTTGAATTTTACAGCTCTTGATCAATGTAACAGCAGAAGGCCTGCAGGCATCTTACAGCCTTCCTGGGAAATGTGCGGCTCCGTTTCCAGGGTGTTGGCATGCAGGGTTTTGGATTGGCAGGACGCTGGGGAAGGCTGAGATGGGCACAGCTAACCCAGTTCTTCAGCTGGTCTGACTGGAGGCCAGAAGGCCCCAGAAGCAGGAGAGTGGCCGGCTCCCAACTCTTGGTGGGCTTCCCCCCTCCCCAGCCAGAGTGGTCAGTGTTTGAGGGGCTGCAGCCTGAGAACTCACCAGGGACACTCTTGGGGTGGGCAGGAGGGTCTATGACAGGGCAGTCATCTGTGGGGAGCCAGGGAGGAGATGGAGGGATCCTGGGATTTCGTTGCACTCTCATCTGTTTGCACCTGAGCTGGTCTTGAAATGGTGCTGAAGAGGACCAGGGTTGCCAGCCTGCCCAGGAGGACGGGGGGTGAGTCCTCAGGGAAGCCTCCCACGGAGCTGGCTTGGGGCTGGGCCCTGCCTGGGGAGTGCCCTTGGAGCTCAATTAACTGATTCCAATCCAACACCTCTTTTGTGGTGGTCTCTGCAGGGGACACAGAACTGTGTCTAGCACACCCTGCCTAAAGCACTAACAAGAGCCACTAGGAAGTGTTCCCCATGTACCAAGCTGCTGCTGAGAGCCTGGCGTGTGTTACCTAATTTGAGCATTCCAGCACTCCTCAGAGGGAGGGGCTGTATTACTCCCTTTTACAGTTTCAAAAGTGGATCGAGATGGTGGAGCTGGGACTTGAACTCCATAGTCAGGCTCTAGACCAGTGGTTTGACCCTGGCTGTACATCAAGCACCACCTGGAGAGCTTTGACAAACCACCTGTGCCCAGAGCCCACTCTCAATCAATTAACTCAGAATCTAGGGGGTGAGGCCTGGCAACAATATCTGAAGATTATGCCCAAAGACTGGGTCGTGTGTTCCGCCAGGGTTGAGAACCTTGTCTCTGGAGCCCGTGGGCCTAACTGCTGCACTGCGCTGCCTGCGCCCCCCTCATCTCCACTGCAGGCCCCAGGTCGTGGAGACCCCTGAGCCTTTTTATCCCACTGGGCCACAGGGATCTCTGACACAGGGAGAACCAGGACAGTGTCATAAAAGAGGTACTAAGCTAAGAGCCTGAAGGAGAGAGGGAGCCTGCCCAGCAGGGAGGGATCAAGGACAACTTCTTGGAGAAGGCAGGAGAGTTTGGGGAAGGGTCAGAGGTCAGAGAGGCTGTGGGAACTTAGGAGGGACCCCTAGTCTTTGTTCTTTCTTATGGACTTGACTCCCTGGGTACTGGGAGCCACGGAATGTTTATGAGCATGATAGTGACTCCATCAGAAAGCCATCACTTGCTGAAGCCCCCATAGTGTAGTTTCTGCTATACCTTCTTACCCCAGGGGGCAATGCTAGGATGCTGGGGTGGGGGTGATGCTGGGAAATGGAGTTTGCGGAGGAATCCACTGATGACAATCAGGGTGTAAACACCGTATCAGAAGAAACATCCTGTTGCTTCCCTCTACCTCCCCGTGCACACGAGCAATGACAAATGCTCCCAACGTACACGGTGCTGCTTCTCCCCTCTTTGCCTTTGGCCCCACGGTTTCTTCTGCCCGGAGAGCCCTCCCCTCACCATCAGCCACGAGAACACATTCATGTTTATACTTAGAAACCTGCTCCAGAAGCCGGTGTGAACCCTTCCAGGAGAGATTTGTTTTGAGACGGAGTCTCACTCTGTCACCTGGGCTAGAGTGCCATGGTGTCATGGCAACTCACAGCAACCTCAAACTCCTGGGCTCAAGCGATCCTCCTGCCTCAGTTTCCCAAGTAGCCTGGATTATAGGTGCTCGCCACCATACCCAGCTAATTTTTTCGGTTTTTTTTTTTTTTTTTCAGTAGAGACGGTTGGGGGCAGGTTCAATCTTGCTCAAGCTGGTCTCGAACTCCTGACCTCAAGTGATCCTCCCACCTCGGCCTCTCAGAGTGCTAGGATTACAGATGTAGGCCACGCTTCCCTGCCCCAGGAGAGATTTAACTCCTTCCTCCTCAACCCTCTCGCACCATGCACATAATTCTAATCTCCTCCACAGATCATGCTATCATTGTAATTGGCTGTATGCTTGATTCCCTGATAGACAGTAAGCAACTTAGGAAGAATTCCTGGCACATAATAGGTGCTTAAAAAATAAGTCACTGTCAGATTGAATTTCTCTCCAAAGTCAGGAGTCTTGAAACGGCAGAATTTTCGGAAGCACCCCTAACTTTCCATGCTCATCCCTTCTCGGTATGCCTTCCACATCCAGCAATATTCCCCACTATCTTCACTGCCTAGCACCAAACAAGTGTCTGAGAAGTTCCCTTTGAAAGACAAATGGATTAACTGAGATTCTGGTGTCAATAACTTCCTGGCAGCCATTTGCAACTGAGTCCAGCCTCGCTTGTCAGATTGGCCATACTGGATCTTGGGAAAAAGGAGCTACAGCTCTGGTGGGTCTGGATGCGGCTGAGGGGGCAGGGAGGAGAGGTCTAGGCCAGGGGGTGCAGGGTTTTGTGAGGGCGGAATGGGTATGGCCTCATTACTGCTGCAGCATTGGCTGTGTGGGCACAGGAGGGTGAGGGGCTTTTTGGGGAGCAGGGACAGGGAAGCATTAAGGACTCACATGCATGGTGGGAGCAGGCATCACTCAGATGGCTCAGGGATCAGCTGGGTTTGGATCCCGGAACGTGTGTGGGTGCACACGTGTGCAGAGTGTGAGCCACCAATTTGCTCTGACGACTGTGGGCAGACCCAGGCTCCCAGGGCCAGCCAAAGAGGGGATTACTTTCTGGTTTAGTAGATTAAATGCTGAGGTTTCTGTGAATTAAACCCTAAAGCAGCTTTGGAATGTTTTCACTGTCTCCACTGAGAAAATGAGATCTTTTTCATCTGGTAACACTGGGATAATAGTACACGGATCCCTGGGCTGCAGTGAGGATTAAATGAGATCCTGCACGTCAAAGCCCCGGCCTGTGCCTGGGACGCAACGAGGCTCCAATAAATGGTGGTTCTCAAGTAAACGGAGGCTGGGTGGGTGGAGCAAGCCTGAAATAAGAGCTTCGTGCCTTAAAGACAGCAGCCAGGGCTCTTTTACTTGGTGCCTTTCTGTCTTTGAGCTTTCAGTCCTAGGGCAGCTTAGGCTTTGGTCAAATGTGGGTTCTCTCCCAACCTGTCCACGTCCTGGCAGGAGACCTGAAGCAAGTTCTTCAATCTCTCTGAGCCTCAAGTGCCGCATGGTCATAGAACCTATCTTACAGGGTTGCTGGAGGATTTGATGAGCTCATTTGTCCCTTACTCAACTCCCAGCTTCTGTCTTGGCCCTGCCAGTCCATTCCCTACAGAGTGGCCAGATAAGCCCTTAAAATAAGTCTGAACTTGTTATCTCCCTGCTGGCAATTGGGAATGCTTAGAATAAAATCTGAAGTCCCTGCCATGGCTGGCACACCCTAAGTGATGTGCTACCCATATGCACTGTGCCGGCAGCCAGCTAGCTTCCTTGCTGTTCCTGAAGGGGCTACTGTCTCAGGGCCTTTGCACTTGCTGATTCCTCTGCCTGGAATGCTTTTCCTCTGGCTAACTGCATAACTTGCCTCTGTGCTTAACGGATATCTGCTCAAATGCCACCTCCTCCTGGAAGCCACCCTGATTCCCCTTTGTAAATGGTATTCCCTCTGTATTCCCTTACTCCGATGCATTTTCCTTCATGGCACTGAGCAGCATCTGACATTGTCTTGTATATTTGTCTACTGTTGGTTCCCTGGCTAGAATGTAAGCTTCAGGAGAGCAGGGACTTCGCTTGGACTTTGTTTGGCTCAGTAGGTTCCTAAACTGAATAACTATTTGGCAAAGGAATAAATGAATGAGTTAGTTCCTGAAAAGCATCATTCCTGCCACATAGAAGCACTCAGAATTATTAGTGGTGGAATGAAATGACCTAGAATCTGTAGCGCTAGGATTCAGTTCTTGTCCTGTTGTCAACGTACCGTGCACCTCCAGCAATTCACTTACTCTCTCTGGACCTCTGGGAGAGCATTGAGCAAAAGAAGATGCTAGCTCTTGCCTTGGCTGAGAGAGATCGGGGGTCAGGGAAGGGTCAAATTGATAAGAAGACAGTTTGCAAAGCAAAAGAAGCTCCAGGAATATAAAGTAGAGGCCTGTTTTCTCTGAAGAAAGCCAGTGTCTCTAATTTCTCAATATGCACCAGCTGGGCTGTGTCAGGTGGTCGTGCATCAGGGAAAAAAAAAAAAAATCCCTTTGACTGAAACGGTGATATTTTACCGAGGCCACTTGGTTTTGCTTTCAAATAATTTCTTCAGGGCTCCCAAGTGTCTCCTCTTTCTTACTCATTAGCAGTCTACAGAACTTAAAGGGGAGACTCTAATTAGGGAAAACTTTCATATCATTTACTAGGGAAAGATTGAAGAGGGCTGCCTTATGGGCTGCAGAGAACCTTCTAAATCTACATGAAGGCCCTTTGGCTCCAGGCCTCTGACTTGAGCTAAGGAGCAAAATCTAAAGGCACAGGTCAGGAGGATGAAGCTGGCATTTGGAGTAGGCAATTATTTTTTTTTAATATACATGCTGGAAAAGTACACAGGACTGGGGCATCTGGGGTGCCTGGGGATGGGTCTGACTCTTGCTTGTTGAAGAAGTGCAATTATTGACTCTGCTGTTAATGAGGAATGTGGAGTTTATAGGCTTAGGGCAAAGGAAGAGCAGCAGGAACAACCTGAACTGGGAGAGAACATTCCAGAGGCTGCTCTACCATGCCCTGATTCTGAGACCCCATCAGGAAGGGGCAGGCCCACTCCTGGCCCCTCCGGGAGGCTGTGAGAGTGAACAAATGTTTAGACTCTTACATTAATATAATACTAGTATTAACTCAGTGTGTTTCATCAGGGGAGGGAGGTTGCCTAGAGTGCTGATGTCTTGGGTCATATCAATGCAGATAGAGCATACTGAATGGGGAGGTGATAGTCTTTGGTCAGCTCCAATGAAATCAGGGTGTTTGGGTCTAGTCTCCACAGCTGAGGGGCAATATAGGCAAAGTGGTAGTTATGGGGAGAAGGTGGTAGGGAGGTATGATTACTTTTAAACCACTAATTAATTAGTAGTTATGCAGCAGAACTAAGAAAGGGGAAAAAACTTTCTGATGACAGCTGTTAAGCAAGTGGCTATGGTTAACATGACCTTGGAGTTAGGGGGATGTGAGTAGGAATCCTGGCTCCGTATTGCTGACTGTGTAGCCTAGAGCAAATATTTCCCCCTTCGCTCTGAGCCTCAGCTTCCTCATCTGCAAAAGGAGATAATAATGTTTTCTATTTCATAGGGTTTTTGTGAGGGTTAATTTGGGTAATCCATTACATCAAATGTTTAGTGCATAATATGTGCTCAACAAATAGCAGACATTATTAAGTACGATTGTGCTTATTTTGATAGAGAGGGAAGCATCCTTGGAAGTGTTCAAGGAGTGGAATTGCAGAACAGACTCCTGCCTGGGAGGGCAATGGGCTAGCTGATGTCAGAGCTTTAGTTTTCTGGGCTTCTAAGTGTGTCTTTAACCCCTCCTGGCACCAGGTCCCCATACTGTCTTGTCCCTCCTAATGCAAAGTTCTCTTGTAAGCTTATCCCTAATGAACTGTGAGGAACTTCATACTCTTAGAATGTTCACATTCTGAAAGAAGCAGGAAGGATTATATAACTTGAATGGCAGAGTTTTAGGCGACGTCACAGGGTGGTGGCGGGGGGCTGAATCCCAGTCTGTGGAGGCAACAGCTTCCTTAGCTGCTCTGCTTCCTCTCTGTGTCCTTTGGGCTCTGGCCAGACAGATGGATGCTTGTGTGTGACATTGTGTGCGATGTTTGTCCTGTGAGTGGAGAGGCCAGGGCTGTTCTCATTTGTGGTCCCTACAAGCCTTCCTTGGATCTTTTTCTCTGTGTTGGGCCAGGATGGGACATGCAGTGGCTCAGAGCATGTTTGGGGATAAATGCAGACGGTGCTGACCCACAACAGCACCACCTGGGGCCCGCCAACGCCAAGCCCGGCAGCAAAGGACTCTGGGTCAACCTGGCACAGGGATGTTCCCTGGGCCCTGCCCACACCCTTTAGCCTGCATGTGAGCCCACAAGGGGGACTGGGCTGTGGGTTCAGCCAGTGCAGTGACAGGAACGCAATGGGTGTGGGGAGGAGTGAAAAGAGAGGCCTGTCACTCAGGGCCTATAGATGCCAAAGACCTGACCCTGAGCACTGGGCCCAGGCCTGGGGGTCGGCGATGGAAAATGGTCAGGGAAGGGAACAACGTGTTAGGTGTTAGATGCATTTATTTCATCAAGTTTTGAGCTAGATAATCACATCTCCATTTTACTAATGAAGAAAATGCAGCTCAGAGAGGTTAAGCAGCCTGCCCAAGATCACACAGGTTGGGAGTAATGGAACTGATTTTTGCACCCAGGTCTTTGTGACTTCAAAGGCCGTGCTCTCTCCATTCAGGCTTATTTTGCTCCTGAAGGAGATTCCCAATGGGGAAAGGGAAAGCGATCAGCAGTTGGGCTCTGCCACCGTCTTGGTTTGAGAAACAGGACAGAAAAGCCCCTTGAGAATGGGAATTGGGGCTAGTGAGTGGAGGTGTCAGAGACTAATCCTGCCCACTCCCTCCCTAAATAAATGTTGGCATGGAAGTTGAGGCTTTCTTTTGGAGTTTGCTTTACTGCGGATGCAGCTGTGGGAAGCTCTTAGGAGAGCAAGACAGTGGCCGCCACCTATCATGAGATGCATTCTGTAGTGATGAGAAGAGTCACAGCCCCCACTTGGCTGCGGCAGCACAGATGGCGCAGACGGTGGGATCAGAGGCCAGACACTGACACTGGTTCTGCATGGACTTTCCCTGTGGCCTTGGGCACACTACTCAGGGCGCCTCCAGGGGTGCGTCTAGCCTGTATCAGGGCTTCTCAAACTTGAGAGAGCATGGGAATCTTCTGGGGGCTTGTTAAAATATAGATGCTGTTTCAGGAAGGCTGGATCAAGGCTCAAGAATTTGCATTTCTAACACGCTCCCAGGCAAGGCTGAGGCTGATGCTGCTGTTCAGGGACTACACTTTGAGTGACACGATTCTCATCTGGTGGACTCTGAGCCACACTTTGTAGATGGTACCAGGGATCTGGCCTTGCTAGGAGTGGAGGGAATCAAGTTATTTTTCTTCCCCTGCGCAGAGCCCAAGTGTTACCAGACTGGGCCTTGTGCCACAGGAGGTGCTAGCCTGGCCATTCCACAGTACACAGGCTCACTCACCATTCGGGAGAACAATGGGGAAAATGGTGGCTGCCCTACGGGAACCTCAGCTCCTACTTCTAAGACTCAACGCACATGTTACCTTCTTTAGGAAGTCTTTTCTTTTTTGAGACAAGGTCTCACTCTGTCGCCTGGGCTGGAGTGCAGTGGCATCATGATAGCTCACTGCAACCTCACATTCCCAGGCTCAGGGCTCAAGTGATTCTCCTGCCTCAGCCTCCCAAGTATCTGGGACTACAGGCACATGCTGCCATGCCCTGCTAATTTTTCTATTTTTTGTAGAGACGGGATCTCGCTTCAGCTCATGCTGGTCTCGAGCTCCTGACCTCAAGCAATCCTCCTGCCTCAGCCTCCCCAACTGCTAGGATTACAGGCGTGAGCCACCACACTCAGCCTAGGAAGTCTTTTCTAACTTGCTTCCTACCCTCAACTCTTTTAGGTGCAAAGTGGTTAATAACATGGACCCTGGAGCTAGATGTTCTGGGTTCAGATCCCAACTTTGCCTGTGTGATGTTGGACAAGTTACTTAACTTCTCTGTGCTGTGGTTTCATCATCTGTAGAATGGGGATGATGATAATTCCTATTTTATTGGGTTGATGATTAAAGGAGTTATTACTATGCATAAAGCTCTTAGAGTGAGCACTGTATAAATGTTAGTTCTCCTTCTCATTATTTCTGTCATCATCACCATCTTTTCCCTTACTCTCAGCCTCCCTCCAGGCCAGTCTTGTTCCTCTCTGACCCCACACCCAGCAGGGAGAAGCTGCTCAGGAGTCAAGTGAGGAGACTCCACTGGGCTGGGCAGAGCAGGGACTGCTTCCCACAGGATGCAGATTTATGGCCAGGGATTACTGGCCCCTCCCAGCATCCCTGACCTTTTCTCATCTTATCTGGGAACTGACAGAAAACAGAGGGTGTCCCAGCTCCAGCCCAACCCTGCTCTGGGGGCCACAACCAAAGCTTTTGGGGTCTGGAGCTCTGCCTGTCTCCTGGGCTTTGCTCTGAGGGCAGCCCTCTCCCACAATCAAGCCCGGTGGTGGTGCGGGGCGGGGGGCTGTGCTTCAGAGCTCCCAAGACAGGCACGCGGACTAGGTCTGCTTTGTCATGGACTCCCGGGTCTTTTCGCCCAGTGCTGGGGATGGGCAGCCCCGCGAGGGCTCCAGGAGAGGTGCCACGTTTTGACAGAGCACAGTCCTCTCTTCAGATCCCTGGCTAAAAAGAAAAACGCATGCACACAAAAGGCCCACTGCCTAACATAAAATATCGCTTCCTAATCCCAAGTGTGGCCAAGTGTGCTGTTAAGATATTTAGAAGGCCCTTAAATTATTTCCACCTTAAAAATGTTTTCATGTCTCCCGTTTTGTTCACTCGGTTGGCTGAGGTGTAATTGCTCTCCTGGCCCAGACTTTGCTTCCTCACCAATGGGGACCCCAGTTTTGCATCTTGATATTAAGAACAGATTCTGCGCGCTGAATGGGGCATTGTTTCCTGGCCAGATCGGTAGCCGCTGCCTGCTTTTAGCCAGGGAGCGGTCCAGGATTGGCAGCCCGGCCCAGACCGCACTGTGGCTTGCTCTGATTACTCGATTCCATCCCGCTCCAATCAGGAGCTGATCACACAAGTCCAGGTTTTCATTTGCTCTCCCCCTCCCATTCCCCACAGCTGCAGGTTAAAGGGGTGTGTTTGGGGGGCTGGCAGCCTGCCCTGGTTGTCAGAGACTTGTGTTCACGGAGCTGGGCTGGAGGATTGGGGGTGTTGTTCTGCTGGATATCTCTCCACCCCTCTGTCAGACCTTCGAGCCACAGCGGAGGCTCGGAATCTAAGTGTCTTCTGTTGATATGTCTTTTACTTGTGACTAGTAAAGGTTCTAGAAACTTCCCTCAAACTGTGAGTAATGAGAAATGCCCATGCTTTGCCCAGAACACGGAAATCCTCTGAGATTTTGCTCTTCTCACATTTTTACAAATAGGTCTAAATAGAGAGTCTCCCCATCTCATTTTAAAAGGAACGTTTAGGAAAACGTTCTATTGGTGACTTAAAAACTCTGACTGCAGGTCTTTATTATCCTCCTCCTCCCCACCCCTGCCCCCCGCCCCACCTTTCTCCTTCTGCTCATTACAATGTTGGGTCATAAATGCCAAAGATCCAAATAGAACCCTTTGAGCAGTGGGACCCAATGAAAGAACAATGACAGGATGTTGGCTTTCAAAGTGTCAACATTTGCCAAATAAGTTTATCCTTTATTTATTATTTTCATTGTGGCTTAAAATACACAGCCCTCAAAGCCAAGTCTCTAAACTGAAACGTATGGTCATCCCGCCTCTGCGCGGAGTCCACAGTGAACTCGGAGACTTTTCCCTTCACTCCTCACCCGTGATTGAGACCGAAGATAGTATGTTTTGAATTTACTGAGAGATCTACTGCTTTGGGCTCAGTTTTAGTACTTTTAAAAAGCAATCAATAATGGCTAGTTTGTAATAAGAAAAATTTATGAACTGACAGGCAAAATGTAATTACAGAGGGGATTCCTTGCAAGAAAAAAGAGGTGATGTGAACAGACATCTCGACAATCTGTTTGCACTCATTTTCATTCATATAAATGATGAAGTGCTTCTGGGTTGGAGCAGCATTCTCCAAAGGCTTCCCGGGAGCCTGGAAAAGTCGCTGCCAAAGTTTTTGCTAATGAAGGGCAATGACTGTTTGCATTAACTTCTCATTGTTACCCACAAAATGGATTTTTCACAGTGTTACTTTTATGACTAAGGCTGTTACCCGGCAGCAGCTACTACACCTCATCTTCTTGGTCCCTGGGGAGACGCGGCATGCTGTGAGCTTTCTGGAGACCAGAGTGGGACTGCAGCCACCTTGGGGGTCTTCCGTTCCTTCGTCCCCTCTCTTTTGCCACTTTCCCCCTTTTGCTGCCCCTGCTGAGGAGAGAAGGGGAACTTTCTGATTATAAAAGGTGCCTTCAGAGAGGAACAGCAGAAGTTCCTGGGGAAACAGCAAAGTTGCCCCCAAACTCCCTGGTCATGGTCACACAGAGCATCAAGCATAGCCCCTTTACACAGAGTAGATCTCAACAAATGCTTAGAAAATCATGATAATGAGGCCTGTACATCACTTTTCCGTTTATAAAGTTCTTTGATATCACTGTCCCTTGTGACCTTCACAGCAATCTGAAGGGATGTTTATTACTATGTTCATTTTGCAGATGAGGAAATTTAGGCTCAATGGAGTTACTTGACTTGCCCATGGTTACACAGCTATAAGTACTTGAACCAGAATTTGAACTCACATTTTTTTTGGCTTTAAAGCCTGTGCTTTTTTGAATATATCAAGAATAAAAGACTAGTTCTTTTAGGAAAAATAAGGAAAAGGACAGATATTCTTGTTAAAGAAACATGGTCCAATGAAATTGCATGTGAATTTGTTGAGTGTATTAGAACAAGACCAAGGTTGCTAGAGGTGAGAACTGGTTTGCTGTTTTGCATGTGCAGAGTGTTATGATTTTCCAAGTGCTTCCACAACCTGACTTTATATCATTTGCAGCTCAGCACAGCTCTGTGAGGGAGGCAGGGAACTGTCATTATCCCCACATTGTGCAGGAGAAGAGCAAGAACAAAGCTAAGAGAGGTGAGTGACCTGCCCAGGGTCAGAGGGGGCACCCCTGGGAAGCCACAGGGTCAGCATGGCTCACTGACATGCAAGGGGATTCTTTCGATTGCTTTTGCAGAAAAACCTCAATGTACTAGAAACAAAATGGTGGGTTCCTTCGTGACTTGCTTTTTGTCCTTCATGCTACCTCTCTGTTGAGAGATCTTAAGTTGAGATCCATGAATTAGTTGAAGCAAACAGCATCTTAAAAAGAGCAATAACCAGAAAAGTCATCCAGGAGAAGTACGAGGGTGAGCATAGCCCCATCTGCAGCCCCCAACTCCGTACTGACATTCATTCCTGGCCTTGGCACTATGGCCTTAGCAATGCTAAGTCAAGGAGGTAGATGGCCCCATTTCACAAAGGTTTTCTGCAACAAAGGTGCAAATGTAAACGGTCTGAGCCTCCAGTTACCTGAGGATCCAATGCACAGCATTTGCATGTCTATGGCATGGCTGCTGGTTGGAGGTTTGGGTGTGTTTAGCTCTGTGCCTCCACTCAGGGCCCAGTCGTGAGTGATGAACATGGCAGAGAGACTTGTTTGCCTTTGGGGAAAGATGTTGGAATTACCCAGGCAGCCTTATCAGCCATGAATGTGGTGTTTGGACCTCCATCCGTATCTATTATTTGTTGCTGTGACAGTGTCATAAACTCTGTAACTTAGTGGTTTAAAACAATGGTCATTTCTTCTTGGTTGGTGTCTGTGGGTCATCTGGTGTTGGCTGATCGAGGCTGGGCTCAGTTGGGATCAGCCACAAGGCTATGGATTCAGTTTTGGGTCTGCCCCCTGTATCTTTCCTTCCTCCAGGACCAGTGGACCACCTGGAACAAGGGATAAGCCAAACTGCTTGAGCACAGCGGTAGCCTCTTCTTGAGTCACATTTGTAAACTTTCTGTTGGCCAAAGCAAGCCATGGGGCCAAGGACAACCTCAGTGGGCCAGGGAAATCTTCTCTGTCCACTTTAGCGAGATACAGAGAGGAGTGAATATTTGCCAAATTATCCAAACTATCACACCGTCTGCCTGACTCCAGCATCCTATTTCTTAATTGACTCTAACTCAGATGGAGGAACGAGATGTGATTAATTATTATAAAAGTCTCCCTGATCCCCCTATACAGCAGAGTGAGCCATGGGAACTGAGGCTGACTTAGAAAAGAGGGACCGGGCAGGTGCACCTGCTTCCCACTGAGAGGCCAAGAGGGTAGAGCTGGGGCCAACAGATGACTGGTGCGTAGCCTGAAGCAGCAGGACAGGGTTCAGGCAGTGATTAAAACAGAAGCACCAGAGCCTAGCGCAACGGTGCTCAAGTCCCAGGTTCTTTCTTCACTAAGTAGCTACTTACCTCGTTAGCCCTCAGTTTCCTCATCTGTAAAAGGAGGACAATACTATATACCTCAGGTGGGTGACTGTGCAGGCAAAGGAGCAGGAAGCCAGGGCCACGTGGTGAAGGAGCTTGACTCTGAAGGGAAGGAGAGAAGTGCAATCACATTTAAGAAGGTTTGGGTTTCTTTACAGGAAGAGGACACTGGAAAAAGTTTGTAAGTAAAATAGAAGGAGATAGAGGGAGAAAGAGATTGAATGTGATGATTTCTATTTTAGCTAGTTAGAATTTCCCTCAAATTCCTGCATTCATTCAAAAAATGTTTACTGAGCTCCTACGATGGTGCCAGGCACCTGTCCAGGTGCTGGGACTACAGCAGTGAATAGAGCAGATGAAAATCTCTGCCTTCTAGGGCCATGCATGCCAGTGGGTGGCATGGGCCTGATAATTATTAAGCATTTACTGTGTTTCAGGCACTGTGCTGGGCTTACAGTCACCTCTGCAAGTTGGTTGCTATTATGTCTGTTTTGATGACTAGAAAGCTGAGCCTCTGAGAGTAAATAACTTCCCAGTGGCCATCTGCGCAGTAAGAGGCATGGCTGATATTTTTTGATTCCAGATCTTTCTATTCTGCCACATGCCTGGACACCAAGATGGCGGTTTGCAAAGCAAGACTCTGAGACTCTTGAAGGAAACTAGGAGAATACAAGAGAGGAGAATATGAAGGTGATTTTCAAAGACTAGAGATGGGGGGTGGGGACGGCTAATGTGCACATAGGCACTGGGCGGGGTTCCAATGGTGCTGGAACGTCGGTGAGAGTCCTGTCTGCAAAGGCTGTCCCTCTCCTGACCTGTCCAGAGAGGCAGAGGGGCCCGGTAGCCCTTTCTTAAGAGTTAGGGAGCTGGGATGGCTCCAAGAGAATCACTGTGAGCTGCCCCATTAAAGCCCCACCAGCTCCCACTACTAGTGTCAAATGCTCAAGGATAATGGGACTGAGGCCGGCCTGAAATCAAAAAGAAATCTGGAACAGATGTTAGGAAACCCTTTTTTACTTCAAATGTGAGGATAAGCCTAGCATTTATTGGCAGAACTCTGGCCCATATCAGAAACAATTAGCTGCCTGGCCTGAGATTGAAGGGCGCCCCCAGCTCCCTTCTGCTCCCTTCCCAGCTTATGCCAGACAACGTGCCTCAAGGGCCTAGGCATGGCCATTCAATGGGTAGATGGTCCCTGGGCCTGAGAGTCACTCTGGCCTTCTGGGCTCTTTCCTCTTCCCCTCCCTACTCACTGTCTTTCTCTTTTCTTGCCCTTTTATCTAATTTCTCCTCTTACCACTCATGTAAGTTTGGCATGTACACATACACATGCACACACCAGACACACACCTGCCGATCTTGGCATCCCCTTTGGGGTTCATAATGGGGGTCATTCCCAATCATAGAGGGCCAGCCCAAGATCTGTAATCCTCCTCCTTATCAAGGACCCTCAAATAATCCATGGAATTTACTCACAGTCACTTTAACTGAGTGGACTTTTGGCTGGGCCCCTGCTTTGGAAGTTGAATGAGTGTTGGGTTCAAGAAGACCATTAGTTGAGGATCTGCTCTATGTCAGATACTCTGCAAGCAAATCTAACTTTGCCCAGGGTCTCTCCAGTCTGTGGGCCTAGATGGAGATGGTCATACCTTCTGTTTTAATGGCTCCTGCCACGTCCTGCAGGACTCCCTGATCTTGTTTGGAGGGTCTCAGGATGGTCACCCAGTTGATCCTGAACCAGCTGATAGACTGTAATTACCAGGTAGCCTGTGTTAGAGTCTTCGTCTCCTGCCTCCTGATGACAGCAGTCATTGGAGCTCTGATATCAGTGACTAGAGCCAGGTCACCAAATTGTCCCCAATCTGCCACCCCTCAGATGCTGAAGCATGACTGTACTTCATGTAGAAAGATGCCCCTTCTACCTCCCCCACCCCCACCTGTGTTGCTTGTGTCCCAGATGGTGTTGGTTATGGGCTGTGTTTCATCAAGCCTCTCTGGAAATTCATTCCTCCTTCTGCCTGTAGTTCCTCTCTTTGTGGAGCTTAGACTAAAGTTCGTTCCCTTAGCTACATTGGGTGACCAAGATCCCCAACAGATGTCATGTTGTCATCCCCTTCTATGAATTTCCCTACCTTCCTCTTCCTTATATTCCCCTTCTCTCCATGCAAAGAGAAGCCCATGTTCCCTGGCCCGTGCCATCAGAGATGCAAGACATGTCTGACTTTCAGTCCCAGTGGTAGTCACCAATTTATCTCAGGATACATTACATTCACTTTTCAAAACTATCCTGTGAAGAGGGTGACCACATAATTTTATGGTCCAAATCAGGGAGTAGAGGCTAAAAGAGATTGAGGAAAGATCACTGGACTATGCTCCAAGAGTCCTGAGTTCTAGTCCTGTTTTTTCCACTAATCCTGATGTGGCCTTGAGCAACCTGGTTCTTCTCTGTGGTTTTCTGAGTTCTGACCTAGGAGCTGGGGACAGCAAAATAACTTTCCAACTTTCCCACCAGCTCTAGCAAGCAGTGATGCCTAGTCCAAGAACAGGTTGGGAGGATCTTCTTGGTGGTTTCCTTGTTCGCCCAGCACGTGATCATGCACTTCTTGAACATCCTCAACATGTGCAATCAGTGCTTGATGGACTGAGCCCACTCAATGCCTTTCCCCACTCTGATGGTCAGTTGTACAGCCTCGCTGTTCTCTGCATTAAACTGTGTCTTCACAGTGGTCTCACTTAATGAGAAGACCAGTACCTTCCTGATCTCCCACCAGACTTCAGCCACACTGGCCTCCTTGTTTTTCCCTAAACACACTAGATGCTCCAGCCTCAGAGCTATTTCCTCTACCTGGGACATTCTTAGCCCAGATGCCCACATAGCTTGATGCCTCATCCTTTAGGTCCCCAACCAAATGTTACCTTATCAGTGAGGCCTTTTCTGATCACCTTCTCCAAAAGTGCACCCACACCACCACTTCCACCCCCTTCCCAGATTTATTGTCCCCATAGCATCTGTCATCATCTGACATACTATATATTTTACTTACATTTTAAACCTTTATTGCATATGTCTACACATTGGGATGTAAGCTCCAGAGAGGCAGGAAATTTAGTCATTTTTGTAGAATTTTGCATCCCTAGCACCTAGAACCTGGGCTGAGACCTTGAACAACTCTAGGAGACACCATTTGTGTAGAGTGCGATAGTAGAATACAATGTGGTGACTGTACCTGAAACACCATCTGGCACATAGTTAGTACTTGATAGGTTTTTATGGCATGAACAATCTGCCTATTCTTGGCACAGTTAGATCTCTTCAAAGTAGAATGCAATGTCTGTACTTAAGTTTCTCATTCAAAGGTAACAGGGGCATAAAATAGAATGAGGCAGCCTTAGGAATTTCAATAGGAGCTTCCCCCACCCTGGCCCCCACAACATTTAGGCCAGTCTGTTACTCTTTCTCCATCTTCAGCTCTGAAATTTAATAATCAGGGCATTGGAAGGATGGCCTGGAGGCCTGTAAAAGTAACAGTTGACACAGAGACAGAGAGATTTAAGTTTCTTCATCAGCTCATCATTGGAAGAGAGTTCTCTAGGGGTCTCTTGCATTTCTGCATATCTTGCCAGCAGGGACACTGGCTGCCTTTGTTACAGACTATTTTTTCAAGGATGTTTGTATGGCTAACAGCCTTGGAAGGCAGGGATAATGCCTTTCCCTACAGCAAAGGGTAGGAAGGCTTCCTGTCCATTATAAAACATTTGGATTCCCTAAGCTAAGAGGCTCCCTCTCCTGTGACTCACTCCCATGGGAGTACATGTATGATCTGGCCCACTTTGCATTGCCTTGTACTGGGGCTCAGGAAAATGGTGCAGAGCTAACACTCTGGCTAATGCTGTTGGAATCTCTAATCTTCCGTCAGCACCCATGAAATTATGGCCGCTGAACTTCTAACCCGTTAGCTCACAAGTAGGATAAGACCTCAGACGCTTCACAGTTCTTGCCGCTCATTTATCATTCTATCCATTTAACATTTCAAATATCTTTTATTGAATTGGTTATAAAACTAATGCCTATTTGTGGTAAAAATTTTAAATAATACAGAAATGTAAAACTTTTGAAAAAACAAAAAGCTGCTTTTCCACGTACTGGGTTCTAGTGCAAAGCACTGGAGTTAACAATGGTGGAGGATATTCAAATGTGCCATTTGGATCCAAGCATTTTGAATGTAAATATTTAAATCAGAATTATGCTAATGCTGCTGACTTTCTTTTGTGAAAGTATTTTCAGCACTAAAAGCCCATAGGCCAATTCAAATCCTTAATTTTTTTTTGTGGTTAAACCATTAATTAAACCATCCCCATGATTGTAGTCTTAATTTTGTATTACTAATATAATTAGTAATTTTTTTTTTTAGTTCTTGCCAATGAAAACTTTGCATTAGATCTGGTTTATTGATCAGGTTTTTTTTTTTTTTTGATCCATATCAAGTTATATGGATTACAGATTTGGCTTTGGTGAGTTTTCTTTTTTCTTTCTAGCCATTACTTCTATTAAGTTTAATTTTCTTGGGTCAAATTGTATATATCTAAATTTTATTGTTCATTCTATTTTATGTTAATTATAATATAATTATGTTATAATCATAATATAAATAATATTCATTGACTTAGATAAAAGATAATAATTTTTTATAGCTAATCCTAGAGGAAGTTGTGAGCAATTCTGCCTGACATTCCAGAATTACATTCTTGCCCTGATCTGGTCTATTGTATGGCTAGTCCCTACTGTGTTCTTACTGTGTCATTGGCCAGGCCAGTAGCAAATGCAGGAGATAAAATTTGGGGTCCAATATCCTTGTGTTCAAAATGGCTGGGCCAAAACAACCTGCTTTTGGTACATGAATATAATACATGGTTCCAGCTCTCTAAGTGTAGAGGAACGATGATATGTGGATATATGCAAATGAGGACACTGAGTAGCCTGAGCTAAGTGCTAACAGCATTGAGCCCAGGGGCTCAGGAGCATACAGGAAGATTCAGCTACCCCTTCTTGAAGAAGATAAGAAGGGAAGACTAGCCATCCATATTCACCAGCCCACCCTAATATGAAAACGTGATTTTGCAAGGCGTTTCAGGAAAAAAGCTACAGTAAAGGCTAGGGGAAAAATAAAAAGCTCTTTTGGCTAACTTTCAGTAAGCTAGAACTTTCCAATTACTTATAATCCCCCCTCCCTCCTTGCCCCTCCCTGAACACTTTGGTTGATCAAGGTTGACCTGTACCTCCCCCGGGGTCTAAGAGAAGTGCCCTTGAGTTTACTTCATGAACATTTGGCTTCGAGGACAGGGAGACACTTACATGGCGCTATGTCTTTTAGACACAACAGGCTAAGTCATCTTTCTTTGTGTCTTTTTCTAAACCAAGTATCTATTAATATAAAACCTTGCGGGCACTGGGGCACACAGGGGCTGGCCAGGAGAGGCTCCATGGGCTGCTGAGAAAGCTTTAGAGGCCATTATCTCTTCAGGCACAGCAGGAGCCAAAGCAGGTGTCATTAGAGGCCTTTAAAGGGCTGGTCTGCCTCTGCCAGAGACACAAAAAGTGTTAATTACAAAGAAGAGCTCCCTGGACAAAGGCCCAAAGACAAGAAATTGTAAAAGGTAGGGGGAAAAAAAACAAAAAATGAAGACAAGATAACTTGGGACCAGATGGCAGTTCCCTAAACAATAAACTCAGTGGGAAGTTTCTGGGCCTCTCTGCAATTGCAGGGGCCATGAGGAAAAAGGAGCTTTTAGAACACCATTAAGATAGGAATCTTCAAACCACAGCTGGTCCTAAATCCTGCAGAGCCAGGTCTGGAAGGAAAAGGGTTCCCTGGGACTCCCAGGCAGGGTTCTTTCTATATATCCCACAGGCTCTCTTATCTCTTTAGAGAGTTAAGCAAAATCACCTGACTTTCTCATCTTTTGAAATCAGCCAACTTAACAAGAGTAATTAACGGCATTGGCTTTTCTGGCTTGCTAGTATGTGACATTTGTAATAGGAACCTCTCTTAGCAACCACTTCATAGATGTGCCCAGGACAGACCAGCCTGAGGGTGGGGCCTGAATCCGCAGACTCAGTTAAGTGCTAGGACACAGGCCCAGCATGTACTGATTGCCATCCCATGTGCTATTAGCAAAGCTAAGACAGAAAGAATATTGAAGTCAAGAAAGACTCAGATTTAAATCTCAGCTTTGCCATTTAGGATCTGTGTGACCTTGGGTACATCACTTTACCTCTCAGAGCCTCCATTGTTCTCTCTGTAAAATGGGAACAATAATACCTGCCACAGAGGGCCTGTGGGATGAGACAGTGAAAGGGCTCCGAGTCTGGGATTCCTTCCACTATGTCACAGCGGTCTCTGCCTGCCTTCCGCAGCCCCATCACACTCATCGAACTAAAGGAACTCATCAACGATGGCGATGAAGGTGTCCTCAGTAGGAATGGTGATGACGAGGGTGGGAGTACAACCTCAAGGTCAGTTTTAGCCCCAGAATAGGCTATCATACAACAGGGAACTTGGCAATCAAGGAAATGGAGCCGTTCTTCAGACACTGTTGGTTTACGCCGCCATGAAGTTTTTGAGTGGTGTGCTTTACTCAAGTATCTTGTGAATGTGGCTGTTCGTATTAATACTGATTATTGATTATATAGGTGGGCTCTTCTCTCTGTGAGATTTCTCATGGATAATTGGCCAGATAATAATCTCTTGGTGTGTGTCATTTGTCAACACTCCTAGGAAACCTAAAAGACAAATAAATGCTTTTATCAGAAGTTATATTAGTTTTAATATTCAATTGAGAGGTAAATAGATATCTAACATTACAAGGCTCATCCAGATATGAACTCTGAGAATTCTGGGGTGACTTCAGCTTTCAAAAGCTATTTGCAGCCCATGGCATTTCACTTCTTTTCCCAAGGGGTATGCAAATAAACAAGGCACTTTTACCTCCTCCCCATCCTGGACATCCAGTGTAGACTCAGAGTTTTGGAAGAGGCCAGGGAACTTGCATTAGCTCTGCCTGAGGTCAGTCTCTCTCCTCTTAGCCACCACTGCCCACAACGCCTGTGATGTCCTCAATTTGAGTCAATTGCCAGTTGTAGTGGGTTGAATGAAGGACCCCCAAGCGATGTGCCTACTTAGAACCTGTAATTGTGTCTTCATTTGGAAAAAGGACTTTCGTAGATGTACTTAAGTTAGAAAAACTTAAGATGACATCATACTGAATTACTTTGGTGGACCCTAAACCGAATGACAAATGTCCTTATAAGGGACAGAGAAGAAAAGATATCACCAGGAAAGAGGGGAAGGCATGGCAACAGAGACTGGACCCATGCACCACAAGAGAGTTGGAAGACACAGGAGGATTCTCTCCTAGAGCTTCCAGAGGGAGTGTGGCTCTGCTGACCCCTTGATTTTGGCCTTCTGGCCCCTAGAACTGTAAGATAAAAAATGTCTGCTATTTTAATCCACCCCGTTTGTGGTAATTTGTTAAGGCAGACCCAGGAAACTAACTTAGCAGTCTAGTGTGCTTTCACCAGGCACTGGTCTTTTCCAACCCTCTCTCCCATATTGCCTGGGGGAAGGAGATTTAATTGTTCACACTGGGTTGCCTTCTTGTCTCTTTGCTTCTTACTTTCAATTTTCCTGGTTAACTCAAAGTTGTTTCTCACCCTATTGAGTTCTATCTGCTCACCCTGTCTTCCAGGTCCATTTTCTTTTCTCTACGGCATCCCTGCATTCCAGCCTCATTGACTTGACTTTATTTTTTAATATTCAGAGGGTTCAGACACATGCATCTCAGTCTCACTTTTTCCACCTGAAGATACCTGTGCTTTGAGGCTCCATTTAGCAGGGGCCTCCCCCATCCCTGTGTTTATAGTACATGGTCGTCAGTCATCTAGGTCATCCTCTCTTCCTATTCTGATTTTGTCTCCACAGAATTTTGGCAGGGGGATTTTTCTAGCACCTGCTTGCATTTATTCATAGATGAGAAGCTCACCAACCCCAGGACAACTCGTCCAGTTAGATTCTATCTGCCTGTCAAGACCTTACATTGGCCACTGTATTAGTCAGTTCAGGCTGCTTAAACAAATTGCCATAGACTGGGTGGCTTACACCACAAACATTTCTGGAGGCTGGAAGTCTGAGATCCAGGTACCAGCATGGTCAGGTTCTTGGTGAGGGCTTCTTCCAGGTTCTTAGATGATTGTCTTCTCATGTCTCGACATGGCAGAAAGAAAGCAACATCTCATGTGTATGCCTCTCTTGTAAGGGAGCTAATTCCATCCTGAGGGCTCCACTCTCCCCAAAGCACCACCTCCAAATACCATCACCCTGGGGTGAGGATTTCAGCATATGATTGGGGAGATACAAACACTCAGTCCATAGTAGCCATCTATTGAGCCAAAGTGGGAGAGGCCCTAACAGAGAATGCTGCTGGCGCAGTAGAAAACAATGGTGAGCAAGAGCGAGAGATGAGAGAGAGAGAGAGAGAGAGGAGGGAGAGAGAGAGAGAGAGAGAGAGAGAGAGAGAGAGAGAGAGAGAGCACTTATGATATGTTTGAAACAATGGAGAGTCAACTGTGTTTGATATTAACCCACCCCTTGACTTTTCACTTACACAAGCCTAAAAATTCCATCTTTGCTTGAGCTAGTTTGACTTGGGCTGCTGCTTTTGCAGACAAGAGTCTTGACTGACACATCCAGTGTGGCCAGTGCTGCCCAGTGGGCCACCTAGGAAGGATGGCTGTGTTTGGTCCTCGGCATCACCAAACCTCCTTGCTTCTTTCTGACTCTGCCTTCAGCCAAGGTCATGCAGATTCCTTCCTTCACAACGTCCAACTGTTGCTGTCACCTTGCTTCTCATTGGCCATTTGTAACGCTAGCCTCCAGCCTGGGGGTCTCACCCCTCTCTGTCCCCTGAGCCCCATCTCTGAGCTCTGTTTCATTAGATCTCTTTGGCAAAGGGGTGTCCCCATGCCATCTCCAAGGTCTTCTCCTACTTGAACCTAAAGGAGCCCCTTTGGCCTAGCTGATGTCTCTGCCTCCCTCAGATGGGAGCCACACTGCAGAGGCTCCAAGAAAGCTTGTGCACCCACGTGAGAAGGATCGTCTCTGTTCAATCCAATTTAACTGTAGGAATAACAGCGTTGAAAAACAATCTTTAACAATCAATTCCGTGATGAATTATGCAGCAAATAATAAGCATCGCTCCCAAATATTATGTCTACAGGAAATGGCCTTATGCAGCTAATTGTTAACTGGGAAACTCTTTCATTAATTCAAACGGGTCAACATTTTAAAATGATACTGTCATATAAATGCAGTGTGAAGGTTTACGCGCAGATCACTCTAAGGTATCCCTTTTTTTTTTTTTTTTTGGTGAAGCCGACTAATGCTGCATTATGTTTTATTGTGCAATAAAATTATGTGCTAAAATTATGCTCATAAATGTACGCAAATGTAAACCAAGCTATTAGTTATGTTTTCACAGATAAAAGTCATTAGCATAGCTATCAAACTCTTCTCCCATTTGAATAACAGAATTATGTCTGGAGTCTCAGGCTGGCTTGCTGGGGCTCTGTCTCAGGGAGAACAAGTGTAAATCTTGTTGCCTGTGGGAGCAAAGTATCCTGACCCGACTTCCACCGCCGAGGCCCACCCTGCGTTGAGCCTGCTGGGGTCACCAGCTGAGGAAGGACCTTCCAGCATCTCGCTGCGGCTCACATCCCTGGGAAGTCATTCTTAACACCTCCCCACCTACTTCCTGCTAATTAGACTTATCGAAAAACAATTGCGGATCTTTTGAGATTTCAGGAGGCTGACAGCATCTTTTAGCAACAGTCACAAGGAAACAAAGTTTCATGTATAATTCATGAGGTGCGTGGTCATCCTGGTGGGAAATTATCTCCGCTGACAAGACTCCGCGGTGGTGGTGTCCTGTCAGAATGGCCTACAGTGTATAATTAAAACCTGAACAGAACAAATTAATGCTGATTACTTTATAAACAGTTTGAAAGCTTGAATTCTGTTCCCTGTCTTGCAAGAAGAAAACAGATATTTCAGAAATGTGTAGATCTCCCCCCCCCCGCCCCTCACTAATAGTTGTGTTAATAAAGGGCCCTTGAATAGATATTACAGTTAACATTCTTTGTCCTCCAGTCTGCCTCCCTGGTGCTCAACTGTGCTAAGTCAGGGGGACCAAACCCCAAATTTGGCAGGTGCTAAATCTCCAGGCTGAGAGCGTCTCCCCCTCTCCCGTAATGCAGTGTCTGTCTGTCTGCCTGGGCTGATAAAAGCTTTAGCGGGCACAGAATATGAACATGGCAAGGGCTCACCAGGTCAGCCACTCAACCTCTTATCTTGTTGATAAGGTAACTAAGGCCAGTGGAGGGAGCGACTGCCCGAAGTCAAGTAGAGCCATGGCGAGGTCACTGGATTGCCAATCCAGGGCCCTGTGTTTGGAACAACCACAGTAGCAACATCAAACTAACACTTTTGAATGCCAACTATGTACCAGGCGTTGTGCTAAAATCTCACTTAATTCTCACAGTCCTGTGAGGTGTGTACTATTATTACACCCATTTTATACACGTGAAAGACGCTCAGAGACATTCGGTTCCTGGCCAAGATGCCCCACTCCGTTGAATGAATGGATGACAGGTGACTGGCTCATTTCACTTTCCCTCCAGCCTGGCAGCCACCAGCCTTACCCATGCGCCCCTCCACTGTGGCTGGAATTCTTGCACCAGTCTCCTACCTAGTCCGTCTCAATGCTTCCAACTTTGATCTCTTCAAATTTATTCTCCACACCTCAGCCAGGGCTAGCTTTTGGAGACAGAAAATGGATCATTTTGCCTCCAGCATAAAATAATCAGTTCAACAAATCTTTATTTAGCTTCTACCATTTGGCAAGTACCACGCTAGGGGTGGGGTATGTACGAGTGACTAAAACACACGGTGGCCACCCTCATGGCCACCTTCATGGAGTTCATCCTTGGGTGGAGGGGGAGATGACAGGTTTCTTGTTGTTCCTGGGTCAAAGTTCAAACTCCTAACCGTAGTTTAAAAGGCCTGCCAAACCCTGGGCTCTGTCTTTGTCTCCAGCTTCACTTCCAGCAACTCTTCCTGCATCAGACTTGTTTAGAAAAACAGGAAATAGTCTTAGATGGCTTTCTCCAGTGTAAAAACCTGTGAAATTGAACTTGATAACCATCTGTCCTGTCTGCCCTGAAAGAACCCAGAACTATTAATAGAATCGTCTTTTCATTAGTGGAAGCGATAGAGCACAGCCCCACATCACGTCCCCCCGGGGAAGCTGTATTTCCATGGAGGGAGATGATGTGGTTTGGTAAAGGGAACACAGGACTGAGCCAGATGTGGGTTCAAATTCTAGCTCAGTCTCTTAGTAGTTGGCTGAGCTTGGACATGTTATTTTCTCTCTGTGAACCTTAGTTTTCTCAATACACAAAATGGGACAAATACTACCTTCATCTTATGGCAGGGGTGCTCAAACATTAGCCTGCATCAGAATCACCCTGGCTTGTTAAAACAGAGTGCTAGACCCCATCCCCATCTGACTCAGTGGGTCTGTGCTGGGGTCAGAGAGTTGGCATTTCTAACGTGTTCCCCAGGGATGCACTGGGAACCACTTTTTGAGAACCATTGTCTTATGGTATTTGTGAATTTTTCTTTTTGTTCTCTTTTGCTGAGGTTTAATAGTGCATATATCTCAGGTGTATAGCCTGGTGAATTTTTGCATATATTTACACCCATATAAACACCAACCATCCCAACCAAGATACAGACTACAGTTGACCCTTGAACAACTTGAGTTTGTACTGCATGGATTTTTTTTTTTTTTTTAACCAAACCCAATTTGAAAATACAGTACTGGGGGGATGCAAAGCCAGAGTATAAGGAGGGCTGACTTTTCATACATACTCTGGTTTCTCAGGGCCGACTTCATGAGGATTTGGGTATATGTGTGGGGTCCTGGAACCAATCCCCCACATACTGAGGGACAACTGTATTTCCAGAGTCTCATAAAGATTCCTTTTATCCCTTTCCAAAGGTAACCGCTGTTCTGACTTATATCACCATCTATTAATTTTTCTTGCTGTTGCATTTCTATTGATGGAATAATCCAGTATGTACTCTCTTATGTCTGGCTTCTATTGCTCAATATTATGTTTCTGAGAGTCACCCATAGTGTTGTCTCTGGCAGTTTGCTCTTCTTCATTGTTCTGTAGTATCCTATTGTATAAATATACCATAATTTATCTATTCTATTGCTGATGGACATTTGGATTGTTTCCCATTCGGGGGCTATTATGAATACAGGCACTATGAACATTCTTGCACCTCTCTTTTGGAGGACATGAGAACTAATTTCTATTGGGTGTAAACCTGGGTGTGTAATTGCTAAGTCATAGGAAATACGTTTGATTACCTTTGGTCAATACCACATTTTCCAAAGCAGTTGTACCAATTTCCCCTCCTGACAGCAGTGTTTGGACATTCCAGTTGCTCCACATCCTCACCAACACCTGGCCTTGTTAATCTTTTTTATTTTAACCATTATTGGGGGAGTGTTTGTGAGTTTTTAAGTCTAAACTTTCCTGGATCACAGGTGATTACAAATGTTTGTTTCTTTTACTTTCTCTTCTCTCCCCTATAAATGTCTGGGAGGGGACTATTTTAAAACCAAAGCAAGGAGTCACACATGGTGAATATTAAGTTCAGAGGCCGGACTTGGTGAAGTGGAGGATAAGGAGGAGAGAAATGGCATTTGAGATCTTCCAATCACATTTCCTACTTGCCTTTGTCTCTCCACTGTGGAAGAGAAGTGACATGTGGTGAGACAGAACTCACCCACTCCCTCTGTCACTGGAGGAAGAAAATGAACTCTACAGGATATGGTTTGTCTCCTGCGCCTGGCAGGGCTAGGTGCTGGGTGGCCATTTCTGGGGCAGTAGCAGGCTTCTCCCTCCCGAGCCAGCCACGCCCCTGCTTCCTGCAACATTTCCTGGGACCTCCAGTTCCTCTGCTCTTAGGCAAGCCAGGGCAAGGGAGGCTGCGAGTGGGCTGGAGGCCTGTGCTGGCTGAGGAGGCCCTGAATGACAGGGGCACAGGGGAAGTGAGACGGCAGAGAAAGCACTGGCGGGGAAGTCCAGGCTCCAATCCAACCTGGTTACCAGCTCAGGGTGTGACCCTGTCCCAGTCTTTCTGCTTTTATCTCCCTTGTCTCATCTATAAAATGAGAACAAAGATTCCTGCTTTCCTCAAAGTGATTCTGATAACCAAATAACATGAAAAATCTTTTCATGGCAAAAACCATGCAAATGAAGGACAACGAACCACAGTTCGTTGGATGAATACGTGTAGCCTGAGTATCTGATCTATTTTTCTCCCAGCTTTTTTTTACAAGACTATGCTAAAATGCAAGCCAGTACCTGCATTCCTTTTCATTATTTTATTCTCTTGAACTGCAGTATGCATACTTCAGTAAGTGCAGACAACGACTGTGGAAGCTGGCCGGTTTGCAGACAGCTAGCTCCATTTCCACAGAGGTTAGCAGTGGCGTGGCCTGGCTGCCCACGGCCTAGGAAGTTATTGGTCCACTCAGGGCTGAGGGGCAATTCTACTTTACACCCATGCTTTGGTAAGGGGTCAGAACTTGGAGAAGTTGAGACTTTTTTTTTTTTTTTTGCCATGTTTCCTGACAGGTGATCTCTGAACCTTGTAGAATCTAGGAAGAAAGTCTATTTGCCACTTAAGAGGCAGCACCCACGTGGACAGAGAAGAACCTGAAGGCCAGAGGCACCATAAAGGATGTCCTGGGGCTGGGATGTCTCTGGCTGCGCTGGTTCCAGGAACACCACCTGCGCAGCTGCACGGAGAATAGGGTGGCTTAGAGGCTGACTCATGCGATTGTTCTGGGTGCACATTGTATAACTCTAGGGCGTGCCATTCATATCCTGTCATTGTAGATTTGTATATTTATTGTACTTTTCTGGCAGATGACAGGTAGTAAATTATCTTGATGGAAGGGTGTACAAAGCATTCCAGAGGCTGGCGGTGGTGCGGATCAGATGTTGAGCTCTCACGCATCCCACACTTGTAGAATCCAGTCCTCACTCCGGCTCCTGGTCTGATGGGTGGTGGTTCTTCCCTTGAAGGCAATGGCTGACCTTGATATACCGGGCCGAGTGTCCAGAGGGCCAACCTCTGCTGGTGGGGAGAGTGGACTTAAGTGTCCAAACAGCCTGAATTAAGCTCCCAGCTATAGGATTTTTAAAAATCCTTTCTCCCAGGACAATCTGGGAAGTAAAGCTAGCTGCTAGCACCAGCTCACCTCCCAGCTTTCCCAGGAATGGGGCTCTCTCACTCTGTGCCTTCTAGCAATGTGGAGTGAGATTTTCATTCCTCTTCCTGGAGCCAGGACTCCCTCTTGGACTTCCCCCCAGCTATGTGGAAAGAGCCCTGGCCAGGGAAACTGGAACCCGGGTTCTAATCCCCCTCTGCTCCTAACCATGGCCAGTTCACCTCACCTCTCTGGGACCTGATTTTTATATATGCACACGGATGGCCGGGTGAAGTGCATGCTCTCACGTCACCCCTTTCTGTATTAAGTTATACCGCAGGTTCCTGTGCACCTCTCACTCCTCCAGGTCTCAATTTCTTCCCTTGTGTTTTGTGTTGAAAGTCCCCTGGCCTGGCCTGTCTCTTCCCCTTCCCGATTCTTTCTGCCCTTGGCGTCACTCCTGTTAGCCCCTGACTTCAAGCTGATGCCTGGCATGGGGGCGGGGCTGGGCTTGTGTTTGCAGCACAAGCCGCCTGTCCTCAAGTGTGTCTTCTGGTAAATTTAATTCATGCTGTAAAATTTTACATTTCTTGGCACTGAATCCTTACTAGCACTTTCAGTGAAATCTTCAGATTATTTTTATTTCTTTTTTTTTTCCTTTTAGAGTGTGAAATCTTCAGCACACCATCAATATTTAGGGGTCTGAAGCGTGCAGTTACAGAGAAGTGTGCGCATTAGTGCGCTTCATGGGGCTGAGGGGGTGGGGGAAACCTGTGGGAGGGGGTGGAAGGGTATCTGTTCTCTGTCTTAGCAAAGAGCAAGAGGTGACAGGCACACACTTCAGCCCAGGAATCAAGATTAGACACTAGGGAGAATTTACTGAGAGGAAGGAATGCGGACTGGACTTGTGAAGCCTGTCTGTGTGGATGCGTTCAAGTGTCCCTGAAGGTCAGCTCTGGGCCGCGAATCCAGCGATGGACAAGACTCAGAGGCCCTGTTCTCAAGTAACTTAGAGTGGAAGTCACGAGAAAGAAGCGAACAATTCATCATGATGCTCACAACTCTGGAGTAGCAAACATACTTTTAAGAAAGTCACATTTAAAAGCCATAGAAGAAAAGATTGATACACTTGAAGACATTAAAAATTTCAAGTTTCTTATAATAAAAGAAACCACCAAAAAATTTAATGATAACTGAAAGCTTAGAAGCAAATATTTGCGACATATATAACACAAAGGATATTCAACTGTGTTATACCAAGCACCTACAAATCAAAAACTAGAAACGTGGGTAAAGAATATATATTAGTTATTTATTGCTGTGTAACAAATCATCTCCAAATTGAGTGGATTAAAACATTTATTATCTCACAGTGTCTATAGGTCAGAAATCCAGGCATGGAGTAGTTGGGTCTACTTGTTTGAGGTCTCTCATGAGGCTCCAGACAAGGTGTTGGCTGGGGCTGTAGTGTCATCTCAAGGCTCAACTGAAGAAGGACCCACTTCTGAGCTCAGTCGTACCACTGTTGGTAGGATTCTGTCCCTCACAGGGTTGCTGGGCTGAGAGCCTCAGTTCCTTGCTGGCTGTTGGCTGGAAGCCACGGTTAGTTCATCGCCATGTGGGCTTCTCCATAGGACAAGTGAAAATATGGTGGCTTGCTTCATCAGGCTCAAGAGGAGCCAGGAAGGGAGAAAGAGTGCTAACAAGACAGAGGGCACAGCCTTTTGTAACTTGGAAGTGACAACTATCATCTTGGCCATATTCTACTCATTAGAAGCAAGTCATTAGTTCCAGCGAGCCTCAAGGGAAGGGGATTATGCAAGGGTGTGAATCCCAGGGAGTGAGGTCATGGGGACTGTTTTAGCAGTCTGCCCGCTACGGGGTACAAATGGAGAGTCCACAGGAAATGTTAGGGCCTGTAAACTCATGAGAAGATGCTTAGCTTCACTAATAGTGAGGAAAATGCAGGTTAAAATGATAAAGAGAAATCATGCATCCTCCACCATGTTGAGGAAAATTAAATACTGTGACATCTAGTTTTGGCAAGCACTTAAGGAAGCTCATATTGTCATAAAGTGTTTGGTGTAATAGAGCAAATAAATGCTGAGCTTATGCTCAGGAAAGATGCTTGTAACTTTTTGTCCTGAGAGGGAACATTTGATACAGAAAAATACAGGTGCAGAAAGAAGCATGTTCAAGAATATTCAATGGAATAGTGTCTGTGATAGTGAAAGCCTGAAAACCACAGATCTGTCCATCTATAAGGATGGTTAATTAAATTATAAGGTATCTAATCTATAGAATTCAAGCCAGAGTTAAAAATAATGGGGTAGGTGGAAAGGTCTTCATAACATATTTTTAAGTGAAAAACAAATTGCAGAATAATTCATGTAATGCCACGTAAAAACAAACAAAAAACAAAACAAAAAAGCACACAACCAAATAGAACCATTATTTTTTTATGTGCACATATATGTATACAGCACATATTGAAAGTAGGGAAGGACACAGGACAAAGTGCCAATAGTGGTTACCTCTGGGGGAGTTAGAGTGGAGGAAGGATGGCTAAAGGGCATTATGCTTTTATCTGTATTACCCTAATTTTGAAGAATGTGTGTATATGTTATTTGTTTAATTAAAAAATAACTAAGAAGAAGGAGAATTTTTAAATCATGCAGTTGCCATCGGTGGAATGAGTGCTATCCGTTATATTGAGAATCTAAAATTCCTCCTCCTAGGAAAAGAGAATATACCATAGCCACGATTCTCAACCCCAGACCTCAACGTTGTTGAGCAATATCAGCCAGATTAGGGGACAGAGTCTTAAAGCTTAGGGGCCTTGTATTAAGTGGAAGAAGGTCTGTGAGGCACGCAGCACTGGAAGGAACTTGGCAGACTTCTGGATCTTCTTCCCCCACTTCTCTGACATTACTTCCTCAAGGCAAAATAGAAAACAATCAGAAAATGCCATATATTCCACAGGCCTATGAGCATCTTAACGTGGGGTCAGCTGGAGCCTCAAGGGACAATGATGAGAGTCGGTAAGAATCTAGACCCCTTTCTGGTCCATGAAGTCTCCAAAGCTCTCATTTCTGGTGAGCTGTGGGGAAAACAATGGAATATTTCCATGCAGTCAGTGGATATGTCACATGTGTCATATCCCTCACCTTCACCCTCCACACCTGACACATTTGCCTCCTGGTGGACCTGCACCTCCCATGAGTCGGCAAGCAAAGAGGAAACATCTGGCACGCCAGGTCCCTGACACCTCCCTTGGTAGGTCAGCATGAGTTCTGATTGGTCAGCGCCAGGCCAGAACAGTTGTTAAATACATACCTGCTTTAGGTAATTCAGGATGTTTGGTGCATGGAATGGGGTGATAAGGATGCCGGCCTATCTAGAGTATTAAAGGAAGTTACAGAATTAGTGGACATGATAACGACTCGTTCCTTCTCCCCTTTAGATGTAGGTCATGATATTGATGGGAAGAATAGAATTGGAAGGTGATTGAAGAAGTTATGGTCATATTGGGGCCTATGACATTTTAAAAAATGGGTTCTCTGAGTTGGACTCGGCTTAGATATGTCTGATGATAGATTTCAAACTATTAACAGTGCATCCTAAGATTGTTTTTCATGAGCCAATATATCTAGAGGGGCAGTGCCCCACAGGAGTGCTATGGTGGAGCTATGTGCAGGCATAGAGTGTAATGAGAGCCCAGGAAAAGGATGGGTCAGGGAAGGTTTCCTGGAGGAGGTGATGCCTAAGCCTACCTGGCCTTTGGGAGACAAAGAAGAATTAAGCAGCTGAAGAAGAGAAGGAAGGGTATTTCAGGCAATGAAGGGTATTTCACTTTTTCCGTGTCGCCTGAAAACATCTCTTTATTCTTGATTCTCACTCTCAAAACTTCAACTCTGGGCCTTGCTCCCCTCGTCCTCCCCTCCCCAGGGAACAGATTGAAGTTTGCACAAAAGCATGATGGAAATCTCAGGCAACAACTACATTTGAGGCTTCTCTGGCAAAGATGGGCTATGCCTTCAAAATGACCAACTTGGGATCATAGGCCCTTGGTCCTTGACACCAAGGAGCAGACAGAATTCACCCGAGACAGATGAATAATTGCAGACCATGGGCCTCTCGGTCTGGAAGGGCTCGTCTTAAGGGAAGAGATGGATACTTTCCTTTGCTGGCACAGAGCCACAGTCCTGGAGGCTGCCCATCAGACAGCCCTCAGATGCCATCTCCTCCACACCCCCGCGCTCCTGAGAGGGGACAAGACCCACCCAGGCTCCCATGCTAATCTGGGAGTTGTCATTTGTCTCTTCCGTGCAGGGTTTGGTGGTGAGAATTCTGACTGATTCCATGTCTACTGGCTACTTTGACAGTTACTGGCAAGGACATCATGGACAAGTTGTTTAAATTGTCTAAACCTCAGATTCCTCATCTGCAAAATGAGGAAAATGACAACCTCAGAGAGTAGAAAGCCCCTTTGTAGGTGCCCTGGCCTCATGTGTAGCAGGAACAAACTCCTTTTAGAAAAACATCTACCCATAATCTTTCCTGTTGCTCCTGGGAAATAGAGTCATTTTTTGCAGGAAGTCTGTGCTTTTGGTCTTGGATAAAGCTTCCGATGGACTTTTAAGTTATGTACAAGCGATACCCAGCTCCTATTTCTCACGCGGTGAGGCCAAGACGAGGAGAAGGTAAACTGCTTTGCCTGGAAAGTGCCCCTGAGGGGACAATTTTCTGGACTGGAGCCAGCATGGGAGTTGGCTGGTGTGGCAGGAAGGGTGTGTGTTATTGGTTTGTTTCTCCTTCTTGCTGGCCCAGGGGGAAAGCTGAGGTGCCTAGGTGGTGTGGCACCCCAGAAGGTGCTGGGTACTGATGGGAGGATGGAGGGAGGGACTGGAGGCGAGAAATTGTTTCCTCTTTTCATTGAGTCCCCCGAAGTTTTGAAAGGTGTATTTCAGGATAGAAGCACATGGCCAGAGCAGGGGGATCCCTGCAATATGGTGGCAGGTCAGGAAGGGGGCCTAAGGAAAGAGGGGACAGGGGTTCTCCCCATAGAGGGCACACTCTGTGGGCGTCAGGAGTCGTAATGCCCAGTATTCAGTTGGGGTTTTTGTTTTTTCTTTTTCCTTTCTTCATGTTTCCTTTTCTGATTGTTCTCAAATTCTCACCAACATTCTGCTGAACATTTAGTCCTGCCTGGTCTTATTCAACACTGGAGAATTAAATCAGAGCCAAAGTCTAGACTTGGGGAGAAGAGTTCTGGGGAGAACACAGCTGTACTGTGCAAGTTAAGGAACAGCTGGAGTGAGCCCAGGAGGGCACAGTGCCCCAAGTGAGGGGCTGGCTGAGCCAGCAGCATGTGGGGTACCTTGGTGGAAATGTGCCTTTCAGGAATACTCGAGGAACCTGATGGAAGGACAGACTTCCTGGAGTTGCCCAGGTGTGGGGGTTGAACTCTTGAGTTGGAGTTGTTGGTGTCTTTCAGAGCTAATTGGTCACCTCCTTTCCCCATCTAGATTCTAAGAAATAGATACAAGAGTTGAGATGCAGTATTGGTGGTCCTTTTGGCAAAAATCGGGGATGAATGCAGCTAGCACCTGGCACCAGACAGCTGAAATCCATCTTCCTAGTCAAATGGGACCTGCCTGGGGGGAGAACTGGGTCCGCAGGATGGATCCGCACTGAGCTGCTTGCATGGAGGGTCACGGTGCCCCTCGGCCTGACAATGGCGAGGTTCAACAGAACTAAGAGGGAAGCCACCCATCCTTCTATCTATCATGAAGGCGTGGACCAATGGAAGTCACATTCCAGCCCTCTCGCCCACCAGGTAAATCACCCCTCCCCTGGCAAGGAGGCTGGTAGAGGGTGAAGTAGAGGACAAAACGTTTTGTCCTAACACCTTTGGTGGGGGAGAAAATGTCTCTCCCTACATGTATTAAGATTAAGGATGATCCTTGAAGGAGGGAGAACCCAGAGACCTATACTTACAATGACAAATTATGAGAAGCAGATGTGGGGTGGTTAAAAGCATAAAAGAGCCTGGGGTTAAATACTTGACTCTGCTACTTATAACCTTGGGCACATTATTTAACATCTCTGGGACTCAGTGTTCTCATCTGTAAAATGGGTGTGATAATATTAACTTCATTTTTTTTTTATTTAATTGGATCTGCATTGTTGTAAGGATTAAGATAAATTAATACATGTAAAACTACCAGATCTGTGTTAGCTCATTGTGTCAACTCATATGAGTGCTAAAGTGCTCAACGCAGTTCCTGGCACTTAGCAGGCAGTCAGTAAATGTTGGTTGAGCCCTCTGTTTTATCTCTGGTGTGAAAATCATCACTAGATATCCTGACAGTGAGTGGGAGTGGTTAGCGGGTGGAGTGGTGGCTCTGGGCATGGACTACTCTTCAGACAATATAATAGATTGTTCCAATAATAGCATTTAGAGAGAAATTCCTTCCTTAAATGGGGCCAGTGATTTACTCTCCAGTTGAGAGTATATAATGTTGCTAATGTAGTGTGTGTGACCCTAGCTCTTCTAAACTTTCAGTGTCTGTGGGTTTTAGCAATTCCTGGCCTCTCCTGAGTGTCTGGAGATGGGGCCTCTCTCCCCTTCCCCCATTCTGGCCCCTCCCTGCGGCTCTATATTGAAATGGCAGCCCCCAGTGGAAACTCTGAGCTCTCAGAGCCCTTGCCAATGGGAGGCTGGGCTTGGGTAGCCCGCTTACTTACTGAGCGCAGGACGAGGCAAGAGGCCAAGGCGATTTCCTCTCTTTTACTGCATCATAAAAAAGCATCTCATTCTTCAGGCGACACCTCTTGAGTGCTCATGTCCAGGCCATGATTAGCAGATAATCTCATAAAGGTCTGTGGTCCATACATGCCTGTGGCCCAGCTGCCAAGACCCACCTGAGGGAGGAAAGAAAAGGTCTGCTGTGGAGACCCCTTCCCGCAGCCTCCAAGGCTTGCTTGCTTGAAGTCACTCCTTTCTGTCTAGGGGGAAATCCCAGCCTTCTCGCTCCCGGCTGGCTTGGTTCCCTGGCCGCCATTTGCCTTCTCAGAGAGCACTCCACCCCCAACCACCCAGGCTCTACAAAGAGAACCTCATTCTCTGACTAAGTTGTAGAAGTATTGAACTGGGAACTTTGGAAACTGTCCAGTAGTAAAACCCTTTCATTTTATTGATGAGGAAAAGGAGGCTCAGAGACATCAGGGACTTCCCCAGGGTCACACCGCAAAGCGATGGCAGAAGAGGCTGGGAATGCAGATCTCCTGACACCCACTGGACAGAGCCATCATCTATACTCAGGTGACCATTCTTCAAGCCTCTTTCTTAGCTGACAGTTTATGGTGCCAGAGCCACCCAGTAAATGCTTGCTGAGATGGGGCCTCCTCCCAGGCGCTGGCCCTGGAGCCATCTTGGGAAATCATCAGAGCTGCCATCTTGCCTGTTCAGCTCAGTGGGGACACCCAGGAGGGGACAAAGGAGTTCACAACTGTGGCAGGCAGCAGAGCTCCCAGTGAGAGCCTGACCCTCCATTATCTCTGAACACATGGAAATCCTCAGGCCCTCCGGCAGTCAGTGCCCAAGCAGTGACTTGCAGTCCCTCTGTGACCCTGCAGGTGGTGAGCACAGGCCACTGCTCTTCCAGCCTGGTGAGAACTGAGAGTAGAGGGAGCAGCATGGGCTTGGGGCTAAGACAGACCTGAGTTCCAGTCCTGACAGTTCCACTTCCACTTTCTAGCTGTGGGACATTTGGCAATAGAGTTCACCTCTCTGGACCACATTTTCAAAATAAATGAAATTTACTGGTATCACAGGCTGTTGTGGGGATTAAGAGGATTCTCCATGGATGATTATGTCTCGCATGGAGCCTGGTTCATGGTAGCAGTTGATAGAGTTAGTACTATTCTTATTGTCTCTCCTACTGTATGAAATCAGGCAAATCACAACCTATCTGAGTCTCAAATTTATCCTCTAAAATAGTGAGATTAGTCTTGCCCTACAGGCTTGACCAAAAGTTTATGGAAAAGCACATGGTGAGTTCTCAGTCAGCATCAGTTTTCTTCCTTTCATCTGGCCTGCCCAAGAAGGAGTTCTGGTAACAGAAAGAAATGCAAGTTAATTGAAAGTTAAGGCTCAAGTTCTATTATTTCCACCATGGGTGCTGAACATCTGTGTCCAAATCAGTATCTTGACATATATGCTTCTAGTCTTTTCCTTTCTTCCTTTTTTCAAACAAAGGCTAACCATTCTATTATATTTGAAAAAAGACATATATTCATTAAAAATAATTAATATGATGAAAAGTTTAAAGATGAAAGTAATAAAATAACCCCAAATATTACTACTGAGAAATAATTTGAGAATAAACATCATCGTTGTTATTTTTATAGTCATATGTGTAGACAGAAAAAGTATATATTTGAAAATTCTTTAATAAAAATGAGATCATAATTCTAAACACTATTTTAACATATGAGTATTACCTTTAACTTTCCTGGAATGTAACACAAGAAAATATACCAAAGTAAGACTACAGAAATTATTGCATAAATGCTTCTTTACTGCAGGATACTATTTCATGAAAAATCCTTTTCAAGTTAATCAAAGTGATTATGTAAAACATCAAGAGGTGGAAGTCATCATTTCCTTTTTAAACTCTGCGTTTCAATTTTAGTATCAATTGTGTTCAGGTTGTGAAAGATAAGAACATTAGTGCTTAGATTTATTCCAGCTCCCTTCTCCACAAAATTTGAGTCTTGTTAGTTATCTTCCTATTTTTACATAGTTCTTCCACTTTCTGCTCTGTAACTAGGATAGTTCCCATATTTCACACAACTGTTCAATCCCAACTCCCCTTAACTTACTTACTTTCTTTGGAGCAGGGTTGGAGAGCAAATAATAAACAACAAAAAAATAGCATATATGGTACTGTTCTATAGAATAAGAGCAGGAAGTAAAATGAGTAACGAAGATGAAGAATGCTGGAGTTGGGTGGGGCACATTCTGCCATGGGAACTAAAGCAATCAGGGCAGGCTTCATAGGGAAGAGGTATTGTTTAATATCAATATAAATATCAAACAGATTTATTGTATACCAGTAGTGCTTTTGCATGGTGTTTCAATTCCTAAATTCTTTTTTTTTCTTTATTTCTTAAGTGGCTGAATGTCATTGTCATATAGTTTTGTTCAAGAAGGGCACATGGGTGCTGTATTCCTGGGTTTTTTATGTTTGAGAAAGTCCATTGCTGCTTTTTTATTTAACACCATTCTTGGTGGCTATAATATCCTGGGGTGCACTTTCCCTTAGACGTTGTGAACGTTGTCTTGTGGCATTAAATGTTGCTGTGGGGAAGGCTAAAGTGAGCTGGATGTTAACCCCTTGTAATGATGTGCTTTGCCTGACTGAATGTTTGAAGTGTTGTTATTTAACTAGTATATATCTACCTTGAGCTGTCTGTATTAAATTTTCCTGGAACATGGTATGTCTTTCAAATTGCATATTCATTTTTTCTTTATTTAGATCACTTAAAACATTCCAATGTTTTTAATCTTTATTAGGCATTTAAAAAATCTATTAGCTTCTCTGTACTTGTTCTAATGTCTTTGTTTTAATCTGCATTTACTGTGTTTATCTCAAACTCTCATCCATATAAATAATTTATTTGCAGTGGAATATACCTGTCCCTTGCTCTTTCTGATATTTGTATTAGTTCTGTAATGATGTGGTTTGGGCCCTCAATTTGTTTCCTTAGATCCTCAATCTCCTTTTTTCTTTTAAATCTCATTATCTTGTCTTTCAGTCCTTATGTTTCTGAATTTATATCCTTATTAAGATGCTATAAAGTGTGAAATAATTGGGAAAAGAATTTCCTTCTGTTGCTTTGCTGTTTTCTCCTAGGTTGGTTCTTTTTCTTTCTCTTTTTTCCTAATTTCCTTCCTCCCTCCCTTCCGCCTTTCCTTTTTTCCTCCTTCCCTCTTCTTCCTTTCTCTTACTTTCTTTCTTCTTTCATAAGATGTCTGCATAGTTCTTTCCTAAACAAGAGGGGAATTTTTATGATGCTGCTTCAACTCACCCATGTAACATTTGTTGGAGTTCATTATAAGGTATCTGATTCCATTTCCTTGCCTTAGAAAGTAGCATCTGGGGAATATAGTTGAACCTATCTTTGCTGCCTCAGATGCTAGAAGAGCCTTGGGACCTTCATTTCTGTTTCCCTTTTCATCTAGCGTGGTGGACTGAGGGAGAAGACTTAGGTAGGCACTACATGGGCATCCTGACTGGCTGGTGGGCACAGACCTAGGCCAGAGGGGAAAATGCAAGGGCCAGAATCTATAGGAGCCTGAAGTAACTGACTTCAGGAGGCAGGATCCAACTCTTAGTATCCACACTGGACACTTAGAGTCAGTATCTATAATGGCTGAGAGCTTATGTTCTGGAGACAGAGAAAAATGTATTTGTCCAGGCTCTGCAATATGCTAGGTTTATAATCTTGATCCTCTGTTTTTTCATCTGTAAAAGGAGATTGATAATAGTATCTTTCTCATAGAATTATTGATGAGCTAATGAAAGCAATACTTACCTTAGTGCTGGAAGCTTTATAAATGCCAGCATTTTCTATCATTATAATGAATGACATACATAATTCTGGTAGGCATTGATATCATAGAATGTCTGATCAGGAGGTGGCACTGAGCAGCAGGGACTTGTATTGGAAGGGACCCAAAGTTAATTTGGTGCCAGCCACAGTATTTAAGGCTGTTGGTTGATCATTCACAGTAGGACCTCAGATTCTGGCTAGGAGGCCATGGCGCCCAAGGGTCCTCCTCCGCATGTTGGTAAGAGGTGAGGGAGGAGGGGGAACTTATGGTCAGAGTGTCTTGCCTTAGCCCAGTGCTTTTCAAAATGTGGCCCCTGGTCAGTGCATCAGCATCACCTGGGAATTTGTTAGAAATGCAAATTCTAGACCTACTGAATCAGACATTCAGTAATTGAGATCTTGAAATGTGTGCTAACAAGCCTTCCAGGTGTTTCTGATGTATACTAGAGTTTGAGAACCATTCTGTGTGCTCTAGTTGGGCTAGTAATTAGGGAATTGAGTGGCCAAGATGGGAAAGCAATAACCATGAAATGACTTTGCCAACATCTCAGAAACTTGCAGTAGACTGAGTCTGAGTTGCTCTTGTTTATAGTCAGTGAGCATTTTAATAGGCATACAATCGTCCTGTATACTTATTCCTTTAAATACAGTGGGTTCCTCCATATCCGTGGGTTCTACATCTGTGGATTCAACCAACTGCCGATTGAAAACTTTCGGGAAAAAAAAAGGATGGTTGTGTCTGTACTGAACACCTTTTTCCTTGTTGTTATTCCCTAATCAATACAGTATAAAAACAATTTTCATAGCATTTACATTTGTGTTAGGTATAATTAGTTATCTAGAGATGATCTGAAGTATATAGGAGGAGGTGCATAGCTTACACGCAAATACTTTTATACAAGGGATTTGTGCATCTTCTGTAGATTTTGGTATCTTCAGAGGCTCCTGGGACCAATCCCCCATGGATACCAAGAGAAGACTGTATATATATTTGCTTCATATCATCTTCATCTGTGGAGATGTGGAATGCTGCTATGTTGGCTATTTTTTTAGTGAACTATAATTTTAATTAGAAAGAGATAAAATATGGAAAGACACTTGACTCCCATTTTTAGTTATGTAAAAATCTGGAGCTCTCCATCTTAGAGTGTCATCTGCCATCTGGTGGCAGCATACCCCACTGGCAGGTTTCAGCAGCAATAATCGTAAGTCAAAGATTTCAGAGAGACAGGGATGGGGGGACCTGGGGTCTGAAGAACTTACGGAAGTTTTTCCATCATGTCAAGTCACTATAGTTCCTTCTTGGAGAAGTAAGGCAGGTGGGGAAGATTGTGAACTTTGGAGTCAGACAGAATTGGGTTACAGCAACCTTTGGAAAGGCATATAATATCTCTGAGCCTCAGTTTCCTCATTTTGAAATGGAGATGATAATAGTGATAATGCTTCCATCTCCAGATTATCGTGGGGGTCAGATAAGGGAATCGGTGGAAAACAGCTGGATGTGTTTGGAAAACTTTTAAGAGCTGCCCAGATGTGAGTTGTTTATTATTTATGTTTGAAACCTGGGTCTTTAATTGTGGAATGTAATGTCCTCTGTTGGAGGAATTCTAGATATTAGCAAGCAGGTGGAGGAGTTATTTGGTGTTTGGGTTTGTCTTAATTTTTTTTTGAAGGACTAGGGGAGGGAGACTGTGTCCTGAGATTACTTCAACTATATGTTCACTCCTAAGACCTATTTAGGAGTGAAGGACCAACCAACGCCATCCCCTAATGAAGAAGCAGGAAAAAGCCCAAGAATCCTGGCCACAAGCCATTGTGTTGCTCTTATCCTTATGTGGTCTTGACTTGGGGGAAGGAAGGATTGAGACAAAGAGAGAAGACTGGATGGAAGTTTGCAGGGACAGAGGTGGGAGCGAGGAAGAGAGAAAGAAGTAGAAGAGGAAAGGGATGACAGAGGGTGGGAAGGAAAGTTAGTACCAGAGAGGATCAGAGAGAGATGGAAGGAGTACTTAGGGGAACGCAGCTTAAAAGAAGGGTAAACGAGAGGGAAGAAGCCAAAACGCATGTGTCGGTGCTGTGGCTCTCGCTGGTTCCAGGCCTTTCCAACTGGCAGCACTTCCTGTGAGTCGGCTTTTTTTGTGACTGAAACACATCTTTCTTCAGGGACCTTGTGCTTTTGTACATGTGAAGTGTTTGGATCCAATGTGCTTAGTGAAAGAGAAGAGTCAGACATTGCTGGAAAAAGAGACCAGATGTCTTTGAAATCATCTAAATTGTCTCTATTTTTAAAAAAGTTACTCTTTCCATTGCTGCCAGATCTGAAAGTCCAATTTGCCAGGATAATATATCCGGTGTGGATAAAGATTTCCAAACTTGAAGTGTTTGTCGCCTAGCAACCCGGAGTCGTGAAGGCCTCACTTGGGCTGGCCAGTCAACCTTTCTGGGAGACCAACCCTTTCCCCGCAGCGGGCGCTGGGCTGAGCATGCGCGTGGGCTCCTGCAGGCCGAGGGTCCCACTCTGCTGGGCACCCCCTGCTCCTCCCTGTCCAGATTTCTGCCCAGGTACTTGAGGCTAAGAAATTCGAACAGAGAAAGAAAGGGAAGCAGGAGGAGAAGCAGAGAGAAAGGGATTAGCCTAAAGAGAAAAGCACCAAGCACAGAAGGAATTGAAAGAAAAAAAAATGTGCCCACGACTTAATCTTTGGCCTTCAACACAGATCGAGATAACTCATTCTTGAGTGGTTTGGAACAAGGGTATTTTTGTTCTTTCAGAAAGCTATTTTTAGTATTAAATTTTTTACTGTATACATTATCATTATTGCTAGCACCAAGGACCCCAACTGTTTTCCCTGCTGTTGTTAGGAAGAATGCTTTTAGTCCACACACGGTGGGGTGAGCATTCCTCTCCTTACTGATCCGGAACCCAACTGAAAGCTTGAAGCCTCAAGTTTCTATGAGGACTTATCCATCTGCTCATCTGTGTTCTGCTAGGGACTGGGAAAAGGAGGAGTGGACACTGTAGTTGTCCCCTAATATTTGTACCCCCTTCTCTTTGTAATTACTCTGATTTTTGGTTCAGTTTTCATCCTCCTGCCTCTACACAGTTCTTGGCACTGGCAAAAAGGTGATTCTACACCTAGGGCTTGTGGTTCAGACTAGCGAATGTGCACAGTCCCATCCTCCAGCCATACTTATTGGTTCAGCATTGGGTCCATGACCCAATTCTGGCTACTGAGCTACAACAAGAGAAATTTGCTGGGGTTCCTTCTTTCAGAGAACTCTTTCTTACTCATCTGGAGAAGTATCTGGTTATGGTCCTCATTTGTTCTCCCTGGATACTTGCTGACACTTTGGAACTATGAGAGGGACACAGCCTTAGTGTGAAGCTGAATATATCATAAGTTGGGTAAAGAGAGAGGAAACAAATGAAGGAATGAACAAACAAATTTTGGATGTCATGGTTAGGCTACTGAATCAAACTACTCCTGAAGTTCAGCTTTTTCTTGGATCTCCAGTTATATAAAACAATAATTTTCCTTCATTGTTTAAGCCAGATTGAATTGGGTTTTCCATTACTTAGAATCAAACATTCCTTATTGATACAGTAACATTTATAGAGCACTCACTAAATCTGGCACTCTATAAAATGGTTTTATGTGCATTATTCTCACCTAATTGTCATGGTAAGCTGGCAGGGAAGGCATAACATCCTCAATTTTCAGCTGAAGAAAACTCCAGCTAAGAAACGACCAAGACTGAAGTGGTCTGTGGCAGAGCTGGGGTTTTAATCCAGGGCAGTCCAACTCCAGAGCTCAGGCTGGTACCCATATGCAGACTCAGCTGACAGCAGAGATCTGCTCTGAGCAGAGATGGGAGGGAGAACCGCAGTCCGAGGGCAAATCTGTGCTCTCAGCTGACAAGATTGATGAGGGCCAAGGTGAGAGTGCTATGTAGAATCTGCAGTAGGTTCAGATGAACTGGCTTGTTCAGGGTCCTCATGTGGCAGGGTGTCCTCTGACACTACATGGTCCCTCTCTGGCCAGGCCACAGCTTGCTTTAAACACCCAGCACCCTGGACCCCAGGAGAAATAACAACTTAGTAACAGCTTATTATCCCTGAAAACATTTGCAAATGCTTGTGAAATTTATTTTATTTAACTCATGTTTCCTGATTTAATGTCTTCCCTTCAATCTCCCCCTTCCAAGTTAAAACAAAGCAGTAAATGTCTGGAATGACAAAGCCATTGGGACTTAATGACACTAGTTAATGTTCACTGAGTACTTGCTCTGTGCTAGGCACTTTTTTAAGTGCCTTTTCTACGTAGTAGCTCATAAATTATGAGGAAGTATATTGCCCCCTTCCTATTGCAAATGTGGACACTGAGGCTCAGAGAGTTAAAATAGCTTATACAAGGTAACACAGCTTAACACAGCTAGATCTTACATTCCTAACTATGAGATTACATTGGCTTTTCATGTGGACAGACTGAGCAAAACTTCCTGCCAAGATCCTTGGCAGAGTATAATAGTCTATGATAGATTGGGCATGCCAGAATGAATATCATTCATTATGGAAATGAACTGAGTGTGGCTATAAAATTCCGAGACTGATTTTTTTTTTTTCAAACACAGCATAGCTTGTCAGGCATATGACTGCCATACTTTTTAAAGTTATCCTCTACCTCAAACCCTCACTTCTGGAATTAAAAAACAGAGAAGACTATATTATAATCATTGAAAAAGAAAAATAATGAGATGAAATTAGTATTGCCAGACATTAAATATGGTATAGAGCAGTAATAAATAAAACAGTATGATTCTGTAATTGAAAATAAACAAGTAGATCGATGGAAAATAACAAAAAACTCCTCAGTGCTATTAGTATATAATAGAAGTAATATTTCATATATGGAGAGTTTAGCAAAAGATGGTGCATGAAACATATTAATTTGGATTCTTTCCTCCTACTATATACCATATTAAATTCTGGATAGGTTAAAAAGTAAAATATAAAAACTTCAGCCACAAAATATCTAAAAGAAAATTTATGATCATGATTACGGAAGTTTTCCTAAATGTTGCATCAATAGCAGATAACATAAAAAATTTATATATTTTACTATATAAAAATTAAATATTTCTGTATGGCAAGTATACCATGGAATATATGAAAAACAAAGGGTTCATGGCCTTACTATACAAAGAACTCTCATAAATCAGTAAAATAAAAAATAAACATAGCAATATAAAAAAAAAAAAATGCCAGGCCACCTTCGTACACTGTTAATGAAAGTATAAATTTGCACATGATGAAATACGATGTGGCAAAATACATCTAAGATCTCAAACCTAGCAATTCTCTCTTCCAGGAATTTATCCTAAGAGAATGATTGGACAAAAATGCAAAGGCATTTGGGCAAAGGATAATCATCACAATGTTATTTATAATAATTTAAAAAATCGAAATGAAGCTAAATGTCTGAAGAAATAATATGTTAAGTAAATAATGGTATCTATCCATTCAAAACATGTAACAGTGATTACTAAGGATGATACAGACATATATTTGCTGACATCAAAAACGTATTCTTGATCTGTCGTTAAGTGAAAAAAGGAAGTTACAATTATGGGCCAGGCATGATGGCTCACACCTGTAATCCTAGCATTTTGGGAGACTGAGGTAGGAGGATCGCTTGAGGTCAGGAGTTGGAGACCAGCCTGGGCAACATAGCAAGACATCATCTCTACAAAATATATATGAAAAAAATTAGCTGGACATGGTAGTGTACACCTATAGTTTCAGCTACTCAGGCGGTGGGAGGATCACTTGGGCCTAGGAGTTTGAGGCTACAGTGAGCTATGATCATACCACTGCACTCTAGCCCAGGCAACATAGAGAGACCTCCATCTGTACAAAAAAAGAAATAGTTACAAGTATGTATAAAATATGGTCATTTTCATGTGTGATCTCTTCCTCTACCTATGGATAAAAATGCCTGGCAAGCTATTCACCTAAAAAATAAACATACATATATGTGTGTATGTGTATGTATATGTATGTATAATTCTGTTTTCCAATTTTTTCTAAAATATATATTGCTATGTAATGAACTTAAATATATTAGCAAGTTATTTTGTATGTCTCAAATGTTACATAATAAAAAAAAAACAAAAAACGCCCTAAAGATGCACCTGTAAATAACAAGACTATTATTTTTCCTTTTTCTGACCTGAGTGACTGATTAATTGGCCCATTAGTTTGCAGGGATGAGAGTAGCCTTTGGAACCCCACTGACCTAGGCTGAAATTTCAATTATTCTGATATACCAACTGTAAGATTATAGGCACACCTCTCAATCTCCCTGAGACTCTGTGTTCTCATCAGCAAAATGAGAAACTATTTACCTTACATAGTTATTAAGTGGAATAAGTAAAATGATAAACCCTTAGTAAGTGACTGGCCTACAGAAGAGTCCTAATAAATTGTAATAAATATTATCCTCCTTTAATACACAACTCAAATGCATATCTGGATGTTTTCACCAGCTACCCCCAGACAATAGATTCTTTATGATTCTTTACTGACAGATTTTTCTCATAACTTTTTATGCACACCTGTTATTGCCCACTCTGTTTTTACATACTAGATGTGAGCTCCTAGAAGCCAGGGATCAAACTTGCCTATATGTGTGTTCTAAGTACCTAGCTCAGTGCTTGGCCCATAGAAGGGGTATACCATATATTTGTTGAATGAATAAAAGAATGAGTAATTAGCAATTATGATCAATGACAACAATGTTGAAATAAGTAAACATTTGCCTAAGGGAATAATTTTGGAGGTGTATACTTACTAGATCTGTATATTATGGTGCTTATTTTTTAAAACTACCTGAACATGATTTTGGAATCTCATTTCATAAAGAAGATAGCATGTTCTAACAGCAGCAATAGCAAACACTTATTGGGTACTTAGTGTAATTTTACTTAATCCTCTCAAAAGACAAATGAGGAGGAGACAAAATGATTAGGTAGTAAAAATCACTTGCCTCTAGTATCAAGAAGTGGCAGAACCAGGATTTGAACCCACGTCTTTCTGATGGATTCTGGAGCTCTTAACCATGACCCTCCCATATGAAGGGCCTCATTGAGAAGAGCAATGGAAGCTCTGTAGCAGCTGGACCAATGTGCTCAGCAGTCTGGAGAAGCCTATGGTAGGGGGTGCTAGACAGCAAAAAATCCATGGACCACCTTAGTCTGCCATTTTGGGAGGCAGCATTTTTGCCATTTGGACAAGATTGTGGAGCAGGTGATGTTGGGGCTTCATCAGGGCAGGGGTGAAGAACAGATATTCCTATGTTCTACCTGGAACATGTGGTGGAACCCAGAATGATATCTAATTTGTGAATTAATTTAATTGTAACAATTTTGAAGGTCTGCAAATGAGATTTTGTTTGGTTTTACAGTTTGAAAAGATCAACCTTTATTGGAATAATAAAAACATTGATTTGTTGTATTGAATTCAATCAGATCAACTTCCAGGAAAATCTTGGCAGTAGGAAGAGGTCTTTTACTACCCTCCCCACAAGCCCTAACCTCCCCCCAGCCCTCACCCCCAAGCTTCTTGGTGTTCTATTTCTACTAATCCTTGCTAAGAAGTAACTGGTGAGCAAGAGGTTAGCTGATGGGGCCTCAAGGTGTGACCTTTCCCAGGAGTATTTGCATGTTAATGGAGGATACTGGGAACCAGGAACAGCCTCCAGGTCTCAACTGAAAGAAGTCCTGAAGGTGGAGGAGAGGGGTGGGCATGGCCCCCAGAGGCCCTGCTGTGTAGGCCACGTTGATTCTGCCTGTGTAGATGGCCGCTGGTCTGGGCTTCTCTCCAGCTGCTTTTACAAAGAAGTGGTTTGGAGAAGAACAAAGCAATCGTGTTTATCCCCAGGCAAGGACTCCATTGCCAGGGCTGTGTGTGCAGTGCCCAGCTCAGAGTCTGGACCCAACAGGCCTTGCTGTATGGTTATTTGTCAAATGAATGAAGAAAGTCCTTCCTCCTTCCCCTCTACCTTCCCCCACACCTTTATCCCTTTTGTCCATGGGATCTTTAAGCCCAGAAGTCCAGGCCCAAGACCTGGGCAACTTCTTCCTAGCAATAAGAACATCACCAAGAAGAAATTTCTACCATTTACATTTACAATGATTTTTCCTCCTTATGACCAGAAAACCTCAAAACTTGTGCTGAATTGCATGACCTCACTGACCATGTTTCTTGTTCCTTGTTGAACTGTGGTTAAAGCAATCTCCTTCTTAGCTACGGCCCAAATGCAGAAAATAAAATTCCTTCGTGGACATGTTCTTAGGCACATACACATCTCAGGATCCTCAGGAAGAAAAGGGAGCAGGGGACAGGGTGGGAGTGATAAGGACAAGACTACTTTTCTGTTTGGCTGAATTCATCAAAAATGTCCAAACCCCATACCAAACATTCATCACTAATTAAATCCTAGCACCATAATTCAGAGAAAACAATTACAGCATTTAGAATTTTTAAAGGAACTATTATTGCTGCCTTGGCCCTTTTAAAAATTATGCTCCCCAAAGGACAAAATGTGATCCATTAATATGTATGTATTATTACTTTTTTTGTAACGGGAAGACTGCTGATGCCTGTGAATATGGAAGCATTTATCGGTTGCCGACAGCCGCTTAGTTGACTTGCAGTTTTAAGTGCAGTATTTTCTAGAATCTAAAAGGCTATAACATTAATTACCTTTTTGCCTTCAGCTGGTGGCCTGCTAGTTTCTGTCCCGTGTTCTCTTTTCTTTCCTGGTCACACTGGTAACCGGTTAGCAAGTAAAGGGGTTGGTCAGATTCAGGAGGAGTCAAAACCATTACTGGGAGAGATCATACAATAATTTTTTCAGTTTAGGGCAATTTTTCCCATTTACCTTTGGTGCCCAGAAATGAGTCCTTAATTTTCATTTTCAGGTGAGGCCCCCTTGTGTGCTGGGTCCTGTGTTAGTTGCCCAGTGCAAAGCATTCTGAATTCCTAAGTCAAATCCGTGATTTTTCCACGTTTGAGTGTCCCCAGCCAAACTGGGATTTGTTTTTCTCCTCTTCTGTTTCATCCTTCTGATGCACAGGCTTCTTTGTCTTGATAATTTAACAGAGTAATTGAGAGGTGAGTTATCTGAGTCTAGCACCAAGGACCCCAACTGGCCCTAATACACTAAGATGTATTGTGTGCCTGACCTGTGCATGTGTGCGTGCATGTGTGTGTGCATGTGCACGCGTGTGTATGCTCGGTGCATGCATGCACACAGGTATGTATGTATATATACATATATAAAAGCACAGCTCAGAAATTTCCATCCCGCTCTCTGATCAGTCTATTGTCACATGCATTTGGCATTCATTATCCATGAGCCTCCGGCGCCTCTGGTCCTGTGCCCTGGCTAACAGTGATTTGGTTTATAGAGATCATATGGCAAGGAAACAGACCTTGAAAGACAGAGCTCTGAGAAGCACATTTGATGAATTTCCTATGATTTGAGTCTGGGTTTATTCTTCCCTGTGGCGGGGCAGACACCCCAGAGCACACACAGCCGGCCAGGCTGAGGAGTGGAAGCTATGACAATAAGCACACTGTTTTTTTTCTTCACACGTCTCGGGTTGCATTTCCTATCTGGGAAAAAAAGAAAAGGGAGCCTTGTAAAGGATCCAGAATCTGGGCAGGAAACCACACAGAGTGAAGGTTGCCATTGTCATTAGCAATTAATGTAACCACCAGGGCTGGGAGGAGAAAGCCCTGCCAAGGCAGTGGGTGAGGGGAGGGGGGCACAGGCTGCCCGACAAGGGGGTGGGGGCTGCTCACCCCATCTCACTGGCCACGGTTGGTTGGGGGAGTGAGCAGGACACCTCCCTAGGCACTCCCGAGAGAGACCACAGTACAGACATTTTTTGTTTTAAAACAAGGTGCCCAGGACCTGATAAGTTATAAAATCTTTCTTCCACCCATTTTCGCTTTCTGTGGCTCCATGTCCAATTCCTTAGTCCCCTTGGTGAATGATTTTTTTTTTCTAAGTGAGTCTGTTGAGATTCCTTTATTTAACAGTACTGTATTTATTGAGTCCTTTTCATGTGCCAAGTACGTGGGGTGCTGGGCACAGTGCTAACGCTGATCTATAACATATGCTGAGCGCGTGTGTACCAGGCACGGTCTATGTGCTTTCCATTCGTTACCTCCTGTAGGCATCAGTACAACTCCACTCTGTGAGTTACATTTTCTTTTACTCCATTTTACAGATGGTGCAGTTGAGACCCAGGGAGGTAAATTAATTATGCACCAGGTCATAAAACCAGTAAGTGGGCTATCTGGGATTTGGGCCTTTTCAAACCTATGCTCCTAACCCTAGTTTATGCTCTGAAGAAGCCCACAGTCTAGGGAGGATTTGGGCTAGTCAATCGGTGATTAAGTGACGAGGTGATATGAGCTAGGAGGAAGATAAGCTTAGGATATCTGGGAGTGTAGAGAATACATACCCAATGTAGCCTGGTGAGGCAGCACTCACAGAATGCTTCCTGGAGGAGGTGAGTTTGACATTCCTCCTGTCTTCTCTTATGTCCCAGTGGTACATGAGCTAATTTTGGCCAAACTAACCAGTCTGGAAGGAAACGTTAATATCTTAGTATGTCTGCATTGCTTACTATATAGGTGTTGGTATGTTCTGCTGATCTGTCCAGAAATGTTTGCTTCTTATGTCATACTAAATGAAGTCCCAACTGGGTTGATAAGAGCTGGGACTGCCGGCATTTCTTCTACATTTTAGGTGATGCAAACCCCTCTCCTATTCCTCCTTCCTCCTCCCTGCTTTGTCGCTCTTCTTCTTCATCTCTCCCCTCTCCACCCCCAAACTCTTTCTCTTTCTTTCTGGTAGTTTAAAAAATGCCACTTTTTATTAATGTGACCAAAATGTCATCAAGTAGTTTAATGCTCTTTAATGTCCTTGTATCGTTTACGTTTTGCGAACAGTGTGGAAATGAATCCCATCTGTAGGTTCAAGAACATCAAAAAAGCTGGACAGGCTATTTAGACGTGCTACTTCACATTGCATTAGTGTGTACAATGTCAGGGGGCCGAGCCAAGCACAGCCTGTTGGGGCCTCCCCTCACCCCTTCCCCAGGCCTGGGAGTGACAGATCACTTACCTCGGGAACTCAGAGTCAATCATGGGTACGGGGGGCTGGAAGGCTGCCCAGAGTCCCCAGGAAAAGTGTGAAGCTTAAATAAAAACTGAGAAATGATTCAGGAAAATCTCTCTCTTCCTTTCTGGTGCCAAGATGACCGACAATAGGTTTTTCATCACTTGGGTGAGAGGTTGGTTATATTGCCATCTAACTTCTTCAGAAATAATTAGCTCATTTCTCTCTCTCCCTCTCTCTCTCCCACTCTCTCCCCACCTCCACCCCCCTGTCTTTCTCCCTCCCCCACCACACTGTCCAGGGAGGGACGCTCTGGGGCTAAAATTAAGTTGCCGGTTTAAAGAGGCAGCTATAAACCCCAAATCACTGCAAAACATCAAGTTTGGGGCCTGTAGAGCTAACGAAAGAGGTGTTCTCTAAAGAACTCTGAGAACATCTCAAAACCCAAATCAACAGGGCGGTGGTTTCAGGATGGCCCCGTGGCTGTGGCTACAGCCTACTGGCAAAGGGTGATGATGCCGGAGTGACCCTGCCTGGGCTTGAATCCCGGCTTCTGTACTTTCTAGAGATGTGGTCTTGAGCAAATGAAATCCCTGTGTCTCATTTTACTTACCTGCAAAATGGGGATATAATTACAAGCACCTCATTCGATGAGCTACTGAATGTGAAATGTGTAGACTGTCGCGTGTTCTTAGTAAGTACTCGATAAATGTTAATGAGGTGTTTTTAGCCTTACCTTGTTACCCTGTTCTTTCCACCTGACCCCACCTACACTGCGCCCCTCCAGGTTAATGCATGCAGGTGGTCAGCTCCTTCTTCCCTCTCTCTGAGCTCTCACTCCAAGCACTCACCTTACCCTCCCCTGCAAGGAGGGACATGGGGGTGGGGAGCCTTGACTCCAAAATGTCCTGGCTTTTTTCCAGGTCTGTGGAAACCCCTCATTCTAATGCATTCCCTGGAAAGAAAGATGTGGCTTTTTGTTTCAGAAAAAAACACAAAAGCTTCTATTCTTCCCCAGATGTGGGGAACAGCAAGAGTGGATTTTTAACTGTTAATCATTATAGCTGAATGAATAATAAGCCACCTCTCTGAAGGCCCTCAGTCCCTTGCCCAGTAGTGTAACCCCTCCCCTTATTTTTCATTTGCTCATATGAATGTCCTTTAACTCTAAACATAAGCAAATAACTTCTGATTGTTATTTCACAATTTTCAAGACAAGGTCATTCTGTTTTAACTCCTAAATTAAACAAACAAACAAAAACATTCCCTTAATGCAATTACCAGAAGGGCTATTTGCTTCTAAGTCCTTTATGGGATGTGGAGAGAGCCTATTGCCTATTTATGCTCAGACGATTGGGAGAGCGCCAATGGGGAGCTATATCTGGAGTCCCCTGGGGACTTGTGAGTGCAGCTTATAATGCAGCCTCTGCTCTGAGACCTTATGCTCAGATTGGTGGGAAGGACACTGGATTTTAGAGACTGTCAGATCTGGCTCTAAGATCTGACTGGGGTAAATGCTAGAGCCTTCCTTGACCCCTCTACTTTCCATTTTAACGCTCGTAACACTGTTGTTGGCTGGTGGTATAGTTATGATGGCTGAGAGCAGAGACTCAGCAGCCAAACTACGTGGGTTTAAATCCTGGCTCTGTCACTTGCTTACCCTGGATAAGTCACCCAACATCCAAGGCTCATAATAGTATCTATCTCAAAGGATGATTGTAAGAATGAATTGAGTTAATATGCATCAGGCGGTTAGTCTAGTGCCTGACACGTAGCAAATGCTCTGTATAAATATATTGGCTATTATTATCTCTTCAATTATTTACTATCTCTCTTTAGTACTATGCTGAGTGTTCCCTGAGGACAAGGACCATGTCTGTCTCTACTGCCATAACCCACCACTGAGCACAGTGCCTGGCACCTGAAATTTTTATTATTAGCTCTGGAAGGAGTTTATTGGATAAAACATGTCCAGGGCTCCAATATCAGAATTGCTGTTGCTGTTGAATGTACAGAAATTTTGATCATCAGTTGACTAGTCTGTTTCTGAATCACCCCCGTTGCCAGGCTTCTCCGTGTTTAGTTCTTTTCTTCCTGGTTTGTGCTGTGTGGTTTGCTAATATAGTCAACTCAACTGAGGTTTACTGAGTGTCTCCTACATTAGCCACCCCAGGCTGAAAGGGGCCACAGACAGGAAGCAGAGTGATATTCATCCCCTATCTTTTCCAGCCTCATAGTCTAGTAGAGGAGGCAGATGTATGAATCCAGGCCTGGCCACGCATGGTATCCCATGTCCCTGGCCATGAGCACCTGATCCAACCTGGACTTTCTTAGGATTTTACAAATGGTAACTGAGAGATTCAAGTTCTGTGTTTCCTTTGAGGATAGCTGGTTGAATGTAAACCCGGGCACCTCTGGAGGCTAGGCCTACTCTTTCCATGCTTCCTGGAAGGAGCCCATCAGATATAGCAAAGGATGATGATAATCTGCAAAGTGAAATAGAGGGAGAGAGAAGGGGAGCTTTGGGGGTTCTTTGTTATTGCAGCAAAGCTAGCTTATCTCAGTTAATATAACCTCCATCCTCCCTGAAATTCTTCGTGAAGCCACATGCCATTGCCTGAAATTCCCACCCTTTGGAAAGCTTGGGAACTGAGTTAAGGGATTCTAAACCCATGGAATCTGCAGGAATCTTAAGCAGGCCTCTGTTTGTATCTGTCTTGTTGTTGACATCCTGGTCCCTAATGAGGTCATTTGAACATCTGTAGCATATCTGCCAAAAGCCAGTTAACTGGAAATGACATTAGTCACTGTTAGCAGAGTGTCTTTTCCCCTTTCTCCCTTGGATTTGTGCTTTGGGGACACACCGACATAGCTCAGAGGTTCTTAGGGTCCAGACATCAAAGGGAGGGATATAGTCACCAGCAGGCCCTTGTCAAAACATTCAGCATTTTAGCTTGCTGCCTCCCAACCTTTCTGACACTGAAGATCCCTTTTTATTAAAAATAAAAGATTTTTTTAAAAGATCAAGTCTTCAAATATAAAGCACTGATTAAGTCATGATATGCTTATCTGTCCGTTTCTTATTAATCAAACTTCACACATAATACTGATCAGATAATGCTAACAATGTGGAATTTCAGTTAGACCAGGTGGGCTAAACTATGATAAAAAGGGGGTTTCTATAAGGTCTTTTATTTTATTTTTAATTTGTTTTAAAAAAATTACCAATTATCGTTAGACCCTTTAAATGAATGAAATAGCCCAGGGATCCCTCCCTTAGGATACCTTGAAAATCTGAGATCTAAAACTGCCTTATACTCTATCATTGTCATTCACTTTAGCTAATTGGTACCTTTAGTTAACTGGGCATGGGAGCCTGAGGTACAAGACAATTTGAACACTCACCATGTGCTATGTCTGGGCCAATTCATCCTAAATCCTAATTCATCCTAAATCCCTGGGTTAGACATGTAGAAGTGACCCAGCAGGACTGAGCCTTGGGATTCTTAGGGTACGTCTTAGCTCCTAGGGATAAGGTGCCAAGGGAGGCCACAAACCCCCAAAACACCCATATTGATGTCAAGAGCCTAGTCCCCACCCTGCCAGGCTCAGTAGTCAGAAGAAACAAGGCAGTAGCTGATGTGAAAGGAAAAGCCTGGTCTCCCCTCCTAGGTTGTGTGTGTGTGTGTGTGTGTGTGTGTGTGTGTGTGTGTGTGTGTGTGTTGCATCGAGGATCAAGGGGTTGGTTTCCTCATAACTATTCCTTTCCTAGAGTTTTCACTATTGCCATCAACATAGGTTTTCACTATTTCCATCAACACAAGTAACTGGGAAACTATGCTGTGACTTAATGGAAATTAATGTTGGAAAGGACCATAAACCATCATTTCAGAGATGAGAAGACTGCAACACGGAGGGACCTTGAACTGCCAGAGATCATGCATCAAGTAGAGGGCAGACAACATTTCTCTCAGAACTTCTGGTCCATGTTCTTCCAACTTCAAGAATGGCAGGGCTAGTTGGGCTTACAAAAACCATCTAGTCCAATTTCCTCATTGTCCAAGTGAGGAAACTGAGTCAGAGAAAGGACTCTTGCCCAGGGTTGCAGTTGTTAATAATTAGTAACTGAAGCCAGGTCTCCTAACTCCAACTCCAGTGTACCTAAAGGATTTGAGTGACCATCAGAAGTGAATGGAAACTTAGAGATTCATCCATCCACCTGTTCATTCACCCATCCATCCACCCGAGCAACATTAATTCCTCATTAGAAATGGGGACACCTTGCCCAGAGGTCTGCTTCAGCCTCATTGGCTAGAATTGCACCACATGCTGAAGCCTAAGCCATTGACTGGCTGGGGACATAGAACTTACCTCTCTCCAACCACACTCCTGTCTCCCACTCCTGCCTACCTATTATTTCCACCTGCATGCCTAATAGGCCCTCAAATAGAGCACATATCAATCCAAACTCTAGCTCCCTTCCCACCCAGATGTGCCCCACCCCAGTAGTGGTCTTTATCTCAGCTAAGGACATTCTTATTTACTCAGCAGCACCATCCCAAAACTTTGGTGTTATCCTTCACTCCTCTTTCACTCACTCACCTCACTAAATCCATCAGCAGATGCTTTTGCTCAATCTTCAAAATAGTTCCCAATTCCAACCAGTTATAACCACCTCTCCAACTACCACCTGGTGCCCCATGCTCCCTGGCTGCCTGCTTCCCATCTGTCCCTGCTTTAGTCTGCTTTCTGCACTGTGACTGTGGCAATCCTCTGAAAATATAAATCAGATCAGTTTTCTCCCTTATGGAAGAGCCTCCAATGATTTCCCATCATTTAGAACAAAATCCAAAGTCCTTTCCCTGACCCTGCCTCTGCTCATGACAATCCAGCCACACTGGCCTCTGGCTGTTCCTCAACATGCAGGTTTATTCCTACCTTGGGGCCTTGGCACCTGCTGTTGAGCACTTTCCCCCTACAGATTCCCAAGGCTGGTGCCCTTCCTTCATTCATGTCTCAGCTCAAATGTCTCCTCCCCTAGCCCGTTATCTAAAACAGCAAGCCTCTTTCTCTCTATGCCTTGACTCAGCTTTATTTTTCTTTATAACGTTTATCCTTGTTTGGCCTGGCATTGCAAGTTTATTATATATTATACATTTGTGTGTTTATTTCCTGTCATCCCACCTAGAATGAAGGCTTCATGAAGGCAAAGACTTTGGGTGTGTTTTTTTTCATGATTTTATCTTTCATGCCTAGAGCAATGCCCACCACAAAGGAGGTAGCGTTTGTGGAATAAATGAATGAGTGGATGAATGGCTTAGACCAGTGAGAATCCACTCCTTGAGGATGAGAGTGGGACAGTCTTTTCTAGAGGAGGGTGTGTATGTGAGAAAAATTGGATTCTGTTAACCCAGGAGAAGGGTCAGTGGATGTCAGTAGATGATCAATAGTGTGTACTGCATCAAGCTCATCCAGTTTCTATTATTGGAGTCACTGAATACTTTTGGGTAAGCTTAGCATGTCCCACTTTGTTTTACTTAAGCAAAGAAGCCATCAAGAAGGTGCATACTGGTTCTCTGGGGCTTGGCCAGGGTGGGAGCACAGGGTGTCTACTCTTTAGGTCCCTAGCAAGGCCAAGAAATTAATTGTGACTTCCTGGGGCAGCAGGAACGTGGGGCTGGGCTCCATTTGTTATCTTCCCTGGTGACAGGCCGGTCCCCAATGATGTCATCTAAGCATCTGCAGGCACTGCTGCCAGGAACCCACTAACTGGAAATGACATCAGCTCCCAGCAAAGTGACTTGGGCACCCTGCAGACACGTCCCGCTGATCCCCTGTCTGGAGCTCATCTCCCTGCCTACCTGGAAGTCTGGCTGGCACTTTGGCAAACAAAGAGGCATTTGAGAGGGAATTAAGTTGACTTTAAAAGATAGCCTCAAAGTGTTTCCCAACACATTGACGCTTACATTGAATTATAGGTGCTAATAAAGCTGTCAGAGTTTTGGCCCAAGAACCAAACTCAAGCTAAAGGATCCCTGGGAAATGATGAGAATTCATCCGGGCCTGGAAAGTTGGTCCCTGGCCCAGCTGGAGGCTCACACGCAGGCTACATGGCCAGGAAAGGGCTAGAAAGACACATTCCAACAGCACTGCTGACTGGCCCAGAGGGCTCGCCATAGTCTCAAAGCAGAAGGCAGCTGTGCTGATTCCTCCATAGCTCCTTGAGTTCTGGGACTGCCCTGGTCCTTTCCTTTCTAAGATACTCCGTGTTGCCATTAAGCCTGGGTGACTTCCAGAATTGTAGTACAGACGAGCAGTGTTTAGAGTTTTAGTTAAAAGGAGAGATCATAGAGCACTCCACCTGGGACACACCTAAGTTAGACCTTAGCATCTGTGTTTCTCTTTGAAAGACACACAGCTGAGTCCCAGATCTCACACAGAGCTCTACTTTCTGGGAACCGATTATATGCCAGGCCCTGTGCCACTTGTAGTCACTTAAAGCCTCCACTAGTCCTGTGAGCAACTATATTTATTTATTCATTTCAAAACATATTTATTGAGAACCTATACGATGTCAGGCCCCGGGCTAGACTCTTCGGACACAGTGGGGAGCAAGACAGACACATACTTTCCCCTGTTCCTTGGATTTGGTCTCAGGAACCACAGTCATTAACGGTGAACTGCCAATGTCGTGGGTATGAAGAAGAAGAAGTCTGGAGTGCTGTGGGAGGATGTCATGGGGGCATCCCACTGCTCTGAGGAGGTGACAATGAAGCTAAGAGCCAAAGAGTAAGTGGGAATTGAGGAAGGCAAAGGGTGTGGGGCAGAGCCTTCCTGGCAGAGGAAAGGACTGCGGTAATGCCAGTGTATCAGTTTCCTGTTGCTGCTGTAACGAATTACCACCAACTGTGCCTTAAAACAACAAAATTTATTCTCTTACAAGCTCTGTAAATCAGAAGTTGAAAATCAGTTTCACTAGAGTAAAGTGAAAGTATTGGCAGGGCTGGATCCTTCTGGAGTCTCCAGAAGAGGATCTATTCTTGACATCTTCTAGCTTCCAGTGGCTGCTGACCCTCCAGGACTGTGGCCGCATCACTCCAATCTTGGTTTCCATAGTCACACTGCCTTCTCCCCTTCTGTAGTCCAGTCTAACTCTGCCTCCCTTTCAGAAAGGTGCTTGTGAGTACATTTAGGACCCACCTAGGAAAATCAGGATAATCCCATTTCATGATCCTTTAACTTAATCTCATCTGCAAAGTCCCTTTTGCTGTGTAAGGAAACAGGCACAGATTCCGAGGATTAGGATGTGAATATCTTTGGGAGCCATTATTCAGCCTACCATAGCCACAAAGTAGGAAAGTGCTTATGGGATGCATTTAGGGAGTCAACATACTGTAGTGATTAAATCCGTGGGCTCTGGATGCCAACAATGAGGTTTGCAACCTGGCTATCGAGTTTTTTTGCTGTCTGATTTTAGACAACTTATTTAACCTCTCTATGCCTCAATTTTTCCATCTGTAAAGCAGGACGAATAATAGTCCCAACCTTGTAGGATTGTTGTAGGGATTATTTTAAGTAAAATATCTAGGGCAATGCCTGGCATGTTGTATGTGCTCAGTAAGGGTTAGTTTTTAATATTATTAACCATTTTTCAATAAATTGAGAGGAACAAGGAGGAGATAATCGAGGAGGCTAGAACCACAAGTGGGATTTGATTTCACATGATGCAGAGATTTGAAGCCTATTGTATGAATTGGATCATTATCTTAATGATGATTGGAATCAGAAATGGTTTAAGGGGAGTGAGTACCAACTCAATTTGTCTCTTAAATGGTCACTTTGGTTGCATGATGAAAAATTAGTTGAGGCCAATTAAGAGGACTTGTTGTTGTCAGAGAAATGAAGTCACCCATTTAAGTGACTTTACTCATTAAGGTCCTTGAGTTAACAAAAAGTAGAAGTTAATAACTGGTGGTGGGGATTTGAGACCAAGTGGGTTTGATTCCCAAATTTGTGCTCTTTCTTGCACTATGTGGCCAGGATAGCCATGGGGATGGCCATGAAAGACTTGCTGTCTCCAGACACGCTGGGAGCAGCTGCTTTACGGACCTGATGGGAGACCCCCATGTGGGGAAAGCCTTTTACTTGCCCTGTCTTTCCTCCAACTCAGCTTCTTTCTCATTGACAGAGAAATGTTTCTTCAACCACAATAAATAGGTAGCTCCACCTAATAATTTTTATTTTGTGAAGGGGGGACAGGCTAGACTGCACTGGTGTCATCATAGCTCACAGCAACCTCAAAGGCCAGGGTTCCAGTGATCCTCCTGCCACAGCCTCCCAAGTAGCTGGGACTACAGGCATGCGCCACCATGCCCAGCTAATTTTTCCTACTTTTTGTAGAGACAAGGTCTTGCTGTGTTGCCTCGGCTGGTGTCAGAAACTCCTGGCCTAAAGCTATTCTCCTTCCTCGGCCTCCCAAAGTGCTAGCATTACAGGTGTGGGCCACCGCTCCCAGCCTAATGAATCTTTATTCCACTCCCAGATTCACCCTTGTCCTCCCAGTTTGGGCTGTCTTGGTCATTAACAGCTTGGGCTCTATCCTGAAAGCCCCCTCTCTCAAAGGTCACAGTGGCAGTCCTATCAGCCATGGCTCATGTCCACAGCTCGTTTGAATCAGGGGCCTTATGTTATACAGGATTCTTTGAGATGTGAGTGACAGATACTGAAATAAAACTGGATTAAGAATAAAAGGCAATTTATTATTGACTCTTAAAACTAAAAAATGCCAGGAGGCTTTGCCTTCAGGTACAGCTGGATGGATGTAGGTGCTTGAATGATGTTGAGAATTTGCCTTGTTTTATTTTTCTGAACTACTTATATTTGTGTTACCTTCCTTCTCAAGGTGATTTATTTCATGTCAAGACATCCACTCAGACTGACAGACCTTAGCTAACATTCTATGAGCTCAGCAAGTCCAATAGAAAGAGCTTCTCTTTTGCATTAGATCCAGCAAAAATCTCAATGTGAGTCTTATTGGATCTACTTGAGGTACATGCCCATCCTTAAACCAATCATGTGCCAAGAGAAATGAAATATCCTAATTGGCTGGGCTAGGACCCTGTGTTTCCCTTGGAGCTAGATGGGGTGGGATCAGTCTTATCTGAACTAGATGGACTGAGAGTGGGGGAGTGGCAAATTTATGTGCTGTTACCTGAAGAAGGGAAATTGATTGAGGGCCCATGAAAACCCAACAAATGTTTACTTTTCTCATAAACCCCATATGTTTTTTAATCTTTCCACCTCGACCTGCCTGGTCCCTTCCACGTGAAGCATCCTCCCCTGTAGAAATCTTCTTCTCAAGACTAGACCCAGTATCTTCTTCTTCCAGGAGATCTTCCTTTATCTGCAGGGCAGGCTCCTTCTTTTCCTTTTCACCTTCATCCTTCTATCTGCACCCTTCTTTGGGCTCGGGAAGCTTTGCATTATAGTCATCTGGGCCAGTCCCTTCCCACCTCCTCTAACTAGGTATGGCTGAGCAGGGACTAGGACATCTGCACGGATGTTTCTCCCCTGGACCAGGCACAAAAGAGATACTCAAATGATATTTGCAAAATCAATCGTTGTTCCTGATACAGTCATGAGAAATAATATTCCAAAGATACAATTAATAATAATACTTTTGTTAATGAGATGAAGGAGACATTGCATTTCTCTTCACCCCTTTCTGCTTCTCTTCTGGCCCCCCAGCCCTCTCAGACACCCCAATTCATGGAATGAGAGACTGTTCAAGCTGGGAGAGGCCTCAAAGAGCACCAGTTCAGAGGCAGAGCTAGACCAGACCTGAGTCTCCCACAGCGGGTTCAATAGTCTTCCCATTAAAATCCATTATTTTCTTTTTTCTTTTGGTATATTTCCATTTGTCCTCCCAACAATCTCATAAATAGGGTATTATTATTCCTGTATTTTATGATGTGGAAACTGAGGCTCAGAAATATAAATGGCTTGCCTTACTCCAGGTTTCATTTTATAATACTGACTTCTATGTTCCCTTCATCTGGTCTTCTTAATATATGTGCATCTTTTATTTTAATTTTCTGTTATGTTAAAAGTGTTTGGGTGAGCCACTGGAGGCCATTTTGTAAGGATATGTGATGTAAACAAACTCGGATATAAAGAGTAGCTCACCCCAGGACACACAGACCTGGAGCTAAAGTCTTGGCTACTCTGCGACCTGGATTCCCTCGACTTCCTGAGGAGAGTGGAGGTCCGCAGAAGGAGGGCAGGAGCAGAGGGGTCCGCGTGGAGCCAAGAAACAATGTGATTCACTTCCCATCAGCCTTCAGATGCCTTTTGCTTTCCCCACTAGACATGAGCTCATGGAATTCTATTTCACGTTCCTTTCGATAGATTTTCCTTTTCCTGGAGCAAGGTTAAATGGAACCATCACAGGGACACATTCATCAAGAGCAGCCATTGGATAGTAATAGGATAATTGTGCCGGCCCTGGTACCACAGAGATGATAACTAGCATTGCTCCAAGAATGTACAGAGGCCACATTTACCTTTTAGGGCAGCCCTTTTGAAAACTTTGGCACGAGTCCCCAGCACTGTTTTCCTTCCCGCAGCGTGATGTGAGAACAGTGTTACAGTGCGTGCCTTGTTTAAGCACAAACCAGGCACTGTGCAGCCTGGGAGGCGGATTAGGCCCCAGATGAATTCACGGAAAGCCTCGGCAGGGATGGGTTCAGTTCCTGAAGGCTCAGTGTATATATATTACAATAAGGTCTGTTGCCCACAAACTCCATGGTGATCATACCAATGTAAGGAGCAGCTGAATGTGGAGGAACAAGCAAATGTTTTGATTATTCATATTCATGATCTTGGCATTCAATTCCCTCTGCATTTTGGTCTGGGCTTATTTTCTACTATTGACTTACATACATATACCCTAAATCAAGAGGAAAAATATGTTTCATTCTGTGTGCCACCTCTGAGAACCTGGGAGTAGCTGCTTGGAACACCGTGTTGAGAAGGATTCTGAGGCCACATTTTGACTCAACAGGATAAAGCTTTGTGATTGATTAGCGAGGTCTGCCATAGGCAAAGGTTAGAAGGTGGCAGCACACACACCTGCCATCCCTATCTCTTCCCAGCATGTTGGCTTTATTGGATAGGCTACAATTTTATATCTCTGTGCCTTTTCCCACCTTCTTCCCATTTGTTAAGAATTCTCTCCTTGTGAACATCGTTAATATTCTTCATGAACTATTGCAAACTGCATTTTTTCTATAAAGCTATTATCAAATCTTCCTAAATGGGCATATTTTTCTTTCTTTACAATTTCTTTAGTCTTTGGTAATACTCTTAGTTAAGTACAATTTTATAGCTTGAATTAGAGAGTTACGCATGTGTGCGCCTTATTTTTCCTGGAGGACTGTAAACTCCTTGATGGGAGAAATCACATCTCTTTTATCTTTATATGCCCATGGCCATTGGCTAAAAGACAGTCTAGATTCCAAAAATGGGTCTAAACTCTTTTGGTCAAGTCTCCACATTTTACAGATGGGAACACTGAGAGTTGGGATAGGATTGGAGAGTTGTCAAAAGTTACGTAGAAAGTTAGAAACATTTGTTCTGATTCCCAAACTCAGACTCCTGGAATGTTAGAGTTGGACGGATTCTCAGAGGCTGCTTAGTTTAGCTTTGGTAGCCAGGAAGTTCTGAGTAAAAGGACAGCTGACCTTTGCTTGCTACTTCCTTATTTTGGGCTTTGATGTTCTAGTTTCATTGTGACAGTTTTGTGGTAAACATAATTTTATTGTGAACCATGAAAACTCAGTTTTGGAAATAAGCTGGAAGTGAACAGTGAACAAATAAATATAAATGGGTCCCCTCATTCATTCATTCATTTATCTAAGGAAAATTATTGACAGTATTCTAGATCCTGGGGAGATAGTAGTATACAAAACAGAAAAAATCCATGCCCTTATGGAGTTTAAACTGTAGAAATATATGTCTGTTTGGTTCAGAAGTATATGTGTGTCTGGTTCTATTTGTATTAACTCATTACAGCCTTACAAACTGTGTGTTATATATTTAATATTATAATTATGCCCATTTTGCAGATGAGAAAATTAAGGGCCGGAGAGGTGAAGTAATTTGCCCAATGTTGTGCAGCTAAAAGGTGATAGAGGTAGGATTTGAAGCCAAGTAGTCTGGCTACAGCCTCTCTGCCCTGAGCCACCATTGCTACATGTTATAGACAGAAAACTGAGACCCAGAGGGGGTAGGCCATTAAGCCAAGGCTGTATAGCTAGTTTAGGGGCAGGTTAGGCTTTCTGACTCTCAGACCAGGTTCTTCTCAGGCCACCAGTCTGCATTTCTTCCTCAAACTGTGGGAAGGAGTGGGACAGACAAAATCGATGGGTACAAGGGCTGGGTAGGATCTGAGAACACGTTATTTCTCTTGTAGGATAGACAGGGGCTGTTTGTTTCTCACATTGGCTAGATGGTGGGAGGGTGGGGAACAGACTTCCAACACACCAAATATTACCCTAATTGGCTCAAAGGCCATGATTGTATCAAGTTCCAGAAATTATGAGTGAACCAGACAGTAAGGCCACCGCAGCTGGTCGGCAAATTATTGGCTCAAGTGTTGTAATTATTAAATGCAGCAGAGAGAGAGAGAGGGAGAGAGAGAGAGAAAGAGCAAGAAACTCAGACACTTAGTCCGGGATAATTGATCCAAAAATTATGGGTTCCAAGAAGGCCAACACTTGCTTAAATTTAGATTTGGACTCTACTCCTGTCACACGCACACAAATGACTACTGTTTCCTGGACACCCACTCAGCACACACAATCAGCCCCTCAGCTCTGCCAGCCCGCAGGAACAAAAGGGATTTTGATTCTGATTATTTTTAAACTTTAATGACAAATCCTTTCCTTCTCTACATTAAAAAATAAAGGCCGTGCATAATACCATTAAGGGACTGCTCGCTGCTGCTCCATCCTCGGAGGCACTTACGTTGTTTAAATTTTAATTTCCGGGTTGAAAATTTTATTGAAAACATCACTATCTTCCTAAACAACAACAACAAAAAGTTTCTTTTCTTGTCACTGTACTAGTTTGTTCTTTTACCTGCTCTCACTTTGCCTCAGCAGCAGGACTTCCTGCTTCTCCATGGCTCTGTGGCTCTGGGAAGTCTCACTTCAGCCCTGGGATCCGAATTCTGCCCCAGACAAGTGATCTTTAGTGTTTTTTTTCCCCCTTTTTAAACCACAATTTGTCTTAGGGACAGACTAAGGACTTATGCCTGCAAACCTTTGACCACTGAGGGGCAGAATCCCTCTAATTATAATGATAATGATGACTATGACAATGATGATGATGTCATGATTATGGTAATGATGAAACCCCTGTGACATTTCCTGAGCACCTCCCATGTGCCAGCACCTCTGGGTACTTGTCATGCATTATCTCCTTGCATTCTTCAACACACTATGAGGAAGCTGTCATTACCCCCATTTTGCAGAAGAGGAGACAGATTTTGAGAGCTCCCTGCATCAGGCAAGGTGAGATGTAATCATTTATCATTCTAGAATAATGCTGACAGTATCAGATATCACTGGGAAATCAGATGTAAAGGACTTAGGGAGATTCACAGAGAGATGTGTTTTAGTTAGGTACTGGCATAATCCAGGAAGACTTCATGACAAAGAGAGCATTTGATGCTCTCTAAATGTGGAAAGAGGGTAGGATTTTGATATGCAGAAAAAAGGCAGAAAATGTCCTTAGTAAGGACAAGAAAACTGGAGGCATATTTGCCAAGGGAGGAAGGTGAGGTGCGGAGGCATCTAGGGCAGGGTATAAAGAGACGGTGATTAGTTCTTGGAGGGCCTTGGATATCAGCTTAAGGATATCGATGCATCCCCCATGTACCGAGGACTCATCCACCTTCTCATCAAGGGAGTGGCCACACTGGAATTGCAATTTAGAAAGATCACTCAAGTACAGGGTGAATGGGAAGTTGGGAGAGGCGAGGCAGGAGGCAGGGAGACCAGAAGGGAGGCTGTTGAAATTACTGCTCTCCCACTCTATTTCTCATCTGGCCATACTCTTCCTCGTGACTGGCCTTGGGTCCAGTCCTTCACCCTCCACTGTGGACTCCAGGTGGCCCTATTGGTCTCAGATTGACCTCAGACAGCTCTCTGCTGCCCCCACCTGGCCGAGGCAGCCCCCTGCCACAGTTCACTTGCAGGGCCCGGCCCCGAGGATCCAACACATGTGCTAATATCACTTTGTGTAATTCAACTGCTGTGACCACTGGCCAAGATTCAGAGCACATACTACGTCCCAGGCACTGTCCACATCTCTTACATGTATTAAGCGCTTACCAGTAACCTCATATGAACCTATGACGTGGCTCCTTTTATCAGTATTTCACAAGTAAGGAGACTGAGGCCTGGAAACGCGGGTGGTAAGATGTGAGTGCTTTCCCAGGAGCCTGCACGAAGATCCGGGATTTCTGCCTTAGAGCCATTTCTGTCCAGATATTGCGGCAGGACCTGGCCAGAGCCCCAGAAGGGGGCCTGCCCATGGGGTGTGGGGGAGGGCGGCCACCTGCAGGACTGCAGCCCTGAGAGCTGGGGCCAAAGGGAAAGGCAGAGCTTTACATGGGGAATGGGGGCAGGGGACCTGGGAGACAGAAACAGAAAAAAGCCAGAAAGGAGCTGGGGCAGGCCAGAGCACGGCTTCAGGTGCAAAGCTGCGACCGGCATGTGGGTTTGAAGATGACTTTGTGTGTTTGTTGGTTCCTTTAAACAGACAGGATTCTCCCCTCTCAGAGTAACCTTTGCAACTTGACGGTATTTTGGGGTTAAAGCTTTGACCCTTAGAAGACTCCTGTTGAGAAAAACCCACTAGCACTTTTTCAAGGCAAGAGCAGGGCCCCGAGGAGGTAGGAGACGGCACAGGGTAGTTTTCTAATGGAGACACAGTGGGGTGGGAGGCGCAGCTGGCAGTCTGCAGGAGGGAGCAGGCTGGGGAGGTGTAGGGAGAGCCAAATGCAAACTTCTCCCACTTCCCAGTTTTGCCTGGGGCCAGCTCTGGGCACAATGATAATGTTTCTCTAAAACAATTCTCAGGAAGGCTGGTAGGAGAGGGCCAAGAGACCTACCTTTCCACAATTAAGTGCATCCTGCCAACTTAAAGATCTCCCTGGGATCAGCTGAGGTTGCAAACGCGTTTTGAGTATACATGAAGTGTCGGACCAGGGGTGGGAGGGAGACTGTGTGCATGTGTGTGCGTGCGCACATTCTCAGTCTTACAACTTCTTTATATCCATGAGTCATCTCACTGCCCCAAATGCTTGCTGTCTTCTGGTTGATGGTGAAATGCAGCAACGGCTGAGCCTATCCCCAGACAGACTAATGAAAGGACATGAATAAGAGTGGGAAGGAAACCTTCTGGGGAGTGTTACTCAGATTATTGTTGGTAAGAAACAGAAACCATCTTAAGACGAGAGTTTTATCATAAGGATGCATGTAGACCACAAGTGGAATTTGCTTATGCTTCAAACCAAGATGGCCCTGTGGACTGACTGCTCTCCTTGTCTTACCCATGGGCTGTGAGGTCCTGTGTTCATAGCATCTCTGCTTCTGTCTGCTCCAATCAGGCCCCAAGGTCAAGGGGATAATTGTGTCTGTGTGTTGCAGCCCAAGTTGTGGAGGGAGTCTGTGTCAACTGGCTTAGCTAATTACTGTTGCTCCAATTGGATGGAATGACCTTATGACAGTCTCATGGTGTACTGGCTGGCCAATGGACAAGCCACCTGGGATGGAATGTCCACCTCCAAGCCAATCACTGGCCACCTGGTACTGAGAACAGCGTATGGATGCTTCCCTTAGTAGAGGCTGGTTTTGGACAGGAGAGAGTATAGAAACTGGAGGCCAAGGACCATGAAAGGGATGTCTGATTTTGGTCTCCATGGAAGTCATCCTAGGCGTCAGAAAAGGAATGAGGGAAAGAATAAACCAGAGGACTTGTAGGGAAATGAAAAAGGATTTTCTGGAACCATAAAACTTAGAGTTGAAACACACAGTAAAGACAATCTGGTCAAATGTCCCTATTTTACAGATGGAGAAATTGAGCATGGGAACCAATGTCTGGGATCACAAACCAGTCCTTCCTTCATCTCAAAGGCTAGCTTCTCTCTTCAAAACTGCCCATCCAGGAGAAGAGATTTCTCAAAGCAGATGATTTAATGAGCCAGCCAACCTCTTTATTTATAAAGGACAGATCTGTGCTGTTCATTGGGATTCCCTGAGGAATGCTTAAGTAAAGACCTCATCAATGAAGGACACTTGAAGTACATAGGATTAGGAGTTAAATGTAAAAAGATCAAACCCCAGAAATGAGAGAAAAATTAAAATTAAATTTTGATTAAATATTTGAATCAGGAATGGCTTTGTAATCTTAAAACCAATACAAGTACTGAAGGGAAAAATTGATATATTTGAATATATAAAAATATAATACTTCTGTATGTGAAAAATTAACATAAACAAATTAAAGTGGAAAAACGGGGAAAATTGGTACAAATGTCAAAGGATTAATATCGTTACTGTATGGAGATTTTATAAAAATTGATAAGAAAAATACTAAGTTCTCAATAGATAATAGTGAGAGGATTAAACATGCATAGAAAAGAGGAAATATATGATTAATAAACATTTTCACAAAGTCTCTGCTATACTAATCAGAGCAATGAAAATTAAAATAGTAACCAGATGCACACCCCCCCAACTTTTTTTTGTACCAAAATTAGCAAAGACTAAAAACAATATGTGGTGCAGGTGTAAGGACAGTGAAAGAGCTACCCTTTTACACTGCAGGAAGGAGTTTACAATGATATACTCATTTTGGAGAATAATACGGGAGTGTATATCTGGGAATTTGTCATAAGGAAAAAGCTAGAATTCAAAGATGTTTGTGAAAGTATTTAGCAAAATGAATAATTAGGAAAGTCTGTTGTAATACCACAGAGGAAAGTCTAAGTAAACCAGGGTTCCTCTATGTGCCAGAATATGCAGCCTTTAGAATCTTTCCAGCAGCCTGAAGAAATCGTAACATCATCATGTTAAATTAAACCTGTGCAGGAAGTGTGACTACAACTCTAAACAAAATAAAAAAAGGCATTGCAGAAGAGACCCATTTAGCATGCATGCCAAAATGTTTGTGTTTCTTCTGTGGAAGGGACAATTCTGGATCATTCTATGTTTTTGTTGTTTTTTGCTTTTCTCTTCAATATCAATAAACATGTATTTTTCTTATAATATAAACAAAACAAATCAGAAAAAATGAGTGTGGAAATTCATTTGAACTTGAGCATAGCAAATAGATGGGATTGAGAGAGTAAGGGAAGACACGTGAAGGGCAGTGTGCTGGGCCTTGTGGCTGGGTCGCTGGCCTCCATCCAATCTTCCCCTATGGTATGTCAGCCTTGCAGTTCTGGGGAGACTGACCCCACCCCCAGCTCTGGGAACTGATTGACACCCCGAATGACGTAAAGGAGTCAGTGTACTCCCTCCTCCCGACTTTGCAACAATTTGGTTTTGGTAACCCAAGTTCAAGCCAAAGAGACCTGATAATCCTCCCAGGGCCCTGGAGGGGTGCAGTGAAACTCTCTGAATTGGTGCTCCTGGGATTCCCTCTCTCCCTTCTTGGATGTGAACCAGGAAGCACGAGGCCCCAACTGCTGCTGGCTGCCCTCTTGAAACCTTGAAGGAAGCCAACCTGAGAGTAAAGTCTACACCAAGAGGAGCGCAAAACCCAGAGGACCGCAGAGGAACTGCTTTGCTATTTGCCCTCCCTTGGGTTTTTTTTTTTTTTTTTTTAATTAAGTGAACTTATAATGCCTTAAGTTGTTTTGAGTTTTGTTTTGTTTTTTCAATGATATTACTTGCAATTGCAAGAATCCGTGATACAGAGACACACCAGAGATTGCTTCCCACAGATAGATTACACCAGAAATAGGAGAAGGGAATGTAAGAAAAGTTGAGGAAATGTGTCTGACTTCAATATTGGGAGAAAGGAGCCTGAGAAAGAAGCCTAGCAACCAAAATGAGTCCTATAAACACACAAGGTAAGAAAAAGGTAGCAGAGATGCACAAGGGAAAGCTCTTTAGAAATGACGAGCAGTACAATACAGACATACATAGCCTCTTCTCATCTCAGCTCAGCTCATCTCGTCATCTCATCTCATCATCTTGGTGGTCCTGCTAAATTACATGGACTGCAGGAAGAAGATGTCTCAAGAGAGGGATGTTTTTGTCCTCTCTTGACATGCTGGGCAGGTTCTAGATTCTCTGGGAATTAGGATGTGTTCGGTCAGCCATCTAGATGCCACTAAACACAGTACCACTACGTTTCACCGTGGCCAGGGTCCATGTTCTACTGATTCCTGACTCCACCAAAGAGCTACCAGTTAGGGATAAAGCCAAGAGTAGTTTTGCAAGATCTAGGTATTCCTGGCTCTGCATTTGAGAAAGAAAATCTTTAGCTCTAGGATTTGAGGAAGAAAATGCTCAGCTCATCTAAGCAATTCTCACTTTGAAATTAAATACAAGTTGCTGCCGAGATTTTACTGAAGAGTTGAAGTGTGCATGTTCATGCACATACACACACACACACACACACACATACACACCAATGATAACAAAGCAGTGTTTTTCCTATTTGATACTAAGGTTTTTGGGAGATCTCTGTCTAGCTAGTAGATCTCTCGCTACTCAATTACTCAAATGAATTCACCTGTTCATTCAGTCATTTATTCATTTAACAAATGTATATTGGGGACCTATTGTGGGTCATGCATGGTGCTAGGGCTGGCAGATATAAGAATAAATAAAACGCTAAATGGATATATCTATTTAACCCTTACTATCCACCAGCACCACAGTGAGCATTTGAATTGTATTATTTATTGCATTTCATCCACTGACACAAGCCTATAGCTCAGCACTGTTATTTATTCCAATTTAACAGATGAGAAAACTAAAGATCCAATAGGTCAGTAGCCCAAGGTCACACAACCTCGAAGAGGTGGACCAGCAGTCAGAACAAGAACATACACAACCCTATGCTAAGTAGAAGACAGAAGCCCAAATAATGAGTTAAATTCCCATGGGATCACATGTGGGAAAGATGGCACGAGGGAAATGGAAAAGGTGGCTATTGATTCTGTTGGGGAATGCTTGAAAGAAAAAATTGTCATTTGAGCTGGATCTTGACAAATATGGAGAAAAAAATACTAGTATTGAGGAGAAAGTATATTTCTAGCAGAGAGAAGAGCTTGAGCAAAGATGCGGAGACGAATGAGCATGCTGCCTGTGCCTGGGGAACACACCAAGTTTGGGATGATTGGAGAAACCAATTCTGTGGGGCAGCAGCAGCAGGAAAAAGATGCTAAGAAAGGCTTTATTTGTCAAGCTAAGGAGTTTGAACTTGACCTTGCAGGCAAAGGGGAGCCAGCAGAGGCTTTCCAGCCTGGGGGCAACAAGATCATATTTGTTTTTTGGAATTATCTTGTAGGTAGCCTGTGTCAGGGTGATTAAAAAGGAAGAGACCAGATGTACAGAAACTTGTCTTGGGGGCGCGGGCGGTGCTTGCCAACTCCAGGCAGAAAAATGAAGAGCACTTGAGCCATTCAGCCCCCATCTCACAGTCATTAGAAGCTAGTCCTAATCTGGAGTTCTGCTTTTCCAGAATTGCAGCTGCACGTGGAAAGGCAGCAAAATATAACAAAGAGAGCTTGGGCATCAGACCCTCCTGCCTTCAAGTCCTGGCTCTACCATTTACCTAGCAATGTGTGACCAACAAACCTCCCTGTTCTCACGTATAAACCAGTAATAAGACCTAACTCACAGGATATTGGGAGGAGTAAACACAGTAAGTTGTGTAATGTACCTAGCATAAAGGAATTCAGTAAATAGTTCTCTTCCTCACCCTTCATGCTAAGAAATGAAAGATTGGCGGCCACAGATCGATAAGATGTGTCACATACTGACAATTTCTAAGATCGAATAGAAACATGTAGCCTTTGGCCCCATAACATTTTTTAACTCTTAATTTTAGTACCTTTTCTACAATTCTAGATATATCAGTTAGGCTAGATTAGGGTATGCCACAGCGACAAATTAACTCTGGAATCTCAATGGCTTAATAACATAAAAGTTTACTTTTCACTAATTTTACAATATCAACATCAGTTAGCAGGGGTCTTTACGTCATGTAGTCACTCAGGGATCCAAGCTGACAGAGATCACACTATCTCGTAACTAACTGCGCAGTCTGTAATGCAAGGTCTCCAAGTGTCCTGCAGAGATGGGAGAGATGGAGGAGGTACACAGAATTTTAACTGCCTTGAATCAGAAGTGACACACCTGGTCACTAGCGACGTGGCCCAAGCTTAACTGCGAGAGAGGCTGGGAAATTAAGAGAAGACCCGGAGTATTTGGTGAGCACTAATTGCTCTGTGACACTAGCTACAGTGATATAAAAACTGTAAACAGTGGGGAAAAAAATTTATTTTCCTCTGGTTAAAGTCTCAAGTTATGCTTGACAAATGAATTTGTTCTCCCTGGCATGAGTTCTCATCACAGTCCTGAGCTTCAGAGTAACTCATTGTGAGAGTTCTCCCATACTCTTGGTAAGTGAATGCTTCTTACAAGAGCAGGAGGAGGCATTTCAGAAAGAGCTTCCAGATCAACCTTTGTGTGGAAATTTGGTGTCCTGGATTGGCAAGTGACCCACTAATGCACACATTTTTGTTTTGACTCTTGCTGCTTTAACAAGAGAGTGACAAGAGAGCATCTCTGAGTGCTAGGCAAGGGATGGGTTAGAGCATAGATGGTTGACTCGTGGAAGATATTACTCCCTACCCACAAATTCTGAGGGTAAATAGGCTTTTTTTTGCATTTTTAAAGAACCACCTCTCCCATTTGGGGTCCAACACATGTCATAACAGAATCATGTATGATATATATTAAAAATACACATATCCAAACCCTACCTTAGATGTACTGAATTTATGAAAAAGGGCCCAGGAATCTTTAGCAATGCTTATTCGTGCTTTGAGATTAAATCCAGGAAAACTTGATCCATTCGAGTATTATGATTCATTCACGGGCGCACCATCTCTGGGGCTGGGCAGGAATAAGGTGGGAGTGGCTATGTGTGATTGCAAAGACTGGGCTTGAAGAGTCACCACCTACAGGCGTCAATGAGGAGCAGCCCTCTGGGTCAACAGTGGCCCTGTAGGAGTGGAGTCACACAGGGTTCATCCTCCCTCAGAGGATCTTGTCGGCCTACATTGGAGACTGAGACAAGCCAGACATTGGCTAGCTGTGCCAGCCGCAGGGAAGTGGGCCAGTGCTCTACAGTGGCACCTTGTGGCAGGGAAAAGCTTTGCCAGACAGGTATGCAGCTGACAGCAGACATGGGAGCTATTGCTCAGAAGTAGATCCTGCGGATCCCTTTTTGATTTTTTAAACTTTCAAGATTCTTGGAAAATTGGAGGGTAGAGCGCTCAAGAGTGTGATGCTGGATGTATTATCTATCTAGTGGCTAGAAGTTAATTAGACTATTTGAAATGGAATTTGGAGAAATGAAAGATATATAAAGAGACCTAGCCCCAAGAGTTGTGGAGAAGTTCATACTGATTATGTCCAGATGGGAAAGTTGAGGCCCAGACAGAAAGTTTGCCTGAGCTAAAACAGTGAAGAGTGGCCCAGATAGCCTCATACCCAAATCTCCTTACTCCTCATTCAGTGCTTTAGCTATGGAATCAAGCTGCTCACTGCAAAATCGTAAAAATCTAGAAAGTTCCAAGTTACAACTCTATCTTCCTCTTTCCTTCCCCAGTATCTCCTTCTTGCTTCTCTTCCTACATTTCTCCCCTTTGTTTTGTTGCATCTTATTCAAACAGGCTACTCTGGATCTGCACAGGGACAGAGATAGGCAGGACAAAGGTAAGGAATACACCATGAGAATTTGGGGAAGTCTGTAGGGCAAAAGAGGAGCAATGGTGTCAAAGATGCCAAGTTAATGCAGATGAACTCATTTGGTGTATCCAATGCCATTGCTGAAATCTGGCCCCACAGGCTTTCTTAAATCACTAGGGTCAATTCTTGGTTCAATAGCAAATTTGTTTACATAGTTCATACTCTTCCTTTTCAGACAGGTGAAACTATGTACATGGAGTGAGACAGATGTGAATGGTGTGTGGAATTGTTTAACCTCACTGAGCCTAATTCTATTATCTGTAAAATGAATATACTCACAACTGTCTCATGGTATTAAGCAAAACAATGTAATATTGTGCCTCTTACGAGGACTGACATATAGTAGATACTTCAACAACCGTTGGTTTCTTTCTTCTTTTTCAGGACCACGTTCATGGAAGAGGCGTGCCGAAACAGGAAGAATCCAGGAACCAGGAACCCAAGGACTCTTGCTGCAATCTTGCCAGCCCACCTGGGTTCTTGGTGAATGTCTCAACACTTGAAATAGCTAGTTCTAAAAATCAGATACTATGATAAAGAGACGTGGGAGGAAAAAACTATTGACCTATTTTCTGCAGAAAGGAAAAACTATCTGCCAAACCAAAGATGTTTCCAGAGAGTGGGTTGGTTTTGATAAATAATTAACTTGGGTTGATTTCATTGTGTCTGGAGGAGTAATTACAACAGCATGTTCACGCCCCTGGAGTTCTGTTGTTGTCACATTTTCCACGATAACATCTCCTTTGAAAAAAATGTGTGCAGAAACTTGGCTATAAAATAGTGCTCTTGTCTGAAGAAGGCCATGAAAACTTTCACAGTTTATGGGCAACATTTTTAATTGGATCAAAAGATGCTGTATTGTTTCCAACTGGCTTCAATTAAACCAAGGTAAATAAAATTGTATTGCCTTGGGAGGAATTTCATGGCCACCAAAGTAGAACTGTTCTCCTGTTGAGAACATTGTTTCACTCAACACTTACGGAGTATCCAGTCTCCTGACAAATGTTGTTCTCTGTGCCACGTGCAGGGATGGTTGGGGTGTGGCTATAGCAGGAGCTTCCTTCTAATGTTGAGCTCAGTCTAACTGAGGAGGTGATACTTATGATGTAGTAGAAAAAGGTGCTGAAAGTAAGACACTAATCCAAATTTAAGCTCTTCTGCTAACAAAATCTAAGCGTTTCAATTCCCCTTTCTGTGAAATGAGATAATTGGATGAGAAGAATGCAAATAAATTTGAATTCTTGGGCCAACTCTGGTGGCAGTGCCTGCTTTTTGAGTAGCATTCTGAGGTCATGTCCATGCGTGGTGGGAAAGAGAATTATGAAAGCACAAAAGAATGCTTAAACTATTCTGTGGGAGCCCCTGAGAGGTAGGGATGTGCAAGAGGAGGGAAACAGAGAAGTATGAGCGAGAAACCAGAAAGATGGTAGGGCAGGCACAATGCTGTATTCTCCCCAAATCTTCATTTTCTTTCTGGGACCACTTATAACTATATCTCCCAGCTTCTACTACAGTTGGATGGGGCCATGTGACTAAGTCTGTCCAGTGATATGCAGACAGAAATTATGAGTGCCACTCCCTGGCTTGGCCCCAAATCATTCTGCGAGGTTCTCCATACTCAGCTCTTCATACTTGTTTCCTTCTCTCCTACTTGGATGCAGAGTTTCCAAAGGAGAACTCTGAGATGGAACCATTAGAGAGGAGGAGATTGGATTCATGACACTTCCTTCTAAATACCCCACTGCACTATGATATGGGTGAGAAACACTTTTTTTAAGCCACTGAGATTTTTGGGGTGGATTGTTATAGCATTTATCCTACTCTGTCTAAAAGACTGTGGGAGGCAGGAAATTACATGGGGAGTGGCCTGGGAATACCCCTAATGGCGGAATGGTGATTTTTGGTACGGACATGCCAAAGCCCTAATTTGAAGTCATTAACTCAGCCATGAGGGAAATCCTCCTTCTTCTCACCCCTACCCCTAAATTACAAGTGCTTTGTGAGAATTCCAGTTTTTAGTGAAATTGCACTAAGAGGGTGAATGTCATATCTGGGTGGTAACCTCCGAAGCAGGAGCCCCAAAGCAAATATAACCAAAGTGCCTAAGTCCCCTGAGAATTGGCAAAATAGACTCATACAAGACATGAAATGAGATTTTTGACTCATTTTTGTCTAGACACTAAGGGAGCAGGGAGATTCCAGTTGATCTCAGGGTTACTAGGATTTAAGTTTTCAAAATAAACCAGCAATGTAGACAGCACTGAAACATGGACCTCCCTCGGGGCCTTGCCTGACTCTCAGCCTGGCTCCCATGGTGCCACCTTCCTCTCTGCCTTTCTCTGCTTTTTCTAAGCCACTCAGACCACAAGAACGCCACGCTGTAGGGAATCCTGTCTGTCAAGAAATCAGAAGGCCCTGCATCCTTTCGTGATAGAGTTAGAGTTTGGCTCCAGATTTTGGACAAGTGAAATAGGATGAGATCTTTGAGGAGCAGGGCAGCCTATTGCTCATACTGGGGATGGGGCTGCTGTGAAACAGGATTGGGGTCTGTGAAATTCCTGAGATAAATACTTGCCTATTATCTTGAACCACATTTAGATAAGGTTGGATTGGCCATGATTAAGTCCCAGTGAATCCGTGCCAATGGACAGTGGAATGATTTTAGATCAAGTTTCACCACAACTCTCAAAGAATACATATTTTTAGATGTGAATTTCAGATTCAAAGTCTTCTCCTTTTGCTACAGTTTTGGGAGTCTTGCCAGGTGGATGTGTTAACTTTCCAGGCTAGTGGCTGAAATCTGAAGCTCCTTTGAGCTTGTTTGTCAGACTCTTAAAGTCTCTGGGCTGGGGATTCCAGATGTGCTGTTCACAGTTTGTGTGCTTTCAGATCCAGGATGGCTCAGTGACAGATTAGAACCCAACACCTTCCTGCCCCTCCACTCCCTCTATAGGAAGCCTCAAAACCAAGGACAATGGCAATTCTCAGAAATTCAGGGATAGTATTTCCCATTGTATAAACTTCTAGCACTGGGAGGGTACCAAGAGACTGCATGATGCAAACTGGTTGCTTAAGATCTGGGAAAAAATAATGCCTAGAGAGGTAAAATGATATGGAGAAGGTTATACAGTGAGTCTGAGTCATAAACAGAGAGTGAAAAATGATGGAATGTTTTTTATACATTGTAATTTTAGTATAGATTGAAATGAAGAATAAAAAATAAGAAAAAAAGATTTTGGAATTTGAATATGAAAAAGAAATCAATAAAAGACATCCTAAAATGATTCATTAAATTCCCTTTTTCCTAAATAAACAAAAATGAATAAATTGAAGCAAATATAGCAAAGACTAAATCATTAACCGAAACTAGTGAAGTATCCCAATCTCATACTCTGAGTGTTGTGAAAAGTGGCTTTCAGATTTAGAACAATTTAGGCAATATTGAAGGAAGATGCCCAGCATTAATGCCTGACTCTTAGCAATGAGATTGCAACAGAGCAGGAATAAAGAGGAGGAAAAGCTGAACTTTGCATTCCAGATTTGGAAGCATTGGGATTAAGACGCAGGTTGTTCCAGGGAGTTACCTCCTGTGAAGAACCTTTTTCCCAGTGTTGCTAAAAATGCACTATAAAGTCTGGGCTGGAATTGCTGCCAATGTTTCCTCTGACCTTTGGTAGGACAGATGGTATGAGAGGCATAGAGGGGCAATTTCTTAGGATTCACTGTTCGAGCTGATCCAGCAGCAGCAAACATAGGCTCAGGAGGGTATGGAAATCAATGCCTGGCTAAACCAAGTCAAAAGCACGTGAGAAACAAGGAGAGTGACAAGGACAGCACCTTTCATAGCTAGTCACCCTGAGAGGGGAGCAAGTCCAAATTCAAAGCTCAGACTCCTTCCTTCATGAGACACGGGTACTGAGTCACCAATATCGTGGTGCTATTTTCAGTTATTTCCAAAAATTACAGAGAAAGAGAACAAAGACAAATTCTCTAATTGTGGTTACAGAAAACCCCAGCTCCTTGTCCACACCCTTTGGGCACTTAAGTGACTAGAGGAAAAAGAAATCTAGTGCTCCAGCTCATATTCCAAGGAAAAGATTCAAACAGTGGTCAGGGCAACAGAAATGTACACCACCTCAGGAAAGGAGCAGCTTCACATACAATAGCTCTGTTTAAAGGCAAGTGAAAAGAATTCCTGCACTAGGAGACCACAGTAAGAATTGGCAAAAATAAATAAGTACATGAATAAGTGGAATATTACATGCAAAATACAAACAGAACAAATTTTGAAAGAAGGTATATTCAAGGAAATAGAAAAACATTTTAGTTGCAACTAATTCACACTATTAAGAAAAGCATGGACTTGATGGAATGAGAAATATGATGGTAATTATGCAACTGATTAAAATAGAAAGAAAGCTGGTAGAGGTGAGGAAAGGAATTAAAGTGAAAAATAATATACTGTAAATTTAAAAATGAAGCTTTAGCTTCCAAAGACTAAAATTAATACTTGAAAATATTAAGTCAGTGGTGTGGAGACAGGACTGAGAAAATAACAGGATGAAGAATAAATAAGAAAAGATGAAAGCATCCACCGATATGATAGTATGATAGGGGGAACAGACTCTGGAGAGCAAATCATGATACTTAAAGAAAAGAAGCACTGTATGTGGAATAGAAATGTATTCCAAGACCTAAGAGAAGAAAACTTTTCAGATTTGAAGGAATGACTGACATTCTAATCTGAAGGGCTCACCCTGTATCAGAAAACTTAAAAGAGAATAAAAATCCACCAAATACAGCCTAATCCAGCTATTGGATTTCAAATAAAAGAGAAAAAATCTTTTAAAATTCAGGAGAGTTACATTACCTAGGAAGAATAATAAATCAGGTTGACTTCAGGATGCTGAAAAAAATTGAGGAAGAAACGGAAATTCCATAACCAGTAAAGTTGCCACCAATGTTATACAAGGTCTTGGGAAATATTTGATCCATGTGCTCTTCCTGAAAAGTCTACTAAAAGATGCAATTCAGACAGCCAGGAGATTTTTAAGAATGATGAAAGCAAAAGTGATCAAGAATGGGAAAATCTGAGTATAAAAGGGCTGAATTGAGCATTAAGTATGACAAATATATAATTATACCTAAAGAACTATAGTAATTGTAGTCAGAAATGGTTTGTGAAGGTTATAATTTTTAAAGAAAAAAATGTTAAAATGAAAACAAAATGATAACAGGTTCTCAAAAATAGCATTGCAATAGATGGGGGAAAAATCCACAGTATCCCATTTTACATGGGTGAGGGGTCAAATTGATTAATTTCACTAGATTTCGTTTTGAAAAATACAATTTGATCTCACTTATAAATATTGATTTAAAAATGTAGGAGAAATGAAAAATTAGATTAATTTACCAAATACTTATTGAGCTTCGATTATGTTCCAGGATCTAGGTACATAACAGTAAATATAACACACAAAATTCCCATCTCTCATGGAGCTTATATTCTATACCATGATCACAAATGATTTATGCCAAGAAAGCAAACATGGGTCAATACTCCAGCATCTATTAATATAATTCAGAATCTTAACAAGTCAAAAGTGAAAAAACATGTTAATAACTTCATACAACTCAAATTCTATTCTTGACTCTAAAACAACAATAATAACATCCTTAGTAAAGTAAGACAGAAAGGATATTTCCATTTCTTACATATGCATATATTGAAAAGTGTTTGATTGTGAGTCACTAGAAGCATTCTGATTAAAGTTAGGAAAAAGAATAGATACCTACTGTGGTAGGCAGAATACTAGTCCCTAAAAGATGTCTACATCCTAATGCCCAGAACTTGTGAGTACGTTAGGTTACATGGGAAAGGAGAATTAAGTTTCTCACATGGAGTTAATTAAGAGTGCTAATCAGCTGACCTTAAAATAGGGAGTTTACCCTGAATTATTCAGGTGGGCCCAATGTAATTACAAGGATCTGTAAAGGTGGAAGAGGGAGGCAGAAGAAGAGGTGACCAGAGAAGAAAGGCACAAAGAGATGCAATGGTGCTGGCTTTGAAGATGGAGGAAGGGGCCACAAGCCAAGGACGTGGGTGGTATCTAGAAACTGGAAGACCAAGGAAACAGACTCTCCTGTGCAACCTCCAGTAAAGAACACAGTCCTGCAGCCACCTTGATTTTAGCTCAGGGAGACCTGTGTTGGACTTGTAACCTACAGATCTGTCACACATTAAATTTTTATTGTTTAAGCTGCCAAGTTTGTGGTAGATGGTTATCGAGTCATAAACATGAATATACCCACAGTCTCCACTATTATTAGGGAATACTGTGAATACCAATATTAGAAAGGAAACAGCAATTGTCACTTGCAGATGATATGGTTGTGTAGCTGGAAAACTCAAAATAATCAACAAATTATTAGAAAATATCAAGTGTTCAGTCAAGAGGATCATTTAAAGATTAATGTCAAAAATAGCTGTCTTATATTTCAACAATAAACAAATATAATGCGATAAAGATCCCATTTATTGTAGCAAAAAGCCATAAAATACATAGAGTAACTTCAACAAGAAATGTGCAAGGTATGTTTGAAGAAAATTGATACACAAGACAGAGAAACATAAAATAACATGAAAAAAAGAAGATATTTCCCTGTTCTGACATTAACAGTCTTAGTATTGTAAAGATTCTCTTAAAAATTAAATTTAATAAAATCCCAAACAATGTATCTGCTGTCTTGGTAATAGAAACTTGTCAAAATTATTCCAAAATTCATGACTGGAAGATTAAATATGCAAGGTTAACTAGGAAGAACAATATCATAAAAAAGATTTATTTTTTTTGAAAAAACTATAAAGCTATATTAATTAAAACAGTGTGGTATTACTTTAGAGTTAGAAAGATAGTTCAATTGACTATAATTGATTAGTTCAGAAGTAGACTCAAATAAATATGGAAATGTATTAAATAAAAAAATGGTATTTCAGATCAGTGATAGGAAATATAGGCTAAAAAATAGTGTTAGAATAATTTATTCACCATTTGGGAAAATAACAAAGATGAATTAATATTTTATGCTTTATATAAAAATTAATTTCAGACAGATCATATATTTAAATGTAAAAATTAAAATCATGAATATTAAAAAATGGTGAGGCACATTATTATTTTCTCAGGGATAAGGAGGCCATAGCACAAAACTTATAACAGATAAAGGAAAAGATTGACTATGTTAAACATTTCTGTATAGAGAAAAATATATAAATATACCAAATTTTAAAAATATATGGTGAAATATTCTCAAGCAAGAAAAATACCTAATAATCCAATGATAAATTGGGTAAAAATTACAGGCAGCCAATGAAGAAATAATAAATATGAATGTCCATGAACATCTGAAGAGACAATTCAACTTAATTCCAATAAAATAAAAGGACATAAAACCTATGGCATGCTTTCATTGTGCCACATCAGACTGATAAAGAGGGAAAATGGAGGTGCTATCTAGAGTTGGCAAGAATGTAGGGAAATGGGAACATTCAAGTAAAAGTTGACAGATATGAAGGTACCATCTACCTGGATGTCAAGATGCATAAAGATTTAAAATGTGCATGTCCTGTGATCTTACTAATACCAATTTATTCTATGGCAATAATTGGAAAAGAATTCACGTGTACAGGCATGTTCATTGAAGAGTTGTGCATCACAGTGAAACTGTGAAAACAATTTGGATACCCACAGAAAGAGGAGTACATAAGTAAATGCTGGTACATCTGTACAATGGAGTATAGATGAAAATTAATTGTATAGATTTATATCTACCTAACAGTGTCTCAAATTCCATTAAAATCTACCTTACCTTTAAAAACATGAAAATATCTCTATACTGTTGAGTGAAAAACAAGAATCTGATATTGAAAAGTCTAGAAAAAAATATTTATCAAAATCTTGGGCCAGGCGTGGTGGCTCACGCCTGTAATCCTAGCACTCTGGGAGGCCGAGGCGGGTGGATCATTTGAGCTCGGGAGTTCGAGATCAGCCTGAGCAAGAGCGAGACCTCGTCTCTACTAAAAAATGAAAAACTTAACTGGACAACTAAAAATATATATAGAAAAAATTAGCTGGGCATGGTGGCGCATGCCTGTAGTCCCAGCTACTTGGGAGGCTGAGGCAGGAGGATTGCTTGAACCCAGGAGTTTGAGGTTGCTGTGAGCTAGGTTGACACCACGGCACTCTAGCCCGGGCAACAGAGCGAGACTCTGTCTCAAAAAACAAACAAACAAAAATCTTGATGGTGGCTTCTCTGGATGGTGGGGTTTTTTTTTTGTTGCTGTTTCTTTGTTTGTTTTTCATTTTTTTTTAATTTTGTATACCTCTATGAAATTTTGTATTTCTACAATGAAGGTGCACTTATCTTTGTAGACAAATAAACATCAAGTTTAGTAAAGGCAATGAACATTAAAAAAAAAATCAGATGCCTCACTGCAAAGCTATGATTCTGTTAAAATAATTTCCTGAACAAAACTTTCGTTTACTAGGAACTATCTTTAACAGGAAAAATGTTTAATTTTCTCCTAACAGATTTCCTGTGATGCAAAGTGATGTGTCTCTCCCAGAGTGTCTGTGGAGTTGCTCAAGGGGCCTCATGGGCAGGAAGGGGTCCAGGGAGGTGGGATTCAACCAGAGCAGTTCTGTCTTAGTCTATTTGATACATTAGGCTTCTAGCAATGTTTGAAAATCAGTCTACTAGGTCACACTATTCTTCTTCAGCAATTTGCCCTCTGAATATAAAGCACCCCTCCCAACCTACCCCCAGCGATCCAGCCCAGGGCATTTTCACACTGAGATTCATTGCCATCATTTGTCCACAGCCTGAGTTTCCCAGAATCCAGCCTGAGGTTTTAAGCTGGTTGGCCAGGGCCAGCTGACTAAATACCCCTTTTCTTAATCTTTTCTAATTATTGGGGAAATTCCACCTCTGGACATGGTACTGCTCAAGAGACTTTTAGAAAGTGTACCTTGTGGGTGTGCATGGGTTTTACACCTGAGTGAATGACTCAAGGTAGCAGAGAGGGGAATTAGTGAAGGCAAATCATTGCTCTGGCACATGTTTGTTTTGAGGTCGTTGATGAAGTTATGGATGTCATGCTGCTCAATTTTTGGATAACTTGAAGCTAAAAGTGATAGTGACTACCTTGGTTAAGCAAGAAGCAGGAACCTAAAGGATTCCAAAAGCATAGACAATGGGCATGAACTACTCCCTTATTGGCATTATCCAAAAATGCTCCTTTTAAGGTATTAATATCAAAGTCATCATTACTGGAAGTATTAAATCAAATGCTATTTGTCATTTGTGAGGGATGCAGGAGAGATTCTGGGACCTCTACTATTTTCCCTAAGTATGAGATTCTAGTTCAGTATGCACATTTCCCTTTAAGAAGCAGGATCAGTGAATTCTTCCATAATATAAAATATTCTTTCATGTTGTTCAACAAGGAAACAACAGGAAGAGTGTCCATAAAATAGTGTAACCAAGGGCATTGGATTGACCAAAAAAAAAAAAAAAACTTTCAAGGGCTTTGCAAGCTACTGCTTGGTGGGTAGACTCATATCAAAGCCCCTCGTTTGAGAATAGAACTCCAGGCTGGTGGTGGAGTTAAGGACCCATGTAGGAAGGGAAGGAAGACAGATGTTCTGAGAATCCAGAGGGAGAGTCCAAGAGAGGCATGGTGAGGAGCTGTGGCAATCAGGGTGGCTTCAGTCCAGTTCATCATCTCTCATCTACTCACAAAAAGCACCTCCAGGTCTCTTGAAAATTGTTCGTAGGAAGGCAGTCACCATTTACAGTTTACAAAGCAGTGAAGATAAAGGTGTAGGAGGCAGGATTTATATTTACTGGCCTTGATTATGTGCTGGGTACTATACTAGGTACAATGGACTCCATGTGTTCTCCCATAGATAAAGCACCTACTATGTATAAAGCAGCATGTGGCATCAGTGTGCTCCCTGGAATTCATGTTTCATAATCTTTCATTCAGTTGAAGCACAGAAACGATCAGGCTCGGCACCTTCTGGAAGAGGCTTGAAAAGAAGCAAAACTGGCACACTCTTTGGTTGGAAGTACTGGAAACTCCAAGAGTTTCAGGCACAGTGGTGTCTTTAATGCATGGCAGCTCTCAAAGCTGGCCTTTAGGGTCATCGTTCAAAGGTAGAGCTTTCTGTTTCCATTTTTAACTGGGTCAGCAAAATGTGTCTGTGAACCAAATCCTGCCCTTGTCCTATTTTTGTAAATAAAGTTTTACTGGAATGCAGCCGCACCCATTCATTTGCATATTTTCTACAGCTCTTTTCACACTACAGTACTACAATGACAGACTTTAATAATCATGAGAGAAATATGTTGCCCGCAAAGCCTAATATATTTACTATCTGTAATATTTACTATCTGCAAGTCTCTACAGAAAAGTTTGCCAACTGCTGGTTTGTCATATATTTCAGCTCACTTCAGTACTTTTTATTGAAATTTTCCACTTTCCCCAAACCTATGGTTGGATATTAATTCTATTGCTATTTTTTTTTTTTAAAAACTTTTGGCAAGTTGGTTATTTGTAGACGTAAATATTCTGGCATGGTTTCTAGCACACGTGAGCTCCTATGTATGTCTACCATAGCGATGGAATGATTTCTTGGGTTTCACACCCTTTTTATAAGGTTTGCCTGTGGCTGTGGGGGAGGGGTGGTGTCCTGCTCTCTCCCTACAAATCCCAATTCAGGGGAGAAAACAGGAGAGCTGTGTGGTCCAGGGGTCTGTTTTCTTTGCTGTTACTGCTGGTGGACTCATTAATGACTTGTTAGGATTGGGGAACAGGTGCCCAGACAAGAATGAATCTTTGGCTTTATTGTTCAGAAGCCCTGAGGTTTGAAAGTATTAGGTTAAAGAAGAAGTCTTAGGACTATTTCCAGTGTTGCAAAAAAGTCCAGCATAAGTCCTCCTTTTCAATAGTGAAAACCAAAGTACTGATTTTATTTCCACATTTTCCTGTGTTGCCGGACAGTCTTTGTGAAATAAGATGCCCTTTCGTGGCACTCTTGCTGATCCTCAAGGTTGACATATTTACAGACTTCTTTTCCTTGATCTTGATTTTCCATTATATTTCCATTTCTCCACTTTTTCATTTCACTTATTTTTGTTTCAGTGTTTGCGTTTATGCTATGTGGTCACTTCAAACACTTAGTGGAAAGAAATGGGGTGTGAATACATACAAACAAATATTCAGATAAAAGAATAAGCCTAATGAAAAATGTACATTACCTCAAGTAAGACTGAGCAGCCTACTAATCCATCAAGCTTCTGTGCTTTGGGTTGGAATTTCTTTGCCTGTGCCTGGTGATCCTGGTTCTTTGCCTGTGGGTCAGAAGTTCTGATTGTCTGCTGCTGCCATCGTAGGACTTCCTGAGGTCCTTGCAGGAAAAAATAAAAAGTGTCCTTAGCAATGAAAAGCTGAGCACCATTGTGTCAAATCAAGTGTTCCAGTCCCTGAGCATGGCCACACTGTGGATGTGTTTTCCTTGGCATAGGCCAGCAGTCACTTGCAAATGCATGCAGGCGAGTGCTACAGATTCTGGGAGGAGTGAGCCAAGGCTCAGGGAGAATGTTAGAGAGCTGAAAGGTGCTATTTAACATTCTGGGCAGAAGTGTGTAGATGTAAAAATTATACACAGAACTGGCTTTGGGAAATAGTTGTGAAGGTGACAAAGATTGTGCCCCGGTGCTCCTTGGCTGTTACTTAGCACTTTTCCCACCTTCACCTTCTAAATTTCTCACTGTTGTACCTCAGCCTATATCGACTCCTTGCTCCTCTGACTTGTCCGTCCTTGTTCTCTCCTCCTGACTACTTATCTGTCCCTTAGAATTTTGCTCTTTGCTTGGGCTAATTTGATGAATGGATCCGTGCAATGCATAAAAATATGGGTCTCATTTGTACTAAGCCACGTCCTCTTATAAGGATCTCCTCAGAGGTAGCATTTGGGACTTTTATTCATTCTGACAACCAAAATAAACTTGGTTGGAGGGAAAGAGTGCCAAACCAACTGTCACAAGACCTGGGTTTTGTACCAGCTCAATCATTGCTTGTGAGACTATGAGCAAGCCATTGAAACTCTTCAGATATCAGGTTGCTAATCTGTAATATGGGGTTAGGAATCCTACATGGACAGAGTTGCTATGAGTAACAGATGACTTGATTATACTTCTGAAAGTATCCTAAAACCCCTAAAAGGCTGTGTAAATATGAGATACCATTATTATTACAAACGATTATATTTCTAATTTCATACCATTGTGACCATTGATACAAGGCTATTGTGAAAAAGTAAAAGACAATAAAGTGACATTTCAAGTGCATCTCTGAAGGGCAACCTATTATTCGGTATTTGGCAGGCTCTGAGCAGTACTACCATAGACAGGGCAGAGGTAGCTTTCTGCAAGGTTTTTAGCCAAGTGTGGGACAGATTATAGCATGGTTACATGGGTTCCTGGCCATTTGAACAATTTTATCCCAGTAGGAAGTGAAGCTAACATTAAAGCATACCCTTTATGTGACAGACACTTTTTTCTAAGCATTGTGTTAAAATTATTTAATTCTCAAACAGTCCTGACGAGAGGAAATGAAAAATCACCAATGAGGAAACTGGGACTTGGATGTGCTAATTAGTGTCATTTCTCCAGTGCTCTTTCCTGCACGTTAGGAATCACCTGCGTTAGCCTGAAGGCCAGTCCCTCCAATGGTGAGTCTCCTGACCCATTTTAGGCTTGTTCGGTTCATGAGCATCACATTCACAGATGACACAAAGTTCAAAGTAGTAGCTTGAAGTTTAGACAGTTGGTCCAGGAATCAGAATAATATTGGAGGACCAAAATAATGAGCCCAAAGTACAAGATGTAATGTAACAAATGAATCCAAATTCTTTTATTTAGCTTTGAAAAGTCGACTGTTCAATAATAAGATCGAAAAAAATTGTATATATATATGTGTGTGTGGAGGAGAGGTTGTCTTATGCATTTTAGGTAAATAAAAAAATCAAAGGAAATCAGAAGTGAGTTGTGATTGTTAGAAAATCTACAAGACTGTATTTATGGGAGTATATTGCTCAGATCAAAGGAGGTGATATTGCACTGTTATCTGTACTGAGCAAGCTCATACTAGCTGTATTGTATTCAGATCTAAACCACTGTTCAATCCTGCTGATAGGCTAGAGATCATCCAGTGTTTAACAGAATCTTTGCTTAAGCTAAAATTGCTCCCTTCTTTCTTAGCATCAAAAGACTGAGAATTCTATGATGTCTTACCCTGACTAGGTCAGAGTATGGCACAACAGGAAGTGGGTCCTGATGTCACAGCAGGCAAACATCATGGCCATCCAAGAAGGGTTGGGAAGGGTTCAGGAGAAGCTATGTCCAGTGGAAAACTTAAGGGCCAGGAAAGTGAATACCAGAGTTAGCATTTGAGTGAAGGGCAAGTCAAAAACTAGCAGGAGCTAAAGAGGAAACAGAAAACAAGTACTTGAGGAAGATGTCAGGGAAGACCAGTTAGACTCCTGAAGAATATGCTTTGCAAACATGAGAATGTTCCCTTCTCCTCCCCAATGAGAGAACTTTCTATGAGGATCCCAAATTCTGCTACTAAACTTTAAATAGTAGATATGAAATGGGGAAATGTGATCTAGAGCAAGGATTGAAGAAAAGAGTCCTAGTAAGTGGAATTTGTTTCATGTGGAATTCTAATGATGCAGTAGAGTGTGTTCTTGTCCCATTGGCTTTTGTACCAAGCAAGAGTCCAGCCTTTTATTAACTGATGCTAATCCGGGTGCTGGGAGGTGGTGGGCACAGAGCAGAGTCATTCATTCTCCTCCCCAAAGACACACCAGTGTCCATGTGGGGAAAACAGCACCATCATGTTCTTCCCTATTCCCAATTTTCAAACAGTAGCTAAGCTGTCTAATTCAAGCTCAAAGAACAGACAAACAAACAAACAAACAAAAAACTGGGAGAAGGGAAAGATTACCAAGGATCTTTTTAGTCTGCATTCAATTTTTTTTGTTTCTTTCAAGTCTTGGGTAGAAATACTAACTCTGAAACTCAGAATATGAACCATTACATGACATACTCATGACTTTGTTATTGTTGTTGCTGTTGTTTACTTAGAAGCAACTTGGGGTTGCTTCAAATAAGTGCCTCTGGTTTTACCTTTGTTTTTCCAGCTGTTGACAGTATTAGGATCAATAACTGGATGCTGCCTTAGAAGAGGTGGAGTTTACCCTGCGAAGTTTCTACTTCACACTGATTGTGACTCCTTTTAGAGGCTAGGAGAGCACCTTGTGACCTGGGATGATGTCTGAGATACACCTAGGAAGACAGCCAGAGATTCTTAGAATCACTGATCCAAAGTAGTCGGTAGTTTCAGAATTATAAAGTTCTGGAATCTCAGATTGGGATTAAAGGTCGTCCAGCATCCAGCCGCAGCCTCGGCATGAAAAGGATTACAGGAGAAAAGAGAGGGACAAGGAGTCTAGCCAAATTGCAGTAGCTCCACCAAGAGAGATTTAATCCATTTCACTTAAATTTAATTTACGACTGCTTTGGATGGGTAACATTGTTGGTAACGAAAGCCTAAAATATGACTTAGTCTTTGATTCCAAATAATATCAAGTTTCTTGATCCCGCAGAGTGGTAGGTTTATTTATTTATTTTCGTTGTATCGAGCTTTGTTTTAATGACTAAATGAAAACATAGTCAAGTTTTTTAAAACATCAGCTGAGGCTTCAAAACACTTATTATAGATTTTAATGATGAAACGAAACCTTCGGTAAGGCAGAACACTTAGCAAGGGCATTGGGAGCGACGTGCCATTATAAAGCAGCACGTCTGGTTTGGCCAAAATCCTGCCTTTGTCTCCAGAGCTATTTTGCTGTAAATTTAGAACAAAAATACCCTTTCTGGAATAAAAATGTAGCTTTGCTGGCTACAAGTGCATGTTTGCTGCTTCACAATTTTAGAATTAGACGATGGACTTATTTAGTAGACATTGGAGGGTAAAAAGCAAAAGCCCATAATTTAAAACATTCCACTCTACCACAGTCCAAGAAAAACACGGACCGGTGAACAAAACCAGCAGTATTGTAATAAGAAAACAACTAGGTGCATTTTTTCCAAAACCTAAAAACCAGGAATCTAAATGTATGAGTTACTGGCTAAAAATTCCATTTTCATGTCTCAGTTTTGAGCTGGAAAAACAACCTAGACCTGATAAACATCGTTTTAAAAAATGCACACGTTCCGCTGCAGCCCGAGGTGTGGACAACAGACTAGCATCCATCTTCATGTCCTCAGGGGGACTTTCTGCTGCCGGGAGGGATCCTGTACTAAAAGGATTTTACTTTGCAAAGATTCATAGACTTCCCACTCAGGTCTGTGGTGATTTCTGAGGTTCCCTCCCCACAAATTATTTGGCAATGCTGTGAAGGTGTTTTATTTTTCCCCTAAACACTTTGAATATCTGTTCGAGGTTGGCAGCATTTTCCAGGGCAAATGATGTGGTAACTCTCAGTAATGAAGGTGGGCTCACCCGGGTGGAAAGGCAGGAAGAGAGTTGAGGCTGACATATAGGCCTCTGTTCTAAGACAATTACAAAGTGTGAGTCAACACGCCAGCAGCACTCGGGGTGTCAGCATCTGTGTGTGTGTGCGTGTATATGACAGACAGCAGGCGTACATTCCTGAAGATGGCTGAAAGTGACTTGGAAACTACCAGCAGCAAATACAAAAGTCCACTGGTGTAAAGCAGCCTGCCTGAGAGTTAAAACTTTGATTATATGACCGGGTGTTAGAGTTTTAGACAAGGCTGTACTCAGTGAAGGCTGAGGAGTTCTAGTTCTACTACAACATAAGACCTGGTAACATAAAATGTCAAGGGAGGTAAACTTTGGTGAGGAAGGAGGAAGAAGACAAGGACTTTTTGAGAAGATATTTGCAGAAGCAGCAGAACTTTTCCTCATCGGTTTATCTGTGTGGTCGGCCACTCACCTGTGGGTACAGGCCTCAGGTAGCATCGTGCAGGTAACGGGTGTGACTCGTGAGTGAGCACGTCTAGCATTTGAGTATATGAATGTACGTAACACCTGAAAGCGTCTGCATGGCGAGTTTGAGCCCAGCAGGGTAAAAATGAGGATGTCATGGCAGTCATTATTTATATCACCTCCTCCCTGAAGAAAACCTCCTGCTTAACTAGAGATGTGACATAAGAAAGGAAGGAAGGGATTTAAATGCGTAGGGATGAATCAAGGGAGGGGATCCATTTGGACACCCATTGTCAGGCTTTATTGAAACATAAAATGTCTCTTCTAATTCTTGCCTTGCTACTCAGGGAGTGAGTCAGGGTTATTTCTCTTCCTTCTGAATCTTTTTTTTTTTTTCATATATATACTTTCGTTGAAAGTAAAAATGAACAGTCCTAGTCACTTGCTGTTTCAATAAGAGAGGGTTTATTACCTTTAACCAGTTGTTATGGCAAGAATGCTGTACAAGTCAGTGGTGGCTAAGTTCCCAGGTACCCGGTTGGCTTTTCTGGCCTCCAGAGAATTCCTTTTCTGTCTCCGCTGCCTACATGTCTGGAGTCTGGCCCTCTGGAGTGCCGCCAGCGGAGAACCACAGACGAAGGCGCTGCTTCTAAGACGCACATCGAGTCCTGTGCCGCCGGCCTGTGGTGGGCCCCACCATTTCCTTCGTCACTCAGCTGCGGCCTCTTCAGAACTGAGTGCTGTGTGCACAGTGAGTCCCGTTCCTTCACTACCCACTGGCTGGCTCAGGTGAGCACTACTCTCACTGCTTTGACCGTCTGCTTGGGTAGAAAGGAAAAGAAGGCCACCATTTATGGAATTTAGGCGGCTCATACAGTCTTTTGCTACATCCTACTGGTCCTAAGCAGGACATCAGGGAGATGTAGGGGTATGGAAATGGAAGTAACATGTTCCATCAAGACCTTACCCTTAGACCCTTTGTCTGAGGGTCAACCTCTGGTTGAGGACCAACCTACCAGGCCATGATGTGGGAGGCATATCATCCCAGACATTCAGAAGTTTGTGTATCAAATGTTTGAGTGTGTCTGTGTGTCCTAAGGACTTGAAACTAACTTGCCACACCACAACACAGAGTGCCTCAATACTCTTCTGCAAAGTTGTAAAAAGACTTGGCCACTTCCACAAAACTGTATTAAACCTGGAGATGAGAAAAGGGAGATGCATCCAGACAATACACTGGAAAACGACCATAGCTGGCTGGCAAGCTATGTTTTGCTCAGAGATACTGCATTATCCCTACCTCCAGACCTGCCTTATGTGACAGGAGCCACTTCATCACTCATTGTCTAGGCCCAAGGGCGAGATACCTACCATTCCTCAAATCCAGATCTCCTTAAGAAGGCAAAGAATCCCTCTCCCACCTGCAAAACATTTCTGTTCCTTATAGGAAGACCCAGTTCTTTGCAAGACAGCTGATAACTAGTAATCTATACCCATTGCCTGATCTTTCAGACTTTACTGTAACAACAGCCTCTATCACATTTTTACCAGAGAAATACTCAAATGATAGTGAAGGCAAAACTGTTCTTTACTTGTGCAAAGTTACTTCTTTCTGAGTCTGAGTGAATTGGTCTAACAGCTGTTAAGTTCTTATATTTAGGGAACTCATAACCTATTTTGCAAAGATTATTTGTCTGAATGCCTTAAAAAATGACATTATTTTTGCATTTTATTTGTATATCTTTACTATAAAGAAGAAACTGTAAGCCTGTCTCAATAAAAGCATTTTACATGCACAATCCCACTTACTCTTCTGTCCTATGAAGAAAAGGTAGTAATTGCCCCCACATAACAATTTAGGGAACCGAGGGTCAAAGCAATGGGGTGACTTGTTCTAACTTATATAGCTATTAGGTATCTTAACCTAAGTCTGATATTAATAGGTATAAATGTTTTACTACATCACACAAAAATGGTTGAAAGAGTGGCAAGTGGAATATTCACCATTACTACTATGATGTCTTGAATATTATTGTATTATATAATAATAAAGTAATAAATTTATACAATAATAAAAATAAAAATAATACGAAGCTTAGACTGTAAGCTTCATGAGGGCAAGGATCAAGCTGGGTTCATTACTATGTCCTTAGTGCTCAACACGGAACCTAATACAAAATGGGCATGTAAATACATGTTGAGCTGATTAATTAACAAATACTTTGTCCAACATATCAACACATTAATTCTGTATTTTATAACTTTGTTAATAATTATGCTCATTCATATTCCTATAGCACTTTCGCTTTTCAAAGACCTTTCTTTTTCTTAGTAAAGTTTGCCTTAGGAGGACAAAGTGAAAGTTAAAGACCCAGATACTGGGAATTCACGTTGATTCCTCAACCCTGGAGTAAGACGATTAATTGTGAAGGAGACAAGCCTCACAAAATTGCCTCTGCAGCCTGTCCTCCTGGACCATATGTTCCAGGTTCTCTGGAACAGGCCTGGTTGCTATATGTGTTCCATTGTCCCCATAAGGATATTCTTCCTTGTCAACCATGTGTCCTGATTTTTCATCTAGAAAATATGGTCACCATATGCATGTTATAAAACTTGAGTCCCTGGACTAACTTCACCCTTCCTTGCAGGTATTGCCAGATCTCATATCCTGCTGAATTTCCCACATGTGCTTCAAACAAATGCTGATCCCAGCCTTTTGCATTGATTGTGAGCAGATACACTACAAAGTCTTTTTAAATCAATAACTTAGTTTTCCATAAAAAGATGATTTCAATGGCATATTAGAAAAATGCATTTTTAAAGCACATTTGAATTATGTCTCTAATGCAATCAGTATATTCTTTTTATCCAATCTGAGCATTTTCTGATTTTTCTAATATAAAAGGTTTATGATGATCTCAATCAATGAAATTTATCAATGAAATTAATGAAATATGGTTTGGTATTATGTTGGATTTGTTATTTTACACATTTCCAAATAAGATGGGCCAAGTCAAATTGATATATTTGGTAAACTTGATTATCTGACTCCATGGATATCATGGATAAATTTTAGAGACAGAATGTGGGATAAGAACAGACATTGTTTCTTGTTTAGACTCTGATACCAATTTATTCTGTGATTCTGAGCAAACCACTTCCATCCAATCTGAGCCTTCGTTTTCTCCTTTGTAAATTAAGTGACTTGGTCTATGTTGTTGGTTCTCTTACTTTCCCCAGAGAATCCTAGGAGTGCCCTGGAGGCCTAAGGATCTGCCGTGGCAAACTCCCTCCCTGTGGGTGTCTGTCATTTACACATCCTGGACCACCGTGTAAAACATTGCTTTGAGACGTCCTACAACTAAAACGGTTTTATATCATTTTTGTGTCTGTGTGGGTCTACATTACTCCCTCATTTCTTATTAAAGTATTCCCGTGAGGCATATGGGATTTACCTGAGCAGAGAAGAGAAATCTTTTAGTATAACCTGCTGGAGAAAATGAGGCAGTGGTGAAGAATACTGTCAGGCTAGGGTAGAGTAAGGAGGTAACATCAGTGAACTTTTAGGTCTCCCAGGGGAGGATCAATGTGGTCAATGGAAGTTTCAACCTAGGAAGGCAGCTTTAATTTTAAGCAGTGGTAGGAAGAGGGAGGTGTTGAGTCATAGTCACGGCACTGAAATAAACTTTAAAATTCATCAAACACAGAGACATGTATTGAGAGCTGGCCTCCCAGGACAGCAGCAAAGTTTTGGTATAGTTATATGTATGCAGGTATTGAATGGGTCTCATTAGGAAAGTTCCAGAAAACTAGAAGAAACTGAGAGCTTTCCATCACTGGGAAGATCAGTCCTTGACTTCTCAAGTCATAGGTACTGTGTCTTCAATCAAGCCCATCCACCTGAGGAAATGCTGACCAAGACTGGTAGAATATTTGTTAGGCTTCGCCTTCTATCTAAGGAGTCTAGAATTTGCCTTGTTGCTTTCAGCCCATTAGTCAGTGGGCCTAGAGGTCATTTGTGGCCCCATGTACCCTCTGAAATGCGGATGTTCCATTATTCCTGATACGTGAATGCATTCAAACTGGATTTCTTGTTATACTGGCACCCTGAGTAGATTTCCTTTGACAGAAACTATAGCCTACTTCAAGCTTGAGCTCGTCACATTCCCTGGGACATCTATAATGGTCCTTTGACTTTCCCCTTAGAGCAGTGTCAGTCCTTTTTTCTTCTATCCCATCAGTCTGTGCTGCTGAGGTCCTCGCAGGCCTTGAGATAAGCCTGTCTAAGTTGTGACCATGAGTACCTCGAGCTGAAATGCTTAGAAAGCAGCACGGTTTTGGCTGGAATCTTAAAGCTCTGCTTGTTCTAGAATTCTGTAAGTCTAGAGAAGGGCTCTTGCAGGAGGCAGAACCACCCCCCATGGAGGGTTGCTGAGAGGGCAGCTGGGCTGCCCCCTGGCTGGTTGTCCAGGACACCAGTTTAGTGGTTGCAGCAGCCTGTGAGGCTGCCCTGCCTCCTGGAGGCTGCTGTGGACACTATAGCCTGGAGGGGATTTAACTGTCCTGCATTTATTTTCTTTTTAGTTCTTGGCACCACACATTGTGAATCTGTGGTGCCTTCCCTCCATTAGTGTATCTCCGCTCTTGCCCCTGTTGTGGCTCTTTTCCAGGAACTTTTGATCTTTCTCCAAGGACTAGAAGGCATTTCCAGGAACTGAGGGTTGTTTCAGAGGATAATTGTCTTCAAGAAGTTTCCTGAGTCCCCTAGAGAAGGGTTGGTCAAATTCTAGCACCTGTGGATAGCGCCACATCACCTTGCTTTCTCTCCTCTAAGACCCCACCCCCTTGAAATGGAGTTTCACCAGCAGAGCCCATGACAAGTTAGCTGATTTCCCCAGATTGTCCATAACAAATCTGCCTCCCCTAGGAAAGATGGTGTGACAGCCTCATTATCTGTTCTGACCTTCAGAGGCACACACCACCCCCAGCCCACCCCCCACCCCTGACCTTCTTTGCTTCCCGCCCCCTCATCCTCATGGTTTTGACCAGAGCTGAGTGGGAAAGTGAACACACGGTGTCTCTGCACACAAGCTTGTTTTGTCCTCCAATGGGAAATACTTCAGGATGGGGTTGACATCCCCTTCCCGACTCTATCTACCACGGCCTGGCTGAGCTCAGTACTCAGCCCACACTTATCATTGATTGAATGTGTGATAACACAAACCTGTGCGCTTGTCCAGTTTAGACAGCATCTTTCCAAACATTATTTCATTTGACCTTTCACAATAGCTGTGGGAATCAGAAAAGGCTGACTAAAAAGCTCAAGTCAGTTGCATGCTGAGATGGCTGGATCGTTCTCTCTGTCCTCAGTCTTCATGTATTCTAGGACCACCCTCTCTCCATGTGGAGTCTCCAAGTAGACTTTCCGGCATGTACCAAGACTTCTTACATGGAATCTCAGGGCTCCTAAAAGTGCAAAAGTGGCCAGGTATTCTTAAAGCTTAGGCATAGATTTGGCATAGTATAATGCTATATTCTGTTGGTTAAAGCAATCCACAGGCCAACTTGTGTTCAATGTGAGAGGAGGCCAGGATGTGACTTCTGGAAGATGTGGTTCACTGGGGATCACCCTATCTTTGAACACTACCTATCGTAACCTGTGATAAATTTCTTGGGTACCAGGCTCTTAGTGCTTAGCTAATGAGAAGAATGGCCAGGTAATTAAATCAACAACATAATGCTCTTCATCCTGGGTAATCCTGGAGTTTAGTGGAAGAGACCAATACTTCTCAGAAGGATTCTCTTAAATCAGAGTGAATACTCTGGGGTCCTTTAGATAAGATGAAGATGACCCTGGGCCTGTGTCCCAGGTTAGTTTTACAAAGTAAGTAGGCCATGTTGCCTCTTATAGATGGCCTATGTGAATGCACAGCTGGAGATGAGTTAGTGGCAAACTAGGAACTGTCTAGGCTTATTCTTATGATCCTTGAGTTAGCCCCAAAACAAAGACTGATAGAGGCGTGTGATATATACAAAGGCCAGGAGTATTTCAGTGACACAGACCTGGGTTTGGCTCTTTGAATTATCACTTAACAGCTGTAGAGGCTATAGTCCCTGCTTCAGAATAGGGATTTCTTAAACATTAGATTTTCTTTGATTGGATATTTTTGTGCATTGACATAAAAAACAACAAACATTTAGAGACACTACACAATGAGTCAGGTAATGGTCTAGTTGCCAGGAATGTTTTTATTTGATGGCTGGATGGTGTAGGGGGTGAAGGAGAGGGAGAAATAGAGGATTACTCATCTATCTATTTGTAGTTTTGGGAAGCCAGATAGATGGTGAAGTCATTCACTGTATTAAGAAAATCAACAGGAGAAAGAGGAAGTTTCTTCCCTCGTGTAGAATTTCCTGGTTACTATAACTCCATCTCTGGGCATTGAGGCCTTTTGTTGGAGCTCACATTCATAGTGCATAAGTGTATAAGTCAGCTCTCACTATATGAACACAAATAAACCTTTGTTTATAGAAGTCATTGAGACTTTAGGCTGTTGCTATGGTCTTACTCAGTGAAAGCTGACTAACACAGAAATTGGTACCAGAAGTGGGGTGTTACCATAACAAAACAAAACAAAACCTAAAAAATCATGTGGCATTGGCTTCAGAGTCAAGCAGTGGGTAGTGAGGAAACTATTATTGATTCGGGCAACATAGTGACTCATGTTAGGCAGTGGCTAAACATTTATAGAACTATTTGCCGAGATAACTTGGAAGACAGATAATTTACCTAATGAAGCTGTAGCTTTGGGTGAAGAGGTTGGCCAATGGAGTAAGACCTGTGTGGCTTGGTTGTTCATAGCAGCATATGACAAGGTACTATAAAAAAGAGATGAGTTCAGAAGGACATGACCAGTTTTCAAGCAAGGATAAAAAAGAAAAGAGAGAATCTAGAACTTTTAGAACTTGTAGGATGCAACTGATTCCCATATATAACCTATAAAAGTTAAACTGGAATTGTGTTGAGCAACAATAGCTAGTTATATTATGGTCCTAAGGCAAAGTTCATAGCAAGAATGTGACCACCATGTCCTTTGTTAAAACCTCTAATTTATAAAGATCGTTAGTAAATTGAGGTAAAACAATTATAGTAGTAATTACTTACTAAGTGACTCTTAGTAAATTATTTAAATTGGACAAAATAGTTCACAGAAAGAAAACTAAGGGCTTTCTCTCTCATTTCTAGAAAGAGAAGCATGTCTAGAAAAGAATTCTGAATGCGACTATTGACATATAATGTTGGTGAAAAGGCCAATGATTTTGAGAGTATTTTATTTCCAAAAGAGTCATTAGCCTGTATTATGAGACTGTGGCTGTTAAAGACACAAAATAACTGTAGGGTCCCTAAATTTCTGCCACTCAGCTCTCAAGGAGAGGATCTACTCTAATATTCACTATACATGTGTCCAATGAGGATAATAGAAAAGAAGAAATTATCAAAGAGTGAAGCCAAGAACCATGAAGAGTAACAACTGGACCCAGGGAGCAGACCTGATACTTAACCAAACCAGGTATGGGTTTGCAATATTTGCCTAGCCAGATTTCAGAACGGCTGTGGACCAGTGACCACTTGATACTTTCCATCTTTTAATTCTTCTCCTTTACAAATGGGAGAGTTCATTGCAGCTTTCCTGGCCCTGACCCTCCAATGTATGTTGAGTTTGGGAAAGAAAAGATAACTGTTTTGTTTTGTTTGGTTTGGTTTTGGTTTTGGTTTATAGGCCTCTCAATCAAGAGGAGCCATATTTTCATCACATTTGGTATAGAGACTGTCAAAAGAACCTGAAACTTTAACTTAATGTCATATCCCATAAGACTTCCAGCTTTCTGCCCTGGACAGTAGGTATATTTTATATGCAGAAGAGAGCAAAGCAAATATTTATGAGAAAGATACATACCATGGAATAGCGTATAATTGTTTCCAACTTTTGCTTCTTCCTTTCCAAGAAGATTGTATAATATATCCCTGCATCTTCCTCTGTGGTTTGCAGAGCATCTCTATGAGAGGAGTATACTTCCATGCCCCATTTTCAGTTTGGTCATGTAATTTTTCTGATCAATGAAATGTGAGTGAAATTCTCATGTGCCATGTGTGAACAGAAACTTTAAGCCCCATTGCATGTTTCCACAAGCTGTCTTGATCTTTTTCCTTTGCCATGATATCAAGCTACAGGATACTTTCCCAGTCTAGTTTACAGAGTGAGGTGGCCATGGACAGCCAAGCCCAGAATGCAGCTAATCTTCAGTCAATAGGTAATGTGAATAAGAAGTCAATCTTTGTTGTTAAAAGCCAAAAAATCTTTGGGATTTTTTTTTGTTATTGTGGTCTTACTGCTATCACATACCTGATTGATATATCCGGGTATTGGACTAGTAGCTCTTTGGGACCCAGGGTGGTCCTATCTCAGGCCCCCTAGGTTACACCCCTAGAGGTTTACTAAATAGTTTCTGCCTGATTTTCTTATTAATCAGAACTTAACCTTTTGTCCTTCAGAAGCTCAAGGAAGTAAGGGGTACTCTCTTTCTGAAGGAAACAGTCATAATTTTATTATATCCAATGTATTATAGCAGTGCATAAAGTACAATGGGATTAGGGTTAATGGGGTGGGTTTCATGTACGTATACATATCTCTATCTATTACTATCATCTGTCTAATTATATATTAACTATAGAAAGTTTTAGAAATAGAGGAAAGTTTAGTATAAAGAAGAAAGAATGATCTCACTAAGCAACACCCCTATATTTAACCATTTTATTTTAAAATAATTCAAGCACAGAAAAATTATAAAAATAGCACAAATTAGTCTACATATGCTTTTTTCAGATTCCCTAAATATTTACATTTCATTATCATTCTTGCTATATACAGTATATATATATATATGCCTATCATTATTTTTTATGAACCAATTAAGAATGCATTGGAGACATGAAACCTCCTTGTGCCTAAATACTTAAAGGATGTATTTCCTTTAAAAAAGGGTAATCATCTTACTTAACTAGAGTCTATCAAAATTAGGAATTAACATTGGTACGATACTGTCATCTAATCTACAGACCTTCATCAAATATCTCTAATTTTCCCGAGAATGTTTTTTATCACAAAAGAAAAAAAATCTGCTCCAAGATCTAATCTAATCATGTAAAGTTACTCTTTTCCCTTTTAAATTAATAAGTATTTTTTGAGGAAATACTTTGAGACTAAGTACATATCCTTGTTTCTCATCAAAATTTTACCTGCTAGTTTTAGCATATATTGATAATTCCTTCTTGAATCACTTATCACTATGATGTTGAAATAGTTATTTTATAATTTTATATACTTTTTATACATTTGTTAGTTGACATTGTACTATAAGAAAGAACTTTCTATTCTCTCCAATTTAATTAATTAATTAATTAATCTACTCATTTGTTTGATTTTTTTTTCAGCATGGACTAATGGGTTCTTATTTTATGTCATGAGTTATAATTCATTACTATTGCTTATTCCGATTCTTGAACTGTCCTGATTTGGACAGTGGGAGACCCACCAAGCTGATTTCTATTCTATGTCCTTTTGACATCTTCCTATCATTTTTTGAGTGCTCCCATACTGTTTGGGACAAGACAATGTTCTAATCACAAATTATACTTCTCCAGTTCCCACCCTGGAATTAGCAGCCACTTCTCCAAATAACCATGGGTCCTTTTGGACCATGGTATTTAGAAACCAGGATCTAAATGCTAGATGTTATTGCTACCAAGGAAGTGGTTGTTTTAACATCTAATATTTAATTTGACACATTGATGTGTCTTTGCATTTTTTCCTATACAATTGTTTTTACAAACTTAAATGTGTAACATCCTGAGATTTTTATTCTTAATATTTCATTTAATAGCATAATGTGTTTTACTGGTTATTCCAAGCAACTTTTTAGATAATTCGATAATTTTCATCAGTGCATAATGCCAAAAATTACTTTTGCATTTTGTATCATCGAAATTACTATTTTTACTTTTGTATTATAATTTGCAATAAGTGACAATGAATACTTTTATTTTTAAGGCACTTTCACAAGCAGTCTTTATTTTAATTCCCACAATAATCCTATGAGGCAGGCACTTCGGTGCCCTTACAGAGAAAAATCCTGGGACTGTACAGGTCAGAGATGTTCCGTGATGCACCAAAGCTCAGTTGGGGCCAAGATGATGCCCAGGTGCTCTAGTTGACTTACATTATCGATCATCTGCTTATGTGTATGCATTTGTCTTTCCAGCTTAATTGTATGCTACTTGATTGAAGAGGCCATGTCTTGATGTGCATCATGTTCCCACGATTCCAGGACACCGCAGGTTCTTAATAGAAGTTTATTACTTTGTTTAGGAAAGTGTCTGAAAAATCTTTAGCCCAAGTAAATCCTTGGGAAGCTTTTCCACTGGGAGCTAGTTATAGAAGCACATCTCTCTCCTTTTAGGACATTGGTGACCAGACTTCTTAATTATTGCTATTCTTTGCAGGGGATGCCATCAGCAAGGGAAGAAGAGAAGAGCAATCTGTTTGAATAGGGAGGGGCATACCCAATAAATTTGCCAGCTGCACTTGATATCTTAGCAGCAAAACAAGCCATCCCACACTGCCTTGTAACTGCAACACAGGACAGAGGACACAGTCATAAACTACTCTATGGTAAGGATCCTTATCTGTAGCAGATTACAGGCGCACAGACCACATGGGGACAAATTTGTAATAAATGATATTGTTCCAATTAGGGGCTGGTTCAGCTGAAAATTAAAAGCACAAAATCAAAATCTCTCCATCCTTAGCCACTTCCTTGCAGACTTCCGGACCAGGAGGCTTTTTGATGTTGATTGTCTCCTTGCAGCTTTCAGTTGAGGACTGAGCCAAATTGCACCACTTGTGCTAATTATCCCTCTCCTGAGATTGCAAAGTTCCTAGTTAATCGGGAGTTAGTCCAAACTACTTGCTGAATTTCCAAGGTGGCAGCCCTGCTGGGGACCTGGGCCAGTATCAACCTCAGCTGCCAAGAGGCCATCAGCATGAATTTTTCCTCCTGAGTTCATATACCAGGAAAAGAAGGACCTTAGGGCTTTGAAGAAAGAGTGGGAATGACAGGTACTTCTGCAGAGAAAGAGACGCTATCTCCTTGCCTGGATCCCCATCATCCAGTTGATGGCTTCACCATTGTCCTGGCTTCTTCCACCTTACCTTCAACACCTATGCATGCATACCCCCAGTGTCTAAGCATTCATTAAGACCTGTTGAATGTGCTATTTAAATGTTTGTCACATCTTGCTTTTCCTGTCTTCACTGCCACTGAATTTAATTCACTCAGTCTCCAGAGTCCTTCCGGTGGCAAGAAGTAGAGCTAGTACTTGAACCCAGAATTTAGGTGCCAAGGCTCATACCTTCTGAAGTGCAGTATGTGTTTTACTTTTATTTAGTTCATTAGTCTAATTGCAGTGAAGTTTCAGTAGGATTTAAAATTGCACAGAAAATACTGAGCCAAAAAGTTTTTCATAAGCCACATGCCAGTTGGGAAGCCTTAAGGAAGAACCCCTGTTCTTCCAGTTATGGTTAGAGACATATTGCTGTCATTGGTGACTTTTCTATAGATCATCACAGCAAAGTGAGTGAGGGACTGTGATGGATCTTCTCCGCCAGTCACTCTACCTTCTACCCTTCTCGGTTCAGCCTGTGCCTCAGGAGGCTGGCCTCTCTGGACTGCTGTGCTCAGACTCTCTTGCCCTGAGGCTATGGTTGAGTTTGCTTGTTGGGAAGTACCAGCAGGAAAGAACACGGAACCCGGCTCCTTCTCTGCTGAGCACCTTGGCTGGTAATCTCCATTTCTGGAGATGACCTATCCAGTGATCCTTGCTCCAGCACTCTTTTTAGTTTCCCACAACCACTCCCTCCACTTCCCCTTCAGGGCAAGGACTGGCTGTGCCCCCACTATTGCTAGCCCTGGGATGCTATACCACCCCTTGTTGGTTTTCTTTATTCCTTCCCACACTTCTATAAATAATTCCTCTGTTAAATTCTCCTGTATTACCTATTTGGATGTGCCATCTCTCTCCTGCCAGGTATTTGATTCAGGGGTTGAGTAAGTAGCTCACATCTGGTCACATGGAGTAGAGATGCCTGGATAAAGACCATTGGTAGTCTTTATCTACCAATGGGATTCTAATCAAATCCTGAGCCATTAACATGAAGGTTAAAAGCTTTAGCCATTAAATAACAATATCACCAATGATAATAATGGTAGCAAACGTCCATTGTACTCTTACCATGCGCCAGGCACTATCATAATCATTTATCATGTATTTACTCATTGCCTTACAACACTTTATAAGAGAGGTACTATTTTACAGGTAAGGAAACTTAGATACGGAGAGGTTACGAATCACATTTAAGTTCCTACACCTTAACATGTGAATCAAAACCAGGCAGTCTGGTTCCAGAGCCTGACTTCTTAATTTTTACATGATGCTTCTCCACATGGACAGGAAGTCGGTGCCAGCGGACACATAATGAGAGTGCATTTAATTGCCAAAATTAGAGAATCATCTGAACATCACTTTTGAAGAAAAAATCCATAATGTTTGAAAACTATTTTTAACTTTGGGATTTCTAACATAAATGCTAACACCCAGCAGTGCCATTTTTAGCAACCTGTAATTTATTTAGGCAGATGGACACGGATAGTGTTCCTAGGTTTGAATGTTAAACACCATCCAGGCAGCACAGCGCTGCGAAAAGACTTGGAAGATTTGGGTCCCACCATTCGTCAGCTGATGATTTTGAGTGAGCTCTTTATTCTCTCGGACCTGCTCTTCCTTCTCTCAGGTCACTATGTTTCTAGCCCACTCCCCTTGTCTGATATGACATTCTCAGGTCATCCTCCTTGACATGACTGCCACCACCCCAAATCACCAACTAGTAATTGTTTACTGGTTTGGGTTTAGAACTCCCAGACACATATGTTATTTATAATATGTCAAACAAGAAGACATTCTGTTTTGGTTTAAATGCATACAGCAATTAGCATCTTGTTGCCTCCTCAGGTAGACAGTCTCTAAGGGTGACTTGTTCACTTGCAGAGCAGGTAGAGCACCTGTGGGAAGTTCAGGTGAAGAGAGTGCTGTAGTCATTACAATTGAGAATAATGAAGAAGAGGTTTTGATTGGTTAGGGCTTGGGAGGGTGGGAAGTGAAAGGTGGAAAGATGCAAAGGATGCTTTCGTATAGTCTCCAGGAGAGCCCTCTTGAAATGAACAGTTGTTACTGGCAGGGCTTTCATAATTCCTGGTGCACTCTCCTCTGAACTTTCTCCTTGTTTACCCCTCCGTGCCTTTGTGGCTGCTGTGTAGTCTGTCTAAACGGACCTCACCTGTCCAGTGAGACCCTCAAGGACAGTTGAAATCTCCGATGCCTCATGAGTTGAACTAGCCGTAACTTTTCTCCCCAACCCCAGACTTCTGAGATGTTCTGTTTGAACCTTGTTCATCGCACTTATGTTATGCAGTGTGCCATCACTATTTGTGTACATACTGAGTGTCTATGTTGATGGAACTGGGCCTTGAAATCTTTGCCAGATAGATGGAGGTGTCTACAAACCCATTTCTAATGCTCAGTGCCCCCCACCCTTTGTATATATACCATTTACACACTCATATACACAAGCGAGGAATTTAAAATACCTGGGATGGCTGGGATGGCATGTCTATCAGATGACCTCTGTAGTCAGAAAATTAGCCTGGTTCTCAGCCTTAAGAGATACTGGGAGGTGTTTGGCAAACTATTGATTTAGGGCAGGGGTACTCTTTCATCCATAACCCTATATACTTTGAATGACATTTTAATCTTAGATCCGTATTAACTCCCTGGCCCACTGGTGAAGCCATTCAGCGTGAAAGGCAGCAGTCACTTTCCATTCTGATAATTACTGGTTTCACACCCCCCACCCCGGCCTTGTCTTGCTTGCCAGCATTGTAAAGGTACCCGGCCGCCCCCCACCCCCTGCCACCCCCCACTCTGGTTGAAATGATCAGTTTACAAATGGCTGCTTTTTAAAGTGGTGATTCTTCCTATTCTGTAGAAATAGTGAAACAAATGCAAGCAAAGAAAACTTTGGAGTTGCTGAGGGTCTAGAACTGGGGAATGGTATTTCATCTCATCGGCAGATACCAACCTCTGAGTTAACTTTTTTGGCTACACTCTGGGAAACAGAAGCCAGCACTTGACAACTTTGCAACTGTGAGATAAAAAACAAAAAGGGTGGAATATTTTGCAGCTCTTGGTGGTACACCCAGCCCACACCTGGAAACTTATCTGTACTTGATAAGCACAGGATTGTTGTTGTAACAATATCCTTCGGGTTAAAAGTGATCACTCTCCTCTTGTTTAAGTGATTGTTACTTTTTCTCTTTTGGAAAACTCATAAAGAGGAAGAGTAAAGCCCGGAGGGAGAGAATAGTTCAGAGACCAAGGCGGGACCTAGTGAACCCCTGATAGCAGAAGGAGAATAGGAGGGAGGCCCCTGCACAGGCCTGGGCAGACACAGTGGAGTCATGTATCTGGTTGGTAGGCACCAGAGCTGGATTTGAGGACTGAACGCAGAGTGTAGAGAGGTCTGGAGCATGGCCCTAGGGGAGATGGCTGGGGAAACTGGGGTGGCTAGAGCAAGTTTATACGACTATAATTAATTATACATTTATTTGTGGGATTATTGAGTTAGACACCGATTCTCCACTGGACTATAAGCACCAGGAGGGCAGGACTGTCTGATTTAGCTCATCATTAGGTGCCCAGAACCTAGCTCATGCCTGGGATGTGGTAGGGCCACCGAAACTACTCACATGCTGAATAAACGAACCTGTTCCCTAAGTCCTCACCGCAACCTTACCTCAGTGCTCTCCCTGTCCCAGGGACCTCCGTAGCTTGAGACTGTCATCCTCTCCCTGCTGACCCACATGGACCCTGAAGGGCCCCACCTTGACCTTGTCTTGCCCCATGTTAGGGGTGGGGAGGCACAGTGCAGCGACCTGCTGACTGCAGGCGGGGGAACAGTGTCCCACCTCTCTGGGAGGTGCCTTACCTTACAGAGGGCACCAGCCTCTCCTCTTGGAACCACTTCATCTGCATCAGGATATTTTTTTTTCCTGAGCCCTCAAATGCCCAAAGAGGGAGGGGTGCAGTGCAGGACCTGGCTTGCCTGCAGAGCCAGCCCTCAGCTCAGAGGGCCTCTCCCTTCCCTCGGGCCCTCAGGTGAGGGATCAGAGGATCTGACAGTCATCTGCTTATCAGGTGGCTCTGTGCCTTTAAAGGGGGAGCTGAGTGGCACGCACATGAGTCTCTGACAGGCAGGACTCTGCTGGCTGTGCAGCACCGTCCCCCAGCGCTGCCCCCAGCGAGCTGGGTGTTCCCTTCCTGCCCCTGCCTGGGCCACTCACTCCAAATGGGAAGTCCCAACCCTGAAGACACAGCTGGCAAAAGGTGGCTCTCTCACAGTTTTACACACAGCCTCAGCCTTCCCACCTAAGTCTTTGTGCTCAAGAAAGAGAATTCGGGCCATTGTGACTTCGAATAATAATCATCGTCATAATAATAGTGATTACAGCTAACATTTATTGAGAGCTCACTCTGGGCCAAGCACTTTGCTGATTAACTCATTCCTTTCGGCTTGGGAGAGGCACTAGGATTAAGCTTGTTTTCAGGTGAGAAAAAGATGCGTAGATCACAACTTGTCCAGTCACACAGCTACTAATTAGCAATAGAGTCAGAATTGAAACCCTAGGAGTCGGGACCTGGCCCACACGGCCACGCTGCTTTATTCCGCCCCTTGCATGGGTCTTCTGGCCTGAGGACTTCACCTCTCCTCAGATCTAGAGAAGCCCGAGGTTGGAGCGTTTTGGTGTCTCACTGCATGGCCGGTCCCTCTGAACAGTCAGGGCTCAGCATCAATGTGACCTCCTCAGAGAAGCCTTCTGAGACCACCTGCATTTGTGTGCTGTCACAGTTTTTCTCTCTCACGGTTCTGGAGGCCACACATCTGAAATCAAGGTACTGACAGGGCCACACACCCTCCAGAGGTTCTGGGGGAGGAATCCACTCAGTGCCTCTCTCCTAACTTCTGGTGGCTGCCGGCAATCCGTGGCCTTCCTTGGCTTGTGGACACATCACTCTAATCTCTGCCTCCATCGTCACATTGCTGTCTCCTCCTTGTGTCTTCGCCTGTCCTGACGGTGTCAATTCTGGTGCCTTTCCCTTATATGGGCACTTGTCATTGGTTTAAGACACCCCTGGATCATCCAGGATGATCTCCTCATTCCAGGTCCTCAACTGACTGCATCTGCAAAGACTCTTTTTCCAAATAAGGTCACATTCACAGGTTCCAGGAATTAGGACACGGACTTGTCTTTCTGGGGGCCACCATTCGACCTTCTACCTCCCCCAATCTAGAATAGGTCCCGTTGCCCCCTCTGTCTCATTACCCTGTTTTCTTTCCTGCCTAGCATCTGTCACTGTGCAGAGCCTTAGAATTTGTTTCTGCATTTTCCACGGTGTTCTCAACCAGGGTGCATCTGGCATTTTGAGCAGGGTAAATATTCACTGTACAGAAATGAGCTTTTCATCGCGGGAGACTTAGCATTTCACATTCCTGGCCCAACCTAATGCCGGGATGGGGATGAGATGGGAGGGGGAGTCTTTGCTACAACTGGACACCCCCCCGTATCTCTCACAGATATCCTCTGCCCCCTCCTGGCAGGCAGCCCCAGCCCAGGGTCAGAACCACCAGTTTTTTGTGTTTGTCATCTGGTTCCTTTCACAGGAACAGAAGCTCCATGAGGGCAGGGACCTTGTCTGTCTTGCTCACTGCCGTCTTCCCTGAGTCCCAAACCATGCCAGGCCCTGAGCAGGCACCCAGCATATGTTCTCTGAGTGCACATGGGCGGTAGGGATGATCTTTCTGGATGTGTGTCAGAGGTTTCCCTTTAGATTGCTCCAGCCTAAGAAGGGAAAGTCACGTGACGCCAGTCTCTATAACAACAGAACAACAACAAGGTGAGTCTCCAGCCTCATCCCTGGGGCGCCTCTCTTCCCCTCCCCTGCCCAGTCCCTTCTCTGCTTGGCAGAGCTGCATGGGGACTCAGAGCCGTTCCGACACCAGCTGTCCTGGTCCTTGCCATGTTTCCCTTCCTGTCAACCTTAAGTACTGCTCCTGAAGTCACCTTGTGTCTATTGCCACCCCCACAAGTCCCCTCCCAGGTCACTGCCACAAAATTAGGGGGTGAGCTTTAGGCCAGGGGCCTGTGACCTTGCCGTCTGGCTTGGATGCTGCTTCTCCACCCCTGGCTGGTCACCAAAGCCAGCTGCCATTTTAGTCACTACCCGTGGGAGCGCAAGTAAGTCACTTCACATCTGTGAGTCTCAGACACCTCTTCTATAAATCAAGGATGACACTTGATGGATTTATGAGCAATTATAGCCCTTGGAAGATAGCAGTGACACCATAAACGCTTATCTCTTTTCCTTGTTTTTTATAAGAAAAAGAAAGTCCAGGAGAGACACAGGGAGGCTCCCACCTCTATCCAGACCACAAAGACACCCCAGTTTGTGTTGGCAGGAGTGGTGGAGAAGGGGTAGAGGGAGCTAGGCAAGGCCTCCAGGTACAGACACCTGTGTGGGCTGAGACTGGAACGGTGCAGAAAATGAGGAAGGCAGCATTGCCTTCTGGCCAGGCAAAGGGACTTTAGAGTCAGCAATCCCAAAGGTGACCTTGGATCTGTACGGTATCTGTAAGAAAGAGAAAATAAATAACTTGCCCAGGGTCATATGGCTGAACGTGGCAGAGCTGGGAATTGGACTTTGCAACAGCAGAAGTCTGTGCTTTTCCTACCACACCGTTCAGTCTCTCAGGAACAATTGCTGCTTCAGGCTCCAGGGCTGAAAAACAGCCAAGAATGGTTTGCTCTGCCCAACGTATGAGGAATGCCCAAAGCATTCCTGTGAAGGAATGCTTCAGCTTTCTCCATACATTAGGAAGCAGAGGCACAGATGATAGAAATCACTGTGCACTCCCCAGGCTGTGTGTGATTTTGGCTACGATAACCAGTTACACACACACACACACACACACACACACACACACACACCATGGCCATCACCATACAGCTAGGGCCAGCGTGAGAAGTCAGCATGAGTCTGGGTAACCACAGAAAAATAAGCACAGCTGAGGAAGAAAGCTACGTGCAGGTAATCGAGAGGTGATTGTACAGGGATCATCGCCTCCATTTAGGTGTCAATTGTGTAATTTCCAGCTGTTCCTCAGCTCAACAGCTGGAATTCAATATGCTCAGGGCCTATTTGGAGGCCCCCAGCCAGGGAACTCAATATTAAGCTGGCTTCCAGGATCTGGGAAAAGCAACTACTATTGCAGCAAACCACAGAGGAGAGGCCCCCTTTTTTCCATCCACTTAAGCAATGGTGGATCTTTGGGAACAATATTGGTGCTGCCTGTAAGTGGCTGGTCTAAAGCAAAATGGAGCTAAGCGAAGACTATTCTAATACAAAGACACAAGTAGTGCTAATCCCTTTACCTGGATTATTTTGCCTGGTCCAGTGGTGTGGTAGTTTTATTATTCCCATTTTACATAAAGAAGAAAAATTGTTTTTCCTGTGTCAATCAAGCCATGATTTGCAGAAATGGTTGCTGAAGATCTGTTTGAGCCTAGAACTTGAGCTATGTGGCTCCCACTAGTCAGAACCAGCCTCCAGGCAGGGCTCTGCTCTAGTTTGGAAATGTGCTGCCAGCTCATCCAGATTCTGTCACTTAGAAAGGGGGCCTAACGTGGCCCTGCTGCATGAGAGGAGAGGGGACCCCCCGAAGGAGAGATCCCAGAGGGCTGGTAGAAGCACTTAGCAAGGCCTCAAGTGGAAGGAACACTTGTGTGGATATCATGCATGTGTCTCCTCTTGCGATGGCAGCATCACCATCAAAGGGATTTGGAGGTGGGAGATGGTGGCTTTTATCTTTCATACCACCTTTGATTCTTATTGCCCACTCCTTTTCCCCTCCACAAAACCAAAATACATGCTTTCCTTCCTTTCTTTTTCTCCCACCACCTAATAATCCTGTCTGGTGGTAGCAAATGCCCATGCCACACTACGTGCTCCTGGGCCCATGGCAGGCATTGCTAATTAATCATGACATTCTCTCCCAGAAAGCATAGGAACTGCCTTAGATTTCTTCTTAAAGCAGAACTCTAGGAATTGACTTCTAATAGTTTGGGACAATGAGCTGAAACTTAATTGAATGCCTGGATTGTTCACTCACTCATTTATTTTCTAAGTATTCGTGAAGGACCCACCATGCCAGGGTACTGTTTTAAGCACTGAGAATTCAGCAGTGAACAGAAATATATAATCTCAGAGTATATATTCAAGTGATGTAGACCAATCACCTCAAGTTAAAGAAACCCAGATGAAACAGGCACTCAGAGAGTAAAAGGACTTGACCGTAGATTTCTGAATTTAAGCCACGATGGGCAAATGTCACAGGACTCGGGATAAGGGGCAACGTTGTGAATGATGACAGTGATGAGATGGCCCTCCAGCGCGCTATTCCTGATCGTCCTGAAACTTCTGGGTTCGTGACTCTGAAAAGGCGAAGCTGTCTGGTGACCAGAACTAGAAATAAAGGCATCTGGGCCAAGGAATCCAAGTTCCACCAAATGCTCTGCCCCTAATTTCGTGTGCCCTTTGAGCTGTCTGGGCCTTGCTTCACTTAAGTTCATTCAACTGTCACTGAACATCCACCACGGGCCCAGCACTGGGTGAGGCATTTGGGACACAGACAAAAGGGTGCTCATGGCGTTAAAAGGTGGTACACTGGCGGCATAAATACTTTCCACCATCTCACATTTCTCTTCTATGAAAGAGGGTTGGCCTAGCTGATCCCTAAGGCCACCTTTATCTCTGATTTTGGCTCCCACTTGAGGTAGTCATCTCAGGAACATGACTCCCCAACTCTGACCGGGGAACCAGGTTGTTCCGAATCTTGGCTTAGCATTGAGGCTGCTGAATCAGGGATGCCTGCTGGCCAGCGGTTGTTTGCCCCAATGCCATTCCCACTCTCCATCACACATAGCATCACTCAGTATCCCAAGTACTGTGACATTTGCTCAGTTTTGGCTCAGATCATTGAATCTATTGTCTCCTGCTGGCCCATCCAGAATCCCATAGCTTCAGGCTTCATATTGGATGAGAGGATGGATGTGGAGTTGGTGTATCCACCTTGTCTTTTCCCTTACTCCAGGGCCTCTGTAGATCAGCTGCCGAGTGCTCCATTCCTCCCAAAGTTACACCAAGAAAGAGTGGGGCAAGCAGGGGTAATTTCAGTGGTGGGATAGGGTGGCAGACATGGACACAAAGCCAGATTGCAGTCAGTCCTTCAGTGAAACCATCAAAAAGCCACTTGCTGTGCCTATGACCAAGTTAGAAGGAAGAAAAATAAGGAAGACACTGTGTGTCGATGCGTGTAGAAGGTGGCACAGGGGTAAAGTGTGATGCAGAAGGTAAGTACCACAGATGCATGAGTATGTAAGTAAGAGAATCCAGAACAGAATAAAAAAGAAATAGGAAAGAAAGAGAATGGAGTACCTACCTATATTGAACTATCTCCAGATGGTAGGAAAAGGACATTGAAGCTTTTCTGCTGAAATTAAATAGCAACCCTATTTGCAAGCTTTCTTTGGAGTTGGGTTATGCCTCCTGAGCAACGTGCCTGCAATTTAGTGAGCAACATGCATGCTAAAGCATCAGGGCATCCCAAAATATGTATAGCCCCGTCAGGACCCATGGTCTAGTCAATCATTTTGTGCTAAACTATATCTCTATATAAAAATAATAGCATATATAAAATATATATGTATATGTGCATGTATGTGTATATATGTGTGTGCATGTATATGCATGTGTGTGTGTGTGTGTGTATATATGTACATGTTCACATTAATATAAAGTCTATGTCTTCAGCAGCCCCATCCCACATAATAGCGCAGCACAGTTTCTGGCACTTAACTGGGGCTCATTAGACGTTTCTTGAATAAATGGAACTGGAAACAATTAGATTCTTTACCTGTAGTGCAGTGATTCCTCGTGTCTTCAACGGGCAGCCTACTTGAAGGCTGTACAAATGATACATTCATACCCTTCTGTCCCAGCTCCAAATAACGTTTTTATTTCATCTGTGACTCCTTTACCTATAGCATTCCAGGGCCCACTGCAAATTTTGTGTGATCTCATGAGGACAATAGCTGACGGCTGCAAAAATTAGAAATAATTTTAACTTGAGGCTTCTGTGGGCACGAATTGTTTTTGGTGTAACAGGATTCCTTGTGGAACAATAACAACGATAGTGATGTTAATAGTGATAATAATGTTGGTTGTGTCCTCAAGAGTCTACTGTGGGGTAGGAACTATATATGAAAAGTTCTACTCTTACTGTTATAAGTATTTTTAATATTATTATTTACATGAGTGAGCCAAGCATATGCTCAACATTCTTTACGTATTATCGAATCTTTGCATCTCTGTGAAATAGTTGATATCATTCACTTTATACAAATGGTAAAATTGAGGCTCTGAGAGGGTCGAGTAACTCCCCCAAAGTTACCCAGTGCCAGAATTTACACCCAAGGGAAGCTGTCTTCAAGGCCTGTGCATGCCACATTTTAGACTGGGATACTCGATCAGAGAAGTGGTGGCAAGCAGGTAGGATACAAGTCACGGACTCTTGGGGGAGATCACCATAGTGGCCACCTCCCAGGACAGCAGTGAGGACTGGAGGAGATCACGTGAGTCAGACGTCCAGGCTGGCGCAGGCACGTGGGAAAGACTCAAGCCACAACCCAACCCAGCCCCCGCCCCCAAGCAGCAAATGTAACTAATATACTAGTGCAAAATATCTGGATGTTTTTCTTTTGTGTGACATGTAGACATTTCCAAACCAGTTTTGATGGGGATTCATTTTCAGTGGCTATAGAAACACACCCATTAGCCTTATGCCTCTGTTAATCTCACATGTTGATCCTCACGGCAGAGGTTACTATGATAGACCAACAAATAATAAAGCTAATAATAGTGAAGTGGCAAAATCCCCCAACTTTTTAATACTGTGAGCTTTCTGTCTGAGAGATGTCATTTCTTTCAACGGCTTCAACTTTCTTCAAGGCAGAAAACCATTGAAGCTGCAGCGTAGTTGAACATCTGTCTTATCATGTGGGCAGATATTGGGATTAAATTAACTAGAAATGAATAGAATGATGTATGACAGGGTGCAGATGTCCCAGGCACAGTGTGATAATTTCATTGCAAAACTATGTAATGAATTCCATACATTATGGAAGTACAAATGTACCACTTTAGGTAATTGTGATGAAAAGGTATAATGTGCAATGCATAAACAGAGTGTGAGCCCAGGGGCATTTCTCCTCTGCTATTTCTCTTTAGTCATTTCAGAATGACTTTATTTGGCTTAATGTAAGCCTATTATTATTATGAGAGCCTTATTTTTTTGGTCGGCCCCTTCAGCATTTCTTGCCTGGTTGGTATAAGAAATATTTGGAGTAGAGGAATAGAATTTGGGCAGATCAGAGCTTTGGCCTCCTGGAGCATGATGGCTGGTGACAGCATTTACAAAAATATTTTGTTGTGAGAATTTCAGGGCAGGAATTTACTTCCCCCTCCCTCCTTTCTTCTAATGGGCTGGGGAGATTTTTTCAGCATCCCCTGCTACTCTGTGAGTGGGATTCAGGGTTGTATATTGGGAAGAGGTATGGATTCAGAGCCAGAAGACAGAGGTTCCTCTCCTGACTCTGCTTTGACTGCTGTGTGACCTTGGGCAAGTCACTCCACCTCTCTGAGCTGCTATCTCCTCATTTATCAATGCAGCTAATAATATTGTATCTTAGTGTGGCCAGGTACAAATGAGGGAGCTAGAACATCAGCTCTGAGAGGATAGGGACTGTGTCTGTCCTGCTCACTGTTTCATCCCCAGTGCCTAGCAAAGCAATTGCACAGAACAGGTGACTTGTCATTTTTTCTGATACATAAGTCAGACAAATATGTGTGAGGTAAAGTGACTAGCACAATGCCTGGCACATAGGGGAGCATTTAATTAATATTTCTTGAATTCAGATGGTTTGAAGAAGCTTATCTGCAGAGACCTTCAATTTGGGTTGTTGGTAACACATTCACTGAACAGCCTGTTATACAATCAGAGTCACTGACCAAGTACCAGTTCCAGCTGAGGCCCAGAGAAGGGCTGCAATCTTCCAGTGTCACACAGCACATGGAGGCAGGGCCAGAACCCTCTTGCAGCTCACCAGCCTCCGTTAGGCTTTGCCAGGCTGCCTCCCTGGCTGGGATACAGCCATCAAGTCTGGTGCGGAGCAGTGGTCTCCCCTCTCTGGAGGAGAAGCATACCCACACTGGCATGTTTGTGATCAGGGAACAATAAGAGGGCTTCATTTTCCAGCACATGGCTGGCCCTCGGTCTTGCTCGTCAAGTGAGAGTGAGATCCTTGTGGTCCCAGCTGGGGCCAGCCCCAGCCCTGCTTCCCTCCGTATTCCACGGCTCTGTTCACACAGCCCCTCTCTTCCCCTTTAAGTCTCCTCTCCGCCAATTATTTGCCTGGGGTGACATCAGTGGAAAATGTGAGGAGATGGCAGCAGAGCCGAAACCTTAGCCTTCCCTGGGAGGCCAGAAAAGCCTGTTTTTAATGCTCTGGTTGGTCCTTGATTTCCCCAGCTTGTTTGTGCCACGTAATGCTTTCGGCACAGTTGAAGCAGAATGCCTGGGGTGATTCGAGGCCACTGAGGTCCCGGGTCCTCCTGCCCACTGGACAGATGCTTCAGCGTCTGCCCGCCTTTCTTAGCCAGGAACACCATGAAGCCAGCCCCATGGAGGGCGCAAATGGTGGAAAACTCACAGGGTGCGGCTTCCTTCTTCCCCCACGTGAATGTCGCTGCCTTGAAAGCTGTGGATTTGGGGTTGGTCACAACACATCTGCCTTCCCGTCCCTATCCTCTCCCGACAAGCCTCAGGGCTGTCTGCAGGTCCTGGGTTTTCTCGCCAATTTGGATGCCTTGAAAGGAACATTGTTCAAAATGGAGATTTGAGGAAGGTGCTAATCTTTGGCTGCTTATCAAATTTGAGCAAAAAAAAATGTTGATATCCCACTTTCCCAAATGCTAGCTCAGCTCTTTCGTGCTCAACTGCAGGAGAGGAACCAGCTGTGTGCGTCTAGCAAGGGATTAAAAATGCGACTCTGACCCCCCAGCTCTTTATACCTGGTCCTGCCAGGCCCAGGGGCACAGCAGGGACAGTGGGCGTCTGGGAGGTCTCCTCACCCCAACAGCACGGCCCTGGCATGTCCCAGCAGAGGCAGCCCCTTGGTTATTTCTCCTCCTGCTCCTGCTTAAACTCTCAAGGAGGAAAAAAAAAATGCTGCCGAGAAGTTACAGCTTTAAATGTGGAGAGAGCTCTTCATTTTCTCACGATGAAAGACATAGTTGGGATCATCTGGTTTTCCAAGCAGATGCCCAGTTTATCTCACTTTAAATCAACTCTTTCCGACTGGACCCTTTCCTGGATGAATTAATTGAGCGTGGCTAAAACCAAAATGCTCTCGCGATTAAGGAGCCGGGCAAAGGGGCGCTGTGTCAAGGATGTCAGCTCGCAAGGAGGGTGGCGAGTTGTTTACTTCTATTCTCATAACAGAAGGAACAGGCAGGCTCAGCCCACTGGAAATAATTTTGAATAATCTCACTCTATTACTCGAAGCGAAATTGAGTCTGCTCAAGCTACCCTAGTGATCCGACATTTCAGCGAAACGGGGAAACTAATATCCAATTCATGCAGCATAAAATAAGTGACATAAGGAAGAGCAGGATGGAATCTGGAAGTTTTTAGTTTTCAATTTGTACGGCTTGTCTTCTATTACCGGATCAAGTCACTAATGCGGCTTGCACAGAGGAGGGGGTTTCATTAAGCCGCCGGTCATTAGTGGTGGTGGGCGTGTGTGTGTGTGTGCACGCGTGGTGGCTATTGATGCCTGACACTGATATCAGCTGTACACTGCCCTGCGTAAATCAAATCTAGAAAAAGAATTTGTCTAAAAAAATGGAAATTGAGCCCTGACTTACCAACAGGAGCTCTCCTGGCTGAGGGGGTAGATGACCTGGAGTTTAGATTTGACCCTTTAGAAACTGCTCCCAGTGTGGGGGGAAACGGCTCATTAGCTTCGCTCACCCACCAGCCCTAACAAGGTCTGTCTCCCACGAACATGCACTCTGCTGAGGGAACTGTCATCCTCTGAGCCAGAAGGAAACCTTAACATCTCTCTTAACTCTTTCCTGCGTCATAGCCCTCGCACCTTACCAGCTGCCAAATAATTGGTTCTGGCTTTAAAAATTATCCATTGTTTCTATTCCTTCCTCTCCATTCCTGGTTAAGGCACTGATCCCATTTTTCTAGTGATTCTAATTGCTCTTTATCCTATATCTCTATGCCTATAGCCTCCTGCTTTAAACCACCCTCTTTCTGATTATGAAATCATCCTAAGCACGACTCTGAAACATTACTCTCAGTTCAAAAGCACTCAGTGGCTCCCTATTGCCCTGTAACTAAAATCCAAACCCTCGGGTCTATCATTCAAAACTCTGCACAGTTTGGCTGCAGACTTCCTTTCTAACTCGGTCTCACACATTCCTCTTCATTCATCCTGAGCCGCAGCCAAATGCAAGTCATTCTAGTTTTCCTGCACCGGCTGCAGGCAGTTTTCTGCCTCCATGTGTTTGCTCACACAATTACCTCTGTATAAGTGCCCTGCCTTGTCTGTGCAGCTCTGCACGTCCAGATCCTACTCATCCTTCAAGATCTAGGCCAGGTGCTACCTCTTCCACGAAGACCTACTCCTTGATCCTCTGGTTGGAAGGAGTAACCTCCGCCTTAGGCTCTTCATTGCTCTTGGAGCCCAGGGGCAGTGTATCAGGTCATAAATGAAGAGCGTGGGCAATTGGAGCCAAATGTCTAAATGAGAGTCCTAGCTGTGTGGCCATGTGCATGGCACTTAAATTCTCTGTGCCTCAGGGTTTTTTTTTTTTTTTCCGGTGAAACTAGGTTAAAAACCTCTCAGAGAATTCTGGGGAAGTCAAGGGGAAAATAAGTGCAATGTGCTTAGCCTGATGCTATTTGCATGGCAAGAGTTCTACAGGTATTCCTTTTCTTAGCTACTTTTCTCCTTTGCAAGCTTTGTAAGGATAGACCCATTGTTCAACTCAGCACTTATTGAACATCCACTAGAGACACATCCTTTGCTAGGAGTTGAGGATAAAAGGAGATGAGTAAGACATAGTGCCTACCCTCAAGGAGCTTGTGGTCAGGGGTGGCGGGGATAAATGAGCAAGCAAAGCATAGCAACACATTGGGTCAAGGACTCTAATAGAAATGAGCCCAACTGAGGCAGTGGGATGAGGTGGCTTCACTTCACCCAGCCCAGTCACTCCTTAGCTGTGTGACCTTAGGCAATTACTTAACCTCTCTGCTTTGGTTTCCCCACCTGTAAAATGGGGGTGGTAAATGGTACCTATCTCAAAGGGTAGTTGTAAGGGTTACAAAGTCTGAGAACCAAATCACACCTAGGACAGGGCCTGACATGTTACAAGAGCTCAGTAATGGTAAGTTATTATCGTGGAGCTCTCTGAGGTCTGATTTATGTGTTGGCTTTGGGCGATTTCCTTCTCTGCCAGAGAGATGAGCTTTTATGAGGATAAAGACATCATGGTTCAGAGAAGCCACCACTGGAGGGGACATAAGGCTTCTCGGCTGTCTCTCTGGGGATGACTTGAGGCAGCTTTGGCCTTCCCCTCACCCCGCAGAGAGGACTCCCATCCTTTAGAACAAAAGACACTCCATCCTGTGTCTTAGATACAGAAATCCCCTCCCTTTTGCTGGGTGTGGATGGGGCGTGTCATTGGCCAGAGGTTTTTGCTCAATCTCCTAAAGTTTCCTAGTGCTGAGGAGTCTGCTTCTGCCTTCCTGGGCTTCTGTTCAAAAAATTTCCATTCAAAGAACAACACCCTACACCGTCCTCATGCATGAACTTGAGATCTTATAAAACAGGGATGGGGTGGAACTTTAACAGGCAGGTTTAACTGGCCTCACCTCTGGTACCTGATTTTGTGGCCTTGGCCATCAATCCTCGTGAAAAATAGAACCCCCTCCACAGTCTACAGTTTTGTTTCCCAAATCTTCACTGTCCTCATGCCATGGGGTCATGGGCATCTGGTTGAAGATGGCCCAGGACTCACAGCTCAGGGAGCCTTGTGCTGGGATTGTGTTGGGTCCTTCCTTCCTGGACAGCACTGTCCTGGGGACTCTTTGAGCAGAGCAGGGCACATGCATCTCCATTGCGAGTCTGTGCTCAGGCCTGTCGCCCAGAGAGAAGCATCACAAGAGCAGGGGCCCGAAAACACCAGGAGATAATCTGCGCTGAGTGTTCAGCTAGAGTAAAGAACTGAGGGAGAAAATGGAGCATTAGGCAAGAGAAATCTTTTAAATAACAAATAAGTTCCTGAATGTGAAGGACCAGTTTGATTGCAGAAAAGGCAGCCTTTGCTAGAGGAGAATGGGTCCAGGGCTCTGAGAAGTGTGTGTGCGTGTGTGTGTGTGTGTGTGTGTGTGTGTGTGTGTGTGTGTGTGTTATTTGTGGGAGGAGAGGGGGAAACACAGCAAAGTCATACTGAAGTCAATGCATAATTACTCGTCCTTCAGGTCCTTGTTTTTCTAGCTCACCTGCGCTCAGTGAAGAAAATCCAAGGGTATGTGGGTATAAGTATGGAAATGACCCTGACTCCTGCATCCAGTTCCCTCACATCTCCAGCAGAGACCCACGTGAGTCACTGGCGCTCTTGGGTTGGCATTTGGGTTCTGCAGTCCCCGCCATCGACACTGACCCACTGTTTGGCCTCTCTTGCTCTCACGAAGAGGGGCTGGCCACCACTGCAGCTGGGATTAGACTGCAGTGCCCAGATACTACCCCAGCTGAGATGGGTAAGGATTTCCTCTCTGTGGGGTCTCAGCTTATTTTTTAGGCTTCTAGAAAGAGGGCTTTGCTCTTCTCATACATACTTTTTGGCTTGAGGGTCTTGGGCCTGAGTGATTAGAAGAGATTTGAGGAAAATCAACCAGTGTCCCAGTTCAAAGCTGGTTTCTCTTCATATCATAATGCAACCTGGGTACCCCTGGGGAGGCCAACTTGGTTGTGGCCTGTCACCTGCAGTCTGGGGTCCCTACCCTAACTGGATGAGGGCAGCCTCAAGGGTGGAAAGTGCCTACCAGCCCAGGCAGCCCCAGCCAGCTGTGTCCACGGAGCAAGAATCTCCCTAACCTAAGCAGGACGCCCGCCCGGGGGGAGGCAGCATGATGTGTGGGAGCCTGGGGTGGAATCAAGAGACCTAGGTTCAAAGCCCAGTTCTGACATTTCCTGAGCATATGACCTCGTCCACATCATTGAATCTTTCCAAGCCCCATGTCTCTTAATTGCAAAAGACAAATAATAAAATATTTTCCTTGCAGGATAATTGTGGGAGTTAAAGATGATGCATGTCATGTGGATGGCTTAGTGTCTCTCAGGTCGTGACAGTGATAACAGCAGCTGCCAACTATTTCATTGCTTACTAAATTCCAGATACTATAATAAGGTCTTTACATATTTTAGTAAGTATGGTTTTCATAGGCCACACACTCAGTGAGTTAAATAAATATAACTCTCTGTGTTCTATGGCTTTTATTTTTATTTTATTTATTGATTATTTGTTTATAAAACCTTACTGTAAGCCTCTGTTCTGCATGACAGAGATCCAGTTCTAGTCATCACCAGGAAATCTCAGTCCCCTCCGTGTTTTCTAAGTTGCTTTTGGGTTAAGCTCGGTAAATTTTAGTAAATTCAAACTTGTTCCCTAGAAAGGGACCCACGTCCTTCCCCTGGGTATAGCATTTACATTCTAGGGTTGAGAAGTATCTTGGCATGGGCGTGGGTGGGGAAAGGCTAAGGCTCTGCCCCAAGATCATTCTTCTTCCAGCGATGATGGCTGACAAGACTTGACTCCTGGTCCTTGGCCACTGGCACCTCCCCCAGCCACACAGGCACTGCTGTCCCATTTGGTCCCCGGCTGCGTAGTTTCTATTCTCTGCTGTGGCATGGTTCTCTCCTAATTCTAATCCCAACCTGTGGAGTTCAGGGGAAGCTGGCTGTTTCCTAGTGCCACGCTGAGAGCACTGGAGACTCAGGGGTGCACAGGGTCTCTGCCTGCAGAACCCCACAGAGCCATCTCTGCTATCTGCTCCCAGGCCTCTGTGTGCTGCCATCTCACAGACCACGGATGGCTGATGGCAGCACAGCACTGGGCCCTTTCCTTTGGTCTCTGCAGTGCTTCTGACTACTCTTCCTCCTCTGCAGCTGACACCTGGGGGAGGAGAAGTGGTGCAGAGGGGAAGGGCTACTTCCCAGAGAGCCCTTTGCTTTCTCTCTGATGTCCTCTTCCCTCCTCCCTATCTTGGAAGATTTTTATGGAAATGGTGGTAAGACAAGATCCAATAGTCTCCAAAATAGTTTCTGTCTTACTTCTGGACTGAGAGCATTGAACTTTAAAGCCAAAAACATAGTGTCTTTGCTCTCCGGTTCTACCGTGACAGCTTTCTTAAAGTATATATAACAGGGGTTATGGTCTAAATGCCCCAATGGGGCAGGGTTGAGGTGAAAACAGGTTATGCAAGGTGGATCGGTAAGGGGACCACCATCTCACTACACGAACACTAGTCTTATTTAATCATTCAAATAATCCCATGATGCAGCTTCTATTATTAACACCATTTTCCAGATGAACTAAGGCTCAAAAAAGTGTCTTGCGTGGCCAACCCAATTTGTTCAGCCACCAGATGTTTATAGAATGTCCACTGTGTGTCAGGCACTGTTTGTGTTTTGGAGAATACAACAGTGAACAAAGCAGACAAAAACTCTGCTTTCCCATGGCTCTCATCCAAGTGGGGAGAGTACGGAATAAACAGGAAAAAAGATCAACAGGTAAACTGTATAGTTTATACCATGGTGGTAAGTTTTAGGTATATATATAATAAATATATATATAAGCTTTCCTAAGATATCTGGAAAAAAAAATATATATATATCATGGAAGGGAGATAGGGAATGCTACTGTGGTTTTGATGTTTGTCCCCTCTAAGCCTCATGCTGAAATTTGATCCCCAATGTTGGAGGTGCAGCCTAATGGGAGGTGTTTGGGTCAAGGAGGTGGATCCCTCATGAATATATTGATGTCCTCCATCGGAGGTGAGTTCTTGATCTGTTAGTTCCTGTGAGAACTGGTTGTTAAAAAGAGCCTGGCTCCCCACTACCTTGCTTCCCCTCTCACCATGTATCTTTGCACGTGCCAGCTCTGAGTAGAACCCGCCTGAGGCCCTGACCAAATCCTGATGTCCAATCTTGAATGTTCTAGCCATCCAAACTCATGAGCCAAATAAAACTATTTCCTTTATAAATTACCTAGCCTTGAGTATTCCTTTATAGCAACACAAACAGACTCAGACAAATGCCAAGGAAGATGTGGCCTTAAACAGTGTGCCCCCCTGAGATGAATCAAGTGAAGAACCCCATATTGGAGGGAAGCGAATCCCAGGGAGAAGAAAGAGCAGAAACAGACAGCCTGAGCTGGGAGTGTGCTTGGCTGAATAGCTAAAGGAAAAGAAGGGTCGGAATTTGATGCCAGTCAGTCTGACTGCAGAGCCTATATGCTTCACTATCACATGATAGTGCTCAAATTATGGCAGTCATTATTGCCATTATTATGTCTCTGCTGTTGGTTCGACATCTAACACCCCTTTCCTTTATGAATCTTGGTGCATAGCTGAAAATACCAGAGACTCTTTTTCCTAGCTTCTCTGTAACTATGGAATGGTTATATGCCCTGGGTATAACCAACAGAAACAACACCTGGGCTCCAAATCAGGAGCTAGTGATGCAAAGAGTGGGGATCAGGAGAAAGAGTTTCTTGTGGCCCTGGCGGTTGAAGAGCAGAGTGTCTGGGAGTGGCGATGGGCACTGTTCACAGCCGGTAGGTCACGAGTGTAAGCTGCAAGATTAGGGCTAGGTGAGGCAGAGCTTGCATCTGTACTTGACCAGGTCTGTGGTGTGACCTTGTGTGTTTTCCCGGCTGTGTAGCTCTGAGCCAGCTTCCTGAGACTTCACGGCCATTCATTGAACTATTATCCATCTGTTTTCTCCTTCCAAAGTAACATGGGTTTTATTTTTAATTCAATAAAAAAAGACTAGATGACAGAAACATTTTCTTTTTCATCCCTCTACCCTACCCCCAAATTTAGAGTTTGCAATTTTTATACGGTTTACATGATGACAAATAAGAAATAGAAATGTTATTAAAATTGAAGTGAATTTCCTTTTGGGCTGTGGAAAATAATGAAAAAGCTATTTCATCTGTTTTCTTTCCTATTTCAAAATATGAAATGGAAGATGAGGCCGCTTGCTGTTTTGACATTGTCAGGCATGTCTCAAATGCCCTCGGTGGTTCTCACGTTACTCCAACAAGGTCTCTGAGCAAAGGAGAGGAAGGGTTCCTATTCATTTCCTTGGTTGTGTCTTCTGAGAGCTGCAAAAAGACCAACAACTCCTTGGAACGTTTCATTTCACCTGCAAAACAATCTTTATATATTTTTTGGTCCTAAAAATGTGTTTATTATACTAAAATGAATTAATGTAAGTAGAAAAAAATTAACATAACTTCTTTGGGTACATTGCCCCCAAAAGATGACAGTACTTTAAGTAAAGCTATACTCAAGGCCTTTTATGTGATACTATATTTATCCTTTTACATTTTTTTTCTTTTGCCTTTATTTTTTATTTAACTATGAGTAAAATTTGAAGACATAAATAGCTTTAGATATTTCTGGCCCAAAGTCATTCTTTTTCCCATGATGGCAGCTGCCAAGATGTAACTCCTGGTCTGATAGGGCTCAAATTATGATAGCCAAATTATGAAAATTATGATAATTTATTATGGAATAAAATTTGAAGAATCGAAAAGCTTTGCAAAGTTAATTATGACAAATGAAGCTCCCTGTCCCCATCTCTCCATTTTCTCCTTCCCAGAGGCAACTACTTCACTGGAAAAAGCTAATATTTAATAGTTTTGTTATTTACTCCCATGCCTGTTAGTAATGGTCTCAGATTGCTGCTTTTTGACTTAAGTTTAGATGTTATCTATGGACTTCCACAAGGGAAGATGAAAATTTAGCCCTTTGCTCTCCTGACCTAACTCACTTCCCATACCCCACATCCTTCTAATTATAATACAGTAATAATATAATTTGGAGAGATAAACATTCAGTGTTTATATTATTATCCCCACATAATGATCTTTACAGGTGATTCATTTAGCAAACTGATTACTTTTCCTTTCCCTCTCAACATTTAGTTTTTCCTAGAGTTAATATTTGTCATTTTTCCCACTTAGTATTACATGTACAAATCAGTAGTGAAATTGCAAACCCTTTGCCAAATATCTAAATCTTCTCTCAAGACTCATGGACATGAGGTTTTCTAGACATTTCTCTCCAGGAGGCTCCTGACCTCTTTAATTGTTCTGTGCCTTGTGCACAGCAATCTTCCCAGGATCTACCTTTGCCACCATCTTAAGGGACCACCTGCATCTCTCTCCTTGGGTGAGTGTCCCTTTGAACCCCACACCAGCATCCTACTCTGATCATTCCTTCATTTTTTGGGGGTGCATCTTCTAAGTGGCTTTCTGAGAAAGTTGAACAAGTTGAACAAAAATTAATTTTTTTTGATCTTGCTGATCTAAAAATGTTTTACTTTCACACTTTATTAATAGTTCAGGAGTAGAATGAATTTTTAAGGCATGGCTCCATTGTTTTCCATCTTCAGCTTGAAATTAGTCTAAAGGCAATCTGATTCCTGAGCCTTTGTGATGTGTCTTTTCTCTGGAAACCTGTGGATCTTTTACTTGGTCCCTATTATTTGGAAATTTTACTATGATGTCTTGCTGTAGGCCATTTTTTAAAATTTAATCTGCTGTTCTGGTAAGCTCTTTTATCAGGTAACTCATGTTCTTCAGCCCTAGGAACCTTTCTTGAATTATATTTTTGGTGGTTGCCTTTGTTTCATTTCCTCAAAATACCTAGACATTTTATTTGGTTATTAGATTCCCTGACTTATGTTTTATTTATTTTATATTTTATTTTCTGATTTTTTTTCTCTCTTTATCTTTTTTTATTTCTGAGAGATTTTCTAATTTAAAACTTTCTATCATGTCTTTCATTTTTGTTATTATATTTTTAATTTGCATGATCTCCTTTTTGGTCTCTGAATATTCTCAGTTCCCACTGTTTTACGTATGATTACAATATTAATTTTCCAACGATATGACTGATAGGTATTTTCAAGTTTTCTTCTCACCAGTCCTCCACGTTGTACCATTAATCAAAAAAATATGATGTCAGAAGCTTTCCTTAGATATCTGGGTGTCTGAAAGCCCTTGGCTGTCTGACTGTATTTCAGAATTGGAAACTTTAAAGCTGAAGAGAGGCTTTAGACACATGATAAGATTTGTCAACTGTGAGCTTAAAGGTAGAGTGATCTGGCTGGGCTTTTACTTGGAGAACCCTCCATGGCAGTACCTTAAGGTATTTCCCTTTGTGTTTGCCAGATTCCCCAGAGAAGATGCTTTTTGTCTGTTTCCTGAATCTAGATTTATGTATTCTACCTGTCAGCATTCTGGAGTCAAGGAGAAGATAATGCTGAGGCTCAACATTCAGTAAGTAAACTTTTAGTAAATCCCCCTATTTTCCATATAGTATGTCTATCTCAATTATGCTTAAGTTCCTGTAGTTCAAAACACCCTTTGTTTTAGAGCAATTGATTCTCAAACGTTACCTGGAGCGCTTGTTAAATCACAGATTGCTGATTCGCACCCCTAAAGTTTCTGCTCAGTAGGTCAAAGGCGAGGCCCAATAATTTGCTTATCTAACAAGTTCCCAGGTGATGCTAAAGCTGCTGGTCCTGGAACCACACTATGAGGACCACAGCTTTATAGAAAGGAACTTCAGTCCCTATCTCTCTCTTTTTTATTTAATCTACCTCCTGTATAGAACATGGATCCTTCTATCCTTCTCCATGTAATAACTTTTACAGGAGCAGACTCTGTCCCCAAAGGGGAAGACCTAAGACTGCTCAGCACTATCTGTCATTAGGTGAGCAACTCATTCTAACTTCTGGGGTTCAGGATGTAGTATGTCATTGTACACCTAAGAATACAATGAAGTTGTGATCAGTAGTCAGATAAAATGATACTTCAATCTCCATATATCTGACTGCTGTTTGTATCTCAATCTGTACAGAACTTGGATGAGGGAAGAGAGAATTATGCGTTTGCCCCCTAAAACCCCTAATATTGCCCATGTGTTTAGAGTAGAACTGTCTCAGCAAAACTTGAACTTTCAAATTTAACTTCACTGGAAGTAATTTGACTTCCCAATATGCTTTTATCTTAAAGCCAAGCTGATATTCTCTTTTAGTTTATGAATATAATACATGTATATATGTTATATATGTTGCATAAGTTATATATACTATATGTATTAATATATGGTATATAAAATATATAATAAAATGACTTTTAATGCTTTAGCACCAATCTTACTTCTCCCACTTTACCTGTTATTGCCTACTATTATAATTCCACTTTATTTTTATACCTTCAAATTAGTTATTATAATTGCTTAATAAGTTATTGTTTATTTAGATTCACCTGCATGTTTACTAGTTTCTTTGCTTGTCATTCACTCTTGTAACCCTATACTCCCTTCTCATTCATTGTTCCTCATGAAATATAGTGTTCAGTAATTTTTTTAAATGAAGGTCTGTTAGTGGTAGTTCTCTTAGTATTTGTATATCTACAAATATCTTTGTCCTAAATCTTCTGATTGAATAATGATATTTAGCTGGGTATAGAATTCTAGGTTGACAATGGTTTTCTCTCAGTACTTTGAAAATATTATTCCACTATATTATGTTTTCTCTTATTTCTGTTGATAATTTCAACTTGAAATAACTGAAAGGATCCAAATCTAGTTTTAAAGAGTTTATTCAAGCAAAAAGCTGGGAATGGCCATTTGGGACATACAAATTCCAGAGAAATGGGGTCAGTATTGTGAAATGAAAACTAAAGTCCTTGCTTATATAGGCAGAAAATAAAGTTTAGTACGATTACCATATTTTCTACACAAGGCTTGTTTGTGAGTTACAACAATTTAATTAGTTACAGTTTGTTTTATTTTCCTTGGGCTTGTTTTCATTTCCTTTCCAATTTAAAAGAGTATATTTAACATTCCATCTTAAGGCAATGTGATAGCCATGAAGTCTTTGTGCGAGAAAGATAAGAGGGAAGTCAATCTATAATAAAGGTCAAGAGTGAAGAGAGAAGGGGTCTTCTCTGGCACCCTTTGGTCATTTGCAACATTTTACAAAACAGGGTATGTAAGGAAGAAGGCTAATCTATAGTCAGAGAAACAAAGGTTACAGTTGCCTAGGTTACAGCTGCCTAGGAGACAGCTGCTGCCATGTGACTCAGGCCCAATAATAACATTCCTTTAAGGCTTAAAATAATCTAGAGTTTTAACAGCTTAGATTTGGAATTACTTATTATCACAAAAAAGTATTCTGTCAGTTAACCAATTTCTTCTCTTACTGCTTTTCAGTATTTTTCTTTGGTGTTCTACAGTTTCATTATAATGCATCTCTTCCAGTTCACTAATTCTCCCTTCCCTTCTGTAGAATGGTCTTATAAAACTCATCCATTGAGGTTTTTTATTATTTTTTAAAATTCATTGGCTACATTTTTAAATAGTTTTATTACTGTCTTTTTGTTCTTTTAAAAATATGCCTGACTCTTTTCCTTAATGTCTCATTCTTTTCTCATACATTGTATTTCTTCTTTTAATCTGTTAAACAATATCTTATAATCACTTTCCAATATATATATTATTTAATTTTCTTAAGAACATTGCACTGTTATTTATTCATATTTTTCCTGCTGACTTGACTCATGGTAGATGTTTTTTTTCCTCATTGCATTAGTCAGGAGTTGGTGTCACTGTGAGTTGCATAAAAAAGGAAAATAATGACATAAGCAATAGAAGTTTAAGTGTCTTATATAAAAGTTCTGATGTGATATAGATAGCCCAGGATTGATATGGTGACTCCACAGTTGTCTTCATGGTCCAAGATGGAGCACCAGCCATTACATTCATGCCACAGACAGGAGGATGGGCAAAGGGTGGAAGAAAGAACAAAGGGTGCAGGCCAGCTGTCTTTGAAGGAAATTTACTGGATGCTCCCATATAATGCTTCTGCTTATATCTTATTAGCTAGGACATAATCATATGGCTACTCCTAACTGCCAGAGAGTCTGATAACTTCCAAGTTCTAAGCAAAGCAGTGTGGGAGAATGGAAATTTTTGAGATAAGCAAGCTGTTTCTGCTACACTAAAATATTTTATAATATTGGATTACATATACATCTTGATGTATATGTAGGATGCCTTTATATGTAGGACGCCTTTGCCAGCTGGGTTGAGGGCTCATCCCTCCGGAAAGGTTTTAGTCTTGCATCTTCTAGGTGCTCCAAAATATCCCTCCCTGTTAGAGATCCATTTTGTTGTTGTTGTTAATTTCTTGTGCTGGGGGAGGCAGGACCATCAAACAACATGTACTGTATAAATTTCAACTTCAAACCTGTGTGAGGTATGTCCTTAAGGTTATTTATTCTTAGAGAAGATTTCATTTTTCCTCCTAGAGCTCAATCAAGATAGACAAGCATCCTTACTCACAGAAATTGAATTAGTGGATTTTTAAGTCTGTTTTTTTACACATGCTGTACCCCCTGAGTGTCCCGGCTTTATGCAGAAATCTTTTTCCAAGCATCAGATTTTGCAGGTCCAGGGTTTGCTCTTTTTTTCCAGTGTAGGAATAAAAACCCAAGCTCTTAGGTCAATGACACTGGCACCCCCCACCCCCTGACATGTCCCTTCCCAGGTCTCCACCTACTTATCAGGGCAGTTTCAGGGTCTCCTCACAAGGGTTTAGTTTCCTCTTTATTTTATTTGGAGATTTCTCTTACTTTCTTACAAGCTCAAATATATACTTTGTCACTTTTTTTCTAGCCTTTCTAGATATTTAATATTTTGTAGCAAGAGGATTTCAGATTAATATTCTACCTACTGGAGGATATTTTTCCCAATGGCCTTATTTATAAATTCCTCTCACACTTTTAATTTGCTTCTATTAGCCAGAATTTTTTTTTGTTGCTCACTGCCAAGACACTGACTGATAGGATATATTTTAGAATTTGCCCCTTGTGCCTGGGCCTGACTCTTAGGGACCCCCCAGGGTTAATATCTTGTTAGAGAGTTCAAGAGAGAGAAGCCCGGATGGGTGCTTCCAGCTCCTGATGCGATTCTCCCACGAGAGAAGTCCATAAAGGGGAATTTGTTCCAAGGTGACCTTTCCCCCATGCACTCCCCACTCCCACATGAGGGTTTTGTGGAACTCCAGCTCCAGCACTCTCCCCATGTGAGCCCAGAAGCTTAGGGTCTTCAGAAAAACCATCCAAAGAGCACACTTGTTCCTTAGGAGTGACTGAAATTTATCCTATGGATGCCAATTGCATCGAATAATCTGAATTTGGCAGCAAGGCTTTGGAGCTTAGAGATGAAATCATTCCATCTGGATCAGGCAGGCCTCAAAATGCCTACAGCCAGGGCAAACCCGGACCAGCTTGCTTCCTGGAGGGCCCTGAGCTGCTGTAGGGTCAGCAGGAAGGCACTGGGGTAGAAGGAGGGCTGAGAACTCATATGCAGTGGAGTTGGGGGCTGGGCTCCTCTGCCCTTTGGTCCTGGGTCTGTCATTCACCTGCTAAGTCACCCCTGGCTCACTCTGCCTCATCTCTTAGCATCAGTTTCCTTACTAAGGATATGATGACAAGGTTGCTACTCATGCCTACCTTCTAGGGTTGACAGGACCGAATATTTCACAGACTTTGTATGTGTTTGAGAGAGAAGTAATGTTACCGTCTTTACGAATGAAGAAACTGAGACTCAGAGAGATGAAATCAGTTCTCTGAGGTCACACAGCCAGTGCGTAGCAGAACTGGGGCTTAGCTTGGAGGCATCTGACCCAGAACTCATTCCCCTTTCACAGTGCCACCGCTGTATTAATGTAAGCTAAAGGCAGCAAGAAGGGAATTAAAAGTGTATGAGCACCTCCTCTCTGCCAGCTGATTTATGCACGTATATCATTTATTCTCCATACAATGGTCTGAGGATACAGGTTTGTTTTCTTCTGCTTATTTTATAGATGAGAAAACTGGGTGTCAGAGACTATCCATGATTTACCCAAGCCAGCACAGTAATTTCAAGAACTAGGAGTTGAACCTGGCATTGTCTGACTGCAAAGCCTGTGTTTTTTTCTCCTTCCGTTTCTTTCTACAGCACTCTTCAGATACTGGTATGCCCCCCCCCCTAAAATCCACATGCATTTAGACAAGGTTCAAATCAATTAGTCCACACTTTGCTGCTGAGACTCCTTTGTGCCAAAGGTGATCAAGGTGCTCCCAGTTTTATGCATTCAAACCCAAAGAGGCCTCTTTCCCTCCTTCTTGCATGACAGCCCAGAATTGAGAACCGAAGTGCATATGGTGTTTGCAAAATGCTAGTTGTGTATGGGTGTTTAAACTTTAGTTTTGCATCTTTTAATTTATTTATGCAAGCAAGCCGCCTTTCATGAATTTTAATCTGTGCTGCCTTAAAGAAGTGCTTTCCAAATGGGACAGCATTTGTGATCACCACTAAGCCATTCTAACTGCTTGCAGGCCTGGGGAGAGAGGCAGTAGAGAATATTAGCAAGCTCGGCACTGTCCCTGTGTCATCCCGGGCATTGTGGCGTAAAATGCGCTTCGTGTCTAGAAAAAAAAAAACAACTGTGACTCGAGTCTTTGGTTATTTTTAATGCTGAGCAGCAGAACCACAGGGAATATTATGAGTTCCAAGATTTCTGACAAGAGGGACTCGCCGCTGAAGTGCTTTCTTCAGGAGAGAGAGACAGAGAGAGAGAGAGAGAGAGACTGCTACAAGTCTTTATTCATTTATTTATCATGCTTCAGTTCCCTAAAAAAGAAAACACTTCTCCTGTTCAGGGGAAATTGCTTCAATGGATAGATTGCATTTAAATAATTTAAGTATAAAATTACTCGAACAGGCTGACTGATATTTCAAAAACGAAACAGTCACAATCACTTAAGAGCACTGGCACAGTTTGTGATTCGGTGTGTGGATGAGGCATGAGAGCTTCTCTCTGACTTGGGGAGGGGTCTCCATCCTGCCCTACTGGCTGCTCCAGGTGGAGCCGGTTTCTGGTCAGGTTCTGCAAGGAGACGATGGGTTTTGAAAGAGAGTAAACTGCTCACAACTTTTGGATTTTGGTCTTCATCTAAGCAGCTAGGATGGTGAAGCAGAGAAGACACTGGGGGTGAGGTCAGAAGACTCCTGTCTTGTCTGCATGAGCCATTGCCCAGTGTCCATGGTCCTGAAGTTCCTTGTCTATACAATCAGAGGGCTGTCAGGGGCTGAACTAGATTTCTGAGAGGACCCAGCGTGATGCCTGGCTTATAATGGTCCCTTGTGTTATGTCTATAGTACCTTCTTCCATGCATCTGAGAGTCTGTTCCTACAGAGATGCTATCTGGGCCTAGAGTCTCTCTGTTCTCAGAAAAACTCCAGCCATGTTAATGATAGGCATTCTGTGGTCTGTTCGTCCATGCCTATGTAAAACATTGTCAGACTGAGGAAGTTCTGCCCTTGCCTGTGCAGATAGCATTTCTTCATGTTGGTTTTATGGTCTACTAGGATGCCGAAGAGCCTGGAAAAGAAACAGCCCTACGGTCAAATGCATTTGCAAAATGCTATACACAGCATGCCCCTTTTGGAGATTTACCAGGCACTCTGACATGCCAAAGGCTCTGAGAAGTCCTGCAGACAAGAGATCTTTTACCTTACATTCAACTCAACTCTGCATGTGCTCATCTTATTTACTAATGAGAGCCTCCCCTCCCACCCTCCCACCAAATGCACTATTCATAGCCTTTAGAATAGGACTTACTGAAACATACTTACAGAAAATCTGCTCTAGGGTGGTTTTTTTCCTCTTTCCACCTGACTCTATTGCCTTCTGTCTTATTTTCCTCTGAACATCTAAAGGACCAGCTTCAGGGGATTTCAAGGTCTTCTTCTGTTTACTGTCAGCTAATTAATGAAGCAAATGCACTGAGTGCTGAGCTTAAGATCAATAAAGCATCATCCCTACCCTCATGATGCAGAGTCAAGACGGGGGAGAGGACACGTGATCAGGAAGGCTTACTGCCCTGTACCCAGTGTTGTTCGGATGTGTGAAGTTAAGTGCTGGGTTGGGGGACGGAGAGGGGGATGAAGGGAGACACTTCACGGCTCTCCTGGAAATGTCAGGCAAGGTCTCCTGGAGGAGAAGCCCACATCCTGTTCTCTGTTGTCATCATTGCTAGGGGGGATTTTGCCTTCAAGGCATTTAGAGGAAGCGGCATGTATGGGTACGGGCAGCCGCCGCTCTGCAGCACCAGTGTTTACTTTGAAGAGAAAATGTCTGCTTTGTAGGCAAATGTTTTCAGCATGGAAATGATCATTGCAATTGCTGTGGTTGTCACAAATGTTTCATCAGAGCCGATAAAGCAGCTGAGTGTTGGCAAAATCGATGAAAACATCTTGAGAAGTGTTCGCTGCCTACTTAACCGTCTGTGGCTCATCTGGTGTGAGGGAGGAGGGGAGGGAGGCGGTGAGCTGAGGCCACACATGATATTCTGAGAGGCAGTATGGCGTGGTGGATGGGAGCACAGGCTTGGGGACCAGATTGCCTTGTTTGAAACCCTGGCTCTGACTCCTGTGAGCTCTGTGACCTCGACAGGTTACCTAAAATGTCTGTGCTTCCATTTCTTCCTTTGGAAACTGGACAATAATATTAGTAACTTCGTGGTGTTGTTATAAGTATTTAGATAAGTCAACACATGTAAAGTGCTTTTAGCGCTTAATAAATATTAATATAATAATTATTTGAGGTTCAATATCCTTACAGCAATGTGTCTCACCCGACAAGGAGGATTTACAAAGCACCATTCTTTCAACAAGTATTTATTGAGCACCTTCCATAAACCAGACCCTGGTCTCAGGGCTGGGGACCTAGTGAGAAACACCAGCCTACTTTTTCTTGGAGCTCTCTTTCTACTGAATTAGACAAACTAATCAAACAAATAAGTAAGAAAACTTCAGGTCATGGTAAATGATCATAAAGATAAAGAACGTAAATCAGAGTAATGGACAGCAGAATGTAGTAGAGTCACAAACTGCCCACTATATTCACATGGGCACAGATAAAATGTATTTTATTTAATATTCTAGATTTCTCTGACATTCTTCATGCATTGCCTGATGTTTAGCATAAAAAATAATTAATTTTCTTAATCCAATCTGTAACTTTAATCTGATGGAAGAATCTAATTTTGTTTCCTTACCTTTGGCTGTAAATCAAGATGGCATCTATGTTTAAGGGGAGGACAGTGTCTTATCTGGGACCTTGTGCTACTCTAGGAGAAGGGGCCCTCAGATCTTTGAGGCATTCTTGCACTGTCCTCTACCTTCTCTGGTCTGTAAAGTAATGTCTTCCTCTGCCTGACGGCACTTGTTCCATTGCAGCTGAGTCTATAGTGAACGCTTTCCTCTGGCTTGCTTCTCTCTTGCAGCTTTATCTGGACCTGGTAGCCCTCCATGGCTACCTGATCCTCATTCCAGCTCCCCTGGGCACTGTAGACCCATCTGCAGCTCTGCTTCTGCCAAGACACCACCAGCCTTGGCATCAGTTCTATATCCTCTGCTTGGAGTTATTTCTACCTTTGTTATGGCAGACTCCATGGCAAGTCCACTGGGTCCCAAATCCACTGCCTTTTGAATCATCTTTCAGGAACTTCTGAGTCTTGAACATACCCCATGGGAACTCAGAGAAGCTTAGGAAAGTGGTAAGCCAGCGGCTCCTCCTAACCCTCTTGCACTGTCAGAGTGTCAGGGGAGGTGGGCAGCTGCCAGAAGGTACTCTTCTGCAGTCCTACAACTGAAGCAGGGCAGAAAACCTGTCCATGTTCTTCCTACCCTAATCTGGATGTTTCTAAGCCACTCCCCTTTAAAAGTTAGCTCTGAGATGAGCAGATGGAAAAATAAAAACCCTGGCATCAGACCTTCTCTTCTCCTTGTGTTTCTATTTTTTCTCTCAAAATCTCTCAAGTAGAAAAGGGTAGAATTCTCCTCCCATGTCAAAACCTTCTTCTACTCTAAAGTTAAAAATCTCAATGCTGGGCTTCTAGTTTCAACTCTGACATGTAAAGAGCTTAGAAGTTATCACTTCCATCCTTACAAGAAGAAAAAACTGAGAAAACTAAAAATCAATGACTGTTCTTGAGCTATCAGAGAAGTGAGGTGACAAGGTAAACCAATGCCCCACAATCTGGAGAGACAGGTGGATCTGGAGAGATACAGCTGAGATTTTCTTACTTAGAGCAGAAGATGCTAGAGCCATGAACTGATAGGAAGAGTAAAACGGTAATGTGGATGAAGTGGTTTGAGTTCAGTGTAGGCTAGTATGAGAGTGAGAAACTCCTGGGGGTGCAGCCTGAGGGGGCCCCACACTTTTATGGGTTTTGCCTCTAGGAACCCCATCAGTCTCTCGTGATGAAGATCCCTGGTGGCCCTGGTACCAGGAAGAGAAGAGTAATCATTGTATAGTGTACCCATAACATTCTCCATAACAGAGAGCTACTTTTCAGGGAAAGGGGGTGGGAAAGAGTTTACAAGATCCTTGTCCTACTTAGAGGAAGGGCATTTCTCCCACCTCAGCTCTGTCTTGCCTTCCCATCTCAACTAAGAAGGGGAGAAATTCTATACCAATGGAGAAACAGTTATGGAGGTCACAGCCCACAGAGGCCCTACTAAAAGACCAAGATTTAGTAAAATTATAGAATACTCCTATTCTAACAAAACTTACTGCCACACCAATAGGTTTCCAGTATAATAACAGTGGGTTACAGCTCATAGAACTGTTAGTCACAGACATTCTTTGAGGAAGAATTCTTATGAACCTCAAGGACAATAAGAGAAACGAAAACAAGGACACTACAGGAATTTGAAACCTCTAGAACCTACAGCTATGGCAAGTATTAACATAGCCCAAATCCTAGCAAGATTAACATAAATCCTTATACTAAATCCTTATTTATTTCAGTTCCTACAACTCAGCACAACACATCTGCCTTTCAACAAACAAAAAATCACGAGACATGCTAAAAGTTGAGAAAAAACACACAGTCTGAAGAGACAAAGCAGGCATGAGAACCAGACTCAGATATGATGCAGATGTTGTAATTATCAGACATGGCATTTATAATAACTATGATTAATATGTTAGAGACTCTAATGGAAAAAGCAGACAACGTTCAAGAATGGATGAGCAATGTAAACAGGGAGATGGAAATTCTAAGAAAGAATAAAAAGGAAATGCTAGAAATCAAAAACACTGTAACAGAAATAAAGAATGCCTTTGATGAGCTCATCAGTAGACTGGACATGGGCAAGGAAATAATAAGTGAACTTGCAAATAGTTAAAGAGAAACTTCTGAAAATGAAACTCAAAGAGGAAAATAAATGTGAGGAAGAGGAAGAGCAACAGAACATCCAAGAACTATGGGATAATTTCAAAAGATACAACATATGTATATGGGAATACCAGAAGAAGAAAGAGAAAATGGGAAAGAGGAAATATTTGTAACAATAATGGCAGGTAATTTTCCAGAATTAATGGCAGACACCAAATTGTAGACTCAGAAAGCTCAGAGAACATCAATAAATACAAAAAATCTACACCTAGGCATATCACAGTCAAGCTACCCTTCCCCCACCAAGAAAGAAAAGAAAAATTTTCAAAGAAGTGAGGGTGGAGGATGGTGGTAGGAAGAACCATCCACCAACAATCATCTTCTTGTTCCATAGAGGGACAAGATAAGAATTACATCGGACTTCTCATCAAAAACCAGGCAAGTAAAAAAAGAATGGAATTAAGTATTTAAAGTGTTAAAAGAAATAAACACCAACCTAGAATTCTATACCCAGTAAAATTATCCTTCAAAAGTGAAGGAGAAACAAGGACATTCTATGATAAACAAAAACTAAGAGAATTCATCGCCAGTACATCTTCCTCACAAGAAATGTTATGAATGAAGGTTTTCAGGCAGAAGGAAAATTATATGTCAGAATTTGTATCCACATAAAGAAAGGAAGAGTATCAGAGAAGGAATAATGGAGGTCAATGAAAGAATTAGTTTTTTTACTTTTAACTGATAACTGGTTAAAGTACTAGTAGAAACAATGTATTAGGTGATTATAGCATATGGCTAAGTGAAATGAATGACAGCAACGCATAAAGGGAAAGAAGAGAGAAATCAGTAATACTTCATTATATGGTACTATAGTTTGGATATCTGTCCCCTCCAAATCTCATGTTGAAATTTGATCTCCAATGTTAGAGGTGGGGTTTAATGGGAGGTGCTTTGGTCATGGGGCAGATCCCTCATGAATGGTTTGGTGTGGCCTTAAGATAATAAGTTATTTGTATTAGTCCCTGTGAGAGTTTTCCCTAGAACTGGTTGTTAGAAAGATGCTGGCGCCTCCCTCCCCTCTCTCTTGCTTCCTGTGCTGGTGTGTGATCTACGTATATGTCAGCTCCCCTCTGCCTCCCACCATGAGTAGAAACAGCCTGAGGCCCTCACCAGAAGCTGAGCAGATGCTTCCTGTACAGTCTACAGAACTGTGAACCAAATAGAACTCTTTTCTTGATAAATTACCCAGCCTGAGGTATTCCCTTTATAGCAACACACAGACTAACACATATGGTATCTTCACATCTAATCATGAAGTAGAATAGTGTTGTTTGAAGGTGGACTTAGATTAGATAAGAATGTTTACTGGAAACTTCTGGACAACTAAATCTTTATCCTCTCTAATAGTGATCTAGTAGTAGTTTTAGAACAGGGCAATAATGTAGTTGGATTTCTTCTTCTTAATTATTTTGTTGGGGTGCTGAAGAATAGACAGTGGAGGGCAAACTGTTGTTTCAGAGGAATTGCCTTGCAGGGCCCACAGATAAAGTCTGCCTGGCCTAGGCTTGCTTTCTTTGCTTTCTTTTCTGACACTTGCTTCCTGGTTGGAAGTCCTGACCATCTTAGATGTGGCTTTGCAGAATTCTGGGAAAGCTGCCTTGCCTGAAGACAATTTACTCACAGTACTGTAAATTATTTTTATTTTGTTTTATTTTATATGTCAAAGTGCATAAAACATCAAGATTCATATTAATTAACTGGGAGACAATTATAGTAAGACCTGAAAAGTCATTCAAAATAATATAAAAAGAACTTAATCAGATTGTTGTCCTATCAGCAAGCCAAGATTAATTCTCCAACTTGAAGGGAAGGGGGCAAGGAGGTTTTTTGTTTTGTTTTGTTTTTGTTTGTTTGTTTATTTTAATAAGAAGGAGAGCAAAGAAAGAAGTAACTTTTAAGCTTGAAGAAAAAAGGTAAAATACTGAACTTCTCTCTAGAACTTTCCACATTCAGGGAGTTTCCTCACCTAAAACCAATAATACCAACTTCCTGTGGCAGTGGTGAGGATCAGATGAAATAATCAATATAAATGGCTTTATTATTATTACTATTAACATGGTTGTGTGTTATTTCTGTGCAACTTTACTCCTGGCTTCCTAATACAATTGTATCCCTATTTTTCTTCCATCCAATATCCTTATATCTTCCTTTTATTATATTGTAGTATTTCTAAAAGTTGTTTAAAATAATAATTGGAACAACATCCTTTATAAGGAAATGATATAAATGTAATTGAAACATGTACATTATTTTCCATGCCAGTGCTGAATCTTATTGTGGAATCCTGGCATAGATAAAGCTTATGCTCAGGTCCCATGTGGCTCAAGGGGTAACAGAACGGATGGAAAGGGTGTTGAATGCGTGTAGCAGGAGAGACGCTGCTCCCATTCTTGCTGTGGCTCAGGCCTGGGAGCAGCTGCAGCAGGACTAGTGTCCTGCACATTAAGGCCCCCACCAAATGCATTTGGGCAGAATAGAAAACAGCATCATCCAAAGGGCCTGCTTTCAGGCAGTGCTAGACCAATGGCTGCTGATGGAGAGAATTTGGGAAGGAATAAGGAGAGAAGAGAAATCCAGTTGAAAGAGTAGACTGTAGAAAATGAGTAAGTAGACAAGACATCATCAAAATAGCAATGGCAGCCATGAAGAAGTGAATGCCATGCTTCAAAACTCCCTTTTGTAGGGCAAGGTGCTCAGCTCTCTGTGTCCCAGTTTCTTCCTCTATGAAATGGTGATTGGAGGGAGGGGAGGACCTGCAATACTTACCTGGCAAGGCTTGCCCACCTTTTTTTATCACCATGGACCCCTTTGGTCAATCTGTTGATCCATGGACCCTATCTTCGGGTTTTCCCAGAAGCAGATCTTAAGTGCAAGTAATGTATTTGAGGGGTATAGAAAATACCCATAGAGAAGTAGGGAAGGAAAGGAAGCCAATAAAGTGGAAAATTGGAGCTTAATCCTACAGGGATACTCTGGGACAAGGTGGAAAACCACTTCTCAGAAGTTTTCCACCTGAAGGGTGAGGGAGCTGGGTAATTACACACCTACTCCTGGGGGTATTAATACCCTGGCACCTCCAGCCTGCCACGTGTGGCCATCCAGGCAGTGCTGCTTTGCATAGTTGGTGGGGTAGAGAGATGCAGATGCTGGTAGTTGGAATCCAGCTGGGCACACAGACAGGTTGGAGGGATATGCAGAGGGGCACCTCCAGCATCTGCTGCAGACCCCCTTCTCAGAATAATGTTTTGAAATGCATAAAATAAAATACATAGGATTACAAAGAAAACCAATTATATTGAAATTCACTTCTCTCCACGGACCCCCTTGGGGGACCTCAGGTTAAGAAACCCTGCTAGGGTTTCTTTTCCATGTGAAACTATATGGTTTTATGACCTAAGAGCACAGATTGTGTTACTCTGCCAGGAGGTGGTTGAGTAAAGCTCTGCCTACTCTAAGTAGAAACTATTTCAGAGGAAAAACGCACTCGCCCAACCTGACAATCCCCTGCAGCTCGGGGACTATAAATGATGCTGCTGGGCTCTCTCATTCTCTTTTTATTTTTTGCAGTGTTTGTTTTGCTTTGATTATGTTTCTATGTTTTTAATGTGTCCTTTGTTAGCCCTGAAAGCACACTGGGGCAGCAATTTGCCCACATGGCCCTGGCAGCAGCTCTGCCCCCCTCGGCTGTCCCTGGGGGGCTCCATCTTTGAAGTCATGTGTCTGAAGCACTAGGGTCCCACACGGCCACAGAGGGCCAGGGTCCATCATATGGCATCATGGTGCCAACAGGTGGCTGTGTGCGGGGTGTCAGAGCAGCCGCCCCACTGGGAGCTGCACGCCACCGAGACACTATCCCACCTCCTAATGTGACTCCGTGGCTCTGTTACTCACAGCTAAATTACAGTATTGTGACTTCATTGTTGAGTCCCAATTCTCCTAATTATAGCCTAGAGATCTATTATTTGATTTGGTAACACCAAGTGCTTCTTTTCTAAATCATGTAATCTCTTGTAGCTTATTAATGTCAGGTTTGCGCACACGCAGGGACTTGGTTGTTTGCCAGGCAGAATCAAATTTTCAAATTTTCGCTGTGTTATGTTACAGGGCTTTGCTTGTTACAATCTAATTATATTGGCACTGAAATACTGAAAACCAATTTATATTAGAAAGCACTTTAACTCTTTCTTTGGAGTGAATTTACATGCGTAAGTGTCTGCCACACCATTGGTCTTTTTTTTTGTTGTTTGTTTTTCCACTGGGAAATTCCCTCTGGGAAAGAGGCAAAACTATAGTCCCTTTATATTAAAAAGTCTGTTGTGCATGGAGAAGAATTGTGAATATGGCCATTCTTGAACATGTTTGAAGCATGGAGAAGTAAGTGCGCCCCTCCCATTTCCCTAGGTGCTCCCTGCTAGGAAGGCCACTTGCCCCAGGCACCCTGAATGCCCTCTCCTGGTGGGCGTCACCTCTGGAACTGTCCCTCTACAACTTCACCGCCATCCACAGGCTTGGACCATGTTATAGCTTCCCTGTCCCCTTCTCCCCTTCAGATGCATTTTCCTATGCTATGTTTTTTTCTAGGGGCCCAGTGGGTCCATTGCCCTGAAGACCAGGACGGACTTGCTGCCTATAGAAGTTCCTCAAACCTCTTCGTCTCCTAAACTTTCCTGTCTCACTGAAAGGTGCCAGTATTCAGCAGCATTCAAGCCAGAAACATGGGAATAAGCATTGCTTCCTCACCCCCCAAGTCGAATCCATCAGCAGCCCAGGTAATTAACCTCTACCTCGCTGCCTGTATGTGAGCATCCCTCTCCACTTCCATTGGCACTGGGATCATCCGGGACACCATTACCTCTTAGAAGACTGAGGAGATCCTCTGAATGAGTCTCCCCCTTTTTTAGTTTCCCCCCACCCCATTTATTCACCATGGAATGACCAATGTGATATTTCCAAAACTCTTGAAGAGATTCTCATTGGACTTAGAATAGAATTCAACTTCTTCTGGCCGAGGAGTCTGGTGGAAACTAGCTCTGATCATGCTTCTGTCTCACTCTGAGCCAGGCACTTGCTCATTCAGAACTTCAGCCACACACGGCTTTTCCAATTTCTCTTTCCCACACTAGGGCATTTGTACACGTTCTTTCCTCTGTCTGCAATGCTTTCGGTATTGCTGGCTCCTTCTGTTCCTTCTCATCCTTCACATCTCAGACAAAATGTCACTTTCTTGGAGAGACCTTCCTTTCCCTCTGTTTAATCAGGTATTGCCACCACCCCCCACCACCCCATTTCATATATTCTACTTCGTGTTTATTTGGTTTGTGTCCTTATTACCTCTCTACCCCCAACCCCTTGCCCAACACTGTGAGATCCAAGAGGGTAGAGATTTTGTTCTGGTCACCACCAAGCTTCCAGTGCCAAGTCCAGTGCCTGGCACATAGTTTAAGATCAATAAATAACTGTTGAATAAAAGAGTGAATGAATCCCAGGAAATTTATTTTCTTTTCTTTATAATGGAGAAGAATAGATTGTTCCAACTCTTTGGACCTGTCTAGCTCCCTGTCTTCCTTCCTGGCTCTAACAGAGTGGAGCTGCTCTCCACTCTCCCCGAAGGTATAGGGTACAGACTCATCCTCTACCCTGGCAGGAAGTCGAAGAGCCATCCCAGCTTGGTCCAGCTGTGGTTTGGGGTCTCCATCCCACCTTTCTCTGCTGCATCCTGAGCTGGTAACTGAGATCCCATCTGAGCCAGATGGCTTATCCTCCAGGGCAGCTTCCTGGGCCCTTCCCCAGAGGTGGTTCTCATGTGATGCTAGCATGTGGCACCCGACCAGTGGGCTAGTGGCAGCAGAGGGCCCATGTGTGGCCATCTCAAGGATCACACCTGTTTACCTATGTGACAGATGAGTGGTGTGAGGTCAGGAAGCCTCCTGTCAGGGTAGTCACAGGAGCAGACAGATGGATGGGAAATAGACAGGACCACCCCCAAAGCAAGGAAAGTGGTTAGCCAAGCACACAACGCTCCATGGAAGAGAATCCTTAAGGAACAATTACAGAATGAATTATGCACACCTACCACAGCTCTGAATACGTCCGTTGCAGAGCTGATCTGTGGACTGACATGGTTATTTAATCTCAGTTCTAACAAATCATTGATCAAGTGTATGGAATTGGCTGATCCCTTTTTTCTCCTTTGTCTAGGATTATTCTCAATAGGAATAATGAGGTGAGAAGTGCCTGATCCACATGGGTTGAAAAGAAACTGATGCCTCTTCCTCTACTCCTGTGGGTCTCCTAGAATATCCAAATACATCAAGGTTTGGAAAGGTGCCCTCCACCCAAAAACTCCAGCCAAAGAGCACAGAGCAAGGTAGAACCCTGTGCTCACTTTCCTGGAATGAGGCCCTCGAAACACATTTCACAAGCCTCTCCCCAGCTTCTTGCATTCAGAGAAGCTGGCCTGTTTCCTCGTCACTGCTACATCTCTGCCCAAACTGCTCCTCAGCCTGAAGACTCGCTTGCCCCCATCCCATTTCCACTTGTAGAAATTTAACGCATCCCACATGACCTGATTAAAAAATCATCTGCTGAAAAAAGTATTCTCAAGCCAGAATTGCACTCTGTCCCCACCAGCCCCACAATAAATTGCCCGTGCTGTTTATAGCTGGGATAATCGTGTGGTCCAGTTTGCTTAGGACAGTCCTGGCTTATGCCTGTTGTCCCAGCATCATAATGAAAAGCATCTTTTCACTCTTCAAAGTGTTCTATTTGAACACTGGATCCTATGGCATGGCAGACACACCCTGTGAACCCCCAATGAGCCATGCCCTTTTGTGGGCCTCTCCTTTTGAATGTAGGTAGAACCTGTGACTTGCCTCTGGCCAGTAGAATATGGCAAAGGTGATGGGATAGTCACTCCCTTGATCATGTTGCCATATATTAAATGGAAGACCGTCTTAGCAGACTAAAGCAAGAGATTGTCCTGCTGGCTTCGAGCACGCAAGCTACTATGATGTGAACTCTCCCTATGGAAAGGACATCAGGAAATATGGGCAGGAACTGTGTGCGAACTCTAGGAGCTGAAGACACCCATCTTCCAGAACAAGGAACTGAATCCCGCCAGTAACCATGCGGGCAGGAAGAGGGCCCTGAACTCCATAAAGGACTACAGCCCGGAGGACACCTTGATTGCAGCCTTGTGAGACCCAGAGCAGAGGGCTCAGCTGCGCCGTGCCTGCTCATCTGACCCACGGATGCTGCGAGAAAACAAATAGGTGTTGTTTCAGCCACTAAATATGTGGAAATTTGTTATGCAGCAACAAAAACTAATAACATGGTTACTCTAGTGATAGCACTAACCCAGAGCTCAAATGGTCTTATGTGTCTGACAGACTGGCATTTTCTAAAAGTCAGGGCACAAAGTATATTCATCTTTCTAGCTTCCCTACACTCACAGAGCCCCGACAGCTTTCCAGGTGCCACACGAGGTAGTGCAGCCCGGTGCTTAAATGAGCAAGGTCTTTGGAGTCAGAGTGCTTGTGTTTGAATCCCAGGTCCTTCGCTGAGTACCTATGTGACTTTAAACAAATGATTTAACCTCTCAGGGCCTCAGTGTTCTCATTTGCAAAATGGGGTTACACAGTAGTGCTTTCCTCTGTAAGGTAAGATAGTCGTAAGGATAAATTAATGTAAAAATGCTTACAACCATCAGCACAGAGGCTGCGTGAGTTTGCTATTACTTGCACTCTTTGTTTCATTTAATCCTTATGTCAAATCTGCTATTATTATCCCCATTTGCAGATGAGGAAACTGAGGCTCAGAGACATTAAGTAACTTGTCCCCAAATTGCACAGCTAGTAAGCAGCAGAGAGACTCAAACCAAACCCATGCTCGCTTTCTTCCACACTGTCCATACTTGCATCTTTCTTGAAGATGTACATTTTGGAAAAAGACAGAGAACTTTTTCCAGGATTCAACAGTGTGTTATCCAAGAACCAGAGGTTAAAATGCTCAGATTTCAAGTTTGGCTAAGGCTCATGTTCTAAAGGCAGCTTTTTAGGCATGAGTGTGTTTCTGGAAGCAGGCAGACAGTTCAGACAGTTTAGTGGGATATGGTGACTCCTAAACAAGCTCGGGGGCCTATTAAACTGACATCCCACCTGACAAATGACAATGAACTTAGACAATTCCAGTCTACTAAAAACTGGATATTTATGTAAGTGTAGATTATTGGGGCCCATAGATAATTTGCTACCTGCTCATTTTTAATGTGTTTGTGAACACTCATGAACAACTCATTAATTGTAAGTGTCTGTGAGCTTATTGTGTTGTAAACCAAGCCTGACAGCGCAACAGACACCGATAAAAGGAAGTGGCCTCTTTGCCAGCCAGTGTCGGAGCTGAGAAGGAGCAAGCATGCAAATCAGCCCAGGGATAATTGACAAGATTGCCGGGATGCACACAGCCCTTATCTGAATGAGTTTTATGTCCCTGTCCTCAGGTAACCCTGCAGAAATACAAGCTGCTGGGATAAGGGTGATTCTAACCGCATTTGCCATGGTGATACGACAGGGTCAGGCATCAAGGCCCAGTAATCGGGAAATGCGTGAAGGCCATGGCCTGACAAGTCTGAAATCCATTATTCTTCTCTGCTCAGAATGCCTTTGCTCCTTTTCTAGACTGGTGGGTTCCGCTCGTCTTTCAAGACGAGTCAGTTCCTCCTTGAAGCTTTCTCTGACTTGGCTAGGAAACACATTTCCTTTTTCGTCCTCCACCAGCCCCTTGCACATTTTCTGGATGAGCTCTAATTATGCAGGTATCTGAAATGCCTCCCCTTTTCTCCATGCTAAATGAGTGCAGAACTCAAAAATTCTTCATGGATGTCCTCTAGAAATAACTGTCTTTATGAATACACTACACAAACAAAAGCATCCGTGAGGGTCGCAGATTTCATGAGCAATAAGGAAAGGAATCACATCATTCAGTACCTCCTTACTAAAGACTAAGAGAAAACTGCAGTCCCCAACCCCTGGGCTGTGGACCAGTACCAGTCTGTGGCCTCCCAGGAACCGAGCTGCACAGCAGAAGGTGAGTGGCAGGCGAGTAAGTAAAACTTCATCTGTATTTATAGCCACTCCCCATAGCTCACATCACCGCCTGAGCTCCGCCTCCCCCTCCATCCGTCCATGGAAAAACTGTCTTCCATGAAACCAGTCTCTGGTGCCAAAAAGGCTGGAGACCACTGCTCTAGTAGATATGAGTCTCTAGTGGGACAAAACATCCACATGTTGCATTAATAGATACAATTGTATTCATCAGTATATGCTAAATTGCTGTATGGAATAGCACCAACTGACTTATAATGTATAATGCCCCAACAAAATGTAATTTTATTTTTCACGTATGTAGCAATCCGAAGTAGGTAGTCAGGGTGGTAGGTAGCACTCTTCCATGCATCAGTTCAGGGATGCAGCCTCTTTCCATGTTGAAACTCCACTGTCTTGTGTGTGTCATCTTTGTCTACACCAAAACAGCAGAAACAGAACGAGGATGGAGTGGGCCTGTGGAGGTTTTATTGCTCAAGTCTGAAAATGGCAAACATCTTACTTCCATTCATATTCCACTGGCTAGAACTTAGTCACATAGTCATGCCTAACTGTAAGGAAAGCTGGGAAATGCCTTTTGCTGAGTGCCTGGGAAGAAAAGGAAATGGATTTTAGTGAAGGGAAAGCATTTTGTGACACATCAATCTAAGTTAGTTTCCTTCCTTGTTTCCTCCTCCTCGTACTCTGCAGAGGCGGTAGATCACAACTGCACTGGGTTACACATAGTCCCCATGACAGACGTTCTTCATATTTGGAGCATCCCTGAAGAGTTCTATGTTTCTAGGTTATTTTTTATAGTAAGCCATAATAATAAGTATTTCCTACTTATAGCCATAAAGATTTCGGAGATATGTTCCCAAACACAGACTACAATTTCCACTTAGGAATTCTTTTCTTTTTAATTTCAGAATATTATGAGGGTACAAATGTTTTGATTACATGTTTTGCTTTTGTGCAGTTTGAGTAAAAGTTATGAGTGCCCGTCACTGAGATAGTGTGAATTGTACCTGTTAGGTATAACTTTACCCATCCCTTTCTACCCCCTCCTACATATTTGGTTTCCATTGAGTTTTACTAACATATGTGCACAGGGTATTGATAGATTAGTTCCAATTTAATAGTGAGTACATGTTGTGTTTGTTTCTTCATTCTTACGATACTTAACTTAGAAGTGTGGTCTCTAGTTCTATCCAGGTTATTACGAAAGGTATTAGTTCACCATTTTTATGGCTGCATAGTACTCCATAGTATACATATACCACATTTTATTAATCCACTCATGTACTGATGGGCACTTGGGTTGATTCCACATCTTTGCAATTGTGAATTGTGCTGCTATAAACATTTGAGAGCACATGTCTTTTTGGTAAAATGACTTTTTTTTCCTTTGGGTAAATACCCAATAGTGGGATTGCTGGATCAAATGATAGGCCTACCTTTAGTTTTTTGAAGTATCTCCATACTATTTTCCATAGAGGTTGTGCTAGTTTGCAGTCCCACCAAAAGTGTTCCCTTCTCTCTGCACACCAGCATCTGTTGTTTTGGAACTTTTTGATAAAGGCCATTTTCATGGGGGTTAGGTGACATCTCATTGTGGTTTTAATTTGCATTTGCCTGATGACAAAGGAGGTAAAAGAACTCTACAGGGAGAACTATGAAACACTGAGAAAGGAAATCACAGAGCATGTAGACAAATGGAAAAACACATCATGCTCATGGATAAGCAGAATCAACACTGTTAAAATGTCTATACTGCCCAAAGTGATTTACACATTCAATGCAATCCCCTTAAAATACCAACATCATTTTTCACAGATCTAGGAAAAATAGTTTTATGCTTCGTATGGATCCAGAAAAGACCCTGAATAGCCAAAACAACCTTAAGCCATAAGAACAAATCAGGAGGCATAACTGTATAGACTTAAAGCTATACTACAAGGCTATGGTAACCAAAACAGCATGGGATTGGCACAAAAACAGAGATATAGACTTATGGATCAGAACAGAGAACCCAGAAATAAAACCATGCTCATATTGCCATCTGATCTTTGACAAAACAGACAAAAACATACCCTGGGAAAAAGAATTCCTATTCAATAAATGGTGCTAGGAAAATTGGATAGCCACATGTAGAAGACTGAAACAGGATCTGCACATCTCACCACTCACAAAAATTAATTCACAATGGATAACAGATTTAAACCTAAGACATGAAACTATAAGAATTCTAGAAGAAAATGTTGTAAAAACTCTTCTAGATATTGGATTAGGCAAAGAATTTATGAAGAAGACACCAAAGGCAATCACAGCAACAACAAAAATAAATAAATGAGACCTGATCAAATTAAAAAGCTTCTGCACAGCCAAGGAAATAATCAATAGAGCAAAAAGACAACCTACAAAATGGAAGAAAATATTGTATGCTATGCATCTGATAAAGGGCTAACAAGCAGACTCTACATAGGAATTCTTATACCAAACAGTACCCCAACTTTGCCAATGGAATTTGATTACTCCCACCAAACTCTGCTTTATGGAAATCAAATACACTACTGGTTTCCATGATCCTGCACATCCATTTAAATAAATGAATATGTTAAAACATAGCATACATAAAATGACCATTTCCATAACTCCATGAGGCTGGACTTATCTATCTGCCACAACTGGTTGGCTGTCATTCTAGTAGACAGCAAGAATCCTTATCTGCAAGGGCCTCTTAAAGATGTTATTTCAGATTCTTCTAGGCAATGCCTTAGACAGATGATAAGCCTACTCTTTCTAAATGAAGTTTCTGGGTAATGGGCCATTTGATGGTATGAATGTTTGGCCAAGCATTTGCAGAGTTCAGTGAGCAAGGCTTCTGCAACTGCCACGGGAAATCACCTCCATGATCTACTCAAGGCTAGAGTTCCTGGACTATGGCTGGTGTCTGCTTTTGGTGATTATGCACAATGTGAGACTAACCCATTTAAAACTCTTTATTTGTCTTTCAACAATTGTCAAACCAGCCTGAGAAAGTTGATAAACAACGGGGATGAGGTGAAGAGAAATGCTACCTTTTTGTTTTATGTTTAATTAAGAATACGTTCAGATGAATATTATAGAATACCCATCTAAGAATGACTTAAAATATTCTTTAAGCTCACATAATAAGAAGTTAGGAAACAGGCTTTAGTTCAGCTTGTCTGCAAGCCCTTAGCTCTCTCCTCATGGTCACGAAGTGGCTGCTCCAGTGCCATGCATCACACCCTCACACAATAACATCTATTAATAAAACAAGAAGTAAGGAACAGACATTTCCCTTGGAGTGTTCTCTCTCTTTTTATCATCAGGGTTTCTGCACACTCCCTCCAGCACACTGTTCCTTAAGTCTTATTATTTATTTCTAGACTAATCACTACCTAATGGGAATGGAATTAGCATGATTGGTTTAGAATTGGAATGATTTATGTCCTGGGGCTGGGTACATTGTTACCTGGACAAAAATCTGGGTTCTTCTAGAAAGAAGAACCAGGGATCATTGTTGGGTAAGTAAGTAATCAATAGTATCTACCACATTGCTTGAGGTGTTTCTAGTTTTACATTGTACTAAAGTAGATTAAAGGAAACCAGTATTCCTAAATATCATCACTTATTTCCACCCACAGAAAAGCTTTTTATAAAATTATGCTTTAATATTATAATCTCACCTTCCCTTGAAGCATTTCTTATTAGTGCTATAACAACTACAATTATTGAGTGTTTACCATATTCCAGTGTTATATTAAGTGATCAATGCGCCTTATCTGATTGAAGTCACCAAATAAACAGGATGAGGCTGGTACTGTGAGACCCTCACTTTGCAGATAAGGAAACAGAATCTTAACATAGTCAAATATTAAGCAAAATGCCTTTGCCCAACCTCACACAGCTGGTAAGCGGTAGCAAATAGATTTGAACTTCAGATCTCTGGCTTCAGACTCTAAATCCTTAACCAGTATACCTTACTGGCTTTGTATCCTACATTACTAAGTGCCTTTTATACATATATTCCTATCATCAATTCCCAGATATTAAAATTTGAAAAAATTTGTCCCCACTAGACCTGCTACGAGAAGATCAAAACAACATATTTAACATGATTTTTGGTTTCCAGGAATCTCAAAGGAATTTTTTGCATTTATTTGCTGTTATTTTTTTCAGCCAGAAATTCTTGATAAACTTTTTTCTCTTCCATTATTCTGCCTTTATAATTTAGTGCTTAACTTTTGCCTTTTGCAAGTCTTTTGGTCCTAATATATCCATGCTTTGATCAGAAATCATTTTGGAGGAAAGGGAAATGCAAACAAATCTAATGGTCATATGACACACATGCTGAAGGGTGAGGAATGAAAACTACTGATGCCTAGAACTTATTTTGAAATGCATAAAAAACTTAAGTATATATAAATGGGTGGAAGATTTGATGAATGGGTAGATAAATGTATAATAAAGCAAATACTATGAAAAGATAATTATAGAATCTTAAGTTGTGAGTATATGGGTGTTCACTATACAATTCTTTCAAATTTTCTGCCTTGAAAATGTTCATTACAAAATGTTGGGAAATTTGTCAAAAAGAATATAGACCAATTTTTTTAAAGGACTCTCACAAAAGGATAATTTCTCCTACGTAACAACATTTAGGTTTTTTGTTATGTCAGTTTCACCACTCCCCAAACCACACAGCTCACGTTTGCAAGCACTAGGCCATGCATGTGTGTGTACACACAATCTCTCTTTCTCTCTCTTTCTCTTTCCTTTGCTGTGTTTTAGAGGCCCAGAGTTCCACACAAGTTTATGTTTTATATCTGTAACTGGAAAGATCTCTGGGAAACCAAGAAAAGATGTCTTGGTGGGCTGAGCAAGTTTTGTCCTTCTTTCCTTCCTTCTTTCCTTCCCTTCCCTTCTCTTCCCTTCCTTCTGTCCCTTCCCTCTCTCCCTCCTTTTCTTTTTTCATTGCTTCCTTCTTTACCTCCCTTCCACCATGTGCCAGGACTGTATTGATCACAAGGGACTACAAAGATGAAAGTGCACGGTCAAATAGAAAAGACCAATATACAAGCAAATAAAAATAGAACAGTCTGAAAGGTGCATACAAAAGAGGGCCCAGGACAGTCTCTCAAAGGAGGAGATGCTGGATTTTGAATGAATAAGGAGTCCGCTGGGCTGACAAGGGAAGAAAGAGTAGATAAAGACAGCACCACGTGCCAGTAAGTAGAGGCATGACCCAAATGTCAACATTTCAGAAAGTCTGGAGTTCAGGTTCCACAGGTGGTGGTGGGGTGACTGGGAAATGAGGCTCAAGAGGTAAGCAGAGGCTGAATAATGCAGAGTCTTATATATCACTTATGCTCCAGGCAACTGAGTGACATTGGAGGACTTAAATAGGGGACTAAAATGCAAGGTAGACCAGGCGATGTGGAGGAGGAATGGGTGGGGGGCAGGGTAGAGGCAGAGGCAAGGCAGGGTCTGCTGTAACAGTCCAGGTAAGGCGAAGTAAGAGTGTCTGAGCAAAGGCAGCAGTGGATGGAAGGATAGAAGTGGATTTAAGAAAAACCCAAGAGAAAAACAAGACGACTTGACACCTGAAGACATGTGGGGTCATGGGGTTATCTAGGATGACTCAGGTTTCTGGCTTGGGGCTCTGGGAGTGGTGATGCCATTTCCAGGGTGGGCGACACTAGCAGAGCCTTGCTGCTGAGCTGGCAGCATGGGGAGAGACCCATTTCCCTCTCTGGGAAGTCCTCCAGCCCCACCATGGCCTGTTGAAGGTCTAGATTTGTCCCACATGAATGAATATTTGTCCTTTTCCTGCTTCCAAGTCAAGAGAAGGCATACTCTGTATGGTCACAGCCTGCTGGGAAAAAGCCCTGCAAATGGCTTCAGAAATGCTTTCCAAGCCATCTGGAGCACAGGTTGGAGGAACCCTCCTCACCCTCCGCAAACACAAGCCCAGCTCTCACTCCTGGATCTCTGGCTTCATGCCCCCTGTCTGCTGTCTCTAAGAAACAAACCCTATGCTGTCTCACTTTATTATGAAATTAAATTTGTTTCCAAAGACCTCAAAGGAGGAAAATGAAATTGTTTTCAGCTTTGATTGTGGTCATAATAAAATAGCTATTTGGGGGGGAGAAGGGGATTGTGTTATTCTTGGATAAATGAGGAGCAAAAATACTTTTTTACAGTTTGCCATAAAGACTGCAATAGAATTTTTCACAAGACAAATGAAATCAACAATTCAGAAAAGATGAGGGCATCTCCGCTCTTCCTCTGGACATCATGCACAGTGGGACATTTGATCTCTGCCAAGCTGGGAAAGCAGCAAAACAGGCTTCCAGTTTGCATTCCCAGTTACCCCAGCTCTGTCCAGGGTCAAAACCCTTCTCGCATTTACTATGCCCCATTCCCCTTTCCTGCCCTATTCCCAGCTTCCTTGTTGAAATTAGTGTCTGGAGCCCGAATGAGATTCGGTTTGTTTATATTAAGCACTAACCATATGCACTAAGCATGTGCAGAACACTCTTATGTGTCCACCTCATTGGATCATCATAAGCAGCTCCATAAAGTAGAGAATGATCATTCTTGTTTTCCAGATGGGAATACTGGAGTGTGGAAAGGTAAAACGACTTGCCCCAGGTCTCACAGCTGGTGAGTTAATAAACTTAAAATTTTGAATATAGATCTGTCTGACGTTCTTTTCCTTACTCTAAGTTTCCTCTTCTCCCTTAGGGACCCAGGCCTTGGTAGGGCACCCACAAGTGGCACTGTCTAGTGGAAATAAAGCAGGATTTAGTAACCAAGCCCTGTGGTCTTAGGAAAGTCACTCTGAGATGTTTTGCATCTTGGTGTTCTCATTGGAAAAGAGGGAAGAAATAAATTCAACCTAGAGGGTTGGATTTTGTAAGGAGCAATGAATGGGTAGAACATACGTAAAGAACCTATTAAAGAGTAAAGGCTCAAAAAAAATTAGTTTCTTAAGGAAGCATTTGTTGTCTCATTCTAGGATATAGCGTCCTAATACCCATGAAGAGGGAAAAAGGAAGATAAAAATGGTACTTAAAAAAGACAACTCCCCTATGACACACTGGCACAGGCAGTTGGGGGTACTTTGGACCCAATGGCTTTGGAGTAATCTAAAAAAATCCCTCTGTGTTGGCAGCTACCCGCCTACTCTATATGCTGAGTCAGTAAACACCCTCTCCATCCCGAGCCTGGGCTTCAGTCTGTGCCCAGGGGCAGGAGCCAGGGGAGGCACTTCTTTCTCTTCCATCCTGAAACAAAAGGATGGTTTAGTGTGTTATGTACTAGCAGAGCACTTCCCCAAATCAGACTTCAGAGGAAGTGCTCACTTCCCAAATGACCTAAAGAGTTTTGAAGAAAGGTTAGGTTTTCAATCCCCTGAGTTTGCAAGATAATGTTTTTGAGTCAGGGTCTCCAATCTGTTCTCTTTTAATCCGTGCATGAAGACCCAAACCAGCCTCCAAACCCTGACCCTGGGGGATAAAAAGGTGAAGGGAACTTTGGCAGTGTGCACACAGCCTGATGTTTGCTCTCTGTCCCACTGCACTCTGACTGCTCACGCTGGGTGACTCAGCTTTGAAAGAAGCCAGAGACTATGGAAACGCTCTGCCTCCTAACACCCAGTCAGGGCTTCCCCCGGCCTGGTTCTGAACCTACAGACTTGAGTTGCTGTCAAATTAGATGCATCTCCCTTTAACTCTCTTTTAAGTCTACACATTTAAAGGCCTGGCCTGGAGACCTCATTGGTATAAAGTATTTGGGTTCTTTGATGATTTTCTAATAATAAATAAATCAGACATTAGAGTTAAGAACTGCTGAAATCTCAGAAATCTGCCCCCAGTTTATCGCAAATCTTTTTATGTATTCAGATGCTTTGGATACACATTAAAGATTTCAGCCCTTATTTATGATTTTGAACATTGCCTTAGCTTTTGACAAATGCATCAATAATTGGCAAGGGAATGGGGCAGGACACACTTTGGCTGATGTCCCAAGCCCTGGCCTCTCTTGGCAATAACTCCATATGCTTATGAGGAATCAAGCGTCATTTATACGAACGAGCACAAGTGCTTGCTCATCCACAGATTGTGCCCGTGTGTCCTGGGAACTCAGAAGCCCTTGGGGAAGTGAAATGATCCTTAACATCATCATCAGAAGACAGGGGGGAACAGGGGTAGGTGCTATGGGGACACAAGGGGAGCTGCCCCTATGGTGCTGTATCAGCAAAATCCAGAGCCCTGCCTTCCTCTCAGCCTCTTCTCTTGTATGTGGCCCGAATCCAACAAGATGGCCTTCCCCACCCTGGGCCAGTGAGGGGGTGAGTCAGGGAACAAATGAACAAAGAATCTGAGGTTGGGGTGGAAGAAGACAAGAGAGACATGAAGAACAAACTTCCTCACCTTCACAGCTGAGCTTCTGATTAGAGCTGGGATGCAGTGAGAGGATCACTGGCAAAGCAGGATACAGGCAGATCGGGGCACCAGGACACGGAGGGGAGGACAAACCGTGCCATGTGAGAAAGACCTGCAGAGCCTGAGGCTGGTTAGTGTGGAAGAAAAGGTGACATGGGGGGAGGGGGAATGAGAGCTGTTTGTCGCTGTTTGAAGGGTGAGCATGAGGAAGACATGCTCCCATGGTCAGAGAAATGAGAACTAGAAAGCCACAAAGGAACATATTTCCATAACACTTTAAGGGTTCCACCAATAAAGGGAGGAGAAATGGAATGCCACTATTTATTGAGCACCTACTATGAGTGGGGTCTGTAGGAGGCATTTTGTGTTGATGAGGTCCTCACTTTAGTGCTGAAAATTGAAGTGATGAGAGAACCAAAAGCCAGAGAGGCTATGGAACTTATCTGAGACCCCACAGCCCGTGATGGACTAGGGAAGAGCTTGAATTTGAACTTCTACCACTTCTTCACACTGACCCTGTCATGGTCAGTGATCAAGCAGAGCCTGTGTGACCTCATTTTAGGTGATTGCAGAGGAATTTCTGCAGGGATGAAGGCTCACACTAGCTATGCTCTTAGGTCCCCTCCCAGTCTGAGGACCTCTGCACACAGGCCTGGTGGCCCAAGGAAGTGTGTCTGGAGTGTGGAAGGCTGGAGAGGAGGAGGAGGAAGAGGAGGAGGAATGCTTTGTGGGCAAGTCATCTGTTCAGCAGAGTGAAATGAATGGCAACTAGGCCTCTCCTGGGACTGATCCAACTGTACCCGACAATAAAACGCTTCACAAAGAAACCTGACAATTTAGTTGTTAATTTAAAACATCCTTTCCTAAGCTGCCTGTAACTACAGCCTAATTGTTGCAAGTTGGTGGCTTATTAAAAAAAAGAAAGCAAAATCACATAAAATACAAATGTGTATTTCTTTTGCAATAATTCAGTCTATTCTTATGTTCATTTTTCTCTGTACTCTTTCATGTTACGATCAGATTCTAAATCTATGCACTAAACATTTATTTCTATAAAAAGTCTAATGTCATTTCAAGAATGTAGAGGTTTCCCACTCTCTCTTGTAAGAGGCAACTCAGTGGTGGAAACAGTCTGGGCTCTGAGGCATAGGACCTGATTTCAGGCCTGGAATGGAACAGTGGCTAGTTGGCTACTCAGGCAATTTATCTAACCTCTCCAACTTTGGTTTCCTCCTCTGTAAAACAGATAGTAATGTCTACACTGCAATTGTGTTGGAATAGTCAAAGAGATCAAGTCTATGAGAAGATCTTTTAAGCTCTAATAAATAATACTAACATTTGTTATTCTTTTCTAGCTCAAAGGGCTTGGTGCATGAGGCATTCTTTTGACTCCTAGGGCAGTTACAGATTTAGTAATTTATTATCCACTCACCCATCCTGTCGTCCATCTGTCCATCCATCCACCCATCTATCCATCTACCTATCTTGCTATTTATTTAACAGATGTTGATTGAGTTTCTGCGATGTATCTTCCAGATACCAAATCAGGATCTAAGAATATGGTATATGGTGTGAATAAGATATAGTATGATTCTTGTTGCCAAAGTCCTTCTGTCTGGAGAAGGACTATATAGGACTATATATAGACACACACACACACACACACACACACACACACACACACATATACATAGATATATATAAAATTATGCAATGAAATGGCCATGGTAGAACTCTTAAACCATGGAGGAAATATAACTATTTCAGATTATTTTGTGTTTCTAGTAATCTATTAGGACTAATGGAGAATATCATGATAAATTCAATTGTCACTCATTCTGCAGTGGGAAATAGAGCAGGCCTTGGCTATAGAGAAGGGAGAGATTACCTCTGGACCTGGGTGTCAGATGGGGTTGCCATAAAGAGACAGGGGAACAATTCTACCGGTGGTGTCAACTGTCTCTGATTCATGGAGGCTGGCCACGTGAGCAGAGCCTCCAAAGCTCAAGTTCTTCCCCTCTTCTTGGGCCACTGGTGTAGTGGCAGGGACAATAGCTGTGGAGGATGTTTTGTTTCCAAACTGCTCATCTTGACAAGCAGCCATTCAGGGAACTGAAAATTCTTTGAGGACACAGGAAGAGCAGCTACCACCACCACAATCCTGTGGGAGAGACACGTCTTAGCACAATGTTACCCTTAACCCCAGCTACCCTTGCACTGTGGGCATACCCTGGGAAAACAGTGTACATGCATGCAAAAGATGATCCTAGCTAGTTGGGTAAAACAACTGGAAATGGCTGATATGGTTGTCAGAGCCCTGGAAGCTGTTCTGGATTCAGACTAGAGCTTCAGACTTAGCAGGGGACTAGAGGCCAAGCAGGAACGGGGGGAAGCAGACCTGTAAATGGGCCTTTGCAGGGAGATTAGGGGAGCAGGAGCTTCCACCATATCCTGGGTTGCAAGATTAATTACACCTGCTGTGAGCAATGGGCTCTCTATGTTCTGCCAGTTGGGTTCTCATTGACTTAGAGCCTTGTTGAAAGATTTCATTCTCTGCATCTAGGCTAGTTGAGAGGGACAGGTGCTGGTAATTTTTATCATAGTTATTGTCTACAGGTCTTTTTATATCCTCTTCCTATTCCCATGGATATAGGAATGCAAACACACAAATTTGAGGGGTTGATATAAGATTTGATTTCACTCTATTTCACCTCCTTCAGTGTAAATACAGGCACCACTTATGTTTAACTTATTATATGTTAGTTTCTATGCTGAATGTTTTATGTACAATATCAATGTATCTGTTAAGATTCTTTATAAGGAAAGTAGCAGAAGAGCCAACTCAAACTGGCTTAAGCAATGAGGGACTACATTGGCTCCTGTAAAGGGAGAGTCTTGAGGCAGATTTAGTTAAACAAATCACCAAGACCCAGTTCCTTTCCATCTTTGTTCTGTCTTTCACAGTTCAGCTTCATCTTAAGGTTTACACCATGGTCATGATATGTCTACCAATGGCACTTGGGTTTATAGTCCCAAAGAAGGAACCAACGACCCTTCCATGGACCAAGGAAGGTCCATGTCTAAAGACTGTCCTCCCCAACTAGCAAATGATCTAGGTTACAGATTGGACCAAGTTAAGTGTCCACCCCTGAACCATCAAATAGCAAGGGGATGGAACTGTGCTGACTGGCTGAGAGTATAGCAATGACCCACTCACTGACTGACACTGGCTTCTTTCCCTTCCCTTCCCTGTTTCACTACCTCATTCCTCTCCCCAGTTTTTCAAGATGTGATTCTGGGGGAATCCAACCTAAAGCTGCATCTTTTCCCCTACAACTCATCTGTAGGAATCTCCATCCATCTTTATTGCACCTAAGGATGTGCCATGGACATAACTGGTGCTTGGTAGGTGTCAGATAGGTGCATAATCCCAACCAGGAATGTAGTAACCACATAGAACATGACTTTGTCCCTTGTAGGCACAGAGAGTATGACCATGACTCTCCTCCCCATTTCATTATTTCCTTTGGGTCCCAGAGTAATGGAAGGAAGGCGGAGGCTGGTTTATGTTTCTAAACCCTAAGAGACTGTTTGACTTGAAGCTTCCATTGATATCATAGGAGCAAACTATAACTGGCACCTGGTTTCAAGAAGATTCCAGGGAAAGAATATTCACAGAAATTTTATACATGAGATCCCAGAAAATAATTTAGTACCTTCTCTAATGTCTTTCCAATTTCACCTCATTCCCAACACCATAGCTCACATTCTGGAATAAAAATTGGAGGGTCATTGAGGAATGCCTTCTGATATTTTCTTCTGACATTCCAAGAGGTATTACTCTACCAATTAAGCAATTTAGATTAAAATACTTTTAATCTTTCCAGACTACCTATCACAGAATGTAAACCAAGTTCTTTAGGGAGTGATAAAATATTATTCATAAGAAAAATGGAAGCTATAAAAGAAACATTCTAAAACAATTAGCAGAGAAAACAGCATTTAAGGAAATCATGCCATATCCCTGGTTGGTAGATTAAGAAAGAAGGGGAGTAAATAGCTTTTATCCTTTGCTCTTCAGATCAGTTTGTAATTCTTTTTGAATCTCAGGCTTCCACAGGGCAATTATTGGAGCTTTGATATTCACAGAAATTAAAGACAAAAGGGATATGTTTGCGTGTGGGTACTTTCACACATGTGTACAGAGATTCTGTATTATAGTCAAGATTAAGTTCTAAGACAATGTAATTTATGGTGAAAAGACTTATGAAGGGAAATAAAGACCTTCCAGATCTTTACCATCCAAATTTTTTATCCACTCCTCTGAAAAAATTAAATAATACTTAAAATATATTACATAAATAATAAAAATATTTGGATAATTATTCTTACCTGTACTTTATCAAAGGAACCCACTTGGGAAAGAATTATTTAGGTAAAAGAAAGATGGAAGAGAAGGAATTCCACATGTGTTATGATGAACAATCTAAATTAATGGAGTAAATTTAGAAATCAACTACTTTTTCTCTTTTTACTAACAGCTTTCCAAGGAATGTAATACACACACGATAAACTCCACATACTTAAAGTGCACAATTATTCCTTTTGACATACATGTACACTCATGAAACCATCAAGCTAATTCACATACCACTCTCCCTTTACCAAAATTTCCTCATGCCCCTTTGTAACCCTTAGAAATCACCTTAACTTATATTTTCTACTCTTCCTTAAACTTATTTGGTGGGACCAGTTAATCTTCTGTGCCTAAATGAAAACTTGGGCTGTCACTTGAATTTTCTGGACATTCTTAGGTAATGAAATATGTTTACCACTCACTTTCAGTCTCAAAAAATATTCTCAATTTATAAATTAAATTGTCCAATCCTATGTAATGGTGAAATCTTGAAACTAGATTTAGAGTTACAACTTTTCTCCTCCACCCACCTGGGTCTGCTACAGTGAGAGAAAAGGGCATGGTGGCCACTTTGTCTTTCCTGACTTGGGGCATTCATTCCCCTCCCTTTTTGCTTTGCTGCCTCCAGGCCTGGAGCGTGGCGGTCAGGAAGAGGAATGAGAAGAGAATCATGAGGTTCGTACTTGAGTGGTCCTGCTGAGTGAGGGCCCTCAGTTGGGCTCTCTGGAGGATCCCACCCCTTCCCTCACTGCTGGTCACTGCTGGAAGCCTTTTATGTGCAGTACCCTTGGCAACGCTGCTCCCTTCCAGCTAGTGTTTACTCCTCTGCCAGCCCCTACACTTGGTAATGCTCTCAGTTTGTTTCTGCCGAGGTGTCTTCATCCCTCCAGGTTCTCTTGAGTAAGAGCTAAGAGGACTCATGCAAGTGTCTCTCATATGCACCCAGGTGTGGTCTTTGTTGCCTCTTCAAATCTGAGAGGTCACACCAAATGTAGCATGCACACACTCGCTCTCCTTTGTTCCTCTACACAAGCAGCCAGCTGCCATAATATCTGGCCCATTAGATTTATTAAACAGGGCAAGGCAACTAAGTACCCCTGCCCCAGAGGACACATATTAAGGTCTTGAACGGTCTCCTTGAAGTTCCTTTTGTTGGACTTGAGGTAAAGGTAGAAGTGCCTTCCAATTTTCTCCCTTAAGGAGCTGAGACTCCAGATACATAGACTCCTCTACAAAATCCATTAATAATCTGCAACTCAACTCCTTTTTATCTTTGTGGTAGATGAGAGTTAAGAGTTACATAGCCAAGATTTAGTATATCTTTTACAAATCCTGCTTCATGGCTTCTCATCTCAGTTTGGAATATTGCATATATTGTCTTTAGCTAAAATTAAGAAAGGAAGAATCACATTTAAACATTCTTTTACATAAATTTCACATCCTGGAGGCTAGATAACACATAAGAAATGTGAGCAATTCTTCCTCTAAAGGCCTGGGTTCCTGGTTTCTTGGTATCCTTCTTTAAGACAGTAAAGAGGGTATGAAATACCAACTACTCTCAGTACAAATCTCACCCTGGAGAATCACATGATAAAATTTCTTCCCTCTCTCCCCACTGGAGTTATGCTTCAAGATATAACAAAAAATAAGGTGATGACTTTTAGCAAAACATGCCTCGTATCAGTGGGTAAAGCTAGTGTTTAACACCTCAGTTGGGTCATCAGAGAGAACATGTTTCAAGAATAAGAGAATGTTCCTTAGTCCATAACTGATTCATCTTTGTACATTTCTAAGCCACTGACAAAGGTTCTGGCACATAGCAAGGGTTTGTATAGATATGGTTGACTTTGTACCAACATGTTCTTAGGTTTTTGACTTCTGAGTTATGGACAAGGCCAGGTAGCTCCATGGTCCACACTCATGGTGGCTAGTTCCTGGCTGAGGCCAAACAATCTGAGAGCATCCACCCCCAAGGCCCCTGTCCTCTACCTGCAGTTGTCACCTACTGATTTACAGGCCCACCCTTTCTATTATTGAGGACTTTGTGGGTTTCTTTCCATTCCACAGTCTCAGGAAATTTTAGTAACTACATAGACCACCTATCAAACAAACAGGCTCCGTAATATCTGGGCCTCCTGAATTCCTATTAGCATCCCCTGTACTCTATTTCAGAGCTCCATTCATTACTAGAACTGTTCCATTAGAAAAGTCCATTCCCTACTTCTTACTTTGACCACAGTATCCCAGGGCCCCCGGCTACCTGCCTCTTCCCCTTCCCTCACACTTCCCTGTCCATCCAGGACCCCATGGTTGGTTAGTTACTTTCTCAAAGGTCTCTTCCATTTTTCTGCTTTTCTGTTCTGCCATATCTGCCTGGCAAAACCTTAACCTCAGATCTAGTTTACATTCTACTTGCACTTCTTTTACACCTGGGCAGCTGAGCAACAGTGGGAAAGATCAAATAACCATAAACATTGTACTCTACAAATTCATGGTCTATAACCTGATCTTTGGTCAATTTCCTCTAGCATCTTCTTTAGAATTATCCCAATCTTCCTCCCTCACTGCATGCCTCCTACTCAGACTTACCTACCCCCCACCACCGTCTATCTCAGCTGATATTATAGCATATTTTGTACTTTTTCAAAACTTGCCATGTACTTGGGGCCTGGACATTGGTATTTTGTAAAAGCTGCCCAGGTGATTCTGATGCACATGCATGGCTGAGGACCACTGATCTAGAGAAACCCTGTAAACACCTGAACTTCAGCCCAGGGACTCTGTCTCAGCCCTTGGCTCCACATTACCTCCATTTATTCTGAATCAAAAGCCACTCAGTAATCTATGGTCCCAGCCACTGAGCTTCCCATCTTGGCTCCCTTCTCCCTCATTTTGCTCCACTAGGATTTTATGACCCACCTTTAGACTACTGATTTGTGTACTGCAATGATGACCCCACAGGATACTTGTGATAACATCAGCTGCAAATGCATATACGTATACACATATGCACATCTGTGTGTTTATTTAGGAAAGGTTATCAGACTGGAAGGATTGAGCTGTAAATGCCTTTAAAAGTTAGGCTGCAGAATTAGGACTATGTCAGATTGGTTATTGTCCTTTAAGCAGCGTCACCGCCAAGGCCATCTAAGGATGACCTACATTTCCAAGCATGCCCTTCCATACAGAATTTTGAGTTAGTTTGCTAATGAGAAGATGCATGGGATTGGAAAGGTGGGAATGATGTGATCGTTCTTTTCAGAAGGTTGTGCTACTCAGACACAGAAAGCTCTTTTTAAGCCCTTCATGGCAGCAGTGGTTGGAGAACTTCCCTACTGCAGTTCATCAGGATCCATTCCAGTGAGTGTTTCTCTGATCCTCAGATGGTGGTCTTCTAGACAGATCTCCATTCCCCCACTCTTCCAATATTCATGTAAATCCTAATTCCTGTTTCAAATCCTATATTCCTATAATGTACCAGTGGTTGTATTTTTTTGACTAAACCTGAGCTAATAGAAGGTCTTAATATTTTGGAGAAAAGGAAGTCTCTGAAGATTCTTGACTAGAAGAGTCATATCATAAAAGGAATGTCTGAGGAAAATTAAATACAGGGAAGCCAACAACTTACCCAGCAGGTAATGTTGATAATGACTTCATTTTCTGTGTCATCCTGTTCTGAACATGTCCCCTGGGTGGTCTGATTATCTAAAGCAGAGGCCAGCTCTGGTGACATGCTCCTCCTCTAGCTCTAGCTGAGTGTGTATCAGTACACACATGTGTTTGTGTGGACTGGGTGTGTGTGACTAGAAGGAAACATAGCACTCTTACTTGACACTTGCCTTCGTTCTGTCACGAGCCCAGGAAAGAGAGCTGGTGTGAGATTCAGAACATCTGGGTTTGGTGCTTGTCAACCCTGGGAGCTTGAGCAAGTCACACCCGCTGCTGTGCTTCAGGTTCCTCATCTGTTAATTGGTCAAACAAAGTAATTATTCCAGAGCTGCCTTTCAGCCCTAATGTTGTCCTACAGGTCCATGAATCCACTGACAGTAGGTTGATTTCCTTGGCTCAAAATGTCCCTCCAGACCTAGCCTAGGACAAGGCCAGCAAGGGCTAAGCCAGGCCTGGAAGCTGTAAGCTCTCTCCTGGGCTTGTGGTGGCTGATTTATGGACATGACCTTGTTCTGGGACAGGACCTGAGGGCAGCCAGGGAGGTGAGAACCCACAGGCACTAGAGAAGCAAACAATTGTGCCCGCAAAGTCAGGGCCCAGGAAGGGTTTGGCCTCCTCAGCTGCTGACAGACAGACAAATGGAGGGACACATCTCACTCTTGCCTCTCGGCCTTTCCCTTTCGGGAGCTACTGCCACCTCTCAGGGTGTGATGAGCAGGTTAAGAATGAGCCACAGTGCAGATTTATGGTGCCTATATAAGTTTCCCATGTTTTCTCAGGGAAGATTCCTTCACCAAGGCAGTCTCCCCTTTTTTTTTGTCCAGAGGCCCCAGGCCTACGCCACACACAAATCTTGATTGCATTAGGAGCTCTCTGTTCCCTCAGCTGCTCCTATTTTCCCTCTGAAGACACACACCCTTCCCTGGAAGTTTTATTGTTCCCACGCCGCCTCATCTTCTCACAAGTTCCTTCCTGGGGAGCTGGGACTCAGCCAGCCTCTTCTTGTGGGAAATAGACCCCAGCACCCACAAGAAAGCCCCCTTCCCTCTTCGTTATGTCTCCTATTGTCATTAAAAAAAGAAAGGCAATAAAAATCCCTCTTCCTCCTGGTGCTCTTTATAGATTTCCTCATTAAGAGAATTAAGAGCAATCCTTAGCTGCTTCTCTTTAGACAAATCATCTTGAAACTCTTTGCTACTCAAGTCAAATATGATGATTGTTTGCTGCCAGCACTCAACTCCCAGGGTGGGTTCCCGTCATCTTCTCTGCAGTTGCAGCCAGAGGGAAAGAGAAAAGCAGGTGGTGGCATTTGAGGCTGCACGTTTCCATCCAACAGCCACTCTCCTCTGGGGCTTAAGGGGAAGGAGCTGCATACTTGGTTTCTGACTAGGCTTTGTACAGAGCTGATACAATTATTCCTTCTGGAAGCCATCCAGACCGAGGGGGTTCAATGGTGAGCTCCCCATTCCTGGAAAGGTACATATGGAGCATGGCTGTTTTTCTACTGTAAGAAGGGTCAGACCGGATGACTGCTAAGTCCATTTTTGTTTGGAGTATCCTGAATCCAAGGGCCATTCATCCCCAGTCTTAACAATGGTGTCAGAATAATAGGTCCATCAAAGAAGAGTCTGATGGGATATAGAGCCTCGGCGCAACTATCAGGTGCGGGTAGGTCCTCAGGAAGAGGCCCCCGTGGCAGGGCACAGCTATAAGTACAGGTGGAAATGTCTAATCAAATTCCTTGCAGCCAAACCAGAACTTCCCAGGGCAATGAGGGGCATTGCATAATATGACATGCATAATGCAATTGGCACATTGTAGGTTTCCAGGACATGTTGAAAAATAGCTTGGTGGCTGTGAGACACTAAATTATATTGGAACATGCAATGATCTGAGAGTCAGGAGAACTTGGTGGTTGTTCTCTTTCTTTGTGTTTTTTGGGGGAAGTTATTTTCCCTTTCTAGGTCTCAGTTTCCTCATCTGTAAAAATCTAGGATTGGTGTATATCTGCATTTTCCAAAGAAGATTCTGGGGAAACCCAGTGCCATTAGATAATTCACATAAAATGATTTTGTGGTGAAATATGTTCAGAAACCCTGCATGTAATGATGTCCCTTGGAGAATGACAATGTTGATGTGCCTGTGAAAAGCTTCAAAAAGTCCTGCAGCAAAGACATCTATTTATTTTCATTTAACTTTGTGTTTCTGGGATGTATTTGAATATAGAAGTCTTTTATGCCAGTATGTGCCTTTATCATCCAAGGAACCAGTGCTCTGCAGTACACACTCTAGGAAATAGCGATGTAGGTAATCTCTAGGTAATCCCTGTCATCTCTGTGATTCCTTAGTCCTAAGACACTCTGCGCTGCTCTAGTTAGCAGGAGAATCTCCAGTGAAAAGCTTTAGCATGATGTGCATGAGAAAGAGACCCAGGCTGCCTTCGTCTTTGGATTGCATCTCTGATTAGTGTCTCTATCTGCATGCACTCTTCTCTCTGCCAAAAACAGCAGCCACATTTTTTTGACTAGCTAACCAACCTTCTCATCTCAGCTTCAATGGTACTTCCTCTGGGCTTCCTTTTCCATCCCTCGGCTCTGGGTTGGGTACCCATTTTATATATCTTTTATTTTTCCAACCATGTCTACACCTGAACAAAATCTCCATGGTCTGGGGTCATGCATGTTGTGTTCTCCACTCTACCTCCAGTGCTCAGGAAAGTGCTGGAAACATAGGAGGCTCTCAATTAATCAATATTTACTGAATAATTTGATACAAATCAAGTGACTTTGGAACTGCTCCCTTACTTAGAATGGGGGAAGACTGGTTATCTCTTATGGGAAAGTTATTTTCTTTTGTTCCAGTGCTTTTCTTTTGTTCCAGCGAGGAAGTGACAGATAGAAAGACATTAGAGTTATTCAAGACAGAACTGGCTGCCTCTATTAGGAACGCGTGTCCCGTGATTGAACATGTTCACCATAAACACAAAAGAGACCATCATCAATTGAAATTTTGGATTAAATGACTTTGACATTCCCTTCTAATGACACGAATCTAGAATTCAATTCTTCTTTAATCAATATTCTGTAAAATAAGGTCCCTTTCATTATATATCTTTGGTTTTTGAAAACAACTAAATTTAAACAATAATTAACTGACTATCAATCTATTACATTAATAATAGAAATCTAATGCATTAATAAAAATGCAGCTTAATTGCTGGAATTAAAAAGATAAACCATATTATACAGCTTTCAGTGGTGACAGAGATTATAATTTTGTAAAGTTTATGACATAGTGTTAATTGAAAATATACAGACTTCAACAAATATATGAACAGTGTGATTACAACCTGGTTACAAGCAGAAGAAAAAAGATAGGAAGGAAATAAACACAAATGTGGAGAATTTGGGTAAGGAAGATGGGATCAAAAATAGTTTGTCTGTTTTTTAATTTGCTTCTGAAAAATTTTCTCCAATTTTTTAAAGGGGTTGTCTTAACTGTAAATTTTTTAAAGATAAAAATGAGACTGGAAACAACAGAAGATATGTTCTTTGGCTCTGCAAACATTATTTTGATTTTTTTCCAGCTGAGGTTTTGGGATCTTGTTCAAAGATGACTGGACTATAAGAAAGAATAATTCTGGCCTCACTCCTCTTTCCCAGCTGTTTTGAAATGTCCTTCATAACAAGACAGAATAACAACAATCACCCCCAAACTCATTGACAACCCCCAAAGAACCTGAGGTCGAAACTAAGCTAAGATTGACCAGTTTGGCCTTCAACAACCCTCATTTTTAGGTTAAGTTGTCTTTTCTTTTTTGGAGGATCAGAGATGGGGGGAATTGGCAGTTGGCCCAGGTCTGCAACCTTTTTTCTTTGTCCTAAGATAAATCCCAAAAGCTATTACCAGGAAAGAAGAAAAAAGTTTCTGTTTGGCTTTTTGCTGCTCTGGCCATAAACAGCAGTCTGAGATCACGGGTGTTGTGGGTGCACAGGATTTAATCTCCGCCAGGTTTTCTTCCCATAAACATCCTTTCAGCTGTCCTGGCCCAAGACATCTTTCCCTTTGTGAGGCGGATGTCGGGTTTTCAATGGAGGGGCCTACTGCATTGCTCTTAATGGAGCCAACTACTCAGTCTGACCCTTCATGCCTGAAAAATTTCAGCTCATTCATGCTTGAGATATTTGGACCCAAGACAGTCCCTGACTTGGCCGTCAAATATAATCCGATGGAACAGGAAGCCTGGCATAACAGAAAGACTATGGCTTTGGGGAGTCAGAACAATTTAAGTTTGAATCCCAGTCCCTCTGCTTACAAGCAAAGTGACTTTGGTTAGACAAGTCACTTAACTTCCAGAAGCCCTCATTTCTCCTTCTGATAAAACGGTATAATCATTCCTACCTGAGGTTTTTTTTGTGCATTGAAGAAAGTATCAGATGTGAAGTATTTGATAAAGTAAACCTGAGTTCCTATTCCTTTCGTAGCTAGTGTCACAGACGGAAGCTTTGAAACCACATTTTCAAAATACCGCTGATGAACTAGATCGAGTCCTAAAGAAACTGACTGGGATGGTGAGGGGTCTGGAAGCCAGGCCCTGTGAAGAACAAACGAAAGAACTGGGCTCATTTGGTGTAGAGAAGATGAGGAAGCTATAATAACGGTCCCCAAATCTGTGATTCTCTCAAATATGAAAAACGGGGCTGACTTGTTCTGTGTTTATATTTTCTCAGTTACTGAATAAATATTTGTTATATGCCTTCTGTGTGCCAGACTCTCTGCTTGTTACTGAGGGCAGACTAGGGAACAGGCGATATTCTGCCCCCTCAAGCTTGTAATCTGGTTGGCAAGACAAACATTGGATGAGTAATTTTAAGTGTAATTGGTAATAAAAAGGGAGAGTCAAGGGCACTGTGTGGTTTCATAACCAGTCAGAATTGGGACCAACAGATAGAAACTATAGAATGATTAGTTTCAACATAATAACCAAAGAGAAGCACATAGCTGCATATTACTGGGCAATTCGTGTACTGCACAGAGTTCTGGTTGAGGGATGAGTGAAGATTGAAATCTGGGCCTTACTCTGTTCCTCAAACCATGCACCTGCAGGGTTGCATCTGCTTAGGGGTAACACATTTTTCTGATTTGCACAGAAGCATCATATAGTCTAGTAACGGTCTGGAATTGAGGCCTCCAAAAGATATCTGGGTTCCAGATATTCTGTGTTGGTCTATGTATATTTGTTGTTGCTGTTGTTGTTGTTAGTTTGAAATAGTCAGATTTTAAGCTTCAGGAGATTTCACACTGGAATCTGGATGGATAAATTGGGAAATCTGACAAGAAGACCACATTTTCCTCCATTGAAAAAATTAGCTGGAGGTGAGTGATGTCTGCCACTTTTAAAGAACTGCAGATGCCTTCCTCTCCCACCACCCCACTACCCCAATCCTGTCACTCAAGTCATTTTCTCTTCTCAAATCCTGAGCACTCGAGTTTGCTACTCGCTCTCTTTATATACCCAGCGCTGGAGGAAAGGGGCTGCCTGTTGCCCGACGGAGCCCATCCCTGGTGCTGTTCAAGCAACCACTGCAGGTCCCAGTAATAGAGGCCACGGAGGAACCTCTTACACTAGGTAAGAATTTTTGACTGAGTTTTAAGTTTTGCAGGTGCCTGAAACTCTACGGTTGAAAGTCTGTCCTTGGTCTCAGGATACAGTCATTATGCACATGGGACCAAGGTATATGGATCAAAAGGAGCTTTCCTCTATATTTTTGTTTGTATGACCGTGCCACACATCTGAGTCTATTCAACAACCTTCAGTGCGTTCCTGATGTGTGCCCAGCACCGCATTATGGGATATGGAGGAATTACAAACACAGTTAATTTTGGGCTTTGCTATTCAGTCTACTAAGTGACTGAATGATCAATTAACTGGCTAAGTAATGGTTATATGCTGAATTATGTCCTCCAAAATCCATATGTTAAAGCCCTAAGTCCTAGGATCTCAGAATGTGACTGTATTTAGAGATAGGGACATTAAAGACATAGTTAAATTAAAATGGGGTCCTTAGGCTGGGCCTTAATCTAATCTGACTGGTGTCCTTATAAGAAGAGGAGATTAGGACACAGACACACAGACAGAAGGATGACCACGTGGGGACACAGCAAGAAGGTAACCATTTCCAAGCCAAGGAGAGGGGTCTCAGAAGACACTAAATCTGCTGACATGACGCCTTGATCTTGATCTGGAGATTTGAAGTCTCTAGAACTATGAGAAAATAAAGTTTTATTGCTTAAGCTGCCCAGTTTAGGGTATTTTATTATGGCAGCCATAGCAAACTAATACACTATCTAAATAAAAAAAATTAAATCCTACTTCCTGCCCTGAACAAGCTGATATAATAGAAGAGAAGGCTTGACTTAGGATTATTCCCACCAATAACCAGAGTGATCTTCTTATAGTGAGAGCTGGATCACATTGCTCCCCTGTTCTTAAGCCTCCAGTGGCTTCTCCTTTACTTAAAATAAAAATTAAGGTCTGGCCTGCAGAGGTCCTAGTGCGACCCAGCACCTGCATAATGTCCCAGCTTGATCTGTGTGGCCCCCGCTCATGCCACACAGCCACCCTCCCTTTCTGTTCCTCCCACAAGCCCAACACCCACCTCAAGGTCGTCTTCTCTTCCTACCCGGGTCTCTCGTCCCCCTTCTTTGTTCCCACACTCTCATCATGACCCCATCCAGGGCTGGAGGAAAGGGAGTTAAAGGAAGAAGGGGAAGAACTTACATTTTCTGACCTATAATCACATAGGAGGCAATGTGCTCAGTGCTTAGTATACATTATCTGGCTGGAACCCCATTTAACAATTGAGGAAATGGAGGTTCAGAGAAGTCACAAAGTTTAAGTAGAAGAGGGGCTGGTGTTTGAACTTAAGTCTGCCTGACTGGAGTGCCCTGCCTAACAGTCACCTCACTCTGCTGCCCACAGTGCCTGGCACCTGTGTGGGGGGTGGGGAGGGGCTTGCTGGCCCATTTCAGACATCTTACAACTTTGGAGTCTTCCCTTAGACAAGGCTTCTACAGGCTCTCTTGCTAAGTGCAAATGACCATTGACATCTCCACCCTCCACCCCTCTCTACTGAGCTTAAAACAAATAAATAAAGCTGTCTTTTTATTTAACCTGGGCATCTTCAGAAGAGCTTCTGCCTGCAGCTAGACGGGACGGAAGGAGATTGAGCAGGGGAATGAGAGAAAAGGAGAGGCGAGGGCAGGCAGGACACAAAGCTGGAGTTACTGAGGCAGTGGGGTATCAAGAATTGGGAGTCAACACCCTTGGATTCAGTGGGGACTTCACTTATGGGGCAATGCCAAGTCACTTTGTCACCCTGAACTTCAGCTGGAGAAGAAGAACAGGAGTAATGCTTATCTTCCAGGGGTGCTCTGCAGAAAACTGAGAGCATGAATAAAAGCACTTTGCAAATTATAAAGATGAAAGGTGTTGATATGATTATGATTATTACTTTGTAAAATGTTCAGGCTGGAATTAACCCAACTCAGCCCTCTTGAACAGAGACAAGGCTTGAGGAATGTGACTTGGCTGTAGAGTGCTTGTGACCTGAGAGGGGACCCAATGTGTAGAGTCCATGAGTCTAGAAGTGAAGCTTTGTCCTAGCTGCGGTCAGTGTCCAAGGAGGTCCCAGATGATGAGCTTTATAAGCAGCAAGTGATGACCGGAGTCCAACAGGTACTGCCATTGAGGTCTGATGTGATCATTCCATTCAGAGGTAACACCAGGCAATGAGCCTGGACAATGATTCTGTTCTGTTTCCCAAAGGGAGGGGTCAGGAAGAATTGGACAGTTGTTGGGCTGTGGCCAAATAAGCAGGGCTTAAGTTCAGCTTGAGTAACTAGTAAGGCCAGGGCCCCTCTGGATGGGTACCATACTGTTTGGATGCTGTGATGCCCCTCTCTGCTCCCTCTGCAGTGAATAACTTGCTGCCTCAGCTGCTGTTGGCAGAAGAGCCTTCACTTGGTCCCTTCGGGGATTGCCTCAGCAGCAGAGACTCCTTTGTCCAAGGTCACCCTGACCCTGGAGCTCACATTCAATGATTGCTCAGTGCAGGAGTATAAAGGCCTGGCCATCTCAGGCCAACCAGGACAAGCCTGAAGGGCCATTGTATCTCCACAGCTCCCAGGGGGTTGCCTGAGGCTGTCCTGGGCCTGCGTCTCAGCTGGACTTCTCCCTCCCTTTCATAGGTGTGACCTCAAGGACACTTCTTAATAAACATCCTGTGGGCTAGACTCTTCCTCAGAGTCTGCTTTCTTAGGAACTCAGTCTACAACAAATACTCACTGGGCTTTAACTAAGTGTAGAGGTTGGTGGAAAGTAGAGCCAGAGTTTCCCACAGAAAGATAGGATACCAAGTCTATGATGGCATGGCTCATGCTAAGCCCTATAGGCTCGTCCCTTCTGTCATTCTTAGTGTTGGCTCAAGGACTGGGCAACACTGGATGTGTAGATGGAATTCTTAGTAAATGCATATGAGCAGGGCTCAGAAGACAGGGACAGAAAGGGATAAATTCACATGGATTTGCCATCTCACACTGCTCTGGGTTCATGTGGAGATGCCATGCAAATGCAGGCCCTGGGACTCAACAGCACTAGTTACCAAAGGCCAGGGCTTCTGGGCCCAAGGTGTATGTTGCAAATGTCCCTTCTGAATTGCCTGGATGCAGGTGGACAAAGCCCTGAAATGATGGAATTAAGATACCTCCAGGCATCATTTTGGCTCCTATTGATCAGAGTTAATAACAACTAACCTTATAATCAGCCAGACACTGTGCAAAGCACACACCATAGATTATCTCATTTAATCCTCACAACAGCTCCATGGGGGTAGGTATTCTTGGCTCCACTGTACAGATGCTATGGTTTGAATGTATGCATCTCTCCAAAATCATTTGTTGCAACTCAAGCCCCAAGGTGAAGGTACTAAGAGGTTGGGCCCTTGGGAGGGGATCAAAAATGAGATTGGTGCCTTTATGAAATGGCTCGAGTAGTCAGCACCTTCTTTTCCTTCCACCATGTGAGGACACAGCATTTGTCCCCTTCGGAGGACACAGCCACAAGGCACTGTCTTTGAAACAGAGAGCAAGTCCTCACTAGACACTGAATCTGCTGGTGCCTTGATCTTGTACTTCCCAACCTCTAGAACTGTGAGAAAATAAATTTCTCTTGTTTATAAATTACCCAGTCTCTGCTATTTTGTTACAGCAGCAGGAATGGACTAAGAAAATAGATGAAAAGCATGAAGTTCAGAGAAGGAAAAGAAAAGATTCATACTCCAGGTACTCTTTTGCTCGTATGGGAGTTTGACCTTTCAACCCATGAGACCTTTCAACCTCACATACTGTGTCTTTATGGGGGGTTTCTTTTTGGCCCTTGTGCCTTGGGAGTGGCTAATGGAGTTATTGCAGGTGTCAGGCCACCCTGAGTAACAGAGAAATGGGCTTCCTCGGTTTCTGGACCCAAAAGCTGCTATCCTGCTTATCCACAAAGAGACTGAATTTGTTCCTTTCACATCATAGTGGCATAAGTCAAAACTCTTATCAGAGGAAATAAATATAAAGAAAGGAAACCAAAGAAAGGTTAGATTAGTAGGCTTATGATTAGAAGACAATGAATGTTCATTAAATAAACAAAAAAAATGAATGGATGGATGAATTTATTTGAGCTTAAATACATCAGAGGGGTTGGCTATATATGTATATGTGTGAATTATTGGTGAAACCCTGGTTTCCCACAAGCTGCAAGAGAAATCAAGGGACAAGGCTGATATACAAGCAGTATTTGTTTTGAGCTTTCCCTCCATAGTATTCATTCCCTTATTCATTCAACAAAACTTTTTGAGCATCTACTCTGCATCAGGTGCAGCTCTAGATAATTGAAATATGTCAGTGAATAAAACAGACAAAAATCTCAACCCTCAGGGTCATCCATTCCACTGTGGGTGTGGAGTGGGGGAGGGGTGACAATAAAAATAGACATAATAAGGTATTCTAGAAAATAAGAGTTGTTGAGAGAAAACACAAGTAGAGCTGGGGATCAGGGGGATGGCGTGGGCATTTTCTGTATTAAAAAGCGTGGTCAGGGAGGGCTTATTGGGAAGGTGACATTGGGCAGAGACCCAAAGGAGGGGCAGGTGTGCACCACATAGGTACCTGGGGAAAAGTGTCCCAGGCAGAGGGAACAGCCAGTGCTAAGGCCCCCAGGTGGGCATATGCAGGGGGCATTCTAGTAGGGAGGGCAGCCTGGCTGAGAGGGGAGTAGCCAGGAGAAGGTTAAGAGAATAGTCAGAAAGACGAGGGCAGGATCATGCAGCCCTCACTGGCGCTGTAAGTGCTGCGACTTTCCTCTGAGTGCGCCAGAGACCCTGGAGGGTTATATAATAAAAAGCGACATGTTCTAACATTTTAGAAGGATTCGTTCGGCTGCTGCGTTGAGACAGATGGTAGGAGCGCCTGAGCTGTAGGCGATACCGTCCACCCTGGAGCTGCTGTCCAACCAGAGAGGAGGGCCCCCCTCCTCCACTCTGCAAGCATCTGCCCTCTCATGGGATTCTGGGCTCTCTTCAGGCTGGGGGCTCTGTGCCCACACTGCATCTGCGGGGATGGTCTGGACGTGATCAGAGTCCACCCCGCGGAAGCCACATTGCATTGTTTGCCCTTGTCCTCTGGGGACTCGGCTGCTGGCCTCTCCTCAGACTCAAACAGATCCTTCTGCTGGGTTCTCACTGCCTTTATGGCAGTAGTCTTCACACTAAACCGAAATCACTGGCTGTTTTGTCTGTTTTCCTAACTGACTCTGCAGAAATAGAAACTTCCTCATTTTTATTTTAATCTCAAGCACTCAGCAAAGTGTCTTACACAACGAGGGTTCCATTATATGGTTGATAAGTGAACGAATGAATGTGCAACACCAGTGGGTGGACATCACAGGAAATTTCAGCCTATTAAAAACAAAACAAAGACAAAAACGCCCTAACAGCCCGAGCTGTCCTATAATGAAAGAAGCCGTCTCCTAAGGCAGAGGACTTCCCATCATCATGAGGTCCAAGCAGAGGCCAGACCACAATTTGGTAGGGCTATTAAAGATGATACCGGAAGGGCTGAATTGGACCTCCTGGAACAGCATTTGTTAATGAGGGTCTGGGTAAGCTGCAGTAAGAATACAACATTTCATCTGTGTGCTCAGAGGGGATCTTCAGGGATTGGGAATATCCTGCTTGGTAGTAAGGGCCTGAGGGTAACATACTAATCCCATGGTTTTTCACACTGTAGGTCAGACCAGTTAAAAAAGCTACTAGAGTCAGAGAGATAGAGATTAAAAAAATTAATATAAAGCTGATGGGATAAAATGGCTTGGATCTCTATCCCAACTTGCTCCCTAATTCCAACTCCAGCCGCAAACTGAACTTTTTGACCCATTTGTGATGGATGGACAATTACAGACCTCCCTGGTGGAGACTCCAGTAAGAGAGAACTCAGAAGGGCAGATCTACATGTGCTGGTATCCTTCTTCATTGTCTCATCTGCTTTTCTGGGGAGCAGTTAGTGAGTTGAGGAAGGGGTCATACTTTTCCCACCTTGGAAGTAAAATAGAAATGTGTCCCCATCAGTGAGAAGTTGAAGGTGGGGACTGAGGAATCAGTGCGTGCCCTAAGCACTGCGAATGCAACCACACAGCACATCAGGCTCTAAAGTGGGGGCCATTTGTCGGCACCCCTTGCCTTGAGACAGCTAAGTCCTGTGAAGGGTTAATAGACAAGAGCTGTGGTTCTGTTTGATGGGGAGAGAAAGAATCCTACAATTGAAACTTTTACTTTAAGACACAATAAAGACACTGACATGCTGTGTAAGCATTGTTCCTGGCTGTAGTTATTCCAATTATTTTTTATGTTTTCTCCTTAAATGAGAAACATTTCAGACACTAACTCAAACACGGAGATACCTATTTATGCTTCAGAACAAACAGTTTAAGGGCATTATATACAGATGTCTAAATATTTAGAAAGTGTCTGTTTATGGGAGCAAAATGAAAAGTACCTGTTTTCATTTGAAGGATTTTATGTGAAATTTGCAAGTAGAAAAAGACAGCCCCAGTGGCAAGGGGTGTTGGAGATGAGAAATATGTGCAGGTGTGGATCGGCGGGGTGGGAATTGTGGGGTTGGGGGGTGCCCTTTGCACTAACCCAGAGTTGGAGGGAACTGGCAAATTTTGGCTGGGTGATGCTTCTTTTTAGGCTGGGGCCTAAATAAATGCCTTGAAGACATCAGGGTGTTTTAATAACCTAAAACAGGCCTCTGGACTCACAACTTCATCTTCTTATGAGACACTCTTCTTAGCCCTAAAGGGACATTTAAAGAGAAATAGGATTCAGGCCGCTTTAGAAGAGTGTAGTAAACTGGAGGATTATTATAATACCTGGGGGTGCTCTGGGCCCCCCCAAAGCCAGGGCATCATGGGAGCTTAGATGGAAGAGCTGAGAGATGGTTTAACACTTTATCTGACGTGGAGGCAGGTTTCAGCTCATTTTAAAGGAGAACGTAACGTGTGAAGATACTGTGTGTGGTTTTGGGAAGTAGTGAGGTCTCTGTTGCCCCAGGTCTTCTAAAATACATGACCTCGTATCAGAGATATTTTAGGGGATTTGCTAGATTGCAGTGTATCTCGGGCCCTTTCAGTTCCCAAGATTCTGAGATTAGGTGGTTCAGAATAGTCCCAAGTTGTTCTCTTCTTCCTGGACTTTGTTTCCTAGGACATCCTGCCAGCTCTGCAGCTCCTGGAGCTGGGGCCTCCTCAGCAGCTAATTGGACCTGAAGTAACTGAGAAAGCCAGAGCTGTTTCTTGAGCAAAGGAGAAAGGCTGTCTGTGCCATCTGCTCCTTAGTGTCCCTCTGAAGCCCTGGTTGGTCCCAAGTCTAGAGGTCTACACTCCCTCTGAAGAAGCCTTCCTTTTGCTTAACTTAGGGTATGGTCTCAGACTTCTCCATTTCTCCGGATGGGGTGAGATCCTGTATGGAGGTTCCCCAGCAGAATCATTTGCTTCAGGGTCCTCTGAGGACAGAGAACTGCAGCCTGGGTGAGGGGGAAGGATTTCTGGGCTTTCTCCCTTTCTTTTTCCAGGCTCAGAATTTAACAATGAGGCGAGGCTATTTGCATTGGCATTAGAGGGCAATGGGGAGATGCTGAGTTCTACCAAAGCCTCCTTCAGTCTCCTCCCCTCAACCAGCACAGCACGATGGCGCGGTGTGTGTTTGACGTGGGGCAAGGGGTGCACCTGACTTAGATGCAAGTGCTAAAGGCAGAGGGTCTCCTGTTGAAACAGGCAAAACACTGGCCGTATAGCCCTTTCTAGTCATGGGTGAGAGTTGAGACTCAAAGTTGGCTCTGGAGACACAGTGTAAATGGTTGCAGTGTCTTTTCAGTGGCTTCCAGTGAGGGCAGGAATTAAGGATGAGGGTCCCAGAACCCACCTGATGGGGACATATCTCACTGTGGGCAGATTCATCCAGAGAAAACTTGTGCTGGAAGGGACTGGGCAAAATAGGGAGGTTGGGAGTTGAGGGTGGTGCCATGGAGAAGGGCTCGGGCTGAGATGGGAATTGCTAGGATCTGCAGGAGGAGCTGATCAGAGAGGGCAAAGAATGAGAGAGGGAAGAATATGAGATTTAAGACTGAAATTTCAAATGGCTGTTGTTGTTATTTTTCCCTTACCCTAAGGAAGGTGAGCTCTGAGCCTGGGCATTTATTCTGTCATTTATTCATTCAGTATTTTTTCAGTGGCTTATATAAGACAGGACTTATTTGTGTTCTAGAATGAAGTCCCTACCCTCAAAGAGCTGAGTATTTGGTGGTAGCTGCAGTCACCAAATCCTACTGGAGATTTTATACTCAATGGTCAAAGTCCAAGGTGGCTGGCGTAAGGAGCAGGCCCCAGAGACCAGCTGGGGATCAGGAGCAGAAGCCCAGTAACTGTGGAGGTGACTGGCAAGAACAAAGAAGGACCCTCCTGCCTCTTTGGAGGAAACTAGTGGCTGGAGAAGCCATCAGGACTTGGGACCAAACAGGCTAGTCCTGTACCAGGAAGCACCTAGCAAGAAGGCCCAGCTCAAATCCTCAGTTCTCTGGGGGTGCCCTAGGCAGTGGGAGGTGACAGGAAGGGCAGAACAGGAGCTCGGTGGTTAATACACACCACCTCCTGAGCCACATCAAGGGGGAGGTGACTCGGAGAAAACAGTGGAGTCCTAAACTCAGTGTTGGGGAAATGACTCACACATGAGGCTAATAAACAGTGCGAATCATCACTAAGCTTCATTGGACTGGCTTCTGAAGATGCTTGAGGACTTCCTGTTTTGGTCAGATTTGGTTTGGAACTGGGGCAGGGCCAGGTCTGCAGGTGGGAAGCCACATTAGCCCCAGCTGCGGGTCCCTCTGACCTCTTTTCTCCCCTCCAGGGAACTGGCTACTTATCTGTCAAATGCTGTCTATGGGGAGATTGAATTCAACCGGCATTGACTTTGTGCATGTCCTCACCCCCAGACACAGAGATAAAAGAGACAGCCTCTGTCCCTGAAGAGGCAATGGCTAGTGTAGAGCTGGTCTCCTATTGCACCAATCGTGGTGCAAAGTGACAAGGGCTTTACGCTGGATTTGGATAAAGAGCTCGGGCACACACAGGAAGGAGCACATGAATCTGTGGTAGAGTAGACACCCAACAAATACTCACTGAATGAATTCACTATTTATTATTAGTCAGGTTTTTTGTTTGGTTGGTTGGTTTTGGTTTTGTTTCTTAGTGTGTATAAGGATGTTTGGAGAAAGGCATCATGGAAAAGGTAAAATTTGATCATTTGATCCTGTCCTTGAATGATGAGTAGGTGAAGAAGACGATTCCAGACAGAGAAAACTCCACAAGGAACATCATGGAAACTTGAGAGAACACAGCAGGCTTGGGAACAGGGGAGTTGTCTGGTATGTGGAAAAGGAGATGAGGCTGGAAAGAGCAGGTGAAGTCATCTTGTGCAAGGGATCTTGAACATAGTATCAGTCAGCTTTTGCTGTGTAACAACCAGCCACAGGATTTCTAGCACACGCATCTGCAAGTGGCTGGGATGGCTCTGTTTCAGGCATTGGGTCAAGTTCAGGTCTGACCCCTCATTGTGAGCCCAGGCTGTAAGGTAGCAGTTATCTGGAGTGTGTTCTACTCATGGGGGAGGTCAGAAACTCTTAGAGAGGCAAGTAGAAACACACATGTTCCTCAAACCCTAGGCTCAGAACTTAAACACTGTCACTTCTACTAAAGCAGGTCATGTGTCCATGCCCAATATGGATAGGCGAAAGAGAGCACGTTTCCCATAAGAGGTATTAGAGGGAGTGAGTTAATAGTTGTTTAACAATTCTTTAACCTGATGTACATACTATGAAAGACTATATTGTTATGTTCTAGAAAAAACAGGAGTGTTGCTGGTTCTTCTTTTTAGATGACGTAGTTGCATTTTAACAGGAGTGTCCAGGAACGCTGACCATAATGCAAGTGCACTTTATTCATACCTGGGTGTAGTTAATATGCTCTACTTTATTTACATATTGGAGTTTCTGAAGGGCAGACACTATGATTCACTGAGCATGACTCCCAGCACAGAGCAAGTGCTCATAACGTTTGTTGAGTAAATGAATGGCTTCACATTGTCCTCAATGTGTGATTACAGTTTAATGGGAAATGCGCATTTCTCTGCCTCCATTGACAGTTCAAGGTAAGGGTTGGGTAATGAGTGAAGAGCAGACATGACCCACTCAAGCTGGGAATGAAAATGCTAATCAGGGAAACCAACAGCCATAGAAAGCAGGTGGCCCAACCCCAGCTACTATAGTCAAGGGGCCACTTGATAATGAGAGCCAAGAAGGACACTGAATAATGGGATTTCTTCCAGATAAATGTCATTTGAAAGATATATATATTTCTAATGATAATGGCTAACATACATTGAGTGCCTCCTATGTGCCTGACACAATCTTAATATGTTTTATATATTATTTCATTTAATTAATTCCTCCTTTGGGCCACAGTTATTAATGGGGGACATCACTGAAGAGAGCAATAGTCTGTTTCCATTGTACTAGAGTTGCACTGTCATGTGCTGGTTCAGTGGCAAACAAGGACAGGAGGTTAAAGCAGTGTAAATACAATTGAGTATTGTAAGCACAGCTGATGAAGTCAGTAAAATCAAGCAATTGCAAGGGAAAGACTGACAATGCACTGCAAATGGTTTCAGCTCTCAAATAAAAACATGACCAGATCAGTGGATAACAAAGAACATGGACAAAAGAATGAAGGGGCCAGAAGGAAGAGTCATTCTGTTTCAGCAATTTTTTGTTCAGCAATTCCAGTGATGTTCTGGCGAGGAGGGACTTTGGTCCCAGGAATCCTGCTGCAGTATATCTGGTCTCCAGAACCCCGAGGGCAGGGATGTTGTCGTTCACTTTTGATGCCCCAGAGCATAGCATGTTGCTTGGCACATAGCGCGAACTCAATGTACTTCAAAGTTCTAAACTTTGACCTATCACAGGATGGAAGAGGCTTAAAATTCAGCAGCTTCTCAACCAATTATCTGTAGAAAGTGCCTCTTTCTGTTCTTCACTGGTAGATTTCTTAGTGGTGCAAGGACTACCACCCCAAGGGGGCTTAGAGTAACTACCCTTGAGTTCTCTCTTAATATCAGAATATAACCTTCTCTCTAGCCCTGTACCTGTACCCCTCACATCTGCCCAAGGTCCTGGTCTCCAGGAAACAGGCAGACGGCAAGATACAATTCAGTCCCTTTTGGAGGATCTGTCATTAAGCAGTTAAGATAAGTTCAGAGAAAGCCTCTGGCTGCATCCTCTGTTTCCCAAGTGCCTTTAGTTCATGGTAACCTGCATACAAAAGTGTCATATTCTAGGGTGGCATTTCCTGAGCTCCTGCAAATGGAACTCTTCCAAATCTCCCCCCTCCACCTTAATCTCCCTTCCCCCTTCCTCTTTACTCCTATCTCTGCTGCGTCTGGGCTTTACTGTGCTCCAATCTTCAAGTTCTGAATTATCCTTTGAGTATGAGTTGACAAGTCCTATTTATTTTTTAATTAAAAACAAAAGGCACTTATTAGATTGCATCATGTAGCCCACAGTTTAAATGAGGAGTCTGGAGAGTGAGGAGGCTCAGGCAGGAAGCAAGAGAGATCCTAGAAACCGAGATCTTACCCAGAAATAGTTGGCTTAGGACACCACTGCCGGAGCCATTGTTTCAGGACAATTGTCACCCCTTGGAAACTTCTGAACATTCCCATCATGCTGGAGCAGAAAGTGATCTCTGAAGGCAAGTCCTTTTACCTTTTTCATCTCACTTTTAAAAAAACATATAAGAGGAGATTTATTACAGGAATTGGCACCCATTGTTATGGAGACTTAGAAGTCCCACAATCTGCTGCCTGCAAGCTGAAGACCCAGGAAGTTGGTGGTATAAGTCTGAAGGCCTAAGGATTGGAGAGCTGATGTTGTAAGTCTGAGAACCACGAACACTGATGTCCAAGAACAGGCCATGATGGATGTCCCAGCTCAAGCAGGGAGAGGCAATTTGCCCTTATCCTGCCTTTTTGTTTCATTCAGAACAATGCCCTCAGTGGATTGGATGGTGCCCACCTACATTGGGAAAGGCCGTCTGCCTCACTAAGTTTACCAATTCAAATGCTGATCTCTCCAGAAACACCCTCACAGACACACCCAGAAATAATGTTTTACCAGCCATCTGGGCATTCCTTGGCCCAGTCAAGCTGACACATTAAAATTTACCATCACGGCCACGAATACCAGGAAGTGGGGAACATCAGAAACCATTTCAGGAGCTGTTACCACAGAGTCATCTCATAATTTACAAACTTACATGAGGCTAACAAACTTTTAAAATAGGGATAGTTGGTTAGCAATACCTTGATGTATTATAGTCTCCCCCAAAAAATAAAAAAAATCCTCTCCTGTTCAGGTGGGGGTAGGTAGAAGATAGGACTGGAAGGATGAAGGATGAAGAAGTACCTGGTCCTCCTACTTGCATAAAGCATCTATCACTTAGCAGGGGTCCAACAGATGAATCTTTCTTTCTTTCTTTCTTTACAATCTGTGCTGAATGTCTTTCCTGGGTGAAAATTACCTTGTGGATTTTGAGTTTTGACCACATGGATCAGGTCTTGGCAGATGAAACTAGTTGTATTAAGTTGAAGATAGTCTTACATTTAAAATGCCTTTGCACCTTCCAGCTGACTGTTAGGAAATATCATGGAGTAGGAAATCAGGCAACATGGAAAAGAGCAAGATGAAACTGCTCCATGACTGTTGAAGCTGTAGTAATAGGAGACCAGTATCTCAGTCCCAGTAATGCCTCTTCTTCCTTTATCCATTCATTGGATATATATTTGTTAATATCTACTATGTGCAAGATACTCTTAAAAGTCCTGCAAAATAAAGACCTGCTATGGTCTGAGTGGCTATGCACCCCCAAGTCATATACTGATACTTAATCCCCAGTGCAATAGTACTAAGATGTGGGGCCTCTGAGAGGCAATAAGGTCACGAGGGAAGAAATGTCCATATTCAACAATCTGACAAGAGGATGAATTATGTTGCCACCCAACCAGGTTCATTTGCCCACTGCCCAAGAGGAAGTCAATACGCTGAGACAGCAGGGTTTATGGCAGAGAAAGAAGTTATTCTGCATAGTGCTAAGCAGGGAGATGGGAGAAATTTCTCAAATCTGCCTCCCCAAGAATTTGGGAGGCAGGGTTTTTAAAGACAGTTTGGGGCAGGCAATTGAGTCTGCTAATGGGCTGTGTTTGGGGCAGAACCATAGGGTGGTAGAAATTGTCTTCTTTGCTGACCAGGTTCTTGGGTGGGGGTGACAAGGCCAGTTGAGTCAGTTCCTCGGCACGGGCCGCTGGTCTGGGTGGGTGAGCCGCTCCACTGGAATATGGGACCTGGAAGATATCTCAGAAACAGCTCCTAGGTTTCATAAAGGTGATGTTATCTATGGAGAAAGCTAAGAATCTTTATGACCACCAGCTATGTGGCTCCAGAGTGGCAATTATAGAGAAGCAAACAAGGGGACAGCTGCTAATTATTATCATTTTTAACTAGGCCCTTACCACAGTTCTCGCCTTGTACCTTTTTATCAATTTGTAAAGGCAATTTCAATTACATGCTAGGTAGAAGAAATAGCATTTACATGGGCATGGAGAAATGAGAGGAAATGTCGTATTCGGGGAACTCTGTTTGGCTAAAGTGCATGGTCTCCACACAGAGGCACATTCAGGGGACGAGATTTAGAAGAAAGATGGGCAGAGTTTTCGCTACCTCTAGGGTAAATCATGTGCCATCTCTGACTTTTAGTTAGTTCATTTATATAATTGGACTAGAGTCTTTGCCCTCCCTAACTCATAGGGCTTAGATTAGAATTATAAAGGGAGGTAACATCAGCAAGATGGCAGAATAGGAGGCTCTGGACTTGCTCTCCTACAGATGCACTGAATAAACAGCCACACATGGATCAGTTCTCTGTGAGATGAGTCCAGAATTATAAAGGGGAACAGGAAGGGCCCTTAAAGGTCATCTAGTCAAGAGGTTTTCAAACTGTTCTCAGGGCTTCCTTGGGGACCTGGGGCCCACCTGTCCTCAGGATGGGGACCAAATAGGCTGAGAGCCCTGTCTCCAGCTTCAGTTAGAACAGGAGTGCTTTGCTTGGAGTGTTGGGCTTCTTAGATGAATTGAGAAAAATAAAAGGCGAGGTTCTGATGCTAAAAGGTGAAGTCTGAAAATCACTGCACTAGTCCAACACTCCCATTTTGTAGATGAAGAAAATTAAGAGACAGGAAGATCAAGGAAATGACTTGCGAGGATCTAATGAGTCAATTAACGGGCTTTAAGAAGAGACTGGGTTTCAAATGATTGAAAATACATTCTCATGCTCATTTTCTTCTTCAGATCAATCAAGGTGTCCCCCTCCTTCCTCTTGGAGGAGCCAGGCTTCTGCCAACAAGATCTTCCACAACACTTTAAAGACAAAGGATCAAAGTAGAAAAACAAATGCTAATGCTCCCGACTCCACTGCCCACCTACTGGGCCCTAGAGGTTCAAAGCTTCCAGACCTAGGGAGAAGCCCAGCCCCCCTCCTATCACCTGGGCTCCCTGCTGCTTCTTCGATCCCCCTCCTTCCTCCAGCTCCTACTTCCATGTGGCTTTCCAGGACCACTCAGGTCTCCTGACACATTTGGACCAAAGAGGCTCCCAAAAGGTTTTGACTCCTAAATAGTGCCCTGACCACGTGGACTGGGTGTGTGCCTCTGGCTAGCTGTGGTGGATAACTCTTCCATCTATTCAAAATAGGTTTACAAGGTGTAGGCAGAGAAAAGGATTGGAAAGTACACACACTTCAAACTGCTGTAGAATTTTGTAAAAGTGTCTGTGTGTTTTTAGGCAAAGCACTCCAGTTTTCTGGGTCTCAGCTTTCCACTTTTAGAAATGAGCAGCTGGAGGAGTTATTTCTAAGGCCCTTATCGGCTGACAAATGCTGCTCAGCCTTGTTGTTTTCTATTCTCTTAAGACATTCTTTGAAGAGCGTATTCCCATGAGGAAAGCGCTTCAGAGGGGAAAATATGGCAGGTATGTATTCCTCGTGATTATCTTTAGGACAGTTTGGAGTGCAAGGCACTGTAAAAGGGGGAGGGGGAAGAGGAAGGAAGAGTCATGCCAGAGTTTGCAGAGGGGATGTGCTGCTCCCTTGAAGAGTGCAAAGGACCACTGTGCCAGGAGCTGGGCTCTGAGCCACGGAGGAGGGAAGCCAAGGAAGCCCAGTGTTGGCTGGATCTGCCCAGCCCCTGGGAACTCTGGCTCCATTGGACTTCAGTAAAATTTGAGTAGGGCTGCATCCCAAGATTCAGTAGCAATGAGTACAAAGTGAAAAGTAGTGAGAGGGCACCATCTGTGCCTCATGCTTTTGTAATTCCTGCTGTGAATGTTCTCTTTTAATGCTAATAAAAAATGCAGTTGACTAAGTCACTTTCCGGTTTTCATTTTAAAGAGTTTCCTCTAGGCAGGACTGAGGAGGCATAGTGGGTCCACACACCAAATGGGTTGTTTACCCCCAGTTTCTGACCTGATTAGTCAATCGCATGCAATACTGGGTTGTTATATATTTTAACTATCATTAGAACCTCTAGAACTTTTCACCTGGGATGTTGGAGCAGAGAGACAAAAACCCTCAGGAAGATTTGTCTTCATGAAAATTCAACTGAGCACTCACTATGTGTCAGACACTTAGACGTGCCCGCAGTTCTTAAACATCAGGTCTGCTAGTGTGTAGTGCTGTCAGGAAGGAGCTATGGTTCCCCAGTATTATAAAACCCTGGAAAGGACTCAGTGAGAAAAAAGGCTGGAGAACTAACTCCAACCAGACCTGACAGTTCCTCAGGCTGTACTAATGCCACCTCCCCATTGCCTTCTTGGGGTAAGGGAGCTGACCTGGCCTCTATTCTACCAATTGTCTGCAATTCCCTGAAACAGAAAGGAATTGTAATAGCAAGGAATCGATCCTCCTAAACTATGCTAGTCCAGAATTCCCCTCTGCACTCATCTTCTGGCAATGGGGTTACCTCCTTTAGGAGATTTTTGTTTTCAGATCCTTAGAATTGATTTCACTGTCTTTTTTGCTTCTACTGCTATTTGTATGTCAGATATTACCGTCTCCATAACACTTTACTATATTTGTCTATTTAAAATGTTGTCTTCCCCAACCAGACTTAGATATTTTCTAAGAAGGGACCAGGTCCATTTATCTTTGCCTTCCCGGTGCCTAAGAATTCCTGGTGCATAATGGGGCTTTATACATACTTGTTAAATGAAAAATTGTATGACAAAATAAGTAAAAATGAATGAATAAATAAACCCATTCCTAATTTCCTGCTCAATGTAGGCATCACTAAATTATGTTGCCTACCTGACTTCTGGTGGTATTTGTGTTCCAGACCCCTGCAGTAGGTGATAATTAATTAAAATTAGGATCAGCTGGAGTGTCAGAAAATCCTGAAATAGCAGTGGATTAGTCAGGATAGATGTTTCTTTCTCATGTGAAAGTTTGAAAGAAACAGCCAAGGTTTGTATGATGTTGCATGGTTTATTTCTATCTTACTGTGTATGACCTCCATTGCCAAAGTCACGTTTTGGAGTGGGATGCTCCAGCCATCACATCTATCTTCCATCCTGCAGGAAGGAAGGGCGATAAAGAGCACATTACCTCCCCTTAAGGATACTGTTTAAAGTTGCACACTCCCTTTCTATATAAATGATATTGAGCAGAACATGGCTGAGTCACATGGCCCCACATTGCTGCAAAGGAGGCTGAGAAATGCAGTCTTTGTTCTGAGTAGCCCCCTAAAGTGTGGTAGTTGGATGACCACTGAAGTATGGTGATTGAGAACAACGCACGGTGCCTGCTGTAGGAACCATTTAATGTTTCTCTGTTTTTTTTGGTGAGGGAGTGACCAGATCAAATCAGTAATTTAGAAAGATCAATATGGTGGCTGGAATGAAGGAGATATTAGAGAAAGAAGAGATTGGAGTCAAGGAGACCAGTCAGAAGCAGCTGCACAAGTCCAGATTGATGAGGAGAACATGGAATAGGACAGTAGCAGATGGGATGGAAAGGAGGATGCAGACTAGTAAAGCAGTATGATGGTAAGATAGGCAATTCCTGGTGAGTATGGCTGGGGGTGAAGGAAAAGATGGAGTCTAGAATTAGGCTCCCTTTCTGACTGCAGGCCTTGGACATGGGGCTGTCATTGATTGGTTTGGGCAAATCCAGGAAGACCTCAGTGGGTGGAGTATAGGGGAGTGCAGAGAACACTGATGCTGATTTGGGACCCTTGAATACCTGGGCACCCCCCAGAAGGAAATTCTAGAGGTTCCCCAGAGCAGTCAGTGGTAATGGCAATTAGTCCAGCTGGAATGAGAACAATGGATCAGGAAGCACATTTGGGGATGACAGTGGGGTTGGATTCCTGTCCTCTCTCTGGTCACTATGGTCACGACTCTCTCAGTGGGGCCCTCATTGTCCCTGCCAACCAATTCTCCAAAGAGTTTCAAGACAGAAGTAATTTCAGATTCTTGCTGATTAAAAGGAGCCTATCAGTGTGTGCCTGGAGTCTTGCTCCTGCTTCAGGGGGGAGTGAAGGGTTCCCAAATTCGCAGCCAAGCTTCTAGGCAGCATCCTGACTATGGAGGGAGGTGCTGGGTGGCTGGGGCAAGGCAGCCACGTGCCCAGCGCTGTGCCAAGTGAAAGAGCCGCACGCCCGGGTTCTGCCATGTGTTTGTTTATTTGGTTTGGCTGATGTAAAACATACACCCAGACTCACAGCCTTAGGGCCTGTGTTCAGAGCCCACATTTAATCCTCAACTAAAATCAGAAACAGCGCAGAAAAACAGAAGGCAGCCGACATAGCAGAATACAGCCAGGTAACAGAGTTTGCTTGTTCATTCATTCGCTTGCTTATTCATTCATTCATTTAGCAAATGCATGCCGAACACTATGCAAGGCATTGGGGCTAGAATGTGAATACCATGTGTCTCTGAGGAGCTTAAAGACACGGGTCAAGGAACAGAGACAAGGAAAGAGGTCATTTTAGTACCAAGTGAGAGGTGCATGATACAGATTACAGCATGTATCTGATCTGGTCATTTTGTGGCTTAAAATCTGACAGGGGCTTCCCTCATATCTAACCAGGCTTTCATAGATCCTACAATCACACCCTCAACCCCCACCCATGCTCCAAGTTCGGGGGATTCCAAGCAGCCTGGGGATCACTCTTTCTTACACATCTCCCTTCGCACACTGTTTCTCCTGTTTGGCAGGTCCTTCCCTCTGTTCTTTGCCACTTCCCACCCAGTCTTGAAGGCCCAGTGCCATCATCTTCTGGTGACCACCCTCTGGGTCCCCATGGAGTGTCCTGCAGCATTTATTGCTCCACTGCTCCTTTCACCTGCCCATCTCCCCACTGGCCTGTTCACTTCCAGCAGAGATGGAGCTTGTCCACATCTCTATCCTGGCCACTAGTTGATGCCTGGAACAGAAATGCTCTTTATAAATGCCTGTCCAAATGAACAGATGTAATTTAGTGCCACCATGGATAGCCCCAATGTGCCACAACTAAAGTACACTTGGATTCTGGAGTCAAACCCTGAGCTCTGTCACCTCCAACTTACCATTTCCACCCTCTGAACCTCAGTTTGCTTATTCCTCAGCTTAAGCAGATAATATTCCATGAATGTGTCTCACGTGAGAAATGTTTTATTTTGTGTGTGTCACCTTTCTTTCCTTAATGCACAGCATTTATTTATGACTTGCATTATTGTCATCATAAGAAGACATCAAGGCCCTGCTCTAATGAGTGAAGGCACAATCTCAGTAGACAGGAGGGATGGGTGAGCTCAAGGTCTTGAGAAGTGCCTGTCCCCAGGTAATCACCAGGCAATGTGGGTAATGCAGCACTTCAGGTTATTACAAAGGTGTATTTGATAATATAGAAGAGTAGAAGCATTCTACTCAACGGTTTATTTACTTGATGTGTTAACCTTAGGCAGAGTAATTTATAAGCAATAGAAATGTATTGCTCACAGGTCTGGTGGCTGGGGAGTCCAAGTTAAGGTGCTGGCTAATTCGGTTTCTTCTTGCTGTGGCCACTTTCTTGCTGTGTCCTCCCATGGTGGTGGTAGGGGGATTCTCTTCTCATCATGGTGCCAATCTCATCATTAGGGCTCACCCTCATGACCTCATCACCTCCCAAAGGCCCAGCCTCCCAACACCATTACCTTAGGGGTTAGGTCTTCAACATATGACTTCTGGGGAACACGGTCTGTAGCAGCCTCCCTTTGTACCCTTGCTCCAGGTTCTACAAATGTTAGGGGTGGCCTGGGGTGACACAATCTGGAAGTTCAGGGGAATTAGCTTCCTCTGGGGTGATCCTTAACCAGTAAGAACAGGAAAAGGGAATGAGAGGTAGCCAAACACATAAATGCCCTGTTAAAAGAAAAACTTTGGACAAGTTAAACTTTACAGAGTTTAGAGGCAAAGAGCAATTTGCAAATCAGCCAGCCCCCAGAACCAACATAGGCTCAGAGCTACTCTAGTGCGGTCACATGATCAAATAACATAGAAAAACCAGAAATGAGGTACAGACACAGCTGGACTGGGGACAGCTGGACATTTGTCTTATCTGAACCTGCTTTGAACAGTTGGCTGTTACTTATTACAAGAGTACGTTACAGTCTGTTTACACATGAAGTTAGGAAACAGTTCACTATGTATGGAGAAACCTTTAGGCCAGACTTCTTATATACATGGAAGCAGCTTTAGAACAAACTTAACAATCATATCTCTTCCCTGCTTTGTGGACTACTCCTAGAAGTTGGTTTTCCCTTGCAAATGATCCAGAGAAATTCCAAGTGCTGAAGCTTACCTGCTGAGCAAGGTGCCATGCCTCAGGGAGGTTCGCAGTGAAGTGGTGGCCAGCTAGTCTGCAGAGTAGCTGGCTCCATGAACAAAGTTCAACAACCTCTATATGTTTTTGATAATCCTCTTCCTTATCTAACTACTTGACCTTTGAGTTATTTCCCAGAAATGATGATGGATTTTCTGCAAGACAAAGGAGCTGAGATTCTGAAGGTCCCAGGACAGACTTCCTGATGCCAAGACTCACCATCCCCCTCAACTTGCCCCAAGGCACATGGTCCCTCCTTAAAAAGCCCATGATCTTCATTAGTCAGAAAGCCAGATTTGAGGCAGCTTCCACTGTTCTCCCAACAGGATATCTGTTGTATTAAAAATTCCTTTCTTCGTTGGCAATCCTCTTAGTCTCAATAATTAGATCTTTGTGCGACAGAAAACTATACCTAGACCAAAACTCCCTTGTGGTTTGGACAACAGCATCACATTGCATCTTTCTTTGCCTCACTTCCATTTATAATTCATCCTCGTCATCCTCTGGACTTACCCGCCAGGCCTTAGTTTTGCTCCTCCTAAATGTTAGCACTTTAACCCTAGCCCTGGGCTTAGCTTTCTAGAGGATTCAGAGTGAAAAAACTGCCTCTCCCACTTACTAGCTATGACTTTGAAGCAGGTTACTTGACCTCTCTGTGCCTCGGGTTTTTCCTCTGTAAAATGGGGTAAGTGATAGTAGCTCCCATATAGAATTCTTATGAAGTGAAGACTAAATGAGTTAATATATGTCAATTTGCTCCCTATAACCACTAGCTTTTGTTATTGCTCTTTCTTCAAAGACACTGTATTAGTTTTCCTAGGCTTCCATAACAAAATACCACAGACCGAGTAACTTTAACAACAGAAATTTATTTTCTCATAATTCTGGATACTAGAAGCCCAAGGTCAGGGTGTTGGCAGGGTTGGTTTCTTCTGAGCCCTCTGCCCTTGGCTTGCAGGTGGCTGTCTTTTTGCTGTGTCTTCACATGGTCTTTTCTCTGTGTGTGCTCATCTCTGGTGTCTCTTTTTGTCCCCAAATTTTCTCTTCTGATAACAATGTCAGTCAGGTTGAATTAGGGCCTGCCCTGACGGCCTCATTTTTACTTAATCACCACTTTCAAAGCCCTATCTCCAAATGCAGTCCCATCCTGAAGTACTGGGGCTTCAACACATGAATTTTGGGGGAACACAATTGATCTCAGAACAGACACTCTCAAGTGCTACCTCAAGAATGACCAGATTGCCCTGGTTTGCCTGGGATTTTCCTGGTTTTAGCACTGAAATTCCTGCACTCCAGGAAATCCCTCAGTCCTCGGCAAACCAGGAAGATTGGTCATGCCAGCTCTTCTGGAAGGCTTACTTGAGTCGTTTGCCCTATCTAAGCACTAGAAAGACTAGATAAACCCACTGTGCATCTAGAACCCCATCCTTCCTAAGTGAACTTTGACATCATTGATTTGCTCAATTCACATCAGCTTTGTGAAGTAGGTGGGGCAGAAAATAATATTCCAGCTACATAAAGTAGGAAACAGACTCATCGTGCCTCTCCTGACCCTGTTTATCTTTCTCCTGGTTCTTTCAGGACTACATGCTTCCTAGACCTTGACCCACCCCTGCCCAAGGACCTAGGCAAGAGGTAAGCAATCAGGATGTATCAGTGAGTTAGTCCTGAAATTTCTCATCACTGATTTGAATTAAAGAACTTAAACAGACAGTCTTACTTGCACTACTTAGGTGGGGTGATAGGTGGGCCACAGGCTGGGCATAAGAGCAAATGCTTCTGGCTGGAACACAGGGAGGGTGGGAGGGAAGCAGAGAGAGATGCAAGCTGTGTTTGATGGTCTGCTGTGAAAGGCAAGGAGGGAAACCATTGATTAGCAAGCTTTGTTTGATCTGCTCAAGGATCAAAGGGACAAACACCATGTGCGAAGATGAAAGTTGATCTGGAAACCTGGTGTCCCAGCCTGCTGGGATCCAGCCGGCCTTGGGCCCATGGGTCAGGGTGTGGACTCTCATGGGAGCCATGGGCAAGACTACAAGGCCACCATGTCCTCACCCTGACCCCTGACCCCTCCACTACCCACTGACTTTAAGAAGAGCTTTCTCTTGCCCTTTGGGCCCTCTCTGGGATAAAAGGAGGTCAGGGTTATAAAGGGGCCCAGGGATCAAGCATTTCTTCGGGCCTTTGAAGAGCATGGGCAGGTCGCCCAATAATATGTGATGAATGCTATGATTAAGCTGAGCTTGGAAGACTAAACATACATCACTGAGAAACCCCTAAAGCTACCCTAGGGGCACAGAGGAAGGTAGCCCCAGTTTATGCCTCAAGGAATAAATCAATAGAAGGAGAAGGTTTCTGGTTTTTTGGGGGGGGAGGAGGGAGAGGAAAGCACATGCACAAAGCCAAGGAGGTGATCGACACTATGACACACTAGAGACCTGCCAATATTAACTAAATTTCTAATCTGCGCCAGGAGCTCCATCATCTCATGGACTGCAAATGGCATCCAGTGAGGTGGCCCTGGGCTTATTCCATTTCATAATGAATGAGAAAAATGAGGCTCATAAAGTTTGGGTAACTTGCCTGAGGTCACACAGTTGGCATATGGCAGAGCCAGGATGTGAACACAGCTCTGCCTACTTGAAACTCTGGCTTCTCACCAGTAGAGGCATGATCACATCCATGTTTTAGAAAGTTCTGTCTGGTCCCTGGGATAGACTGGAGGGATGGGAAGGAGAGGCAGAGAGACTAGGTAGGACTCTACTAGTTAGGTTTATGTGCCTGATATAATCTCCCAAGCCAAAAGATCAAGTTTATTTTCTATAAATTTGAAACCAAGTCCAGTGGTGGCAGAAATTTAATCTTAGTTCAGAGATTTCTCCCTCTCTTCCTTCTCCCCATAGTAGCATCTAAGTTCTGCATGAGGAAGGGCTCATATAGCATCAAACCATGTTGTGGGGATGGAATGAGAGTTGGGGAAGGGTGGCAGTGCCTACCATTTATTCAACTTTAGCACCCAAGGTCCACCAAACGTGGATCAAAAATATTTTTTTAGAAGCCAACAAAAAATAACAATATGACAATAAAAATAATACAAATAAGGAAATAATACAACTATTTACATATAATTTACATTGCATTAAGTATGATAAGTGATCTGGAGATGATTTAAAGTATATGAGAGGATGCGTGGGGGTTATAGGTGAATACTATGCCATTCTGCAAAAGGTGCTTAAGCACCCATGGATTTCAGTATCTGTGGGGGTCCGGGAACCAATCCCCCTCAGATACCAAGGGATGATTGTAATTTGAAATTTTTGCATGGAGATGGCATCCTTGACTATTTAGAAATGCTTTTGAGGTTGGTATAGCATATTATTAATTTTTAACAAAAATCTAGTGATGTAAGTAGGGGTAGGGTAGCATCACCTTCATTTAATACAGGAGAACACTGAGGTCCAAAGAGGACTAATGCTGCTTGCTGGAGGCCACACCGTCATTCTCATGCATTTATTTATTCATTCATCTCAAATATCACATGCCTAGCCTAGCAGGTGCCAGGTTCTGGGTTTGGTACTCACTGTACTAAAAGAAACAAGATCTGGTACTGAACCCAGGTTGCTCACAATCTGATGAAGGAGACAGACACACAAAAGAACATTATAAACCAATGGGGAATTGACTCAACAAGTATTTATTGAGAGCCTACTAGGTGCCTGGTACTGGGGATATAGCAACAAGCATGTCAAAGTCCATGTTTTCATGTTGAGGAGACACAGAAAATGCTAAGTATATAATATCTTAGGTGGCAATTAATGCTATGAAGAAATGTCAGGAAGGAAAGCGGGCAGAGTGTGGCTGGTGTGGAACTGTGACATTTTAGATAAGGGCTAGAGAAGTCCTCTCAGGTAAGCAGCATGTGTGAGAGAATCAAATGAGGTGAAGAAATACTTCCCAGGAGTCCAGGAAGGTGAAACATTGAGTGCAAAGGCCCTGAGGCAGGAGGAGGCTTTGTGTGTTCCAGAAGAGAATGAGAGAGGAGGAAAGGAGAAAGGAAGGTATGGAGAGAAGAGAGGACCAGGCCATGGAGGATGGAGTTCCCACAGGTGTAGTGAGGACTTTGGACTTTTTTTTCCAATAAGATAGGAAGCCACTGCAAGGTTTTGAGCAAATAAATGATGTGACTGAATTGTGTTTTGACAATATCACCCTCACTCCTGCATTGAGGATAGATTGTGGAGGTCAATGGCAAAATCATGGCGGTCAATTTGACTCTATTGCAAATGGACCAATGAAGAGGTAATGGTGGCTCCTGTCAGTGTGGTAGCCATGGAGGTGACAAGAGACGATGAGATTTGGGATATATCTTTAACAAATTTGTGGCTGTTTGGGTATTGGCTGTGAGAAAAAGACAGGAAGATACAGAAATGTGGACACATGGAGAAAAGATACTGCTATAGGTCAAGTGTTCTGGGAGACAGTTTCTGAGTCTTTCAGATTTGGGTGCAAGAGGTATATCTGGGAGCACTCTAAGAAAAAGCACCTGTCAAGGGAGTGAAGGCAGCTGGAGAGAGGGGAAGTTGTGCTGTGATGCAGGCCTGACAGAGGCCTCAGCTGATCCCATGGGCAGCTCGGGAGCTGGGACAACCCTTTGTTACTATCCCATTGGAGGAAAAGGGTCAGAGTTTTATATCTCGTCATCATCCAGTTGTTATGTGAGGCACACTGTCCCCAGGGATGGGGTGTAACTATGTGGGAGGTTGCTTCCTTCTGCTGAGGGCAAATCCTGGAGATTCTCCTGTGACTCCTCAGTGAGCAGGACTCTCTGCAGTCCAGGGAGTGAGGGCCTTAGTCCTGAAGGGGACTTGGTGGCACACCACACTGTCCACTACAATTGCCCACTGCAGTCTGGGTGGGGAAGCATCAGGAAGGATTTCTCAGAGGAGGTGATACCTAGATTGGTTTCAAAGGACCCCAGTCTAGTTTTCTCAGCCATGTGATTTTTATTGTGAATGAGAAGGTGCTAGAACAAGACCTAAACTTAAGTACCAAAACTCCTTTAATTATGCTCGCTTGTTAAATCTTACACTAAGCTAAATTCTGATATTAATTGCCTTTTAAACTAAAGTGTTTTCAGCTCCCCAAACTATAATAAATCCCTCAGATTTATAGCTAGACCATTATACTTTTTAAAAATCTATTGTTTCAGAGCATATAACTATTTTCTGAAGCAAAATTGATGTTCCAATTGGTTCAAATTTCTGGCAACCAAATATTCCTCAATAAACAGAATTCTATTTAATAACATGCTGATATTTTTAATAGCTCCTATTGTCAGGAAGTCCATTCCAAGAGCTAACATAAATCCTGTTTGGTACAGTTTTGGACATTTCCTCTAGATTTTTCTGCAGAGGAGTTGGAGAATGGCTGGCACCAGGATCTGTGCAAGAGGCTATTCCTGCACTTACACCCTATTTATGATGACGATTATCATCATCCTGAGAGGGAAATATCAGATTTAGGCCCTGGAAACTTGCAGAATATATTATAAGGAATGTATGCCCAGTGAGCAGACATGTATATGTGTATGGCTAAGTATTTGCATCTTTGGGTACGTGTAGGGTTGTGTATATATGTGCACACATATGTATGTAAACAAGCATGATGAGTATGAGGGAGACCATGTATATGAATATTTTTGTTTGTGTTTGTGTGAGACTCTGCACGTATAAAGGTATGTTTATAATGCACGTATACCTGGGCAAGTGATTCCGGCATGTGTATATATTTAGGTTTGTGTGAGTGTGTGTGAACATGTGTGGGCATGGCAGTAGTTCTTCCCAGCTACGTCAGGTAATCAGATCTCATGGTTCCATGGCAGGAATATAAATGCCAACGTCAGGTTTCTCGCCTGCAGCAACATTACTCTAGTGATCCTGCTCCAAACATTTTCCTTAGGGGCCTCTCTGGTTCTTCCCTCTCTTCCCACCAGGGGTCAAGGCCCAGAGGGGCCTCAGGCAGCTTCCTGGCCTTTGGAGCTGCTGTTCTGATGTCTGCCCCAGGAGCCTTGGCTGTGGCAGTCTTGTCATGCTGGACTCTGCTGTCACTGCCAAAGTGACAATTGATGATTAGAACTGGAGCTGCCCAGAAACCCAACTTCTACGCAGGGCCCTTTGATCTGCCCAGCCTTGGAGTGGAGCACAGCCTGGCACAGGTGCCTTTGATGGGGCCTGGCCAATGAGGGGGGTGTAGGCTGGCCCTACCAGTCCCCCCAGCCTTTGATGCCCACCCTCCCTGCAAGGATAAGGCTACAGAAACAGGCTAGTTGGGGTAGGAGCCTGCCATGCTACACCCTGGACCTTAGCCTCAGTGGAAAATCACCATCTGGGTGTTTGGCCTAGTGATGCCTCGATCTTGGGAATGCAGAAGCCCATTCTTAGAAACATTGCTCTTTCAACCACCCATTTATCAATTCAGCTAGTATTTATGGAGAACTTACAGAGTCAGCAAAGCAAAGTCATTACACACATAGCCTTTTGAGGCAGAATGCTTGGGTTAAACTTGGCCACTTACTTATTAGTTGTTCTAACTTGGGTGAGTTAAGTAACTTGCATATGCTCCTCTGTGTCTTCATTTTCTCATGTTACAGGGTTGTTATAAGGACCAAATTAGATAGTGACAATAAGGTGCCTGATACTTACTAAGCCCCCACAGATGTTATCTGTTATTATTGCAGGTGGTGGGGAGGTGCTGCACAGTTGAGTAGTGAAGTCTCATCAGCTCTGAAGTCCTATGACCTTGGTTCAAATCTCAGTTCCAGATGCTGAACCCTCCACTTTCTAGTGAATTTATCTCATAGGGTTATTATGAGGATTAAATGAGCTAATACATATAAAGTGCTCTAGAATAGTGTCTGGCAAAGAATAAGTGCTCCATAGAAGTTAGTTTTTAGTAATGACAATAAGTTGGTACAAGGCCAGACTGGGCAGGATGTTATGAAGTTCTTTGCCTACCCCTGGAATAAGTCTTTAATCTTCAATATTTTTAGGTATTTACTTATTTTTCTGAGAAATCACATCAGCTCCTATAATTTTAACTGCTACTCTCTGACTCCCAAATCCCAAATTCAATCACGTCACTCCTGCTTAAATTCCTCTAGGGGATTCCATGATCCAGAGAATATTCCAAATCACTAACATAGCATTCAAGGCTCTCTGTCATCCATCCTCTGCTTATCTCCTCAATATTATAACTCATAAGTCCCGCTCCCCATCTCCTACAGCCCTATTCCCCAGGCCTACTGGCTGTTTGTAGGCAATAAAAATGTAGACCCTGTGCAAGCCTTGTATAGGCTTGTCCCTGCTACCTGGAATGCCTGTGAACTCCTTCTATTCCTTCAAGACTCGGAACTCAGATCCTTCCTATGTAAAGCCTTTTTTGAACATTCCCCACACAGCAGAGTCAGCCATTACTTCTTTCATGCTAACCTCTAGACCCAGCACTGGCCTTGGCTCCTGTGACATGACAGGACACTTGCCGGTCCACTCTCCTTACAGACTGTGATCTCCTCGAGTGGAACCTGAACTATTCTACTCTGGGTCACCAGTATTGAGCACAGTGTCTGCCACGTGGTAAACACTTCATAAACATCCACTGAGAAAATTAACTCTGTCTCTCCCATTCTCAAATCCATCTACTTCCTGGACATCTTCCCCCTGGAGTTCAGTGGCTCCTCAAGCTTAGCTGACTCATGATATTCTGTGCGCCTCTCTTCAAGCTGCTCCTCCGTAATTCCACGCAATCCTCCAATGTGGCAACTGGAGAGTCGTCAGTGAAGCCCTTGCTCACAGTCACTATGTGCCCATCCCGAGCCATTTTGATGTCTTGGGACAACAAAATTCCTGAGACTTTTTTATTTGACCCCTTAAATATTTCTTCTGTTTGTCCCCTCCTCTCCATTTGCATCCCCACTTCCACTCTGTGGATTTGCATATGTAAATCTTGTCATATTCCTCCAGGACTTGAGAAGTTTCCCATCATTTCCAGGAGAGCATCCAGACGGCTTTGCAGCATGCTTTGGCCCTCTAAGAGCTGACTCAGTTCCACTCTCCACTCTCACGTCCCCTTGTTGCAACCAGTGCTCTTGCCGTGCCTGACAACTCATCCTTCCTGAATATGCCAACTTACACCCACCACTAGCTCCCTGGACAGTTGCTCCTTGGACTGCTCGGAATGCCCTTCTCCCTCTCCCCCCCTCTAGAATATGCCTCCTTTCCCCAAACCTCATGATACCTTTCCAGACTCTTCCTCTACACCCTCCCACCACCTCCTGCTACTGCCACACTGAACCTGTTGTTCTCTCCTCGGTGCTCTCACAACTACTAATGATGAGCTGGCCATGCAGTATTGCATCTATCAATTTTAAAAAATGTGTTTATCCTCCTTTCTACACTATGAGCCCTTTGAGAACAATAGTAAGAACTTGGGTTAATAATTCTGTCTGAGCCTCAAGTTCTTCATCTATAATATGATGGTAGGCATAGCCATGCCTTCTTCATAGGGCATTGTAAGTGTGAAATGACATGCCATGTGACAAGAGTCTTGGCTCATAAGAGGCATTCAGTAAACAAGAGTGTCTTTATAGTCTTGCTGGCAAGAGTAATGCCTGATGTGAGAGGGTTCCATAGATGAGATCAGAGAGCTCACAGTCACCACAACTGAGTTCTCAGATTAATGGTGCTTTCAAGTAGACGTAGTGAAATGGCTCCATCAATTTCTTCAACTCTCTACAGTCAAGTGACTTTGTACTCATTACCTTGCCTCTTTGTATCTCAGCTTCCTTGTTTGAAATATGGAGATAATAATAATACTATGCTTATCTCACAAGGTTGTTATGAGAACTAAATAATAGTTTGCATGTAAGTATTTGTGTTGGCTATTGTTATTATTAACAAGTAAATACCATGAAGTATCTGGATCTATGCTTAGATGATGCTTCATAAATAAATCATTAGTCTCTTAAAGGGGCTGCCCAAAGACACAAGTATTTAAAGAGATGGAAACTTAGAGATTCAAAGCCAGTGACAACAATGATTGCAAAGAGCTGTGAGATAAGACACAAAATCCCAGCCCCAAATGGAGAACTCCTACCTTGCTCACAGGCTTGAAAACAGATGTGTGGGGTATATAGTCCATTGAGTAGCTCAAACCTAGAGAAGGCTAGGAAGACTTTTGGAGCAATGCCACAATGGTGTGAGTGCCCTCCCCTAATTCTGTAATTGGGGGTCAGGCCTCACTTCCACTTCTCATTCCTAACCCCTTCCCCGACGATGGGCAGAGGACTGTGACATGTCTGGGCTGAGCTCAAAAGTTCTTGCAGATTTCCAATCTTGCCTAGTCCTTCAGTCCCCTAGCCAGCATCATGGTTAGATGCTAGACATAGGAGCACCAGTCTGCATTGGTCACACTGATAGCTTCACTACTTGCTGTTATGATCCAGGGGCAGGTAACTTAGCCTGTTTCTGTCTCTGCTTTCTTGCCTATAAAGTAGAGATAGTATCAGTACCAATCTCATAAGGTTGCTGTGAGTGTTACATTAGATAATGCATATATAAAGATCGGTGTTTGATATTTGGTATATTGCTGAGTGTTCAATAAATGCTGTTTTTTTTATTAACTGCCTGCAGGCTGCCCCACCCCCTCTCTCCTGAAACCAATGAAAGATCAGCTGGTTCACATGTCAAGATACCTCTCCCCTTCTCATTAAGTGGCAACAGCGTGTCATAAATGCTTTGTCACTGCCAGCACTTTCACTAGACCATGTCTCACAGAAGAACAATGCCCAGATGTGTCCTTCTGACATCCAACACTGTCCTTACCTCCACCTTTATCTTTGTTCACATACCTGACACCTCATCCCAACCGGGCTTTTCCAAATGATCCTACCCAGCCCTGTCCTTTTCTGTTCCTGGGCATTTGCTCATCCTATTCTCTCAGCCTGGAAGGCTCTCCTCACCCCCTCTGACTTTCTCAAATGCTACCTCTTCTATGAAGCCACTCTTGGTTTTTTCCAGTGAAATGGAACCATTCTTTCCTGGGTCTCTCCCCACTTTACCTTTTGATGAGTGTCTCAACCCCACTCCACATGTACTGGACTGCAAGCTTCCTTAGGGAAAAGATTTTTATCTTACTCATTGCTATACCCCTGGCATAGGTCCTAGCACATAGTAGGTTTTGACATACTGCATTTTCCTTTCCTTATGTACCCATCAGGGAGAATTTATGAACCCCCCCAAATATCTCTGCTTTCAGAAAGATGGAGCTATCAGTGATAGAACAGCCACCTAGCTGATGGTGATACTTAGAAGTTTGATTTCTCCCCAAGCAGAGCTTGGGATAAGGACTTAGTTTCAGGAGCTCTAAGGAGATAATCCCAGTAAGCAGAGGTTGCGGAGAAAAGCCAATATAAGGGTATATTATTGGGATTGCCTCTTTGGGCCCGATGGGCTCTATTCCACTGTAGGGTTCTGAGTAGTGTCTAGACCACCTCCCAGGATGACTCCTCTGAAGGACAGAAGGCTGGAAAGTTTACCTCTCAGCTCCCAGGCCCCCTTAGCTGCTCCCTTAAGGTCATTAGTTCCTCTGAACCTCCAGGCTCTGCATATGTAAAGGCCGACTGGCTTCTCACTGGGCAGGCGAGGGCCTGAGTCAGAAAGTGAAAAGATGCCCAGCACATGGCTGAGGTGGGGCCTGGCCAGTTTGAAGTGAGTCTGAATTTGCATGGAAGCACCCACAGAAGCCATGGCTGAAGTCAGAGGCGAGCTTAGAAGATGTGACGTGGGGCACTGTCCTAGAGTGAGTTCCTGGAAACAGACTCTAGGTGAAAGTGTATTGGTTTATTGGGCAGTGTTTTGTAGAAGAATAACTCCAAGAGGGCAAGGAAAGCAGAGTTGGGCAGAGGCAGAAGTTAAATGGTAATATGCCTGTAACTGGGTGTCAGCCTGTTCCAGAAGGATCTCTGGAGCTGAGATGGTCCTTCAGAAACTTTCCAAATTGAGACAGGGAGCCGCCACCTTGGTCCCCTCACATCAGCCAATGGTTGGATGTGTCTTGCCCTAGGGAGAGGGCATACACTAGATTTTTCCTCTTGTGAAAGGCAATTCCAGAAGAGGGTCTCAACAGAAGTCATCAGCACTTTGCATTCTCCCAGCAGCTGGGGAAACGAGAGCTTCAGTCATGAAGCAGGGGCCCAGTTGGTGCCTAAAGAATCCATTGCAGAGTCCACCCCAGCACAGCTCAGGTCAACTTGTGTCTTCCGTTACCTCCGCTCCCAACTGAGGAGTCTTCCAAGTGTTTATTAGCTCCAAATTCCTTAAAACACTTAATACAAGAGGCTTGGTTGAACAAACTCTAGTCACCACTTGGTTTTTAAATTACTTTCATCATCTCTCTCTTCTCCCACCCATTCAAGATTTCCCTCACCCTTGGAGAGTGAACCTTCAACCATTCAGGGTTACTCACCCCTTTTGGTGACCTAGACTTTCATGTCTGAGAGTCTGAACCTTTAGTAGCCTTGTTCTGGTAGGACCTTCAATTTTGCAATTGTTGATTCACCATTTCTGCTGTGTATGTAGGAACCAAAAGATATTCCCTGGGAATCTTCTGAGTTATAGTCGCATTTCTGCCTGTCCCTATTTTATAGCAGCAACCTAGGTCCCTCCAGTGTAGTAACTCATTTCTTTACCTGCTGCTCCACCTGCAGGAGGAGCCCAAAATGACCTGGTGGTAGTCACGGCTTCAAATTTAGTGGAATACTTATTGCATGCCCTGGTGAAAATGCTCTTTCCTGGGAATCAGAACTATTTTCCAGCAGAAACTAAGGTTGTGGGATGGTAAACACAAATTCCGCCTCTGGGTCACTGAGAGGAGGTAGGGCCGATTTTACTGTCACACTTGATTCCTGGGTTCTTACTTTGCAACTATTGCAGACAATGGTAGGCTCAATAATGGCCCTCAGGGATATCAAGTTTTTATTCCTGGAACCCATAAGTTTTATGTGGAAAAAGTGTCTTTGCAAATGTGATGAACTTAAGGATCTTGAGATGGAGAGACTACCCTGAATTATTCTGGTGGGTCCTAAGTGTAATTGCAAATTAGAGAGGCATCAGGAGAAGGGATACAGACTGAAGAGACAATGAGAAAATGGGAGCAAATATTGGAAGGATGTGGCCACAAGCCAAGGAGTGCTGGCAGCCACCCAAAGCTGGGAGAAGCAATAAAGGCATTCACCCTGGAGCCTCTGGAGGATGCATGGCCCTTCCAACACCTTGATTTTGACCTAGTGATACTGATTTCAGACTTCTGGCCTCTAGAACTCTGAGAGAACAAATTTATAAGTCACCAAATTTATGGCAATTTTTTATGGCATCCACAGGAAAACCATACAGGGATGTAATACAATACATTGCTATTTGATTTATGCTTATACCACATACTGGAAAACAACAACCTCAGGGTTTTGCCCCAAACTGGTGCCTAGCTAAGTGCTTCAAGGGCCATTCCCTTATTCCTGCAGACCTGCATACTCTGATTATCACCACTATTTGTCAGAAAATACATGTGTATAGACATTTTGGCAACAGTATTTCTTAGCCCACCAGATCTGAGGCTACGAGCGCTGTTGTGAGTTTATATTAATATAAGATGCTTCTTCCCCAAGGTTCAGAATGACCTTGCTAGGCTACTGGTAGACTAAGGGCATATGAGACCTTGAGCCAGACACTATCTCCTACTTTGTTCACTTTTTCTGCAAAATGCTTAGATCAAGTGGGTTTCTGATTTTTAGTTATAGAAACATGCCTGATGATAGCTGCTTTAGTTATAGAAGTTTACACTTTGCATATTTTCTATTTTCTACTCAGATGCCATGCTGAATTAAGAAGTAAAATATCTGAACCTCAGCAAGACCCTTTGTTTTCGCTTTCCCTTTCTTCTTTTTTCTCACCACCCCCCCACCCCGTCCCCCATGTGGAAGGATCATTACAGCTTAAATCTTCCTCTCTAAAGCAAAATGAGTCAATTTATTCTTCTAGCAGACAGAGCCTGGGCCTGTCTTCCTCTGTAGCACAGAATGCATGTCCTCCTTGGCAAGGAGAGAAAGAAAGGCTATTGAGTACTTTTATTCCCCGTCTGTTTGATAAAAAAGCATGTTTGTTTTTGTTCATAGATTTAAAGCCCAAAATGGGCCAGTACTGTAAATAAAACATGCAATCTCATTTGAAAAATTTATTACAAGGAATTTTGTTTATGATTTCATGTTCTCCAGTAATAATTAATTGGAGGTCTTCTGTGGTCCCCACAGACCAACAATCATTCAGACTGTATGAAAAGATGATCCAACACAGCCTCTCTTCTGTCTCTAATCCATGGCCAAAGGAACCATCTCTGATTTTGCTACCACTTTAGCAAACTAACTTTTGACTCCCTAAAAAGTTAATAGCTTACTGTTGATTGGAAGCCTTACAGATAATGTAAACAATTAATACATATTTTGTATGTTACACAGTATCCTTACAATAAAGTAAGCTAGAAACGGAAATGTTATTAAAAAAATCCTAAGAAAGAGAAAATATATTTACTATGCATTAAGTGGAAGTGGATCATCATAAAGGTCTTCATCCTCGTTGTCTTCATGTTGAGTGGGCTGAGGAGGAAGAGACAGAGGAGGGGTTGGTCTTGCTGTCTCAGGGGTGGCAGAGGCCAAAGAAAATTTGCATATAAATGGACCCGGGCAGTTCAAACCATGTTGTTCAAGGGTCAACTGCAATGATAAAAATAGTCACAGTCATACAAATGATAATAACTAACATTCATTGAGTGTTTTCTGTGTGTTGGACACTGTGCTAAGAGCTTTCATTATGGATTATCTCAGTCCTTACAACAGCTGCTTCAGTCAGTACAGGCTGGGTTATGCCATGGTAACAATCACAAAATCTCAGTGGTTTACAGAGACAAGGCTCAGTTCTTTCTCTTGCTACCTGTTCAGTGTGGGTTGGTGGAGGCTCTGTTCTACATTGTCCTCTCCGTGGGACCAAGGCAGTCAATCTGGAATGTGGCCTCAGTGGCAGAGCAAACGAAAATTGTAAAGGGTCTCACATCAGCCATTAAGTGACACACATCACTTCTGCTCACAACTTATTGGCCAGAACTAACCACATGACCCTTCCTGCTCACAAGGTCAGGAGGTACAATCCTACTATGTCACCCAATGGGAGGGGCCTAGGGTGGCAACTGGAAATATTTAGTGAACAGAATTTTTAACTACCCAGCAACCTTATAAGGTAGATACTTTTTAAAAATTTCAGTTTATGGATTTACACATTACACATGGGGAAACTGAGGAACACAGGGGATATGTAACTTGCCCTAGGTCATGCATCTAGTAAGTGGTGGAGCCGAGATTCAGATTCAGAAAATTTGACGTCTTCCTGCCTCCACCCCCAACACGTGCACTCACGTGTGCGTGCATATGTACATACATGTAAACACGCTCACTCACACTCACATCTGTTGTGGGAGCTGTCTGAGTGGTCAGATGACGTTGGGTCAGTGTACCCTGTGCGTGCTTCCAGGAGTGGAAATAGTCAGAGTGGTGAGTGTGACCCAAAGTCCCTAGAGAGAATCAAAGGTCAAACAGGGAAGCTATGCGTAGTCACTCAATCCAAAAGGCAGCATCAAGGCCAAGAAGGAAAAAAAAAAAAACAAAAAAAACAACACTAAAAGACAAGGGTCAAGAACAGGACAAACTGAATGGGGAATATGGTTGGCAGCAAAGAGGAACTGGTCAGTGCTGGACACTGACCACAAAGAGGCCTTTGTGCTGCTGTAGCGTGGGTGGGCTTGGCTGGTTTAAAGGCCCAAGGAGGAAGCAGCACATGACACATTCTCCCAAGGCTGCCTCTGCCAATCCCCATTCTCCCTGGGGTGCGCGTCCTCCCCGACTTGCAGGAGGTGGGAAAGAGCCCAAAGATAGAAGATGGAATCTTCTTTGGGAGTCAGACTTGGCAGTGTTGCAGCTCAAGCAGATTCTCTTTGGGGTTGGCTCTGCATGTGAAACTGGCCCGACCCCTTGTCATAATGGATTTAGAGGCAGAAACATTGCTGTGCCATGATTCCCTTTCTGACTCTAATTCCACCTCTCATTGTTGCTGCTAGTCCAAGGGCTTTTTGAGCTGTGTCTGGCAGGGTTCTTCCTGTCTAAGATTGAGTAACAGAGTTTAATGAAGGGATTATTTGCAAAGGAGTGGATAGGATTAAGGTGCCACACAAGGGATGATGAACACCCTGAGGCTGGCAACTGCAGGATGCTGTTATTAATACTAACCCCAGGTCTGAAGGGGAAAGGGGTGTGAGCAGTTACCAGAGCTGGGCAGAGCTGTGGCTGCAGGAGAGCTCCTCCTGGTAGCGGGTGAGGCTTTCAGTAGAGAAGCATGGCAGGGAGGGAGCGGGAGGAATAAGTACCCCAACTTCTCTCTCCTTCCACCCTCTAATCTACTGATGAAGCCTCCAACTGGCAAGGGAATCTGAGTAATGTGTCTGTAAAGCCCATCTTCCCAGGGTACAGAGCAGGAGAGAGAGGGTGGAGGGGGTAAAAATATCCAGCACATATGCTGTTCTGGGTTTCTGGTCTTGACACTTCAGATGAGCCTTCTCCCATCAACTTGCGCTGCCACCAAAGTCTCCTGTGATTACTCCTGTAGCAGCAGCCGTAGTTCTTTGTCTGCTACCCTAAGGAATGTTGCTCACTCATATTCAGCCATCTGTACAAAAAAAAAAATTTGAGCAAATATTGTGAGCCAGAACTTGTATTATTATTTTATTTCATTTATTTATTTATTTATTTTTTTGAGACAGGATCTTGCTCTGTTGCCTGGGCTAGAGTGCAGTGGCTTCATCATAGCTCACTGCAGCCTCCAACTTCTGGGCTCAAGTGATCTTCCTGCCTCAGCCTCCTGAGTAGCTGGGACTATAGGCATGCACCACCATGCCTGGTTTATTTTCTCTTTTCTTTGTAGAGACAGTGTCTCACTAAGTTGCCCAGGCTGGTCTTGAACTCCTGGCCCCCTACTTCAGCCTCCCAAAGTGCTAGGATGACAGGTGCAAGCCACTGCACCCAGCCCAGGCCTTGTTTTAGACTCATGGGATCTGGTGGTGAATAGACCCAGTGCCTGTTCTCATGGAGCTTATGTTCCAGTGAGAAAAACTGACAATAGGCAAATTTACAAAAAAGCTATATTATAGAATACCAGCGAGGAAAACGAGGCAGGGCAAGAGGACAAAGAGCAATGGGAGCTCCCATTTTACATAGGGTTATCAGGAACGTCCTCTCCGAGGAGGTGACGTGCTGAGTCACCAGATACATGCACACAGGAATGCAGCGGTGTGTTAAGCATACGCTGTCTCTGTCATTTAGGAACTTTCAACCCCTTTAGGAACAAGGCATTACATTAAAAAAAAAATTGAAATGGCAAAGTTTAATTAACAATTCAAAAGGGATATTTCACAAGTTAAGAGACTGAGGCACTCTTGGAGAGGTTGGAGTTCACAGGAAGGAAAAGTGATTGCCTTACAGAGCAGGGGAGGCAGCAGGGGAGGCCCACTGGAGGAGGCGGAGCCTTGCAGTTCCTTGACAGATGGGGCCATTGACTAGACAGAAAGGAGCAGGGAGGAACCTGTTGGAAGGTGGCGGAGTGGGACGGGCTCGGGGAAGCCAGTGTGAGCAATGTGGCAGAGGTGACAGTGAGTTAGTGACAATGTGGAGCATGTGCGAGAACTAATGAGGTCTGCAGGCTGCCGGCAAGAATTTTACAGATGCTTGGAATTAGCCCCCAGCCAACTGGCACCAAAACATGCTGGGGTAATGGCTGATTTAGTAGCAGGGTCAGGCCTAAGTTGAAATTTTCTTGCTGCCTGTAGTTAGTTGTGTAAGTTTATGCAAGTTTCTCAGTTTCTCAGTTTACTCATCACTACAGTGTAGAGAAATATCTGATTGGGATGACTATTGCTATGATTAGATGTGGAACATTTGGTATAGTACTTGGCACTTAGTAGGCTCTAAGTGTTCTTCTTGGCCTAAGAAATGAACAATAAAAGGCAAGCTGCTTATCTGGATAAAAAAAGAGCAGTTAAGTTTCAGGTAGGAAGCTGACTTTTCATGTTAGTTTAAAACACAGGCAATCTGGATTCAAAATTGGGCTGCTCCATTTTCTAGCTGACTGAATTGGGTTAAATGGTAAATAATCTCTTTGGGCTTCAGTTTTTTTTTTTATTTGCAAAATATGATACTTACAATAATTATTATGGCTCGTGTTCTGAGTTGAGAAAATGCTGAAGGTTTAGCATGGTCCCTGGTACAGGGTAGGTGTAGCTGGAGTGTCTTCATTGGGTTAACATCACTACTGACTCTGAGTGATCCCAGTGGGGCGCTGATTCCCACCTGCCCTGGGAGAGAGCTTCCATGTCAAGGCTAGAGATGGTGGTTATGGAGAGGATGGCAGATGTGTAGCTCTTGTTCACGAGGTATGAAACGGAGATGTGCAGGAGAGAAGAAAGTGTGTGTGCAAAGGCGTGGCAAGCATGGCCCCCATCCAGTGCCTGAACTTCTCCACTCCTGTCTCAACTCTTACCCAGCCAATGAATAGCAGAATTTCAAGCACCCTTAGGAAACCTCTTAATCACACTGCAGAAACAGGACTCAGCAGAATTCCAATGCAGTGAGTTTGGGTAGATAGAGGCATGCCAGAAAAACACACCAATGTGTCTGTGTGTTGTGTATGTGTTCTCTTTTTTTGTACATGAAGGCTATGAGTTTTGAGTTTCTTTTCTTGTAATGTCTTTGTCTTGTTTTGGTGTCAGGGTAATGTGGGCCTCATAAAATAAGTTGTAAGTCTTCCCTCCTCTTCTATTTTCTAGAAAAGAGCATGCAGAATTGGTGTTACTTCTTCTTAAATGTTTGCCACATTTGCCGTTAAAATAATGTGTGCCTGAAGATTTCTTTTTCCAGAGGTTTTCAAGTATAAATTCAAATTTTTTACCAGTTATAGGACTACTTAAATTATCTATTTACTCTTGGGTAAGCTTTGGGAATTTATGGTATTCAAGAAATTGCTCCATTTCATCTAAGTTGTCAAATTTATATGAGTAGAGGAGTTGTTTGTAGAATAAATTTATTAGCTGTTCAATGTCTATGGGCTTTGTTGTAATATCCTCTCACTCCTAATGTTGACAACTTGTGGTCTTTTATGTTCTTTTCTTTGTCAGTATTACTTGGAGATATATTAATTTCATTGACCTTTTCAAAGAATAAGATTTTGGTTTAATTGAAATCCTCTATTGTTTTTATGGTTTCAATTTTATTTATTTATGCACTTATCTTTATTTTTGTTCTTCTGCTTGCTTTGGATTCATTTTGTTCTTTTTCTAACTTCTTGATGTGGAGGCTTAGCTTCAGATCTTCTTTGCTAATATAAGCATCTAATGCTATAAATAGCCCTCTAAGCAATTCCTTTACTGTATCCAATTATTCAATTTGATAATTTTACGTTGAAGATTTTTGCATTTTTGTACATGAAGGCTATGGGTTTGATACAACATATCAAATCTTTTGATATGTTGTATTTTCATTTTCAGTCAGTTCAAAATATTTTCTAATTTTTCTTGAGACTTCCTTTTTGACCCATGGATTTTTTTTAGAAGTATGTTGTTTAATTTCCAAGTGTTCAGAGACTCTCCTGTTATCTTTTTATTATTGATTTCAAGTTTAATTCCATTTTGGTTGCTTTGTATGATTTTAATGCTTTTAGATTTGTGAAAGTTTGCTTTATGACACAGGATATGGCCTATCTTGGTAAAATGATCCTTATGCACTTGAAAATAATGTGGCTTCTGCTATCGGGTGTTCTCTTAATGTCAATTAGATCCCACTAGTCAATGGCGTTATTTAGTTCTTAGATACCTACATTAGTCTGTTTTGTGTTGCTGTAAAGGAAATACCTGAGACTGAATAATTTATAAAGAGGTTTATTTGGCTCACGCTTCTAGAGGCAGTACAAGAAGCATGGTGATAGCATCTGCTTCTGGTGAGGGCCTCAGGAAGCTCTCATTCATGGTGGAAGGCAATAGGGAGCTGGTGTGTCATATGGTGAGAGAAGGAGCAAGAGAGACAGAAGGAGGAGCAAGGCTCCTTTCAACAGAATAACACCAAACTACACATGAGGGATCTGACCCATGACCAAAGTGCCTCCCACCAGGCCTCGCCTCCAACATTGGGGATCATATTTCAACAAGAGATTTGTAGGAGACAAATATCCAAACTATGTGGATACCGTTGCTGTCTACTTATTCTTTCAATCACTGAGAGAAAAGTGTTGAAGTCTCTAACTATAATTGTGAATTGTCTATATTTTCAATTTGGTCCACTTTTGCTTTATATATTGTAAACCTCTGTTGTTGCATGTGTACACACTTAGGATCATTATATCTTCTTGGTTAATTGACTCTCTTATCATAACATAATATCCTTCTATATCTCTTGTAATTTTCTTTGCTTTGAAATCTACTTTGTCTGCTGCTATTATAGCTACTCCGGCTTCTTTTGACATATCTTTTGGTATATCTTTTCCTGTCTTTTTACTTTTAACCATCTTATACTACTATATATGAAATGAGTTCCTGCATAAGAGTGGATTTTTTAAAATCCATTATGATGATCTTTGACTTTTAGTTGGTGTGTTTAGGCTATTTGCATTTATTGTAATTATTGATAGGTTTGTATTTAGGGCTATCATGTTGTTATCTGTTTTCTGTTTTGTCCTATGATTTATTTCCTCTGTTCTCCTTTTCTCCTTCTTTTGGATCATCTGAAACTTTTGTTTAATCATTCCAATTTAATTTATCTATTCTGTTTTGGGCTATATCTATCTATTTTTATTTCATGGTTGTTAAGGAATTAAAATATACATACTTATCTTCTCACAGTTTACTTAGGGTCAATGTTTTCTATTCTAAGTGGAATGTAGAACTTTACCATCATGTAGGTTCCTTAGCATTTTCAGTTTATGTTGTAGTTGTAGTTGTAGTTGTAGTTGTTACGTGTTATATTAATATCTATACATGTTGAAAACCCCATCAGACAATTTTATGATCTATGCTTTCAACCATCGTGTATTTTAAATATATTTCAAGAGGAGGCAAGGAGAACACTAGTTTATCATCATTAGCTAGATATTTGTCATTACTATTGCTCTTCCTTTGTTTGCATTGTTCCAAGTTTCTCACTGGTATCATTTCCCTTCTGTCCAAAGAACATTTTATATCAATTATTCTAGGGTAAGTCTGCTGGCAACTAAATCTCTCAATTTTCTTTCAGCTAAGAATGTCTTTATTCCACCTTCATGTCTAGGAAATTTTCATTAGATATAGAACCCTAAGTTTCCAGTTCTTTTCTTTCAATAATTTATAAATGGTATTCTATTTCCGTTTCCAATGACACAGATGTTAGAACTTTTGATTCTCACATGTCCCTAGGGCTGTGTTTATTTTAATTCATTCACTCTGTTTTTATTCTCTGTTTTTCAGATTGGTTAATTTTTAATTGATCTTTTTCCTTTGTGCTATTGATGCCATCTAGTGAGTTTTTTATTTTGGTTACTGTAATTTTTAGTTCTGAAATTTCCACTTAGTTCTTATTTGTGTCTTCTGTTTCTTTCCTGATGGTTTTTATCTTTCTGCTTATTTCAGGAATATTCACCCTTACTTCTTGGAATATTTTTGTAATGGCTGCTTTACAGACTTCAGTTATTTCAACATCTGTATCATCTTGGTGAGAGATTATTTATCTTTTAAATGCCTATTATACTGTGATTTTATGTTTTCCTAGTTATTTGTATACTGAGAAGTTTTGGATTATATCCTGCTCATTTTGAATATCATGTTATGAGACTCTAGGTCTTGAATAAATCTATGGAGAATGTGTTTAGTTTTAGTAGGCAGTCAACCTGGTTGGGTTCAAGCCACAAATTCCAAACTGGATTTTGTGACTTTTGGTGTCAATCGCAGTTCTTTCTTCAAAGACTTTGCAATGTTATTTGGATTTGTCCTGTGTGTGCACCACCACTCAGTAGGCTGTCTGGACCTGGTTGGTGGGCCATCTTACAGTTCACTTTTCAAAGTCCTTGGTATTCTGTGTAGGGTCAGATCCACTGCCTCAGGGAGAATTCTAATTGGGCCCACTTCCAGGTGGAAATGACTGTGAAGAATGCCTGTATACTGGACAATTGTAAACCAGGGTAGCCTCCATGAGTCTGCAGTGGTACTGTGGCATGGCGGAGTCTGGCCAATGTGGTACTGATTCCAGGTTCACGTTTTCTTAGCTAACTCAGCCATCTTCCTCAGCTTTCTCACTTTAAAAATGGAGATATTATTTAATAGGCATTTGGAACACACTAAATGGCATAAGTGATGTAAAGTGCCTAGTCTAGTGTCTGGCACATTGGAAGAGCTCAATTACTCTTGAGAATTCATCTGATCTGGTGAAGGAGGGCAGGCATGTCAGCAGGCAGAATTTAAGAACTAGGTCTGAAATGATCAAGTACATTTTCCCCCGTTTTCTATGGGTATTGTTAAACTGGTAAGGGGTCCCAGTCTTTCTTCTCCCCATCCCTCAATCAGTCTGAATCATAACCAGTGGTTAGAGGCTGCAAATGTTGTGCAGGGCCCAGGATTATCATCAGACTCCAGAGCAAACACACTGTCCATAGAGTTGCAGGGGGAGCTATGCTGTGCAAAATGCATACCAGACAGTCATCTACTTCATTTGGTAACCACGGGATGTGTTCTTAATGCACAGCTTTGGTGAGTTCTTGGAGGTGTCTTTCCATTTAAAGACAGAGATGATGTACTCAGCCACTGTGGCAAAATCTTGATGGAAATCATGCAGGTCACAAAACTAAAAAATATTATCAACAACCCAGGGGTTTTCTAAGGCAAAACAAGAGCTGGAGAGATAGGATAAGGAGAAGAAAGAGGTGCATGTGTAGTCCCTGTCTTGACTAATGCATCGAGTGTGCCATAGACAAGTAAACTGATGCAGACTGAGTACTGTTCCTCTTATTTCTAAGTAATGATAACCATAATTTATACTTAGAGATTATTGGAAATATTATATACCCATAATAATTAAAAATTTAAAATGTTTTTAAAAAAAGACAAAGAAACTCTAACCCAAATGGTGAAAATACTTATGATTGTTTTGTTCCCATGAGGACTTTCTGAAGCATTGAAGAAGACACAGACCCTGAAGAGAGATAAACTTCATGTGCTTATAAAATTTTCATCATCCATACAGAACTTAATTTTTTATGTGTCAGTTTATGCTTAGAAATGTAAGCGCATTGTGTGTATCCGTGAGCGTGCATGGCTTTTTATGTGTATCATGCCCATGACTCTTACCCAGCGTGGCATGTGCAGATGCCATATCAATATGCATGCTTTACATGTTGACCTATGTGCATGCATGCCACCAGGAGTGTGTGAGAGCACACGTGTTGGCATACGCACACGTGTATGCTGATGTGTGTGGATCTGACCCACAGTACTTGTCTTTAAAGGCATAGGTATAGGAAGTGCTGTGGCAGATGCCACCACGTTGCTTCTTGGCTGATTCCCCAGCCCTCATTAATACCCACAATTGCTCTGCATTCTTCCTATCACTAGGCTGTCCCAGCAGCTGGATGCCTGCCAATTAGAATCTGAAACTCCTGACAGTATCCCGGAGATGCACATGTCTATCCCTATCAGCCATGTGGAGGGCCAGGCATACTCCCCAGGGTCAGCAGGAGGGAATTCGCAAAGTTCAGCCAGCCCAACATGTGAAAGTCCTCTCCCGCCAGGCCCTGTATTAGCACCTCTCCTAGCCATCAGGCTTCTGTGCCCGTCTCAGCCCTCCTCCAAGCCTGTGCTAAGGACAGGCTGCACCACAGACTTCAGCTCAGGGTGTGCCGAACTTGTCCTGGAGCGTGGCCCTATAGCAGATGGGGAAGTGACCCAGGTAAAAGGCATTTCTTGCTTTGGAGCAGCTGAGGAGGAATTCTTCATCCAAAAGGGCCTTTTCTCCCACTATAATTTCCAGTGTCTAACACATAATTAGTTCTCAATATATGCTGAATAAATTACTGACTGTGTATGGATAATGTAAGCTGAGATAAAAGATTGTGCACCATATCGGAACAGGGTTGTTCTCTCTGACTTGCGTGTTCTACCTGAGACTGACACAGTTGGAGCTAAAAACAAACCGTGATTCCATTCAGCTCAGGATTTATTAAGCACATTCTATGTATCAGACCCTCAAGAAGGCTCTGTCTCTCAAAAAATGCCATAGTATTTGGGCTGATAACTACGCCAGTTTGCTAGGGCTGCCATAGCAAAATACTACAGACTGGCAGGCTTAAATGACAGAAATTTATTTTCTTACCATTCTAGAAGCTAAAAGTTTCAGTTCTACATGGTGGCAGGGTTGGTTTCTCCTGAGGGCCGCGAGGAAAGCGTCTGTTCCAGGCCCCTCTCCTTGGTTTGCAGATGGCCGTCTTCTCCCTGTGACTCCGTAGGCGTCTGCGTCCAAATCTCCTCTTATAAGCACGCTGGTCATACTGGATTAGCGACCACCCTAATGACCTCATTTTAATTTAATTACCTCTTAAATACCCTATCTCCAAATCTGGTTACATTCTCTAGGGTGCCGGAAGTTAGAACTTCAACATATAAATTTGGGAAGGGGACACAATTCAGCCCATAGCACAGACCCAGACCAATGATTTATTAAATATCACTTTCTCCACGGAGACTTCTTAGGGTTTCTTCGATAGAATTTGATATTCCCTCTGAGCTACCACAGCAAGTCCTTTCCTGATTTTGTAGCGGTCGTCATGGTTTAGACCACCGTCTTCCCTGCTAGTCCAAGAACTCAGGAGGAGGCTTCAGGAGTTCAATACTCCATTTCTCATATGTGGCACTTGGCAACTATCAGTAAAGTAAATCCTCGTCATATGGATGAACAGATAGATGGATGGAACTGATAAAAATTGGAGAAGGGAAGGAACTATCTAGGGGATACTTCTGCAGGGCCCTGTGGTCCTGGCAATGAGAATATGGGAGCCGCAGTGAAAGTTTGGTAGCTGCTCAGGGGGCACCTGCTGCACCGGATCTGTCCACAGAGTTAATCACGATGAGCAAAGCTGTCAACAGGAAGAACGTGTTCCCAGACCAGGCATCTCGCCTCCAGTGGAGGCTGTGTAGTTCCGGACTTCTCTGGCTTCAACAGGGGGATTGGTCTGATGGGCCCATGAATCCTGTGGTCACCTGGCAGAACAGGTGACTGTGTTACCTCTTGTCTTGTCCCAGCCCTAGCCTGCCTGCTGCCACATTCCTTTCCTGGAACCCGTATGAGGGCAGCTGGACAAGGGTTTTCAAATTAAAACAAAACAAAACAAAACAAAACAAAACAAAAAACAGAATTGAGGTTGGAAATAGTCAGCGATGCTCCTCCTCTGGGACTGAAGTCCTAAATTTGTCAGGATTAGTACTGGGTGGAGCCTCCATTCCCACATCACTGTTTCAGAAGACTTTTTTGATACAGCCAAGCTGTCCACCAGGCCCCACTGCCCAGCTTCCCTGAATCCCTGGGGTTGCTCTCTTCACTTCACCCCCTCCCCCTATAAGGCTCCAGGGTCTAGGGCAGGAGAGGTCCTGCCTGTACCCGATCACATCGTGGAGCTAGTTTTCTTAGACGCTTGCCAGCCATGTCACAGGGCTGGGACCTCTTTTGTGGCTGTTGCCTTCCTTCTGGCTGGAACCCCCAGAGACACCGGGCTTGGTACCCATTCAGTGTTCTCTGCTCTTCCCTTCCAAAACTGCACCTTCGTCCTCCTGGGTGTCTTCCCTCTGGATGCCTGGCCCAGAATGGAACTGGTGCTGCTTGATTCTGGTTGGGACACCTTGTGTGACTGCTTGCTCCCTGCAAAGGTCCTGCTCCAGCTCTTCCTGTTCCTATTCCCCCTTGGCCTGGGGCTTTTTGGGCTTACTGGAGCCTGGGCTTGGGGGAAGGAGAGGACTGGCAGTCCTGGAGTGTGACTACAAACTGGCCCCTATGTGCAGAGGCACCCGGGACACCCTGGCACCTCTTTCAGCCCTGCCCAGGGACCTCACCAGCAAATAGAGCCCTGGCCCAGATAAAAGCCATTAGACATCACGACAACATCCATACCCTGCCATGTTCCTGGCACAAAGGGCCCAGCTAAATACCTTTGCAAAGCTCTTATTGTACTGTATCCTGCGCCGCCTTCCCGGCCATCCCCGCACTATCAAATCTTTCTAGGGCCCTTTGTTGTCAAACCAAATATAGCATTACATTGTCTGGCCTTCCACCCATTCTGGCTGGATAAAGGGGCCCGGTCCCCAGACTGGGGGCGCAGGGCTCCGGGCGGCCTCCTCAATGCTATCTCACCGCCACAGCCCACGCCGGGAGCCTGCAGCTCCCCCACCCACCCGCTCTGCTCCCGGGCCGGCGGCTGCGCCATTGATACGGTGTGTATTCTTTTCCATAGGTTCCCACGAGCATGTCACTAACCATTTCCTGGGCCTTATCACCGGGAGGAAAAAAAGGAGCGCCTTTGAAAAGTGGAAACAAAACATCAGGCCCCATTGTTGTGTGACTTCCCCGGCCACAATCTGGGCTCTCCATCGCTCGACACGCCGAGACTACAAACACGGCCTAATACAGATACTCCGATCGGCAATTTGACTAGGACATTTATTGTTCTGTATCTGCAATCTCTGCTGCGCGTGTTTGTGGCTTTTAAATCATCCTTTTCATTTCTCTCTCTCGACTCAGAGCAAGTCAAAGCCTCTGATGGCCATAGTCACTACGAGAGGCAACCGAGTCAATTTGCAAACTTTGATGCATCCTCTTGTTTGCTGGGAGCCGGCAGTGGAGACAGCCTTGTTCACCAAGCTCACTCGGTCTTTTTTCACCCCTTTCTTCTCTTCCTCACCTTTCTTGTTACCCCTTCTCTTTCTCTCATTCTGTCTCCGTCTCTCCCTCTCTGTTCCATTTGTTAACTCTCGTTCCTGATCCTAAAGGATCAGGGAGAAGAGGGTGCTTCTGGTTAATTTCTTGGAATGAATGAAAGGGGAGATAGGACTTTATTCAATATTGTTCCTTAGAGGCGCACACAGTTCTGGTCTATTATATCTGCGGGACGTCAGAGATGAAGTAGTCAAAGCCCTGTTTTTATGAAGGAAGAAGCAGCAGAGGCTCTGAGAGTGAAGTAGCTTGGTGATGGCCAGGACACTTCACTCCGGAACCATCTCCAGGAGACGCTGTGTCCCAGCCATGTCTCGAGATCTCTCTGAGGTCTCTGTGACATGTCCCTATTTCAGGTGTCTATTTGAAAGTCACCTGTCAGTCATCTCCCATTTTAGGGACCCAGGAGCATTTCATAGCATAGTACATGGTGGCTAAGAGCACAGACTCTGCATACAGAAAACTCAGGCTAGGATCTTGGCCCTGCCACGTATTAGCTGTTTGACCTTGGCTAAGCCACTGAACCCTTGTGTGTCTCAGATTCCTCATTTGCACAATAGGTACAAAACTAGAACCTGACTCTGAGACTCTTTGAGTTAATCCTCAAAGATGCTACAAGTGCTTACCTACTATGTGCCAGGCACTATAAATAACTCTTAATTTGCATATAGTGCCTGGCACACAGTAAGCGCTATATAAATGTTAACTATTGAAGAATTTCTGGGAAGAAACTTGTGTTAAAATTCATTTTTATATGCACGACACTCCCTTCCTGTTACCTTGTAAGTTACGGACTTTTCGGAGCTCTTCTCACGGTGGCGTTTGTGCGCGTGAACACTCCAGTGGATCCCTGAAGCCAGGGCGCTGCTCACCACTGCAGCAGCAGCACCTGCCTCCCACTCAATCAGCACTTCTCCATCCACTCGACGGTCTATGCGGGGCACGCACTCTGTGCCAGATACGTACGCAGTCTTTGCCCCTGTGGAGCTGATGGTCTGGTGCAAGAGATGACATTAAACAAATAATCACGCTAATAAATATACAACTACAAACTGTGAAATGAAAGAAAAGTACAGAGTGTGATTAGAAGTTATAATAGGGGACCAAGTGTAAGTTGAGAGTTTAGGGACGGCATCTCTGAGAGCGTGACGTTTAAGTTGAGTTTTGTAAGAATGACAGAAGGTGTCCAAGCCAGTAGCCAGAGAGCACTCGAGGCAGAGGCAGGAGGCACCCCACTGAGGTCCTGATCAGGGACTGAAGGAAGTGGGGAATGAGGGGAGCATGGGAGAAAGTGAGGGCCAGGAAGCCACAGAGGGTACTTTGATCGCTCAAGGCTGCACAGGAGTTTGGAATTTTCCCCCCTACAGGTAGTAGAAAACCTCTAATAGGTTCTGAGCAAACCTTGGCTGCTGGGTGGAGCGTGGCTAGAGCAGGGCAGTTAGGGGTGCAGCAAAAAGGCTATTGATCCAGCTCAGGTGAGAAAGAAGAGGAGCTGGGACCAGAATGGTGGTGTGGAAATGGGGACAAGAACTCCAGAGGTGTCTGGAATGGAATCTACAGAACTTGGTGATGGCTAGACTCTGGGGGAAGGGAGATGGGAGAGGGATGAGTTAAGGATGGTTCTGACTTCTGGACTTACGGAGATGCCATCTGCTGCAAAGGGGAAGCCTGGAGAAAGCTCTGGGGACCAAGAGCTCGAGCTGTGTTTGAGATGCTTAGCGGGCAGTAGGATAATAGGATCTGGAGTTCCGAGTAGCAGCCCTGGCTAGAGACATACATGAACAGCATTTTACACATTGTGACTGAAATAAATGAACAAAGCGATAATGCTAAGATTTGAACCCAGATTTGTCTGACTTGAAAGTTAATATTTTATACAATCATCTCTCACCTTCCAATCAACTGAATTCAATAAAGTTGGCAGCTCTTCTAGCCCCCAGGGACTGTAAAGTCCGGGGAGAAGGCCATGACTTCCAGGTCCAAAGAGCACCCTGGATTCTCCGAAAAATTCTTGAGAACAGACAAAAACTGAAAGTCCCTATAGTCAGGAGTTGTGGCATAAGATCTGGAAGTGCACAGAAGCTGAATCTTGGGGTAGGAATCCCTCACACCCCCAAACTGCACTAGGCCAAAACTCTCCTGGAGTAGACATTTGTAAGATTGTTTTGAAATAATTTACATGTAGCAATTTAGTGCAGTGCTGGGCACATAGGAGGTACTTAGTATCCAGGCTGGGCTACACTAAACAGCAAGAGCAAACAATCCCCAAATCTCAGTAACTTAACGAAGTCCCATATGGGTCAGGCAGTGGTCTTGAAGTCATTCTTCCCACAGAGACTCAAGCTTCAGGGCTATTTTCACCTTTCAACTCTGGTATCTCAACCATCCTCACTTCCTGCACGGCGGAAGGGCAACGAGAGTGTGGAATTCACACCTGTCCTAAACAGCTTTGAAACAGAAGCAACACAAATTGTTTTCACTCTCTGCCTGTTGGTTGGCTTGCAGCCCAACCTAGCTGCAGAGGGGACAGGCAATGGGGGAGCATGCAGAGATTCAGGATGATTAATTGCCTCTGCCTACTCAGCAATGTTCATGCCCTCTCCTTCTCCTAAGGCAAAAACTGAAGCAGGGAAGAGGATTGGAAGGTCCAAGTGGGAGATGAGAGGGTCAAAGCTGGGTATGATGGGGTTGGAGCAGGGGACCCAGTCCAGCTAGATCAACCTTTGCCTCCGAGAGCTGGGATCAGAAGTCTGTGCCTAGAACCTTCTCCATTTCTATGCATGTGCAATGCGTTTTCTCCTATTCCCTCTATGTACTTCTTATTGGAAAATGCTGTTGTTATGACCTAAAGGGGAGCTTAAGGTAATTTACTATGTCACAGTCTGAGGTCTGTGCTCTTTAGGGACTGTTACCATCCAGGAGCCATATGAAGGGGATGTCTGAGAGGGTGGGACAAGCCATGCCCTGAGTGTGTAGGACCCCAAGGAGCCCACATCCAGCCCCAAGGATTCCCAAGGGCCCCATCTGAAGGAGCAAAACTTTCCCAAGCCAGTATCATTGTCTCTCTCCTAGGCTGGGCCCGCTGGTGAGTTTCTATATTCTTCCAGCATAGAGATCTTATCAAAGCAGATTAAAAATGAGAATGGGCCCATAAAACATGCATTATGGGCTCTAGTAGCCTCGTAAAACCAGATAAATGCTCTGCTCCAGAGAACCCTAGATCGAGTTTACACCTCTCTCTCTCCCCATAATAGAATCATCAACAGCAGATAATTGAAGTTTAAAAAAAAAATCAGTAACTTGTAAAGTTCTACTGGGTGGATTGATTGTTTGGCCTCATGGATTGCCTGGAGGAAAAGCAGGTTATGCCAGAGACATCTGGCTTTTCTGGTCTACAAATAGCTTTTCCATGTTTTCCGCCAGGCTTAGAGAAAAGGCATAGAAAGAAATCAGTGCAAAATCACATGGGCTACTCTCTCTTTCTAGGTGGTTCCATCTCCCTTCCCCACCTGCTCCACTGATAGGTACCTGAGTCCCCTGCCCTAAGCCCAAGGGCTTCAATTCAGTTAGATACCAGGCTTGCCATGAATCTACCTCCAGGATTTTAGACACTTTCCTGAGAATTGTTCTTAAGTGGAAGAAGGGAGAGCTGACAAGCATATGTCAGGTCCTCTGTCCCCGCAGCCTCTGCTGTCCCAAGCTGAGGGGAAGTCACCCACGCATTTCAGCTCATCCTTGCCTTCCTGATCTCAGGCGGGCAGGATCAAAGGTGTTGGTATTGAACAATGAGCCCCATTCTTGGTATGCTCTGACCGTGGCCAAGCTCCGACCTTGTGCCCCAAGCCTGGCTAGTGGCTCTGCTCTGGCTGCACCCAAGTCCTTGAATCAATACTGTGTCCTCTGAAATGGAGACTGTCCCAGGATGGGAATGGCACCTGAGCTGAACCCAGCCCAGCCACTGGAACCTCCTCCCAGTGCCCCCCAAAAGCTCACTTTCTAGAAGACAGGCCTTATCCCTCCTTCCATCAACTGTCCTCTCTGGGCTTGTCCTAGGTCCTGACCTGACCTAGTTTGGTGCCCCTCAGGCTACAGAGCCCTGAGCCTCCATTATGGAAGAGATAGTGAGAGAAGGAAGGCACTTCCTATGAGGATTTGGGGTCCAGTTTCATGGCTTTCCTTTGGGCTGAGTGTAGTAGTTCAGCCAACATAGGTATCAGCCCAAGTTTCCCCTGCCAGGTTGCAAGAAGACACACTGTGAACTGAGTGTTTGGGCCCCTTCATCACACCTACGGAGTCCTGGCCATGGAGATGAGCTGGCCTCTCAGCTCACTAGAGCCTTTGTTCTCTCCCAGACCTAAATCTTAGACAGGATCTGTACTGGGCCATCTAGCTACAACCACAGTCTCCAACTTGGCCCCTAGTCCTGTAGCGCCACATGCAGACCCCTGATTTATCCCCAGTTACACTTTATTGTCACAGTTGCCTTGGACATCTGCTTCCTGACTAAACTATGGGAATGTGGAGGGCACAGGGGTCAGCTTTGACTTATCATTGTTATCTCCAGCTCCTTACACAATGCCTGGCACATAGTATGTGCTCAATAAATATTTGTGGAATGAGTAAACATATTTGATTGTGTCTGCTTAGTCCAATTCTAAGCAGACAAGAACTTTTGCAAAGTGCTGTGACTGTTTCCCCCTGAACAGCACGGAGAGGCACGCTGATTCTGTGACCTCCTGGGATGGGCTCTACAACACAACTGAGACAGAATAAATGTCTGGCTGTTCTGTTTTGACTGGTGACAAGAGTTGCAAGCTGATTAATACATTTAAAGTGGTGATCAATTTGTCTTATTCACATCCTCTTAGCCTGATTGTAATGAGTAGATCTTTTAACATAATGAAAACTGCATATTTCACTCAAATTCACGGTTTTGCATTCCAGAGGAGATGAAATGCTGTTCTTTATTTAACGTTAAAATGAGGTGTAAGCTCTTGTGTTGAGAGGTCAGGGAAGGTGACAAGCCACCTCTCTCTTTGAAGGCCAGAGTGTGGCATCACCTGAGACCTCTGAATTTGACTATGAAAGTTGGTTCCCAGCACTGCGGAGCGGGAAGGCATGGCTACCTCTTGTCTGGTTTGTGGGTGGCCTATAGATCAGCCCAGCCTGGAGGTCATCTGGCTTTGGCTTGAATACTCTTCAATGATGGAGAGCTCACCACTGTTCATTTTATTTGTCAAAGCTGCCAAGTGTAAAAATAATTCTTATATTGGTCCAAAATTGACCTCCCTGTTATTTCTATTTCTATGGACTTACCTTCGTCTCTTCCTTTTGTTCCTTCCTCCTTTTCTTCCTTTTAGCTTATTATTTGTTTTTCCTTAAAATGTCTAATATCATAATAATCTCTTATAATTTTGCAAAGCTTAGCGCTTTCATTGTGCTTTTCACACAGCCTTGCAGTGCTGGGTGGGTGGTTTCCTTTGGCTTCTCTGGCAGGGCTGCTGCTCTTGGAACAGCCCGTCCTGAGAGTGGCCTCTGACCCACACACCTTTCTGCCTCATTCACTGCCAGCCCCGAACCTTGCCTGACGTTCAGCCAATGTTGCTGAATGAACGCCCAGATAAATTAAGGGTGGTGTCCAAAAGGCATTGCATTAAATGTGACCTTGGACCCCTGTCTATGGTTGGTTGTGTACCATGCATCTCTCCACCAGCAGTCAGCATCGCGGAGAGGCAAGGTGGAAATGGGATGAACAGAGATATTGACTCTGTCTTCCATGGTTGAACCTGTGTCAGAAAAGCTCAGGAGCTATAAGGAGGCTAGGCTTTTGCCCTGGGGACCAAAGAAGTGGGGGAAACCTGAAAACAGAGGAAGAGAACTGCAGGTGTGCAGAGAAAAGCAGAGATAAGAAGCAGAGAAGGTGCAGAGGGCTTAGCAGCCCTGGATCCCAGTGGTTCCCGCGGCCCAGCCACGTCCCCATGCAGGGCTCTGGGAGATGGATGACCTGGCCTCCTTACTCAGATTCCTCTTTATTGCTCAAGCCAACTCAGAATAGTTTCTTTACTGGCAACCAAGCGTGTCCATCTAAATACAGGTAGACATGAAGACGTCTGTCTCTTAGCCTTCGAAGGGAGCTCAGGAAGGTAAGAAACTCCCCCCAGGCCACACAAACAGAAGAGGCAGAGTCAGGGCCACAGCCAATTTTCCAGCTGAGTCCTGACCCGGTGCCCTCCCTACTGCGCTTTGTTCTGTGCAGTCACTGAAGCACATCCCTGTCCTTTGCTTGCGCCCTCCCCCCTGCATCTGCATCTCGCTTTTAACAAAAGAAAAGAGTCACTTCTGGATCAGCCAGATGTAGCAGAGCAGTGGGAACCCAAACCAAGAGGAATTCACTCTCCATAAATTATGCTTTAATAGATGTCAATTATTAATTCCTAAATAAATATTTGTTAATATTCAAAAGAGTTTGCCTACTAAGAAAAACTCAGGCTACACAGAATAATTAGTGCTTCTCACTGTGTGATGACTGTGGCCTGTAATGATGTTTTTCCCCGTTCCGCATCTTTATTTTTCTGACGTGTGACTGTCTGAGTGTGCTGGGTTTCCTGGGGGGTTGGCTGGCCCCCGCTGAGCAGTTTTGGTTTGAGGTGTGTGCCTAGAACGGATGCAGGGAGCCAAATGCTCCCACGGACAGTCCCAGCTTGGCCCGTGGGTCTTTCACTTTCTTCTGTGTGAAGAACTGAAGCTGTCACATGTCTAATGGGAGGAAATTATAGATCCAGACAAAAATTGGGGGAAAAAATGCCATTCGATTGAACAAAGATCCTGTGTTTTGAGCACCGTGCCAGGGCTAGGTTAGCAGGCAGGGCTGCGGTGAATAGAGAACAGAACAGATGTGTCTCCAGGGTGCAAAGATTGCGCAGACTAGTAGGAGAGGGCTTCGGGATAAGTTCTCAGCCCAGAGGAAAGTGCAATTAGCCCACAAGAAAGAGTTCAACAAAATGCCAGAGAGACTTGGAGAAGCTAGAAACCACTTTAAATTGGGGACAAGGGAAGGGAGAGATTCATGAAGGAAATAGAATTTGAGACAGAGCTTGAAGAATGGACAGAATTTTCATGGGCAAAAATGGCCTTAACATTTGAGTTTTGAGAGGGCATTCATTCATTTTCTCATCCATTTAAGATGCATTTGTTTGGAACAACAGGTAGGTGTCAGCTAGCTCTGGTCCAGATACTGGGGATATTAAATAAATTAAAAACAAAACAAAACCAAACCCCAGGGTTTGTGAACTTAAAGTTTGCAGTCAAGTGATATATAATAATGACACATACCATGTCACCTAATAATGTCACATATAATATAAAAATAGTTGCAGTATAGTGAGACCTGAATCCAACAGAATGGCCACCTCCTGGGGGTTGGGAGGGAGTGACAGAGAAAGCTTCAGGTGATCAGGACTCGTGATCTAGACCTCGAAGGAGTCATTTATTCAATTATTCATTCACAGCAAATATTCCCTGAGAACCTACATGTGCCTCACACTCTGTGTGTCAGGATATTACAATGAACAAAACAAAGTTTTTTTTTCTCATGGTGTTTACATCCTAAGAGTTTGGCAGCTTCAGGGGGAAACCATTCCTCTTGGAGAGAGTAGAATGTGCAAGTTGTAGAGCCATGATGTCATGAGTGTGGATACAGCTAAAGGTGCACAGGGAAGGTGCACAGGGAAGGGTGAGACTCACAGAAGGTGAGACTGGAGAAGGAATCAGAGGTCACATTTTGAATGCCCTTGTAAGCTGGATAAACATGTAGAACTTTATCTAGAGTTGATACGAAGCCTAACAAGGCTAAAGCAGAGTTTGAGGCAGGTGAGGGTGAGGCTCCTGTGGGAGCTGGATTGCAGGAGTGAGGCTGCAGGCACATAGACCAGGTAGGAAGTGATTGCAGTGGCCTAGGACATGCATTCTGAAGGCCTGATGCAGGTGAGGGTGGTGAGGATGTAGGAAGGTTGTGTTTGAATTGGAAGAGTGGTTCTTAGCCTGGTGTGTATGTGTGTGTGTCTAAGCTCTTTGAGAATCTAATGAAAGCTTTTGGGCCCGGAAGAATGCTTAAACCCACCTACACATATTATTTTGCAAACAACTTCATAGGGCGTGACTTCCAGATTAAGGATCCCTGAGTCATAGGAAGCAGGTGCAGTTAGTAGGGGCCAGGAGGTGAACACATCAGTAATGGTAATACTTTGGCTCGGGTAACCCCCTTCTGACTCCTAACACCATGGGTTAGTAGTATTTGCTCTTGAATTTTATATAAGTGCAATCATATAATATGTACCCTTTTGTGTTTGGCTTCTTTCAATCAGCATTGTGTTTGTGAGATCCATCCAGAATGTTGTATGGAGTTGTAATTTATGTATTACCATACCATGCACTATTCTATTATATGAGAAAATCACAATTTATTTATCCTTTTCATGGTTAATGGGGTTTGGGGTAATATTCAGTTTTTGACTATTACAAATAGTGCTGCTAGACCATTCTTATACATGACTTTTGATGAGATTATGTATGTATTTGTGTTGGTTATATATTAGGTTGAATCAAATTAAATTGACCTTTATAGAGATCAAAAAGTTAAATACTGGCAATTTCATATGGCTCAATCTAATACAAGTAGAAACGGTGAGTCATGAAGTATGTACATTCAACTTTAGTAGATACTGACAGTTTCCCAAAGCGGTTATACCAATGGACACTCCCACCAGCAGTGTGCAGGAGTTTCAATGTCTACAGCCTTGTAAACAGAGGCTATTTAGGTCCCTCTGCAGAGCTTCATCTACCCGCATCTTCTGTTCTTAAGGGCTCTTTTGTTTCATAAATTCACAATACTCTCTGTGTTGACTTTCCCCTTGGGAAGGCCTTTTTGACAGTTCTAACCCTGACTGAGCCATGTTTCAGTGTATGAAGAATGTGGTCCTGCACAGGACCAGTGTAATGGTGGCAGAAGGAATCCAACTGTGAGGACAAAGGTCCTACCCCCTCCCGTGATAACCATGAGGAGCCTGAATTTGGTTGGTGTTAAGGAGGGTAACATCTCCTCACACCACGGGTTTTCAGTGTGTCTCCAGACAGGAAATGGGAAGTAAGAGGACAGGAGATAAGTCTCTTTGCTCTTCTTGCCCAAATCCAAAGAAGCTAGACATTTCCAGGGTGTTGGTGTTGGTGTTGCTCAGAATCCATCTGCCAAATACAGGCAGAGCCGGAGGCTCCTTCTCCCTGGACTTCTAGACATTGGGGCCTGGAACAGCCAATTTATCCATGAGCCACAGTAAGCTGAGTGTGCCTGGGACCTACAGACATTTAGGGGCTCACAAAAATGTTTTAATTCTCTTAAAATCAGAAAATGATATGAATTTTTAGGTCAAAGAAATTTTTTTCATTTATAATATTAAGATATTCTTCTTTATATCAATGTAGTCACAAAATATAATTTTAACATGTATGTGTGTTTATTTATTTATATAAATGGAGAAAGGAGCCCATGAAGGCAAAAGTCCCAGGGGCTGCTAAAGGCATAATATGTTCCTGGAGCCTGAGTCAGAGAGTCAGCGATACTCTCTGCAAAGTGGATTATCCACATTCGTGGCACTCTCTGAGCTGAGTTCCCCTTAGGAATGTCTTTTTGATAGTTCTAGCCCTGTCTTAGCCATGCCTCAGGGTATAAAGAAAAGAGAACCGTGTCTACATTTGAACCAGAGAGGAAAAGGAAACAGTGGAAAGTTCTTCACTTCGCTTCCTGGCCAAACGTTGGGTGGGGTGCAGTGGTTCCTTAAACCTACCTCTGGAGGTGGTGTGAAAACAGAATCTTTAGGCAGCGTGGACATCACTCGCTAGGGGATAAGGGGTGGGAGGTCTCTGGTGAGGACAGGATTGTGTTCTCTAGCTTCCAAGAGAATCCCAGTATGGGCATCTGGACCTTGTCCTGGCCAGACCTCAAGCCTGCTTTCATTCCTGCTTGTTTACCCTTTTGTTCTTCCTCCCAACATGCACATACCCAGAGACTAATTTAGTGGCTGGAGTCTGAGACATCAAGATCTTATTTCTTCCAAACATTTCTCAGTTGGGCTGGCCTTCAATGAAATATCGAATGATGAATAGCTATTTGCTGGCTGGAGGAATTTGGAAAGGACAAGCTATTTAAAGCTCTGTGAAGAGCAACCAGGTTAGGAATATATCTTGTATCAAACGGGGGGAATAAAAAAATCATTTTGCAGAATACTAATTATTTAAAATATGAGCAGCAGGGACCTGATATATTTAGTTTATATATTTATATATGAATTAAAGTAGAGAGGGAAATGGACAAGAAAAGAAGAAGAGAGCAGACAGTTGGATGCAGACCCAGGAAGCCAGGATTCTAGATGGAGCTTTGCCACAAATTGCTACGTGATCCATTAGAAACCACCCAACTTCTCAGAACCTCGGTTCCTGCATCTGCAAAAGGGGTGACTAGAGAATCCTGAAGGTCTTTTCCAACTTTCAAATTTTAGCACATAGTAGGTTCTCCATTAGTAATTACTGAGGGAGCGAGTGACCACAACTAGACCAATACCACACACGTATGCAATCTGGCTGTGGCGGTGGTGAGCTCACCAACAATAGTGACAAGTCTGGGAAGCCAAGCCCATCTGTAGACAGCATTTGTACTGCCATAAAAATAGCATAACAAGATTATATTGAAATATCCCACTATTTAACTTAATAATTTAAATGTTTGCCTAATGAGGTGGACTTGATTGAATTAGAGCATTCACAATTAATTTTGATAGATCATTTTACACATTGGAGGTGCATTCTTCTGAACCAGGAGGTGGAACGGAAGTGCAAAATGTTTACGTTCAAACGAGCATGTGATTTTGCAGAAAACATTAATCCCAGATCATGCACACTAAGTCAATTTCAGAAATGGCTTCTAGATATATTATTAGAAATTGCTCTTCAAATATAAAAAGCTTGTAATAGAGTTCTGTCCATTTTTCCTTTGGCTGATGGAAGTTGTTTTATAAATATGCCTATGATATGATGTTTTCTTCATCCAAGCCTTTTGGTACTAATTGCAACTTTTTAAACACTGTAAGTAGTAGCTGTCATGAACACTTTGAATCCTATTACAAATATGTATTTCTGAACAATTTCACATTTAGGGGTGCATTCTATCTTCAACTATTTTTTACTATGTTTTCTCTTATTTTTTTCTGAAGAACATTTGAATTGAAAACTGTGGATGCCCCTTTTTTGGCTAAGTCAATAATTTTATTATGTAATAGGAAAATGGCTCCATTCCCTTCCTCCACCCCCTCAAAAATCAAAGAGCTAGGAGTGGTCACATCTGCCCCCAGAGTCAGGAATAAGCAAAGCCAAATGGCCCCTGAAAAGGCAGATTGGAATCAGGCCATGAAATCCAACCCAGAATTCTAGGAAAAGCATGTTCCTCAGCACCAGTGCTGTCAGATCAGAGCTGCATCTCTATTTTCTGTCAGAAAGTATCGATGTACAGTGTCCATGGGCAAGATGCTTCTCGAAGAATCCTTTGGGCCTCAGTCTCCTCCTCTGAAAAATGGGGCTAATTCACCCATACCTCAAGCCAGTGAAGCTTGGAGGTCCCAGATGTAACAACATTTTGTGAGAGAGCATGCAGTAATAGAAACCCTAGTTTGGGACCAGCTGACCATGGTTCAAATCCTGGCTCCGCTCTTATTAGCTGGTCACCTTGGGGAACCCACTGACCCTTTTCAAGACTCAAATGCATCCTTTGGCATATGGGAGCTGTCACACCTAATTGAAAGTGTTGTGAGAATTAAACGCCACATCCCTGATGCCTGATAGCAGCTAAACAAGCCTTAATATCCTCCCCTCCACTCCCAGTCTCCTTTTCTGGAAGAAAAGCAGTCCCAAAAGGCACCATTGACATTTTGGCTTCCACATGTGCTCCCAACAAGGCTATGGCACTTAGCACGTAGGCACCCTGGTCTTCCTGGTCTTGGTGGACAGATGAGGTCTGCCCTGCAGGCTCCAAGCCAGCTTTGTTGGCAGAAGCACCTGCGTCTGCCTTCTTCCTCCTCCTCTGAGGCCTGAGCTCTGTAATGAGACTTCATTAAACTCATCCTTTGTGAGGTTTCAATGACCTCCATAATAAAATCCAAGTGCTTTTGCATGGTGCTGTGATTTGAGCGTGTCCCCTGAAGGCTCATGTGTTGGAAACTTAATTCCTAATGCAGCAGTGTTGGGAGGTAGGGCCTTTAAGTGGTGATTGGGTCATGAGGGTGGAGTCCTCAGAAATGGATTAATGCCATTATCATGGGTTGTTGTAAAAAGCCAGCTCTTGAGCTCTTGGGTGTCTTTCCCCGCATGCTTACTTGCCCTTCTGCCTTTCCGCTACGGGATGACGCAGCAGCTTTTCGAGGTTTCAGTTACCCGTGCTAAATCATGGTCTGAAAATATTAAATGGAAAATTCCAGAAATAAACAATTCCCAAGTTTTAAATTGCATGCTATTCTGAGTAGCATGATGAAATCTTGGCCCTGTCCGAGACATGAATCATCCTTTGTCTAGTATATCACACCATGTATGCTACCTGCCTGTTAGTCATTTAGTAGCCACCTGGGTTATCAGATCAACTGTCACAGTGCTTGTGTTCAAGTAACCCTTATTTTACTTACAGTACAGTACAATAAAATATTTTGAGAGAGAGAGAGAGGGACCACATTCACATCACTTTTATCACAGTATATTATTATACTTGCTCTATTTTATTATTAATCTCTTACTGTGCCTAATTTATAAATTAAATTCATTATAGGTATGTATGTATAGAATCCATGGCTTCAGGTATCTACTGGGGGTCTTGGAATGTGTTCCCTAAGGAGAAGGGCGGGGGGCTACTGTATTCTGAAAACACTAACTCTCTCCAACCCCAGGCCCTCTGCTTATATTGACCGGTCCCCTCACGCTGGGATGCCCTATTCTTCAACTGGAAAAGGTCTTTTATTTCAAGATCTAGCTCAAATGCCTCCTCCTCCCTTATGGGTATAGCCACCATCACTAATTCACATGCTGTTTGGGTTTGTAATTTGTTCTTGATACAGATGTTATACTGTGATATTAAAAGTGTCACAGGCTCCCTTAGAAAACGTCTTTTCATCTCTGTGTCCCCAAGATCCTCAGAAACCAGAGTAATCATAAAGCTCCTAACAATCCTATGGAAGTAGCCACTATTATTGATTCATTTTGCAAATAAAGAAACCAAGGTTCAGAGATACTGAGTGACTTGTCTGCAGTCACCCAGCTAATGGATATAGAACAGGCACTGAACTTGGAGAATCTCACTTTTAAGTCTGTGCTCTTCCCATTACTCTAGAAGCCTCTCCATGATCTCCTTTAATCTTCCAAACAGCCCATAAGCTAGGCAGAGAACGCCTCTTTATAGAAGAGAAAACTGAGGCTTTAAAAGGAATGGTCACTTCCCGAGGCTTCATGACTACTTATTTGGGAAGAGGACTAAAGTTCTGGGCCTCTGATTCTGAATCGGGGCCTCTGCACGGCTGCAGGCTCCCGTCAGAGAGACCCACTGATTCACCTGCTCCAGGGAACCAACTGCAGCAGGAAAGGTGGGGCCTGGGCTGTTGTAACGCCTGACAAATTCATGTGCCTCTCCGAGCCCTTCTGAGCTCCCTTACCACAGAGGTGATGAGTAAATGACAAGGGGCATCTCTGCTCCCAAGAGATTCTAGTCACGTGAACTCCACCAATTAAGGCTGGAACGATGTCATCTCCTGAAATAGCATTTTAATGAGTGATGGTTCTGGGATAAATTGTTATCTCGTGATCCCTCGTTAGAGAGCTTAATTAGATCCATCATAAAACACACTGATCGATGGCACTGAGCAGGTCTGCAGGACATTTACCATCCGCTGCAACATTCCTGCTCCCTCTTTGGCAGAGCTGGGTGGGACCAGTCCCCAGGTCCTGAGAGCTGCTGGGACACAGGTTCCTTCGGAGCACCTGGACACCTGGACACCATTCCCCTGGTTCTTTCCTCCCTCTTTTCTTCTTTTCTTTCACAAACATTTGTTTAGTACCAACCATGTGCCAGGCACTGTGCTAACCTTTCACGCTTTAACTCAGCTTGGCACAAATAGTTGATATTTCCCTATTTTACAAATGGTAAAACCAAGGCTTGGAATCCCAAGCTTCCAGTTGGGTATAGTTCCAGCCAACTGGGTTATTTTTCAGGCAGTTCTGGGGGAGTGTCTACCATAAGAAGAACAAAAGGAAAAATGAAGGGAAAAGTAGACTTTATTAAACTCCTGATGCATATTAGACTCTCTCGGGCACTACATGTGTCACATTTAGCCTTCATATCAATGTCAGGCAGGAAGAATTTTAATCTTCATTTTATAGTTGAGGAAATCGAGTCTTAGAAATGTTACTTGCTCAAAGTAATGCACCCAGTGAGTATCAAAGCTGGAACTAGAACATGGCTTTGAAGAACTTCAAATCCAGACAGATGTGGGTTCAAACCCCGGTCCTATTATATATACACTGCATAATTTTAGGCAAGTTACACAAACCTTCTGAATATCAGACTCTGCATCTATAACACCAGGGGTAATAATTGGAGGCATCTCGTACAATTATTGTGAGGATTCAATGAAGTCATGCCTAAAATGTGTTTAAATAGTATCTAACCCACCAAAAGTGTTCAGTAAATATTCTTTTTCATTGAACACCCCAACTATTTCACCCGGAAAGAGATTACCTGTTTCCTCATCTATAAAATGAGTGTAGTAACCTCTTCTCTGAAACAATTCATAGGAAAGCACCTTATAAAAAATAAAGCATTCAAACTGCATTTACTGATTAACTTCTGTGTACCTCTGTGTTGGCAAAAACCTTGGAGGGACCACTTATTTTATAGGCAAATTTCCAAAACTATTATCTTTATTATTATTAAAATAATACATTAGCACGGAATGGGCAGGTGGATAAAGAGGAAAAGGTGGTGGGGTAATAAGATCAGAGTATTGAGACTTCAGGGAGGGGTAGGGGTTACTGTGCTGGCCCAGGCAGTGGCCCCAGAAGTCTCACCAATGGGGCATGACTACATTGATCCAATGGCCTGGGCTCAGCAAAGCATTTGTGGTGTGTGCCTGTATCTGCACTGTGTATGTGTATGTGTGTATTGGGCCTAATACACATAGGATCGTAGAACTTTTCTACGAAAAAGAAAGGACTCTGGAGATTCATCCACGGGTTGTACAAGTAAGTGTGTGTGTGTGTGTGTGTGTGTGTGTGTGTGTGTGTGATGTGTGTAATCTCTGTTTGTGTACTGAGGTCAGTTTCTACGAGAGGGTGACTTTTTTCACCTGTGTGCACTTGGAGATTTTTCCTTTTCTATTACAGTAAATGTAGCTTGAAAGCTGGGGATAGCATAGCTTTTCCCCGAACACAGATCACATCACATAATTTTTCCTTCAGAGAAAAATGCTGCAAAATAACCTGCAGATGGTGAGTCTCTCTCTCTCTCTCCATCTCTCTGTCTCTGTCTCTCTCCGTCTGTCTCCATGTCTCTCTGCCTCTGTCTCTGAGGCCCTATTTATAGCTTAAAATGCCTTCATATTTTCACACTTAGCATATAAAATGTCCCCATATTACATAAAATAGCATGCGTTCGGGTTTGTAATTAGATCAGTGCTTCATCTCAAGTTTCACACATAATAATGCTGGACATTATTCCTTCTTCCCTACTCCTACCCACAAATATTGCCAGGCCTGGGTCTTCCGCCCTAACCGTTTTCCCGGTATTGCTTTTGCCAACTCCTAATGACAATCCTCCGACCTGACTGCTCCCGGCTCCCTGCTCCCTATCTGATGCTCGCCTGCTGCCTCCGCAGTGGGTTCGGCGTTCTTCCGTGGTTCAGGGCGCTTCGGCAGCAGCCGCGGAGCAACTCAGACCTCTCTCGGTGGCAGAGCCGGAACAGTCGCTGTTAGTGAGACCATCAGAATTTCCGAACACAGTCACAAAATTCATTTCCCCAAACTGCCCGGCTACAAACACTAAGCAGAGGGAATCTAAGTCTCTTTTCCCTAAAAGAAGGAGACCACAGTTCTTTTATTTAATTAAAAAAAAAAGGAGGGAGGAATCAAGATTCATTTCTAACCAATCTGGACATGTGTTTGAGAATATTGTTGAGAACAATTAGGGATGTATGAGTGAGGGGTTTATTTCTCACTTGCTTGTCAGGTCAGAAGACAATCTGTTTATTTTCCTGCTACAATTTTATTCAATAAACTGAAAGGATGGGAGCTGGGTAAGAGGGTATGAACAGGATGTGTGCTATCAATTTGTCAAATAAATAATCGTGCTTGGAAACAACAGATTTTATTAATTAGACAGGATGGTGTATTATTACCATTAAAGTGTTATATTGCATTAATTTTTATATTTTACTCGGCTACTAATTACTGTAAAAGATTTCGGGAATGAAGCAAAATAAAATCACGCAGCATTATACATAATGTAAAGATAGCGTGAATTAATTTGTCCGCTGCTCCCGCCTGCTGCCGGCAGAGGAAGCGGCATGGGAGGCACGGGAGGGCCGCCCGGGAGCTCCGCGCCGGCACTCGCCGCTCCTGCCTCGTGGAGAGAAGCGGCTGTGAAGACCTGGGGCTCAAGACCGGGGGTTCAAGACCCGGCTGGGCCAGGAACGTGGTTTGCACCCTTTGGCAAATCACCTCCCTGAGGCCTCGGTTTCTCTTCTGTAAATGTAAACATCCTTTCTCCGCCGGCCTCACAGGGTGGTTGTATAGACGGAAGGAATTCCCGAGGGTGTTAAGGGGCTTTCAAATGGCAGGGGTGGTGACAGGGCCTGGGACCCGGCACAAGAGGAGGAAGGCGGAGGTGGTGGGGCGTCCAGCGCTTGCACCCTGCACGGGCAGCGCTGGTCGGACTCTGTTCGGGAGCCTGCTGGCCGAGAGGCTAAGTAGTTAGGGCTTGAGGAGGGAACTGGGGCACTCCAAGGCCACCCAGAGGTCATCGCAGCCCCTCCCCTCACTGGACACTGCCTGAGGGTGGGGGCCACCAGCCCCGGCCCCGCCGTGGCTGAGCCAAGGGCTCCCCTGTGTAGAGGCGGACCCCAGACCGCCCGCTAGACCCGGGCCGGTTCACCGGGGAACCCCCGCTGGGCATGGCACAGTGCAAGAAAGCACGGACTCTGGTCACACAGGACCGGGCTATGTGGCCACAGCCAAGTTCCTTAACCTCTCTGAACGGCAGTTTCTTCTTCAGGTTTCTGTAAAGGTTGCTTGCTCAGAACGCCAATTCCCACGCTGGGCACACGTTCTGGCTACGGAGCGGCGGGCTGGGCCCCCAGGAGGATGCCCAGGGTCCCTGGGCTCCCCGCGACGGCGCTGCCGCACGGGCACCGGGAGCCCCAGGGCAGCCCTCCCCGTCCAGCTCCTTGCAGGGGCTGCCCCGCGGGTCCTCGCTGACCTCCGCTCGGGCAGGAGCCGCCGAGGCCCCGGGCGGCCCCCACGCCCCACCCCGGGGGCGCGGTTCTCCCCGGCGCGGCGGCCGAAGCCCAGCCACGTTTTTCTCCCGGCTGGGTCTCCGCAGCCCGGGCCTGGCGAGGGCCCACATTTCTCACGACCCACTGCCACCTACTGTCCGCAGCTGGGAACTGCAGGCCCGGTGAGGCAGGCCTCTGGGAAGCTTCCTGGGGAGGGGGCAGATCCCCAGGCGGCGCTCAGGTGCCTCTGCTTGGAGGCTCAGTGACCAGTGTGTTCTGGGTACGTGTTGCAACTCAAGCCAGGCCACCTGAAGCCCTGGTGCTCCGCCTTGCACTGTTACTGGGTGCCTGGGCCCCCTTCTCCTCATCTGACTACAGCCCCCTTTAGAAGTCAAAATCCTGCCTCTGGGTTTGGGGGGCTGCTTCTGGCTACTTAAACTGGACCTGATGTAGGATTTAGAGAGACTATTGTCCCTGTTTCTAGTTTCCAAAGAGTTAGAGCTTCACCTGCCCTGGAAGTCTGACCTCAGGCTGAGCCGAACACGCCTTCAGCCTTCTCTGTACCCTCTGGATCCCTTATGCATCCCTCACCTAGGGCACGCATCAGGCAGTCCCGCAAAACGGCACGGTCCCAAATCCTGGCTCCTCCACTCACCAGCTGGCTGACCTGGGCTAAGTTACTTAACCCCTTTGTACCTAATTTTCATCATCTTTAAACCAGCAAAAATATTTAATAGTAGTACCTTACGTACATGGTTACCATGAGGATTAAATGAGTGAATATATGTAAAGGACTTAGAATATGCCCTGGCACACAGTAAGTGCATCATAAGTGCACAGTAAGTACATTACACAAGCATCAGGGATTATGTCTGTCGGTGTTATCTGTGTGCCTGTTGCAAGACTGCCATTTGGTTGTGGGCTTCGTAAGTGCAGAAATCATTTCTGATTCAGCCATGAACTCCCAGCAACTTGCACGTGGAAGAAAGCTGTAGCACTTACCTATTAATTCATTCAATCCATCATTGATTTGATAAATATTTATTCTACTATGTGCCAGAGCACTGTGCGCTGGAGTTACAAGAGTGTAATTGAAGACAAAGTTTCTTCCCTTATGGAGCTTATATTGTCAGGAGAAGAAAATAGAGCAAATACATAAGTGAATAAAATGGGTACAGCTTATGGTAAGTGCTAGGAAGAGAAGAGTGAGGGTCTCAGAAAGAAAATAATGGAGGAGGTGTGGAGAGGAGCTTCTGGAGGTCGGTGATCAGGGAAGGCCTCACTTTTCAAAGTCTCTGATTAAGTTGGAACTTGGATGCAAAGGAGGAAGCTGGTGGATGCCTGGGGTATGGGGAGAAGATGGACTCCAAAGGGGCAGGAGGGTGATGGAAATGGTCTATATCTCGATTCTAACCGTAGTGGCATGAGTATATGTACACAGTTGTCAAAATTCATCAAACTGTACTCTTAAAATGAGTGAATTTTACCACATGCAAATTATACTTTACTAAAGCGGATTAAAAAAATAAGATGGTAGCCAAGTGAAAAATTAAGAAAGACCTTTCCACGCACAAGGAAGAAGAGCTGATGCATAGCCCCTAAAGTCCCTTGTCACATTCCAGGAAGGCCTGTGTGGATGAAGCATGGTAAAGAAGAAAACAAAAGAGGGAAGGTAGCAAGGAGCGAGGCAGGGCCACAGCATCCAGCACGTTGTGGGGTTAGGATTTTATTCTAAGTGCAATGCACAGAAACAGCTTTGATTTGCTATCAAAAGTCCTGAGCTCCGGTCTGGACTTCTAGGCTGTGTTGTCTTGGACAAATCATTGTACTGTTGCAAATATATATTTTTTAAACCTGTAAAACAGGAATAATAAGGATATGCAGGAATCCCATCAAAGAGGGCTGCAGCCAGGACTGACTGTGAAGACAATCTGACACCTGGGGATATAGGCACATATTTTTGTTGGGCATTTGAAAGATTGCTCATTGAATCAAGACAATACGAGTCTGTATGGAGCAGAGACCTGTGGCCTTTTGAATAGCGGTTGGTAAGTGGTAGGGGGAGGAGGAATGGGAAAATTAGGGCATTGAGTCCTTCAGCATGACCCCACCTATCCAATACTATTTTTCTCTCTTATAGAAAATTCTTATTTTCCTTTGTCTCTTAGCACATGTCACAGTTCATAATTATATATTTAAATTCTGTATTTGTTCAGTGTCTGACTTTCTGCAGACTGCAAACTCTGTGAGAACCAGGACCCTATCTGTCTCCTAAACCACCATACTCCAGTATCTAGCACTGTGATTGACACATAAGAGGCACTCAATAAGTATTATTAATAATTGAATGAATGAATGAGTGAATGAATGACTATAACTGTCCATTTATCCAAAGGCAATTAACTATCCTTTAGGCCCTTTCTAGTTCTTCCCTTACCCTTACTACAGAGAGATCATCTCCTAAGCCTTCCTCTTTGAGTTTTCTCCGTTATCCTCCTCCTAAACTCTCAGCCTCCCCATCCCCTTACAGAATTTCCTTCTTTCTTTTTAAAGGAACATCTACACAAAATTAAGCAGAGGAAGACCTGATGGTTGTGTTCAATTTCAAGTTGGTTTTGTCCTTTGATTTTATGAATTACTTCTACCTCAGTTCAATACTCTGAAGTAGAGTGGGCGGAATTGACTGTCTTTGTTCCCATTTTCCACGTAAGGTGCCAGACAGTGAAGGCACGAATTGATGCATCCTGTGTCACAGCTAGGGAGCAGCAGGGGCACAGTTAATCCCGACTTTCCTGGCTCTAAACCACGTGATCCTCCCCCCTTCCAGGCTCTTCTGATATGTACAATGCATTTCTTCCTTCGAGACTTGGGTGCTGATGGTCCTTGACCAACCACATGAGGATGGTTGAGGCAAGAAGGTGCAGACTCTTAGGAACACTATCATCCCAGCTGTAGGTGTCTACCCACTTCTGGTGGCCATCAGGGCGAATGGAGGACATTACAACACAAATAGGTGCATAGGTCCCAAGTGCCATCTCTAGAGCCAGATCTGCTAGGTTTGCAAATCGGCAGTTTCACCTCCCAGCTCTCTGATTTGGGCAGTTTACTTCAGGTCCTGTGCCACAGGAGCCTCATCTATACATTGGGGATCATAACAGCGACTACTTTACAGGGTTTCTGGATGAATAAATGAATTAATGCATGTAAAATGCTTAGAAAAGTGCCCTCCAATAGAAAGTGCTCAATTGACGTTGGTTTTCTCTCTTTTCCCTCCCTTCCTTCCCCCTTCCTTCCTTCTCTTTCTTTCCTTTTTTTCTTTCTTTCTTCTCTCTGTCTCTCTTTCTCTATTTTCTTTCTCTGTTACTCTTTCTTGTTCTTTTATTTTGCTTTTTTTCTCTCTTGTTCTTTTGTATTTATTCTTCCTAAATCCCTGCCTCTTCTCTGAATGTAGCTTACTTCACAGTAGTGCATCAATAAATGTTTGCTGAGCCAAGAAATAAATGAATAAAGAAAAAGAAAAGAGGAAGACAGAGCTGATGATTGGGACAGGATGTGAAGAAGTGAGGATAGAACAAAACAAGATAATTTCCTGGTTTTTAATGTTTCTTTTTATCTTGATATATGCAGTATAAGAGACAAGAAACCTGACATGGAACCCAACACTTCCACTCCCATGCTGTGTTACCATGGGCAAGACAAGCAACCTCTCTGGACCTCTATTTCTGCATCTGTAAGAGAGCAGCATTGAACTAGATTATCCTTATATTTTCTCCATCCCTGACTCTGTGAGTATACAATTTTGTCCATATGAAATGCGATGTGGACTCTTCCTACCTTTTAAATGAGATGGGGAGGGGATGGGAGAAGACAAATGGACATTTCCTGATGGAACCTGTTCCTCCTGTGGCACCCATAGGAGGCTTTGCAGTTGAGTATTTGCTTTCATCTCACCCTGATGCTGAGTTCTATCTCCTGCTCTGCCTCTTCATAGCAGTGGGACCTAGAGCAAGATAGTCAGCATCTCCAAGCTTCCTTTTCTTTGTCTTATGGTGGGATTAAATGAGATGATGTATTACAAGATGCTTAGCATAGTGACGGACGTATAGTAAGTGCTCATTAAATTATTATTGGTGTGTGTTATTAAAGTGTACATATGACCTCGAGCCTTGACAAAATCCACTGTAAGGCCAAATGATGAATTTCCCATTAACTGGTATTTCGGCCATTTTTTCCATTAAGTATTCATTGAAAATCCATTATTTGTTAGGACTTGAACCAGGCAATGGCATAGAGAAGTGGATGAACCATAAGCTCTGACTCCAAGGTTCAAGGGATTACATGCAATTTTTTAGGTCCCAATATATTCTTGGTACTTTGCTGTATTATATCCTTTAATCCTCCTAACGCCCCTGCAGGTAGGTTTTGTTTGGGCTGCAGGAGTGAGTTGAACAGAGGAAGCTGCAGAGGTGGAGCCTGCAGGAGCAGGAGTGATGGAAACCACAGGACCCAACCAGATCCACACCTACCACCTACCCCTTCCCCTCTGTGAGCCACAGCAGCAAATATTCCGATCGCGCAGTACCCAGTGTGGGAGCAGAGTTGAGGCTCTCACCAGCCCTCCAGGGTGGGAAAAGACATGAGAGTCTTCTCCATGAATTCTCTCAGCCCTCTCTGCTGGCTTCCTGCCCCTTCTCTTCTTTGACTTCTTTCAGGAAAGGCTTGGGCGTAAGTAATCTGTACCTGAGCATGAATAAATATCGGTGACTGGCTTCCTTCTCTTAGGGCATGTTTTGCTTTCGCAGCTTGATCTCTCATATATTTTGGACCCAAACTCCAAGGCTCTGCGTTCCTACCTAATTAGAATCCAAAAGCCCTAACTCAGCACACAAGCCCTTCCACAGGCTGCCGGCCTCTCTCCCTCCCACCCAAGACAGCTCGCTCATGCTGGTCTTCTCTGATTCCAGCGCGAGGGCCCTGGACTCCTTGTAGGTATCCTCACACTGTCCATCTCCATGGTTCTACTGAAGCTGCTCCCTTCACTGGAATACTTCACACCCCCAAAAACTGCCCCTATTCCAGGGCCCAGTTCAGAGATCACCTCCTCCAAGAAGGCCTTTCTGATTTCACAGGCAAATAATTTTTCTCTCAGAGAAACAATTAGAGCAGTGCTTCACAACTTTATTTTGAGTGTGAATTTTGCATGTGAATCGGCTCAGAAATTTTGTTCAAATGCAGATTCAGATAGAATAGGTCTGGGAGAGGGCCTGAGATTCCGCATTTCTAACATGCTCACCTGTGATGTTTGCTGATGCTTCTGGTCTGTGAATTACACGTGGAGTAGCCGGTTATTCCCAAACGTGGCTATATATCGAACTCACTTGATAAGCTAATAAGCTAATAAAATTGTGGATCCTGGAGTCAGAGGTTGATCCAGGTTTTGTAGGGCCCGAGCTCATTCCATATGGATAGTCCTTTTTTAAAAAATATAAAATTACGAATAAGAAGCTACTGGAGCTCTTCCCAGTGCCCTGGAAGGGGCTGTGCAAGAGAAGGTTCTTGAGGTATAAGTTTCATCAGCTTCAAGGTAAATCCGTTGTTGCCTGGAGCCCACACACCAGCAGAATCTCAGAGGCAGGAGCTACATGTATGTTTTGTTTTATTTTCAGGATTTCTTCAGTGATTCTTAGTAGCCAATCCCTGGACCCACCCTCACCTTTAAGAACTGCTCTCCAGAAGTCCTTGATCTCTTCCTGCCTGTCTGCTTCCTTCTTCCTATCCCTCCCATCCCTAACGGCCTCTGGATCAGGCACTGGGCTGGACCCCATGGACACAAGGATTGGGGACAGGTATCAGGGCTGTGAGAGATGGCTCTGGAGTGGCCTGGATCTCAAGAGTTGGGGCTCTTTGGGAACAGATGGTGAGCAGTGAAATGTTTTCAGGCAAGGGACTAGCACTATCAGATCCTTTTTTCGCAGGTGCTTGCATTACTTTCATCTTCCAACTATAAGTAGTTCTTCCCATGACGTATAGCATTATGAGATCCAGAGATCTTTCTTTTTAAAAAAAATCTTTAATTCTTTAACTACTATTTCTTTTAAAGTAATTGCTATATGTTAGATAGTGTGCTAAGCATTTGAATCTCATTTGATCCTCCTACAAACTCTGGAAAACATAAAAAATGATGTCTATTTTACAGATATATAAACTGAGAATCCGAAAGTTTAAGGGACTTGTGCAAGGTAACAGAGATAGATAAAAAATTTAAAAAGCCTTGAGACACAGAGACTAGCATGGTGCCAAGGACACAGCAGGGACTAAAAATATTTGGTGAATTAATAGATGAACGCTGAGATTAAAAGATGCTCACCTGTTAAGGCAATTTTGGAAAGTACATACCAAAGAATTTGAGGGATGTGGGCCTTTCTGCTTCCCTAGAGATCCCAGGTCTACTCCTGGGGGAGAAAAATCCTTCTCTGCTGTCCAAGCCTATATTCCTCTCCCATTCCCTTCAGCAGCCAGGCCTCCCTCACATACTCTGCCTCAGCAAGAGGAAAGGTACAGCGATAGAGCAGACCACAGAACTTTGTGAAGAAAGTTGTTTTGATGATTTTACTTTATTTGTGTGTGGTGGGGAGGTGGATTTTAACTGGGCTTTGAAGCCCCACCATGCAATAAAATCCAATTCATTTATTCCAATTAAGACAAATGAACTTTTTAAAAGAATAGTTGTGAGTGCCTAGTATTGCCAATGGGAGACAAGTGACAGAGAGAGTGAGAAACCCCAGGATACCATAGGCCTCAGGAAAAGTAGGATTTGAACTTGACAGAGACCCTTGATTTTAGTTCTCCTCCTGGAATACATACCAATCCATAGCAAAATGTGGCTCCCCCTTCATGGTTTGAACCTCTAGCAATTTCCTCCAGTGAATTCAGTCTGATTTCCAAAAACAGTGATGGTCATGACATTTCAGACCTCATGCAACAGTACTTTCTGGACTTCAGTGATCCTCACTATAGTAAAAGGAGAAAAGAAGAGTGAGAACAGTAGGATTCCTCTCCTACAGCAGCTTAGACAGGTTCAAAAACCTGTCCAGGCCACACAGCTGGGAAGTTGCGGCCCTGGGACCAGAACCCATTGTCCAATGCTGGGTGGGGGACAATCCCAATATGACAGTATCACTAGGTCACCAATATGGCAGCTAATTAACATCTCGTTGATGACATGTTCATGGAGTTGTTCTCTCACCTGCTAACACTGCTTAGTTTTTTCTTCCCAAATAAGCTGTAAACAAGTTATAGGCAGGAAGCTTGTCTTATTTCACTTCCCATGCATTAACGACCTCTCATATATGCCAAACGCGGTGAGAGGTATTATTATGGGAGGTACCATGGTTGCAATTATGAATAAAATAAACATACTTTCTGTCCTCTGAGGGTGTATAGTCTAGTACTGTGGTCCCTGACCCCCAGCTTGTGGACCCATATCAGTCTACGGCCTGTTAGGAACCGGGCCGCACAGTAGGAGGTGAGCAGTGGGCAAGTGAGCAAAGCTTCATCTGTATTTACAGCTGCTCCCCATCACTCGCATCACTGCATAAGCTCTGCCTCCTGTCGGATCAGCAGTGGCAGTAGAGCATGAACCCTTCTGTAAACTGAGCATGCGCGGGATCTAGGTTGTGAGCTCCTTATGAGAATCTAATGCCTGATGATCTGAGGTGGAGCTGAGGTGGTGATGCTAGCGCTGGGGAATGGCTGCAAATACAGATTATCATTAGCAGAGAGGTTTGACTGTACAATAAATGCAATGTGCTTGAATCAGCCCGAAATCACCCCCATCCCGGTCTGTGGAATAACTGTCTTCCACAAAACTGGTCCCTGGTGCCAAAAAAGTTGAGGACTGCTGATTTAGTAGAATAATAGTATTTTACGACTTTTTGAATTTTTTACTATGTCTTCAGTTTCATGTTCTCCATTTTTCAGATGGGTACATTGAGATTTAGAGAGTGACCAGGAACTTGTCTAGAATGGAAGAGCTGGGATTCCCATGGATCCTCCCAAAGAGGCTGGCCCAGGGCGGAACCAACACGGCGTGCTGTAGCAGATTAAGGGCGTGGCTTCTTAAGTCAGACAGATTCAAATCTCCGCTCAGCCAATTCTGAGCCTGCGCTTAGGCAGGCTACTTCCCTTTGAACCTCAGTTTCTGCATCTGTAAAGTAGGGGTAATATGAGTAATAACCAGCTCCCAGTTTTGCTGTATGCATCAGTTGATAAAATGAATGTTAAGGCTCTTAAGTAAATAACCCAGTTCCTGGCCTCCATAAACAATAGCTGTTATCACTATTATTATTAGTCATTGGCAGACACAGCACAGCTGTGCATGCGTTTACGTGGATGATATTTCAGTAGTTTCTTCTTCCCCCTAAGTTCTCGAGCGTAAAATGCTCTGTCCTCCCTGCTTCAGCTCTCCACACTGCCAGGAACAGAGAGGCCACTCACACGAGCTGCAACAGGGTCCGTTTCTGTGACCAGTGCAGCCAATGGCCTCTGTGTTGGAAACGCTGACAAACAAAGTGTCAGGACTCAGAAGCCGCCAACAGCCTCCAGGACCCTTCCAAGCCCTCGTGCCCACTTGAGCAGCCAGGGGGAGGGGGTGACTATGGCATAAACACACGTTTGCTTTCATTTGGCTTAGCTGACTGTGTGTTTTGTTAAACAAATTTAGGTTTGGAAAAGATTATTTTTGGTACACTGCTGCATAATTAGATGAATTTTCATGAGTTTATTCTTGAAATAAACTTTGAAATTGTCCGTGTTTTACTGTTTTTTAATCATCTGCAGATACTGTTTTTTGAGACTTAGCATGAAAAAAAAACCTTGTTACATATCAGTTTAATTTAGATTCAAATAAAATAATTTTTTGAATTTGCAGCAACAACAAGTCTGCGAAAGTGGTTGTAACTGGTGCTGAGTTGTTTGAGGATCAAGATAATTACAGTATAAAGGATAAGAGAGAATATAATATCCTGGCATCCAGTGCCTATTCAGCTAATCCCCAGCCCTTGACAGATGTTCAAACACAGTATTTTTAAAAGCTGACTTTTAAAAAAACAGGGCGATTCACTTATTAGATATAAACAACATGATAAGAAATTTAAAGTCTGACATCCATTATGAACTGTCCATGTTGAAAAGAGTGAGAGACAAGGTGAAAAGTCAAATGCGCCACACTCTTCGCGTTAGTGGGTGCCCAAGCAGGACTGGGATTGCAGGATCGCCAGGCCCCTACTTTGCCAGGAGCACAGGTTCCATCTGCACCAGCCCCTGAGAAGCAGAGCCCAAAAAGCAGCTTCAAGGACGCTGCCAGCCTCTCTGGTGGCTGCGTGAAGCCGAGGCTGCCAGCAGTCAGTGCCGGGATGGTTTGGTCGGCTGTGAACAATAGCAACACGGTGATAGGTGGCCCATAAAGACAGCCGGGCAGATAGAGGGGTAATGAGTGGGGTGTCCGTTGGGTCAAGGATCACTCTTGTCATCGGCCCTTGATGCTCCTCCATTCATTCATCGAGCATTCTACTGAGCCTTAGTATCTGCTGGGTATCCAGGCTGTCTGCTAACTTCTAGGGTTGAGAGATGAATAAGACCTCATTCCTGTTCTGCCTCCAAAATTTCACAGTAGAGCAAAGGAAATAAGTCCCATCCATTGGCAACAACAACAATGACAATTATTGTTATTATTATTATTAAGCTTTGTTTATATGCTTCATCCTAAGTGCTCTTTCTACTTCCCACAACAATCTCATGGAGTATGTACTATCATTATGCCCATTTTATGGATGAGGAGACTATGGTACGGAATGAATAAATATGTGATGAATTTATTTCTGACTGGGGACGGTGGTGGTGGTGGTGGTGGAGGAGGGATCAAGGAGGGCTTCATGGAAAAGGTGGGATTTGGGTTGGGTCTGCAAGGACAGTAGAGTTTGCAAATGTGGCTATCCAGGAGAAGGGCATTCAAGGCAGTGAGAACCATGCAGGGTGAGCAGCAATAAGATTATCTGGTAAACGAAGACACCAAGCTGCACTAAGGACGGCATGTAATTATCTCTTTTTGCCTTCCCATTTAAATGAAATTCTGTATAAAAAGCCATCAACACACTGGGAAGCACAAGCATGATCTGGATACTGGTACTTATCCTCTTTGTGCCAAATCTTTTATCCGGGGTCCTTGCACCTGCTTCTGTAACGGCAATGGCTCCAAGGTGGCCAGGTGCTTAGAAAAGTGCTGAGGGACCTCCAGGAGATGCTCCTCCCCATGCTGTGCCTGGGGATGGAGGTCTGGGCTCAGGAAGAGCCAGGCTGCAACGTCAGAGGGTTCTAGTCCATCCGGGGCCGGTGCTGTGTGTTAATCCAAGTGCGAGCACATTCAAAGGGTGACCACCTGTTCTACTTGTCTCTTGGCTTTCATCGAATGCTTCCATAATGCATTTCATTCCACTACCTCTAATCTCTTTTTAGCATTGCCTTAAGAATTGCCTTATCAGCATCTTTTTTTTTTTTTTTTTTTTTTTGAGACAGAGTCTCGCTCTGTTGCCCAGGCTAGAGTGCCGTGACATCAGCCTCGCTCACAGCAACCTCAAACTCCTGGGCTCAAGCAATGCTTCTGCCTCAGACTCCCAAGTAACTGGGACTACAGGCATATGCCACCATGCCCAGCTAATTTATATATATATATATTTTCTTTTTTAGCCGTCCATATAATTTCTTTCCATTTTTACTTTAAAATAATTGCTGTAAAGGATCTTCTTTCAGAGAATATTCCATTTTCTGCCACCCCTGCTCACAGAGCCCATCCTTGCACAAGGATCTGCATTTGTGCTGAGGGAGAGGGGTCTGGAGGAGACCACGCAAGCTCCCACTCTGTGTCCCCGGCTGCGGGGCGTCCAGGCTCTGACATGCTTTAGAACTTGAGTGGGCCCACACTAGACTGGCTAGCTCTCATGGCCACCGAGGGAAGGGGAAGTCGGTGTGACCCACACTCCCAGAGTTAGCCAGGCAAGAATTGCTTGAGTATTTCCTGGAGACCAGATGTCGGCCACTTATGAGAGGTGGCCTGTGTGGGGTTGTGTTAGGCATTGCTCAAGACATCAGGAGGGACTGCGGGAGCACAGAGCAGAGAGAGGGTGAACTCCTCTATCCCGTGCTTACTCTGGGCCCCACCTCCAAGCCCAGGTTCCCCCGGGGTTACAGCCGCATGCTCCCTTGGCAGGCTCCAGAAATGCACAATCCTTCCAAACAGCAGCCCTTGCTAGGAACCTCAGTGCTGGCTCAGGCTGTGGGAGGAAGTGAGCCTGGGTGGGGTGCTGCCCAGGGCTGCTCTCCATCAATCCCCCCCAGGGGTCCTCTGCTCAGAGTGTCCTCACTCTCCTCAGAGCTTCTGAAACAACCGTGGGATTCACGGATGTCGTTGCCTCCTCACCCTTTTTACGTGTTTCTTTCTGACCAGGCATCTCAGATTCTCTGAGCTCAGGCTCGATTTCAAAAGCTTCCTGTTATTTCCCCTCAAATAATAATATTAATGAAACTTCATGGAGTGCTTTCTAGGTACCAGGTTCTGCTCTAAGGGTTTTTCATATGTTATCTAATTTACTTCTCAGTCAATCCAGAAAGTGTGGAAGTTGAGGTGCACACGTGTTCTGGGGAGGGCTCATGCCTGTCATTCCCCACACTCGACAGAAATTTCATTAAGGATGAAGACTGAATGACTGACAGACTGAACACATGAATGAATGATGGAAGGAAAGAGAAAAAGCAGGTCACCAAGAACATAGCAAAAGAACCGGCTGGACACTTACTGGGCAAGAGTGACTTTGAGCAAATTTTCTTTCCTCTCTGAGCCTTTGTTTTCCCTTTGTAAAGAGGAGTTATTACACTAGAGTGAAGAAAGGTATAAGACGTGAAAGTACTTTGTTTAAAGTAAGTGCTCATTTGTTTTTGTTGTTGTCAAATGAATCTAATCTAACCTTTTTTTAACTCATACAGGGACACATTCCACTTTTCTGTATGGCCGACAGCAAGGGCATCAGAGTTCCTGGGAACAATATAAGAATTCTGTATTCCCTGACACAAACAGAAAGAACCACAGCTTCACATCATTTAAAAAAAATGGCTGTCCACTCTGTGCTTGATCACCTCCAATAACAGGGAACTTATTACTTCTTGAGGCATTTTAATCCATAGTCACGTCACACAATCTTTATGGTTGGTGAGTTGCTCTTTGCATTACACTGAAATTTCCGAACTGCCTCATTGGACAAGGAAACAGCTTTCTTGGGCTTGGCTTTAGCTATTTTCTAATTAGAATGGAATAATATAGATTCATAGAATGTCAGAGTTTAAAGGGACTTAGAAACCCCCAATTCCAGGGCCCTGTTTCACAAACTGAGGAAACCTGCATGCATGATACGATCTTTCAATTGGTTTATAAGAGAAGAATTTCTTTATTCAAACTGTTTGTCCAGATTACTAGACTGAATAATTTCTCCTTGGAGTTTATTAAGAGGAAAGTCACTTTGGCCTCATGTGTACAAGGCACCTATTTCAGAAATAAATTCCTTCTCCTAAAACAGGTCCGATGGTGATTGTGGTAGATTGTTGCAGTAATGGCTTCTGATTTGCTCACACCTCCCTGTATCCACACCCTCGGGAAGTTCCCCTGACTTGCTTCGGCCACTGTGATGCAAGACGAAACCTGAAAAGTGTTTATGTATTGGGACTTACCCTCTCTTGCTTCTCTTGTAACCCTGTGACTGTCCCATGTGGTGGAGCCTGTGCTAGCCTGCTGAATGAAGGGAGACAGGTAGCTCTATTGCTCCCATGTACCCACCAGCCAGCTACCCGCAGAAGCGGGCACCTAGCTGACTGGCAACTGACTGCAGATACATGAGTGAACCCATCTGAGACCAGCAGAACTGCCCGAATGGGTCTACACAAAATCAGCAGCCCTCAGAGTAATCGGCTAAATAAATCATTGTTTTAAGCCACTGAAGTTTGGGTTTTTTTTAAATGCAGTCCTTCTCCAAATAAAAATGGGAGGACCATTTCTCTGACTAGCCTGCTAGTTCAAAACAGACTTGGAACTGAGAATACCACTGGTTACAAAGTATGAAGCTTACAAAAGGAAGAGTTCTTTTACTTGAGCTTTTATTCTTCAATTGGTAAAAGTTCACAGCTACACAGAGATATACGTACAGTCATGCATCACTTAACAATGGAGATACATTCTGAGAAAGGCATCATAAGGTGATTTCATTATTGTGGGAACATCATAGAGCATCTTACACAAACCTATGTGGTATAGCCTGACTACACACCTAAGCTATGTGGTATAGCCTATTTCTCCTAGGCTACAAACTTGTACCCCATGTTACTATACTGAATACTATAGGTGATTGTAACACAATGATAAGTATTTGCTTAGCTAAACATATCTAAACATAATAGGAATAGAAAAGGTACAGGAAAAATATGGTACTATAATCTTGTGGGATCACCGTTATATTTTCAGTCCATCATTGACTGAAACATCATCATGTGGGGTATGACTGTACATGTACATTCTAAGGTCCTGAGATCTTGCTCAAGTTCACAGACCCAGCTGGTCATGAGAGAAACCCAAGTGGCCCTGGCTCCAAAATTTAAGACCTAATCTTTGAAAGGAAGCCTCAGATGTTTCATCAGGGCCTTTATCTCTATAGACCCTAAGGACCGGGCTCCTGACTTTTCTATGAAGCCTACTCTGCTACCACCACACAAGAGTGGAAGTCACCATGGTGGGGCTGTCACAGAAGGGAGAGGAGGAAGAAAACTCTCTCAGACCTTGCACTAACAATTATAATCACTAATACTAACCTCTAATTATTAACCACTAATTATGTACTAGACATTCTTCTAGCCCTTTACATATATTATCTGATTGAACCCTCAGGACAATCAACTATAGTTATTATAACTAGCTCCATTTTGCAAATATTTAACTAAAGTGGCCAAGTAGGGAAAGAGCAAGGATTTAAACCCAGGCCAAGTGGTGTTGGAGTCAATGATGTTCACCATCGTTCTGTGCTGCCTCTTGATGTGTTCCAGGGGTTAGGAGATTTGCTCAGGTGGGCTTCCAAAAACCAGGTAGTCTGAAAGCTTGCAAGATTATTTGCAGATACTAGAGTCAATGCTTTCTGCTCCGTGCCTGGGTTGTTCAGGGCAGTGGAGAATTTATTGCTTTTCTCTGCTCATTATTTTTAGAATCGTCTCTATGTCTTTAAAACTATTTCTCAAAGCCTGTAAGAGAAAACACGGCGGCCAGTTCTAGGTCCTTAGAGCCCCATGACAGAATACAAGCACAGCTCAATGTATTTTTACCTCTGTGGCAGTCACTGTGCTAGGTTACCTCTGCGTGGTGTATCTAACGTGTTCCTTACCACCACCCCGAGACGTCAGTGTGATTATCCCCATTTTGCAGATCAAATTAATAGCAAGCCCCAATCGATAGAACTCTGGATAAACCATAGTTTACTATAATTGGGTACTTTTCCAGGGCTGCAAAACAATTTGCTCTCTTTAGCTCAGTAAACATTTCTCCTCCAATTATGTTTGTTTCGTTCATTTGCTTAGCAAACTCTTTCCCAAAGAAGTAAAATCCTGTTAAGAGAAAACTCTGTGGATATCCAAATTGTTTTATGGACAGAAATTCTAATAAAAATGAGTAAGTGATCGCAATTCTTGTTCCCAACCTGTGAGATCCTGAAATGCAAACAGGTGAAATGTCTGGGACAGAGTCCCACCTGCAGCCAGGTGAGAGGGCCTCTAATATCTGCGATTTACCCTATGGATTCTCTAACCCCACCCGCACGCAGAGTGTCTTCATTTTTTGTTGCCCTTCAAGTTCTGTTGGTTTTGTTCAGATGTTTTTAATGAGTTTGTCCCGCGGCAGCCAGGGAATGGCTAACAAGTCTTCTGGGCCCTTAAAAACCCATTAGAATGTTATTTCTTACAAAGTGAAAAACTAACCTCATGCCAGATGCAAATAGGGCTCAAGCCATCAGAAATAAAGTTTGATTCTGAAGGAAAATTCCACTGAGACATGAAAGTTCTTCAGCTTTGGGAAAATAGTCTTTGATGTCTAGTCCGACTCAGCAGTCTAATATAATTATTAAGAGCATGAGTGTTGCAGAAGTTGGATTGAGTTCAAATCCGCTCTTTTTTACATACTAGCTCAGTGATCTAGGGCATGTTGCTTAACCTCTCTGTGTTTTATCTCGCTTGAAAAACCTTGGAATAAAAATAATATCTAACACATAGAACTATTGCATGATATTGTAGGTGTAGCAGTTAGGATTACATTTAGCTACAGTAACAACAACAACGAAAGAGTAACTTAAAGTGTAGAGGCTTATTTCTCTCTCAGTTAAAAGAAATTCAAAAATTGGCAATTCAGTATTGACAATGCTGCTCCGTAGTTGTCAGGGGCCCAAGGCTGCTTCTAACTTTCTGCCGTACCATTCTTAGCAATGGCTTCCATTCTCAAGGGCACCTCGTAAACCTCGTGGTTCAAAATGGCTGCCACGTGCCAACTCTGAGTCCACATTCTAGACTGGAAGCAGAAGGAAAAGTGGAGGGACAAAGGACATAAAGTCATGTCTCCAAATGTGTCAATATCCTTAGCCACAAAGGAAACCAGGAAATGTTGATCTGTGGTTGGGCACATATTTGGAATAAAAATTTGAAATTTTATTAGTAAAAAGTGGGAGTATGGGATTGGATAGTTAACTAGCAGTCTTGGCTGTAACATTTAAAGTACTTATAACAATGCCTGTTAAATAGTTAGCCATAAATTTTTGCTTAAAATAGGAGGCAGCCTATGTGGTGAACTGAACCCAACCTTTGGAGTTCAGCAGACTTGAATTAAACCCTATCTCCGTCCCTTAATGGTAATTACATTCTGAGCAACTTATTGAATCTACCTATGAGCCTTAGCATTCTTGGTTGTCAAATGCAGTTATAAGTATTGCCCTTTTGAGATTTCTGGGAAAATAAAGTGAGAATCAGTATCAAAAGGGCCTGGCACATAGTAGGTGTTTAGTAAATGTAAGTTCCCCTCTCTCTATCCCACTCCATTAAGGTTCAGACTCTTCAGTGCCAAAAAAGGATCAGAGGAATAATCGTTGCCCTGCCCTGGGAAGTGGTCAGAAACCTCCCAGAAAATAAAGCCACGCTTTGCCTCTCAGCTGCCTGCTCTCTCTGCCCACAAAGTGCTAAAGTCAGTGAAGCCAACCCTGTAATCAAACAATACCAGATACTTTAATTATAGTTTTTTGCCATGATCTGAATCACTGTTTTCATGTGCATTGCTGTGAATTAATCTCAAAACAGTGGTGTTAATTCCTTGATGTATAAAGAAGTGTTTTAGTGACTGAGGTATTCCACGGAGAAGGGAATGGCATTCACATTTAATTAGCTCCTACTCTCTGCCAGGCACTCAGCTGAGTGCTTTATGAACTTCATCTCATTTTTATTTCACAGTAAGTCTGTTTGACAGCTATTGCCATCCCATTTTATAAGTGAAGACACAGAGACATAGAGATGTTAAGCAACATACTCAACGCATAGTTTGTACAAATCCCAGAGCTGGGATTCAAACTCACGTTGGTCAGATTCCAAAGCTCATTTTCTCGCCACTATATCCTGCTACCTTGTTGCTTTCCCAGACCCAAGAACCAATCAGTTTAGAATTGGACTAATGAGGGAGCCAGTAGAAGCAAGAAAAGAAGATTGGGCTGGAAGTTGCCTCATCACTTCTGAGTCCTGGTTCTGACCTCTTAGCTCTGGGATCTCTGCTAAGATATTGTCCTTCTGGGGCTTCATTTTTATTGTCTGTAAAGTAGTTGGCATTAGGGCTAATGGGATTCTCTGTGATTTCCCTGGCAGCTCTGAGAGTCTACAATTGTAGCGTGCAATTACACACCCACATTTCTGTATGTTCCAGTAATTGTACCTATTGTCAACTAAACTTGACTGTGGTGAAAATAAAGGAAAAAGAAAATGTAAGTGCCCATCTTAGGAAAGTTAAATTGGGAGAAAGAGCAGCACATTTTATCTAAATATATGGACATACATGGAGGTACTTTCTAAAAATTGAATCTCTCCAAAAGATCCACTGGGGGAGGTCCTCTACACATGGCTGGACCACCATATGACAATGGTGCTCTACAATATTGAGCCTTTGGGCAAAAGGGTATCTAAGACCAGACATATGCCTGATACATATTGATTAGAAAAAAATTCAAAGACACAAGCATAGCCAAATTGAAAGTCCCCGTTCTCACCTTCCCTCCCCCAATTCCAATCCCTAGGGGCAACAGATGTAGTGGGTTTCCTTCCCAATCCCTTTCCAAGATGTTATCTCATTAAGCAAGTGTCCTGAAATTTCTATTCGGCATGAACATCCTCACATGGTGATTCCCAGATAATCCACTTCATTCTTCTTTTTTAAATTTATTTTTATTTCAGGATATTATGAGTGTACAAACATTTTGGTCATATTTTATGACTTTTCCTCACCCAAGCAAGGATTAGAGGCATGCCCTTCCCTTCTACAATGCTCACCGCATCCGTTAGTTGTGAGTTTACCCCCTCAACTCCCTAATCCCTAGAGAATATTACTACTGTGTGAGCACCATAGTGTTGATCAGTTAGTGCCAATTTGATGGTGAGCACACGTGGAGCCTATTCTTCCATTCACAAGAATGGAATCCCTCGACTTCATTCTTTTTACCAGTTGCGTGATGTTCCGCCCATGAAAAGAAGAAAGTGTACTATTGCAGAGGTATTTTATACATTCTATCCTTCTTTGCTCATTCCTCCATCTCACTCTCATTGCTAAAGATAATTTTTTTTCATCATTGGCTCAGATTAATTTGTAAGCTTATTTATGGTGCTGTTTTCTTAAAAATCCATATGCAGCTTTAAGGACAGGCATGGTCATATCTGCCAGCATTTTCCCTTTTGACTTTTAGCTTTCACAATTTGCTTCAGAAAAGTCTTTATTATCCTGTCTTATTTAGCTACAGTCACAATAAAGCTATATAACAAACCACCCGAAAATGTAGTGACTTCAAAATGTAATCATTTATTCTCATTCATACATCTGTGGATTGAGTATCAGCTGATCTCACCTGGGCTCGTCTGGGCTTGGCTCTAAGATGTATTAATAGTTTGGGTTCAGTTCTGTTCCGGGTGACCCTCCTTGTCCTCAGACCAGTGAGCTAGCTGGGGCAGGCTGTCTTCAAGGTCATGGCAGACGCACAAAATATTTCAGGCCTTTGCTCCTGTCATGTCCACTAACTTCCTATTGGAAAGCAAGTAGCAGGGCCAAGGCCAATTTTAATGAAGTAGAGAAGGATATTTAGACCCCACAGGGAGGAGAGGAAAAGAAATATCACACCCCCAAGATTTTTAAAAAATAATCTCCTATGTTTTTAGCTGTTTTTAAAGTTTTTTTGTGTGTAGATATTTATCTGTATTGATTTATGTGCATATGTGTGTGTGTGTGCATGTGCATGTTAGAGATCTAATATTAAACAAGAAAGTGAGCCCAGGATATGCTATCGGGAGGTGGGCAAGTGAGCTACAGCAACAGAAGTGCTCATTAGGGAGGATGACAGAACTACCAGATCTCCACTTTCCAAACTGGAAGGCTGGTGTTCCCTGTGAATTTCATCCAACTTAGAGAGCTGATCATAGATTATACAATGTGGGTTTAGGTCTCGGAGAGCTTATCAAATTAAGAGGACTAGACTGGCTTTAGGGCTTTGATTGATGGTGGAGAATCCTACCCAGGCTTTAGCTCTGAAAAAATATAACTTTTGATTGTTTGTTTGTTTGTTTGTTTTTACAGAAAGCCTACAGGAAGGCAGTGCTAATGGACAACGGATAATTTCAGTTTCGAATATAGGAAATACAAAAGGAAAAATAGAGACATCCAGGATCCAGGTATTCTGTGGTGCAGTTTTCTTCTTTGTGTTTGTCCTGGGAAGGATGACAATCCACCTTCCCGTCCCTCCCACCCTAGACCTCAGGGAGTGAAGGAGCTGATGGGCAGCACAGAACAAATTATGGGGCTCCTCAGGAAGGTAAAATTTTGACTTTCCTTCAAACCCAAAGACTTGAAATATTTGTTCAATACTTAATTACAGGGGTGAAGCGTGAAGGGTGATGACAACCAGAGGACCACTAGCTTCTTTTCTGCCATACTGAGCTATTAATATTCTGCTAGGCCCCAAACTTACATACTTCCCTTAGCCAAATGAGAACCTCCAGTTAACCAGACCCACCATTCTCAGATGCTGTTTAGCACAGGTCTTTGGGACCCCACCCTGTACTGAGAGGCTTATCAAATATTCATTTGCTTTGGAGACGTCCCAAGGTGTATGGCCCTGTTTCTCTGCTGTTCACTGCAGATGTGGCTTATCCAATTTAACATCTCTCTGTGGTGCAACACAACCACTGCCCCATCACCAAACAGAGACGGCAGCCTCAGAAGTTTGAGAAATCAGCTACAGCAGCCTTCTAATCTGGGCTAATGCTAGGGCTCACTCTATTTATGCAACGCAATGGCTGTTTGTGGCAGGAGCCTAACAAAATCGTAACAGGATATCTGGCGATATCTTACCTGTGCAGTTCCATGTGCCTCCATGCAAAGTCAGATCCAGCAGGAAATCTTCCTGGGATGCTACCATTTATTTCTCTTTTTCATATAGCTTATCTTTGGAGGAATTCAGGAAGACTGGAAGGAAAACAGTATATTGGCATCTGGATTTTGTGAAGCAGAGCTTGTCAGTCTTTAAGGCTCAAAGAATTTAGGCATGTACTTCCAAAAGTGTGTGCCAGGCCTCATATCTACTCTGTTTAGTCTGTGCCTCCTAATCATATACAGTATTCTCTTCGGGAGCAGTTCTCTTAAATATCATTTCCTTTTTCTTCCTCCATTTCTCAAAGTCTTTTAGCATTCCTTTTGGTGCCCCTTGAAGATTGACATGTTGGGCAACTTCCTACTAATCCATTCCTTCATTGCTTGAGGTGGGACCTTACAAATTTGTCAGGGCCTCAGAAGCCAAAGATTGTACACTTTTAGCATCCTTCTGAAGGCTCAGAAGGAGCCATGTGATTAGAATTGGGGTGGACAGGGAAATCATAGAGGGCTCAGCATCCAGCCATCTGTGTTGAGTTCTGTGTAGCCCAGGCTGGGAGCAGAGCCCCTGAAGACAGAAAGCTTGGCATATGCAGTGCCCCGTGATGAATGCACAGAGCAGTTTCATCACAAATTTGTTCCCTTTATTAAGAAGAGAAAGTGAGCTAATACTTTTCATGTGGCTGTGGAAGTGCTTAACTGTGACACTCTGTAAACAGACTAACCAGCTGAAATAAGAGATGTGGGGGATTATTTCTAGTTTAGCAAGAGGCTATATTTGGAATTATGGATTTATTGATAAAGGCATTGCCTTAATATTCTGTCTTCTGGATTCCATTTAAATCATCTTTTCTCGGCCCACAATTATTTGCTTTGATCGAGTATTGGTCAGAATTCTTTTAGTTGCAAATGGCAGAAACCTAATCCCTGCCAACTTGAGCAGAAAAGAGAATTTAAGTGGGGCTAGACTCAGAGACTCCAGGGGCTCCCACAGAACCATCAGCACTTTTCTTACCCCTCCCTGCCTTTCCTTTCCTCCTCTTTGAATTGGCTCAGCTTCTCTGTGAGTTGGTCTTACTCTTTCCTCCTATAACTTGGTTTCATCCATGTGGCCAGGGATGGTGGGGGAGGATTGGCTGACATGGCTGCAGATAGTTGGAGGCTTACACACCTTGACTAACACCGGAAAGAAAAAGAAAGAAAAAGAAAAAAAAAGGAGGGCCTTCAGCTCTGCTCCTAGACAAGAGGTTTGACAGAGGAAGACATTGCATCACTATCATGGTAAACAGAGGTTTAATAGCTCTACAAGTGCAGGTAAAACTCGTGCAGCCAGTCAAAAGAGCCATTGGACATTAGCTGGTGAAACTAAATAGGGGCACACTCTGTGACCAGCAATCCCAGCCTTAGTGTATTTTTTAGAAAAATTCTTATATGAGTTTGCAGGGACCTGAAAAAGGATGTCTATCATGATCTGCTCAGAGTGGAGTAAAGGTAATCTCGGGGTCTGTCAGTGGGGGAGTGGAGAAGTGAGAGGAAGTAGATGCAAACTGAAATAATAGAAGCATCAGACTCAGTGTGTACAGAACAATGTGGGAGGCCTTAGAAACAGTGTCAAATAAAAAAGGTAAGAAAAATAACACAGATAAAACAAAGAACAATACCACATATGTCAACAAAAAACGTACACCAATGGCAAGGAAACATGCATATGCACGCAAGAGTAGATGCCAACAAAGACAGGGAACGGGAGTAGGATTAGGGATTATGGTGGGCAGAATTTGCACCCACCCCCAACAAAGATTCCACATCTTAATCCCCAGAAGATTTTGCATTACCGGGTCTATTCCTAAAAGAGCCCTGGGACCTCCGTGAGGTATTATTCTAAATGACTTAGAGGAACTTTGGGGTCCCAGTTTTCTATTTGTGTGTTTTATTTCCATGAGCTATTGATAGGAGCCCACTCCAGCCTGCTAGCTATCAGCCTCTACTCCAGAACCTGTGAGTCTGTTTTGTTTCATGACAAGGGGGAAGTAAAGTCACAGATGGAATTAAGGTTGCTACTCCCCATACAGGGAGCATAGTCTGGCTTATCCAGGTGAGTCTGGTATAATGACAAAGACTCAAAAGTGGAAGAGGAAAGAATAAGAGTCAGCCAAAGGAAGATGTGAGAGAAGGCATTGTAAGAGGAACGGGGTCTGGAGTTGCTGGTTTTGAACTTGGAGGAAGGGGCAATGTGCTGAAGTGGGAGGTCTCTACAAGGTGAAAAAGGCAAAGAAACAGATTCTGTCCTAGAGCTTCAGCAGAAGGAGGGCACCTTCCAACGTCTTCATCTTGCTCCAGGGAGGTCTGGGTTGGACTTCGGATCCACACAACTGTAAAATAATATGTTTGTGTTGCTTTAAGCCACTAAGTCTGTGGCAATTTATTACAGCAGCAATGGGAAACTAACACAGGGGTAAAGGGTCTCGTCTCACACGGACCAATGGATATCACCAACATGTTGTGAAAACTCCACTCTCCTCATCCAAGGTCTGAAACAACACAACAACAGCATCAACAGCAGCAGCAGCAGCAGCAGCAGCAGCAGTGACAATGTTAAAATGGAAGGGAGAGAGAAAGAAAAATGCCCTCTCAGAATATAAAACCAGGTCCTATGGAAAACAGCAGCTTTGAGAGTGAGCACTCATTGTGTCCCAAAGACTGAACTGAGAGCTTTATAGGTGTGACCTCTTCATTGGCTCCAGGAGGATGGGGCACTGGGACTGGCCAGTCAGGCTCACTGGTGCAGGAGGATGATGATGATGATGATGATGATGATGATGATGATTCCATAAAGCATGTCCCTCTCTCCCCCTCCAGTGAACATCACTGTCCACCTCTTTAAACCTGCAGAGACAGATCTTCCCACTCTCCTCTCTGCCCCCCGCCCCTAAGCCCAGCTGCTGTCTTCTGACCGCACTGGCAGCACCACCCACAGTGTCTGGGGCACAGCAGATCTTGCTCTCATGTGGAGCCAAGTCCCGGCTGATGCGGATGGAAGGTCCTGACTGTCATGTTGCCCGCCACATCCCAGAGATTTTGCATTACCAGGTCCATTCATAAAAGAGCCCTGGGACTTCCATGAGCTATTATTTTAAACAACTTAGAGCAACCCTCAGGGCCCCAGTGTGATGTTTGTGTGTCTAATTTCCGTGAGCTTTTGATAAGAGCCCACTCCAGCCAGCTAGTTGTCAGCTTCTACTCCAAGGGCCTGGAAAATGTACTATTTGCAATTACTTGAAAAGAAACTAATTAGCTTTAAGGAGGAAACCATAGGTAGAAATGACTAGAATCAGCTGTTCAACTGTGCTTGGCAAAAAATTAAAAGGAGTAGGCAATCATACCTCATGTTTGGTTTGTCTCATTTGAAGGAAGCCTAGGAGGCAGGGCGAGCCACACAGAGGGGGCTTTCCGTGGCATTTTCTCTGCAGGGAGAAGTCTCTGAGCAAAAGCCATGTGAGCAGACCTGTTGGGAGGCTGCAGGTTATGTCGTGGCCATGAAAGCTACATCCAGACTTTGTCCAGTGGCAGCAGCAGAAGGTATCCAAAAGAAGGAGTGATGATCAACTCGGGACTTTAGAAATGTGTTAGAATGTAAGTGTTAGAATACAGTATGTGTTCTCCTTTAGAAGTAGCCATTCTGAGTTATTTTCTCAAAACAATATATTAAAATCTTTCAGAGCCTAGCACCTGCCTGGTATACAGCAGGTCCACAGTAGCAATGGCATACGGGCAGCACCTGGGATGTGAGTGAGGCAGGTGTCAGGGGCCCTGTGGGAGGGGATTGCAGTGATCCGGGGGCAGAGACGAAGAGGCAACAGCAGCAAGACAGCAGGGAGAAGTTGCTTCCAGATGTGAGTCAGAGCAATAACCAACACTATTGCTGTTCATGGTAGTAAGACTAGAATTGCACATTTATCAGGTGCTTGCTATCTCCCGTGCTTCACATGTATTCTGCACTGGTATTTCCATTTTACTCTTAAGGACACTGAAGTCTAAGTTCTTGGCCAAGGTCACACATCGCTTCTGAGCTCAGAAGAAGACTCTGAGGAAAGAACTTGGGTGGAAATAATTTATTTGGGAGGTGATTCCAGGAAACAACCAGGAAGCATGTGGAATATCAGAGAGGGAAGGGACAGAAGAAAATAAAAGTTGGGTTATAAGTTATTTACTATGGTGGGCAACTGGAGCTCAGTCTTGCTGCGGAACTCTGGGAGACAGAGCAGAATACTTTTCAGAGTTATGATTCTGACCTAGAGGCGAGGACATTAGGGACCCCCTGTCTGTCGTTGGCCGATGCTGCTTTGGGACATTAACCCTCTACCCTTCCTGCCTGTCCGTGCTGGGCTGCTCATGTCTCACAGGTGCTTGCCATAAGAGGCCTCGGCACTCCAGGTGAGAACCAAGGGCTGTGGGCGGGTCTGCTGCAATGACCTCACACCCTGCTTGCCTGGGACAGTCCCAGTAGCATAAGCCCGTTGTCTGGGAATGATTATTAATTCTCCCTTTTACTCTCAGAAGTGTCCTGCTTTCGATGACGACTTACATGGCCACTCCTGTAAGATAAGGAACAGAGTTTCAAATCCTAATCTATGTAGCACCGGAGCCTCTGATTTTTGCCTCCTTCTCCTCCTCTGGGAGTGCAGTTGTGGCCTTCCTCATCAGGCATCGGGCGAAGCAGCAGAGTTAAAGGAGGATACCGGTCTCGGACAGACACGCCTCTGCTCTCCAGAACCTCGAGCATTTCCCCAGGTAGGTCCTGGGCCACTGCAGCAGCCTCGTATATGGTGCTTATTAACACACAGTTCCTGGGGCCTGTCCCTGACCTACTGAATCAGAGTCTCCGGGGCTTGGGCCCGATGATCTGCATTGTTAGCACTCTCTCTGGCTAATTCTTCTGCACAGTAAAGTTTGAAAACTACAGGCCTAGCAAAGCATTAGCATTATTTGAGAATGTTAGCATTTTTCGAGAAGCAGCAAAGTGGGGGTGGTTGATAGCAGGGCCCCGAGCTGGCATGCCTGGTTCAAATCCCAGCTCTGTCTCTTGTGGCTAAGTGATCTTGAGCAAGTTAGGAAACTTGTGTGTTCCTCATTGGAAGAACAGGGATAATAATAGCATATACTTTATCAGGGCTGTTATGAGGATTAGACAAGTTAATCCACATAAAGCCCTTAGAACAGTGCTGGGCACGTAGCAAACACTCAGAAATGCTGGTTAGTGTTATTACTGACTTTTAGCATTATGTCAGGGATCTTACCTAGGCTGTGATATTAATCCTCAGAACAACCACACAAGGAAAGTATTATCAGGGATTTGGGGCAAATAACTTATTCTAGGCTCAGATGTTAAACCACAAAATGGAGGGTGGGGGTGAGGAGTAGGGTGGGATGTGACCCCAGATCTGTTACATCTGCCTCTAAAATCCTCGCTTTCTCCCTGACAGCAATCTGTCCTTGGCAGTCTCATTCCTTGTATCCGCTGTGGCATCCCATTTTTTCGCCCCAGCCCTTAGGTGCACCAGGGACTTCTGGGCATGGAGAGGGGGAGGTGGTATATTGGTAGCATTTACCTGCTGCATCCAGTCCGTTTTGGCTGGGCTGGAGCTGCTCTCTGGGATCTGGTTAGCAGCTAATGATCAGTGGGCTCCAGCTATAATGATCGGATTAGCTGCGCTTTAATCACTGTCTATTGTTTCAGCGGGGAGAGAATTTCACAGCTCATTGACTGCTCTGACTCCTAATCTACACGGAGGAAACAATGTTGCAGCTCATCAAATGCAATCAGCTGCTAATTGAAAGGAAATGGAATTTTACAATTACAGGCCACCTTTCAGTGCTCAGGATTTCTAAGCACTTCTCCCCACCCTCCTTTGCCAGCTCAGCACTGGCAGGAGCACTTGACAACCTGCTAGAGACTTCCCTGAGAGCTGCATTTAGGACCTGGCCCATTTCTCCCTAGCTCCAGAGCAACAGCAAAGGGAAGCGGCGTCCTCGTCAATTTCTGGGCTGTCCTTCAAGGCTCAGTGCAAGGGAAAATGCCTGGGCTGGACATCGGGAGAACTGAATGCCGGTCCTGGTTTACCTCTCCCCTACACTTTGTGGCAGTGTGACCTTGGGCATGTCCCCCTTCTTCTCTGTACCCTACTCTCCCTCTCCCCAAAATCAAGAGGTTGAATTTGATGACCTGGAGGTTCTTATCAGCTCTGATGATTCTGTTTGCCCTGTTCTTCCCTCATCCCCATCCAGTGGAAGACATCTGCATTGACACCCTTTTTCTTGCCCATATGTCTGCTTTGCCAAATGCTTCCAGGGTGACTGTCTTAGGTCTCCCAAAGGATTTGTCCTGATGAGATTTTAATGGGACAAAAAGCAAATTTGGGAAATATCCTACTTGGCCTTCTGTTTAGACATCTCTCTCCCGCTCTTGGATCCATTCACTTCCTTGGACATGAATCAATCACGATTAATTCTAAAGACAGTCACATAGATTTTTCTGGGTTCTGTCTTTTTCCCAGTGAGATTCTGTGGAGACAAGGATAGGATGAGGGCTGCCAGCCAGAAAGAGCATTGCTGCTTTGACCCTGTCTCAAAGCTCCATTTCTAGCAGGCTTTTCCTCTGAGAACGGGACAAACTAGCATCTGCTTGGAGCTCTGGTCTGTGTCATTCCACAATAACACTTGTTCTGTCCGGGAACACGTCCGAGGCTCATGTAACCCCGCAGTGCCATTTTCTCTTGGTTCCCATGGTCTGTGAGCTTATCTGATGTGCTTAACAAACAGACACTGGAATATCACCACTTTTCTTTAGGCAGATGAGTTATGGTGTGTATCAAAAAATTTTTTTAAAGCACAATCAAAAATATTTCTTGTTTGGCCAAGGTTCAGTCTCAGTCCATTTCCCTCTCTGTATCAGAAGAACACTTCATCAGGGACTTAGTCTGACCTGTTGCCCAGAGCAATGGGCTGCAAATAAGGAAAAGAAAGGCAGCAATGAGCTGGCTGGATCTTGGCTCTAACAACACTGCAGTGAGCTGGAAGGATGCTGGTACCAGGGAACTCCTGGTGCCTTTCTGGAACCCCAGCTCTAAGGAAGGCTGGGGATAGAAAGGAAAAAGGCTGGAGTCTGAGTTAGGACTAGAGAGGAGGAGCGCATAGAGGAAGCTCTGGAGCTGCAGTCTGCATTATGAAGTGAATAGGATGGAAGCTGGAAATGAATCCAGGTTGGAGGCAGCAATAGGACTGCTCAGGCAGATCCCAATTGTAGATCTATTGGCCAAAGGGTCAGAGTTCAGAAAGCCAATGAGGAGGGGAGAGTGAATGCCAAAGGTAAGAGTAAAATGGACTAAAGGGAGGTTTAAAGAGCATAAGACATGTCAGAGAGCAGTGAGAAGCAGCTGCTTGTGCTCAGAGGGCCAGGCAACACTGCCCCATGTTGACACCTGCCACCATCCAAAGACTTCCCTGTCCTAGTAGCAAAGTGCTGGCTCTTATGGGATCTGGCATTGGTCTCCCCACTGGAGGTAGAATGGACATCAGGAGAAATTCCATATGGTCGGCAGAATGCAGTACCCAGAAGGTATGAAATGCAGTTGGCATTTGGGGTCCTAATGCAGATCCCAAGATGTTCTGAGAGGTAAACAGAATGAGATTATGGGTATTCAGAAGCAAACCATGATCAGAGAGGCAGCCATGGGATATCTAAGGATATTTTAATAAAAACATTAATTTAAAAAATTAACCAAGGTCACATTACCTTTTATAAGAGTGTTTATTTTTTCCTGCCTTGACTGTCATTCTGTTGAGTATAAAACTCAGCATTAAAACTTTGGTATTTTGACCAAGGTTGAGATGCACTGAATTTAGAATAGCCCAAACAGTATAGGTCAAAACATTTTTTTTTAAAAAAAAATCGTTTTTAAAATATAATGGATACTTTGTGGAGCTACCAAATTTTTTGAGATACAATAGATAAGTCTCATGGATAAAATTTTTGCATGTCTGATTTCAGATTTGGTGTGCTTTCATTCATTCAACGAACATTGATTAAACACCTACTATTCGTCAGGTGCACATTAGGGAACAAAACAAAACTTTCCTGTTCTCTGGAGCTTACTTGCTAGATCTGATGAAGTATTTATTTAAATTAGCCAATATTTTTTTCATTTTATGTAATAAACTTTTTAACATTTTCCATCTTCTTATTAAGAAATAAACGTTTTAAACATATGATGTAAAATTTTGTAGGTCAATCTAGGAATAGTCAAGTAGGTACATAGTTGACAAAATATTTAAGGAGTTCATAAACAAAAAAGTTTTAAAATCAACTGTGATAGTTTACCTGCCACACAGAGCATAAATTCTCTCTACAATGTGTGTTTGCCAAATTATTGGCTAACTTCTGCTTGGTCTCTGTCATGATACTGAAGCATCACATTATTTTCCACACAGCTCTGAACAGGTGGAATGTTCTTTAGCTAGAACTCTTGTCCTTTAGCTTCCTCCAAAGGGCTCTCTTTCCACCCTCTGGGATTACAAAGAGCTTTGATTGCTACTCAAGGTGTGGTTCTCAGACCAGCAGCACCAGCATTACCTGGGGGGCTTGCTTGTTAGAAATGAGGAATCTCAGGCCATCCCATATCCCCTGAATTAGAATCTGAGTTTCAACAAGATTTGCAGGTGATTTGTGTGCCCATTAAAGTCTGAGAAGGACACGTATAGTCTATGTCTTCTCTTTATCTAATAAAGACAGCTTTCTACCTATTCAAATAGCTACTCAGCTATTCGAGGCCAATTTGATGATTTGGTAGAAGGTCCAGGTAGAAATTAATGTCTGCACATCTAAGGAGTTTGCGTGAATGAGGTAGAGCCCAGCACGTGGAGAAGCTGGGATTCCAGACTGGGCATCAGGCCATCTCTATGAATACCTGACCCCACTGCCACTGCTGTGGGTCTTGCCCTAGGCCAAAGCTAGTGGACTTCATTCCTGACCAACATTGGTCAGATGAGGTCCAATCGCTGGAGAGAAAGGGCTCTGGACTTTGAATCCTACCTGCACTATTTATTAAACCAAGTACTTGATAACTGAAATTAGACCATCCCAGATAGATCCTCTAGATTTAGCAGAAACATTCAGCTGTTTTGGTATAACAAACAATATATCTAGAATGTAATGTGGAAACCAGAAAGCTATTCAGGGGCCAAGACAGCTCTAGAGACCGTCCCTCAGAATCCAGAGCTGAGTGCTTACACCCTGTTGTTGTTACTAACCAATCACCCTATTTTCCTCTCTGTAAATTTTATCTTTGTCTTACTCATTTTTGCTTACTCATAGCTTCTGATATCTCATGGCGACCAAGTTGGCCTTCCCCTTGTCTTTGACCTTCTGCTCCTGCTATAATATTAACTGTCTTTCTATATCTCAAGTTCAGAGACTGAAGAGAGAAGACATGGTTTGTTAGTTTATAACTAACATGTTGATTAACCCTGTTTATCAGAGTCCTCCTCATAGCACAGTTCGTGAGCTACTATCCAACTTGCAGAATGGCTGTCCTAGCTCAGTACCTCCCCAGATCCAACTCAATCCAAGGCTGGTGATTTATGGATAAGGAGCCGCATAGAAAGGGCTATATGTATGGCAGGCCACTTCAGTACATTCCACATCTCATTTATTTGTTCTTCAAATATTTATTGGGCGTATATTTATGCCAGGCACACTGCCCAGAATAAATATAAAGATGTAGACATAAGACACGATCTCCTGTAGTACAGAGTTCACAGTCTAATGAGGGAGGTAAACAAGCAAATAAATAGATTTCACACAGGATAAGGGCTATAATAGGTATCTGTGTAGTGTGCTATGGGGATGAAGGAGAAGAGATCAATTCTACTTGAAGGTGATGAAGGCAGACTTCACAGAGGCAAAAATAAATGCATTTTCAGTAAGGATGAGTAGATTTCAGGCTGGTAAGTTGCTCAGGTTGTGTTTGGGGAGGAAGCTGGCCATGCTCTCGTGGTACACCTAGAATGCAAGTCTGGGGCTTCTGGGTGAGAGATGATTTAGCAGGGGAGGGACCAAGTCACTGTCGGCATTGTAGACCTTGCTGAAGAATTTGGCTACATTTTGTGAAACAAGAAAAAAAATCCCCAAATGACTTCAGTAGGGGAATGTCATGGTCAGATTTTTGTTTAGCAAAGAGACCACTGTGGTGGCAGAAGCAAGAATTCATTGGAATGGGTGACAATGCATGATGGAGACCAATTAGAAAGCTCTTACATGGGAGAAAATGAGGGTCCAGACAAAGAATGGCTAAACAAACGCACACATGCTGCTGTTTTCCTAATACAAGTCCAAGGCAGATATCATTAATTGATTATGGCACTCGCCTTCTGGGTCCAGATGAAATCTCATAATCCCACTCAATTTAGTACACAGGGCAGACATTACCAAAGGATTAATAGATGAAACCTCTTTGTAGCCTAGGTCAAGCACAAGTCATTGGTAGTGGAGATGGTTGGAAGTGGGGAAAGAGGCTGGAAATGTTTATGAACTCCCCCAAACCATCAAGAGAGTCCTTTCTTTGAGTTATCTCTGTTACTGTAGTCAGATGTGTGATTACAGCCTATATTGCATATCATTCACAACTGGGTAGTGCTTTATAGCTTACAGTCCAGTTTTCATATATTAATTTTCACTCTAATCCTGCAAGCGAAGCAGGGAAAGCAAGTCTCACTTTCCTTTCTTTGCAGCCTAAAAAAAATTGAGGTTTAGAGCACCTGGATTTCTTTAGCACTTTGGGTTCTTAAAGAACTTTCATCCCTTCTGCAAGGATTGTCTGAGAAACTGTTATCCTTAACTTTGTGCCATGCATTGAGGATATAGCTAAATATGACTTGATCGTAGTATTTTTTTTATTGCCCCATATTGGATTTATACCTTCTTTCAGATTGTCAGTTCCCTGAAGCCAAAGTCTTTGGAAAACATCGCTGTTCCTAATCACAGCTGGTTGCTGCACACGAGTACGCCCCGCAGAGGCCAGGCACGCGGCCTGGATTTGTCTGACCTTGGCTGAAACATCAGAGCTCAGGGATCTAGTTGCAGATGAGCCTAGAGGTCTGTTTCTGATCAGCGTGGCAGCCCTCTTTAATGCCTGCTAGTCATTTAACCTGGCAGAGAGCAAAGGCCTATCCCCCAAATAGAGTGTAAAACCACAACCACAACCTGTAAGACCTTGAACATGCAAATCCAGCGATTACCCAATAGCAAGTATGGGTTTACTGAGAGGCCCTCTGTTACAAACTCTAAGTCCAGATTCACTTGGGTCCCACTGCACTGGCTGAAGGGAGACACCATGGGATGATTGACCTTCAAGCTTCACAATCCCTGGCCATTTCAGAACCCTGAGGATGACTTGGAACCTGAATGCTTTTTAGGTTTCAAATTATCAAATCACTTGGGGATTAGGCAAGAAAGAGGAGCTGTGGGATTGGCTGATGGTGATGTCACAGCCATGCCAGCACCGTCTTCGAAGTGACTGTCTGCCTCTTTGACTAGTCCTCAGCCCCATCTTGATTTATACATGATATTTTATAATAGCCAAAGCAGCGATGCTCAAAGAAATTTCCTCAGTCTCAGCCTCCCCCAACCACCCTAGGCATGTTATAATGTTCCAGAAATACATGGCCTGTCATGTCTTATTACTTAAATATAGACCTGAGAAGCTTCTCTGTGCGACAGCATGATGTGAGTGCTACCTAGGAATGGCCCCGGGGAAGAGGGAGACAGAACACTATCATCTCAGCGTTCTTAAGTGGAGTTATTATCTCCTGGCATCATTTCAATTAAAGCTGGAAAGCATGGAACCATGGTGCCCAACTCTCTTTTCTGGCATGTCCAGGTAGGAACACAGCACAGGATGTGGACCCAGAAGTCCTGGTCTGTTCCCCACATCTGCCTCTCGCTGCCTGAGCATCTTGGGAGAGTCACACTTTCTAAGGTACAGTTTCTTCCTCTGCGGAATGAGGGATAATGATGCCACTTTGCCAGGCAGGTTTTGGACAGGATCAAGTGAAAATACTTTATCAACTAGAGTTATGCGAATAGTATTTAATAATCACAGTAATAACAATGATACTGATACATTACATTCCTATTAGCCTCCATGAAACATCTGTTTTGTACAGAACGGTATAACATTGTCAACTTTAAGTGTCTGCTATTTTGCAGTTTTGCAGAGGACTTCAATATCCACTCTCTCAGGTTTATTACTTCCTATTTATAAAGGAGGAAAGTATTTCTCGAATGGTTCTAGTGAGTTTCACGAGTCACACAGGCAGTGAAGGAGCAGAGTGGGACCTTAACTCCCATCTTCTGAGCCCAAATCCATGCTCTTCTTCATGTGCTCCCCACACGCAAGAGTGGGTTCAATGGTTGGTGTCACTGCCTGTGGGGTGCAGGACGGCATGGACAAGGCTGGCCAGTCTCCACCCCAGACACCTGGGACTCAGTTTCTCCATGCTGAGCAAACCCCTGGCTTTGGTCCATTTACATGGAGGCAACTGCTGTCTATACCTGACGCTTCTGTCTGAGGTGGTTGTGTTTATTGGTTTTACATCGGAGCTAATTGCACTGAAGCAATCCTGTCCACATGTTCTTTGGTGCTGAAAAAAATATGTCAGGCAGACCCTTTGTGCTGAGATATCTCTGCCCCATGGTCATTCTGTGCTCAGGCAACTGGGTCACCTTGTCCTTCTGTGCAAAGGTGTCCTTGGCTTCATTCCCTTGTGTTCTCTGGAATCCACATGCTCTAGTTTTTCCAAGTCAGTTTTTCTGGTCCTGGGATTTTTCTGAGCCTAATCCTCCTGGGTGCGGGTAATTCCTGAGTTCCCCTGGAAACAGAGCCTGAGGCGGAGGTGGTTGTGTGCAGGTCCTGTATTTAGGAAGGGAGGGCGCTGGAATGTGGATGAGAGAGTGAAACAGCATAGGCGAGAAGGCCGTTACAAGGATATGCTCAGGAACCGGCCACTGCTATGAGCGGCCTATGACAGGCCATCTGGAGGAGCCTCATGAGATGGGTCTTGAAACTGTCAACTCAGAGTATGAAGGGAAAATGTATTTCCTTATCTTCTCTCCTCCTTTGGTCATCTGCTTGCCTGCATTTCCAGTTGCACATGCATACGGGGAAGCAGGTCCCCTGGTTGCTTTCACTTTCCATCAGAGAAGCCCCAGGGCAGGAAGAGGGAGTGTGCGATGTGCACTCAGGCTAAGAAAGCACTGTCAGGTAACCCCTGTGAGAACCTGGTCAGGATCCCAGCAGAACTGGCAGAGGTGGGAGCAGCTGGAGTTAAAATAAGAAGTGGACCTGAGCAGATGAGAAGCAGTGGGCACGAGGTGTCCCGGACCCTGACAGCGTCCCCCTGGGTCCTTCTGGGGACCATGATTTCAAGGCGGGTGTTCGCCAGAGCTCCCCTGTGGGTGGGCATCTGGACTGACTGACGTGACGCCATCAGAGGGGACTGTCTCCTTGGCTGCCCACCCTCAGAGCTGTGGTTTGGCAGAGTCTGCCTCGCTTGATGCACACACAGAGCGAGCATTTGATTCCAGGGTGACCGGTTCTCTCTATGACCTGAGTCTGACACCAGCAGCAGCACAAGCCATTAAGGATTCGATAACGTGATTATGACAAGGCAACACAGTGTGCAGAACAGAGAGGCACTCGGCCCCCTCAACAGCATGCTCCAGGCCTCACCGAGGGCCACTCCTTCAAATGAAGGGGGGTGTTGAGAATGCAGAGCAGAAAGATTGATAATTATTTGAAACAAGCTTAAACATTTGGATTGCTCCAACCGCCTTAAATCACTCTGCCATATTTATACTTGACTAGTGTTCTACATAACAACTTCTAAATCAAAGACTTTTGAAAAATTTCAATCACTGTGTTTTGAAGTGATTGAGAGCTCAGGGCGTGAGCAGTGTAGAAATAAGGCATATTAACATTATTAGCGCAACAAATTTCCTGAAGTAGTTACATTAAGAAATGATCAAGGCCTTAGCCTCTATAAAGGAAAGGGAGCGGCATGTGGTTCAGGCATTTGGTTTTGAAAGGATCTTAACTCTTTTGATGCTGAGATGAGATCAACGGTCTGAAAATTGACGATTCCAAATGAATTGTGTTGTCAGGAAGAGATCTTCTTCCATATTAGGACAGTGGAAGAAAAGAAACTAGAGAGAGAGGGAAGGAGGAAGGAAAGAAACCGTGAAAACAGCTCTTACTGAACTTACTATAAGCCAGGTGCTATGCCAAGCACTTTACATATAATAATAACTGACATATATTCATCTCATTTACCTAACGGGGGTTAATCAACCCCCATAAGTCTGGATATACACCAGACTCACTCCAGAGTGCCTGCTTTTAAGAGAGAGAAGGAAAGGGTATATTTCTAGCCCCACAATGTGTCAGAGACAGTTTCTTATTTCAACCTCTGAAAATCCTTCTGAGAGATTGCCTCCTATTCAACAGATAAGAAAACAGAAGCTCAAACATGATGGTGGGCAACATCACATGGTTTGTGAGTGGCAAACACAGGGTTTCAATTTAGAGCTGTGCTTCAGGGCCTCTAGTTCCTATTTTGACATTCGTTAAGGGGTGGGTAATGTGATGCACAAAAAGAACTAAATAATCATAATATTAACATGTTGAAATTAAAGACTTCTTTCTGTTTACTGGTATCAGGCAACCAGCCATGAAAATGAACACCCTTGCCAACAATAATAATTGTAAGAATTCCAGGCTATTATACAAAACGTTCTTACTACTAGTTCATGGATCTACTTCTCTGGAGCAAGTTTAAGTAAAATGTAAACTGAGAACAGATAGACTCTCAAAAGGTTCTTGCCATGGGACTCAGAAGGCAACGGTTTCAGAAACTAAACCAGTGGCCCTTTCTCATCAGTTCTCTCTTCATACTGGGGTAGGCAGGGAGAGATAGGATAGATATTAAATACTTGTCAGCCTCCTCCTTAGTTCTGAGACATTCAGCCCTTCACTACCTGGTGCAAAAGGAGAAATCTCTGACTTTTTTTACTACTCCAAAAGAGTTAGGGCAGAATTTCTTAACACTTTAGGCTATATACTTCTAAATAATTTGGATTTTCAAAATATTAGCTAGAACAAACACAAGTTCCTTGGTTTCCCTACCTCCTCTTGCTCAAGGAAGGCTTAAACAAGGCTTGGAACTTAACAGAACTATCAATACTTTATCTATATTATCTAATTTAAACTTTGTAATATTACTATAAGTTCAGGCTTATTATCCTTGTTTCATGACTGAGAAAACTATTGGAAATAAGCCTCATTCATATATTAAGTGTAATTTAATTTAAGCAGATAATAATAGTTGCTCAATATTATGCTTGGAGTGATTCAATGATTGATAATCGGACTAATTCCAAACTGTGCTTCCAAATCTTTAAAATGAAAAAGATTTGACTCAGATGATCTCAAGTTCTCTTCTAACTCCTACATTCTAGAATATCTACCACGTTTGAGAAAGGGAAGAGAAGAAAGAAGAAAAGTTTTTTTTAAAGTTTCAGCTGTGTGTCACATGTTGTATCAGGTATTTTCCATTTAATTTTCACAAGAAACTTTGTGAGAAGGGTATCAGAATATCCATTGAACAGAGGAGAGAATGAAGATCAAAATGTTTGAATTGCCCAGGATCATGATGCTTGCAGTCAGCAGCTCTGGAGCTTTAAGCCTATGTCTGAGCACAGAACCAACATTTTTCTCTACCTCAAAGCCAGATGGACCCTCTGCTGAGGCCTGTGCTGCAAAGACCACTTGCTTCTGAAGTTGGGTGATTATTGCCTTCTATGAGTCATCCTGCAGCTACACTGGGTTTGGGAGACTTGGGAACCCTCGCTGGACTAAGAAGCCTCATTGTAAAAGGACAAAATCTCAACTTCTGTCAGAGAAAATTGTGTGCTATAAACTGGCATTATATAGTTCAGATGAATTAATGCAAAGGACTTCTCCAGAGTGGTAGATTCCTTAGCTACCCCTAATGTGAACAGCGCCTCCCAGAAGTCTTTCGATGTGGTAGTTCCCTGCAATGTGCTCCAATAGCACTTGGGAAACCTCTGTTACAGAAACCATCCCCCACGACTGTAATTGCATGTTTAATGTTTGTCTTCCTTGATGGTTTTTAAGCCTCTTGAGATAAGGGATTATGTTTCATTACCTGTAAGTATTAGTTGTATCAACTCACCTAATGATGGGTGAACTGGGTAGCTTACCACAATTCACAGCCCCAGAACTCACTGGGTCTTGCTAATTTCTCCTCCCCAGATTGTAGCTCTCTTTAGTGTATGGCTCTGCAGTGAAACACATCACACTGTGGATTTATGGAGGTTTTCTCAGAATTTTGGTTTTTATTCCCTCAAAAGATTGGTGTGCTCATCCTTTGGTGCACAGTGTCCCTTAGACCAGGTTGAATAAGAAGAAAATCATACTGAAGTATGGGCTCCCTGGGTTGTGATTGACATTGATAAGAGGTCAGAGTTGTAAAGGCACATCTCAGGGCAGGAGGGAGTATTTTTGGGGGGAGGAAAGAAAGAGAGAATCAGTGTTGCAGCAGGTGGCCAGGACATTTGAGAGCTAGGTGGGCTGAAGAGCATGGTTCAGTCCAAGCCTCTGAGTAGAGATTACGTCTTAAGGTAGAGCTTTCACATAGTGCCTGCTCCATGCAACGAGTCTAGGTGTACCAAAGTGAGGTGATGTTATTGTGGGTACTCAGAAAATTATAAGAGGCGCTGCTTTATCTGCCATGTTTTCTGCCAAGTATCCATGTACTTGGCTGTATTCCAGTGACTGTAATGAGCTTTTGCATCTGTAGTAGCTGTGACTCCACTTGTAGGACTTGCTGGACTTTGATCAAGTTGTCCTGAGCATCACTTAGAACCAGGATTCTTGCAGTGAAAATGGGACGAGGAGGCAGCCAGCACAGTGCTATATCCCAGAGCACACAGACTCCACCACAGGACAAATGAGATAATGAACGTGAAAGTGCTTTGTAAACTACAAGGTGTTGAACAGCTGTGAGTGTCTTTATGGTGAATATCACCTGTAATCTGAACAGAAGTGTTGGAGTGTCCCATGTTACACAGTGCTGTTTGAACAGCAAGGCCACCCCCTGGGCTGAGATTGTGTGACTCTTTAGCACAGAAAAACCAAGATCAGGCCCTTAAACTTTTAGCTGAGTCTAGAAATGCAGATAGATGATCATTCACCTTCATCTTCGTTTCTTTTGGGTTTTATAAGCGATGCTGGCTGCGTAAGGGTGGGATTCACAGAAGGCATATTCCAATGAAGACAACTCAAGGACGTTTGAAACCCCCTCTCCTTCTCCTCATTTGTGGTGGCTTCAGCCCTCTTCTTAGTCAAGCCTTTTTGTTGGCAAGCTTCCTGGGATGAATTCTGTCGAAGTTGGATGATTATTGTAATATCGGATTCCTATAGCCATGGACAGAGCCCAGAGCCCACACTGCTGTTCACGTTTGATCTCCCATTCAACTTTCTGGAAGAAGTTGGCTGAACTGAGGATCAAAGATTTCTCCACTTGCTTCCCTTTCTCCCCTATGACAGCTTCGGTGCTAGCAGTTTAGCACAGCAGCAAATTAACTCCTGACTGATCATCTGCTCAGAATTTCTCACATCCTTGCAGAAAGGGCAGTTGGGCTCAAGATTGCACAGGAGAGAATTTTTGTTTCAACTTGGATATACCTGCAGGTAAAGTTATAGTTCAGTTTTCATCCACGCCAGGGGACCTCCCAGGGGAGCCTGCTTATTCTGGCCAAGTGATTTTGTTTGCTAGATAAAACTTGTAAGGAATTCCTCCATAAACATGAAGAACTTGAATGGTAAACATTTTGGTTTCTGGAATGATCAGACTGAAGACTTAGGAATTTTCTGCCATGACTTGGGTTCTTCAGAGAGGAGGCATATCCTGTACAAAGAACACACATATGATCAGAGAATCTTATTTTGTGCTAATAAGATTTAATTAATACTCTACTGATTAGTTGTGTCACCTTTTACCCCTCTAGGCATCAGTTTTCAAAGTCAGGCGATCATTCAGTAAAAAGATTAATTCTCAGTTTCCAACCCTGTGTCTGGCACTGTGCTGCTCTGTCCTCTAAGAGCTTGAGGTCTAGAGCAGTGCTCCATCACCGGGGGATCTTGTTAAAATGCAGATTCTGATTCCATAGGTCTAGGGTCGGATTTGAGATTCTGCATTTTTAACCAGCTTTTGTGTGGAGCTGATACTGCTGGTCCTGAGAATGCGCTTTGAGCAGGAAGCTGCTGGAGGAGCCAGTGTTCTTGTGTTGACCAAGAGAATTTCCAACAGATTTTAGCATCAGTTTAAATGGAAGCATCATATATAACAGATAGAAATGGCATTATTCTGATTGAAAGAGGAGAACATGGTAGAAATCCTTGACTATATCCAGCTCAGCCCTCCTCCCTTGGCCCTGCCTCTAGCCTCAGTGATGTGAAAACTCACAAGGCACCTCCATGGTACCACTGAGACCACAGCAGGTGCAGCCTGAAGCCCAGAGCAGTGAATGATTTCTGGGTGTGCTTCTCACATTCTGTGGATGAGGATGAAAATGTAGAGAGATGTCATTAGCATTTTAAGGGCAGAAAGGAACACGGCCCCTGGGATAGTTAATTTTATTTGTGCGTTTGGCTAGGCCATAATACCCAGATATATGGTCAAACACCAGCCTGGATATTTCTGTGAAGGTATTTTTTTAGATGAGATTAACATTTAAACAAACAAGCTTTGAGTAAAGCAGATTACCCTTCAAACACCAGCCTGGACATTTCTGTGAAGGTATTTTTTAGATGAGATTAACATTTAAACAAACAAGCTTTGAGTAAAGCAGATTACCCTTCAAACACAAGCCTGGATATTTCTGTGAAGGTATTTTTTAGATGAGATTAACATTTAAACAAACAAGCTTTGAGTAAAGCAGATTACCCTTCATGACATGGTGGGCCTTGTCCAATCAGTTGAAGGCCTTAAGAGAAAACAAACTGAGGTCACCTGAGGAATGAGGAATTCTGCAGTCAGACTGCCTGAACATAAGACTGCAACATCAACTCCTCCCAGTTCTCCAGCCTGCTGGTCTACCCTGAAGATTTTGGACTCGCCAGCCAAATCCCTAATCTTGTGAGCTCCTTAAAATCTCTTTCATTCTTTCTCTCCTCCCACATCCTATTGGTTCTGTTTCTATGGAGAATTCTGAGTAAAACAGCTTCTTCAAGCAAAAAGGATTTATTGAAATAAAACTCTCTCTTCTAGCTTAAAGTATCCATGACTGACTGATTCTGCAAATGTGTGATTTGTGATCTGTGATCCTAGGTGTGGTCCTGATGCTTTGAATCTGTGGAGGCCCACACTGGCCCTCGTGCCACACCTTCGTTTGCTGTAGTGAAACATGGAACCCAGCCTAGGCTTGGACTCAGGACACCTGAGTTGCTGCCTCTACTCTACTTTTAACACCCTGGGACTTGAGGGCAAGTCGTTTTCCCTGGCTGGGCCTTGGTGTCTTCCTTTATAAAAGAATGTGATGATCTATATCACCATTTTAAAATTGATTTTCTGTAGAATATTAGGATCCTTTGGAAAAAGACCTTCTGTCGCCCAGTGAGTTTAAAGAACGTTGCATGCATCATCCCCTTCTTAGAGAGTCACAATGAACATTCATTTCAAAGCTTTGAGAAGTCTTGCAGCAAAGAAGCCTACTTATTTTTTTTTTTCAAGCTTATTTGATGCCCAAATGCTAGTGACACCTAGTAAATCCAGCAGAGACATATTTTGGGAAATGCGATACTGGATGGTTGTTGTGGTCCACTTCAGCCCTCGGATTATTTATTCTTCTCATATGATTCAAATATTCAAAGACAGAAGCCAAGAGAAAAATTGGTCAAAATCTTTTCCATAATACTTGAAGAGTGTCCTGCTTTTTATATCCTTAAAATAGGAACATTAATAGAACTTACCACATTGGGTTGTTGTAAGGATTAAGTTAAATAATGCATGTAAAGCACTTAGCACAGAGCCTAGCACCTAGTAGACAGCCAATAACTTTTTTTTTTAACCTTGAGCCAAAAATGGTCATATTTGAAGAGTTCAGTTTCTAAGAGGAACTCAGGCTTTCAATCCTTCAAACCAAACCCAAACCATTTTATGCTTGGATTATTTCACCCTGGGTGAGGGGCGACTTCCAGGCATTTGAAAGCTCTGACATCCCTCTGGCAACCCAGGACCATTCTGGAGCCAAGACACTAATGATTTAAGCATTAATAAATCCAGAGATAGGTCATTCAATTTTCTTTTAAATGCAGATCATAAAAGAGGGAGGATTATTTGGGTAAAGATGTACTGAAAGTTTTACTGAATCTGAAGGCTTTGGAACATTTTGCTAGCAACTGACTAGGGTTAGTACCACACTGCATTTTCTCTACCCCACTGCTTGGAGGGGGGATATTTGAACCTTGAACAATATTCTACTTTCTTTCTGACCCTAAAAATACTCCAATAGCTATGTTATGCTCTCATAGCACTTTCATCCTGTCCGAGGTATTTCCACATCTATATTCTTCTCTTCAACCTCCCCAAACCCACTGATTTGAAAAAGGCAGGTAGAATTGCCTATTTAACAGATGTGGAAACTGAGGCCCAGAAAGTTATATGATTTGTTCAAAGTCCCAAAGTGAGTTGGCCAAGAGCCTGGACTGGAATTGTCACCTCCTACCCCTAGTGCTGGGCTGTGTCGACTGGACCTCACCCCTACACAGGTGATCCACTGTCACAGGGACACAGCCCTGGGATCTGAGCAGCTCCCTGTGGGATGCAGCAGATTGGTATGCAAGCTTGGTGGGCTCTGGCTAATCTTGCAGGGAACCCTTCAATCTGAATAACAATCAACAAGATTTTAAAGAAATTTGGGCCAATTTCCTGGAAGTCTATGATTAATCTAATTGCTGGGTTTTCCTCTGTTTTTGTCTCCCACTGTTAATTTCATTTATTTTTCTCTTTCTTCCCCGACACAGACTGCCTTGTCTCTGTATGCGGTTTTGTCACTGTTGTTATTTGTCCATACATAGTTTATCATTGGCAATGCATTCAATGGGATTGTTGTACTCTCTGTTTGGGGAAGGAGAATCTTTCAATAGAGACAACATCATGCAGCAGGAAGAAAGAGCCACTGGGCTGCATTTCAGAGATCCTTTTACAAAGCCATGCTCTGTGGATACCTGCTATGCCTCCCTGGCTCCTCAGATACCCTACAATTACAGAGAGCCTCTGCTTCTCCTGGCCCCTCCCTCCATTAAAGAATATCTGGGGTTGCATGAGCAACTTTAGGGGCTGTGCTATGCTGCCAGCTGTAGTGAATAAAGAAAGTAGTTCAAAAATAGATTTTGGTCAAATATACTAGAAAATGCCTCCTTTCAGCAAGGGGGCTTGATTCTCTAAAGGACATATCAAAGGGACAGGGGATTGTGATAATATTCTCAGAACCAAGTGGACAAAGGCATTCCAGCACTTGGATTAAGACAGAGGTTAGGGAATGAGTTGGGGAGAGATGGGAGGAGTAAGGACAAGTGTCAACAGGGGCCACGACTATACCTGCTAGAGGAACCAGAGGTGGTCAGAGAGGCCTGGATAGAGATGGGGCTGTGCTAGTTCATCCACCAAGTGAATGAACAGTGAAGTCAGCTTTTCTGCTGCCTGTTTATCTTACCTTGCACGTACCTAGCTTGGAAGCATAACCAGTCCCAGGTTTTGACATGGGAGACCACAGATGAACAGCTGGTCTGATCAAACAGCATCAGAAATGGTAAACCCTGTGTATAGCAGAGTGACTTCACTACTGGGGATTAGGCACCAAGAAGAGGAGAGTGTGAACTTGACTCCAGGTCAGTCTGTCATCTGGGTCACCTGCCTTACACCCTGTGGGCTTCCTGGAGAAATGTACATGAAGTCAGCCAAGGTCTTGGTTCTTTACTTGATATGACTCCTGTTCAAAGACTAAAGGGGCCCTGCCAGTGACTGTTTTGGAAGCCTAGAACTGTCTTCTCTCACCAATCACCTGCCAGAAGTCTGGAGAGGTATCAAGTACTTGATAGGTAACCCAGGAGGCAATAATAATAATGTCCCTTGATGTCTTAATGTCAGGCCCTTGATGTGTGCCAGGTACACATCTGTCTTATCTCATTGTTCCTCACCCTGAGTAGATACTTGTCTAATAAATATTTATTTGATTATAAGGACCAGCTGGCATGATTTGCAAGGCCCAGTGCAAAATGAAAAGACAGGCACCATTGTTAAAAAAAAATTCAAGATGGTAAGAGCAGAACCAAGCTCAGGGCCCTTCTGAGCATGCGGCTCTATGGGGATGCATGGATCACATGCCCACGAAACCAGCCCTGCTTATAACTACACCTGAGACATAGAGATGCTAAGTAATTTCCCCAAGATGACAAAGTTAATAAGCTGAGGGTCTGACTGCAGAACCTGAACTCTGGACCACTCTGTGAAACTATCTCCAGCTAGATAGCTGGGTAAGGAGGTGAATCCTCCAGCCCTGCCAAGATTCCCTTGCGACAAGCAACTTTGGGAAGAGCTATCTGATCCTGCTAGAGGGGCCTTGGCCTGGTGGCACCATGAGCATTGCTAGGGAGGCTCAGTGCATGGCCCAGGCTCCAGCCCTGATGCTCAGTACCCAAGCCTGCACCCTCTGGCTTTTGAGGCAGGAACTTCCGCTGGACCACACTTGTCTCACCTAGAAACAACGACTGCGAAAGCAAGAGCAATAGCAATGAGCACACCTGCATATTTAGAAATGGCTTGCTCAGTTGGACCACAGCCCTCCCCCAGAGCTTATGAAGAGGAGACCTATGTCAGCTGACCTTCCACACACACTCCAGGCTATGCTCGGGCTGGGTTCATTGGTTCGAACGGCTCTGTCTTTTCCCCTACAGACATCGACAGAGATGGTGTAGGGGTTTCTATGCGATTTCTTGTGCTGGGGTCCCAATTTCTCTTCCACATTTTCTGTTGTGACCTAGAGCTCCCTATGCCTTCACTTTTCAGAGTTGTTGAGATGTGGAAGCAGGCTAGGCCTGGAACTATCTTCCCTCACCCCTCACCACATGGGGGTTTGCATCTTGACCTCAGAAGCTTAAAAGTGAAGGCTGTTACCAGAATCTTCCCTAACTAGACTCAGCGACACTTGTATAGGTGACCAGGGCACAGTTACAAATTGGACTACTGTGTGAGGTCAGGAGGCCACCCAGGCTTTTGTCTGGAAGGGGAGGAACATTTGGCCACTGGGGAGGTTGTTAGGATAAGTAACCCCATATCATGCTGGGTGTGGGAGATACAGCAATGAGTAAGGCACATTTCCACTTCCCTCCCAGAGTGTCTAGTCTAGCAGGCAACTTAGGTGGCAAACAAATCGTTTTACAAAGAATTACTTAATTACAGTTGTGAAAAGTGATGGGTAAACACAAGATGAGGTGAAAGTGCACACAGAGATGGCCTGATCTGGTCACAGGGGTCATGAAAGGTCTGCAGAAGTGACATTTAGGCAGAACCTCAGCAAGGAATAGGAGTTTGTCAGTACATGGGGTGGGGGGGGGTGGCTAGAGGAGCGTCTTGCAAAGGAAACAGCAACCCTACACCAGGTATGTGCCTGGCCTTTGCCTCACTGGTGCCAGAGAGGGTCACCAGGAGAAATGCTGCCGCAGAGAGTGCCTACTTGGTTGAGAATGGAACACAGAAGAGAATGGCAGGGAGAAAGAAGGAAAAATGAGAGGAAAAGAGGAAGAAGGTGCAGAGACCTGTTGGGAGAAACGAGACTATCAGCCTCCCAATTCTTAAGTCAAACTCATGGGCCAACCATCAACTGTAGGAGAAGAGGCCAGGCAGAGCTCAGAGCTTCCTGCTCCCCCCCAGGAAAGGTGCTCACAGTCCTGCAGCCATTCATCAGGAGCACACTCCACCCGTCCTCTGTGTCAGCCAGGACAACTGGAGGATACTCACAGTGAATTGAACTGTGCAGTCCTTTCTACACTGCTCACCTTGCAGTGAAGATAATCATGATTTTGCAGAAGTGGTGTGAGGGTTGACGGAGAGAATGCTTGTCAAGTGCCTAGCATGGTGCTTAGCCTGTAGGAACCACTCAAAAGTATTTGCTGCTCTGACATCCTGGAGTAGAAAAAAAGGAAGCTTTGGAGTTAGCGTGACTCAAGTTTGAAACCTGGTTGTCCCACTAGTTTTGTGATCTTGAGCTGATTACTTTTCCTTTCTTAGTCCTGCTTTCATCATCTATAAAACAGGGATCATAGGACTTACTCACACAAAGATCTATAGCTCACGGTTAAAAATCATCCTTTCCTCTTCATTTGCTTTTAATTTCTTAATCTGTTCATAAATTCAGCCCATTTCAACATTTGAGGGAATGAGGGTCTTCCTTCAACAGGATGCTATCTGCTCATGGGCCCTTCTAAAGAACCTTGGGTCCAGCCTGGAAGATGAAAAGCTCCAACATCCGCTGCCTGCAGGTTGCAAATCCCATCTCAGACTGGTCTCAGAAAGGGGCCTGGAGGTAGGAGATATCGCTGCATTTCCTGGAGAAGAAAACAGAAGCTCAGACAGGTCTATTTACTCCTTCAAATCATTGAATCTGACCTTAATCCTCAACTCCGCCCAGGATAGCATACCCATTTACCAGCTGCAAAAAAAGTATGCTTGGATTTACAAAGACCCAGAAAAAAGTTAAGTGAGCTTCCTTGCAGTGATCCTCCAATAGGGACCAGTTTAGGGTAGATGCAGATTGGTAGAGGTGGTAGAGAGGGGGAGTGGGAGGTGTGCCAGAAGGGCTAAGTGTGCCCATGGGGGCAGGCAGATCCCGGAGCTGTCTGCCACAAGAAGTAAATGTGGGCCCCAGACACTCCTCTGGGCCGCTCCCTCCCTCCCCAGCAAGAGCCTTTCTTCCCGCTAACCCATGGGGCTCTGCTCACCCTCCCACCTGGGCTCCATCCAGCCCTGCTCCGCGCTTGCCAGGGGCTGGAGTGCTGGTGGCCGGCTCCTCCAGCTTGCCTCCATTGGCCTGAGTGCGTCCTAGCCCACTCTGGATATTAGAGCATTCTCTCGTTTGAAAGGCTCCTTTATTTTTAGTGCTAAATCAACAAAGCTGTTACTGTCATTTTCCATCAGACCGTCATCTTCCACGGATTCAAAATTACACTCAGCTGCAAACTATTGACACTCCTCTTAACAAAAAAATGGTTTTAATAAATCTTTACATTAGCCTATGAGATAAAAAAAAATCTTTACCATGAAATATACAAGTGTATAAGTGTTTTATGAAAGTTTTATTAACTTTACAAAAGAAAAATTGGCAGTGGACCATGAACATCCTGTACTCCTAACACGTGGTTATAAATTACATGTTCTTTCCAATAACATCTGAAAAAGAGACTGTAATTTAAATTTCAAAACCACTTGGCATACCTACTATATAGTGCTGACATGAAGTAAAAGGAGGAACTAGAGAGGCCCAGACAAAGAAGGGAAATATAAAGACATCCTTAGCTAAAAAGCTGCTGATGGGTACAATCCCCCCTCCAGCTGGACAGGGATCAAGTACTTGCTTGTCATATCATTCAATGCACTGTTCAATCTGGGATTCTTCCTTTCAACAAAAAGAGAACTTAAGTGCTGGTAATCATCGCTTGCAGAACTTTATCTCCCAGATACCTTCTTTATGTCAGGATTTCTCAATGACCGCTGCCGCTGGCAGAGAGATCAAAGTTGTTATTAAACACAAATGCAAACCCCAGGCCGTGCAGGAGGTGTGAGCCATGATGCTCCTTCCCTGGGATGCAAGCCTACCTCTACCTTACTGATTTTCCATTTTCTGTCCCTGCTTCTAAGGCTTTTAAGCCAACTTCCTATAGGGTCTGTCCAATATGGGGGTTGGGGGTCCAGCTTTACTTTGCAAGTGAGTGCTGGAGTGTCAAGAAAATTTTAGGACACTAAGACCACCCAGTGGGATGCTTGGCATTTGAAGAAGCCCTCCGGAAGTGAGCAGATGGCAGGGAGCTGGTGGTAGCCTGCAAAGTTCACTGCTTTGGGGAAAGCAGATATCTACCAGGATCTCCGTAGTACTAAGCCTGTTTTCTGGGCAGTAACATCCGGGAAAGGCAGAATTTGAAAGTCATGCAAACTTGGATTCAAAATCCAGTTTTGCTAGTCACTAGCAGCATGATTCTGAGCAAGTTACTTAACCTCTCTCTTCTGTTTGGTGGCAGGTTTGAGTCATATTGAGAATGTCTGGATGTCTGAAGCAGTTTTCTTTGGTGTTCAAGCTCACCATTTTCATAGCCTGAAGATGTGGTCCAGAGCCCACCCCTTCCAGCCCCAAGAATTTAGCGTCTGTTGAAAATGTTAGGAAGGGGTGGAAGGAGGTTGGTGCACACCTGAGATCTTGAGGTTTCATACAAGTGGTGAAATTTTCAGTTTGCCACTGACAAAATCTCAGCCTCTAAGAGGTGTCCCCAGGCTGGGCCACCAGACCAGACAGTGCAGGCTGAGAACTAGAAAACAATGCTGGGAAACGCTCTTAGCTTGGTGGTGGGCGGCACAGCAAACCTCACAGGGTTTCTGAGTCGAGAGCCAAGGCGCAGGTCTTAGAAGGAGCCTCCATGATGTGTCTTTCCATGATAGAAAGAATTTAAATTGATTTCCACTCAGACAAGGGACATTTTTATGGTTTTTACAGAAACACCCAAGATTGGAGACCCCTGCTAACACAGCTGCCTCTGCCTTTCACTTTGGTATGTTTGGTTTTTGAACCCGTTTTCTTAGTTGTTGGATTCATTTATTGAAACAAACTGAGGAAGAAACCCCTAGGCTGGAATGACTTTGGCGATTAGATGATGTGGGATCCAAGAGGCTTCATTTCCCATCACAAAATGCAAATATGTGCCCTTAATGGAAAAGCACAACAACTTTTGACCAAATAAATTATTTTCTTCCAGTTCAAAATAAGTGATGGTCCTTACAAAGTAGAACTTGCCCTCCTTCCAAACGTGTTGAAGGAAAGTGACATGTGTCTTGGATGCAGAATTATAAGGACATCATGTTAATCTGCTGGGGTTGCATCGCCCCGATGAGAAGGCAGCCAGACGATGGGGGGTGGGGGGTGGCCTCACAGCGCAGTGCCTGAGAACAGCTGTGACTGTGTGGAGGTCACACTCGGGGACCAGGCAGGAGCCGGCAGTGGCCAGCCAGTGCTGCCCAAACTTCATTATGTAGGAAAAATGCACCCAGTAGCAAGATGCAGAAGATCTGAGAATCGGTGAGAAAAGTTCATTTGGACTGACGGGAACTTGATTAATTTCAAGCCTGGTGTGTTACTACTGCCTCCCTGACTTAGTCTTCAGAATATTAATGAACAGTTCGAGGAGAAGATGAAGCACAGATGTACCTGGGAATGCAGCCCACCCTTCTTAATGGCAATAGCAGCGACGGCAGCAATAATGACAACAGTCACCGTGATGTGGGGAAAGGGTCACATTTATTGAGGGCTCACCATGCACCAAGCACTAAGGTTGATATGCAGCATCTAATTTACTCCTCACAACAATCTTGTGAAGTAGGGATTATGTGTTCTGATCTCCATTTTGCAGATGAAAACCCTTTGGCACAGAGAGGTAAAATAAGTTGCCCAAAGGCGCACAGCCTGAGGTGTGTACCACGTGCAATCTTTCATTATCCAAGGCCTGGTCAAATTTGAACACCCACAATGTATGTCCACTTGAAGGCCAGACCTTCACAGGATGTCATCTCCAGGCCTGACTGCCTTCTCCCATCCTATCTCAGGATTCAACTAGGCATGTTCAGATTCTCACTGGCAGGCAGAAAAGGATCAGACACTGGTCCGGGGCATGTGTCAGGGCATCTGACCCAGGGGTAGGAGCTGACTTTGGGGTCTCCTGATGTCAGGTAAAGCCTGGCACTTGAGGATGTGGCCCTCTCCCAGCTATAATGAGAAGGCTGACCTTGTAGGTGGGTGGGACACAGCAATGGGGCAACCAAGCTGCTAGTCATAAACTGAGAGGCTGCTGATGGGCAGAAAGAAGTCCCTGCCACTAGCCAGGGCAGCAGGGGGAGGGAGAGGTCAGGAGTTGGGGAGAGGAGTGGCACTCCTTGGCCTGGGACAGGTTGGCCAGGAATAGAGGGCCCGTGTCCTCGTGGGGATTGGTGGCAGGGCAGATAACTATCACAGAGACTTGGGGCCAAGCTCCAAGGCCAAATCCGAGGGTCAGACCCAGATTGTACGGTGTAGGGATGAGATGCTGTGAACATGGGGCCATTGACCCCAAGGGAGGCACAAAGTCAGCAGTGAAAGAGCTGCAAGAATGACTTGTGCCTGGGTCATGGACTCTGAAGCCAGAACCTAACAGAACCCTGAACTCATTCACTGATGCTCTCTCTCCCTTCCCTGCTCTCACCCTCCATTAATTCATTAATACATTCATTCCATAGATATTATCTGAGCAACTATTCTGTGATAGATGAAGATAAATGAGGCACATGAGAACACCCAGTCTGTTAAGAGACAGTCCTGTAATCAAATGTATATACCAAGAAAAGTGGGCTCTGGAAACTTAGAGGAGAGAGCACTGGATTCTGCCTAGAGCCATCTAGGGAGGCTTTCTGGAGGAGGTGAGGGAAAATGGAGTGCAATCTTGGAGCTTAATTCTTAACCAGGTAGACACAGGGCAATGAGGGAGGTGGTCATGGGGGAGGGAACAGCGCTGGCAAACGAGGACAGAGAGCATATGGCCAATTTGAAATTGAAACCTGGGTGCAGACATACAGGGTAAGGAGGGAAGAGGCTCTTCTCATTTTCAGGGAATAAGACAGTTTGGTGTTCCAGGGGCCAATGGTGAACCAGTGCAAGAATCTGGGCCACTCCACTCTCAGTGCCCATCCTACTCATGTTAGGGAGCAGGGTGGCATTGCACAAGATTCTTTGACTGCAGACAGACCTGATGGGATCTCAAGGCTCAGCTGTTTCCCCACCGAGGTGAAGAGCCTTAGGAAACTGCTTATTTCTTTGAGTCTCAAGATCATCCTCATGAGAAAAAGGCAGGGCTTTTAACACTAACCTCATGGATTGGTCCGAAACATACATGGAGAATTAAATCAGATAATGCTGGAACTGAATAACTTCTTGTTAGTGGAGCTTTGCCATTTGTCTTGCTTTGTTCATTTGTTTAGGGGAAGATTCGGGTGACTGCACATGCCAGGGAGATTGGAACAGAGCTCTAGGACAGGGGACCCTAGTAGGAGGCTAAGTTAGTAACCGGGGCATGAGGATGGATGTGGCTGCAAACATGCTGTGCAGAGGAGGGGTGTGTATGGAGAAGATAACACTTATCAAACACCTACTGTGTGCCAGGAGCTACACTAAGAATTTGATTTACATCATTTCATTCAATCCTTACCACAACCCAACATTCCAATGTATGGCCTGGAAAATATGGTAGCTGGATGGAGAAAGGGGACTGATATTTATTCAGTGACAGCTAGTAGGCACCAATTGTTTTCCATTCAATATTTCATATATTCTGTCTATATATACATACACACACACAATACACACTCATACTAATTCTGGGAGAGTAAGACTATACCCATTCTGTAGATGAGGAAGTGAGGAAGTTAATGGCTTGCTTGAGATTACACAGCTGCACAGCTGGCAGGCTCAGAACTTCAACTCAGCTCTTCTTGGTTCTGAAGTCTGTATTTTCCACCTCACTGGGTGTCAGAGAGGAAGAGGAGCATCCTAGTAGGAGATATTTCTCTTCCTACAGTCTCTCACTCATTTTCAACACTTGTCTCTGTCCTCACCTTCTCTCCCTGTCTGTAGCCCACATCAGCCAACAAGACTTCACAGCTGGGTTAAGACAAGAGACATCATTTAACAATTGAAAGCCCAAGGACGTGTAAGTTTTCTGGGCCCTTGTTAGCTTCTTTTTCTTCTTGAAGCTGGTCTCCACGTCAGGGTGGAGGGAGCAAGGAGGGTGAGAGCTGAGCTTTTGCCATTAGGAAGAGGAGGAGGGAAGGAATGTGAGGGAGAAAGCAATCTGGTTTGAGATGCAAAGGACAAGTGTTAAACCATTACACTTCAACAGAGGTTTGCAACTTTCTATTTTCAATACCTGATCTCTCTCTTTAAATGAAATACTACTTGAAAGCCCAACATACAAAGCACATGAAAGAGATTCTGCTTTTGTTGAATTGGGTGGGGGTGGCCCGAAGGCCTGACTACTGATGCCCTCCATCCTTTAAATGCTTCTCAGGACCTCAGAGCTTCTTTGAACCCAGTTTGAAAATCATGGATCTGCTCTGTGATTCTGGATACAGACTTTCCAATGTGTGGATAATTACTGCATAGGGACATAAAAGCCCTTATTTTGTAGGGATGCCTAGGTCTCTGATGGAGTGAGGTTAACCCTGTGTCATGGCTCTCCAAAAGATAAAGGAAACAAAAGTAAACTGAGCACCTGGTAAGTACCAGGCATTCTGTGTACGAAGAAACATGCCCCAATTATTTTGTATAAAATTCTTGTAAGGGAGGACTTCTTCAGCCCCAGGCCCCATTTCTCAGATGACTAAAGTGTTGGGTAGCACGGTCCAAGGTTACACGGGCAAGGAGTGGTCAGCACAGGAATTCAAACCACATCCTTTTACAGAAAGAAATATGCCCAATGTCAATCCTGTGCTACGTGGTGTTTTATGTTAAGGAGGATGCAGAAGGCACCCAGGTTCTGCAGTGCTTCAGGGTCCTTTCTTACAGCACCAGAGATGTGAAAGGAATGAGATATGTGCAACATGGTGCTATGCAGAGCACTGGGGTGGGAGCCAAGAGATGGAAACTCTAGTCCTGGTTCTGCCCCTGATTCACTAGACAAGGGACCTCCCCGCCCAAGTTGCAGGACTGGGCTGAGGAATAATTGGATAGGACAGTGCTTTGGAGACTTGAAGTTGCTGTGAACAGATCAGGGGATTTTGTAGGGTTGACTATGAATAAGACCAATTGCTAAATCTGTTTCTAATGAGTTAGCATCATTCTAACTCAAAAAGTGCATGGTGTGCCACAAATGAACTCCATTTAAGTATACCTCCTATGTGCTACAGAAGCTGGCAGCAAGGAAAGAGCTAGGGAGCCAGAAACGTAAGAACTGGGATGGATTTCTGGCCCCAACACCTGCTAGCTGTGTGGCTTTGGGTAAATTATGCAATTTACCCTTTTTGATCCTAAGTTTCCTACCTTTGACAACTCCATGTCACATGGTTATCACATGAATTAGAAGGTACAAATATGTCCAAGGTGTTGAATGCAGCCTGGCAGATAGCATGTATACAGTACATATAAGTCTCCTTCCTCTGCTCTCTCCTTTCTACTCGCTGGACAGCAAAATAAGTCACTAACAGGAAGTGGTAGTTCCTTTTTAAAAAAAAAAAAAAAAAACACAAAACTCCTATTCATCCTTCAAAACCCAGATTAGATGATACTTTTTTTCGCAAATCTTCTTTGAGCCTCCAAAATAGAGCTCCCACGACCTCCAAGTCATCTGGGGACTTTGTGCTTGCCCTTATTACTCCCTGTTATAATTTCATGGTTTACATGTTGTAAATACTTACGGTTTTTATGTCTGTCTTCCCCAGAAGACTGTGAACTCCCTAGTTGGAGCCTGGCACATATGAGTTTGCACATTTGGGGAGTTGCATTCATAGTCAGTAACCCCTGAGTAACCCCTACCATCAGCCCAGCCAGCATTCCACTGATGACGGGAAAGTGAGAGTGGCCTCCACCCGAAACTTGACAATTCCTCTGATCTGCTCTCCAGAAGAGTCCTGGGCTGTTAATCCGCTTTTGTGAAAAACAATTCTGCAGCGTTCTCCGGAAAAAACTCTGAGGGTAGGTGTGTGCGTGTGTACGTGTGTGTGAATGGAAAAACCTCTGCAGTCATTTTTTTGGCGCCCAATTCTTGGGCTTTTAAGAAGCAGGATTTTGCTGTTTTCTATGACTGCACCCAATATGATGGAAACATGATAAAATGCCAAGTTCTGCTCCAGGCCAATTTTTTTTTTTTTTTTAATTCCAGCCTTATTCGAGTAAGAAACTGCCCCATGTCAGGACTAACCTGACGAGAACACTAGAAAGAGCAAGGACTTTGCAATCCTGTGGTATCGGGTTGATCTCAGTTCTGGACTCTGAAGCAACGTGCTCATCTGTAAAATGGGACTGTGGGTACCTGCCTTGCAGGTCTGTGGTAGGGATACGCGAGGCTGTGGATGCTGAATGCTTAGCAGAGCGCTGCCGCCCCTTTCCTATTCCAGGTTACATCATTGAATCCTCACAACGTTCTGTTATATAAAGCCATCCCCAACTTACAGGTGACGTGTTAAACTGCATTTGGCCTGAGGATGCCTGTGTACCTTGAGTCCCTACATAATGAACTGTGACCTAACTTAGAAGTAAACCGATTGAAAGCCTAATTTAGGGGTATGTTTTTTTGTAACTAGTAGCTAAGTCTCAGCCAATCACAGCGGGCGAGCTTTAGCCAATCGGAGGCTGTCAAGGCCTCAGGGCCCGCCCACGTGAGGCCGACGCTGCGCTCTAGCCGCGAGGCCGTTTCTGGACCTCGCTTCCGTTTTCTGGCTCTGAGTTCTGCCTGCTTTGCAAATCGTTCTTTGCTCAATTAAACTTTGTTAAATTTAATTTGTTGAATGTTGCTCTTTTCACACTTGGAAGTGTGCACAAGGTGCCTCCGTGGGTAGGGAGCAGAGCTGAAGTCAGGATTGTTGGACTCCAAAGCCCACGGGGAATGTGTCCCTCCTTCATAGGGGAAGTCTGAAAGTTGTCATTTAGATTTACCTCTCTAGCTGTAAAACGGACTTGCCACCGATGTCCTCTTAGCCAGTGCTCAGGTGCTCCCTTCGGGCTCTCCTCTGGCCGCCCCCTGCTCCCTGACTGAGTTCAGCAGGAGAATCCCCGGGACCAGAAGACAGGCATTGTTTTGTTTGAAGAATCTACTTTGCTCACTGCAGAGGCCAGGGCCTCCCAAACTCTCCTTTTTCCTCATCATGCAATGTACAAGTTTCCAAGAGGGGGAAAAAGTAAGCAACAGCGACTTCTGATGAGTGTGAAAAATGCAGCAGCAAAGCTGCGGAGATGGCTGTGCGGGGCTGGCAGGCTCCAGAAGGAACACTGCGGTCGGTCTCGGGAGCAGCCTGAGCCAGGCAGCCGCCTCCCCAGCCATTGCCTTCGAAAAACCTCTGTGGAGCTGGTGAAATGAGTGGTGGGTTCCAACTGCTGTCCAGGCCTCAGGGTGGCTGGGGCCGCGGGATGTAGTGGCCCTGTGGTGCTGCCCACTTCCCCCTGGAGTAAGGCGCTTCCTCCCTCAGTAGACGTGGCTGCTGGATGCCGCCCTGAGGATGGCTCTAGCTGCTGCACCCAAGGTGGCATCTCCTCCCTGCAGGCACACAGCCCAGCCCCCTTGTACTCATCTGGGGCACTTTGAAGGGCCATCCTGGCTCCAGTGCTGATCCTACATCAGCTGGGGCACTGCCCCTCTGTTGGCTCCTGCTTTCTTTCCTCAGGTCCTGCTCGGTGAGCACCTGTGTGCTGATCCAACAGCCTCACAGTTGCGACCAGGGAGGCCTCGGGTCTGGAAGGCTGAAAAACTTTGTTCTACACCCTGTTTTGTTACTAACTTTTGTGACCTTAGGCAAGTCCCAGCTTCTCTCTGGGCCTTCAACTACAAAGTGAGTGGATGAGCAGATTCTACCTTAGAGTTATTTTCGCCTTGGACTGTCCTCGAGTTGAGCTGAAACCTGAGCTCAGGGCAATCCCATGAGATCTGGTCTCTGCTGAGTGGGGGACCAGACATTGCTGTTTGCCTGTGCCTATTTGAGGTCACTCTGTTGTTTCAGAGTAATCGTTAATAATGTCCCTGTCACTCTCAGAACTGCCTTGGTTTGAAGGATACATTTTTTTTTTTTTTTTTTTTGTTATTCTACTTAAGACACTTCGTACATGAGGAGTGGAGATGGGGCTGGGGAAGAAAGAGTGAAGTCAATGGGTCCAAAGCACTGTCCCTCTGTCCTCTGCCCTCTCTCCCTGGCTTGTCTCATCAGTAAGCCCCAGGCCTGCAGATTAGGCAGCTCCACCTGTTTCCCCTGTGGTCCCTTTGTTCCCTGGGGTCTGCAGATGAAGGACACGCGGTACAGCCAGCCTTTACGGGGGGCAGCAAAGAGTTAATGCAGCTCCCTGGGCGCCAGACAACAGCCTCATCAGTGGGCCCTGATTCTGATTAAACAGCTGTGCACACAGAGGTATAGACTATGTGTGTGTGAGCGAGCGAGACAGCGAGGGTGAGCAAGTGTGGGGGAAGGTGTGCTTGTAACTGAACATGTCTGAAAATACACATGATGTGTGTGTGAGTACGGCTGAGCACACGCAGGCACACAGGTGCCTCTGCATGCATTGATTGGCATAGTGGAATATGTCCATGTGAATACACAGGTTTGCAAAGTAATTAATATATGTACATGTAGGACTGTATATGAAAGTATGTGTATCTGCAGAGGAGTAAACGACCTATGTGAGTTTGTGAAGCATTTTGAAAATGACAAAGTATATAAAAATAATAGTTATGATTAAAATGTGTAGTGTGGACACAAGCAGATGGCTGTGCACACACGTGCAAAGGTCTGTGTGGATGAGAAGAGCTGGGAGGGGCAGTGATGTACGTGGGCATTTGTGGAATGGGAAGGCCATCCAGGGCAACTGTCCCCAACAGATCAGGAAACTGGAATTCAAAGAAGTGACTCTTCCAAGATCACAAGATTACCTGTGTGGTAGATTATTATTCTATGTCACTCAATTCCTCACTCCCTCCTGCCATGTGATTTGCAGAGCAGGGGAGTGGGCACACTCTATTTCCCTGACCCATTGCAGTTGGCCTTGACCGTGGGACTTGTTTTGACTAACGGGCTGTGAGTGGAAGTGAGGGGTGCCAGTTGAAGGTCAAGATCTCAAGGGGCGCTGGCACTCTGTCATCACCTTAGGAACTTGTCGCAGGGAAGATGTTGCACCCGGGAAGATGAGAGATCCGTGGGACCCGCTGAATGCAACATGCAGCCTGGAGTCAAACCCAGCTGGTCCTGAAGGCTGAAGCAGAGCTGCCACCAGCATTTACCTGCCAAATCACAGTTCATCTGCATTTATGTGAGCGTGGTCATTAATGTTTGTTGTAAGCCACTGAGATTTTAAAGTGGTCTGTGATACAAATGACTGGCTAATGATGCTGAGGGTGTAGGCCCCATACTTCAGTTCCTAGGCTTGTCTGGGGTCACCTGAGTAACCAGGTCCCATCCCAGAGATGGTGATTTAATTTGCCTGGGTAATGGTCTGTGCTTTGGAATTTCTAAAAGATCCTCAGGTGATTTGAATGTGCAGTCAAGTTTTGAGACCCCTGCCCTACACCATAGGGATGGGATGAGAGTGGTAAGCACAGCCTGATGAAGCTTTAAGTGCCAAGCCAAAGCGGTTGGACTTTATTCTGAAAGTGACATGAGACCAGTGAAGGGTTTTAAGGAGGATGAGAACATGTTTACATTCATGTTTCAAAAGGATCTCCCAGGCAGTTCCAGGGCATTCTGGAAGCCAGGCCTTTATCTGGCTGGGCTCCAGGGTTTCCTGGTAGCCTGTGTCTGACAAGGTGTGTGATATACATTTATACCTGGCCACTCTTTCTGGCTCAGGACCCATTTCGAGTGCTCAATACACTCAGGTGGCCCCACCACTGCTAATGACTGTCTCAGACGAGAAGAAAGAAAAAAATCAGCAACTTTTCCCAGCAACCCCATGGCTGCTGCCTAATCCAGGCCTCTTTATCTCTACTTGGAATATTACAACCCCTCTACTGTCTACTCCCCTTCCACAGCTCCTTCCTCCATGGAAAGCACACCTGATCCCGTTACTGCCCTGCAGGGCAGCTAGCCCCAGCTCCCACTGCCTGTAGGATAGAGCCACACTCTTCCCCAAGGGGTCAAGGCCCCTTCTATTCGAGCCTGGATCTATCTGTCCAGCTTCATCTTCTACTGCAAGCTTTCAAGGGCCTTAACATGAACTTAAACCCACCTGCAATTGCCTTCCTCTGTGCTTTCGAACACACCAATCTCTAGATCATTCTCCCTCAACATTTCCACCTGCCAAAGTCATCCCAGACCTTACAGAGCCGACTTAGGGGCCTGCTTCTCCATGAAGTAGTCCTGGACTCCACAACCTCAGACAGAATGACCGCCTCCTTGCTCAGAGCCCTAAAGCCTTCCCTTTGTTCCCCTCCTGTTGCCATGTCCCCTCAGCCTTTGTGAGCCCCGGCGATCTGAGACCCCAGCACTCCCATCTCCTCTGGCACCCCTGCTCCTAGCAGTGCCAGGGAGGTAGGAGGCACCAGGCAAGTGTGTGCTGAGTTGGCCTGGATTCCTTGCCCCATGTCTAGGCTGAAGGGACAGCAAGGGCAGTGGGGCTGGCTCCATGCCCTGGAGAGTCTCCCGGCAGCATCCCTTCTCCCTCCCTGCCAGATTCTCAAGGATGCTCAGCCTTTGCCCTCCCCGAGGGCTCCGAGACAAATACATCTCCCAGAATGCTTTGCCTTCCCTTATCAGGACAAGGACTGGACCACTGACAGTTCTCTGGTCCACAAGCCCAACGTCCTGAAAGGTCATGGGCTTTATCTTGTTTATGTCTGTGACTTTTCCTGAGGCGCTTCACTTCTTGACAGTGTCCCAGAGCAGGCCTGCTGCCTGGGATGTGTCTGGAAAGTGGCCCACTCCTGCAGGGGCAGGGAAGAGCCAGTCATCAATGCTGGTGGGGCATTCCAGGCCAGCTCATGATCAGTCTATTTTCAAACTTGAACACTGGGTCTGAAGCTGGGGTTGAATAAAAGCACATGGCGCAGCATTGAGTGTAGGATGGAGCAGGGCAGTAACTAAGGGCACCTTGTTTCTTCTTTGCTTACCTGTAGTGACAAGCTCCTGAAAATGTGGATATTTGGTGGGGCTGGGAAGGGAAGGGACCAAAAAGAAAAGAAAGGGAACTAAGAACTAAGAGTCCCTGCTGTGTGCCTGACACTAGAGAAAATAGCAAGTGCAAAGGCCCTGAGGTAGAAACATGCTTAGTGTGTTCTGGGAATGCGAAGAGGCCAGTGCAGCTGGAGTGGAATGGGCAGGAAGAAGAGTGTTAGGAATTAAGGACAGGAAGGTAGAGGAAGGCAAATTTATGTAAAGCCATGGTAAAGATCATGGCTTTTACTTTGAACGGGCAATTGCATGACCTGATTGGCTTTCCTAAAGGATTGTCCTGGTAGCTTTGGGGATCACAGGTCCCCCCTTCCTTCACAGTGGGGCTCTTTCTTCTGTCTTGTTCCTGCGAGTTCTCTAGTACCTCACATGGCACCTCTCACAGAGTAAGCACTCAATAATTATTTCTTGCAAGTGTTGGCCAGAATTCTGTCCCTAGCTTTTACTTAGGCTCATGATGAGTGTTGAAGGCATTGTGATTGTCACCCAGATGGACACTTTGTCTAGGAGCTTCTTCTCTTGTGGACCCTGTTCTCCAGATGTCTGATGGGTAGAAATTGGCATATTGTGCTTCCTGAAGCTGGCAAAAGCACAGCTGGATGCAATACTGTGCACATCTGGTACCCACATGTCTCACCATGGACTTGATAGTCAGCCAGATACCCGTGACTATGCTGCAGACAAGCAGGAAAAATGGGAGGTCCTAAGTGCTCGCAGCAGATGGTGAGCACAGGTGGCTTTCAGGATGTCCTGTGGGCATCTTTCCAGAGTGACCTGGGTGTCATGCCATGGCCCAAAGGCAAGGCTTCAAGCCCCAGGCACCTCAGTTCCCTCAAACACAAGCTCAAGTTTATACAGTTGGCAGGATTCTGGGTGGCTACTTTCCTCAGCCTCAATTTTCTCATCTGTAAGATGGGATATATCTGAGCTGGAAGAACTTAAAAATCATTTGGCTGAAAGGTCTCATTACACAGTGGGTATAAGTATCGTCTTAGATGAGTCTTTCCTTTCTCTGGGCCTTAGTTCTGTACAAAATAAGGATGTTTGCAAGAAAATCTCTTCCTCTGAGCACCAGGCAAATGGGAAAGGGTGGCCCTCGGAAACTCTAGTTGGCCCCGTCACTGTCAGAACAGACTGTGCCTTGCACTTCAATTGATTTGGGGAAAAAACAGACTTCTTTTTTGTTTTCTCTTTTTCATCCTTCCCACTTGTGAGGAGAACACTTCCTTAAATGACAATGGAGACTGTCAAGTGCAATTAATAGGTACTATAATTTTAAAACACATCACTGAAGCTATTTCCCCCGCAAACTGCCATTCAATTATAGGCATGGGCAAATTTGCAGGGGCCTATTTTAAGCACTGGAGTCTCCAGTACATTTCAGGGACGCTCTTTAAAAGACATGGCAACATGCAAAAATCCCAGATGTTTGCTCAATGCTCTCAGCGCCTTTGAGCTGAGTGGGGGAAGAAAGTGCCCGTCAGACCCCTGTGACGAAGTGAAATTTAGGTTGGAACGTTTCACATAGCTGTACACTAGCACTCCCAGAAAGAAAGGTGTTTCCTTCCTGGGAAAGGAGATTGAAATCCAAAGATTCCTGAGGGAGGAGACCACGTGGGGAGTAAGAGGAAGGAATTGAAGGCTGGGAGGGAGTTTGCCTTTTACCTCAACCTCACCTGGACTGCTGTTCCCTTTAGTCATTTCACTGAATCCCTACATAGCCCCTTGGAGGGAGGAAGCCCATCCCTCCAGTTCCCAGGGAACGGAGACTCAGAGAGGCCCCCATCTAGGAAGTGATGAACCCTGCACCTGGACCCAAGTTCCTGTCCCTCCCTTCCCTAGCCTGCCCAGGCAGCCTGCAGGGTGGCTCTGCCACACACTCTGGAGCCAGACAGCTGCTCATTCAGCTGGAAGACCTTGGGCAAGCCACTTAACCTCTATGTGCCTCAGTCTCCTCATCTACCATGGGGCTTGTAGCGGTAGCTGCCTCACAGGGCTGCTGCGAGGATTAAGACTTCATGCGTAGCAAACCTCAGCGGTGTTAGGTACATGCGTGCTTGGCCCCTGGTAAGAGCTATACAAAATTAGCCCGTATTCAGATTACCCTGACATGAGCTGAGCTGGAGTCGTTATAATAGCTTGCGAATATGGAGAAGTGGTGGTATTATCCTCACCTCGCTCCACCATCAAGGCAGCCCTAGGATCCCACACCTCCAAAGTCTTCTTTCCTGCTGCATCTTTCTCAATTCCACCCCCTTCCTTTATGACCTGGGGGGGGGGTCGTGCCTCTCTGCTTTTCACTTGTTCCCTGTATCTTTCAACACTGAGCATGAACCTGGGAAACTATTGTGGAGTCAATCACCAAACTTGCCATTTAACATCTCTGTTGGCTGTGAGCAAATTTTTTTAAGATTTCAAGGACTTGGTTTCTCCATCTGTAAAATGGAGATAATAACATTACATCTCTCAGAGACCGTTGTGATAATTAAAATGTCATTAACATATGCAAGGTCTTAGATGATTAATTGCTTGTTCAACTTTTGCTATTATTATTATCGCTGCTTAAAATGTGAAATTTGATTTCCTTTTCTAATTTCTACATGTCATTTTAAGAGACAGATAAAATTCTACATTTCATTCCTATCCCCCATGCCATCTTCCCTCCTTATGCACCTTGTCCATCCCGTAAATTCTCTATGGCAGCACCCATAAGAGAAGGCGGGGTCTTCTGGACTAGTATCTATGTCCCTTTCTGTTTCCTGGGAAGTCTGGGTCTGCTCTTGTCCGTCTGTAAGTGAAAGGTTGGCTTTCCCTGTGGTGCTGTGGTGCTTGAATCAAACTAGAGGTGGTTGCTTTGTCTTTTGTGAGTACGATGGTCTTGGATCTTCAGTCCTAAAGAAACATACCTTGAGTGGGACAGGATATCAGAGATGATTGAGTCAATCTCTCCGTTGTCCTGGGGAGGCAACAGAGGTCCAGAGACAAAAATTATTTCCCCCCAAATCACAAAAGCACAGGGAATCTGCAAGGTAGGTCACAAAGAGTAGAGGCTTTGGAATCAGAGGACAAATCCTCAAATTTAAGCTCCTCTACTAACCAATTATGACTTTGGGCAAGTCATTTAACCTCTCTGGAGCTTGGCCTCTTCTGTTGAATGGGTATACGAACACATATCTGAAGACTGTTACATTTATTGAGCTGATATAGAAACTTTACAGCATGGAGTGGGGTAATTATTCTTCTTACTGCATAGAGTTATGGAATGTTGAATGAGATAATTTCCTCCCACTGCCCTTGGCTAACTTGTTTTCCTGAACAATCGGCTTTCAGTGTCTGTCACAGGCATTGAGAGCTGATCTCCAGCCAGAGCTCTGGTGGTCCTCTAGCACTTAAAACCCAAACCCCAGCTTCAGTCCTAGGGGTTGCAGTGTGCAGGGCAAAGGCCTCGCTGGCCCCTTCGGCAGTGCTCTCTCTACACCCATCTGGTTTGGTTTTCATCTTTTTCGCAGAGAGGATACAATGCTCCTGTCCAATATATTTAAAAAACAAATAAAAAACACCTTTCCCTGGATATTCTGTTAACGTTAATGACAGTCATCACACCACACCCGTGGTGGAGGCCAGGGCAAATGCTCTCTTGGAAGAAGTATTTTTTCCAAATTCCTTTATTGGCGGTGCTTGGCTGGAAAATCAAGTGGCTCTGCCTTAAGGAAAATTTCTATGTTCAGCTTCCTTTTCTTTTCCTAGGTGTGCATAGATATGTGCACGTCCTTATGCACCACCTTCCCTATCACCAAGACCCACCCTGGGCGATGTGTTGGCCACAGGTGAGTCTATGTCAGCAACCTGGCACTCTTCCCTTAACAAACGCAGAGGAGGCTGTCTAAGTTGGCAGGACCCAGGCATCCCACAGTTGAAATGTCCACCTAAATGCCTTTGGCAGGTTCCAGAATCTATATTTCGTTCCTCCCAATCTGGGAGATGCCAAGAGAGAAATCCGAATTTGCTTTCAAACCCTCAAGCTTCAGTGATATTTGTGATATTTGTGTGTTCACTCAGTGAACACTTCTGAGTGGCAGCCATAAGCAGGGATCCACTGGGCATCGTTCATGTGTTGCGCAGAAGGGCCTGGCCCTCTGCTGAGCACGCATTCCTGCTCAGAAATTAATTTGTGACTATATCAGTAAGGAGTGTGGTTCACAGCAACAAAACCAACTGTGGCTGATGTAAGCATAAGGGAATTTATTGGAAGGATAACAGGAGCTTAATGAATCAGTGGGAAAGTTGGAGAACCAGGCTCAGAGATGGGCTGGAATCAAAAAATGCAGAATTAGGAACTACAGGTATATTTTCATAGCAGGAGTAGTTGGATCAGAGAGCTGCAGGGATAAATGAACTCTGACCACCTCTTTCATCTTTGTATTATTTGCTCAGAAATCAGACTCCTCAGAGAGAGCATCAACTGGCCAAGCTTGGCCACATGTCTGCCCCAGGTCTGGCAGAGAAACCCTCAGTGATCCCATGCTGGGAGAGTAGGCATCTGGATTTACCATTCCACCAAGATTGCAAATAACAGGAGAAAAGAAATTATTCTAAAAAATTAAGATCTGGTTCCAATGGAGAGTAGAAGCTTTGCAGCCAAAAAAAAAAAAAATCTTCTATCTATGTTTTCACAGTTTAAAGAGAGAGAGAGAGAGAGAGTGTGTGTGTGTGTGTGTGTGTGTGTGTGTGTGTGTGTGTGTGTTCTCCCACCCTCAGCACACATCTGTTGGCAGCATGCTCAGGTCTGGTCCCCTCTGGATGGGTTCAGAAGACCGGAACCCTCACCCAAGCTCTGGACATCACCACCGTGTACGACTCTGGACAAGTCCCTCCCTCTCGGGTCCCTCTCTCCCATCGAGCAATGACAGAGAGGCCCACGATTGCTGCGGACCTTCCATTTCTTGGACTCCTTTGGCCTTGCCTTCCTCTCCTACCTGTGGGGCTGAGTCTTCATGTCAGATCCCACTGCTCCCTCACCCTCCCTGGGGATCCAATCCAGTCTCCCTGAGATCACAGAATCTCACCTACCACTCTCAGAAAACTCAGCATTAGCAACCTCCCACGAGGCCCAGACGCCCCTATTGGCCTCAGTGAAGGCACAGAGCAGGGACTGGCATCCCCCACCCCACCTTGCCCCACATAAATGTGCCTTGCCTCCACTGGCAGTGAAAGCTCTTGGAAAACTTATAAAGAGGTAGCTTCAAGGACAGGTAAGGAGCTGTCCGAGGCAGGGAAAGCCTGCAGAGACAGAACTTCATTCTTTGCTCCCTGGAACCCTCAGAGCATTAGGCCCTGCCAGGGATTTTTGAAAGAACCTGGCTCAGCCCCACCTTGGCAGAAACCCTCCCCTCTCTGTGCTCTCTTCCTGTGTTGTGACAGATGCTGCTCTGATACCCTTGGTACTCAGCTCCCAAAGAAGAAAACAGATCACCCATCACTAGGTAATTACAGAGCAACTGAAAGGCCATTTAGCTACTGTGTGATAAGCAATAGACTATTTTAATAATAACCAATTACCATACATTATAGTATATCATTTGGCATTTGATGATCTACCGGGGTCTCACCTGTTCCTTCCTTTATGGAGCGTTTCACGGCTGTTCACACCTTCCTCAACAGAAGTTGTGTCAGTTTCTAATTGAAGCACTATTTTTAGGAAAGAATTAGGAAAAGTTAGTAGAGGTGGTGTAAATTATATCATGCCAAGTAGAAGGATGCATTCTGCCAAGTGTCTTCTCTGACAGCTCTGCCATTACATCGCACTCGGCAGGATGGCGAGCAAGACGTGTTTCATGATCTGCATTAGCCTTTCCACATTAAGGGAGGTGTAAGCCTGGAGGTCTGCTGTCCAGGCAGACACGTGGACAATCCAAACACACGCTCGCTTTCTGCTCTGACCATCCCTTCCCTGGCTGGGCCGTGTGCTCACTGCCTGTTGAGTGTGAAGTCGCAGGGCTGAGCATCCTGCTACGGGGTCTGCCATGGATGCCAGGGCAGAGTCCGCCCAGGCCACAGTGGTTCTTCCAGGGGCAGAGAAGATGCCCCTCTACCCTCTAAGATCTGCTCAGCCCATTCCCCTGGTCTGGGCTCCCCTCTTTAAATTCACCCACTCGATCACTTCCCTAAGGCACAAACCTGCCAACGGGACAGCCAGGCCAGTCCTGGGTCCAGTGGCCACCCCCACATTTCTGTACCCATTTTATCCTTTTCACAGTCTGCCCCATGCAGAGACTTAGCTCTTAATCCTCTCCTCCCAAGAAGGTGCCTGGGGTCCTCACACACATTTTCTGCCCTTTTCGTACATACACATACTTATGTTTGACCTCCAATGGAACCTTCTGTTATGAATTCCCAGATGTGTAAAGTTGTAGTGGTTTCTGTTTGGGACAGACCCTTGGGATTGCAGAGTTCACTCTTCTGCCCTCATAAAGCAGACACCGTCCAATCCATCAGATGCTGTCGTCACGGCCACATCCAAACACTTGCCCAGGCTGCCACCACCCCTTTCCTGGATTATTGCAGCAGCCTCCTCTCTGGTTTCCCTGCTCCCACCTGGCCCCTCGGACCAATGCTCCAAACAGCAGTCAGAGGGATTTTGTTAAAAGAATATTCAGATCACAGCTTACTCCTTTGCTCAAATTTCCCGAATGGCTTTCCGTCTCATTCAGAATAAATGATGAATAGACATCATTTAAAAAATTTAGGGTAGATATAAATGTCCTTTTTAAAAATTCAGAATAAAAAATAAAATCAAAACTCACTCACTACAAAGTCCTATATAATCTGTCACCTCTTCATGCTACCCCCTCATCCCCCAGTTACCTTGTTGTCGCTCCCTCTTGCTCTTCTAGTTCACCTTGCTCACTCGAGTCCAGCCCCACTGACCCATTTACAATGTCTTTGGACAAAATGTGGCAGTTTTACTTTGAAAAAAAAGTCATTACATCTTCTGTGATTCTTTTAATAAAAAAATAAGTTTTATTCTCTCACATTTTTTTCAAAAGTTACTTATAAATGAAGTAGAATTTAGACTACCCCTTTGAGTTTTTGGATAGGAATCTCGTAGTTGTGGTAACAGAATCACAGTCAAACTAGGATGTAGCCGAAAAGACAGATCTTAGAGAAGGCAGAACCATTTCATAGGACGTGAAGCCCCAAAGTGCTTCCAAGTCCTGGTGGACTGAACTCAGGAGCTGGGAGACATCTAGACCAAGGCAGCTGAACATTTCTGTGGGGAATTGACAGGGAAAGTGCAGATTAAGTATTTCTTGCCCCAAATAAGATGACTCTGGAATGTGAGAAGTTGGACACACAGATAAAAGACAGGAGTGGCCTGGAGGAAAATGATCAGGGAGCTGAGGAGCTGGAGAAGAGAGAAACAGGAGAAATGGGCAAATGCAAGGTGGAGACTGTAGGGATGGTGGCTTCCATCCTCCTGGGAAATAGGCCCACACCAGCTGAAAACCAAAGACATGGTGCATGGGAACTGGGACAAGTAAGCAATACAGCCTGGAGACCAGTTCAGAATTCCCCAGCTCAAGCTCAAATGACACTTGGCCCTTCGTCATAGCCATACTTTTGTTTAAAAAATCACATCGGCCACCATGCTGAGCTCAGTAAAAGATCTAGAGAAGTATAAATTCCTCCCTTTTAGCAGCTTACAATCCAATTAGAAAGGAAAAACACACACTGGTGGATTATTTAAATAACAACTAAAAAAAATAGCTCTGAGTGCTAGAAAGAGCACGAGTTGAAAGTCAAACAGATCTAGATTTGAATCCTGGAACCCCCACTTACAAATTGTACCTTAGGTAAGTTTCCTAAACCTTCTAAGCTTCAGTTTCCTCATCTTAAAAAATGGGAATCATAATGGCCAAATGATTGAGCAAGAACTTGACCTTGGACCTCTGTTCAGTTGCATCGGCTGCTTTGACTTGTCCTGTTCGGGGTCCCTGCTCCTCTTGGGGCTGTATCACAGTGTGAACTTCTCCTAGGACTGGGCCTCTCTGGGCCTCGAGTTGAGGCTCATCCAGGGAAAGCAAAGAGGAAGAGGGGCGTGTGGCTCTTGGTCACTCACTATCTCAGCCTGTGACTGGCCAGTCAGCTCCCTCTGTTCCCTGCAGTTGCCCTCTCTTGCTCTTTGGGACCGTTGTCCACTCTGCCTCATTCCTAGATCCCACAGTCCCGATTTTCCCACAAAATGGGCCATGTGATACCAATTATAGGTCAGCTCCACACAAGGCTCGAGGGTCAGTCATGTCCTCAGCTTGCAGCACTTCAGGTAGCTATTGTTGGGGACATGAGGGGTCTTAGCATGGCCACCCTGGCTGCAGATTGGCACTAATCTCAGGGCCCAGCACCAAGTGGTTCCCATTCCCATTACCTGGGCCTGAATTACCGACCAGTTCACTCCAGCCTGGGGGCAGGTGTTGGTCCTGGTGCCCCATTCCCTGCACTGTCTTCAGTCAAGTCAAAGTGTATTTCTGTCGCTCTGGGCCCACCCTGAGGGAGGCTCTTGAGTCCTAATCATGACTCAGATATAGTCTCTCAGTCATTCTGGAAAAGAAACAGTCTCACAAGCAACAAAACATTCAGCACCATGGGTTAACCACTTACTGTGCATCAGATACTAGCCATACAATGATGAAAAGGACAGACAGCGTGCCTACCCTCATGGAGCTGAGAGTGCGAGTTCCATCACAGACCAGTAAGCGATCACAGACCAGTGGGCAAGTGCATGATGGGGAAATACCTGTTGCTAAGTGGAAACACAGCAAGGGCGTGTCATGTGGCCCGACCATTAGGACTGTGGTGCGTCTGGCTAAGAATGGCTCCCATAGCAGTCATGTCCAAGCCACAAAATAAATAGTTCTCTGGGCAACAGGGAGTGGGAGTGAATGCAGGTGGTGGGGCTGTGACAGGAGAGGTGGGAATAATTTCCAAGCAAAGGGAATCGTATACACCTGGTATAATAAGATAAGAGGAAAACTGTTGTGTTGACGAAACATACCCTTTAAAGATGCTAACTCAGTAGCAGTGGTAATCTTGAGTAAATTGTTTAGTCTCTCTGTCCTCACTTCCATCATTTAAAAATGTATATAATAACAATACCCACTTCATAGGTTTATCATAAAGATTCAATGACTTAACCCATGTAAAGCTTGAAAAAGTCCCAGGCATATAGAAAAGTAGACACTGCTGTTCCTAAGAGCAGTCCCTTCCTCCTGGAATAAACCAAAACAGCATCTGTGAGATAATGCAGACAGCAGAAGAGGGTGGAGGTCAGCAAGTCAGGGAAAGGGAAAATTAGTGGAATTCCCCTCAAATAAACAAAAACATACAATGTCTCCATAATTAAGTAAAATTTTTGACAGCAAATGCTTCCATAAGATAGGACAGCTGCTCAGTTGGTCCATTATTGTTGGTTTCTCAATTTTGTGGAATCCTCAGGTTTCCCTCTCTTTGAACAGTTGGGACAAAGGAAGAAGCATGCCCTTTGGGTTCAGACCAAACTGAGTTTGAAAACTGACTGCCACACCCTGGTTATGTGACGTTGGGAAGCTCATTTAAATTCCCTGAACCTCAGCTTCTTCATCTGCAAAGTGGGCACAATTCCATCTGCCTGTAGATGCAGAGATGAGAAAGCACAGTCTTTCTCCGTAGGTTGGTGTGATATGTGGCTGAGTCAGGCAGTCTCTTTCCTCTTGGATCTCACATCTACCAGCATACTCAAGAGAAGTTTCCTGCAAGCAAAAGGAAGACCAAGATACCCTGGACTTGAGCAGAGATGAGCTCTCAGGAAGTGAATTTTTAGAGAGCTGGCACTGAGGATGCCTTCTGTACCCTCTTCCTTGGAGGATTTGGGGCACTGGCATTCTCAGGGCCAAGTCCTTTCCAGGACTGTGAGGGTCAGAGGAACTCACAAGGAGAAACGCAGACCTCCTTCAGTGTTCCATATCCTGCTGCCCCCAGCTGGGCTGTCAGCCCAGGAGTCATTAGCAGGTGGCAGGGCCAAGTGTGGGGCCATCAGTCAGAGGAGGATGTCTGCTGCAGTTCCTGGGATGCAATGGTGCCCTGAGGAGCCATTGGCAGTAATGATGATGGGTATTTAAGCAAATGAACTGTTAATGACCAGGCAGAGGTGAGCTGCCTCCCAGACCAGCTGGAGCCCAGAGCTGGCAAAGGAGGATGAGGTAGAAATGAGGAGAGACTGGAGAGGAGAAAGACTCCATTTTCTTCTCAGAAATCGGTTCCCCTTGGGAGTCTTGGCTTGCTATGGGGCAACACCTACTTTATCTGCTGTCGCCTACCTCAGGACTCCTCATCACTTCCGTGAATTATTGCCAAGAAGCTCCTGGCTGCTCTACCCAGGTACACCTCCCCCACCCCCATCTTTCTAGCTCCGTCCTTCCTGCCACATAGCGCAAAGGAGTCTCATCTTAAGCCCACATCAGCAGAGAAAGCACAGCAGGGATGCTGGCCAGCTCGCTCATGCCTAGTAGATCCTGGGGACTGGGGAGTGAGTGACTAGGGGAGATGAAAATGGCCACATTGAAAACCAGCCATCCACTGATAATAGCACTGCTATGATATCTGTGTATGGAGTGTCAAATACATGCCATGGTTCTAAACTCTTAATTAACATTGTTTAATTCATTGCCCACACAATCCTTGAAGTTGACATTGATACTCCCATTTAACAGGGGAGGAAAATGAGGCTCAAACACATGCAATGACTTGCCCAGAGATTAGGGAACCAGACGTTGGTAAGAAACTATGTCCAAGAGTCAGTAGAGAGAGTAAAACTAGAGAATTTCAATATTCCAAACTTTCGTCCCCCAAAGCACAGTGTAGGGAGAGCAAAGGATCCTGGAGTCTGGCCTGGGAAGACTTTGCACGGAGAACAGGAGGTGGAGCCAAGATCGAGGTATTCGCCCTTCAGATTCACTTGGAGTCTGATGGACAGGAGACAGGTGGCCCCAACCTCCATCCCGCAGGTGGATGTGCTTGTCCCAGCCTCTGCATCTTTATACTCCCACTTTGCTCCTTCCCATTAGGTCCACCTAAATCCAGGATGGTGAAAGAATGTGTTATCTGGCAAAAAGCATCAGTTCTGCCCTTAGTCAGAACCTGCCATATCCTTACTGTGTAACCTTGGGCAAATTACTTAACCACTCTGAACCTATTTTCTCATATGTAAAATGGGATTGTAATAATTCTCGAAGAAATAAATAAACAGACAAAACCAAAATCAGTAAAATCAACGTGGTATATGAGGAAAATTTTTTATTTCCTGGCTCTGATTCCTGACAACAGGTGTGTTGGGTAACCCCTTCGAATTTTTCCTACCTGGCAGGATCACTTTAAAGATTAGAGATGATGTGAATAAAGTACCTAGTATGTAATCACTCAACAAAAAGAGTAACTGCAATTAATCTTTTTATCAATTAGGCATATATGGTGCCTGCCGCAATGCCTGGGTCTGGCAGTGAGCTCACTTTCCCTGATCCTGCTCTTCTGCCCTCTTCCTTAAGAAACTTCCTTCGTGCCCTCTCCAGCAAGGCTTGTCCTGCCACCTACAGTACTGCATCTCCCCTGAGCTCAAAAATTTCTTTCAGTGCATTAACAAGTAACCAAAGCTCATCTCGTATGGTCCACTAGTACTTCATCTGTTGCTGAGCTGTCACTCTGAAACTTCATGAGAAGCTGTGTGAATCCGGACACGTAACTTTCCTTCTCTGAGCTTCAGTTTCCTTAAGAACAGAGGGAGGTTTGGACTAGAACTGGTCTTCTGTCTCCAAACCACAGGATTTTAAAGGACCTCAGTCTGTCCTGGGGCACAGCCCACACCCTCTCTTCTCCCCAACTTAATGCCCTCTTCCTCAAGTGCCCTTACCCCACCTCAGTATCCTAGGACCCATTTTAAATGCCACTTCTGCCATGAAGTTTCCTTAATCCCCTCCAGGCAGAGGTGATTTCTCCTTGGAATTCCAGAATCTTTCGCTTTCCCCAATGGCCCACGTGGATCTTCCTGGACTTCACCTAGAACTGTCCTCTCTCCTACAGAAGTCAAAGTCCCTAATCACAGAGGTGTGAGTCGTGCATCCTCCTGTCTTCTTTAGCACTAACACTCTGAGCCTTGCTTGATAAGTGCCCCTGAATCTTGGGGCTTTGTTCTGGGGACAGCAAAGGGACCGAGGATGTACTATACAACCCTTAACAAGGGGCTTATACATTCAAGTCATCAACTCTGCTAAAGGGGGACAAATCCACATGGGAATCCCTGGGTATCAACTGCACCTGCACCCCATCTTTCTCTGTTCCCGGATGGCCTTTCTGTAGCAAGATTATCTCCATTTTGTTGCACTTCTTTTGACACCTGTGCTAGGAGCTCCAGACCAGAGCGAATTCCCTGACTCCAGACACTATATTTTTCTTCTGCTGTAACTGGCATCTGTTCAGGCGGATGAGTGAATATTTATTAGATCTCAGCAGGTTTCGGTCATTTTAATTGTTTTCTAGCGAAAAGTGCCCATTGCTGAAACCAGACCTTGTTGGCCGTTTATCAGGTCAGCTAAGTGAAAGGGGAGCTGCGTAGAGATGGGAGCTCAGGCAGGTCCAGGAAATTTTGGCTGCAGAAAGAAGTCACACCAAAGAAAAATGAGTCCCTGGACGGTCATCTGGAACTGATGGATTAAGAGATAAGCACCGGAGTTGTGATCCCGACACACAGAATCACTGGACCAACCATTCTCATAATTAGATGCAAGTGGCAAGCGTTTAGTGTATTTTTTTAACTTTTAAAAGTGCATGGAGCAAAAGCCATCGGAAATGGCAGTCGTCATTTTTTGAAAAAGAGGTTGGGGAGAAGTGAGCAATATTTACTAAGTGCCTAATATATACTATGGCTTAACATCAATTGGTGGCTCCCTTATTTTTTTATTTATTCATTTTTTTTGCAGAAAAACATTTTTATCACATGAATATTTCTCCAGAAGCCCAACAAGTAAAAAAGATGAGCTGTTCTTGGTAAAGTGTAGGTGAGAGACCTGAAGCCCACCTACTCTCTCCTTTTGTCCCTTCCTCACTCCAACCCCCACTAAATTAGCTCTTGAAACCCCTGAGGCCCCTTTCAAAAAAACTGGTTATCTCAGCCCTGACAGCAATTCTCCAGTGACAGTATCCTGTTCCCACTTCCCAGATGCATTACTTGAGGCTCAGAGGTGCAGTCACATGGCTGGGAAGTGGAGAGGAGTCGGGGGAGAGCTCAGCTCTCCTGTTCCCACAAGGTGAGAGCTCTTCCCACACTGCCAGGCCACCACCTGGTTGGAAGAGGAGGGACTGTGGTCATGGGCCCAGAGCTGTAATCCATGTGAGGGGGCAAAGAAAGTCACCATAGAGGCCCAAGCAATAGGTCTGTGGCCTGACCAGAGAGGAATAGAGAGGGGAGGCACCAGGCGTGGGAGCCCATCTTGCTTTAATCCCTATAACAGAGACCCTGCATTCCACTCTGCCTCCCCAAGGTGAGAGAGCCCCCCTCTGGCTTGCTGCCCTCCTCCTTGCCTGGCTGTCCCTCTGCCATCAGCACTGCCTCGTTCCTGGGAGACACAAGCCAGCTGCCTGCTAAGAACCAGTTCTCCCAGTCAAAGAGGGCTCTGAACTGCAGATCCTCAGCAAGGAGGAGGCTGATGCAACCCCTGATGGACAGTAAAATGCAATGGTGGATATGATTTAGTGTCCCAAAATGCCTATTTGTGTATGGACATGTTGAGTGTGATAAGACTGAGGGCTGAGATTCAGACAGGAGTGTCCAGCAGCCCAGCCAGGGAGGGAGGTGGCAGGGTGGCGTGGGATATCTCTTCCTTTTCTAGTCCTCAGTGGTCTTCCTTCGCTTCACTTACCAGCTAGTCCTCATTTCCAGACCAATGAGGTCACCTGCATAATCAGGTCTGGCAACAAATAACTGTTCCCCAGGAAATGACCAGAAACTCAGCCCACTTTTTGTCATCTCACCAACCCCAGCATCCTTCCTTTATTCCAGAGCTGCTGACCTACTCACAGGAGTCTCCAGAAAGAAGGCAAATGAGAGCACTCATCCAACACTAATACGGCTGTGTGCTAAAGTGAAGGCTTTATGCCGGCAGACAAGTAGGTTGACCATTTCCCAACTCGTTTTTCTTTGCCAGCTTTGAGCCAGAGGCGTTCATATGACACAGCTCTGGACATGGTAAGTGGAAACCTGCTGTGGAATTTCTGGGAAAACTTTTGATTTCCTGACAGAGACATATTTTCATCCCCTTATCACTTCCCAACCCCTTACCATTCTCTACTGGATTATAGCTGTGATGGAATGAGCTGCAGCAACCATGATGCAACCATGAAGGAGAGGTGAAGAGAACTGCAAAGGCATCAGCTCACGTTGAAGGGAACTGCTGAGCTAACACTAGCAATGGCTTGCCTCCAGGTATCTTTTTGTGTGAGAATATTACATCTCTATGTGTTTAAATCATTATGGTTGAATATTTCTGTCTAAAGTCAGAAGCATTCCTAACACTGCATGATTTTATGTGATCCTTACCACAACCCTAAGAAGTAAGTATCATCATCCCTCACTTAAATATAAGGAAATTAAAGTTGGGAGAAATTGGCTATACACAAATCATTTACCTTGGAAGCGGTAGAATCAGAATTTCACTTCAATTTTTTCACTCCACACTCACAAACCCACATACAATAAGCAGGCAGTTAACATATTATTATTAATACATATACATGATATTATGTATCATGCCTGTATTATATATAATTTCCTACATATATTTTATATATACCTATATATACTTTTACATATATATTTACACATATGCTACACACACACACACACACACACACACACACACGTGCGCTTTTTAATCCTGTTGCCTAATTTCCTTCGAGCTCACGAAAACAGCATCCCCTTTATGTTGGACCCGTGATGATTTATCTCACGGGCTAACATTACTGTCGGGCTACTAGATACAAGTAAAAATCATCCTGGGAAAATACAGATGATTTGGAAGTGCCACGCTTCCTAAATATTAAGAAAGAAGAGAGTCTGAGTGTGGGAGGCGCCGTGTAGAGCATGAAGAGTAGCGCGTCTGGGGTGGGAAGACGTAAGTGGGAGCCGGGCTCTGTCTGATGCTGACTTGTGAATCCTCTGACAAAGCACTTCCCCCACCGCGCAACTGGGTTTTTCCACCTATAAAATGGAATGCGTGTCTGGCGGGGGGAGGGGAAGGGAGTGTGTATGTGTGTGTGTGTGTGTGTGTGTGTGTGTGCATGTGTGCATGATGGGGGGAATAGAGGGAAATGTTAGGTGATATTAAAATCATTTTAAAGTGAAAATGCTATGACTGAGAGATACGTATGTCTCCCCTAAGGAAATCATGTGCCTATTGGCCGGTAACCCCACCTGCACCAGAATTACAGACCCTTTCATGATTCGCTATCTATGAAGAAGAAAGGTTGGGGGAGAGGATGGGCACATACAGCAGACATCACTCAGCAGAGGGCCAGCACCTCGTGAGCCTCTTCCCAGAGCCACCAGCGTCCACCTCTGCCACACCAAGGCCTTTGGGCGTGGCCCGGGACTTGAACTGGCTGTGAGCTCCTAGCGGAAACACTTGCTCTCAGAAACCACATCTTCATGCCCCCAGCCCCTCAGGGCCTAGCAGAGCAAGTATTCACGAAGGGCATCCTCATCATTTTCTTAGAGGCCACTTTACCTTTCTCCTTTTTTCTTTCTTCAGCGGGTTCCAAAGCCCATGATCTTAGTCTTTTTTTGTGCTGCTATAATAGAAGACCCGAGACTGGGTAATTTATAAAGAACAGAAATTCGTTTCTCACAGCTGGCCTCCAGGTATCTCTTTGTGTGAGAGCATTACATCTCTAGGTGTTTAAATCACTGTGGCTGAGTATCTGGTAAGTTCAAGATCGAGGTGCCAACATCTGGTGTTGGCCTTCGTGCTACCTCCTCACATGGTGGAACACAGAAGGGGAAGAGAGAGACAAACTCTGTGTCTCCACCTGGCAGAAGCACAGAAGAGAGTGAACCCACTTTCACAAGCCCTTTTTATAGCAACAGTAATCCATTCACGAGGGGCTCTGCCCTCGGGACCTAAATACCTCCCATTAGGCCCTACCTCCCAACACTGTCGTCTTGGGGACTTGGGGGGGACTCATTTCAACTACAGCACCCATGCTTTCAGATTTACAGAGGCAGATCAGTCACCCTATACTCAGCTATTGGCAGGTCAAGGGTCCCATCCTCCCACAGCATCATAATTTGGTGGATAGAATGGGCTTCCGTAGCTGATCAGGCCTGCACTGGACAAACAGTTTCCTCCCCAGACCTCACGTACATCCTCCTTTCGTACTGAGCTGTGCCAAGAATAGGCCTCTCACAGAAGCTGCTTGTTCTTGGATTACACTTTCCTGAGATCAAAATGTTTGCTGGGATTATGCAAAATAGATTGCGATTAACATGTGGTGTTTAACTGAATAGCCCCAGGCTCTTGGCTTCCCTTCATCACTGGAGCTGCCAAAATAAATCCCCACCCACGGATATCCTGGGTTTGTCTGGCTTGCTTAGAGTGAAAATACGAAGACAGAGGAGTTGTTACATAGCAGACTCTCCCACATTCACAAAGGGAGCCCCAAAGCTCTTCCAACCAAGCCAGCCCTCAGCCCCCCCCCCCAGAATGAAGTTTCCTTCCTTCGTGTCCTAGCCAAGGCTAAGAGCCAAAGTGTCATAACCTTTCTCTGTGGGAGAGCGCCTTCTAGCATCTCCATGGTTTTTACTTAGGCAGTATAGCATCATTCATTTCTTCTGCATGCTACAAATATTCAATCAGCAAGCATATTCCTCACTTACACACCTGCTGTGCCAGGCATAGCCCTAATGGTGAAAGAAGGATGTGGCCCCTGCCCTTGGAGCACACGACATAGCTCACACTAGAACAGTCTGGCCTTCTGCCTCTACAGGGCCTTTTCTCTGTCTGCAAGAAAGAATTGTGAAGGAAAATACCTGGTTACTTAGCCCGGGAGGGATTTCAGATTTAAACTTATCTAATGTTTGGTGAAATTCCATGTGATAGACTTTGGGCTGTAGGCCCTTTCACATATGTTCAGAGTGCTCCGTGAGTGTCTGTGGAATTGCTTTGTTAACATCATCACAGCTGTGAAAGAGAGAGTATTTGCCCCAGACTTTGGGTAAGATGAGGTGTAGAAACTTTCCCAAGATTATAAATGAGGGGGGGCTCCTAATATTGCTTCCATGACTACCATGGCCACTATTAGTACTACCACTACACTACCACCACTATCACTCCGTAACTACTACCACCATTATGACCAGCACCACCATTACCACGACTGTTGTTATATTACTATTACTACTATTACTACATTATCATGACTACTTCCCTGTTACTACTGCTTCTGCTACAAGCAGCTAAAACTTATTGGGCTATAAGTGTCAAGTACTCTGCTGGGGGTGGTGAGGAATGAAGAGAGGTTGGTTAATGGGTTCAAACATACAGTTAATAGAAGGAATAAATTCTAGTGTTCGATAGCACAGTAGGATGACTATAGTTAACAATAATATATTGTATATTTCAAAATAGCCAGAAGAGATTTGAAATGTTCCCAGTACAAAGAGATGATAAATGTTTAAGGTGATGCATATCCTAAATACTCATGTATCAAAATAGCACATGTGCCCCATAAATATGTATAAATATTGTGTATTAATAAAAATTTAAAAATAAATAAAAAATTAGAAATAAATATGTTAATTGATTTAAACATCACAATAGCCCTATCAATTATATTGTCTCCCATTTACAGATGAGACAATTAAGTGATAGTTATACAGGTAGAAGTGACAGTATAAGGCTCCAGCCCCAGTCTGACTTCCAAGGCCATGCCCCTCAACACCATCTTACTCGCTAGACCTATTTCTAGGACACACATCTGTCTGCTCCTCCCCCTGGGAATGGCAGCCACTCTGGAATCCAGGGGGGAAGGTCTATGAGATAAGCAGCGGTTTGGAGCTGAGCCTGACCCTGGTATGGCTTTGAGGATCACTCTGCATCCCTCAGCAGGAACATTCCAGAACAAGGATGAGGTGAGCATGAAGGTTTGGCTGAGGTAGTGATAGCCTCTGGCAAAAAAAGGGAAGGCAAAGCATTCCTGACAGAGAGCAGAGGTCCACTGTGAACCTCAGATCCCTGAGGTCCAGGAACTGCCCAAGCTCTGATGGCAGCGGCGTCTGAGCTAAAGCACTGCTCTAGCCAGGCTCAGGGCAAGCTAGCAAGTCCCCACCCTCTTTGGCCAGGAGTGACTGACAACAGACATCTGGGCCAGACACTTGCCATATACCTCGTTTGTCCTCTTGAGGTCACACCTTGCACCAGATGCTCATTCCAGCATTGCTACCCTTGAACACGATGCCACTAAGGGGCTTAGCTATATCAGTCCTCCTCCAAGCTTTAACCCCCTCTTTCCCTACTAACACTGTGCCCATGACAGGGTAACACCAGTGACTCACGCCAGGTCTGAATCCCTGCCCCCTTTTCTATACTTGCAAGGGTTTTGCACATCCTTCATGATCTACCCCAATGTTCACCTCCCCTGTGAAGCCTTCATCTTTGCTGGGACCCGAGCACTTTGTACATCCCAACCATATGGCAACGGTCAAGCTGTTTCTTCTATTTTGTGGTGGCTCTTCTCTTCTGGACTAGGTTTGCTGAGAACCAGGAATTTAGCTTGTTCATCTTTGCATCCCCCAGTGTCTAGTCCAGTAGGGGCTTAGTAAGTTTGGAAGGAAAAAAGGAAGGGAGGAGAAGGGAAGAGAAGGAGAAGGGAGGAAAAGAAGGAGGTAACAGAGGGAGGAAGAGGGGAGGAAAGGAGGCTAGGTGTCTAGTATGTCACACCTCTCTGATTTTCCCTAAGTCCAACCCCCAAATCATTTGAACATCAGTTTCTAATACAGAGACCACAGGAAACAGGTCTGCAGGATTAGTTCATTATCATGGGCTTGGAGGCTGAAGGAAGCAGATCTCTCTTACCAATCAGGGAGCTGAAAACTCATTGGAACAGAAAAAGGAGGCAGCTGGTGTAGGAAGTGGGCATGCGATTTTAAGTTGGAAGACTTACATTCCAATCCCAGCAAGTTTTAGCTCTTGATTTGTCTTTTGACTTCCCTGCACCTCAGCTTCCTTCTCTACAAAATGGAACAATACTATCACCTCCTTCCAGGGAGTGTTGTGAGGATGTACATAAAAACACAGAGCACGGGAAAGTGCTTTGTGGATGGGAGCATGCCGTGTGGATGCCATTTCTTATCCAGATCAGAGTGTCCGTACTGACGCTATTATCCTTACTATTGGAGCTTTCTTCTTGCCCGCAGCAGCCCTGACCTTGACCTAGGGGTGTGGGTCCCTCTGCCCTCCGAGAGAGCCTGGCACTGGGGCTGCTGCCAACCCTCCCCAGTGCCTACTTCCTCGTGCCTCCCCATGGCAGCTTCCAGTGGGGAAGCCAATCCAGGATGTGCTTTGTGTAGCATTTGGGATTCATCTCAGCCGACCAAGAAGGAGAAAGAAGGAAGGAGAAGGAGGAGACACCACAGCAGTGAAAGCCTCCTGGGTTGCGAGCCACTCTAGAATAGTTCTTCCCCAGCTCTGCAGAGGCCTCGCCACCGAGGAAAATGCCGGAAAAATGCCGGCTAATTTCAGAGGCTCCACGTTGGTGGGCCAACATCCCAGGGAGAATGAGCAATTATGATTTCCATCTAAGCAACATATGCTGTTTGCTGGCCTCTTTCGAACAGCTGTAGGTTAGATGCTGTTAAGATTGGTCTCCTTCTCTCCTCCATATTTCAGAATTCAAATTAAACTAAAATAACAGCACCTGCTGAACAAAAACCCCATTGGAAATGTGTCCTCGTACACAATTACTGCAGGGAGGCTGGTCACCATTGTTACCCGCCTATTCTTCCTGAATGGGAACGGCAGCGAAGTTTCCCAGGCAGCTGCAGCAATTCAATTGTATAACTGGAGCTGGCCCCGCGCCAACCCTCAAGAACTCAAGTGGCACCAAAAGATACTATATTGATTTGCAATCGAACATAATAGGCCATCAGCTTAATTATTACTGAAGTGACAAGGTTCTGGGTATTTCATATTTATATTTCAGGGCCTGTGAAGGATGAATGTAAATCTTTTAAATGCACGGATTTGCATATCTTCAGAAGGGTTGAGTGCTCTTATTACATTCATAGCCTTTGAAAGACCAAAAGGACTGGCTATTGAACTCAGGTTGCCAGATCCCACCGGCATTTGCTTGGATGAAGAGACAAAAGGCATAAAATGGAAATTGCTTTTAGTCCAAAAAAAGGCAAAGAAAAAAAAAAAGCCCACTACTCAACTCCATCAAGCTCAGACCTCTTTGGGGGCCTTTGCAGGGAAATTGATTATAGGTCTTATTGGGACAGAGGCATTTGGACATTGGGAAATGAAACCAATGACTTTTTGGATGGGTGAGGTCCCCTCTGCTTTCTCTTTCTTGGCCTATTCCTGGCCTCTGCAGGGCTCTGGTCAGTAGAAACTTACGAGCTGCTGAGATCTGGGCAAGGGAGGGACAAGGAGAGACAGAGGTTCACTCTCCAAATGTCCACTACACCAAGATCAATTACTCAAAGACATATGGTCATATCTTCGTCTACTCATCATCAACCCTCTTCCCTACACCCTTTCTAATAGGACCTGTCACCCTAGCAACAACTTTTAGAACCATTCCAAATATCTCCCTACCCCTCACCCTCTAGATCCGATAAGTCATTGTATTTTTTATAGATTTGTCCTCCTAAGACCCCTTTGAGTTTTGCCTTCTGTCCCCTTTAGTCCTGCTGCCTCTGCCTCCTGCCAGGTCTTATCACAAAGGCTGGTCTCCTGAGATTTTTCCTGTCCCATCCTCCTGCCTCCATCTTATGATAGTCATTCTCTTCTGTGCCATCCAAGGGCCTTCCTGAAAATGCTAGAGACTCCTGCCTAAAACCCTCCCGCAGAACCCAGAGGATACAGTTCAACTCTCTTCACAGTCAGGCTTCAGGCTTCATGCCAAACCACTATTCCCTGGGTAGACACTTTCAGCCTTGATGCTTGGCATTTCAGTTCTCTTTGCCTAAATGCCCTTTTCTGCTTGTCAATGGAGAGACAAGAATCATCTTTCCAGATTTACTTTAAAACATTGCATCCTATCTTACACATTCCCTGGGTCCCCTCCTCAGCAAGCCCATTTTGTTTTGTTCACATGTGCATTATGATATTGTGCTTTACTTAATGGTTTACACATCTGCTGCTTCCACTAGGAGGGCCTCACCATCAGAAAGTGTGCTTTCAAATCTTTTTAGTCCCAGGACCTAGGTCAGGGCCTGGAATGTAGGAATGTTCAGCAATTGCTAGTTGAGTAAATATTCATCCCTAGGAAACATCAAATAAGTATTGAATGTCTATAATATGTAGATATTGTTCCAGGCACTGGACCAAAAATAGTCCGTATGGGAATCCAACGCCAAGATCAAGACACTGCAATGAACATAGTAGTTGATGCTAATGACCAAAAGGATGGTTTAGAAATCAAGTGTTTTCAAAAGACAGAGAAAAAAGAAACTTATGGCCTGAAGTGTTTGGGAAAAAGCAGGACTAAAACTAAGCCTGAAATCCTGAGATGCTACAATTTAAGAAGTGGCTGGACCATTTGAATTCACCTAGTCTAACCCGCACATTTCACAGATGAGCAAATCAAGGACCAAAAAGGTAAAATTTACAAGGTTACGAGAGTAGTAGAAATTCTGACTTCTAAATCCCTGTTGTTTCCATTATGCAGTGAGATGGGTAGGACTTGATTGGACACGGACTGGCAGAGTATTCCAGATGCTAGCTCTGCATCACCCTTGCCATCCTCAGTGACTTCCATATCCCCACCATCGCCACTGCCCCATCCCCGATACCACTACTGTCACCACCTTCCTTGTCTCCATTGTCATTATCTCCCTGACAGCCACTGTCCCAGCCTCGGTCCTGCCGTCATTCCCACGACCACCATCCATATAGAGAGGCCTCTTGGTTCAGTGGGAAGAGAAGGTGCTTTGTTCTTGTTTCCATTACCTTTACCTCTTTTTTTCCTACCCCCTGTTCTACTTCATTTTCCTGCACCGTCTGGACAGCCCTTGTCCTTTCAGCCCGCAGGATCTGATGCGGAGCTATCTTGGCACTGTCAAGGGGCACCATGATAGCTTCCCCATGCCAGGGAGAATCTTCATCCCTTGAACTGAAAAGCTGTTTCCAAGAGAGCTAGATCAAAGCGAATCCAGGAAAGAAAAAGAAGAGAGAAGAAGAGAGAGAGCACTGTGAAACTTGGGATACTAGACTTCTCTCTACAAAGGTAACTGGGCAGTAGGGGGTTAAGTTCCAATTCTTTGAAGAGGGAGGTGGCCACATTTACCTGGACCAGGAAACACAGAGGATGTCCTCCAGGGCACAGCTGAATCCCCCCTTCCCTGACTTTTGATGTCCTGGCTCACAGTCTGGTTTCCCCCACCCCCATTGCTGTTTCCCACTTCTGCCTTGTCTGGGGGCCCCACTTTGACCTGCTTCCCTGGCTTATGTCCTTTGAGAAGGACCCGGCACCTCCACTGGAATCACCGAAGACAGAAAGCCCAGGGCTGGCAAGGACTCAATCCCTGGAGTCCACAGGCAGCAGCATCCCCACAAGGGCCTCTCCTGGCAGGCTGAGCACAAAGGAAGGCATTATCCCGTGAGGAGGAGAGGCGCGAGGAGGACCACCTGCTCAGGCAATTCTGTGATAAAAGGAAGTGAGGCTGGAAATTGAACAATTGTTCCTAAGTAGCTGAGGACCCAGCTGAGTGGGGTTTTTCTTTAATAGGGATGATAGAAGCCAGTTTTCAAGGCAGATGGAAAATTTCCAGAACCTAGGGGTTCACCAAGAGAAGCAGGGGAGGGAGCTAGGCCCAGGGAAGGGCATCTCTTCACATCCCTGTGAGGAGCCAGAGGAGTGAGGTTCTTTCTCATAGGTGAAGGAAGCATTCCACAGGTCAGTATTTATTTCCTGTCCTCCTCTTAGAGTCACAGACTTTGTGAGCACCTGGTAGGGAGAAAGGGATCCCTAAGACTTGGTGAGGGTTCCCCAAGAATTAGCTGCTAAGGACCAAATACTTCTTTCACTGTTTCCTAGGCTGGAAGACTGCAAAAATACCAGAAGCAAGTAAATCTGGAATTCAAAGATGCATCTGACAAAGTCCTTATGCTCCTGGAAAAGATGGATGACAGGGTAATTACGTGAATTTAGAACTAGTTAGTATCTATAGTTCATTGAGTGCTTACCATGTGCCAAGTTCCATACTGGGTTTTCCATACATTGTGTCACTGCATCACTTCATTGCCTGTTTGTAGATGAGCAAAGTGGCTCAGAGAGGTTTAGTACATTTGAGCCTGGGGCAGCCTAGGAGGATCTGGGCCTCCTGCTCTATAGCATTTGTCTCCAGCCTATAATGGAGCGTGCCCACGTATGATCACAATGCACACTGTTTCATTGTGCTTGGACAGACACCAAGAAACACACTTCCAGTCCCAATCACATACCGCCCCGACTCCCACACACACTGCGGGTGTGCGCATGAGGTGCAAACATGCTCCCACACAAGGGCCACCTATCGGAGGTCTTGCTTATTTCCACCCCCTGTCTCCATCTAATGGATAGAGCTCTTCTTCTTATCCTGCAGCTTAAGCCTCAGAAAAAGACGTTGCTCACCTGGGAAAACACTCTGAAGCCCAGCAGGCTGAGTAGCGTCCCAAGGGAGTGGCGTGGGAAAGCAGTGCGGACAGACCCTGAGGGATTTATGGGCCAGATCTGCATTCATATGCCCAGCCTTGCCCTGTGTTAGCAGCGTGATCCCAGGGAGTCCCTGCGTGTGTTCAAACCCCAGTTACCCCACTATGAAGCCGGGGATGGCAATTCTCATCACAGAGCATTGCTTTGAGGATTGGAACGTCCTGAGCACAGTGTTGGTATAGAGTGTCTGTGCCGGTCCATGGTCTCCCCAACGCATTCTGCCACGTTCCCATGCTGCCACCTTCTGATGCCAAAGTCATCTCTGTGGCACGCTGCACCCTGTCAACAACCCCCAGGGAGAAGGAGTGGCAGAGAGTCAGGGGGGGTTGAGACCCTCAGCTGCTCCCGGAGAGGCAGGGCTGACAAGGCGAGGATTGTTTTTCTCCCCTGGTGTGAAGCATGTTGACTTGCTGTTGATAGATGGTGGGATGATATTAATTAAAATGCAGGCAGGTGTGAGGGTGCCTCTTAGAGCTGTGCTCTCTGTGGGGGGAGGGGAAATCGGGCTCTGTTTTGTAGCCATAGTAGGAAGAGCGTCCTCTTACCCTCTCCTTCCCCTTCTCAGAGCAGGTGTAACTTGGAGGAAAGGTCTGGATTCCCCTGTCACTGGCAGAGGTGGGCCCAGGAGCACTGGGCTTCCCGGGGGAATCACACCAGGTCTCCCACCCTGCTGGGGGAGGTGAGGGCAGTGGCACAGCCTCTTCCTGCCTTTCCTTATGCCATGTGGTCAGAAAGGTTCTGCCTTTGGAGAATGAGCTCAAAGGAGTACTTGCCTTTTCTGCTCTCTGCTGGTTCTGCCTCTGCCTCTGATAGGCAGGACTGGAGTACAAAGGACTTCCTGGGAAGAAAGAGTCAGATGGCCTAAGGCACAGCCCACAGGGCAGAGCTGAGAGGCAAACACCACAAACCACAGCGCAGGCTCTATGTCCAGAGGTCCAGGGGCTGGATTTTGAAGTTAGGAGAACTGGAGACCAGAGCAAGGGCAGAACAGCAGTAAGAAAGCTGAGCACAGAGCAAATGTTGCATACAGTCATGGGGCATGCCCAGCTCAGCTCTCTGGTCAGGGGACGCCTCTTATCTGGACCAAGTTGGACTACAAGAGGACACAGATGAATTCCTCTCTGAATTCCAATTTCCTCCTTCTTGCCTCTTCCTGCAAGAAGGTTTCTGAGGCCTCCTAATTCTGGGATGTTAGTCCTGGAGACGGCAGAAATTACTGAGGCTCTTGGCAGTCAGGTGACATGCCTGAAATGGTAGAACCAAGATTCAAACACCTCCTATCTGCAAGCTGAAGCCCTGAGCCACTGTTCAAAAGACAGTGAAAAAAGAAACTTATGGCCTGAAGTGTTTGGGAAAAAGCAGGACTAAAACTAAGCCTGAAATCCTGAGATGCTACAATTTAAGAAGTTTACTGAAGCTTTATTTGAAGAGGAGCCAGTAAGACATTCCAAGAGCTAGTCCCTTTACTGCCCTACCTCTGTCAACCCCTCAGACAAAAAGAGGGAAGGAGAGAAGAAAGAACGGGGGCGAGCTACAGGCCCCAGACTTGGTACTTGAGCTCAGAAATCAAACCCCAGAACTTAATCTTCAGTTTTCCAGTGCTCTGTTTTCTTGTTTGTAGAAAGGAATAAACGACATTAGGAAATCTCCCTCCCTCCGCCCCTCCCTACTTTCCTTCCTTCTTCCCTTTCTTCCTTCCAACTCTCCTCCTCCCCCAGCTACAGGAATAATTTGACAATCTGCATTTTGGGTTCTTAAATATGTGTAATCATTTCTCTACCATCTGACCTGTAAATAACAGCTTTAATGAGGATTGTTGGGAAACATTCCCAAAGGATGGCAATGAATTATAATGCAAATTGAACCAAGCTCTCCTGCAGGCCTAATAGCTAGAACTGTTAACAATGAGGATTATTTTGGAAGTGTTGAAGAAGAGACAAGGTGAAGCAGTAAAGAAATCTCTGTAGACTCAAACAGGAGTCTCCTGTGTGTTCCATCTCACTTAGCAACCAATTTGTTGATTCAAGGAGATCAAACTCCTTCCAATAACACTATCAGGATGTCCCATATCCCTAGAATATAATCAACAACATCATTCCAAACTGTGCTTCTGGAAATAAACAGTCCATTCAAACGAGGGACAATGTTTCCAAATATAAATTTTTAGGAGCATGGTGAGTTTATAGACTTTATTTGTAAGAGCAATTTTAGGTTCACAGCAAAATTGAGTGGCAAGTACAGAGATTTCCCACATAACTGGTGCTCACACATGTGTAATCTCCCCACTGTCAACATCCCCCAGTGGAGTGGTCCTTTGTTACAACTGATGAACTTACCTTGACACGTCATCACCACCCAAAGTTCCTAGTTTACCTTTGGATTCATTCTTGGTGTTGTACATTCTATGAGTTTTGACAAATGTATGACATGTATCCACAATTATAGTGTCATTACAGAGTAGTTTCACTGTCCTAAAAATCCTCCATATGAATACTATTCATTTCTCCCTTCCCCCAACCCTGGAAAACACTGTCTCCATAGCTTTTCCATTTGTGTTACAGAAAGTTTGTACTTGTCCCTGAGGCCGAATCCGTGAGAATGAAAAATGAGGACAAGTGGTTTGAGGAAAAAGAAAGATAAATTCATTAATTTGTTGGCAAATGAGGGTGGTGGTGGACTAGCATCTCAAAGACTACCATCCTGTCTTTAAGCAGAAATACAGGGCTTTTTAAAACGGTGGTTTTGCAGTTGGCCACATTTTCTACGTGACCAGTGTCACACGTCATGGCTTTGGACTATTGTTGTTCAACTATAATTGGTGGTTTTGGTTGACCCTATATCTGGCAACAATGATCTTGTGACCCTTGTCCAGACAATTCTGTTCTGCCATCTTCTATACTTTAAGAGACTAGAAAACAAAGAACAATTTTTCTGCCCCTTTGATTATGGGTCTCAGGAAGGAATGAATGTTTTAATTCCCAAAAAGGGTGGGGGTTTTAAAGAGACAACTCATAAAACATTTCATTGCTCTTTTCCAGATCTTCACCTCTGTTACATTTCCATTATGTCATATAGTTGGACTCATACAATATTTAGTCTTTTCAGATTGGCATTTTCCACTTAGTGATATGCATTTCAATTTCCTCCATGTCTTTGCATAGTTTGAACACTCATTTCTTTTTAACACTGACTAATGCTCCTGTCTGGATATATCACAGTTTATTTATCCAGAGAAAATGTCAAAGGACGGGGCCTAGAGCTGAGTCATGAAGGAGAGAAGGCATACAAATAAGTAGACCATAATGGCAGCCATGTTTAAGAGCAACCAGGTCTGGGGCTGAGCTAGAGTGGTTTTCTAGTGGTGGTGTAATATGGCCATTCTTTCGTCCTGTTCCACATCATGGTTTTGCTCTCAGCTATAATGTAGTATCCCAGGATTTTGTGCTTTTCACTCATTCCCAGTGGCTTCCAGAGAGGGTATATCTCCCAAATATACCTCAATTTTTCAAAAATTAATAGGTTAAAGAAAGATCAAAAGCATATAAAAAGATTTACTGGTCCAAATATAAGGAGATCATTCTTAAGAATCAGAACTAATATCCCCTTATGAAAGAGACATATTCCATCAACTGAGAGGGAATTTTAAAATATCACAATCCATGTTCTTCCTAAGATTTAAGAGGACAATGCATGTATCAAAAAAGGATCATCTGAGATCAAAAAAGAAATTCTAGATTAAAAATATGGTTATAAAATATTAAAAAAACACAATAAAGTAGTGGATAGTTGATTATTTCAGAAAATTAAATTGTTATTGAATAATTATCCGAGAATTCAGAAGAAATTAAATCAGATGAAAATGATGAACAAAAAGATGATAGAAGTGAAGAATAGGTCCAGGAGATATAGTCTCTTTAAAATAGGATTCCAGAAAGTGAAATGAAGCGTATGAAATAGCAATGTAAAAATCGGAGAAGAATTCCCTGCACAAAGGAAAAATTTAGATTTGTAGAACCAGATTCCTGATTGAGCACCCAGGTAGAGCTGATAAAAGGAGATGTGCTTTTAAATATATCCTTATAACACATTTGAATTTCAAGGATTAAAAAAAAAAAATCCAAGGATTTCTGGCCAAAAATGGCAAATTGAACATATGGCTTTAGTTTCATTTCCTCTTGAAATCTCAGTAAAATGAGAGTCAAAAATTGTTTAAAGACAATAACTGAAAATGGCAAAGAAAAATAGTGAGAATTACAGTAGCAACAAAATTTGGGCAGCTGAGAAGTAGGTGGAGGAGTGAAACTCACACAGCTGACTGGGGAAAGCAGGATCCCACACCGCCAGCAGGAAAGGCCAGAACACAATTCCCATCCCAGAACACTCCAGCCCCCAGGAACCAGTAGCCCCCGTACTGATGGGAGCTGAGTGGATGGTGCTAGGAAGAAGCTAAAATAAAGATTGGTTAAATTGTGTTGAGAATTCAAATAGCAGTATAAGTATGCGATTTAGAATTATGAAAGCACATTTTTAAAAATCAGCTAAAAACTGTTGAAAGTGATCACCTTGGTGGAACAGTACATGGGAGCAGGATGGGGGTATATTATTATTATATTATATTTTGTTTTGTTATTAATACAAGTCTTATAGAACTACTTGTCTCTTCAAATGATCATTATGCATGAGGTGAAAAAAATAAAACCCAATTAAACAATTTTATAGATAGTTAAGGAGAGGCAAATAAAATTTTTATTTTTAAAATAAAAATAATTAAGTTGGCAACAGTTTTTTGTTCTGCAACTTTAAATGCTAGAAGACAATGGAGCAATGTCTATAGAATTTTTTGAAAGGAAATTATTGTGATCAAAAATTTCTGAACCAAGAAAAACTGTCCATCTATTAGAGCAGGAAAAATGACTCAGAAAGTAAAACAACCACATGTCTTTAAAAAAAAAAAAGTCTCAAGCAATCCTCTACCTGTCTGAGAAATTAAGAAAAATGAAGCTCTTATTTATGCAAAAAATGTAATCAGAAAGAAATGGATGATAAATACGATAGCCTCTCAAAAATAAATGTTAGCATTTTAATACTTGCAAAAGGTGAATATAAAGCATAAGTCTAATTTTAAAAAACAATTCTTAAATGGGTAGAGGTATAATGTATTATGGAAGTACATTTTTAACATCTGGATTTAAAAGCCAATATTCTGTCACAAACATGTGTAATATGATGGAAAATAGCAAGTAAAAGCATGTAGGCTTCAATGTTTAAACAAATCATTCTTTATTTATGTACCAGGCCTTGCGGAAGACACTAAAGATCCAATCCCTCTCCTTGTGGTTACTAAGGTTTATGGGTGACAATGGGGGTAAAACAATCAATAGACAATGCTTATGTGTTTCACTGTGGTAGAGAAGTAAAAGTTCAATATGCTTTAAGAAAAAAGCCCATATAATCAGTATCAGAATAAAATAGTAGATATTTTCCTAACCAATAAAAAATTTTAAAAAACATAAATATATGCAAAACATATAAAGCTGTCTATGTACTGTTTATAGAAGATGCTCTAAAACTAAGTTGATCTAGAAAGGTTCACAGGGATAGAGATATACTAAAGAAATGTGAAAAAAGAAAGCAGAAATGTCTGCAGTACTATTAGAACTCAAATTAAAATTCATGTAGCAACACATAAAGGAAGTAGAATGTTACTTAATATTGATTAGACAATATAATCAAAAATGAAATTATTATAATTACTAAGGTTAATCTACTAAATAACAGAGCATTAAAATAGTTTAAAAAGCTGTTAGAATTATGAAGAGAAATTGATGAAAGTACAATTGTACTGACAGATTTAAAGACACATCTCATTGTTAAATAGCACAAAAAATTAGCAAATGAATAAAATAAAAAATAAGTTGAATAAGTTGCTTTAAATTATCTAAATAGAAAGTTGTATGTACTACAAACAGAAAACGCATTACTTTCCAAAGCTGGTGGCATTTTCACAAAAACCTTTACATCCTAGGCCATAAAAAAAAAACCTCAACAAATTTTTCCGAATTAGAAACCATACATTCCATATTCTAACAATGCAGTGCAATAAAATTGGACATTAACATAAAAGGTAAAGAGGAAAAACTTAAATTCACTTGCAAATGGAAAACAAAAATCCCCTCTCCAAAATAACTTCTTCATCAAAGAAGTTAAAACTGAAATTATAAAATATTTTAAAAGTAATTATATTGCAGTAAAAAGTATGAAAACTTATGGAATGCAATAATAGGGGAGCAAATGGTTTTATAGATTTTTAAGCAATGATGAAAGAAATTAAACAAGCTATGTATTCAACTTAAGGAGAGAAAATATATAAGTGGTAAATAAAACCTAAGAAAAGCTGAAGGAATATAAAATAAGAAACTAAAGAAGAAAACAGTTGACAAAAAAATTCAACAGTTTTTTTTTTTCATTCAATAATATTGATATCCCTCTGGCAATGCAAATCAGTGGGGGGGAAAGATAGAAAATAAAAATGTTTGACATTAGAAATGAGAAAAAGGGTAAAACAAAAGAGTTTTAAATAACTAATAATACCCTCTACATCTCTGGGAAAACATTTAGACATCTTGATAAAAAATTGACCCAGGAAGAGTTTTAAAAAACAGAGTAGAGATTTTGGTTTTAATTCTGATGTGTAAAGAGCTTGAAGATGCCACACCCATCCTTATAAGAAAAAAGCTGGACAGACTGAAAATGGCCAACTTTTCTTAGATCCCTCGGGGAATAAAGTTGCAGGTGAAACTACCACCCCAAGATCTGGAGAAACAGGTGAATCCAGAGAATCACCGCTGAGATCAGCTTACTTGAAGCAGAGCAGAAGCTGCTGGAGTCAGTAACTGGTAGGAACAGTAAAATGGGAATTTTGATAAATTTCTGGAGGCTGAGAACTAGCTAAAGAGCGAGAAACTCCTGGGAGCTGCAATCTTAGGGATCACATGCTCCCAATATACCTCCAGAAGCTGCAAGATTTTCAGGATGAACCAAAAAAGATCTCTCCTGGCTCTGGCCACAGAGAAAGAGAAGTAACTATTTTGAACACCTCGAAGACTCTCTATAACAAAGGCCTCCTCTCCAGGGGAAAGACTTTACCAGAACCTTTTATCAAACCTGGGAAGGGCATTCCTACCACTTCAGGCACTTCTAGCCTTCCTGTTTCTCATAAATGGGGAGAAATATCTAAGATACACTTATGAAGGTCACAGCTAGGAACATAGCCCCACTAAATGAGATTTAATAAGATTATAGAAAACTCCCCCTATACTACCACCACCAAACTGTGTGACCACTCTAACAGGGCTCTAGTATAATAACAAGGAATTATAGCTCAAAGAGCTGTACAAAACAGACTTTATTGAGGAGGTAGTCATAAGGAAACGCAAAGACAATGGGAGAGACAAAAATAAGAACCCAAGAGGAATCTGACAACTTTAGCACCTACATTAAATAAATACAGCCCAATTCCTAGCCAGATTAGCAGGAGTGTTCAAACTACAGCCTATATATCCCAGCTTCTAACACATCACATGCCTGACTTTCAGTAAAAAATTACTAACCAAACCAAAAAGCAGGAAAAAAAACACAATCTAAGAGACAAAGCAAGCTTCATTAGAACCAGATTCAGATATGACACAGATATTGGAATTATCAGACAGGGAATTTAAAATGACTATGATTAATGTATTAGGGCTATAATGGAAAAAGTAGACAACATTCAAGAACAGGTGGATAATGTAAGCAGAGAAACGGAAATAAATCCTAAAGAAGAATCAAAAGAAAATACTAGAAATAAAAAACACTGTAATAGAAATGAAAAATGCCTTTGGCTCATCAGTAGACTGGACACATGGTTGAAAGAATCAGTGAGCTTGAAGATACATCAATAGAAACTTCTCAAACTGAACTACAAAGAAAAAAAGAACGAAAAAAGAAGAAAGAAGCATCCAAGAACTGTGAAACAATTTCAAAAGGTTTAATATATACATAGTTGGAATATCAGAAAAAGAAGAAATATTTGAAGTAATAATCACTGTGAAGTTCCAAAAACTAATGAATACATAAAACCACAGAAACAGAAATCTCAAAGAACACCAAGCAGGATAAATACCCAAAAATCTACACCAGGGCATACCATATTCAACCTGCACAAAACCAAAGACAAAGAGAAAAAAACTCAAAAGAGGCCAGAGGGAAAAAAACACCCCTTACCTATAGAAGAAGAAAGTAAGAATTCTAACAAAGTTCTTGTCAGAAACCATGCAATCAAGAAAAGAATGGAGGGAAATGTTTAAAGTATTGAAAGAAAAAACTACCAATTTAGAATACTCTAGGTTATAAAACTATCCTTCAAAAGAGAAGGACAAATAAAGACTTTTTCAGGCAAACAAAAACTGAGGGACTTCACTGCCAACAGAAACCTCACAAAAGGAGATATACAGGCGGCAAACAGACATGAAAAGATGTTTGACATCATTTGTCACTAGGGAATTGCAAGTTAAAACGAGATACTACTACAATTCTATTAGAATAACTAAAATTCAAAAATACTGACAATACCATTTGCTAGCTTAGGATATGGAACGGGAACTTTTATTCATTGCTCATGAGAATGCAAAATGGTACAGTCAATTTGGAAGACAGTTTGGCAGTACCTTATAAAGCAAAACAGAGCCTTACAATACTATTCAACAACTACACTCCTAGGTATTCACTTAATTGATTTGAAAACTTATGTCATTAGCCAGGTGTGGTGATGCATACCTGTAGTCCCAGCTACTTGGGACGCTGAGGAGGTAGGATGATCACCGGAGCCCAGGAGTTTGAGGTTGCAGGGAGTTGTGATGGTGCTACTGCACTCTAGCCCAGGCAACAAAGTGAAACTTTGTCTCCAAAAAAAAAAAAAAAATCTCCTGTCTACATGAAAATCTACACACTAATGTTCTAATGTTTATAACAGCTTTATTCATAATCACCCCAAATTGGAAGTAACCAAGGTATCCTTTAATTGGTAATTGAATAAACAAACCGTGGTACATAGGATGGAATATTATTCAGCAATAAGAAGAAACAAGCTCTCAAGCCATGAAAAGACTAGGATGAATTATAAATGTATATTGCTAAGTGAAAGAAGCCAGTCCGAAAAGGCTGTGTACTATATTACTCCAATTATGTGACCTTCTGGAAAGGGAAAAGCTATAGCATTGGTCAAAAGTTCAGTGTTTGCCGGGGGAGGGGTAAAAGGGTAGGATTGAGCAGGAGAAGCACAGGAGATATTTTAGTACAGTGAAACTATTATGTATGATACTATAATTGTCAATACTTGAAACTATACATTTATAAAAACCCATAGAACTTGATAGCACAAAGAATAAATCTCAATGTACGCACATTAAAATATTATTTAAAAGGTCTGAAATCCCAAAATGGAATGCAGAGTGTGCTGAAACAATGAAGCAAGTATCCAGTTACCGAATTAACATAAAAATCAGTAGCTCCTCTATATAGTAGAAATAGCTGTTTAAAAATACATAAAGAAAAAATAATCATATTAATAATAGCAACAAAAATATAAAATAACAAGGACTAATCTTAATGAGAATCTATCTTAGAAATATTACAGACTTAACTTAGGGACATAAAAGATGTAAATAAATCAGAAGACATTCTACGTTTCTGGGTTAGAAGCTTCAATATTTTAAAGATGTCATTTCTCCTCAAATTAATTTACAAATTTAATGCAATTCCAATTAAAATTTGATGAGATTTTTGTTTGGAACTTGACCAAATGATTCTAAAGTTCATTTAGAAGAATAATTATGTCAGAATAGTTATGAAAAGACCCAGAAAAATGAGTAATGAGATTGACTTGCCGTATTTGAAATGAAATTATCACTGTGGTATGGTACCAAAGTAGTCAGACAGATCCATAAAACTAAAAAGGAAATCCAGAAACTGAGTTAAGTATGTATAATAATTTGGTATATATTAATGGTGGCAGGTAAAATATTAAGGAAAGAATCAGCTATTTATTAAATGGTTTATTCAATAAAATATGATTGGTGGTAAGTATATCGGCATTTGAAAAAAACAAGTTCAAGTGTTATACCGATAATATACAAAAATAAATTCTGGATGTTTCAAAGTTTTGATTGAAAAAAGAAACCATTAAGGTACCGGAATATATAAATAAATATTTATGTAATCCTGTGGACTGCATACCTAAAGGACTTAAAATGTAAAGGCTCAATGGCTTAAAGGAAAAAATTAACAATGCCTTTGACTATATAAAATTTCATAACTTGTTAATAGCAAAACTAAACCCTGATCCACTGATGCACCTAAATACCATAAACAACATTAAAAGACAAACTGTAAAAATTTTTTGCAAGAAATGTTACAAGCAAAGGTTTTGTTTCCTTAATGTTTTAAGGGATCATACAAATCAGCAAGATATGAAGGATATTCAAATAGAAAAGGATCTAAAGGCAGAATAGGCTTTTCATAGAATAATATATCCATATGATTATAGCAATAAAAAAGTGCTAGACCTTACTAGCTACCAAGGAAACATAATTAAAACATCAGTGAGATGACATTTCTTGCCTATTAGATTGAAAATGATGAAAAATATTGAAATAGTAGCCAGTGTTGGCTAGGGCATCAGTAAACAGGCATTCTCATACACTTTGGTGTAGATTCAGATTGGTACAACAAACTTTCTAGAGAGCAGTGTGGCAACATATTATCAAAATTGAAAATGCACTTACCCTTAAATATAGTAAGTCAATTTCTAGAATTTAATTTTAAGGAAATAACAGAACAAGCAATTACAGATGCAAGTCCAAAGAGGTTCATTTCAGCGTTAGTAGAATAAGAAACATTAGAAAATCATATTAACGTTCAAAAATAAGATATTCATTAAATATGTTATGGTATCTTTACACAATGGGAAATCATGCAGTAGTTTAAAAAGATGATGGAAGATCTATATTCATTACATAATATGCCCACAAAACATGAAGTGAGAAAATTGCATTAAGACATTTTGCATAGTATACCATTCCCTTATATGTGTATTTGTATATGTGTGTATTTGTGTGTGTGTGTGTGTGTGGGTGTGTGATTGTGAATATTAATTATTCCTGAGAGGGTCTTTCTCTTCTTCTGTGGGTGTAAGAAAACCCAGCTATTTTACTAAAACTCAGTAGAACAGTGTGTTACAAAGCAGGCTTAAGCAAGCTACCTTCTCTCTTCCTCAGTCTCCCCATTAGTAAAAATGCATTTGCCTTTTGGTTGTGAAAATTAAATGCATTACATGAAAAGCACTTAGAATAAAACCTGGCACATAGTAACCAGTGTTCAATAATTCACCACTACCATTATTACAATTAATACCCTCTGCCAAAGTACAAAACAGGGAAGAAGCAGCTTTGGCCTGTAGTCGTTCCTACCATTTCCATTGTGATGCACGTTAGTCCCTGCAGGGTGCAAAAGAACCATGTGGATGCTGGGAGGGACGTGCAGAGCCAGGGCCAGGCCTAGTGACAGTGGATGTATTTGTGAAGTCTTGCTTAGACTCTCCCAGGGACTCCGGGAAATAGCCAATATGGAAGGATGCTAGAGGCACGCGGCCACAGGTAGGGGCCAGGTCCAGTGAAATATCTGATTTTGTTACCATGCCTCTATTAGAACCTGTAGACTAGTAGAGTCTGAGAAACCGGTATATGGGTGAATTAAAAGCACATGAATATTATGTATGCTTAAGTTTTCTATTTAGGGAAATATACACAGTTTTTAATACACACTTAGTCCATCTTGATTAATCCTGTTCTTATAAAGTTTGCGTAAAGATACACAGCAGATACTGCTACGAAGAGTCTTCTACCTGAACAAGTTAAAACCATGCAGAATTGGCATAGCTGATCCAATTTCAAAAGGTCTGTCTGTTTTAGGCAGTTGCCCTAACCATGCCGACACTGAGCCCCTGACGAGGAAGCAGGTCCTTCTTCTGAGCCTTTTATTCCCATAGAGAAAGGAGTGACAGTCAAGATGTCCACCCGCTGCAGATGAGCAGTGGGATCTTGTTTACCATGGAGAAATGTTGATTTCATATTTGTCTGCGTGTGTGAGATGAATGCTAGGCATGATTTACTTACTCCAGAAAGTGTTGCCTGTAACGTGGAGACACAGGACAGTTTAAAAGGAAGAGTAATCACAGCACACACTATTCATCTTCAGCTGCCTCTGAGAACCGTGAGCTGATTAACTCTTTCAAGGCCCGGCTGCTGGGAGAAGCTGTCAGCTCCCACCTCCGAGGGGCTCTGTCCTCCCTAGCTCCTCACTGGCATGAGGTTTCCTAATCCCTCACACCCCACTTCAATCCCTGAACCCCTTTTAATACAGTTGAGAATTAAGTCACACTGTTTTCTGAGTCAAGACTAGTGAGGTTTTACACTGCACCCTTACCAAACCATTGCCACCTGCCATTAGATCTGGAAACCTGTATTTTCCTGTTGACTGCTGGTTAGTTATCTTGCCTGAGATAAATCTTCCTTTTTCTTTTCTAGGTAGGCTTGTCCAAGATTCAACCTCGTTTCTTAGTTCTGATTGATTTCCTTGCTGAATACCAGTCTTTCCGTAGGCTGAGACCACTGTAATCCGTATCTCAGAGTGGGAGTTCTGTTGCTGCCTGGTTCATTCAAGACCCTGGGCCTTGTCCACATGGCTGAAATCTTGTTGCCAACAGGCAAAATTCCTAGATAACCTTTGCCTGTCTACCCTCCATTGCTCCATTTGAAATCTTTGCTGATGTTCTGTTTGATTCACCCTTCAGTGTCAGCCAGTTCAGAATGGAGCCAGCTACGCTTGTAGAATCATGTCCATTTTCCCTCCAGCCACTCTTCTAGGCACTGGGACCACAGGAGTGAATAAGACACACAAGTCCCAGCCTTCATTATGATGACATCCTAATAGGGGAGACAGACATTAAATAAGTACACTACTATACAAGTAACATTACATCAGAGGGGTAAGTGCTATAATGAAAATAGAGGTGGTTATTGGTTTAGAAGGTGACAAGGTAGGTGGGTAACATTTAATAAAGTGGTCAGGAAAGTTCTCTTTGTAGAGGCATGACATTTGAGCTGAGACTTGAGTGCTACGAAGTCAACTATGAGAAGGTGTAGGGGGAGTGAACTCCAGGGAGAGCAAGCCAGAAGTGAGAGCGCTGATCTGTGAATGAGAGGAAGGTAGTTAGAGACAGAAAGAAGGGCAGCGTGGCTGACGGTGAGGGAGTGAAGAGAGGGAGTGGTAGATCGGTTTGGAGGGGCAGCTGGGCAGGTCATGCAGCCCATGGGAAGAAGTTTCGATTCTCTGTCCAGTGCCACAGGGAACCTTTGGAGCATTTTACACAGAGAAATGGCACGTCTGACTCACCAGCTACGCACTGACTTCCTTTGCCTGTTCAGCATGACAGGTCCCATCATTTCCAATGCCCTGCACTCGACCTATGATAGTGGCTAATTTTCATGTATGGACAGGAGGAAATAGAGGGCAGGTGACTCATTCCAACCTATATAATCATAGTGCTATCACCATGGCCCATCCATCAGAGGGGACCACTGTGGTCCATTAGCTGGGGTTCAGTGGAGCTCAGAAAATCTTCATAGAGGGATGTGGTCAGACAGGAGAATCAAGACTAAGGAAATTGCTGGCTGGAATGTGGGCAAGAGGATGGCTATAGAGGAAGGCCATGAGTGGGTCTGTGGACAGTACTAACTTGCAGAGGTCAAGCTGGCATTGTCTAGGAGGCAAATCCCGGGCTAGAGGCAGAGATGGGCCAAGGAAAGGTTCCAGTGAGCTCACCGCTCTGGCAAGAACTTAGAACAGATTGCTGTCCTCTACTGCCCATCCTGTGGTCCTTTAAGGAGAGATGCCCATGATTGGGCCTATGTCCCTACTTCAGTTGCCAGGTCACAGGTGCTTCTTCTTGGCCTAAACTCAGCTGAAGGTGTGTAAATAGTGAGTGTAAGGTGAGAGTGGATGAAAGCTTGGTTTTACTGAGAGCTGGGTGCAATGTGGATTTTTTTAAATCAAAAATTTCCATCTGGGGACTAGAAGAAATTGTGAAATTTCTGGTAGCTGGACTCTGGTCTGTTGATTCTCAGGACTCTTAATTCTGCGTAAAGTTTCTGTGGTCCTGAAGATTTGAAGACAGCGTATGGGCAAAAGAAAGAAGGTGAATAATGTTTCCTAAATATATATTATGTGTCAGTCTCTAGGGATTTTGTGTATATTATTTTAGTAATCCTCAATAATACTATGAGATGAATAACGCAAACTCATTTTGTATCCAAAGAGACACAAACTCATAGGTATTAATAACTAGCCAGCAATCAATAAGTGGTGGGCCAGGGCCGTATCTGGACATGAAGACAAGTCTTCTGAGGCAAGTGGGCCATCTGGCTTTCACATCTTTGGTTGGTTACTCCGGCTGGTGAGGAAACAGGGAATATTCTATCCTCCCTACTCTTTGTCCTAATATTTCAAGCTTGTTATGATTTATTTTCATATTTAATTTTCCAAATGGCTATGTCCTCTTCCTCAAATTGATTATGATGCCCTTGAATGCAGTGACATGCTCTTTAAACTTCTTTCCACCCCTAGCAATGCTTTTCCTTGAATGAGGTCTCAGCAGTGTTTGTTATTGGTGGGTTGACAATTCACAAGTGTGATCAGTTAGGTCGGTACTGGTGGTGCACGCAGGGCAATGGGGGAAAGGAAGGACTCTCAGATGTCTGAACACACAGACTTGTCCCCAGAAAGCATCTACCCTACTAGACAGCGAGGCAATGGAGTTAATTTGCTACAGTCATGGAATGTCCAAGAATTCAATTATACTCCCTCTGCACTAAGGAAAATAAGAGAAAAACATATGGGAAAGAGAAATCTTGGTTTACTATTTTTCGGCCTTTTCCTATGTCTGAAAATCTTTTTGGAACTTTTCTGAGGTCTTTTTACCTCCCCTTAGTCCTGCCGAATTCTGAGTGCCCGGAAGTTCTCCAGCAATGTTCTTCTCTACAGTAAATGCTCAAGTTACATTCATAGCTAGACTGTGTCTCACCATGAATTATTTGTTTGAGAGGTTTGCTTCATATGAATATAAATCTATTAGAACTTAAAGGCCTCTTGGAAATTAAAATATTAGCCATAGCAGAATATGCCATGTAATCCTTTGGGAAGGAAACCCTTTATGATTTTTATGCAAGATAACTAAGTGATTTTGAATAGTACCAGAATTTCTTCTTTTAACACCAGTTAGAATGTTTCCTCTTTGTTATTCTTGATACCTAAGTTGATTACTTAATATTGTTCACCCTAATACTGCTGGCATTTTTGTTTGATTGGTTTTTTGTCTGAGAGACAATTTTATAATTTTGTTTTATGAATAAATTATTGTTTGATGTTCTACTTTTCAGAAGGTTGAACAAATACCACTGTAGATATTGTACTCTGGCTTTATCCATGTCCCAGCCATCCTCCATATCAAACTTCTTAAGTGTTAAGTCTAGAAAGTAATTTAGCATCCAAGGAAAGCGGAAAGGTAGGGAGGAGCTATGATGAAATATAAATGCCTCCTATGTTCCAGCCATGACCTCATAGTTGCTGGGGCCATGAACTCAACAGATGAATCTCTGTGAATTCAAGCACAGGAAGGTCTGGGACCTCAGTCTCCTGGTATATGGGGCTGAGCCAACATAAGAATCATTTTCAAGGAACTGAAGGAAAGACAAAATGCCTTGGGATGACCCACATGTGGAGTTGGCCCTCAACACACACAGACTCACAGTTTCACTCACTTGCATTTTAATAAAGAAGTGGACTTCTAGACAGGAGCAGGGTAAGAGTTGCCCAATGTTACCCTGCAAGTTAGAGTTTAAAAAAAGAAGTGAACAAGTTAGGGAAAACAGACACAGGGAATCCAGGAAAAGTTTTTAAGCAGATACAGGCCTTGGAAAGACATTTGACTCACTTAAGAATTCTGTGTTTCTGTACCGTGCCCCCACGGCTGGAGTCTCAGGGCCTGCTCTGTCACACATGCAAAACCAATCTGCTCCCGTGACATGGAGCATGAAAGTTCATCTCCTAAAACTTTACACCCTATTGAAAGAATATAATAGTGTTAAAGAAAAGCTAATTCTGTGATCCTTTCGCATCGGGCTACAGATGGGATGCCATTTTCAAGGGACATGTTTTTGCCCCAGTTCCCATCAAATAGCTCCTGAAATAGGCATGATACAGCCCCCTTGAATAAAATAAAATACCTTATTTAATTGCCTGAATGACACTCCGGATTGTGCTGCCAAAGCAAGCCCAAACAGGCCTGACCAGAGGCAATATCAAGGGGGGGGGACTTGGCTATGAGGCAGCTCCAGCCCCAGCCCACACCAATCGCCAGCCCAGGCTGATGGAAATGAAAACAGGTCTGGGGAAATGCAAATGAAATCTGCAAAGGAGCTGAAGGGAGAAGAAACCATTTCCCAGGGTAATGAGCTTGCTGATTGCAAGGATGGCACCTCAGCCCAACCTCCAGGACTCAGAGAGCCATTACACATGGGGGACAGAGTCAGGGACCAGCAAAACAGGAGGGGCATCTGACCAGCCACAGCCACCAGCTCTGCTCACTTGCCTGAAGCTTCATTATGACCCTCTGTCTTCTGGTTCCGGAATCTGCACCCATCTCAGCTTCCTTTGTGTATTTCTGACATTTGTGAGGATTTCTCCACAATCCACTGCATTCTTACTATTTGTCAGAGCAGCAAGGCTTGGATCTTCTAGGAGAACCCTGACATTATTTATTTATTGAGTCTATCCCAATTTTAAACATCATTATAATTACAAGGACACTTACTACCTGTCCTGTCTATGTCATCTGTTGCTAATTGCCAAAAAGCTTAGATGAAGAAGTTTTGAATTATCCTGCTTTGTGGAGGATACATTTTTTTTTACGTGGAAATATATACTACCCTAAACCAGGGGCAGATTTTTCCTCAGCACATATCTTGTGAGAGCTCCTGCAACAGAACTATACTAGAAAGATTTTTAATCAAAATGCACAATATTTAACAACATTATCTTAGTGTATAAAGCTGGTCAGGTCTCTATTCATTCCAGCCTTCTTCAGGATAGTGGAAACTGTGAGATCTTTTCCTTCCTGGACCTTCCGTATTCCAACCAGTTGCTTTAGCTACTCCCACTCCTCTCTAATTCAAAGGCTTTTCCACTGTCACTGATTTAAAGTGGCCATTTCATCTGCTGTCATATTTTGGGACAAGAATTTGAGAACAAGCAGTTTATTTGTGAGGTCATCCCAGGAAACACTAATAAAGGACTGGGGAAGTAAGGTAAGGAAAGGAAGAGGCCACTAAGGGTGTGTTCACAGGAGAATGACCACTGTGGATCACTGAACCAATGATTTCATAGCTAGGTATCAGTCCTAGGGAAAGAAACTAAAATGCAGACAGGGATTTATGCACAAAAATGTTTATTGCAACATCATGTGTAATAAAAAACCTGGAAACAGCCACGATAGCTGGTGGTTAAGGTATGGTTAATTAATGCAATTAACATTTGAAAAGAATTTTTAATGACACAGAAGAGTAATGGTAATTGAGCAGAGCAGAATACAAGGACAGTATATAGAATGAGGGGTTAGGGAGGAGTGGAAAAAAGGCTGAGGGGAAATGTGCCAAAATGTTAACAATTTTTGCTTCTAGGAAGTGGGATTATGAGTGATTTCTTTTTCTGCTTCTTATGATTTTTTTATATTTCCAGTTTTCCTACAATTAAGTTTCTTGCACGATCTGAAAAAATTAGCAAAAGGAAAATAGTGTTATTCTAGTTGTGACATGTTGATTCTAAACTCTGATACTTGTAGAGCCCCTGAGCCTTTGGTTTAGTACAGAGATGGCCAGGGCATGTTTGAGCCTATGATGTGACATACAGTATAGGGTTTGCAAGGAGAGGCCAGTGCTTCATCCTCATGAAGGGTAGCACCAAAGACACTCAGAAGAAAGAGCCTTAATTATAACATATAGGTATCTGATGTCTAATTCTGGTTACCATTGCGTATTGTTGATTCATGCAGTACATTCCTTCTGAATGCAATCAGCTCTGAGAGATCTGCAAAAAATGAGTTTGGGGGTCTGTAAGAGGGAAGACCTCTCATTGGGTCATGGTGGGCTTACTGAAATATTGCCTAACATGGCAGGCCTGTCTGGGAAACCAGCTTGCACCCATCTATGGCATCTCTATTTTAGTTCACTACGATTACAACGTTGATGTCTGCATTGGGCTTTGAAGGGTGAATAGGAGTCCGCTTGTTTAATTGAGAAGCATAGGGAAGCAAGTATTTCTGGCAGGGAACTGCATGTGCGGGGAGAATAGAAAAAGGACACTGTGGTTGTGTAGGCTGTACAGTTTGGGGAATGGAATGGGAGTGGCAAAGGGTGAAGCTGAATAGGTAGTTGGGATCAGATAAGAGAGGACTTGCAGGTTCCACTCAGGAGCTTGGATGTTATCCTCCAGGTAAGGGACATCTTTCAGCAGAAGAGTGACACTGGTTAGCTGTTTTCAACATTGGTTATTCACATACTGTCATCACGAATTTTACATTTACATCCCGCCTTTCCTTTTTTTTTTAAAACATGGGCTCATTCTTTTAAATTTAAATACTGTATATTTAGCTCCATCCTAAACAATATCTCATAGGCTTGATGTGCTAGTTATATTTTTCCAATAGGTTTAATATGGTAACATATCTAAGAAAATAAAAATAATCCACCTATGTACCACTTTAATTCGCTTTGCATATACATATCATACCTGAGAAATGTTACTGTTCATTTATTCATTCAACAATTTTGAATATCTACTACATGCCCAGAGATGAGAAAATAGTATCATTAAAGACAATTCTTTTTTTTTTTTTTTTTTTTTTTTTGAGACAGAGTGTCACTTTGTTGCCCGGGCTAGAGTGAGTGCCGTGGCATCAGCCTAGCTCACAGCAACCTCAGACTCCTGGGCTTAAGGGATCCTACTGCCTCAGCCTCCCTAGTAGCTGGGACTACAGGCATGAGCCACCATGCCCGGCTAATTTTTTTGTATATATATTTTTTAGTTGGCCAGATAATTTCTTTCTATTTTTAGTAGAGATGGGGTCTCACTCTTGCTCAGGCTGGTCTCGAACTCCTGACCTCGAGCGATCCACCCGCCTCGGCCTCCCAGAGCTAGGATTACAGGCGTGAGCCACCGCGCCCGGCCGACAATGAAGACAATTCTTATAGCATCATGAAGCTATAATACAGTTAGATGAGTGTATTCATAAAGGAACTACATTTTTTAAAGATTCATGTAGAAATACCGTAGTGTATAGGTAATAAAACTCGAGACAAAAAGACTTGTCAAAAGGTTCTTGCAGTGGCCCAGGTCAAAATATGATGAAAGCTTGATCTAAGACACTGGCAAAAGGAAATGAAAAGAGGAGACAGATGTGAAATATTTTTATACAGAAAAAATTAACAAGCCTGATGACCAGTTTCATGCATATTCTCTCCTGAGGAGCAGCAGGAGAGGAAGACATGAGGCTGAGGACGTGTTTCGGCTCATGTGTTCTCTTCTTCCTCTGACACCCCACGCACCCTAAGGGAGATTACCTGGCTCAGCCTCCTTCCAATGTGCCTTCCTGTACTTCGGAGGCCTGGGAAACTAACTCCAGGTCCCAGACTGTCCTGCTGTTAAGTTTTTTAATAATAACATGCACTCATGCAAGACTAGAATCTGGAAGTGAGTTAAGTAGGGGGAAAGGTAGGGCAGGGAGCATCCATGTTTTTGTTCTGGAGTGCGCCTAGAAGCTGCAGCATGGCTTTGGAGCCAAAACTTCTGGCCAAGGCTCATGACCCACAAATCACTGCTGAATGAGTACGAGCCTAGAGCCAGCAATTAGCCCAATAGTTTCCTGATTTCCCTTCTTGCTGAACGACATAGTAGGGACAGCAGTTCTCTCAGTGGATCACTTTGGTGTTGTCACTCTAGATTCATCTCTGGAGGCCCAGCTGGAGCCTGCTCCTCTAGTTCTTCCAACAGTTGTGTAAACTCCCAATTCCCATTATTAAATCCCTCTCATTTAAAATATGCAAAATGATTTCTGTTTTGTACCTGTGCACCCTGACTAATACCACCACTTAAGGTCACATTTAGTCAGAGACTGCCTTATACAAAACAATAAATGTTTGTGTGGGCCAAGCACAATGGCTCACAGCATTTTGGGAGGCCGAGGTGGGAGGATTGCTTGAGGCCAGGAATTCAAGACCAAGCTAGGAAATGTAGAAAGACCCCATCTCTACAAAAAATAAAATAAAATTGGTCAGGAGTGGTGGCACATGCCTGTAGTCCCAGCTACTTGGGAGGCTGAGGTGGGAGGTTTGCTTAAGCTCAGGAGTTCGAGGCTGCAGTGAGCTACGATTGCACCACTGTATTATAGTCTGGGTGGCAGAGTGAGGCCTTGTCTCAAAAAAAAAAAAAAATTGATTTGTGTGTGCATACACATGTGTGCATGCATGTTCATGCATTCATGTGCACATAAATGCTTTATACTCAATTCGTCTGTGAGATCGTTGGAATTTGCCTGTCTTAGCAACTATCATTAAATTTATTTTGAAGAAAGTACTACTTGTCTTCTTGATTCTGATTCCAAAAAGAAACCAGGCAGAGAAAATAAAATATTACTGACTCAAGAGAAAACAGTTCTAGGGCCATTGGCTGAAAAATGATGCCCACTTGTGTGGGTGTAATCTTAGTTGGAGAAGAGAAGCCTCCTGTTGTTTAAGCATCATGGTGACATTAGATTGAACCATAATGGAGACGAGGGTAGATACATGGGAGATCTTAGTGTTCTGTGAAGTCAGTTGCTCATGTCTTGCCGGAAGCAGGAAGGGGGCCCTCCTGTGACTGTTACTTCAGAAGGCTAATGCCTCAGCAGGGAGGAGCTTGTCTAATGAGCCTGTAACCACCAAGGGCGGTAGTTCTTGACCTTGGCTGCCCATTAGCATTGCCTGCTGGAGCTGAGGACTTGCCCCACCCTCAAGGATTCTGATTGATTTCCTCTGGGAGAAGGCCAGGAATTAATAATTTTAAAAGCCCCCAATAAGTCTAATTTTGCAGGATTGAGAACCACGGACTTAGTGTTCATTAAATGTTTTCCCACGCAGGTGATCATAGTGGGTTTTATTTTTATGATTTCTTGCATTGCCACCATCTTTGTTGTTAGGTGTGCTTTTTCGTTTGTGGCATTTTACATTGATGTGTTCTCTTTCTCATTTTTTCCTTTGACCAATCTTGTCAGAAAAATTTTATTATTAATGTTTGGGTTTTCTTTATCCTGTAATTTAGCTGCATCCCACAGATTTTGACATATAGCTTATTTAGCACCATTTGGTTCTAAATGTTTTCTAATTATTATGATTTATTTTCTGACCCATGAATTATTTTTAAAATGTGTGTATGTTTATTTAAAGTCTGTTCGTAGGGGTGGTTTTGGTTTTCTCTTTTTTTCTTTTTCCCCCTTTGACCAACATCTCCCCATTTCCCCCACCCTCTAGCCCTTGGCAACTACCATTCTACTCTCTCTGTTCTGAGACAGTAATTAATATTGACCAGTTCTTTCAAAAAAGAATAAGAAAAAAAAAAAGAAAACAGAAATTAAAAATATCAGGTATTCCAGAATAGATATTACTAAAGACATGATAGACATTAAAAGGATAACAGAAGAATATAAATAACTTCATATAAAGGCATTCAACCACATAGAAGAAAAGGATTAATTTTTTGAAAATCACAATTTACCAAAACTACCTCAAGAAATAAAAATTTAAAAACTGAAGAGCTTATATCTATTAAGAAATTTAACTCTACATAATCAAAAGCTTCCATACAATTCCTAACCCAGATGCTTTCATTGCTAAATTCCATCAAAAGCTTAAATGGGAAATAGTATTAACAGTAATCTAACCAAACTCTTTCAGAAAATAAAGAAGGAGAGAATGCTTCCTAACACAATTTATGAGGTTAATATAAATGCCAATAACAAAATCTGACAAAGTTATTATAAGAAAAGAAAATTAGAGGTCAATATATTTTATACAAAGAGGTGCAAAAATGTTCTACAAAATATTAGCAAATTGAATCCATTAGTATATAAAAATATTGGCAGTGGGGTTTCTCCCAGAAATGTGAGGTTGATTCAGTGTTGAAAAACAAATCAATGTAATTTACAACAATGACAGAATAAAGAAGAAAGATTATACGATCACCTGGATAGATGCAGAAAAGTATTTCACAAAATTTGACATCCATTCATAGTAAAAACAAAACAAAACACCCCCAGAAAACTACAATACAAGAAAATTTCTTTAATCTGCTAAAAAAGCATCTATGAAAACTGTTAACAACATAGTAAATGGTAAAACATTAAAAACTTCCTTTCAACTTTGCGAGTAAGGCAACGATGTCTTGCTCTTATTACTTCTATTACACATTGTACTGGAGTTGGGTCCTAGCCAGAGCAAAGGATCAAGAAAAATAAATAAATGGTATAAAAATTGAATAGGGAGAAGTAAAATTGTCTCATTTTAATAGCTGAAAAAATTTCTCTCAAAAGTACTTTTCAAAGTGTCCAAGGACTCATGGAAGGTCCCTGATTATCTTTCAGGGAGTCCCTGAGGTAAAAGCGACTTTCATAATAAATACTATATTATTATTGCATTTACATCTTTATTATTTCATTAATGTACAGTGCCGTTTTCCAGAGGCTGCATGATATTTGATATGGTAACAGATAGAATTCAGAAACAGACATGAAAATCCAGCCATCTTTTATTAAGCCAAGCATTGAAGAGATTTAGAAAACTGTGAAATAATTCCACTCTCCATTTTGTTTGTTTTGGAAAATATAGTTATTTTTCATAAAAATGTGCTATTTATGTTAATATGCAATGAGTTTATTGCTACTTTAAGTGGATGAATACATAAATATTTAAACATTTTTTCAGATTTAATTTTTAAATGGACAAATATAAATTTGTCTAACCCATATGAAAAAGCTCTTCGGGGTCTTCAACAATTTGTAAGAGTGTAAAGGACTCCTGAAATCAAAAGCATTCACTCATCAACGTGGAAAACCTAAGAAATCTACCAAAATACTAAAATTAATAACTAAATTTAATGAAGTTACAAGTAAATGACAATATACAAAACAAATTACATTTCTACATAATAACAAAAAAATGAAAATATAAAACTTAAAAATTCCATTTACAATAGCACCAAAAACATAAGATGCTTAGGGATAACTTAATAAAAGTTGGGCAAGACCTTGTCACTAATATCTACAAAATACTAAAAAATTAAAGAACATCTAAATACATGAAGAGATATGTTCATGGACTGCTTACACCTGATATTTTTAAGTTATCAGTTTTCTTTAAATTGACATATAGATAGAATGCAATGCCATTCACAATTCCAGAGGGCTTTTGTGTGTGTGTATGTAGACTGACAAGCTTATTTTAAAATTATACGAAAATGCTATGGACCTAGAATAGCCACCAAAATAGCAGAGCAAAATTGGAAGGACTACTTTGTCTGATTTTATCATTTGTTATAAAGCAAAACAGTATGGTATTGGTTCAAGTTTAGAAAATTAGATCAATAGAACAGAATAGAGAGTTCAGAGTTCAGAAATAGACCCACATGTATATAATCAATTGACTTTTTTTTTTTTTTTTTTTTTTTTGAGACAGAGTCTCACTTTGTTGCCCGGGCTGGAGTGAGTGCCGTGGCGTCAGCCTCGCTCATAGCAACCTCAAACTCCTGGACTTAAGGGATCCTACTGCCTCAGCCTCCTGAGTAGCTGGGACTACAGGAATGCGCCACCATGCCTGGCGAATTTTTTCTATATATACTTTTAGTTGTTCAGATAATTTATTTCTATTTTTTTAGTAGAGACGGGGTCTCGCTCAGACTGGTCTCGAACTCATGACCTCAAGCGATCCACCCAGCTCGGCCTCCCAGAAGGCTAGGATTACAGGCGTGAGCCACCGCGCCCGCCCTCAATTGACTTTTAATAAAGGTAATTCAGGGTTGAGAGAGGCAAGAAGGTGAACTAGAAGCAACCTGTGCACACTGCTCTCAAGGAGAGGACTGAAAGGTGCAGGTGGATGCCCACCTACAGATGGACCTTCTTGGAGAGAGCACTGTGACACATTGGAGAATTGACAGGGGACAATCAGAGTGAAGGAGAAGGGGGCCATGGATAAGTCAAAAATTCATGTTATTTTTGAATATGAGTTCCACCATGGAACCAATGCAGCGCAGACAGCTTGAAATATCAACAAAGTGTTTGGGAAGAATGTGGCTAATGAATGCGCAGTGCATGGATGGTTTGAGAAGTACTGTTCTGGTAATTTAAATCTTGAAAATGAGTCACTTGGCTGACCTGAGACCAAGGTGGAAAATGATGAGCTGAAAGCTGTGGTGGAAGTGAATCCATCTCAACTTGCGTGTGAAATAGCAACAAAGTTTGACATTACTGTCCCAGCAATATTAGACCATTTGAAACAAATGGGCAAAGTACACTGGGCATGGTGGGTGGCTCACACCTGTAATCTTAGCACCCTGGGAGGCCAAGGCAGGCAGATCCTTTGAACTCTGGAGTTCGAAACCAGCCTGAGCAAGAGTGAGACCCCATCTCTACTAAAAAATAGAAAGAAATTAGCTGGACAACTAAAAATATATGGAAAAAAATTAGCCGAGCATGGTCCCAGCTACTTGGGAGGCTGAGGCAGAAGGATTGCTTCAGCCCAGGAGTTTGAGGTTGCTGTGAGCTAGGCTGACGCCACGGTACTCTGCCTCAAAAAAAAGAAAAACAAAAAAACCCCAAAACACAAATGGCAAAAGTAAAGAAGCTGGGTGGATGGGTACCGCATGAATTAAACGAGCATCAGAAGAGAAATCGTCTCGAATCTTGGCTTTTTTTTGCTGTGATGACATAAAGGCAAACCATTTCTACACTGTATTGTTACATGTGATGAAAAATGGATTCTTTTTGATAATTGCAAACATTCAACACAATGGTTAGATAAAGATGAAGTGCCAAACACAGTCCAAAACTGAACATTCATGAAAAAAAGCTAATGGTGTCTGTTTGGTGGTCCAGTGCTGGTATTATCCACTACAGCTTCATGAAAGCTGGTCGTTCAATCACAGCAGATGTCCACTGCAACCAATTGGATGAAATGATGCGGATGCTTGCAATTAAGCAGCCAGACTGGTCAATAGAGACAGGCCAGCCAACCCTCTTTCTTGCAAGACCACATGTCACAAAAACAGCGCTGCTCAAGCTACAGAAGCTGTACTTGAAAACTGTCTGTCATCCACTGTATTCACCAGACCTTGAAGGAACTGACTACCACTTCTTCCAGGCTTTGGACCACTTCTTGCAAGGGGAAACATTCGACTCTCCACAAGCTGTGGAAAATGCCTTTAAAGATTAGAGATTAATAGCAGAGTTATAATATACTAATTGGCCATTGCAACAGATTAGAGAGCCCAGAGGCAGATGTTACTAGAACACTGGTTATCTATGTGAAAAAAATAAATTAAGTTAGACCTTATCTCATACAAGACACAAAATAAATACCAGATTTATTAAAAATCAAAAAATCCAAAAAAATCCAAAATTAAAAAGTGAAACTTTAAACTTTTAGAAAAAAATTGAAACATTTGATAGAGAAGTGAGAAAAATCTTCTTTAAAAAGACAGCAAAGACATTAAATAATAAATAAAAATTGATTGATTGATTGGACCACATTAAAACTAGAAAATATCGATGTAGTAAAATACCCTATGAACAAAGAGAAAAGGCAAGCCATAGAACAGAGGAATTATTCGTAATGTCTAATAACCAACCAAGGTTCAAGATCCAGAATATACAAAATTCCTACAAAGCAATAATAAAAAGACAAAAAAATGGAACAAAGAATATACATATGCAATTTAAAGATCATAAATAAACTTAAGATACTCAATCTTAGTGAAGTTAAAACATGATGAAATATTTTTTAATTTTATAAATTAGAAAACTTCAAAATAATCTGATACTATTAAGTGTTCACAAGGGATTTTTGAAAAAAGTAGTTGCTATTCACTGAAGATAGTAATGTAAAGTTATATAACCACAGTGGAGAAGTTTTGTCTATTTATTAAATCAAAATTTGTGCTTAGCTTTTGACCTAGTGATGTCATTCTTATTTATCTACCTAGACAAATAATCACATGGATGAGCACTGAGATTTTTATGTGAATGTTCATAACACCATTATTTGGTAACTGGAAAAATTAGAAACAATCTAGATGTGCATCAAAAAAGAAATGAAGAAATAAATGTGAGTATATAGTTACAATGCAAGGATTTAAAAAAAAAAAACATTTAGGTCAATGCGTATAAATAAGAAGCAATCGCAAGAAAAGCCAAAAAACGAACCAACACAAAAAACACTGTCGAGTGAAAAAAACAAGTTGTAAATTGCTATAAACATGATCACATTTCTAAACCTTAAAAGCACACACAATACTGTAGAGTTCTATGGATACATATGAAAATATACAAGTACATATTTTAAAAGGTCAAAAATAAAACATAAAAATCACAGTAGTATTATACCTGCAGAGCAGGCATGGGACTCAGAATTAAAAGGGGTCTAGAAGTAAAATAAAGTAAAAAGTATGTCAAAATGTTACCACTCTTAATTGTTGATGGTGGAAGTATGAGAAATTTTAAAAAATTTTATATTTTACAGTATTTTTGACATTAATTTTTTTTAATTTGAAATGCTAAGAGGCCTAGGTTCATAGCTCATCTATGTCGTTAATTCTGCTATTAACTCAAACAAGTAACTTCTTCCATATCCATATTTCCTCAATAGTTCATGCAAATGTTTCCAATGAAGGCATGACTTTTTATCTCTACCCTAATGTTGATCTTTCTCCAATTCTAAAGGCCTGGAGAAAAACTTTCATTTTTCCTTAGCTCATAAGGAAAGACTCCTGATTCTCGGGGGTTAAGGTCATCTTTCAGTGACAAAGGTGAAAAGTTCCTTCTTTCCCTCATCATTACAAGACTACGTATTTTTTGTCTGATATCTGGCTTAACTTCCCACATTTTCCCTTTGGAACATTTCTGCCAGCATCCAACATCCCAGAGAAGGGTTATAGATGGAAACAGAAAAGTCCAAAGTGAATTAAAATACCAGGTTGTTGACAGGAGAGAAAAAAATGGCCCCTGCTAATAACCTGATTTGACATCTGATTTATGTGGCCCTAAAAGGACAGTCATAAAAAATGTGTAAGTGAAGGAATAACACCAAGTGATTTACAAAGGCCTTGGGAGTATGGGCAATGGTATGCAGTGAAAGGGAGAGTAATAAATCCAGCCAGGGAAGCCATGCTGATCCCTTCACCCCCAAGGCCTGAGAAACCCAGGGATTCTCTGCTTGTAGCACTTTCTATTCCACCTTTCGTTTAGCACATGTTTTCTGAGTCCCCAGGCCCTGGCCAGCATTGGATGAGGCAAGGTCTATTTGTGTATATGTGGTAGGAGCAAATGCATAGAGAGAAGGCACAAGGTGCAACCCAGAGTGTCCAGGAACTAATCATATGATAAGCCAAACAGCTAAGCCAGAGACCAAATGCATCCATGTGTAAGGATTGGAAGCAACTAAAGAAATTTAATATTAAGTGTTGAAAATTCCAGGAAGAAGCCATTGCTGTTTTCAAATATCCCAAAAGCTTCACTGAGAAGAAGAAAACTTAGTCTCCAGGGGATACTCGGACTAATAGGTTAAGAAAAGCAAATTCCTTCCATCAGTATTTATTGAGTACTGTCTAAGTGCCAAACATTGTTCTAGGAGCTAAGCACCTAACAATATTGCAAAAAGACTGGCAAGATCCAAAGCCATTAGAAATTACACTTTAGTGGAAGAAAGACCTATAATATGCCAAACAAGCAGATTATTTCAGATATTGATAAATCTTGTAATTGCACAGCACAATGAGATAGAGTGTTAGCAAGGGCCGGAGAGGGAGGGAAAATTTATTTAGGGCGGTGATCAGAAGAGTCTGTGAGAAAGAGGCATTTGAGATGATATCTGAATAGTAAGAAGGATCTAAACTTGCAACAATCTGAGGAGGAGAGATCCAGAGAGAAAGAACAGTAAGTGTGATAGTGTTAAAACCGGAATAAGCCTGGAATGTCTGTCTTCAAAGGAACAAGAAAGTCTACTGGGATGTGGTGAGTCAGGAGAGTGAAGATGATGAGTTTGGCAGGTACAAGAAATTGGACCTCTTAGGCCTTGGTAAGGAGTTAGGGTTTTAGGCTAGGTGCAATGGGATCGACATGGGCTGAGCAGACCTTTGGTACACTGTGCCACATCCCATTGGCCCACATCTGATTTCAGATGCAGGTGAATGGGCAGTGCCATGCACATTCCCAGCAGCCCAACTTAAAAATGTGTCTGCGGGAAGTTCACTATAAGACTTATAAAATCAAAGTAGTTAGGGTAGTGTGGTATTAGCCCAAAGATAGACAAATAAACCAGTGGAACAGGATAGAAAATCTAGAAACAGACCCACACATATACAGCTACTTGATTTACAAGAAAGATGATATTGTAGTACAATATGGAAAAGGTAAAGTTCCAGATGGTATACATGTAAAATAAACGTGAAACAATAAATCTTTTAGAATAATATATAGGGGAATATTTTCATGACATTGGAGTAGACAAAAAAACCTTTGTGTAGCACACATAAAGCACAAACTATGATGACTGGTACACTGGAGTATTTTTAAATTAAGAATTTATCTAGAAAGCCTGGAAATAAACCCACTTGTTTATAGTCAGTTGATTTTTGAGAAAGGTACCACAAACACACAATGGTGAAAGGACAGTCTCTTCAATAAATGATGCTGGGAAAACTTAATATCTATATGCTCAAGAATGACAAATAGACCTTTATCTTACACCATATATAAAAATTAACTCAAAATAGATTGAAGACTTGAAGACATGAGACTGTAAAACTACTAGAAGAAAATGCAGGGGAAAATAGCATTGGTCTGGGCAATGATTTTTTTGGATATGACCCCAAACACAAGCAACAAAAGCAAAAATATACACATGGATAACACCAAACTAAAAAACTTCTGCACAGCAAAGAATATAATTAACAAAGTGAAGAGACAACCCATAGAATGGGAGAAAATATTTATAAACCATACATCTGATAAGAGGTTAATATCCAAAGTATACAAGGAATTCAACTCAATAGCAAGAAAACAAATAATCTAGCTTAAAAATGGACAAAGGACTTGAACAGATGTCTCCCAACATAAGACATACAAATGGCCAATAAGTACAATCATTAGGGAAATGCAAATTAAAACCACAACAAGATATCATTTCATACATGGTAGAATGACTTTTATCGAAAAGATGAAAGATTTCAAGTGTTGGAGAGGATGCAGAGAAAAGAAAATTCATACATTGTTGGTGGAAATGTAAATTAGTGTAGTCATTATGGAAAATTAGATGGAGGTTCATCAAAAAACTAAAAATAGAACCATATAATCCAGTAATCCCACTACTAAGGATATATCCAAAGGAGCTGAAATCAATATACTAAAGGGATATCTACACTCCTATGTTCACTGCAGCATTATTCACAATATCTGAGATATGGGATAAACCTAAGTGTCCATCAGCAAATGAATGGATAAAGAAAATGTGATATATTTGCACAACAGAATACTATTCAGTCTTTAAAAAGGGGGAAATCCTGTCATTTGTGACAACAGGGATGAATCTAGAGGACGTTGTGCTAAATGAAATAAACCAGGGACAGAAAAACAAATACTGCATGAATTCACTACTATGTGGTACCTAATAAAGTTGGACTCAGAAGTAGAGAGTAGAATTATGGTTACTGGAGGCTGGAGGTGGGGGGTAGGGAAGGGTGAGATAGGGAGTTGCTGATCAAAGGGTAAAAGTTTCAGATAAGTAGGAAGAATAGAGTTTAAGATCTATTGCATAGCAGGGTGACTATGGTCAATAATAATTATTTCAAAATAACTAAGAGAGTAAATTCCAAATGTCTCACCATGAAAAATGATAGATAAGCAAAGCATTAATTAGCTTAATTTAATGACTCCACATTGTATACATATACTGATTATCCCATTGTACTCCATAAATATATACAATTATGATTTATCAATCAAAATAATGATAATAACTTTTAAAAATAATTTATCAAAGACATTAAAAGAGGAAAAGGCAAGGCATAGAGTAGAAGATATTTATAATATATATCTGGCAAAAGATTAGTATCCATAATATGTAAAGAATTTGTACAAAGCAATAAGAAACAGATAGACAATCCAATAGAAAAATAGACAGAAGCCTTAAAAAGGCATGAAAGAGAATGTCCAAATGACCAAAAGAAGTACCCAACATTATTACTCATTAAAAAGTGCAAATTAAGACTATAATGAGATACTACTACATACTCACCAACATGGCCAAGATTAGAGACACTTATAATACTAAAAAAAGGCATGGCAGAGGGGAAGAGAGAAGATAAAAAAGATTTGAAAAAACCCTCTTGATTCCAGTTTTCTCTTCTAACAGAGTTGTGGGTATCTGATGAAGAGCATAATAGGCTAAGACGTACAAAGGCCCTGTGGCAGTAAAGGCCATGGTGATCTTAAGGAGGCAGATATGGCTGGAGCAGAAAACCAGAAGAGGACAGGTCGGTGTGAGGTGGGCTGGGGTTGGAACACAAGTAGAGCATGCAGGGCCCTGCAAGTAAGAACCTTGAATTCTCATGAGAGAGAGAGGGAGAGAGAGAGAGAGAGAGAGAGAGAGAGAGACAGAGAGAGACAGAGAGAGACAGAGAGAGGGAAACTCTGAAGAGTTTTGAGCAAAGCACAGTTTTATGTTTAAAACTTTAATTTTAAACTCTCCTTTACTCTTAGACCATAAAAATTTGCAGATAAGCAAGGTGATGGAAACGTTAATTAATTGTAGAATCAGCTGTTAATGTCTGTTTTTTTCTACTACAGTGTAAAATCTATAAAAACGTCAACTGTGCACATTCTGCCTACAGCTGTATTCCTAGCATCCAACATAGTGCTTTGCTCAGGTTAAGTTTTCTTTTTTTTTTAGGTAAATGATTGAATACTTAAAAATTGTGGTTCATATATGAAGTCAACAGACCAATAATCTCAGTTATGCAAGGACTCACAAAATGTTTGACTCATGCATTCTTCCTGAAAAATTACTCCAAGGTCTACTTCAGCCAGCTAAAAAAAAATGAATCAAAATTTAAAACTCATAAATAATAAAGTCATGGTGTGGAAGAACTGGTAATGAGCAACTGAAAGCATTTAAGCACATAATTTATTCCAAATAACTGTGGCAAATATGGTTGCAAAACAGAATGAAAGTGTCATAAATAATTCTTGAAAGAGAAGATTCTTAATTTATAAAATTAACAACAATTAACTGGATAAAATTATCATATTACACCACTTAAAGCTGGCGGCAGCAGGTAAAATAAAGATGGGAAAAAATGTATTGTCCATCTTCATTGCAGGTGGTAAATAATTACAGATGATTCATAGTATACACTCAAATGTATTTTTTGACAAAAATAAAAGAGATTTCCATTTTTGGCTATGACAGAATATCTTGTAATAGACCAACTCTGCCACAAAGAACAACTATAAAAATTGGTTAAATGCCAAAAATAAACCAAGCTACTTGAAGGTGGAAGAGAACAACCAAAGTAGCCAGGACCTGAGAGTATAAGATCTCAGAGGGAAGAGAAACACACTGAGGCCTCAGATTCGACATTGCTTTTCCCCCTGGGGACGTTTTCCAATTCAGGGTTTGGAACATAGACACTGAGCAGAAAGTGGCAGCCTAAGGCTAATGGCAGTTTCATTATCCTGGAAGACAAAAATTAGAGTTCTGGGCTACAAGGTAAACAGGATTAAGGGCCCAAAATACCAGAAGCAAAAGGAATGTCAGAGAAGTGAACCTGGCTTTTCTCTCAAAGCATTTGTTAAATCTTAGGCCACACATACTCCCAAAAAGAGACCAAAAACCAAGGAAACAGAGAAAGTGACTGCTAAGACACTAAAATGCTAAGCAAAATTTCAGCAGTTTCATGGCCCTGGAAACACAAGAATTGGAGTTGAGACATAGCAAGGAAAGCGTAGGCTTTCTACCGGGACACCTGAAGAACTGTACTTAAGGATTAAGATAAGCCATAAAAAAACAACACTTACAATTCCTGAAACACATCCTCAAATAATTTTAACTTGTGATTGAATAAAATTGATTTCCTCAATTTTAAATATTTTAAAAATAAAAAACAGATAAACTGATCTGTTTTCAAGGAAAAAAAAAAACAGTAGAGGAATATAATGCACCCAAAGTCTATAGCATTTTTTATTTAAGAAAACTGTCTAGTATCAATTAGAAATTAGAATGCATTTCAGGAAACAGGACTAAATGACTAAAAATCAAGAGAAGAAAGGCAATAGAGATGCATTTATGGATAATTTAGTTATTTGAAGTTATCTAGCATGGACTTTTTAATGGATATGACATATTTTTAAGAATATAGGTGAAAAGGTGGAAATTTGACCTGGAATCTAAAAAAATATATCATTAAATAGAAATTATAGACCTGAAAAATACAGTAACTGAAATTAAGATGTCAGTATATGAATTTCACAGAATACTAGGGGTCTTCAAAAAGTTCATAAAAATACATATTATGAGAAAACTATATATGGATTTTAAAATCTTTTGGATTAAAATAAACATACTAACTTTCTACAAGTCTGAACAGGATTTAGTTTGAGGCACTATGAAGGTTAAAATATCTGTTTGATAAGTACTCATCAGAGAAATATGAATTATACTACAATTGAACCAAGAAGAAAACATCAAGTTTTGGTGAAGCTTGGGTGGAAGAATGGTGAAATCACTGATACTTTAGGAAAAGTTTATGGGGGCAATGCCCCAAAGATATCATCAGTTTAAAAATGGAGAATTCATTTTAAGGAGGTAAGAGATGATGTTGAAAATGAAGCTTGCAGCAACAGACCATCCATATCAATTTTCAAGGAAAAAAAATGTCTTGTTTCTGCCTTGATTGAAGAGGACCAATGATTAACAGCAAAAACAATAGCCTACACCATAGACATCTCAATTGGTTCCTTACAAAATTCTGATTGAAAATTAAAGTGGAATAAACTTTCCACTCCATTGGTGCCAAAACAGTTACTTCCCAGATCAGCTTCAGACAAGAAGAGATTTTAAACAAGTGGGATCAAGATCCTGAAGCAATTCTTTGAAGAACTATGGCAGAAGATGAAACATGGCTTCACCAGTATGATTCTGAAGACAAGGCACAATCAAAGCATTGTCTACTGAGAGGTGGAAGTGGTTTAGTCAAAGCAAAAGTGGATTGGTCAAAGCAAAGGTCATGGTAACTTTTTTTCTGATGCTCAAGGCATCTTACTTGTTGACTTTCTGGAGGCCCAAAGGATGACAACATCTGCTTATAATGATAGTATTTTGGGAAAGTTAGCCAACGCTTTAGCAGAAAAACACCTGGGAAAGCTTCACCAGAGAGCCCTTCACTACAACAATTCTCCAGCTCATTCCTCTCATCAAGCAAGGCCAATTTTGCAAGAGTTCTGATGGGAAATCATTAGGCATTCACCTTATCATCCTGATTCAGCCCCTTCTGATTCTTTTCATTTTCTAATCATAAAAAAAATCTATAAAAGGTAACCATTTTTCTTCAGTTAATACTGTAAAAAAGACTGCATTGATGTGGTTAAATTCACAGGACCCTCAATTCTTTAGGGATGATTAAATGGCTGATATTACCATTTACAAAAGTGTCTTGGAGCTTATGTTGAGAAATAGGGTTTATATATTTTTTAATTTTTATCTTTTAATTCCAGTTTTCCACAAAATTTTCAAGTCACCTCATATTAATCATTAGTTAGAAGCAAAGAGGATTCATGAATTAGAGGCTAGATCTGCAGAATATGTGGAATGAATCACAGAGAGAGATTAAAAGGAAATGGAAACGAAAATCAATGACAGTGCAGAAGATATACTGGGAAGTTTTAAAAAGATCTAATAGAAAAGAATTTGTTGCTTCAAAAGGAGAGGAAAGAGAATTTGGAAGAAGCAATATTTGAAATAATACTGCCTGAGAATTTTCCAAAACTGAAGGAAAATAACCCATAGATTCAAGAGGCTCTGTGACTCACAATGAGGATACATTTCACACACACACACAAACACACACACACACACACACACACACACACACACACTCATATACTGAGGCGGCTCAGAGTAAACATTGAGCATCAACTTCTCTTCAGAAACAAAGCAAGCTAGAAGATAAAGAAACCACACCTTTGAAGCAATGAAAGGAAAAGCTGTCAGCCTAGAATTCTATAGTCAGACAAAATATCATCCATAAATAAAGACAAAATTAAAGCATTTTCCAATAAGAAAACTGTGAAAGAATTCATCACTAGCAGACCTGCACTACAAGGAATATTAAAGGAAGTTCTTCAAGCAGAAGGAAAACTATAGCAAATGGAAAAATCAAATCTACACAAAGGAATGATGAGATCTAGAAATGGTAAATACATAGGTAAATATAGAACTTTTTAAAAATTTAATTTCTTTAAAAGATAATTGAATGTTTAAAGCCAAACTAATTATATATCGTAGGATAATAATGTATGTAGAAATAGAATGTATCACAACACCACAAAAGATGGAGTAAATTAAAGACTACTCTTGTAAGGTTAGTGCATTATATAAGAAATGATATATTAATCCATAGTAGATTATGATAAGTTAAAAAAACATATTGCAATTCCCAGTGCAACCACTAAAAACAATAATATTAATAATAAAACAAAGTTATAGCTAAAGACATACGAGAGATAAAATGGAATTTTAAAAATAACCCTCAATTAGAATAAAAAAATGGCCAAAAAAGGAAAGAAAATGGCTAAAGAATAGACGTGATAAATAGAAAAAATATATAAGGTATATTTCTATGCAATGATATTAATAACTATATTAACTATAAATGACATTAACACCCTAAAAGGCAGAGATTGGCAGATTGGATAAGAAAGCAATATTTAACAATATGCACATTTTAAATATAAAGACAGGTAGCTTAGAAGTAAAAGTTAGAAAATGATATACCCTGCGAACACTAATCAAAATAAACTGAAATGGCTATGTGAATATCAGACAAAGCTGACATTAAGACAAAGAGCTATTACCAGAGATAAAGAGGGACATTTCATAAGGATAAAAGTGCCAATCAATCAAGAAGGCCTAACAATCCAAAATGAGTATGCATCTAATAATAGAGCTTCAAAATGCATAAAATACAACCTGGTAGAACTGAAAGGAGAAATTGAAAAATCCACAATTACTGTCGGAAATTTAAAAATTTCTCTAAACAGTCACTGATTTAATAATTAGACAAAAATTAGTAAGAAGATAGATTTGAAGAGCACTATCAAAGTAGCCTAACTGATGCGTGTGTAACTCAACAACTGCAGAGGATATATTTTTTTCAAGTGCATATGACCAGTCACCAAAATATACCATATATTGGGCCATGAACAAAGTCTAAGTAAAATTCAAAGGATTGAAATTCTACACAAATATTGAACTACCACAAAATTGAATTATAAAACAAGGTATTTAGGACATCCACAAATATTTGGAAATTAATCAGTGCATTTCTAAATAACACAAAAGCCAAAGAAGAAATCACAAGGAAAATTAGTAAATATTTTGGATTGAATAAAAATTATAATGAGACAAAATGTATGACTTCAACTAAAGCAATGCTTAAGGAGAAATTTTTAGTTCTGTTTATTTTAGAAAAGGAAAAAGATTAAAACCAATGATGTAAGCTTCCATCTTAAGAGGATAGAAAGAACAAATTGAATGAAGGATATAATAACAATGAGAATTAAAGTTAATATAATGTATAAAATTAATAAACAATAGCAAAAACCAATGAAACCACAAAAAAACCAAAATAAATCTGAAAATTAAGAACTAAGTTGAATGACTTACACCATCTAATTTCAAGATGTACTAGAAATCCTCAGTAGTTAAGACCTAATGAGGTTTTCATAAAGAGAGAAATATAATGAATGGGACAGATTAGAGCCCAGAAATAGGCCCATGCTTATGATAATTCTTTTTACAAAAACACCAAAGTAATTCAAAAAAGGATAGGCTTTTCAACAAATGAAGATAGAACAACTGGATACCTATGTGGTGAAAAATAAAAACAAAACAAAACAAACAAACAAAAAATAATATTGACTTTTACTTCATGCTGTACAGAAAAATGAAATCAAAATTGATCATAAACTTAAGCATAAAATGGAAAATATAAAGCTTTTATAAGAAAACATAAAAAATATTTGTGATCTTATGGCAGAAAAGATGTCTTAGGAAACAAAAAGCAAAGCTATAAAAGAAAGGAAGGTTATACTGAATTTTATAAAAATTAAAATCTTCTACTCTTCAAAAGTACCATTAAGAAAATGAGAAGGCAAATCATAGACTAGGAGAAAATATTCATTAAACATATATCTGATGAAAGACTGGTACCCAGAATATATAAACAAATCTTACAAGTTAATAATGATAATAACATAAAAAACTCAATGATAAATGAGCAAAATATTTGAACAGACACTTCATACACACACACACTATATACATACATATATATATATGAATAGTCAATAAGCACAGGAAAAGATGGTGAGCAGCATTAGTCATCAGGAAAAGGCCAACTAAAATCACAAGGAGGTAGTACTAGATACCCATTAGAATGGTTAAAATTAAAAACAATGTTAATATCAAGTTTTGGCAAAGATGTAGAGCAGCTAAAACTTTCACACAATGCTGGTAGGAGTATAGAATAGTACAAAAACTTTAGAAAATATTTTTTATTTTCTTATGAAGTTATATATATATATATATATATACACACACACACACATATACATATATACACACACACAGTTATCTTATGATCTAGTAATCCTACTATTCAATATTTACCCAAGAGAAATAAAACTATATGTCTATAAAGAAGCTTGTGTATAACAGTTGTGTATAAAGCTTTATTTATAATGGCCCAAATGTCTATCAATAGGTAAGCAAATAAACTTGTTATATTTATAAAATGAAATACTACAAACTACTGATCCAAACAATAACATGAATGAATCTCAAAATTATTGTGTTAATGAAGAAGTGTAACACAAGAAGATATTTAACTATCATGGAAAATAAACACAATGGTGATTGCCTTGAAGTTGGGGGATTTCCTGCAAAGGGGCATGAGAAAACTCTTTGGATAGATAAAAATATTCGATATATTTATTGTAGTAGTGGTCACATAGGTATACATACATTTCATAGCTCATTTTATTGTACTTTAAATTCAACCTCAATTAAATTGTCTTAGTCCATTTGGGCTGCTATAACATTGCCATAGACTGAGTGGTTTATAAATAGTAGAAATACATTTCTCACTGTTCTGGAGGCTGAGAAGTCCTAGATCAAGGTATCAGCAAATTCAGTGTCTGATAAAGACCCATATCGTGGCTCATAGATGGCGCATTTTCACTGTGTCCTCACATGGTGGAAAGGGAAAGGCAGCTTTAATAAGGATGCTAATCTATTCATGAGGGCTTCACCCTCATGACCCTTATTGCTCCTTATCACTTCCCCAGAGCCCACCTATTTTCACCTAGTTCTTTTGTTTTTTGTTTTTTTTTAGAAACAGGGTCTCACTCTGTCACCCAGGCTAGAGTGCAGTGGCATCGGCATAACTCTCTGCAACCTCAAATTCCTGGGCTCAAGGATTCTCCTGCCTTAGCTTCCCAAGTAGTTAGGACTACAGGCTTGCACCACCATGCCTGGTTAATTTTTTATTTTTTGTAGAGATGAGATCTCGCTATAGTGCCCAGGCTGGTCTCAAACTTCTAGCCTCAAGCAATCCTTGTGCTTCAGCCTCCCAAAGCCCTGGGACTACAGTCAAGAGGCACTGTGCCCAGCCCAGCTCCAACTCTTAGTTTCAACATATGAATTTTAGGGGGACACAAACATTCAGATTATAGCACAAGGTAACTTAAAAAGAAAAACAGATCAATAACCTAAGCTCTCACCTTAAAAAGCTAGAAAAATAAGAGCAAATTCAATCAAATTAAGAAGGAAGAAAATAATAAAGATAAAAGGACAATCAATGAAATGTGAACTAGACAAGCAATAGAGAAAACCAATGAAATTAAAAGTTGGTATTTGAAGGAAAGATAAAACAAAAAAATTATAAACTTCTGGCTAAAATGATCAAGAAAAAAGAGAGAAATCACAGCTTACCAATATCAGAAATTACAGAGGAAATATCACTACAAATACTACAGACATTAAGAGGATAAGGACATATCATGAAATATTTTATGCCAATAAATTTTCCACCTTGAATGAATTGGATAAATTCCTTTAATGATGAAAATTACTAAAATTAACACAAAAAAGAAATGGACTATCTGAATACCTCATATCTGTTAAATAAATTGAACTTGTATTTGATGATATTATTATAAAGAAAACTCCAAACTCAGATAGCTTCACTAGTGAATTCCAGCAAACATTTAAGAAAGAATAACACCAACACTATGAAAATTCCATAGAAATAGAGAAAAAAGTAATGCTTTCCAAGTCATTTTATGAGGCCAGCATAATCTTGATACCAAAATCAGGCAAAGACACTTCTAAATGAGAAAATTACAGAACACTATCTCTTGTGAACAAAGACACAAAATTCTTAATAAAATATTAGCAAATTGAACTCAGCAATATATAAAATTAGCAATATATTGTGACCAAGTGAGATTTGTTCTAGAAATACAACATTCATTTAACATTAAAATATTAATTAATAGACTAAAGGAAACTCATGAACGAATTAAAGAAGAAAAGTCAGATGATAAGTAGCTACAGAAAAACACTGAAAATATTCATTATACCTTCATGATAAAAATCTCTCAGCAAACTGAAAATAGAAAGGAACTTCCTCAACCTGTGAATGTGGAACAAGCAGAACTCTCATAGATTTGTGGTAGGAGTGTAAAATGGTCCACCTTTTTTGGAAATAGTTTGGCAGTTTCTTATAAAATTAAATATACACCTACCCTTTCCTAGGCATTTACTCAACAGAAATGAAAACTTAGGTTTATACAAATGCTTGTACAAGAATGTTATAGAAGATTTATTCATAATAGTCCCAACCTGGAAATAATACAAATGTCTATCAACTGATGAATGCATAATAAATGATGGCATATTTATATAATGGAACACTACTCAGGAACAAAAATCACCACAAATATCTAGTACAATGTTTGTGAATTTCAGACATTACCCTTGGTGAAGTGAAATAAATTGGTCACAAAAGAGTATATACTGTAGTGTGTGTGTGTGCAATATATATATATCACATATATATGTGTATATATATATATATTGATATATATATACACACACATCCAAAAGTACTAGAATACAGTAAAAGAATTTTAAAAAGATTGACTTGAAAGTGGCATTAGTAAACTCTCTAGTGTGATGAAAATGTTTTGTATATTAATAGGGATGTGGGTTACACATATATATAAATTTGTTAAAACCCACTGAAGTGCAGTACTTTAAGACTTTACATTTCACTTTGTGTCATTTATACTTCAAAAAAAAGAGAAAAAACGCTGATGTAGCCACAGTAATATCACGCAAAGACATTTTAAAGACAAATATACGTAAAATAATCAGATAATTCATGACAAATGCCAAATTCCCCTGCTGATATATAAAAATTCTAAATCTATATTTACCTAATATCATAACTTCAATCTTAAAAAGGACAAAAATTATTAAAAAATTTTTAATCAAATAAAGAATATCTTTTGAAAGCCTGCAAAAATAGGCTGAGAAATATTCAGAGAAATAAAATCTATGACAAAAGATCAAATTGAAACTGTGGAATCAAGAACAATATAAGAACAGAAACTAAGAACTTGATAGATGGGTTTAACAGCAGAACTAGCTGTTCAACATTGCACGTAAGAAATAAAATTAGAAACTTTAGGAGAGAACTCTGAATAGTTCACCATTAAGTACTAAATTTAAAAGGAAACATTTAATAGAGTAAAAAGCAAAACATATACCTGCAAAACTACCACAGGGAGGCAGGCACGGTGGTGCATGCCTGTAGTCCCAGCTACCCTGGAGGTTGAGGTAGGAGGATTGCTTGAGCCCAGGAGTTGGAAGCTGTAGCTTCCCACTGCACTCCAGCCTGGGCAACATAGTGAGATTCCATCTCTTAAAACAAACAAAAAGACCAAAAAACTACCATAGGGGAAAAATAATGAAAAAGAGGATGATCCAAAGGAAACAGCAAGGAAGGATCAAATATAATAAACATAACAAGACAAGAACAAATAAGGATACCAGTTATGACAAGAAATATAAATAATTTAAACTTTCCAATTAAAAACAGATGTTTTCTTCAGCAATATTTATACTGCAAAAATGTTGGAAACAGACATGTCCAACCGTAGGGAAAGATTACATGGGTGATGTTTCATCTCTATGCCATAATTAAAATTGGTGTTAAAAACTTTTTTTATAATATTGGAGATACATATGTTAAAATATTAAGCAAAAAAGGATGCACAATTCTTATACAGTATTATGATATCTAAGTATAGAATTTAATAAAAACAAAGTAGGAGAAAAATACCAAATATAATAGCAGTTATCTATAAGCAAGAGAGTTATTTTTTGTCCTCTGTGTTATTTATCCTTCCTTTAAATATATAAGGCTCCTCCAATGTGACTGTGTCACTTTTATTTATGTATTGTTTTATTACACAAGCAATCCATGAATATAATAGTGATGTAAAAGATATAAATGATACATAAAAGTTCCCCTTGACATTCTGACCTGCTCTCTTCCTATTCCCATGCTAGTCCCTTCTATAGGAGTAACTATTGTTATTTTTCCTGCTGCCTTCCAGATAATTGTCATGTATTACTTTGATAATCAGAGGTGATGCCTAATAAAAATGAAAGCAGTGAACTTTCCATTGCTGTAAAACAAGGCTCAGTGACTACATGTGAGGGACTCTGTAACAGAAATGTCTGCATAGTAGAGTTGGAGTCAGGTGAACTCCGTTTTTTTTCCAGTTTGGGGTCTGCTGTACAAATTACTAAGCATTCACTGAGTGGAGGAATAACTAGAGTATGGGTTAGTCGAGCTGGATGGGTGAAGTTAGAGTTGGCCTGCATCCAGACATTTAGGTGGGGTGTGGCTGGGTGGAGGATAGAAAGAGAGACTTCTTAGTTGGCTGTGAGCAGAATGACATCATCAGGGAAAACGCAGTGAAGAGTAGTTCAGCTGGAACTACTAGGCAGGAAGGAAGGAATAGGGAGAGGAGGGTGCATGGCGACATCAAGCTCGGGCTTTAGACGCCTGGAATGTCTGGCGTGGATGGTTGGAACGTGTCCTGGTGCTTCTTCAGAAATTCTCTTGTCGTTAAATCAGCCACAACTGAGTCCTGTTTGGGATTTAGTTTTCTGGTTTATAAAATGGGGATGTGAGTAATGTGATAATTGAATTAGATAAAGAATGTGAGAACACTTGGCAGTGTGAGTGGGTAGCACAGCAGAAAGTTGGACAGGAGACACAGCCAAAGGAGCTCGAGTCCCCAGAGCTGTCTTGATGGCTTCCCTGTGGATATTTCTGGAAACATGCAAAGCTTAATCTGGCTTCCTGTGACTTGAAAGACCCTGGCCCATGTTGGCACCCACGTCTTTGGCAGGTAGTAAACTCAATTTTCTGATGCTGCAAGGCAGACATTATCCCTGCATCCGTAGAGAACTGAACACATAGTTTGGTGTGGTTTCTCTGAAAACACAATTGCTGTACACTTAATCATTTCTTTTTCAAGGAAAACATAACATTAGCTACTGTACGTGGGTATGTAACTCATCTCTTTTAATTAGATGCTAATTAATGACTCACTAGCTTTAATCATATCAATCTGGTAATACTATTTATGCCCCACAGAATAATGAACTACTTTATAAGAAATGAGTGTGGCGCATGTTGACATAGGAATGCATCCAGCCATAATTCGCTCTGGGTAAATATCCCACCCAGACTTGGATTCTGAACAATTTACAAGCCAATGCTCACATGACACACCGGGGAGAGAGGCAGAGACGACCATATGGAGGGAGACAGAAAGGAGCGAGAGGCAGAAAAATTCCACAAGAGGGTTTTTCCCTAGAGAAAGGTCACTGTCCTGGTTAGCTTTACCCTGCAGGTGAATTGGAAATGAGATCAGTACGAGGAAGTCCAAGGAAAGGTTTTGCTACACCTCATAAACTGCTTTCGTAAGGAAGAATGTGGCAGGCAGGTGTCATGATTCTGCTAAGGCTTGGCCCCAAGATCCTGCTGCATCCAGCCAAGCTTGGAGAGTGGGAATGGGCATGAGAAAGGATAGAACCAATATGGGCATAAATAAGAAAATTCTCTGCTTGTTTGCTAGTGAGAAGGAGTGGCCATCAGCTAAGTATTCCATGCCTGAATGAATATATATGGTGGCACTGGGCATATCTCAGGCAGGGTTTTCGAGCCAATAAGGGTCCAAGCCAGCTCTAGTGTAGGCATGCAGCCAGGTGGTAAGGGGAAGCCAAAACCTGGGCGACAGGTGACGCTGGGAGTCCAAGTATGCAGGAGCAGCATGGTTCTGAGAAAATGGACCTCTGCCAGTGTCATCTGTATCCAGGAAGGATAGAGAACTGTGTCCCAAACCCAGATGGAAAGGACTTGCAAAAAACAGCCAGTAGAGTAACAGTGGTTACTTAGTGAGGGATTATTCCATAATAAGAATTTTCATACAACATCATGGTGCCTTGTGGAACATGCATTCTTGTTCCCATTTTACAGATGAGGAAAATAAAGCTCAGAGCGAATAAATAACTACCCATTGCTACATAGAAAGGAAGTGGCAGAGCCTCGATTCAAACTTAGAACCAGGACCATAGACCCTGTTTTTTGAGCACTAAACTCTACTCACCCCCATCAACCCCTCGACCCCTCCACCCCTTCATTTTTATACCTCTCCCACCCCCACCCAGGAGCTATAGGCTATACCAAGGGTGGTAGCAGAATCATCTGGTAAATAATAATTATTTATAGGGAATTGAGACAGAAATCCACTCCTACTGCCTGGGATAAATTAATGAGGGGTCGGTGGCAATTTGGTGAGCACTCAATATTCCTGAAGCAAATCAAATGCTAGCCTCATTTTTTCCAAAGATTGGTAATGAATATTCTGCCCACATTAGGATCCCTCAGGATTTGGATGGTGAGCTGAACAGCATAGGCCAAAGTCTTTACGGTGCTAGGCCCTCCATGACTTGACCCTGGTATCCTTCTGGTGTCACTCCTTTCACTCTCCCTCTCAGCCACAATATTCATTTTTGCTGTTCCTTTAGTAAGTTAAACACACTTGTACCTCAGGGCCTTTGCACTGGCTGTTTATTTACCTAGAACTTCCTTCTCTAGATTCCCTACACAGAAATAAGCATCTCCACATTGTTTTTTTCCACTGACTTAACCCAGGCACCTAAAAAGTTTCTGGCACATAGATACTTAAAAAAATATGCATTGAGTGAATTAATGAAGGACATTGGTAAGTATAGTTTGAGAGATTTCTCATGACAGAACCCAAGTCAATGGGTAGAAAACGAAAGGAAGCAGATCCCAGCTCAGCCAGATCTGTCTAAGCATCAAATGGGCTACTTTGAAGTAGAGCCCATTGGAGGTGTGGAAGCAGAGCCGGGTCAGCCACTGGCTGAGCATGTTTACGCTAAATAAGGAATCAGATAAAGTGAAGGCTAATGAGTCTTCTAGCTCAGAGAGTTTCTGATTCTATTAGTATAATGTGGCCTGCTCTGGTGGCTCCTGATGAACCCAACTGGGGCACATGTCAAGTGGGTTAAGAAGAAGAGGTTCCGGACTGTAAGAAAGGACAGGCCCCACTTCCCAAAGAGAACTGCCTGTGAAGGGTGACTCAGTCCGGGACGGGGCTTCGGGGGGCCCTTGCAGTGGCACTGATGAAGTGCTGCCTCAGTGTTATTGTCCTGAGGACCCACAGAAATACCTGTGTCACCTTCTGCAAAGATTCAGAGCTATTAGATAAAAATATCTAAAATATGAGCCAGGGGGCAAGTAGCTACATTACAGTTTTGTTTCTCAACCTTAAATCAGATGTGTGGGTTTAGTGTTTATTAGATGCCAGACACTGAATCAGTACTAACATTACTGAAATAAAAGTCATGGCCCTTGTCCCTAAAAGGTGATTACATCGCAGAAAGTTTGGTACTTGTCCCCAAGGCCAAATCAGTGAGAACGAAGAATAAGAAGAAGTGGTTTCAGGAAACAAAAAAGAAGGGGGAGAGTGGCAGACTAGAGTCTCGAAAGACCACTGTCCTACCTTTAAGCAGAAATATGGGGCTTTTAAAAAGGGGAGTTTCAGAGGTTGGGCTCAGGTCTACGTGACCAGTGTCACATATCGTGGTCTTGGGCTATCGTTGTTTAGCTGTAGTTGATGATTTTGATTGTCCTTATCTCTGGTGAAGATGATCTCATGACCTCTAGACAATTCTGTTGAGCCAACTTCTATTGTTTAAGATACTAGGAAACAAAGAACAAAGCACATTTCTCTTCCCTTTTGATTACTGGCCTGAGGAAGGAATGTAGGTTTTAATTCCCAAAAACGATTTGGGAGTTTAAAGCAACAATTTGTAATACATTTTGGTGTTTTTCAGACCTTTACCTCTGTTTCAGCTATCGGATGTAGAAGATGTGTGTGAAGCTGTTTGGTTCACCACTATGCCCCCAATGTCCTCAACAATGATAGCACACAGCAGAAGCTGAGTTAATATTTGTTGAAGACATAGCTATAAAGTCTGCCCTTTATGGCTTAACCAACAGCAGATCTGGTTTTCAAACCCATGCCTGTTTATTTCCATGTACTTAACTCCATATAACCGCCTTCTGGTAGCGTCAGACTATTACTGATGACACTCACCCAGCTGGTTGGCTAGGCTTGGAATAGTGTGTGTCTCTCTCCTTCAGCACTACACTGGTGATGCCAGTGGGAGATGGGGAGCAATTGGAAGGGCAAGAAGCGGGTGCCAACACATGACCTCAGGACTGGATGGAAGATGGCATGTCAGTTATTGAAAGTAACCCAAAGCGGAGAGAGCTCTTGGGTGAGTGAGGCAAGGCACACTGAATGATTAAACAAGGGAAGGGACAAGGAAGGGCAAATTCTGTCTTCAAGCAAGAATGATGAACACAAGACCAGAAATGGAAGATACATCAAAGGAACCCAACCTACATTGGACCTGGAACAGGTTAGGAGGTGAAGCAAGTGAAAATTAGGTATGAGAGTGAACAGAGAATGTTTGTGAAAAGGCCAGCCCTGCCTTTTGATGTCTGAAAGCTTTGTCCCTGGAAGCATTGAGAGAGAATGTCTAGACTAATGTTTTCTGGTCAAGGTCAGGTGGGCAGCTCTCAGACCTAGGTCCCACTTGAAGAGGCCAGGACACTCTCCTGTACTGACGGGGCACTCAGTATTTGTCAAAGAGGGGTATGATATGACAGGTTCTATCGTAGAGGTATATTTCACTGCTAAGAAAGTACAGAAGCCAGGTAGGGATTTTGGAAGGCTCAATGAAGAGAGATTCTTTGAACTTGATCTTGAAAGAGAAGTGAGAATTCACTAGAGTGACAAGGAAAAGGAGGTATTTCAGGTGGCGGGAACTGCTTGCATAAACACATTACAGCAGATCTGTCTCCTCGCCCCCTCCAGTGCATATTTACCTTTCTTTTAATAACAGGAATGTGCTTTTTTCTTGGCGTGACTGCACTTCCCCTACTCTCAGTCCATATGCCATGGGTGGAGTGGACTCTACTCTCGAGTCCGAGAGTGGATGTGACCCCAGCTTGGCAAATCAGAGAATACAATGCCTCTGGCTGTAGCCATTGGTTCAGAGGTGGGCACTAACTTGATTTGGGCCAAGGAGACCCAGGTCCAGGATTATGGCTCAAAAATGCATTCCTAGTTTTTCATGCTGAAAACTGAATTTGGGGTAGAAAGGATGTGAACAGGACTGCAGCCGTCCTGTCACCAGGAGAAGGGATCACCAGGAGAGTTCGGGGACAGAGTTGACACTGAGAGAGAAGACCCAAGAGCCAGAGAGGGACCCAGTTCTGGTGATGATGCTCACTGCCAGATTTGCCCCTGAATTTTTTTTTTCAGGAGCGGGGGGGGGAAGGAGCAATAAATTCTCATTTTCCCTAAGCCATTTGTGTTAAATTTTCTATTGTTTGTGACGAAAAAGGTCCAGACTGACATAGGAATGAAAGCGATAGAGAGCATAATGTGTTTAAATAGTAGCAAATATTTAATTTAGAAGGACATAGATACCATCCTCTTGATGTAGAGAAGAGGAGACTGAAGCCCAGAGAGGAGAAGGGGCTCCCTTGAGTTCCACATTGAGGGAGGGAGAGGACAAAGGAGCAGAGCAGAAAAAGGGTAGGATGTAGAGGGGGAGGCAAGAGGCAACAGGCCTTTTACTGTTCTCATTTGGCTTGAAATAAAGAGCCAAGAGCCACTATGAGCAATATGTCCTGACATCGCCTACTTCCTTATAAGAGGGTTCCATGACCACTCGGTTAGTGCATGGCCAATGATGACGTGGTGGCCAACGGTAGCTACCATGACACTGAGACCACAGCTCGCCAGGTCTCTCCCAGCTTTCAAACTTGCTTTGTGTAATCAGGACATGCAATTACAGACCTTTGCTTCATGAAACTGTTTTTGTTTTTTTTTTTTAAATTAGAAAGACCTCACACAAATCCCGCACCAATGCTTTTAATAATATATATTTTTAAAACTGCAAATGGAGAACCAGGATAGCTCTCAGAGCTCCATGCAGTTTTTCTTTTCGATAGATGGATAGACAAGTGACTTATGCAGATGCGGTATATACATTCCGCACAATTTGACCATGGTTAAAGGGTATTTATATTCTGATGCAGATAAAATTGAACGTGTCAACACTAATGCATTTTTCGAGGAGAATCACTACTTTCACCATAATTTCCATGGAAAATTTGTGTGCACACGCAGTAATAGACACATTTATAACATCAAAAGGATTCAATTTTCTTTTCAATCATACCACAGTATGAATCGCTTTTCCTATTGAATTTAACAATGAGGCACATTACCAGAGTCTAAAGGATGGGACACTTCGTCTTGCTCTTATGAAAGTACGTCAAACAATGGGTAATACATCACACAATGTCTCGGGTTAACTGAGCCTTTACACAGGCTGGCTGCTGATTTGCTTGGGCCAGCAGAATGTCACTTTTATTTAATTTTGCCAATAAGATCAGCAGGGATCCAAACTCTGTTTAACTCCCAGTTATTAAAAGAGGTTTTTCTTGTTCCACGAAGAACTCATTAATTCATGTCTCTCTTAATTCAGAATTTGAGGTCTCTGGAACAGGAGGTGGGAGGTGTTTAATCTCTGCTATGAAGGAAGCAATCTCATCCTGTACACGAGCCTCCGTGCAGATTGCTTAAGCTGCAGAAGAGACAAAGTCTTTCAAGGCCTCTAGAAGAAAATTTGATGTGTTAATTACAAATTGTTGGTAGGTAGTTACCGGAGCAGCTCATCTAAAGAACCCCAGTGGGGAAAACTTTGTCCTCCTACCTTCGTTCATTCAGACGTTCAGTGACGTGGTCATTTAATTACCCATCCTGCATCCATTCATTTACTCAGAGTTTACGGGGCTCTTTCTCTTGTACTTCTCAGGGCCTGAGTTTGGGGCTTGGGCTTACAAACTCGTGAGGGAGACAAGCTGTTTGCTTGACATGTTCCATTCACCCTGAGATTCACCTTCTACTCTTCTTGACCCCTCTCGGTGTTCTAGAAGGCCCCTGCACCACTCTAGTGGGCTCCCTTGCTTCCTGGTCTCTGGTTGGGTTTGGTCAGTTGGAGGCCCTGGCAGATGGGAAGGTGGAAGGACAATAAAGTCAGGATATTTACTCCCAGCTCCCTCCGAGCAGAGACACCAAGCCTTGGCCGAGTCCCTCTATCAGGGGTCGTGGCTCCTCTCAGGTAACCACTCCCTTCCCTTGTCCCTGCCGACCTGGGGTGGCAAGGATGGCCACTGTTACTAGTTCTGGGGTACTGCACTATCTCTTTTTGGTTTCCCTAAGCCCTGCCCACATCTATATAAATGGTTACTTTTTATTAAACTTTCCTTAGATTACCCACTCTGTGCCACCTGTTTCTTGGCTGATACACAGGTAAGCCAAAAATCATACGCCAAAATAGCATGGGCTGTGATAAAGGTGATCCCAGGAGCCCATGGGGTCTGGAATAGAACAGAGCAATGGTTAAGGTAGTTTATAGTGGTCATTTCTGTTCTGGTCTGTATTCTAAGTAGTCAAATTGCATTTGCTTAGAAAATAGTCCAATCATCTAGACTTCCTACAACTGTCCACTGCTCTCTCCTAGCCCATCCAAGAAATATCCTAATAGCTTCTTTTTAGGTGGGAGCAGTTCTCTGTTTCTCCACCGACCTCCTAGGTCCACTTCACTGGCATGTTGTTTGATTTCTGTTAAATACTGGGAATGGGGAATGAAAAATAAGGATTTCAGGTTCATTTTAGGTGGACATAAAGACCTAATGAATGAGAGGCAGAACACAATACAACAGCACTGAAGCAGCCACGTACAACTTGCTCTTCTGCCAGAGGTCAACTGGACGTGATGAGGTCAAAGGGTAGCAGAAACAAAAGAGCAGATTAAGAGGGTGTGTGAGCACGCTTACGTCTGTCTGGGAAAGCAAGCATTTGCATTTCTGCCTATATCTGGGGGTACGCTCTGGAGGAAGGTCTGAGGAGGACCCACTGACGAGTCTCACCGCTGAGGACCACAGCTCTCCCACCTTTCATTATAATTATTCTGGAGAAGCCCAAAGATGTCATGTGGATGAAAGGGCATTTTGACAGGAGTGACCAAGTCGAGAGAGAACAATAATTAAGCTGGCAAAGTCCTTGGGGGTTAGATCCTGGAGTTCACTGGGAGGGAAGCATGAGGAACCCCAGGTAGCATCCCAGGAGTCAAAGTGTGAAAAGTAGGAGTGAAAATTCCTGGTTTGAGTAAACTCAGAATCATAGGGATCTTTTGTGGAATGTTTCCCTGGAGGTGAGTGTGTAGTGGAGAAAAACAGTGACTGGTGGGAATAGAAAGAAATAAATGCATATAAACAAGGGAGAGCCAAAGTAAACAAGTGGGTCTTAAAGATCACTAAGTCCAGCCCTTCTTGAGGGAATTCAAGAAACCAAACAAGGAAAGTGACTTTTCTAGATGTTCTTCACATTTGGAATTTGGAGGAAGAGTAAACGAAGGCTGTACATGTGAGGGTGAAGACAGCTAGAAAAGGAAATGCGGCCATATGGACATGCATGTGCATTTGGATGTGCGTATGTCTGTAAATATGTAGATACTTACCTTGCAGGTTCATGGGCTAATGTATTTGTATGTAGTGAAGGTATGTGCATGTGTTGACACACAAATATGTATTTTTTTAAATATATGCACACGTCTGCATGTGCTAACGGGAATAACACGAAAGCTCAGGATATTACAGGACTTCTTATACTTTAGAGATGAAAGCTGATAATAATATTGGCCGCCACATACTGTTTTCTGTATCGGGACAATCATTTCATGTCTATTATCTCATTTAATACATAAAATCCCACAAGATTCAAATTAGTATCCCTATTTTGTAGATTTATCCTCTGAGGCTCAACTGAGGTTAGTGACTCATCTGTGTCATGTAGTTAATAAGTGGCAGGGTTAGGATTTGAACTTAGATCTCTCAGGTATTGCAAGTAAAGCTTATAAGCACCTGGGCACCAGTTCCTGTGTGGCCTAGCACACTGCCTGTTGCAGCCGGGTGGCGCATGGAGGATGGCCTTCCTTCAGCATGCTTTCTGAGATGTCCTCACTCTGCTTCTACAGCCACAGCAGGCTACGCCATCTCTGTCCTACCAGAACCGAGTTTCCTTGATAGAACAGCAGCTCCTGAGGGCAGAGGCCTCCTCTCTTCCACTCCCTGTTTTCCCCCAAGTACTTTGAACAGTTCCTGTTACAGGATGAAAGTTCAGTAAATATTTATTAAATAAATGGATGAATGAGTAAATAGATGGTAATGCTTGCCTAAACTATAACATATTTTTAAAGAAATCCCATCTACTATCTTTCAAGTACTCATAGCAACAAGCTAACATATAAATTCCTGAGGGGACCGGCTTTAATACAAAAAGATAAGCATAATTTGTAATTAGCATATCAAGCACACTTAGAAGCAGTAGCATTCCCCTCCAGTTCTTGTTTATATTTCTTGTTAGCTTCATAAACACTTTCTTTACTGTCAGAACAAACAGGCTTCTATCCAAGCCCTATCCAAATCACCACAACTGCTCATTTGCCAAAGCCCTGGCCAAGGTGTTTTTTCACCATGGACCAGGGGATGCCCTTCCCAGCTCCCCAGGGTCAAGGCCAGGCATGGTTCTTATCATCAGCTGACCTGTCTCCAAGCCACATAACTGGGAATGACTCTAGCACCTCCACACACTTGCAAGGGGTGAGGAATTCAAATTAGGGCCTTCTGTGATTTTCATGGGATAGAACACCTCAGTTTCCTGCCATGGGGATTCCCCATTCCTCCCTACATCTGGAGACAATGAGCTGATTGGCCCTGCAGGGGCCAGGGCTGGCAGGGGCTGGCAGAGGCTGCCAGTGTGCTCAGAGTCCAGAGCCAAGTTGGCAGCCTGTGCCCTGTCATGTCAGGGTGACCTCAGCATGCTGGCTGGGGGTCTGCCCTTGCCAGGAGGGGAGCAGCCTGACGTGGGCTTTCCCAGGTGGCCACAGGAATCTAGGTAGAGAGGAGCAAAGGAAGGGACGTGGGATGAGGGTCACCAGATATGGTTTGTGTGATCATGAAAAATGTTTCATGGCTGAATTTGGTGGCTCTTGCCTGAAATCCTTGCACTTTGGGAGGCCAAGGTGGGAGAATTGCTTGAAGCCAGGAATTCAAGACCAGCCTGAGCATTATAGTGAGACCCTGTGTCAACAACAACAACAAAAAAATTAGCCAGGCGTGGTGGCATGTGCCTATAGTCCCAGGTACTTGGGAGACTTAGGCAGGAGGATCGCTTGAGCCCAGGAGCCTGGGGTTGCAGTGAGCTATGGTGACATCACTGCACTCCAGCCTGGATGACAGACAGAGCAAGACCCTATCTAAGAAAATGCCCCAAAACAACAAAAAAAAGTTTCAACTATTCTCAACCTAATCGTTTACCTATAAATGAGGCTGATGGTAATAATATATAATTTACACTGAGGACGGAGTGGGATCATATGACCATTAACCTCATATCTGGTCATTTTGGACCTCAGATATGAAAACTAACTATGACCTAAGCTGCTTCAGCTTTGCCTTCTATTACAGTTTGCAGGAATATGTTTTAAGCACTGCTTTCCAGTTCTTCAAAATTGTCTCATGGGAACTTCTCAGCTTGTCCTTCTCACTCAATGTCAGCCTGATGCAGTCCCATGCTCTGCTGCCTCCCTTGCATTGCCCTGGACATGATGGGTGTGGAACCGGCTGGGGCGGCTCTAAAGTTGGCAGATCAGGCTTGGATCCTGGCTCAGAGCTCACTGGCTGGATGAACACAGACCATAGGATCTCACCTTTCTGAGCCTCAGTTTCCTCTTTGGTAAAAGGACAAAAATAATCCCTATTCATGCATTCATCCATTCTTTCAATAAACATTTATTGTTTGCTATATCCCAAGTGTTGTTCTAAGTGCTAGGCATGTAACCCTGCTCTGCCTCAAAGGGGCTTAGGTTCTCATGAAGGGTGACAAATATTAAAAAGCATAATAATAAAAAATATATATGTACCATATACCCATAATTTCATGGAAGGAAAAAAAAATGAAAAGAAGATATGGAATACTACGGTGGGGAGTTGCTGTTTCAAACAGAGTTAATAGGGTAGGCCTGTCTGAGAATGGCATGTATTAGCACAGATCTGAAGGAGGAAAGGAGCAAGCCATATGAATATCTGGGCTACAAATATTCTGGACAGAGGAAATAGCAAGTGCAAAGGCCCTGAGGTAGGAGTGAGATTGGAGTGTTTGAAACACAGGATGGAGGCCAGTGTGGTAGAACAAAGTGAGGGAGGGCAGGATAGAGAAAAATGTACAAGATGTGGTCAAAGCCACATTATGTAGGGCTATTTTTATTGACAATTAAATGAAATAACATATATATGAATGTGCTAAGGACATAGCAGGTGTTCAATGAAGAATTAATTCTCTTCCATGATATGTTGTAGTGGAAAGTGTATGGAGTCAGGAGTCAGGATCTCTGGGGTTCAGTTCCTTCTTTGTCTTGCCATAGCTATACTGACTTTGGGCAAAACCTTCTCAGAAGGCTTCAGTCCCTTCATGTTTAAGATGAGGGATTAAGGCTAATTCAGATGATTCTGATTTTTTTTTTTAGAGCCCACTAAATCTCATGTTTTAAAATTTTTGTTTGCAAATAAAATGCATCAAAAATAAAACATAATTTATTTTTTAGTTTTAGAAATCAAAGGTAGCTAAAGCTGGGTATTTTAGTTTGGCTACTGGGGTTATACCACACATGAAATGTCTCCAGTGCCATAGCAGGCAATCAATCGGAACTGTTAATCAGGATGAGATAACCACATTTATCTGATGTCTTTCCAGTCCAAAGTCAAGACTCTCAATAATGATTGTTTATTAATTGAATGGATGAAGGAATGAGTGAGCAAAGGAACAAATAAAGTCATAGCTATTGTGATTTGAAATCAGAACATGAGCTGGAAGTCTCATCTCTCTCTGTGTTTTGACCTGAAAGGGCCAGGGATGCCATGCTGGGAGCCAAGAGCCCACACCTGTGTAGGTCTGTGATTTAGCCTTTTGGCTTCTAGAAGGGTGCTCCATACCCCAAGCTGGTCTGGCCTCTGGCTCCTTTTCTTACCCTAGGAGTATAATCCTCAAACTTCTGTGCCTTTCCATCCTTCCCCAGCATCTTGGGAGAAGGCCTGTAAGAGCCCTCTCCTCTTTCTCCTCCTCCTCTTCCTCCATCCCCTCCTTCTCTTCCTTTCTGCATCTCTCTCCCTGACTCTTGCCCAGCCTTGCCTCCCATCCCTCCTGTGACTGTCTACCTTTAAGTCCAAGCCCCATGGGCTCCACTGAAGAATAAGCTCATGGCTGTGGCTGTGTCCCCAGTGAGGCCAACTCATTACTCTCTCTCATGTCCTTAGCACTTGGGCTCAGGTTGATGTGTTTCTGATTAATGAGGCATTTGTTCTGCACCACAAAACAATTGAAGAATACCCTGCTCATTCCAGTGAATTGTGTCACAAAGTTAATCATGACATGACCTTCCCTGGTTCCAGGCGGAAGAGACCAGGTGTTCAAGCCTCATTTGACGATTGTTTTCCAGAAACAAAGACTCAGGAGCATATGCAAAGAGATGTCTAAGACCTGAGTCTGACATTCAGAGCCTCAGGTCTCATAGGGCCGCATGCTGTCTGCCCCGGAGTCAGAATTCTCCAGTGTCCCTTTCTTCCCTGTCGCCCCTTCCCACGTGGGCCGGAGTGGTAACGGAGCAAGTACAAGCCTTGCTGTCAAACGGATCTAGGTCCAAAACCTGTGTGACTGTGAGCAAGCCACTTAAGGTCTCTGAGTTTCTACCTCAATAAAAGGAGGGCGATGTCACCCAGCACACAGCCTTGCTGTTCAGGCTTTTTGGAATAATGTAGGCAGTGAGGAGTGCAAAACTGGGCACAGATCAGGGCCCAGTCAGTAGTGGTTCTCTTCTCTTACACTTCCTTCTTCTCTTTGGACCTGGCTGAGAGCTCTGGTGGCAGGAACACTTCCTCAGTTTCCCTGCTCTAAGCCTTCCCTGCTCTGAGCCTCCTGAACTAAGAAGCCAGGAGACTCCAGACTGTGCAGACCCCAAAGGTAAGCCAGGACAATGAGGCAGACAGTGAGGTCCTAGCCTGGCAGCTGCAGCACAAAGGGACATGTAAAAAGTGGCTTTCTTCTGGAGGTCTTGGGATTGTGGCTCTTGAGGGCTCACAGAAAGTGGCTCCATTCTATACTTCAAAATGTCCCCGAATGCGGGTTTGGCCAAGGATCAGTAAGCTCCATGTTCTTGGACACTTGAAACTCAGGTGAAGGGTGAGGAGAATGCTTTTAGGGGTTGAATTCTGGGGCAGCAGGATCAGTCTAGCAGAGAATACTCAACCTCACGTACATTAGAACTGCTCCTCAGTGAGGAGCTCTCCAGGAATCATCCCTTTCGTGGCATGGGTTCAGGGAACCAATATTAGTAAATCCTCTAAGCACCAGGCAATGGGCCACAGGTCCCAATGCACTTCACCCTTACAGCAACCTGTCTTCTGTCTTGTAGGAACAATCTTCCTCATTTCACAGGTGTGCAGTCAGAACCAAAGAAGTTACATAACTTGCCCAGGTCACACAGCAATTGAGTCAGGATTTGAACTCTGCAAATGTTTCTTAGAATGTTCTTTTGAGCTGCACACACCTCAGAGACTCCACCACCTCTCTCGTAGTGATGCTGTAACTCCCCCTCGTGTCCTGATTCACCAACATCAAAGGGTTCTCTGCCTCTCCTTTGCTTTTCCAATATGCTGAAAACCAGGAGTTGCATGAAAAACTATAACTCTTGTGCAACGTGACCAGAAGAAGCCTAAGGGAATCTATGGTCATTGAGGTAGATGATAGGTGTAGGTGAAGTGCTAAGTGCTAGGCTTGAGGCAGAAATCCAGAGCAAAGACTCCAAGAGTCATGTGAGTGCCCAGTGAGACACAGGAGGCAGGGAATTAGGAGGAGGAGCTGAAAGGTGGCATCTGAAGAACCAGGGCTGGGGTAGGGTGCTCCGCCACTGTGAGGGTTTCAGAGAAGGCAGAATCCCAGCTCCACCTGTCACCCACCATGTAGTCCTGGATAAGGTATTTAACTTTGAGCATCAGCATCTCCATTTGTGAAATATGGATATTCAGATCCCTATCCAACTGTGAGGATTCAAAGACATTATACCTTCAAGTGCTTAGCACAAAACCTGGAGCACAAAAAGTCCCCAACATGTTAGCTGTGGTTATGATTTCTGAGAAGCTGGCTGTGGCTGACTGGTGCAGGCTAGGCCTGAAAAATCTGAGTGCTTGGGTTGGGGTAAAATGAACCTGAGCACATGTCAGCTCAACTTCTGATCCTAAGGATGTTGTAGGCAGGAGTTAGGTTGTTAACAGTACAGAGTTCTATGTCCTGGAATAGTGAATCCTTTAGCAACCTGGTAGCTATCACTGGAGAAGCTTGCCGGCCTGCTCTGTATGCTGCCTCCACCCCGGTTACATTTTCCCCTGTAATGCTTAGGCTCACCCCGACGTTAGTGCTATGAATGCTCTGCTCAAGCGGAACATCTGAGCACAAGATCTAGTGACAGACTGTGGTCAGGGGGCCTCAGTGGAGGTGGCTGGAAGGAGGACAGATGTTGGCGATGCTAATGGATGCAAACTGCTGCCTTCCCTACCTCTGGGCCCGTTCACTTGGGATCCATATCACTTCACAAATAGATTTCTCATGTCCTCTCTTCAAACTTCCTCCAACCCCCCAGCTTCAGAGGGAGGCAGGGATTTGTTGAGGCACATCCATCAAACCAGTGGAATCACTTCTGTTCCTTCCTGACTGGATTCATAAATTTGTTTTGCCACAATCGTCTCATTCAGAGAGTAGACAAGTTCTTCTTGAATTCATGAATTTGAGAGGAAATGAACCAAAGGGACAGAGGAGCCCAATTTTGAACTGAACTGTGGTATGTTGGTCTCCAACTTTCATTAACAATTTCAGGAGAAAGATTACAAAGCTGTGAAAAGGACCAGCACGTTGTTGAATTGGAACATCTGCACCAGGCATTAACCGTTTTAAAAATCTTACACAGAAATGACCAAACATAGAACCAGATACTCATACCTACTTTTCAAATCTATTTACATATTTATCTCTTTGTCAAGGAAACTAATCAATTTCATTCATCCATTTAGCAAATATTTACAGCAATCTGTTATATATCATACACTGTTCTAGGCACTTACGACTGCATGAGTGAAAAACACAGACAAAAACCCCTTGGATAGGACTGAGATGTAAGTGGAGGTTACATTTTTGTGTAGGGAAAGGAAGGATGTGTGTATGTGATTTCGCAGATGTTCTCACCAATTTCTTACCCTTTCCAGAAGTTCCAAGATTATTGATCTTTTCTCATGTGACATATTGAAGTTAGCAATGTAGTGTGGTTCTAAACCTAACCTCCCTTCACAATTTCCTGGGACGTTTGTTAAGCATAGAGATTTGGAAGACTCAGCCCAGAACTACCGAACTGGAATTTCCAGGAGTGGAGCCCAGGAATTTTTATTTTTAACCTGTTCCCGAGTCTTTGGAGGCAGAAAGTCAGAAACCAGTCAAAAGGGTGGTTATTTGGGAAAAACAGGGTGGTGGAAAGGCCAGAGATTTTGGAAGCATAGTCATGGGTGTGAATCCTAATTTTACCATCTTCTAACAGTGTGACCAGAAGCAAGACATGTTTCCAAGTCTCATTTTCCTCATCTGTAAAATAGGGATAATAATGCCTACCTCATGGTAGTGTTGTAGACAGCAAATGATGCAACATATTTCATGCAGCTAACCCATTATTGGAACATGTTTGGATAAAAAATTATGTTTTATTTCGTCTTTGTTTTTTTTTTTTTTTTTTTGAAATAGGGCAGAATATAGTGGCATGATCATAGCTCTCCGCAGCCTCAAACTCCTGGGCTCAAGTGAATCTCCCACCTCAGCCTCCCAAAGTGCTAGGATTGATTACAAGCATGAACCACCACACCCAGCCTATTATTTCGTAGGTGGGCAATATTCTTTCTGTGTGTGTGTATGTATGTGTATGTGTGTGTGTGACACAGAGAGACAGAGAGAATGTGTGTGATTGCATGTATGTGTGCCTCTGTGCTGCTTACTTGGTTGATAAAGAAGGCACAAGAGAGGCACATCCTGATTTCACATTTCTTGAATATCTACTTAAATGTTTCCACCAAAATCTGAATTCTGGCTCAGTATCAGTCATTATTTCCAAAGTGTTTTCATGAAGTCAGAACTTTAGGGTTAATCTTAACAGCTGACCAATACTTGAAATGGTTCAGTTCTCTGTATCAATTCAGTTTCAAAGCCAATTACTTCGATTAGCATTAAATTTAATGATATGAACTTGTATGTTACTTTATAATTTTTGAAATATATCTACATATCTTTGGATCTTCACAACTATCCTGAGAATTAATCAAGGCAGATATAATTATTCTAGTACCACACATGAAAACACTGAAATCTACAGAGGTGAAATAATATAGCCAATTTCCATGGAGTTAGAGACAAAGCTTGGACTATAGCAAGTAGTCCAAGACTGAGGTATGGCCATTGTTAATACCAGATAATAATGTTCACTAGAGTTCTAGAACTTATAATAAAGAGAGACCCTATCTGCTATATAGACTTTTCAACTTCACTGAGAGTGCCAGAGGCTACAGGCTGTCAGAGCCCATATATTTATTTTCTGAAAAGGAAGGAATGAGTGATTGTGCATGTGCACCATAGCAATACAGAAATTCAGTATACAGAGGATAAAAAATAAATAAAAACTATAAAGGAATACAAGCAAGTGGCATCAACTCTTTGGAAAACCATCTAAACTGAAAGAGTTCCCTGTAGAATTTGGGTCACCAGTTATGAAACCTCAAACCAGGCTGGAAATTGGGCTGCCTCAAGGTACGTGCCTCTTATTCCTGATTTCTGTGACTTGAGCCAGTGAGCAGATAGGCAGCCTCCAAGAGTGGAGTTCTGACTGTCTGAATAAAGGCACTTACAATCCACAGGATTACCAGAGCAGACTCAAGGTATGAGCCAAGTACATACTTCAACATTGGTCACTAAATCCCAAGGTGTCAGTCTGAAACTGGAGCCAAAGTTTCAAGCCAAAGAAGTATAGGTAACATAGGGAATCAATGAATGGGAACATGTGTAAGCAAATAGCAGGTCACTCCCAGGAGCAGATTGTTGCATTTTAAAGAGCTGAAGAAGCTCTTTAGAAGAGTTTCTTCAGTAGAACAGGCATGATTTTTTTTCTGCCTTCTTCAAAGGAATTGCTTTAAAAGCCCATGAAATAATAGGTATGAAATCATCATGAAGTACTGTGGTTAGGGGAGGGATTCAAGGAGCACTAATACGATGTTTCTCTGGTGTTATGATGAATTAGAGATGGATGCTACAAACTCAAGTGAAAGAGATCATTTATTGAACATACAAGGGTTCCAAATGGATTGTCTCATTCAAGCCCCTCAGAACAACCCTATGGTAGGTCCTATTTCTATTATCATTTTACAGATCATGAAATTCCAGTTTGGAAAGATTAAGTGACACAGGCACTAAGAGGTAAAGCAGGCTTCCACTCAAGTCTCTTTATTCTGGTTTTTGAGAGTTTATGGCCCTTCTTCCCCTGTGGTTCAGCGTAGTCCATTTTAAGAGAAATGTTCATGAGCTGGAAATGGATTTTCATGGAGGGGCAGGTTCCCATGAAGGTCCATAAGTAAGAGTGAGGGAGAGGCTGGAGACTCAGACACCAACACGGGCAATTTCCTCAAACTGGGATAGAAGTTGAGCATCCTGATGAACACAAGCACAGGGGTAATTTCAAAGAGCAAAGGCCTGTGGCTTAAAATGGAGCTCACAGATGGAGGTCAGCTCAGCTTTGGGAATCACAGGACCAGAATTCCAGGGCAGCCTGCAGCTTACACTGCCATTTCCTTGTTTAATGACATTAGCTCTTCCGGGTTCACTTCTCATGTTGGGATTTAAAGGCACTCTACATGGAGTCTGGGCAAAACCTGAATGTGGCTGCAGATTCCCTGTCCTCCCTACTCTTGAGAAAACCAACATTAGCCTGGGAGTTCACAAGTGGGCAAGAGAGGAGAGTGACCTATCTGAGGGCCTCGTACAAATCAGGGATCTTACAGAAAAAGTATTGAGGAGTTCAGAAAATTGCTGGCAATCTGAAGGAGCAGTCTTGGCAAACTCTCCACTGCTCCTGCTTCTTTGTGTTCCTCGCTCCAAGTTCAAAAGTCCAGGGTTATGAGCCACAGTCATGGTGTCCCTTGAGACAGGACTTGGTTATGAAACTGGGCTTAGCCAATCAGACTCACAAACCTGGGTTTAAAGCTAGACCTAGGTTTAAAGCTGAGAGCAATATGGTGTATGCAGTTCCTCTTGGGATCTTCTTTTGGGTAAGCTGAAATCTTATGTGATTACAACATAGACTGGACTCCTCATCTTTGGACCTCTTGGACAGGATGGTGGTTCAACCCAGAAAGTAGCCACTCAATTCTCCTCTCTTGAATCACCTTCATGATGCTTTAAGCATTTGGATGATTGTCTAGGACATTTCTTTCAAATAAACTCATTCTCTGCAGTAAAGCAATATTCTTTTATACTTTGTTTTACTTCCTCTACTCCACTGATTAGTCTCAAGCAGGGTTCAGATGAAGAAAATGTCAACTGAGATACACTGAGAACAAAGAGATGGAGGGAGGGGCATTGGGCCACATTTCCTGGGCAAGGATAATCCAGGAGCTGTCATTTTCGAGTGACAATAGGACCTTGGCATGGTGAAAAGAACATTGACTCTGCTATTTACCAGCTTCATGACATTAAACAAATTTTGTATCTTGTTGTATCTCAATTTTCTAAATGGGAATAATACTGTCTACAAATAGGATTATTAAGAAGATTAAATAAGATTAGACTAGGTGTTTTTCTGGCACAAAACAACCTGTTACCTCTACCCCCAAGTATCACTGGAACCCTACTTCCCCTTTCTCTGGCAGGGAAACAAGAGGGTTCATGGTTCATGAACTCCTGGTATTTTGGTAATGAGTCCCTAGGAGTCCCTACGAACATGAGCATTAAACCAGACTCATTAGGTTCAAATCCTTGCTGAGCCACATACTACTACCTGTACCCTTGAACAAATTACTTAAACTCCCCACACCTCACGTACCCCTTCTTAAAATGGCAAAAATGAAAGTATCTGCCACTTAGGGTTGTCATGGAATTTAAAGTTAATAAAAAGTAAAGCACTTAGACTAGCCTGACGTATAATAAGGATTCAAGAAATATTAGGTAGTATTCATTCAACAAACATTTATTTGGTATCTACTATGCCCAAGTGCTGTGTTAGGTTTTCGAGTAGCAAAGATGAATTAGACACAAGCTAGCCCTTAAGGATCTCACAGACCTGTGGAGCAGAGCTACTGAATGCTAAGCTAAAGTCACTTCTTGTCCTAGAGTTCCTAAAGCTCCCTTTGCTCACTTTATGGCCACCGAGTGTGGCCACCTCTCCACTTCTCTAGGGGATGCTCTACTTTTTCCAAATTCCATCTGCAAACATCTCCCAGCCAGACTCTTCAGGACCAGGTCTTTTGTTTTTGTCCTTCCCTTTGGATACTGGAAACTGAGTCCCTGGAAGTTATATACTTAATAATCTTACGAGGCTCTAATAACTAAGGACTTCCCCCACAAGAGAAAGAAAATAAAAATTCCTACAAGTATTAATCATACTAGTCTAGGATTTAGCTCTCTAATATTTAATTGCTTAATTTCCCAAGGTTATATTTACTTTTGATTAAATTCTTTAAGTTCTAAATCTATGCAAACTATGTTCCAAGAATTTTTCATCTTTTTATGTTAATGAATAGTTAAATGAACAAAATTGTTTGCAATCAAATAATCAACACATCCCCCCAAAAAAGTAATTTTATCATTCTCTAGCATTTATTTCAAAGATCATGGAACAAATATGTTTTAAATGTATAGGACTTCACAAGCTTTTCACATACATAGAAAAGTTTTACAAGCAAATGAGTTCCTAAGACAGCTATTACTTTTCCATCTTCAGAAGTTGGTGAATATCTGGACTGTGGAAACCTTTGCTGAATATTTTACCCTGGGGTTTAGGAAGTGAAAGGCACTCCTTCTGTGTGTCATTTCATTCTCTATTCTGGAGAGGCAGCTGCCCACATGTCAGGACCTCAAAAGGACTGTGCATGTTAGTAATGGGCATCAAGTTGAGGAGCATGGTGACCAGAGCCTTCCTTATCCACAGCCAAAGAAATGGGGGTGGAGGCAACTGGGCACAGAGAAAGGAAGCTGTGATAATACACACGAAGTCCATTTTCCTAGAGAAATATTACTGGGCTGGAAAAAGTAAAACAGAATTAAAGGAAAAGGAAAGGAAAGGAGAAATAGGAGTTGGAACAAGAGATGGAAGCAAAGGAAAGGGAAAAATTTAGTGGAGAAAAAGATTGGGAAAGAAAGAAAGGAGAGGGAAAAACAAGAAAGAGAGAGAAAAGGGTAGCTGATGGAAAGTCTAGAAGGAAGAGAGAACCAAGGGGGATACCAGGGCAGGAAATTCAGGACTCCAGGGTTGATGAACAAGGTTTACCACCAACGCACTCTGTGACATATTAACAGATGCCCTCATCCCCATGCCACCTCTAGCCTCTTAGGTAAAATGGTGCTAAGATACCTACCTCAAAGGCTTGGGACAAATTAAATGAGAATGTGAACCTGATGCATCAAACACAGTGCCTACTAGGACAGATGTCCTATATATGAAATCCCCATTTTGCCACTTGGTCTCAATTTCCCAATCTGTTAAATAAATCCTCTGATCTCTGGTAGACAAGAATTAAACAGCTAGGATGGCAGCAGGGATGGGAACAAAAATGAACAAAATACAAACTTTGCCCTTGGAGGACTCAAAGTCAAACAGGGAAAAAACACTCACATGCTACAGTGTGTTGAGTTGTAATACGGAAGTCTGTGCCAAGCACTACAGGAGTACGGATGGGATAGGGAGCTTTTAATGCCACCTGCAGAAGTTGTGGGGCATTCCCAGAGGAAGTGATATTTGAACTGAGACGTGAAGAAAGAATAGAAATATTCCAGTCTGGTGATGGCACTGCCTGGAGTCGCTACACTGCCAAGTTGAAAATGCACGGAACCTTTTTTCCATCTGATGGAAAAAATAAGAAGAAATTCAAAAAAGAAAGAAAGAAAGAAAAATTCCAAATGGAGTACGGCAGGGAAGGGCTTTGCACCTACAGCAAATAGCATGCACAAAGTATGAACAGTAGCGAGCATGGCGTAGGCAATGAAAAAGGAGTTAGAAGGAAGGAGTATCAGCTGGAATCAGATCTTGAAGTGCACTGTGTGCAAGATTGTGAAGTTACATTCCATTTGTGAAGCCATTAGAACTCGCCAAAGGATTTTAAATAGAAGACTGATACACTTGGGTGTGGTATGTGGAAACAGCCCTGGAGCGGTGGGTCAGAGGCAGCTGATCCTGGATGAAGGGTGATCAGTTATTCTGTTCAGCCAGAGAAGACCTGATAAAATCTGAGAGAAAGCAGTGGCAATGGGCCTGGGAAGACAAGAAAAATCTAAGTGAGGTCAAGTCATCAGACAGAGGGGAGAACCCCATTTTAATGGGGCAGGCTAGAAGGCCTGCATGAGTTCCTGAGAAGCTTGTAACTGATGGGTGGTCATTTGCCCCAGTCTTTTTTATCACCACTACTCCCTCCAGATGATTTTTTCTTTCTTGAGATAAGAACAAAAATGAATGCTTTATTTATCAACATTTGGTTAATACTCTATTTATTAAACCATTTAAAGAAGTCACTGTATATCTTAGTTGTTTGTTTTTAGGTATGATGCATAATTCATTAGCAGCAAATGCTTGGAGAATGAGGCTGCTACAGACAAGAGAAATGTATTAGGATAAAGATACTTTTGCAATCAGAAGTTTGTGCAAGACCCCTAGGCTGAGCCTCCGAAGCCAGACTTGCCTATGGAATATACTTCATAATCCTCCCCACCAATGCATTTCCATTTTACAGACACAGATGAACTTTAGGATATGGCTTTCTGGCTGATTGCTGGTGACACCTACCTCAATCCACGTTTTCCAGTGGGCTCGTTCTGTTATCATCAGGGCTGCTCGGCAAGGAGATGAGAAGAGACAAAGGGACACAATGTTGGAGAATTTTCATCACATGGGAGAAGCATAGGGACAGCCTTGCTCTGTGTAGGTCAGAGCAACAAACAATGAGTCCAAGTCACCTGGGAGCAGATTTCAGCTCACTCGCAGACAGATTAGGGAACAAGAAATCTGTCAAGCAAGGAATAGATGGTGCCATCACACAGAATAGGCTGCACTTTTATCGGGCACCCACTGCATTCCAGCCACTGTGCTTGGACTCTCAAAGCCATTTTCTCTCTGAAACCTCAGACCTTTTTTATGGGTAGGGACATAATCCCCACTTCACAGCTAAGCAGCCAAGGCTCTGAAGGTCAGATGACTTGCCCATGGTCACACAGAAGATAAATGGCAGGTCTAGGATTTAAGTCCATGCCCCAGATCCCAAACTGAGATTGTTGCCTCCCTGATAAGTGTTTAGGTGGCCTGTCTTGGGCCGTATACAACAAGAGGCAGAACAACCAAATGCCTGGGAAGCTACAGCAGGGGATTCAGCTTTGGACAAGATATCAGTCCAGGTGAACCCAGACCTTCCTCCTAACTCTGAGTATCTCCAATTCATAAAAAGCAAAATGTAACTGAAATGAATACACAGTGGAGTCCCCAAATGTAAGAAATGATAACTATAACTAAAGTTATCTGTAACATAAATGATTTTTTTTTCTTAAAAAAAAAAAAAAGGGAAAAAAGCAGAAACCCCAAGAGGAAGTACATATTTTATAAAACATTTTTCACCACCAAAAGTTCTGTTTTAGGTATTCTTGCGTGTTTTCATGCTGAAACCTATTTGCAAATTATTTTCTCACTTTTTTTTTCACATGAAATGTACCCTCGATTATATGACAAGAAATTATATGGTGCTAATAATTTATTTAAAACCAGATCCATGTCTCACATTCATTCTGTGTTGTGAAATCAAGTAGATGCAGAAGGGGATTTTTTTTCTCTCTGAACTTTCTGACCACCTCTATTGTGGAAGGGAGAGTAATAGCAGGTATCGAGGGTGCCAATTATGTGGTGATGTACAAACCCACTGGAGAAAAATCTATATGATATTTTAATGCTAGTCAAACAGAACGATGAAGTTTAAATTAGCTTCAAGCTACTAAAAATTCTAACTATGGCTCTGCCTTCATTGTATGAGAGTGAAAAATAGCTGTGCAGAAAAATATATGTCTATCTTCTCTGAGGATAGGCTGCCTGATGCGGCTTTCTTTTGCTGATGTGCAAGGCTCCATTTTTGTTTGTTTGTTCATTGCTCCATTTTCCATTTTCCTTTCACTTATTTTACTCTCACTCATTTCTCCTGCTGACCACCTCTCTTCCCTTCTTTCAATCATTTTATCCCCTACTTCCTTTTATATTAATTCATTTATCAGTTTCATAAGCTCATAGAATCAGAGAATGTTAGAACTCATAGAGCTCTAGTTAAAAAAAGAAGAAGAAAAAGAAGAAGAAAAAGAAAAAGAAGGCTTTTGGGAAAAAAACACAACAACCTCCTCATGGCATGGGTGGGCGGTAAGGGAGGAGGGCTGAGGGTTTGGGAGAGGACACAGCTCACCCAGGACCATCCAGCAATTTTGTAAGGGAGTTAGTTTCTGACCAAGGAGTTGATTACAGAGAATGAGAGTTTGGATTAGAATCCTCACCTCCATAGACTCTGTCTATGATTACAAAACTCCTGGTGTAATAATCACACTTCTGAAAAACTTGTTCTTGTTGTTGTTTTTTTAAAGCATTAGAGCAGATCCAAATCTCATGCAACCGATCAGTAGGGACGTAGGTAGCACTGATGAGGAACACCCCTATTATAAGGATAAGGAAGTGGGGTGAAGCCGGACAATGGTGTTTAATGAATACTTCCTGTGGGGCAGACACATTCCCATGTTACTTAATCCTTCATCAGCCCTGTCATTATGTATTTATGTCACTGTTCTATAGACCACGAGCCCGAGGTTCAGAAAACTTAACTGGTCACACAGCTGGAGTGTGACTGAGCTGCAGTGAAGCACTGTGGAAAGCCCATGTTCTCTGTGAGATGTGGCCAGGCCCTCAGGTGTCCCAACAGGCCCTTGGAGGAGATGGGGCTGGAGGTACGGTCTTCTAATTCAGGGCCCTTCCCAGAGCATCTCAGGAAATAAGCCAGAGGATTGGTGTGATCCCATCAAGGGACGGCAGACTTGGCAATGATTTACTGTTGATACTGATACTCATACCAGGAGGATGGACTGGACAGGCAGGGCAAAAGAGCACAAGTTGAACTTGGGAAGTTATGTATCATTCACTTTGAAAAAATAGCTCCATGAAGAAAAAGCACAAGAATTAGAATTTAAAAAGTAAGCATCTCGATGGCAGAGGTGTAGATGATTTCTTCAATTTTTTTTTTATCTTGGAAAACAGCTGTATCATTTTCATAAAAATTGAGCAATATAGAAAAGTCAAAAAAAAAATGGTGAAAATCATCTAGAATGCCACCACCAAGTGGTATTCATTAATAATGGATAGGTGTCAATCTGTCTAGATTTTTTTTTCTTGGCCAAGAAATGGATTCATGTCTTGTGTTTTCCTATAACCCCTATTTTTTCCATATATCATGTGGAATTTATTTTATAATATATGGAAATTTTTTAATTAGAAAAATTGTTTGGTGCTAGATGATGAAGAGACTTGGAACAGCAGGCTTAGGGGCTTGGTTACCTGTCTGGCATGTCTGTCTGTCCATCTGTCCCCAAACCAGTCCTCCTTTCAAAAATGACTCAAAATGAAAGAATAAGACATTTAAACTTTACTTGGCAAACAACTGGAAAACACTGAAAATTTTGAGCAGGTGTGAAACATGAACCAATTAACAAATTAGAAAGATTCCTCTAGCACAGTATTTTCAAAATTTAGTCCCTGGAATACCAGCATCAGGAACTTGTTAAAAATGCAAATTCTCAGGCCTCACCCCAGACTTACTGAATGCAAGACTTTAGGAGTTGGGACTCAGAAATCGAATTTTTAACAAGCTCTCCAGTGATTCCAATGCATGCCAGAGCTTGGAACCTCTACACTCTACTTAGTATTTAGCAGTATTTAGCGAACGTGTCTTGGTGTTGGTAAGAGTAAAGACCCTTCAGTCATCAAAGTGAGATGTGATGAGGAATGTCTGAAGAATGGCTGTCAGAAGCTCAGTGTTGGCATGCCCAATGTCAGTTTGGTTGAGCTGTTGGTATTATGCTCTGAATTATCCTCCACACTCCGAATTTATGTATTGCCATAGCAGGACTTACGAATCAATTTTTTTCATCAATGTAAAAAGTCAGGTTTTTAATAAATTCATTTTAAAAATTGGGTTTGTCTATTTATCCCTAAATATAAGCACTTACCTGCTTGTGCACATTAATAATAATAAAAAAAGTTTAAAAAACCTACCCAGCTTGTCATTCAATATCTGCATGTTTCTAGAAAGAAAATTTGTTTATATGTGCATGCTCTTTCTTCCTTTTATTTTTTTGTAGTCCTCTAAAAATGGAAGTGTATGAGGATCAATTCTGAGTCCTTCATCAGCTCTGCTATGGGAGCTCTGATTTTATGTTGGAGATTACTTCCATGGGCCCCCTCCCCCAAGTTGAAAGATGACATTGTTCACCAAAACGATTCCCCCAGGATTCTCCCACGTCATGCCTGCCAAGCCCCAATGACAAGATATAGGGGGCAGTTAGACTATTACATACTCTCCCTGCCACTTTCAATCAAGCCTAATGCAATCAGAAACACATGACTACATCAACACATCTCCTTTAATCAAATGTGATTAAGTCAGTCATTAGTTTTTCAAGACAAATAAAGGATACAAGTGCTTGTATTATAAATATAACCACCCCCCTTCTTAAATGATTTGTTACAAAAGAAGCCCCCCCTCCCCAGAACAGAACTTAGGACCCTCAGAGGTCTTTGTACTTTTCCTGCTGGTGTTTATTATAATGGAATCCTGGCTCTGTATACACAGTTTCTTCTTGCCTGTCCCCCCTCACAAAGCCCCCATGTTGTCAAGCAGAATTTGGCTTCAGCTTGATCAGAATGATTTCATTATCCCATTGTTACCATTATGACTCGGGCAATTAGTAGTTTATAAGTATAAATTTATGGCAATCTGTGATCCAGGCGCATTGGCAGTAGTCAGGGCATAATAAAAACCCAATCAATTTCTTTCATTTAATATGTAGGCTGTGACCCTAGTTTTGATTAGAACTCTCAGCTATTTCATCTTTAAATAAAAAAGAATGTCTTCAAGCAATTATATGGTGTGTTAATTGGATATTCCTTTTTATCTCTTATACTACTGAATGCATTGCTAACGAAATCCTTGTTTTCTCCTTGTGTCTCATTCTCAGTAATATCTCTCCAACTCCCTCTCTCTGATTCTGTCACTGTCTTTGTCTCCTTGCTTCTTGGTCTCTACCTTGTACCTCTCTATTGTGAATCCTCACTGGCCACACATAACTTGGCTAAAATGCAGGGGGCTCTGTGTGCCCTCCTTCCCCCTTCCCTTCTGCACTTACGAAGCCACTATTCTCACTCTGTTCTGTGTACCCCGGTTTCCGCCAGGATGGTTTATTTTTATTTTTATTTGTTTATTTATTTATTTCAGGATATTATGGGGGTACAAACATTTTGGATACATGATATGACTTTGCCACACCCAAACCATGACTGGATGTTGAAGCATTATGGAGCTGAGGTCACCAGATTGCCTAGAAAGCCTAGCACACAGCTGCTTAATAATTGGTAAATAAATGAGGCCACCCTTCCATTCCCTGTGTGTCACATTGTTATCCTCTTTTCCAGAATACTTTCCTAAAACTGGCTCTGTTTTTCGAGAGTAATATTTCCTTGAAGGATCTACAATCTCAGCTCTATACCCTGAAAGATGGCAGCGTTGGGAGTGAAAGAGGACCCTAGTCCAGCTGATGGGGAGCCCAGGTCTGCCCGAGTCCCGGTCTCCCGTGCAATTACAGAGCTTCTTATCACTATCACATGGAATACGTTTTTCATGGGATTTTGTAAACTGGGATGAGCCACCACCTAGGAAGCGGGCTTTGCAGTTATTATTATTACTATTTTTAATTTCTTTAGCAAATACTTCTATAGCACTTAATATCTCTCATTCATCCACAGACTCTAATGGAATCCTAAATCTTTTTTTGATATAAATAAAACACATCAGGAAAGGTATCATTTGCCTTATCTCTTAGACGCATCCTTCCCAGAGCCCTCCAGCATCCTTCCCAAGCTGTACCCACAGCTCTTTAAGGAGGGGCGTGTCTTTGCCAGCATCCTGGACTTCCCTGAACAGCCCTTGTTTCCTACATGCTATGTTTGCCTTTTTGTTTGTTTATTTGATTTCTTTGCTTCTGCAAAGCACATTTTGCAGTAGCATCCTGAGAAAGAATACATGGGAGACAATTGTTTTTTGTTTAGAACCTGTTTGTCTGAAAATACTGTCGTCTCTCAGTGTATGCAGAGGATTGGTTCCAGCCCCCACCCCCGTGCCCAAATCAGCACATACTCAAGTTCTGCAGTCAGCCCTGCATAGGGACCCAAGCACAGGAAAATCTGCCTTCCGTATACTCAGGTTTAGCAACACTTGAATACTGTATTTTCAATCTGCATTTCGTTACAGATGGGGAACCTTTGGCTACATAGGACTGACTGTATTTATTGAAAAAAATCCACATATAAGTGGATCCGTGCAGTTCAAACCTGTGCTGTTCGAGGGCCATCTGTTGCGTAGTCCCCTCTTATCCGTGGTTTCACTTTTGGCAGTTTCGGTTACAGGTGGTCAACCACAGTCCCAAAATACGTGAGTACGGTACAGTAAGATACTTTGAAAAAGACAGAGAGACAGAATAGGAGTTATTGTTAATCTCCCACTGTGCCTAATTTATAAATTAAACCTTATCATAGGTATGTATGTACTCATATTACTAAACACATTGCTAACGAAATCCTTATTTTCTCTTTCTAGCTAGGAAAAACAGTATATAGAAGGCTTGATGTTATCCACAGTTTCAGGCATCCACTGGAGGTCTTGAAACATATGTCTTGCAGATAAGGAAGGACAACTGTATCTTTATTCTCTCCTTTTATGTCACGATCATCTGGCTTGGTCAGAATTCTAGGTTGCAAATCATGTCTCCTCAGTGTCACAGTTAAGAAGCCTGATGCCCTTGTTATTTCCAGTCCTTGGGAGGTGAACTCCTTCCCCTTCTCCCATAACTGCTGTATGTTTTAGAATCTTTCTATTCCTGATCCTGAGACTTCACAATGATGTGCCTTCAGGTGAGTCTTTTTGTTTATTCGATTTCTCAGCCCCAGTAAACCCTTGCAATCTGGAAACACATTCTTCAATTGTGGAAAAATTTTCTGTATTATTTTTCTGATAATATCCTCTCCTCTCTTTTCTCTGTTTTCTTTTGCTGGAACTCATATTAACCAAGTGTGAGACCTCCATTTCCAATCTCTAATTTTCTTACTTTTTCTCTCATATTTTCTATTTCTTTGTTTTGTCTTTTCTTTTTTCCTCACCTTTACCTTCCAACCCCCTTATTGAATTTTTGTATTGTTCTTACCACATTTTTAATTTCTAAAATCTTTTCCTTCTTTTGTGACTCCCTTGTTTATAATATCCTGTTCTTGTTTCAAATATAATAATTTCTATTTTCTATCCAAGACTATTGACATAGACCCGCTTGAGCCCAAAGATCATGTTCTGATTATAACATTCTGCCTAAACAACCATCTTTCCTTGGTTCATAGTCTATTCCTTTGAGAACCTAGAAATGATCAAAATTGCTTTCTGATGTGGACCATAAACTGGAGCTTATGCTACGTAAGAGTAAGGACCATGTCTGTACTATTTACCAATATATACCCTGCATTTAACACAATTCCTTCCATGAGGAGATGTTCTATAAATATTTGGCAAATGAATAAATGAATGGTGCAAGAACTGGAGTCCCTTGATTTTAATAAAACAGCCAGATAGGAGGAAAAGAGAGGCTTTCTAGTTCTTGTGTTGTCACAGCCATTCAGCAACTCTCGATATGATAAAACAATTTCAGAGTGAGAGTGTGGCCCTGTCCTCCAGTCTGCCTAATGGAAATGGAACCCTCTAAGAAATTGCAGAAGCAGGAGAGGTGTTTAACAGGGCTGCCCAATGAGCTCATTTATAATGTTAACAAACCAAATTCCTGAGCAAGCTCAAAGGCCCCTGCTGGACCTGTCAGCCAGGAGAGACAGCTGTCGGTCAGGATTCATAGCTGGCAGGCGCCTGCCCTGAGGGCCAGCCTGGCAAGGGGGGCTGGGTGGGAGCGGGAAGATAACAGAGATAAATCTAAATTCATTCTGGAAGCAGTCACACTCAATGACATATTCACTGACTTCTTCAACAGCTCATTTGATAATGTTCTCTCTGCACTATTCATTTTTCTGAAAGATGAAAGCAGGCTGAGGATCTCATCTGCTCGCTGATGCAGGGAAAGAATTTGAAATTAGCACACACACATGCACGCATGCCCGCGCGCGCGCGCTCACACACAGACACACACACACTCGAAAGGAGGAACTGGTGGGGGAAGGAGGAAGTGTTCTGATGACCAGTTTAGTGGCTGGTCCTGACACAGGAGACCTAGCAGCTGGGTGTGAGCTCACCTTTAATTAGTTATGCATTATAATTCACCTATGTACTAATGGGCAGATGTAAGGCTCAGTGGGGGTGGGGTGGGCACTTATCATGATCATTAATTGCTTGAAGAATATTATCTGCCTGTTGAGGTGCAAGTCATGACTTGAAATGGGAGGGAAAAAGGTCAGTGTCTTAGGGTTAGGTGCTACTTTCTTTCTCAGTGGGTTTCAAGTTCCATTGTTCCCATGGCATAAATTAATGGATATTTTTTGAGTGCCAGCCACTGTTCAGGGTCCAGGGGTGCAACAGAAAATGAGACACAGGTTGAGCTTTCTGTTACCATCTTCCAGTGAGACAAACTCAAAAACATTGAACTCTAAGACAGGCAGTAGTTGTATTCTTTGCTAGTACCCACTAGCAGAGAGGATAACTTTTTAAAAAATTTAATGCTGTCACATGGCTTCTCAATTAAATGAATGTCGTGAAGTAGAGCCTAAACAGTACAGGCTTTGGAATCAGGAAATCTGGGTTTGAATCCTGACTTCTATTTCACAGCAGTGTGACCATGAGCAATTGACTTTGTATGTTTTGGTCACATTTTCCTCCTTGGTAAAATGGTGTCAATGGGTTAAAAAAAAGCCCCAAACTGTAAGATAATGTAAAGAGGTTTATTCTGAGCCACATATGTGTGACCATGGCCCAGGGAACATAATCTCAAAAGGTCTTGAGAAAATGCACCTGAGGCAGCTGGGTTACAGTTTAGTTTTATACATTCATAGAGGCAGGAATTACAGATAAAATCATAAATCAATACATGGAAGGTATACACTGGGTCAACCCAAAAAGGCAGGACATCTTGAAGCAGTGGGGGCTTACAAATCATAGGTGGGTTTTAGGGATTCCTTAGGTGGCAATTGGTTGAAAGAGTTAAGTGTTGTCTAAAGACCTGGAGTCAGTAGAAAGGAATGCTTGAGTTAAGATAAGGGGGTCTTCTATCTGTCATGTGATGCTATACAAGAATCAGGTTGGAAAGCAAGCCACATTGTACTGGGTTAAAAAAAAAAAAAAAAAGCCCATTTAGTGATTTTTTTCACTTGTAGGCATGACTTACCAGACTTCTTAGAAAAGAATTTGTTGAGATTATTTATGTGTAGTGTATAAATGCCATATGATGATTGTGACATTACACATCTCTTCCCTACTCTGTGTTCAGTGACCTCATGCTGGTGGCTTGATATCAGTCATGGTAGGGACGTCTATGCCATGGAAATCTGCAAATGTTACAAACTGGGGCTTTTTGCTTTTGGTTTTGTTTTCCCCTGAGAGCTGGTTGTTGAACATTTACCAATACACTACTGGTGGAGAGCAGAATTTGCAAAGCCCAGGGGGTGGGCATAAATGTTGTACTCCGGAAACTTAAAGAGTTTGACACTACTAAAGTGTGGAGTGCAAGTTCAGATGTGGTGTAGGTAAGCAGGGTCAGTCATAATTTCAACTTCGGAAGTTGGAACCTTCAATACTTTAGTACTTCAATACTTTATTAAAAATAATTAGCTGTGAAGCACCACAACACAGTACTAAATACAGTTGTGTGTTGACATCCCAAAGTTGAGAATCTCTGTTGTGGAAGTCCCTGAGACATTGTAAGCAGGGGGTGATTAGGTCGTATTTATCTATTAATTTATTTTTATTGTAGTAAGAACACATAACATGAGATCTGCACTCTTCACAGATTTTTAAGTGTACGATACAATATTGCTATCTATAGGTGCGATGTTGGACATCAGCTCTCTAGAACTTACTCATCTTGCCTAATTGAAATTGTATACGTGTTGATTAGCAACTCCCCATTTCTCCCTCCCTCTACCTCCTGCCAACCACCATTCTGCTCCCTTCTTCTATGAGTTTGACTACGTTAGATAACTTACAGAAGTGGGATCATGCAGTATTTTTCCTTCTGTGACTGGCTTATTTCCCCTAGTATCACGCTTTCAAAGTCTATCCACATCGTCACATATTGCAGGGTTTCCTTCTTTTTTAAGGCTGAAGAATATTCCATTGTATGTCACTATGGTCTGAATGTTTGATGTCACCAATGTTATAATATTTGTTGTTTTTATGATTCTTTGCTGTTTTTTATCTTTTGCTAAGGGACAATGTTTTTGACAAGAATAATATTTATTAATATAGGGAAAAGAAACCTCTACATTTCCTCAGATGTGAAGTCATTCTACGTGAGGGATATGGAAAGACGATGTCTATGGCCACGTGAGCACTCATCTGGGGGTCTGCTTCACCTTTTTCTTCTCTTGACGAACCGCCTTTCCCATTTACTCATAGCCTCTCTGACCTCTTAATTCCAGGTCACTTGAGGCTCAGGCTCCTACGCCAGCGAGAGTGCTGACCAGAGTCTTCACGTTTTGTAGTTCAAATTCCCAAGCAGAGAACGTGGGCGACTCAGACTGGCCTCTGTGCTGCATCCCTGGGGTCCAGTGTCCATCTCGGTGTGTGGATCAGGTGCCACCCCCTGGCTGCTGGGGCTCTGGCCAAGGGCCACTGCACACAGAGGGAGCATATACAGAGAACCTATATGATTCTCTTTCTATTAATGTCTTCTTTTAATATATTTTTACTCTTATAATTTGAAAGGATAATATTACTTTTTATTCTATTAGAAATTATTGCAAGTTACAATTTGTCTAAAACTTTTCATCAGCGTTGAGAATGAATGAAGCAGTGCCTTTGGTTCCTTCCTATATTGGATAAGGAACTAAGTATACGTTAAATTTTCCTACTCATTCCCTTTGCTGCTCTGATCTTGGATTTCAGATCCTGATTATTATTGATACTATAAATTATTTTAAAATAATCTCCTCTCAATATATGTATGTATATATTTTACCTAAAATACAAATCTAAATTTTGTTTATTTTTTTGTTCACTAATTATACTGTGAAATTTCCATTCTTGAGTTCTTTACGTTATGATTCATATCTTGGCTGAAATACTTCTTCAAGTTATAAACACCAGCCCAATTTCCCACCGCACACATTATTCCCCTCACAGAGGGTTCAGTGTTGTTTATCTGCTGAGCCTTTTTGGAACAAAGATTATCTTTTTCTTAATTCCATATACAGAATCCTTCTTAATTTATATTGTATATTCTTCAGCCATAGTCTTCCATTTTTTCCCTCATCCTCTGTAGAAGTAATATATTTGACTATTGGAATTGGCTGTTTCTTTTTTCTATTTCAGAAGAAGCATCAAGCTAGCTTGTTTTGTTTTCTTCCTTTTTGGATGACTGTTTTTCTGTCTGTATACCTGCAGTGTTTTAGCTCTGAATCTAAAAGACAAAAAAGTCAATAGAATAAATCCAGATATTTGTTTTTATTACATGTGTCTAGTGTAAAATGATCCCCTTTAATATACAGACAAATTTATTTACATCATGAATACTTTTTCTCTTGTTTTCTTCTGTGTACTCAATTCTCCCCTCCTGGTATTACCCTGGATGTTTTGGACCTCCAGAATCTGCCATGCCCTTCCCTGCCCCCATCCCCCACTTATTTCTTTTTCTCAGACAATGTTCTTAAATTTCTATTCTGTCTCTGTTCCTCAGAATACATCATCTCTTCTTCTTTGTGTGTCTGTCACCTTTCCCTAACTCTTAGCACTGGTGCTTGTTTCTCCCTATTGTTGATCCTCCTTATTGACCATTTTAATAGGAAAATAGAAGGTAAGGGAGAGTTGAACTCATGATCTGGCCATCGTGATCCTGACATCCCTTCTAATTTCTAGAGGCTGTTTCTGGGTACTTGCTGCCAAAACTTATGACAGAAAGGGAGAGTTGATTCCACGTGGATATAAAGGCTGATGAGGAAATAACAAAGCCTGTAAATGACTTGAGTTAAAGTCCTATTCCAGGGAGGCAAAGGATGGGATCAAGCTATAGCAGAGCTAGAGGGACAGGCCATATTCAAGCGATTTTCCTGATAGGAATAGATCCATCCGAGTGAGATGTTGAGGGCAAGGTTAGTGGTAGTTAAAGCAGACCCCAGGAGAGGTGAGTGGAGAAGAACACATGGGTGTCCAACCCTACAGGGTGTCGTCCAGCCATACTGCTTGCATCGAGACCAGTGGCAAAGCCAGTAACACAAGGGTTCCCTTGACTTCTGCTTCCTCTCCTGTCCCTCATATTCAATTAATTACTTGCTCCTATTGATCCCTTGTCCCCATGAGTGATGAAGCCCATCCTCATCTCTCCCTAATCTATTGCCACCAACTATAATAGACTCCCATCTGGCCTTCCTACTTATCACCTCCTATATGTGAAATACATATTACACCCCTTCTCAGATGAAAACTTTTGTGACTTTCCCTTATCCTCAGGATATATCCCCACTCTCCCTGGTCCTGCTGTACATGGCTCCAGCAATCCCCACACTGACCCCCTTGTTCTGTGCACCCATTTTCACTTCCTCCTCCCAGATGACCACCAGCTCTTACCCTTGCCTCCAGGCCTCTGGTGCCAGAAACACTCCTTTTCCCATCTTTCTGAATGCACCCTTAGCTCTTCCTTGGCCCTGATTTGGGTCTTCTCCCCACCTTTAGCTTTTCGTCAAATATGCTTCATGGTTCATCTCTGTCCCATAGGTAGCTCTCCCAAAGGGCTTGTACAAAGTGAGCTAATGCAATAACACCATAGTGAGCTGAATAGTGGCCACTAAAAGGATAGGTCCACATCCCAGTCCCCAGAACCTGTCAATGTTACCTAATATGGGGACAGGGTCTCTGCAGATGTGATTAATGATCTTGAGATCATCCCAGATTCCAAGTGAACCCTAAATCCAATAACACGTACTTTTATAAGATAGGAGAGGAGAAATCACAGACACACAGAGAAGGAAAAGGCAGAGAATGTAGTGGTGTGGTCACAAGCCCAGGAAGCTGGAAGCTACCAGAAGGCAGAAGAGGAGAGGATCCTCCCCCAAGAGCCTCTGCAGGGAACATGGCCCTGGTGGCACCTTGAATTTAGACTTTTGGTCTCCAAACCTCAAAGAGATAAATTTCTGTTGTTTTAAGCCACATTATTTGGCAATTTGTTATGGGAGCTCTGTGATGGACAATCTTTCTGAATTTCATTTAATTTGGTCTTTAAAAGGAAGTAGCTAGAGCCCTGTGTCTGACATTTTCTTCTCTCCTCATTCTTTTGTGAAGAAAATCTGGTCCTTCTGTGTTAGCATTCACCTTGGGTATTTATGCTATTGTATTGGGTTAACAAAATCCCCTTTCAACTATTTCTTTCTCTCTGTCTAAACTAATGATCCATTGTACTCTAGTAGCTGGCACCTTCTGTTTCTTAAAGTCATCTCTCTCTCTTTTTCTCTTTCCCCCATTCTCTCTCTCTCATCTCTACCCTTCTCAGACTTCAGTAGTTTCTTTAAAATTAAAGCATACAGCCAGTGTGCCCTGTCTCAAGTGGAAAGCCAAATTTCATTACCAATTGGAGCACTTTAAATCAATATTTGGACATTTAATGATTTTGCTCATTTTATTTGAATACATTAGAGAAGTCTGATAGGCCTATTAGGGTCCCTGTGATTAACATCTTCGAATCAGCAAAAGGTGCCAATTTAAAAAAATCATCTTATTTCAGGCCCACCATAAAAATCTGCATAATTTAGCAATTATTTTATCATTTTGAATATATATTAAAAGCAGTTTTCAGTGTTTAATTAGAAGATATAGTCAACATATTTTAAAGTGAGCTACCTCCTCCATATATTAGAGCTGAAAGTGAGAAATATTTGGGGCCAGCTCCAATTTGTGAACTAGCTTCACATCATATTTCTGCCCAAGGCACACGTGACCCTCAATCATCCTGTGTGTCCCTCTCATTAGGAACAGATTTACCACTAATCAGATGAACTAGAATTTCCCCTAGAGGCTATAGATGGTGACACCACAATAAATGAAAAGGCTATGTTCTTAAAACTCGGGAACTTCTTTAAAACCTTAACCCCAGAGGAAGAAATCCTACAGGCTTTCTTGGATGTATTCTAAGAAGGCCTGGACTTAGCCATGGTTCTGCTGTCTTCCTGTGCAAATTAGGGTTTGTGAAGATGGTTATCACTTATCCCTTTCGCCCTTCCCAGTCTCCCTTATTTAGGGCCCATAATATGTCCATATCTGTCAAGTACAAGCTCATAATTAAATATCTTTAAAATCCAGATGGTTGCCATTAGTAGATATCTGGACATTTGCTCAAAAGGTTTGGATAGGTCTGGATAGGGCATCAACCAAGCAGGTGTGTGTGGGTGTGCGACAGCTTGTCTTAGTTAAAACAGGACACTGACCTAGTATGGTGTGGGTGTTGCCAGCCAGGAAATATCAATGTAGAAAAACACAAAGGGGATACCTGGCCATTGAATGCTGGGCAGAAAGATACAGGGCTAGAAGTAGGGAATAAACACTGGGCATGACAGATGCCAAACATTAACAAGCCTGAGTGGAATGGTTTCAGGGTGCAGAGTCTGTGCAATGGTACCCCATGGACAATGGGCACATGATATGTGGGTTGGGTATGCTTACTTAATGGTCTAGGCAGATAATAGCTACAGGGAAATCTTACTCAGCTGATGTCACCTCAGAATCTGTTCCTCCTTCAACCTTCCCCTGGCGCTGGCCTATCACCAATAATTCACCAGGCTCTCTTCTCTTCACCCACCCTTTGTGCATTCTTCAGCATCAGCTTCTTTTTCCCAGTTTGGAACCAGTTTCTTCTCAGTTATTTGACTTCTGCACCTGAGCATCTTGGGATCTCAGCCCCTCCTCTGATCACCAGCACCCATCATCCCTGGCAGTATAGAAAAGTGATGCTTTCATATAAACACTCAAGGACAACAGGAAAACAGGGGCAGTGGGAGCTGCCATGAGATCATCCTGAGAGGAAGAGGAAGAATCCATAGGCAGATCAGGCAGGCAGAGGTGCTACAGGTGAGCAGCTGAAGCAGTGCCCAAAAGATTTTGTTTCTGGCTAAGTTATTGATGTAGTGTTGTACTATGAGATTGACCTACACAGGTAGACATGGTGCAAATATCACCTTAGGAAGCCATAAGAATTAATAAGGCTGAGCATGGTGGTTAGGATGACAGGCAAGTAGCCAAGGTGTCCTCAGGCAGAAAGACTTGAAACAGGGCCTGAGAAAGGGAAGTCATAGACTTCCTTCAGTGAAAGGAAGACCTCTTAGGGTTGTGATACCTCCAACCTCCCTCTGTCCTCAGCCCCCTCACTAGGTAACTGCCCTTGCCCATCTTTGAACATAGGACACATCAGCCAGTGCTTACTCACCTATATTAGGAATCCTACTTTAAACAAGGGACTAGGATGGATAATTCTAAGTGTGGTTATAGCATCACAGATTGATTGCTGTGCAGACTTACCCATTTCTTCCAAAATATGCTAATACCAAACCCTGTTTATTAACCAGAACTACATTCTCCAAATGCCTCATTTGAATCACAGACACCAACTGATCCCATTTGAACCTCTGGAGACAGAATCCTAGTTTCGTACTCTGATCTCATCTCTACCTCCACCATCTGCCTCAAGCATAGGAAGAACATAAAACACTCTCATCTGTGTCTCCATTACACTTCTGGAAGCAACAAGTGCCTATTGAGTACCACTGATGAAAGAAATTGAAAAGACACCCGAAAATCAAAAGATATCTCATGTTTATGGACTGGAAGAATTCATATTGTTAAAATGTCCATATTACCCAAAGCACTCTATATATTCAATGAAATCCCTATCAAAATCTAAATGACATTTGCCACAGAGATAAAAAAACAATCCTAAAATTTTTATAGAACCACAAAAGACCTCAAAGCAATCTTAAGCAAATAGAACAAAGCCAGAGACATCGTACTACCTGACTATGAAATCTAATACAAAGCTTTAGTAATCAAAATAGTGTGATACTGGCATAAAAACAGATACTTAGACCAATGGAACAGAATAAAAAAACAGAAATAAATCCATGTATTTATGGTCAGTTGATTCTTGACACAGATGCCAAGAACACACAGTGGGGAAAAGACAGTAGACAGTCTCTTTAATAAATGGTGCTGGGAAAACTAGATATCCACGTGCAGAAGAATGAAAATATACCCTCATCTCATACCATGTACAAAAATCTACTCAAATAGATCAAAGACTTAAACATAAGGTCTGAAACTATAAAACTACTGGAAGAAAACATAGAGGAAAATCTCAATGACATTTGTCTGGGCGATGATTTCTTTAATATGGCACCAAAAACATAGCAACAAAAGCAAAAATAGACACATGTGGTTGTATCCAACTAAAAAGCTGCTTCTGCACAGCAAAAGAAACAATCAAAATAATGAAGACACAACCTGTGGAATGGAAGAAAATATTTATAAGCCAAACATCTGATAAACAGTTGATATCTAAAATATATAAGGAGTTCAAACAACCCCATAGTAAGAAAACAAATAGCCTGGTTTAAAAATGGGCACAGAACCTGGGTAGATATTTCTCAAAAGAAGACATGCAAATGGCCAATTTTTTCTTATGGAAAAATGTTCAATGTCACTATTCATCAGGAAATGCAAATCCATTCCACAATGCAATATCACCTCATACATGTTAGGATGGCTATTACTGAAAAACACAAAGATAGCAAATGTTTTCAAGGATGTGGAGAAAAGACAACCCTGGTACACTGTTGGTGGGAATGTAAATTAGTGTAGTCATTATGGAAAACAGTATAGAGATTCCTCAAAAAATTAAAAATAGATCTACCATATGATCCAGAAATTCCACTACTGGGTATATATCCAAAGGATATGAAATTAATATGCTACAGAGATATCTGCACTGTCATGTTCATTGCAGCATTAGCCACAATACCCAAGATGTGGAATCAACCTCAGTGTCCATCAATGGATGAATGGATGAAGAAAATGTGATATATATACACAATGGAATACTATGCCACTTTTAAAAAGAAGGAAATCCTGCCATTTGTGACAACATGGATGAACCTGAAAGACATTATGTGAAATAAAATAAGCTAGGCACAGAGAGACAAATGCCACATGTTCTCACTTATATGTGGAATCTAAACAAGTGGAACTCATAGAAAAAGAGAGTAAAATGGTGGTTACCAGAGGTTTGGAGTTGGGGGAATTGAAGAAAGTTGGTCAAGGGATACAAAATTTCAGTTAGAAAGGAAGAGTAAGTTCAAGAGATCTATTGTACATCATGGTGACTACAGTTAATAATAATATATTATATACTTGAAAATTGCTAAGAGATTATATTTTAAATGATTGTACCACAATAAAAATGAGTAAAAAAAATGAAAAAAATCAAACAGAGCTTCAGTGAACTATGGGAAAATTTCAAGTTACCTAACATACATGTAATTGAAGTTCCAGAAAGAGAGACAACAAAGAGAATTCAGGAACAATATTTGAAGAAATAATGGCAGAAATTTTTCAATTTGGTAGGAATTCATCAACTTTCATCCAATGTCCAAATTTGATGAAAAACTGTATACCCATATATCGAAGATGCTGAATGGATCAAGGCTAAAGCAGCAAAAGGATAACCAAAAATTCCAGTGGCTATAGTAATATCAGAAAAAGTTGACTTCAAACAAATGTATTACCAGTGATAAGGAGGGATATTAAATAATGATAAATGGATCAATTCATCAAGAAGACATAATCTTAAATGAGTATCCATCTAACAACCAAGTTTTAAAATATCTGAAAGAAAAACTGATAGAACTGAAAGGGAAAAAAGACACAAATCCACAATTATATTGGAGATTTCAACACCCCTCACTCAGCAATAAATAGAACTAATAGGCATAAAACCTGTAAGAATATAGAAAACTTGAACACTCCTACCAACCAACCTCATCTAATTGGCATTTATATAAAGAACACTCCATTCAAGAGAAGAAGAATAAGCATTCTAGTCAATGCAAATGAATATTCACCAAAATAGACCATATTCTGGGCCATAAAACAAACTGTAACAAATATAAAAGAAATAACGTCATGCTAAATATGCTCTCTAACAAAAATAAAATTAAACTACAGATAAATAACAGTAAGATATCTGCATGATTCCAAAGTATTTGGAAATTAAACAACCTATTCCTAAATAACTTATGAATTGAAGAGTATGTCTGAACAGTAATTAGAAAGTATTTTGAATTGAATGAAAATAAAAATACAATGTATCAAAGTTTCTGTTTTTAGTTAAAGCAGCACTTAGAGCAGAGGTCAACAAACTATGGAGGTATAGCCATTCAAGCTAATAATTGTTTTTACATTTTTAAATGATCATTAAAAAAAAAGGACACCAACAATGACAATTACTTGACAGAAAAAAATTATAGCTTGCAAAATCTAAAATATTTACTATCTAGCTCTTTACAAAAATGTTTGCCAATCCCTTGCTCACAGGGAAATGAATAGCATTAAATATTTATATTATAAATTAAGAAAGTTCTCAGATCAATAATCTAAGTTTCAATCTCAAGAAGCTAATAAATAAATAACAAAACATAAAGCATACAAAGAAAGGATATCATAAAGATAAAATAGAGATCATCAATATTGAAAGCAGAAAATTTATAGAGAAAGTCAATAAAACCAAAGGCTGGCTCTATGAAAAGATCATTAAATTGATAAAACTCTTGGCAGAGAACAGAAATGACCAATGTTAGGAAAGAGGAGACACAACCACAGAGTCCACAGATATTAAAAATATAATGCCATGTTATGAAAAACTTTATTTTAATAAATTTAGATTACATGGATACATTCCCTGAAAGAAAATCACTCGAGAAGAAATAGATAACATGAATAGCTCCATAACAATTAAAGAATTATATATGTGGTTAAATCCTTCCCACCAAAACCAAAAAATAAATTTAAAAAACCTTTATGTTCAGATACCATGCCTGTCAAATTTTAGTAAATTTTATGAAACAAATTATACCAATTATATCAATTCTACACAAACTCTTCCAGAAAGTAGAAGAGGAGAGAACACTTCCCAATTTATTTTATGAAGGCAGCATTACTCTGATAATAAAACATGAGAGAGAGATTATAAGAAAAGAAAACTGCAGAAAAATAACGCTTGTGAATAGAGAAGCAAAAATTCTTAATAAAGCATTAGCAAATGAAATCCCATTAAGTGGGGTTTATGTCAGGAATGCAAGGTTGGTTCAGCATTAAAAAAACAATCAATACAATTTATTATATCAACAGACTCAAAAGAAAAATTGTAAGATTATCTCAATAGATACATGAAAGCATTTGACAAAATTCCTTACTTAATTATAATAAAAACTCTGAGTAAATTAGAAATAGAACTTTCTCAAATTCTAAAAGGACATCTTCATTAGACTGATAGCTGGTATGTTTAATAGCAAAAAGCTGAATACTTTCCTCCTAAAAAGGAAGGTGTCAGCATTCATCACTTTTACTCAACATTGTACTGTAGTCTCCGGCCACTGAAATAGGTAAGAAAAAGAAATAAAAGTCATGCAGATTGGAAAAGAAGAAGAAATACTGTCCTTATTCATAATTGACATAATTATGTAGAAAATCCAAAAACATCTTCAAAAAATTATTTGAACTAATAAGTGACTTTAGTGACGTCACAGGATATTGGCTCAAATATAAAAATTAATGGCATGATATAGTTTAGCAACAAGTAATCAAAATTGAAATTTAAATTATGCAGAAATCCACAAAAACATTGTTGAGAGAAATTAAAGAATACCTAAGTAGAAAAATAAACAGCAGATCTTGAGAATTATTTACCCAAAACTCCATCCTCTTCACCTTTTGCTAGAGTCCATTATTTTGTTTACATGCTGACCCTACCCGTTGGTGGCTTGATCCCTAGCTCCCAGGTAAATCTTGGGGTGTAATCTTATTCTTCCAATCACTGATTGGTTTAGAGGAGGTGAGCATGTGACCCATATGGCCAATGAGATTTGAGTGGAACTCTACTGGGGTGGCTTCTGGAAAAGGCTTTCTTGTTGATGAAGAGTCACATCTCTTCATCTCTTCTTTTGCTAGATGTGGTTCAGGTGAATATAAGGTCTGGAACTTTGGTTATGACGAGTTGAGTTAATCTGAGGATTGGTCTGACAAACAGGAAGGCAGGAAAAAAAAAATGACATTTTAACAAAAATCCTAGATAAAATTGTTAACCTGCTGAGTTACCCAGTTCTGTGGAGCCACCATGTGGGGGGACTTACTGTTCTATGAAAAAATAAATAATATGTATTTTAAAATTCATTTTACTTTTGGGTTTCTGATACTTTCATCCAGAAGCACCCTAACTGATAAAATTATGTTTCTCAAGCTAAGTCAATTGTTCTGTGCTTCAGTTTCCTCACCTTTTAATTAGGGATAATAACAATAATGCTAATAATACTTAGCTCAAAATTTTTAGGCAGATTAAATGAGATAATACAAGTAAAGTATACAGTATAATAGCTAAGCACTCAATACATATTAGCTGTTATCATTATTATTATTAAATAATATGTTGGATATCTTCCCCAAATATAAGATAAAATCATGCATGAAACAAAAAGATTTAATTCAATCAGTAAACACGGCTGTCTGCTATATATCAAACCTGTCACAATAGCTGTGATGAGTCCCTATCTCTCAAAACTCACAGAGTCAAGGGGAGCAGAGTCCAGAAAAGAGGCAATTATAGCACAGTACTTTGGCCATTTACAATTGCTGTGACTGGCTAAGTATGGGGTGTCCAGGTTACACAGGGAAAGGGCCTTTAATTCTGGCTTGGTGGAGTATTAAGTTAGTAGGACTTACTGGAGGAGGTAACATAGAGGCTAGGGATCTGAGAACATATGTGAAATATCCAGACGAAGAGAGCCCAGTAGAACATTTGGAAGGCATCCTAGGCCAAGGAAAACATATAAATAAAGTTTAGAGTTGAGGAAGAGCATAGGGCATTCAGGGAACTCTGAACAGTTCAGTGTGGCTAAGCCAGAGATTACCAGGCTAAGAGCTGGATGGGCACCTTCAGGACTCATGTAGGGCCTTTCTAAGTCATGAAAAGGAGAAACCTCCAGGCTTCTTGAGAGGGGGTTCTAATTTAGAAACCAGCATAAAGTAGGTCTTAGTAATGAAAGCTGTGCTGCTCCTAGTTCATGTCTCTAAATATGAATTTGACCTGTTATTTATTTAAGATGCGAAGCTCTTGCCTATAGATCAAAGACCTCAGCTTAAAAAAAACATAAAATCTGGCTGAAGTTAAGATTGAAACTTTTAAAGTGGAGCAAGTTATAAATTAACAAGTTTCCTACTGTATGCATGAATTGGAGGCTCACACTGAATTAGGTCACAGACCTGGACCAGACTAATTGGCTTTCATTTTTTTGGGTCCCCAATCTGTGACAGATATTCCAGGAAAGGCAGATGGGAAGGTTGGGGATTACTGGGCAAGTAGTAAGGCACAGAATAACAAAAGTAATCAAATTTAGAGACGCTCAATTCAGGAAGTTTCTTAGATACCCTGTGGTCAGAGTCCTGAAACTCTTTAAAATATGTCACCCTTTCTTCAGATGCTCAAGTTTATCTTGGTAGATTGCAAAAATGGCCAAAAATTTCTCCAATCCCTGTATACATGCCTTTGTATTGTATTGTGTATTGACTTTGCATCTTTTTCTACCAAGAGATAGATTCTGTGTCTTCACCCCTTAAGTCTCAATTTGGCCTTATTACTTGTTTTTGCCAATGGAATTTTGTCAAATAAGATGCAGGCAGAGGCATGGAAAGCACTTGCTCACTAAAGTTTGTCCTATTTTTCTGCTCTTTGGAACCCTAAGATCACCATGCAAATAAGCCCAGGCTAACCTGCTGGGGATAATAGGCAGTGCAGAGGGAGGTCCAATCATCCAAGTCATCCCAGTCAACACTATCAGAAACTGATCAACCAGCTGCCCTTAGTCTCATGAGTGAGCCCAGCTGTGACACTCTGAAGTGGAGCCCAGCCCAAATTGTTGAACCACACAATCAGGAACTAAATAAACAATTGGTTTAAGCCACTATGCTTTGGCACATTTTGTTATGTGGCAGAAGCTAACTCTCTATTCAGTAAAAAGCTCAACATTAAAAAGAGGAGAAATAAGATCTGATCTGATTGAAGCAGTGGTGGAGAGGGAGCCTTGGCCACTCTCTTCCTCGACCACATCCCTCTTTCCCTGGTAGTCCCTAAAGGGGTTCTGCAGAGCCAATAGTTCCCTGAATAAGAGTCTGACAAATTTGAGTAAGTCCAATGCCTATTTTACAGATGAGAACACTGAGGCTCAGAGATAATTCTGACTGGGGCTAATTGGTGCACTATGAATGTGTGGCCGTGGCTTATAGATGGGTACGTGAGAACCAGTCAGACCCAATGAGACACTTATGGTGAGAGAATATGAGGTGAGGAACAGTTTCAGCCATTCATGAGAGACAATCTTACCTAAGAATGGAGTCACCACAGCAGGGAGCAGAGAGGAGAGATGAAGAGAAGTCAATCCCAGTGATATTGTATGGACCCAGCTGAAGATGAGCAAGATCTACTTTGGACTTCCCAGTTACATGATGAATAAATTCCCCCATGTTTCTTAAGCCAGTATGAACAGTATTTTACATCACTTTTAAACAAGATTTCTAATTGATTCATCTCTTCTGATACACATGTTCAAGTTCACTTGGATGGTCAGTGTCCATGCTGAGACTACCCACTCGTTTCTGAATCCTTCCTATTTTCTCCCCAATAGGACAGGACCTTCAGATGGATAAAAGTAACCCTCTTGTCCCTTGCTGTATCTTTCCTGAATGTAGAAACTTTATATGAAGAAGGTAGAAGTGGTATTTCAAGCACATAGAATCTTTTGATGGTGTACCTGGAAGCAGAAATACGTGGAAATCCAGAAAAATGGACCAGCAGTATAAAGAGACATGCCAACAAGTACAAAGTGTAATTTGAACCTGAATCTAAGCAATTATCCTGTGTCATTAAATTACAGCTCTCTAAATCTCTCTCATTTGGGATCAGAATTGGTATCAGGATGTGGACAAGAAGGAGAGCTTTGCTCCTACTGGGGTTCAGGGGAGCTTAGACGTAGGGAGATAATGGCTGCAGGGGACAGGAAGTCAGATTGACTGTTATCACCAACCAGACACAAAACGTGACATGCAGAACAATGTTGCCAACCTACGATATCAGAACTTAGAGCAGAACCCTGTCTTTCTGATGTGAACCCACACACACTGCACTTGGACAAATGTATGCTCTATCTAATCATCGGAAAGTAAAAATAGGCTTTTCCTTCTTCTACTTGTTTGCAAATTGAAAGTCTAACAACTTTACCACTCAACTGCTTGATGATTAGTAGGCGGTAATTTAAACTATACACATTATGCTAAGTATCCTTATATTAATTCAGTCTGAGTGAGTTTTTATAAAATGCTTTGTTCTGCTCAATAAAGTTAATTATATGTTCTATGTTTTATTACTGAGTGTCTTGATTTTTTTAAACATAATGGCAGCTTCAATTGCATTTCCTTATAAACTCGAGTGTGTAACAAAAAGCAATCTATATAAGGAAGCAGAGCTGTCCACTCCCCACTACCCTGCCTCTTGTACCCCCAATAGCCTTACAGAGGTGGAGAATGTCCTGTATGTTTATAAGGGGCTGGCTGTACCCCAGAGATCCAGGATCCAAAGCCCTGAGCAAATAGTAGGGCCCTGAGAAACTTCTCCTATGTAGAAGGGGAAGGAGATACGTGGTCTAAGAGCTATGAGCAGAAGAACCCAGGGTTGATTCTACTGGGCTTTAAAAGCAAGAGGTTAAGAGGATGGAACCTAACCAATATGTGAGCAATTCCACAAAACATGGGTCCATTCTGGATAGTGTACCTCCTGGTGGTGCTCACGGATCCTGTGCAGATTGCCTCTCAGATAAAGAGTGTGTGCTATACTCAGCCTGGGTCTAAGAGCTCAGGAAGGCATGGAAGAGAGATATCCTTTTTATGAAGGTTATAATAGAAAGGCAAATGGCTAGAATTTATTGAGTATTTCTCTTAGCACTAAGCACGTTACATATATTAATCCATTTAATCGTTTGTAGAACTCCATGAGGTAGGCAGAAACGAGGAAAACTGAGGTTTGGAGAGCTTAGGCAACTTGGCCATAGAGCCAGTGAAGTAGTGCATAGAGTCAAGAGGGGCAATCGGGAGTCAGCAGCCAGCAGAGACAGTAAAACCAGAGCCAGCCCAACTCTCAGGAAAACCTCAGGGAACTGGGGGGGGTTAGCAGCAGAGGAGGAGGAAGCAGACCTGGATGGGTTTTCAGAGTGGACATCCTCTCTGCATTGAACATCAGCAGCTTCAGGTGCATGTGGGAAGGAAGCCATTAAAAAGCCAATAGATGCTATGCTACTAAAAAAGAAAGGAGAGAATTAGCTGTTATTTATCTCATTTTTACAAGAATAATCTAGTAATATATTTTTATTTAATTAACACAATTCACATATTTAGGATATTGACTTATTTAATTAGTGACTTAAGGACATTTCACCCATCACAGAGTTTCGTACACGGTAGGAACTAAATAAATATTTTAAAATATTTATTAAATAAATAACCTCATCGATGATCATTACTAAAATTATCTTACATGTGCACTGCTGCATATGGTTTAGTTTAATGGGAAGACTATAGAATTGATAGAACAGGTTTGAACACAGCTTCCAGCATATTTTTGCCATGTGGTTTTGGACGAGTCATTTGAACACTCCAAGTCTCATTTTTTGCAACTATAAATGGGAATAATGGTAACAGTAGGCTTGCCCTCAGGCCTGTTTCTCAGATCAAGTGAGATAATGCATATGAAAGCATTCTAGAAACTATAAAATACTATCTCTACTTTAGGTTCCATTAACCTAATTAACATTCCTGTTTACAAATACATTGCATTTTGACAGTTAATATTTCACTGGATTGGTCCATTGGCAATTACATTCAGAGTGGAGCTACAGATCACCAGCCAGGGATGGTTTTATACAAGCTGCTGTTTCTTGATCCATTTGTGGTAGAAATAAGCCTGGACAGGTATTCAAGAAACTCAAGCTTCAACCCCTGGCTTTTCCATTCCACACAATTACTGTGTGACCATAGACAAGCTAATACAATTTCTTAATCTCAAATTTCACTACTAAAAATTATAGATGAAAAGGATATCTTCCCTTCCCACCTTACAGGGTTGTGGTAAGGAAACTAGGACTGTCAAAAATCCAAGTGTCAAATGGTATCTTTACCTCCCCTGATTTAGCCAGTACATGACGTATATGACCACTCAGAATGTGTACAAGCCATGATACACCTAAGGTATGCTTTAGACCCTGGACAAAGCAGGGACAATAATCCAGTGGATTCAAACAATCAACAAGTTTTCTGAACACCTGTGAGTGCTCAAAATCCAATTAGGAAAATGAAGGTCAATTTCATAGAGAGGAGAGATAGTGCCCCTTATCTGAGGGTGATATATGCTGAGACCCCCAGCAGATGCCTGAAATTGTAGATAGGACTGAACCTTATATGAACTGTTTTTTTCCTATACATACATACCTATGATAAAGTTTAACTTATAAATTAAGAACAGTAAGAGATTAACAACAATAACTAATAATAAAATAGAACAATTATAACAATATATTATAGTAAAAGTTATGTGAATGTAGTCTTGCATTCTTTTGCAAAGTATCTTATTGTAGGCTGGGTACAGTGGCTCACCCCTGTAATCTTAGCACTCTGGGAGGCTGAGGCAGGAGAATCACTTGAGGTCAGGAGTTTGAGACCAGCCTGAGCAAAAGCGAGACCCTGTCTCTACTAAAAATAGAAAAATTAGCCAGGTGTTGTGGTGCACACCCATAGTCCCAGCTACTCTGGAGGCTGAGGTAGGAGGATCACCTGAGCCCAGGAGTTTGAGGTTGCAGTGAGCTACGATGATGCCATTGCACTCTAGCCACGGCCACAGAGTGAGGCCCTGTCTCAAAAATAAAAAGAAAAAAATCATATTGTACTATACCACAGGTAACCAAAACTGAGGAGAGCAAAACTGCGGCTAAGGGGAACTACTGTAATCCAAACTATCAGATAATCTCCCTCACCACCACTAAAAAAAGAAAAGTACATTTTCTCTAGATTCAACATACATCGCTGTCAACCTATGAAATAGTGGTGTCAGGTTCTTCCAGGCACAGTTTCATTCATGTTTTCAGCACTCCTCCCGGTAAAGCAGGGAGATCAATGTCTGATTTACAGAGAAGGAAACAGCTTCAGAAAATCTAAGCAGTGTGTGTAAAGTCGACAGTCTCCAGGGTGGAGGGGCAGGTACAGTGCAGTACAAGCCAAGATTCCAGCCCAGGAATCTTGGGACCCACACAGCCCACTGGCTCTTCCTCACCAACCCTCAGTGTGCCCATCTGTAAGGAGCTCTCGCTCACAGTTGTGGCGATGGCGATTCTGAGAAAGTGGCAGCCTTGTTTCTATTCTGCTCTTGTGAGGAATCCTATGAATGATTTATGGCCAAAGCCTTTTCTTCTCTCTATCCCTCTTGGAACTTACTTTTAGATATTTGTCCATTCAGTTACAGGTTTTATTGAAAACTGACTTCATCAATCACAACTTACAAACCTAGGGACAAAAGACACAGAGTGAACGTTCCACTCAATTCTCTTTTCCAAGGAGAAATTCCTATTTCCTTCACCTTCTAAGAAAAAATAAAGTAGCTTTAACTACTAATCACAACTAATGGAAGATGCACTCTGCTATTCTCGACTACAATGACTTGAGGCAAACCCCAGGGAAGTCAATATTAGATCAATTTTTCGGCTGTCGGCTGGAGAAGGTGTAAAAAGCTCCCACCATGGGTCCATTGTGTAGCCCTGTGAGGGCTGCATCTGACTGGGAAACATTTAAATCTATTTTCTTTTGACCTCTGAGGCCTCTTAAGTGAAGGGAAAAAAAGCCCTTTGCAACAGGTCTGGTGTTTTGACATTCATTTTCAGAGCACAGGGTCTTTCTGAAGGAGGAGAGGGCAAATGCTTATGGTTAATGGAAGCCATGCTGGGCAATTGGTGTCATCAGAATTCCAGACTGAGCTCAGAGGCAAGGCCAGAAAATTCAAGGAGATGCTGAGGGATGGTACAAGGCTGCACCCCATGGTGAACTCAGAGAGGAAAATGAGAAGTATGGACGACCTTAACCAAAGACAGTGCTGGGGAAATAGAGCCTTCCATGGCAGGGGAGGACACAGCCTCTAATTGCAGCTAGTATTTAATAAGAACTTATTATGTGCCTAGCACTATGAGAAAGACTTCATGTGCTTTACCACATTAGGTCTTCCCAATAACCCCATGTGATAGATGCTGCTGTGATTCCCATTTTAAAGATCTGGAAACTGAGACCTAGAGAATGGAGATACCTTGTCAGTTTACATAGCTGGAAAATGGCAGAACCAGGACTCACCTATGGCTCTGACCTCAACACCTGCACTTTTAGCCATTATGTGATCCTGCATTCCTGCTCTATCACTAACACATTGTGTACATGGAGCAAGATTTATCTTCTCTGACCTTCGTTTTCCCAGGTTTTATGTAACCCACTGGTCTAAGGTTAAGGAGAGGCCATGACTGGATTGCCTCAGCCATCTGCGTGTATGTTTTTTTTTTTTTTTTTTTTTTTTTTGAGACAGAGTCTCACTTTGTTACCCGGGCTAGAGTGAGTGCCGTGGCATCAGCCTAGCTCACAGCAACCTCAAACTCCTGGGCTTAAGCGATCCTACTGCCTCAGCCTCCCGAGTAGCTGGGACTACAGGCATGAGCCACCATGCCCGGCTAATTTTTTTGTATATATATTTTTAGTTGGCCAGATAATTTCTTTCTATTTTTAGTAGAGACGGGGTCTCACTCTTGCTCAGGCTGGTCTCGAACTCCTGACCTCGAGCGATCCACCCGCCTCGGCCTCCCAGAGCTAGGATTACAGGCGTGAGCCACCGGCGCCCGGCCCTGCGTGTATGTTGAATGCTGGAATCCTACCAAGAACCCTCTGGGCTGGGCGCCTCTCTCTGGTTAGAAGATGGGAATATTGGGATGTGAACAAGGATAGACATTGGGGACTTGGTGTTCAATTGCCCTAAGTCTACCTTTTGTCAACTGTTTCCCCCTCACTCAGTTGTCTATAAATTAAGGTCTCCAAGGGCATATTGTAGTCCTAGTTCAAAGCAATTAACCTACTCACCTGAAAAGCCTTGAACACTGGTGAGAAGACAGTGTCAGAACCGAACAGGTGATGATGGAATGGTTGTGGGTCTAGTTTCCCAGGTTCCTTGAGGGACTGAAAAAATGGGGAAAAACTAGATAGGATCCAGATGAATATCTTGAAGATAGTTGCTTTTGTAATAGAAATGAGGGAATATGGAGTACAGAAGTTAAGTACATGGCACTGCAGATTTAGGTAGACCTGGGTTCAGATCACTGTTCTATCCCTTACTAAATGGTGACTAAGGGCAAATTACTAAACTTAGCTAACCCTCAATTTCTTTATCTCTAAATGGGTATCTATTAATGACTTATCTCTTGAAGATTTGTGAAGATTAAGAGCTAATGTGTATATACACACACACACACACACACACACACACATATATATATATATATATATCTTAGCCTATTATACAACAAATGTTAGGCATTTATAGTTACCTCCAGAAGAGAGCAGGTACAAGGGTTTAGAAAAGGAAACGGTATTTCCATGTGATGAGAGCATTGGCAAAAAACTGGAGGCAAACTTGGCAGAGAAAACTCAACTGGGGCATTTAAGGTAGCTTGGTGTCCATGGAGCCACCCCACACAGAGGGAAGATGGGGTGACCCCAGCTATGTTTGCCTCATTTTCGGCAAGCACTTTCTTGCACTTGACCTGACACAGCAGGAGACCCAGGGAAGAGAGAAGGACAACACGGGGTCGGGGTGGGATGGAGGGTGGGTAGGGCTGGGACTTGCTAGGGGATAAAATGATGCCAACTAGGCTTGTAGAGTGAGAAAGTTCTTTGGAAGATAGCCCTCTCTATGGTGGTGAGGAAAGGCAGCACAAGGTAGACTTGAAGGTTTCATCTGAATTGTACTGTCAGTGCAAAATCAGGAAAGGTATTTTTCCAATGTGTTGTATAGTGTAGAGGAGAGGTTTTCCCTACTGCATCCACTCTCCCTGTTCTATAGCAGCTTTATCCAATCTTGGATAAGATTGACTCTACTCTAACTCTAGGAGCAGGCCTGGTTCAATTATCAGCAAACTTTTCTGCAAAGGGCCAAATATTAAATATTTCAGTCTTTGTGAACCAGATGGTTTCAACTACTTAACTCTGTTGTATCATGAAAGCAGCTATAGGCAATAAGTAAATAAAAGGCTCTTGTTATGTTCCAATAAAACTTTATTTACAAAAACAGGCTGCAGTATGAATTTGCCCTGTGGTCATAGACTGGTCTAAGCCAATCAAGTTACCCTCAGCCACCATTTTACACAATGATGTCTTAACCAAATGGTGTATGATACTTCAGTGACTACAGTGATTGGTTCTGGGATGTTCTAATCAGTGTAAATATCAGAAATTCAGTGTGATGGATTTGTGGGGAGTGGGGAAGGGAAGAATACACTATTTCTCCCTGTATATAACTAAGACAATGATCATAAGAAAAGCCAGGCTGAGAAAGTAGGCAATAAATGGAAAAGGAACAAGCTTGGAATATATTAGAAAAAACAAACTGATGGCCTGACTAAGCCATGCCTGAAGTCTGTCCCACATTTGACTTCATAATTATAAAATCAAATAAATTCCCATTTTATAAGTCATTTTGAGTTGGATTTACTATAACAGTATTTCCAACCAAAGTATCCTGACTGATATAAGTTGGAGATCATATTAACTAATGGAAGGAAAAGAACACTATGCCTTTCCACAGTTAAAACAAAATAATAAAACACTGAAAATAGAACTGCTTTTGATGCAGCTCAGGTTAGGGAATCACAAGACAAAATTCTCTGTTGGACCTTTTGTTATTTCAGGAAACACCTCTGAGAAAAGAAAACTCCACTTATTAATAGATCACAGGGGCTCTAGAAATACACCTCTTCCGCATACTCTGAATTGCTGTGGGAGTCCCTCTGTGAACCTCTATTTCCTCATTTGTAGAATAAGTGTCTTGGGCAAAACAGGCATCAGAAAGGCTCTCTTCCCACCATGTCCAATATCAAATTAAGAACAAGTTGATCCTTTCTCTGAAAAAATGTAATTTTTTTCCCCAGGAAAGATTAAAAATACACAGGAGGAGGAAAAGGAGAAAATACAAATCCTTCATACTACCTTTCTTGAGGATAACCACTGTGAACATTTTTGTGTGAATATGTTCAAGCTTACTTCTGTCTCACACACACGTACACACATGCACACACAAACATTAGAAATCACACTGTGCCTGTTATATTATAACCTGTTGAATTACCTTAAAAAATAATGATCATCTTTCTCTAACAATAAATATTGTCCCATAATATAATGTTTTAATGGCTGTAAAGAGTTTCCATTGCATAGATATCCCAAGTTTATTTCTAATCTCTTTCTGTTGAAAATTTAGGTTTATCTAATTTTCTGCTATTTTAATAGTATGATGAACATTACTGTAGCTAAATCTCTACACATTTGCATTATTATATCCTTAGGATTTATTTTTAGAAATGGAATTACTAATTCAAAGGGTATAAACATTTTTAAGTTGTCTGATGCATTTTACCAAATTATCCAGAAAGTTTATGCAAATTTAAACACCCTTTTCCTATATATGGGAAAGCTTACTCACTCACACTCTCACCAACACTGGGCATTGTTATATTTTAAGAAATTCATAAGTCAGAAGCAGTGAAAAAAGGAGACCCCAGACTCATGATTAGAAGATAGCTTGGACTTCAATTTCTTTGTGGGGTAAATCTTCTTCCAGGTTTGATTTGTAATTGGACTCCAGAGCTATGTTAGGATCTAACTCTGGTTACATGCCCACAACAAAAGGTAGTAGTATAAGAGGAAAATCTGATTCCTCTTTGAAGATCTAAAAATAGAGGTGAAATAGCCTCATCAGACAAGGAGGAAAGGATGCCTGCTGGGCCAGGAGATGTCAGAGGAAAATGGGTATTAAGGGTAATTCCAAGTTTTCTGAATCCTCCCTTATAGCCCCCTCCAACTCTTAGAGTCTCAATTTTTACTGATTAGTACCTTTACCATGACTCAAGAACTGTGAGATAATAAATATGTGTTGTTTGAATCTGTTAAGTTTATAGGAATTTGTTGTGCAACAAGAGAAAACAAATAGACCCCCATACTCCTCTTTCTGTTAGCAATTTCTGTAACAAGATTCTCAACAGCAAACCAATTTTGTCTGATTTAAACAGAAAAGCAATTCATTGGAAGCATACCAGATAAGCCACAGACTCAACAGAAAGGCTATAGAACTGGTGTCGCTCAATAGGAAGGTAGTAGAGACCAGCAGCAGGAACCACAGCCAAGCGCTTCAGCATAAGTCTCGTTAAGGTAACACCACTGGTTCAGCTGCCACTGTTACCACCATTGCTGGGCAACACTGCCCACAGACTTAGACACCAGTCGCAACTAGAAGGTTTTCACCTACATAAATGGAGGTTTCCACAACCCCCTCCTCAGGTTTGATTAATTTGCTAGAATGGCTGACAGAACTCATTTATTATAAAGAATATTGCAAAGGCAGATGAACAGCCAGATGGAACAGATGCACAGGGAAAGGTATGTGGGCAGGGGCCTGAGCTTCTCTGCCTTCTCCAGGTGCCCTACCCTCTGAGAACCTCCATTTGTTCAGCTAACCAGAAGCTCCCCAAATCCTGTCCTTTGGGTTGCTAGGGAAGCTTCATTCTGTAGGCATGACTGATTAAATCATTGGCCATTGGTGATCGACTTAACTTTCAACAACAGAGGTTGGTGGGTGAGGCTGAAACATCTGACCCTCTAATCACATCGTTGTTTCCCCCAGCAGCCAGCTCCAACCTGAGGCTATCCAGGAGGTCACCAAGAGTCACCTCATTAGAGCAAAAGATGCTCCTATGGCCCAGGAAATTTTAAGGATTTAGGATCTCTGTGTCAGATGTCATCACTTAGGAAATTACAAAGGTCTTAGGAGCTCTGTGTCAGGAACCAGGGGGCAGAGACCAAATATTAGAGCAAAGGATTCTAACACCCCATCCATAAGGGTTTTAGGAGCTGTATGTCAGGAAACATAGACAAAGACTAAATATATATTTCACAATATCACAGTTCATAATGGAGAAGAGGACAGAAATAAAATAGATATTGATGCATGTGGAGAAGAATTATTCTTTCTAGGGGATGAATTTTATTAAAAAAATAGTAAAGAAGGTAAGGGAAGGTGCCAGAGAGGAAGGAAGCTTCTTGACTGACAAGGCATGATAGGACCCAGGTAAATAAATAGCATACAGGACAAGGGGAAATGAGGCAAGTGCTCTAGCCAGCTAATTGGCTGATAGTTATTTAAGAGCATCTTTGTGTTGGAACATTCCATGGATTTTCAAGGCCAACATCTTTCCTTTGTCTAGGAGTAAATCCAAACACTTTTGTTTGATCTTCAAGACCCTCTAGCTAGACTGTCTCTACTTCTCTCCATTCTGACAACACCATGGCCAAATATGCTGCTCTTTCCATATCACTGCTCACACCAGGACTCAGCCTAGAATTACTATTCCAAACCTCCGTTTAGCAATACCCAGTCCTTGGAAATTCTGCTCCTGTCCAGCTTCATTCCCAAAACAGCCATCACCCAATCTTCTCTGCCACTATCCTGGTAGCTAGCATGATTTCCTGGAACTGTTTGTCCTAAATCAGACACGCTTTGTCACAAAGAAGAAAGGCTCTTGGCAACAGGGACAGATATTATAGTTGAGAGCAGAATCCAGAACCAGGTGGGACCATTTTAGGAGAACCATGTAAACTGTGAGGCCAGTCTTCTGTTGGATTATCCAGGAGCTCAGAACAAAATGTCCAAGGAAGTACAGTAAAATCAACATTGATTGAGGCTAGTGTTGGCCTCCACGTTGGAGAAAGGCTGAGGTTTTGATAGGTCCATTTGGAAGAAAGCATCAAATCATGGCCAAAAGAGAAATACCTGGCTACAACAGGAAGATGCTGAGAAGCCCATGGACCTGGTAAGAGACTTCATTCACTGGAGCAGGAATCCATTCCTTGGGAAAAAAGAAAAAACTATAACTATTTTGGCATCTACTACTATTACTATTACTACTAATAATAATAACAGTACTAATACTTATCATCAGTTGAATCTCTTCTCTGTATTAGATTCTATAGCGAATTACCTCTCATTAGTGCCATACAGTATCTTCCAGGTGGCATATTATCCTCTCCTTTTTGCAGAAAAAGATTATGTGACTGGATTCACACAAAAAGTGGCAGAGGCAGGATTCAAACCAAGACTTCTAGACCCCAAAGCCCACACATTGTCCTTTAAGTCACATTGCCCCTACAGATACCGTGAAGCTGACATGGAAGAGAGGCTAAGCAGTGCTTTGAGCAGCGGGTGGGAGTTGTCTGAGATTAAAGGGCAAATGATGGTCTGGAGTAAGCCCCAAGCACACTAGATCTCAGGCTGTTGGCTGCATAACTAATTTATTTCCCTGCCTATAGGAAGGGCTGAACTTTTTTTCATACTTCCTGCCCAGGGGAGTTTGGGTCAGGGATTGAGCATGGTTGAGTCTGTAGTTAACAGTGACCAGGGAAGACAAGGGCTGGCATAGTCTATTTATCTTCCCAGCTGGAGGATTAACTCATTGATGAGAGTGCCTGTGCCTTGGATATCTTCTCTACTTGTCCTAGAGGCTGGCCCACAGTAGGTCCTCAGTTTGTGCTTACTGATGGATTGATTGGTCAATTGATTGACAGGACAATTTTTACCAAATAAAGGAGCATTAGGGAAAGCAACAATGGGCTTGGTTCTTCCACTATCCATTATCCTTCTATGCTTCCTCAGACCTGCCTCACACAGATGTGACTTATTGCTTCCTCTCTCCCTCCTCCTTCTCAGAAAACATGACATGACCTTTCTAGCTCCATAGAATATATTTACTTTCCCCCTGGGTACTTTCAATTTGTATTAAGCAAAACAATGCTTACATTGCTTTCTCCTCTGTCCCTAATAAATGGGAGCCCTGACTGTCCTCAATGTCCCAGACAAATAAATGATCCAAATCACATAAGCTCTGAGCAGATCTGCTGTCCCAGTTCAGCCCAGTAGGGTGATGGCTGTACACACATCCCATCCTCTACCTCTCATTGCTCCCCCATTACATATCACAATACTCTGACTAACTTGTTTAAGACACGAATGGGGCAGTAAGCTGAGTGCCTGCATGACAACACATGCCAGTCTCTTATACTGGTCAATAGAATTGGTCAGGGACCAGCACACAGGAAGACAGATGTCTAATGGGCCAGGTCCTTCATCACAGGGGTCTATCACCAGTGGTTCTGGGCATTGACTGTATCAGACAAAGTCAAGCCCTTGTTGGTTAAAAGCCACACAAGCCCTTACCACTGGGATATCTCATTCACTGAGATGCTGCAGAGTCCTCTCCCACGAATCCTGAAGTTCCCTAAATAGAAGCATGATTTCTTTGTCCCAGTGCTTGTGTTATTACTCTTCAGAATATGTATTTGTCAATGACATCTTACTAATATTTGCAGGGTAACCATTATTTATTCTCTGAATCAAGAGAATTTTTAGAATAAAAGAGCTCACTATTAATAAGTATACAGAGATAAGAAGCACAAATTAAGACTGCCCTGGGAAAACAAGGATATGTGATAACCCTAATATTGGCTTCTCAAATTGCAACATGAGCTCCCTGTGGGCAGAGTTAGTGGCCCTTCCTCCTCTCTCCCACCCTCACCCCTTAACCTCCAGTTAAGGCATGAAGTTCCAGAGCTCTCTACGCACTCATTCAAGTGGTCCCTGTTACTCTGTAGGTTTAGGTGTATAGGAGTATTGTCTTCAAGTTCAGGACCCCCTAGTCCTGTCCAAATGAGCGTAAATGATAAAAGAATCTCAATCAATTCTTTCTCCTTTGTCTAAGCTCTTGGCCAACTTGGATGAATTTAGTTTTCTTAGTTTACAAGCAATCAGACTGTGGCCTGGGAAATCTGACAGCCCCATGAGCACCACAGCAGATACAAGAACTGGGACAGTGGGAGCTGGTATCCCAAAGCACCAAGCACGATCTTTCTGAAGCATCAACCTGTACATCAAATGCCAAAGTCAGACAAGGCCGAGGGCCTGCTGGACAAATGCCCAAGACTCTTTCTCCCTTCCCAGGATTCCTTGGAATGCCGTGGGTATTTCCTGACCCTTCTTGCACAATGTCTTCAGACCAGCTGCTTTGCCACACCACAACCCTTTTCTACCGCACACTCACAGCCATATCCCCTGCACACAGTTTCAGGGGTCCTTACACAGCAGCGGGAGGTTAAAAGATCATCTGTCTGTCACATATTGGCTTCCTGGCCTAGCAGAACCAGTCCTCGGTGGGTGTCTCGCTCTCAGTCCTCATGGGATATTTTCAGTGCTGTGTTGGGAGCTGGTAGGCCCCCACTTATCTTTGGAGGCTCCACTATATCTCTTTTTCTTCCCATCTTTCAAATAAAAACAGCTATTCTCTGGGAGAAGATACCCATTATCTCCCCATCCCTGGAATTCTATGGGGACCTTTGTACCCTGGGGTTCCCTGAGCTGTTAGGAACCTGAAGTGAGCATTTGGTCTTCTGTCAGTAGCACATTTGGACATTGCTGCAGGCACAACACTCATATTATCTTACTGATTCCTCCTGCCAGTCCTGTGAGATAGGTGTTGTTACACCTTTAGTGTATAACTGGGGAAATTCAGCCTAAGTGAGTTTTTAAGTTGTTCACAGGACTTTCTGGTACACTGTGGATAAAGGGACTAACTTTTCAAAAAGAGAATGAACATTCTTGCTGAGACACAAACATACAAAGTAAAATAACACTAGATACGTTACTCAAGAAATCCAGAAAAGAGGCCCAGAAAGTTATAGTTTGAGAATCCTTGACAGAAAGATACCTGACAGGATAATTTCAATGTGAGGGGATTATCCTATATCCTGTAGTCATTACAAGAAAATAACAAACCTCCCTCTCCAGGTCTGGGAGGACCTGAGATGCAGGTCTCCATGTAGACACTACAGGGGTTCCTTAGCTATTGTCCTGGGTTCAATAAATGGAGATGAAACTTTCAATTCTGAGAACTCTGACAAAGCTGTTTCTAAGAAAATATTCATTTAAGGACTTGCTATATAATACTTTGAACTGTATGATCGTAACTGTACCTGAAAACATGCAAATGAGAGCAAGACAGCAAGAAGATTCATGCTAAGAGTAGAGATGGAACAATTCCAGACAATTAGTTTTCTTTAAAAAATAAGTCTACGTTCTTACAAACTATTCTGGTTTAATTTTTTTAAGCGTAGTGGAGAAGAAAGAACATGAGACTAGAAAAAAAGCTCCACTCTTTACTGAGTTTGTGACTTTTGTTTTTCTGAGCCTCAGTTTTCTCATCCTACAAATAGAAGCCATAATGATTATGTGACTGTGATATGTGTCTTTTATGTAATTCACTGTCTGGTGCTCAATGTTACTTTCCTAACACTAAGTGAAAATGTTGCACTAAGATACACCAGGCCTGTTATTTCTGGGTCTTTTCCTATGGAAAACTGTTTCCCCAATGTTGGGAAGCTAGCATTAGGACCCCGCTCACTGCCCATAGATCTATCTCTCTCCACCACATGCAAAGCATCAAAGAACTACTCTGTCCATGAAAATCACAGCACGGGGAGGAGGGAAATCAAACCCAAAATTAATCAAACAGGATATATTTCCCAGAGCAAACATGCATCAATTAGGGGAAATGTTGCCATCCAGGTACTGGGTTTGCAATTTCACGAGGGACTCATAAGGTGAATAAACTTAAGCTCTGGCATTGATTATGGAAAGCAGTGGCTGTGTGATGTCAGGGCTGCTGTGATCAGTCTGGCCAGAAATTCGCTTTTCAGTGCCTTGATTCCTGGGATTACCTTTGTGCTGACTGACAGCCAAAGAAAGAAAAACTGCACTGCTTAATGGAAAACTTTCTCTGATCTGTTCATCTAACAGCTGGGCAATACAACCAATGCTGATTTTCTTTGTGTGTTTTTCAATTATACATCTTCTTTAAACAAGAGCAAGCCAAAGCAAGAAATTCTTCATTACCCCTTTTGCATACAAGGCAGGATATTAGGCACAGCAAAGAGTATGGAGATGAGAAAAATAGTCTCTTCCCTCTGGGAGAAAAGTGGAGGAAAAAAACCCAACAATTTCTACTGGAACCTTGCTGTAAGCCAAACACCATTTCCCAGCCTTCAGGTCTATTATTACCTATTTTTTCCCCACAATCTTGTGAAGTAGGTGTATTATTCCCATTCTTTGGATGAGAAGGCAGGCTCAGGGAGATCACTGATTTGAACCCTGGCTTGTTGAACTCTGAAGTCCCTATCCCTCATGGCTTCATAATCTATTCCCAGATCAATGTCCAAAAATCATCCTTCTCTGCACAGACCAGAAAATGGGGTAGAAGCCAGGGAGCAGCAGGGCATTACACCAGGCTCATTTGTACAACCTTAACGCTCAGGCATCTGCCTCCTCAAACTGGTGATATGACACATTCCCCAGGAAAGTGCCCTCATCTCTCCAGTGAGAACCAATCACTCCTTCCTCTGAACTCCCACTACATTTTGTTGAATCTCTCTTACTTTCTTAGCTTTACCCAAAAGGTCCTAGGTGGTAGCAACCTCTGGCTCCTGGCAGAAGCAAACAAAATTAGTCTTTATATGAAAGCATCCTTAATTTAGGACATACCAGATTTCCTAAATTTAAAGTCAATCAACTAAGAGTGTATAATAAAATATCATCAAGCATACAAGGAAATAAACCATCATAAGGAAGAATCAGGAGAAACAACAAATACCAGATTTAGACACTGTACTGGACATCCCTTATATAACAGTTCTTATACATTTGACTTCAACTCTCTCACATTCTGATCACTATTCTCATGACCAAATCTGTGTGGACTCTGATCAGTTTTGTGCAGGTGCAGCCTAAAAGTGTCTCACTTCCTGCCTACACTACATGCTTCTCGGCATGCCTCCTACCTCCTGTCCCAGGGCTTCCCTGATGATGCTAAGGTGTGAGACACTGGGAGACCCTGGGCAGTGTCCACACACATGGGAACCAGGAGTATGGGTAAGTCAATGCCCCATGGGCAAAACTGACTGATGGGAGAAGGGAACCAATGAATAAATTCTTGCTTATGCCTCCCCCTAAATGGATGATCCTGGGAAGTAGTTTCCATGGCTTCATGAGTCATTATTGCACAGAATAGACATATGCTAGTCAGTTGTATTAGTAGCAGCCAGCTAACAGCACATCTTCATTTAGACTGTCTCTCCTTCCCAACTATACTTATCTTTGCCCTCACTCCTGCTCCCTAGGATTGTACTCCCTAAAAGAAAGTCACATATAACTTCTGATTTCTGGAAAATCTAGTGTAAGTCAGTCAAGAACTTTAAATATTACAGTTATCAGATAAAATATATTACAACAATATGTGAAATGTTTTTTAAAATACAAATAAAAAGGCAAGCAAATAAACACCATAAAATATCCAAGCAAATTAGAAAAGGTACAAAATAAAAATCAAAAGCATAATTGTTAAAAATAAATTTTTTAAAAACTCACTGTATATGATAAATAATAGCTATGACAAGGCCAAAGAGAGAATTAGAAAACTGGAAGATATACCTGAAATAGTTGCCCAGAGTGTAGCCCAGAGAATAAGAGGATTAAAAATATAGAAGTAAGCGATATGGTGGTGCTATGGTCTTAAATGTGTCTCCTCAAATTCATATTTTGAAACCTGATCACTAATATGACAGTCGTAGGAGTTGGAACCATCCATTGGGAGGTGATGAGATTAGTGTCCTTATAAAGGAGGCTTCAGAGAGCTGCTTTGTTGTTTCCACCATGTGAGGACACAGCGAGAATGCATCATTCTGTGAACCAAGAAGTGGGCCTTCATCAGACACTAAACCAGCTGCTGACCTGATCTTGGACCTCCCAACATCCAGAAGTGTGAAAAATAAATTTCTGTTGTTTACAGGTCACCCAGTTTATGGTGTTTTTTATAGTGGCCCAAATGGACTAAGACAGGTGTATAGAATGAGAAGGTCTAACATATATTTAATAAGAATCCCAGAAAGAACAGAGAAAATGGTAGAAAAGAAATATTTAAAAAGTGGGTGAGAAGAAAGACATAAATCCATTGGTGCAAAAGTGCCATATTTACCAACCAAGATGCATAAAACCTACACTAGGTAAAGCAGAGTGCCAAAGACAAAAAAAACAAATTATTATCAAAATCAGCCCAGTGGGGGGAGGGAAGACAGATCTCTTATAAAAAATGACAGATAGACAGTATTAGTCAGGGTTCTCCCAAGAAACAGAATCAATAAAATGTATATATAGAGAGAAAGAAATTTATTATAAGGAATTGGCTCATGTGATTATGGCAGCGACAAGTCCAAACATCTGCAGGGTGAGTCAGCAAGCTGGAGACTCAGGAGAGCTGATACTGTAAGTTCCAGTTCAAAGGTCTGCAGCCTGGAGACCCAGAAAGAGCCAATATTTCAGTTTGAGTGCATTTTTTTTTATTTCAGAATATTACAGGGGTACAAATATTTAGGTTAAATATATTGCTTTATCCCGCCCGAGTCAGAGCTTCAAGTGTGTCCATCCCCCAGACAGTGTACACTGCACACATTAGGAGTAAATATACCCATCCCCTCCCCTCCACCTGCCCGACAACCCAATGAATATTATTACTATATGTGCACGTAAGTGTTGATCAGTTAATAACAATTTGATGGTGAGTACATGTGGTGCTTGTTTTTCCATTCTTGTGATACTTCAATTAGCAGAATGGGCTCCAGCTCCATCCATGATAATACAAGAGGTGATAGATCACCATTGTTTTCTGTGGCTGAGTAGAACTCCATGGTATACATATACCACATTTTATTAATTCACTCATGTATTTATGGGCACTTGGGTTGTTTCCACATCTTTGCAATTGTGAATTGTGCTTCTATAAACATTCGAGTGCAGGTGTATTTTTACAGAATGTGTATTTTTCCTTTGGGTAGATGCCAGTAATGGGATTGCTGGATCAAAGGCAGAAAAAATCTGGAGTTCTAGTTCAGAAGCAATCAAGCAGGAAGAATACTCTTACTTGGAGGAGGGTCAGCCTTTCTGTTCACACATTTAACTGATTAGATAAGGCCCATCCACATTAGGAAAGGCAAGCTGCTTTATTTAGTCTTCCAATTTAAATTTTAATTTTATCCAAAAACACACTCATAGACACACCCAAAATAATATTTGACCAACTATCTACGGACCCCATGGCCTAGACAAGTTGACACATAAAATTAACTATAATACTCACTATAATTTCTTCTTCTTCTCCTTTTTTTTTTTTTTTTTTTTTAGATAAAAGCTTTGCTCTATCACCCAGGCTGGTGTGCAGTGGCACAATCATAGCTCACTGCAGCCTGAAACTCCTGGGCTCAAGCAATGCTCCTGCCTTAGTCTCCCTAGTGGCTAGGACTATAGGTGCGTGCCACCATGCTGACTAATTTTTTTTATTTTTGTAGAGACAGGGTCTCACTCTTGCTCAGGCTGGGCTCAAACTCCTGGCCTCACGTGATCCTCCTGCATTGGCCTCCCAGAGTGCTAGGATTACTGGTGTGAGCCACTGCACCAGGCCCAGTAATTTGCTTCTAACCAAGAGAATACAATGTTGAAGTGATGTCACTTCTATGATTTCATTACAAAAGGTTATAACTTTCATTTTGCTGGCAGACCGTGCTGCGTCCTCAGCGAGCACGCTTTGAGAAAGCAAGCTGCCCTTGTGCAGAGGCCCAATAAGGCAAGGAACTGAGTGCAGCCACTGGTCAACCATCAGTGAGTACCTGAGACCCTCAGTCCGGCTGCCTTTGAGGAACGTATGCTGCCAACAACCACTGAGCAAGTTGGCAAGGGACCCCTTCTCAGGCTCATCCTTCCCCTTCAGATGAGACCACAGATCTCCGAGTGACACCTTAATATTATTGCAAGCAGCCTTGTGATAGACTGTGGAATACGGGCCCAGTGAAGCCATGCCCAGATTCCTGACACAGAAACTTTGGGATAACAAATATACATTGTTTAAAGCCAGTAAGTCTGGGGGCTGTTACTCAGCAAAAGATAAATAATATACTAGACTTTACAAAAAGAAGCCTTGTTAGATATGGAGAGGGCCACTACTTAAGAAAAAGGTTCAGTTAACCAGGAAAACATAGCAATTCTAAACGTGTATGAATCTAATGTAATAGACTCAAGCTGTATAATGAAATCCGAACTTTGGGGAAGTGCAGATGCGGTACAGAGACCTGGGTGAGGAATGACAACACAGACCCTACGCTTGACTCTGCTCCTAATTTCCCCTATAATCTGTGTCATTTTCCTAAGCCTGAAATTCCTACATTTCCATGACATATTTAATGATAAACTGTGTGTCCAATATATTTTGTTTCCTTTTCTTTGTAAATTTCTTTAAGTCAATAAACATTAATCAAATGAAATAAATTATAAATGTTATCACAAGTGCATGTGTTTCTTTTTCATGTAACTAACACTGATGGGGAAGTTCTTTAGGGTTCCTGGACCAGTCCAAGCAAACTCCCCATCGTCCTAGTTCTAGCACACTGAAGAGCAGGCCAATTATGAATACAGGAAGCCGAGAGAGTTTAGCTCAAAAAGAATCAAAGGTGCCCCTTGGGATATGTCCCACTCCTCCATCCCAAGTATCATACAAAATTTTGTGAGATTTTCTCCTCCCCCTTTTTTAATCAATAGGTTAAGTCATCATGATTGAAGAACACAAGCCACATGAGCCACGAGCAAGAAAGCTACATTCTTGGTAGAACAACTTACCCCAGAGAATTTGCTTTCAGGGGTGAAGTAAAGGAATCCTCTGCAGAAATTTAAAGACCACAGAAATAGGAGCACATTGAGGCTGATCGTACCTTGCCCCTTCCAATAGGTAAGGACATTAAATAATGCAGCAGTCAGTCTACCAGGTATTGATTTGGCATAAAAAGTCTCACTGGTGAAATGATATATTTGTGTCAAAACTACATACAAAAAAGAAATATACATTCAGAAAAAAAAAACCATATCTCTGTACATTTCTTTTTCCTTCCACTTTGTAAATGTAAGCCCTGATTCTTTGTCTTCAGGCAGAAATTTAGCCATATTCTCCTGCAGGTAAGTCATCTACAAATTCTAGCCTGAGGGTAGACTTTTTTACTTTGTATTTAATGCTGTTTGAAGATGCCTGAGTGGATCTTATGAAATTCCCAGCATCACAGGAGAGGTTTGTATTTTCCATTTAACCCCTGAGTTCTGTCTCCTCTTCACAAATTGTCTCTATGCTGCAGGCGGCCGCCTCCAGCCTGGAGCTGCCTAAGCCAAGAGAGGCCTGTGTGAATCTTTCAGGACACCATTGAATTTGGCATAAATATTTTCACCAAGCCCAGTCTCAGACAGATCTGGAATTTGGAAATACCCTTATGAAATCAGGACACATTTCCAGCCTGGAAACAGAGGGTGATCCTTACACCGGAGGAAAGAAAGAGACTGTGTTGACTTATTTTCAAATCCTGGCTCAGCCACTCACTTGACTATTTAACTTGGGGTAAATTTTTTAATTGTTTTTACCCTCAGTTTTCTCATCTGTAATATGGGAATGATGATAGTGCCTGCCTCAGAGGTCCTCTCTGAAAAAAATAAATATTAAAATACATGTAAAGTGTTTAACACAGAACCTGGCATACAGAAATTTTAATAGTTTTTCTAGTTTTTAATAATAACATAATTATCACCACCATCATTAATATGATAGCTTATAAAACTTAGTCACCACATCCCACTTGCACAAAACAAAAACACGTGAGAGTTGTACTGTGTTAGAACTCCCTGACCAGTTATAAACCAGCTAACACAGTGCTGCAAGAACCACAGAGATAAACTCCTCACCCTACTATTTTGTAGACCAGAAACCAGATTCTCAGAGAGGGCAAGGAAATTGTTCAAGTTCACACAGCAAGGTCATTCATAGTCTTATAGACAAATAGCAGGATTCACATTAACCAAAGCAGAGTCAGCAGGGATCCTGTAAAGTTAATTCAAATAGCTCACCCCTAAAGTTAATATATTTTTAGGACTGATAAAGCTCATGTAATGGGGAGTGCTCGAGAATCCAAATCTACTTGGCATTCTCAGAAGCGTCCTTGGGCTGCTTGAAGATTCGCAGCCTATAGCTTTTGGCAGTCCCCAAAGAGGGAGCTCTTTCCACTAACAAAATACAAAATGCAAAATTAATAAAAAGACCCTTTGAAACTGACAAATGTGCCTCAGGCAAACTATCTGCCCAGCAGCTGGTTAAAATTTAATCAGTTTTTTAAAAAAAAATTTTCAGGCCTGTGCATCTTTTGTATGGAGCTCCCCAGTCTGAGTGTGGTCAAAGTTTGTTAAACAAGAAATAATAGCCACGGCTTTTTAATTCTGCAAATAAGCAGTAGATGCTTTAAATGGTTCTGCAACATTCAAGAAACTAATTGCCCAGGTTTCAACAAAGCTGGGTAATTCTTTAATAATTTCTGTTCTTTTTCTTGGAAAACCTAAATTGGCAACTTATACACTGTGCAGTGAATCTTAACATCAATTTAGGCTTATGAATTACACTGTGGCTTTTTCTGGGAAGTTGATTGAGCCCTAGATAGAGAAGTGAGGTAAAAGAAGAGAGAGAGGGAAAGAATGAAAATGAATATGAGAATGAATTGACTGGCATAATGAGGTTTGTACAAAAAACTCTATAAGAACTTAGTGAAGAGCTCTCCACTGTCACTGTCACTAGGACACTGAATACCAGGGGATTTTCACCTCTTGGCCAGTCGGGAGAGCCAGACTAAAGGGCCTCACCCTAATTTGATTTGTTTTACCTGCTTTCCTCCCATAAACATGCCTAAAATTAAAGACTACAGGGAAACCTGTTAATAGCCAAGCAACGATCTAAGATGGAGACTATCCACGAAGAAATTAGGCAAGTCCACAGTTGTCCACAAACTGTAGCAACCATCACAGCTTCTCCTGTTCCAAATGTAGTGATTCATAAAGGAGGAGAACAGTGGTTGGGAAGACAGGGGAGTTACAGTCCACAGCAAACAAGAGGAGTTATTTTTGTGATTTGGCTTTGCAAGAGATGAAGGAACTTGAGTCATCTACAACACCAAGGCCTTGGAATTGAACTCCTAGGGTGAGCCAGGCGAGGGCATAGGGAAGAAGGTGAGAGACGGGTCAGGTTAGAATGTCCTCTCGGTGCTGCTATGGTCTGGATCTTGAAGGTGGGCATAGACAGGTTTCCGAAGGGAAGGGACCTTTCTCTCTCAATTAAATACAGTGGATAATTGCTAATAAATGCTTTATCTAATCAGAAGAATCCAAGTCATTTGTATGTCTGTGGCCATAACTAGATCAATGCTGCTTCATTTCAAGATAAAGTCTGGCAACTCTCCTAATAAAGGAAGGAATAATATCCAGGAATGCTTGGCTCTCAACACTGTGGGAGGTGGGCTAGTGGAGAGGGCTTAGTATTGTCTTGAGTGTGGGGTCTATACTTCAATCTCAATTCTCCATATACAAACTACTTGACCTAAGCAATTGATTTTACTTCTTTAAAGCTCATTTTCTCATTATAAATTGAAATCATACCTGACTATCAGGGTTATTGGAAAGATTGAATTATATAATGGTTAGAAAATGCATAGTATATGACCTATTACAGATAGTTCCCTACATACATTATTATGTACTCACTAACCGTACACCTAGGAGCTCAGGTAATTATTGTTCTTCTGTCAAGTTTCGAGTCCTGTTAACTCACCTGCTTCCCTGGTTCCAAATCCTTGCCTCCCACGTTATTCTAGTTCTGGCCTCGCTTGGCACTTGTGCTCACTGGAAAGTCCAATAACTAATTCCTGTTTTCACATTGTGACTCCACTATTTGCTTCTGAGGTCTTATTCAACAAAACTCTGGAAAACAGTAAACTAACAATACCAATAATAAGTGCTGACCCTTACTTGGTGCTTAATATGCCAGAAACTGTTCAAAGAAGTTTATATATTAACCCTCAAGACAAGCACATAAACTAGATACTATTTTATCTCCATTTTGCAAATGAGGAAATTGAGTAACAGAGAGATGAAGTGACTTCTCTCTAAAGTCACACAACAGAGCCAGGATTTGGACGCAGGCAGTTGAGCTCCAAAAGTTTTGTTTTTAAAGCTACAGCTAAAGTTAAAACTGAAATTAGTCTGCAGAGGTTGGATAAGTGGCATTGGCTGAGAGCTTAATATGTGCATGCTACCCATTGAATTAAATGCTCAATATGTTTTATATATTTAATTCTTCACAATGACCCTGTGAAGTAAGTGATGTTATTAATTTCCCTTCCAGATTAGAAAATGGAAGCTGAGATATGTTCAGTGATTTATTCCAAGTCTATCTGATGACAGACCTGACTGCTTAACTGAAATCGTGGCACTACCTACAAATGCATATATCATCTAAGTTGTCCTCAAGGGAAGTGCTAATATGTTAGCATCCAGAAACTAAGTAAACATTTCGTATTCAAAGACTTTTGTCCCAATCTCTAATCATTCCCCAGTTTGGCTTATGCAACTAGAATTTTCCTACAAATCAGCCTTTTGGATTCCAAGATTTTTTTGTCTGCCCCATTCTCCTTGCTGCAATCACTCCTGGCCCCAAATATACCTGCTTTTGTATTAATACATTTTTAGCTGTCTATGTCTGGAAATTGCCTCTGGCTCTCACAGAAATCATATAAAATATTTTAAATTAAATTTAAATTAAATTAAATTAAATATTTGACAGCGATTTGTTAAAATGCTCTACTTATGTTGTGTTTCTATGTATTTATTGTATTTTCTGACTGCTTATTTGCTTTATATATGTTGATCATTCTACATTATTAAGTATATAAAAATTCATGGCAGTTATATTTTTGTTATAGATTACACCCTTCTTCTTTAAAAAATTATCTTCTATAGGGAACATCTGTTATTTTTCCTGCCCAATATCTATCCTTCTTCTACTAAAATACCTTCAAATTCCTTAGAAGAAACAACTCCTTCCTCAAGCTTCATTCATGGAATTCGGTGGGAATTAAGCAAGAGTGGACCTATGACCTAAGAGAATCAGATGGTGTATTCCAATCTTTCGGCCATTGTAATTGGTTTAGAGATAGACACATGATTTAGTCCCTGATTATGAGAGTCAGGTGCAGAATTAAAAAGAATAATCTCCAACTGCTTACTTGACACCTTTACCTGGGTATCCAACAGACACCTTAAACTTAATTTTGCCATAATAAAATAGCAAAGCCTATAATTTCGATTTTGCTACTTTTTTCCCTTCTTCATTTTGCTCTCCCTATATCCTTTCCCCAAATCCATTCCTTTCCCAGTCTGCACTTTTGGCAATCCATCAGCAAATTCTGTTAGCTTTTCCTCCAGAATATTCCAATCTATCCACTGTCCTCCATCTCTGTACCATCATAGCCCAAGCTGCCATATGCTCTCCTCAAACTACTGAAATAGCCACTTAACTGGCTCCTCATCCCCTACAATCCACTTTCTACACAGCAGTCCATGTGATCTTTTTATTAGGTTTTTGTTTGTTTTTGCATGATCTTTTAAAATATAACTATTTGATGTCCTTTTCCTTCTTAAAGAGCCCCAAGGGCTTCTAATCATTCTGGATTAAAGTTAAAAGGTTTCCAAGTTTTCTGAATCATTGTTTTAGAAATCATTTCAAAGAAAGCACATATTTGAATTTTTTACCCCATCTAAGAGTTTTAAGTTTCAATAGATTATTTCTTCATTTTTATATGTATTACAATGAATGTATTTCATCTTGCTTACATGCGTCATAATATTTTTTTGTTTTTAATACTTCATGGCTTATTTCTCCTTCTTTTCTGCTTCTTGTACTTTTCCTTCTTCTAATCTCTTTCTATATTGTTTTATTGGGTTATGTTTCTGTACTTAGTTCCTCCACAACCTTTGATTTGATGGTTCTATGACCACTTCTTTATTCTGTCAGTGGTTATCTTTATAACTCCCCATTACATATTTAAATCATATTGCTTGATTTGGAGAACTTAAAATGAACCCTATTATTAGCCCACCATGTGGGAAATGAAGAAATTACTGTAGCCATATTCCATTCTCTGATCCACACCTATCCATCTCCTGATTTGAAATGATCCATTTTTAAGGATTTTGGTTCTAACATTTTGTTTCCAAAATTAAAGCAATCATAGAAAACTAAAAGCCAACTAGGAACTATATTTCAGCCAAAAAGGCAGCATAACTGGCCTTTCAGCTCTGACCCTTATTTTGATTTAACTCAAGCAGGGTAAATCTAGTTTCTCTTAGCCCCTAACTTATTTTGCCCAATCAAGACAATCTCACCAAATCAAGCATGGACGTTGTATCAGTCAGGACAGGCTAGGTATGCTGTGTAATAAATCCCAAAGCACAGTGCGGCATGTCCATTTCAAGCCATTGGGCTGCGCAGTGAGGGAGGATGATCTGCTTGTCACTTTCACGTAGGGACCCAGGCTCAGGGAACAGCCACCATCTCACACATTTCCAGTTGTTGTGTCAACCACAAAGAGGGAGGGTCTATAGGATCTAGCCTAGAGTTTTCTCTGTGGGAAAGTTTTGTTGTTACTGTTGAATTACAAATTCTATTTCTTTAATAAGTAAAATGATATTTATATTTTTTATTTCTTGTGTCAGTTTATGTAAGTTGTGTTTCTGAAGTAATTTGAGTTCCTTGAGAACTCTATGCTGTTGAAAGTGTTGGCATAAAATTGTTTATATAGAGATTTTTTTTCCTTTTAATGTTTAGAGGATCAGTAGCAATATTCCCTTTTTCACTACCAATATTAGTAATTTGTAACTTTTTGTTGATCAGTCTTTCTAGGGTCAATTTTATTAATATTTTTATAAAATCAACTTTGAGCCTTATTGTTTCACTATCGTTTGTTTTTTATGTTACTGATTTATGCTTTTATTTTTATTATACTCTTACCTCCATTACTTTGAGTTTACTTCTTGGTTTTATCATTGATTTTAAACCTTTCTTTTTCTCTAATGTAAGCATTTAAAGCGATAAATTTCCCCTAAGCACGGCTTTATCTACACTCCACAAATTTTAATATGTTGTGGTTTTATAATCATTCAGTTTAAGTTATTTCCAATTTCTCCTGTGATGGCTTGCTTGACTCACATTTTATTTAAAAGTATCTTATTTCCAAGTATTTTGAGATTTTCTAAATATTTTATTGTAATTGAATCCTAAATTGTTACTATATGGTCATAACACTAATCCCCTAAGATTGCATTCTTTTGAAATTTATTAAGACTTCTTTTATGGCCCAGCATGCCTGTTTTGGTAAAGGTTCCATTTGAACCTTTACATTTTTTTAAAAAAAGTATATACTGCAGTTTTGGGGTATGGTCCCTTTACAGATCAATTAGGTCATTGAGTAAGATCATCTGTATACTTACTGATATTTTTCCACTTGTTACATCAATTACTGAAAGAAGGGTGTTAAAAATATCCAAAGATGTGACTTTGTCTACTTTTCTCTTTAGTTCTGTAAGTCTTTGCTTCATGTATTTCGGAGCAATGTCGCTTAGTCCATATTCATGTGAGATTGTTACACCCTCTTGATGAACTAATTCTTTCATCATGATAAAAATATCCCTTTTTACCTCTAATATTACTCCTATCTCTAAGTTTACTTTAGCTGATATTAATATAGCTGATATTGAAACCAACTTTCTCACGCTTATTCTTTGCACAGTATATCTTTTCTCATCCTTTAACTTTCACTCTATCTGTATCTTTTTATCTAAAGTGAATTATTATAAACTGAACACTAATGTAACAAGCACCCAGAAGCCGAAATATAACATTACCAGCATGCTAGAAGATGCCAGTCTTGGCCCTCTGCAGCCACTGACCCTGAAGGGAATGACTAACCTGACTTCTAAGACCCTAAGATGGTTTTGCCTGTTTTGAATGTTACTGAAGTGAAACCTAATAGGTACACATTGGTCCCTTTTGCTCAACATTACGTTTGTGAGATTCACTCATATTAGTGTATGTTGTTGTGGTTTATTCATTTACATAGCTGTAACTATCCCATTGTATTAATACCATAATACAATTTATTTATCAGTTCTACTGTTGGTATACTTTTGGGCTGTTTCCAGATTTGGGCTATTATAAAGAATGCCACAATGAACATATTTCCCTATACCTTTTGGCGTGGAAAATATATCCATTTTTGTTAGGTATCAGTTAAATTCATTTCAAAACCTTGTAAATGCCTTTCTTTTAAAATGCTAATATGCATTTTGGAACACTATTACCAGGGATTCAGAAAGGTGTTTTTATTTCTTCATGCACGTGGAGAACACTTAGGGATTCTGTATCACACAAGTTGTGGCTGAGGTTCAAACAGCAAGAGGTCCCCATTAGCCCACTAATCTTCATATTTACCAGAAACATTCGTCTCAGTGTGAAAATTTCCACAGGGCAAGCCCCATTTTCTTGGTGCTGGATGCCATAAGCATCATAGGCACATATGAGGTGCTAATGATTGCTGGTCTTTAATCATGTGAATTTAGTGATAACCGGGCTGCCGGTTTGGGGTTGTTCTGCCCAGATTTAGCATGATCCAGACCTCCCTGGATATCTTCCAGAGCTCTAATGGTTTTTCTCCTGCTTCTGTACTAGCCTAGGTTTTAAAATTCAGAGGCAGCACTCTCTTATGAGCTCCCTTTTTTTCAGTTGCTAGGCTCTCTCCCACACCCATCCTACTCCATTCACCTATTTCAGTGCCAAGGAAAGGGAAGTGTGAAATTCTACCCAGCTGGAGTTGCTCTAACTACACATATCAAATGTCATTAGATGGGGAAATAAGTCCCTGGAGATCTACAAGTCTCAGAAAATTCCTGGCCTGGCATTTGAGCCTTTCTATAGTTTGGCTCCCACATAATTTTAACATCATTTCCCATTGGTTCCAATGTGTCTCTTTCTGATGCAGTCATGCTGCCTGTCTCCAATCTACCGAAGATGCACTCCCACCTCCCTGATTTCTTCATGCTATTTCTCCTTCCTAGAAAGTCTGGCCATATCCCTCCTCCTATTCTACCTATTCAAATAATTTACCATGATTATATATGTGCACAACATATCACTATGCTTGAGGCATTCTATTATGTGTGTTTGAGAAATAAAAATGAAAAAAACACGGACTTGCTTTCAAGCAACTTTCATTTTGATAGGGGGATACAGAAGAACCCGCAGAGTAGAGGAGTAAAGGTAATCTCTATGACTGTTGAAAGGAGAAGCCTAGATACTACCAAGATGGCTCTCACTCATCTGTCCAGATTGGAGCCAGTTGGAAAGCACTGGTAGTTAGGACCGACTACGTAATTTGCAGGGCACGGTGTCAAGTGAAAATGAGGGGCTCCTTGTTTAAAAATTATCAAGAATTTAAAGATGGTGGCAACAGGGCATTAAACTAAGGACAGGGTCCTCTGTGACTGCACAAGTTGCCCTTGAAGCTAGCCCCATTGCTAGAGACTACTTCAGGAAGATAAAATCAAAAGAATACTTCATGCATTTGCCTGTCTCCAGAGGAGATTTAGGCAGTCAGTCAAGATTGGAATTGAATTAGTAATGAGTAAATAGAAAACTAAGCAAATATCAACAACAAACTAAGGCAACTATTACTTCTAGGAAAAGGGAGAATGGGTAGATAAAGGAAAAAGAAAGTAATTGTTCATGCTCATGGCTCAGCTGTGAATACTGTTTGCATAGTATATTCATCAGGATTTTTCAGAGAAACAGAGCCAATAAGATGCATAACGAGAGAGAAAGAATTATTTTAAGGAATTGGCATACACTACTGTGGGGGCTGGCAAGTCCAAAATCTGCAAGGGCAGGCCAGCAGGCTGGAGATTTAGGGAAGAGTTGATGTCGCAGCTCAAGTCTGAAGTCAGCCTGGAGGCAGAATTCTCTCGTCTAAGGGGAACCTCAATCTTTTTCTGTTAAAGCTTTCAACTGATTGGATGGAGCCCATACACATTACTGAGGATAATCTACTTTGCACAAACTCTGCTAACTGAAATGTTAATTCCATATAATGAACACCTTCACAGTGACATCTAGACTAGTGTTTGACCAAATACCTGAGTACAATAGCCTAAAAGAGTTGGTGTATCAAATTAGCCATCATACATAATCATAATATTTGAAACACTAAATATTAATCTAACCAAAGTCACGACTAATTATATTGGAAAAATAGGGAAGACAGGAAGTGTGTGTGTGTAGTGGTGGGGCTGGAGGAGAAAGAAATCTAAACCTCATGTTTTACACAGTGCAGGAGGAAGTCAAGAAATAATGACAAAGCCAGCAAATAAAGAGGATGCAACACAGCCATGTTTCTGAGAGAAAGGGAAATTAATGCCAACATGATCAGCTGACAGAGGTAAAAAGGGTTTATCTCTGGAGAGGAGAAAATGGGTAGGAGGGTGTGGGAAAATGCTGTTTTGCCTAACATACCATGCAGATATATTTGGCTTCCTGAAATATGTGCATGCATGACCTTGATTTAAAAGTATTAACTCTTTCAGAAAGGAAAAAGAAGAAAAAAAAAATCCACAGGAAAAAGAAATAACAAATCGATTACGAAACAATAGAGACCAATCAGTGCTTGCATGGAGTGAGGCCTATGTCATGAGAGTAAGGAATGTTCCCTGAGGATTGTGTGAGAGAGAAAGGAACGAAGACTCCTTAAAGGGGCACTCACCTAGGTGGAGTAAGAATCTGTGTGGAGAATACAGTTGGGAAAGACACCCCAGGCAGATGTCTTACATGGAGGGCCACTTCTCATAAGTTTCATTTTGTTCCTACACAGAAACTTACTGGGGACCCTTCTCAAGTTTCCACTCATACATGACATCTGTCTTCATCCACCCAGAAAGGTAATCTTCGTCTCTCTGAACTCCTGCAGCATATGAAGTTCACCCGACATCCATCAGATTGGTTTTAAGTGAATCTTCTTTCCTTGATGAAATCCCAAGTGTGTTGGGGTTAGGATCCACCTAATATTAATAATAACCATAGCCACCATTTATTGAGCATCTACTCCAGCCTGATCCTGGGCTAGTGCTCTGAATATATGTCACTTTAAGTATACAGTTCCCTGTGAGTGAAGGGTTGTTTTTATCTCTGCTTTACGGATAAGGAGTTTGAGGCTTAGAGAGTTGATCTGACTTGCTGGCTAGGAAGAAGCGGAGATAGGATTCAGAATAACATTTCTTATTACAAAGTCCACGCTTTTAACCTCTCTGCCATACTCTTTCCCACCACCTCAAACTGCCTGTCTTGTTGAAGGTGCTTCGGATAGTATCAAGCACATAGTAGGTGTGTGGAGAATGGTGGTTGATTAAGAGAGAGAGAGAGAGCGTAGGCAGCCAGCCATTTGGAAGGTGTCCTGCTGCCCCTTTGCAGAAACACACATGGAGCCAAATCTCCATAATCAAGCTAAGCTGTCATGGTGACAGAACATAGCTCTTCTGACCCTACCTATGCATCTGATGACAGCTCACTGTGTGTAAACAGATGTCAAGTTTAAATCAATCTTGCTTCCTGACACCTTACTTTAAAACAGTAATTATATGCTCATTTTTGAATATGCAGTACTAGGTAAATTATCTGTCTCCACCCTCCTCTCCAAGTTTTAATTTTTTAATATCAATTAAAGGTTTTTTTAAGAGGAACTCACAGCAGGAGACATATATAGTGAGGTCGAAACAAAGACAGAGCAGCTGTAGAAAGTGGGCAAGAGCAGAGGGTGGTGAGGTAGCACCAGTCATGGCAGCAGAGCAAGGGGACCTGCAAAGCAATGGTCATCAAAAACAACAGGCAAGCCAGCAGGTCATGGCAAGAGAGCAAGGCCAAGCAGGACTCAATGCAGAACACCCAGGCTTGGCTGGATGCAGTAATACGGGCGATTCCAGTAGAAGTAGGCGTGATCCTATGGGAAGAACCCAAGGAGTGGTTGCTCCGCAGTGCTCTGGTGCCTGAGGACTTACACCTGCCAATATGGGGCTCCTCAGTAGCCCATGCCTGAGACAGGGATCAGTTCCCTAATGATGATAACTCCTCCTCATCCTCATCCTCCCCCCTCCTTCCATCAGAAGATGCTGGTACAGGAGAAGGGGTATTCTCTTTTCTCTTGGAAGAGAGTAAGGCCTTGTGGTTCAGATCTGGGTTTGAGTCTCAGTTCTTATTAGCTATGTGATCACAAGCAAACACTTAAGCTCTCTGAACTATGGAAGATTAACTATGGAGTCAGCAAGGCTGTACTTTAATTTAATGCTGTGTAACTTTAAGCAAGTTGCTTATGTAAAATTGATTATCTCATAGGGATGTTATGGGGAATAAATGTAAGGCATGTATTATAAATTCCTTACCTTAGGGTCCACCACTAATGACAAAATAATAATTTTCATTCTTTAGGACTTTGATGAGTATTCAATTAGACAAGGATATATCTGATGCACCTAGCTCAAAAAACATCAGCTTCCTTCTCTTTTCTTGAGGCGAACTGGTATTTAATCATGGATTTGAGGTGTCCACTTTGAGCTCTGTTGGATGGGCAATCCTGGTGGAGATGTGGGGCATCTGACCTTGACAATCACTGTCTTATTTTGGGCAGAGGGCCAAAATGGAGGGAAGGGAACCCAACAGACACAAACGCAGTGGGACAGACTGACCAGCAGTAAGCTGTGGTTCCATCCCTCACTCCTCACTGCTGACCAAATTGGCCCTTTGAATTTGGATTTTGTTCCTTGCCTTGGCTCCTCCCTCTAGCACCCTGCAGCAGTTCTGGTTTAGACTGGCCCTCTGGGACTCAAATCTCTGAACAGGCCCATTGACAAGTGTCCAGTCTAGTCCTGCCTTGTCCCCTAGGAAGGAGACATTTCCATACCCCTTTAATTGATACACCACTGGTACCCAGCAGCCCCATGAGCCCTAGCGCTGTGAGAAGACTGATGGCAGCAGCAGTGACCCTGGGCTGGAAGAGGAGACAGTGCTCAGAGCCACACTTAATTTGAATCTATAGCCGTTGAGGTATGGAAGGAGTTTTCATCAGTGTCAGAAGGCTACAGCTTCCCCTTTTATTTTTTTCTTTCTTCATTCTCTTTAAATGTCTCTGAATAGCAGGACTAGTGTCCTGCAGAAAGAATCTTCAAGACAGACTCCTGGGATGCACTCCAGACCTACTGATCCAGAATCTCTAGGGTTTGTGAACTGAGAATATGCATTTATTTTTTAAAAGTCTGCCCAGTTTAAAAGCCACAGCCTTATGCCATGACCCAATGACTGCTAATACAGCCTGTAATTGAAACTGTAGTGATGAGGAAATTGTACTAAGAGATCTTTTTAAAGCATAAGTTAGAGATTGTCACTCCTATACTTCAAGCCTCTCAAACAGCTTTCGGTAGAGTAAAAGCCCCAGCCTTTGTGATGCTTTCTGCATGTACTTGCTCTAGACCCTGCTACGTCCCTGGCCTCATCTCCTCGCACTTTCCCCTCCTTTATTTGGTTCCAGCACCAATGGCCTCTTTGCTGCTCCTTGGACACCCCGCCTGAGAGCGTCCTCAACAGGGGGCCTTTGTACTCCCTCATTCTCCTCCCCTGTATCACTCTTCCTCCAGATGACATCCTGGCCTCTCTCTTTATTCAGGTATCTTTTCAAATGTCACTTCATCAGTGAGACCTTCCAAGACCAACATACATAAAACAGCCCCCTCCACCCACTCATTCTACTCCCAGCTTCCTGATACCACTTTCACTCATTGATTTTTGTTCATCAAATAGTGTTTATCCCAAGCTTCTCTCCTCTAGGAAGATTCACTTTTCTGGAAAAAAAAAAAAAGACTCACTTTAACTTGCTAATGATTAGTACCTTCTTACCCTTTGTAACTATTCCATGTCAAACCCTAGAATTTGGAAATTTCCCTCTCTGCCCACACCTGCTATCCGTCCACTAACACGCTTTATGTTAGTTCTTCACAGAGCTATGTCCTATACCCACGCTCCATCTTCCCTCCTGGCTGGACTTCCCTGCCTGGATGACTCCTTCATTAATGCTGTCCTTAACCTGCACCCCTCCCCACCATCTGTTTCCCTCCTGCAGCACCACCTCAGCACCTCCGACAGGAGGAGGCACAAAGCCTGCCCCTGAGTGATGGTTGACCCTCTTAGTCTTTTGCATTGCTATAAAGGAATACCTGAGGCTGGATAATGTATAAGGAAAAGAGGTTTATTTGGCTCATGGGTCTGCAGCCTCTACGAGCATGGCGCCAGCACCTGCTTCTGGTGGGGACCACAGGAAGCTTCCAATCCTGGCAAAAAGTGAAGGGAGACCAGAGCCAGCGTGTTACATGCTGAGAAGATGGAAGAGAAGGAGGAACCAGAGATACCAGGAGCATGGCAGAGTTCACCAGGTGATCACCACAGTCTCACCTACTGAACCCTACGGGTGACTCAAAACAGGGCTGCAGCTGTCTGGCACTAATCAAGTGGAGCGGGCATGTCAGATGCAACTACCGGCCATCTAGTGATCTGCAACATCAACCTCAGTCTTTGGCTGCATGGGCCCCAGCCTGGCCAATTAAAGCAGAGTCTTCAGGGGTAGGGTGGGACCCAGGCATCATTGTGTTCTCAAGTCTTCCCAGGTGATTCTAACGTGCAGCGGGAGCTGAGAACATCCAAATGTTATTTGCATCACCAATACAGTTGAAATGAGGTGACTCAACATCCCAAAAGCCCCAGCCCTCCAATTCTATCACTAACTGCTGGGTCTAGGTCACAAAAGCGGAGACCCAGCAGCTGGAGTATCAAAGAGTGATAGAGATGCAAAGCAAAATCTACCTACAAAGACTTTTTAGATCAGATGTATTATTATTCATAGCATGGGAGAGTTGCCTTATAAAATGAAGCATCACACTCTTTCAGAGCTGTCACCTAATGCCATTTCAGATCCTACTTTTTAAATGGTTGGAGCGGAGATCCAAAGAGAGTGGAAGACACACAGCTAACAGGGGGCTGAACCAGAAACAAAGCTGGGTTCTCCAGGTTCTCAGGCCAGTGGCAAAACACGGAGGTCCCAGCCCCGCTGACCCCCAGCCCACAGCCTAGACTGGCTATTCCCTGGTCCCTCTCCCTCCATGGCACATCGCACAGCACAAGCATTATGTGATCTGGCCTTGGCAGCTTCTGGAAGAGCATGTGTTTCTTAACTTATAAACACTTGTGTTTGTTGGCAACTGCTTCTCATATGCTCCCAGCAAGGTTACTACTGGCCCACCCACCACCAGTCGCTAGGAACATCTGTCCCCTGAAATACAGCCTCACCCTGTGACTGCCTCTCCCCAGTGACTGGCAACCCACAGCCCCCAGCTCCCTCCTCATGGAAGAAGAGATAGGTATTACTTTGCACCTTACTTTGCATGCTACACATATTTAAAGGGGTCAGATCGCCCTTCTTCTAAATATTTTATGATTAACAGTTAAAGTAATATATGGTTTGGATACTATACTTAAGCTTTCTTATAAGCAGTTTTTCCGCAAAACCTCAAAACCTCACATAGATGAGGTGTGTGTCTAGGGATTTGTTCTGTTGGTTCAACATGCAAGTGAGAGGTATAAGCCTGAATCACATAGGGAGTTTGGGCAAGAATATCTTTCCTGGTATGAAGTCTGAAGTTCTACCTTTAAGACTGCTGTCCCCTTTGTTCCTTACCAGCTCAGATGGTCTGGTGGCCCTATGAACTGCCATCATCATCTTGCTCAGCTCACCACTTTGAATCTTGCCACCTCCAATTAGTCCTGTGTACAGCTGCCAGAATACGGCTCTGAAGGCAAAACTTTGCTCAGCAATGTTATTGGCAAAGGCATCCATCCTCAAGTTAAAAAAAAAGTAGATCATTGTGTAGCTTTAAAACTCTATGCGGCCCTGCATGGCAGAGTGGGAGTAATGGATCAAGCCTCCAGCATCAGTAGGCTTGAGAAGAAACCTCAAGTGACATCTAGAAAATGGCCAGGATGGGTGCAGCCCTGGACACATGTGAGAGCTGGTAAATGTGTTCATGGCTTTGGGAGCCAGTGTGGGTTTATGTAGGAAGGGGCTCTCCATTGGTGCTCCAGGATCAGCACCAAAGTTATGTGCATGATGTGAATGGTGGCCCCATAGACATGGTACACTTGTGCAAGACACAACCTGAAAATGATACGTGGTGGTCCTGATCAGTGGCTTCCTGCTGCCTTTTAAATAGAATCTGAACTCCTGGTGAGGCCCTCCTCAACCCACCTACCAACTTGGTCCCTTCAACCAGCCCTACATACTTGGTCCTCCCTTCACGTACCTTCTGCTCCAGTCAATCTGAATCCCCTAGTCTGCCTACCTCTCCATAACTTCTCCCATCATACCTTGCTCAAACTGTTCCCTGTCCCTAATACATCCCTGCCCCAGTCTTCCCTTGCCCTAACACCTCCTGCCTTATCATATCCTGCCCCTTAAAACTACAGCTTGGAAGCCCCTCCACTAAACCCTCTGCACCCCCTCAGCACCTACTCCTAGAGCATTAACCTAGCACTTCTGGTACTCAAGGTATTTTTTTTTTAACTCTTGAACTGCTCCTTAAAAATAGATCCCATGTCTCATCCAAATTTATAACACCCAAAGTCTCATACTGAGATCATAAATTGTCAAGACAACTAATCTGGCCTCTACCCTCTAACTATCGTACAAGCTCTCACCTGCCCTCTGCCCTCTGACTTTGCTGATGCCTTCTTATTGCCTCCACCCTCTGACATGCTTTGTGCTCTAACATCTGCTCTCTAGTAAGCTCTTATCTAAACTCTATCCTTTGATTTTGTGTTTGTTTTTCTCTGTAACTTCTAAGCAGCCTCCATCTCCAGTGTTCTCCATCCTCACCTTTACAGATTTAGACCTAGGAGATCCGGGTCCTAGGGTGGCTCTATCATGCTCCAGCCACAGGGCCCTGAGCAAGTCATCGAACCTCCATGGGCATCATTGTCTTCATCTATAAAAATTGCAGGTTAACCCAGATAATCCTAAGGTCCTTCTCAAAACTCAACATTTTCAGGTTCTAAAATCCAAATGATGTATGTATTAATCTGCTATCTACACACATTTACACTATCGTTATATTTATATTAAGGGGGGCATGCAAGAAAACGCAAGCTGCAGTTCTAGTAGATACCAGTGATTTTCCTGACCTCCCTGTTCCAATGGGCCCTTTCCTCCGGGAGCGCTTGTTTTTCCTGCAGTCTTTGAACCTCTCACAGGCCTGCTCATTATTTTGTTGTCTGAAGTTAGGCGGGAGCGTTTCTGTGATTAATTAAGCAAAAGGCCCTGGTGCTGGTTGTGCAAGAACCATCAGATAATCACGCCTTTGGGGTGCTCACCAGGCTTGGGGAGCGGCTGGGCTGAGGTCCTCAGAGGATTGATTAACTCTGGGATTCTGAGGCCTGCCCTAGACACGTGGCTGCCCGAGACACCATCCTACTTTACAGAAATAAAGACTCGACTTGCAGGGTGTTGCAGGGATTGGAAGGTCAGGGCGGCAAGGTTCTGCCACTGTGATGGGCCCAATTATAGACCTTGGGCATTGTTGAACCAGAAAATTCTAAAACAAAAATTTTTAAGCTTTTCATGAAGAGCCAGAGAGTTTTCAGCAGCATTTTAGGAGCTGCCTGGGTTAGAAGAGGTAGATGAAAACACACTGGCCAGGCTCTACTCTAATCAGTTTAGCTTTACCTGCATGTTAGTTTCCCAGGCTTGCTATAACAAAGTACCACAATCTAGATGGCTTAAAACTCCAGAAATTTACTCTCTCACAGTTCTGGAGGCTAAATGTCTGACATTAAGGTGTCAGCTGGGTTAGTTCCTGCTAGAGGCTCTGATGGAGACTCTGTTCCAGGCCTCTCTTCTAGCTTCTTGTGGTTGCCAGCAACCCTTGGCTTTCCTTGGCTTATAGATGCATCTCTCAAGTCTCCACCTCTGTGTTTGCCTGGCCATCTTCCCTGTATCTCTGTGTCTCTGTGTGTCCAAATTCCCCTCCCCTTTCTCCTACACAGATACCAGACATTGGATTTAGGGCCCTCCCTAATCCAAACTTCACCTTACCTTCAGTTGATTACATCTGCAAGGACCCTATTTCCAAATAAAGCCACATTCAGAGGTACTTGGGGTTAGGACTTGAATTTATCTTTTTGAATGACATATTCAAACTCCTACAACCTGTCTTTTGTAATGATCACCTGCATAATAGTTAATTTAAAGAAAGTATTCCCCAACTAAAATGGAGTTTGAGGGATCATGGTTGAAATTTTCTTACTCCAGAATCTTCATGGAGATTAGGATGCAGAATTTTCTGTGGCAGAAACTTTCTGTGGGCAGAAAATTGGGGAAGAGGCTCCCGTTCATCCTCCATGCTCCTCTGATAACTCTTCTCCCAACCTTTATCCTGATGTCTAAGTCAGGGTTCAATCAGAGAAGCAGATGCTTATGGGGAACTGGCTAAGCAGTCTCTGCAAGGCTGATGCTGGAGCTTGAAGACTGCAGGGCAGACGCTCAGGAAGGGAACATGATAGAAAGTGGAGGAGAACGAGAACAAACCAGAAGCTGCAGCATGAGCTGGAGCCTACGGGGACAGACCCAAACCAGTAGCAGTTCTTGTGATCTCTGACCTTGATGGTATAGGTGTCCTGGAAGCCAGGGCCATTTGTCAAGGAGCTAAACACACTCGCCCAGGATCAGAGAAGCTGAAGGAGGACCCAGGGGAAGATGAAGCAGTGGTAGGCCAGAGGGGAGCCCGCAGATAAGTGACACTCTGTGGGAGCTACAAAATGGCTGCTGCTCACAGGACTTCTCTTGCAGCTCACCCTAACTGAAAACATAAAGACAAAGGGACTCTGGGAAATGTAAGTCAGCCTAGCCAATTACAAAGGCACATTACAAAGCCACCACATCTCATTAAGGCTTCCCTATGCATAGCCCTTCAAATTCTTTGTTCTTCTCACTGGGCTATAAATTCGTGACCAGAGATCAGGTCTTAGTCATCTTCATAGCTCCATGTTGTATGCAGTACCTAGAATTCAATATTGCTCATCAAATGATAATTGAATTGCACAGACCTGAACCCAGGGAGACAAACCTCCAAGATGATCTCAAAATAATTTTGGCACTTCAACTAGACTAGACTCAATAAACATTTATTGAGCACTAATTGTGTGCTAAGGACTGTGCGATCACAGACATTACCTCTTTAATTTTATAGCACTGCTGTGAGGAAAGTTTATGCATTTCTCTTTTCAGATAAAAATAAATTAAACCTCAAGGACATTAAGTCATTGTTTGAGGCCACATATTTAGACAAAGGCAGGCTTAGATTTAAATCCAAATCTTCTGAGGTCATGTCCACTTCTGGCTCAGAACTGGGCTAAGGAAACTTAAGCCCCGCTTTCAGGCAATATTCAAAATATCAATAGCTTAACTCATAGAGGAGAAAATCTAATTTGACTTTAAAAGCCTGGACCCAGCTCTCAGTGGTACTCTGGTGAAAGTGTAAAGTGCGGGGCCAGAGGCAATTAACCCTGAATAATAGGACTTTTAGCAAGCCAAACAGGCCCCATGCTAGAATAGCAGTGGCTGTTTCCACGGGAAAATGATGAACTTGCAAATGAGTTCCTGCTACCCCTCCAAGCTCCTGAGACCTTGCTATGACCCTCCATGCAGCAATCTGTTTACTAAATTTAACTAATGAGGGGAGTTGATCTAGAGGATCTTCATCAGAAAAAGATGACAAGCAGCCAATGGAGTGGAGAAAGATGGGGGAGGGGGAAAGTTGGAGGAAAAAAGAGTCAGAGGAACAGTTCTGTCCCTGGAAGGCTTCCAGATAGAGAGACTGAATTAGATTTAGGAAAGAGGATGAAGATTGGCCATTCTAAGCCTAAAGAGCTGGGTGAGTTAGGAAGGTGATCTGAAATATCAGCTCCAAAAAATCTTATTTCCTATTCCCCTTAGCAGAATGAGCAGGTAGGGAATTATCTGAAAATTCAGGTCTGGGGACATCCACAGATCATCTGTGGAAGTATCAGTTCTGGATCTTAAAATAAATTCAGTTAGGGGAAATGATAAAGTTGAAGGAAAAACATGGAATTATAAAATTATCTATGAGCCCTTTCTCTGAGTTACTCTGCCCCAAATTCTAACTTGATTCTTCATCTGAAAGAGGATGCTGAGCTGGAAAACACCAGTATTATTTGAGGGGACTAATGAATTGCCCTATTAACGGGTACATAAAGATACGGTTGGCCTAGAAGGACAGAGAGGGGCAAGGGAAGGTTGTGACCATTTTTCATCTTGTCTTATATGAAACCTAACCAGAATGAAGATGGCATGTTGACAAGAAGTTATAAATCACAAGAGAAGTCTTGTCTGAGAAGAAAAAAAACCACTTAGATTCCAAGTCATAAGAAGCCTTCACTTTTATGATGTAGTGACAAAAGCAAGAGCTTTCAGATTCTAGGTTTTGTACTTATTTGCCGTGACCTTGGGCAAGTTACCTAATGCCTGCAAAGCATACTTTGCTCAGCTATAGCAGCAGATGATAATCATATCTACCTCCTAAGAGAGATGATGTGGGAAAGGTCCAGAAGAGCACTTTCCTCCCATCCATTTGTCAAATCAACCACGGGCTCCATGCTACAAAGAGCCGTGGGCACTCCTGGAAGGGAGCTGGAAAGCTGATTCGCTGGTAGATCAGGGCAAAAACGGGAGGGTCTCAGGACCTGTACTATGTCCTTTATGAAATGCTAATTTTATTTTTTAGATAAATGTATGAAATAGTTTTTGTAATTAAGTCAATTAATTTCAGATTCAACTCAACTAGATAAACTTTATAAGGACAGAAATCTTGGTCTGTTTATTCATTTCTGTTTCCAGTACTGTAAATATAAATAATACATAAATAAATTATATATAATGAATAATATGTTAAATATATATAAATATTCCCAATGTTCATTGAAAGAAATAGTGACTTAAAGAGATTAATTGAAGATTCCTAATAAAATGGGGAACTGTTATACAGCCACTTGACTTAAAGCCCAATCCTGGTGATAATATCAACATGGCAGGTATGAAAACAAAGATAGAAAAGACAGAGGTAAGAGCACACTAGTGTGTGTGTGTGTGTGTGTGTGTGTGTGTGTGTGTGTGTATTATACATATATATGGAGAGAGCAAGAGAGAGCGAGAGAGAGACAGAGAGAAGAGACTAGAATAGATAGAATGTATTTTTTCAATTTTGCATTGTGTGGCTCAAGCCTGAATAAAGATGTTTAAAAAATAGTAAAATAATGGGGTTTCTTGTCTTTATTTTGAGTATAACTGCTTGCACATTTTCAAAGTTTTCCATGTTACCTGTGTGAGATAGTGTCTTTGTCATTTTAAGAATGAATTCTTCTATTCCTAGTATAGGGAGTCTAAAAGTTGGGAAAGGCTGTTGAACCATTCTTGCATTTTTATAACAAATTTTTCTTAGTTTTGATCCAGTATGCCTTAAAATACGTTGCTGGATTTGATTGGCAGACATTTTATTTGAAGTTTTTAACTTTTATATTATAAATGATTTTGAGCATATATGATCAGATATTTGTTGTCCTCCTCTTCTCTTTCCTTCCTTCCAACCTTTCTACCTGTCCACAAACTTTCTTTCTTTTTTCTTGTCTTTCTTATATTTAAAGGACTTCAAACAGTGCCTGACCAGAGTAAGTTCAACAATATTAATTTTACTTCCTTCCTTATGACTTTCTTTATGTCTGAGATTTTGACTTTGAAATTGATAATTTAATAAAATCAATTTGTCTCCATTTTCTGCATTCTAGAATAATTTGTTGCAATAATTTATTTGACAGTTAGAAAAACAACCAGAAGTCTTGGTCCAGTCTATTACCCAAGTGCTTTTCTTAAAGCTAAAACTTTGACAATATTTAAAAACGTTATCCTCACTTATTTTTTGTTCAGATTTTTAATCTCTGGAATAAATTTCATTGATTTATATTTTTCCAAAAATAGCAGAAGTTTTACTGTGACTATTAAAATGATAGTTTAGATATATTAGATATATAGATATTTAGATAATATTTAGATGTTTAGATATATTACCCACTTTTAATCAATTCTAGTAAATATTTCTGCTATTTTTCCTTTTATCTTTATTGGTTTTTTTCTTTGTATAATTTTAAACGTGGTTGATAGTTAGTTGTAATCTTGTATCTTAAAATATATATAAATAAAAATATACTTTTTGGCCAATTTTTCATGGATTATTTCAATTGTTAAAAATAATGCAATCTCTGATTTTCCTTTATTTGCACTTGTTTAACTTGTATTTTATGCAACTATTTGTTTTGCTTCTCTCCAAGTCAACTTTTTTCATATATGACTGTGTCTTTTTCACAATTTGAGATCATCATTCATTATAAACTTCTAAGCAATTTGCATTTGTTGTAATAACTGGTGTACTTCTGTCATTTAAAAATATTTCATGGGGTTTTCTTGGGCTCTATATTTTAGTATTTGTCCAAGAGTTCTTTTATTGATTTAAAACATATAAATAATGGTTACCTTAATATTTTAAAAATTCAGTGTATATTTCCCCAACTACAATGTTAATAATAAACTCATATTTATTAATTCTTTGTATAAAGATAATGAAATTTCATGTTTTTAGTTCTTCCCATCCTTCTCTCTTCCTATTACAGTCTTTGGTTAAGAGTTGTGTTTTACATTTAGTTATTACCTCATTTTTACATTATGTGTCTAAATTTATCAAGGCTAATGATATATGAATTTTGTTTTATAGCAAAATCATAGACCTGATTCTAGGTTTAAATTTATTTCTGTTGAATAAATCTACAGAACATATTTTCCATTTTTAAGTACTTCGTTTTGAGTAATCTTTTTGTTGGCTTAGAGCAGAGGTCTTCAGAGTTGATTATATGTACTTTGGGGAACATTGAGACTTTTCAAGGGGTATATGGCAAAGGTAGTTTTAATATAATCATTTTTCATGTCTTCAAATTCCATATGCACTTTTTTATATAATTTATCTGCTTGAGAATTCACCTCTTTGTGAGACTTCAGACAAGTTCTTCTCATCACCCATTTCACAGTCATCTTTAGCTATACTTCCCATGCATTCATATCTTTCCATGATACATTGCTCCATAATACAAAACCCTCCTGGACATGAAACATATGGATAATTTGAAATATTTGGTGCCAGGGAAGCCCATTTACACAAGGCAGCATAAACTCACCACTTTTTGCTTATCTTGTTAAGATGTTTTTCCAATAAAAGTAGTATTTTGTTCAATACTTTTTTTTATTTCAGCTTATTATGGGGGTACAAAAGCTCAGGTTATATACATTGCCCATGTCCTACCCATCCCCCCGAGTCAGAGCTTCAAGCATGTCCATTCCCCAGACAGTGAGCCTGGCACTCACCATGTAGTCATACCTCCATCCCCTCCCCCCACCCCTCACCTCTCCAAGTCAGCACCTTCAAGCATGACCATTCCCCAGATGGTGCACAACGCACTCATCATGTAGGCATACACCCATCCCCTCCCCCCACCCCCTGCCTCAGTCTGATAACCAGTTGGTATCATTCCCCAGTGTGCATTTAGGTGATGATCAGGGAAACCAATTTTCTAGTGAGTACATGTGATGCTTATTTTTCCATTCTTGGGATACTTCACTTAATATAATGGGTTCCAGCTCTCTCCAGGAGAACCAAAGAGATGTTGTATCACCGTTATTTCTTATAGCTGAGTAATACTCTATGGTATACATATACCACAATTTACTAATCCATTCGTGAATTGATGGGCATTTGGGTTGTTTCCACATCTTTGCAATTGTGAATTGTGCTGCTATAAACATTCGGGTGCAGGTGTCATTTTTATAGAATGACTTTTGTTCTTCTGGGTAGATGCCCAATAATGTGATTGCTGGATCGAATGGTAGGTCTACTTGAATCTGTTTAAGGTATCTCCACAATGCTTTCCACAGGGGTTCTACTAGTTTGCAGTCCCACCAGTAGTGTATGAGTGTTCCTGTCTCTCCGCATCCATGCCAACACAAATCAGAGACATTCACATATGCCAATAACCGTCAAATGGAGAACCAAATTAAGGACTCAATACCCTTCAAAATAGCAACAAAGAAAATAAAATACCTAGGAATATATTTAGCTAAGGAGGTAAAGGACCTCTATAGGGATAACTATGAAACACTGAGAAAAGAAATCGCAGAGCATGTAAATAGGTGGAAAACAATACCATGCTCGTGGATCGGAAGAATCAATATTGTTAAAATGTCTATACTGCCCAAAGTTATCTACAGATTCAATGCAATCCCTATTAAATTACCAACATCATTTTTCACAGATTTAGAAAGAATAATTTTACACTTTGTATGGAACCAGAGAAGACCCCGTTTAGCAAAAGCAATTTTAAGCAACAAAAACAAAATGGGAGGTATTAATTTTCCAGACTTCAAACTATACTACAAAGCTGTGATTATTAAAACTGCTTGGTATTGGCACAAGTGCAGGGACACAGACCAGTGGAACAGAACAGAAAATCCAAATATAAAACCATCCTCATACAGCCATCTAATCTTTGACAAAGCAGACAAAAACATACTCTGGGGAAAAGAGTCCTTATTTAATAAATGGTGCTGGGAAAACTGGATAGCCACATGTAGAAGACTAAAACAGGATCCACATCTTTCACCTCTCACAAAAATGAAATCACGGTGGATAACCAACTTAAACCTTAGGTGGGAAACTAACAGAATTCTAGAAGAAAATGTAGGAAAGACTCTTACAGACATTGGCCTAGGCAAAGAATTTATGAAGAAGACCCCTAAGGCAATCACAGCAACAACAAAAATAAATAAATGGGACCTGATCAAATTAAAAAGCTTCTGCACAGCCAAAGAAACAGTCATGAGAGTAAACAGACAACCTACAGAATGGGAAAAAATTTTCGCATACTACACATCAGATAAAGGACTGATAACAAGAATATATTTAGAACTCAGGAAAATCAGTAAGAAAAAATCGAACAATCCTATCAAAAAGTGGGCAAAGGACATGAATAGAAATTTTTCAAAAGAAGGTATAAAAATGGTTAACAAACATATGAAAAAATGCTCAACATCCCTAATCATCAGGGAAATGCAAATCAAAACCACAATGAGATATCACTTAACTCCAGTGAGAATGGCCTTTATCAAAAAGTCCAAATAATTTTTTCACATATTTTAATATATTTATGTTGTCTGGATCACAAGCACATTAACAAAAATGTTAAAGTCAATTAGAATAAATCTTTTAACCCTTAAAGCTATATGTTCCCAGGAAATAAAAATAAATAAATTTATACTTGTGTATATCTTTTTGGTTACAGAGAAGAATGGTGGGGGGAATCAATAAAAGGTATGAAAGCATAAACATACGTAACATTAGAATATAATTCTGGAAGGACATGGAATGAATATACGAGGTAAAGGAGAAAGTTCTAATAGTTAAAGAAGAGCTTGTTTAATGTTTCATTGAAGACTATAGCAGGTAGCAAATCTCTATGATTTTTATATTCCATTGGGTGCATTTTAAAAAGTGTAGAAAAAAGTTCATTTAAAAAATATTCATATGGTCCAGACATCTTCCTCCTTGGTATTTATCCAAGAGAAATGGAAGCATATGTCCATATAAAGACCTGTATATGAAAATCCATAGCAACTTTATTCATAATCATCAAAAACCAGAGACAATACAAGTGTCCTCAACTGGTGAAAAGATAAACAAATGATGATATATCCATACAATGGAATATTACTCAGCAATAAAAAATAACAAATTCCTGATACATGTAACAATATGATGGCTCTCAAATGCATTATGCTGAGTGGAAGAATCGGACACTAAAGGCTATATATTAATGCTATATAATTCTATTTATATGTCATCTTGGAAAAGGCAAAATATAAAGACAGAAATCAGATCAGGGGTTGCCAGGGGCTAGAGAGGAAAGAGAAGTTGACTACAAAGTGCATGATGGAACTTTTTGGCATAATGCAAATATTCTATATTTTGGTTGAGGTGTTGATTACATGACTGTACACATTTCTCAAAGCCCACCAGACTGTACACCTAAAAAAGTTAATTTTACTCTATATAAGTTATACTTCAATAAAGCTGATATTCAATAGCTTTTCTTTATGATTTGCAACTATTATAGTTCATGATGAAAAATTTTAATAAGTTAAAATGTGTGATGACATTTTACACTGTATTCTTTTTAGGCAGTAGGGAAACAAGAAAAATTGGAGACTATTAGCCTTCATAAAAAAATGTCTGAGAATGTACATTTGTTGTATCTATAGTGAATGACAACTTAGCTACGTAGATAATAGAATTTCTGGCTCATGACATGTTGTCCTTCATAATTTCACAGTAATTGCTCCATTGCCGTCTCATGTTTGTTTTGTGGTGGAGAATGTGTCCAGGCTAATCCATTTTAGAATATCCAGTTTTGTTTGTCTTCTACATGGACACATGTAGGATTTTTTGTGTGTGTGCTTAAAATTCAAATTTTCAACAGAACAAATCTGTTAATCATTTCACAATAACCTTCTCTAGAGTTCTTTTCAATTTGAAAATTGAAAATTATTTTTAAAATTTTGCATCTTATATAATTGATTCAGATCAATTTTTTTCTGGTCCCTATTATGGAAACCCAAACACCTTTACATTACACTTTCATTCTCTGCCTTCCACATCTATCAACTCACAGTTTATTGTTTTAATGTCTTTACCCTATTGCTTCATGTTTCAGGGGAGATTCTCAAGTTTGTCCTCTACATCATTGAGTAAATTTTCCACAGTGCTTATTTTTTTCTTCAAGGCTTCAAATACAATTAAAATTTTGGCATGGCATTTTTGGCATCTTTTATCTTATCCAGTTTCCTTTTTCAGTGTTGCCTTTGTCTCAGTCAGCCTCGTCAGTTTCTCAATCTTATGTCTTATCATACTGAATTTTATTAGGAACCCAAAGCAGAAAGAGTAAAACATCTACTTCAGTTTCTGCTTCCCCTCTGCCCACACTGAGCTTTGTTCTTCTTCTTTTTTTTTTTTTTTATGTTGTAGGTCACTTTGAATAGATGTTTTCTGTTATTGTTTTTTCCTATATTCTCATTCATGAATGATAAAAGCTTTTTCAAGATCATATGTTTATCAGAAGAGAGGGTAGTTGAAGATATTCCCTTTGGATTGTCTCACTGTCCACCTGATGTGGTTAGAATTATCCTTTCAGACTGTAAGATGTAGGTCTGGTGGATGTAAATTGCAGGATTTGTACGGGAATGCAGCAGCCAGAGAGGCTTAGGGTGAGGGCCCATCCTGAATGCAGTGAGAGAAAGTGTCTCTGCACAACCTGGAGTTGGAAGGGGCCGCAGGGCCACCAGGCTGTATTAGGTTTTCTGTTTGGACTGATCTACATTTCAGGAGCTCCCTGCCTTTTTGCTTCCAATCAGAAGAGGCCCTGGTACCTAGCAGCTTTCTGTTTGTAGGAGGGAGCCTCATGTAGCTTATTCATGTGGGGGTGACCCATGGCAGCAATGTGACAACAGACCAGTGCTCCCCAGCTGTCCTGAGCATCATACTCACAGTCAGTCTCTGCCAGTCTAAGTTAGGAGGCATTGGAAGTGTCTTCAGTAATCTCTTGCCAAGCCACTGTGCCACTCTGCCAGCAGGACAAAGCGGGGTCAGACTTTAGTGCCCTCCTTCAACCTGGCCTGAGGGAGCAGAAGTTTCCCAAACCTCTGTGGTGACACTCTGTCTAGTTTCTAGATACAGGTTTTTATTTTTACCACTTTTTTCAGCCATTAAAAATATTTCTTAAACATTTAATTCAGGATCTGAAAGTGAGGCATTCAGTGCCTAATTTCAAAACTCCTTCTAACTCAGAAATCTACTTCTTTTAAGTACAGGTAAATGAAAGCTTAGGTAAAAAATCAGAAAGAAAAGGGTGACCAATGAGAGCTAGAAGCGCTACTGTGATAACTGTGACAAAAATGTGATGTGCCATGTTGAAAAGAGCTACCCAGACCCCCAACCAGGGCTCCGGTCCCAGCCATGCCTCAGGTGTAAAGTGCTTTCAGCCGACTGCCTCTGAACTGACTTATTGGATTAAGACATTCCCGGGTCCCTCTGAAAAACTCGGACTCTCACCGCACCTTGAATTCCCTGCAGCCAACAGGCTGCTCCCTGGGATGCTGACGCTATTGCTCTCAGCCCTGGTTGTGCTTATACCTAAACCTGTTTGTGCCAATTCCACTTGTTTTTAATTATAAACTTAACAAAATTTCCCCCAGTCAATTAAATACAAACATAAGGAAAGAAAATTTTGTTTCTATGAAAATTAAGTTAAATGCTTTGGAACACTCCAGGAGAGTTGCTAAAGATATGTATTGTTATGAATTAGTAGTAAACAAGATAACTATAACACATCTGGAAAGTTAACTAGTAAAAGTCTGGAAGGATTTCTTTTTCAGATTGCTTTGAAAGTATCATTAAGTTACAGATCTGCTTTAATAGTATCCAAACGGAAAATCAGATCTTCTGCATCCTGGGAATGATTTATGCAAAAAAGAAGATTCAGAAATCCAGTTTTAGGAGCATACACAAAAGAAAGGCCTGTTGTCATCATTAATTAAGAAATTAATGTGCTTTTATTTTGCTGGCTATCATTACTGCAGTATAAGAGAACCCAAAGATTGTTCTCTCTGTGTAAACTCTCTTTTATTTTCTGGTTTATTTTCTCTTTCTCTCTCTCTCTCTTCCTACTCCCTCATATCTTCATCTCTGTCTTTCACAATTTCTGTCACCAATTCTGTCTGTTATCTTTCCTCTGTATTTCTCTCTATGTGACCTCGCTGTCTTCCCTTCTCCCACTTTCTCTCTCGCACCTATGAGATGATTGTTCCTTGCTCTGTATACTACAGAATTACTAACTGGTAGTATACTACTGACAACCTAGTCTTTGATGAACCACGAGCCCAGTCAAACGCCACAGGCATTTTCTTGTGAACCACTGTCAAGCCAGATTCTGCCAGTTCTATAACTGACGTTCCAACTCCCTCATTCGGAATTAGACCTTCTTCTTATAGCCAATACCTGGAATTCAGGCCTGGAAGTTTTGGAGGACAGACAGAGGAGAAACACATACTGGACACTCTGTTATCAGAATCTGCATTGGCTGTGGAATCATAAAAAATAAATATTTACTTCAAACAGTCAATTTTGATGGTGTAGGTAAACCCGATGAATAACGTTCTTGCGGAAACACTGCCCTTCCCCTAGTGGCCGTAATTGCCCCTAGTCTTTGGCAGGATAGACCAGGCTCTGATCTAGACCTGTATTTCTATTGTGGTTATGTCCTAATTCTAGAATCTGAACATACAGTTTCCCAAATGAGGTGCCTGGTGTTGTAAATAGAGCATAACATATGGAATAAGATGGAATCCCAACCATAAGACCTTAGAGATACTCTTTTACATCTTTCACACTCCAATTTCTCATCTATGAAATGGACGTACCTTATCTCACAGGGTTCTTGTGAAGAGTGAAATGAGATTAAAATACGTATGACACTCTATTAACTGGTTTGGCCAAGCAAGTCTGCAATAAACACTGGGACAGTTTTCCTCTCTCCAAGATGCAAACTACTATAGATCCTAAACCATATGATCACAGGACTCCAAACACTGAGGTTCGTTGCACGCAGACATTAGTAACCATGAAAGGTACTTGTGTATAAGGAGGCTTAGCAATTAAGTTCAGGTTACGGTTTGAGCCTGTGTTATGTGGTGGCACCTGAGCTGACCATGCCGTACAACAGTCTCCTCTTATCAATGGTTGTGTTTTCCACGGTTTTAGTTACCTATGGTCAACAGTGGTCCAAAAATATTACATATAGTGAGGTATTTTAAGAGAGAAAGAGACCACATTCATGTAACTTTCACTAAGTATATCATCATAATTGTTCTATTTTATGATTAGTTATTGCTATTAATCTCTTGCTGTGCCTGATTTATAAATTAAACTTTATCATAGGTATGTATGTATAGGAAAAAGCATAATATATATAGATTTTAGTACTATCCTCAGTTTCAGGCATCCCCTAGAGGTCTTAGTATGTATCCCCCAAGGATAAGGGGGTACTACTATAGTACGAAGTTTTGCTTTTGAGGTTTTCTCAGATATAGAGATAGTTCAGTGGATACTGTATCTGTTATACAGTGATAAGGCTCTTGGATGAGACCCTCGCCTTCCTCCCTACACAACTCCACACAGGATGATGCCCCAGAGGGAGAAGAAGGATCATTTTTCAGTCAAAGGTATGTGAGTAACTGTACCACCTTGCTAGAAAATTCCAGACCCATTCTCTCTCTTCCCTTTCTCAACACACTTGTGCACACTTGCATACATGCACATACACACACTCGTGCACAGAAGCTAACACACCAACATACATGCACACAAACACATTCAACATCTTTTTGGTTGCGGAAACAAAAACACTCTTAAAAATGAATTGCTGTCATAGCAGAGCATAGTTAAGAATGTGGGCTTTGGGCCAGGCACAGTGGCTCCCACCTGTAATCCCAACACACTGGGAAGCCGAGACGGGAGGATCATTTCAGGTCAGAAGTTCAAGACCAGCCTGAGCAAGAGCGAGATCCCGTCTCAACAAAAAAATAGAAAACTTAGCCAGGCATGGTGCTATGTGCCTGTAGTCCCAGCTACCAGGGAGGCTGAGGCAGGAGAATTGCTTGAGCCCAGGAGTTTGAGGTTTCAGTGAGCTACAATGATGCCACTGCACTCTAGCCAGGGATACAGAGCAAAATTCTGTCTAAAAAAAAAAGGATCAAAGATCTAAACATAAGAGGTAAAACTATAAAACTCTAAGAATAAAACAGGGGAAAGTCTTCATGACTTTGGATTTGGCGATGATTTCTTGGATATGATGCAAAAAACGCAGGCAGCAAAAAGAAATAGATCAACTGGATTTCATCAAAATTAAAAAAAAAAAAGTGTGGGCTTTGGAGTCCAACACAACTGGGTATGAATGCAAATTCTGCCCCATAACTAGCTATGTGATATTGAGAAAATCATTCAACAAACCCTCTGAGCCTCAGCCAAGTGTCAAATAAGACTAACAATACTAACTTTGCATGGCTATTGTTAAATGAAGTGCTGTCTGACACTCCCTGGCTTACAGAACCTGGCACACAGAGTAAACACTCAATAAGCAGCAGCAGTAGTAGATGCAGTTGTTCCTGCTGTGGTTGTTGCTGCTGTGTCTGCCTAACTCAGAATCCAGGCACTATTTCCCTGGGTAGTAAGGGGTGAGGTGGAAACGGATAGCTCTTAAATATGATATCATCCCCAAATGGGGACTCACTTGGGCTTCCCCTCTTTTTTCTTCCCCTTTCAAAGGAGAGTAATGAATGTTGCATGGTCTCCATTGCACGGATGGGCATGAAATCTGCACCCAATCCCTGTGTCCACCACTCACTCCAGGGACACCTGGAAATCTCAGATGTTCTGTGATCCTCGCGCAGCATTTGGGATTTTGAAATGGAAATGATGGCTGACTTTATTCTGCACCCTGACAGTCTCAGCCCCTCCAATGGTTCCAGCAGCTTCTAGTCATAACCCTGTGATTTGAGAACAATGAATCTTAATATAATTGAGTTAACTGTATCATTTTTAATGTAAGACAATCTTGATTACAGCCAAAGGGCACCATTAATACGCTGAAGAAATGGCCGAGATTTTAGCATGTGAATGTTGTACAGAAAATAGAACTAATTAGCACTAATTTAATTCGAAGATTAAAGAAAATTCTGCTTTTAATTTTTAATTTAAGACAAACCATTTTACTCTGAACAAAGAAAGAATAATAAGTACATTTTTTTCCATCTGAAAGGCAATTTTTACTTTTGCATTATTACACTAATATGGGACTGTGGGAATCCTGACCCCATTAGAGATCAAATAATCAGCATTTAATTATTGACAGCAAATTAATATTTAATAAAGACGCAAGGGTTCCGGTATATGAAAGAAAGGCACCAAGGTTCTGCTGACCCAGAAACGTCCAGAAGGTCCCTTAGCCAGAACGTGATCTCCTGTGCGAGGGTAACAAGTCGGGATCCCCAAAGGGTCATGGCAGTTTATTTCCATCCCAGCTACCAAGACAGGAGCAAGAAGACCAGCGTCTGTGCAATTGCCCCCCTTCCTGTTTCTACTCCACCCCCCACCAGTTCTTCTTTAATCAAGCACTTAAGCTAAATAATACATCGGATGTCATAACCAAAAGGAGGACAGTCATGATAAAAAAGTAATAAAAGAAGAGACCAATCCCCCATTTTATTCTGCAAAATAATACTGACTTTCCTTTGCTGTGGGACTGCTTGTCAGGGATAATTTCTAACCAAAGAAGACATAATGGATTTACAATGAAACTCTGATGCTTTCCTCAGCCTCACAAAGATTCTGAAAATAAGCGCTATTACATTAGCAGTCCAAGGAAAGCCAAGGAAAAGCTGTTAGCTGATTTCCCGAGAAAGCCAGAGCTGTGTGCAGAGAATGGCCTGGGGGTGACCTGGTGTGGGCTCTAAAAACCTTCTGCACTCCCTCCAGCTCTCAGCAAGAAAAATCAGACAGGGTCTTCTGTGGACCTGTTGAACTGACAGCAGCTGCCAGGGAGTGGAATATCCTTAAACCAGGACTGTGGGCTGAATATTCTCCATGGACTACCTGGCTCCAGGCCTCAGACCCTCAGATTATTTTTCGGGTACTCACCTTCAGCCCTCACCATTTGAATAGATGTGTTGGGTCTGCGTTCATACGGGTTCAGGGGAGCTTTCTCGGGGCAACTTCATCTATGCCTCTGGCTCCACTCCTCAGTGTAGTCCTCCTAAGTGCCAGACCATGAACCTGTGCCTACTGAGTATCTCCATTTGGGTGAGCCCAGGCTCCTCACACTTACCACGTCCAAAACCAAGCCCCTCCGTGCTGATTTACTCCTCCCATAAACAGAAACTATTCTCTCCCCTCCCATCGCAACACTCCAAGCTCTGTCTGTGGGAATTATTTTATAGGACAATCAAAGGTCTTCACACTGCCTCCCTTCCATTTAAAGAGGATAGCGTATAGATATGGGATGTTGCCTAGAAATGCAACTTGTTCTAAGATACATTGACTAATCATTTTAAACCTTCTGCATGAAATCTGTGTTCTGGAACAGGTAGCGTCTCTGGAAAGAGCCCCATTTAGAGTCAGTACAGTGTTTTCCAGAGTGCAGAGTGTCTGGGTCTACATCCTGTCTCTACCACTTACTAGCTCAGTGACTTGGCCAAGTCATTCTACCTCCCTAAACCTCATTTGTTCTATTTAGAAAATGGGATATTTGTAGGTAGACTAAATGAGATAATTCATGTAAAGTGATGGCAAGTGCTTAAGTTCATATATGCAAGGAGCCTCCAATGGCATTCTGTAAACCAAAGACAAAAGAAAGGGGATCTGAAGCTGCCTGGGGCAGGAGTCCATGTAGACTGTTTCAGTTAGGGAATTGCATTCCCTCATTAGGGTAGATCTGGACTCTGCCTCTAAGAACTAATGCCAGTCTTTATAGAACGTTGGTTTGTTTCTGTCAATATTAACCAGCTGTGTAATTAAGAAAAGTCCTCCTGTACCTCATAGTCACTTCTTAAATTTGACGAAGTTCATTCTGGATTATCCTGCTAAAACATCCTGAGTTCTTACTCTAGACTAAAAGACTCATACAGAGAAAATGTACAGTATAGGATTATTGCATACTAAGTATTGTCTGTTGGGAGAAAAGGATGGATTCCAGGGTAAAACCAACCCTGGTAGTAGAAACGGGGGTTTACCTAAAAAGGACCTGATTATTCACATGGAAGGGTTTTAAGAAATGAGGCACCTTCCCAGAGCAGGGAAACCTTAAGGGCAGGGAACAAAGCCAGAGTGTGCCCATAAGGGGACCCTCCATAGAGGACTTACGTTTTTCTGAGGTCAAAATTAAGTCAGAGGTGAATGGAGCAAGGAAAGGAGACAAACTGATGATGTTAAGACAGAAGAGTCAATGGTGCTTGGTGATGACAAGCAACAGGAGTGGTCATATGAATGTTAATCGACAATTTCTCTCATCAGGAGTTAAAATTTCCTCTATTGCTTCCAGGTAACTCTTCAGTAAATTCTAAGATAACCATACAGCAGTATGTGGGTTTGGTGTGGAGAATAAAGTTCCTGTGCCAAACAGGGAAGTGTCATCCAGCTCCATTCACCTATGTGGGAGAAGAAGTATTCTATTAAGATACAGCAGGTGGTATTGGACGGACTAGAGAAAAACTGGAGGAACCCATCCATGGAAGGAAAAGCAGCTGTTAGAGGGACAATTCAGAAGTGGGCATAGACCACACAACTCTCCCAATATATGCCAGAAAGGGAGATCCTTGGGGAGGGGAAAGGGAAGCTGATTTTGGATGGCACCACTCTTGTGTTTCACATCTCATGAACGGGCACCCACAGTCTCTCTTGACATCATGTCAAATAGCGGGAGCCATCCATGACCCCTCTCTCCCCATTCATTTCTGCATCGGGTCACTAGCCAAACACCATTGCTGGTTTTATAGTAACATCATGAGCTTGGCCCTCTGCTCAACTTATTTCTAATCTGAATTAGACCTCATCTTTTACTTTGATTTATCAATAGCATCTTAATTGGTCTCCCAACCTCTAGTCTTACCCCCTCCAGCCCACCTGCCATAAATTTTTAATCACTAAGCTGCAGTCAAATGTGCCAATACCTAACTCCCTCAGAAGGCCAAATCCTGATCTTGAGCTGGTGACAATGCAGTAGTTGGGGGCAGTGGCAGACAGGACCTGTATGTGGAGATCTCTGCGAGCTGCTTGCCCATATAACGCTTCCAGTATACCCAGAGTATTAATCTACCATGACAGAAAGGATTGGGTGACTGCGATTCTAGAAATGGGATAGTAATAGTATGTAATTAGGGTTATTATGAGGTGCTAAACTGGACCAGGCAGAGGGGATACCACACATCTTTGAGTATGTGCCAAATCCATAAGCCTTAAAATTGATATGCTCACTCTCGCTAAACTCAAGATACATCTACATCTTATTTCTACCATTTCCTTGTTGATAAACTATAGAAGGAAAGTTAATGAAAGGCAAATACCTTAACAAGACACTTGTTAATCTCTGGTTACCACTGTCCTTTGTTTGGCCTCTTAGCTCCTCCAAAATTCCCTGAATTAAAACCCATCCATTGTAAATCCTTGAAATTGTTTCTCTCCCCCGGCCCCCCGATTAGTCCGTGATTGATATATACAGTGACTGACGTATGAACATCCACAATATTTATTTTTATATTCACCTAAGTATATAGGCACCTATGCTATCCATCCAAGATTATTATAATTGCTCACCCACCTCCCCAAGAAAAGAGAGACAGGAAGTGGACATTTGTTTAGTGTCTATTTTATGGTAGGCCCTGTGCTAAATTTTTCTATACATCACATTATTCAGTCTTTATAACAATCTCATGAGGTAGGTTTTATTATCCCAATTTTTAAGAATAAGAAAACCAGGGCCAAGAAAGATTAAGGGCTTTGCCAAATGTTGAGCTGCTAGTAAATTTGAGAGCAAGGATTTAAACTCCAGATCTGTTGAACTGCCAATCAAGCCAGTACCTTTTCTCCCACACCAGCAAATTTTAAGGTGTTCTTGCTTTTGCTTTGTTTTTACTGTTGGAGCTAATAATCCAAAACACTGTGTACATAAAATCTTACTCTGTTTCCCATTTTGTAAAACTGATAAAAGCTCAGCTGCTCAGATGGCTCTGGTTGGAGCAAGGATGGGCCCTTGAACTTTGCCTTCTCATCTCCCCATCACCACCACTGCAAGGGTTTCTTGCACCAGTTTGGAAGCCCTTGTTCATCTCCACTATGCTGACATCTATTTGGCATAAAATCTCTTTCTTTCTCAACTCATCCTATACTCAGCTGCCCAATTAATTTTCCTAAATCTCACCTCTAATCGCATTGCTCCCTGCTCAGAGAAGGCTTCCCTCTGCCTGCCAAATTCAGAACAAACTCCTCTTCCTGGCACTGATGCTCCAGAACAGGCCTCGGCATACAGTTCCAGTCTTATCCTGGTCTACACCCTTGTACTCCCCCCAAAGGAGAATTGCTGCATACCAGACATTCCTATATTTTCTGCCTGTATGCTCTGCCACATGCTGTTTCATCCTCCTGGAATTCCTCTCTGCACCCTCCCACTGGTACCTGTCAAACTGCCATCTATCCTTCAAGGGTCATCTATAATCTGCCTTCTCCAGGAAGCTCCCCAGCCTTGGGCAATTTCCCCTTCAATTCAGTTCCCAGATCACTTTTCTATGTCACACATGATATTCTCACAATATTCTGTCTTTTATTGTAGTTATCCATGAGCACATCATATCCTCATTTGAGGACTGAGAATCATCTCTGTGTTCCCCATTATACTTAGCAACCTGTCTTGAATATTTTAGGTAAGGGTTTGTGAAATTGGACAGAGTTGGCAGCATTTGATTCAAGGGTAGGCCATGAAAGCGCTCTGCCCCCAATTGTAAGCTCGGCAAAGTTGGATTCCCTCTTTCCCATTGGTGTCTCCTTTCCCTCCCAGATCTCTCACTTAGAGATCATTTGTCCTCTCTACTTGGCAGTTAACAGATTTCTGGGAAGAAAATGAGGTTGGAGTTAACTAAAAGCTTGAAACTGGCAAGTCTTTCTCCAGCCTCCCCAAGATGAGCTTTCCAACCCCTATGGAAGGGAAGCTGCCTCCCCACTTCATCCCTCACACACCAGAGGGAGTGAGCTAATAAGCCCCATCATCTGCTCCAGGCAAATGAATGAAGCCATCCTAGATGCTAACCCCTGGCATGCCCTGTCTAGGGCCTGTCATGCTTCTCCCACTTTCATGTCCACTGGACCACCCTTACAAATGTGACTGTTCCTGCTGCCATCTTAAAAACTTCACATCCTTTAAGAAAATGCCCCTTCCCCATAACCATTCTCCCTCCCTGCCCCATTGCCAGAGTGATCAGTTTGCAGATCTTCTCCCTCCCTCCCTCTCTCTCTCTCTCTCTCTCTTTTGTTCCCCACATGGTTACTCTTCTCTGCTTGGCTCTGCTTCTCACTGAATCTTGACTTCCTCTGACATCACACTTCCCATTCTCCTGTCACAAGCAGAGATGACGTTGCCTTTGGTTTGCCACATCACCTGCTCTTACCCTGACCCCGTGTGACATTTTAGCTTTAGGCCCCACCACCAACTAATTAGTTTCTTTCTCTTAGTACAGAGTCTCACAATAGAGAATCTGATTGGCTTGACCTACTTCCTGAACTGATGACTGCTGAACTGTTCATCTTTTGTCAGGGTCCCATGGTGCATTTCTGGATGTCTAGGCCCACCCCTTTGGCAGAGACCATGGCTAAGTTGTAATTTCAAAGATGAGGTAATGGAAACACAACTTGAGATACTTGTTGGGATCTCTGATGAGACTACAAAGCTTATGAAAACATATTAGAAGGTCAAAGAACAAAGGCATATAGGGAGGAAGGAAAGGAAAGACAGAGGGAGAAAGGAAAAAAGAAAGGGAGAGAGAGAGGGAAGAAAACCAAAATGCGTTGAATCTCTGCTATGTGCTAAACACATAGGCTCTAAAACGTCCGTCATTCTATTTTAGCCTCACTAGTTCCTCTTTCAATATTAAGGGATTCAGCTTCAGAAAAGTGAACTGAGGTACCCAGAGTCATCCTGTAGTTCATGGAAGGACAACCATTAGAACTGGGGAAAATCTGACTTCAGAGCTCAGGCCTTAGGATAGTTTCATCAGAGGTGGAAGTTCTGCATGATAAATTTGAAAAAATAACAGAAAAAACAGTTCTACTTAAACAATCAAAACAAAAGACAGTTTATTGAAGAATGTTAATTGATATCTCACTGCACTGGTTACTTCCTCTTGATGGTTTAATTATTAGTAGCTCAGTGAGTTTCATTAGGGACCTATTGTGCTGCTGTTGGCAAAACAACACTGGTATCTCATGTTCAATAATTAAAAGCAGGAAAAAACAAACAGTCTTTTTGGAGCCTTGGATTTATAAATAGTAGTCGTATGTGATTCCTTTAATCAATAACTAGGCTATCTAGCCTGGCTTGGACAATGAGGACAGTGGGCCTTCTTGTCTCTTAATTCTCCTTGTTCGGCTCTGAATTTACACAATCCAACTAGGCAGAGACTGGCCTTGGGGTGGGTAGTCATCTTATCCTGAACTCTGCCTTGTGGCCATATGGCTGTTAAAAGATAATTTTCTTAAAAAAGGCAATGTCGTGACTCTCATATTTAAATAAATATAAAATACAAAATGAACATGTATGAAAGAATTGGAAAAGATGCTATAACCTGTTCAAAGGAGAAATCAAAGAACCATAAATTCATATGGAGTAAAGAAATGTCGAAATGAATTTACAAATTGATGTGAAACTGTTTTTTTTTTTTTCAAAGGGTAGAGGGGGAGAATCAATTAGATCTACACTGGACAGAATATGTTTGCATCTCTATAGACAAGAATTATTTTGTGTGGCTATCACTTATCTACAACTTACATTGTAAAATAGTTCAAGGACAACTGAAAGGTTAAATAATCAGAAAAATTTCCAGAATATACTCTAAGCAATGCATAGTTTTCCACTGGATACATTCAGCAATCTTTTTTGCTTATGACAAATTTCTTTATATAGTATAGTGAAAAACACGTGCTTTAGGGTCAAATCTGGGTTCAAATGAACTGTACTGCTTGTCTGCTGTGGATGACCTTGCAAGGGTGACTAAACCTCTACAAACCTCAGTTTCCTCATCGTAAAACAGGGCAAAACACTCACTTTATAGGCTTAAGATAAGGATCAAGTTGATAAATAAGAGCTTAACATAGTATCTGACACAGAGCAGTGTTCATTAAGTGTTTATTCCTACAGGACTTTTCCCCCAACTCAGCAGCCCAGGGACTTCAGAAATGAACCTCCACTCAGCGGCTAACAGAAGAGCTGAGTTAATAATGTGGACACTGGGCGCTCCAGGGTCCCTGTGTCTCTCTGTCCCTTGGCTAAATGATACAGCAGCATCAAATAGCAATAAACTGTCTTCTTCAGCCTAGGAGCTGAGCTGAAATCGAGGAGTTAATACATCATCAAATGGTACAAGAGGCTGTGACCTGTGGGGAACAAGGGAGGAGAGGCAGGAAGAGAACCAACATCTCTCCTTGAGGCCTTTCAAAGCCCTCCAAGTCCTCAAAGCTGATACGCAGGGGAGTCAGCCCTGGTGAAGAGGAATACCAGGGAGAATGGAAGCCCACCTGTTGTGTGGACCTATTGATTGTGCCTGAGAGAATCAGTGCTGATTGTGAATTTATCACCAGCACCATTTCACTCAGCAAACATGTGTTGACCAACTACCACATGACCAGAGCCAGAGGGCCCTGTGTACATGGTCCTGACCACAGACCTTGGAATCAGGCAGACCTGGGACTGAATCCCTGCTCTACCACTCACTGGCCTGCGATCCTGGATGAGTTCATTCACCTCCAGCCTCTAGTTCATCTTTCATAAAAGAGAGAATAACAACAGGAACTTATTTAAAGTATTATTTTTAAGATTAATGAGATAATATTTTTGATGGGCTTAGCAAGTAGGTGAACAACACATGGTAGCTGAAGTAAACAGAGGTAGAGAAGGAAGCTGTGGTCCACACTGGTCTGTGTTTACACTCATTTAGGAGTATTTACCAACTAAGCTGATGGCAGAACTTTCAAAAACTGAGGTAAGGAGAACTAAGACAAGGAGAACCTCTGCTGTCTGTGCAGTTACTCACCTGTACATATCCAGTGAACTGGTCTGTGGCTAAGATACAGTATCTCCGCTATTTAGAGGTGATATGACCACAGATATGCAGCCTGCATTGGCGCTGGTCCAGCCTAAATGGTTCAAAGGTGCACACAGGAGTTGCATTTCCTTCTACACACTAAATGGATGTAAGCTCTTGGTCGCAACCAGAAAGGAAGTACAGTTAGAGGTAGTAGAAATGTTTGTGCCCATGAGTGGACCTTAAGCCATGAGTCTCCTCTGAAGTATCCTACTTGTGTTCTCACCCTCCTGGGCCACCAACATTGAGAAACATCCTGCCAAGATATCAGCTGGCTGGGGTTTCCTGTGCTCTGCTGTCAGCATTAGGGACTTTGGATGGGTCCGGTAAAAACTCCTTCTGTGCCTGCCTCCCCCTTACTTGTGCATCACTTGTCCTTCCTTCTGGAACTTCACAGGTAGACTTCCTCCTTTTACCTAAGAGCTATACTGTCTGTCCTGGGAACCTATGATTCCTGATGAGCTAGTTTGTGTAACAAACCCTCTAAAAGTTCATTGACACTGACCTCCTGGGAAGCTTCATCTCTCCTTCCCCTGGGCCAACAAGAAGCCATGTTCTCTTAGAGGGAATGCCGAGGGTGGAGTCCCCTGTTTTCCTAGGGCTGATATGTGAACCCTTCCTTCCAATGCTTGCTGCTTGGACAAGCTGCACCCACCCTGCACCCTCACTCAGCTTGACTGTGGTCCAAGACCTTTCAGTGCCAACATGAAGTGTGTATTCTTAATCCTGCAAGTCCTGTGGAGATAGTAGGGTTTTCCCACCTGGAGACTGGCACAGTCTGAATAGGTTATAAGTTGTGTCAGTGCAAAAGACCTGTTCCAACAAAAATAAAGAAAATTAGGTATACAAAAGGAATAAGAAGGCTCTAAATGAGACTTATTCTTTTATTCGGGAAAGAGATCACGGAAATTTAAACAAAAGATGTTCCCCCACAATATGAAAAGGAAACTACTTTTGGAGATGGGTGGGTGTGACTTTTTTTTCCCTGTATATTTGGCCAAACCTGCCCAGAGAGCTAATGATAGAACAATGGACCATTTTGTTGAACCAAAAAGCCATGGAGAAAAATAAGCAATAGGTTTCAGAATGGACACTTTTTCCAGGGGCTGAGCCCTGGAACCTGGTCCAAAAGACCAGACAACTCACCTACTTTTCCCTGAGCCCTGGGGCGGCCCCTGGTCTCCCTTTGCAGCCCAGCCCGGTGGGTATCTGTGGTGAGTGGTAAGTTAAGCAAAGCTGATGTCAGATCAAGCATGATGGAGAGTGTATATCCCTTCTTGAGATTCTTTATCACTCAGAATGAGTGTTTTACAGCCCTGCATAGAGGTTGCCATAAAACACCATTTTAAGGAGCTCGAGGCCATATTTCATCCATTAATGTCCTCTTGCCCCAAGAGGCAAAACAAACTAGCAGGTGGCTCAGGATTAACATCTTTATTACAGATGACCTCACTATTGTGTTCTCTATAAAGAAAAAATATTACAAAGCATTAACGCACTTTAACTATTAAATTAATACAGATTTACGGCTCATATCCGGATCTAAATTTCTTGGCTTGCAGGGTCGTTATTTTTCTGTGATTTTTTTTTTGACAACATTGCTAATGGGGACCAGAGTAAAATTGATATGAACTGTGATGGTGGATGCATGAATTCAGGGAGGCAGCAGGTTATGTCTCCACATAAATCGTTCAGATGGCAGTTTTGCACTAGAACTTACACGAGTATTTTCAATATTTGAGCAATGGCCACAGAAAGAAATTTAGCTGAGAAGATGCAAGTACTAAGATTCCAATATTTACTTTGTTCTGACAAATGGCAAAACATGAAGACTGTGCTTTAATTACTTGGAGAGGCTTTGGCACATAACTCTCCCTGCTCTGCCCCCTCACTGTCTCTCTACTTCTTCAAGTAGCCATTACTTATTTTATCTCCATGTGTCACTATTGAATGTTGTTTGTGTTTATATCTGCTATGGATTGAAATTCCCCTCATTCCTACTTGCTTCTGGGGTTCCGCATGATGGGATACGCTGGTCACTAGCCGAACCAAACAAGAAGCAAAGTATCAATCGTATTATTAAAGGTCAGCAAGCACCCAAAGCCCTAAAGTTTGGTCAAAATGGATTGTAGAGCAGAGCTTGGGATGAAGGCTGAACAGAATCTTCCTCCTGCTTTCCAAATCTAAAACTTGGGGACCCCAGTCATTCATTCCTTAAGGGAGTGAAAGAGAGAAATGGCTCACGTGCCAGTCTACTGACTGTGCCACACCACAATCATCACACAGTGAGGAGGAGGCAGAAAGCTCAAGAGAAAAGGCAAGAGGTTAGGAGATCATATGCATGTGCTCTGACCTGGAACACCAAGGCCCTTCCCATGGGGTAATATGGCCCCAAATGTAAGGTTTCCACACTTGGGTTATCAACTTCTCTGTACAGGGGATGTGAGTATACAAGGTGTGGCTGGGTAAGGTGGCCCCTCAGTACCCTGGGAGAGGACACGAGAGGGTCCTTAAAGCAAAAGTCTGTGCTCCCTGAGGGTCAGGAAAAAACCCTAGGAAGAGGTGAAAAGTGGGGTCTCTGATTATTTCAGAGAATTTGTGGTATAAATTATACCTAGTCTAAGTTTCATGTATTACTTGGGATAAGATAATGTCTTGACACATGGGCTCTGAAAATACGTAAACCATGCCTTGGCTCTGTGACTTTCTCCCTGCAAAATCCTTGAAAGAAATATATTTGTGAGGAATAACAGGAAAGCATCTTAACTTGAGAGCAAATCTATTCTTTGATACTAGCAATGGCTGGGGCCCAAAACCCTAATGCTGAACTCTAGTAGGCTGGCCTTAGAGGAGGAATATTTGGGTTAGTCTCAGACCTCCACTGGGTGCTCAGAGCTTAGGACAGACTCAGACACATCATAATGAGAGCAGAGAGAGTGTGTGTCTTCCACGCACATCACAATGAGAGCAGACAGAGTATGTGTCTTAGATGTGAAGTTGTGGAAGGAGCTTCCTCCAGGTCCTCCTCTAAGTCATGAAAGCCCCTTCAAAATTGTCATCCCTGGGAAAAAACAAAGAGTACTTTAAAAATAAGATGTGAAATGGAGACAGGGTTTGTTTAGCAAGAACTAGTTTATGTAAAGGAAACAATGTGGAATATAGGAACAAGTCTCTAGGAAGCAATGGGGCTTCTGTCAACCTCAAAACCACTCTGAATGGTAGCCTAAATCTCAATTTCTGCAGTTTCATATCATGGAGTTCTTCTTCCTGCCCTATCAAGATCTATAATTCCTCTCTTTTCCCCCCTTTTTTCTGTCTCCATAATGAGGAGCCAAGAGACCAATCAGAAGAGAGAGCTCCAGAAAACATTCCAGGCCATTCAAAGAAAACTCAAGTCACAGCAGGACAGGTGCATGTCCCTGATATGGCCTGACAACCCTGGATCATGGTATTAGGAGCCCAGCTGAAAAAAAATCTTACTAAGAAACAAAGTAGTGATGTGGAAAACCACTGGCCCTGATATTTCCTGATCTCTCCCATAAACATAATCCCAGCAAACATAAGACAGGTCCCTTCCCTTCTCTCTCCAATCCATGGATGTTCATTGGCATATAGTCAGCAGCCATGCTCACAGGTGTAAGTGTACACAGAGATGTGCCCACCCTATGTGTGAGCATATAATGCATTGTGCCTTCTGTGCATGCATGGGTAATCAGATGCATGCATGTTGTGCTTGCAAGTACACCCTGTGAGTAGTCAAGCACATGTATGTACACATGTAAATCAGTAATTAATGTATGCATGTGCATGCAGGTATTTTGTGCATATCTTGCACATTATTCTGCACATGTATACACCCCAGGGTGTTGTGTATGATCTGGAGAGCATGTCATGTGCATGTACAAATGCACGTGTGAGTTCTGTGTCTATATGTTCATATGAGTCTGGGTTCTTTAGCCCTACCACGCACCAGGCTGTTTGCAGCCAATGTTGAGCTGCTAATGATTTTAATGAGAGTGACTTCTGGATTCATATTTTTTTTATAAAATACATCACACTAAAACCAAATCAATGAGAAACATTAATTAGGGCCTTTGTAGATGCCTTCTGTGGTGGTGTTTTTCTTTTGAGAAGCACCAGAAGAAGAATGCTGGGCTTTATTTAAGCTAAGTTGTTTGACATTTAGATGAGAGAAAAAAGGGGAAGAAACTAGCCAGCCCAGGAACCGTTTTTGACAGCTCTTTGTCATGCAAGGGAGAAAAAAGGCGCCGGCTGTGAGAGTCTACTTTGAAGCCCTGGAAATTTGTAATGAAAAATTTAAGATACAAGAGAGGCAGAAAGATGAGCTATTCACGGGGCTCTGCATATATTAACACTTGTAATGCAAACTAAAGGTTTGCTATGTGTTTTTATAATTTGGCCGCTAATAAATATCTTCCAGAAGTGCTTTGATTTTCTAAGCTCGGGTATGGAGTTCGAATCCATTAAAAAGTAAAAGAAACAATTGGCATTGGACTCCAGTCCCTGATTAGGCACATCAATTATTACAGACAGACCTCTGACTGATTTCAAAGAATGCTGGAAGCCCTTGCGTGCTTGGAGGAAGCCATGCATCTGTGGATCACTCCTCTACCGTGACTGTCCTCCATGCCAACCTCCAGATCAGCTCAACCCAAGCACTTGACTCCGCCTCTTCCTTGACCTCCTGGGCATAATTACCGAAAATTCCCCAGGGATAGGCAGATGCCAGGGATCCACTGAGGAAGTTCCCCCAAATATCTTCAGTATTGAAAGGGCAGGGTTTCTGTGATGTCAAAACAGCTTTTACAAATTTGGAATACTGAGGCAAATCAATTCCATCCATGCATCGCATCGTTATGAGCCTTGATCACACTCCTCCCACCCAGCCCCTTTAATTACTGATCCTTCTGCCATGGTCAGCCCAAGGCGTCTTTGATTCCTCTCTTCTTTCTACATCTCCCAATGTCCTCCTCCTCCCCACTGCTTTCTTCTATGTGTCTGGAACGTCTACTACCTGATTAACAAAAACCCAACGTCTTCACATTCTCCTCAAAATTCTCTCCTCTTTGCCCAATGAGCGGATCTGCTATGTCAGTGGGAAGAGTGAAGGCTTGCCAGTGGAATCGACTCCTCTTCCACTCCTGAGTCTTTCACTCAACCGTGTGACTCAGAACGAGGCTTCTCACCTTTCTGATCCTCAGTCTCCTCCTTTGTATAAAATGAGGTACAAGTGCCTCCCTCATGACCATGGTGAGGATTAGAATCAGTGTCTGGGAACTTCCTGGTACACAGTAGGCATGCACACATGCACACACAAACCTGAAGTGGTGGCAAGTATTATTAACTAAAACTTGGCCCTACCTTGAGAAGACCACTTCCCCGTAACCTTTAGGATTTAAGTTCTCTCTTTCTTCCACCCCACATACCTGTATGGCTTGAGCATTCCTCTAGCTCCTCATAAATATCTCTAAACTGTCACTCAGTAACCTTCCTACAAAACCCCTGATGCACTGGAGCTCATGCCGTGGGAATATCTCTTTGTCATTACATAAATTGCTTTGGCTCCTGGATCACCCAACTGGCTCCAATGTCCATGTGGATTTCCCAGTCAAGGCCGTAACCTCACAGTCTCTTGGACTTCGTAGCTACCTTTAGGCTTCGATGAGCCTTAACTTCACTCTCCTCATGTCAACTATTCCTGTGGCTATAATGATATAGTCTGTAACTGTTCCCACTCCTCAAAATACCTTAAATGACCAAATCCTAATATTTGATCCTGGTCCCCTGGCTCCTTCATGTCCTTACAAGCTTGTCATGGGGTATTTGGACTCACAGCTGCTTCAGCCTCTTGGCTGCTCACCTTCCTCCCTCCCATCCGTAATCATTGCTAGAGCCAACGTTCATCCAAGCATACTCTGTGCCAGGCACTATGCTGTTACAACATTGTGAAATAGGTATTATTATTATCCCCATTTCTCAGATTAGAAAACTGAGGCTCCGAAAGGTTAAGAAACTTGCCAAAGATCACTGAAGTAATCAGTTACAGAAATCTGAATCCAAGTGTTTCTGATTCCAATACTCACTCTTGCAACCCTTGTACTTGCTGCTTCCTATGATGTTCCTTTCTATAGCTTGAACCTTGTGGATGATCACCTGAGCTGCTTCCTCCACCTTCCTCATTTCCTCCATGCCTGCTTCACAAACCGTCCTTTCTTGATAGATTTCCCAAATCACCTAACCTTCCCTAAATCATCTTCACTTACAAGGTGGTACAAATGTTTTTAATGATGACCTACTTAAGTCCTTACAGCACCATCTGACTCATCAAGAGAAGAATAAATCATATTCACTTGAGAAAACAGGCCCTCTCCACAGGCAGAGGTGAAGATGGGAGATGTGCCAGCCAGAAGGTGACCAGCGTCTTCCAGAAGTGAAAACAGCTTATATATGTTAAAGTGGGAAATACTGGCTTCAAGATGCCCCCAAAAGCTGTCAGAGATGCCTACATGGTAAGAACGTGCCCTCCATGGCAACCCTCCCTCCATTAAGGACTATTATCACAGTCTGGCCACAAAGAAACACATATCAACCCCCACTTGCTCCAGAAAATGACTGGCTACAGCAAATCCCTCACCCCTAACACTGAACAATACTTCCTCTTTTGAAATGCCTCAAAATGTGTGCTTGACCGCTTTCAACCAACCAGAGATTACTAAATGTACATAAAGACCAATTAGGAAGTCTCTCTGCTTCCAAAAATCCCATTTTAATAGAATACTTGCCAATCGTAGACTTTCTTGGCCTTTCCTCTCTACTCAGTAAGACTTGCTTTTCCTCCTAACACTAATTCTATGCTGAAATGAAAGTGACCACAAATGAACTCCCTTGCTGCAAGTTTATGAATAAACAGCCTTGGCTAATTATGTCTCAGACTAAGTTTTGTCTTTGACAATGGACAAAAAATAGTGCTCCTAGGTAACACTTCAGGATAAAGCAAATTATTTATGGCCTGATGAAGATGCAGAGAATCATTTTCATCCTGGGGACTATGCCCACAATATCTGCATTTCCAGAAACGCCACAACAGTAGCTCAGTCCTGCCTCAGAATCCTCATGAGAAAGGTGTGTGACATCTTCAGCAAGGCACCTCTGTTCCAGGTGTCTAAAGTGTCTGTGGCAGCTGGCATCAAGGAGACACAGAAGTCTTAGGGAAGCCTCCTTCCTCCTTCCCAAATCCAGATATTTTCATCTTGAAAACATGAAATGAAAATTTGAAGAGCACAGAGGCTAAGGAGTGTGGTAGGAACAGAATAGCAGGTTCCATCTTGGGCTCTAAGCTTTGACCCCCACACTCATGTGGCTCTGGATAGCAATGACACTCAGTGCCCAGGGGCCTCACCTATCAGGTCTGACACTCAGAGCCACTTCCTTGGACTCTTGCTGTGGATACACTGAATTTGGTTTTTCTCAGAAAAATTTTTACCCAGAACACTCTAAGTCCCTGAACCTTACAGATCAATCCCAGAACATAGTCCTATTAGGTTTCTTATGATCCTCAAGCAGAAACGATGTACTAGTCAGGGTTTCCTAACCTCTGCTCTTATATCTGGGGCCAGATCATTCTTTATTGTAGGGAAATTTCCAGTGCATTATAGAATATTTAGTGCCATCCCTGGACTCTACCCCCTGGATGCCAATAGCATATCCCCCAGGTTGTGGTGATCCAAAATGTCTCCAGACATTGCCATTTGTCCCCTTAGGAAGAAAGTCACCTCAGTTGAGAACAATCACTCTAGATAATTCACTGCGAAATTATGAAAAAACAATGCAAGTGAAAGTGCTTTGTAGAGTTGCATAAAATGTGAATTGTTACCATTTTCCCTGCATGGATTAGCCCACTAACTAAGGACACAAACAAACACCAGGAATGTGTGTTCCAGTCTCAGGACTCCAAAGACTCAGGCACACCCATCTCCACTGAAGACAGGTAGACGTGGAGGCTTCTTTCTCTCTATGCCATTAGTCAACATTGTTTCATCTTGCCAAAATAGACACCACCAGTGACCTGCAGGCCCATTTGAGTACTCCCAGGAGACCTAATGTGTCTTCCCAGGAGACCTGTGTGTCCAGGGTTCAGGCAATGTTCCTCTTATGCATAATCGTAGCTTGTAAGGCTGGAGAAAAATTACCAAAGGGCATGACTTGGAAAGAGTGGCATCAGTCAGGGACCTAAAAGCAAAGCACATTCGAACTGGTAATTTAAAAAGGATTCAACAAAAAAAATGTTTTTGAGGGTGTGAGCAGAGTTTAAAGAAATGAGCAAGTGCAGTACTCTAGGCCCAATAACGGCTGAGAGCCACTATCATCTCTAGACCATAAGGGGAAAAGGAAGGGAGTGATTAATCAAAAAGCAGAGTCATATGGAGAAAGCCTTCTGAGAAGAGCTATGGAAAGTAGCCAATCTACAGCTACCCAGCAGAGATGGAGCAGGAACAATTCCCCTAGCCCTCTCTTCTCTTACCTCATCCCTTTCCCAGGAACAAGGGAGCCATTGAAGCAGTTCTGATGGATCAGAACCCCAGAGAAGAGAGCAGAGAGAGAGGTGAGTGGGTCAAGGGCACAAAAGATCCAGCACAGGTGAAAGGTGTCCAACAGATGGTCTCTGGGCTGCTACCACAGCCAGGGCATAACCAAAGAAATAGAAGAACAATTAGAGGCAAAGCCCAGAACTACAGAGGGTAAAGCTAAAGAATAAACCAAGAGCAGGCAATAAAAAATGACCTGGTCCAATTTTGACAATAAAATGGTAGTGGTGGCTTTGTACTAGCTGCAAAGCTCACTTCAGAGGGGGACAGGTTTGCTTGAAGGAGCTCGAATGGAGGAGAGGCAAGACCAACCAAAACTCCTGGGCAGTGGACTCAGAGTTCTCTGATAATATTTTATAACTCCAGCCAAAACTAAATCATCTTTAAATTATACACCTCTTGAGGGCAGATATCTTGTCTGATTTGTCTGTGCGAAGAGCAATTGTTCATTGAGCTTTTGAATGTGTGAGCTCTGGGATTCCCATATCTGCTAGATACAGTCCTCCATGTGTGAGAAGAGTTCCCAAGAGTCACTGTCAAAGTAGAGGGTCTTGCATTTTTTATTTCACTTCAGTGGAGAGAGAATCCCTCCCACAAAAGCATGCACAGTTCAATCACAGCGCCAGCTACCTGCCCACTCACCATCTATTTCTCAGATATCTGATAGCAGGGCATAGAGTAGAAACTTGGAGTTACAATTCTTCCTGTCCCATAAACTGGACAGTTACAGAAGCCATGGTTGGGGAAAGCCATTGGGCCATCCTTCTTGAAGAAGGCATTAGAACCTTGGCTGATTCTAGCTGGTAGAAAGGTAGACACAGATGTACCTCTACATAGCACATCCTACTTAAGACACATATCTATTTCTAGGCTACCAAGCTACCTGACTTTCTGTAAGTGACAAGCATCCCACAATCCTGACTCCTGCAGCAAGCTGGCCACAGACTACTCCAGCCTCCTGGGGCATGTGCAAAGCATCCAGAGACCACTGCCCCAGGAATCCACTCTCCAGGCCTTCTGTTCCTAGGTGGGCAACTAGAGCACTAGCACAAACCACCTCCACAAAGTCTATGAGTACGTCTGGAATCCCAGATTAAAACCATTCATTGTGCTTTTACCCTGAGCTTGGTATGATGACGGTCACTGAGAGACCTTAGAAATAATGCATCACTTCAAAAAAATTATAGTCCAGTAGAAATGGTTTAACAATGTACATTTAAGTTGATCTAAAGCAAACAGGGACCAGTGGGGATAGTTCAAAAGAGACATTCCTTTGTGACAGGTGTGAGTCACAGTGAGATGGAGGTTGGAGTGGGAAGGACATGGAGGGGGTGGGAAAGGGGCACTTAAGCCACCCATATGAGCAGATTCTCGCCACCTGGGATGGCTATATCTTTAGGGTCCTATCCAGTGAGTAAGACCTTCTTCACTCCCTTAGGAAGGAGAAGATGTTCTGGCAATGTTGGTTAAACAGCTCTGTGTCTGGTTCTCCATTTGAAGCCGACTTCTTAATTATGCACCATTGCCTGGACATAAATGCATTTATGTATATTAATTTTTGGTCCACTTAGCAGAGTGGTCACTTAATTAAATGTCTTCAGTTGTTTCGTTGGGAAAAAATAACACACCCCTCCTCCACCCGCTCCCAATGCATCCCTCCTTCCCACTTAGCTCCTCTGTTGTGCTGTGAATTTAAACATACTATTTGTTGCTTTCCATTCAGTTCATTTGTAACCCCGATGCCACTGCATTTGTAGGAACTGATATTAAAAAGTAATATCCGAGACTAAAGTCGCTAGACTGTTTAGTAGATTTTTAAATTGAAACCAAAATTATACAGATTTTTCATTCTGATAATTCCACCAATTCACTAATTCTTTAATCTTTACAGGTCATTGAACAGTTCTACATTAATGAGATGTAGTTAAGAACAAATTTTATACTTTTTCCTTTTTTTTTTCTTGAAAAATGTTTCCTATCATTTGTAAATTAGAAAGAACTTGTTCCATTTATGGTCCATTTATTTAAAATAATCGAATGCATGGGATCCGACTGAACACTGTGTGTAATGATGCTTTTAAACAAATTACCATTTATTTATAAGCAAGAAATAGACTTTTAAAAAGCACCCAGACTTGGTTGCATTATTAATGGTGTTCTCCGGGCCCTACAGCTCTGGGGTGTGTATGTGTGTGTACAGCAAGCGAGTGCATGTGCGTACATGTACACGGAGAGGCATTTTATTCCAGTGAGAAGATTGAGGATTTGGAAGTAAAATTTTAAAAAGGCTTCTGGGGAAGCAGCATGCTTTTCCTTTTCCGAAAGTTGCAAACGTTGGCGAAATTCAGTCATGACGAGCCATTCATCCCCAAATCTTCACTGTAAACGTGTGGCTGTCATCACCAAGCACCCAAAGCTGAAAGCAAAGTCAGCCCTAGCCCAATCTGTTCAGTGTGCCAGACAGAGGACATGCAATGAGCAGAAATGTCCTTCATCTCAGCTGTGGCAGAAGCACGTGCAAGGCTGCAAAGCCCACCTCTTCCAGCAGTGACCCAAGAGTTTCTACGTAAAGAATAATTGCATTTTTCTTGCTAGAAATGCTGGAGAGTTAATTGCTTGAATTCAAGTATTGTAAATTACTATTATTCCTTACCACACACTTATGCAGGCAGGAAAATGTTTATCCTGTTAAGTGTTATTTAAAGAGCATGAGTTACAGACAAGCAGGGAGATGGCTAACTATGCTAAGAATTAATGGGGAGAGATTATTCTAGCTTCATCAGCTTTGGCCCCGTCCACTTATAAGGCAGTCCTCATTCTCTTTCTCCTATTCCTTTGGACCAATTGAAGAATAAATAAATAATAAGTGACACCTGGGACTTCCAATATTTAATCCCAGCCCCACCCCATCCCCATTTCCAGCAAGTGTACAATCCTGAAAGACCGCTTGTCAACTCTAGCAAAGTCAACTGAATTAGCCCTGTTCTCAGACTCTTTTTGTCTGAAAGAGGAGTCCTCAAGCCTGAAAGGAGTTAAGAAAGAAAAAAAAACGTATGAGGAGAAGAAAATGAGAGAGAAAGGAGAAGGTATGAAAAAAGGTAGAAAGTAGAGGGGGAAAAAATAAAGCTATTGATGCCAAAGGAATGATGCCAAGCTGCTAACCAGAGTGGCACTACTTCTCCAGGCCTAGGAGAATATGTGGATGGGACTGCTTCCTGCCAGTGTGCTTTGAGAACTCATGAAAAAAATTAATAGAAATGAAAGATGCTTAAAGATAAGAGAATGAATACAATGATAACCCTTGCATTGCTATTACCAAAAACAGTGCCTGACATATAACAGGCACTCAATAAATATTTGTTGAATAAATCAATGAATGCATGAATGATATGCTGGTTTTCAAAAAAGGCAGGAGGTGGATCTAAATGCTAAAAGCTAGTTACTTAACCAATAGCAAAGCAATAATAGATTATTAAATCAATGGTTTTGAAAGTCTAGAAAATAAACAATAATGGCTAGGTCCCACAAGGATAAATGTTACCAAATAAATTTCATGGGATTTTTTTCACTGAGTTGTCAGTAGACCAGGTGTATCTTATTTTCAGTCAGGTGCTTTACAAAATATATCATGATATGTCTACAATCAGGAAACAGTGGAAGTTTACTCACTAACTGGTTAAACATTTTTATTGGAAGTGATAATAACTATTAGATAAAAATCTTTAGTGGAATGCTCATTGACTATTGTTTTGTACCAATAAGTGAAGATAACAGAAGAGATTATTAGTGATTGGTATCATCATAAAAAAAAGAAATTGGAGTTTATGATCAGCCTTAGCAATAGGACTTTTTCCTTGTCCCTTGCCTATTTAATTTTTTTCATCATCATAAACAGATGTGGACAGCATGTGCATCAAAATCTGCAGATGACAAAAAGATGGGAGGGTAGCCAGATAACTAAATGAAATATTGGTAGGTATCCACCTGACAGGAATAAACTTAAAGTTCTGAAAAGTTTCAAAAAGTCAACTGTTCAGAGATAGTCATGGAGGATACCTAGCTAAATAGTCATTGTGGGGGAAAAAATAAGCTTAAGCTGTTTTAATTAGCCGCAACTTCAATATGCAGAAACGGTAAGCTATGATTGCCAAATAACCCAAGGTTGTTGGTGTTTGTATCCACAGGGACTACCACCAGCAGATGGCAATTGGTTGAAGGAAATGAGAAAGGATGTGACATTAGCTGGAGAAAACAAGCCTTTGGTTGTTGCCTTTAAATATCTGAAGGGCTGTCTTTTGGAAAAGAAAGAAGTCATGTTCTCTGCTGTCTCACAGGAAAATTTCCTATGTGGAAATGTCTAGAAATGGAACAGGATGCTTTGTTAGAAGTAATGGGCCTGCCGTTCAGTAGGAGACCAGATGTTCCCTATAGGAACTGTTGAAGAGAAGATGACCTAGCAGAGAGATTGTAGTTGGTTGCTAAAACCCAAAACATTCTGAGATGCCTTGATTCTCTGACGCATATTAAGGAGCTCAGTACAACTAGTGTTGCACAGTGTTACACAGACTTGAGAGTTGTGTGTATATGTGTACCACTAAAATAAAAAAACAAATAGTTAAGTTGGAGGAAGCAACACCAAGTTTCAACTTTCTAATTTTTCATCTTAGGATATGCATTTATATTTAATAATAAAGAAAAACAACCAAATACCAAAATCTATCATTTCACAGAAGAATGTTTTAACACCAAACTCTAAAATTAAGAAAATATTAATATCAGGAAAAAAGATAATTTTAAATCTATTTTAATTGACAAATAGAATTGTGTATATTTATAATTTACAACATGATGTTTTGATATATGTATACATTGTGGAATGACTCAACCAAGCTATTTAATATACAAATTATATCACATATTTTGTGTTGAGAACACTTAAAATCTACTCTTTTGGTGATTTTCAAGTATGTATTATAATATATTGTTATTAACTGTAGTCACCATGATGTGACCACGATAGATCTCTTAAACTTATTCCCCCTAACTGAGATGTTGTGCCCTGTACCCACACCTCCCCAATGCCCCTCCAGCATCTGGTAGCCACCATTTTACTCTCTTTTTCTGTGAGTTTGACTTTTTTAGATTCCACATATAAATGAAATCTTGTGTTTTTTGTCTTTCTGTGCCTGCCTTATTTTGCTTCACATAATGTCCTTCAGGTTCAACCATGTTGTCACAAATGACAGGATTTCCTTCTTTTTTAAAACTGAATAACATTCCATTCTCACATTTTCTTTAATTCATTCACCCACTGATGGGCACTTAGATTGATTCCATATCTCTTGTGAATAATGCTGCAATGGACATGGGAGTGCAAATATCTCTTTAACATACTGATTTCATATCCTTTGGATATATACCCAATAGTGGAATTGCTGGATCATATGATAGTTCTATTTATAATTTTCCCAGGAACCTCCATACTGTTTTCTATAGTGTCTGTACTAATTTACACCTGTACCCACAGTGTACCAGGGTTCCCTTTTCTCCACATCCTTGCCAACACTTGTTTCCTTCCTTCCTTCTTTCTTTTCTTCCTTGCTTCCTCCCTCCCTCTTTCGCTTTCTTTCTTTCTTTCTCTCTCTCTCTTTCTTTCTTCTTTCTTTCTTTTCCTTTCTTTCTTTCTGATAATAGCCATTCTAACAAGAGTGAAGTGATATTGCATTGTGGTTTTAATTTGCATTTCCCTGATGGTTAGTGATGCTGAGCAATTTTTTATATGCTTGTTAGTCATTTGTATGTCTTCTTTTGAGAAATATCTATTCAGGTTCTAGAAAATGATAATTTTTTAATACTGAATAAGCTTTCATCATAAAGAACACTCTATTTTTCCTATTTTTCTCATTTTGCTGCAGAGTGGAAATTCCCTCATAGGCAACGCCAGCATTGGAAACCACTGATACAGGGAACATTAGTCAGGGTACCACAGTCATTCAGCAGTGTCATTAGTGAAGCTAGGATAAACATGACAGGTCAGCCAGTAAGGGTAAGTCCAATTTTCACTGTGGCTAAACTCTGCTGCCACTGGCAAAAGCTTTATAAGACCCTTTCCTTAGACTTAGCTCTACACGTGGGTCCTCATCAAAGCAAATCATCAGTTCCATACCTTGTTAGATATTTAGATCAAAGAATGGTGTAAGTGAGGAAAAAAATACAATATCCAACGGAGCCCTGTCATTTTTTTCAAAAGTAATTGGCAATAATCCCAACAGTTAACCCTACTCTGTTTATTGAAAAATCTACCTATTACCCCATGATTGGAAAAGTCATCTTTATCATATACTAAGTTATTCTATATATTACACTTAGGTATGTTTCTGGAATTCTATTTGATCAGTCCATTTATTACTGCATAAGAACTAAACCATTGAAACTATTATGACATTATTATACTTATTAATCTTAGAAGTAAAAGTTCACCTTTATCATTCATATTTCTCAAATTTTTAGTATTTATCTATGTGCATTCTTCCAGATAAATTATAAAATAATTTGGTCAAGTTTTAGAAAGAAAATTCTCTCTTTGTCTTTTAATTTGAACTATTTAAACTTACAGGTTAATTTGGAAAGAGTTGGCATCATTTCCTATTAAATCTTCCCATCTAGGAACATACATATTGTTCATTTACATTTATTCAAGGCTTATTTTATGCTTCTCAATAGAGTTTTATGGCTTTATTCATATATGGGACCTGAAAAATTATTCTTCTTAATATTATTCCTATTCTTTTAAAGTTTTTCTTGCTCTTATGAATGGTATCTCTTTTCATTATAGTTTTTTTCTGCTACATAAGAAATCTATTTTTTCATATTATATTACAACTGACCTTCTATTGAACCTTTATATTCATTTGAGTGGTGTTTTTAGTTGATCCACATGGGTTTCCCAAGAATCTTTATGTCTATTCTGTACTAATATTTATACTTATTTTTCTTTTCTTATTGCATCAGCTAAAACTTTTCAAACAATGTGGAATAAGAGTGATTATAGTGAACATTATTTTAGCAATAAAGTCCATCTATAAAGAACTCAAGCAAATCAGCAAGAAAAAAATCAAACAACCCCATTAAAAAGTGGGCGAAGACATGAACAGAAACTTTTCAAAAGAAGATGGACTAATGGCCAATAAACTTGTGAAAAACTGCTCAGCATCTCTAATCATCAGGAAGATGCAAATTAAAACCACAGTGAGATATTGCTTAACTCCAATGAGAATGCCTTTTACCAAAAATCTCAAAACAACAAATACTGGTGTGGATGCAGAGAGATAGCAACACTTGTACACTGCTGGTGAGACTGTAAACTAGTACAACCTCTACAGAAAGTAGTGTGGAGATACCTCAAAGAACTAAAAGTAGGCCTACCATTTGATCCAGCAATCCTACTACTGGATATTTGCCCAAACGAAAAAAAGACATTCTATAAAAAAGACACCTCCACTCAAATGTTTATAGCAGCACAATTGACAATTAAAAAGATGTGGAAACAACCCTCATCATTGCCAAATATTATTTTATTGACTTACTCATTTTCTTTTCCCCATCTGAATTAACTCCATGAAGGCAGGGATTTCTGGGAGCCATACTTCCAGCCACTAGTGCAATATCTGGCATAGAGTAGGTCCTCAATAAATACAGATTATTCAATGAATGGAGAAGAATGGAATGTCTACTGACACCTATATAATACTGCCAGAAAAGCACACGTAAAGAGACTCATAGTTATTAAAATTTATATTATTAAACATGAATGAAACTGAATGTGAAGTAAGCACTGAAATAAAGAAATTAAAAATAAAATAATCCTAAAAGAAAAAAAGAAAGAACTAATTAATAAAAGAAAAATAGAAAGCAAAAAATTAGAAAATAGACTAGGAAAGTAACAAATCCAAGAGCTACTTCTCTGGGGAAAACCAATGATAAAATAGGTAAGTCATTGGCTTGTTCACTCCTGAATGAAGGGGATAAAACAGAAAATATAATGCAAAAAATTAGAAATGAAAATGAAGGAAATTAGAACAGATAGAGGGGAAATTTTTTAATTATAAGAAAAAAATTACTTAATATTAGGCAAGCCTATTGGAAAACATAGAATTTCTTTGACCTCCAAACTTCAAACTTGGCATGACATTCCTTCAACCCCTTCCTAATCACTGGCTCCACATGACTTCATTCTTCATTGTGGTCCATAGGCCCCCCATCTCTGAAATATGAGCTTCTCTTGAGGGAGAGCAGGAGCGTGGTTGCCTTTGGTTAGGTGATACATGACTGTGGGTGTCAGTATAGCAAAGAGGGTAAGAGCTCAGGCTCTTGAGTCTCAGATCAACCAAACTCTGCCACTTACTTAGTTACATCTCCAAATCTTGGCATCCTCATTTCTAAATGGAAAAATAGGATCTGCCTGACAGGGGTAGATAAGTGATGAAATGCAAGTAAAGCGTTGTTCACATAACTGTTGATTAAATGTTAGTTGATGTTAGGTTGCAAGGGGGCTCTGAGTCTGGGTGACAAGGACAGCCTGTGAACTCTGGGGAGGTCTGACCATTGAACCACCAAAGGGAGGTGTCGTGAAGCCTGATTGACCAAACTTTCCTGGACCTCTGACTATTCCATCAGCATTGGCTAGACTGCCACTGAAAACACATTCTGGAAGTATTTAAGAGACATGGGCCTTGGTTTTAGCTGCAGGAGACCTCATCAACCATGGCCTCTGCTCCCTGGGGAATGTGACCTCCACAATTTTCAGACTGCATTTACAAAGATGCTCTCTGGTGCAAGCAACACCACCAGCTTTTTTTTCTTGAATGGACAGGAAGAAACCCTCCCAAGAAACGCCTCCCAAGAAAAGCCTCCCAAGCTTCCTTAATGTTTACCCTCTGGCCAACTCAGCTCACCAGCCCACACAAACCTGGAGGAGGCACTTAGCATCCCTCAGAGCTGCACAATGTTCATTTGTGCAGTGGCAGGGTGCTGTGCAGAAACTGGAAAGGATGCCAACCAAGGCTTTTAGGGACTGTTTCCAATTGCATCCAAGGAGAAACCAGCAGTGTAAATAGGCAGGCCCTAAGGCAGGCTCACAGACCCCGTGAGTCCTCCAGAGCCTGAGCAGAAGAAAAGTATAAGGAAGACGCTTTCTCCAACCCAGGGGGTTTACTATCATGAGGTTCCAAAGTGCACACTTGCTATCTCTTGAACGTAACATGCAGGTTCTCCGGGAGGTTGGTCTCATATTAAAAATCAGAATTTAAGTAAATGAAAAAGAGAAAACAAAACAGTTGCCCCAGTCCTAGTCCTTCCTGGAATCCTTACCAAGGAGCCTGGGCATCAGCAAATTAAGAAGTTTAGCCTGTCCCAGGTCGAAGGAACCTCAGAAAGCACCTCCTCCATACCCCTCATTTTATAGCAGGGAGGATGGGGCCAGAGAAGACTCCTATCGAGGGTGTTCATCAAGTTAGGGACAGGACCAGGATGAGAAGCCAGCTGTCCCAGCCCTAGCACAGTGCTTCTCCACTGCACCACACCACCAGCCTGCACTGATATCACTCAAAAGCTACAAATTGTGAATTCAAACGATCTGAACCACTTGGGAACTTGTGGGTACCAGATGTTTTGCTCTCATCCAAATGTTGTTCAACTTGTTAGAGGAAGGTCTCAGGAGATCTTGTAATTAAGTGCCTTTGAGGTGAAATAGCAATGTGAATTGGGTGAATCCGATGGCCTGTGAGTTTCAGGCAGCTGTGTACATCAGGGTGTCAGGTAGTTCATGGGTTGTCTCCGACTGTTTCTCATTCCCCTTCTGCTGCCACCCTGGTGCCAGCCACTGTCATCTCTAGCCTCAGTTTCTTACCATAATACCTCTCCCGAACTGGTTCCCCTGCTTCCTTGGGCCCTCCTACAGTTGATTCCCAGCACTATGATCAGAGTGTTCCTCTTCCAGCATGAGTCAGCTTATGTCACTCCTCTGCCCAAAGTGTCCTTAGAGAAAAGAGCACCCTTCTCTGGTCATGCATATCCTGATGGTAGACTTCTCGCTTGCTAGGAACTTCAGAATCCAACTCACCCCCTTTTATGTTGTCATTTATAGAGAAACGTCAGAAGTCTTCTGAGCCTGAGCTGGCAGTCATCTCCTTCACCTTCCCTCCTGCTTACTCCCTGATGTCTAAGCAGCCCAAGAACAGACCTGAGTAGAGGGCAAGAAGCCTGGGCTCCTGCCTTTGTGACCATATTTAATAACACAACACTTGGAGCCCAGGGCACCTACAGAACAGGGAAGAATTCTTCAGATGTCACAAAACCTACAGGTTATCTTCTTCTGCCTAAAACTCCAGGATAACTTCTAAAAGCTCCACTCCCATAGTGCAGAGAATCAAAAAGAGAGAGGCAGGATCACACTCAGGCCAGGTCCAGCTGATCAAGAGTGAAGAGTGAAGGACAGAGACAGTGCTGTGTCATAAGCAGCAGGCATTTTCCAGAAGGAGATTCCCTAAAGAAGAAAGCTGTACTTGAAATTCCAACACTGCATGCATCTGTGCAGCAGTAGAACAATCCAGAAAGGGGGTTTCCACAGCTACGACTAGAAACTTGGAGCTGGACATAAATTGAGCAGTTGAAGGGAGGAAGACTGAGAATTATCTCCAGTTAACAGCCATGTCTGCTACAACAAGGCAACAAATCCAGCCAATCTGGTAGAAGATGTGGAACAGGAAGGGGCGTGTAAGAGAACTCCATAAGATGGAAGCAGGTGGTGGTTACACACAGCAGAGATACGTTGCTTTACCCACAATTGGCTAAAGGTTCCACCAATTCCATAATGAGGAGGGATTCATGCTAAAATATGAACCACCTTAAGTTTCAATAGATACTTAATGCATCAGTCACATTCTTTGACTTTAGAGTTATATACTATACTCATTTGAGATGCTTGATGCAATGAAAATTCCTGGGCCTGTCCAGACCAACCGAATCAGAATGTCTACTACAGTCTGTCCTGTTAACAAACAAACCAGGTGTTTCTGAGGCAGCTGGGCTTCACATGGGCTGTCAACAGACTTCACCTTGAGAACCTCTGCTTTTGTGCATGTCATCCAATATATAAATAATGTGGCCCTGTGTATGCATATATTCGCTCACATGAATAATTGCTTTGAGGAAAGAATCACTGAATAAACCGTTTTCAGTGATTACCTTTGGAGAGATGGGATGAAAGGCAAACCAGGAAATGGCAGCACTTTGCTTCGGTGATTTCTGTTTAGTTTGACTTTTCTAAACTTGTTTACATATTAGTCATATGGGGGCAGCAGTGGTTATCTGGGCAGGGAGCTCAGGGCCCATTGTTTGGTTTCCTCTTTATGATTTAAAAATGGTAACAAATTTTAGATTTAATATTTATTCACTCAAAATAATACTTACTGAGTGCCTACCATATGCCAGGCATTGCCCTGGACACTTGAGATACAGTATTTGCAGGATAAACATACAATTGGACCTAAACTATCTGCTTTGTAAATTAAATATAATTCAACCCTTGCACATAATCAGTCATCAGTGTTTTTATTTTCTTCACAGAGTCTCAAGTTGAAAAATATTTCTCCAGGTGGGTGGGCTGAGCCATCAGGATGGAAGGAGGCCAGTTGACAGGTGTAATCATGACCTGGGAGCCAGGTGAGAGACACCTTCTCCCACCTTGCATTAAAAAACAAGATGTGGAAAGGGCTGTATTCTTTCCTGCTGTGCTGCATATTATTCAGACAGTAGAACAGAGCCTGGAGAATTGGCATCATAGACTTTTGCCTTTGGAATATATAGAACAAGATAAAAAGAGAGTAAAAAGTGAAATTGAGATGGGATTTTAAGCAACTAGCTTGAGTTGCAAGAGTCTAAATTTTTCTTCCCTTTTCTCTCCAGGTTAGGCATTGCTCACTTTATTTTCTTTAGACAGAGGAACCAATCATGGAAGGTGAGGGGGGAAAGTTCCTATTTTCAAGAGGCCCCCTTTTCCCAACAGCACATCCACATTCAAAACCATGCATCAAATTCACCTAAGCAAGTAGATTTTGTAACATGTGCTTTGAATTAAAAGAAATAACTTACAGAGTCTTTTTACATAATGCTATACACAGAGTTTGCAGAAATAGACATGTTTTTAAGTTAAAATATAAATTATGAGTTAACAGTGCACCCAGATATCATCTTTGTTACTATTACTAATGATATCAATAATTAACATCTGAGCACTTGCCATGTGCAAGGTGCTGTAATAAGTACATATGTATTATTTGACATTCAGAACCTTATAAGATAAATATTATCATCCTCATCTTTTAAAGGGGGAAACTGGAACTCAGAGAGAAGTTAAGTAGTAGGTCCAAGACCACACAGGATACTCACCATCAACCCAACTGCTTGTCTCCAAAATCATCTGCAGCCTCACTCATTCACTCTCTGTGCCTAACATCCTCTGTAGTAATGAATCCAACCCACCCATTAACGTACGTCCCAGGATACAAAAGATGGCTGGTGAACCCACACTGAAAAGCGGGAACAGATCCAACTATTAGTGTCCCCTGTCCTGGTCGCAGCCAATTGAGCAGATAAGACTTCAAGAAAACTTTTACAAGATAAAGCCACTCTGTGGAGACAGTAACCATCCTTAGGTTTCATGAGAAGAACCCAGCTGTTAATCACCTGCCAGCCAGGCTTGGTGCGTCTAAACTGTTTTCTGCAGCACAGAGGGCTACCACTTTTTCCATCTCACGTGGTCATTCTCTCTCTCTCTCTCTCTCCCCTCCTTCCCCAATCCTCTCTACTCCATCCTCTTCATTTTTTCTATATTCAAAGATTAAAGAATGTAAGCCAGCAAAAAGTTGTAACAGAACTTAAATTGTAGATTTATCTTTTTCAAGTCAAACATACCACCTGCACTCTCTTTTGCCTTAGACATTTATACCTGTTCTTTTAATTTAATTCAGCACTTCCCAAACTTTTTTTTATTGTTGCTGAGGCTGCAGTGCAGTGGGCTGATCATAGCTCACTGTAACCCAGAACTCCTGGGCTCGGGCGATCCTCCAGGCTCAGCCTCCCAGGTCACTGGGGTTACAGGTGCACACCACACCCAACTAACTTTTATAGAGATGAGGCCTCCCTACATTGCTCAGGCTGATCTTAAAATCCTACCTCAAGCAATTCTCCCTCCTCAAGCTCCCAGAGTGCTGGGATTACAGGCGTGAGCCACTGTTCCCTGCCCCAAAATGTCCTCTATGGACTACTGTTCCAGTGATGTCAATAGATATATCCTGGGGTGACCCAAGGTCAAATTAGTTTGAGAAATAAGAGATGCCATCACCTCCTCTTAGAACTTCACTACATACATTAGCATAGTAAGACTCTGGGAAGCCCTGCAGTAAAGAAATCTGTTTAAATTAGCTTAAGACAATATTTCATTTAAAAATAAGTATTTTGAGTGCCTACTAAAGTGCCAGGTCCTGTTTCAGATGCTGGAGATACAGTGGCAAACAAGACAAAGTCCCTCTTTTCATGGAGCTTCTGTTATAGCAAATGTAACTTAATGGTGCACTAAATATTCTCTGTGACATGAATGTCTTGGAAAATGTGTCTTCAGTTCCAGAAATTCCTTTCTATAGACAAATAGTATTTACGTAATTTGAGTTTTACTCTCATCTACTCACACTCATATAGAAAGGCACATCCATGGAACCAAGAAATAGCCTTGGTCTTGGATTTATCTGGAAGATGTTTTTCTTTATGCACAGATAAGTAATATGTTTCACAAAATGCAGAGTTTACAAAGAGAAAACACTATCTAATAAGACTTCAGGAAGAAAAATCTTCCTATTAAGTTCTAAAATCACATTGTTGCCTTGCTTCATTTGTCTCTCCTTATAACATCTCCACCACATGTTACAGAGGCAACTTATGTAAGCCATTTTTTCCTAAAGGTACTTCTTGGAAAAAGACATGACGTTGAGTTCTTGCACCGTGATTCCTGAAGGTTTCATGAGGTTGATAACATTTCCTAGGAAACTCTGGATCACACTGGCCTCCGTCTTTCTCTCTATTGTCCTTCTTCTGGAAAGGTCTTCAGGTTGAGTAATGGGGAAACACTTTCCTCTTCCACTTTGTTATGATTGGTGAGAAGAGGAAAATGTGGGACTTTGAGCAGGGGAAGGTGAGTGTGCAGTGAATTGTCTTTGGCAGGTAGGAATGAAAGAGGGTCACTGTCTACAAGGAGACTGGCTGCAAAGAATCATCCACTAAGATTACAGGGGCAGCAAACACCCTTTTCACCCCTATCTGAGAGTAACATCTGTGTGACCGCCACAGCCCTTGGCCCATCCCATATTTACTCTCCGATGAAGGGCAAATGGGGAATTTTCACCATTGCTCTTGCTTTTATAAAAGATCCTTCAAGATCTCCTTTAGGAGAGAGATAAAGTGAACCTTAACTGGGGCAGCCCAGTGGAAACAGAAGTGTTAGAATAGAGGCAGATGATACTTTAGAAATATAATTACAGGGCTTCTCTGCTAAAGGAGGCCCCTGTGTTCATGGCAATCATTCAGTTTGGAACCTCCTAACACCCAAGTCTCAAACTTGAGGTCAAGAGGATGCCTTTTATATCACAGCCCCCTGAGTTCCCAATGCCTACGTTAATCGGATTCATCCTGTCTTAGCGGCTTCCCAGCCGAATTTCCATGACCCACATAGCACTCACTCTTACTTGACCACCAAATTGGTAGCTTCCTCCAAAGTTTTATTAGACTCCTGAAAGAAAAACTACACCAGGAAGAACACAGGACATCGAGGTGACAGCCAAGTGTTATGCTCATTAATTTAGTCAGTCATTCAAAAACATATGGAGCACCTGTGGGTGTCAGATACTCTTGCAGGTGCTGGGAATGGAGTGGTGACTAAGGCAGGGGGACTCCTCTCTCATGACACTTACACTGACAGAGGACAGACGTTAAACAAATGAAGAAACTAGACAACTTCAGAGGGTGAGAAATGATGCAAAGACAATGGAACAAGGAAAAGTGAAACAGAGTAAGTAGGTGAGCGGCCTCTGCTTCTGAAAGGAGGGTGGGTGTGCAGGCAGCGCGGCCAGCAGGTGCAAGGGGTCCAAGATGAAAACAGGCCTGGCACGTTTAAAGACCAGAAAGGACAGTGAGTCGGAGCATAAATGAGGCTGGCTCAAGGGCAAGCAGGAGGTGGCAGGGGCCACATCCTTCAGGGCCTTGTTAAGGCCATCATGAGGCTCCATTTGGATTTGATTCTGAGTACAGTGGGATATCACTGGAAGATTTTTAAGGGGGGATACGATGACATCTGTTTTATATTTTAAAAGACCACTCTGGTTGCTCTGAGGAGAGGGGACAGTAGTACTGCAAGAGCGGCAATATAGGAAAAGTTAGAAGGACAATTTTTTTTTAATTCTCCTATGATTCTGTGACAAGAAGAAGGTTGCTCTGCAAGTGGAGTTAATTTGTCAACAAAACTATACTCATAAAACTTTTAAAACATATGCATTCACACATACACACAAACATAACACAACTCTCATGGTATATCCATAAAGAGAAAAAAAAATCTGTTTTCTCCAAAGTGTGTTTTCTCATGTATTGGTGGAGCTGATAAAAGGCATCATTAACTACCTTTTCCCCTTGGATCTTAAATGAACACTTTACTGGTAATTGCTTAGGTCCCTTCACAACAGGAAGAGGATTACCCAGCATGACATCCATTGATGTCAGGAACACACAGAAATGGCTGATATTGAAGCGACAAATGGGGTGAAAATCGCTCCCACCACTGGCCACCCCAGCTGTGAAGGCAAAGACAGACTTGGGAAAACATTGTGGCCACTTTGAGACCTGCAAGAAGTCTGAGGCCACTGTAGGGAGGCCAGACCCTTGCCCCTTCCAGATTTCACTGATTGTCCCTGGTATTAGGCATTGCCACTGTCCTTTACTTCAGGCACAATTGGAATTACAGAGGCTATGAGAATAAATATGCAATTATTTCTTCCAGGAACTTATGGGGACCCCAGACTAGGGTAACCAAGTCTTGCCTAGCATAGATCATTTGGAAACCTGCTTTAAATAATAAATAGCATGTTTCATAAATTCAGTGAGTTGATTCCATTATTTCCTCCCTCTTTTTCAAACAAGAATTTGAAGTGGCTTCAAGCATTTTGTTTAAATGGGGAAAAAGTAGTGTTTCAAAAACCATGGGATTAGATCATCTTAAGGTGGTTCACTTGCTTCTTGAGTCCTTTCACTTTTTCATGTTTGGTCAGTCTTCAGAAACAATACACTTGTACAATTCAGCATTATTGCGGTATAAGGTCACCGTAAGTCTGAACCTTTTGAGTCCAAATTAATAAGTCATGGCAGTGTTTATACTGGTATGGTTATATAGGTCCCATAGATGAGTGGTTCAGAATTGCTGGAATGTTTACTAAGCATTAATTAAGTGTGATGAGGCTGGTACATAATCCAGGAAGAAAAAACTGTCCAATAATTGAAAGACCAATCCCCAGTGACCAGGACAGCCTTACCCAGGAAGAGAAATGGGTCCTGGGCTCTACAGCGTTCTTGAATACCCTTCTTCTTCATGGAGGTGGGAGGAAACTCAGACATAATAAAATCCAACCTCTTCCTCTCATGAAAGGAAAGACTAAGATCCAAGTAGCAAAAGACCCTTGCCCAGGGTCACACAGGCTTAGGGACACAATAAGGCTTAGAACCAGGGTCTCCTGACTCCTGAGTCATTTCATGATACTGCTTTTCCTTCACAATTGTCCAGATTTTATACCCCAGCCCCACCTAGAGCTAGCCCATCTGTGAGGGTAGGACTCTCTGAGGATCCTTCCAACAGAGGTGATAAGAGATGATTACAGCCCTAAAGCACATAGGAGACCTGAGCAGAGAACCAGAGATGGCAGAAAGTTTGATGTTCCAACAAAAGCTTCCCAGCCGCCACAGACCCACATGGAACTCCTATGAACTAGAGCTGCTCCCCATTACCATTCATGGAGGCTCACTGGGGATGCCGTACTGCACTGAGCATGTTTTTTATAAAGTTTCTAACGTAAACTTCACAGAACTCCTACGAGGTCAGACGGGGTTACACGGAGTGGTTGGACTCCAGATACAGACATTTGAATCCTATCTGCCCTGCTCCATAGATTTATCCTCTCTTTATCTCAGTTTCCTCTCCATAAAAAGGGAATAATAATATGACTAATTCCAGGAATTTGTTATGACAATTCAATGGGTGAGTTCACATGAAGTATTATACTTCAGAAGGCCCCTGACACATGGTAAGTGCTCAATAAATGCTATAATTATTATTGTCTGTTCTATAGACTTTTAAAGAGTGGGGCTAATAGAGAACATTTTAAACTGCACAGTATGTGGCAGAGTTGCATCTGCACCCAGCCCACATAATGCCAAAGCCGATGTTATCAACCACCTTTAACCACCTGCTAGACCAGCTCCCTCTAGGGAGACTCCAGTGTCATTTTTGCTCTGGGTCCCACAAGTTATCAATCTGCAGCACACTGGCTCTATGCAACCAGCAAGGAGGGATCTGGGGTGGATCCCAAGGCATCAGGGCTGCTCTCCTCATCTGGCACAGCCACCTTCAGTTTCTTTCCAGCTCTTCTTTCCCTCACATCCGTGACCTCTTATGGTAGCTTCATCGGGATCCCTTGCCTTACATCAATGGGCTCCATATTTTTATTACTCCTCGCCTTTCTCTCAGGGGATTCCCTCTGCCTGGCATTCCCTGCCCATTTTTCCACCTGAAAAACTCCCATGTCTTCCACTTCCTCTCCCAAACTGCATCCCCACCCCCTCTATGCTGGATAGAACTAGTCACTCCCTGGGCAGGGGCAGATTGAAAAGGGAAGAGAGCTCCTGGGGATCAGCAAGATCAAGCCCCATTTCTGACACTTCCATGTTTGTAATTAAGAAAATTGCCTCACCTCTCATAGACTCAGTTTTGCATCTATCGAATGGGGTTGGCATCATCCTTGCTAAATTTTGTGGAGATTAATATAATACACATAAAACTACCTGGCATATGGTACATTCTCAAGAACAATAGACATTATGATCATATTTTCTATAGAATTTTGCCCATATATCTATTAGAGTCTTAACATGTAGTTCAATTACATGTTTTCACACTTGTTTCATGCACTAGACCGTGAAATTCTCAAGGTCAGGATGACATCTCCAGGATATAGCACAATGCCTGGCATAGACACTCCACACATTGATTAAATTGATTTAAACCATCAGCCTGTTCATTCATTCCTCCAAAGAACAGCCATTCAGGACCAAAGGAGAAATAATGGTTTCAATGGGATTTATTTCCCTACAAAGAATTAGAATAAAGAATCCCCCACCTCAGTGGCTTTCAAACTTTAGTGGGCATAGAATCATCTGGAGGGCTTGTTAAAACACGGACTGCTGGGCCCCATCCCTAGAGTTTCTGATTCGGTAGGTCTAAAATGGGCTTGGTAATTTGCATTTCTGGTAAGTGTCCAGGGGATGCGGATGCTGCAGGTGCAGGGACCACATTGCGTGAACCACTGCCCCACTGTCATGCCCAGTGCCATCCTTAGGCATCGTTTGATAAAAATGATTCAATTCAGCTCAATAGAACAAAGTTCCATGAGAACCTAAAGGGTGTAGACAGCATACAAAGAGCAGCCTTCAAGGCTTTACTAATTCAGTAAAAAGAACAAATTAATACACAAATAAGGTTAGCACCATAATTTCAAAAGGCCTCTCTTGAAATAAAAAAAGAACAGCATTAGAATACTACCATCTTAATAACTGCTGCAGGCAATATTCACTGATAAATGCTAAAATTAGTGAGAAAACATTAAAGAAAAATGGGATATTTGCATGGTCTCAATGTTTCTCCTCCAAATATTTATTTGTCACTGGGGTGACTTTAACATTTGTCCACAAACTGTTTGATACTCCCCACTCTAGGAGGTGGAGGTTAATTCCTCTCCCACTGAGGGTGGGCTGGACTTAGTGACTCACTTCTAACAAATGGACTATGAAAAGGAAACTATAATAACTTCATAATGGAGAAACCTGGAACAGACCACCCTAATCATATGATGAAGGTCAAAAGAGTCAGTGATAAGTCACATTGAGATGTACCTCCTGATGTGATATGATGAGGGCTATTCACCTCTGCAGTATCCTTTCCAAAAAATCATAACCTCAGTCTGATCAAGAGAAAACATCAGACCAACCCAAGTTGAGGAACATTGTACAAAATAACTGACCGGGATCTTCAAAAGTTTCAAGGTCCAAGACAAAGAAAGACCAAGAAAATGTCACAGAGTAGAGGCTACAGGGAGCTATGACAACTGAATGTAATGTGATATCCTGGATTGGATTCTGGAACAGAAAACATTAGTAGAAAAATTGGTAAAATCCAAATAATGTCTGTAGTTTAGTTAATACTACTGTTCCAATGTTAATTTCTTAGTTTTGATAAATGTAACATGATTATGTAAGATGTTAACATTAGAGAAGACTGGCTACATAATTTGGAGAGCCTAGCATAAAATGAAAATGTGGAGCTACTTGCTGAAAACTTATTAGTATTTCAGGATGGCAACAGCAGAGAATACAACCAAGCATGGGGCCCTTCGGAGCATGGGGCCAAGTGAGACCACACAGGGGACAAAGCCATGAAGTCAGCCCTGCACTGGGGGAAGCCGGATGAAGGGTATCCTCAGAAGCTCAGCTGACTAGGAGAGAGAGTGCTGGGCTGTCAGGTGTCAGAGTAGCCTATTAAAGCCACACACCAAAAATGAAAGAGTTAAGCCTTTTATCATTTATGGTGATGATATAAGCAAGAGGGTAAACGTGGGGAAAACAGTGGCTCCGTCTCCCCATTGGGACTGGGGGAAGAGTCAAATGGAACAGCACAGATGTGGAGTCATCCTGCTCTTGAGGGAGCCCCTAACAAAAGGCTCCGGCAGTTTCATGGGCTCTGGGGTCAAGGCGTAGGAGTACAAAAGGACTGAATCAGAGTGAAGAAAAACATCTTCAACTCTCCCCCTACACACATACCTCCCCATAAAGAGGTTTTGTGGAGTTGCCTAAGGAGGATATTGGCCAAAGGCCTCAGATAAAGAGACCTAGGAATGAAGGTGCCTGGGCCAGGAATGAAAATATGTGAAAGCTCATGACTGGCCAGCGGGCCTGAGACCTAGGCTGAAGCTGCCTTCGGAGGCTGGGATGTCTGTGAGACAAGTCTGTTGGGGACAGCTTTCCCTTAAGGCCTGCTGGGTAAAACCTTTGTAACTGCCTTGGTCGGGCCCGACACCTACACACAGGTTTTTAACCAAAAACTGGACTCCTCAGGACACGAGAACTCTTTGCACTACTTTTGCAACTCTGCTATGAATCTGAAGTTATTTCCAAATAAAAAGTTTTAAAATAAGAAAAATACCCCTCTCTCATCCTACCATTCTTCATCCCAGACCTACAAATAGTGCTGTTTGTAACTGAGCCTCATAAACTAGTTTCTAAAAATGAATTTCTTTGTCCCTCTTTCCACCGGTCTCAGACATGAATCCCCAGGGCTGCACCAGGGGCCTTAGAAGACGTGGAACAGCCTCCTACTTGGCCCCTCCTCCTCTCCCTACAAGCACACTCCTTTCCAAATGCAAACAATCAACTTGTGCAGATAGATGCCTAGGGGCCGGCCTCCTGTCATTTCCTCAGAGGTGCCAGACCTAGTGGGGCCCCACCTGAAATGCCCCCACAGGTGTTCGTGGGCTGCCCTTGCTTCTGTTCACTTAGGCTTCTGCATCTGTGATATCTCCCCTAAGTTTCCCTGAGGGCCTCAGTGTAGGGAATTCACCAACACTCAAGTTCAATATGGTCCAGAAAGGTATTTACCCTATGATATGGTATCAACCTAACTGCCAAGATATGGTATCAACCTAACTGTCCATCAAGGGATGAACAGATAAAGAAAATGTGGTATATAACCCAAAGCCTTAAATAAGGAAGAATTTCAGTAATTTGTCACAATACAGGTAGAATTAGAGAACATTATGCTAAGTGAAATAAGCCAAACACAGAAAGACAATTACCATATGCTCTCACTTAAATGCAGAATCTAAAGCAGTTGAACTCACAGAAGCAGAGAACAGAATGTTGGTTACCTGAAGCTGGTGGGTGGGGAGAATGGGGAGATAATATAGTCGAAGGGCACAAAGCCTTAGTTAGAAAGGAGGAATAAGTTTGATATTTTTAAATCAATTGCAGTGTAGTGAATATAGCTAATAACTGAGTACTGTACATTTCAATATTGCTAAAAGAGTAAATTTCAAATGTTCTTATTAAAAAAATGTTAAATATTTGAGGTGATGGTGACATCATTAGTTAGCTTTATTTAATAATCCCACATTGTTTGTATTCAAAAATCATAACATCACTTTGCACTCCATAAATATATACAACTATAATCTCTCAATATATAAGAAGAAACATTCCATATAGATTATGGTGGTAGTTACATGGGTATACATATTTGTCTAAAGTCACCATACTATTCCCTTAAACTGAATGAATTTTATTTGATATGAATCATATCTCCATAAAGCTTATTTAAAATTTTTTAAAGTAAAATTAAAAACACAGTCTAACTTCTGAGTCCCTGTTTTTAACCACTATGCCATCTAACAAATGCAACATATGCATATGTAGAGACTGTATTAAGTATTTAATATTACAAAATATAATATTTTGGTTTCTGTCAAGATGGCTGAGTCGTTTTCTCTCCTTCCACTAAAATTACCACTGAAAAAACTGTTAAAGTAAAAGGAAAATACAGGTTCCAAGAATTAAAAACAATAACAACAAAATGTGAGCCCCCACCCCACCCCCGTGCCCCATAACAGTGCCTGGAACTAGCATGTGTCAGGGAGGCAGAGAGCTGCATGCAGAGATGGTACCAGCCGATGTGTGGGAGGGAAGCTTTGAAATTCTGCTCTCACCTCCCTCCCCACTGCCTTGGACAACTCATCCTCTGCCCGTTGGTAGCCCAACCAGACCAACACCAGGAGAGCAAGAAAGCCCTGCTGGGATTAAGAGCTGATGAAAACAGAGTGGGTCTGTTCTGCTCCCCTTGGGCTGTCACGTCTCCACCCCACCTCCCCACAAACCCAGGGCTTTCCACTTCACCCTACAGATTTACAAGTGAAATTCCAACTGTGGGGCCTCTGGGGCCTTGGGCTTTCTGTGTTGGGATTCATCTGTTCCCCTCTCTCCTTAAACCTTCCAGGATAAACACTTGACCTTGATTTTTCTTTCCCAGTACACGTTACCAGTGGTTGATTGGTAGCCCAAGGCAAACACCACTTTATAAACCAAAATAACTAGATTTAAAGATATAATTGTGATAAAGGAAAGTAACAAACAGAATAATACGTATTCAGAACAGGCAGAATTATTGAAACAAATGATCCAAAAATGTAAAATATTCATGCTAAATACACTTAAGGAGATATGGGGAAATATGAAGCAATGATAACGTATTAATAAAAGGTACCAAGTAGAAATACTAAATATTAAAAAAGCCAAAGTAAACAACACAATGAATGGGATAAATAACAAGATGAATTTGAAGAAAAATAAATTAGTGAATTAGAAGTTCAGACTGAAGAAATGATAGAAAATATAAAAGAAAAGCTAAAAGATATTAAAGATAGAATGGAATATGTAGAGATATTATAAGAGTCCCAGAGAGATAGGTAGAAAAAGTTCTGTGAGAGAGTGAAGAACAGAGTTCCTAACTCTGTCTGGGAAACCCAGACAAGGCTTGATAAAGATAAGTCTTGATCTGAAACATAAAGAATGGTAGGAGTTTGCCAGGTGGGCACGGAAAGGAAAAATATTCCAGGCAGAGAAAAACAAAAGGTGCAAATGCATGAAGGCGTAAATAAAGATAACAGCTGTAATCTGGGAACAGCATGGAGTCTGCTGCGTCTGCAGCAAAGGCTATTTGAAGGAGATAAATGAAGGCTAATGTTGAAGGCAAGCAAGGGTCAGATCAGGAAGGGCCTTGGGAGATGTGCAGTATCATTTTGAATATGAGGAAACTAACTCAAACTCAGGCATATGAAGTGAGCTGACCTGGGTCAGGACATCTGAATGAAGAGCTCCTGCTTTTTCTTTGCTGCCTTCCTCATCATCCTGAGCATGAGTGGACCTGAGGTTACTTAGCTTGGAGGTCTTTGTGTTTGGAAAATCAGTTAACAAAAAAAGCAAATGAGGCTGGGAGTAGGCGAGTGATGAGTTCAGAATCAGGTGGGTTTTTCTGAAGTACCAGGGTGTGAATCAGTAGTTGACAATGGTCAATTAGTCCAATTAGTAGTTCAGGGTTAGAAGTAAGAAGATCAAGGCTAAAGACACATATGTGGAAATCATCAGTATATGAGGGTGGGTGCATTCATGGGAGAGGATGGGTTTGCAACAGTAACAAACCACGTGCTGTTGGCAAACATTTCCTCATAGGAGATACTCTGATTTCCAGGTACCCAGAAAAAAAATCCTTTTATCCAGGAGATAGATATTATTACTTCTACCTTGTAGGTAAGGAACTAAATCTTAGAAAGGTTAAGTGACTCACCCAAGGTCACACAGCCATTAAGAGGCAGAGCTGGGATTCAGAGGGAGAGTAGGTTGGCTCGAGAGCCTAGGAAATGGAAATGGAGCACGACTGAGTGCTGAGTGTCCCCAGCATTCCTCCTCACTCTTGCTTTCTCAAAGCCCAGTACTCAGAGTGGACCAGAAGAAAGGTTCACATCCTCAGTCATAAGAAGCTTGAGAGTTGAAGTGAGCATTTGGTAGGGAAAAGCAAGCCCTGGGCTGCAAGTCTGAAGAACTAGGTCCCAGCCTGAGGTTTGCCACAACTTGCTGTATGACTGTGACCAAGCCACTTCTTCCCCTTTGTGGCCCCCATTCTCTCTTCATATGGAAGATGGAATCCCAGGTCTCTGTGCCTGCTGGAGGACTTCCCTTAGACCCCAACCCCTAACCACCCGGGCTGGCAGCATCCATTTCTCTCCTCCCAATGACTTTCCTCCTCTCCACTTACACCAGCCATTCCAGCTCGGGCTTCCCAGCTGGATTGTTTGAAAAGACATATGGCATCCCAGTGCAGCCGAGAGTCCAATCTCGAGGGGAAACCATTGTTCATTCATCTGGACCGAGTGACATTCTTTATGCAAGAATAACTCTTGATTAAAGGGTGAGTTTTAATGGAAACTAATTAGGCAAACTCTTTAGCCTGGGCATAATGATCAAATGAGCTGTCACACCGTACCTGATACAATGATCTCACTCGCTACAAGATTTTATTCCTTAGCAATTACACTCCCACATGGCACTGCGTGCCGTTATTGCCTGGAGCACACATGTCAAATTAAAGAGCAACTTATGCACCTGATATTTAATTATTGCCTAGTACTACAGACACCCGGGGAATGTCAAAGTGAGCAGTCCTGCTTGGGAGAAATGAAAACTGAAATCTTCTTCTGCAAGGGAGCAAAAAAAAAAAAAAAAAAAATAGGGATAAAATATGTATAGGCTACTATAGTTTCTTATTCAGCCATCTTACAATTCACAGTTACAAAACCTGCTCTCCCCAACCTTGAATAATTCATCCAGAAAAGTCAGCAGAAGGAAAGTTGCAGGTAAAGGCACCGGGGCCCTATTGGTATTTGCTTACTTATATGATTGATGTGGTCCTGATCTGGTCAAAGTCAAGCTCTTCCTACAAGTTATTCTCTCCCTAACAGGCTCTGACAGGGAAGAGGGTACCTTGTATATCTTGACAGCCCAAAGGGAAATGTTTGCCCTCAAGGGTGAGCACTGAGAAAGCCCCATCTTGCACTTTAGTCACCCTTGGTAATAAATTTGAAAAGTTGACCAAAGTTCCTCCCCAGTGCATTTATCCAAAAGTTGGGAAGGTGAAAATCCATTGAGATCTAAGGATCAATCTCAAGTTTGCCTGTGTATTAAAATAATCCAGAGAACTTTTCAAACATATTGATGTTCAGAATCCCATTCTGGACTAATTAAATTAAGATCTGGGGAAGGAGACTGGGCAATTTTTTTTTAAAGCTCCTCAGGTGACTCTAGACTTTTAAGTACGGTTGCAGACCACTGGTCTGGGTGGCAATCAGCCAGACATAAAGGGGTGCTTAGACTTATGGGAGCTCCTTTTTGTCTTTGAAACAACAGCCTTCCATGCCTCTGTGCCTTTGCACATGCTGTTCCCTCCTCTAGAATGCCCTTTCCTGTCTCCTCTTTCTGCCTGGCAAAATCCCATTTATCCTTCAACATCAAGAGCAAATGTCACTTTTCTTATGAAGTCTCCCCAGATTTCCTGAGGAAGAGTTGCCTCAGTATTTCCTAGGAGCCAAACACAAAGCTCAAAGGACCCTTAAACCAAACTGCTCTCCTCAGTTGGGGTTCAAGAAGGGAATCCCCATGTCTCTAGCAACCATCCGTGTCCCCCAGCAGAGCAACTTCTGAAAGTGTCTTGATCCCTTTTGCTCCAGATAAAAAAATTCAATTACCCATTATCAGAATTGCACTGCCTAATACTAAAACGCCTTGATATGAGTGCTTTTGTATTTAGTAAACTGCACAGCTTGTGAAAATCCCCTCCAAACATCTGGCAGGAGGCCCAGCTGAGGTGAGGCTGGAACCTCTAATGATGGCAACATGTAAACAAGTGTTTTGTTTCAACTGATAGTCATTAACTTCTAGTGTCAGCCTTATCCCCAGAGGTCTGGTTCCTCAGCCTTGCAAAGGCTTCCAGGAAACAGCAGCTGGGGTGGGGCCTGGGCACATCCACGGGGGGCCAAGCCTGTCACTGTCAACCTGGAGAGGCAGGAGGTGGTGCCTCTGCTGAAAGAGAGTGGATTTCGGGACTCTACTTCCTTTCAGGGACTTGAATACTGGGTGAAGATTGACAACTGTGCCACTGGCTGGCGATGTAACCTTTGACAGGAGGCCTCAGTTTCTCTGTCAAGTGGAGTTACAAAGGTCCCTACTTCATAGGGCAGTTGTGACATGTATATAAGAAAGTATGTGCCAACAAGGCTCCTGGCATAGCATTGGTTTACAGAAAGCAGTCAGTCCAGGAAATTTCTTCCACCATTCTTTTTTTCAGACATTCCTAACTAGGATCTAAACCAGTCAGATGACTCCTTTCCCTAACTCAGTAAGCAAAGGCTATTTAACCCCATGATTACTAGGTTAAACCTTGTGGTGTTTGTGTACATAAATACTGAAACAAAAACCCATAAGGGGCTAGGTACGATAGCTCACACCTGTACTCCCAGAACTTTGAGAGGCCAAGACAGGAGGATTGCTTGAGGCCAGGAGTTTGAGACCACCATGGGCAACATAGAAAGAGCCCATCTCTACAAAAAAATATTAAAAATTATCAGGGCATGGTGGTGCACACCTGTAGCCCTAGCTACTTGGGAGGCTAAGTGGGAAGGATTGCTTCAGTCCAGGAGTTTGAGGCTGCAGTGAGCTATGGTTGTGCCACTGCTCTCCAGCTTGGGTGACAGAGAGAGACCCTGTCTCTAAAAATAAAAATAAACTTTTTATTGAATGATTCCTTGCACATGAATGTTTGGAAAATAATTTGACTTGGTTTATATGGACAAATTTTCAAAGAAAAGACAGACAAAATCCATTTGCTCTGGTGAATTTTGATCCTTTTAATATCTAGATGTTGATATAGTATCTGTTTTTTTAAGAGCCCACAATACATGGTGGCAAACTCTTTTCATTTCCTGTCACTGTTATAAGAACAGACATTTATTCCATTTCTGATTGCCTTGCTGGTGGCATACGGGCTTCCCCAGGTCCTTGAGGATATAATCCAGAAACATCCCAGGCATCATAGTATGGTGCTGTCTTTCCAAGCACACTGTAACTAATTCTAAGATTAAAAGATCAAAACTGTCATGGCCACCACAACTCTTGGGGTGGCATCTGAATTGAGATCTGAATAACAAGAAATAGTCAACCTTTCAAAATCTGGGAGAACAGCAATCCAGGCAGAGGGAATAGTGGGTATGAAGACCCTGAGGCAGGACTAAACTTGCCAGTGTTTACAGAGACAGAGAAAAAAGGTCAGTGTGGTTGGGGCAGGTGGGGTGGGGGCCAGAGAAGAAGGGGAGAACAGTGAGACATAGATGCAGGTCTCAGAAGCAGGGGTAGGAAACCCACCATCCAGGCCCCAACAGGCCATGATAAGAGGTTTGGATTTTATTTCTAGCATAATGGAGAACTACTGGAGAGCTTTAAGCAAGAGAGAAGTGTGGTATGATATAAGTGTTTAAAAGATCACTCTGGCTGCTAAGAATGTTCTATAGGTAACAAAAACAGAAGCAGGAAGACTCCAATCACTGCCTACCAGACATCTGGGCAGCAGATCTCGCTCTTGTTTCCAACCATAAAGTTCCTATTGAGCAATTCAGATTCCCTGGTTCCTTCCAGGGAACCCCCACCCCAGGTTCTCCCAGATGCAGCATGTCCTGTTGTTACCTGGTCCAGCTGCCCTCCCACCTACCCAGCTGGCTCTGCACAAGGTGGGATCAGATGGGTCTTCAGGATCCCCAAAAGGCAGTGGTTTGGCTGATCGTCACTTGTAAAACCCAAAGGTGTTGATTGCAAGATCCATGAAAGCAGAGCAAGAGTTAATACTGTTCATCAGGGTTTCTCTAAGGCCACACAGAGTGGGAGCTCCAAAGATACTGGTGGGGTGGATGGATGGATATAGATGTACTGAATGCTTATTCCCAGGCTGGGATGGAGGGAGCCTCTGCTGATGGAGGGATTGTAGGGAGAAGTTGCAAGAAAGTTGCAGCCCGGCAAACAGTGCTTTATCTTGAAGGCTCCATGCTGGCTGGAGTGAAGCTGCCCAGAGGCCCCACCTTGGATCAGGTGGGACCTGCTAGGTTGCCAGACTGGTTCATTAGTGGCCTGACATCGCACATCTGCAACTGGGTAATTTCTATGTTAACTACTGCCTCCCAGCCATAATGAGTGCTCATAACTATGTTTTATATAAAGCCGATTATGCATTGGCACAGAGCTCAGAAAGGGACACTGATTATGAGCTGGGCTGGGGAGTCTAAGGTGCACCATCCTGCTTACCCTGTACGGGCCCATATCCGTGCCCGGTCAGTATGAGTTGACAAGAATGGGTAAGTTGGGAAGGCAGGGAGCAGTGAGTGCAGGACTCCTGGTAGACCAGGAAGGGCTTCTAGCATATGTCCGTGTCCTAAAGCATCCTGGTACCAACTTGTTAGAATTTAAGACAGACTTGGAGCTTGATGAGAACATTAGATCTAGGAGAAAGTCATTTTTTGAAGTTCTCTTTCATTTTCTTAAAGTCTCTCTTACTCTTCCATATTTATATATAAATGTATACACATATACAATATTTTATTCTGCTTGTATTGAATTGTTTTTAAAGGAGGCCATCCCTCATGCCTGGGCTTGGTAACAGGACAGTAAAGGATTTTAGAGGACTGGCATAAGGTCTGAATCTATAGACTTGGATTCGATTATCACACCCACCACTCACTAGCTCTGTTACCTTGAACCATATATTAATATGTCACCTTCCTGGGTCTCAGTTCCCTCATTCATAAAATGGGAGCACCCTACCTCCCTTTTTTGGCAGGGTTGTTGTAAGGTTTAAAGCATAACAATAGCAACATGCCTTGAAACTTATTATAATACTTTCAGGTACTTTTATGTGTTAATTCATTAAAACCTCTCAACAACCCTCTGTGCTAGGCATTAATGACATCTCTGGTTTTGAAATGTAGAAACCGAGAGGTTAGGAGGTCGGCTCTGGGGTCTCAGGGCCGGTTAGTGAAGGAGCCAGAATTCAAGCCCCTGTCATCTGACTCCAGAGCTGAAGAACCCAGCACAGTCCTTGAAGCAGAGTAAACTCAAATAAACGGCAGTGCTCTTGTCATCGTTTTACAGGCTGCGGGCCAGTTCCATGCACAAATCTGTTACCTCGGGTATCATTCAGTGGGTAGGGAACACTGAGGGCTTTGGAATTTCAGAGCCAGTGCCCGGTGTTCCTGGAGGCTTGAGCCCCGGCTACTGCAGGGGTACATAGAGCCCCTCCCCGTAAGTGAGATGGAAGCAATGATGGCAGGAAAAGGACACAGTGGGAAACCGGAGATCTAGACTCTAGTCCCCGCTGGCACAGGACTACCATGGGACCCTGAGCAAGGTTCTGCCCTCGAGGTTCTGCCCAGGGAGTGGCAAGGCCAGTCTGGGCTGGCTCTGGGATCAAGATGTGAGCAGCGAAGGGCGAGGGGGAGAAGCCAGGATGCTCACACTGAGTGTGCCTGAGACTAAGCAAGGGGTCCTGGGCCCCACCTTGCCCAGGTTTTCTTCCTGGAGGTCACCCACCGTGTTTGGGTGTCCAGCTCCTTGTCCTGAGGTAGCCACAGGCTCAAACACTGAGGCCTCAGGAGACAGGGTCAGGGAGCCAGAGCTCCGGCCCAGCCCACCAAGAGCCTGTAGCATATCCCACTAGAGCCCCCTGCTCGCCTCAGTTTATCCCTTGTGTATAATGAGGGGGGCGACTAAACAAATGTTAATGCCTCTAACATCTTGAAAATTCCATGTCCTCAAGCCTCTCTTCATCCACGGCCATATACTAATATCCTTAGGGCAGAGCAATTTCATTTAGGTCAAATGATTTCCCTGCACGTAAACAGGAGTGAAACAAAGGGCCCCTTTCTCTGAGTTGTTAGCTGTCTCCACACACAGGCACACACACACTCACACACATGCTCGTGCACCCTCATAATGCTTCTACAGCCCACCCCCACCCAGCCATGCACAAAGGCGCACACACAGGCGCGCAGAAGCGCCCACACCTGGACTCTCCGGCTGCCCCTCCCCTCCCCCCACCGCCTTCCAGCTCCCCTGCGGGGAAGCGGAGCTGGCCTGCCAGCCACCGTGAGTTACCTAACCTGATGGGCTGGTGCCACCCAATGGTCAGGATCAGAAGTGCAGCCTTGGTTCCAAGACCCAAAAGGGATTGGAAAGGGCCCCAGGGTCATCTGGTCCATCCCTCCCTCTCTAAGGGGGCTGTAGCCAAAGCTGCCCTAGACAGATGAGGCTGTCTATGGTCTTTAAAACCTTTCAAACAAGAGTTTCCTTTCATGATGTCCCAGTTCTTCCCAAAGGTCAGGAGATAGCCATTGATACTCTGAACAGCCTTGGGCTAGAGCCTAAAAATACTGGGTACAGTGTGCTCAGCACCATTCTAGAAGCTTAATCTATAATATCTCTTTAGTCCTCTCTCTTTGAAGAGCATGTACTATTGTCTTCATTTTAGAGAGCTATAACCAAGAAGGAATGGTACCAAGCTATGACCCCAGCTCTGTCTGACTCCAAAGCCAGTGCTCTTTTCAAGCAGCTACTTGGCCATCCTGGACTTCAGTTTTGTCGTTTGCACATGGTTGCTTTCAATCACTCAATCATTCGTTCCTGCTGTGAGCATTGATTGAGCACCTATTATGAACTAGGATCTGGCTGGGGGCTGAGAATTCAGCAAGCACCCAGCTGTGGCCTTTGCCCTTGAGAAGCTCCCAGTCTTCTGGTATCAGTGACCACTCATGATCTCCTAGGTCCCTGACTCTGTAACCTTAGCGGCTCTTCTTTACCAAGTTGGACAGAGGCCTTGAGGAGAGGCCAAGGGGAGAAGAGTGAACAGGCTCCAGCACAAAGTGCCAAGGCAGCCGGCCCGCAGCAGAAGAGGGCAGTCAGTGCCCTTACCCAGGTGTCCCCTGGTTCACACCCTGCTAGTCCAGGACTGCCTCAAGCCTGCCCTGGGCCCAGACCCACTGGCGAAGGACGGGGAAGGAGCTGTGGTTGTTTGGCTTCAGAGCAGGTGCCCTTTGTGCCAAGCCACAGGCTCCAGGAGTCCTCCAGCCAGGTCAGAGCCAGAAGCAGGGAAGCGTGTCAGGAGCAGGGAAGCGTGTCAGGAGCTAGGAGATGAATGGATGGAACAAAGCTTTAATAATCATTGTGGTTCTTACTACAGCTCATTATTCTGACTTTCACAGCCCCTATAACCTGATTCCAACCTGTGTTCCTAGTCGTCTCTCTCCCTTTCCTCACAGGTTCACACTGCCCCAGACTCACTCCCTATGCCCCAGACACCCCACTGTTTACCAGTTTCTAACCTTCGCTTTCACCAATTATTAGAAAAAGGAAATAGAATAATGGAATCCTGGAATGTCAAGCATTGGAAGAAATCATCTAGCCCAAACTTTGTGGATGAGGAAAATAGGCCCAGAGAGGGATTAAGGATTTGTCAAAGGTCACACAGCCAGAGAGCAGAGCATAACCAATAGTGTGACTGGGCCTAGGATTCAGGTAGTCCTTTCGAGTATGAGGACATTTTCCCACGTTTCCTCTTATTTTCCATCCAAATGCAATTAGAGACTGATGAGTTTACTTCAACTATGAAACATCTTACACTTCCTCTGCCCTCTGTGTCCTTCTCTTCACTGTGCAAAAGCATTTGAAGACTTTCCTATCATCTAATGGATACGTCAAGACCAGTTATAACATAATATTGTCTCAGTGGTTCTTTTATATACCACCCCAACCTCATATGCTACTAACCGTGTAAACACATAAATATACACAACCTGAACTCTAGGTACACCTGACAACTTGCCATTCCCTAAATTAAGCACACATGTCCTCATCTCCAGGACTTTCTTGTGTCGTTCCCATGTCCTCAGATTCTTTTCCTGCTAGGGCCAGTGTCTGAAAATCTTAATCAACCATCAAATCCCAATTCATTTGTCCCCAATTCCCCTGATGAAATCGCTGTGCTCAGAGCATGTAATCCTTCAGGCTTTGGTTAGCATGGCGTACCTCATTCTGCCCCTTTTAGAGTGACCTTTCATGACCTTTATCCTGGGCATTGTAGTGAGTGACCGTGTGTCCATTTCTCCCAAACTATTGGCCACAGATCTGACACACAAAGTAAGTGCTTATTCCACATTTGTTGAGTGCATGTTCTTCTTACTATACCATATGCTCTAATTGTCCCTGAGGGTTCAGTTATATATTTTCAGTTCAGTAACTTAAGTAACCACTTAAGTTATTCCCTAGACCATTATAAACAGGAGAACAGGGGCTGGACACAGTGTCTCCAATGAGCCACAGCTTTACAGCAGGAACAGAATGGGATTGTAGAGTTGAAAACAGTGTGTAAGCAAAAGATCTCTTAGGGAAGAATGAGGGCCCAGGGGAAAGAACCAGATCTCATGGGTAGAAGAAGACCCAAGGAGTCAAATTTTGAATCAACATAAAGATCATTTCCATGACTAGAGCTATACAGCAATGGAACCGTCTGCCTCAGGAGGTAGTGAGTCTTCTGGTCCTGCAGGGATCTATCTGAATAGTGGCTACAGATGATGGCAAATCTCAGGATGTGATATATTGTAGAGGATTCCACAACAATGGGAGTGAGGTTAAACCACGTGACTTATAACGTTCACTCCAGCACTGAGAATCTATGACTCCATCAAACCTTCCAGGAATGGCCCAAGCAAAATTACCAACAGCTACAGTTGACTTCTGTTGCCCATTTCTACCCTTTATTTCCATGCCCCCTCCTACCCTGGCCTTCTAAGATCTCTGCCACCATAGAGCTTCTGGGGGTAGGAGATGCTCCTGGTGTCCCTCTCCTATCCCCTCAGCCCACCCTGGAGGTCACTTGTGTCTTGGTGGGTGGTCCTCATATGCACCAACCTCCCAGAAGATCCCAGTGGGAGCGAGGCTCAGGTGTCCACAGCAGTAACCTACTCCCTGTAACACAAGTTCCATTGGCTTCTCTCCCTTAGCCACTTTCCCCATTGTCTCACTGCTTCCCAAGGTCACTTTCCAAATAACCTACTTATACCCAAATCTTCATCTCAGGGTCTGCATGGGGGGATCCAACCCCCACTCTTCATAGTGAAGGACAAAAACACAGACTTTGTGATTATTCAGCACCAGACAGTAAACCCAATTTGACCTTGGGCAAGGTATTAAACCTCTCTGAACCTATTTCAACGTGTAAAAAGAGGTTAATAAGACCTGTTTCCCAGACTCCATAACCTTGCAACACAGCTGTCTATAATGAAGTCAATGATCTCAAGATCAGAACATCCTGGATTACCCAGGGAAGCCCTAAATCCAATGACAAATGTCCTTATGAGGGACAAAGAAGATGACCCAGAGAAGAAGGCCATATGAAGGTGGATGCAGAAATTGGAGTGATGCAGGTGCAATCCCAGGAAAGGCTGGAGCCACCAGAAGCTGGAAGAAGCAAGAAAAGATCCTCCCCTGGAGAATTTAGAGGGGGCACCACCCTGCTGACACTTTGGTTTTGAATTTCTAGTCTCTGGAACTCTGAGGGAATATGTTTCTGTTGTTTTAAACCACCAATTTGTGGTCATTTGTTAAGACATCCCTGGGAAACAAATACAAAGATATTATTGTCCTTGTTTTATAGATAACATAACCACGGCTTACAGAAAAGTGACCTCTCTAGAGCCGCTCAGTCAGAACATGGCAGAGCTGGGATTTGAACCCAGGTGCAATGTGTCTGGTGCCGTGCCATGACAGATGCTCAGACAGGGTTAATTCACTCACTCTGTTGAAACTTTCCCTTCCTGTTGCCAATTCTACTGACTGATCATTATTAGGTGGTCAAGAGTTAATCAGGTAACTCTGTTTCTGCTAATCCATGATTACAGAAACAGTTGAGGCATCACCTCTCCTGGAGTGGGCTTTCACCTGGGATAGTTATGCACATCTAGAAGGTCCTTAAGAATCGGCTTGTCTGGTGTGTATTTCAGCTCCATGGCAGCTGGTGGGAAAGATAGATTGGGGCCTGTGCCTTGAGTTAATGTCAGTATGAATTGAAGATGTGCCAGCATCATCAGGACAGATCCTTTAATTAACCTGCTAATCCTGTCATGGATTGGGTTCACTCTCATTCTCCAGAAATGTGTTACGTGTCTCTTCTTTCACCACTTTGTCATTTGCTCTATTGCAGATTCAAGGTGTCCTTTAAGCTGTGCTTTAAAAGACTCTCTGTCCTCCAAGTCAACAGCTGTTGGAAAAGTGGTCCCTCAAACAGTATCTCATCCCTTACCCATCACAGCTTTTCTCACAGTGCCTGCTCATAGCACATAGTCAGCAATTCCGAGGCAATAACTACATATTGAGCAACTATTGTATGTCTGGCCCTGTTCTGTACATTGCAAAAGGCAAATGAATGAATAAGACCCAGGTCTTGCCTTCAGACACCTGCTTTCAGGGAGGCATAAAATAAAGCATGTGACTATAGTATTTCCCAATCTTTCCACTTCATGGTAGGCACAGAAAATAATGTTAATTTTAAGAGCAGGCAGGGATTCATTCACAAGATTGTTTGTGGTCAGAGGCAACCAGCCCAGGGGCTGCAGCTCCCCAGGCCCCACCAAGTTACCCCACTGGCTGGGGAGCCACTAGCTCCACACATTAATAATCCATTCACCCTTGGGAAAACAGGGTACAAAAAACCATAATTCTCATCTTTCCCCTTTGCAGGCACTTGTGTTCCACAAATGGGTTCTGCAACTAAAATCCAATATCGGCAGTACTTTTCCAGTTTGTAGAACATGGTATGTTAATGAGGAAATTTCTTTAGCTACAACAACTTTTTTCTCCACAATTTTTTCTTGAGAACCTCAGATTCAGCTACCCCTAGATGGCTAGACCAGGCTCACAGGAAACAAAATGAATGGGCAAAGAACAAGTTATTAACAGGAAAACTTGGAAACAATTGATAATGTTTAGTTCAACAGCTTGTTTTGCTTCTTGTTTTGTGTGAAGATTTGGGAGAGGAGAAGGTTTACAATTTGTATTGTGGTGTATGTATTTAGAGAGAGGATCTTTCAAAAATCCATAAAAGGGGTCCTGATTTCCAGGCATTCCTCAACCTGAACAGTTTTTGAAAACCACTGAAACAAACAAAGCAAAAACTAATTTCTCTGTCTTCTAAAACAGAACACATTGGCACTCTGGAGATTACAAAATTCTTATGTGTAATGAATGAATGGATGAAGACGTGAGTTTTCCCCTCAGAAGTTACCCTTTATTGTGCTCATTATTAACCTGTTGTTTTCATCTGCACAGTAGAGTGTATCGGGGGAGAGGAAGCTGGTGAGGCAACCCAGCACCATGTGTGATGCACCGAGAAAGACACAATAAACCTCAGTGGTTTCCTGCCAGAAATGTATAACATGGTTCTAACCATGAGAAAACATCAGAGAAACCCAAAGTGAGGGGCAGGCTACAAAACACATGACTTACACTGTACTCTTTAAAATATGTCAATATCTTCAGCCTAAGGAATCTTTCTCGATAAAAGCAGATTAGGCATTTATGAAAATTAAAGTTCAGGGGAGTGCTATAAAAGACATTATTAGAATAACTGGTCAGTTAATATCAACATCAGATTTCTTGGTTTTGATCATTGTACTGCAGTTACATCAGGAAATAGCTTTGTTCTTAGGAAAAACACACTGAAATATTTTGAGAGAAAGGAGCATATATATAATGATAAAAGAAATGTGGCAAAATGTGACAACTGTTGACAATTGGTGATCCTGGGTGAAAGATATATGAGAGCTCTTTCACTATGATTGAAAGTTTTATGTAAGATTAAAGTTATTTCAAGTTAAAAAGTTAAAAAATTGAAGGTATGCAAATCAAGAAAAAATATATCTTGTGTTTTCCATTGCTTCCCGCTTCTGTATTTTTGTTCCCTTCTCCTGTTGCTTTCATAATAGGAAGAGTAAACCTGACATCCTCTGATACAAGCATTACTAACAAAGTAGGAAAAGTTCGCAGATGCTCTGCAAATTCGTTGGTTGGAGGACAAATGGAGAATCACAGTGGGAAGAGCTTCGCTTCTTTTTGCCACATTTCCTTTGTCGTTATATATGCTCCTTTCTTCCCAAACATTTTCTAAACATTCCTAAACATTTAAGTTTAGGGAATGTTGTTCAAGAAGGGACCACACACAGAGGAAACCACATGACCTCTCAAAAATAGCCTCTAGTGCTGAGATTCTTCCTATTTAAGCTTGGCCAAAGCATCCATCATCTTGCCTGACAAGGGACCTGGGACCTGGTCTAAATTTGGACCTCAGATGACCCACTGTATTAATTTTCTAGGGCTGCATAATAAAGTACCGCAGACTCGGTGGCTTCAACAACAGCAATGTATTGTCTTATAGTTCTGAAGGGGTACACACATACTTCCTAAGATGAAATCAATTAATGAAATCAACTAATAAGACAAGTTTATAGATTTATGATCAATCCTAAGTTTGATGGTTAAGGGTGAGAGAGGAAGTGGACTGTTTACTGTTTCTGTTCCTCAATTCCCTAAATTAGTGGCTCCCTGTTTGTTTAAGGACCTGCACTTAGACCTGTGCTTACAACAGACACTCCAGTCATCATGATGCTGAAAGACTCAACATCCCCAAGTACAAATTGCAAGGTGTATGAAATGTAATCCTCACCGTAAAGCCATACAAAGTTCAGGCTACATTAATGTCCAGCCTTTTATTCCAAAGACATCAGGGCTCTGCCCCAGTCCCATGTCCATAATGAGCCCTCGATTAAAATCTGCTGGTTTAAAAAAATTACCTTTCATTATGATGCATTTCCTCATATTGAGAGTAACAATTTCCATTTGTGATGATCAGTCACAACATAGATGCAAATGCGCTAAGTAAAATTAGGTGTATCAGAGCAACCGTCTTATAAAAGACTATTTTACACCCTAACCCAGCAAGCGGAGAATTACTCCTGCTCTATGTACTATATGCAAATGCTCAGATTATAGCTAATTATATTGTTGCAAAGCAGAGCCAAGAAACTGCTACAATACTCCTAGTCTCCTTAGGGAACACACCATGAAAAGAACTTTTTTTTTCTCCTTTGTAAATTACACTATGATATAATTGGGTCTCACTGTTCATGTAACACTCCGCTCAGGGATAGCGCAAGAGAAACGAACAATGTCTTACTAAGTTCCTGTTAAGATCATTAAATGTAGATCACAACACACTAGCAGGCGCCCAAATCTTAATGTGTCACAGTAACAAAACCAGGAAAAGAAAAAAGTGACAAGTTGCGTCACATTATTTTTGTCTTACAATGGAGTTTAAGGTAATAAAGTGTTAATGAATTCGGCCCTGTGTAGTTGGCATTGTGAGAGAACTTTTTTTTATTTTTTACTACATTGTAGGAAAAATTGTCATATTCTGTTAGGCAGCTGCTTAGAGAAAAGCTTTGACAGTGTATAATTGACTCTATTTTTACTGCATTTTCATACGGCATTGTTAGGATTATATACTGTACTGAGTTGTGCTTTTCAGTTTTACACACTAAGAAAATTTCCCCTTAGACAATTTTTTTGCTGGGGATGAAGTGGAGCATAGCTAACCAGTCGAAAGTGGCACATTCCCAGCTTCTCTCATTGGACATCTTGACAAGAGTTATTAAATTATTATCGGAAAGCTTTCAGCAGGAAGGGACCTCTAAGATCAACCCCTTCAACCTACAGATGTAAGAATTTATAAGTACATCTCTATAGTTATACACACAGAGCCATCAAAGTGGTCACAAGTAGTTCTTTCTAGGACTGCGGTCCCCAATCCCCGACTGCAAACCAGTACCAGTCCGTAGCCTGTTAGGTACCGGGCAGCACAGCAGGAGGTGAGCGGACAAATTGTCCAGCCAGTAAGGCTTCATCTGTATTTACAGATGCTCATCATCGGCATCATCGCCCGAGCTCCGCCTCCTGTCAGATCAGCAGTGGCATTAGATTCTCATAGGAGCAGGAACCCTACTGTAAACTGTGCATGGGAGCGATCTAGGGTGCACGCTCCTTACGGGAATCTAATACCTGATGATCTGAGGTGGAGCTGAGGCAGTGATGCTAGTGCTAGGGAGCAGCTGCAAATACAGATTATCATTAGCAGAGAGGTTTGACTGCGCAGTAAATGTAGTACACCTGAATCATCCTGACATCATCTCCCTGCCGTCCATGAAAAAATTGTCTTCCTTGAAACCAGTCCCTGCTGCCAAAAAGGTTGAGGACCTCTCCTCTAGGAGACAAGAATTTGAGAATTGTGGGTGGTTTTTCCTTCCTAGTTCTTGATTTTTTGCATTTACCAAAATTCTTTTGCCAACAGCTTCTTTCTCCTGGGTGGTGTGTGTGTGGAGGGAGGTGGTGGTTAATAGGTTAGCTCCTCTGGCTCATACCACTGTGGTCTTTCCTTTCCTCCATGCTGATTAGGTGTTGCAGACATACTGGAGGATCACTTATTCCTAAAATCTTGTGCATTTTAATCCCCTTTAGATGCAAATCAATGTGTTACAGATATCGCCCATTTGTCTCTGTTTTCCTCCAACTGTAACAATATAATATTGCCTTGTGGTTGAAAAGAGCAGTGATGGTGAAACTAATCAACAGCCAGTATAGTATGACAGGGCCCACTCATCAAAAAAGACAGTGGCTAGAAACAACCTCGGCTGCCATCCTGGCATGTCCTGGCTGGATATCAGCTGCAGTTAAGACCATTTCCTTCTGGAGTCAGAAAACTTTGTGTTTTAGTCTTTGCTCCATCAAATACTGACCATGGGACCTAAGGCCTGTTGACCTCTTAAAGCCAGTTCAAATGGTACCAACCTCCTAGGGTATGGTGAATATTAAACAAGATAATGCATTTATAAAGCACTTAGCAACATGTCCCACACACAGTGAGTATTCATAAGTGATTGCTGTAGCTGTTATGATCCATGACGGACAAGAACCCAGTGCATTAATTTTTTTTAATAAAAAGGAGGCATTAATACTCTTGCCTTGACAAACTGTAAATTGATTCTCTGACTCTCCCACCCCCACCCCCATTTGTGCACCTTCCCCTTGTCTATTCATATTTTTCCACGAACTTGTGGTTGCTGCCAAATGAATAGAGCAAAATGGGAACTCAATTTATTCAAAAATGCGTGTGTCAATGTCACAATGTGAAAAATGTGCCATCGCTCAGGCCATCACTTCCCATCTCTCTCTCTCTCTCTCTCTCTCTCACACACACACACACACACACACACACACACACACACACACACACACACAGAAAAACGCACGGTATGTCTCTGAACCATTCTGCAGATCTCCAAGGAAGGAAATGCCACTGTTTGGCAGTGTGGAGGTGAAATGATTATTTTTATAATAATGATATTAAAAGCCCCAATTGCATATAGCACTGTTACATGCTCTTTGTATATATTAATGGCTTTACCCCTCACTGCAGCCCTACAAGATAGAGGGGTATCATGATACCTATTTTACATATGGAGAAGCAGAGGCACAGAGAGGTTAAATGACTTGTCCAAGATTGGCTGGGATTCACACACCCGAGAAGTCTGGCTTCAGAGGGTATTGCTATGGTTCTTTTATGATTTAACATTTACCACTCATTGAGCATGACCTCTGTGCCAGGCACCCTCTGTTTATGGTATCTCATTTACCTACCCTTACTCAATATCATAGTTAAAAAGGGACAGAAACCAGCTCCAAACCTAGGCCTGCCTGATTCCAAAGCCATGCTGTCAGTCTCTGCAATATACCAGGTCCCAAGTTAATGGCGGCTTTGAAGGAAACTCTAGAAGACCCAGCTCAAGTGCCTCCTCCCTCAGAAATGGTTTCTTCAACACCTGCCCACACTTATCTCACCTTACTGGGAGCCCACAAAACATTTAGCACCTGCATCTCAAGAATTTAATATCTTTGGGTTCCGTAATTGTGTCACATGAGTTACTTGAAGCTCCCTAAAGAAAAATACAAGTCACTTAAAAGCCAGGCTCATATCTTTCCCCTCTCATATCCCTGAGCAGCTGGTACAGAATTAGGCACATAATGGGCACTTTCCCATTTGGGGAGGACTTTATGTGAAATCTAAAGAATGGAGGTACCAGAGAAAAAGATCTGGGCAATCTTTGTACCCCAAATTCTCACCCTTTGTGCATGCTCCAATTATTCCTTCAGTAAAACAGAACCTTGTCACTTTGTATCAACAGCAAAACTCACAGCAGCAGAGACAATGTCATCCTCAGAATAACTTCTAATGAAACAAGTGCAGAGTGGAGAGGCCTCTCAATGCAAGTTTCATGGTCATTTTATTAAAGGACTGATCAAACTGGTGCATGATTACATGACTTTAACTGCTGGTTTTGATAATAGTTTCATCTAATTCTCTCTTAAAAGCCCTATGGCCACTGTTATTACTTTGATACTAGTTCTCATTAACTCTTCTAAGTGTTCTTCCTGTCTCAGTCTATGACCTCCCCATTCCATCCCCTGTTCGGCAAAAACAAAAGGCTATGTGATCACCAAATTCATTTCCTTTGCCTGCTGGGCACATAGATGGATCTTACTCACAGCCTTTGCAGTTAGGTGGGGCCATATAACTGGGTTCTGACCAAGGAAATGTAGACCATCATCAGGCATGCCACTTCCAATGTGGCCCATAAAAATCCTCCATGTGTGATCTTTCACTCTTCTCCCACTTCACAGTGGCCATATATTGATATTGAGAATGAGAGCCCAAAACGAAAGAGCCCAGATTCCCAAGTCACCATTTGGCAGACACCTGCCTGACCCTCACTGAACTGGGGAGAAAAATAAAATTGTATTGGACTCTGTCACTGATCCTCTGGGGTTGTCTGTTATAGCAGTTGGTGATTACTTATTCTAATCTCTCTCCATGATGGAAGATGCGTCAACCTCAAGTTGAACTCCAGTCGCATCATATCCAGAATTTATCAGGCATTTTCTATCCTATGTAGGAGAGTCTTCTAGCCAGAGATCATGTCTTGCTCATCTCTGAATCCCTAGTACTTATCCCTGGGCCTGACCCAGAGAAGCCAACTAGTAAACCTCTTTATTCAGTAAATATTTGAGAGCTATACCTAACATTCTCCCAGCCACTGGGGAGACCAGATAAACCAGATAAATTCTCTGATTTTCCACAGCTCATATTCTAGTAGGAGAGACTGACTATAACATACAAACAAATAAGTACTTGCATGCAGTTTCAGATCTTTGCAAGTACCATGAAAGAAATGAAGTGAAGCAATGGTACACAGGCTGACTACTGCTCATAGACGGTCAGAAAGATGCTTCTCCAAGAGATGAAATTTAAACCAAGACTTTTTATTCATATGCTCGTTTAACAAATACTTCTTGAGCACTTAATATGTGTTACTCACTGTGCTAGGAGTGAGATATTGGTAGATGTTTGCTGAGTGAACTAACAAACAAATTTAGCATGAAATCCCATTCTTTTGCTTGGCATTTCTCACCTAGCTTCAACTTACCTTCAACAAAGAATGAGGGATCAAGATAGAGAAGGAAGAAAAAGAGACAAAAGGTCAATGTCTCAGTCCATTCAGGCTGCTGTAACAAAAGATCTTAGACTGGATAATTGATAAACAACAGATACCTACTGTTCACACTTCTGGAAGCTGGGAAGTCCAAGACCAAGGTAGCAGCAGACTCATTTTCTGCTAAGGACTTGCTCTGGTTCAAGGACAGCACCTTCTTGCTGAGTTCTCACATGGCAGAAGGAGTGAACAAGCTTCCTCAGGCCCCGTTTATAAGGGCACTAGTCCTATTAATGAGGGTGGAGCTCATAATCTAATTGCCTCCCGAAGCCCCCACCTCTTAAGAGTATCACCCTGGGAGTTAGGTTTCAACATATGAATTGTGGAGGAATACATTCAGACCATAGCATTCTGTTCCTGGTCCTCCTAAATTCATATCCTTCTCACATGCAAAATACATTCATTCCATCACAACAGCCCCAAAAGTCTTAACTCATTCCAACATTAACTTTAAAATCTAAGTCAAAATCTCATCTAAATATCAACTCATTCCAGATGTGGATGAGACTCAAGGTGTGATACATCCTGAGACAAATTTCTATCCGCTGTGAACCTGTGAAATCAAAATTATGTGCTTCCAAGATACAATGGTGGCACCAGCATAGAATAGGCATTCCTATTCCAAAAGGGAAAAATAGGAAGGAAGAAAGAGGTAACTGGTCCCAAATAAATCCCAAACCAACAGAGAAAACAACATTAAATCTTAAGGTTTGAGAATCATCTTCTTTGACTCCACATCCCACCTTCTGGACACACTGGAGATGGGGTTGGCCCCATCCCCAGAGCTCTGCTGGGCACAGCCCACAACGCAGTTCTCACAAATCAGAGTCTTGTGCCTAAGGTTCTCCCAGGCTGGAGTTGCAGAGTTTTGCTGACACTACAGTTTTAGGTTTCGGGGACAGTCGGCTCCCACTGGCTCCAGCTCTTGCTTTTTCTCTCTTGTGCTCTTTCTCATTTTTGAATGTTTGATACCCTGTCCCTCTTCCTGGAAAGTCTCACCAGCCCCATTCTTTATCTAGTCAATATCTCATCCTTATGGACCCAATTCAGTGTCTCTTCTTTTGAGAAGCTTTATATGATTCCTCTAGATGAGAGTTTCTCAACAGCGACACTATTAACATTTGGGGCCAGAGAATTCTTTGTTGTGGGGGGCTGTCCTGTGTGGTGTAGGATGTTTAACAAGCATCCCCAGCCTCTACCCTCTAAATACCAGTAGCAAACCTCCGCTCCAGTTATGACAACCAAATAAGTCTCCAAACATTGTCAAATGTCCTCTGGGAGGGGAAAGTCATGCACAGTTGAAAGCCACTGCTCTGGATGGACATGGATGGCCCTTCCCTATGTCCCCATGACATTGGAAACTCCCACCCTATCTTAGCATTCATAATACTGTATTATAATGGCCACCTCCTTGCCCCCTTAGACTGTAAAACACAAGAGGAAGGATCTGTACCAACTCATGGTGTACGCTTGGCACATAGACTTGTAATAAGTGTGAGTGAATGAATGAATGAACCAGTTATACCCTCAGGGATAGAGTCTATGCACCTCATCTCCTCATACTTCCCTTCAGAGATAGTCTTCCTCACCCAGGCTCCCTGTTAGACTCTCTGAGAAGCTGGACTTCTGTGATGAGAGGTTGCCACTTCTCCATCCCCAACCCCTGTCTGGAATATCAGCATCTCAGTCACCAAGAAAGTCAAGTTTTTTGGTGTCTTTCTAGGGCTTAGTGTCAAATTTAAATTCAAGCTTAAAAACTTTGTCAGCCCCCAACCCAACCTGATAATGGCTTAGTACTGCTCTGGAAATCTCAGTTCCTTGAGAGCAGTTGCCCTGTTTTATTCATTTTCATGTCTTCACCCACACCCAGTTGCCCAGCACTTTCTCCTGTGTGTACAGATGCATGTGGGAGGTCGGCAGGGGACACTTGCTGGGTGTGTGGCAAGCACGTGTCATTCTAACCTCTGTGAAGGCACGGACCCTGTCTGTTCACTAGTGAATCTCCCAAGTTCTTTGCACCCAGACTGAGTGAATGAATGAATGAATGAATGAATGTGTGGGAGGGTGAGTGGGTGGATGAAGCACTGTTCTAAGTATTGCATGTATGTAGTTGCATTCAATCTTCACAGAAAGCCCATCAGTCAGGTATGACTGTCCCTTATAAATCAGATGAGAAAAACTGGAGCTTAGAATCATCATCACTTGCTATCAAATCAGACGACTAAGAAATGATAGACCAAGAGTCCAAACTTAGTTGAATGCATTGAGTTGAACTGAATCGAACCTTCTAGGGCTGATTATGACTGGTCATCTCGATAGGATTTGAGGTCCCCAGTGACTTTAAGGACTCTTCTCCGCAAAGTTTCTGCTGGGTTTAAAGGTGCTTCAAGGACACAACTGGGGCATAATGAGTCTGTCCTGAAGTGTGTTTTCATCTGTGAAGCAGCTCACTTGGGAGGATAGGGTGGAGAGTGGGGAGCCACACTTGAAGAGAGAAATTGACAAGCTTGAGTTGTTGAGGAGGAAGACAAGAGAAGGAGGGAGCTCGGAAGGAGGTCAGAGGAGGAAGGGCTGAAGCTAAAGAGTCTGGAGAAGATGCCACTCCTCTGCAGGGCTGTCTCACAGAAGGTCTGGGCTTGTTTTGTACTGTCCCAAGAGGCTAACACAGAACAAAAGACATAGGTTGAAGGTCAATGATAATGAAGATCTCTTTATAGTCAGCACTGGGAAGGGAGGGAGGAAGAAAAGGAAAAAAAATGAAAAAGGAGGAGGGAAAGGGAAGGAGAAAGAAGAGGAGGGGAGGGGAGAAGAGGATGTGAGCTGTCTTGGATGGATCTGTAGTCCCTGCAACCTATCAAGCCTGACTACAACAACACCTTCCTGGGAGGCTGGTAGGTGCTCAACTCAGAGCAGCCATTACTATATTAATAGTTATTGTAATCACATTTATATGATTAGAGGCAATTTGAGCATGGGAGTGGGGTTGGACTAATTGATCTTTAAAATTCCTTCAGCCCCAGAGGTCCCAGATTCCCAGAAAGCCTTCAAGTGTGATGCCTCCTTTTTTTGTGGCGATCCTGCCGTCTCGCCTCCACTGCCCTTCACTGCTGTCTCTTCGATCTTTCCACCTCACCAATTCAAAATACTTTCCTAACACATGACAATAAAGTGCAAATAGCACAAATCAAGTCTCAAGTTTCTGTCAGACCACCTAATCATAAAACTGCCAAAGTCAAATGCAGAAAGTCTGTTGATTAAAATTCCCTGTTATAACAATGAACGCTTGACCCAGAGCTCGAGCAGATGGCTGGGAGTGACATTAGCTGTCCTGACTCTGGACCTGAACAGTCCTTTCAGAAATGCCTCCTGGAACACTGGACTACCCCAGCACCACCAGAGACTAGCAGGGTTGGCCTAGGTTTTGTTTTGTTTTGTTTTTTCCTGTCAAGGAACCAAGGGTGGATGAAGCCCAGCCAGATAGGTGTCCAGGGGCAACCTGCAATCCCAGTGTGGAAACCCTTTGGGAGGAATGGAAGAATGAGGATAATTCCCACCACAAGTCCAAGTACAGCCAGGAAATGTCCCAGCAGAATGTGCCCATGCATAACCAATCCCTCCTTCCCATATAGTTCTTTCTTAGTCACTTACTGTGCAACCAACATGCACACACTCTGTTGTAGGAGAGTACACTCATTCAGACAATATTTACTGAATACCTGCTAACATACCTATATGGCTGCATATGATTACCAGGAACACATAAACACACAAGGATACACAGACACACTCCACAAATAGGACCACACACGTGAATACACACGAAAGTACATGCAGACACATAGCAGTGTAATATACACATGTATATAGTCATACAAATGCATGCTTATTACATTAGAGTCTTGGTGCAAGTGACAGAAACTCAACTCATATTGGCTTTAATTAAAGGGAGAATCAAGGTGAGGTGGGGACAGTGACACTGGGGGCAAAGCAAGGATGCAGCTGGGCCTCAGGATCAACTAAACTGAGAACATGGACTTTATTGACTTCTTGACTCACTTTGGTCTCTATTTCTCTCTGTGTTGGCTTCACACAACAGGTGTGTATGTGACCAAAAGTGGAAAACATGGCCTTTTTCCACATATGAGAAACATAACTACGTACCTCCCAATCTTCAGCTGCAGAAAACAGTAAGTAGAAGTATTAATAGATGCATGGTAGGTAAATACAAGTGCTTTCTGCTTCCAAGACCAAATATCCAAGGGATGGGACAATTGATCCCAATGCCCATCTGTTTAGTCAGCTTAGGATAGGTCATACAGTAGTAACAAAACTAAAACAATAAAAAAATTATAATCTCCGTGGCTCACTCCCACAAGGTTTATTTCTCACTTTTGTTACATGTTTATTATGGGCTAGCTATGGCTCTGCTTTATGTCATCTCCTTTTGGGACCCAGTATAATGGAAGAGCCCTTATCTGAATACCACAAGTCTCAGGGCAGAGGGAAAGGAGAAAAATGGCAAGCCATGAAAGGGCTCTTAGAACTTCTGCTCAAGTGTGACATGTGTCACCTGGGCTCTCATTATTTTGGCCAAAGTAAGTTGTTCTGCCATCCTGACATCAATGTGGGAATAAGGCAATAAGTTCTTTGAAGAGTAATGCAATCTATCACATCATCTCCTGAATATCTGGGACCAGGTGAGTGGGTAGTAGAATTGACTTATCCTTTGACAAATTAATTGAACCAGGAGGCAGGATCAGGTTGTGTTACTATGGTAGTTCTGGCAATAATGCTGAGAATAAAGAAAGGAAAAAGGTAATTGTCTCAAATGGGGGTTGCTGGGCAGGAAATACCATTGTGTTATAGAGATATCTCAGATGAACTGAAGGGCAAACATGCACTAGTCCCAACAAATCATACCGTGTATACACACTGATATAGGCACATGTATGCAGACATTTACACACACACATATGAATTGGTAGTGGTATATGTGTGTACACACATACATGAACAATCCACACGTTTGTGTTCAGTCTTCCCTCATTTACATGTTAACCCACATGCACATGCCACCCTCAGGCACATATGAACACTCTAGCTCAGCGGGAAGTGGCTGCTTGTGCCGCTGGAGAGATCAAAGGCAGCTGCTCCCTCTGCATATTTAAGGAACCCCTGCTGCTTCCCTGTAGCTCTTAGCTGAGCCCCCTGCCTAGCCAAAGCCCCAGGGAAAATGCCTCCCACCCCCAAACTCCACCCCAGGGGGAAGGCTTTGGAATCTAATCACTTCCTTCCCCAAGCCTTTTTGGAAAAACCCAGAGACAATCCCTGGGCAGGCCTGGGGGAGCACCCTGGCCCCAGCTCCAGGGCTCACTGCTGTAGAAAGGAGTGCCAGGCAGAGCAGACAGCCCCACTGGGGCAGCCAAGCTCAGGTGCAGGGAAGGGAGGACTCACACTGCCCCTTCACTGAGAACTTGTATGTCCTCTCAAAGAACACTCGTGCTGCTCAGAGGCTCAAAGTAGGATTTGAGTCTTTGTGGAACAAGGCTCAAAAGGGTACCCCAGCCCCAGGTCATATTCCTAGATTTACAAAAAAAACCTCATTTGGGCCAGTCACTTCCCTCCTAAGCCTAAATTTTCTAGAAGTGTAAAACTCCAGAGCTACCAAAGACCCTCCAATCCAGGAATGAATGGCAAGCACCTGGCACCTTGCCCCAACCTGCAGCATGCCATGGAGGGCACGGCTAATCCACTCTTCTGGACCAGCTCTGGATGCAGGCCCTGAATAATTTTGCACAAAATACTCTTTATAGAGATACTGATTCATCAAAGTAGACACATGAAAAGAAACCTATTACCAGGTTTCCTGAAGTCCAAAATTACCAGCCCTGTTGTAATCCTAGGACTTCATTGAATCAATGAGAAAAAGGAGGCTCAGAGGGGAAAGACTTTTCTTCTAACTGTCCAGAAGCAAATTAGAAGGTGGAAATAGATGAGCCCTCCACCCTCAGCTCCTCCTCCCACCCAGTTTTCAACCAAAAGTGGCAAGAAGGTTTCATCTTATTTTCTACCTCTAATCAATTGACAATGGCTGCATGAAACATGCTTTGAGAAGAACCTCAAGACTTACGATCAATTACTAACATCTGCCATCAGCACATTTATTTGGGGGTGAACAATACACTTTCCTATACAAGCAAGGTAATAATCCTGACCAGCTTGTAAAAGGCAATACACTTTTTTTCCAAGAGTGGAGATGTTTTGGATTGATATTAATTTCCTAATACTCCTCATTTCCCAATCCCTCTACCAGAAATAGCCATTGTTAACACTTTAGTACACAAATTTCCAGAATTTTTCCATATGGTGAATTCATAAAATACTGCTTTTTTAGTCTACCTTTTCTTTTAATATCTCACTTTATTCATCTACAGACAGCATCATTTTAACTCAGTGGTTACCAGTTCATTGTGTGGTTATACGATATTTTATGTAACCAATACCTATTACTGGCATTTAGGTTGTTTTCAATTAAATGTCATTATCATAAAAAACATTATAACTAAATCTTAGTACATCTTCATGGTAGGTAATTTCCTTAGATTAAATTCCTAAAATTTGAGGGCCAGATGTACAGATATTTTAAGGATTTTTTTTTTACCTAATCCAAACTTCTCTATGAAAAATTTATATCAATTTACTAATTCTATCAGCTTCTCTAGAACTTCACCAAAACTAGACAGTTCATTTTTAAATCTTTGCTTCTTAACACTTGTGAACATGAAAACAGAGTGATGCACTTTGGAGGGGTCCCCCTGGGATACCCAGTGGGGCAGAGGCATTGACTGCGGAAATGGATACGTTGATTTATTCAAATAGACAATTGCCAGCATCACTTGAAAAGAAGATGCTGATATACCAGACCACATGACAATGCTTCCCACCATGGCACTGCAGAGACCCAGATTTAACACACTGTAGAGTGCTGTCTCCTCAGCCAGAAAGCAAGCCCTGTGAGGGCAGAGACTATGCTGTATTTGCCACTGAAACCTACTGGGGCCTAGTGCAGGGCCCTGCACATGGGTAGTCTCTCTAAATTAATTGTCTTCATCTCTGTCAATAATGAGATTGGTTGGTACTTAAAGCACCCAGCCTGTGGTTCCACTAGGAAAACTGAAAAGAGAGATGGCTGGCCTGGCCCAAGGGAGCAGGCATGAGGTTTGGATTCAGGAGTTCTGGGCTCAAGTCCTGATTCCCCTGCTTACTTTGGGTGGGTTTCTTGACCTCTCTGAATCTACTTGCCTCATGTGTAAAAATATCAGCTCCACAAGCTAGTGTAATTAAATGAGGCAATGCAAATGAAAAAGTCTTGCAAGTAATGGACACTGTATTAATTCTTTTTTTTTTGGACTATGGTCATATCAAACACTCGGAATTGTTTTATAGATGCCTCTCATCTGTGGCAAAAATGCAAACTCAGGATTTGTCAGTTCAAATATTTCTCCTTTTATTTAAAGATCCCAATAAATGATCAGAGTCAGGATATTTAAGCAGACAGACCCAAGTTTGAATTCTAGCTTTACCATTTACTAGCTTTATGACCTTGGACAAGAAACCTAAATATTTTGAATCTTGGGTCTACTTGACTATAAAATCTGGTGTAAGGACCAAAGGAGATGATATAAGTGCCCAGCCCAGCCTGGAGGTATAGTAGAAACTCAAGAAATACCTTCTTCTCTTCCCTGACAACTGCAAGGAGGGTCCCTCTATCAATCAACCTCAGCCTTTTATCTGTCATCTTTCATTGTGTAACAAATCACCCCAAAACATACTGGCTTAAAATAACAACCATGTATTTAGCTCAGAATTCTGTGGATCAGCAATTTGGGCTGGGATCAGTGGGGTGGTTCTTCTGCTGGTCTCTCCTGAGCTCAATTGCGTGACTGTAGTCAGCTAGCAGTCCATGGCCTCACTCACATTCTGGCTAATAAAGGAATATTGGCAGAGACAAATCAGGTAACTGGATCTTGGGTCTCATCATCCAGCAGGCGATTTGGGGCTTATTCACATGACAGTGAGAGCAGATTTCTAAGAAGAGCAAGAGGACATGTTACTGTGTCCAAGTTTGCTAATGCCTCTCTGGCCAAAGCTTGGCAGATAGCCAAGCTCAGACTCAAAAGGTAGAGAAATAGACTCTACCTGTAGATAGGGGGAGCTCCAAAGTCACATTATAAAGTGGTGTATATACTGGCATAGAAAGAATTTGTGACCATTCTTGCAGTCCTCCTCAAAGGTGAGTTCTTCCAGGGCTGTCTGTGTCCTATGGCCCGAGCACTCTCCCAGACAGTAAATCTCCTCTATGCATGTCAAGAAAGTCTTCCATAACTTTCCCAGGATTCCCTCAAATCAGTGCCAGAATGGTGCCCTGATCTCTAGCCTAGAAGCCTGCCGAGCAGGAGACGGAGACAAAAGAACAAATGCTTAAATTATCTGATGAATGTCAGATACATTAAACTAATTTATGTAATAATGTAAGCACAGTGATGGGAAGGTAATATGAGAGACATAAATTATACATTATTATTGTCAGCTCTAGCACTTATCTTAGTACTGTGTCAAAATACATCCTGATATGTTAACATTTATAGAAATGAACAACAAGTGCTTGTGCTCAGGGATCCGGCAGTGAGAAGCTGGATGTCATTTGCATGTGTGCACTAAGCCGTCATTGTCTTTCCTGGGACTGACAAGGTAAGAAGTAGATGCCTCGTGTGCTCAGCTTCCCTAGAGAGCCCTGGGCTGAAATCCCTCTGGCCTGGGCCTCAGGGTGTGTTAATGTGGGCAGCCATGAAAGCACATCCTTTTGGGCTCAGACTCACAACTTAGCAGCTCTTTGATCCAAGTCATTTCACCTCTCTAAACCTCAGTTTCCACACCTGCGAAATGGGAATAATAAATCTGTCTTTTAAAGATGACCATAAGGATAAAATGAAATTACTTTGTTTTTCTTCTCACTGAGGCATCTCTTGGGTAATGGTAACAGACATTATTTTTAAGTAACTTGTAGCCTTAAAAAAAGGGGGAGACTTCCCCACCCATCCCAAGCACAGTTGGTAACTGCCTGACTATTGTTTTGTTTATTTCCATTCCATTCACAAGTTACTATCTGATGTTCCCCATGTCCTATTGTGTTAACAGACTATACTTCTCAGGTCCAGAATCTAACACCAGAAAGCTCCTAATAGTAACATCACATCCCAGGACTGACAAGGTCTTCATGGAACTGTGGGTTGATTTTGAACACATCCAGGGCCTGGTCTCTGAGGCAGGCAAGACTCGGGCTCTGAGAGACTCAGAAATCTCTGGACACCAAAGGAAGCTGTGAGTAGAACAGCTCCCACAGGAAGCATGACCCTGGAAAGGGAATCTGGCACACAGGGCAGGCAGGTGGGCAGCCATCCTCAGGAGGGATGACTCAAGGATAATATGGCTGAGCTGTGCACACACCCTGACTTCAGGGTAAGAAGTCAGGGGTGGGCTTCCAGCTGAAGCCTAGGTAACCCTGGGCAACTGAGAAGGGAGGCAGGCAGGAGCTCAGTGAAGAGCCCCCGGAGAGGGACACCAGGTACAGCCGCCAGAAGGAAGGCAGAAGTAGATCAAAGCTGTTTAAATCCTGCCTGCCCAGTGTACCCATTGGTCTGGATAACAGCAAGCTGAATCTATTTGGGGGCCAGAAGAGGTACTGACTCCAGAAGTGGGGAGTTGGGGAAGCAGAAGTCAAAATGAGGGGGAGACAGCAATGGTCCTGAGGCTGGAATCTGGACCCCTGAATCTATCTCCTTGCTCCTCTCTTTCCTTAAGACCCCACCTTTTAGGCCTATTATTTCTCCCACAATGTGAACTCAGGCAAGTCCTCATCTCCTTCTAGACCTCTATTTTCCTATTTTCACATGAGCCAAAGAGGCCTTGCTCTTAGTGTGCGCCTCTTCTGGACCAGCCACCCAGGTCCGGCACCCGAGAGTGACAGTGACACCTCCTTAAACACTGCACCCTGGCTGCCTTGGCAGGCTCACCCTGGTTCTGGCCCTCCTCTCTCTACCTCCCAGGGCCTGTGAGGAGTCCTGGAGTTGCAACAACAAGTGTATTTGAAATTTCTGGAAAAGTCCTCAAGGCCATGCATGCTCTGCTCTAATACCCCTAAACATCTAATTCAACAAGTCAAAATAAATATATCCTAGAACTGTAATAGCAGATTCCAAAGAAAGAGCACCATTAGAATATGACCTCTTCAAGGTCAGAAAGCTTTTGAAAAAACCATCTGTGTATCACTATTTGCCCAGCAATGCCTAGTGCTTTAGATGAAAGTCAGAAAATGTTTCATAACTGAGAAGTCACGGGTTATTCTTAGGAGAAAATCAGTGGAGAAGAGACTCCCTTTTGTTGAATGCATTCTGGTTGGTATGGCCAGACCAATACATGACATTCAGCTAGAGCAGGGGACAGCAAACCACAACTCCTGGATGACTCCAACTACTGTTTTTGTAAATAAAGTTTTATTGGAACACAGCCACTTCTGTTTTATTAGCTATGGTTGCTTTCACACTACAATGGCAGAATTGAGTGGTGTGGACTGTATGGTCCTTTACAGAAAATGTTTGCTGAACTGTGAACTGGAGAATCATGGAATGTAATGCATAGTCAAGTACAGACTGCCATGTGAACAGACCCCAAAAACTCTCTCCATATCAGTTCCTTCCTCCACAATAGAGATGGTACCTGCTTTGACTCAGTTTTCCTGGCACTGTGTTGGCATAATGACCACAGATCCCCCACCACCTGAGGGAGCAAGAGAGTGGAGGTGCCCGAGAAGCCGGCTTCAGCTGGCAGGAAAGCCAATCCTGTCTTCATCTGATCTACAACCCCCCTGACACCCAACCAGCAACATCATTTCCCCCATCTCCTTGCAAAGCCAAGCAACTTTGCCCACCCATTTGCCATTCGACAAAGTCTTTTAAACAGATGACTTTTAATAAGTTAATCCATTCATTGTCTGGAGCTCTGAAAACTGACATAAAAGCACAATGACGCCTAATTAAACTTGTTCTGTGAAAACTAATTTGTCAAACCCAGAAGCACAGTTCATAGATAAATGCTAATATTTGAAAGTCAAATTAAAGTTGAAAAGGTTTGTAATAACAGTTAATTAACTCTTGTTTTGTTTTCCTTCACTGCAAACTTGAACCAACTGCATTGCGGGCGCCTCTTTAACATTTTGGACCACAAAGATAAAATTCAAAGCTTTGAGATACGCCTTTGATGTTGGTATTCTCTGCAGATTCGATATTATTTTAAGTCTCTTTGTTTAAAAATTCATTTTTATTATCCCTGCATGAAATGCATGGCAATTCCCCAAATAACGAGCCATCAGTGCAATTAACATCGTCGATCGACACCAGCGTCCTGATAATTAATACAGACGCGCTGCCTCCCCAGCGAGAGCTGTGAGGGCTTGATTTTTCAGAGCAACTGTTCATTTACAGACTCAGCTTCAACCTAATGAAAATGGATTGTGAAACTTTAATGAACAAGACTTTGCTGTCATAATAATAAAGACTTTGAAACAACGTGGAGGCCTCCATAGCAAGCGTCTGGCGCTGTGCTTGTTGCTACGGTACATCAAACCAATTAAGCCATATGATGAATATTTACACCGAGGTTTTTTTCAACTCTATGACATAAGATAAACTCGTAAAAGTGAGCATTAATTCTGCATCAACAGTTTCTGACACTACATTGCAGGAGAGATGCATCCGCCCAGCCAAGAGGCTGTGTCTGCCCACCTCTGTTTTGTCTTAATAAATGTCAACAAAGGATTAGAACATTCTGAAAATCCAATTTGCATACACAGGTTGTGAATATATGTGAATACCTTAAGGTGCAAGCATATGTGTGTGTGTGTGTGTGTGTGTGTGTGTGTGTGTGTATTTTGCTTGCGGCTATGTGTATAGTAGCCCTCACGGGGGCCTGTGTCTGAATGTGAGCATTTCTGTACTTGGGGGAGTGTGTGCCTTCTTTGTCCATGTGGATCTGTGGGTGTGCATGAATAATAGTGCATTAAGTTCATCTCTGTGCCTGCACCATATTTGTGTATACATCTATATCTGTGAATGTGAATACAAGAGTGATTTTGTGGGAAGGTTTGGGTTTATGTGAGACCATTTCTTGTATCCATTCAACAATATTTATTGAGTATCTATTATGTACTAGACAATGTGGAGTTACAATGGTTATGAAATCTTTGAAAGCATCTCTGCTCAGGGAGCTATGGTCTGGTGGGGGACTCTATACTATATATCAATTAATAGCCAATCACAGTAAAGCAGGATAAGTGCTAGGATGGGGGAAGGAGACTTCTCGGAGGAAGTGGCACTTAATCTGGGGTCTGAAAATGAGGAGTCAGCCAGGCAAAGGAAGGGAGCCGGGTGAAGAAGATGTACCTAAGTGCTTTCGTGTGCATATGTGTACCTGTGCACAGGGCAGATGGATTTTGTCCAGGGTCATGTGCAAGACTATGTGTATGCTTTGAGCCACCCACGCATGCATGTACTTCTGTATACCCCAGTCTCAATGTCTGAGAATCATGGCACCCTCCAGCAGGAAATATCTCAAAACTAGATGCCATTCCTCTGGGTTTTAAATGATCATTGGAGAGGGAAGGGACATGTTTTTGCAAGTTTCAAGGCTGCAACTCTGGATCTAATGACCTGTTGCCCCCATTTCTAATCTAACCCAAGTTTTCAAGTCAAGCTTTTACGTACCCACTGTTGCCTGTGGCTCTTATTTACAGAAGCACAGAAGGTCCCAAAGGTTAATGGAAGATGGATTTACTCTCTGATTTTGAGCACAAGCTCAGTGGCTTAGGAATTTTTAAACCAGGGATTTCCAGTCTACTCCTAGAAGAATATCAGATATAGGCAAGTCAACCAAACTGCCACACACAATTTTTCTGGACACGAAAGAGTAAGTCCTGTAATCGTACAGTAAAAACAAGAAAAGAAGAAGACGAAAGAAAGGAAGTCAAGGAGTCAGTGCTGTTCCTTTGCCGCCCCTAGACTTCTCAGATAAGCGCTACCATGGCAATAGAGCAATGTGAGGTCCCACGATCTGTTCTGCAGTTGGAGCATAGGTCAAAATTACACTGTGTGTGTCCAGAACACAACCAGGTACAAGTAAACAAGCAGTAAAGATCTGAAGCAGCTAAAAGAACTCACAAACTCACGGACTTTAACCATGGGGAGCCCTTCAGGCATTTGGAAACTATTTTACCCCCAAAATCTTGGATGTTGTTTTCCTAACCTACAGAAGAGGAGAGACAGTCAATTAAGTTTGTAGAGAAAAGCTACTACTCACAGCTGCATAAATAGAAGTGATAACACAGAAGTTTGTTCTGGAGTCAGTTACCAGGGAGGCAAACAGTCCTACCGCTGTCCCAGGACCCTCACCAAGCAGTGTTCGGTGTTTATCATGACTACCCTAAGCCACCAAGGGAAGGCTAAATTAGACTCACTTCCTTCTAGTGAAGAAGAGTATAAAGATCTGCAGGAAAATAACCATTTTAATATTTTAATATTTAAAAAGTTAGCCCTTGGCTATCCAGAATGTTCAACTATCCTGATTCAGATTCTGGCATATGTTGAGGGCCAACCAGGCATCCGGCTCAATGTTTCCACCAGTCATCCCATAGGGTCCTTGTCAAAATCCTCAGCAGAATTTATCACCCCCATTTTAGAGATGAGGAAATAGAAGCACAGAGAAGTAGAGTGGTAAGGGGCAGGGACAGGTCTTCTGGCTCTCACTCTTTCTACTTCCTGATACTTCTTCCAGAACAAGCGGACCCAGGGTTCCAGAGATGTGAGATCTCACAACAGATGCTTAAAATCTTCCTGCACATCAATCAGCAGGTGATGCCATCTATCTGGAAGGCTCTTGTCTTTGCATTTATGCAAATTCTCTGTTCCCATCCTAGTCCCAGCTTGGCCTCACCTCTCAGGACCAGGAGAAATAGGGGCTTCTGAAAGTAAAGCTTGAGGAAAGATATTAGGCTTATGAGGGTGACGCATCAGAGGATACAGCCCCCCGACACACCTAACACATGAAAAGGGCTTGGGGAAAGAAAAGTGACATTTATGCTGTCCCATTTGTTCTCTCACCTAGTCTGCACAACCATCTTATATTTATATACATCTCTAATGTACACATACTGATGTACGTTATAGAATTCATCTACCCTGTGCCTGGCACCATGTAGGCATTAACTCTTTACAGTGCAGCAAGTGGGTAACATGACTGCCAAGAAATCTGAGGTTCAGAGAAGTTTAGCAAGTTACCCAAAGTCACAGAACTACAAGTAGCAGTGCTGGGATTTAATGCAGAATGTCTGACTTCAAGTCGAGTCCAGTGTTCTTTCTGTTACATTACGCTGCCACTGAGAACAAGCCCCTGGGCCCAGAAGGGCTAAACCTATTGCATTTGCAGAAGGTTCTTCCAGTTTGGGGTCACAGTACAGAAAAAGAGGGGTGCTTGTCTCTTATCATGGGTTACAAGGGCAGCCCAGCTCCCTGGCTGGAGTCTCCTGAGCCGTAAAGGGTGCGTGTAGAAAACCTGGTTCTATGCCTCCAGAAGGCAAGAGGGCCTCATTGTCCAGCCTGAAGATTTAGAACTAGAGACTCCAAGGGGTCTAGGGATGCCAAGCATCATCCTGTCTGAAGGGCCCCTCTCTTTGCAACATCCCCAAGGGCCTCTACTGAAACATTCTCAGTGGCTGGGAATTCATCTCAATGATGAATTCTGTCTTTGTAGGGAGTTTTGTTCTACAGAATTAAACTAGAGTTAAAATCTGTCTCTCTACAGCTTCCACCCACTGGTTTAACACTGAGTCCTTCATGGGATCCCCTTTACATTCAGGTAGAAGAAGCAGTAAGGACAGGTGCTCTCCTTCAGGATGTGCACCTGGGAGCTGTTGGTGGTGTCCATCCTCCTGGGTGAGCTTCCGTAGGTCTCTGACCTACAGACCTACTGTGAGGCAATCTGGCTGCACCAACCCTTGGGACCATCTGACCTGCCTTCTCTGCAGCGGAGCTGAAGGGAGGACATGTGCCTTGGTCAGGCTGGGGCCTAAACATCCTCTGCCAGTCAGATACCCCACACAGTGTCCCATCCCATTAGACTGCACCTCCTTTACATCCTCAACACTGGCGTCCAGGACCCTTGGGAATCATCACCCTCAGGGGGCTAAAGATCTACAAAGTACTTAGCAGAGTACATCGGAAGAAGTGCCCACTTGGTATATGTTATTATCGCCACTATTATTATTGCTGTTCCCTAGCAATAGAATCACTGGGTTATTAGCAGGGGGAGGCACTGAAGCTCACCAAAGACCTTAAACTGCCTTTGATGAACAGAAATTGTGCTGATAAGGAAAACTGGGTTCTAATTATGGTTCCGTCATTAAAGATGATAAGGAGCAGGAGGAGGATGGTGCTGATTTTGATGATAAGAGCCACAGCAAGAGCAATCACCATTTCTACCATGCTTATAAACACCAGGCACATTGAATTGAATGCTTACTTACAACAATCTTGTAAAGTGGATACTATCATTTGCCCCCATTTTACAGATAAGGAAACTGAGGCTTAGAGAGGTTAAGTAATTTGCCAAGGTCACATAATTGGTAAGTGATAAGATTAAAATCCTGGTGGTCTGAGAGTCCCTGAGTCCTGGCTTACAATCACTATATGATTAATATTTGCTATCACTAACTTGCAGTGTGAATTTGGGCAAGACACTTCTCCTCCCTGGGCCTCAATTCCCCATCTCCCAGGGCTTTTACAGCTCCAGTAGGCCAAAGACTTGGACTTGAGAAAGACAGTGGAGGTTCCTGGGAGCCGAATTCCCCCACTGGGCACACCACCCTGCACCACCTTCCTGCATATGAATTCCCTCCTGGCTGCCAGGGCAGCTCTCAGGCTCATCTGAACATGCAAATCAGAATTAATTATTCAAGACCGGGCTTACTTTGCATACCAATTCCATTTTCTTCTGTGTGGGAAGGTTCTCACCCCTTTTCACAGTTTAGAATAATGTGCAGCAGACCTCAAAAATGAAAACAAAAGTTTCAAAAAAAACTGGAGGAAGAGGGAAAAGCTGGTTTCTTTTGCTGGTTTTTTCCCCTGGCTGGGACTGGGCTGAGGCTGGCTACAAACCAGGAGGGCAGAGGCCCCTGAAGGCTGGAACAGCCTCTGCTATTGGTGGACAGGGGTTCTTGAATTTTTAGATCATGGATATGTTTGAGAATCTGATGAAGGCTATGGAATCTCTACTCCAGAAAAATGCAAATGCAAAATGTGGTATACAGTTATGAGGTGTTCCTTGAGAACCTGAAGCTCCACCTAAGAGCCCTGATTGAAAAGCCTGGAATGGCTCCAATCAGAACTATTACGGAGATAGCAAGATGGCGGCGTGGAGGTGACCTCCTGGATTTGTGCTCCCACCTGCCACAACGCTAGAGGATTGCTCCTCCACAGGAAGGGTGGGGTGAACCCATGGAGAATCACCGTGGGACACGGGGAACAGGAAAAAACAGAGGCAAGTAGGAAATCAGACCGAGATAATTTGGAGAGCACGGGACGGAAAACAGACAGCGGAGTGCGGGACGGCCGTACCTGCCTCACCGGCGAGTGGGGCGGGTTCAGCCCCACAGCAAAGCGGCTTGATCTCCCCACTGACCCCCACATCCACTCGGTCAGGGATCTGACTGAAATTGGTGCAGAATCACCGCGGGAGACGTGGAGCTCCGAGGACAGGTGACATAGGCGGGCGAGAGCTTGGACTCGGGCGGCTCTCCTTGGTGCCCTATGCCTTAAAGGGACAGACGCGGACCTGCACCGAGGCGAGGGGCCTCGAGCGTGAAATATTAAAGCGGGACTTTTTTGCTCTTTTCTCCCCCTACAGCGGCTTTCCGGCCGGGGAGCTGCTGTGGGCCCTGGCGCCTGCCAAGCTCTGAACGCTCTCCCCCGGCGCCTCCAACCGGCAGACGCGCAGTCGCCATCTCGGTTCCCACAGCTAAGCGGAAAGGACCTGGGACTCTGGCGGGTTTCCGGTGCCCTATCTCTTAAAGGGACAGACGCGGACCTGCACCGAGGCGAGGGGCCGCGAGCGTGAAATATTAAAGCGGGACTTTTTTGCTCTTTTCTCCCCCTACGGCGGCTTTCCGGCTGGGGAGCCGCTGTGGGCCCTGGCGCCTGCCGAGCTCTGAACGCTCTCCCCCGGCGCCTCCGACCTGTGGACGCGCAGTCGCCATCTCGGTTCCCACAGCTAAGCGGAAAGGACCTGGGACTCTGGCGGGTCTCCAGTGCCCTATCTCTTAAAGGGACAGATGCGGACCTGCACCGAGGCGAGGGGCCGGGAGCATGAAATATTAAAGCGAGATTTTTTTTTTTTAATTTCTTTCTTTCTTTCTTTCTCTTTTCTTTCTTGTTTTCTCTTTCTTCTCCTTGTTATTCATATTGTTTCTCTCTTTTTTTTTTCTTCTTTTTTATTTCTTTTTTCCTTTCTTTTTCTTTTCTCCTTTTCAGTGGCCCTCCAGCCCAGGAGCTACTGTATACTCCTGAGTGCTCCAGACCCCCAGCTCTGATTCCTATCGGAGCCTGAAAATTGCCCCCCAGTGCCAGTGCTCTGCGGGTGGGCAGCAGCAATTGTGTGGGCCAAGGTCTAACTGCTGCAGAGCCATAGGGTGCCAGGCGGCTCCCCAGGAGGCTCCATCCCCTGATCCATAGACCCTCTCCAGGTCCCCTTCCCAGGTGTGAACACTGAGTGCTTCCCCAGACGCAAGAGTGTGGAGCCCGGACCTTGGGAACACTGGGACAGTGTAGACCTTTGCCCGTTGGAGCTGCAGCAGCGGGGGCACTGAGGGAGTGAGGGCACTGCCTCCTCTGCCTAGCCAGTGTCTTTCCTGCAGAAAGAGACAGAAACCACACATCCAGAGGAAGAACCAAAAGTCAGGGGGGAAAAAAAAAAGAAAAAGAAAAAGAGAGGGAGAAGAGGCTTTCTGCTTGCAAATAGTGTGAATCCTGCCTACTAACTGAAAGTCCACAACTCAGTGATTTAACTTGCCAAACTGGTCTTAGGTCAAGCCAAACCTCTGGGGGTAGACCCATCAGAAGCAGTCCCCCAACTGAGATAGAAAAAAAAACTCTAAACAGCACACAACAGTCTCCCCCTCTAGATAAAGGAAGCAACATACCTAGACTGTTTCACAGCCTAAGAACAGAGTACAAGACGTGCTGTTAACTAGACTAAAGCTGTGAGAAAAGATCTAACGATAGAGCCAGATGGGAAGGGCTCAGCGGAAAAATATGGGGAGCACAAAAAACCAAACGGAAACCTCACCCCCAAAGAGAAATACCAACTCTCCTCCAATTGGCACCAGCCAGTTTCAGAATACCAACATGTTGCCAGAAGAATTTCAGTCTTGGGTTATAAGTAAGCTGAATGATATACAAGAAAAAATTGATATCCAACGCAAAGAAACCGCAAAAAAATTCCAGGATTTGGAAGAAAAATTCACTAAAGAAATAGAAATATTGAAGAAAAACCAAACTGAACTCCTAGAAATGAGGGATTTATTCAGGGAGCTACAAAACACAGTGGAAAGTCTCAAGAACAGGGTAGATCAAATAGAAGACAGAATCTCAGAGATCGAAGATAACTCTTTCCAATTAAATAAGACAGTCACAGAGATAGAGCAAAGAAATAAGAAAAAAGATCAGAGTCTTCAAGAAATGTGGGATTATGTGAAGAAACCTAATGTGAGAGTTATAGGCATCCCTGAAGGTGAAGAAGATAATAAGCAAGGGCTGGATAAACTATTTGAAGACATAATAGAAGAAAATTTCCCAGGCCTTGCTAAAACTTTAGATATACATGTTCATGAAGCTCAAAGAACCCCTGGTAGATTCATAGCAAATAGGAAAACACCACGCCACGTAGTCGTCAGACTGACCAAAATATCCACTAAAGAGACCCTTCTTCGAGCTGTAAGGAGAAAGAAACAAGTAACATACAAAGGGAGACCCATTAGAATTACGCCAGATTTCTCAACTGAAACTTTACAAGCAAGAAGAAGTTGGGGCCCCATTCTCACTCTTCTGAAACAGAATAATGCCCAGCCTAGAATCTTGTACCCAGCTAAGCTAAGCTTTCTATATGAAGGAGAAATTAAGACATTCTCAGATAAACAAGGACTGAGGGAATTCACCAAGACAAGACCACCCCTCGAAGAAGTACTCAAAAGAGAGTTACACACGGATCATCACAACAAAGACCCACGAATGTAAAACCACCCAAGAGCTAAAGATCAAATTCTAGCCACCACAATGGCTCAAGAGAGAAAACATAGCAAAGAAGTTCTACCCAATAAGATAAACAGAAATCTGTCCCAATTATCAGTTCTCTCACTAAATGTCAATGGCCTAAATTCCCCACTCAGGAGACATAGAATGGGCCAATGGATAAAAAAACACAAACCAAGTATCTGCTGCCTTCAGGAAACTCACTTAACCGGCAAAGATGCATTTAGACTGAAAATAAAAGGATGGAACTTGATATTTCAAGCAAATGGTAGCCAAAAGAAAGCTGGTGTGGCAGTTTTAATTTCCAATAACTTAGTCTTTAAACCAACAAAAGTAATAAAAGACAAAGACGGTTACTACATACTGGTGAAAGGCACAATTCAACAAGAAGACATAACCATACTTAATATATATGCACCCAAACTAGGTGCACCCAGATTCATAAAGCAAATCCTACTCGATCTAAACCAAATGATAGACAACAACACTTTAATAGTTGGAGACTTTAACACCCCACTGACAGCACAGGACAGATCCTCCAAGCAGAAAATAAGCAAAGACATAGTAGACTTAAACAGAATGCTAGAACAAATGGGCCTGACTGACATCTACAGGACATTCTACCTGAAATCCACTGAATATAAATTCTTCTCATCGGCTCATGGAACATTCTCTAAGATTGACCATATCCTAGGTCATAAAGCAAGTCTTAAAAAAATTAAAAAAATAGAAATCATACCCTGCATCTTCTCAGATCACAATGGAATAAAAGTAATAATGAACCCTAACAGGAACTCTCATTCCTACTCAAACTCATGGAAGCTAAACAACCTTCTCCTGAATAACAATTTTGTAAAGGAAGAAATTAACTCAGAAATCAAAACATTCTTTGAATTAAATGACAAAGGTGACACAACTTATCAAAATCTATGGGATGCAGCTAAAGCAGTCCTGAGAGGAAAATTCATTTCCATAAATGCCTATTTCAAAAAGACAGACAACTTACAGATAGACAACTTAATGAATAGACTCAAAGAGCTGGAGAAAGAAGAACAGACTGACCCCAAACCCAGCAGAAGGCGAGAAATTATTAAGATCAAATCAGAATTAAATGAAAAGGACAACAAAAATACTATAAGGGAAATTAATAAAACAAAAAGTTGGTTCTTTGAAAAGATAAATAAAATAGACACACCACTGGCTAGACTAACCAAGAGCAGAAAAGAAAAATCTTTAATAACTTCCATCAGGAACATGAAAGGAGAAATCACAACCGAAGCCACAGAGATACATGACATTATCTATGAATATTACAAAAATCTTTATGCACACAAATTGGAAAATGAGGAGGAAATGGACAAATTTTTAGAAACACACAGACTTCCCAAGCTCAATCAGGAAGAAATAGAATTCCTGAATAGACCAATATCAAGAACTGAAATTGAAACAGCAATAAAAAACCTTCCCAAAAAGAAAAGCCCTGGTCCAGATGGATTCACACCTGAATTTTACCATACATACAAAGATAAACTGGTGCCCATCCCACATAAACTATTCTTCAATATTGAGAAGGATGGAATTCTCCCCAACACATTCTAACAAGCCAATATAACATTGATACCAAAACCAGGAAAGGATGCAACAAAAAAAGAAAACTACAGACCAATTTCTCTCATTAACGTAGATGCAAAAATTCTCAATAAAATCCTAGCAAATCGTATCCAAGTGCTGATTAAAAAAATAATTCATCACGACCAAGTAGGCTTCATCCCAGAGATGCAGGGGTGGTTCAACATACGAAAATCTATAAATGTAATTAACCACATAAATAGAAGCAAAAATAAAGACCATATGATCCTCTCAATACATGCAGAAAAAGCATTCGACAAAATTCAACACCCTTTTATGATAAAAACCCTTAACAACATAGGCATAAATGGGACCTACCTAAAAATAATACAAGCCATATATGACAAACCCACAGCCAACATCATACTGAATGGGGAAAAATTGAAAGCATTCCCACTCAGAACTGGAACCAGACAAGGCTGCCCACTGTCCCCATTACTTTTCAACATAGTATTGGAAGTCCTTGCGAGAGCTATCAGACGAGAGAGCAGAATCAAAGGTGTCCAAATAGGGACAGAAGAGATCAAACTCTCACTCTTCACTGATGACATGATGTTGTATCTGGAAAACCCCAAGGACTCAACCAAGAGACTCCTGGAATTAATTAACGAATTCAGTAATGTCTCAGGTTACAAAGTCAATACACAAAAATCAGAGGCATTCATATATGCCAATACCATTCAATCTGAGAACCAAATTAAGGACTCAATACCTTTCAAAATAGCAACAAAGAAAATAAAATATCTAGGAATATATTTAACTAAAGAGGTAAAGGACGTCTATAAAGAGAACTATGAAACACTAAGGAAGGAAATTGCAGAACACGTAAATAAGTGGAAATCCATACCATGCTCATGGATTGGAAGAATTAACATCGTTAAAATGTCTATACTACCCAAAGTAATCTATAGATTCAATGCAATTCCTATTAAATTACCAACATCATTTTTCACAGATTTAGAAAAAATAATTATACACTTTGTATGGAATCAGAGAAGACCCCGTATAGCAAAAGCAATCTTAAGCACTAAAAACAAAATGGGAGGTATTGATTTGCCAGACTTCAAACTATACTACAAAGCTGTGGTTCTTAAAACTGCTTGGTATTGGCACAAGGGCAGGGACACAGACCAGTGGAACAGAACAGAAAACCCAAATATAAAACCATCCTCATATAACCATCTAATCTTTGACAAAATAGACAAAAACATACTCTGGGGACAAGAGTCCCTATTCAATAAATGGTGCTGGGAAAACTGGATAGCCACATGTAGAAGACTGAAACAGGACCCACAGATTTCACCTCTCACAAAAATCAAATCACGGTGGATAACAGATTTAAACCTTAAATGGGAAACGATTAGAATTCTAGAAGAAAATGTAGGAAAGACTCTCACAGACATTGGTCTAGGCAAAGAATTTATGAAGAAAACCCCTAAGGCAATCGCAGCAACAACAAAAATAAACGAATGGGACCTGAGTAAATTAAAAAGCTTCTGCACAGCCAAAGAAACAGTCATAAAATAAACAGAGAGCCTACAGAATGGGAAAAAATTTTCGCATACTACACATCAGATAAAAGACTGATAACAAGAATCTATTTAGAACTCAGGAAAATCAGCAAGAAAAAAATCAAACAATCCTATCAAAAAATGGGCGAAGGACATGAATAGAAATTTTTCAAAAGAAGACATAAGAATGGCCAAAAAACGTATCAAAAAATGCTCAACATCCCTAATCATCAGGGAAATGCAAATCAAAACTGCAATGAGATACCACTTAACTCCGGAGAGAATGGCCTTTATCAAAAAATCCCAAAACAACACATGTTGGCGTGGATGCGGAGAGACAGGAACACTCATACACTGCTGGTGGGAATGCAGACTAGTGCAACCCCTATGGAAAGCAATATGGACATACCTTAAACAGATTCAAGTAGACCTACCATTTGATCCAGCAATCCCATTATTGGGCATATACCCAGAAGAACAAAAGTCATTCTTTAACAAAGACACCTGTACCCGAATGTTTATGGCAGCACGATTCACAATTGCAAAGATGTGGAAACAACCCAAGTGCCCATCAATCCACGAATGGATTAGTAAACTGTGGTATATGTATACCATGGAGTACTACTCAGCTATAAGAAATAACGATGATACGACATCTCTTTGGTTCTCCTGGAGAGAGCTGGAACCCATTATACTAAGTGAAGTATCCAAAGAATGGAAAAACAAGCATCACATGTACTCACCAGAAAACTGGTTTCCCTGATCATCACCTAAATGTACATCGGGGAAGGATACCAATTGGATATCAGACTGGGATGGTGGGTGGGGGGAGGGGATGGGTGTATGCCTACATGACGAGTGCGTTGCACACCCTCTGGGGAATGGTCATGCTTGAAGGTGCAGACCCAGGGAGGTGGGGGGGGGGGAGGGGATGGAGGTATGACTACATGATGAGTGCCAGGCGCACTGTCTGGAGAATGAGAACGGACGCGCTTGGGACTCTGACTCGGGGGGATGGGCAGGACATGGACAATGTATATGACCTAAACTTATGTATCCCCATGATGAGCTGAATTAAAAAAAAAAAAAAAAGAACTATTACGGAGATGAAGGCCCATCGGATTCCTGGGCATGCGGGTGTGTCAAGGAGAATTAGAAAACATGCCTGAGGCATTGGTCCTCAACCTCATCTGGCACAGTTTACCTGAACTGCCTAAAGACTCTTCTGTCCTTGACTGAGACAAAAGTGGGCCAGAGCCCATCTGAAGGCACCACAGCTTTGACTCGCTCACCTGAGAGTGTGTGCTTAAAGAACTTCAACCACATTCCTCCAAAAGATATTAAAACATTATTTCTAAATTATACTGTTATAGACAACCACAACTATAAAAACAACCACATGGAAACAAAGATGAGAAGAAAATAACATCTCTGAGTGGTGTAATGATGAGTCCTATTTTCCTTTTTGCTGATATTTTCTATTTTTTTCTGATTTCCTATAATGAAAAGTTTTGTCTTATGATGCAAAACATATAAAGCTGACATTAGAAATTAAAAAGGAAGACTAATGGGTAGCTTATGGCTAATCGCTGAGAACAGAGACAAATGGCCTCTACCAACAACGACAACCTGTAAAAGTTGGTTTGCTGTGTAGGAACAGCTATTAGGAGCTGAATGCAAGCAGAGAAACTTGGCCAGAAGAGAAACAGAAGAATGAACTATATTCTCAGAGAGAGGCAGAGAGCAGAAACCAGGGTGTTATGCTGTCATTCCTCCCCATAAGAAGAGGGGAAAAGTCACACCCTGGCTCCTGACTCCCTCAGGAGACCTGGCTGTGATTCCACCCAGAGTTCTGTGGCACAGCTTTAATCTTTCCAACAAATCTCCTTCCTTTTTGACCAAGCTGGTTTGAGTGGGATTAGTCTCATGTGTGAAGCCCAACAGAACCAGTGTGTGTACCCTGTGATTGAGTGTCTGGGACACCTGAGTGAGTGGGGGTGACATCTGAGAAATTATGTGTAACATCTGCATGGGTGTGTTTGTGTAATAGGCTGAGTGTGTGTAACATCCAAGTGTTTGTGACATCTTGAGAGAGTGTGTGTGTGAGATCAAAGTAAGTGTATATAGCACTGGAATAAGTATGCATAGTTAGCTGGAGTCAATAAATGTTTAAATCTGTGACCTGTCAGTTGTGATTTCTATCAATTTCCCCTCCACAATCTGGTCTTATACTCAGCCGAAGGGTCCCACTTTTTGCATATCTCACCTGGGACCAGGGCAGACTTTCTCTGGAAGGCTTTCTGCCCAAGTTCACAGATCATTCAAGAGAAGAGCAATGTTCGCTGATTCTCTGCAATTCCTTCAAAAAACTCAAGCCCTGGGCCAAGGGGCAGCTCACTCTGATCTTAGCTTCAGGCCAGGATCTCATGTGAAGCTCAAAACAACCCTTGGGTAGATTCAGGGTGGAAATAACTATTCCTGTGTCGTGTCATAGGCAAGTACAAACTGAGGTCCATGGTGATGAAGGGACTTGTCCAAATCACGTGGGTTAGGAACAGCTAGGATATGAATTCTGTTCTCCCATCAGGCCACACTCCTCCCAACTAGACTCTGCAGATATAATTGTCAGTTTTCCTCAGACCTACCCTGCTCTCAGTTCACTTCCAAGTTCACATCAAGAGCTCTCACATGGGCATCCATGGCAACACTGAGCCTATGGCAGCAGAAGTAACTGCAGATGGCACTTGCTGGTGGCTTTGAGCCCACTGGCACAGGGGTTGACATAGAAATGAAGGACACTGAGCCTGTAAAGTGGACAGGCCTATACCTGAGAGGTGCCAGAAAGGCAGATTCATTCTGTTAGTTTCCTGGAATTGATGTTATTTGGAGGACCAATGGCATAGAGATCATTGCATGACAAAGCCCTTCTAAAAGGGCTTCATCAGCCATCATCCTCCTTTCATCAAGGCTGAAGCAGAATCCAGAAAGCCCAGGGGAGACATGGCCTGGTCAAGCACTTCTTGTAGCTATGTTTCTGAGGCTCTACCAGGAAAATGGAGAGACTTCAGCAGTATCCAGTGGGCACAAGGAATGCATCTTACTTGGCTGAAGTCTAGAAGAAGAATGTATTGTTGCACCATGTGTAGAAGCCTCTGGAAAGTATGGCATCAGCAGCTGCCCTTGGTGCTGCTTCTTTCCCTGTTGGTACCACAAGACCTACCCAGCCCATGGGACCATCTGCAATGGCCAGTAAAATTGGGTTAATTTTTAGTCCAATCCTCAAATTACGTCTGCCTTTCCCAGATGTGAATTCCTACAACTGGGCTTGAAATTCCAACAGGATTTGCCCTCTAAAGGGAACTCTCTGGCTAGAGCCCCACCCCCACCCAGGGATCATACAGAACAATATCTATCCTTGACAACTCACTGTGAATAAATCCATCAGAGCCTTTTCTGGGACCAGGATATTATGGGAAGGATATGGTGGGCATATACAGCACCTAGCAAAGTGGGGGAAAGGACTAGAATGTGGAAAGGTAAAGGTGACAAGCCAAAAGCCCAGAAGATAAACTGTACCAACCCCTCAATTTGCATAAGGCCTGTCCACTCACGTTCAAAGTGGCAATCCTTGTAACTAAGCACTAACAAAATGATTTCTGCATGTTGGTCACAGTTTTAAGTATTTCATATTTATTAACTCTCTTAATCTCTGTTCGCTCCAGTTCTTGGACTCACTACTTTGCACTGATAAAGCAATTCATGGGCTAAAAGATGACCAAAATGGCTAAGATGGATGGGTGTGATAATGACACTGTAAGAAAAAAGAAATAGAATAGCCTAGAGGGTAACTCCTTTGTGTTACTGATATTAGTTTGGAAAACATTATCGTGCCCCATATTCACCATAAACTATTTTCAGTAGACCTATTTTATCCTAGCTGTCTTTTTCCCACTTGGCTAGAAAACCATTGAATGAAAAATGGTAGATTTCTATTAGAAATAGAAGATGAAATCACAAGCACCACTATTAATGAGGTGATTTAAAAATATATATATATTCAATCAAAAGTAATTGAGGCTGAGCATAGTAAGTCATGGAAAATTATAAACTATGCCCACTCTAGGGCATGACTGACTATTAAAATCTTTTTCACACCATTGCCTACAGAAAGCAGCTGGGCACCATGCCACCAGGGAGGTGGCAGCAGAATGGCCTCATTCCCTAAACAGGCTTGCAAAAAAGAGAACAATCAGTTGGATTGCTGAATCAAATTTAACTCTTTTTATGCCATGCCAAGTGAAGTTTTGACAAAGAACAGTTAAGAATTGACTCCTCAAGAGCAAGCCATGAAATGGCTTATTCATTTGAAAAACATTTATTGAATACATTTATTGAAAATACACTATGCACTTTTGCATTGGTTATCCCATTTAATTTAATTCACAAAACAACTCTGTATAGTCCATTTTATCCACTGTTGTTAATAAAGGCAGAAACTGGAGAGCAGAGAAGCCAAAGTGATCTGCCAAAGTCACAGAGTTGATCCATGGCAGATCTGCTGTCATATGTTTTGACTCCACTCCCAGAGCTCCTCTCATGGCCTCACAGGTGCCTAGTTTGCTTGTTCTGCATCCTCTAGCCACGGCTCAATAAAGACCTACAAATCTCAGTTAACCAGAATTTCTGGCACTTAGAGATTTTCTTCAATGTCCTTCCCCATTTTACTCAGAATTAAAGAGAAAACCCTTCTATTTCAGCCTTGGGAGTCAACAAGTTTGGAACAACGTCTGGATCTCTTTTCAGGCACTTGCCAGTACAGAAAATATGGTGAATTAGACTATTTATAGGAAGGAACCACTTACAGAAATGATCTTTTAGAAAGTATTTCTCACTTTCCAGGACTATGAGTAGATTTGGAGAGAGAGTGGGAATCTGAGGATCCCAGAATGTCTGACTCCTCTTATCTGCTTGCAATCCTTTCCATTTCCCCTGCTCCCCCCTTTACTACCCATAAAACAAAGTAGAACCTGAAAAAAGACAGAGGCTTGGATGTCTTGGATATGGGCTGATCTTAGCATCTATCTTTTGTTAATTCTATTTAGGGGAAGTGTTTGATTAGCTAGGACCTATTTTGTAAGTGTTTGAGGCCACATTGTATGATGCAAAGAACTTGGAACCAAAGATCAGTTAACAAAGGGTCCAGCCTCAAATTCACCATCTATTGCTGGTGTGACCATAGGGTATTTATTTAACCTCTGATTCCCAATTTCTTCACCTTTAGGTGGAACTAATGATACTCTTTACTTCACACATTCGTTGTAAAGATGAAGTAATATAATAAGAAAGTATTTGGAACATTAAAAGTGGTGTAAACATTGTATATGTCTTATTATAGTGACTTGTCCTAACAGAATCTCCATCTCTGAAACGTGCAATTCAAGCATTAACAGGAACATCAGTGGAGTGACATGAAAAGAACAAAAACTTTGGGATCCGATTGATTCTGGTTCAAATGGTGAATCCACCACTTACTAGTTGAATGCCCTGGAACAAACTGATTATCCTCACAGAATCTCAGTTTTTCACCTATAAAGTAAAAATAGCAAACACTTTCCTCATTGAGTTCTGGAGAGAATTACAGTGGTTTGCTGGCAAATGTTTAACAAACCAGATTTTTTTAATAACAACAACATAAATAAATAAATAACTGCAAGTCCTGGTTTTACTGTTTGCTGGTTTCCACGTTGTAAACACTGTCACTGGGGCCAGCTTCGAGTTATCTACATGGCATCCCTGAAGGCCAAGTTGGGAAGAGATGTGTGTAACTGGCTCTCCCAAGTCAGCCTGAGCCAGCCCGTCCCTCAGATTAGATGAGTTAATGAATATGAAGACCTAGGACTGGTTTCCCACTTATTAGAAAATCCATAAATGTTCATTCACTTTTATTTTACTTGGGCCCTGTCCTCCAAAACTCTGAATCTGAGACAGACACTGAAACAAGCCAGGAAACAAAATCTATAAGCAAATTCATTCTGGAGTAAAGAAGGCAAAAACTGGAAGGAAGGTGCATCCTGGCACTGCCGTGAGGACCAGATAACTAGAGGAAGATAATCAGCAGAAGAGGACTCCTTCCCCAAAGGCCTGGCTGCAGTGAAGGAGCTGGAATTTACACCCACTCTCGGTACCATCCAGACCCTCTTCACTCCACCATCACCTAGGTAACTGGGCAGTGTGGGGTTAGTTGCCTGGCAACAATGCCCACCTCTCTACTGCTCTGCACACCCCTGTGCCCTGACCCCTGGTGACATTTCCTCGCCAGAGACTGCTGCCTGTCCCAGCAACACATCTCTACTGTAGCACCTGGCTCCTGGCTAAGCCAAACCTAGGGGCCATCCAACCACAGTACACCTGCCCAGAAATGCACAATTCCGCCTGCTCTCATGGAAGAAAAGCATCAAAGACAAAGAGCTCAGGCAAGTAGCCAGGAGATTTGGATTTAGTGTCAGCTCCATGCTGGACCAGCTGCTGTGGGACCTTGGGAAGGTTGCTTGACTTCTCTGAGATTTTGTTTCTTCATCCGCCAAATGCAGATTTCCCTCAAATCTGTACAACAGGGATTTTCTTTCATCTGCGAAATGGGGGATTATAATGCCTGCTGGGATCCCACATGAGGCTGTCCTCAGGTCCATGTGTGTGACCAGTCCTCTGAAGTACATCAAATGCAAGAGGAGACGAGGTGATTATTACAATCCAATAGACCTCCAGCCTCTCTACAGTTCCCCAAAGCCAGGCTGAGCCCTTGGCATCAGAAAACTGAGAGATGAATGAAGCCAAATCTCTTCCAGGACAAAGCAGGTGACATGTTCTAACGGATTCTGAAGAGGGTTTGTGTTCCTGCCCTTAACTGTTGTAGCGCCATTTGTACAGGCAGCCGGAATCCTGCCCAACAGCGAGAAGAAAATTGGCAGCCCGGGGAAGTGAGCAGCGCTCAGGTTGGACTTGATTAGGGACCAATTTGGGCCTGTTAGCTGAGCCTCCAGTATCATCTCAGCCAATTACTGGCCCAGCCTGGCCTGCAGCTGGCTGCTCCCTTCCAAGCTAGACACTTTTATTTCCAGCAGAGCTCTCCCCTGTGCCTGAGGCAAGAGACCAGGGTGACTGTGGCCCATTAAAAAGATGGAGAGAGAAATAACTCACTCAGTAAGGTAATGGTGTGGGTGGGGCTTGAACTGGAGCTTTAATTAAAAAAAAAAAAAAAACCTCAATAAACAGTCTTGTGGCTTGAGTATAATAAGTATGAGAATTTATAAACTCTCCCCAGCTATGGGGCTCTGATGACTATTAAACTTTGCATCTGGCAGAGGAATTTTGGCCTGATGGGCTAACTGTGCTACTCCACCTCTGCCAAGCCAAATAGGCTGGCAACCTAAGCGGGAGGCCAGCAAAGCTGTGCTCAGACTGCCCCCCACCCTTCAAGAGCTTCTTGGGTTGGGCCATCCCCCAATCAGGGCTGGCCCTCAGGAGAACCAGTGTCTGCCAAAGGACTCTCCTTCCGGTTCATTTCCTAGCCTCTGCAGGAACCTGGCGCTCGCTCCTGCCTCCTGCCAGTCAAAGCACTTCTCCCAGGAATGCAAGGGAGATGGGTCAAATCTCAGAATAATGTGTTGATTCTTCCCTGGCACTGGTGCTGCCTTATTATTTAACAGCCCCCACTCTTCAGCATTCGAAGCCCCTTCTCATCTTATTTCTTGCCACTCTCTGCTTCCCACTTGCCCCTCTATGCACTCTTCTGACAGTCTCTTGCCTGTGGGCCTGTGCTTATGCTGTCCCTCCGCCTGGAATATCCTTCTATTCTTGCCTGGTGTAGAGCAGTCACTAAGTGCATGAACCCTAAGGCCAACCTAGGGTTTAATCCCAGCTCTAGCCCTCACCAGCTGTTGAATGTTGGGCAAGTTTCTTCACCTGTTAGTGCCTCCAATTCCTCAACTGTAAAATGGAGATTACGACGTCATAAGGTCATTGTGAGGATTAAATGAGAGAGAGAGAGAGTGTGTGTGTGTGTGTGTGTGTGTGTGTGTGTGTGTGTGTGTGTATTGTGCTTGGTACATAGTAGGCATTATATAGTTATTTGTTATTATTATCCTTTAAGATAAAACATCAGCAACCTACATGACCTGCAGGCCAAATCCATCTGCCTGATTTCATAAATAAAGTTAGAGTGGTACAGAGCCACACCACTGTTCACATGTTACCTAGGACTGCTGTCCTGCTACAGTGGCAGAGTTGAGCATTTGGGATGGAGACTGTGTGGCCCCCAAGGCCCAAACTCTTAATACTGACTATCCATCTATTTGCAGAACAGTTCTGTTGAACCCTACTTTATGATTCAGTTTGAGAGATGCCAACTGTAACATCACTCATCCCCAGGCTGCACTAGGCACCCCTCCTTTATGCCCCCATGTCCCTTGTACCTTTCCCTTTTGCACGCTTATTGCAGTATTTCAGTGATCTGTTAGGGTGTCTGCTTCCACCATTGAATTGTGAGCTTTTCAAGGAAAGGTACCCCATTGTCTTCATTTGTTTTTCTTTCACGAGACATAGCCAAATGAATTATGAATAGTGGATAATCTAGGAAGGGATTATACCTTGAGCCACAAAGAGATGCAGGCATAAACCTAATAAGTGAATAAGGCCACCCAATTTGGGATGGGGCACACCAGCTCCCTGAGTCGGGGCTCCTGTGACATTTACAGGAAGGGCCTCAACCTTTTCAGTTCTTACCTGTTCTCCCCAAGACAGAGCCATTTCAAAATGTCATAGCTTCAGAAACATGAGGTGATGAGGGAAAAGAAAGGACAACCTCGCCAGCCACACACCAGTTTTCATTATTATTAATTCTCAGAGTTTCAAAATCTCATTTCTTCTTCTTTACCCTCTTTCATTGACCTTACAGTAGTGCTCAGATGTGGCCAGGCTATTCGTTGAGGTTTGAGGAAATGGTGGTGATGAGGCAGGAACGGGGCTGGAACTCAAGAAACACAACAGGAAATAACATTCCCGAGTCATACTAAGGCTGGGAAAATGGGAAGATGGCCAAGTCTGAGGTTTTCTAGAACTCTCTTCTGCCTAGCCTTTGGTCAAGAAAAGTAGGACATTTAAGCTTGAAGATAAAGGTGGTGGGAAGAGGGATGCTATGACCTTGATGTATACCTAGTGTCACCTTCATGCAAGCAGGGGCTGCTAACTTGAAAGACACTACTCACTCTTGACACCAGATCTGGAAAGTTTTCTATGTGGCATGGGGGAAGGAGGGGATTTGGCCATGGGCAGGTGAGCAAACAGACAAAAGAGGAACCTCAGTCCCTGCCTTCAGGAAGTCCATCATCTAAGGAGAGGTTAAAACCAGTAGGACTGAAATCTTCCTCATAAATCTGAGCAGAAACCCAACCAACAGCATGTACAATAAACCCCAGAGACTGGATTGGATCCTATTACTGTGAAATCTCAGTTTAACCAAAGATTCCCAGCCAGTGACGCAGTTACTGTAAGCAATATTTAAAACAATAAAATCTCCTGTAACAGGAAAAGAATTCAAAGAAGCCCTTGGGGTCCTTGTAAAAAGGTTTGGCCTATATAAACACTCGCTGCTGTGTAAATTGGGTATCCAAAAACACCGAGCAAAAGATCAGGTGAGATGTAACTTTGACAGTTAGCAACAGGACCAAAATCAGCAGAAATCCCAGAATGGAAGGCAACACAATCTCAGCTTTTTCTGAAATGTATTCCTTAGGATGTTTCTATATATTTTACCTAGGAATTGTTTTTTTTAAAAAAAAGTGTCTGCAGTAGAACTTTTAGTATGTTGTTACTCAGAGTGACTCTTAGAAAGGGATAGAATATACATCATTCCTTAAATGCTTCACATTTATTTGAGCAGGAAATATATTTTCTACAGAGCATTGCCCAGCTCTCGTGTTCTTCAGAGCACGCTTAGGGATAAGGTGTTGGTGATACTGTGAGCTCTCTGAGGAAAGCGTGACTTGTCTTTTTTTTTAGTGTCGTTGGTGCCCAGACCAGAGCCCAGCACAGATAAAGTGCTTAGAAAATGTTAGTGGATGGAACTTAACTACAGTAAGAGGCTGATGTCCTGAGCTTCAGTCACTGATCTACCCTAGCCTCAGGCCCGTGTGGATGTTCCATAGCCCAGAGAGGGTAGAGAGAATTTCAGTGAAGATGTTTCTCCAGTTGAGACTCCAACTAATCTCAATTTAGAACACTGAGAGTTTTCCAGAAAAAAACTCAGATAGCCCAGGTACTTCTTCCATCAGCTTTAGATAAAGATGACTTTTCCTTGAGATATAATTGAGTCAGATTCTTCTGAAATGGCAAAAGCCTATGGACTCTCAGTACTCCAGATGACCAAGCAACTCAAGACTCTTCCACAGCAGCCGTCACACAAGGAAATGTCGTGTGTCAATTTGATCTGCAATTCGCAGATTTTCCAAGCTGATAGCGTTCTAGAGAATGTTATAACAGAAATCATCGTGCCAGATATAAATCCATTTCTAATAATCTCCATGAATAAAATTCTATAACACTTTTGCCGCACACTTACTTACACTATTAAAATGCCTGAAGATTATAGAAATTATTTTTTCAGCTACAATAATTTCCTCTTGAAACATCCCAACACATCAACTCAAAATTAAGCATCGGAATTCTGCAGTTGCATTTAAATATGTTAATAATCATAGGTAAACAAACCCAAGGCTGAAATTGTCCACAAAGAATGGAGGGCAGCTTGTTGGAGGTTCACCAACACAATGTAGGATAATTATACGCTAAAACACTTAACCTTGGGAACATGCAGAAAATTTACAAAGATCAATTGCTCATAAGAAAAGAAAAAATTTAATCAAATGAGAGAGTTATCTAGCAAATGGTTAGAAAATTGATGGGAATTCCTTTGATAACACCATTTTGATTTGATTAGTTGTACTATTTTTATATCTTTAGTAAACAGAGTTTGATTATACCACTGAGCTCCTTTTTTACAGAAATATTACAAACCCATTACCAGCTAAGAAGAAAGCCTAGAAGGAGGATTCAAAAAACGCTTTTGAAATTACAACCTACCCTGCTATCTCGTTCTCCGTGTTCTTTAGTTATATCAGTTTTCTAGGGCTGCCACAGCAAGCACCACAGACTGGGTGGCTTCAACAACAGAAATTTATTTGCTCACAGTTCTGGGGGTCAGAAGTCAGAGATCAAGGTGTCAGCAGGGTTGATTTCTTCTGAGGCCTCTCTCCTTGGCTTGTAGATGGCCCCCACCTCTTAATACCATCACTGTGCAGGTTAGAATTTCAACATATGACTTTGAGGTGGGGGGACAAAAACACTCAGACCATAGCTGTCATCTTTCCAGTCTCAATTTCCTAATTTGTAAAAATCTCACACAAAAATAAAACAAAACCTTATGAGACTCTTCATTAACATCTCTCATCCCCCACTTCCTCCCCATGGTCCAAGCTGTGTCATCTTTTACCTGGACAGGTGCTGCCTCATCACCAAGCACACTGCTGAAGTCAGCTGGCATTTTGCTGTAGCAAGACTTTCTCCATGAAAGAAATAGCTTATTGATTTGCATTCTGGAGGAAGCGCCTTATCTACTTGCCCGTTGGTAACCAACAATCCACAGAGCCACATCAGCCCATGGGCCTCACTTTATGTGGTTTATTATTCACTTTAAATTTTCATATTGTATTTTTTCACTGAGTTAGATGGTGCACTCAGTAAAGTATGTAATGTGCACAATTCTTAAGTGTACAACTTGATAAATTTTTACGTATATACACACTTGTATGACCACCATCTGGAAATAGAAATATTTTAGCGCAAATAATGGTTCCTCCGTGCCCCCTCCTGGGTGAACACCAGCCCCCTCAGAGATAACCATTGTCCAGACTCTGTCACCATAGATTATTTTTGCCTGTTCTTGAACTTAATGTAAATGAATCGTACACTGTGTGCACTATTGTGTCTGGTTTTTTTCACTCGAAGTTCAGTCTATGATTTTCATCCATGTTATTACATGTACAGTAGTTCATTGTTTCTTAGGGTCCCTAATTTTATTTTCATCTGTCCCCAATTCCCTCTCAGCACTCTCTCTGGTCTCTTTCCTTCTCTGTGGATATGGCATGCCTCCCCCAGCTAAATACTTCCGTGCATAGTCTACCTTCTTTATGGAATGTTTTTCCTTTTCCTCCCCCCCTCACCCAAATTCGTGTCATCCTTTAGACCTCAGCTCCAATCCTCCTGAGTCAGCGCAAGCTTTTCCTGACCACTGCCACCCTTGTCTGAGGCTAGACAAGGTCCCATGCTATATTCCCTGGTTGTTGTCTTCACTGGTGACTCTCAGCCTTCTCCTTGAGACTATTTTCTCTCTGAGAGCAGGACCCAAGCACGCCGCTTGCACTCACCATGACATCCCCAGTGCCCATCATGATAGACACTCAAATATTTCTTGAATACGTGCATAAAAGAGGAAAGCATCCAGCTCAGTGCCTGGCCCACAAAAGCCTCCAGCCACGGTATTCTCTTCCCTCTTCGTGCTCTTATGAAGCCTGAACACTCCACGTTTTGTGTTCTCTGCCTTCACTATCCCCACTCTTTGCAGGAGGTCCTGGAAGAAATCAAATCACTACTCTTTTCACAATGACTTCTGAAATATTTCCACCAGAGACGTTCTTTTGAGGCTAAAGGAAGCTCTGGCTCATGCATCATAATGGACTGTGACATTTCTCTGAGTTTCCTTTATAGCTCTTCCACGAAGGACCCCTTTCAGAACCGTTAAGAAGTGTGTGGACGAGGATATATGCACAGACAAAAAAGAACCAGGAAGAAACATAATAAAATGTTAACACTGGCTTTCTCAGAGTGGTGGAACAGTGTAAGATATTTTTCTCCATACTTTACTGTAACTTGTAAATTTTCTATATTGGACATGCATTGTATTCACAAGAACAATGATAATAATACAGTCTTATTTTTAAAGAAAGGATACTCTTGGCATGTGACACATGCAGTGACACATGAGGAAATCTCAATGCATTTTTTTTCGTTGATACACACAGACATAACCCCACAATCTGGGAGAGTGAGCCCTTGCTGGGCATCCGAGTGGAAGGCAAAGGGAGTACAAGTGATCGAGAGTCTGTCTCCATCCCGGGCAATGGGATTCCTGCCTGTCTGTGGACTGTTCAGGAAACCTGGGCCCACATAAGCCAGAGATAGTTCCCCTGCCCAAGAAAGCTCCATGGACCTCAGGAAGAAAGTTCCTGATCCTCCAGAGACAGAGAGAGGTCTCAGCGTCTCTGCAAATATTTGAGAACAATTTTCCTGGCCTTCACTCTCAGGTTGTTTTGTTTTGCTTTGTCTTTGCCAGACTAAAACCTCCTCACTGAGTCAAAGGGTCCTCATATGACCTTATTTCCATCCCCTCATTACTTTCATCTGGGTGGCTCCCCAGTTATCTCTTTTAAAATATGGTCCTATGGGCTGAACATGGCATTTAGGTCTGATCTGACTGTGGGAGGCGGCATTAAAGCCATCACCTCCCTTGTTTTGAACACTATACTCTCATTAATACTAAGATCTAGCTACCATGGAGGAGTTAAGAGCAAAAAGTCTCAAACGAGACTGCCTCCTTCAAATCTCAGCTGTGTGATGTTGACCTAGCTCTTTGACATCTCTGTGCCTCTACCACATTAAAATGGCAATAATAATAGTACCTACCCCAGAGGTAGTGAGGAGGATTAACGAGGTTGATCCACATAAAGCACTGAGAACAGCACCTGGCACAGGCAGGGTGCTATATAAACGCTAACTGTTATTATGATTGTGGCCAAAATAGCACTGGTTCTCATCTAGGCTTTTCTGTTTTGTTTTTGTGAGGAGTTTAGCTGCGAAAACTCCCCATTGACTGATAAAGATTAAAGTTAAACGCCCCCATATCTAAGACATCCCCCGTCTAGAAATCGCGCGACTGATTTTTGAACCTAGAGGCGGCAAAATGAATTTGCATTTTTCCCAGAGAAATTCCAGCGGGAAAGCGAGAGACAAAGTGAGAGGGGAGCAGAGAAAGAACAGTGACAGAGAGAGGGGAGAGACAGAGACAGAAATGGAACAGATTGAAACTGCCAGCCTGCATCAGGAATGAGGGCCTCAGAAAAGCTGTTCATTTCCCAACTGGGTTTTGTGTTCTGTGGATTTTTTTTTTTTTTTTCCCCTTTTTTCATTTGTGTTCATACTTCTCCCTCTTGTGGCTCATCAGAAAATCACAGGTGCTTCTTGCCTTTCAATGGATTTCAAGACTGGTGGACACTCAAGGCTGGTAGTTCTGGACAAGGCAGCTGGGTCAAACCCTACCTGAATGCTAAGAAGGGGAAGAGGCAGGATGGGGGGAGGAGGCCGGGCTGTATTGCAACCCTTGCCTGCTCCTTATCCAAGGGTCATGTGATCAGAAAGAACCTTCTCTCTCGTTGTAAAAGAGAAAAGCTCCAGGAACAGCCCACAGTGTCGGTTCCTCTCACCGATGTCCCCAAAAAGGCTTTGTAGGGAATGGATTCATTTAGGGTCAGGCCAGCAGGAGAGAAAAATGATACAAACAAGTCCAAAAGAGAGCAGTGTCCATCATTGTCCACATTCACCCTCCTCTAAGCCAGCTCCAGGCCTTTGCTCAGACTGTAACCTACATGAAAAGTGCCCATCTTTCAGGAGTAGAATAAATGTTACCCTTTTGTGATACCTTTTGCCAACCTGTCTCCAGACCCTTACTGCCAGTAGAAGTGTTTTCTCTTCTCCCTCTCCACAGCACCTTACCTGTGACTCTAATGTATCACTGGTCAGGTTTGCTTTCTATTGCAAATATAGTGTCCTTGTCATATCACCCCACAAGATAGAGAAGAGGAAAGGGAAGAGGCTGGGCTTCATACATCTTTAATGACCCAGCCTCCAGCACAGGAGGTGCGTGGTAACCATTTGATGAATGTGCAACCTCACGTTATGTGCAATGAATGTCTCTGTTCAGTCATAAATGAGACAGGTGAGGCTGGATCCGAGGGTGGAATAGTCCCAAAGGGCATCCATTACTTTCCACAAGGACTTTCCAGACAAAAAAGTTATCTATGTATCCATTTCAAATTTATAGCCCACTTGCATTTGGAAAGTATTTAAAATGATCTCTGCAACTTACTTCAAAATGTTCAGAAGAAGAGAAAGAGAAAGAGGAAGGAAGGAAGGAAGGAAGGGAGGGAGGGAGGGAGGGAGGGAGGAGGAGAAGGAGGAGGAGAAGGGAAGAAAAAGAGGGAGGAGGAGCGGAGAAGAAAAGGATGTAGGGGAAGGAGGAGGAGGAGGGGAAGGAGGAGGAGGGAATCTAGTTACAGGGCACATGAATATCCTTTGGACCTTTCTATTTTTCTGTAGTCTTGATATTTTTCAAATCAAGAAGTTGGGAGAAATCCAAAAAAAATGTATTTAAGATGGCTTTCAAGTTTAAAAATAAGGTAAATTCCTGGGTAAGAAATAAAATCAGGACACAAATCAAAATTAGTTTCTCAACCTAGAGGCCATAAATGGGCTTTAGGGGTTTCGATTCTCAGGAAAATTGTTAAGTACAAGTTTTATGTTAGTGCATTTCTCTAGGGAGAATGTTTTTATCTCTTTCATCAGATTTTCAAGGGGTTTGTAATACCCTCTACCCCCAAAAAATGTTAAAATAGTAACCTAAAGGGAGTTCAAAAGATTGCTTTTACCAGACACATGAGAATCAACTGCCATAGAATGACAGACTGAACTAATCGAATTTCAGAGACAAGAAATGGCTTAGCCAAGACCTCTCCATCCAGATGGGGAAACTAAGCCCAAAGAGAGGTCAGTGAGTTTGACTCCAACAAATTTAACATGTCTCACTGGATCATAATGACAGCCAGGTCCACAATGGTCTCCTTGTGCCATGGGGAATTCCTCCCCCACACCCCCGAAAAGCCATCCTGAAAAACATCACCAGACAATGGTCATCTTGTCAGCCCTCATGGACGAGAACACGCATCTTTGTTCTGAACCATATGACTGCATTCTTACAGAGCTGATGGCAAAGGAAGCTTTGTCAAGGGGGTTATCAGTGTCTCGGTGGGATCAAGGACACTCTCAGCTGTAGGTAGAAGGAGCAGGCCACTAACTAAGATTGATGGATGGTGCCAGCCCTGGCAGACCCAACACAATGTGGGGATGGCCGAGTGGGAGAACAAAATTAGTTTGCAAGATTAGAACGTATTAGCACAAGTCAGACAACTGTCATGTCACAGTTCTTCACTGTAATGCTGATTGGCAGGCAAGCATTTCTGATTCTGGTGGCCACGGAGGGGAGGCGTCTGCGATCTGTCTCGCATGACATCCTGCCGGCTGGCAAATCCCCCCTGCTGGAGAAGTCAGCTTTTCTTAGAAAACTGTGTCCCCTGGGTCTTGTTTGGCAGGTCCCCAGGCCAAAGGTGCATGGCAAGGTGGGAGGGGTCAGGGAGATGTGGTGGCTGCCAAGAACTTCAGCTAAAGAGGAAAGGTAGGCTTTCTGAGCTCAACGCAACAAGTACTTTCTGATCACTCACAGGCCTCGTAAGAGGGTGAGAACAGCAGAAAGATGCAAGAGATATCCTAAATCATAATCCCTGCCTCAAGGAATGCCCAGCCTCACTGAGGAGCCCAGACCTACACATGTGGCCAAGTTCAATGATGATGTAAAGTAGGCCACAAGTGTAGGTCATCAGGGCCAACCCCTGACTGAGCCCCAAGCAGCTGATTCTACTGAATGCCTGTTCATCTCTGCCCCACTCACTCTTCTCTGGACCCAACAGAGATCAATAGATCAGCATATCAATTTCATTACCACTCAAGCTAGAAGAGCTTGGAAATAGTCATGACTGGCTTATACTCAAGGCCTGGGTGGCACTCTTTCTTTTTTGGTTTGCATTGTTTGAAATTTTGAATGTGTGTCATATAAATTGATTTTATTAAATATTAAGTAAATATAAAAGAGTATTTGTAAAAATGTATGCATTAGTCCAGGTTATTATACTGCAGTGACAGACAACCCTAAAATGCCAGTGGCTAAACACAATACATGTGGATTTCTCACCTCTGCAAAATCAGCTGCTGGTCCAGACACTTCTCCACGGTAACTCTTCTTCATGCAATGGCTTAGCAGTCCACGCTGATTTGATCTTGTGACTCCTCCATCTCAATAGGAGGCCATGGAAGAGGAAGAGTTAACTGAAAGGTCACACACCGACTTTTTCATGCTTTGGTCCAGAAGTAACACATACACACACACACACACACACACACACACACACACACACACACATACATATCAGTTCTGCTTACATTTCATTGGCTTGAACCAGTTCCACAACCTTGACTAACTTCAAAGGGGTGGAGACTGGGAAGAATCAAATGGAATGTCTTTGCCACAATATTTGAGCATAGAGCAAACATTCTCATCCTCATCAGCAAGTTTAAGAAAATGAACATTATTATATGTGCTCTGTGTACCGTTCTCACATGCCAGTCCTTTTCCTTCTCCCCCAGAGGCAACTGTCTTCCTGATTGTTGTATTTATCACTTTCTTATTTTTCTTTATAATTTCATCACACATTTTTCTATCCTTAGACAACATATTATTCAGTTTTGCATTTTTTGAACTTCATAAATGAAATCACACTGATATATTTTGCAACTTTCCTTTTACCCAGCATTGTTAGTTACTAAGATTTATTCATTTTTTTCTGCACATCTTTGATTCATTTATTTTTCACTGTTTTATATTCCTTCAAATATTTGAAGGAATATAACAAAATATTTGTCCAGTGTACTGTTGAATGGACATTGGCTTCTCTCCAGGTTCGGATATCATAAAGGGTGCTGCTATGCACATTCTTATACTTGTCTCTTGATGGACTTGAGAAAAAATTTCTCTACAAAAAAGTTATCTAAGATAGAATATCTAAGAAGCAAGTAGGAATGATATGCAAAGAAATTGGTAAATATATGAATCCAAACAAATTTTTACTATATTAAACAAAATAATAATGTCTTATACGTTAAAAAATAGACAAGAATAAATATACAAAAACAATAACAATCCTCTGGAAAGGATTGATTGAAGATAAAATATTCTAAGGTCCTTGTAATATTTGGAAAGGTGGTAAATATATTGTTTACCTCTTGACTTTGACAAGTTAATCATGCGTGATGCATTTCCAGGGTAACCACCAAAATAACAGAAGTAAGTAAGGATAAAAAATGCGATAATGGAAAAAATACATGGTCCAAAATAGGAATTAAGGAAGAGAGGGAAAAAAAAGAAAGTAAAACACATAGAAAGTCCAGAGTATGGTGGTAGAAATGAATGGATACATTAAATGTAGATAGACTGAGCCTATTTAATGATAAATATTGTCAGACTGATTTAAAAAAACAAATCAGCCATCTGTGACCAGGAGGTGCCTCCAACAGCAGCACAAGGACCGCAGGCAGGGCTCTCAGGAACTGAGTCGTCACCCACGTGGGATATCTACCCTCAGGGTGTGGGATCAAGGCTCCCAGAACTTGTTAATAATGCTGAACTTATTTCTTGAAATAAATAGGGATCTTTTCATGTTTGTTCCTGGACTGGAATAATTTGAACACTATTGGATTTACTTTTTCTTTAAATGTTAGCTCCAACTCAGCTCCAAACTATCTATTTTGGTTGTGATTTCTAAAGTCTTCTCATGAATGTACTAAAGAAAAAACATGCCCAAAAGAACTAAAATATATGTTTAAATGGAAGTTGGCCCTAAGCAGATTAGCTGTTTAACTGGTTATGGTTTGTAAGAAAAAGGAAGAATTGGAGGTATTAATCCAAGACTTTTGGTCTGAGCAACTGAAAGAAGGGAATTATCACCATCTGAGATGAAGATGACTGCAGGAGCACAGGAAAGAACCTTCCTAGAGATGGAAAAGCATCCAGGCCATCCAATATAAAGGACTTCATCTTATGAAAAACATCTATATATAAGTCCTTAGTGAAGAATTTTGGAATAATAAAATTGCTAACACTGAAAATCCATATTATTCCTCTTGAAGAAGAACTTAAGGTTGATCAATTATGCAAAAGAAGCTTGATGAGTGGTAAAATTTTATGTATATAGTCAACTATTTGATTCTGGGGGATTCAAGAATGACCTGGCCCAGGGATGTGTGTGGGATAACCCCAGGGAGTGCCATTTAACTATGCCACAATGTGAACAATGCCCCCTGGGAATTGTGCAACACAGCAGCGTTGACCTGACCAATCTAATCTTACTTAGAAGAGTCACGGAGAGATAGAAGTGTGAACCTGTGAGGGAAGTACCTGTAATGAAAATATTCCTTGGTGTGAAGTGAACTGTCCTGAATTGAAACCTGATATGAGATGAAGTCTGCTGTTGGCTTAGAAGGCCAGACTAATGGATAATGTGGAAAAATTGCTTCTTAATTTCTAAAAAACCATAAATATTAAATTTATGGACAAAACTTTAATTCTCATGGAGCTGAGCAATAAATACTTGAACAAAAGAGTCAGACAAAAGAATGTCACGTAGGATGCTGCTCAGAAGATGATCTCATTTATCCATAGCAAACCATCTTCTTCACACAGCATGGTCCTCCTCACCACTGCTATTAAAGAAATTCCCATGAGTCTTTGAGGAAAGGGAAATAAAATCCAAAAGACATTAGAGATTCCAATCTGTCATGGATGCAAAAAAAAAAAATCACCATATCACTGCCAAAGAAGGAAAAAAGGCCTCCAGAAAATGGAGAAGTTGAAATCATTATACTGTACGAGCCTAAAGATGCTGGGAGACCATGGCCATTTGATTTCAGATTGGAAAAAGAGATATTAGTGCCTCAAAAGGAGGCTCAGAATAAGTCATGAAGTCTCATAATTGTGACTACTTGAATATTTAAAAGGCTACTTTAATATATAATAGGCAAAGATTTAATCAAAGTGTTCATTCCAAAAGGATAACTGAGTATTCTGAATGTTTGAGCACCTGGAAGGGGAAAAGTATTACTGTATTGATAAAATAATAACTTTTAATGAAATATATATACCTTTGAAAACAAAATTGTTGACACACTGAGTAGAGTATCATTGTTTCACAAGCAGTGACTGATGGTTAATTGGGATGTTTTATCATAAGGAATTCAAATTCAAATGAATGTAAAAATGTGAAAATTGCAGATTATCCTGTATTTCTTTGTATGAATAACAGATGTTACATTTTCTGTATCAATTTGAAGTTGGTAATGTAGGTATTTAGAGTAATTTTTACTTTCAAAAAGCATTTTTTTCAAGAAACTAAAGCTATAAAAAAAACTGCTGTAGTGCATAGGCTGTCCACATATAGTCATGTGAAATTTCAGCTTTCATGACCACTGTTAAGAAGAATTAGACTAAGGTTACAGTACTATTACAAAAATGCTGTGACTGACTCAGTGAAATATAACATAGACAAACTCTAAATAATCAGCTAATTTGGCCAATTCTGGTGTGAACAACAAATAGCTTGGAGCTTAAGGTGCTTAATTTATTGATACTATAGCAACTCCTTTCTCTGAAGCATTATTTCTTCTAGGTGGCTGAAGACAAACACTTCTTATAGGCCAAGGAATGGTTGATATCTCAAGTCACTTGTTTCAAAATATTACCTGATATTTTAGAGATGAGCACTTCTCCCATCCTGATTTTCAGATTCTTGAATCTAATTGTTTCTAACATGAAAAGAATTGATGATCCTTCATTGATCAAGGATCATATCTACTTAAAGGGAACAGTCTGAGTCCATTCCATTATCATCACCTAAAAGATGTCAACTGTATTTTTATTATATGTTAAAAGATGATTTAACAGCAAGAAAGGATTTTCTGATTATATTAGTTCTTTTATAGTCAATGAATATGTGAATTTTGTTATTAATGGAAAGGCAGCTTCTGCTTTTGCCCAAGATGTAGTAACAGGAACTGGACTTGATTCTCATCTGAAGCAATTAAAAATTGAACAAAATATATGAATCAAAAAATATGCAAATCAATTATTTTCAGGCACTGGACATCAATCAATGTGGGGCAGCAAGTTCTCTGAGAGAGGAGAAACAAGTGAAATGAGACCTTTGGTTGTCCCATGTTACTACCTAAGGAGCATTTTCAGGCCACAGTGCAGGGAGGTGGAATGTAGGTAGAGCCTGGTAGTCTCCCTGAACTGAGAAGGTGGAGTTGAGAGTCTTAAAAGCCAAGGCAGCTAGAATTCACTGGGAAGATTACAAGGAAAGAACTCTGAAGATCAGGAGGTCTCTCTCAAGTTTTTAGTTGCATAGTAATCAATGTGGGCACATGAGGAAACTACCTAAGGAGAGGGAAAGAACTACTTAAAAGGATTAAAATAAATAATACCCAGTGCTCACACAGGGTCAGAAATATTCTGTGTTTCCACCAGCCAGAATGGAAAAATCTTATAATTCATAAGACATCAACTTTACAGTGTTAAGAAAACCATTGTCTTAGTAGTGGGAAAAATCTATCACAAAGTAAAGGCTACTCTGGTTCTCTCTAACAAAGATTATAAGCAATTGTTTTAAAGTCCAGATTTTTTCTAAATAACTTAACTGCATTGTAGCACAAAGTTCAAAAATATTTATAGGAACAAAAAAATATCCAGTACCCTAAAAGTAAAATTCACAATGTCTTGCATCCAATCAACAATAATTAGTCATGCAAAGAAGCATGAAACTAGGATTCATAATAAGAAAAATCAATCTATAGAAACTGATCCTAAAATGACACGGATGATAGAATTGATATAGGATATCAAAATAGTTACTATAAATATATTCTATATGTAGAGCATGTTAAGAAGTCAGACGAAAGATAAAGCATGTGAAGACATAACAGATATTTTTAACAGACCTCAATCGAGCATTTAGGAATAAAAACTACAAAGTCTAAGATGAGAATATATTAAATGGCACTAACAGCAGATTAGATATTGCAGTGGAAAGTTTTAGTTAACTTTAAGACATAGCAATAGAAACTATCCAAAACAAAACACAAATTTAAATAAAAACTCAGAAAAAAATGAATGGAGTATAAGTGAGCTACAGGAAATTTTCAAGCTGTTCAACATGTATGTGATTGGAGTTCTTGAATGAGAGGAGAGTGAGTGGATCAGAAAAAGTATATGAAGAAATAATGGCCAAAATCTTTCCAAATTTGATGAAAACAATAAACACAACCAAGAAGCTGAAAAAAACTCAAATCACAATAATCATTTAAAAAAGTACATCAGGGAATATCATAATCTAATTGCTTAAGATAAATAATAAAGAGAAAATTTTTAAAAAACCACTAGAGATAAAAGACACATTATATGGAGGAGCAAAGATAAGAATGACAGCAAACTGCAAGCCAGAAGACAGGAAGCAAAAATGAGGCTGGAGGGAGGGTGACAAAAAAAACCTGTTAACCAAGAATTCTATATCCAGCAAGAAATACTTTTTCAAACATACAAAGGCTGAAAGAATACAATAGTGGTAGATGTAGGTCACAAGAAATGTTAAAAGAAGTTCTTCAGATGGTAGTAAAATGATACTAGCTAGAAATCTGAATTTGCACAAAGAAATGAAAATTGCAGGCAATAGCATCTATTTTCTGCTTCACTGATTGATAGAAACGCTGATGTAGCATAAAGTCCATTATCTCTGAGTGTCTTTCCATCATCTACTCTTTGAACCAATCATGAAACCTTTCTTTCCTAAACTTACTTGAAAAAAATTGTGTGAAGTGGTTGGGAGGCTGGGTTGGATGGTAAAATTGGGACTTTTGAAATATATGGAGAAAAATATACCTTCCTTCTGAGATCTATTTCACTTTATGATGGAAACAGTGTTCAAACTTTCACTTTTCTGTGTGTAGTGGACCAGCATCCCATTGCTCACTAATCTTGGATACAACTATAATAGTGTACTCTTACACCACAATCATGTGCATAATAAGATACCTTCTAATTTGGACTTGGAGTTTTATATAATCTGTGATAGCAGCTAACGTATATGGGGAAAATATTTGCCTTGCTTCTGGTGCCTACTTCTACCCATTTAATACAAGTTTTACCTGGCTTTCTTGGTTCATTAACTATAAAATTTAGTGATTCATTCCTCACAAATGATGGACATAACCAGGAAGCCTCTATTTCATTAAATACATGTAACAATAAGTGATCTGAAAGTTGTTAATGGATCCCTATGAAAGCCAGTGCAGTTCCTAAGGTATCTGGAAATGTTTTCATTCTAGTGTGTGTCTCTGCCATTCAAATCTTGAATAATGTGCAAAGTGGCTTTTTGAGATCACATCATGTCATCCACTGATTAAATTCCATCCCTGATTGAAGATAAACACAAGCATGACATGTCCCTTCAACTCTTCATTTAAAATGTGGATCAAGAACTGATCTGGAGAATGCAAGATGCCTCCATTACTTCCTATGGAACATCTGGAGTATATGAAATCCATTTCTGCCTTTGTCTACATCAATGCTTCCTTGATGACTGTTATTTACATTTTTTCTTCAACATACTGCCTGCGAATGACTGTGGCATCTCTCACGGAAACTGAACTCAACTCTGAACTTTTCTTTTTAAAATATCCGCATCCAGAATAAAGGCTGAATGGGGGCTTCCCTCTATTCCTATGAGGCCTTGAAAAAAATCTGCCTCCTACCTAGCTAGTTCCTGGTATAGTCTCATTAATGAGCAATGACCAGTATTCTTCATTATAACACTTGCCCTATGTATTCCAAAATTCCATATCATTGATATAAAAACTATAAAGTATCATACTTCTACTCTTAATTGGAAAAAAAGTCAATAAATTATCTGAACATATTATGTGGATCTTCCCCTGGTCCTATGGAAATATCTGAATTAACTCACAAATCATCTTACTTGATTTAAGCCCTGATGGTACCTCTTTGATAAAAAGTTGGCAAAATGATACTTTTGGCCTTATTTGGGTGTGATAAGGTAAAACCATGATGTTTTTCTCTTTTACTGTTAATAACATAAATGTGCCTAGAAATGTTTCTATGCAGGCTTAAATATGTCAAACTGAGCTTTAAAAGACATCAGGTGATATTTCATTGAATAAGAGTGGTTTTAATGTCTCTTTTATCCATCCCTCTTCTATTAGTGTTAGAGTATCTCATCCCCTTTTCAATTATATACAAATGTGTGATGTTATTCTTTTTCTCTGAATCAAAGGGACACACTTTGTATTTACCATAAGACCCTGGATTGGACTCCACCTATTTATGGACAAATAACTTTAGAATGTGTACAACAAATTGCTCTGTTCTTGGTGTCATTCTATAAAGTTCTTTATTTAACCTATTTTATTCCTTTCTCCAAAAATACAAATAATATTCCCTAAGGATAAAATTAATTATTGGGTAGATTACTTTCTCTTCATATCTAAGAAGCATTTTGAGACTTCAACCTTGTATTCTGGTGAATCATCTCCCCTGTTCCTGGAAATCATATCAGAACTTAAGCAAATATATGTCTGTGGTCTCAGGCCCAATGGACTTTGTTCCTACGAGTACCTGCAGAAACTTCTAGCCTGAGAGAACCACAGGACTCTTGAAAAATTTCACTTAGACAAAGGATTTCATGTACTTTTAAGTTTTAGATGAATTTTACTATGATGACGGGAAAAAAATATTGCTTGATACAGAAAGATTAAAATAAAGAAAAAAAAGACCAAAAAAACCCATATACCTGAAAATGCCTACCATACTAAAGGAATAAGGATTTTTTAAAAGAAATATGAAATAAACATATAATAGAGAAAATATATAAAACCATGAATTAATTCTTTGAATAGGGTAATAGAATTTACAAACTTCCAGAAAACTTGATCAATAAAAAAGATAAAAGCTCAAAAATACTAGAAGTGAATAATGGGACATTATTCAGATTTGGTAGAATTTAAAAAGTAATAAAGGGATATCCTGAAATTTTTAAGGCAATAAATAATTTAAACATGAATTATAAAGTCTTCCAAAAATGCAATTTACTAAAACTGACTCTAGGAAAAAAAAAGGTAAATAATCCAATAATCTCTAAATAAATTGTACTGATATTTTAAAAATCTTCCACCAAAGAACACTAGATTATCTTACTGATAAATTTTACTGATTATTCAAAATATTTCTACCTTACAAATTATTCCAGAAAGAAACTCATGTAATTTTTATTAAGAAGATAGCATAACTTTGATTCTAAAACCCAACATGGATAAAAAAAAGAGAGAAATTTAACTGATGACCAAAAGACACTGCAGGGTTCTTCATCCTTCATAGTAAGTCCATTTGCATGCAAAGAACACATATGAAGACTTTAGAATACATTCATTCCACCCAATTTACACATTATCATTGTTTTATATCTTAATTTATTTTTCTTAATCTGCAAAACACTCTTATTACTGATTTATACAATGTACCGCTTGCTTTATTTTTCATTCCTTCTTGCATCTCAGATCTTCCTTCTAGGATCACATTTCATCTGCTTAAAATATATTTTTTAGAGTTTTTTTTTAATAAGAATTTTTTGATGACAAATTCTCTTAGTTATTGTTTATCTAAAAGAGTCATTCTCCTTTTAATCTTGAAAAATATTTTCAAATAGTTACTTTTTCTCAGTATGCGGTAGACAGAACAATGTTCCCTCCCCAAAGATGTCCATACTCTAATGCCTGCAACCTGTGAATAGGCTACATGACATGATAAAAGGAAATTTGCAGCTGTAATTAAGGTTATTGGCTTTTAAAGGAGAGTATCCTGGGGCATCCAGGTGGGTCCAATCTAATCACAGGAGCCTTTAAAAGCAGAGGACTTTCTCCGCCTTCAGTCAGAGATTATGCAGCAGAAGAGGAAGAAGAGAGATGCAGCAGAGCAGAAGTCCCAAAGATTCCAAGTGCGAGGAGAGTTTGAGGTTCTGTTGTCGGCTCTGACATAGAGGTGCCCATGTGCAAAGACTAGAGAGAAGCCTCTAGGATCTGAGGGCTGCCCCCAGCTGACAACCAGCAAAGAAACAGCAACTTCGGTCCTAGAGCTGCAAGGAACTGGATTGTGCCAACAACCACCATGAGCTTGGAAACAGATTTTTCCCAGAGACTCCCCGTAACAGTACAGCAGGCTGACAGGTGAGTTTCAGCTTTGTGAAACTCAGAGCAGAGAAACCAGCTGAGCCCAGTTGGGCTTCTGATCCACAGAACCATGAGATGATACATTTGTGTTGCATTAAGCTGCTAAATTTGTGGTAATTTGTTATCACAGCAATAGAAAACTAATACACAGTACATTGACAATAGCATTACAATTACAGCTTTCATTTTTGCTATTGAGAAACCAGCTGCTTTTTAAATTATCATCCCTTTTAAAGTAATCTGTTTTTTCTTCCGTCTACCTTAAAGATCTTGTCTTTGTCTTTGATATTCTGCAGTTTCATTTCTATATATCTACATGTAGATTTCTTTTTATTTGTCCTTCTGGGATATCAGAGTTTCTGAATGGAGGAATAATATCTTTAACCAGTATTGGAAATTTTGAACTCTTACTTCTTCAAATATTATCTCCACCCAATTCTCTCTTTCCTCCTCTTCTGGAATTCCAGTTTAATATATGTTGGTAACCTACTGACTCTATACTCAATTTTTCTTAACTTTTCTTCCATTTTGTCCATCAAAGACTATCAATTGTACATTTTTTTCAGATATATCTTCTAGTTCATCTGTTCACTATTCAGCTGCTTCTAATCTGCTTTTAAAACCATTTATTGAATGCTTGTTTTAATTATTTTATTTTTTATTAATTTTAGAGGTTCTATTGTTTCTATTTTAATCCATTGGTCTTTTTTAATAGTCTTACTCTTTTCAAATATTGTGAATCTCCTTTTATTTTTCTAAAAATTAAATATTTTCTCTGATAAGCTAGATTTCTATATTCAGTGTAGGTCTAGTTCTCATTTTTTCTTCTGACTCCTTCTCCGAGTGCTATATTTTCTTTTGTTTCTCATGAGTTTTTTGGACTGTGTTCATATGTCTTGGAACTTTATCTGCGGCAATACTTGCAGGTCTTTGAAATTGTTTCTTCCAGAGAGAATTGTGCCTTCGTCTGATTAAAGGACCACTTTAATCAAAATTCTTGGCCTGGAGATTATTTTTTTTTTTTTTTGATCACTCAGATAATGTGAATTCAGGCTGAAAACTCATGTGAGGGCCATCCTGTGGCACAGATTTCCCTCTCTATTGGTGCCAAGAATCCAAACAGGCAGTTTTCCTTTCAGTCTTCTGGGTCAGATGTTTGGGGTTATTTCTAACTCACCCTTATTCTGAGGATGAAATTCTTTAAAGCCCCAAATTTTTGCTGAGAGCTTCTCCTTAGACTCCCCATGTCCAGCAGGCTGTGGGTTTTGTTTTAATTTAGCAGCACCATGTAAGGCTCTGAAACTATGGCTCCTTTTTATCTGGTTTAGCAAAGGCCCTCATGGTAAAAGCCTGCCTCTTGGGTTTCTACCTTCACTCGGTTCATGGCTTCTTATTTATTTACTAGCTCATTAAAGCCTTTAATAAGATATGAAATATAATTTATTTACTGTTTTCCATTGTTTTCAGTGACTGTCAGTCAGGATACCTAATATCTGTCACACTGCTAGAAATGGAAGCTCCAGGCACCTTGCCCTTCTGCACGATGAATTCTCCAAGGAGAAATTAAGCTACCACTTGCCTCTTTTCCTCTCTCTTGGGTGCTTTCTGAGGACCTAGGACCCAGAAAGTTAGGAGCCCCATCCTGCACTCCAGTAATTACACAGACATACGCGTCTGCTTCAGGCCTGCTAGTTCTGCTGGTCCCCTCTCTGAGGCCCAGTCCCACTGCCCCCACTACACCAGATGCTCTGCCATGCCTGCTCTGCAGCTCTGAACCTTCCTCACCCCACATGCCAGCCCCAGTCAGCCCAGCCTGACTCCCATGCCTACATAGAAATAGAGAAGTGGTTTAGACGATAGGTCCCTGCACTTGATTTTTAATTGCCCATTTCCTTTCCGGAAGCTCTGTTCCATTTTCCTACTATTTTTCCATCTTTCTCAGTATTCTTTGAGACGAACACTGTGAAGTTCTATATTCCTTTTGTTTTTTTTTTTTTGTTTGTTTGTTTTTTATTTCAGCTCATCATGGGGGTACATAAGTTGAGGTCATATACATTGTCCAGTTCCCGCCCATCCCCCCGAGTCAGAGTCCCAAGCGCATCCATTCTCATTCTCCAGACAGTGCGCCTGGCACTCATCATGTAGTCATACCTCCATCCCCTCCCACCCCCCACCTCCCCGGGTCTGCACCTTCAAGCATGACCATTCCCCAGAGGGTGTGCAATGCACTCATCATGTAGGCATACACCCATACCCTCCCCCCACCCCCCATCCCAGTCTGATATCCAATTGGTATCCTTCCCCAATGCACATTTAGGTGATGATCAGGGAAACCAGTTTTCTGGTGAGTACATGTGATGCTTGTTTTTCCATTCTTTGGATACTTCACTTAATATCATGGGTTCCAACTCTCTCCAGGAGAACCAAAGAGATGTCGTATCATCATTATTTCTTATACCTGAGTAGTACTCCATGGTATACATATACCACAGTTTACTAATCCATTCGTGGATTGATGGGCACTTGGGTTGTTTCCACATCTTTGCAATTCTGAATCGTGCTGCCATAAACATTCGGGTACAGGTGTCTTTGTTAAAGAATGACTTTTGTTCTTCTGGGTATATGCCCAATAATGGGATTGCCGGATCAAATGGTAGGTCTACTTGAATCTGTTTAAGGTATGTCCATATTGCTTTCCATAGGGGTTGCACTGGTTTGCATTCCCACCAGCAGTGTATGAGTGTTCCTGTCTCTCCGCATCCACGGGAACATGTGTTGTTTTGGGACTCTTTGATAAAGGCCATTCTCTCTGGAGTTAAGTGGTATCTCATTGTGGTTTTGATTTGCATTTCCCTGATGATTAGGGATGCTGAGCATTTTTTCATACGTTTTTTGGCCATTCTTATGTCTTCTTTTCAAAAATTTCTCTTCATGTCATTTGCCCATTTTTTGATAGGATTGTTTGATTTTTTCTTGCTGATTTTCCTGAGTTCTAAATAGATTCTTGTTATGAGTCTTTTATCTGATGTGTAGAATGTGAAAACTTTTTCCCATTCTGTAGGCTGTCTGTTTATTTTCATGACTGTTTCTTTGGCTGTGCAGAAGCTTTTTAATTTACTCAGGTCCCATTCGTTGATTTTTGTTGTTGCTGCGATTGCCTTAGGGGTTTTCTTCATAAATTCTTTGCCTGGACCAATGTTTGTAAGAGTCTTTCCTACATTTTCTTCCAGAATTCTAATCGTTTCCCATTTAAGGTTTAAATCTGTAATCCACCGTGATTTGATTTTTGTGAGAGGTGAAATCGGTGGGTCCTGTTTCAGTCTTCTACATGTGGCTATCCAGTTTTCCCAGCACCATTTATTGAATAGGGACTCTTGTCCCCAGAGTATGTTTTTGTCTATTTTGTCAAAGATTAGATGGTTATATGAGGATGGTTTTATATTTGGGTTTTCTCTTCTGTTCCACTGGTCTGTGTCCCTGCCCTTGTGCCAATACCAAGCAGTTTTAAGAACCACAGCGTTGTAGTATAGATTGAGGTCTAGAAAATCAACACCTCCCATTTTGTTTTTAGTGCTTAAGATTGCTTTTGCTATACGGGGTCTTCTCTGATTCCATACAAAGTGTATAATTATTTTTTCTAAGTCTGTGAAAAATGATGTTGGTAACTTAATAGGAATTGCATTGAATCTATAGATTACTTTGGGTAGTATAGACATTTTAACAATGTTAATTCTGCCAATCCATGAGCATGGTATGGATTTCCACTTATTTACGTGTTCTGCAATTTCCTTCCTTAGCGTTTCATAGTTCTCTTTATAGAGGTCCTTTACCTCGTTAGTTAAATATATTCCTAGATATTTTATTTACTTTGTTGCTATTTAGAAAGGTATTGAGTCCTTCATTGGGTTCTCCGAATGAATGGTATTTGCATATATGAATGCCTCTGATTTCTGTGTATTGACTTTGTAACCTGAGACTTTACTGAATTCGTTAATTAATTCCAGGAGTCTCTTGCTTGAGTCCTTGGGGTTTTCCAGATACAACATCATGTCATCAGCGAAGAGTGAGAGTTTGATCTCCTCTGTCCCTATTTGGACACCTTTGATTCTGCTCTCTCATCTGATAGCTCTTGCAAGGACTTCCAATACTATGTTGAAAAGTAATGGGGACAGTGGGCAGCCTTGTCTGGTTCCAGTTCTGAGTGGGAATGCTATCCATTCTTCCCCGTTAAGTATGATGCTGGCTGTGGGTTTGTCATATATGGCTTGTATCATTTTTAGGTAGGTCCCATTTATGCCTATGTTGTTAAGTGTTTGTATCATAAAAGGGTGTTGAATTTTGTCAAATGCTTTTTCTGCATCTATTGAGAGGATCATATGGTCTTTATTTTTGCTTCTATTTATGTGGTTAATTACATTTATAGATTTTCGTATGTTGAACCACCCCTGCATCTCAGCGATGAAGCCTACTTGGTCGTGATGAATTATTTATTTATTTTTTTTATTTCAGCTCATCATGGGGGTACATAAGTTCAGGTCATATACATTGTCCATGTCCCGCCCATTCCCCCGAGTCAGAGTCCGAAGCGCATCCATTCTCATTCTCCAGACAGTGCGCCTGGCACTCATCATGTAGTCATACCTCCATCCCCTCCCAACCCCCACCTCCCCGGGTCTGCACCTTCAAGCATGACCATTCCCCAGAGGGTGTGCAACGCACTCATCATGTAGACATACACCCATACCCTCCCCCAACCCCCCATCCCAGTCTGATATCCAATTGGTATCCTTCCCCGATGGACATTTAGGTGATGATCAGGGAAAACAGTTTTCAGGTGAGTACATGTGATGCTTGTTTTTCCATTCTTTGGATACTTCACTTAATATCATGGGTTCCAACTCACTCCAGGAGAACCAAAGAGATGTCGTATCATGGTTGTTTCTTATAGCTGAGTAGTTCTCCATGGTATACATATACCACAGTTTACTAATCCATTCGTGGATTGATGGGCACTTGGGTTGTTTCCACATCTTTGCAATTGTGAATCGTGCTGCCATAAATATTCGGGTATAGGTGTCTTTGTTAAAGAATGACTTTTGTTCTTCTGGGTATATGCCCAATAATGGGATTGCCGGATCAAATGGTAGGTCTACTTGAATCTGCTTAAGGTATGTCCATATTGCTTTCCATAGGGGTTGCACTAGTTTGCATTCCCACCAGCAGTGTATGAGTGTTCCTGTCTCTCCGCATCCACGCCAACATGTGTTGTTTTGGGATTTTTTGATAAAGGCCATTCTCTCCGGAGTTAAGTGGTATCTCATTGTGGTTTTGATTTGCATTTCCTTGATGATTAGGGATGTTGAGCATTTTTTCATACGTTTTTTGGCCATTCTTATATCTTCCTTTCAAAAATTTCTCTTCATGTCATTTGCCCATTTTTTGATAGGATTGTTTGATTTTTTTCTTGCTGATTTTCCTGAGTTCTAAATAGATTCTTGTTATCAGTCTTTTATCTGATGTGTCTTATGTGAAAACTTTTTCCCATTCTGTAGGCTGTCTGTTTATTTTCATGACTGTTTCTTTGGCTGTGCAGAAGCTTTTTAATTTACTCAGATCCCGTTCGTTTATTTTTGTTGTTGCTGCGATTGCCTTAGGGGTTTTCTTCATAAATTCTTTGCCTGGACCAATGTTTGTAAGAGTCTTTCCTACATTTTCTTCTACAATTCTAATCATTTCCCGTTTAAGGTTTCAATCTGTAATCCACCGTGATTTGATTTTTGTGAGACGTGAAATCGGTGGGTCCTGTTTCAGTCTTCTACATGTGGCTATCCAGTTTTCCCAGCACCATTTATTGAATAGGGACTCTTGTCCCCAGAGTATGTTTTTGTCTATTTTGTCAAAGATTAGATGGTTATATGAGGATGGTTTTATATTTGGGTTTTCTCTTCTGTTCCACTGGTCTGTGTCCCTGCCCTTGTGCCAATACCAAGCAGTTTTAAGAACCACAGCTTTGTAGTATAGTTTGAAGTCTGGCAAATCAACACCTCCCATTTTGTTTTTAGTGCTTAAGATTGCTTTTGCTATACGGGGTCTTCTCTGATTCCATACAAAGTGTATAATTATTTTTTCTAAATCTGTGAAAAATGATGTTGGTAATTTAATAGGAATTGCATTGAATCTATAGATTACTTTGGGTAGTGTAGACATTTTAACAATGTTTTTTTTTTTTTTTTTTTTTTTGAGACAGAGTCTCACTCTGTTGCCCAGGCTAGAGTTAGTGCCATGGCGTCAGCCTAGCTCACAGCAACCTCAAACTCCTGGACTCATGCGAATCCTCCTGCCTCAGCCTCACGAGTAGCTGGGACTACAGGCATGTGCTACCATGCCCGGCTAATTTTTTCTATATATATTTTTAGTTGTCCAGATAATTTCTTTCTATTTTTAGTAGAGACGGGGTCTCGCTCTTGCTCAGGCTGGTCTCGAACTCCTGACCTCGAGCGATCCACCCGCCTCGGCCTCCCAGGGTGCTAGGATTACAGGCGTGAGCCACCGCGCCCGGCCAACAATGTTAATTCTGCCAATCCATGAGCATGGTATGGATGTCCACTTATTTACGTGTTCTGCAATTTCCTTCCTTAGCGTTTCATAGTTCTCTTTATAGAGGTCCTTTCCCTCGTTAGTTAAATATATTCCTAGATATTTTATTTACTTTGTTGCTATTTTGAAAGGTATTGAGTCCTTCATTGGGTTCTCCGAATGAATGGTATTTGCATATATGAATGCCTCTGATTTCTGTGTATTGACTTTGTAACCTGAGACTTTACTGAATTCGTTAATTAATTCCAGGAGTCTCTTGCTTGAGTCCTTGGGGTTTTCCAGATACAACATCATGTCATCAGCGAAGAGTGAGAGTTTGATCTCTTCTGTCCCTATTTGGACACCTTTGATTCTGCTCTCTCATCTGATAGCTCTCGCAAGGACTTCCAATACTATGTTGAAAAGTAATGGGGACAGTGGGCAGCCTTGTCTGGTTCCAGTTCTGAGTGGGAATGCTTTCCATTTTTCCCCGTTCAGTATGATGCTGGCTGTGGGTTTGTCATATATGCCTTGTATCATTTTTAGGTAGGTCCCATTTATGCCTATGTTGTTAAGTGTTTTTATCATAAAAGGGTGTTGAATTTTGTCAAATGCTTTTTCTGCATCTATTGAGAGGATCATATGGACTTTATTTTTGCTTCTAAGTGTTTGGTTAATTATATTTATAGATTTTCGTATGTTGAACCACCCCTGCATCTCAGCGATGAAGCCTACTTGGTCGTGATGAATTATTATTATTTTTTTTTTTATTTCAGCTCATCATGGGGGTACATAAGTTCAGGTCATATACATTGTCCATGTACCGCCCATCCCCCCGAGTCAGAGTCCCAAGGGCATCCATTCTCATTCTCCAGACAGTGCGCCTGGCACTCATAATGTAGTCATACCTCCATCCCCTTCCAACCCCCACCTCCCCGGGTCTGCACCTTCAAGCATCACCATTCCCCAGAGGGTGTGCAACGCACTCATCATGTAGGCATACACCCATCCCCTCCCCCCACCCCCCATCCCAGTCTGATATCCAATTGGTATCCTTCCCCAATGCACATTTAGGTGATGATCAGGGAAACCAGTTTTCTGGTGAGTACATGTGATGCTTGTTTTTCCATTCTTTGGATACTTCACTTAATATGATGGGTTCCAACTCTCTCCAGGAGAACCAAAGAGATGTCGTATCATCGTTATTTCTTATAGCTGAGTAGTACTCCATGGTATACATATACCACAGTTTACTAATCCATTCGTGGATTGATGGGCACTTGGGTTGTTTCCACATCTTTGCAATTGTGAATGGTGCTGCCATAAACATTCGGGTACAGGTGTCTTTGTTAAAGAATGACTTTTGTTCTTCTGGGTATATGCCCAATAATGGGATTGCCGGATCAAATGGTAGGTCTACTTGAATCTGTTTAAGGTATGTCCATATTGCTTTCCATAGGGGTTGCACTAGTTTGCATTCCCACCAGCAGTGTATGAGTATTCCTGTCTCTCCGCATCCACGCCAACATGTGTTGTTTTAGGTCTTTTTGATAAAGGCCATTCTCTCCGGAGTTAAGTGGTATCTCATTGTGGTTTTGATTTGCATTTCCCTGATGATTAGGGATGTTGAGCATTTTTTCATACGTTTTTTGGCCACTCTTATGTCTACTTTTCAAAAATTTCTCTTGATGTCATTTGCCCGTTTTTTGATAGCATTGTTTCATTTTTTCTTGTTGATTATCCTGAGTTCTAAATAGATTCTTGTTATCAGTCTTTTATCTGATGTGTCTTATGTGAAAACTTTTTCCCATTCTGTAGGCTGTCTGTTTATTTTCATGACTGTTTCTTTGGCTGTGCAGAAGCTTTTTAATTTACTCAGGTCCCATTCGTTTATTTTTATTGTTGCTGCGATTGCCTTAGGGGTTTTCTTCATAAATTCTTTGCCTGGACCAATGTTTGTAAGAGTCTTTCCTACATTTTCTTCTAGAATTCTAATCATTTCCCGTTTAAGGTTTCAATCTGTAATCCACCGTGATTTGACTTTTCTGAGAGGTGAAATCGGTGGGTCCTGTTTCAGTCTTCTACATGTGGCTATCCAGTTTTCCCAGCACCATTTATTGAATAGGGACTCTTGTCCCCAGAGTATGTTTTTGTCTATTTTGTCAAAGATTAGATGGTTATATGAGGATGGTTTTATATTTGGGTTTTCTCTTCTGTTCCACTGGTCTGTGTCCCTGCCCTTGTGCCAATACCAAGCAGTTTTAAGAACCACAGCTTTGTAGTATAGTTTGAAGTCTGGCAAATCAATACCTCCCATTTTGGTTTTAGTGCTTAAGATTGCTTTTGCTATACGGGGTCTTCTCTGATTCCATACAAAGTGTATAATTATTTTTTCTAAGTCTGTGAAAAATGATGTTGGTAATTTAATAGGAATTGCATTGAATCTATAGATTACTTTGGGTAGTATAGACATTTTAACAATGTTAATTCTGCCAATCCATGAGCATGGTATGGATTTCCACTTATTTACGTGTTCTGCAATTTCCTTCCTTAGCGTTTCATAGTTCTCTTTATAGAGGTCCTTTACCTCGTTAGTTAAATATATTCCTAGATATTTTATTTACTTTGTTGCTATTTTGAAAGGTATTGAGTCCTTCATTGGGTTCTCCGAATGAATGGTATTTGCATATATGAATGCCTCTGATTTCCGAATATTGACTTTGTAACCTGAGACTTTACTGAATTCGTTAATTAATTCCAGGAGTCTCTTGCTTGAGTCCTTGGAGTTTTCCAGATACAAAATCATGTCATCAGCGAAGAGTGAGAGTTTGATCTCTTCTGTCCCTATTTAGACACCTTTGATTCTGCTCTCTCATCTGATAGCTCTTCCAAGGACATCCAATACTATGTTGAAAAGTAATGGGGACAGTGGGCAGCCTTGTCTGGTTCCAGTTCTGAGTGGGAATGCTTTCCATTCTTCCCCATTAAGTATGATGCTGGCTGTGGGTTTGTCATATATGGCTTGTATCATTTTTAGGTAGGTCCCATTTATGCCTATGTTGTTAAGTGTTTTTATCATAAAAGGGTGTTGAATTTTGTCAAATGCTTTTTCTGCATCTATTGAAAGCATCATATGGACTTTATTTTTGCTTCTATGTGTGTGGTTAATTACATTTATAGATTTTCGTATGTTGAACCACCCCTGCATCTCAGGGATGAAGCCTACTTGGTCGTGATGAATTATTATTATTTTTTTTTTATTTCAGCTCATCATGGGGGTACGTAAGTTCAGGTCATATACATTGTCCATGTCCCGCCCATCCCCCCGAGTCAGAGTCCCAAGGGCATCCATTCTCATTCTCCAGACAGTGCGCCTGGCACTCATCATGTAGTCATACCTCCATCCCCTCCCACCCCCCACCTCCCCGGGTCTGCACCTTCAAGCATGACCATTCCCCAGAGGGTGTGCAACGCACTCATCATGTAGGCATACACCCATCCCCTGCCCCCACCCACGATCCCAGTCTGATATCCAATTGGTATCCTTCCCCGATGCACATTTAGGTGATGATCAGGGAAACCAGTTTTCTGGTGAGTACATGTGATGCTTGTTTTTCCATTCTTTGGATACTTCACTTAATATGATGGGTTCCAACTCTCTCCAGGAGAACCAAAGAGATGTCGTATCATCGTTATTTCTTATAGCTGAGTAGTACTCCATGGTATACATATACCACAGTTTACTAGTCCATTCGTGGATTGATGGGCACTTAGGTTGTTTCCACATCTTTGCAATTGTGAATCGTGCTGCCATAAACATTCGGGTACAGGTGTCTTTTAAAGAATGACTTTTGATCTTCTGGGTATATGCCCAATAATGGGATTGCTGGATCAAATGGTAGGTCTACTTGAATCTGTTTAAGGTATGTCCATATTGCTTTCCATAGGGGTTGCACTAGTCTGCATTCCCACCAGCAGTGTATGAGTGTTCCTGTCTCTCCGCATCCACGCCAACATGTGTTGTTTTGGGATTTTTTGATAAAGGCCATTCTCTCCGGAGTTAAGTGGTATCTCATTGTGGTTTTGATTTGCATTTCCTTGATGATTAGGGATGTTGAGCATTTTTTCATACGTTTTTTGCCCATTGTTATGTCTTCCTTTCAAAAATTTCTCTTCATGTCATTTGCCCATTTTTTGATAGAATTGTTTGATTTTTTCTTGCTGATTTTCCTGAGTTCTAAATAGATTCTTGTTATCAGTCTTTTATCTGATGTGTAGAATGTGAAAACTTTTTCCCATTCTGTAGGCTGTCTGTTTATTTTCATGACTGTTTCTTTGGCTGTGCAGAAGCTTTTTAATTTAATCAGGTCCCATTCGTTTATTTTTGTTGTTGCTGCGATTGCCTTAGAGGTTTTCTTCATAAATTCTTTGCCTGGACCAATGTTTGTAAGAGTCTTTCCTACATTTTCTTCTAGAATTCTAATCATTTCCCGTTTAAGGTTTCAATCTGTAATCCACCGTGATTTGATTTTTGTGAGACGTGAAATCGGTGGGTCCTGTTTCAGTCTTCTACATGTGGCTATCCAGTTTTCCCAGCACCATTTATTGAATAGGGACTCTTGTCCCCAGAGTATGTTTTTGTCTATTTTGTCAAAGATTAGATGGTTATATGAGGATGGTTTTATATTTGGGTTTTCTCTTCTATTCCACTGGTCTGTGTCCCTGCCCTTGTGCCAATACCAAGCAGTTTTAAGAACCACAGCTTTGTAGTATAGTTTGAAGTCTGGCAAATCAACACCTCCCATTTTGTTTTTAGTGCTTAAGATTGCTTTTGCTATACGGGGTCTTCTCTGATTCCATACAAAGTGTATAATTACTTTTTCTAAATCTGTGAAAAATGATATTGGTAATTTAATAGGAATTGCATTGAATCTATAGATTACTTCAGGTAGTATAGACATTTTAACAATGTTTTTTTTTTTTTTTTTTTTTTTTTTGAGACAGAGTCTCACTCTGTTGCCCGGGCTAGAGTTAGTGCCGTGGCGTCAGCCTAGCTCACAGCAACCTCAAACTCCTGGGCTCAAGCGAATCCTCCTGCCTCAGCCTCCCGAGTAGCTGGGACTACAGGCATGTGCTACCATGCCCGGCTAATTTTTTCTATATATATTTTTAGTTGTCCAGATAATTTCTTTCTATTTTTAGTAGAGACGGGGTCTCGCTCTTGCTCAGGCTGGTCTCGAACTCCTGACCTCGAGCGATCCACCCGCCTCGGCCTCCCAGGGTGCTAGGATTACAGGCGTGAGCCACCGCGCCCGGCCAACAATGTTAATTCTGCCAATCCATGAGCATGGTATGGATGTCCACTTATTTACGTGTTCTGCAATTTCCTTCCTTAGCGTTTCATAGTTCTCTTTATAGAGGTCCTTTCCCTCGTTAGTTAAATATATTCCTAGATATTTTATTTACTTTGTTGCTATTTTGAAAGGTATTGAGTCCTTCATTGGGTTCTCCGAATGAATGGTATTTGCATATATGAATGCCTCTGATTTCTGTGTATTGACTTTGTAACCTGAGACTTTACTGAATTCGTTAATTAATTCCAGGAGTCTCTTGCTTGAGTCCTTGGGGTTTTCCAGATACAACATCATGTCATCAGCGAAGAGTGAGAGTTTGATCTCTTCTGTCCCTATTTGGACACCTTTGATTCTGCTCTCTCATCTGATAGCTCTCGCAAGGACTTCCAATACTATGTTGAAAAGTAATGGGGACAGTGGGCAGCCTTGTCTGGTTCCAGTTCTGAGTGGGAATGCTTTCCATTTTTCCCCGTTCAGTATGATGCTGGCTGTGGGTTTGTCATATATGCCTTGTATCATTTTTAGGTAGGCCCCATTTATGCCTATGTTGTTAAGTGTTTTTATCATAAAAGGGTGTTGAATTTTGTCAAATGCTTTTTCTCCATCTATTGAGAGGATCATATGGTCTTTATTTTTGCTTCTATTTATCTGGTTAATTACATTTCTAGATTTTCGTATGTTGAACCACCCCTGCATCTCAGGGATGAAGCCTACTTGGTCGTGATGAATTATTATTATTTTTTTTTTTAATTTCAGCTCATCATGGGGGTACGTAAGTTCAGGTGATATACATTGTCCATGTCCCGCCCATCAGCCCGAGTCAGAGTCCCAAGAGCATCCACTCTCATTCTCCAGACAGTGCGCCTGGCACTCATCATGTAATCATACCTCCATCCCCTCCCACCCCCCACCTCCCCGGGTCTGCACCTTCAAGCATGACCATTCCCAGAGGGTGTGCTACACACTCATCATGTAGGCATACACCCATCCCCTCCCCCCACCCCCCATCCCAGTCTGATATACAATTGGTATCCTTCCCCGATGCACATTTAGGTGATTATCAGGGAAACCAGTTTTCTGGTGAGTACATGTGATGCTTGTTTTCCCATTCTTTGGATATTTCACTTAATATCATGGGTCCCAACTCTCTCCAGGAGAACCAAAGAGATGTCGTATCATTGTTATTTCTTATAGCTTAGTAGTACTCCATGGTATACATTCACCACAGTTTACTAATCCATTCGTGGATTGATGGGCACTTGGGTTGTTTCCACATCTTTGCAATTGTGAATCGTGCTGCCATAAACATTCGGGTACAGGTGTCTTTGTTAAAGAATGACTTTTGTTCTTCTGGGTATATGCCCAATAATGGGATTGCTGGATCAAATGGTAGGTCTACTTGAATCTGTTTAAGGTATGTCCATATTGCTTTCCATAGGGGTTGCACTAGTTTGCATTCCCACCAGCAGTGTATGAGTGTTCCTGTCTCTCCGCATCCACGCCAACATGTGTTGTTTTGGGATTTTTTGATAAAGGCCATTCTCTCCGGAGTTAAGTGGTATCTCATTGTGGTTTTGATTTGCATTTCCTTGATGATTAGGGATGTTGAGCATTTTTTCATACGTTTTTTGGCCATTCTTATGTCTTCTTTTCAAAAATTTCTCTTCATGTCATTTGCCCATTTTTTGATAGGAAAATCAGCAAGAAAAAATCAAACAATCCTGAGTGCTAAATAGATTCTTGTTATCAGTCTTTTATCTGATGTGTAGTATGTGAAAACTTTTTCCCATTCTGTAGGCTGTCTCTTTATTTTCATGACTGTTTCTTTGGCTGTGCAGAAGCTTTTTAATTTAATCAGGTCCCATTCGTTTATTTTTGTTGTTGCTGCGATTGCCTTAGGAGTTTTCTTCATAAATTCTTTGCCTGGACCAATGTTTGTAAGAGTCTTTCCTACATTTTCTTCTAGAATTCTAATCATTTCCCGTTTAAGGTTTCAATCTGTAATCCACCATGATTTGATTTTTGTGAGACGTGAAATCGGTGGGTCCTGTTTCAGTCTTCTACATGTGGCTATCCAGTTTTCCCAGCACCATTTATTGAATAGGGACTCTTGTCCCCAGAGTATGTTTTTGTCTATTTTGTCAAAGATTAGATGGTTATATGAGGATGGTTTTATATTTGGGTTTTCTCTTCTGTTCCACTGGTCTGTGTCCCTGCCCTTGTGCCAATACCAAGCAGTTTTAAGAACCACAGCTTTGTAGTATAGTTTGAAGTCTGGCAAATCAATACCTCCCATTTTGGTTTTAGTGCTTAAGATTGCTTTTGCTATACGGGGTCTTCTCTGATTCCATACAAAGTGTATAATTATTTTTTCTAAGTCTGTGAAAAATGATGTTGGTAACTTAATAGGAATTGCATTGAATCTATAGATTACTTTGGGTAGTATAGACATTTTAACAATGTTAATTCTGCCAATCCATGAGCATGGTATGGATTTCCACTTATTTACGTGTTCTGCAATTTCCTTCCTTAGCGTTTCATAGTTCTCTTTATAGAGGTCCTTTACCTCGTTAGTTAAATATATTCCTAGATATTTTATTTACTTTGTTGCTATTTTGAAAGGTATTGAGTCCTTCATTGGGTTCTCCGATTGAATGGTATTGGCATATATGAATGCCTCTGATTTGTGTGTATTGACTTTGTAACCTGAGACTTTACTGAATTCGTTAATTAATTCCAGGAGTCTCTTGCTTGAGTCCTTGGGGTTTTCCAGATACAACATCATGTCATCAGCGAAGAGTCAGAGTTTGATCTCTTCTGTCCCCATTTGGACACCTTTGATTCTGCTCTCTCATCTGATAGCTCTTGCAAGGACATCCAATACTATGTTGAAAATTAATGGGGACAGTGGGCAGCCTTGTCTGGTTCCAGTTCTGAGTGGGAATGCTTTCCATTCTTCCCCATTAAGTATGATGCTGGCTGTGGGTTTGTCATATATGCCTTGCATCATTTTTAGGTAGGTCCCATTTATGCCTATGTTGTTAAGTGTTTTTATCATAAAAGGGTGTTGAATTTCGTCAAATGCTTTTTCTGCATCTATTGAGAGGATCATATGGACTTTATTTTTGCTTCTATTTATCTGGTTAATTACATTTATAGATTTTCGTATGTTGAACCACCCCTCCATCTCTGGGATGAAGCCTACTTGGTCGTCATGAATTATTTTTTTAATAAGCACTTGGTTACGATTTGCTAGGATTTTATTGAGAATTTTTGCATCTACGTTCATGAGAGAAATTGCTCTGTAGTTTTCTTTTTTTGTTGCATCCTTTCCTGGTTTTGGTATCAATGTTATATTGGCTTGGTAGAATGTGCTGGGGAGAATTCCATCTTTCTCAATATTGAAGAATAGTTTATGTAGGATGGGCACCAGTTCATCTTTGTATGTATGGTAAAATTCAGGTGTGAACCCATCTGGACCAGGGCTTTTCTTTTTGGGAAGGTTTTTTATTGCTGTTTCAATTTCAGTTCTTGATATTGGTCTATTCAGGAATTCTATTTCTTCTTGATTGAGCTTGGGAAGGCTGTGTGTTTCTAAAAATTTGTCCATTTCCTCCTCATTTTCCAATTTGTGTGCATAAAGGTTTTTGTAATATTCATAAATAATGTCATGTATCTCTGTAGTTTCGGTTGTGATTTCTCCTTTCATGTTCCTGATGGAAGTTATTAAAGATTTTTCTTTTCTGCTCTTGGTTAGTCTAGCCAGTGGTGTGTCTATTTTATTTACCTTTTCAAAGAACCAACTTTTTGTTTTATTAATTTCCCTTATAGTATTTTTGTTGTCCTTTTCATTTAATTCTGATTTCATCTTAATAATTTCTCGCCTTCTGCTGGGTTTGGGGTCAGTCTGTTCTTCTTTCTCCAGCTCTTTGAGTCTATTCATTAAGTTGTCTATTTGTAAGTTGTCTGTCTTTTTGAAATAGGCATTTATGGAAATGAATTTTCCTCTCAGGACTGCTTTAGCTGCATCCCATAGATTTTGATAAGTTGTGTCACCTTTGTCATTTAATTCAAAGAATGTTTTGATTTCTGACTTAATTTCTTCCTTTACAAAATTGTTATTCAGGAGAAGGTTGTTTAGCTTCCATGACTTTGAGTAGGAATGAGAGTTTCTGTTAGGGTTCATTATTACTTTTATTCCATTGTGATCTGAGAAGATGCAGGGTATGATTTCTATTTTTTTAATTTTTTTAAGACTTGCTTTATGTCCTAGGATATGGTCAATCTTAGAGAATGTCCCGTGAGCTGATGAGAAGAATGTAGTTCTATATTCTAACATGTGCTAGAACGAAGTGCTGACAATAGTAGGTTCCAGAACACAGCATGCAGTAAGAAACTCAAACTTTGGAACCAAAAATATCAAAGTTTTCATCCCAGATCTTCCATTTGTGAGTTACCACTTAAATTCCCTAAGCCTCCATTTCCTGACTTGAAAATATAACTTTGTCTGTTTATTGGAAGTACCAGAGATGATTCAAGATAGGTGGTTAATTAGGTACCAAATGGCTGGAATAATAAAAAAATAAAGATTGTGGGGTTTATATGGTCAAGATTGTGTTTATACTTTGAAGACTGGACTCGAGGCAATTTCAGAAAGAATGAGAAGTCTCTTGTTGTTACGTATCAGCTCTAATGTAAGAAAGTGTTATCAACTAGCTAGGCCAAAATGAGACATGGACCAGTACAAGGTACAGAAAGGACTGAAAACCAACACACTAAAACCAAAACTCAGAATATGGCAGAAGAAGAAAATCTGGATCAGATCTGGACAAACAATACTGTAGGAACAAACGGAAAGTACTTTTTCTTACACTACTCTTCCCTGCCTTACCACGAGCAGAGATTATTAATTAATGATGATGATAATAATAGCTAAATTTAGTACTGATCTAAGCTCTTTCATGAATTAACTAATTTAATCTGAACAACTCCATGATGTATTGCTTTTTTTAGTATTTTACACATGAAGACACTAAAGCACAAGCAAGTTTACAAACTTGTCCAAGATCAAGAAAGCAACAGAGCAGTCTGGGGCAGAAGCCAAGCTCTTCACTTCTGTAATACACTGTTTCTATAATGTGAGCATATATTTCCTGCTCAGAATTCCTGCTAATAGGGCCATGCAGGAACCCACTACCAATGATCAGAGATGACACATGAAATGAAATCTAATTTCCACCCCTAGCCCCGAGATTCCTGGCCTGGGGACTTCTCCTGGTGAGGCATTAATAGAGGCAATAGACACCCAGTATCTTTAGACCCTATATCATTTGTAGCTTCTATATATAATTATGTTGAAGCTAACTAATAGTAAACTGTATAGTAAACTATACGAGGTGTTCTCAGAGCAGCTTGCCCTTGCCTCACTCACAAAAACTCTTATCCCATCGTCCTCATGTGCTTATGTGTCAGGCTCCAGGATTAAACGTGCATTTATTAAAGGCAGGGGAAGTTTCCTACTCTTCATTTATCTGTACCCTGGCGTCTATCATGATCTCTATAGCATCCATATAATACAATGACTATTTTAAATATACAAATAACAAAAGCAATAACAACTAGCATTTTGTTTTGTATCTTCAATGTGCGGGGCCCTGTGCTAGACACATCCCATATACTATAATGCTTACAACAACCATGAGCTCATTTTATACTCATTTTATAGATAAGGTGCAGAGATACTAAATAGTAAGTGGCTGACTGGGATTTACATCCAGAGCTAGATGGTCCGCATACCTGTATTCTGTCTTATGACATCAAAGAAAGACAAAAAATAAACATTTACAAAATGAATAAATTAGATCATTTCATTTAATCATGAGAGTGCTTCTCAAGTCCATTTATAGTGCTGTCTTTAAAAGTACCCAGTACAGAGCACAGTAGATGGATGGACCCAGATGACATTTACAGTCACTGTCCTGCGTCCAACCAAGGCAGAGCTGGTTGGACACTTGTCTCCAGCATCTGACAGAATAGAGATTGAGCAGAGCTCAGGTCTTTGAGGGTGTCAGCCAGCCTCCCTCCATCAGGCCGGGATGGGTAGGGTCCTCTCCACTGATCCGTGGCTATGGGGTCTGTGCCCACTTTGCCTACAGAACCAAAGCGCCATCTATTTAGAACTCATTTTTTGCCCACTGATCATCATTCTCTCATGTCAGAAGACAGGGAGGTATGGTTCAAGTATGAACATTGAGATTATGTGTACTCTCAATCATTTAGGTACACAGACTTACATGGAATCTGGTAATTTTTTTTACCCAGCAATTAAAACCAAATGTAGGCAATAAATGTAAGGGAAAGAGTGTAGGCTTTGGAGTCAGACAAAACTAATTTCGTATGCTGGGTCTGCTGGTTCCCAGTCATGAAGTTTGGGGCAAAATATTGAACCTCTTTGAGACAAAGTTTCGCATCTGTAAAATGGACGTAATAATGTAAGTGAGAATGAAATCCAAGGATGCATGTGAACTGTCTACAATTCAATAAATTATCTCCTTCCCTCATCCTGTTCTATCAACAGAAAGAATCTGAGAACATTCATCTAACAGTAGACAAATATGAGGGAAAGTTGCTTAAAAATCCATTATCAGCTCAAATCATACAACCCCTTCTTACACTGAGAGAGTATGAGATGAAAGAGAAAAATTTTGTTATTTATGTCATGAGTTTTTAAAGATAATCCCCACTCTTATAAAAATTTTCCCTGTCAAACTGCAGCTACTAGTAATAATTCACTTTCTTGTCTTTATTAAGCAACAACAATGTCTAATGACTACTAGAGCTTTTGACAAAACATATCCCACTCACCCCAAGCAAAGGAACTTGGTGTCTTATTAATAGTTTTGTGAATTGCCTCCTCTTGGCTCATGGATCTACATTTACGTTTTTACAGACTCCCCCACAGATCCAGAGAACCAGGTTGGACTGGAATTTGGTTATGGAGAGATGTTCATGTAGTGAACTTGCACTAGAGCCCAGTGGACCAGAATCTGACAAGATTTCTTTTCCTGCTACACAAAGGACAGAGCGATTGCTGAGTTGAGCCCTGAAAACAAGGACTTTGGTTTATATGGTTACCACATGGTCCCTTCCTCTCTCTTTGGAATTTGACAAGCAAATTGGCATTTGTGTTGCTGAGACTGTCATAGAATAGTGATTGTTAATTATACCCTAGATGTCCTGCCTCATTCTGCCATGGATGTATTATGCTAAATGTGTGCAGTGAGCAAAAGATCTTAAATTTGATTTCAAGTTGCATATCTCAGCATGCTGCCAGACCCGCCTCCGGTCAGAGAGCACCTTAAGAGGCCATTTTAGAGTCCTCCTGCTCCCAAAATCTCGGTTCTAACTTAGACCAGGAAGTATTCAAAGGATCCAGCAGATGTCAGTATGAATGCTTGAGTCTCTTGAGGTAGGGTATTAACAGATCAAATTGCATCACCCACTGCCCCAGAGAGCTGTCTCTCAACTGGATATAGTAAGAGCTTTAGCTTCAGAGACAATATTTTCTGTAAGGATCTACTCTATAATTGGTTAAATTCTGACCTTACATCGCAACCTCAAAGCTGGGTGAGTGATGCAGTCGCAATTATAAAGAATCTTCAAGAGAAGAGACAAGTGAATGAGGTGGCTGTTTCTAAAAATAAGTCTGTCTGTGCCAGCTACCTGGTTTCCCCTATGCAACTGCCCGGACTAATTCTCAGTGTCTTCAGTCTCTGACCCAGCTGGCTCTCCCTTTATAACCAAAGATGGGCAGGGCTTTTGATCACTGACAGCTTTAGAATCAACAACCAGAGACAACGCTGCTATGCTGGTCTTAGGTCTGAATATATTTTTTATTCATTTTGGGACAGTTTACATATTAAGAAAAGTCCAGGGAATAATATAACAAACACCCAAATGTCCATTCCCCAGATTTTACAACTAGTAATATTTTACCATATATACTATAGGTATTTTATTTATTACTAGTGAAAGTTCTCATATGTCCCTCCCTAATCCCGTTCCTTTTCCTACCTCCCCAAGCGTAGGCATTATCTTGAAGTTTATGTGTATCCTTCCCGCTTGCATTAGTTTCCTGGGGTTGCCATAACAAAGTACCACAAGCTAGGTGGCTTAAATGACAGAAATTTATTGTCACACAGTTCTGGAGGCTAGAAGTTGGAGATTAAGGTGTTGACAGGGCCTTGTTCCCTCCAAAGGCACTGGAGAAGGGTCTGTTCCAGGCCTCTCTCCCGGCTTCTGGTGGTTTCTTGACTTGAGGCAGCATGACTCCAACTTCACATGGCATTCTTCCCGTGTGTCTGTGTCCAAACTTCCCCTTTTTATAAGGACATTGGCCATATTTGATTAGGGGCCCAGGCTACTCCAGTGTGACCTCATCCTAACTAAGTACATCTGCAACTACCTTATTTCCAAATAAGGTCACATTAGGAGGTACTGGGGGTTAGGACTTCAACACGTGAATTTTAAGGGGACAAAATTCAACCCATAACACCACTCATGTAGTAATACTTTCACTGCATATGGTTTTTCCATAAATATACTATAGTATTTTGTGTATATTCCACTTTGTATAAATGGCATGCACTGTGTGTATCTTTTATAACTTCCTTTTTTTTTACCCAACAATGTTTTTGAGATGTAGTCATACGACAAATTTTTCCAGTCTATTCATAGTATTTCACTCTATGAACTTACCACCGTAAATATCTTCTGCATACTAAAATTTAAAATATCTACAAGGTTCAAGATATCATCTGATCAGTAAATAATAACAGATACACACATCTTGGGCTTGGACTACATGAGCTCTGTGGGTCCAGCCCTTGCCAAGATTATGTAGCTCTTTAACTGAATTTCTTGATTTTTATAATTTTGTAATTTCAGGCCTCAGCAGGCTCCATCGTTAAAGAAGTTTCAGGCAGCAAGAGGAGAGCCACTCAACTGTTGGAAAATATTGCTAAACAACAAAGAAGAGAAGGAAGACATTTGAATTGATGAATAAGTTTTGAAATTTAAGGTTGGTTTGAGAGAGCTCTGAGATGACAGCTAAATGTCCCAAACTAAAAAGGTAGACCCCTAGGAGGAAAGCAGAGGGTGGAGACCAGGTGCGTGAACCCCTCCTGGCTTTCTCCTGGACTGGCCTTTGGGAAAGAGATAACCCCACTGTCCTTTGATCACAAGCCACAGTAAGCAGCCAACCCTGCAAAGCGTGTTCATGAGTAACCTGGAAGCTGCAGAAAGGCTGCAAGACCCTCCTGCAACTGAACAGCTGCAGCCTCATCTGCTCATTGGGGGTCTCCCCTGTCCAGGGTTTTAGCCATGGCTGACCTGGGATTCAGCAAAATGAAGGAAATCTCCATCTTAAAGGTGGAAGATACGTCATGCCTGAGGTGGGCTCCTGTGGGCAACTGCAGGGAGGAAAGGAGGGCTCAGCAGTGTATCCACGTGCCCCACAAGGCCGTCAAACTCAGGTGCCAAGAGATAGACAAGGAAATGGCCATCCTGAGCAAGTTCGCAGAGAAAGTGAAAACGACCACTGGTCACTTGACTCAGCTCCCAGCATACATGAAGTGACAGGGGACCTTCCTGAGGAGCAATCCTGCAGAAAGAGACTTTGACGGAATTGCCCAGGGCCACTTTCTTCCTCTTCAATGGTGTGACATCTGGATATGAGCGCCTTCTGCTTGGTTGTACCTCCACCTTTATGACTCTCTGAAGGACCCCAATGGGACAGCTCCACGTCACTCCCAAGCACTGCGCCCCTGAAGAAAATGCTTGAAAAATCAAATGGGATTTGTCTTCTGGAGGTGAGAAATGAGATTGTAAAGATTTTTTTCAAATAAGGTGAAAATTTGGAATTTGCCAAAGTGTTATACTTCTACTTTTAAGATCATACATGGTGTGTGGGCTTATGTGTACATAAATACAACAAAATGTATGTGTAACAAGTGGTATGATCATGGGCTTTGGTTTCAAACAGTCTTTGGTCAAATTCTGTCTTCTATTACTAGTTGTGTGATCTTGGACAAGACGTAGAGTTTCACTGAACCCAACTTTCCTTATTTTGAAAAAGGGATAAATAATAGCTACTTAGCAAGCTTGTTTTAGAAATTCAGTGAAGTAGTGTATGTGCAGTGCCTGGCAAAGAACAGCTACAGTTGTGGTAGCTGTCATTTCTTGGATCCCAGTCCCAGCTCTTCTATTTACTTGCTCTGTAATTTTATGCATGGCTCTTTACTGCTAGGTGGAGGATATAGAGATAAGCCTAGATGGCCTCTCCATCCCTCACAGGATTAACAGTCTCTGTTTCTAACACACTGTGGGTCTACACTTGAAGCACTGTCGAGTGGAACCAGGCAAGCTGAATAGACACAAAGGTGGATTTGGTTGACTTTAGCTGTAGCCATGTTTACTGAGCACTTGCTATTAGGCACTATTCTAAGTTTTTTCCATGTATTAACCATTTACTTCTCACAGCCCTATGAGTAAGGCACTATCATCATCCCATCTTACAGATGAGGTAACTGAGGCACAGAAAGATATGTATCTTGTCCAAGGACACACAGTAAGTGTTAAAGCCAGAATTCAGTCTGAAGTTTTAACCACTATGCTTTACAGATTTTCTGAAGGGATTCACTTACCCACAACTAACCCACCACACCAGTCTAAAATCAGAGGTAATTCCAGCACTTTATTCACTTTTTTTTCTTTCCTGAGGCTACAGCAGCCCCTCATGATATGTTTGCTGGAGAACGATGACTCTACAAAGGTCTAGAGCCATATCTACCTTCTAGTAAATGTCTAGTGCTAAGTTCTTACTTTTACCCTAATTAGCTTCTGAAGTCAAACAGATGTGGGCTCAAACCCACCCCCATCAGTAGTAACTATTTGATTTTGACAATGCTACTTAACCTCTCCAAGTCTCAGTTTCCCCATCTGTAATAGCGAGTGTGAGTGGGAATATTAGTAATAGCACCTAACTCACCAAGGTGAGAATGAGAGGTAATACATGGGAAAATGGCTGCATGCAGGAGGAACTCAGTAAATAGGATCAGCTTTAGTTCAGTCTTTGGGACAAACTTCAGATGGAGCCACTGAGCGAGGGAAAGACTCCTTCAATTCTCCCTTGTCCTGACTCCCAGAATGAGAATCTTTGCTCCAGGGTCTCTGTTTTGATTTCCTGTCTAGGGCAGCCTGGAACCCCAGAAACTGCTCCAGATGTGACCAAATTTGCAGTCCACGCTGTGTAGCTGCTTTAAAATCAGTGTGACTAGGCCGGGTGCGGTGGCTCACGCCTGTAATCCTAGCCCTCTGGGAGGCCGAGGCGGGTGGATCTCTCGAGGTCAGGAGTTCGAGACCAGCCTGAGCAAGAGCGAGACCCCGTCTCTACTAAAAATAGAAAGAAATTATCTGGCCAACTAAAAATATATATAGCAAAAAATTAGCCGGGCATGGTGGCACATGCCTGTAGTCCCAGCTACTTGGGAGGCTGAGGCAGTAGGATTGCTTAAGCCCAGGAGTTTGAGGTTGCTGTGAGCTAGGCTGACGCCACGGCACTCACTCTAGCCCGGGCAACAAAGTGAGACTCTGTCTCAAAAAAAAATAAAATAAAAAAAAATAAAAAAAATAAAATAAAATAAAATAAAATCAGTGTGACTTTGAGGGTCTCATCAGTTGATGGTGAGGCATGTGATCCTGCCTGCCCTACACTCCACAGCCTAGAGAGGGAGGATGGAACATTCTCCCACCTTCTATTGGTCTTAACTGCAAATCCCATCCAGGTTTTGATGTCATCCTTTCATTACTCTTTTAAACTTTCTCTTTCAAAAGTTCCACCTTTCTGAATAATATTATTTTTAAAAAAGGCCCTTCAAATCTTTGGCCTGAGTTTTCCGTTCTGAGTCCAACTTCCTTTTCTTCCTCCTCTTCTTTTGCTTATTAATAAAGTTTCCTTTATGTGTAACACCATCTCTCCATGCTATGAATTTGTGGGTGTTACAAAAAGGTATTGTTCAAGGGACAGTAATTATTCTGAGGTTTAATATAGCCAGAGACAGAGACGCGACGGAGCTACAGGTCGTCCGAGGGCAGGATCCTCCCACGGAGGATCTTACACTGGGAGCTTTGGTAGCGTCATTTGTGTCTCAACGCCTTTGAATAGGCTCCCACTTCCTACAGACTTTGATCTTCCCTTTCTATTCTTTATCACAACTTATATTAGAAAATTATACTTATGTACCTACTGCTCCCAGCCCTTCTTACCCCAAGCAAAAAAACATTCAGAGGGTGTGGAACATTGTCATTAAAAAAGAAAGTATGTTTTCTTCCGTTTGGTGCATTTTCTCTAGCTTCCCTTTTGAACTCTCATCCCGGAAGTCAAACTCCGTACTCATTAGCATTGGGGATAATTGTCTCTTTACCTTCATCCTTCTAATAAGTGTAGTCGTTGATAGCCTTGCTGGACCACAACCAGAGGTTGGCATGGTTGGAGATGTGGAGGGTGGGGAGTACGGGGAAGAGGTATGGGTTTGTTTTCAGTTCTGGATGCTTCATTTTGATGGGAGTGGGATACGGGGAGGTGACTGGGAGGTAAAGAACATTGACCCATTGGACCTTCTGAAATCGAGCAAGTAGTTTGGACAAAGTTTGGAAAACGTGAACATGACTAGGAAAGTAGTACATCAGACAGAGAAGGCTTGCTGGAAATATAATCAACGTGGTGGTTTTTAAAATTCCTTGATATTCCTTCATTTGAACAGTGGAGCTTAATTGTCCTTTCTTTGAAAGTAGGCCAGATTTGGTGACATGCTTCGAACTAATAAAATGTGTCTGAAATAATCTAAGTGACTTCTAAGACTAGTCATAAAAAGGATACATTCTGTCTAGGTTTCTCTCTCTTGGAGCACTCACTCTGGAGGAAGTTAAATGCCATGTGGACACTCAGGCAGCCTGCAGAGAGGCCCCTATGAAGAGGAACTGAGGCCTCCCTCCAACAGCCAGCACCAGCTTGCCAGCCACATGAGGTCAAAACTGCTATTATAAGGTACCAAGAAGTTAGCTACATTTTTTCACTTGTTGACATTTGCACTGATGGTGCAAGAGCAATGGTTAAGTAAAATTTCACCTTAATATGATCAAGGCAATGACACCAAACTGTACTTATAGTCATATTCTTCACTGCCACACACTTACATGTTTTAAATACTAATTTTACTTATGAATATACTTGAGGCAGTAAAAATTATTAATTTTATTAAATCTTGAGCCTTTGGTACATGCCATTTTTTAATATTCTGGGTAATATGAGAACTATACTTCAGGCATTTCCACTGTGTGCTGAAACACAATGGGTGTCAGTTTCAAGAGAAAAGCATTAGTGTGATTGTTTGAATTGTAATGTGAACTAGTTGCTTTTGCCATAGAACACTATTTTTACTTGAAAGAATAATTGACAGACAAATTATGGTTATTCAGACTGGGATGTTTGGTAGACAGATATTTTCCCAAAAGCGAACAAAGTGAGGCTATCTCTTTAAGGAAAACAACTGACAATATTTGTTGCCAATAATAGAATTTGAGCTTTCAAGCTTGTTAGCTTCCCAATATTTAAAGACTTAACTGATGAGATCAGTCATGATATTCACAAGTTATTTATTGATACTATATAATGAAAGGTGTCAATATCTGGACAATCTGCATAATTGAGTGAGATATATCAAAAACCTTTTTCATAAAAGTGGAAGTTTCTAGAAGGACTCAAAAGGCCTTGATTTAAATCTAGGGTCTGCCAGTTACATGCTACTTCAGCTCCATTATCTCATCTATAAGTGAGTTTTCTGTTTCCTCATCTGTAAAATGGATATATGGTAATAAATGTTAATGTATATTCATAAGTTGATATATAGAATGATATAAAACAAGTGCTTGGTACATCATAAATGTTGTACAAATGTTTTCTATCACTATCATCATCACCATTTTAGGTGGGAGGATCTAGATACCACCTTCTGGTATAGCATAGGATTTTAGAGCAAAGGCTCTGGCAATAGATATTGCCAGGTTCAGATCCTAGCACCACTTACTAACCAGTGGCCTTGGGCAAGTGATTTAATACTATGATCATATACAATAACATATATTAATATACTAATAATCATGTGATTACTGTGAGGAATAAATGACATAATGCATGTTATATACTTGGACTAGAACCTGATACATTAGGTTAACTTGTTGTCACTAATAATTCGGACTTCAATAAATGTTCCTTGAATTGCATAAAATCATATCACAATATGATAGCCTAAACCTTTCAGAAAAATACACTGATTTTTATACTTTCAAGCAGTGATACTGGTAAACCAGTTGTCCGAAAAAATCAAAAGCTCTGATTTGTAGCATCTGTTAATTCTATGATATAAATACTCCTACCGTGACCAACTTCAGGCTACCAACGTGAAGTCACTGAATGCAGAATTGGGAAGAAATTCTCACAACTGTCCCTTGTGAGCCAGCATGGGCTGTCTCTAGCACACCACTGCTTTCAGGTATATTTCTGAAGAAGAATCATTCAATAAACCTCATCTGTGGATTCAGTTCACCAGGAGGTAAGCAGGAGGTCACACAAGAGCAGAGAAGCCAAAGGAAACTGAATTTTTGGTGTCTTTAGAAATATTTTTGAAAGTCACTGTGATCTTTCACTAAATTACTCAGAACTTGACCCATTTATATACCTATGAAAACAAGACAATTCTCTATGTACTTTTAATAGTTGCAAAGGTTTTTGTGGAATGAAACCTCGGGAAGCAAGAACTTAGTTTAACGTACAATTTAATCAGAAAATCCAAGACACATTTTGCATGATTTCATTTATTAAAGAAAAAAAAAATTTCCTTTCAGTATATCTCCCCAACTATGAATTTCGTTTTAAATTTTTGGAAAGAGCAAATCCGACTTTAAAAAAAAAAAAAAAAAAAAAACACCTGCTAGGCTGTTACAATACCCTGTTTCAAAAATAAAAAACAAACAAAAAAATGAGGCAAGATTAAGATTATATAGTGAGAGTAGAGAAAACAAGATGAAGTGAAATCACCCATGACAGTCTGTTGTATTAGCCACTGTGTATTTCAACATCTGCAACTAAAAAGCCACAGAAGTCAAAAGATAAGAACAAAAAAGACTCCCAAGGACCACAGATTGTTTGATAATGTTGCTCTAAGATTTCACTCTTTGTGTATTTCGTGTAAAAAATAAATTAAGTATAAATAAGGAGGTGAAGAGAGCTGGTGTATACTCAGAGGGAGCATGAGAATGGGCGGGATGTCTTTCCTCTCCTATACCCGCTACACGAAACTCTCCTCCATGTTGCTGCAGAGTAAGAAGGAGTCCACAAGCCGAGGCTGGACCAGCTGCTGGAAGTCAGAGTCCTGCAGGCCTTCAGGGCAGACCCCAGCCAATCTACGCAGAGCAGCCTGGGGAGAAGACAGAAGAGGTGACACAGGTCAGAGTGCGCCCTGTTCTGATGCATGTATTCCCTTCAACTGCCCTGAGAGATGCATTTCAGGAAGTGGGCAGGCAATTTGGGCCACTTGGTTTCCTGGTTTTATTTGCACCTTGGTCACTATGGCAGATGTCACCTGAAAGCTCTAAATGCTCTTACTAATGGTCTTCCCATCTTAAATTTTTAGTCATCTTAAGAACCTGGTCATTTTAAGGATCTGGTCAACTTAGTGACATATTTAAGTTCAAGATGTGTTTGTCCTAGAGACTGGAGCTGCCAGAAGCATCAGTGGAATTATATTATTGCTTCCAGCCCCTAGAATAACCTTAGAACAGCAAGGTCCTGGACAAAGCACTATAGGATGAGAAGGAAGGAGGGAAGAGAGGGAGAACATAGCATCAGAGTAGATAGGGATTCTGCCACCAAGAAATTCAAGGTCCAGAGAGGGGGGTGAATGGGAAATAGAGGTACAGGCAGAATGAAAATGCTCCCCAGACCCCCACACACTGAACACTGAGTATACTCTTCCTGTTTTATGTCCATGTGCCCTTGCTCATACTCTTCCCTATGACATAAAGTTCCTCCCCACTCTTTTCTGGCCAGGAGATGTCGTACAAGGCCTGGCCCATTGTCACCCCTCCCCTGTGACGCTTTCCTTGATTACCCTGAAGCAGAGATGGTCTGTCCCTTCACTGTGCACCCAGGGCCCCTGGGCTGACCTCAACCTTTTCACACTTGACTGTAACTGGTTTTGAGGTATTCATCTCCCACATTAGAATCTGAGCTCCTCAAAAGCAGGGATCAAGTTTTATGTTTCTCTATTCTCTATAGCAGGCAGCACAGGGGTTGGCATGGGGCTCAATAAATGCCTGCTGAAAAGAAATGAACAAATGAGGTGCTTTAAATTTGAGGTCTACTGATAGAGCAACCTGAAACTAAATGTGAGCTATGCACCTACCTAGACCTGTTTTCCAGTTAACTGAGGCAATGCATACTAAGCGCTCGATGGATAGTCATTCCTTCCCTCTTCTTTAGCATATAGACAGCAGGGAACAAGGTGCCTCCTCCTCACCCACCCCTGGAAACAAAGAGAGTGGGGGAATATCTATAATGGCCGAAGAAGCAAAGAAGGAGGGAATGCAAACCCTTACTGAATGTCTCAGTATCACAGAGATATACACAGAGTATCTCATTTAATCCCTACATGATGCTACAAGCTAAATATCATAATCTCCATTTTAAGAATAAGAAAACTAAGTGTCAGAGAAGGAAAGTGGACTTCCAGAACATCACACAGTGGTCCAACTCCAGCACACTCAGAGTTACACACACAGGCAGGATGGTGCAACCCCAGGGCACTAAGTTATACTGAGTACAAAGCAGGAGTAGAGCTCATTACCTAGACATGGCCGGTGGCCTGCCACTGAGAAATCAGACCAGGAGAAGAAAAGAGAAGATGGTTTGAGCTGATTGTAGGAGTTACAAGTGCTACCATGTCAAGCCAGATCAAGGAGAAGGAACAGGTGTCTCTGTATATGAGCAGGGTCTGAGACCCTAGAGCAGGAAGTAGATGCCTCAAGACTGTCTCTAATGAGCATGTCCTGCCTCTCCTGCAGCACAACTTACCCCCAGGGCTAAAGAAGCTAAACTCCATAGCACTTCCTCATTCTTCTTGGCCCCAACTGAGAGAAATAACCCCATTGCCCCTGAATTGTCACTGTGAAAATGGAACCAGGCATCTTCCGCAGATGAGGATATGAGGCCATTGACACATTTTGCATCATCAAAGTTTAAAATAAAGTTGGGGGGAGACAAAAAAATAGAACATAGATCTATCAAGAGAATAAATGAGATCGAAAATAGGAGAGAAAGAAAACCAGACAGCAACAGAAAGTGCAAGAAGGAAATGCTAAAACACAGAGACAGAGATGAATTTGGTGAAGGAAAAGAGTCCAAGCATGACAGGTAGATGGAGCGAGAAAAAGAAACAATGACAAAGAAAATAAATAAAAGAGAGAGGTTCCTTTATGGGGGGGATAACAGGAGAGGTAGGAGGAAGTGAGGAGGCAGAGAGGAAAAGGAAGGAGCAAAGAGGGAGAGAGGGATGAGGGAGATAAATGTAAGGGAGGAAGGGAAAGAAGGAAGAGAAACTGCTGAGAGAGAGAAGAGGCTACCCCTAGAAAGAGAGAAAAGCAAAAACACAACAGAGAGCAGAGAGCGACAGAGAGAGAGAGAGGGAGAAGAGAAACCCTCGCCCCACAGCAGCTCAGAGCTCCCCCTCCTCAGTGCCCAGCGGCCTCCGAGGGCCCCGCACCTTCCCAAGCCTTCTCTCGGCCTCTGCTTCCCCGGGAGGTTTAACAGCCAGTCATCCCACAATCTCATTCCCAGACATCCCCGAAGCACCCAAGTATTAAACAAGGCCAGCAGCCTACTGACAGCCGCTTCATTAAGGAAAAATCACTTCTGCTTGTGAAAGACAGACATCTGCCCTGCCCACTTCCCAGACCTGGGAGACAATGATTGAAATTCCCTCCCTTTACCTGAAGAGGGCGTTTGAAACTGGAAAGAAGACCCTGGGGAAGAGCAGGAAAGGTGGCTGTTAACTATTCCACAGTGGATCCTAGCATCAAGAAGTTGGGAGGGGTCCTCCAGAATGCACTAAGCAGTTGGGAGGTGGGCTCCAGAATGCACTCACTTGGGTTCAAGGTGAAGAGCCCGGTGGCTGGCTGAATAATTCATTCCTGTTTCTTCCCATCCTATCCCACAAAGAAAGAGGGGGCCACAATGCCAGCAGAAAGCCGGCAGAGGGGCCCCATCCAGGGGTAAAGGAGGCTTTTCTCACAAGGTCCTCGCTGGACCAGGCAGCAGACAGCCCTAGCCGGTAACTCCCATGTTCTGCAGGCACCATGACATCAACGCCACCCCCTAACATTCTGCCGGCCTACCACTCTGTCTTTGATCTGCCTTTAAGATTCCCTAGAACCTCAAAAGTTCACAGTTAATAAAATTGTGATGATAGAACAATGGGGATTTTCTCAGTGCCCTGTATTTCACATATGCGACCTCATGTAATTTTCATCACAATTTTATGAATTAAGTGAAATAAGTAGTACAACTATCGCCCTCTTAAAGAGAAAAGCTAAAGCCTAGAGAGGCTTTATGGCTTACTCAAGGCAACCACAGCATAGACAGTTCTCCTGGCCCCTGGTCTGCAATTCCCAAGGCCAGGGAAAAAGCTGAGGGAAGACAGAACTCACCAGGCAGGCCACGAGCACAGCATCACTGCTGTTCCTCTCCGACGGGGACCTGCAGAGCTCGATGAGACGGGACATACCTGTGCGAGACATGGGGAGGACGACATGCCTGGGATGGGGGACCTGGCCAGGCCTGGCCCAGAGGTGCTGGCCTCTCTCGTGCACCCACTCTGCACGGTGGCCTGTGGAGACAGGTGGCTCACAGGGGCCTCATTGGTCCCCCAGTCTGCCAGGGAAGGAGGTTGATCCCACCTGAAGGAGTTGTGGTGGAGACTTCCTACTTCCTCTGCAGTAAACAGGCCCTGGTCAAGGCCAGGTCCAGCTTGTGCACCAAAGCCAAACCCACGAGTGCCAGAACACTGGCCAGGACTGAACATGGTGAAAACTGCAGCAGAGGAATTGCCTGTCTCTCTGAGAAAGGACTTCCTGTTTAGGTATTTCTGATTTCACCAGAGCTATGTTTAATCTTTACATCATTACCAGACTTCCCAGCTATGCATTTTCCTCCCAATTGCTTATTTCAGTAAGAAAATGTATTGTGCTAAAATTACAAAAAAAAAAGAAAAGAAAAAAACCCCTGCAGACTCTAATGATGTTTCCTAAGGGCTTTACTGAGGAAAGTTAAATAAATGACTCAGTTTTTCAAGGCAGATTGACTTTTTTCAAACTCAAAAAAAAAACTGGTTCTAAGATCGCATTAGAAGGTATGCAGACAGTCTGTAGGTTTATTCCCCATACAGTTTTTTTTTTTAATTTCAGAATACTAGGGGGTACAGATGTTGAGGTTACATATATTGTCTTTTCACTGCCTGGAGATACCTCAAAGAACTATAAGTAGAACTACCTTTTGATCCAGCAATCCCACTACTAGGTATCTACCCAAAGGAAAAAATGTCATCCTATAATATCAGTAAAGACATCTGCACTTGAATGTTTAGAGCAGCACAATTCACAATTGCAAAGCTGTGGAAACAGCCCAAGTGCCCACCAATACGTGAGTGGATTAATAAAATGTGGTATATGTATACCATGGAGTACTACTCAGCCACAAAAAACAACGGTGAACTAACACTTCTTGTATCATCCTATAAAATCTCTATGGGGAAGGAACCCTCTGCTGCCCCAGGCTACCTCTTGCTGTGCCTTGGGTTACCTGGATGATTGGTGACACTGCTACTGGTGACACCTTTTCTCAACCCTCTCCCTGGAGTTCCTTTCTCAGCCTTCACACCAGAATAACTCCTGCTTACCCTTCAAACCACTGACATAGACTCACTTCCCTGTTAAAACGTCCTTTGATCCACCCAGATAAATGTGGGCTACTTCTGCTCACAGAATGTACCACAGACATGCTTTGAGTGTTGCTCTCATGATACTCAAGTGCAAACATTTCTTTCCGCATCTCTCACCCCGTGAGGCTGTAAGCCCCTGTGGTCAGAACAATGTCACATCCAATGTTACACGCTCAGCACTTAGAACAGGATTTAGCAGAGAGTGCTCGGAAAATATTTGTTGGGTAAATAAGTGACTAACTGAATGAATAAGTGATTTCCTGAGCGAGTTAATGAATGAGTTAATAGTGAATAAATGAATGTGTTAATCAATGATGAACTAGAGGATGAACGAACAAATGAGTAGATAAGTAAACAAATGAGTAAGTGAATAACTGAGTAAGGGAATGCGTGAATGAAAGAATGGGGACCTAATTAACAGGGAGTCTGCAGGTGAGTCCCTGTTCTGGCCAACTTTACCTGTCGAGGCCCTTTCTCTCTCTTGCTCCAGCCCCAGGTCACAAACCAGACTAGGGGCTGCACCCTGGGCCTCTGTCCCAGCACTTCCCAGCACCCACAGAGTGGGGCTCACCCCAGCCACCCTTGCCCTGTGTTCACTGCTGCCACTGTGAGATCGGGCTGCTCCCATCTCAAGCCCCCGTTCCACTCCAGCCACGGCCAGCACCACTCACAGCTGAGCCGCACAGCCTCCCGTGCCACATCTGGGTCTCGGCTGAGACGGGCCAGGGTCACTGCAGCTTTCTGCTGGACTCGCTCGCAGGCTGCCACCTCAGCGGGGGTCCCAGACCTCGGCTTCTCGGACAGCATGCCCATGATCAGCTGGACACCTGGGCAGGAAGCAATGACAAGTTAGTACCTACCCCCAGTGTAGCGCCTTCCCCCATCGGGCCAGCAGAACAGATGGCTGAAGACCACAAGCAAAGGCTGTCAGGATGACTTAGGAGGTCTTACTCACAGAGGGGAAGCTGGACAAGGCCACTCTTCTAGTCTGTCTACTCCCTGAGGGTGTCTCTGATTCCATGTGCCAAGTCACTATACCTTGAAGGGACACCTGAGGCCATATTTATTTTTTTAATGCTATTACTGAGCTTTTACTACATGCCTGGCACCGTGCTAAATGCACAGTAAATTCATGACCCCCTCACCTCCCAGTAGCCTCATGAGCTAGGTGCTATTGTAATTCCATTTTGAAACCCAAAAAGAAGTGAAATATCTTGCCCAGGGTCACACAGTTAGGAGTTGGGGAAGCTGGTCTTAGAACTCAGATAACTGGTTTCTCTCCATCACTTCTTCACCTCTCATGCTGGCTGCATCTGAGGCAGGTCCAGAGGTGATGAGCCCCTGGTAAGAGGTGACCCACACCTGGGCTGGACAATCACTACGTCAAATGTGTTAGAGCAGACTCAAGCACTGGAAGGGAGTGGAGTAGGTAGATTGCAAGATTTAGCCCTGAATTTATTCAGCTAAGAAGCCTCTCGTGTGCCCCTGAAACCAGATCTGTCTTCTGATTGTTCTAGAAACCACACCTGCATCCATTCCCACCTCCTTGCCTTTGCCCACCCTTTCTTTCTGCAGGGACGCCTTTTTCCTTCTTCTGTCCCAGCTAAAAAGGTCCCATCCTGCAGGCCATAGTGGAAGTCCACCTCCTACGTGAGCGCATCCCCACCTGCCCTGGCCCACAACCCTTTTCTGCACCCAGTGGCCCCTGCCAGCTTAGAACTTAAACCATACATGACTTAAGGATGTATTTTGCTCTGTTTTGCTGCTTCACACAGTGTCTAAATTTTTGTTAATATGCAAATTAGGAGATTGCTATAAAAATCCAGATTTCTGACTTCTAAAAAATTGCCTCCTGGACTGATAGCACTAGGCCCACATTTCTGCATGACAACAATTTGCTGAAGCTTATTCCAAGCTTACTCTTTTAAAAGAGACTGATCCTGTGCCTGGGGAGGGTGAGCCATGTCACCATTCACATTGCCTGTCTGGATCAAGTAGATGTCTAAGTTTGCAACCTGTGACTTAGGCCATGCGTGCTCAGAGCCAGCCTGCATAACAGGGCCTGCCCTGTCCAGTCCTAGGAGCCCCACTCTCTTCTGGTGGCTCTGAATGCATCACCACATTGTTGACCCCTCAAATCCTCTGCCACTTTTGCAAATAGTTCCCTCATCAAACCCTTCAATGAAACCCTGTGAGACTACCACTGTTTCCTGAAAGAGCAGATAGGCTTAGCACAGTGCTCATTCTGTGCCAGATATTCTTCTAATGCTTCACGTTAACCCTCACGTCATCCCTGTGAGGTAGGCATTACTGTTGTTCCCATCCTGCAGATGGAAAACGAGGTCATATGGTCAGCACATGACAAAGTCTGGATTCAAACCTACTCTATACAGTTCTAATTTTCACAGTCTCAACCACTATGCAATCCTCCCTCTGTTGCATCATTCCATTGTAGATTTTACATTTTTATCATGTTATCACTCTCATCAAATTGGGTTCTCCTTCTAGACTGTGAGATCCTCCAGGACAAGGGCAAAGACTTATTTATCTCTGTGTTCTCATTGTCTAGCACAATGCCAGGCACACAGTGGGTCTCAATAACTGGTGACTGAGTCAGTCAGTCAACAGCACTTTGCAAACCATAAAACCCTCCCTAGATGCCAGGTATTCCGATCTCAAATCCATAGGTCTATCAAGACCCACCCCACTGACCACTCGAACGTAAGGCTCCAAGTGCTGAAGAAAGAGAGCACAAATGACACCACTCAGCCTCTTGGCCTCTGCTGGCTCAGCAAAGTCTCTCATTATTAGCTCAATCACATAAAATTAACACAAAATGTCTTTCAATTAGTTCTAGAGTGACGGGGGATGGGGAAGTGTATGTTTGTTAAGACAGCAGGGCAGCTTGGGAGGAGGAGGTTTAACAAGAGCAGAAGCAGCGGCCCAGGCTCCCAGCTCACTCTGCCTCATTAGTGTCTCTGGTTTCCAACCGGTTGCTAATTGCTGCCTTATTTCCCAGTCACAGGAAGCCCTCACCACTCTCTGTGCCCAGGTGCAAGGCAGCAACCTTGTCCTCCAGCGTAGACTGCTTAGATCAGCTTCCAGGCCAACAAGACCTGGCCCCGCCTCACCTGGACCTTGGCGACACCCTCAGCACAAGGTGGAACGGGGGGTGTGGAGGGGCAAATGGGAGAAGAGATCCTCTTGGGGAGGGGTCAGAGCATTCAGGTTGCCCTGACCTGCTCCCCCACAACCCTCACCCCTTCCCAGACTCTTCAGTTTTCTACTGAGGCCAAATCCGATAAGATATTATAGGAAGGATTTAAACTTGGAATCCATCCCTTGGTAGGAATAGCTTTTTACTTTTTGAATCATAATGAAATATTTGCCTTCTCCTCCTCCTCCTCACCACCCTGAGACCGCCTTACCCTTCCCCCCTGCTTTATTTCCCCATGGCACTATCACCATCTAACATCATCTTCTCGTCCATTGTGTGTCTCCCACTAGCATTTAAGCCCCATGAAAGCAAACAAATATATACATGTGTGCTTGTCACACACATACACGCATACATACATATGCCAATGCAAACGTGGAGACACATATATATTTACATACCTGCACATAGGCCTTCACACAAGCACAAAGGGACATGGTCCCCTACACCCAGATAATCGTGTACACTGCTGCAAAGACATACCATTCTCCTGGATGATGTCAGAGGCACACTGCTCTAGGACAGACATGTTTGCCAAGATGGTCACAATCTGGAAAAGAAAATTGAGAAACTATGAAAATGGGCACATCTAATGCAAATGGTGCTCTCTACAGACCGGTCAGCAGGGGCTACAAAGCGTCCCTTTATCCCACGACTCCTTACTGCCTACCTGGCCCATCCTTCCATGGTGCTTCCCTCCACCCTCATGGGCTGCTGCCACCCAGATGTATTTCCCAAGTGACTGATGCCCATTCATCAGCTTATGGCTCTAGAATGGCTCCCAAGGGTCCTGGGACCCTACTGGAGAGAACAGTGTCACCTAGTACTAAGTGAAGTTAGGACCCAGTGCCTTTCTGCAGGGCCCTTCTGGTCCCAGGCCCTGAAATGCAGACAGAACTAGCAGGTCCCTGGCCTCTCTAATTTCTCTAAGCTGGCTTGTCCTCCTGACAATGAGCTCATGTCCTAGACTGGGTTCCTCCATCCCAGGTTCTTTCCCAGACACTGACCGCTACCTACTTGCAACCTGAAATGGATGAAGGCAAAGACCACATTAGAGAACGTGAGCAGGAAGAGGCAGCATTACACTTTTATGGAATTACGATTTTATGGAATACGATGAGGAAGTTCATACCCAGCTGCACTTGACAAGCCTGTGGTCTGTAAGCCTCACTTGTCGGTCATCACCAAAAGGTTCTGCTTGTAGGAAAGGGATGCTGACACCAGATGGATGATGAGTCTTGGTTACAACCTCACGGGCTGGAACCGACCTCACCTGTATCCCCAGTATAATGAAGGGAGCACAGAGAACTCACAGCACAAACTGGATTAAAAAATGGGACAAATTCCAGGGACCCCAAACTGTAAAGGGTACCAAAACCCTACTGGAATATATACACCACTGGACTATGGTACCTATTAACTCAGATGCCACCCACAACTCTGCTCCCAGCACAAACAGCAACAAGAAAATTCACCCACTTTCACAGAAGCCAACAGCACTCTCAAGTGGTAATTAAAATAAATAATAAAATTAAAAACACAGGCTTCTTTCTCTTGAAAGGTTTCTCCAAAGCTTGCAGCATGCTATAAACGAAGGTTCCCACCTCCGAGACAGCAACTGACAGTCTCCTGAGCACAATTCAGGAGGCTTAAATTCTGAAACTGGATAGTAATGTGGTATCTACCAGGACAGAGTATTACCTAGATTTTTTTTTTTTTTTTTTTTTTTTTGAGACAGAGTCTCGCTTTGTTGCCCAGACTAGAATGAGTGCCATGGCGTCACCCTAGCTCACAGCAACCTTAGACTCCTGGGCTTAAGTGATCCTACTGCCTCAGCCTCCCGAGTAGCTGGGACTACAGGCATGCGCCACTATGCCTGGCTAATTTTTTTTTTTTCTATATAGATTTTTAGTTGGCCATATAATTTCTTTCTATTTTTAGTAGAGACAGGGTCTCGCTCTTGCTCAGGCTGGTCTCGAACTCCTGACCTCAAGCAATCTGCCCGCCTCAGCCTCCCAGAGTGCTAGGATTACAGGCATGAGCCACCGCACCCGGCCCCTAGATGTTAATTGGTTTAATATTGGCATACTACTCTAGATAATAAATGTATATAAATTTTTCTTCTTTTAAACAGAAAGGAAAAAAGTTTGCCGTATTAATAGAATACCTATCTCTCTCCTCCTTTCCCCCCAAACATTTGCGAAAAGGGATTCCATGTTCTTAGGCTGCTGCAGCCACCATGTGTGTGACAGCCCCTTCCAGCTCAGGCCGGGTTAGGGGCCTGGGTGGGGCAGCATGGCTGGAGAGGGTTGCCAGGGGAGGGACAGGAGGACACCTCAAAAACTTTACCCTAAAGGCAACTCTGAACCACCAGATGTTTTATGAGGGGAGTGACAGACTCATATTTGTGCTTTTAAAATATAACAGGACTAAAGAAAGTTTAATACTTGGAAACTCTTCCCCCCCCCCACCAACTTTTAGATTGTGAGTGTCTATGGGCTGAGAGGAAAGAATCAGAGGAACAGGCTGAGTCGAAGACGCAGTCAAAAAATTGAAGGTTCCCAAGAGGCATAAAATGTGCACAGTCTTATGCGGGAGGAGGTACAAGGCCAAGTCCACATCAGTTTACAGTTTATTTGGCTTCCTCCGGGCTGTCAGCAGTAGCAGGGAGCGTGGCCTCTGTTCCCACCCCACAGGGGCTGCTACACTCCAACATCACCAGCCTCGTCTCTCTGAATAAAAAGCACTTGCTCGGCATGCAGATTCGTGAAGGAAGGAAGGGAGGAAGGAAGGAAGGCAGGGAGGAAGGGTGAGAGGTACAAAATGAAAAAGGAAAAGGAAAGCTTTGTCTGCAGCAACGAGTTCATTACGCAGTAATTATTAGCCGTGTCACAGGCACCAAGTAGGTCTTTGTGTCAGACTAATTTAGATCCTGTTAATGAAAATTACTTCCTCTTTACAGAGCCTGTACCCCATGTGGTTTTCTGGAGGTGCAGATGAAGTATTCAATTAAGCACAATTTGAATAAATGCCAATTACGCCCTGCTTTGAGTCTCCCTTTTGAAACATCCTTATATGCACCATGATGTAAAGGGGAAAGAGGTCAATGTTTATCCTCCCAGCAAAGCCCTCCACTGGGATTTTAGGGGCAACTAGTTCACCTGGTTAGATACAAGATAGCAATGCTGTCAGGGGACACAGTGCAGGAGCCAGGAAGACAGTTTCCCCTGGCCCAGGCTAATTCAGTCCTGTCTGATGATGTTCAACTAACTCGGATTCCTCCTTAGTGACAAGGCAGTGTTCCCCCTGCAGTTACTTGGTGAATCCAGAGGACGGCGCCCTTGAGCGCGGCCCTAGGTGGGAGGCAGTGTAATGTCAAAGCTAAGTGTGTGGCTCAACACACGCCTAAATCCTGGCTGTATCACTTATTTTCCTTGTGACCTTGGCCGTGTCACCCAACCTTCTGTGCCTTGGTTAATGAAGGTGTGTTCATTTTCTATTGTTGCTGCAACAAATTACCACAAACTTAGTGGCTTTGAACAACACAATTTGATTATCTTGGCATTCTGGCGTTCAGAAGTCCTAAATGAGTCTTACACAATAAAAGTCGAGGTGTCGACAGATCTTCATTCCTTCTGGAATGTAGGGGAAAATATGTTTCGTGCCTTTTCCAGCTTCTCCAGGCTGCTGGCACTCCCTGCCCCTTGGCAGCGATACTTCTCGTCCCTGCTCCCTTAATCACATCTTGTTCTCTGACTCTGACCCTCCTACCTCTCTCTTTTAAGAATCCTTATGATTACACTGGACTCAGCGGATAATCCAGGGTAATATCCTTATATCAAGATCCTCAGTTCAATCCCATCTACAAAATCCCTTTGCCATAAAAAGTAAATTATTCACAGCTTTAGAGGATTAGGACATGGACATTTTGGGGGGCCACCACAAGAGATAAAAATAAGATAACTGATAAGACCCTTATGAGCATTCAATGAGTTAATGTTTCACCAAGCACCCTTTGTTAAATGAAATGAATATAATTTGCCTTTGGAGAGTAGAGCCTGAAAGGACCACACAGGCCTGGAAAGACCGCATCCAGGAGCACTAACCAACACCGCTCAGCGCCTGGCCCTCGGGGCTGAGCACCGGTGTCGCCAAGCTGCGCTGCTAATGTGAGATCCCTTCCAAAGGGGGTCCTAGTCCCAGAACAAGAGGAGCCCTTCCCACCAGAGGAACAACAAAGTACATGCTCGCTACCTTCTGTGGCATTTGGAAACTATTTTTTCTTGGCCTCCAAAGACTTTCAGAAAATTGAGGTGAATAGCAAATTGACCCAGAATAGCAGGGGACTTCCCATGTCACTGGTTCAAGAAGAAACGTCCCTGTGTGGTAGGAAGGAGGCCAGCAAAGCCTTTTGATGTCAGCATATGCAGAGCAAAAGGCTCCCCCTGTGCTGGCCCCAAGCAGGTGTTCTGGAAACACTTGTCCACACACTGATGCCAAGGTGTGACCCAGGCTGCCTCACTCATGCTCAGCAGTGTGTCAGCAGTCAGCCCTGGTCACACCCTTGGTCCTACCCACGTCCCCTTTCTTTAGCTATGCTGTAAACCAATACTGAAGACAAAACTGCATAAAAGGCAAGTGAAGAATAATCAGGACACCCAAATAGAGGCAGGCTCTCTGATCTAAAAGAACTTACAACACAGAAAATCTGGCATACATTCAATGAAAAGTTATGATTACTTTTATGCTGTGCAAGAATTAGGACAAAAAGACCAACAGTTCATCCGACTATAATCAGAATTACTCCTTAATTGCCAGATGGAATATTTAGATTTCTATTATCACTGCATTAACCCTCTGCAATCGACAGCAGCAGAGTTAACTGCAGCCCAGAGACCAGCAAGCAAGATCATTTTCCGCCATTAGCGGAAGCTCAGAGCTTCTCTCTGCCCTGCCCTCTTCCCTCCATACCACATCCTCTACCAAACAGCAGAAAGAATCCAGACAAGGACATTGGTTTGAAGAGTTCAGTGATCTGAGAGTGGAAAGGTGTGGTCTCTTTGAACACACTTCCTTTCCCAAGGCCAGAGAGGCAAGGGGACCCAGGAGAAGGTGCAGGCCTCTCTTCCTCTTCTGCTCTATTTTGAGCCTCCCCTTCCCTCTGGCAGGCATGGCTGGGGACCCCGAACAGAGAGGGCTGCAGACGGCATGGAGACGGGCAGGGCACCTGCCTAAACCCGGAGGCAACACACTGCTTCTTCTTCTGGCACTTGGGTTTTCTCACCGACAAGCCCATCAGGGAGAAGAAGCAAGACTGGAGGGCCGAGATTCAGGCTCAGGAGAGAGAGCCACAAAAGCCACAAAGCTGTTTGGGATGTAGGTCCCAGGCTGTTGCTGAGCTAGGCCAAAGGACTCTCCGCGGTGAGAACCAGATCCCCTCCCTGGGGACGGCATGGATGTCGGGGTGTAAGCCTCACAGTATTGGAGAGCACGTAAATGCCAGGACGCATTCTCTGTGCTTGATTTGCCTTTCCAGGGGTGGGGAACAGTCTGATTTCAAGATTGTTCTTTTTTAAGTACCAAAGGAGGCAAGAAAAGCTTCATCTTTCTCTGCTGCACCCCTTTAATAAAAGAATTTGTTCTGTAAAATTTAGATTCAGTCAAAAGGCCACACTTAAGGACCTAGAAGGCCACATGTGGCCTTGAGGCTGCAGGTTCCCCGTCCCTGCCAGGCAGTGGGGAACAGTCAGGACTGAGTGTTATGATCCTGGGTTCCTCCAAACCTCTCCAGATAGGTAGATTTGCATACGTCTCCATACACAAACAAACATATACAGCCTTCGAGGTGGCTTACGGTCCTTATACACACATACACACCCCCGCACGTGCACGCAACTTGCGTATGTCCACACAAATTGAAACAACACATACCACACATTAATTCATGCCAAACAACACTCCCCACTACATTTACTACATTTCCTGACTCTACCTTCCTGCTCCAAAGCTGATATTCCCTGTCTCAGACCCATCCCAATGCCTAGTTCTAGTAGAGACCCCGGCCCCATTTGATATTGACTACCCACTTTGGTTCTAAATACTTTATGAGCATTATCCCATCTAATCATCACAATCACATGAGGAGGGAGGAAATGTTATTTCTATCATCTCCTTTATACAGATGAGGAAATTGTGGCTCAGAGAGGTTAAGTGTTTTGTCCAAGGTCACACAGCTAGGAAATGGCAGAGCCAAGATTTGAACTCAGGTCTAAACCCAAAACCCATGCTGTTTATGCTCTTCCCTAATACATTGTATATGTCATATATGTACATAACAGAGCTCTATAAACTATAGAGGGCTTTTGAGATGTGAGTCAAAATTGCAATCTCTAGTAACTGGCATTTCTGATAAATGGTATTCACAGTGAAAGCCCAGAAATGCTATAAAATTTAGTCATTCTAAAATGTCAAATAGATGATGTATTTCTATGAGAAATATATACCAGCACCCTTTACCCTTGTGACAGCAATTAATTTCTGAAGATCACAAACAGGCTCAGGAAAGTCTCCATTGTGGATTAGAGAACATAGCCAGGTTCCTTCCCTCCTAGGTTGTCCCTGCTTGATGGGCAGCGCAGAGGTTGCCCAGCAGGCCTGGAGGCAGTCCCTCTCCTACCTCCCTTGTCAAGCCTGTAGCTGGATTCCCTGGGCAGCACGACCCCTGGAAAATACCTCCTGGGCATGAAAACACAGGACTATCCAAGTTGCCCGTGAGGCAGGGCATTCTTCTTGATGCCTGCCCATGTCAGGCCTTCCACACTGCCCTTCTCTAGATTAGCTGAAAGGGATGGAAGAGCCCAGGCCCAAGGCTACCCGTACCACCATCCACACCCCAAGAGTCGGCATAAGATAGGCATGCCCAGCCAGGCTTCTATTGGACAAATCAAGTGGAGCCAGCTTGCCAGGATGGTAGAGGGGTTCTCATTGAGATGTCCAAACAGAGGTGGACAAAGTATAGATCCAAGACCAAGAGGCTCTGCACAGCATTGGCGTCATTGGCAGATTCATTACCGGAAGCCTCACGGGGCATTTAATCTCTTAAGTATCTCGGGGCGGTGAGCACTTCAGAGGCTAATTCATCTTCTTTGTCTTCATTACAGAGAGCCCTCTGATCACCTTAATCCTCCCTCTGCCACAGGAAAGAGCCATTTGTTTCTGTAATGGGTGCACTCTCACTAGCTAAGTGGTTGCTCTGAGCCAGGGCAGAAGGTGAAGCCATCCTGAGGACATGGGAGACACGTCTGGCTCAGACAGTGGGGGCACAGGAAAACTCCTGGCTCCAGATGCAGAGAGAACTATCTGCCTAGAGCTTGACCACATTCTCTCCCTACCCCGAGCCCTTCCTTCCTAGAATCAGTGAGGCTTCAAGAGGGGGGCCAGTCACTCCTTGAAATAAGAAGGGGGTCTCTGCACACAGAGTCACAGGCTGCCCGAGCTGGAAATGGCCATGCCCACTTTACAGATGAGTGAACTCCTCTCTGGAGGTTCCCATTCAGTGTTGTGTGCCACACATTCCAGGGCCACTAATAATAACATCAACAGTGGCTTCCACTGATTTAATAGTTTCTATGTGCCAAGATCTGTACTGAGAGTTTATATTCAGTAGTTTATTTCATTCTTATTTCAACTTTATAAAATCATGTCAGGTAGGTGAGAGACCCAGCAACTGGAGGCAACTACCTGAAGAAAGGGCAGAGTAAGGCAGACCACCCAGGTGGGCCCTCCAGCCCCCTGCCTGCAACCAAAGGCTGTGACCACAGTAGACACTGGGTGTGCCCCCTCAGGAAACAGCTGGGCCAGTGGCCAGCCCAGTGGGCCACCATTCTTTATCTGTTGGTACTGCCAAGCCTCATCTCTATGGACAAGCCCCCATCAAGGTGGAAGGGGATAAAATTCCAGGACATCAGAGCTCAAAGAGCTTTTAAAACCTCCTCATTCTATGCTTCCAAACACTTTTAGCAGTAAGACAAAACCTTTCATGGAGCCCAAATATAGAAAAAAAAATTGAGTCTGATATAGAGGTTGAGTCCCAGAATGATGTCTCTGCTGCAAGTCCCTGTTCTTTATGGGGGCAGAGAGGGAAGCAATGCACTACAATGTCGGATGGGCACCAGCACGACCACTGGAGCAGGTCCAGGGACCTTCCCATCTCTCTGCCTCCCGGGATGGGCAGTCTGAGTGCAGACAGAGGAAGGCCCTACTGTGGTTGGAATGAGCAAAGGGGGCATGGAGGGGCTCAAAAAGAGGCTCCAGGGTCAATGAGAGATGTTGAGAACATATTCCTTTACCTTCCTACAGAATGCAAAGCTCAGAGTGGCAGAAAAAGAGTCTAACGACACTGACCATGTGCTGCCAGGCCATGCTGTCCCCTCCTGCCCCCCAAACTAAGCACTGGCTTCCTACCCTTTGTCGCCATGGTTATAGGCCTGCTCCCTTCTGAGCTTCTCACCTGGTCCCGGGTGTAAGGCGTGTCCACCCTCTGCTTGTCGCTGCAGGCTTCCAGGAGGACGCGGATGGCATTCAGCTGCAGGAGCATCTCACAGGCCATTGTGTCAAAGAAGGTGATGTTGGCAAGGGCCGCAGAGGCCAGCAGGAAAACTTCCCCAGATGAGGCCTCTTGGCACAGTTCTGGAAGGCAAAGAGGAAGCAAAGAGCTTTGGGGCCGAATATTTTCTTATCAGTTATCTCATTTGGTTCCTACAATAGCTCTGGGAGATCATTTTGGGCTGATGTTATAACACCCAATTTATAGATGAGGAAAGTAGTTACTAGAGAGGGAAAAGTGACTGTCTACATAGGTGGCAAAGCTGGAATTTGAGACCTGCTATGTCACTTTTATTCACTCCTTCATCCAACAAGTACCAATACTGGGATGGCACAGTGAACAAAACAGGCGAGCTTACCTTCTACTAGTGGGCAAGAGAAAATGAACTTTTAAAACATTAATATAATTGCAAAATTCTGATAATATGAAGGAGAAAATAAACAAGTGCTAAGACAGAGAATAACTAGGGGTCCACTGGGGTGCATAAAGAAAGTATCCCTGAAAATGTGACTTTACGACTGAGCCCTGGAGGAAAGAGACCAGCCGTGAAAATATTTGGGGAAGAGAATGTTCTACACCAAAGAAAGAGCACGTAGAAACGCTGTGAGGCAGGAAAGAGGACTTTGTCCATTTGTGTCTGTAGTAATGCGTGCTAGACTGCTGAGAAATTTGCCTTAAGGAAGAGGCTAAAGGTAAAACAAAGCGACTCTACCTCTCCTGCTGCCATCAGCAGAGCCTCAGGACTTCCTTTTGGCCCCAGGGTAGGGTCATCTGGCTGCAGAAAAGTCCCACAGCAAGCCCCTGGATGCCAGGGTCTTTCTCTGTGATCCTAGCGGTCACAGCCCAGCCCTAACCAGATGCCCCGACTTACCATCTGTAATTGTACCAAGGGCCTTTAAGGAGCAGAGTGCCCCATTCCTCCCCCACCACCTGACACATCCGCCCTTGGGCTCCACAGGACCTGGGACGGGCTCCCACCGTGAGAGGAAGCAGGCTCTGTCCACGGGGCTTGCCCCAGTGTGACGGACCTGACTTCTGATCCTCAACTCCAACGTAACCACCAATCAGGGTGCCTCCTGGGTCCAGGCCCTACTGGTAACACCTCTACAAAGCCACAGGAGGAGAGGACAGAATTCAGGAAAATAGCCCCAGGAGAGAAAGCTCAGGAGAAAGAGTTGAACTATGCTCTACCCTGGTCCCTACTTCTTCCCTCCCCACAAAGAGTCTGTACTTCCAGGTTCTAATGCTGCAACTGGCATCTCTTAGCACCTTCCGGTGACCGCACTTGTTGGTCCCTACCTACAAAGGGACAGACAATAACATTAGTCGAACACCTACAGTGTGCTTCTCACCGTGCCAGTAAATTCTGAGCACCCTCAAAGTAGAAAATGATTGTCTCCATTCACAACTTGCTGAGTCTCAGAGAAGCTAGTAGCTGTGCAGCAGCTACCATGCACTGCATGTTTGCTCTGTGCCAAGCACTGCTATACTTTTTTTTTTACCTCATTAAGTCATTTAATCGTTATAACAATCCGATTTTTATCACTATGTTGCAAGTGAAGGAGTTGAGGATTCAAATGTTAAGTGTTTTGCCCATGGTCTTACAGCCAGTAAGTAAATGTTGGAGGCTGGAATCAAATCCAAGTCTTCTGACTCCAGAGTTCCCGTTCTTTCTACACTCCAGGTTGCTTCTTGTACCTCAGGCTCTTTGACTCATTCCCAGTGATGCCCATGCAGACCTAGGTTTCAGTCCTACCAGGAGAGTAATGCCTGCCTCTGGGCAGCTCTGCTCCCCATGGCCCAGGTGTGACCCCCTAAAGAACTCAGAATTTTGATTTAACCTCCCAGGGCTGGGACAACAGATTAGCCAAGGAATTAAGAACTCTGTGATTTCCCTTATCCAATGACTGCCCTGTCATTTAATTTGGGGGGAACCACTAGAGTCCATTCAATCCCTTCCAGGCCATCTCCCTACATCCAGGGTTTGGGGTAAGACTACAGAACTCAGTGGCCCACTTCGCTGTAAGATTTCTTCTAGGTCCAAACACTCCCCCCTCATTCTCATGCAGTTGCTGTTGCTGTCGACACAGCAATTATTAACACAACCATCTAAGTGCCTTTTAATTTTGCTGCACATTTATTTGAACTATAGTCTGAGTCACCTGGGATGTGTTAGGAAGATTAAATTGAGGATTCCAGTGACTCATTTATAAATGTTTCCAGGGAATGGCAAGAAATTGGAGGGCTATTTCCCACCAAAGAACAGAGCCCTGGCTTCCCGCCCAGAAGGTATCTGCTGAGTCTCAGAGTGGACTCTACAGTACATCTTCATCAGGATGAAATAAATAGGAAGATTCCTCATCTCCAGGGGAAAATCCAGCCTGGGCAAAGAAGCAGGAATGGACATATGACAACAGTGAAAGGTCATTGGGACTACATTTGTTTGGGTTTATTTGTTTTATTATTTGATAACATTTATAAATTGGGAAATGTTCTATAAAATTTACCATTTTTGTCTTATCTTTAAAAACCTAGGCCTTTCCTACATGGCCACAATCAACTGGAGTTTAGCAGTGATTGTCCCCCTTTCGTTGGTGCATGGGCTTTTTGAGTCAACATAGGACTCAAACCCCTTATTTTCTTCTTCCATCTATCTCTCTTCAACTCAATTATGTGTCTTGCTGAGCTCTGGAAGATGTTTGGACATGAAGCTTCTGGCACAAAGGAATCCTAACGCTGTCCTGTGGCTTTGAGAAAACTCAACCTCTCCAGGCCTAGATTTCCTCTCCTCGAGAGTGGGCGCAGGAGTTTATGGTCTCTTGAGCTCCTTCCAGCCAAGACTTTCAACACCTGGCCTCCATGTTTTCTCAATTTTGTATAAATGTGGGATGTTGGCAAACTGATTTCTTCCAGCCTGGCCTGTGGGTACCACTGCCCCCATAACTAGAATCAGCCATAAAGTCAACTTACCTGATGTCTTCTCTGTGTGAAGTACTTGCAGATCCTAAAATCCTAGACCTAGAAGGACCCTTGAAAGAAATGACTTGCAAACTCTTGTTCTATATATTAGGAAAATTGTAAAGAGAGCCTTGCAGTGTGACATGGCAATGAATGGCAGGATCTCACACAGCGCCTGATGGTCAATGGCTATTTGCTGAATGGATAAATGCAAAACCAGAACCCAAATCCAGGGTCTGACTCCTAACCCAGTGTTCTATGCTGCCCCTAAATTTGTGCTATCCCATATATTCCCAGCCCTGGTATGGTGACTCCAAGAGCTAACTCTAAATTTTCTGATGAAATTAATTTTCCTTAAGTTTCAGTAAGATATAGGTATAGAGAGACAGCAACGGAGAAAGGGAGAGAAGTAGAAACAGAGATCACCACCAGCACTTTTGAAAGAAAAGAGGTGGTTTGTAAAACAAGTTCCCTGAGAATTGTGTCTAGACAAGTCCTTCTAGTTTCCTCAGTTAGCAAAGGCAAGCTGGGAGGACGGCAGCTTCTAGACATGGGCTAGGACTCTCCTGCCAGGAGCACCTGTGTCCGACTAGGAGCATTCTAAAGGAGTCAGTGCTTTCAAGGCCCCATGATGTGAGACTGCTGGTGGGATTTCTCTCTGAGAAGCCACTTGCCCTGGTCATCGCTGCCACACTCGCTGGGTACAATGACTGAGAATTAAGGAACAAAGCCTATCAGAATCTCTCAGGCCCAGGACCTGAACCTCAAAATCTGAGGCCCCATTCCCCCCCACCAGAGCTTGTCCTGGACCCCCTTCTGGAAGGTCAATTAATCCCAAATTGACCACCACTCAACTTGCTGCTTTCAGGGCTATGTGAATTTTAATAGGAAACTCTTGGCAGTAGAGCTCTGTCTTCAAAGCCCAATTCTGATCCATTAATGGTGGGATTTCAGCAAGTGTCACCATGTATGCAGGAGATATTTGGGGTGCAGTGAGTGGTGGACAGGAAGGCCTTCCTGGCTCTTTCTGCAGACGACAGTGCCAAGGCCCTTTCTCCCAGGGTTCCACCCACCCAGGGTGACTCACTGATGAGGGCTGTCACAATCTCCTCCATGCTCTCCAGGAAGCTACTGAGGTGCTGGGTGAAGGACAGATGTGGGGAGGTGACCTGGGCCACCACAGCTGCAGCCTCAGCCCGTGTGGCCTCTGAGTGGCTGTCGTCAGTCAGGATGTCGGCCAAGCACAGAACGCCATCCACCTGCAGATGGAGAGAGGGAGCTTCCCTGTGCATGCTGGGAGGGCATCACTGCTCATGACATTAATGAGACCGACTCGAGACCCCCTACACGGCCAGGCCTGGCTTCCCAGAATAACCCAGGATCTAGTGTGGAGCCAGGGACAACCAGGTGACAGGACCTCCAGAATGATTCAAACTCTAGCACCTGGAGGTCTCTCCTTTGAGTCCAGCAGAGATCAGTGACCTCACACGGGCTTTCTAGATAGCAGACATCAAGCCAAGCGTCCAGAGGCTGGACCCTGGTCCTCTACCTCAGCCAAAGGTGGTAAAAAGAACAGTCACTTAGAAATCTCACATCCCTGAGCTCCCATCCCGGCCCCCTTTTCCTTGCTATCTGACTTTCCATTAGTCACTTAGCCTCTTTGGGATTCTGTTTTCATTAACAGGGTATTGGGGGATGAAGGAGACAAAGCAGGCCATGCGTGATCCAGAAGAGATGCTCAAGAAATGTTGGTTCCCTCTTCCCTTCCTTGGATTTAGCAACAGGCTGAGCTCAGTCTTCCTTCTCCATCTTGTTCTTCACCATCTTCCCCATAGAAGGGGGGCTGCTTCCCTGGAGGCCTTGCTCTTTGTGCCCCACCAGTGAGAAGCAAGGCAGATGGACATGAATGCCAAATAAAGACGTCAGCTTCCCAGCCCCGATCACACGTGCTCTTGGCATGCAAATAGCTTCTGCTCATCAAGTGCTTACAATGGGCCAGGTACCACTCTCTAGGTGGAGTCCATATGTTACTAGACCATTTACTCTTTACAATAACCCTCTGAGGTCAGTACTATTATCCCCATTTTACAGACGAGGAAACCGAGGCACAGAAAATTTCATTGACTTTCCCAAGAGCAATGTAGTTGGTTTTAAAGTAGTTGGTTTGAGATTGGAACCCAAATGGGTCTGGCTTCAAAGCCCAGGTTTTGAACAGGACATGACACTGCCTCCTGAGAAATGGCACCTGAGCTCAGCCTTCCACCTGCATGAAGGGGTCAGCACATGAGACCTACTGGAGAAAAGGGGGGCAGTCACCTGTCAAGGTTAGCTCATCGGTGCTACTGCAGCCCCTAGACACCCCTGGACACAAGCCTGCCTGAGGACCCTGCCACGGAACACCAAGGAGTCCCTCCCCGGTTAGAAGTGGGAGGTAGGGAGAGGTGAGGCATAGCCTGTGCTGACGCTCCCCACACCTGCCACAGGCCTGAGGTTCCTGTCCCTACCTCTTCCTGCCACTCAGCTCCAGTGGGTCTCCAGAGGTCTGTTTCATTTGACTAATTACCACCTGTGAGTTCTGTGCTTCCCTTAAATGGCTCTTGGGAGCTGTAAGGTCCATTAGCTGTGAAAGCCTTTGGCAATCTCGGGACTCAAAGGAGACAAATGTGGAAACAGGAGCTCAGGGAACTGTCTGCAATAAAACTCACCTGGATGTGCTTAATAAAAGGGAACAAACAGCAGCCAGGAGGCCCCTGGCAGGACTGGCTCCATGCCAGGTGTTTGACTAACGTGCCCTTCGAGAGGGGCCTCATTTGGGCTCAGGGCAGAGGAGGGGACGTGCTCTGGGCCTAGAAACAGGAAGCACCTCTATTGCCAACATAAGAAACCTCTTAGCTTGTCTGGCCTTCATCCGCTTTCCTCCTTCCTGCACCGATAAAGGCCTTTGCTAAGAAGCTACAGAATCTCTAATGTGGAAATGTCTCAATCAATCCAATCTCCTTAATCATATCTTGGTTACAGATAAGACCCTGACCCCTGACTCAGGTGGCAATACTGGTCAAACTCAAACCAGTGTCCTGCCCTAGTCCCCAACACATGCGTGGAGACAGGCCAAACTGAACATGCCAGAGAGGCCAAGTACTTGGTGGCCCATAGGGCCCAGTGCCACCCAAGGCCTGGACGTCAGGCCACTCCCCAGCCCAGAATGCTGCTCTGCAAACCCGCCGAGTAAAACTCTCTGAGCACACACTGCATGCCAGGCCTCCGTGCTAAGGCAAAGGTACACCAGGGAGGAGGGCCCCCCACAGTGGGGGACGCGACTCACATCCATAAATAACCATCACACAGGGCGCGACTTCCAATGAGGAGGCTCCACGGCGAGGCCTCCTGGAAGCTGCTCCAACTTAGTGCCCACACCTCGGCGGGGGAAGGTGGCCCTCTTCAGGGCTCCCATGTCCCAGCACTTGTGCTATTATCACAGCATTTATCCCACCGATGGGCCCTGTTTCTCCAAGTGAGGTCTATGGACCAACTGCATCAAATTCAGGGAGAGTTTCTTAAGAACAGATTCCTGTGCCCCACACAGACCTAGTCCAGGACAATCTCTGGGGAGGCCTGGGAATCTGCTTTTTGACAGGTCCACAGCTGACCTCTATGCACCAGCAATTTGGAGAAGCACTATTGTAGCATGAGCCTCTGCTCCTTTGTCTGTCTGCGTTCCCTGTTCCCCTCGGCAAGCCTGGGGACCACAGCTTGTCCACTCTTGGCTGTTCAGGCCTGGCACGTAGTAGGTTTTCAGCAAATGTGGAATAAATGCAAGAAAGTAAAATTTGACCTAAGACTTGAGGACACACTTTAGACAAGTGAAGGTAGAGGAATGGCATTGCGGATGGAGGGGACATTGTGAGCAAAGGCAGTTACAGGAAAGGACAATACTGGAGACATAGCCAACATGAGGACATAAATTCCACAGATTCTTGACCCCAGGAAAGTACCCCTAGCCTGATATGGACCCCAATTCCTTTTTCGCCCTTTGGTTCCCCAGAAAGTCCTGTGGAGTCCTGTCTATACAATTGCCAATTGCTTCTTGTCTTGCTTTCCTTCTAATTTGTTTTATATGGTTCAGATCTCTTTCGGTGATTTATTAGTTATGAAATATATCATTCCTTCAAAAGAGAAGAAAATATGTGTCAAATGTATAAGGTATAAAACTAATAAAATGAACACCTATATGTGTGTATGTATATGCCTAATATCCAGAAATTCTAGTCTTGGAAATAATAAAAGAAAACCAAGAAAACACCTTGCATGCCTTTCTAGATCTCATAGCTCTGCTTTCCCCAGCTGGATGGGCCATTACCCTGAGTTTTGTGCTTATTATTCCCTTATTTTCTTTAGAGATTTATTGCATGCATATATTGTTTGGTTTACAAGGTTTTGTACTTGACATAAGTGGTATCATATTGTTTATAGCAATTTGCATTTTTCTGCAGTCAGCATTCCTATTGTTGCATGTGGCTAGAGTTCATTTATTTTCACTGTTGTATGGTATTTCATTGCACAAATCAATTGCAATTTACCTACACATTCTCCTGTCCACGAGTGTTTAAGTGGTTTCCCAGTTTTTGCTATAATAGACAGTGCTGCTATAAATATTCTAAATGTCTCCCAGTAAACATGTGCCAGTTTCTTTAAAGGTCTCAATCTAGGAGTGGAATTCCTAGGACATGGTATTTGCACATCCTTATGTTTATCGGCATTGCCAAATTGTTTTGCAACATACTTGCAGCAATGCATACTCCCACCAGTGTATACTAACCACACTTAACTCCACATTCTTGCCAATACTTCTTGTCAGATTTTAAAATTTTTGCCAATTCAATGGGTACAAACATTGTATTTAACCTGCATGTCTGCACTTACTAATAAGGTTGAGAATCTTTTTATCAATATATCATTGTTCTGCTGTGGTTTAGTCTGTTTTGGCTTTTGTTTTTTGCAAGTTGAACTGCCTGTTCATATGTTTTTGCTTACTTTTCTATTTGGTGGATTTTCATAGGAGCCAAATTTCCCTGACCTTTCATTCTGATGCTGCTGACCTGCCACTTAGCCTGCTGCCAGCAGGCTGCCCTAACCAGGTCGATCACCGTCTTAGTAGCTCCAACCCAGCCCAGCTCACCACAGTGGGAGGCCACTGATGGGCCCCACACCACTGGGCTCTAGGTTTCCCAGCTCCTGAGCCAATTCCTGTAGTGTCAGAACATGCACAGGCATTGGAGTCAGGCCCACCCAGGTCTGAATCCTGCCTCCGTCCCTTACTAGATGCACAAGGTTCTTACCTACTTTGAGCCTTTATCTATAAAATGTAGATAATAATGCCAATCTCATAGGGTTTTCTTTTCCCTTTATACAATAGGGATAAAAATACCAACCTCAGAGGATGATCGCAATTGTTAAATGAGAGACTGCGTGTATAGTGCCTGCCACATAATGGCACCATCATTCCCTCCCAGTCCCGCCTGGCAGCTTGCAGTCATCAATCCTAGACATAGCGCCTTGAGTCCTAGCTCACCCCACTTCTGCCTGTCCCAGTCTCCTGTGTGGGCTGCTCTCCAGGGCTCCTGTCTGCACCCTCCTCTGGGACTGAGACCCCATGGCAAACCTTTGAATGGGGGCCCACAAGTTGACCCACTTGTTTGGACACCTGATCGTGCAGCCCAGAACTGGGACTTTTAAAATGGGAACAATTCCTGTTTTAATTCCTGACCAAGAACAGTGAATAACATGAGTGATTACAAACCCTTAGAAGGAAAGAGAGAGAAAATTAGGACTATCTCTGCACTTATAGTTGAACAAACATTCACTGTGCACCTACATGTGACAGGTGCTGACCTGGGCACCGACACAGAGATGAAGCAGGAACAAGTAAAATGGTAATGGAGAAACAAAGACAGAAAAAAACATTGAGAGGATGGGACAGAGAGTAAGACAGAAAGCGGCCGGGGGTGCAGAGAGGAATCATGTGCTTCCAAAGGATTAGGGAAACTGACCCAAACCCCGCCTCTCAGCCCCCCTCTCCCTTGTCCTCTCTGCAAGCTCTGCTCCTGCTGAGAACTCTCTCCACCTTGGCCTGCTCTCCTCTGGGACTTCATGACACCACACTTCTGCACTCCTCCCCTCCCTAGCTAGGACCTCTTACCATTTGCTCTCTCGGCCTCTCCTCCTTCGCATCCAACTAAACTGGCATATGCCAGGTTTGCTGCCAGCCCACCTTGTGACAACGGCACCCAAACCCAAGTGGCCTCAATGACTCACTGCCGTTACCCCCAGATCCAGCCCTCCAGCCCCGGCCTTCTTTCCTGAGAGCCACATCTATGTTTCCAAACTGCTGTTGGATCATTTTATGTTTCATTCCAAAAATAATTTTCCTGAATATTCCATGGGTACCTTAAACCCAATTCACTTGAAGCTGAAGTGGTCATCTTCCCTATTTTCTGTCCTAATTTCCCTCTCAGACCCAAGTCAAAAGTTACCTCCTCTGTGAACACGCACCCACCTCCCTGAGACAGAGGTGGTCTCTGTCCTCTCCGCTGCCACACCACTCTGGCTGGACCTCATCTAGAGCTCATGCCATGCTGGATGATCTCACCGGGCTATGCGCACATCCCCCCACCAGACTGGAGCCACTCAGGGCGGCTCCTGCACCGAATTCTCTCCAGGTCCTCAGCACCCAGCTGAGACCTGCCACACAGCAGTTAGCTTATGAAGTCTGGGCTGAGTGCTGAAGAAACGAAAGCCCAGGGAGGAGAGGAGATTGTGCAGGCCACACAGCAAGTTAATGCCAGGGCTGGGACCAATCCTGGTCTCCCCACTCCTTGTCCTATGCCTCCCTTGGAGGGACCTCTGGGCAAGACAGAAGGGAGGTGTTGGTGACAGGACCAGGTCAAGAGGGGCTGCTCAGCTCGGCTTCCCTGATGGGCCCAGGAGTAGCCCAGCCTGAGGCCACCTTCCTCAAACACTGGTCCCACTTTAGGGAAGTATCCACCCCCAAACCACCCACTTCCCATCCCCAGCTGTAAACTTGACGATGCCAAGAGAACAATCTAATCAAGCACTTTCACCTCCCTAAAGAAATTGCTACTTGAAGCACTTATAGATAATTAGCTTTTACGTGGAATGGGAGGGGCCTGGGCCTGAGTCAGACTGTCTAGTGGGAAAGCATGCAAGTGGTGTTGAGGATGGTGTGGCCTGGTCATCACCTGGGCAGCAGGGTCGATGCACCTGGAATCTGGATACACAGGGAGCTGGTGAATGCTGAGATTCTTTCTGGGGAGTGGGAGAAGCAGCATGGGAATTGTCAGAGTTTGTTCTGTGCTGCTATAATGAAATGCCCTGAGACTCGGTTATCTATAAAGAGCAGATTTGTTTCTTACAGTTCTGAAGTGGGAAGTCCAAGGTTGGGGGCCCACATCTGGTGAGGGCCTTCTTGCTATATCATCCCATGGTGGAAGGCAGAAGGACAAACAAGCCTGTGTGAAGCGTGCGGGGTCAGGGGACAGGGGGAGCTGAATTCATCTTTTTATCAGGAGCCCACTCCAGAGATAACTAACCCACTTCCATAATAATGGCATTAACCACCTTTTGTTGGGCCCCATCTTCCAACACTGTTGCATTGGGGATTAACTTTCTAACACATGAACTTTGGGGGATATAATCAAACCACAGCAGAACCCCTACAGTTGAGGAACCCAAAATGTACAGTAAACATGTCAGATTTATGAGCAACATTCTCCTACTAGTAATTAGAAAAGCATCAGTGGTGGCTTCTATGCAATTATCTAAGGGACACAGGCCAGTATCATATATTACTGGTTAGCTAGTCTGCTACTTCTTAATTTTGCTTTGTGGGGGAATTATGATTGCTTTTGTTGTGTGTATTTAGTTTTTAAGGAAAGGCAGAGGAGTTGGTTGCTAGATTGTAATCATTAAACAGAATCATGGGAATGCAGTGAAAAGCCAATCATAAGAGAGAGAAAGTGACCTAAAGACTCTCAAATCTAATCCACTTTTCTGTCCACTCAGACACCTAAAGGTTGCAGAAACACACAAGACCAGTGGGAATCACAAAGCAGTTAGAATCCTGCTCATAGGTCCAGGTAGTATGGGTCTGTTTGTGCAGGGTATAGTCAGAAGGAAAATTCAATGATAGAAAGGGGAGCAAGGGTCATGTCCAAGGAAGCAAAGGCAAGAGAGGAGCCAAGGGACAGAGCAAAGCATTTGGTGGAATAAATGAACCCATCGGGCAGAAGCAGAATCCAAACATGGGGTGTAAACCAGATAAGGACAAGTTTCAGGGTAAAGTCTGCAAACAATCCAAGAGGTTAAAGACTCCTTTTAAAAAATGAGGTGTCTTCTTTATGGAGTAGTAGTAAGGCCGACAGCTCAGTAGAAAGCTACAGAAACTAAAACAGGCCACCAAGGGGGTAATATTATCCTCCCCCAGACTAATATATCCCAGACTCCACTCAATCTCGTTTGCTATTTCAAACAAGAATCTTTGGTTAAAAGCTAAGTGCCAAAGTGGATAAATAAAATATTAATGTGTAACAGGGAACTAAACAATGGATGACAGGGATTATACAAATAGTTTGGCAGGCAAATTAGTGAGGTAGCAAGGAGATGTATAGTCATAGGAAGCAGAAATGAGTTATTAAGGTAGAGAGAAAGCACAGATTGAATCACTTAAAGGATTATATAGTAAATAATTTCCCTGTCAACAAGATGATTTTCCTTATAGCAGATTTTCAAAGAAACGCTCTGAAGGCATTTGGGGGTGGGTTTCCCTTTGATTAGGATTACTAGGTCTGAAAATATCAAGTTTTCAGCAAAGCACTGCTGGGCACAGCTAGGATCTGAATTGTACCAAAAGTGCTTCTAGAATAGTGGCTCTCAGCCTGGGCCCTAGCTGCTTAGAATCATCTGAGAAAGTTTTAAAAACTCTAATATCCAGGATTCATCACCAGAAACTTGAATTTAGTTGGTCTGTGGTAGAGTCTTGGCATCATTATTTTTTAGTACTCCTCAAGTAAGTCTCATGGACATCTTGGTTGAGCACCACTGTTCTAAAGGTACCTACAATATAAGGGAGTGGTACAGCCTTCAGAGTGAGAAAAGTCTGGGCTACTCTGTGAAATGAGCAAGTTACCTTCTCTGAGCCTCAGTTTTCTAATCCTTAAAATGATAATGATATACTTAACAATGAAATAGTGAATGAAATATTAACAGCGTTCTGCCCAAAATCAGTAAATATATCCATTATTATCACTCCTGTTTAACATTGTACTGGACAATGCAATTAGATAAGAAAAAATATAAAAAGGTAGAATGATTAGAAAATAGGAAGCAAAATTGTCATTATTTACAGATAAATAATTGTGTACATAGAAAACCCAAAAGAATCTACACACTACTAAAATCAATAAGTGAATTTAGCAAGATCACTGGGTACAATATTGAAATTACATTTTCTATATATTAGCACCAACAGTTAGAAAATAAAAATTTTAAAATACCACTTACATTAGCATAAAAACATAGCTAGGAATAAATTTTAAAAAGATATATAAGATATCCACACCGAAAACTCAAAATGTTGCTGAGAGAAATTAGGTAGTCTGTGTTAAGTAGAGAAATTACTATGTCCATTGATTGAAACATCCTATATTAAGATGTCAATTATCTAAACATTTATCTTACATTTTTAAAAAATCCCAATCAAAATCTCAGCAGGTGTTTTTGTGAACATTGACAAGCTGATTCTAAAATGTATAGAGAAATATAAAAAGTTTAATAATTACCAAAATAATCTTTAAAAATAACGAGTTAGAGAATTTATACTACCAAATATCAAAATTTATTAGACTACAGGAACTCAATGCCATATTGGCACAAGGATGGACAAAAAGACTAATGGAACAGAGAAAAAAGCAGTCCAGAAACAGACTCATGCATATATCACCACTTTACTTACAAAAAAGGCATCACTTCAATTCAGTAATGAAGGTATGGTCTTTTCAATAAATGGTGCTGGCTCAATTGAGAATCCATATGGAAAAAAAATTGAACCTTGAACACCATTTAAAAAATTAATTTGAAATAGATCCCAAGCCAAAATGTGAAAGGCAAAACAACAAATCTCCTAGAAGAAAATGCAGAATACCTACATGATTTTTGGAGAGAACAACTATTTCTTAAATGGACACAAGCAGCACTAACTATAAAAGAAAAAATCAATAAATTGGGCTTTAACAAAATTAATAATTTCTATTTCTTAAAAGATACCATTAAGAGAATTAAAAAGCAAACCACAGGCTCACTATCTATCTGTCTATGTATCTATATATATGGCAAAGGATTTGTATATAGAATATAATTTTTAAACTTCATAAATCAATGAGAAAATACAACTCAGTGTTTTTAAATGGGCAAAAGACTCAAACCAGCATTTCACAAAAGATGATAACCAAATGGCCATAAGCATATGAAAAAGTATTCAAAATCATTCCTCATCAGGAAGATAAAAATTAAAACCATAATAAGAGATGACCACACACTCAAGTAGGTCACAAGCAGGGGACTGCACATCCAGCTATCAGAAATCTACAAATAACCTGATTTGTATTAATATTTTTGAAGTAGCCCAGAGAGGGAATGAAACACTCCTTTCGAAACTGTGGTTGTTCATTAGCTGGGTTGAGTGTCTTTCCATCTCCCCTCCCTGTCTCTTCCTTCTGTGAATCTCTCCCTCTTTCTCATCACCCTGTCTCTCTCTGTCTCTGTGGGTGACCAGAGGACCCATCACTTGCCACCACGGGGCAGCGGGTGCCAGTTCCAGCTCTGGGCTTTGAGAGCTGGCCCACTGTCAATGCTGTGCTGTCAGTGCCAGACTGTTCCCAGGAAGTGGACCCTCCCTAGTCAAATGCTGCCCCCAAACCTGCACCTCTGGCCACCCTCTCAATCCCCTCCTTTCCCCTGCTCCCCTCCAAACTAGCACATGCCCCACTTCGGAAGCCCAGGGAAAGCCAGTGCTGGTGGCTGAGAGTGCCACCTCTGCACCTTGTCCCGTGCCCTGAGCAACCTTCGCTTCCCTGCAGCCACAGTGTCTCTTCTCCCCAGCACCAGCATCCTGTTTACATCTGACTTCTGATTTATTTTCTACTCCCACCTGCTTCTTTCGGGACAGCTGGGAAATGCACATTAACTAAGATTTAACCCTGTCGAAGAGCCCACTGTCTTCCACCACACCCCACCACGCCCACCACACACACACACACACACACACACACACACGCACACCACACAGCAGGCTCGCAAACGCAGGGTTCCATCTGTGAGTTCACAGGGGTAGGGAGGTGCCCAGCTCTCTTCTAACAGCTCCTGGAGGATCACCACCCTCTGAACACACCCCAGCCCCAGAGAACAGGCACCGGAATCCCCAGCCCAGCCAGCTCAACACCTTCAAATTTGTGTTCGTCACAGAGCATCTCACAAAATGACTTCATATGCCACATGATACCAGCAGAACAAGGACTTCCACCAAATGAGAAAATTGAAGCTCCCAAGGATTAGGAAACTTCCTTGTGGTCCATCAGCAAACCAGCACCAAAGAAAAGCCTGATTCCAGGTCTCTCCCCTAACACCCAGCCTGGAGGGCTGTCCCCAGGAGGCAGGGCCAGTCTCAAGCGCCTTCTGTTCATCTCACTTATCTCTGGCTGACTCACAGAGCTCATCTTGGCCCACAGCCTCCTGAATTCTGCTTGTGACCTAAGAACTTGGGGTCGGGGCCACAGGAGGCAGGGGAGAGAGGGAGAGAGGAGAAACTGGTGAAAATTACCAGGGCTGAGTGGTGCAAAAGGGGATAAATCCCCATGTAAATGTTTTCAGCCACTCTGTCCTTGCTGAGGGGCCCTACAATGTTTATACTCCCCTACCCCCACCCCACACTAGGGTCTGAAACTGCTCATGGCAGCCTGCCAGGGTGTTTTGAGTGAAGTCAGACATTCTCCATGCTGGTCTCAGCCCTGCAGCTGATCACAGAAATGTGAGTGTGCACATCCCCTAACCTCTCTGGCTCTGCATGCTCTTATTTTCAATGACCAAGAATGCACCAAAATGCTTGACATAGTACTTATTCAGTCCTACACCAAACCTCGTGCAACTGTGTGTGCAAGCCACTTCCTTGAGGGGCTGAAAGGGTGGGTGACATAGTGTCTCTTGGTGGGGAAGAACAGACAGCTCCAAGGCCAGGCAGTGTGAGACACGCTCCAGGAGCAGCACTGCGTATCATGTGAGCACCAAGGAGAGAGGAGGGCAGTTGGGAAGGAGGGCCAGACAAGGAGGCGTCTGAGCTGCATGTCAACAGCGGAGGTGGAACTCTCTGGTTAGGACAGCCCACATAGGCAGAGGCTCCAAGGCAAGGGAGCCCTGGGGGCCATTAATGGAGGAATTTCTTGGGAAGGGGAAAATAACTCACATTTTTGGAGCATTGATTCATTTTGTCTTCACAACCCGCGAGACAGGGATTATCACTCCACTTTTACCTGTGATGGATGGAATGGGGCTCAGAGGGGTGCAAGGTCACACACAGTGAGTGATGAAACTAGGCATTGAACCCAGGATTGTTTACCAAGGGGACAATGGGCTGGAGGCAGCTTGTACAGAGGGCACCTTCAGTGCCAGGCTGAGGGGTTTAGATTTTGCACAGTGGGACCTAGGAGGCCTAGGAAGGTTTCCACTCTGGGAAGGTACAGGACAGACTCTCTGGGGAAGCCTTAAGGTTGGAGACCTGGTAGATTGCGAGATTTGCCTACATCCTCCTCCTGGAGGAGGCTGGGTCAGTGGGAAGAAGCGGGAAGAAGCCCTTGTCGCCCTGAATTTGTAAATCCTCCTCCTCTCTCCTCCCCCCCACCCCGCACCCAACACACACACACACACACACACACTCACTCACTCACTCACTCACTCACTGCTGGTCCTGAGGCCCAGAGCACACACCAGCTCAGCAGCCCCAGGAAGCCGGGTGGAGCTGCCGCTGATGCTCTTGTCCACCAGGGGCCGCTGTTGTACAGCGCATGGGGCCCGCTGAGCCCTGAGGCTGGAGCCTGCTCCTGCGAGCCACCGCTGCACTTGCAGGCAGCCCTGTCCCTTCACCACGGTCAGGTTGGACCTGGCTGGTATGGTGCAGCCCCCGAGCCAGCAGGGCCTTCCTTCAGTCTGGGCAGTACTGGCCCACGATCTCAGCCTGGATCCTTGTGAGAAGAGAGGGGAGGCAGGGCATGTGGCCCATTGTGTTTCGGCCTCTTGGCATCCTGGCCTCCTTAAGCGCCCCCGCCCCTACCTTCAAGGTAGAAGGACGAGAGCCTTGGCATGTGTGGAAGTGAACAAGCCACACTTCCTCCGGGAAAACTGTCACAGACGCTGCCACCCCCCTTGCAAGGCTGGGGAGAGTGGCAATGCCAGTCCCTCCCCCTCTCCACTGTCAGCCAGAGTCACAGCACAGACAGCTGAGCTGGGACCCTGGAGCTCGCTGCACAGCCTTACCCATCTCCAGGGCAGCTGAAGGCCAGTGTCGGGGGTGTGAGGGGGGAAGAAGCTGATAATCCTACGTGGGTTAAGCCCTGACGAGGGTTGGGGAGGCATCTGGGACCCCCATTCAGAGGAATTCTCTTTCTCCCTCTCTCCAGAAGCTACTCCTAGGCAGAGAAGGGGCTGAAAAGCAAATTAAGCAAAGATTTTCTGCCTGTCACTCATAGTTCCTTTCTCACTACCCAGCCTCACTTACATATTAGAACTGACTCTAGCAAGGTAAAGTAGCTGCCTGGGGTCTACACACCATGACACTTTTCAATTAATGGGGTAGAGGCAACACCTATGATTGGGAGCAAAAACACAGGGCTCTCAGCCCCGGTATCTCTATCCTTTCCAGCCTCAACTGGCTCTTCTGTAACATGCCCATCGCTCCCTGCCTGCCTGACAAAATGACTGTGAGAAGCAAATGGGTAAAGGGATGAGAACACTGGTTAAAGGTTTGTTTCTGTTGTTGTTTTTTGTTTAGTTTTTTTGTTTTGGGGTTTTTTTTTTTTTGCAAAAATTAACTATTTCTGACCACCTTCAATCATACAGGGAGCAGGCAGTGGAGAGAGACTCCTATAAAACAGCAGCTGAAGACACGGAGCCTCCCCACCGCCCCCCCCCCACCTTGCAGCCCACTCCCTGCTGCCCAAGGCCTCTGGGATTTCAAGAGCTGGGTCCAGGCCTCCCTGTCTCCATCACTCACCCAGCCTGGGCTTTCAGATGTCAGGGCATCCTGATGCCAAGAAGCTGCCCCAGGAAACTGGAGGGGGGTGACGGAGCTGCACGGAGACAAGCAGCAATTTCCCTGTACCTCGCCCTCGGTGATTTTCTTCTTGGACTTGAAACTAAGTCCTCCTCCCCTCTCCCCCCTTTAATTTCTCTATTGATTTTCATTAAACTCTCCCCTTGGCTCCAGCACAGAGTGAACTAACTCCTTATTTGAAAAAATAAAACAAAAGGGAGGGGGTGGCAATAAAAGGATACTCTTTTGAAAGCAAGATTGTCTCTGGTCCTAAGCTGCAAGAGGCAATTGCTAGAACTGTCTTGGAGGTTGTCTGAGGTTGTCTGAGCATTAGGGTTTGAGTGCCTCCCCCAGCCTGTGGCCATAGATCTGTAGGTTTCCATCCCTCACATCCCCAGCCCCTCTCCTAGACCACAGTCCCCAGCCTAGCTCTGGTCCCCAGCCCTCTCCTACCTCATCATTGCCCGGCACCACCCATCCCCAGGCCCTGAACCAGCAATGCCTTGACCTTCCCTTAAGCCACTCAGAACACTTGCAACTCTGCCAGGGCCATTACAAAATCCCCAATACCCAGGCCCTTTGGGGGCAATGCACAGTTTTCCCCAGACCAGCCTGGAAAGGTGGGGACAAACAGGCCAGGGAGGAGGAAAGGGAGACAGACCGGGGGAGAGTGCTGTCCCCATTCAGGCCCATGCTGCAAACCCCACCTGCACCATCACACTGCATCACCACAGCAGCCCCACATAGTCCCATTTTGCAGAAGAGAAAGCCAAGATTTGGAGAGGAGAAGTGGCTTGCTCCCTACCCATCTTTCAGCCTCCCCCAAACCCAGCAATCTTCCCCCCGGTAATGCCAGCCCACCTGGCCTGCTCCAGTCCTCCAGGAAGGCAGCCCTGGCCAGTCTACCCTGACAGAGTTATTTCACCTGCTCTCACTGGACCATGGGGCTGGCTCTGGGGCCCCCGCTCCCTCCCTGGCCCTCCTTCTCTCCCTCCAGTGTCCTCCCAAGTGGGGTCCAGAGAACACTGCCTCCTCTTCAGGACTCCCCAAATGTGCTGAACACAGAGATCCTAAAAGAGTCCCTCTCCCTCTGCCGCCATCACAACTGCTTTCCCCTGGCCTTCCTGGAGCTCCTCCTTGGCCCTCCCGGGCCCAGATCCACCGCGTCCTTGGTGCTGCCTGCACCAGCCACCCGGCAGAGGTGGGGCTTCCTGTCTGTGGTCTGACGGCCCTAGTACAGCCCTTCCCACTGTCTGTACTGCTGGGCCTGTCCCGGTTTGGCCATCCCTGGAGGCAGGGAGCAGGTCTGCTTGTCTCTCCCCTCCGGAGGGGAACGAGGAGTGATTGTCTGATGAGGACACTGGGAAGGTGGGACAGGCATACTACAGGTTACTGGCGCAAGGGAACATGACAGTGAGGAGGGCAAGGCCGGGATGAGCCAGACCTCCACAGGACAGCTCTGAAAAGAAAGAATGGAGCCTCGCAAGGCCCTCCAGACTCTTCGTGGGTGTTGACATCTTGCACCCTCCAACCCTGCTTGGCGGGTGCCCATGTCTGCTCCTGCCCTGGCCAACACAAAGAGCCTGGCTGCTGGGGAGTCATCCCTGTCATCCCTACCTCAGAGGGGACAGCTCTTCCCAGGGTAGCAGAGTGAAGAGCAGGGGTTTAGAATCAGCCAGACTTGGGTCGGAATCCAAGCTCTACATTCATGATGGCGGGAACACAGTCTCCAAGTCTCAGTTTCCTCATCTGTCAAATGGAAGGGTTGTGAGGACTCATGCTCCGGCCCCACCCAACTCCTCCACACTGTGCACGTGCACTTCGCCACACTTTTGACCAGGCCAGCCCCTCCTGCAGCACACCGGCCCTCCCTTCTCCCGCAGACCCTAACCTTCCATTGATTTTCAAAGTCCCAGCGATCAGCATTGTACCTGCCACAGTCATGATAGCTGCTGTTTATTCAGCTACTGTGTGCCAAGCATCATACTACTGCACACGAGGTCAATTTTATTAGTTCCATCTTAGCGATCATGAAATTGCACCTCTGAGAAGTTCAGCAAGTTCCCCAGGGTAACAAGCCCAAGCTCACAGGCAGAGGATCCGAGTTCAAGTCTAGCACTGCCTGACTCTGAGTCCCCGTCTCTCCACTGCACCGGGCTGCTTCACAACAGACGTGTGACGACAGAATGAATTTGTAGAGTGAACCAGGGATGGACTTCAAGAGAGAGCAAGTGAGTGCGTGAGTTTAAAAGTACGTGAATGACTGACTGACAGACAGAAGGAATGGGGCGACTTCCCGCGGGTGAATGAATGAGGGCGTGACTGAATATATGACCACACAAGCCCCCCCCCAACCAGACAAGGCTCGGGCATCACACAGCAGCGCTCAGGATGGATGCAGTGACCCGGCTAGACCCACACCTCCGCCGGGGGCTGTGCAGGATCTAATGAACCTCTTCAAGGTTGGAGGGAAAGGAGGGGGAAGTCCCATGACAGAGATGAATTTCACCAAATCCAGCATGTTTCTCACTGCCGATTAATTAAGCAAACCTCAGAGATGAAGCCAGGGCAGTAAATCAGGAGTGGGAAGGCTGGAACTCTGACATTATCTAGTTAGGCTGTGATTCGTGCCTGGTGAGTTGGCAGCTGGCAAGAGCCCTGGGGCACCGCACTCCCCCACTCCGCCTTCGCCAGCCTGTCACTCCGTGGTTTCCATAGTCCAGCCTGGGCCTGGGCCTGTCCACCTTCCCAAACACTGACAATGGCCGACCTCCCCAGAGTCCCTGAGGCCAGCGCCGAGCAGCCTGGACCACAGAGGGTGGGAGATGTGGGCAGGACCCAGAAAGGGGGCACAGGTGGAGGGTGGGGGAGACAAAAGTCTTCTTGAATGTCTCCCAAACTTCTCACAACGATGTGGAAGAAAAGAGTGTGGACACTGGACTCATAATATCAGATTTTGAGTCCTGAGTCTACACAATGGTTAATAGCCCAGGCTGGCTCTGGGCCAGCAGAGCTGGAATTAAATGACTGTCTGAGCCACTGATTAGCTGTGTGCCCTTGAGCAAATTGCTTCACTTCTCTGAGTCTCCTTTCCTTCTTCTGTAAACAATAGGGCTACTAAGAGCATTGAATGTAGCTGTGGCAGGGAATAAATGGCATGATGAAGAGGGGCTTAGCAAAGTCCTTGCCCAAAGCAAGTATTCCATTTCTGCTAGTTATGGTCCTATTCATCATTGTCATGACATCCTCATAACCCACCAGAACAGGGCTCAGCAAGCAGTGTCTATAAATGACCAGATAGTAAATATTTCTGGCTTTGCAGGCTATATGAGCTGTTGCAACTTCTCAATTCTGCTGTTGTAGTGTGAAAGCAGATATAGACAACATCTAACAAATGAGCATAACTGTGTTCTAATAAAACTTTATGGACTGGAATTTGAATTTCACATAATTTTTTATGTGATACAAAATGTTAGTTTTCTTCGGATTTGTTTTTCAGCCATTTAAAAATGAAAAAAAAAAATTCTTATCTCATGGGCTGTACGAAAAGAAGCAGCAGGCTGCAATTGCCCCATTGGCCATAATTACCACCCCTGGACTAGAATGTACGCTCTATGAAGACGAAATGTTTAGTCTGTTTTGTTCAATGCTATATTCCCACACCTAAAACAGTGCCTAGCAAATAGCAGATAATACATATTTGCTGAATGAATGAATTACATGCTGTGTGATTCTATTCAAGAAGTCATTTCACCTCTCTCGGTCTCAATTTCTTCATCTGTACAATGGGGATGCTTTTAAAATTGAGGTAAGCATCAAATGATATTAGAATCCCTATGGAGTCACTTTGCAAGCTCTATAACTGCTATACAATGTAGTTTCTTCTTCTGACTACCCAGGGGCCCTTCTCAGTTTTAGTCTCATTCCTACTCAGTGCCTGGCCCAGAGGAGATGTCTCATGAGTGTTTGTATATCATAAGCAATCTGATGTGGAGGCTGGGAATGCCCAAGTAGGCTACCATCCCCTATGCCAGTTGGGGGTTGGGGATTAGGACATTAGCCAGGAGTAGCAAGTTAGTCTGGGTTTAAAATGCAGGGACTTTTTTGGTGCTTTCAGAGTATGTTTTAAACTAGCGTGGGAGTGAGGTAGACTGGGTGTTGGACTCATGCAGGCTGGGTCCAAATTCAGGCTCCAACTCTTACTAACTATGTGATTTTGGGCAAGTCACTTAAACTGTCTGACACTTTATTTCCTTTTCTTCAAGATGGAGATATTAATAGTGCTCAGCTCATAGGTGTATTAATGCAGGGGCATATGTAATGGGCTAGCTCGGCACCTAGCACATAGTAAGCTCTCGGACCATGAGCATCCCTTCCTCGTCTTGTTCAGCTGGGCAGGGTCTGATTCCCAGTCCAGGGCCAGCCCATCTGGCCTGGGAAAGACACATTAAAGCAGTCCGGCATTTGAGCAGTGTCAGACAGGTAGAAGGAAAAATCGACTCCAGTTATCCCAGTTGCAGGTCTTCAAGCTCTAAACAAAAAAGCCCTGCTGTTTTTCTTCCCTGAATTGAAAACTTCCTGCTGCATTGCAAACTCAGGAAAGCCAAGACTGCTCTTTGAGGACTGGCGATACCAAGTCCCTTCTATTCTGTCCTCCCTTTCTCCCTGCCGACCAGACGTGAAAGATGAGAAACAAACCCTATTCGGCCCTTTGGCCACTATCCAAGGAAGAAGTTTTATGGGAGAAGAGAGGGAATTATTCAGCACATGAAGCTGAAGATGCTCAATGCATTCCTTCATCGAGTCCATCTGTCTGTCTGTCTCTCTCTCGCCACCCACCCCACTCCTCTATTTTGGCATCCAAGGAAACACACCCACAGGCATGTCTGCTCACACAATCAGACAGTGCACTGCAATGGGGAGAGAGGTGTAATTGGTTTCAGTCTTGGAAGACCTGGGTTTGGCTTCTTGTTCTTCCATTTCGTGGCTATATGACCTTGAGCAAACCATTTCCCTCCTCAGAGCCTACTTACGCATTGAGCAGCAGGACCAAGGCATGAGCATGGATCTCGCACCTCCAAATCCAGTGCTCATAGCAACCAGACAGGAAGGTTCCAGCCCAGTGAGAAGGGGCTCTCGGTCCAAAGAACTGGCACTAGTTCCTCCACTATCTTACTGTGTGACCTTAGGCAAATTATTTCTCCATTCTGATCCATGGCTCTCTCATCTGTAAAATGAGAAGATTCCCCATCCACCCTCCATCCTCAGCTAAGAGCATCTTTAAGTCCATGATCCTAGAATTCTGTCCTGGTAATAAAATAGGCAGGGTGGAAACTAAGAGGATCGTATGTCTAGGAGTCCAAGCCAAAGGGAGGAGGCTGGGGGTCCGGTGGGGTTACCTGAGCAGCCAGGAACAGACTGCAGGACACAGACACAGAGGAAGGGGAGCAGTGTGCTCAGCCCATCCCCATTGAGACCACTCACAGGGACAGACTCAGATCCAGCCCCAAACCCTGCCAGCACAACTGTACTAGGACATACCAGGCATTTCCACTTCTTTTTTTATAAGAATTTTCAGCATCTTTCCTTGGAACTTGGTTGTGAAATCCCCAAACATTAGCCCCAGCCTCCCCAGCCCTCCTGGCTGCAGTCCCTCAGGGCTCATCTGCAGGTTCAGATCCTCAGCCTGCACCTGGGCAGGGAATGGGGTGGCTGGAATTAGTCATGTCGCCCTAGACTGGGCTTGAGCTGAGGCACTAGGGCCTGTCAGGCCACCACGTTCCTCCTCCAACTCCACCCTACAAAGCTGGCCCAGATGCACTTGGACTGGGGCTTCAGTCTCCCTCACCCAGGCATCTAGTCCTCAGGGGAGAAGAACCCCACGCGTTTGCCTAGGCACCCAATGCCCACCCTGGTCTTGCCTGCTGTATCCCCCCGGGAGCTGCATCCTCTTCCTTCTGCTGGGGTCCTGCTGTGAGTGAAGAACCGACCACCGCGAACCTCCACACCACTGTCCCCGACTCACCGGCCTCCTGCTGTGTTCCACCCATGGGACTCTCCCAGTTGGTTACCCCACCCAGGAGGTGCTAAGTCCCTCTCTGGGCCCTGCCTGTCCTGGTCAGGCTCCTCAGTCCCTTTCCCTTCTGCCTCTTCATTGATTCCCATAGTCAAGGTCCCAGTCACTCCATCTGGCGCCTGGGAAAAGGAGGGACTCAGGGGCCACCATGAGGCCTGCCTCCATGCCCAGCCGGCCCAGGGACCTCAGGCACCAACCACCCAGCCATCTGCCCTTACCTTCTCCAGCTGGTGGACACCCTCCTCCACACAGCAGATAGAGGCCAGCGTGCGGAGCGCCTGGGGGTACAAGCACCGGAAACTGTCCTGCCGGCAAACCTTGAAGAGTGCTACGACCCCACCCTCCTGCCAAGAAAAAGAAAATGTGACATGACCTCACGTGTGACCTTCCCTGGGGCTGACTCCAGAATAACTGGCATCCCTCATTCAGCAGATGTGCTTTCAAGTCCTCCCTCCCCACCCCACACACACTTACATGCACGCTCACACGCTTACATGCACGCTCACACGCTTACATGCTCACACGCTTACATGCTCACATGCTTACATGCTCACATGCATGCCACAGTGAAACGCTGGCTCCAGAAATAACGTCACCCTGGATTGTCCAAGCTGGAGGTGGGATTCCCTAAATGCTTCTGGGGCTTGGTGGCAGGGGCCAAGTTAGGCATCTTTGCTAGAGCTGGGGGGCAATATCGTTCAACACAGTTCCCGGACACCTGGTGACTCCCTCTGAGCAGCTCCCCATGGAGCAAGCCTGGAGTCCCAGGGAACAGGTCCCAGGAACAAATCTGAGGCAGGCACAGGGCTCTGACTAGATGCCCAGGGCTGCTTCTTGCTCTGCCAGCAATCCCCATGCTACGCCTCACATCCTTCCAACCACTGCGGGAGGCAGACAAAAAAAAAATTCCGTCATTATTATAATGTATTCCCATTTTGTGATGGAAAAATCTGAAGTCCAGATGGGTAAAATCATTTACCCTAAATCCACATTGTCATTTTTTTCAGCCCTTTACTCCTATTTGTAAAAGGAAGGGGAAAAAAAACAAAAAAAAACTCTCTTAGGAACAATCACCCAGCTCTTAAACGTGAGCATGTAGTCTTCCTTTTGCAAGAGCTGCCTATGGAAATTTCTTTCCAGTGGAGTGTTCACCACCCGGCAAGAATCTGGGAGTGAGGAGCTCTCCTCCAGGTACCTGGTAACTAGTCATATTATTCTATAGTAGTCACTGGAGCCCACCTTAGCTCTGGGAGCAAAATGAGAGAGCCAACGATCACCAAGGGACCTCACCATGTTGCCCCGAAAACCAGTGGCAACTCTACCTCAGGCAGCCAGAGCAGGAGAAGCTGGGTACTGTGCATCTGGCTTTGCCCCGCTCCCTCTGTGGCCCCTTTCGCTGGGTTGTAGCAGTAAAGAATTCAGGAGCAACCATCCGAACTGGGCCTCTAGGGGCACTCGCCTTTCACCTCATCGCTTCTGGGTTTAACTAACTGCATTGCACCCGTTTCCAAAACTGAGCAAAATGTTATAGGAAGAAGGTGAGTTCAGCAAAATACCACCTTCTATCAGATTTTTGAGGACTCTGTCAACAAAAATTGTACTGAGCACCTACTATGTGTAGGGCTTTGTTCTGTGTGCTGAGGATGCAGCAGTGAATTACTGAAAACATAATGAATGAGCAATGGGAAGAGGAAGCAATGACTACTACGGCCCCACACAGGTTCACCCATCAGCTAAGAGTGATTGTAAAGTTTTATATAATACTTCCTCCTGGAGTAGTTGACTTGATGCAAAGGGGGCATATCTTAGGGCTGATAAATTCATTCATGCATTCAAAAAAATACTTGTGGTTTATTACAAGCCAGACACTGTGCTGGGCACCAAGCAAGACTGCCTCAGTCCCCGTCCATACTGAACTCACGGTCTGGCAGGGAAGGTAGATGGTTATAAAATTAGGGACAAAACTGGGTGGAGGTGCAATGAAATGGGCCTGGGTGCAAGGTTAAGGGAGAACAGAGCAGGAGCCCCTAACTCCTGGGGGCATAATAATCTGGGAAGGGTTTATAGAAGGGTCAGACAGAACCATCCTGATGTTAAACGCACATCATAACTCCAGTAAAAATATGTCTGGCATGAGACAGATGCCTACCCCTCTGGTTCCTTGTTCCGTAGTCCTTCCCCCCTGCTTTCCTGTTTCCCACAGCTCCTGGGACATCTGCATGAGGGTTGCTCATGAAGAACTCACTCAGAGAGTCACTGAAGCAAAACCAAGTTGCTCTTTAAAATGAGAAGAAAAGAAACGGGAGTCCTAAACTCTCCTCAGCCGGCCCTGCTGGCTGTTAATAGTCTCTCTCCAGATGTAAATATATGTACATATATACAGATGTGTATTTATACATGTGTGCTTATATTTATAATCATATATAGTATAAATATCATTTCTATATATATGTAGAGAGAGGAGATTGTTAGATGATTGATGGATAGACAGTTACATCTGGAGCAGACAATGAAGAAACAGAGCCACAGAGCATGAGGCCGAGAGCCAGGGTGGACGTGGCAGCCCTCCTATGGCTCAGGAGGCACTGAGCCCAGCACAACTATATTTAGGCCCCTGCATGCATTTGCACTGGATTCTCATTATATCTTCCCAAGCCTGTGAAAAATGCCCTTCCTAGCATTTTTATCTGATGGGAGAGGAAGGGGGAAATTCCTGGATCCAGACTAAAAGGATTCTAGTCCAAATCCTGGCTTTGCTGCTGGTTCACTTTGGCTAAAAATGGGGTATGACAGCTACATGATTGGGCTGTTAAGGATCAATTGAACTAACCTATGTGGAAGGGCCTAGTACCCAGTTCTGGCCAGTGGAGTGAGGGTCAGGCTATGGAAGGCTTCCTCATTAGAAGAGTGTCTCACACCCTCATGAAACGCTCATGAACCCCAAGGTCTGGGCTATGTGGGAGAGGTGGGCAGGCAGGAGTCACAGAGGAAGTAAGATGGAATGGTCTCGTGGACCACTCTGGAGTCCTCATTCAAGATCCAAGAACAGCACTCATCCTAGAGTAAAGCTGGGAATCGCCTGAGCTAGCAGAATCACTGTTGGCTGGAGCTTGTTTAATTTTATAGAAAGCTCTGGGCTCAGAGCCCAGCTATATAACAGCATGAATTATTCAGACAGACTGGGGATGAGTTGTCATTAAGCTGGAAGAGACCACTTGTAGGGTGTGTGGGCTGGTGGTGGAAGAGTAGCAGAGGAGCTGGGGGTGATTCAGATGAGGCACTGGGGAGTTTTCTGTGTTCTGTACTGCGGAAAGGATGGGGTTTGTCACCATTGTCACAAGGAGGACTGGGATTATCCTTTGGTCTTCTGAGGAACACAAGAGGCTGAGAGAACAGACTTCAGCCAGGCTGCCCAAGCTCCCTCCGGGAGGCAGCTCAGATAGAGGAAAGACCCAAAGAATGACCACAGTGGGCCCCAAAGAGGTGCATGAGGAAGGCCAGTGGGAGGAACTTCCCCACATCTGTCACCACATTGGGCACCCCTACTGAGCATCCAAGGTGAGGATGCCATGCAGGGCATGCCAGGGCCTCCCAGCTCCTGCATCTCTGCCAGGACCAGAAGCCCAAACACTGTGAGTCTTCTGGGGGAACTAGTCTCACCACCTTCCAGGCTGGAAAGATGGGAGTCCTCATTGAATCTTCTCTCTGCTTCAACCCTCCACCCACTCCATCCCTAGGACCGGAGACATAGAATGTTGAGATTGAGATTCTGGAGTCTGTAGACCTGGTCACAATCCCAGCTATGTATTAATATGTGTGACCTCGGAAAAGTTATTTAGCTGCTTTATGAACCTCTGTTTCTTCATCTTAAAAGTAGGAATTATAATTATAACATATCAAAAGACTGTGAGAGCATCAGATGAGATCCTGAGTGGAAAGCTTAGCACAGTGCTTGAGTGAAAAATGGACATGGAATGTGGGTGGGAGGAAGAAGGTGAGAAGGAAGGAAGGTAGGAGGAAGAGGAGGAGGAGGTGATGCTGAAAGGCAGTCCAGAACAGTAACCAAGAGCATAGTCTTTGCTGCCAAACAGCCAGGTTCAAATTCCAGTTGTCACTCACTAGCTGTTGACTTTCTCACGGTCTCAGCTCCCTGACCTGTAAAATGGGGGCATATACTGTCTACCAGAGAGGACCGTTAGGGGGTTTAAATACATTATTATGTCTAAGCCCTCAGAACATTATCTGGCACATAGTAGGTGCTGTGCAGATGTTTATTTTTCTATTACTCCTGCTACTACAGCTATCATCATCATCACCATCATCATCATCAAAGTTGGCCACTTCCAGCTTCAGGAATCTCAGATTCTCCCATTTTCCCCTCACTGCTGCCAATGACCCCCAACCTGACCTTCACGAGCCTGGAGTGGGCAAGCTCATCATGTGCAGTGCACCAGGAGCAGGGAAAGAAGAAATAATGATTAAGAAGGAAACAGATTTGTCGTGGCAGGAATTTTACCTGGAAAGGGAAGGACTGTAAATTTTAGCCAACTGGGCTGGTGACATGGAAAGAGCACTGACTCCAGAGCTGAACAAATCTGGTTTTAAGAGCTCAAGGTAGTCAACCTCTGTGAGTCCTGGAGTCCTCATCTGTAAAACAGGGTTACTGATGCCCACCTCAGAGGGGTGCATCTGGATGAGATACAATAACCGTATGGGAAGTGCCAGCACAGGGCCTGGACACATAGGAAGTCACCAATAAATAGTAATTCTGCTTGTTGCTGTTAATATTCAGTGCAACTCATGTATTTTCTTGGTAGGCTCTAGTGGAGTGTGGCCGATGTAACACTCAAAGGATCATTCCAAATCTTTAAACAACTACTGGGCATGGTTCTTGAGAGCCCAGTGCTTGTGTTGGGGAGTGAGGAATAGATAAGTAGCTGAGGAGAGGGTGGAACAGGTGAGGAGCCTATAGACAGAAATGGAGGAAGTGATGACTAAATGTAGAAAATAATTCACCTTAACCTTCTGTTTAAAAATGGGGTAGGATAAAATTAAAATTGCATCCTTACTTTCCACATAAAAACAGCAGGAAAATTAGGCATGTGACCTCCTCATGTCGCAAAGGAGAAGCTAGTGCCCCAGTAACCTGGCCAACCTTGCCAGTGAGCTAATGGCACAGCAGGGACAGGAGCTGCCCTCTGGTCCCAACCCAAGCCTATCTCCTCCGCTTTCTACCACTGGAAATGTTTGGGATCAAAGTTTAATCAGAGGTAAGGTCTGGTCCCAGCAGGAAACTAACTCTACAGGAGGCCAAACACCATCTTGGCTTATATCCAAATGCATGTTCCCTCTCTGCTCTCCTGAAAGTAGAGCACAATGCAGGCAAGTGGTATGAGCTGTCTACACCAAGCAGCACATAGAGACAGACCTTGAGTACTCAGGCCCTGGAATAGGATACCCAGAGCTTCAGAGCCTGTGCCCAGCAAAGTTTCCTTCCCAGGAAACTTCAAGGCCTGTTCTTTCCAAAACATAAAACACCTTCAGATGAATGGCCCACACTGCCATTCAGAAGAGGTCCTCACCCCATCCAGCCCTCAGATCCACACAGGCAACCCAAATACAGCCAGTGCAACTCGTTTTGAAATGGAAAATCTTCATTGTGCCAAAAGAAATTTAGCTAATTACTGTTTGAAGTTAATCATTAAACTGACATTGAGTTTGTTTCAAGCCCAGAGGCTGGAGCAGTTCTCTGTTCCCACATAGCACCTAGACAGACCACTGCTCTTGACCAAGATGAATGATTGAGTCACAGAATGCTTGGAAAGGACAGATCCAATGCTACCCCCTCCATCTCTTTGCCCCAATACCACCACAAGCTCTTCAAGTTAAATTGGTCCTAAATGACTCCCAAAGAAATTAATGTGTCCTCAACACAAGTGGCACATTAGGACCCTACAGTTTCACTGCTGAATTCTACCAAATATTCAAAGAACTAATACCAATCCTCCTTAAACTATTCCAAAAAAATTGAGGAGGAGGGGATACTCCCAAATTTTTCTACCAGGCCTGTGTCACCCTGATACAAAAACCAGACAAAGACACAACGAAAAAGAAAACTATAGGTCAATATCTCTAATGAACACAGATACAAAAATCCTCAACAAAATACTAGCAAACAAAATTCAATAACACATTTAAAATATTATTCATTATGATCAAGTGGGATTTATCCCAGGGATGCAAGGATGGTTCAACATAAAAAAATCAATCAACATGATATGTCATATCAAAAGAACTAAAGACAAAAACCATATGATAATTTCAATCGATACTGAAAAAGAATTCGATAAAATTCAACATCCTTTCATGATAAAAACTCACGAAAAACTGGGTATAGAAGGAACTTACCTCAACATGATAAAAGTGATATATGACAGACCCACAGCAAGTGGCATACTGAATGGGGGAAAACTGAAAGCTTTTCCTCTAAGATCTGGAACAAGACAAGGATGCCCACTCTCAGCATTGTTATTAGACATAATGCTGGAAGTTCTAGCTAGAATAATTAGACAAGGGAAAGAAGTAAAGGGCATCCAAATTGGAAAAGAAGTAAAATTATCCTTGTTTTTAGACTAAATGATCTTATATCAAGAAAAAGACTCCACCAAAAAACTATTAGAACTGATAAATTCAGTAAGGTTGTAGAATACAAAATCAACATATAAAAATCAGTAGCATTTCTATATACCAACAGCAAACAATATGAAAAAGAAACCAAGAAAGTAGTCCCATTTACAATAGCTACAAATAAAATAAAATACCTAGGAATAAACCTAACCAAAGAAGTTAAAGACCTCTATAACAAAAACTATAAAACACTGATGAAAGAAGTTGAAGAGGATACAAAATTTGGAAAGATATTCCACGTGCATGGATTAGAAGAATCAATACTGTTAAAATGTCCGTAATACCCAAAGCAATCTACAGATTCAATACAATGCCCATTAAAATACCAATGACATTCTTCATAGAAATACCAAAAGTAATCCTAAAGTTTATATGGAACCACAGAAGACCCAGAATAGCCAAAGCCATCCTGAGTAAAAACACAAACAAACAAACAAACAAAAAAAACTGGAGGAATCACATTACCTGACTTCAAATTATACTACAGAGCTGTGGTAATTGCTACTGGCATAAAAACAGGCACATAGACCAATGGAACTGAATAGAAAACCCAGAAGAAAATATACACATCTATAGTGAACTTATCTTCGACAAAGTTGTCAAGAACATACAGTGGAAAAAGGACAGTCTCTTCTATAAACAGTGCTGGGAAAACTGGATATCCATATGCAGAAGAATGAAACTAAACCTTTATCTCTCACAGTATATAAAAATCAAAACAAAATGCATTAAAAACTTAAATCTAAGATCTGAAACTGTAAAACTACTAAAAGAGAACATTAGGGAAATACTTCAAAACATTGATCTGGACAAGGATCCCCAAAGCACAGACAACCAAAGCAAAGTTGGACAAATGGAACCACATCAAGCTAAATACCTTTTGCACAGTAAAGGAAACAATAAAAAAAGTGAAGAGACACCCCACAAAATGGGATAAAATATCTGCAAACTACCCATCTGACAAGGGATTAATAAGTAGAATATATAAGGAGTTCCAAGAACTCAATAGGATAAAATCAAATAATCCAATTAAAAAATGGGCAAAGGATCTTAATAGACATTTCTCAAAAGAAGATACACAAATGGCCAACAGGTATATGAATAAATGCTCAACTTCATTAGTCATCAGGGAAATGCAAATCAAAACTACAATGATATCATCTCGTCCCAGTTAAAGTGGCTTTTATTGAAAAGATAGGCAATAACAAATGCTGGTGAGGATGTGGAGAAAGGGGAGCCTTCACACATTGTTGGTGGGAATGTAAATTAGTGCAACCACCATGGAGAACAGTATGGAGGTTCCTCAAAATACTAAAAATAGAACTACCATATGACCGAGCAATCCCACTGCTAGGTATATATCCAAAAGAAAGGAAATCAGTATACTGAAAAGGTATCTACACTGTTATGTTTATTGCAGCTCTATTCACAAAAACCAAGATTTGGAATCAAACTAAGTGTCCATCAATGGATGAATGGATAAAGAAATTGTGGTACATAAACACAATGTAATATTATTCACTCATAAAAAAGAATGAAATCCTGTCATTTGCAGCAACATGGATGGAACTAGAGAACATTATGTTACATGAAATAAGCCAAGCACAGAAAGACAAATCTCTCATGTTCTTACTCATTTGTGGGTGCTAAATATTAAAATAATTGATCTCATGGAGACAGAGAGTAGAGTGATGGTTACCAGAGGCTGGCAAGGGTAGCAGGGAGGGGAGGAAAAAGTGGGGATCGTTAATGGATACAGAAATATAGTTAAATAGAATGAACAATATTTGATAGCAAAACACAGTGACTACTATCAACAATAAGTTAGGGTGTTCTTTAAAATAACTAAAAGAGTAGAATCGGAATGTTCCTAACATAAAGAAATGATAAATGCCTGCAGTGATATATACTTCAATTACCCTGATTTGATTAATTCACATTAAATGCTTGTACCAAAAATCACATGTACCCTATAAATATATACAACTGATTATGTACCCATAATAACTAAAAATTAAATATATATATATAATAGAGTCGATATATGTGAATTGCCTTCCAATATATACAAATCTAGCCTGAATTTAAATGTCCATAGGGAGTGCCACACTATCTTTGCATTTCTCAAATACACTGACAGCTTGCATTAAAATTGGAGGATACGAGAGATGGGAGATAGGGGAGCTCACTAAAATTCCCCATACCCAGTGAATCTGTTTCTGGCCATAGGATAAGCCATTGGATACTCACCAGCCCCTCAGGGACCCCTAGAGAAGTCGGGTTAAATCAACCTCAGATCCCTCCCAGCTCTCAGAGATTTTGGATCTATGAATTTGTCACTTACTCATTCAACAAACATTCTTTGAGACCTGCTTTGTGTAGGCATTGCACTAAGTTTACAGAGATGATTCAGATGTCTCTGTCCTCAAAAAGCACACAGCTGAAAACATGCAACAAAATAGAATATGGTAAGTGCTGAGACAGTGCCAGATACTCTTTATAGACACCACAGGTGGGAGAATGTCTGAAAAGCAATACAGAAAAATGCAGCTGAGCGTGGAGCTGAGCAAGAGTTTTCCAACTGGCAAACAAGAGAGAAGGGTATTCATACCACAAAGACAAAACGTATGAAGGTCATGACTCATGACCTTGTTCATCAAGAGCTACCAGGAAAAGAAGAGTAACACAAAGCTACGAAAGGACAAGGCCAATAGGAGATGATGGCACTTTGAGAAGACCGGGTGGACTTCTCAGAGAGATCCAGCCCCACCCACAATGAGACTGACAACCACCTTGGGGTCTCAGACAGCTCAAACCACATTTGGGAAGGCAGTCCTCTGCCCTTCCCTGAGACAAGCGGCTGGGACAGCCACGGCCACCCCAGCCCAATGGCCAGAATGTAGGACACACACTATAGAGCCAGGGGAGAGATGGAGGTTATCTCTGGTCTCCTGCAGCCTGGGGGAGGGAGAAACTGATAGGAAGGCTAAAAAGGAGTATGCAAACAGAATTGAGATGAATTACTTAAATCAAGCCTACTTTGCAATTTAGCTGGCATTCTTTCCCCTTGTATTTCTCCAGCAAGTCCTTGCATTTTGTTTTGTTTGGAGATTTGTACCGCCTCCCTTTTTGTGAGGAGTAGGACAGCTTAGCAGTAGTACTGCTTAGGAAAGGCAGTGACTGGGTGTATTTTGGAACCCATGTTGTCCTGATGCCTGCTGAACACTGGCCAGTGCCCTTAGTGACAAAAGAATGGGAAGCCCAGATTCTCCTCCTGCTTTTCCAGGGCTCACAGGCAGATGCTGAGGTTCTTGAGACTCCAAAGGGGACACAAAAAGAGAATAAGGGCACTGGACAAGACCCTTGAGAACAAATGCCTCTGAATTTGAGGTGAAGGTCATTTTGCAGACCTATTCCTCCTATTTCTCCTGAAAACATTACTGCTAATTATTATGGGGTGTAGGTTGTTATGGTGATAGCACTAAGACATGTGGGTGGGGGGTTAACCTATGTAGACAAATCTCTATATGAAAAAAATTTCCTTCAAACTGGGTTTTAGACATTTCCATATCTTACATCCATGATGTCAGGGGGCTACATAAGGTCATTCAATCTTCTAAAATGTGATACGCCAGATGGTCTTTGTATCCACTGCATCATCCTGTGGACACGAGGGATACCACAGCCACCAAGAAGGAATGGATGTGAGGACATGGGGAAGGAAGGTTGAGATTTATAACAGACACCACAAAAAGAAAGGCAGTAGAAGCTCTGGGGGTAACATCTTTTTGTCTCAAGTGGGAAATGAGATCAGAGAGGCAAGCCACCTGTTAAAGATGGAGACACCAAGACCCAGATAGGACAGATGACTCTCCCAAGGTCATGCAGCAAGCTATGCTGGAACCAAGACAGACCTCCTGAACCAGCTGTTCCCACTGAACAAATGAGAGCTTCTTCCTTCTTTCCCCATCCTGCCATTCTGGCCCATAATCACAAAGCTCACCTTGGCTATGATGCGGCACAAGGGTGCCCCCTCCTGGGTCAGGCTGAACAGGTTCCCTGTGGTGGACTCCATGGTATAGATATTATCTGAGGCATCAATTTTTCTCACCAGTGCCTAACAAGAGAGAGAAAATTCAGCTGGTTACTCACCCTCATATGCTCTGTGATCATCTTAATACCAGTGATTCCTAATACCATGCTCCTAATAGCCCCTCTGGAATCTATAACCCTGCCTCATCCACCACCCCTTTGTGGGGGCAATGAGGTTCCAGCTTTGGGAAGGACATGAGTCAGGGTGAGGTCTGAGCTACATGTCAGAGATACGGAATAATATGTCCTGAGGCATGGACAAAAATTTGCCCTGCCCCAGCCAATCAGAAAATCAGCTCTCAACCTTGATAGGCTCAATAAATACCACTTCATTGTGCTACTGGCTCCCAATGAAAATGGAAACCGTCAGTTACATAAACAAACCATTAAGCTGAAATCTAGTGAGTTGCTACAGCTATGACCAAAAAATGTGCTCATTTTGCATGGTGATTAGCCAGTGGTAGACTCCAGTTGAGTGATGGGTTCAGGAGTTAAGCCAGGAGAAACACTCAACAATAGCTTACTGCCTGGGGGACATTTGTTGAGACAGTTGCACTCTACAGTAGCTCACTGCTTGGGTGTACAGCCAGGCCAAAACAGCAACACTGGAATCCTGTCAAAGGGTGGGTGACTCAGTGAAGAACACCATACTGATCAAGGCTGAAACAACTAAGTCTAGTGGTGAGAGGGGCTGGGAATGACTGAAGATACAACCAAGGGAGGCCCAGAAAGGAAAACAAACGGAAGATTCATTAACAAATAAGATATGAAGATTATTCCTAGAAAAGTTAAACTAATTGCTGGGAAAAAATTCTTTCATGTACCTTGAAACCACTTCATAATCAGCTGTTTGCTTTGGAGCATTTGATTTATTGATTATAAATAATTCCTACCTGCTAATTAATGCCAGTTGCTCAAGTTTCTCCTGGGAGGTGCGGAGATAGAGCCTGAGGGAGCCGCCTTTGAGGGCTTCACACAGGAAGCTGGGTGCTGTGAGCGGCCACTTGTTCAGTTTCAGTTACCATGCTTATTTTAAAATATTAAGACTGATTTATTTTTAACTAAACTCTGGTGTTACAGAAGAGAGCAACTTAGACACTTAAAAGCAACACTTAGAGCAACTGAGCCTTTCTTTGCCTCAGTTTCCTCATCTGTAAAATGGTATAAGTAAGTGTCCATCTTTTAAGGAGGTTGTGCCCCTTTCTTAAGGTTGTCAATATATACATAAAGGACTTCTAAAGATAGCTGCCACGTAGAAGCAAACTAAAATTGTTAACAGTTATAATTTTGTGATCTTGAGCAATTGAGATAAACTCCCTATCCCTCAGTTTCCCCATTTGCAAAATTATTACAATTAAGGAGGTTTGAGGCTCAAGGTAAATGGTTCTGCCTTTTTTCTTCTTTATTCAAACCCATGGAATTCTTCACACACACAGCACGCTAATCCTCCGTAGAGCAGTCTAAGATTAAGTATGTGTTTAATCAAACTACGTTAAATACAAAAATTATTCTCTAAGTTGATAGATGCCTCTTGTGAGAGATTCAACAAAAGGTAAAATTAATAACCAAGATTTGTCACTACAAATCTCTGTAATGATCACACTTCTTAGAACCTTCCCCATTGTTACGGTAAGCAGCCACACATGGGATGCTAATGCTCACATGAAAATGCAGATTTCATATCTTAGGGTCCTGTACCTAAATGATAATTACCTAATGTTCCTGATTAGTGTTTGCACTTGAAGCAAATTAGCATTACATTAAACAATTCAAACCCAATGTCTTTTGCAATCAGCTGCTAATATTAGACCATTTAAATCAGAGAATAATTTCATGTTAATATCTATACACATATATACACTAATTACACCTCAGCTATGTCTCTGTGAATCAGATCTCTGACAAAGGAAAGTTGTAAGCATCCTTTCCACAGCATAAATCTGTGATACGAGATTAAAGGCACCACTGAAATCAATTATGTCAGATCTGGATGGAAGGGACCTGTGATATCTTTTGTCCAAACCTTATTTCACAGTCAAGGAAACTGAGACATAGTCATGACCAAGGTCACACATGTGATCCAGGGTGAAGCTGGGCCCTGACCCCTGTGAATCCAACTTTCCATTTTCAAAAGTTGGTGAATCCATCTCCTTGAACGGTGGCAGGACCCCACCTTGTAGAGTGGAGCTGGAAGCCTCAAGGTTCTCACCAAATAGGGGAGTGGTTCTGCCTCCCAGCTTCCCATTCACATCCAGCACTGTGCGGTGTGGTGGGAACCAGAGCTCCTGCAGCAAGAGGCATAGCTGAGTGGAGACCCTGCTGCTGCTGCCCCTCTGAATCTTCCCTGCGCTCTTGCCAAGGCCACATCTCTCCTGAGCCACTCCCAGCTGTGGCCAAGCACAGCAGGACTATGGGACCTCTGACAGGTGACTCTGGCTTGATTACCTCTATGAGCTTCTTCCTTCCTCCTTTTCTTTCTGGGATGTCAGATGGGCAGCGTGGCTTTCCGTGCCTGCTCCTGCTTCCTCCCCTTCCTGCTCCACAGGAGTCGCCTATCTCATCCTATCTTAGTGACGTCCTCAAAGCAATGGGGTCAAAAACTAAGGGTTTTTTTTTTCAGGAACTCAAGGAGAAATTAGAGAAGTTTCAATATTATGCCTCACTCTATATCATGAGAAGAGTGGTGAAAGAATGAAAACAAAATTAAGGACTATACGTTGAATGACAAATATTTACTTAAAAGACAGACTAGGCAGATATGAAACAAACAAAAAAATAAGATCTTTGTAGAGCCAGAGAAAGGAATATAAAGAAGTTAAGGAGATGCATGCAGTCTAACTGGTCTACATAAAAAAAGAAGGATGTATTTTTAATCGTTCCTCCATCAGAAAGAGTGACTGCAACCCAATGAAATCTATCAGAAGGGAGGTGAATTCTCAAAGAGCAGGCTGGAATGAGTCTCTCAGAAGGAGCCAGGAAAATATTGGGAAGCTCCTTCCTAAAGCTCTAGATGGAGACCATAGTCAGACATCTATGCGAAGGGGTTGCATAAAATCTAGGCAGACCTGACAGGATGGTAGATTACAGAGGGCTACTGATTCTTTTCTACTCCTTCCATAGACAGATCAGTTCTAATTTTCCTCCCCTTGAATCTAGCTAGCCCTAGAACCTTGCTTGATCAACAGAAGCCAGCACTTGGCAAAAGTGATGTCCTAGGACTTCCAAGGCCAGGTCATAAGAAGCCGTGAAGCTTCCACCCCAGGCCTCTTGGATCACTGTTTTGGGAGCCCTGAGCAGCCAGGTAAGAAGTTTGATAACTCTCAGATTGTCATGCTGGAAAAGCCATGTGTAGGATCCCTGTCAACCCTCTCCGCACTGAGACCAGCCTTGCAGCCACCACTCAAGGCACTAGACATGTGAGTGAAGCTGCCTAGGACTCTCCAAACCACCTGCCGGCTGCATGTTACCTCTGTTGATGCCACATAGAATGGAACAATCACTCAGCCTAGCCCTCCTTGGTTAAATTCTTGACCCTTAAAATCATGAGATATAATAAAAACAGTTGTTGTTGCATTTTTTTTTTCATTATGCTTTAAGAGAGCTCTGGAACATCAGAAATGACTACAGAAATCAGCACGAACTAACTATTCGAAGGATTACTGCATAAATTTCCAGGTGACAGTTTTTGGAAGTGCAGATGTAGCATTTCTTGTTCCTAAGGGAACATGCTGGAGAAATGTATGAATTAGGACTCTGAGGGCATACTGGAGAGAAAATAATAATTGAATCCAGGCTTGGACTAGCTATTCATCAGATGGGAAAATACCTCCTGGGTGGGAATACCCAATTTAGGAAGGTAAGTGCGGATAAGATCTGTTAGAACTGGAGGCTTTTGGAAGACCCAAAACATAACCGATTTCATTTCTTTCAATAAGGGAAATCCCCAAGTCTAGAAGAGTTTGCTGGAAAAACAGACAAATGTGTTAGAAAGCAAAGAGAAGTAAAGGTGGGAGAAGCTGCTCAGATATCACTGCTACATTCACTCTGTGAGTTACAGAAGGAAAGAGACCCACGTGAAAAGGACAGTAAACCCTTAGAAACTCAACCGAGTCTCTCTGAAAGGAGTAGGAAATTAACAGGAAAGAGAACACTGGAGGGATAGTTCATTACTGCAAAAAAAGATGTAGCATACACTAATACTACTCAAGCCTGGAATATTCAAAAGGCATAGAAAGATGCTATTTTGAGAAGCACCTGGCAGACGGACTGGTAGTCATCTCCAGGACTATGCAGTCAGACATCAGGAGCATCAATAGTGGCCTCAGTTGAGGTATCTGCTGAGGGTGATTCTCTCAATGCAACAAGAAGACCTCTCTAGCAAATAGGGGTTTCAAGGCCTAAGCAATTCCCTAGAGTAAGAGGCAGGAACCACAGCCATCATGATATAGAACTAGAAGTACCTCTGTATCCTATGTCAAAAGAGTTTTTCTTATTTAGCCCTAAAAAAATTTTGAAAAATATGTGACTCTTTGCACATTTTTAATTTGGCAGCTAAAATTGTATACCATAAGTATAAAAAACAAAGTTGGAAAGAATGTAATTTCCAGCAGATTGTAAATATTGACATAAAGTAAAACCATTACATCACACTTTCAGATGTGTTCAATGGAATCTAAATACCAAAACAATTTGATACCAGCATCATCTATTTAAATATCCATGAATAATTTCTTTCTTTAACATTTTGCATCTTTTCTTTTCACTGCTAAATTTATATTCCTATTTCAACTTTCTCTCAGAATTTTACCTTATTGCAATACATTTAAGTTTTAAAGTGTTTTATTGATCACCCTTATCATGCTTATCATTGACACTTGAAATTTTATTTCCTGTTACTATAAGACTCCAAGTGCTTTTTTAAAAATATTTTTATGGTTGAGTTATTGTTACAATTATTATCAGCATAATTGGTCAAAACTAAATAGGTTATAAATTTTGATAAATAATTATAAATCATAAAAATTAAAATTTTATTATAAGTATATCTCTTAATGAGATGAATAGGTCTTTTTATCCTTCCTAATTCATTTATGTATTCATGATTGAATATTGACTTAATGCTATATTTTTGGATGTAAACTCTGAAAAACCATGTTTCCATAAATCAAAAAAGAGGAATGGGAGGAGTTTGTGTAGCTACACTTCTCAACACTTTGGGCACCTTCTGAGTTATATAATCACATAATGATCTATCATCAAACACTATTTTTAATGATCTAGCAGCTGATAACTCCTCTAAATCAGTCCTCCTCTAAATTACTAAAAGCAAAGAATTGGAAACCACTTGACTTGCAAAAGCATTTGTTACCCAATCATTAGAGTCATTCATTCACTTTCTCAATTTCTGAGAAAAATTCTGAAAGTACCTTACCAAGACTTATCAAATAACTATTAATTATAACCATTATGTTTTTAGTTAGAGAAACTTGGGTCACCCAAATTATTCAGAAAGGATTGGGAAAATCAAAATATTATTAATTTCATTGCCAATACAATTTTTAATAAAATATTTTTGTTTTTCAAATATATTTTATCAAAACTATGAAGCCACAGCTTTTGCTTATTTAATTTATAGGAAATACCCACCTATAACCTAATTGGCAAAGAAAGTCCTTTTAGTCAGCCCAAGCAGCCAAGTCAGACTCAATTGTCTTTCAATAAAGACTTGACTTCATTTTTAATTTAAAAATTTTTATATGTATTTTAAGAAATGCTAAAAACCACGGAAAAATAATTATGAAAGCCATTCTCTAAGGGAAAATGCTAAAAACTGTCAATATTAAAATAAAGTAGACCTAAAATAAAACTTGATTTATTTGCATATGTTATAAAGCCAAAACAAAACAATTTATTGAATTTGTAATAATGCACAGTAATATGTAGCTAACATTCTAGGTTAATTATAAATCTAAGATATGATAAAAGACATGGTATTCCTTTAGTAAGTATCTGTATATATGTATTAAAGTTTGGTGTTCATTTTTAGGGAATAATTAAATAAGAACTGAGAATTTAAAAATGGTAAATAATTGCATTAATTTTAGTGACTCTCATGATCAAACTTTCCTATGTATTTAAAGAAGGAAAAAGGTATATACTGCCTAAATCTAATTAGTCCAGCTGCTAACAATTAATTGTATCTTTCATTAACAGGAAGTAGAAAGTAGTATAAATATTTCAAAAAATATTGTGACAATATAAACTTTCATTGTTTCTTAAATAATGTACATCAAATATGAAAAAAATCATAAAAAACTTGCTTCTGTATTTCATCCAATATACTTTGAAAAATTTGGTCATTTTCAAAAACATTCCACTTACATCTAAAAGAATCAGTATCATTATTAACCTTTAGAATCTCTTCAAAGACACTTTTCAGCAAATGTCACATCCTAGGAATGAGTATGAAAAATAGCTGAAAGAGATTGCTTGCATTTAAGTATATGCCCTAAAAAAGCCTTCTTTAGCATTTGAAGTGTCCTATCAGTGCTCTCTTTGCTCTGGTCTAAGGAGAATGTCCCTCTTTACACTATTTGAGAATAAATGGATGGAAAGGATAGAATAAATTGGAAACTTTCAAAACCACCCCTCCAACCATACACTATACCATATATCCAAATTCAGAAAATGCCCACACTGGGAAAAACACACAATTTCTAATGCTTCTCTCAACATAAATATGTATAAAGAACGAAAATAACTCCTGGAGGCCTAAGGGTTTTATGGTTCTTGAATCAAGCGACGTTCCTTTGTTTGGTCCCCCACTCCCATCCCATGGTTTTTGCACAGCGGGGCAATGCACTGGAAGATTTCGGATGAATCAAGAGTATGCCTTTCTTTTGGAAAGTAACAGAAGGGCTATAAAAAACTCAGAGTATTATTTGGAAGATCATTTTTAAGAAAGGAAACAAATGAAAATTGAAGATCTGGAAATAGAGTTCCTTAAAACAATATGTGCTTGCATTTCTCCTGGGAAATCTTTGGGAACCAGGGAAATGCAATGCATTCGAAGTAGTCTGAAGACCACTGGTCTAAGTCGCTGCAAGGAGTCCAAATCAGTGCAGCCTAGTGTGGCAGAAACACAGGGCTTAGAGGGAACTAGAAATTAAGACATTTTGAATATGCTGGATGGGAAAGAATGCAAATCAAGCAAGTCCTTGCACAGAAGTTGCAAATGCCTGACTTTGCAGGAAGAAGAAAACGTTTCAGATGCCCTTCAATGAGAAAGGAGATGTTTTTCTCCCATATATGGTAAACACAGTACCACAATTAACCCACGGTGGATGTGTTCCCCCAGTGACTGAGTGTTCACAGATCTTTATGGACATGAACACCTGAAATAAGCTGACTGGCACCCTGCCAAGGCTGCAACCAAGACAGTCTCAGCCGCTCATTATCTTTTCCTCAGCTACAGATGAGTGTCTGTTAAGGCCTTTGAGCCTGGGACAAAATGTCAACTGGAGTTCCTGTCCTGGGAATTAAGGATTGGCCTATTTTCACTTTCTGTGAGCATAGGGGTAGTGCTGTGATATCACGCTGTACCAGTATTAAGGGCTCTTTGGACCCTGTCACTTATGGTTGGAAAAGACCAGTACGAAGTGAGAAATCCTGAAGGACCCCTCCCGTTCCCGCAGAGACATTGGGACTGCAGCCCCTGAGGGGAGTCAGAGACGACTCCCCACACACTGGAATGGGGCCTCCTGGCTGAGAAGAATAGAATAAGAAAATTGATGAGATTATATTAAGAGTAAAAGGGTTCTTTTTTTTTTTTTTTTTTTTTTACTTTATTTTCTCCCAAGAAACTTTAAAATGGGATGGGGGCATATTAAATTTCTGGAAATCTTTATATTTCTTAGCAGGTAAGTATGTTTGGATTCTCTTTTTTTTTGCCATTTAATCTCATTGCAGCCTCTGCTTACCTACATTGGACAACATGGCTGAGCAAAATCTGAGAGCTGGAAACAGAATAGGAAGCCAATTTTGAGCCAGTTGCAAAACATCCTTAGAGTTCACTTAATGACCATAATATTTTGAGTAATTTCTGAGCCTTCTGGAAGCAAAGTCTAAATTGCCCATGGTGACTTCAAAAGGACCCACAAAAGGAGTTGAGGTTGTTATGTGGGGGGATGGCTCTGTGAAGGCAGGAAGGGACTTCCCCACAGACAGTGGACCCCCAAGTGACCCAGCCACACTCCTGCCAAACCACAGCCTGGGTGGGGTTTCAGCAAGGCCACCTCTGCTGGTCTTGCTCCTACTCCTCCCTCTCACCTCACTGACAGGGCAGGGATGAGCTGTCTGACTGGGCAGTTTGGGAAAAGGAACTGATTGTGCTCAGCTTAGTGTCTCCCTCTCTCCTCTCAGGATGGTCCTTCTGGTCTGACCTCTGTCATGGGATAGGTGCTTGTCCCTCAGGTGAGCCCTGAGATTGTCCAGCTCTGCCTGGGACAAGGAGGAGAAATTTAGTGGTGAGATGAAGTTTTAACAAGCTCTCTCAGCCACGGAGCCAAAGCTATGTTCCCCAATTAGTTTTATTTTAAAAAGGTGATATTTAAACTAAAATAAAAATTATTGACTCAGTGATTAGGTGAATGAACATAACACATATCCTCATGAAGCTGATCAAAGACTGAAAGATATAGGCGAGCGTCAATTTGTTCAATACAGAGTTCCCTAAGTTGTCTTCAAGTAAATCAATTTTTGTAAGTCAAGTCTTCTCCCCTTACCTCTCACATGGCTAATCCTTTATTCTCATATAGACTAATCATCATTGTTCATGAATTTCCTGTTAACATTAAGTCTTAAATTTTTCCCTCCCCACAAACTAGTTAAATTATCTTAATAAACAATTAGGAGATTAGGAGTCTTCTTTAGCAAAGCTTGTTGTTGGTTTCTCTTAAGGCAGAGCAGGTCTCTAGTGAATAAAGCAGATGGCACAATCAGGAGACTGCCACCAATTGCTCGTGTGTTATCACATTTACCCCTAACCACAACCCACTGTAGAGGTCAGTCCACTAGGGGTCAGAGAAATTAAGTAACCTGCCCAAGTTTGCACTGCCAGTAAGTAGCAGTCAGGATTTGCACCCTGCTATGCCTGCCAACTCTATGCTTAGTCACTGCCCCACAATGCCCACATTCATAGACTTACATACCGTCAAGATTGGAAGAAACCTTACAAGTCATTCAGCCCAACCTCCATCTTCTACCTATGTCCCCCAAGCCACGGCTTGCCCATCTGAGCGTTCCTAAGGCAGCCCCTTCTGTTGTTGGGCAGCCCTGTTGCTTCACAAACTTCTTTATACATGGGATATTCTGTAGATTTGATCCACTGGCCCTAGGTCTGTCTTCCCTTTTGGGCTCCCAAAGCACAGAACCTTGTAGGTAGCAGAGTGTCCATCCCTAGATTAAACATCCCTGCTCCTCCAACTATTCCTCACAAACTGTGATCTTCAGCCCTTCCCCATGCTCCTAGGAACTTCCTCTGAGCACAATCACTGTCAATCAACCATCTATGGCCCAGAACTGGACATAATATGTTCCAGAATGGAGCAGACCCCTGCAGAATAGTGTGAGATTATCACAAGTATGTCACCACATACGTGTGTGTGTGTGTGTGTGTGTGTGTGTTTGTGCGTGTGTGGTGGGGGAGAAGATTGCTCCTACATGGCTTCCTAGTGCTAAAAGAATATTTCCCAAACTGCATTTCCTGAAACATCTTAGAATAAGTAAATAGGCACTTTAATGATAATAATTTGAAAATTCTGTGACCCTGTAAGTTTGCAATATACCACCTAACCTTCTATGCCAGGTACTGTTCTGGTCACTAGAGATATATGCATGAACAACGCACAAAAATATCCCCATATATGGAGGCTACAAGTCAGACAAGAAACACTACGAGTGTGTGAGGACCTTTTGGAAGATTTGCAATGCAGAATGGCACATCATAGGAGAAGTTCTGATGCAAAGAAATAGATTTGATTTCATTTACATCAAGACATCCCAAATATAGGATCCTGGTATAATTACCAGCATCCTGGAGAACAGTATTTGAGTCACTAGTTTAGGAAACACATGCTCACATCACTGAACAGAAATTACCTTGTCTTCAGCCAATATATTTCTGCTGTCACTGCTGTCCTGTATGGAAACCTTCTAATGTAAAAAGAAGCTAAAGATCAGCCAAAAAAATATTCTGAGCATGGCAAGCTCAGCCCTTAGGAGAGCTTAGATGATGCCATGGGACATTCTGGCAGGGAAGGGGGAGAGCACTAGGAAAGGAAACAAATGGGCAGATGAATAGAGGACAAAACTCTGCTGATCCCACCAGGGGAGCGAGGCCAATGAGGGACCAAATTCTAGCAGAGGAGTAGCTGATCCTGCTCTGCTCCCAGGCCAGGCTTCAGTGACCCCGCTGGTCAGACCTGGCAGTGGAGCAGGGGACAGCCAGGAAGTAGGAGCACTGGATAAGGAATTCTACCCTGAATAAGGTCAGAATGAAGAAAAACCAGAATGGATCCAAATACACAGACCAAAAGGTCCCAGTAGGCTCCCGGCGGGCCCAGGGAGCTTTTCCCAGAATCTCGTGAACTAGAGCATCAAAGATACCCTATCCCTTTGCTCCCTGGTAGAAAGGACTGATGACTAGTTCCAAACCCGGCTGGATCTTATTGACAATCCAACTTAACACTTCCATTTCAGCCCTTTTAATTGAACCTGGCACTTCCAGGCAGGTGGTTACAAAGTCAGCATAAAGAGCAGCAGCCGGCCCCTGTGCCCCTGCTCAGACATTCCTCCAGGTCCTCTGCCCCACTGCGAACTTCAATATTCCCCACTCATCACTTCCTCGATTTCTTCACCTATTTTGGTCCCCGTGTCCTGTGGGTCCCTCTGGACTTGATGGTTCAGTTTGGGGTAGGAACCCCAGCTTGAGCCATCGCCCGTCCCGACCTGTGATGTCAGTATTGGCTCGTCAGTATTAAGTGCCTGCCCCAGTGCCCCAGCCTTAAGCCATCCCTCCCCTTTGTCCCTGTCAGGGCAGGGAGAGTGGCATCGGAGGACCTTACTGTGGTTGGGAGGGTGAGAAGGCCTGGGACCAGCTGCATTGACGTGGGGTGCAGGCCCTGCGGGAGCGAGGAGTGTGGACTGAGGCAGGATGGGCAGGTGAGTCAGCCCAGAAGGGCCAGGACCCTGGACAAAACGAGCCACATGCTCAGGAAGGAGAGAAAGGAAACTCTGGGCTTGGCAGAGGAGGCTGAGTTTGGAGAGAAGCCAAGATGGAAAGGGATTTGTTATTTGTGGGAAGCTTTTATTTGGTGGTGGGAAAAGAATGGCAAGTATGTAACACAATATTTCTGTAACTATAAATAACATGTAAATACATTTCATAATGAGAACCGTATGGAATCTGCTTTACTGGGAAGCTTCTAAAATAGCAAAGAGCAAGGGAGGGAAATAACATGTATTTAACCCCCACTACGTGCTAAGCACCTTCCATATGGTTTTGCTTAGTCCTGTCACTTTTCTCCTGGGGAAGGTTTCTCAATATACGGATGAGGAAAATGAAGCTGAAAGAGGTTAAGGAGCTAGACCAAGGTCCCATGGTGAACCACCATTTGAAAATAGATCTGTCAGGCTCCAAAGCCCTCCCCGTCTTTCTAAAATCAAACATGAGCCTGCCTAGAGGCAGGGGCAGGACTATAGGACCTTTCAGGAGTCTTCTCTGTTACCAGAATTTCCAGAATTGGCTTATTCCTGGCAGATACCATAAGTCTTTCAGGATAGTAATATCCATTGGGTGCACTATGAACAATAACTCAACAGAGAAGATTTAGGGTGATGGGGACAATATTGAAAGTGTAATTGGGAGATGCCAGGCACTGCCGATGCCTTGCTGTGTGACCTTGAATAAGTCCCTCCCCTCTCTGGGCTCCAATTTTCACATCTGGAAAATGCAGAGTTGGGTCAGATGCTCAGGAAGCCTCTGCCCAGCTTACAGCTTTGTCTTTCAGATGCCGGAATTGATTTCAGTGGTCTGAGCAGGATGCTTCCCAAGAAAGGCCACCTCAGCAGCTTCCCCCAGCCTGGCTCAGCCCCTCCGTCCCCCTTTCCCCCCAAGTGTCTCCTAGACACCCTTCTCCACAGCCCGGCCTGCACTGACCTGCACCTCCCGCGTCAGGGCCAGCTCCAGCAGCTGGCCGAAGTGCTGGCCCAGTGTGCTCAGGGTCTCGCTCACACAGGCCTTCATGGACTTCAGGACATGTTCATTCTCCACCTGGAGGCACCTGGGGAGAAGGAACCGCGGTGTGAGCCACTGGGAGGGGCACACAGTCCACACAGAGCCATTGCAGGGGCCAGATCTGGGCCTGCTCCAGGCCTGGCGTTGGGGTGGGGGTCGGAGAGACGGAAGCCGTGAAGAAGGGAGCTGCAGTGCCAGGTGTCTCCAGTGCTCACTCTAAAGGCATATGGCAATGTCTGTGGCCCTTGAGGATTTTCTCCCCAGATGGAAAACCAGAGGGGGATCTGGCTCAAATTTACCCCTGTAGCCTGAGAATGCTCCACCCGGGAAAGCCAAAGACCCCATGGAGCCCCAGGGGATGCCAAGATCCAGATTCTCCCTGCAGAACAAGGGGGCTGGGAAGGGTGAGGGAAAGTGTCAACACACACCCGGTGTGTATACATGTGAGGCTGAGTGTGTGTACGTGTCTGAGTGTAAACTTATGTATGTTTATGCACGCGAAACATGCAGAAGAGGGCGTGGGTGTATTTCTGCGGTTGTGTGAGTGTGTGTTTATATATCTGTGTATGAGCAAGCGAGTGTCTGTGAACATCTGTGTCATATGTCTGTGTGCATAAGGGTTTGTGTGTCTGCTTTCACCTTGCCTGGACTCTTGCCTTGACTCTGGGGACTAGGGAGCCTTCCCAAAGCTGTGGGAAACCTTTTCCTTGTTACCAACTCCTCGAAAATCCTCTTTGTTCCTATGCCCAGCCCTCTCCTCTGCCTTTTACCTTATCCCTAGGGCCAGAAAATGGGGCAGAATATTCCAAGGGAACCGTTTAAGGTTTCTGATAAAAGTCAGGAAAAGGAAGCTCCTAAACTATCACCAGTTCTCTCCACTCCCACTCTCCCTCTGGGAGAAGATGCCAGCCCCGTCCCCTGTTGCAAGACAGGCTGGCAGACCCTGGGAGACCCAAGGTCCAGATTTACCTCTCCGTGACTGCTGAGAGCTCTGAACATTTCTCCATTAGCAGCTTCTCAATCTGTAGAAAAGTAGATCAATTTTATTCAATTCAATAAGCATTGATTGAAGACCAACTGCTGTGCCGAGCACTCTGGGGCATAAAGAGGAAGAATCAAGTTATCTGACCTGGGGAACAGGCACTTGATCTGTAACACAGGGTGACATGCATGGCAAAAGAGATCGTTGTCAGCTGCTTTGGGAGAAAATAAAAAGAAAATAAGAAAATAAAACTGAGCAATTAGTTATGCTGGGGCGCCTGGGATGCTTCAGACAGGAAATGGCATTTCAGTTGGGTTTTGAAGAATAAACAGAAGTTTACTGTCTACAAACTAGAGGAAGGAAAAGTTTGAGGCAAAGGGTAAAGCATGAAGGTGAAAAGCAAATGACAAAGGAAAGAGAACTAACGACAAGGGAGATTTTCAATGGTTCGCTTTGGGCTTTGAGAAGAAAATTCAGTGTCATGAGCTATGGAATCAGAAAAGCTTAGGCTGAATCCTGTTCAGACCATTCACTGCACAACTTTGGGAAAGTAACTCAGCCTCTCGGAACTTCTGTTTCCTCATCTGTAAAATGAGGATAATAATACTGATATTTTTAATCAACTGCTTTAAATGTTGTACATGTAACAATTCATTTAGTCTTCTCAATGAATCTGTAAAATAAATGCTATTATTATACCCACTAGGATGAAGGCACTAGGGCAAAGGGAAGTGAAGTAACTCGCCAAGGTTCTCACAGCAGAGCTGACATTTGAACCCAGCTAGTCTGGCATTCAAGTTAACATACTTAACTATTGTGCAGCTTCTCACAGTGGTGGTGCCAACATCACAGGTTGTGCAGGTTAAATGGGATACGTGTAAAAACACCTAGCACGATGTCACGTATTAGGTACTCAGTAAAGGTCCTTACTCTCTTTCTTCCTTGCTTTATTGGAAACAAAGGGAGGAAAGGTGCACGCTCCACACAATTCAGACCCACTCTGCTCGGAGGCATCTCCACTCCCAGAACCCACCCCCCCTCATCCCCGGGCAGCTGACCTGGCCCATTTCCTGCGAGGGGCTCCTGCTGACAGCGCTGTACTCGCTGACCATGGAGCGGGCGTGACAGGTGAGACGCACACTCATGCTGTGCACGCGCGCCCAGCGGTCCTGGGCCAGCTTCTGCCCGATCCTGCGCAGCTCAGTGCTGACGACCCAGCCCCGCTTGAGCAGCAGCTGCAGGGGGTCTCCTGGGCCAGGGCCACCGGCCAGGATGAGGTCACCCTGTGCGTCTTCCTCCAGGCTGATTGGCTTCGCCTGCAGGACACACATGCACTCACACTCGGTCATGAGCTTCAGGTCCTCCATCCAGCGCTGGACTGAGTCCACCTGCATTAGGTGCAGCCTGCAACCAGGAAACAGCACCAGGATGACTATCAACACTCCACAGTTTCCAAAGATTTCCCTTCCAGGCCATCTGATGTTTACTAAGCACCTACTACATGCTCAGCACTGTTTCTCCCATTCATGAACTCACTTCTGGTTATCTCCATCTTACAGATAATAAGCCTGAAGCACAGAAGTTTTGAGGGCAGGTGACCAGACAGACAATGAAGTCTGACAGAGTAGCAAATGGTTTACAATAAATGGAAAATGGAAATAGCCTAAATATCATATAATAGTTACATTGAGTGGGTTATGCTATAGCTACATGGTTATATAGTATCCACTTATTTAAAATAATGCTTTCCAAAAGTTTAAAGCAAAGAAAAATGTATATGCTAATAAAGTGGAGAATACAGTATGAAAAAAATGTAAATGTAAACCCACAATTATTATAATAAAAAATTTAAAGCTATGTACAGAAAAAATATTTAAAGGAAAGACATTAAAATGCTAAAAGCTCTTAATGGGTGGTAAAACTAAAGGCTTTTGCTTTTTTAACTTTTCTTCAATTCCCAGATTTTCTATAGTGAGCATGTATATTACTTTTATAATGGAAGAAAATTAACTTTATTTAGTACAACAGCAAGAGAACATAGATTAGATCCTAGTATCTTAATCAAATAAAAATCACTCTAAAATTCATTGGGTCAAATAAAAGTTAGTAATAACAGTTCATGAATGAAGCATTGAACATTTGTCAAGGGCCTTGTATTTAATATCATGTAAGTTCCAGGCATTGAAGGAAAAGTAGAGATGAAGATGTCAAGTCTCTACTCTCAACGAACTTTTGATCTACCTAAAGAATCAAGACAAACTAATGAGAAGTTAAAAGACAATTACTATGTGTCAATTAAAAATAAAACTTAAAAACAAAACAAAAGAAGACAATAATGGATTTTGTCATCATTTTGTAACACAAAACATGCATAGTTAATAATTAAGGCTGAGCTCAACTCCCTTTGTTTTTGGCTTTTAATAGCCTTCTGATTAGTATTTCTGTCCTAATCTTACCACCTGAAGCATTCCGTACCTACTACCAATTCACTCACTCGTTCTCCGACTATGTATCCTGTGCCTACCATGCGCCAAGTATCATTCTAAGACAGGCTATAGCAGCAAACAAATAATCACTTCCCTTCCAAAAGTTACATTCAAGTGAGCAGGCATTCAATTTTCAAAATAAATAAGCAATGTATATAATATGTTGGAGGTAGTAAATGCCAGGAAGTAAAAGGGAACGAAAGAGAAGGTTAGAGAGTGCGGGTGGTGGAAAGGGAAGTGGGCATTGCAATTTAAAATAAGTGTATCAGAAAAGGCTCACTGAGAAAGAGACATTTGAGCAAAGACTTGAAGGACATGAGGAAGGGAACTCTGTAGCTATCTGGGGGTAAACTGTTCCAGGGGAGAAAACAGCAAGTGCAAAGTCTCCGAGGCAGAAGTGTCCTTGAGACGTGTGAGGAATAGCAAGGAGGCCGAAGTAGCTGACGGAGAGCTAGCTGGGACCTGAATGAGTCAAAACTCCTGGGGCTAGGACAGGAGAGTTTCTATGACCTGGCACCAACCTCCCTCCCTGCACAGCTCCCTTTTCTATCTCCCCCGACCTTAGCACCCCTGCCATAAACATGCTCTCCACACTCCAGCTACACTCAGCCTCCCCATTTCCCACACTCAGCACTCTCTTTCACAGTCTCCTGTGCCCTTGAACACTCAGTTCTCTCTCAGACTGAAATCCCCTTTCCTTCTCTACTTGGCAGATTCCTACTCACCCTGCAAGGCCCAGCTCTCACGTCACTGCCTCTGAAAAGCCGCAGCCAGAACTCACCAGTTCCTTCCCAGGGCCCCTGCATCCTCCATTGGAGCACTAATAACATTCTGTTGTTACTGTGTCTGGCTTGTTGCCAGTGCCCGACATATATCAGTCACTCTGTAACTGCATGTCCGCGAATGTGTGGCGAAGTGCCAGGCACTTCCTAGGATACATCTATACCTATGCAGAAGACTTCACATGCCTCCGCTATTCGTGCTGCCCAGAGAGCGCCCCAAGACTGACATGATAGGAAAGGGGATATAGAGGATGAAAAAACATACGGTCATTGTGTTCTGGAGACACATGACTGGGAGGCAAACTGACCTAGGGGCTGCAAAGAGGCAACAAATAAACTACTCAGTCCGGCACTGACTCAGTCACTCCCGCACTGACTCAGTCACTCCATAAGCACTTTGCAGTGGACATCGGTTGCTTTGTCTGCTCAGCATCCCCTCCTCCGTTTTCTGTCAGTTGCAGAGACAAGTTACATCAGCTACCTCCTGGGGTGGCTGCCCAAGCTTCTGCTGTTCCCTTTTCTTAGGGAAGAGCCCCTCCTCCCAAACATAGGGGTGGTCCACCAGTGGCCATGTCTGGCGGTGTGAAAACGCTCCCGGCTACAGTTGGTGGTTGATCCAGGGGTGGCTCCTGAACCAAGCTGCACTAATTCAATTCCTTCCCCCACACCATGAAACTTAGAACCAAGAGTCACAGAGACAAGGATGGTTGCACAGGGGACATGGTAATGGCAGCAACTTCACTTGTTCCAGGAGAAACTCCAGGATCATCTGGGGAGTAGGAGATAAGTCCAAGAGTTAATTCTGTTGCCTATAACCAAAAGAACTTTTGCTAAAACACAAGTCCACAAATAACTAAGTGGAGTCAGTGCCATCCCTCAGGGTAAAGGTCTTCTGGGAATTCAAGGGAGGAAGCTGTCCTTTCCAGCTGGAGGGCAGGGGAAGGTGCTGGAGGAGATGCTCAGAGAGCTAGGGAGGGTTCTGACATGTCAAGACAGTGGGAGCAAACTTGAGGGTCGGGCAGTCAAAGGTAAAATGAGGAAGTCCCTCGGACTACAGTCCCACATTCCAGAAGAAAGGGAGCCATGAGGAAGAAAACCAGAAAGGTGGATGGGGGTCCTGATTGTGAGAAGCCTTCAATGCCAGAATAGGGCTGGGCATTTACAGTGAAAGCCCTGGGAAGCTACAGAAGGGTGGCAAGGCAGAGCAGCAGAGGTGGGGATTGGTGGGGCTGGAAGATGGCTAAATGGAACCAGCCCCTGGCACAAAGGAAACCTGTGTACTGGGGCAGGCTCTCAGCACACCTCCCTGAAGAAGAGCTCTGGAATCCTCTGAATGGAAGTGCTCGCACCTCCTTACCTCTAGCCTGGAGGGGAAAGAGCCAGGGAAGAGGCAGGAGGGGAGAAAAAGGGAGTCAGAGCCACCAACACTTGAGGTCTGAGCCCATCCTAGGAGGCCTGCTGAGATCCCAAACATGTGTATTTGCCAAACCCTTTAATGCACACTGGAGGCATACTCAGTTCTTGCTCTTTAAGATCTTTGAGAAATAGGAAGAAAGTGAGATTTGAGAAACTGTGTTAATTAAAATCCTAGTCGATTCATCACTGTGCTGGTAGGAGAAGTGAAATGACAGAACTATTGATTTCTCCAGGAGCTGAGTGTTTGTGCCTATGAGTGTCTGTTTGTGGATATGAATTCATCTGGGTGTCTGTCTGTATTATCTGGATGCCTGCATCTGTGTGTCTGGGCGTGAGCTTGTGTATCTCTCTACCTGCCTAACACCTGGATAAGTGTGCATGTGTTTACAGGTCTCATGTCACATAAACTGGATGATTGAAAGTAGAGGGGTGTGGGGCTTGAGCATGGGCTGCAGTTAGTGACTCACTTCCAAAGAAAGAGGATAGAAAGAGAAGAAAAAAAGGTAACTTTACAGTGGAGAAACCTAGAAGACACTACCTCTCCAAATGATCAAGGTTATGCTCACCAATGATAAGCCATGTTGAGAGCATGTACCTCTGATATGATATGATATGCCACCCTGTGGAGTTCTTCCTCCCAAAACACATAACCTCAGTTTCATGATGACAGAAACATCAAACAAACCCAAACTGAGGGAAATTCTACAAAACACCTGACCAATACTTCTCAAGACCTCGAAGGTCATCAAAAGCAAGAGAAGACTGAGAAACTGTCATAGACCAGGGACACTAAGGAGATGTGATAACTAAACTTAATATGATGTCTTGGGTGGAATCTTGAAGCAAAAAAGACCATTGTGGAAAAACTAGTGAAATCCAAAAACAGTCAGCCTTCAGAATCCACAGGTTCCACGTTGAAAATATTCAAAATGAAAAAAATAATAATAATACAACAATAGGAAAGAACACAAATTAAAAACCAATGCAGTATAACAACTATTTACATAGCACTTATATTTTATTGGGTATTATAAATAATCTAGAGATGATTTAAAGTACACAGGAGGATGTGCACAGGTTCTATGCACATAGTATACCCTCTTACAGATGGCACTTGAGCATCTGTGGATTGAGTGTCCATGGAGGTGCTGGAACAAATTCCCCACGGATGTGGAGAGACGACTGTAACGTGTGGAGTTTAGTTAATAGTAAGGAACCAATGCCGGGTCCTTAGTTGTGACAAATGTGCCTTGGTTATGGAAGACACTAACAAGCAGGGACACTGGGTGTACAATGTGCGAGAACTCTCTGTACTGTCTTTGTAACTTCCTGTAAATCTAAAACTATTCTAAAGCTTAAAAGTTTATTTTAAAAAAACAGGATGGGTGGAGGGGTTCAGATGAAATTTTTCCCCCAGGAAGAACTTCACTCCCCTTGCATCTCCTGCAGCCATATCGCGAGCTGAGACTGGCTGTCTCCTGGCTTCGTATGGGGAGCAAGCTCCAGTGGACCGGTAGGCGCAACTTGGCTAAAGAACCTGGAAGTGGAAGGAAAGGGGGTCCCCAATTGGGCTAGGGGATAGAAGTCATTCTCTCAGCGGAAAGAGCATTGCTAGCCTCACTGCCTTTGCCTTCCAGTCGTGCCCCCATCATCTGTCCTAGAGTCCACCAGTGACTAATCCCAGGACAGCCCCTTAGACCCGTGCCTTCTGTGCTTAGCTACCTCAGGGGACCCTGTCTCTGAGGCCCCTCTGACTGGCTCAGAGTGACCAAGCTCCTTCCTTAACCACCTGAACAGACAGACCTGGAGCCAGCGCTTCCTTGGGACTGAGCAGCCTATTGTCTAAGGACTGTGGGCGTGAGAGGGGCTTGGCCAGGCACAAGCCATCCAGGCTCGCACACTGGCACGTGGGGGTAGAAAGCGCTAGCTCTGCTTCCCATCATCTCTGTGACCTCAGGCTGCCGCTTGTTGTATTTCTTTTCTCTGAAATTTTAGTGAAATTTAACGTATGTTCATAAAAGTGAACAAATGATAATGTTGAGCTACAGTCTGATAAATTTCCATAAGATCAACACATCCATGCACCCAGCAAACAGATAAACAGAATTATTACTAATACCCTAGAAGTCTCCCTTACGCCCTCTTCTGGTCACTCCCCAACCAGAAGAACCAGTGTCCTGACTTTTAACGTCACAAATTAGTGTTTTGAGTAAGTTTCTTACTTACTCAACCTTACTGAATTAACCTCGTTCAGCCTCAATTTCTTTATCTGTAAGACAGAGATAGTAATAGAACCGTCCACACAAGATGAATGGAAGAATTAAATTAAAGGGTGAATGTCAAGGGCCTGGTACCCCACATGGCACAAAGAAGATGCTCAAAAATGTCAGTTCCTTTGTTGCCCTTCCCCACATGTACCACTTCAACACCTATAATGTAACTATAAATATAATAATGGCTAGCATGTATTGAGCACCATGCTAAGAGCTTTACATGAATCATTTCATTTACCCACCCGGACAATTGTCTTCATTAGATCTTAAATATTATTATTCTCCCCATTTTACAGATGAGGAAGGTGAGATGCAAAGAAGTAAAATCACCCAGGTAAAAAGTAGTAGCCCTAAAAGGGAGAACCCATTCTCTCTCACTTGAGAGTCTGCTCTTAATATCTTTATGTCTATACTTTACTGCTTCCCACCCTGCCCACCCCTCAAAACAAATGCAGAGGAGCAGAGAGCAGGAAGGAGCAACCTTAACATAGGGAGATGGGGAAGACCATTTTCCCAAGCAAAAATTTCAGGGGCTGCTATGAGGAACAGGAAGATAAAGGGAAACTGTGAGCCCCTGACTCTGCCTACAGCTCTGGGGAGGAGGGTGAACAAAAAGGATGGGCCCCAGGGATACAATTGCTGCTTTCAGGCCAGGGCCACTCCAGGCTGGCCAGCTGCAGGACCACGGTGACAGCCTCAGAAATGAGGATGGACAGGGCACCAGTGGGGAAAGAAGAATCTGGTTTTCTTTAAGAAAGAGCTTAAATTAACTTTTATTTCTAGAGAGTGTTTAAACACATACCTCCTCTTTTTCCCTAAGCAGCAGCCAGACGTACAGAGAAGAAGAAACAAAGCAGACTAGTAAGCTCAGGGGTCCCTGTCTCCTCCTAACCTCACTCAGTAGCTTGTCCCCAGCCCTGTCAAGCAAGCGCATCCTGCCTGGGTCCAGAGCAGGGAGGACATTGGGAGGTTCAGGCCCACCAGCAGGTGAAGGGCAAAATGAGTTAGCTGCTCAAGGGCCCTCCACCCAGCCCAACTTCTCCCAAAATGCTTTGCACCCAAGCTGCCCAAGTTACAACTAAACCATTGGGTTAATAACGTAGTTGTGGTTATCTAAAAAATATACAGCGAACTGGATGCAAAGTAGTTCTGAAGTGACAAGGAAACAAAAGTAGAGAAAATTCATCAGTAACAATAACTACTATTTATTGAACCCTTACAGTGCCCCAAGGGCTGTGCCCTTATCATGCATTATTTTATTCTTACAGCCTGACTAGATGCACACTCTTATTATCTCCACTTTACAGATGAAAATACAGAGGTATAGAACGGATACATGACTGAGGAGAGCCAGAACTCCATGCAGGCAGCCTGACTCCAGAGACTGTGTGCTGCTGACACTCTATGTAGTTTCCCACCTGTGTCTCTCCTCCACCAGACTTTTGTCATACCCTCAAAAGCAGGCATTGTCTGATTCATCTCAGTATCACCTACACTCAGCATGAAGCCAGACACATAGTAGGTATCAAAAAATTTGTAATTAAGTCAAGTAATCTTGAGACTACGTGGGAGAGATGGATCATAAGCCTTGCCAAGCCAGCTGAAAATATTTTCTGAACTTGCAGGAAGTTACACAAGAGGGACACAAGTGTCCTGGACTGGCACAGAAGAATGCCCCGAACCCACTGCATCCTCCGTTCCGAGACTACATTTAGGGAGGTGTGGACTCTGTGTATGGCTGGGAAGTCAGACATAGTGAGTTCCCTGCCCTGTGGTAAAAGTGTAAGTGTTGGGTAAGTAACTAGATCCCACAAAAAGACACGACAAAATTTTTGGTTCTGAATAAAAATACTGGAAGCAGATGTCCATAAAACCAGACAAACCATAAAAAACCATACAAGACATTATACAAACAAACGTTCCTGTTTTCCACTAAGCAATGCTCTGGTTGGGTGGAGCTTGGACCCTTAGCAACCATTGTCCCAACTCTCAGAATCTGGCCTGAACTTAAAGGCAAACAGTGATCTAGTGAGGCATGGATATATATACCTGAGCCCTTGGGAAGTGCCTGTCCCACATGATACTATTAACAAATCTAGAATATTCTCAACCAGTTCAAAAAGATTCAAAATATTAAGCAGTGTCTCCCAGGCAATTCCTGGTCAACCTGATTCAATGAAATACTGTTGACGCTGACTATGTGCCCTCCCTTGTGCTGGTGATCCCCGCCCTTAGGAAGCTCATGCAGCCTAGTAGAAGAAGTAGACATAAACAAACACAGCCCGACTTTGCTCTTATCCCATCATGATGAGTGTTTCCAGGAGTGCCCAGAGTTCATCTCATACATGTTTCCCCACAAACAAAAAACAAAAAACTGGTTCAGCCAATCACAAGATGGAACCAGATGATTCTGCCACTCTTTCTTCCTTTAGCACGCTTACACTGGGTGTGACCATAGCTGCTGTTCCCTGCCATGTCCACCCAGCATGGCTGCCATTCCTTCTGGTGAATGTCATACTCTCTGGGCTCTACTAGATATCTCAGGCTGCCACAGTCACCCCTTCTTCTCATACTGCTACCTCTTCTAGGTACCATCGTACCACCCACTACCAGGTGTGCCACTGGGTCTTCTTCACATCACTGTGGCTTCTGTTGGGTACCACTGCTCCCACTAGGGCATGAACTCTAGAGCTGGATTGCCTGGATTCAAATCCCAGCTCTGCACTCACTAACTGTGTAGCTTTGGGCAAGTTACATAACCTCTCTGTGCTCCAATTGCCTCATTGGCAAATGGGGAAAGATGAAAGTACCTAATGCCTAGGCTTTTTGTGATTTTATATGTATACACACACAAACACACACACACACACACACACAGACATGCACACAAATATACGAAATGCTTGACAGGCAATATTACATGTGTTAGTTACTATTAAGGCAATTCTAATAAAGCAGTTGTATGATCAGAACTTTTTAACTTAAAGGTCAAAGAAAATGAAGAAAATTCTGGGAAGATGGCAGTGGTGGCAGCAGAGATTTTCAATCTCTCCAGATCCTCACATAAAAACTGGCAGAGCAACTAGATAACAACCCCCCATGGGTAACACTTATCACAAAACTAGGTGGTAAGGTAGACCCACATACCTCAAAATAAAAGCAAGTGGGGTCAAACCACCAGCAGCTGTAAGACCACTTGGTATCCTCTTGTAAGACGAAGAGAAAGAAAGGGGAAGCAAAAAGGTGGTATCTGATGAACATGAGAAAGGAGAACCCAAAATGCCACTGGATATTTACTGGGAAGCACAGTATGAGGATGTGAGAACAGCAGCTGAAACTAGAAGGGGGTCTGCCCTTCCAATACAGGTGAGGTCACGGTGTCCCCTCTCAAAATGACCCACCAAGAATCTCTTCACAACAAAGCACCACATTATGGAGAAACTTCTGGAAGTGGAATCAGAATTGAGTGGGACAGGGACAACAAAGGCAAAGGAAAGAGATATTGGGATCAATGTGAGGGAAGGAAGGAGAGCTAGGAATGCTCAGAGAGCAGTTCACCATATTTGTGGACTCTACACTCAAATAAAAGAAAATGGAATTCTGTGAAGTTACAAGAGTTTTCCTGAACCTGCCTCCCTCCAAAGGTTTGTGAAAACTAACTGTACTTAAAAATGTGCAACAGAAAATTATTGAAGTCTCATCCTGCACAAGTTATTTTAAAAAGGGAATAAATAGCAGAATAATATCTCTACAATTAGGAAATGCCAGGAAAAAAAATCTCACAAAAAAGATGAAAACTATAACCTACTATTTCAAAATAAGCTTAAAATTTTAAGAAAATTATGTAAGACATGAAAAAGAAGCACAAAGTCTCAGAAAGGAGATGTCCTAACTCAGGGAAGAATTAGAAATAAAAGTGAGAAAGTTATTTGAGAAACAAAGACTAAACAAGAAGAAGCAAGTAATATAATGGCTTAAGAAAATCAAATGCAAAAATGAAGAAAATTTTAAAAATAAAAAATGAAGAAAGAGATAAAAAGAATTTAAGAGAAAGTGACAAATATTAAAGATAGATAAAGAAGATCCAATAGATAAAAGTTCCTGAGAAAGAAACCCAATGCATGGAAACAGAATAAACACAAAGAACCTTAAGTCAGGAAAACTTTCCTGGTGGGGGAAAAGATTTAAAAATACAGATTGAAAGAGCATACTACATACATAAAAACAAACATGCAAGACATGTTCTAATAAGATTATTGGACAAGAGAAAAGAAAGAAAAGGAAGGAAAGAAAGAAGGAAGGAGGGAAGTAGGAAGGGAAGGAGAGAGGGAAGAAGAAAAGAAGGAAGGATGGAAGGATGGAAGGAAAGAAGGAGAGAAGGAGGAAGGAGGGGAGGGAGAAAAGAGGGAATCCTTTGTGCATCTAGAAATAAGTACATGCAGATTTTTTTGAAGCAATACTTATACCAGAAAAAAGTAGAGTTTCATATTTCAAATACTCAAGAAAATGAAGTTTGCACCAAGGATTTTACATTCATCCAAAATTATTTTCAAGTATAAGGTGAGAAGAAGCTCTGATGGCAGAAGTGGTTTTGGACAGCAATCCTTCCAGAATAACTGAGAAGATAAAATCAACAAGACTTGTACTCTGATTCATACAGATGATGAGGGAATCATCAAAGATGAGACCCAGATTATTCGACTTGAGCAGCTGAACGGATGGGAGAACCAAGTGTGGAAGCCACAGTGATGGAAGCCACAGTGATAGAAAACACAGTTCAAGACGTGTGGAAGCTAATAGACCTTCTGTCTCTTCTTTTCAAGAAGTCCAGTCCCTCCTACTGGACTTCATTTCATACTCTCACAAGTCTCACTCTGAATATTTATTCATTCATTCAACAAATATTTACTTAGTGCCAAATATGTGCCAGGAACTGTTCTAGCTGCTTAGGATATATTAGTAAACAAAACAAGCCAACATCCCAAGCTCCTGTGGAGGGTACATGATAGCAGGGAAAACAGACAATAACAATAAACATAATAAATTAAAAAGTATACAGTATTTTAAAAGCAGATAATTTCTGTTAAAAAGTAGAGGTAGAATAAAGAGGACCAAGATCACTCATGTGGGAAGCGGGGCAGTAATCGCCACTCTAAATACGTGGTCAGGGTAGAGGTCATTGAGAAGCTGAGATTTGAGCAAACACCGCAAGGGAGTAAAAGAATTAGCCATGCTGAAACATGGGTACCGAGCGTTGCAGGCAGAGGACACAGCTAGTGCAAAGGCCCTGAAAGGGAGTATGCCCGGTTTGCTTGAGAGACAGTATGGAGATAAGTGTGGCTAGAGTAGAGTAAGCAATGGAAAGATGAGTGAATGAGCTCAGAGAAGGGATCAAGGAAGATCTCATAGGGCCTTGGAAGCCATTGTAAGCACTTTGGGTTTTACTCTGAGTAAACAGGATAATTCCCATGTCCTCCAAGGACTCTTGTCGCCAGATGTAGGCTGGGTCCACCTAGCCCATCCACTCCTCTACAGCCCAACCTGGAAGACTCTCTCACTGAGGGCTTTATAAAAACAACACACATTAGTTTAGAATGACTTAACCTTTGTTATGCAGTGAACTATAAACTGTTTACTAAACAGTTAATTGAGGCATAATTATTTATGCAGAAAGCTATAAATATTTTACAGCATGGTCAGGCTATTAACATCCAGCCCCTCCGCACAAGGCACTGGTGAGGCCCCAGCCAAGTGTGACAAAGGGAAATGTTGCTACTCTGATCTTTTTCAGTGTCTCCAGTGTTTTCATCCTGCTTCTGAATCCCAGGCTGAGCTGCATCAGCACAGGCCTCTCTGTGCATCGGGGCTTTTGTTTAAATGGCAGACGATTCTCCATCTCTCCATCCCTCGGCACTCCAAGTTCACATTCTAGGTACGTGTAGATCCTACCCCGGTGTACGGTGCTGAGCAGCTCACAGCGGCCCTGTTCCTGACTGCCACTGACCCATCTGTGCAACACCAGAAACAGGAAGGAGGTTTTCTCTCCCTCAGTGGCCTCTGCAAAATGCCTCCTGCATCTACCTGCGCTGGGAACGGCCTCTGTGTTCTCACCTATCTCCTTGCACCGACCCTCTGCTCCAAGCTGCTCCACTGGGAAAGCGTTTTCCAATGGACATTACCCAGAAATCTCCTTTATCACTATTCATCCTACCCACTTAATGTTTGGTCTGTGAATTCCATATTATTTTCTGTTAGTTAAACTGTTCAGTATAACATGGTAAGAGTGAATCCTACATTTCAGATAACCCCATTGGTGCTAGGAAAGACAAAATGGAGCCCACCAATACACCCCAAAGCTAATACTGGGAGTAATTTGTGAAGGGAGCATGGATTATGGCACTACAGTCACTCTGTCATGTCCATTTCTTCAGGCTGTGGCCCTCTCTCCAACCATAGGAGGGTTTGAGGGTAGAGAAGAGATTTGGCTCCTCTAACAAAAATTTTAATGTAGCATAGTTCCAAGCATGCTATAAAAGAAACTATTGAGTACCTTCCACATACCAGGCACATATCAAATACCTGCACATACAATATCTAACTTGTGTCCATAGAAATACTGTTTAGTGTCTGCATTTTACAGAGGAGGGAAAACTGCCACTCAGAGAGGTTCCTACAGCTGGTCAATGACTGTGCCAAAATTTCAGCCCAGGTCTGTCTGGCTCCAAAGCCTGTGCTCTCACCACCTCCCCGGTCTGTCCAGCCCCCTAATGAAGCTTGTTGTTGTTTCTGTTTCAGAAAGCTGGGGAACCTGAATTTGGTTCCAGGTAACTGTTTCCAGTCCAGTGCGCCAATATGTGCATTTGACAGTTGCTTTCCCTCTGATGACTCAGAGCTATATCTTGTTAACTCTGTCAAACTCCAGCATTTTAGGTGCCCCCTGACTGACGGAAGATATCATCAACACTCGCTGGCCTTTCATTAACTCATGAATGCTTGATTTTTTAACCTCTAAAAAGGGTAATGCATGTGTATATGCACCGTCAGAAAGAACACCTGCTTAGGGGCCATCACCTGTGTCGTCCTCCCACGCCCACCTCTCGATAGCTGTGTTCCCTTGCACGTGACACCTGCTGTACCTCCAGCCACACGGAGTTCTTTCAGTCCCTCTGCTGTGACTCCCAGCCTCCCAGCCTTTCACGTGCTGGTCCCTCTCTCCCCACCTCCTCCCCCACCTCGCTGACTCCTACCCATCCTTGAAGTCTTGGCCTAAATGTCTCTTCTGAAGGAGGCTTCTCTGACATCTCAACAAGTTTATCTCCCTGTGTCCTACATGCCTGCAGTACCCTGTCTTTCCACTGTTATACACTGGTCTCAACTGTTTACTTGTAATAAATGTCTGCTTTATCCACCAGTCAAGGCAGAGCAGGCCTTGTGTCTGTCCTGTCCTCCCTACATACCGCCCCTAGCACCAGACCTGACACACTGAAGATGCTCAGTGTCTCTTTATGGAACTGAATTAGGTTTACAAATCTATCAAATAGGAATAACAATACCCTATGTTGTCGTGCTGTCTGTCTTATTGGGGTATGAGAGTCAAGGGAGATAAAATCCATAATCATTATGGTAACATTTCGTAAGGGTGAGCCCTGTGCCATTTGTCATATGGACTGATACGCATGTATTACCTCAGTTAGTCTTCACGATGACCCTGTGAGGAGGGTATTCTTACGATCTTATTTCTACAGATGAGGAAACCGGAGCTTAGCGAGGTTAAATAACCTATCTGAGATCACACAGCTCATAAGTGGCAAAGTTTGGCCCTGAACCCAGCTCCCTGGACTCCAGACACTGAGTTCCTAAATACCACACTAACCTGCTTTATGAAAACCTGTCCTGTCCAAACATCCCATGTAGTGCAGCCAGGTAAGAATTATAAATGCATTTTCACATGTACCAATTCAGCTACTCCTTCTACTTGTGTTCAACCTTCATGGCAGTAACATGGGACTTGATGTGCAGACTAAAAAGGGGTTAGCTTTGTCTTTCCTAGTCTCCTCTCCTCCCTACTTTAAGGAATTTTCCTTTGCCAGAGTGGACATTGAGGAGAATTCACAGATCTAATGTGTCCGTTGCCATCCTGATGCCTCTGTGTGGTTCTGTGAAGGGAGGTGAGAGTACAGAACTCACCACTAGAGGGTTTCCGAGAGCCGGCTGCTACACCGTCTGCCAAGCTCCAGAACTCTCCATCAGCCCCGACCACCTGGACCCCTTTCCTCCCCCAAGCCCTGCTCCACCCCCAAGACTCAGGCTCCGACCCAGGCTTCTCTATCCCCAGTTGTGGGCAGACTCCAGGGAAAAAAGATCTTTCACCTTGGGCTGCGCTGGCAGCTCCGCCCTCCAAAAGGGCCCTGAGATGCAGAGGCCAGGAGAAGTTGCCTGGCCCGGGTCCCACAGTCAGTACACGCTGGAGCCAGGCCTGGAGCCCTGGTCTCCTGGTATGTTCTGTGACCTGCTCAGAACCAGGCCTGTGCTAGATGCTGAGGCTACAGAGATGAACAGGAGAAAATCCCAGCCCTCACAGAGCTCAGCCAAGATCCAAAACAGGCAAGAAACCACCCACAATCTAATCTGGTAATAATTACAACAGTAGCTAATGTGTTGAGTTCCAGTGAGGAGTTCCGGGCAGTGTCCAAGCCCTCTGTGTACATTATCTCCTCGAATCCTGCCCGCAGCCCTGCAAGAGAAATACTATTATTACCCCCATTTACAGACGAGGAAACTTCTGTCAGGAGAGGTCACGTGGTAAGTAAGTGGCAGAGCCATTACTCAAACCCAGGCCTCTACAGTCCAGACTTTCGGCTTTTATCAACAAAACACCACACTGCTGTCAAGAAGCTGTGAGCAGGATAGCCTAGGATCACAGGAGAAAGAGGGCTTGACTTTGCCTGGGAATATTTACACAAAGGAAGTAACATTTGCCCTGGTTCTTAGAGGAGAGGATTGCCCAGAACAGCAAGGGCAGAAGGACATCCACAAAGAGGGGACACCATGTACAAAGGCCCAGAGGCACAAAAATAAAAATATGGCAAGAAGAGTTATTGGACTAAAGCATCAGGGCCTCTGAGGGAGTGGCCAGGAAGGGGTCTGAAGAAAGACGGGGGCCCAGTGGACCAAAGACCTCAAATGCTAGGATTAGAAATTAGGGTTTAATCCCAAAGGCAATTTGGAGCCACTGAAAGGATTTTAGATCAGGGAAGTGGCAATATTTGTGCAAAGAGTCAGTAGAAAATGGACCAGAGCAGGGTTTGATACTAGACAGGAGGGTGGCCTGTCGGGAGACGCTGGTTCCAGAGCAGAGAGAGGAGATAGAAGCCCCGACTAAGGCAGTGGCGTGGGAGAGGAGGAAGCAGAGGATCTGCAAGCGAGAATACAGGATAGGACAGGGAAAGAGGGGAAAGGACCCGGGTTTCTCCTGGAGCTGCCCTTGCTGAGATAGGAAACACATCCAGGGAGAAGCTGGTTTTCATTTTGTTTGGTTTCAGGGTGAGGCACTATGACAAGTGGGGAACACAAGGCCACAGCACAAGTGGGGGACAGGCCCTGCAGAGAACCCAAGCAAAGGGGGCCCAAGCTTTCCCAGGGAGGAGACCAGGCCTGGTGAACCCCACATGGCCCCGCCACGAGCCTGGCTATTCCCAGCCGTGGTCACTGTGCCGCCACATAATAAGCTGCTCTTCTCAATTTTGGAGTCTAGGCACTGTGGCTCATTAAGGTTTGGACTGTGTGAGCGCCGAACATCCCATAATTGCATAGCTCGCCTGACTCCCTGTCATTAGCTCTCCGCCTCTCTGGGCTCGACCTCTCCTATTGGATTTGCTACCTGACCCCAACATAAAAAGTCTGGTTAAACAAGGCAGCTCCGGCTGTGCAGTGGGGGCTGCCTGCTGCCCCTGCCCCTCCCAACTCCCACTGGTTCAACTGTCCTCAGCCATGAACTTCCAGCTGCCATCTCACCATGCATGAAATCTCTCCCTTGCAAGTACAGACGAGTGATCCTATGACTTACACAGAGGAAGGGAACCGAAAATTGAGGTCAAAGCAGATGGACTGGCAATGAGTCACATTCCCTTCATGATGGAAAACCACCACAGTCAGGAGCCTGTAGGGTCTTTGGCCAAGGAACTGGAGGGGCCAGGGGCCAGGACTAGGGTTTGGTTTCCTTGGTTTCCATGGTGACCTGGAATCTGAACCTGATGCTGTAAAATTGTCACCTTGCCTGAGGAGCAGGGAGGGCACCCCAGACAGAGAACGTGGCTCCCAGGAGTCCTGCCCAGTTCCCAGCAAAAGCCTACTCCCCAAGTAGCCCTGCTCATTGCTCTCTGATGGAGGCTTCCCTAGACATCTGGAATGAGGTGACCAAGTCCTAAAATCTGAACTATCTGGAGTCTAGTAGACTCCAAACGCAAAGCCAGATGTAACCACAATCATCTCAACATACCAGGCTACTAGCCGGATGACATTTTTTAAGCTGAAATTATCCAGGGTGGAGTTGGGGTGGTAGCAAAGTCTCATACTAAGACACTGAACTGTGAAACGATACACTCCCCAAAATATTTCCCCAGGACTGCTTGAAAGTCAGAGGGAATTAAGCCCCCACACAACGAAAAGGGAGGCAATTACCAGCTATACAGTACCTTCTGTGTACCAAGCACCCTCTGCTTCAGCCCTCACAGCGGTTTGATGATTGGCATCCCATTTTACAGATGTAGAAACTGAGGCCTAGAGGCATTGCATAACTTGTTCAAGATCTCACTGCTAACAGTGGTCATAAGCTAAAATTGGTTGAGTGCTTATTAATTCTGGGTAGTGTGCTAAGTGCTTGATTCAATCATAGTAGCTCACTTACCCCTCAAAACAATCCTATGAAGTTCCCATAACTGAGTTTTGCTGATTAAGTGACTTGGCCAACATCACACAGCGGGTAAGTAGAAACGAAAGTCCAGGCAATGTGAGACCAGAGCCTTTGTCTTAACTATTATGTTACGTTCTTTGGTGGTCTTCAGCAATTTAGCTGATATTCAAACCCTCAAATCCAAAGCTGGGGCTCTTCCCACGTAAAACTGCTCTTATGACATATCAGTGCCCTTTTTAAAAGCCTGTGATCACTTGAAGACTGCGGTGTGTCTAGTCATTTCTTTCTGAGAGAGAATGGGGTGCATGCTGTTGACTTGCAGGACAGAACCGTTGGTTCTGGCCTCGTGACCACAGATCTCTGATGAATCTGCAGCGGAAGCACCACTAGAGCAGGAAGCCCTGGAGCGCGTGTAAGTGGTGACTCAGTGGGTGTGGCCCTCTCAGGACTCTGCCTGCCTGGGGTCTCTGCACCCGCTCATGGCCTTGCCTCCCTCCACCCACACCTCTTGCACTGCCCCCTTCACTCCCCAAAGCCCATCACCAGGGGAAGGTCTCTGTGCCTGACCTTGAGATGCCAAAGGGAACAGTTTCCCCAGTTGAGCAGACCTGGGCCCTGGCCACCAGCTAGTGGCACCAGTTCCTCATCCCCAGCTTGTCCTACTGACCTGGTATCCAGTGTCCCCTAAAACTCTTGGGTCAATAATATGTAGAAATCTATGCCTACTCTGTTCTTGTCTCATTTTAATTTCTTGTCACTTAGAATGGAATTTTAATTAAAAATTCTTCCAAATCCAGAATTTGGATTTCTCTGCTTTACTGTATTCCACTGTTGTGTGAAGTGGGGAGTTCTCTGTAAAGGAATGCTTTACTATATCAAACACACTTGGAAACGGCCTCCTGAACTTAGCAAGCACTCCAGTGGGCCGGGCACTGGGCTGGGCGCTGGGACTGCAGCGGGGAGATGCGAACATGCTCTCCATGAGGCGGGGTTCTTTACTGTACAGTGACACGGTCCCTCCACGTAGAACAGTGCCTGGCACTTCATGGGCACTCGATAAACATTTGCTGAGTGATTATAAACAAAAAGTATTGCTCATTATACCACATTTGGCATTTTGAAGTCAACAGAGAGGATTATGGGAGCACAGAGTAGGGATACTTAACCCAAGCTAGGGCATCTCTGTAGCTTTCCCAGGCCAGTCCTCAAAGGATGCCCTCAAGTTCACCAGGAAAAGAAGCAGAATTGGAAGAGGACAGAATTTCAGACAAAAGAAATACCATGTGCAAAGGAGCAGAGGCGTGGACTCATGTGCTGGGAAGTGGCAAGTTTCTAAGTGTAGCCCGAGGGGTGCTGGTGAAGTTGAAAATGACTGAAATCGAATACTGAAGCGTGTTAGAGCACCAGGACCCAGGATTCGCCTGTGTCATATTCCATCAAAGCAGGGCACCCACCCTCCTCAGAACACTTCTCCTGGCTATACCAAGGGGCTTCCATTAAACCTGAACAGGACACACCCTGAGATTCTAGGACGGCTCCTAAATTACTGTTCCTTGCAATTTCCATCCGAGTCACAAGGCAAACACTAGACCCCATTTGCATGTCATAGGATAGAATGGAAAGATCTTGTTTTAGTCAATGAGATTGCTTTCCCAAGCCTATAGCACTAAAGTAGGATATTTCGGTCCACCAAATGGACCAGACAATCCAAAAGTCACTCATAGACTTCTAGAATGTTAGAGCTGGAAGAGACCCTGAGCATACCTTTGTCCACCTCCTCATCCTCAGATGAAGAAACTAAAGCTCAGAGAGGGGGGATTGTTTGAGGACACACACACAGCCAGTTAGTGGAAGGCTGGCCCCAGATCCTAGTTCATGCTCCCACTGCACTGCGCTCTCCTGCAAGAAACTTGATGATGGGATGGCAGACTGTTTTTTCCAGTGAACTTAAAAGCAAAGGCCAAAAATATTTCTAAATTACTCTTTTTCAGAAGAAATAAAATGTCTCTCCAATTCTTTGACTCCTTCAACCAATTAAATCTTTAACTCTCACTCAGAGAGACTATTTAAATTAATCAAGATAACTCTCTAGCTTACCCTTTCCCTCCCAGCAGCAGTTATCTACCAAAACACATGAGATTAGCTTGCTGAAGACAGAAGAGTGCCGTGGAGAAAGGAACAAAAACTGAGCCATTTAACTTCATTTCTCACCATCACCTGAGACTCCCTAGCCAAGGGTTTGTCGTTCATTCATCAAGGATTTATTAAACACTTACTCATTCAACAACCATTTATTGAGCTCCTACCATATGTTTTGTAATCACAGCCAGGAGCACAAATATGAATCAAACATGAATTTGACCCTCAGGTCCTCAAGACATTTATCATTGAGTAGAGAAGATGACATACACATAAGTCACTACCAGCCTACCCAGGGCCTGGCTCAAAGTGAGTTCTCAGTCCAAAGTAAATCTCATTCAAATGAATGAATGAAATTGTTTTCTCTGTCACAGATAATCGCTACATGAGAATTCCGCTGGGGCAGGAAGCCTCCAGGGTCTACTGGAGGCTGAGTGGGAGAAAAACTCAAGAAACACAGCCCAGGGAAGGCAAGACTCCACAATGTGGGGAAGGGGCCTGAAGAGGATTGTGACAGTTTCATCCCCTCCTCTGGGCCTCAGTTTCCCCCATCTTATAATGAAGGGATTGCATATATGTGCTCTGCGGAAGCTCCCAGCAACAACATCCAATGCCTCTATGATCCCAGTTCCCAGCACTGTCTGGGAAGCTAAATCCAACCTTTCTTCTTAAAAATAACTATTGAATCATTGTCCCTCTGTCTTCTCAAGGTCACACCCTGTGTTTCTGTGGATTTCTCTTGGGAAATGGGAGAAGGGAGGGAATTTGATTCTAGCTTTGATTGGGTTTCCTTTCAGCTTAAACAACAGAAAAATATCCAATTATCTCATTGACAATTACAGTCTGCACATTTCACCACAGGCATAGAAAATGACCCACAAGCAGAAAAGCAGCCGCAGACCAGGGGTGCACACATGCAAGCCATTATCTGTGTGGAGACAGGCTCGCCTCCGACGGCCCCCATGGCTCAGGGAAGCTGGATGTCTCCCCATCAAGCCAGGGGCGACCAGGAGGCCGCCTGCCATGAGCTGCAGCTGCACCCAGTCCTGGCTCATCTCAGACACCAAGCTGAACAGAAACCGTGTGAGGAAGTGATTCACTCACAGTGAGAGGTCGCAGAGGAAAGCCCAAGTTGTGTACTTGCCACAAATCCAGGCCTGATCAGGCCAAGAGAGAAGGCAGTGAATAAAGCATGAGTTCTATGAGGGTAGGGACCATGTCTGAATAGGTCCCAACATGTCCTAAAGTGCACAGCACCATACAAGGTGCGTGATCTACACTCAATATATATTTGTAGAATAATTTTGTTGAAGGCTAATGAATACACAACTACCTTAATAATTGAATAAGTGATTTGTTTGCATAATGCCCCAAGAACATTGTGGAATAGACAAAGACAAAATGGAGTATTGGCCAGCACTCAGGTTTAAGCACCATCTAGAAACAGGTACCCTAGCTGTGCTACCTATAAGCTCTGTCTTTGTGCAAGTAACCTCACCTCCCCAAGCCTCAGTTTCCTCGTGGGGTGGACATCATGCTGTGCTGCCCAGATTCCCCCGTACAGAAGGATTTGTTGCCCCAGCTCCTGGAAGTATCATTAGCCAACAGCCTTCAGCTGTCAGGCCCTCCTGATACTCGGAGTCACCTCATCTAAGGCCATACCCTTCCTAGAGCTGCCCACTTATTAAAAGGAAAACTTTAGACAAAATAAATTTAACAGAGTTTATTTGAGCAAAGAACAATTCATGAATCAGGCAGCACTCTGAGCCAGAGAGATCGCACAGGAAAGTCCCAAATTGTATACTTGACACAAATCCAGGCCTTATCAGGCCAAGAGAGAAGGCAAGAATGAAGCGTAAATAAAGCGTGAGCCAGCAGCATGGACAGCACAGACAGGCCAAACACGGAAGGAGAACCAAGAAAGTCTGCGTGATTGGTTAGAGTGGAAAGACTCAAGTTAGAGGTTAGTTGGCAGTTTCTGATTGGTAAAGTTTCCAGTTTCCTTTTACTGATTATGCTGGGCTTTGGTTTGCTTACATAGAAACTTAAACTGCTGAAGCAGCCCTAACCTAATGGTCTCCCAATTAAAAAAAATTTAAATACACTCCAAAGACAGATAAAAGTGGGATATAAAGGATCTGGCCATTTCAGCCCATGAATAACAACTCTGATTCCAAAGCTCCCTGTGAGGTCAGCTGAGGTCATTGAGCCAACATCACAGCTCATCTTCACCCTCTGACTGGTCCTGCTTTCTCCCTCTCCCTGCCATAGGCATTGGTCCTAAACGTGCTCCCTAATAACCATCCTGAACTCTTAACTCCACTTCCAAGGCTGCTTCCCAGAGGACCCAACCTGTGACCTCTCGTTTATAAAATATAGGTAATAATAATTATACTCATGGGCCATAGTGAAGACTAAATGAATAGCTGTGTGCAGCAGTACCCAGCCTATAGAAAGTGCTTGAAACTGTGAGCCAGCTTTGTTATGGGGGCTATAAAGGCCCATCCATTAATCAATATTGCCCCTCGCCCTTTCACTGGCAGGAACCCAGAGAGAAAATAGCAAGATGCCCTGGCTTGATCTGTGGGCAAGAGAAGAAATGAAAGGAAGTGAGGAAGGAATGTCTAGACACAGCCCTGTGTGGACCCTGGCCTCCAACTTACCCCCAGGAACCTTCCCAAAAAGACAGTTAAATCAAAGGACTGGGCCATCTGGATCCCTGCAGAAAATGAGGGCCATGCTGTTGCTGTGATGGTGGAGGGCACAACCCTGGGAGTGTGCAGACTGGTGCCAACATGCTGACCACCCTGGCTGGGTTCCAGAAGCACCACCACCATGCCCAGAGCCAGCAGGAAGATCTAGTATCCCACATGGAAACATGGCAGTCCAGAGACAGAGAAGCCAATGAAGACAGCTAGGGACATAGCAGCCACAGTCTCCTGCTGTCCAGGGAGCTCATCTCTGGCACTTCTCACTCCCACCAATAAATCCTTGACCTCCCAGGGAGGAACTTGGACCTGAGATTGCAGTGTTTTCACTACTCAGTGGGGGTTGGGGGTAGGTAGGGTCTTGTTACTGTCACTGGTAAAGCCTGGGAAAGTGAGGGTTGTGCACTGCAAAGCACCCTGAAGCCATAGAGAGATCTTCTTCCTTCCTGGATCCAAGCACTTATATTATACTACCATTTATAGCAGTCATCATTGCCACCATGTCATAGAAGGTAAAACTGGTGCTCAGACATGCCCAGGGTCACAAAGCTGGTAAGAAGTGAGCTGGGATTTGAACCCAAGTCTGATTCCAAGGTCTACATGTTTTCAACCACTTAGGCTGACTTTAAAGATTCTAAGAGTAGGGTTCTGTTCTTTTATTTCATTGTTTTCAAGTATGAAAGTGTCCCCACAGATTTTGGATGCCATCAGTAGTATTGAGGACCACTGCACCCTGTCAGACCACCTCCCATTGCTCATGCCAATTCAGCATGGAATCCCAACCTCTGGCCTAGGGGGTTATTGCTTCCTGCCCCCACTCTCTCCCAGGAGTCTGCACCTAGAACAGGCCTTTTTGCTCCTATTTATTCATAGGAGTCTCAAATACCAATGGCCAAGCCCACATGATTCGCCCAGGCTGCTGGAAGATTCCATGCAACATGACGGTACTTATTTATTTATTTATTTATTTATTTATTTATTTTTGCACATGGAGGTGAACAATGGCACTGCAAAATGAAATTCGGTTTCAGTGGAACACAACAGAAGGAAGTCAATTATCCTGCATTAATTATTTATCTGGAGACAATAAACATGGTGTTATTCCCCACAAGAGAGTCTTCTGTGGCTTGGAACAGGAGGAAAGAAGAGGTGGCTGCTATTGTCTGCCTGTAATGCAGCATCAGATTGAACAAATTAATGCCTCTGACATCCTGTAAATACACATGGGCCTTCTCTGTGAACGTGGCTCATACACATGCCCCCAGAACACATGTGATTAACAGGTTGATAGCCCCAGGGATTACATTCTCCCAGTGTTCTGGGCAGGCCCAACAATGCTAAACTGTGAACTTATTAAAGGAAATACCACATCTCTCTGTTGCTTACCCTGCCCTATCAGAGCTGTAAGAATGAAGACATTGTGAAAAAAAAAATTTCACAGAATGCTACTTTTATGGCCAGCCATAACTCCTGCAGTTATGTTAGTCTGGGGTTTTTCTTTCAAGGTATTTGCTCTGCAAGATCAGTTAGAAATCCTACCCTGCCTCCAAAAGAATAAGAATTTGATTCCTAAATCATTTTCATGTAATTTAATTTCCTGTTACCCTTAAATTTTCTGAGAGGTTAGAAGTAGGAAAGAGGAAGAGAGAGATCAGTAGATCCCAGGGGCCCACAGAGTACCAGGGTATGATCTTGGCCCATATTCTATACTCGGGGCCCCTATTCTTCCTCTGAAGAAGGAGAACTTAACATTGGTTAAGCAAGCCCTGTGTGCCAGGCAGGTGCTTTATACATATTAATTTAAATCCTCCTGACAGCACAATAATGTAAGTACAAATTATCCCCATTTCAGAGATGAAGAAACTGAAGACCCAAGTTACAGCTAATAAGTAGCAGAACTGAGAATCAAGTAGAGGCAGTTTAGACTCCTAACCACTGTCCTAAACTGCCCTGTGATGACGGCTTCCCCGACACCAGCACAGGCTCAGGTACGACCACCCCAGGACCACAAGGGGTCTATGGAGAGACCCCAAAGCCCTGTGGCCACAGCTGCTGCCACCCATCTGGCTACACAGTCCCCAACCTATTCCCTGGGTGGGTCAGGGGAGGGGAGACTTAGACTTCACTTCATCCAGAGGAGTTCCCCTTTTTCCTGGTTTAAAATGTTAGGTTGTTGAGAGTGTCTGTCTGATTTCTCCCATTTTCTCAGTCAGGTTGCCTGCTGAGAGTGTGGGGTCAGGAGAGGGGTTTCTGGAAGAATTCCCTCAGATCACCTACATGAAGAACCCCTGACACACAATAGGCACTCAGTAAACGGCGGTTGTCCTTGTGTAGCTCGCAGTGTATAAGGACACTTGGCATTTATAAATTCATTTCATCCTCACATTAACCCTACGAAGTAGGTGCTCTTATTACGTGAGGAAAACAGAGGGGAAACTGGGGTTCAGGAACTTGCACAGGCCACACAGCTACTATGAAGTAGAGCTCAGCTTTGAAGCCAGGTGGTCACGTGTCCAACACTGAGCTCCCTTCCTCATCTTGTGAAAGGCCATCAGCCATTCCAGGCTGAGGTGGGCCCTGTGTCCACATACATGACAGGTCTGTATCTCAGCACCTCTGAGTTCTACCTGACAAAGATAGTTGGACCCCCATAAGTTCCCTTATTTTCAGCTTCCAGCTGCATAGGAAAATTTTAATTACATTTCTAATGGCGTTCTGAGTCCTCAGGAACATGTATGAACTGTATGTCACATCCTAAAACCTCCTTATAATCATGGCTTTGGAGGGGAGCAGCTTGGTGCCTTCATAGAGGCTTAACCCAGATCCAGTAGACATTTACAAATAATTAATCATGTTTTCTAATTTTAAAAGCAAAACATATTCAAAAAAATACTGAATAACCAAATAAACAACATAGAAATTGATGATGTAGTTAAGTTGAAATCCCGATAATTCAGGTGAGGGGTTAAGGATAATGGTAAGATGTCAGCAATACATGTAATATGTAAAACAAAACATTACAAAATAAAACAAAACAATGATTTAACAGTCTTATCAAGGCTACTTGGATTCTGTTGTCTCAAGACAGCCCCTCAAAATTTCTCAGGAAGGAACAAAAGGCTAAGCAGAAGCCCTGAGCACCCTAAGGTTGTCAAGTTCCTCCGTAGACTAATCTACATTAAAATGACCAACTTTCCAGATTTGCCTGGGACTGAGTTTCCAGGCACATGGGACTTTCATGCCAAAATCAGGACAGTCCCAGCTGGTCAGCCCAGATCTGGTGCCCTGGCACTCACACCACTGGTTCTGGTTCAGACTCTAGGACCAGGCAGGTCAAATCTGCACCAGCCTCTCCGCACCTTTCAGCTGTGTGCAGACACCTCTAGTGGCCCCAGGTCTCTCCTTCTTTGGACTGAATGTCCCCAAGCTCTTCTCACCTCACCATCTTGGCCTCCCCTTCTGCTCAGTGTATGCTTCCCTCCCCCTCCCACACTGCCCAGCTCAGGGCAACAAGTACTTCCCAAGGATCAGCTCTAAGCTCAGTGCTCTCCTTGGTGCTCTGGGTGAAAGAGAAGATATCCAAGAGGAGGCTGGCACCTTCCGAGAGGCTCAGAAAGGGCCTGCATTAAGCCCAAGGAACCCCTGTGGCTCTGGCCCCGCAGCCCAGGTGTGATCAGGAGCCTCTTCTGGGGTCCTCTAACTTAGCAGCACACCCCACTCAATTTCATTGTCTGCCTCCACTTTAGACCACATTTCCCTGGGGGCTGGGCTGTGCCGGATTCCTCCGTGTCCCAGGGTTAAGTTCCATTCATACATTGCTGAGTGAATGTGGCATTCCCAATACTTTGTCCTAGGCTCCCCCCAGGACAATGCATGGAGAGATGGGGCCACCTGCAGCCTCCGGATGCAGGGGCTGGAACTCAGCCAGCTGTAGGACTTACCGCTGCCCTGGTATAGGGATGGAGTCCAGATGGCGGCCTCCAGGCAGTGCCATCATGTTGATCCCAATCTGCAGCAAGGCCTGCCCACAGCGGTTGGGACCCTGTGAAAGAGAGGGAAGGACAGCTCAGTGAGGCCCCAAGAGAAAAGGTGTAATCACTTTCTCACCCAGATCCAGGCCACAAGGAACCAAGGTAGATGTGAAGAAAAGGCCTCTAGATCTCCTCTTCTTTTGAACCAGTTTATACTCCACGGACCTCATATAAGGCAGAACCAGATTTGATCTTGTTCCTAAGTTCCTAGCCCACTATAAGGCCCAACAATCTTTTCTTATGTCCCATTGCCAAACATTTACCTGACCCATTTGGTATACCAAATACTGGGACACACAGGCCAGCAAATGTTGCATAGGAAGTACTTGTACTAAAAAGTACCCATGGTTTATCTGAGATTCACATTTAACTGGACATCCCATATTATTTGCTAAATGTGGCAACTCTACATTCTAATCCCCTGGCTACGTACCACCACGGCACTTGGTTACTCACTGTGATTATGCTTAAGTCTGTCTCGGAAAATGTGATCCTGTAACGGGCATAGTGGTTGCTTTCCCAGATCCATTTCACTTCAGATGATGTCATTTCACCCAAAGTGCCAGTGATTGGTTCAGAAATAGGCAATAGGCATGTGACTCAATTCAGACCAATGAGTGATGACAGTATTGCTCCTAGAGAAAGTTTTCTTTCTCCTAACAGAGAGCCACAGTCTCTCTCCTGTTGGACTTGAACAGGGAAACATATCCACTTCGTTATTGCTAGAGAGCACCTTGCATTCATGAGAGGAGTTAGCTGGAGAGCAATGTCAGTGCACAGAGAGAAAATAGCTGGGTCCTCGATCACTGAGACACCAAATCAACTAGTCCTGGAGTCTGGGCCACCTCTAGGCTTCCTATGCTCTAAGACAATAAAAGTTCTCATCATTTAAGGCAGTCTGAATGAGGGGTTTTGTTCTGCACAGCCAAAAGCATCCTAACTTATAAAAGGGAACCAGGTTCTGGGGCCTCTGACCCCAGCACGGAGGACGTGCTTGGCTTGTCTGTGCCTCACAGGTTAGACCAAATCTTGCTGCCCATGTGTTTGTGTTCTCCTGCCTTGCCTTGTCCCTCCTCTGCCCCTGGATGTCTTTTTTCCACAATCCTTCTCTTTTTCATTTCTCTCTCTGCCAACTCCTCCAAGCCAATAAGTAAGCCCTCCCTGGGGAAAATGGGTATTCTGTCACCTTTGCCTTGCTAAAGCAACAGAAGACTCTTAACTCCATGATTACAAGTGACCCCTCTAGAGAAGAATGGAGGAGGAGAACTTTAATTAATAGTGATGAGGCTGAACACAAAGTAACCCCTGATGATGCTGGGAAGAAAGATTAAAATGGCCAATCTAAAAAGCACGGAGAGGCAGAAGCCAGAACAAACTGGAGCATTAGATAATTCTAGACACTCACTGCCATTGCCTGTTTCCTCATCTATGGGCCCCACTAGACTGTGAGCCTCTTGAGGGCAGGGACTGCCCGTGTTCCTGGCACTCCTGGCAGGCTAGACACGTAGCCTGTGCTCTATGTGTCTGGTGAAAGAATGAGTAGAATGAATTGTTAATACATTTATGTTGAGCCCTATCTTTTCATCTGTAGCTGAGGATAATAATATCTATTCTACAGGGCCGGGGTGAGAGCTAAATAAAAAGTAGCTATTATTATTATTCATTCAGCCCTTAGAGTCTGCTATGTGCTAAGTCCCATGGTCAGCTATGCTAAGAGAGATGCAGGAAATGGGATATACCACGTAAAGCACTTAGCAGAGTGATAGTGCTCAACCAGCATTTGTTACCATGTCTTGTGCCATCACTGTTTCTATCACCACTATAATGATTGAGAAGGTATATTTTTGGAACTTAGTGAGCCAGCAGGCTGAAAGGACAGCACAAAAGAAAAAGCCGGAAACAACAAAGTGAGGTGTTTGCTCCCTTTTTGATGTGTTTGACTAAATTACAAAAAAGGAAAATATTGACTTCTCAGGGTAAAAGCTAAGAAGTGATTAAATGTCAGTGAGCAAGGAAATCCTATTTTACTTTCATCTTCATCATGGAGAAAACAGAAGCAAAGTAAAAAATGTTGGAGAGGGCATTAAAGCCTAAAGTGGGTGAGGAGACAAGGAGAAAGTAAGGAAGTTCCAAGGCCCTTCAACGTTTGAACCAACAGGATTCTGTAGGATGAGGTGTAGCACACCATAGAATAGTACATGAACCTCTGGACCTGATTGAAGTCATATCTGAGTGACCTGGAGAAAGGAAGAGTTGTCATCAGCCAAAGCCTGAATGTAAGAATACGTTATTAATTTCTAAGGGGCAGATTCCAGAAACACAGCTTGGTGACCACAAATTCTTCAGCAAATTCTGGATCACCAATCTGTGAATGCTTCAGAAAGAAGTGGTGAGCACAAGAGGCCAGCTAGAGCACAGTAGGGACAGGTCACACCAAAACAATCTACTTCGTTTCCATTAGGGGCTCTGAGCTCCTAGCTGAGGGGAATGAAGTAAGTCTAATACATCTTGGTGTTTGTTAAAGCGTCCCAGTGAGATGCCCTTGTTCATCCATTTCATCATAGCTTCCCAGCAGTTATGCAGGTGGAGCCTGCCAGCTAACACAACCTCGTTCCATGTGATCTCACATGTGCCCAGAGGCTGGGGAGGCACCTCGGGGACATCTGGGACGCATATGTGCCACTACCCTGTTCCCAGATTGTATTATTTATGGCCGCCTCTTTCCCCCAGTGGTACAAGACTCTTTGATGTCTGAAACCACATCTTGCTCAGTGTGAAAACGGGCACAGGACCCAACGCAATGACCTGTATGGTCAAGAGCCTGGGCTGTGAACCAGATTAGCTCTCAAAGGAACCGCAGCTCATGTTCTTTGGGGATGAGGGAGAATATTTTGAAAGTGAGACAGGGAATGGCAGGAGTTTTACCCAGCTGATGTTTATAAAGTGCCTATAGCAATAATAATAATAGCTAATATCTACTGAACATATACCATGTGCTAAGCATTGTTCTAAATACTTCATGTAGTATTAACTCATTTAACACTATCATCAGCCACTTGTTACAGAAATTTAGTAAGAAGCACAGACTAGTGGTGACAGAGGAGCAGAATCCAGGTTTACAATTGGAGGGGAGGTGCTGGAGCAGTGAAGATGATGAGAGCAACAACCAACCAACATGTGTCCAGCATTTGCTAACAGGCAACCTGATTCCATTCCCTGGTGGCAACACCCAGCCCCAGTGGGCCCTTCACAGAAAGTCCAGCACTCTTCCCTCCCACCAGTACCTCCCACTGCTCCCACCTTCCAGACTATGAGTCCTCCAGAGGACAGAAGAACAGTCCTAGGAAAAAAAGAAGCAATCACTGATGTGAAATGCAGGAAGGAAGAGGGGCACAGACAGTGGGATATTTCTCTTTTGTTCCTTATTTATTGGCTATTTTTGTGAAAGCCCTATAGATAGAAATGGGCCCTAAAGGGATCAGGGGAGGGGAGACCATCGTCCCACATAAAGCTGCAAAGTGGCACTAGCTTTCCCCAGAGACCTGTGTTAAGCATGCAGTCCTCAGGAACACGACTACTGTAAAGGTCCGTCTTTCAGTCTGACGCCCTTGCAGCCACCCCGCCCACTGCCCAAAGTCTGAAACCAAGACTGGATTCAAGATAACCCTCAGCCCAACGCTATATGATCTCATCAGTGTTGCAAAAAGAACATGAACTTTGGAGTCTGATAGATTCAAATCCTGACTCTATACCTGGTAAGTACATAACCTTGGGAAAATTACTAATCTGCCAAAAATATGGTTCCCTCAATTATACCTACCTCCCAGGAACTTCATATGGATTAAATGGGACTATTTGCAAAAGTCCCTGACATTGTGCTTGGCACTTGGTAGCATCAAAGAGGGAGTGTCTTTCATCTTGGAAGGAGAAGTTGAGAAATACATCTCAAGACAGAGATGCTGCTTCGCCCAGTAAGAGAGGGGAAAAGGACACATGAAGGAAGGAGCAGGGAAGAGGAAACCCCTTCATCACCTCCCCCAGGGCCCTTCCTAACTCAGTGCGAATCCCATGAATCCTGCAGCCTTGTTTCTTCAGGGCTCTGAGCTGTGTCTCCCCCACCAGGAGTGGCTAGTTTACAAGAAGGACTTGAAGCTGTAAGTGTCTCTGATTTAATTCAATGCCTGCTGTGACAACAGTTCCATTTGGACAGCTCATTTCTGCTCCCATATCCCATTAGAGACAGCCCTTGCTCACCTCCATTTGGCTAACGAGACTGGGCTCAGAGAGGAAATGGAGGCTATTTACAGTAAATTATTCAATTAGAACCAGGCACAAGGGTGGTTTCTGCCATTGTCTAATGGGCCGATCCAGGTACAGCTCAAAGCATGGCTGGGATTGCTTAATCTGCAGAGTCCATTAGGGCTGTCAACACGGAAGGGACAGTAAATATTGTGGAAAGCAGTCAAGCTTCAGCAGAAGCGCCAATAGAGAGAGGAGGGAGCTGGGGTGTCAAAGAAGCATGCGATAGGACCAGGCCAACCTGGCTCTAATTCCTCTTTCTCAAAGACCTCAGAAAGTGCAAGAGCTGGAAGCAACAGAGCTGTCTTGCCATCCGTTGTTACAAATCACTTTACATTTAGAGCTGAAAGGGCCCTTACAGAGCACTGCTTGGCTGGGGAAGAAATCAGGGCTTTCCCAATGCCTCAATATCTGTTTCCCCATCTGTAAAATGGGGAAAATATAGACTCAACCTCACAAGATTGTTGCAGGCATTAAGATAATCCATGCGTAAATAATTACTTTTCTTTCTGGTCCCCTGACATATGAACCCACTTCCCACCATTGAGAAATACCCCTGTCCTTAGGAGTCTTAGGGAAGGGAAAACTTGCTTTCCAATATAGAAACTGAAAAAGCCAGGCACTTGTTTCCAATCCTCTTTTGCAGCAAAAGCAAAACACATGACTTAGGTATCACCAATCAGGCAGACAGAACAAAGCACATGGCCTAGGTTTCACCAATCAGGGACATAGAGAAGAAGCACATGGTTTAGGTTTCACCAATCCGAGATACAGAGGAGAAGCACATGGCCTAGATTTCACCAATCAGGCACATGGAGAATAATTTACTGTGATGGTCTAGGTTTCACCAATCCTGGACACAGGGCTGGGAGCTTGAGACTGGGGGGAGATTTCTTTCTGGGGCCTAAGTGGCTGCAGTAGAATCAAGTTCCCCTGTACCTGGCTTGCGGACTACACCTCAAAATGGCCATTCAATTTATGCTTTTATCCAAGTTGCCTTCCCTGGTCTGAGCCAAATGCACAGGATTTACAGTCTGGAAGGCTAGCTTCTGGATGTCTAGCCCAAGAATTATCTCTGGCCCTTTCCCTCATCCTCCATATTTTTCCATCTCCACTGACACCTCGCTGGCCAAAGGCATTGTCATCTCTCACTCAGACCTCTGCAAGGGCCTCCTAATGTGCTCCTCCATTCTTTTTTCCAGATCTGCCCCTCTCCAAATCGTTCTCCACACCACCAGAGTGATCTTAAGCACAAATGTAATCACATCAATTCACTGTTTAAAACTCTTCAATGGCTTCCTGCTGCTACTGAGACAAAGAACAAACCCTTCCAAGGCCCACTTGGCTGGCATTGATCTGGCCCTGGCTACCTCTCTAGGCTTTCTTGTCACTCTCAGCCCTCCAGCCACTCTGGCTGCTGTTTCCCGTTTCAGCAAGCCATGCCTCCCCTCCAGGCACCTTCGCAGTCCTCCTTCCTCTGACCACAGCAGCCTGGCCTCCATCTCCCCTCACCATGTTATTCCTATGACCCTTCAGAGCTGCCACTTCCTCAGGACAGCCTGGCCTGCCCTACGGATTTAGTCAAGTCTTTCACTATGAGATTCCATAGCCCCTTCAGTATTTCTCCTCCATAGAAGTTATCACAATTGTAATTTAATAACTAACTGTGACGTTAAGAGCCTCACTGTTTTCTCCCTGAGGGTACTAGGGCAGGGAACAGAGGTCTGCCCTGCTCCCTGCTGGGTCCCCCATGCCTGACTCGGTGTCTGACACTTGTTGACTGACTGGATGAGTTTCTGCTGAAGGAATCTCAGCTTCCTCACTGATAAACTGGAGACAAAGGTAACTATTTCACCATGTCGTCATGAGCGTACAGCGAGACAGTCGCGGGAGGTTCTTTGCGTACCACACACACTGGGCGTTGAAAGGGCTCTGCTCCTAACTTCCACTAGACAAAGCCACCTGTCCCTCCAGAGTTCCTGTCGTCCTCACTGGTCACACACAGCGGGGCAGCTTCCCTCCCCACCCCCAGCTCTGTGTTCATCAGGTTCTTCCAGATGGACAGACAGACGAACCAATGGACAGTCACAATGCCGTAAAAAACTACAGTGGCAGGTAACCAAGGGCATGCTAAGCTGGGCTGGGGGCTGGGTTGGTGCAGGGGCTTCTAAGCAGTGCTAGGTCAGAATGGAAGGCGGAAAGGAGAGGTCCCAGGAAGCTTCTCAGGTCATGAGCCCAACACTGAAACTTAAGAATGTGGGACGAGCAGAGGAAGGAGAAGGGGATGAAAGGAAGAGTGCACAGGGCAGAGGGAAAGGCATGCGACAGGCACAGAATCACGAGCATGGTAAGATTAGGGAACTGCAAGTGTTTCTAGAAGGCTGGAGCATTCTGTGCTGGTTGCAGAGTTTACAGGAAACTATCCCAGTAGTGTGGGGATGTAGAAATGACAGTGGCCACTTTTGGCTGGGGGAGTAGTGCAGACTTCTTAGAAGAGGTGACATCTGAGCTGGGCCTCAAATACAGGGTAGGATTTTGCCAGGTGAACATGGGCCAAGGGCATTCAAGGCCAAGAGAGCAGTGTAAGCCACGGTAAGGAGACCAAAAAAGGTAGCAAGTATTCAGGGTGCAGATCTCTAGCAGGAGGCTGGAAGGAAGGTGCTTCTATGACCCTGACTGGGAAAGGAACTGATTCTTTGGACTCCATGGGTGATAGGGAGCCATTGAAGGTGTTTGGACGGGGGAGTGAAAAGATTAGAGTGGGATTGCAGTTCACATGGTGAGCAGTGAAGCGGATGGACTCGAGGGTGTGAGATCAGAACAGGGGTTCATTTAAGAGGCAGGTACAAGCTTCCAGGGGACCACTAAAGCCCTGGAAATGGAGAGGTAGTTGAGGCCTGGGGTTGAAAAAAAGGGCTGCAGAGAGCTTTGGGAGGTAACCACACCATATCTCCCTCCCTGCCCCAACTCTGGGCCTCTGTGTGACCTGTACAAATGTGGCAATAGTCATCGGAGATGTCTCAGTACTGCTAGCTGGGGTGGCCGGCATCCTGCAGCAATCAGATACTTTAAGAACCCTCATTCCCAGGGGAGGCACGAGAAACCATGCAAGCTGCCACCCAGCACTGCTGAATGGACCAGGCCTCATGAAATATAGAGAGCTCTGGCTCCCCGGAGGAAGCCCCAGTAGCCCCCTACAGCTGTCAGGCGACAGAGCCCAGCGAGTAGACAGAACAGACCTCAGGACTCCCAGAGCTGGGCCCCGTCCCCTCCAGGCCCTGAAAACCCTGGCTGGACAGCCCAGAAGGACTTACATCAGATAGAAGGGGCCCCACCCAGACCTCGGCTCTGCCTCTCAACTCTGGAGCCAGAACAGTTTCAGCAAAGCACAGACGAGGTCTCAAGCCCCCACCTGATTAACTGGATACATCTCCCTTCCAGGCCTTACCTAGAGGGCAACAGGAATCTCACCTACACAAATGCCATGAACTTGACGGGGCTAAGATTACAGCTTCCAAGCAAAACGCAGGCAGCCTTCTGGGTAGAGCACTGGGGGCCTTAGAGATTATGCCCTTGTAACAGCAACTACGACAAGGAAGAGGAGGAGGAGGCAGAGAGGGAGAAGCACTTATCGGGTGCTTACTGTGTGTAAGGCACTCTCGTAAATGCTTTACATGTAGTCCTCAAACTAGCCCATGAGATGGGTTACCGTTGTCATCCCCATTTTCCAGATGAGGAGACAGAAGCACAGAGAGGTTAACGTGGATGATGGAGAGACACATTCAGAAGAGGAAGAGACCGCTTGAGGTCACACAGCAAGCCCAGCTGGGGGCTGCAGGCAGGTCTCCTCACTCCCATGAATTCCTCCCATGGAAAATCCAAACAGGGCTTTGCCTGGCTGGAGCCTAGAGAGACAACCATGTTGGAGTGCTTTTCCATGAGAGGTTATGGGAGCCTCAGCTCCCTATCCGTAAAGCAGGGATGATCACGCCTGCTCTTCCTTCTTTGCTGTGGTTACCAAGTGCAGGGAAGTAGAGTGGGCAGGGAAATTCAAGGGACCTGGTCACATTCCACTCAGCCCTGAAATGGGACAGGCAGGTTGACTCAGAGGGACCTAGAAGTGCCCAGAGGTCAGAGAAAGAGTAGCCCAGTGTCTAGCTGTCCCCCGCTGAGGCACATGTGTCCCAGTTCCTGATTTATATGACCACCCAGCCTCTAAATGGCTCCACCTTGTCCAAGTCAACCACCAGGCAGCCTCCCCTGAAGGAGTGTGTGTGACCATCCAAGAGGGAAGCTGAGGCTCCTGCAGTCAGGAAAACCTTGGTGGTTCCCACCTTGTGTCTCTGGGTGGGCCCTTCTGGCTGCAGGGCTCTAACCACCCGGCTGCCCATCAGAGGAGCTCCCAGCGCTGAGCCACACAAAGAGGCTGCGGTTACTGACATTCTGGGAACTGGCCCTGAGCTGTGGATTTTCTAAGGGTCAAAAGTGAGAATCCGGTGCTCAGACCTCAAGACCTTAGGTGAAACATAGCCCCAAGGGAGGCATGGCTGAGCCTGTGAGCCACCCCAATCCAGAGCTCTGTTGCTTAAAAATACAGATTCAGAAGTGAAACTGCCTAGGTTCAAATCCCAGCTCTATCAGTTGTTATCTGTGTGAGCTTGAGCTTTAGGTTTCTTTATCTACAAAATGAGACATATAATGAAAATAAACTGAGAATGCTGCACACATCAGTGAGATCATATATGTGAAGTGCCCGGCACACAGTGGATGTTTATTTACAAATTTGTTCCATCTTTCTTCTAGCTGAGGACTGTGTCTAGCAGTAGGGAGGCAGCCAGACAAAGGCCATTCTGCCACCTCCTGAACTCCAACTATTCAACTCCTTTTACTCTTTAACTTTTTAATTATCCCTTCTTTCTTTCTAACTTTTCCTGATGTGAATGTTAGCCAACTTCTCAATGTTCCTTAGATTCGATTTGCAAAAAGCGAGAGACCTCTCCCACTGGGCCCAGGTCCCAGGGTGCTAAAATTAACAATCAGTATACTTTAAGCTAATGACTTACTGGTTGTGACTGCCACGAATAGACATAACTCTCAGATAAAGGCCATTAGAGAAAATTGAATAGCTCCAACGTGGTGAAAATTTGGATACATCTTGTTTCATAAATCGTACTCAAAGGTCACACTGGGCAAGCTATTTTCCTCTCTGAGTCATGATGTAGACCCAGGTTGAAAGGGTCTATATACCCTTGGGAAAAGGACAGAGGAGAGAGAATTGTACAATCTCTTATAGTTTCACGAATATAATTTTCTCTTACTTCTAAAGCCATGAACAGATCAGTGCTACATCAACAACAATGATAATCCAACCTTCTCTGATTTTATATCTTCCCCAAATCCTCCAAACTGGAGTTTGCTCGCTAACATTTGGAAGGAGGTAGCATGGTGAGGACTGGGAAATCTGAAAGTGAAGGATTGGGATTCCAATCCCAGTTTTGCCTCTTACTAGGACTCTCAGACCTTTAGTTTCTTCATCTGTAAAATGGGAATAGAACCTATCCTCAGGATTATTGTTAGAATCACATAGGCTCATGTAGCCTGCATGATACTTCAGAGCAAGTAAAATAAAAATACCAGAGGCTACTTTGACCCAGGGGCTAGTTAATGGTACCACATAGGAAGTTTCATGATATCCATCTTTGTGCCCAAGGAAGGATACATTTCCTACCAAGACTTCAGGCCCAAAGACCTGCTTCCCACCAAAGGGTATTAAAAAGCATGCTATATTAAATATATTGGAAAGAACCAAAGCATACTACAAAGAAATTTGATAAAAAGCCTAATAGAGACTGCTATGGTTTCAATATTTGTTTCCCCTCCAAAGTTCATAGGTTGAAACCTAATCCCCAATGTGACAGTTGGGGAGATGAGACCTTTAAGAGGTTATTACAGGTATACCTCATTTTATTACAGTTCACTATATTTTGCTTCACAGGCATTGCATTTTTTTTTCACAAATTGAAGGTTTGTGGCAACTCTATGTCAAGCAAAATCTATTGGTGCCATTTTTCCAACATGTGCTCACATCATGTTTCTGTGTCACATTTTGGTAATTCTTGAAATATTTCAATTTTTTCATTATTACCATATCTGTTATGGTGATCTATGATTAGTGATCTTTGATATTACTATTATAATTGTTTTGGGGAGCCATGAACTACACCCATGTAAGATGGAGAACCTAACAAATGTGTGTGCATTCTAAGTGCTCTACCAACTGGCCATTTACCCATCAGTCTCCCTCTCCTCAGGCCTCCCTGTTCCCCGAGACACAATAATTCTGAAAAGAGGCCAATTAATAACCCGACAATGGCCTCTAAGTATTGAAGTGAAAGGAAGAATTTCACAAATCTCACTTTAAATCAAAAGCTAGAAATGATTAAGCTTAGTGAGGAAGGCATGTTGGAAGCTGAGATAGGCTGAAAGCCAGACCCTTTGAGCCAGTTAGCCAAGGGGTGAATGCAAAGATCCTTGAAGGAAATTACAAGTGCTACTCCAGTGAACGCTTAAATGATAAGAAAGCAAAACAGCCTTATTGCTGATATGGAGAAAGTCTGAGTGGTCTGGATAGAAGATCAAACCAAGTACAACATTCCCCTAAGCGAAATCCTAATTTGGAGCAAGGCCCTAACTCTCTTCAATTCTATGAAGGCTGAGAGAGGTGAAGAAGCTGCAGGAGAAAAGTTTGAAGCTAGCAGAGGTAGGTTCATGAGGTTTAAGGAAAGAAGAAGCTGTCTCCATATTTTGATCAATGTCAAAATATCAACATACACAAGAGTTTAGAAGAAGTTAATTCCAACCCTCATGGATAACTTTGAGGTTCAAGACTTCAGTGGAGGGAATAACTGCAGATGTGGTGGAAATAGCAAAAGAACTAGAATTAGTAGTGGAGCCTGAAGATGTGACTGAATCGCTGCAATTTCATGATGAAATTTGAACAGATGAGGAGTTGCTTCTTGTGGATGAGCAAAGAAAGCATTTCTTGAGATAGAATCCGTTCCTGGTTGAGAAGCTGTGAATATTGTTGAAATGACAACAAAGAATTCAGAATACTACATAAACCTTGTTGACAAAGCAGCTGCAGGGTTTGAAAAGATTGACTTCAATTTTGTGAGTAAAACGCTATCAAACAGCATACATACAACAGAGAAATTTTTCATGGAAAGAAGAGTAATTCAATGTGCAAACTTCATTGTTGTCTTATTTTAAGAAGTTGCCACAGCTACCTCAATCTTAAGCAACCACCACCCTGATAAGTCAGCAGCCATCAGCATGAAGGCAAGAACCTCCACCAGCAAAAAGATTACAACTCACTGAAGGCTCAGATGATTGTTAGCATTTTTTAGCAATAAAGTATTTTTTTCTGACACAGGGTCTCACTCTGTTACCCAGGCTAGAGTGCAATGGCGTCATGATAGCTCGCTGCAGCCTCAAACTCCTGGGCTCAAGCCATCCTCCTGCCTCAACCCCCTGAGTACCTGGGACTGTGCACCACCACACCTAGATAATATTTTTAGTTTTAGTAGAGACAGGGTCTCACTATACTTCTCAGCCTGGTCTCAAATTCCTGGCCTCAAGTAATCCTCCTACCTCAGCCTCCCAAAGGATTATGGGCATGAGTCACCATGTCTGGCCCAATAAAGTATTTTTAAATTAAGGTATGGATGTTTTTTTAGATATAATGCTATTGTACACTTAATAGACTACAGTATGGTATAAACATAACTTTTACATGCACTGGGAAACCAAAAAATTCATATGACTTGCTTTATTGCAATATTGGCTTTATTGTAGTGGTCTGGAATCAAACCAGCAATATCTCTGAGGTATGCCTGTAAGCCATTAGGGCAGAGCCTTCATGAATGGATTAATGCTATTATCAAAAGGCTTCACAGAAATGGGTTTGCCCTCCTGGCTCTTGTACCTTCTGCCATGTGAGAATTCAGCCTTCCTCCCCTCCAGATGCAGGCACCATCTTTGCAGAAGAGAATGGCCTCACCAGACACCAAGCATGCAGATACCTTGATATTGGACTTCCCAGCCTACAGAACTGTGAGCCAATAGATTTCTGTTCATTATACATTACCCAGTCTGTGGCATTCTGTGACAGCAGCACAAAATGGACTAAAACAGAGACCATGCTTTGAGTAAATACAGACAAAAACATTAAGACATTTTCTGTGATTAGTAAAATTGACCCTGAAGAAATAATTAACATCACAGCTCACATCCTGTGTGACCAAAGTAATATGAGACATTCAAAAGAGAATCCAGACTGAACCAGAACCTTGGCTTAGCCACAAAGTCAAGGTTTCTTAATAGCTCATTAATGAGAAGGAACCAAAGACAGAACCGTCACTTACCTACTCTAGAACCACCGTGTGTAAACAAAATAACCCAGAGTGTGAGCACAACACAGTCATTCTCAATGATCCTATTGTCATTTTCATAACATCCTCAGTTAATGAATCCTTTATGTTGAGAGAGAGAGAAGGTATCTGGTACATGGACCACATTTGCCACATCTTGGGGCACAGAATGGATCAAACATGAAAAACAGCCCATTCACAGAATGCTGTCTTATCAAGACTCATTTATATCTAGTATGCCACATGTGACAGTAACATCTGAACAGTGCTTTGCATAGTGTCTAACACAGAGTAGCAATTCAATAAATGTTAGCTCTTCCCCTAACAGTGTGTGCCATGGTTCTCTAAAACCAGGCTGCAATTCCATAATTCTATGCATTGGTCAAGGCATACCAGCACATTCTGACTATAATCTCTCAATTCTCTTTTTCTACCTCCAGGTAATACCAATGCTTCCAGACTCAGCTCTCACCCACCTCATATGGGAGGCCCTTCCAAATACCCTAATCTATACCAATTTCTCCCTCCAAGAAAAGTCACCCAGAAAGAAAATTGTAAGGTCTTGAATAATTTTAAATTATATTGTAATAGAAGGTATACTTTCCCAGTGCTCCATCCCTCTTCCCCTTTCTGCCTGTTGAGTTCTGCCAGCACAACCTGAAAGCCACAATATGGCAAAGCAAAACGATCGAAGAAGATGAATTCTGAATCACAGCTTGGAGTAGAGCCACTCAATCCACATCAGTCTGTGGGATAAGCAAGGAATAAATATAATACATTAAACCACTAATATTTGGGGGTGAAGTTATTTGCAGCAACTAGTCTTAATTAATCAAGCTAATTGTGAAAATTAAAGTAAATGCTATATTTAAGGCACTCATGAGTGTGCTAGACACACAGTCACTCATTACATGTAAGTTCCTTTTCCCTTCCTCCTAGGTTTTGGAGGAGATGGTGGAATATTTTGTTTGTCTACTGGCCCTCTGGACACTGACTCTAACTCATGCACAACACAACCAGTGTCCAGAAGTTGATGGGACAAGGGTGGAATGGACTAGATACCTAGAAACATTTAAAATCCTATCAATTCTGAGACTAAGATTCTGTTTCTCAACCACTGCCTTCTCTGCTCACATGCATCCATTCATAATAATAGTTAAAATTTACTATAGCCAGGTCATTTTAAGATGTATTTTTTTTCGTAATTTAACATCCCAAATTGGGATGTATGTTTCCGTCAGTGGCATCTTGGCATTGTGTCATAGTTTAATTGGAACCATATTTTCTTTTTTATGAAGTAACAAGGATCTCACAATATATGCCATCTTAAATTCAGTGAAATATGGTATTAGGCACTAAACTATGTGCCAAGAATTCTTCTAAGTGGTTCACATAAATAATTTCATTTATTCCTCCAAACGTCCAAAATAATCAGTACTACTATTTTTCCCATTTTTAAGATGTGGAAATGGAGATCCAGAGAGGTTCAATAATTTACTAAGAATCAATAATTTATACAGCTAATAAGTTGAGTGAGGGTAAGGATTCTATTCTCTCTTTAAGGTCCTCCATACCATGACAATATTTTTCAGCACCTGATTTTTAATTAACAATTGAGCTCTCTCCTTATATAGAAAACTCACATAGGATTTTTTTTTCTAGAACTATGGCAGACCACTCTAAAATATTTCTCCACAACTTCAAAGGACAAATAATGATGGTTTTAATGTTTTTAAATACATCACTGAGCTGGCAAAAGTATGAGAAATCTGGAGAGACCAAAAGCAGAACCAGGAGTCCTAAGCAAGAGTGGAAGGGAGTTTATTCCCTGAGAACATCTGCTTAATGTTGTATTTTCTGAACTTTCATTTCATGTGTGTACAGGGCAGGGGAGACAAGAGATACATCCAAGGGACTTCCCAAGGGGAGGAATCAAATAGAGGAATAGAAAACCAGAAACTCAGTGTAAGGGTAAATGGGAAATAAACCTTCTATACCAAAAATGTCAGCAAGAAAAGTTGAGAATTAATGACCATGCTATGGCTCTCATTTAGGTTTGTGGCCTGAATTTACGTTATCTGTTGGGGCGGAGGGATCAATTGGAGAATTTAGTTTCAAGAAATAAGAGAGACTTTGAAATATTTTCAAAGAACAAAGGCCATAAAATATTGCCCAGCAAATGTGAGAAAGAACTAAATAGAATTTCTATACATTAAAATACAATATTTAAAATGAAAAACTCGTTGGACAAATTAATCACAGCTAAAGAATGAATAGGTGTATTGAGAGACAGAACAAAAGAAATTATTCAATACTCAGCCAAGAGAGACAAATAGAGAAAAAAGTACAGCAGAACTAAAGCTAAGAAACATAGAGTGTTACAGTCTAACAAGCATTTAATCATATTTGCAAAGAAAGAGAAAAGAGAGAATGGGGAAAAGTGATATTCAAAGAAATAGTGGCTGAAAAATTTCCCAGAATTTTTGAAAGACAAAATAACTTTCCAATTCAGAAATGCAATGAATTCTAAGCAGGATAAATACAAAAGATATACACACCCTATAAAACTCCTAAGACTAAAGAACACCAAAGACAGAGATTTTGAAAGCATCTCAAGGAAAATAAAATGAGATTGACAGATCACCACTTAATATTAATGGCAATGATGAAAGTCAGGAGACAACAGGAAAATATCTGATTACAGAAAATAATTGTCCTAAGATTCTATATTCAGAAAAATTCTCTCTCAAGAATAAGCATAAAATAAAAGCATTTTCAGGCAAGTAAAAATCCCACACTAAAGGCACTTCTGAAGGATTTACTTCAGACAGAAAGAATGTGATGTCAAATGGAAGGTTGGAGATACAAGAATGATGAGCAAACTTATTTGAAACTATGTGAGTAAATCCAAACAAACTTCGATAATACCTCATTTGTGAGAGAAGGGGAAAAATGAATCTAAAATATTGTACATAAATTCAAAACGGGATTACTAAAGTATAGTAAGTTAAGTGTGCTAAGGTTCTATTTGGGGGGAAGGAAGAGAGAGATGAAAATTAACTTTAGGCTTGTTAGGTTATTAATGCTATAATGTCTAGAGTAATTAACTAAAAGATTAGACATAGAGAAAGGAATAGACGATTCCCTCCAACTACGTAGAAAGGAAAAAATGAGTGACTAATAAAGAAAGAGGATTAATCAAAATAAAAGAATGTATGGAGAAGAAAGTATCAACATATAGTGGCCAGGCATAGTGGCTCAGGTCTATAACCTTAGCACTTTGGGAGGATGAGGCAGGAGAAGTGCTTGAGGCCAGGAGTTCAAGACCAGCCTGGGTGACACAGCAAGATTCTGCCTCTACAAAAAATAGAAAAATCAGCCAGGTGTGGTGGCATGCACCGATAGTTCCAGCTGGGGTGACAGAGTATGACTCTGTCTCAAAAAAAAAAAAAAAACAAGAACAAAAGCCATATAGTAATCACAGTAAGGGTAAATGAGCTAAACCACCCAGTTATAAGCAAGGATTATGAAGGGTGCATTACACAGCTGGGAGCAGGGCAGATTGTGTATTCTATGTGCTGACTGCAAAAAATATCCCTAAAGCAAAAAGACCCAAAACAGCCTAAAGTTAAAGGCTACAAAAGATGTACCATAAAATATTTACCTAAAGAAATCTAATGTTAATGTATTTATATAATACAAAACAAACTTTAAGACAATGAGCATTATAAAGAGATTCACCATGTAAAAATAAAAAGTTTAACTCATCAAGAAGACATAACAATGAGGATATATTTAGTAACACGGTCTTAAGATATATAATGTACAAACTGATAAAACTTCAAGGAGAAATAAACTAGTCCAGAATGACAAAAATTTCAACCCAATTCTTTCATTAATTGATAGATCAAGCAGAAAAATTATCAGTAAGGATATAGGAGACTTGAATGGCATATTTAAATTAGATTTAATGTTTATGAATAGAACACTGTATCCAACATGTCAGGAATACATTCTTTTCAAGTATTCATGAACCATTCTTTTTTGTTTTTCTAATCAACTAGTACCTTAAAGGCAAGCCTCAACAAATTTCAAAAGATTGACATTCTGTAGATTGCAATCTCTGTCCCAATATGAATACTCCCATATATCTGGATATTTTTAAACAAACAAGTCATAGGTCAAAGAAGAAAGTAGAGCAGAAATTAGAAAATAAACATGAATTGTCTGTGGCCATACCACCCTGAACGTGCTTGATCTCATCTGATCTTGGAAGCTAAGCAGGGTTGGGCCTGGTTAGTACTTGGAGGGAGAAAATAAAGCTGAATGATTATGAAAATACACATGTAAAAATCATGTAGTCTGTAAATAAAGTAGTAGAACTAAGAGCAAAAAATTACAGACTTAAATATTTCGAATAGAAAATAAGAAAATCTGAAAATAAGAAGAATTTCTAACTTCTAATAACATAAGAAATTTTTAAAAGAAGAGAAAAATAATTCCAAAGAAAGTATCTGCAGGAAAGTAGTTAAGATAGGAACAAATGTTAAACAAAACACAAATATAAACACAAAACAAAACATAAACACAAACAAAATGGTCAATAGAGTTAAAGTTGGTTTTTGAAAACATAAATAAAATAGACAAACTTCTAGTAAGATCAGAAAAAAAATCAGAAAAAAGGAAACACAAATAAACAATATTAGCAATATGTGGTTTATTACTACAGACACAGTAGAGATAGAATATTATGCAATATTATTGAAAACTAAATAAACTAGATAAATTTCTTAAAAATACAATTTACCAAAATTGGCTCAAGAAGAAACATATCTATAACCACTGAGCAAATTAATTAATAGTTTCAAATCTTCCCTTAAGGAAAATATCAGGCCCAGAGAAGTTCATAAATGGGTTCACACATTTCCAAGAAAAGATAAACTCCTCCATAGAAATGGAAAAGAGAAAACACACTTCAGTTGATTTTATGATGCTGACATAACTTTGAGACTGAAAGTAAACAAGAACAACATAAGAAAGGGAAATACACAGGCCAATCTTATATATGAACATAGATGAAAATATACTAAACAAAATATTAGCAAACAAAATCTAGTTATATATGGAAAAGATAATACAACATAGCCAAGTTGGATTAAGCCTAAAAATAATGGGTATTTTAACATTAGAAAATAGATTAATGAAACTCACCACATTAACAAGCTAACAAAGGAAAAAAGTATGACCATCTCAATAGATAAAGAAAACTAATTTGATAAAATTCAACATCCATTCATAATAAAACCTTTGAACAAACTAGGAATAGAATGGACCTTCCCTAAACTGATTAAAAGGCATCTCCCAAGAAAAAAATACACTTAATGAAGGCATATTGAATGCATTCCTATGAGATCAGAAACAAAATAAAGATACCCAACTCTCACTAAATTTTATGAATTATTGTATTAGAGATCTTAGCAAATATAGAAAGAAAAAAATGTATAAGAATGGGAAGAAACAAGACTGTCATTATTTGCATTTGATGTGGTTTTCCATAGGGCCACCACATTGGCCAGCACACCGCCAAGGGACTGAGCGGATGCTGAAGCTGGTCTCTGCTGTGTTCACCCAGCCACACACCCACACAGGGTTAGCTTCACCAGGCACAAACCTGGAGTCCACTGGGCAAGCCCAGTGTCCATGGATCTGTGTTTCCCCAAACATAGTACCCTTCTCTAATTCTTATAAAAATATCATATGAACTAGCAATTCATCTTCATTGTCTATGTAGAAAACCCAAAACTATCTACAAATAAGTTATTTTAATTCATAAAAGAGCTTAAAGACTTGGCTGGAAATGAAGATACAAAAGTCAAGTGTACTCCTAGACACCAGCACAAGCATAGAGTAAAATTTAGAAGAGAGGCCACTAAACAAGGGCAACAAACAAATATACGGTAAAAAATTAAACTTAACATGTCCAAAATTCTGTTGGCATAATGGAAGCCACTTATGAAAAAATTATAAAATGTTATTAAAAGATATTAAGGAAGGCCAAGATAAATTAAGAGATAGTTCATGTACGTGAAATATCATGTATATGACGGGGAAATGTCAATTCATCAAAAGCTGATCTGCAGATTCAGTGCAATTCCAATCAAACACTCACAGGATTTTTTTCTTAAAACTTCACAAGTTGAATCTGAAATATACAGCCAAGACAGTCCTGAAAAAATTATTTAGAGGACATTTCCTACCAGATAATAAGCCTTTTTTAAAAAATAGTAAATACAATGTGATATTAACCCCAGAATAAACTTAGAGAATGGAATGAATGGCAAGCCCCAAAATAGACCCAAGCAAATATGGAAACTTGATTCATGAGAGAGGGGGAAGAGGGAGGGTGACAGTTTCAGAGCTCACAGGCACACTTCCCAAACCACAAACAGAAAGTGAATGGGGTGTGGGGAGGTAGTTGAAGCCCATCACTGCTCCTGCTTGCCCCAGGGCAAAGATCTGGCTGGACTGAGCAGAAGAGAAACAAGCTAAGAGGGTTACTTTAAGAGCCCCTTTCTGCAGCCAGAAAGAGCCAGCCCAGCTCCAGGATCAAGCAGATGAAAAAGCTTCTGAAAACAAAAAAAGGAAGGTTAAGAGGCCCTGGGTTTTGCCACATACCCACAATCCTGCTAAAACAGCAGACAGCAGGGCAGGATCATTGGTAACAGCCTGCAGAGGACCTGCTGCTGCCCTGACCTATGCACCTCTAGGCACAGGGGCCAGCCCAGCCCTTATCAACGGCCCAGGTGGGAGAGGCTGCCCCAGGCTAAGAACACTGCAACCTTATGTAGTTTAGGTATGTGGTGGCAGGTGCTCTCATCCTGATACTTCTGTCACCTGGTAAACACCACAGCGCCCATCCCACGCAGTCCTTATGACACCCCTTCCCAAACCCAAAGGGTGACACAAAAAAGCACAAACCATCAACCAAGAAACCTGCAGCTTAGTCTCAGCTCTGCCAGGCGCTAACTATGTAACCTTAGTCAAGTTACTTAACTCTCTGGGTCTCTTTTCTCATAAGCAAACTAGCGATAATATATATTTGGTTACTTGGCACAGTTGTACAGATTGAAATATAATAATAATAATGAATATAACACTATGATACTGCTTTGTATCCCTATATGATGCTATGAAAATAGGAGGGATTTTGTTAGGCAACATGGTCTGTGGAAATAAGAGTGTCTTAAAAAACACAAAGGAATGAATCTATAAAGGTGAAATTTCAGGCAAAGTGAAAAATGAGCCCTGGGCCAGGATAGAAATCTGAAAGTCAAAGTCGTAACCAAAATTCTGCTGGCATAATGTCAATAAGAAATCTAGAAAGTTATACAGGACAGGTCCTCAGGAAGTGTTTTTTCCAACCCTGTAACATACACAAAAGGAAACTAAGGCCCAGAAAGGCCAAATGATGCGTCCAAGTCACACAGAAAATTTGTGGCTGAACCCAGCATAGAACTCAACTTCCTTCCAGCCTCCCACTAAGAATCTGTCCAAAACCTGACCTGGCCCCTGATTGCTGCCCTGAAGGGCATGATGACCCCGCAGCTGCAAAAAACACCACTGCCAGGACATTCACCAAGGGACGTGGACTGGGGGTGCTGATTTTCCTGTGTCTACAAGTTAGCTTGCTCACAAGTATAACTCACTCCCCTCCATGTGGAAATCCCTCTGCCAACGTACAGCACAAGACAAACGGGATGTGTTGACCAAGAGCTTAAGAACCAATTACCCATCCAGCATTGACGCAAACCCTGGGGCCCGGCTGACAAGATCTACAGCCCAAATCCCTCTGACTTTCAAGAAATTATCTCCAGCCTCAGCCCTCCCCACTAGGATCCTGAATGCAGGGATGGGGGCACATCAAAGGACATTTCCGTCTGAAATCTTGCTGCTAAGCCATAGACTGAGGTAGAAACTGATCACAGGCCAAGCCCCATGAATCCATAAGAGATCCAGAACTGGGCTCCATCCCCATGGGCAGGTCCTTCTGATCCCACACCTGGCCAGCCCTGAGACCAGCCTAACATCCTGCCTTGGTCTGGGTCAAGAGGGGAGACAGTGTGGCCCTGGAGGTCAGGCGGAGCATCTGCTCTGTATCAAGCCCCAGCTAGATGACAGAGAAGAAGATGAATAAAACAATTTTCTTCTTCTTATAATTTCCTCTTCCATTGAAAGAGACATGTAAATGCATTATTTAATAAAACATAGAAATTCCTCCAGCATGAGTTCAGTGAGATGCTTGACCTTTCTCTGGCACAAGTGCTCTATATGGCTTTGGACAATTTATGCTCCCTCTCTGGGCCTCCAATTTCCCATCTATAAGAGTAGAAAGCTGGATTAGATGAGCTTCTGCTCGGAATCTAATGTTCCTACAATCCAGTGACCCTCCTACCCAGAAGCTTCCAAAAGAGTCATTCATGGCCAGAGGCCAGACCCAAACCCTTTTCTCCAGCTTGCTCTGCCCAGGACCCTGGCTTCTCTGTGTTCTTTGCACAAAGGTGGCTTTGAGTTACAGGAAATATGTAGGGTTTGTCCTAGTGACTGCCACTCCCATCCCCTGCTGCTGTGTTAGCCATTAGCACCCCACACCATAGCACCTCTGCCCACTGAGCACCTGGGAGCCGCCCCCATGTTCCCCCCACCTCAGGGCTCCTGTTGACCATCAGGCTCACACAAGGTGACAGGCTTCTCGCTGGCCTCTTACCCCTCAGCCTATCCTTCCTCATTCTGATGTTAGTTTCAGCCTCTTAAAACACAGCTCTTGTTGTAACATCTCCTTGAAAACCTGTCTCCCCAGAGTCTTTCAACTCAGATCCGAACTCCTTAGCCTGGTGCTCATTACTCTCCGGATCCTGTTTCCAGCCCAACCAACCTGTTTTTAGCTTCACCACCCAGTACTCCCTGACACGTCCCTTATGTCAAAGCTTCGGGGCAAGTGTCCTGTTATTCTTCAGGACTGACTTGCCCTCCCTACCTGCCAACATTCAGCTTAATTAAATATGGCCTCCAAGTAACTTACTCTGATCTCCAGCCCACAGGGCTCCTAAAATAATCAAGTGTTGACACCATTCAAGTGTTGACACCATTCATCTTGGGCTGGCCAGGGCCTGCTCAGTTTCATTACTGACTGGTGATCTCCCATGGGTGCATCGTGTCTCCCTGCGAGCACCAAAGTCACACAAGAATATGCCCCTATCAGACAACATCTGTCACAGTGCTTTATGGGTAGCAGGTAAAGGCTTGTTAAAAGCAACAAAGATAGCTAGACAGATCACAGGAGGACAGGAGTGGATGGATAGTGAGAAGGGCCTCATACCTAGGCAGTGACATCAACATTTGTAGAATAGAAAAACAAAATGGATGGATAAATGAATGAATGGATGAATAAGTGGACCCTGGTCCCAGCTGCCATCATCTCCCACCTAAACTATTACGATAGGCTCCTTTCTCCCCTCCCTAAGGGTCTATTATTTTCACAGTAGCTACAGCATGTCATTTATCTGCTCAAAACCTTCCAATATCTACCCATATCATTCAGACTAAAAGCCAAAGTTCTTCAAATAATCTGCAAGACCCTTTGTAACCCGGCTCCATGACTGCACAGACTCAGCTCCTTCGACTCTCCCCATCTCTCACTCCACTCCAGCCCCATGAACCTTCACCCTCTTTTGCAAACATGCCTCGGGGCCTTTGCCCTTGCTCTTCTCTTTATTTGACTCCTCCTGCCCAAGTGTTCACACAGCTTGCCTTTCCCTTCCTCCTGGCTTCTGCCTAAACATCTGCTTACCAGAGAGAACCTCCTGACACTGTGTAACGTACAAATCCCTTCTCAAATCTCTAGAACTCCCTTACTACTCTCTTTTCCTCCATAGCATTCACCATTTTGTATACTTTATGTGTTTACTATCTTTCTTTACAAAACAAAAGGCAAATCATACAAGGGCATGAAATTTGTGTTTTGCCCACTGTAACTCCAGTGCCAAGAACAATACATGACACATATTAGGTGCTAAGTAGATACTTGTTGAATGAATAAGTGAGTGAGAGAATGAGTGAATGAGTCTGTAACTTAGACCCTTGGCACCTTTGGGCATTTTTCCAAGATGTTCTTATCTGATGTGGCTGCCATTGTCCTATGTCTGCTCAGTTCCAGCCCCGTCTGCTGCAGCAGCAGATGGACGGCACACATTCTGGGGAGCTCTTTGTAAATGACAACCCTCAGAGAACTGAAAGAGCAGCTTCTGGAGGGGCAGGGCCAGGATTAGTCCACTGCCTGGTTTCTAAATGCCACATTTTAAAATCCTGCTCTCCCACCCCCGCCCCCCAGCCTCTCTGCAAATTCCACAGGGTTAAAGTGCAATCATAGTCAAAAATGAAGAAGAAAACAAAGGCATCCTCTTTTCCACAATAGGGCTCACAGGGAGCTGTGTTTCTTTTTCCCCTTTGGGCCTGAGCTCCTAGCACCTCTGCAGAGCCCAGCATCCACCTGACATCTGTCTGATCAAGGACCCTAATTCCTTCATCACCACTGCAAGAGGGGAAGCCGGAAAAGCAGGGAGTGAGACAGGAGGAGTAATCAGTGTAGCGCTTCTTCCCACTTTTCCTGCTAACACCCTGCAATCACCCATGGCCCGGCACTCAACCACCACAGTGACATCTCCTCCACCCCTGATGGTCTCCTTAGCTGGGATTCCGAGCTGTGAGGACCGCAGGAAAGAGGGATGAAGGAGAGGGGGTGAGGGAGACTCATTAGCCTTGAGTCCTGCTGTAAATTCAACGTAAATTCTTATTTGTATATGGATAGGAAGGTGACAGATGGGCAGGAGTGGGTGAGTAACTGAATAGAGATGAAATAGAAAATTGAATGAGTAAGTGAGGAATGCAAGAGTGAGTGAGCCAGAGGGATAGAATGGGCTGGTCTGTCCTAGTGCCGATGACACTTTGCAAGGATGGTTCACTGGGCCATATCTGTAAGACACGCTCTCTGTGGTCTCTTTTAGGCCTATGTCTCGTGTAGTCTCAAGGGTGGGAAGGAGAGTGGCAGCTCCTGACCAATATGAATCATGCAAGTAACTCTCCAAGAAACCTTCTTAGGGTTTATAAAGATCTTTCATATAAGCAGCCAAGGAGCCAAGTCAGAATGACCTGGAGGCCCCCTATCTCCCGTATCTTCTACAAACCAGAGTCAGGGGTAGATAGAGAAGCCATAGCACAGGGATGCTTAGCCACCTCCTCCAGGGAGCTCCTTAGAATCATCTAGGAATTGGCTGTCACCTAACACCAGCCCCCACAAAGCTCCCGGGTGACAGCCTAATTTGTTTGCCAGAAGATGGTAAGGTCTTTGGGGGGCAGACACATGGCTCACAGGAACCTCAAATGCAACATGTCCTGAAATGACTCATCATCTTCCTCCTCAAATCTACTCCACTCTTAGAATTTTTATTCCACTGAATGGACCATCATCTATCTGGTTCCTCAGCTGATAATTTAATCATTCATTCAATCATTCACACAACATATATTTGTGGTCTGTGTCAGTAATGTGTATCTGCTTGGATAAAGTAATGACCAAAACCAGATATTGTCCCAGCCCTCACAGAGTTCATCATCAAATATAGAAGATAAGCACTAATTATTACATAAATAAATGTAAAATTCAACTATGACAAAGTCTCAAAGGAAGTATATGGTGTTGTAAAGCCTTATAAAATGAGATTTTACCTAGTCATGAAGATCACGCATGTAACAGTGAACTGAGAACTGAGAGATAAGCAAGAAGTCAGTAGGTCAAGTCAAGAGGAAGAGCATAGAGCATTCTAAGCAGAAGAACAGTGAATGCAAACACCTGTGCCCGGAGGGTGACTCACAAGCCTGAGGTACTGAGCCTGAGCCAAGGCCAGTGTGGCTGGGAAAGCACAGAGAGTGCTGAATGGACAGATGTCACAGAGGGTGGCAGGGGCCAGGCAAGCAAGACCTTGCAGGACTTATTAAAGAATTTGGTCTTTATCTTAAGATCAATAGGAATAAACTAACGTATTTTTAAGGAGAGAAATGAAATGATCAGAATTCTGTTTTAAAATGAATTCTTGCTACTGTGTGGAGAACAGGTTGGAGAGGAGCCAACATGGATGTAGGTGGACCACTGAGGGGGCTCTTGTGGTACTCCAGAAAAGTGCAAAGAGTACCTTGAACTAGGGTGATGCTGGAGGAGATGGAGAGAAAGAGTGACGGATTTGAGAGATATTTGCAAGCCAATAGCAACAAGATGTGGGAATAGATTGGATATGGGCTATGAGGGAGAGAGGTGTTGGGGGTTATTCCTAAGTCTCTCTGACTTGTGCAGCTGCATAGATGAAGGAGCCATCTGATGAGATCTGAAATACCTGAAGAGGAACAGGTATGAGTAGGATAGGTTAGAGGAAGAACACCAGAAATTCCATTTTGAACATCCTGAGTTTGACAGGCCTTTGAGATCAACCTGGGAGTCCCCTCAACTCCTTCATCTCCCCCACTTTCTGCATTCATCAGTCACTGTGTTCTATAGAGTCTACCTCCTCTCCAACCAGACTTCGTTCAGTCCCTTGTAATTACTGCCTAGATAATTACAACAGTCTCCAGACTCTCTCTGTTTCCAATCCATCCACCTCACTTTGTAGGTCTTTCCAAATACCGCCTCCTGAAAGAGGCCTTCTCTAACCACCCAATCTAAAGTACTCCTACCCTATTATTCTCTATCTCAGTCACTTGGGATTTTTTTCTTCTAATAACATGTAACAATTTATTGTATTTGTTTATAATAGAAATAAATATACATATATTACTTAGCTCTGTTTGCTAAGAGAGCATAGAAGTGACAACACATCAATAACAAGGAGCACATGTTGCCTCCAGATCTTGATTTCTAAATACCATTCTCCACTAAAAGTATACAGGGCTCCTGGACAAATGGCTATTTCCAGAGATGGAGCAAGAAAAGCAAAATGAGCCTGTAGTTTCTTGCTAGAGCAGATAGTAAGGAAGTTCTCAGAGAATCATGGTGACAAGTCAAAAAGAAACTGAAGCCTGTTTGCAGATGCTCCCACTGATAAAATCTGGGACAATGTGAACACCAAAATAAAATAAAGATAGTAATTTATTAAAACAAACATACACAAATCAATGTGATACATCATATCAATAGAACAAAGGACAAAAAACTTATGATCATTTCAATTAATGCTGCAAAAACATTTGATAAATTCAACATCCTTTCACGATAAAAACTCTCAAAAAACTGGGTATAGAAGGAACTTACTTCAACACGGTAAAAGCCATATATGACAGACTCGCAGCTAGTAGCACACTGAATGGAGACTATCTGAAAGCCTTTCCTTTAAGATCTGGAACAAGACAAGGATGCCCACTTTCACCACTGTTATTCAACACAGTACTGAAAGTTCTAGCTAGAGCAAACAGACAAGAGAAAGAAATAAAGGGCATCCAAATTGGAAAGGAAGAAGTCAAGTTATCCTTGTTTGTGGACAATATGATCTTATATCTAGAGAAACCTAAAGAGTTCACAAAAAACTTTTAGAATTAATAAACATATTCAGTAAAGTTTCAGGATGCCAAATCAACCTACAAAAATCAGTAGCATTTCTATATGCCAATAGCAAGCGATCTGAAAAAGAAACCAAGAAAGTAATCCCATTTACAATAGCTACAAATAAAATATTCACGAATAAACTTAATCAAAGAAGTGAAAGATCTCTACAATGAAAATTATAAACCATTGATCAAAGAAATTGAAAAGGACACACAAAAAAATGGAAAGACATTCCATGCTCATGATTGGAAGAATCAATATTGTTAAAATGTCCATTCTACCACAAATCTACAGATTGAACACAATCTCCATCGAAATACCAGTGACATTCTTCACAGAAATAGAAAAAAATAATCCTAAAATTTATATGGAACAACAAAAAGACCCAAAGTAGCCAAAGCCTTCCTGAGGGGGGAAAAAAAACTGGAAGAATCACATTATCTGACTTCAAATTATACTACCGAGCTTTAGTAACCAAAACAATATGGTACTGGCATAAAAACAGATACATAGACCAATGAAACAGAATACAGAATACAGAAATAAATCCACACATCTATGGTGAACTTATCTGCAACAAAAATGCCAAGAATATACATTGGGGAAAGAATAGTCTCTTCAACAAATGGTGCTGGGAAAACTGGATATTCATATGCAGAAGAATGAAACTAGACCCTTATTTCTCACCATTTATAAAAGTTAAATCAAAATAGATTTAAAAACTTGAATCTAAGACCTGAGACCATGAAACTACTAAAAGAAAACACACTGGGGAAATGATCCAGGACATTGGTCTGGGTAATGATTTCTTGTGGTTGCCAAAGCACAGGCAACCAAAGCAAAGTTAGCCAAATGGGACGACATCAAGCTAAAAAGCTTCTGCACAATAAAGGAAACAAACAACAAAGTGAAGAGACAACCCACAGAATGGGAGAAAATATTTTCAAACTACCCATATGACAAGGTATTAATAACTAGAATATATGAGGAGCTCCAACAACTCAATAGGAAAAAAATCAAATAATCTGGTTAAAAAATGGGCAAAGGATCTGAATAGACATTTCTCAAAAGAAGACATACAAATGGCCAACAGGTATATGAAGAAATGGTCAACATTAGTCAGCAGAGACATGCAAATCAAAACTACAGTGAGATATCATCTCACCCCAGTTAAAATGACTTTTATCAAAAAGATAAGCAATTGCAAATGCTAACAAGCATGTGGAGAAAGGGGAATTTTTGTACACTGTGGATGGGAATGTAAATTAGTGCAACCACTATGGAGAACAGTATGGAATTTCCTCAAAAAACTAGAAATAGAACTACCATATGACTCTGCAATCCCACTGCCAGGTATATATCCAGAAGAAAGGAAATCAGTATATAGAAAAGGTATCTGCACTCCTGTGTTTTTTGCAGCACTATTCACAACAACCAAGATTTGGAATCAAGTTAAGTATCCATCGATGGATGAATGGATAAAGAAATCATGGTGCATATACTCAATGGAATATTATTCAGCCATAAAAATCCTGCCATTTGCAACAACATGGATGGAACTGGAGAACATTACGTTACCTGAAATAAGCCAAGCACAGAAAGACAAATCTCATATGTTCTCATTTATATGTGGGAGCTAAATAGTAAAATAATTGATCTCATGGAGACAGAGAGTAAAGTGATGGTTGCCAGAACCTGGGAAGGGTAGCAGGGAGTGGGGAATAAAGGGCAGATGGTTAACAAGTACAAAAAAATCGTTAGATAATTAGATAAAATGAACAATATTTGATAACACAACACAGTGACTATAATCAACAATAAGTTAGGGTATACTTTAAAATAACTAAAGAGTGGAATTGGAATGTTCCCAACACAAGGAAATGATAAATACTTGAGGTGATGGATACGCCAATTACCCTGATTTAATTATCACACCTTGTATGCATGTATCAAAACGTCACATATACCCTATAAATATATAAAACTATTATGTAACAATAATAATTAAAATTTTAAATTTTTTTATAAAAAGAGAATCCATGTGTCTCTAGTTATAGGAAAGAAGAGAGAGAGGCAGAAGGGAAAGCTCTTTCTCACAGTAGGATACCAACTAATAAATATAGAAAAAATGATGAATTCAAAATTATCAATGATAATAAAATTAGTGGGTATAAGTTTGGTGAGGAACAGGATATATTCATAGTCTCAAAGTATCTCTCCACAAATTACTTACTAATTACAAAGGGGAAAATAGTAATTTCACAGTGGAGAAACTGGTAGACATTACCTTAAACAAGTGACGAAAGCTTCCATCACCAGCACTGGGACAATTCAACATCACGTGCTCGCTGATACAAAGACTAGAGGAGACATAACCTCACTTAACTGGTATTGCTGCCCCAAATGCATACATTGAATCTAATCATGCAGAACCAACAGACACACCCAAATGGAGGGCTATTTGACATAATAACTGGTCTGTACTATTCAAAAAAGATAAAGCAGAAGAATTGTTGTGGATTAAATAAAGGAGACTAAAGAGACACAAGAACTGAATGCAATATGTGGATTGCATCCTGAATAGGGTGAGAGAGGTGGAAGAACCATAAGGACATTATTGGAACTGAATTATACTGAGGTGAGAGAATATCCTGTTTCTAAGGAAATGCATAGTGAAGTATTTAGCGGACAAAGAGGCATCGTGTCTCCAATTTATGCTTAAACTGATCAAAAATATAAACTTTTTATATGTATGCTTATATATAATGAAACAGTAAATATAGTATAATATACAAACAATGAAACATAAATTATAAATAAAAACATACGTAAATAATAAAAACAACATTTCATTTTTTATATTATTGGAGAGAGAGGAAATGAGAATGATAAACAGAAGACCATGCAGACAATTGACGGATATGAATAAAGAGGGATTTCTTATACGAGTCTTGCAAATTTTCATTAAATTTCATTTGATATCAAAATTAAAAGTGATGTAAAAATAGAAAGCATTCAATAAATGTTTGTTGAATGTATGAGCGAGCCCATATCCAACCATGACCCTCCCCTGTTTAAAATACCTCAGTTCTTGCCCATAAATATGATAAAAATCCAAACACCATAGTACGGCAACCCTATGACACCCATATAGCTCTTTGCAATGTCTTCCATCTCTCCCTGTCACTACTAACCACCCATACCACAGGCTCCAGTCATGCTAACTGCTTAAAGTCCCCCAAGCTTACCATGTGAGGCCACACTTCTGTGCCTTAGCACAGGCTGGTCTCTGCCTAGAATGTCCGCCTATCTTCCTGGCAACTTCCTGTTATCTTTCAAGATCCAGACCATGTACTTGCCCTTCTGGGAAGGCCTCTCTGATTGCCCCAGTTGGAGATGACACTTCCTGGCTGATACACCTCCAGTACCTGCTTTGATTGTGCCCCACAGACAGGCCTTTGTTTGTTTACAAGTCTATCTTGCCACGTGGTCTGACTGCTGCTTGAGGACTGGGATATCCCTTACCCTCCTTTGTCCCCAGGGCCTTGCACAAGCCCTGGAACAGCAAAGGATCTCAGTTAATATTGAGGAATGAATAAATGATGAATATTGACTGAACTTTTTGGATCGTCCAAGAGAACCCCTGACTTGTGTCTCTTTCATTATCCTCAAAAAATGCAGAGGAGTGAGGGAAACAAGTTCTTCCTTCATTTTATACACAGGGAAAGAGAAGCCCAGAGAGGGTAAGTGAAAAACCCAAGATAACACAGCATCCCCAAGGATAAACCAGAGCTGGAATCCCTATCTCGTGACAGTCAGTCCAGCGTTCTTTCACAGGTGTGTGGCACAGGAAGGAAAGAGATTGTCTTTTATGGTTTGCTGATTCCATGCCAGACACTGCACTTAAAATAAATTTTCTAGTTCTAGGATCACCATTGCATTATGAGGAACCCCATTTTACAGATGAGGAAACTGAGGCATATCTGTCTGGCTGCAAAGCCAGTGCTCTCTTCTCTGCACATCGCCAGTAGGTACTGCCTGCCTCTGACCCTCCAGCAGAAGTGACAGGGCCTGAGTCGATTGTTCTGTCCCTCAACAGTGTCTTTCAAACCAGCACCACACACAGGCCCACAATGCAGCTCACACCCTCCCACCACAGGCCGCATTTCACATGGTTGCCAAACCCAGGATATTTGGTTTGTAAGAAAAAACCTCCATTTCTCCAGCAAAAAGTGAACACTATACACAATTACCCAGCCAAGTTGCTGACGCCTACAGATGCTGCATCACACCGAACAGGATCTGTTCTGACCAGAGACGTCCTCAAAGGATCCAGGACTCCTCCAGAGCTTGGCACTGAGGGGATCCTGGAGCTGGGGGAGGGTAGGCTGGGCTGGCCGTTGGATTGCGGAGTCTGGGTGGAGGCTTGGTTCCCAGGACGGAGATTGCTCCAGGGGAGAAGTGAAGCACAGAAGTCCAGCGCTACCTACCCCTTAGCCCCTTCCCCAGTTTGTCCAAAGGGGTGGTTTTCCTGCTTCAAGGCCTTTCAAATAAGGGAGTTCACAGTGTCCCTGAGTGGTCAGTGGACATTCACTATACACTTCGGAGCCAGACAGACTAGGAAGAAATCATTGCTAGCTCTGACTTTGGGACAGTCACTTAATCTTGGGGAGCTTCAGTTTCCTTATTTTAAAAATAGTAGAACCTATTTCATAGCGTTGTTATAGAGGTTTCATGAAACAAAAGATGCAAAGAGGCTAAAACAGAGGCTGACCTTTAGTAGATACTAAATAAATATGAGTAGCCATGAGCCACCCTACCCACACAGAAGTTCAAACCAGCTCACACGAAGCTCTCCTGAGGATTGTAAGCCTGTTTTCAGTTGGTTGAGCTTAAAATCCAGGGAACAACCGGAGTCTAAATAGTATGAAAACTTAGTCCTACCTTTTTGAGAAGACATTTATGCGGGAAGAAACAAACCTCTTGCCCATATCAAGCCATCAGCACATTACCCAGTACCGGGCCACGGGGGATTTCCTCTTTCCCACTTTGTGATAAAGTGCTTCTGGAAGAATCAGTCTTGAATGTGGGTAACACTATCAGTTGCGTTGATTTAACACATACCAAGGAGCTGGACCCCAACACAATGCCTAAAAGCCACCATCAGACTTGTTCTAATCATTCTTTGGTGCTAAGCACTGCCCTCCAGTGATCCCTTTTCCAAATATTAATGGCCTTGGGCAGGGTAAAATCAGTCCTGGAGCGAATTAGAAGTTTCACCAACTTCACAATGTGGCTAGAGCCCTGCCCTGCATTTATACGAGGTGCATCTGTGCAGGTGAGAGGTTACAAATGACTCCCTGACCACTAAGCAGACTAGAGACACATTATGCGGAAAGAGAAAGGGCTGAGCATTGGCTTATGGCCTCACATACCCAGGAAAGGGGGCAGGAAAGCCCCTCATGTGCCCCCCTACACTCCTAAGTCCCAGCTCCTCACCCCAAGCTCCAATTCCACGAGGGCCATTCCTGACTAGAGATGCTGTGGTCCATGCTGGGGAAGTCAGGGCTCAAATCCAAGAGACACAGACCTCCCAGCAGAGCTGTGGGCTAGGCAGGGGTCACATGAGGAAGGGGTGGCCATGGTTCCAGAGCCAGGCCTAGGGCAAGGGTCAAACTCCTTCAGGCACCCAGACACTTGAGCTTTTGAGACAGGGAGGAGCTGGCAGCTGAAGCGCACTTAGAGCAGGGAGTATTTATCAATGGCCCAATTCATTCTCAACAATCCCCATTCTCTGAGCCAACACAGAGATGGGTATTATCTCCCAAAGTCACTAGGAAGAAAAACCCCAAGACATGGTCACAAATTAGAGTCCAAAAATACAGAAGCCAAAATTGAGACATACAGTTTGAGAACCAGATGAAATATTTGAAATTGAGGATGTCTCAGAAAAATACATGCAATGTGGTTCCCATCATCAGAGACCAACAGAGTGCTTAACTGCTGACTGTTCATTTATTTATTCTCATCTCCTTCTACAAAGGATGTGGCAGTTTACAGTTAAAGATATATATTCTATAAAGTTGTTAAAGCAGAAATTATAATTCAAAGCCACAGTTTCAATTAACATAGTTACCATTAATAGACTTAATAGAATGGAGCAATATGATGGACTAAGAGCTTCCTAGCAGCCAGAGTGAGAAGAGAAATACAATAGGAAAATACTTCCTTCCTCCACCACTTTCACTCCACAGGAAATCTTCTGGACTGACCACAACCTGCCTTTATTTAACTACCCTAAGGGTCAGGTGTAGGACTAAGCCAAAGAGAAGAAATATCCTAGCACCCCCCTCAGAAAATGGTTGAACTTGACTTCCTCCCCTGTATATTAGAGAAGTTGGGGGGTGAGAACTTAGGGACCCCTTAGGCCAAACCATAAACACTAAGAAAGGAGAAAGTCAGTACCATCTTTCTATTAATAACTTCCCAGCTGAAAGAGCACATTTAGTCTTAGCACCTCACTGAAGCCTGTCCAGAAGAGAACAGCCAGAGGGGGTACGTCCAGATGCTAATAATAATAATAATAATAATAATAACAACCAGCAACATTTTGGGGCACCTGATCCTCCAATCACTGTGTAGGGTGTCCCCAGTGGTCCCAGAGGAAGGAGGTCATGGAGAAGAAGAAAGAGATCACCGCTGGAAGAAAGGAGCAAATGCTATCCCTCCACCAGCCTGCAGATGGGAGACTCAAAATAGGGCAGACTGAAACCAAAGAGGAGAAGAAATCAACCCAGCTTAACTCCCTGTCCTCCCGGTCAAATAGCTGCCCCTTCCCTATCCCAGAAGGTTCACTGCTTTTCTGCAGCAGGGGGGATCCAGATTACGCCTGGAGCAAGTTACAGGTACTGAGCTCCACCTTGGACCCCAGGCTGACCCCATTTGCCTTTCAAGACTGGCCTTTTCACCTTTAAAAGGGCAAATGCTGCTTTTAAGTCTCAAACCTTGAGATCCAAGGGCGCTTTCTGGCTGAGCTCGATGCGCAGTCTCAGTTTCAGATTAAATGGAACACCTCCAAGGCACCATATCACCATGTGCCCTGACCGCTCCCAGCCAAAGTCCCTGACTTAAGATATTCGCTGCTAAGTCCAGTTTCTTGGACCCATTGTCAGAGGTACCACACGTAGGCTAAAGGGAGTTAAAAAGGTGGCCTAGAGGATGAGGGTGGGGCCAAGCCAGGGGTGTATGTTTGAGCACATGCATTTGACAATATGAGTGCATGTTACATACATGTTGTTGTCCATGGGTGTACATGCTGAAGTTGCATGTGTGTTTGCCTGGATGTCCTACGAGGAAGTGTGTGCAAGACTGGTGTGTGTGAGCAGGAATGTGTGTGCATGTGAGCCTGTGGGTGTGGGTGCGCCGCATCTGTGGGTGGGCATGGCTGTGGTCGGCTCATCAGCCCCTTGTCCTCCTGCCTCATCTCCTGGCATGAGGGTGGGGTCCCCTGAGCTGTCCCTCTGCCCTAGCCCAGCCAGGTGGGGCCAGCCAGAGCCCCATCCACTCTACCGCTGGGGGAGAGCTCTAAGCGCCTGTCCTGCGCAAAGCCTTGAGAAACCAAAGCTGCATGACCCACAGAGAAGACACCTCAGCCGAGGACAAGTCAGGTCACCCTAGAAAGTCTGAGTTCAGATAACACTCCTCATGCCCCAGCTTCTGAGTTCACTGGCTCACTCTCACACACATCCATCCATCCACATAGGGACCAGCTCGGCCCACGGGGAGGCCTTCCTACCGCATACACACGATCTTCCACAGGTACAGACACAGCCAGCCGTGGGCACACTGACGCACTCATTCGCCCACACTCACACCCTGGGGCACGTGCTAGAAAAGCGCACATGCTGACATCCCTTCCACTGGCATGCGCCCCCGCGCACAAGCATTCATACCGACATACTTCCACCCACTCTCCAAGTAGACACAAACCTGCTCCGTCCCCAACTAGGCTGGCAGATCCAGCTCCAGTCCCTAAATCCCGCCGGGGGAGCTGTCTACTTACTCGGGGAGCGTGCGAGAGAGCCGCTGCGTGCGAGCGGCCCGCGGTGGCAGGGCGCAGCTGGAGCTCCCGAGGCCTCGCGCCAAGTGGCCGCCGGGCCGGCCCAGCCCGAGGGGCCGCCCGCTGCCCCCCGCCCCCGCCCGCTCTGCCCCCGCCCGCCCTCTCCCAGGCGGCTGCAGACTCCCGGGGACCTTCCACCACAGCGCGCTCCCTGCCAAGCCTCGGTCCCGCGTCAGGCACCGCCGCCTGCGAGTCTCAGCTGGGCCGCGAGGGCTGTTTCGGTGGCCTTGGCGGTGGAAACATCGTGCGCTCCCTCATCCGCGGGAGCGCTGGAATGGGGACGCGGTCAGGCCTAATTAGAGACCCGGCTCTCGCTCAGCCGCGGGAGTCACGCCGGGTGATCACCCGGGATATGCAGAGGGGCGGGCCGGGGCGCCCACATGTGCCCCAATGCCAACATCTGGAGAGGGGAAGGGAATGTGCCGGGATCCTTTCCCTTGGAGCTGAAACAAAACAAGGAGGGATTTGGGTGCAGTTCACACGCTCTGAGGAAGGAGCCGCCTAACTTTGAGCAGCCCCTAAATGCCTGGAATGCGACTTGGTTTATTCACCACAGGTGCTTCCCTTTGGAATCTATGTCACCCACGTATAAGTCACCTTCCACATCCGGGACCTGCCAAAAACGATTGGGGGTTGTGGCAGAGACTCCTAACTTGGGCACAACAGACATCCCCTCCCCGCACTCTGTCAAATGGCTAAGTCTAGAGGAGGCTGATTCCTACCCAAAGGCTCAGGAATGTCGCATTCTTGATCTGGAGGGAAGCTTCCAGGTCGTTTCATACGACTCCCTCCACCCTGCCACGAATTCCCGAGAGCTTGGAGGACCTCAACCTATTCTTGGGGCTCACCAGGAAAAGCAGCCTCTGGCTTTACTTGAGCCCTGTTTCAAAGCTTGAACCCTCTCATTAGCAGAAAGTTCTCCCTGGCATCTAACTTAAATCTCTCAAGTGCAAACTATGTCAATTTGCTCACAATATGTGTTCAGGGGCAGAGAGAGAGAGATCAACTCCATCTCCATGATAAAATGACCACTCCAGGGTCCCACCTCAGCCTTCTTCCTTGATAATCCCTAACAATCCTTATTCCCTTTTTCAGGCTCTGGCTGAAACTGACTATGGCTCCCTGGCCCCTGGCATTAACTCTCCTGCCTCAGCTCTCTGGGGGCACAGAGCTCTGTAGGTGGCCAAGTCATTCCCCTCAGACAAGCTAGCTTTGACTCCAGCCCCCATCCATCTGGAACAGTCTGATTCTACTCCCCAGTTCCTTGAGAGGGGCTTCAGTTCCTGTTTCGAAAGGTCTGTCTTAGAGCCTGGGGACAGGGCTTGATGCTTCCAGCCAGCCACCTGGCTGAGCATTAACACAGGAGCCACAGCCTTCCTCAAATGGGCAGAGTTTGCAGAATCTTCTCTCTGAGTCTGTTTCTGGTAGGTCAGGTGATATAAAAATTGTCCGGACTTTGTCCTCAAAGAGACCTGGCTTTGCATCCTGCCTCTACTACTTTCTAGCTGTGTGTTCTTGGATAAATCACTTAACCTCTCTGAGCTTTGGTTTTCCCATATACACAATGGGAGTCATAATAATCTCTGTCTAGCTCATAAGGTTGTTGGAAGTATGAAATGAGGTCAGGGATGTAAAAGTACCTGGAAAACTAAGATATTTTTTAATATGCTAGAAATGGAATGAAGCTTAGATCATAAACAGCATCAGTGTTAACAAAAACCCTCAGAGGTGTTTTATTTCCAAACTCTGTGCCTGGGTTTCAGGGCAAGAGAGGAATAGACTTGGTTTGCTAGACATTCCCTTGAGGCATTTGGCATGAATGCCTCCCACCCTGCATTCCCCAACACACACACACATACACACACACACATACACACACACAGACAAACACACATACACATCCACCTTCCCAGATACATACAGCACAGCACAGCCTCCTGGACTCCTGGACTCCCCATAAGCCCCAGCCGCCTGGCCCCTCGCTGGCCGCTGCTCCATTCCCGGGGGGCCGCCTCATGGCTCCACTCTTGGCTGCAGCAACTCCAGGTCTCCTTACAGAGGCCCCCATGAGCAGCTTCTCTCTCCCTGCCCATCCTTCTGGGCCATGGCCCTGGGAAGGCCCGTGACTCAAGACAAAGCTGGCAGAGGACTTCTCCAAGGCAGTTCAGGACTCAGGCTGCCCAAGGAGCTCAGGGTTGAAGCTTCCGTTCCCCTCAGCCCCCTCCCATCTGCCTGCCTGGCTTCCCAGTGCTGTCCTGCTTAATTCTTAATGGAAATTCCATCCCCGGCGCCGGCCCTAGCTGGCTCAGGGAGTCCAGGCTTGGGCCAACAGCAAACTCCACCCAGAGAGAAGGGGCCTGCCTGGCCATATAAACACGTTTACACACACATACACATGTGCACGTACACACACAAGCAAAAAGACATGCTCAGAAACATTCACAAACTCAGATATTCTCCCCCAGACACATCCATACACTGAAAGATAATGAGTATTCTAATCCTGTCATTTATTGCATGGTACTAAGTACTTTACAAGCGTCACCTATTCTAACCCTCATAACAGCACTAGGTTGTAGCATTATCCTCATTTTACACACAAAGAAACTGAGGCACAGGGATGTTAAGCAACTTGCATGAGGCATCTGGCAATAGTGGCCTAACACATGAGCACCAGGACCTGTGCAAAGAGGCTTATGTGCATTGTTTCATTTTGCCACCATGGTAACTGTTTGTAGAAGTTACCATGATTTCCATAATACAGACAGAGAAAATGGAGGTCAGGTGGTTTCAATCCCCTGTTTGTGGCCTCACAGCTGCTAAGATGAAGGTAGACTCTACACAGATATGTGTGGGAACCCTTCTAGATGTCAGGGAGCCACGCAGGTGCAGGTAGACATGCACACACTCAGAGGCACACCCCAAAATAGCTCATGCCATCCAAACCAAAGTAGGAGCCCAGGAGTGGCCCAGAGCTGTGTCAGGCAAAGGTGCCCTCCAGCCTGATCATGTTCTTCTCCCCTCCCAAATGGCCTATGCCAGATCCACCAACTTCACACATCATTCAGGAAGGACAAATTCAGCCCTACATGGAGGAACAACTTCAGGTTTACACTCCAGTCAGTCAGGTCCACAGTCAGCCCTCAGCCTCAGCTCCAAATCCAGTGTCCCTAGCACACCGTCCCTGGTCACTCTTCTGAAGGGATCATGACCCCCATGTAGGGAGCACATCAGAGACTCTGGGAATTGGCCAGGGTCTGGCCAAGAAGGGCTCCCAGCCTCCACTGCCTGGGCCAGATGAGGCTGAGCAGGGCCCACGGGCAAGGCCCTGCACAGGAGCCAAGCATGGGGTAGAACAGAGCATGTGCTGCCTGAGGGAGCTGGAGCCACACTGCAGACAGATGGCAAAGCCTGGAGGAATGGGACGAGAATGGGGCTGGGGCGGGGCCATTAGCTGACCGTCTCCTGTGTCTGCTCCACCACGTCCCTGCCGGGGCTTATTGACTTAGTAGGGGAGGGTGGGAAAGCCCTGTCCCTTGTGAGACAAGCAGTGAAGTCCCGAGTCCAGAGAGTTGAGAGAACAGACATGCAGTAGAGATCAGATGAGTTTAACAAGTCAGGAGCTTGTCTGCTGCTTGACGTTTGCGTGCTATGCTAAACATCTCCAAGCAGGGGCAGGAGGTGTGCTGGCCCTGGGCTTCCTCCCAGGCAGCTCCAATAGAGAGTGCCCAGGAAGGCCTGTCACAGCCAGAGCAATCTCGACTATTGACAGCTCAGCATGGCAGCCCTGGGGGGCATCAGCCTCGGAAAAGGGTTTTGGAGAGAGGCGTGCTCATCTCCCACAAATGGACCAGGAACCATGGGGGTTCAGGCAGTGGCTCTAAGAGGGGGAAACAGTCTGAGCTTGGGAATTTTCATTTCTAAAAAGTGCCCAGATGATGTTGATGCTATAGATCTGGAGATCACACTTTGAGAATCGCTGCTTTCTAGAATAAGAGAAAATCAGGGGTCATTCCACTTTGAAACTAAATTTCCAACCTATCTTCAAGGTATAAATGGTTTCTCCTAAAAGTTCCCTAAAGAAAGAATTTACAACCCTGTCAGCAGTTTGTACCTTCCCTTATCCACCTCCACCTTCCCAGATCTGCGTCACCCCTATCATTGGTGGGGAGGGTGGGAGGGGGCAGTTTCATGGCTCCATAGTGGCTCTCTCTGCCCCAGCACACCTCAAGACAGAAGTGGCATCCTCCACTCTGTCCACCACCTGCACAGAGAAGGTTATCAAGATGAGGGACCTGCTCAAAAATAGCTGATGACCAAGCAGGCTTTCTGTTCCAGGGATGGAAATAACAGATTAGAAAGTCATGATGATGGCAGCTAAAATGCCAGCCCCACCCAGAGAAACGAGAAACAGGCAAAGACCCCATACCCACATCCGCAACCTTCTGTATCCCTGAGATTGGCACATAGAGATGCTTCCCTGCCCTGTGATAGGCCCTCACACAGGACAGAGAGACACGAATCTGGCCACAGAGGACCAGACAGGCTGGTGTAGACACACCGCTGACTCACCTGAACAACAGCCCATCGATCTCTCAAGGCCTTGCTCTGCAATTGTGTCAAGAGACAAAACGTTCCCCAACTCCCAGAGCCAGTGTGAGGACCTGTACTGTAATAAGAATGGAGAAATAGATGGGCCAGTAAGGGGATCTCTGGGTGCAGGGGTACTGAAGCTATAGGATCAACTAGAATCACCTGGGAGGCCTAAATGCAGAGTCCCAGGCCTCCCCCAGAGGTTCTGAGTCAGTAGGTGGGTAGTGCACCGGAACCCACATGCACCTCCCTTCCCAAAGTGAAGTTCAGTGACTTCACATTCTTAGCCTGAACCTGGCCAAGGTAGGAGTATTTATTTACACCGCAGAAACTGGGTATACACTACAAATCAGGGTGTTTCGTTATGTTTTGTTGTGTTTTGGTTGTTTTGTTTTGGAATGCCTGCTTTTGATCACTTACCAGCGCATCACAGGACACTGTGGGTGTCTATCTTAAAGCAACTATCCCAAGCAATTATCCCAAGCAATTATGATGCAGGCCCACTTTGAGGAACCCTGATCTAGTGATGAGTTCTAACCCCAGCCCCTCATAGTATAAATAAGGACACTGAGGCCCAGTCCAGAAAGAATCCAGGTCAAGGTCACTGCAGCGGGCTGCTCAGTGCAGGGTGGCAGGAGCTAAGAGCAGCCTGCCTGTTTACTTGGCCCTCTCCCATGTCTGCTCCTCCACATACCTGTGTGGCTTATTGGCTAGGCGGAGAAGGGTGAGAAAGTCCTGTCCCTTGTGGACCAATCAGATTACTTCTTACCAGCGTTTAGAATTTGAAATTCCTGTCTGGAGTGCCCAGGACAGTGGCACCTGAATTCCAGGGCTGCCCTGCCCTTCCCAAGCCTTAACTGCTCATCTCTTCCTGGAATTCAGAGAGATTCGCTAGCATCCCCCCAACAAATTCCATATCCTTAGAGTAACAATCTATGTTCCCTTATTTACAATGAAAACCACCTTCAGAAGTACAGCCACAGAGCAAGATAGTGAACGTAACAACAACCCCAGATTCTTTGCCTTTCCGCTACATCATGCCCTGCCCTCAGACTGAATGACAAAGGATAAGTGACTGTGCGAAATATGCAACCCTCTCGGGCAGTGGTTTTCAAAGAGCGTTCCTAGAGCAGCAGCACTGGCAACACCTGGGATCGTATAACAAGATGCACATTCCCAGGCCTCATCCCCAAATTATTCAATCAGAAACTCTTGGGCTGGGGTCCAGCAAGCTGTATTTGAACAAGTCTCCCAGGTGATTCTAGTGCCTGCTAAAGTTTGAGGACCACTGTTCTAGCAGGAGGGGCCATAGCTTCTGCCTCCCCAGCAATGAACCAAAGGCTGTTCAGGTCAGGAAGAAAAGGCCACCAGGGTGCACAGCCAGCATGGGCTGTGTGGGCCAGTCACACTCCTTCCTGCCCAGCTCCCCTAGCCCCATGCTCCTAGGGAGCCCCAAGAGGCTAAGCAGTGGCTATGTATCCTGAACTAAGAGTCCTTCTTTCCAAATCTAAGGGGCAACATCTTTTCAAAAACAGCAGGACAACCTCAGCAGAGACACAGCAGAGAAATGCTACTTCTGTTGTTGCCTTGATGCTCAGTTGAGGGGTGACTCTGTGGATGTTCCCTGGCTCTTTGGATTCTCAGGGACTTTCTCTGTCTGGCCTTTAGGCGTCCTTCTGGAAGGAGGCCCTCCGGCTCCAGAAGCCGTTTTGGCGTCTCCAGCTCTGAGTCCAGTGTTTCCTCCATTTCCTGTGTTCCCCAAGTTCAGGGAGAGAAAAAGATGAGATTTGAGGGTAATTGAAGAAGCAAAGTATTGGGGAGAAGAGCAAAATAATAATAAAAATAACTACTACATTACCACGTATTGACTTCTTCCTGCACAGCAGCCCTGCCTATGCTAAGTATTTTCCATGTGTTATCTCACGTATGCCTCACCACAGTCTGACGATGTAGTTATTACTGATCCCACTTGAGAGGGAAGGAAACAGGCTGAGAGAGGTTAAATTGCTCTCCCAAAAACACACAGCCAGAGCACGGACGATCAGAGAATCAAACGCAGGTCTGCCCAACTCTAGGCCCCAAGAGTCTCAATACAGGTGCAGAGGTTCACCTGGGACAGGAGGACATGCACGGGAGAGGGGAGGAGAGCTGGGAGGCTGGGTGACTTGCAGAGAATAAAGGGGCACAAGTGAGGGTGGGGCCTTGAGGAGTCTGGGATGAGGCAGACCAGTTCCTATGGGAAGTACTGAAAAGAAAGGATCGGGTTAGGAAGGACAAAAGGGGCCCCGCTGGGGTTGAAAGACATACGTTTGAAATGAAGCCAGTGAGAGCAATGTACCCAAGCCAGAACTTAGTGACTCCAGATCTGACTCTGGGGACAAGAGCAGATCCCAGCGAGAATGGGGGCTGCAGATAGAGGTGACTGACCTGCATGGGCACTCGGGAGTCATAGAATTTTCCCCACCTGGAGGGTGAGTCAGCTCTGGGACTGCTTGTGAGTTCAAATCAAGGCAGGTTGTTGAATGGCACCACCTCCACCTGGCTAATCAAGACAAAAACCTGAGTTGTCTGTGAGTCCTCTTCACCCCACTCTCCCCCTCCCAGTACATCCAGCTGGTCAGCCAGTCCTCTCTGCCCTACCTCCAGACTGTCTCCCTAAGCCCCCCACCACTTCCTGTCTGCACTGCCCACCCCACGCCATCGTTGCACGCATGCCTGGGCTCCTGTTTAGAGCCTCTGCAACGACCTCCCGGCCTCCTCCTCTGCCCTCCAACCTCCTTTGACCACACAGCAGCTGGAGTCATCCTTTAGCAATGTAAATAAGGGGTTGTCTTCCCTGACTGAAAACGCTTTCATTGCACTTGGAATAAAAATTGCAAACCCTCTACTCTAGCTCACGAAACCCTATGTGACTCTTCTCTCCCTCAGGGTCTCAGGTCACATCATCTTCCCGAGAGAAGACTTCCCTGACCTGGAAAGGACCATCCCCTGTCATTGTCCTGTGAATGCCACTTACCACTCTCTGAAATTTCCTTGCTTATTTATGTGTTTGATTACTATCTGTCTCTCCCACCCTTCATGCCACAAGAACAGAGACCCTATCTTCTAGCACAGTTCCTGGCACATAGTAGATATTCAGCAAACTTCCGTGGAATGGTTCAAGCCCAATGGAGAGCGTAGCTCCCCATGTGGCAGAGCAGAGAGGCCGCATAGCTCATCTAAGAACCAGCTGCAAAAAGGCAAAAGGAGCCAACAGAGAACTCAGCTCCCAAAAGGAAGAGGACTTGGGTTTCCAGCGATTTTCCCCGAGAGGGGCATTCGCACCACTGGTTCGTGAGACCCAACAGTTTCCCTGCCCTGGGGGTCCCGAGAGATGCCCACACATTCTAACAACATTTTTCTTATTTCCCTTAACTGGCTTGATTTTTTTTTCTTTTACTTGCGAGTTTAAAACTTTTCATTTGTGCTTCCTCTTCCTGTCTCCTCAGTGAAAACAGCAACAAGAGAAGGCCGACAAGTTAGCGGGAAGAACACAGCACAGGGGATAAAGGTTTGAGGCATACCTTTTATCTCTGTGACCTGAACAAGTGTCTTTACTTCTCCAAGTCTCCGTGTCCATAGCGTCTGAGACCCAGTCTGAGACTCCTTCCAGGGGTATCTGATGAGGACTCTGAGCCCATGAGGTCAGGACAGGGGCCATCTTTCAGGCAATATTCTGTACTTTTTCATATCCGAGGCAGATCCCAGCAGGAAAGTAGGCCATTCAGGTGGGATCTGGAAGGGAATTTAATGAAGGGCTATCTATGTTCAGGGTTCAGAGAATAACAAGTGGTTTGAGGCACCCAGGGACTGGCAACTGTGGGAAGTCATTACCCTGTCCAAGTCTAGGGGCGAGGGGACCACGGAACAGGCTACCCAGAAGAAGCTGGGATTGTAAAACCATGACTTCAAAGGGAGGAGGTGGGGAGGAAATTCCCTAGCCTGTTTCTGCTCCTTCCTCTGATCTCCAGTCAGTACCTCCATTGGCTGAATCCAAGCAGAGCACAAGGGAGTCCAGGTGATGTGGTCTGAGGACCAGCTCCTCAGGACCCAGAGCCGAGATGACAGAGAAGCTATGGGGGAGGTGCATAGTGCCAAAGGTTTATAAGCAAAACCCAGAGAAAAACCAAGACCTACAATCCTTCTAAACCCCCACAGACTCTCATTTAAATCTCTCTATAGAAGCGCTGAACTCTCCAGAAAGCCTCTAAATTGCCATAATGGTCTTGATAGGCCCAGATTTACAGCGCCTGGCTAAGGGCCTGCCAAGGATGCTATCAAGCACACACAACAGCTGGGATGGAAGCTTCCAAAGAAGTTTCACCAGGAGATGAAAAATCTGACAATTTGAATAATTGAAAAGCCTTAATGCCAACCCCCAGATACATTATTGATAATGGATGGGTAATTGCCCAGAAAGGATCCTTCTAATAGAAACCATGCCCAGACCAGAACTTGGTAGGAAAGAAAAAACTTATCTGTTTTCAGTTCCCTACAATTAACACTGCTCATGGTTTCAAAGGTCTGCCTCCAGAGCCATCCATGCCCAAGCTCGATTAGGATGAGGTAGGGAAAATGGAGTGCAGAGAAAGACAGGTATCAATCAGGAGACTAAGACCCTTCTAAGAGTAAGAACATTCCTAAAGAATGTGCTAGTTCAGAACATGGTAATCTCACTGTTGCTGGGGGAAGTTTAGTACTGTAAACCTTCATGAATGAAGTCCAGCCCTATGCCTGGCACTGTGCACATCACTTGGATACACCATGTTTAAGGCAGGGTCTCTGACCTTGTGATGTCCACAGCCTAGTAGTGGAGAAAGAGATATAAATAAATCATTCCCATACTGGGAGATAATTAATAGGAGAGGTGAGTTAAAATGTCCCACTATAATTGCATACTTCTGGTATATATATTGTGAGGCTATGTTCTTAGGTGCATATAAATTTATAATTCTTACATCCTGCTGGCAAATTTTAAATTTTACCATAAGGTAACCCTCGTCTCTATAATGCTTTTTTGTCTTATAGTCAATTTTATTCAAAATTAATATAACTATACTACCATTACTTTGGTTAGTGTTTATATGGTATATTGTTTTTTCATTCTTTTACTTTTACCCTTTCTGTATTCTTATATTTTAGATAGCTCTTGCAAAAAGCCTACCATTTTTTTAAATCCAGTCAATGTAAATGGAGGTGAGAGAATTATGTGTTATGCAAATGGTTACTGTGAGAATAACTTTCTGAAAAAAAGGAATCAGTCAAAGAAAGGGTTCTAAGGCAAGAGTGTGTCTGGCGTCTTTGAGCAAGAGCTGGAAGATCAGTAAGGTGGAGCTGAGTGAACAAGAGGGAGGGGTGTAGGAGGAGATGAAGGCAGAGATAGATGGTAGCTGGAGCCATACCTTTCAATGATAAGATCTGGTGCACAAATGGAAGAAATGGCTCTACCTAGGGGCACGGAAAGTTAATCTATGGCAACCAGTGGGAAAAGAGTACCTGGGTGCAGATGCCAGTAAGCGCAGAGATGTTTTGGTGTAAGTCTATGGAGGCTCATTTCTGAGGGATGCCATTCTCTCAGTGAGGTAGGAAGCAAGGTTAGGAGCTGAGAATAAGGATGGCAGAGGAGGTGGTGGGAGTTTGAGGAGGTGAAATGAAATAATGAGTTAGAAGTTAACAGGAGAGTGGATGGACTAGGGACATATAATATGAATTCCTGGCAGCAATAAAGGCCTAATTAAGGCTCTTATGATCATGGATTTAGGGATTTAAAATGAGGCAATCAAAATGGCTGTGCATTTTACTCCAGTCTTAAAGGTCCTGGGTCTAGATGCCAAACTGGTGCCAAAACCTTCTCTGTCATATTCTGCTGAATGGTCGTCTGGCCTCTCCTTGAACATCCCAGTGACAGGGAGCCTATCACTTCCTAAGGCTTTCATGCTGTCTGTAGACAGATACAACTGACAGAAGGTGCTTCCCCGTACTGAACTGACATTTCTCTTCCTGTTAGTTCCCCCTGCATTAGAACCCGTGAGTCTGTTTCTGTTGCCTGTTGTTTAAATTGCGCTATTTCCCCATACATCTATCTGGCTATCCAGAAAATTATTCAGAAATGTAATGACATATCCTATTGGTGAGGCTGCAAGAAGTAACAACTTTCAAATAAGGCAGGTAGAAATACAAAATGGTACATTCCCTGAATCTAGCAAAATTATAGATACATTTACTTTTTGACTATATAATCTTCCTTCTAGAAAGGATAAAAAATGGTATCACATTAGATTAAAATTACATTAAGATGATCCCAGATGGTGCCCATGTGCATTTCCCATAAGAAAATAAATGTGACCATTTCACAAATTTTAGCTTCAAAAATGATTTTTATAGCATTTTTATGACAATAAAAATATGGAAATAACTTACATGTATATAGGGCTTCATTGCACAAACACTGGCACATATTCAACGCAATGTGAAATGAACAAAAAATAAGTACAAGAATACAGAATGACATAGAAAGGTATACACTGAAGAAGGCAGATTTGAAAGAAGTAAGTTTGGTGTGATACATTTTTATGAGTATGTATGTAACATGTGATATGCTTTCAATGTATATGTCTCTTCAAAATTCATATGTTGGAATTTAATGCCCAAGGTGATAATATTAAGATGTGAGGCCTTGAGGAGGTGGTTAGGTAATGAGGGTGGAGCCCTCATGGGATTAATGTCCTCAAAAAAGGGATTGAGGGAGTGAGTTCTCCCCTTCCATCTTTTCTGCCGTGTGAAGACACAGTGCTTGCCCCTGTTTTGGCCTTCTGCCCTGTGAGGATGCAGCAAGAGGTGCCGTCTAAGAAGCAGAGAGCAGCCCTCACCAGACACTGAGTCTGATAGTTGGTGCCTGAGTTTTGGACTCTCCAAACCCCACAACTGTAAGAAATAAATTTCTGTTCTTTATAAATTACCCAGTCGATTGTATGTTTTACAGCAGCAGGAATGAACTAAGATAAGATGTAAAAGAAAGAACATACACCAAACTGTTAATCAAACTGTATAAAAAAATAGGTTTCTCTGAATGATGAGATAACTAAGAAACATACAGACACCTTCTTATTTTTTATTTTTTTGGCTTTCCCATATTTTCTAAATTTTCTATATTGAATATGTATTATTTTATAATTGGGAAAACAAGTCAATTTTTTTTTTCTCAGAAAAACAAACCCCACAGGCCCTTTGACATTCAGGTCAAGACTAACTCCTCCATAAAACCTGCCTAATTTTGTCTTCACCCACCCCACCCCCCATCACCAGCTAGGAGATCTCTAAGCCACCTCTGAGCTCAGACAGCATTTTGAAATAATAAATTTTAGTGAGGAAAGATGGGCTCAAGAAGAAGAGCAGGCCTGTGTCAGAATCCGCATCAAAATCCGAGGATGTCTTTTAACAGCCCCCACTGCCACCACGCCTCCATCCCTGCCCAGCCTTTGCGCTTCGGGAAATCGACAATGCGGTAAAAAAGCTCTCATGTTGCCCTTTTCTCAGTCGCTGGGTGACTCAGTAAAGCTTCTCAGACAAGAGCAACCTTCAAGCCTGCCTCCTTCCTGAGGATTACCACCTGCCCCGGGGAAGACATTGCCCCACTCCTGTGCGGGAGGCGCCATGAAACCAAATTTACAGGCCAGTAAGCCGAGGCTCAGAGAGAAGGGTGGGAGACCTGCCGGGGACCCGGCCGGGACGAGGGGATCCTGGCGAAGCTAGCTGGAGCGCTGCTCGGTGCGCCCTCTGGTGGAGAAGGGGCTGCCTCGCACCCAGCGGGAGGGACTGGGGAGAAACAGGCTATTTTAAGATACTGCCAGACCCCAACACTTTTATTTACGAAATTCTCACCCTACATTGTATTAAAATGCATCTGTACGTCTCATAAAATATAATTTCTATCCAACTGCGTGAGAGTTGAATTGGAGTAGACCAATGGATATGAAGACGTGTAAATAAACATTTATGTATCTGTTTTACCATTTTTGTATTTTGAAGCCAATAACATACTTTGTCAACTTGAACATTTTCATGAGTCCTTAAAAAAAAAATTAGGCCCTTGGCTCGTGGTTCTGGGAGCTAAGTGATAAGAAGTACAGACTCTTGCCTTGAACTGAGATTTGTACCCTTTCTAGTGGGTACCACTGAGGTTAGGGGTGCCAAGGAAGCAGCAGGAGCAGGGACCAGCAGTGTGACTGGAGAAGGCCCAGGGAGATGGGGCAATGTTCCAGGCACACCTCAGCGGGACACGGGAAGGCATGGTGCATGCCCAGGCTTCGTTCTGCATCCCCACTGTGAACACCCTGCTGGCCACAAACAAGTGCACTATGACTTCTCCTCCATAACTCCAGCTTATATAGAAAACAGGCCCCAACCTGGGCACCCTCAGAGCTTAGCCAAGACCATCCATGACTTTCACAGACTTTACTAAACCCAGATGGAAAACAATAGGTAAATAAATACCAAAGGAATAGGTAGTCTGGCTTTACTGTCCAAGGCTGGTTTTACCCCCAGGAGCTCATTCTCAGGGCTCGAAGGCCTATAACATTTCACTTCCATCCCAGAGAGATCACTATCAACTAGTTTCAAAGGGTTGACCCTGTTCCCTAGGTCCTGCCTTCTCAGCTCCCCGCCTGCCTCCAGGTGGTCAGCGTCCTCTCAACACCTGTCATCAGTGAGCCTTCCTCCTAGATAGCTCAACAACCCTTTCCGGAAATCAAGACCAAAGAAGAAGTTAATTTCCTTCTGGTGACGTGGACCTCTTCTCCCAAGTTCTAGTTTCTGATATGAGAAGCAAGCTCATACCCTCTAGATAACTGGGACAAGTAACAAGGTTACCCTACAGGTAAGACTGTTATCTCCCACAGAGGGGCTCTGGCTTTATCCTTTATGGGCACATCCCTATTAGCAGAGCTTAATCCACAATATTCATCTAATAAGAACTAGAAGTTATGCAAACAGTATATCATTCCCTAACATAAGACATACTAAACACTGGGAGTTTGTCTCTTTGTCTGTAACAGATCATGGTTCCATCTCTAGAGTGACTTCTATCTTTCTAAAGGTTTGGATCTGAGGGCTATTGAAGAATCATCAAATGGATGCTGTAATTAAAAAAGGATTCTTCTCCAAAGCAGACTCTGAAAGATATTTGCCGCAACTGTCTGCTAACATCCAGGAATGATGTCTTCTCTTGAGCTTTTGAGGGGCAGAATAACCAACCATAGCTGCACTTAACATTGAGTTATGGTGGAGCCAGGGGCAGAGGTGAATGAAACACAGCCTCTGCCTGGTAGGACCTCCAGCCTACTGAGGAAGAGCGTACTTTAAGACAAAAGAAAACTAAGAGACACAATAGCAAAAAGGACTTACAAGTGATCCAGTTCCTGTGTGTCATTCAAACAGTGAGAAATCAGAAAAGAAACAGTATCCATGAGCCCGACTTTTCCTACCTTCTTAAGTATTCTAAGTGTCCCTCCTTGCCCTCTTCTCTTGTCTCTATAAACACTCACTAGCTCTTTTTGTGTATTATCATGATCTCAAATACCTCCTATTCAAATGCCAATAATTCCCATGTTTAATTATTCAGCATAGATCTCTCAGAGTTACAGATCATTTTAGCCACTTGGAGATTCCTCAACTTTATATGACTCTAGTAGATACTGTCTTTCCTGGGAAGGGGCAGGTGTTTCTAGCATGAATCCCTTCTCTCCTATAGCACCCTCACCTCCCATTTGGAGAATTCTCTGTCGTGTTCAGTCTTGGTGGAAGGTAGTCCTTGCTTCCCCTGATGGGGAATACATGGGAATAACGAATGGAATAGATATTCTCTCTTCCTAACCTTGCACAGAGCAATGAAAGCACGGTGGACTCAGCTTTTTCCCAGGGCTCTAAATCTTGAGCAAATGACCCAACAATTTAGAATTACTAAAGGTCATATTCATTACAGTGGCAACAATAGCACAAAGACCTCTGTTCCTACTCCATGACATTTTCTGAAGTTTTTTTCTGGCTGGCCCTCACAGCACCCCTGATATTTTTCTATTTCTCTCATCTTTGTCATCCACTTAGCCATAGCAGTAGGCAGCCTCCTAGATGGCCCCCTCCCTCCTAGTATTCACACCTCTGTGTGATTCCTTCCCACAGTATACTATGCTTGATCTGTGTGACCAACAGAATATGGCAGAAGTGATTTGGGCATAAAAGACTTTGCAGCCTCCATGTTACACGTTTATTCTCTCTTCCCACCCACCCCCATCTCCTCCTCCAATTAGTTGTTCTGGGGTAAGTTATGACATGAACATCCTAGAAGCCCACATGGTGAGAAACTAAAACCTCCTGGCAACAGCCACATTGGTGGGCTTACAGCAGGTCCTCCAGCCCCATTCAAGTCTTTGGAGACTGTAGCCTTGGCTGATATCTTGGTTGCAACCTCATGAGGACCCTGAACCAGGACCAGCCAGCAAAAACACACCCACATTACTGACCCTCAAGAATTTAGTGAAGCTTTGATTGGCCTTCTGCATGAGAGGGCTCAAGTCCATTTCTACTGCTTACAGCTAAGAATCCTAACTGATCCAGAGATTGACACGATGAGTGGAGTGCAGGAAAGAGAGGTCCAGGGAAATGTGCAGCACATGGGAGATGTAGGAATTTATCTAGCTGATATGTGACAGATAGCCCAAAAGCCCATTCGTGTTCCAACACATGGGATCTAACAACTATGGCACTCAGTATAAAACTGATTACCTGTACTAAATTTCTTCCTACAGTGAAAAGATAAGCAAGTGGATCCCAGCAGCCCTGTCAACACCTTGGACAGCTACAGTTCTCATAAGCACTGAGTGCTGCAGAAGGAGGTGCCTAGAATCCACACAGCTATGTGCACCCCAGAGAAGAAGCTGAAACTGTATCCTTCCCCTGTGGCCCACACGGATTCCAAGTATGCCATCTTGGAACTGGAACTACTGATGGAGTGTGTCTTCCTCGGGGGGCAAGAAACCACAGCACCCCTTCACCTGTGAGGTTAAATTACCACCAAACCACCCCACTCAGTGTCTGGAAATCCCCAAGCCATGCTGCAAGCAGCTGTTACTCCTTTCCCAGTGGGTCCAAGCAGCAGTAGAGCAGCTCTACTTACCCTTTCCCCCACCCCCTCAGGCAGGAGACCTTGGACAACTACAGTCCTCACCACTGGATTCCCTTGCAGTCCTCACAGGCACTGAGTCCAGCTCAAGGAACTGCCTAGAACCCACAAAGCTGTGCTTCCTCCAGAGAAGAAGTTGACACTGTGCCTTGCTTCCAGTGGCCCACATGGCTACTGCACTATGTCTTCTTGGAAATGGAACTAATGCTGGAATGTGTCATGTCCCAGGGTAAGTAGCCATGGCACCCCTTTACTTTTGAGGCTAAACCACCATCACACTACCCCCACCTGGTGGCTTGACATCCCCAAGTCAAGCTGCAAGCAACTGTTATACCCTTCCTGGTAGGGTCAAACAGTGTTGGAACTGCTCCACCTACCTACCCCTGCCCCCACTGCCTTGGGCTGGAGCTAAAGGTACACAGTCCCTCCTGGGGAAATAGTGCTTTGACAGAATCACTCCACCTATCCCTCTCAACCACACTGTACCCCACCCCTAGGGACCTGAGCTGAAACTGTATGCTGCCTCCCAAGGAAACAGTGCTTTGGTGGAGACCTGCATCCCAGGGAAAGGTGCCTGGGCTGCCTAGAACAGTCAAGCATCCTGGGCCTGAGCTGAAGCAGGACATCACCCTCTGGGGAATCGGGACCTTGGATAAGCTAAGAAGCTGCACAGCCCAGAGATGAGATGATGTATTACTTAGTGCCCCAGGAAAAATAGGAGTGGAGTGGCTGAGCAGAGACACCTTTCCCTATAGGCCAAACAACTGTAGTACCCTGCTTCCTTGGAAGTGGACTAGCTCCCTAGATTCTCAGCTGCTAAGCTCCCCAGAGATAGAGTCGTCACTATGCTGCTCCCTGCCTCCCAGGGTCAAAACAATAGCTGTGCTTGGCCATTCTGGGTACTTGCTGCCACTGCACCTGGCCTCACAGAGTCAGGGATACTGCCAAACCCCACCATCTCAGGGTCTTAGAGTCACCACTACAGTGCCACATCCCCAGAGACCTGAGTTGCTATTGAGCCCTATTTGTTCAGACCTGAATTACAGCTGTACTCTGCATCTCAGGCTCAAACCTCTAGAGCACCCCTTCTTCCCTAGAGTTAGGTCAGGCAGGACGATGCCCTGCCTCCCAGGGGTAGAATTACAACTACAACCCAATCTGCTGGACCCAAGTTGCTAGGAAGGGTCTCAGAGTCACAGTTCCCAGCTTGGTGAGTAAGCTACATCCAACCTTGTCACAGAGTGCTAACCTGCACCCTAAGACCCAGGTTCCACAATAGATTCACAAGACACTCAACCTAGGACCCCGACCCCACAGCCACTCCAAGCACCTGCACCTGGAATCTAGCACCACTGCAGCAGTCTGTAGGACATGTCAGACGTGACAACAAAAATGATCCCCTTGCATAAGACTCCCCATTGTTTAGAAAACAAGAATAGGAGGGCCCCAAAACTGCTTGCCCTAAGGACATTAACAGCTTACATTACCATTGTCACTGCCAGAAACTTCTGGAGCCTAAGCCACCTACAGTTATTGCTGATGTTGGACACAGCTGAAGAAGCTGCTCTGAGACTATAACACTGCACCTACCTGGAAACAGAGTCACCAGACCCTTCCCAATTGCATGATAAGACCCAACTTAGGTGAAAATCCTTCTCTACAAAAGACACTCTAGAAGGTTTGAAAGAGGCATCTTATTGCATGAGAAGCACAGACATCAATTCAGGGACACAAATAACCTGAAAAAGCAAGGAAGTATGACACCACCAAAGGAACACAATAACTCTCTAATAACAACCTCAAGAAAAAGAAAACCAATGAAGTACCAGAAAAGGAATTTAAAATAATTATCTTAAGGAAACCCAATGAGATATAAGAAAATACAGACAGAAAATTCAACAAAATCAGAAAAACAATTCATGATATGAATGAGAAATTCAACAGAGAGACAGATATCATAAAAGAGAATCAAACAAAAATCCTTCAGCTAAAGAATTCAATGAATGAAATAAAAATTACAATAGAGAGCTTCAATAGCAGACTTGATCAAGTAGAAGAAAGAATCTCTAAACTTGAAGACAGGTCATTTGTCAGATAAATAGTTTGCAAGTATTTTGTCCTATTCTGTTGATTGTTTCCTTTGCTGTGCAGAAACTTTTTAGCTTGATATAATCCCATTTGCTTATTTTTGCTTCTGTTTCCTATGCTTTTGAGGTATTCTACTTAAAAATCTTTGTCCAGACTAATGTCATGAAATGTTTCCCCTATGTTTTCTTCTAGTAATTTCATTGTTTTGAGGCTTACATTTAAAATTTTATACCATTTTGAGTTGATTATTCTATGTGATGAGATATAAAGATCTAGTTTCATTTTTATCCATAGACACTTAGTTTTCCCAGCACCATTTATTGAAGAGACTGCCCTTTCCCCACTAAATATTCTTGGCACCTTTGTAAAAACATCAATTAACTGTAAGTATGCGTATTTATTTCTGGGTTCCTACTCTGTTCCATTGGTCTATGTGTCTGTTTTTATGCCAGTACCATGCTGTTTTGGTTACTATAGATGTTCAGTATATTTTGAAGTCAGGTAGTGTGATGCCTGTAGCTTTGTTCTTTTTGCTCAGGATTTCTTTGGCTATTCAGGGTCCTTTGTGGTTTCATAGGAATTTTATGATTTTGTTTTTTTTTTCTATTTGAGCGAAGAATGTCATTGGTATTTCGATAGGGATTGCATTGAATCTGTATATCATTTTTGGTAGTATGGTCATTTTCACAACACTAATTCTAACAATCAATGAACATGGGATGTCTTTCCATTTTTTGTGTCCTCTTCAATTTCTTTCATCAGTGTTTTATAGTTTCCCTTGTGGAGATCTTTGACCTTCTTGGTTAAATTTATTCCTAGTTTTGTTTTTTTGTTTTGTTTTGTTTTGTTTTGTTTTGTGGCTATTGTAAATGGGATTTCTATCTTAATTTCTTTTTCCTCTAGTTCATTGTTGATGTATAGAAACACTAATAATTTTTGTATATTGATTTTGTATCCTGAAACTTTACTGAGTTCATTTATTAGTTCTAAGGGTTTTTTGGTGAAGCTTTTAGGGTTTTCTATATAAGATCATGTTGTCTGCAAACAGGGACAATTTGACTTCTTCCTTTCCAATTTATATGTCCTTTATTTCTTTCTCTTGCTAATTGTTCTGGCTAAGATTTCCAGTACTATGCTGAATAAGAGTGGTGAGAGTGGGCATTCTTGTTCTGGTTCTTAGAGGAAAAGCTTTCACCTTTTCTGCATTTGGTATCTTGTTAACTATGGGTTTGTCATATGTGGCCTTTATTGTGTTGAGATGTACCCCTACACTTAGTTCATTGAGAGTTTTAAATCATGAAGAGCTGTTGAATTTTATCAAATACTTTTTCTAAATCTATTGAGGTGATCAAATAGCTTGTATTCTTCATTCTGTTGATGTGATATATCACATTTATTGATTTATGTATGTTTAACTATCTTTGCATCTCAGGGATAAATCTCACTTGATCATGGTGAATGATTTTTTAATATGTAGCTGAAATTGGCTTGCTAGTATTTTGTTGAGGATTTTTGCATCTATGTTCATCAGGGATATTGGGCTATAGTTTTCTTTTTTTGTTGTGTTCTTGTGTGGTTTTGGTATCAGGGTAATGCTGGCCTCATAGAATGAGTTTGGAAGAATTTCCTCTGCTTCAATTTTCTGGAAGAGTTTGAGAAAATTAGTATTAGTTCTTTAAAAGTTGGGTAGAATTCTGCAGTGAAGACATCAGGTCCTGGGCTTTGATGGGAGACTTTTTATTACTGATTCAATCTTGTTGCTCAGAATTTGTATGTTTGCATTTCTAGTTCTTCTCAGTTCAATCTTAGTAGATTGTATGTGTCAAGGAATTTATCCATTTTTGCTAGGTTTTTCAATTTGTTGGTCAATAGGTGTTTGTAATAGTCTTTAGTGATCCTTTGTATTTCTGTGGTATAAGTTGTAATATCTCCTTTTTCCCTTCCGATTTTATTAGTTTGAGCATTTTCTCCTTTTTTCTTTGTTAGTCTAGCTATTATAGTGTCAATTTTATGTTTTCAAAAATCAACTTTCCATTTTGTTGATTTCCATATTTTTTCAATATCAATTTCATTTATTTATGCTCTGGTTTTTATTATTTCTTCCATTCTATTAATTTTTGGTTTAGTTTGTTCTTGCTTTTTTAATTCCTTGAGAGTCATCATTAAGTTATTTATTTGAAATCATCTTACTTTTTTAATGCCAGTCCCTATTGCCGTAAGCGTCCCTATTAATACTGTTTTTACTATATCCCATAGGTTTTGGGGGAGGAAGGGATGGGTAAAATCACACATAATGGGTACAATGCTCACTATCTAGGGGATGGGCATGGTACAAAAGCAATTTATGTAACCAAATTGTTTGTACCCCCATAATATTCTGAAATTTTAAACAAAAACAGGAATAATTTTCATAGGCATGTTTTGAGAACTTAGGGAGATAATTTAGATGAAGTTTTTAGGACAGAGACTAACACAGAGTAAATGTTACCTATTATTATGTCTCTTTCTTGCATATAGGACCACATGTCACCTTTTATTTTCATGCAACTAGGTCATACAATGCAAGCAATTCTGCCATTTATTTATATATACATCTACCTCATTCTTTTTAATAATTGCATAGCATTTCAGGCCTCTATTAGTAAACCATTCCATAGTTTTAAAAAAAGATTTCATATATGAAAGAAAATAAAAAGAATTTTTTTGCCAGAAAAAAGAGCGATCAAAATAATTACTATCTTGGTAAATATAACAGACTACTTTTCTTTAAAATATGATGACTGCTGAAAACTAAATTTATAACATTTTCTATTGGAGCTTGCAATGTCTCTAGAAGTGATACATATGACACCTTTGACATTAAAAAGATGAGACTAAACAGTCCTCTAAGATTATAAGTCCTCTATATTTTATTTGACATGGTAAAATATTAGCTCTAAGCAAATTATTAAAAGTTTGGTATACATATTGTAATTCCTAGAAAAACTATTAAAGAATAAAAATAAAGAGAAATAGCTAAAGGCCAATAAATAAATTATGGCAGAATATTTTTTTAAATTTTAAGTAAAAATATGCAAAAAGATACACTATGCAAACAATAATCAAAAGGAAGCAGTAGTAGCCATGTTAATACGAGCTAAAGTAGTCTTTGGAACATAGAAAATTACCAGAGATAAAGAGAGACATTACATAAAAATAAAAAGATCACTTCACCAGGAAGAAATAACAATCCTAAATGTGAATACACCTAACAACAGAACCTCAAAATCCAGGAAGTGTAAACTAATACAATTGAAAGAAGAAATTTATGACCAGAGTTGGAGATTTCAACAGTCTTCTCTTAATAATTGACAGACATAAAATCAGTAAGAATATAGAAGACCTGAATAACGCTATCAACTGATTTTTCCTAAGTGATATTTATAGAATATTCCATGAAACCACAGCAGAATACAAATTCTTTTCAAATGTATATGGCACTTTAATCAAGATGGACAATATTCTAGGCCATAAAACAAATGTTAAAATATTCCAAAAATTGAAATCATACACAAACTTAAACTATAAATAAATAACAGAAAGATGAAAAATTCTCAAATATTTGGAAATTAAAAATACATTTCTAAAGCACTAATGTGTCAAAAATTATCTCAGCGGGATTAGAAAATATTTTGACTTGGCCGGGCGCGGTGGCTCACGCCTGTAATCCTAGCTCTGGGAGGCCGAGGCGGGTGGATCGCTCGAGGTCAGGAGTTCGAGACCAGCCTGAGCAAGAGTGAGACCCCGTCTCTACTAAAAATAGAAAGAAATTATCTGGCCAACTAAAAAATATATATACAAAAAAATTAGCCGGGCATGGTGGCTCATGCCTGTAGTCCCAGCTACTAGGGAGGCTGAGGCAGTAGGATCGCTTAAGCCCAGGAGTTTGAGGTTGCTGTGAGCTAGGCTGATGCCACGGCACTCACTCTAGCCCGGGCAACAAAGTGACACTCTGTCTCAAAAAAAAAAAAAAAAAAAAAATATTTTGACTTGAATAAAAATTAAAATGTAACACAGCAAAACTTGGAGCTAAGCAGCACTTAGAGCGAAATTTATAACATTAAATGCTTATATTAAGGCAAAAAAGAAAGATTTCAAATCAGCAACCTAAGCTTTCTCCCTAAGAAACTAGAAAAAGAATATCATAAAATACCCAAAGCAAAAATAGGCAAGAAATAATAAGAATAAAAAAAGAAATCAATGAGATTAAAAACAGAAAACAAACAAAAAAAAACCAATAAAACCAAAAGCTGGATCCCTGTAAAGATCATTAAAATTACACCCTCTAGCCAGAATGATCAAGAAAAGACAAGATGGAAGACCAATCACCAACATCATAAATGAAATTTATTAAAGACCCTATAGACAATAAAAGCATAAGGGAAGACTATGAATAACTCTGTCTATAAATTCAACAACTTAGATGAAAAGCAATCCTTTCCGTGAAAGACATAAACTACCAAAACTCATTCAAGAAGGATAACCTGAACAGTATTACAAAAAAGATCATATATATATAGACACACACACACACACACACACACACACACACGTAATAAATTTAATATATACTTGAAAACTCTTCAACAAGGAAAACTGCAGGCCCAGGAGATTTCACTGGTAAATTATTCCAAGCATTTAAGTGGGAAGAAATAACACCAATTCTAAACAATCTTTTCCAGAAAACAAAAGAAGAGGGAACACTTCTCAACTAATTTTATGAGGCTAGCAGTATCCTGACAGCAAAACAAAAACATTAAAGGCACAAACTAATCTTTCTCCTTGAACATAAACTTAAAAAATTCTTCAACAAATTTATTAGCAAATATATTCCTGCAATACATAAATAGGGTGATGCATCTCAACCAAGTGGGGTTTTATCCCGGAAATGCAAGCCTATTTCAACATTTGAAAATCAATTTAAGTAATTCACCATATTAACAGACTAAAGAAAAAAACACATTATTCTATCAATAGATGCGGGAAAAACACTTGACAAAATTCAATATCCATCCATGATAAAAAAAAAAAAGACTCAGCAAATTATGAATTGAAGGGAATGTTCTTAACCTGACAAAGAGCATCTATTTTAAAAATTTATAGCTAACATCATATTTAATGTTAAAAGACTGTATTATTTATTGCTGCATAACAAATTTCCCCAAAACTTAGTGCCTTAAAACAACAAATTTTTGCCCACAGTTTCTGTGGGTTAGGAATTTTGAAATGGTTTAGCTGGGTGGTCCTTGCTCAGGGTTTCTCATGAGGCTGCAGTCAAGGTGTCTGTTGGTGCTGCAGTCACCTGAGGGCTTACCTGGGCCCAGAGCAGCTTACTGCAACCTCACTTACACATGCAAATGGCTATTGTCAGGAGGCCTCAGTTCCTTGCCATGCAGTCCTCTCATAGGGCTGCTTGAGTTTCCTCCAAGTCAGATGGCTTCCCCCACAGCAAGTGAACCAAGAGAGAAACCAATGAGGATGCCATAATGTGACCTTCTAACTGCACAACACATACCATCTCCTCTGCCACATTCTATTAGTTAGAAGTAAATCACTAAATAGAATTCACACTTAAAGGAAGGGGATTTTGACTCCATGTTATAAAGATAGTAGTCTCAAAAAATCTGTGGACTTTTTTTCTTAAACCACCACAAAGACTGAATAGGATGCCCTATTAACACTCCAAGTCAACATCATATTGGGCTGGATGTAGTGGCTCACACCTGTAATCCTAGCGCTGAGGGAGGCCAAGACAGGAGGATTGCTTGAGGTCAGGAGTTTGAGACCAGCCTGATCAAGAGCAGGACCCCATCTCTACCAAAAATAGAAAAAATTAGCTGGGCATGGTGGTACATAGCCACTCAGGAGGCTGAGGGAGGAGGATCACTTGAGCCCAGGAGTTTGAGGTTGCAGTAAGCTGTGACGAAGCCACTGCGCTCTACCCATGGCAATGGAGTGAGATTCTGTCTCAAAAAAAAACCAAAAAAAACCAAAACCCATATTGGAAGCTTTAGACAGTGTAATAAGTCAAGAAAAAAAAAAAGGAAGATAGGGTAATTTAAAAGGAAGAAATAAAACTGACTTGAATGAAAGAAAACATAACTATTTTCTTTGGGAAAAGTCCCAAAGAAATAACATAAAAGCTCATAGAATGAATAAGTGCATTTAGCAAGGTCACAGAATACAAGGTTTGTATTTTAAAATATTATATTTCTATCTACCAGCAATAGGCAAGTAGAAATAATAAAACATTTTAAGCACCATTCACATTAGCATCAAAAAATAAAATAATTATAAATCTAACAAAATATTAATATATACAGGATCTTTCTGCTGAAAACTAAAAAGCTCTGACAAAAAAATCAAAGAAGACCTAAATAAGTGGAAACACAACTTAATATTATTAATATGCTAATCATCCCTAAATTGATCTACTGATTCAATCAAGATCTTACCAGAAATTTTATAGATATCAACAAGCTAATTCTAAAATGTATAAGAAAAGATGAAGAATCTAAAATAGCCAAAATCATTTTGAAAAAGAATTAACAATGTTGGAGAATCCACTCTCTCTGGTTTCCAGACTTACTTTAACACCACAGTAATCAAGACAGTATGGCACTGGCAAAAGGATAGTCACATAGATCAATGAGACAGAATTGGCAGCCCAGAAATATTCCCATACAAATATGATCAACTGATTTTTGACAAAGGCAATTAAATGATGAAATAATAGTCTTTTCAACAAATGGTGGTAGAATAATTTGGCATACATATGCACATATATTAATCTCAATCTACACCTTTTATCTTATATAAAAATTAACTCAAAATGGATCACTGACATGAATATAAACATAAAACTATAAAACGTTAATGAGAAGGTACAGGATAAAGTCATTGAGACCTTGGGACCTTGAGTTAGGCAAAGACTTCTTAGACATGAACCAAAAGCATAATATATAAAATAAAAAATGATTAATTGGACTTCAACAAAATTAAAACTTTTTCTCTATGAAAGACACTGCTAGGAATATGAAAAATCAATCCACATTTGCAAATCATGTGTATGATAAAAATCTCGCATCCGCACCATAGAAAGAAGTCTCAAAACTTAATAATAAAACACACAACCTACTAAAAATTTAGCAAAAGATTTGAACAGACACTTCAACAAAAGTGATGGAAACAGATGGCAAATAAGCGCAGGAAAATATGCCCAACAGCATTAGTCATTAGGGAAATGAGATAATATTACATATCCTCTTCTGGAAATACTAGAACTCTCATATATGGCCTGTGGGAATTCAAAATGGTACAGCCACCTTGGAAAACAGGTTTGCAGTTTCTTTTTCTCTTAGAGATGGGGTCTTGCTCCATCACCCAGGCTGAAGTGCAGTGGCACAATCATAGCTCACTGCAGCCTCAAATTCCTATACTCAAGCCATCCTCCCACTTCAGCCTCCTGAGTAGCTAGGATTGCAGGCACATGCTACCACTTCCAGCTAATTTTCTTTTCATTGTTTTAGAGATGGGGTCAGACTCATCTCAAACTCCTAGCCTCAAGTGGTCTTCTCACCTCATCCTCCAGAGTCACTGGGATTATAGCCACAATACCCAGCTTCAGTGGTTTCTTATAAAGTTAAATATACACTTGCCAAATAACCCAGCAATCCCACTCCAAGGTACTTACCCAAAAGAAATGAAAATCTGTTGTGCCAGTTTCCTAGGACTGCTGGAACAAATTACCACAAACTTGGTGGCTTAAAACAATAGAAATTTATTCTCTCAAAGTTCTGGAGACCAGTAGTCCAAAATCTAGTGTCGTCAGGGCTGCACTTCCAGAGACCTTAGGCGAGAATTTCTTCTGTGCTTCTTCTGGCTTCTGGTAGTCGCTGGCTTCCTTGGCTCATGCCTCTCTGCCTCTGTCTTCATGTCATCTCCTCTGTGTGTGTCTTCTTTTCTGTGTCTCTCTTATAAGGGTATATCATTGGGTTTAGGACATACCTGGCCAACCCAGGATGGTCTCGTTTTAAGAGTCTTAACTTAATTATATCAACAAAGAGCCCTTTCTCAAGTAAGGCAACATTCATACTTTCTAGTGATTAAGACATGGACATATCTGTTTTGGGGACCCCATTCAGCCCACTACACTCATCTTCACACAAAAATCTATCCATGAATGTTTACAGAACTTCTATTCGTAAATGCCAAAAACTGGAAACAATCCAAGTGTCCTTGAATGGATAAATTAATAAATCAACTGTGGCGCATCCCTACAATGTACTACTACTCAGTAATAAAAAGAAACACATCACTGATACATGCAACAACATGGATAAATCTCAAACGCAGTACGCTGAGTAAAAGAAGCCAGACTCAAAACTACATGCATCTGACATTCTGGAGAAAACAAAACTACAGAGATGGAGAACAGAACAGTCATTGTGGGAGGGTAAGGGCTGAGGGAGGCATTAGCTGCAAAGGGGAAGCATGGAGGAATTTGGGGGAGTAATGGAACTGTTTTATGTCTTTATTGTGCTGATGATTACATGAGCCAGTGTATTCGTCAAAACTCATGGAACTGTACACCAAAAAGAACGCACTTTTCTATTTGTAAATTTAAAAGCACATGTTTAAAATGAAATACTGGGGCTGGTACTCTGCAAACCGCATTTTCCTTTGACAGCTGGACTCCCTTTAGGCTCTGCCAACCAGGAATCCTAAAAGGAGACAAGAGGCATGAGGAAGAAGGAACTGGCTCCTTCCAATTTTGATTTCTGTTTCTGTCAGCATCACCTACAGAGTTACTGTTTTCTGGAAGTGAAGTTGTTTCCAGTTTTGTTGTCCATGCTCCTAGATTAGCCTTATTGAATCCCCTCAGAGAGACCAGTATCTGCCGACTTCCCTCCTCAGTGGTCTGAGAATCCTTCTCCGAGTTTCTAGGTTCTAATTACCCCACTTCTTCCCCTTGTCCTTCTACCCCTGTGATGGCAGCTGCTTTCTACGGTTTCTACCTCTGTGCTACCTCTTGTTCTCTTTTGCCTTTTACTCTAATACCTATTTAGCCAATTCCTTATATTAAATTCTTTCTGTTAAAATTACTGATGTAGTTTCTGTTTTCCAGACTAGAACTTGACTGTTAAAAAGCCAAAATGTTTCCTGTTCCCTACAAAGTCCTACATGATCTGTCTTCCCCATCTACCCTCTGATTTCATCTCCTTCTTCTTTTCCCATAATTCACACTAGGTCTGACCCCCAATTCACGGGATATACATATTAAACCTCACTGTAGAGATGGAGAATGTGGAAAACTTTATTGGACAAATAACCAGTCTCTTCAACAGATAAATTGCAAGGGGGAAAAAAGATAGAGATTGGAAGAAACTTAAAATGTATCAACCAGCAGTAATATTGTCTTAGTCCATTTGTGTTGCTATAAAGATATACGTGAGGCTGGGTGAGTTATAAAGAGAAGAGGTCTATTTGGCTCACAGTTCTGCAGGCTGGACAAGAAGCAATATCCCAGAATCTGCTTCTGGTGAGGGCCTCAGGCTGCAGAAGGTGAAGGGGAGCCAGCATGCAGAGATCACATGGTGAAAGAGGAAGCAAGGGTGGCGGGAAAGTGCCAGGCTTTTTTCAAAAAGCAGCTCTTCCAGGAACTAATAGAGCAAGAACTCAGTACCCTGAGAATAGCATCAAGCCATTCATTCATGAGAGATCCGCCCCCATGACCCAAACACCTCCCACTAGGCCCTACCTCCAATGTTGGGGATCTAATTTCAACAGGAAGCTTGGCAGGGCCAAACAAACCATATCCAAACCACAGCAAATGTGAAGACCCACTTTGAGCCCTAAATTTACATATATACATATATGTGATACATATATATACATATATACATATATCTGTATATATATCAGATATATATATATATATATATATATCTGAGAATGATAACTGGGGAATTTGAATCATGACTGGATATATGATATTAAGGTATTAAGAAATTTTTGTTAATCTATTTTAATTGTTAAATGGGATGTGTCTATGTTATGTTTAAAGAATCCTTCCCATTTAGAAATACATGGTGAAATGTTTATGAATGTATTGACGTGATAATACAATGGGGGCAGAGGAGTAGATGGTATGTAGATGTAACAACATTAACCACTCATCATTCTTGAACCCAAGTAATGGGTACAAAAAATTCATTATATTATATAAAGACTAGGCTTTTTTGTATGTTTAAAACTTTCCATGTGACTCCAAAATCTGAGGGTCTACCATGTCCAGACAGCTAGACCAAGAAATGACTCAGTGGTCCCACGAGCCACTGTTGAAAGCACATAAGGCACTGGTTTCACCTGTAAGCTCTGGACACAAATGCCTGGATCTGCCACCATCCATCTGCATGACCTTGGACTTCACTTCTCCCTGCCTCTGCTTCCTCAGCTGTGAGGTAGAATAATAGCATCTACCTCATAGTTTTGTCATGAAGATTAAATGAATTCACAGGTATAAAGCACTGTCTTAAAATACCATCTGGCCCATAGTAAGCATTCAAAAATATTTATTGTTATTGTAATTACATAGGAAAACAAGTTGAAATGAACCACCAGGGTCTTGAAACAAACGTATCCAAAATATGTTTTTAATCTTGATGACGTTCACAAATGGCACAATATTGACATTTTCTTAAACAAATTATACAGTCATGTTCTTAGACAACAAGGCACAGCATCACCATTACCATGTGTCCCCAGAGGCCACAAGAGGCAGTGATTTCATGTCCCCCTAAGGTTTGGCAGAGCTGCCATGATCAACAGGATGGCTCTCGAAGAAGCAATTTGCTACCAGATAAGCTAATGAGAGATGCCATCACATTTACTGGACATAGAATTAAATATGAAAATGATGCACAATAAATATGGTATTAGCTTATTTTGCATTCAGTTTCATTCCTTTCAAGTGACAAAGGTGCTTTTTTTCAGTATCTATTAGGATGCAAACAAGTATCTTCCATGGGGCGTTCTCACCAAGTTGTTGTCAACAGAAATTAATAGAAGTGGTGAGTGCAGCTTCACGGGAACCTAAGATGAGAAAACAAAAGAGAAATAAGAGGAGGAGGAAATGGAGGAAGAAGATGAGGGGGATGAAAAAGAAAAGGAAGAGAGGGAAAAGAAGTACAAGAAGGACACAAAGTGAATCATCACAATTATTACTGAAAAGAACACTAATTTACAGAAGTGCTTCTTTAAACAGCATTTATGAATTATGGATATGAATTGTAGGCAGGCTTAGAAGGCAAATGAAGATTAAAATAATTCCACTGTAGCTACTAACATTGGTAGTAGGTTATGATTACAGCTCTCCGGTCTGAATGTGTGATCAAGGGTTGAGCCCTTTCTCATTAATGAGGACTGGCCCTGGGTAAGAATTGTAGGACCCTCCCTTGCTGAATCCAGCAAGCATTGCTTTTCATTTCTCTTCTCAGAAAAATGACACTGCATTTCTGAAGCCTGTCCTAGCGTTGTGATTTCAAACTGAGTTCTAGAAGGAACCTACTACATCAGGAGGAAGAATGAAATTGGAAACAGGGGCCTGAATAACATACCAGGGCCAGTGGGTTTCAAAGTGTGGGCCTTAACCTCCAAATCCCTCCCCCTCCCATCCCATAGTACAAAGGCAGTCACCTTCCTCCTGGAGGCATTTACCTGCTCAGGCCTGAAGTTCCCTGCGACGCCGGCCAAAGGCATTGGAACCCACATTGGTGGGCACGAAGTTGTTCTTTACCATACCCCCAGATCTGCTCAGCAAGCCTGCCAGCCGATGGGTCACACAGGTGGCAGTGTTGCAGGCTCTCTTCTGGGCAGTGACACTGATTTGCAGGATAGAGAGAGAAGAGAAGAAGACCTGCGAATGAGAGACTGGTGGGGGAGGTGGGAGAGAAGCCTGTCCCATGGGACCTTCATAAAGAGAATTGCAGCTCTTCAACAGACCGCTTAACAATAAGTGCTTCTCCTAAGTGCAGCTATCAAAGCTGTTAGGGGAAATAGCCTGGCAACCTTTACTAGGAGTTTTGCCCAAAGATCATCACACAAAAAAATAAATAGATAAATAAATAAACAACAACAACAAAAGTGAGTTCCAATCCATGGGCACATGCTGAAACCCTGCACTTAGCATTCAATGAAGTGGTGGGCAACAAGGCCCAGCCCCACTCCAAGACATACAAGGAGTATGTAGAGACCATACGCCAGCCACAGGCCCCCAAATAACCACTTTGCATGGGAATATGAAATTGCCCTGAAGTCTTACCTGGAAGTAGCACAGACAACAGGGTTTGCAGCATCCTTTAGCAGAAGTACTTACCTGCTCCTCAATACACTGTTCTTGCTGCTTGAGCTGGGTCACAGGGATCATTCACTAAGCCCTATACTGAGCTGTCCTGAAGCCAAGGCTTCTTATAAACATAGGCACTGGACACCCTCCATCCCTGGATGTGGACCAGAGTAATGAGCACCATGGCTCAGGTCCTTTTAGAAAATTAGATTTATTCATCAAATGGTGGGCCATGAGGGATGTGTTTATTTTAGTACATTAAGAAACAGAAATTGGACGGCTGTTGCAAAATCCTCTGGGGTCTCAAGAAGCTTCCCTCATGCTTTCTTATATCTAACCTGGTCTGTGAGTTCTGCTCTCTCTCCTTCCATCCTGAGGTCCCTAAAACATTCTCAGTAATAAGCAAAGCTACCAATACCAGCTTGAAGAGCAATCAGAGAGGAATCTAGAAGCATCAAGTTTGTAAAAGTGGAGCAGGAAAGGAAATCAGGACAGGTGAGAGGGGTTCAGTTGGCATTCTGGGTACCCCCAAGTGAGGGTAGTGGCCCCTCTGCAAGCTGCTGGCTATGTTCCCTTTCTTGCCAGACATCTCTGGCCCAAATCTGATGCCAGGGAACAGATGAAAGTTGTTCAGGTCCTGTGATTACATGCCCAGCATGTAGGTACTCAGATTATTGCACCACTTAGGTCTGGAGCTGTCCAGGCTACAGGGAAAAGATATCCCAGAAGGTACCATGCACCAGGGGCCGCCACACTCAGAAGATTGGACCAGGCAGGGGGTGCTTCAAGTGGGAGTAGGAGGGACAGGCAGGAGGGCAGCTCACACATCCTCCATCAGGAGAGCTCAGAGGTGCAGTGGGCCAGGGCAGTGTGGGGAAGGGCTGGGTGGGGAAGAGTGACCTTTCCTGGCATTCCACATGCTGTTCAGTCCTCCATGCTCGGCAGAGGGGTTCTTGGAGTGGATGCAGGTGTGACACATGCCTCTGCCGGGGCAGTGCTGGGGCCAGGCTGGTCTCTGCTCAGGCTCAGGGAGCACAGGGAGGTGGGGCTGTGGAAGGGTGCCCTCCCTGGCCTGGTGACAACATGCATGTCTTTACGGATACCGCAATCTAGAGATCCAGACCTACCTCAGACATTGCTCTACCTGTCCCCACCCCCTGCAAGGTTTCACCTTCACCTTGCAAATGTGAAATCACCCACCTTGCAGATGTGAAAGAACAATATATATGGTAAAATTTCTAAAATCTCCTAAGATGCCAGGTCCATCGGCTGGCTTCACACTTACCACTCCTAACTCAACCAGTGCTGAGAAGTCTCCCCAGTACTCAAAGACCAATTCCCACAGTGAGTGATTCTATACGTTCCCTAATTGCTTTCAAAAATAGATTTTTTAAAATGTGATCTAACCACACAGTGTCTCCAGCTTACTTCTGAGACCGGCTGGGCCCCAGGTCCTGGTGAACAGGTCCTGGACCCTGGCCAGCGTGTTCTCTCCTACCTGGGCTACGCCTTCCTGAGTGTGATGGGGAGGGGAGGCCTGTGCTGGGTGGCGTGGGGAGCCTTACCTGGAGCCCTCTGTCTCCAGCTCCTGCTCCAGCTCCCCAGCCTTCATCTGCACATAGTCCTGCACCAGTGCAGCCAGCAGGAGGCGCGCTTCCTCCTCATTGAGTGTAGCCAGGTCTGGGATGCTCTCCAGGGCGGACCTGGGGAGGGAAGCAAACCCAGCGCAGGCTGTAAGCCCCTGCCTACCCACTCCCCGGGATATGCAGCCAGACTTCCTGGTCCCTGCCTCTTCCCCTGAGGAGGTGGCCGTGCTGACTCCCAGTAGACAAGGCAGGAGGCCATTGTCCACCTAAAGGCGCTGATTCACCAGCAGCCAGGCGTGACTTCAGAAGCACAGAGCTGTCTGATCCCAGGGCAGTGGGACGTGCAGTCCAGGTTCAGGCTGTCTTACCTGAATGGCGCCGCCTGGAGACTGCCGGCCTGGCACAGGGCCAAGATACTGAGAGCCAGGAAGGGGGAGAACTTCCGGAAGCCCATGACGCCTCCCTGTAAAGGGAGGATGATGACGTTATCACTGCACCGAGGCTACAGATCTAGGTTCTAGACCTGCCTCTGCAATGACTGCCATGTGATCTCAGGCAGGTTACTCCAAGTCCCTGAGCCTCTGTGCTGTTCATTTGCCAGAAGGGCTGCTGTGAAACTCAAAAGTTACATTGCAGTGAGTGAATGGCTTGGTAGAGCAGAAACAAGTTCGCTGCGGAGAGGAGGGATGGATTTTGGTTCTATTCTATGGAAGGCCACGCGCATGCACACAAACCCACCCCTTTTGCCCTGATTTATGCGGAAACCAAGCCACCCCGCGGTAGACTTGTCCTCCCATTGTGTCTGTCTTCTCACTTTCTCCTCCGCTGGACTTCGCGCCAACACATGGTAGAGGAAGGCAGGAAGGGTAGATTGGAAAGGAGCGCTAACCTCTCAGACTTGGATTTGGGGAAAATTTCAACGTGCCAGTTACAGGTTCCTCGGGACTAGCCCAGCCGGAACTCTGCTGGAGCGCAGTTTAGCAGCAGGTGCTGGGCGCCAGCACCCCGAGATGAGCCCACTGTTGTGGTCAGCTAACAGCACTGCCCCCGATTCCAGCCGATGTCCTAGGGACGCTCGCAGGCTGGAGACGCCTCAAAGGAAAGCTCAGGGCTTCGCTATCCCGGGAACCAAAAGTAATCCCTGAGGACACACGCGACGCAAGGCACTCCCGAAGCAAACTCCGGCAGAATTCTGCACGAGGACCGGCTTCCACGCCAGGGCCACAGACCAGCCTACCTGGGCTCGCTGCGCTTCCAGCGCGCATGCTGAGCCCTGGGGATGCTCCGGGCTCCACCAGCGCTCCTTAGGAGCAAATGCCAGGACAACCCTAACCGCCCGCCTCTCCCGAACCAGGAAGAGAGCTAGGACTACCCGCTGTAGGTAGGACGAGATGGCGATGGAGAGGCGTAGGAGGGGCAGGCAGGCAGATGGAGCAAACTGGAGGAACTAATCGGAGAGGAGGGTTATTGGGGTGAACGAAATGGAAAGTTCCTCACCTGGCGACGCGAGTTTCAGGGCAGGGCAAGCTGCGGGTCCACCCGGGATGAACACAACGCCTGCCGTGGGCACCTTCCCCGCGGAGCCCGGGGCTCTTATTCCAGTGACAGCAGGAGGGGGGGTGGTCCCCACCAGCGCGTGCGGCCAATCCAAAGTGGCCGGGACTAGCCAATGAGAGGACCGACCGAGCTCCGATTGCGTCATAGCTCATACTTCTCGCGCAGGTTCCCTGGGGAGGGGGCTGTGGCTCCCACAGTTATTTGCATGGAGGTCATTGCTTGGGGAGCTGGAGAGCTTGGGAGAGGGTGGAGAGCCTTTGACGTCCAGAAAGTGGGGACAAATCCTGGAGAGTTTGGCGTCACCTACCGTGAGGGGCCCGACCTTCTCTTACCTCCTTGGCTCTGAGCTCCTGCCTCGCAGTCCCTCCGGCCACGCCAGTGGGGGCCCCGAGCCTGCCACCTGGCCCCCCAGGGACGTTGAGCTGTAGTCCTGGGTTCTGAAGGGACCTCAGCTGAAATAGCCCATGGCAGGGTAGGAGGAGTGGCTGGAGAGGGGGAGGCGCCTTGAAAAGTTTATCTCTTTGGACCACTTGGGTCCCCTTGAGGAGGGTGTCCCCTGACTCCTCGCGCCCTCTCTGGGCTCCCGGCCCCCAAAGAAGATTCTTTTGTTCCCACTCTGGCAGCCAAGCCTCCTCCTCATTCCTCTGGGATGGGTAGGAGCTGAAGAGAGGACTGAGGAAGGGGTTAAGCTGGCACTCCCTGCACAGAGGGCTCAGCACCACCACCTCTGGTGTCCCTGCATTCTCCACTGCCAATCCAGCATCCCCTGTCCCAATCCAGGACCCGGCACCGCCGCGCCCGTTTGGCTTGCACAGCTGCCCTGCGCCTCTGGCCTCTGTTGCCAAGCTGCCTGGCCGGGACGGCTTGTGCCAAGGTCCCTAAGTCTCTCTCACTCCACGCCCCTGCCCTCTTCCCTGAAGCGCCGAAGCGCTGGGGTCCAGCGCCCACCGGCGGAGGGGAGCAGCTGCAGCCGGTGCCCGAATCAGCACTCCTGTACCTGGACCCCAGCCACACGCTCTGCCTTTCGCGTTCACACAGACTCTTTCGCAAGACAGTCAGCACTGCTGGGACCGACGCGCCGTCACCAGCCCCTTGCAAAAGGGCGCGCGCACGAACCCAAACCAACCACGCCCAAACCCAAAAGCAATTCCGCGTGTTTCTGCTTTCAGAAACAGGCACGGTTTCTGCACACAGGGCTGCACACTGTCCCCCAAACATGCACACCGACACATGCATATCCACACACAAGAACTCAAATCTCTCCCTTTTTTCTTAAGGAAAGCCCGGTTCTGGGAGTTGGCACTGCACGCTCTCCTTGCTCCCGGGTTGGGGAGAAAGATCCCAGGTCTGGCAGAAGAGGCTTGGAGCGGGCTGCGGGTGGGCTTGGTGGGGAGAAAGAGAGGGTGCGCCACTTACACACCCCAGGCCTCAGGCTCGCCCTGCGCCCCTGGGATCCTAGAGCGCAGCGCGTTCAGGAAGCCTCGCCCCGGGGTGGGAGCAAGTGGCAAAGCCAGAGGCTCGCGGTGTTCCCGCGGCTAGTGCTCACTGTTTCTGTAGGTCAATAAGGAGCTGGGGGTGGGGGAAGGACGGGGTGCGGTAGGGGGGCCTCCAGGTCATTTTTCTGTGGCAGGCCCCAGCTGGTGGGGCGAGGACGAGTTGACCGCCAACACTTGACAATTGAAACTCCAAGTAACGTCTCAAAAGAATCCCGACTCCGCCCTGCCTGTAGTCCCCGCGCACAGCGTGCCTCGAGGCGGGCTGACCTGCAGTCTCTCCCTCTCCAGGGAAGGCAGTCAGCCTCCACCTAACGCGGCTGAGGGCGGATAGAAGGCAGAGCAGGAGAACTTCCAGGACCTTTGCAATTCCGCGCCAGAAACCGCAGCTCTCTAAGGGATATTTCTATATAACAAAGTCTCTCTGCATCTAGATTGTTGGGCTCAATTTTGATGCGAAGAGGGACACCAAAGTGGCCTTTACTTGGAGGCCCTTCCTCGCAAAGCCCTGCAAATATAGGGGAGACTTCTGTGTCCCTCTCTCCATCCTGGCCTGGGAGAGGGGCTGCGGACTGGAAAGGCAAGGTTGGGAGGCGCTACCGGGGACTCTGCCCTTTGCACTGCCTCTTCCCCAGCCACGGCCCCATCTCTGAGTGGGAGAGGGGAGGCTCCGACCCTGGAGCCCCAGGCTCCCCAGCAAGCGGGGAGCGCAAGAGGAGTCCTGATTGTTGTTTGGCCTCCCACGAAGCCCCAGAATATTACTTTGAGGGAATTTGAACCTTTGGAGCTGTAGGCTAAAAAGCTAGCATCTTCTCCTAAGACCCAGTTGTGTCACTAGGACTCTTCTGAAGTGTTGGGACAGATGGCCCTACTGCCACGCGCGAGGCACAAACCACTGCTGCGCCCTCTGCTCCACAGGAAGCTGCTGAATGACCCAATTTTGATCCATTAGATGGAAGAGCAGATCGCTCATCCAAAAAGGCACCTCTACTATTTAGTAAAAGTAATCAGTGTCCTGGTGAAAACTTTTTGGAATCTGAGAGAGAGTACTGATGGCTTCTAATCTTTGGGAGCCCGTCAGCTTGAAAAGCAAAACAAAGCAGTTTTCCTCAGCTCGTCCTTGTATGATATTAGTGAGTGAATGGGAGCAAAAGTCAATAAAATAATCTGCTTTCTAAATCCAGAAAATTGCATCTTGATTTCCCTGGAAATGTTCTGAGCTTCAAGGCATCTCCAACCAACCTAACGACCATAAGGATTTACAGAGAATAGTTTCCTAGGAATATCTGGCTATTAAATCGCCTCTTAAATATTTTGATGCTCAGTTTAAATATTTTATGTCATTACTTCTTTTAAATTTTGAAGATGGCAGTCTTAAAGAAAGAAATAGACTCTACATACTATAGCTTTTAAAGTTTCTTTGTATTTATTTTAGCTTACTTTCTGTTTTCTTTACAAATTTCCTAGAAGAAATGTTCCTTAGGAAAAAGTTCATTTATTCAACATGTATTTATTGAGGACCTACTATGTGCCAAGCATTGTTTTAATCGCTAAGAATCCACAGTGAACAAAACAAAACTCCTGCCCTCCTGGTGCTTATGTATCAGGGAAGTACTTTACAAGAGTCCTATATATCACCCCTCCCCCAAATAGAACACATCCTATCCAAATCACAACCTCTCAATATAATAACATCACCTATTTGTCTGTTGAATAGATATTTAGGGTTTACATTATTAAGACCATATACATATTATTCGTGTCTGAGCCACATAGTGTGCTTTAATTACATTTCCTTACATATATATTTTGTTCTGAGTTAGTCATTCCTCTCTTTTCATTTGCTTAATTTTATTTCTGCCCATCACTTGTTTATCTCTTTTCCTGAATCCTATTTGTTCCTCATATATGCTTCACTCTCTCACTTTTCTTTCTAGCTTTTCTGGGAAGAATTCTAGGTTAGACATCATTTGTACTCTGAATTTTGAAAGTATTCTCATCTGTCTTCTATTTCCAGTATGACTGTTGAGAAATTCATTTTTCTTTTTTCTTTTTTTTTTTTTTTTTTGAGACAGAGTGTCACTTTGTTGCCCGGGCTAGAGTGAGTGCCGTGGCATCAGCCTAGCTCACAGCAACCTCAGACTCCTGGGCTTAAGCGATCCTACTGCCTCAGCCTCCCTAGTAGCTGGGACTACAGGCATGAGCCACCATGCCCGGCTAATTTTTTTGTATATATATTTTTTAGTTGGCCAGATAATTTCTTTCTATTTTTAGTAGAGACGGGGTCTCACTCTTGCTCAGGCTGGTCTCGAACTCCTGACCTCAAGCGATCCACCCGCCTCGGCCTCCCAGAGCTAGGATTACAGGCGTGAGCCACCGCGCCCGGCCGATTTTTATTTTTTCTTTATTTCTTTCTTCTTGTTTTATTTTTGTTGATGTTGTTGTTATATGATTTCTTTCTTTCTTCTCACCAGTGTTCTAAAAGTTCACAATGATGTGTCTTGGTGTGGACTGTTTTTATTTCTCATTCTGAGTACTGAAGGAGTACTTGCAATCTGAAATTTCATGTCCTTCACTTTTGGAAAATTTTCTTGCTTTGTTTCTTTGATAATTTTCTTCTCTCTCTCTCTCTCTCTACTTTTTTTTTCTTTTCTTTTTTTTTGGTTCAACTTTCTGGGAGGATGATTTCAAATTTTTATTTTTTTACAATTCTTTTGAGCATATTTTTAATTTCTAAGAGCTTTTATGTTACTTTTTATGGCCTCTAATTTTTATTTGAGGGGTTCAGCATCTTATCCTTCCCTCTCTGAGGCTATTAAATATAGGTTAATTGTTTTGTTCTTTTCGTATTAGAAGCTGTCCTCATATTTCTAGTTCTCCTTGGCTGCTGATTTATATTTAAGAAGGAGGCAATGAAGAGCTAATCAGAAGATGTGCATAGCAGAGTTGCCCATTGATGGGCCAGAATATAGAGTGATCAGATAGGAAATGACCTTGATATTTTATTGGGGAGAACCCTAAACTATAAGTAGCTATGAGTCTTCCTTTGGCTTCTTGTTTGCCCCAGGAGGATCCTCAAATCTCCTGGGGGTAGGGGGCAGCAGTATGGAGGTGGGGGTAGAGTATAAACTGATGTATAAGGAAAGAAGCTGAGAGTCTTGCTGTTCATTGTGGTAATCCTCCAGTCTTTTCTGGGACCCAGGAGGGATAGTCATCTAACTGCATAGGATTTGAAAAGGAAATCCTGGGTCTAACTACTCCTTTTAAAGGCTTGCAATCACTCCTACTTTCAGCCCATCGTGTAACTCTACCAACAGAGGCAACCTCTAACTCAAATCCCTGAGCTTTTCTAGGATCCTTGCTTCTTGATGTCTTTCCCTACCCCACTAGAGTTTATACTACAAACATAATCTTCACACTGCTTTCTCTTCTTCCAAACCAACAGGAAGACTGGCCAAAGGATGGAGATACAGTCTTCACAGAGCCTTTGAATTAGATTCAATCCACTGGGCATTCTCCCTCAGCTGATTCCCGCTCCCCATCATAGGCACCTGTCTCCAGGCTGCTTCCCCCAAACCCCAGAGAAATAGACATACCAACATCTAACCTGCAGAAGTCCCTTCTAGAGAATATTTTTAGAGTTGTCTATGCCTGCCAGAGAATGAGCAAAGCAATAATGGCCCAGACCCAAGCTGGTCATTCTGAGAGATGGACAAACTCAGTGAGTGACGTCAAGGAATTACTCAGTTTGGGTTCCTCTAAGATAATTAAAATTCACTCTTGGCTCAGATTCACAGAACCCAAACTGACTCTCTCCCTGTCTGAGAGCATTGTTTCACACTGCAAAGGAGGTATAAATACAGCTCCTTAAAACTTCCTTGTACAATGAATTAGAATAAAATCTCCTTCACTCAATACTCACAGACAATGGGAGTTTTTGCTAAGGTAAATTCCCAGGTAACTGAAACATACTTGAAATGAAAAACACCATCTTTTAAAAAGCCATTTTGGATGGAAACCCTCTTAAAATGCATTACACTCTCCTCTTAACCTTCTCTGGATGACTCACCACCATCATCAAAAGAACATCATTGCTTTTCAACCACTTATTGCTTCGAATCTACATTCTCCTATCTAACCCAAATCAAGATGCCCTTAAGGTCACAAATGACTGCTTATCCATCTAGAGGATCAACTGAAACTGTGGACCTCCATGCTGCAATCAAATATTCAAATGCTTTCCAACAAAAGGCAGACACAGCAAAGTCATTAAAAGCTTAGTTAACTAGAAAGAAAGAAAGAAAGAAAGAAAGAAAGAAAGAAAGAAAGAAAGAAAGAAAGAAAGAAAGAAGAAGGAAGGAAGGAAGGAAGGAAGGAAGGAAGGAAGGAAGGAAGGAAGGAAGGAAGGAAGGAAGGAAGGAAGGAAGGAAAGAAAAGAAGGAAGGAAAGAAAGAAGGAAGGAAGGAAGGAAGGCAGGAAGGAAGGAAGGAAGGAAGGAAGGAAGGAAGGAAGGAAGGAAGGAAGGTAGGAAGGAAGGAAGGAGGGAAGGGAAGGAAGAGAGAGAAAGAAAGAACATCAGTCACGGTGCTGTGTCTTGAGTAAGGCCTGAGTTAGCCGGGGCTGCTCATCTCCACATCTGCTGACCCCCAGCTGCTGCGCTTTTGAGCTCTTGGCCCACCATTTTAATTGTTCATGGTCTTCCTCACAGCTAGGATCCCAGGATCATGTTTTTGGCTTTTGGTGGTTTCTTCAGGCCACTGTTAATATATCTGCCTCTTAGCCCCAGGCCCTGTCTACCTGAATTTTCATCTTCTAACTTAATGCCATTAGGAAAACAATAGAAGCATGCTTGATAGGACTGGCTGGAGCAAATTAGAAGTAGAGAGGGTTAAGTTAAGGGAAGGACCTGAGCGTCTCTCCAATGAGTAATGCTAAAGAGCTCTAATGCATCGACTTAGGACATTTACTGCAGCCACTCAAAGGCCATTTCCTATCTTTTCTAGCCCTCAACTATGACCTATTTACAGCAAGTTTCTAGATAGGTGAGTGTTTCTAGGGTTTCTTTCAGTATTTCTATGGTGTTAATGGAAGTTTGAGACCATCTATTTAAAAGAGGATTTTGCATAACAGTGCTACCCAACAGAACTTTCTGAAATAATGGAAATTGTTCTCTATCTGCACTGTCCAATACAACAGCCAGTAGTCACCTCTTATATTATCCTGGATGGAAATTGAACCCATCCTTCGAAGTGAGGTATCACAAGGATGGAAAAACATGCACCACATGTACTCGCCATCAAATTGGTACTAACTGATCAACACTAAGGTGCTCACCTGGTAGTAATATTCCTTGGGTGCCGGTCAGGCAGCGGGGGTGGGGGATGGAGAGGGTGGGGGTGGTAAACCCACAGCTAATGGAAATGGGGCACACCATATGGGGGAAGGACACACTTGTAGCCCTGGTTTGGGTGAGGCAAACATATTTCATGTAACCAAAATGTTTGTACCCCTATAATCTCCTGGATTAAAAGAAAAAAATAAACAATAGTCACTAGCCACTTATGGCTCTTTAGCACACACAATATAGCTAGTTCAACTGAAGAGACGAATTCTTAATTCTATTTATTTTAACTGATTTAAAACTAAATACCTACATATGGCTAGTGGCGACTCTATTGGACAGCATGGGTCTATAGTGTAGAGTACTTGCTGTTAAGTGCAGAGATTATAGAGCCAGACTTACTGTTGTTCAAATTCTGACTCCCGCATTTATTAGCTGTGTGATCATAGGCAAATTTCTTAAACTTTCTGTTCTTCTGCATCATCCTATGTAAAATAGAGATAACATAAACAATATTACTTACTTCCTAGGGCTGTTATGAGAATTAAATAAGGTGATAAATATTACATGCTTAGAACAGTGTATGGCAAATAGTAAGTGCTTTATAAATATTAACCATTGTCTTACTTTGGGTCTATCAAGAAGCAGACCCTAAGACAAGAATTTGGGTATAAACCATTTCTTTGGGAGTTGCACCAGTAAGGGAAGAGGGAAGTGAGACAGAGGTGGGAAGGGGGCCATTGCAGAGTATAATGAACAGGTTACTGCTATAAGCAACTGGGGCTTAATCCTTTAGAGACCTTCTGGAACACTGTAGCATGCCTCAGAATTGTCCCACCCAAGGAATGACAAGCTATTTGTCCACCAACTGCAGGGCATCATGATTTAAGGGTGCTCACAAGGATGCTAATGCCCCAGCACATCTATCCAGTCCTGTATGGCCAAACTTCTGTGGCCAGAGAAAATCCCTAGGCAGAAAATCATTGGCACTTGCAGTAGCAAACTATGGGTACAATTGGGAATGGTAAACACTGGCAAAGCACCAAGACAGCCTACTACAGCTCATATTATTGTTATAAAGAGTCTGCCACTGCTTACTGACCCTCCCTAGAAATAGTTAGGATGAAGTTTCTCATCTAAAATATGTTGTAAAAGATTAGCAACAGGCTGTTATGTGCTGATGTGACCCCACTGGATACTCCAGCCCATCTTCTTCTTAATTTTTTTCCCCAGAGTACTACAAGCCCCTTTGGCAGCACCTTAGTCTTAGAGCCAATTATCTTCAGTATCCCTTTAATCAGTAGGCAAACACACAGAAAAATCAGTGCCTTTTCTTCTCTCACAGCAATAAAGCAAACCCACACAGAAGCCCTCAGTTCAAAGGAATATAGAAAGGACATGCTGCCAGGGTGGATGAAGGTTGGAGGGTGCCAGGGAGAATGTCCAGTCCTGATTTATAAGTTTTGCTGGATTGATCTGTTATTTCTTGTTGGACAGACCCTATTTTCTCAAACCTAACATCTTAGAAGTTTTCCTTGGCCAAGAAATTACTGAGGGATCTCTTCTGATTATCAAGGAAGATAATTAAATCAAGTTTATTTATATATGTGGGTGTTTTCAGCTCTCTTCCTTGATGAGTGAAGACTAAATTTTCCTACACACTCCTGAAAGGATGGAAGGCCGTGGGAGATGGCAGTATGACTACTAACAATAATGCTAATTGTTAACATTTGGCATTGTAATAATCTGTGTGCTTAGTTGCACGTAACAGAATCCTCTAAGCTAATTTAAGCAGGATGGGGATTGGGTTACCTATTGAATTTTTTAAAAGGCCAGAGAAACAGGTCTGAATGCCACACAGCCAGGAATACTACATCCAGGAGAAACAAACCACACCATGGAGATGTTCCAGCGGGAAGTCCACTGCTGCTCACCTACAGCAGTTTTGACTCTAGGTAGCTCCAAAGGTACCCCAGAATATCCAGTCTCCTCTCATACAGCCCCATCTTCTAAAAGTGTTCACTTTTGCTTTCCAATTTTTCATGAATGCCTGTGATTACCAGAACCTACTTCTTGCATAGAAATCCAGCTATAAGAGAACCTGGGAAATCATGTTTTTACCGTTCTAGCCTCTATAGGAAGGCTTGCAGGAAGCCTTTGGATGAGTATTGAATGAGCCATACACAACTTCATGTGGATGTCTAATACTCCTCTCCAACCATTTGCAGAAAAGATATTTTTGGTTTTTTCTATCCAAATATACCTCCCACATATTTTTACCCATAATAGTAAATGGTAGCACCAATAACTCCCTTTTCACTTATCTATATCCAATCCAACAGTAAGTCCTATTAACTCTACTCCTATCTCCCCCAAACACATCCCCAATCCATCCCTTTCCATCTCCAGTGGGGACCCTGGACTAAACCATCTCCTGCCTATACAGTTACAATAATCTAACTAGTCTCCTGGCATTGACTGTTGCCTATGTAATTCCTTCACGTAACTCTTTTAAAAGTATAGATTATATTAAGTCACTCCCCTTCTGACAACTGTCTGTATGGTTAGGGTAAAAAAATTACATCCTTTTCCTATATTAAGTACTTTCCTACATGGTCTAGCTCCTCTCTATCTCTCCAGCATTCTCTTAGACCAATCTCCCCTCAACCACATACCCATATTGCCTTCTTTAAAAGTCCTAGAACTAACACACCAAGACCTTTCACAGCCCACCTTTGCACCTGCTGGTTTCTCTCCCTAAAAAGCTCTCTCTCACCTGTCAATCCCCTCCTGTGACACCACCCCTAACTCCCATGCATAGAGCACACTACCACTCTTTTTGTGGCTTGCTCCAAAATGACTGAGTCACTGATCAATGATGCTGAATCACTTTTTAGTTTTTAGCTTAAAAATCAACGTCATTTACTTTTAAAAGACCTTCACTGACCACCCTATCTAAAGAAGTCTCTTTATGACATAAGCCTGCTTTACTTCCTTTACAGAACTTAGCACTCTCTGAAATTATCTCTGAAATACATTTATTTGAATATTATTTGTCTTTCTCCACTAGAATGTAAGCTCCTTGAAAGAAGTCTCCTTGAATATCTTGTTCATCACTATATTCCCAGCACTTGGAACAGGGCCCAACATAAAGGTTGGGTTTAATAAACATCTGGAAAATTCATGGAAGCATGTGAGTGCTTACTCTGCAACACTTCACAGTGTGCTAAGGACTTTACTTAGATCTTTTCACCCAATCCTTTCAACAACCCTATGAAGTAGACACTGTTATCCTTGCTTTCCAGTTGAGAAAACAAAACGTAGAGAAGTTAAGTAGCAGCCCAGTGTCATATCAAGTAAGAGCAGGGTTTAAGCAGAAGCAGTCTGAATTCAAAAGCCACACTTTAAATATTTATGTTTATTGGTCTCTCGCATAGCAATTACAGATCTTTAAGAAGAAGCAGGAAGCTGTTGATAAATAGCCACCTCAGTTCACTCATGGCAAACAGCCATGTCAAATTCTAGGCAGCCCCAATCTCTCCCCAGATGCCCTGCCATAGTCATTACAGAAGGCTCTTGGAGGGGTAATTCACTTGGGGGACTAAATTCAGTCTTTTAAGGGCTATCATGTTCCTTTGATCATCTCTATATCTGAAGACTATGACAATGACAAACACCCTAGAAACTTTCAGAGGAGGAGGCTTCAGTCCCAAAACCAGAGCTCAGTGTCTCCTTAGTTGACTATTCTCCACAGTGGATAAATTGGATGGGTCAGAGATAATGTCTGTCTTCCAGGAGTGAATGAACTATAAGGTGCAGGAATCAGAACTAACCAAAAGTCTTGGCCCAGGGACAATCAGTGAGATATTCTACTTGCTAAGAGGATGAAGACGCTGTACAAATTCCTTCCCAGAAATGGCTAGTGCCCAGAGCAGTGCTTGGCACATAGTAGCCAATGAGCAAATACTTGTTAGAATAATAGTGGTGCAACCATTTGTTTTTGCTTGTTTGTTTTTGCTTGGGTTATTCATCATGACTGCTGCTTTGTTGGATCCTTGCTGGGTTTGGGTATCAAAGTTTGTGATCTGGAGTCAGAGCATACTAGAGGGAGGAATATTCAAAGTTCTCTTAAGGCAGTCTGGAGGGGATAGTTGAAGAAAAGTAGGAGGAAGAGGAAACAGCAGAAACCCAAGAGCTCCATGGGGGTGAAGAGCAAGTGAGAAACTTCTCTTGGCAATTAGAGGATGAAGTGAAGGACAAAAAAAGTTGAAAAAACAAAAATGCCTACTGTGAAAATTTAGTTGTTTTTTTTTTTTTTTTTAACCTGGGTAGCTGTGATGTGACTCCTTCTGTAACCCCCATATCGTTAATAAAATCAACTATAATTTTTTCTGTTTTTCATAGATTGGATTTTTTTTTTTTTTTTTTGAGATAGAGTCTTGCTCTGTCACCTGGGCTAGAGTGCAGTGGCATCATCATAGTTCATGTAAACTTAAACTCCTGTGCTCAAGGAATCCTCCTGCCTCAACCTCCTGAGTATCTGGAACTATAGGCATGCACCACCAAGCCCAGCTAATCTTTCTATTTTTCTATTTTTTGTAGAGATAGAGTCTTGCTTTTGCTCAGGCTGGTCTTGAATTTCCGGCCTCAAGCAAGCCTCCTGTCTCTGCCTCCCAGAGTGCTAAGATTATAGGCATGAACCACTGCACCTGGTTTAGATTGGATATTTTTGAGAAAATCAAGGAAGAGGTTGAGTTTTATCTCAGAGTTCACATGAGGCAAGATCAAAGAGAGCACACACAAAAACTAGAACCCAGAGACCGTAAGGCATGAAATAACAGTTTGAGCTGACTCTGTCTTGTAAGAAGTTAGTTGGTAGAGTCCAGTTCACATCTGAGCTATACCAGCATGAGGAAAGCCACTCCGTGAAGAGTTTCTCAAGGTTATTGCCTTCCATTCAGTAGAAATGGAAATTATTCCCTACCCTTCCACCTTGCGAGATTCCACTGGAGATTGTTCACTGAAATGTCTTTTTCGTTTGTTTGTTTGTTTTGTTTTGTTTTAATTTTTTTTATTTCAAGATATTATGAGGATACAAACGTTTTGGTTACATTTTATGTCTTTGCCTCACCCAAGTGAGGTTTAGAGGCTTGCCCTTCCCCTCTACAATGCACACCGTGTCCATTAGTTGTGAGTTTTCCCCCTCCGCCGCCCCCAATCCCTGGAGAATATTACTACCGTGTGAGCACCATAGTGTTGACCAGTTAGTGCCAATTTGACAGCGAGTACATGTGGAGGCTATTCCTCTGATCTTCTGATACCTCACTGCAGATAATGGGCTCAAGCTCAATCCAGGAAAATATAAGAGGTGCTAGATCACTGTCATTTCTTATTATTGAGTAATATTCCATTATATACATATACTAAATTTTAATAATCCACTCATGAATTGATGGGCTCTTGGGTTGTTTCCACATCCTTGCAATAGTGAATTGTGCTGCCATAAACATTCGGGTGCAGATGTCTTTATTATGGAATGTCTTTTGCTCTTTTAGGTAGATGCCTAATAGTGCTATTGCTGGATCGAACGGTATTTCTATTTTTAACTCTTTGAGGTATCTCCAAATTCTTTTCCACAGAGGTTGCACCAATTTGCAGTCCCATCAGTAGTGTAAGAGTGTTCCCGTTTCTCCACATCCTGACCAGCATTTATTGTTTTGGGATTTTTTGATAGAGGCCAATCTCACTGGGGTTAAGTGATATCTCATTGTGGTTTTGATTTGCATTTCTCTGATGATTAGAGATGTTGAGCACTTTTTTATATGTTTGCTGGCCATTATTCTGTCTTCTTTTGAAAAGTTTCTCTTCATTTCCTTTGCCCATTTATTGATGGGGTTGTTTGATTTTTTCTTGTTGATTTTTTTAAGTCTAGATAGATTCTTGTTATCATACCTTTATCAGATGTGTAGAGAGCAAATATTTTCTCCCACTCTGTAGGCTGTCTATTCAATCTAATGATAGTTTCCTTGGCTGTGCAAAAGCTTTTTAATTTGATCACATCCCATTTATTTATTTTTATTGCTGTGGTGATTGCTTTGGGGGTCTTCTTCCAAAATTCTTTGCCTAGACCAATATCTGAAAGGGTCTTCCCAATATCTTCTTCTAGAATTCTTAAGGTTTCATGCCTTAGGTTTAAGTCTGTTATCCATCTTGAGTTGATTTTTGTGAAAGGTGAGAGGTAGGGATCCAGTTTCCATCTTCTGCATGTAGCTATCCAGTTTTCCCAGCACCATTTATTGAAAAGAGAATCTTTTCCCCAGTGTATATTTTTGTCTGCTTTGTCAAAGATTAGATTGTCACATGTGGATAGTTTCATTTCCAGATTCTCAGTCCTGTTCCAAAGGTCTATGTCTCTATTTTTGTGCCAGTACCATGCTGTTTTAGTTACTATAGCCTTGTAGTACGGCTTGAAGTCTGGTAGACTGATACCTCCCAGTTTGTTCTTTTTACTTAAGATTGCTTTGGCTATATGAGGTCTTCTCTGGTTCCATACAAAGCATAGAATTGTTTTTTCTAGATCTGTAAAGAATGATGATGGTACTTTGATAGGAATTACATTAATTCTGTAGATCACTTTAGGTAGTATGGACATTTTAACAATATTGATTCTACCAATCTATGAGCAGGGTAGATTTTTCCATCTGTTTACATCTTTCTTCTACAATTTCTTTTCTTAGTGTCTTGTCATTCTCCCTGTATATGTCTCTCACATCTTTCGTTAAATATATTCCTAGGTATTTAATTTTCTTTGAGGCTATTGTAAAAGTATTACAGTTTTGATTTGAAATTCGGCTTGACTATTATTCGCGTATATGAATGCCTCTGATTTGTGTGTATTGATTTTGTATCCTTAGGCTTTACTAAATTCATTTATCAATTCTAGGAGTCTCTTGGTTGAGTCCTTGGGGTTTTCTAGATATAATATCATATCACTGGCAAAGAGCAAACGTTTGATCTCATCTGCACCCATTTGGATGCCCTTAATATCCCTCTCTTGTCTAATTGCTCTAGCAAGGACTTCCAGCACTATGTTGAATAGAAGTGGAGATAGTGAGCAACCTTGTCTGCTTCCAGTTCTAAGTGGGAATGATTTCAATTTTTCTCCATTCAATATGATATTGGCCATGAGTTTGTGATAAATGGACTTGATAAATTTAAGGTATGACCCATCTATGCCTATTTTGTTCAGAGTTTTTATCATGAAGTTGTGCTGGACTTTGTCAAATGCTTTTTCTACATCTATTGAGAGAATCATATGGCCTTTGTTCTTGCTTTTATTTATGAGGTGAATCGCATTAATAGATTTGCGTATGTTGAACCAGCCTTGCATCCCTGGAATAAAGCCCACCTGGCCATGGTGAATTATTTTTTTGATGTGCTGTTGAATTCGATTTGCTAAAATTTTGTTGAGGATTTTTGCATCTATATTCATAAGGGATATTGATCTGTAGTTTTCTTTTTTTGTTGTGCCCTTTCCTGGCTTTGGCATCAAGGTGACACTGGCTTTGTAGAATGAGTTAGGGAGGATACCATCTTTCTCAATGGTGTGGAATAATTTCTGTAGTATAGGTATGAGTTCTTCTTTGTATGTTTGGCAAAACTCTAAAGTGTAACCATCTGGACCAGGACTTTTCCATTTTGAAAGGTTTTTAAATGCTGCTCCAACTAAAATGTCTTTTATACTTGCATCAACTCCTTTGAACTCGCTCTGCCTGCCCCCAGCTCAGCCTGTGACTCACTGTCACTCTCTGTAGCAAAAGAAATCCAGCAGAGGTCAAAGCGCTCACCTGCCCTCCTTTTTAAGACCTTTGATGTTCTCATGTGTCATTTTGTAATTGGGATTGTCAATTAGTTGCCTCATCTCTGCTCCTCACTTTCTTCTCTCCTGGCTAAACTCAACCTTCAGCCCACACAATGGAATTCAACAAAATGAGGTAACACTTTTCTGTGTGACTCACTCTGGACGACTCTGTTCAGGAGCCCTGTGGGGCGAGCGGCCAGAGCCCAGGCAAGTGTTTCAGCCATCCAAGAACTGGCAGGCAGCCCAAGACACACTCTTACCTGATGACGGACTAGCAGGATGTGTCCTGGAGGAAATGGTTCCCAACAGCCACAGAGAGAGCCTCTGGCTCATGCACAGCTGTGCTCTTCTCAATTAAAACGTTGTCACCATTCACACTGCAATGTAACATCCTTTGCACTGTGCTCACATTTCTACAGGCTTCCGTCTACTCTGCATATTAATGACAGGAACCGTTCATGACATGGTGACATCTCTAAGTTACTATTCTACGCAAACAGCCCTATATAATGACCAGAAAATGGTTTGCTGGCCCTCAAAGGGCAAACACAAGGAAGGTGATTTCCATGAGCTGTTTCTCTTTGCTGAGCACTCAAAGGAAAATTGTAAGTGGTTGGAAGGCTTTGTTTTCTAAAAAGACTGTTAGTTATTCCTGAGAAATGCCTCTGCTTCTTCCCGGAGCAGATCATCTCTGAGATGCTGTCAGTCAAACAGGGATTGGCAGCCAAGGAGAGCTACTCAGAGAGGTTTCCAACTAATGCAGCCAGAGGAAAACTGCCAGAGAAGCCAAGCTCCTTAGGATAAGTAAATTGAAAGATACTTTGGGGATAAAAATAAATCCCTTTTGAAAATGAAAGATGCAGAGATGCTGTATATACAAATTGCCCTGCTTTGAACAATGATGTCACCAGGGCTGGCCCTGCAGACAAATGACGCAAAGAAGATGTTCTCAGACATGCTTGATGGACATTTCCTCCAAAGGTACCTATGCTGTTTCTGTCTCATCCTCACAGGACTTGCTATGGTGCTCATAAGATTCACCTTGGCCATTTTCCTCCCTGGTGCACCTGGACTGGGACCTTCAGGATGAAGACTTCATATAGGGATTTGGGGGAACCAGTCTAAATACAGAGACTGGCAAAGAAGAGTTGGGTGGACCATCCTGGTCTCTGAGAGGACCCTGTCCAGATTTTTAATTCCAGAAGCAATCAGCACTGAGTGTCAGATCTCACTGGTGAAACATGGTGATCAGGAAGCCATAAGGGAAGGAACCACTCAATAGTCAAGATATATCTGCTGAGGTGAAACTAGTTTGCCATGGAGGATTCACAATTAAAATAGGCAAACAGGAAATGCAAGAAAGAGGCTGACAGTGGGTTTTTGGCCATTCTTAAAGACCTCAAAGAACAAAACTCATGCAATCCTAAAGACCGAAGAGCTCATGGTGGAATTTTAGATAGCTAAACAGACAACCAGGAGTTGTTGTAAGTTTTGTAAGGCTTTCCCACCCTTCCCTATTCCACCCTAGTTTCAATTATTCTGTCTACCAATAAAGCACCTTAGACCCTGGGCTTGGCCATGTAACAAATGTGCATTTGGTATGAAATAGGTAGCTCAACAGCAAGGGCGTAGCACAGCCTGGCTTGATTATATCTCAAGGTATGAACTTTCTGTGATGTAGAGACATTTTAATAATACCCATAATACCAGCAATAGAAGACAAAATTTGGCCGGGTGTGGTGGCTCACGCCTGTAATCCTAGCACTCTAGGAGGCCAAGGCAGGAGGATCGCTCGAGGTCAGGAGTTCAACACCAGCCTGAGCAAGAGCAAGACCCCGTCTCTACTAAAAAATAGAAAGAAATTATCTGGACAACTAAAAATATAGAAAAAATTAGCTGGGCATGGTGGCGCATGCCTGTAGTCCCAGCGACTCAGGAGACTGAGGCAGAAGGATTGCTTAAACCCAGGAGTTTGAGGTTGCTGTCAGTTAGGCCAATACCACGGCACTCTAGCCAGGGCAAAAGAGCGAGACTCTGTCTCTGGGGAAAAAAAAAAAAGAAGACAAAATTTATTTGGCAATTTCCATGCACCTAAGTACTACATAGATATAATATATATACACCCAAGCTAAGTGCTATACAAATATACGATTAAGTATGTATTATATAGTATTCATATTATATGTAATAAATATGTTAACAAATTCTAAATGCTTTGAATTTCCATATAGTTTATCCTTGCCAAATAAAACTTAAAAAAAAAAACCTTTCAAATGTCATTAAGGAATAACACCTGAATGAGGTTGACCTAATGGAGGTCTTAGTTGATGCCCTGGTGCTCTAATTTAATAGACTAAGTAGGCATCCTCTTGCATAACCATACATGTCCATAGTGAAGATCTTTATTTATTATGAATTATTGTAGATGATTGGCACAGTCTAAACCATCCCAACAGTTGATTGTTTTTACTTGTTAAATTAATATATAAATTCTCAAAGGATATAACTTACTGATGTTGGTGAATTTCACAAAATGATAGCTCAAGAACCTGAAATATTTGACTGAGAAAACTAATTTATCAATGATGATAATTAACCTTAATATCTTAATTAGTTGTAATATAGTATTCATGTTTATTTTTAAAAAGAACAAGCAAAATAGTTTATTTCATTTCCAAAGACCAATTAACGTATCTCTATTTCCCTTTGGACTCCCTTTTACCGCCTACCACCCCCAGCCTCATTCTTCCCCACAAACTAAACATAAAATATACCTATTAATCATGGAATCTGGCCTGGAAGATATTCCTGCTTGTTGTAAGTCCAAAATTAAACAGCTCTGAATTATTAAAAGGCATACAAATTCAAATGTCTTATACTAACTAGGAAAATTCTTCTATGTTCAAGGAAAAAAAATAGTAAAATTATTTTATAGGATATAAGTCATTTCCTAGGTTAAAAGATTTTAGTTATAGAAATGAACCAGATAATTAAATGAAATGTCAGGGAAAGTAGGCTTTTTCCTCTTCTTCTCTTTTCTTTTTTTCCTAGTAAGTACACTTTCTGAGCAGATAAATTCATAGTCTAGCATAGTCATTTGTCCACGGGGTCCATCAAACACTGGGGACAGCTTCATAAGAATGGTAAGTAAGGTTTCTAAAGCCAAATGGCCCGAGTACTCTATGTGGCAGACACTTTGCTAAGTGCCCTAGGGAAAACAAGAAGTATAAGTGTTTTATGAGACTTCATGCTAGAAATGTATTCTTGATTACTCCTATGGAGTGTTCTAGGCAGAGAAGAGTCTAGTGGGACATAGGTATGGGGCAAATCACTATCTCCTGAACCTTTACCAGACTCAGTGCTATGGTTTGAATGTGTCCCCCCAAAAGCACATGTTGGAACCTTAATTCCCAATGCAACAGTGTTGGGAGGTGGGGCCTGATGAGAGGTGATCAGGCCATGAGGGCTCTGCCTTCATGAATGGATTAATGCCACCATGGCAGACATGGGTTCATTATTGCTACAGTGGGTTTGCTATAAAAAGATGAATTTGTCCCCTCTTGCTCTCTCCAGCCCCTCTTTGCCCTTCCACCATGGGAGGCTGCAGCAAGAAGGCCTTTGCCCGATGCTTGCCCCTCAATCTTGGACTTCTCAGCCTTCAGAACCATGAACCAATAAATTTGTGTTCATTATAAATTACCCAGTCTGTGGTATTCTGTTATAGCAACACTCACTTTATGCATTACCCCAAGATTCTTGTAGCTATACCAACATCCCACTGTTTGTACCCACCCCCACCCCCAACGAGGTAGCCTTAACAGAGTTCCCAAGGTCACAGAGCCAGAGCACTGCCCTGCTATCCAGCCTATAGATCAAGTAGCCCCAGATATGGCTGATTGAGAAAAAGAGAGCTCTGCTTCCCAGGCAGCTTCCTGCAAAAAGAGGCAACACAACCCAAAAGTTCGGAAGTAACACCTCATGGGATGAGTTTAACCAATGCAAGAAGATACTGAAGGGATGAAATAAATTCATCTCCCTTCTCTCTGTTTCCTACCTTAACCCCTCCATTCCCCGAAGCATGGACTATTCCAAAGGTGCAGTAATATCGTTTGGCTTCTCTGAAGATATCCTAGGAGACCAAGCCATCAGCTGTGTTTGTCATCTACCAGTGATGACCAGCTCAGTAACACATCCCCTTGTGTTTTTTTTTTGTTTGTTTGTTTGTTTTGTTTTGTTTTTGAGACAGAGTCTCACTCTGTTGCCTGGGCAAGGGTGCCCATGGCATCAACCTAGCTCACAGCAATCTCAAACTCCTGGCTCAAGCAATCCTCCTGCCTCAGCCTCCAAGTAGCTGGGGCTGCAGTTATGCACCACCAGCTTGACATTTCAGGGAGTCTATAGTGAGCAACCTGAGTTCTGGTGCTTCAGTCAACATCCTAATGTTTAAGGGTATTTGAGGCATCCCAATTCTTGTCCATTTGGGAGATGACTTCTTGAATTTTGTCTTTTTGTGCTTTATATACTTCACTATTCCATTATTAGAAGAATTGTTATTATTATAGATATATTTTATGTGGGTAATACACAGACAGGACATCCTTGACATCTCTACTTAGAGAAAGTATGTTACATATTATGCCTATATATTCCTAGGATATCTGGAAGATGGTCTCTGGTAAAATTTTTAAGGAAAAAATACATAACTCTGGTAACAAACAAGGAGAACCATTGAAGTTGTTTAAAATAAAAGGAGAATTTAAAATGTTAGTAGTAAACATTCACTAATGAAATATTCATAGATACACCTGTTCTACAGACAAAGGTCTGTTTAAAGTTAAAGGATCTGGTTCATGCATGCAGTTCAATGGAACTTGTACTCTGAAGAATTACAGAAACTATACCTACAGCAAGGTTCTGTTTGAAGAATATGGAAAAATCCAAAAGACCCAGCAAAAAGAGTGAGCCAAGAAAATCTGAATTAAATCAGTTAATGGCCAGAAAATTACCAGGATATCTGGTCTGCAATATGAATAAATAAAAACACCTTCTATGTAACTTACCTCAAAGTATTTTACCAAAGTTTTCTCCAAAAACACAGTTTCTGGCTTTGCTTAGAGATACAGTTCCAGCTTAGCTCAGTGTTGTAACTGTACCCATCTACAGCCTTCCATTCAAAGGAGAGATACATAACTGTATTTAAACTTTTCTTAACACTTCTGAAAACTTTCACTGATTCTTGGTATAAAATGTGTCCCCTTTACACCCCTGTTGGGTATACTCTGAGGAGATGGAATGTTGCAGATGAAGAAATTATCTGAGATCCTGAAAATACAATTCTATCTTATGTCTTGCAGCATTCTGGCACAGTTGCTGTGTATGTTGCCAAATATTCTATTCATGGGCAGCGCTGGTCTATGGGGTTGGCAGGGGGAGTTAGCTCTCTGTTTGTATAAATGAAGATGACACAATAGCTGGCAGGTGGCAACTGCCGTGACTACTCTTCTTGCCCTTACAGACTTGTCAAGAGAAAAGATATAAGAGACACAGATACACTGGCTTACAATTCAAGCAAAGTCTCACTGTGATCATTATGTTGGTGTGGTCTTCCAGGTTTTTGTTCTAAGCTTTGAAATCTAAAACTCACTTTTTTTTCAGTGCATTAAGAGTTGGCCAGACTTGGGGAACTGACTCCCATAATTTGGACTCACTAAAGCCTAATGTTTGTAATTTACAATGAAGGCTATGCCTTCCTCTTTCCAAGGACCAGAATTTTATGCCACTTTCTGGAGCTCACTCTTCCTCATTTTAAGATACCTGAGAAACTAAATTAGTCATCAGAATCTTTCTTAGTAAGCAGTAAAAAATAAGGTACAACAAATTTGATAGCAAATAGGAATATTTCATTTCATCACTGGCAAAGCCTGATAAGATCCTGCCCTACCTTAGAGGTTACTTCTCCACTGATCAAAATCCTCTGTTAAATACAGTCTTTGTGTCCCTGGGATAATGTTAAACAGATGCTGGAAAATTTTTATCTTCCAGTTTCCCTTTTTATAGACTTCATGTGGGATTATCCTACAAAACTCAACTTCAAACAGATTGCAAAATTTATGTTTATTTATGCAAACATTTATTACAAATATCATGTTCCCTCTCCAAAAAAGCAGGGTAATATTGTCAGTCAAAATCACAATATTTGGTGATGAGTGGGTGGTGCTTGACTGATAATGTAAATTATAAAATAATTCTCTGGGTACAAGGTGGAACTGGTTTTAAAATTGCTGGGGTGGGTTGGGGAGAAAAGAATGATGACTGTTTAATAAGATAATCAAGTAGTTTTGCAGTGCAGGGATGAACACTCAGATTGAAGAAGTTAAGTGTCTTTTAGATTTGTGGCCATATTTTCCCACATCTTTTGACACTCATAAATACCATTGTAGGCTGAATGTTTGTGTCCCCCCAAGAGTCACATGTTGAAGCCCTGACTCCCAGTGTGGCCGTATTTGGAGGTGGGGCCTTTAGAAGTAACGAGGTTTAAATGAGGTCATGAAGGTGAGACCACCATGATGATGGATGCTTGTAAGTGTCCCCATAAGAAGAGGAAGAGACACCAGTGCTCCTTCTCTCCTGGGGCACACAAAGAAGAGGTCATGTGGGCACACAGCAAGACGGCACTCACCTACAAGCCAAGAGAAAAGGCCTCAGAATGAAATCTACCTGGCTGGCACCTTGATCTTGGACTTCTAGTCTCCAGGACCATGAGAAATAAACTTCTATCGTTTGAGCCACCCAGTCTATGGTATTTTATTACACAACCCAAGCAGACTAAGATAAATCCCTTGTGCAATAAGATCACATACATTGTTATATCCACCTTCCCTGAGTGATTTTAGCAGTATTATTTTCTGGCCCATCTGGAACATGCAGATCAATTCTTAACCACTATTCTTTGGCATGGTGACTCAGGGGAGGGTAGTGCTTAAATACACCAATAAGTGACTGCAAGTCTCTTTAATGGCATCTTGGAAATCTTCCAGGAAGAAGCATAAATGCCCTGGGTTCATTTATAGGTCATAATTTCTAATTTGTCTCCAGGGTTTTTAAGACAAAGTATGTATTTATATTTAGATTGATGTTTCAGCATCTTTAACCCTGAATAAATAGGGTTTATGACAAGGTACAGGCTACTGAAATTCCTGTAGTGGATGTATTTCCTGAAAGCCTCCTTGAGCTCCCCACTCTCAGGGGCTTCAACCAGTAAATCATGGGCTCTATGAAATTCACACCCTCCCAAGAAAATAGATCACAGTTAAATCTGTGGGAACCCGTGCTACAACGGAAATGTGAGATTATTGTTTCTATGATTTCATGACAGGTTTTCTCTATTACAGAAATATTTATTTATGTCCTAAAGTATGCCAGGCACTTTGCAGAGTTCTTTACCTACTTTATTGGTCAAAGCAAGCTTCTGCAGTAGGTATTGTTGTATACACTTTACAGATTGCAATATCCAGGCTGAGAGAGATTAATTAACTTTCCAAAGATTATACATCTAGAATATAGTGAAGCTAAAAAGGGAATTCTTGTCCTTACATCCATTCCATTCTCTTTTCACCAAATCCAGCTACTTCTTAAATCAACCAAAGAAAGTTTAAAACATTATAGGAGTAGTCAACTGGGTATGTACTAAACAGTATCCATTAAATAATAAGTTATCCCAGCCACTATTATTTAATAACAGAAAATTTTTACAAAAAGTAGGTTTCTTCCTCCAGCTACTCACCTGCAACCATCTGAAGAGATCCCTAAAAGATGGGTGGCAGATATTTTGTGGGGAGGTGGATCTATTTCAGTGCCCAAAAAACTCAGCAAGCCATGCTAGACGTAGTTTCTTACTCCTCTAAAACCTTGAATCTGTAATTGACCCTAGAAAGAGACTGTAGTAGGTATCCACACATGCCTTATAAGACCACTCTTTTGATTTTTAAAAATTCCTAAAATTTTCTAAGTTACTCTAAGGCTATCAGTATCATTGATGTCCTTTTTGAAGATCGAATTGGAGCTGCTGGCCTTCTGTATGCCCCTCAGTGGCTCTGCTCTGCAAGAATCCATCATCCTATCCTTATGTCAACAGCAATAGCATATGATGCTGGCTTGGAGCCCCTTTGCAAACATCTGGAAACATCTTGGCCTATGAACTCTTCATGGAGAAACTATTAAGGATGAGCCAATTAACCAAAGACTAATATTTTAAAACTTTTTATTGCTCTGTACTATTTTTTCATATAAACTTATGAATCTGCCCTTTAAGTTATATCTAAATGCTTACCAATTCTCTGCTCCTCTCCCCTTTGCCTTCGTTCTACACTCCCTCTTTCTCATCCCCTACTAGCTCGCCTGTCTTCACCACAAGAAATCAGCTTCTGTCTTCCCAAGCAACAGCATATGAAACATAAAGGAAATGTCACAAAATAGGTGAGCATTAAAAATGAAGCCTTTTAACACAACTCAATTCCCTGGTAAGCCATGCTAGATAATGTCCGACTTTGAATTCCCACTATGATTTTCATTTATAATTTTACCCATGTAAGTCAAGCTTCCACAGGTTCTTTATTTGCTAATAGAAAACCTCCCTTGCTTCCATCCATGACCCCCCTGAGCATGGTGTTGTGGGAACATCTGGGGTGAGGGTTTCTCAGACATGTTAGTCTCCACAGGGCATCCACCAGCACTCTGCTATGGTGCCCACGGGTGATGTCTACTGCTGCAGCCTATGTCTGTACATGAGCCCTGTCCTGTAGAAACCATCACTTTCTGTCCGGCCAGCAGCTCTTTGGGGAGCCATCCCTGCTCTGTTTTCCTCATGTAGTTGGAGAACTGACCTCACCTCTAGGGTATGGAATAGGCACCTATCCCAGGCCTGACTGATTGGAATCCATATCCTTCTTAAAGTTGAAAGGTTCAGGGAAGGGCATATGACTTAGGCCATTCCCACTAGAGTCACTCTTGGGACTCTGCCTGGAGCTAGTGGGAAAATGGTGCTCCTTTTCTTTGGAATCATGAGCTAGAAGGAAAACGTACGCCTGGAGCTAACATAATGCATCTGCGCCACCACACTGGGAAAAAATCTGCTGAGAAAAGAACTAACACAGAGGAAAACAGAGTCAAGCTGTAGAGAAATAGAGACAATGCAATGACATTATTTCAATCCTGATACTGCCAAGACTGAAGACAGAATTACACCTTCAACCACCCACTCACATTAGTCAACAAATCTTTTTTAACTTTAAACTACTCTGACATGGGCCTCTTGTCACTTATAACAAAAGAACTTCTGATTAAGGCACTTAAATAGTTGTATCTACTTTTGGCAATAAAGCCTGATATCTAATACAAAACATTATCTTTTACGCTACCTACAGCTCTGTTAGTAATGTAACTTATTATATTCCAAGTTAAAACAATTTTTTTCTTAAATGTCTTGTTCACCCAAAAAGATTTCCCTCTATTTGAGAATCTGTCCCAAATCAGATATGACTTTTGTGAGGCCTGACTGCACTTTGATTTGTTAAATTGCTTTGTCATGGATATCTCAGGAAACTAAGAGAAAAAAAAATAGAGCAGAGAGTTTCATGTGCCTTTTTATTCCATATTAAGTATAATGCCTAGTAATCCTTCACTATCGCCTTCTTAGCATTCAGCACACTCCTGCAAGTAGAAAATGTCAATTATTCAGGCCATCTTGAACCCCAAGCTGTATTTCCCCTTCATGTTGGGGCAAAATAACATTAAGTGGGGGTTGTGAAGCCTTCAGTCAAACCTCTGCAGGGAGTTTCTGAGTCATTTTTACTTCACAGTGGAAGAGGTGCTCTGTCCTTTTAGTACATTCCTTGAGATTCAAAACAGAGAATAAATTCTACCCATAAACTCTCTTAAATTTGATCTCATTGCAATCTTGTTTGGTTGAAGATCTCATTAAGGGAATCCAATCTGATCTTATAAAAAGGACTCACTTGCCCTAAATACAGCAGGTCCTCAATATAACATTGTCGAGGAAAAACAAAATCTATTCCCAGCCAGGGCCACTGTCTATGTGGAATTTACATGTTCTCCCCATGTCTGTTTCCTCTGGCCTGGAATTCGGCTTTTCATTTCTGATATCCTACAGTCTCGTTTAGTGTCTAGAACACAGTAGGTGCTCACTTCCTATGGTGGAGAGAATAGTGGCCTCCCAAAGATGTCCATGTCCTAATCCCCAGAACCTGTGAATAAGTGACCTTACATGGCAAAAGGGACTTTGTAGATGTAATTAAATTAAGGATCTTGAACTGGGGAGAATATTCTGGATTAGCCAGTAGTCCAGTGTAATTACAAGGATCTTCATAAGAAGGAGGCACGATATTGAGAAAAAATGAGATGCGACCATGGAAACAGATATTGGAGTGGTGTGTTTTGAAGATGGAGGAAGGGGCCACATGCCAAGGAATGCAGTTGACCCCAAGAAGCTAAAAAGGGCAAGAAAATGCACTCTTCCCTGAAGCCTCCAGAAGGAACATACCTCTGCCAACATCTTGATTTGTGACTGCTGTAACTGTAAGAGAATAAATTTGTGTTGTTTTAAATTAAGTCTGTGTTCATTTGTTATAGCAGCAATAAGAAACTAATATGGTTACTATTCACTGATGGGTTGATTGAGTGGTCGAATGAATGAATGTATATGTGATGCTTTCCATAGAACATTTTCCTGCTTTTATCCCTGACGTAAGCCAAGCTACCTGAAGTCTAGATAGTGGTCAGACCTATTGGTTTCCTGCCCCAGCATCAGTGACTGAAGCCTCACAGAGTTCAATTGACCCTTAATCACCTGCAAAGAGCCAATGGGTTTCCCTATGGGGTAGGAAGGTGGGCCACCCCACCATCCCTACCTTGAAAGGGGTTCCTCACTTGCATCTAACCAAAATCAGATTGCCTTTGCCAGGCTAGAAAATAAATAAATATCAGCTCTTTCTCTTAAATGACAGGATAAACTGAGGTCAAACTATGATTATCTCTGAGAGGTGAGATTTTAGGTCATTTTTACTTTTATATTTATGTTCCTCTGTGGCATTTATAAATTTTCACGCTAAATAAATGTTTTTGTAATAAGAAAATAATAAAATAACTTTCATTCTGGAAAACAAAAGTCCTTTTTTACCTAGGCTTTCAAAATGTATTTCCACGTCCACGACCATGATTTGTTTTGTTCCTGGAAAACAAGTCAACAATTTACAAGAACCATCTCCTTTTCAAAGGAAATGCATATTAAGACAAGAGTGGCATGTTCTATGGGATTAGGCTGAATGTTTTCCTCTGCCTGCCTCCTCTGGTTGCAATCAACATCTGCAGTCAAACGAGGGCTCTGCCTCCTGTGAGGGGCAGACAGACTCTGGCCAGGTGATGCAGTTCTCTGGCCTTAGCATGGATCCTGGTGGCATTATCTGCTTATTAGTTGATGTTGGAGATCAGCAGACTTTTTCTGCAAAGGGCAAGATAGTCAACATTCAAGGCTTTGCAGGCTATGTGATCTCTACCACCACTGCTCAACGCTGTCACTGTAGTGTGAGAGAAGCCATCCACAATACTGAATGAATAAGAGTGGCCACATTCCAGTAAAACTTTATTTACAGACACTGCAATTTGCACTGCATATAATTTCATGTGTCAGAAAATACCATTCATCTTTTGATCCTTTCAACCATTTAAGAATTCTTAGCTCACAGGCCATCCAGAAACAGGCCCTAGGTAGACTTGACCCAAGGGCTATAGTTTGCCAACCTCTGGTTTATATCGTTATTTTTACAAGGAGTTCAAAGAGTACATTTTTACTCTCAATTAATTATGTAATTAGAAATTTTCCTTGCAAAATATATACTTCTATTGTTTTCACAAACACATATCAATACCATTGCTTTAATTTGTTATTGTATATATACTATGATTATGCCTAAGTATTTAGAATCTTCACGCCATTAAAAATTACCAACTGCCAAAAAACATTCTCTTGTATCTAATAAGATATTGGACAGGAATTAAAAATATCTCTTAGAGATACTATACATGCTATATATGGTATGCTATGGCAAAAATGATCCCAAGTGTTTATGAGTTGCCACTTAGCTATGCAACTATTGTCCGCATCCTATAGACATGAAATGGTAAAACAAGAATGCCCCCAAGTGGCAGCAGCCATGGAGGATGGAATCTTAACCAAGGATCTCCTCCCACTAAAGTAGGCAGACCTGATTCCCTGCATTGCTACTGCAAAGATAAAATGCTGATTACTCATATACAGAAGACAGAGTGCTCAAATTAGAGAAGGACAGGAAGCAACAGGACCTGGCAAATGGAGAGTTAGGTCATTCATAGGGCAATTAGAAATTATACATTGCAAAGTATATTGTAGGTAACAATAGAAGTGCAATTGATAAATACTGGACTCTAAGTGAACTTTGAGCAGGTTCATAAGCAGATTAAGAATGGATGCCCTCATAAAGGAAGGAATAACCAAGGAAAATAATACCCACAGCTAACATGTTTTGAGAGAGAGCGCAGTGTGGTGTTTAAGTTCATGGACTTTGGAGCCAGACTGCTTGGGATTGAACCCCAGCTCTGCCACCTGCTACCTGTGTAACCTAACCTTCCATGTCATCTCTGTGCCATTATGAAGTAATAGCATCTGCCTCCTAGAGTTTTGTGAGTGGTAAATGAGTAAATATATTATAAAGTTCCTAGAAGAGTGTTTGGCATAAAGTGAGAGCTACATTAGAGTGTTATTAACTACCACTATTATAATTTTGTTTTAATTTTTATTTTGAATACTTATTTCTTGCCATGCATAATGCCAGCATCATGAAAGGGATTAACTTATTTCATTCTGTTAACTAAAATAAAATTTTAAGGCTCACCCCCCACCGGCTGACTGAATGGACCCCCTCGTGGCCAAAGGAATATCCTAAAACTAAATTGCCTGCCAGGAGGAGGGAGGTCAGACGTGCCTCATCGTGCCCCTCTCCCTTCTTGGGGACATCCTTTGTAACGCATTAACAAGCCTAAGGGTATGCAAGACAAACCTACAGGCCCTCAATTTACACAACAAATCTATGTCCAGTGGCTTATCTCTGATAAACAGCAACTATGTTAAAACATTCCAAGCCCTTAGAAAAAGCTTCATGTCTTTAATCAATTACAAGCCAAAGAATCTTTAAACCCACCTATAACCTGCAAGCCCCCACTTCGAGATGGCCCACCTTTTCCGGCCAAACCAATGTATGAGTCCCACGTATTGATTTATAACTTTACCTGTAACCCCTGTCTCCCTGAAATGTATAAAACCAAACTGTAACCCCGCCACAGCCAGTCCACTTCCTCAAGGCCTCTTGGGTGTGGCTCCGGGTCATGATCCTCAAATTTAGCTCAGAATAAATCTCTTTAAAATTATTTTACAGAGTTTGGTTTCTTTTCCGTTGACAATTCTCACAACACTCTTACGAGTTACACAATTATTTCCTATTTTATCTTATGAGTTACACAATTATTTCCTATTTCCATTTTACAGATGACCAAATTGAGGTAGAGAGAGGTTAAATAACTGCCCAAGGCACAAAGCTAGTAAGCCTTGGAGCCGTACTTGAGCCCAGGTAGTCAAACTGTACAACCAATGCTCTTTACTGCTTCCCAGTGCATAAGCATGGCTCAAGATAAGTGTGACCTGAAAGGGGAAAATTCATGCCAACTCTTCTATCTTAACTCCAGTCCACCCTCTCAACATCTCTACTTGGATGTATAATAGGCCTTGCAAACTTAACAGGTTCAAAATGAGCTTCTGGTTTCCCTAAAACCTGCTCCTCCCATAGTCTTCCCCATCTTGGTTAATGGAGACTTCATCCTTCCAGGTGTTTAGCCCAAAATCCTTGGAGTCATCCCTGAATTCTCATTCTCTCACACTGTACATCCAATCTAACAGCAGGTGCTAGTTGGCTATGCCTTCTAAATAAGTCCCAAATCTGTCATGTCCCACCACCTCCACTGTTACCATCCTATTCTCAGTCACTCTCACTATCTGCTGCCTCGGTTGCTGCAGTGACCTCTGACTTGTCCCCCTGCATCTGCTCTCATACCCTTTCCAGGGTGCAACAATCTATTCTCAACATGGTAGCCAAAATGCTCTTGTTTCCTGACTTATTCTGCCTTGGTAGCATTTAACCTTCCATTTTGTAAATTTTACTTATTAATTTTGTTTATTGTCTGCTTTGTACACTAGAATATAAATTTCATGAGGGCAGGAATGTTGTCTGTTCTGTGCAATGTTAAAATATAGGGCATATCCCTTCAGTCCTGTGCTCAAAACCCTCCAAAGGCTCCCCTTGCAATCAGAGTCAGTGTCAAAATCCTTGCCAGCCACCTGGCCATCTGCACACACTCCTACCTCTGGCCAGTGCACATCCTGGTCATTCCACCTGGGACCCTTTCCCTAGGTAGCTCAGACCTTGCTCCTTCTTCTCCTTCAGTCCCTTCCCATTTCAATCAAGCCTTCCCTGGCCACCCAGTCCAAAATTCAACTTCTTCCCACTCACAACACTTCCTAGCCTTTTTCGCTGCTTTATTTTTTTTTTTTTCAGTAGCATTTACCACCGGTTAAATTTTATATTTCATACACTTCTATACTTTATTTATGCTGATAATGGTCTGACTTACCTACTAGATTGTAAGTTTCATGGGAGTAGGTATTTTAGTCTGTTTTGTGCACTGTTATAGCTGCAGTGCCTAAGAGAATCCCTGGCATACAGTAAGTGCTCAATTAATATTGAGTAGTAAATTTCCATTCATTGTATGAATGAATGAGTGGGTGAATAAATTAGTGAATCATCAATCAATGGCTAAAGAAATAGAAATGAACATCAGAATCTTATTTTATAGTGATCATGGTTATAAATTAGCATTAGAGTTAAATCAAAAAAATGTCAATCAGCTTTTTAAAAAAATTGGAGAAAGTAGTTTAGACCAGAGGCCAAAATGGAGCTTCCTCCTGAATTGGAGGTGAAGGATTGGCCTGACTCAATTGTCCAGGCCCAGAGAACGGAAATCCAGCCAGCCTTCCCCAGACAGGGTTCAGCATCCGTTGCACATGCTGACACCTTATCAGCAAGAAGCCCAAGAGAGAAAGAGAGAAAAACCCACTTCTCATTGCAATGATCCTGCCCCTTCTAAAGTTATAATTCCTGTTATGGTCTCCTAAGTTACATCCATCAGGTAAGTTACTCCCTCTCCTGTGGAAAAAAAGAAAGGAAAAAGGAGGAGAAAGAAAGGTCTAGGCTCCATCCCCAGAACTTCCCTGAGAAGATACACCAGTAATAACAAAACTAAATTTAAAATAATAATAAATAATAAAAGTAAGTCACCCATATAATTAAACTCACTCTGGTTTGCCATCCCATAATACAAACTCAGATATTCCCAGTTTAGCCTTTTTTATTATTTTATAAGCCTGAGTTAAAGAATGTTCCTAGACATTATTATAAATAGATTTCTGGACTGGCTGGACCCAAATAACAATTGCAGTCAAGATGCTGGTCCCTAAAATGAATAATAATAAGAAGAAAAATATCATTAATTAAGCATTTGCAATATGACAGGCACCATTGTAAGATCTTCATAAATTGAATCATTTAAACCTTACGTGGACTTAGAGAACTTCATCTGAAGATGCACAACTAGTAAATAACAGAGCATGAACTCAAGCCAATTCTGTCTGATGCTGAAGTCTATATTTTTAACCATTAACTCCTTTAAACTGCCTCTTAACCTCAAAACAAGGTGAGCTCTCTCTTATGGAAGTCTCCCTTAGCCAGGGTTTTTTCTACCTGAGCAGGCTACATGTTATATTCACACTCTCACCAAATATTCCTGCCTAAACCAATATCATGTCAGATTCTGTTGTTATAAATGAGGTGATTCTACAAATTAAGGAGTTTGGCAAATTAGAGTATTTTCAGAAAAGAAAAATACAGGGGACATGAGATCTTAAAGGCCACGCAGTATAAGAAGATGTTGAAATAATCATGAATATTCACTCGAGTAAAGAAGATTGGAAGATGAGGGGAAAATAACTGTCTCAAATATTTGATATGCATTTGTTTGAAATTTACAGTGTTGCCTCCAAACAGCAATGCAAGCAACTGTGAATTGAAGTTATAAGGAAACTCATTTCAAAGAATAATTTTTAATCAGATTCTTCAGAAGTGAAGCCCCCTTCCCCCTTAAGGAAGAGTTCCAACAAAGACTGAGAGGGATGTTAGAGGAAGAACAATTCTTACATTACATGGGAGATGGGCCTGGATTAGAGGTTCCCAAATTTATGCAACCACTTCATTTTCACTGCTCGGTGGTGAATGAGAAAAAATCAGAATAGAGTAAATTCCTTGAAACACTACATTTATTCACTTCAGAAAACAGTATTGTATTTTGAGATTGCATCCTTCCCAGTTTCAAGGTGTTAAATGTACTTTATTCATATTTAACATGGTTATAGTTGTTTTAGTTGGTTGTTTTGTTTCTTTTTTAGGGACCTTGCCTGGTAAATAAAAATCTGGGAACAATATCTTGGTCACAAATTTAAAAATAATTTTTGTTACAATCTATATAATACAAAAGTCTAAGAATCTCTGGATTAGGTGAAAACTAAAATCATATGATTCTACACAGCTTTTTGACTTAGGTAACAGTATAAGAATCAAGGCTGGTAGGTACACATACTGGACACTTATGTGCCACAAGCTTTTTATCCATCATCTCATTTAGTCATCACAACTTGGGCAGTTGGGTAATGTTCACAGTTCCCTGAGTGACAGACAGGGAAGTTTAGTAACTTGCCCGAGGACACATTCTTGGTATATGGTGAAACAAGGATTGAAATCTAGGCTGTTGCTCTCCAGAACCAGGGCTCTCAGTTTTTATGTTAAACTATCCTTATTAAAAAAAAAAAAAATCAACACTCCTTCCTCAAATCAAACAAGCAAGCAAACAAAAAAAGAAAAGAAAAGAAAGAAAAGAAAAGAAAATTTGTAGCAAGTTAAGAATAAAAGAAAACTTCCTTAACTTGATAAAGGATTTCTACCTATTAAAAAAAGTCATTCTTAATGACAGACTATTAGAGGCCTTCCTGTTAATATCAGGAACAAGACAAGGAAAACTTCCATCATCACAGTTATTCAGTATAATAAATAATATATATTAAAGTAAGAAAAATAAAAAAGATAAACATTGGAAAGCAGGAGACAGATCATTATTGTGGTATGCTTGTTTGCTTAGAAGAGAATAGACTATCAAACTACTAAAATGAGTAAGAGGTAAAAGATGCCCATATAAAACATCAATTTTCTTATTTACTAACATTACTCAGAAGTCCTATTAATAGTTCCAACTCTGCCACTTTCTCCCTATTTCCTTTCCTCTTTCTGAGACTCAGTTTCCCCATCTTTAATGAAGGTTTGGATGACTTCCTACTCCAGCTATGATGCCACATCTGTGTGTTGGCATTTGCCATATCCACCCAGATCCCTTTATAATTCAAGGAATAGTTTATAAGAATGGAAGGCCTGAATTGGCCTGGGGAGGTTTTTCTTTGCTCACAGCCACCAGAACACAGGTTTTATCTTTATGGAGCTTCCTGGACTCTCCCATGCACCATGCTTTTCTCAAAGAAACCATAGGTCGGCTACACTGCAAAACAGTAAAAGCACCGGGGCACGTCATAATGCTGAGGGTTTCAACAGATGGAACAATGTGGAAAATAAGGAGAAGCAAAAGGAATAAATAGGACCCTCACTCTGTCTTTGCTAGTGATGCATGATTGTTCCTTTCTGGAGGGTTCCACCCTTCCATGGAACAGACATCAATGGTAACTCTTTCTTTGGTGCTGGGACCTGAATCATGAAGCAGCATACATCATCTAGTTTCATTTGTAAGACAAAAGGATATATTTGGTTGTTGTCTTTGTTCATATAACACAATATCACAGACTGGGTAATTTATAAAGAATAGAAATTTATTTTCTCACAGTTCTGGAGGCTGGGAAGTCAAAGATCAAGGTGCCGGCAGATTCAGTGTCAGGTAAGGGCTACTCTCTGCTTCTGAGATGGCACCTTCTCACTGCATCCTCACGAGAGAAGGGCAAAAAGGGACTAACGCTGTGCCCTCACATGTGGAAGGGATGGCAGGGCCAGGCAGCCCTCTGAAACCTCTTTTAGAAGGTCATTACTCTCATTCATGAGTGTGCAGCCCTCATGACTTAATCACTTTCCACAAGGCCCCACCTCTTAATACCATAACCGTGGTATTTAAATTCCAAGATTAGAATTTTGGAGGAACATGTACATTCAAACCATAAGCACCCGTGTTGCTGAGTTTGGTTTCAAAGTCATCACTGATATTCACTACGTCCCTCCTTTACTATCCATTTCAGATTCCCCCTCACCTTTGTTTAGCACTTCTGCCAGCCTAGATTGCTTTCTCTAGTTATCATGTCTGTGCTGGGTCATCTTTGTTATAATTGCCTATGCACAGTTAAAATGCCCCAGACGGTCCCTTGGGCTCCAGGTATACTTCTCCCTGCCTCCACCACGTAGCATCAACCCTCCTCCTTATGGTGATTAGGGTTAAATACCCCATAGTATAGTAACTTTTTTCTTTACCTATTGTTCTACTAGGAGGAGGAGACAAAAATTACCAGGTAGCAGCCATAGCTTGAGGCTTGGTAGAATCCTGACTGTGCCCCAGGTGGAAGCATAGCTCTTCTCCCAGGAATCAGGACCCACAGACATGCGGAGCCTTAAAGTGGTTCAGACGAAAAGCTTAGTTTCTCCAAGTGAGTCCCTGAATAGGATAATGGATAATGAGAGGCCTATGTGGAAGTCTCTTACTATTGTCATGTTCTTATCAATTTCTATTATCTTCTCAGAAATTCTAATTGCATAGACACCGAGTAGAACTTAGATGTCTGTATTTTTAAATAGCTCCCTGCATGATTCTAATGATCACTCTTTACCATTGAGTGAAATTGATTTATTCATGCAACAAATATTATTGAGTACCCACTATATAACCCAGTGCTCTAGTCATATTGTTCAACAGTGAGCTATATACAGATAAATTGGTGACATACATATACAGATACATATATAAACAACTTACATAAACATAGTAATCAAAACCAGGAAATTAACATTGGCATAATATTATCTATGTCTAGAAGGTGATCCTTTACTTCTTGCATTAGTTTTCCCAGCAGCTTTTTCATTTTACCCTATTATAAAACCTCCTACTTGAATCCCTGTTTTCTTTCATTTCCTTGAAAGTACAAAATAGTTAGAACTAAACTTTTTCTGTTTCCTAAAATAAATGTTTCAAATATTTTCCTGCATAGTTATCTCTTAATGTATGTCTAAAATTTGTCCCAGAATGGTATTGGTAGTATGTCCTTGACTCTCCTTCCTATCTACTCAAGCATTATTTTAATCTTGCCATTAGCACTAGCATTAAAGGGATGAATTTTTATGGTAAATATTCTCTCTTCTATGGTACAAGCTGTTTATTGTGGATGGGTGGAGCAGTGGGTAGGGAGCTGCATCTATGGACAACTACAGTTTGGAAAATTTGACTCTGCATTTTCTTTCTGACGTTATTAAAAATCTTTATGATCATGCATTTTGTGCTAACCTTTATTCCATGGAGGCATACTTTAAATTTGAATTTATTTCCCTATTTCTGATATAGAATCTCTTGTCAATATTGAGACCTCTCTTTAAAAGGTTAGTGCACATTTAATTTTGTGAGTCAATACTATTATTTCTGGTACACAGCTGTAATAAAGATTAGGAAGTTAGGTCAGAGAAACGTAAATGGCATTAGTCACACAATTTCTCGTCCAGCCTCCTCTCCACTCCAAGTAAGGTGTTTTCCATCCTTCCTGCAGCCTGCTCATACCACCAGGTTCCGCTCCTTTGGCTGAAAAGTACCACCGATGTTCTTCCTCACCACCTCCACCCATTTCCCACTGCCCAGCCCGCTGTGTTCATGAGCAGGAGAATCACGTGCCTGCCCTTGGCTTCCTTTATCCAGAGATTGCGTTATGAAGATGAAGCCTGTTCTAGTTTCAGCAATTAATAAAGTTTTCTTTCTCTTAGTTCATTCTTCTGCTTCATTTCAGTAAATATTAGGCAAGGATAAAAGTCCATTTACACCACTATCTTTCCCATTAAACCCATTACTTTTATAATCAGAAACAAACAAAAAGCCTTTTTCATTTTTGAAAATAAAATCCATTTAAAAATTATAGTGGATGATAATTCCAATTCCAGGAAATGGGTTTTTCTACTGAATAATTTGTTTTTCTTCTGAATATGTAATCAGGTTCTTTAAAATTTTTTATTTATTTTATTTTATATTTTATTTTATTTTTTGAGACAGGATCTCGCTCTGTCACCCAGGCTGGAGTGCAGTGGTGCAATCATAGCTCACTACAGCCTCAAATTGTTGGGCTTACGCAATCCTCCCGCCTCAGCTTCCCAAATAGTTGAGACCACAGTCGCAAGCCACCACACTTGGCCAATCTATTCCATTTTTTATAGAGATAAGGTCTCACCATGTTGCCCATGCTGGTCTGGATCTCCTGGCCTCAAGCGCTCTTCCCACCTCAGCCTCCCAAACTACTGGGACCACAGGCATGAGCCACTGTGCCCAGTCCTTTTTATTTTTTTTTCCCCAGAGTCAGTCTCAGCTGCAGAGTTTATTATTTTTATCCCATCTAGCCATAGCAAGGTGCCTAAAGCTTCTTACTGATAGGAATTTTTTGGCCTTTAGCCTTCCTTTATAGCTCATGCCAAGCATTCAATAAAAAAAACACCCCTAAGCTTCCTGATCCATGCAATCCATTCTGGACTCCTCATCCTGTTTATCAACTGCTTAAAATTAAAAAGTACTTACAGGTATGTCATTAGATCCACCATATTTTGTTATGGCTAAAGCTAATCTGTGATAATCAATGTAACTTAAACCAGATTTGTGACTGAGTTAAGCCTGAGAAAGATCGTCAAAATATTTTTTCACATTGTTCCTAATTCCCCTAATCAAACCACTTAAAATATTAACAACAACAACAACAACAAGGCCATTAAACATAAGTGTTTGAAATCTGGGAAATTTTTAATTGGCATCTAAAATTCAGAAATGCAATTCTCCTTAATGAGGTGTGTACCATATTGAATCATTTATGCCTATATAGATATCAGTTTGGGAATTGTGTGTTGTTAAGTGGAGTGGAAATAAAATCATATATCTAGACAGAAGGATCTTTTTTAGTTTTGTGGCGAGCACCTAACAAAAGAGACTACTCTTCCAAATTCCCAATCTTCTGATTTATTTCTAGGTCAGAGGACCATTTTGAAAGCGGGTAAAAAAGAAAAAGTGAAGAAGTTATTGCTTAGGCAGAGTCTCATGGGATGGTCATTGTCCAAGGTTGTGGTCTCCTTTTCTGGTGTTGATTTTATCCATTAATTCAAGCTGGTAGACCTCAAATTCTCTATAAATGATATTAATACATAAGCCGAAAGGTCTTACTAATTTAGACTGAAAACTATTACTGTCAAACACACTGTATACCAAATCCACTGATCAGATCTTCCATGAAAATACATTAATTTACAATGAAGGGTATATCTGCACCATGAGCAGTATGCTTGTGTTCGCTTCTTGGCAGCTGGTTAATTAAGAGACAAATTTAGAAATTTAAAAAATTATTTGGCAAGCACAGGAGGTGTATAAACCAAGAGAGAGATTTCATTCAAGGCATCATAAAACCTGTTTAAAAAAAAAAATCTGTGCCCTACAACAGAAATATAAGTACGATTTATGGTTTCTTCATTTTCTAGACTACACTGGATAAATGTTTCCAAAATCTTCCTTTTTGACACCATTTTTACCATATTTCATGACAACCCTCTCCCATTCTTTTGACACATGCTTCTTTTAAATATATTAATACTGTCGAGTACTTCTTCAACTGCTTGTAGCCTAGAAGACTTCCTGTCTTTTAACATGACCTGCATAGATATGATATATTATGTATTGATTTTTATCAGTTTAACTCAGAATGCTGGGAGAAGGCACTGCTATTGTTAACACTATATAGCACCGGGATAGTGCCCCATTCACTAGTTTAACTACTTCTTTTTAAGTTGCACTTGGCTAATGGATCTCTATAGTCTTGTCCTCACATTTTAACACTGTATAAAAGAAGGGGCAAAGAACAGAGCTTGATATTTTCTTTTCTCACTGTCGATAACCATATGCCCTAGGATTCCAGGGTCTCCTGAGATTATTAACAACCACAGAATTCTGAGGATAGATTACTAGAGCTTTTGAAATCTTCCTCTTTGTGGACTGTTCTTGTACTGCTACCATGGAAACAGACATCTCATTATTTTTGAACAGGCCTGTTTCACATTAAATTAACTGCCATAAAGAAGAAGAAATTCTTTTTTGTGTGAACATAGCAAAATAATGTGGCTTTTAGTCAAGTTAAATTTTATTCACAACCACAGGTCAGGATAAAATTTTTCAAATTTTTGAATTATCCTAGATCACATGGCTTGTAAAGTATCATTTATATCCTAACAACTTGTAGATCAACTTTGCATGTGAAAAGCCCATACTGTCCCCCACCCACCACCCGCAAAAAAAAGCCAATAGAATCATGGATTTGCCATCCGATGTTCAGATAAAAGCATATAGTAAAATATGCTGAGTATTGCAAACAGCACAAAGTAAATGATTTCCAAGCTTTTCAAATATTTTTTGTTTTGGTTTCTTTCCCCCAGCTTTTAGAACAATGCCTGGGACCTGGTGGGTTATCAGCACATAATGAATGGATGAACGCATGAATAGATGAAAATTTCAATGGCTACGTCCATGTTAGTAGAGCCAACATTACTTACTCAATCTGAAACAATTACTAACGCACATATGGATTCCTAAACCCTCCAGAATAAATCCTTGGATTCCTTGTGGTCTGCAGCCCAAAAATTAGAAATAACTCGTATAAAGAGTATCGTTATTATCATATAACCTCAAGATTGGAAGTTATCTAAACATATCTAAATATCTGCTCTCATTCAGATTTAGCCATTTTCAAACAACTTAAAGAAATCATGTATCTCCATAATTTCTTTCCATTGATCCCAGGAAGAATTTTCTGAAGATAGGCTATGTCAAGTAGTAGTTAATTCTTTAAATAGACCATAGTTGTCACAAGGGCAGAGACAACATCTTTTCTCATTGCTAAAACATAAGTTTATAGCACAGTGGCTTGCACATAGTGGGTACTCAATAACTATTAGTTAAATAATTGTTGGATCCCTGGATATGTCAAGAATAAGCCAGCTATCTACTAGGCAGGTATTAGATAAAGGAAATTTAGGCACTGGAAGCATGTTGAACATGAGATAATTTTTAAGGGCCCTTGAAACAGTATAAAACAAATCTAATAGCCACATATCAGGCTGTTATTGTTCCAATGAAGTCTTCTCTAAATTAAGTTTCTAATTCCTTCAACCTCTCTTTATATGATATGACTTTGAATCTGTTTACCATCAAGTTTGACATACAGAATCAATATAATGCAACAGTTTGGAATAAAGTATGAGTATCATTCATCTTGTCCTAAATACTTATAATATTGTAGACTAAGATTGCATTAGCTCCTTTGACAACAAAGTTTTAGTCTCCACTTTGGTTGTAAGTGCTAGAAAGCCAACTCAAATGAGCTTAAGCAAAAAGAAAAAAAATCATTGAAAAGAGAAGGGATTTTGAAGGGTAAAAAGTAAAGGAAAGGATTTTGAAAGAAGTTTGTGCAGAAAACAATAACCGGGTTTGAAAATCTTATTTAATCACAGAAAGGGCAAAATGGTGTGAGGAGCAAGTAGGACTTGAAAGCCTTGAATCCCTCCAGGACTCTCATGTCAGGAAATATCTCCCATGTCATTAACTCTCTTCCCTTAGTTCTGAGTGCCAGATCCTGGAAACAGACTTTGGCTGGTCAGGCTTCACCAGGCCAGCTGGGCCAGTTGGCTATGGGTAATTCAGTTCAGGCATGCCCAGTGGAAGCCTAACTCTGTGTATTACTGTTATTCTCAGACAGAAGAGGGGAGAGTTAATGAGTTGCCCCAGTCGGTGTCTACTACATTGTCACATTGCTAACATATCTTGAAATCAAGAGTCACTAAAATCACTAAATATTTTTTACAAATAAATCTACTCAGCTGTGTCTCTCCCAACCTTTCTACACATATGTATAGTTAGCTTTTGGGGACCTAATTGCAAGATGCTACATTTATTTGCCTTATATTTAATTTACTAGGGGCAACCTATCTCTCAAGCTTCTATTCATATTTGCTTTCCCTGAGACCTGATCAAGAAATACCAGTTCTCACAGTGATGGTAAAGAGGGAATGCATTACATTAAAATAGGAGGAAAGTGTTAAGCCAATGAATATACAGAGAAAGCCATTTTGTAAAAGAGTCTATGTAAAATACATAATTGTGTGGTATAGATTGCTGGGAATATTTTACATAGTTTATTTTATGGTAGAATAGAATAAACTGACTCAGTAGAAAGAAGTAATTTAACTTAATAAGCATGAAAAATATTCCCCAGCCAGCAAGACACTTGAAGAGCATGACAAAAAGAAAGAGACTACACTTTTAATATTTTTCTAGCACTAGAAAGGGCATATTTGAGGGAGATTTTGGAAGAAGTGTATGCAGAGAATGATGACTGGGGTTTTTTTAAATAATTACAATAGCAGATAAAAGAGGATTTTAATTAATGAGAATTTCTTGGGCATGATGCCTACCAGTTTTCTCTTCTACTGGTCTGGTCATGATCAGAATGAATAAGCCAAATATTTGCAAATCTTTATGGGTTTTCTTGTGCTACTACTCATCTTTCATGCAGGGGAAATGCCATGAATTCTATATGACAAAACAGTTTCCAAATGGCTTCAGTGAACAACTTGGATTCCCCAAAATAACAAAAGCCTGAAACCTCTGTAACTCTTCTAATCCTTGCTATCATTGAGGGACATAGAGCCCCCTAGAAAAGAGTAGGATGGAGAATACACAGAAGCTAAAAATGTACTACTATGTTAAGCCAAAATTCTTTTTAAAATTGTTCAATATTATTTAGTGGGGATAAAATAAAAGTAACCTCCTATAAATAAAAAGTAATATGCCTGTTTAGCTAAAATATATATATATTTAGCATTACACTCTTGCTTTTGAAAGCTAAAGCGTTTAGAACTGTGATTTTTTTCTCTGAAACTGACTACTTCTTGGGAGATATTTCAAAGAAATGAAAAATTAGACAACAAAGTGAATCACTTATCCGTGGTAAAAAGCACAATACCATGTATTTCAATGGCTTGAGAATTTTACCTGATTATGACAACAGACTTAAGGCATGTCAGCTGCTTGGCTTGGGGTTAGTGGCACACCCCCTCATGCAAGCTGCCCGGTCGTGGAAATGTTCTCTATCTGTGCTATTCAGTGCAGTAGCCACTAGCCACATGTAGCTGCTGTGCACTTGAAACATAGCTAGTGAAACTGAGAAAGGAAATTTTTAACTTTATTTAAAATACAAGAAATTAAAATTACATAGCCTTAAGTAGTTAGTGGAGAGCGCTGCTATCACTGGTTGACACTAGCGAGGAGGGCATCTTTGTTCCAATTGCCACTAGAGGGCACTATCTGCTTCAGCAGAAGAGAGAACAACGTGTTGCTACATTTCACCATTTTCCATCTGGTAGTGGAAAACAGGATGAACTGGCATCCTGTTTCCAGTTGTCTGGAGATGGCTTAGAATCCTCATAGAGGGGTGCTGCAAGCACCGTCCATCTAGTCTACCCCTTCAGTTGTGACTCTCTCTGCAGCCTCATTTCACATACCGGGAGCAGTGCTTTCAGAAAGACGTCCCTGAGAACACAGAACTGATGAGTGCCTGAACAACAGGAATTCACAAGCCAATTTCATGTGGAAACTATTTAAAAGTGAAGAAAAAAGTATTCTGCACAAATAAGTTTGCTTCCCCTCAAACAAAATTTAAGATTACATTTTCATTCATATTTATTCAGTGTTTTAATATTTCAATGTTATGAATTTACAAAAAGAGGATTTACTATTTTCAATTTCTCAAGCTTATTTGACTATAGAACCTTTATTCATGGGGCACTAATTAACATCTATCTGAGCCAGTGTTTTCTACAAAGCAGAATTTGGAAAGCACTGGAAAGATTTTTCCATAATGGAATTGATTTATTAATTATAACCCTTCAAACATGCTCTTTAAACACTGTTATTTGTCCACATTTTTGTTGTTCACATCCATCCCACAAATTTCCACTTCAAGCAGTTTTGCTCACTAGCTTTTTTTAGGAAATATCTAAAATATTTCTCATAAGTTTAAATAGTTGTAAAATATGAACTTTCCGATATTTTATAATTGACATTTTAAAATTGACATTTTAAGCTATTACATTGCTCTTTCAAATATAGCCTTTGGAATCTACATACCACAGCAATTTGTTAATGACATCATCTACTTCAAAAATAAAAGAGCAAGCTTTTCTTGAACTGTCAAAAATTTTACATTACTCTTTTTCCCTTGAATTTTATCATAATGTATTACATTTTATTGCTGAGTCTTTTATTCATCCCATTTTATTCTTCTTGAAAAAAATGAATATATTTTTATTTCTTTTATCTATAATACTGTATAAAATTTTCTTCTGAAATGAATTATTATTATAAATAATAATAGAATTGACTAAAACATTAAAATTTATTACATAATTTCTTAAATAATTATTAAATATAAAAAGTCAATTTATACTGGAAATGCATCTCTTAACAAGAGGGATAGTATTTTTTTAATCAGTTCCAGTATCCATGGACAATTCCTACTTATTACTAAAATGAAAAAATGCTCAGCAGCAATTCTATATACTATTTTTTGTAGTTGTTGTTTTAATGGACATAAGAGCTGAGAAAATGAGAATGAGGATAGAAGAAGTTTTGTTCCAGCAATGTTATAATTCTTTGAACTACTTCTGAGTTAAATGCTAGAAAGCACCTAGTGATCTAGCTTCAAAAATAATTTTTAATGATCTGTAAGATGACATCTTAATTAGGTTCTTTTTCAATTTTGTTGAAAACAAATAGTTGAAAACCATTTGACTTGCCAAAGATGTTTAACTCAATATTTACCCAATCTTTAGAATTTATTTTCTCAATACCAGCACCAAAAATTCCACATAAACATTTTGACACCCCAGAGATTTTTACACTCTAAGAGGAATACATCATAGTTAAGCAAAAGATATTCTTTGCTTCCAGAATGCTTTTATTTTAGAAAATGAATCTTCTTTATAGGTGCTTTATAGCTATAAATGGACTCCTTTACAGTGAGTTAATTTGGGTGGATGGTATTTTAAAGCACTTTATCCATGTTGGATTCAATTAATCACTTTTCTGCCTGATTGAATTTTGTATTTTGTTTTTCAAATTCTTTTCACTTGGCTCTACATATAATGCTCAAGGTAAATCTTTGCTTCAAGCGTGTAAATTCCTCTCAGGCTTGGTCTGGCCACAACTCTTAAGCTGTCCTAATGACAGTGAGCACAAAATAAAAAGTAGTTATATAGCTATATATAGATGAGTGTATATGTGTATGTATGTATGCTCATGTGTGTGCATAAAGTCTGGAAAAGATGAATTCAGCAATTTGCAGAATTTGCAGAATTTGCATGGAGTAGGTTTGGAGGATGAAGTAAAATGAGTATGAATTTTCAGACAGGACCACAAAAGAGCTTCAGATTTTTTTTTTATCCATCAGTTTTTGTCCTTGTGATCATCTTTTTTGTGGTGCTCTGAGAACTTTTTAATTTAAGTGGTATAGAATTCATCATTTAGCACTGGGTAAGGTCTTTACTAGAAAGGATCAAACATACTGTCCATGAAAATCAATATCCTTCCAATGACATTTAGACATTTAATCATGCCCCAAGCAAGATTCATTATCTGTGTGGTTTATAAAGCAGTTACTTTTTCTTTAAGATTCTTTGGAAGTTTTACAGCAATTCTTTTTTATTCACCAAATAGCAAGTTACAATGTTTAAATTCCTAATATTAAAAATAAAAAACTTTGCTAGACCTTTTGGGGGGGAGAGGAAACAATACATCAAAGCTGGGCATTTTCTTTCTTAAATTGGGATCAAAGTCACATATTATAATAAATTTTATAAAGGAAAGGACCAGGGTTCAGAGAAAGAGTAACAGTAGAATCCTAATTTGCATTGGAGAGTAAGAGAAGATCTAAGTAATTAGCATTTACTTCAAGACCCAAGTTATAAACAGGCTTCAGAAGTGAATGGAAAGAAATATCTAGACCTCAAACAGGAGAGGAAAAACAATTCTCACGAAAAGTGAGAGAGATTCTTGACATCTCTCTCAGATAACCAAATAATCCAGTTCCAGAAAGCAAATAATCCAGAAAGTAAGCAAGAACTGTCAAAGAACCCAATCTGGAAAATAACCTAACAGGAAATACAGAAACAAATTGCCTACAAGTGCTGAGCTTTATAGATCTACATAATAAACATGAAATATGTGAAACAAGAGCTTAAAGTCTAAACAGAAAATAAAGTAGCATAGAAGGAAAAATAAAAATTTTAAAGCTAAGGAAGTAAAAAGAGATTCAAACAACACTGCCTATAAATTAGAAATTGCCTGAGCACCACAGAAAAAGCAAAAACTCAAATGAAAGCAGATGGAAAAATTAATCCAATAACGAGAAAGTAGTATGCAAAAAAAAAAAAAAAACCAGAGAATAAACAAATGGGGTGAAAAAAATAGACATAGAAGTCGAAAAAAGAAAATCTCACACTGGGGATATTTGGTGTCCCAGAATTAGTGAACCCAACAAATAGAACTCAAAGCATTATTTAGAGACGAAGTACAAAAAAATTACTTGAAGTAAAAAAAGTAAGTCTGCAAATCAAAATCTGCAGATTAAAAAGGTACGCCACATCCCCTAACCACTGCCCAAAATGTATACAGGAACATCAGTGAGAGATCCTGGTTATTACTGAACTTCAAGGATAAAATTAAAAGTCACATCCTTCTTTTGGCTTTCCCCTACCTACTTCAAGTTGAATCCTTACCATATCCAGTGTTCTCCATCTCTCTTCCCTGACTTGTCTTGCTCCAGTGAACTTATCACCATCTGACATACTGTTTTACTTTTAATTTTTTAATCAACTTTATTGTGATATAATTCACATGCAATCAAGTGTAGTGGTCTGTAGGTTCCTTTTCCTTTGATTACTCTGTTTAATTTTGGTACCAGAGTAATTCTGGCCTCATTAAATGATGTGGCCACATAATGTGTGTTTGTATAAGTTTGGTATGACTTTTTCCTCAAATGTTTGGTAGAATTCACTGGAGAAGCCATCTGGATCTCAAGTTCTCTATGTGGGAAAATGTTTAGTTATGTATTCAATTTCCTTGGTTGTCTGTTAGTTCTGTCAGATTGGTAACTTGTATTTTTCAAGGAATTTGTACATTTACTCTACATTTTTAATTTATTGACATACATCTCTTCATAACAGTACTCTTTTATTGTCATTTAATAATATTCTTTAATATTATTCCAAGTATCTACAATGATGACTCTCTAGCATTCCTGATATTGGTAATTTGTGACTTCTCTGTTTCTTGATCAGGTTCCTTAGAGGTTTACCAATTTACGTGCCTTTTAAAAGAACCAGCTTGTGATTCATTGACTTTATCATTTGCTTGTTTTCTATTTCATTGATTTCTGCTGTCACCTTTACTATTTCCTTCCTTCCATTGACTTTAATTTGCTCTTCTTTTTCTAGCTTCTTAAGACAGAATCTTAGATCACTGATTTTTAGAATTGCTTTCTTTTCTAATATAAGCATTTAAGCCTATAAACTTCCCATGAAACAGTTCTTCAGCTATATTACACAAATTGTGATGTTTTATTTTCATTTTCATTCAATTTATAATACCTTTTAATTTCCTTTGTGGTTCTCTCTTTGATCCATGAGTTATTTAGAGGTGAATTGCTTTATGACTTAGCCTATGGTCTCTCTTGTTTAATGTTTTACGTACATTTGTAAAGAATGTGGACTTTACTGTTGGTGAAGTATTCCATAAATATAAATTAGGTCCAGTTGGTTGTTAGCATTGTTCATGTTTACTTTAGCCCTACTATTTTCTGTCTAATTCTTCCATCAATTACTGAGAGAGGAGTGTTGAAATCCCTAACTATAATTGTTGATTTGTCTTTTTCTCCTTCCAGCGCTGTCATGTATTGCTTCAAGTATTTTCAAGCTCTGTTATTGGAAATAAACAGACAGTATGATTCTGTGTCCTTTGATTCCCTTATCATTATGAAAATACTTATTTTCAATTCAATTAAGAGACAAATAAAGAATGAGAAAAATGTCCAAAATCTTTAAATGATTTCATTTATTTAAAAATCAGAATGGGTGTGGGCAGATGTGCACCTGCAAGCGTAGTGATACCACACAGATGGTCACCTAAATATGAATGGTGGTTGTTTCTCGGACTTTTAAATAATCTTGCTTTTTCATACTTTTCCTCTGTTTGAATTTTTATAGTGTGCATATATTTTACAATTAGAAAAAAAATCCTGTTGTTTCATTATTTAAATATTATTTTAATTAAAACAATATAAAGGTTAGCCAATTCCTTTCCTGGCCCCTATGATGCGTAAAGATGATCTTACTTGCCCTCCAACTCCGGGTAACTACTGTCTCAGTGTAGGTAAGCTACAGTTGAGTCTCTAGGCCCTCTCCAGCAAAGATTTCCCAGGAGCCTGGATCTTGCAGAACTATCCAGACTTCATGAAACATATCCCCAGTACTAGTTTCTTCTCAACCAGTCCTCAATTAAGTGACAACCCTAAGTTCTAACCGGCTGCCCCAGTATGACAGGGCATCCTCTGGGAAAGGTGAAAATCAGGGTCACTGGAAGGGTGGGCTCAGTTTCCCAGGGCCCTTTAAGAATATCTCCAAACAACCCTTCACCATTTCTGAACCTTTGAAGGAACATGAGCACGGATTACTAAAAAATAAACAAATGAAGTTAAAATTTGTAAAAAGGGTATGTTAAAACCAGAACTTACTATTATACAGAATGGGACTTTAAGTCATTTTTATTTGAATAATAAAAGAACAGCCTCAAGAGACCAAAGGATTTGGAGACATTTGGGTTATACTTTTAATTAAAACTATATTCATTTAAAGGAATAAGTAAAAATTATGACTGACCAAAAAGATAAAGATATATGACCATATTTAAATAATCCTACCTAATCACATCTACAATGATTGATGGCTCCAGAGGGCAAATTACTATACCAGGAATATCATACATCTTCTTCCAAAGTAAAAATATTAGGCAAATAAATAGATGAAATCCCTGCTATTTTTTTTAAAAGAAATTTTTACTTATTTCTGTAAATGAGAGCTCACCAGTAAGTCATCTGTATGAGAAATGCCACTTAATCTCTCCCACGTGGGCTTCTCAATATGTTTCCTTAATGGACAGGAAATTAAACTTTCTGGATTCTCAGTCACATCAGGATATGGGAGTCCTTTTTTATAATACAGAGATATTGCCTGACCTATGCTTACTTTAAGGCTTAAGCAACTAGAAGCTCCTGATGCATCAGATTTGGTGTCTGGCAAAGGGAAGAAGGAAAGTAGAAAAAAAGACTTCAATACAGGCACCAAATGATACCCATTACCAGCACTGATTAATTATTTATCAATAGGCACTGTGATCCCTGGGGGCTGGGTCCATGTCTGCTATAGTCTATCACTGTGCCCAGCATACAGTGATGCTCAATAAATCTCTTTTGATTGAGTGAATAAATGAATTTCTTCCATTGAAAATGAAGGTTGATAAATTATCACTCCCTGTGATACACCCGCTTTCATTTAGGACATATGATATATGACCACGGTGCCAAAACATACAAGTGAAAAGAAATAAAAATCAGCTGAAAATCTAGACTACTTCAGTTGAGCAGAAAGATAAGAATCTGTGCTGTCCAAAATGGTACCTGCTAGCCATATAGAAATTTATGTTTAAATTTAATAAAATCAGTCCCTCAATTTCCCTGGCCAATGTCAAGTGTTCAGTAACCACATGTGGCCAGTGGCTATGACATAGGACAGAACAGGTACAGAACAGTTACATCTCTACAGACAACCCAAAGCTATTACAGAGAAGGTTCTAAATCATTGCTTTAAACTTTTCTATTTCATCTTGATATTCTATGGTTTTATAAATATACCGAGCATTCAAGACCTTTTCTAAATATTTGGCAGAGTACCTCAAGGAAAATGTTTTGGGGAGTCAGGGTTTCTTATGATTTGGACTTGTGAAAATTACTCCAAGATTGAGGAAGGCATGTTAATACACATTGAAGCAGGTCAAGGATCCCCTGAGGGCAGGGTCCTTTTCTTATTCATCCCTCTGTTCCCCAGAAGTTAAGGAATTGCACTTAGTAAAGACTAAATAATATTAAATATCTATGTATCCTAACAACACAGACTCTCATTTAAACACTTCACATCCCTCTCATGTACAACACATTCATTTCAGATGTCAGGAGTGTCATAGATTCTGCTGCATATGGCATACAGAAAGGGCTTGCCCCTCAGCAGCTTTATCCTCTTCCGAGGTCTGTCTTCCTTCCTTCTTCCACCTCCAGTGCAGCCAGCCTTTCCTGTCCTTGATAGTACTGGGTTTCATCTCATGATAGTACCTTCACAGAGTTTATGCTCATTGAAAACAAGCCCTGGATTGGTGATTTCAGAATTTATGTATTAGGTGACAACAGAATTTATTGTCCATACTGGTATCATTCTCAAAGTGAAAGAGGGTGGTATCAATAGTTCCACTGGGACACTAGGTACAACCCAAGTCCACCCAGTTGGTTTTGTTGTTATCTTGCAATAATTCCATGCCTACCTGTGTGTTTAATCATTTGACCACCAGGACATGCCAACTTTTCCTAGGTTTTTAGAACATGGTATCAATGGGCTTTGGAGTTCCTTAGCAACACATTACACATAGCCAGAATGTGAACATTCATTGAGTTCATATTATTTATGTTCATTGATGAATCTAGTCCACGTTTACAACTGTTTTGGTGACAGTTAACTACAGAAGCTTATATAATAGAAGTCTATACAATAACATCAAATGAGGATTTCTCCAGTTTGTCAAGCTGCCTGATATTCTAAGATAAGACCTTTGGGCAGGACTTTGTTAAAATGACAACTTATAGCCTGGAGTAAGACCACTAGAAATTTCTCACAAGAACAGAATTCAGACTGGAGCTTAGGTGAAGAAGGAGGCCGTAGGAGAAGGGAAAGAATCCACAAAAGATAATCTTGAGGTCGTTTTTGCCTGAATTTCATGTCAGTAGATTTCACTGTTCAGGACAGGATCTTTGGGCAGATCATTTTTTAATTTCAAAAAGGATTGATTTCCATTCTGTAAATACCCTCCAATTCACTTAAATTAAGCAGCATTCCTTCTTTGGCATTCTTCCCCTGGCTACATTAGCAGAGGAGAGCTCAGAGTTACCCCTGCCCCAGCCCCGTCTGACTGACAGCCCTGATTAGACTCCCTCCCCGCCCCAAGGGGATAATAGAGAGAAGGGTTCTCTAAGGATCTCAGTACACAGAGCCTTCCTTGTAACCATTTATCGAGTTCTGTAAGTGCTCAGCAAAGAGCAATAGCTCCCTGCATTCCTCCTCCCTGCATTTGCTTTTTGAGTGATAGAAAACGATCAATAATGTTTGTCTATGGCTTTTATTACAAAAGGAATGTTTGGGGGGAACAAGAAATGAAGGATTTCATAGTTTCATGACAGGCATTCCATCTCTGGTATACAGGGTGCAATGGGTGAATACCCTGCACGGGGCTCTGCCATTTCTGTGTGCACAACTGTAAACAGAGAACAGCGGCAGGCTGTGTCCAACTGGCAGTCTCTTTCTGGGCCTTTGGGAACCGTCCCTCCAGGACTCATCCTGAGGGGCAGCGTCAAGTGAGAGTGTCTCACTGACAGTTCTTGGACAGCTGTGGCTTTGGCCTGGGCCCTGGGTGTTCTCCTCACAGAGCTCCCCCAACACAGAGTGATGCAGCCAGCACAAATGTGCCTCTTTACACATTCCACTATATGCACTGATGGTTGTATTCCAGTAGAATGGAAGAAAGTGAGGACCTGAGATGGGACAACCTAATTGATAATCTCAATTATAAAACTACATGTGAAAATATATTGCATGCCTGAGTAGCAAACAATAGAAGATTGGGTTATGGTTTTGTCCTCTACTGCTGCAGTCCCCAATCCCCAGGCCACGGACCAGTAATGGTCCCTAGCCTGTTAGGAACCAGGCTGCACAGCAGGAGGTGAGTGGTGATCAAGGGAGTGAAGCTTCATCTGTAATTACAGCCACTCCCCATTGCTTGCATCACTGCCTGAGCTCCACTACCTGTGAGATCAGTGGTGGCATTAGATCCTCACAGGAGCAAGAACCCTACTGAAAACTGCTCATACAATGGATCTAGGTTGTGGGATCTTTACGAGACCCTCATGCCTGATGATCTGAGGTGGAGCTGAGGTGTTGATGCTAGCACTGGGGAGTGGCTGAACATACAGATTATCACTAGCAGAGAGGTTTGACTACACAGAGACCATAATAAATCAATTGCTTGCAGACTCATATCAAAACTTTATCAGTGAGTGGCAAGTGACAATTAAGCTGCATCTGGTGGTAGACTTTATAGTGGCAAGTGAGTTGATATACTTCAATTGTACAGCTGCATCTGGTGGCAGGCTTTAAGTCAGAATCTGACACTTATTTTCATCTGTGCATGGCCTACCCACCATTTTATTTACCTTTTCCATCTGTGCCTCTTTCCCACACTGTGCACTTGTCTAAGTCACAGTTTTGGTAAGCCCACAAGCTGACACCAGAAAAATGAGTAAAAACCAAATGTTGCTGGAGAGCTTCTTTGAAAAGGGTGAAAGACCCAATGATGAGACAGCAGAAGACTCTAAGACTGCCAACAAAATGAAAGCTGCGTTCAAAAGAAAATACCAAGAGTCCTACTGAAATTACGGGTTCATTGCAACAGGTGATTCACACTCTCCAAGCCTGCTTTGTATAATATGTGGCAACCGGCCATCCAATGAAGCCATGAAACCTTCAAAACTGCGTTGCCACATGGAGACCAAGCACCCTGCATTAAAAGACAAGCCTTTGGAGTTCTTCAAAAGAAAAAATGTGAACACGAACAACAGAAGCAATTACTGAAGGCCACCACTTCATCAAATGTGTTTGCATTGAGAGAATCAATGCAGTTGATCCTGCCTGATGCTAAGGACATTTGCCATTTGCCATGAACTTTTAGGAGAGGTGGCAGTTCAAAAGGTGGAACGTATTTGTCTTTCAGCCAGCACCATAACTAGAGGAACTGATAACATAGCAGAGGATATTGAGGTACAATTGTTAGAGAGGATTTATGAGTCATCATGATACACAATCCAGGCTGACAAGTCTACCAATGTTGACAAGGCAACAATGCTTATTTTTGTTCAATATATTTTTCAGGAGGATGTGCATGAGAGAATATGTTATGTGCACTTTTGTTGCCGACCAACACCACAGTTGAAGAACTATTCAAGTCTTTGAATGATTACATATCAGGAAAATGGAATTGGTCATTTTGTGTCAGTATATGCACAGACAGAATGGCTGTCATGACTGGACGGCTTTTTGGTTTCACTACTTGGGTCAAGTAGGTCGTTTCTGAATGTGAGTCTACACACTGTGCATCCACAGAGAAATGCTGGCTAGCCAAAAAATGTCACCTGAACTAAACAACATTTTGCAGGATGTGATTAAAATTATTGACCACACTAAAGTACATGCCCTTAACTTACATCTCTTCATGCAGCTCTGTGAGGAGATGGATGCAGAGCACACACGTCTTCTCATGTATAGAGAAGTGAGATGGCTTTATAAAGGTAGATCACTGGCCAGAGGTTTTTTTTTTTTTTTTTTTTTTGAGACAGAGTCTCGCTGTGTTGCCCAGGCTAGAGTGAGTGACGTGGCATCAGCCTAGCTCACAGCAACCTCAAACTCCTGGGCTTAAGTGATCCTACTGCCTCAGCCTCCCCAGTAGCTGGGTCTATAGGCATGTGCCACCATGCCTGGCTAATTTTTTCTATATATATATATATATTAGTTGGCCAGATAATTTCCTTCTATTTTTAGTAGAGACAGGGTCTCGCTCTTGCTGAGGCTGGTCTTGAACTCCTGACCTCGAGCAATCCACCCGCCTCAGCCTCCCAGAGTACTAGGATTACAGGCATGAGCCACCGCCCCCCGCCAACTGGCCAGAGTTTTTGAGTTACAAGAACCACTCAAGAGATTTCTTTTACAAAAACAGTCACCACTTGCAGCACATTTCAGTGACACGGAATGGGTCACAAAACTTGCTTACTTGTATGACATTAACAACCTGCTCAAAGAAGTCAATCAGTCACTTTAGGAGACAGTGACAACTGTGTTCAAGTCAGCAGATAAAGTGACTGCAGTCAAAGCCAAACTGGAATTATGGGGTGACAAGTGAACAGTGGGATTGTTGACATGTTTCAAACATTAGCAGAGATTTTGAAAAAGGCTGAGCCAGGGCCTCCTTTCTCCCACTTGGTACATGATCACACACTTCAGCTTTCAAAAGAGTTTGAGCATTACTTCCCAACCACAAAAGACCCCTGGACTGGGAAGGAATGGATACGCGACCCATTTGCGAATAAGTCAGGTCAACTGACTTTGTCCATGCTATTAATAGAATAGGATCAACTGCTTGAGATTGTAAATGACAGTGGCCTTAAAAGTATGTTTGAGACAACTTTAAATCTCCATATGTTCTGGATTAAAGTCAAGGTGGAATATCCTGAGATTGCCACAAAAGCACTGAGAAGCCTGCTTCCATTTCCAACACCCTATCTTTGTGAAACAGGGTTTCCTGCAGCCACAACAACCAAAAGGAGATTACGGAGTAGACTGGACATCAGCAACACAATTCAGGTGTTACTGTCTCCCATCACCCCCAGATGGAACCATCTAATTGCAGGAAAACAAGCTCAGGGCTCCCACTGATTCTGCCTTATGGTGAGTTGTATAATTATTTCATTATATATTACAATGTAATAATAATAGAAATAAAGTGCACAATAAATGTAATGCACTTGAATCATCCTGAAACCATACCCCACCCCTGGTCCGTGGAAAACTGTCTTCCATGAAACCTGTCCCAGGTGCCAAAAAAGATGGGGGCTCTGTTGGATATTCCTAGCCATAAGGCACTAGAAGGCCAAAGGCAAAATTTGGTAGAGGATCATGATCTGTTAAGATCTGATGAGCCCTCCCACCACTACGAGAAATGGATGAAAGAAAAGTTTCAGTCACTGATGGATGAAGTTCCATTATTCCATTATTAGAGATTCATTCCTTTGGTTTAAGCTTTGTCCATGGCAGGCTGGGACTGTTCAAAGCACATGGCTACTATGGTGGAAATGGTGCCATTACACCCGGGATCCTCGCAACCCTACTGGTTGGCTGGAAAACTAAAACATAACTGTTTCCATGTTTTTCCTAAGCTAGGTTCTGAATGCAAATTCCATCCAATTAGATACCTTATGTGAGACTTGGAAAGAAGAGGGAATGAGACAATCCATCCTCCTGCTCTCTCTTCTGTTTTCTGCTGGCAAACACAGTCAAGGAACAGGAGGTTCTACAGCATTCCAGCGCCCAGAGTCTCAGGAGTGTTGAAAGGTAGTTGTGGCCACAGCAGCTTTGTGATCCCTGTATCACAGCATCAATGGGATTTTCTTGATGCCTACAGTTCAAGAATATGGTGTCCTTAGTCCCCACCTTTGTGATTATGGTAAAGAAACATCTTCCAGAACTTCAAGCATTACTTTTTAACATCCAATTCCATGTATGATATGCCTTTCCATGTAAAATACCTAGAGTAGCTTCCATTTCTAAAGTTGAACAGGTGGTGTAGCAGACATGAATAAGTATGTGTACTGGGGAGAGGGGACTAGGAGGAATGGAATTCCTCCTAGAGGCGGGAGCTCTGAAACTGGGAGGAAAACATAAGGTTTACATGAGTAATCTGATCCACTTTGTATTTGACTGAAAGATGCTTTCTTGAAAAGGCTGCTTCTTCCAGAAGTGCTTACCACCAGCTCAGGCAGGCATTTTCCCAGAAAATATAATAAAATAATCATAATTGGTGTGCCTCAATTAACCTCCAAGTAAATCTAATTGCCATCACATAATGTCCTTCACCAGTTCTTTTTTTTTCTTTTTTCTTTTAAGAGATAGGGACTTTCTTTGTCACTCAGGCTGGAGTGTTCACTGTAACTTTGAACTTCAGGGCCCAAGCAATCATCCTTCCTCAGCCTCCCAAGTAGATGGGACTACAGGTGAGTGCCACCACACCCAGCTAATTAAAAAAAATTTTTTTGAGAGATGGGGTCTTGCTATGCTGCCCAGGCCAGTCTTGAACTCTTGGTCTCAAATGAGCATCCCGCCTTGGCTTCCCAAATGCCGGGATTACAGTAGTAAGTCACCACGCCCAGCGCATTTATTCTTTGTACTTCTATATCTACCTCCTTCACCCCTTTCCCATTTAAATAAAAGTATAAAACAGAAATGAACATCACATCTACTTTTAATTCCATGCCACTATTTTCTAAACATATAAACAGAGGCCAAATCACTAGAATGACTTTTCTAATATAATCTATATATGACCTAACAACCACATATGATCTAACTTAACCCCTCACTTAGTAGGTCTACAGAGAAGAAAATAAAAGCCAGAGGGCTGGTGTAGACATTTCATGCTCAGCATACATGACAGAGGTGGGAATAAACTTTCTCAACAACCTGCCCCTTATCTTGCTTCTTCACCTGAAGGAACCTGGCCTCTCTGTCTTTCTACAGAAAGAGAAGAAAGGATTTCTCTCAGTATTTAGTCAATAAAACATGAAATTCTGAGATCAAGACAAAAGGATCAAGTAATTCCCAGGATTACCATAAGACAAAGGAGGGAAAAGGATAAAACAACCATTCTGTGACACATGGTCTTTGCTCAATCCCTGGACTCCTCAGGCAGCCTGTTCACCACATACTCATTTAACTGGGGGTTTTCTGTACATGGTATTTATTGGTGTTGAAGAGAAGTTAGGCATTGATTGTTTAAGCATGTCTCACTACTGCTTAAAGGTGCGCCCAGGACAACTGGCACGAAGTCTAAGGGGTTTGCAAAGGGCCTTTTAGGATCCTCTAGGGTCTTTGATGCCACAGAGTGACTTTGCAGTATAGAAATCAATATAAGATCTGAAAGTTGATTGATCTTCCCCCAGCTCCAAGGACCAATTACATATTTGCCCAGAAATGAAAACACTGTTTCTGCTCATGTCCTCTGAGCCCTATTAACTAGGGACAAACTCTTCACAAAACTGCAGCCTAGATCACTGCACCCTTCTGCTGTTGTTTGAATGCCCCCTCCAAAACACACATGGAAACTTAATCCTTAATGTGGCAGTATTGAGAGCTGGGACTTTAAAGGTGGTTGGATCATGAAGGCTCTGCCCTTTCTAGTGAATTAAACTATCTATGGAAAAATGGATTAGTGGGTTATCATGGGAGTGGGACTGGTGGCTTTATAAGACGAGGAAGAAAGACCCAAGCTTAGAACTCACAGCCTTCCTGCCATGCAATGTCCTGCACTGCCTCAGGACACTGCAGAGAGAGCCCACCAGCAAGGTTCTCACCAGAGGCAGCCCCTTGACCTTGTACTTCTCAACCTCTGTAACTGTAAGAAATACATTTATTTTCTTTATAGATTGCCCGACTTCAGATATTCTGTTACATGCAAGAGAAAACGTACTAAGACACCTTCCTACATCATGGACTTTGTCTTCACCATTTCTGTGCCTCCTGAAAGAAGCTGCAAAAGCACCCACTCATTAGGGCTCACTTGCCTGGAAACCTGCCTTAAACCAAAGAAAGTTGAGAACAGGAGATTGAAAAAAGAGCATTGAACAACTGAAACGGATGTCACTGCAATCTGTTATTGCCATCATGACCATTAGGAAGTTCTCATTCGATGTCTTTAGGTTCCTCATGCACACACAGCTCTGCCATGTTTGCTTAATCTGTTTATTTCCCTGAGCACAAGTGAGTTGAAGCTGTTATTGCAAAAGACCGTGAAGTTCCTGTCCATTACTAACAAGTGCTCACTCATTATCTGTTTTCTCTGTGTCTACACATAATTCTGATAAGCTTTGTTTCTCTTCTCTTGAGTACAGATTAATTGAGCAGATGTCCAAAAGTTCCCTTTTATAGTTCTTGACCAGTCTTTAGAGGTCCATATTCAATGGGCTTTCCTACGGGCTCTTTGTCCTCATACCATTCTACAAAGTTTGGTTTTTGTTGTTGTTTTGTTATTTGTTTCACTGTGTAGCAAGTGAAAATGGAAGAATGTGGATTACTGATAAAGACAGTTACAATGACACTATCAAGAAGTGATAGCTGACAAACTGATGGGAAGAAATGAAATAGAATAATTATAAAATTATATATATATTATAACTCAAAAAGAAAGACCATGGTATTATCTAGTTTGGAGGAATTGGCCAGACACATCTTACATCCCTTGAGAACAGCACTGTATTAGCACCCAACACATGAAGTGACATTCTTATGATGGTGACAATGAATCATCAAGAAAGGATTGAAATTATATTGGCTTTATTCTTTTAAAGAAGGTAGAGGAGTGTGCAATGCATTTTTTTCTAATTTTCCATATAAGTTGTAATTTGGCACTTGAAGGAGGAAGCTTTTGTTATAATGACAATAATAGCCACCACTCGAGAGTACCAGCTCCATGCCACACAATGTGCCAGGTGTTTAATATATTTTTCTATTAATCCTGCTGGGCAAAGAGGCTACATCATGGCCACACATGTATCTGAGAGGGTTGGGGAAGGCAAATTCATTCTGTTGTGGCCTTGGTGATTGGTTTTATTCTGAGAACTAAAGACTTACAGTTTGTCTTCTTTATAAGAAGGCAGAGGAATGTATAATTATTTCATTTAATTTACTGTATTAAGCTGATGTAATTTGGCACTTAAAGGGATAAGGTTTTGTTATAATTGTAATAACTACCACTCTTTTTTTTTCCCTAGAGAAGCCAGAAAAGAAATAGCCACCACTTTTATATATCTGCTCCATGCCAAGCAATGTATTGAGTGTTCTAGCATAAAACATCTTTAATCCTGCCAGACAGTTATTATCATCTCCATTTTCCATGTTGAAAAACTGAAGCTCAAGGAGATTATTATCTGCTCAATGGCAATACGTGAGTGGTAGAGCCACAGCTCAAATCCAGTTGCCTAAGACCCCAAAGCCATACTCTTCACAATCTCACTCAGCATCAATTTATATAGGAAATCCCCTTAAATGCAATGACTTTGTTCCCAGATGATGACCATTAAAGAGTCATCTCTATAATGAGCTTTCTGGTACAGTGGGAAGGTTCCTACCCCTCTCTCTCTTATTTCAGAAAACAATGTTGCTAGTCAAGGAGAGAAAAGTCATTCTGGATCTGATGATTCTCAGCCAAGGGAAAATTTTAATCGTGTTAGAGGAACTCATCCTGAGTAATTCCTTGACGTCACCCTCTGAGTCCATCCAGCTATCAGAGTGACCAGCCTGGCCCTTGTTCACTACACTCAGCTCTTTCCCCAGTAGCTGAAGCCACCCTAAAAATATCTTTTGAACTTTGGAAGAAACCTCTCCTGGAGCCTATAGCAAAGACAGTGCCAGTGGGTTGGGTTCAATAGCCCCCAGACAACAGTCAGATCCACTCTACAAGAAAGTCAATAAAGCCCTCTCAGTTTCCAGGAATGAGAGACCAGAAAACTCCCATGGACACAATATTCCATTCCTTCTTTCTGCCTAAATGCCATTCTCATTCCTGGTCTAATGTAAAATTCACTGACTTGGTGTCCCTGGTTCGTAGCTCTAATGGAAGTTGGCATGTCCCATTGGGGGCGTGGTAGTTATTCATCAAACCTCCACAACTCCCAATACCTAAGTGGGAATAATTATCACATTCTTTCCTGGGAGCAGGAAGACATTAAAAATCTTCCCTATGTTAGGTGCTTGAATGTTCTGGGGCTTACATATACTCCTCCAAGTTTTAACAATTCTTTACTGCCCACCCAACCTCAGTGCAGCCACTAAATTCTGGACACAGGTTTTTTTACAAGTGGGTTTTTTTCCAGGTGGGCTTTATTCAGTGCTCAATTAATTAGAAACCCTGGTGTTTGGGTATTGTGAAGGGAGTCTAGCAGAGATATCTAAACCATGGGGCTTAAAGTCTAAATCCCACGTTTAAGTTTAACCACATCATATTAACTTGTGCATAGATGGAGTTACGTGGTGGTCAAGGTTTCACCCACCACCCTCCAGGAGTTCCACCAGAGATGTCTGCATCAAACTTGACACCAGCTGGCTCAATACACCATTGGCTCATAGCAAGGGCTTCCCTTGCTCTGTAGCATTTTTGAACAGGAATATCAAAAGGACACATAACAAATTGGAAGTAGATAAAAGAGGAACATTTTATTCATGAGATTTCATGATTTCTAGACATACTCCATCTGAGGAGTGAACGCACACAACCATACAGGATATATTCAGGGAGCTCCCTTCCCAGCAGGAGGGCTACAGAGGATGGCATCTGATATCAAAAGGTCTCCTCTTGTCTCCTCGCCCCCTGCCCACAACCCAGTAGACACACTCTTTCATCAGAGATGAGTAATTTCCCCTGTTTAGCCACTTTCTGGCTTTGGCCCCACTGTCTGCAGGAGGCTTCCTCAAGTGCTCCAGCCCACAGTAACGTCTTTTCCCAACCCCCACCTTGGAATCCTTGCTAATCAGCCCAACATTTGCTTATTATGGGAGGCAGAATAATGGCCTCCCCAAAATGTCCACCCCTAATCCCTTAGAACATAGCAAAAGGGAGTTTCCAGATACAGTTAAATTGAGGACCTTAAGATAGATTATTTTGGATTACCCAAGAGTTAGGTCTAACGTAATCACAAGGGTCCTGACAAGGACAAGAGGAACGCAGAATTGGAGGTCAGAGTGGTACGATGTGAGAAGCGCTCAGCTCTAGCACTGAAGATGGAGGAAGGGGCTGTGAGCCAGGGAACAGGGGTGGCTACTAGAACCTGAACATGGAAAGAAAATGGATTCTGCCTGAGAACCTGTAGAAAAGAACACAGCCCTGCCAACATTTTAAACCAGTGAGCTCCATCTTGGATGTTGGACTTCTAACCTACAGAATGTAAAATAATACATCTGTGCTATTTTAAGCCACTTAACTTGTGGGAATTTGTTACAGCAGCAATAGGAAACTAACATACTTATTCACTATCTTTTATTCTCCTTTAATTATTTCATATGCATGGATTTTGCTCCCTAAGAGATGACATACGTTTTAAGTAAATTGCTCTTATTCATTTCCTCGCTGTTTTCCTGTATACAGGGAACGCTCATTCCTCTTAACTTCATTATCTCAGTTCCTCTAGACAAGGCTGACCCTCTGCCAGCAATAGGATCAGGGAAAATAAAAGAGGCATCAGGCCACCCAGTTAGTAACAACCGAACTTAGCTCACAGCAGACACCAAGACAATGAACTAGTCCAGGGTCCCTTGCATGAAGTGATGATAGCGAACACAGAAGGTGAGGCAGCCTCAATTTGTTTATATTTATTCTAGTTACACACTCAGGAGACCAACAGACAGCCCCAAGATGGTCTTGAACACAAAATCTCAGTATATTCCTTTATTCTGCAATGCAAGACCTTAGCCATTGGTCTCAGTCTTTGTCCTCTACTTAAACTGTACCCTAAATCCTCCTAAAATGGTCTTAAGACAAAGGACAGCTGTACCTGTTTGCCTCATTTGCATACAGCTTTTCTTACCATAATGTCATTAACACAAGGAAGAATCCTAGTTGGGGGAAGCTGGTGGGGTCTGACATCACTGAACCTCAGTTAACCAGATGTATTTTTTCTTTGCTCCCTTGGTTACAAAGGTATCACAGGCCCATGCTTCTTTCTTTCACCTGGTCCATCTCATTAAATGTACTTATTTGGTTCATTCAATTTCCACTAACAGACTATTTCCAAATATGTACAGGCATGTAATTATACTTTCATGATCCCTCTAAACAAATGCATTTTATATATTTATCATATCTATTATTTAACCTAAAACATTTCCCCATGCACACTGATTTATCTCCCAACCAAATTATTCATTGTATATTTGTTAAAATATTAGCTGGATCTATCCAAAGATTAGTCCCTTTGTTCATGCTTCTCACTTCAGAGGCATCCTCTGAGGAGAGCTTTTCAGAGCTGATTTTCAAGCTCCATGAAATTGTTCTTTAGGCTGTATGTGGACTCACCAAGTAGACACATTGCAAAGCTTCTAGAGTGACAACTTGCAGAAAGATGGGAACCCAGACAAGGACTAGGAGTCAGTTGCAGAGTCATTGTCATGAAGGAAAGAAAAATTAGTGCTCTCAGGTCAGCAGTCAGGCTCTCTCTTCCCTTTCAGAGGACAGTAGTATATCTTTTGGTGACAAAGCCTCCTGCCTTTTCTGAAAATCATTTGTTCCTCATATTTAGGTAGGAGTGGGGTGGAAGCAGTACATTTTCTGACTGTGTCATTCAGTAGTATGACATATCCTTCCTCCTTTGTGTTGACCCCTTCAGCTATTCTTTCAGAAGACCATGGTACCTGCCAGGGCAAGGGGAGGAAGACAAATAGTGGGTGAACTGGTGTTACAGGAAAGTACTGTAAAGACAGCACAGAGTTCATAGAATATTTATAGGATGTCAGAATTAGAAGAGAATTCAAGAATCTCTCAACCCAAAACAGTTTACCTATCAATGTGGAAACAGAGGCCCAAATCATTTTCTCAAAGATAGGAATTAGCACCCTATCTCCTGACTCAGCACTCTTTCCACTAACCCCCTCTCGTACCCCCAGCCTCAAGTCCACTGGCATAATGGAACAGGATCCAAAATCAACCACAATTTCAGACAAGATGGACCAATGCATATTGGTAAATATAGGAAGTTAAGTCATTTGGATTTTTGTTTGTTTGAACTTTGAAGTGTTTTAAATTTTATGTTTGTGAATATTGTTCTAAATCTGATTTGGGTTTATTCTTTAGCAATTTACTTATCTTACATGGCAGCATCAACATTTCTTTTCCTTCTGGAAAACTGTCATTCTCCCAAATGTTGATTCAGGAATTGTAAATGATTTATGCCTGGTCATTGAGCATCTCACTACAAATCACATTAGCCCTGAAGCAGGCAGATATGCCCTTATCTTCCTCTGAGTCCATGGTGCCTGCATCCAGGGGACCAGACCTCTTATCTGATATGGCAGATAGGTAAACCCTGTTCCCCCATTTCAGGCCCTCAAAAGGAACTTGAATATAATGAATTCAAGCCAAATGCCTTTACTATTCCCTTGCCTGTACAACAAAGATATTGATGCCCATCTCATTTACTATTTAGAATATGTAAGAAAATATATACATAGTGCCTGGCATATGGATGGAATTCACCGGATGGCAGTTTTACTATCTGTAATATTTTTGCTTTCTTTCATTTTAATATGGTTTTATATAGCTTTCCATACTGCACTTGCAATATTTTTTAGATAATTTTATCTAGGTTTTTAATAAAACATTGATGTCCCACCAATGTTTACTTAGAGCCACCTATTTTAAAGGTTTATGCAGAGTGACCTATTCTAAAATCCCCACCGGAGTTCATTTCCACCTTTCTTCTTTTTTAAACTTTTCTTTCCATATTTTTAAGGGATACAACATAATGGTTTGATATACCTATACATTGTGAAATAATGACCACAATCAAGCTAATTAAGCTATCCATCATCGCAGATAGTTACCTTTGTGTATGTGTGTGTGTTGAGAGCACTTGAGATTCTACTCTCTTAGCAAATTTAAAACATACAATACATTTTTATTAACTATAGTCACCATGCTGCATATTACGTCTCCAGAACATATTCATCTTATAACTGAAAGGTTGTACCTTCTGACCAATATCTTGCCTTTTCTCCCACTCCCCAGCCACTGGTAACCACTATTCTACTCTTTGTTACTCTTTGTTAGGAGTTTGACTTTTTTTCCCAGGCTCCCCATATAGATGAGATCATGTAGTTATTTGTCGTTCTGTGCCTTGCTTATTTCACTTAGTATAAACTCCCCCGGGTTCATCCACGTTATCACAAATGAGAGGATTTCCTTCTTTTTAAGGCTGAATAGCAATCCATTGTGTGTGTATAGATAGATGTATAGATAGAGATATATCACATTTTCTTCAACCATTCATCAATGAATGGACACTCAGGTTGTTTCCATATCGTGGCTAGTATGAATCTTGTTGTCTCTTTGGCAGCCATTTCTCTCCTCCCTCCCTGAGAAGGGGCTTTATTACACTCTAAAAGTGTCCTAGAAAAGGATTAGAAGCAAGTGTTCCTCTTAGCATGTTCTTCAATAAACTCAATGATGAAACACTTTGGTTTCTGCTCTTCTTTAGACAGCACAATCTCTGTTGAGATTTTCCGGTTAATTTAATAGTTCCAAATCTCTGCCAGGCTGAAGAGAATGGATTTGTGTTGTAGACTTGTTGTTGCTGCTGCAGATGTTACCGTTGTGATTTGGTTGTTGTTGGGTCTATATTACACATGAATTTTGGAGGAACAATAAATTTAACTTGAGCTCTGAGCTTTCAAAGTGCTTTTTTTCTTTCAGGCTATTGTTTGTGTGCCTCACAATTGGCTTCCTCAATAAAAAGAGTAAGCCTTTAGGTGTGACACTTTTAATCATATGGAAATTCATGTAAGTATTGTAAACCAGATTTCATCTTTTGGAACAGGATCTTGCTCTGTCACCCAAGCTAGAGTGCAGTGGGAGAATCATACCTCACTGTAGCCTCAAACTCCTGAGCTCAAGAGACCCTCCTGTCTCAGCCTCCCCAGTGGCTGGGACTACAGACATGAGCCACTATTGATGGCTAATTTCTTTTACTTTTTTGTTAGAAAAGGGGAAGTGTCTCACTATGTCCCCTAGACTCCTCTCCAAGGCCTGGCATCAATGGATGCTCCAGCCTTGGCCTTCCTCATCGCTGGGACTACAGGCTTGAATCACCACCCTCGGCTCTTATTTTTATTTCTAAATCAAAGAGTACTGGAATCTGATTTAAACGAATGGAAATAAACAATGTAGTTCGAATTTATCAGAGCATTGTAAAAATATTTTTTTCAAACTAGATTGTTTCAAAACTGACCGTGATATACAGATTTAAAAGTTATGAAATAAGACAGTAAAAATAAGGACCAAATAGTCAAGTGACTATTTTTAAATCAGCGATTTTCTTAGCAACTTTTGTTATATCATACTGTTTAGTCCTAAAATAGGAGAAGTTCCAGGGATACTGGGACAAAACCTAAGCCATTAGGGAACTGGAAGATCTAAACTTCCTTCCATTCACTCAGTAAAGGGGGATAGGCTCACAGAAGAATGGCTTTGCATTTCCCACTCGAAGACCCTAGTCTTTAGAAAGAACCCTAGAGAAACCCCTCACCTCCCTGCCACATTTCTGGAAATTGCTATCTGGGAATCGCCTTGGGTGTGCCAAATCAAATGGGAGCAGGAACAGTTTGGGCTCCTAATAGCGGAATACAAGCGGAATTCCGCTCATAACTTGGTCCGGATTTTCTCCTGGCTACTTGTGAAATCACCTGGTGAATTCGCCAGAATGAGTTAATTTTCACTCATTTAACTTTGGCAAAACGCCTACTAGTGTGCCTGGCATGGTGCTAATCCTCCAAGAAAAGGGCTTTTTTTCCCCCCTAACTTTGGCCTGAAGCAAAACGCCAGGCACTTCCTACAATCTCCAGCGCCTGAGCTCCTGAATGAATTAATCTCCATCCCTCCTTTCCGGAGAGGGGAAGCTTTGAAGTAGTTTGAAATTTCACAAGGCCACACTAGCGCCCTCTGGGTGCAGAGTCTGGTGAGCGCCCCACAGCACCAGCCTCAGGTTTGTAACCGCCAAAGGTTTCATGGTGAGGAATTGGTGTCTGTTCTCAAGGTTGAAGGCACACACGACACCCAGGGGCAGAGTTTCCAGCCCACGCAGTGGCGTGGCCGCTTTCCTAAACATTTTGTGGTCACCATTGCGTGAGCAAAAGTCACGAGTTCTGTCCTTAGGAAAATGCACATCGCAGAAACATATTTATCAACGATTTCAGGAGATTCCTATGTTAGCAACCTCCGGTCTTAGAAAAGGAAGTCATTTCCGCAGAAGTGTTTGGTAATTGAGCGCAAATACGCTTCTGCAACAGCACCTGTGGCAGGGGACCGCGCACCGCTCACCACTTAGTGGCCACACTGGGGCCTTTGCAACTCGGCACCGAAACAGCAGGCTAGGGCTCCAACCTAAACCGCGGGAAAGCCCCAAGCCCAGGACTGGGTCTCAGCAGTGGGAGCCTGCCTCGGGGCTGCAGGGCTCACTGTGCCGCCACTGGCCATCCTGCACCCTGCCCCGAGCTCAGCTCCCGGTTCTTGCTCCGCGCTTGGCTCCCTCCAGCGTCCTCCCAGGCCGATTGGTCCAGCCCCCGGGCCCGTGGCCACCTTGCCAGCAGGCCTGCGAAAAACCAATCTGGAACAGACAGTCAGTCCCCAGCCCCAAGTTTTTATTCCCTCGCAGTGGTGCCCCCGGGAGTTAAGAGGGAGAGTCAAAGAAGGGCATCTGGGAAGACAGGCATTCCTCCTGCCTCCCTGAGCAGGAAGATCACCAACCCGCCAGGGGAAAGAGATGTAGCACCAAGCACGGTGTCCTAGGAAATAGCTGATTCTGGAGACTGAAGTCTGGGGTGTACACGGGACCTCGGGGCTACCTGGAGTTCGGAGGCTAGGGCCATTCACAGCACACCTTAGGGCCAATCTCTGCTCTGCCTTGGGGAACCACAAAGCCAGGGTTCTCCCTTCCCCGCACAGCCCCAAAGCCATTGCTGAGCTCACCACACTGGCAGCATCCAGACAGGCTGCTGCGGATTGTGCCCGGAGCGCTTCGAACATTAGATCCTCGGCACGCCCATATGCTTCTTTCTGCTCTCCCTAGCAGCTGCAGGCAGCAATTGCCTTAGTCCAGACAGCAGCCCTTCTGGACGGGCATGAAGCAGAACCCTCATGCAGAGTGGTCCTGAAGCCAGGCTGTGCTGGGTGTCAGAGTCCCTGTAATGGTGTGGTGGAACGCGCCTCTTATTGAGAGTGTGTGCAGGTGTGATGTGAGCAGGTTATCATCACGCAGATGTGCGGATACGACTGCACAAGAGACTCAGAGGCAGGCTTGCCACACGTTTGAGAGTGAACCCCTAAGGATACCCCTGGGAGCCAGTGTCTGTTTTTTGGGTCTCCCTGCTTGGCAGGGTGGGCACGTTTGGAGACAGCAGTGAGTTTATGTGTGTGGATGAGAGTGACTAGAAGTGAGTGTGAGTCTTAGTTAGGCAGGGACTCCACACCACTGTCAAGCTTGCCTGCTCTTTAGTGGAGGACCCGAGTGCAGGGGTGGGGGTTGGGGGGAATCCAATGCTACTGGAACGTCTTGACAAACACCAGCCTGAAGCAAAGGGGCAGCTGTGCAAATGATCTGGGCAGGCGGACTGAATGAGAGGTGATGGATGCCAGAATGAGGGGGAGGGCTAGAAGTCTGGATGGAGGCTTGGGAAGCAGCTGTCCCTTGCACCTGGCTCCTCAGGCCCAGCTGGGCAGCTGTCCTCACTTAAAAAGTATAACAGATCTGAACAGCACCCTGGAACCCCCCAACCTGAGCACAGTCCGGTGAGGTGGGGATTCAGCATCAATGGAGATTTTACAGAATCCCCTATGTGGACCAGGAACCTCTGCTACATCCCTACCTAATTGGGGGCCAGGCACTGGGATACTTCTCACAACCTTTCTTCAAGATGCGACTATGGTCCCCATTTCAAAGATGGGTACATTGAGGCACAGAGAAGTTACTTGCCCATGATCACACAGTCTGGAACTGGCGCAGCTGGAATTGAGTCCACAGCTAACAAAGTTCTTGCTCCCAGCTCCATCTCCTGCCCTGGCCCACTGTGGGTGATACCAGCTGCTGGGATCAGGCAGCCTGTTGGGACCTGGAATCCACTCTGCAGCGCATTAACCCTTCAACCCTCACCTGGCAAGGGTCTGGGGTCAGACCTGGAGGAGCCAGAAGTCCCTACAATCCTGGACCCTGCCCTCCAAGCCTCACAGCTGGGGGTAGAGTGGGGCGCAGGTTCAAAACCCAGTGGGACTGGAGGTGAAATCTACCATAACATCAAATTGTCTCAAGGCCCCTCCCTTTATGGGCCTTTCTCCTTGGTCCCCCATCATCCACTCCCACACATGCACACTTCCATCAATGATCTCAATGCAAATACAAGTCAGGCCACCTGACTGGATCCTCCAGGTTCTGGAAGCATGGGGGTAATGACGCAGTATGGCTGCTGCACAGAACCTCTCTCCCATTGGATGCTGGCTGCTCAAGGACACCTCCTGACCCACAGCGGGGAGCAATAAGAGCAGCCACTGGCTCTGGGAGGCAACAGAGCCACTGCCCAGACCAAGAGTTGCTGCCACTTCTGCCAGACTCCCCTGAACCACAACACCTCTGCTGCTGCCCCTACTCCAAGTCACTGTCCACCAGGTGAGTCCTGAGATTCCTGCTCAGGTGTGTCATTCTAATTCTCTCTTCCCTCCCTCCCTCTCTCTCCATTAGTCTCTCTTAGTTTATCTCCCTGCCACTCTCAGTCTCTCTGTCCACTTCTGTCTCAATGTCTTCTAGTCTCTGTTACTCAGCAATTCATACCAGGCTTCTGCCCCAGGTAGGAGTGGACAGTCTCCTTCCATTCTGGGAGCTCCTTGCTCCGCTCTTCCTCCACGGCTTCCCACTCCAGTCTCACTCTCTCCTCCTGCACACAGGCTTAGGCCAATCTCCCCACACTGGGGGGTCCCAGGCACCATGCAGGGAGCAGAACTCAGGAGTTGCTTTCCGCAGACAGTGCATCCAGGGATCGTGTCTGGAGCCTATGGGTCTCCGGGGAAATTGATTCAGAACCTGGGCCAGTGCGAATGGGTGGCAAACGGGCACAACGACCCAGTGGCAGGCAGCCCTAAACTGCAAGCCCCAGTTCCTGGCTCTGGGAGCACAGACAGAAGTCTGGGATCCAAATTTAAGACTCTATTAAGCTTGGTTCTTGCAGGGGACTGAGTTGCTACAGGGCGGAGCAGCTGAGCACTAAAATTGGTTCTTCTGTTTCTCAGAGATTCCCAGGGAGAGATATTCCCTCTCTGCATACCCCTTTTTGCTCCCCGACCCAGGTGTGTGCAATAGCCCCGAGGAGGACAGCTCTGGGTTTCCTTATGAGAGCAGCTGATGTCATAGGGAGAAACCAGAGTGTCCTCCACAGAGACCTGGCTAAGGGGTGTGTGTGTGTCTGTGTGCATGTGTGTGCGTGTGTGTGTGTGTGTGTGTGTGTGGCTTTCGGGTAGGACTGAGACCTCCCCATCCAGCTGTCCCGCTAAGAACGCTCCTCCAGCTTTGCCAAACTGCATGCTACAGGCCCACCGGATCTTCCAGCACTCCACTTTGCTGATGAGGAAATAAAGATGAAGAGAAATATAATGACCAGTCTGAAGCTACAAAACCAGGGAGATAGGGGCAGGGCAGAAACAGTACAAGAGTCCACATATGTGGGTTCATAGAACTTTGAACTGGTGCAGATAGTGACATCATTCTTCCCTTGCAGAGGAGCATCATGGGCTTCCAGAAGTTCTCTCTCTTCCTGGCTCTCAGCATCTTGGTCCTGTACCAGGTGGACAACCTCCATGCAGTGCCATTCCGGTAAGACAACCTGAAGCCAGGAGCACACCTCCCTCCCACTGCCCCTTGGATCAAACAATTCCTTGCATCCTAGTTTTGGTGTGCTGTGCTGAATGCTTAAAATCTAGGGTGGCGGTGAGGAGTTGAAGGGTGGTAGCATGTATGTATGTCATGTATGTATATATACACATATATAAATTTTTCTGATATAAAGGTGTGTAGCACACAATTTATAAATAATAATAAGGTATACAATAAATTTCATATAGCCCATTGAGTCTTACAAAATGCTCTCATTGCTTTTTATCAAACTTGTATCTGTAGCTGAACTAGTTTATCCAATTCAGCCTTGACTTCTGAAATGAATTACATCCTAATCCGCTACCTAGTTTGCCAATAAATTTGGTGTTATTAAATCTAATATGTGATCTATTAATCTATTTCTCACACACAAATTTATTAAAATGAAACTTTTTTCAGAATTTCATCATTTAATTCTTAATAATGGTTTCACTTAACATTCAGCTTGTAAAATTCCTGAATATTTAGCCATCAAATTTCATGAGCCTGTTACAAACTGGCTCCAGCCCACCACATCTTGGAGACCACACCAGTGCCTGGCTGGTGGGAAGGACACTGACCCCTGCCCTGTCACCGGAAGTTGGGTTGGCAAGAACCTGGAAGCCTGGCTGCATACTCCGGGGGAGGGGTGGTAGGCAGGAGCTCAGAGACTGCACTGGGTTTTCTTCCCCCCACTAGATCCGTCCTGGAGAGCGTCCCAGACGTGGATAAGCTCAGTGAGGAGCAAGCGCGCCACCTGCTGGCTGCACTGGTGCAGGACTATGTGCAGATGAAGGCTGGGGAGCTGGAGCAGGAGCTGGAGACAGAGGGCTCCAGGTAAGGCTCCCCACGCCACCCAGCACAGGCTTCCCCTCTCCATCACACTCAGGAAGGCGTAGCCCAGGTAGGAGAGAACACGCTGGCCAGGGTCCAGCAGGCTGTGGTTTTTGACCAGGACCTGGGGCCCAGCCATTCTCAGGCTCCGAAGGAGTCGGAGGTCCTGGTGTAGCTGGAAGGACTGTGGTTGGACACATTAAGAAACTGCATTTCTGAAAGCTCTTAAGAAATGAAATGGGGAGATGTGGAACGGCTCACTGCAGGAATTTCCCTTGAAGTACTGGGGAGACCTCTCAGCTTCAGATGAGTTAAGACTGGTAAGGATGAAGTGGGTAGGCCTGGTGTCTCTCAGGAGATTTTAGAAATTTGGCTTTGTTAATCTGCAGATGACATTCTTTCACACTTGCAAGGAGCCTTCATGTCACATTTTCAAGGTGAAGGTGAAGCCCTTGTAGGGGGTGGGGACAAGTAGAGCAGTGTCGGACGGAGGTAGGTCTGGGTCTCTGGATGTGCAACATCCATGGAGATGTGCATGTTGTCACCCTGCCAGAGAGGGCATCTTTCCTCAGCCCCACCTCCCTGTGCTCCCTGAGCCTGAGCAGAGACCAGCCTGGCCCCAGCCCTGCCTCAGCAGAGGCATGTGTGCACCTGCATCCACCCCAAAAACCCTTCTGCCGAGCATGGAGGACTGAACAGCATGTGGAATGCCAGGAAAGGTCACCCTTCCCCACCCAGCCCTTCCCCACACTGCCCTGGCCCATTGCACCTCTGAGCTCTCCTAATGGAGGATGTGAGAGCTGTCCCCTGTCCTGGTCCAATCTTCTGAGTGACAGTCCACAAGGCAGCCCCTGGTGCATGATAATGTCTGGCATGTCTTTTCCCTGCAGCCTGGACACCCCCAGATCTAAGAGGTGTGGTAATCTGAGTACTTGCATGCTGGGCATGTACACACAGGACCTCAACAAGTTTCACACATTTCCCCAAACTGCAACTGGAGCTGGAGCACCTGGCAAGAGAAGGGATATGGCCATCGACGTGGAGAGAGACCAACGCCCTCCTGTTGGCATACCCTAACAGGCCAACTAAACTCCTCCCCTTCCTTTCTGATTTCCTTTCTGGCTTCCTTCCTGTAACTTGCTGCATGTGGTTCCTCTCTGGCTGCTCTTCGGGCTGGTACCAATGGCTTTCCTTATGGTAGAGGAGTCTACAACCTCAGGTGGGAAGAGAAATAGCAGGACTCACAGGCTGGGAGAGAATCATCCAGGAAGAGATGAGGAAGCAAGGGCAGCCCAGAGTCCCCCAAGGATTTCATAGCAGAGCTTCTATATCCTACTTACAAATGGGCTATTCATTTGGGAAATAAAGCTATTATTCTAAAAGGATCCGAGTTGTGGTGGTCATTGCTCTAGCCCATGAGACAGGCTTCATGGTGTCTAGGACCTGTACTTAGAAGTAGCCTTAACCCTAGGGTAGCAGGACACAGGGTATACTGTGGATGGTCCCTGTGACCGAGCTCAAGCAGCAAGAACAGGGGTGCTAACAATCAGGTAAGCACCTCTGGGACTGGATGGAGCAAACTCCACTCTGCTCCTTTTCCAGGTAAGACTGGGGAACTTTTATTTTCCTAAGAGGGGGTATTTGGTGTCGGTGACTGGAGTATGGATTCTACAGTTCTTGTGAATGGGGTTGGGCATGGTGCCATAATGCACTCTGGTCTAAAAAATCTTTGCCACTTTTTAGTCTATTTATACAGGAAATATTGGACATTACAGCTCTTTCTTCCATGGCCAGTCACCCAGAGTCACCTTTGGGTTTTCTGATGCCCCTGGGAATGTTTATGGAGAGTGATCATGACATTTCCCCTAATGGCCTTGTGATTTTCTGCTCCAATAATTGTGTTTGGCAGAAACACTTAAGGTTAATTGGTGCCTCTCAGAGCAGCAACATTACCATGATGGTCCCATGGGGAAGGCTCCTCCCCTAGCCTCTCACTCACAGATCTTCTATTATTTTTTCGTCTCGAAAATCAGCATCACCACCCAGAAGAGAGCCTGCAACACTGCCACCTGTGTGACTCATCGGCTGGCAGGCTTGCTGAGCAGATCAGGGGTTCTGGTGAAGAACAACTTCATGCCCACCAATGTGGGTTCCAAAGCCTTTGGCCGGCGTCGCAGGGAACTTCAGGCCTGAGCAGGTAAATGCCTCCAATAAGGTGAACACCCTTGTACTATGGGATGGGAGCACAAACAACAGGGTATTGCATGGCTGTAGTTTATGCTCTGAGCCTTTTTGGGCCCCTATGGTTGAGAAAAATCTGCAGGGGAAAGCACCCAACCAGTATCTGGAGAAAGGTCAACAAGGTCCAATAGCTGAAGCCCTAGAATTTGGATTCATCTTCTCTCTATTTTTCCAGTCTCTCCTTGTAACACTGAGATCATTAAACCAGGAAACATAGATCCTATTTCTTTCAAACACTCTTCTTTACCATTGTAATTGTGATTATTCTAGCACTTGAATTTGAAAGATAATGACACTATCCTTTTAAAGTATACATTACATTGTCGTGTACCCCTGAATTAAGACCATAGACTTGAGTTCAAGAACTGTTTGCCCTCTGCTAGCTACATGACTATGGACCAGTCAATTAAATCTCTCTGAGCCTCAGTTTCCCAATCTGTAAATTGAGAGCTACAAAAGTACCCACCTCCTAGTATCAATATAAAGAGCAAATGAGATAATAGATATCAAGAGTCTGACAATTAATCAGTAACTAAACTCTAGCTGTTGTTCTCTTTTCCTCCTAGGTTGCAATGAGGCCAAACTCTACATCTTTTAATGTATAATGAAAGCAATTTGTAGGAGAGGCTCCATGGAAGACATACATATTTGGATCCTTCTTGATATTGAAAACCATCTTCTTTGTTTGCAAGGAACTAAAGCTAAACGCAGAATAAGCCCATTCCAGTTACCTATTGTATATCTTTTCCATATTTGATTCTATATTCAATAAATATAACAGCATGTCTCATTGGCATATCTGGTAGCAAATCTGGGCTCTATCGGCCATCCTGATAACATTGGCAGCTCTCTTAAACCTCAGGGGGACATGAAATCACTGCCTCTTGGGTGTCTGGGGACATATGGTAATGCTGAGCCTTGATGGAACTATTTTTCTGAAGAAATGTCAATGTTGCCATTTGTAAACTTCATCAAAATTAAAAATGTATTTTCAATACCCTTAAATGGAATCTCTCCTGCTGTTTTGCTGTTTTTCCCAGGAGAGCTTCAGGGGCCCATAAGCACTTTTCTGACCAGGCTAACTAATTTGAAGCAAGGGCAACACATTTGGGATAGATCCTCAGTGTCTTATACCCTCTGCCTCTAGGGAAACATCCCTCATTGAAGTTAGAGTTTTGTGAGTGTCAAAGAAGACAATTCACATTTATTTTCAGAGTACCCTGGTCCCCAGCTCCAGGGGATATCCATGCACTTCTCCTGGACTTAGGTTTATCCTTTTCCCTGCCTGTCATCCCCATGAGAGCCCCTCCCTGTATACCTTGGCCTGCAAAGCCCTTTAGAAATGAAGGCTCAGAGTTTAAAATGGGGATCACAGACTAGCCAACGTAGAAGGTCATCCATGCCATCCAATCCAACTGGTGCATTCTGTGAGGGGCACAGAGTTGTCTTGCTCAAGGTCCACCAATAACTTTACCAGAGACATTCATACACTTAACAAATACTAATACTTATTGAGTGCCTGCTATATGCTACGCCCTATTCTAGGCACTGGGAATAGAGAAATGAACTGAACAGAATGGACAAAACTCCCTGCACTCAGGCTTACATTCTAGCTGGAGGAGATGGAGATATCGCATGCTGTGGAATCACAGACCCTCAATATTAGAAGGAAGCTGGAATGTCAGATGGTCTGAGGTCCTTTTCAATGTAGGAATTTCCCAGCATCAACGTCCCCAGCATCCTCTGAGACCTCCAGTGACAAGCTGCTGAGTACAACTCCCAAGTGACTGGGAAGCCAGTTTCACTGGTGGGCAGTCATTTAATTAGTTTAATTAGTTAGTTAGCTAGTTATTTAGAAAAGTCAGCCCCTTCTACTCACTGGCTCTAATTATTTTCTCGGGATCACATAGAAGTATGTCCCTTTCTCCCCTTCAATCTGTACTCAACACAATAGCTCCACCATCACTGTAACAGGTATTAAATAGATCAGACCACAACTCTCCAATGTTCAAAACACTCCAATGACTCCCTATCTCACTGAGCAAATACCTGAGTCATTGTAGTGGCATACAAGGTCCAAGTTGATCATCCCTTCCTCTCCTCTCACCACCATCCTCATCACCTGCCTGGCCTCATCTACTCCTCATGCTCCCACACACTGGCCTGTGTACTATTCCTCAACTTCTATCTCCCACATTCAACCACTGAGAGTCTTTGCATGTGCTGGTACCTCTGTGAAGAACACTCATCCTATGGCCCCATCTCCTCTTGATCATTACTCAAATGTGAAGATAGCCTGACCGTGCTTTCCATAATTGCACCCCACCAACATACCCTAGCCCTCTTCTTTGCTTAATTTTCTTCTCATTATTGCTTACTTACTTCTTACCTCCTACAATCCCTATATATTTTGCTTATTTGTTTGCTGTTTGTACCCCTTGCAGCCATAAATGCAAGGATCACACAGGCAAGGATAGGGCTATTTTGTTAATTGCCTTATCCCCAACATGCAGAACAGTGTGCCTGGCACAAGGTAGCACTCAATAAATATTCATTGAATGAATGAGGGAATTAATGAAGTTGTCTTCCTCCTTTTGTTTGTGGTCAGCTCTCGGGTTCCCTCTGGCCCTGATTTCTTTAAGCTAAATTATCCAAGGGCCTTAATCTTCAGCAATTACAGCACCTAAATAGTGAATCCCTCAACTGCCTGAAGGCTTCAATGGCTACTAGTTTGTCAACAGCTCAAGGCTTTCACTCTATTTCTTTGGCTTGGACCCACTTCTAATCCCACCTCTCTCCTCCACTTGATTAATTGTGACCAACTCTTCTTCTTCCTTTTCCCATGCAATAAACAAAGCAGACGGCAGGGTACTCTCCAGGTGTCACAGCTATCATGAGGTAGGTAAGTTCAAATTAGGAGGGGAAATAGCAGGAAGACAATTTTAGTCTTGGGTGCAGGGAAGCTTCACCAATAATAAAGCTAATACTGAAAGGAATTTATACCAGGACTCTGTGTATATTTCTAAAATAACCCAGAACTCATAGAGTAAAAGAGTGTGATTAATTTTAACCCTCAAACAAAGCATAGTGTTCACTGGATCAAGAATCTAAGAATAGATCTAAGAAGTTCATAAAGCAATCAAAGCACAACATTGAGAAACCATGACTTTTGGTGTGGCTGCAGCATCACTCATTACTGCTCAATAGGCCATCGCAGAAAAATTATGTCTTTTTGTGCTAAATAAGGCTCATCCCAAATAATCAGAGCCTCAGTATATATGCTGTGGCTGACTGAATCATTGCTCCCAATTCTTCACTATACTATAGCAGTATTATATAATTTCACCATCGCCATGCCTTCAAGAGTGGGTAAAGCTGACTTCTCTACTCCTTGACTCTTGACTGAGCCATGTTTTGGCTAATGGGACATTGATAGACATGGTGCAAGTGGAGGCTTGAAATATGTTTATGTGGTTGGGTTTGAGGCTCTTGTGCTTCTGCCACTGTCATGAAAAGAATAGCCCCAGGTGTCTGCCTTAGTACATATTACAAAATACCACAGACTGGGTAATTTATAAGGAAAAGAAACGTATTTCTTATAGTTCTGGGGACTGGGAAATCCAAGAGGGTGGTACTGGATCTGTTGAGGGCCTTCTTGCTACATCATAGCATGGCTGAGCACATCACATGGTGAGAAGGCAAGAGCATGTGTGTCAGCTCTGGTCTCTCTTCCTCTTCTTATAGTCATCAGTCCTGTCATGGAAGCTCCACCCTGATGAACTCATCTAATCCTAATTACCTGGATCCATGCCCAACCAACACTGGCTGAGATCAACCTCATCCAAACTAACCCACAAAACCCATGAGCAAGAAAAATAAATATTCGTTATTGTAAGCCACTAAAATTGAGGTTGCTTACATGTAGTGTTATTGTGGCATTGGTTAAGTGATTCACACCATTTGGGGGTGTTATGGATTGAACTGTATCCTCCCAACATTTGTATGTTGAAGCCCTAACTCCCAAAGTTATGGTATTTGGAGATAGGGCCCTTAGGGAGGTAAAAGAGGTCATAAAGATAGGGTCCTAATCTCATAGGACTGGTCTTCTTTTAAGAAAGAGACACAAGAGCACCTGCTCTCTCTCTCCATGTGCATGCAAACAGAGAAGAGGCCAGGTGAGGACACAGTGAGAAGGCAGCCACCTACCTGCAAGACAGGAAGAGAAGCCACACTAGACACCAATCTTGATGGCACCTTGATTTTGAACTTCCAGTCTCCAGAACTCTGAGAAAATTAATTTCTGTTATTTAAGCCATTCAGCCTGTAGTATTTTGTTATGGAAGCCTGAGCAGACTAATAGAGGGGGCATTAGTAGATGGAATTGTTTTTGCTACCATAGGTTCTTTTTCCTCTTATTGGGCTCTAGGTCAATTTGCTGAATGTCCAATTTGTCAAATTTACTTGTTTCTTTTTACAAATTTATTTTTGTGCTCATTTCCACTTTGTCTTTGTAAAACCATCTTAAAGGATGTTTGTTTTGTCTCTGTTCCAGCCTTCTGTGGCTGAAGCTGAATAATATATACGTTAGATAAATTAATTGTGGTTTATTCATATAATGAGTATGTATAATATATTACACAGCAATGAATATAAATATTTGTATCAACTTTAAATAAATCTCACACATACTATTGAGTGCAAAATAAAGAAAGTTGCAAAGGATGCATACCAGATGATACCATTTGTTTTGAATTTAAAGCATGCATAACAATACCGTACATAATTTAAGGATACATATATATAGTAAAAATATAAAGTCATGTATAGAGATTATAAGGGTCACATTCAAAAGAGTGATTAACTTTAAGGGGATGGGAAGGAAGTGTCATGAAGAAGGACATACGGGCAGATTCTACTAAGGTTTTGTTTCTTAAGGTTTTATTTTCTAACCTGGGTAGTTGGTATATATGGATGTCTGTTATATTCATATTTAATAGGAATAAATGAACATAGGTGTGTGGCTTTTTTATGTTAAGAAAGCCACCATAATAATAAAAAACAATGAAAAACTTTTAAACTAGCCAAAGAGAATGTGGTCTATTCAATGCAAAGTAGGAAAGAAGACCCCAAAAATGTATAGTGAATGCACCACGTGAAAAATGAAGGCAGTGATAAATACTTATATAGCTTTAAAATAATTTTAAGTTAGTTAAAGTCACCAGTGAAAAGACCAAGATTATCAGATTGTATTTTTTAGTGATCCAGCAATGTTTATTCCACAAAGGAAACTTTTAGAACAAAAGGATTCAAAATGGATTAAAATAAAAGGGCAGTGAAAGATATACAAGACAAATATGAACAAAAGTTAGTTATGGCTGGGTGCAGAGGCTCACGCCTATAATCCTGGCACTCTGGGAGGCCGAGGTGGGGGGGGATCCTTTGAGCCCAGGAGTTCAAGACCAGCATGAGCAAGAGCGAGACCCCGTCTGTACTAAAAATAGAAAGAAATTAGCTGGACAACTAAAAATATATAGAAAAAATTAGCCATTCATGGTGGTGCATGCCTGTAGTCCCAGCTACTCGGGAGGCTGAGGCAGGAGACTTGCTTGAGCCCAGGAGTTTGAGGTTGCTGTGAGTGAGGCTGTTGCCACGGCACTCTCGCCCGGGCAACAAAGTGAGACTCTGTCTCAAAAAAAAAAAAGGGGGGGGGGTTCCTCTTCTGTTAGGGTCCCTGAAGCTGTCCAACAGCTTCATTTCATTCAGTTGCCCAGAAACCATCTTCTTACTAGGTAGCAGACCAGATGCAAGGATTCTGAATTTACATCACTCAGATGCAGAGGCTTCCCTAGCTTAATAGCCTCATTACCTAACCCAGTATCTCTATAACAACCCCAAAGACATAGCTTCCACTCTCCCAGGAAGATTCATGGCAATTTCGAGAATTACCACACTCAGGGAAGATCCAAAGCATGCTCTCCTGACAGGTATTTATGGTTCATTTATACTTCCTCCCACTCCAGGTTTAGATTAGCAATCAGCGGTCATTTTTACTCTAAGCAGTGTTGCCTAGTAAGATAGTTGACATTCTTACCCTCTTCAGGTTATCAGAAAAGAGCTAGAGTTCAAAAGTCAGGTTCTTATACAGAAGGGAAGAGAGTTTTGTTAACTATTTACCTACAGGAGTAGAAATCGACATTTCTGTTTTTGTCATGCTAAGTGTTAAGTGGAGATGTCAAATAAGCAATTTAATTACAAGTCTGGAGCTCAGAGGGTAACAAAATTTAGGAGTCCTCAGCATATTTCAAGCCATGGAAGCAGAGAGGGTCTCTCAGAGAAAGAGGGTAGAGAGGAAGAGAGGGCCTGGGGTGGAGCCCCAAGGTTCTCTAAAGTTTAGAGATCTAGAAGAGAAATGGGCCAGGAAAGGAAATTAAGAAAAAGTGTCCAGTAAAGTGGGAGGAAAATGAGGTGAAAATGGGGTCATCAAAAGCAAGAAAAATTTGAATGAAGAAGAATGATCAGCTATGCCAAAAATGCTAGAGATATCAAGGGAGATGAGGCCAGAAATGTGACCCGTGGATTCGGCAACAGGGAAACAAACCATTAGTGACCATTTCAAGATCTAGTTCACTGGCCTGATTGAAGTCAGCTGGAGAGAGAATGGAAGGTGAGGAAAAAGCAACACAGACGTTTCTGAAAAACAGCAGCAGTAAGGTGAGAAGTCAAGGAGAGCTTATAGATGGTGGACAACAGGCATGTTGTGTGCTGATGGAAGCGATCCCGGGTAGAAGGGCAAAGTGACGCAAGAGGGAAAAAACGAGAGGGTGAGACAGGAGGGGCCCAGACCCTAGAGGGGTCAGTTTTTGAAAGAAGCTGGGACACACCCTTGTAACATGTATGAAAGCAACTAGTGTGAGTAGTCCAGAGCACCCACCCAGTTCCTGAGTTAGAGTCCTGGGGGACATCCTATGCTTAGTATCATTTAACTCCTCAGCCAGTCAGTCGTATCAAGCTCCAGAATAAGCCAGAATTTCCATGAGGTCAAGAGCTATGTCTTATTTCACTTTGTAATTTCAGCACAAGGATTATTTACGCCTGACATAGTTTAGGTCTCTGACAAGGAATTCAAAGGAACAAAGCCCTAATGGTAGATAGCATCAGGGAAAGCTGAGAGATACTTGGAAGCAGTTGGTCTGCCTCATAGGCTTTAAATCATATTTCCTGGGGCACTGTGATGGTTCATTTTATGTCAATTTGACTGGACTAAGGGATGTCCAGAGGGCTGGTAAAACATTATTTCTGGGTGTGTCTGTGAGAGCGTTTCTGGAACAGATTAACATTTGTTTGTTTGCTTGCTTTTTAGAGACAAGGTCTCACTCTGTCACCCAAGCTGGAGTGCAGTGGCGCAATCATAGCTCACTGCAGCCTCAAACTCCTGAGCTCAAACCAACCTCCAGCCTCAGGCTCCTGGGACGACAGGAGCCAGAAACCACACCTGGGTCACATTAGCATTTGAATGGGTAGACTGAGTAACAAATGTTCACCCTCACCAATGGGGATGGGTATCACCAGTCGGTTGAGGCCCTGAATAGAACAAAACATCGAGGAAGGGTGAATTCCCTCTGTCTGCTTGAGCTGGGACATTCGCCTTCTCCTGCCCTTGGATGCCAGTTCTCCTGTTTCCCCAGCTTTCAGCCTCAGACCAGGTCTGACATCATCAGCTCCCAATTCTTGGGACTTTGGGCTTGGACTGGGATTTACACCACGAGCTCACCTGGGCCTCCAGCTTGCACCTGGGCCTCCAGTTTGCAGATAAGGGAGGCTCATGAGACTTCTCAGCCTTTATAATCACATGAGCCAGTCCCTCATAATAAATCTCTTTCTGTATATCCCTACATATCCTATTGGTTCTGTTTCTCCAGAGAACCCTAATACAGGAACTTGCCCAGCAACCTGAGGAAAACATGTCCCTGGGTTTCCCCTGCTCCCAGGAAAATCCCTGTCTCCCTTTTCCTTATTGAGATCATGTTCATGGCCTTGCCGAAGCCAGCTTTTCTTCTCCAGCTCTAAAAATCAGTTTCTTGGGCCAGCTACCAACACTCTGGGGACCTGTTCTTCAATGGTCCATCTCCATCCTTGATTAATAATTGTGAGATGCTTACTTCTCATTCACTACTGTCCCCCTGGAAGCTCCTGGCTTTAGAGATGGGGGAGGGCTGTGGCCAGTGATCACTCAGAGACCTCCAAAGAATGATTCAAGACATCTCACACTTCGAGCTGGGCCAGCCTGGACATTTGCCTTTTGAGCAACTAAGGGAGAATCACATCAATGCAGTCTGCTTTCTATATTTGTGAAGCCCCAAACCAGCAGACATAAATTGGTTTATAGCTTTTAATATTGGAGGAAGAGATTTAATAAATTCCTATTTAAAAAGCATCGTAATTTCTAAAGGTCACTGTGGAAATAAGTTTCCATTTGAAACCGTTTAGCTCACATGGACATGTCAGGATAATAAAGAGGAAGCCTTGATCCAAAAGAGATAGTCCTAAGGTTCAGTGACCAAAGCAGGCCCCCTGGGGACTGAGCTGTGTGGGGTTCTTGCAGGTCAAGTTTCTTTTTGAGGATTAATAAGAAAACCTCACTGAAACAGCTCCAGAAACTATTAAGAGCTATGCAAATTATAATGAACACCTTGGCTAATAGCTAAGTGCAGATGGTTAATGGTCAAACAAGAGAGATACAGAAAAGATGAGCCATCTCTGGGTCACAGTGAGAAAAGAGGCTCAGGAATGGCTGGGGACTCAAGGGAGCCAGAGGCAGGGTCCAGGACGGGTAGAGAACAGAGAGACTGGCTCTCAGAGTATTAAAGCTGCAAGAGCTCTTGAGCTGGTCTAGTTTCAATGCCCCATTTAGCAAGTGAGAAGATAGAGGCTCAGAGAGGGAGAATGACCTGCAGAAGGTAACATTCCCTATTAGTGCCCAAAGACAAGCCACAGAAGGACATTTTCCTGAGAGCAGACTATACTCAAGTGGGTGTATAGAGACCCAGGACTTGTATCCTCTGTCCTGAGGCTGCTAGCTTGCTAGTGCTTTCCTGTCTGAAAGCAGGTGGTTTTCAGTTCTAACACTCTGCCCTCATAATACGGGATGCTGAAGTTTCTGGAAGATGAAGATGCTAGTAGAAGAAGATGCTAGTATTGTCAAGGCTGCGAACACTGCGTGGAGGCCTTGGATATTGGTAGCAAAGACATCCAACCATGCCATTCAACCTTTCAAGCCAAGACACTACTAATGGCCGCATAGCCATTTCAGGAGGTATCCAGAAGCTGAAGAGCTTCTCCCAAAGCTACCTTGACAGGACCTGCAATTCAACCTGACTCTTCTGTTGCCCAAACACTGGCTTGGGGAAGATGAGGACCCAAGGTATAGATGCTTAATTACTGGAGTGTCTGGTCATCCTGGGTCAGAATGAGAGACCTCCTTGGTAGCCTTCTGCTGGGACAAGTACTACTCTGTAGGATGGAGCATACCAGAATCTGTAACCCTGCCTGGTGTGCAAAGGATATACCATGAGTCCCCATGAGCTCTGACTTCTGACCTTCATAGCTGGGGCCATTGAGTTCTGTGCAGCCTCATCCCATGGCTGCCTTGGGCACCAGTCCTAGCCTAATTGCCAGTTCCAGCCTAGAAGCAGCTTGCCCAGGACAAAAAGTCTTTTTCCTTACCCTTTCCATCTTCTTCATTTCTGTCTGGCCTGGGGAGTCCATGCCCATGGTTGCTACCTAATCCCAAACTTCTTTGCTGCCACCTGTATACAGACCTGGCCTCTGTGGCTGCTGTCTGGACAGTCTCCAGTGGGCTTCCTGGCTTCCACCTCTAGCCATCCCAGTTTGCATTTCCCCCTACATCTTGTGTCTCATTATTAGAGGAACAAAGGGATCAGAAGAGGTAGTTCTACTCTTGAGCTCAAGGCAACCAAAACCTGTTACTGTCCTGGTAAATGAAGTCAACTACATGGGCCTGTTAGTATCCCTTTTAGGCCTGTTTGCAAGGTGCTCTGGACATGGAAGGAGAGTGGGCGGAGCAACACCAAACTTCACATACTGACTTCCAAGTTACGTCGATGAGATCCCTATGGTTTAATTCAACACAAAACACATCATTTACAGGTAAGCCCTGCTCTGTGCAGGACTCCAGGTTATAACAATGATATTTCTGAAGTCTTCTCCAGTAGGGAAGGAAGGAAGGAAGGAAGGAAGGAAGGAAGGAAGGAAGGAAGGAAGGAAGGAAGGAAGGAAGGAAGGAAGGAAGGAAGGAAGGAAGGAAGGAATTACAGGGTCTACAAGGGACTATCTTTGTCATTTGGATCAAGAATTGGAATTCCTTTTGGAATCATTAATGATGAAAGTAAAGTACAGCCATGAGGCATGTTTGTACAAGGGTGCATGACAGTTGGGATTGTAGCTTTTCAGGGGCATGGCCATCATTTTTAGAAGTTTAAGGGAGGTACTTTCTAGAAAAGTAGGACAGAGACCAAGTCTATAAAGAAACAAGAGTCCATATACTCATTTATCCAGAAACCTTCTTGACTATGAATTAGGTACACACCAGCCCTGGAATAGGTGGTCACTAGGGGCAGAAGAAAGAACAGTAGATGATTCACAGCCGTTGGTTCCTTAGGGGACAAATGAGACTGTATTTGACCCCACCAAGGAGAGACGCAGACTGACCAGGGAGCTCACAACACCCTGAATAGATTTCCCTGTACCCGCTTGGGGAAGAGGCTAAAGTGTTTTGAGGGTTTTGAACATTGATGTTTCATCCACTTCTATCCCACCCCTGTCATTTAAATAATCTTATCTTAAGTCTTACACCTAAAAGCCACATCTCCTCTGTCTCTCATCTCCCTCTCTGCACTGTTTGCACAGCATCTTAATGAACCCTGATCTCTGTGGCAATAGGTTATTAAGTATGAAATGTCCAATTTCCTTAAGTACTAAGTTGGTATCTCTGACATTTCACTTTGACACTTGTTTTATTTTTATTGTGACGGTACATCTTCAGTCTCTCAAACGTATGTTTTGGCTTGTGACTATCTTTCAAAGTTTTTTTAGAGAAACTTTTGTGAAACCATGGATAAGGCATATGGATATGTTGAATATGAGTTCTGCTGTGAAACCAATGCTGTATAGACAATCAGCGAAGTGTTTGGAAAGGATGTGGCTAACACACAGTGTGTTAATGGTTTGAGAAGTTCCATTCTGGTGATTTTAATCTTGAAAATGAGCCATGTGGGTGACCTGAGACCAAGGTGGATAATGATGAGCTGAAAGCTGTAATGGAAGTGAATCCATCTCAACCTATGCATGAATTAGCAGCAAGAGTCGACATTACTATTCCAAAAATATTGAAACCATTTGAAACAAATCAGCAAGGTGAAGAAGCTGGATAGATGGGTACCACATGAATTAAATGAGTGTCAGAAGAGAAATAATCATGACGCTTGCCTTTCTTTGCTGTCACAACATAAAGGTGAACCATTTCTACACCATATTGTTATGTGTGATGAAAAATGAATTATTTTGACAATTGCAAGTGTTTGGTACAATGGTTGGACAAAGATGAAGTTCCAAAACACAGTCCAAAACTGAATATTCATCAAAAAAAGCTAATGGTGTCTGTTTGGTGATCCACTACTGGCATTATCCCCTACAGCTTCATGAAACCTGGTCAATTGATTACAGCAGATGTCTACTGCAACCAACTGGACAAAATGGTGAGGATTCTTGCAATTAAGAAGCCAAGATTGGTCAATAGAGACAGGCCAATCCTCTTACAAGACAATGCTTGACCGCATGTCGCACAAATAACGCTGCTCAAACTACAGAGGCTGGACCTGGAAACTGTCATCCACTGTATTCACCAGCTGACTGCCAACTGACTTGCACCAACTGACTACCACTTCTTCCAGGCTTTGGACCACTTCTCACAGGGAAAAATATTCAATTCTCAAGAAGCTGTGGACAATGTCTTTCGCAATTTCATGGCCACTCACTCTCCAGGCTTCTTCGCTGAGGGCATAAGAAAACTACCTTTAAGATGGCAAAACTGGGCTGGGCGCGGTGGCTCAAGCCTGTAATCCTAGCTCTCTCTGAGGCCGAGGCAGGCAGATCATCTGAGCTCAGGAGTTCGAGGCCAGCCTGTGCAAGACCAAGACCCCATCTCTACTAAAAAAAATAGAAACAAATTAGCTGGACAACTGAAAATATATAGAGAAAAAATTAGCCAGGCATAGTGGCACATGCCTGTAGTCCCAGATACTCAGGAGGCTGAGGCAGTAGGATTGCTTGAGCCCAGGAGTTTGAGGTTGCTGTAAGCTAGGCTGACGCCATGGTACTCTAGCCCGGGCAAAAGAGTGAGACTCTGTCTGAAAAAAAAAAAAAAAAAAAAAGATGGCAAAACTGTGTCAATAGTTTAGGTGCATACTTTGATAAATTGTACTGCTTCTTGTTTTATATATAACAAACTGAACTTTTGATTCGAAATTGGACATTTCATATTTAATGACCTAAAAGTGATATCTGCACACTCATGTTTATTGCCTATTTACAATAGCCAAGATAACGGAATCAACCTAACTGTCCAACAATGGATGAATGGATAAAGAATAGGTGATAATGCCCATTTTACAGGTGAGGAAACTGAGACTTGACAAAGGCCACATGATTAGTAAGTAAGTGAAAGAAGAACTGTAAGTGGGAAAATTAATTGCCCTGGGAACTCAAGAGGTTCTGGTTCTCTCTTTGTCACTAACCCAGATGACCTTTCCCTCTTGGCCTGTTTCTTCACCTTGAGAAGCTATGTTCTGTAGGGGTCCTTCCAGCTTTCCACTATGAAATAACAAAATCTCTCCATTCCCTTTCAGCTTCCTTACCTGAGAAGCTTCATAATCCTGATTCCCAAGCCACAAACCAGACCCATTCAGGGCAAGGGGTGGAACCCAGGTATCAGCATTTTGTAAAGCTCCCGGGAGACTCCAATGTGCATTCAAGGGTAAGAACCAAGAGTTTAAAAGTCCCAGAGGCACAGGCATGAAGTCTAGCCGGAGCTGCCTTGCCCCATCCCTCCCTCCTTATTCTCCATCACCCCCTTTCCAGGTACTTTCTCCGGGTCCTAGAGCTGCTGCTGAAGCTGCTGTCAAACCACACCCCTCAACTGCTTGTCACACCACCCTTGTTGACAGTCCTAATGGACTCTAGATTAAACAATCCTGGTGATCTTCAGCAGCCCTGGAATTGGCCTGTCAGGCAATGGCAGAAGCTGCCCTTGTTCCTGATTCTAATTGAATAATTTACTGTAAATAGCCTCTGTTTCCTCCAGTGCCCATCCCCATTAGCCAAATGGAGGTGAGCAAGGGCCACCTCTAATGGCATGTAGGAGCAGAAATGAGCTGTCCAAATGGAGCAGCAGCCACTGAATTAAATCAGAGACACTTAAGGCTTCAAGTCCTTCTTGTAAACTAGCCACTCCTCAATGGGGAGGCACAGCCAGGAGTTCTGCAGAAATAAGGCTGCAGGTTCCATGGTGAGATTTTCAATTAGGGAGGGCCCCAGCGGAGACAATGGAGCACAGTCTCCCTTTTCCCTGCTCACTCCTACAACCCTCTTCCTCCTCACCATCCCTCCATGCCATGCCCCCCCCACCCCTGCTCTGCCCCAGGGTGCCAAAGACTTCCTCAGAGCCTTATTCCTACCTTAAGAGAAAGGTTCTCACTATACTAAACTCTTCCTCTTGGCTCCAGTATCCTCCACCAGTGTATGGGGAGGATCCAAGATTAGGGTGCCCAATAGCCACTTGTACCAGTGCCTTCCTGGGATCCAGGACCCTGAGTGCAGAGGAAAGGATTTGTCCACCAGGGAATATTTTCTATGTCACTAAGCTTTTCCATCTAAGGAGATGCCGTGTGGTGTTATTTATTTATTAATTTACTTGTTTAATAAATATATTTATTTATGTTCACTATAAACAAGGTGAAGCCCATGTTTCTTTTACAAGTTGTGCACAGCCCAGCAGCAGAGGTGATTATATACATAAGGCAGGACACTGTATCTGCAGCTCAAATGCCACAGAGATATCACCCTCCCCTTACCCAATATGTTCACGTTCATGTTCGTTTGAGCATTGGAGACTATGTCAGGTGGAGGATGTATGGAGGAGACTTCTGAGAAGAAAGAGAATTAGACCATGGCCATTCATCTGATTGAGGTTCAAAAATACATTGGATTGACTGGGGCTGTCCTTGTCAAAGCTAGAAAGCAGGATAAAGCCACGGCAATGAGAATGGTGTGTGAGTACCCAAGAATGGACTGGGTCCCAAAGATTTGGCCTTCAGGAAGAAACATTGCTCATGGGAATGTGTGCTGCTGGAATCTGGGAAGTCCTAAACTAGCAGCATATGCGCACACCAGGGGAAATGAAGGCGGGTGTGTATAAGTATAACTCAGAGCTGTCACAGGAGCACCTTAAGACTGAATCTCATAGCAAAAAATCTCCCTTGAACTTAGGAACAAGACATCAGCCACTCCCCATTGCCTAGCATTGAGTTACAAACAAGGCAGGTCCAACCCCTAAGTGGATGGAGGGTCTGATGCAGCTGACGTAGGAAACACTCCTCACCTCCAGGTTGAGAATCACAGCCATGGTGAATCACTTTTAAATTGTGTTTACTAATTGGGCTGCATCATATTCATCAACAACGTTGTCATAGAAAAAAGAGTAAGGACCATGAGCCCAGAGACTCAAGTGTACTTAGCCTATCATCAAAGCCCCCTACAACCTCATTTCTTTTTTCCCCCCATTTTTCTCAGCTTTATTGAGGTATTATTGCCACAACCTGATTTCAGTCTCCTCTCTAGCCTCTAGCCAGTATTTTCCATAATGTCCATCCTGTTAGGGAGCTATGTGATTTGGGTGAAATTGGTTACCCTTCCCCCAGTTATAAGGGTAGGTATGATGGATTTTAAATAATCACAAATGTTTATAGGCTCTGTCCATCAAGATATGGGGACTTGCTCTGACCAATATATAATGTGGCAGAAATCATGTCACATAAGTCTCAAGTTTAGATGTCAAGAGGCCTTACAGCTTCTGTTCTCACCCTTATGGAATGCTTGCTCATGTGAACAAACTCAAGCTGGCTTGCTGGAGAGAACACAGAGAAGAGAAGCAAAGCACCCCAGACCAATAGCAGACATGTGGTTGACACCATCTGGGACAAGCCAGCCCATTGCTGACTTGCCAAGTCAGCATGAGTGAGCCCAGCCAACACCACGTTATAGTGATCCACACAATCATAAGCAAATAAATTGCTATGTCTTGAGTCACTAAATTTTGAAATGTTTTGTTATGTAGATAAAACTAATGAAGAGTGGACTAAGCCAATTATGGCAAATCCTTCCCTCCTGCCACAGTTGGTCCATAACCCAGGCCTAAACTGATCAGTGCCTGCAGAGATTGGGTCAGGAACAGCCCAATCAGTGAAAACCTCAAGGCCTTGGCTGGGAATAACAGGTCAAAGCTGTTTTTCCTTACTCTGGATAGTGCACTGTGAAGTGAAGCTTGGAACTATGGCAGGCACTTTGCTACCATAACAAGAGCCAGACCAAGGAGGAAACCAATACATGGGAAATCTATAGAAAACTGCAGAGAAATGGAGTCAGAACCTTGATAAAATCCTCTATCAAATTGAGCAGGAAACTTCACATCACCTCTAGACTTTTGTACTTACAGGAACCATAAATCTTGGCTATTTAAGCCATTTGACCTAGGCTTTTGGTTATTTGCAACAAAAAGCATCCAACTAACACACTCTCAAAGCTCTATATCTGTTGTTTTCATTTTCTTTTTACCAATGAAACCCCGCTTTTCAAGCAAAACCTTAAGCAGAAGCCTAAAATCAGAGACACTATATTTGAAATAGGAATGGGCAGCCCAGAGCCCAAACAGAGCGTTCTTAATTCCCTGTATCAGTGTCTAGGGCTGCTATAACAAAGTACCACAAACAGAGTGGCTTGAAGCAGCAGAAATACATTATCTCACAGTTCTGTAAGCTGGCAGTCGGAGACCACAGCATTGCGAGGCCATGCTCCCTCTGAAATCTGCAGGGAAATCCTTCCTTGCCTCTTCCTAGATTCACCTGATTTGCCAGCATCTTTGGCTTCCTTGGTCTATAGATGCATCTCTGCAATTCTCTGTCTTCACATGGCATTTTCTCTGTGTCTCTTCACATAGTCTTCACTCTGTGCATGTCTGTGTCCACACTTCCCCTTTTATCAGGACACGAATCATACTGGATAAGGGCTCAATCTAATGACCTCAGTTTAACTTGATTACCTCTACTAAGATACTATGAGACAAATTTCATTCTCTATTACTGTTTTTTTCCACCATCTACCTTTTCCCTGGCCGCCTAGCCTAACCCTTAGCTGACATGTGTTTAGAAAAGCAGAATAATTTTACCCTTAGCCCAAGCAAGACACCAGTGAACTGGTATGAGAATCCTGGAATGTCAGGTAAAGTAAATGACTGTGGGGTCTTACCTAACACTGTTCCCCTTTATTAACATGTGTAGTTGTCCTAGTTACTATGCAAATGTATTTTATTTCCTAGGCAAGTTGAAAATTGAGGTAAGGAATCATGTGGTCTGTGAGAACCCTGAGCATTATTGTGGGAAAGTTAAAGGCTAAAGCTGTTTTATTCTTTTATTTATGCTCTTTCAGATACTTATGGTAGAACTGACCTTGGTCAAATCTCTTACTTTTTCCAGATGAAATCCATGGCTGCCTGTCATCAAACACTTTGGAGTCAGAGGCTCCATGTGTGACAGTTGTCAAGTGCAAATATGATCATGCAGGGAGGATAAATGCAGATCTAATAGGTACAAAGGCCCCTCAGGTAAGAAATACTTTTCTAAAGAAAACTCAAAGAGCAGTTCTGATACTTTATAGTTAATCTGTACTATTTTGATGCATTTGAAAAGCATTTTTACTATAAAACCCATAGTCAAATTCAGAAATTTAAAAATATGGAGAATGTAGAAAAGGAAATATAAGTTCTCATTTTCTAACCCAATTCCACATTCCCATGCTCCAGAGATGCCAATGTTAAGTTTCTTGCGTCTCTGTCCAGAAATCTTTCTCCTTATGCATCTATATAAATGGAGTATCTGTTATATATTTTCACACAAGTGGGGTCATCCTATACACACTGCTTTGCATTTGTTCCCTTAAAATGTAGATCGGTACATTTAGATCTTTATCTTCTTTTCAGTCCATATATGGCATTCCATATATTGATGTATCATTCTTTTTGTTTTTTACCTATTAATAATCACTTGGTTGTCTCCTTTTTCACTTCCTTCCTTCTTTTTTTTCTTTCTTTTTTCTTTTTCACTGTTAAAAATTGTACTGAAATGAACATCCATCAACATACATTTTTTTTCAAACTTAAGCAAATAAACCCACTGCTATGGTTTAAATGTTTGTGTCTCTTACAAAATTCATGTTGAAACTTAATTCCCAATGCAAGTATTAATGAACGGTGTCTTTAGGAGGTGATTAGGCCATGATGGCTCTGCTCCCATGAATGGATTATAACCTTACAAAAGAGCTTTGGGTGGTGAGTTCACCCTTCCTGTCCCTTTCATGTGAAGACACAGTGCTTGTCCCATCTGGAGGATGCAGCAACAAAGCACCATCTTGGAAGCATAGAACAGCCCTTACCAAAGACCAGACCTACTGGTGCCTTGATCTCAAAACTTCCAACCTCCAGAACTTTGAGAAATAAATCTCTATTATTTATAAATTACTCAGTCTGTGATATTTTGTTATAAAATCACAAACAGACTAAGATATACACTATATATTTCCAGCAGGAATCCTAGCACTGCTCTGAATAACATTCTCCCATTGAATTGGATGCCCTGTTACTCCATCCTAACACCCCAATGGAGTAAAGAAATGCTGAGGCAATGTTCTGGCAATCTATTGCTACATAACATACCACTTCCCAACCTAGTGGTATAAAACAAAAGCAATCACTCATTTAGCTCAGAAATCTGCAATTTGGGCAGGGCTTGGCAAGGAAGGCTTGTACCTGCTCCGTGCTGCATCAGCTGGGGGGAGTGGCTTGGCTGAGGGCTAGAAAACCCATTTCCAAAATGGCTTACTTAACTGGGTGGTGCAGGCTATTGGCTAGGAGGTCATCTGGCACTGAGGGCTAGAAACCTTGGTTTCTGTCTGCATGGGTCTCTCCACGTGGCCTGGGCTTCCTCATGGAATGATACTTGGATTCCAAGGGCAAGAATTCTGAGAGACAGAGTAAACAGCATCTGCACTGCCTTTGATGACCTAGCCTCAGAAGTCTCATAGCATATTAATTGAGCTAATCATAAAGGTCTATCCAGGATTAAGAGGGGAAGATATAAACTCCATCTCTCAATGGGAATGTGTCAAATTTCTCAAAATGCATGCGGGATGGGAAATTTTATTGCAGTGACTGCTGGAAAATACAATCTTCCACAGCCAAAAGATACCTTCATCAATTCCAGATAGATAGTTCTTACTATATTGATATTATTGATTTTTTGAAACAACGATATCCACATTTTATTGTTTTTCCTTTGATGCAATTCTGAAAAAAATTTTAGTGGAGCCATACTTTTTTTTCTGGAAATGCAATAATCAGGCTAGTCCTTAAGATTTTAAAAGCTGTGGTAATTACATGATCACCAACATTTCATTTTGTTTTCCCACTTGCCTTCCATTTAGCATAGCATCTAATGACTATTAGCTATTATTATTTCTATATGAGATATTGTATCTTCATTTTACTGATGAGAAAAGCTAGATGGGAAAAGTGGATCAACTTTTCTAAATCACATTTGTGATGCAACTGGGATCTGAACTTTGGATCTTGGGGACTAGATCTTTGTTCTAAGCCTAGGGTGCTTACTGTTAATTAAACCGCATTAGGTCAAGAGCTTTGTTTTGTCAAGCTTATCAGTATGAAAATCCTTAGCTGTGGCTCAATCCAAGTGAGCTGTGATACCTTCCCAGAAAACTGCATCCTAGGATTGATCTTGCCAGCAATAGGGGTTACATACAGATTTGCATTTGAATATTAATGTTCGTTCTGTGTGAAACAATGCTTGAACTAATGTAACAAAGTGAGATCTAAAGATCCAACGTGTGGAGAAACGAAATATTGTGTTGCTTCTTCTCCAATTTTTCCCAAATTCAATTTCATGGTTCTATAAACTAATATACTCTGATTAAATACCATATTAAGGGAGTTAGTAAACAAAAAAAACCAAAGAAATTTTGTTAATAGGTAAAAGAAATCACAGACAGCTTCCTGCAGAGAGCTGACCTTGACCAACGAGATGAAAGAAAGGAAGGATGTGATGTAAGGACTCACAGTTCAGTGCTACTTCCCAAAACTGGCTATGCATCGGAATCATCTGGGGAGCATAGTAAATATTCAATACTCAGACCTGATCCCTGGTGATTCAAATTCAGTTACATTAGGATGGGGCCTGGGAATATGTACGTGTCTTTATCAATTCCCAGAAGATACAGGTATAATAAGCCTTCAGACTTTTTTTTGGAACACATAGGCTTAGAGTACAATTTGGGAGGGTTTTTTTAAGTTCAATCTTTAGCATTTTTAAAGTTTTGACATCATTCTCTCTTGTCATCAGATTTCTTTTCTGGCTTTCTTTTTTTTTGGAATACCTACAAGGTAGTGTCTGCTCTTTAATTAAAGCCAAGATTCTGATTCATTCTTTTGCAAATATCATATTAGATTATTATACTATCTTTTGTGCTGAATTAGTTGAAACTCTACTTTTATGTTTTCATTGAATGTAAAAATGGAATCAGACTCCTAGAATATGCAATTATGAGCCACTGGATACAATGAAATTTACATTTCTTTTAAGTATCAAAGGTTATTATCGCCAAACAGCACAAATATTATTTTGTTCAACCTTCTTTTTTAGTACAGAAATTACAAATCCCTAGAATTATTTTTTTCAATGTTCGTGACAACTTGGAAAACTTGATGGATACTCCAGTGACTTATCAAAAGGCTGATTTCCCCAAGAAATAAATTGTTACTATATGGCATTCCTCAGAACTTACTAGAAGCATCTAGAAGGCTCTTAGCCCTTTCGTTCTTAAATCCTATAGTGCACTAAGCAGAGTTCCCCGCAGCTGTATTGAGGATTTTCATTCTCTCATATTCTTCTATCTCAGTAGGAAATTCATTTGTTCATTCATCAATTTTTTTAGCACATCCTATGTTCTAAACACTAGAAATACCAAGGTGAACAAGATACCATTTCTGCTTTAATGGTGTTTACAGTCTGATGTGAAAGAGATAATTATATCTGGCATAGTAATTGTATCAGGCAGGGTTCTACCAGAGAAACAGAACCAGTAGGATATACACACACACAGGTGTGTATGTGTTTATGTGTATATATAAAATATATGTGTATGTATATGTAGATATATGGATATAAAGAGATTTACTGAAAGGAATTGGTTTACAGAATTGTGAACGCTGCCTAGGCAAGCCCAAAATCCACAGAGCAGGCCATTAGAAAGGGCCTCTGGCTAGAAACCCTCTGGCAGGAGCTGGCACTACAGCTCACAGGGGAAATTTCTTCTTCCTCAGGGAAACCTCAGTTCTGCTTTTCAGGCCTTTCAACTATGGTCAGTCCCTCATATCCATAAGTTCCACATGTGTGAGTCCGACCAACTGCAGATTAAAAAGATTCAGAAAAAAATATTGTGTCTATGCTGAACATGTACAAGCATTTTTCTTATCATTACTTCCTAAACAGTAAGGTATAACAACCATTTACATTGTATTAGGTATTATAAGTAATTAGAGATGATTTAAAGTATACACAGGAGTATATGTATAGGCTATATGCAAACACTATGCCATTTCATGTCAGGACTTGAGCATTCACAGATTTTGGTATTCATGGGATGTCCAGGAACTAATCTCCCATGAATACCAAAGGATGATTGTACTAGAGTCAGGCCCACACAGAGTATGGAGGAGAACCTTCTTTATATAAAGTCAACTGATTATAGATGTTAATCACAGCTACAAAATACCTTCACAGAAATACCTGGACTAGTGCTTGATTAAGTAACTGGGTACTACAGCCTAGCCAAGGTGACGTATAAATTAACCATCACAGTAATATTTGCTATGGTAGGGAAAGTGCCAAAGACACTCATCTTATATGTATCTTCTCAGGTACTAGGGCCATCTGTCTTAGTCTACAGGAGCCAGATAATATATCCTGAAAGAGATGACAATTAAAAGAAGACCTGAAGGATGACTAGGAATTAGCTAGATAAAAATGTGTATAAAGAATACTCTGGGATGTGGGAATAGTGTAAGCAAAGGCCCAGAGAGCAGAGAGCACTAGAGATGCAATTTTCTCTTATCATCAGATTTTTTTTCTGGCTTTCTCTCTTCGAATTACCTTTAACCGAAGCTAAGATTTTATTCTTTTGTTGTTTTTGTTGTTGTTATTGAATTATTATATTAAATTGTTGTGATATTTTTAGTGTTGAATCAGGTTAAACTATTTCCAATTATGAGTAAGATGAAGCACCTTTTGATATGTTTTTAATTATGGGTGAGATGAACCATTTCCAATGGTGGGTGAGATGAAGCACCTTTTCATGTGTTTATTTGACATTCGGGTTTCCTCCTGTACAGATTGCCTATTTGTAACCTTTGCACATTATTCTATTAGGCAGTTTTCTTTATTGATTATATGTGATTTGGATATTACTAGAAATCCTTTGTCTTTATAAGCATTGCATGCATATTCTCCCAGAGAATATCAGTCAAAACTGGGAGGAATTTTGGAGACTACAATTTGCAGGTGAATGCAAGGAGACCACCTTAAGTCGGAGAATGCTAGAGTGATCTGGATTCTGGGTCCAAATATCACTTCCACAACAAAGCCCCTGTATTTAGCAGAAACAATAGCAGCAAAAGAAAAAAGGGGGGAGAAGAGCCAGCCCATATCAGAGAGCACAACATTTTTTTTAACCCTTCAAATAAACTACAGAAGAGGGTGCTAAAGAACCTTGAAACTAGGAAAGCTACACTAGCTGTCTTTCTGTCTAGTACTAGAAAACTCATCTTACTAAATACAAGAAATAGGAAAGAAAATTAGTTAAACCCATTCAAAATTATTATCAGAATAATATTCTTTCAAGCAATGAAAACAAGCCAGAAGGACATCCCCACAAAATAAAGGAAATAATATTCTAATATTTTAAACAAGCAAGCTAAAAGAAATTTTAAAAATAATAAAAGTTACAAAAGAGCAACTTAAATTAGGATCAAAATAACTCAGAAATAATATTATTGAAGAAAAGAAAAGAGAACAGGAAGATGTAAAAATGGAGCTTATAAAACCAAGGAAAGTATTGGAAATAAAAGAAAAAATATTTTAGAAATGGAGACTAAACTAAAAGTAACACATTAGTGAATAAACACCATGGATAAAATATAAAGAGTAACAAAAAATGAAAAAGAATAAATTTTAAATTAGGAATATGAAAGAAAGTTTTTCTTTCCTTTCTATATTCTATTTAACTTTTATTATCATTCATAAAAAATCAACTTTATTGATGTATAATGTACATAAAATTAAATCCATTTGTTTTAAGTGTATAGTTTGATAAGTTTAAACAAAATTACTATCACAATCAAAGGAAAGTACAAAAAAAGAAAGGAAGAAAGGAGAGCAAAGAAGGAACAAAAAACCAAAAAAATTTGATACACACACACACACACACACACACACACACACACAACCCAAGAAAAAAGGATTAAAAAACACAAACCAGATGGGACAAAGACAAAATAAACAGAATGTAGAAGACAAAATAATTCTATCAGAAATTAAATTAAATGTAAAGAGACTAAACACTCCAATTAAAGATGGTCAGATCTTGTAAAAAAAATAATCCATAACTATATGCTGTTTATAAACATGAAAGTAAAAGAATGGGAAAAGATATGCTATAAAAACACTAATGCAATACATATATTATGGTTATATAATATCAGATAAGCAGACTTTAAGATAGAAAGTATTACTACTGGTAAAGAACATTTCAAGATCTTAAAATGGGTCAAGTCAGTATGGAGAAAAAAATCCTAAATTTTCAATACACCTATAGCATAGCTTCAAAATATATACAGCAGAAATAAAGAACTAAAAGGAGAACTAGGCAAATTCACATACTTGGGGAATTTAACATATCTCCATAGCCAACAAAAAAAGCAGTAAAAAATTACAGTGTATGTGAGCTATTAACAACACAATTAAGCAACTTGACCTAATTGACCTATATACAGTGTTACATTCAACAACTGCAAAATATACAATCTTTCAAGGACAGATGGAACATTTACCAAAATACACCATATGTTAATCATAAAGCAATTCTAAAGAAATTTCAAAGAATTGGAATCATTGAGAGTATTTCTCTGACCACAGTGAAAACAAATTATAAATTAATAACAGAAAAATAATTAGAAAATACACAAATATTTGGAAATTAAGCAGTATACATCTATATAACCCATGTAGCAAAGAAGCATTCAGCTGGGCTTGGTGGGGCACATCTATAGTTCCAGCTACTCAGGAGGCTAAGGTAGGAGGATCACTTGAGCCCGGGAGTTTGAAGCTGCAGTGAGCTGTCTATGATCATGCCATTGCCTGATCACGTCTGGGTGACAAAGCAAGACCCTGTTTTTAAGAAGAAGGAGGAGGAGGAGGAGGAGAAGGAGGAGGAGGAAAGGGAGAAGGAAAAGCAATCATAATGAAAATAGAAAATCTTACCAAATTTGTGGGCTGCAATTAAAAATGATTATAGTAAAAATATACCTTTAAATATATATTAGAAACAATGAAAGATTGAAAATCAATTACTTCAGCTTCCATCTAAAGAAGCTAGAGAAAAAGAATACAAATTAAATCCAAAGAAAGGAGAAAAAGAAAATAATAAAAAGTAGAAATTAATGAAATAGAGAAAAAACTCAATAAAGCCAAAAGTTGGATTCTTGAGACGATTAATACTATTCACAATTCCCTGGCAAGACTGATGAAGGTAAAAAGAGAAAAAACACAAATTACCAATGTCAGCAATAAAAAGAGGGTATACCACTAGAGATACTATAGATATTAAAAGATAATAAGAGGATATTATGAATATTTTGTGCTAATAATTTTGACAACTTTGATAAAATGGACAAATTTCTTGAAAAAGACAACTTTATACAAGAGGAAATTGAAAATCTGGAGAGTTCTATCCTTATTTTAAAAAATTTATATATGTAATTTAAATCCCTCCCATAAAGGAAACTCCAAGAAGGAAGAAATATAATTAAACTAACAAAAACTTTTTCAGAGAAAAGAGAAAGAACAATCATTTCCCAACTCATCTAATAAGGCTAGTATAATTTCACTAAAATGTATAAAGAAATTACCAGGAAAACAAAATATAAGCAACTACATACCATAAATATACATGCAGTAATCCTAAACTAAAAACGCAAATCCAAATCATCAATATGGAAAACATGACAATAATGACCAAACAGTGTTTATTTCAGAAATACAAGATTGCTTTTACATCCAAAAACCAATGTAATTCACAACATTAACAAAATAAAAGAGAAACATCATATGATTTTCTCAATAGATATAGAAAAAAAAATTCGATAACATTTAAGACCCAGGTTCTTGATACAAACTCCCAGAAAACTAGAAAAGGACTCCCTTATTCTGAAAAAATAATATCTATGAAAAATCCCGTTATCATTTAATAATGAACTGTTTGCCCCAGAGTTTATAAACATAACAAGGACGTCCACTATCACCAGTCCTTTTCAATACTGCACCGGATGTCAACAAATGTTCCCAAGGCATTTCAGCATCAATTAAGCCTTAAGGATTTAATTCCTTTCCTGTGCGTCTAGTTATTCAGAAATGAGGAACAGTTCCTTGAGTTCTACATCAATTTTCTTTTTTACAGATTATCTGATTCATCATGCTGTGTTGTAAGGAGCTCTTAGCTCATGTCTGGAAAGCTCTCTGTTGCCACCTGCAGGTGATCAGCTGCTCCACCTGAGATTTACCCTCCACCTTAGGGAAGAAGGAACAGAGTGGAGAGAACCAGCCATCAAAAGTCAAACTAAAAGGGAAAGAGAAAGAGCAAGTCTAAAACCTCCTAACACGTTCGAGCACCTACTGTATTCCAGCACCCATGCTAGGTCTTCACACATTCACTACCTAGACACAGTAGAAGTACTAGATAAGAAAATGGACTCTGGAGCCAGATTACCTGGATTCTAAAGCCCAGCTTTATCATTTACAAGCTTGTGACTTTGAAAAAACTGCTTAACCTTCCTTACTTTAGTTTCCTTATCTGTAAACTAGGGATAATAAAAGTATCTACCTCACAGTATTATTGTGAGGATCAAAATTGTCAATCAACTATTTACAACAGTACCCAGCACACAGTCAGCACTAAATAAACATGTGTATTTCACAATCATTTTGGCTAATGAGAGCTATTGTTGCATTTTGTGGACCCAGGATAGAATATAAAAACAGTTTGTACAAAATAATAATTTGGAAAACAGTTTGGTAGTTTCTTATAAAGCATAGACTTATTATGACACCAGCAGTCCCACTCCTAAGTATACGCTCAAGAGAACTGAAAACATATGTTCACATAAAAACTTATACATGGATGTTCATAGCTGCATTATTCATAATAGCCAAATACTGGAAACAGCCCAAGTGTTCATCACCTGATAAATGGATACACAAAATGTGATATGCATAATAGAATATTGTTCAGCCATAAAAAGGAATGAAGTACTAATACATGCTACAATATGAATGAACCTTGAAAACATAATGGTAGAGTGAGAGGAGGAAGGGAGGAAATAAAAAAAAAAGAAATAAAAAAAAATATATAATGGTAAGTGAAAGAAGCTAAACACAAAAGGCCAGGCACTACATAATTCCATTTATATGAAAGGTCTAGAATAGGAAATTCTATAAACACAGAAAGTAGATTAGTGGTCACCTAATAGAAAATGATATTTATTCAAAAGATCTGTATAAAATGTTTTGGCAGCTTTATTTCTAATTGTCCAAACTTGAAAGGAGCCAAGATTTACTTCAATAGGTAAGTCCATACAATGCAGTGCTATTCATCAATAAAATGGAATGAGCTACTGATACAGGCAAGAATGTGAATGGATTATAAATCCATTTTTCTAAGCAAAAGAAGCCAGAACCAAATATTGTATGATTCCATTTATATGACATTATGGATAAGGCAAAACTATAGAGACAGAAAACAGAACAGTAGTTGCCATGGGTTGAGGAAGAGAGAAATGGTTAACAACAAAAGAATACACAAGAGAATTTTAGACTTTTCTATCACCTTGGGTAGTGGAAACATAGCTATGCACATATCAAAACCCATGGAACTGTATATTACAAAGTGTGAACTTTAATGTAGGCAAGTTTTAAAAAATCAACTAGGGGCTGGGCACAGTGGCTCACATCTCTAACCTAAGCACTTTGGGAGGCTGAGGCAGGAGGATCGCTTGAGCCCAGGAATTTAAGTTTGCAGTGAGCTATGATGATGCCACTACACTCCAGCCTGGAAGACACAGCAAGAAAAAAAATAGAAAATCAACTAGGATGTTGGACGACCCCAGACAGAACACAGACAGTGAAAAAAAATCGAATTTTTTTTAATTTCAGAATATTATAGTGGTAAAAATATATTGGTTACATGTCATCCCTTTGCCTTGCCCAAGACAGGGCTAGAAGCATGCCCTTCCCCCATACAGTGCACTCCATCTCCATTAGTTGTGAGTTTACCCAACCCCACCCACCCCACCTAACCAGCACCCAGTGAATATTACTACCATGTGAGTACCTTAGTGTTGATCAGTTAGTACCAATTTGATAGTGAGTACATGTGGTGCTTATTTTTCCATTCTTGGGATAACTTACTTCAAAGAATGGGCTCAAGCTGTATCAAGGATAATATAAGAGGTGCTAGATCACCATTGTTGTTTTTTTTTTTTTGTAGTTGAGTAGTATTCCATACTATACATATACCACATTTTATTAATCCACTCATGTATTGATATGGGCACTTGGGTTGTTTCCACGTCTTTGCAATTATGAATTGTGCTGCTGTAAACATTCAAGGGCAGATGTCTTTATTATAGAATGTCATTTTTCCTTTGGGTAGACGCCTAGTAGTGGGATTGCTGGATCAAATGCTATTTCTATTTTCAGTTCTTTGAGGTATTTCCAAAGTATTTTCCACAGGGGTTGTACTAGTTTTTAGTCCCACCAGCAGTGTAAGTGTGTTCCTATCTCTCCATATCCACAGCAGCACTTGTTGTTTTGGGAGTTTTTGATAACAGCCATTCTCACTGGAGTTAAGTGATATCTCATTGTGGTTTTGATTTGCATTTCCCTAATGATTAGAGATATTGCGCACTTTTTTATATGTTTGCTGGTGATTGTTCTGTCTTCTTTTGAAAAGTTTCTGTTCCTGTCCTTTTTCCATTTATTGATGGGGTTGTTTGATTTTTTTCTTGTTGATTTTCTTAAGTTCTGTATATATTCTTGTTATCGGCCCTATATTGGATGTGTAGAAAGCAAATATTTTCTCCCATTCTATAGGTTGTCTAATCACTCTAATGATAGTTTCCTTGGCTGTGCAGAAGCTTTTTAATTTGATCAGTTCCCATTTCTTTATTTTTGTTGCTGCTGTGATTGCTTTGGGGGTCTTCCTCATAAATTCTTTGCCTAGGCCAACATTTATAAGAGTTTTCCCAACATTTTCTTCCACAATTCTTAAGGTTTCATGCCTCAGGTTTAAGGCTGTTATCCATTTTGAGTTGATTTTTGTGAGAGGTGAGAGATGGGGATCCAGGTTCAGTCTTCTGCATGCAGTTATCCAGTTTTCCCAGCACCATTTATTTAATAGACATTCTTTTCCCCAATGTATATTTCTGTCTGCTTTGTCGAAGATTCAATGACAATATGAGGATGGTTTTATATCTGGGATCTCTGTCCTATTCCAAAGGTCTATATCTCTGTTCTTGTGCCAATACCATGTTGTTTTGGTTACTATAGCTCTGTAGTAAAGTTTGAAGTCTGTCAGACTAATGCCTCCCAATTTATTCTTTGTGGTTAAAATTGCTTTGGCTATACGAGGTCTTCTCTGGTTCCAGATGAAGCGTAGGATTCTTTTTCCTAAATCTGTAAAGAATGATAATAGTATTTTGATAGGGATTGCATTAATTCTGTAGATCACTTTGGGTAGGATGGACATTTTAACAATATTGGTTCTGCCAATCCATGAGCATAATAGATTTTTCCATCTGTTTACACCTTCTACAATTTCTTTTCTCAGTGTTTTGTAGTGCTCCCTATACATGTCTCTCAACTCCTTTGTTAAATATATTCCTAGATATTTAATTTTCTTTGATGCTATTGTGAAAGGTGTTATGTCTTTGATTTGATTTTCGCCTTGACTGTTATTGGCGTATATGAATGCCACTGATTTGTGTGCATTAATTTTGTATCCTGAGACTTCACTGAATTCATCTATTAATTCCAGGAGTCTCTTGGTTGAATACTTGGGATTTTCTAGAGATAATAGCATATCATCAGCAAAGACTGAGAGTTTGACCTCTTCTGTCCCCATTCGGACACCCTTAATTCCCCTCTCTTGTCTGATTGTTCTGGCAAGGACTTCCAGCACTATGTTGAATAGAAGTGGAGATAGTGGGCAACCTTTTCTGGTTCTTGTTCTAAGTGGAAATGCTTTCAATTTTTCACCATTCAATATGATATTGGCTCTGAGTTTATCATATATGGCCTTAATAATTTTAAGGACAGTCCCATCTGTGCCTATTTTGTTAAGAGTTTTTATCATAAAAGTGTGCTGGATTTTGTCAAATGCTTTTTCTGCATCTATTGAGAGAATAATATGGTCTTTGTTCTTGCTTTTACTTATGTGGTTAATTCCATTGATAGATTTGTGTATGTTGAACCAGTCTTGCATATCTGGAATAAAGCCCTCCTGATCATGCTGCATTATTTTAGTTCACGTACTGTTGGATTCTATTTGCTAAGATTTTATTGAGGATTTCTACATCTACATTCATGAGGGATGTTAGTCTGTAGTTTTCCTTTTTTGTTGTGTCCTTTCCTGGGTTTGGTACCAAAGTGATATTGGATTCATAGAATGAGTTGGGGAAGATACCCTCTTTCAAAATGTTGTGGAATAATTTTTGCAATATAGGTATGAGTTCTTCTTTGTAGGTTTGGTAAAATTCAGGTGTGAACCCATCTGGTCTGGGACTTTTTCTTGTTGGAAAGTTTTTAATTGCTGCCCCAATTTCTGTGCTTGATATTGGTCTGTTAAGGAATTCTATTTTCTCCTGATTGAGCTTAGGGAGGTTGTTTGATTCCAAGAATTTGTCCATTTCCTCCACATTTTATACTTTTGGGGCATACAGATTTTTATAGTATTAAAAGATAATGTTTTGTATTTCCATGATGTCTGTGGTGACCTCTCCTTGTTCATTTCTGATTGAGTTTATTAAAGTCCATTCTTTTCTAGTCTTGTCAATCTAGCAAGAGGTTTGTCAATTTTGTTTATCTTTTTAAAAAACCAACTTTTGGTTTTATTGATCTTCTGTATAGATCTTTTATTCTTAATTTCATTTAGTTCTACACTGATCTTAGTTATTTCTTTTCTTCTGCTAGGTTTAGAATTAATTTGCTCTTCCTTTTCCTGTTCCTTGAGATGATTTATTAGTTTGCTGATTTTTGATCTTTCTGTCATTTGGATGTGAGCATTTAATACTATTAGTTTTCCTCTCAGGAATGCTTTTGCTGTATCACACAGATTTTGATAACTTGTGTCCCCACTATCATTTAGTTCAAAGAATCTTTTGATTTCTATCTGGATCTCCTCTTTGACCCAATAGTCATTCAGCAACAGATTGTTTAATTTTCATGACTTTGCGAAGTGGTGAGTGTTTCTATTGGCATTGAACTCTCATTTTATACCACTGTGGTCTGAGAAGATACATAGTGTAATTTCTACTTTTTTAAATTTGTTGAGGTCTGATTTGTGGCCTAGGTTGTGATAGATTTTGGTGAAAGTTTCATGAGTTGATGAGAAGAATGTATATTTGGCTTTTTTTGAGTGGAATGTTCTGTATATATCTGTTAGACCCATTTGTTCTAGGGCTCTGTTTAAGTCCATTGTTTCTTTACTTATTTTCTGCTTGGAGTACTGTTCAGTTCAGTCAGTGGGGTGTTGAAATCCCCAGCTACCATGGCATTACTGTTTATCATGCTATTTAGATCAAATGCGTTTTGCTTTATGGATCTAGGTGCTCCTATGTTGGCTGCATAAATTTTAAGAATTGTTAAGTGTTCTTCTTGTTGGATTTTTCCTTTCACCATTATATAGTAACCATCTTTGTCTTTCTTTACTTTTGCTATTTTAAAATTTATGCTGTCTGAAATAAGTATAGTTACCCCCACTTTCTTTTGGCTCCCATTTGCCTGGAAGTTTGTTTCTGAACCCTTGACCTTGATTCTGATAGCATCTTTCTGAGTTAGATGTATTTCCTGGAGACAGCAGATACTTGGCTTATGAGTTTTTATCCACTCAGCCAGTCTATATCTCCTCAGAGGACAATTCAAGCCATTCTCATTTATTGAGAGAATTGATTTTGTGGGTAGATTTCTGTTCATATTGTTGGATAAATTCTTATTATTTTGTTTTGCCTCTTGAGCCATTGTGAAATCCAGGTTGTGGACTTTAACTCTTGAGTGGTTTTACTTTGGTGGGTGTCTATTGCACTGTTCTGTTTATAATGCAGGTCTAAGTACTTCCTACATAGCAGGTCTGGTCTTCATAAATTCCATCACTAATTGATTTTCTGGGAAACTCTTCATTTCTCCCTCATAGATGAAGCTTAGCTTTGCTGGGTAAAGAATTCTAGGTTGGGCATTATTCTGTTTTAGAAGATGGAAGATAGGTGCCCAGTCCCTTCTGGCTTCTATGGTTTCAGTGGAGAAGTCTACACTTAGTCTGATAGGTTTTCCTTTGTAGGTTATCTGCTATTTTTTCTTACTGCTCGAAGGACTGCTTCTTTAGTGTCTACTTTGGCCAGCCTAATAACTATGTGACATGGTGGTTGCCTTTTCTTATTGAATCTCCCAGGAGTTCTGTGTGCTTCTTGTACCTGGATATCTAGATTTCTGGCTAGGCCAGGCATATTTCCTCCAGTATACCAAGAAATAGATTTTCCAGCCCTTGTGTATTTTCTTCCTCTCTCTGGGATGCCTATAATTCTTAGATTTGGTTTCTTTACATAATCCTACATTTCTTGTATAATTTGTTCTTGTCTCTTGCTTCTGTGTTCTTTTCTTTATCCAATTTGTTTAGCACATAGGCATTATCTTCAAGCTCTCAGATTCTTCCCTCTGTGTGATCCGTTCTATTCCTAAGGCTTTCCTCTGTGTTTTGTAGTTCCTTAAATACTTTTTTCATTTCCAGAGTTCTCTTTGGTCCTTTCATAATATTTTAATTTCTTTAGAGAATTTTTCATTTGCTTCCTGAATTGTTCTTGTGGCTTCTTTATGTTGAGTTTCTATTTTCTCTTCAATTCCCTTGACTTTTCTTACAATTCATATATGGAATTTTCCCTCCATCATTTTAGTCATTTTGTTTAAACTGGTATCCATTGTTGAGGGTCCAGTGATTTATTTTGGGGATGACTTTACTTTCATGTTACCTGCGTTATTTCACTGATTCTTTCTCATTAGGATATTTGGTCAAGAAATGGGGGAGGGGGATGCTAGGACTGGTTTATGCCTCTATTTCCAAATCCCCAGAGGGACATTCCTTGACAGGGCTGGGAAGAGATGCACTGGTCCTATATTGCCTTAGAGGTATTTTAGCAAGTTGGGTTACCTTTGACCTGTTGTCTTCACCTCTTGCCAATGGAGATTAGTGAGCCTGGTTCCCTAGCTTAAGCTCCCAGGTGGTGGGATGCACTTACTTGTGTATGACTCTATTGCCCTCTAATAGCTTGAGATGGAAGGCACTGTGTTAAGCTTCCACTTTAAGTAGTCCAAATAACAGCAACTACAGTCCACTGTAAGTACAGACTGCTAGCTGAAAATCAAAATAGTAGAGTTTTTGCTATTACTGCCCAGCCAGAAACTACATTTCTCAGCTTCTCTTACCACCAGGAAAGGCCATATGACTAATTACCAGCGGAAAGTCAGCAAAACACTCACAACTTTCACATCCCTTGTTTAAAATTAAATTCTTGCTTTGTATTTTCTCTTTTCCCTTTCCCACTGACTGGAAGATGAGTGTAACAATGTCCTAGCTTCAACCATGCGGATGAGGGCAAGACTCTGGGAGATGGCAAAGCAACATGAAGCAACAAAACTCTACTATTTTGATTTTCAGCTAGCAGTCTATACTTGTAGTGGACTGCAGTTGCTGTCATTTGGACTACTTAAAGTGAATTTAAGGGTAAAAAATTAGTCTCTGCTTTTTATCCCCATAGTAAACAACTGAATTTGTACATAGTACCTTCAGTTAGGGGGAGAACTATGAAAGACCAACCAGCCTGAATATGCCACCTGTTGTTATGTGAGAAATAAACTTCTATCTTACTTGAGCCACTGTATTCCTGTCTCTTGTTCACATTACTTTAGCCTTTATTGTAACTAATAGAACAACTGTTTCTTGGTTTTATTTCCCTAAATCTTTCTGATTTGTGTGTTATCTCTAATAAAATATTGTATGCTTTCCCTTTTTATCAGGTTCCCATAAGTATATACAGACTATATTGATTCTACGTGTAAAGTATAGGGAAGTATGTTTTTTAATTCCATCCCAAATCTACCTTGTATTAGTTACTTAATTTACCTGTGTCAGTTATAATAACTATAGAAAGCCCTGAGTCCAGATAAAAGTAACTTTCGTGAATTCGTTTAATAGGAATTTCCTAATTACAAAGTTAATAACTTAGTGCTACAGCTAACTTAGTGCTCTCTACATCACTAAGGGTATGGTTTGCAGAAGAAGGATAAGATATTGTCCTTAGGCTTAACAAACTCAGAATCTAAGGAGGAAGGTAACTGTATACCTAACTAAAATACAATGTAAAGATACTTTAACAGTAATATTTGTTAAACACTACTATAAAATATTTTTTTTTTTTTTTTTTTTTTTGAGACAGAGTGTCACTTTGTCGCCCAGGCTAGAGTGAGTGCCGTGGCATCAGCCTAGCTCACAGCAACCTCAAACTCCTGGGCTTAAGCGATCCTACTGCCTCAGCCTCCCTAGTAGCTGGGACTACAGGCATGAGCCACCATGCCCGGCTAATTTTTTTGTATATATATATTTTTTAGTTGGCCAGATAATTTCTTTCTATTTTTAGTAGAGACGGGGTCTCACTCTTGCTCAGGCTGGTCTCGAACTCCTGACCTCGAGCGATCCACCCGCCTCGGCCTCCCAGAGCTAGGATTACAGGCGTGAGCCACCGCGCCCGGCCCAAACACTACTATAAAATATTTTTAAGAGAACATTCCATCCAGGGGACATTCCATTCCAGGAGGAGCAGGGGGAGAAAGTCACCTGAGACAGTCCAAGCCACTATTATCTCTCACTTAGACAACTGCATCTTCCTGCTTCCAGTCTAGCTATTCCCTGCCCATAGCCCATAAACAAACCAGAATAATCTTTTTAAAACATAAATGATATCATAAAATTGTCTCATGACTTCCCATTAGAGTGCAATTAGAATGAAATGCAAATCTAAACAAGGTTTACAAGGCCCTACGTGATCCATGCTCTTCTTATCTCTTCTCCCACTCTCCAGCCACACAGTTTTATTTTTAACCCCCAAGCATGCCAAGCTCTTTCCTACCACAGGGCCTTTGCCTTCGTTAGCTCTTCTGCCTAGAATGTGCTTCCCCCAGCATGATCACCTCCTTTTAAACACTGATGTGCCAGTTAAAATGTCATCTCTTCAGAGAGGCTTTCCCTGACCACTGTACCTAAAGCACCTCCTCCACCTCCACCACCCAAGGCCCTTGTATCCCTTCATTCTGTTTTATTTTCTTCGTGCATCCAGTTAGAGAAGTTACTTCACTATGCTTTTATTCTCCATTTCCCTCTGCTAAAATTTTTTAAAGCTCCATGAGGGCAGGAAACTGGTGTGTCTTCTTCATGGTACTAACCACAGTACCTAGAAAAAAAACTCAGCACATTTGTTTGTGCTCACTAAATATTATTAAATACACTGGGCATGGTGGCGACAGCCCGTGGTCCCAGCTACTCCAGATGTGTGGCATAAGCATTACTTGACCCCAGGAGTTCACGTCCAGCCTGGGCAAAGGAGACCCTGTTGCTGAAAAATATATATACATATTTTTTCTGTATTTAACTATATATATTTAACTGTATATATTTAAATATATACAGTTAAATAGAGATGGCATGTAAGCTGGATTGTTAGGAGTTGAGAACAGAGTTTGTGAAGAGGAACAAAGAGAGATGGGAAAAAGGAAATCAAACACATTGCATCTTGCCCAGAGCTTCAATTTTTATAGATTTTTGGTTTAATCCAATTGATTATTATAGTTGGAAGGTATCCTAAAGATTTTATCTAATTTTTGTCATTCTGAGCATGAATATACTTTAAAATATCCCCCATATTTTCTTAAACACTTCCCTTGGTATGTAAATCATAATCTAACCTATTCTGATTCAAGCAACTCCAAACAATTAAACAATTTTCTCATACTAATCCCAAACCAGTCTACCTGTTGTTTACACACAGTAGTCTTAGTCCTGACACTAGAGGTTCTCATGAAGATAGGAAGTTTAATCCTATTTCAGATGTCAGCCTTTCAAACATTTAAAAACACCTGTACTATTCTCCTAAAAGTAATGAAAAATAGGTAACATTTATTGACAGTGTCTACTAGGATCTGGGCTCAATATATGAATCACTCATTTAATCCTCACAACTACTGAGTGACAAACTTATGACTGTGCCTGTTTTGGAAATGAGAAAACTGAGGTCATCAAGCTAGAAAGTGCTACAGCCAGAATTCAAGTGCGGGTCTTCTAAATGCAGAGCCTATATCTTAAGGGTAAGCCTCACTCTCTTAATCATTCATGCTCTTTGTACTGTTTGTACTAGGTCACTATGTGCAAATCTCTCAGATAACGATCCTAAGACACAGAACTTGACCCACTGCCTTCAACCTAATGATAAAGGCAATATTGATTCTCATGCATTTATAAAAAACAGGATATAATGCAAGACTTAACAACAAATAAGAGGATAAGCAATGTAAATATTAACATTTCCCTGCAAATACTAACTGATCTTTTCATTTTTATGACTAAAATTCCTCTTTGTTCAGCATACATCCAAACTATCTGAAATAGTTACTATTTTCTGAATATACTCTTTATTTCAATATTCCTCTACCTTTGTTTACATGAACTTCTCTTCCTAAAAGTCCCTTCTTCCACTTTTGTCGAGATTAGTATCTTCTGTGTCCTTGAAAAACAAATTGTGGGGCCGTGAATGAACTATAAGGTGTAGGAATCAGAACTAACCAAAAGCCTTGGCCCAGGGGCCATCAGTGAGATATTCTACTTGAAACCAGGCACAGGCTGAGAGGATAAAGACGCTGTTCAAATTTCTGCCCAGAGATGGCTAGTGCCCAGAGTAGTGCTTGATCCATAGTGGCCAATGAGCAAATACTTGATAGAAGAATAATAGTGGTGCAACCATTTGTTTTTGCTTGTTTGTTTGTTTTGGTTTGGGTTATTCATCATTACTGCTGCTTTTTTGGATCCTTGCTGGGTTTCGGTATCGAACTTTGCAATCTGGAGTCAAAGCATACTAGAGGGAGGAAAATTTAAAGTTCTCTTAGAGCAGTCTGGAGGGGATAGTTGAGGAAAAGTAGAATGGAGAGGAAACAACAGAAGCCCAAGAGCTCGTTGGGGTGAAGAACAAGCGAGAAACCATTCTTGGTAATTAGGGGATGGAGGGAAGGACAAAAAAAATTGAAAAAACAAAAATGCCTACTGTAAAAATCCAGCTTTTTTTTTTTTTTTAACCTGGTTACCCGTGACATGACTCCTTCTGTAACCCCCATATCTTTAATAAAATCAGTTCTAATTTTTTTCTGTTTATTTAGATTGGAGGTGGTTTTTTTCCCCTTTTTTCTTTATCTTTTTTTTTTTTTTTTTTTGACACAGGGTATTGCTCTGCTGCCTGGGCTACAGTGCAGTGGCATCATCATAGTTCACTGTAAGCTCAAACACCTGGGCTCCAGGGATCCTCCTGCCTCAGCCCCCTAAGTAGCCGGAACTACAGACAGGCACCACCATGCCCAGCTAATTTTTTCATTTTTCTATTCTTTGTAGAGACACAGTCTTGCTCTTGCCCAGGCTGGTCTCGAGTTCCTGAACTCAAGCAATCCTCCTGTCAGTGCCTCCCAGAGTGCTGATTATAGGTGTGAGCCACTGTGCCTGGCCTAGATTGAATATTCTTGAGAAAATCAAGGAAGAGATTGAGTTTTATCTCAGAGTTCACATGAGGCAAGATCAAAGACAGCACACACAAAAACTAGAAGCCAGAGTCCGACCGTAAGGCATGAAATAATGGTTTGAGCTGACTCTGTCTTATAAGGGGTTGGTAGAGTTCAGTTCACATCTGAGCTATACCAGCATGAGGAAAGCCACTCCGTGAAGAGTTTCTCAAGGTTATTGTCTTCCATTTAGTAGAAGTGGGAATTATTCCCTAATCTTCTGCCTTATCAGATCCCACTAGAGATGGTTCCCTGAAATGTCTTTTATCCTTGTGTCAACCCTGTCCAACTCACTCTCCCTGCCCCAAGCTCAGCCTGTGACTCACTGTCACTCTCTGTAGCAAAAAAGTTCCAGCAGAGGTCAAAGCCCTCACCTGCCCTCCTGTTTAAGACCTTTCATGTTCTCATGTGTCATTTTGCAATTGGGATTGTCAATTCGTTGCCTCATCTCTGCTCCTCATTTTCTTTTCTCCCTACTAAACTCAACCTTCAGCCCACACAATGGAATTCAACAAAATGAGGTAACAGGTTTCCTGTGAGTCACTCTGGGCAACTGTGTTCAGGAGCCCTGTGGGGCGAGCGGCCAGAGCCCAGGCAAGTGTTTCAGCCATCCAAGAACTGGCAGGCAGCCCAAGACCCACTCTTACCTGATGACGGACTAGCGGGATGTGTCCTGGAGGAAATGGTTCCCAACAGCCACAGAGAGAGTCTCTGGCTCATGTACAGCTGTGCTCTTCTCAATTAAAACATTGTCACCATTCACACTGCAATGTAACATCCTTTGCACTGTGCTCACATTTCTACAGGCTTCCGTCTACTCTGCATATTAATGACAGGAACCGTTCATGACATGGTGACATCTCTAAGTTACTCTTCAACCCACACAGCCATGTATACTCACCAGAAAGTGGTTTCCTTGCCCTCAAAGGGCAAATACAAGGAAGGAGATTTCCATGAGCTGTATCTCTTCGCTGAGCACTCGAAGGAAAATTATAAGTGGTTGGAAGAAGGCTTTGTTTTCTAAAAAGACTCTCAGTTATTCCTGAGAAATCCCTCTGCTTCTCCCCGGAGCAGATCCTCTCTGAGATGCTGTCAGACAAACAGGGATTGGCAGCCAAGGAGAGCTGCTCAGAGAGGTTTCCAACCAATGCAGCCAGAGGAAAACTGCCAGAGAAGCCAAGCTCCTTAGGATAAGTAAATTCAAAGATACTTTGGGGATAAAAATAAATCCTTTTTGAAAATGAAAGATGGAGAGATGCTGTATATACAAATTGCCCTGCTCTGAACAATGATGGCACCAGGGCTGGCCCTGCAGACCAGTGATGCAAAAAAAGATGTTCTCAGACATGCTTGATGGTCATTTCCTCCAAAGGTACCTATGCTGTTTCCATCTCATCCTCACAGGACTTGCTATGGGGCGCTCATAATTCACCTTGGTCATTTTCCACCTGGTGCACCTGGACTGGGACCTTCAGGATGAAGAGTTCATATAGGGATTGGGGGGAACCAGTCTAAATACAGAGACTGGCAAAAGAGAGTCTGGTGTTCCAGCCTGGTCTCTGAGAGGACCCTGCCCAGATTTTTAATTCCAGAAGCAATCGGCACTGAGTGTCAGATCTCACTGGTGAAACACGGTGATCAGGAAGCCACAAAGGGAGGAACCACTCAACAGTGTGACGTGTTTCCAGTCATAGAATATGGATCTTAGCCAAAGACACATCAGAAAATTGGGGAAAGTCGATGGAAATCCCCACCCCACTGTAGACGGGTTGACAACTAGAGTATCAGAGTTTTGTCCTGATGAGGGAGAAGAGGGCTAGTCAGCCAATCGGTGGGGACAAATACAGGAATTCAGTACTAAGTACCCAGTCATAAGAGAAGTAGGAAAAGTACTAATTTGGTGCTATGTGAGGATCCTAGGACACTGGTTCCTAGTTACCTAGTTATAACTATTATCAAAAAAAAAAAAAAAGAAAATGGTGATCTGAAGAGAGAGAGTCTGTAATAGCTCCAGCAGCAGCTGAGCCGCTGGCGGGAGGTCTGAGGAGCACAGCCTTTCCAGGCCTCCGAAGGTGGCAGGATAGACACTGTCAAGATGTATCTGCTGAGGTGAAACTAGTTTGCCATGGAGGATTCACAATTAAAATAGGCAAACAGGAAATGCAGGACAGTGGCTGATAATGGGTTTTTGGCCATTCTTAAAGACTGCAAAGTACAACACTCAAGCAATCCTAAAGACTGAAGAGCTCATGGTTGAATTTTAGATAGCTAAACAGACAACCAGTAGTTGTTGTGAGTTTTTGTAAGGCTTTCCCACCCTTCCCTCTTCCACCCCTAATCTCAATTATTCTGTCTACCAATAAAGCACCTTAGACCCTGGGCTTGGCCCTGTAACGAATGTGTGTTCGGTATGAAATAGGTAGTTCAACAGCAAGGGCGTAGCACAGCCTGGCTTGATTATTTCTCGGGGCATGAAGTTCCTTTGAGGTAGGGACGTTTGAATAAAAATAATAACAGTAATAACACCAATAGAAGACTAAATGTATTTCACAATTTCCATACACCTAAGTGCTACAAAGATATAATATATACACACCTAAGCTAAGTACTATAAAGGTATACGTAAAATATCTATTATAAAGCGTACATATTATATGTAGTAAATATATTAACAAATTCTAAATGGTTTCCATTTTCATATAGTTTATCCTTGCCAAATAAAACTTAAAAAAAAAAACCTTTCAAATGTCATTAAGGAATAACACCTGAATGAGGTTGACATAATGGAGGTCTTAGTTAATGCCCTGGTGTTCTAATTTAATAGACTAAGTAGGCATCCCCTTGCATAACCATACATGTCCATAATGAAGATCTTTCTTTATTATGAATTATTGTAGATGATTAGCACACTCTAAATAAACCATCCCAACAATTGATTGGGGTTTTTTTTTGTTTTTTTTTTGTTTTTTTTTTTTTTTTGAGACAGAGTCTCGCTTTGTTGCCCAGGCTAGAGTGAGTGCCATGGCAAAAGCCTAGCTCACAGCAACCTCAAACTCCTGGGCTTAAGCGATCCTACTGCCTCAGCCTCCCGGGTAGCTGGGACTACAGGTATGTGCCACCATGCCCGCCTAGTGTTTTCTATATATGTTTTAGTTGGCCAGATAATTTCTTTCTATTTTTAGTAGAGACGGGGTCTCCCTCTTGCTCAGGCTGGTCTAGGCCTCCTGACCTTGAGCAATCCACCCGCCTTGGTCTCCCAGAGAGCTAGGATTACAGGCGTGAGCCACCGCACCCGGCCTGATTGTTTTTAATTGTTAAATTTATGTATAAATTCTCAAAGGATAAAATTTACTGATGTTGGTGAATTTCACAAAATGATAGATCAAGAACCTGAAATATTTTGACTGAGAAAACTAGTTTATCAATGATGATAATTAATCTTAATATCTTAATTAGATGTATTATAATACTCATGGTTTTTTAAAAAAGAATGAACAAAATACTTTATTTCACTTCCAAATACCAATTAACATATCTCTATTTCCCTTTGGACTCCCTTTTACCTCCTACCTCCCCCAGCCCGATTCTTCCCCACAAACTAAACATAAAATGTACCTCCTAATCAGGGAATCTGGCCTGAAAGGTATTCCTGCTTGTTGTAAGTCCAAAATTAAACAGCTCTGAATTATTAAAAGGCATATAAATTCAAATGTCTTATACTAAATAGGAAAATTCTTCTATGTTTAAGGAAAAAAATAGTAAAATTATTTTATAGGATATAAGTCATTTCCAGTAGGTTATAAGATTTAGGTGATAGAAATGAACCAGATAATTAAATGAAGTCAGGGAAAGTAGGTTTTTCCTTTTCTTTTCTTTTCTTTTTTTCCTAGTAAGTACAGTTTCTGAGCAGATAAATTCATAGTCTAGCATAGTCATTTGTCCACGGGGTCCATCAGACACTGGGGACAGCTTCATAACAATGGTAAGGTTTCTAAAGCCAAATTGCCTGAGTACTCTTTGTGCCAGACACTTTGCTAAGTGCCCTAGGGAAAGCAAGAAGTATAAGTGTTTTACGAGACTTCTTGCTAGAAATGTATTCTTGATTACTCCTATGGAATTTTCTAGGCAGAGAAGAGCCTAGTGGGACATAGGTATGGGGCAAATCACTATTTCCTGAACCTTTACTGGACTCAGTGCTATGGTTTGAATATGTCCCCCAAAAAGCACATGTTGGAACTTTAATTCCCAATGCAACAGTGCTGGGAGGTGGGGCCTGATGAGAGGAGATCAGGCCATGAGGGCTCTGCCTTCATGAATGGATTAATGCCACCATGGCAGACTTGGGTTCATTATTGCTACAGTGGGTTTGCTATAAAAAGATGAATTTGGCCCCTCTTGCTCTCTCTCCAGATCCTTCCCTACAATAGAGGTTACTTCTTCACTGATAAGAATCCTCTGTTAAATACAGTCTTTGGGTCCCTGGGATGATGTTGAACAGATGCTGGCAAATTCTTATCTTCCAGTTTCCCTTTTTATAGACATCATGTGGGAGTAATCCTACAAAACTCAACTTCAGACAGATTGCAAAATTTATGTTTATTTATGCAGACATTATTACAAATGTTATGTTCCCTCTGTAAAAAGGCAGGGTAATATTGTCAGTCAAAATCACAATATTTGGTGATGAGTGGGTGGTGCTTGACTGATAATGTAAATTATAAAATAATTCTCTGGGTACAAGGTGGAACTGGTTTTAAAATTGCTGGGGTGGGTTGGGGAAAAAAGAATGATGACTATTTAATAAGATAATCAAGTAGTTTTGCAGTGCAGGGATGAACAGTGAGATTGAAGAAGTCAGGTGTCTTTTAGATTTGTGGCCATATTTTCCCACATCTTTTGACACTCATAAATGCCATTTTAGGCTGAATGTTTGTGTCCCCCCAAGAGTCACATGTTGAAGCCCTGACTCCCAGTGTGGCAGTATTTGGAGGTGGGGCCTTTAGAGGTAATGAGGTTTAAATGAGGTCATGAAGGTGAGGCCACCATGATGATGGATGCTTATAAGTGTCCCAATAAGAAGAGGAAGAGACACCAGTGCTCCTTCTCTCCTGGGGCACACAAAGAAGAGGTCATGTGGGCACACAGCAAGACGGCACTCACCTACAAGCCAAGAGAAAAGGCCTCAGAATGAAATCTACCTTGCTGGCACCTTGATCTTGGACTTCTAGTCTCCAGGACCATGAGAAATAAACTTCTATTCTTTGAACCACCCAGTCTATTATATTTTGTTACACAATCCAAGCAGACTAAGATAAATGCCATCTGAGATAAGATCACACAAATCGTTATATCCACCCTCCCTGAGTGATTTTAGCAGTATTTTCTGCTGGCCCATCTGGAACACGCAGATCAATTCTTAACCACTATTCCTTGGCATGCTGACTCAGGAGAGGGTAGTGCTCAAATCCACCAATAAGCGACTGCAAGTCTCTTTAATGGCATCTTGGAAATCTAAGACAAAACATAAATGCCCTGGGTTCATTTATAGGTCATAATTTCTAATTTGTCTCCAGGGTTTTTAAGACAAAGTACCTGTTTATATTAAGATTGATGTTTCAGCATCTTTAACCCTGACGAAATAGGGTTGCGACAAGATACAGGCTACTGAAATTCCTGTGGTGGATATATTTCCTGAAAGCCTCATTGAGCTCCCCACTCTCAGGGGCTTCACCTAGTAAATCATGGGCTCTATGAAATTCACACCCCCCAAAAAAACAGATCACATTTAAATCTGTGGGAACCCGTGCTACAACGGAAATGTGAGATTATTGTTTCTATGATTTCATGACAGGTTTTCTCTATTACAGAAATATTTATTTATGTCCTAAAGTATGCCAGGCACTTTGCAGAGCTCTTTACCTAGTTTATTGTTCAAAACAAGCTTCTGCAGTAGGCATTTTTGTATACACTTTACAGATTGCAATATCCAGGCTGAGAGAGATTAATTAACTTTCCAAAGATTATACATCTAGAATATGGTGAAGCTAAAAAGGGAATTCTTGTCCTTATATCCATTCCATTCGCTTTTCACCATATCCAGCTACTTCTTAAATCAACCAGAGAACATTTAAAACATTATAGAAGTAGTCAACTGGGTATGTATCAAACATTATCCATTAAATAATAAGAGTTATTCCAGCCACTATTATTTAATAAAAGAAAATTTGTCCAGAAGGTAGGCTTCTTCCTCAACCTACTCACCTGCAACCATCTGAAGAGATCCCTATTAGAAGGGTGGCAAATATTTTGGTGGGGAAGTGGACCTATTTCAGTGCCCAAGAAAACTCAGCAAGCAGTACTAAAAACAGTTGCTCACTCCTCTAAAACCTTGAATCTGTAATTGACCCTAGAAAGAGACTGCAGTAGGTCTCATAAGACCACTCTTTCGATTTTTAAAAATCCTTAAAGTTTTCTGAGTTATTCTAAGGCTATCAGCAGAGTATAGCACATGATATAGCACATATCATTGATGTCCTCTTTGAAGATCGAATTGGGGCTGCTGGCCTTCTGCATGCCCCTCAGTGGTTCTGCTCTGCAAGAATCCCTCATCCTATCCTTATGTCAACAGCAGTAGCACATGATGCTGGCTTGGAGCCCCTTTGCAAACATCTCGAAACATCTTGGCCTATGAACTCTTCATGGAGAAACTATTAAGGATGAGCCGAATAATCAAAGACTGACATTTTAAAACTTTTTATTGCTGTGTACTATTTTTTCATATAAACTTATAAATCTGCCCTTTACATTAGATCTAAATGTTTACCGATTCTGTGCTCCTGTCCCCTTCGGCTCCGTTCTACACTCCCTCCTTCTCATCCCCCACTAACTAGCTCCTCTCTACCACAAGAAATCAGCTTCCATCTTCCCAAGCACCAGCATAGGAAACATAAAGGAAATGCCACAAAATAGGTGAGCATTAAAAATGAAGCCTTTTAACACAACCCAATTCCCAGGTAAGCCCTGCTAGATAATGTCCAACTTTGAATTCCCACTATGATCTTCATTTATAATTTTACCCATGTAAGTCATGCTTCCACAGACTCTTCATTTGCTAATAGAAAACCTCCCTTGCTTCCAACCAAGACCCCCCCTGAGCATGGTGTTGTGGGAACGTCTGGGGTGAGGGTTTCTCATGCATGCTCACAAGTAAGACATGTTAGTTTCCATAGGGCATCCACCAGCACTCTGCTATGGTGCCCACGGGTGATGTCTACTGCTGCAGCCTAAATCTATACATGAGCCCCGTCCAGTAGAAACCATCACTTTCTGTCCGGCCAGCAGCTCTTTGGGGAGCCATCCCTGCTCTGTTTTCCACATGTAGTTGGAGAACTGACCTCACCTCTAGGGTATGGAATAGGCACTTGTCCCAGGCCTGACTGATTGGAATCCATATCCTTCTTAAAGTTGAAAGCTTCAGGGAGGGGCACGTGACTTAGGCCATTCCCATTAGAGTCACTCCTGGGACTCTGCCTGGAGCTAGTGGGGAAATGGTGCTCCTTTTCTTTGGAATCATGAGCTAGAAGGAAAATGTATGCCTGGAGCTAACATAATGCATCTTCACCACCACACTGGGAAAAAATCTGCTGAGAAAAGAACTAACACAGAGGAAAACAGAGTCAAGCTGTACAGAAATAGAGACAATGCAATGACATTATTTCAATCCTGATACTGCCATGACTGAAAACAGGATTACACCTTCAACCACCCACTCACATTACTCAACACATCTTTTTTAACTTTAAACTACTCTGACATGGGCCTCTTGTCACTTATAAACAAAGGACTTCTGATTGAGGCTCTTAAATAGTTGTATCTACTGTTGGCAATAAAGCCTGATATCTAATACAAAACATGATGCTGATTTGGGGGATCTAATTGCAAGATGCTACATTTATTTGCCTTATATTTAATTTATTAATGGCAACCTATCTCTCAAGCATCTATTCATATTTCCTTTCCCTCAGACCTGATAAAGAAACACCAGTTCTCAAAGTGATGGTCAAGAGGAAATACTATGCATTACATTAAAAGAGGAGGAAAGTGTTAAGCCAATGAATATACAGAGAAAGCCATTTTGTAAAAGAGTCTATGTAAAATACATAATTGTGTGGTTTAGATTGCTGGGAATATTTTGCATACTTTATTTTATGGTAGAATAGAATAAACTGACTCAGTAGAAAGAAGTAATTTAACTTAATAAGCATGAAAAATATTCCCCAGCCAGCAAGACACTTGAAGAGCATGACAAAAAGAAAGAGACTACACTTTTAATATTTTTCTAGCACTAGAAAGGGCATATTTGAGGGAGATTTTGGAAGAAGTGTATCCTGAGAATGATGACTGGGTTTTTTTTAAAACAATTACAATAGCAGATAAAAGAGGATTTTAATTAATGAGAATTTCTTGGGCATGATGCCTACCAGTTTTCTCTTCTACTAGTCTTGTCATTATCAGAATGAATAAGCCAAATATTTGCAAATCTTTATGGGTTTTCTTGTGCTACTACTCATCTTTCATGCAGGGGAAATGCCATGAATTCTATATGACAAAACAGTTTCCAAATGGCTTCAGTGAACAACTTGGATTCCCCAAAATAACAAAAGCCTGAAACCTCTGTAACTCTTCTAATCCTTGCTATCATTGAGGGACATAGAGCCCCCTAGAAAAGAGTAGGATGGAGAATACACAGAAGCTAAAAATGTACTACTATGTTAAGCCAAAATTCTTTTTAAAATTGTTCAATATTATTTAGTGGGGATAAAATAAAAGTAACCTCCTATAAATAAAAAATAATATGCCTGTTTAGCTAAAAAATATATATATTTAGCATTACACTCTTGCTTTTGAAAGCTAAAGTGTTTAGAACTGTGATTTTTTCTCTGAAACTGATTACTTCTTGGGAGATATTTCAAAGAAATGAAAAATTAGACAACAAAGTGAATCACTTATCCGTGGTAAAAAGCACAATACCATGTATATCAATGGCTTGAGAATTTTACCTGATTATGACAACAGACTTAAGGCATGTCAGCTGCTTGGCTTGGGGTTAGTGGCACACCCCCTCATGCAAGCTGCCCGGTCGTGGAAATGTTCTCTATCTGTGCTATTCAGTGCAGTAGCCACTAGCCACATGTAGCTGATGTGCACTGGAAACATAGCTAGTGAAACTGAGAAAGGAAATTTTTAAGTTTATTTAAAATTTAAGAAATTAAAATTACATAGCCTTAAGTAGTTAGTGGAGAGCGCTGCTATCACTGGTTGACACCAGCGAGGAGGGCATCTTTGTTCCAATTGCCACTAGAGGGCACTATCTGCTTCAGCAGAAGAGAGAACAATGTGTTGCTACATTTCACCATTTTCCATCTGGTAGTGGAAAACAGGATGAACTGGCATCCTGTTTCCAGTTGTCTGGAGATGACTTAGACTCCTCATAGACAGGTGCTGCAAGCACCGTCCATCTAGGCTACCCCTTCAGTTGTGACTCTCTCTGCAGGCTCATTTCACATACCGGGAGCAGTGCTTTCAGCAAGACGTCCCTGAGAACACAGAACTGATGAGTGCCTGAGCAACAGGAATTCACAAGCCAATTTCATGTGGAAACTATTTAAAAGTGAAGAAAAAAGTCTTCTGCACAAATAAGTTTGCTTCCCCTCAAACAAAATTTTAGATCTTTCTTTGTCACCCAGGCTAGCGTGTTAACTGTAACCTTGAACTTCAGGGCCCAGGCAATCTTCCTGCCTCAGCCCAATCAGTAGCTGGGACTACAGTCCAGGGCCACCACACCCAGCTAATATAATCTATATATGACCTAACAAATACACATGATCTAACTTAACCCCTCACTTAGTAAGACTGCAGAGAAGAAAATAAAAGCCAAAGGGCTGGGGTAGATGTTTCATGCTCAGCATACATGACAGAAGTGGGAATAAACTTTCTCAATAACCTCCCCCTTACCTTGCTTCTTCACCTGAAGGAACCTGGCCTCTCTGTCTTCCTACAGAAAGAGAAGAAAGGATTTCTCTCAGTACTTTGCCAATAAAACATGAAATTCAGAGATCAAGACAAAAGGATCAAGTAATTCCCAGCTTTAATACACGACAAAGGAGGGAAAAGGATAAAACAACCATTCTCTGACACATGGTCTTTGCTCAGTCCCTGGACTTCTCAAGCAGCCTGTTCACCACATTCTCAATTAACTGGAGGTTTTCTCTACATGGTATTTATTGGTGTTGAAGAGAAGTTAGGCATTGATTGTTTAAGCATGTCTCACTACTGCTTAAAGGTGTGCCCAGGACAACTGGCACGAAGTCTAAGGGGTTTGCAAAGGGCCTTTTAGGATCCTCTAGGGTCTTTGATGTCACAGAGTGACTTTGTAGTATAGAAATCAATATAAGATCTGAAAGTTGATTGATCTTCCCCCAGCTCCAAAGACCAATTACATATTTGCCCAGAAATGAAAACACTGTTTCTGCTCATGTCCTCTGAGCCCTATTAACTAGGGACAAACTCTTCACAAAACTGCAGCCTAGATCACTGCACCCTTCTGCTATTGTTTGAATGTCCCCTCCAAAATGCACGTGGAAATTTAATTCTTAATGTGGCAGTATTGAGAGCTGGGACTTTAAAGGTGATTGGATCATGAGGGCTCTGCCCTTTCGAGTGAATTAAACTATTTATGGACTAATAGATTGGAGGGTTATCATGGGAGTGGCACTGGTGGCTTCATAAGATGAGGAAGAAAGACCCGAGGTTAGTATTCGCAGCCTCCTTGCTATGCAATGTCCTGCACTGCCTCAGGACATTGCAGAGAAAGCCCACCTTAAAGAAGGCTCTACCCAGATGTATCCCCTTAACCTTTTACTTCTCAACTTCCATGACTGTAAGAAAAAAATTCCTTTTCTTTATAAATTGCCCAATTCTGGATATTTTGTTAAATGCAACAGAAAATGGACTAAGAGGCCTTCCTACATCATGGACTTTGTCTTCACCATTTCTGTGTCCCTGAAAGAGGCTGCAAAAGCACCCACTCCTCATGGCTCACTTGCCTGGAAACCTCCCTTAAACCAGAAAAAGCTGAGAACAGGAGATCAAGAAAATAGCATGTGAACAACTGAAATAGATGTCACACCAATCTGTTCTTGTCATCATGGCCATTAGGAAGTTCTCATTCAATGTCTATAGGTTCCTCGTGCACATACAGCTCTGCATGTTTGCTTGTTCTGTTTGTCTCCCTGAGCACAAGTTAGTTGAAGCTGTTATTGCAAAAGACCAAGAAGTTCCTGACCATTACATACAAGTGCTCACTCAGTATTTATTTGTTCTGTGTTTACACATAATTCTGACAAGCTTTGTTTCTGTCATCTTGAGTACAGATTGATAGAACAGATGTCCAAAAGTACCTATTTATAGTTCTTGACCAGTACTTACAGGTCCATACTCAATGGACTTTCCTAAGCGCTCTTTGTCCCCATACCCTTCTACAAAGTTTGTTTTTTTGTTTTTGTTGTTATTCTTTCATTTGTTTCACTGTGTACCAAGTGAAAATGGAAGTAGGTGGATCATTATTAAAGACAGTTACATTGACACTAGCAAGAAGTGATATCTGACAACCTGATGGGAAGAAATGAACTAGAATAATCATAAAATTATATACATATTAGAACTCAAAAAGAAAGGCTGTGGTATCATCTAGTTTGGGGCTATTGGCCAGAAACATCTTATAGCCCTTGAGAACAGCGCTGTATTAGTGCCCAACACATGAAGTGATATTCTTATGATAGTGACAATGAATCATCAAGAAAAGATTGAAATTATTTTCCATATAAGGTGATATAATTTGGCACTTGAAGGGGTAAGCTTTTGTTATAATGACAATAATAGCCACCACTCTAGAGTACCAGCTCCGTGCCATGCAATGTGCCAGGTGTTTAATATATTTTGTTATTAATCCTGCTGGGCAAAGAGGCTACATCATGGCCAGGCATGTACATGAGAGGGTTGGGGAAGGCAAATTCATTCTGTTGTAGCCGTGGTGATTGGTTTTATTCTGAGAATTAAAGACTCATAGTTTGTCTTCTTCTTAAGAAGGTAGAGAAATGTGTAACTATTTCAATTAATTTACTGTATTAAGCTGATGTAATTTGGCACTTAAAAGGATAAGCTTTTGTTATAATTATAATAGCTACCACTCTTTTTTTTTTCCCCCTAAAGAAGCCAGAAAAGAAATAGCCACCACTCTTATATATGTGCTCCATACCAAGCAATGTGTTGGGTGTTCTAGCATAAAATATCTTTAATCCTGCCAGGCAGTTATTACTATCTCTATTTACCAGAGACTGCAGCTCAGGGAGATTATTATCTGCTCAAGGGCAATACTTGAGTGGTAGATCCACAGCTCAAATCCAGTTGCCTAAGACCCCAAAGCCATACTCTTCACAATCTCACTCAGTGTCAATTTATACAGGAAATCCCCTTAAATGCAATGACTTTGTTCCCAGATGATTCCCACTAAAGAGTCATCTCTGTAATGAGTTTTCTGGTACAGTGGGAAGGTTCCTATTCCTCTCTCTCTTCTTTCAGGGAACAATGTTGATAGTCAGGGAGAGAAAAGTCATTCTGGATCCGGTGAGTCTGAGCCAAGGGAGAATTTTAATCATGTTAGAGGAATTCATCCAGGGTAATTCCTTGACGTCACCCTCTGAGTCCATCCACCTATCAGAGTGAACACCTGGTCCTTGTTCATTACATTCAGCTCTTTCCCCGGTAGCTGAAGACACCCTAAAAATAGCTTCTGAACTTTGGAAGAAACCTCTCCTGGTGTCTACAGTAAAGAAGGTGCCAGTGGGTTGGGATAAATAGCCCCCAGAAAACAGTCAGCTCCACTCTCCAAAAAAGGCAGTTAAGCCTTCTCATTTTCCAGGAATGAGAGACCAGAAAACTCCCATGGACACAATATTCCATTCCTTCTTTCTGCCTAAATGCCATTGTCATTCCTGGTCTAATGTAAAATTCACTGATTTTGTGTCCCTGGTGTCTTAGCTCAAATGGAAGTTGGCATGTCCCATTGTGGGGGTATGCATCAGACCTCTACAAGTGCCAACACCTGAGTAGGAATAATTATCACATTCTCTCCTGGGAGCAGGAAGACATTAAAAATCTTCCCTATGTTTTGGGCACGAATGTCCTGGGGCTACAGATACTCCTCACACGTTTTAAGGTCCTTACTGCCCACCCAACCTCAGGGCAGCCACTAAATTCTGGAGACAGGTTTTTTAAAAGCAGGTTTTTTCCAGGTGGGTTTTATTCAGTGCTGAATTTATTAGAAATCCTCCTGTTTGGTTATTATCAAAGGAGTCTAGCAGAGATATCTAACCCATGGGGCTCAATGCATATCTGAACAGGAATATCAAAAGGACACATAACATATTGGAAATTGATAAAAGAGGAACATTGTATTCATGAGATTTCATGATTTCTAGACATAGTCCCCCTGAGGAGTGAATGCACACAATCATACAGGATATATTCACGGAGCTCCCTTCTCAGGAGGAGGGGCATCCAGGATGGCACCTGATATCCAGAGGGCTCCTCTTGTCTCCTTGCCCCCTGCCCACACCCCAGTAGACACACTCTTTCATCAGAGATCGGTAATTTCCCGTTTAGCCACTTTCTGGCTTTGGCCCCAGGAGGCTTCCTCAAGTGCTCCAGCCCACAGTAACGTCTTTTCCCAACCCCCACCTTGGAATCCTTGCTAATCAGCCCAACATTTGCTTATTATGGGAGGCAGAATAATGGCCTCCCCAAAATGTCCACCCCTAATCCCTTAGAACATAGCAAAAGGGAGTTTCCAGATACAGTTAAATTGAGGACCTTAAGATAGATTATTTTGGATACCCAAGAGTTAGGTCTAACGTAATCACAAGGGTCCTGACAAGGACAAGAGGAACGCAGAATTGGAGGTCAGAGTGGTGCAATGTGAGAAGCGCTCAGCTCTAGCTCTGAAGATGGAGGAAGGGGCTGTGAGCCAGGGAACAGGGGTGGCTACTAGAACCTGAACATGGAAAGAAAATGGATTCTGCCTGAGAACCTGTAGAAAGGAATACAGCCCTGCCAACATTTTAAACCAGTGAGCTCCAACTTGGATGTTGGACTTCTAACCTACAGAATGTAAAATAATACATCTGTGCTATTTTAAGCCACTAAATTGTGGGAATTTGTTACAGGAGCAATAGGAAACTAATATACTTACTCACTATCTTTTATTCTCCTTTAATTATTGCATATGTGTGGGTTTTGCTCCCTAAGAGACCATATGCTTTTAGTAAATTGCTCTTATTCATTTCCTCCCTATTTTCCTGTATACAGGGAAACCTCATTCCTGTTAACTTTATTATCTCACTTCCTCTAGACAAGGCTGACCCTCTGCCAGCAATAGGATCAGGGAAAATAAAAGAGGCATCAGGCCACCCAATCAGTAACAACCAAACTTAGCTCACAGCAGCCACCAAGACAATGAACTAGTCCAGGGTCCCTGGCATGAAGTGATGATAGCAAACACAGAAGGTGAGCCAGCCTTGACTTATTTATATTTGCTCTAGTTACACCAGCAGGAGACCAAAAGGCAGGCCCAAGATGGTCTTGAACATAAAACTTCAGTATATTCTGCAATGCAGGACCTTAGCCATTTGATCTCAGTCTTTGTCCTCTACTCAAACTGTACCCTAAGCCCTCCTGAAATGATCTTAAGACCAAGATGGCTCTACCTGTTTGCCTCATTCGCACACAGCTATTCTTACCACAGAGTCAGTAACCCAAGGAGGAAGCCAAGTGGGGGGAAACTGGTAGGGCCTGACATCACTGAACATCAGTTAACCAGCTGTAGTTTTTCTTTGCTGCTTTGATTACAAAGGTATAACAGGCATATGCTTGTTTCTTTCACCTGGTCTGCATATATCTCACTAAATGTACTTATTTGGTTCACTTCATTTCCACTAATACAAAATATATCCAAACATGTACAGCCGTGTAATTATACATTTATGATCCCTCTAAACAAATGCATTTTATATATGTATTGTATCTATTACTAAACCTAATAGATTTCCTCACACATGTTGATTTATCACCCAACCAAATTATTCATCATGTATGTGTTAAAATATTAGCTGGATCCATCTGAAGGTTAGTTCCTTTCTTCATGCCTCTCACTTTAGAGGCATCATCTGAGGAGAGCTTTTTAGAGCTGATTTTCAAGCTCCATCAAATTGTTCTTTGTGCTTACCAAGTAGACACATTGCAAAGCTTCTACTGACAACTTGCAGAAAGATGGGAACCCAGACAAGGACTAGGAGTCAGTTGCAGAGTCATTATCATGAAGGAAGACAAAATTAGTGCTCTCAGGCTAGCTGTCATGCTATCTCCTCCCTCTCAGAGGACAGTAGTACATCTTTTGGTGACAAAGCCTCCTGCCTTTTCTGAAAATCATTTGTTCCTCATATTTAGGTAGGAGTGGAGTGGAAGCAGTACATTTTCTGACTGTCCCTCAATAGAATGACATACACTTCCTCCTTCATGTTGACCCTTCACCTGTTCTTTCAGAAGACCATGGTACCTGCCAGGGCAAGGGGAGGAAGACAAACAGTGGGTGAACTGGTGCTATAGGAATGTACTGTAAAGACAGCATAGAGTTCATAGCACATTTATAGGATGTCAGAATTACGAGAGAATTTAAGAATCTCTCAACTCAATAAAAGTCCATATATCACTGTAGAAACAGAGGCTGAAATGATTTTCTCAAAGTCATGCCCATTGTGTTAGAGGTAGGAATTAACACCCTATCTCCTGACTCAGCACTCTTTCCACTAACCCCCTCTCGCACCCCCAGCCTCGAGTCCACTGGCATAATGGAACAGGATCCAAAATCAACCACAATTTCAGACAAGATGAAGCAATGTGTATCACTAAATATAGGAAGTCAAATCATTTGGATTTTTGTTTGTTTGAACTTTGAAGTGTTTTAGACTTTTATTTTTATGAATATTGTTCTAAATCTGATTTGGGTTTATTCTTTAGCAATTTACTTACCTTACGTGGCAGCATTAACATTTCTTTTCCTTCTGGAAAACTGTCATTCTCCCAAATGTTGGTCCACGAATTGTAAATGATTTTTACCTGGTCATTGAGCCTCTCACTACAAATCACATTAGCCCTGAAGCAGGCAGATAGGCCCTTATCTTCCTCTGAGTCCATGGTGCCTGCATCCAGGGGAGCAGACCTCTTACCTGATATGGCAGATTGATAAGCCACATTCCTGAATTTCAGGCCTCCAAAGGGAACTTGAATATAATGAATTCAAGCCAAATGCCTTTACTATTCCCTTGCCTGTACAACAAAGATATTGATACCCATCTCATTAACTATTGAGAATATGTAAGATAATATATACATAGTGCCTGGCATATGGATGGAATTCACCTGATGGCAGTCTTACTATTTGTAATATTTTGCTTTGTTTCATTTTAATATGGTTTTATATAGCTTTCCATACTTACTGCATATGCAACATCTTTCAGATAATTTTTATCTAGGTTATTAATAAAACATTGATGTCCCACCAATGTTTACTTAGAGCCAACTATTCTAAAGGTTTTTATAGAGCCGGCTATTCTAAAATCCTGACCAGAGTTCATTTCCACTTGTCTTTTTTAAAACTTTTCTTTCTATATTTTTAAGGGGTATAACATGATGGTTTGATATACATATACATTGTGAAATAATGACCACAATCAAGCTAATTAAGATGTCCATCATCTTTCATAGTTAACTTTGTGTGTATGTATGTGTGTGTGTGGTGGGAACACTTGAGATTCTACTCCCTTAGCAAATTTGAAACATACAATACATTTTTATTAACTATAGTCACCATGATGCATATTAGATTTCCAGGACTTATTCATCTTATAACTGAAAGGTTGCACCCTTTGACCAATATCTCACCTTTTCTCCAACTCTCCAGCCCCTGGTAATCACTATTCTACTCTTTATTACTCTTTGTTAAGAGTTTGACTTTTTTCTCAGGCTCCCCATATAGATGAGATCATGTCGTTATTTGTCTTTCTGTGCCTTGCTTATTTCACTTAGTATAATGTCCCTCAGGTTCATCCATGTTGTCACAAATGAGAGGATTTCCTTCTTTTTTAAGGCTGAATAACATTCTATTGTGTGTCTGTACATAGATGGATAGATAGAGATATATCACATTTTCTTCAACCATTCATCCATGAATGGACACTCAGGTTGCTTCCATATCGTGGCTAGTATGAATCTTATTGTCTCTTTAGCAGCCATTCCTGTCCTCACTCCCCTAGAAGGGGCTTTATTATGCTCTAAAAATGTCCCAAGAAAATGGTATAGAAGCAAGTGTTCTCTTAGCATGTTCTTCAGTAAACTCAATGATGGAACGCTTTGATTTCTCCCTTTCTTTAGACAGTACAATCTCAGTTGAGATTTTCCAGGTAATCTAACAGTTCCAAATCTCTGCCAGGCTGAAGAGAATGGATTTGTGTTGTAGACTGTTCTTGCTGCTGCAGAGGTTACTGTTGTGACTTGGTTGCTGTTGAGTCTATATTACACATGAATTGTGAAGGAACAATAAATTTAACTTGAGCTCTGAACTTCCAAAGTGCTTTTTTTTTCTTTCAGGCTATTGTTTGTGTGACTCACCCTTGGCTTGCTCAATAAAAAGAGTAGCCTTTAGATATGACTCTTTTAATCACATGGGAATAAATGTAAGTATTTTTAAAGAGACTTTATCTTTGGGGACTGGATCTCCCTCTGCCACCCAGGCTAGAGTGCAGTGGCAGACTCATAGCTCACTGCAGCCTCAAGTTCCTGAGATCAAGTGACCCTCCTGCCTCAGTCTAAGGAGTAGCTGGGACAACAGGGGTGAGCCACCACACGTGGCTAATTCTTTTATTTCTTTTTTATTAGAAAAGAGAGAGTGTCTCACTATGTCCCCTAGACCCCTGTCCAACTCCTGGCATCAAGGAATCCGCCAGCCTTGGCCTTCCTGGTCCTTGGGACTACAGGTGTGAGCCACCATTCATGGCTCTTGTATTTATTTCTATATCAAAGTTTACTGGAATCTGATTTAAACGAATGGAAATAAACAATACAGTAAGAATTTATCAGAGCATTGTAAAAATATTTTTTCCAAACTAGATTTTTTCAAAACTGACCCTGATTTCCAGGATTTAAGAGTTATGAAAGAAGACAGTAAAATCAAGGGCCAAGTAGTCAAAGGACTATTTTTAAATCAGCAATTTTCTTAGCGACTTTTGTTATATCATACTGTTTAGTCCTAAAATAGGAGAAGTTCCAGGGATACTGGGACAAAACCTAAGCCATTAGGGAACTGGAAGTTCTAAACTTCCTTCCATTCACTCAGTAAAGGGGGATAGGCTCACAGAAGAATGGTTTTGCATTTCCCACCCTGAGACCCCAGTCTTTAGAAAGAACCCCAGAGAAATCCCTCACCTCCCTGCCACATTCCTGGAAATTGCTATCTGGGAATCGCCTTGGGTGTGCCAAATCAAATGGGAGCAGGAACAGTTTGGGCTCCTAATAGCGGAATACAAGCGGAATTCCGCTCATAACTTGGTCCGGATTTTCTGCTGGCTACTTGTGAAATCACCTGGTGAATTTGACACAATGAGTTAATTTTCACTCATCTAACATTGGCAAAAAGCCTACTAGTGTGCCTGGCATGGTGCTAATCCTCCAAGAAAAGGGCTTTTTTTTCCCCCTAACTTTGGCCTGAAGCAAAACGCCAGGCACTTCCTACAATCTCCAGCGCCTGAGCTCCTGAATGAATTAATCTCCATCCCTCCTTTCCGGAGAGGGGAAGCTTTGAAGTAAAGTTTGGAATTTCTCAAGGCCACACTAGCGCCCTCTGGGTGCAGAGTCTGGTGAGCGCCCCACAGCACCAGCCTCAGGTTTGTAACCGCCAAAGGTTTCATGGTGAGGAATTGGTGTCTGTTCTCAAGGTTGAAGGCACACACGACACCCAGGGGCAGAGTTTCCAGCCCACGCAGTGGCGTGGCCGCTTTCCTAAACATTTTGCGGTCACCATTGCGTGAGTGAAAGCCACGAGTTCTGTCCTTAGGAAAATGCACATCGCAGAAACATATTTATCAACGATTTCAGGAGATTCCTATGTTAGCAACCTCCCTTGGAAAAGGAAGTCATTTCCGCAGATGTATTTGGTAACTGGGCGCAAATAAACTACAACAGCACCAGTGGCAGGGGACCACCACTTGGTGGCAGCACGGAGGCCTTAGCAACTCCTCATGCGGCTAGGCACCCAAAGAGCAGGCTAGGACTCAAACCTAAACTGCGGGAAAGCCCCGCAGCTGCGGCCTGGGTCTCAGCAGCGGGTGTCTGCCTTAGGGCTGCGGGGCTCACTGTGCCCCGGATGAGCCATCCCGCACCCTGCCCCGAGCACAGCTCCCCTTTCCCGCTCTGTGCCTGGGGCGCGCCGGCGTCCTCCTCCGCGGCAGGCCGGTCCCGCCCAGGGTCCCGCGGCAGCCTTGCAGGCAGGCCTGAGAAGAACCAGTCTCAGAAAACCGGTCTCAAACAGTCCCAACTCCAGTTTTATTCCCTTGTAGTAGTGTAGTGCCCCTCCGGGAGTTAAGAGGGAGAGTCAAAGAAGGGCATCTGGGAAGACAGGCATTCCTGCTGCCTCCCTGAGCAGGAAGGTCACCAACCCGCCAGGGGAAAGAGATGTAGCAACAGGCACGATGTCCTAGGAAATAGCTGATTCTGGAGATTGAAGTCTGGGGTGTGGAAGGGATCCCTGGGCTATCTGGAGTTCCGAGGCTAGGACCATTCACGGCACACCTGAGGGCTAATTTCTGCTCTGCCTTGGGGAACCACGAAACCAGGGTTCTCCCTTCCCCGCACAGCCCAGGATACCACTGCTGAGCTGACCACACTGGCAGCATCCAGACAGGCTGCTGCGGATTGTGCCCTGCCTGCTTGGACCCAGAGATCCTTGGAAAACCCACATGCTTCTTTCTGCTCTCCTTAGCATCTGCAGACAGCAAGTGCCTTCCTCTGGACCTCAGCCCTTCTGGACGGGCATGAAGCTGAACTCTCAGGCAGAGTGGTCCTGAAGCCAGGCTGTGCTGGGTGTCAGAGTCCCTGTAATGGGTGTGGTGGAACGCACCTCTTCTTGAAAGTGTGTGCAGGTATGATGTGAGCAGGTTATCATCACGCAGATGTGCGGATGCGACTGCACGAGAGACTCAGAGGCAGGCTTGCCACACGTTTGAGAGTGAACCCCTAAGGATACCCCTGTGAGCCAGTGTCTGTTTTTTGTGTCTCCCTGCTTGGCAGGGTGGGCACAGCAGTGAGTTTATGTGTGTGGATGAGAGTGACTAGAAGTGAGTGTGAGTCTTAGTTAGGCAGGGACTCCACACCACTGTCAAGCTTGCCTGCTCTTTAGTGGAGGACCCGAGTGCAGGGGTGGGGGTTGGGGGGAATCCAATGCTACTGGAACATCTTGACAAACACCAGCCTGAAGCAAAGGGGCAGCTGTGCAAATGATCTGGGCAGGCGGACTGAATGAGAGGTGATGGATGCCAGAATGAGGGGGAGGGCTAGAAGTCTGGATGAAGGCTTGGGAAGCAGCTGTCCCTTGTACCTGGCTCCTCAGGCCCAGCTGGGCAGCTGTGCCCACTTATAAAGTGTAACAGATCTGAACAGCACCCTGGAACCCCCCAACCTGAGCACAGTCCGGTGAGGTGGAGATTCAGTATCCACGGAGATTTTACAGAATCCCCTATGTGGACCAGGAAACACTACTATCTAGTTGGGGGCCAGGCACTGAGATACTTCTCACAACCTTTCTTCAAGATGCGACTATGGTCCCTATTTCAAAGATGGGTACATTGAGGCTCAGAGAAGTTACTTGCCCATGATCACACAGTCTTGAATTGGCACAGCTGGAATTGAGTTCACAGCTAACAAAGTTCTTGCTCCCAGCCCCATCTCCTGCCCTGGCCCACTGTGGGTGATACCAGCTGCTGGGATCAGGCAGCCTGTTGGGACCTGGAATCCACCCTGCAGCGCATTAACCCTTCAACCCTCACTTGGGCAAGGAGCTAGGGTCAGACCTGGGGGAGCCAGGAGTCCTTACAATCCTGAACCCTGCCCTGTAAGCCTCACAGCTAGGGGTGGAGTGGGGCACAGGTTCAAAGCCCAGTAGGACTGGAGGTGAAATCTACTGTGATCTCAAACTGCACTCAAATTCCTACTCACATTAAGGGCATTTCTAATTGGTCCCCCACCATCCCCCACACACACTTCCATTAATGACCTCAATGCAAATACAAGTCAGGCCACCTGACTGGATCCTCCAGGTTCTGGAAGCATGGGGGTAATGACGAAATCTGGCTGGGGCACAGGACCCCTCTCCCATTGGATGATTGGTGCTCAGGGACCCCACCCAACCCACAGCAGGGGAATAAGAGCAGCCACTGGCTCTGGGAGGCATCAGAGCTACTGCCCAGACCAACAGTCCTGCTGCTTCCACAGGACTCTCCTGAACCACAACACTGCTGCTGCTGTCCCTGCTCCAAGTCACTGTCCTCCAGGTGAGTCCTGAGATTCCTGCTCAGGTGTCTCATTCTAATTCTCTCTCCTCCCTTCCTCTCTCTCCATTAGTCTTAGTTTATCTCCCTGCCACTCTCAGTCTCTCTGTCCACTTCTGTCTCAATCTCTTCTAGTCTCTGTTACTCAGCAATTCATACCAGGCTTCTGCCCCAGGTAGGAGTGGACAGTCTCCTTCCATTCCGGGAGCTCCTTGCTCCACTCTTCCTCCGCGGCTTCCCACTCCAGTCTCACTCTCTTCTCCTGCACACAGGCTTAGGCCAATCTCCCCACACTGGGGGGTCCCAGGCTCCATGCAGGGAGCAGAACTGAGGAGTTGCTTTCCTCAGACAGTGCATCCGGGGATCCCGTCTGGAGCCTACCGGTCCCCTAGAAATTGGTTCAGACCTGGGCCAGCGTGAATGGGTAGTAAATGGGCACAACCACCCAGTGGCAGACAGCCCTAAACTGCAAGCCCCAGTCGCTGGCTCTGGGAGCATAGAGAGAAGTCTGGGATTCCAACTTAAGACTCAGTTAAGCTTGGTTCTTGCAGGGGACTGAGTTGCCAGAGGGCAGAGCAGCTGAGCACTAAAATTGGTACTTCTGTTTGTCAGAGATTCCCAGGGAGAGAGATTCCCTCTCTACATATCCCTTTTCTCTCCCCAACCCAGGTGTGTGCAATAGCCCTGAGGAGGATAGCTCTGGGTTTCCTTATGAGAGCAGCTGATGTCATAGGGAGAAACCAGAGTGTCCTCCACAGAGACCTGGCTAAGGGGTTTGTGTGTTTGTGTGTGTGGGTGTGTGTGGGTGTGTGTGCAGCTTTCGGGTAGGACTGAGATGTCACCACCCAGCTGTCCCGCTAGAACGCTCCTCCAGCTTTGCCAAACTGCATGCTACAGGCCTACCGGACCTTCCAGCAGTCCACTTTGCTGATGAGGAAATAAAGATGAAGAGAAATGTAATTACCAGTCTGATGCCACAAAACCAGGGAGATAGGGGCAGGACAGAAACAGCACAAGAGTCCACATATGTGAATTCACAGACCTTTGAACTAGTGCAGGCAGTAACATCTTTCTTCCCATGCAGAGGGGCATCATGGGCTTCCAGAAGTTCTCCCTCTTCCTGGCTCTCAGCACCTTGGTCCTGTACCAGGTGGACAACCTCCATGCAGGGCCATTCCGGTAAGACAACCTGAAGCCAGGAACACACTTCCCTCCCACTGCCCCTTGGATCAAACAATTCCTTGCATCCTAGTTTTGGTGTGCTGTGCTGAATGCTTAAAATCTAGGGCAGGGGGTGAGGGGGGGAGTTGAGGGGTGGGAGCAAGTATGTATGTATGTGTACACATATATAAATTTTTCTGATATAAAGGTGTGTAGCACACAATTTATAAATAGTAATAAGGTATACAATATTCTTTACTGTAAATTTCATATAGCCCATTGAATCTTACAAAATGCTTTCGTTGCTTCTTACCAAATTTGTATCTGTAGCTGAACATAATATATCCAATGCAGCCTTGACTTCAAAAATGAATTACATCTTAATCTACTACCTAGTTTACCATAAATTTGGTGTTATTACATCTAATATGTGATCTGTTACTCTATTTGACACCCACATACAAATTTATTACACTGAAAAATTTTTCAGAATTTCATCATTTAATTTTTAGTAATGGTTTCACTTAACATTCAGCTTGCAAGATTCCTGAAAATTTAAGCATCATCTTTCATGAACCACTTACAAACCACTGCTTGGAGACCACACCAGTGCCTGGCTCCTGTTGAGGACACTGACCTCCTGCCCTGTCACTGGGAGTTGGGTTGGCCACCCCCTCAAAGGAGGAGGCAAGGACCAGGAACCCTGGCTGCATATCCTGGGGAGAGGGTGGACAGGAGCTAACAGCCTGCATTGGGTTTGCTTCCCTCCCTAGGTCCTCCCTGCAGAGCATCCCAGAGCTGGCTGGGCTGAGTGAGGATCAACTGCACAACCTGCTGGCTGCACTGGTGCAGGACTATAAGCAGATGAAGGCCGATAATCCGGCGCAGGGGCTGGAGACAGAGGGCTCCAGGTAAGGCTCCCCACACCCAGCACAGGGCCTTCTCTCCCCCTCACACTCAGGAAGGCGTAGCCCAAGTAGGAGAGAACACGCTGGCCAGGGTCCAGCAGGCTGTGCTTGTCCACCAGGACCTGGGGCCCAGCCGTTCTCAGGTCCCATGGGAGTCAGAGGTCCTGGTACACCTGGAAGGACTGTGATTAGACATTAAAAAACTCCATTTCTGAAAGCTTTCAGGAAATGAAATGGGGAGATGTGCAATGGCTCACTGCAGGAATTGCCCTTGCAGTACTGGGCAGACCTCCTAGCATCACATGAGTTAAGACTGGTAAGGATGAAGTGGATAGACCTGGTGTATCTCAGGAGATTTTAGAAACTTGGCTCCACCTTGTTTATCTGCAGATGACATTCTTTCACATCTGCAAGGAGCCTTCATCTCACATTTGCAAGGTGAAGGTAAAGCCTTTGCGGGGGGGGGGAGGGACAAGTAGAGCAGTGTTGGAGGTAGGTCTGGGTCTCTGGATGTGCAACATCCATAAAGATGTGCATGTTGTCACCAAGCCAGGATGGGCACCTTTCCCTAACCCACCCTCCATGTGCTCCCTGAGCCTTAGCAGAGACCAGCCTGACCCCAGCCCCGCCTGGGCAGAGGCATGTGTTGAACCTTCATCCACCCCAAAAACCCCTCTGCCGAGCATTAGGACTGAACAGCATGTGGAATGCCAGGAAAGATCACCCTTCCCCACAGTGCCCTGGCTCACTGAACCTCTGAGCTCTCCTGATGGAGGATGTGAGAGCTGCCCACCAGCCTGGTCCAATCATCCAAGTGACTGTCCACAGGGCAGCCCCTGGTGCATGGTAATGTCTGGCATGTCTTTTCCCTGCAGCCTGGACACCGCCAGATATAAGTGGTGCGGAAATCTGAGTACTTGCCTGCTGGACAACTACATGCAGGACCTGAACAAGCTTAAAACGGCGAATAAAACTGATACTGGTCCTGAATCACCTGGAAAGAAAAGGGATATGGCCATCAAGTTGGAGAGAGACCACAGCCCTCATGTTGGCATACCCCAGGATGCCAACTAAACTCCTCCCCTTCCTTTCTAATTAACTTTCTGGCTTCCTTCCTGTAACTTGATGCATGTGGTTCCTCTCTGATTGCTCTTTGGGCTGTTATCAGTAGCTTTCCTTGTGGCAGAGGATGTCTAGAACCTCAGGTGGGAAGAGAAAGAGCAGGACTCACAGGCTGAGGGAGAATCAGCCCGGAAGAGATCAGAGAGCAAGGGCAGCCCAGAGTCCCCAAAGGATTTCATAGCAGAGCTTCTATATCCTACTTATGAATGGGCTATTCATTTGGGAAATAAAGCTATTATTCTAAAAGGATCCGAGTTGTGGTGATCATTGCTCTAGCCCATGAGACAGGCTTCATGGTGTCTAGGACCTGTACTTAGAAGTAGCCTTAACACTAGGGTAGCAGGACACAGGGTATACTGTGGATGGTCCCCGTGACCGAGCTCAAGCAGCAAGAATAGGGGTGCTAACAATCAGGTAAGCACCTCTGGGACTGGATGGAGCAAACTCCACTCTGCTCCTCTTCCAGGTAAGACTGGGGAACTTTTATTTTCCTAAGAGGGGGTATTTGGTGTAGGTGACTGGGGTGTGGCTTCTACAGTTCTTGTGAATGGGGTTGGGCATGGTGCCATCATTCACTCTGGTCTAAAAAATCTTTGCCAATTTTTAGTCTATTTATACAGGAAATATTGGACATTACAGCTCTTTCTTCCATGGCCAGTCACCCAGAGTCACCTTTGGGTTTTCTGATGCCCCACGGGAATGTCTATAGGGAGTGATCATGGCATTTTCCCTAATGGCCTTTTGACTTTGTGCTCAGATAATTGTGTTTGGGAGAAACACTTAAGGTTAATTGGCACCTCTCAGAGCCTCACTTTACCATGATGGTCCCATGGGGAAGGCTCCTCCCCCAGCCTCTCACTCACAGATCTTCTATTATTTCTTCATCTCGAAAATCAGCATTACCACCCAGAAGAGAGCCTGCAACACTGCCACCTACATTACTCATCAGCTGCCAGGCTTGCTGAGCAGATCAGGGGGTGTGGTGAAGAGCAACTTCATGCCCACCAATGTGGGTTCTAAAGCCTTGGTCGGCATCGCAGGGACCTTCAGGCCTGAGCAGATAAATGTCTCCAAGAAGGTGACCACCTTTGTACCATGGGATGGGAGCACAGATGACAGGGTATTGCAAGGCTGTAGTTTATGCTCTGAGCACCATTGGGCCCATAAGGTTGGGAAAAATCCACAGGGGAAAGTACCGAAACCAATATCTGGAGAGGACACTGAGATCCAATAGCTGAAAGCCTAAAATTTGGATTCTCTCCATTTTCCTGTCTCTGCTTGTAACACTGAGATCATTAGACCAGGAAATATAGATGCTGTTCATTTCAAACACTGTTCTTTACCATTGTAATTGTGATTATTCTAGCACTTGAATTTGAAAGATAATGACAGTATCCTTTTAGAATATACATTACAAAGTCGTATACTCCTGAATTAAGAGCATAGACTTGAGTTCAAAAACTGTTTGCCCTCTACTAGCTATATGAATATGGACCAGTCACTTAACTCTCTCTGAGCCTCGGTTTCCCTATCAGTACATTGAGAGCTACAAAGTACCCACCTCCTAGCAGTAATACAAAGAGCAAATGAGATAATACATATCAAGTGTCTGACAATTAATCAGTAACTGAACTCTAGCTGTTGTTTTCTTTTCCTCCTAGTTCGCAATGAAGCCAAACTCTGTATCTTTTAACGTATAATGAAAGCAATTTGTAGGAGAGGCTCCATGGAAGGCATACATATTTACATCCTTCTTGATATTGAAAACTATCTTCTTTGACTTCAAGGAACTAAAGTTAAGGGCAGAATCAGCTCATTGCAGTTATCTATTGTGGATGTGTTCCATATTTGATTCTATATTCAATAAATATAACAGCATGTCTCATGGGCTTATCTGGTAGCAAATCTTGGCCCTATCAGCCATCCTGTTAACATTGGCAGCTCTGTTAAACCTCAGGGGGACATGAAATCACTGCCTCTTGGGCGTCTGGGGACATATGGTAATGCTGTGCCTTGATGGAACTATTTGTTTAAAGAAATGTCAGTGTTGGCATTTGTGAACTTCATCAAAATTAAAAAGGCATTTTCGATACCTTTAAATGGAATCTCTGCTGCTGTTTTGCTGTTTTTCCCAGGAGAGCTTCAGGGGCCCATAAGCACTTTGTTGACCAGGCTAACGCATCTGAAGCTAAGGCAACACACTTGGGATGGATCCTCAGTGTCTTATACCCTCAGTCTCTAGTGAAACATCCCTCATTGAAATTAGAGCTTTGTGAGTGTCAAAGAAGACAATTCACATTTATTTTCAGAGTACACTGGTCCCCAGCTCCAGAGGTTATCCATGCACTTCTCCTGGACTTAGGTTTGCCCTTTCCCCATCCCTGCCTGTCATCCCCATGAGAGCCCCTCCCTGTACACCTTGGCCTGCAAAGCCATTTACAAACGATGGCTCACAGTTTTAAATGGAGATCACACACTAGCGAACGTAGAAGGTCATCCATGCCATCCAATCCAACTGGTGTATTCAGTGAGGGCCACAGAATTGTCTTCCACGAGGTCCAGCAATAAGTTTACCAGAGACATTCATACACTTAACAAATATTCATACTTACTGAGTGCCTGATATATGCTACGCCCTATTCTAGGCACTGGGAATAGAGAAATGAACTGAACAGAATGGACAAAACTCCCTGCACTCAGGCTTACATTCTAGCTGGAGGAGATGGAGATAACGCATGCTGTGGAATCACAGACCCTCAATATTAGAAGGAAGCTGGAATGTCAGATGGTCTGAGGCCCTTTTCAATGTAGGAATTTCCCAGCATCAACATCCCCAGCATCCTCTGAGACCTCCAGTGACAAGCTGCTGAGTACAACTCCCAAGTGACTGGGAAGCCAGTTCCACTGGTGGGCAGTCATTTAATTAGTTTAATTAGTTAGTTAGCTAGTTATTTAGAAAAGTCAGCCCCTTCTACTCACTGGCTCTAATTATTTTCTCAGGATCACATAGAAGTATGTCCCTTTCTCCCCTTCAATCTGTACTCAACACCATAGCTCCACCATCACTGTAAAAGGTATTAAATGGATCAGACCACAACTCTCCAATGTTCAAAACACTCCAATGACTCCCTATCTCACTGAGCAAATACCTGAGTCATTGTAGTGGCATACAAGGTCCAAGTTGATCATCCCTTCCTCTCCTCTCACCACCATCCTCATCACCTGCCTGGCCTCATCTACTCCTCATGCTCCCACACACTGGCCTGTGTACTATTCCTCAACTTCTATCTCCCACATTCAACCACTGAGAGTCTTTGCATGTGCTGGTACCTCTGTGAAGAACACTCATCCTATGGCCCCATCTCCTCTTGATCATTACTCAAATGTGAAGATAGCCTGACCGTGCTTTCCATAATTGCACCCCACCAACATACCCTAGCCCTCTTCTTTGCTTAATTTTCTTCTCATTATTGCTTACTTACTTCTTACCTCCTACCATCCCTATATATTTTGCTTATTTGTTTGCCGTTTGTACCCCTTGCAGCCATAAATGCAAGGATCACACAGGCACGGATAGGGCTATTTTGTTAATTGCCTTATCCCCAACATGCAGAACAGTGTGCCTGGCACAAGGTAGCACTCAATAAATATTCATTGAATGAATGAGGGAATTAATGAAGTTGTCTTCTTCCCTTTATGTTTGTGGTCAGCTCTCAGGATCCCTCTGGCCCTGATTTTCTTTAGGCTAAATTGTCCAAGGGCCTTAATCTTCAGCAATTACAGCACCTGGATTGTGAATCCCTCAACTGCCTGAAGACTTCAATGGCTACTAGTTTGTCAACAGCTCAAGGATTTCACTCAAAACAACTTCTTCAGCTTGGACACACTTCTAATCCCACCTTTCTCCTCCACTTGATTAATTGTGACCAACTCTTCTTCTTCCTTTTCCCATGCAATAAACAAAGCAGACAGGCAGAGTACTTCTAGGTGTGACAACTATGATGGCTATGTAAGTTCAAATTAGGAGGGGAAATAGCAGAAAGACAGTTTTAGTCTTGGGGCCAGGGAAGCTTCACCAATAATAAAGCTAATACTGTATTTAATTAATAGCAGGACCCTGTGGATATTTTTAAAATAACCCAGAACTCATAGAGTGAAAGAGTGTGATTAATTCGAACCCTCAAACAGAGCATAGGGTTCATTGGATCAAGAACCTTAGAAGAGATCTAAGAAGTTCATAAGTCAATCAAAGTACAGCCTAGAGAAACCATGATTTTGGTGCGGCTGCAGCATCAGTCTTTACTACTCAATAAGCTATCACAGAAAAATTCTGTTTTTTGGTGCTAATTAAGGCTCATCCCAAACAATCAGAGCCTCAGTATATATGCTGTCACTGATTGAATCATTGCTCCCAATGTTTCCCTATACTATAGCAGTATTATATACTTTCACCATTGCCATGCCTTCAAGAGTGGGTAAAGTTGACTTCTCCACTTCTTGACTCTTGGCTCAGCCATGTTTTGGCTAATTGGACATTGATAGACATGATGCAAGCGGAGGCTTGAAATATGTTTATGTGGTTGGGTTTCGGGCTCTTGTGCTTCTGCCACTGTCATGAAAAGAATATGCCCCAAGTGTCTGCCTTAGTCCATTTTGCATTGCTATTACAAAATACCACAGACTGGGTAATTTATAAGGAAAAGAAGTGTATTTCTGGGGACTAGGAAGTTCAAGAGTGTGGTAGTAGCATCTGGTCAGGGCCTTCTTGCTACATAACATGGCTGAGGACATCACATGGTGACAAGGCAAGAGCATGTATTTCAGCTCTGGTCTCCCTTACTCTTCTTATAGTCATCAGTCCTGTCATGGAAGCTCCGCCCTGATGAATTCATCTAATCCTAATTACCTGGATCCATTCCTAACCAACACTGGCTGAGATCAACCTCATCCAAACTATCCCACAATCCATGAGCAGGAAAATAAATATTCGTTATTGTAAGCCATTTGAGGTTGCTTACATGTACTGTTATTGTGGCATTGGTTAAGTGATTCATACCATTTGGGGGTGTTATGGATTGAACTGTATCCTCCCAACATTTGTATGTTGAAGCCCTAACTCCCAATGTTATAGTATTTGGAGATAGGGCTCCTAGGGAGGTAAAAGAGGGCATAAAGGTGGGGTCCTAGTCTCATAGGACTGGTATTCTCTTAAGAAAGAGACACAAAAGCACCTGCTCTCTCTCTCCATGTGCATGCAAACAGAGAAGAGGCCAGGTGAGGACACAGTGAGAAGGCAGCCACCTGCAAGACAGGAAGAGAAGCCACACTAGACACCAATCTTGATTGCACCTTGACTTTGAACTTCCAGTCTCCAGAACTGTGACAAAATTAATTTCTGTTATTTAAGCTCATTATTTTCTTTTACTTCTCAAGCCACTGTGGAATCCAGGTTGTGGACTTTAACTCTCGAGTGGTTTTACTTTGGTGGGTGTCTATTGCACTGTTCTGTTTATAATGCAGGTCTAAGTACTTCCTACATAGCAGTCCTGGTCTTCACAAATTCCATCACTAATTGATTGTCTGGGAAACTCTTCATTTCTCCCTCTTAGATGAAGCTTAGCTTTGCTGGGTAAGGAATTCTAGGTTGGCCATTATTCTGTTTTAGAAGATTGAGGATAGGTGCCCAGTCCCTTCTGGATTATATGGTTTCAGTGGAGAACTCTGCAGTTAGTCTGATAGGTTTTCCTTTGTAGGTTATCTGCTATTTTTCTCTTACTGCTTGAAGGATTGCTTCTTTAGTGTCTACTTTGGTCAGCCTAATAACTATGTGATGTCGTTATTGCCTTTCTTATTGAGTCTCCCAGGACTTCTGTGTGCTTCTTGTACCCGGACATCTAGATTTCTGGCTAGGCCAGGCATATTTCCTCCAGTACGTAAAGAAATATATATTCCAGCCCATGTGTATTTTCTTCCTCTCTCTGGGATACCTATAATTCTTAGATTCAGTTTCTTTACATAATCCCACATTTCTTTTATAATTTGTTCTTGTCTCTTCCTTCTGTATTCTTTTCTTCATCCTATTTGTCTAGCAGATAGGCATTATCTTCAAGCTCTGAGATTCTTCCCTCTGTATGATCCATTCTTAATCCTTTCGTTTAAATTAGAATCCATTGTTCAGTGTCCAATAATTTTTTGGGGGGATAACTTTACTCCCTGATCTTTCATGTTTCCTGAGTTCTTTCACTGATTCTTTCTCATCAAGATATTTGGTCAACAACTGGGGGTGCTAGGACTGGTTTATGGCTCTATTTCCAAGTCCTCGAAGGAATGTTCTTTGACAATGATGGGAAGAGATACTCTGGTCATATACTGTCCTTAGAGGTATTTTAGCCAATTGGCTTACCTCTGACCTATTGTCTTCACCTCTTGCCAATGGAGATTAGTGAGCCTGGTCCTCCAGCGTAAGCTCCCAGGTGGTGGGTTGCACTTGTGTATGACTCCACTGCGCTCTAATAGCTTGAGATGGAAGGCACTGTGTTAAGCTGCCACTTTAAGTAGTCCAAGTGACAGCAACTGCAGTGCACTACAAGTACAGGCTGCTAGCTGAAAATCAAAATAGTAGAGCTTTTGCTATGACTGCCCAGCCAGACACATTTCTCAGCCTCTCTTACCACCAGGTGAGGCCATATGACTAATTACCAGTGGAAAGTGAGCAAACACTCACAAATTTCACGTCCCTTGTTTAAAAGTATATTCTTGCTCTGTACTTTCTCTTTTCCCTTTCCCACTGACTGGAAGATGAGTGTAACAATGTCCTAGCTTCAACCATGCAGGTGAGGACAAGACTGTAGGAGATGGCAAAGCAACATGAAGCAACAAAACTCTACTATTTTGATTTTCAGCTAGCAGTCTATACTTGTAGTGCACTGCAGTTGCTGTTATTTGGACTACTTGAAGTGAATTTAAGGGTAAAAAATTAGTCTCTGCTTTTTATCTCCATAGGAAACAATTGAATTTGTGCATAGTACCTTCAGTTAGGGGGAGAACTATAAAAGACCAACCAGCCTGAATATGTCACCTGTTCTTATGTGAGAAATAAACTTCTATCTTACTTCAGCCACTATATTCCTCTATCTTGTTTACATTACGTTAGCCTGTATTGTAACTAATAAAACAACTGTTCTTGGTTTTATTTCCCTAAATTTTTCTGATTCATGTTTTATCTCTAACAAAATACTGTAGGCTTTCCCTTTTTACCAGGTTTTTCATAATTATATACAGACTATATTGATTCTATGTGTAAAGTATGGGGAAGTATGTTTTTTATTTCCATCCCAAATCTACCTTATATTAGTTACATAATTTACCTGTATCACTTATAATAACTATACAAAGCCCTGAGTTCAGATAAAAGTAACTTTCATGAATTCGTTTAATAGGAATTTCCTAAGTACAAAGTTAATAACTTAGTGCTACAGTGCTCTCTACAACACTAAGGGTAAGGTATACAGAAAAGCGATAAGACATTGTCCTTATGCTTAAGAAACTCAGAATCTAACCAGGAAGGTAACTGTATATCTAACTAAAATAAATGTAAAGATACTTTAACAGTAATATTTGTTAAACACTATAAAATATTTTTAAGAGAACATTCCAACCAGGGGACATTGCATTCCAGGAGGGGCAGGGGAAGAAAGTCACCTGAGACAGTCCAAGCCACTATTATCTCTCACTTGGACAACTGCATCTTCCTGCTTCTACTCTAGCTACTCCCTGCCCATAGCCCATAAACAAGTCAGAATAATCTTTTTAAAACATGAATTATATCATAAAATTGTCTCATGACTTCCCATTAGAGTGCAATTAGAATGAAATGCAAATGTAAACAAGGTTTACAAGGCCCTACGTGATCCATGCTCTTCTTATCTCTTCTACCATTCTCCAGCCACACAGTTTTATTTCTAACTCCCAAGCATACCAAGCTCTTTCCTACAACAGGGCCTTTGTCTTCGCTAGCTCTTCTGCCTAGAATATGCTTCCCCCAGCATGATCACCTCCTTTTTAACACTGATGTGCCAGTTAAAATGTCACCTCTTCAGAGAGGCTTTCCCTGACCACTGTACCTAAAGCACCTCCGCCACCTCCATCACCCAAGGCCCCAGTATCCCTTCACACTAGGGATACTCGTATCCCTTCATTGTGTTTTATTTTCTTCATGCATCCAGTCAGAGAATTTACTTTACTGTGCTTTCATTTTCTATTTCCCTCTGCTAAAATTTCTTTAAAGCTCCATGAGGGCAGGAAACTGATGGGTCTTGTTCACAGTACTAATCACAGTACCTAGAAAAACAGCCGGCACATTTGTTTGTGGTCAATAAATATTATTAAATACACCAGGCATGGTGGCAACAGCCCGTGGTCCCAGCTACTCCGGATGTGTGGCATAACCATTACTTGAGCCCAGGAGTTCGAGTCCAGCCTGGGCAAAGGAGACCCTGTTGCTGAAAAATATATGTACATATTTTTTCTTTATTTAACTATATATATTTAACTGTATATACTTAAATACATATACTGTATATATATAAAACTGTATTTAAATATATACAGTTAAATAAAGAAAAACGGCATGTAAGCTGGATTGTTAGGAGTTGGAAACAGAGTTCGTGAAGAGGAACAAAGAGAGATGGGAAAAAGGAAATCAAACACATTGCATCTTGCCCACAGCTTCGATTTTTTATAGATTTGTAGTTTAATCCAATAGACTATTATAGTTGGGAGATTTCCTAAACATTTTATCTTCGTCATTCTGAGCATGAATACACTTTAAAACATCCCCCGGCTTTTCTTAAACACTTCCCTTGGTATGTAAATCATCATCTAACCTATTCTGATTCAAGCAACTCCAAACAATTACACAATTTTCTCATATTAATCCCAAACCAGTCCACCTGTTATTTACACGCAGTAGTCTTAGTCCTGACACTAGAGGTTCTCATGAAGATAGGAAGTTTAATCCTATTTCAGGTGTCAGCCTTTCAAACATTTAAAAACATCTCTACTATCCTCCTAAAAGTAATAAAAAATAGGTAACATTTATCGATACTATCTACTAGTCTCTGGGCTCAATACATGAATCACTCATTTACCCCTCACAACTACTGAGTGACAAACTTATGACTATGACTGTTTTGGAAACAAGAAAACTGAGGCCTGTATTGGGTAAACTTCCTAGGATCATCAAGCTAGAAAGTGCTACAGCCAGAATTCAAGTGTGGGTGGTCCAATTCCAGAGCCTATATCTTAAGGGTAAGCCTCACTCTCTAAATCACTCCTGCTCTTTGTACTGTTTGTACTAGGCCACTATGTGCAAATCTCTCAGATAACGATCCTAAGACACAGAACTTGACCCACTGCCTTCAACCTAAAGATAAAGGGAATATTGATTCTCATGCATTTATAAAAAACAGGGTATAATACAAGACATAACAACAAATAAGAGGATAAGCAATGTAAATATTAACATTTCTCTGCAAATACTAACCGATCTTTTCATTTTTATGACTAAAATTCCTCTTTGTTCAGCATACATCCAAACTATTTGAAATACATTCTGTTTCCTAAATACACTCTTTATTTCTTTTTTTTTTTTATTTTTTTTTATTTTATTCTTTTTTTTGAGACAGAGTCTCACTCTGTTGCCCAGGCTAGAGTGAGTGCCGTGGCATCAGCCTAGCTCACAGCAACCTCAAACTCCTGGGCTCAAGCGATCCTCCTGCCTCAGCCTCCCGAGTAGCTGAGACCACAGGCATGCGCCACCATGCCCAGCTAATTTTTTCTATATATATTTTTAGCTGTCCATATAATTTCTTTCTATTTTTAGTAGAGATGGGGTCTCGCTCTTGCTCAGGCTGGTTTCGAACTCCTGAGCTCCAACGATCCGCCCGCCTCGGCCTCCCAGAGTGCTAGGATTACAGGCGTGAGCCACCTCGCCCGGCCTACACTCTTTATTTCAATACTTCTCTACCTTTGTTTACATGACTCTCTTCCTAAAAGTCCTTTCTTCCATTTTTGCAGTGATTAGTATCTTCTGTGTCTTTAAAAAACAAATTGTGGGGCTGTGAATGAACTATAAGGTGTAGGAATCAGAACTAACCAAAAGCCTTGGCCCAGGGACCATCAGTGAGATATTCTACTTGAAACCAGGCACAAGGCTGAGAGGATAAAGACGCTGTTCAAATTTCTGCCCAGAGATGGCTAGTGCCCAGAGCAGTGCTTGGCACATAGTAGACACTGTGCAAATACCGATAGGAGAATAATAGTGGTGCAACCATTTGTTTTTGCTTTTTTGTTTTTGTCTGGGTTATTCATCATTACTGCTGCTTTGTTGGATCCTTGCTGGATCTGGGTATCAAACTTTGTAATCTGGAGTCAGAGCATACTAGAGGGAGGAAAATTTTAAGTTCTCTTAGGGCAGTCTGGAGGGAATAGTTGAAGAAAAGTATGACGGAGAGGAAACAGCAGAAGACCAAGAGCTCATTGGGGTGGAGAGCAAATGAGAAACCGTTCTTGGCAATTAGAGGATGGAGTGAAGGACAAAAAAAATTAAAAAACCAAAAATGCCTACTGTAAAAATTCATCTTTTTTTAAAACCTGGCTAGCAGTGATGTGATTCTTTCTGTAACCCTCATATCTTTAATCAAATCAATGGTATTTTTTAATGTTTCTTAAGATTGGATTTTTTTCTTTTTTTGAGACAGAGTATTGTTCTGCTGCCTGTGCAGTGGGCTACAGTGCAGTGGCATCATCATAGTTCACTGTAACTTCAAACTCCTGGGCTCAAGGGATCCTCCTGCCTCAGCCTCCTGAGTAGCCGGAACTACAGGCACACACCACCATGCCCAGCTAATTTTTTCATTTTTCTATTCTTTGTAGAGACAGAATCTTGCTCTTGTCCAGGCTGGTCTCGAATTCCGGGACTCAAGCAATCCTCCTGCCTCGACTTCCCAGAGTGCTAAGATTATAGGTGTGAGCCACTGCACCTGGCCTAGATTTGATATTTTTGAGAAAAACAAGGATGAGTTTTGAGTTTTAACTCGGAGTTCACATGGGGTACGATCAAAGATAGCACACACAAAAACTAGAACCCAGAGACCATAAGGCATGAATAACGGTTTGAGCTGATCCATTAAATCATAATGGTTATCCTGACCACTATTATTTAATAAAAGACAATTTGTCTAGAAGGTAGGCTTCTTCCTCGAGCTATTCACCTGCAACCATCTGAAGAGATCCCTATTAGAAAGGTGGCAGATATTTTGGTGGGGAAGTGGATCTATTTCAGTGCCCAAGAAAACTCAGCAAGCCGTGCTAGAAATAGTTGCTCACTCCTCTAAAACCCTGAATCTGTAATTGACCCTAGAAAGAGACTGCAGTTGGTCTCTACACGTGCCTTATAAGACTACTCTTTCAATTTTTGAAAACTCCTAAAGTTTTCTAAGTTATTCTAAGGCCATCAGCATAGCATAGCACATGATATAGCACATATCACTGATGTCCTCTCTGAAGATCAAATTGGGGCTGCTGGCCTTCTTCATGCCCCTCAGTGGTTCTGCTCTCCAAGAATCAGTCATTCTATCCTTATGTCAACAGCAGTAGCACATGATGCTGGCTTGGAGCCCCTTTGCAAACATCTGGAAACATCTTGGCCTATGAACTCTTCACGGAGAAACTATTAAGGATGAGCCAATCAGCCTAAGACTAACATTTTAAAACTTTTTATTGCTGTGTGCTATTTTTTCATATAAACTTATGAATCTGCCCTTTACATTAGATCTAAATGTTTACCAATTCTGTGTTCCTCTCCCCTTCGGCTCCGTTCTACACTCCCTCCTTCTCATCCCCCACTAACTTGCCTGTCTCCACCAAAAGAAATCAGCTTCTGTCTTCCCAAGCAGGAGCATACAAAACATAAAAGAAATGTCACAAAATAGGTGAGCATTAAAAATGAAGCCTTTTAACACAACTCAAATCCCTGGTAAGCCCTGCTAGATAATGTCCGACTTTGAATTCCCACTATGATCTTCATTTATAATTTTACCCATGTAAGTCATGCTTCCACAGACTCTTTATTTGCTAATAGAAAACCTCCCTTGCTTCCAACCAAGACCCCCCTGAGCATGGTGTTGTGGGAACGTCTGGGGTGAGGGTTTCTCATGCATGCTCACAAGTAAGACATGTTAGTCTCCACAGGGCATCCACCAGCACTCTGCTATGGTGCCCACGGGTGATGTCTACTGCTGCAGCCTATGTCTATACATGAGCCCCGTCCAGTAGAAACCATCGCCTTCCATTTGGCCAGCAGCTCTTTGGGGAGCCATCCCTGCTCTGTTTTCAGTTGTCTGGAGATGGCTGAGACTCCTCATAGACTGGTACTCCAAGCACCTGTCCATAGTGTCTACCCCTTCAGTTGTGCCTGTCTCTGCAGCCTCATTTCACATACCAGGAGCAGTGCTTTCAGTAAGATGCCCCTGAGAATACAGAACTGATGAGTGCCTGAACAACAGGAATTCACAAGCCAATTTCATGTGGAAAGTATTTAAAAGTGAAGAAAAAAGTATTCTGCACAAGTAAGTTTGCTTCCCCTCAAACAAAATTTAAGATTACATTTTTACTCATATTTTTTCAGTCCTTAATATTTCAATGTTATCATTAATTTACAAAAAGATTTAGTATTTTGAATTTCTCAAGGTTATTTGACTATAAAACCTTTATTCTTGGGCCACTGATTAACATCTACCTGAGCCAGCATTTTCTACAAGCAGAATTTGGAAAGCACTGGAAAGATTTTTTCCAGAATGAAATTGATTGAAATTGATGAATCGTAACCCTTCAAATATGCTCCTTAAACAGTGTTATTTGTCCACATTTTTGTTGTTCACATCCATCCCACAAATTTCCACTTCAAACAACTTTGCTCACTAGCCTTTTGTAGGTAATATCTAAAATGTTTTTCATAAGTTTAAATAGTTGTAAAATATGAACTTTCCAGTATTTTATAAATATTGACATTTTACATTACATTGCTATTACATTGCTCTTTCAAATACAGCCTTTGGAATCTACATACCACAGCAATTTAATAACGACATCATCTACTTCAAAAATAAAAGAGCAAGCTCTTCTTGAACTGTCAAAAATCTTACATTACTCTTTTTCCTTGAATTTTATCATAATTTATTACATTTCATTGCTTAGAGTCTTTTATTCATCCCATTTTATTCTTCTTGAAAAAAGAGATGAATATATTTTTTATTTCTAATGTCTATAATACTCTACAAAATTTTCTTTGGAAATGAATTATTATTATAAATAATAGAATTGACTAAAACATTAAAATTTATTACATAATTACTTAAATAATTACTAAATATAAAAGTCAATTTTTACTGGAAATGCACCTCTTAACAAGATGGATAGGATATTTTTTAATCATTTCCAGTATCCATGGAAAAGTCCTACATATTACTAAAATGAAAAAATGCTCAGCAGCAATTCTATATACTATTTTTTGTAGTTGTTGTTTTAATGGATATAAGAGCTGAGAAAATGAGAATGAGGATAGAAGAAGTTTTGTTTCAGCAATGTTATAATACTTTGAACTACTTCTGAGTTAAATGCTAGAAAGCACCTAGTGATCTAGCTTCAAAAATGATTTTAATAATCTGTAAGATGACATCTTAATTAGGTTCTTTTTCAATTTTATTGAAAACAAATAATTGGAAACCATTTGACTTGCCAAAGATGTTTAACTCAATATTTACCCAATCTTTACAATTTATTTTCTCAATACCAGCACCAAATATTCCACATAAAAATTTTGACACCCCAGAGTTTTTGTACACTCTAAGAGGACTACATCATAGTTAAGTAAAAGACACTCTTTGCTTCCAAAATGATTCTATTTTAGAATATGCTGGGCTCTTTTATAGTGAGTTAATTTGGGTAGATGGTATTTTGAAACACTTTACCCAGGTTGGATTCAATTAATCACTTTCTGCCTGATTGAATTTTGCATTTTGTTTTTCAAATTCTTTTCAGTTGGCTCTAGACATATCACTAAAAATAAATCTTTGCTTCAAGCATATAAAATCCTTTCAGGGTTGGTCTGGCCACAACTCTGTAGTTGTACTAATGACAGTGACTACAAATAAAAAGTAGTTATATAGCTATATGTAGATGAGCGTGTATGTGTATGCATGTGTGCTCGTGAGTGTTCATAAAGTCTGGAAAAGATGAAGTCAGTAATTTGCAGAATTTGCATGGAATAGGTTTGGAGGATGAAGTAAAATGAGTATGAATTTTCAGACAGGACCACAAAAGAGCTTCAGATTTTTGTTTTGTCCCTCAGTTTTTGTCCTTTTGATCATCTTTTTTGTGGTGCCCTGAGAAATCTTTAGTTAAGTGGTATTGAAGTGATCATTTAGCACTGGGTAAGGGCTTTACTAGAAAGGATCAAACATACTGTCCATGAAAATCAATATCCTTCCAATGACATTTAGACATTTAATCATGCCCCAAGCAAGCTATATTATCTCTGTGGTCTATAAACTTTTTCTTTAAGATTCTTTGAACGTTTTACAGCAATTGTTTTTTATTCACCAAATAGCAAGTTACAATGTTTAAATTCCTAATGCTAAAAATAAAAAATTTGCCAGACCTCTTGGGGGGAGAGGAAAAAATACATCAGAGCTAGGCATTTTCTTTCTCAAATTGGGATCGAACTCACATATTATAATAAATGGTATAAAGGAAAGGACCAGTGTCCAGAAAGAGAATAACAGTGGAATCCTAATTTGGTATCCTCTCTAAGTAACTAACATTGACTTCAAGACCCAAGTTATAAACAGGCTTCAGAAGTGAATGGAAAGAAATATTTAGACCTCAAACAGGAGAGGAAAAACAATTCTCATGCAAAGTGAGAGAGATTCTTGACATCTCTCTCAGATAACCAAATAATCCAGTCCCAGAAAGCAAATAATCCAGAAAGTAAGCAAGAATTGTCAACAAACACAATCTGAAAAATAACCTAACAGGAAATACAGAAACAAATTGCCTGCAAGTGCTAAGCTTTATAGATCTACATAATAAACATGAAATCTGTGAAGCAAGAGCTTAAAGTCTAAATGGAAAATAAAGTAGCATAGAAAGAAAAAGAAAAATTTTAAAGCTAACGAAGTATAAAGAGGTTCAAAAAACATTGCCTATATATTAGAAATTGCCTGAACAGGACACAAAAAGCAAAAACTCAAATGAAAGCAGATGGAAAGCTTAATCTAATAATGATAATGTAGTAGGGAAAAAAACAGAGAATAAACAAATGGTATGAAAAAACAGACATAGAAGTCAAAGAAAGAAAATCTCACACTGGGATATTTAATGCCCCGAATTAGTGAACCCCAAAAACAGAACCCAAAACATTATTTAGAGAGAAAGTACAAAAACAATACCTTGAATTAAAAATAAATAAATCTGCAAATCAAAATCTACAGATTAAAAAGGTATGCCACATCCCCCAACCCCTGCCCAAAATGTATACAGGAACATCAGTGAGAAATCCTGATTATTACTGAACTTCAAGGATAAAACTAGAAGTCTTCAGACCTTTGGGTGAAAAATAAAAATGAAATCACTTAAAAAGTAGACTGGTCTCTCCTGTTTAATGTTTTGTATACATTTGTAAAGAATGTGTATTTTACTGTTGGTGGTAAAGTATTCCATAACTATAAATTAGGTCCAATTGGTTGTTAGCATTGTTCTTGTTTTCCTTAGCCCTACTATTTTCTGTCTAATTCTTCCATCAGTTACTGAGAGAGGAATGTCGAAATCCCTAACTATAATTGCAGACGTGTCTTTTTCCCCTTACAGTGCTGTCAGGTGTTGCTTGAAGTATTTTTAAGCTCTGTTATTGAAAATAAACAGATAGGATGATTATGTTTCTTTTAATTCCCTTATCATTACAAAAATACTTCTCTCCAATTCAATTAAGAGAGAAATAAAGGATGAAAAAATTGTCCAAACTCTTTAAATGATCTTATTTATTTAGAAATCAGCATGGATGTGGGCAGATGTGCACCTGCAAGCATAGCGATACCACACAGATGGTCACCTACATATGAATGGTTGTTGTTTCTTGAATTTTTAAATAATTTTGCTTTTTCATACTTTTCCTGTTTGAATTTTTATAGTGTGCATATATTTTTACAATTAAAAAAAATCCAGTTGTTTTATTATTTAAAGATTATATTAATTAAAACAACATACAGGTTAGCCAATACATTTCCTGGCTGTTAAGATGGATAAAGATGATCTTATGTGCTCTCCAACTCCGGGGAACTACTGGCTCAGTGTAGGCAAACTACAGTTGAGTCTCTAGCCCCTCCCCAACAAAGATTTCCCAGGAGCCTAGATCTTGCAAAACCATCCAGGCTTCACAAAAACATATCCACAGTACTGGACTCTTCTCACCCAGTCTTCAATTAAGTGACAACCCGAAGTTCTAACCAGCTGCCCCATTATGACCCAGCATCCTCTGGGAAAGGTGAAAATCAGGGTCACTGGAAGGGTGGGCTCAGTTTCCCAGGGCCCTTTAAGAATATCTCCAAATACCCCTTTCTCCATTTCCAAATCTTTGAAGGACCATGAGCACGGACTACCAAAAAATAAACAAATAAAGTTAAAATTTGTAAAAAGGGTATGTTAAAACTAGAACATGCTATTATGTAGAATGAGACCTTAAGTCATTTTCATTTGAATATTCAATAAAAGAACAGCCTCAAGAGACCTAAGGACTTGGACATATTTGGGTTATACTTTAAATAAAAAATATACTTTATTTAAAAGAATAATTAAAAATTATGATTCACCAAAAAGATAAAGATATATGACCATATTTAAATAATCCTACCTAATCACATCTACGATGATTGATGGCTCCAGAGGGCAAATTGCTGTACCAGGAATATCAGACATCTTCTTCCAAAGTAAAAATATTAGGAAAGTAAATAGATGAAATCCCTATTTTTAAAATTTTTTTTACCTATTTCTGTAAGTGAGAGCTTGCCAGTAAGTAATCTGTATGAGAAATGCCACTTAATCTCTCCCACGTGGTCTTCTCAATATGTTTCCTTAATGGACAGGAAAGTAAATTTTCTGGATTCTCAGTAACATCAGGACATGGGAGTCCCTTTTTATAATACAGACATATTGCCTGACCTATGCTTACTTTAAGGCTTAAGCAACCAGAAGCTCCTAATATATCAGATTTGGTGTCTGGCAAAGGGAAGAAGGAAAGTAGAAAAAAAGACTTCAATACAGGCACCAAATGATACCCATTACCAACACTGATGGATTATTTATCAATAGGCACTGTGATCCCTGGGGGCTGGGTCCATGTCTGCCATAGTCTATCACTATGCCCAGCATACAGTGATACTCCATAAATCTCATTTGATTGAGTGAATAAATGAATTTTTTTCCATTGAAAATGAAGGTTGATAAATAGTCACTCTCTGTGATACATCCACTTTCATTTAGGACTTATGATAAATGCTCATGGTGCCGAGACATCCAAGTGAAAAGAAATAAAAATCAGCTGATAATCTTGACTACTTCAGTTGAGCAGAAAGGTCTAGAACCTGTGCTGTCCAAAATGGTACCTACTATTCATATAGAAATTTATGTTAAAATTTAATAAAATCATTTCCTCAATTGCCCTGGCCAACGTCAAGTGTTCAGTAACCACATGTGGCCAGTGGCTATGGCATCGCACAGAACAAGTATAGAATAGTTACATCACTACAGACAACTCAAAGCTAGTACACAGAAAGTTCTAAATCATTGCTTTAAACTTTTCTATTTCACCTTGATATTCTATGATTTTGTAAATATACCGAGCATTCAAGACCTTTTCTGCTCACTGCAGCCTCAAACTCCTGAGATCAAGTGACTCTCCTGCCTCAGCCTCAGGAGTAGCTGGGACTACAGCTGTGAACCACCACCCATGGCTCTTATCTTTATTTCTAAACCAAAGTGTACTGGAATCTGATTTAAACGAATGGAAATAAACAATGTAGTTGGAATTTATCAGAGCATTGTAAAAATATTTTTTCCAAACTAGATTTTTTCAAAACTGATCCTGATTTCCAGATTTAAGAGTTATGAAATAATCAAGGGCCAAATAGTCAAATGACTATTTTTAAACAGCAATTTTCTTAGCAACTTTTGTTATATCATACTGTTTAGTCCTAAAATAGGAGAAGTTCCAGGGATACCGGGACAAAACCTAAGCCATTAGGGATCTCGAAGTTCTAAACTTCCTTCCATTCACTCAGTAAAGGGGGATAGGCTCACAGAAGAATGGCTTTGCATTTCCCACCCTGAGACCCCAGTCTTTACAAAGAATCCTAGAGAAACCCCTCACCTCCCTGCCACATTCCTGGAAATTGCTATCTGGGAATCGCCTTGGGTGTGCCAAATCAAATGGGAGCAGGAACAGTTTGGGCTCCTAATAGCGGAATACAAGCGGAATTCTGCTCATAACTCGGTCCGGATTTTCTGCTGGCTACTTGTGAAATCACCTGGTGAATTTGACACAATGAGTTAATTTTCACTCATCTAACATTGGCAAAAAGCCTACTAGTGTGCCTGGCATGGTGCTAATCCTCCAAGAAAAGGTTTTTTGTTTTGGGGTTTTTTTTCCCCTAACTTTGGCCTGAAGCAAAACGCCAGGCACTTCCTACAATCTCCAGCGCCTGAGCTCCTGAATGAATTAATCTCCATCCCTCCTTTCCGGAGAGGGGAAGCTTTGAAGTAAAGTTTGGAATTTCTCAAGGCCACACTAGCGCCCTCTGGGTGCAGAGTCTGGTGAGCGCCCCACAGCACCAGCCTCAGGTTTGTAATCGCCAAAGGTTTCATGGTGAGGAATTGGTGTCTGTTCTCAAGGTTGAAGGCACACACGACACCCAGGGGCAGAGTTTCCAGCCCACGCAGTGGCGTGGCCGCTTTCCTAAACATTTTGTGGTCACCATTGCGTGAGTGAAAGCCACGAGTTCTGTCCTTAGGAAAATGCACATCGCAGAAACATATTTATCAACGATTTCAGGAGATTCCTATGTTAGCAACCTCCGGTCTTAGAAAAGGAAGTCATTTCCGCAGAAGTGTTTGGTAATTGAGCGCAAATACGCTTCTGCAACAGCACCTGTGGCAGGGGACCGCGCACCGCTCACCACTTAGTGGCCACACTGGGGCCTTTGCAACTCGGCACCGAAAGAGCAGGCTAGGGCTCCAACCTAAACCGCGGGAAAGCCCCAAGCCCAGGACTGGGTCTCAGCAGTGGGAGCCTGCCTCGGGGCTGCAGGGCTCACTGTGCCGCCACTAGCCATCCTGCACCCTGCCCCGAGCTCAGCTCCCGGTTCTTGCTCCGCGCTTGGCTCCCTCCAGCGTCCTCCCAGGCCGATTGGTCCAGCCCCCGGGCCCGCGGCCACCTTGCCAGCAGGCCTGCGAAAAACCAATCTGGAACAGACAGTCAGTCCCCAGCCCCAAGTTTTTATTCCCTCGCAGTGGTGCCCCCGGGAGTTAAGAGGGAGAGTCAAAGAAGGGCATCTGGGAAGACAGGCATTCCTGCTGCCTCCCTGAGCAGGAAGGTCACCAACCCGCCAGGGGAAAGAGATGTAGCAACAGGCACGGTGTCCCAGGAAATAGCTGATTCTGGAGACTGAAGTCTGGGGTGTACACGGGACCTCGGGGCTACCTGGAGTTCGGAGGCTAGGGCCATTCACAGCACACCTGAGGGCTCATCTCTGCTCTGCCTTGGGGAACCGCAAAGCCAGGGTTCTCCCTTCCCCGCACAGCCCCAAAGCCATTGCTGAGCTCACCACACTGGCAGCATCCAGACAGGCTGCTGTGGAATGCGCCCTGGGCACTCAGACCCTGAGATCCCAGGAACGCCCACATGATTCTTTCTGCAGCCTAGTAGCTGCAGGCAGCAAGTGCCTTCATCTTGAACTCAGCCCTTCTAGGCGCCCCTGGAGCTGAACCCTCAGGCAGAGTGGTGATGAAGCCAGGTTGTGCTGAGTCGCCGGTAATGGTGCGGTGGAACGCGCCTCTTATTGAGAGTGTGTGCAGGTATGATGTGAGCAGGTTATCATCACGCAGATGTGCGGATGCGACTGCACAAGAGACTCAGAGGCAGGCTTGTCACACATTTGAGAGTGAACCCCTAAGGATACCCCTGTGAGCTAGTGTCTGTTTTTTCTGTCTCGCTGCTTGGCAGGGTGGGCACCTTTGGAGACAGCAGTGAGTTTATGTGTGTGGATGAGAGTGACTAGAAGTGAGTGTGAGTCTTAGTTAGGCAGGGACTCCACACCACTGTCAAGCTTGCCTGCTCTTTAGTGGAGGACCCGAGTGCAGGGGTGGGGGTTGGGGGGAATCCAATGCTACTGGAACGTCTTGACAAACACCAGCCTGAAGCAAAGGGGCAGCTGTGCAAATGATCTGGGCAGGCGGACTGAATGAGAGGTGATGGATGCCAGAATGAGGGGGAGGGCTAGAAGTCTGGATGGAGGCTTGGGAAGCAGCTGTCCCTTGCACCTGGCTCCTCAGGCCCAGCTGGGCAGCTGTGCCCACTTATAAAGTGTAACAGATCTGAACAGCACCCTGGAACCCCCCAACCTGAGCACAGTCCGGTGAGGTGGAGATTCAGTATCCACGGAGATTTTACAGAATCCCCTATGTGGACCAGGAAACACTACTATCTAGTTGGGGGCCAGGCACTGAGATACTTCTCACAACCTTTCTTCAAGATGCGACTATGGTCCTCATTTCAAAGATGGGTACATTGAGGCTCAGAGAAGTTACTTGCCCATGATCACACAGTCTTGAATTGGCACAGCTGGAATTGAGTTCACAGCTAACAAAGTTCTTGCTCCCAGCTCCATCTCCTACCCTGGCCCACTGTGTGTGATACCAGCTGCTGGGATCAGGCAGCCTGTTTGGACCCAGAATCCACCCTGCAGCGCATTAACCCTTCAACCCTCACTTGGGCAAGGAGCTAGGGTCAGACCTGGGGGAGCCAGGAGTCCCTACAATCCTGGACCCTACCCTCCCAGCCACACAGCTAGGAGTGGAGTGGGGCACAGGTTCAAAACCGAGTAGACTGGAGGTGAAATCTACTGTGATCTCAAACTGCACTCAAATTCCTACTCACATTAAGGGCATATCTCCTTGGTCCCCCACCATCCTCCACACACACTTTCATTAATGACCTCAATGCAAATACAAGTCAGGCCACCTGATTGGATCCTCCAGGTTCTGGAAGCATGGGGGTAATGATGAAACCTGGCTGGGGCACGGGACCCCTCTCCCATTGGATGATTGGTGCTCAGGGACCCCACCCAACCCACAGCAGGGGAATAAGAGCAGCCACTGGCTCTGGGAGGCATCAGAGCTACTGCCCAGACCAACAGTCCTGCTGCTTCCACAGGACTCTCCTGAACCACAACACTGCTGCTGCTGTCCCTGCTCCAAGTCACTGTCCTCCAGGTGAGTCCTGAGATTCCTGCTCAGGTGTGTCATTCTAATTCTCTCTCCCCTCTCTCGCTCTCTCTCCATTAGTCTCTCTTAGTTTATCTCCCTGCCACTCTCAGTCTCTCTGTCCACTTCTGTCTCAATCTCTTCTAGTCTCTGTTACTCAGCAATTCATACCAAGCTTCTGCCCCAGGTAGGAGTGGACAGTCTCCTTCCATTCCGGGAGCTCCTTGCTCCGCTCTTCCTCCGCGACTTCCCACTCCAGTCTCACTCTCTTCTCCTGCACACAGGCTTAGGCCAATCTCCCCACACTGGGGGGTCCCAGGCACCATGCAGGGAGCAGAACTGAGGAGTTGCTTTCCTCAGACAGTGCATCCGTGGATCGCGTCTGGAGCCTACCGGTCCCCGGGTATTTGGTTCAGAACCTGGGCCAGCGTGAATGGGTAGCAAATGGGCACAACGACGCAGTGGCAGACAGCCCTAAACTGCAAGCCCCAGTTCTTGGCTCTGGGAGCACAGAGAGAAGTCTGGGATTCCAACTTAAGACTCAGTTAAGCGTGGTTCTTGCAGGCAACTGAGTTGCCAGAGGGCAGAGCAGCTGAGCACTAAAATTGGTACTTCTGTTTCTCAGAGATTCCCAGGGAGAGATATTCCCTCTCTACATATCCCTTCTCTCCCCGACCCAGGTGGGTGCAATAGCCCCGAGGAGGACAGCTCTGGGTTTCCTTATGAGAGCAGCTGATGTTATAGGGAGAAACCAGAGTGTCCTCCACAGAGACCTGGCTAAGGGGTGTGTGTGTGTGTGTGTGTGTGTGTGTGTGTGTGTGTGTGTGTGTGTGTGTGTGTGTGTGTGTGGCTTTCGGGTAGGACTGAGACCTCCCCATCCAGCTGTCCCGCTAGGAACGCTCCTCCAGCTTTGCCAAGCTGCATGCTACAGGCCCACCGGATCTTCCAGCACTCCACTTTGCTGATGAGGAATTAAAGATGAAGAGAAATATAATGACCAGTCTGAAGCCACAAAACCAGGGAGATAGAGGCAGGGCAGAAACAGTACAAGAGTCCACATATGTGGCTTTATAGAACTTTGAACTGGTGCAGGCAGTGACATCATTCTTCCCTTGCAGAGGAGCATCATGGGCTTCCAGAAGTTCTCTCTCTTCCTGGCTCTCAGCACCTTGGTCCTGTACCAGGTGGGCAACCTCCATGCAGGGCCATTATTATGGTAAGACAGCCGAAAGCCAGGGGCACACTTCCCTCCCACTGCCCCTTGGATCAAACAATTGCTTGCATCCTAGTTTTGGTGTGCTGTGCTGAATGCTTAAAATCCAGGGCAGGGGGTGAGGGGGGTAGTTGAGGGGCAGGAGCCGGTATGAATGTATGTATACACATATATAAATTTTTCTGATATAAAGGTGTATAGTACACAATTTCTAAATAGTATTGAGGTATACAAAATTCTTTATTTTAAATTTCATATAACCCATTGAGTCTTACAAAATCCCTTCATTGCTTTTTACCAAACTTGTATCTGTAGCTGAACTAATTTATCCAATTCAGCCTTGACTTCAGAAATGAATTGCATCCTAATCTACTAACTAGTTTACCAATAAATTTGCTGTTATTAAACCTAATATGTGATCTGTTAATCTATTTGACACTCACATACAAATTTATTACACTGAAACTTTTTCAGAATTTCATCATTTAATTTTTAATAATGGTTTGACCTTACACTCAGCTTGCAAGATTCCTGGAAATTTAAGCATCAACTTTATGAACTGGCTCTAGCACACCACTGCTTGGAGACCACACCAGTGCCTGGCTCCTGTTGAGGACACTGACCTCCTGCCCTGTCACTGGGAGTTGGGTTGGCCACCCCCTCAAAGGAGGAGGCAAGGACCAGGAACCCTGGCTGCATATCCTGGGGAGAGGGTGGACAGGAGCTAACAGCCTGCATTGGGTTTGCTTCCCTCCCTAGGTCCTCCCTGCAGAGCATCCCAGAGCTGACTAAGCTGAGTGAGGAGCAACTGCACAACCTGCTGGCTGCACTGGCGCAGGACTATAAGCAGATGAAGGCCGGTAATCCAGCACAGGGGCTGGAGACAGAGGGCTCCAGGTAAGGCTCCCCACACCCAGCACAGGGCCTTCTCTCCCCCTCACACTCAGGAAGGCGTAGCCCAAGTAGGAGAGAACACGCTGGCCAGGGTCCAGCAGGCTGTGCTTGTCCACCAGGACCTGGGGCTCAGCCGTTCTCAGGTCCCATGGGAGTCAGAGGTCCTGGTACACCTGGAAGGACTGTGATTAGACACATTAAAAAACTCCATTTCTGAAAGCTTTCAGGAAATGAAATGGGGAGATGTGCAATGGCTCACTGTAGGAATTGCCCTTGCAGTACTGGGCAGACCTCCTAGCATCACATGAGTTAAGACTGGTAAGGATGAAGTGGATAGACCTGGTGTATCTCAGGAGATTTTAGAAACTTGGCTCCACCGTGTTTATCTGCAGATGACATTCTTTCACATCTGCAAGGAGCCTTCATCTCACATTTGCAAGGTGAAGGTAAAGCCTTTGCAGGGGGTGGGGACAAGTAGAGCAGTGTTGGAGGTAGGCCTGGGTCTCTGGATGTGCAACATCCATAAAGATGTGCATGTTGTCACCAAGCCAGGATGGGCACCTTTCCCTAACCCACCCTCCGTGTGCTCCCTGAGCCTGAGCAGAGACCAGCCTGCCCCAGCCCCGCCTGGGCAGAGGCATGTGTTGAACCTTCATCCACCCCAAAAACCCCTCTGCCAAGCATTAGGACTGAACAGCATGTGGAATGCCAGGAAAGATCACCCTTCCCCACTCAGCCCTTCCCCACACTACCCTGGCTCACTGAACCTCTGAGCTCTCCTGATGGAGGATGTGTGAGCTGTCTCCCAGCCTAGTCCAATCTTCCGAGTGACTGTCCACAGGGCAGCCCCTGGTGCATGGTAATGTCTGGCATGTCTTTTCCCTGCAGCCTGGACACTGCCAGATCTAAGGGGTGCACTAAACTGAGTACTTGCCTGATGGACAAGTACACGCAGGACAACAAGTACATGCAGGACAAGTACATGCAGGACAACAACAAGTTTGACACGTTCCCCCAAACTGCAACTGGGGCTGGAGGACCTGGCAAGAAATGGGATATGGCCAGCAACTTCGAGAGAGACCAACGCCCTCATTTTGGCATACCCCAGCAGAGCCACTAAATTCCTCCTCCTCCTTTCTAATTTCCTTTCTGGGTTCCTTTCTCTAGCTTGATGCATGTGGTTCCTCTCTGGTTGCTCTTTGGGCTGTTATCAGTGGCTTTGCTTGTGGCAGAGGATGTCTAGAACCTCAAGTGAGAAGAGAAAGAGCAGGACTCACAGGCTGAGGGAAAATCAGCCCGGAAGAGATCAGAGAGCAAGGGCAGCCCAGGGTCCCCCAAGGATTTCATAGCAGAGCTTCTATATCCTACTTATGAACGGGCTATTCATTTGGGAAATAAAGCTATTATTCTAAAAGAATCCGAGTTGTGGTGGTCATTGCTCTAGCCCATGAGACAGGCTTCATGGTGTCTAGGACCTGTACTTAGAAGTAGCCTTAACCCTAGGGTAGCAGGACACAGGATATACTGTGGATAGTCCCTGTGACCGAGCTCAAGCAGCAAGAACAGAGGTGCTAAGAATTAGGTTAGCACCTCTGGGACTGGATGGAGCAAACTCCACTCTGCTCCTCTTCCAGGTAAGACTGGGGAACTTTTATTTTCCTAAGAGGGGGTATTTGGTGTAGGTGACTGGAGTATGGATTCTACAGTTCTTGTGAATGGGGTTGGGCATGGTGCCATAATTCACTCTGGTCTGAAAAACCTTTGCTAATTTTTAGTCTATTTATACAGGAAATATTGGACATTACAGCTCTTTCTTCCATGGCCAGTCATCCACAGTCACCTTTGAATTCTCTGATGCCTCTGGGAATGTCTATGGTGAGTGAGCATGACATTTTCCCTAATGGGCTTGTGATTTTCTGCTCAGATAACTGTGTTTGGGAGAAACACTTAAGGTTAATTGGTGCCTCTCAGACCCTCAACTTCACCATGATGGTCCCATGGGTCAGGTTCCTCCCCTAGCCTCTTACAGGTCTTTGATTATTTCTTCATCTTGAAAATCAGCATCACCACCCAGAAGAGAGCCTGCAACACTGCCACCTACATTACTCATCAGCTGGCAGGCTTGCTGAGCAGATCAAGGGGTGTGGTGAAGAGCAACTGCATGCCCACCAATGTGGGTTCTAAAGTCTTTGGCCGGCGTCACAGGGACCTTCAGGCCTGAGCAGGTAAACGCCTCCAATAAGGTGAACACCCTTGTACTATGGGATGGGAGCACAGACGGGGTATTGCATGGCTGTAGTTTATGCTCTGAGCACTGTTGGGCCCATATGGTTGAGAAAAATCCACAGGGGAAAGTACCCAACCAGTATCTGGAGAGAGGACATTGAGATCCAATAGCTGAAAGCCTAAAATTTGGATTCTCTCTATTTTCCTGTCTCTGCTTGTAACACTGAGATCATTAGACCAGAAAATATAGATGCTGTTCATTTCAAACACTGTTCTTTACCATTGTAATTGTGATTATTCTAGCACTTGAATTTGAAAGATAATGACAGTATCCTTTTAGAATACACATTACAAAGTCGTGTACTCCTGAATTAAGAGCATAGACTTGAGTTCAAAAACTGTTTGCCCTCTACTAGCTATATGAATATGGAACAGTCACTTAACTCTCTCTGAGCCTCAGTTTCCCTATCAGTACATTGAGAGCTACAAAAGTACCCACCTCCTAGTATTAATATAAAGAGCAAATGAGATAATAGATATCAAGACTCTGACAACCAGTAACTAAACTCTACCTGTTGCTTTCTTTTCCTCCTAGTTCTCAGTGAAGCCAAACTCTACCTCTTTTAATGTATAATGAAAGCAATATGTAGGAGAGGCTCCATGGAAGACATACATATTTGCATCCTTCTTGATATTGAAAACTATCTTCTTTGACTTCAAGGAACTGAAGCTAAACGCAGAATAAGCCCATTCCAGTTACCTATTGTATATCTTTTCCATATTTGATTCTATATCCAATAAATATGACAGCATGTCTCACTGGCTTATCTGGTAGCAAATCTGGGCCCTATCAGCCATCCTGTTAACATTGGCAGCTCTGTTAAACTTCAGGGGGACATGAAATCACTGCCTCTTGAGAGCCTGGGGACATATGGTAATGCTGTGCCTTGATGGAACTATTTGTTCAAAGAAATGTCAATGTTGTCATTTATGAACTTCATCAAAATTAAAAATGTATTTTATCTAATTCATCGTACTGTTATAAAGAGCTCTTAGCTCCCATCTGTACAGCTCTCTGTTGCCACCTGCAGGTGATCAGCTGCTCCACCTGAGATTTACCCTCCACCTTAGGGAAGAAGGAACAGAGTGGAGAGAACCAGCCATCAAAAGTCAAACTAAAAGGGAAAGAGAAAGAGCAAGTCTAAAACCTCCTAACACGTTCGAGCACCTACTGTATTCCAGCACCCATGCTAGGTCTTCACATATTCACTACCTAGACACAGTAGAAGTACTAGATAAGAAAATGGACTCTGGAGCCAGATTACCTGGATTCTAAAGCCCAGCTTTATCATTTACAAGCTTGTGACTTTGAAAAAACTGCTTAACCTTCCTTGCTTTAGTTTCCTCATCTGTAAACTAGGGATAATAAGAGTATCTACCTCATAGTATTATTGTGAGGATCAAAATTGTCAATCAACTATTTACAACAGTACCCAGCACATAGTCAGCACTAAATAAATATGTGTATTTCACAATCATTCTGGCTAATGAGAGCTATTGTTGCATTTTGTGGACCCAGGATAGAATATAAAAACAGTTTGTACAAAATAATAATTTGGAAAACAGTTTGGTAGTTTCTTATAAAGTATAGACTTATTATGACACCAGCAGTCCCACTCCTAAGTATATGCTCGATAGAACTGAAAACATATGTTAACATAAAAACTTATACATGGATGTTCATAGCTGCATTATTCATAATAGCCAAATACTGGAAACAGCTCAAATGTTCATCACCTGATAAATGGATACACAAAATGTGATATACATAATAGAATATTGTTCAGCCATAAAAAGGAATGAAGTACTAATACATGCTACAATATGAATGAACCTTGAAAACATAATGGTAAGTGAAAGAAGCTAGCCACAAAAGGCCAGGCACTACATAATTCCATTTACATGAAAGGTCCAGAATAGGCAATTCTATAGAGTCAGAAAGTAGATTAGTGGTCACCTAATAGAAAATCATGTTTATGCAAAAGATCTGTATAAAATGTTTTGGCAGCTTTATTTGTAATTGTCCGAACTTGAAAGCAACCAAGATTTACTTCAATAGGTGAGTCCATACAATGGAATACTATTCAGCAATAAAAAGGAATGAGCTACTGATACAGGCAAGAATGTGAATGACTTATAAATGCATTTTGCTAAGCAAAAGAAGCCAGACCCAAAAGATTATATATTGTATGATTCCATTTATGTGACATTATGGATAAGGCAAAATTATACACACAGAAAACAGAACAGTGGTTGCCATGGGTTGGGGAAGAGGGAAATGTTTAATAACAAAAGGATACACAAGAGAATTTTAGACTATTCTGTCACCTTCGGTGGTGAATATATAGCTACGTACATACCAAAACCCATAAAACTATATATTACAAAGTGTGAACTTTAATGTAGGCAAGTTTTAATAAATCAGCTAGGGGCTGGGCACAGTGGCTCACATCTAAGCATTTTGGGAGGCTGAGTTGGGAAGACAGTTTGAGCCTAGGTGTCTAAGACCAGCCTGAGCAACATAGCAAGACCTCATCTCTACAAAAAAAAAAAAAAATTTTTAATTAGCCAAGCATAGTGGTGCATGCCAGTAGTACCAGCTACTCAGGAGGCTGAGGCAGGAGGATCACTTGAGCCCAGGAATTTGAGGTTGTAGTGAGCTATGATGATGCCACTGTACTCCAGCCTGGAAGACAGAACAAGATTCTGTCTCAAAAAATAAAAATTAAAAAATAGAAAATCAACTAGGATGTTGGAGGATCCCAGACAGAATACAGACAGTGAAAAATGAATCTAATTATATTACAAGTGAATGACATAAGCTCACTGAAGTGGGTGAGGGAAAAAGGAATTGACCTGAATAACTTTGGAAATGTTAAGGCTAAAGACAAAAATAGTTATACATAAATATTGTAACACTGTACTCTAACTTATGTTTGTTTCTCACAGAGGTATAGGTTAACAATTCTGAGAGTACTTTATGGTTGAACAAATAACCCAATAAATGGTAGATAATGGTAGCTAGGTTTCTCACTCTCAGAGAAAGAAGTTACAAATAAACAAGTGGGGAAGGCTAGAATTAATCCTGTGCTACTGGATTACAGTTGGAGATATAAGTATTTTATTATGTTTGGTTTAGTTTAGTTTAAGGTATACAAGGGCTGTCCAGAAAGTATCCAGCCATGGTTAATAGGTAGTTTTCATATTGCATGGCTGGGCACTTTTTAGACAGCCCTCATAGATAGATAGATAAACACAAATATAATTACCCATTTGTGTGCATATTCGAGTCAGCATACATACATATATTCCCTGACTTGTGTGCTGAGAGGATCTACAAACAGTGATACCCCAAGAGCAACAAGCACACATCATTATCCAATAATAGAAACCATGCTCTGGGAGAAATAGCCAATTTGAGGGCTGGGGCACAGAAAATACAGTATAAGCCTGGAGTGTCTTGTAGTACCAGAAAGTAAGGAAATACTCAGGAAAAGGGAGGCATGTCAGAAGGATACTAGAGTTAAACTAAAAAAGCTCCTAATAGCCAAAGTTAGATCAATTTGAACAGCAAAATAAGTAGTATTAGATTATAATCTACATTATAAAACAAATCCATACTCACATAAAGAAATGATTTAATAAATAAAGGGAGAAAAGAGACAAATATTCCTTACAGAAGAATCCAAATAATATATATGAATACTACCCCCTCCAGGAGATGAAGCTTAATACCCCTCCCCCTTTTGTGTGGGCTCAACTGAATGACTCACTCCAAAGAACACAATAGGAAAAGGGAAAAATAATAACTTTACAGTGGAAAGACCCAGCCTATACCACCTTTGGCAAGATCAAGGTTAGCATCACCAGCGATGAATCATGTTGATAGCATGTACCCCAATATCATCTGATAAGAAGTATACCTTGCTTCTGTGATAGTCTTCCCAAAACTCCAAAACCCCATTCTAAACCCGAGACTAATCCAAACTGAGGAGCATTCTACAAAATGTCTGACCAGAACTCTTTAAAACTCTCGCGATCACCAAAAAAAAGATACACACATACAGGATGTTACCATTATGTCAAAAAGTTGCTTCATGCTCCTTTCCATCAAACCCTGCCCTAATCTCTGCCCCCGTTGCCAGAGGCAACTACTATTTTTAATTTTTAAAATCATAATGCACTTGAGCCAATTCCAGAACTCCATGTAAATGGAATCATACAGTATGAATCCTTTCACTCAGCGTAATGTTTTTGAGATTCATCCATGTTGTTTCATGTACCAGAAGGTTTTCCTCCCTCTTTTTATTGCTGAGTAGTATTCCATCACATGAATATACCACAGTTATTTATTAATTCTCTTGTCGATGGAAACCTGGGTTGTGTCCAATTTTTGGCTTTTCTGAATTAAGCTGCTGTGAATTTCAGAGATGTTTTATTTTGCATTTTTTATTATGAGAAAGGCTGTTCATTTTCATCATGTTAGTTTACCCACTGTAATTGCTCTTTAATGAATTAGATATGTACTCATGGCCTTTGTTTAATAATTTCTTGGAATTTCAAAGGTTTTTTTAACACATTTTTAAGAGTTCTTTTTAATAGTAAAGGTATCTCCATAACTATCTTACTTGTAGTTTGGTATTTGGCTATTTTCATAACTTTTATTTGGGTAATAGAGGCCAATTCTCAAAATGTAATTATAAAATATTTATCATATATTCTAAAATAATCTGAGATGATTAATTATATGTAATTAAACAAATTGTTGCTCTCTTCGGAAATTTAATACCACTACTGCCAGAATACACACACACACACACACACACACACACACACACACACACACACACACTCACCCAAAACTTCAGAGACAAAATGGGTGTTTTAAAATTTGATTTTAAATTTACATGTAACTTCTAGGCTATTACTGGATTCATAGCTGATAGCATATTATGAAGTTCTGAAATTGAGTAATATATCATGTAACCAAAACGCATTTTTTCAAATTTTTCATTTGCCCTAAAATAATAGTTACTGTAAACCTGTATTTCACAGCTAGGTTAAAATACTGCTTTTGGATCAATCCATGTGTGAGCAAGACATTATTTTTTTAAGCATGGCCATTCCTCTATCTTGGCAGGGTGTAAAGATCTCTAATTAACTGGAGTGTTCCAAACTGTGCAGAGATTATGGTTTTCGAAGGAGAGAGCCAAAAGCCTGTATCAAAGAGCCTATTGAAAGAAAAAAAGAAAAGAAAATGATTGCTAGCCTTCTGTGTATTAGAATATTATCAGAGGGAACAGTGACACTTATCTTTGGGGGGGGGGCATCAAATCCAGGTAGTAGGGTATCCAGATGGGGATTCTGCTCAGTAATCTGGCAGTGACCTAATAATTCTACATTTCAGGAAATTATTTCAGACATAGAGAATCCTGTATGAAAGAAGATGTTCATTATAACACTATTTATATAGCTTTGCCACAAGCAAACACAGGGAAATTTTGAAAGTTTGACTATAAACCCAATTGTAAGATTACATTCTAAAGATATCGACACATAAATATGATGAAAAGTACCCAGATTAAAACTTGAAACCAAAAATGAGATACTTATGCTCTATAAACTATTAAATTTGCATTCAGTCATGATATGCCCAATTTGTCTAAATCTACAATCAACATTTATACAATTCCACCATAGGCTTTGTACTAATAATATATTGTAATAAAATATATTAGTCCACAGATTTCTCATATTTCTGCCATATTTGCTATGGCACCTGGTTTTCTAGGGCAATTAATGTGCTCACAAGAAAATATAGCAAGGTCTTTCTGCTTGGACCAGACTAATTTATAATGAAAGGCACAAGGACAATACATAAATTATCCAAAGATACTATGTGGGAAAATTCCAGATTTGCAGCAGAAAGATATGTATTTACCCACTTATATCACAGTAAATCATAGAAATTCCTAAATAATTAAATTGATTACAGTAAAAAAAGAAATTTGCAGCAGCAGAAAATTTCCCCATTTATTTTATTCTGTGTTGATAAATCTGCTTAACAAATCAATCTATTTTGCTTAAATTCGAACTCAAACATCTGCAAAATGATTTAGGTTGGATATTATCAAATCTCAGGTATACACTCACTCTCACACAGCTGAGGCAGCCTGAAAAAAAAAAACCTGAAAGAGCACAGCCCCAGAAGTCAACATGCTATGTTGTTCCTGCCACCAATTCAATGTGTGACCTTGAGCAAGTCATTTGTCCTCTTAGGCTGCAGTCCCCAACCCCTGGGCCACAGACTGGTACTGGTCTGTGGCCTGTTAGGAACCAGCTGCACAGCAGGAGGTGAGTGGCAGGTGAGCAAGCAAAGCTTCCTGTGTATTAACAGCTGCTCCCCATTGCTCCCACCACTGCCCTGAGCTCCACCTCCTGTCAAATCAGCAGCGGCATTAGATTCTCATGGGAGTGCAAATCCTACCCTAAACTGCACATGTGAGGGATCTAGGTTGCATGCTCCTTATGAGAATCTAAGCCTGATGATCTGAGGTAGAGCTAAGGCGGTGATGCTAGCGCTGGGGAGCGGCTGCAAATACAGATTATCATTAGCAGAGAAGTTTGCACAATAAAGGTAATGCGCTGGAATCATCCTGAAACAATCCTCCACCTCATGGTCCTTGGACAAATTGTCTTCCATGAAACTGGTCCCTGGTGCCAAAAAGGTTGGGGACCACTGCTCTTAGGGCCTCAGCTTCCACATCTCTACAATGTAGCTTTTGGATTTAATGCTTCTTAATGTTCCTTCCAATTTCAAAATTCTATGAAGTTGCCATAAACATTGTGTCATGTTAACCCTACACTACTTTTCTATAATACCAGGTCATTCTATGCCTTCCGGAAGTATAGCTAAGAGGTGCAAGGTGTCATTGTGGTATGAGGCATAATCAGGAAATTACTGCTCTATCCTCCTAATAAAAGAAATGTACAATTCTCAGAAGACACAGGAAAAGGAGGTAAGGAGTACTATGCCCTTCAGACCAGTAAGGCTTATTCCTGCTTCTTTGAAACAGGCCTGTATTGTGTCTTGGCCTTTGTTTCTCTGAGAACAAGTTTTCTGTGGATAGCACCGTGTCTTACTGTAAATGAGAGCTTCCCAACGTGGTTGCCTGAAGAATCCCCCTAGGGGAAAAACCCATCCTTTGTTGGAGCCCACAAATTGGCTTCAAATACTCTTCCTAGAGGGTCTTCTAAGGAGGAGTCTTGACAGGGGAGACTATCCCAGGTAGACCCAGCCAATCATCCAGCATGGGTTTCAGGCCTATGCTCTGCTTAACCATGTATTAGGGTGTTGGGGTTCAGGAAAATAATAATACTGGATCCCGCCCTCCCAAAAGCTAGGGTCATTCTCATGAAATGATTAATGAGAAAGAGAAAGTACTGCGAGATCCATGATGAGATAAATGATACGAAGTGTAAATGCTAGAGGGCTCAGAGGCCAACGCTATTGTGCCAGAGCATTTGGATAAGGCTCTCCAAGGAAGGTAGTCTGAAGCACGTTTGAGGATAGGCAGAAAGTAGGAAGACAGGTATTCCTATAAGAAGTCTGAGTGACCCTCCATCTCCTGCCAGCCCAGAAAATTCTCTAATCCCTATCTCATACTTAAAATGCTAGTCTCCAAACCCCCAGAGAAATAAACCTTCTGTACCACCAACTACCTGCAAATGTCCCTTCTGAAGACCAAAAGATATTTTCAAGATTGTTGGAGAAAATGGGCTGAGTATGATGGTCCAAGATATAGTACCCAGATACAGGTTCAGGTTGTTTACTCTGAGAGGTGGGAAATCTCCACAAATGACATCAAATAATTTCTCAACTTATGTTCCACAATGACTAAAAAAAATTTTTTGATTCAGAGGCAAAGTCCAGGTGACTCTCTTCTTGTGTCATCTGAGAACACTGACTCCTACAAAACCAGGGAGAGAAGGGCCAGGGGCATCCCCGCTAATCTGGCAACCCACTGCTGTGAGGCCTTTTTCATCATCATTGTCAGGATATTAGGGCTCCCGAGGGACATTTTCTAGATAACTGAAGTTAATTCCTCAAGTGCTAGGAGTTTTTTCTTTCTGTTTTAGAAACTTAGCCAAATCTTTCAAAAATATACTACACACTTCTTTTGCACCCTTTTAAATTAGAATTTTCTTAAAGTAACTTTAATCTTCTTTGATGAGGATGTTCACTTACTGAGAACATAAATTAATATGTTCTGCTGTCCTACATGTCATGCCCTCAGGTTTTGAGATGCATGGGATTGATATTCCCTACCCTACATGATCTCAGACTGCTGTGCTTTTTGGTTTCTTATGTCTATATTTTATAAATATTGTTTCCATTTTCATTATGAGGTTGGCTGATGTCATTTCTGGAATTGTGTGGTTATCTCTAATAACAATTCAATCTATGTTTACTTTGCTTCTTCAAATCTACTGTCTTTAGAAGCACAATATAAGAATGCTTATGAAAATCATTTGCAAAAGTAAAAAGACTTCAAATTAGGCCTTAAGTATCTCTCTGGTTCATAAATTCATAAAATTTATGAATTTTTAAAAGCATTTTGTTACTTTCCTTTCCCTTCCTACTTGGCACTCAGTGTCCCATTTAAGGCCAGTTACTAGGGAAGAATTTCAGTAAAACTTGCTGTGAACATGATCATGGGGAAGATAAGTCCCTGGGTATAAAACTGGTTCTGTGCTCCAGACTACAATTACTGACCCTCAAGACTGATCACATTTCGTTTGTTATATATGCTTATAGAAACTTCTTTGCTTCAGAAAACATAAATGTTTGTAATAACAAATTTATTTGTGATTATTTGACTGATGTTTGTATCCCACAATAGACTGTAAACTCCAGACTGGTTTTGTTCACCATGATATCCTCAGCATCTAATCTAGTAGGTGCTCAATAATTTTGTAATGAATGACTGAAAGAACACATGGCAAGTCCAGAGCCTAGAATTCTGGTTCCACTGGTGTTGTCTTGTGTGAATTTGGACAGACATTAAACCTCCTCTGACTCTCAGTTACTATATTTGGAAGAGGGTCTACAACAAGATGGTCACTAAGTGTTCATCTACTTTTAGATTTCTATTTTACTTGAATATGAGAAAAGGAATACAAGATGTCAAGAATATAACATGGTCCAGTGAGGAGCTAATGGGGAATAAGTGCCAGGGGGGTGGTTGGCTGAGTATCCCTAGGACACGGCAGGAATGACTCCTGCTTCTGAGAAATGTGATTTCTCGCTTCCATCTAGTGCTTGGAAAAACTGTGAAGGAAAAGAAGTTTCTCATTGACACCCTCCTTTCCCTTTCTGCATGCTTTTCTTAAATCCCCACACCCACCACCATCATCATCACCATGCCACCACTTCCAACAAATCAGTGTCATCATGCTTCCCATTCTGTCCTGCCTCCAAATGTGGAAATGAATTCATTCACACGTAAGCACAGTTTTAGGAGTTTCCTATCACTGTACTCTCCTGCCACTAGGGTTTGCATTTTCCAACTCAGCCTGTTGTGGAGAATGTTTAACTCATATAAATTAATTTGTAAAGATTGAACTTCAGGCAACAGGGTGGGAAGGACTTTTCTAAGTGACCAAAGAGAGACTTTCATAAGGCTCCTCTTCAGTTCCTACCCAGAGGTGCTCCTGGTCTGCCAACCGCACTTCAGTGCCTAGTTCCTGAGAGCACCATGACATTCCAAGTACACAAGCCCAGTTCCTACACCCCACTTTGTAATCAAAATCATCATTTGGGTACCATACCTCACAAGGTAAGTGAGGAATTTGCTCCAGGAACAAAATTTAAGAGGGCACCACAAAGCTCAGCATCAAGATAATATTTTAATGCAACAGTTTAAGATCGAAATCGAGGCAGAAATCCATGATGAACAAGATATCACATTTTTAATAAAGCAGGAGCAGTATTATTTTTTTTTTCCTTTTCCCTCAGGTTTCAATATGGTTCAGCTTGGCACTTCCTCTTAACTCTCACTTCCTTCTCTTCTGATGAAACATACTGAGTGCACATAACGGAACATACAAAGGCCACATAATGGAATGTGCAAGAAGGCACATTTGTGCTGGCAACATCACTCTGTGTCGGGGGAGCTCTGTAGAGAGAACACCCAAGGCCCAGGCCAAGACCACAGCTGTCCAAGAACTGGCAGGGAGCCCATGAGACCCTCTCACTTAACACTGTCTCTCAGGATGAGTCCTGGAGGGACGGTTCCCAAAGGCCCAGAAAGAGGTTCCCAATTGGGCACAGCACCACTGCTGTTACTGTTCTGCAAACAGAAACGGCAGAGCCCTGTGCTGGGTATTCACCCATTGTACCCTGCATACTGGAGATGGAATCCTTCATTTCTTGTTCCCCCTCAAACATCCCTGTCATGGTAAAAAGCCACAGACAAACATTATTGATCGTTTTCTATTACTCAAAGAGCAAATTCAGGGAGGAGGAATGCCGGGAGCAATTTCTTTTTGCTAAGCACTGAGAAAACATGATAAGTCATTACAGGGAAGGCTCTGTGCTCTGAAAGACTTTCAGCTATTCTGGAGGACCCCCTCCCATTAACCTCCAGGGAAAGGGACGGGGACATCTCATCAGTGTTGTCAGTCAGATGGGTTTGTAGCAGGGGTAACCCTGACCTCTCCTTTGCTAATGTAGCCAGAGGAAGAATGCCAAAAAGGAATGCTCCTTAATTTAAGTGAACTAGAGGATATATTTGGAATAAAAATCTATTCTTTTTGAGAATAAATGATGGAAGAGGGCCACTCCTGAACTGAGTACCTGTACTGCATAACAGCTGTGGCCAGAGCAGGCCCAGCAAGCCTGATGTTGGAGAAGGCAGGGCTGACCGTGGGCATCCCATAGGTGATATTTGATAATCCCAGCTCCTGGTGCCTCAGCATCACTGTCCCCACTTACAGTCCCAATATCCACCCTTTGTCATCTCCACTGGCCTTTAGTAAGAAATTAGAGACTAAGTCTAGAAATGATCTCTCACAATTATTTTTCCATTTTACTAGGAGACTCTTGATTAATAAGCAATTTAAGGAATTTCTAAAGATAATATATCAGGCATTTGTAATAGACAGTAGGTAGTTATTCCATGTTAGCGATCCTGTGAAACATACCCTGTGGTGGTAACTTCAGACCCTGGAGATGGCCACATAGCATTAAACAGAAAAACTCTATGACTAACTAACTTACTGACTTCATCCCCAGTGTCCTTGCATTGAAATTGTAGAGAAAATGGAAACAGTCCAGAGGACAGGGTTTGCTTAGTATAGGAGACTTTGCCCTTGATATTTCCTGTTTGAAATATTTCTCCCCAGATCTTCCTCAGGTTTTGTAGTAGGCAGAATCATGCTCCCTTCCCCAAATATGTCCACATCCTAATTCCCAGAACCTGTGAATATGTTAGGTTTCATGACAAGAGGTATTAAGGTTGCAGATGGAATTAAGATAGTTAATCAGCTAATCTGGAGATGGGGAGATTAGCCTGGATTATCCAGGTGGGCCCAATATAATCACAGTAATCCTTATAAATGGAAGGGGGAGGTAGAAGAGAGAATGCGAGAGATAACAATGTGAAAAGGATCTGGCCTGATGTTAACGGCTTTGAGGATGAAGGAATTGGAGTGCAAGCCTAGAAATGATCATGGGCAGCCACTAGAAACTGGAAAAGGCAAGGAAACTGATTCTCCCCTACGGCCGTCTCTTGAAGGAATGAAGCCCTACCAACACCTCTTTTTTAGCCCAGGGAGATCCATTTTGGACTTCTGACCTCAAGAATTGTAAGATAAATTTGTCTTGTTTTGAGCCACAAAATTTGTGGCAATTTGTTACAGCAGCAGTCGGGAATCATTAATAATACACCTCGTTATCATTTGATCTCAGCTCAAATGTCATCTTCTTAATGAGACTTTCCTTGACATCCCTCACCTGCTAAAGTATCTCCCCATCCCCCACACATTCTCTATAACTTTTATTTTCATTTGTTTATAATTATCTAAAACTATTTGCGTGATTATTGCTCTTCCCTATCACAAGAAGGTAAGCTCTATGAGGGTTGGGACTTTGTTGTTCCTATTCATCTATGTATCTCCATTGCTTAGGACGCAGACTCATGGTTGTGTGAATGAGGCTTAAACTAATGAGGACCATAAAACTCATGCCACTGCTAAATCACAATTAGAGGGCAGCTGTTAGAAGAGTCTCACACTCGGTAGGTCCTGTGTTGCAAGGAGTTGTCCAGTAGAAAACAAGAATAAAAGCAGAATTAAAGGAAATAAAATTAAATTACAGCAAAAATAATATGAAATCGGTTGCTTAATACTAGGAAGTGGAGGAAGAAAGCTTGAATAGTAAGTACTATTCCTGAGCAACGGCAGACAAGAGTCCTCTGGGAGTACCAATAAGTAACCAGTTCGGAAGGACCAGAGAGGGGTCAAAAGGTAGGTAAACTCAGTTAATCACAGAAATAAATTGCTCAATCTTCACAATTCTTAAAAGATCACATACAAAAATGCCTCAACAGGAGAAAAAATTGATTGGTAAAACAGGACAAAGTAGTATGATTACTTTTTGCATTGATGGGACAATTTTCTAATGGACATTCTGATCAGGTTTAGCTGAGGACTGCAGTGTTAACAATCAATCCCTCCAGTTTCCCTGCTCCGAAATAAGCGGACCACGTACTTAAAAGGAAACTTTGAGAAAGGGCTGGCCTCAGGGAGGCTCGATTCGCCTACCACAGTGAATGAGGCTGTCCTCACACATCTCCAATGCGCTGGTGTCAACATCCTGGAAAAGGGCCTCCGACTCCCCGCCTTGTGAGGTTGGTGCTCACGTCAGTCCCAAAGGGTGACAGCCTCCTCCGCAGAGCAGACTCCGAGCTGGGCAAAGCAGGGAGGGAGCCTTGCCCCAGGGCCCGAGCGACCTCATTCAGCCAGCCAATAGCCATGGAGCGGGGGCGGGACCTCAGGGCATCGGGCCAATGGGAATGCGGCAGGGCTGCAGGGAGCGCCTTGTTCTCAAGGCTGCGGTGGGTTCGCGGCCCCAGCCCGGGCCGATGTGGGGACCTGTGGGAGCTGAGGCGTGCGCGGCGGCGCTCGGTGGCGCGCTCTTCCTGCTGCTCTTCGCGCTGGGGGTCCGCCTGCAGCTGAAGCAGAGGCGGCCGCTGGGCTTCCCCCCGGGGCCGCCGGGGCTGCCATTTATCGGCAACATCTATTCTCTGGCCGCCTCAGCCGAGCTTCCCCATGTCTACATGCGAAAGCAGAGCCAGGTGTACGGCGAGGTACAGCCCCGACGGGCCGCGGGTAGGGAGGGCCGCCGTCCTGCCCCCGGGGCCGCCCCGGGCCTTCCTCCCGGAGGGACTTTCGTCCGCTCCTGGGCCTGAGTAGCCAGGACCTCTCTCGGGCTGCCCTCTGAGGGAAGCTTGCTTCCCGGGTTGGGAGGGGAAAGTCCATGACGCAGTGTCCCCTGCAGGGGGAGCCCCGCCCCAGCCGGTGCCCCATTCCGGGCCGACGGCCTGAGGTGGTCAGGCCCGGACTTTCCCGCCACCGAAGGGCGGGCGCGCAGCGAGCTCCCGCTCCCGCGCCTGCGCCATGTGGCCCGCGGGCCGCGCCACCGCGTTGGCCCGGGACGGGCGCCATCGCTTGCTCCCACATCCTCGGCTCTCTGGGGCTGCATGCGACGCTCTGAACTCTAGCACGGAGTCAATAGTCCATAGGAGGTTCTTCGATGTTTGCAAGTGACGAACGACTGGCCTAGGCGTTTGCTGTGAGGATTCAGAGAGAACGCAGGTGAACGCCCCTAGCTGAGAAGCGGGCGCTGGTAAATAAATGATTGTGAAAGCGCGAATGAATTAATGAAAAAACTGGTGCGGGAGAGCGGGAGTCCTACAGCACAGAATGAGCGGCATTGTTCAGACTGGCCAGGAACATCCTCACAGCAGATACTCGTAATGCGCCTACTGTGTGCCAGGCTCACTGCCAACTTGTTGACTCAGTTAAAACTCTTAACCACCCAGTGAGGTAGGTACTTCCGGTTTTCTCCATTTTTTTTTTTTTTTTTTTTACGGAGGAGAAAACAGGACAGAAATGCTCAATGACTGGCAGAAAGCCACACAGCTATTCACTGACAGAGGAAAAAGGCGAGAACACACGCCTGTTTGGAAGGGTGTCCCGCCCTCTGGAGGCAGAAGTTTCCAGAGCCCTAGCCAGAGCTCGCCTGTTTTGTCTTGTTTTTAATTACATTCATTTATTTGCAACAACCAGCCAGGGTCTTGCCTGATGCTGGGGATGAAGACACGAAGAAGGCAGCTACAGCCCTATTTTAAGGAGTTAACAGTCTAGTGGGAGAGAGAAAACTAATTATCAACCACAAACTGTGGCAGGTGCTTTGAAGGAAAAATGCAGGACTGTTTGGCAATTTTGGTGTTTCAGGTTGATGCTTAAATCCTTACTTAAACCATTTTTTACAAGATTTATTCTAGGTTTCTGCAGCTCACTAATGGTTGCATTGTTAAAAGGAAGCTGAACTTAGGTTAAAAAAATATTCTTATAAGAATTATATAAGAATAATTATATAAAATTATAAGAATTATATAATTCATATAAAATTATTGTAAGAATTCTATAATTTATATAAAATTTTTGTAAGAATTATGTAATTCTTAGATAATTCTTAGATTTTGTTTTCCACCCTCCAGCTTTATAGGAATTGAGTTTATTTTTCATGATTTTCATTAAATGTATTTGATATTTTTGGTGTGTTGGTACAAAGCATCATAGAGAAATCATAGGATCTGAAAACATGAGACTGGAGGTTGAGTCCTCTTCTGCCAGCTTAAACTTGACCTCTGAATCTTAATTTTTTCTCTTCTAGGTAATGAGACTAATAACTGAAAACAATAAAGTGTTACTCAAATATTCTTGGTTATTATATATGTTCTTGGTTACTATATACAGATTTATTCAGCTCATAAATTTAAAGGTATTTTTCAGCCAGTTATTTGAAATGGCTTCTCATAGAATAGGGAATCAAGTTTTTCATATATAAATATTTGAACTGAGAGGCACTTTGTGTTTACTATGACTACTCCTTTCAGGCAGGGGCAATCTGTCTCATCGTAACATGTTACAAATTAAATTATAAATGCACTGGAAAACTGTCATCTTGAGGTAGATCTGGTTTAGGAGAAGAATTTGGCATGAGTGACTAGTTTTATTGCTGGTACCACTGTTTGAGGGGCCCTGGTTCTTTACAAAGAGAGCTCTCTATTACAAATCAAATAGGGCTAAACTGTGCTATTAGCTGCAAAAAGGGCAGAGGAAAAACAAAGGAGCAAAAATGAAAAGAATATGCATTGAAGAGTAGACATTGTTTGTCTGACTCTGCCTTAGACTTAAGTTGATAGTCACCAAACACATTAAGCTATAGCAGCATTTGATCTTTATCCTAGTTATGAAACCTCCCATTATCGTAGAGATATTTCCCAATTCTGATGAAGTCTCATAGTTGGTATAAGTTGTTAAAATACTATACCTTTTTCAGAAGTGAGAGAAGACCATTATCTCCTGTACTTCTGAAAGGTTGTGGAAAGTTTATAGGGCTTATTTGTAAATAGAATTTTATTTTTTTACTGTCTTTTTAATGGGAGATGTGTGCTCACAGAAAAAAACCTGGACTTTATGCCTGTGATTTCAATTCTCATTTACAATTCTTGAAAGGAAGAACTTTCCTAAGGACTTAACACATTCATTTTAAAGGCAATCTTAGACGGAAATGTATCACACCGAAAATTACCATTTCCTTAGAGATTCATTCTGAATGTTTAAACTTCTGCAATGTTTAAACCTTAATCTAGATTTCAAGGGGCATTCCCTAGTTAGCAAAGCCAATACAAGTGGCTTTATCAGATTCTTTTCAGGTAATGCACTTAAGGACAATAAAATAATTACTTCAAAGCAAGTGGAATTGACAGCTTATTAATTTATTTTTACAGCAAGCATTTATTGAGAACTTTATGAAAGGTGCTGAATGAGATTCTGTGAAGGATTCAAAGATGGAAAAGATGAAATCACTGCTCCTAAGGAGTTTATAATTTAGCAGGCAGGCAGAAGATAAGAATATGAATGTTTCTGGTTCAAGGTAGTGTTAAATAAGTGCATGGGAACTTCTAAGCATATGCTGTGTGGTTCAAAGCAGAGAAAAATAGAAAGAGTGAACCAAGAAAGGCTTTGTGGAGGATGATCCCTAAAGACTTGGTATATTTAGGATAGTATGGCAGTCAGGGAAGGAATTCCAAATGAGAAAACAGACCAAGCAAAGGTTGAAAAGTGTGGCAATCCCTTTTAGTTTTCATTAACAGCACCTTGCACATTTGTCTGTTATTAGCATTTAGTCTATGATGTTGTAATATGCTTAAATGTATGTCTCCACCACTATTCATTAATTCAATATACATTTTCTTTTTTTTTTTTTTTTTTTTTTTTTTTTGAGACAGAGTCTCGCTTTGTCGCCCAGGCTAGAGTGAGTGCCGTGGCATCAGCCTAGCTCACAGCAACCTCAAACTCCTGGGCTTAAGCGATCCTACTGCCTCAGCCTCCCGAGTAGCTGGGACTACAGGCATGTGCCACCATGCCCGGCTAATTTTTTCTATATAGATTTTTAGCTGTCCAAATCATTTCTTTCTATTTTTGGTAGAGACGGGGGTCTCACTCTTGCTCAGGCTGGTCTCAAACTCCTGACCTCGAGCGATCCACCCGCCTCGGCCTCCCAGAGTACTAGGATTACAGGCGTGAGCCACCGCGCCCGGCCTCAATATACATTTTCAATTGTCATGTGGTATGCACTTTCTGAGGTGCTGGAGATATATCAGTGAACAAAACAGAGATCCTTGCTCTTATGAAGCTTATATTCTAGTGGGGGAAAGATAGACAAGACAGTATAAACATAAGTAAATTATGTAATTCAGCAGTCCCCAGCCTTTTTTGCACCAGGGACTGGTTTCATGACAATTTTTCCATGGGGGTGGGGGCATGAGGAGCTCAGGCAGTGATGCACAGCAGCCTGTTTCGTAACAGGCCACAGACCAGTACTGGGCCATGGCCTGGGGGTTGGGGACTGCAGTGTTAGAGTGCAGATATGAAGTAAAATAAACTAGGATAGAGGAGATGGAGAGCACTAGAGAGTCAAATCTTAAATTGGTTAGTCAGAGCAGGCCTCACTACAAAGATTGCATCTGAACAAAGACTTAGAGGAAATGAAGGAGCAAGCTATAGGAATATCAAGGGGAAGAACGTTCCAGACCAAGAGAAGAGCAAGCATAAAGGCCATGAAGTAGGAGTATGCCATGATGAGAATTACCTATGAAGAGACAAGGGTGAAATTAGGGAGGTCACTTGGGAGGCTGTTGTGATAACACATGGGAGAAATGCAGGTGACTTGGACCAGAGTGTCAGTAATGGAGATGATAGGAAATTGTCAGATTCTGTTTATATTCTGAAAGTAGAAACAACATGACTGCTGAACAATTGGATGTGGGGTTTGGGAGGAAATAATGAGTCAGCATGGGTGACTGCAAGATTTTGGGCCTGAAGAACTTGAAGGAGGAGATTGAGTGGTCATTAACTGAAATAGTGAAAAATTATGGGTAGAGCTGGTTTGGGGGAGAGGAAGAGACTTGAAGATTACAGAGTGACTTCTAGAAGGCAAGGAAAGTGTTTCATGTATTTCTGTTTACATCTTTGCCAGCATCATAATTGGCACATAATAGATACTAAAAATTGTTGAATAAATCAAAGAATATATCAGCCTAATCTTGGACCCTTCCATAGATCAAAGCAGTTAAGGATAAGTTTTCACAATTTAGAGCATAAACTTTTATCAAAAGTCCTTAAAAACAGTACATACCAGAGTAGATACTAGTTCCAAGTAAAAATTTCTCCATTTCTACCCTCAAATAGAGGATTATCTCAAATTCTTGATAGATGATATAACAACTTTCTCATGCCATGGCTCCTCCTTGATTATTTATTTATTTTTGAGACAGAGTCTCACTTGGTCACCCCAGGTAGAGTGCAGTGGAGTCATCATAGCTCACTGCAACCTCAAACTCCTGGGCTCAAGTGATCCTCCTGCCTCAGCCTTCCACGTTGGTGGGACTACAGGCATATGCCACCATGCCCAGCTAATTTTTTCTATTTTTGGTAGAGACAGGGTCTTGCTCTTGCTCAGTCTGGTCTTGAACTCCTGACCTCAAGCAATCCTCCCGCCTCAGCTTCCCAAAGTGTTAGGATTACAGGCATGAGCCACTGTAATTTGATTTTTATATTAATAATTCCTGGTGTCCACAGCCTGAAGCTTTACCCTGAAATACATCTGCTGTCTGTCCTGCCTTCATAGAAACACAACTTTCAGTGCCAGGGTCTTTCCTTGTGAAATCATCTATTAGTCTGTTTTTTTCCTGTATCAGGACTACTTTTATTAATTAATGCCATCTTTTATTATCTCTGCTAAAATTATACTTCGGGGAAGAGAATTTAATATCACTTACTGCTTTCAGAACTGAAAGGGTCTTCCCTTTGATCACCTGGTAGCCATTCCCTTTTGCTCAAAACTCTTCCACTGCCATTTTTGACTAATATCACTGCTTATGGCAGACAGTCCATGCTCTTTCCCCAATGTTCTGGATGTAGCTGCTGCTCATTTGGCAGCGTCCACCCTTCTGCAAAAGACTCTGGTAGCCCTTTTGCTCAGCTAGTTGATTCTTTACTGATAGAACTGTTTCTGCTGAGCTTTTGTTCTCCACTAATCCTGTTTTCTTTTGAAGTAGTGAGTGTTATGGGTAAATCTGCTCCATTTGTTTGCACAGAGGTAAGGCTTGTCTCAGTTCTTTGGCTGTAAAAAGCTCTCAGGCAACCCCTGAAAGGATGGCAATAAGCAATCTTTGCATCCCACTGATAACGTAACATTGTTCTCTTGCTGGACCAGGGTCTTACATTGGGTTAGCTAGACTAGACTAGGAGGTTTGACATTGTAAGCGAACCTGAGGTGAGGCACTTGGCAGACACTCCAGCAAGGGATAGGATAGAAATTCTGTTTTGCCTTCCCCTTAGCTGAGGGGCAGCCACCAATGCCTATGTGGTAAATGCCTTTCCTCCAAGGTCAGGTTCCCTTAGGACCCTCTTTGTTAACTTCATGGAATTCAGAGAGCCAGATACAAATGAGCCTAGTTACAATATGTTTATACTTCAAAGTTGTCCCTCAAGACTTTGACAATCCCCTACCTAACCTAGGCTGGAGTAATAATATGTAGATGGTGCTACTTCCTCATTCATCTTGGAAATAAAAGAAGATTCCTAGATAACATTGAATGTTTTGAGGTGGAATGAATCTTAAAAGAACATCTAAATGAAATATATTCTCTATGGCAACACTGAAGCCCCAAAAGGTTAAGCGTTCTGCCCAGAGTCTTACATCTGTTAAATGGCAAACCTTAAGTTAGAACCCAGGCCTCCTGAGTCCAGTACTGTTTTCGTTATACCATTGATAAGATTATGACTTCAGGCACTGAATAGAGTAATGAAATCACACTGTTTGACATGCCTTATAGGGAGAAGGCACTCTAAATGTTGTCAGTTGAGAAAGAAATACTGGGGGAGCTGGTCTTAGTGCGTGTTGATTTCCATGGTTATATTTCTCCATGCATTCTGCCATGTAAATGTTTTTTTCTTCTCTTATCAAAGATCTTCAGTTTAGATCTTGGAGGCATATCAACTGTGGTTCTAAATGGCTATGATGTAGTAAAGGAATGCCTTGTTCATCAAAGTGAAATTTTTGCAGACAGACCATGTCTTCCTTTATTCATGAAGATGACAAAAATGGGAGGTATGTTTATTTTCACCTATTTAGTAATTTACTAAACTATTTTAAATTACATTTCTTATTTTAAGTAATTTTAGTGCATAGAGTTGGGATTCTATGATCAAACAACTGATTAACAGGAAGGTATTATATTTCTATACTTAAAGAACCTATGGCCGGGCGCGGTGGCTCAAGCCTGTAATCCTAGCACTTGGGAGGCCGAGGCGGGCGGATTGTTTGAGCTCAGGAATTCGAGACCAGCCTGAGCAAGAGCGAGACCCTGTCTCTACTAAAAATAGAAAGAAACTATATGGATAGCTAAAAATATATATATAGAAAAAATTAGCCGGGCATGGTGGCGCATGCCTGTAGTCCCAGCTACTTGGGAGGCTGAGGCAGAAGGATTGCTTGAGCCCAGGAGTTTGAGGTTGCTGTGAGCTAGGCTGACACCACGGCACTCTAGCCCAGGCAACAGAGTGAGACTCTGTCTCAAAAAAAAAAAAAGAACCTAGTATTTGAGGACTTCTCAGGCTACATTACACTCATTTTAGACCAATGCACGCAAATTCTGTTGTAATCCACTTCTGATAAATATCATAAATAACGTTTTTAAGAATGAGCATTTAAGAATATCTGTAGGTTTTGTGAAACAAGTTAGGAATGCACACATACGAATCAAAGTGCCCTTTTGAAGCCAGTCTTGAGTACTTGCTGACATTTTTACTATCATTTTGCTTATAAGCTTACAGAACCTGAAGTAGTCTTTCTTAACTACTAATCACTATGATATATAAATGGATAGTTGTGAGATTTGTATAGAGGACTAACATTCTGTATGGATTAGTGTTGATCAGCGTTGGGTAATTTGATATGCAGCAAGGGAAAAAGGCTGCAAGTTGACAAAATCAGTAAGAAGAAAGCAGCAACAAAAAACCTAAAATAGAATGTTGAAATCAGATACAATTTTAATATTTACAATGGTGGTGTCCTATTAATAAATTCTCTAATTTAATGAGAGCTTCACACTTAATTTCAAAGAAAAATTTAACAATATGTTGCTTACATAGGCGAAAAAATAAAGATATTGGTTGAAAAGAAATAAAAGCCTATATTAAATCAGAAAGCAAATCAAGTAATGCAAAGAAAGCATAAACTTTAAAGAATTCTCAGGCCAGAATATAATGATACTTGAAAGCAATAATATAAATAAAAAGCAAATTTCCAGCCTCCATAGTATTTTCATTTTCAGCTGCCAGATATAGGGCAGTAGGAATTATATAATATTTTTAATACTTCTTTTTTTCAGGCTTACTCAATTCCAGATATGGCCGAGGATGGGTCAATCACAGAAGATTAGCTGTAAATAGCTTTCGTTATTTTGGATATGGACAAAAGTCTTTTGAATCTAAAATCTTAGAAGAAACTAATTTTTTCATTGATGCTATTGAAACGTACAAAGGTAGACCTTTTGACTTTAAACAATTAATAACCAATGCTGTTTCAAACATAACCAATCTGATAATTTTTGGACAACGATTCACTTATGAAGACACTGATTTTCAGCACATGATTGAGTTATTTAGTGAAAATGTGGAATTAGCTGCTAGTGCCTCAGTCTTCCTGTATAATGCCTTTCCATGGATTGGCATCTTACCTTTTGGGAAACATCAACAGTTGTTTAGGAATGCAGCTGTAGTCTATGATTTTCTCTCTAGACTTATTGAGAAAGCTTCAGTCAACAGAAAGCCTCAGTTACCTCAGCATTTTGTTGATGCTTATTTAGATGAGATGGATCAAGGTAAAAATGACCCATCATCTACCTTCTCCAAAGAAAACCTGATTTTCTCAGTGGGTGAACTCATCATTGCTGGAACTGAAACAACAACTAATGTGCTACGGTGGGCAATTCTTTTCATGGCCCTTTATCCTAACATTCAAGGTGAGGATTCTCTTGATGATCTCAGGGTCTGTTCTTACGTGTAGGGCTCATACATGTTTTAGAGTCTTTGGCTGTGTACAAAACATTTTCTGTAGGAACTTCTGCTGTGCTAACCATAAAGAGAAATATTTGATAGTTATGGAGAGTTTTCAAATCTGTTATCTCAATTCATGCAAAAAAACTCTGAGATAGATCTTATTATGCCTACTTTGTAAATGAGGAAAAAGGCTGAGTGTCTGGAAGGGGCAGAGCTAGGAACTGAACCCTGGCTTTTTTAAATCAAAAAAATTAATTTTATGCTTTACTATTTTCCTTTTTGCTAAGAGTGGTGATACCCCAATTCTAGACTTGTTTAATTTTTATTCTTATTACTTTTGATGTGTTTTTCACAACAGAGTTACCCAGAGCATTGGCTACTGTTAGTACAGTATATATGCCATATATTTAAATAGAACCTTCCAGATAATAAAAAAATCTATTAATAAATCTGGGTGTACCCATGTCAGATTGTTTTATTATAAGTTATCCTTTGTTTTATCCCAAACGAAAATTACTTTAGATATAATTCTAAGAATTGCATAATAATTTGAATACTTTTTCTCTCACAGGACAAGTTCAGAAAGAGATTGATTTAATTATAAGCCCCAGTGGGAAGCCTTCTTGGGACGACAAATCCAAAATGCCTTATACTGAGGCAGTGTTGCATGAAGTTTTAAGATTCTGTAATATAGTTCCATTAGGGATTTTCCATGCAACCTCTAAAGATGCAGTTGTACGTGGTTATTCCATTCCTAAAGGCACAACAGTAATTACAAATCTTTATTCTGTGCATTTCGATGAAAAGTACTGGAAAGACCCAGAAGTGTTCTATCCTGAGCGATTTCTGGACAGCAATGGATATTTTGCCAAGAAGGAAGCTTTGGTTCCTTTTTCCCTAGGTAAGAGAACTGTCATGGGCCTAGCTTTAGAATAAAGTATAACAATGGTTCATCATGTGTAACATCTTAATCTGAAGTATCCTGTTAAAGAATTAAATATTCCAACTTTGAAAATACAGCATTGATTCTTACAGTAGAGAATGGTTTCATCAGAGGTAATTAATACCTGTTTCTACTCAAAATAAGCCTTAATTTATTACCTAGAGTTAAACAGTTGAAAAGCTCTGGCTTCTTCTGAAACCTTTTTGCCTGCGGATTTTTGGCCTATAATCAAAACTTGTAAAGCAAAAAGTTAATAACAGCTTGAGAAACTGAGAGCTGGAGAGAGGAAAGATATCAAAACTTGAAGTAAAACTAGAATCTAGCTCTCTTGGCTCCCAGTTTTAGTACCTCATCTCCAACTAGGAAAATATTGCTTTCATTGTGAAAAAGTACACAGATCACAAGATTCGTGGAAGATAGACGAGAAACTCTTCCTCTTCACTGGAAAAGAATACACATTCAGCCAGTTGAAATGAAATGGGCTTCTCTTAAATCTATAAGAACAAAATGTCACGCTTTAAATTAGATATTTCATGGCATATCTTAGGCTCTGTTGCAAGGTGCAGAGGTAGTGGGGGATACAAAAGTCCATGATCTGACAAAAGGAGGTAAAGGAATGGGTTCTGGGAGCTGAGTGCCAATTTCTATTCTTTGTGATTTAAAATCTTCTAATAAACATAATTTCCTTTTTCTTTAAATTCCAGATTTTCTGAATGGCACCCAAATATTAGACATAAATTTGATAAATATAGTGGGTTTTTAAAAATTATTATATCTGCTTTTTCTGTTTAGGGAGAAGACACTGTCTTGGAGAACAGCTGGCTCGGATGGAAATGTTCTTGTTTTTTACAGCATTGCTTCAAAGATTTAATTTGCATTTTCCACGTGAACTAGTTCCAAATCTAAAGCCTAGGTTAGGCATGACATTGCAGCCCCAACCCTACCTCATCTGTGCTGAAAGACGCTGAAAGTACATGGGACATTTGGGGGAACAAGAATATATGTTTACCTCATCCCTGAGCCTTGTTTAATTAGTACATGTGTTTGGATAAAAGTCACAGCATCATAAAGCCAAATGAACATAGATGTATCTTTAAAAACAGTGCTAGTGCAGTAACAAGCACTAGCTATGATTGGTTTTCAAGCTTGCATGACTTCTAAGGTAGAATTCCCTGTTGAGGAACACAAAGATATAAATGACATGTGTTACTTAAGAGGCTTAGAAGGGCCAGGAATACCCTAAGCAGAACCTCTTGTTTAGTACCTCTCATCACTTCTTAACTCTGTCTGGCTTCTGTCCTGGGGAGCTGTGATTACAGATACCAGTTCCCTTCTAATTAGGTATTGTCATTAATAGCCTGTGTGGTACTAGTCCAGTTTAATAAAAGACTAAAGAAGAAATTAAAACTCAAATTAATGAGTATGAACTACAGAGGTATTTTAGATATGGTGGCAGATTATAGGAGAAATATATATTTAATTTAGAGCCTGCTAGTAGTTTCAAATGTTGCTGCCTGCTCTGGCTTTATAAGAACTGTGTCATTCTTCTTATGAAAGTCTGTGTGACCTCTGAGCATCCATCATTATAGCAACAGTTTGGTAGTTAGGAAATTACAATAATGTATATATAATAAAAATGGCACATGACTATTGATTCTTTGTAGGCACAGACACTTTCCCTGGTACCACTTCTTTCTAAAACCAGTTACAGAAATTAATGATTGAATCCTCTTATGTTTTACAGATCTCTAGGCATATCCATGAGTTAGTGTTATTTTTCTGAAGATAATCACATTCAAATCCAAAAACACGCTTTAGAAACAAGGTAACTGTATAAATTTGGACACTTGAGTGTGATGATGTGCTATTAATAAATATACCAGGACAGGATAGTCACCATAGCTGATGCCTATAATCCTAGGACATTAGGAGGCTAAGATGGGAGGATGGCTTGAGGCCAGGAGTTTGAGACCAGCCTGAACAACATAATGAATCCCTGTCTCTATAAAAAATATAAAAAATTAGCCAGGCATGGTGGCATACACCTGTAAACATGCAGGAGGTTGAGATGGGAGGATCATTTGAGCCCTGGAGTTCGAGGTTACAGTGAGCTATGATCATGCCACTACACTCCAGCCTGGGCAACAGAGCAAGACCCTAACTCAAGAAAATAATAATTATACCAGGACAATAAGAGTAAATTGTGATTCCTCTAAACAAACTGGAATGTATATTCACCCATTTATAGCTATTTTTACATTATCATTTCTTCTAAAGTAGTACATTAAGGGTTCACGCCCTTGTAACTTGGCTCATGAATAGTTGCAGCCTCAGAGTAAGTGCATGTAACAATGACTTCTATTAAGAATATGGATTTAACCATAGTTTGGCCTTATCTCTTGAATATTTTCCAAGTTTCTGTGTTTTAAATCAGGAGGCTTTGCATCTTTGATATATGAAGATATTTCCAGTTGTCAAGGAAAGAAAATCTTGTGCAAGTTTACTTAATAAAAGGTGAATTTGAAGGTAGTGTGGAAGTTTTAGGGTTGATGTAGCCTGTATGGTCTATGGTGTAATCAAAGATTTTGTTTCTTCTCATCCCTCAATTTTGCCTTCCAGATGATATCAGTTTTAAGTTAAGGTTGGCTCCTGGGAGTATGTGTGCTTTGCCCACCTCCATGTAGAGAAAACAAGCCTTGATTGTTTCTAGGAGAGCAAGGGAATTTTTCAGATGCCCCCAGAAAACTTCTTTGTGTCTTGTAGGTTATAAGTTATGTGGTCATCCATTAACCTGAAACTATGCTTTGTGAGTGGGATTATAGTTCACTGAGCCTTAACATATGCCTGACTACTAGAGCTAGTGATGAGTTGGTTTCCCCTAAAGTACATGTGCTACATATGGGTGGTATAGTTATCTAAACAAAAATGAGGATAATTATGAAGAGAAGAGGAACTATAAGAAGACCACTATCTGCCTCACCTGCCCTCTGACCACCTGTTAGGCCAGGCAGCTTTCCATCCTACTTTCTTAAATCTTGACAAACATACTCATTCAAGTTGCTTCTTCATCTTTCTTTGTTCTTTGACATAGCAAATCTTATCCCTGGGCCTTCTGCTTACTGTCAAAGCTCCTATAAAAGTCTAAGTTGAACTCTACAGCCTGAGGGTTCTGGAGGCTTGGTGATTGTACTTAGTGGATTGTGAAGTAGATTATAGTAAAAATTGAGGAGGCTTGCTTTTGCTTTTCAGTACTACCACTACTGCTTCTAGTATGATTAGGAATTCCATAACCCTGTACAGAATGGAGACCATGCTGTTTTATTTACCTTATGTCTAAGGAAATGTTTGCATTTTTCCTTAGGTTAATATAAACCTGGCAAAAGTCATAAAAGATACAGATTCATAAACTGTTAAATGTAGAAGAGCCTTAAACCTCACTTAATGGGTTCATTTTATAGCCAAGGAAATAGGGGTTCAGATAGGGGAAGTGATTCCTCTAATTGATGGCAGAGGTATGCTTTATTTCATTGCATGTTCTTTTTACTCAACCACAATTTATATTATGCTTTACAACTTATAAGGTTTTTCATATACTGTCAGCTCTTGACTATTTGGAGTCAAATAACTGTGGTAAAAATAAAATACTATACTTTTGGAAAAATATAAATTAACATGAATTAGTAATCCATCATGGAAAATACCTATTTCTTGAAATAATAACAGATATATTGCATCTGTGCAGTGGGAATGCCTTCTCTCTCACCAAGATGAGATACTAATTTGAATGTTGGAAATCTAATTTCTGATTCAAGATGGCAAGTGAGCACACTTATTTCTCCTTAGATATCACTGAAGTAACCATAAGGATAGAAAAAGGAATAAAGGCCTTGAGAATGGGGGTGGAGGACAATGTTAGTGGATCAAATACTTTCAAGTTCTAGAAAATAGAAGGTGAATGGAAAAACACTGAAGGAACCACAGATGAAACAATGCATAGATGAAGCCTGAGGTGGAGATGGGAGGATTCTTCACCGGATAGCTACAGAGAAAATAAGTAGATAAGGAGAGGAGTAGGTAAGGAAAGCAAAAGTGGAAAGAAATCAAGTTGATTGACTGGGGTAAACAGCTGAACAATTTGCCTCTGTTCCTACTCTGCTTCCTCCTCTTGTTTGTGCAGCTGTAGAACTTGCCCCCAGTGTTGAAATAAAAGTCTATGTAAATTGAATACCTATGCCCAGAGATGGTGGTGCTCCTATATGGAATTTATGCCCTATGTTGAGTGCCCCCATAATTTTGTCTGGTTTTGTACCTACAGTTCTGTATCACCCAAACTATTAATCAGGTGGGAGAGTAAGTTTCAATGAACCAAGTGATTATTGGGGAAACATCAGCAAAAGGACTACCATTGAGCATTGAATTTAACTACAGAACTAAGAAAAAGGTGACATAAATGTGACAATAATATCTAAATGTTTTATACTCTGACAGTGTAGAAATAATGCATCTAACAAAAAATGAGAAGTGAAATAATAGAACATAGAATAACTTCTTTGATTCTTTCATATAGCTGGAAGTCAATGGATATAATTTAAATCTGACAAATCAAGCAGCAGAAGTTTAAGCATATCGAGGAGTACAAAAGTAAAAGATAACATTGCCTAAAATTGGGTAGTAGGTACAGGGAAGAAGAGTGGATACAAACTATTTTTTTATTCATAGAAGAGAAACAGATACTGTAAAGAAACAAGATCCAAAGACATAAGAATAAAGATGGTCACTCAAAGAAACAAATCCTACTAAATATCAGGAACATTAAAATAAATTTTTTAGAAAAGAGAAAGAGTGTGATGTGCACTGTCTGGGGAATGGACACACTTGAAGCTCTGACTCGGGGTGCGGGGGAAGGGCAATATATGTAACCTAAACTTTTGTACCCCCATAATATGCTGAAATAATAAAAATAAATAAATAAAATTTTTAAAGAAGCTTAAAAAAAAAAAAGAAAAAACCGAATTAAGCCCCAACATATGAATAAATATCAATGGGCTTATCTCACCTATTAAAAAAAGGTGTTCATGTTTGATTACAGACCAAATCCAATGCTATATTATGTTATGCAGAAGAGATAGCTAAAACATAGGTTAAAGGTTAAGAATAAAAGGATAGGCAAAGGCATACTGGGCAATAAAAATAAAAAGGAAGTAGAAGTCATGCTCTTAATAGAACAAAGTAGAATTCAAGCCAGAAAGCATAAGCAAGGCAAAGAAGTACACTTCATATTCTAAAGACTGTAATTCATAATGAATTTACAGTGCACCAAATAACAGCCCAACTTTCATAAAGCAGAAATTACAAAAGATCCAAGGAGAAATATGTAGAAGTACCTTAATACTAGGAGACTTTCACTTCTTTCAGTCTGAGAAATCAAGTGGACAAAAAATCATGATATGGAAGACTCATGCTACATAATCAGTAAGTCTGATAAATATATATCAAATTTTGTGCTTGACAATAGAGTATGCCATTGTTACAAGTGCCATGTAACATTCATCAAAATTGAGCGTATAGTGGACCAAAAGTGAACTTCAGTAAATTCCAAAATTATAAAACAGATTTTATTCTCTAAAAATAATGCAATAAGAATAGGCATTAATAGCAAAATAACAAAACCCAAAACCAAAATTGCCCTTATATCTTGAAATTAAAAAAAAAAAAACTATGAAATATTTGGGCAAAGGGGAAATGTAAACCAAAATTGCAGAATTTCTAAAAAAATTTAAAACTGCACATCAGAATCTATGGAATCTAGCTAAAGTGGTCCTCTGAAGAAAGCTCATAGCCCTAAATACTTATTTCAGTGAAAAATAAAATGTTGAGAATGAATTAAGCATCCTGTTTTTTCAAATTAGAAAAAAACCAGCAAACCAAAGGAAAGCAGAAGGAAGAAATTATAACGAAATTATAAATTCCTGCTCTTTTCCAGTTGGAACCATGAAGGTTCCTGCTTTGCTGGAAACCCTTAAGAAAAAGTGAAGGAATTTTGAAAAGCTGAAGATCAAGTGACTGAGAAAGAAGTCTGACCAAAAAATGCTTCGGAAGACAAGGAGGAAGCTTATCTATGAAAAAGCTAAGCACTATCACAGGGAATATAGGCAGATGTACAGAACTGAAACTCGAATGGCTAGGAGGGCAAGAAAAGCTGGCAGCAACTTACGTACCTGCAGAATTCCATAGGCGTTTGTCATCAGAAACAGAGGTATCAATGGTATGAGCCCAAAGTTTCAAAAGGTGTTGCAGTTTCTTTGCCTTTGCCAGATCTTAAATGGCACCTTTGTTAAGCTCAACAAAGCTTCAGCCAACAGGCTGAGGATTGTAGAACCAGATATTGTGTGGGTGAACCTGAACATGAAGTCAGTAAATGAACTAATCTAGAAGCTTGTTTATGGAAAAATTAGTAAGAGAATTGCTTTGATGGATTACACTTTGCTCAATCTCTTGGCCAATATGGGATACATCTGCATTGCAGGGTCTGATTCATGGAATCTATACTGTTGGAAAATGCTTCAAAGAAGCAAATAACTTCTGTGGCCCTTCAAATTATCTTCTCCATGAGGTGGAATGAAGAAAACACCCATTTTGTAGAAGGTGGAGATGCTGGCAACGGGGAAGCCCAGATCAACAGGCTTACTAGAAGGATGAACTAAGATATCTACCATGATTATTTCTGTAATCTGGTCAGTTAATAATAAATGCTTTCAAATTGAAAAAAAGAAACCATAAATTCCTAACAGGCATTACTGAGTTAAACAACAGAAAAACAGAACTAATAAAATAATTTGCATATTTTAAAAATTAGATTAAGGGTCAGCAAATTTTACCTCACAGGCCAAATTTGGCCTGCCACCTATTTTATGTGGCTCACAAGCTAAGAATGGTTTTTATGTTTTTAAATGGGTAAAAAAATTCAGTATTTCGTGACACATGAAAATTTAGTGAATTTCAAATTTAGTGTCTAAAAAGTTAGAATTTAGAAACATTCATTTTAACATACATTGTGTACAGCTGCTTCTGTGCTATGATGGCTGAGTTTAGGAGTTGTGACAGAGACCATATGCGGCATACTTATCTGTTCACACTGCTGCTTGGCATCACAGTGATGCAGATATAACTTGACAGCTTTTCTAGTGCTGTGTATATCTCTGTGTAGCAGCATTTTATTTAACTTTTACATTTATATTTAATATTTCATTACCAATGTGTACCCATTATGTCAAAAACAAAGTGAACTTTGACTCATGCTTTTAAGGCACAGTGGAGTGTGGTTTATTTTGTTACCAAATTAGATTAGCAAAGCACTATGTTTATTTTATTTTTTATCTCAAAATATTAAGGGGGTACAAAAGTTTTTGTTACATGGATACACTATAATGCTGAAGTCAGGGCTTTCAGTGTGCCCAGCACCAGTGCACGATTAGGTGTTCATTGCACCTAATAGGTAAGTTTTTTTTTTTTTCTCACTCCCTTTCACCCTCCCCCTTCTTAGTTTCCAATGTTCTTTACATCTTTTTGTGCCAACGTGCACCTGTCATTTAGTTCCTACTTATTAGAACATGGTGTTTTTCCATTCCTGAGATACATCACTTAAGGTAATAGTCTCCAGTTCCATCCAAGTTGCTGCGAGTGACATTATTTCATTTCTTTTTATGGCTAAGTGTAGTACTCCATGGGGTGTGGGGGGGGTGTGTGTATCTACACATACACACCGCATTTTCTTTATCCACTCATGAAGTGATGGGCACTTAGCTTGATTCCATATCTTTGCAATTGTGAATTGTGCTGAGAAAAACATTCAAGTGCAGGTGTCTTTTGGATAAAATTATATCTTTTCCTTTGGGTGGATATCCAGTAGTGGGATTGATGGATTGAATGGTAGGCCTACTTTTAGCTCCTTGAGGAGTTTCCATACTATTTTCTATACAAGTGATACTAGTTTGCAGTCCCACCAACAGTGTATAAGCATACCTTTTTCTCTGCATGCATGCTAGCATCTATTGTTTTTTGACTTTTAATTTTGACAGGGGTAAGTTGGCATCTCACTGTGGTTTTAATTTACATTTCCCTGATGATTAATGATACTGTGAATATTTTTTCATATGTCAGCCATTGTCTTCTTTTGAAAAAATTATGTTCATATTTTTTGCCCACTTTTTGATGGTTTTTTTTTTTTCTTGCTGTTTAGTTTGAGTTCTTTGTAGATTCTGGAAATTAGTCTTTTGTCAGATATATAATTTGCAAATATCTTCTCCCATACTGTAGGCTGCCTGTTTACTCTGTTAAATTAGCAAAGCACCATGTTTAATATGTAATGACACTATAGCTCTGCTAAAATAATACAGTATGATCTGGCACTGCCAGATGAAGCAATCATCGCAATATTTCTAACCCATGAAAACAACTGTCAGAAAAATTAGAAATTTTAAAATGGAATATCTCGTGATACTAGAATTTCTCCACAAAAAAAATGAAAATGAAGCTGTAACCAAAGTAAGTTTCTGAGTGGCTTATTTGTTATCCAAGCAAGGAAAGCTGTTTGCTAATTGTAAATTGATTAAATTGTGTTTAATTGCAGCAAAGAAACATGTCCAGAGAAAATAAACTTAACACTAGTAGGCTTTTAGTGAGAACAGTCGCTCGAAGAGCTGAGGACATTGGGAACAATATCAATATTCACTTAAAAAACAAGGCAAATGATTTTGAGTGGTTTTCCTTGGCACTTGATGAATAAACAGGTATTACCAATACTGTTCAGTTGTTTACTCAAGAAGTCAACACCAAATTTTAGGTGAAGATTTAGCCTCTAAGTAGTCTGCATGAAGCAACTACAAGAGAATATATTTTCAAAAGATGAGAAAGCACTAATTCTATACAAATTGAACTGGAATCTACTAAGATGTGTTACAATTAATAGTAAAAATACATGTGGAGCATAAAAAGGCATAATTGGACAAATTGTATTATTCATCAGAAAGTACTTTGCAGCAGGTACTTGAATCTATCATGTGTTAACAAACCAGTATGTCAATGGAGAATTTCATTTACTCTAATGGACTTAACCATCATCAGTTTTGTGGATTTTTCTCAGAAATAGAAGCTGTATATCCTGATTTGCTCTACCACACAATTTAATGGCTTAGCATTGGTAACATTTTGTTGCAAATTTTTGAGCTCCAAGGCCAATATTGAAATTTTTCTGAATGAGAAAAGCCACCCTTAATCACTATTATTGAACACTGAATGGACATCAGGTTTTACAACAAACTTGGTTGCTGTTAATGAGTTTAACTTAAAATTTATAAGGCAAAACAGTGCATATATAGGAAACATACTGCTAGGAAGTCATTTCAGCAACAATCTAACATTTTGAATTAACGTTTGGTCATGTGGCAAAAAATGACATTTTAGTCAACAACAGACCCCATATACAATGGTGGTCCCATAAAAGATAACAATACTGTATTTTTGCTGTGGCTTTTCTATATTTTGATACACAAATACTTACCACTGTACTACAGTTATCTACAGTATTCAGTACAGGTTTGTAGTCTAAGAGCAATAGGCTATAACATATAGCCTAGATATGTATTAGGCTATCCCACCTAAGTTCGTGTAAGTATACTCTGTGATGTTCGCACAGTGATGACATTGCCTAATGACACGTTTCTCAGAATGTATTCCCATCATTATGTGGTAAATGGCTGTAATGTCAAGCTACTTTATACACATTATGCTGTCAAAAGTTAAAACAAGAACTGAGTTCTCCATGCCACTCAGCTTTCCAGCAGATATATTTTGTGAGCCCAAACTAAAGTGACAGCAGCACTTCTGAGGACCTTGATGCAAGTGCAAAAGAAATTTTCATATTTCAAAATTTACTTTGTACGATTAAGGAGCTTCCACCTAACCTTCAATTGGAAGTGATTAGTGTGCCAAGTAATGACATGCTATAAGGCAAATATCAAGAGAAAAATGTAATAGAATTCTATATATATCTTCCCAGTGACTAATATACTCAATGAAAATCAGATGCTTATAGATTGCATCAGTATTTGGCAGTTCCCATCTGTGTGAAAGGCACTTTCAAAGATGAAATATGCAAATCTCATTGCAGATCAGCATTAACAGATGAACATCTGCAATGTTTTGCTGATAGGAAATGCTAACTTTGAACCCCAATTAAGCAAAACGTTATCCCCTACCGAAAAGAATTTCCTTTTACTTGTTAGTGGATCTATATTGCCAAAAAAATTTACTTGGTTATCAAAAGTATATTTTGAATATAATTAATAAAAATTTTGTAGAATTTTTTTTCTCATTATATAAGTGCTTATGTAATGTGCTTGGCCTGTAAACCCTAAATTATTTACTATCTTGGCCTTTACAAAAAAAAAAAAAATTTGCTCACTCTTAAATTAGACAAAGCACTGGCTAACCTGATTAATCAAGGTAAAAGGGGAGCTAGCATAAATAACCAAAATGCAAAATAACAATGGAGGATACTCATAAAAGCAGAATTTTAATTATAAGAAATTGCTTTCTACAACTCAATGCAAAGAAGGTTGAAGACCTGAATGAAATAGATAGTCTTCTATGAAAACATAGTTTGCCAAAATTGAGCCTAGAAGAGATAGTCTCAACAAACTAAATTTCATAGAAGAAAAGGTAAAGTTGCGAAAGATGTAGTCCTCAAAAAAGTATTTGAACTATTCCAGAGCATAGAATGTAAAAGAAAACTTTTGAATGATTTTTTGGAATCAAAGTAACAAACTATTCTCACTTATGGCTATCAGTTCTAAACCTTAAATAAATTAATCCAACACCACATTTAAAAAATAATGCATCGGCCGGGCACAGTGGCTCATGCCTGTAATCCTAGCACTCTGGGAGGCCGAGGCGGGTGGATCGCTCGAGGTCAGGAGTTCAAGACCAGCCTGAGCGAGACCCCGTCTCTACTAAAAATAGAAAGAAATTATCTGGACAACTAAAAAAATATATATATAGAAAAAATTAGCCAGGATGGTGGCGCATGCCTGTAGTCCCAGCTACTCAGGAGGCTGAGGCAGTAGGATCGCTTAAGCCCAGGAGTTTGAGGTTGCTGTGAGCTAGGCTGACGCCACGGCACTCACTCTAGCCTGGGCAACAGAGCGAGACACTGTCTCAAAAAAAAAAAAAAAAAAGAATAATGCATCATGATCAAGTAGAGTTTACTCCAGGAATATAAGAATGATTAGCTATTAGGGTTCAATATTAGGCTATATTAATCACATACAGAGTAAATTTGTATGACATCTTCATAGATGCTAAAAAGGGATTTGACAAAATTTAACACATTCTTGACAAACTGTTGAAGTGAATACATGAGTACATACATGCATATATAAAGTGTATATATATCCACATATATGTGTGTAATATATGCACATTCCAAATCTGATATGGAAATATTGGAGGTATTCCTTTAAAGTCAAGAATAAGAAAATGAGCCCACTATTATCACTACCTTTTCCACATTGTATTAGAGGTGTTAGCTAGCACAGAGTGAAAGAACTGAAAAGAACAAATAAAACTATTTTTATTTGCAGATAATATTACTATGTACTCATAGAATTGATGAAAATCAATAGAAAGTAAGTTCATTCAGTAAGGTAACAAGACATCCGATTAAAATATTTTTAAAAATCTATAGCTATCACATATACAGCAACCATTAAAAGATGTATGGAAGAGAATACCATTTTTCAGTATCAAAAATAAAATACTAGGAAAAAAATAGGAAGGTACAAAAGATAAATGGAAAAAATATTGAAACACTCTTGGAGGAGCTAAAAGGAGACCTGGACAAATGGATATATACCTTATTCTTGGACAAGAAGGGAACAAAAAGATGGCAGTGTTCCCTAGGTTAATATATAAATTTAATGTGATCATATGAAAGCACTGACAGGATGGGGTTTTTTGTCACATAACTAGACTAGCTGTTTCTAAAATTCACATGAAAAAGTAAACAAGTACAAGTAGTTACAAAATTCTGAAAAAGAATAGCAGTGTGAGGGTTTTAGTGCCATCAGGTATTGATACTATAAAGCTTGAATAATTAAAACAATGTGATAATGACATGAATAGAAACATAGAAAAGAAAGAAATCCAAACTATAGAGAAATATCAAATCAGTGGACCAAAGGTAGACTTCTTAGTAAATGATCTTGGTGTTGGGACTGATCTGTAGCCATTTGGAAAACAGTTAAAAATTTGAATCTGTATTTCAACTGCATATGACTTGATATATTCCAAATGGCTCAAAAGTTTAAATGTATAAAACTAAGCCATAAAAGTGATAGAAGAAAACATGGATGAATTCTTTAACTTTGGAATAAGGAAGGCTTTCTAACTATAGCTGAAAATCCAGAAGCCATAAAATAAGATTGATAAATTTGACTGCCTAAAAATAACAAAGATCTTCTGCAAGGGAAACAACACTGTAAGTAGAAATGAACTAGGAAAAAATGTCACAAACACAGAGCTAATCTTAATACCATAAGAATACAGAAGTTTAACAGTGCATTAGAAAACAATGGTCAATGGATATGGACAGTTCACATACACATACGTCACATTGTAAATATCTGAAAAGATAACCTTGTTCATAATAAAATAAATGTAAACTCCACTGAGATAACATCTCTCTCTCGGAGACCCCAGCAACTGCACCAATTGACCCCACCCATCAGGAGCAATCTCCCAAGTGTGGTGGAAGAGCCCTGAATAACATTAGCAGCTCCCCCAGCGACAGATCAAGCAATCACAGAGGCACACACACCCAGGCTTGCAGGTATCAGCTGGGATCTGTCTTGCCCTTACCCACACTTTAAGGGGGAATAGGGTCCAAGTAACCCTTGGGAGTGGCAAGACCTTTCCTAAAGATCAGGGCCTTCATAATCCCCATCCGGGGTACCAGAGACCAACACAGACACATCAGATTATCTCGATAACTGACTCCTCCATGCAATCTACAACCAACAACAGAGAGGGTAACCCCACGGCTTAACACAGTCCCCTCCATCTCAAGCTATTAGAGGTCAGTGGAGTTATACACACAAGTGCAATCCACCACCTGGGAGCTTAAGCGGGGGGACCAAACTCACTAATCTCCATTGGCAAGAGATGAAGACAACAGGTCAGAGGTAATGCAATGTGCTAAAATACTTCTAAGGCAATACAAGACCAACATGCCTCTTCCCACCATTGTCAAGGAACATCCCTTGGGGGCTTGAAGTTAGGGGCACAAACCAGTCCTAGCACTCCCAGTTCTCGACCAAGTAGCCTGATGAGGAAAAACCAGCAAAAGAATGCAGGAAACATGAAACATCAGAGAGAAAAGTCACCCCCAAAACAAATCATTAGACCCTCAAAAGCGGATACTAATTTAAATGAAATGATTAAAATGATGGAGGAAGAATTCTGAGTATGGATTGCAAGAAAACTCAATGGAATTGAAGAGAAAATAGAAACCAACACAAGCCACAAGAACAATACAAGAAATGAATGAAAAATTCTCTAAAGAAATCAAAATCTTACTAAAGAACCAAACAGAAATTCTGGAAATGAAAGAGGCATTCAAGGAACTTCCAAACACAGTAGAAGCCCTTAAGAATACAATGGATCATGCAGAGGAAAGAATCTCTGAGCTTGAAGATAATGCCTATGTGCTAAACAAATCAGATGAAGAAAAAGGACACAGAAGCAAGAGACAAGAACAAAATATAAAAGAAATGTGGGATTATGTAAAGAAACCAAATCTAAGAATTATAGGCATCCTGGAGAGAGAAGAAGAAAATACATAAGGGCTGGAAAATCTATTTCGTGGAATACTGGAGGAAAATATGCCTGGCCTGGCCAGAAATCTAGATAACCAAATACAAGAAGCACATGGAACTCCTGAGAGACTCAACATGAAAAGGCAATCACCACATCATATAATTACTAGACTGGCTAAAGTAAACATGAAAGAGGCAATCCTTTGAGCAATAAAACAAAACAGCAGATAACCTACAAAGGAAAACCTATCAGACTAACTGTGGACTTCTCAACTGAAACCCTACAAGCCAGAAGGGACTGGGGAACCCATCCTCAATCTTAAACAGAATAATGGCCACCCTAGAATTCTTTATTTGGCAAAACTAAGCTTCATCTATGAGGGAGAAATAAAGACTGTCCCAGACAAGAAATCACTGATGGAATTTGCAAAGACCAGACCTGCCCTGCAGGAAGTACTCAGACTTGCAATATACACTGAACAACATAACAGACACTCACCAAAGTAAAATCACTCAGGAGTTAAAGTCCAGAACTGGATTCCCCAATGGCTTGAGAGGTAAAACAAAACAGTAAGAATTTACCTAACAATATGAACAGAAATCTACCCCAAATATCAATCCTCTCAATAAATGTGAATGGCTGGAATTGTCCTCTGAAGAGACACAGACTGGATGAGTAGATAAAGAATTATAAGCAAAGTAGCTGCTGTCTCCAGGAAACTCATCTAACCATAAAGATGCTTTCAGAGTCAAGGTCAAGGGTTGGAAAACAAACTTCCGGCAAATGGAAACCAAAAGAAAGTGAGGGTAGCGATCCTGATTTCAGACAACATAAACTCTAAAATAGCAAAAGTGAAGAAAAACAAAGATTGTCACTATATAATGGTGGAAGGAAAAATCCAACAAGAACACTTAACAATTCTTAATATTTATGCACCCAACACAGGAGCACCCAGACATATAAAGCAAACCCTGTTTGATCTAAATGGCATAATAAACAGTAATGCCATTGCAGCTGGGGATTTCACCACCCCACTGACTGAACTGGACAGATCCTCCAAGCTGAAAATAAGTAAAGAAACAATGGACTTACAGCCCTAGAACAAATGGGTCTAACAGACATATACAGAACATTCCACTCAAATAAAGCTGAATATACATTATTCTCATCAGCTCATGGAACTTTCTCCAAAATCGATCACATTCTAGGCCACAAATCAGACCTCAACGAATTTAAAAAAATAGAAATAGTACCATGTATCTTCTCAGACCATAGTGGTATAAAACTAGAGATCAGTTCCAACAGAAACACTCACCACTTCACAAAGTCATGAAAATTAAACAATCTGTTGCTGAATGACTATTGGGTCAAGGAGGAGATCCAGATGGAAATAAAAAGATTCTTTGAACTAAATGAAAAGGGGGACACAAGTTATCAAAATCTGTGGGATACAGCGAAAGTGTTCCTGAGAGGAAAACTAATAGCATTAAATGCTCACATCCAAAAGACAGAAAGTTCAAAAATCAACAAACTAATAAACCATCTCAAGGAACTGGAAAAGGAAAAGCAAATTAATTCTATACCTAGCAGAAGAAAAGAAATAACTGAGATCCGAGCAGAACTAAATGAAATTGAGAATAAAAGAACTATATATAAGATCAATAAAACCAAAATTTGGTTTTTCAAAAAGATAAACAAAATTGATATCCCTCTTGCTAGATTGACAAGAACTAGAAAAGAAAGGACTTTAATAAACTCAATCAAAAATGAAAAAAAAGAGGTCACCACAGACATCATGGAAATACAAAACATTATCTTTTAATACTATAAAAATCTATATGCCCCAAAACTATAAAATGTGGAGGAAATGGACAAATTCTTGGAAACACACAACCTCCCTAAGCTCAATCAGGAGAAAACAGAATACCTGAACAGACCAATATCAAGCATAGAAATTGGAGCAGCAATTAAAAATCTTCCAAAAAAAAAAAGTCCCAGACCAGAGGGGTTCACACCTGAGTTTTACCAAACCTACAAAGAACTCATACCTATACTACAGAAATTATTCCACAACATTGAGAAGGATGGTACCCTCCCCAACTCATTCTACGAAGCCAATATCACCTTCATACCAAAGCCAGAAAAGGACACAACAAATAAAGAAAACTTCAGACCAATATCCCTCATGAATATAGATGTAAAAGTCCTCAACAAAATCTTAGCAAATCGAATCCAACAGCACATCAAAAACATAATTCATCATGACCAGGTAGGCTTTATCCCAGAGATGCAAGACTGGTTCAACATATGCAAATCTATAAATGCAATTCACCACATAAATAAAAGCAAGAACAAAGATCATATGATTCTCTCAATAGATGCAGAAAAACCATTTGACAAAATCCAGCACACTTTTATAAAAACTCTTAACAAAATAGGCACAGATGGGACAGTCCTTAAAATTATTAAGGCAATATAAGATAAACTCACAGCCAATATCATATTGAACGGTGAAAAATTGAAAGCATTCTCACTTAGAACAGGAACCAGACAAGGTTGCCCACTATCTCCACTTCTATTCAACATAGTGCTGGAAGTCCTTGTCAGGGCAATCAGACAAGAGAGGGGAATTAAGGGTGTCCAAATGGGGGCAGAAGAGGTCAAACTCTCACTCTTTGCGGATGATACACTATTATATCTATAAAATGCCAAGGATTCAACCAAGAGACTCTTGGAATTGATAAATGAATTCAGTAAAGTCTCAAGATACAAAATTAATGCACACAAATCAGTGATATTCATATACACCAAAACAGTCAAACCAAAAACCAAATCAAAGGCACAACACCTTTCACAATAACATCAAAGAAAATTAAATATTAAGAATATATTTAACAAAGGAGGTGAGAGGCATATATAGGGAGAACTACAAAACACTGAGAAAAGAAATTGCAGAAGGTGTAAAGAGATGGAAATCCCTACCATGTTCATGGATTGGTAGGATCAATATTGTTAAAATGTCCATACTAAAGTGATCTACAGAATTAATGTAATCCCTATCAAAATACAACCATCATTTTTTACAGATTTAGAAAAAATAATTCTATGGTTCATCTAGAACCAGAGAAGACCTTCTATAGCCAAAGCAATTTTAAGCAAAAAGAACAAATTGGGAGGCAGTAGTCTGCCAGACTTCAAACTTTACTGCAAGGCTATAGAAACCAAAACAGCATGGTACTGGCACAAGAACAGAGATATGGGCCTTTGGTACACTGCTGGTGGGACTGCAAATTAGTGCAACCACTGTGGAAAAAAATTTGGAGATACCTCAAAGAGCTAAAAATAAAATTACCATTTGATCCAGCAATTCCACTACTAGGCATATACCCAAAGGAAAAAAAGACATTCTATAATAAAGACATCTGCACTAGAATGTTTACAGCAGCACAATTCACAATTGCAAAGATGTAGAAACAACGCAAGTGCCCATCAATACATGAGTGGATTAATAAAATGTGGTATATGTATACCATGGAATACTACTCAACTACAAAAAACAATAGTGAACTAGCACCTCTTATATTATCCTCCATAGAGATTGAGCTCATCCTTCAAAGTGAGGTATCACAAGGATGGAAAAAGATGCATGACATGTACTCACCATCAAATTGGTACAAACTGATCAACACGAAGGTGTTCACATGGTAGTAATACTCACTGGGTGCTGGTCAGGTGCGGCTGGGTAGCGGGGTAAACCCACAACTAATGGAAGCAGAGTGCAATGTATAGAAGGACACACTTGTAGCCTTGGCTTGGGTGAGGCAAACTCATTACATGTAACGAAAATGTTTGTACCCCTGTAATATCCTGAATTAAAAAAATACAAAAAACGAAATACAGATTCATGGGGCCCACTATAGACCAGAATCTGAATTTTAACCAAATCTTCAAATGATTTATATGCGTATTAAACCAAGATTGAAAAGCACTGCTTTAAAAAGTCCATTAGGTTAAATCTGTTGATTGGAAAAGCTCAGTGTTTATCTGAAAATGTCTTTATTTTATCCTCCTTTTTTGGTAGCTTTGCTGGTTAACTATAGATTGACATTTATTTTTTTTCTCAGCACTTAGAAAATAATGTTGCAGTGTCTTCTGGCTTCGATTGTTAATGTTTATAAGTTTTTGTCACTCTTAGTCATTCCTTCCTGGTGACTTTTTTATATCTCTTTTATATCTCTTGCTTACTCATTTTTTGTCATTCCATCTTATATTTCCTTAAACATTTCATACATGGTTATTTTATATTGTTTTTGATAATGTGATGCAGCTTGTGGAGTCATGAGGAATCTAAATCTGCTATTTGTGTATTTAATGATTACATTAGCCAGGATTCTCCAGAGAAACAGAACCAATAGGAGATAGAGAGAGAGAGAAAGATATATTTACTTATTTTAAGGAATTGGCTTATACGATTGTGGGATCTGACAAGTCTGAAATCTGAAGAACAGTCCAGCAGGCTGAAAACTCAGCCAAGATTTGATGTCCTCTGAAAGGACAGCATTGCTAATAAATCACCTAAGATAAAAAACATCACTACACACAATGGTATGCTGGCCCCATTGCTTGCTTCTTGCTTGACCACCTGTGGCTTATTTTTTTAAAGAGCTTGTTTGCAGAACTGGAAGAGTACTGAACAAAGAGAAAAGGGTATATAGCCCCTCAGCATCTGCCAGACCACATTCCAAGAAGTCAGATAAAACCAGCCTGACAGAAAACAACTGCTCTGGAAAACGACCACCTTCTGTTATCACTTCACGTCAACAAATGCACTGGAAAACAACTGCCTTCTAATTCCATTATCATTTTGCAACAACTGCTCTGTTCTCTATAACCCCAATAAAAGCCCAAGCCACTTGTCCTTGGTGCTGGCATTCATTCTTCCTTTCATACCACACCCTTTCCTCCCTTGGAAAGTAAAATAAACTTTTTCCTTCAAAACCTGACTTAATCTTTGAGTCAAGAATTCTTTGTCAGTCTGTGGTATGACTAACATTGCTGTTTTGAGTCTAAAGCCTGCAGAGTAGGCTGACAAGGTGGAAACTCTCACAGGATTTTTACATTACAGTCTTGAGTCAAAATTCCTTCTCTAGGAAACCTCAGATTTTTTGTCTTTAGGCCTTCTACTGATTAGATGAGGCCCACCCACATCATCAAGAGTAATCTCCTTTACTTAAAGTCAGTTTATATATTAATAACAGATGTTAATCACATCGAGAAAATACCTTCACAGCAACATCTAGACAGTGTTTGACCAAATAAGTGGGCACCATAGCCTTGCCAAGATGACACGTAAAATTCAAACATCACAGTGACCTTTGATTGTGAATCTGACTTGATTTATGTTAACATGAAAGAATCTAGAAAGCCTAAATTGGTGATATTTCCCTTAAAATAGGTTTTGTGTTTCCTTTGGCTGACAGCAGGAGGGACTACTAAACTGGAGTCACTTTGGTCCCCTCAAGGTCCCTAGCTTGATTAAGAATTTTCAGATTCTGCTCCTTCACCTTGTAATAGGCCTATGGTTTAAACTCAGATTTCAGTTTAAGTATTGAGTGTGTAGATGTGGTTTAGCACTTAGAGCTCCTGCTTGGTTTCTATTTTTTAAAAAATTTAAAACCTTAGAGATTTCTCTTATTTCTGTGAACCCAGCAATGTACCTAGTTTTCCTGTTGTGGGAAGGTCCTTTATCTAATCTATCAGAAACTTAATTTATCTCTTATTTACTCTCTAATCCATTATCATCTGGCTTCTGTCATATCACTCCACTGAAACTCCATTTGCAAATGAAACAAGTAACATCTCTGTTGCTAAAAATCAATGGAAATATTTTCAGACCTCATATTATTCCATCTTTTAGGGAGCATTTGACATTGCTCATATTACCTTCTGTAGAGACTCTTTTACCTTGGCTTCTGTCACATTATGCTTTTCCTTTTCCCCCTACTTTAAAGCCACTTTGTCTTAAGACTCATTTTCCTCTTTCCTATCTTTAAAGATTAGTGTTTCTGAGAGTTCTAACATAGCCCACCTTTTCTAATCACTCTCCCAAGAAGTATGTGTAATCTGACGTCACCCTCTAGTTTCCGTTATCATCTACTTGCTGTTGACTCCCAAATCCATACCTTTGGTCCACATCTTTCTTCTATGTTCTGCACCTGTATTGAAATGTACTTGGATGTCTCAATCCCCTTCATCTCAATTTGGTCCAATCTGAATTCATCTCATCACTCTCTACCACATCCAAAAATCTACTCCACCTCTGATATACCCTCTCTCAGTGAATGACATTGACATTTGTCCAAATCAGAAATCTGGGAGTCACCTTCATCATTTCTTTCCTTCCACTGTACTAATTAATCACCAGGACAATTGATTCTGTATCTAAAATCTCAAGTCCATTCACTTCCCTGTTTTCCTACAATCTATTCTAGTCAAGACCACCAAGATCTCCCTATGTCTAAATCTTGCTCTTCCATTTTGTCAAAAGACAAAATAACAACAAATTTAGTTATAGATCTAATTGGCTTTTATTTGTGATTCATGAATAGGGGCAGCTTCCATTCTACAAAATAGAATGAAGCTCCTACTGAGCAATGGCAGAACAGTGGGTTTTGTAACAGTGGGAACAAGGAAACAAAACAATAGGAAAAGAACTGATTGGTTAATGTCAGGTATGTTAGGCTATTTTTTTTTTTTTTTTTTTGTAAGGGTTAAGCAGAGGGTACTTCCTTGATTACACCGACTCAGGTAGACTGGAATCTCCTGTTCTGAGGAACAACTGGTCTGTCTGGTGCTCTACCTGTTTCCTTAAAGTTTCCATTTGATTATGTGGCATTTAGCATGAGTGACTCCATTCTGGTTTGGTCTGTTCTATTGGGGCCTAGTGCAGAAGTTCAGTCAGTCCCAAACAACAGCCTCCCATAATTTTTGCTTAACAATTCAAAATACATTTGACCCTTAAACAATATGGGTTTGAACTGTGTGGCTGCACTTATACGTGGATGCTTTCATTAAATATAGTAAATCCTCGTTTTGGCAGGCTCTGCATCCACAGCCAAATACAGTATTCATGGGATGCTAAACCTGCACATAGGGAGGGCTGACTTTTCACATCTGTAGGACTAACTGCAGGACTTCATGCATGGTTTTTGGTATCCGAGGGGGTCCTGCAACCAATCTCTTGCATATACCAAGGGACAACTGTAGTATGCTATTTGAATGCTCCTCATAAAATGTAAATCTAATCCTTTAACTCTTCCAGATTAAAACTCTTCAATTGTTTCCCACTTTCTTTAGGAATAAAGTTTAAATGGCATGTCATGCTTTACAAGGCCCTTCATTAATCACCCTCTCTCTACCACTCCCTCTTCTTGTGCTCTATGTGCCAGCCACCCTGAATCTCTTTTGGCTCCTCCAACGTGGGGATGCTTTCTCTTTTGGCCACTATACACACTGTTATTCTCTTTCTATAAGCAATCATTTCTGAGCTAACTCTTAATTCTTCAGTTCTCAGCTTAAAAATCACCTGCCACTGAGAAGCTGTTTATCCTTGCTCCCCCTGTCATTACTACCCCCCACACTCCAGAGCTTCCCATATTAGCCTGGCAACTATAATGCAGGAACCAGAGTTGGCTCTATTCATCTCTTTTGTGAAATTTATTTCTATGAGATGATGCAGTCTAGAGAGATGGAGGGAATTTCTGACTACTTAAGCAATGCCAGAATCGCCAGGTTTCTTGTAAAAATAAGTAGAAAAAGCCAACAGCACCAACAAAGTAAATGATGAAAATAATAGGAAACAGCTTTCAAATCATGAAATAAGTTTTCCAAGTATTTTTATGGGGAAAAATGTGTCTGTAGGCACATCGATACAGTACTAAAAGAATATTTCTAATACTAGTGACTTAAAACAATGGCAAATTCATGATGAAAATTATTATAATGAATTAATCTGAATTAGTAGCAACCAAAATAAGATCTGTAATATTGCTCATGGCAATTTCTCAGGTAAGACTCCATCTAATAATACCGTGTGTATTTAATATACTCACACATTCATTTATTACAATTATGAATTTTTACGTTTCAGCAGACATACTTTTTTTGGTTTCTTTAGGCTAGCTATTTTGATTGATATATGTCAACTATCTAGCAAAGGTTAAATAATTTAAAGGTTAAATTATTTAAAAATGAGTTTCCAGTAATAGTATTTTTCATAGAAAAAAATTATTCTTTTCAGAAAATAGAAATATGAACTAAAAGAATCTAATACAAAATCCAATAAAATAATAGTCTCATTATGCATGCATACACATGTATGAATTTATACATACTCACTCATATGTATTCTGCAGGAGAGAAAGCCATAGCAGAAATACACTTAAGCAGGATGCAAAATGTCCTCTAGAGAAATATAAGCACAGGATATACACATTATAAGTGCAAACTCAATAAATTACCAGTTAACATTTTATGACTTAGTAATATGTGGTGGGACCAGTTTATAAGTGGTGTGGCAATGATAGCAAAAATGCCAACAAGGAACTCAGCACTCAACATGTCTAATAAATACTAATTCACTTAGTGATTCACTAAATATTGACACTGTCAAGGATCAAAAATTCTAACACTTCCACAGATCTTTAATTGATATCTTTCAGATAAGCCAAATATTCTAGGTAAGTAAGAAACTGCCTACTGATACTATATTTCAAAGGTATTACCCTTGGAAAATTAATGATTTCACTGTCTATAAAACTGCATGGATCCAAAATATGATAAGGTCTTCAATAATAATCAAAAATATTATTCTATCATCTTGCTATCATTTTGGCTGCTCTTCATATCTTCAAATATTTTTCACAACTAAGGTATGTATCTGCACCCTGACAAGTTTAAAAACATTATAAATATGGTCCATTTTCTCTGCAATCACCTTAATAATGTGATTATTTAATAATACACTTTTGTGTCAAATTATTTACGAAAATGTTTAGTTTTTTTATATAAAAAATAAGTATTCCCATCCTTTATCTCAGAAACCAGTCTTGCATTCGGGCTCTAGAAGTAATGAGTAGTGATACATCATTTCTGTCATGTAGTCTTGAGGCAAAGGGAAATTAACAGAAAAATAAATGTCAGTTTTACAGTAACTAAACACATGGCACCTAAGATATGGATGGAAAAATAACCACATATTCAAATTATTTGTACAATGTATGTGTCTTTTAGAGCTCACTATATTTCTTTTTTCTTTATCTTTGATGGGATTAGTTTCATTTGGTTTTGCATTGAGGCAAAAGACAGACATCTCCTTTTCCTTGGCTTTAATCAGTCTCAAATTCATCAAAGAAAAGAGAAAATGATGCTCATTTCATAAAAGGTTAACATCAATATTAGGACAAATTTTTTTCTTCTGACAAATCTGTGCTGTATTTATATTAACTAAATGTTTAAAAATGCTAATCCTGAGCAAGAAAGAACAGTTTGGACTAAAGAATAAAATTCCTTCATTGTTTAAACCTAAATAGCTTTAAAATTCAACCACAGAATATAAAGTCAATAAAACTGGAAATTCAGACTTCTGATGTCCACGGCAAACCTGAATACTTTGAGCAGAAATAAACACACATAGTAGATAATATGCAAAAAAGCATCAGAAATTGATGCACCTGGATTTTGTTAAATATAACAAAGCTCATTCAGTCCTTCATGGATAAACCCAGCTAGAAGAATAGCACAAAACTGTATTGCATTGAGCAGAAATCCCTCAGAAAGACAACGCTGGATTCCTTTTTAGATAGGCATAGACTTTTTTTCAAAACATCCAAAGACATAAAAGACACATTGGGAAATACAATATGACTTCTATCTTCATGAAAGCAAAAAATTCTGGCCACTTTGGTAACTGAAGTAAGTCACTTGAGTTTTTAGTTTTAGCTACCCCCCAACGAAAAATAAGAGCTCACTACCCAGCAAAGCAGTATTATAACAAAGTATTTATACACCAGTGAAGGATTTAAGTAAAGGGCTTGCAACATGGGTCAACTCAAGCCCAGCTCTATGAATAGCTTCCTAGTTCATGTGGTGAAAGTGCACAGGAGTGGGAAACTGCCAGTACAGCAAGGATCCTTTCACAGTATACCCTGTCCACGTGGGAACGGTCAGCTCAAGGTCGGCACGGTCCACTAGGCAATGACTTCTGCCCCTGGGCACAGCCCTCCAAGCTTCTTCCTTACGACTTTTCTTTTATTCAAACTGTCACTTCTTCCTCTTCATCTGCTTCTTCAATGACCTGAATCTCATCTGCTTGAGGTAAGGAGGAATTCTCCGCTGGCAGCTTATTCCCATCAGCTTTACATTTTTCTTCTTCTTCTATGATTTCCTTCCATATCTTATGGTTTTCAGTGAGGTGGTGCATTAGCTGGCAAAATATTCGTCGTCTGCTTTTCCTTCTTGGTGGTTCTGTGAAATTTAAAACAAATATATTAAAATCAGCAATATGATTCAATCATTCATTCAACAAATATCCAAGTGCCTACTTATTCTAGGTATTTATCTAAGCACTGGTGTTATAATAGTAAACAGTATGAAATAGTAGTATAAAATAATAAAATGGTATTATAAAAATAATCCCTGTCCTATGGAGCTCACATTCTAGTGGAAAGATCTGGACAAAAAGAAGCAAAATAGGAATATGTTAGATGATATTATAAATATGGATAAAATGGATGGTATTATAATTATGGATAAAAATAAAACAGAGAAGAGGTTTAAGAAAGACTGGGTAGGTATGGGGGAGGGAATGATACTGCTAAAGTTTCAAATGAAAATAGTAACAATCCAAAATTAAAAGCCAACCTTTTAAGGGTGTTTTATGTATTGAATTAAACACAATTACCAACATTTTGATGAGTATAGTTTTTAGAAGTCAGTTGACCTTCCCCAGTTGACATTCAGACACTAATGGCATTATGATGCAATTTTTAAAAAAACTTTAAATAAATTTTAATAGGATTTTCTATGCTACTTCTAAATGCAAGGCATGTGTATGTCAGGGGCTCATTCTTTGTAGTCATCCTATCTGTTCTGACTTATGGCATGTTTGAAAATAAAAAAGAAAGCGAGGTATAATTTAAATTCTACTTTAAAATAAACAACAAATAACTGCTTTCATTCACAATTACAAAGGTGACAAATTTTTTTTAAGTTTTCCATTCATACTCATTGTCTTATATAGAAAACTATGTCTCTACGGTTTGGTAACTCAAATTCATAATGCTATAAAACTTGGTTCTCCCCCTTAGAGCCAGAGACTGTATGTTTTCCTTTATCTCTCCACTGTTTTGAGCCATTTCCCAGCTCTGTATGAAAGGCAGACTAGCAGGCTGCTTTGGAAGTTGTGTTCCTTAGTTGCCTGGTGAGGTTGGGGTTGGAGTTGGGTGTGTCAGGAGTGGTGACAGGAAGGAGAATTAGCTACTAGGACCCACCCCCCTCACATATGTTCAGATGTGGTACAGCCCTATCACATGCACAGGTAGAGCCTGCTAAAGAGTACTGACTGGAGGACAGCACCTCAAGAGATGTTACTTTAATTAAATAAGAATGTTTGTTGTGTGACAGTATTAGCATAGTACCCAACATATAGAAGTTACTCAAAACATGACTATGAATCTGAACATTTAGATAATAGTTAATCAAAATATGACTGCTGAGCTGGGTGCAGTGGCATGCTCCTGTAGGCCCAACTACTTGGGAAGCTGAGGCAGGAAGATCACTGGAGCCCAAGAGTTTGAGGTTCCAGGTGAGCTATCATCATGCCAGTGCAGTCCAGCCTAGGCGACAGAGGACAGAGCAAGACCTTGTCTCTAAAACAAAACAAAACAAAACAAAACAAAACAAAACAAAACAAGAACAAGAACAAAAAACAAAAGATAAGACTGCTGAATCTGTATCTAACAACCCAAGATCAAAATCCAAATTAAATAGACATTTGCAGTTAATAAAGGTTCAGTATTCCTTGTCCAAAATGCATGGGACCAAAAGTGTTTTAGAGTTTGGAATATTTCATTATATTCCTAATATATTCCTATACTGGATAATATTTCTAATCTGAAAATCTGAAATCTGAAATGCTCCAATGAGTATTTCCTTTGAGTGTCATGTTGGCACTCAAAATTTTTGAATTTTGGAGCATTTCATATTTTGGATTTGCGATATTCAACCTGTAACATTAAATAAATGATAGTATCTCTGTGTTCTTACTAGAATTTAGATTGTCTTCCATTTCTTCCTCGTCTGTATCTAACTCTTCACCATCTTCATCATCACCACTTTCAGCATCATCATCTTCTGTTTCTATCCATTGACCTGGCAGCAAACCAGCAGCATCATAGGAGTTACACAGGGGACCCACTATGTGGGTGATAAAAGATTCTTGGAGTTTTGCTAGTTGAGGAGAAGAACGATCCATGAAGGGACTGATGGGCAGACCAAGATTTGCTTCTTCATCTCCCTGAGCATTGGAAAAGAAAAGTACATTTTTAACTATTGAAAGAACAACTACTGAGCTTTGTTGTTAAAATTATCTTGAGGTTTTTTTTTTAAATAAACATAGTCTATATATCAAAATAATTTTTACAAAAAAGCACCAATGAATCTAATTACTCTATCATTTCAACTGTAAGAATTTCTTTAATATTTGAGAAATCCTAAATAAAACTTTATTCTCACATTCTTTCCAAATCAACCAGTATGGTTGATGTTCAGTTAACAAGGAAAATATACATCTTTTAAAATAAGTATCAGCAATTTTACTAACAACCTGCAAAATTCTACAGTGTCAATTATAGATTCTCTTTCTCCTAGTGGCAAAGGCATAATGGAAATATTTTTGTTGTTGTAGTTATACCTCAAATGAACACAGCTGAATTTTGCAAGTGCTTTTCAATATCCTCCCTTTCTTTTTTTAAAAAAAGGCAGAACCAGACTTTTTTCTCATTATCTTCTGTATTATTTTTTATTTTCAATTCATCTAGTCCTGCTCTGACCTTAGTTATTTCTTTTCTTCTGCTGGGTTTGGGTTTGGTTTGCTCTTCCTTTTCTAGTTCCTTGAAACAATTCATTAGATTGTTGACTTGTTATCTTTCTGTCTTTTTGATGTAGGCATTTAAGACTACAAATTTTCCCCTTAGGACTGCTTTTGCTGAATCTTACAGATTTTGATAATTTGTGTCCCCTTTGTCATTTAGTTCAAGGAATCTTTTGATTTCCACCTTAATTTCCTCCTTAACCCAACAGTAGGATGTTTAATTTCCATGACTTTGTGTAGAACTGAGTGTTTCTGTTGGAGTATTTTATTCTGCTGTGGTCCAAGAAGATACACCGTAAAATTTCTATTTTTTTGAATTTGTTGAGACATGTTTTGTGGCCTAAGATGTGATCTATCTTAAAGAATGTTCCATGTGCTGATGAGAAGAATGTACATTCAGTAGTTTGGGGGTAGAATGTTCTGTAAATGTCTATTAGGCCCATTTGCTCTAGAGTCCTGTTTAAGTTCAGTGTTTCTTTATTATTTTCTCCTTGGAGGATCTGTCCAGCTCTGTCAGAGGGGTGGCTGAAGTTGCCTGCAATTACAATGTTACTGTTTATCTCTTTGTTTAGATCTAGTAGGGTTTGCTTTATGAACCTGGGTGCACCTGTGTTAGGTCCATAAATATTTAAGGTTGTTATATCTTCTTGATAAATTGCTCCCTTTACCATTATATATTATATAATGGCCCTCTTTGTATTGCTTTACTACTGTTGATTTAAAGTCTATGTTATCTGATACAAGAATTGCTACACCTGCTTTCTTTTGATTTCCATTTGCATGGAATAATTTTTTCCATCCCTTCACCTTGAGTCTGAGTGAGTCTTCGTGGGTTAGATGTGTTTCCTGGAGACAGCAGATACTTGGCTTCTATTTTTTTATCCAATCAGCCAGGCTATGTCTCTTGAGTGGGAAATTCAAGCCATTCACACTTATTGAAAGGATTGATAAGTAGGATGCATTTCTGCTCGCTTACAACTTTGACTCAAAGTACAAAAGCAATCCATGTAAACAAAACATTTGTACTCCTGTAATATTTTGAAATAATAATAAAAAAGACAGAACTCTCTAATGAATCCAAATGAGAAAACTCAAGATGAAATACAATTTAAAGTAGAGCTACTATGGTTGATGTGAAGATTCTGGGGCCAGAGCCCTGCCTGCCCTCTGACACCCTCTCACTGTAGCTTCTAGGGTTCTAGAGAGCACAATTTGAGGTCAGACAGATGTGGTTTCAAAACCTGCTTTTGTCACTTACTACCTGTGTGATGCTGGGCCAGCTCTTTGCCCAATTTCATGGTGTGTAAAACTTGAATAATCATCTACCTTACAGGGTTGCTATGAGGAAGAAAGGCAATATTAAGTATTCAGCACAGTGCTGAGCATTCCCCAAATGGTACTATTAGCATTTTAGTCCTAGTGTTTGAACTGGTTAGGTATAAATTACTCCCCACAATGTACAAATTTTGCAGGCAAGCAGTGTTTATCTGAAATAAGCCAACATAACCTTTAAAAAACAACCAGAAACTGTCCCAGTGATTAACTGTCCCATGATTAAAAGTCTTTTATGATTTTATCTTTGTGAGGTAGAAAAACTATTAATATTTTTCCAAAAATAGTTGGATTTATCTATCAGCCTCTGTAATTTCATAGGTATGGTCCAGGAGTTTGGGTATTCTAAGCCCATGACAGTTAAATGGCTATCGCGATATAAAGATAGTATAATTAGGAAAATAAAAAGAAAAAAATTTGGGCAAGGTTATCATTTTGTCCCCATATCTGATGAAGGTTTAACAGCATAACCAGAATTGGAAGGAATTTTAGTTCTGATGAAGTATGATTAGGACTTTCATATGTGATAGGGAATCAGATGACATTTTCCTCCTTTGACATGAATAATGAAACCTAGAAAGATTAAATGAAACTGTCTGAGACAATATATTATTTTTACTGATAGATCTGAAATTATAATAGCTAACAGTGAGCATTTGTGTGTCAGAACTATTCTATAAACTATATATATATATATATATATATTAATTAATTTAATCTTCACAGCAACCTTATGAGGTAGGTACCATCATTATTCCTATTTTATCAATGAGGAAACGGAGGCACAGAGCAGTTAAGTAACCTACCCAAGGTTACACTGACAATAATAAGGAGTCAGGATTCAACCTCAGGCATGGCTTCCAAGTTTGTTTAGTAAGTATTAATTCGATATGCTTTTAAGATAATTCTATAAGTTGGGTCTAAATGAACATTTCTAATGTTATTTCATTGAACTAGTGAGTTTTCTAAACTTGATATACACCACTATTTTTTTATTACCTATTTGTAGAGATAATATAAAGGTAGCATTTTCTTAAGCATAAAATTACCCTTTTGTGAACATGAGATCTACTGGAGATCTCTAAGGCAGGCTTCAATTATTATTGAGAATGAGGATGCAAACTATATATTATAACCTTACAAATTAGGTAAATATAACCATTTATTTCCCAAAATTAAATATAATTTAGTTTAACTGTATCAGAGAATAGTAAAACATTAATAATCTTGGAATATTTATATATTTCCATGATTATACAGTATGGTGTTTCATAACTTATAAACAGCAGAGTGTACATTATTATGTTGGGATGTTTAGCTAAGGTGGTGAAAAACACTGCAAATTTACAATACAACCTGGGGGTAAAAAGTTATACCAGGTACATGGTTATATAGGCTCAAATTCATTGCTCCTATTTTGTACTCATAGTGAGAAAGCCCTCACTTGATAGACATCTTGATCTTTCCTGATTATCAGGGCCAATAACGATTTATAAGAAATGTAATTCTAAAGCCAAGAAGGTGTATTTGATATTTTGGAGATAATGAAATATTAGGCTTGTGGGGAAATCAGTGCACTTCTACATTGTAGGAAGCCTCAAAGTTGGACAAAAAATGGCACAGATTCTGCAAAGTGGTAGGATTATTTTAAAGTCAAGATTTTAAAAGATGTAACAGAAGAGCATGTTTGTATCTTTGGATCCTTGAAAATCACTAAGTATCTATTCTGTTCCCATTCTAGCCTTCTAATTTCTCCTTCTCTGCCAGAACTCTTGCCCAGTTGATGTTTCTATGGCAGGGTAGTTAGACTTTGTATAGCGGAGTTGAAAATGGGTTGATAGTCTTTAAATATATTCTGAGAACACTCTGAATAACTTAAAAACCACTTCATCAGGAAATAAATTTTTCTAGGCTATAGATTCTCAGGATTGAAAGGGACTTTGAAATCATAAGGTAGTCTATCCTTATCTCTAGACTCAAGGGTATGTTCAGTCCACTCCAGACGGGCAATAAACTATTTTTTGTTGCTTTAAATTTTAGCTGCAAAGGCAAACAAACAGATCTGAGAAAATACTAAGAACTATGGCAAATGCAATAGTTTCTAACCCTTGCCAGGCAAAGCAACGCAGATTTCAAACACTTAATATAGCTATTCAAATCCCAAAGGCTAGTGTCTTCACATGGCAGCTCTTAAAAATCCCAGAAATCTCATGTTTCAACTTACCTGCTCATAAAATTCATTGACAATGCCTTCTGTCCATTTCAAATGCAAGTCTCGAACTTTTGCTGGGCCATTTATATCTGCCAGTTTGATGCATACCTGACATACTAAGAGGCGATCATTTTCACTATTCCATTCTATGCCATTACTATTTACATCATTGGCCTATTTTGGAAAAACAAAATTATTTTAGGTTCTGAGAGCTCAGGAGTTCTTTAATAGTTATTGGGTTTTTTTGGGTTTTTTTTTTTGTCTTACTAAATTATATTCAAACTGTTCCTGTCTAAATGACATGAAGAAATTTCAGTAAATGCTTTTTTTAATCAGTTTATACCATAAAATGGACCTCTCTGAGTTAAATTTCTCTTTGAAATGTCTATAATTTTGTTTCAGTGGAACCATAACTTTTTAAAAACATACAACCAACCATGGGTTTCAATATTTGTGATTACCAAAGAGAATTGTAATTTATATGTATGTATATATATGTGTATTATGTATAAGTATATATAGGTATACATCATCAATAAATCATGTAAGAATTTTAACTATTTATTTCTACCTCAGAAAAAGAACACTTAGCCGGGTCAACACAGCAAGACCCCATCTCTACAAATAATTTAAAAATTAGCCAGGCATGGCAGTGTGTGCCTGTAGTCCCAGCTACTTGGGAGGCTGAGGTAGGAGGATTGCGTAAGCCCAGGAGTTTGAGATTACAGTGAACTATGACTGCCCCACTGCATTCTAGCCCAGGTGACAGAGTGAGACCCTGTCTCAAAAATAAAACAAAACACTTAAGGAGCTAAGGAGAAATTGGCTCTAGCTGTGAAAGGTAACATGATACAGTTAAAAGAATACAAGTCTTAAAAGCTGACCCCTATAGTTTTAAATCCTGATTCAGAATGATCTACTAATTCAGTGTATAATATTGGAAAAATTACTTAACCTATTTGACTCTAACTTTCTTCATCTATGAAATAGGAAAAGTAATATCAATGAGGATAAATAAATAAAAAATGCCTACTTCATGGTAAATGCTAAATAAATATTAACATTGTTATTTAAATAAATGGTAATTACCATTATTACTTGGGCAAACTAGTATGACTTTCAAGAACTCAAATTTCCTTTTGTAAAAAATGAAGAGAATGGGCCAGATCATGGCTTTTGAATTTTAGTGTGATGGTTGTTTTTCTTGGCATCAAACTCCTTTGTCAGAGGAAAATTTAGGAAGAACACCATCACAGAAAATACTTAAAAGGAGACCTATTTTGATTGAAACTGGGTAGGAGGTCTAGAGCCCCACTCATATGGCATTTTCCTGAGACTTCAGCATAGAAGTCTTTGAGGAACACAGATTCAAAAGTATTGGGTGAAATAATCTTTTACCTGTAAAAGGTGACTTAAGCACTTAAATGAATTTTATTATTAAATAAAAATAAAAGGGAATAGAACTATATGACTATGAAACCATTTTAAAGGTACCCTGATTTCTTGCTGATTTTAAAAAGTATTTTATTATTATCATGATAGCAACACATATCGGAGTCCCCTTCCAGGGGTTAAATCTAATACTCCTTTTGTTACCAGTTTCTCTACCCTGAAGGTGCGGCTTCCATTAGGTCATGAAAGTCATCAAGAAAGCAGCAGCTTCTTGCCAGCTAACAGGGGGGCATCCTTCCCTTAGGGATCTAAAGCAGTGCTTCTCAACATTTTTTCACCCCAAATGTCTAAGGGATAGAACACACTCTCAGTACCACTCTCATACTAGGGCAGTGATTCTTGATCTCCCAGTGATTGAATTCTTTGAGGGGAGAGACTTTGACCTGTTCTTTCCTCATTTTTCCCTAGCACAATGACTCAACAGAGTGAGCAATCCCAATAAATAGTTGTTGAGTGAGTGAATTATTCTCAAGTAGAAGAGGGTATTTCCCTTCCCCTACACTAGGCAGTTAAGGAATCATAATATAAAGAAGGTGTAACAGGCGTGGTGAGGTAAGCATAACTGTCTTCTTAGAAACGTATCTTTAATTCCATATAATGCCTTACTTGACCCTGTGTATGACATTCTCAAATCTGCCCATAATATCATTTGAAATAATTAATTGATTTGTCACTATGTGAAAGAAAGTCACAATAATATAAGTCTATGTGTTGAAAGAAAATATAAAAAGCAATAGTATTTTAGGACATGTTACCATAACAATAAAAATGTTTTATTTTAAAAAATTTAGATGTATATTATTTTACATCAATTATTTATTGTTACTTCATGAGTAGTATTAATTCTGACTTAACATTAAAAAAACAACTTTTATCAGTAACAGTGACAACAATGATTTCCATTTTTGAAATCAAGAACTAATTTGCATAACAAACCTTGGCATTGAATTCAGCAAGAAAATCAAAATGCTTTTTAAGATCTGTGGCAAGGATTGCTTCAATGACTAAAAAACGAAAGCGCTTGAATTCCACATGATCAAGATTAAGAAGGAAGTTGTATTCTGGGCGAGAAAGATATAAATTCCAAGCTGATGCAGCATGATGATTTTCCAGAACAGATTTGTCGTTGTACAAAACTGCCTAAAAAGGAATACATACAGAAAACGAGATAGGCATCTCAAAGATATTAAACTTTAATAATTAATAGGATTGGGGCTGGTTGGAAGAATACAAACAATAAGTGCCTATGATATACCAAGCATTTTACCAGGTATTTTAATACCTATGAGAATGGATTGTGATCATCTTATAAATGAGTAGATTGAAGTGCACAGAGGTTGAGGTATACCTTTCCTTCCAGCACGCACAGCTAGTAAGTGAAAGGGTTATTTGTCTCCAAAGTTCATCTTCTTTGCAGACACCCGTGCTGCCTCCCAAGAGGTATAAAGTTGATATTTTGAGGTCTACTTCACTTAATCAGTAAACCTCAGAAAAAGCTTCTGTTAATAAAGTCATTAAGGATCAAGAGCAGGTATAGGGATACATTTCTATTCTTTAGCCAGCATGAAGTCAGTGGTGATGGGGACTTAAGAAGAGGAGGCAGGAGTACTGCCTGGAGACCCACGTGTCTGAGATGGACATATCCTATACTCTCATCCTGACACAGTGCCTGGGAGTAAGAGAGAAGTATGAAAAAGGTAAAAGCACAAATACTCTGGTTCAAATGGTGTGGAACCACTCACTTTTTCTCCACCTCACTCCAGTGGAAGACCCTGAGGTGTCTCCTCAGTACTCTAGGACTTTGGAATACAGATTCAAAACCACTGGAGTATAGAATTTCTAAAGCCTCTTCCACCTCTAAAAATTAAGCAATTTTTCAAATTATTAAAAAAGCATAGTAATTATTAAAGAACTTCCACAGTCAAGTTGTGCTAAGGGCTGGGGATAAAAAGAGCTTACTGTCTAACGAGAAAGGACAGACAAAAATAGGAGATCTCAGGTAAGATACCTATTCTTGCAGCTTAATTAAATCGCTCTACTTATTATTTGTGAAAATTAGCCATAGCCTGGATTTAAGCACAGATGCCTAACACCATATTATTATTTTTTACACTATTTCATTTTAGGTAAGAAATGGTATGATTTAAACTTTGCGATGGGCCATATAAAGGCATTTCATACTAACCTTAATACAACTTCTAAACATCATAAATTCCAAAGGGAAAGAGTAAGCTTTGAAAAAAAAAAAAAAAAAAAAAAAAGAGTAAGCTTTGAAAGCTCCCTATGAGGTCAATTTACATTTAATAGCGATTTGACTAATTCATACTCAAATATGATGAAGACTGATAAACTACGAGAATAGCTTTGTCTGTTCAGGAAGAAGTAATCATATCTCAGACTCATTAAAACACAACGTACAATGAGTACCCTGTGAAGCTAACTGACTTAATAAACTCTCAGCTAGCAAAATCAGTTTTAAAAAAATGAGTAAGTTCAGAATTCCTTCACCATTCAAACTACTCTTTGAAATTACCAAAGAATATGAAGTGAGGCAAAAATATGAATCAATATTAGAATCTAAATATGATCACCATACTGGAAAATTCAAAGACAGGGTGAAAATGAGATGGATTGAGGAAAGGCCAACTAAGTCACTGCATGAGAAGGATAAACCTACCTGAAGAGTAAGTGGGAGGTGTCCCCTTCTGAACCCCAATATAACTCACTAGCTCATAGCTGAGTGGTGGCAAGAAAGATTCATGGAGCAGTAAGTAGGAAGCAAACGTCAATTCTACTAAGGAAGAATACTTGGAGGTAGCACATATAGCAGCAGACCAAGCTTAAACTTAGTAAGAAAAACATTCCAGGTAAAATAGATAATGAAGCCACAGCTAGCTCTTACTGAGGGCTCTTTATTTATTTTTTTTATTTCAGCTCTTCATGGGGGTACAAAACCTCAGGTTACATACATTGTCCGTGTCCCGCCCATCCCCCTGAGTCAGAGCCCCAGGCGCGTCCACTCTCGAGACAGTGTGCCTGGCATACACCATGCAGTCATATATGAGGGCTCTTTAAAGTAGGGAAGGAAGACAGTGCCCCAGCTACTTTAGAGCTGCAGTATATTAAAATCCTTTGACTTTGTGCTAAAGTACTTTGCTACCTTCTTTATCTAGCTATAGATCCCTTCCTTCTCTCTACAGGCAAATACATCTATAATTTGGCAAAACAAATTAGTTAGTCATAAACCTTACTTTTCACCCTCTGAGTTGGAAAGATCTAAAAATGGGTTTAATACAAACTGATAGAATCTTAGCAAATAGTAACACCTTTCAATGAATATGAGCAAAAAGAGAAAACCCATCAGACGTAAGAAAGACAGATCAAACAAAGGAAGAGTCCGACAAAGGTGAATAAATGTCCGTTTAAAAAGTAAGAAACAGGAGGAAATATTTTTTAAAAATCTAGGTTATAGTCATGATTTGATGACTAAGAGGGTACTTCAAGTGAAAAATCTTGGATTAAGAAAGACCGTTCGTTTAAAAAATAACAATCCTAACTTTAAGAAAATCCAGTAGAGGTAGCAAACAAATAGGATGCTACAGAAAACAAAGCAGCTAGTTTTAAAAAAGACATTTTAAAGAAACAGTCTTAATGAACAGCTATCACCTTGGGATTCCATTACCCTAAGGTTCTGGGTTTGTTCTAAAATTCCTAATAATCTCATATCTTCTTTTGTCTTAGTTACCACCCTTGTTTTGGTAGGTGACTTTCTTAGGATGGATGGGCCATGATTTTTTTGAATCATGGGATATCTGAGAATCTCTTTTATTTTGTTCTTATGCTCCATGGTACCTTAGGTGATTATAGAACTAACTTGAAAATGACACCCCCATGCCAGCACCCTGCTTTACTTCTTCCCTAGCACTTATGTCATAATTATCTCCCTCTCTTCTCCCTCAATCTGTCTTACACACACATACACACACACACACACACACACACACTTTATTTATTTTCTTGATTTACTAGAATATAAGTTCCAGGAAGGCAGACTTTTTCCCCTATTTTATTTAATAACAATGCCTAAATACTGTCGTCCCACAATATGATGTACCCAGTAAGTACTGAACAAATAAACAAATGAATAAATTCCTTTAGAATGTTGAAGACTTTATTCCAGTATTGTCTAGCATCCACTGCTGCTAAAATATATATAATGCCAATTGAATTTTTGTTCTTTTACAGATCTGTTGTTTTCATCCTCTCAGGAATTCTTTTATTTTTAAAAATCAAGCTCTGGTGTTCTGAAATTTTTCCAGGATGTATTCTGTGTGGGTTTGGGGCTGTTTTCCCTGTCAATTTCCCTGGCGCTTGGTGAACCCCTTCAATCCAAAGACTCCCCTCTTTTTAGAACTCGCACTAATCAGATCTTGGCCTGGTCCCCCATGTCCTATCTTTTCCTTCCCTGTATTTTCTCTCTCTTTATCTTCTTGGTCCATATTCTAGGAGCCATTACCTGGACTTTTACTTCCAATGCTTGTATTATGGTTTTAAAAATTCTGCAGTAATTAATATATTTAGTTTCTAAGAGCTCTAACTTGTTTTCTAATGTTTCCTTTTACAGTTTCCTCTTCTTATTTTACAGATGCAATATTTTTCCAATTCTCTGAGAATACTTTTTTTTAATTAAATGCTTTTCTATTCCCTAGATTATCTTTTCCCCTGCGGTCAATTATTCTTTTCATCTTAGCCTTTTCTTTCCAGGCTGCTGGCTAATTGTATATGCCTGGTGATCCTGGTTATTTGTTGATATAAAAAATGAATTCTAGATTGCAGGTGTAACTTTCCACTGCTGTTATGTATGTTTTATTGCTGAGTCTCTCCCCTTGGGAAGGATGAGTAGGAACTCTGTGATATGGATGGGGTCTGTTACCTAGCAAGTTTTGCTTTACAATTACCAGACTGGGTGCCAGATGTTCAATTTCCAGAATGAGAAGGAGTCACTCTGGAGTACGAATATCCATTCTAGTAACTCTTATTCTCTCCAGGCAGTTTCCTTTAATATCTAAGAGATGAGTTTTCTGCCTGGAGGTAAATGCAGGGTTGTAGTAGCTCTGCTTAAAAGGGTGCGTGCGTGCATGTATGTGTATGTGTGTGTGTGTGTGTGTACACCCACAGGGAGAGCAAGCAGAGGCAAATAGCATCATGAGTCTCTCTGGGGTTCCAGCCATGCTATGGGCTCCCTCTGTTATACTTTTGTTTTATCTGTCAATATTTGTCTATCTGCTTTTCATTTTCCAGAAATACTATGAAATTTTCTGACCCACTGGTAATAATATTCTTTCACTTATTCCTCTCTGTTGTAATGAGCTTATTATCTTACTATCATTTTAATGAGTTCTCAGGAAGACAGGGAGACAAATACATGTGTTTAGTCATCATCTTGATCCATACTTTGGGAGATAAAACAAATTTACCAATCTCAGCTTAAAATTTTGTTTTCTTTTACCCCAAATCTCATCAAAATATTCTAGAAATACAATTATCTCAAGCACTAATCTCCATCTTTCAGCCAACTTTTCATTTGGAAATAGCTCAAAAGTCTCTTAGAATCTTATTAATACCGACATTCTTCCAGGATACACATGATTACGTGCTTCACCTTCTTTCCTGGCAAGAATTCTCCTGCGTCTTCCCAGCACACTTTCCTTACCATGAAAGGGAAGAGAATGCTTGTCTCTATAATACACTGGAACTATAATATCTTTCACTAATTAAGGCCTGACTAGACCCACTGAGCTTCCAAAGACGAAAGAACCTACTTTATTACTTAACCACATCCTTATCTCATAAGTGCTAGGTGAACAAGGCCTCTTTGGGAGGAACAGAATATATTTCAGAAAAGGTAGGAGTATTACAGAGCAAAGAATTCAGGCATCTTTCAACATTCCACAAAAATTTACTGAATGCCTTTTGTGTGTCAGCTACCATTCTAGGTACTATGAAATAAAAGAGACAGAAATCCCTGCCCTCACAGAACTTTATATTTCACTAAAAAGAAACATATAATAAGCAGAATATATAGTATGCTAAATGATCATTGCTATGGAAAAACTAAAGCAGAGAAGAAGCTTCACAGTGCCAGGAAGAGGATTTTGAAATTTTAGATGAAAGAAGGGGACAAAATGAGCCATACAGATATCTAGGGAAGAGTCCTCTGGGCAGGAGAATGGAAAGTGCTGAGGCTCTCAGAAAGGGAGTGTGTCTAGGATAGAGAGGGAATAAGCAAGGAGGCCAGAGAAGCTAGACTTGAGTAAGTAAAAAAAGAAGAGTTAATGGGGCTAAATAATACAGGGCATTTTAATGACTCTTTTACTAGGAAGCAAGGTTAACACCAATGGAGAATTTGTAACTCACATTTAAACAGGGTAACTCTAGCTGATGTGTGTTGAGAACAGGCTGAAGGGGAGCAGGGAACAAGCAAGGAGACTAGGTAAGAGGATACATTTTTTCATAGATGAACTCTCTAATTAGTCTCCTTTCCATTGTAGCACGTCCTATTGCTTCATTTATTGGCAATTCTTAACAATGAGATGTTGGAAATAACATGATTATTGATATTATGTTCAGACTTCATGTTTCTATTTTGATTAGGACAACAGATATGAGTATGCAACTTGTATAAATTGTATAAATTGTATTTACATATCATTGTTTTAAATTATCTCTATGTGAGAGAGTTAACACTAGAATTCACTTATTTGTCATACCCTTTAGGGAGAGGTAATGAGTAAGTTTGACTCACCTATACACAAAACAAATGAAAGAAGTAATAAAAATAGAGAGTAGACTAGAACAGTAAATAATTTCTATGATAATTAATAATATGATATTAATATTAATCAACAATTAATAATTTCAAGATATCTGACTCAGGAGTTTCTCATGCCATATAAAACAGTAGAAAACTTTCCATATGTTATCTCTTTTTACCCTTAATCATATCAGATACATATTTTTAGGTTCAGAAGAATAAACCTTTATTTGAGTTCACACAACTAATAAGCAGGCAACAAAAATCAAACACAGGACTCTTGATCTTGAGTCCAGTGCTTTTTCCACTGTGCGACTACTCCCCAATCTATGATTCTCAAAAGGAGTAGTATTTTCAAAGACTATGATATATTAAATCAGAGAGAACGGGCACCTGATTCTTGCAGAACGGTATTGCAAATGGGGAAATATGTGCTCCTTGGGGGCAGTTTCTCCCAAAACAATAGTTAGAAAATGGGCAAATATTAATAACTAGGTCTAAATTCATCAGAAAGTTACCTGTGGAAATCATAAGCTACTAATAAAATCTCATTGGAGAAATGAAAGACATGGCCCTTTTAACCCATTTACACACACACACGCACCCCATTATACCCACTTACACATGTACATACACAGACCTCCCTATATTCCTCCCTCCCACCCAAATACATGCTTGAGATTCAAGAGAATTTATCTCTTATATTCAAAAAGTTGGAGTGTATGAAAGAGATAAAGGTGAAAAAAGAAACACAGAAAATGGCTACAGAAGATGAAAGTATCAGAACTGAGATTTAAACACACAATGATTAAGTGAAGAAGTCAGATGAATTCAACAATTATTGAGTACCTACTTTCTTTGTAAGGCATGCAGTTAGAAACACACCGATGATATTTCAGGCATCCTCTGCATAAACAAACCCCACTACCACACTAAGTTCTATTTAACCCACAACCACACTAAATTCTACTCAAAGCCATGTATTTAGTTCCAGGTCCTAATGTGTAAAACCATTGCAATTATAGTATCCATTTGTTGGGAACTCCTACTTCTTTATGAAAATTGTAACTCTAAAGGAACTTTACATCTTATCAGCATACCGAATACAAAATAATATTACACCAGAAGAATTTTTACATACAGTTGTATATTCAGAGCTAAGAGATTTAGGGTCTGGATATTAAGGCAAATCTTATGGGGAAAAAGAGAAAAAAAGAACAACAGAAAGATTAATAGTTCTCCTCAACCATTGTAGCTTTTAGCCATACAATTGACCTAACCTAAACAGAAGAAATATAAATCTTATATACAGTCAGGAGTTTTGTCAATTTGATCAAAGACAAAATATTGACAGCAAGTACTCTAGCATTTGACAAAACAATGAATTACTATTTCAAGTACTGTTTACTATTTTCTAGTTGAAGGTGATTTTTCTCTTAATTTGCTAGCACATATATGTCAATGCCATGTGTTCATTCAATTAATTAAAATCTAGAGTCTTAAAGTCAGATGGGATGGCCATATGATCCAACTAAAGAATGATTTATAATGGGATATACAGCATGCTTGTAAAATTTCAGAATTATTCTTTAAATTTTATGAAAAAGTATTTCCTACCTGAGGGGCATTTGTAGCCACTAGAAATGCATTTGTCCGCCCTGGGTGATCATAATCATGCATGGCAGCTGCCACGTACAGAGCCATCAATTCTAATGCAGGAATGTTTGAAGACAGGCAGCCATAACTCTCATCTGGAATAGAGCAGCTCTTCGAAGAAATATAAGCTATTTGCCCACGGTTAATTCTACCATCAGAATCTGAGGAATAATAAATCATAAAATAAACCAGCATCAGCACATAACAATTATGCATGCCAAGGAGACGATTTCCATAGGTAATGTGATTACTTATCTTACTTGTTGACTTAACTAAGAAGTAAACTCTATGAACTTAAAAGAGGTTTTTATTACCAATATGCATGCTAATACAGAGGAACACTGTTAAATATGACCCTGAAGTTGCTTACTTTACAAGACAGGATAGGATTCTCATGCCAGTTTGATGTCAACTCAGGCTAATAATAATTTTAAAAAGCCTCTTATTTTTAAACATTTGTTATTAAAGGGCTAGATATAATGGTTAGGGTATAGGATGTAACAGAAAAAAGCAATCCTAGCGAATAAAATTTTATGAAACAAGTATAGAGATTTAGGAATTTAATGTATTGCCAAACTAAGTTCTCAACATAGATGCTTTTCAAATCTCATCTAGAAAGATTAAATTTCATTTGAAGCCCCTTTCCCCTTTTTCCTTCCATGAAGCTCTGTATAATATAATGGAATGAAATGCTATGGAAAATGAAAAGACATGAAAAACTGGAGAATGTATCAGTCTATATAACTCTACCCTCTTGTCAGAAACAACATTTTCACTATCCACACTGTTTTTGGTGTCTTAATACTTTACCATTCATTTCTTTTTTATTATATTTTGGTGGCTTTATCTATCTAGATGATTATTCCATAATTTTTCTAAATGAATCTTAAGAAAGTATAAGTACGGAAAAGAAACAAAGAAAAAAGAAAAACAAAGAAAAAAAGAAAAAAGAGGAGACAGCACATAAAACCCCAAAGATATGAGAGATACAAAATTTCCCTGGTTGTATTCATCAGTGGAACCTAGCTTCCCAGGTCGGCCGAGACCGGGCGCCTTCAGGGCGGCGCGGCCTCAGACCATCAGTGGAACCTAGACATAATGTTCTGTCTTGTTAAAATTCAAAATGATTTTTTAACTCTAATTTAGTTGACTCGATATTTGCCATCAAAAGAATTTTTTATCATAATGACTTTAATACACTGGTGACAATTACAAAGATACCTCATTATTTTCATGCTATTTATATTTGTACCTAAATTGAGTTTTAGAATAACCCACACCAGAGCTATGTTTAAAAATTATTTATTTGTTTATTATTTTTAAAGATGGGTTCTCGCTATGTTGCCCACGCGGGAGTGCAATGGGTATTTACAGGCATGATCATCATAGTGCACCACAGCCTTGAACTCCTGGCCTCCAGTGATCCTCCAGCTTTAGCCTCACTTACCACTGTGCTTGGCTTAGAGCTATTTTTAAAATAATCATAAAAAATAAAAACAAGATAGTTAAATGTATGAATATGGATATACATAAGCAATCAAATTTCTAACAAGAAGACTTTAACAAAATCAGAGTCAATAATTTGAATTTTTTACTATGTTACATATATCCTGGATTTCTCCTACAATTTAAAAATATATAAATAAAATTAAAAATGGCAAAAGATATTCTTTTAAACTCAATAATTACTTAGAATTGGCATATTAGGATCTTAATATATTAGTTTGTATATGCTTAACAAAAAATTAATAGTATGAAAAAGAACATAGTTAGCAAGGACAATTAAACATAATTATTGTGAATCCCGTTTATTTGCTTCCTTTCAGAAAATGGTGATTCTTTTAATTTGCTGACTCATTTCAAAGAAGGCCTCAGTAAAAGATACCAAGATTGGAAGGGAAGATGCAAACTATCTTTATTTGCAGATGGCATGATCTTATATATATATAGAAAATCCCAGAAAATCCACTGGAAAAACTACTAGAACTAATAAATTAATTCATCAAGGTTGCAGGGGACAAGATTAACATGCAATAATCAATTGTATTTCTACATAGTAGTAACAAACAATCAAAAAATGAACCTGAGATAACAATTCCATTTAGAATACCATCAAAAAGAGTAAGATACTGCAGCTGACTGAGGCAGGAGGATTGCCTGAGCCCAGGAGTTTGAGGCTACAATGAGCTATGATTGCACCACTGCATTTCAGCCTGGGTGATAGAACAAGACCCTATCTCAAAAAAAAAAAAAAGATACTTAAGAATAAATTTAACAAAAGTAAAAATCGAGTATTCTGAAAACTGCTAAATATTGAAAGAAATTAAAGAAGACATAAATAGGCTAGGGCAGGTGGATCAAGTGGATCATGCCTGTAATCCTAGCACTTTGGGAGGCTGAGATGGGAGTATAACTTGAGACCAGAAGCTTGAGACCAGCCTGGGCAACATAGTGAGACCCTGCCTCTACAAACAAAAATAGAAAAAATTAGCTGGGCATGGTGGCATGTACCTGTAGTCCCAGCACTTTGAGAGGCTGAGGCGGGAGGACTGCTTGAGGCCAGGAATTTAAGACCAGCCTGGGCAACATAGTGAAACCTTGTCTCTACAAAAAATAAAAAAACTTAGCCAGGCATGGTGGCATGCACCTGGAGTCCCAGCTACTCGGGAGGCTGCAGCAGGAGGATCACTTGAGCCCAGGAGTTTGAGGCTGCAGTGAGCTATGATCATGCCACTGCACTCTAGCCTGGGTGACAGAGTGAGACCTCATCTCTTTAAAAAAAAAAATCTTGAGACAAACAAAATGAAAACACAATATACCAAAACGTATGGGGTATAGCAAAAGCAATTCCAAGAAGGGAGTATGTAGCAATAAACTATATTTAAAAAAGAAGATAACAAATAAACAACCTAATGTTATTCCTCAAGAAACTAGGAAAAGAAGAACTATGCCCAAAGTTATTAAAAGGGAAGACATAGTAAAGATTAGCCCAAAAATAAATGAAAAAGAGACTAGAAAACATAAAATTGACAAACCTTTTGGTAGGCTAAGAAAAAAAGAAAAGACAAATGAAAGAAGAGACATTACAACTGATACCATAAAAATACAAAAATCATAAGAGATTACCATGAACAATTATACACCAACAAATTGAATAACCTAAAGGAAATAGATAAATTCCTAGAAACAACATACCAAGACTGAATTATGAAGAAATAATAAATCTGAACAGACCAGTAACCAATAATGAGATTGAATCAATAATCAAAAATCTCCCATCAAAGAAAAGCCTGGGACCTGATGGTTTCATGGCTAAATTTTACCAAACATTTAAAGAACTAATACCAACCCTTCTCAAACTCTTCCAAAAAACTAAGAGGAGAGAACACTTCCAAAGTCATTTGCAAGGTTAGCATTTCCCTGACTCCAAAGCCAGACAAAGACACTAAAAGGAAAGAAAATAACAGGAGTATATACCTGATAAACATAGATACAAAAATCTTCAACAAAATACCAGCAAACCAAATTCAACAGAATATTAAAAGGATCATTTACCATGACCAAGTAGGATTTACCCCTGGGAAGCAAGGAAGTTCAATATATGCAAATCAACAAATGCGATACATCACATTAACAGAAAAGGACAAAAACCATATGATCATATCAGTAAAAGCATCTGACAAAAATTCAACATTCCTTCATGATATAAACTGTCAGCAAATTAGTTATAGAAGAAATGTTCCTCTACACAATGAAGGCAATACAGGACATACCCACAGTTAACATCATACTCAATGGTGAAAAGTTGAAAGCTTTCCTCTAAGATCAGGAATAAGACAAAGATGCTCACTCTCACCATTTCTATTCAACATAGTACTGAAAGTCCAAGCCAAATTAGACATGAAAAAAAATTAAGGGCATCCAAATTAGCTAGGAAGAAGTGAAATTCTCTGTCATCTCTGTTTGCAGATAACATAATCTTTATACAGAAAACTCTAAAGATTCCACTAAAAAACTGTTAAAACTAATAACTGAATTAAGTAAAGTTGCAGGATAAAACATCAACATAAAAAAATTAGTAGCATTTCTACAAATTAGTAAGAAACTATCCAAAGAGGAAATCAAGAAAACAATTCCATTTACCATACTCTCAAAAAATACTGAGGAATAAGTTTAACCAAGGAGGTAAAAGACCTATACAATGAAAAATATAAAGCATTGATGAAAAAAATTGAAGAAGGCACAAATACATGGAAAGATATGCCATGATCATGGATTAAAAGAATTAATATTATTAAGATGTTCCTATTACCCAAAGTGATCTACAGATTCAATGTAATCCCTGTCAAAATTCCAAAGGCATTTTTCAAAGAAATAGAAAAAATAATTCTAAAGCTCATATGGCACCACAAAAGACCCTGAGTAGCCAAAGCAATCTTAAACAAAAACAACAAAACTGGAGGCATCATACCTCCCAATTTCAAAATCTACTACAAAGCTATAGTAATCAAAACAGCATGGTACAGTCACAAAAATAGATATATAGGTAAATGGAACAGAATAGATGGCCCAGAAATATATCTATGCTTTTATGATCAACTGATCTTCAGCAAACACAGAAAGAATACACAATGGGGAAAGGACAGTCTCTTCAATAAATGGGCATTGGGAAAATTGGATATCCACACAAAGAAGAATGAAAGTAGACCCTTATTGTACCCCATATATAAAATCAACTCAAAATGGATTAAAGACTTTTTAAAAAGACCTGAAACTATAAAACAGCTAGAAGGAAACATCAGGGAACAGCTTCTTGACATTGGTCTAGGCAAAGATTTTTTTGGATCTGACCCTAAAAGCACAGGCTACAAAAGCAAAAAATAGACAAATGGGATTACATCAAACTAAAAAACTTCTTACAACAGCAAAGAAAACAATTAACAGAGTGAAGAGACAACCTATAGAATGGGAGAAAATATTTATGAACCATGCATCTAATAAGGAGTTAATATACAAAATATATAAATAACTCAAACAATTCAATAGCAAGAAAATAAATAATCTGAATAAAAAATGGGCAAAGAATGCCAAGACATTTCTCAAAAGCAGACATACAAATGGCCAATAGGTATACGAAAAAATGCTGAACATCTCTAATCATCAGGGAAATGCAAATCAAAACCACAATGCAAAAATATAACCTCACATCTATTAGGATGGCTATTAACAAAAGACAAAAGGTAAGTGTTGGTGAGGATGTGGAGAAAAGGAGACACTTGTACACTACTGGTAAGACCATAAATTAGTACATTCATTATGGAGGCTTCTTAGAAAATTAAAAATAGAATTACCATATGATTCAGCAATCCCATTACTGGATTACAAAGGAAATGAAATCAGTATGTTGAAGAGATATTTGCATTCCCATGTTCATGCAATATTATTCACAATAGCTAAGATATAGAATCAACCTAAGTGTCCATCAATGGATGAACAGATAAAGAAAATGTGGTATATATACACAGTGGAATGCTATTCAGACTTTAAAAAGAAGGAACTCCTCCTGTCATGTGCAACAACATAGATATACCTGGAGAATATTATGCTAAGTGAAATAAGCAATGCACCGAAAGATGAATACTATGTGATGTCACTTACATGTGACATCTTAAAAAAGTTAAACTCACAGAAGCAGAGAGTAAAATGGTGGTTACCAGGCAGACTGGAGGAAAAGGGTATAGGGGAGATGTTTGTCAAAGGATACAAAATTCCATTTAGACGGGTGGATTAAGTTCAGGAGACCTATCACACAACATATGACTATAGTTAATAATGATGTACTGTATACTTGAAAATTACTGAAGAGTAGATTTTAAGTGTTCTTACCACAATACATTATAAATACGGCAGGTAATAGATGTATTGACTAGCTTGATTTAGCCATTCCACAATATATATATTAAAACATATTGTACATAAAAAATATATATTTTTTCAATTAAAAATAATTACATTTTTAAAAAGAAAGAAAAAAGTGAATAAACAACACACAGAATGGGAATTAATAGTTGCAAATCATAAATCTAATATGGGACTTGTATCTAGAAAATATAGAGAACTCTTTTTTTTTTTTTTTTTGAGACAGTCTCGCTTTGTTGACCAGGCTAGAGTGAATGCCGTGGCTTCAGCCTAACTCACAGCAACCTCAAACTCCTGGGCTTATGCGATCCTACTGCCTCAGCCTCCCGAGTAGCTGGGATTACAGGCATGCACCACCATGCCTGGTTAATTTTTTTTCTATATATATATATTTTTTAGTTGGCCAGATAATTTCTTTCTATTTTTAGTAGAGACGGGGTCTCGCTCTTGCTCAGGCTGGTCTCGAACTCCTGACCTCGAGCGATCCACCGGCCTCGGCCTCCCAGAGTGCTAGGATTACAGGCGTGAGCCACGGCGCCCGGCCTAGAAAATATAGAGAACTCTTAAAACGTAATAATAAAAAGACGAATGACCCAATTAAAAACAGGCAAAGGACTGAACAGATATTTCTCCAAAAAAGATATACAAATAGCCCGTAAGAACACAAAAAGATGCCCAACATCACTAGCCATTAAGGAAAAGCAAATTAAGGCCACAATGAGCTACCACTTTACACCCACTAGGATAGTCATACCAAAAAGGTACATAATAACAAAAAGTGGTAAGGATGTAGAGAGTTTGAAATCTTCATACATTATTGGTTGGAATGTAAAATAGTTTGGAAGCTCCTTAAAATGTTAAACCTTGTGTCCCAACAATTCCATAACCAGATATATGTCTAGGAAAAATGAAAACATGTCTGCACAAAAACTTGCGCATGAATTTTCATAGAAGCATTGTTTATAATAGCCCAAATGTGGGAAGAACACAAATGTCTATCAACCATATATTGGCTGGTAGGAGAATGAGAGAGTAAGAAAATATTGCTTACTATATAAAACAAAAGCATATCAAAGCAATGAGGAAAATACACATAGCTATTATAGACTTCATTTCTATGACTTGTCACACAACTTACTTGGGATTTATCATTTTGTTACTTCACCACTCATTCCATGTTCCCTTTGTCCTTATCTCTGTCCTGCCAAGCAGGATGAATACCAAAAAAATTGCCTGAGTACATCATAGTTAAAATGCTAAAAACCAATAGCAAAGTAAAAAGGAACATATTAGGAGCACATTATATTTAGATATTGCATTTCTCAATAAGGTCTAAGGTTGACATGTCAACAGAAATTATGAAATTCAGATGATGAAGGAATGATATCTTCAAATATGCTGAAATATAAAAATATTCTAAGATAAAATTAAGACATCTACAAATAAAAAAGCTGAAAAAAATGTTCGCTGATGGAAGCACAGAACTGCTGAAAGGAATCAAGGCCACTGGAAAGAGTAAATATAGACGGAAGACAAAAATGAACCAGTGACATAAACAAATCCATTAAACAAATATTGGCAGTACTTCAGACTCAACTACCAAAATGTAAAGCAACGATTGAGTCTATGACATTTACACTGATCAGTATTGTAATACTGATTTGGGATATTTCTCAGGTATTGGTAACTGAGCAAATTCTATCCTGATATATATCGGAGTACTCCCCCTCTACTTTTTTATAAGCTAGAATAAGAGAACTATGAATATCATAATTCATTACAGTTATATAAATAATTATATTTATGATGAGAAATATTATTAGGTTTTTTCTTTTTTGCTCCATAATTCTTCCTACCCTGAGAATTATTAGCTTTTTTGGAAGCAAAATTTTCATTTTACAAGGAATTTTTAATATCATCATTTAAATATTTACATGAGGCTTTAAACATGTTCCCTTTGGTTTGGGAATGTTATATATTTTAAATGTACATGATACACTTGAAACAAAAACAAAACCAAGAATTAAAAAAAAAAGCCAAGGAATGATTATCATAATATTCAGGATAGTGGCAAGCTCAGTGGGAAATCAACAGGATGGGACAGAGAAAGAAACATGACAGACCCCATTAGTGGATCTTAATCAACCTCTTAAGATGGGTAGCAGGTTTAAAATTTTTCATGTCATTATTATGCATCAAAACTTACAGTCCTTTATATGTACCAAAGGTTATTTAAAAATTTTTTAAAGAGCAGAGATAATAAAATGAGAGCTTGATTTATTGCTCCTAATAAAATCACTAAGAGAGATCTGTGGACAGAAGTACCTGTTTCGCTTCCTGTTCCATGATCATTGTGGATCTGCTGTAAGCCAGGAATTGGCCGTGTTGTCAGATACCAAACTGCATGTAGGACATCTGTGGCATGTATACGATTGTGATCTAAAGTCACCAAAATGTTTTATAAAAATGGTCATTCTGCTAGGTTTGACATAGGACATTTTTAAAGTACAAGAATTTTCTAGTTATACTATATATCCTCATAAATAAAATGTATAACTTAGAATAATTTCCCACAACTATATTTTGTTTTATTTTTAAAGTCTCTTGATGTGTTAGAAAGTTCTCTTTTAAAAACTTTCACATATACTATGGCAACATAGTAAAGGGGCCAAAGAAAAGCCAGGGTAACCTAGGATAATTGAAAGGCATTGGAAAATTTTCTTAAGGTTCCTATTTTGTGGCTTTTAAAAAAATATCATGTAGTATGTGCATTATGGAGACATACATTTGCACATAAAACAGTTACAAATTCTGGATACTTATACTTTTGCCAAAGAAAAAAAAACAGGTAAAAAATACCTATGTCTCAGGTTTGCTATAAGAATTAAATGATAAATGATATGTGAAAGCATCCAGAACAGTGTCTGACACATAGTATATGATCAATAAAACATTGGTTTACTGAAATTCCACTATGTGAAAAGGCAATATGATATAGTATAAAGAGTATAGGTTTTAGTAGTCAGACAGACCTAGAACTGAAACCCAGCTTTGGTATCTAGTTTTATGATTTTGGGAAAGATCTTTTACAGTTTACTTCTCATCCATAAAAGGTAGATAATACAACCTTTCCAACAGATTAAATAAGACAACCTAGGTGAAACTAATGATTATAGTCATAGCAGATATCCAATAAAAATTCAACACTTCAACAAATATTTAATGAATACCTACAAGATAGCATGAGTAGATAATACAATACTAAATGTTCAGGCTATAGACATCACATGATGTCAATCCACTAGGAGCTTAATTATTAATAATATAATCATCATCTTTTATTGACCATATACTATGTATCATGAATTCTAATATATGCTTTGCATGAATTATTATTATATTATTATCACTCCCTGTGGAGTAGGTACTATTAACATTTCCATTTACAAATTTCTAAACTAAAGTTAAGAAAAGTTAGGTCCAGATTTGGTTTTCTTAACGAATATATCCTAACTGAAGGTGACACTGAAGACTCCTTAACACATTTCTTTCCATTCTGCTTCCCTTACATTCCATCTTAATGTATCCCTATATTGCATTTATAAAATTCAACCACTTTTTGAAATGTATAATTTATAAGTGGAAATAATAGTATATATAACTCACCTTAAATTATTAAACATTATTAATGAGTTATGCCAATGTAAGAAAAATTAAATAATTTTTATGAACACTAAAGATATTTATATCATTGATTTCCCAAATAATGTGTCCATAAGGAGTGATATTGTAGACTATACATAAAGAAGCCCTATCTTTTCCTAATATGAAACTCAAATTATAGTCAATCATAAAATCAGTTATTAAAAATTATTCCATAAATCACAATGTATTTAAGTATAGAAATTCTACGGATAAATTTTAAATACTTTTAAAGTGGAGAATTTTCTGAAACTCTTGACTGACTTAATATTACCAAACATTTAAAAAGCTAAGACAAATAATTATTAACATACAAAGATTTTAATATATGAATTATATATTAACTATTAATATATAAATTAGGTGAAAAAGCAGATTATAAATATATACCAATATTATGATCCCCTTTACAAAAAATAAATTTATAGAAGAAGAAATTCTTGAAAGATATATACTAATATGTTAACAGTAGTCAGTTAACTCTAGCTAGCATAATACAGATTTTCTTTTAAATCTTTACTTAAAAATTTTCCAAACATGTAGTTTTAAAAGTGTTTAAGGGACCAACTAAAGAGAAAGATAATAAAGAGTTTCAAAATCAGCATTACTTGTACTTAAATAATAAGATGTTAATACTTACAAGGAATGTCTCGATAGCCATCTTCTAATGCACAAAAATACTTCACAAATTGTTGAGTGGGAATTTTAAATATGTCCAATAAACCAGTGTCTTGAAATAAGGTGTACATGACCTAAATGTCAATTAAAATAAAGTTCACTTTGAAAATCAGAATTCCCACTTGTAGCTGAGTATAATGTTTTTGTGATTTGCATTTAAGAATGTTAACCATGTGTATGCCTTAGAGTTAATAATTCATTAAAAACTTTCCTAGAAATAATTCTTTCCAAAAAATAAAGAAGAACATCACCCTAAAGCCCCTGAAAACGAAAAAAGGCTTACCACACATACTATGTCTCAATTTTAAAATTTTTCCATTTTTCTCTTTAGCTATTTATTCATAATTTACTAAAGGGCATGTGAATTCTATTCTAGTCCTAGCCTAGGTGTTAAAAAAAGTCAGAACAGTATCATATTTATCACATTTTTCTCTTTAAGGATGTCAATGAGATGAACTTACATGTCTTCTACATAATTTATCCTTATGTTTTTGCATTTCATAAATAAGACATTAAAGTAATTAACGAGAGTGATATTTTGGGAATGTTAATCCAATGCTGTTATATGGATCTATCAGATAGATACTTGAGTCAAAGTGGTAAAATGGAAGCATATTTCCATGGTTCTAGCATGAAATGAATCATCTGGCCTTAGGTAAAGAATAGGCAAGTGAAAAAAATGAAGCATCAGTTTTAGTGGTTAGAACTAGATCACTTTCATGTTCTTTCAACCTCAAAATTCAAGAAAATATAAATCTTTATTACTTCTTTAGCCTAAATTAAAAACCATTAATATGGTCAAATACATTTTTCATTTATATATGTAATTGTATAATCTATATATAATATTATATGTAATATAGAATTATTTTATATATATTTGGGTTTTATGAAAAATAAATAATTCAATGAACAATGTCATTGTTGAATGAATGCCTAAAGCAATATTATGATATTTAGATTTTGATTTTTATAAAGACTTGAGAAAAAATTAATTTACAGTAAAAAAGTAGAGATTTGAAAACAAACCTGACTGAGAATCCTTCCAGATTTTTCTCCCATCTTTTCTACAAGTTCAAAAATTTGAAAATTCCAGTTGCTCATCTTTTCTATTAATGAGTGATAATCTTCTACTAAAATCCAGTCCAGTGATATTTCCTGTTCAACCTGCACATGCAGGAAGACAACAACTTTATTTTACCATTTATAAATATTGTTAAACTCATATCTAAATGAGAACACTTAAAATTGAACATTTATTTGAAAAAGGTCAGTACCGTTGTGTGTAATGGTTATTTTCAAATACACTTTTATCTGTACTTCCTACTTCTTCTCTTTGTAGAATGCTATCTTTAGACAACTATAAACATGTCTCCTGGTTATAAGAAGACTTATTAACCTTCTTACATTACTCTTATAAAAACATTATATTTCCAAATCACTACCCAAATCTAAAATCCATTATTTTCTTTTTAGAAGTTATAGGTATCAAAGGGTAAGAGAAAAAACTTATATCCTTACAGGGGCATTTATGACCAAGATAACTTGCCAAAAGAAATGGATGGGTGTTTTTTTCCGAAAAGCTTAAATTTTTAACTTTAAGAATAAAAATATATTGCTATTATAAGTAATTATTTTCATTGTTTTTAATAACTGTGTACATGTTTTCTATACTTTAAAATATACAATTAAGAAACTATCAGAATAGAAAATAATATATCTACAATGAAATAAATAAAATGTATCCATTTAAAAATGAAGGCTATTTGTTGCTCTTAACAGGTTTAGAACAAATACTGTATTATTTGGAGTCCAAGCAATATCTCAGTTATAGTAATTTCTCAGTTAATAAAAATTTAAATACCATTACATTAAAAATCTTGTTCTGGGCAAAAATAATGAAACCAGTACTAACTAGTATTATATTTCACCTTAACATAATCATATTGAAAGTTTATCTTTTACATTTGGTTGCTGTTCATTCTGTGCCTCTTCTGGTAGGCGATTATCACCTTCTAAAAATAATTTTCTGCAGTCTCTCTTCTCTGTTTCCTCTTCTTGTGGAGTTTCCATAAGGTTAAATGATTCTTTTGAGAAAATGTTTTCTTCTTCACCTTTCAAAAAAATGTATAGTAATAAATAGGAATAAAATTTGCCTTATGTGTACAGTTCTACAATAAAAATGGTTACGTGTGAAAAATATTCAGATAAAGTGAACCATAACAAAGTTCCATCTTAATTAAGTTGTATCTTGCTGGACTATTTTGCCCAGGTACCTTGTTCTTAGGCAACACACACATTTCCAGTGTTAGACTCATTTTACATATCTACTTATGGATGAAAGAGAAGAAGAGTGGATATTCTTTATAAAAGCGAGAAACAGAAAAAGTCAGTCCCTATCAATAGAAATTTTCTTATCAATTTTATGTAAACAGTTTCTAACATCTCTGAGTTTTAAATATAAAAACTCTAAATTCATAATTATAAGTAAATGAGATTAAGCCACATAACAAAACTTAAACCAGAATATCATGTAAGTTATTTCTCTGACAATGTGATTAATAATATTATTTTTCTCCAATCACATGGAAAAAGGGAGCAGCATTGGTAGATGAATAGTATTCATTCACATGTTAGTAAACATTCATATTCATTCTATTTGTAATACCCTAAATAGGGAACTTTCCCCAAATCCATAAGTAGTAGAATAAATAAATAAAGTGTGTATATATTCACACAACTGAACATTACAGAACAAAGAGAATGAACTACAGTATGAATGGTTCTTATATATATATTGATGGTTCTTATATATTATATTAATTAATATGTATTGACTACAGTATGAATGATTCTTATACATATTAATATATATTATATATATATATTAATGCTCCCTGAAGGAAGCCAGGCACAAAGGTACATATTCTGTGATTTTCTTTATGAAAAGCTTAAAAGCATATGAAAACTGATACATACGAGTATTGAAAGAAAGGAAGATCATTGTCTTTGGAGAATATGGCTGCAAGGGGACATAAAAGGTAATTTTGAGGTACTGGTCATATTTTGTTTCTTGATCTGGGTGCTGATAGTACAGTGTATGAAAATTCACCAAACTATAGACTCATGATCTGTGTACTTTCCAACATGTAGAATTTTTAAAATTTGGGGTTTTTTCTTTAGTAAAGAGAGTTCTTAAGAGTAGTCACTGGAATTGAGTTTCAGAAGAACTAGGTTCAAACCTTGATTTTTGTACTTAATAATGGTAAGCTTTTTCCCCTAGTATAAAGTGGATGATGATACCCCTATTGCTAGATGTTACACATAATAGGTTATCAATAAATGTTAGTTATATCTGAATCTAATAAATTGAATATATAAAAAAATCATTAATTGATGATGATCAGGAAGTATTATGGTTGGAAAAATAATTTTTCCAACTGAAAAACATTTATTTTAAGAAATGAAATTTAGAATATTCAAGTACTCTTTGTAAGTTAAGGCAGTAACTACAATGATATTCTAAAATAGCAGTTAATCTAAAAATTGCTGGCATTTGAAGTATATTACATAATTTATTTTTTCGTGATATGAATTCCTAATAACTATATCTTATGGATAATAAAAACAGTTGAGACAAATGTAGCATTTCTTTTCCAAAGATGCCTGCAGCACTATCTCTTATCCCACACACTTTTCTGAAATGAATTCTTACCACTCCTCCATCAAGAGAGTGCCTTTATTTAACAACTACCTCAAATCTCAACAGGCCTCATGATTGCTCTGATTAACAGAACTGACACTTTGTTCTGCATTAAGCCATTAATTGGACTGGCAGCTTCCACTTCCTCTTCTCTAGGAATACAGCCAACAAATTGGAAGATGCCAATGGAGCGGCCATATTTAGATGGACTGGTCAATAGCTAACAGGCACATGAGTAACGTATCTCGGAAATTCAGCCCAATCAATCTTTCAGATGACTGTTGCTGGGGTATAGCTCAGTGGTAGAGCATTGACTGCAGATGACTGATGCTCTGGCCAAAAATTGACTGCAATTACAATAAAGTCTTCAAGTGAGAATATCCCAGCTGAGACAAGTCAACCCACAGAACTATGAGACTTAATACATTGTTATTCTTTTTAAAAAGCTTTATTGAGGATACTTACATACCATTAAAATGTACTCATTGTAAATTGCCTTAGTTTGGGATGCTATAACAGAGTATCATAGACTAGGTGGTTTATAAAAAATAGAAATTTATTTCTCACAGTCATAGAGGCTGGAAGTCTGAGATTAGGGTGCCAGCATGGTCAGGTTCTGCTAAGAGTCCTGTTTCAGTCTGCAACTACCAAGTTCTCATTGCATCTTCACATGGTAGAAAAGAGGGCTAGAGAGCTTTCTGGAGTCCCTTTTACAAGGGAACTAATCCCATTCATCAGGACTCCACCTTCATGACCTAATTACCTCTGAAAGGCCCCACCTCCTAATACCATCACATTGTGGGTTAGGATTTTGACATGAATTTGAGGGGAACATAAACATTCAGCCAATTACAATTTTAGTAAATTTACAGTTATGCAACCATCATGCCAATCCAGTTTTAGACATTCTCAACCCAAAATGTTCCCTTATGACCGATTATGGTTAATCCCTATTCTCACCTTAGGCAACAACTGTTCTGATTATCATCTCTATAAATTTGCCTTTTGAGAATTTTGTATAAATGTAATCATGTAATACATAATCTTTTGAGTCTGGCATCTTTTACTTAGAATAATGTTTAAAGTTCATCCCTGTTGCAGCATGTATCAGAAGTTAGTTCCTTTAATTGCTAAATAGAATTCAATTGTAAGTATATATCATATGATGTTTATTCATTTACAAGTTGATGGATATTTACATTGTTTCCAGGTTTGCACTATCATGAATATGTTATAAGCATTCACATACTTTTCTCTAAGTGCTCATATGTTTTCTCTTGGGTAGATTTTTAGCTGTGGTATTGCTACGTTATATGGTAAATTTATGTGTTTAGAACTTAGCCTTCAAAAATACTGCCAAAATGTTTTTGAAAGTGGCTATACCATTTTACATTCCCATCAGCATTGCACAAGGGTCTCAATTTCTCTGCATCCTTGTCAGCACTTAATACTGTTAGACTGACTGTCTTTTGATTATAACTATACTAGTTTAAGTGTAGCAGTATTTCAATGTAGTATTAACTTTTATTTCCCTAATGATTAATGATGTTTATCATCTGTTCATGTTTTAGTTACTCATCCATTTACCTCCTCCAAATTACTTTCACCAAAATATCTAAAATCTTTTGTCCATATTTTAACTGAGTAGTTTGACTCATTGAGTTGTAAGAGTTCTTTATATATTGTGGATATAAGTCCTTAATCAGATTTATAATTGCAAATATTTTCTCTCAGTGTGCGGTTTATCTTTTCATTTTCTTACTGGTGTCTTTTGAAATGCAGAATTTTAAATTTTTGCTAAAACCCAATTTATCATTTTTTCTTCTTTCATAAATTGTGCTTTCAGTATCCTATCTAAGAATGCTTTACTCACCCAAGGTCAGAAAGACTCTGTCCTATATTTTCTTCCAGAAGTTTCATGGTTTTAGTTCTTACACTTAGGTTATGATCTACTTTGAGTCAATTTTTGTGTATGTGGTGAGGTAAGGATCCAAGTTCTGGCAGATGGATATCTAATTGTCCTGGAACCATTTGTTGAAAAAAAAAAACTATCCTTTCTCTTTTGAATTGTCTTGGCTTCTTTGTCAAAAGTCCATTGACTACAAATGCAAGAATTTTCCTTTGGACTCTCAGTTCTCTTCCACTGATTTATAAGCTCTTCTCTGTGCCAGTACCACAATGTCTTAATTATAGTGGCTTTATAATAAGTTTTCAAATCAAGTAGTGAAAGTCCTCCAAATTTGTTCTTTTTCAAATTTGTTTTGGCTATTGAGAGTCATTTGTATTTCCATACAAATTTTAACACCAACTTGTCAATTTCTACCCCCTCCCCCCAAAAAAAGCCTGCTGGAATTTGAGAAGGATTACTTGAATTTATAGCTCAATTTGGAAGAATTACCATGTTGACAATACTGAGTCTTCCAATCCATAACTATCAAATTGCCTCTCAATTTATTTATATTTTCTCTAATTTCTCTCAGCAATGTTTTACAGCCTTCAGTGTATAAATCTTACACTTCTTTGGTTAAGTTTATTCCAACTACTTATTCTTTTTGATACTATATGAATGGAAAAGGTCCTCTTAATTTCAATTTACAATGGTTCATTGCTAATATACAGAAATATAATTGATTTCTGTATACTGATCTTGTATCTTGTGATTTTGCTAAACTTGCTTCTTGGTTGTAGTAGTGTGTGTGTGTATTCTTTGGGATTTTCTATGCAAAGGATCATATTATTTGTAAATAGGAACAGTTTTATTTCTTTCTTTAAATTCTGGATGGCTTTATTTATTTATTTATTTTCTTTCTAATTTCCCTGGCTAGACTCTCTGGTACAATGTTGAATAGAAGTGCTGAGAGCAAAAATCCTTATCTTATTCTTAATCTTAGGGAGAAAATACCAATCTTTCTTCATTAAGGATGGTTACTGTGTGTTTTCCAAAGATACCCTTTATCAGATTGAGGAACTTCTCTGCTACTACTAGTTTGAATGTTTTTATCACAAAAGAGTGTTGAATTTTGTCAAGTACTTTTTCTGCATCTATCGAGATTATTATGTGGTTTTTATTCTATTACTGTGGTGTATTACATTGACTGATTTCCTAATGTTCAGCCACTTTTGCATTCCTGAGATAAATACCACTTGGTCATAATGTGACCTTTTAACATTGCTGGATTCAGTTTGCTAGTATTTTGTTAAGGATTTTTGAAATCCTTAACAAAGGATTTAGAAATATTGGTCTGTAGTTTTCTTGTGCTGCTTTTGTCTGGTTATGATGTCAGGGTCTCATGCAATGAGTTGGGAAGTTTTCCCTCTTCTTTTTTTTTGGAAGAGTTTGTGAAAGACTAGTCTTCTTTTTTCCTTTTTAACAACCCATTAAATGTAAAAAACAACCAATAAAGCCCTATTAAACTGCACACTTTAAAAGGGTGGATTTTGTGGTATGTGAAGGGATATGAGCTTGGTAATCCCTGAAAGGGCCTATTTCTGGCTTAGCTTTTTTCCTAGGGTGCAACACTTCAGAGTTTACCAAGTTATCCCTGCCATGGCAAGCCTTTAACTCCAATCTCTGTCTCCCTACTCCCATGAAGCTACTAAAAAAACTGTTCATCCTATTAGTCATTGGCCCCTCTGGAATCAGCACATACCCTATTGGTAGCCTCAAACTCCAGGCTCACGTTCTTGGACTTTTATTCTCCTCTAGATCTTGTACTGGTAATTCTTAGGAGCTTGTTAGTTCTTGAATGGCTTCAAGTAGACTTTTAAAAAAATAACTTGTCCAGTTTTTGTAGCTGCCCTTAGGGAGAATGTTGGTCTGAGTTACCTGGTTAATTATTACTGGTAGTTTTGCATCATCAGTTTTTTAAGGTTATAAAACAACTATAATTTTATCAACAATATTTCTTGTTTGAGGATATAAAGTGTTTCAGAATGATATAACTGACCAGATTTTAAAATAACTCCTCTCTATGCCATAAAAAATTTATGCAAATATATCTAGGCTTAGACTGTGTAGTATAAATTTGTGTTAAAATAAATAATTTCACTATTTATGAACACTAGCCATAAACTAAGAAGACTACATTCATTTGTACAACACATTTTTATTCTTCAAGATACTTTCACCATCTATTATTTATAATTTGTTCTTAATAATTTCTCTGTGATATAGGTAAAAATATTATAATATTTATTTTAAAGATGGATAAACTGAAATTAAACTCAATCATTTGTCCATTCTAAAAAACATTGTAAGAAATTGCTCTTAAACTCAAATATATGACTTTTGCAATCTCACCTGATTTTCCACTGTGGCATTCTGTACCATCTGATTCAGATGTTGAAACATATTTCAGTATTTGATGTCCACAGCTTGTAGAATAAAATAGATAAATATATATGATAAATGAGGTAATTTTTTTACCTAGCCATAATTAGAAAATCTGCTTAAATTTTAATCAAGATCCCAAGCACAACACATGCTAATATTCCAATCTCTATAAACTTAAAAGGCTTTATCCTAGAAAGCATCTGTGTGTCCCTGAAGGAAATAACACATTTTTCAAAGTCAACATTGAGGTCTGAGGTAAACTCTTATTACTATCAAAGCAGAAAGGAGATTAAGCACCATATGAACTGGTATTATGAATAGACACTAAAGTAGTGTATACTAAAATAATTCTCTCAATATTTACTGATATCTTATGATGAGTAGAATACTATTATATTTCACTTCAGATGGAGACCATTTAATTAGAAAATTAATAATAGCACTGAAATAAGAAAAGGTTTATTTAGAATAAAAACTACTAGATTAAGAAGAGGATATCTCTTTAATCCATCATCTAGTTATAAGACAGAACTAGAAAACTGGTAATATTAATATTTTATTAAAATACAGTACTTTCTCATATAATGTCATTGATAGGTTCTTGAAAATTGAGACTGTAAGCGGAGTGACTTACAGAAGATCCTTGAATAATGTCATTTCATTAAAACATTGATGAGAAAAAAATTGGTTTCATTATAGGTCATTTAGGTTAAAGTTGCAGCATCCAAGAACCTATCAATGATGTTGAGGACTTACTGTAACTTACATTTTGAAACAGAAATAATAAACAGTTGGGAAACTTACCTGTTACACAGATTGCTATCAGAATTTCTAAACTGCTGATACAAATCTGGTGTATTAGGTACACTGCCCAGAGATCTGTGTAAAATAACACTTGGCTTATTAAAAAAATCAGCAGTATCAGGAAATTCTATAGGTGATCGATTAGTTAGAGAGCCAGCAGACATTAGTCCATGGCTGGGAGAATTCACAGGATTCAGGCTGGATAAAGCACCTTAAAAAATTAAGAGAGAAGACAGATAAATAAATATATATATATGTGTTTATTATATATGTCTGTGTTTTTATAAAGAACATTTTCCTTCTTTAAAGAAAGCAAAGTATTTACAATTAAATGATATAATCAATTTCTACATGGGGCTTCAAGACATTCTAGGAATTTAAGCAAGATTTGTCATATTTATCAACATCAATGACTGTTGAGTAAACAACTGGCAGAATAGCACACAACAGGTAAATAAATAGTAAGAGTCTGACTAGAATGTACATACTGCCTGGCACAAATTATCCTAATTCATATTGGTCTTATCTTTCACATTTTGTGTCCCTACTAGCTTGATTATCTACATAAGCAAAGCAACTCTACCAAATTTTACTGAATTTTTTTCAATTCAGTAAAATTCAACTTTATTGAAAAACTAAAGTTCTTAATAGCATTAAGCAAGTTGAGGATATGCTAAAATTGTATGCTAACACAGTGGCAGACCCTTTACAAACTGCATCCAAATATTTCCAGCTCATTCACTCACTCAACAAGTATTTGAAAGACTATTATATGCTGGAAATGTGCTGGATTTCACAATGAAGAAAAAGATACTATCCCAGTGATATGTGTGGGCCTCATCTAAGCAGTTTAAAGCCTTAAGAGAAAAGACTGAGGCCTCCCCAGAGGCACTATTTTTTTATTGTACTGTATTGTATATATTTAGGGTGTAGAACATGATGTTTTGCTATACACATACATAGAGAAATGGTTACCACAGTCAAGCAAATTAACATATTCATCATCTCACAGTTACTTTACGTGTGTTTGTGTGTGTGTGTGTGGTAAGAGGACCTAAAATCTATTCTCTTAGCAAATTTCCAGTATACAATAAAATATTATTAACTATAGTCCTCATGCTGTACATTAGACCTCTGTACTTATTCATCCTATATATCTACAACTTTGTACCATTTGACCTACATCTCCTCATTTCCACCAACCCTGCCCCAGCTCCTGGTAACCACCACTCTACTCCCTGTTTCTATGTATTCAACTTTCTTTTTTAGATTCCCATGTAATAGAGCTCATGTAGTATTTTTCCTTCTGTGTTTGACTTATTTCACTTAGCATAATGTCCTCTAGGTTTATCCATGCTATCACAAATGACAGGATCTCTTTATTCATTAAGGCTGAATAGCATTCCATTTTGCATATATACCACATTTTCTTTACCCATTCATCCACCAATGAACAGTCAGGTTGTTTGCATAGTTTGGCTATTGTGAATACTTCAATGAGCATGGGAATGCAGAGATCTCTATGAGGTGTTTTTTCCACTTCCTTTGGGTATATATCCAGAAGAAAAATTGCTGGGTCATATGGCAATTTTTTCTTTAATTTTTTGAGAAACCTTCATACTGTTTTCCATAATGGCTGCACCGTTTGCATTCCCAACAGTGTAAAAGGGTTCCCTTTTCTCCACACCCTTGCCGACATTTGTTATCTCTTATAGCTTTGACATTTATATTTGAATCTATGATGTAATTTGAATTAATTTTTGAGTACAGTGAGAGTATTCATTCTTTTGCTAGGACAAATACATATGCACTTGTCCTAACACCATCTGTTGAAATCACTATTTATTCCTCATTGAATTATCCTGGCATCCTTGCTGAAAATCACTTGCCCATAAATGTAAAGGTTTATCTCTGGACTCACAACTCTATTCTATTGAATTGAAATATCCTTATGCTAGTACCATACTGTCTTGATTACTATAGCGTGGCAGTAAGTTTTAAAATTTGGAAGTATGAATCTTCCAACTTTTTTCTTCATTTTTATTAAAGAACTCTTTTGGCTATTCTGGAGCCCTTGCAAGTCCATATGAATTTTAGCATTAGATTGTCAATTTCTGAAAACAATCAGGTCAAATTTTTATAAAGACTATGTTGAATCTAGAACACTAAGGGGAATATTGCCATCTTAACCATATTAAATCTTTTAATCCATGAACATGGAACATCTTTCCAGTTACTTAGGTCTTCTTTAATTTCTTTCAACAATGTTTTATATTTTCATTTAAAGGCTTGGCATTGTTTTGTTACATTTATTTCAAAGTATTTTCTGATGCTAATGGTAAATGAAATTATTTTCTTAACTTCAGTTTGGGATTGCTCATTGTTAGTGCATAGAAATAAAATGGATTTTTGTATACCCTGCTACATTGATGAATTTGCTTATTGGTTATATTATGTTTCAGTAAATTTCTTAGCATTTTATATACACAAGATCATGCCATTTGCAAATACAGTTCTACTTCTTCCTTTTATTCTTTTTACCTAATTGCTTTAGTTAGAACCTACAATCCAATATTGAGTAGAAGTGACAATTATTTTATATTTATTAAAATAATGTTATAACTTTATGTCATAATTTCTAATTACATATATTCTCTTTGGTGAGACACTGTTGTCACACTCTTCTTAAATATTTCGGATATGGTTTCCTCTGGTTCTTTAAACATATTTATAAAGGCAGATTTACAGTCTTTGTCTATTTAAGTCCAAAATCCAAGAACCTCAGAGAAATTTTCTGTTGGCTATTTTTTCCCTTGTGTACAAGGCAAAATTTTCTTCTATCTTTGCATGTTTCATAAATTTTTGTTGAAAATTGAACATTTTAGATAAAATATTATAACATCTCTGGTATCAGATCCCTCCCCCATCCAAGGCTTATTATGTTGTTGGTTTTGTGTTTGTTTACTTCTTTCTGATTATTTGTTTAGTGACTTTCCTGGACTAATTTTGTAGATTCTGTTTTCTCTGCAGTATGCAACCACTTAGTTCTCCACTAGCCTTTTTGTTTTTTTAAGTAAATTTTATTTTTAAGTTTGGCTTCCTAAGAGTCATCCCTGGGTCAATATAATTTAAAAGTCAGCCAATGGTCAATCAGATTTCTTTAAATTTCTTGCCTATGGTCTTCTAACCTTTGTAAAAGGAATCTGTATGAAAAGACACACCTTCAAACTTCAGGCAGTTTACAAGACAGCCTTAGCTTTCATTTCCTGCTTTTGCAGGCCTAAAGGTCAGCCATGGGTGAATGAATGGGGCCTTCTTCTTTCCCAGATCTTCCTTGAGTATGAACATAGCCTTATACATGTATGTAGCCTATAAGACCCCTAGGAATATGTCAGAGCTTTCCAAAGTTTGCTATGGTCACCTAATGTATAGGATCTCCTTTAAATTCCCAGTCAGCTCTTGTTTCCCACAACTGAAATCATAGCCTCAGAGAGTCATGGTGTATTATTTTGGCAATTCCTGGGGGTACGGCTTTTTTGTGGGTGGGTAAGCTGAGCTCTGAGTCAAATCAAATAGCCACAATACCTTTGGAATAAAAATTTTCCTGGGAGCTGTAAGTTTGGACAAAATATTTACTGTTTTCTAGAGATGATGCTTTTAAGGGAGCTCCAGGGAAGGTCAGACCTACCTGATGGCTGCAAAGCTGCTAGGTTTTGATTACTGTACCACTGAGCTGGGGAGAGAGGGGGAGATCAAAATAGCCCCAAATTAAAATGTCACAGAATCCAGTCTTACCAAAGTTCAGTAGTTTTCTTGGATCGAAAACTTCTAGTTTGTTCTCTGGCTTTTGGTAACTTCCAGAGTTTGAAATGACTGATTTAGTGTGTTTGTTTTTTCTTTTAGCAGGAGAGTAAGATCTTCCCTCTGCCATTCCAGAAGTTGATTTCTATATATTATTTTAATCCTTTGAAATTCACTGAGACTTGCTATGGTCAAACAAATGCTATATTATGATAAAATTGGTGTCCTTGGAAAACATAAGCATCCTGTAAATGGCTGGGTGTAGCATTTTATCATCAGTTAATTGAAGTTTATTGATCATGTTTTTTAAATCTTTCATATGTCTATACTATTTTGGTCTGCTATTCTACTAGTTAATGGGAGTGGAGAGTTAAAATCTCCAAATATGAATATGGACTTGTCTATTTCTCCCTTAGCTCTGTCAATTTTTAGTTCACTTATTTAATAGCTATGAAATCAGATCTATCTGTTCTTATATTTAGAATATGCCTCATATAAAGAGGATGTAGTTGAGTCTTATATTTTTAATTCAGTCTGACAATCTCTGTATCTTAATTGGAATGTATAGTCCAATGTTTTATTGAAAACTAGACATTTCAGATAATATACTGTAACAACTTTGGTCAGATCTCTCCCTCTGCCCCTAGTGTGCATATTTAATGTAATATAGCATGTTTAATCTACTATGTTGCTATTTATTTTTCACTTTAGCCTCCTGTTTTTGTTTCTTTTTGTTTTTTTGGATTATTCAAGTTTTTTTTTTTATCATGCCATTTTACCTCCCTTACTAGCATTTTAGTTATATCTTTTTCTATTATTCTTTTAATTGTCCCCCTGGATATTACAATAAACATTTTAAAATACTGATCTCTCTTAAATTAGAACTTTTTATTACTTCTTAATCATTGCTAGTACCTTACAGCAAGATTAAGTTCATTTACCCCTTCCTTTCCCTTTAGGCTACTGTTGCCATACATTTGACTTCTACCTATATTACAAATGCTACAAGAGGGTTATTATTGTTCTTTTTCCCATCAATATTTTCAAATACTTACCCACCTAATTAGGATTACCAGTGCTTTTCATTTGTTTCTGCAGTTTCATTTGTTCCTGATTCAATCTGGATCATTCTCCCCTACCTAAGAAACTTTCTTTATGAATCTTAGTAGTGTAGGCCTGCCAGCAACAAATTTTTTCAGCTTTTGTTTGTTTGAAAAAAAATTGTCCTTTTCTCTAGCTTATTACCTGATTTAGTAAAAATATTTTTGCCAGCTTTACTGAGGTATAATTGATCAACAAAAATTGTATAATATTCAAGGTATACAACATGATGACCTGATTTGCACATATACTGTGAAATAATTACCATGATCACAGTAATTAACATATACATCACTATACTTGGTTACCATTTTGTGTGTGGAGGGGTAAGGACACTTTGGGAAAAAAAAGTCTTATTTTGCTGTAATTTTTCAAGTATATTTCATTGGATAAAGAATTCTATGTTGACAAGTTTTGTTCTTTCAACACTTCAACTATGCCATTCCATTGTCCTTGGTATCCATAGTTGCTATTAAGAAGTCATCGTCAGTACTATTGTTGCTCCCTGGAAAATAACCTTTTTCTGGTTACTTTTGAATTTTTTTTTCTTTATTTTATAATTAAAGGATTTGACTGATATGTCTAGCTGTGATTTTCTCTATTTATCCTGCTTGTGATTCACTGAGTTTTATGAATTTATTGGCTGCTTTCTTTTATTAGTTTTGGAAAATTATTCTGTCTTTTTTTCCCTTTCCCTTCTTTCTGGGACTTCATTCACACACATTTTAGAACTTCTGACTGTGTCCAGTATGTTTCTTATACTTTGTTCAGTTCTTATGTATTTTTCCCTTTCTGCGGTTCAGTTTGGATATTTTCTATTTCTCTGTCTTCAAGTTCACTATTTTTGTTTTCTGTTGTGTCCAATACACTCTTAAACTATCAAATAAGCTTCTAAATCAATCAAATGCATTTCTCAGCTCTAGACCATCCATCACTTCTTTTCTATGTGTTTCAGTTGTCTGTTCAAAGTATCCATTCATTTTACCCATCTTTCCTTCTATTTCTTTTAAAATATCATTGTTATTTTGAAGACTGTTAGATCCAGCATCAATATCATGTACAATATATGAAGATCTTTTTCTAGTGCCTGCTTTTCCTGATTATCGTAACATTTTACTATCTCTTCACATGTTTAATAATTTTTTGTTGTGTATAAAAGAATTTTGTGCTTGTATATCCCACTGTACCCATCTAATATCAGCCATAATGTACTTTAAAAGCAGAATATCAGTTTGCTCTGCTATTACTATGTTGTATTTGTAAAATATCTTTCAGGCAAGAAGTTTTGAAGCATTCTATAATCTTTTAATTTAAAGAAAATTTCTACTGCAATGACTTAGCAGGATATATTCTTTTGGATCTGCAAATATTCAGGTTAGTTGAATAGTTCTATATTTTATCTCTGAATCCCTAGTGCCTAAAAAACTGCCTGGTACATAGTAGATGTTCAAAAAGTGTTTACTAGAAGAATTAGCAAATGGTCAACTATTAGCCAACACAAATTGATTAGTCATGTTAACGTACAACACATGAAATTGTATTCAAAATTAGCTATAATGTGTAATGAAAAGAATTTACACTACCGTAAACTTTGAGATATCCCATATTTAAATCATAAAGACTGATTTCTTACCAGCTCTTCTCAGACCTATATGGTGAGTCAGTGATACAGAAGATGACCTTTGCTTCGGGATTGTCAGTAGATTTGAACTAAAAGGCCCATTTAGATAGCATCCTTGACTGAAAGGGAAAACAAGTTAAGAATCTTAAAACCATGAAAAAAATGTCTTTCTTCGTGGTCTTTTATTCAATTAGCAAATATATCCTTATAAATTCAGAGTTTTGATATCTATCTAGTGCCTAAGCCCTAAAGCAGAAGAGAGCAAACTTTTTCTGTAAAGAATTGGATAATAAATACTTCTCATTTTGTACACTATAAGGTCTGCTGCAACTATTCAACTCTGCCATTGTAGCACAAAAGCATTCATAAACAATAATAAATGAAGTGGTATGGCTGTGTTTCAACTAAATTTTATTTATAAAAACAGGTTATAAACCAGATTAGGTCCACAGGATATAGTTTGCTGATCCCTGGACTAAGGCAGGTTATCATTATCACCTGGAAGTTGTCTTTTTAAATTTTTTCCCCAGAGACAGGGTCTCTCTCTGTCACCCATGCTGGAGTGCAGTGATGCGATCATAGCTCACTGCAGCCTCAAACTCCTCAGCTCAAGCAATTTTCCTGCCTTAGATGATTCTAGTGTTCCTGGCCCAGGGACCTAACTGAGAACCACTGGCCTAAAGTATGGTTTTTAATTATTTTCTGTTCCCACTCTTCACAAATACTGACTACCATACCAAATTCCCTTCATAAACCCCTAGCCTCAGCCCAAGACTTCGAAATGGTTTCTTTGAGGCACAAACCTTGCCCATTTCTCCACTGCTAGCTCTGGAATAAAGTCATTTTCCTTTCACTACACTTTATCCTTGTTATTGGCCTTTGCAAGCTGTAAGCAGCTTAGCATGTACTTGATTACAGATCAGTTGGCAACCACTCCATTAAAACTTCTTTGTTGATATTAACAATAATTATAATAGCAACAACAGGCATTATGGTAAGTAAGAAAGGAGGGTCTCCGGGGACTATAGGAATCAAACCAGCTTGAGCAATCAGCCTGTATTTCAGCTTCTTTGTTTTTACAGAACTCTATGAAGCCTGTAGCCACCCAAACAGCTAAAACTAGCCCCTGACAGCTTATAGATGAACTCAAGTGAACTTTCCTCATCGCCATGCTAAAGCCTCCATCCTGGGAGGAGCTAACCCTAACCTCCCATTACTAAGTTTCGTGGAAGACAGCTTTTCCACTGACTGAGGTGGGGGGTGGGGTTGGTTTGTGGGTGGGTGGAGCTCTGCAGCCGGGCCCCTAACAGGCCACAGACCAGTACCAGTTCACAGTCTAGGGGTTGGGGACCACAGGAATAGAGAATTCAGAAATAAAACCATATAATTACAACCAAATGATCTTTGACAACAGAGACAAAAACATACATTAGGAACAGGACATCTTATTCATCAGTTGTGCCAGGAGAATTGGATAGTCTCACATACAGAAGAATGAATCAGGACCCCTATCTCTCACCATATGTAAAAATTAATTCAAGATGGATTAAAGACTTAAATTTAAGGCACAAAACCATAAAAATTCTAGAAGAAAACATAGGAAAGACTCTTCTAGACAAAGTTCTAGGCAAAGAATTTATGACTAAGACCTCAAAGGCAAATACAGTAACAACAAAAATACATAAATAGAACTTAAATTAAAAAGCTTCTGCACAGTAAAGGAAATAATCAACAAACAAGCAATCCACAGAATAGGAGAAATATTCACAAACTATACATCCAACAAAGGACTATTAAACACAATCTACAAAGAACGCTAACAAATCAGCAAGAAAAAAAAACAACCCCATCAAAAAACAGGCAAAAGACATGAACAGAAGCTTTTCAAAAGAAGACAGAAAAATGGCCAAGAAACACGTGAAAAAATGTTCAACATCACTAACCATCAAGGAAATGCAAATTAAAACCACAATGAGGTATACTACTTTACTCCTGTCAGAATGGCCATTATTAAAAAGTAAAAAACCAATGGATGCAGAGAAAAAGAAATTCATATACTGTTGGTGGGATGGCAAACTAGCACAAACTCTATGGAAAACAATATGGCAATTCCTAAAAGAGCTAAAGGTAAAAAACTATTTGATCCAGCAATCCCACTACTGGGTATCTACCCAAAGGAAAAGAAACATTTTATCAAAAAGACAACTGCACTCAAATGTTTACTGCGGCACAATTCACATTTGCAAAGATATGGAATCAACCTAAGTGCCCATCAATTCATGAATGGATAAAGAAAATGTAATATATATATACCATGGAGTACTACTCAGCCATAAAAAGGAATGAAATAATGTAATTTGCAGCAATGTAGAAGGAACTAGAGACCATTATCCTAAGTGAAGTATCTCAGGAATGGAAAACCAAACACCATATGTTCTCAGTAATAAGTGGGATCTAATAGATGGGTGTATTCGGGCACAAAGTGATATAAAGGACATGAGAAACCAAGAAAAGGGCAAGGATGGAAGGGTGGGTGTGGGATAAAAATTTACCTCTTGGGTACAATTAACACTATTCTGACTTTTAACACTATTCTGACTTAAGCATTATACACAATATCCATGTAATAAAAATGCTTGTACTCCCTTAATTAGTATTTTGAAATAATAAAAATATTTTTTAAATTCATTTTGTTAGAAAATAAAAAGCTCATATGTTGGTTTATTATCCTATTAAAATTTCTGTTCTTGGGGGGAAGAAGGATGATTCCAGAGTCACAAATCTGTTAGTTTTGTGCTACTGAAACATTACCATGCATTAAAAATCTAGAGCTGCACGAATATGGATGCCACATATATATCTACATGATAGTCACATATATATGGCTCTTTACATTTGAATTAAATTAATGAAAATTAAATGAAATTTAAAATCCGGTTCGTTAGTCATACTAGACATATTTCAAATGATGAATAGCCACATGGAGCTAGGGAGTACCATATTGGACAGTGCAGATATAAAAATATTACCATCACTGCAGAAATTTCTATTTGGACAGCACTGATCTAGAGACTTAAATATGAAAAGGAATAGTGTTTGTAAATGCTTCATATATTCCCATCATACCCCACCTGTGTTCAAAGTACACTCAGAAGTTTATTATTACTGAGAGGCTTTAGCTTCTTCAGCTTTTTGAAAAGAGACCATATCTAGCCTGGTCTCTTCAAAGGAGATGTACATAATACCACCAATTACTTTAATCTTCAAATTTCTAAATCTTTGATGAGGCATATGGATTTTGTTTTAATGAGTTCAGTCAATATATAGAAGCTGCCAACATTTATCTTTATATGAACACTTCTCAGAGTTGAAGATTAGTTTTCTATTTTAATATCAATTATCTGAGGCAGCAGAATAAAAATGACCTAAAACTCAAAGTATCAATCATTCCTTTAACTGCAAATACACGCTGTTACATCAGTGTGAAAGATTAAAAAACAGAATAATTTTCATCATTCCTTTTAAAACCCAACAATAGTCTCAAGATAATGCTTCTCATAGTTAAGAAATACTATTAAATTTTCAGTTCCTGACACCACTCACTTCCCTATATCCTGCTTCCATTCCAAAAAAAAAAAAAAAAGACTACCATGTTCAGGCTTTAGGCAAACTTTGGACCAATGCTCATTTTCCTGTACTGTACTCTTCATACTTCAATTCACTTCTGTTTTACACATCATTTCATTCAATTTTTCTTTTATAAAAAAGCAGTTTACCTATTGGAATGTATTATAGAAGATTCAAATCAATAACCCACAAAAGAATCTGGGAAATTATAATGATCTGATTATATTTCACATGTAAATGTTAAAGTTTAACAGATAAATAGCTAAGATCCAATCCTGCCATCTACTGTTTCAAATGTGAAACCATACAGCTCAAATTAAAAGTATTGTACAACACATGTTCAGTAAAAACAGAGAATGGTTTAACATGGAATTTACACTAATTCCAATTTTATTAACATAGATAACTGACTAAAGAGAATCTTACAATAAACCCATACAAGAGATCAATATCTTTCCTGGCTTTCAAAAGATGAAGCACTGTATTAAATACTTTGTTATCAGCGTAAATGTATATATTTACATTCAGAAGATTTCAGCTCCTACATTTTACCAGCCTCGTTTACATATAGTTACTGATGTCTTTCATTTGTAGGATTAGCACTGTTTAGTTCCAAGTAAAGCCTCAACAAAATACAGTATACTTAGTACTCTCAGCCTCTAGCAGGAATAGAGTTTGAAAGAGTCTTGTAACCTTAAAACTAACCACCATGATAAGCCCTGGGAATGTGCTCCTCCTTTCAGAAATCAGTAATTCTGCTGACCTACCTTTGGATCCTATGCACTGGTTGGTGACTGCCCCTGTAATGGCCACTTCTACGGATTTAAAAGCTTTCCCAGTACCCTGTCCTAAACTGATTCTAGTTTCCCTAAACCATCTCACTGACTCATGTTTTTAAGGCATTAGCATGTTTTGTACTCAAGCTACCTAAGTCTTGAGAGAAGGCATGTTAGCTTCTTCTTAAGAATCAGTTTCTGTATTATACCATATTATTACCACCCAGGTTGTCCTATACCTAAAATATTTCAACCATTCCTTTCTGCTTTTATAACTATTTCAAACTTTATTCACAGAATCTAAGTAGATACATTAGTTTCAGGGTTTTTTGTTTTTTTCTTTTTAAGGCTCTGGAGATTTTACCTTGAAACGCCAAATTCTTGGTGAGGCCTTTTGGCTATATTGCGTTCCCACCTTGAAGACTGCTCAATAGGTGGCAATCCTGAAGTTCCTGAGCTCCTCCTCAGCTGTGGAGTTGGTAAACTATTCCTGCTATTTAGTCCCTGTTGAATAATTTAACGATGGTTAAAACTGTCACCCAAAATATGCTGTATAGGCAACATTAACGATGGCACAAAGAAATAGCAATACAAAGTATATTTTTAACATGTACAGGAGAAACAGAAGAACATCTTATTCTGAAATTGGTCAATTTAATCCAAATTGTACATTCTATACTGTCGTTCTATTTATCTTTCTCCTACTAAACTGAACTCTCTACAATTTTAACTAGATTTTTTCTTTCACACATTTAAATCCTAGTTTCATGAGAAAGAAACAACTGGCATTTTAAAAAGTAGATATGCAAGATTTACCCTGAAAATCAACTTCAGAGAACAAATTTAGAATTGGGGATGATCAGCTCTGTATGCTAGTTTTTTAATATTTTCAGCACAATACTATCTAATGCACATAGCCGTTAATCTGGATAAACTGCAGAATTCTAAGTTTCCTTGTGAATTGATGATTAAATGAAATACAGAACACCTTTAGTGTTAATATTTTACCCTAATTTTCAAAAATATTCTCAATCCAAATGTTAAATTAATGATACTATTCCATTTTGACCATTGTGAATAGGTGTTTTACTGAGATTTACAGTTTCTGCTTTTACTGAATTTTCTCTATCAGCAGACATTGCAACAATCTCAGAAAAATAAATATCTGTTATATTTAAGTTTTCCCAAGGATGCTGCTAATTTTGTAAAGGTTCATTGTAGTTAGACCTACAGTGAAAAAGTTCTTTGTGTAACATAATCCTTGTTGACTATAATTTAGGTTCATATAATTTTTCTTAGTTCTTAACACACATATAAGATATTTATATTAAATTATCTGTCCCTACTCCCTTTTGCCTACTAATTGTTTTTTTTCATAAATACTGTTGCTCTTTTCAGAAGTAACATCAGGCTTTTTATATGCTTTTCCAAAAGCAGAGATAAATTAAATATGAAATTCTAGTAAGGAATTTAAAGAACACAAAGGAATAAGGGTTACTTCCTGGTTCTTATACGTATCAGTAGATTCCAGCGCCCAAAATAACTCTGATTAACTACAATGCTCAGGAAATGAGGCGTTTAGGCATCCTGTTTAATTAATATTATGTTTAAAATGTTCCTAAAATGTACCAGTACAGTTTTCTACACAGTAAACATAGTAACAAACATAATAATGACATCAACATGATTTTTACACTCATTTTTAAGAATTACTATTTTAAAAAATCACTGTCCTGAGCTCCAAATGTCAATAGAAAATGCAAAGGATGAGCAACACATCAAAACTAACTCAAGAATATAATAGTTATTTTATTGATGGTTTATTGCTATCCCTCTTGGATGCTTTTGATTAATCTCTTTCTTATAAGGTACAGTGCTAAAAAAAAGTTGTATAACCAAGTACTATTGTGAATTGGGTTTTGACTAATGCAAGTATTACCAATATAAACTTTTAAAAAATAAAAAAATCACATAACTACCTATGAGCTAGATTGTCATAAATAATTTTCAAATCCTTTTGTCCTAATTGGGTTTGCCTAATTTATCAACATTTCTAAACCTAATGCTGAGAACTGATAAAATAAAATGGATGATCAAAATCCTTCCAAAAACAATATTTACCTTTTTTTAAGTTCTAAATGCACAATTAACAAAGTTAACTGATTTGAATTTCATCTTCTCTTGGTTAGTTTCCTTACCTGTAATAAAGTAGTTGAACTAGAATAATCTCTAAAATATTTCTAGTTTTAAAGTTTTATCATTTTAGTTATTGGTGAAAATATTGATAATAGTTAAATAAAACAAGTAAAAGCACTCTGAAAAGGCATAATGTATACCTATTTACAACAGTATTTACTATTTTCTAAAAAAAATGCTATTTTAAAATATTAATATTTAAAGAGAAATTAATCCTTTATCTAATAATGGAAAAATCAATGCCTATTGGGCTATAGTAATCTCCAATGGGTAAGAGGGGGAAAAACAAGGTTTAAAAAAATGTAAAAATCATTTTTAAATAAAGCTATATAATTCATAAAAAGAATATCATAATTTCTTCTTAGCTCAACAAGAACAATTCCTAGACTCTAAAGAATAAAACAGATTAATTATAATAATAACATGATCTTACTACTAGTTTGTTGTTCAAGCCTGGAACTAAATTTGCTTGTTGTTCTTTACTTCTTAACAAAAACAATGATAATAAATAATTGCAACCATTTAAATTGTAACTGCTAATTACAGCAATGTTATTTAAAACAAAAACTGAATACTCATCTAGAATTATCTGAACTTAGAACTGCCACTAAAGTCCCAAGCAATTCGATATAATGTCTGGTCCTCGAAAGGAAAACTGTATTTTATATAAGACTTAAAGGAGCAGTTTTAATTTGAAAACATAATTGAATGTGATAAATAGGGCTGACTGATTACTGTATTTTGACCTTGTGGAGTTTTCGATCCCCTTTCTCAGCTGGGTCCTCCATTTCAGAGCAGGGGTAAAATCCAGGGAATGGTGTGAGAGGATTAATCTTTGGCCTACAGGAACCTGAGAAAGCACCCATCAAGCTACTGATGCTCTGTAGGGAAGAAATGACTTGTGGGGAAAGGCTTGGATCAATCAGAAGCTCTGACACCATATTGCGAGCCTCATTTAGCACTGAAAGATCAACTCCATTTCCACCTCCAGAATTCTAGAAAGGAAAGAGAATAAAATTTTTTAAAATTTAAGAAAAACTTACTCATTTGCAAAAACAAAAATAAATCTACTCTACTTTAAATCAATAATATCCAAGTAATTTAATCCTTTTAAATATAAATTTTCATTCATTTACACACAGCATAAATGATAAAACAAATGGAATAATTCTAACTTTAAAATTTTTGATATAGATGTAGCAGATACTGTGAAATTTAATTTTATCTTTATTTTTCATTAGCCTATTTCATTATATTTAATGGTATTCATTACTGACTTTATAACTAGTATAAAACTAAATCTGTATTTACTTTCAAGTCTGTAATTTGAACATTTCATTAATTTATTGATGATTTCTTTTCCTTTATGTCAGCATTTCTTTTAAACACATACAGCATTTCTTTCATTTACCTTACTCACTTAAGAGGCAGTCTAGCCTAGTGACAAGGCTTTCTTGCAAAGACATCTGAAATCTGTTTAACCTTAACTGTCTGACCTTGAGCAAGTTACTTAACATCTGAACATTTTAGTGTCTTCAATGTAAAATGAGGTTAATAACATCTTCCTCATTAAGAGCTGATATGAGAATTGAATCTCATAATACATGTAAAGCACATGAAACAATTTATAGTGCCTGTATTTAACGTGCAATAAACAGTATTATGACTATTAATATGAAGAAAAATGAGATAAAAATGTGGAAAAAATGGTATCAGAGTTCAAAAGAGACAGCGATAACTTAGAGATGAATAGTTAACAAAAACTTCATGGACAAGGAAGCACCAGGCTAGGCCCTAAAAAATTGGTAGGGAAACATATATTTTTAATTTAGAAGAAATATGTCATTGATATAAGCATATGATATGACTTTTGCTTTTTGAAAATACATGTATTATGTTCAGCTTGATTACCCATAGAAATAAATGGACTAATAATCATAACAGTAAATTAAATGTTATTTTTGTTTGTTTCATTGTACCTTGAACTTACATTTGGGTTTGTCTGAAATTCATAATTACTCAAATTATTTAATGAGTTCACCACAAAACTGTTTATTAAGTATCCTCAATACATTTTGGAATTGAGAAATGTTATGAGAGTTAAGCCAAGTTAGCTAAATAATGTCTGCTCTTTGTGGAATTCTTTTTTTTCTTGTGAAGTGTTAATTTGTATTAATTTTGATTTTAAAACATTCCTCATTACCAGGGCATAGCCCAACTATTCCTAGTCTTTATCTATTATAAATAAATTAAAATAAACACCTCTCTATATATCTTACTGTGAACAAATAAGCATACTTCTTACAGATAGCTTCCCATAATTTGAATTGCTATACTAAAGCAAATGAACATGTTAAAATTTGATCATTACTCTAAAACTACCCTAGAATATGTTGATCAAATCTATACTTCCACTAATTGTATATAATAGCACCTATTTTTCCACACCTCATTACAACTGGATACTATGAATTTAATTAATACCTACCTATCTGATAGGCAAAAAAAAAAAAATCATCTCATTGCTGCTTCACCCTGAATTCTCTGATTACTGTGATTCTGAATGTTCCCTGTCATACTTCAAAAATTTATACTTCTTTTTCTGTGAACTTTGTCTCTTTACAGTCTTTTAACCACAACAAAATTCAAAGGGAACATGTATACAAATAATTTTTGTTTGAAAGTAAACTTTCCTCAATACTATCTAAAAACTATTTAAATTAGGAAAGAACAAATCACAAAATTACCAAGACAGTACAGTGTGATTTTCACTTTAACAGTTACAATGTAATTAGAATCTACTGATAAATACCTCCTATGACAACACGTATGCCTTAAATACAAAAATAATTTGTCACAGATAAATCTTTTTTCATGGTCAATTTCTCCTTTTTTCATATTGTATCCTTATATGGTAAATATCGATGCTAGGCCTTAAGTTTGCCATTTTATTATTTGTCTTCTGTTTCTTATTTCTATGTTAGTTTTTTCTTTCTTTTCTGGGGTTACTAGAACATTTTTAAGGTTCTATCTCGATTGATTTATAGAGTTTTTGAGTATTACTTTATATAGTTTTCTTAGTGGTTACTCTTGGTAATATAATGTATACATGCAACTTATCACAGTTTACTGATATCAACACTTTACCACATTAAGTGAAGCTTAGAAACCTACTTCCTGTTAGGTCTCTTTACCTTGCCTACTTTTTCTTTTGGTTGGGGGGCAGAAACCCCTGCAACAGGGTCTTGCAGTTGCAGGGAGAGACTGGGCCCGGCTCTGCCATCTTGCCTACTTTTAAAGCATTGTCTTGAGTATCAGATGGTATTACAATTTTTGTTATAGTCATCAAATATGATTGTTAAACTTATGAGAAGAATGAGTCTCATCTCATTGATTCAAAAGTCTATTGCTTTTACCCATATTTCTTCCTGTTTCATTGTTCTTTCTTTCTTGCTGGTGCTCCCGGATTCCTCCTTTTATCATTCCCTTTCTGTTTAAAGAACTTCTTTCAGCCATTCTTTCAGGGTAGGTCTCTTGGTGACAAATTATTTTTGTTTTCCTTCATCTCAGAACATCTTGCCCCTTCATTCTTAAAGGACAGTTTCGCCAGATAAAGAATTTGCAGCCCCTTTCTTCCAGCACTTAAAAAATGTTCTGCCACTTCCTTCTAATCTCCATGGTTTTAAATGAGAAATTTGGTGTCATTCAAATTAGTGTCCCCCTATAGGTAACGTGTTATTTCTCTCTGGCTGCTTTCAAGATATTTTCTTTGTCTTTAACTTTCAAAAGTTTAATTATGACACATCTTAGAGTAGATCTTTTGGGATTGATCCATTTGGGGTTCACCAAGCTTCTTGAATCTGTAGGATTATGTCTTTGGCTAAATTTGGGAAGTTTTTAGCCATTATTTCTTCAAATACTTTTTCAATCCCACTCTCTTTCCCTTTCTCAAACACTGATGACACGAATGCTGAATCTTTTGTTACTGTCCTACATGCCCCTAAGGCTCTGTTCATTTTATTTCTATTTTCCATATGTTGTTAAAATTGGATAAAGTCTACTAACCTATCCTCAAGCTCACAGATTCTATACTCTGTCATCTCCACTCTATTTTTCAGCCCATTGGGGAAGTTTTAAATTTTTGTTATTGTATTTTTCAATTCTATAATTTCCATGTTTCTTTTTTATAACTTCTATTTCTTTGCTGAAAATTCTTTTGTTGTTTTTTCTAAGAGACTTTGTAATTACTTGTTAAAGCATTTTTACAATGATTTCTCTAAAAATCCTTGCCAGATAATTCCAAATCTGATTGATCTTGGCTGGCATTGATTGTTTTTTCTCCTTCCAACTTGTGATTTTCCTGGTTCTTGGTATGATGGGTGATTTTTAATTTTATCCTCAATATTTTGGCTATAACATTAGAAGACTCTGGGTCCTATTTAAATCTTTTATATTAGGAGGCAGTCTCCCTATTTAGGTTTAGTATGCAGGTCCTGTCCTAATTCTGTTGGCTGTGGTCCTAATGACAATTTAATTTTCAGAGCATTCACAATTACTTTGGTTTGCTTGATTTTTCTGATGCCACTGGGGTTCCCAACAGTCCCTGCTGGTGTCTCAGGATTGGGGAGAGTGAGATTCTGAGGTTGTGTCACCTGGCACCTGTAGGTGGGGGAAAGGAGTCTCCAGGCTGCAGGAACAAAGAACACTTTCTGGGCTAGGCATTTACGGCAATATCCCCCTTGCCAGGCACATTGGCCACCTAGTATCTTTTAGTGGGGAAGTGGAATCTCATGCCCAGCAGAGAAGGAGAATACTTCCCCTGGCCACTTATTGTCAGTGGAGCTCCCAATCAATTCCCCCTACTGGAGCCACAAGACACTTAGTGTTGTCAGTAGGACTCTTGAATCTGGAGGAAGAAATGAGCCTACCTCCATCACCTTCTTTTGTTACGTTGGGAGTGGGGGCCTGGGATGCCTTCTGCTATTGGGTAGGGATGATAAGACATTCTGTCACTGTGTTATTCCTTTAGCGGTCCCTAGCCAGTCCGCCTTCCTCTTTCCATCTTTCACAGTTCTCCTTTGGTTGCCTCATGCATTATTTCCAGAGTTAATAATTATATTTAGCAAAGAGCAGAGAGAATTAAATCTAATAACACATGCAGAGCACGTAAAATAATATATAGGATATACAAGTGCAAAAAACAGTACTATTATTATTAATGAAAAGTGAAGAGATAAAAATACAGCTAAAATGGCATAATAGTTCAAAAGAGATATAGATAACTTTAATTTAGATGGTAACAGCAATTTTATGAAAGGAGTAGCATTTGAGCTGGGCCCTAAAATTTTGGTAGGATTATAGCTATAAATATTAGTGGGAAATAATTTTTTACAATAAAACTAAACAAAAATGTATTGGGGAAGCTCATTGCACAGATAGAGAAAGCATAAATAAAGGTACAAAAGTGATAAAACAAAAAATTTTCAATAATGATATACAGGGAACATGAAATTGTTAAAGCACAGGCTATATAAAAAAGCAATAGAAAAATAAGGTTGGAGAGCCATAAAGGGATCCAATTTTTGAGAACACCAGACTGTAAGTAATATGGGCAGTAAAGGGGTCATACAGATTTTGGGCAGGCTAAAACGAAAAAATAAAGCAAGCAAAGGGAAAAGGAAGTGATGGAAGGCAATGCAATTTTAAAGAGGGTAGTTGGGGTATGCATCATAAGAAGGAAACATTTATGTTAAGACCTGACAGTGGTGTGGGAAATAGCCAGTCCTGGCAGAGAGACTAGCAAGTGCAAAGACCCAGAGGCAGAAGCCTGTCTGGCTTGCTTGTGGAATAACAAGGAGGCCAGTGCAGTTGGAACAGAGTAAATGAAGGAGGAAGCAGCAGAAGATATAGCAGAAGACGTAAAAGGGAGTAAAGAAAGGAACCATATTGTGTAAGTTCTTTTAAGTCCATGACAAGGACTTTAGCTTTTATTCTGAGTAAGACAGGAGAGTAGTGAGGAAGAGAGTGAAATGATCTGACTTACGTCAGATGAAATTGAATATTCAAATTATTTGCTATAATTTTAAAAGTTGAACTTAAATTCCTATTTCCCATTGGCTTATATTTGGCAAAATCTTGATTTTGCACCGAAAGCTATGAATGGATTTTACATTTTAAATGGCTACGGAAGAAGAGGAGAAGGAGGAGGGAGAAGAGGGGAGAGGAGAGGAGGAGGAGGAGAAGGAGGAGCAGCAGTGGCAGGCAGCCATATGTTGCCTGCAAATGCTAAAATATCTACTTTCTGGCCAAAATATTTGGCGGGGGCATGAGGGGCGGGGCAAGACCCCACCTAACAGGTATAATGAACACTATTCCAGTGATGGGCACATTTATAGCCCTGACTCAAGCCATGTAACAAAAATATTTGTACCCCCTTAATATTATGAAAAAAAAAGAAAAACATTGGCTGATTCCTGTCTTATACAGAAGATGCTTAGTATTTATTATTATTGAAACTTATATAATATTAGCTCACATTTTTATTGAGTGTTGCTATGTACCAGGTACATGTTATTTTATCTTAATCAGCCCTCTGAGGGAACTGATATTACTCCCAAATTTATAGATGAGGAAATAGGTTCAGAGGCACTTAAGAGGCTTGCCTAATTTTCCAGCTAAAAGGGAACAGTATATATCAGACCAACTCTTCTGCTTAGAACAACTAGAAAAGCTGAAATTGGCCGGGCGCGGTGGCTCACGCCTGTAATCCTAGCACTCTGGGAGGCCGAGGCGGGTGGATCGCTCGAGGTCAGGAGTTCGAGACCAGCCTGGTCAGGAGTTCGAGACCAGCCTGAGTGAGACCCCCCGTCTCTACTAAAAATAGAAAGAAATTATCTGGCCAACTAAAAATATATATAGCAAAAAAAAATTAGCCGGGCATGGTGGCACATGCCTGTAGTCCCAGCTACTTGGGAGGCTGAGGCAGTAGGATCGCTTAAGCCCAGGAATGTGAGGTTGCTGTGAGCTAGGCTGACGCCACGGCACTCACTCTAGCCTGGGCAACAAAGTGAGACTCTGTCTCAAAAAAAAAAAAAAAAAAAGAAAAGCTGAAATAAAATACAAATAACATACATTTCAGGGCATCAGAACAAAACCAAGCAGCCAAGGCTTAAAAGGACAAAAGCCTAGAGTTAAGAGAAAAGACTGAAATGAACACAATGTTCTATGCTACTCTTTTTCCTCAAAGAATTTGCTGCTGATTAATAACTGGTTCAGGGGAGAAGTGGTTAAGAGGCTAGGAAACAGAGTACAAATCTGTAGTCTCAAGGGGCTGGGAGACCAAAATTGGAGTTCAGGGCTATGAAGGTAGGGAGGGCCAAGCAAGTTCCCAGAGCGATGAGAACAAAGAATCAAGTTTAAATTCAGAGTTGCTTTTACTCTCAAGGCATTTGCCAGTTTATAAACAATAGCCAAAAGAAGGAGAAAACAAGTAGAAATCCTCAAAAAGATTTCTATTAAATACTTTGAAAGTAAAACAGAGCTTTCAGCAGTCTCACAATGCTAGGAGGAACTGGAAAAAAAAAAAAAGAGTTGCTAGAAAAACACAACTAACCCAACTGGTATAAGAAGAGAAAGAAATTGAATCTGTAATTTAAAACTTGTCCACAAAAAATACTCCAAGGTGAGATAGCTTCACCAGAGCATTCTTCTAAGCATTAAAAGAGGAAATAATACCAATCTTCAATCTCACACATACTTTTCTAGATAATAAAAAGAGAGGTTAATATCCTACCTTGTTTTATTTTGGTATCAAAGTTTTTGGTAGTCATGAAACCAAAATATGCCAAGAACATTATGAAAAATAAGAATTACAGGCCAACACTCTCTCATAAACACAGATTCAAAACTCCTAAACAAAATGTTAACAAATAGAATCTAGTGACATATACTTTTAAAAAGACAGTACATCTTTATCAAATTCACTTTATGCTATGGATGCAAAGATGTTTAACAAATAAACACCACATTAATAGAATAAATGGAAAAAATTCAGGGATCATCTCAATAGATGCAGAAAAATCATCTGATAAAATTTTACACCCATTCATGACTTAAAAGAGAAAAAAGTCTTTAGTAAACTAGGATTAGAATGAAAATTCCTTAATCTGACAAAGGGTATCTACAGAAAACATTAGTGGTGATATGTGGAACATTTTCTCCCTGAATTCATGAACACAACAAGGCTGCCCACTTGTACCACTTCTATTCAATACTGCATTGGAGGTCCAAATGCTATTATACATGAGAAAACGAAATGAAAAGCATAGGATTGGGGAAAAAAATCAATCTGTCTTTACTCAGAGATAACATTATTGTATACTGAACAACTCAATGAATCTTCAAAGAAACTATTAGAATTAATAAGTTGGCTGGGCACAGTGGCTCACGCCTGTAATCCTAGCACTCTGGGAGGCCGAGGCGGGTGGATTGTTTGAACTCAGGAGTTCAAGACCAGCCTGAGCAAGAGTGAGACCCTGTCTCTATTAAAAGTAGAAAGAAATTAAATGGACAACTAAAAATATATATAGAAAAAATTAGCCAGGCATGGTGGCGAATGCTTATAGTCCCAGCTACTTGGGAGGTTGAGGCAGGAGGACTGCTTGAGCCCAGGAGTTTGAGGTTGCTGTGAGTGAGGCTGATGCCATGGCACTCTAGCCCGGGCAACAGAGCGAGACTCTGTCTCAAAAAAAAAAAAAAAAAAAAAAAGAATTAATAAGTAAATTCAGCAAGGTCCTTGTATACAAGGATGACTATATAAAAATCAACTGAATTTCCATGAATCAGTATAAACTATTAAAAACATAAAATTTTAAAAAATTGATACCTTTACAATCTTTGCAATATTCAAAATTAAATACATAAGAATAAATTTAACAAAATATGTGTGCAAGACGTCCACACTGAAAATATTGAGATAAATTAAATATGACTAAAATAAGTGAAGAGATATACCATTTTTATAGATTGAAGTTTTCTGTATCATAAAGATGTAAATTCTCCCTATACTGATCTACAAAGTCAGTAAAATCTCAATCTAAATCCTAGCAGGATTTTTTTGCACATGGAAATTGTCAAACTGATTCTAAATTTTATGTTAAAACACAGACCATGAATTGTCAAGATAACGTTGAAGAACAAAGCTGGAGAATTTATTATACTATCAAATATCAAGACTTATCATAAAGTCACAGTAATTAAAGTAGTGAACATGGTATCATTGTTTAAGGACAGACAAACTAACCCATGGACCAGAACAGAAAGTCCTGAAACAAATCCATATACATGTAGTCACTTGATTTATGACAAAGGTGACAATATAGAAAAAAGAAGAAAGAATGTTTATTTTTTTCAAAATTGGAACTGGGTCAGTTGGATATCAATACGGAAAAAAAATGTGCCTTGTGTTATATATCACACTCTGTAAAAAAATCAATTCCAGATGCATTACAGACCTAAAAATGTAAAGTAAAACAATAAAACTTCTAGGGGCTAACATGGAAGAAAATCTTCATGACCTTGGAGGTAGACAAAGTTCTTAAATGAGATACAAAAAATCATTAATCAAAGGATATGACTGATAAATTGGCACTACATTAAAATATGGAGTATTTTCCTCAAAAGATACTATAATAAGCCACCCATTTGGAGAATGTTTTTCTCACTATATTAGATATATAATACATATATAATATTTATGTATATGAATACATATATTCATGTCAAGAATACACAAAGAACTACGTACTGCTAAGTAAAAGATAAAAAACTGGACAAAAGTACCTGATCAGAGGATATCTGGGTAGCCAGTTAACAGATAAAAAAGTCCTCAACTTGATGAATCATCTCATCAGTGAAAAGCAAATACAGTCATGCATTGATGGGGATACATTCTGAGAAATGCCTCATTAGGGCAAGCTCATCACTGTGTGAACTTCATAAAGTATGTTTACACAAATATATATTTTTATTTATATTTTTTCATATAGAAAACCAAATGTCCCATCACCATTACTGAATATCAATCATTTCCCCTCCTTGATATGCAATGCTAATATCAAGTGCCATATATATTTCTGTATTTGCTCCATTATAATTTTGTGGGGACCAGTGTCATATATATAGTCTATTATTGACCAAAACATTGTTACGCAGCACATGACTACTCAAACCACAAAACAATGTTACACAGCTACTAAAATGACTTAAAAGAGACAATATCAAGTGCTGGCAAAGATGTGGAACAACTGGAACTCTCATACACTGCTGATGGTTGGATAAAAATTAATCTAAGCTCTTTGGAAAATCATCTGGTGATACCTACTTGAAGTAAACATATGCATGCATACACTAGCAACCCAACAAAAGGCATCAAGATTGTTCTAGCAGCATTACTTGCAATAGCCAAGAAACTGAAAATGAAAAAAGTCCATCTACTGTAGAATGAATATAGTGTTATAGTCATTCAATGGAATACTAAGTAGAATGAAATGAGCAGATCACTGCTATACACAATAATATTAATTTCACAGATAAAAGTTTGAAAGAAAGGAAAACAAAATACATATGATTGATCCAATTTACATCAAATTCAGACAAGAAAAACTATGTTGTAATGGCAAAAATCAGCATTGAGATAATGCTTGATAGAAGTTGATGTCTAGAAGCAGAGGATAAAGGGGCTTTGGGGGTGCTGAACTCTTTATCTGAATCATGGTCACAGGTGTGTATTCAATTTGAGAAAATTCATCAGGTTGTACATCTATGAGTTGTGCACTTTTATATGTGAATGTTACCTTTCAATTTTTAAGAAAGGGTTATTAGAAAGGGGAAGAGGGAAAAGAAAGAACAAAGGACAGAGGTGACTAATATCTTACACCAGTCTGTCTGACTACGAGTCTATGCTCTTAGCTTACTGCTATTTATCTTTAGATTTTACCAGTAATTTAGACACTTTTAATTGGAAGCTGAGAGGATCTTGGTGAGTATGATTGATGATAAAGCCCACTATGTGGGCCAAGGAACCACCTCCTTTTAGGTCAGATGTGGCCTTCTCCTTGATTTCATCTACCTGCAATAATTATATTATTTTACTCACTAACATCCAAAGAATATTTTATTCTTCTGGGCTGCTATGTCTATTCCAGTCACAGTTTAAAAATAACAATCAGCTATTCAAAGGGGCAGTCATTTCAAAAATTGGTGTTGAGCAACTAGCTAAATAAATATAATAATCAGGGCTAACAATTTTATAATATAAATGATTTAATATTTATTAGTGTTTATCCATTATTGTGACAAAACATTAAGTTTCAAAACAGCATGTGACACATAATAACACAATTTTTATAGACTAGAATATACAAATACACATTTGTAATGGGAAAAGATCAATACAGATATACCCCAAAAGTTAACCCAGTTAACATAGTTATTGCTTAATGTTTATGAGTGATTTTTCTTTTTTCTCCTATACTTCTATTTCCATTTTATCTGATATAAACATATTTAGTCGAAAAAATTAATCTGAAAAAAATACATATTATTTCATTTATATATACAGTGTTCAAAAATAAGCAAAACTAATCACTAGAAGTCAGGATAGGGATTATCTCTGGGGATATAGGTAATGAGTGAAATGGGGTATAAAGGAGCCTTCTGAAATTCTGGTAATATTCTGTTTCTTCATATCGGTACTAGTTACATGGCATATTTAGCTTGTAAAAATTCACTGAGTTGCATACTTTTCTGTATGTATGTTATAATTCAATAAAAAGTTTAACAAAAAATGAAAGTTGGGTGCTTTAACTTCCCTAATAAAATATCTTGCCAATTGCTTTCCTTTGTCTCATGTATGGCCTTCAATCTACCTTTTCGCCTCGGTAGGATCAGTGGTCTACATCAGAAAAGAAAAAAATCTCATCCTTAATATAGAAATATTAGTTTATTCTGAGCACAAATTATATTATTAACATTATAAAAGTAATGATTTATGTAAGTTTGATTTCTCATCTTTTCTTTTTCCCTTACAATTAAATTTATTTATTTTTTTAATCTATCTCAACAAAAGTACAAGTTAACTTAGTTCAGTTCAAGAAAATCTTATGGCACAGAAATCTTGTAAATGTAACTTTAAATGTCAAAGGTTTCATTAAAGATATTCGTTATTAATGATATCACTTATATTTACCTGATAATGAGGCTTATACCACTGCTTTAAGTCCCAATCCCAAAGAATCATCTGGAAAAAAAAATTCACTCAGTTACAAACCAGAAATAAATATATATGTAAAGATAAAATGTAGCATCATTAATTATAATTACCTAAAATAGATTTTGAAAGAAGATTGGTATGGCAAGAATAAAAATAATCTCTAGACAGAATATTTCATTAATTAATACCATCTGTAATTGAGAAATCAAAAGAATAAAGAATTACCAGAATACAGTCACTAAAACAAGCTATATTGACCTTCAAGTATTTATTACCATAAAAAGGAACATATAAATCCCAAATCACATCAAATCCCTAAAAATACAAGAAAAAATATGTATCATCAGATACTCTCCCCCTCCCTACCATTTCTAAAGGCTCATCATCATCTTAAAACCAGTGTCAACTGGTGGTGCTTTCCTTACCAATAAGACACTTCTTTCAGAATCACTAAAAAGCATGTTGTCCTTGGGTTAGATTAAGTATAAAGGAATAAATTTATAAAAAGCAGCACGTATCCCTTTAAATATGCAGATAATTAGTGATTGTTTTCCTGTTTGTCTCCTTTATAGGCTATCAACGCTAACTTCTTAGTCCCAGACTAGTTTTTGCCTGCCCTTGTTCCTAGCAGGTTTTTTGGCTGCTTCCCTATCCAATATATTAATAGTAGTCACTATGCTCAAGGAGATAAAATTAACTTTTTTTTTTCCTCTCTAGTAATCCTTTAAAAATTAACTTTCATTTAGCAAACTTTAACTGCCACCTATCACTACTTTTAAATTTCTTTGAAGTTTACTGAGTTAATCAATAGGTCTCCACTTTTTACTTAATCGATAAGAACTGCTCTTTTCTACATAGTTGTAAACGCTCGTCCTGAATATAAGCTAATTTGTATTAAATATACAGGTAATTTGTAATATAATCATATAATCTCTACATGCTGAACTATTTGTGCTGTTTCTTAAGTCTTAAGACCAGATTTTGTGCTGGTCTTAAGTCTTCTGGTGGCAAAAGATCTTAAAGTGTTATTTATTCTATCGCTGGTCCAGTATTTTATAAAAGTTAACAATCTTTTTCTGTAAAGGAACAGAGTATTTTAGGCTTTGCAAGCTACACAGAGACATAAGGTATCTATGGCAAATGCTTTGCTTTTTGTTTTTGTTAAATGCAAAAACATTCTCAGCTTAAAGGTCACACAAAAACAGCATGCTCCACAAAAAACAATGGTGATATTGCACCTCTTGTATTATCCTTGATAGAGCTGGAACCCATTCTACTAAGTGAAGTATCCCAAGAATGGAAAAACAAGCACCACATGTACTCACCATCAAATTGGTACTAACTGATCAACACTTAAGTGCACATATAGTAATAACATACACTGGGTGTTGGGCAGATAGGAGGGGGGAGGTGGGGATGGGTATATATACAGGTAATGGGTGCAGTGTGCACCATCTGGGGGATGGATACACTTGAAGCTCTGACTCAGATGGGGCAAGGGCAATATACGTAACCTAAACATTTGTACCCCCGTAATATGCTAAACTAAAAAAAAAGAACAATAATAAATCTTACAAATAAAAACAATACATTAAAACAAATAAAAAACAAAACAGGTTGCTGGCAGGATTTGGTCAGTGAGTTATAGTTTGCTGACACCTATTTTAGATTAATACACTCACATTTCTAATCACTCAAAAAATTGTCAATTGTCATTATCATTATCTCCTTGTCAACACCTTTGCAGAAGGTAATCTTTTTCTTGCCAGTGAAATCTATTCCTTCCCAAACAAAATCCAGACATACCATTACACAACCACTTAGAAAATTCATGGACCAGTGCCCACAAAATGGCTCTAGTATAGCTACATGTAAAGTATATCATATACATAATAGACTTATTAAATTTATACAGTACTTTATATGGCCCTAAATGTGGTCCTGATATAATTATTTCAAGTTGTGATTCAACCAGCATACAAAATAGATTCTAGACACTAATTAATGCAGCTTAACATGTTAATAACTTCCTAAAAATGCTCATTAAGATTAAATAACCTAAAATCCCAAAGTTTCTTTTATACTTGATATTGCTATGATCCATTTTCTCCATGCTATTCTTTTTAGACAATTGGCTTTTTAGACCCAAGTGCAATACTTTAGTTCTGTCCTTATTTTAGCCTGTCAGTTTCTTTGGAGATTAAGGGTGTCAACCAGCCTATTCACCATTCCTCCCATCATCATGACATCTGTAAATCTGATGTTTTCTGAAGTTTGCTAATAAATGTCTAGACAGGAGTGATAACAGAGCCATATGATATGTGATTGAAAATCACCTATGAGACAGACACCAATTCACTAATTTGCATACTGATTCTGCAAACTTGCCTAAGTGTATTAATGTGATCCATACTTCTGTATTTCATCCATAAGGATACCATCAAACAGAGACAGATGCCTATATACCTCATTTCCCTAATTCATTGCTCTAAGTATAAGCTGATTTTTTACTAACTCAAGCATACTTTAATTAGGATGGTTTCTTAAAACTGAGTACTCTTCCTTTCTCCCCACTTCATTGACCCACATAATCAAATAAAATATTACCTTTTTAAATATTTGCATTCTACTGCTAGGGCCATATTTGTATTCATATCATGTACTCTCAATAGGGGTGCTATCACTCCCAATCAGATGATAATTAGTTCTTGCAGGCAAAAAAAAAAGAAAAAGAAAAAAAATTAAATTTAAATAGCTGGGGCCCTCCAAAAGCTACAGTATATAAACAGATACACTGTACATCTGTGATATTAAAATTTCATGAAGGGGGAGGGATGATTAGGAGGAAAATGTCTAAAAAGGTTCCCGGGTAGAGTTATAATGAAAATAAGGTTGAGAATCACTGATATAAAGTGTCCTGCTGCTTGCTTATAAGAGCAATCCCATCTTAGCTTACATTCTGAGAAAGTTCCCTAATGCATTTAGACAATTCTAAGGCCACCTACTCAGAAGCTGCTGCTAAACATGAAAGTGAATGTACACACCCTATTTTAACTGTACCCTTATAAGTCTTTAAAAACCTTACTAGGTATAGGAATGCTTTTTTCTCTGTGCTTACTATTTTCAGATCTCTCTACTGTAGCATTTTGAATTGCAGACCATCTCCTTCAATAAATTCACTCCTCCTGGTCCTTTATACCACTATCATTGTTTTCTGTAACTTGTACTTGCTGGGTTGGCTTTGAATCAACTCTTCAGCAGCAGCTCACCATTATTCACAACCACTTTTCTCTAGGATCAAAATTACATTACCAAAAACAGCAGGTCTTAGTCTGAAATCCCCTTCATATTAGGAATTAAAAGCAGATCCAGTGAAAGCCACAAAGAGCTGGCAGACTGCCCTTTGTATAATTTGAATAACTAGAATATTAGTAATTTTGAGAAAAAAAATTTCTGCATAAATAGTAGAAGATGAATGACCCAGGAATTCCACAGCTAGGTATACATCTTAGAGCAGTGTTATTCAAAGTATGGCCCATAACAAGATAAATATAAAAATTAAGAGTAAAGATTTAGAAATTTTTATAGCAATTTGACATCGGTGAAACATTTTTAGTGTATTTTACAAAAGCATCAATCCACAAGAGATTGGGGAAAAACCCCGAAAGCTTGATCCTTTACTACAGGTTCACACCAAGACACAAGAACAAGGATGCATATAGCTGTGCAGTTTGGGGGTAGCAAAAAAACTAGATACAACCCAAATATCCATCAACAATAAAATGGAAAATTTTTTATATATTCACACAATAGAATTCAGCAGTGAAAATGAAGTACCACTACATACTATATAGATGAACCCCAGAAACATAATGTTGAAGAAAATCAAGTCACAGAGGGATACATATAGTATAATTTCATTCATGTATAAGGAAATATATATCAAGATATACTTTTTTTTTTTTTTGAGACAGAGTCTCTCTTTGTTGCCTGGGCTAGAGTGAGTGCCGTGGCATCAACCTAGCTCACAGCAACCTCAAACTCCCAGGCTCAAGCGATCCTCCTGCCTCAGCCTCCCCAGTGGCTGGGACTACAGGCATGAGCCACCATGCCCAGCTAATTTTTTGTTTCTATGTTTAGTTGACTGGCTAATTTTTTTTCTATTTTTAGTAGAGATGGGGTCTTGCTCTTGCTCAGGCTGGTCTCGAACTCCTGAGCTCAAGCAATCCTCCCACCTTGGCCTCCCAGAGTGCTAGCATTACAGGTGTGAGCCAAAGCGCCCGGCTGAGATATACTTTTTAGTAATATAAATATATGAGAAACTATAAAGGAAGTCAGGATGGTGATTATCTCTGAAGGAGAAAAGAAGTGAAGTGGTTCCAGGAGTAGCATACAGGGAACATTAATGGTAATGTTCAAAGTTAATGATAATGGTCGGTAGATGGTGTTTGTTTCTTTAGTCTCTATACTCTGTTCATATTTATAAATATTTATCCAGTTTTAACAGAAAGTTAAGATGAATTTAGGAAGGTAAAGAAGTAGAGACAGTGACTAGAGAAAACTCTTTTGAAAAATTGTGCTATAAAGGCCAGAATGAAATGAAATAACAGTTAGAAAAGAATGTAGGGATAATACTATTTTTTTTAACATGGTAGCTTCTATATCAGGTTTGTACTTGATAGGAATGATCCAGGAGAGTGGGATAACTAATGACACAGGATAAAGTAAGAAATATGCAAATGAGAAAATCCTTAATGAAAATATTGCTAAATGTCTCTGTAATACTAGGTTATATATATATACACACACAAAATATATATACATTTATAATATTAGATAAAAATTTAAACTGGGAAACAGTAATGAGTATTAGCCATTATTTTTCAAATTATGATCTGTGAATCACTAGTTGTTCCTCAGTGGTTTGAAATATTTAGAGAGAAAAATGGAAACAATTTAGCTTGCATATTTTTCATAATTATGAAATGTAAGATTAATTTTGATTTCCACAGAAATCTCATCATTATCAACTTAATAACCATTACATTCTTAAAAGCTTGGTAGGTGCCTTAAGGCCTGCATTATTCCATAAGAGTACAAATCATCTTAGCTAAAGTATTTTCATGTCATTATTTATATCTGTTAAATTTGAATTTTTTCATTGTGCCGCATTATATTCCCCAATCAAAAAAAAATGGCTCAAATTTGGTTTTCTAAAACCTAAGGTATTTATAAAAAATAGCAACATAAATAACTCATAATAAATGTTAAGCCTACATCAAGACCAGGACTCTAATGCAAACAGAATATAAATCTGTGAGAGTGATAATACCACAGAAAGGCATTAAAAAAAATGTTACAAGGACATACAACAGCACCTTTCTAAAATCTGGTGTTTTTTTTTTTTTTTTGAAGTGGCAATTCATTTACCCCACATTCTTCTGCATGTTGACTACTTTGAAACTTTATCAAATAATGACAGGAAGCCATGGAAACTTTTCAAACAAAACATAAGAACCTCTTTGGTAAACGAATAGAATCTTTTTAAAAAGAATACCAAAATGATTTCACACATGAAACTAAAGATTTTGTTCTTAAAAGAAAAGAAACAAAAACTACAGAGATACCATTCAGATTCTGTGTCCTCATAGCAAAAGCCTTTTTAAAAGATAAACTATTGCTGAGAAATTTATAATACTAGCCACACATATGATAAGCATCATACTGAAAGAGAGGACAGATCAAACAATTTCCAAAATGTATTTACCGTATGACAACTTGGGACATCACAGAATAGAAAAGGCACACAATATAAGAGAGTAATTGCTGGTTACACTTGCACACAGCAGATATTTTATTTTACTGCTGGATAAGTGCACTCATTTGCAGAGTCCAAATCAGCTCTTGGTATATGTGCAACGCACATGAGGAAGGATAGCAGACAACTTTTTATGTTTTATCACTGAAACCATCATACTACAAAAGATGATGCTTTTTCCAATTTAATGGAGTCACTTTGTAAACTATGATACAGACTTGGAAATGTGTGTGTAAATCAGTTTTGAGAGAGAATCAGTTGTCTGTACAGCAAGGAAAAGCTTTGGTAAGCAATGAGAGTATTACACTGACTGCAAATATATATCCTGCTTTATTCACAGAAAAGAGCAGGTGGTTAAAACACATGAGCATGATGCAATGTTAAAGAAATAGTATAAATATAAATGCACTCAATTTTTGGCCACAGAGTATAGTGTTGTGGAAAAGTAGAGCAAATATAAAAATATTAAAAACAAATATAATATATAAAGAACAATTATAAGTATTTTTAAATGTAAAATGCAAAGAACTTCTACTTCTCAAACTGTTAAGTACAATAACGCACAACAACTTAGCAACTGACACAGCCCTAAAAGTAGTCTTCAGTGAGCAATCTCTTAATTCCAGATTATATGCTTAATCTGAGTATTCAGAACCAACACCCAACAAATATTTGCTGCCTTTCCTCACAGTTATAATTTTGGTTATATTTTTCAAATTTAAGAGAAATAGAGAAGAGAAAAAAATATTATTGGATATAGAATGAAGCTATGACATTCAATTTATTACATTTACTCATCATTGAGCTGAATAAAGATACCTTTAATATTACAAACAATATATACTGATATAAAAAATACTGTGTTTTTTTGGTTTTTAAAAATTATGATGAATTGTTTCTATACATTTATCTAAAATTGTGGGTGGCTACCATGCATAATGAATGCACAGTGGTGGTACATACATATTATAATAAAAGTTTTGTAACAGAGGGAAAAGCCTAAAAAGGGGTAAAAGGTTTTACGAATTGTCTCTTTAACACCTCCCCCAATCTTTTTGGGAATTAAAATCTGCTTACTGCCTGAGGCCAGTAATCAAGGCTCAGGTGAATGTCCTTGAGATGGCTCAGTGGAATTGTCTGGGCAGAAGGCTTGAGAGTCTCTTCAGTGCCTATGGGTCCATCATCACCACCAACTATTGTTAAACATCAATTGCCCCAAGCTGAAAAGTCCTTTTAAAAGCTCTGTATTTTTGCTTATAGATAGGATGATGGTACCTTAAGATGTCAAGTCAGCCATTCTCCTCATTTGCTGGCAAATTAATTAAACTTCCCTTTCCTTCTCCTCAAACCACTTGTCCTCATTCTTATGATGCAGCTTTGGGGACAAGGGCCAAATTTCTGTTAACAGTTTTAAGAAATATTGGTCCAAGCATTCATTCCTCCTATATAATACTATGCAGATCTTTTAAAATCTTACTTCCAAGTAGATAGTAAATGCTCTGTATATATATCATTTCCAAGTCAGCAAAATTTTAGGCATCTAAATTTCAACACCAATACCAAAGTAGATCCTGTAAATAATTTAAACATAAAAATAAACAAATAAAACTAAATTTTGAATTGCAATAAAAAAAGAAGTTATAGCGACTGCGGTATGTTTTCAAAATATGATTCTATCAAACTATAGGACATTATTTAATGAGAGTTTGAAATATTAAAGAGTTTCCATTATGATGTTTACCTGTTTTGAGGAGCTTCCATTATGATGTTTATCTGTTTCCTTCTAAGCTCAAATATAATACACTATCAGAAAATATTATATCTTTTCACATACTATAGTTATTTGTTCAAAAGTAATTTAAGAACAGTAATTTCTCTAAGTAATATGTGAGGTATATGCTAATAAATTTTTTTAGTTGATTTGATAAAATGCACACAAGACTGTACGTTTATTTATATTCATCTTTTCTTTGTGGTAGAAGTTGAATCCTGATAAAAAATTTCTGTTTGAACATGTTTATAAATCTAACATGCTTTACAAAGCTCTACAAAACCGCCAAAACCACAATGAAACATCAGCAGTACAACCAGGAGATGTTATCAGGTTCAATTACGTCAATGAGGTTTTATTTCATTGTTCTCTATGTAGCCAAAAAAGAAAAACATACATGTGTCCTCAAATCAAACTTACAGAATGGTTATATTTATGTGAAATTTAAAAGAATACTTATTATGGTAAAGCTTTGAATTAACCGTTACAACATCCTGTAATTACCTATTTCTTGAATTTCCTAATGACATTTTACTTGAGCATCTAATGAAACTATTGAATTTCAGTATTTCCAACTTTTTCTATACCTTCTAACTTAGTTTTAGGCCCAATGAAGAATACCACTTAACTCTTTGATTGTGTTTATAAAACATAAATCAAAACCAAAATAAATGGATAGCCAAACAGTTAAACTAACTATAGCTGTAGTTTAAATAGTTCTAAATAGTTTAAACTGCAATGATACTAACCTTGACCTCTATGTGACAAAGAAGGAACCTCATTTGGAAAAATTGAGAAGCAGAAAAAAAGGTGGATGGGTGGGGGACAGGGACTAGTATTACTTGGAAGCTAATCTCATTTACTGTTCTTTATAATCCAATAATATGATGATGGCTATGGTGACTCAGATCTCATGCTATTATGTACCAGGACTATGGTAGGCACTTAGTACATACTGCCTTCTTTAATCTTAACTAGAATTCTCTGTGGTAAGCCTTACTTCCCCATTTTACAGAAAAAAAACAGAAACTTCCCAAAGTCACACGACAAGTAGCAGGGACAGAATTTAAATCTAGATCTGCCTAAATTGAAAACTTTAAGGATTATTAACCATTATGCTATACCATCTTATATTTATAATTTACTAAATATTGCTATGTGCTACTACTGTGGCAAGTGTTTGGCAGCACATGCAAAATCATAGCAACTATGCAAGTAGCCCCATTTTCCATCTGGAGAAGTTGAGGCTCAGTGATTACACTGATTACTCTGCATTTGCCTCCCAGATCCATACTCTCCCCTTCTCTGGACCATGGGGAGGGTAAACCTTGTATTTTGCAACACCTGAGCAGCCTTGCTGCTGGTTACTGCTTAGGAAACCAACAGCAGAAAACTGGAGTTTGGGAGCAGAGAGAGATCAAGGTTATTTCTTCTCTGCTGCCCTCCCCACCCCCCACAATATGTACCATTGTCTCTGGCAAAGGTTGTGTTCCTCCATAACTACCGCTCTTACCAGGTGGACTTCCTTCACAGCTTCTGCAATCACTAAACTCTGAAAACACCATTTCCACTCTTGTTCCTTCAACCTCAGGTGAGGTAACAGCTTTCCACAGTTTCTAGTCTCTTGATGTAGAGTCTCTTGCCCATTCTCTTAACCCTAACCATTCTCTCAAAGTAGATTCTTCATTAAAATATTTTTATTTGAACTGCCTTTTTTTTTTTTTTTTGAGACAGAGTCTCACTCTGTTGCCCAGGCTAGAGTGCCGTGGTGTCAGCCTAGTTCACAGCAACCTCAAACTCCTGGGCTTAAGCAATCCTTCTGCCTCAGCCTCCCAAGTAGCTGGGACTACAAGCATGTGCCACCATGCCCAGCTAATTTTTCTATATATATTTTTAGCTGTCCATATAATTTCTTTCTATTTTTAGTAGGGACGGGGTCTTGCTCTTGCTCAGGCTGGTCTCGAACTCTTGAGCTCAAACAATTCGCCCACCTCGGCCTCCCAAAGTGCTAGGATTACAGGCGTGAGCCACCACGCCTGGCCTATTTGCATTGCCTTTGAGTGAACTTTATTTCTTACAGAGCCCCTAAATAAATACATGGATATTATAACTAAGTTCTGCCATATGTCAGCTAGTAAATGGCAGAGCTAAAATCTGAATTAAGGTTTATATCCCTCCAATTTCATCCCCTTCTGCTATGCCAAAAGGTTAATAATGTATGCATTTTATAAGACCTTTATTTACAAAAATGGAAAGTATCTACCTAAACTTTTGTTTTACTTGTAAAACCATCTAATTACCCTCCAATACCTGTAACATATACCCTGTATTTCATTTTGTTACTACCGATGAACTGTATGAGCTCCAGTCTACAGCTATCCTTTCCATAAACGCAGTAGATCCAATCACCTTTTCCCTACTTAAGGATCTGTCACCTGCAAATCTTTCTCTCCTACATTGTTTTTTCTCTCTCTACTAAATCATTCCAATGAGATTATAAAGATTCTGCAATTTCTCACATCTTACACACATACACCTTATGATCATACTCCTAACCTAGCTACTATCCCATTTCTCTGCTCATCTTTATAGCAAAATTCCCCAAAAGAGTTGTCTTTATTGGTTATTTCCAACTCTTCTTCTCTCATTCTCTCTTAAACTGACTCTAATCAGGCTTTTGGCTCTTTCTCATCAAATATAATGTTTTTAAACCCAATAGTCAAGTCTCACTCTTTATATTTTTTGATCTATCATCATTTGACACAATTTAACACTCTTTCCTCCCTGAAATCACTCTTCTCACTTGGCTTCCAGAATATTACACTTTCCAGATTTCTTTCCAATTCCAGTCACTGCTTCTCAGTCTTCTCTCTGGGTCTTGGTCAGCATATTTTGATTTTTTAATGTTGTGTCCCAGAGCTAGGGCCTTGGACCTCTTCTCTTTTCTATGTCACCTAGCCTTGTGGCTCTAAATACCTTCAATAAGCTAATGACTTACAACTATACATATCTTCTCTCCAGGCAGAAGAATTATATATCTAATTACTTAACATCTCCACTTGGCTGTCTAATAGACATCTCAAACTCAACATGTCCAAAACTGAACTGACCCTCCCTCCAAACACATTCTACCCACAGTCTTCCCCCATCTCAGTTAATGCCAACCCCATTGTTACTTTGCTAAAAACATAACTTTCCTCTTATTCACACCCCACATTGGTAAATCTTGTTATCTCTACTTTCAAAATATGCAAACAATATGAATACTTCTATCTCCATTGCTCCCACTCTAGCTTAGGCTACCATGATCTCTTGCCTGGATTATTACCATAGCCTCCTAAAAATTCCTTGCTTCCTCTTTTGCTTAAGAATAACCTATTCTCAATAAAGCAGTCAAAGTGATCCTCCTAAAGCTTAAATCACATCATGTCACTTCTCTGCTCAACACTTTCCAATGACTTCCTATCTTAACCTGAGCAAAAGCCTAAGGTTTTAACAACGGCCTATCAGGCCCTCTTCAAGCCTCTCCCGCTACACTGGTTATTTACTGTTCCTTGAACATCCCAGGCAAGTTCAATAAGGACTCATTCCCTTCTTCCTTTTTCTTAATGAATTCAAAAGGAAGTAACAACATAACACTATTATCCGGTGTGATTTTCTTAAAGCTGTACTGATAACTCAGATTTTATAAAATAGCACTTGAAATGCATACATAAGGTTTTTTTCCCTGTCAAGAAAACCAAACAGAAAGACATTTAAAAGGACAGGAGATAAACATAGGTTGAATGAGCAAAATAAAGAAGTACTGAAGTTATACATTGTTTGAAAAACATAGAACTTTGGTCTGTTCAAGTTATCAATTACTTAAATATCTATACCCTATTGATGAAGTAACAGCATTTTAAAATTTTTTCGTTGGCTCTTAGGAGACTGTTGTATTTTTTTTTTCAATGTCCTGAAATTCAGTAAAACACCTCACTATTTTTAAGCTTAAAATTTTCATAACAAATATGAATTTATAAAACAGCCTACATACCATGGTCTAATTGATGGGCTAAGGGAATTTAAACACAGAGAACCATTTTCTAAGTATAATATGGAATAATCTATATTTTACCAGTATTCTTAATCTCTTATTCTCTATAGGTGTTTTCAAGTTCTTACCTATCTACTTCTCTTCTAGATTTCCTGTGTCTTTCTGGATATATTGTTTTGCCTCAACTGGTTTCTCTAACCTGTGGATGAGCAAACTTTTATCTCCATCCCTGACACAGCTTCTACATTCCACTAAGATATATATATTTGGGGGAAGGAGTGTCAAAAATAACTAAATAAATTGGGATTGTAAGCATTTAAAGAATATAATTTCCACTTTCCTCTTACCTGAATAAATAAAATGTTTTCTTTTTAAGTTATAATAAAATTTTCAGCATAATTTTAACAAGTAAGACATTAGATTTTTAACAGCTTATATTTAAAAGACCTTACTAAAACAATTAAGCAATTCAGTATTAAATGAGAAATATCCTAAGAAATATTTTAGAATTTTAAGCATGGACAAAACCAAAAGGAAAAAAAATGCTCCCCACTTTAATAACAGCAATATTTTACAAACTTGGCTCCAGGTCTGGAAAGATAACCTTAAAACAAGATCACAAGGCAAGGTCCTTTTGAAGAGATTTGAGATTAGCCTAAATTGGTAGTTTTATGACCAAATCTAGAGATACCTTCATCTATACATAATACAACTCAGGTTGTCAGATGCCACCGCCCAGGCTCTCAAACAGTATACTACAATACCTTCCACTGAGTTATAACACAGAGGAGGCTGGGTGGCTTTTTTCCCCTAGTCAGCTCTATACAGCCCACAAGTTAAAAGATCCACAAAAAACAATGACATTCAAGTAAAACAGAGAAACTAGTTGGTCCTAGGTGGGCATACCTTCTGACTGACAAAGCAAATAAGACATATATTTCTTCTCTGATTTCCTTTATAATTTATCTGGGGACAGACAGATTATATTATATTATTATATCATATGTTATTATATATAATCTTAATAGTTTAAGATTAAGAATGATGAGCCAACCAGAGACACTAGATTTACTGGTTAAATAGTTACATATCTGTATTGAGGAAAAATTAAAAATAGCACATTCACATTCTCTGCTGGAAGTCCCTTTGTTTAGAAATTCTGCTCCTTGGCTCTTTTGATATCCGTGTTTCTCTAATGTGTTTAGACAAACACTGACCTTTGATTTCCCAAATAACACAATGGAGAATACTAATGGTATTTCACCATGGACAGAGATTATATTTCATCATCAATCTGTAATTTATGCCCAAATAGCAATACTAAAGAGGGCTAGAATTCTCTTCTGGGAAAAGCTTAGAAATTCTCTACAAGGGCTCAGCTCCCGGTTGATACTCCTTTGCAGTATGCCCACCCTACCTGACCTTTGATCATTAGAATTATCAGTGCCAGTTATGGGCCCAAGACCAATCTGTTCAAGTTTCCCATTTTTGGACACAAGGTTAAAAGCATTATAGGTAGTATCTAAATGTGTTTCGGTCATGCATTTGACAGAGAATAAATGGTGAGTAATAACCTTTACATCAGACTCTGTCTTTGAGTATGCTCAAATTTCTATCTCATTGCAATTAAACTAAGAGCTAACACAAAGAAGGGAGGCACTCCCAACTCTGGCAAACCATAAGCAACAAAAAGAGAATGAAAACTTGTGTGTTTTACTATGCCAGGCACTCTGTTGGGAGCTTTATATATATTACTACATTCAACCTTCATATTTATTCTGTTAGATCAGTATTATTATTCTGATTTTATATATAATGAAACTTAAATGGATTAAGAAACTTGTTGAATGAATAAATGACTAATTTTTAAAATTTCTCTTTCCCCATTTCAATCTAATTCGATCTAGATATTTCTGATTTTTTCTCACCACCATATTTTTCACATTTTGTATCACTTTCAACATCCTCCAATCAATTTTCCTCTCTTACAGTTCTATCCACTTCATAAAATAAAACCAATCTTCAAAGCCATTTATATCATGTTATTCCCCTATTACACATATCAGAGTATATTTGAGCCAAAGGGAATTTAGAAGTCAACAATTCCAATCTTCTCATTTTATAGATAAAGAAAACCAGGACCAGAGTGTTGATTTTCCTTGCCTTTCTTAGCTCTGTGCCTAAACTCACTCAACTAAAAAATCTGCATGTAGGCAAACATTCAAGTGAAACAAAAGAGCTAATTGATCTTAAATGAGAAAAAGCCTTTTACGAAGAAAATATAAATTTATACTTCTATCAGTTCATCTTTCCAACCAAACTCATATCTGATTATCCCCTCAAACCAACTGTGGGGATGGGATCTAGCAACAAAAATCTGCTTACCACTTTCTTCATCTTACTGGGACCTTCCTATTTTCCTTGGTTTCTATTCTATACTTCCTATTTCTTAATCCCAGTTAATATTTGACCTCTTAAAATAGAAGAAATAAAAACAGGCCACAATGGAAATACAATAATGTTTTTGAAAGCAGCAGATTCAAGTTTACTAAGAAAGTAACAATCAGAAATTAAGTTATTCAATTTGAACAAGCACATTGCCAATATTGTAAAGATTCAGGACTGTAAAAAAAGAACTCACTGATTCTGCTAAATGGCTACATCCCCAAAGCAATAAAAGGCATTTCATACAAAAAGGACTATATAGAAAAGTAGCACAGGTATGTTTAAGAATGTTTTATCACTTGTGTGAAATTAATAACTTCATGGATAAAATTTTAAATATTTAACAGAGATAGATTTGTTAGGCCCTTACCTGACTTTATTTTAGAACTGAATATTAAATTTAAGTATATAGATATTAAAGAAAATTAACATAAAAGTATCAAAGTAGATTTAAATTAACCAAAAAAAAAACTTAAAAATCAATTTGTATTAACAAATTAATCTTTTTACATTTAAAATGAAAACTTACCATTTTTTATTTTGCATTTTTATTGGTCAGATAGAAATTATTTAAGTTGCCAGCAGTATCTATTTAACACTGTTAAGCATTAGCTGAGTAAATAAATTTTGTCATGGTAACTGTGCTTAAAATTAAGCAAACAAAGATACTAGCCCCATAGCAACTTGATTTAAAAATGAAAACTGGGAACCTCTTGCCCATAAAAAGAAAAAATTAGATTCCTCAGAGATCATCATGGTATCCTAAACTTATAAAACAAATGTACTAAAAGTTTTACGCTTTGTGTAGGCAAAACGACTTTTTTTCAATAAATTTTAAACATACAGATAAATTTAACGCTATGTTGTAAGAAAAACTTTACAAAGTAGAGGACCACTAAACACTAATTTTCCATGTATAAAATAGTAAAAATCTGGGAATTATTTAACACTGAATTGACTGTTATTATAATGTAACATGGATCAGCTAAGGAAACTGACAAATCAAAATCAGGCTTCAAGTAATTTCTAGAGATCCTATCTAAAACAAGAGCTACTACTAACTACTGTTCAGTGTGGAATAACTTACTTTCCCAAATACTGAACTTTCTGGTAGTGTCACACAAATAAAAAATTACCAAATAGCATAAAAAAGGAAAACAGTTATATTAAGGTCTTTCAATAATCAATGTACTAGTAGATTTTTAAGATACTTCTATTTTTAACTCAATAGTCTTTTTTTCTAAATTAATGGCTGCTCATTTATTAGGAGGCAAATGTACAACAATCTAGTATTTTGCTGAGATTAGAGAGTCTAGCACAGTGATAAATTGTGCTAATTCTTGACCATGAAACTATTAAAAACTAAACTATCCTAGAAGGAACCAGTTCTAGTATTTGACAGTACAGCAGGGAAGTTACAGTTAAAAATAATTTATTGTATATTTCAAAATAGCTAGAAGTAATGTTCCCAACACAAAAAAAGATAAATGTTTGGGGTGATGTATATCCCAATTACCCTGATTTGATCATTACACATTGTATACATATATCAAAATATCACATGTACCCCAAAAATATGTATAACTATGATACATCAAGTTAAAAAAAGATGCTCATAAAGCATACAAACACATTGAGAATGGTGGTTACCACTGTGGGATGAGGTGGGAACTGGGCAGTGGGAAGGAGATTTGTCAATCCACTTTTTGCCTTTTGAACCATGTGAATAAAGTACGTACTTCAAAGAATTAAATAAGAACCCCATTAAATTTGATTGTGAAGACAAGAAAAAAATTAAAAAATAAACTATCCTAGTCTTTTGGTATGCTGATTATTCTCCATTTGTCCCTTCAGATCCACCCTCCAAACGGCAGTTTTCCCTAGGAAGCTAACCTTTTCAGACTATATCCAAAGGTTATTTGCGATGTGGCATTTGGTGGGGTTGGGACTATGGGAGACACCAGCAGGAGATGAAAGAGCAGGAGAAGAATGAGGTCGAGGAACATTAGGTGGGAGTATCAGCTTCTTGACAATGCAGGTTGACAGTAGCTGGATTACTCCACTAAAAGCTACAGTTCTTGCAGGGGGCCCTCTTCTGCAGTTACCTCCTTGTCTCTTTCAGGCCTCAGGTGGTAAAAAAAGGGTTATTTCCCATAACCCTTTTCACAGTTTTATAAATACTCCTTCATTATATGATCCTCAATTAGTCCATCTGAGTGTGTCATTTGTTTCTTGCTGGGACCCTTGATGATACAGACACTGTTTCTCATACTTCTTTTTTATCACTCTTTAGCACCCAGCATAAACACATGCATATAAATAAAGGACACTAGACAGAAAATCAAAACATCTTAGTTCTATTTTCAGTTCTACCAATGACTAGCTTCCATTAAACCCTGGATGCTTAAGTAAAATAAGGAACTTGGATTAAGCTGGAGGAAATAGTCATCTAAATTTTGTTCTAGGAATGATGCAGAATTATTTTTTCTCCACTAATAGTTGAAACCCAACCAACAGTGACTATTTTCACTGTGTTTGATAGGCATAGGCTCACTTAAAAGCATGAGTAATTTTTTAGCTCTGGGTTGGCAAACTTTTTGGATAAAGGGCCAGATAGTAAATGTTTTAGGTTTTACAGGCCAAGAGGCAAAATCAAGGTTACTATGTAGCATAATAAGAGACAAATATATTTTCATTAAGTTTTTATTGACAAAATTCAAAACATAATAATACGTGAGTATAGCTTTTTGTAATGTAGTTCTACCAAAGAGAAGAATGGAATTCTTTTGTGGGGAGAGTATTTCATTTTAACTGGGGCTCAAAGTTCCCTATCATCAAAATCAATGTTCACCTTTAATGAGATTTTACACATTTTATCTTTGAAAACATCTTTTCATGCAGGTAGGTACTGCCAAATATTAATACCAGTCCACAAGCATATGATTTTAATTGAGCATATTCATCACTTGGTAAGTATTTACACAATTCTGTTAGATTCTTCTTCTGACATTTTTCTTTTAGCAAGTCATTACATTGCAGATAATCACTTCAAATTGAAGGTTACCTGGAAGTTCCTCATTGCACATTTAAATGGATTATGAAATGTGGAAAATCTTTAACTTGCTTGAGGTCTGAAAACTGCTGCTAGGACTGTAATTTGATCTAGAAAATATATATGCAACAAATTTATGTGGGAATGGAGATCTAACTTCTTGTTTTAACTTCTGACACATGTGAAGTATATAGTGGCTTGATACTACTTGTGATTCAAACATTCATTGGCATCAAAATGAACTTTACCACAGTAAAAAATTTCACATTTAAGCCCTGTTATTCCTCGTAATTTAAGGCTGAACTTGTTCAGAAACATTAATATGTATGCAACAAAAGTTAATTTCCAAAGTCATTCCCAGTGTTCAGTAACAGTGGTTAAGGGTGGTTCTTCTCACTCAGAAAAATGTCCATCTCAGTCCTTAGTTCAAAAAATACAGTAGGTAATGGGAGAACTATTATAGAGATTGTCTTTCCAACACTATGCAACTGCCTGGTTTGGAGAGGGCATGAAGGGGATGATAAGGATGCAAAGTCAAAGAAGCCTACAGAGTTCAAGTCTAAGCAGACACAAAAGATAATGGTGACATTCATAAAAATAATAAATAAAGGATAAAGAGATCTAGAATTTAGCACATTTTTTAAAAGAAATGGGGTCTTGCTATATGTTGCCCAGGCTAGACTCAAACTCCTAGACTCAAGCAATCCTTCTATCTCAGCCTCCTGAGCTGCTGAGACTACAGACACCCACCACCACCACACCCAGCTAGCAACAGCAAATTTAATAAGAATGTTGCCATATACAAAAATCCAGATGTACAAAATAGATAAATTGAAGTGTGGGTGGTCATATTCCAAAACACTGTTCATTTTTCCAAAGGATTTACTACAGCATTCTTTTAAGTAAAGCCATCTATAAAATAGTAATAATAAAAATACTTATACACTGAGGTTATTGAGAGATCAAATGAGATAATACACATAAGGGCTCACATTTTACTACAGAGACTGATCTCAAGAAATGTTAGCATGATTTATTAGTACTATTGATGTTAATTATAATGAGGGTTCTTGATTTGTTTACAAAGACTTAAGAAACAGTAAAAATTAAGGTGTTAAAGAAACTGGCTAGTAAAATTAGATTATCAAGTTACCAAGAAAAAAATTTAATTTCCACAAATATCCATGTAACTCAGAAAAGAACAAATAATTCATGAAAAGTGAACTATTCCTCTGTGCTATGAAATACTTTTCTGAAGTCTTTGCCTACCAAACTGGGTCAAGCCCCATCTCATATTTATATTACTTTGTCCAAAGTCTTAGTTGTTTGTAAAAGCTGTTATTTGAAAAAAAAAAAAAGTGTATGCTATTTAACATAATCTAAACAGGACAGGAAGTTCTTAAAACACAAGTTCCCACATTCACTCTACCTTGTTCAAAAATAAAAATAAATAAACCAATAAGATTTTGTTGGTGTGGGATAAACTATTTTTATAACAAGTCTTGTTTTTCAACTACCAAAGCAAAATACTATTTAGTCATCTAACATTAAGTGGTGTTTTAAAAATCTCAAAATAAAATAAAATAAAATAAAATAAAAAAATAAAAATCTCCAGTGTCTGCTTGAGTTTTCCCAGAAAAGAAATGACTTTAAGGCTTTACGTGCATTCTACTTAATAAAATATTTGGACCCTTTGATTGAGTGTTGAAATTGAACATGGCAGAAAATACGTTATTCATTATCGTTCTAAGTAAAACAAACAATAATGAACACAAAAACTTTTTAAGGTACTTTTATGAACCATTTACATATTTATAAACTTATTTTTAATTACGATAAAAAAATTTTTAATCAATATGTGGCTTTGATTACCTAGAAAGTTCCTTTTCCTCTGTGATTCCCTAAAAAGGATACTTAAAAGTTTCATTCTCTTCTCAATTAAATTGTTTCACTTCTATGACTTAAGCATAAAGGCAGAAAAATAATTCTGACAGGTAGAAAATGCTGAAGCTACAACACTAGATGCTTAGCTTAACATTTACCTAAGGAAAACAAAGCTATGGATTCTCAGACAATTATGCTTTTCAGCATAAGGAAATAAGAATTGGCATCTGAGAATAATATGTCAACTTTATACACCCGATGTATAAAGGTAAGGTTCTTTGATGGTAAGATTCCTGCCTTATTTATCCTCAGTGTCTCATAAAGTATTAATACATGGTTCACGGAAGCACTCAAATAGATGTAAACTGAACGGATAAATGAGAAAATAAAAGTTAGCTAACAAAGTGAGCCTAAGAAAACTATGACCTGCTGAACTGCTTATAGAAACATTCTCTTCTTGACATAAAATTTTTGCAGACTTTAGAAAAGTCTCCCCAAAATTCCCCAGCATAAATTACTGAATATTGAGAGATCAAGCTGGTTTGGCACTTATTTCACTACTTGATTTTTTTAAAAAAGCTGGTACACTGCTGAGAAAAGTCATGTATGAGGGAAAAGTGAACAACAAACAAATTATCATCATAGATTTTTTCCAATAAAGCAAAATTCATGGCTATACTGGTGTTAGTAACTATTCACACTTCAGATACGTACCATGAATATTACATTTACACATAATCATTACATCTATACTACCTTACTATAATTAATTCAATTAGCATTTACTGAAAACTATTATATGAGATCTATACCAGGAAACAAAACACAAACACAACACACACACACACACACACACACACTCTCACTCTTTCATAGTGGTTTGCTTGAAATCACAAAATAAATCATGTCACAGTCTTGGCCCTCACATAAACAGTTATTAGAACTACTATCCAGGCTGGCTCTCTTTCCCAATCCTTTATTCCAGTTTACCTTTATCGACAAAGAATTTACTCTGTCATACTTAATGTGATCCCAAAACATCATTCTCCTATTTTCCCTAGTAACAGTTAAAGATGAATCCCATGAGTTCTCTCACTAATAGGCACCCTGTAGGAATTTTGCTTTGCACACCTGAAAAGGGCTGAACAGAAGTAAAAGAGATGTAAATCTCTCTTTCAAAATTGCTTTGAGAATCTCCTTTTTTACAGGCTGAAAAATTCATGAGTGAACGGCAGGGTGAGAGCTTCAGGCCTCAGCCATATCTTTTTTTTTTTTTTTTCAGACAGAGTCTCACTCTGTTGCCCGGGCTAGAGTGCCGTGGCATCAGCCTAGCCCACAGCAACCTCAAACTCCTGGGCTCGAGCAATCCTCCTTCCTCAGCCTCCATATATACATATATATATGTTTTTAGCTGTTCGTGTAATTTCTTTTCTATTTTTAGTAGAGATGGGGTCTCGCTCTTGCTCAGGCTGGTCTCGAACTCCTGAGTGCAAACACTTTACCTGCCTCGGCCTCCCAGAGTGCTAGGATTACAGGCGTGAGCCACAACCCACAACGCCGGGCCCTCAGCCATATCTTAAGAGTCACATCTCCTGAGATAATCCTATCTCCAAGGAAAGTCGAGGGGAGGCAACTCTTAGACTTTCACATCCTGCCTGGAGTTTCAGTTTCTGTTATCACCTGCAGGAAAGAAGAAAGAATGGAGCAGATGCAGCAGTACCCTGTTAATTTGACCACAACCACAAACCTTCACTCCCTAAATAAAAAGCCTGAATACCTGGTTCTCTCTGCCAACCTTCTCTACCTCCTTCACTTCTGTGTTGGCCCTTTTTCACCCAGGAAAAAGTAAATAAACTTCTTTCTATCCTGATCTTTGTCTGGAGAAATCTTTCTCAACAGGATACAAAATTCTTGGCTGTCAGCTGTTTTGTTTAAGACTGAAAATAGGAGCCCAATCCCTTCTGGCTTGTAAAGTCTCTGCTGAGAAGTCTGCTGTTAGCCTGATAGGTTTTCCTTTGCAAGTAGTCGTTGCTTTCATCCCACAGCTTGTAGGATTTTCTCCCTAACTTTAACTTTGGCCAGACTGATGACTACGTGCCTTGGTGATGTCCTATTTGCTATGAATCTTCCAGGTGTTCAATGACCATCTCATATCTGGATATCTAAATCTCTAGTGACACCAGGAAAGTTTTCCTCAATAATTCCCTCAAATAGACATACCATGCTGTTTGTTTTTTCTTCTCCCTCAGGGGTACCTATGATTCATACAATAGCTCACTTTACATAGTCCCATATTTCTCAGAGTGATTATTCATTCTTCTTTATTCTTTTTTCTACATTTTTGATTGACTGGGTTAATTCAAAAGCCTTCGCTCCAAACTCTGAAATTCTTTCTTCTGCTTGGTCTAGGCTGTTGTTAAAACTTTCTGCTGTATTTTCAAATTCCCTAAATGACTCTTTCACTTCTATAAGTTCTGCTATATCTTTTCCTATGTTATTTATCTCTTTGGTAAATTTATCATTCATATCCTGAATTATTTTTTAGTTTGTGTTCGTTTTCAACTTTCTCATCAATCCCATTGATCTTACTTCCCATCCATATTCTGAATTCCATATCTGACATTTCAACAATTTCCTTTTGGTTGGAGTCCATTGCTAGAGAACTACTGTGATCCTTTTCGGGGTTTAAAAAGAGCTTGTTTTTCATATTTCCAGAGTTCTAATGCTAGTTCCTTCTCACCTGAAATCTCTTCTCTCAGCTCAAGACAGATAGGTTTGCAGTGCACCTGTCCTCCTCTGCCTAGAACTTTCCTATTCAGTGAAGAGAGGGAGAGGTCCCTGCATGGCACACGCGAGTCCTACTCTGGAAGACTGACAGCAGGAGAGGGATGGATGCACTGTTGAGCATTTAACACTGTTGCTCTCCTGTGTCTCACATCTCTCTCGCTATTCCCTGGTGGTAGTCATGGGCAGTTGGCACACTGCAGCCATGAATGATCTTGAGGGCTGCCCCACCCACATCCATGGGGCAGTGGAGTTTGTTGGCCTGCAGTGGTATGAGCACTGCCCCACCTACCTCCACAGCTGGCAGCCATTGTTGCCCTATGTTGGCTTGAGCACTGCCCCATTAGGTCCACAAGCAGTAGCATCTGTCAGTCCACAGTGGCCTGAGCTCCTGTCCATCTGTGCATGTCCACAGGTGGCAGTGTTTGTCAGCCATCGGTGTCTGAGCTTTTGCCCCGCCCCAGGTCACCCAGCAGCAGTGGGGGTGCACGACTCCTCTCCATGGGAAACTGCAGAGTGCCCAGCCTCCCTCATCCCTCCCCGGCCCAGCAGGGGCTATGGGGAGGCAGTAGCAACAGATCTGGTACTGTAGCATCTAAAATTCACAAGCCAGTGTTTCCTTGTTGTGCATTCTCTCTCGAGCAACATCACTGCTCAGTCCCTAGTCTGATCCCTATGTCAGTCCCGCAGCCTGCTGCAGAGGAGTGTCCCTCTTGCAACTCAGATACCAATGTCCCAAGAGAGGTGTGGAGCCCTGGGATTCTCTCCTCTGTCCCTTCCCATGTGCAGGCACCTTCCCCAGTACCTCCAATCCCACAGAGTAGGTTGCTTCTCTTCCCTCTCCTTCACTTTGGGAGCCTCCTGTCACCTCTCTGTTGATTCACAAAGCTTTCTCTTAAGACAATTGATCTGAAGGTGAATATCCACTCTCCATTTTCAATCTTCTCTGTGAGAGCAGCATGTGCAGGCTGCTTCTACTCCTCCATCTTGGCCCCCCTCCTAGTAATTACTTTAAATGTACATGGATTAAACTTTCTAATTAACAAACAGAGATTGGTAGAATGGATTAAAAGAACATGATGCAATTATGCTGTCTATAGGAGACTTATTCTAGATCCAAAGACACAAATAGATTGAAATTGAAGGATAGGAAAAGATAGCCCATGCAAATAGTTAAGCAAAAGAAAACTTAGGTGGCTATACTAACATCAAACAAAATAGACTTTAAAATGAAAATTATTACAAGAGACAAATAAGTATCTTATATATTCATAAAGGGTCAACCCATCAACAAAATACAACAAGGATAAGTTTTTATAATGACTTTTTTTTTAGAGACAAAGTCTTGGTCTGTCACCCATGCTGGAGTACAGTATGGTGTGATCACAGTTCACTGCAGCCTCAAACTCCTGGGCTCAAGTGATTCTCGCACCTCAGCCTCCCAATTAGCTAGATCTATAGGCACATGCCACTAAACGCAACTAAGTTTTTTTACTTTTTGGTAGAGATGGGGTCTCACTATGTTGCCCAGGCTGTTCTCAAACTCCTGGCCTCAAACTCTTGGGTTCATGGGATCCTCTCACCTTGGCCTCCCAAATTGCTGGGATTACAGGTATGAACCACTGTGCCTGGCCAATAGTTTACTATTTAGTATATTAACTAATGGTCAAAGCCTTATTACCAAGATTAATTAAATACTATAGAGTATATTGTCACTATTAAACTATGTATGAAATACACTTCCTAAAAATTTTTCAACAGAAATCTTAAAACAAATTTGCAATACTTAATTATTCTATGTTTTTTAAAATTCAGTAACTAAAACCTATGAACTATGTGACATAGACTGAAATGATTATTTAATTTTAAGATTAAAAACAATTCACTGCTGCAAATTTAAGAGTTCATAAATTTAAGAACCCAGTCAGGTGCAAGTAGTAGTAGATTTTAAAATCTAATTAAAGAAAACTTACTCTATAACAAATAAAGAATATAAATTCTGACCCCAGCAAGAAACACTAGGAATATTAGAGTCAAATATTGATTCTAATTATCTAAAGAATAAATGCTAATGTCTAAGTTACTTATAAAAGGATGGAACTAAAATTTTAGGGAAAAAAATAAGGGTTTCATAATAATAAAATCTACTATATGTATTCTCCCCTAAAATTTTCTAATTCAAAATGCGATTAAAGAAAAAAAGATATCCCAGGGTACAGTTACAAAAGTCAGTATTTTTCATCCTAGGCAATAATATAGATTCATTTGGTTGCTGTTAGTTTCTTTTCCTGTATGAATGCCTACAGACTTCCTAAAAGACAAAGTAATGACAAACACGTGTTTCAAGAAAACAGAAATGCCACAAGCTAAGGAAGGTCAGATATATTACGCCAGAAATGAACTTTATTCCACAATGGCACATTTCAAGCATGAACACAATATTTCAGAAAACAATAGATTTTAGGTATATTTGTCACATCATTTTTCACAGCAGGAGACTAGAACAAAGTATGACTTGGTTTCTACAACTTTTAGAATTTTAACCAAGAATATCCCCAAACAGCATGAAAGACATTTTCTTGGTGATGCACTATATTGTCAAATATTTTTTCACTCCTATTTTTCTTTCTTTCCATGTTTCTTTCTCAGCTTTTCTTATTATTTTCCTTTGGTTTGTAGTACTCCAGCCTATTCCATAGACCTCCCAGTGATACCCTTAGGTATTGCTTTATTCAACCAGTATACTCAAAACCAAATAAATCTTTAAATTCTTCTCTGCAATAACAATTACACTTCAAATTTTTTTGCCATAATTAACATGAATTTAATTTTAATTACAGTGAAAGGAAAGAGAGAAAGGAGAATTTATAAATTTATAAATACTTTCTTCCCATCTTCCTCATTCTCCTGCAATCAGATTATTATAATTTTTTTCTAACAAATACATATAACATGTTAAGTGGCTGGCAAACTTTGTAAAGGGCAAGATAGTAATACTTTAGACTTTATGCCATGTATATTATCTTTTTTAAAAACAATCCTTTTAAAGCGAAAGTACCAATCTTAACTCGTAGGCAGTACAAAAACAGGTCGTACGCTAGATTTGACTCATGGGTTGCAGCTTGTCAATCCCCATGTTACTATACAATGCTAAGTATCCATAAATATTAACTCATTCTAGTAATCCTAAGAGGTAAGTGCTAATATTACCATCATCCTCATTTTTAAAGTTCAAAAAACAAAGTACAAAAGCATTAAGTAACTTGTCCAAGGTCATAAAACAAGTAAATGGTGGAGTTGGGATTCAAATCTGGGCAATTTGGTTCCAGAATCTGTGCTCTTAACTACTGCTCTATGCTACCCATCTATTACAAAGGATTTAAAAGAGTATCAAATGTAAAGGAATCTATACTCTTTCAGAAACCTTCCTATCAATAAAGAAGGGAATTACGGTATCGACCATCCCTTCTAATTTGAAAGAGAGACAAAAACATATCACCTACCAAGAATCAGACTGGCATTCAACTTCCAGCAATCCTGGATGAGAAAAGACAAAAGAGCTTTCACATTTTCTGAGGAAAAATAATGATAACGATCTTGAAACTATAAATAAACTATATAATCAAGTCTGAGGGTGAATAAAGTCATGTTCAGGTATGCAAGAACTCAGAAAGCATACTTTTCCACATATTCTTTCTTTAAAGGTTACTTGAGGATGTACTTTAGCAAAATGAATGAGTACACCAAGCAGGAGAAAAATAGTTAAATCTTCAATCATTATGGAAGTTCCAAGAAGGAAGACTCTATATCCAAGGGAGCCAGGGAAAGAAAGTAGAGGTGATTTGACTGCTTTAAAACAGAAGGGGGAAAGAGATGTTAGAATAGGGAGGACATCAGCATTTATTCATTTCAGACTAAGAGAACAGCATAAGCAGCAACCATCTTTTAATTATCTCTGTAATTGCTCTTTGGTTAAAAAGGAGCAAAATTACCATCTGAGCAAAGTCATTCTCATATTGTAGTTCCAAAAGCATAGTGACTTTTGGTAAGATCTTCTAGGTGGATTCTTAAGTTTTCATGCTTTAAACACAGCATGTTTACTTTTTTATGTGAAATGTATAAAACGGTGGCTTATGCCTGTAATCCTGAACTTTGGGAGGCTGAAGAAGGAGGATCACTTGAGGCCAAGAGTTCAAGACCATCCTGGAAAACATAGGAAAACCCTATCTCTACAAAAAATAAAAAAAGAAAAGAAAATTAGCCCAGCATGGTGGCGTGTGCCTATAGTCCTAGCTACTTGGGAGGCTGCTATAAGAGGATCACCTGCTCCCAGGACTTTGAGGCTGTAGTGAGCTATGATTATGCCACTGTACTCCAGAGTGGGCAACAGAGTAAGACTCTGTCTCAAAAACAGAAAAAAAAAAGAAAGGTATTAATCTAATCAAATTTTGTTAACAGTAGTAACTTTAGCAGAATCATGAAAGGCAGCACATTCTTTGCATTAATTCTAGATAAATAATATATCAAAAAATTATTGGGGGGCCAAGTAATCAATGAAGTCCTTTGAAGGCAAATTACTTAGCTTCTCTGTAACTTAGTTTTCTCATCTGTAGAATACAGTTGTACAGGCAGTAGTAGTAGCATTGCTACCTTTCCAAACACAGCTGAGTTCAAATCTAGGCTCTGCTACTTACTAGCTCTATGATACTGGCCAAATTTCAACTTTGTCTACGACCCATAAAAGTAGAGTTAATAATGGTACCTACCTCAAAAGACTAAATGTTAACCAGTAAGTTTCAATTTTCAGTAAAATGTTCTCCTTCTCAAATTGCTTTTAACACAGCAAGAACAGTTTCCGAAACTGTTAGAATCCCTTTTTCTCTATCTTGTAGAGTAAGGTGGCTATGTTAATGGCTAAATTCAAACTCCTAAAAAATGACATCCCACTCTTTGATGTCCCTTAAACTTATATTTTTCAGCTATAAGTCATATCTTTCTCAACTTTTTTTTTTTTTTTCACTTTCTCTCCACTACCAATGGCTTCCTTTTCAGGCCCATTTCCCACAAAATGATCCTATACAAAAGCCTGTATCACTTCATGAAAGTTATTGTAAGAAGGAAAAATAGCAGCAAATGCTAAAGTAGGACGATCAATGAGCCTCACCTACTAGCTGACTTCCACACCCTAGCTTGAAGAATGTGTAAGCACATCATACCTTAACAAAATTACTATAGTTGTATTGGTGAATTTGAGAATTCCTAAACATTTCATAATTTATAACACATTAGAAATAGTGTTCAATTTCCAACTTTTATAGATCAAAAGGAACAAACAGGAGAGATGTGAGTAAAAGAGAGAATATACAAGAAAAGACAAACGACAGAGAAACACAGATAAAATAAGAAATTAAAATATACAGAATTGGAACTTATTGTCTCTTTTTTTACACCATCCAAGGGGCTGAGATAATTTTATATGAGACAAAACATTCACCCCTGATCTTTCAACACACCTGACACTCTATAGAATCCTCTACAAGTTCCTTGTTGTTACTTCTTATTGAATAATACCAATGAAATTTATAACCTAATGAATGAAAATTTAGATGTTCAAGCACTTTAAAAGGGGAATCTGAATGTCCTACTTTATACCGTTATTTTGTAAAGTAATATGCATATTACTATTCAAAAATAAGTATAGCAATTTCCAAAAATGAATTTTTAATAATATGCATCTTTAAAATATTAAGAATTTAAGTATGCCTTAACAATAGGAATTAAAATAGCAATTTCATTAGATCTATATGAAACAATGCACAAACAGAAATCAGTGTTTTATGTTAGGTAAAAAACAGATCTAGAATGCTAACCTGATGTTTAGTTGACCCTGGAACAACACAAGTTTGAACTGCATGCATCCACTTAAAAGCAGATTTTTTTCAACCAAACATGAACTTAAAATATAATATTCGCAGGATGCAAAACACACCTATACACGGGACCTTATACGTGGGTTCCACAAGGTCAAATGTGGGACTTGAGTATGCACAGATTTAGGTATATGCAAGGATCCTGGAACCAATCCCCCAGGTATACCAAGGGATGACTGTATTTTAAATTACCCCTATTTAATTTGGCAAACATAGATGATCCATTCTAGTAAGTTATCTTGAACAATTCTGTTTTATAAGATCATTACTTTCCTCTTAATACTGGATAACCATGAAAAAAGACCTCCAAAATCTATATTTAAAAACTATTTCCTCAGAGTATATTTAATTTCATCTGTTCTTCATATTGAACTAGACTAGAGCAATGGTTTTCTAGTTGCCCCATTAAAATACGGTTGCTCAAACCCCATCCTCTGACATGTTGATTGAGCATTAGAAATTATGGTACATTCCAAATTGTTTCACTCTCCTCTTTTAACTAAGGCTATAAATAAGCCAAGTTCATTACACTTGGCTCATTCTTTGCTTAGAATACATTCTTCCCCAAAAGACCCCTTAAAATAAGTTCTAGTATGTCTAACCCACTATTTCAGCAAGTACAGAAAACATGTCATATTTGAGACTCAAGTTCTCCCTATATTTAAAAAAAATACTTACATACTTATATATATTTATAACAGGACTTCACTAATGCCTCAGTCCATTCTGTGTTGCTATAAAGGAATATCTGAGGCTGGGTAATTTATAAAGAAAAAAGGTTTATTTGGCTTATGATTCTGATGACTAGAAAGTTCTAGATTGGGCATCTGCATCTGGTGAGGGCCTCAGGCTGCTTCCACTCATGGGAAAAGGTGAAGGGAAAGCAAAGGGAAGCCAGAATGCAGAGATCACATGGCAAAAGAGAAATCAAGAGAGAAGGGAGATTGCTGGCTCTTTTTAACAACCAGCTCTTGCAGGAACTAACAGAAGGAAAACTTACTCACCCCAAGGGAGGTCATTAATTTCATGACAGATCAGTCCCCAAAACTCAAACACCTCCCATTAGGACTCATCTCCAAAACTGAGGATCAAATTTCAACTTGAGGTTTAGAGGGGACAAACATCCAAACCACAGCAACCAAGAGGATTAAATAAAATAGCCTACTCTTATCTTCCAAGGGATGGTTCTCAGTAGGTATACTTTCCTAATCTACTTAAATGAGTGTTCTTAACCAAACCAGCTCTCCTTAGTCCCTCTTCTTGTATGTTACTGTATTATACCCAAATACTACTTATATTTTGCCCAAAGAGTAAAGAAGGAGTGTTTAACTCTAGCTAAATTACTTGTTCCTACTCATCTCAAACAGGATATATATATATATATATATATATATATATATATTTTTTTTTTTTTTTTTTTTTTTCCTTTGGAGACAGAGTCTCACTCTGTTGCCTGGGCTTGAGTGCCGTGGCGTCAGCCTAGCTCACAGCAACCTCAAACTCCTGGGCTCAAGCAATCCTCCTGCCTCAGCCTCCCGAGTAGCTGGGACTACAGGCATGTACCACCATGCCCGGCTAATTTTTATATATATATATATATATGTTTTTAGCTGTCCATATAATTTCTTTTCTATTTTGTAGTAGAGACGGGGTCTCGCTCTTGCTCAGGCTGGTCTTGAACTCCTGAGCTCAGAAGATCTGCGCGCCTCGGCCTCCCAGAGTGCTAGGATTACAGGCGTGAGCCACCGCGCCCGGCCAGGATATATATTTAAAAAAAAAAAAAAAAAACTTGTCCCACACTCTCAGTAAAATATCAAGGAAAAAGTCTAAAGAATTAATACAAGGGAAAGGGTAGTGTGCACATTGCCTCCTCTGCTGCTTTCAAAACACATTTTTGAAACTTGCTGTTTCACTAACAAGAAGTCAGGAATCAGGCCTGCTTTATCTTCAGGTCCTACAAAATTGATATTTATTTCTTTTATTATACTTCAAAATTCCTAGTAAAAACCTTCTTGCATATTTTGTTTGTTTCCTAAAAGTTACACTGTTAATACTAACCACATATTTTCCATATTTCTCTTTGCTTGTAGCATCAGGCTTCACAGACTCAGTAAGACATGATTCCCAAGGCTATATGTGAAAGACAGGTCCCTGCCTATCTTTTTGCCCTTCTCTCCTTTATTACTCTTCCACCCAATCACCAGCCTTTAGCAATACTCATCTTTTTAAGTATTCAAATATGCCAAGCTCCTGAGATCTAACAGGCAGTTGCACTCCTGTTCCCACTGACTGGAAAATCCATCCCCGTATCTTCAGGAGACTGACTCCTCACCATTCAGGTCTCTGCTCAAATGTCATCTTCTCACAAGGCCCTTCTATAACCACACAATCTAAAGTAGCCCTTCCAGGCACAGCCTATCCCATCATCCTGTTTTTTCTTCTTAGCATTTATGACTATGTGAAGTTATCTTCTTCTTTTAGGTGTTGTCTTGTCCAATCTCCTCTCCCCAGTATCTTTTCCCCCAACAATAAAATCTAAGTTTTAGATTTTGACTGTCTTATTCACTATTACATCCCCAATACCTGGTATATAGCAGGTACTCAATATTTACTAAGTGACTGAATCAGGAGGAAATCAATCTTGTCAGATGTTTGAAATATATTCTAATATGGCATGTAGCAAAATGCTAAAGTATAAAATAATATGCAAACTACAACCATGTTTTTACACCCATTTTAAAATGTATTAAAGTGGCCAAAAACTCTAAAAATGAATGAATATTGCTCCTATCTAAATGTTCATTACGTGTACCTAATGAGTGGGTAATATGTATAATTTTAAAAATTCAACTGCATATATGACCTAAATAAAATTTACAATACACATTTTTGTTTCTTTAAAAGTGGCATATCTCCAGTATTTAAAAATATATTATATTGCTTAGTAACACATACATTCAAATAGCTACAGTCAGGTGTGGAAGAAATTTCACTTTGAATATGACTATGATGATGATATGTAAACATTTATGGAGTTGGTTACTATGCACCAGCACTTTAAATACATTAGCTCATTTAATCCTTACACCACCAATAAAAGTTGTATAATTATCATTGTCATCTTACAAATGAAAAAACTGGGGAACACAAAGCTTAAGTAATTTACCCAAGGTTACCCAGTAAAATTGCAAATTTTAGTCTATCTTCTTAAATGAATAACAGGTGCTAAGAAAATGTAAATGGATTTAAAGATAAATCCATTTATTGAATCTTTTTAGTTTCAGATACTATATAATATGCCCTAATTAATGCAATAGTTTTATTTTTCCATCTTCATTCAACTTAACATTTTTAAAATTTTATTTACACAAGTCTGAGCCTAAATCAGTGTACAAATTCAACTTGCACTGCCACCATCAAAGGGAAAGAAGGGGAGGGAATGGAAGGAGGGAGAAAGAAAGGTTGATTATTGGGTTATTGCTAGCAAATATGACAAACTGTTTCCAGGACAACAGCCAATGCCCTGGAGTGCCTGATTCAGCACTTTTTCATCTGTTTACACTCACTCCAATAGTCCAACAATATGGTTACTGCATCCTATTTTGTTCAGCAGTTAAATGAACATATACAAAACAGTATTTAACCTTTCATTGGCTTTAACAGGCTCACATGAAAGATTTGACGAGGAAGACCAGAATTTAACATCAATAAACTGTTATTAATAATCTCAGAAAGATAAGAATAGAGGTTACAACCATGAATCAAAAACATAGTATTAAAATGGGAACAAAGAATAAGACAGTCCTCTGAGAAATTAAAACTAGGGTAACAAAAATTTTATAATTCAGTAGGAAGATAGGAAGATGAAGTGAAAGACAACTAGAAAAATGAGACAAAAAGATTAAGAGATGGACTATGGGAGGGGAAAGGATTTTTAAAATTAGGCATTCTATCTGGGAGATAGAATGTCCAACTAATATGAAACCCAGAAAGAAATAATTGAAAAAAAGGAAGAGAGGAATTTACCAAAAACCAGGAAAGATTCCAAAAATTAAAAGATATGAATCTCCTAAATAAAAACACCCACAAAATATCAGCACAAAGATTGAAAAAAGACACATCTCAAGGTACAGCATCACAAAATTTGTGAGCGCCAGGGTTAAAGGAAATCCTAAAAGCTTCCAGAGAAATCAGAATGGCTTTTGACTTTTTAATATTATAGTAACATTGGATGCTATAAGACAAGTGGACTGCTTAGTTGATAAGTAAACATTACTTCCATAAACAAAGAATATAAATATCAAAAATAGATTTTAAAATTGTGACATAACTAGAGTAAAAGAATGAAAAAAGAGTGGAGGGAGGGATACTAAGGGAGCTAACTCAGTTATCTTAAGAGAATTGCTTAAGTCAAAAAATTAGTAAAAGAACCATATTATTTTAAATTATGTAGGTAGATAACCTTAAAAAACAAGGAAAAGAATTAGGAATGATTTCCTTTGGGGACGTGGATGGGAGAGTAGGGAGAACTAGAAAGAGGACTACTATTTTTCATCTTAAGTGTCAGTACTATTTCATTGTTGACTATATGCATGTATTACTTTGAAAGAAATAAAAACAAATTATAAAAATTGAACAGAAATTTTATGTTAAAAATATTCAAACTTTGAAACTACTTTTGATTATGAGTTGTAAAATAATAATGTAAGTAACTGAAATCTAAAGATAATCACAATACAGATAATATTTACTACACACTTTAGCCATCTTAATAAAACTTAAGAAAATGTTAACAGGAAGAATAGTTAAAACTATTCATTTATACAAATGGAAAGGAGCTACAAATCCATTTATTTTTGCCACTATAATATACAAAATAAAATTTGTGGGGAAGATTAAACTCCATATGTAAGAAAGATTAAGCTCTCTGTTTCACAAAATTAATATTGAAATTAATTATTATCACCTGAGTACAATCAATGAACTGGATGGTCACAGAAATGTTATGCACATAATAAGCACTCAGATCTGTTAACTAAAATGACCGAAATCAATAATACAAACAGCACACCTAAAGCAAGGAGAAGTCAATACAAATTGAAAATTTACCATAGATAGTATGCACGTAGTAATTGATAGCTGACTAATATATGTTAACCACTTTAGTTTCAGTTTCATAACTTTTCTCTTCCAGCTGACTTTTCTGTCCTTTCACTCTCTCAGGTTTCCATAAAATAACTAAACCATGAAAGAACACAGAAAAGGAAAGCAATGATATCCAGATACATCTAGAATAGGAGAATAAACTCGTAGGGGATCTTGCTAGCAACAGCTTCCCACACCTACTGTCACTTGAACGTTAGAAGAACACCAAAAGAAAAAAGGGAAAACTTCATTTGGAGGAAAAACTGCATTTGAAATTTTAGTAATCTTTTTTATTCAGCAAATGTTTTTAGAAATAATACCCTAAATACAGGGGAAACTGGTAACCCTTTTCTATGCTAGTTTTTATAGCATTATACTTTGATTTTAATCTTAAGCAAAGAATTAAAGTTGCCAGTTCATCAGTAATTTAACATTCAAATGTTCCTTTATAACTACTTATTTATCTTGATTTCAAAAATTTTTTTCTTGTTTTACAGCATTATTATAATAAAATCAATCAACTTCCTCTTTTTGTATCTTAGAATTTTAAACCAACTTATATAGCAAGTACCCCAATTCCATTAATATATTGAGCCTCCAAATATTTTATTATTCAGCACAAATAATTAACTACTAAGTCTATTCATACCTAGCTTTATATAAAAACCCAAATAAAACTCTTAATTCTTATACTAATAACTAACCTTACTGAATATTAGAGTCCACATGTTAACCAATTAAACCTACTATTACGAGCAAAACTAAAGTGAAGAAAAAAACCCAGCAGGCCAATACTTTAACTTTTAAGGTGTTCATGGCTAAAAATCATATCTATTCCTTTACACTAAACTTGAATCTCCATTGTTGGAGCTAAAAGATTTTAAAAGATTTTTAAAAACATTAAATACCGTATTTGTCAAAAAAAATAATCCCATTGAGATAGGAATATCACAAGTATCAGAAGGATTAAATGATCTCTTGAAAAAGTTTCTAGCTCTAACATCCTGAGACTTTATTAACACAGAACATTTTTCAGCTTACTACCTTCTCTAACACTATCCTTTCGTAGGTTTCACTAAATAACACTTTATGCTTTAAAAATGAGAAGCTGTTTCAAACGTTGCTAGACTTTCTAATTACATTAACTGGAAATGAGACAAACTTATTGAGGTTTTTATATGAAACAAATAAAATAATATCATTAGCACAGTATAAATTTTAGTGATTAAACATTAAAACTTGCTGAAGGCCAGGTGCGGTGGCTCACGCCTGTAATCCTAGCACTCCGGGAGGCTGAGGCGGGTGGATCGCTCAAGGTCAGGAGTTCGAGACCAGCCTGAGCAAGAGCGAGATCCTGTCTCTACTAAAAAATAGAAAGAAATTATCTGGCCAACTAAAATATATATAGAAAAAATTAGCCGGGCATGGTGGCGCATGCCTGTAGTCCCAGCTACTCGGGAGGCTGAGGCAGTAGGATCGCTTAAGCCCAGGAGTTTGAGGTTACTGTGAGCTAGGCTGATGCCACGGCACTCACTCTAGCCTGGGCAACAGAGCAAGACTCTGTCTCAAAAAAAAAAACTTGCTGAAAACTCATAAAGGAGACAAACATTCCCAATACATCCTCCAGAAAAAAAAAATTGAAATAGCTATAGAACAAGAAGTCATTAGTAAATAATTGTTAGAAAACCTGAATTCTTTGGTAATGAACAAATAAGGAATAGCTTTTCAAGTATCCTGTGTCATTTAACAGATGAGAAAGATGCTTCCAGATGAGATAAAAGTTAAACTTTTTGTATTATAAGAAAAGTTCTCTTATGAGAATGATTGAACTTGGGAGAAAATAAGGTACTAGATCCTTCTTTAAAATCATCTTATATTTCCCTTGTGTAAGGCTTTTTCCCTTCTCTTTGGACCTATCAGTATAAGATGAATTGACTCCCTTAACCTATCATATACTGGAAACAGTCAAGGTTGGAAAGAAATATCTTAACTTTTACAAAGCCAAAGAATTTTTGCCAGAACTACGTGGATCTGGAAAAAGAAGAATCCCAATAAATTCCAAGTAACCATTTGTACCTACAGAGAAGTAAAACTGATTTGTTCAGTTTGGGAATGGACGGACTTTTCATTTGACAGAGCCAACAGAATTATGAAGCTTAGCTACTACTTTAAACCACAACTCTCACAAACAGCTAAGAAGCATTCATCAAGAGTGTGCTTCTTTGACCGACAGGAAGTATGTTTTCAAAAGAAGTTTTCCAAGTTTTCAAAAGAAAACTAGTATTTAAGACCCCCATATGATCACCTGGTCAGTCATTTTCTTCCATGTACACTATGCAGCAAAGGCTTTGAAGTAAAACAGAACTGGTTTTTAATACAGATCAGTAACCACCAGCTACCTAATTATGATGCTTAACTTCTCTAAGCTTCAGTTTCCTCAACTGTAAAAGAAGATAACCATATTCTGATGATGAGTACTTCAGAAACTAAAAAAAGAGATGATCATACAGATTAAAAGTAGCAGAAACCAATCATAACAGTTTTTTCAATAAATAGTAAAAGTGGAAACACTTCCTTAGTCATTGTATGAAGCCAGTATAAACCTAATACCAGTACCTGCCATGGACACAAGAAGGAAAGAAAATTACAGACTAATATCTCTCATGAACACAGATGAAAACTTCTAAAATTAAAATAATAATTTAGTAAGGCAAAAACAACAATATATAAAAAGAGAAATATACATAATCAAATAGGGTTTATTCTAAAAATACAATGTTAATTTAACGTTCAAAAATACACCAAAGTAATAGCCAGTGCAGCAGTGTGCGCCTGTAGTCCCAGCTACTCAAGAGCTGAGGCAGAGGATTGCTGGAGCCCAGGAGTTCCAAGCTGTAGGGCACAATGATTGCACCTATGAATAGGCACTGTACTCCAGGCTGCACAACATAGCTAGATTTCATCTCTAAAAAAAATAAAAATAAAAATAGAAAACCAAACTAACTCACCACATTAACAAAATAAAGCATAGAAATCCTAGGATTATCTCAATAGATGCAGAAAAAGTATTTGATAAAATTTAACACTCATTCACCATTTAAAAAAAACAACTCTCAGTAACCTACAAATAGAAGGGAACTTTTTTAATTTGATAAAAGTTCTTTATTATCAATAATAATAATTTTTTAAACATACCACATACAAATCACCTACAGCTAACAACAATCTAAATGGTAAAATACTGAACACTTTGCCCCAAGGTTAAAAAGAAAAGAAAATTGTCCACTATCATCACTTTTATTCAACATTAAATAGGAGGTTCTAGACGGGAAAATAGGCAATAAAATGGTGGGAAAGCATAAAGATCAAAAAGAAGTAAAACTACCTTTACTCACAGATTACATGATTATATACCCAGAAAAAGTATCTACAAAGAAATCTACAAATAACCAGCTACAATGAATAAGCAAATTTAGTAAGATTATTTGATTTTTCTATTATATTTCTATATACTAATAACAAACAAATGGAAAATGAAATTTATGAAACACCACTTATACAATAAGATAATAAAAAGCAATGAATAAATCTTATATAAGATGGGTAAGACATCTACAACAGAAAACTAAAAAATGAGAAAAAAAATTTGAAGATGCAAATAAATGGAAAACTATACCATGTTCATGGTTTGAATACTCAATATTGTTATGATGTCAATTCTCCCCAAATTAATCTATAGATACAATGCACACCAAATCGAAATTCTATTAAGTCTTTTTTGTAGAAATTGACAAGCTAAAAATTACATAGAAATACAAAGGTCCTAGATTAGCCAAGGCAATCTTTAACAAAAACAAAGTTAAAGGACTTATACTATCAAACTTCAAGATTTACTGCACCTTTTCTATGTTTAGATATGTTTATATACACAAATACTTCTAGCATGTTACACTTGCCTACAGTAACATGCTGCACAGGTTTGTAGCCTAGGAGCAATAGGTTACCCCATATAGCCTAAGTGTGTTGTAGGCTATCCCACCTAGGTTTGTGTAAGTACACTCTAAGTTCACACAAAGACAAAATCTAAAATGTATTTCTCAGAACATATCCCTGTCATTAAGTGACACATGACTAACAGAAAGAACTCCTCCAAACCCATAATTTTTAAAACCCAACAATCCAATTTTAAAATTAGCAAAAGACTTGAACTGACACTTCACAGAAGATATGCAATGTCCAATAAGTACACAAAAAGGCATTCAATATCATAGGTACTATATAGCTAAAATAAAAAAGACTGGCAACACCAAATGTTGGTGAGGATGTAGAGCAACTGGAACTTTCATACATTGCTGATGGGAGTGTACACTGGTGTAACCACTTTGAAAAAGTATCTGTTGGTTTCTTATAAAGTTAAATACACATCTACTCTATAACTTCACTCTTAGGTATTTAACCAAGAGAAGTGAAAACACATCTCCACAAAAAAGACTTACACAAAACTTACATAAGAATGTTCAGAGTAGCCTAATTCATAAGCCAAAAACTGGAAACAACCTAAATATTCATCAACATAAGAATGTATAAACAAATTGTGACAGAATAATAATTGTGATTATTAATAATAAAATAAAAAATATATAATATATAATAATATATAATTGTGATATATTCATAAAACATATTCATTCATGTGATATATTCTTAAAATATATTCAATGAATATATTCCCTGAATGAATATATTTTGATATATTAATATATATCAAAATATATATCATTTATATATATATAAATGATATATATAATATGGATAAATCTCAGGATAGTACGCAGAGTTAAAGAAGTCCAACACAATGCATACTGTATGACTTCACTTAGAAGTTAAAAAACAGTTAAATCTATGGTAATAGAAATTAGTAAGTGCCTGTCTCTGAGAGGCTAGAAAGAATTGACTAGAAAGGAGTTCAAGGAAATTTTCTGGTGTGGAAAAATTTTCTGTATCTTGTTTGGTCCATGACTACATAGTGTATACAACCATCAAAACTTATTGAACTGAACACTTAAGCATTTTATTGTATGTAAATTATCTGAATGTTTTTTAAAAAGCCAAAAAGAAAATGAACAGCAGACAACATTAATAAGAAAAGAAAGAAAAAAATCTTTAATTAAGATTATAAAAGAACAACTTCAAAGATTATGATTACTCTTAAGAAATAGAGAAGTAGGTGATAATTTACCATCCAACAGAAACGAAAATAAAAAGGCTGCTTCTCTTAAGGAGACAGTTCTGGAAACAGAAACAAAGACTTAAGGCTACAAGGTTCTAAAGCAGCTTTTCATCCTCAATTCCAACTCTGAGAATTCAGTTCTACCTGATGAAGAATTATATTAACCTAATATGTGATAATAAGCAAGAGATGTATTAAGAGTTATGGGAAATTCCTTATCCCAAACTGCTTTAATAGAAATATTACACATCTGCATCCTTCATCTCTGCCATTAGGGCAACAGGCTTATCATTTCCACATACTCTCTTTCATTTGAACATAAGTCTTCATTTTTAATAAAAATACAAACAAAAATTTCTCATAGAATATTAAATTGGCTTTCCATCCCAGTTGAAATCAGGATGAAGATGTTTCCCCCTAACTGAAGATACTATATACAAATTCAATTTTTTCCTATTGGGGTAAAAAGCAGAGACTAATTTTTTACCCTTAAATTCACTTTAAGCAATCCAAATAACAGCAACTACACTCCACTGCAAGTACAGACTGCTAGCTGAAAATCAAAATAGTAGAGTTTTCGCTATGACTGCCCAGCCAGAAATTACATTTCTCAGCCTCTCTTACCACCAGGTGAGGCCATATGACTACCAGTAGAAAGTGAGCAAAACACTCACAACTTTCACGTCCCTTGTTTAAAATTAAATTCTTGCTCTGTACTTTCTCTTTTCCCTTTCCCACTGACTGGAAGATGAGTGCAACAATGTCCTAGCTTCAACCATGCAGATTAGGACAAGCCTCTAGGAGATGGCAAAGCAACATGAAGCAACAAAACTCTACTATTTTGATTTTCAGCTAGCAGTCTATACTTGTAGTGCACTGCAGTTGCTGTTATTTGGACTACTTAAAGTGAATTTAAGGGTAAAAAATTAGTCTCTGCTTTTTACTCCCATAGGAAAAAATTGAATTTGTACATAGTACCTTTAGTTGGGGGAGAACTATGAAAGACCAACCAGCCTGAATGTTGGACCTGTTGTTATGTGAGAAACAAATTTCTATCTTACTTGAGCCACTGTATTCCTGTCTCTTGGTACATTAGTTTAGTCTTTATTGTAACTAATAGAGCAACTATTTCTTGGTTTCATTTCCCTAAATCTTTCAGATTTGTGTTTTATCTCTAACAAAATATTGTAGGCTTTCCCTTTTTAGCAGGTTTTCCTTAATCATATACAGACTATATTGATTCTCCAAGTAAAGTATGGGGATGTTTTTAATTCCATCTAAAATCTAGCTTATATTAGTTACATAATTTACCTGTGTCAGTTATAATAACTATATAAACACCTGAGTCAAGATAACAGTAACTCATGACTTCATTTAATAGGACTTTCCTAAGCGCAAAGTTAATAACTTAGTGCTACAGTGCTCTCTACAACGCTAAGGGTAAGGGATACAGAACAGGGATAAGACATCATCCTTATGCTTAAGAAACTCAGAATCTAATGAGGAAGGTAACTGTATACCTAACTAAAATACAATGTAAAGATACTTTAACAGTAGTATTTGTTAAACACTATAAAATATTTTTAAAAGGACATTCCATCCAGGGGATATTCCATTCCAGGAGGGGAAGGGGGAGAAAGTGACCTGAGATAGTCCACGCCATTATTATCTCTCACTTGGACAATTGTATCTTCCTGCTTCCACTCTAGCTACTCCCTGCCCATAGCCCATAAACAAGTCAGAATAATCTTTTTAAAATATGAACTATATCATAAAATTGTCTCATGACTTCCCATTAGAGTGCAATTAGAATGAAATGCAAATGTAAACAAGGTTTACAAGGCCCTACGTGATCCATGCTCTTCTTATCTCTTCTACCATTCTCCAGCCACCCAGTTTTATTTCTAACCCCTAAGCATGCCAAGCTCTTTTCTACCACAGGGACTTTGCCTTTGCTAGCTCTTCTGCCTAGAATGTGCTTCCCCCAGCATGACCACCTCCTTTTTAACACTGATGTGCCAGTTAAAATGTCACCTCTTCAGAGAAGCTTTCCCTGACCACTGTACCTAAAGCACCTCCTCCACACCTCCACCACCCAAAGCCCTCGTATCCCTTCATACTAGGGATACTAGTATCCCTTCATTCTGTTTTATTTTGTTCATGCATCCAGTTAGAGAAGTTACTTCACTGTGCTTTTATTCTCTATTTCCCTCTACTAAAATTTTTAAAACCTCCATTAGGGCAGGACACTGATATGTCTTATTCACAATACTAATCACAGTACCTAGAACAACAGCTGGCACATTCGTTTGTGCTCAAAAATTATTGTTAAATATACTAGGCATGGTGGTAACAGCCCGTAGTCCCAGCTACTCCAGAGGTGTGGCATAAGGATTACTTGAGCCCAGGAGTTCAAGTCTAGCCTGAGCAAATGAGACCCTGTCTCTGAAAAATACATATATATTTTTTTCTTTATTCAACTATATAGATAGATAGATAGATAGATATGACATGTAAGCTGGATTGTTAGGAGTTGGGAACAGAGTTTGTGAAGAGGAACAAAGAGAGATGGGAAAAAGGAAATCAAACACATTTCATCTTGCCCAGAGCTTCGATTTTTACAGATTTGTAGTTTAAACCAATAGACTATTATAGTTGGAAGGTTTCCTAAAGATTTTATCTAATTTTTGTCATTCTGAGCATGAATATACTTTAAAACATCCCCAGTCTTTTCTTAAACACTTCCCTTGATATGTAAATCATTATCTAACCTATTCTGATTCAAGCAACACCAAACAATTAAACAATTTTCTCATATTAATCCCAAACCAGTCTACCTGCTATTTACACACATTAGTCTTAGTCCTGACACGAGAGGTTCTCATGAAGATAGGAAGTGTAATCCTATTTTCATGTGTCAGCCTTTTAAACATTTAAAAACATCTCTACTATCCTCCTAAAAGTAATAAAAAAAATAGGTAACATTTATCAACACTGTCTACTAGGCTCTGGGCTCAATATGTGAATCACACATTTACTCCTTACAAGTACTGAGTAGTAAAGTTATGACTGTGCCTATTTTGGAAATGAGAAAACTGAGGCCTGTATTGGGTAACTTTCCTAAGGTCATCAAGCTAGAAAAATTCTGCTGGAGCCAGAATTCAAGTGCAGATGGTCCAAATCCAGAGCCTATATTCTTAAGGGTAAGCCTCACTCTCTAAATCGCTCCTGCTCCTTGTACTGTTTGTACTAGGCCACTATGTGCACATCACTCAAATAACGATCCTAAGGCACAGAACTTGACCCACTGCCTTCAACCTAATGATAAAGGGAATATTGATTTTCATGTATTTATAAAAACCATGATATAATACAAGACTTAACAACAAATAAGAGGATAAGCAATGTAAATATTAACATTTCTCTGCAAATACTAACCTATCTTTTCATTTTTATGCCTAAAATTCCTCTTCATTCAGCATACATCCAAACTATCTGAAATACTTTCTATTTTCTGAATATAGTCTTCATTTCAATACTCCTCTACCTTTGTTTACATGATTCTCTTTTCCTAAAAGGCCTTTCCTCCACTTCTGCAGAGATTAGTATCTTCTGTGTCCTTAAAGAACAAATTGTGGGGCCACAGTGGCTCACACCTATAATCCTAGCACTCTGGGTGGCTGAGGCAGGAGGATCTCTTGAGGCCAGGAGTTTGAGACCAGCCTGACCAAGAGCAAGACCCCATCCCTAAAAGATAGAAAAAATTAGCCAGGCATGGTGGCATGCACCTGTAGTCCCAGCTACTCAGGAGGCTAAGGCACAAGGATACCCTGAGCCCAGGAGTTTGAGGCTGCAGTGAGCTATGATGATGCCACTACATTCTACCCAGGGTGGCAGAACAAGACCCTGTCTTCAGAAAAAAACAAACAAACAACAACAAAAAATTGTGCTATATACATTTCATTTCCGCCTCCAGATCCATTCTCCACTCCACTCTGCTCTGTTCTGTGTCCCAGGATGCTCTGTAGGTATAAAAAGCCCCCCCTTGCTCTCTATCTTCTGTGTGGATTCAGCCAGTGGAAGACTATGGCAGGAGATTGAAAGTCAGGAACAGAGTGGGCCTGGGGTATTTACTCCCCGGCTCTCACGTAAAATCACCTCTGGTTAGCAATGACAACTTCTGTCAAATGGACCCCTATACAGCAACTCTGAGTCTTGGTAACTCCCTATTCTGCCCTTACATGCCCAAGGGTGGTAATGACTATTCGTTGTTGTTCACCAGATACTCAACATACCATGCTGGTTTCCCTTAATCTTTCACACTCTTTTGTAAATCATCCCTTCATAAATTCTCCCAAGTTTCCCCACTTGAGTGTGCCATCTACTTTCTGTCAGAGCCCTCCCTTACCACTCTTCCCCTAAGCCTTCTCTGTAGTTTGTTTATACCTCCTTTATGGTACTTTTTTTTCTTGTACTAGACCCCAAGCTTCTTGATGGCAAAGTATATTTTATTTACCTTTGAATCTCCAAAATCATTCATTTCTTGCCCACAGTAGGTATTAAATGAATGTTTCAATAACAAATGGGAAAAATAAAATTAAAAAAAAAAAACAAAAGAAGACTAATACTTCATGGCACAAGAAAATGATATGAAACTCAAATTTTAGTTTCCAAGAAGGTTCAAAAAGAGGTAAAGCTAATTAGAAAAAAGGTCAGAATTGTGGATATCTTGTGGGGCAGGCTATTAACTGAAAGAGAACATGAGGAAGCCAACTAGGGTAGTGGAAATGTTCTATATTTTGATCTGAGTGATCTATGTAGGTGTATACATATGTAAAAATTTGTTGAGCTATATACTTTTGTTCACTTTATAGTATGTACAGTCTACCTCACAAGAAAAGAAAAAAAAGAAATCTACATTTAGCTGTTTGTGTGGAAACAATATGGCTAACTCCTCATTTATCCAAAGGTTCTTTACCAAAACAAACCAAAAAAGAGGTCTGTACAAAGTCAAAATAGAAGTTACAAAGTCCAAACACTATATTCATGAGAAAGACTTTCAGGCTTTTTCATCCTTATTTTTACAGCCAATTCCAATTAACTTGGTTAACCAGTTTCCTGACCCACCGTTGATAATCAGTAACTACAATAATTGAGAAAGGGGAGATCTGTTAAAGAATGATAGCAGCTGGCAGCAAGTGGCAAGCAAAATAACTATTAAAGAGCAGATAAAAATTTAAGATGCATCACTTAGCATACGGCAAAGAGACTGTATAAGCCACTTAGGCATCCTTGTATCATGGCAGAGTAAGACAGTGTTAAAAATGACAACCCTGGCTGCAGGAGTGAGATGGAGGTGGGCAAGGTGGAGGCAGATGGTCAGGAAGGTCCCCAGGAGCAGGGAGGCTGGTGTGAGGCTGGGAAGCAGCAGCAGAACCTCAATGTGTGGCCTCAGCCCAGAGCAAATGGGCTTCCAAAACATTCCTACTGGTCGGATAGCTGGCTCTTTATCCTTTTCAATGTGGTATTGTTTATTTTCATGTATCTTTTGCCACAACTGGTTTGCTAATATCTAAATTAAGAAGTTGGCCTCTAGAGAACATTCTGAAAATGACGACAAACTTCTTGAATAAAGGAGACAGACAGGATTGCACAGCAGCAGAATTTCAAACCTCTAAGGGATCTTCCCCCTTTATTTTATATTTTCTATTACTCATTTGGAAAACTCTATTAAATGAGTAGGATCTCACTCATTCACAGCTAAGTTCTTAAAACTAGACCCTTTGGTTCATGTTTAAAAACTTTCTTCAAACATCTGATGGTTTTACAGGGCCTGATTTTAGAAGTATTTGTACTTAAAGGTCTAGTGTATTGATTAAGAAATACAGTAATGTCTTTCCTTTAACATTTTAATGGTTGATCAGGGTTTAATATGATGCAAATAATATGATGAATCATAAGGTGAGATATCTATAAATTCAAAAGTAAATTGCTAAAAAGCAAAGGAAGGATTTTTCAGAGACAAAACAAAGTGTTCTTAGATTGCACAGAGGCCATACCACAAAAGATACACAGAAAATGTCAGCCCATAAGGTATTTATTGGCTATAGGTACCAGTTAAATTTTTATACTAACTGGGACTGTGTTATGAAAAGACATGTCATGGTTGACAGGTTGATACGGTCTAAGAAAAAGTAGATAAACATCCAATACTGGAAAGCTAGCATGCATGTCCTCTTACCTGGATGTTTCCCCCTTCTTCCTTTTAAAACTCTTGAACCCCCTAAAATAGGATTGTGTGCTTCAAATCTATTTTTATTACTGTTGCATTCATTACGCTTGTGGCCAAAACATAATTGTTTTTATAATGTCTATAACTTATTTACATACTTCAGCAAAGTCAGTGTGATATTTACTCATTCACCGTTATTTGAGCTCTCACTATGGGCCAGGCATTATTTTAGACATGGCAATGAATAAAACAGACAAAAATTCTTGCCTTCATGGAGCTTACATTCTCATTTCTTGGTTTTTAAATCTAAATATGTTATTTAACAAGAATTTACATCTAGGGGTGACCAGCTAGCATGTAATCAGAAAGGCCACACTCCCAAAGCAGGTACTATAATCACTTCAGAAGCTATTCCTACTAACCCTAAAGCCTTTATATAAGGAATGTCAGAAATGGGCTTTTGTCACTGAAATCAGTGGCTTTCAATATATGTGAACTGTCTTAAATATTTTGGAAATATTCCTCTCCCTTATAAACAGGGAATATGATCTGAGAAACTCTATATCCTCTGCCTTTCAGAATGGTTCTTAGGGTTTGAGTTGAGTCTATAACTGATTTTGGAGTATTTTAACTGCCTAATGTTGACTATAAAGTCAACAATTAATGACTTCAGGGTACTGTCTTATCTACCTAAAGAGAGGCTTTTATGGAAGATGTGGCTGAGTTATCTAGATAGAGGAACAAAGAACTGGGATTTCACTGAATTTACCAAATAGATTGTATGAACCGTTTTTGCACTACTTGTTAATAATTTTGTCTAATAAATGTTTATGTATAAAAACTGACAACCCTTATCAGGGAAATAATAAATTGTTTTCATTAAGACCTGTTCAATAAGCAGAAACAGGGGTAAACATGTAAGAAACAGACACAGCAAAATGTATTTAAACTAAAAAGATATTACTTATAAAAATATAAACTTCAGTTACCTGATAAAAAAATGCACTTAATTTAAAATAATCACATTATTCCTAGAGTTTATCAGATAATTAGGACTAGTAATTTACCATTATCTTCCTCCTTTGGTGAGCCATAAAAACTAATAAATTTGTGTTTAAAATGCAAAGTTTGGCCAGGTGCAGTGCCTCATGCCTGTAATCCTAGCACTTTGGGAGGCTGAGGCAGGAGTATTGCTTGAGACCAGCCTGAACAAAGAAAAAATTAATCAGATGTGGTGGTGCACATCTGTAGTCCCAGCTACTTGAGAGGCTGAGCCAGGAGTATTGCTTGAGCCCAGCAACTTGAGGTTGCAGTGAGCAATGATGACATTACTGCACTCTAACCCGAGCAACAGAGCGAGACCCTGGCCCAAAAAAAAAAAAAAAAAGGGAAGTTCTGCCTAGAAATAAAAAGTGCAATCTAAGCACTGAAAATGTTCTATCAACACTTGTTAACTGAGAACCATTCAAACACCTAGGAATTTTTAACCAATTCTTAAGCATTTTTTATAAGCCATATCTGAAAAAGAACGCCAAAATTATTTATAACCCTACCATATCACCATGATCTCACCTCAAATCATTCTATGCCCCTTCTTTTTTTAAAAGAGGTAACTCCTGCTCACAATGTCTTGCATTAGTATCTATTCTCCCAACTTTCAACATTCTTCTAAGCTTCACCTATAAAGTCAGGCATTCTCCTAAGGTAAGCTTTCCCAAGATTATTGCTGGGTTTTGTGATTTCAAGAACTTATTCCTTAGGCATCCTCTTCCTCAAGTTATTTTCAATGATGTAATTAGGAATATTATGCAGCAAGTAGGGAAAAATGCCATGTGAAGTGATAAAGAGAATGACATTAATGCAATAATTCAATTCAATAAACCATTTGATACATGCCACACACTGGGTATACATAAATAAATAAGATACTGTCCCTCATTTAAAGAACACAAAATATAGAGGTAAGAAAGACCTGTCAACACAAATACAATAGAGAGTATGAAGTGCAACTGTAGAGGCATACAGAAGAAAATGACTCAAATTCTGTCAAGAGAGGAAAGAAAGAAATGAAGAAAGGTAGAATCTAGGCTCAGTTTTTAAATTATGTACATTCCATGCAACTATGTAAAAACCATGGTTGCAAAAAAAGAGAACATGCAAAAATTAAAATACATGTTGTATAATGGATGCCAGGATTACAAATGGTTTTTTCTATGTGTGTTGAGAGGCAACTCCCTTTCCAAATCCTATGGCTTTTATGAGGAAGAATTTTCCACAAATACTTCTGGGGTCTCTCTACCCCCTCACTTATGTTTCTCCTAAAAGGCAATAGTGACTTACCTGATTGGTAAATTTAGACTAAAGAATTACGTAAGCATAATTCTACCCCTTGCTTTTTGCTCTTGGAAGCCTACCCACTAGCTGGAAGCAGAAGTTTTCCAATGCTTCTCCATGGACAGACTTTCACAGGGAGGATGTTTCTGACCCTGTCCTGCCTTGGATCAAGTAAGTCTATTTAACTTTGGGGTTCAGTATCAGAAAGCATAACTATCTGCATATATAAGCCATGTCCTGCAATATCACCTTTATCAGAAATAAAGGTGGTATTCTGATCTCTCATCTGTCACTCTTTTCAGTTTGTTCAGAATTTGGGCAGAAAATATGGGTGTCATTGAGACCTCTCAGACATTATAATATTATATGGCCTTTTTTTTGTAATTTGAAATAAAATCTTCATTTTGTAATCTTATATTCTATTAAACTCCTAAGAGTAGTATTCTTACATGACTCTTCTTCATAGCCCTCATAACTCCTAGCAGAATGCCTCATAATGGTCACTGAAGGCATGACTTTTCAGATATTAAAGGTACTTCTATATGGTGCTTATTTTTACAACAAAAGCACACAAAAAACTTATATAATAATAAGTATTAATGTTTACTAATGTGTATGTAGGTATTTTTTTCCCTAAAGAAAAATTTTTCCTCATAATTAGTAAAAATTTATATCCATATTTATCTTTATCTGCTTTGAACCATTACCATTTAAGTGGTTGAAGCTCTTCAGGGGACTTTTTCTGAAAAGTAGAACAAAGCATTAAATCGAAGAGGTAAAGCAAAGTAACTAATACTGGAATGAGGAAGAGGGCTGGAGGAGTCACTTTTTTACAAGGTTTCTCTTCCCTCTGTTTCCTTTTCTCTTACCTCTCTCTCACCATTCCTGGGGGAGGGCTGTATAGCTATCAACATGCTTAACAGACAGTGAACTGTGAAGGAAGAATTATACGTACGGGCATTTGTCTGAATTTCCAGTGCACCTCCAACTCCAAAGTGACAAACTGGAACAAAAAGCTTATGGGACAGTAAATTGTAATTGCAGCAACTGAGAAATTTTTCTTCTGGAAGACCAAAGGTTCTTACTTAACCTTTAACCCTGAAACTTCAAAAGATAAGAAATCCAAATTATCCCTTTTAATCACTTTTGAAATCATCACTTGTATTTGTTGTCCTAATATACTGACAACTGCTGAAAGAATTTCCCCTATATAATCCTGTATGGAAAGGATTTACTTTTTTACTTAATACTGGTTGCAAGAGAAGTTTCAGGACAATAAAAAGAGATTGTTTCAAAGTTCTAAATTCCAATTAACTTTACGACTGATTTTAGAGTAATTTGGCATAAACTACCAAAATTTTCCTTCCCTTCAGATGATTTATCAGTCCCAATGCCTGCCTGTACTTAATCAAATCCTATATATCTTTCAAATGCCTCCTCCATGATGACTTCCAATACATTCCCCCTAAAAAACTGATCCCTCTTTTTGCCTTCCACAATAAAGTACTCAGAATACAAATACAGCATTACTGTAACTGTTTCATAGTCAGCTTGTGTATACACCTGTCTCTACTGGACATAAACTCCGTAAAGACAGAATTATGTCTTATTCATCATTATATTTCCCTCATAGCACCTAATATGCTGCAATGCTCAAAAAAGAGGGTAAGTAACTGTGATGGTAATTAAGACAGTATAAGCAAAGTATAATATACCAACGTGATAGGAATGAACTAAACATATAAATAAAATGGTATACAAAAGGAACACTTTCTATTGTAGGTAAATTTGGACACAATTATGGATTATATGTGTGTCTGTATATATAGACATAGACATGTTATTAGGTACCTATTAATTTAGAATTTTATCTTTGCAGCAAATTAAATCTTTTATAATTATATAATGATCATCTTTTTCTTTAGTAAAGTTTTTTCCTAGTTTGATGTTAATATTTTACCAACTTTGTTGTAAGTATTTGTCTTGTATCCTTTTTCCATTCTTATATTTTCAACCTTTATAAATCCTTAGGTTTATAAAGAGTCGTCAGATTTTTTAAAAAAAATTCAAGTGAATAATCTTTATCTTCTTTTGACTATAGCTTTGCTTCTTTGTTTATTGAGATTACTGATAAATAGTATTTGGATTTATTAATATTTCCATCATCTTTTTACACGCTTTCTATATTTGTCCTGTTTTCCAGGTTTCTCTTTTTTTCGCCTTTTTTATATTGCATTGATTTTTCTTTTTTTCCTCACTCCATTTTCCCCCTCTATTTGTTTGGAAGTTATACACTCAGTACCTATTCTTTCAGCATTTGCACTAGCTGTCTACATATAACAAAATCTAAAGTCGGACTTTTAACTCTCCTCTTAAAGTATGACTTTTTAGCACACTATTCTAATTTTTCCTTCGTAAATGCTATTGTTTTCTAGTATTTTAATTGTATTCTCCCCTCACAAATTAGGCATTGTTAGTAATGTCTTATAACATCAATGTTTGCTTAGTTTTACCTACATATGTCATTAGCATTCTTTCTTGACCTCTGTTCTTCTACTTATGTACTTTTGGTGGTTAAAAACTCTCAATTTTTGCTTGTCTGAAATGCTTTTAGTTTGCCCTCCTTGTAGAGAGATACTTTTGCTGGGCATTGATTTCTAGTTTGACAGTTATTTTTTCTTAGCACATGCAGGATGATATTCACTGCTTTATAACTTCCACTGTTGCTACTGATAAGTCACCTTTCAGTATGATAACCATTCATTCTTTTGCAGGCAATTTCTCTTTTCTCTCTGACTTCTTTTAGTACTTCTCTTTTTCTTTGGGGCTATGCAATTTTGCAATGATGTATCTAAGGATGGGTTTATTTTTACTTACTCTTCCTGGGATTCAGTCACCTTACTAGATAAAAAAAAGTTGGAAAAAAAATTAGCCAGGCATGGTAGTGCATAGCTGTAGTCTCAGCTACTCAGGAGGCTGAGGCAAGAGTTTGAGGTTGCACTGAGCTATGATGACACCACTGCACTCTAGCCTGGGCAACAAAGTGAGACCCTGTCTCAAAAAACAAAACAAAAAAAAGCTGGCATTTTTCACCAGTTCTGTGAAATGCTATTTTACAGCCATTATCTCTTCAAATGTAGCCTACTCACCATTTTATTATCCTTTTTTGGAATTTCAGTTAAATCCATGTTCAACTTCACTCCTTATTCTCCAACTCTTTCAACCTCTCTTTCTTAGTTTCCATCTTTTCTTCCTTGCATATTATGGGCAATTTCTTTGGACCTATCATCCAGTTAACAAAGTGTGTCTCTCAACTGCTATTTAATGTATACAAAAGTTTTTAATTTATGGTTATAATTTTCATCTTTAGAAGTTGCAGTTTTTTAAACGTGTATGATTGTTCTTTTAATCCCGTTCCCCAACCATTTTTTCAGGCTTCTATTTTACTTCTTTAAGTATAGTAACATCTGTTTTTATATTTTATATATGATAATTCCAATATGTGAAGCTTTTGTGGCTGTGTTTTTGCTGTGTACTTTTTCTGTAGGTTCTTACAGTGCCTTATTTCCTCGCATGTTTTGTGGCTTTTTGGCCATGCACTGCTCAATTACCTTGGGATTTTATCTTAGGAAATCATTTGACGCATTAGAGAATCTCAACTTGTTTTACAGTTGCCTGAGAACATGATCAACCTGGAACCACTTTACATTTTTCACTTGAGGTTTCTCAGTCTACATATGCAGCATTAATTCAGATCAAAAACTAAATAAGGACCCCAAAGATTGCACAAAAAAACTAATAGAATAAACAAATTCAGCAAATCTCCAGGATATAAAATCAACACATATAAATCAGTTCCATTCTATACACTAACAATGAACAATTCAAAAAGGAAATTAAGAAAAGAGTTCCATTTACAACAGCATCAAAAAGAATAAAATACTTAGGAATAAACTTAACCAAGGAAGCAAAAGACTTGTACACTGAAAACTATAAAATGTTGCTGAAAGAAATTAAGACAAAAATAAATGGGAAGACATCCCATGTTCATGGATTGGAAGACTTAATATAATGATTATAACATGCCAATACTACAAGCTATGGATTCAGTGCAATCCCTATCAAAAGCCCAGTGATGATTACACTAGGTGAAATAAGCCACTCACAAAAGATAAATACTGTATGATTCCACTTATATGAAGTATCTTAAGTGTCAAATTCATTGAAACAAAAGCAGAATAGTAGTTACAGGCTGGGGGAAGGGGAAAGGAGAGTGGTTATTTAAGTGATATAGTTTCAGTTCTGCAAGATGGAAAAGATTTGGAAATCTGTTTCACAACAATGTAAATATACTTAACACTACTGAACTGTACACTTAAAAATGGTGAAGATGTTATATACTTTTTACCACAACAAATAATAATAAAAATAAACCCCAATGACTTTTTTTGCAGTAGTAGAAAAATCCATCTTAAAATTCATATGCAATCTCAAGGGACACCCAAATAACCAAAACAATCTTGAAAAAGAATAAAGTTTGAAGTCTCACACTTCTGATTTCAAAACTTACTAAAAAGCTACAGTCATCAAAACAGTGTGGTACTGACATTAAAAACAGACATATAGACCAATGAAATAGAACAGACAGCCCAGAAATAAACCCTCACATATATAGTTAAATAATTTTCAATAAGGGAGTCAACACTATTGAATGGGGAAAGAACAGTCTTTTCAACAAATGGTCTTAGGAAAACTGGATATACACACACAAAAGAATAAAGTTGGACAATTACCTTACACTGTATCCAAAAATTAACTCAAAAATGGATCAAAGACCTAAACATTAGAATTAAAAGTTTTCTAAAACTCTTAGAAGAAAACACAGGGGAAAAGCCTAACATTGAATTGGGCAATGATTTCTTTAATATGACACCAAAACCATAAGCAACAAAAGAAAAAAATAGATAAATTAAACTTCATCAAAATTAAAAACTTTTGTACATCAAAGGACACTAATAATATAATGAAAGGCAACCCACAAAATGGAAGAAAATATCTGCAAATCATCGGATAAGAAATTAATATCCAGAATATATAAATAACTCTTATAACAATAAAACTCAATAGTAAAAAACCTAATTAAAAAATGGGCAAAAGATCTGAATAGAGATTTCACCAAAGAACATATATGAATGGCCAAAAAGCACATGAAAAGATGCTCAACATCACTAATCATTAGAGAAATGCAAATCAAAACCACAATGAGGCCAGGCATGGTGGCTCACGCCTGTCATCCTAGCACTCAGGCAGGCCGAGGCGGGAGGATCGCTAGAGGTCAGGAGTTCAAGACCAGCCTGAGCAAGAGCGAGAGCCCCGTCTCTACTAAAAAATAGAAAGAAATTATCTGAACAACTAAAAATACATAGAAAAAATTAGCTGGGCATGGTGGTGCATGCCTGTAGTCTCAGCTACTTGGGAGGCTGAGGCAGAAGGCTTGCTTAAGCCCAGGAGTTTGAGGTTGCTGTGAGCTAGGCTGACGCCACGGCACTCTAGCCTAGGCAACAGACCAAGACTCTGTCAAAAAAAAAAAAAAAAACCACAATGAGATATCACCTTCATACCCACTAGAATGGCTACTACCACAAAAAAATAAATAAATAAATAACAAGTGTTGATGAGAATGTAAAGAAATGGTACCTCTGTGCATTACTGGTAGGAATATAAAATAGTGCAGCCACTTGTAGAAAACAGTATGGTGGATCCTCAAAACATTAAAAATAGAATTATCATATTACTCAACTAATCCATTTCCAGGTATATACCCAAAAGAACAAAAAGCAGAGACTCAAACACCCATGTGCATAGCAGCATATTATTCACAATGGACAAAAGATACCAACCCAGATGTCCCAGAAAACTGCAACTTAAAAATTTCAATCAAAAGCAATTCTCCTCTAAATTGTTCAAAATATTTAAGGCCAATCAAAACGCCAACAGAATTTTTTTGTGAAACTTCACAAGCTTATTCTAAAATTTATATTGAAAACAAAGGTCCAAAATAACCAATACACTCTTGAAAAAGAAGAACACGAAGAGGGGACTTACTGGATATTAAGTTTTAAAAAGCTATTATAATTAAGATGGTGTGGGATTAACATAGGGTACATAAACTAATGAATGAAACATAAAAGCCCAGATACAGACTCGTACATATACTGAAATGTGATATACGACAGAGGTAGCACTGCTGATGGAAAACAAATAAACATCTCAACAAATTGTGTTGGCATAATTGGATATCCATATGGATAAAAAATGAGATTGAATCTCTACATCACATCACACATATAAATCGATTCTAGGTGGATGAAAACCACATGAAAGGCAAAACTTTAAAAGGACAATAAACAAGTATATTTTACAACTTCCATTAAAGAAGGGTTTTGTAAACAAGTCACAAAAAGTCTTATCATTAGAGGAAAAGATTGGTAAATGTGACAACATTAAAATTAAGAACTTCTACTACTGAAAAATGCTATAAAAACTGGAACAAGATATTTGCAATCCAAACAACCAACGAAGGATACATATCTGCACATATAAAGAACTCATGAATTATCAAGAAAAAAACAAACCACCCAATTTTAAAAACAGCAAAAGACATGAACAAGTAATCCCTGAATAAGAAATATAGCCCATAAAATTTTTAAAAATACTCAACCATATTAGTAATTAGAAAAATGCAAATTAAAACCACAAAGAAATAGCATTTCATACCCACTAGACTAGCAAAAATTAAAGTCAGTAAATAGCAAGCATTGGTTGGTGATAATGTGGACCTAAGGGCATTCCTATTCACTGCTAGCAAAAATATAAATGTGATGTCCATTTTGAAAAACAATTCAACTTCAGGTGGAGTTTTAGTTTTCTATTGCTACTTGTATGGTTGAATTGTGTCCCCCAAAAAAGATATGTTGGTTCTAATCCTCAGGACCTCAGAATGTAACATTATTTGGAAATAGGATCTTTCCATGGCTGATCAAGTTAAAATGAGGTCATTAGTGTAGACCCTAATCCCATGTGACTTGGGTCTTTATAAAAATGGAAAATTTGGACACAAAGACAGACAAGCACAGCAGGAAGACTATGTGAACAGACACAGGGAGAATGCTGTGATGAAGGCAGAGGACAGGAAGACACATGTACAAGGCAAAGATTACCAGCAAACCACCAAAAGCTAGGAGAAAGGCATGGAAAAGATTTTCCCTCACAGGCTTTAGAGAGAACCAACCCTGGCGACACCTTGATCTTGGACATGTAGCCTCCAGAACTGTGAGACAATTAATTTCTGTTGTTTAAGCCACCCAGTTTGTGGTACTTTGTTATAGGGGTCCTAGCAAACTAATACATTCCTGTAACAAATAACCACAAACTAAACAGCATAAAACAACACTAATTTATTAGCTTATAGTTCTGTAGGTCAGAAGTCTGACACAGATCTCACTAAGCTAAATCAAGGTGTTGGCTGGGCTTCATTACTTTCTGGGAACTCTAGGCAAAAATCTGTTTCCTTGACGTTTTTAGCTTCTAGAGGCTGCTTGCTTTCCTTGGCTCATGGTTCCGTTTGTTCCATCGCCAAAGCTAGCCAAAGTGGCTGAGAGTCCTCACATTGTATTATTCCAACCCTGCTTCCACTGTCCCATCTCTTCTCCCATCTCTTCTGCCTCTCTCTTTCACTTTTTAAGGACCCTTGTGATTACACTGCACCCACTCAGATAATCCTGAATAATCTCCTCATCTCAAAATCCTTAACTTAATCCCATCTCCAAAATCTGTTGTGCTTTGTAAGGTAACATAGTCACAAATTCCAGGGATGAGAATGTGGACATCTTTAGGGTGCCAGTATTTTAACTACCATTGCATGGTAAAGTTGAACAAGACCATATCTCACGACTCAGCAATTCTACTTCTACACACACACATGCAGCAGGAGATATTAGGTTATTAATATGAAATGTCTCACTTCCTTAAGTACTAAGTTTGACAGTTGTTATCTCTGACATTTCACTTTGATCCTTCTCGTTTTATTTTTATTGTGAAGGTACATCCTCAGTCTTTCAAATGCATGGTTTGGCTTGTGATTATCTTTCAAGTTTTTTTAGAGCAATTTTTGTGAAACCATGGGTTAAAAATCCGTGTTATTTTCAAATATGAGTTTCATCATGGAACCAATGGAAAGCAGACAACTCAAAATATCAACAAAGTGTTTGGGAAGGATGTGATTAATGAACACACAGTATATCGATGGGTTGAGAAGTTCCATTCTGGTGAGTTTAACCAGAATGGAACACGTGGCTTGAACATGAGCCACGTGGGTAACCTGAGACCAAAGTGGATAATGATGAGCTGAAAGCTGTAGTGGAAGCAAATCCATCTCAACCTATCTGTGAATTAACAGCAAAGTTTGACGTTACTATTCCAACAATATCGGACCATTTAAAACAAATCAGCAAGGTAAAGAATCTGGATAGATGGGTTCCGCATGAATTAAACGAGCGTCAAAAGAGAAGTCGTCTCAAAGCTTGCCTTTCTTTGCTGTTACGACATAAAGGCGAACCATTTCTACACTGTATTGTGATGTGTGATGAAAAATAGATTCTTTTTGACAATCACAAGCATTCAGCACAATGGTTGGATAAAGATGGAGTGCCCAAACACAGACCAAAACCAAATATTCATCAAAACAAGCTAATGGTATCTGTTTGGTGATATAGTGCTGGTATTATCCATTACAGCCTCGTGAAACCTGGTCAACTGATCACAGCAAAGTATGTCTACTGCAACCGACTGGACGAAATGATGAGGATGCTTGCGATTAAGCAGCCAAGATTGGTCAACAGAGACAGGCCAATCCTCTTGCAGGACGACACTCGACCACAATATTTACAAGAATGTTCATAGCAACATTGTATAGAATAGCAAAAAACTAAAAACCACCTAAGGGCTTATGAACAGTGTAATGGATATTTATTATGTTCATATAATGAAATACTATACAGCATTAAAGAAATGAACTACAACTATCTGCATCAACATGGATAAATCTTAGAAAATGTCAAGCAAAAAAAAGTTAGAGAAGAACACATGTAGTATGATTCTATTTATCTAAAGTCCAAAATCAGACAATACTAAATAATATATATTATTTAGGTATACATTCATAGAGGGCTATAATTATAAAGATAAGCAAGGGAACAAATATCAAAAAAAACATGATAGAGGTTTTATTTTGGGGCAGAGAGAAGGGGATATAAGAAAGGTTGGGTGGAAGCGAGGGCTTCAAAGGAAATGAGCAGAGTACATGACTTTTCTTCTTTTATTGTTTTATTTTTTTCTTAAGCCATATAAACATATATATATAGTCTTTCATGTATGTCATTCCTCATTAAAAATTTAAATCCTAAGTAAATTTAAAATATGCTGAATGCAAGTTGTATGAAATGTAAGGGAAGAAGAAGTAGCCAAACAATCTACTGTAGCTGATGGAGGAAGGTGAATCTACAAAGTTAATATACCTCCTAAGTAAATCAAGGATAGATGGAAAGTTCTAGGTTGTAAAAGAAAAAAAAAAACAGTAGGAGATACATTCTTCTGTCCCATGCTCTAAGAACAGCCTTCTAACGACCACCAAAGTAAGCATGGATCAGTTTGTAAATAACAAGATGAACACCAATTCAGTGTTATAAACTATCAGGAACTACCCACAGACAGAACCTAGGTCTCCTAAAGTTCTGTTTGGCTAAGACAGTTGTTCAGTTTGTTTTGTTTAAATTGAATGCCTTCAAGGAAAGCAGGCAATAGTCAGTTCACTTCCATTCTTCCTACTCTCCTTTTCACCCTCCCCTCTTTCCTCAACATATAACATAAATATATTAACGTTATGTAGCTGGCCCCTCAAGGCACTGAGTTTGAGAGCAGTTGCATCCTTACAAGTCACTCCGAAATAACTATATCAGGAGTTTATCTTCGAGATTATTATTTTCAAGAATCCCTCCTTACTAACTCTCTCTCTCTCTTCTCTTCCACTACTGTCCCCCAGCTCCTTTAACCAGGAACATTGCTTTTTATCACAAAAGTGGAGATACTTGGCAAAATTAAGTACAGCCTTGGAAACCTATAAATAATGGCAGGTACATGTGCTCTTTATGGAAAGTATAGGTGGACTAGGAGTCAAGACTAGGTTCTAATTACTGTTTTCTCAGTATCTCACAGTATAACCCTGAGCCAGTTATTTTTTCTCTCTCTGGGGTTCAATTTCTTTCCTTTCTACGTAATGAGCAGATTTCAATCAGATAAACTCTAAATCTCTCCTATATCTTCTATATTTATACAAACATTTATACTGAAATAAGTTTTTCCAGCAAGTATAAACTTTTCCTACTTTGGATGGGGTATAAGAAGGCAGAAGAGTGTGCTAGGGAAACAGGCTGACTGGTAAGGGAAAGAGAATGAGAGATGGGACTGCCACTAAGGAGCATAGAGTCTGAGGACACACTTTTCAGTTTTGCTTATGGTTACCTTCCACTTGGTGTATGAAAATACAAACTATGGAGATGTTACTATATCATGCAATATAATGAAAATATTCTGTCACACATTAACACTGCTTCACATAGTTTGCCAATTTTTATTTTTAAATATGGCCCACTCTGCTATAATGGAGTTTGGTTTCAGCTTATATATTAATTGGAGTATCAGTGTACTGTCTAAAGATGTCTTAATCTTATTTGCTCCTTCAAGGAGATTTTGGCAAATAGGAATGGTAAAAAGCAAAACGAAAAAATCCACATGCACAATAACAAGAAGCAGCCCTCAAACAGCTAGAACCAAGGATGGATTCAGGAAGGGAGCGTTCCATTCGCTCTAGAATGCTTTTAAAAAAATAAATAAACGAAACGAAACAAAAGGCTAAGAGCAGGTTATGAAGGACTTTGCAAGTAAGGGTCAAGGGCATGAACTGTGGACAATGAAAAGCCATGAAAGATTTTTAAACTAGAAGGAGAGACTTGATCAAATTTGTGTTTTTGAAAGATAATTCTGATGGCAGAGTACATACAATATTTATAAAATAGAGTATAAGATTTTACGTAGGTGGATATTTTACCACAAACTATTAACATGAAATTAGAATAGCTAACATTCACTCACTGAAGCCATAAAATAAATTTCACAAATACTACAGTATTCTTAAAGAAACACACAGCAGCAGGGTATGCCTTGCAAATTTCTTAGGTGGGTAAATAATCACTTATACTTTCAAATCTCTTTTTTTTTAAGTCCTCATACTGTATATGTATGCCTTTTTCAAATAAAATTAACACTTTAAATAATATTTATGGACATTAAGCCCACAGAATTTTTCAATATTTACCTAACCATTTAGAAAGCACTTAGCATTCTAGGTATAGAAAAATATCTCACACACTAACTTAAGCCTTTCCAAACCTGGTATTTACCAAATCTCACACAAAGTGATTTCATTGAAAAGCTGAAAACTACATTGTAGAATATACAATTAAAGTGGTATAGAAATGTAGCTTGTTCAATTCTAGTCAAAGCTTCTATGAATACAACTGATTTTTTTAACTTCCTATTGTTAGTTTCAGCTGACTCCTAGCAAATAAATTACAAACTTAGTGTTTCTTTCCATTAACCCACCAAAGCAGCACACAGTCAGCAGTAACTAGATTTAAACTTTAAATGTCTAAGTGTTTTGCTAACAACAACAAAAAAAAAAAAACCTTAGGAAGAACTGACCCATATACAGCATTTGAATAAAATATTATAAATCTAATCTAATTTTATGAACATGTGCCATTATTTTTCAGCCTAACATAACGTCCCAAAACCTAAAAATTACTTAAAATCTATTCTTACACAATTAAAAACATTTATATTGATACGAGTTTTCAAGTGATTTTCAATAATAATGTTTAAATTCTTAAGGAAATGAAAAGGTGCAATAATTTCGTTACCATCAAAAAAATGAAACCACATATACTTTTTAAAAGAAATTTCTATCCAAAAAACAGAATATTTTGCTCATCTTTTCCAGTTACTACACCTCAGAAAATACAGGTTAGCAATATCAAAATTCAACATTTAAATAAAACTTCAAGAATTACTAACTTGTGACATTTTATTTATACTTTTATTTATACTTTACCAAAAGTGTAAACTAACTAAAAGAAATTAATTTTAGTTGGAAGGTATTATAGAATTCATCTACTGGGATCCTCTGATTTGACAGGATACTGAGACTCAGAAAGGTTCACTGATTTTTCCAAGACTAAACAGCTGAGCCAAGACTTTAAGCTTCAATCCTTAGCCTTTGAATCCAGGGTATTCTCCCCTATGTCAAATTCTACCTAAAATCTTTTCATCTTCCTTCATTTTCTGAAATAACAGTGTTTTGACAATTGTCACATATAGCACTTTGAAAATTAAAAAAAATCTCTTGATCCTTTACTTCCATAAAAATACCGGTTTCCCCTTAATATCTTTAACAGAATATACATGCAAACAAAAACCACACATCCACTGTTAAACTTCAGGAACAAGCATAAATAAAAATTCTTGTTATTACAATCTCTGCTAAGTTAAAAATATCCTTTTCTGGTAATGTCAAAATAGAATTACTCTGTGACACTTAACATTAAGTAACCACGTATAAACCCCTTAACAATTAGCATATGTTTTAAGTCCCCAAAAATGTTCCTATGCAAGGTAGAATGTGAATAAGGGTTCTCTGCACTAAAAAAATATGCCCTTTTTAGAAGCACAAATTCTATTTTCGTCTAATACAAATAATAAATGAAGCTACCTGATATAATACCACACCTAAAGGTTGAAAAAGGCTGCTGTGATGGAAAGAGCACCACACTAGAATTAAGAAATTTTCCACACACAAGAGTCCAAACATAATTAACCATATCAACAAATTACAATTAAAATATGTTAAACTGTTAAATTCAGGAAAATTGTCCACAAATGTGATGGAATTGTGCTAAAACACTTTTCCAGTGTTAAAAAATGCAATCTCTTCACATATAGTCAAAAGTCAAATGTTATTCCATTCTATGAAAACAGTTTATACTACTTTGCTCTATGATGAATCCTCTCAAAACAATTTTTCTTCTGATACACATTTTGCTAAGCACTGTCTATTAACACTGGTAGTAAACTGAGAAAACAAAAGGCATAACAAAATTTTTTCAAGCATTTGACCAAATAACTATAGACTACAAAAGTGGCCTCTGAGGCCATTTCAAGAAGCAAAATGTTGTGTCATTGAACACTACAGATCAGTATTAAACATGTCATAAAATCAATGTAGCAGCTTGAAGATTATTTTGAAGAGAACACAAGGGACAAAAACTCAAAAAAGAAGAGAGAAGAATGCATCAAATGTAGTAAGGACAAGAAACAAAATTTTGTCTCCAATATACCAGCTCCCATAATCAAAAACATCTGAAAACTTATGGTATACACACCTACTCTCCTACTTAAACAAAACCTCTACATTTACCCTTTCAGTTGTGCAGAACACAGCATTGAGAACTGAAAAATGTCATCAAATCCCATCACTGCCACTTACTAGACATGTGAAGTTGGGTTATCTCTATAAGCTTTGATTCACTCATCTCTAAATAAAGATTAATGTCACCAACCAAGCAGGGTTCTTGTGAGGATCTCAGACAATATATGTAAAGCATTTTGCACTTAGTAAATGCTCAATAAATAGTAGCTATACTTAATGAGTTGCTTGGTGATGTGGTCAGGTAGGTTTTCCAACACTTCATAAAGATGCAAGTTCATTCCCTGTTAATTTCAATTCCTTTAAAAAACAAAAATATGTAAATGTAGGGGAGAAAAATGGAAATGCTTTTGGCATCTTTCCAGGCATTACTGAGTTTAAAGGTTAAATTGCCAAAACATTCTCCTAATTATGCAACAAATACACACAATCATGAGTCTGTAAAAGATTGTATTAGCCTATACTGCTGTCTTTTCATCTAAATTAATAAGTCTCATTTCCAAAGCTCATCACTGTTCTTTTAATTATAAGATCTCAGCTTCCTCCTCTCGATTATCATCAATAGTAACAAAATCCCACTTATTAAAATTCTTATATGTATTCCCTCATTATAAAGGCTGTCCGTTAACTTTGGGTAGACATCATTGTAACAGCAAACAGAAAAATGACACCAAAAAGACATATATCAGAGTATGCCAAAAGTGGGAGTAGTCATCTATTAAACAAACGATTCTCCTCATCCTTCTGAGAACTCATCGAATGCATAAAGTATTTAAAAAGTGCCATATGATTAGTGGGCTATTTCATTTCTACTCAAAGATAAAAGGTACTTGCTTCTACACATTAAAAAAGCGTCCTATGTTTTGGAATCCTTTCCAGAATAAAATTTTATTTCCTTCCCTCCCCATTCTGGAAGTTAACATGTTTTCAAATACGCTACTTCAACTCCGGAACTGAAGCGATAAACCTGCCCCGCTTCCTTACCAGACCTTGCTTTCTGGTCAACATACCTGTTCTCTCGAAATACAAGGCAACGAAGGTCTCCTGAACATTTTGCAACTGCCACCGTAGTGACTGGCTGCAGTTTCGCCTAGCGACACGCAGCTGGACCTCCTCCGGGGTCTGATCACAGGCACTTTTTCTTCGGTGGTACTGGCCAACCGAGGATGATGAGGCGCTTCCCTGATTTGAAAGAAGTGATCCAACCCCAGGGCCAGCAGGCTTCCAGCGCCCCCCACCAGGCAGGAGAGCAGCGGCCTGAGGGCTGAAGGCAGCAGTCCGAGGCTGGTGAAGGAGACCCACCAGACGAAGCTGGTGAAGAGCAGCACCAGGATGCTGTGCTGGAGCCTCACCCGGTGCGCGAGCGTCAGCAAACACACACAGCTCAGCACCACGAGCAACCTGCCCGCCACCGCCGGGGGCGTGTGCGGGACCGGATCGGGGACCCCTGCGTCCCCGTCCCCCCAAGACCAAGACCACCACTGCCACACCAAGAAGTCCCCCAAGTAACAGCAGGCGGGCAGCGCCAGCAGCCACCAGGAGCCGCCGCTCCGGCCCGGGCCGGGTCCCCGCTTGGTCCGGGCCAGGAAGCAGGTGAGGAAGAAGAAGGCACAGGCGATGCTGAAGAGGGGGCTGAGGCTGTGCGAGCACACGCTCAGCAGCGTCCGCAGCCGGGCGGCCCCGGCAGCCCAGCTCTCGGGCCCCGCGCCGAGCAGCAGGGCGAGGACAAAGGCAGCCAGGGCGCCCAGCGAGAGGCGCGCCCGGCAGAAGGGGGAGCCGCGCCGCGGCTGCTGGGGGGAGGCCGGCGGCGGCCTCAGCTCCACGTTGCAGAAGCGGCAGAGGTGGAAAAAGAAGCCACGCGGAGGGTCCTGCCGCAAGGGGCTCACGCAGCTCTTCACGTAGCCGTTCCTCAGACTCTCGGGGGGCGAGCCGGCCCCGTCCGGCTGCTGCGGGCACCGCATGGCTTTGGCGTCTCACTCGTCCCTCCTCAGGGCCGGGACCGGGGTGGCCGCAGGGCTCAGAACCCCCAGCTCGTAGCGCAGCGGCCGCTGACACTCCCGGACCCCCGCCCCCGCGTTCGGGGCGCCCCCCGGCTGGCAGCGCGTCAGAGCTGCGCCCGCCGCCGCAGCCCCGGGTCCCCGCCGCGCGGGCTGAGGAGCGGCGGAGTCCGCGACATGCTGGCTGAGGAGAGGGGCGAAAGGGGCTTCTCTCCCGGATCGCTTCGGCTGCCTCCGCCTTTTCCCTCGGGCACCTCTCGGAACTGTAGTCTCGGTGTCGCCTCCCAGCTCCCTGGCTGTAACAGTTACCTCACGGCCCTAGCCTGGTCCGTTGGGCGCGCGAGCGGCGGGCGGGCGCTCCTCCCCCGCGGCTGCCCCGGCCGGGCGCGCGCCCCGCCCGCCACCGCGCGCGCCCGCGCCCCGTCCCCCGGCCTCCGGGGCCGCGGCCGCCGGACGGGGACGCGAGCCTGGGACCCCGCCGCTCGAGAATTCCCCGGCGGAGCAGAGCGCTGTCGCGGCAGTCAGGAGACCAGCCGGGCCTGGGGGAGACAGACGAGGTCATCTTCGGATGGAAGGGGACAGCCCGTTATCCTGGGTCCCCAGGCGTGCACATTCCGTTTGAGGGTAAGTCACACACCGGGGTCTTGGGGGAAAAGGGCGTTTGTGGTCCCTAAGGGGAGTGCACAGTAGGGATGCCAAGCTAAGGGGAGGAGTGGGGGGAGCCGCCTCAAAGCTCAGCCCAGTTGGGGGTGGGTCCTTGGACTGTGTGAGCAAAGCGGTGACCTGGTGAGGACCAGCCACCACTAAGGCCATGGCGAAAAACCCTAATCATTGTGGCTAAGTCTAGCCTCGAAAGCGACTTGAATTCTTGGGCCACGCAGCAGGCCCAGGATCTTGCAGTAGCTCTTAGGGAGAAGCGTGCACGTGGAATGCACTCTGGGAGCATCTGGGTCTTGCTCAAGAACTATCTTTACAAGGGAGGAACCAATGCCCCACCTCCACTTTGCATCCTTGCCATGCATACCCACTGGTTCACATCTTGTATCCCCCGCTCCTCTTTCCAGATTGAAAGCTTTTTCACTGTAACAGCATGTTGGGGAGAGGGAGTATAGGAGTCTTCTCCAAGACCACTCTCCAGTTTGAATCTGTTGGCCTTGAAAGAAGCCAAATAAGATGCTATCTGTGAAGTACTGGTGAAACTAGCAACACTAGCAAACACTGACTGGAAAGCGAGAAGAAAAGAACTTTGCTGTACGGAAGGGACTGCTTTGGAATCTAACCAATCATAACTACCTTAGAGAGTGAACTGTTTCCCTCCACCAAAACTCTCCCTTCAACCTCATAACAGGCCTGCATTTCTCAAAGAGCTAATTGCACATTTTTTCCAGGAAAATGAGAACCTTACTGTGTGATAAATCCTACAAACAGGCCCGTTTTTCACCAATTAATCTGTGCCCGCAGCCATGACCTAAAACAGACATTTTCGTATATGATCATAGTTCACATGCGTGGCAGAAATCACTGAAGAAATTAGCACAAGAATTTGAGTAAGATGAAAAAGTCCAGAATTCCCTTTTCTGTATAGTGGATAAAGGAATAAATGTTTCATAGAGTTTTCTAATTGATTACCCAAATGCTTTCCTAAAAGATAAAAATCTATCAGATCTTTTTTCCAGCATGACAATTGAAAGCAAAAAAAAAATGCTCATTTCAGCAAAACTCAGCAAATACATTTTTTAAATGATGTGCGTAGAACTCATCACCATGGGTTAAAGGTTAAAACAGGAGACTTAATGGATACATTTTGAGCTTGTACAGAAGGGCATGAAAAAACTAGCACAAGCATATTACTGAAATTACATATTACTGAAATGTCCATTATAAATTCCAAAGAAAATAATAAATTGATTTTAAAATTAGAACAAATTCAGATTAAAGTTTTTTGTGAGCTTTTTTTTTTTTTTAATCTGAAGTTGTCATGTGAGATAGGATAGGCATCTTAAGGGAAAGTGGTGAACTAGAGATCCTGTTTCATGAGTTTTAGTCCAGCCCTAGGCACTCATACCCTGGCATTATTAAGCAAGTCACATAACTTTTACAGGCGTCATCCTTCTCCAATGTAAAATAAAGCAATTTAATTTAGATAACCTTTGAAATCCCTTCTGGTTTTAAAAAGCTCTGGTTTCTGAGATCAGACAAGATCAGGCACGTTCAGGGTAGTATGGCCATATTCTGTATGCCAAAAATTTATAGGCATCCTTAGGATTCATCTTTCAGATTGCCAAGACCAATCTTTTGTATTATTTGTACCACCAAACTAAACCAAACTCTCAGTGTTGACAAGTAAAAATAAAGTGATTTTTATCAAAGGACTATGTTCTGAAAAATAAAATGAAAAGCCCTCTTCATGAAATTGTTTTACTTCCCAATTCTTTGGCCTTCTTTCAGCTATTATTCAGGTTTTTGTGATGCTAAAAGCCCAACTCTTCCAATAACCCATAGTTGGAATGTATCCCTCTAAACGCCAACCCAGCACCTCAGAGGATTCTAAAATAAAATGTAAGAGCGTGACCAAAGACTATCAGTTTACTTAACTAAATATATGCACAAAAAGAATGAGCTAGCTATGTTTATAGCTACTCCCTTTTCTGTTCACAGTCTTTGTCAAAGATTATCACTAGGCCACATTTCTTAGATGTCAAATTATTTAATTATTCTCCTGCCAAACTTCAACCAATAAATGACTTAGCTCTTGTCTTTAGGTTCAAGAATTTATGACCATTATCTGTGGTGAAAAAAACCTAAAGTCACAGTATACCTTTGACTTTTCTCAGAACTCTACCCCAGCCTTATTTTACCTGACTTTGCCTTTCCTCACATCTTGACCATGATCTCTCCACACTCTCCTTGTTTGACGACCAATTGCATGGGTTCCTTACTTACTACCCAGCTCCCAAATCATGCTGGAGCAATGCAACCCCCTGTGTATTCCTCTTTTCTAATTTCTCAAATTAGAAAAGTGACTGACAATGTTTTAAATATCAAAGAAACTTTTCAGGAATAGATAGTTTATTAACCAGTATCATTGAGACTCCAAATTTATAAAAGTAGAGTCTTCCCATAAGATACACGAAAAAGTTTTGAAAGAATGAAAGTATTAAAATTTATAAGCTTGTAGTTAAAAATAAAAACAGACTAGCTTTTCTCTTATATAGAAAGGATCATTCTGTTTTCATTGTGGACTGGCAACGTTGTTGCCCAAGTGTGTCAATACCTATTTTCCTCCCAGCTAATACTCATCTCAGAATTTGAACCTCATTTTGACTCACTTTTAGTTCATCTCAACAAGTATTTTTAGTTATTGCAGCTTAATCTGCAAGATAGAACATATGCATATGGACTATTAAATATCATAAGAGAATGAATATATGTACAGTGTGTCAGGACTATTTAAGAAGAAAGGAATCATTTTCTTCTAGAGTCTCCCCACTGTGTGGTTGTCTCTGTTGTTCTCATGATTTGTTCTCCACTACCAGTTCTGTCTGGTTCTCTCCCTTACTGTCTTCTTCCTTTCTCTCCCCAGTGTCTGTACAGATGACCATCTTCTGATCTCTCTCCCTTCCCCTCTCTCCCTCGCCCCCTGTCTTTCTTCTCTATATTTAATTCCCTCCCTTGTTTTACTTCTTCAGTTCTGCTATGTACCATCCCCCTCCACCAACATTTAATCTCTCTCCCTTAATGAATGCATTCATTCATTCAGCATTTGTTATGGACGTGGCATTGTGCTGGACACTGGGCTAGATGACAAAGACAGTAATAAAGGTGTGGTTCCTTAGTCTAATGGAAGTTAGAAGAGTAAAAAGACTGTTAGAGCCCATTATAACAGGAGCTGTGATATAGAGGTAAGTAGCCTCAGTATACTCTGGGAGTTCAGGGGAGGGGTGCAGTGAGTAAGGAGTAATGCTCTGGGGGAGTCAGAGAAAGTGATTTCTGAGCTCAGTACTGAAAGGTGAACAGAAGTTAACTAAATAAAGTTGAGAAAAAGAAAATCTGAGCAAAGGAAACAAGCAAGTGGAAAAATCTGGAAGAATGCAACCGTAGTGCATTTAGATAACTCCAGCATCCTATGGCTGGAGTGTAAGGTATGAGGACAAAAAACAAAAGCATAAGGTATGAGGGAGTTAGAAAGATGGTGTGGCCCTAATATGGAACTGGAGTTTATTGTTACTATTTGTTATATAAAGGTTTATGTTCTGTTATCACATTTGTTCATTTACATGGCTATGTCTACAACATACTCTTCAAATGCAAGAATTCTGTCTTATACTTAGCTCAATCTCTATGCCTAGCACAGTGCTGAACTTTTTTTTTTTTTTTTTTTGGAGACAGAGTTTTTTTGAGACAGAGTCTCACTCTGTTGCCCAGGCTAGAGTGCCATGGCATCAGCCTAACTCACAGCAACCTCAAACTCCTTGGCTTAAGCGATCCTCCTGCCTCAGCCTCCCAAGTAGCTGGGACTACAGGCATGCACCACCATGCCCGGCTAATTTTTTCTATATATATTTTAGTTGGCCAGATAATTTCTTTCTATTTTTAGTAGAGACGAGGTCTCACTCAGGCTGGTCTCAAACTCCTGACCTCAAGCGATCCACCCGCCTCGGCCTCCCAGAGTGCTAGGATTATAGGTGTGAGCCACCGTGCCCAGCCTAGTGCTGAACTTTTATGCCTAGCAAGTTCTCAGCTTTTTCAAGTGTGTTTATATTTCTCAAAACAATTTTAATAAATCAGATTTTAGTTGTATGTCCTTTGATTTTTTTTGCTTTATTAATGAATTTTAATAGAAAACTCTTAAAATATGATTTAATAAAAAAAGCTTCTATATTTTTATTGAAAAATATTTATTAACATTCATTTGCACCAAATCAGTAAAAGAACCCTTTATCTTACATTTATAAAAACATTATACATGTGTTTATGTTTGATTTAACTTTCAACATAAAATAAATGGTTAAAAGATGTATAAGTGATTTTTTATTTTAATTCAAGTGATGATATCTGGATTTTGTTTGCTATAAAAGCATATATTCTAGTACTTTAAGAATTTTCCTTTTTCGGTGTCTGGTTTTCAGAGCAACAATTGTATCTATGACACAAACTTACCATTATAATTTTTAAATATAACAACTGGTAAAAGTATTAAATCTATAACTATTAACCTGAAATTTCCTAGATTTTTTTGTTTAAACCTAAAACCTGAACCTTGAACAATAAACAGCAATGCAGACTCTTTCCAAGTTTTCCTGTTCCCTCCTTAGACAAGCAGTAGTTTCTTCAGCTCTGGCTATCCCAGCAGATCTGAAGGATCACAGCCACGACGGTGGCAGCCTACCGTTGACACTGAACTTGTGGTTAATTGTGGAGTTCTGCCACAAAACCACCTCACTACCACAAGCTGGATACTTGCCCAGGAGAGTGACAAACTGCCAGGCCAAGCAATCTACAGGAGGCAGCAAGAGCAAACTGCCTTTTACCCCAGACAGCAGGCATTTCTGGATTCCAAGTGGAGCCAGCAGTGGGGCACACCAAAGAGAAATTTAGAAGTATGATTTCTCCACTAAACCTACTTAAAATGTATTCATGCCATTTTGCAAGAAAAGCTCAAAACAGTTCATCCAGTTCATTGTCTAGGATCATCAGTAAATATGAGATCATTCTTTTCATTAATAAATTTTTTTAAATAGGCATACGACTGGAAATAAAATTATAGTTACATTACTGTTAACTGCTAAGTGAACCACCTACATATGATCATTGCAAATAGGAGCAAATACTGTGTCTTTGTGTGTGTTACTAAGCTGTGCACAGCAGCTCTAGAAACCTTGTCTGAAAGGCAAGGCAGCATGATGTGAAGAAAGGAAACTTTAGCATCATTCTGATCTGGTTACCACTTTGTAGCTGCATGATCTTGGAGGTTACTTAATGTTTCATGTTACTTACAACATCTATGAAGTGGTAATAACAATGTCTACCTCTTAGGTTTATTATTATGGATTAGATTAAATTACATATGTAAGGTAACTAACAATGAGTAGATGCTTAGTAGATGTAAATTACTTTTTTTTTCTTACATCCGCCCTGTTCCTTACCATCCCACATCCCTTCAGGTTTTCCCAGGATTCTATTAATTCTGAGTTTTTCGAAGGAGATCTCCAGATTATATAATTGTTCAACTCTTTTTCAAGGCTGGCTTTTAATGTTATTTCATTTAACTAAGTCTTTGCCTTACTAACTAGGCAATCAAATAGGGTAAATTGGCAGCTCTCTTTCATCACAAAGCAAGTGCTACAGGGGTTTTAATGCCTCTGTTCTAATTTACCATAAATGCAAAATTCTTAATGCATTAATATTTAAGGAATAACTATATATTGTTATCATAACTTTGTGGGCCTATATATCTGAGATCTCATTCTGCAGAAAAGATGTTGATTAGGGCCTATATGTGGTAACATGGAAAAACAGAAAAGAAATCAAAGCTTAACAACAAATTTCATCCATAATAGCATTAAACATAATGAAGACCAGAAAATATTTATATTTTCAAATGTTTATTCATTGATTCAGCATGTACTAGGCACTACCTAGATACCAAAAGTACAAATATGAATAAGATATAGTCCCTGCCCTCAGTTTGGTAGAAGAGAAAATACGTAAACAAGTACAGCACAGTGTGAAATGCTCTAATAGCATTCTTACCAAAGACAGTGGTAGGACAAAGAAGAGTTCATAGATGAAGAGATGCTAGCCTACCTATTGAAGAATAATTAAGGGGTTCCCAGGTAGACAAAGAGAAAGTAGAGCATTCCAGACAGAGAGCAGTATGTACAAAGCCATGGAGGCATGAAAACATCATGGGCATTTCTGGAACTGAAAACAGGTTGGTATGCTGTACTGAGCATGGGCATTTCTGGAACTGAAAACAGATGGAGGGAGGATGAGCATGGAAAATGAGGCTGGATAGATGGGTGGAAACCAAATCATGGGAAGCCATATGGGCCCACTCTGAGAAGCCTGGGTTTTATTCTGTGGGTGATAAGGAAGTGTTAAAGGTTTTAATGCAAAGAGGCATGATCAATTTTAATTGCATTTAGTTGTTTAATTGCATTTCAAAACTCAATACTGGTACTGCATGAAGGGTAGCTTGAAAGAATGTGAGGCCAAAGCCAGGAAAATCATTTAAGAAACCATTAGAATAGGCCAAATGAAAGATAAAGTTCTGTAAGGCAATGGCAGTAAATTTGGAAAGGAAGGATTGAATGAGTAGCAACTACAGAATTTTCTGATCAATTCCATAGATTGGGATGGGGGAAAAGGACACTGTGAAGAGGGTACCCAGGGTCTAGCCTGGGTGACTCTAGTACCTTGAAACCAGTGACCAGAATAAGAAGTACAAGAGAAATAATTGAGAGTAAAGATTATGGGTTTCATTTTGAACAGGCTGAATTCAAGTGGAAATGTTTCTTGGTTGTTGGATATATGAGTCTGAAACTCAAGAGAGCAATCTGAGCTAGAGATAATAGTTTGGAATCCTATAGTGTATAGGTAGAAGTGGAACCCTGGGGGGAAAATGAGATATCCCCTAGGAGAATTGATAATGTGAGAAGAGAAGAAGATCAATTTTTGAACTCTGTGGAATACCAACATGTAAATGATAAGGAGAAAATGAATTGCTCAAAAGGATGCCTGAAAAGAAGTAGCAAAGCTAAAGAGAAAACCAGGCAGGAGTGGTGTCACAAACCAAAATAAGGACGTTTCAAGAGGAAGGACAAAAAATATAAAATACTAAGTTCCAAAAAGATGAGAACAGAAAGTCATTGTCAACCCTATGTGAAACAGGTGCCATAGTTGAGGCAGAAGCCAGATTGCAGTGGATGGAGGAATAAATTCATACTTACATTGACATTAAGAAAAGAAGATTTCATTTTTAAAAGTTTTTCCAGGAAAAAGCTTTACCTTTAGTTTCATCATTACTTTTGTTAGTTTTAGCTAAAAAAAAAAAATTTTAAGTAGCTTACTGATAAAATATAAAGTCCACATGCACCCATTGCTGTCCTGTATTTAAAAAAAAAAGTTGAAAATAACAGATTCCACTTAATGGTATACTACCTGCAGTCTTCCCTACATTTTTATAAATAGGTATTATAAACAAGCACTTGTTTTCTATGCATAGTGGTATCCTACAAATAAAGCAATAAGAAATATTACAGTGAGGTTATAGGGTCCATATAATACAGGAACAAATAGAAATGTCTAACATAGCTCTGAGAGATTTAAAAAAAAAACTAAACAGTTATTATACAGCTTCAATGAGTAGTATAATCTTAGTCTGATTCTTTTTTCCTGTACCCCTTTGAAGTCAATGAGAAATCTCCATTTTTTAAAAGATTGAGATGATAAGATCATTTAAGGGGTCTTGTTCAATATTCTTTGTTTAAAATCACTGTATTTTTACCAACTCTGGAAATAGTAAACACACAACTAGATCTACTAATGAAAAACAAAATATAGATTTACATATTTAGGGAATTTTTTTAAATGTCTGGTCATATAATTCAGACAAAAGCAAGAGAATTTTATGTCCTTTTCCTGCTAAATAACCAGGATTAACTGCAGTGTTCCAGTTCTTAACCTAACATCAATCTTCACTAGAATTATGCTTGGACTGCTCCCAGTGACAACTCTCTAGCATGGTTTGGTGCTTTGGTAACTATATTAAACATAAGTGCAAACTGTGAAAAATAACAAGAACTCTTATATAAATTCAAGGTTTTAATACTGTATTTTGGGGATGTATAATCATGTTTGAAAGGACTAACATCCACTCTGATATGAACAAGACTTTAAACAAATCAAAGCTATGGCTCTTTAACCAGTAAACCTCACGGTTATGGATGATTTTATTCCTTAGTGACTCTCCTTTTTACAGGTGAAAAAGTTTACATCAGATTTCCTCTCATTATAACCTCTCAAATGTTGTCCAGACCAGCAACCCACTCTCTTTAAACAAATACCAGCCAACCAGGAAACCATGAGGTTTTATTGTGCTATAAAATAGACCAGACATTTCTAAACCTTCATAGGAATGAACCTGACTAAATCTTTACTAAAAATAGTTTCAAAATAAACTATGGTCTCCAAGTTTCTCTAACAATCAAAATTCTTTCATCCTTCATCAGTCTCATTCTCAAGCTCTTTATTTTTCCAGAGCTACATTGCAGGAACTAAAGGTTCCAATTCTATTCTCTTACTGGGATGTGAGATTAGAGAAAAATGTTAGCTTCATTCCCTATATACATTCACGTTTGTCAAAATTCTGTTTCAAATTTTTTTGTACACTACCAGCCCATAAATCATCTGCTACTTCTTATATCATGGATATAGAAAGCCTAAATTTTGCAAAGAATTAAGTGGTATCTTTACCTTGAAAAAATATTTCCGCTTTGATTCCATTCAGCAAATATTTATTAATTTAAGCCTTGTTCTAGGTACCCTCAAGGAGTGTGTGTTGAATGCATGTGCATGTTGCATTCATGTGTGTATTACATTTGTGTGTGTGCATATGTTGGAATGGGGTCAGCTGTAAATGGTCAGTGGGGAACAAGACATACACAAATAACTATAATACAAAATGAGATATCCTAAGAGATAGCCAGATTGTAATGGGGATCAGGAAGGCTGACACGATGTAGGTGGGATTTAAAATCTGGCTTAAAGAATGAGTAGGATTTAGAGATAAGAAAGGATGGCATTGCAAAGAAGAAGAAAAGCATAGAAGTGAAGAAAGTGTTTGTGGAGCCACTGTTTTATCAGAACATAAAGTTGAAGAATGATAAAAATAAAATTATTATGAAGCAACTACAGCATGTCAGGTCCTTTAATCCTCTAACTCTAATCCTCACAACAATCTTCAGGTAGAAATAATAATACTCATTTTACATATGGGGAAATTGGGGTAAAGAGAGATTAAATAATTTGTCAAAGATTACACGTCTAGTAATTGGTGGAGCCAGGATTTGAACCCCGGCCATGTGACTCCAAAGCCCCTATGTTGTTTCCATTGTATCAGCAATTATTTTTTTTGCATTTTTTTAATTCTTTTTTTATTTCAGCATATTGCAGGGGTACAAATGTTTAGATTACATATATTGCCCTTGCCCAACCCAAGTCAGAGCTTCAAGTGTGTCCATCCCCCAGAAAGTGCATACTGTACCCATTAGGTGTGTATATACCCATTCCCTCCTCCCCCCATCTGCCCAACACCCGATGAATGTTATTACTATATGTGCACTTAAGTGTTGATCAGTTAATACCAATTTGATGATGAGTACATGTGGTGCTTGTTTTTCCATTCTTGGGATACTTCACTTAGTAGAATGGGTTCCAGCTCTATCCAGGAAAATAAAGAGGTACTAGATCACCATTGTTTTTTGTGGCTGAGTAGAACTCCATGCTATACATATGCCACATTTTATTAATCCACTCATGTATTGATGGGTATTTGGCTTGTTTCCACATCTTTGCAATTGTGAATTGTGCTGCTGTAAACATTCTAGTGCAGATGTCTTTTTTATAGAATGTCTTTTGTTCTTTGGGGTAGATGCCCAGTAATGGGATTGCTGGATCAATTGGTAGTTCTACTTGTATCTTTTTGGGGTATCTCTATATTACTTTCCACAGAGGCTGTACTAGTTTGCAATCCTACCAGCAGTGTTTGAGTGTTCCTATCTCTCCACATCCACGCCAACATTTATTGTTTTGGGACTTTTTGATAAAAGCCATTCTCACTGGAGATAGGTGATATCTCATTGTGGTTTTGATTTGCATTTCCCTGATGATTAGAGATGTTGAGCATTTTTTCATATGTTTGTTAGCAATTATTAAACTTTGGTACATAAGCGTCGTCCAGATAGCTTTTACCCAGATGATAAAAATGCAGATTGCTGGACCTTAATCCCAGTGATCCCGACTCAGTAAATCCAAGATGGAAATGAACCATCTGTATTTCTAGCAAGCTTCCTAGGTAACCCTGATGCAGAAGGACTAGGAACCACATTTTCCTGAGGTAAACCAGCACAGTTTTGAATAAGACCTAGAATGGACTTAAACATATGTAATGATGACTGTCATGTACTGAACTGTGTTCTTTCAAAATTCATATGTTGAAGCCCTAACCCCCAATCCCAATGTGACTGTATTTGGAAGTAGAGCCTTTAGAGAGGTAATTAAGATTAAATTAGGTCATAAGGATGGGACCCTAATCCAATATGACTGATGTCTTTATAAGAAGAGGAAGAGCCGGCTGTGGTGAGTCATGCCTATAATACTAGCACATTGGGAGGCATAGGTGGGTGGATGGCTTGAGGCCAGGAGTTCAAAACCAACCTCAGCAACATAGCAAGACCCCATCTCTACAAAAAAAATTTAACAATTAGCAGGGTGTGGTGGGGTGCACCTGTAGTCCCAGCTACTTGGGAACCTGAGGCAGGAAGATCACTTGAGCTCAGGAGTTTGAGGTTATAGTGTGCTGTGATGACACCACTGCACTCCAGCCCAGGCAACAGAGCAACACTCTGTCTCAAAAAAAAAAAAAAAAAAAAAAAGGAGGAGGAAGAGATACCAGGGATGTGTTAGGGATGGAAAAAGGGCCTTTTGAGGACACAGGGAGAAGGCAGCCATCTGAAAGCTAAGGAGAGAGGCTTTGGGAGAAACCAACCCTACTAGCACTTTGATCTTGGACTTCCAGCCCCCAGAACTGTGAGAAAACATCCAGACTGTGTTATTTTGTTATGGCAGCCCTATTAGACTAACCCAATGAGCTAAATTAACTTCCTGCTTCTCTTAAGCTGTATATATCTGTCATATATCAGGAGCCATGGCAAAGAAGATCCCTAATTGCCATTAGTATCGTAAAAGTTCATATCTACATGGCATTTTATAATTTGCAAAGCCTTTTCACGTGCTCTGTTGCACTTGAACTTGGCAACAGCTTATGAGGTAACCTCGATAAGGCAATAGGACTTGGCCAAGTTTCTTACAAGTTGTAGAGCTGAGTTCAGGTCTCCTGACCCCAAATCTTAAGCTTATTTTTCCTATGTCACACACACATGTGCACATACATGCACACACACACACACATGCACGTGTGCACACACACATACACACATGTCATGAAGTATGATTATTATATAGAAGGCCCATCAGAGGACATGCCTTTCTTTAGCTCTAGGAGTAAGTACTTTTACCCTATTTTCTAGTCAAGTAAGATATGGTTTCAGGAACTTAAGAGATTGCCCAAACATTACTAGCAAAGATGAGATCAGAATACTGTACAAGATTCCTAATGTCCAGTTCTCTTCTCAAACAATTGGGCAGTAACAAAATGATCCCATTTATATAAATTATGATTATGCTTTTGATCCTTCAGTGAACACACTTTTGAGTGGTTTTCTACTAGTGGAAATAGTTTTGCTCAAATGCCAAGTGATATAAATTTGTAGACTGCCAGACCACACCGCTTAAGTAATAGTAAAAACAGTAAATAGGAAAAAAAAAAAAAAAGTGAAAGAGCAGTTAAAGATAGAGGAAGTGATTCCTTTACTTTCATTTTCTTTTCTTTTGCTAGCACTTCCTTTGTTAGCAAAATAAAAGAGTTTTTGAATTGGTATTCACAAACAACAATTTGCAGAAATCAGTCAACATTATGTAAGAAATTTCTAGAAATCCAGTACAGGCAGGTAGATTCTAAGTCTATCTTCTTCATACTCTATCATTTTCTTATTAGCTAAGGTCTCATTTCCCTGATGGCATTGTCATTTCCCTGGTGGTATTATGTCAGTTTGTGTCCTCTGAGAAGCAGATGCCAAGACAGATTAGGACACAAAAGAGATTTATTGGGGGACATGCCTGTGAAAGATAAAGGGAAGACAGCCAGAGAAAATGAGGAGAGCCTTCAGACTGTGATGCAATTCTAGCACTAGTGAAAGAGGGGGAAGGAAGGAAGATTGGGTAGAAAGAGTCTTAGACTAATAGCACAATTCTAAGAAAGTTTAAACAAAGTCAGTGTGGAGCCCTCGAGCCAAGCCAAAATTGTCTGTAAAAGGAGTCCCTCATCTCATAGGAATGGGCCTACATTTGTATCCCCACTGTCATTGACTAGGAAAAGCTCAGAGGAAGTGTTGCCTTAGTGCAAAAACAGGGGTAAATCCAGAAGGATGAAGGCAAGAGTCCAAGAGCCAATCATGCTCGCCATCACAGAAGATTTGAGCAACACATTTGTGTGGTTGCCACAGTCCACCCCTTGCTCTGGACAGATCTGCCTCTCTAAGTAGATGTAGGGAGCAGATCCTCCCTGGTTCCTATGGACCTCGCCTCCTGAGAGGAAACTTAGAAGAAGGAAGTTAGTGAGATGAACCAGAGCTCCCATTGCTGAAGTTGGGCATGGGACTGCAACTGGTGTTACCCATACTAATTTCCCTCAACTCTCAACTGTCACCTTGGCAAGTCTTGGTAACTTACCTTGTGGTGTGACCCAAACCTTCATTACTTATGGGTCTGAGCACTAGGCAATCACTGATGACCTGACCCTAGCTCATAGGGTTATTATGAGGATTAAATGAGTTACTAAATGGAAAGTGTTTACAATGGTGTCTAGCATACAGAAAGCACTCAGTACATCTTACTAATTTTATTTTTCCAGGTTACAGAGAACCATCAGATAATGATAGAGAGATGTGACGTTAAGCTAACTCGTTGACCAGAGATTTAAATGAAATGTGAGAAATATATATTGCCCTTTCAAGTGAAAGGGCCTGGAATATTTTTCCTGAGGGTGTGAGGTTTCCGAGGAAAACTCAAAAGAAGGCTGATTGTAAAGCTGGAAAGAAATAATTACAGAAACAGACATTTAACCTAATGGGGGGAAAAGTTGGCAACTATGTGCCAATTCATTGCTTGCATTGCTATATTTAAGATAATGTCATTAAATCTTGAAGTTAAAATTCTTGACAAATGCTTTTCACGAATAATAAAATGAAACATGATCTTGAAATAAAATGAATGAATGCAGTTATGCCCACTAGCCATCTCACAAAAATTATGTTTTCCATTACCTAAACGTCTGTTTCTATATAAGATAAATAAATAAAAAGTACATTCACACTTTTCATCTCTGACATAGGTCAATGTAAGAGCCAGTATAGGAAAATGAAAAGGCATAATAACAGGACACAGCCTAGGCATGGTGGCTCATGCCTGTGACCCCAATACTTTGGAAGGCTGAGGTGGGAGTATTGCTTGAGGCCAGGAGTTCGAGACCACCCTGGGCAATAGCAGGACCCCATTTCTACAAAAAAAATTGGCAGGGCATGGTGGCACACACCTGTAGTCTCAGCTACTCAGGAGGCTGAGGCAGAAGGATTGCTTGAGCCCAGGAGTTCAAGGTTGCAGTGAGCTATGATCAAGCCACTGCACTCCAGCCTGGACGAGAGAGCAAGATCCTGTCTCTAAAAAAATAAGATAAAATAACAGGATACACACACACTCTACTCTTCATTAGGAAAAGTATAGTTTTTCTTATATAATGCTGTTATTTGAGAGGACTCAAAGCTGCTATCCTCTGGCATTACCTTAGTGGTCAACTTTAAAATGATCTGGATGACTCTCAGGGAACTGCCAAGTTTCATAAAACTTTCCCAACAATTGTCAGAGAGCTATGAAATAATTCTAGGGTCTCTAAGAAGGAATCCACATTTGCTACTTTTAAAAAAGCTAGGAAGGGGGTTGTTGGATAAGATCTAAACATGGCTTCTTTCAACTACAGAAAAAGCTGAGCCTCTGTGACGAGTCTCCCTGCCCATTCTGTTATCAATATGCCATCTCTCAATGAGGCTTAGATGACCTAAAATTTAGGAAATAGCTTTGTTGCTTTATTGCCAGTATCTCTGTCTTTACAGAGCCTTCCAGAACGGAATCTCCAGATTTAATTTATTCCCCCAGTGACTCAGTTGCTTATTAGCACTTTTCACATCCAGATGGTTTGAGACAAAGGCTAAACCAGGGATAATTCCCAAGTGTAACTAGTGGAAACAACTTTCTTTTGCTGAGGGACTGTAGTCTACTGGGCAATGGGCCGGGGCCTGGGATTCTTTTGCAACATCCCAGCACTACTGTGGCCTTTTCTATAACCCCTGTAAGTCAAGTCATCTGAGAGGCCAAGAGTTAAACTGGCTGTACAGTCTGAACTGTGAAGGTTGGAAGTAAATCCAAATGGACCAATAGCCTGGATCTATTTCATGAATAAACAGAGGAGTTCAGGCTTGGGACCCTATAAAGTTAAGTCAATATTAGTTATAGAGGAAATCCTGTTTGTTCTTCTTCTGTTGTAGTTGCCTTTTTAAAAAGAACTCAAGTAGAACTTTTTGGTATGTTATAATATAATGCTAAAAATACCCCTTAAAACACACACACACACACACACACACACGTGCGCGCACACAAAATGTTTATAACCAAGTAGAGAACAAATCACTGTTGTCTTTACTATTAGGTACATGAGAATTAAAAGTGTTTTCCCAATATCCTTCAAATATAAAACTTAGAATGCCCCTATTTATGAAATGGGAAATACTCGTCTAGGTTCTGATGCCATGTAGTCACCTTATTATGATTATTATGGTAAAAATAACTGATTGCTATTAAAACCCTTTAGTTCTGCTTATTTCACACAAATTTCTCCCAGTACTCATTGCCTAGAAATTACATGTAACAAGGTCCAAGTAATCCAGTGTTTAAACTTCCATGGTAGTAGGGTACTTTGAAGTTGTGACACCCTATCTTGCTTGTTAGATTTCACAACTATCCCTCCTGTCATATTGTCCCCACACACTCAAAGAAAAAAATTAACCTATTATGTGATTTTAAAAAAAACTTAAATTAATTTAAATTAATTTTACTTTGCATCAGGCTTTTGTTTGCTTGCTTACTCACTTGCTTTTCTTTATAATTACCTCTGCTTTGAAGCCTGAGCCACCCTAGAACTAAGGCCAGAATTAACTTCTCTTCCTGTTGTATTCTTTTAGCTCTTTATACAGTATAAATCTGTATTACAGTATTTTAACATCATATTTTTGTTAGTTAATTTTAAGTCTTACTCCCTGGCTTACATGTAAGAGCCATGTCATAGTTATCCTTTTTCTAGAGTTTCTATCACAGTGCTTAATGCAGAGGGGTATTCAATAAATGTTAGTTGAAGGAATGAATTAATGAATGAGCAATGGCCTTGGAAGCAGAAACACACCAGCATATCAAAAATACCAATTAGAGAATCATTATTCTAGTAGTTTAAAGATACATCTGTCTGAAATCTTCTGTTCTAGAACTCAAATCCACTGAAAGGATGAATTCAAGAACACTTTATAAACCATGAAATCCTATATAAATGTGAGCACATGTCACCATTGTTTATTACTTACTAACCTTTAGGGAATCATTTCTGAATTTGTGAATCAACAGTCTGTAAAAACAAAAATGAACTTGGCTCATTGGAGTGGGAGGACCAGGGAAGGAATAGTAAATGGAAGTAAGTTGACAAGAAGTTGTCCCATAATATAATGGGAGTCCAGTTTTGGAAACTGGGCGTTGGGGAGGTCTTTCTCAAATATTCCTTTTGTGTCCTGGTTTATAAATGACCATTTCTTTAGACACTTAGAATTTGGATAATTCCATATAGCATTCCCAGAAATATGTGTTACCAAGTACAAAACATACAGGCTTGATTGGTCAAGGAAACACATGTCACATTTGGATAACTCTACCGAGAGGCTAAAATAACTGACGCATTTTGAAGTGGCCATTCATCGTAAGCTTCCGCTGTTCTGGAAGAGGCAATAAAAATATCAGGGCAATTTGACAAGCTACTGTGGTTCCAATAGATGTTAGTGGTAGCCAAAGTTCACAAATTATGTCAATGAAGCTGGATTCCATTAAGTCAATCAGTAACTAAGGAAATAGTTAATTGAGATATAATCACAAACTAGAAAAACAGGATAAATTAAAGAAGTAAGAAGAATAATCACATTTTTCAATAGTCACATGCAATCAGACAGCAGAATCTGATATCTAGAAGATAAAGCAGGCAGATTTCAAAAATGGAAAAGGAGGCCATAGGCTAGAACAGGAGTAATTCCATAAAAGCAGCCAAATGGGGATCTTTCTGAAAAGCAGATGACATCCTCACAGAAGAGAATTGCCTAAAAACTACTAGGACATAGTTCCTGTGCTACAAGCATATGCCCAAAGTCACATAGCTAGTAAGTTGCAAAATGGGTTTTCAAAACCATGTCGACACCAAAGCCCATGTCCGCTACACTCAGTGTCTGTGCCAAGCTGCCAGACTGTGTTGTTCCTTACACCTTTTCTGATTCCAGTTTCAGAAAAGCCATTAGTCACACAGCAGTAACAGTAAGAAGCTTTCAGCTTGTTCAGCTTACTTGTTAAGCCCTTATGTTAAAAAAAAATAAATTAAAAAAAGTCAGACAATAAAGAAGCTGAAGATGAACTCAAACCAAGTAGCTGAATTTCTGAACTCAAGCCAAGTAGCTGAAGTTCTGAAGCAGCTAATCTACTTAGGAGCTAACAATTAATCTTAGTGTGTGTTGGATTCTTACTTCTGTATTTTCTGGGAGTAAGAGAGAAATATCTACTTATTCATTCTTTTATTTAACAAGCAATTACTGAGTGCTTACCATGTGCCAGTCACTGGAGACACAGAGATTGATAGAAAAAGATTTCTGCTATTAAGAATTGCACAGTGAGGAAGGAATGAGGAGGCAGAAACAGACAAAAAAATAATTACAGTACAATGTGGCATTGATATTGAGAAATAAAAAAGTAATAAATACAGTGATGCTACCTTGAGGGAAATGTCTCTTTGCAATTCCTGATGTTTCCTTCCAGGTAGAGGGAATTCCACTAGTGGAATCCTGAACTTCCTCCACCCCTCAACTCTTTCCTTCCCAGGGGAGGAATAATTACTTAATCTGATTGATTAGTATGAAAAAAAGTGGGCATGTAACACAAGCCCCTTGTTCATCCTTTCTCTCTCCCTCTCTTCTCCTCTCTCTCTCTCCCTCCCTCCCCACACCCCTCAGTAGCCAGCCTGCAAAGAAAATATCTTCTGTTCTACTATTTCATGCCCTTTGTTTTCCAGAGACAAGTCCCGTGTAAGGAAGCCTGCAGAAGTCCAACACTGTCTGTGACTAGAGGTTCACTACTAGGAATCCCTCTTGTTCATAGATACAAAGCACATTCCTCATCATCAGTTTTATCTGTAATATAATAAATATTATTTCTCAAAAGGCAGTATAATGCAGTGGGTAGGTGCATAGACTTTGGAGCCAAACTGGTTCATACCCTGGGATTGCCACTTAGTAATAGTCATGAGACTCTGGACAAGTTACTTAATTTCCTTGTGCTTCAATTTTTCCACCTACGAAATAGCACTAATAGTATCTATTCATGGAGTTGTTGTGAAGATGAGGCGAGTTAATACATATATAAAGCACTTAGAACAGTGCCTGTTACAAAATAAGTCCTCTAGAAGTTTGAGCTATCATTACTGTTATCATTATTATTTTAGCCTTTGTCTCTCTTAATCTTTTATTTCTCAATTTGTTGAAAACTCAGGCAGGAAAGAAAAGTGCTATTCATTGGGATCCTCCAACTTTCACCTGCAACAGTTATGGAAGTTTAAGAAATCTTATACAGCTCTCAGAGTCATTGTCCTTTGTATACAAAGGTTCCTTACTGGTTGAAATTTGGAAGACTCCAATAGATGTCAAATCCTAGGCCAATCATCTCAGACTTCAGCCCAAGCTGTAGTGAGGTTAACTCCTCTGATCTCTGTGAGTAAGGCAGGCAGGCAGCTTACTTGATTCTCAAAAGATTACGCCCATGTCCCTCAGGTTAACTGCACATTCCAGAGGTTTCTCCTTGTTCTGGCCTCTGCATGTATTACCCTGGTCTTTGCAAAACCCTCCTAGGAAAGGAAGGCTCTTTCCTACCTAGTCACAATGATTCTCTTGATTCAGATCTGCCCTTAAGGATTTTAATGGGGGGAGACAGACAGGTAGACAAAAATAATTGGAATACAGTGTGTTAAGTACAGTTAAAGAGATATCTAAATGGTACCATGGAGTGGAACAGTCAGGACAGGAAACCTATGGCATACTCAAAAGGAGTGATTAAAAAGAGTTTAATAAATAATTTACTCACAAAGGTATAGTCAGAGTTAGGGATAATGAAGTATCAACACTGAGAAACTGCTCCCACCCCTAGGCCTGAAGAGACAAAGTGAAGGAACTATTACCAAAATCCAGAAAGCAAACTACAGAAGAGGGCTACCCATAGAAACTCTGTTTCAGTAGGTTAATGCAGCCCCTGCCAATTCAAGGCCTGGAAGAGAGAAAGCTAGGGAAATATTACTACACTCTTACTCTTCTGTCCTCTGAGCTTCATCCAGAGCCTCCCATTGTTCAAATCTACCGGAAAGTCAAAGGGCAAGGAAACCTTGTTAATGTTGCCCAAAGAAGTCAGACACTGAGGACATAGGGCAAGTAGAGAATGATGGAGAGGGGACCTCAAGAACCCAACAAACAAAACACAGCACAGAAAGCAAAGAAACTAATTCTTTCTGAGGATTTCAAAGAAGACCTTATAGAGGAGGTAATATTTGAAATAGGTACTGAAGGATAAGCAAGGGTTTACAAAGTGGAGAAGTGAACAATGGCATTCCAGGCAAAGGGACAGCATATTGAATAGTTCATGGATATAAAAAAGAGCATGCATGGTATATTTAAAGAAGCAGTCATATTTGGCAGATGCACATGATACTTGTGGAAAGATAGGTCTAGAAAGAAAAGTTAGGACTAGATTATAAAGGCTCATAAATGCCATGCTAAAATGATTGTACCTATCTTTCAGTTAATGAGGATCCAATCAGGGACTTTCAGAAGAGAGTGACAACTTAGAAAAAGATAACTCTGATGACTGTATAAAGGATGGACTAGAGTACTGAGAGGTTGGAAGCGTGAAGATCATTTTGGAGGTCTTTGCAATAGTTCAGGAAAGATAAAGGTGAGTACCACTAAAGCAGTGGTAGTAATGATGAAATGAAGACTCTAGGCCTATTCTGAAAATTTAATTAACAGAACTTGATGACCTAGTAACTCTGAGGAATGTCAAAGAGGCAGGTTTTAGATGAGTATTCAATTTCTAGTTTGAAAAACTAGGTAGATTGTTGTACTATTAATTAGGTGAAAAAATTCAAGAAGACTAGGTTTGTGGGAGACTACATAGATTTCAGCTTTATACATACTGAGTTTATTGTGCCTATGGAGCTTTAACTAAGAAATGTCTACTTAGCAATGAATAATAGATGGCCAGGACTCTGGAGAGAGACCTAGGAACCAGATATACAGTTTGGAGAAGAACAATTTATAGGTCATTAAATATGAAATATCCAATTTTGAATCAAAAGTGTAGTTTATTATATCTCAAACAAGAAGCAGTAAGATTAATCAAAGTATGCACCTAAACTGTCGACACAGTTTTGCCATCTTAATGGTAGTTTGTTTATGCCAGCAGCAAAGAAGTCTGGAGAGCAAGTGGCAATGAAAAAAATCGTGAAAAGCATTTTCCACAGCTTATTGAGAATTGAACATTTTTCCTTGCAAGAAGTGGTCCAAAGCCTGGAAGAAGTGGTAGTCAGTTGGTGCAAGGTCTGGTGAATACGGTGGATGACAGAGAGTTTCCAAGTCCAGCTTCTGTAGTTTGAGCAGCGTTGTTTGTGCAACATGTAGTCCAGCGTTGTCTTGCAAGAGGATTGACCTGCCTCTATTGACCGATCTCGGCTGCTAAATCACAAGCATCCTCATCATTTCATCCAGCTGGTTGCAGCAGACATCTGCTGTAATTGATTGACCAGGTTTCATGAAGCCATAGTGGATAATACCAGTGCTGGACTACCAAACATACACCATTAGCTCTTTATTTTTTCTGATGAATATTCAGTTTGGGACTGTGTTTCAGCACTTCATCTTTATCCAAGTATTGTGCCTAATGCTTGCAATTGTCAAAAAGAATCCATTTTTCATCACATGTAACAATGTGGTGTAGAAATGGTTCGCCTTTATGTCATGAGAGCAAAGAAAAGCAAGCCTCAAGATTTCTCTTCTCACGCTCATTTAATTCATGTGGTACCCATCTACCCAGCTTCTTTACCTTGCCCATTTGTTTCAAATGGTCCAATATTGTTGGAGTAGTAACATCAAACCTTGCTGCTAATTCACACCTAGGTTGAGATGGCTTCACTTCCACTACAGCCTTCAGTTCATCATTATCCACCTCGATCTCAGGTTGCCCACGTGGCTCGTGTTCAAGTTTAAGCTCACCAGAATGGAAGCTTCTCAAACCATTGACATACTGTGCATTCATTAACCACATCCTTTCTAAACACTTCATTGATATTTTGAGCTGTCTGCACTGCATTGGTTCCACGACAGAACTCATATTCAAAAATAACTCAAATTTTTCACTTATCCATGGTTTCACAAAAATTGCTCTAAAAAATTTTTTGAAAGATAATCACAAGCCAAACCATGTGTTTGAAAGAATGAGGATGTACCTTCACAATAAAAATAAAACAAGAAATGTCAAAGTAAAACATCAGAGATATCAACTGTCAAACTTAGTACCTAAGGAAATCGGACATTTCATACTTAATAACCTAAATATATTTTTTGTAGCCTATGTAAAATATATTCACCATATTTTTCTCAACCTTTGTAACTAACAAAGGAAAAATGTGACTCATTATATAATGAAATAAACTGCTATAACAGAAGTAAATCTGCTGCTGATGCTCCTTATCATGGGAAGGGATTTTCATTTGTTTGTTAGAATAGAAACTCATAACACAGAATTGCATGATAGTTTGGGAGTGTTCTTTAAAAAACAAACAAACAAACAAACAAACAACCCTCAGTTTTTAAAACTAAGTGCTGTTTGCTCTTTAAAACTCATTTATTTGTAAGTAAAATGCAAATTTCCCATAGAACCTTCATTTTATTCTGTAAACCCTTATCCCAGCAACATACAATCGTTCTTCAACTGAGGAATTTGACAATACTGTGAGCAGCAAAGTTCTTTTCTTCATAGTAGGTACATGATAAATATTTACTGGATGAATGGATTAATGGGTAGGCAGATGGATAAATTAAAGCAATAGATTATATTAAAGTAATGTTGATTTTGTTATGAATTTGATATATATACATAAGTGTGTAAAAACATAATCAAAAGAAGCTATCTCGTTTTGTTCCCTCAGTGGAAGAGGCTAGAATTATTTACACAACTGCCAGTTTCTCCTTTGTGTCCAGCTGCCTCAATCACCTTACTTAAGAAGAACTAAAATACTTTCTTCTAGTTCCTTGCTGTGTTAAGTGATCATAGGCATAGGATTTCACAACTTTGCTTCTTTTGTGTAATTGCTAGCATAATTATTTTGAATCTTACAAATACAGTTCTGATTAACTGAAACAAATGGAAGTCCGCCACTAATAGCACATAATGAGGCACAAGTAGAACCAATTGATTTGTGACTCCTAACTTTATATGTGACCAATATGAGACTTAATATACCTATTAACAATTATATAATTACTGAGTGACTTTATTTTGTTAAAATCCTCTTTTCAGAATTTTATTCAAAATAACTTTAGAAAAAAATGTTCTGCTTTGGTGCTTGCCCATCTTGTGAAATTTGGAGTGAGTCATTAACACACTGCATTTACCATGTTCCTTCCCTACCTCCATCTTAATGTAGTTTCTTTATCTTCAACAGGCACCATCTACACTGCACCTTTTATCACTCATCTGCCCAACCCTTCTATCCCGTGTAACAAGTAGAAAGATGTCTTCCTAACTCCGACCTTTCTAAGGAAGGACTGTATGTAGGTACATGTGGTCTAAAGAAAACTGGACCAAAAGTTAGATCATGATAAGTCCCAGGCATCCAAATGCCATATAATCTCTGGGTAAACAGAACCTACCCCTAAATCACTGAGTTAAAGGTAACAGGAAGACACAGGAATACTGAAAATGCTTTGTCGAGTTAGCCAACTGCAAACTTTTGTTGAATATTTAAAATACATGTCTCACTCCTATAGGGTACAGTCTCTGTTCTAGTCTTCCATGTATTTTTCTCAGCACCCAGCACGGTATCAGTTGCCAGCAGAATGAATTAAGAAATTGCCCATACATGATTTTTCTGTCTTTCTAATTTTTTGTATTATCCAATTTTTCTTTAATAAACTGCTCATGTAATAAAAATAAAGTCTCAATATTTTGTTTATTTTTAATGTCTATATTTTATGTAGGTATATTATATACAGAATGCACATGTATACAAATAAACGATCATACTTAAAGTTGAAGGAAAATAAGGAAATAATTTAAAACTGTCTTATAAATCAATATATAATACAATTTTAACATCTTTTGAAAAATTGTTAGTTATAATACAGAATATTTAAATACTAATTATGTATTTGGGTTATTCTGAACAGATGGTTAGCAAAAACTGAAATGAATGTTTTGATTGTTTTCCTATGACACAACTGGGTGAAAAGCAGAACTACACATGAGTTTCATAATAAAACTTCAAACCACATCAGCTTGTGTATCGTCAGGTTTTGTTACATTCCCCCTAACTCAATGCAGACTCCCTGGAGTTGGCAAACAGGGCAAAAATTTCCTTTGAGCTTTAGGGATGCACTTAGAATTCTGGGGAAAACCAAAAGAAAGGCAGTTTTTTCCCCCAGATGCGGCAAGTCTGTCACTTGCCTTGTTTATTCAAACTCCAAACTCAGCACAACAAATAAAGACAAATGCCTGGGAGAAGAAGGGAAGTGGGGGCTGGGAAATCCTAAAGTTCTATTCCACTCAAAATAAGGTATTGATGTTGTAAGACTCCCTAGATGAGGAACCAAATTAGGAAGAAGGCAGGAGGGGGGTGTGGGGGAGGGAGGGAGAGAGAGAGAGAGAGAGAGAGTGAGAGAGGAGGCTGTGAAGGAGAGAAGCATAAAGGAAAGAGGGAGGGAGGAAGGAAGAAATGAAGGAACAAACCAATGAAGAGATTGTGTCATAAGCAAAGATTAGGATTAATCCAATTCTGTGGTCCTGAGATGCAAGAAAAAAAATTTACATTTGACCTAATTGTGTTCATTTGTATAGAGGCTGATTCCATGTCTGAGACAAGTTGTATTCACGGATGGTTATTAAAACGACAATTTAAGACAGCAACAACAAAAATAAATAAATGGGACTTGATCAAATTAAGAAGCTTCTGCACAGCCAAGGAAACTATCCTTAGAGCAAATAGACAACCTACAGAATGGGAGAAAATATTTGCATGCTATACATCTGATAAAGAGCTGGTAACTGAAATCTATATAGAACTCAGGAAGATCAGCAAGAAAAAAATCAAACAACTCCATTAAAAGGCAAAGGACATGAATAGAAACTTTTCAGAAGAAGATAGACTAATGGCCAACAAACATATGAAAAAATGCTCAACATCTCTAATCATCAGGGAAATGCAAATCAAAACCACAATGAGAGATCACTTAACTCCCTTGAGAATAGCTTTTATCAAAAAGTCACAAAACAACAAATGTTGGCCTGGATGCAGAGAAATAAGAACACTCACACACTGCTGGTAGGACTGTAAACTAGTACAGCCTCTGGAAAGTAGTATGGAGATACCTCAGAGAACTAAAAGTAGAACTACCATTGATCCAGCAATCCCACTACTGGGTATTTACCCAAAGGAAAAAAAGTCATTTTGTCACAAAGAGAGCTGCACTTGAATGTTTATAGCAGCACAATTCACAGTTGCAAAGATGTGGAAACAACCCAAGTGCCCATCTATACATGAGTGAATTAATAAAATGTGGCATATGTATACCATGGAGTTCTACTCAGTCATAAAAAAATGGTGAACCATTTATTGTATTATCCTGGATAGAGCTGGAGCCCATTCTTCTAAGTGAAGTATCATAAGAATGGAAAAACAAACACCATATGTACTCACCATTAAACTGGTACTAATCGATCACAACTTATGTGCACATATGGAAGTAACATTCATCGGGTGACAAGCAGGCGAGGGGGACAGGCGGGGTAGGTAGGCTCACATCTAATGGGTACAGTGCGCGATGTCTGGGGGTTGGGCACACTTGTAGTTCTGACTCAGGCAGCTCAAAGGCAATATATGTAACCAAACCGTTTGTACCCCTGTAATATTCTGAAATAAAAATAAATAAATAAATAAATAAAAATTTAAAAAAATTTAAAAAATTAAAAAGGACAATTTAAGGCATAGAGTATTACTCTAAAAAATTCAGAAAAAAATATCTAATATTGTAGAATTTTCTTGGCTGCCCTATTTCTACTATTTATATTTTTCCACTTTAGCTATACATATAAACAACTGGAAAATAATTTTCATCTCAAGTTTTCAATTCTTTTGCTATATAATTGTCAACATTTACTGAGTACTAACCTCATTTTAGGCACTGGGCCAAGTATTTTACATACTTTCATGGGAAACACTTATTCCCTGCTCCTGATATTTCCTTCCATATGGGGGAACATCCATTAGAGTAACCCTCCTGGCCTGTGTCTACCACTCTACTTACTAATTGCCAGGAGAGGAGAAGAGAGATTTTGATGATTTGGGGATGAGGAACAGGGCATATGATGAAGATGAAATATAATTCATGTCCCTTCGCCCTTCATTGTCTTTCAGATATTCTAGCCTGCAAGGAGCATGTGTTTCTGGTCTGCTCTCAGTAAGGCGCAGCAGAGTGGTAAAGGCCCTGGCCCAGCATGGCTGGGAAAAAACAAGGACAAGTGAAGTCCAGACCTGGGTTGGATGTTGACTCACTATGTGACTGTCTCCTAGGAATATTATGCAACTCAGAAAGGTGAAGGTGAGAATTTCTTTGCTTTTGGTAAACACAGAATGCATAGATTTCTGATGTCTCATGATGCGAAATCTCACATAACAAAAGCTGGAGGAGTATGTAAGAAAAATGTATGTCTAGGCCAGAAAACACAAAGAAAGAAAAAAGAAAAATGTGTCATAAAGTGAAAGAAAGAAGATGCTCAAATTCAGCAAGCAAGCAAGCAGTACTAGCCTTACCATAGGTACTGAAAGAAAGGGACCAACCTAAATTACAGGTTGTTACCTGGGCAACGCAGAGAGACCTTGTCTCTACCAAAAAATAAAAAATAAAAACATTAGCCAGGTGTGATGGCATGCACCTGTAGTCCCAGCTCCTCAAGAGGCTGAGGTGGAAAGATTGCTTGAAGCCAGGAGTTGCAGGTTACAGTGAGCTATGATCAGGACACTGCACTCCAACCTGGGTGACAGAGTGAGGCCCCATCTCTAAATAAATAAATAAACATTTAAAAATGTCTTCCCCAATAGAATGCAGTTTTGCTCCATGAGGGCAAGGACTTGTGTCTATTTTATTCATTGCTAGAATATCTCCTGGCACATAGTAGGTATTCATTAATTATTTGCAATATGAATGAATGAATCCTGGTGAGGCTAAAGCCCAAATTATCTCCATTTACCTACCTTTATGCAAAGACCTTTGATATGGTCTTTGGCCTCACCAAGCGATGTGATCTGGAAGCATAATTTTCTTGTGGTAACTGCATTATGATCTAGGGCTTAGCTTGCTTTCTAAATTGTATAGTGGCTAAGGTAGAACTCTTCTAATTTAGTATGTTCTAGGAATTCTTTGAACTTTATTTGACAAAGTAAGGATCATAAAGACAAATTCTAGTTCTTGAAGGAGCCATATCCATTCCAGGAGCTGCACTGCTGAGGGGACCCAACCTCACTTCTGCCCTCTCTTAACTAAGACTGAGTAGAATAAGAAACAGGGGGAGACAAATTTTGGACTTTAATATTTTAAAACTTTAACTCATAAAGTCAAGAGAATTCAATTTAGAACTTTAGTCTCTTTGGACTTTAACTTCTTTGGACTTAACTTGCAAGGGGTTCTAATTTTTTTTACTGTAATTTCTCCCTGGGATTTGATTATGGGAAGAAGTCTACATTCAGATGTCAAGCATCTTACTGTTATATATTATTATTGGAGTATCTTTATACTGTCATTCTATTAAATATGCCATCATGGAACCTCTGGTGGGCTATACCCATGTTGCAGCCATGAAAATGTACTGCTCAGCCTTCCTGCTCTGGGGAGCATAATAGACTGACACCCTTTGGACCCACCACCGTGTCCACACTGAGGACACTTCCAGCCAGCCTCTCCTAGCCAATGACGGAAGACAGCTAGCATACTAAAGCAGGCCCATTCCAGTGAGACAGAAATGCTCCAATAAGCAACTTTGGCTCAAGGACTTCCCATCAGCCAGGTTTAACCCTTCTAAGAACTGCACTGTAGTCTAAGATTCTTCCTACCGAGTTTTCCTCCCTTCCCTCTCTTCTTGCACAGATGTCAGACTTGCACCATGCTTTGAAGGCTCTCCCTGCCTCTACCTGCTCCCTCCTCCAATAAATCTCTTACTTGTCTAGTCTCTTCTTGGCATCTGCTTCTCAGTGGACCTGAACTAACATACCATGTAATTGGACAACTTGGCTAGACATAATCTGGGATGGGAAACTGATTTGCAGCCTTGGGCACAATATGTCTCCAATTTAATTTATGTAATGTAGTCGTCTGGCCTATTTCAGGACATTCTGGGTACAGAAGCAACACTAAACAATACCAGGAGGACCCACAGAGAGGCACAGTTAGTGCTGGGAGAACAGCCTTATGAAAGTGAGAATATGACTTTCTCGATAGTCTGCACTGATCTCTTCCCCACAAGAGGATGGTGGAAAATAGGCTAAATGGTCAAGCCCAGCAGAATGAGAGAACAAGAATCTGGAAATGTTAGGGGATAAAACTTTTCCTCTACTCCGATGTTTCTTTCCTTTTGGAGCTTCACTAATGTAATACTCCTGTCTACTCTCTGCCAACCCTTCTCACTCCTCCCCAAGGAAAGAGTGGTGACTTTTCTTGTTGATGAGTTTGGGAGAAGCATTTTGAAACACTTATTTCAGCCCCTTCTTCCTTCATTTTAACTTGGGATCCACAGAGAGCATGTATTCTATGCTATTCCTACACACCACACCTTTCACATGGGCAGGCTCCTGAATGGGGAGACCAGTAGGTTCCACACCACCTATTGTTGCCACACATCTAAGCCATATTCTCAATTCTAATGTGTAGCAGTTTAGTAGATGATATTGTGATTATCAATCAATCTTTTCCTTTTCTGGCTAATAATTGGTTCTCAACTCCAGTGGGAAGAAGGTACTATTATTCCCTTTTTACCTAGGAGGAATCTGAGGTATATCAACTAACTTTCCCAAGATTATACAGCTAACAAGTGGCAGAATTAGAACTCAAGAGAAATTTCTTAGCCTCTAAGCTTTTAAATTTTGCCATTTCTTATTATAGCTCTATTTTCGTGATGAAGGGTTTGACAACCATGAGTTAGAAACATTCAACTAGTGAATACATTAGTAGTTTTGATAAGGTTTGGTCCTATAGTCCTGTGCTTATTTATCTTGGATTTTTAAAGTTTTTAAACCATTAAATTGTTATATCTGAAATCTCTCACTGAGTGTCTTGACAAATACTTCAGAAGTGGTGATTTGAAGGGAAGCATAACTTCTGATTACCTATTCTCTCATGTAACCTCTAATGTATTAGAAAAAGTAGAGCAGGCCGGGCGCGGTGGCTCACGCCTGTAATCCTAGCACTGTGGGAGGCCAAGGTGGGTGGATGGCTCGAGGTCAGGAGTTCGAGACCAGCCTGAGCAAGAGCGAGACCCCGTCTCTACTAAAAATAGAAACAAATTAGCTGGCCAACTAAAATATATATAGAAAAAAAATTAACCGGGCATGGTGGCGCACGCCTGTAGTCCCAGCTACTCGGGAGGCTGAGGCAGTAGGATCGCTTAAGCCCAGGAGTTTGAGGTTGCTGTGAGCTAGGCTGACGCCACGGCACTCACTCTAGCCCGGGCAACAAAGTGACACTCTGTCTCAAAAAAAAAAAGAAAAAGTAGATCAAATTTGTATATGCCCTAAATATTTTCATCCTTGCATTGAGGACCTGGAGAGGCCTGAATCTAGAGACATTAAGTAGCCTGAGTATAACAGTCAAGGAAGTAGAATTAAAATGATAAAGTACTCATCTTAAAAATCAAGTAAAATTTGTCATACTTACAAATATCTACTCCATACTTTCCACGGAAGGAATTAATCCTTAAATAAACATTTATTGAGCTGCATGGTTTTAGATACTAGTAACAAACAAATGAGACCCTAACACTGTCCTTTGATACCCCATAACCCAACTTTTCTATATCTAAATTGGGATTCTCAAATATTTGCTGATTAATAAACTTCTCATAATGTCACCATCAGTCACTGGTTTTGTTTTGTCTGGATTATCTGTAAAACATTGTTGGTTTGTACAATAGTTTGAACATTTTGTTTGAAGCTATTTTACAAAAATGAGTGGAAGGCAGAAAAATAAAACACTAATATTAATACTTATAATCATTCAAGTAGTACAAAAATGGAAACCAGGTATGGTGGTATGCACCTGTAGTCCCAGCTACTTGGGAGGCTGAGGCAGGAGGATCACCTGACCTTAGGAGTTCAAGACCAGCCCAGGCAACATAGCAAGATCCTGTCTCAAGTAAATAAATAAATAAGACATTAAGACAGAGATGAAATTATTAGGCATGCTAAAAGCAGCAAATATTTAGCCTCAATTAAATTCTTATTGGACTTAACCTGGTTGGCTGTTTAATTATAAATTCAAGGCTGGGCGTGGTGGCTCACGCCTGTAATCCTAGCACTCTGGGAGGCCAAGGCGGGTGGATCGCTCAAGGTCAGGAGCTCGAGACCAGCCTCAGCAAGAGCGAGACCCTGTCTCTACCAAAAATAGAAAGAAATTATCTGGCCAACTAAAAATATATATAGAAAAAATTAGCCGGGCATGGTGGCACATGCCTATAGTCCCAGCTACTTGGGAGGCTGAGGCAGTAGGATGGCTTAAGCCCAGGAGTTTGAGGTTGCTGTGAGCTAGGCTGACGCCACGGCACTTACTCTAGCCGGGCAACAGAGCGAGACTCTGTCTCAAAAAAAAAAAAAAAAAATTAAAAAAAAAATTATAAATTCAAGAAGCAAATTTAAAGTATTTGTACAAAATGCAGAGAGGTAGTGACAGAGAAATTAGACCCATAAAATTACAAATTGGAAATCAATATCAAGAAATAGTCCAGGAATTCAAATGCAAAGAAAAGTTTTAGTTCCATAGCTCTGTTTGACAGGGATATACCTTGTGGCTTGATTCCTCTACAAGCAAAAGAAGGCTAATGCTTAACACTCTCTTGAGAAAAGTTAGCATCTTCTGTTTGATCTCCTGCAAAATCCTCTGAAAATCATTCTTAGTAAACTCTTCCCAACGTTAAAAATATATATTTCTCCTGACTATTAAATGTCCTTTCCAGTAAGCTGAGAGAGCTAGAATTTGAAGTAAGACATTACTCCAGGAAATTTATTTTTATGTATATTTGATGTTTAATCTATGCATGGAATATTTTATTTTGTATGATGTTACATCCCTTGCAAATAACAGGAAAATACAGCACAAAACACTGTGACAGGCACATAGGCATTTTGAGTCAGAGGATTTGGAGAGTACAATCAAAAACAACCTTTCCTTTCATCCTCCCTGCCCATTCTGAAGAGCCAGTCCTTCCTGAGAGGGGAAGCCAGAGCAGGTCATGCCTAGAGAATGAAGTCTTCTGATTGCATTTAGTCACATGAATTGACCTTTTTTGTTAATCAAAATGTTCAATAATTTAAGTGTAAGAGTCAAAATTCTAAATTTTATTTGAAAAGTTTCTCCCCTTGACAAAGCGTTATCTTCCTATTTCCCTACCTGGTGCTTCTACTCCTCCTTCCTTACTCACCATCAGGCTGCCTCTGGATCCTCTAGGGTTAAAACAGGGAGAGGAATAAGAAGAGGCAGGAAATGTCTTACCTGACTGGCACTGATGTAATCTGGCATTGGTTACCTCTGGCTGCAGCAAATGTTTAAAACCAACTCTTTCTGGCTGATGTTTGTTTGAACAAAGCTGACTATTCTTCTCATGGGTGCTTTCATGGGTACTTTGGAGGCCCCCACATTGAACTGCCTGTCCTGTGGGTAAAGCATTTACCTTCAACTGGTCACTTATGTTTCCTCCCATAGCAGTGGACATTAGGTAAACCTACCCCCTGTTGGGGTCACTTCACCTTTCTGAGCAGAACTCTTCGGTGAAATCTGAAATGGCTCTAGGCTGGCTCACTTCTGCTGAGTCCACACCTAATCCATGAGAAACACTCACCATCTTTGTCCCTGTTTTCAGTGTAAATGTAACTAGCACTCAATGCAAGCTGGATTCTGTCCTTCTCTATTTCTCTGAACTTTAGATCAATACCTACAGCCTCTTGTCTTGCCCACCAAGTTTATTTATTAACATTTAAATTTCATCACAACCTCATTCATTACATCAACAGCCATTTTTAATACCTATCTAAATATGGCTGCTCTAAGATTATGAGCATGGCTTTCCACTTCTCCTCAAAAAAAAGGCCAAATTTCAAGCATTTTGTAGATTATAAATTACAAGATAATTATATATATATATATATACACACACACACACACGCACACACACGCACACATATATAAAAACAAGCTTCTATAGCTATCATTCTTTCATACCTTTATTTGAAGGTCTAAAGTGACCTGGAAAGCCTGGCACAGAGCTCTCTGCCTAGTGTATGTACCAGGTCAAGGAAGAGAATGTAAAACAAGGTCCACTCTTTTCTCTCAAACAAATGTCTTAGAGAGGTGGTAATAAATAGGACAACTTTCCTTGCTACTCCCAAATAGCTTGGTGATAGCCCAGCCTTTTCATTATCCAAGACAGTTTTGCCCAAGTGCCTGGTTCTGGGAAATCATCTCCATCATAGTAACTGAGATTCCCTCTGAAATCAAAGTTTAGTGGTTCATGGGTTCCTCCATCCTACCAAATCCCCTTCCTCTAATTGGAGGGATCTAAATAATAGATGTGCCCTCATGGGTGGTTCCGTTGAACCTGAGCTAGGACCTACTCACCTATGTGTGCTATGCTGGATGTGAAGCATGAAGTCATGTATCTATAGTAAGGAACCAATGAGTGCTCAATATAGAAAATGAAAGGATTGACTAAATTTTGGGCAGAAGTGAAATGTGGGGAATGATGAAGGGTGGGAGGTAGGCATTGGCCTCATCTTTTTCTGACAGCAAGCCCTTCACAATATTTTCCCATGCATGAAGTAACTTGGCATGAACTTTGACAGAAGTCTCATTTAGCAAAATGGTTCTGTGCACAGGTGTTGGGAGTTAGACAACTTGGATTTTAATTCCCACTCTCATTTACTAGATGTGTGGCCTTGGACAAGTTACCTGCACAAGTTCATGGGGTATAAGGTAGAGGTGCTCATTTTTTCTCCTTAAGGCATCTAAAAATCTGTTAAAATCAGATTCCAAAGCCCATGTAAATCTGATTTTCCCCAAAGGAGCATGTAGACAAGATTATCTGATCAACGAGAACACCCTGTTCTATTTTTATTGAGCCCCCATTCCCCTAGAGTTGCCAACAACCCAAGAGACTAGTCTGTCAGGGTCTACATCTTCTCCAGGCCATATATAGAGGCTCCTAGGCAACAAAGCAGGTAGCCTTATGTTTTGAGGTGGAAGAACAGCAACTTTTGCAGGTTTCAAGTGTAAATTTCACGAGACCCAGGGACAGCCATGTAGCTGGGCATCCAGAATGCTAGAACCTAGTTTAGGAACAGGAAGAATCTCTAAAATCCTTAGCTGTAGTAGTTTGAGGATCTTTAGTATTATACCATTGATCTGTCAATTACTCCCCTCATGTCTGCTTGAGCTGGCACTGACCCATTTGTGTTTCAACACCTTGTACAAGTTGAAGGTGTAATTTTATACATTTTTTGGACCCATAATAATTATGCCCATGTAAGTTACCTTTAATATGAATGAAAACTAGAAACTAACATTGTGCTATGGAAAAACAATTCCAAATAAGTTAAAATTTTATATTATAGTCAACATATGTGATAAATCTCTTATTTCAGACACAAACAGAGTGGTCTATAATTTCAATTAAAAGAAAATCAGGCCAGGTGCGGTGGCTCACGCCTGTAATCCTAGCACTCTGGGAGGCCAAGGTGGGCGGATTATTTGAGCTCAGAAGTTTGAGACCAGCCTGATCAAGAGCGAGACCCCATCTCTACTAAAAATAGAAAGAAATGTTCTGGACAGCTAAAAATACATATAGAAAAAATTAGCCAGGCATGGTGGCACATGCCTGTAGTCCCAGCTACTTGGGAGGCTGAGGCAGAAGGATTGCTTGAGCCCAGGAGTTTGAGGTTGCTGTAAGCTAGGCTGATGCCACAGCACTCTAGCCCAGGCAATAGAGCGAGACTGTGTCTCAAAAAAAAAAAAAACAAAGAAAGAAAGAAAATCAGATATTCCCATTCCCATTAAATAAATATTGAACAAATATTTAGTGAATATTGGGTTAAAGTAGTACTAATTTATTTCTTGTCTGGGAACCTACATGTTTTGTCTAGACATGATTGAAATATAAAGCTGAAACCCCTCGTTCCCTGTGCCACCAATTTGTAAAGTTCATTAATATATTTTCCCAAGAGGCATAGATCTCTTTATCTGGACTTCTTCATTGCTGTAGTGCTCTTTCCAAATGCTCACACTTGGACTTGTGTGAACACATGGAGGGGTTGTGAGGGGTTCTGTTTCCCACTTGTATCAGTTGAGATGCTTTGGTCACAAGTAACAGAAAAACCTAAGAAAATGGCTTTAATTATAAGAAACGTTTATTATCTCACATAAGTCCAGATGAGAGTGTAGGTTGGCTAAGCAATGTCACCATGAATCCAGGTGCTTTCCATTTTTCTGCTCTGCCATTCTCATGGTTAATATTAGCTTTGTCCAATATCTCTTCCTATGTATCTCTTTTCATGAACAGGCAAACCTTTCCTAGAAGTCCCTGGGCAGACTTGCCTTTATGTCTCACTGACCAGAACTGCATGAGGCAACCTATTCATTTCTACACCATTTACTGATGAGGACAGCGATTGGCTTAGGCAAGCACAAGGCTGAGGGAAGCAGGGTGAATTACAAGGGGAGACGTGAGGTTCTGTTAGAAAAGAGGAAGAAACAGTATAAATGTTGAGTAAACAACACCAATGGCTACTCACCCTTTGGAGATCTGTAGGCTCCTTTGTGTTACAGGCCAAAATTAACTTTCTGCTGCCTTACTTAAGACCACATACTGAACAGTCACAGCTTTTGCTGAAAGAAAGGTGATCTTTGTGCCATTCTTTCATCCCACCATGTCTCTTAGGCGTGTTAGGTCACAGGTGATTACAATGGAGTTATGTTACTGACCTATAAATAAAGCACTAACAACTTCCCAGTCAAATGGGCTAGAAACCTTATGGCAGCATTTCCAAAAGTATATCCATAAAACTCTAGGAACATTCCACAAAAAAAGAGGACCCTGTGATCAAGTAAGTTTGGGCAATGTTGCATATTCTTTCCTTCTCTTGTAGATTATAGATTTAGAAGGCTCTGAGAAGTCCTGCAGTTAAATAAACTAACTCAAAATGAGTTCTGAAATCAAACTGCCTGTGTTTAAATTTGGGTTATACCATTTCTACCTGTGTAAGCTCTTTAAACTTCTGTTTTCTCATTTGAGAAAAGTACCATCTGTGTCTAATGGTACTACTTAATTGGAGTTGCTGTGAGAAGTGGGTGAGATAATCCGTGTGAAGCTTTCAGCACAGTGCTTTGTATATTCACGCATTTAACAAACAGTTATTGAACACCTATGGTGTGTCAAGGTCCCAGGTCTCATGGAGCCTACATTCTAATGGAGGAGGGAGGGGACAGACAATAAATAAGTAAATAAATAGAATAATTTCAGATAATGATGAGTACTGTAAGAAAAATAAAACATAATGATATTATAAAGCATAACTGGGAATGAGAATGGCTATTTTAGATGGGAGAGTCAGGAAAGGCATTTCTGAGGAAGGCATTTTATCTGAGCCCTGAGATGCAAGCAAACTGCAGTCATTTATCCATTCATTCACTCATTCATTCAGCAATGTTTACTGAGAACTTCCTATGTGTCACAAACTGTTTTAGGCACTAGGGTAGAGCAATGAACAAAAATTAGACAAGAATGCCTACCCTAATGGAGCTCACATTCCAATATGGGAAAACAAAAATAAAAAGGAAAACATATAGTATACCAACCGGTTAAGTGCTATGAGGAAAATGAAAGCAGAAAAAAAGGAAAGAATATTTAATTTTAACTTCAAACTTTTAAACAGGTTTACAGGGATCCCTCACTGTGAAAGTGACATATAAACAACAGAAGACCTGAAAGAGATGAGGAAGTGAGCCATGTGGAAATCTGGGGGAAGGGAATTGTAGGCAGAAAGAAACAGCAAGGGCAAAGGTCCTGGGGCAACAGCATGCTTGATGCATTTAAGGAAGGGCAAGGAGGGTGAATGCCTAAAGGAGAGTAAGTATAAAGGAGGGTGGTAATAAATAAGGTTCCTGATTATGTAAGGATAAGCAAATGTCTGGAGTAAAATTCCTCCAGGCAGATAGAACAGCAACTGCAAAGGCCCTGAGTCAGAACCAAGATTGGCCTATTCAAGCAGCAGAAAAGTGGCCATTAGAGCTGGGACAGACTGAGCAAGAGGAAGAATGGAAATGAGGTCCAAGAATTCATCAGGTCAGATCATGTAGAGCCTTATATTACAATTATAAGCTAAGGTAAGGAATATATATATATAATATATATACACATTTGCCTAAATACATTGAAGAGTAATTAGCTATAACTGCTATTGTCATTATTCATGAGACACTATTCTGCTGAATAGATTGAGAAATGTTGTCATAGAGCCAATTTTAACTTACCCTCTTGCTCATCATCCATATCTATCAATCCCCAAGTGTTGTGTCTATATCAAGGACTATAGTCTCATTTATATTTATTAAGTTACTATTGGATCTAATCACTTCCCTCCTCAGAAATTTCTGTTGATTTTTTTACTTACAGGATCAAGTCCATTCCCAGTAACTGGCAAGGATTTCAAGGTCTCCCTCTATGTCTCCCTCTACATATTCCCGTTAGAGGCACTGAAGTTGCACTTTGAATGTAAGTGCATGATTTATAGCTCCACCATTTAGTTCATGACATTCTCTCAGCCTGAATTCTCCTTCCACTCATTCTTTGCTTATTAGAAGTTTTCTTTTCATTCAAAGCCAGTAGTGTCCACTCCTCTCTGAAGTTGTCCTGATATTCCTAACAGACTGACTCACTCATTCTTTCAGCTGTGTACCCATCAGTGTCACTTCTACCTGTTTTTGGTGTGTTTGTCTGATTGCCTTTCTGTAGACTGAGTTGTCACATCTGTCACTTCCATTAGATTGTAAGCACATTGAAGGCAAAGCCTATATTTTCATCATGTTTTCTAGCAGTGTCTAACACAATTGCAAGCACATAGCAGGCGCTTAATAAGTTGCTGGTGAAATGAAATTTAAGAGGCAGTAATATGATAAACACCTTTAAGTAAAATACTGGGGTACAAAGGAAAGAAAATGGCCATGCTGTCAAGGAATTTATAAATCAGTAGTAGTAGCTTCCATTTATTGAGTTCTAACTATGGTACAGGCATTCTCCATTTAACATGCATAGCAACCCAGTGAGGTAGGTGTTATAACCCCCAGTTTATAGAATGAGGTTAAGTAACTTGCCCAACTTCATAGAATAAGCAATAGGATTCAAACTTAGGTCTCTCCAGCTTCCAAGCTTGTACTTTTTTCACCATCAGCTGGGCTCTAGCCAGGAAAAGAAACAAGTCTTTCAGAGGAAGGGAGTTTTTTGTTTTTTGTTTTTTTTTAACAAAGGATTACTTACACAGATAAATGGAACAGTGAAGAAGCCAAATAGGGAATAGTGAAACAATTCACAGACTAGCAAAATTGGGAAGTCACTCCTCTTGTTGTACAAATGACACTGGGAGAAGAGGATGTCAGCAGAGCCCAGAAGCTTGGGCTGTCAGGCAAAGGGAGTGAAAACCACTGAGGGAATTGCCCAAGTAGAGCTGGGACCAGGAAGGGAGGGGCTGTCCAGTGGGACACTGCCAGACTCCACAGGAAGCAGGGAAAAAGAGGGTGAGAAATAGCCTGGCTTCTCCCTTTCCCCTGTTTCCAGTTTTCTTCTGGTGCCTCCTATTGCTTTAACCTATCAAAAGCCAAAGAACCTGAGAGCCTGCGTGAGGCTGTAACAGAGCAGAGCAGGGGAAGCGGTACCTGCATGCCACCTCTCCACCTGAAATTGATTGAAACAGGATTTAATTCGGTGCTAGGATGAATGGCAAAGATACTAAGTAAATTCAGAAGAAAAGATCAATGGTGCCTACAGTAGCAAGGGAGAGACTCTTTAGAGGTGGAAAGTTATACCAATTCCCAAAGACAGGTAGAATTTCTACAGGTGAAGAAAAGAGGGCAGGTAGGTGATCCTGACAGAGAGAACCACCTAAGTATTTTCCTGTGGGCAAAGAATACCATTCATTCTTTTTAAAATTCTTTTTACTCAGAAGATAAAATGGGATATCTGTAATATGTGTGTATAGTATAAAGAATAATGAAAAACAGACACCCCTATACATACTCTCTAGGTTCAGGGAGTAATACATCATTATCTGCATTTATTTTTTTTTAATTGTTGTGGGTTAGAAAATATATGTATGAGATAAAATTTGCCATTTTTAAGTGAACGATTCAGTGGCATTAATTATATTCACAATCTTGTGCAAGTATCACCACTATTTCCAAACCTTTTTCATCACACCAAGCAGAAACCCTGTAACAATTAAGCAATAACTCCCCATTACCCCCTCTCTTCACCCCAGTAATAAATTTACTTTTAAATTTATCCAAAAAAAGATAGATTATCAAATGTCACTAGATAGATAGACATATATAAAAAAATGCTAATAGTCGAATCTAGGTAATGGGTATACAGATGCCCTATAAATTTTTTCAACTTTCTTGTCTGTTTGAAAATATTCTCAATAAAATATTGGGAGGGGAAATTCCATGCTTAGGCCCCAGCCCAGGACATTCTGATTTAATTGGTTGTGTTTGGGTCTGGGCATCAGAATTTTTTAAAAGCTGTCTGGATGGATTCCAATGTGCAGCCAGGGATGAGGAACACTGCCCTAAGTATATCATGGGACCACAGAGCCAGGATAGGCAGAACAGGGCATGGGGTAAGCAGGAGGGATGGAAAGAGAGGGGCAAATTTCTGCCTGCATGTCAGAGATGAGGCCTTCAGGCTGGGTTCTTATGTGCTTTCTGGGTCAGGATATGCAGATGGGCTCCATGTGAAAGAAGCAAGAAAGGAGCAGCAACTCAATGTGGGTTAATGAGAGCATAGGATTGGCCAGGGTTCTCTGGAGTTCTTAAAATGAGACTGAAAAGTCTCTACTTCATCTGGCAATGATCCGTCCTTTGCAATGTTTCTATAGCTTTATCATTCATTCAGAATGATACTTTTAGCATGTTAGTGTCCTTTAACCCTTGGCAAGTGTAAGATCCACTTTCAACATGTATGTAGATGCATTTTCATGTTTTACTATCTTTAAAGCACTTTTATGTATATGAAGAGGTAGGCCTGTTGAAGCAGAAAGAATATGTTATAACCTTGGCAGCCTTGGAAGCCTGGGTCAGCAGGAAGGGAACAAGAGAAAGTTAGGCCTGAGTCAGGTAGAGGACAGCAATCAAGCCTAGCTGTCAGGCTTGGATATTTCAGTTCCAAAGAAGCATTTGTAAACCAATTAATCAATAAAAAGGGTAATTGATGCTTCTCAGAAAACTGATTTCTATCCTGCCTAATTACAATATGCTCTCTGCAGTAGTACAACTATCTTCTATAACCCTTCCCCTGTTTCCAGCTATTTTAAATCTTACTCTGGGGGTTGCTGTAGTGTGTAAGGTTATTTGTCCTGGCAATAAATGATCCCAGTCCATTTAACCATGTGAAAGGAGACAGGAACAGTAGCATCTGATTCCTCGGTCATGGGATCCCAGCCTGGCTCAGTACAATTGCCAGCTGGAGGCAGAACAGGGCCCAAGGGCAAAGGCAAAATGGCACATGAGGAAGAGGACCAAAGGTCAGTTGCAGAGCTGCTGTATCGCAGGTGAAATCTAAAGGGAAACTGCTGTACTAAAGCAGGAAGCAAATAGAAGTTCAGAGCCAGCAGAAAGCAAGAACACATCAGGAAAGGGGCTACACAACAGGAAGAAAATCAGGGTTTGGCCATGAATGAGGCCAGGGTACCTCAAGCTCATTCTTGCTGGGAGCTTGCTCTGTGGTGCTGGGGTAAGCAGGAAGGAGTTGGAAAGTGCAGGCTGGAACAGTCTTTAAAAAAAAAAACAACACTCAAACCATATTATCACACAGCCTATAAACTGATGCTTATTTTGATGACCCTGAGTCATCCAGAAGAGGTTAAATGTGGTACCTTTAATTTAAAAAGTAATGGAAATATATGAAATATTTTAGAAAAGTCTGCAAATAACACGGCTTTAAAAAAAAAAAAAAGGTCCTTTTACCCTTGAAGGGATAACTTTCAGCTGCCAGGAAAATTCACATATGTATAATTCCACATTGTGTCCATAAATCTAGGTAGTGGGAGCAGTGATTCAGAGAAGTGGAGGTGTGGCTCTTTGAATTTGGATGTCTCCATTTCTCCCAGCTAGAATGACAGCTATTTTCATTTCTCCCTTCTTTTGGAGTTGTAAGGATATTAACATTCTTATACAGCTTTGATCCAATATAGAAATTTTGAAAACTTTCAATACCAGCCCAGTATTTTTGTTTTGTTTTGTTTTGTTTTGTTTTGTTTGAGACAGAGTCTCACTTTGTTGCCCAGGCTAGAGTGAGTGCCGTGGTGTCAGCCTAGCTCACAGCAACCTCAAACTCCTGGGCTTAAGCGATCCTACTGCCTCAGCCTCCCAAGTAGCTGGGACTACAGGCATGCGCCACCATGCCCGACTAATTTTTTCTATATATATTTTAGTTGGCCAGATAATTTCTTTCTATTTTTAGTAGAGACGGGGTCTCGCTCTTGCTCAGGCTGGTCTCGAACTCCTGACCTCGAGCGATGCCACCCGCCTCGGCCTCCCAGAGTGCTAGGATTACAGGCGCGAGCCACCACGCCCAGCCCCAGCCCAGTATTAACTGTTTGCCTATATGTTATATCGAGGGAGCTGTGATGCTGTAATTGGCCCCACCGCATACTATCACTCCTTGGGAGAAAGATGGGGTTGGGGTAGGAGGGTAGGAGCCCTGAGGCCATATGAAGTAGGAAAAGGGTGCCCCGAAGGAAAGAAGCTGCTGTTCTCAGAAGTAGAGGTGTGGGAAAGAAAGCTGAGCAGGTATCTACCACAATCTATCAAGTTCACACAGGTAATGAGTGAAATAGCAGGAGTCTGAACTCATGTTTGTCTATCTTTAAATGGTTTTTTTCCCTCCTACTGTTATGTCTCCTTTGCTGGAGAAAACATTTACAATTGCTGCCAAACTCCCGGTGTTCCATTCTGTCTGCCCTCTCTGCTACCCTGCTTTTACCCCCAGCCTGGAGTCCACTTGGGTGGAAATGCAGCATATAATGGGCCCAGAGTTAATCATCTGCAGGTTTCCCCTGATAAGTCACAGTGTGTTTGCTGCGCTCCTTCCAAGAGTCAACAGCAGCTGTGGGGATGTGCCGAGAGTGGCCTATGGCATTCCGAGCGCTGGCCCAGATGGGAGGCAGTGTGCTAGGGAGTCTATCTGAACGCTACCATCTGGAATGCCTCTGTTGCCCTGAGGCACTCATCTGCGTCTCCAATGGACACAGCTTAGAGATGCCAAAAATTGAGCCAAGTTCACTGGATGTACAAATGGCCTGACGTCAATGGAATTTGCTCATAATTTAGGCCTTATGTGTGATGTACTGTCTGAACTCAATGATCTGTCAAAACAATCAGGGAAGAAGAAGAGAAGGAAGAAGAAAAGGTAGAGGAAAACAAGGAGGAAGAAGAGAAGTAAAAGGTGGAAAAAACAGCAGAAGAGAAGAAGAAGGAAGAGGAAACTAGGACACAGCCAGGAGCTGTGGCAGGACAGGTTCAGCTTTTGGCTCCTGGGGCCAACGGTCCCTGTAAGTTTGTTGAAAGCATCGGTGCCAAATAAAACATGGCCTTTTAAAGCACTGAATTACGTGAGTGCAGAGCTGTTAAAAATCAGTGTAGCAAAAATCCAGCTGGGTTTGGCCAGTGCCACAAAGTACAAAATGATGATCACTTGTACTGCCAAGACCCCAGGGTTCCCCAGACGTAGTGGCCTGAGCTGAGTTACTTGGATATACGTCCAGCTCTCCATTCTTTAAAACAAGAAATCTGCTATTAAGAAGTAGACATATGCTGTTTTGCTTGCCCTGTGTCCAGAGGAGGATTTGTTGTGAAGCTAACAAAGCTTATGCTTCAGAGCCCTTTATTTGCATGGGTCCCCATAAGTCCTGGGAGATGCTGGGAACTATGGGGTATTCCAGGTGGGGAGGGGAAGCTGGGTTATAATGAAAAGACGTATGTATTAGAATTTCTGATAAATTGCCTATCTGGAAAAGAACCTAAAGCTCCAAGAGTCCAACAATTTGTTGTGATTTATTTTCTCATTCTAAATAAAACTCACCTTTATACCTATTTTAAAATTTGTAATTTTTTAAATTAAAAAGAATCCCAAGATTATAAAGCCCCAGGCTCCATGAAACCTAAATCTGTCCCTATCTGCCTCCATTACCTTTCTTCCAGTAACCACACCTTGATTTGCCTTTGTAGATAGCCCTTCTACTCAGTCATGGTAGACACGTGATCCAGGCCTAGCCAATCAGGGAGACATTGATTGGTTCAGGAATAAGCATGTGATCCAATTTGGGCTAATGAGAATCAGGGCCAGAGTTTTTGCTGGATCATCTATCAGGGTTATTAAGTTGTGGAAATACAAGTCTGGCATTGCCAACAGCCATTTTGCTTCTATAAAAGGAACTTCCAGAAAATAAAATTAGCATAGAAGAAAGCAGAGATGAAAGATAAAAAGAAGTCAAGTCCTGATAATGTCACTTTGTACCTGTGAAACCAGCTATACTGAAGCTGGTATAAATAACCCTGTTTTCTTTAGATGGACAAGTCAATAAAGCCTTCTTTTTTGCCTAAGCTAGCTTGAGTTGGTTTCTATCACTTGCAGCTGAAAGTCTTAACTAACACTAACCAATATGCCAGAAAAAGATAACTATCATTATTTCAGTTCAGAAGGTGGTTCTTTAGTGTATTTGCCTCTGAATAGTTCTAACAATAGATAATACATTGATCGCTCTTATTAAGGGCTTTACTCATTAACCCATTGTATCTTTTTTTTTTAAAGGGCAGCAGCTGGCTGGCACTGGAGCACCTGCCAAGTGCTCAGGAACACAAGCACATGCATGGCACTGGGCAGGGCAGATGGCCACCAGCCCCAACCCATTGTATCTTAAGGGCAAACCTTATGAAGTGTGTACTGTTATTATCATACCCATTTTACAAAAGAGGAAAGTAAACAATTTGTCCACTTAGTATGCACTCTGGTTTTAGACCTTGGATTCCTAATGTTCCACTGTGCTGCTTGAGCCAACTGATTCAGACGTTACTTACATTTTAAGAAGAGTTCTTATACCAAGACCTCATTAGCTGTTACCAGCCTATGGATCAGATTCCTTTAGAACAAATGCCAGAGTAAGAAATATGGTTCACTTTTCTCAGAATCAGCTAAGAATGTCAGGTACAAAGAATGTAATGGGGCCGGGTATGGTGGCTTACACCTGTAATCCTATTACTTTAGGAGGCCGAGGCAGGGGGATCACTTGAGGCCAGGAATTTGAGACCAGCCTTAGCATGAGTGAGACCCTGTCTTTACAAAAAAAATAGAAAAATTAGCCAGGTATGGTGACACACATCTGTAGTCCCAGCTGCTCGGGAGGCTGAGGCAGGAGGATCACTTGAGCCCAGGAGTTTGCGGTTGTAGTGAGCTATGATGTTCTTACTGCACTCTAGCCCTGAGAGACAGAGCAAGACCCTGTCTCAAAAAAAAAAAAAAAAAGAATATGATAGACCCTTCACCAGCCAATATATGTATACCAGCCAGTGGGGCCCAACATCAAATCCCTCTTCGCTTATTTGGGAAGTTTCTAAAGGATCCCTCACATATGCTTCCTTTTATCCTCTTTCCTTCAAATTCATCCCATAACTATATGGCTCCCTGATGTCAGTATGACACTTTTTTAGTTAGCACCACTCTTGATGTCACTGATATTGTCACTGATATTGATGGGGAACCCCAACACTTCCACTTGAGTACCAAGTTTTCATGCTGAATTTAGGACGATGAATTCAGGGCTTCTAATCTGTCTTAAAGCATCCCCATTATGCCTCCAAATTGGATAACTTCTCAGTTTCCTGCCAGTCCCTCTTCCTGTGCCTCTGGAATTTGCTCTTCCAGATTTATTTTCAGCATAGCCTCTGTGCTCTTCTCTGCCTATGGCTCCAGCCTGACAGGTTGGTTTAGATCTTTGTAAAAAGATCTAAAGCCTGGATCCTACTGTCACCAAACCAACTATGTGTTCCAGACTTGAAGCCATAATGACCCAATCCTTTCATTTTTCAGCAAATACTTATTGAGCACCTACTAGGCACTAGAGATTCAGGGATGAGTATGACACAGGTCTGTCCTAGAAACTCTCAAAGTATTGGGAGGAGGTTGGATGGGACACAAAGCCAACAGTTCCCATGAACAGAGTGACTTGGAGTCACAGCAGAGGGAAATGCCAACTCACTGAAGGGAGTAAGGAGGCTTTTTAAGGTAGAACTGCAGATGGGGTAGCAGGAAAAGTGGTCTTGAGGTATTGTAGGAATTATCAAGCAGAGAAGAGAGAAGAGCATTTCAAGCGGATAGAACAGCATATTCAAGATTAGAAAAGCAATAAAGGATATGCCTTGTTTGAGAAATAGCAAGAATTTTGGTGTGGCAGGAGCAGATGGTCTTTGAGGAAGAGTGGTGAGAGATGAGTGTAAACGAGTAGGTAGAGGCCAGTTTGCAAAGTCCTTGTGTGCTATGTAAGGAATCTGAAATTCATCCAGTATTCTTTGGGAGCCAATGCAAGATCTCAAGCAGGGAGTGACATGATTATATTTGTATTTCAGAGAAATTACATGGACAAAAGCATCGATCCCTTGTGGTAATCAGATCCTTCCTTCCAGCCCTGCTCTTGGGATTTGAGGTTCTTCAGATCAATCCAACTTTTAGCCTCCATGAACACTACTGGTAGATTTTTCTCTCCATTTCCCCAAGAAACAATCGACGTACCCTTGCCCATCAGCCTGGGTTATAGCATTTCCTCAGAGAAGCCATTCTCAACCACGTGTGGGTGGGTGCACTGTAGAAAGGATATATCATTTTCACTTGGAGGGCATTTTCAAAATAGTTTCTGCACCTTTGTGTCACACTCCCTTTTGCTTTGAAATTTCCATAGGCCAAAGATTGGAGGCTGGGGCCGGTAAAGGGGACTAGCATTTTGGAAAAGTTTATTCTTTTAAAGAATAGAGATCTGGAAATGGAAACTCTAATCAAGAGAATATCCCTCTCAATTCCACAGTTGTTATCAAAATACTACAAAATCTGAATCTATATTTTAATAATGATACCTCGTAGGGTTGGTTGAATATTGGTCCCCAAAAAGATTATGTCCATATACTAATACTTGGCCCTGTCAATGTTACCGTATTTGGAAAAAGGGTCTTTGCAGCCATAATTAAGAATCTTGAGATGAGATCATCCAGGTGGACTTTAAATCCAAAGACAAGTGTCCTTATAAAAGACAGAAGAGAAGACAAGGACAAAGAGGAAAGGCCATGTGAAGATGGAGACAGAAATTGAAGTTATGCAGCCACAAGCCAAAGAATGCCTGGAAAGCTAATATACCTTGTTTCTAATAGGTTACGCTTAACAGCCACTTTTCAGAGAGGAGACAATTTCTAAAGTGTTGTATAACAGTATGAGGTAAATGAACATAGGCAAGATAACTTCATCCCTCTGAGCTGTTTTTTTCACCTAATTCCACCTTCACAGAATGTTGAGATAATTAAATGAGATAAAATAACACTACCCGGGAGACAACTGGCAAAGGCAGGTGCTCAAAGATTTAGCCATTTGAGACTAGGACCCAACCAACACACATTGCACAGACACTCCAGTGAAACAAGGCCTCCCAGGAGAGAGCCAGGATAATTAACATGCAAAGCCTGGGCCTGTATCAGACTGTCTTTTGTATGTAATCACTTACACCCATCTGGTGACAGCTCTTGTTTCTCACCAACTAACCACGGCCCTCTCCCCCAACCTTCTCTACTTCCTGTTTACGTAAATTGCTGCTTCCTGGCCAAGGAAACTGAATGGTTTCAGCCAGACTGCTTTTCCTCTGGACCCATGCCAAGAATACCTTCTTTGTTCTCCTTCTCTCATTCTGTTTTCTTCTTATAGTAGAAGCCATCACATTAATGAGGAGCAAATTGCTGCCCAGAGCTATCCTCAGTTAAGCAACTGGTCTTCCTCCTGGCTTTTGGATTGAGTCAGATGAACATGAATAATAACATCAGAAGTCTGTCCATCTCTGCTTGCCCCAACCCCTCCAAGATATTGATACTGATGCTTTTTTCATTCAACTGTGCTAGTCATGATGCCTACACTCTCGCGCCCAGCCCTGTCCTGTTTGTATGAAGCAGTTCTGACCAAAGCTGGCAGCACAGCAGCAGGTTAACTTAACCAGAATACCAGGTTGTGAGGTTGTTGAAATGATCTAATTTGTGGTTCTCAATATGAGGTAAATATTCAAATCATCTAAGAGGCTCTTTCAAACAAACAAATATTTGGAACTTGAAGGTAGACATGAATATTTTGAAAAAAAAAAAATCTCTAAGTGATAATGATTTTTCCCATAACTCCGGGCTCACCATCCTGTTCACAATAGACAGGAATGTGAACTCTGGAGCCTGACTGTCTGGGTTCAAATTCTGGCTTTGCCACCTATGAGCTGTGTGAGATTGAACATGTTGCCTAACCTCTCTATGCCTCAAATTCCTCATCTGTAAGACAGTGGTAATAGTACCTACCTCCGTCATAGAATTGTTGTGAGGAATAAATGAGTTAATATGTGACAAGTACTTAAACTATGTAAGTGTTTGCTGTTATTACTATTACTTTTTTTTTTTTTTTTCTGAGGCAGAGTCTCGCTCTGTTGTTCTGGCTAGAATGCCGTGGCATCAGCCTAGCTCACAGCAACCTCAAACTCCTGGGCTCAAGCGATCCTACTGCCTCAGCCTCCCGAGAAGCTGGGACTACAGGCACGCGCCACCATGCCCGGCTAATTTTTTCTATATATTTTTAGTTGTCTAGCTAATTTCCTTGTATTTTTGGTAGAAACAGGGTCTTGCTCTTGCTCAGGCTGGTCTCGAACTCCTGAGCACAAACACTTTACCTGCCTCGGCCTCCCAGAGTGCTAAGATTACAGGCGTGAGCCACCGCACCTGGCCCTATTATGTTTATTGTTGTTGTTATTACCCCACTGGAGAGAGACAAAGTTGATCAGAGGGTGAGATGCCTGAATTAGTGGTTTGAAGATGAGGCAGGTACAGGGAATGGCAAGGTTCATGGTATGACAGGGGAAGTGGGTAGCAGAGGTGGAATGGAGGAAAGACCATTCATTCGTTGGAAGGAGAAAATGTGGAGTAGTATTAAATTTCTGTCTGAGACTACAGCACCTGAGTTTAGACCCTGCCTTCACTACTTAATGGTGGCACAACCGTGAGCAGATTACTTAATTGTTTCCTCCTCACTAAGGTGGAGATAATGATAACAGTGAACTATCTTACAGGGCTGTCATGAATCAAATGAGTTAATACATTACATGCTGATTTCTTAGAAAAGTGACTGCCATGCAGCAAGTGTTAGCTTTTATTTTTATTGGAGATTAGAAGGTCAGGGAACAGAGAGGCCAATTGTTAGCTGGACATTGACATTATCCTAGATGATGGCAAGGTTTGAGGTAAATAGGAACATTGTGAGCCAGCTGTAAAAGTCTTCAATGAATGAGTGAGATGACCAGGGGGCTGGTAGTAAAGCTTTTAATAAGAAGGAGGAGAGTGGAATAGCTAATAGCCAGAGGCTTTAGCCTCTAAGAAACTGAGTCTTTGCCACGAGTGTGGAAGCACACATTTGGGAGCAAAGAGGACCCCAATACCATAGGCTGGCCCTAAACTGAGGAAATAAATAGGGCCAAGAGGCAAAGAGAACAGTCAGAGAAATGCTGAGGCAATAGGGGAGTTTTCTGGTTAGGAAATGAGAGTCCAGATGGCGCAGTAAGAGTCTAGAAGGTGGAGGAAGGGGTAGGGGATAAAGCTACATTTGCAAAACATCACAGTAAGGGCTATGGAGAGCAAATGGTCTAGACCAGCGCTATCCACTAGAACGTCTGGTGATGATGGGACTGTTCCATATCTGTACTGTCCAATGTGGTGCGTACTAGCCCCACATGGCTATTGAGCCCTTGAAAATGAGGCCAGTATGATCAGTATTCCTAAATAATCACTGAACAATTTTGTTAAGATGCAGAATCCTAGGCCCCACCCTCATCTACTAAATTAAAATGTCTGCAGTTTGTACTAGGTCTATCCCCTAGAGATGACCAAGTGACAGATTGCATCCCGGTTTAGGAACGGCTACATGATCTAAGTAGGCTAGAGAAAGTGGATACCCACGTGGGTTAAATATGGGAAGGGATATCACATACTGTCTTATTTGGGAGAGTTTAAACTTTTTATTTTATTCCAGTGACATGGATCACATTGTAGGTTTTTATTTTGAAAATGTTTGGCTTGGTTGCTTTATAAGAAAATTTGAAACTGAAAGAACGTAACAATAGAGAAACTGCATTACTTTAAAGGTTGGTAGTAGGGTTCCTGGTAGAGGGAGAACTAACTGCTTGAGAAGAAATATATACTTTGATATTTTCGTGAATCCAAAAGTGTAAAGGAGTGGAAATCCTCTCTGCATAAAAAGGGAGAAAAATTTTAAATTTTGAGGGTCCTCGGGGATGGAGAATATGAGATAGGAATAGGAAGGCAGAGAGGAATTATGCAAGATGGTAGTGGGCTGAGAACCCTACAGTGTAATAGTACCCCCCAACACACACACAGACACACACCATGTAAAAGTCTGATGAGGTCCACCAAATTAGAAATGCTTGGTATAAATTTTCTGGTTAGCGAGTTTTGGTTGGGGGTAACTCGTGAAAAAACTGAGTTTTCCATTTGGGTTGACCAGGACCAAAGTAGAGCTAGCCCAGCTGAATGCAGATGCCTGGAGGCAGAGAGGGTCAGGAGAGAAAGAAATCTCTGAAATTTTCCAGAAAGCTGCAGAAAGCATTGTGTTACCCATATTGTGGAATCAGGTAGTTAAGGCAATCTCATCTAGCTCTCATTGGTCAGGGAGGCCAGCTCTCACCTGGGTTACCGTGGGAAAGAAAGTAAAACAAAAAATGATCTGCGGGTCCTACTGTGAGAACTGCCTGACCCTCAGGCTGGCCACAGGAGCCATCCCCCACTTACAGGCCTCTCTGCAAGTCTCTCCTGGCTCTGAGGCTGGTCTATGTGATATCCTGTCCTCTCATCCACAGAGTGGCTTCGTTGGCTACAGCTCAGCTCTTATCACACCCCAAGGGGTGTCACAAGGAGATATGCAGATAAGTGCTCTAGGTCTTAAGAGTCTAGGGGGTTAGGGAAGGGAGATATTAGTGTGGGCCTGAGCTATTAAGGTATCTGATTTGCCCTTCTTAACTTCACACAGATTAGGTCAGGCAGGGCCATAGGCACAAATGGGCCCAGGAGATGGGAATAGCTTTGAGGAGCAGGGGTGCTGAGTTCCACAGAGCAGCTGAGATATAATAAAAACAATGTAGATTCCAGGAATATATGTCAGTAATTGAGCCTTACCAGCCAAATCTGCATTAAGTCCAACAACAAGGAATATACAAAACTGCAAGAAGAAACCCAATGTCAGAAGCAGGAGCAGAGCAGAAGACTGGGTCAAAGCAGAAATGAGCAAAAGGTACAGGATTTCTAGCACGGTACTGAGTTACTGGGGCTCCCTCTCCTCAATGGGCCGTAGAGGTAGGAGAAAAAAACTATAAGACCTGTACTGTACATTGTAACACACTGTGGGTGTGTTAAAATATAAATGACATAAAATTTACTATTTTAACTATTTTTAAGTGGACAGTTCAGTAGCATTAAGTGCGTTCACACTGTTGTACAACTATCACCACCATCTATCTCTAGAACTTTTTCATCATCCCAAACTGAAACACTGTACCCATTTAATTAAAAACTCCCCATTTCTCTTTTCTCCCAAACCACCGTTCTCTCTATGATTTTGACAGTTATAAGTACCTCATGTAAGTGGAACCATACAATATTTGCCCTTTTATGCTTGGCTTATGAAACATACTTTTTAAACATCCCCTCACAGCTTCTAAGGAACATGTTATTGTCAGATGTGCACCAGGTTATGCCTCTACTAGGTTTTCAAATAAACCAATCACCTGCCACTTATCCACTGCTGGCTCTGATGCTCCTCTTAATGGAGAATTGTGCTGTCAGGAGGAAGGGGGCCCACTTTCTCTCCTCCCATTATTTCTGCTGGTGCTGCCAGTTTGCCTCCTCTGTTCCCCAACCTTGATCACCACTGCCAATTTTATCTCTATTCAATCACACAACAGCCATTTCTAACCCCCAAATAGGATGGAATTGCCCCTTTAAAGAGTAAAAATGTTTTCAACAAAGTTGAGGAAGACTGGCATGCAAAAAAGTGTGTTTAGGCTCAAATAGATGGCCAGGAAACTCCTTTGATTATCTGAGGTCTCAGATGGGACTCACTCTGTGACACCGCCTACCCAGCCTCCCTCATCTATTTGATTTGTGCGCACAGGAAGATGGATGTGCCCTTCCACTGCCCACACCACTGCTTTCCAGCACCAGGCCTCTGCCCTCCTAGGATGAGGGCCTATTTCATGATCCTCTCTCCATTCAAGGGTATCAACCACCTCTTCTGGGTTCCAATCATTAGTTCCCAAGGTCCTTTTTACCATTTCTCCTAGAAGGCTTAAAAATCTCCATGCAAATCAGACTCTTGGTGGTAGCAGTGACATCCCCAAACCCTCAAGGTGATAGGCAGTTGAGTCTTACCATGACCCTGTGGCTCGTGAAATAGATGATGGAGGGGCAAGTTGGAGACTGTTGTCTCATAACCAGACACTGTCAAAGGGCTTTGCTGAAAGACTTCTTACCAGCCACAAAAGGTCAAAAACCAGCACTTTGTGGTCTGAAAGTGAACAATAAGGAGGAAAGCCCATGGGCTCTAGCAAAAATCTACTAGGTGGGCAACCTTGGCAAGTGATTTAATCTGGCTAAGCACAGCTTTCTCATTTGCAAAATTAGAATAATATTGTATCTAATGTAGAGGGTATATCAGTTTGGATTAATATCGACTGTGAGAAACAGAAATACAACATAAGCAGTTTAAACAATATAGTTTATTTTTCTCTCACTTCTGTCCTGAGGTAGAAAGTCCAGAGCTGCTCCACCACGTATTCAGGGGCACAGGCTCACCTCATTGTTGTTCATTCCTCAGGTGTGGCCCTTGCCCTCATGGTCCAAGACAGTGACTAGGGCAGCAGCTATCATATTGGTGCTCCAGGAAGAGGATAAAGGAAGAGATGAAGAAAACACAAAGGGCATGTACCATCTGTCTTTGGAGGAAAGTTGCCAGAAGCTTCCATACAACACTTCTGCTTCTATCTCATTGGTAAGAACTTAGTCACATTTAGCTGTAGGAAAGGATGGGAAATTCCAGGTAGCCTTGTGTAAACCTAAAAGTTAGAAATCCTAGTACTATGGAAGATGAGTAAGGTAGATTTGGGGGAGCAATTTGAGGCTCTGTTACGTAAGTTATTTATTGTAACGATTAAAGTGTTCCAACAATAAATGTTGGCTATTTTTAATATTCTTCCTTGAGGGGCTCCTAAGGAGCAACTTGGGGAAACAGGGATAAGAGTAGCCCCCAAATGAAGAGAAGATGCGGCTTTCATTTTACTCTTCATTAAGATGGTGACTTACCCAGACATTATAGCCTATGTGGTGTTAACTAAAAATTTTCAAGGTGGTTACCTTTTTACAGATTTAAATAAATGGTACCTTAATGGGACTTTGCTTCCTTTGAGAGTGTCACATTGACTCCCTGTGAGACAATCAGGGCAGACTCTAAGAAGGGAACATACCAATATCCTAACTAGATATAGTTTCTGGAAGGGACAATTCTCAAACAATTTGTACCTTCTCGTACCCCATTCACCATCACTGTGAGGGTTTCCTTTTCTATAACAACTTCCGTTGTCTAGGGCCGTATCAGCACCGTCTCCAACATAAGTCTGACTTCCCCTCTGCCATCACATTCTATCTGTGGTGCGGATAAGTGCCTGGAGAATATTGTTTCTTCTCTATCTTAATAATTCCTGTACCACTCACTCACTAAGATATATTACGTGAATTCTTTCATTCTAGGGAGCGCAATTCCTACCAAAGCCACTAATGCACACCCAGTAAATAATCAGGACATTGGAAGAATTGACTGATTAACTGGGAACCACTAGGACAGACTTCCCAGAATCTCAAGGCTGTGGTGGTCAGATTCTAGTCTAATGGCCTTCAGAAGGCTATTTTAGCAGAACCTCACCCTACCTTTTTTTCTATTGAAATATTATATTGCATCCCAATATGTAAAACTGATTAACAGCAGAGCCAGTCTTGAAGGTGGGAAGGGCTAAAGCCCAGTCCACTCAGCTTGCCTCTTGCCAAACACCTTGACTACCATGTGAGGAAGCCTTGGAGGTACCTCTATGGAACGCTAAAGCTGGCTCTACTGGTCTTAGTTTGAATACCCCTGTTCTGGTCCATTCTCTGGCTTTAAGAGTTAAAGGGAAAGAAAAAAGCTTTAGAATCAGTAAGGCCAAGCGTCAAATGTTGAGTTCTACCTCTTATTGTAATAACAACATCCTTTCAATCCTGGCATCCATGCTACACTGCCCCACTAAGTGACATACCCTCCTTAGACTTCCAGTCAAATGTATCCATGTCTTCCTGGCCTAACTTCCCATCCTGTCTTCCCTATTTCTTCTCAAATCTCATTTGCCGTGACTGCTGAAGGAAAGAAGGGAAAAGGAGATAGGGTGAAGTAAGAGGAAGTGGGCTAAGCAGATGGAGGGGTAAGAAGCCAGAGCTGTGTGAGAATAAGCACCACTGGTGCCCAGCAGGTCTAGAAGCCAAAGCCCAGGTACCTTTGTTCAGAGCCAAGACTAGATCCTCACTCAAATAGTGCACCTCATGCCTCCTCTTCCCTGTGTGCCTACACCCCATTCCTGCTTGGGATTCCCAGGTCTATCTTGCCAGAGTGAAAGAGCATAGGCCACAGGTGAGAATGAAGAGAAATGAAGAAAAGAAGCAGAGAGCATCAGCAGAACACTTGTCTGGTTCAGATTCACTTGCAATCCCTTGACTGCCTCCTCTGAAGAGTTCTACCCGCAGCTGTGCTGGCCCCACTGTGTACCCTCAAGGATCCCATTCTGTCATCAGCCTACATCAGAGCTTTTTCTCCCTGGAGAAGACAGGAAGACAGGTGTTGATCTAGGTGCCTAAGCAGGCATTCAACAAACATTACTGAGTACCCATTCTATGTTCAGTATTCTAGGCACAGGTGATTCAAAGATGAACAAGAAAGATGTCCCTATCATAATGAATCTTGCAGGAGCAAAGTCTTATACAAAGACTGCAGAAAGCCTTTCCAAAGCAGTCAGCAGAGACACTCAGAGCATAATAGGGTGGGGAACTTGTGGCCTTGGGGCCACATGTGGCCTTCTAGATCCTTGAGTGCAGCCTTTTGACTGAATCCAAATTTTACAGAACAAATCCTTTTGTTAAAAGGGATGCAGCAGAGAAAGATGAAGCTTTTCTTGCCTCCTTTGGTGCTTCAAAAAAGAACAATCTTGAAATCAGAAGACCGCAGGTTCCCCACCCCCAAAAGGGTATGCTTGATCCTATAAGGTCATCATGCAAGGGAAGATAAAGGTTTCATCTTAGACGCCAACTCTGATAGACTGGTGGTGGTTTTCTGGAGTCCTATGTTGAGGACTGTGAAACCCCATCTGAGCTCAGCATGAAAAGGGCCTGTGACAGATTAGCAATGTCTGCCACATGTATATAAAGGATGAGTGAAGGCAAATGTGCTACACATTACTATCCCAGGCCTAATGTAGACTATCCTACAGTTTTCACAGTTGTTTTACACCTGTTCATTTTCCAACTAGGCCACAAGCTCTAGGGAAGGCAGCATTATGCAGCAGAAGGAGCACCGGAAGCTGAAAAAAAGAGCTTTCCTTTCTCTTCTGAAAGGTAGCATGGTGGGATGAAATCAGAGAGGCACGGCTTTGGCGCTAGGCACTCCACTCTTCCACAGATTGTCTGATCTGAGACATGTTACAGTCAATTCTCATTTCTTTGTGGTAATTATATTCCATAAAGTCTCTACAAACACTGAATTAGCATTTGCTAATGAACTGTTACTCACAGGAGAAATACAAGGTTAGGCACCTGCAAGCCTCTGGTCACATTTTCATCAACTAATCAATACATAACCTCATTTCATGTATGTTTCTGCTTAGAGAGACCTTATTTAATATTTGTTATTGATTCATTAACACTGAACTCATGGACAACAGTGCTATAATTCATGCCTGAGTGGAGCTTATCTAACACATGTGTTTTCTCTGTAAGGTACATCAAAGCCTTCTTGCTCTTAGGAACACCAGACAGCACTTCAACACTGATTAGGGCCCATTTTAAACAGCAAAATCACCAAAAATGAAAAAAACATAGCACCGAATAGACTGGAAAAAGGAACTTGTTTACAGTACAAGAGATGAAGCATTGCCTTGTTCGACCTCAGCTGCTAGTGTGCATGTTAGAAAATTCAAATTTTTCACTGATCTGCACATGTGCATGAGTGACCACAAAAGTGCCATGAGTAGTGATTTGGGTCTACAGATAAATGTTAGCAAGTAGGCAAATCTGCAGTTACAGAATCCATAAATAATGAGGATGGACTGTACTAGATCTCTGTGAGCCTTAGTAATGGTACCTCCCTCTCACTACATATTAAATGAGAGAAGGTATATAAAATGCTTTGCATGATTCCAGTTAGTTATTCTTTACCAAATTTTTGTACTTTCACCCTTTATACCTTATCTGCCATGCTCCAACCTGAGATATAAGTAGATACCAAGAAACTTCTAGCCAAATGTATCATCTTTATCCCTGGAGCATAATCCAAAAACCACTCACACTAGCTCAAATAGAAAAGGAGGTATTTTGAACACATACAAGAGGCCATCTTTTGAGGCACTAAAGTGCAGCTATCAGCACAGCCGGGCCACCCTGGGATGGGACCGAAACAGGAAGATCAAAAGCAATCCCACCTCTCACATGCCTGCACCCTCTGCCATTTGTGCCTCTCTCCAAGAGTCTGCTATCCTTTTCTGCTTCCCTGAGCAAACAGAAGGTTTCCTCTGCTTTCTCTCACTTCCTTGCATCCTCATAATTTTAACTTTTTTGTGGTTCTGGCTTCCATAGCACTGATTATAGCCTGACTCTACATGGCAGGTGCACACCTGTCAGTTTTTGACTGTCTAGCACCATTCTCCCACCTTTGGTAACAGAGGAACCAACTGCACCTCTGGCTCCAGGATTGGCCTGTGAGTGAGGCCTGGCCATTGACTCTCTCTTCTGAAATCTGATCTGTCTTGGTTATCTTCTATCACTTCTGTCATTACTCTGTATGTCTGTTTGCTGCCCCATGGCTTTTGTTTGCTCAGAGCTCTGTTTATTCATGGTTCCTGCTTACTCATGAAGTCTGAATACTGCCTTGTCTCCCTGTCTTTCAGCTTCTACACTCACTGATGATTTTTTTTTTCCTGGTTTCTCCAGTTCTGATTCTTGAGAGAAAGAAATCTTACCGTCATAGTTAATAGCCAAGTATTTGGGCAGAACTTTCATGCCAGGATGCCCTATACACCAACATCCAGCCTATTGAACAGCTGCCCCTAGGTAAGGGCCTGCCATGGCCCAACAAGTAGTGAACGGGGTTGTAAGGGCTAGAGGTGTGCATGTGGTATTGAACGTGGCCACCTATGTTTAAAGATTTACATGAAGCTGGTTATCCAGATCCCTCTCTTTCTTTAACACTTCATGTCCAACCTATGAAGAATCTTATTAGCTCTACTCTCAAAATATATTTAGAATGTAATCACTTCTCACTGCTGCCGCTGCTACCACTCTGCTCCAAGCCTCACTGTCTTTCACCTGCATTACTCCAGTAGCCTAAGAGGTCACCTGCTACCCATAATCTATTCCCAGTATAGTAGAGTGATTCTTGCAAAGCCTGAGTCATGGCACATTATTCCCTTGCTTCACATATGCCAATGGCTCCCCATTTCACTCAGAACGAAAACCAAAGCCCTAGCCCTGTTCCTCTGACCCCATCTTTTCCACTTTCCCCTTGCTCACTCTCTACTCCAGCCACACTGGTTTTGTTTCTCTTCAAGTATTCCAGGCCTTTGCTTCAGCTGCTCCATCTGCCTGAAACACACTTCTTACAGATAGTGGCTTCCTTGCTTGACCAACTTATTTCATTCTACAACTGTAGCAATAAACGTTATTCAGTAAATACTGTGGTATTAAATACTATAGTTCCCCACACAGCCGTTCCTTCTTACGTTATAGCACTTTTTGTTCCTGCACTTATCACTTTCTAACATAGTATATAAACTATGCTTATTATTTATTGCCTATATCCCCCCGTTAGAATGTAAACTCTACAAAAATAGAGATATTTGTCTATTTCGTTCCCTGACATACACTGAGGAATCAGAATAGGGCCTGGCCAGGCACTCCATAAATATTTATTGAATTGAATTGAATTCCTCGGTAGGGAGCTATTAACAGCAGGTACACATATTCCTTATGCAATATAAAATATGTCTTTCAGAGAAATATGTAATATTAAAAGCACATATTAGAAAAGAGGAAAAGTCTCAGATCAATAATCTAAGCCCCCATTCAAAACCTAGAAAAAGGAGAGGAAAATAAACACAAAGCAAAGGAAGGAAATAACAAAGGGCAGAAATTAATGAAATTGAAAACACAAGAATAGAGAAAGTCATTGAAACAAAGAGCTCGTTCTTTGAAAAGATCAATAAAATAGATAAAACTTGGAGAGAGTGGGTGAGTGGGTGAGTGGGTGAGTGGGTGAGTGGGTGGGTGAGTGAGAGAAGAAAAAAAAAAAACCAGATAAACCTCTAGCAAGATTGGTAAAGAAAAAAGAGAGAAGACACAAATTACTAATATTAAGAATGAAACAGGAGATATTACAGACCCTGGAGACATCTAAAGTATAATAAAGGAATATTACAAACAACTCTATGCACGTGAATTTGACAACTCACCCAATACAAAATAGATCATTTGAAGAACACTGTAACTATTAAGGAAATTGACTTAACCTATCAGAATGGCTAAAATAAAAAATAACACCAAAATTCTGGTAAGGATACAGAGAAACCAGATCATTCATACATTGCTAGTGGAAAGAAAAATGGTACAGCCATGTGGGAAACAATTTGGCAGTTTCTTAAAAAATTAAACCAGCAACTACCATACAACCCATCCATTTCACTCCTGGTTATTTATCTCAGAGAAATGAAGGCTTATGTTCACACAAAAATCTGTGCTTGAATGTTTATAGCAACTTTATTTGTAATACACCAACCTGAAAACAAACAATCCAAATGTACTTCAATGAGTGAACAGCTACAAAATTAGAGCTTAGTTCTCTTTCCCTTCTTGCAAGATGGCAGATGAAAAAGTTGAGAAGCCGGATACTAAGGAGAAGAAACCTGAAGCCAAAAAGCCTGATGCAAGTGGCAAGGTTAAAAAGGGTAACCTCAAGACTAAAAATCCCAAGAAGGGGAAGCCTCACCGCAGAAGAAATCCTGCCAAAGGAATCAGCAGATATTCCCGATCTGCTATGTATTCCAGAAAGGCCATGTATGAAAGGAAATACTCAGTGGCTAAATCCAAGATTGAAAAGAAAAAGAACAAGAAGGTCCTTGTCACTATTACAAAACCAGTTGGTGACTCCCAGGGCTTCACTTGACCAGCCTTTAAAAAAAAAAAAAAAAACAGTTGGTGGTGACAAGAATGGTAGTACTTGGGTAGTAAAACTTCAAAAAATGCTCAGATATTATCCTGCTGAAGATATGTCTGAAAAGCTGTTGAACCATGGCAAAAAAAAAAACCCTTCAGTCAACATGTGAGCAAACTGCAAGCTAGCATCATCCTTCCTGGACCCTTCTGATCATCCTCACTGGACGCCACAGAGGAAAGATGGTGGTTTTCCTGTTAGCATTTCCTGAGCAGTGGCTTGTTACTTGTGACCAGACCTCTGGTCCTCAATTGAGTTCCTCTGCAAAGAACACAACAGAAATTTGTCATCACCACCTCCACAAAAATTGATATCAGCAATGTGTAAATCCCAAAACATCTTACTGATGCTTACTTCAAAAAGAAGCAGCTGCAGAAGAAGCCCAGGTACCAGGAAGATGAGGTTTTCAACACAGGAAAGAGAAATAGGAGATTATAGAGCAGCACAAGGTTGATCACAAAGCTATGGATTCACAAATTTTACTAAAAGTCAAAGCTATTCCTCAGCTCCAGGGCTACCTGCAGTCTGTGTTTGCCCTGACAAATGGAGTTTATCCTCACAAATTGGTGTTCTAAATTTCTTACAAAGAATCTAATTAAGCCAGGCACAGTGGCTTATGCCTGTAATCCTAGCACGTGAAGAGGCCAAAGTGAGAGAATCACTTGAGCCCAGGAGTTGGAGACCAGCTGGAGCAAGAGCAAGACCCCCGTCTCTACAAAAAGTAGAAAAATTAGCTGGACGTGGTGTCTCACACCTGTAATCCTAGCACTCTGGGAGGCTGAGGCAGGAGGATCTCTTGAGCCTAGGAGTTTAAGGTTGCAGTAAGCTATGATGACGCCACTGCATTCTAGCCTGGGCAACAGAGCAAGACCCTATCTCAAGAACAAAACAAACCACCTAATTAAATAACATATATTTTTTTAATTAGGTACATTCATACCATGGAATATTACTCAACAATAAAAGGAAAACACATTATCAATACATACAAAACATGGATGAATCTCCAGATAATTATGCTGAGTGAAAAAACACAAAAATAAAAATATACATATAGTACGATGTCATTTAGATAACTTTTTTGTTTTGTAGAGACAGGGTCTCACTCTGTCACCCAGGCTGGAATGCAGTGGGGTGATCATAGCTCATTGCAGCCTAGAACTCCTGGGCTCAAGAGAACCTCCCGCCTCAGCCTCCTGAATAGCTAGGACTACCAGCACACGCCTCCACACTTTGCTTACTTTTTTATTTATTTTTTGTGTAGAGATAGGGTCTTTCTATGTTGCCCAGGCTGGTCTCAAACACCTAGCCCCAAGTAATCCTCCTGCCTCAGCCTCCCAAAGTGCTAGAATTACAGGCATGAGCCACAGCATCTGGCCCATTTATAAAACATCCTTGAGAAGACAAAATTATAGAAATAGTAAACATATTGGTGGCTACCAGAGGTAACAGACTAGGTGGAAGAAGGGGGGTTGGGAAGAAGGTAGGTACGGTTATAAAAGGGCAACCTGGGGGATCCTTGTGGTGATGGAAATGTTCTGTACCGATGTCAATATGCTGGTTGTGATACTGAATTATAATTTTGCAAGATGTTACCATTGGGGAAAACTGGATAAGGAGTACAAGATCTTTTTGTATTATTTCTTACAACTATATGTGAATTTACAATTATCTGAAAATAAAAATTTGATTAAAAATCTCTCTCTCAATTTCAAAATACCATGAACTGCATTTAATTATAGCTATTTTGGGGGAAGAAGAGCAATACTTTATCAAATTTCATCATTGATTGTAAAACTGCATCTCAATTTCAGAAATGTTAAAGGTAGGAAAGTATACCTTAGGAACTAGGAAATATAAGTATGCATGTTTATTTATGTAATTATATACATCAGACATGGAAAACCATTTGGAAGAAAAGACACCAAAGTCTTAACAGCGATCATCTATAAGTGGTAGAATTATGGGCATTTTTTTGGCTTGTCTCCATTGTCTCATTTTTCTACAGTGAACACATATTACTTATATAATTTTAAAGGCATGTCGTATTTTTAAGACATTATTTAGACCAACCCTTAATCCATTGCTTGAAAACCTGTAGCCAATCGTAAAATATAATAAGTAGTCACTTCAGTCTTTAATATCATGGAAACCAACATCTCCCAAAGCAGCCCAGGCAGCTCTAATTATTTGAAATGAAAGCTGTTGAAAGCAAAGGTCTGTACTGCCTGTGCCTTTAGGGGTTTTAAGGACATGGGTTGATCCCAGCACAGGTCAATTAACTTGGCTTATTCATAGAGGAAAATAATAAAGGTACATTGCCTGCATGGCTCACAAGGGCCAGGCACTACTCAAACATTGTCCACAAGAGACACAGACATGTGAAAGTAAACAGGCAGTGCAAATCCGTCTCTGCTAAGCACCCTTTCTCACAATGGACAATTTCTCATTTCCTCAAGTGGTCAGCAGGAAACACAAAGAGATTTTAAAATAGTTGTTACAACCAATAGCCAGAAACAGAAGTGTAAAAAGCAATCCCATTTACAACTAAGATTCCAAATTCCTATTAAAATACAGTTAATATATTTATTTTCTTCATTTTATTAAAGAGTTTCTCTTTTTACTAAGCAATAGGTGATATGTGTTCATTGTAATGCATGTTAAAATACATAGATACATGAGAAGAGAAATATTAAGTTCAATGTAATCCAACCAGCCAAGGTTAACTGCTGTTAAAATTTTCCTTCCATACTTTTTTGCATATTCGTATGTATATATATCTATGGTCATAGGTATATATTTTAAAACCAAAATTACTCTGCTTGTTTAGGCAGAAATAAGAGGAATAGATATGATCACATGTTATACTATATGCCACAGTAAATTTAGAGGAGTTAAATAATTAAACTAAAAGCGATTTTCATTTGAAAATAAAAATTTTAAATATTTATCATAAAGCATATACAGTAATAATATGCTTTTTCTATCAGAAGATATCAATTTTAGAATGTAGATGCATTTAAAGAAATCATTAATGGGCCGGGTGCGGTGGCTCACGCCTGTAATCCTAGCCCTCTGGGAGGCTGCGGTGGGTGGATCGCTCGAGGTCAGGAGTTCGAGACCAGCCTGAGCGAGACCCCGTCTCTACTAAAAATAGAAATAAAAAAAAATTATCTGGACAACTAAAAATATATAGAGAAAAAATTATCCGGGCATGGTGGTGCATGCCTGTAGTCCCAGCTACTCGGGAGGCTGAGGCAGTAGGATCGCTTAAGCCCAGGAGTTTGAGGTTGCTGTGAGCTCGGCTGATGCCACGGCACTCACTCTAGCCTGGGCAACAAAGTGAGACTCTGTCTTAAAAAAAAAAAAAAAGAAAGAAATCATTAATGGAAAGGTCAATGGGTTTTATGCTACAAAACAAAAGCCCACTATCCTTCAAGATTGAGGCACTCATCCCCTCACCTACTGGGAAAGTTGGCTGCCAGCTCTCAGCTGAATGTCTCCCCAAGAACTGCCCTCAACTGAAGAAAGCTCCTTTGCCCAGGTCATACCCCTCTCCTTGGGGATAGCTACTTCCGTGACTGGTCAATGATAGGGCATGGGGTATACAGCCAGATTCCCTTGCCTCAAGGAAGGACACCTCTGATCATTCCAGTCTCAGAACTCCTATGGGATCCCTTGTTGCAACTGCATCACTGTTTACTCCTCCTTCTTGCAATCTGCCACCAAAAAAGCTCTCAGCAAGGCCCCATTTCTTCCAGAAGACCAACCAGCCACTTGATGGCAAGTTGATTGCACTGGAAGGAGCAGTGATACATTTCAACTGGAATAATACATATTCTGAGTATGGGGTTACCTTTTCTGTTTTCAAGGCTCCAGCCAGCACCATGTCTGATGGCCTATAGAGTGTCTGCCCCACCAACATGGAATCCTACGTTTTATTTTAATTGGGCCCAAGAACCCATTTCACAACAGAGTTGGAGCAGCAGTGGCACATGACCATGGGATCCAATATTCCTATTTCATACCATACAGCTTCTGCATACAGAAGCTGTCAGCTTGACAAAGTAATGAAATGGCCTTTTGAAAGAGCGACTGAGAAGCCACTTTGTAGGTGATACCCTGCAAAGGCAGAGTAACATTTTCCAGGATGTAGCATATACCCTAAATCTACCACTATTATATGTGCCTGTGTTCTTAGTAGGTCTACTACATAGTTCTGGGATCCAAGAGAAGGAAGTAGAAGTGGCCCCGAGCCTTGCTTACCATCACTCACAGTGACCCACTTGTGGTATTTGTGTTTCTTGTCCCTGCAACTCTGGGCTTTGTGGGTTTGGAGGTCCTGGTGATTTACTGGGGCATCTCTTGATATCCCTTTGCCCAATTTTGATGATAAATGGAGACAAGGGCAGCAGCCATAACCTGAGAAGGACATCGTAACCAGAAGCCCACCCAGAAAGCCTCCTAAACAGCAGAGCTGAGGGTGAGAGAAACTAAAATGGGTTGTAGAGCAAGGACACAATGAATACCAGTTGCAACCTTCAGATCAGGAACAGTAACAAAGGTCCCACTAACCTTCCTCTTATAAGGTTCACTGGGACAAGAGTCAAACCAGGATCCTGGAGGAGCTGTTCTCAGAATTTTTTATACAAAATTAGTAGATCCAGTGCAAAGGTTTGGCTGCGTTGGATGCTATGGTGTGCCACTCAGATCCCCCGGTTGGACTGAGGCAACCTATTCCCTTGGCTGCTAGGAATATTGGCAGCTGGTGGCTCTCAGGCAAGTCTCTCTGCTGATAATTGTCCTCACCTAAAGAGAGTCATCTCACTCAAGTTCATAGGCAACCCACATCTAATGACTAGTCCATGCCCAAGTATGAAGGCCCAGCCTACTTTGCTCCAAAGCAGGACAACTCCAGAGCTAGCTGTAGGATTGGCTGAGAGACCATTGTTGTGACCCCATTGCAGTTCAATTTCTTCTCCCCAGTCCTACTTCCCTCCAATATTGAATCCCTGGGCACGCTCCAATAAACTCCCTGCATGCAAATATTCATCTCAGAGTCTATTCCTAGGGAACTCAGAATGCAACAGTTATATTCATTTTTGGGTTTTGTATTTTAACAGAAAATACTATCTAACACTTGCACAAAGTTTTAAAGCTTTAAGTTTGTGGCTGTATATAGATATTAAGAATCCCCGGGGTGATCTATGTCTGGAAATCTCATTTACCTAACCAGCAACATTGACGCTATTTCTTTTCCTTTTGGAGACCTTGTTTTCCTGGGACTCCATTGCATGAGCTAAATACCAGAAGCAGCCAGGAACCCTTTCAATTCTGCTTCTGTTTAATGGTCATTTCCTTTCTCCTTCAGCTCTCTGGTCGTGTCATGCCCTGAGCTTTTCCATCCCATCTTTCTGGAAAGCCACGAGTCACACTAGCTGTCACTGGTCTCCCTCCACCCATAGTCAAATAAGTTCCAGATGCTGAGAGAGTTGTGGGAATTGCTCCAGTGCTGCCAGGAGGAAAGGAACGTAAATTCCTCTGGCTAGCAGGCACCATCTTGTTTCTCTGATTCTTTCCTTTGCCCCATTCTCCCTTGATTAGATAGACTCTCCCTTACCCCACTGCATCTTCAACTTCCTCTGCCCACTGGGATTTCAGCACCTTTTTATAGCGTTTTATAGTGTATCTGTCACTAATCCCTGTATTAGTGACTTATTATAATTTCAAATTTCTGAATGACTAAGCTATAAATGGGAACTAAATTCTTTCCTTCTTTCTTTTTTGCTTCCTTCCTTCAACAAATTTCTTGCTTACCAACTCTGAGTCATCTCTTAAGTGAAGCTAAGGTATACCTATGCTTATTTAAGGTTATTAAATGTGATATTAAGGACACAACCATTCCCTCTCAAAACTTCCCTAGGGGCCAAAGCTGGCAGCAGATTGCTGGTCTGGCTGAGTCTTGCAGTACATCCCACTGGAACAACAACCCAGAGCTCATGCCCTGGGATGGAGAGTTTATTAACAGCATTCTCTTTGTGTAGGAACACCTCCAAGTTTTGTCAAAGCCCACTATATTTAGTGTAGTAAAGTGGAATGTACCCTAACCAGTAGATTTCTATCAACCAGCCAGTCTTCAAAGGCCAACTGGACAGGGAGGCTGGAAACCACAACTAGCCCCCTCCCAGTGGCTCCTTTAAGACACTAGGCCCTCCTGTGCACTTCTAATTCAAAACCCACATAAAGTTGGACCTTCTCCATCCTCACATTGTTGTTGACCTTAGTCCTAAAGCCTGGACACACTTCTCAACCTTTCTCCAACCTCCAGGTTTCTGATTTTGCAATTAATTCTCCATTTATAGCCTTGCCTCTCCCTCAGGACATAGCTTGGGGTCAGCAGAGGGAAATACAGCTCCTCTTCATCACATTATCTCAGAGTAGAGTCTTTTCAAACTGAGACAAATAGAGAGAAGGTAGACAAAGATTGTGACTTTTAATATGGTTATTCCTCTATTTGCAGAGACTTTCTTGTTTTTGGTCATTTGTATCTGACTACGAGCACTATTTCTCTGACTTTGACTTCAAACTTTTGTTTTGCTCCTGAATCAGGATTCATGTTCACTCATACCAGTACAAATCAGAGAAAGCTAAAAGAAGTAAGATAAACAGCTCCAGAGACCTCTGGAAAACTCTGAAATTGGAGGTACTGGGTGCCTCTGAAGAAGTGTGGGGTGTGAGTGGAAAGAGATTGTTTGAAAGTCTTTATAATGACCAGTTAGATCCCCAGATCTTCTTCCCAGCATAGCATAGCCAAATGACTACTGTTCTACCACCCTGGAAGAAGCCTGGAGTTTTATTCTCTTGAAAGTCTGGGTCAAACACTCCAGGCTTGGTATGCCAGGCACACTGAAAACAGGGGGATTAAATGGAAATCTGCTGACTGAAGACTGAGATCGCTCACCCCTCCAGTGCCCTTACCCCTGGTAAGCTCCCAGAAGGCTGGAAACTAGGTTTCTAAACCCCCATGCAAAAGAATTTCTCTGATGGGTAAACTGATCAGTCTAAAAAAACCTCAAATAATAACATTTGGAAGTCCCTCCCTCCATAAAAGGACTGTAACACAACTGCCAAGTACAACAGTCAATAAGCTCTGCCCATTCACAGGGAGTACTTAAGTGCCTCACTATTAAATATGAATAGATAGCCATTTATGAAAAGTTACTAGTGTAAAATATAAACAGAGTTCCAAGGGAGAAATAGAAGAAAAGTTCAAAAACTATAATTAACATCCTTAGAAAAGTAAAAGAAAATATTGCATCCATAAAACAAGAACAGATGTCATTTAAAACAAGGCAAAACAAAAATGAGGTAGGAGTGTGTGTGGGGGGGAATACTCAGAGAACCAGAAAGAACTTTTAGAAAATAAAAATATGATAGCAGAAATCTTAAAATTTAGTAGAAAAATTGGAAGATAAAGTTAAGAAAATCTCCCATAAAAACAAGAAAGATAAGAAAACTAGAAGATCAGTTCAAGTGATCCAACAAGTGAATCAGGAGTTCTAGAAAGAGTGAGCAAAGAAAATGAAGAAGAGGGAATTACTAAAATAAGAGTATACATGATAATTTCTCAAAACTGACAACAATGTGTTTTCAGATTGAAAGGGCCCATTGTGTTGAGTTCATTCTGCATAGCAGAGGAAAAAAGACCCAGTGCTAAGGTACATTATCATGAAACTTCAGAAAAAGAAAATCTCAAAACTTTTAAAAGAGGAAAAAAAAAAAACAAACTCTTCAAGTCCCACAGGATGTATTAATGTCAAACTCATCAATAGCAACATGGCAAGCTAGAAGACAAAGAAGTAATGCCCTTAGAATTCTGAGGTAATATTATTTCCAACCTAGAAGCCTATACTCAGACTGTCATTCAAGTGTGATGCTAAATTAAAAACATTTTCAGACATGTTAAGTCTCAGAAGAATTTACCTTCCATGAACTTTTTCTCAGGAAGCTATTGTAGGATGTGTTCCACCAAACCCAGTGAGTAAACCAAGAGGAAAATATGAGATCTAGGAAAACAGAAGATCCAGCAAAAAAGGGATGCAGAAGGAATTCCCAAAATGACGAAAAAGGGAAGTCTCAGACAGCTGGGCAGCTGGCCTAGAGAGCAACCAGTCCAGACCAGAGCTTGACAATGAAGGGCTCCAAGATGACACCCAGCAGAGAAGTCTGTGAGAAAACAAAACTGATAGAGCAAGAGATTTATAATTCTGTTAGAGGGCTTGGGGAGAAATTCGTGATTACTTCATGGAAATTGATGTTTTAAAAAGATAATTATTAACCTAAGGGAAAACAAAATGATTATATCAGATATGAAGTGAACAAGTAGTCCATCTGTGAACAATATTTTCATAGGCCTAATAATGTAAACACTGACAATGGGGAAGATGGGGAGAGGTGAAGGGTGTACGTTCTAGAGGGTGGTGTAAGAAAGCTAGATCCTAACCTCCATAATAGGAAATCAAAAGATAATATCCAAAACTGAAAAATCAAGAGAAAAAAAGTATAAGCACCAGAAGAAACGGCTTAAAGATGTGAATATAGTTGGCTGTGTGGAGCAGAAATCAGAGAGGTAGGGAGGAGTGGGAAAAGTGACTGCCATTTTGTTTTGTTGTTGTTCAAAGCCTTGTATTTGACTTTTTATATGATGTGCTTGCAAATTTTTATTTTTAAAAAGACTAAAGCAGGCTGGGTGTGGTGGCTCACGACTGTAATCCTAGCACTCTGGGAGGCCGAGGCAGGAGGATCACTTGAGCCCAGGAATTTGAGGTTGCAGTGGGCTATGATGACGCCACTGTACTCTGGTCTGGGGTGACATAGCGAGACTCTGTCTCAAAAAAAAAGAAAAAAAAGACTAAAGAAAAAAAGAAAAAAAAGTAGATTAGAGAGGAAATAAAGGCGAAGAGAAAATTAGGGTAGAAAAAATTGAGATGAAGTCAGAAGTCATTCTAGGTCCAGTACACATTATTGCTAAAGATAGGCTGAAAATTTTGGTTCTGAGCTTTTTAGCAGCCAGCACTAAGTGGGAAATGTAATTATTTCACCATGTCCAAGAGATAAAAACAAACCACTTACTCAGGAGAAATATGTCTATTCCTGGTATAGAGATCTGAGAGACAGTTTTCCTATCTATCTTCCTAAAGAGGACACCATGTGACGTAGTGAACCACATCCTCATCAACTTACCAACAGTAAATGCAACAAATGAGTTTCACAAAGCTGTGTCTTATCATGTCTTTCAACGTAGGTCGATGGCAAAACACCAATGCAGAGTCTAGTAAAAGCAATTCTGTGAGGAGATACAATCTTTTCACTTCAGAGAGACAATAACATACAGTGGTTAGAGTGTGGGCCTGGGCTGCAAATCTCTCAAGCAAGTTACTTAACTACTCTGCACTCAGTTTTCTCATCTATAAAATGGGTCTGAATATTACCATCTCATAGAATTTTGTGAAGATTAAATGAATTCAAGCATGTGAAGCACTTAGGACAATTCCTGGCTTATATAAGCACTAAAAAAGAAAAAAGGTATCCATTATCCAGAGACATGTTTTTTATTAAATGGATCTTACATGTTAAGACTACACTAAAGAAAACAGTGTGCTATTGGTGGAGGGACAGGTACATGGATCAATGAAATAGAGTAGAGAAATAGATCACACAGGTATGGCCAACTGATTTTCAAATATGGTGCAAAAACAATTCAATGGAGGAAAGATTGTAACAAAGGATGCTAGAGCAGTTGGATATCTACAGGAAAACAATGAACTTCAAGCTAAACCTCACACCTTCTACAAAAATTAACTCAAAATGTATAATAGATTTAAATGTGAAATGTCAAACTACAAAATTTTTAGACAAAAACAAAGGCGATTTTTAGGACCTAGGGCTAGGTGAAGAGTTCTTCAATATGGCACCCACAGCATGATTCTTAAGAGAAAAATCAATAAATTGGACTTCATCAAACTTAAAAACTTTTGTTCTGCAAAAAATCCTGTTAAGAGGATGAAAAGACAAGACAGACTGAGAGAAAGTGTTTGCAAATGAAAAAGTATTGCAGAAAATATTGTAAACCAAACACCTGTCAAAGGACCATAAAGAACTATCAAAAATCAATAGTAACGAAACAATCCAATTAGAAAATGGACAAAAGATATGAATGACATTTCTGCAAAGAGGATATACAGATGGTAATAAGCAAATAAAAATATGTTCAACATCATTAGCCATTAGGGAGAGGCAAATTAAAACCATGATGAGATATCATTATATACCTATTAAAATGGCTAAAATAGTGACAATGCCAAATGCTGGTGGAGAAAACTGACTCTTTCATATATTGCTGGTAGTGATGTAAAATGGTAGCCACTGAGCAAAAAATAATTTGGCAATTTCTTAAAAGTCTAAATATATACTTACCACACACGACCCAGCTAACATAATCCCAGACATTTACTCAGAGAAATGAAAATTTATGTCCACACAAAAACATGTACAAGAATGTTCACTGTAGCTTTATTTGTAATAGCCTAAAATTGGAAACAACCCAAATGTCCTTCAATGGGTGAATGGTTAAACAAACTATGGTGTATTTATATCATGGAGTACTACTCAGCAATAAAAACAAACAAACTGTTGCCGGATGTGGTGGCTCACACTTGTAATCCTAGCACTCGGGGAGGCTGAGGAGGGAGGGTCACTTGAGGTAAGGAGTTCGAGACCAGCCTCAGCAAGGAGTTTGAGACCAGCCTCAGCAAGAGCGAGACCCCATCTATACTAAGAATAGAAAGGAATTAGCCAGACAACTAAAATAGAAAAAATTAGGCATGGTGGCACATGCCTGCAGTCCTAGCTACTCAGGAGGCTGAGGCAGAAGGATTGCTTGAGCCCTGGAGTTGGAGGTTGCTGTGAGCTAGGCTGATGCCACAGTACTCTAGCCCCGGCAACAGAGTGAGACTCTGTCACAAAACAAAACTATTGACACATGTAACAACTTGGATGGATCTCAAGAGAATTATGCTGAGGGGGAAAAAAGCCAATCTTAAAAGGTTTGATATCACATGATTCCATTTATCTAACATTCTCAAAATGACAAAATTATAGCGATGGAGAAGAGATTAGTGGTGCTAGACATAGGAGGGAGGATAGGTGTGACCACAGAAAGGCAGCACGAGGGCTCTTTGTGACAATAAAACAATTCTGTATCTTGATTGTGATTATTTTGACATGAATCTACTACACGTGATGAAATTGCATAGAACCATACACACACATGAGTGCATGTAAAACTGATGAAATCTGAATAAATTCAATGGATTGTATCAATATGAATTTCCTGGATTTGATACTGTACTGTAGTTATGTAAGATGCTACCATCAGGGGAAACTGGATAAAGGGTACACAGGACCTTTCTGTACTATGTTTGCAATTTCCTGTAAATCTATTATTATTTCAAAACAAAAAGGTTTTAAAAATATGTTATGAAAAATGTTAAGTAATCTCTAAAATAAAACCCCATTAATTAGGGAATTAAAGTTTACCTTTATATAACAAACTCCTTATATATTGTATAAATTGATAATTTAAACATTTGAGGTGTTGATAGAAACTGTAGAAATTCATTTAAAAATAGTGCTTCTTGCAAAACATAGTGAAAGCAAAGAGGGGTGTGCAGAGGATACTCATGCAGGTGCTCACTGTTTCAAGAAGGCAAGTATTAATAGCATAATTCCAAGGGTCCTTACAGAATAGCACTTATTACCATAGACCAATTGTCTGGCCCTTAGGTTTTCAGTTTCAAAAACCTAATTTCCCAGAAAACTGAGCATGGATCATATTAACTGAGCTGACAAGACTGATTTACTCTGTGTGACAATCTCACTTGCAATTTCAGATGTGCAAGAAAAGTCAAGTTTCTTTCCATTCTTTAAATCAACTTACTTTGAATTCAAAACCCTCATCATACAAGCTGCAGGGAAATTCAACTCAAGTAATTCTTTGCCAAGGCACTGTTGTTCTGGTCACTGTCCAGAGATCTACTGCTATAGTCTAAAGGGTACTTCCAGGAATGATGACTGTGGCTTTTTGATGCTTGGGACTCAGGAACTTTCAGTGCTTAGGATCCAGCCTTCCTGGGCACTCCATGCAGCCATTCATCTCTAAGGTCTTGCCACCTTTCTGTGCTCTGACATCTCAACCCCATCCCCACCCTCAGGGATATTCCCAGAGAAGCTTCTTGTCTCTCTAAGACCCTTTCTCTCCTAAACCTCCAAGACACCCAACAATATCTCGTCAATCAGATTAGCTTTTCCAGAGTTGGGAAAAACCACTACCTTGAAGCTGCTTCTACTTTTTGTCCTGCCAAAATCCTCATGGTAAGGAGTTATAAAGCCTCACTACCTTCTGAAATATGGGGAAGAGAAAAATATAGGGAGGATAAAATAAAATTAATATTTTAACAAATCATTCTGCCCAAACTCTATCAAATTAGAAAAGCCATTTTATTAGTTTACAATGAATGTCACAGCAACAGGTCACATCCACATGGCTAGCCCATTCTCCTCTCTTTAAAGTAGACGTTCGTGATCCTACTTAGGCTGTTGCTTGGTATGCATGGAATCAGAACCAGGGGTATTAAAATAGTTCACCACTTAAAGGGATCACATTATTATAGCTTGATGTATTAATCCCACAACAGGGATACTCACGTCATGCTAAGGGAGTTGGAAACACTGAAAGTTCACTGGCTATGATGCCCTGAATCCATGCTTACGTTAAGAATGTCCTTATCAGTGGAGCTGCAATATTCAGAGGCATTTGGCTGGGACTTTCTCTCCCTGGAGGGCACTTGGATAAATACTACCAATATTTGTCCTACAGACTGTCCTTTTTCAATGCTTCAACAACTCACCACCCCTTCCATCCTGCTGGCCTAGGATTTATGTCTCTTCAGGATAATATTGTGTAGATTTATTTCAATCAATTACATAAGGCCTTTAAATCTGAACTCTCAAAGAGCCATATAATTTCTTTTTCCTCATGTTAGCTTCCTTGTACCTGCTACATCCTGATAATGTATATATAAAACAAACTATATTAGAAGATCTTTAATCTAAGGATTCTAAATACCAGGAGCATCCAAACAAAGGAACTATCTTAAATAATTTTAGAATAATTATACATCAAAAAATTACATCATAACAATCATTGAAGACTAGTTAATTGCAGCGTATATAATGATAGTGAAATCTGCTGGATACAAATGATCCAATATTAATGATACTAAAGTCAGCTTTATAAGTGTTGAGTTCACACTATTCAGTGTCCAGTGGTCTTCGAATGAAAGTTCTTTGGGCTGTGTGCTGTGTTAAGATACCTAAACTTTAGATATATCAATAAGCTAGTATAGGTCAGGCAAGTGGATGACATTTTCTCTCACTCTTTGCAGAGAAATAATGGGCATCCTAATGAAAGTATTATGCTATAATACAAATTTGCAAAGTTCTTAAATGCAATCTTTATAGTAATTCCTTGCATATATATGTGTACATAAAGAATTATCCTATTTTCTATTTTATAAAAGGAGAATAAGAAAATATAATTAATATTAATAATAAATTATAAGGTTATTTTTCTCATAAAAAGTTTAAAAGTTTCATTACCCACAGCAGCAAGAACAAAACTTAGACGGATCTCCCACCCTCAAACTCCATTTAATCACCTTGTAGTCTGTAGTTTCCTTTCGCTTGCCTTATTTCTCTTTTCAATCTTTTTATTTCTTCTCCAGTTTTCTTAAAATGGCACAAGTAGGGTACCCATCATTACTAATGAGATCTTCCCAATCTTACTCGATTCATTACGTCCAATAAAGCCAGGAAAAATACCAGCTAACTGGCCTCATAGATGATTTTGTAATAGCTTTATCTATCAAGATAAATAGATTTGCTGTAGCATGTTAGGGCTTCTGAAGTAATTCCACTACAGTTTTAGGATTCCAAAGGCAGTATATGAGAAAATGAAGTTTTTTAAAGCTCATTTCAACTGGTTTGGGAGTAAAAGTTAGCTTAACGTTTCTATCAAGTTGTGCTGTTTTACTTTGATTTGATTCCTTGACTATTTATGAAACACATGAATGTTTATGAAATACATGAATATATTTACTTTGAGCTTTGCTTGCCTCTAACTCATGCATAACGACCCTTTCTTATTTATGTAAACTTGAAATAATAATAATAAGCTAGTTGTGCTCAGCTCTGTCCTTTGAGATGAAGAGATGCAGTCATAGCCCCAGAGGCCAGTCATATGGTCTCCATTGCCTCTCAGCATGATTACAAATAATGACTGTGCTCAGAATCTGTTCAGATGACCATTTCACCCAAGATATGTTTTGTTAAATACAGAACACCAAGGCATTAGGAGAGATGAGGCTGAAAAGAGTTAACATGTTTTGTCTTACTAAGATAACAAATATCCGGTCTGATGTATTGCTACCTACTGACTTCATTTCTTGCAGTTGGAGCATCAGGACGGAATCTGTTCACCTTCTCATTGCCCCAGGCAGAGGTCTGGCCTTGAGCACACTTTGTGACACTTATTTGGCCAGAAGGATCCAGTAGGCACAGGGAGAGCTGCTTACTACTGCTGTGTTGTATGAGGTGGTAAGATTGTCTCTTGAGATTTGGTTTTCATTGCAGGAAATTACAAAATCAGATTACTGCACGTAATGGGACTCATTCCGAGAGACTAGAGTGAGATTTAGAAGCCTTTCAACCCACTTACCAGAATGCTTACAATTCCCATTTCATTGCGGATGGAACAATAATAAATATTGAGCAAAGGAAGTTAATCCGCATCCGGAAGATTTTATCAAGTTCAACAAAAAAAGTTGTGTAGATCCCAGGCAATAAGTTTCATATTAAAATTTATAGTAACCCCTAGGCACATTTCATCAAAAAGCCATAAATAGACATTGCAATGTATCTTTTCCACTACTCACTCTATCATGAGTCTAACTGAAAAACAAACAGTAATAGCAAACGTCTGGGCTTTTTTCAAAAATCAGTACTTTTCATTTAGCAGATTTAGGACTGATAAGGAGCTATCATAAAGTGTTACCCACAGAGCAGTATCAAGGCATTTTTTTCTATACTGAATTTTAGTTTAACATTTTATAACAAGTATCTCGTAAAAAAATCTCTTTATTTGATCTTTTTACCAGCATAGGCTAGGTGTAAGGAAAAGTAGGTCAAAATAAACTTATTACACAGTCAATAAAAGATATATTTTTAATTTATTTGTGGCTTATTATGTAAATTTATTTATGTTTTTAGTTACATGTCTGTCCATATGATATGTGTATCTGTGATATATACACCCAATGTGTGCTGGTAAGTCAACCTTTCAAAAAAATTAAGTCCTGATTTATTGCCTTTGCCTATTTCCATGCTGTAAATATTCCCAGTATGGCCACTTTCAAGCTATTGATATGATGTCACTGAATGTGGAGTTGGGAAGAAACATGCATGTTTGACTCTTGTGCACAGTACAAGCAGGCTCTAGCACACCACTGTATCTATACATATATGTGTATATACACATACATATGTACATAAGATATGTATATACATGCACACACCTGTGTGTACAGTTATATACACAACACACACACATACGCACATACCAAGAAGTCTATGGATTAGTGACTAGGACTGAAGTCATTGCCTACCTTGAAATCCCACCTCTACCACTCACTAGTTATATGACATTGGGCAAATCACTTCACTTTTCTGTGCCTCAATTTCCTCTTCTGCATAGAGAACATAATAATAGTACTACTAGTAGGTGTGTTATAAAGATTAAATAAACTAATATGTGTAAAGTGCTGACAACAATAACACATAAGAGCTATATAAACATCAGCTATTATTATTGTTGCTATCATTCTTATCTGTATATACAACTGTGTGTAGATATATATATATTTATATACATATATATATATATAGAGAGAGAGAGAGACAGAGAGATCTTTCAGGATCTTGCCCACCAGAAGCAGCTAATACTCCATCTAAATCTCCTCCTTTACTCTCTGACCTCTGCTCTATCTCCCTGCTCCTCCCATTTGCAGGTTCAGGTTAGCCAGTAGGGATGAAGTTCTGTCCCAATCAGAAACACAAAATCTTGAGACCTGAGGCAGCAGCTATTTTCTCACCAAGCCTCATGTCTGCTGTCTTGCCTGCTCTGTCCCTCTCCATCAATCCTTGCAGAGCTGGAGTATGGCCCTGGATGTTTGGCTACCTACCTTGGTCGCCCACGGTCTTCGAGCTCCTCTGGTTGCCTTTTGCCTATTGGTTCTGACTGATGCCTGCCATGATCCCTGCCCAGAATGTATATCTGGATCTCTGGATCTTGACAACTGGGTTCTGACCTCAAGACCTTGCTTTCGGTTGGTCTGAGTGCAGTGGTGTTTACAACTAATTGATCACAACCAGTTACAGATTCCTTTGTTCCTTCTCCACTAACACTGCTTCACTTGACCAGCCTTAAAAAAAAAAAAAAAAAAAAAAAAGACCTTGCTTTGGCCTAGCATCCTGACTAATGATCTTGTTCAGGACCTTCTCCAGTTCCTATCCATTTTTCCTGCACTCCCAATTCCCTTTATCTGGGACACTTCCTCTGAAATCTAAAACTATGATGACTATTTAACCCGTATTTTCCACAGAGGGCCAATTTTAAATATTCTGTCCTTTTGAGTCTAGTGTTTTGGTATACAAAGTATACTGCCCAAAGAATTTTTGATGACAGAAAGAAATCAAAATCACATAGTCAAAACCTGTCTTTTTCTAAATTCAGAAAATATGATCATTTAAAAAGGTTTCTCCAAGTTCCAGCACTGAAGTGACCACCAATTCTAAACCAATGCCCAATTCCAAACCACAGTCCAGGTTCTACTACCCTCACAAGCTGTACCATATTACTTAGTGAAGGTGATTTGGAAAGAAGGTAAAGTTCAGAGAAGGACCCAGAAACTCCCTTGCCCCAGCTTTCAAATTAATGGTGGATTCCTGCCACACATTCTATTCTTATTTTAAGATATTATTTTACTCTATTTATGTGTTCATATTGTAATTATCTGATAGTTGTTGTCATTTGAATATGACAAACACAACTTGATTGTTTCTGTTTTCCTCTATTCTTAGTGACCACAAGTCTATTAGCATTTGACTATGTAAAGCTTTATCATAGGGCATACTCTGGTAAGCTCCCCTCTAAATCAAAGAATGCCGAATTTCTGCAAAATCCAAAATCAGTGGTTTGAGCTTGGTTACCCCACCCTATCTTCAACTGACTCAATCTCTGTAGGCAGCTTTTTTGCCTTGCCAGGCATACAAAGGCAAATTCTAGAAAATATTCCCTCTGAGGAAATTTCCAAATCCACATTTCTGATAGAGCTCTGAACACCAGTTATTTCTCTAAATTAATGTCTTCTGGTGAAAGGGAAAAACGTGATGACATTATTTGGTGGTGATGCTGTATATGGGTTGTATGGGTGGGGGTGGTTAGGGGGGCAGTGAAGAAGGAAAGGGGAGGGTCATAGTAAAATTCCTCTTTTCTTCAGAAACTCTCACACAAGCAACCCTCTTGCCCTTCTCTTTTTATTTAGCAGTTATTTTATTTTATTTTATTTTATTTTATTTGAGACAGAGTCTTGCTCTGTTGTACCAGCTAGAGTGCAGTGGTGTCATCATAGTTCACTGTAACCTCAAACTCCTGGGCTCAAGTGATCCCCCTGCCTCAGCCTCCTGAGTAGTTGGGACTACAGGTGCATGCCACTGCACCTAGCTAATTTTTCTATTTTTAGTAGAGATGGGTCTTGCTCTTGCTCAAGCTGGGCTCAAACTCCTGAGCTCAAGTGATCCTCCTGCCTTGGCCTCCCAGATTGCAGGCGTGAGCCACTGCACCCTGGCCTTCCCTCTCTTTTTAAAACTGACGCAGTATAGCAGTTTAAATAAAACTCATTCTCTTCCACCTAATCCCCTTTACTAAAAAAAGAGAGAAAAGGGCAGAATCAGGTAGAAAGAGCCCTGGACTAAGAGTCAGGAGGCGTGAATTTTAAACTCGTTCTCTTACTAACTCTCTAAGGAAGTTTTTAACCTAGGATTGATGGGCCCTCAAGGAATGTATAGACAGAATTCAGGGTGTCCATGAACTTGGAAGGAAGACAAAATTATATCATTATCTTTCCTGACTTCTAACTGAAATTTGCAATTCCTTCAGGGTCTCGCCCAACTTCTGCCCTATCTTTTACCTCCTCCCATTTGTAGGCTTAGATTGGCACATGATCCTTCAATGATTAATGTAGACAAGAAGTCACAGAATATTAGCAGTACTTATGACTTTCACCAATGGAAGTCACATTGTTTTTACATTTATTGCAGATATCTAAAAAGTATCACATACACTAATCACTACTTTGAAATTTTGGTAGTTAAGGGATCTACTGCTATATCATATAATTTAATGTGTTAATAAAGAAGCACGTGTGTTACTATATCACAGATTTGTTTTTAACATTCTGATACCTGCATTTCAATTGAATTGGTTTCCTTTGGATTCTTATGTATCCTATTTTTTAAAACATCTTTATTGAGACATGTCATATATAATTAACCCATTTAAAGTGTATAATTCACTGGCTGTAATATATTTACAGAATTATGCAACCTTCACAACAATCTCGGTTTAGAACATTTTTCATCCCCACAAAGTGAAACCTATACCCATCAGTAGTCACTCCCTTCCCTCCCCTCCCCCCTCTAGGCCTTCAGGACTTCAGTTCTTTTTACTGCCAAATAATAATCCATTTTATGGATATGCCATATTTTGTTTATCAATGTTAATGGACATTTAGGTTGTTTCCACTTTTTAGCTGTTATGAATAATGCTGGTATTGACATTCATGTACATTTTTTCTGTGGATGTATATTTTTATTTCTCTTGGGTTTACACCTAGGAGTGGAATTGCTGGGTCATATGGTAACTCCACAGTTAAACTTTTGAGGAACTGCCAGACTGTTTTCCAAAGTGATTGTACCATTTTACATTACCACCAGCAGTGTTTGAGGGTTCCAATTTCTCAATATTTTCTCCAACCTTTGTTATTATGTGTCTTTTTTATTATAGCCATCTTAGTAAGTATAAAGTGGTATCTCATTGTGATTTTGGTTTGCATTTCCCTAAAGGCTAATGATGTTGAGTGTCTGCCCATGAGCTTATTGGCCATTTATATATTACTTTCAGAGAAATATCTGTTCAAAACCTTTGCCCATTCTTTAATTGGGCTGTTTGTCTTTTTATTTTTGAGCTGTAAGCATTCTTGATATATTCTGGATATAAATCCTTATCAGATATATGATTTACAAATATTTGTTCCCATTCTGTGGGCTGCCTTTCCACCTTCCTGATGGTACTATTTGTAGCACAAAAGTTTTAAATTTTGAGGTAGTACAATTTATTATTTTTTTCTTTTGTCATTTGAGCTTTTATAGGCACATCTAAGAAGTTATTGCCTAGGTCATGGTTGTACAACTCTGCAAATATACCAAAAACTATTGAATAGTACACTTTACAAGAGTGAATTATATAGTACAGTAAGTCCTCACTTACTGAGGCTACCAACAGGTTTCTGCAAACTATGATTTTAAATGAAATGCTATATAACAAAACCAATTTTTTTTTCTCATTGTTATAAGGAAATAATGTTGAACTAAGTGAAGGTATTCAAGGACCTGCTGTATGTAGTTTTCGCTTAAAGTTGCAGTTTCCAAGAAGCTACTGATGATATTAAATGAGGACTTACTGTATATGAGCTAATCTCAATAAAGCTGTTTTTTATTATAAAAATAGCCAAAATGGCAGAAAAATCGACAGACTGAGAAAAATCCAGACCGCGGTGTTATTTGACCTTCTCTCTACACAAGCCAATAAATCCTCCTTATTATTTAAAAAAATCCAAAAACTGGCCAGGTTCTTTTTTTTTTTTTTTTTTAATTTGCCCAGACAAGATCTTGCTCTGTCGCTCAGGCTAGAATACAACAATGGCCTCAGTCTCCTGAGTAGCTAGAACTACAGGCACACACCACCATGCCTGGCTAATTTTTTAATTTTTTGTAGAGATGGGGTCTTGCTATATTGCCCAGGCTGGTCTTGAACTTCTACCCTCAAGCAATCCTCCCACCTTGGCCTCCCAAAGTGCTGGGATTACAAGCATGAGCCACCTTGTCTGGCCCCTAGGTTCTAAAATTAGATCATGGTGATGGTTACACAACTCTGTAAATATGGTAAAAACCATTGAATTGTATATACTTTAAATGGATAAATTTTATGGTATATTAATTATATTTCAATAAAGCTATCTTTAAAAAGACAAAAGAAGCCACTGCCTAATCCACAGTCATAAGATTTACTCCCATGTTTTCTTCTAAGAATTGAATAGTTTTGGCTCTTAAATTTAGGTCTATGATCCATTTTGAGTTAGTTTTTTTATATGGTGTAAGGAAGAGATCCAGCTTCAAGAACTTTATTTTATGGTCTCAAAAACATTATTCTGAGAGAGAATCCATAGGCTTTACCACCCTACAAAGGGTGGACCATGGCACAGAAAGAGTAAAGAAATCTCACCCTAGAACTCGGACGATACACCCTTATGTCTCTGGGTCTGAGTCTCCTCCCTTGTAAAATTCATTTAGATAGGATTGTGTTGGGAAGTCCGTTCCAGCTCTGTAGTACCATTTGCTGTGCAGGCCTTGTGGGTAGAGAGCAATGACACTTTTATTAAGAAAACACGTCAGGTCTGTGACACCAGCTGCTTCTAACTTACTTTTCTTCCAAAGGAAGCCATTGTCTGGCAAGGCTCAGCCAGAGCTTTGTGAAGTGTTTTAGGGGGTAGAGGTGACACAATAGGGGAAGGAAATGCTTTCTATTGAAAAGCAGTCAATTGCCTTCAACAAGTTGCCAACAAACTGGAACGTTGGTGTGTTTTCTTTCCCTCGTTATAGCTGAATGCCAGCTTCTGGAAGGTAAATAGAGTGGGCAAGATGAATGAGTTATAAACACCTCCAGATGAGGGAATGGATTGTTTGTACAAAATAGCAGGAAAGATGCCAAGCATGCAGCTGAGCTACCATCACTGAAGTCATCAGAAGGGAACAAAAATTAGGAAAATACAATCAAATCTTTACTTTTACAATTGCAAAGGCACTTTTACAATTTTACAATTGCTATTCCTTATTATTTACTTTCTAAAAATTTTTAACCATGGTATGGAGGGTTTAAAATATAGATCAGTTAGGTCTTTTACAAAATTGATTAAATAATGAGATAAATAATTTGCATTTTATTAATAAAAGCTTTAGTACCAAATTCTATATGTTACTTAATCATGGTCTATATACACTGCAGTTTTTCTTGGAATCTATTCCTACACAATGGAAATATTGATAATGATAATTATAAAAAGAAGGCAAAATGTACTTTTGCAAAAGTTCCATTAAATATGAAGTTTTAAAAAGACTATGGGATATTTGTAGAAAGGTTAACATATTCTTCTGATGTTTATTAAATATCTACCCTGATGCTAAATTCGCCATGTGTTTGCAAATTTTTCATGCCATGTGTTGACATCCTTTTATTTATTTATTTATTTATTTAGAGACAGGGTCTTGCTCTGTCACCGGGCTAGAGTGCAGTGGCATCATCATTGCTCACAGCAACCTCAAACTCCTGAGCTCAAGTGATCCTCCTGTCTCAGCCTCTGGAATAACTGGGATGACAGGCACATGCCACGACGCCTGGCTAATTTTTCTATTTTTTGTAGAGATGGGGTCTCCCTCTTGCTCAGGCTGGTCTCAAACTGCTGGTCTCAAGTGATCCTCCCACCTCAGTCTCCCAGAGTGCTAGGATGACAAGCATGAGCCACCACGGCTGGCCCTGATATCTTTTTAAATTAACAGTCCCACTCCCTTAACAAGGAGGGGAAAAAAATCCTAAGAGGCTCCAAAGTCAGGAGTTGTACTTTTCTCTCCCTAGCATCTGTTTCTCAGGCTTTTTTCCTCCTTTCAAAAGGTACCAAAAACGTGGAGAAGAAGCATGTGGGCAGTGAGGAATCAGGGTCGTACCTTTAAAGCCCTGCCAGTTAGTTAAAGGTCAGCACGGAAGGGACTGTCTGTGAGAGGACAAGGAAGCTGAACTTCTCTTGAGCCAACTGAACTGGATGGCAGCCAATCTCTTTCTCCTTCCTGGACCGGAGCGGAGCTCCCCACAGTTCTGTGGGCCCCTGCACAAAGACAAAAATGCTCTGTAGAAATAGGGTCTAGTTTCACCTTTTAGGTGAAACAGATTGAGCCAGGTTTCAGCAGGAGGTCAAGGGACAGAGGACAGAGAGGACCAAACTGGTATTTGCTGTGTCAGAAACTTACAGGCTTATTTGCAAAGACTGAAGCTAAATAAAGACTTCTTATTAGCATAGGACTAGAGTTGTGAAATTTGGTGAAAGGATTTTATGCAAGGAAGCCTTTTATATATATATATATATATATATATGTGTGTGTGTGTGTGTATATATATATATATACACACACATACACACACACACACACATACACACACACTCATGGCAATGGGGAAAGTAGAGAAAAATACATCATTTTAATTAGGGGAGAAAACTATTGTGATGTATAAATTCCTAACATTTTTCATGACAGTAATTTTTTTCTTTTGTACTAAAACATCAGACTGGTACTCCCAAATTTCTGCTCCCTACCCCAAAATGAAAGAGGAAGTAAAATTCTTTTCACAAAAATAAAGTGTACATTTTTCAAAAGAGCAGTAAACAAACATTAGATAACTTATTCTGAAACAATCTTCCTCTTTATTTGGGCTTTTCTTTAGATTTTCTTAGAGGAAAAGTTGACATCCAACTCCACATGTTCCTTTTTTGTTTTCATGAATGTTCTTCTCACATTTCCTTTCTGGTTGGAGTAGTGTTTTATTGTTCTGTGAAAACCCAACTGCAATCTGTCAAGTATCAGTCATTAGTAAGGTAGTATGTGTCAAACTGAAAAACAGACATTTATGTCTGTTGTTTTGATCTTTCTACATTTAGGTGCTCTCAGCTTATTTTCTGGAAGTGTGCATTGAACCATAAGCAATATTGTATCTCTCCTGAGGACATAATCTTTCCTAAATGCCTGTCTAGTCCACTGTTTTTCAGAGGTAAGAATCTTGAGGGCTGGGTCCAGCTGGGAGGAATGTTCCCGGGGGTGGCCTGGGACAACGTAGCTGGATGGAGAGTTCCAATCTTCATCATCTTAGTTGCAAGAAGACAGGGTCATCCACAGAAGGCAACTTTGTGCATTTGTCGGCCAGGCAAAAGCAGAGAAGCAAGCAGGGAAGCTGAAAACAAGGGAGTGAAGATCTGAACAGAGCTGGACGGGTAGAGAGGGTCAAGGGAAGCGTTTCAGTTCTGAAGCCACAAATGGGAAGCTTGTGCCAGAGGGCCCCTTTTATGTTAGCTGCTGAGAGAGGTTGGCGGCTTAGAGTAGCCATCCAGCACTCCAGGCTAAATGCTGTAAAATCAGTAGCTATACCGGCTCTATTTTTATTCTCACTTTTATATACTTCCTTTTTATCTTAGCACTATATGGTTTTTTATCCTTTAATTCTTCCTCTCATGGGTCCTGTTTTTAAGCTCTGTCCTTTACAACTCTAGTTTCCTTTGGGTATTTTTTTTTTCCTTTTTAAAGTTTCTTTCTTTTTTTCCTTTTAGAGCTCTTTAAAAGCTAGCACTTTTGTAGGTTTTTTTTTTCTTTGTTCATGTAGTCTGATCTAGAAACCAGGACTTTATTTATGTTGGCCTGTATTTCTCAGGTCTCTAATCAACTCGGTGTAAAGTGGAATAGCTTGGCAACAGGCATAATAATAATAATTAAAAATAACAGTGAGCACAGGACTAAGAAATGATATTCAAAAATAAGAAGGAAAGTGACATACAGTCATAGGTTTTGTCCGAAAATATCTATTCCGGCCAACTGAGAAGCACCCTTGCAAATCAGTAAATAATGTCTATGTGGAGAAAAGCAAAGCCATAGGGAAGTGCTGCCTTCAAGTGTAGAGTTTGCTTTGTGTATTACCTTTTGGTGAAATTCCCACACACAAACCAACCAACCTTTGAAACCCCAAATGAAAACAATGACTGCTGCTAGAAAGATTTCCAAGGGTACTTTTAAAACATAGAGTAGATTTGTCTTCCTGGCACAACTACTTCAGAGAAGTTCCCGCTTAAATCCACGCTTGGTCATTTTATATCTGCCATTACATATTCTTATTTGCTGAATGTAAGTCTTGTCAACAAGTTATTTTAAAAAATACTTTTTGAAATTACCCACACCCCAAACAGCAGGACTGCTGTGTGTATACACAAATGCTCTGGAAAGGTACAAGTCAGGTATTGGGTGTAGGCACAGGACAAACCGCATGGTCTGCCTTGGCAGCCCTGTCCTCACCTGCAAGCTGCCCACACACACTCCCTTCCAAACGGTGCTTCCTCTGATGCCAATTGGCTGACTGAGCTACTGTGGGAGGAAGCCTTTGGCGGGGGGATGATGTGAATAAATATTTTATTAACCAAATTTCAAGTTTAAAACTTGACTTACCCTTTCAACCAAATTCACATTGAAAGTCCCACCTCTTCTTAAAAATCTTGGACATTCAGGAGTTAAAGGGGTATGGAAGCTGGTGTAGCCTAGGGCTGCCATCCAAGGCTAGCTGAAAAGGCAGCAGGAAGGGTTTGGTTCTGGCTAGGCTACAGACAGGCCATCTGGATGCAGGGAAGGCCTAGAATGCCAGAAGCAGCTTTTTCTTTTGGTGTTAGACTTCTGTGAGTACAGCCTGGGGAGAGTCTTTGGTTTAAGACCCAAACTGAGAATCTTCTTTGAACAGGCATTTGGTATTTGAATTTTTATATATAAAACAAACATCCACTACACATATTCTTTTGGGTAAAGAAGGTTGGAGACAGCACTGTATACATAGTTAAACATACTTAGAAAGGAATGTATACCAGATTCACTAGACTTATAAATACATAGAAACTATGTGTAGTCTTCAAATAATTTTGCTAAGAATAAATCTGCATAGGTTTTCCTGGCATAACAGATACGTTGCCTGAACAACAAAAAAAATTATTTTTTTATGTTGTACCCCTCTGTTACTCTTATGAAGAATTATTTTATTGTTTTTCCTAAAGTTCACTTGAAAAAGCAATTTTGCCACATTGAAATTGCCTTTAGGCCTTTAAAATTATTTTCCTTCTCCATTTTTGTTTTATATTTAATTATATTACATTTATAATTAATTGCATTAGGCACAGTGTTAGCATGGGCCAGTTGTAATTCCTTTTACAGGAAATTTTTCTTTAGTGAAATTGAAGAAACAAACAAACAAAAAACCCTGCAGGGAAATTATAGCAACTTCCTACTCTATATCACTCATGAACATACATACACTCTGTTTGGAAACCACCCTCTGTAAAAGATATGATCTATTCTTCCTTAGCTATAGCAGTTTATGTTTGATTTGTATTGCTATTCTTAACAATTAAAGGAAAGGGTGAATGTAAATTCACTCGGACAAAACAAAACAGGAAAAAAAGAATATTATCCTTAAGAGAATTCTTACCTTGAGAAAGAGAAAATGCACGTATCTTTCTGGGTGAGGGAGGTGGGGTCGGGGAGGAGGAGTTTTTTTCTGTGCAAGGCATTAATTGCCACCTAGCAGCAGAGAAGGGGATTGCACATTTAGTTGGGGCTGAAATTCTAGAAAACATTTGTTTTAAAGGGCACATTACTTTTATTGTGAACAATATCTTAGGAATTATTAAGCCTACTGGTAGACTAAGGACTGATTTATTTCTCTCTTGTCTTGAGGAAAGAAATATATGAAACTGTTTGGCTTATTTATAAGAATACTCTTTCCATCATAAAATGTCTCTATTCTTTTGTTACCCTTGTCACTCCAGCAACAGGCCAAAGGAAAAGAAATTCTGAAGCCTCCCCGAAACTAAAAAATGCTGGCTTTGGCCCATTAGAGGAAGAAATATCTGTTTTTAATATAGAAAGTAGTTTCCCAAATAATCTCAGGATAAATTTCTATAAAAATAAGATCAGAATATATTTTACTGTGCTAGCACAATAAGAGGAGATTTATTTTTTAAATGAGAAGACATTTTTATAACAGATGAAATAATTTCCAGACCAAATTATTACTCAAATTTGTTAAAAATGTCCTTATTTCAAACTCCAACAACTATGCTTTTATTTTTGTAGCAGTCATCCTAAATGTTAAAGTATTAAAAGAGATTCTTTATTATTGTGCTTTATAGATCTTGGCAGCTAAATAAAAATAACTAAAAATTGTCAAGAGAGACTAAAACATAATTCAGTATTTAGGAGGACTTCAAACACTATCAGATTTTAAAAAAGAAGGTTTTTTACTAAAAGTATAACTTATTTAAGAGACTAGATATGGGGAGGTATCTCTGTATACTTCTAGTTTGCCACTCTCTATCTAGATAAACCATTGGCATTACTACTATACTGATTATATGAGTATATTATTACTAGGATGCCAGCAACATTTTGGAAGACAAATGCTGGTTCTAAAAGTAATAATAACAGCTAATATACACTGAGTATTTGCCATGTACCAGGCAGTGGACTAATCACCTTAAATGAAATTCACTTAATCATCACAATAATCATAGAAGATACCAGCCAATATTATCTCCATTGTATACATTTCAACAACAAAGCAAGGTTCAGAGAGGTGAAATATGTCAACAAAGCTCTCAGAGCTTATAAGTAGCTAAGCTCAAATACAAATATGGTTCTGTCTTAATAGTGGAGTGCCCAGCATTCAATCCTTGGAACTCTTTTCTATCTATTCTCATTTCAGTTTTGTTGCTCTAAATAACTTCTTTATGATGATGACTCTGAATATTGGATCTCCCACCTCGATCTCTCCACTGAACTCCAACTAATATGACAATCAACTACACCGTATCTCCACTTAAATGTCTAATAGACATCCCAAACTTGAAATGTACAAAACTATATTCATCATCTTTTCCCCTAAACCTGCTCCTCCTGTGTTTCCTTCATCTCAGTTCATTGCAACTCCATTTTTCCATTTGCTCAAGCCAAAAATGTTGGAGTCATTTTGAATTCTCTGTTTCTCTTACATACCTATATCCAATTCATTAGCAAAGTACTGCTGGCTCTGCCTTCAAAATACATTCAAAATCCAACTACTTCCTACCATTACAACTCTGGTCCAAGCCATTGTCATATCTTACTTGGATAATTGCAACAGCCTTGATCCTGTTAGCATGTTTGGCCCCTTATAATCTGTTCTCAACACAAGTGTCAGGATGATCTTTTAAAAATATCAGGCATGACATTCCTCTATTCAAAATCTTCTAGTAACTTTATATGTCACTTAGAGTCAAAGTCTTTATTATGGCCTAAAGACCTTATGTCCCTTAATGTAACCCTCATCTTATTTCTTCTCTGATTTCATCCCATACCATTCTTCCTCTCAGGAATTTTTATGTTTTGTTTACTGAGTTATTACCAGCATCTTAGTAATAATGCTTGGCATACAATAAGATGATTAATAAATATTTGTTGAATGAATGAGAAATGTCTGACTCAAAAACTCATCCTTTTTATCATTAGCTACTACGCACATATAGGTAGCTGAAGGTGGTTGGCTAGACTCTTCAGAGTGGCTCTTACATAAAAACCTCACTTGTAGACCAACAGAAGAGATATTTAGTCTCTTGGGGTTTTATTGGCTTTCAGCTCCTCCAAGCATGATAGGGAGATTTGGTTCAGGATACACCCTGGTTCTTAACCAGTAGTTGTGAAATTGATCAGTAAGAGTATTTTGTAGGACAAATAGGACACAAAAGCAATACTACTTCTCCAATTTAAATACCATCATTAGTTATTCCAGGATTTCTTAGAATAAAAAAAATTATAATAAGAGCAAGCCAAAATTTTCTCATGGATATGTAACACTCATTACTCAACTACGTAGATGACGTTCTGTAATAATTGCTTAATTTCTGGAAAAGGTATTTCTAAACAACTCAAATATGCCACTGGCTTTTGTACAGGCCTCTCTTTTGGTCACACATTTTGAGGGAGGAAATTATATTATACAGTTTAGATATAATTCTAAATTGTTATTCTTCCCAATTATGTCCATTAATTCCAGTTTGTTCTGTACCAAGTAGCTGTTACCAGAAGAGAACCTTAGCTTCTAAATAACCAGTTAAAAAAACAAGAAAAGAAAAAGAAAAACGTGGGAGTGGGTATAGACAAGACTAATTTAGAATGAGCTATCTAAAGGCTATCACATATAGGTAAAATAAATTATGAAACATTTATATGATAGAATACCTTTTAGGTATACACATATTTAAAAGCATGCTGTGTCATGAAGAAATGTTTGTGGTATAATTTTTACATAGAGAAGCAGGTTTAAAAAAATCACATACAATTCAATACAGAATTTTTGTGGCAGTTTATTTTGTTGATATATTAATTCTATGTGTTCTTTTATCCCACTGCCCCTTGCCCTTATTCAAGCAGGTATCTAGAATTCAGATTTTCGTAAGGCAAAAAGCAAAAGCTGCTTGGAGACAACATAAGCTCTCCCTGACTCTTGAAATGAGAAGGGTGAGGTGGAAAAAAGAGTTCTCAAAGTTTAGAAGACTGAAGCCTGTAGGCTGAGTGAATATCTAAGACTCCCATCTTGATCTGTGACAAAGCCCAGGGTGGTGACAAAACCTCAAAGAGAAAGGCCACATGGGGTACTTTGGGAGGCTAAACCTGGGTGCAGGGACTGCCAAGTTCACTCACTTGATTCCAGATTCTTGAGTGCCAAGTGCAGTAAAGAAATATCAGTCACCAGATCTGAAGGGAAGATGGCAATGAAATTTCCCACCAGCATGGCAAGATGGGAGCTTAGGGTTAGATTCAAGCTGATCTAAAGAAATACAGTATATTTCTTTCTTTCTTTCTTTTTTGAGGCAGAGTCTCGCTGTGTTGTTCTGGCTAGAGTGCCGTGGCATCAGCTTAGCTCACAGCAACCTCAAACTCCTGGGCTCAAGCAATCCTACCACCTCAACCTCCCGAGTAGCTGGGACTACAGGCATGTGCCATCATGCCCGGCTCATCTTTTCTACATATTTTTAGTTGTCCAGCTAATTTCATTCTATTTTTTGTAGAGATGGAGTCTTGCTCTTGCTCAGGCTGGTCTCGAACTCCTGAGCTCAAATGATCCACCCACCTTGGCTTCCCAGAGTGCTAGGATTACAGGCGTAAGCCACCTTGCCTGGCCCATCATATTTGTTTCTAAGGAATGAGAGTCACCTTCACAATATGTAGATGAACACACAGAAAATGTGTATGAACATTATACATATTGGAAAATATATTCTCAGGATAATTTTTCTCCCTTCCCTGCATGAATATTATTAGAAGAACAAAATTCATTAAAATTTTAAGTGATTTTCTCTACCTAGTAGATTATAAGAATTTATCATACTGTATTTTTTTAAAAATCATAAATATCTATTCCTTTTTTAATCAGAAAAAAATTATAAAACTAACTATAAGCTGGTTTTCCCCCCTATATATTTAAGCAAGTAGAAAACAGGGGAGGGCATATATATAATAAACTTAGGTTCTGTTTTCCAGCTGTTTCCTATCTACTGATATTAACATTCCTAAAAGTATAATATAAACTCAACCTCAAGAAAACAAGTTTTTTTCACATAAAAAAGTACTGTATATCTCCTGTGCCCTGTAAAATTTTTACATTGTATCAGTCAGGGTCTTGAACACTCAAAAGGGGTCACTAAAGAGAGTATAATCATACTCAGAACGTGGACAGGGAAACAGCAAGGAACGATGTGGTACCACTGCCAACCTGTGGCCAACATGGAGGGAGGGAAGGTAATAAATATTCTGATATCTTTCTCTTGTTCCCTTCTGATCTACTAGTGTCTTCTATTGGCTGAGCCCAACCAGAAGCTAGAGAGGAAGGAATCTTGCTGATGTAATCCATAAAGCATAAAGTAGATCTACTGGGACAACAGAGAATATCTAGCACAGTGACGTTAAAGTGTAAGCAATTCCAAAATTTTGCTATAAATATTTCCAAATATAAAAACTTCTACTAGAAGAGTACTAGAACTGGAAACATAAAGTTTTATCCTTCAATCTTTGGTACTATGTAATATATTTGGAATTATTGCTACTACTATTAATACTAAAGTACTTTTTATTCATCCACTCTTTTAACTAAACTTTATTGAGCACCTAGTTTGTGTGACACATTTGATGTATGTACAAAGGGAAATATTACACAGTCCCTGTCCTCCAGTGGCTTATGATTTAACATATGGGGACAACATGTAAATAAGTGCAATTAAGTATCATATGTGTGCAGTTGGATGTTAAAATGGGATTCTCAGTTTTGGCTGAGGCTCTAAGAAAGTAAAATGCCAACTACTCTCATATTCTACAGTAAAGGAGAAAACCATAAAAAGTAGAAATTGCAAAAAAAAAAAAGGGGGGTGCTCCTTAACTGTCCTACTTCTATCTCAGAAAAAGGTTGGAGTTTAGAAGATTTTGAGGGTTTTTGGTGTGCTGTAAGTGGACATTGCTTTTTCCTCACCTCGTACCTAGGGAAAGAGGCTTTAATGAAACTTTGATATATGGACCCCTCTAGCTGGGGGTTTGAGGATCACAGCAGACTACTAGTACCTGAGGAATTCATTCATTATTTATATAGCACTTTTTAGGTATAGGCACTATGCTAGGCACAGGCAAATATAGCAGTGAGTGAACAAAATAGACAAAATATCCCTGTCTTCATGGAGCTAACATTCTAGCAGAATCTAGAAAGCAGGAAATTTTGACTAACTGCAAAGATGAGTTTTAAATTTGGTCAATGTCTGCACTCTCAGAGTCACAGCAGGTGTTGCAGATGTTTATTTGGATCAGACATGAGCTACTGAAGGAGGGTCACATGGAAGGATGAGGAGACTTCAACTGAAAGAGATTGGCGGTGTACCCACAGATTCTGGCAATTAACATTGAGCTGGATAGCCAGGTGAGATATATTTACCCGATTGGGAGATTACCAGTATTTTTTCAATGGGGTAAGGTGAGAATGGAGGCGTTTTCAAAGAACCCATAAAATAACAAGTGTCAACTGTAAACACCTGCCAAGCTCAAAGAGTACCACTCTTAATCACAGAACAATAGTAGCCAAGTCAAGAACTTTCTTGTCCCTTTCTCTGTTTCAACTTGAGAGAAGGAAGGCAATCTAGTTGGTGGTGGTGATGGCAGGGGCCATAAGGAGAGAAATTTTAGACAGGGACATAGAAAGGTAGTCAGCCATATCCCCCTTTGTCATAGCAGTTTCAAGCTAAGGGAAGCAAGAAGCTTCACCCTTAAATTTTTTATTATTATACTGGACATATTAATTACTGATATAAGGCTGTTTAATTGACTAGTTGACTCTTTGTACTTGAGTGACCAGAAGAGTATGAGATTTGTACCTACCATGTTCAAGGAGCTTAGAATAATTAACTCTACCAGTTGTGTTTTAACATGTGGGGGATTAAGTATTTGCAAATTGTACCCTATATAATAACTCAATTGTTCAATGCACCAGTTACAGTTGCTAAACATAATGACACAATGAGATTTACATGTCCATGAAAACCAATTTCAACTTGGTTTTTATTTAGAATTTACTTTTATTTGATTATTTTAAAAAGCCTGACATAACTTATCCATGACCTTTAGAGAACTAATGCTATGTTTGCTGACCCAGTCTTCCTACAAAATATCTTTATTGATCAATTTTTCAGTGCCTGCTTAATTAATTATCAAGATGCTTCTGGAGCCAAATCACCAAAATATGCAGAGAGGAGCTGAAAGTCGTTTAGGTCCTTCAGTTTTGGCAAAAAAGGCCAACCAAATGTCCCTTCTCTTGGTCTATAAGTGGAGCTTTGACAAACATAAACATTTGGACAATTGGCTGAAGAGTCCAGCCAATTACTGTGAATGAAGGATAGATCACAAAGCCCCAGCTATTTGCTTTGGAAGTAATAATAAAAAGAACAGGTTTGGCGTGATAGATCTATCATTCATTCACTCATTCATTCATTCAACAAATGTTTAGTGAGTCCTTACTATATGCCAGGCTTTGTTGCAGGTACTAGAAATACCTCAGTAAATAAAAAAAGTCAAAAATTCATATCCTTGGATGTTTGTGATTCCATTATATATTTTCTGTATCTGCACCCCACCCCAGCTTTTACTTGAGCTAGATTCAGTGGGTTCCTTTTCTTTGTATGCAAAAGACTCCTTCTATAAAAGCAATAAAGTAATAAGAGGTTACCATCCCTAATTGCAGGGAATTCCTACAAGTCAATGAGAAAATGATTAACACAATAATAAACTGAGGAAAGGAATGAAGTGACAATTCACTAAAGTAACATAAACAGCCAAGAAACACATAAAAATATTTTTTACTAATAATCAAGAAATACAAATAAAATTAAAGAGGTTTGCTTCTTTTTCTGCCTATCAACTTGATAAAGGTACAAAGTACTTACAATATCCAATGTTGGTGAGAGTATAAAGAAAGCTGACTCTCAGGCACTGTAGAATATAAATCAATATAATTTTTTTGCAATTTAGCCATATTTACCATAATTGTAAAAGTGGTTTCCTTTGACCCCACAATTCTACTTCTATGAATTCCTCATAAGGAGGTAATCAGAAAAGTCCACAAAAGGTGTTGCATGTACAAGAATATTCATTATAGTATTTTCATAATAGCAAAAACTTGGAAATAATTGCTCACCAATAATCAGGTAAATTATTGTATTTCTACACAATGGAATGCTATGCAAAAATTGAAAATAACATAAACCATTACTTATGGATATAATAAGATGGCCATAACTTTTTAAGTGTATATCTTATTTTTTTAATTATATGTTTATTATACTTTTGTGTGAGGCATGTGACTAGTGAGAAAAAGACTATGGAAAAGAATTGTCAAAATGTTTATGTACTATATAACAATTTTTAAATAAGCATTAATTATTCAACATTCATTATTCATTCAGCAACAGTAAGCACTTAATATGTGCCAGGCATTGTGCTAGGTACTGGAGAAACGAGAAAACAGTCTATTAAGTGATCTGAGTCTGTTACTTCACCAGCAAAGCTCAGATCCTTAAGGACCCTTTCAGCTCTTACTAGAGTCTACGTACTCATCCTTTCTTCTTTATAAAGAAAATGAGTAGTCAGTAGATGTTAGGTTGGCAGCTGTTTGCAGAGCTGTCTTAAACTATTTCATTTGGGGATTTATGTAATTTGGAAGAAAATGTCCATTTTTTCTCAGTGATCTAATCTGTCAGGTATTATGCTCGGTGTTGAGGGTACAGAAAGTGCCTACATGGAGTTCGAAGTCTGATGGAGGAAACCTGTAATAATAAAAATGTGTGATCCATGACAACAGAACCTTGAAAGATGAGATCTCCAGGGAGTAAGGAAGAGGATTCCAAAGTAGAAAGAAAAGCATGCACACACAAGATACTCGAGGAAGGGTGTGGCTGGCACACACAAACGGCCCATTATTTTGTGGCCTTTTCTGCAGCCTCGTTCTTCTCAGTCACACAAGACCCCAAATCTCTGTGGACAGTGAATGAGAGGTTGAGCCTGGATCACCCGGAGTTACAGCTGTCGTCTCCAGCGATTTCAGGTGCAGCCCGCCGGGGGGGTGAGAAACTGGAGGGAATCTGCAACACACACGAAACTTTGCTGAGAATCCACGAAGGGCGACGTGATAGGGGCGGCCCTACAGCTCGCTGCTGGCACTAGCCGTCCAGGGTTTCCCGCCCACCTCAGTGCCTATCTTCCGAAGCCACGCCCACCCCCGAATGGGCTGGGAGTTTCGAGGGCGGGGAAGAGTTGGAAGCCTATCGATATCTCTGGAATAGACTGCACTACCCTGCGCCGCCGCCGTCAAAGCCCCGCAGACTTCTCTGTAGACCGCCGAGCAATAGTTTCGGCGGCGCTCCGTGATTCGTATCTTTGCTGGAGGCTGTAGCCAGGCCCGCGCCGAAACCATGGTACGTTGGATCCCGAATCCCTGAAAGGTTTAGGGCATAGGTCCAATGATTGGGGGATGGCAGGCCACCTCTCTTGCCATCCCTAGCGTGGTCCGGGGCCACGGGGCCCCGGGGCTTGAGAGGCTCAGCCGACGGAAGGTCTCCGGCAGTGATTCAGCATCTCCGGCCTGTCCCGGCGAGGGACAGTGGGTAGTCGGTGCGGCATTTCCACCGCCACTTAGTTTCGCTTTCTACGGGACCTGGGACACTTCTTCGTCGGCCAACTAGCCGAGTTCGCCTCTCAGGTTCCTTCATTGGAGGAGATTCTGAGAGGTCCAGCGTGGCCCCTCGTGTTTTGTATGGGAGAGCAGAAAATAGGGAATTAACTTGAAGGCCTACTTATACCGCTAGTGCGGACTTAACCCCAGGGTTTGTGTTCCAGAGTCCATTTTCCTGGTGGGTTTGTCTGATTTCCCTCTCCCCGAGAGCTCAATTAGAAAAGGCCCTTTTCAATGACTTTGTCCAGTCGCCTGGTTACAGATAAGTAAACCGAGGCTGAGAGGGGAAGCGATGGAATCGAGGTTACAATATAGGACTCTGGGCTTCCAGTCCTATGTTTGCCATGCCAGCACTCAGTCTCACCCTCATGATTATTCTCCCAAGTACGGATAGATTAGTTTTAATACTGTCATTATAGCAGTAATGGTTATATCGGTGTAGCTATTTGTATGCACCTCTTTACTTCCTGAGGGTGTTTTGGTTTTATTCATTCAATATAAATGTTAAAACACACAAAGCGCTTGTACAGGTACAAGTACACTGAGGGTTCAAAGATAAATCAGACAAATCCCTAATCATAATACAGAGATAGAAAGGGACATTTAGATAAAGAACTATGAGAGTATGTGTTGGAGGGATTTGGAAAGGAGGAGACTTCAAGAGATAAACATTTGAGCTAATTTTAAAAAAAGGGAGGCTTTTGACCTTTTATTAGGGCCTGGTAAAAGGGAATAGCATAAGAAAATAGGAAGGAAACTTGATTATGACCTTGAGGAGTTGGCTGAGTCCAAAGGAGGTGCTATGGAGGGTAGCAGAATAGGAAGTTGGAAAGATAGGACCCATTTAAGTCTGCTTCTTCCTCCCTACCAGCTCATGGTAAATGTAGAATTGACAACTGAGTATAGTAGTGATCTTTTAGTGAGATTGGATTAACAGTGTTGTTTTCACATTGAATAGAAACACATGGAAGCACATTTTTTTTTTGCCCCCAAAATATTAAGGGAATACAAGTGTTTTTGTTACATGGATGAGTTATATAATGCTGAAATCAGGGCTTTTAGTGTGCCCGTTGCCAGAATAGTGTACATTGTACCCAATAGCTAGATTTTTATTCCTCATCCCCCTCCCCTCCTCCTCCATTGTTCCTTTTCAATGTCTATTACGCCACTTTATGATCACATATGCTCTTAGGAGAACATGTGGTATTTGTTTTTTCATTCATGAGATACTTAGGATAATGGTCTACAGTTCCATCCAAGTTGCTGCAAAAGACATTATTTTATTTCTTTTTATGGCTGAGTAGTACTCCATGGTGTATATATGCCACATTATTCTCTCATCAGTTGACGAGCACTTAGGTTGATTCCATATCTTTGTAATTTTGAATTCTGGTGCAATAAACATTCAGGTGCAAGTGTCTTTTTGATAATTTTATGATTTCTTTTCCTTTGGGTAGATACCCAACAGTGGGATTGCTGGATTGAATGGTAGGTTTACTTTTAGTTCTTTGAGCAATCTCCATACTGTTTTCTATTGAGGCTATACTAATTTACAGTTCCACCAACAGTGTATAAGTATTCCTTTTTCACTGCATCCATGCCAACATTTATTGGTTTTTGATTTTTTAATAATGGCCATTCTGATAGGGGTAAGGTACTAGTGCATTTCTTAAAGAATATTAAGAGTTGGGATTTGTAATGTTTTTGTGTTAATAGGTCTTTTTTTCTTTTACTTTCAGTTTCGCAACCAGTATGACAATGATGTTACTGTTTGGAGTCCTCAGGTAAAATAATGTTTTATATCATTTTTATGAAGTGGCTTTTTGTGGCTGCAATATGTTTAGAAATTCATAAGATCCTAGCCTGGGAGAAAAGGGAATACAATTATTTTAGACATTCCTGGAAATTAAATTTGTAATTAAAATGAGTTTCCTAATGGACCTAGAGGACATTAGACTAAGTGAAATAAACCAGAAACAGAAAGAAAAATATTGCCTGCTCTCACTTACATATGGAATTTTTATAAAACAAAGGTCAAATATGTAGAGAATAAAATAGTGGTTACCAGGGTGGGAGTGGCAGGGGAGAGGTAGAAATGAGGAGATGTAGGTCAGAGGATACAAAGTAGCAAATATGTGGGATGAACAAGTACAAAGATCTAACGTACGGCATGAGTACTTTAGTTAATAATATAGGTAGTATATAGCATTCAGAATTTTTGCTAAATGAGTAGATTATACCTGCTCTTGCCACAGAGGGGAGAAATGGGTAACTATGTCAAGTGATAGATATGTTTGCTTCTTCCATTATAGTGACCATTTTAATATATATATATATGTGTATATATCTTAAAACATCATGTTGTATGCCTTAAATAGACACACTAAAACTTACTTTAAAAAGGTTTCCTGGTTTTAAAAAATATTTGAGATTTGACTATACTCACCTGAAGCTGGGAACTCTAAATTAATTTTTAATTTATAAAAGGGTCTTCTAAGATGACTCTAAGATGTGTTGTTTTTTTCTCTTTAGGGCAGGATTCATCAAATTGAATATGCAATGGAAGCTGTTAAACAAGGTTCAGCCACAGTTGGTCTGAAGTCAAAAACCCATGCAGTGTTGGTAGCTTTGAAAGTAAGTAAAGCAATATATATATCTTTCTCTTTTAAAAAACAGAACTACCAAATGTAAATTTCACCATATAGACAATAAAGTTATAAACTTATTTTTATGTCTTATAATGTCTCTATTTAGAGGGCACAGTCTGAGCTTGCAGCTCATCAGAAAAAGATTCTCCACGTTGACAACCATATTGGTATCTCAATTGCGGGGCTTACTGCTGATGCTAGACTGTTGTGGTAAGTATGATCATGAAAAACAAAAGAAACATCCCTTTTGACTCATAATTGATTACTTTTCTAGAAAAGATCCAGATAAGATATTTTAGGAAGTTGTCTGCCAGAATGCTTATAAATTAAAGATTGTGAGTACCTGAAAGTGGGTTTGGGTTAGTTGCTAAATATTCCATTTCTTGATCCTTGTCATAGTAATGTATAGAGTTAAACTTTTTTTTTTTTTGAGACAAGGTCTCACTCTGTTGCCCAGGCTAGAGTGCGGTAGCATGATCATAGCTCACTGTAACCTTGAATTCCTGGGCCTAAGCCATCCTCCCACCTCAGCCTCTCAAGTAGCTGGGACTATAGGCACACACCAACATGCCTGGCTAATTTTTTCATTTTCTGTAGAGATGGGGTCTTACTTTGTTTGTAGGCTGGTCTCCAACTCCTGGCCTCAAGCGATCCTCCCACCTCAGCCTCCTAAAGAGCTGGGACTACAGGCATGAGCCACCTCACCCAGCCTTAATAGTAACACTTTTGAGAAGTCACTGAATAACATCATACTTGTTAATGCAGTGTATACTGTTTGAAACCATGTTATGTCTAAGAAGAGCTTGATACTTCTGTCTGGTTTCTAAGGATAAGCTGAACCACATTTGCTTTCTTTATACATCATCAGTATTTATTAGACATTTATTTTTTGCAATGCTCAATACTAGATGCTGCAAGGTATATAAAGGTGACTCAGACATGGATCTTGTCTTAAAGGAACTTAAAATCTAGTTTATCTAAAATACAAGGTAGAAAGTATAGAATAACTGGTAAATTTCTGTGGGAGTCCAGAGGACATAGAGATTATTTCTGATTGAGAGGCAAAATATAAAGGAAGAGGTGGGACTCTGAAATTACACAGATTGAGTTCTCACCTTCACAACTTAGTATCGGAGATTGGGCTAATTACTTAAATACTCAATTTTTTTGGTATTTTCTGTTTCAAGGTTATAGTTAAATAGCCTAACCTATAGGGCACTTAACACAGTGTTTTCAGATAGTATGTATGTGTGTTGGAGGTGGAAGATAGCCCAAATTAATTCTTAAATTTGTTTTGTGATTAGGTAAGAAAGAACATAAACACTAAAGGAGATAGTAGGGCCAGGCACAGTGGCTCACATCTGTAATCCTAGCACTCTAGGAGGCCGAGGCAGGAGGATCGCTTGAGGTCAGGAGTTTGAGACCAGCCTGAGCAAGAGTGAGACCCCATCTCTCCTAAAAATAGAAAAAAATTAGCTAAGCAACTAAAAGTAGAAAAAAAAAAATTAGCCAGGCGTGGTGGTGCACGCCTGTAGTCCAGCTACTTGGGAGGCTGAGGCAAAAAAATCGCTTAAGCCAAGGAGTTTTAGGTTGCTGTGAGTTAGGCTCATGCCAGGGCACTCTAGCCCAGGCGACAGAGCCAGACTCTGTCTCAAAAAGAAAGGAGATAGTAGTGCCATTGTTTAAGATTTTCAATTTATCGACCCAGTCCATTGCTCTCTTAAGTCAGCAATATAGTGATGGCGTTATGGGTTTCTGTCTACTCTTAAAAACATAAAATGTGTTATATTTTCAAACTTTTATTTAACCCAATCTATAATATTAACTTTCCAACATGTATTCAATATAAAACCTGTATTAATGAGGTGTTGTACATTTTGGCAGGTACTAAATCTTTGAAATTTGGTGTGTACTTTGTACTTACAGTACATCTCATTTCAGTCTAGCTACTTTTCAAGGGCTCAGTAGCCACATGTGAGTATTGCTTGCCATATTGGGCAGTGCGTTATTAGCCTTGGGAAATGGACTTAAGTAAAAGTCCTGAAGAAATAGTTTGGTTCCTACTGGCAGCATTTGATCATTAGATGTGGCATACACATATAGTGGACAAAGAAATATGGAAAGAATGGAACATATTCATTTCTTGTTTATTCTCTTTAATAGACATGATTGTCTTTTTCCCAATGTTAACCTTGCTTGATTTTATCAGATTTAACAGTGAGACTCTGCAGTTAGTGTACAGTATCTCCTCTAGAGTGCTGCTTACGAATAGAAGTAACATTGGGAAGAACATGTAAAGATGTCCTCTGCTATAGATTCTATTTCTTGCACTTGCTTTATTGGGGAAATTTTAGTCTGTTTTCAAGAGGAAAAAAAAACAGAGTAGGTACACTTTTTGCTGGTTCAAAACCTAGAGTTAAGACAAACTTGCTGACAGTAGAAAGGATAAGAGAAGAGAGATTGCTCTTTTCCCCTTGCTCAGCCTTCTCTTCTCTATTCTATAAGTGCTCTGAGATGAAGATTTTCTAGAGCTATGGAATGTTTTAGTCTTTTTTACAAACCTCATGTGGCCCCAGAGTTTGGCACAAAAATACATCTTTATGGCCTTGTCTTTCTTACCTTTCTGATTTCGTTATATAGATGTAATCCATGTAAATGTTTGGAAGAAAGCAAAGTGAAATCAAACTTCTTTATTTATATTAGAATAGCTGTCTGTTGAAATTACTAATTTTTCTTGCTTCTTTTTTAGTAATTTTATGCGCCAGGAGTGTTTGGATTCCAGATTTGTATTTGACAGACCACTTCCTGTGTCTCGTCTTGTCTCTCTAATCGGAAGCAGTATCCTTTTTATGTTAGCATTTATGGGTATGAATTTAAAAGGGTTTTGATATTAAGTAAAATTATGAAAACTTTTTTTTTTTGCGACCTCAAACTCCTGGGCTCAAACAATCCTCTTGAGTAGCTGGGACTACAGGCATACACATCACCATGCCCAGCTAATTTTTTAATTTTTGGTAGAGACTTTGTTGCCCAGGCTGGTCTTGAATGTCTGGCCTCAAGCAGCCTTCTTGCCTTAGCCTTCCAAAGTGCTGGGAGTACAGGTGTGAGCCACCATGCCCAGCCAGGCTGTAATAACTTTAAGGAATTGGGTTACTCTTTCATTAGCCCTTATAAGCAATTAATATTTTCCAGGAATAGATAAGCCCAATTTCAGGAAAATTATTCATGCATCATTTTTAGAAGAGATTTAAAATTTCTTGTTGGTTGTAGATGTCCCCAAAAGTCCTAGACCACTTATATCCAAGACAAATGAGGTTCTACATGGGATGAGATGATTTTGCTAGCACTCATTCTTGGGTTTGGTGGAAAGTCAAACATTTTGTAATATTAGGCCAAGGAAATTCTGTCCTATTTTATTTTCTTTTTCCTCTGGTAGATTAGATAACAAGGAAGCAACCAGAGACCTTTGTTAATAATATTTAATTTGAAAATAAAGATTGTACTTTATTCCTTGTTAGAACAAATTCTTTAACCAGGTTAAGAGACCCAGATACCAACACAACGATATGGCCGGAGACCGTATGGTGTTGGGCTGCTTATTGCTGGTTATGATGTAAGTTCATAGAGTATTATTATATTTTCATGATTTTTAAAAACTAGAAATTTTTTTAATTTTTAGCTTAATCAAAGTCAAGAATTATGTGATGTATTTTTTTTCTGTTTGTAGGATATGGGTCCTCACATTTTCCAAACCTGTCCATCTGCTAACTACTTCGACTGCCGAGCTATGTCCATTGGAGCCCGTTCCCAATCAGCTCGTACTTACTTGGAGAGACATATGTCTGAATTTATGGAGTGTAAGTGATGCTTTGTTGTTGTTTCTTTGGTTTGTTTTTTTGCCTCCTTCAATCTTTATATAGTGAATAAACATGGTATCCTAAATGAAGAAAACTATCAGCCTTACAGAAGAGTTGTTTTAAAAAATAAAGCCCATGAAGTGTTTATTGTTTCTGTCACTTACTAGTTTTTACTCCTTCTCGTTACCATAGTAGTTTCAATCACCAACAGAACTCTTTCAAAATATAAGTGTATCCCCAACCTTGAAAATTCTTGATTTACTTGGTCTGAAGTTTGTCTCAGCCAAAGTGGAGGACCACTGTATTAGTTGTTAATTATAAGTTCTGCTTATAACTTTTAGTTTTCTGTGCTTGTGTTCTTATTTTAAGCCACATAGACATTTCTTCATTAAGTAGTCTGTAAACAACAAGTAAAAAGGCAATGTAGCTGTGGAAAAGGGGAACATAAAAGATACAAGATGTGATGATAGGGCAGGTTTTCAAATGCTTTGCTTCACATTGGAAGGAGGATTAGTATCAGGTCTTTTACATTTTTCTTTGTCATCTTACTCTGTTTTCTTGTGACATTATAGCATTTTATGGAGAAAATATTTGGGGTTCAGTGAATGTAGAGAAAATGATTGTCTTATTAATATTACTCAAAGCAGACTGTTGTAGGATAATACTAGTTTAACTCTAGGAAGGGGAGATTCCAGCCAATAAACTTTTGTCAATTTTTTTTTTTTTTGAGACACAGTCTCACTTTGTTGCCCGGGCTAGAGTGAGTGCCGTGGCATCAGCCTAGCTCACAGCAACCTCAGACTCCTGGGCTTAAGGGATTCTACTGCCTCAGCCTCCTGGGTAGCTGGGACTACAGGCATGCGCCACGATGCCCGGCTAATTTTTTCTATATATATTTTTAGTTGTCCAGATAATTTATTTCTATTTTTAGTAGAGACGGGGTCTCGCTCAGGCTGGTCTCGAACTCCTGACCTTGAGCGATCCACCCTCCTCGGCCTCCCAGAGGGCTAGGATTACAGGCGTGAGCCACCGCGCCCGGCCAACTTTTGTCTATTTTTATTGACATAAGTTTAGTGTGTAACTAAAACCACAGTTTCATACTGTAGACTTGATAAATAAAAGAAGCCTAGCATGACAGTGAAAATGAGAAATAATTGTTAATTTGTTATGTATAGGCAATTTAAATGAACTGGTTAAACATGGTCTGCGTGCCCTAAGAGAGACACTTCCTGCAGAGCAGGACCTAACTACAAAGGTAAATATCATGTTTTCCAATTACAGATATTAACATTACAGTTTAATCCTTTGTTACATAAATGTAAATAATAGAGGAGTAGGATATGGTTATTTTTGGCTCATTCTCTCCCTTTAAGCTATTCACTAGGGAATCTGATTTTGAAATGTCATTTTTTAAACATTTCATTTTGGTGTAAAGCAATAAAACCAATAAGTCTCATATAGAGTGTCCATTTTTTTTCAGCAGATAGGCATACCTTTGTATTGTTAATTTAGTTAACAAAAATGTATATAATGAGCACCTACCATGTGTGGGCACTTTCTAGGCATTGAGAATATAGTAAACACAACAAACATCTTGACCTTCATGGAACATACATTGTAATGGGGGGAGATACAATATACCTGTAAGTAAATTATATAGTATATTAGAAGGTAATAAATGCTATGTAAAAAATAAAACAGGTTAAGAGGAGAAAGTAACCAATGGGGATGTAGGTAGGTAGTGTGGCAGGTGTAATCTAAAACAGGATGGTCAAGGATGGCCTCACCAAGAAAGTGAAATTTGAGGAAAAGATCTAAAGAAGATGTGTGAGCCATGCAGATGTCTACAGCAAGATTATTCTAGGGAATACACATGCAAAGGCTCTAAGGTCAGAAGTTCTTAGTATTCAAGGCAAGGAGGCAAGTATTGGGGGTCAACAAAGGGAAGAGGGGAAGGAAAGAAACCAGAGAGGTAATGGAGGCCAGATTGTGTATGAGCCATTGCGGGTACTTTGTATTTTACTCTGAGTGCGTTGTTAATGAATTTGAGCAAAGGAATAACATGATTTGGTTTAGGTTTTAAGAGAGTCACTCTGGTTGGCATTTTGACAACAGATTATAGTGGGGCAAGAGTGGAAATAGTTTCAAGGCTATTACAGTAATTGGAATGAGAAATGATGGTGATTGGAGCAGTGTTAGAGTTAGAGATGATGAGAAGTGGTTCAGTTTTGGATATCTTTTGAAATTAGAGCCAAAAAGGTTTGTTCACAAATCTGTTGTAGGGTGTGATGGGTGGGTGGGTGGAGGGTGTCTCCAGGGTTTTTGGCCTAATTAACTAGAAGGAAAGATTTGTGATTTACTGAAATGGATAAGATAGGTAGAAGGTTTTGGAGTAGGGGTTAGGGAGGAAGATCAGGTAGTTGGTTTTGAACTTCCAGAATTTAAAATGCCTGTTATTTGGCCAATTGGTGACATAGAGTAAGCAGTTATTGGCACTCCTTGGAATTCCATGGACAATGGTCCAGCCTAGATTTTAGAATTTTGGAGTATTTATGTAGAAATGGCCTTTGGAGTCTGGACTGGATGAGATTCCGAAAGGAATCAAATAGTTAGACAAGTGGTTTGGAGGACTGGGCCAAGTTTTTTTAATTGGGAAATTAGTAGGTATCAGCAAAAGAGACTTAGAAAGTTGGCCAAAGAGGTAGGTGGGAAACTTGGGGAATGAGGCATCCTTGAAAACAAATGAAGGGAAACTTTCAAGGATGAGGGAATGAAAACCTGCTAGTAGATCAAGGAAGATGTGGATTGAGAATTAACCATTAGATTACAATGATGTCATGGAGGACTTGACAAGACAATCTTAACCAAATGGTGGGGCAAAAGCCTGATAGGAATGGTATCAAGAAAGAATGAGAATAGAACTGGAGATAGCTCTTTAGTAGAGATTTTCTGTTGAGGGTCCAGAGAAATGAAGTGGTAGCTGGAAGAGGATGTAGTGAGGGGTTTTTGTTGCTTTATTTTTTAAGATGGAAGAAATTACATCATTTTGCTACATGATTAAGAGAATAATGCAGTGTAAAGGGAAGCATTTACATAGGAGAAATGTGAGAAAGACTGCTAGCACAATGTCCTTTATCTGAGGTGGAAGGATTGGCCTTAGAGAGGAAATTGGACTATTCATTCATAGTAACAGAAGAGAATCTAGGGACATAGATATAGGAAAGAGTGGATTCTCAGTGAAATAAGAACAAGGTTTTCAGCTACAAGGACAATGGAGCATGTTAGAAGGAGTTGTGGAAGAGAAAAGGAGATCAAATGACGTAGGAAGTGGTATAGAATGATCCAGGAACCACTAAGGCCTACTTGAGGTTAATGATCATTAAATAAAGTGAGATTAGTCAGCATTATAAAGCCATTTTGTTACAGCGATTAGATGATTATTTAATATCTATATGAAGACTTTATAGCCTGCATGATCTTTTTTAAACAGTGTTTCTACATGACATAGACCTTTGGGGTTACTCATAATCAAAAGTGAATATTAAATCTGCAAATGATAGGTGTCTTCTAGTTTCGTTCTCCCTTTTTTCCCCACACATAAGTAGTTTTTAAAGGCTTATCTAGTGCTATTTAAGTTCTTATTCTGCTGCTTTCAGCTAGTATTTTTTCATATGCATTTTTCCAACCTAAATTTTTGATTTTTTATTTTTACCTTTTTTTCCCCCTCAGAATGTTTCCATTGGAATTGTTGGCAAAGACTTGGAGTTTACAATCTATGATGATGATGATGTGTCTCCATTCCTGGAAGGTCTTGAAGAAAGACCGCAGAGAAAGGCACAGGTATCTAACTAATAACATAAAAGGCTTTAGTACTATCATAAGCTGCTGTTTCTACCACTACTGTGTGTGTAAATCTATCATTTTTGTCTTTATTATCACAGTAGGAAAATTAAGAACTTAGTAAAGTAAAATACTGAGGGGTAGTGATTTCCATTACACAAAAAGGGAAAAGAGTTGATTATTGGGTTATTGTAATAAGTTACCTCAAAACCTATGGGTTCAAACAACAAACGTGTCTCACAATTCTGTGGGTGACTGAGGCTCAGCTACATGGCTCTTTTGGTGGTCTCACTTGGGGTGTCTCAAACATTGCAGTTAGATGTGGGGTGGGACTGGAACATCCAAGATGACTTTACTCACACCTTCTATGTGTTTTAGAGGAGCTGCTAGAAGGCTGGGACCTCTGCTAGGATGACGGAGCCTCTGTCCATGGAGTCTCAGAGCCTTTTCTACAGCAGGGTCTCTCTAGCAAGGTGGCAACTCAGGGCTTGCAAAAGTCAGAAGTGAAAGACATTCTTAAGGCTGAGACCAAGGCCTGGCACAGCATTACTTTTACACATTCTTTCAGTTAAAGCAAGTCACAGGGCCAGCATAGATTGAACACTAAGATGGCTCTTCACAAATAGTAAGAAAAGCATCAAGAAGTATTTGGTGAATCTCATGTTAAATATGGGTCTTTTTGCTAGATGTGTAGAATACCCATTTGCTATTTAGGGATGTTTATTTGATAGCTATGTAATTGCAAATTAAAAAGTAGTACAGAAATTTCTTCTACAGGATGAGTTTTTTCAAATTGAAAAGGTTATTGTTGGTACTATTGGGGGGAGCAAGATTTACAGTATTTAAACTACTATTGGTAAGAACTAGCACTGTTGGGAAGGATGCCGTGGAGTGCCGTAAACACAGCTGGTTTGTTTGTTTGATTGTATCTTTGCTGTTTTATTGGTGGTAAAGGGGAAAAGAATGTCTAAGAAGTGGTGATTGTATTTTAGCTGTGGTAGTGATAATATAAGGAAGGCTTTTGCTATTGAGCAAGGTAAAGTATAATGATAGAATTGTTCAAAAATGTGTAGGTTTTCAGAACTGAAATTATATATACAATTACCCTTGAACAACATGCAGACTGGGGGCACTGACCCCCTGTGCTGTCAAAAATCCATGTATAAGTTTTAACTCCCCCAAAGCTTCTAATAGCCTACTGTTGACTGGAAGCCTTACTTCAATAACATAAACAATTAATACATAGACTAGTATCTACATATATTATATTTTTATATTATATATATTACATATATATTTTATCTACATAAAATTATGTATCATGACATACCTTTTTCTTAATTTTTTTGATATTTCTAGGCTACATGGTTTGTCTAGTTTTTTCAAATTGTCACAAATCTCCAATATATTTATTGAAAAAAATCTGCCTGTAAGTGGACCCATGCAGTTCAAACCCATGTTGTGCAAGGATCAACTATATTTTTTTAAGAAAACAAAACCTTTGTTTGGAAATTATTAACAGGACAATGAACTAAAATAGAGTGTCCAAAATATCTTATCTCCTAACCCCTTTTTTCATTAATTTTTTAATAATATAATATTTGTGATTAGAAGTGTATGTTGATAAAGTGTTTATTTTACATATTTTCTTTTTTCTTTCCCTCTTAAGCCTGCTCAACCTGCTGATGAACCTGCAGAAAAGGCTGATGAACCAATGGAACATTAAGTGATAAACCACTCTATATGTGCATTATCAAATATGTAAGAATGCAGGAACACGTACTGATGACAGTAATCTATACTTTGAACCAAAAGTTGCAGAGTTGTGGAATGGTATGTTTTAGGAATCAGTTCATATGTGAGTTGTTTCCAAGCAGCCTCACTGACGCCATATAATGGGGTACATTTTTCTTTGAAAGGGTCTATGTAATCATTTTCTAGAAAGTATAGGTATCTATCTGTACTACTGTTTTTATATGAAGAAAATAGTGTCTTTGTGGTTTTAAAGACAACTGTGAAATAAAATTATTTCACCTCCTAGTGTACTGGGTTTTTGTTTTTTAAGAGCTTCAACTGTAAGTAGTCTGGGATTATAACTGGTTATTTGCCATATTTGCCAAATTAAATTGCTTTATTTTTAGTGATGGAGGAATATATACCTCTTACTAACACGGCCTTATAACAATTCTCCAGTATATGGAGTGGCTACATGAGAATCCATGGAGATCTGGTTCAGAATACAAATTTCAGGGTTCAACTGTGGAAATTCTGATTAAAACCTAAGAAACCAGCACTTCCCAACAAAGGTATTAATAGCAACATTATTATCATATGAATGTTTTTCTTTCCAGCCAGCAGATGGCAGTAGTTGTAGCTCTTATTTCTGTAGAGAACTTTTGCAAAAAAAAAATATATATATTGTAATCTCAAACCTTGTATCCTCCCCAACCTTACTCCAGCATAATCTTTAGGCTACCTTCCATTATTCCCATGAGAGGTATATTTAGATATTGCAGAACAATTTTTATCAGACCACACAAAATGAAATTACAGGAAATCTGATTTAAAAAAAATAATACAAAATTTTATTGCTATTTTAAAGCCTAGAGGGGTTATTTTATTTTCTGAGATAGTGCATTTTTCTAAAGAGAAATTCATTTATAGATAGTAACCCTGATTTTAGACTTAATTCTAATTAGCTGCTATTGGCTTTGGGTGAGTTACTTGGCCCTATTTAAGGAAAACTTGGAGAATGTATGTGATAACACCTTGTACACTCTAAAATTTATAAAATGTTAGTTTAATTTTTTTCTCCAAGTTTCCCAAATCTTAAAAAGTCTTAGGTTTAAATCTCTTGGTGAGTGGTAAAAGAAACTGGCAGCCTTGTTGAGAGAAATTTCGTTTTCTAAGTACTAGAATGTGTGAGGTGTCAGTCTGTACTCCAGAAGTAGCCCCAAGAATCTGCCATTTAAACTTGGGAGCTGGACATGAGTACTGTGTGGCTATTTGACCTATGATGGAGTTGCATCAAGCACATGTAACTTTCACACATATAAAACAGTGAACACAGGGACTCTTCCCATCTGCCTTCACTCTCAATGGGTATATAGTTTGGGATGGGAGCATAACTGGGAAATTTCGCAATCTGCTTTTTGCTTAGGCAGGTCTCTCTTCCCCTGTTCCTTTCATTGGGTGAGCCTGTCTTTGCTGAGTGATTCTGTTGTTTAAAGATTATGTATGTGTGTATCATCTTTTTTCACCTGTTTCCAAATGCAAACCACTTGTTAGCTTGTACTTAGTTGGAAAAAAAATAGTGATCTGTATGGTACTTTGGGGTCAGTTTTTCCAAAATGTGATTTTAGTCTTACACTCTGACTTTAGAATTTAAAATACTTCCCCACCCCCATAAGACTTAACCCTACTATATGTACAGAGTTCATTGTGATACATTTTCATGTTTAATCTGTTACATTCATTTATTCCATTTAGACTGTTGAACAATTGTAAACAGTAAAATTCCTATAATGTCACATAAAACCTATCACTTTGATATAAAGATAATACTTAATTCACTTAGAATTTATTGAGCATCTATATGTGCAGCTCTGGAGAACTGACATGGTTAAAAATAAAAGGCAGTATGGTAGATGACAGGATTTGGGTTCTAGTCCTAGCTCATTTAGTGTTTGACCATTACATGATTTGGGGCAAGTCCCTTTTCTCTAGGCCTTGATTTCCTAGACACCTAAATTTTTATGAAATTTTTTTTTTTTTTTGAGACAGAGTCTCACTTTGTTGCCCGGGCTAGAGTGAGTGCCGTGGCGTCAGCCTAGCTCACAGCAACCTCAAACTCCTGGGCTTAAGCGATCCTCCTGCCTCAGCCTCCCGGGTAGCTGGGACTACAGGCATGCGCCACCATGCCCGGCTAATTTTTTCTATATATATTTTAGTTGACCAGATAATTTCTTTCTATTTTTAGTAGAGACAGGGTCTCACTCTTGCTCAGGCTGGTCTCGAACTCCTGAGCTCAAACGATCCACCCGCCTCAGCCTCCCAGAGGGCTAGGATTACAGGTGTGAGCCACCGCGCCAGGCCCATAATATATCTTTACAGGGTACCTGTGATGTTTTGACAGATGCATACAATGTGAATCAAATCAGGGTAATTGGGGTATCTATCACCTCAGGCATTTAACATTTCTTTGTGTTAGGAACATTCCAATTCCACTCTTAGTTATTTTAAAGTATACCCTAACTTACTGTTGATTATAGTCACTTTGTTGTGCTATCAAGTATTATTCTATCTAACTATATTTTTACACCAACCCCACTTTATCTCCCCCAACCCCAGCTTCCCTAGCCTCTGGTAACTGTCTTTCTCTCTTATCTCCATGAAATCTGGCCTCATTTCTTGCTGATTGTCACTTCTTGATAAGTCAAGCGGACTTGGAAACCAGATAACTACATTTGTGAAAATTCCATGTTAAAAATGAATACACAGAAAAGCAACAAACTTGTGCACACATCTTGGACTGATATCAAGGGAATTATGTTGAGTAAAAAATGCCAATCTCAGAGATTGCATTGTATCATTCCATTAATATAACATTGAAATGATAAAATAGAGAACAGATTAGTGGTTGCCAGGGCTAGGGAAGGAAGTGGATGTGGCTATAAAAGGTGGGATTCTTGTTATGGAACTGTTGTGTATCTTGGCTGTGTTGGTGATCACACAAATCTATGATAAAATTGTCTAGAACTAAATACACAACTGGTGAAATATGACTAAGGATGGGTAAATTCAATTGTATCTATTAAATTTCCTGAATTTCATATTGTACTGTAATTATGAAAGATGGTACCATTGGGAGAAACTGGGTGAAGGGTATATGAGATCTCTGTATTCATGTCACTCTACTTTATCTCAAGCTAAATTTTTTTTTTTTTAATGAATGCACAGGATCAGAGGGGCACTCTTAAAGCGTTAAACACATGGCCTATGTGATATATTTTTGGATGCACAAAGAATGTATATTTTTCTTGATGGTTCTAAAAAGGAGAAATCACAAAATAGTTGGATTCTAGATGGACAAGATACTGTTTGTGTTTTATCTCCCTGAGGTGAACCTGTTAATAAGGGTAGGTTGTCAGACCTCTTTGTATCCACGGTATTTTGCTTAAGCTTTCAAATGTTTTGTTATTGATAACTTACCAGAAAACCTTTTCCTTTGGCGGGGACGGTAGGGTACGCTGGAGCAGGAGCATACGGAACCTCAAATGGACAAAATTGAAGGTATTATGGCTGAGTACAGCTGTAACAATTAGGTATTAGGAAATAGGTAAAATCCGTTAAAACAGTGATTGTCTCCCTTTGTGCATAAAATTTTTTAAAGATCTTGGTGTTCAGAAAGGATGAAGAAAGAGGCCATTACTAAAAAGCAGAAATTATACCAATGTGACTTTTGATGTTCAATCAACTCCAACCCTACCGCGGAGAGGCAGAATCAGACTACTAGAGAGGTTAAGAACTGAAATGGATCTTAATATAATCTAGTGGCCATTATCAAAAGAACTAAAATTACTTTCTCAATAGTACTAGTTACTTGCCCAGTTTACTAGTGGGTACACAAGAAAAGAGTCTCCTAGGCTTCCAGCTCCAAGTCCAGAGCTCTCTTCCAGGAGACTACACAGCCCTGTAAAAATGTTTTCCCTCTCTCCAAGCACTTCCTCTCCTTGACTATTTTAGTTCCTGGAAGAAGAAAGAAATTCCAAATGGCGTTTAAATGGCCACAGCGCTAAACTCAGCGTTTGGCTTGTACAGGGAAAACCATAAGATACTTGTTTTCACTCTGCTCTGCACCAATCGTGACTAGAGAAGACGAAGAAAATGGGACATAGTCTCAGAGCGCAACTGCTGGACGGAGAAGGAGTGTCCTCTCTGAGGCGCCGTAGGCGCTAGGTGGCTGTGGCTACGTTCGTCTCCCCACCCCTTTCCACGTCAGCCGAGGATTCTGCGCTGCCGCTGCTGCTGCTGCCGCGGGTTGGAGCTGGAGTAAAGGGTTCTGCGGTTGCCCCAACCGCTGCCCCTCGGAGCAGGTAGCGGGCCACAAGCCCCCAGTGTTGGAGGCGCGGTGGGTCAGGCAGAATCGGAGGAACTGGCGCTCTAGCGGGACGAAGCGGAAGGGAGCGACTAGGCCGCTCGCGTCTGGGCCTGGCAAAGGGGACGGGTGGGGGCGGGGGGCTGGGAAGCTCTAGACCGGACGCCCCAGCTCGGCCTGCGTCCTGGCCAGGGGTCTTCTCCCTCCCAAGACCCCGGGGCTTGCCCTTTCAGGCCGGGGCCTGCTTTGCTGGAGACAGGAGGTGGGGAAACGGGTGGGGCGAGGTAGGGCTGCGGCGCCCGGGTTAAGGGAGCTTTAGACCTAGAGTCGGGACCGAGTGATGACCGCAGTAAAGCGCTGTGAGGTTTTGGCAGAGTATTCACGCACGGGGTCTTTTAACTTTAAAAGTTCAGATTGTGTGTGTTATGTTAAAAATCACTATTCCATAATATTGCGGGTGGGGCTGGGGGACTGTCACTGTTTGGTGGGCCTTAATTCTGCTGTACAACATTCTCAAACCCTGGGCGGGGAAGGTGAATAGTGGAGTGAGAGTTAACATACCTTAGGCTGGGGCTGACAAGTATGTTTTCTATTAGAATTTATTTTTATGGGAACACACTATAGATTGACCCACCCCTTCTGATGCTTTTAAGATATCATTATAGTTACTGCTTTGTGGTTTTAAAAAAAAAACTTGTAATGCAATCTCTGTATCTATTTTTCTAGATTTTCTGGCATCTATCATCCTTAAATCTTGTGTGGAGGGTTGGTTATAACCGGGAACCATGACGGCTGCCGAGAACGTGTGCTATACGTTAATTAACGTGCCAATGGATTCAGAACCACCGTCTGAAATTAGCCTAAAAAATGATCTAGGTAAATTTTGATAATATTTTGAGAATAAAATGGAAAAAGAAAAAGTGAAAATAAAAACTTCATTTACATTTCATATTCCTTTATAGTTAGAAATGCTTAAGTTTTGTCTAAATATGTTTTTCTGGAATCTCCTAAATAGACCTTTGCCTTATTTTCAAAAAAATGAAAACTTCTTAACGTTAGACTTTTAATACTGACTTTTGAAAATAGAACATCTCAGTTTAGCTTCATAAAGCTAAAGAAATGAAGAAAAGCCAAAGAAATGTAATAGTTCAGTTGTTAGTCCTCAAAATAACATAATTGCTTGTGCTGTTCAATGTATTAAATGTAGCTTGCAATTTTCTGTATGTAGCAGGTTGAGAATGTATATTGGAACGTCTTAATTCCATTGCACACTTAAACTCATGTTACTTAGCCTGTAAAACCAAAAGAACTTTGTTCTTTGGGTTTCCCACCCAAAGAAATGAAGTCAACACTGGAATAAACATTTATTTCTAGAAAGGTTTAATTTTTCTTTTTTTTTTTTTTTCTTTTTTTTGAGACAGAGTCTAGTTCTGTTGCCTTGGATAGAGTGCAGTGACATCATCATAGCTCACTGCAACCTCATACTCCTGGAGCTCAAGCAATCCTCTTGCCTCAGCCTCTTGAGTAGCTGGGGCTATAAGTGCATGCCAGGACACCCAGCTAACTTTTCTATTTTTAGTAAGATTGGGTCTTAGTCTTGCTCAGGCTGGTCTCCGACTCCTGAGCTCAAGCAGTCCTCCCACCTCAGCCTCCCTGAGTGCTAGGATTACAGGCATGAGCCACTGCGCCCAGCCCAACTTTTTTTTTTTTTTTTTTTTGAGACAGAGTCTCGCTGTGTTGCCCAGGCTAGAGTGAGTGCCGTGGTGTCAGCCTAGCTCACAGAAACCTCAAACTCCTGGGCTTAAGCGATCCTACTGCCTCAGCCTCCCCAGTAGCTGGGACTACAGGCATGCGCCACCATGCCCGGCTAATTTTTTTCTGTATATATATTTTAGTTGGCCAGATAATTTCTTTCTATTTTTTAGTGGAGGCGGGGTCTTGCTCTCGCTGAGGCTGGTCTCAAACTCCTGACCTCGAGCAATCCACCCGCCTCGGCCTCCCAGAGTGCTAGGATTACAGGCGTGAGCCACCGCACCCGGCCCCAACTTTTCATTTTTAAAGCATTTTTGCAAATAAGAGAACAAGAACTACATTTCTGAACTTAAAAAATGTATATGGTGTCTCCTTTTTGTGAGTGATTGTGTCGAGAAAAAAAATTTTTTTTAATGATTCACTCTACAGAGTAATGATACTTGTTTAATTGAACTAAAAATAAATGAAAACTTAAACTTATAAATACTATTTCAAGCAGACTGAAAATGTACTTAAAATATTAAGTGAATGCAGTGTCTTTTAGAAGATAGTTTACAGTTTGAAAAGAGACAATGTTTTAATTGCCTATTCCCACCTCTTAATCAGCAGTTATGGAACACCTCCTGATTTTAGATATTAGGTTTCTGTTGAGGTCTATTTTTAGCGAAGGGAAAAGAAATCCTCTTTTATGACATTTAAACTGATACCACTATGTATAAAAGCCATATATAGTTCTCTTTTTTAATATTCATGTAAGATAGTTGAATGAAGTGCAGGTTAGTGAATATACTTGTTATTGTTTTTTTCTACTTAAAGATTTTCATTATTAGATCCCCCAAATGCTTAAGGTTACAGATAGGAAGGTAAAGAACAAAACCTGCCTTTAATTGAACAATACCTATGTCTTAATTGCAGCTGCCTTAGCTCTCTCTTCCAATCAGTAGTCTCCAGTTTTGCTTTTAAGAGGAGTTAAGATGAGAAAAAAGTTAGAATTTCCAATTTTGAATAACAAGTAAGTTTTTGTTTGGTTAAATACTGTTGCTTTAACTATTCCCTTTATCTTTAATCACTGGATCTGAACTCTGATGACTGTGCATCTCTGGAGTAGGAGATAGTATACTTTGGTGAATTAAATTGATATTTGAAATTTTCCATATTTTTGATAGTGTTCATAGAAGGAAAATATTCTGGAAATTTTGAAAATTCGGAGAGAAACATCCTTCACCTCAGTTTGAATTGTTAGATTAAATGGAGATTGTAGTGGTGGGGGGCTTAAAATATAAATGGTATAGACTTTTTCATATATTTGCTATTAAACTTGTAAAACTTTTTAAACTTTGTTTTTTTTTTTTTTTTTGAGACAGAGTCTTACTCTGTTGCCTGGGCTAGAGTGCAGTACCATCATCATAGCTCACTGCATCCTCAAACTCCTGGGCTCAAGTGATCCTACTGCCTCAGCCTCCCAAGTGACTGGGACTAAAGGTGCATGCCACCATGCCTGCTAACGTTTTCTATTTTTGGCAGAGACAGGTTCTCACTCTTGCTCAGGGTGGTCTGGAGCTCCTAGCCTCAAGCAGTCCTTCCTTGGTCTCCCAGAATGCTAGGATTATAGGCATGAGCCACCGTGCCTGGCCTTTTTTAAAATTATTATGGGTACATATTAGTTATATATCTTTATAGGGTACATGTGAGGATTTGATACAGGCATACAGTGTGAATCAAATCAGGGTAATTGGGGTATCTGTCACCTCAAGCATTTATCATTTCTTTGTGTTAGGAACATTCCAATTCTATTCTGTTATTTTAAAGCATACCCTTAGTGTTGATTGTAGTCACTTTGTTGGGCTATCAACTGTTGTTCATTCTATCTGATTATCTAACTATATTTTTGCACCTGTTAACCATCCCCAATTTATCCCCCTTCCCCACCACCCTTTGCAGCCTCTTGTAACTACACTATTCTCTGTCTCCATGAGATCAATTGTTTTTAATATTTAGCTCCCACATATGAGTGAGAACATGTAGGATTTATCTTTCTGTGCTTGGCTTATTTCACATAACGTAATGTTCTCCAGTTCCATCCATGTTGCAAATGGTAGGATTTCATTCTTTTTTGTGGCTATTCAATATTCCCTTGTGTACATGTACCACAATTTCTTTACTCATCCATTGATGTACACTCAGGTTGATACCAAATCCTGGCTATTGTGAATAGTGCTACAGTAAACATGGGAATGCAGATATCTTTTCAATATACTGAATTCCTCTCTTTTGGATATATGTCAGCAGTGGGATTGCTGGGTCATATGGTAGTTCTATTTTTAGTTTTTTGAGGAGCTTCTATACCATTCTCCATAGTGGTTGCACTCATTTACTTTCCCATCAACAGTATACAAGGGTTCCCCTTTCTCCACATCCTTACCAACATTCATTATTGCCTGTCTTTTTGATAAAAGCCATTTTAACTGGGATGAGATGATATCTCATTATAGTTTTGATTTGCATTTCTCTGATGACCAATGATGTTTAGCATTTCATATACATGTTGGCCATTTGTCTTTTGAGAAATGTCTATTCAGATCCTTTGCCCATTTTTTAATCAGATGATTTGATTTTTTCTTATTGAGCTGTTGGAGCTCCTTATATATTCTAGCTGTTAGTCCCTTTGTCAAATGGGTAGTTTGTAAATATTTTCTCCCATTCTGTGGGTTGACTCTTCACTTTGTTGATTGTTTCCTTTGCTATGCAGAAGCTTTTTAGCTTGATGTGGTCCCATTTATCCAATTTTGCTTTGGTTGCCTGTGCTTGGGGATATTACTCAAGAAGTCATTGTGCAGACCAAAGTTCCTGAAGCATTTCCCCAAAGTTTTCTTTTAGTAGTTTCATAGTTTCAGGTCTTAGATTCAAGTTTTTAAATCCATTTTGACTTAACTTTTATATATGGTGAGAGATAAGGATCTAGTTTCATTCTTCTGCATATAGATACCCTGTTTTCCCAGCACCATTTATCGCAAAGGCTGTCCTTTCCCCACCGTATATTGTTGGCACCTTTGTCAAAGATAAGTTCACCACTGATGTGTGGATTTATTTCTGGATTCTCTATTCTGTTCCATTGGTCTGTGTGTCTGTTTTTATGCCAGTACCATGCTGTTTTGGTTACTACAGCTCTGTAGTATAATTTGAAGTCAGGTAATATGATTTCTCTCGTTATGTTCTTTTTGCTCAGGTTGGCTTTGGCTATGCTAGGTTTTTTGTGGTTCCATATAAATTTTATTTTTTCTGTTTCTGTGAAGAATGTCATTGGTATTTTGATGGAGATTGCATTAAATCTGTAGATTGCTTTGGGTAGTATGAACATTTTAATAATATTGATTCTTCCAATCCATGAGCATAGGATATCTTTTCATTTTTTTGTGTGTCCTCTTTAACTTCTTTCATCATCAGTGTCTTATAGTTTTCATTATAGAGATCTTTTACTTTTTGGGTTAAAAACTTTTTAAATTTTTGTTACAAGTCGAGTTCTATCCTGCTGAACTTTTAGAAATTTACTAATTTGTGAAAAACAGTCAAAAACTAGAGCAAAAGAAGCCATCGGATTATAGTGATACAATTTTATGCCTTTTGGACTTTGTGTCCTTTACACTATCAAACAGATCAGGAAGGGACAAAAAAACCTTGTTTTTTTAAAGTTCAGAACGGGAGCTTTAGAACAAGTAGAGGAAAACCTGTTTAGGCTTAGTGAATACAACTTTAGCTACTTAGAACTATGCCTAATCTGGCTTATTTTTGTAGTTATTGCTGTCAGCTACTGTCATTTCTGCTGATGCTTTGTTTTTGTTATCCTCATAGACGTAAAAACTGAAAGTTTGCCCAGATGGACACTCACGCATCCTTTAACGTTTGTTTCTTGATTCAATATAGCACTCACTTCATTTATATCTATTTATTTATTGATATGGTACAAATCAGTTATTTTTTCTATATGTGAGAGGAGATAGAAACCTTTGAAAGATGCATAAGAAGTTTGTCATAAACAGAAATATTGACTCTCACGGGGTGAATTTGTCAATAACTCACTGTATTCTCAGTCAAAATACTTAAGGATATTCTCTTCTGCAATACACAAAAATACCACACTAACCTAGTAATATATAGAGTTTGGGGGCTTGAAATGACTTTTTACGTACTTAATATAAATCTTCTGAAGCTTAACTCTACCAAATGGTCATGCATAGTCTCTGTCTCTTTGACAACAGGGAACCCTTTATTTAGTAGCCTAATTCTAATTGTTATAAATTTATTTCTCATAGTTAGACCCAAATGTGGTTTCTGGTAACTTCTACCCATTAGTTGTATTCTTTTCCCCCAGATAGTCCTGAGATTATTGAAGACTTGTCATCCTTCTTTGTCCTCCCCTCCCCCAGATATTTATTTATTTTTATGATCTAAACAGTTGTAGTAGCATTGTGCTTGTCTCATACTTCTGCCTTTGAATTTTGGATCCATAAGGTTTTTAGTACTGTAAATTCTTCAGTATACAAAGAAAATGGTGTGAAATTCTAAATTGTTTTGCATAAAATACTTGTATTGCATGTTTTTTAGTAATAGTAAACTAGCATTTTATCTTGAACATGTCATCCTTAATTCTAAACAATGACTGCTAACCTAGAACATTTTAATTTTCTTCCAGTTTTTCAGATGATATTTTAAGAAAGATTCTAAAGTTTTAAAGCCTGTAGAAATATGAGATTTTGGAATTAATCCATTCCTTTAGTTCCCAATCTTTTTGAATATGGGGTCCCTCTTCTAATATTAAAAAAAGGTCACATAGTTGCCCTACTGTCCCAATAGTAGTTGCCGTCCTCATTATAGTGGTTGTCCCCCCCATTTTATTGGTTGTAACTTGGAGAAAATGCACACAAAATAGCTAAAAGCTATTTTGAATTCAGAAGTATTTATCTTAAGAGCATCTATTTATATTTTAGAAAAATAGCTACAGATGTGTTTGAAACACATGATTACTTAGTATGCCTATAGATTCATGAAGTCTACATTAACTCAATTGGTTAGGGACCAGAAATCTAATCCTCTCCCTTTCATATTATATGTAAAGAATCTAAGGTTCAGAGATAAATGACTTGTGCAAAGACATACAGCTTGTTTGTGTCAGAGTGACATGGAGAACCTTTGTCGCTTGAGTTTGTACCTTTATTACCATTGTTGATAATAGAGTGAAAAAGTATATTTTATTTTGTTAATTGCTTTTAAAATTATATGAGGAATTTTCTTTCAAAATAATTGTCCCTTTTTAAAAATTTTTTGAATCAGAAAAAGGAGATGTGAAGTCAAAGACTGAAGCTTTGAAGAAAGTAATCATTATGATTCTGAATGGTGAAAAGCTTCCTGGACTTCTGATGACCATCATTCGTTTTGTGCTACCTCTTCAGGATCATACCATCAAAAAATTACTACTGGTATTTTGGGAAATTGTCCCTAAAACAACTCCAGATGGGAGACTTTTACATGAAATGATTCTTGTATGTGATGCATACAGAAAGGTAAGCCAAGTAATAATTATTGCTGAATATTGCTTTGATTTTAAATAATTATAAAATTGATGAAATGGGCTTTGTTTTAATTTTCAAAGTTTAAGTCTTCAATTAGATGTAAATTATAGATATTTGGAATTGAAATTGTAAAGAGTTATTGTAAAAATTTTATTGTTACTTTTTTCAGACATTGTCTATGTAATTTATGTATATGTGTTATTAATAAACAGTGACACACGTATAAGACATTGATGAGGTAGGTAAAAATTGCTTTGATCAACAGGAATCTGATGGAAATTGATCATATATGTTTTTTGCACAAAATTAATTTGATCTTTTTCCATCATAAAGTTTTGCATTTAAAAAATTTTTTTGTGAAAAGCTGAGACTCCATGTTTGATATTTAAATTTTTATATCAGGATCTTCAACATCCTAATGAATTCATTCGAGGATCTACTCTTCGTTTTCTTTGCAAATTAAAAGAAGCAGAATTGCTCGAACCTTTAATGCCAGCCATCCGTGCTTGTTTGGAGCATCGACACAGCTATGTTAGAAGAAATGCTGTTTTGGCCATCTATACTATCTATAGGTAATTAAAGACACTCCTTTGGCTTAGTTCTGTAAGAACTATATAGTCTTTGAGATGCTCCCTTGGCTTAGTTCTGTAAGAACTATTTAGTCTTTTAGACTAGCGGTTCCAAAGTGGTTGCTTGTAGACTGTATATAGCTTGCAGATATATTTTGTTTGGCCAGCAAGTTATTTTTTCCTTATTGTTAAGTTGTCAACATTAAAAAGTCAAAAGATTTGGCAATACTGGCCCTACTTTCTTCATAGGTGCAGGCTGCTGAAATTGAATGACAATAGCCCCCTTTAAATACAGTTCATTCTCAACTGTATTAATCCAGCCCACTTTATTTATTTACTTGCTTAGACCCTATAGTCTTTGAGTTTTTCACCTTATTTTAGCATTCTCTTTTTGTGGAATATGGATTTTGTCTTTTGTTACCAAGGCTTTGAAGAGGGAACTTTTTTTAATGACAAGGGATACAATTCTGAACTGATTGCACATGTTCTTGCTAAAGATTTTGGACTTTAAAAACAATTTAAAGGGGCCGGGCGTGGTGGCTCACGCCTGTAATCCTAGCACTCTGGGAGGCCGAGGCGGGTGGATCGTTCGAGACCAGCCTGAGCAAGAGCAAGACCCCGTCTCTACTAAAAAATAGAAAGAAATCATCTGGCCAACTAAAAACATATATAGAAAAAATTAGCCGGGCATGGTGGTGCATGCCTGTAGTCCCAGCTACTCGGGAGGCTGAGGCAGGAGGATCCCTTGAGCCCAGGAGTGTGAGGTTGCTGTGAGCTAGGCTGACGCCACAGCACTCTAGCCCGGGCAAGAGAGTGAGACTCTGTCTCAAAAAAAAAAAAAACAATTTAAAGAACCAGTTAGATAAAGCTATCCTGCTTGGTTTTTATAATCACTGGTGTCAATCATTTAGAAGTAGAATGTAATTTTTATAAGCATCTTTGTACTTTATTTCTTGATTGAGAAATAATTTCAGAGTTGTCTTACTATTAGATTTTATCTGTCAAGGAAAGTGGTATTCTGGTTAATAATACAGTTGAGTTCTTTGAATGTTACCATACAGACTACACAAATTTCAGAATTTAAACAATAGTATACACACAAAAATTATGACATTTAATTATAAGACAGTTGGAAATTTGAACACTGGCTATATGATATTAAAGAATTATTTTTAAGGTGTGATAATGGAATTATGATTGGTTTTAAAAGTAAAAAGTCCTTAATTTTAGGGAAGCATACTGATACATTCACAGAAGTAATAGTTTTCTAGGATTTGCTTCAAAATAATATGAAAGGAGAGTAAGTGGGCAAGTGTATAAGTAAAACAGAACTGGCCATGAATTAATTCTTACTGAAGTTAGGTGATTGTTTTTATTCAGCTAGTGTTCATTATTCTCTGTACTACAAATATTTTTAAATTTCCAAAATGAAAAATAAGTAAGTAAATAAGTTAGTAAATGTAGTACATAACTAATAAAATTAAAAGAACTATATTTTTTTCCTCTGTTAATTCTTAATGTATTGATATTATATTCCTAAAGTGTCTGAAAGACAATTATTAGAGACATCAGTTAATAGATAGCGTGTTGAATAAATCAGCTTTTTCTGATTTGAACTAGAAATATATAATTTGATAACTTAATAGATGAAGGTGTAACCTTGTGGTTCATTCTCCCAATTCTAATTGATTTAAAGTTTCAAAAAGCAAAATAATCATTTGTGTTATAAGGTTTGATTAAGTTTAATTTTGGTGTTATCCGGAGTGTTACTAAAATATGAAAGATTTTTATTAAATATGGATGTTATCTGTTTTATTTAAAGAAATTTTGAACATCTTATACCTGATGCCCCTGAACTGATACATGATTTTCTGGTGAATGAGAAAGATGCCAGTTGCAAAAGGAATGCATTTATGATGCTAATTCATGCAGATCAGGTGAAGTACTTTTTAAAAAATACTTTATGACTGTATTTAAATGAATTATATAAGCCTAATCATATTTTTGATTATTTTGTTTATAGCGTACATGGTTTGTATATTTTGATTTTTTTAGATTTTTGGATTTAATTTGTATAAAAATACCTTTTTTCTTTGACCCTTCTCCAAAATTTTACTTATGTATGTGTTCTTTCTTTTTAAGTAAACATAGAAGAAGCATTTTATAACCACCACCTTATAGCTTTTAAAAATTGAAATTATTATGGCTATATTCTATGGTACTTTACTTTGGGGCTTTGATTGCCTGTTTTTCTTTATGTTGGGATAGATCTAAAATTATCTGGGCTGGGCATGGTGGCTCACTCCTATAATCCTAGCATTCTGGGAGGCCAAGGTGGGAGAATTGCTTGAGCTGGGAGTTTGAGACCAGCCTCAGCAAGAGCAAGACCCCATCTCTACTAAAAATAGAAAAATTAGCCAGGCGTGGTGGTGTGTGCCTGTAGTCTCAGCTATCCAGGAGGCTGGGGCAAGAGGGTCACTTGAGCCTAGGAGTTTGAGGTTGCAATGAGCTACAATGACACCACTGCACTCTAACCAGGGCTATAGAGCAAGACTCTGCCTCAAAAACAAAAAACAAATAAATAAATAAGATTATCTAATAGAGAAAAATAGTACCTTTGCATAGGGTCTCCACCCTTAACCATATCTGTGGAAGTAGGGTACCCTAATGAGAGTACACACTTGTTTTCTGATATTTTGATAGTAGCCATCCTAATTGGTGTGAGATCATATTAGATACTGTCATTTCATCTTCTTAAATAAGATTATTAGAAAGCAGCTTATATGGGCCACTATGTTTTATTCTCTTGTAGAGCTGGTTTTACTGACTTGTGCTTTTGGTATTATGCTGTATGTAGATGTGTATCCTTATTAGCCTCTTCATATTTCATAAGTCAGTGTCAACTCTGTATCTAGCTCTGCTGGTGGTTAAAGTATATGGATCTGCTTTTGGTTAGTAGTTACTCTGCACACCTTGATGGCATCTAATCTTGAAATTTTGCTATTATTTATCATAAAAATGTGGGAAATAATGTTTGAAGACTGATAGAATCCATCCATTCCTCTGAAATCTAGACTTTTTTTTTTGTATCTTTCTTTAATTGGTTTTATTTTCCCCATTTTTTTTATTGTGGTAAAATATACATAATGTAAAATTTACCATCTTAACCATTTGTAAGTCTACAGTTCAATGGTATTAAATACATTCATAATGTAGAACCATCACCATCATCCTTCTCCATAACTTTTTTCATATTGTAAAACTGAAACTCTATACCTATTAAACAATAACTCCCCATTCCCACCAGTCCCTGGCAAACCACCATTCTACTTTCTGTCTCTGATTTTTTACTGTACTTAGACAGTGTTTGTCCTTTTGTGACTTCGCTTATTTCACTTAGCGTAACGTCTTCAAGGTTCACCCATGTTGTACCATGTATTATCGGCATTCCTTTTTAAGGCTGAATAATATTCCATTATAAATATATACCGCATTTTGTTTATTCATTCATCCATTGATGGACACTTGGGTTGCTTTTAGCTATTGCAAATAATGCTGCTGTGAACATAAGTGCACAAATATCTGTTCAAGACCCTGCTTTCAGTTCTTTTGGGCATATACCCAGAAGTGGAATTGCTGGATCATATGGCAATTCTATTTTTAATTTTTTGTGTAACTGCCATATGTTTTCCATAGCACCTGTACCAGTGTACATTTTCACCAGCAGTGCACAAAGGTTCCAATTTCTCCGCATCCTTGCCAACACTTGTTATTTTCTGATATTTTGATAATGGCCATCCTGATCAGTGTGAGATCATACTAGATACTGTCATTTTATCTTCCTAAATAAGATTATGGGAAAGCAACTTATATGGGCCACTATGTTTTATCCTCTTGGAGAATAGGTTTTACTGACCTGTGCTTTTGGTATCATGCTGTTTACCTATATTAAGGTATATAATCAGAAATAGTTCAATAAAATTTACTGATATTTTTACTGGAGAGACACTCTTGAGGCCATAGTTCTCTATATCACAGTGTCCAAAATATAAGGACCCATAGATTTTTCTTTTAGGAATGACTGTACTCCCCAGTAGCTGGCTTGTTTTGATTGTATGGATACCCTGAATCATGTATCATATAACTCTGTTTTTCTCTTTGATGTAGCTGCTAGAAAATCAGACCCCAGATTTGTGACTCATTCTTAGAAAATATATTTGACTTTATGTCTTACACTTCATGTTAACTTCTTCATTCTTGGTTTCTTCATTTTTTTCTCCAGTTAGTTTCTCTTTGCCCTGATTTTCTCATTTATTTCATATTTGGTTGTAATGTATGTGGTTTTTTTTTTAAGTTGCATTAAGTCCTTGTATTGACTGGAGTATGATAAACACATTTTTATTTTAGGATCGAGCTTTGGATTACCTAAGTACTTGCATTGATCAAGTTCAAACATTTGGAGACATTCTGCAGTTGGTTATTGTTGAACTAATTTATAAGGTAAGAATAATAATCTATGATGGTTAAAGTTTATGGATCTGCTTTTGGTTAGCACAAAGTAAATTCCGCAGTTTAAGACAAGGTATGCTGGCATGCTACTTAATTGCTAGGATAATATATTTTTCAATAGTAGAAATATTTTATAGTGTGGCCTATTAAAGCTTTTTTTCTTTTTCTTTTTCCTTTGGTTTGTTGTGTTTTATAAGTCGAGTACTTGCTTTCATCCTTTCTAAACCTCTGTAAGCAATTCTATAAAAATTCATGGCTTGAGCCAGTACAGCTGCAAAGAAATCATTGTGAACTGCCCAGTCACTGAATAGATTATGAATTAGCCTTTGGAATAAAATTCAAGATTTTACAGACTACTTTGGAAATCTAAAAACAAACCTAAAAGCCTAAATGCTTTTTATGTTCCCTGTTTGCAGAAGAGAATAGAGAAACTTAAAATATATTAACATGACATTGCAGGCCATTGACAAGAAGCCTAAAGCCAGCTAAAAATTTAAAATCAAGTACTTAATTGGCCACAGTTTAATTTGATATATCTTTTGAGAGTTCATTACTTCTTAATGTTCTGATAAAATAAAAGTTGCAGTAAGATCCAACTTTGCTATTGATGTCATTAGAAGTCAACAGAAGTATAGATCAGGAATAGCTTTATTAAACAGAATGATATGGGCCAGATGTGGTGGCTCACACCTATAATCCCAGCACTTTGGGAGGCCTACATGGGAGTATCACTTGAGTGAAGGAGTTCAGGACCAGCTTGGTCAACAGAGAGAGCTATAGAAAGACACGCCCCCCGACCCTGCAAAAACGTTAGCTGAGTGTGGTAACATGTGCCTGTAGTCCTAGTCCCAGCTACTCGGGAGGCTGGGGTGGGAGGATCAGCCTGGGCAACAGAGTGAGGCCCTGTCTGTTAAAAAATAAATAAATAAATAAATAGGTAGATAGAAAGAAAGAAAGAATGATATGGACAAAATGTATCATGGCAGACACTGCTGCTTATAGCTGTCTTTGCTTCTGTAGGAAAGGGGCTCCTCTCAACACAGAGTACCAATCATTTGGAATTGCCATTTAAGATGAAACCAAGACTGTAAACATATAGTTACTTCTAATTCACATGTATGGTTTAGGGGATATCACTGAGGTTCTCAAAATAGGAGTTCTCTGCTATCTAGTGACAACTTTTATTAGTAGGGTCCAGGTTATAGTAAGAGGGAATAGCTTTTTAAGTCATGCCCAAGTAATAGAGATTTGACTATATGTATTTTAGGAAAATCTAATGTGAATGCTAACTTCAAAAGAGAAAAAAAAGCGGGACATTTTGTTTCACAAGTAAAGGTACTTGGATGCATTTAGAACGGGACAGACATTTAATTTAGTTTCCTCTCCAATATTGAATGTTGTCCCATATAATAGGAAGTAATACTTCAGAAAAAAGTGTTATTTTTCTTGCTTGAAGAACTGGTATTTTCCTTTTATCAGCCATGTAGATTTATATCATCCATCATGTTTTCCTTTTTGATATGGCATCCAGAATAAAAATTTAGGACCAAACTTAATATCCTATTAAAGTATCCATATTAGTGCTCTGGGTTAATGTGTCCTTGCTTTTGTTATTGTACGTTTTCTTTTTTGTTTGTATATAGTATGCATATCTTTGACTATAAGCTATCTGAAAATCTTTTATGAAGCAATAAAAATATAAATTATGATAGAATGAATAAATGGAAGAGTAGCTGTAACAATAATTTGAAATAAAGTTGTTTGTTTCTAAAATTATCAGTGTTGTATCATAGTGTCTCACCCTATGTTGGCCAACATTTTCATAAATTTTTTGTAAGACTATTATTAGCTTTCAAGTTAAGAAAACTAGCATCCCTTCAGCTGACGTCCATGAAAAAATTCTATTTGAAAGCAAGTGTCCCTGACATCAGTTTAAATCTAAATGTTTTCTTCTCCAGGTCTGTCATGCTAATCCATCAGAAAGAGCTCGTTTCATTCGCTGCATCTATAACTTATTACAGTCATCTAGCCCTGCTGTAAAATACGAAGCTGCTGGGACATTAGTGACACTCTCAAGTGCACCAACTGCAATCAAGGTACTTATTGCATGTCTCTTTGGGGTCCAGATTAGATGATACATTCTTATAACTCATGATTTAGTGACATTGCAATTCACTTTGTGGTTACATGGCATAGAGAGAACAATTACAAATTTTATAAAAGTTTTTCATTCCTTACATAGTCCACCTTTCCTTCTTTTTTCCTTTCTGCTTTCATATACATACATATAGAGAAAGAGAATAACAGTACAGTTGGCCCTTGAACAACATGGGTTCCAACTGTGCAGGATTTCTGTTTCTGCCACCCCTGAGATAGCAAGACCAACCCCTCCTCTTCCTCTTCCTCCTCAGCCTGCTCAGTGTGAAGATGAGGATGAAGACCTTTATGATGATCCATTTCCTCTTAATGAATAGTAAATATATTTTCTCTTCCATATGATCTTCTTTGTTTGTTTTTTTTTTTTTTTTGAGACAGAGTCTCACTTTGTTGCCTGGGCTAGAGTGAGTGCCGTGGCGTCAGCCTAGCTCACAGCAACCTCAAACTCCTGGGCTCAAGCGATCCTACTGCCTCAGCCTCCCAAGTAGCTGGGACTACAGGCATGCGCCACCATGCCCAGCTAATTTTTTCTATATATATTTTTAGTTGTCAAAATAATTTATTTCTATTTTTAGTAGAGACGAGGTCTCACTCAGGCTGGTCTCGAACTCCTGACCTCGAGCGATCCACCCGCCTCGGCCTCCCAGAGGGCTAGGATTACAGGCGAGAGCCACCGCGCCCGCCCCCGTATGATCTTCTTAATAACATTTTCTTTCTCTAGCTTACTTTAAGAATACAGTATATAGTTTATACACAAAACATGTTTTTATCAACTGTATATGTTATTGGTAAGGCTTCAGGTCAACAGTATCCTATCAGTAATTAAGTTTTGGGGGAGTCAAAAGTTATACATGGATCTTTGACCATGCAGGGGGTCAATGCCCTGACTCCTGCCTTTTTTGAGGATCAACTGTGTCTCTAGTTTCTGGAAAACAATACTAGTATTTTAAGATCTCTCTCCATATTTTATTTACATTAAAAACTGGATCTGGGAATATGAGCCTTGGATCCTAAATGATAGATCCTAAAAAGTTCCAGTAAGTATTTTCAATAATAGAATATTATTTCTCATCTTTATCAATACTATATCAGGAACCTCCAATATATTCAGAGAATCAATTTTTCCAGAAAGCCAGATTATATATATGAGAGAATATACTACTTTACCCACCGATATTTAAGATTTTTTTAATTTTTTGTTTTGAAATAATTTTAAACTTAACAGAAAAATTGTAAGAATAGGACAAAATTCTCATATACTGTTCATCCTGCTATGCAAAATGTTCACATGTTGCATAACCATTGTATAATATAATTGTCAAAAACTAAGAAACTAATGTTGGAACAGAATCGTTAACTAAACTATGGGCTTTATTCACATTTTGCCAGTTTTCCACTGATATCCTTTTTCTGTTCCAGGATCCAATCTAGGATCCCACATTGCATTTGGTTGTTGTATCTTCATCTCCTCCAATCTGTAATAGTTCCTCGGTCTTTCTTTTTTTCATGACCTTAACACATTTGAAGAATACTGGTCAGTTTGTTTGTAAAATATGCCTCAATTCATAGTCTGATGTTTTTTCATAGTTAGATTGAGGTTATACATTTTTGAAGATAGTACAACAGAAGTGATGTGTCCTCAGTTTATGATATCAAGGAGTACATGATGTCTGTGTATATTTTATTACTGGTGACGTTAACCTTGATCAGTCAGTGAAGGTGGTATCTGCCAGATTTCATTGTTATGATTTCTCCCATTGTAATCAATAAATATTTTGGGGGAAATACTTTCAGACTATGTTGTACCTTGAATTCACACCTACTTATTTTAGCATCTATCGGTAGATTTTCTCTGCAACAATTATTACTCTGGTATTCTAATGGTGATTTTCTATTTCCCTCCTTCTGTACTTACTAACTGGAATTCTTATGCAAGGAAGAGCTGTCCTTTCTCTTCCCTCCCTTTCTTTCCTTCTTTCCTTTTTTCTCTCTTTGTATCAGCATGGATATTTTATTCTATTAATCATAATCCAATATTATCATTATTTATTATGTTGGTCAAATTGTTCCGGCTTTAGCTATTGAGTGCTCTTTCAAATTTGTTCCTTTGTCCTTTGCTTTTAAACTTTATCATTCTAAAATATTTTATACATTTTTTGTCTTTATTAATAATTGTTTTAAATATATAATAAAATATATTAATGACTTAAGGTGTTTATAGTCTTGTTTTTTCTATAGTGTAATGCAATGAGTTAGATTTTGCCCTTAAGCAGAAAAGACTTAATAGCTATATTTTTGGGGATCCTCTACCTGCTTTTTTCTGCCTTGCTCTTTAGTTTCAAACCTTAATTTTTGGCTGTTAATAAGTATTTTTGTCTGTAGCAGCCCCTTTCCATTCTTTTAATTTGTAATGCTTCTAATCTTTTGTAAGCTTGAAAAATAACAAGGTTTGTTAATATTTAGGGAATAGAGGGACACATTTCCTCTGAACAAAATGCATAACCTCTAGAGCAGGGATTAAGGAGTATATTTTGGCTTCGTGGGGAATTTTTTTTCTTATTTTCAGATTCTAAGTTTATAATAGATGAATGACTTCTAAAAATGTATTCCTTTTTTTATATAGGCTGCTGCTCAGTGTTACATTGATTTAATTATTAAGGAGAGTGACAATAATGTAAAGCTCATAGTTTTGGATCGCTTGATAGAATTAAAAGAGCATCCTGCCCATGAACGAGTACTACAGGTGAGTGTTATCTGAAAGAGAGAGATCCTAAATAAAATATTTTTCAAATTTAGATTATTCCCAAGCCTTGCCATTTGGTTAACTTAAATACTGGAGTCAGACTTGGCAATTTAAATTTGGTTCTTTAAAGTGTAATACTTGAATCACCATACCCTTTTCGGGTATTATGTTTGCTGTAAAAAAAAAAATTTCTAAAATTAATTAATATTCTCTCTTGTATCTTTTATATTTGTACTATACTATTAGCAATAGTGATGTATTCATTTTAATTTGAATATAATTTACATTTCATAGAAAATAATTATACCAATTGATGTAGAATAAAAAATGATCAGATTCTAGAAAATTATCAGCATACCTATTTAAGCCATGAGAATGATGATGATTATAAAAATAAAGCCCCATGACAGCTAAATGCAATGCTGATCTTAGATCAGATCAACAACAACAACAAATTGCTATAAAAGTCATTATTGGGACAGTTTGGGAAATGTGAATATAGTCTGTATGTTAGTTATTAATAGCATTGATCAATATTCTCTGAATTTGATAATTTTAATGTGATTATTATTATCATGTCTGGGAAAGGTCTGGGTGTTGCTGTGAGAGTTATCTTTATCCTTGGGAGATGTACACTAAAATGTTTAGCAGTAGAGCATGATAAAGCAAATGTGGCAAAATATTAACAATTGGTTAATGTAGGTATACAGAGTTCACTCGTAGAACTTTTTTATTAGTTTGGAATTTTTGAAAAACAAAGTTTTAAAGAAATAAAATCATTTATAAATTAGAGTTTTATTATATTTTAAAACGTTTAACTGCTGTAGATTTTTTAAAGTATGCATTTTTGGAATATTACTTTTTCCTACATAGCCAAATATTATCACACTTAACAGAATTATTAATAATTTCTTAGTATTATCTAATACCAAGTCCAGATTCAGATTTTCCCAGTTATCGCAAAAACACCCTTTTTGTTTGGTTTGTCTAGTTCTTGACCATACATTATATCTAGTTGTTACGTCCTTTTCATCTCTTAATTTTGAACAGTATTTTTTTTCATGACACTGACTTGTCGAAGAGACTAGATCCATTGCCCTGTAAAATGTCTCTCCTGAATGTGTTGTTACTTTCTTGTGGTGTCATTTAGTTCTGGGGATTGCTGTTATTTTCTATGAACTGTAAGTTGGATCTAAAGCGCAATAGAGTGAAAATAAACATTTTCAGTTTAAATGTGTCATATATGTTATGTCATATATATTACTTCATATTGCATGGTATCAGGAGACCCAAAATATCTCGTCATTCTACCACTAATGATTTTATTGTTAAGATGATAATGGACAGAGCCTGCCATTTTGAAGTAAAGATTTTCTTCTTATGACCAGAAAGATTATTGTTAATTCTTGATTTTTTTGTTCTTTTTTAGGATCTGGTTATGGACATCCTAAGAGTATTGAGCACACCAGACTTAGAAGTACGCAAGAAAACTCTGCAGTTAGCACTGGATCTTGTCTCTTCTAGGAATGTTGAAGAGGTAAAACAAAACTCTGACAGCACTTTGTAAGCTGTGAGGCCAAATATGATGTAATTCTCACTTATTTTTACTTTGTTCTATAGCTGGTTATTGTCCTGAAGAAGGAAGTGATAAAAACAAATAATGTGTCTGAGCATGAAGATACTGACAAATACAGACAACTCCTTGTGCGAACATTGCATTCCTGTTCTGTCCGATTTCCGGATATGGCTGCAAATGTTATTCCTGTGGTATGTAATTCTGATGACTTTAATTTTGAAATTCTTTAAAAGAATTTTTTTTTTAATTCTAGTTATTTAACAGTTAAACTCCAGAAATCTGAACTGTCTAGAACCACTAAATCTCATGGTCAGAGGGATCTTTATTTCCATCCCTAAGCTCAGAAGACTAAAGACTCTGACTTCTTTCTCTTATATCTTAATCAAAGCAACAAAAAAAAACATAGTGACAAAAAATAGCTGTGCATATTATTAATTGATGTTTGTTACAATTATCTAACATAAAATTATGTTGTCTATATATATCATTCAGTAAGGTAAGTAGATAATTTATTTCAGATAGTTTTAGCTCTTAAAGTTAAAGGAATCGTAGGAAAAATTCACAAACCTAGAATATTTTGCTTTCACTATCAGATAAATGAGTTATGTTATTATAATTTGAAGTTTGCCTTTGAGCTCTGATTTTCTCTAAAATGATTTTGCTTTTAGTTATAACTTAGGAGTATCCAATGAATTTATTTTGAGTTTTGGATCTCTAGCTTCTCTCTTATAGTGAGTTTTATAATAAAGGGAAAAGCCATTGTGACTGTTTACGTAATAGTACTTAAATCTCTCAATTACATTTTTTATGTACTTGAAAATTATTAAGAATTACATTCTTTATAAATATATTTATTTCTTGTCTTAGATAACTTTTTTCTGAAAATTATGTAATTGTTAGTTCTATTTCTCTTTTTTTTCCATAAGTTAATGGAATTTCTCAGTGACAATAATGAAGCAGCAGCTGCCGATGTCTTGGAATTTGTTCGTGAAGCCATTCAGCGCTTTGATAACCTGAGAATGCTTATTGTTGAGAAGATGCTTGAAGTCTTTCATGCCATTAAATCTGTCAAGTAGGTTTAAAATACATTTGAATATAAGGTCAAGTAAACATTTTATCGGTTTCTATCTTTAAAGGATCAGTTGGTAGAAAATACTAATATAATGAAGAAATGACTTAAGACAAGCCAAAATAAGACAAATCAAGCATGACAACAAACATCACCGCACGCCCACACTCAGCTAATCCATAATCTGTGGGCAGAAAAAAATTTTTAGTAGAGGTTTGGGTAGATTTCTCTAGTCTGATTTCCTCTAAAACATTGTGAATCTTAAAATGACTAAAGAGCATATTTTTAAATGGCATCACTTTGTGGATGTCATTATTATTTACATCTCCCTTTCACATTTATTGAAGTGAAAAGTTGAAAACACAACCTAGATCTAACATGTTTCCCTTCAGAGAGCCTTTGCTAATAAGAAAGGATTGTTGCATTCAAATTTTGCTTCATTTAAAGCAGCTGATGGATAGACTATAATAGACTTGCAGTGTGTCTGCTTAGATAGGAAGGAAAGGACCCTATAAAATTGTTTATATGGTGTGAAAATATATTGATATTTATGGAACTAAGCAAGATTTGCTTCTTATGTGAGGAAAAAAATTATATATCAAGGATTTGGTTTTTTGATAGCCATTATCTTTTAGAGGTTCAATTTCGATAATTTTTTTTTTTTTTTTTTGAGACAGAGTCTCACTCTGTTGCCTGGGCTAGAGTGCCGTGGTGTCAGCCTAGCTCACAGCAACCTCAAACTCCTGGGCTCAAGTGATCCTACTGCCTCAGCCTCCCGAGTAGCTGGGACTACAGACATGTGCCACCAAGCCCAGCTAATTTTTTTCTATATATTTTTAGTTGTCCAGCTAATTTCTTTCTATTTTTTTTTTTTAGTAGAGACAGTGTCTCACTCTTGCTCAGGGTGGTCTCGAACTCCTGAACTCAAACGATCCACTCGGCCTTCCAGAGTGCTAGGATTACAGGCGTGAGCCACCACACCCGCCCTTCAGTTTAACATTTTAAACTAGAGAATTGTTGCTTTCTTTATTTAAATGGAAGTAAAGAATAAAAATTTAAGTTGTTTTTTGTTTTACTGAGACCTTGCACGTCTGTATCCGTTGTTCTAAGTTCAGCACCTTGCCTCTTCTTTTCAATGACTACCAAAAAAATAAATTTTTACATTAAAATAATTATTTCATAGTAGTAAGTGATAAATCCAAATTTACCTTACCTCTACACTAAATGAATACTTTTCTGGGAAACATATGGTATTTTATTTTTACCATTCCTGGGTTTACCAGTTTTAGAATCTTCCTAATAATAAGAAGAAGAACAATTATTTTCATTTTAATCCTTGTGATCTCTGGAGAGAATCAAAACTTAGTGTTTGATATATTCTTTCTGAAATGGTTATCCACAGTCCTGTAGAACTTCAGAATCTTGTTTTCTTTCTTGAGCATAAATTCACAAAGAAAGATCTCTGCTTCAAGATTTGCCAGGTTCATGATTCAGATCTTGTATTCTTTATTTTCCCCCCATCGTGTGATACCTGTTCATTGTATTCTTGTCCTAGAATTTACCGAGGAGCATTATGGATCCTGGGAGAATACTGTAGTACCAAGGAAGACATTCAGAGTGTGATGACTGAAGTCCGCAGGTCCCTTGGGGAGGTATGTTTTACTTTAGTAAATCCTAGTTTATATGGTGGTTTTTTACATTAGCAAAATCTGACTTTTAAGTCGTGATTTGCTTTTGTGTTTTTATTTAGTAGTGTCTGGGCTAAAGAACACTGAAAAGTATATTTTAATTACCCAGATAATTAAGACTCAGGAGCTGTGGAAAATTAGGGGAGCCCCCTCCCCCACCCCCTGTTGAGCCATAACGCCTCTTGTTTTATTTATATTATTTACCCTTCTGGGTAAGATTTTGTTTGAACAAAATATTCTGTGCTTGAAAAAAAAAGAAAGCATGTAAAATTCTGCTTTAGCCTATGTATTCTAAAGGAAGAATGTCTCGGAAGAAGTCTGACTTTAGAATATTTATGTACTAAAACTGGCAGTATTCTTCATCCAAATGACATTATGGTAGAATAGAAAGTACATGAATCTTAAATTTGGCTGATTAGTTAAAAAAAGAGAAGAAAGTACATTGGACTACTTGTCAGGAGACCTGGGTTCTAGTCTTGGCTCTGCCAATAATTAGTTCTGGGACCTTGAATATAAGTTCCTTAACCTGACTGAGTATCAGTATTTTCAACTATAGAGGAATAAAGGAATTGAAATAGGTAATGATTAAAAACTCTTACAGCTCTTAAATTAGATGATAGACTGGTATAAAGGAATAAATACATAGTAGCCATTTGGTTAATTCAAAAGGCAGTTGATGAAGTTATTTTAAATAAGTCAGATTTATTTCATTTTAGAAGGATGAGTGCTGTTTCAGGTTAATACTTCAAGGGAAGGGATGGAGAAGAGGAATAAGGCTTGGTGAACATCTACTGTATGTTAGACACTATCCTGTTTATTTTTCTAGTAAGTAACCTGTGTGGAAAGAATTAAGACTTCCATTTAACAGATTAAGAAACTGCAGCTGAAAGTGGTTTAATTAACTTGCCCAGAACCATACAACTAATAAATGGTGGAGTAAGAATTCAAACCCAAGAACATCCAACTCCAGAATCCCTGTTCTTCCCACTATATTATCCTGGGAAGGAAAGAAAATTGAAAGCAGAGTTCCAGGTTCCAAAAATCCCATCAAGGAAATGCCTTCTTTATAGATTGAATATATGATCGAATATTTAAATATAATTTTGCTTGCTATTGATATTATTACTAAATTGATGTTTCCAATTGACTTTTAGATTCCAATTGTAGAGTCAGAAATAAAGAAAGAAGCTGGTGAATTAAAACCTGAAGAAGAAATAACTGTGGGGCCAGTTCAGAAATTGGTTACTGAAATGGGTACCTATGCAACTCAGAGTGCCCTTAGCAGTTCTAGACCTACCAAGAAAGAGGAAGACAGGTAATTTATGGCACCTGTCCTCTGCCAGCTCTATTGCTTTTATTATTACTCATGTGTATAAAACAGTCAAATGACTTCTTTTCACTTATCAGTTTGCTTTTGTGACCAAAATGAAAATCTTTGTCATTTAAGGTACTTGAAAGGAGAAAGATGTTTAAGTGTTTCCCCTCAGAAATTACATTGATGGTTTCAATGCTCTGTCCCTTCCAACTATTTTCATCAAAATAATTGTGTTCTGTTTAAACTAAAATTATTTTACTCACATACAAAATGCTAAGTGTAAGTAACTGATGATATTTGAGTTTTGTTGGCTATTAGCATCTAGAAACATATTTTGAAATTTTTAAATTTCTAATTGTTGGATTAAAATTTTGATTTTCTTCCTTTATTTGCTCTCCATTTTTATGGTGAAGATGATGAAATTTAACCCTAAAACTTTATTGAATACTTACTGTATACTAGGCATTGTGCTAAGTAATTTGTTTCATATAGTTTTGACAACTATAGCCCTTTGAGATAGAATATAGTATCTCCATTTTACAGAAGAGAAATTTAAGACTTAGAGAGGTTTATAACTTACCTAATACATGAATAGATAAGTTGTAATTTGAGTGTAGCCCATTAGCTCCAATACATACACTCTTAATTATCTTCTCTTTCCATATTCAGTTGGCTCTTACATTATTTGAAGATAAGTTTTAAGTCTTGTATTCTTTTTATTTTCCTTTTTCCTTCTGAGAGCTAAAGAGGGAGCTAACTGAAGTCGTCATGACTGATGGGGGTCAGTAAAAGTATTTAATAGGCTTTTTTGAATCACTTCTCCAAAAGCTGTGTGTTTAAGAAGTTGGTGGGTTTTCCTTTTCCTTGATTGCTTTGCAGACCTCCCCTGAGAGGATTCCTTCTGGATGGAGATTTCTTTGTTGCTGCCTCCCTTGCCACAACTCTGACCAAGATTGCATTGCGCTACATAGCTTTGGTTCAGGAGAAGAAAAAGCAAAATGTAAGTTCATTTTTTTCTACATGTATCCAACAATTAAATATTGAGTGGCCACTTTGTGCATTGAATGGTAAGGGACACAAAAGGTAATGCTAAAGTTCCTGTCATGAAGGAGCTTATGGTTTAATAGGGGAAATGGATACAGTAATATAATATTACTATAAAATTCACAAAGTAATACAATAATATCATGTGATTGGTCCAGTGGAGGAATATAAGGGCTTATGAAGTCCATTCTGTTTGCAAAGATTAGTCAAGGACCAGTGAGGAAAATGCCCTTCTCTCTCCAGCATCTTCATCCAGTCAGTCGTTGTCTGCTTTATCCCAGAATCTCTCTTAAATTATTCCTATTTATAGCTCATACCTTCATCATAGTTTCTGACCATTCTGACTGTATGCTCATTCAACCAACTATGGATTGAAAATATTAAAAAATAAATAACAAACAACACTAAAAAATAATACAAATTAAAAAACAATACAGTATAGCAACTATTTACATAGTGTTTAGAGGCATACCTTGTTTTACTGCACTTCGCAGATATTGCATTTTTCACAAATTGAAGGTTTGTGACAACCTTTAATTTGTAAAGTCTGCAAGTCTGTCTGCACTGTTTTTGCATCAGCATGTACTCACTTCCTGTCTCTATGTCAGATATTGGTAATTCTTGAAATATTTTAAACTTTTTCCTCATTATTATATCTGTTGTGGTGATCTATGATCAGTAATCCTTGATGTTACTCTTGTGATTGTTTTGGGGCACAGCAATGAACTGTGTCCATATAAGACGGTAAACTTAAGCAATAAATGTCTGTGTTCTGACCACCCCACCAACTGGCTGTTCCCCTGTCTCTCTCCCTCTCCTCGGGCCTCCTTATTCCCTGAGAAACAACAGTATTGAAATTGGGCCAATTAATAATCCTGCAGTGGCCTCTAAATGTTCTAGTGAAAGGAGGAGTTGCAAATCTTTCACTTTAAATCAAAAGCTAGAAATGACTAAGGCTTAGTGAGGTAGACAGGTCAAAAGCCGAGATAGGCCAAAAGCTAGCCTGTTGTGCCAAATGGTTAGCCAAGTTGTGAATGCAGAGGAAAAGTTCTTGAAGGAAATTGAAAGTGCCACTCCAGGGAACAAATGATAAGAAAGCAAAATAGCCTTACTGCTCATAACGGAGAATGTTTTAGTGATGTGGATAGAAGATGAAACCAGCTATAACATTCCCTTAAACCAAAGCCTAATCCAGAGCCAGTCCGTAATTCTCTTTAATTTTATGAATGCTAAGAGAGGTGAGGAAGCTGCAGAAGAAAAGTTTGAAACTAGTAGAGGTTAGTTCATGATGTTTAAGGAAAGAAGCCATCTTTGTAACCTGAAGGTGCAAGGTGAAGCAGGGAGGTGCTGATGGAGAAGCTACAGCAAGTTATCCAGAAGATCTAGCTAAGATAATTGATGAAGGTGGTTACACTAAATAACAGGTTTTCAATGGAGACAAAATAGCCTTCTATTGGAAGATGATGCCACGTAGGATTTTCATAGCTAGAAAGAGAAGTCAGTGCCTGGCTTCAAAGAGCAGGCTGACTCTCTTGCTAGGGTCTAATGTAGCTGGTGACTTTTAAGCTGAAGCCAATGCTCATCTCCCATTCTGAAAATCCCAGGCTCCTTAAGGATTTTGCTAGATCTACTTTACCTATGCTCTGGAAATGGAACAAGAAAAGTCTAGATGACAGCACATTTATTTGTAGTATGGTTTACCAAATATTTTAAGCCCACTGTTGAGACTTACTACTCATAAAAAAAGTTTCCTTTCAAAATATCACTGGTCATTGGCAATGCACCTGGTCACCCAACAGCTCTGAGGAAGATGTACAAGGAGATTAATATTGTTTTCATGCCTGCTCACGCAGCATCCATTCTGCAGTCCATGGATCAAGAAGTGATTTCAACTTTCAAGACTCACTGTTTCAGAAGTACATTTCATAAGGCTGTAACTGTCATGGTCAGTGATTCCTTGAAGATCTGGGCAAAGTAAATTGAAAACCCTCTGGAAGAGATTCTAGATGCCATTAAGAATATTTGTCATTCATGGTAGAAGGTCAAAATGTTAACATTAACAAGAGTTTGGAAGAAGTTGATTCTAACCCTTATGGATGACTTTGAGGGGTTTAAGACTTAGGTGGAGGAAGTAACTGCAAATGTGGAAGAACTAGCAAGAGCACTAGAATTAGAAGTGGATCCTGAAGGTGTGACTGAATGCTACAATCCCATGATAAAACTTGAACAGAGGAGGAGTTGCTTCTTATGGGTGAGCAGAGAAAGTAGTTTCTTGAGATGAAATCTACTCCTGGTGAAGATGCTGTGAACCTTGTTGAAATGATATCTCCAGGATTTGAAATATTTCATAAACATAGTCAATAAAGCAGCAGCCAGGTTTGGGAGGGTTGACTCCAATTTTGAAAGAAGTTCTACTGTGGGTAAAATGCTATTAAACAGCATTGCATGCTACAGTGAAATCTTTCATGTAAGGAAGAATCATTTGATGTGGCAGACTTCATTGTTGTTTTCCGAAATTGCCACAGCCCAAGCCTTCAGCAACCACCACCCCGATCAGTCAGCAGCCATCAGCATGGAGGCAAGGCTCTCTGCCACCAAAAAGATTACAACTTGCTGAAGGCTCAGATGACAGTTAGCATTTTTAAGCAATAAAGTGTTTCTTATTATAATAAAGGCATGTACATTGTTTTTTTAGACAATGTTATTGAACACTTAATAGACTGCAGTATAGTGTAACTGTAGCTTTTATAAGCACCAGGAAACCAAAAAAATTCGTGTGACTCACGTTATTGGAATATTTGCTTTATTGCAGTGCCCTAGAACCTAACTCACAATGTCTTCGGGGGTATGCCTATATCTGCCATTAGATATTATAAGTAATCTAGGGATGATTTAAAGCATATGGGAAGGTGTATGTAGGTTATATGTATATACTGTGCCATTTTATATAAAGGAGTTGAGCATCCATGGATTTGGGTATCCAAGGGGGGTCCTGGAACCATCCCATGGGGGGACAATTGTATTTCCGTTCTCTCCAACCCCCACTCCATCTTTTGTGCTGTTGTTGTCATGTTTACATCTACATGTCATGTTATAATATAAGCCCTATGGTACATTTTTGTTATTTTTGTTTTAAATAGTCATTTTCCTTTTCTTTCTTAGCTTTTTTTTGGTTTCTTATCTTTTTTAGTGTTTTGACTGAGGTGGGGAGGAGACATGCTTAGCCAGGTGTAAGAAGTTGAGAGTTGGGAGCAGGGCAAAATTCAATACCTTCCTGGGTGTTTTAAAAAGTTTTTTATTGTGGTAAAATATACATAACAAAATTTATCATTTTAATCATTTTTAAGAGTACAGTTCCATGGCATTAATTACATTCACACTGTGTGCAGCCATCACTGCCATTCATCTCCAGTGCTTTTTCATCATCTCAAACTGAAATTTTGTACCAAATAAACAATAACTCCATATTCCTTCCTCCTCACAGCCTCTGGTAACCTGTTTTACACTTTCTGTCTGTATGGATTTGCCTATTCTCAGTACTTGATATAAGTAGAATTATACAATATTGATCCTTTCGTGTCTGACTTATTTCACTTAGCACACCTTCATCAAGGTTCATCTATGTTTTATATGTCAGGATTTAATTGCTTTTAAGGGTAAATAATATTCCATTGTACATATATGTGTGTATGTGTATTTTATTTATCCATTCATCTATTATAGTTGATTATCTTTTAAAGTTTTCTTGCATGAGAAAAAGTCTTATATTTACCTGCATACTTACGACTTACGATGCTCTTCATTTCTTTGTATAAATTCAGATTTTTTTTCCGAATGCTCACTAAGTGGCTCTATTTAATTCATTTGCATGTTTAATTCATTTAATCTTTACAACAAGCCTATGAGGAAAATACCGTTATTATCACAGCAGTTTTGCAAATGAGAGCATCGAGATTTAGAGAAGTTAAGTAACTTGCCCAAGTACAGAGCAGGCAAATGGGGGAACCAGATTTGAGCTGGGGTGTTCTGCTCCATAGTGAGCCCTGAGGCCCTCAGTGTGTCGTCCATTGGTTACAGCGACATTCTGGACAGGTTTAGGGCAGATTGAGGTGTCAGTGGGCAGGGAAGAGGCATAAAAGTCAAGAGGATATGGTATTTACACCAAGTCCAACTGGCGGCAGTGCCTCCCCCACTCCCCCCAGCCCCTGGTGGTTGGGGAGGGCTTCCACGAGAGGCAGACTTCCAACTGGTACAGGTCAAGAGGAGATGGCATGGTGAGGGAGAAAGAGACTCCAGGTCTGACATCCAGCCAGGGGTGGTGGTGGGGTGACTTAGACCCTGAGAGGAACCTGAATCAGGCAAATACTTCACACTGAATGGGAGAAAAGGTCCCCATGTGAGGCATGGGGTGGGCACCCAGGAAGGATATGAAGCTTCGTTTTAGGTTGCTTCTGTCCAGAGACAGGACCTGCTAAAGATGTCTCCAGAGACCTTCTGGAGGTACTGCAGGACATCTGCCACCTGCTAGATGGATGGATTTCCTCCTCCTGCTACAGTTCTGGCTGGTTGAGGGGCCCTGCGTAGGTCTGACCTGCCAAAGAGTGCTAGGTCCTCACAAGAGTCATGGTGCCTGCCCCTGGCCGTGGCACCATTCCTCCCCTGCACACCTCACATTTCCATCTGATATTTTCTTTCTGCCTAAACAACTTGATCATTCTTATAATGCAGGTTTGCTGGTAAAGAATTCTCTCAGCTTTCATTTGCGTGAAAGTCTTTTTTTGCCTTCATTTTAAAAAATCTCTACATCCTAGAATTTTGAATGTTTTTATTTTATTTTATTTATTTATTTGAGACAGGGTCTTACTCTGTCACTCAGGCTGGAGTACGTAGAGTACAGTGGCATCATCATAGCTCACTGCAAACCTCTAGCTCTTGGGCTCAAGTGATCCTCCTGCCTCAGCCTCCCACATAGCTGGGACTACAGGCGTGTGCCACCACACCCAGCTAATTATTTTATTTTTCTTCATTTCATTTCTGATATTACTAAAATAAATAAGGAGTGATATAAAAACTATGAACCAAAAAACCGCATAATGTTTACAGCACTGAAGTACAAATCTTGTTATTATTGTGGTGGAGTTAGAAACATCAAAGAAAGAATCATATTATCAGATATAATAACAGAAATCTTTCCTTCCCTTAAAAAGTTTTAAGTTTGCTTTTATCTGTGAAACACTTTTTTCCTTAGTAGTGATCATTTTATGTTTTACAATAGTGCAGTTTCACTTAATATTTGCTATGTTACTATAAACCCTTCTTAGTCATAATCATAATATTTGATAGCTGCATAATAGTCCATGGTTCATTTACCATTCTCATAGTTAGGCACTTTGATGTTAGATTAGGGATTTTCAAAGGCTTTTTTTTTTTTTTTTTTTTTAGCTCTGTCATTAAAAAAAGCCATAAGTGAAATTTAGAGAGTCAGGTAACATATATTATCTCTTATCAATTGATTTTGATTTATGAGTAGTAATTTATTTTGTAACTCTTTGTGGACCATTATTTATTCATTCAGGTCTGGTCAAAGTGTAATCTTCTTTGAATTATGCTTTTTAAAAGTCTCTAGCATTTTTCGTCTCAAAGTCCAATTTGATTTCCTCTCATGGAGCAGTTGCTTCACTTCTGGTAGTTGGGAGATTATTTACTGTTATCTGTTGGAAAGAGCCAGATTTCTCATAACATACCTAGTTGAAAAAGTTTGCTGTGTTTGATACAAAGGAGGACGTTTGGCTGTTGATTACCTCACTGGCAGCCCTTCATTTATGCCATTTTCAGCACTCTGTATTTCTTTGTGTAGAACTTACTTTGTCTCTGGTATATTTTGCCTAAAGAATTTGCTTTAACTTTTCTTGTAGATTTGTTGGCAATGAATTCTCTTGATTTTTGTCTGGAAAGTCTTTATTTTTCCTACACTTTTGAAAGATATCTTTGTGGGTATATAATTCTAAGTTAACAGATATTTTTCTTTCAGTACTGTAGAGATACAGCTCCATTCATTGTCTTCTGGCTTTCTGATGAGAAGTCTGTCATTCTTGTGCCTCTGTGTGGAATGTGTTCTTTTTTTCTCTGATTGGTTTTAGATTTTCTCCTTTCCACTGAGTTTCAGCATTTTGATTAGGATATGCCTTGGTGTGGTTTTCTTCATGTTTCCTTTGCTTGTGGTTTATTGAGCTTTTTGTGTCTGTGGGTTTATAATTTCCATCAATTTGGAAATTTTTCAGCCATTATTTCTTCAGATATATTTTTCTGTCTCCTCCTCGTTCCTCTCCTTCTGGCAACAATATCCAAGCTTGGAGGATTATTACACTTACTTTTACTATTGGTACTTCCCCAGCCCTTCAGTAGTTTTTCATGCATGTGTGCAGATCAGTACTCAGCCAAAGGCATTTTGGCAAGGGCATAGAGCATATGTGTCAGGATATTGCTACGTGAGACCAAAAAAGTAAGTTGGAATTCACTTGTGGAAGATTTTGAATAGCAGGCTAAGTAATATGGACTTCAGTATAGAGGCTGAGGGGAAATCATTATAGGTATTTACAGGGAGAGTGAAATGATTGATGGAGTATAAAAATTAAGATAATAGCAGTAGGTGATCACACTTAGCATAAGCATCATTAGGAACAACCTGACATGAACTTCCTGCTGTATTACAATTAGAAATACAAAAATTACTGATCTAATATTCTAGTCAGAAGTGTAGGATATTCTATAAAACAACTGTCTAGCTCAGTGAGTTTTAAAAAAAAAAGAAAGGGGAAAAAAAGAAATAAAACAACTGGCCTGGGTTCTTTTAAAAAGCCAATGTGATTAAAAACAAAAAGGCAGGGAACTGGTCTAGATTAAAAGAGACTAAAGAGAACAATAGCCAAATGAAATGTGTGGAGCTGATCCTGGATTTAAAAAATAAAATTAAAACATTTTGAGACAATTTAGGAAGATTTATTTGAATTCAGAATATAGTAGATATATTGTGGAATTGTTAATTTCTCAGGTAAGAAAATGATATTGTGGTTTTATGAGAATCTGTCCTGAGTCTTAGGAGATGAATGCTGAAGTATTTATGAGGTGAGGACTCTTACTTTCATATGTTCAGCCAAAAATAAGTACATATATAGGAGAATAGGAAAGCAAATATGGCAAATGTTAACAGTTGGTAAAGTATCAATCTTTTTAACTTGTCTGTAGTAGGGAGTAAAAAGGATAGCATTAGCATGTGAGGAGTTAGAGGGAAAGACTAGAGCAAGGGAAAACAGTTAAAAAGCCATTGCTATCTTCTAGTTGAGGGTTAAGGAGGTCTTAAGTCTTAGAAAGGAAGGAGAGGTTGCAAAAGAGATATTTTGGAGATAAAATCTAAAGGATTTGAAATCTTATTCAGGTGAAGTAAAAAGTTGGGTATATTTCTTGGATTGTGAGTTATAGTAAAGGAACATTATTGCAGTTGGAGAATCATGGCAATATAAATAACTCATTTCTCTACTTTTCTAGTCGTTTGTTGCTGAGGCTATGTTGCTCATGGCTACTATCCTTCATTTGGGAAAATCCTCTCTTCCTAAGAAGCCAATTACTGATGATGATGTAGATCGAATTTCCCTGTGCCTCAAGGTCTTATCTGAATGTTCACCTTTAATGAATGATATTTTCAACAAGGAGTGCAGACAGTCCCTTTCTCACATGTTATCTGCTAAACTCGAAGAAGAGAAATTATCCCAAAAGGTGAGGTATATATGATGAGGCTATAAAAGTGTTTTGTGGGTTTTTTTTATCTTGTTGATTTTTCAGTTTCATATGTGAGAGCAATCCCTATTAAAGGCCTATAAAAAGCTATCTTTCTGTCCGTATTAAAGAGAGACTTAAGTTTTGTTTTCTCAACACAGAAAGAATCTGAAAAGAGGAATGTGACAGTACAGCCTGATGACCCCATTTCTTTCATGCAACTAACTGCTAAGAATGAAATGAACTGCAAAGAAGATCAGTTTCAGCTGAGTTTGCTGGCAGCAATGGGTAACACACAGAGGAAAGAGGCAGCAGATCCCCTAGCATCTAAACTTAACAAGGTAACAAAATGTCGGCTACACTGTAAATTATTTAAATTAGCTGTTTAAGAAAATAGTAATCAGGAATTTGCTGGTCCTGTTTTTTAAAAGCAAAATGACTAGTTATATAACATCAGTTTTCATCAGGTCACTATGATTGACCCATTAAACCTCGATTTAAACTCAAGCTGTTGAAGTACTTTACATCTATGTAGTACTGTAAATCCATTAAATGACTTTATAGCTTGATCCCGTTGTGTGTGGAATCATAGACTGAAAAATAAAGGGGGTAGGGATCCTTAGAGGTTAATTAAGATTTTTTTTTTTTTCTTTTTTTTCCTACCCCTTAAATTAAGATTTTTAAAGGGAAGCTGAACAGCCAGGGCTCTGGCCTTTTCCCATACCTTGACCTCAGCTTCTCTTGTTCCCTGCTACTTTTAAACAAAGCAACTCCACTATTATAGACTTAATGTATTGAGTTCCATATAGGATTTTATTGGGAAAACAATTCTACTTTTTCAAATATATAAATTTTAAAAGCAGTGATCTGGTGTAATCCCTCATTGATTAGATGAGTAAACAGTCTCACATTGATTTTGTTGTTCAAGATAAGATAGTAGCAATATTGGAACTACTAAAACAATTTCTCTCCCTTAAAATTGAGAATGAATATATTACATTTATAAATTTTTCTAATTTATCTTTCTGAATCGTGGTCAAAATTACATAGGATTTATCATTTTAACCATTTTTAAGTGTACAGTTCTTTGACATTAATTAAATTTACATTATTGTGCAACCATCTCCAGGACTTTTTTTACCTTGCAAAACTGAAACTCTATACCCATTAAGCAGTAACTCCCATTCCCACTTCCCCCAGCGCCTGTCAATCACTATTCTACTTTCTGTCTCTATGATTTTGACCACTCTATCTCTTATAAGTGGGATCATACAGTATTTGTCCTTTTGTAACTGGCTTTTTTCACTTAGTATAGTATTTTCAAGGTTCATCCATGTTGTACCGTGTGTCGGAACTGCCTTTCTTTTTAAGGCTAAATAATATTCCATTGTAATCATATACCACATTGTGTTGATCCATTTATCCTTTCACCTTTTGGTTATTATGAATAATGCTGCTATGAACATGGATGTACAAATATCTGTTCAAGTCCCTGCTTTCAGTTCTTTTGAGTATATACCAAAAGCAGAATTGCTGGGTCCTATGATAAGTCTACTTTTAATTTTTTTGAGGAACCTTCATATTGTTTTCTATAGTGGCTACACTGTTTGACATTCTCACCAGCAGTGGACAAGGGTTCCAATTTCTCCATATCCTTGTCAACAGTTGTTATTTTCTGTTTTTTTCATAGTAGTCATCCTAATGGGTGTGTGAAATAGTATCTCGTTGTGGTTTTGATTTGCATTTCCCTAATGTTAGTAATGTTGAATGTCTTTTCATGTGTTTATTGGCTATTTATATGTCTTCTTTGCAGAAATGTCTTTTCAAGTCCTTTGCCCATTTTTTAATTGTTTTTTTTGTTTGTTTGTTTGAATGTTAGGAGTTCTTGATATCCTGAATATTAACTCCCTTATTAGGTACATGATTTGTAAATATTTTTCCCATTCTGTGGGTTGCCTTTTCACTGTTGATAAATGTCCTTTGATTGAAATCAAAAACTTTTGATTTTAATGTAGTCCAGTTATTCAGTTTTTTCTTTTGTTGCCTATGCTTTTGATGACAATATTATATTTTTAAAGTGCTATACTTTGGATGTTTTTAAATTTGGGGGGAGCATTTAAAATCTTACCTTTGTGGGATTTCAAGCATTTCTTGCTATATGATCTATTTGGTTCCTGAGCTTGAGCAGCAGGGACTACCACATGATCAAGTTTTTATTTGGATCCTGAGTTTTGGAGAGCAAATAGTAAGTTTACATACTTAGGGATTTAACTGAAAATGTATCCAAATGTATTCTACTTGCTAAATTAGGGTAATGTTTAATGTATTTGCTAAACATATTTAACATCTTTCTACTATTAAACTACTTAAGCTTAAAATCAACATATATAACATACCTTATACTGAGCTACTGAACTTAAAAGCAAATAGATACCTGGATGTCATCATCATCATTCATTTATTCATTCATTTAAGAGACAGGGTCTTGCTCTGTCACCCAGGCTAGAATACAGTGGTGCAATCATAGCTCACAGTAACCTCGAAGTCCTGGGCTCAAGCAGTCCTCCTGCCTCAGGCTCCCAAGTAGCTAGGACTATAGGCACATGCCACCATACCTAGGTAATTTTTTAAAATGTTCAGTAGAGATGGGGGTCTTGCTGTGTGGCCCAGGCTGGTCTTGAACTCCTGGCCTCAAGAAATCCTCCTGCCTTGGTCCCCCTAGAGTTTTAAATTCAGTGTTGTTTGAATAACTTTTTTTTTTAACTCTATATTATTTCCAATGTCTCAGTTTTAATGTCCATTTCTGCATTACAAAACAATTTTATTGTACCTATCTCAAAATGACTTTTCTAATCTAAACATGTCTGTTAGCCTACCAGACTTAATCATTTAACTAGCATGTTTGGTTAAATCATGTCAGTCATTTGATATGTCTTTATTTTTGTTTTGACAGGTCACCCAGTTGACAGGTTTCTCAGATCCTGTATATGCAGAAGCTTATGTTCATGTCAACCAGTATGATATTGTCCTGGATGTACTTGTTGTGAACCAAACCAGTGATACTTTGCAGAACTGCACATTAGAGTTAGCTACTCTAGGTGAGGAAATTTACCATAAAGGAAAGATATTATTACACAGCTGATATTTATGACAGATTATTAAAGGAGGTACACGTTTCAATACAAGAATTCTTTTGAGCCCTTTTTGACATTTTGAATCAAAGCTTAGTTTTATATTTAATATTTAGTCTCCTTCAATTCTAGTTTTCTGAACATCTGTCATAGTGACCTTCTTATGCTCTGGGCACATTCAGATGGATTCATTCAATGGTTTGATCTAGCAAATGTCAGTTTTTCTAGATATAATAAGAGCAGTTTAAGTTACAGATTTACCACGTAGCTCACTTAGTGAAATTTTTAATTGCCTAAGTACAAACTAGGTATTTCCTGAATCTTTGGCCATGTGTGGCCAAAGTAATGTATCATCACATTTAACAACTGGAGATGTCTTTTTTCTTCTTAATAAAGACACATGAGTCCAACTCTAACCACTTCCACGTCTGGTTTTGAAGTTGGAAAATGTAAATTGTATATAGGAACAATACAGTGCCCCCATCAAATTTCATGTGGCTTAAGTAAGAGTTAAGGGACTTCAAGATATCAAGGGAAGACATAATTTTGCCTTGTCTTCTTAAGCATGGCTTGATGGCTATATAAAGAACTATGTGTCTTAAGAATTTACAAGTCTTTTTGCAGATTATTTTCTTTCTTTGTAATGGAGTATATAGTTTAAGAACTAAGCTTTTTGAGAAGTTTATATTCATTCATTGAAATAAAATGGTAGCCTCAAAGTACTGCCTTCCCCTCACACATACACAAATTAAATATAAAATTATTCTGAGATGCCTATTACCTTTTAAAAGAAAATGTGCTTGTTGATGTGAATAATAAGAGCGTTAAATGATTTCTTTACCCCCATAATATTTGAATCATACTCTTCTCGTGTTCCTTATTTTCCTAGAAACTATTAAGCTGCATACATTTTAAGATTTTATGGTTAATATATGTATTTTTAACCATGCCCAAATTGTTTTTTTTTTTTTTTTCAGGGGATCTGAAGCTTGTGGAAAAGCCATCTCCTTTGACTCTTGCTCCTCATGATTTTGCAAATATTAAAGCTAATGTCAAAGTAGCATCAACAGAAAATGGAATAATTTTTGGTAATATAGGTAAGGTAGTATGTTATGGCATGTGATGTTTGGGTGTTTTTATTAAAGAATTTCTATGGGGAGTAGCTATGGACATTGTTTGAGGACAGGACCTAAATCCATTCATTCAACATTTATGGAGCACTTTTTTTGGTACCAAGCATGGTACTATGTTCTGGATATACAGAACTGATCCATATGGGGGTCATTGTCCTCAAGAAACTGTCAGGCAAATGGAAGAAATAGATAAGGAAATAAATAATTACAGTACAATGTGATAAGGTTTAGTTTATATACTGTACACTTTGAGATAAGGAAAAAAATTCCCATAGTGTAGAAGGCTTTATAGAGGAAGAGAGTATATTGACAGAGAACATTTGAACTGAATCTGAAAACTTCATATAGGCATTTATTGCCAGACACACAAGGGTATTTCAAACCTAAAGATTAGCTTGTATAGAGGCATTTAGTCAATAAGCATATTTTATAGCAATTTGTGTCATAGAGATAGGGCTACAGTGGTGAGGAACAAGAGATAACTTAGAGTCCAGTAAGGGAAATCAGATACGTAAAACAGATATGAGCAATACATAATGGTAAAAGCCATGAAAAAAACATACTGGGTAAGGTGAGAGTCCATGAAGGAATTTGGTCCATTCTCAGAGCAGTGAGGAATTGGGGGATAAGGTTAGGAAAGGCTTCATGGAGGAGTTAATAATGTTTGAGTAGGGTTTTAAAAGATATGTTAAGTATTCTAATGATAGACAAGTAGACAGTTGAAACAAATACAAGTAGTTGGACATACTTGGAGTTTAGAGTGGGTTGGAGGGTGGTGGTAGGAGAAAAATGAAGTTAGGAAGGTTAGTAGGAGCCATATTTTACTTTTCATGCTAACATTTCAGACTTTTATCTGTGGAAAGGGAAAACATGGAGGAATTATAAATGAGTTACATGATTAAATATTTCTGTGAAAGCACTATAGAAGATTGATTGGAAGAAGTAGGAAGATTAACTAGTAGGCTATAGGAGAAGCCCAAGTGAGAGAAGATAGAGGGCTGGAGCCAGTGCGGTCGTGGTTGGAGTAGAGAGAAGGGGTGGATATAATAGATGTTAAGGATATGGTTACTGATTGAAGAGGACGTGGCTAGAGTAACCCTTGGATTTCTGGATTGGGTTAATTGGGTTGTTGTTTATATTAATCACCAAAATAGGAAATATAGAGGAAAAGAACAAATTTACGAGAGACATAATATATGTATATTTTGTATATGTATATTTCAGTTTATGATGTCTCTGGAGCAGCAAGTGACAGAAATTGTGTGGTCCTCAGTGATATCCACATTGACATCATGGACTATATCCAGCCTGCAACTTGCACTGATGCTGAATTCCGTCAGATGTGGGCTGAATTTGAATGGGAAAACAAAGTTAGTCTTTAGGATATTTTCTTGTACTCTTTATCTTTCTTCCTTTGGGCCAGTGTTAAAGAATTCTTTGATAAAATTAATCCCATTAAAAAAGTATCAGACATGAAAAGTGAACAGTATTTCAGTATCTGTTCTTGCAAATTAGCCTTAACTGAAAATCATGCAAATAGTCTGGTAATGTGCTGTTGTAAATTGATTAGAGTAGCCATTGTATAATTAATCTGATTGATTAAGACATTGTAGACAATATTCCATCCCTTCTATATATGAACGATAATTTACCATTGAATCTAGTATCCAAAAGAGGCTTTGCAAAATCCATGCCCTGCTGAGGAAGTTTGTTCCTTTGAGCTTTGATTTTTATTAGAAATATTCTATATGCTTCATGTTAATCTTCTGTGAAGTTGTCTGTATCTGAAAGTACTGATACCAACCTGCAGCTTGTTGGATTTTGTAGAAGATGTTATTTACTTTCTTGTTGCCTAGTCTGCCACCTAAATGTTGGAAGGAGGTCAAATGTGAAATACTAGTGATTTACAACTTTCTCTTTGTAAGATTTATGATATCTTTGACTTTTTTTCTCCCTCTCTACAGGTAACAGTTAACACCAATATGATTGATTTAAATGACTATTTACAGCACATATTAAAATCAACCAACATGAAATGCCTCACTCCAGAGAAGGTAAAGTTTGACTGAAAAATTCTTAAATCTGATAGAGAGTAGTATAGTAGATTCCTGGCTTTTCTGTATTTCTTTTATCATATTTTTGTTGTTATTCAACATGGGAAAAGCTGTGTCATTCTAGTGTAGCTGAAAGAAGATATTCCATAGAATGTATTAGTCTGCTTACCTCTTACTATTAGAATGTACCATCCTACTTGTTCCTAGTACAGTGACCCAATTGAATAGTTTTTGCGTTTCTTTCAGTCTTTTTCTCCTTTCAGCTAGAGGCTTATTCCAAAATATTTGTGATACTGGATTAGAAAATGTCCATGACATCTTCTGTCGTCTCTGATTATAAGTCAGAATATATCTGCTCAAATACAAAATTGTTAGTATACTATGACTTCCTGCTGTGTTTGTGTATATATGGAGAAAAAAAGTAGAAAGAAAGAAATTTGAAGCTGGAGCTCTAAGGAATTCTTTTAAATTAATTTATTTATTTATGTATTTATTTATTTTTGAGACAGTCTCGCTCTGTTGCCCCAGGTAGAGTGCAGTGGCATCATCGTAGTTCACTGCAGCCTCAAACCCCTGAGGCCAAGTGATCTTCCCGCCTCAGCCTCCCAAAGCGCTAGGATTACAGGCGTTAGCCACTGCGCCCGGCCAGAAATTTTTTTCTTTATAAAACTTCTGTAATGAATCAAATTTCTTTTATCAATATAAGAATGTCTGCTGCCAGACAAGTAGATTTAACTTATGTATTAGTTTATTCAACAAATATACTGAGTCCAACAAAAATAATCTCTTCCTTCATGGAGTTTCTGTTCTTGTGTAGGAGGTAGTCAAGAAGTAAATAGAATAAATAAATACAAATTGGAATATGTGCTAGTTCTTTAATATCAGGTTTATTGAGTTATAAAGTACTATACAGAAAAATTCAGACTTTTTACATGTATAGTTCTATGAGTTTTGATAAATTTATATAGTCATGTAACCACTACCAAATAAGTAGTATTTTAAGTGATAATTCACCTATGCTGTTTGGTTTTGCCTATATGTTGTTCTCTAGTAAAGTGTTGAATTTGTCAAAAATTCCTTCCAGGCCCTTTCTGGTTACTGTGGCTTTATGGCAGCCAACCTTTATGCTCGTTCCATATTTGGAGAAGATGCACTTGCAAATGTCAGCATTGAGAAGCCAATTCACCAGGGACCAGATGCCGCTGTTACTGGCCACATAAGAATTCGTGCGAAGAGTCAGGTAACAGTTCTTTTTCTTTGAGCGTATTTCTGGACTGAACAAAGGGAGAAAGAATTTCTTTCTTTCTTATTTCTATAGGTAGTGCCTTTTGAGCATCAGATACATATACATATGATAGTATTCTCTGAATAGAAATGTAACTGTTGCTTCGTTAAAATTGCTCACCTTTTGGGCCCGTCATTCTGAAATATTTTCTTAAAACCAGATTGAATCTTGTGGGGTGTTTGTGAAATGGGTTCTCTGGAATTTTTTGAAAACCGAGATAACAAATCTAGTGACTAAGTTTTAGTGAGTCTGTTTTATACGTCTTTGGTTTTGTTGGTGTGGTGTCATTGAATTGGGACTTAATTAATTGAAAAACCTACTGGTCACACATAGTTTCAGTAATTATAAACATCTTCTTTCTTCTTCACAGGGAATGGCCTTAAGTCTTGGAGATAAAATAAACTTGTCACAGAAGAAAACTAGTATATAAAGAATAAACAAAAAGTCCTTGAAGCTTTACAGTTGAAATTTAGGTATGGGCTTATTGGACTCCAACATCTTTTGTACTCTTTCATGCTTATATGTTATATAGAATTTGAGTTCATGCTGAATGCATTCCAGCCAATAATTTATAGCCTTTCCCTTAAATCAAGATTAAGTTTAAAATTACAGTTTGTCTTTTGTCTTTAACAGTTCTGAACGCTGTCCTCGAAGTATATAATGTTTCTCACATGTACCAAGATCATTTTCACAGTACAATAAACAGATCTATTCGTAAATTTTTGTTATTTTATAAATAAATGAATAATTACATAATTTTAGTTATGTAGTAATGGATTTCTTTTTGTTGGGTTATAGATTTCTATTTTAAATATAAATTACTCTTTGAGTTATAAATATGTGCACCTTTATTAAGAGAATTTATAAACTCAATGATACAAAATAAGACAGGCCTTGATTTACTTGATTATTGTTTTTTACTTATTTAATATTCCAATGTTACTATCTCTAAAAATTCCTTATCGTGTTCTGAAGGGATTGTCTCTGAAATTTAGCCCCAGGGAGATGATACCAGAATAACTTGAGAAAACAGATCTATTTTCAGTTTAAAGGAGTATTATGACTGAACCCTGACTGAAGTAGACATACTGTCTTCATTATCCTGAATCATAATGAAAGTAGATAATCCAAAATAGATTTTTTAATCATTCATAGATAGCTTTGGGTGTTTTAGGTTTGGCAGGAATTAAATTGGTTCTAGCCAATTACTGAAGCTGGTACTGGGAGGATTCAACTATAGAGGATTTAAAAAGCTGTCCTATTTATCTATATTGCCTCCATGTCTCACTTACCCCTTTTCCTCACTTTACACTAGGGCTGGGCACCATTACCTCCTAATATAATTCCAAATGCATTTCTGAGCTAAGTTTCCCAAAGTCTGATTGTGTTATCCTTTTGGCCCTTGCCTTCACTAAGGATGATTGAGCCAAGTCTAAACTTAAACTCTTACACTTTGTCTTCCACCAAGGCTTCAGGCTACATTCCCTGCGAGTCCATAGGTAAGGTCTGTGAAAGAGTGAAAGCACATCTCCTATTTCAGTGAGAATGGAATGATTTGTTTGGGGTGTAAGGAGATTGGTATGACTTTGTATGATGTCATAAACTTTGAAGCCACTTGCTTTTTTTAAAAAAGCCCGGAAGATTACAGAGCACTTGAAATTCCACAGCACGAAGATCTCAAAGCAAAGCCAGTGGCTACCAAATGGGAATTGGGAATGCAGGAAAGGGGTTAGTTTGATGATATGAGTGAGGGGGTAGAGATCTGTGATGCAAGCAGTTGCAACTTTATTTGGATTAGATCATTTTCCAAACTCTGTTCTGTTAAACATTAGCTTCCTTAAATGTCATTAGATATTCTGAGAGAAAAAGTATTCTATACTAAAGTAAGTTTGGAAAAAGCTGCATACTGTCCTGTACTGGGATATTCACAATGCACATTAGCATACTAAAGATTCTGAGATGTCAGATTAGTTTGGTTTAACCCAGCATATCCTAATCTTGGCCAGGATTCCTTTTTTCATGGAACACCTATTGTCAATATATAGGACAGGAAAAGTGACTTAGCATTTTACTGATATAAGTCTTGTAATCACAGTCTTCCAGTATCACATTTAAAATTTTAAGGAATCATGCCTCTGTATGTCCTGGAATGTATGTATATCTCTATTGATACTCAGAAAGTTGCCTGCCTAACGTATTCAGGCCATTGTTGTTAGAATCAGATCTCCTTACATTGCCATTTTCTTAAATTCATAAGTAAAGAGAAGAAAGAGAAGTTAAAACAGTTGTCAGATACATTAAGCTGTTTACTTCATTAGCATTTCATCAGCTTTATGCATATAACGTACATGTGAACTGAATTGGATAGCAGCACATTGTTTAGAGAAGCTGTTTACGCTATGCCCTATTTGGATAGACATTCAAAAGTAGTAGCTGCTCACATTAGAAGACACCATATAATTAGGACTATGATGTCTGATAAGAGAATAAACATACATTATCTAACACCAATATAATATAACATCAATATAATAATATATTGAATGAATAAACCTGTAAATCTTGTGAGAGAATTAAATGGCCCTTATATTTCACTAATGTCATGACACTAGAGGGAGCTCTATGCAGTTATTTTCATTTTGCGATTAGAAGTGGTTGGCATTTAAAGTTTTTATAAGAAGAAAAAGCAAGGTAATGTTTCTATTAGCAAGGTAATTCATAAATAAAGAGAAGAAAGTTAAACAGTTGTCAGATAGATATATTAAGTTTACTTACCTTGCTACTAGAATAATTATCTTGCTTTTTCTTCTAATAAAAACAATTTCAGATGTCAAGATAGTGATATTTTGCTACCTGTCAGAAACTTTTCTACATGATTTAGAAATGATATAGGAGAAAAAACTCAGGATATCTGAAAAGGTAAGAGAACCAAAATATATAATAGTGTCTATAGAAACTCAATATCAAACGTGAAATATCTGTGCTCTGTATTGAATAAAGTAAGTAGTTTTACTGGTGACTTGTGCCTTCCACATTGATGAATGGTCTAGTCAGCTAATAATTTATAGTCTTTCTCTTAAATCAAGATTGAGTTTAAAATTATAGTTTGTCTTTTGTCTTAACAGTTCTGAATGTGTCCTCAAAGCAGGGTTAGGCATGGCAGCTTGCTGCCTTACTTCTGTCTCCCAGATTCTTAGTACACTATCAATGTTATCTGTCCCCCTCCCTGAGCTCCATTTTCTACCCTCAGGATCTCAGGACCCCAAAGAAGTAGCCAGGTACAGTGCAGAAATTCAGATTAGAATTAGGAAAATGTAGGATTGTATCTGCTACTTACTTGCTGTATGGTCTCAGACAATGGTAAATAGCTAACTTGTGCCAGGCATAACACTGAGTGCTTTTCCATGACACATACAGTGCTCACAATGACCTTCTTAGGCAAACACTACTAATGCCATCATTTACAGATGATGTTTACAGTCTTAAGTTACTTGTTCAAGGCTTAATAGTAAGGGATGAACTTAGATATAATGTCAGCATACCTGACACTAAAGCCCTTGCAACTAGTCACACATTGGCACCACTGCCTGAATCTCTTTGTCCCTCGGTTTCCTCATTTGGAAGGTGCTTATAATGTCTACTTTATAGAGTTGATAATGAAAATGAAATGATACAATGTATTTATTATGAATATTTGGCACATAGATCCTCATCTGTAAGTGTTCATTCCATTTCTTCCCCCATGCACCTTCCTTACCTTGCAGAGAAGACTGAAACCTAGTCTCACTTTCTTTATACCTCCCTCAGAATTTAGGTCTTCATTTTATACTCTACTTGAATGTTTTTATTCTTAACACTAGTAACTTACTTAAAAGACACTTCATTTCTTGAGAATTCTTTAATTAAAGTGTCATTGGCCCTTGACTTTGTAAATACTTGTGTAATTTTTTAGTAAGCTCTTGGTGCTTTTTCCTATTAACTGTTGTTACCTTAGCTAAACATGATTGTCACAACCCATGTTCTTCATGTGATATATTGTCTATGATGAACATACTAGCTTTATTTGCTTTCAGGATGACAGTCAAATGACTGGTTCTTTCAAAACTGAGCACAAAGATATGTGTAGCTAGGTTATAGTAACAATGTGATATTTAGGGTTGCTCACTGTGATCAAAAGTCATTCTAATAATCTGACCACTTCCTCTTTATTTTCTCCATCTAGCAATGGCAGGATCTCTTTGATTGAGAAGTCAGTTGTATGGTGACAAAAGAATGCAAGTGGGATTTGTGCCTTTTATCTGGGGCTCCATATATAATTGTATGATTGTGAGAAAATTTTACACTGTGCATTCTAGAATAACTGTAAAACCAACAAGATACACGAATGGAATGCAGCATGATGGACTGAAACAGCTCTGAATGAGTCCTCCTAAATCTATTCCCAATTCTCTAAGTAGCTTTCTGAAAATAGATATATCTGTCTGGGCCTGTCTCCTTATGAAATGAAATGAATGAAATAATTCAGTTAGCTGACCTCCTGGGTTTGTTGCTAAAAAAAAAAGAAAATCCATACTAAAAAGCCTCGTGTTTTTACAGCTACCTCTTCAACAAACTTTATAATCAATTGGGATATCTCTACCTGGATGTTACCCACAGGCACCTCAAAATCAACATTATGAGTGGAATTTGCCTTACTCTCTAAACTTGTTCCTCTACTGTGTTCTCTGGCCATTTATGCTAGAAACCTAGAGGTCATCCTTAACTCTATCTACCCTTAGCCCTGTTTCATCAGATACCAAGTCCCCTGTTCTCCCTTCCTCAGTATTTTTCTAATCTTTTTTTCCCCACTCCCAGTGCCATTGACCCAGTTTACACTCTTCTTTAACCTGATCTACTGCAATAACCTAACTGTAAATTTCACGTATAATTTTAAAATTAAAGCCTGTGCTTTAATCTTGACCACATACAATAGTAACCATACAATCCTTCCACTGGTCAGACTCTTCCCTGCTAATACTATTTTTAAGAGACATACTGAAAAAAGAACAAGTCCAAAGATTTTAATATTTTTAATGATAAAAATTAAAAATTATCAAGATGCCCCAAAATGAGTATTGACAAGCAAATGGTGTCACATGTCTACAATGTGTACCACAGTACCTAGTAGATAGTAGATGCTCAATGAATATTTGTTGAGTGACCAAGTGAATGAAGCATGTAGCTATGAAGATGACAGAGTTGTAGACTAAATCACACTGTGGGCATGTGCCTATGAAATAATGTTAGGTGAGAAAAAAGAACACTCTGTAAGAATGTATGTCTCCTACATTAAGATAAGTCAAGATATGTTACAGATGTATTGCTTGTCTCTCCAAGTAAATAGAAAATTTAAGCATCACATCAATTATAACACTAGTACATCTTGAAATAAATGCTTTCTACTCCACCCATCATACTCACCCTATTACTGGGTGTGACTAAGATATTTTATTGGCTGGAGTCCCTGATTCCAGCTCTTAGGATTTTTAGATCTGTGATCTTGATCTCTTGGGCTTCAAAACAGCTGAAACCTCAGCCTTTTCTGGACACCCAAGAGCTGACATCCCCTTGTGAGTAAGCACTGCGTTCCCTTGTAAGAGGGTGGGGACTGACTCCTACCACACAGTTTCACCAGCCAGGGTGTGGGGAAGATGCCCATCTGGCTCAAGGAGTCTGGGAAAATTACTGACCTCTGTTAACCATTTCTTAAAGCCCAACAACAAAAAAGTGAATTTAAGAAATTGTAATCAAAATTTTATATTTCTACAAAGTTGTTTAAGGTCATACTTTTTTTTTTTAAGTGATTTCTTGCTTTGAGTAAAGGTATGACTGTTTTCTATCAGGCTAAGAGTGTGGTTTTCATACCCTCTCTGCTAGAATGCTAGTATTCTACAAGCTAGACCAATGTGTTCCCATAGCTAAAATTGGATAGTGGTGGTATTTTTCCCAAGTCCAAAAAAACACAATTTGGTAGAATGAATTTTGTCAATTTTATGTTTCTTCTCTATAAATGTTTTTAACACTTCAATACCTGCTACCTAATTTTAAAAGTACCAAAGAAGCATTGTGGGAATATTTGGCTAGCTGAATGTCCTTGGTCTAACAGTTTGTCTTTGTGGCCATGTGTGCTCCTGGTGGTTTTTCTATTGCATACATATATTTTCTGCTAGTAAATTATTCCTTGTTCATCAAACTGAATGAAATATGTCAGTATTTCATGGTGATAGCAAAGGACAGCTTGATTTCTAGGTGTTTTACCACTGGCCTAGATGTTTGTGTGAAATATAACTTAAAAAGTCCAAATGTTCTCATGCATAATTCATATAGATCATGTGCTCATGGGCACTATTTACTCTTATGAAATAAGCCTTCGTAATGGAAGTATAAATCGGAGTTGAGGTAGTCCTGGGCTTATCCCTTCAATGTAAAGAACTCTGGAAAAGCCCTAGAAAAAGTGTGCCTTGGTCTCTGACATTCAACCTATAAGATTTTTCCCTCATTCCCCAACCTAATGTGTAAGATGGGGACTTAGTAGGAATCTTGTGTTCTGATGATACCTGCTGTATGCTACACTTAGGTCCTGAAGTTACTAAGAGTAAGATATAGCCCTAGTGAAAATTTTAAGGGCACAGAAACATCTAATAAGGGCACTAATTTAACTAAGTCTTTGTTTTTTGTTTTTTTTTTTTTTTGAGACAGAGTGTCACTTTGTTGCCCTGGCTAGAGTGAGTGCCGTGGCGTCAGCCTAGCTCACAGCACTCCTGGGCTTAAGGGATCCTACTCCCGAGTAGCTGGGACTACAGGCATGCGCCACCATGCCCGGCTATTTTTCTATAGATATTTTAGTTGGCCAGATAATTTCTTTCTATTTTTTTAGTAGAGATGGGGTCTCGCTCTTGCTCAGGCTGGTCTCAAACTCCTGACCTTGAGCAATCCACCCGCCTCGGCCTTCCAGAGTGCTAGGATTACAGATGTGAGCCACCGCGCCCGGCCTAACTCTTTTTTTTTTTTTTTTGAGACAGAGTGTTGCTTTGTTGCCCTGGCTAGAGTGAGTGCCGTGGCGTCAGCCTAGCTCACAGCACTCCTGGGCTTAAGGGATCCTACTGCCTCAGCCTCCCGAGTAGCTGGGACTACAGGCATGCGCCACCATGCCCGGCTAATTTTTTCTATATATATTTTAGTTGGCTAGATAATTTTCTTTCTATTTTTTTTTAGTAGAGACGGGGTCTCGCTCTTGCTGAAGGCTGGTCTTGAACTCCTGACCTCGAGTGATCCACCCGCCTCGGCCTCCCAGAGTGCTAGGATTACAGGCGTGAGCCACCGCGCCGGCCTCTAACTAAGTCTTAAAATAGAAAAATGTATCAACTGCTGTGTGAGCACAGAAAACTGGTGGCTATCAGAAGAAAGTCAGGCATGGTTTCTTAAAGAGATGACACTTGTCTAAACCTTGAAAATTATAAATTTGCCGCTCATGTTAGATAAAGGATGGGGAAAAGGGGTGGTAAAGCCATTCCAGTCAGAGAGGTACATGGAACAGAGAGGTGGGTTCTACTCAACACAGGATTTGTTGGGATGCAGTGACAGCCAATGAGGCTAGAGACGGAAGCCCAGGGAAACCCAGGGTCAGAGTGTGAAAGACAGGCTGAGGCATTTGAACTTTATCTTGCTGGGAGTGAAGAATTACTAAGGATTATAAAGCAGATAAGCAATACATTTACATTTAGAAAAAACCTTTAGAGAAGTGTGGGAGACCAGTTAGGAGCCTATTGTAGAAGTCAAAGTCCAGAGTGATTTTGATAGAACATGATGTGGAAAATGGGACATGTAAGGGCAGGGAGTGGGGAACAGGTAGGAACCTTTTAAAACGTTACAGGTTTCTCTAAAGGCAAATGCTGCTCTGATAAATGGGTAGGGCTTCCACATCTACCTTCCTCATAGATAAAACCCCTTCCTGTCTTAAAGGCTTACTGAAATGACAATGAAATGTAATCTACAAAGGTGTGTACAAATGGCCAATGGTGTAGTTATTAATAGTGTTGTCATAGTGACAACATTAGTCCACAGAACTAATACCATGAGGTTGAAGACTATGAAATTGCCTCTTCTATGTGTTAAAATGTCAGATATTTGCAATTTTATGTGATTTAATCTAATAGTTTGTGGGTTACTTAGTTTTTCTTATTACTTCCTGCTTCCTTTTTAGGCCATATCATTGCCTTATTTTTTTTTTTTTTTAAGGATGAGCAATACATATCATCAAGGGAATTTCCAGGAATGCCAGGAGGCAAATGTGATAGAGAGAAAGGGTGCAGGCTCTAGAGTCAAGTAAACCTGGAATTAGATTTTCCTCTGTAATTTATTAACTGTGATCTTGGGCAAGTCAATCTGTTTCAGCCTTATTTTTTTGGTCTGAAAAATGGAAATAAATAATGTCTGCCTTATGGGGTTATTAAATGAGAAAGGCATGGCTTGTTAGTATGTGCGATGTAAAAGGTGTTGAATAAAAGTTAGTCTCAATTGTTCCCTCTTCCCTGTCCCCTTCATTTTTCCTACTTGTTTATAGAAGGTTTGGCATAGAACTTTTAGAGTTATCTGCTTCCTTGTGTCTCAGAAAAAGTGAGTTATGCCAGGGATTTTGCTATGTATAAGAAGTACTCAACTGTTAATAACTTCAAGCCAAAATCTTTTAGATTGACTGGCCATTTAACTTTAAAACATTCCATGGAATTGCTTTAATGCACAATTTGTGTCAAGTTTTTCCAGACTGCCACAAGCCTCATCACTTTTCACATCATTCAGGAAGTTACTCATTTAGCCCAGACTTCCAATAAGCTCATACATATAGACTGTGTCATATTCCTCTGAAAATGTTATCACCATTTTTTTGGATGTGATAACTGCTTTTTGGAAAGGAAAAAGACTGTTGAAATGTTACTTATTTTCTTATGTTCCTGACTTGGAATCCAACCCCAAAAGGTGAACTCGTAATTGCCAATCCTCCACACTCCTGGGTCTCAATAGCATAGTTAGATTTCTGCCTCAATTTCCCTGCTTAAGATTTTTATTGCCTGATTTTGCATTAATTTGATGTTTTTAATTGAGCTCCTACTTTATGCAAGCACTATTCATGTCACAGTATGTATATGATGAATAAGACAAAATATTTGGGGCTGGGCGAGGTGGCTCACGCCTGTAATCCTAGCACTCTGGAAGGCCGAGGCGGGAGGATTGCTCGAGGTCAGGAGTTTGAGACCAGCCTGAGCAAGAGCGAGACTCCATCTCTACTAAAAATAGAAAGAAATTATATGATTATAAAAGAAAAGAAAAATTTTAAAAAAAGAAAAAAAATCTTTGCACTCATGAGCTTACATTCTTGTGACAACCACCAAATAAGATATTTTCAGAGTAGATGAGTGCTAGGAAGGAAATAAATAGGCTAATGGTGTAGACAGTGGCTCGTAGATAGGAAGGGTAACTTAGAAAAGGTTGTCAGGACAGAAGGCAGTTATCAGGACCTGAGGTGAAAATGAGTTTGGCATATTTGAGGAATAGAATCGCTGGGATTTTTTTTTTTTCTTTTTTATGACAGGAATAAAGAGGTAGAAAATGCAGTAGGAAAGGTAGGCAGGGGACAGATAAAAGTTATTCTCTGAGCTCTGGACCCCCACCTCCCCTGGAGGGTTGGATTCTGTATGTAGCCACTGCCTAGGACTTCCCCTTAAACCAAAAGTGTGCCATCCAGAAGTCTGATGTGACCTGCTGTTCTGACTTTATCCCTATTGCATGGAACCCGGCTGCCTTGTCCTACTCCCTTAATTTGCCCCTAGCTGAAATCAAGCCTTGGTTCTCCACTAAGTGATGGCCATTTTTAACTTAAAAATTAGTAACTACTAAGTAATGTCTGTTCACTGAAGATAGAAAATGAAGAAAAGCAAAAATAAAATTACAAATCATAAATATGGTTAATATTTTGAGATATACCATTTCAGGCATATATTCATTTATGTACATATTTTAATCAAAGTACGATCATAATATGACCTTTATATTCAATAATATAAACCAGTTCTATTTCAATAAGTCAATGTCTGCTTCCACATTACTTTAAATAGTTTCTGTCATGCTGATGATACACCACAATTGATTCAAACCATTCACTGTTTGGGGGACAAAAGAATAATTATGACAATCATAGCAGTTACCACTAAGCACTTGATGCATATTAGGAATGCTGGTAATTTTACACACATCATTTCTGAGGCAAAGAAAATGTTAATTGACTTGCCTAATGCCACACAGTAAGTAACAGAGAATGCTGAGCAGAAATGACATTTGCTAAGCGTGTAGTACAGGCTACGGGCACTCTGCTAGTCTCAGCAGGGAGATAACTTCTGCTATTTCCCTTAACTTTACAGGTCAGAACTCTGTAGCCTTTCCATAATCACAGCAGACGATAGGCATCTGGATGTCCACTGCCAGCAAGACTGCACATCATGTATACAGAAATGAGGGCACTATTAGGGGAAAATGGATGCTGTGCAGCCAGACACAGACAGGCAGTCCTTCCCTTGCCGTAGGCTATTCCTGTCTCATGTCCTGGTGCCCCTCCACGAAGGCCCCCCACCCTGAGCCACTCACCTATTACCCTCTCTGAAGTTCAGTTTCTTCATTTATAAAATGGATATACCATGGCTATTATTATTGTTGGGTATTAAATAGGAATAAGGGCCTAGCCCTGGGTGACCAAGTTCTTAGGAATGAGGTTGGTTACTGGGTCTCCACCAGTGCCCTTTGGAAAAGTATGAAGGGAACAGCCAGAGTTTGTGAACCTAAGAGGTTGAAGAAGAAAGGAACCAGATAAGATATGATTTTTCTCCAAGGAAACTGTGTGGCATTAGCACCCTCATTCTTCCAGCATCCTCATCCAGGTGTAGAACAATCACGGTATGTGTGACAAGTCACAATTCCCTTAAAACCCTGCTGGTTTCCTGGGAGAGCTGCTCACAGTTGACCCCCCAGCCTCTCACTGATTTCCAGATAAGGCATGGCAGCCAGCCAGTAACAAGCATAATCAGATAATTGGGAAGAGACTAGAGGCAGGAACTGAAGCATGATGCCTTATATCTGGGGGATCTGAGCTGTGCATTTGTACCCTGACAGTAAGCTGTTGACAGCAAATTCCAAAGAGACTAAGCAAGAGTGATGGTGTTCCCACAGCAGCAGCAGCAAAAGCAAAGAGAATAAGCTCCCATGCAGGATCAAAGATGCTTCTTTTCCTTTTGGCCAAAGAGCACTGGGGAAGCAGCAGCTAACTGCAAGTCTGTGGCCCTGGCTTCTAATTGTGTCTCCATCACTAACTACTGGGAATGGAATACCTCTCCCTTCTCTGGCTTAATCTTCATGGCCCAGCTCACATGGAATTTCCATGCTAAATTTTCTTAGGCTCTGAATTGTCCTTTTTCTGTGTTCACACAGCCCTCTGTTCCATCAGTATACCACGTAGCACAACTTAGCATGTTACTTTGTCTCTCCACTGGACTGTGAACTCCAGAGTTATGGATTATGTTTGATTCATTATACTGTCCCCTTGTTCTGCTCAGTTACTGATAAAAGGGTAACACTCAGTGAATGTTTCTTTAATAAATGAACCTATCTTTGTTTCCCCACCTATAAAAGGGAGCTAGTATTTGCCCTACCTTCCTCCCAGGACTGTTCTAAACTGAGGGTCAGGAATTAAGAACTTTGGTTCAAATGCTACCATGAACTCACCGTGCAATAATACTAACAACAACACATGTGGACAGCACTTTAATGCAGTTTTGCACCCATTGTCTCATTTGATCCTCATGGTAACCCAATTACTATTTTATTATTTCACAGAAGGGAAAACTGAGCTCAATGAAGTGAAGTAATTGGCTAAATTTGCTTAGCTAGTAAGTGATAGAGCTAGAAATCGAACCCTGACCTCTGGCCAGGGCCTATCCTTTCTCTGTTACATGTTATTACTTTTACTGCTAGAACAATCCTTGATCCATCGAAAAATAAGCAGATAGACAAACATCCCTTCTACAAACTTTGTTTAAGTTCATGGAGGAATATTTTCTCTACCTCCTACTTAATGGAAACTTGGCTCCTTCCACGGGAGGCCACACCTCCCTTGTTATCTTTTTCCAGTTTCTTGACTAGAAGCTGCCTATTTTTACATGTTCCATATACCATTGCAGGCTCCACTGGCAGTCTTGTCATTCTCCACTGACTAACCTACCACTACACTACTACCACATGCAAAATTTACTTCTCCTTTGAGGCTTACGCCATCCAGCTCAGCCCATTGGACTGTCTGTCCTGGGACTTTGATTTTTGAATGACTGATCCAAGAATGAAAGGAATGATGGGAGGGCCTGTGTTTGAGGCTCATACCATCCTCTCTGCTGTCTTTGCAGGGGTCATCTTCTGACCACCTCAGTCTCTAAAGATTTTGGTACCTGGGACACAGTCTTTTCCACTTAAGATCTTGCTGTCACCCAGGTAACTTCACCATGTGGAGCCACTTAACATCCTACTCTCTTAAGTCCTTATTGTAGGCAACAGTAACCCCCACCTCACAGTCACCCCACCCATTCTTTTCCTAGTTATATCCTGGACCTTCTTAAGACCTGGCCCTGCTCCACCTTAGAGACCTTAAGGTCTGGTATACTAAATCTCTTACTGTCTGTCACCTCCTGGCTCCCTAGCTCTCCTATTCTTTTACTCCCACCATTCATGTTCCTTGATATCCTGGAGACTACCAGGTCTTTGGCCTCACTGTTTTCTCCCAAGTCTATCACGCCCCTCAATATTTCCCTTCCTCCCCTTTTCTGCCTAGACCTTATTATAGTGGAGCATGAAGGCCAGCATTATTGTCTTTCTGCCACACTCATTCTGAAATGTCTCAACTTTGCATCAGTCCAACTATCTGCCTTCTCCACCCCCATACTTGGGTTGCTGAGTATAACTGTGCAAATTGACTCTGCAGCAATTCTATGGTCTCTATCCTCAACTGGGCTATCATAGGTATTGCAGCTCTGGTCATCTCTTCATACTAGGTATGGATTAGTTAATAATTTATTCATTTGACAAGTATTTATTTGTCATCTGTTACATGCCAGGCAATGTGCTACATGTTAAACACGTAACAGTAGACAAAACAGATAGACACAGTGCCTACCTTCATAGACTTAGGGTCTAGTGGAGGAGAAAGTCCTTGTCCACTATATACAAACATATACAGTTGACTTTTGTACAACATGGGAGTTAGGGGTGCTGACCCATACATTTGTATAACATGACTCTGCAAAAACTTAATTACTAATACCCTACTGTTGACCTTACTGATAACATAAACAGTTGATTAAAACATATTTTGTGTGTTATATGTATTATAGACTATATTCTTACAATAAAGTAAGCTAAAGAAAAAATGTTATTAAGAAAATTATAAGGAAGAGAAAATACATTTACTATTCATTAAGTGGAAGTGGATTGTCACAAAGGTCTTCATCCTCACTGACTTCACACTGAGTGGGCTGAGGAGGGAGAGGAAGAGGAGAGGTTGGTCTTGCTCTCTCAGGGGTGGCAGAGATGGAAGAAAATCCATGTATAAATGGACCCGTCTAGTTCAAATCCATGTTCAAGCATCAACTATAATTAACAATTGTGAAGCATGACCAAGGAAAAAACTCCAAGAGCATACAATAGGAAGACCTAACCTAGTCTGAAGGGTCAGGGAAGGCCTCTCTGAGAAACTAACATTTAATCTGAGGCCTAAGGGAAGGGAGTGGGGGTGGAATGGAAGGGCTCTCCAGGTGGAGGGAAGAGTATCTGTGAAGGCCTTGAGGCATAAAGGAGGAAGGAAATGAAAAGGGACCACGTGAGAGTACATGAATGGTTGAGGGCAGGGTTGAGAAGACAACGTGAACCAGATCTTTGGGTCATTTTCAGGATTTTGAACAAGTGTAAGGTTTTATGCAGATGATGGCATGATCTGATATGCCCTGTCTTTTAAAAAAGGTCATCACGTTTGTAGTGCGTTAAAAGGTTTAATGGAGATAAGTAAACCAAATAAGAAGCTATTGTAGTTGTCCATTTGAAGGCTTATGGCTTAGTGGAGATAGATTTGAGAATCTTCACCAAACTCCTGAAGGCCCATAACCGACTTCTGGTTCCTTCCCCACCACACCACTGCTACTACCACTTTTGGCAATCGACTTGCTTCCTACTTCTTAGGAAATTAAAAATATCAGGTGTAAACTTCTTGAATTTCCTGTCTTCACAACCACAAACTTAGCTAACTATGCTTCCCTCACTTCCTGCCTGCCAGTCTCAGAGAAACAGGGTCAGATCTCCTTTCTAAGGCTCACCATTCTTCCTTCCACTTTCTCCAAGACCAACACCACGCTCCATTGTTGAACCATTCCCTCTCCTCTAAACACACTCAATTCTATTCAAATTAGAAAAACAAAAATCAAAATCCATTCACCTCCTGTCACCCTAGCTACTACCTTCTCTCTCCTTCCCTTTATAACAAATTTTATATAGTCTGCTTTCCCTATGTCAGAGGTAGTGGTTGGTGCTCACCAGATATTCTATCTGCTCCCCACGTTTCCCAGGACTTTGCAGTTAGGCAGGCATAGGTGACTAGTATCTCACCCTGGACCAAAGCACAGAATAGCTGGCATGTGACCCTCCCGTGATCTCTTCACTTGCTGAACTAATTGTGAAGGGAGTTTTGTCTTCCAGAAGTTGTAACTTCAAGATAAAGGAACCTCCATCACTCTGAGCTCCTCAGTGACTCCATAGAGTAGTTCTGTCCAACCTCCCATAACACATAGAATATAAGAAAGAAACAAACTTTTGTTGTATTAAGTCACTGAAATTTGGGAGTTGTCACTGCAACATAGCCTAGCCTAACTAATATATTTGTTGTCGCTACTTCCTTGCCTCCCATGCACTTTTTTTAAAAAAAGAATAACGTAATTTCTGACATAATATTTAGCCTTCAGTTTCTTCCTCTCCATTGGTATTAATTTATTAAATCAACTACAATTTTTATTTTTCTGTACCCAGTTGGCTAGTCTCTTCTTGATGTTTCTTCCTCCTTTTGCTGCTATGACATTAGCCTCTCTTGATTTTTTTTCCTACTTCTTTAAAACATGGGTTTTGGAGGTAAACAGAACTTTTTCTCAAAGAGGAATTGGATGGTTTTTATCAAATTGAGCCCCCTCTTAAAGGACTTATATAACTTTCAAATCTAAGCTTATTAAACTGACATTTGAGGCCCTCCTCAATTTAGCCACCACCTATCTTTCCAGGTTTATCTCTTACTATTTTTTACACAGCTTACATTTTACGCAATATGGGCTTGACGAGCCCTTCCTCCTCTGACTTTCCTCATACTGTTCCCTGCATCTGTCACATGCCTCAGTCCTGGTTTCTCCTGTCAAATAATTTAGATGTCAGCAAAAATGCTTGTATAAGGATGCTTATAATAGCAAAATATTGGGAATAAACTAAATGTCCATCTCTAGGTGACCACTTAAACAGATTATGACAAATTTATGCAATATACTCTATGAAGACAATAATGATAATGTACAGTCATGAAAATTGTTCACAGTTTAATTAAATAAAGCAATGAGATATACTTACATCATCTTATATTTGTTAAAATACACAGAAGATATTTAGAGGAGTTTACATAAAAATATTAATGGTCACAAAAAATAGATAAATTGGATTTCATCATAACAACTTTTACACTTCAAATGTCACCACCAAGAAAGTAAGAAAGTGAAAAGGCAAGCCACAGAATGCAAGAAAATATTTGCAAATCATGTATCTAATGAGGGACTTGTATCCAGGATAAATGAAGAACTCTTACAACTCAATAATGAAAAGACAACCCAATTAAAAAATCAGCAAAGGATCTGAAAAGACATTTATCCAAAACAGATACACAAATGGCCAGTAAGCTCATGAAAAGATGCATTAGACATGAGGGAAATGCGAATTAAAACCACAGTGAGATACCACTTCACACCCACTATGATGACTATAATCAAAAAGACAGCTGTGTTCAACAGGTGTGGATGAGGATGTGGAGAAACTGGAACCCTCATACATTGATGGTAGGACTATAAAATGGTGTTGCTGCTTTGGACAACAGTCTGGCAGTTGCTCAAAAAGTTAAACATAGAGTCACCGTATGACCCAGTGATTCTACTCCTAGGTATAAAGCCAAGAGAAATGAAAACACATGCACACAAAAACTGGTACATGAGTGTTCATAGAGATATTCATAATACCCAAAAAGCAAAACAACCTAAATGTCCATCAACACGGATAAACAAAATGTGGATATCCATACAATGGAATATTATTTGGCAATAAAAAGAAAGGAATTCCTGAAGCATGGTACAAGTTGGATGAACCTTGAAAATATTATGCTAAGTGAAAGAAGTTATTCACAAAAGACCACATATCGTGTGAGTCCATTTATATGAAAGGTCCAGAATAGGCAGATCTATAGAGGCAGAAATTAGACCAGTGGTTGCCTAGGACTGGGGGTGTTGAGGGGAAATAGGAAGTCACTATTAATGGGTATAATTTTTCTTTTTGGAATGATGAAAATGTTCTTAAATTGTGGTGAAAGGGAAAGGGGGAAGAGGGTTCACAAGAAATAACACACAACTCTGGCTTAAGCAAAGGAAAAAAGTGTGAGTGTAAAGAATTTACTGAAAGGATACTGGGGTAGTTCATAGAATCTAATGAATTATTGAATAACCAAGACTTGGTAGGGAAGGAATGAGGACAACTCTAGGGACTCTGGTAGTAAGAGCTTGCAGGACTTCTCTCTAGAATGGTGCTGTTAATAGGATTCAACTCCAGTGACTCCTAGCTTCAGAGCCTCTATATTCTAAGTTTCAAATTCCCAGGAGAGAGTATTTCATTGGCATGGCTTGGTTTAGAGGCCCGCTCCTGGATCAGTCATCTCTGGGTGAGGGGAAATGGACAAGATAGCACAGCCTAATACAGGAGGGCTTTGCTTATATATCTGATCCATTTGCACATTAAGAGAGGCAGATAAACTCAATAGGTGCTTACTACAATTAAGTCAAAAAAGCAAGGTCTGGAATGGTTTATATAGTAAGAATCATTTTCTTAATTAAAAATTTTTATCCTGAGCAAATGAAAACAGGGACCAGATAGATGACAGTGTTGCAGGCAGGTGTAAGACCATACGACATGCTGGGGATAGTGGCAAACTAGAAAGGGGGTCTTATATATTTAAAGGGAGCAGAGGCAACTCCATTCCAACTGATTTTGTCCTGTAAGAATGCAAGTCCAGGGCTGCCAGATCTTTGGATTTTTCAAGGAAAGCCAAACACTTGATTTTTATGTGAAATTTCTTGAGTCAAAAAACCCTCTGGAGGCCAAACAAAAATCTCTATAGACTGTGTCTGCTTGCAGGTTTCCAGTTTGCAACTTCTTTTTTTTTTTTTGAGACAGAGTCTCACTCTGTTGCACGGGCTAGAGTGCCTTGGCGTCAGCCTAGCTCACAGCAAACTCAAACTCCTGGGCTCAAGCGATCCTCCAGCTTTAGCCTCCCGAGTAGCTGGGACTACAGGCATGTACCACCATGCCCAGCTAATTTTTTCTATATATTTTTTAGTTGTCTGGTTAATTTCTTTCTATTTTTTAGTAGAGACAGGGCTTACTCAGGCTGGTCTTGAACTCCTGACCTCGAGCTATACTCCTGCCTCGGCCTCCCAGAGTGCTAGGATTACAGGCGTGAGCTACCATGCCCGGCCCAGTTTGCAACTTGTGATGTGTATTTTTGTAGAGAAATAGAAAGTGTTCAGACACACCTAAATTTGTACAGGCTTTGTGATCTTGGATAAGTTACTTCCCCTCTAACATATAAAATGGGAACAATAATCCCAACCTTCAGAGTTGTATCCATGAATTAACATATATATATAAAGTGCTCAAGAGCTTTCAGTTAAAGATGGTGAATTGAATGCACACATCTTGTTTTTCTCCCTCCTGAAAGCCCATTAAAACCATAGTGAAGTGACTTAGAGAAACAGAGATCCACAAGGACAGGGAGAAAAGGAAAAAAAGCAGTAGCAATAAAATTTTGGAATCTGGACAGCAGATGGACAAATAGTAACTGACTTAGCAGATCCAAGAAATTGAGTCATATACATGGAGAGGGAAAAGCAGAAAACCAGCCTGATCTATACTACAGAATCCTAGAAAAGCCCAGGAACTGAGGACAAAGGAAGTGAGAACTAAATTTAGGAAAATCTTTTAAACACTGCTAAGAAACAGATTATAAGAGTCTCCTCCCTGCTTTATTCCCCTGAGTAACTGTTCCTACTACCCCATTCCAGCAGAAGATTGAAGGTTTATATTCTGGGAAACATTAAAGAAATAAAAAATGTCCCTAGAGTAAGGGCTACCAGGCACAGTTGTGGAGTAGTAAGTGTACATCTACTGAGGATGAATGCAGAGACCTCCCAGCTCTTCCTCCCTTCCTGGTTCCCAGTATGCAAGCATCCAGGCATTTATCTTCCAGACAGATAATTAAAACATTTTCTGGAGGATCTGTTCAGTCAAATTGGAAACAAATAGAACATGCTGACATTGGGGGTTCCCTGACAATGGCCTAGTCAGATCATCCCATCATGAATAGCCAAATCAACAAGCCTTACCTACTTGCTCAAAGATTTCAATCGATTTTTTGATATCCCTTCTTAAACAAGAGCAGATAGTTGAAGATTAATAAACTTCTGAGTAAAACCTCTAATACGAAAAATAAAGACCAAAACAAAGAAAAAAGCAGATACAAGTAACTTGGAGGAAACGAAGATAATGCAAGAAAAATTCTAAATCACCATCATTGATATGCTCAAAGAGATAAGAGAAGATATTTTGGTGCTATTTTTTAAATAAAGGAACATTTTGAGAACAAAAGAGGGCCCTTGGATGTTAAAATCATCATAGCAGAAATGAAAAACTCAATGGGAAGGTTGGAAATTAAAGTTAAGGAGATCTCCCAGAAAGTATGGGGGAAATTCAAAGAGATGAAAGTTGGAAGAGAAAAGATATGAAAATTGAAGGACCAGTCCCTAGTTCCAGCACCCAAATGATAAGAATTTCAGAAAGGACAGGAGAAACTGAGGCAAGGAAATCATCAAAGAAATAATTCAAGAAAATTTCCCAGCACTGAAGGTCAAATTTTTTTCAGACTGAAAGGGCCCAGAGTGCCCAGCACGTTGAATGAAAATAAATACATACCTTGGCACTTGGTGAAATCAGAACACCATTGTGTAATTTCAGAGTACCAAGGGCAGTGAGAAGAGTCTAAAATCTTTCATAAAGAAACAATAGTTTATATATAATCAGGAATCAGAATGTCTTCAGGATTCTTAACAACAACATTGGAAGCAAGAAGGGATTGAAGCAATGTCTTAAAATTTCTGTAGGCAAATAGTTTTTAAGAATGATATATCTTGCCAAACTATAAACAGTTGTGAAGATAGAATGAAGAAATTTTGAGACATGCAATGTCTAAAATTTACCTGTTCTCAGCAAAATATGGTAGAGAACCAAGAAAACAGAAGATCCAACAAGGAAAGAGATAAAGAGCATCTGAAGAATGACAATGAGTAGAGATCCAAGGATCCTAGAATCACAGCTTTGCACCAGATGTAGAGTATAATCAGGCCTGATAAAAGTAAAGTGATCCAAGTGTGGTGCACTGAGGACTATTGTCAGGTTAAAACTGACAAAGCTACTGGAATATGTGATATCCCAAAGGGTAAAACTGAGAAACAGGAAGATACAAATTCTAGGCAACAGGGACTCTAACTCAGATAAAAGCAAAAAAGAATTCCCAGGATGACAGGGAAGAAAAGTGCCAGGAAGACAGCTGAGCAGGAAGGCTGGAGTGCAAACAATTCAGAAAAGAAAATGAAGGTCTCTGGAGGTGGTGTCTTCAAGAGAAAAATTAGAACTGACAGATTACCTGATGTAACTGACCATGAGAAAAACTGTAGTAAACGATTATTGCAAGGTATCAGAAGAATTAGCTACAGGTAATAATTTCAAAGAAAATTAAGCAGGTGAAAAACCAAGGCAATTACTAACTTTAGGAAAAGCAAAAGTAGGAAAAGAAATATAATTTTGGTATACTTATAATAGTATAACAAATAAATATGTGTAAATAGTATTTGCATAGATATAATAACATGAACACTGAATACTGGTTTAGTCAAAAATTATAATATTCTATTGGGGAGAAGAAGCAGAAGGGAGCAGAAGCGAGGGGAGAAGCAGCAGAGGGATGGGAGTGCCAGAGAGCTAAATCCTGATCTACCATAAAAAGAAGTCACTATACTATGTCTGAAATTGATTAATCAAAAAGTAGCATTAACAGCATATTATTTAGGAAAAGCAGATCTCTAAGTGCCAGAAGAAACAGCTAAAAGAGTCTAACATGGTGCCCTTTGAGGAAAGTAACTTGGGAGAATGGGGAAGGAGAGGCAGGGCAAGGGATTATTGTTTTTTGTTATGAGCTTTGTAGGTTATATGACTTTCTGTTAAAAAATCTGTATATATGTTAATTAGAGAAACATTAAATAAAGCGAAAGTGTATAGAAGCAATACAAGAAACTGTTCACGTTATGTATCTCTGAAGAGTGGGATTGGCAGGGAGAAGGTTTGTATTTACCATCTTCTGTACTGTATACATTTTTTTTTTACAATAAGCATGTATTTTATAATTTAAAAAATAAAACCAATGTGCAGTCTCTATTTTATGCCTTCTTGGAAATTTCATCTCCAGGCTGTTGATACACACAAGGAAGTTCTCACTATCACTATGCTAAACCCTGTATGTAGGTTTGTCTCCTTTAAGCTTGAATGACAGTAAGGCAATGGCTCTGTGGGTTCTACGTTGTGGTTTCTCTTCTCAATCAAGAGCTCTTCTCAGTTTTTGGCATACTCCTATCTTCATGCCATCTGTAAATGGCAGGAAGCTCTGGTTTGCCTGCTGAGTTAGCCACTGTCCTGCATGCCAAAGAGCCTCTATCAGACCATATACTGCTATGCTTTATATTTTTCTTTTGTGAAGTTCTCTCCTCCAACCCTCACCCTGTACCCACTAGTCTTTTCCCTATTTCTATACCCCCAATCCCCAGCTCCTGGTATAGGCATTTCCTGGAGCATAATATCATAGCTGTAATTATTTAAGATTGTGTTTGGACCGAGACAGGGAACTAGCAGGCACTGCTTCAGGCATTGCTTCAGGCACTGCTTAATTGTGTAGGCATTGTTTAACTGAGCCAGGAAATCTCAAGACAAAGTTTCAAACTACCCTGATCAAAACAGGATGAGGGGCAGGATGAACAAACCAGTTAGAACCAAGATGGTGGAGGAATTGACCACTTCTTGCCCTTACAGCTTTATTATACCCTCATAACAATAAAATTATCATAAAATTTCTCAGGAAACCTCCCACTCCCATCATGCACCTGACTCCATGACATTTTCTGTTTGACCATATTTAGTCAAAAGGAGGGTGCCACCCTAATTCCAGGAAAACACCGCCCCTTTCCAAGAAATAACATGAATATTCTTCCCCTTGCTTATTCTATAATTAAGCTGTTGCTTAAATATAAGAGCTAAAGAAACTATGGGGTCTGTTCTCCACAGGGAGAACTAGCCTCTACTCTAAAAGCTGGAGGCTGAAAGCGAACCAGCCCAACCTTCACCCTAGACAAAGACATAATCTATATTAGATGGGCCAGGAACCAAATCAGCCCTCTGCCATGGAGGGAGACACTTTTTCCGCCTTCCAAGACTGCTTGCTATACAAACATCCTTAAAACGAGAGTCTAGACCAAAGCTGATACCAGATGTGCAGAAATGCCATGGAGAATTGTCTCCCAAGATTGATCCACAGAAACTATAAGATAATAGGCCAGGTGCAGTGGCTCACACCTGTAATCCTAGCACTCTGGGAAGCCGAGGCAGGAGGATCGCTCGAGCTCAGGAGTTCAAGACCAGCCTGAGCAAGAGCGAGACCCTGTCTCTACTGAAAAATAGAAAGAAATTAGCTGGGCCAGGCGCGGTGGCTCATGCCTGTAATCCTATCCCTCTGGGAGGCCGAGGCGGGTGGATCGCTTGAGGTCAGGAGTTTGAGACCAGCCTGAGCGAGACCCCGTCTCTACTAAAAGCAGAAATAAAAATTATCTGGACAACTAAAAATATATATAGAAAAAATTAGCCGGGTATGGTGGCACATGCCTATAGTCCCAGCTACTCGGGAGCCTGAGGCAGTAGGATCACTTAAGCCCAGGAGTTTGAGGTTGCTGTGAGCTAGGCTGATGCCACGGCACTCACTCTAGCCCGGGCAACAAAGTGAGACTGTCTCAAAAAAAAAAAAAAAAAAGAAAAGAAATTATCTGGACAACTAAAAATATGTAGAAAACAATTAGCCAGGCATGGTGGCGCACGCCTGTAGTCCCAGCTACTCGGGAGGCTGAGGCAGAAGGATTGCTTAAGTCCAGGAGTTTGAGGTTGCTGTGAGCTAGGCTGATGCCACGGCACTCTAGCCCGGGCAACAGACTGAGACTCTGTCTCCAAAAAATAAAAATAAAAAAAAAGAAAGAAACTATGAGATAATAAAGGTCATTTTAAACCATCAAAGTTTGGAATAATTTTTTATACAGCAAAAGATAACTAATACTCCCATATATTTTTATTTCTAGTGTTCTTTATTCCTTTGCATAGATCTAGATTTCTATCTGGTGTGATTTTCCTTTTGCCTAGAGTAGTTCCTTTAACCTTTCTTCTAGTGCTGGTTTGCTGGTGTAAAGTTTTTCAGCTTTTAAAAAAAGCTCTGAAAGTCTTTATTTCTTCTTTGTTTTCTTTTAAATAGCATTATTGAGGGAAAATTTACATACCATAAAATTCACCTGTTATAAATGTATAAATTCAGTGATTTGGTAAATTAATAGAGTTGTGCAACTATCACCATGATTCAGTGTTAGAACATTTCCATCACTCAAAAAGTTTCTTGATGCCCATTTAATAGTTAACGTCCACTCCCACCCCGACTTAAGCAACCACTTAACCTGCTCTCTGTGTCCTTAAATTTGTTTTTTCCCCTAGAGATTTCACATAAATAGAATCATACATGTAATTTTTTTTCATTTCTGGCTTCTTTTGACTCAGCATCTTGTTTCAGAGTTCATCCATGTTGTAGAATATGTCAGTAGCTTATTTCTTTCAATTACTGAATAATATTCCATTATATGGATATACTACATGTTATTTATCTGTTCACTAATTGATGAATATTTAGATTGTTTCCAGGTTTGTTAGTTTGTTATTTGCTGTTATAAATAGGACTACCATAAACATTTGCATATATATCTTTGTGTAGACAGATGTTTTCATTTATCTTGAGAAGATTCATAGAAATTGGATTGCTAGGTTGTATTGTAAGTTTGTGCTTAATTTTTTGAGAAACTGACAAACTGTTTTCCAAAGTGGCTGTATCGTTTTACATTCCTACCAGCAATGCATGAGGTTTCCAATTTCTCCACATCCTCACCAACACTTGATATTGTCTATCTTTTTTTATTATTGCACTTTTGGTGAGTTTATAGTGGCATCTCATTGTAGATTTCATTTGCTTGTTGTTGACAAAAGATATTGAGCATTTTTTCTTGTGTTCATTAGCCATTTGTTTCTCTTCTTGGGTAAAGTGTCTCCTCACCTTTTTTTTTTTTTTGCATTAAGAATTATTTTATTTATGTATTTATTTTTATAGAGACAAGACCTTGCTCTGTTGCCCAGGCTGGAGTGCAATGGCACCATCATAGCTCAGTATAATCTTGAACTTCTGGGCTCAAGAGATCCTGCTGCCTTAATCTCCTGAGTAGCTTGGTCTATAGGCATACACTACCATGCCTGGTCAATTTTTTTAAAATTGTTTTTATTCATTCTCATGGTCTGGACAAGTAGAGATGAGGTCTTGTTATGTTGCCCAGGCTAGTCTCAAACTCCTGACCTCAAGTAATCCTCTCGCCTTGCCCTCTCAAAGTGCTAGTATTGTAGGTGTAAGCCACCATGCCCAGCTGCCTCAAATTTTTTACCCATTTTAAAATTGGGTTATTTTTCTTTTTTATTGAGTTGTAAACGTTCTTTATATATTCTGGATACAAGTTATTTATCCCAACCTTCTGTTTGTCTTTTAATTTCCTTGATGGTGTCTTTTGAATGCAGAAGTTTTTATTTTGATGAAGTCCAATTTATCAAAATTTTCATTCATGACTTGTGCTTTTAGTGTATAAAAACTCTTTGCCCAACCCAAGGCCATGAAGATTTTTCTCCTATATTTTCTTTTAGAAGTCTTATAGTTTTAGCTCTTACACCTGGGTCTATAATCCTTTCTTTTTAATTTTTAAAAATTAAAAAAAAATTGTTTTCATTCATTCTCATGGCCTGGACAATAGTTTACTATAACTCGTTTTGAATTAATTTTTGTGTATAATGTAAGGTAAGGGTCTGAGTTCACTTTTTTGCACAAGGATATTTAGTTTTCCTGGCACTATTTGTTGAAAAGACTATTCTTTCCCTCATTGAGTTGTCCCTGCTCCTTCATCAAAATCAAGTGACCATAAATGCAAGGTTTTATTTCTGAACTATTAATTCCATTGATCTATATGTGTATCTTTGTGCCAATACCACACTCTCTTGATTACTGTGGCTTCATAGTAAGTTTGATTTCCTTTACTTTTGAAAGATATTTTTGCCAGGTATGGAATTCGGGGTTGATGGTTTTTTCTTTTAGCACATTAAAAATTTTGCACTGCTCTCTTTTTTTGCATGATTTCAGATGAGAAATCTGCTGTCATTATCTATCTATCTATTTATTTACTTATTTATTTAAAGAGGCAGAGTCTCTCTCTGTTGCCCAGGCTGGAGTACAGTGGCTATTCGCAAATGCAATCATAGCACACTACAGCCCTGAGCTCCTGAGCTTAAGTGATCCCCCCACCTCAGCCTCCCAAGTCATTATCTTTGTTCATTTCTATGCAACATCTTTTTTTTCTCTAGCTGTTTGAAGATTTTCTCTTTATCACTGGTTTTTAAGTAAATTGAATATGATGTGACTTAGTATATTGTCTACATTTCTTCTGCTTGGGATTCATGGAGCTTTGTGGATCTGTGGATTTATAGTTTTCATCAAATTTAGAAAATTTGGGGCCATTGTTTCTTCATATATTTCTTCTGTCCCTTTCCTATCCTCTCCTGGATTTCCAATTATACATATATTAAAGGCTAATAGCTACTGCTGCTCTGTTGTTTTGTTTTAAGTCTTTTTTCCTGTGTTTTCTTTGGGATAGTTTCTATTGCTGTGTCTTCAAAATCACTAACATTTTCTTTTGCAGTGTCTAATCTGTTAGTCCCATCTAGTATATTCTTAACCTTGATATTGCATTTTTCATCTCTTTCTGTTTGATTTAGGTCTTTTTTATATCTTCTATCTTGCATGTACTCATGCTTTCCTCTGTCTTTGTAAATGTATGAAATATATTTATAATATCTATTTTATTGTTCTTGTCTTCTATCATCTGTGTCACTATAGATCTCTATTGGTTGATTTTTCTCCTTATTATGTGTCATAAATTTCCTGCTTCTTTGCATGTCTGATAAGTTTGGTTCAATGCCAACAGTGTAAACTTTACATTGTTGCATGCTGGACTTTTTTATTCCTTAATTTTTTGGAGCTTTGTTCCAGGATGCAGTTAACTTACTTGGGAACAGTTTGATGCTTTTGAAGTTGCTTTGAAGCTTTGGGAGCAGAGTCTAGTCCAGGACTAATTTGGCTCCATCATGAGGCAATACCGTTCTGGGTATTCTCCACATGCCCAACATATTATGAGGTTTCTTCACTGTGGTTGCTGGGAATATGAACTGTTTCTAACCTTGTGTGAGCTCCAAGAACTGGTCCACCTGTTTATTTCAAGTGTTCTTTCTTCAGCCTCTAGTAGCTTCCTAACATGCATGCAATCATCAGTACTCAGGAAAAGACTTAAAGGAAATCCTCTGCAGATCTCTGGAGTTCTCCCTGTGCACCTCTTTCCTCTCTGGTACTCTGCCCTGTGAACTCTAGCCATCTTGGCCTCCCTGCACAACCAGCTTTGTCTCCTCAACTCAGAGAATCTGTCAGGACTGCCTAGGTTACCCTTCTATGCACTACAGCCTGGAAATTCTCTCCAGACAGTAAGCTGGTGCACTATTAGAACTCATTTTCCTCCCCGCTTTCAGGGATCAGTGCCTGCACTGCCTGTTGTCCAATGTCTGAAACAGTTATTTCATATATTTTGTCTGTCTTAGGCAGGAGGTTAAATCCAGTGGCTGTTACTCCATCTTGGCAAGAAGGGGACGTGTTCTATTCCAATAGCCTCCTAAAATTTCCCCAGGCATTCTCTCTCATTGTTCAAATATGATACACACTCACTGGAGTGGTCTAGGAATGTTAAGACAACAACTGTAAAAGAGAATATAAAAACTCCTATAATTCCCCTATAGTAATAACTCTGATTAATGTTTTGTGTATTTCATATTTCCTTCCAGTCTCCTTTCTATCTTTTGACTTTGCATTGTTTTTACATCAGTCATCTTCCTACTTGGCCTCTTTTTAGGCTTTGACACTAATGGTTACTCCCTCATTCTTAAAATTTTGTACACTATTAGCTTCCAGGAGATATCTCTCTTCTGGTTTTATTCCAACCCTTTCAAACCCTAGGAATCTTCTCCTATAGTCTCCTTCACAAATTCCTCTTCTTCCATGTATTATACCCTTAAATATTGACTTCTTTCTTGCTTCTCTTTTCACTTTCTATCTACATTCTCCCTTTGTGATCTCATCTTTTACCCATCACTTCAGTTATCTGCTTGTGACTCATAATTTTATGTCTCCAAATCTCTCTCACCAATGCTCCAGATCTATATAGCCAATTGCCTAATGTACATTTCTACTTGAATATCTCACATTGCATCCCAAATGGAACTCATTATCTTTCTTAACAACCTAAACTGCATCATGGTTCCATCTCAATGGATGGTGCTAGCATCCACTTTTCTTCCCAAGTTCTTAGAAACATAGAAGACATGCTCAATTATTCCTTCCTTCTTCTTAACCCCCACATATTTAATGAGGGAACCTAAATTTGACTAGTTTATCTCCTAAACATCTCTTCTTCAACTCCATGCTCTAGTTTCCCACACATTCCTGTTGTTCACAGCTCTATTTTATCTCACCTGAACTATTGCAACAGCCTCTTATTTGGTCTCTGGATAAGTGCTGGATGCACTGTGGTCTTTGCAAAGCACCAGTTAGATCATATCACTCTCTTGTTTAAAGAGCACCAATGGTTCCCCATCACTTATAGGATAAAAGCCAAAACATTTAGCTTAGTATGCACAAAACCCTTCACAGTTTGCCTCCAAACTCCCTTTTCAGCCTTACTCCCTGCTCCTCCCATGTTGTATTGTTCCCCAAACCCAGGATCCCCTCAGCCTTTGTACATGCTCTTCTCCCTGCCTGGAAAGTCCTTCCCCATCTCCTCTGTTTGACAAATACCTTCTCATATTTCAATACAAAGCTTAAATGTCCATGTCTTCAGTGAATCCTTCTCTGGGACCCTTCAAGAAGTGTATACCCTCATTCCTCTCTTGCTCTGGCAGCTCCTTCACCCAACCACTTCGACACTTGTCACAGCAGCCTGTAGTTAGATATTTATATCTATTTCTCCTACTAGACTTTTGACACTTCAAAAACAGTGGCCATCTTATTCATCTATGTACTTATCTCTCTAACAAGGGCTCCATGTAGTAGGTGCTCAATAAGTGTTTGTATACTATTTGGTTTCCCAACCTGAGGTCCATGGATAGGCTATAGAGGGCCCCTTGAGCACTATGATATTGCACGTGAAATTATATGTTTTGAGGGTATTTTCCTGGAAAGATCCATTCTGGTCACCAGATTTTCAGAGGGGCCCTAGATTCATAGTTAAGTACTGTGGCCAAGAAGTTGTTTTTGAAAACCTGAAACTCAACCAGAGCCTGAACTTCACAATGGGAATAGGATGATTTTCTGCTGCTGTGACATCATCAGTCCTGTGCTGAGGAGAACTGGAGGGAGGGGCGTGCAGCAGCTCTCTACCGCAGGTAGGAACATTCAAAAGGTGGAACTCTAAAGCCTGGACTCTTCTCCCCCTACCACCACCCCTGGCTTTCTCTTTCATGCTCGTGAGCACATATACCAAATGAATGCAAACTCGAACACAAACACACACCCCTTTGCACGCACACAAATATGCACACACACAAACACCCAGGCAGGCATGCACATACACATTCATATGCACGTGTACAGATAAATGTGCACAAACCAGCCACAAACAAATGCGCGCTCTGGCTCACACACAGCCTCATTCCTGCATGCTTCATATAAAGCCACACACGTACACACATCCATGTGTGTGAAACTCACATGACCTCGCTCCTGCAGAGAGCAAGTGCTGTCCCTGGCATCAGGCCAGAGGAGACAGCCGAGTGGAGCCATCTGTCAGGCCGAGGTTCCTGAGCTCCGCCCATCCTGCCTGAGCTCAGAAGGTCGGCATGTTGGGCATGCAGCCTCGCTATTCTCTCCAGCTGAATCATGCTGAGTGAGCTGGCCCTGCTAGGGTTTATCAAATCGGAACAGAATTTTGGCAAAACAGATGACTTGTGAGCTTGGCATTTGTGAACTTGGGAGGTGGAAGCCTGTGGGGGGTTGGGGAGGGAGGAGGGAGGGGAAGAGGAAGAAAAATTGCTTCTGGATATACTGAGAGATGCAGGAGAACTGATTTAAAGAGTGTGGCAGAGGGACTGAAGTGCCAGATGTAAAGTCAAAAAATCTGATTCAAATTCCAACTCTGCCACTTAATAGCCATGTGACTTTGAATATGCTAATTTACCTCTTTGAGCCTCAATTTCCTCTATGAAATTGATCTAATGAAATCACCTAACTCATATGGTTGATAACAGAATTCTATGAGATAGGACTTATCCATTAGCACAGTGCTCTGGCAGTTTGTAAAGACTTAATAGACAGTAGCTATTATAATCAGAGCACATGCAAGGTCAAAGAGAACATATAGACTGGCTAGCACAGCCTGATCAGCCTTTTTAAACCACCAACCCATCCCCACTGGGAAGCCTTGGTAGCCTAATGTGGTTCCCAGTTTCCATCTGAAAACCGTATGCCCTGCTCCACCTACAGTCCAGTAGCCACTTATCTGGCTTCCTGACTACTGTTGCTCCCTCTTCCCCTTTGAATCTGAGAACTAGCATTGCCCCTCTGATACGGACCTTCACCTCTACACAGCCCTTTAGGCTGCTTCTGCCTCTGGTGCTCAGCCGTGCAACCCCTCCCCCAACCTCCCATTATCTGGTTTGGGATAATAATAATAAAAATAATAACAATGCATGGAATTTATTAAGCCCTTACTAACTTAGAAACTTACAAAGCAAATCTAATCTTCACAACAACTTTATAAAGTAGATATTGTTATTATCCCCATTTTACAACTGAAGAAACTGAAGTACCAAAAGATTAAATAACTTGCCCAATATAAAATATCAGTTGTAAAGACACGTTATTATCTCAGGTACTGCTAACAGGCAGTGGCAATTAAACCACATTACAATGCTAAGGTGCATCCTGATTTCAGAGGTGTTTAAAATATGGGAGTAGGAGGTGAGGAAAGTATGTTACAGAATCAATGAAATGCAATAATTGTGTTGGAGCCAGGATTTGACCTGGGGAAGTCTGTCTGACTCAAGGGCCTGTCCCACACTGTACTGCTCTCAAAATCACATTTATTGAGCACTCTATGGAACAGATATTGTGCTAAGTTCTTTTTTTTTTTTTTTTTTTTTTTAGTGGGAAACTTTCCTTTATTTAAAAAGGAAATTTGGCTGGGCAGGGTGGCTAATGCCTGTAATCCTAGCACTTTGGGAAGCTGAGGCAGGAGGATTGCTTGAAGTCAGGAGTTCTAGGCCAGCCTGAGCAAGAGCGAGACCCCCTCCCTACTAAAAATAGGGCACAGGCCTGTAGTCCCAGCTACTCAGGAAGCTGAGGCAGGAGGATTGCTTGAGCCCAGGAGTATGAAGTTGCAGTGAGCTATGGAGCTGTGGTGACACCACTGCACTTCTAGCCCGGGCAACAGAGCAAGACCCTAAGGAAAGCAGGGAGTGGGGGAAGAGGAAAAGGAGGAGAAGACACTAGACCAGAGGGGGAAGGGGAGATGAGACCAGTTGAGGAAGAGGAGAAGAGACCGGACAAGGAAGAGGAGACTAGATTGGATGAGGAGATGAGACCAGACAAGAGAAGATGAGACTAGATGAGGAAGAGGAGACCAGACAGGAAGAGGAGACCAGACCGGACAAGGAGGAGGAGACCAGACCAGAAGACGAGAGGAGACCGGGTGAGGAAGAGGAGACAAAACCAGATGAGAAGAGACGAGGAAGAGAAGAGGAAAGTGGACAAAGAAGAGGAGACCGGACCAGATGAGGAAGAGGAGACTAGACCAGAAGAGGAGTCAAGACCAGATGAGGAGGAGGAGACCAGACTGGAAGAGGAGTAGAGATCGAAGGAGGAAGAGGAGACCAGACCAGATGAGGAAGAGGAGACTAGAATGGATGAGGAGACGAGACTGGATGAAGAAGGGGAGACTAGACCAGAAGAGGAGACGAGACCGAATGAGGAATAGGAGAAAAGACCAGATGAGGAAGAGGAGACTGGTCTAGGAAGAGAAGACCAGAACAGACTGGAAGAGGAGACGAGACTGGATGAGGAAGAGGAGACTAGAATGGATGAGGAGAAGAGACCTGATGAGGAAGAGGAGATGAGACTGGGAAAGACCAGACAAGGAAGAGGAGACCAGACTGGATGAGGAAGAGACCAGACCAGGTGAGGAAGAGAGTGCTAAGTTCTTAATATACTTAATATACCTCATTTAGACCTCATGAACCATCCTATAAGATAGGTATTATTCTTTACCTTGTTTACAGATGAGGAAACTATGGCTTAGAGAAGTTATATAATCTGCCCAGGGTAGCACCTTAACTCATGAAACTGAGAATCAAAACCAGGCCTGTCCAGAGTCTCTGCTCTTAGCCGTTGTGCAAGTCAGATACCTTCTTTCTGCCTTTATGGTTGTTCCCACAGCTTCCTCCAAAGGTGTCCTCAGGCTGGCCCTGGGGCTGAGCCACAGCTGCTGTCCTGGTGGTTTCCTACCAGATTTTATTTTTACTGTGGATGGCAGGAGGGGCACAGTCCTGGCCTGGAGGGCAGAAATTGGGCTTCCTGTGCTGTTCCGTCTCTGGACACAAGAGGGTGAACTCTCAAAAGGCATCTCTGTTCCTGGTGCCTGCCAAAATTACTCTTTTTTGAGATCATATATGGAAGAAATCTGCATAAAGGATTACCACTTATTAGACTATGTATAGATCTAGCTCCCAACCAAAGTTCCAGATTTAATTCCCAAAAGTCCCCAGCAAACTTGGAAAACCTCCAAAGGATCCTTACCTCCCTGCCTCTGTTCATGCCTTTCCACGTATCTGAAAGGCCACCTCATCTTCATCTACCATAAATAATCCTACCTATCCAAAAGGCCTCGTTCATAGGCTTCCTCCTAGAAGGTGTTTGTGGACAGCTGTCCTTCAAGCGATCCATTTCTCCTACCTAATCTTTGGCTTTAAGCACTTAAGACAGGCATCTCTCCTAGCCTTACCATATAATTACTGATGTATAGGACATCTCCACTATGGAGGACATGTGTTGGTTTTTGCTTGCCTAATATCTTCTCCCCCTTTTAGTGACAGCCACTTGATTTCCCTCTGGTGAACAACCTTCCCTCATTTTTTTTTTTTTTTTTTGAGACAGAGTCTCACTCTGTTGCCCGGGCTAGAGTGAGTGCCGTGGCGTCAGCCTAGCTCACAGCAACCTCAAACTCCTGGGCTTAAGCAATCCTACTGCCTCAGCCTCCCAAGTAGCTGGGACTACAGGCATGCACCACCATGCCCGGCTGATTTTTTCTATATATATATTTTTAGTTGTCCAGATAATTTATTTCTATTTTTAGTAGAGATGGTGTCTCACTCTTGCTCAGGCTGGTCTCGAACTCCTGACCTTGAGCGATCCACCCACCTCGGCCTCCCAGAGGGCTAGGATTACAGGCGTGAGCCACCGCGCCCGGCCTTCCCTCATTTTTAATCCATATGATTTGGATGGGGTCAACCCCACTTCCAAACCCAGAGGTAGGCATGTGACGTACACCTATTCAGAGTTACTATAGTGGGTTCGGTGAAGGGCAGGTGACTCAATTAAAAGCATTGAGAATTACTCCTAGGACTTTTGCTAGGACCATTGGCATAAAAAGCTCTATTTTTGCTACAACTGGATGTAAACATGGAGCTGTGAGGGGCTTTCACATGGAAAAAAACATTCCTGAGAATGAAGCCACCCAAGAGCAGGTTATAGAAAGAGACCTAATCTGGAGGATAACATTGTTGGAAACCCTTGAATCTGAGATTCAGCTATTCCTGAAACTATTAATAGAAGTAACCTGTCTAGGACAAGTAAATTCTGTCCCCTGCCCACATTCTTTTTTTCCTTTTAAGCTAGTTTGTGTTGGGTTTCTATAATGTAGAATTGAAAGATAGGAACACATCCTCAATTTGTTTATGAACTTTAAGGGGCCAAAGGCCTGATCTTTTTAACTTTACATCTCTTAGCGTGTTACCTGGTAGGACAGAGGGTCCTCGAGGTGTGATGATTGATTCATTCAATCTCACTTCCCTGAGCACCTACAATGAGCTGAGCTAAGCACTGGAACCACAGGGAATAATTAGACATAGTTCTTGCCCTCAAGGAGTTCTGAATTTAGTACAAGGAGGAGGTATGAAAATGAACACTTTATAACATAACTTGGGCTACAATAGAAATCTGAGCAAATTTTTGTAGGACTCCAGAGTGTTGGAGGTTTGGGAAGATGGGATATGGGAAGGCTCCTCAGAGGAGGTGACATCTGAGTCAAGTTCTTAAAGAACAAATAGAAGTTCCTAGGCAGAGAAGTGGCATGGGGAAAAGGTGTCCCAGGGATTAGATATTCCAGGTGGAGAGAACAAGATTACATATTAATAATTATAAAACTAATAATAATATCACCATCTCCTGTTCTTCCTGTGGCCTCTTTACAAGCTCCTTCCTCTTTCTTTTCCTCTGCCTCATCTATCAGTGGAACCATCACAGTGGTTAAGAGCACAGGCTCTGAGCTCTGAAGGATTTGGGTTCTGCCAGACAGGGTGCCTCATGCTTATAATCTCAGTGACTTGGGAGGCTAAGGTGGGAGGATCGCTTGAGCCCAGGAGTTTAAGACCAGCCTGAGCAACATGGTGAGACCGCCATCTCTACAAAAATAGAAAACTTAGCTGGGCATGGTGGTACATGCCTGTAGTCCCAGCTACTCGGGAGGCTGGGGCAGGAGAATCACTCAAGCCCAGGAGTTGGAGGATGCAATGAGCTGTGATGACACCACTGCATTCTAGCCTGGGCAACAGAGCAAGACTTTGTCTCAAACAAACAAACAAACAAAAAGATTTGGTTCTGCCACTTACTACACACATGACCTTAAGCAAAATCACTTATGTTTTACAAATAAGGACAATAGTATATTTGCCTTATAAGATTGTCAAGAACATTAAACAAAATTACAAATATAAAGAATGTGCCTGGCACGGTAATTCTCAAGAAATGCTGGCTGCTATTATTTTTATTGTTATAAGCAAGAACCTTTAAACACTAAGGAATAAAAAACCAAACTCGAACTGGCATAAACAGTAAGGAGATTCTTCATTGCACATAATGGGGAGTCTTGAGGTGCAGCAGGCTCCAGGCATGGAATAATCAGGGCTCTGATCCTTTTCTCTGCAGTGCTCCCAGCTCTGCCCTCTTCTTTGTATTGGCTCTGTCTCCAGGCTCCCCTCATTGTCCAGAGATGGCTGTGTCACCATGTCCTGTGCAATTGTGACAACATTCTTCCTTGTTCACATCCATCATGGACAGAGGAAAAAACCTCCTCCCCCAAACAGAAATATAAATCTGCTTAGGCCAGCTTAGCTTATGTGCCTACTCCTGGACCAATGACAGTGACCAGGGCAGTTCCCTGTTGATTGGCTTAAACCTGGCTTCCTGAACCGGTCACTGGTAAGTGAGGTTGGGTGGCCGCTATTGGCTTAGACTAATTGGGATCCACCCCTACTGTCAGAGGTAGGTTCCAGCTTTCTCCTGATCACATGGCTGCATTATGGCAAGGGAAGAAGGGCTCTGTTAGAGAGAAGGAAGGAATAACTGATATTGGATGGACAACCAACAGTGCAGCGTCTTCTGCAGTGATTACTGTTTCGTTTTTTGCATGCTAGTTCACATGGGTCTCTTGAGGCCTTGGCTCCAATGGTTCCTTATCAGCGAGGTTTTCCTTGACTATACAAGTCAGTTAGTCAGTAAGTCAGTCTGTCTCTGTCCACTCGCGGAGACAGACCTATTTTGTTTTATAATAAAAAGCTGCTCGTGTGAAACTGCTTCCTGCTTGTTGTCACTCCATTGCACCGAACCTGCTTGTGATTTTTTTCCACGCAAGGAGCCAAAGAACTAGAATAACAGTCCACCAAGAGGCTGAACCTGATACTTTGGTGTATCTGCTCGTTCTTCGGCCAAGAGCCCACCAAGAACTGCCACCCTGACATTTTGTTTTATCTAACGCACTTATCACAACCTGACATGTCATATACTTTTAGCCTTACTTGTTTATTGTGTCTTCTCCCTCTAGAATAAAAATTCCATGAAGGTGAAGGTTATGAGTTGTTCACTGCTGTACTTCTAATACGTAGAAGAGTCCTGGCCCATAGTGGGTACACAATAACAATTTGTTGAATGAATAAACGGTTCTGACCCTGCTATGGGGCCTAGGAATGGCCCCAGCTTCCACAGATCCTCCTTCTCTTGTCTCCCTCTGCTCTGTTTGCCCCTGGTCTACCTCCTGGTCTCTCATATCCATCTGCTGAATAGCCTAGTATTTGTATTGTAATTTTGCTTTCTCCCTATGAGGTGTTGATTACAAATCTTCTTCTCTTCCCTTTTCATGCCGATTACCTCTTATTCTTCACATGCATAATATTAGATATTTTGTGTTCAAATAAAGTTAGAAAACCCTAGCGACCCTTATATCCTGCCAAAATTTATGATGTGGCATCTCATTTCTTTTGAGAACTACGTTTATGTTTTTACATATGTGTTTGAGAAACGTAAGGAGTGTTCCACTGTAGGTGCTTCTGAGTCTACCATTGCATAGTGTCCTGAATTTGTATCCTCTTGAAGTCTTCTTTGGTATAGATATTTTTTAAAATTTTGAGGGAAAAATTCTCTGCTTTCTCCTATACTACCCCCAACCCTAAAATCTGTCTGCCTCTAATAAGGGACATGTGGTAAGGCACTGTTTTCTTGGGTGATATTTTCTGACTCTAGGACTGGACAAAGGAACAATCATAAAAATAACAACAAAAAACGCTTATTTGCCTAGTACTTTACTATGAACCGTGTCCATTGTTCTTCTCTTAGTTATAAAATGAACATGAGCTTATGAAATGTTACTTGTTTAAAGTAAAAAGTGAAAGTTTCTCCATCTTCTCTAATCTTACTCCCCAGGGGTAAACACCACTAATAGATTGGTGTATATTCTCTAGACTTTTTCTTTGCATACATGGCATGTCCAACAGAATTTCAGTTCCCCGTTTGTGGTACAAGCTGTTGCCAGGAAGCAGCTACCTAGGCAGGGATTACATTTCTAGCCTCCCTTGAATTCAGGTGTGGCCATGTGTATAACTGTTGCCAGTGGAATGTGAGCAGAAATGAGCTGTACTGTTGCTGGGCCGAAGCTTTCAGGAAGTGAGTGTGACTCCTCCACACCCTTTTTTTCCTTCTGCCTGTCGAAGCCCTCGGGGATGGCAGAACCTGGAGATGAACAGACCCTGGGTCTTTGAATCACTGAGGGAAAAAGAGCCAGCTGCCAGACAGCCTTGAACTGAATGTGGGTGTGAAATAAACTTCTATTATGTTTGAGTCTTACACACTGGGGGGTTTATTTGTTACAGCAGCTAGCAAGCAGTACCATTAATTACTATAACATATACAATGTATGCTATTTTGCATTACATTATATTTACACATACAAACTTTTTTTTTTAATGGGATTGCATTACACCGTGATGTTATTTAGCTTTCCCGAACTAAAAGAGGTTATCTAAGAAACATGGCCAGGAGGCGGAAGAGCCAGAACTAGAACCCGGGCCTTGTAGCTGCAAAGCCTGTGCTCTTTTCAGTACCCGACTCCAGGTGTTAAACTGGCCTCCGCCTACCTCTCTGATGATACCAACATGTAAGAAGGTGTTATTTGTTAGGCTGCCTTGGTGACTCAGAGCAGCTGCATTCCCCTCTGAGGTGGGGGGTAACCCCAGGTAGGCTCTGCCCACCCAGTAGTCTGTGGCTTCCTGCCCTTTTCAGTTCAAGAGTTTCTCAGATAAGGCGGAGCCTTAAAAATGCTCATATTTCCCAGAAGACTTAGTCTGACTTGACAAGCACAGGCTACAAAGACTGACCAGAGGGCAGGAAGTATGTGGTCATGGTAAACAGCACTGGAGACTGGAAGAGCCCAGGGCTAAAAGCCTCTTTCTCCAGTCCAACATCAGCACCCTCCAGGACCTCAGAGTCTGTAACTGGTGAGCTTATGTCCCCAGAGGGGTCTCCCTCCTCTAGGTCCCAAACACCACCAGAAAGTAAGCTTTAGACAGCCAGATGGTCTCAGCTCTCACAGGCTTCCAGGAAACCTCGACAGTTCTCGGAAGCCCCCATTTCCTGCTTCACACCCCAAGCCTGAGTCCCTGGTGGGAAAGGCAGGGAGGCCCTCACCCACTGCTCCCTCCACCCCAGTCCTACCCTGGGGGACCCCTCTGTGTGCACAGGTTCCCATAGGAGCAGCACAGGCAGCAGGAGGGGTGTGAGGGAGGACCCTCAGCTTATCCAGACTCCAGGACCCCCAGCTTCTATGAGGCACCGTCCACAGCCACTTCTCCTAACTCCTTCTGCCATCTCCCAAGCTAAAGACAGGCCCAGAGGTGAGCCAAAGCAACTGATGACCCAAAAGCATTTCAATGTGGTTATGAAATTGAATAAATCAATATTTCCCAGGGTAGGAGTCATCTAGCATTGGTGGGACACAAAATGATTTATAGTTTCCACACAAACATCAGCATTAAATAATATTTAATCATTCCCTTTTTTTTCATCCCTTTTCAATACTTGGATTACATCAAATAGGCTGGGCGCCGTGGCTCATGCCTGTAATGCTAGCACTCTGGAAGGCTGAGGCCGGTGGATTGCTTGAGCTCAGGAGTTGGAGATGAGCCTGAGCAAGAACAAAACCCTGTCACTAAAAAAAAAAAATACAACAACAAAAACCATCAAATAGAATGTTTCTGTTAGGTGCGAGTAGTGTTTTTTTGTTTTTGTTTTTAGAGATAGGGTCTTGTTTTGTTGCCTAGGCTGTTTTGTTGTCATAGCTCACTGCTGCCTCAAACTCCTGGGCTCAAGCGATCCTCCTGCCTTAGCCTCCCATGTAGCTGAGACTACAGGTGTATGCCACCATGCCTGGCTAATTTTTAAAAAATTTTTTGTAAGATGGGTTCTTCTTATATTACCCAGGCTGGTCTCAAATTCCTGGCCTCAAGCAATCTTCCTGCCTTGGCTTCCCAAAGTGCTGGGAGCTGGCCTGAGCCACTATACCTGGCCACTAGTAGTTCTTTAACACTCATCTAATATCAGTAAAACCCATTAGAAAAATAAAAAAGAAGAGAAGTTGTAAATAAATAATATTAGAAATAAAATGAGATCATAGCAAACATTTTCTAGTGTTATGTAATTTTTTTAAAAAGATGCCCTTTGCAAAGGCAACACAATTGTATACATGTAGAAAAAAAATCTAATAAAAGGTGTTTGCCTGGTCTTTATCAAGAAAGTTCTAAAAACTTTAATGAAAAATATAAAACCTAAGCAAATGAGATATAACATGTATAGCAAGAAGACTCAATATGATAAGGTGTCAGTTCTCCCAAATTATTCTAGAAATTTAATGTAAACCTAGTCAACATTCTGACAGTGCATGTGTGTGAAATTTTTCTAGCTTAACCTAAAATTTATCTGGAAGAGCAAAGAGAGCTGGTATTTTATATAAGTGAGCAGGAAGGGCCTTTCTGAGGGATGATGTATTAATAGGAGAAGAAAAGCTTTCCAGGTAGGTTGAGCCACTGATTGGAGGCAGCAGCTTGCTTGGAATGTTCCAAGAGTATGAGGAGGTCTGCGTGGCTGGAGCAGACTGAATGAAAGGCAGAAATGAGGTCAGAGAAGTAGCCAGGGGCCAGATGACGTAGGGCCCTGCAGGCTGCGGTGAGAGCTCTGAAATCTACTCTGCCATGGGAAGCCGTTGGAGTTTTTTGAGCAAGGAGTGAACCAATTTAATTTAAACATTTAAAATCTTTGAAAGGGCTGAAAGCATGAAGTAAATATGCTTGTAGGTGATATGGAAACACAGAAAAAACTGTGAAGGGGGCACATGAATGGCTGAAATTTTTAAAACTTTGCATTTAGTAATTCCTGAGTCATAGATTTGGTCTTTCTAATTGAGCTCAGCCCAAACAGAATGGGAAAGGAATCTGAGTTCTCAGAGCCAATGCTGACAAATGTGCAGGAGGGGCAGGGCAGGCCCAAATCTCCTTCCTGGCACTTTGGCTCGTGGCTGAGGTCCCAGGGAATCTCCCCCGTGGCTGGGCCTCCAAGTGCAGCCTCCTAGGGAGTGAGTCCAAAAAGCAGCCACTCTGAAAAACATTACTGACCTCAAAATATTATAATGAGATTTAAAGAAGGCTAGAGCTGAAAGGGACTCCAGAGAGAGGAATAAAAATAATAGATTATAATAAAACTAGCATGTCCCTAAGGGAAATCATTATCCTCTCTCAAAAACTGTTCCTTCTCTGGCATTCCCTAGTCCAATAAATGGCAACACCCTTATTCATTCATTCAGTCAACCAGTGTTTATCACGTACGTACTACACATCAGTATTGGATTCACTCTAACGGTCAAAATCGACATAGGCTCTGCTCTCATGGAGCTCATGGTCTCATGTGGGGAGAGGGACAATAAACAAAGAAAGAAGTTATTACAAAACGCTCAGTGCTGTGAAGGAAACACAGAGGGTGATGTGGCCAAGTAAGGGTAAGCAAACCAAACTGGTGGGCAGGTCAAATCTGGCTTACTGCCCCTTTTTCTGTAAATAAAGTTTTATTGGAACACAGCCGTGCTCATTTAATTATGTGTTGTCTATGCTTGCTTTCAGGCTACAATGGCAAGTTTGAGTAGTTGTAACAGAGCCCTATGGCCTTCAAAGCCTAACATAGTAACTGTCTGGCCATTTGCCAAAAAAAGTTTGCCTCCCACTGTAACAGGAGATAATGGGGAGTCTCTCTCACAGCAAGGTCCAATAGAACTTTCTGAAGTGATGGCCACGTTCTATACACTGTGCTGTCCACTCTGGCAGCCACGAACCATGTGTAGCTATTGAGTGCCTGAAATACGGCTAGTCACTGAGGAACTGGAATGTTACCTTATTTAATTTCAATTATTTTAAGTGTAAATGTATGTATTTATTCTTTTACATCCCGTGGATGGTGAGGATAAGTATGAATTTAAATAGACACTTGTGGCTAGTTGTTACCGTGTTGGACAGTGTAGTTCCATACAATCTATCAGGACAGAAACGTGGGGGTCTTCCCTAAATCCTCCTTTCATCTTCACGCTTCTCCTAAATATCTAAATATCTCTTGAAGTCTCAATAAGCCAATAAAAATCAAAGTCAAAATGTGTATTTGCCGTAATTGCAATTGTGTAAAAATGTATACAAGGATATGCAGAGGTATATGTCTAATACTTGAAAGCTACTCTTATTTTATTAAATGAGGAAGCAAAGTGGGTGATTTCATTTTCCTCTTCCAACATTGTCATTAGTATAAAATCAATTTATTAAAAATCCAAGATAAGGCCGCACTTGATTCTTTTGGTTGTTAGGAAGGGAGAATCATTCAATTTGCCTTAAATGATGTGGGAGGGGAAGAGGAGGTGGGGAAAAGGAGAGGGGGAGGGAGAGGAAGAGACACGATGGGGACAAACTTCTCGTTGAATCTAAGGAGAGGACCCCTCCTGTAGTATGGCCGGGCTATGTGGTCTAGACTGCACTGGATCTAAGGAGGCTCAAGGCACCTCAACATAGGGGTTTCCATGGACCGTCACTGTACTGGACCATTAATGTGACTCAATTTCTCTGCACAACTTCATGTCTGCTCCTTTTTCTCAATACTAGCTCCACTCAGAGCTCTGCCTCCCCATAATTTCTATTTCTTATAACTTCTGTTATTCCATAGCTCATGATGGTTGTCCCTCTTCCCTCTAAATCATAACACTTGAATGTCTGCTCCTGCTGCTAAATGCTTCCTCCTCTCTGTGTTTCTCTTTTCAAATTCCCAAGTGAGGAAATATGGTTGTCCCAGCTCCTCTGTTTGTGCCACTCTCCGTTGTAGGTCACTGGCCAGCCTATGGATTTGTGACACTCGGGTTCAGCTTTTCACTTCCGCCTGTCCAGTCAGTTGTAGCCAAAGGGAGAAAGGGTCACATAGTAAAAACGAGGCTACCCTTGGCTGCCTTTTGCAGGGACAATGAGCAGAGTGTTTTCCCTTAGGAGGGACTGTGGGTGTAACAGTTGAGTTAATTGACATGTTTACTGCCATCCTAGAATGTCTGCACAAATCTGTGACGCTATGATTCTCCCATGAGGCTTTGGTCCCTGGGGGGCCTGGGTCTGTGACCTGAATTGACTCTTTTTATAGCCAGAAGTTCCCAGATGGTTATGGTAGCTGGGTTGGGGCAAACCCATTCTCCTCCCTCCAGCCCCCACCCCCAGACCTCCTCTACTCCTTCCCCAATTTAGAGACACTTCAGCAAGGGAGGGAAGGACAACGCCTCCCACGTGTGGGTCTCGGAGCCACAAAAAAACAGTGCAGTCCCTTGGGAGGAAGCTGCAGAGGCTGCCGGAGAATTTCTGATTTTTCTGCTTTGGGCCTTGGTAATTCAGGTATGATGTGGTTGGAGCCTGAAGGGATAATTTTGTAATTTCACCCCTGACAGCATTGGCTTTTGTTCTGATGCTTGGGCCACCTCTGACTCAGAGCTGAGTTAAAGAATTAAATCTGCTGCCTCCCAAACTTGGCAGGGACGGAGGTGGGTGGTGGCTGCATGGGCCCTGGGAATCTCTTAGGCAGGCAGGGTGGGCCTCACTCAGCCATATGGCAGGGGACGGGGACCTGGAAGTTTTCCATTCCCGGCACACCTTCCCCAGCTGCTCTGGATGCCTAAAATAAGCCAGCAGACCCGTCCCTTACCTGAAGGCTTTGTTCCCACTTAAAAGCAACTCCCTGTACTGCCCAAGACTGTCCTCAAAGTTAGCATCAGCCCCTGGGCTTTACAGAGGACTGAATTTCACATCCTTTTCTCCATACCCTATTGGGTATGGAGAGGGAGACAGCAGGGAAACAGTGAGAGCCTGAGGGTGTGTGTGTTGGGAGTAGACGCGGGAGATGGGATTGAAAGAAGAAACATGTTGAGAATTGGGGTTGGAGTGATGACCCTAAATTCAGATGATGGCAGGGCTGAACCTCTAATAAAGACCTGGGTCTTATCTCGGCTATGCCACTAATTCTCTGTGTCCTTAATTGAGCAAGACACTTAATCTCTCTGGCTTCAGTTTCCTCATTTGTGAAAGGAAGAGATTGGGTGAGGAAGTCTCCAAGGATCTTTCCAGTTCTGTATCTCTGGACCTGAAACCCATCTCCTCTGGAGGAGAGCCAGTGAGAGGAGGAAGCTTCCACTGGAATCTCTCCTTTAAGGCTTTCAGATAGTAAGAGCAGCAGAGTGGCACATGCCCAGAGGTTGGAGAAGTGTGGGAAGTCTCACAGCTAAGCTCAGACTGCCCCAGCTCCCAGCCCCAAATTCCAGCCCCTGCCAGCCTCATCTCTAATCCAATTAGAAAACTGTGTTCCTTCTTCAAGACACATTACTGCTGTCTGCGAGAAAATTGTCTTAATAACTCTACAGATTTACAATGTCTGCAATGTGAAGGGCGCTCCCTGGAGTTGTGCGATGCCTACCCTGCACAGTCTTAAGCAGCGGGCTGCCCTGCCATCACTCTCTGCCATGGGCGCGATGCAGGCTCAGAAGGTACTGGGTCCCATAAAGTCTGTGCCATAGAGCAATGGTTTGCAAACTGCTGGGCCCCATCCCAGGGTTACTGATTCAGTAGATCAGGGATGGACCCTGAAAGTACGCATTTATAACAAGTTCCCAGGTGAATGTGATGCTGCTTGACGGAGGATCCCACATTGAGAACAACTACTGCAGAGTATGAGAGGACAAAGGGGTCTTAGAGGTCATCTGGTCCCCTCCCTCCACCCTGAATTCTGTCTTACAGATTAGGAATCAGAGGGAAGATGAGTTGCCAACATCACAGACCTGTGATCCAGCCTTCTTTCTATTCCATCATCTTGCTGTTCCCTGGATAGTGATAGTGACGGAAAATCCAGCACCTTCCTCAGCCTCCCTGGAGATCTTTGAGGAAAGTGAGGCTGAGTCAAGGCTCCCCGGAGGCAGGGAAAGACCTACAAGCCTCAGGCAAGCCGTGGGAAGTTCTTTCTCAAACTCCAGCTGTGCCAGTGCAGGTGAAGCCTGGACTCGTTAAGGGACCCTTGCAGGGGATGAGGCCAGAAAGGGCAAGGACTCAACCAGGACGGCCAATTCAGAAGCACATGTATGACGCTGCAGTTTCCTGCTCCAGCTCTGCCACACTTGCTGACCTTCAGTGAATTCTTCAGCATCAAGGTCCCAACCCTTGTGTCCCATACCTGAATTCTGCATCTCGTTTCTTCATGAAGCACTGATCCTGCTGGCTTGAACACCTCCAGTGAGCGGAAACCCATGCTGTCCCAGGCAGCATTCTAAATTCAGCTAAATACCCAGTCTTAGTTGAAGAATTTCTCCTTCCCAAGAAATATGTGTATTGATGCCTAAGGTTTTCCGAAGGCCCAAGCATTTTGTCCTTCCAAGACCAGAAGGGCTCCCTTATGCCTGCCAGCTAAGTGGGCGATCAATAAATATTTGTTAGAGGAATGAAATGGGTTGGGGTTGGGTGGGCAGAGTCAAACTGACTGGGAGGCTGCTTTATCAGCAGCTACTGAACGGTGCAGACCATGCAGTCTTAACGTGACCTCTCAGACCTTTCATGATCCGGCCACTGCCTACCTCTCCAATCTCACGACACCGCGTTCTTGTATACTCACTCCTTTTGTATTTATATGTTTATTGTCATGGCTGTTTGAATAATGTCTGTCTCTTCCACCAGATTAGAAGTCCTATGAAGACAGGGACAGTGTCTGTTTTGCTCACCGATGTATCCCTAGCACTTAGCAATGTGCCTGTCCATAACATATGCTCAATAAATACTGTGGAAGAAAGGAAGGAAGGGATTGCCTGCTCTGTGGCAGATCTTTTCTTAGTCCCCTTAAATGCTTGTTTGAATAGGCATAATATATACAAATAAATTATTTGGCTCTGATGCTGAGGGTAGTACTCTAAGAGACAGCCTGTTTCCAAAAACATATGGGATGGGACTATAGGCACCTGCCACAACACCCAGCTAATTTTCAAAAATATTTTTTGTGGAGATGGATCTTGCTATGTTACCCAGGCTGGTCTCAAAGTCCTGGGCTCAAGCAATCCTCCTGCTTTAGCCTCTCAAAGTGCTATACTAAATTTATAAAAGCATATTTTTCTCTCTTCAATAATAAATTAATCTTAGCTTACTGCATCTGTTTTACTTTATAAGCTTTTTAATTTTTTTTATTTTTTGACTCTTTTATAATGCTTAGCTTAAAACACAAACATCTTATACAGCTGTACAAAAATATTTTCTTTCTTTATATCCTTATTCTATCACCTTTTTTCTATTTAAAAATTTTTTATTTTATTTTTTACTTTTTAGACTTTCTTGTTAGCCTAGGCCTACACATGGTCAGGAATATCAGCATCACTGTTATCCACCTCCAGATCTTGTCCCATAGAAAGGTGTTCAGGGACGATAACACACATGGAAGTGTCATCTCCTATAACAACAATGCTTTTTGGAATATTTCCTGAAGGCCCTGCCTGAGGCTGTTTTACAGTTAACTTTTCTTTTTTTTTTTTAAGATAGGGTCTCACTCTGTCTCCCAGGCTAGAGTGCAGTGGTGTCACCATAGCTCACTGCAGCCTCACACTCCTGGGCTTAAGTGATCCTCCTGACTCAGCCTCCCAAGTAGCTGGGACTACAGGCATGCGCCACCACGCCCGGCTAATTTTTTCTATTTTTTTGTAGAGTCAGGTCTCGCTCTTGCTCAGGCTGGTCTCAAACTCCTGGCCTCAAGCAATCCTCCCACCACGGCCTCCCAAAGTGCTAGGATTACAGGTGTGAGCACTGTACCCAGCCCAGTTAATTTTTTTTTAAATTAGTAGAAGGAGTACACTCTATGATAACAATAAAAAGTATAGTATAGTAGATATATAAACCAGTGACATAGTCATTTATTATCATCACCAAGTATTATATATTGTACATAAGTATATGCACTGTACTATCATATGACTGGCAGCGCTGTACATGTGTTTGTTTACACAAGCATCACCACAAACACATGAGTAATGTGTCGTGCTACAACATTATGATGACTATGACATCACTAGGTGATAGGAATTCTTCAGCTGCCTTATAAACTTATGGGACCACCATCATATATGATAGTTGAAATATATAGTAGCTGATGATTATATATAAATATAAATGAATATATATTTTTGATAAATATATTTTTAAATAAATATATATTTATATAAACATATGAACATATACACTTGCTTGTATATTCATAGATACCCCTGCAGAAACTACTCACAGGGATGAGAGGGGAGGGGATTGGGTAACTAGATATCTAGGGTATATACTTTTTATAGTTTGTCATTTAGTTGCCCATTAAAAAGGAAGGAAGGAAAGCAAGAAGGAAGGAAAGAAGGGCGAGGGAGGGAGGGAGGGAGGGAAGGAAGGAAGGAAGGAGGGAAGGAGGGAAGGAGAGAGGGAAAGAAGAGAAGGGAGAGAGGAAGAGAGGGAGAATCCTTGCTGTTCTTTCTCTCTGGCCTCCTCGCCTTGGAGCCACACTGCTGACTCTGCTACAATGACCCCTGAGGTTGCAGCTTGACAGCCTAGCTGTCCTCTGCTGACAACTACTGCTGATATCATTTGGGCTTCACGCAGGGGGCACTGCTCTCCTTCTGGCTTCTGTGGCCTAAGGGTAAGGCAAGACCTTCCCTTCAATTTCCCATGTCCCAGCAAGACCAGCCCATAATGGTTAAAAAGAAGTGACTGATGATCCAAGAATAAAGGAAGGGAACAATGACAAAAGATGGTAACTTCCAGTGATTGAACAAATGCAGACCTTTCCCCAGAACCCCCATCTTCCTGTTGGGTCCCAGCCTAGCCTCAAAGAAGCAGGAGTCACTATTTGTTGCCACTCCGGAGCTCTCCAGGAATGTTCAGCGTCCAGGCCAAACTGGCCCTAGGCCCCAGAGAGAGAAGGAAGTTTTTCCCCTACGCCAACCTGTGGAGTGGCTCCTCAGACCTTATTTATAACCACAGGATTGAACTCTTGCCAGGATCATTAACAATAGTAATATCCATTTCCTTTAGGAAGTATCCCCTGCATGCCACAAAAGTATATTTTGGCCTTATGGTCCTCAAGAGACAATTGCAATAATCTCATATAAATATGTTTCCAATGCTTGTTCAGTGAGCTTTTAGATATAAAATTAAAATCAAATTAAGATATGTAATATGGGAAATCAATTGCTGTGGCAATTGTGGAAATCAATGGCATATTTCCCTCTGGGGAAATTATCCTCTGGGAAATATGCCAAACTAAGTCCAGTTTCTTTTCTTTTCTTTTTTTTTATTTTTATTTTCCATGGCTGGGAACCAGGGGAAGAGTCCAGTTTCTTTTACTCTTGGTCTCTCCTCATCAAGAGCTCAAAAATCCTGGGGTGCAGTCTTCCCAACATCAACTTATAAAGGAAAAAACAACCACTACTAGATATTAGACACAGTGTTAGAGAAAGGAGGAACATAATGGTGCCACGAGGCTGGGGTGAGATCATTGTGACTATTGAGCACTATATACATGTAGCTCTAAGTTTCACTGTTGGAAGAAAGAATGAGTACGGATTGTGTAATTGTCCTTGTATGGTGAGAGGATATTTGTCCATAGATACAAACTGGTAATTCAAGGAGAAAGTCATCACAGTTTCTTATATAAAAGACATTGAACAAGAACATAAACAGTATCGTCAATGGTAGTGCAACAAAACGTAAAATATAGCCATTCCTGACGGTCTAATTCCAGAACTTGATAGGGAGGTGGGTAACAAGAAAGAAAGAGGATAAGTGTTTTGGGGGAGGTGTCCACTTTGGAAGGGAGGGTAGTTAGAACAGAGGAAGTGTCTTACAGAGATTGCTGTCTGGCCCAGGCTAGCAGATTTGAGTGTGTGTGTGTATGTGTGTGCATGTGTGCATGTGTGTGTATAGAGTTACAAGGTGTGTAAACCCACAGTGGACATTCTGCATTGCCTTCACCTTTCATTTTAACAGAATCATGATTTTTTTTTTTTTTGAGACAGGGTTTCAATCTGCAGCATGGGCTAGAGTGCAGTGGCATCATCACAGCTCACTGCAACCACAAACTCCTGGGCTCTAGCAATCCCCCTGTCTCAGCCTCCCAAGTAGCTGGGACTACAGGTGCATAACACCACGCCTGGCTAATTTTTGTATTTTTTGTAGAGTCAAGGTCTCGCTCTTGTTCAGGTTGGTCTCAAACTCCTGGCCTCAAGCAATCCTCCCACCTCGGCCTCCCAGAGTGCTAGGATTACACACATGAGCCACCGAGCCCGGCCCAGAATCATGACTTTGTTCAGCTGTCCAATTCTCCCTCACGTAGCCACAACTTCAGGGGAAGGAGGCCTCACTCCCAGTTCTAAGGGGTAGGCCTGACTGATTGATCTAAAAGTAATACTATCCCTTCTCACATTGGTCCAGGAATATGCATATGATCCAATTCTGGCCAATGGGCACTGAGAACTCTGTAGGAGGATTCTGGGAAAAGTTTCTTTGTTTCAGAAAAAGAGCTAGGAGAGATCCTCTTTTTCCTCTGGATTCTGTGCAATCCCTGGAACTCTTACAGCCGTCTTACAGCTGAGGCTGAAGTCAACACCAAAGATGGCACATAGAAAGCTGGAAAGAAACTGAATTCTTTTCTTTCTTTCTTTCTCTCTCTCTTTCTCCCTCTCTCTTTCTCTCTCCCTCTCTCTCCCTCTCTCTCTTTTCTTTTCTTTTCAGAGACAGAGTCTCACTCTGTGGCCCAGGCTGGAGTGCAGTGGCATCACCATAGCTCACTGCAGCCTTGAACTCCTGGGCTCAAGCCATTCTCTGGCGTCAGCTTCCTGAATAGCTGACTGAGCCTGGCTAGAACCTTGATGAATCAACCAACCTGGGAACCTACCCTACCTCTAAACTTCCTCTTATCTATAATAACATATTTTCTTATTTTAAAGCAAATTTCAGTTGGGGGTTCAGTTACTTGCATCTGAAAGCATACACTGTGCAAATATTTATTGGAATCTAACCATTTATTAGGTGATGAGGGAAGTGATTTTAAATGACAACACATCTCTACTCCCATGGAACATATTTTATAGTGGAGGAGGGCTAGACATTAAACAACTGATTTCACAATTAATCATTTAATCATAATAGTATAAAGTAATACAAAGGAGAAAGCCACATACACACATATGAGAGGCTCTGATCTTTGAGAGTGGTATATTCCTTTCTCAGTCTCTTTCTTAACTGGACTTTTAAAATTTCAATTGTACTTCTTTTAAGAAGGTAGTCTGTACTTAGCTCTGAGTTTTGCTTTTTGGCAGGGGCCTATGGCATCCACATGATGACTACAGAGAGGCTCTAAATATAAGACCAATAGGCACCAAAGCTGATAAACTTCTGTGAAAATTGTGGAACCTGAATTGCATTCCTTCTTGGATGGGAGGAATCCAACTTGTGGTTTGCCTAGGATGAGCAAATCCCATTTCACTAACCAGCAATGCCAAAGAAATCCTGAGAAATGAGACAATGAGAAGGGCTGGGGGCAGAGTTTGGGAACCACTGCAACAGCACAATCAGGTATTGATTACATTACAAGCAAGCACAATATTAGTCATCAGTTAGCAGATTTCTGATGAAAAGATAGCAAAATCAAGGTCTTTTTCCTCTTCTTCTTTACTCAGAAATCAGCCCATACCAACAAGGGAACTAATAAACAAAAACACAAACACCATCTTTGATGATACAAGGAGAAATCTGAAATAGAGAAAGCAGATGGAGAAATCGTCTTGAGAAAATGGAGGAAGGGGCCAAGCATGGTGGCTCATGCCTATAATCCTAGCACTCTGGGAGGCTGAGGCAGGAGAATTGCTTGAGGCCAGGAGTTTGAGACCAGCCAGAGCAAGAGAAAGACCTTCATCTCTATACAAAATAGAAAAAATTAGCCAGGCATGGTGGCACAGAACTGTAGTCCCAGCTACTCAGGAGGCTGAGGCAGGAGGATCACTTGAGCCCAGGAGTGTGAGGCTGCAGTGAGCTAGGATGACACCACTGCACTCCAGCCTGGGGACAGAGAGCGAGTGAGATCCTGTCTTAAAAAAAAAAAAAAAGTAAAGAAAAGAAAATGATGGAGGAAGATAAACCTATTATAGCAGATTTGTCTCATGCCTCTTTCCTCTCTCTTCAGCCCACCTCTGATTTCAGCCACAGCTCAAACTCAACCTGTGCTGATAGGTCCATCCAATCTTTAGACCCCATGGGAAGCTCCACCAATTACCCTGAAGAGGCCTTTTTCAACAAAGGAGCCAGTTCAGCATCATGTGCTGCATTTAGTAGTCATGTCTCTTTAATCACTTGTTTGTATCATCTGCGATTTCTTTCCTCAGTGTTTCATAGTTCTCTCTGTAGAGATCTTTCACCTCCTTGGTATTTTATTTTCTTTGTAGCTATTATGAATGATATTGAGTCCTTGATTTGACTCTCAGCTTGACTACTATTAGTGTATAGTAATGCTACTGATATGTGTACATTGATTTTGTAACCTGAGACTTTGCTGAATTTATTTATCAATTTCAGAAATGGATAAATGATTTAAATGTAAGGCATGAAACCAAAGAATTCTAGAAAAAAATGTGGTAAAAACTCTTCTAGATATCCACCTAGGAAAGAATTTGTGAAAAAGAGTCTAAAGGCAATTACAGTAACAACAAAAATAAATAAATGGGACTTGATTAAATTAAAAAGCGTCTGCACAGCTAAGGAAATAACTAACAGAGAAAACAGACAGAATGGAAGAAAATATTTATATGCTATACATTTGATAAAGGACTAATAACCAGAATCTACAAAGAACTCAAGCAAATCAGCAAGAAAAAAATCAAACAACCCCATTAAAAAGTGGGCAACAGACATGAACAGAAGCTTTTTAAAAGAAGATAGACAAATGGCCAATAAACATGAAAAAAATGCTCAATATCCCTAATCATCAGAGAAATGAAAATTAAAACCACAAGGGGATATCAACTTACTCCAGTCAGAATGGCCTTTGTTAAAAAGTCCAAAACCAATAGATGCTGGCATGGATGCACAGAGAAACACACACTTATACACTGTTGGTACCACTGCAAATTAGTATAACTTCTGTGGAAAACAATATGGAGATTCCTCAAAGTACTAAAAGTAGATCTACCATTTGATCCAGAAATCCCACTACTGGGTATTTACCCAAAGGAAAAGGAGTCATTTTATCAAAAAGACACCTGTACTCCAATGCAGCATAATTCACAATTGCAAAGATGTGGAATCAACCCAAATGCCCATTGACTCATGAGTGGATTAACAAAATGTGGTATATGTATACCATGGAGTACCACTCAGCCATAAAAAGGATGAATTAATGCCTTTTGAAGCAATTTGGATAGAACTGGAGACCATTATCCAAAGTGAAGTAACTAAAGAATGGAAAAACAAATATTACATGCACTCACTACTAAATTGGAACTAACTGATGAGCACACATGTGCGTAGAGGGAAGTAAACTCAACAGAAATCAACCAGTGGGGAGGGTACAGGAGGGGATGGGTGAAAACCTACCTAATGGGTACAATGAACAATATCTGAGTGACAGGCCCTCCCGTAATCATGAACCAAGCATTATAAAAGCCATTCATGTAACCAAAATTATTTGTAGCCCATAATACTTTGAAATAAAAAAAAGAAAAGAGAATACAAGCAAAAAAACAAAAGAACACTTTAATCTGACACCATCTTCAGTCTTGCCTTGATATTGATGAGTTTAACACATTTGAAGCTTACAGTTCTAATTATTTTGTAGAATGTCCCTCAATTTAGGTTTGTCTGAAGTTTTCTCATGATTAGATTCAGGTTATGCATCACGAGAATGATGTTATGTTCTCATTGCATCCTATCAGGTGGTACATGGTTTCAATTTGTGCCATTACTAATGATTTTCACTTTGATTATTTGATTAAAGTGATGTCTGCCAGCTTTCTCCACTGAAAAGTTATTCTATCTCCCTTTATAATTAGTAAGTATTTTACGGGCAGTTTTTTCTTCTTTGCTGCACCCTAGTTAGGAGAAATGTGGGCCAGGTGTTCTGAAACCAGACAAATATACTGTTCTACATTAAAATTTCAACTTATTTATTTATTTATATAAGCATGTGCTCATGGTCCTCTTTTATTCAGTGGTGTATTAGTCTGGATTCCCCAGCAAGGGTTGGGAAACTGGCCTGGAGCCTTTTGACTGAATCAAACTTCACAGAACAAATTCCTGTATTAAAAGGATTTGTTCTGTAAAATTTTTACCAGCAGAGACAATGGTATAAGTTCTAGTCCAAGTCCAAGTCCAAGGGCAGGTGAAGACTGATGTCCCAACTCAAAGAGAGTCAGGCAAGGAGTAAATTCTTTCTTGTTGAGCTTTTTGTTCTATTCAGGTCTTCAACAGATTGGATGAGACCCACCCATGTTGGAGAAAGGCAATGTGCTTTACTCAGTCTACCAATCCAAATGTTAATCTCATCCAGAGACACCCACATACACATACCCAGAATAATGTTAACCAAATATCTGGGCACCCTGTAGCCCAGTCAAGTTGACACATAAAATTAATCATCACAAGTGTGTTATAAACCATTATTATTATTATTAATTTTGATGTGCAAATTTTTCTGGGTTTGGCCAGTGAATGTCTCCACAAGCTTGTGTCTATGTTCTTTTGACATGTCCCTATCAATTTTAAGCATTCTTTACTTTCTGGCACAAAAAGATGTTTCAGACTCATTTTGCACTTTCCCTGATTGAGCCCTGGAATCAGCCATTTGTCCAAGGAGCCCTGGTTCCTTTCCATGGAGAATGGTTTTTAAAAACCAAGAACTGAGTGTTAGGTGTCCTCATTGTGCTTAAAACATCACTGTTTCCAGACCCTAAGAATGGGCAGAACTGAGAAATATATCTATGTATATCCATGTGGGGTATGTGTGTATATATATATTTTTCTCACATACAAACATTTATATGTAAATTTATTTCTAAATCTATCTATATTGAAGTACATGTTTCTACCAATACTTCAATTTTTAATCCAACACCAGAAGGTTCCTCCTAGTTTTCTTCCTTTCCATATCTTTAACTCCATTCTCTGACAGTGAGAAATTTTATGGATGTCTAGGATATTTGTTAGTGAAAAAAAGGAAGTTACAAAATAGCATGCACATTATGAGTTCCCCCTTTTAAAAAGTTAATATATGCATTGGAAAAAAAAGTCTGGAGGAACATATATCAAATTGCTAACACTGTTCCCTTCTATCCAAGGGGGGGCTTTGCAATTTCTGTATTATGTCTACATTTATGGTATTTTAAAAGGTTTTGCCAAGAGCAGCGTTTATTTTTTAACAGGATGTTGATGGCTCCTTTCCTGTTGCCCTACAGTTGACACTAAAGCCCGCGGCTGAAAAAAGCAAAAACTAAGTATCTCACCCTCTAAAGAGAACAGCTTATATTTGGGGGGATAGAACCCCTCCATCTGTTCAATCTTCCCCTGGGCTTACAAACAAGGTGTAGAATTGGTCCTGCTGCCATTAGCCACCACCACTACCCCCCACCTTCTTAAATGTATTAAAAGGGGCAGGGGAGACTTCTTGAAGGTAGTTGGACTTGTGGAGACTACAGCGTTTGTTCACAATGAGTGGGTACTTGCTTCTCTACCTGAAGGCAATTACTGGAGAATGAAGGAAGAGAATTCTAAAGGAATCATTTGTATAAATTAAGGTTGCCTGCAAAAAGAGACTGGAATTCTCCCCAGCTGGATATCTGCTTAGGCAGTAGATTACTGAAATATCTCCAGTTTCTAACTGAGAAGGAGAGAAGAACATTGAAGGGAAATGGCCCTTTCCTTCTTCCCACCCCCTAGCAGAATTAGGCTTAAAGTGGGAAAGAGGGTGTTAGAGTTTCTGATGTGGTCCAATCCGAGTACCCCTCCCATGTGCCTGGGATATAAACAAATTGAGAAGCCAGAAAGAGAATAACATTGATACACTGGGGCCAGGCACGGTGGCTCATGTCTGTAGTCCCAGCTACTCAGGAGGCTGAGGCAGGAGGATTGCTTGAGCCCAGGAGTTTGAAGTTGCAGTGAGCTATGATGATGCCACTGAACTCTAGCCAGAACAACAGAGTGAGACTCTGCCTCAAAATAAATAAATAAATAAATAAATAAATAAATAAATAAATAAATAAATAAATAAATAAATAAAATAAAAAATATATATATATTGATAGGTGGTGGCAAAAAAATCACGTTTTTGGTAATAAAGGCTAAATTGAGGCATATACTTTAGAATGAGAGCCAAGTAAATAAGCTAATGAATTCCAGAAGGCGAAGTCAACATCCAGTGGGGTTAGCTCTAGACCCTACCAGCTTCCAGGTATGGAGCCCTGCCCAGGTGAGACTTAATATAAGAAGGAGCAGAAGAGAACTCCTGCTCCCTCAGGCAGGCTCTATCCCAATAATAAAAAAGAAAAGAAATTTAAAAAGGAGGCACTGAATCAACCATACCCAGCCTATTTCTAAATTTATGAATCAAGTAAGTCACTCTACTTTTCACAGACAGAGTGAATTAATGGAGAATGTCACACTAATTGAGCTCTCTCACTTTGAAAGGAAACATGAGTGGTGGGGAGAAGCCTTCCCTCTATTAAGGAGAGGAGATGTCTCCCTGCTAGATTTCATTCTTCTACTTCCGCTCTAAGCAATCAGGGTCCAATCTAAGCCTGGGATGGGGAGTGGGTTGAGGGGAGATCAGATTTATACTGAACTTAAGATTAAATCCCAAATGGATCATCACCATACATGGAGGGGCTGTAACTATAAAATGCTTAGAAGAAAACACAGGTGTAAATCTTCAGGATCTTTGGTTAGACACAGCCTTCTTAGATACAACACTAAAAGCACAAATGACAAAAGAAAAAATAGACTGGATTTTATCAAAACTTAAAACTTTTGGGCTTCAAAGGACGCTATCAAGGAAGTGAAAAGACAAGCCACACAATGAGAAAAAGTATTTGCAAATCATATTATCTGACACCCAGAATATATAAAGAATGCATACAACTCAATAATTAAAAGACAACCTAATTTAAAAATGAGCAAAGATCTAAATAGCCATTTCTCCAAAGAAAATATACAAATGACCAATAAACACACAAACAGATGCTCAACATCATTAGCCATTGGGGAAATGTAAATCAAAACCACAATCACATTTTTCTTTAACCTCCCAGGACAGTTATAATAAAAAAGACAGGTAATAACAAGTGTTGACAAGGATGTGGAAAATTGGAACCTCCATACACTGTTAGTAGGAATGTAAACTGGTGTTGCTGTTTTGGAAAATGCCGGACTCCTGCTTTGCCAGGAGTCTAGTAGTTCCTTAAAAAATTAAACATTGAGTTACCATATGACCTAGCAATTCCATCCCTAAGTACATATCTAAGAGAAATGAAAAGATACTTTCATGCAAAACTTGTACACAAACATTCATACCAACATTATTTATAATAACCAAAACAATGGAAACAATCCAAATGTCCATTCACTGATGAATGGATAAATAAAATGTGGCCCATCTATACAAAAGAATATTATTTCGCAATCAAAAGGAATGAAGTACTAATAAATGCTATAATGTGGATGAACTTTAAATCATTATGCTAAGTAAAAGAAACCATAGAATATCTATATCTATATCAATAGCTATATCTATACCTATCTATCTAGAGGTCAACATAGTAGCTGAGCCAGCAAATATTTGTGATACAGAGTGCAAAGTTCTACCTCAGTGATAAACCCTGAACGTTGCAGAACAGACTGGAGGTGGGGAATCAATGACAGCTTCATGCAGTTGATGTTTTGGGTCAGTTTTGAAGGATGAGTTGGCATTAGCTAAATGGTGAGAGTGGAGAAAGAGCATTTTTTGTAAAGCAAACAGTATGTGGTGAGTGCAAAGATAAAACATTCACTCAAGGAATATTTACCAAGTGCCTACTGTGTGCTAGACACAGTGATGGGTGCTGGGATTCTGTAGTGAAAAAGATTCAGGGAAAAACTCTTGGGCCAGATGTCCACACTGGACCAGTTAGCCAATGATGGGGATGAGAAATAGGGAGATACAGCAGAAACATGGCTTCTGGGAGTAACTCTGGGTGTTAGGCAGACAGTTTGTATAAAGAAAGTTTCCCTGTAGAAAACATAAACCTCAACGTGTGTCCCACTGGGGCTATGTGGGCAAGGGCTGCATGTCCAGGGCCTCATGTTGGGATCTGTGTAGTGTTGACAGCTTTTGCTGGATCTCCTCCAAGATACACACCCCTGACCTTCCCAAGATGCAACTGTGCCACCATGAGGTGGACAGTGAGTAACTGGCCAGGGCAAAGGGTGCTCTGAGTATGAAGGAAGCAGGGATGATGAGAGTGCAGCCCCCTGAGAGCCCGACCTGGGGACAATTGAGCCAGCCCCAAAGGAGGCAGGCATGATATGAAAGACAGATGCCTCAAGTGTAAATGTATCTCTGCTTGCCAGCTCAACTGTGCCTCAGAGTCATTTCCATGAAATTACCACCCCAAGGTACTAATAAAGTGATCTGGGAGACAGTCAGTATTTTGCATAATTTTCAGAAAGCCAATACTAAGTGGAGACTAGGATTGATTCCCTTGCATCTTCTATGAATAATAAGAGCATGTGGATGAACATGTCTTCATAAGAGCAGAGGCTGAGGGACACCTGGTGGCCCCCTGTTGAGGAACCAGCCCTAGGGATCCTCTGGAGTGGCCCAGAAGGAGGAGAAAACTCCTACTTTCAGAGTTTTGCTCCAAAATTGGCCTATGTCTGGGTTGGGCAGTGTAACTACAGCATCTCCTTGGCTCTGGGCTCCTTCCTTGAGCTCACAAACATGTCCAAGCCTCATTCTACATTATAAAAGCCTCCCTCACCTGCCTCAGTTATTGCACTATCTCTCTACTCTCCTTCACAGTCAGACTTCTAAAAAGAGTTGTTTGCATTTACTGCATTCACTGTCTCACCTCAATGGTTCTCATCAAAGTCATTCAAGCTATATCATCTCACCCAGTTAAAATGACTTTTATCAAAAAGACAGAAAATAGCAGATGCCAGCAAGGATTCAGAGAAAGGCGAATGCTCAAACACTGTTGGTGGGTATGTAAATTCATACAGTCACTATGGAAAACAGTATAGACATTACTCAAAAAACTAAAAAGAGAAACAGCAGTCCCACTGCTAGGCATATATCCAAAAGAAAGGAAATCAATGTATTGAAGAGATATCTGCACTCTCATGTTTATTGCCTATTTACAATAGCCAAGACATGGAATCAACCTAAGTGTCCAACAATGGATGAATGGATAAAGAAATTATGGCATATATACACAATGGAATATTATTGTGCCAAAAAAAGAATGAAATCCTGTAATTTGCAACAACATGAATGGAACTGAAGGACATTATGTTAAGTAAAATGAGCTAGGCACAGAAAGACAAATGTCGCATGTTCTCATTTATATATGTGGGAGCTAAAAAAATTGATCCCTTTGAGGTAGTGAATAGAATGGTGGTTTCCAGAGGCTGGGAATTGTAGTGGGAAGGAGGGGATAAGGAGAGGTTGGTTAATTGGTACAAAAATACAGTTAGATAGAAGGAATAAAATCTAGTGTTCAGTAGCACAATAGGGTGACTATAGTTAACAATAATTTATTGTGCATTTTAAAATAACTAGAAGAGTAGATTTGGAATGTTCCCAACACAAAGAAATGATAAATGTTGAGGTGATAAATATTCTAGTTACCCAGATTTGATCACATTGTATGCTTGTATCAAAATATCATATGTACCCCATAATTGTGAATAACTATTATATATCCATAAAAATTAAAAATAAAAATACTTTAAAAATAATTTTTTAAAAAGTCATTAAAGCCGCAACCAATCCCTTATCTTCCTTACCTCTCTGTAGTATTTAACACTCAGGTCTACTCTCTTTGGAAATCCTTTTCCTTTCACTTCTGTAACATCACCCTTTCTTGGTTTTATCTCTCTAATCTCTCTGAATCCATCTTTTTCACTGAATTTTCATCTACAGCCCATCCCTTAAACGCTGTTCACGCAGGGTTCTGTCCTTGGCACCCTTCCCTTCTTGCTCTGGGTGACCTCGTCCATTCCTTTGGCTTTAACCAATTCCCCACATGCTGACAACTCCCAGCTCCATAGCTCTTTCCTGAGTTTCCAGCTTTTATATTTTCCTAGTACCTGGATACACCATCGTCCCCAAGTTCAATATTTATACAATTGAACTCATCATCAACTCCTTCAAATTTGCACCTGTGATGTTCTTCAGTTTGGTTGGTGGCAAGACTCTTTTACTCAGATACAAAAACAAGAAATCTAAGTAGACTTCAAGCCAATGAATCTCTACATCTAATGCCAAAAACAACTTACCTCTAATTTGCTGTTATCTTTCTATTCTCGTGGATTTCATGACAGTTGCTAACAGGTTTCTGGCTCTTCATCTTTCCTTCACTCTATTCCATCCTCCATATTGTTCTCTAAGTGATCTATTGGAAACAGAAATCCATGACTCTATCACCTGGTTGAAAATCCTTCAATGCTCCCCATTTCCCTCAGGATAAAATTCAAATCCTTGACCCTGAATCTGTGATGAAGGCATGACCCTGGCCCTAATCGTAGCCCATGGGGCCTGATGGGAAGTCTGCAGGGGGAGGGTTGGGAGTGGCACTCTTCACTACTAAAAGGGGTGCACAGGAGCAAACGCTCTTCTTCTTTGAAGAGGAAATGTCTGCTGTGACACCTGAAAATGCTCTGGCCATCTCTTACCCATGAGGGAAGACACTGCAGAGATGACGAGGACAGAAGAGCAGAAAGACAGGAAGTACTTGGGTCCTGCGGATATCGCCGAGCCGCTGAATGAAGCAGCTGTAGAATGGCTTACCTCCAGATTTTCTGAAGCAGGAGATAATAACGTCCTAATTATTTAAGCTGCTTTAGTTGGGTTGCCTGTTACTAGCAGCTGAAAGTACTCTAATTAATACACATAGCATGTGTTTTAAAATAAAGAAAATACCAAAGCTTTTGTAAAAATGAAGTCTTCTATGACCCTCTTAGGAAGAATTAGGTCTGAATGCTTGTATTGTTCACATAGCAATAGGTACCTTCCTCTGTTGTGGCATTCGGAACCGAATTTTTGTTTTGTTTTTAGATATCTTTTAACTTATTACAGCTAAGTCAGTTATTGCTGCAATGAACAGCCAAGTGCATTCCCAAATTCAGTCTCCTACTTATTCAAACACAAACTTTCCCACCCCTAAGAGCCACAGCCAGCCTGCTCTAGTCCTTAGGTCAGTGCAAGGAAGATAATATAATAATAGCTAGCCTGCTACATTCTGCAGAGAGCTGGGTGTCACAGCTCATCTCTGCTGAAACATCTAGTTATGCTGGGCTGGTTGTCATGGAAACACAGCTGATGCTGTGAGCATATGGCCTAGAGCCTCTGTCTCTTACATTCCCAGCGAGGGAGAGGAGCTGGCACTTGAGAACAACACGACAATGTCTTATATTATCTGTTGTGCTTGTTGGATGAAGGGGGAGAACAGATAACTGTGGAGAGGGCTGAGTTGCAAGTGCTGTGAGGAATTAAAACTTAGAGGGCTCTGGTTCCTCTGTGAACAGTCCCTCAGTAAGGCCTGTGCACCTAAAATGTGGGCAGATAGACCTGGAGGAGTGGTGAGGAGGAGGTAGCGGAACAAACATAAAATGAATACTCACTGTGTGCCAGATGCTATATAACATATAATAACAATAATTAGCATTTTTGAACCTAGTAAGTCAAGGTACTTTACATCATTATTTCATTTAATCCATATGACAATCCCATGGGATGGATTCTATTATTCTCTCAAATTTTCAGGAAAAAAAACCCAAAAAACACAAAACTCAGTAAATAATTGCCCCAAGTCACACAGCTAGGAAGTGATAAGCTCAGAGTTGTCTCTCTCTAAAATATCTATGTGAACCTCGCTATATTGTCCTCTACTGTGATAAGTGCTTTGGATTTGTTATTTTGTTCAAATGAACTGCATAGATATTAGACTTCTGTTTTAGTCTATTCACTGCTATCACAAAATACCATAGACTGGGTGGCTTCTCAACAGCAGAAATGTATTGCTCACAGTTCTGGAGGCTGGAAAGTCCAAGATCAAGGTGCCAGCATGGTTGGGTTCTGGTGAGGGCCAACTTCCTCATAGCCAGCTGCCTTCTCACTGTAACTCATATGGTGGAAGGGGTGAGGGATCTCTCTTGGGTCTCTTTTACAAGGGCACTAATCCCATTTATACCTAATCACTCCCAAAGGCCCTGCCTCCCAATACTATCACCTTAGGGGTTAGGGTTTCAACATATGAATTTTAGGGAGGACACAAACATCCAGACCACAGCAATTTCACAATAAGCTTATAAGATACAGTGCAAAGTGCTTGTCTGAAATATCCTTACATATAGGAGATAAGAGTCTTTCGAACTGTTAATCATAATATAGTATAATTCTCATCATAATTTGGTAAGGTAAGAACTATTATATCCATTTACAAATGAGGAGTCTTATACTCAAGGTGATTAAGCAACCTGCCCAAGGTCACATGGCTGGTGGTTAAGATGTAAACAAAACCAGTGGGTGCCATTCCAAAGCCTATGTACTATCTGTTCCATACTATGCTTTAGGGCTAGGCAGGCTGCCACTTCCTGTCCACTGTGGCTTTAGTTGCCACATGGGGTTGATTCCAAAGCCCAAACCTCTCTTTGATCAAAAGACCCCCATATTCAACTGTGTTCTCAGTTTCATAGGCAAACTCAGTCTGCCCAGACCAAACCGAACAAAACACAAGCATCACAATTGGAAAACTCGCTATGTCCAAAGTTGAACTAAAGCTTCTTCCCCCTCACCCCAAAAGCTACTCCTCCACTAGTACCCTGATCTCAGTAAATGATATCATCATTCACCCTGTTGCTCATTCTAGGACCTTTCTTTTTTCACATTTAGTCCATCATTGAGTCCTGATGGTTCTAACCCCCATTGGTCTAGTCTCCCCACTGCCCTAACCCACGTCATTATGTTTGTATTACTGCAAAGCTACCCAATAGGCTTTCATGCCTCCACTCTGCATCCTTTCAATCTGGTTTTCATCACAGCAGACTCTTACCCTATTATTCTTTGGAGAATGCCCAAAAGCTTCACCACAGCTTAGACAACATATGATCTGTTGGCTGTTCGCATAGCATACTCTACTTTTCCTTCACAGCAACTACTGTCACATTTATGATCAGCCATTTCATTAATTATTTGTATGATCATCTGTTTGATGTGTCTCTACGTTAGAGTCTGCATTCTAGTCCTCACTCTGCCACTAACTGTCTGCTGGCTGCAGCAAAAAGCAAGATCATTGCTTTTATGCCAGTCTCTATTGTAAATCTTTGTTTATGTATCTGTGTCCTCAGATGAACTGAGTTCCTTTGGAAAGAACTGGGCTAGAAACCAAGTCTGCCTGACCTCAGAACCTAAATTTCCTAATTCTTGCAGCAGGACAAGAATTAGGAAAACAATTGCGTAGATAAGGAAACTGAAGCTCAGAGTGGCAAAGTGACTTGCCCAACATCACACAGAGCCAGAGTGAGAACTGGCTCCAGTCCAGGGCTTGTTCCTTCAGCCGACTGTCTTCAAGCAACAACACCTGGCAGAGGCCAAGGGGAGGCAAAAAGGCTGTTCCCCGTCTCCCTTGAGTGTTGGCAGCATGACTACTAGACTTTGTGTGGTCTCTTTACTCCCCCTCCCAACCCACATCTGTATTAGTGCTTAGCTCCAGATGAGCTCTGCAGGTTGTCCTCACTGGTCTACTGCAGCACTGCCCCTGCAACGCAGGGGCCTTTGGGTAAAGGAGATATAGCCCTGTCAAGTCCCAGGGGACCCATCCAGGTGCTAGGTTATTCCCTTGCAGTCCTTAACTGCCATAACTTTTTCTGAGACCCATGTGGGCTCTGCTAGCCCACACAGCTCCTTAGAGCATATTTACAAGCAGGTACCCCTGAGATGGACAAATTCTAAAAGGCAGCTCCTCTGGGCTTCCAGTTAAAACATCCTCCTTTCCTCCAGCTGGCTCAGCCTCAGGTAGAGGATCCTGAGCCACCTCCTCTGCAGGTGTCCTCCTGGGGTTGACTCCTGCAAGGTACAAACTGCCTGACCAGAAGCTGCTGCTTGCCGGTAGTTCTCAGCCCTGGAAATTCTTCCACTTTTCTGGCTACTTCTTTTTATCTTGTGCAATGTGTCCAAAGCTTATTCACCACCTACTTGGAAAGATGAGATCTGTAAAACTCTGCCTCTACACTTACTATTGCACACCAACCTCCTAAATCATGGCTCTTCGCCCCTCTGGAGTTCATAATCTAAGGAAGGAGGCCAGGAGAGAATCCAACGTGGTTCTGGGGAATCCAAGTTGCATCAACTTATCTTCTCTTAGAATCAGACATGGGCACATTAATGGGCTCTTGTGGGCATAGACCCTGACTAAGGGATCAACCAAGATGGGGGATGGGGGTGAAGGGACTCAGGGAGAGGCAGTGAGTAAAGGGAGCCAAGGGCTTTGGACTGGAGGTCAGGAGCCTGTCGCTCCCGTGATGTGTGATTTGGGGCAGGTCTAGGCCCTTTGCTGGGCCTCTGTCTGCAAGTGGAATCTTTAAAGGCAGTTGCCCCAGTGACATCTAAGATCTCTGTCAGTGTAGACATGCCATTGTGGGATCTGTAAGGGGTTCATCAAACAAAGAGCAGAGTCTCCCAAAGTGTGGTTTGCACAGCCTGCTTATATTACATACTCATACCTGTTGCATAGCATGTCAGATGACCTTAGATGGTTAGAGGATGAACATCTTCTACTTTAATGGTTATGTATTCTTTAATAGAGTATATTAGGGAAAATAACAAATGCTTAAAGGAGTGATATATACATTTTTTCTTAGGAAATAATTTTTGTTATTTTTAAAAACTGTTTTTTAAAAATTCATTAACTAAAATTACATGTGGCATATAAATACAGCAAAACATGTGAGGGTGGTATGTAAATGACACACTTTGGGCAGTGTGGATTTAGAGATTATTTCATTTTCCCTGAGGACACTTAACTTGCTTAACCTTCTTCTCTGTATTAATCTTTTCCAATAATGAGCACAGCATATCCAATCATGGTTCGTTCATCATCTGTGAAACTCAGAACTAAATTAATTTACAACTCAATGTCAGAAATTTTATTGATCTTTATATTGGCAGTTATGTGCTCTCCTTTGCTTTGGACCTGATTTCCTTCCCAATTCCTAGTCATCATTTCACTATCGTCTTTCATTTTAAGCTATGGAAAGTAGAAAGTGGTGAGGTACCAGTATATCCAAATAACATTCAAAATTAGAGAACTAGCTGGGTGCAGTGGATTGTGCCTGTAATCCAAGACGTTTGGGAGGTTGAGGTGGGAGGATCATTTGAGGCCAGGAGTTTGAGACCAGCCTGGGCAACATAGCGAGACCCCATCTCTAAAATTTTTTTTTTAAATTAGAGAGCACCACCAGCCGGGGTGGTAGAACCTGGCTGTAGTCCCAGCTGCTTAGGATATAGCAAGATATAGCTTGATATAGCAAGACAGTGTCTTAAAAACTTAGAGAACTATCAAGTCCTAAAAAGTATACATCTGATGAGCAGGGACTGACTGACATTAGCTTAGTCTTTAATAATTTACAAAGCAGTTTGCACATACCCTTTTTTATATCCTTTTTGCCTTCATTAACAAGACTCACAGCTTTCTATTGGAATAAGTATTACCATTTTCCCCACGTCACAGATGGGGAAACGGAGGCACAAAACAGCAAGATGACCTGCTCATGGTCCCATGGGTTGAGAGTCAAATCAGGGACCTCCGACTCCCATTTTCACATTCCTTCTGTGTCACCATTTCTTTGCGATTTTGTCTTTTTAAAATGACACCTGCAGGCCCCTGGGTGGAAATGGAGGGGAGAACTGAAGCCCGTGAGGAATGCCAAGGGCTCCTGAGCATGAAGCACATGATCCCCGCCTGCCCTGATTACCGTGGCCTTGCTCGCTGGCCAGCGGGCCTCGCGGGCGGGCTGCCAGGGCGGCCTTGCCAGCGACCCACTTCACCGCGGCTCCGCGGCCGCCGCACGCGGGCTCCGGAGCGGCGGGCGCAGCACCCAGCAGGCCCCGGCCGGTGCAGGCTCCCGCAGAGCCGCTTCCGCCTGGTTTGCTTGGCTTTTCACAGGCTTAAAGCTTCCGAGCTCTGTGAGCACAGCCCGTGAGCACCCCTCGTCTGCAGCGCTGGCGGCAACCGGGTGCCCCGCTCTCTGTCCCGGCACGTTCCGGCTCGGTGCCCTTCCAGAGTCACGCATCCCAGTGCGTCGCCCCGGGCGGGCCTGGGCAGGGGTTGGGCGGGAGGCAGCCAAGGAGAGGGCTGTCTGCTGGCGCCCATCCGCGCGTCCGCCTGCCCTTCTTCCGATCTGTCCAAAGAGCTTCTGTCCTCTGGCCCTCCCTCCTTCTGTTACCTGCGCACTTCGCTCTCGGAGCAAAAGTCTTGGACTTAGCTCTCCTGGCTTCCCCAGCCACGGGAGCTTGTGGGAGACGTCGGGAGCGGTGCCAATGGTTCCCTAGGCATACAGGCAGTCAGCGTGTTTTTTGTTTAAAACCAAAAAAAGTATAGGGGGGCAACCCCTCCTCTCCCCACCCCTTTAATTACATAAGATATTCAATGTAGAAAAACACCACAAAAGACGAGGATAAAGGAAAAATACAAAACTTTTTTTCTAATCATCTCTGCCTCCCAACCCAAGAACAATCACTGTTAACGTGTTAGTGTCTGTCCTTCTAGTATTTTTATGTCTATAGTAGCATACATTGTTCTCTCCGCAAAAAAAGGGGGCATTATATTGTAGTTGCTATTTTGTAGGGGGTTTTGTTGTTTTGCTTAGCGGTAAATCATGAACGTTTTCTGTGCCAACCAATATTCTTCTACAATATGATCTTTAATGGTTGTACAGCATCACATTATATGGATCTATCATAATTTATTTAACCAATACTCTGTTGTTTGGCATTTAAATGGTTTCCATTTTTTTCCTACTACAACAATGTTGTGATAAGTATTCAAGAACTTAACATTTTCATGCCTCGTCTCTGATTATATTCTTAAAGTAAATTCTTAGAAATAGTGTTGCAGGGTCAAACAGAATGCACATGCATAAGGTTTTACCCCAGGAGTTCCACAGTGGTTTTAAAACAAAATTGTTATTTAACGTAAAGACAGCATTACAGCAAGCATTACAGCAACAATAATGAATTCTTCAAAAGAAACATCCACAGACTCTCTTCTCTAACAAATCGATTATTTTTATTTGTTCTTGTTGCTGTACCTGTCTATATGCAAAGAGGCTTTTTACATAGTTGTGTCTACAGCTATGTTAGGCTATTGTAGCTCCCAGGAATGCATGCTCACACTGGCTACAGTGTCTAATTGAAACCACTTAGCCAAAAGGGAACCAAGTCCCACTGAAATTCAGCAAAAGGGGCTGGAGTCCAGCTAAGCCTGTAGGATGGGACCTGGAAAGTTATTCTGGCTCTAAGGCAGCTCTCCAGAACTCTTGATCTTCACTTCAACTGCAAATTTCCTAAAGTTAGCTCCTCTTAGTGCTTTTCTTTCTTTCTGTGTCTACCTCTTTCTCTCCATTCAGCTGGCTGACTTCCTCATGCTCTACTCTGTGTATATTTCTCAGCCTAATGTTTTCTGTTTCCTTATAACACATGTAATCACAGCCCCATGACAATATAATCTATGCATCCTGTAAGCTTCAGCTCCTGATGTGATTTACCTGATTCTCTTGGTATTCCTCAATTCTGATTCCAAAGGATGAAAAACCTTATTAGCTCAATTTGCCCTATTGGAGCAGAGAATTTTACAACAAGCATCTCAAAAGATGTTGGCTACTCTGAATCAGTTGCCCGCCCCTGAGCCAATAAGCTGTGTGGAGAGAGGGGTCCTACAGCCACAGTGGTACAGAACCTCGTTGTGTAGGGCTGCTGTGCTCAGCAAGTGCCCGGGTCATTCAGTCCCTTAAAAGGTGATAGTGGCCATTGCAGGTGACTGGGTATTCATGTGTAGTACAATAACATAGATACAATTATGTATTCTAGGGTTTTAATTATTATGTCATGAGCACGTGAAGTCAATAATTGTACAGCTTAGTATAGGCATAATAGTTCATCCAGTGGATAGACTGTAATTTATTTAAGCACTCCCCTATAGATAGATGTTTAGATTTAGTTCTTTTTTTTAAAAAAAAAAACAGTTAGGAAAATTCTGTAATGAACAATTTGTCAATTTATATTTTTACTTCTTTTGGATTTTTCTCTTAAGGATATATCAGTAAGTAATGCTTTTAGCTGCAAGGAAAGAAAACTTCTCAAAATGGCTTTTAAAATAAGGGGTTATTGTTTTCATAGAACAAGAAATTCAGAGGAAGGTGGCTGTTGGCTGTGGTTCTCTTGAGCTTTTTCTGATGTTTATGTTCTCAAAATGGCTGCTGAAGTTCCAGTCATTACATCAGCATTCAAGGTAGAAAAGAGGATGAGATAACGCCAGTCAGGTCTGCCTTTTTGCTTTTATCATTCTCACATCCCCCCCCCCCATAGACATAGACTTATATCTCATTTGACTAGAATTGTGTTACATGGTCGTCTCCACCTGTAAGAGAGGCTAGAGAAACAAGGATTTGTCCCAATTTCTCTATTTGGAGGCAGCAAAGAAAAAAAAGTTGGTAATGTGTATTAAACCAGCCTTCCTGGTGCTGTCACAAGGGCTTTTCAAATGTGTTGAAGGTGCAGAAACCTTCTTCCTTCAAGCAGAATCTTGCCTGGAAGCCCATCTGGAAAAGCTGATGAAAGTGGAATTGCTCTGGTTGAAGTGGGGGTAGGGAGCTTACAGCTTTATGTGGTCAGCACTCTTAAGTATAACCCAGCAGAAGATAGATATTTCCTGCTTTTCAGCTGTCCAGCATCCGTATCATCTAGCCGTTAGTACCCAAGTCTTCTGTTTGGGGTTCCTCATCTGTGTGCAGACTTGGGAGGTAGTTTTCGTCTCCCATTCAGAAGCCAAAGACCCAGATTCTTCACCTTCATCTTCTGCTTTCTGGCAAAACCTGAGGCATGTGATTTAGGTTCAGTCAGTCAGACATTCTTTCCTATGTCTTTGAGTCACAAGCATGTGACAGCATGGGGGTGATCGGAAGTCATTTTCCTCTCAGCAGCAGTGCTGCATGCACCTGACTGTTCTTGTTCTGTGACCTGTGGTGTGGGCCCAGCTGCCTAGCCCTCTGGAATTGTCTTATTTCCTGTCTGTTTTCAGAACTTGGTTCTTGAGCTTCCCATTGATTCTGTGAGCCTCCAAATTTTCCCAGCACATTGCCTGGGTTAGTTTCTCTTGTTTATAGCCCCAAACTCTGGTTACTACATACCCTTCCTAGCAGTGCTACAGACAATTCTGTAGCACTTCTAGGACCATAAGGAGCACACTTTAAAATCTGCTGCCTTAGGTTAAATCCCTTGGAATGGAATTAAGGGACAAAGGGACAAAGGGACAAGTAGTTTAAAGTTTGTTGATAATTATTGCCAAATACCATTCTAAAAGTGTAAATTTACCTAACCACAAGCATTGGGTATTATCATTGTTTTAATTTTTGCTAGTATAATGACAGGGAAATGGCCCCTATTAATGTTTTAATTTGCACATGCTTGAAAATAAAAAGCTAGACATTTTTCCTTATGTTGACTTATAGTTACATTTCAACTTATGGAAGATATCTATTTATTCAAGCTTTCATTTTTCTTTTTATGATATGAACTTGATATAATTTAGATATTCACGCTTTGAATGTTTGCTGCAAACTTTTTTCCTAGTCTATTTTTCTTTTTCTTTTTATCTTGTTACTTTTCTTTGTACAGAAGCCTCACATTTTTATATATGAAATCTGTTCATCTTTTCCTTTGTGATTTCTTCTTTTGCTTCAATGCTTTAAAAGTTACCATTGCTTCAAAGATCTGATAAATTGTAAATTCAATTTCCTGCCAGTTTTTCTGTGGTTTGCTTTTTATATATTTAACTCTTTAATCTGTCTGAGAGATATTTTTGTTTATGGTAGAAAGGTATGAGTCTAAATTATTACTAACTTTTAGCTTCATATGCTTTTGTGAATAAGCCAGGCTTATTGGATGTTGTTTGTTTTGTTTTGTGTTTTTACTTTGCTTGTTTGGGGTTTTAGTAATGTGAAGAAAATTTTCCAGGGAGTGGTGGCTTGTTATTCAAAGAAATGTGAGTAAAATGGAGAAAGAAGGTTAGATGATTTAGATAGGAAAAAAGAGAAAGAACAATTGAAACAGAGAGAGAAAAGCTGAAATAGAGACTGAAACAGAAACAAAGAGAAGTGAAGAATCAAAAAGCAAGAAGCCAATGGAGAGAAATCAGATCTAGAGTAGGAGAGGGCTTTGTATCTCTCAGGCTGATGGTGGCTTGATGACCACTGCGGCTGTAGGGCTGACCAGCAGAGGCCGAGGCAATGTTGGGGGGCAGATCAAGGATCTCCCTCTGTCCCACAGCCCCCATCCAGTTTTAGGCGGTCCCTGGGTCTCGGGGGTCCACATTTACCATTTGGGGACCCCAATTTCCCCTTTATTCTCCAGCTGACTCCAGGTCTGGGGGACCTCAGGGGAATAGACAAAAATCTTTCCTCTGTCCTATCCGTAGTCTGCCTTCTCTCCAGTCTGGCTTCAGGCAGGGATTCCAGGAAGGATGAGATCCTGAAGACCAATCATTGAAAATGGCCCACAGTGGAGGCTGCACAGTCCAAATATCTCAGCCTGGCTCTGAAGCCCCACTTTTGCACCCCACATTACCTCCATCCAGTCTACTTCTTAGAGCTTAGCCCCACAAATCTCTCCCAGTATTCCAGCCAGCACCCTTTATTCACTGTTGCCTGTAGCTACTGTTGGGGTGAGGACTTTTGGGCTTAGTATATGAGAAGCACAAAAACATTTACTGAACACCTACTATGAGTGAGGCACTGGACTCGGTTCTCAATATAATTAATTAGCTTAATTCACGTAATGGCCTTTTGTGATGTTATCCTTATTAAAGGGGTGTTAAGTAATTATGCCCATCAATAAAGGGTAGATCTGGGATTCAAACCCTGGTCTTATCTAACTCCAAATCTTGTAGTTCTTTCCACTGCATTAAGATATTGGGCTTGGAGGCTGGGCATAGTGGCTCACTCTTGTAATCCCAGCACTTTGGGAAGCTGAAGCAGGAGGATGGCTTGAGCCCAGGAGTTCTAGGCTAGGTGACAGAGACCCTGTCTCTAAAAAAAAAAAAAAAGCTAAATAAAGATATTGGGGTTATACTACATCTCCACCAGAAACTGTCTTCCCTAGGATGTCTTCTTCTTTATCTCTGCCTATCCATGTCATCTTCCCATTACTCCAGCCTACAGGGCTATTTTCCATAGCCTATAGCTCTAGCTTCATTTGGCATTGAGGCCTTATTTATAGCCTGTCTTCTACTCTCCCTAAATATTGTGAGCTAGACGTGGTGCTATGCACCTGTAGTCCCAGGTACTTGGGAGGCTGAGGCAGGAGGATCGCTTAAGCCTAGGAGTTTGAGGCTGCAGTGAGCTATGATTGCACCACTGCACTCCAGCCTGGATGATGAGCAACACTTAGTCTCTCAAAAAAATAAAAAAATAATAATAAATTAAAAAAATAAATATGCGGTATTTTTGTCTTGTTTCCTCAATTGAGTTATAACCTGGGACTGTGTATTTTACTTCTTTGGACTTCCTGCATTACTTTGTACCATGCTGCCAACTGTTGGCTCATTCATTCACTCAACAAATATTTTCTGAGAAACTTCTATGGGCCAGGCACTGAGCCAGGGACTGCAAAAGCAAAATGATCTGTACTTTCAGGAATGTTCAGCTTAGTGCACATAAAATGTGTTTACTAAATGTTTGTCAAAAAATATTTTCCAAATCAGTTTTGGTAGACTCCCACTCTGTAGTATGGCCCCAGGTGCTGCCATGGTCCAGTTGCAGAAAGGAGTGGATCAAGAACTCTCTTGCTGATTCCTGTGCTCTGGCTCTGGCATGAAAATCTGGTAAAGGAGTCAAAGACCAAATGGCTTTCCTTCCTGCTTATTAGGGTAAGCAGATATGGACTTACCCTTTATCCAATGGTCGTATCAAGGTCTGGGTCTTTAATAGGTAGTGCTGAGGGGATGTTGGCATGTATCTTGCCTTGAGGTCAGATAGACCCGGTATCAAATTCACAGTCTGCTTATATGACCTTTTAGCCAGTCTCTTCAGTTCCCCAAGACTTCGTCTCCTCACCTGTAAAATTGGGATAGTAATAATATCTGCAAGTATACACAAGAGATTGTACCCATAAAGCACCAATCTCAAAGCAGGTTTAAAGGACAGGTGAGATGTTATTTATCATGAGAGATTCCAAATCCCCAACTGTGACTCTGGGCTCTTTAACACCTTCTCTGACTTTTATTTTTTCTACCTCCCTAGTTAATTACCACATTATCCCTTTTAATGCTCTAGGTGGCTGTTGGTATATATTTTTTGGACATATTGCAATTTGTAATTTTGTAGTTTGTAGTGTTGGTAGTTACTCACAATTACACTTACTTATAACATTATAAAAATAAATGTGTCTCTGAAGTGACTTAAAATAACTTTCTGAATATAAAATTATTTTTCTACATTCATTTTAAAAAAGTTTTAATTTATTTTTATGAATAGGTAAGATATTCACATGGTTCAAAATTCAAAAGGCACCAAAAAGTTTATATAAGAAAAGTCTCCCAGTTTCTTATTTATCCTTCTGGCAATAATCTATGTGATTATAACCAAACACTCATTTGTATATGCACCCCCTTTTCCACAAATGGTAGTGTATTATACATACTCTTTTGTATCTTGTTTTCCATTTAAATACATCTTGAAGACTGTTCCTAGTTATAGGAATTCCTTTTTTTTCTTTTTTGCTGCATAATATCTTACTGTATCAATGACCTTTAATTTATTTGACCCATAACCTAATAATGGAATTTAAATTGTCAGTCTCTTCCTATCACAAAAAGTGCTTCAGTGAATAGACTTATACATGTTATTTTGTATGTGTGAATATACTTGTTAAATATTTATTAGAATTACATTTGCTAGGTCAAAGCGCACATGAATTTGAAATGTTGCCAGACATTGCCCACTCCCAGAAAGTGTTTATATCTTGGTTGGAGTTCCCCCAGAAAAGCCTATCTCTGCGACAATGATTCTACTGCAAGTAGTATATTTGGGAGGTGCAGGGACCACCAGAGAGCTGGAGGGAGGGGTAGCGATGCAGGGACAGGAAGGAAACCATTAAAGGGATGTGTTATTACGCTAGCTACTGTAGTGGGTGACGACTGGAGCTCAATCCCACTGGGAAATTGTGAGAAATGGTGCGAACTATTCACTTTTGGATTCTCGTAATCAAAGGTGAGGGAGCTGCAGCTCTCAGGAGTCATAGGATGAAAGCTGCTCTGGGGGTTGGGAGGTGTGAGATGAGATAATTCCCTGGCCTGGCCTGCTGGTGGTGAGAATGAAATTCCACGGTTCAGAAAAATCTTCAGGTAGAAAGCTGAAATTCTATGCGGCACTGGGCTGCTGAATAAGGTCTTAGGACAGGGGTGGGGACCTTTTCATGTTGGAAAGCTGCATTAATTTAGCTGTAATCAAATAAGGCCACACTCAAGAAACTTCAATTTGATATACTTAAAAATGTACATTATTTTGTAAAAATCTAACTACTATGTACTTAATAATTTCAAAAAATGAAGACTATTTGTTAATTTTAAAGTTAACTAACCTTTAAATGACTTTGTTGTGTCTGCTTTTTATTGGAAAGCATTTGAATATTTGGTTGCAGCATGGAGGTCTGCAGTTTCAGTTGATTCTCTAGATGGATGTCCGTCATTTGTGACCTTAAGGGCGTCTTGATTTGGTTTAGGAAGGAGCATGAAGATTTGCAGCAATGAGTGGCTGAAAAGCAAGAAAGCATTTTTCAGGCATGTTGTCAAAGGCGTGGGTATTCTACTGCATTTTTCTATATTTCAATTGGATCTTTCTTAGCATGAAACAATGTCATCTACTGAGAGCTCAATCAATTCTATCTGTTGCTGTTTAGGTGCCTTGGTGATACCAACTAGGTGAGGCTGAAATGTTGATTTGAGTGTGACGTCATGATTCTCATGGTCAGTGAACCTTTCATTGTATTTTCCAATTAATTGGTCTACAACAGCTGCATATTCTTCAAACTGTTTACATACATCATCCTGTTCTTCGGTGACCTTTACTAACTGGGGAAAATGTTCATCTGAAATTTCCCTTTAAAGAAGTGTTCTGAAAAAAGATAGCTTTTTTCGAAATGTTTGGATTTTTTGCCACATATTATATATAGACTTTTACCTGGCAAAGAAATATTCAAGTCATTTTCATTTGACATGATATCACACAGAAATGCTGCATTCTTATAGAAATCTTCTTTCAATAATTCACATTGCTGATTCTGTTCTTTATACAATTTAACTATCTGTTCTCACAGAGATAAAATTTTGGCTAACATCTGTCCCTGTGATAGCCAATGCACTTTAGAATGACTCAGCAAATCCACACTGAATACCTCATCCTTCAACTTTAGCAGGTTATGAAACTGATGATGCCATGTTGCATTTGCACGAATATAGTTAACAATACTTATAACTTGTTGCAAAGTGTCACTTAAATGGCTTTAGCACAGAGATTTTGCTCATGCAAAATACGATGAAAAGAAAGAGAGCATCTGGATCTGTTAATACTTTATTATCTGTGCAATAAACCCTTCATGTTTTCCCGTGATGGAAGGTGCATATATTCACTAAATTTACCAAATTCAGTCCAACTTCACGACATTTACCGTGGAAGTTGTTGAAGATATCTATTCCCCATGTTCTGTTTGCAAGAGTGCCCAAAGTGAGTAATTCTTCATAACAAAGAAAATCTTCTGTTATGATCTGAATGAAGTATAAGACCTGCGCCAAGTCAGTATTAGTCGATTCATCCAAAGTGATTGAATAATATATATTTTCCTTTTGAAGTATTGCATGAAATTGTTCTGTTAAGTTGAAGGCTAATTCATGCTGCCAATCAGTTACGGTTCTCCTTGAAAGAAGCAGTTGTTTGTACTTTGAAATGTTACCGGGGTCTAAGCATCCTACAACTTTGACAATGCATTCTTTTACAATTTCTACATCACTGAATGGCTTCCTTTTTTTCCAGAGTATTCAAGCTACTTTATAAGTTGCTTCAGTGGCATTATTTCCAGGTCTAATTGCTGCTTGAAAGAATTGTCTTTGCTTTTGGTTTTCATCTTTTAATTTCTGCAATACAACCTTTCATGCCTCTCCAATTTAAAATATTTGGGGTACTTATGAGTGTTATAATGCTGATGAGCATTGAATTTCTTTAATGTTGATCTTGCAGTATAACAAAGCAAGCAAATCATCTTATCTTTAGCAGAAACCAGAAAATATTGTAATTCCCAGTCCTCATTAAAAAATCTGTTTTCTTCCTTTGGTATTCTCTTGGTCTTCTTTGACATGATGGGCTGTTAAGCAGACAGAATTAAAAAATATTGTTGAGCTGTGCAAGTATTCACAAATTCCACTTCAAACAGAAACACAGTGCACTGTTGTCAAAAGGTGATAACAGACTGGCGTACTCGAACCCCATAAACTCTCGCCAACCAGCCTCATGCAGTAGTGAGGGAAGTTAGAACTGAATCATGAGCGTAGCAGCCGTCAATTTACTAAAGTTCTAATTGTGCTGGTCAATCTGGGGGGATTATTTCATTGAAACTTATTTTATTCTTTGGTATTCTAACATTCATTTTAAAAATAAAATAAAAATATAAAGGACAAACAAAAGTGTATTAATAAAAAAAAAGGATTTGTTCTGTAAAATTTGGATTCAGTCAAAAAGCCGCAGTGAAGGACCCAGAAGGCAGGTTCCCCACCCCTGTTTTAAGATATGGGCTGGGCTCAACCAGCAGTAAATGAAAGTGTCTCTTTCCCCAGACTTTTGCTCAATAGTGTTATCAAATATTTGATCTTGCTAATATTGTGGGGGAAAAAACAATACTTATAAGACAAAAAATAGTAACTCTATGTAGTTTCAATTTTCATATAATTCACATAGACTTTTAAAAAATTTAAAACTCACATCTAATACTTTCCTAATAAAGGACTCTTACATATTCTAGTAAATCATCCCACCCTCATCCCACCCTATAAGTAGATGTCATTGTTATTTCCATTTCAAAACACTAAAGAGAGGAGCTAAATTCCAAAGGAGCTAATTGATCTTCCCTAAACCAGTTGGTTTGTCGGTTTCTCTGTGGCTGGGATGGGTTTTCTTACTTTAAAACCCAGGCATGCTCTTTCTATTAATATGTCAAGCTGCCCTTTGAAAAAGCTTGTATCTTCTAAGTGGGGTAAAACAGAACAGCCACTTAACCTCTTGGTTTCTTAATCTGTGAAACAAAGAGTACAGAACCTCTACTGTTGGTGCCTACCAAGCATTCATTTACAATTCTGATGGCACCTTCATGTGGCTGTACCCCTTGCCCACTTATGGTCCAAATAGCTCACGTAGGGTTAACCCCACCTGTATCTCCAGGTACCTTGGGAGTATGTATAGAAACTTATGACTCAAGCATGGCCAATAAGAACATCACAACAGTTATTGGTTTGGCAGTGGGGGTTGTGGGTGTGGCTCACATGCAGCCATTGGAGCCAATGAGACTCAATTCCAGGTCCTGTTTTTGTTTGGTTTGGTTTGGTTTGAGTGATGTGGAAAGGAACAGTTCAGAGAGAGACTATCCTTTTCTTTTGTTCAGAAACTGCTTGGGGCAGTGGGGTTCTCAAAATGTGGACCCAGACGATGAGTATCAATATTATCACCTGGGAATTTGTTAGAAATGCCATTTCTCAGCTGTTACCCAGACCTACTGAATCAGAAACTCCAAGGGTGGGGCCCAGCAATCTGTGTTTTAACAAGCCTTCCAGGTGATTCTGATTCATGCTGAAGGTTGAGAAACACTAGCTTAGGGGAAAGAATGTAAGTGGAGCCATACTGCCAACATCAGGGGAAACCCTGCCTAAGACTAGAGCTATATGGAACAAACACAGCTGAGAGATACAGAGAGTGAAAGAGTGCTGAAGACATCATTTCAGTCTCTGAGTCTAGTTATGCTTGAACCTACATTTCAGTGTTGTATCATTTAGTTACATGAATCAGTAAATTCTCTTTTTATTTTTTTTTGAGACAGTCTTGTTCTGTTGCCCAGGGTAGAGCGCCATGGCATCAGCCTAGCTCACAGCAACCTCAAACACCTGAGCTCAAGTGACCCTCCTGCCTCAGCCTCCTGAGTAGCCAGGACTACAGGTGTGAGCCACTATGCCCAGCTAATTTTTTTCTATTTTTAGTTGCCTGGCTAATTTTTGTTTATATTTTTAGTAGAGACCGGGTCTCACTCTTGCTCAGGCTGGTCTTGAACTCCTGACCTCAAGTGATCCTCCCACCTCAGCCTCCCAGATTGCTAGAATTACAGGTGTGAGCCACCATGCCTGGCCAATAAATTCTCTTGTTCACATGTTGAGTATCCCTTGTTCAAAATGACTGGGACCAGAAGTGTTTCAGATTTTGGATTTTTCAGATTTTGGAATATTTGCATTATACTTACCAGTTGAGCATTCCCTAATCTAAAAATCCAAAATCTGAAATCCAAAATGCTCCAATGAGCATTTCCTTTGACGTTAGGTTGATATGCCAAAAGATTTTGGAGCATTTCAGATTTTGAGTTTGTCATTGGCAACAAAACAAGTTCTGGCTATCAAGAGGAACATTTATTTTTCCTTATGTTTCTAAGTGGAAAGATTCCTTTCCAGCAGTGGTTCTCTAAGTGTGGCCCCTAGATAAGCAGCATCTCCAGGGAACTTGTTAAGAAACAATTTATCAGGCCCCACCCTGGCAGAACTGAATCAGGGCTCTGGGAGTAGAGCCCAGCAATCCGTGTTATAAGCCCACCAGGTGATTCCGATGCCTCCTAAAATTTGAATATCATTAAAGTAGGACTCCTAGCCTCTTTCACCACCCCTTATTTATTCTTCCCCGTGAAGAAGGTATGAATTACCTTATTGGTGAGTTTGGAAGAATGATCTGGGCATGCTCAGTTTAACGCTTCCCTTTGTTGTCTTTGAGAGCCAGCCTGACTAAGGGGGACAGTTATTCCATTCCTCTCTGTGCCACAATTTGTACAGGGGCAGATCCCCATAAGATGAGGACTGCAGTTCTTCCAGCCCTGCCTCTAACTAGGTGGTAGATTTATTCCGGAACAGTATAAGAAAGCCCATTTGGCCTCACGTCTAAACCATATCCTCCAGTCTAGCTCTTATCAGTAATAAAGCTGACATTTGGATCCCCACTTTTTGCTTTTCTTTGCCCTATTTCTCAATTGGTTCAGAACTGGAGTGAGAAGAGAGCTTTTATTTAGTGGGCCTGCTAATGCCCCAACACTTGCTAATAGAGGAGGAGTGGAGTAGGAGACCTCTCAGGCCCCTTCCCCCTTCTAGCATTCTAGGTAGGACTCCATGTCTCACACTCTCCCTCCAGGGGTCCTGAGTGTTCTGGTGAAGAAAACCTTGTTTGTTCTCACCAGACTACTGTTGTTGCACCTGCGGGAGACAGAAGTATCCCTTGTCCCATGGGGCACAGGAGGGAAGATTGCAATCACCAAGCATTTCCTTTCAGTTCTCTCCTGAAACAGTGTAATTCTGTGGGGCAGGAACAGGGCTTAGAAACCACTGCATTTAAAAAAGCTTCCTAGAAGCTGTCCACCTTGTTTTATCACCAGGTTCTGCCAGCTGTCTGACCCAAATCTATGTGGCTGTTCTTGAAGTTGTGTCCACTGTTCTGGAGTCTAGAGATGTCTTAGTCTGTCATTTGAAGAAAAAAAGGACTTCCCTCTTCTCCCTTCTATTTTTTTGGTCTTTTCTGAGTTTTTCACAAGTCTTTAAAACAGCCCTATTCACAGTCCTGGTAAGAAGTATGGATAAAAGCAAGACCTGTTTGGAGCCCTAAAAACCAGGCCTGGGTGCTACAGAGAGCTTGATTTTCAGGGCCCAGTCCCCTTAGAGCAGTAAGTATGCATTTCTTTGGAAAGCTGCTGCAGAGAAGAGACAAACCAGCCATCACAGTTGAACCTGAGTGACTGAAGGTGCCATAAATATTTTCTATATATTGACCCCTCATTCTCCGGCTTCCTAGAATAGTTACCTCTCCCTTCCAGATAATTTAACTACCACATATTTTTAAATGGTTAAATCATATATGTATAACTTTGGCATCTGCTTTGCTAATGTCATTAATAATTGTTCATAAACATAATTTTATATTTTTGTCATTAAAAAGAAATAGAGATTGGACTTTGTTAAAATTAAAAACATGTGCATCAAAGAACGCCATCAAGAGAGTGGAAATGCAAGCCACAGGATGGGAGAATATGTTTACAAATCACATATTTGATAAGGGTTTAATATCCAGAATATATAAAGAACTCCTGCAACTCAACAACATAAAGAGAAACAACCCAATTAAAAAATAGGTAATGCCCGCCACGGTGGTTCATGCCTGTAATCCCAGCACGTTGGAAGGTTGAGGCACAAGAATCGCTTGAGCCCAGGAGTTTGAGACCAGCCTGAGCAACATAGCAAGACCTCATCTCCACACACACAAAAAGTTAGCTGGGCACGGTGGTGTGCACCTGTAGTCCCAGCTACTTGGGAGGCTGAGGCACGAGGATTGATTGAGCCCAGGAGTTCAGGGCTACAGTGAGCTATGATTATGCTACTATACTCCAGCTCAGGTGATAAAGTGAGACCCTGCCTCAAAATAATAAAAAAAAAATTGGCAAAAGACTTGGATAGACATTTCTCAGAAGAAGATATACAAATGACAAATAAATCTGTGAAAAGATGTTCAACATCATTAGTCATTAGGGAAATGCAAATCGAAACTATAACGAGATATTACTTCACACCTACTACGATGGCTGTCATTAAAAAAATGGGAAGTAAGAAGTGTTGACAAGGATGTGAAGAAATTGGAACCCTCATACATTGCTGGTGGGAATGTAAAATGATGCAACTGCCGTGGAAAACAGTATGGCTGATCCTCAAAAAGTTAAACATAGAATTACCGTATGACCCAGCAATTCCACAAGTAGGCGTATGCCCAAAAGATCTGAAAACAGGAACTCAAACAGGTACTTGTCCATGAATGTTCATAGCAGCATTGTCCACAATAGCTAAAAAGTGGAAACAACCCAAATAAATATTCATCAACAGATGAATGGGTAAACAAATAGTAGTATATTCATGCAAGGGAATATTATTTAGCCACAAAAAGAAATGAAATATGAATATGTGTTACAACATGGATAATCTTGGAACAGCATGCTAAACAAAATAGACACCAAAAGACAAATATTGTATGATTTTACTTATATGAAATGTCTAGAGTGGGAAGAATCCTAGAGACAAAGTAGATTAGAGGTTATCAGGGGCTGGACGTAGAAGAGAATGGGGAATTATTTTTTAAAAAGAAAGAAAGAAAAAGAAATAAGAAAGCAACTTGCTACTGTTAGAAAAAGGAAAAAGAAATAAAGAGAAACAAAAGATAGAAAATAAAACTCACCTGTGATCTCACTAGGATAACTGAATATTCTGCCAGTCCTCATCCTTTTTTAAGCACAGTGGTTAAGTACAAGATATCTGGAGCTCATACTTCCTGAGTAAAAATATGCACTCTGTCATTTACTAGCTATAGGACATCTCTGTGCTGCAGCTTTTTTTGTAAAATACAAATAATAATAGAACCCACTTCAGATGTTTGATTTATGGATTAAATCGGATAATGCTTTAAGTGATTAGCCTGGTGCCAGGCTCATGGTCAGTGTTTGATAGCTTATCTATATCTATCTTTATAACTGTAATTACACTGTATTTAGTGTTTTGTATCCTACTGTATTTGTCCATTTGGGCTGCTACAACAAAATACTTTAGACTGAGTAACTTATGAGCAACAGACATTTATTTCTCAGCGTTCCAGAGGATGGGAATTCCAAGGTCAAAGTATCAGCAGAGTCAGTGTCCGGTGAGGGCTCTCTGCTTTAGAGATGGTGCCTTGTATGTATCCCCACGTGGCAGAAGGGGCAAATAGGCTTCCTCAAGGCTCTTTTATAGGGGCACTTATCCCATTCATGAGGGCAGAGCCTTAACAACCTAATTACCTCCTAAAGCCCCCACCTCTTAATACTACTATCACATCAAGGATTAGGTCTCAGCATATTAACTTTGGGGGGCACATTCAGACCATAGTATCTACCCTTCTCATTTTCCTATACAGGTACAAATTATTTTTAGTGGCCACATAGTGTTCCATACTATAGCTGTTGTGTCATCAATTTAACCAAGTCCATGTCATTGAATATACAGGTAGTTTTCACTTGTTCATTATTTTTAAAAAGTTATGGTAGATACCTTTGCTTGATTCTTCCTAGCAGCCATGCCTGAGAAGGGTGATATGACTGTGGGCTTGCTCAACTTTCTGGGTTCTTGGGCTCCCAAGGCAGCGTGTTACATTGACATGGGCCCCAAGCCAGGAGACAAAAACCTGAATTCCGGTCATGCTTCTTCTCCATCTCCAGGTGATGCTGGGGACTGCCCTTCTCTCTCTGGGCCTTTGCTTCCCTGTCTGTTAAAGGGGAGCTTTAGAGGGAGTGAACTCAGAGTGTCTCTTCTGCTCTAAGGCTCAATGATTCTTAGATTTTCCCCCACTAAGCTGTGGATTCCTCCAGCTCCATCGTGGCCTTCTTCAGAGCTGTGTGTGCGCACACGCTCGAGCGTGTGTTTCAGTTTCTATTCTTAGCAGTGTGATCTTTAAACAAGGAATAGATTTGTGCTTCTGTCTCATCTCAGATGCACGCAGCTCCTGCTGGGCTGTTTCATTCTCCTCCAGCCATTCATTCACATTAAAGGCAATGGCCCATTAAGGAAATAAGTGGATGATGCTCCTCCATCACCGGCGGTAATAAGGATCGCAGGCTCTCTGATCTGGGGGATCTCTTTGGTCACCAGGCCTCAGCTCTGTCTGACTCAGCTATAGCTGAGGTCAGGGGAATCTTGGTTTTAGCACCTCCCTCTCCACTCCACCCTCGGATCCTTTCTCTGGGATGGGCCAGGGATGCTATTCAGTCACTAGTGGTTTTTATTGGTGAGTAACCAACATTCCAGATGAGAAGGTCATTGTTTGTCCTGAGATAAAGAGTAGATACGGATGAGTCTACTCTCCTTTCAAGAGTTCTCATCCTGGCGGTGTCTCAGAGTTACTTTGGATATTTAAGTGTACAAATTGAGACTCTGGATCTGCACCTTCAGAGATTCTCATTTAGCAAGTCTGAAGTGGAGCCCAGTTTCTTCACTTTAAAAGACAATACAGGGGATTCAGGTGAGCATCCTCTGTGGAGAATATTGGAATATAAGTAGTAGGATTTGCAAACTCTTAAAGCCCACTAATGCCAGGCAGGTAACATCAGATGGGCGTATGTGATAGAAGAGTGCTGGCAACTCTGATGGACAGAAGCATCCTACCTTTTCTGTAGGGCAGGCAGCACTTACCTCTAGCTGGCTGTTGCCAGATAATGCCAGCCCAGTGTTGCTAGATATTCCATTTAGATTTTTTAAAGAAGAATTAAATATCCAGATTTGTTAGAGAAATGTCCTATTTTAAAATATTGGCAACGCAATTCAAAATTTAAACAAAAAATGTGAATTGTAGGCCAAAACATAACTGCGGGCCAAATCTGGCCCTGAATCTGCCTGTTGAAATCTCTTGACAACACTTTAGCCAGACAATCGCTCAAGTTAAGTCAAAATGATGCAGTCAACAGCCCTCTTGACTGGCAGCATCACACTGTCTCTGTGATGTGAGTCTCTTTGGGGTTCTGGCTCACACCCAACTTGGCATGGGCAAAGTGTGCTGAGTGGGGAGGAGGTGGGGAGTCAGAAGACCTGTTTCCTAATCCCTGCTAACAACTTGATAGGTGACACTGGGAAAGAAATTCTCTCCCTGGTCACAGGATTTCTTTCCATAAGGTAAGAGGGATGATCTCTATTGTTCTTTCCAAAGTTCTAGGTCATTCTTCTTATGAAGATTTAGGTACTTATTATCTTCCAGCTACTTGGAAAAAAACCTTTTCAGATTAAGTTGAAAATTCACCTTTAATTGGCTTGAGTGACAACTAGTTCTTTCTCTCCCATATTCTCCTATGTCTTCAGTGATTTGCGTTTGCAGGGAAGTTTCTTTTTGCTTTAGGATTTGGAGCTATTTTCTAAGGGAAAGAAAGCATTTTGGAATAGAAAGTCTGAGTGGAGTTGAGCATATGGGTTTCTTGCTTGCTGAATACTTGGTTTTGAGTCAAATAAAAAAATAAAGGAATGGAGTTGATATGTGGAACATTCTGAAGTAAAAAGCCACTTCCTTGAACTTGATAATTCAAATAAAAACTTTGTAATTGAATCTTTTCCCCTCATAGGTTTATTGAAATATAATTCACATACAATAAAATTGACCCACGTGGCTGTGTGTGGTGGCTCACATATGTATAATTCCAGCACTTTAGGAGGCCGAGGCAGGACAAGTGCTTGAGGCCAGGAGTTCAAGACTAGCCTGAGCAACATAGTGAGACCTTGTCTCTACAAAAAAAAAAAAAAAAAAAAAAAAAAAAAATTAGCTGGGCATTGCGGCACCAGCTGGGCCTGTAGTCCCAGCTATTGAAGCAGATCCCTTTTTTTTTTTTTCTGTTGCCCGAGCAAGTGCCATGGTGTCATCCTACCTCGTAGTAACCTCAAATTTCTGGGCTCAAGTGATCTTCCTGCCTCAGCCCCATGACAACAGGCACTCACCACCATGCCCGGCTAATTTTTTCTATTTTTAATAGAGATGGGGTCTTACTCTTGCTCATACTGGTCTTGAACTCCGGGCCTCAAGCTATCTTCCTGCCTCGGCCTCCCAGAGTGCTAGAATTATAGGCGTGACCTGACCTGGCTGAAGCAGATTCCTTGAGCCTAGGAGTTTGAGGCTGCAGTGAGCCATGATCACTCCACTATAGTCTGGGCAACAGAGTGAGATCCTGTCGCTGAAAGAAAAAATTCACCCACTTAAAGTATACAATTCAATGCTTTTTAGTATGTTCACAGAGCTGTGCAACCAACTCTACTATCTAATTTCCGAACATTTTCAACTCCCCAAAAAGAAACCCTTTATCTTCTATCAGTTGCCACAGTCCTGGCAACCACAAATCTACTTTCTGTCTCAATAGATTTGCCTATTCTGGATCTTTCATATAATGGAATCACATAATATGTGGTCTTTTGTGTCTCTCTTGTTTCACTTAGCATAGTGTTTTCAAGATTCATCCATGTTGTAGCACATATCAGAACTTCATTCCTTTTTATTGCCAAATAATATTCCATTGCATGGATGTACCACATTTTGTTTGCCCATTCATGAGTTGATGGACAATTGGGTTGTTTCCACTTTTTGGCTATTATAAATAATGTTGCTATGAACATTCACAAACAAGTTTTCATATGGACATATGTCTTCATTTCTCCCAGGTATGTATAACTAACTAGAGGTGGAGTTTGCTGGGTTGTATGGTAACTCTACACTTAACCTTTTGAGGAATTGCCACACTGTTTTCCAAAACAGTGACACTATTTTACATTTCTACCAACAGTATATGAAGGTTCCAATTTGCCATGTCCTCATCAACACTTGCTATTATCTGTCTTTTTGATTATAGTCATCCCAGTGGGTGTGAAACTGTATCTCAGTGGACTTTTGACTTTGCAATTGAATCTGTTCCTAATTGGTCTTAGCACATATGATCGTTCTTCAACTAATTGCTGTGGCCAGTGGAGGTTAGTAATCTTAGGTGAATTAAGGTCAACCCTTGGAGCTGGGGGGTAGGAGTCACTCGCTCCAAAATGACAGAGAGGAAATTTGGGGAAGGGGAAGAAGAAATGGATGCCTCGGGGGAAATAAACATATGGTTCCTATGTATGGGTTTGCTTGCTTGGTTTTCTGAACACTGTCTTGTACACAGGGATCATAGTGGTGCAGACAAGGAAGAAAAAAAATATCTTGGTCAGGACCCAGGCAGAGAAGAAGCTCAACATATAGGTTGTCAGAAAGGGGGTTTCTCCCTGGAAACTTTAGTCAGTGGGCACATATGTGCTCACTAGCTTGTATTTATTTCTGTTTCCTCTTTTCCTTTTACTGGCCAAACTATCGTCAGGCTTACAACCCGCTGAGTGCTCCTCCACAGAATACTAAGGAATTCATTACAATTGTTTTAGGACCAATACCTGATTTCCCCCACCCTAAATGATTGTGGCTGGTATAACTATGTTATTTTGCTCAGGGAATACCTTTGTTTCATTTGGATTTTCTTGAAGTTTGATAATATTTCCATGTCTTCTTGAAAGGAGAAAGATTTTGGATTGTACTTTAGAAGGGACAGGCATAAAGAGGACTCTTTACAGCCATCTTCTTGTTCGTGAAGGATTATGGGAAATTTCAGGGTTAGGCACACACTGAGAGGCATCCATTGGAGGCAGACAGATGGCCCTATCTCAGCACTTCCTTGACATGGGTTCCTCTTTCTTTTTTTTTCTCCTTTCTCTTTTCACGTTGGTAATACTATTGGTAACTGAAGTTTTTCTAGACACTACTGCTATGTAACAAATATCACCTCCCCCCGCCCCCCAAAAAAGCTGCTTAAAACAAGTCAAAGAGATTTGATAACTAAATGTAATGGTTGAACCTAGACTGGATCCTGTACTGGGGTGGGGTGGGGGAAAATGTTCTAAAGGACATTATTGAATTAACTGACAAAACTGGAATATAACTGGTAGATTAGACAAAGGTATTAATATCCATGTTAAATTTACTGAAGGAGAGAGAGAGAGACAGAGAGAAACAGAGAAAAACAGAAAGACAGAGAGAGGAGAGAATGATAAAGCAAGCAGCGAAAAATTTTCACAATAAGTGACTTTGGGTAAAGGGTGTATGGATGTTCTTTGTACTTTATATATTGAAATTATTCCCAAATAAAAAGCCTTTAAGAAGCACAATCAGCTTACAATTTTATTTTGCTCGTGATTTTATGCATCAAGAATTCAGGTAGGGCTGGGTTGGGCAGTTCTTGCTTGGGGTCTCTCATGTAGTTACATTACAGTCAGATGCCTGCAGGGGATGCAGTCATTAGAAGGCTGGGTGTCCAACGTGTCTCACTCAGATGGCTGGCAGTTGATGCTGGTGGTCTGGTGGGAGCTCAACCGGACTTTTGACTGGCATGCCTACATGTGGCCTCTCTAGCATGGCAGTCTTATGGTAGTATAGAGCTGTGATACTTGCTACATTTGATTGAACTGCCACACACACAGATAATCACCTTTTATTCGCAATCACCAGCATGTAATCTCCCCCAACTCATTCAAAATCATGTGACACAATTCTTTCCTCCTCAGCTCTGACTTTTGCATATGTCAGTTTCTTTCTCTGGAATACCTTTCTTCCAATTATTCATCTGTCTATATTATTTATTTCAGGGCTTTTAGGAAGCCTTCCCTGACTCTTGGGTGAATGCTTCTCCACTGGGCACATCTATAGCCCTTATCATAATGTCATAATTCTCCTGTTGTCCTGCCTGTCTCCTTCATTGGACTGTAAGTTCCCTGAGGGCAGGGAGCAATTTTGTGCATCAAAGCATCTCTAGCATTAAGCACAGTGCCTGTTATGCACTATATCAGTAAATACAAACTAATCTCTCGCACTCACACTCACACTCCTCATATGCAATACGGACAGATACAAAATCTGTCACATCCCCTCGTGCCCATGCAAGCTCAATCATTGTGACTTATTCCCCACACTCAGGCATTGTCCCATTCCTCAGGCACTGTCACCACCCCTTGCCCATCACACACTCAATTACTGTGACACAGTTCTATTCCTCAATCACTGTCACATACTGCTTTTCACACAAGTATGGTCACCATCTGTACTCTTAAAACAGGATATTTACTCTCCTACAAATTGAGTTAATATGCCAACAGCTCTATTTTTCACACGTCGTCACATACTGTATTTTTCATTCACGCAATCCCTGACATACACAATTATGGTCACACTGTCTTACTGTCTCCTTCCCACTTCCCCTTGACACCCACACTCTTTCACGCACACATTCACTGGCAGGGGATCGGCGACACGTCAGCGGGGGTCTGAAGCCTGGGTCAACTCCCGAACCTCGGCCCCAGGCGGGCGCGGCCCCGCCCCGCCCCGCCCCCTCATGCATATGCAGCACCTCGGTCTGGCAGCCCGGCCCCCAGACGGCCATTTGTAGCGGCGCTGGAGGCTGCGTTCGGCAGGCGCTGCGGAGACGCGTAGAGGAGCGCGCCCCCCGGCCGCTGCCGCCCCTGGCCGCTGCGGTCACCCCGCTTCTCCGTGCCTCGGGCGGGACCCTGCCAGCTCCCGGCGCCAAGCCGTCGCGAGGACCGGTCCTCCCCGCAGTCCCCGGCGCCCGGGACCCCCGCCCGGCCGCTCGCCCGTAGTCCGCCGACCGCACACGTCCCCGGAGCCGGGCCTAGGGCGGGCGGCGGCGGCTCGGCGCGGCCGGGCTGGGCTCGGCGACGTCCCCATGGCCGCGGCCGGCTGGCGGGACGGCTCCGGCCAGGAGAAGTACCGGCTCGTGGTGGTCGGCGGCGGCGGCGTGGGCAAGTCGGCGCTCACCATCCAGTTCATCCAGGTGCCTGAAGCGGGCCTGCCGGGGGCGCCGGGGCGGCGGCGGGCGGGGGCTCGCGCTACCTGTGGCGGGGCGGCCGCCGCGACCCCGCCCCGAAGGCGCCGCGCGGGCCGGGGCCCGGGCAGGGGCTGCGGCCGGGGGCGGGCGGGCGGGCGCGGGGCCGACTCTGCGCTCTTGCCCTGCGGCCGCGGCGCCGCGCTCCTGCCTGCTCGGCGCCCCGGGAGTCGGGCTTCTCAGGAATGTGGTCGGGAGGGCGGAGCTGGCAGGGTGGGAGCGCCGATCCACCTTATCGCTCTGGCCGAGGCCGGAGCCCTCTGGGAGAGGCAGCGCCGCGGAGCCAGGCTTCCTGCCCCGAGGGCTGGGGCGTGGGGTGCCGGGCTGGAGCCCGGCGCGCTGCCTTTCCCCAGCCTTCGGCCGCCTCCTGCACCGTCGGTGCGATCGTGGGGGCAGCTTGGCCGCGGCTCCGCGTGCTCTACCGGCTCTGCGCGCCGCCTGAGCCGGAGCTGCCCGCTTCGAGCAGTGTGTATGTCTTTGTGTGTGTTTGTGCTTTTCTTCTAAGTGATCTCTGGGGTAGTATGTCCGGGTGAGAGTGTGTGATAATGCCCCAGGGAAATGGTGGCTTCGAGGAAGTTAAAAATGTTCCCTCGTAGGGGTGAGAGCATTTCCTCGGAATTCCTGGTGCCTTCCTTCCTGCTTCTCGCCGTGCCAAGGTGAAGTTTGGGATGGGCCAGCCTGGCAGATGACCGAGTCGCGCCGAGCGTTCTGTGTTCTAACCACCCTCTCCCCCACCCCCAACCCTCTCTGGTTGCTACTGGCCAAAGTCAGGGGTTGTGGTAAAGAAGAAAAAGGAGGTGGAATTCTTCATTCTTAGAATTTGATCTTGGTGAGACGTTTGAGTGATATTTTTAGGGGATTTTTAAAACGAAAGCACAGATATCTCTCTGCTTTTGTCAACCTAGAAGGTGTGGCACATGCTGGAAGAGAACGGAGGTACCCCGTTATAACAGGTTAACAAAGATATTTTTACTATGTCAAGAGGGCTGATGGTGAAATATTATTCTGGCTTCCATTTCATCCATTTGTCATTAATTGGGATACTTGAATAGCTTTATTTCATTTCACTGAAGCTTTATAGTGACTTTAAAATACGGAGTATTGTAACATGTGATTGTCACCTTTCACATTGAGTAAATGAGCAGTAATTGCTGCTGTAATATTCCATGGCATTAAAAGCTACTGCTGAAACCTTTGTATCCAGGAAGAGAGGATATTTATGTTGTGAGCATTTACAGTATGCTCATTAGCGGGTTAAAAAACAAATCATAGAGGTGAGATTAGTTTAAGTTTACCAGGGTGCAGCAGCAGAGATGCTGTCTGTTATTTCTCTAAGGTGGACAGACTTTAACTGATGGCAAAGCAAAACAATTTATAGCTAACCCTTTCTTCTGGGACTAGTCTGATGGTTAGCGTGAGGTGAGGGGGGCAGTTGAGTTAGTGGGAGAACAATCCTGGGTTCCGGTATTCATAGTGTTACCTAAAAGATTTAAGCCACAAATATTTAAGGTTTTTTGAGGGAGGGGCCATCTGAATGTATTTGCATCCGTAAGTTAATTATTTAACTAAGGTGCTGGAACTTTTTGTTTTTGGGAAATAGTATTAGAAGCCGTTATGGTAACAGTAATTGCTATCTTCTTATGATTTTCTAGAATTCATTTGTTAAAGAAATAGCTCCCTTACAAATGGTATATAGTACCTAGATGCTTTAGATGATATCAAAGAAGTAAAGGAAGCAGGTATTCTTGAGAAAGATGTATATATAATGAGTCTGAGGTTTGAGTCATACAGGTTGAGTGCATGTGTCTTTTGTTCTGTCATTTATTGACTGTGAGAACATTGCCAAAGTATTCAGCCCCTCTGAGCCTCAATTTTCTCATCAAGAAAATGGGTCTTATATGTTCTTTATAACTTTTAGGTTATGAGAAAGATTGTAGCATTGTATCTAGCAATTAGTATGTGCTCAGTTAATGGTAGCTATTATCAGTATGTACGTGTACAGTTCTGTAGCATGCTTAAGTGCAAAGGGAATTCAGATTTGGAAAAGTTAATGTGAGGATTGACAAAAGCCCTGTGTAGGCTTGGTGGTGGGGAGAATAGAAATGTCATAAGTGAGTATGGGGGAGTCTTTGTAGCTCAGAGAGAGGAGACAGGCAAGGAGGAAAGTGGGATTGACAGGTGACTTGCAGCCATTAAAAGGGAGGAACATAGGCTTTGAAGTTGAGGAGACTTTCTGGAGAGGCAGGAACCAGACCACCTGGATGAAGTCTCAGTTCTGCTATTTGCTGGGTATGTAATCTTAGGCAAATTACTTAAACTCTCTGTGCCTCAGTTTCCTCCATCTATAAACTGGGGAAATATTAATACAATGTACCATATACAGCTGTGAAAATTGAGTTAATGTATGTCAAGGGTGTAGAACAGTGTCTAGCACAGTACATAGTAAAGCTGCATACATTATTATTACATTAATTTTAGTTTATGGAGCTAAAGTGACTGTTTATCATCTACAGTTATAGAGTTGCTATTTATTGTCTGACTCCTGGGAAGTTAAAATTCATTCCATTGTAATTGTCAGGCAGTAGTAACTGGTGGGAGAGGAGACAGATCATTTTAACAAGCAGAAGTCAGTTCTCTTTGTAGGAGATTAGGATGGCACAAAATGGTTTTATTTATTTTTTAAGGCTCCTGAAATACCACACTGTTTTTACACCTTTCGGTATATATTTTTCTGTTATGTAATCTCGAGCAGAAGAAATAACATAAACAAATTTGGGAATGGAGAATTTAAAAACAATGCCTTTAGCCTTTTCTTTGACCTTAGATTTAGTTGTTACCTTCTCTACATGTGAAAACCTGCAAAATTAGGAAATTAAGTTAATAAATTGAGTACCTTTTCCTCTTTAAAATTGAATAAAACAGGTCATAAAAATCAATGATAACAACATGAAGTATTGTGTTGTTAAAAATGCATGATCTCTTTGTTTCTGTTGCTCATAGTTTTTTAAAAAAAATATGTAAAGTTCTATTGGTAAATAGAACACCTAAATGATAAATAAACTCTAATTAGGAAATGATTTTAACTTTGTACAAATGGATGGGATGGGTGAGACATTTGGATACCTGGGGAGCTAGGTCTCCTTTATTTAGGTGACTCTGGATATCTCTGTTAATCTCTTCATGACTTCAGTTTCTTCATATAATGTTGGGGTTGGTTGAACAGATCTCTGCACCTTTGAAATTCTAGGATTCCTTCTAATTTATTTAACTAGCTGTGTGTCTTTGGTCAAGTGTCTTAGCTTCTCTAAGCCTCCATTTCCCCATTTGAGAAGGGAAAACAGTAATAGCACCCTTACAGTTTTTGGAGTAAGTAAAATAATGCGTGCAAATCATTCAATATAGTGCCGTCTACAGAGTAAGTAATAATGATTGTTATCTGGTTTTATTTGCTGCTGTTACTTCTGTATCTAGGTGTTCCTCCAAAACAAAATTTGTAGTTTATTCATTTTTTTCCTTGACATGTAATCTGTTCTCTTATTTTAAATCTTCACCACTCTCTACTCCTCCCTCCCACCCATACTCCCCACCTCACTTCTGTGTGGTATTTAGGTGATGAGCGTTGGTTACATTTTGAGCTGGGGGAAACTTCTTATCAGTTCAGAGTTGATTTTAAGAAATAATGGAGTAATCATTGGGTTTTTGGGTTAATGCTTTGTCTAGCATCTCTGAGAAGAGATCATACATGTTTTACAAATTTAAAGAGAAAATTGCTAGTTTCTGTTTTTTTAGCATCTTAACTTTTTATTCAGCAGTTTGTTAGATTTTGAGCTAGGTAGGGGATAGCTGATTGCTCACAGCTTGAATTTTTTAGTCAGTCTTAAAATCTGTTAATTAGCCTGGACCTGACTCAAACATTGCCTTTTACCTAGAGTTTGTCTTTTGCTGAATGCTTTTTCCTGGGACAGAGATCTGAGAAGAGATTGCAAGAAATTTGTGTTAATAGTTAATGGATCCACTTGTGAAGGTAGTGAGTTTAAATTCCTGAATTGCTGTTTCATTGGTACATCTTGAAGACTCTTCCTTTAATTAGAAGTTACTTAAACTGTAACGTTTAGACTTATTTTTAATGTGCAAATTATCATTTTACATTACTTTACAAATGAATTGTCAGCATTGATTATTGTTTCACATTAATTTACAAATGAATTGTTAGCACTGAAAAATAAGACACCTATCCAAAAGGTGGTATGTAGTAGAGATTTCCTTGTTTGAGTAACAGTTGAAATGGTCCTGCAGGCAAATTCCTAGGTAAAATTTTGAGACACTTGGGGAAGATCGTTTTTCTTATACCTTTGTCATTGGAGAAACAGGAGTAAATTCTAACCTGGGTTTTCTTGACTTAACGTCCTTCTGTGTTCTGTCCTGTGTGTGTGTGTGTGTGTGTGTGTGTGTGTGTATTTGTGTCTGTCTGTTTGGGGATGGGGAAGTTATAGGAGTTTAATGGGGACACTTACGTTGTATAGGTCAAGAATGGTGTTTTCCCTTGGTAGATTGCAGGCTACTACTTACTGGGATGGGATTTTAATTCATCTGTATTGCTGAACGGTCATGGTCTTTCTGAAGCTTTGAAATGAAAATAGTTTGTTTAATTCAGTTAGGAAAATAAAGTGGTAACTTTAAATTGGGGGAAGGATGGAGAAAGAGACTTTCTTAAAGCAGTATTTTTAACTTTTTAAAGGTTTCTTTTTCAAATTAAGATTGGTGTCAAAATTGAAGCAGATTTTTTGATGCCATGTGAATATTTATTCCTTTTTTGGAGGGGGTGGGGAAGAATGATCTTTAGGGTATTAGTTTTACTGTGCCTTTCTTTCAGGAAAAGTGATAATGAGTAAAAAGATTTTCACTCTGCCTGTATGAAACGTGGAGTTTTAATAGTCATTGAATCTTCCTGAAAGACCATGATCTTGAATTACTTTGAGTAGAGCTGCTGAGTGTGTTTGGATTGAAACTTAGTTTAAACTAGTGTCCTTGGTAGGGCTTTGATTTATTTCTGTTTTGCAAAGGCAAATGTGTCTCAAAGATGCAGAGAAATATAAACTGTCTAAAATGGTGTTACTGGGGACATAATTAGACTCAGTTCCTTGATGTCTTATAAATTGTTTTATAAAAGCCATGTGATTCTTTATTAGTTACATAGCGTTAAACCATAACTTAAAATATTATAGACAATTTATTGTTGGTATATATTAGTAGTTTAATATTACTATCTACCTTACTGTCAACTCATACGATGGTTTTTTTTTAGGAGAAAGCTCATTATACATGTAAGTAAATGTTCAGCACTAGAAATGTGAATGTAAGTGTCAAAATGACATCTGATGTTGTTTTTTAAAAAAACTTTATCCAGATTTCCCAAATGCTAACATTTTACCATATTTATTCTCGCCAATATCTTTGTAGATTTTTTTAAATCATTTGAGTGTAAATTGAAGACATAATGCTCCCCTTATCCTTGAATACCTCTTTATTTCCTAAAACCAAGGGTATTATATAAACATTGTGTAATAACCAAACCCAGAAATTAACATTGATATATTACTATTGTCTGATCTGTAGAATTTTTTTGGATTTTGCCAGTTGTCCCAATAATGCCCTTTATAGCAGGTGAAAATCTCACGTTATACAATTCATTGTTTTCATGTCTTTAGTTGGAACAGTTCTTTAGTCTCTGTAGTTTATGACATAGACATTTTTAAAGAGTACAAACTAGTTATTTGTAGAGTTCCCTCAATTAGAGTTTGATGTTTTTTCATGATTAGATGTAGGTCATGCATTTTTTGCAGGGGGCAAGAATAACACTGAAATGATATGTTCTTAGTGCAGTACATTAATATTAGGAGATATACCGTGGATGTTGATTTGACTATCTTTGTGCTTACCCTTTGACTCAACAATCCCAAATCTAGGAATTTACCCTGAAGATACACTTCCAACAGTATGAAAATACACATGCACAAGGTTGCAGCATTGTTTATAATTATAACAATTAGAAGCAACCTACACAAGAGGAGAACTCAATGGTGCATTATGCAGCTGTTAAAAAGGAGAAAGGGGTTGAAGAACTGATGGGGAGTGCTTTGTAGTATATATTGTTATGTGAAAAAAGTAAAGTGCAGAAGTATCTATCTTTTTGTAAGAAAGAAAGAGACATAAGAAAATATATATGTATTTGCTCCCTAGGACAAAAAAAAAATAAGAAAAATAAAGATTGATGAGATTGATTGATTACCTAGAAAGGCTAGTTAGGAATAAGGTGGAAGGAATAGAGGGAATGGGGGCAGTGACCCTTCTGAGGATACCTGTCTGACTTTTGGAACTATGTTAATGTTTTCCACAGAGTATATAAACAGCAAACACACTAATAAAACCAAGTGGTAAAGGAAAAAACCCACCTCCTCCTTAAAGTGGAATACAAACAGAAACAAATGAACTAAACCTTATTTCAAATGAAAAACACAACTACACTGAGGGGGTGAAAAAAATCTGCTTTAGGTAACTTTTGAACCCAGTATTTGAACTATGCTCTCAGATAAAGACAAAAAGAACTCGAAACAAACATTGAATGCTAGTTACTAGTAGAGTTTTTTTTTTTTGTTTTGTTTCTTGTTTTTGTCACAGAGGCATGGGTTTGCAATTTTGAAGCAGTTTTCTATATTAGAATTAAGCAAATAAACATATTGTGGAAAATGGGAGCTAGTTTCTCACTGTTGGAAAAGGGAGTTGTAAACTTAGAAAAGGCAAATGTTAGAATGAACTCTGATGTTTGAGTGGAATTAAAGATATTGGTATAAACTCATGGTTTTAAAAGTATATAGATAAACAGATGTGTATAGTAGGTACACATGCACACATCTATACATCTTTTTTTCCAGTTCTGTCTACTGAAAGGGCCAATTGACACCCCTTTAGCAATGAGATCACCTAGTTCCAGATCTAGGTTTCTAAATATTGTTTCCCCTTTTCTTTCTTTCTTTTTTTTTTTTTTACCCAGAGCCACACCCAAGAAGCCTTGAGCAAGTGGACTCCCTAAATACCATTTTTTACTAGAAGGAACCTTAGAGAAATGGCTGATTCCAGATGGGGGCAGGAAAAAATGCAAGATGAGTTTGGAGCATGTCGTGGTGTCATAAAATAAGGAAATACTCAGAAAACAAAATAATGGGGATATGTCAAAGAGACACAGGAGCCTACCTGGAAGAACTACCATTGGCTAACTCTGGGACAAATCATTGAAATAAGTAAGACAATAATTGCCCGTAAATAAAGTAAGGATCTAGGATAGATAAATAAATGATTAGGGAGAAGTTCTCCATCCCCCACCCCCCTCAGCTTACATTAACTATCAGTTCTTGCATGGGGAGAAGTTCTTAATGTAGAATTCTGGTACTAATGAATGAACATAGAGGAAAGGATAGAATTAGAAAGTCATCTTTTGGCAGTCGTAACAATCGATTTACATTAGAATCATGAATGGATGTTAAAACTAGTGGGTGAAAGTTTGAGAGTAGCTGGATGTTAACATATTTATTAATTATCAAGGGGAGATAATAACTTTACAGGGAGAAACCTGGCTAACACCATGTGCCCATGTGATCCAAGTTAACATCTTTGGTATTGTTTTAGGTAGTGATAATTAGCAGAGTTAGTTTTACTCAGTAATGCTAATAAGACTGATCTTTATAATCACCTTAGCTTGGCTTTGAATGAAATTAAGCCTAAAGGAACCTCCTAGAGGCATAAAAGGGACCAACTTTCCATTTAAAGAGAAAATCTCTTCTTAGTTTTGGAGCCAGATGTCTTGGGAGAGAAAGGTTGATAAATTTAGGTTAGGGCACTACAGGTTTTGGCCATGAGCTCAAATCTTAAGCATAATAACTTCCTCCCTTTGAAACAAGTGTGTCTTTTGCTATGTAGATGTATTTTGTTTTTTTCTGTATTCTGTGGTAGTTTTTGGAAAGTAAATTCTCTTTTCTACTGGGATTTACCTTAAAATTATTTACATTAAACATACTTAATTAGATAATCAGAATAATAGTGTTTTATTCCCAGTTATGGAAAATGGGGAGTTTAGCAGTTTTGTTTGCTCTGTTTCTACTTTCCCTTTTCATAAATTTATTGTCCTTATTTAAAACAACCAAAAGGGTGTGAGATAGCAGTATTTTTAAAAGTTTTTTTTTATCTTTTGCATTTTATTTTGTTGTAATAATGTTGTTGAAAGTTATTGCTTTATCTGCCATTTCTATCATTCTACCTGGTTTCAGTGCTTATAAGCAATCCTTATCAACAGCTAGTTTTAATTTTTTATTTTTAAAATTTTATTCTTAAATTGGCAGGTGAAACTATATCATGTACAACATGACGTTTTGAAGTATATGTACATTGTGGAATGACTATAGCTAACATATGCATTATGTCACATAGTTACTTTTGTGGTGAGAATACTTAATACCCACTGTTAGCATTTTTCAAGAATACAATATATTGTTACTAACTGTAGTCACCATGTTGTACAGCTAGTTTTTATTTTGAATTGTGACTTTTTTCCTTTTCCCCATTTTCAGATGGAGAAATGAATTGTGATTTAAAGAACACTTTTAAGTACTTTTTCCTGAAAAGATATCTAAGATTATATTTACTTTTGCATGATAAATGATGGTTTTGCTGGGTATAAAATTATTGGGTCCCAACATTTTTGTATTAAAACAGTGGAAGTGCTGCTTTATCTGTCTTTATCTGAGTGGTCTCAAGTTTCTATTCTGCAGAATTAACTTTTCTAGTTGTAAGTTTGCAGCGTTCTCTTATTGTTGGAAATGGAAACATTTATTAGGATATGACTAGAAGTTTTTTTCTATTCACTAGTTTTTCCAGGGAAATGATGAAATACTCTCATGTCTGAGAAGACTTTCTTCTCCATTTTTGCATTTATTTTTTCAGCTATCTTCTGAAATAGCTATTATTTGTTCATGGATTCTCTGTAATCGTCATACCATATGGTTTTAAGTTAATCAGTGAAAAGGATAAGATCCTTTCCATTCTAGGAAGATTTGTCGAATTTCCATTATGCGTCATGGATGAAATTTTCTGGGTATCTCATGTAATTAGTCTCCAAAGCAGATTTAATGACCTTGATTTCTCAGTCTGATATTAAACAATGGCAGTGTTCTTTTGTCTTTTTTTTTTTTGGTAAAATAGCTTTATCCTCTGTCAGAACACAAACCAACACCCTTTGGGGTTGGGAGAAGGAAACACAGTCTAGCTCATGGCTCACTGAGAAGGAGAGGGATGAGATTACAAAGCCTCACCCCATTGCTTGTGCAGCTGAGATAAAGTCATAACCCTTATAAATATCTCATTATATTAAAAATATTTCCAGGGCCCACCTGGCTCTGCTCCTGCACAAAAAGTGTTAATGTTTGTGATACAAGGGGTGGTAGGGAGAGGCAGAAATTTAGGGGCAGGGGCACCTGGAAAACAGGAAGGGAGACAAGCCACTGTGTAACTAAGGCCCTTGGAAACATCCAGGGCGGGGAGGGGCCCTGTCAGAGGCTGAGAAGTGTACCTGGGAGTTGTCTCACTCCTGTCCTCAATCCCTGATGCTCCGGAGTGATCTGTCCTTTCAGACACCCCCTGTGAGGTCCCACTATCAGAGTCTGTTCTTTGTCAGTCCCAGCCTGTTCAGCTCACCAACCAAGTTTTGGGGTCCCCTATTGCTTAGGCCTCTGAGGTCAGCCCCTTTAAATCACAGCCCCCCTCCCTAAATAAGTAGCATGAGGAGAGCTGGAGGGCCCTTCCTGGGAGGAGAGTGTTCTGGGGGCAACCCAGTTTTGGGGTCCCCCTTCAGTCCCTGACCAGGGGATATATGTGGTGCTGGGCTCTGCGCTCACTGGTGGAGACCTCGAAGACGTAGGCGGTGCACAGCAGCAATTCCTGGGTGTCTCTGTTTGTCACCACCTGGAGGATGGTGAAGTTCTCAAGGACGCTATTCATCATGTATCGCTCAGGCAGCTGCCGCAACTTGTGCAAGAAATTCACCAAGTACTCGCACATGGGCGAGGGCAGTAGGCGGTACACGAATCTCCCGTCCTCCAGCTGGGCCTGCTCCGTCTCCACCTTCACCACCTGCTTGCCAAAGGAGCAGACCTTGGAGGAACAGGTGAGGGTCATGTGCTCCAGGCTCTCATACTGGCTGCTCACTCCGTAGAAGCCACCGCTGCTGCCGCCACCACCAGCGCCTGCCTCCTCACCACTTGGGCCCCAGTTCAGGTCTGCCCAGAACTTGACCAGGAAAAAGGCGTGTGGGGGCCCACGATCATACAGCTCTCGAAGACCACCCTTTTCTCGGGGAATTTGTCATAGATCTGCCGGACGTCCACACTCTCCAGCGGGGGTGCACTGGGGCTGGGGCAGTGCTGGCTGATGTGTACAAACAGGTGCCTCTGGTAAGAGTCAGCCGCATCTGGCGGTTCCACGAAGGCCGAGAACTCCACCAGCTGCAACCGGGCAGTGCCCAGGGCTCGAGCCTGCCAGGCTGGGGGTGATGGGGCAGGTGGGGGCTGGGGTGAGAGAGCTTGGGGGGGCTCGTACCGTGGGAGGTCAGTAGCTGGGGGAGTCAGTGACAAGGAGAACGGTGTCTGAGAATGGCTTCACATCTGGAACATTCCAGGGGGGTCCAGAGCCCCCTGACCAAAACTGGAAAAGCTCAGAGGCCTGAGGACCAGCAGGACCCAGTTTGGTCTGCAGGGAAGGTGCAGAGATGAGCTGCGCCGAGGACATGGTAGCCATGGTCTGGAAAGCCTTGTCCTTGGAAACCTGGTCCACATTCAGGGCCTTCAGCTTGGACTGGATTTCCCTTGATTTCCTTCGGGTCAAAACCTGGATGTGATTAGAGACCTGTTTGCGAGTTTGGGTCTTCCCTGTTCTCAGCTTGATGTAGCGGGCAATCAGTTCATTCCGACCATACATCTTGCCTTCATCGGACGGGATGATTTTCCGGCGGCCGCAGGGTGGGTAGATGGCCAGGGCCTCCTGGAAACTCTGCTCAGTGTCTGGGCTCCAGACACCCTCTGCATCCGGGCCCCCATCTCCTCCAGCCCCTTCGCTGCCGCCGGTACCCTCCTCACTGCCCTCTTCACTGCCTGTCCAGCCGCTGCCATCGTCCGGGGGGCCCCAACCCGGGGTTCCCCCATCTGGGCCTCATAGCGAAGAACCGTTTTGTCTTTTCTTAAGGCTACAAAACTGGTATTTTTCTAAAGCTTGATACTGTTTAATGAAATAGCTTTTTCCAGGGGCGTGTTTTTTCTTTGTGTGGATGAATATATATATTTTCTTTTTGTTTATCCATGAAGAGTTGTTCTTCTTAGCTGTTCTTGGTATTGAAAGTAAAGAACTGGTCATGTGTCAGAATTGCCTTGGAGTACTAAGATTTACATTCTGTTTTGATGCTGAAGGGTGAGTTGATACACGGGAGCTTCAGTTTCTTGGAGAGTATCAGTAGCAGGATTTCAACAAATACTAAATTTTATTAAATCCTCTAAGATATTCAGTCAAATCTGGGCTTTTGGCTGAGAGGTATAGTTTTATAGAATTAGAGATGGTTAAAAGGCATAGTTTTCATGTTTTTAAATCTGTCACAACCTGGCTTTCTGCACTGAGGCAAGGAAGAGGCTGGGGCGATATTTGTGTTTGTGTGTTTTCTCAAATGATGGTTTTGAACTAGACAGTGATTCTGTGTCTGGTTCACCTTGACATTATTTTAAGCCCTATAAGCTCTAGAATATAAACAAGTATTTTAGTAGAGGACTTTATAAATCTGGGATGCTTTGCCTGAATCTGTGCCCCTTAGTTGTATTTGTTTGTACATTTATTCTTCACATTCAGATTTTGAGAATTAATAGAGCAGGAATAGCTTTGTTACATAGAACAAAGCACACAGCAAAATATTTGTTAATATGTATTAATTGCTAATATTAGGTCTTAAACCAGACATAGGAAATAGCTGAGAAAAAAGAGGACTTAGGAAACATGAGTTGTATCCATTGTGGGTCCATAGTGGCTAGTTACTGAAGAAAACAAACTGGCTTTCATTTTGGATTTCATAGTTTCTCTGTAATTAAAAAGATTATGTGTGGCATATGCACATTTGGATGTTGAATTTTAGAAGTTTGAGCAGTTGATCCATAGCATTCAGTTTTATCCAAAATAGTCTTTAATTTTAGTCCTCTTTTAATTTCTCTCTGGAAATTCTGATTCCGGAAATGTAAAACAGTCTCAGAGTAAGGTCTTAAAAGTTATTATTTTTGTCTTATTTCCTGGTGAATTTTCTCCTAATCTTTGTTTTTAGTTAAATGATGATATGAAGTTGAGATTAATCGTGAGCAGTTTGTTAGCTGAAAAGGAGAAGAATAGTAAGCAAGTAGTCAAACTGCAAAAGAAGATTTGTGATAGAATTAACATTTAAGTTTCAGAAATCATGTGAAAAAGATGTGTGACTATTACATTTGTAATTTTGTCCCTTTTGCCTCTGAAATTAAAATGTGTCAGCTAAATGAGGTAGGGAAATTTGCCTTAGGCGTGTGATATGCTTGTGCACAAGCGCACGTAGGCATGGATCTTGCTGAAACTGAGAAAGGAGTGAATTTAAGGTTAGAGAGGAGTTTGTGGGTTTTTGGATTAAAAAATGGAAATAAGATGTAAAACAGTGGTATATGTCTCTGATAATTTAATGATGCTTGCAGACTACATGAATTATATTCAGATATTAGCATGGAATTTCCATGACAACTTGGTTTAAATGAACTACTTTTTTATTATCAAGTGACTTACTGTTAAAAATTTCTGGTAACCGCAACGGTGTTTTATGATAAAGCACTTTTCATTCAATTGAAAGCTAAGAATGGAGTAGGAATGGTAAGGTTGCATATTCATAATTCTTGCTTCATTTAAGTTTCAGTCTTGGTTATTTCCTTACCATTAGGAAGCCAGAGAGTTTCTATGATCATAATTTTAGATGTGAAAACAGTGTGGAAAACTTTGTCTTTAAACTATCAGATTGTGATTTTCAGTTTTTAATTTTTTATTTAGAGACACAGACTATTGTGTTTATTTTTTCCTCCTTTCTCAAATCATTGCAAACTATGGATTTAGTGTATATTTTTCTGTAGCAGAGAGCTGCAGGGAAGAAGCCATTGGCTGAGCTGATTAGTCGAATGAAGTTGTCTGACATGGGTTACTTTAGTTTGTGGTTTAAGATGAACAGTACATGGTGCACAGCTGTTGCTCCAACAGCTTTGTTCCAGCTGTCCTACTGGCCTGTCACAAAATACCCCACATTCCTTTTTTTTTAAAAAACAGAACTTCTTGTAATATTCTGTACTTTATTACTTAAAATGAATCCTAGTAATTAATGACTTTTCATTTTACACCTATCAATAGCTATTTACTTAGAACGATGCCCAAATGAATTATGTGTAATAGATTTAAGCCTTGTTGTATGTATACTTTTTGGTTTAGAGTTAAAGTTGTAGTTGTGAAATGTTTATACGAGACAAGTTAAGTGATTATTAACATTGAAAAGGCCACCAAACATTAATGCTATCCCCCCAAAAAGTAGCTGGTATCTGGATAATGAAACTGGCATCTTCTAATTTCTTAATTTTAACCTTGAGTTTGTATTAAGTTTTGGTAGAATTACAAAATAAAAAGCCATAATATCGTGTTTATATAGCTTGTATAGAAACTGTGTAGGTAGACGTTGGTTTGCATTTTTGATAAGGTAGTTGGTTGGTTGGACTTCAGTTCGTTTTCCTATCCTATGCAGTAACTGATTATAATACTAAGGTTTCTTTTCAAGTTTTTTTTAAAATTAGGAGTAGGTACCCATTAGGATACTTTGAATTAATAATGACTAATATATATTGAGCATTTCTGTGCATCAGGCACCATACTAAAAGCTTTACAAGCATTGCTTTATTTAATCTTTACAATTACTTTATTATTTCTATGTTACAGCTATGGAAAACGAGGCTTAAATAAGTTACTGAAGATCCATAATAATGACTGAGATTTGACTTGAATTCACATTTTCTGATTAAGAAGCTCCTAAGGACTACACTGTACTACCTTGCCCAAATCAAATTTTATTTAACAAGCTGCCTTGCTAAGCAAGTCATTATGTAAGTTTTCTTTCTTTTTAGTGGGTGGTTAGGTTCATGAAGCATTTCTCTTTTAAATTGAAATTAGGAGAGCTGGGATTGAATAGGAAGTGAAGTTTTGTTAAAAACATTCCTTGGCTTTGTGCACCCTCCTCCTGCCTCCCTGTGATCCATTTCCTATCACTTCTACAAATGCTACTCTGGCTACTACTCTTTCCCCTGGGTCGGCCCCCAGACTGGCTCCCACCTCCAGAATTCCATTGCCTCACCTGCCCCGTATCTATTTGAAATTCCTACTCTTAGGCAGTCTATTTAAGCTCTTACGTTTGAAGAAACACAATCTGATCAAACTTAGTCACAATCTGTGTGAAATGTACATCCATCACTCTTCTGGAGCTATATCCTTTACCAAGCATGCCTTTTTAAAACATTTTCATTTTATTTTTAATTTTTATTGATACATAATATACATATGCATACATATTTATAGGGTCCCAGTATGCCCTTTTACCTGATGAATTCTTAGTTATCTTTCTAGCTGTGGCTCAGATTTCATCTCCAAGAAGCCTCTTCTGAGGGAATATCCAGACTGGGCTAGGTGCCTCTCCCATTGGCTCCCATGGTATCCTGCGCATTTTTTCCCCCTAAACCTTTTGAGAATAAGTTGCAGAATTCTGTCAGTGTTTATTTTCTAAAGAAGAGTCTTTTGTATAACCTTAGTATAGTTGTTAAAATTAGGAAATTACAATACTATTATCTAACTTATATTACTCAGATTTTACCAATTGTTCCCTAATGTCCTTTATAGCAAAAGAAAAAAAAATTTTCTGGTCCAGGATTCAGTCTAGGATTGCTTGTTGCATTTATTTGTCATGTCTTCTTAGTCTTAAGGTTATTTGTAAAATAACCCACAATTTGGGTTAGTCTGATGTTTTCTTGTGATTAGAATCAAATTGTGTATTTTTGGCACAAATATCACAGAAGGGATATTGTGTCTTCTAGTACTGCAGTCCCCAACCCCTGGGCCACAGCCTGGTACTGTCCCCTGGCCACTTAGGAACCAGGCTGCGCATGCATCACTGCCTGAGCTCCACCTCCCCCCACTCCCACCCCGACCTGTGGAAAAATTGTCTTCCGTGAAACTGGTCCCTGGTGCCAAAAAGGTTGGGGACTGCTGCTAGTACATCATATTGAAGAGGCACATATTATCTGTTTCTCGCTACTGATGATATGAAATCTGATCACTTAACCACTGATTACTCTCTTCCCTTTCTGATCAATGAATATTTTGTGGGTTAGAGATGTTGAGACCAGGTTAATAACCTAGTTTTTTTTTTTTTTTTTTTTGTTTTGAGTCAGTCTCACTCTGTTGCCCGGGCTAGAGTGCTGTGGTGTCAGCCTAGCTCACAGCAACCTCAAACTCCTGGGCTCAAGCAATCCTCCTGCCTCAGCTAACCAGAGTGCTAGGGATTACAAACGTGAGCCACCTAGCCCGGCCATAACCTAGTTATTTTTTATCCTTTGGAGTTACTTTGTCTGTTTCTCTTTGCTCATCTTATCTCCTTCCCACCTGCATTCCCTTCCATGTTTCCTTGTTACACTTGCTGCTTCCAGTTTGCATTTGGGGACATGAGTTTTTTTTTTTAATGTCCTCAAAGAACACTTGTATTACATACTCTTCTTTAGAAGGAAAAGCCCCCAGTTAGTATGTTTTTTTTATTCAGTAAGAGGACCTATACTTTCTTGGCCTTAGTTTCTTCATCTTTAAAATGAAGAGGCTAAAATAGATTATATCTAAGGAACTTTCAGGTTCTAAAGTCCTATGGCAAATGAGTTTATGAGTTTTAAAAAGTTAAATTGTTATGTCTAGTTTGTCCTGTTTTTCCCCTTTAAGGTTTTAAAAAACCTGTCTTCATTCTTCTTTCTGTACAATATATAAATGTCTCATTGCTTAGGCTTATAGTAGAAATGTCCTTACTTTCACTGGAGACATGTCCCTTCGATGTAGATAATGCCTTTTCCTAAGGTGGAAGGTAAAGTGGTATTGGTTTCTTTTGGTGGGATGGGGGTTGGGGTAGGAGACTCATTCTCACAATAGTCTATTAATAAATAAGTCTTATCATTCATTGCAATTTTCTGAACTGCTTAAAACAAAGAGAAGAAGAAAAAATTTAGTCTAATAATGGTTATTACCTTTAAAAACATGATTTATTTATAATTTCCTTGGGAGGGGTTTCACAAAGTTTCTTAACATAATTTCTAAAGAAGTGAGAATCTTGATTCATGGTAGAATTTAGAACAAATTATTTATTTGTAGACGTTAGTTATAGTCATGTGTCACTTAATGATGGAGATCCGTTCCGAGAAATGTGTTAGGCAATTTCGTCACTCTGCAAACACTGTAGAGTGTACTTACACAAACCCAGATGGTATAGCCTACTACACACCCAGACTAGGTGGTATAGCCTATTGCTCCTAGGCTACAAACCTATACAGCATGTTACTGTGCTGAATACTTTAGGTCATTGTAACACAATGGTATTTGTGTATCTAAACATATATTGAAACATAGAAGAGACAGGTAAAAAAAAAAAGGTATAAAAGATAAAAAATGGTAACCCCTGTGTGGGGCACTTACCACAAATGGAACTTGCAGGACTGGAAGTTGCTCTGGGTGAGTCAGTGAGTGAGTGGTGAGTGAATGTGAAGGCCTAGCCCTAGGATGTTACTGTACACTACTGTAGACTTTAAAAACACTGTACACTTAGGCTATGTTAAATTTATAAAACAATATTTTTCTTCAGCAATAAATTAACCATAGCCTACTGTAACTTTTTTGCCTTATAAACTTTTTAATTTTTTTAACTTCTTGACTTCATTTTGTAATAACTCTTAGCTTAAAGCACATTGTACAGCTGTACAAAAATATTTTCTTTCTTTATATCCTTATTCTGTATGCTTTTTTCTATTTTTAAAATTATTTTTATTTAAAAAATTTTTTGTTAAAAACTAATGCATAAACACACACATGCATACGTCTACACAGGGTCAGGGTCAAGATGTCACTAGTTGATAGAAATTTTTCAGCTCCATTATAACTTTTTGGGACCACTGTTCATTTATTCAGTCTGTCCTTGACCTAAAGATCATTATTTGCGCATGACTGTATTTCATTATAAACAGACTGAAAGCATGAAGTGTTATTTCAACATTGTTATTTTGAGTTGTACAGTAAAAGCATTAGGTTACTTAATGAGTTATAAGAAGTTAATTTGGGCACATTTTAACTTTTTAAGTAATTCTTCCTTAAGATTTTTATAATAACTAGCATTTACTTTTGTGATGTTTTACATTTGTGTAATTCTTTAGTTTTTGGATACATGATTTCATTTTATGACAGTAACAAACCTTTATGATTGAAAGGCAACATGGCATTGTCATGATCATTATTTTCATTCCACATATGAGGAGAAATGGAGGCTGGGGAGGAGGGATTTGCTCAAAGTCCTATAGCAAACAGTGAAGCTGGGATTTAACCTAGTTTTCCCTACTTATTAATGTTAAATTTGAACAAAAATGCCAACACTTAAAGAGAGGAGCTGAAAACAGTGATATTCTTATTTGAATGAAATTCTCTGTATGTGACTAAGTTATCAGTATGAGTCTGGGAAGAACACTGGGAGGAGGAGGAGGAGAGGGAAGAGTAAGTGAGGTTTAACAAAACGCACATTTGATGACTTGATGTGTTTCTACTGAAACTACTAATGTTGTCTACTGATAAAAGCTAGTAAGGAACCAAATATTTGCGACAGTATCCTCTCTCTAAAATGTAGCTTAGGAAGACTGAGTTATTCATTCTACAGACATCGGTGTTGTATACATGCTTGAGAATAACAAATACTAAAGTCAGTGTATTGATTACCTCTTGGGGTTGGGGGAGGAGAGAGGGGAATATGATTATCAAGAGCCATACAAGAGTCTTCAATCATATTAGTCATGTTTTATTTCCTAAGTTGGCAGGTGAGTATGCATATTCTTTATATTTTTTCTTCATAACATCTGAGATATTTTATAGTTAAGAACAGATAATGTACTCTGAATTGACTTCAATAAATATGTAGTCAAATGGAAACTTTCAGCCATTCATTTGGTATTAAAGGTATCTTGAATTGGTTGACAAGACACAAGTGTGTTCTTCAGGGGTTTTCCTTCAGGGTGGGAAACTTTTTTTTGTCCTTGTCTACTCAAACAACTTGAGTACAATTCTTATTACAGTAAAAAGTTCTTAAGAGTGTTTGGGTAAAACTGTTTTATGTGAATGTGTGTGTATAAGTGTGTGTGTTGTGATTTGCTTTTAAAATTACTGTACATGGTTTCTGAAGATTTCTCCAGAGCATAGTATCTGATTTCATCTTGGTGGTTACAGGAAATGATGATTAATTTTGCCATAAATTTCCTGTATGAAGAAATGATGCCTTTAACTTTTCCCAGCACCAAATTCTTAACACTGTAGGTGTAAAAAATGAATGTACACATAATGTGGTTTTAAGTCAGTGTGAATAAAGATTAAAAGAAAATGTAGAGTATCCTATACTAGACCTGTGCTCTATGCTATATGCTTTTGCCTTTCTTTGCTCTCATGAGATTTACTCATTCATAAAATTGATTACTTTTGGACTGAGAACATTTTCATTAAGAGTTGACTTTTTTGAGGGAGGGGTGGGATTATTTTAGAAATATTAAGGATGCTACCACCCTTTTGGTGGTTTTGTTAATGGAAGGAAGGAATCTTATTTCCAAGTTTGGGTGATAATGGGATTAGAAAAATGATGGGTTTTTTTGTCTTTATTTGGGGTACTTCGGCTTTTTGGAGAGGTGGATAAGAGAGATAAAAGGAGTCCTCTGTTCTTCCAACAAGAACAAGATATACATTTAAATATTGCTAATTTCCCCAATAAATAAATTCTTAAAAACGTGATTTAAGGGAATATTTCAATTTACAGGTTATAGTGTAAGCTTAAAAGGAAGTGCGTAGGGTATGTAAGAGGTGAAAGGTTGGGGAAGGTAAAATAAATGTGCTTGTTCTTGAGTTTAGAGATTTGGATTATCTTCTTTTTGGGGGATTACCTAGGAATTAACTCATGGTGCAAATTGGGTCTTTTGATTTTGAATAGATTCCCACTGTGCTTTAAGGGCTGGGTTCTTCTGGTATTGATTTCTGAGAATTTGAATAAGTATTTTGCCTCTGGCATGGTTTTATTTTATAGGTATTTTTTCTCTGGTGTCTTCTCAAAAGCAGAGCTGTTCTTCTCATTCCAGTGACAAGTAGAATCTGTGGTCCATTAAGACTTTGTGATAGACAAAATTTGGAAACTTCCACATGCAGAGGTTCTTAACTTTTTTTGTGCAAAGGACTCTTGACAGTTTGGTAAAACCTGTGGATTTCTCAGAATACTGTTTTTAGATATGTGTGTTGGCTGGGTGTGGTGGCTCACACCTGTAATCCTAGCACTCTGGGAGGCCGAGGCGGGTGGATCACTCGAGGTCAGGAGTTCGAGACCAGCCTGAGCAAGAGCAAGACCCCGTCTCTACTAAAAATAGAAAGAAATGATCTGGCCAACTAAAAATATATATCGAAAAAATTAGCCGGGCATGGTGGCACATGCCTGTAGTCCCAGCTACTCGGGAGGCTGAGGCAGTAGGATCGCTTAAGCCCAGGAGTTTGAGGTTGCTGTGAGCTAGGCTGATGCCAGGCACTCACTGTAGCCCAGGCAACAAAGCAAGACTCTGTCTCAAAAAAAAAAAAATATGTGTGATTATAAAGGAAGCCAATACATTTAAATACTGATTATCAAAATAATTAGAAACAAAATTCTTCCTTTGTAACTCACTGAGTGTAAATGCTATTCTGACTTATCTGTAACAACTATTATATGAGAATATCTGATTTAGTGATAATCAAAAGTACTGCTACAGTACTTTGTTGAAGGAAATGTTAAATTTCAATTAGAGGTGCCAAAAGACAAATTTACAATAAATTTAGTTTAAAGATCTAATTTTTATTTTTGATCCCAGAATCGATCAATGCCTCATTTTATAAAACAGAGTGACTGTTCTGAACTAAGCAAAGAAGATTGGCTCTTGGGGCAGAAAAGGGCTGAAGAAAGCAGAAACAGAACAAAAACCAGATCAGTCTTTTTCTTGTCTTTGGAATGGTTAAAGCAGAGGGGACTTCCTTATCTTGCCTACAAAAACTGGCCTGTTTGGGGATTTGACTATTATCTCTTACTCTTCTGATTTCTAGGAAAGTCAGATAAATGACTTGATTTTGCTTGGCAGTGGGAGCACCATTCAGCATGAATAACTTTCATTTTGGTTTGAACTGTTGGGCCTAGTGCAAGACCTCAGTCCAAACCAATGGCCTCTGGTAAATTTTATTTTATTTTTTGCGAATGGGTCTCGCTGTGTTGCCCTGGCTGGAGTGCAGTGGTGCAAACATAGGTCACTTATTAGTCTATCTTCAAATAATCTCCTTCCCATATAATGTAAAACCCTGCAACAATATACTTCCATTTTCCCCCTCCTGTACTTTATGTTTATGTTGTCCTAATTTTAATTCTATTTATGGTACAAACCCTGCAATATATTGCTGTTCTTTTCTTTCTTTGTTTCTTTTTTTTTTTTTTGAGGCAGGATCTCACTCTTTTGCCTGGGCTGGAGTGTGATGGTGTCATTGGGCTCAAGGGATCCTCTGGCCTCAGCATCCCGGGTAGCTAGGAGTGTAGGCAGGCACAACCATGCCTGGCTAATTTTTTAAAAAAAATTTTTTGTAGAGGGTCTACCTATGTTGCCCTGGCTGGTCTTGAACTCATGGTGTCAAGAGTGCTGGGATTACAGGTGTGAGCCCCAAAGCTGTCTTTTGTGGGGGGAAATTTGTATCTGTAGAGAATCTCCATTAATGCAGCCAGGTCTTTCCTTAACCGAGCTACAAAAGATTAACTGAGAGTCTGTTACTTTTGAAGGACTGAGAAGAAATATTTACTATCTATTCTCTCTGAGGGCTGCTACCTATAAAGTTTTATTTACATACCAAGACCCCTTTGCTAGCCATTTTCTTCCTTTCTCCCTTCCATAACCTGTCTTGCCACTAAAACCTGTTTTGCCACAATCCAAGCCCCCATTCTTTATAAACTTCTGAGTCAATTGGGAGGTTGAGTTTTCATTTTGAGGGCTCCCACGTATACAAGTTAAATAAATTTGTATGCCCCTTTCTCCTATTAATAAAAGTGCTTCATGCTAGTGATTTTTTTTCAGTGAACTTTTAGGGGGCCTAGGGCCTCAGTCCCTGCAAAAGTGTTTATGATCCATAAATGAATCTCATGTTTAGACTTGGGTCCCTTCCCCAAGATACTGCAGGTATGTAAATGCAAATATTCCCGCAACTGAAAAAACGTGAAATCTGAAATACTTCCAGTCTCAAGCATTTTGGATAAGGGATACTCAAAGTGTATGTATTAGTATCTACATCCTTATGCAACTCTGAACCTTAATTTCCTCATCAGTAAAAGGGGGATGGTAATAGTACTTATTACTTTGTAGGTTTTAGCTTTTTTGTGGGTGTTCTAGGTATGACATTGTTTATGTATAATTTATTACAGTCTACTGGTATTGTCATTTTACCAGTCTGAGTGAAGTATGGAAACCTTACCTTCCTTCATGTTCCTTTACCCTTCTGCATTTATAATATAACTTTTAAATATTCTCTCTGTATACATTTGGGACCACATCAGATAGTATTATAATTTTTGTTTCAACTGTCAAGCATACTATAGAAAATTCAAGAGAAGAAAAGCTTATTGTATTTATCTCTATTTTTGCTAGCCTTGTTGTATTTTTCTTCCTGATGTTTGAAGTTCCTTGTTTTATCGTTTAAAGACCTTAGTTTAGCCATTCTTTTAGGTTGAGTCCTCTGGCAACAAATTCTTAGGTTCTCTTATTTGAGAACGTCTTGATTTCTCTTTCATTCCATAATAATATGTTTTTTTTTTACTGGATGTAGGATTCAGAATTAACACAGTAGTCTTTCCTTATCTATAGGGGTATGTTCCAGGACCCCCAGTGGATGCCTAAAACTGTGGATAGTACTGAACCTTATATGTATTGCTTTTTCCTATGCATACATACCTATGATAAAGTTTAATTTATAAATTAGGTACAGTAAGAGATTAACAATAATAACTAATACAATAGAACAATTATAAAAATATAATAGAAGTTATCTGAATGTAGTCTCTGCCTCACGCAAAATCTATTGTACTTGTCCTTCTTGTGATGAGGTAAATGAGTGATGAGGTAAATGAGTGAGGTAAATGAGGTAGGCATTGTGATGTAGCATTGGGCTACTATTGATTGACCTTCTGACTTATCACAGTCACCTGATTTGGATGATGTTGGATCATTGAGCCATAATGATGTTGATGGTTGGCTGTCAGGAACTGATGATGTTGATGACTAATGGCAGCATATATAGTGTGAATATGCTGGACTAAGTGATGGGATGGCTTGAGATTTTATCACCCTACTCAGAATGGTGTGCAATTTACAACTTGTTTATTTCTGAAATTTTCCATTTAATGTTTTCGGACCTCAGTTGACCAAGGGTAACAAACCATGGAAAGTGAAACTACAGATGGCAGGAGGCTATGGTAGTTCTTTTTGATCAGCATGTGAAAAATGCTGCGCCACTTCTGATCTCCATGGTTTCTGATGAGAAGTCTGCCGTTTTTACCCTATAGGTGTTTTTCTCTGGCTGCTTTTAAGATTTTTTTGTCTTTAGTTTTCAGAAATTTAATTATGATATGTCTTGGTGTGGATTCCTCTTTGGGGTTCATTTAGGTTTTGTTTTTTTTTCTTTTCAAACCCTGCAGACGCAGTGTTATGGCTTGGCTTCTTGACTGTGTGTAGGTTTATGTCTTGCCAAATATGGGGAGTTTTCAACTATTATTTCTTCATGTACTTTTTTTTTTTTTTTTTTGAGACAGAGTCTCACTTTGTTGCCCAGGCTAGAGTGAGTGCCATGGCGTCAGCCTAGCTCACAGCAACCTCAAACTCCTGGGCTCAAGCGATCCTACTGCCTCAGCCTCCCGAGTAGCTGGGACTACAGGCATGCGCCACCATGCCCGGCTAAGTTTTTTCTATATATATTTTTTTAGTTGGCCAGATAATTTTTTTCTATTTTTAGTAGAGACGGGATCTCGCTCAGGCTGGTCTCAAACTCCTGACCTCGAGCGATCCATCCGCCTTGGCCTCCCAGAGGGCTAGGATTACAGGCCGTGAGCCACCATGCCCGGCCTCTTCATGTACTTTTTTAATTCTCATTTTTTTTGGCCTCTCACTGAGATCCTCTGAAAACATGAAAGCTAGATCTTTTTTAATAGTCCCACTGGTTCTCTTGAGGCTCTGTTTACTTGTTTTTTCTTTTTTCCAGTGCATTTTTGTCATCTTTTCCAGATTGAATGGTTTCTATTGTTCTGCTTTCCAGTGTGTTGCTTCTTTTCTTCTGTCCTCTCCATTTTGTTGTTAAGGCCATCCACTGAACTCTTTATTTTGGTGGTTGTATTTTTCAGTTTTAAGTTCCCATTTGGTTCTTTATATTTCTCTTAGGTTAGTAAGTATGAAATATCCTATTTCCTTAAGTGCTAAGTTTGACAGTTAATATCTCTTGACATTTCATTTTGACACTTTTTTTTTTTAAATTGTGAAGGTACATCCTCATTTTTTCAAACGCATGTTTTGGCTTGTGATTATCTTTCAAAAAAATTTTTTAGAGCAATTTTTGTGAAACTATGGATAAGGCAAAAATTCGTGTTATTTTTGAATATGAGTTCTGTAGTGGAACAAATGCAGCACACAGACATCTCGAAATATCAACGGAGTGTTTGGGAAGGATGTGACTAATGAACACACAGTAGGTTGATGGTTTAGGAAGTTCCATTTTGGTGATTTTAATCTTGAAAATGAGCCATGTGGGTGAACTGAGACCAAGGTGGATAATGATGAGCTGAAGGCTCTAGTAGAAGCGAATCCATCTCAACCTATGCGTGAATTAGCAGCAAGGTTTGACATTACTATTCCAACAATATTGGACCATTTGAGACCAAGGTGGATAATGATGAGCTGAAGGCTCTAGTAGAAGCGAATCCATCTCAACCTATGCGTGAATTAGCAGCAAGGTTTGACATTACTATTCCAACAATATTGGACCATTTGAAACAAACGGGCAAGGTAAAGAAACTGGTATGTGGGTACCGCATGAATTAAATGAGTGTCAGAAGAGAAATTGTCTCAAAGCTTGCCTTTTTTTGCTGTCACAACATAAAGGCTAACCATTTCTACACCGTATTGTTATGTGTGATGAAAAATGGATTCTTTTTGACAATTGCAAACATTCGGCACCATGGTTAGATAAAGATGATGTGCTGAAACACAGTCCAAAACTGAACTCATCAAAACAAGCTAATGGTGTCTGTTTGGTGGTCCAGTGCTGGTATTATCCCCTACAGCTTCATGAAACCTGGTCAGTCAATTATAGGGGATGTCCACCACAGCCAGCTGGACGAAATGATGAGGATGCTTGTGATTAAGCAGCTGAGATTGGTGGATAGAGATAGGCCAAGCCTCTTGCAAGACCACAGGTGACACAAACAAAGCTGCTCAAACTACAGCAGCTGGACTTGGATGACTCTCTTGTCATCCACTGTATTCACCAGACCTTGCACCAACTGACTACCACTTCTTCCAGGCTTTGGACCACTTCTTTCAAGGAAAAATATTCAATCTCAGCAAGCTGTGGACAACGCCTTTCTCGATTTCATTGCCACTTGCTCTTGAGGCTTCTTTGCTGCTGGCGTAAGCAAGCTAGTGTTAACATGGCAAAACCGTGTCCATAGTTTAGGCACATACTTTGGTTAATTGTACTGCTTCTTGTTTGAGATACAATAAACTAAACTTTTGATTCGAAATCAGACATTTCCTATTAAATGACCTATTTCTTTGCAGAGACTTTTTGTTTTTTACTGAGGCTTTCTATTTTTTCATTTGTTTCAAGCATGCTTGTATTTGTTGAATCAGTTTTATCCAGACTGCATTAATATTGTTCTCAGATAATTCTGATATCTTTGTCATCTCAATGTTGGCGTCTGCTGATTGCCTTTTTGTCATTCAGTTTGAGATCTTTCTGGTTCTTGTATTTTTTTGTTGAAACCTACACATTTTCATATTTTGTTCTGAGGTTATAGATCTTATTGAAACTGTTTCAGCTGGCATTTTTGATACTGCTCTGGCAGGAGAAAGGAAGGTGCTGCCTTGTTAGTGTGAGGAGGAGGTAGATTTCTATATTCCCTGCTCTCCCTTCATTGAAACTCAAGAGCTGGGAAACAACTGCCCAGTGGGGATAGAAGTCCAGGTTCCTGTGTGATCTCCATTGACACTGCTGGGAGAGTTGTTGGCTGGTAAGGATGAAAGTTCAGGTTCCCTACTGGGCCTTCTCTGACACCATTGCAGTAGGGGTTGTTGGGGTGCCTCTTTACAGCTGAGTGTGGAATTCTAGGCTCCCTACTCTAGACTTCCCTGGTGTGGGTGGAGGTGAAGCTGAAGTTTTTTCTTTGTTGTTTGGAGTAGAGAAGTTACTCTCTAAAAATTTTCTGTCTTTCTGGGTATTACAGAAAAGAAACTGAAGACAGTTTGAAGAATGGCTTTGAGTGTTCAGCAGGGTCGCATGTCTTATATTGGGAAGTAATCTGATGGTGAAAATTCTAAGGTTGAATTCAGCAATGAATAGGTTACAGAGAGAGCTGTATTAGTGGAATGATGGGACTAGAAGCCAGACTATATTGAATGGGAGGTGAAGAAAATTGTTGACTGAGGGGAAAGAAGGAAGGAAAGAGCCAGGGGTAGGGTAGGGTGGTGGTGGTGCATGTGTTTTTAGAAAAAGAAAGTGTCTTGTTTTCTGCTGAGGAAAAAGCTAGTAGAATAGGAAAGATACTAGAGAAGCAACAGTTGATGTCAAGGATCTTTGAGAAGGTTGGAGGAGATCAGATCTAGAGCACAAACTGAAGTGTAAAAGCTGGGGAGGAATAGTGATACTTTTCTTTTTTAACCCACATTATGGTGGAAAGAATATTTATATGGGGGTGTTTATGGATGCAGGAGAGTTTTTAGAAACAAGGAAGAACTTGATGGGAGTTCGAGCCAGTTAGTTTTCTTTGATATAGGAGGCAGAATAATCTAGTGTGTGCATGTGCACACGTGCAGCTGCTTTCCAAAAATGTTTTACCCAAATTAGTAATTTAATAGTAAAAAAATACCCATCTGTTATAGTATAGATATATCATAATTGTATATATTTTTAAAAATTCGCTGATGATGCAAATAATTCTTTTATCTTAAAAGGAAAATGACAAGGTGAGCAAGCAATTAACAAATACAGAAAACATTTTAAATTGTTGTCTTTCTGAATAGCAACAAAAAAAGAACAGTAAAACAAGAAACCACTTTTAAGTTACCAAGTTAACAAAAATTGATAAAAGGTTACCTGTTATCTGTAAAGGGACGGGAAATGGGCACTCATACTGCTTTTGAAGTTGTAGATCAATAAGGTGAATTAAGTCTTAAATTTCATAAACTTTGACCCAGTGGTTATTTTCCAAGTAAATTTTCTGATGAAATAATTTGCTGTATGTGCAAAGATTTATAAATAAAATTTTGTGACAGTGTTACTTATGACAAAATTTTGGAAATAGCCTATATGGTCAGTAATGAAGATTAAGTAATGGTCCATGTCATTAAAATTAATTTTAAGAGACTATTTGGCAAGGAGGTAATGCCTATTAAAAGTAGGGAGGGAACGTAGATCATAGAACTGAATTCCCAGTATGGTACAGATTTAATTGTATATGCATAGGAAAATAAGAGCTCAAATGAAGAGTTGAATTATGGATGATTTTAATTTTTTTTTTTTTTGTGTCTGGATTTTCTTTACTGAACATGCAACATATTCTATAATAAGGAAAAAAATTTAAAAAACTTCAGTTTTTATTCTTAAGAGAATATAATTGGTATAGCTTTCCAGAATATAGGTTGGTGTTACTTAATCAATAGCTAAGCCTTATCCTTTGACTTTTAAGTACACCTCCAGGGATTTTTACTGTGGAAGAAAGAATCACAAATATCTATATACAAAGATATTTATCATGGCATGAATTATAATAGTGATATACTAAAGTTTAAATAGTTAAATTGTTAAAATACAGTTCATTTCTCTAGTGAACTTAAAGCAGATCAATACGGCTTATAAAAAATTATTTTAGAAATGTATATAATGATAGAGGAAGTTGTTTCTACTATGATTTACATGAAGAAAAACATAAAATGATAAGTCTTGTACTATTTTTTTATCCTTAAAATGATAGGGAAAAAACCCAATAGGAATAAATACAAATAGACTCAAATGTTGAGTTATATTCTTCTTTACACTTTTATAAATTTTCTACAGTGGTCTAATTTTATAATTTAAAAAAGTTATAAATAAATATGCCAATTGATATAAAACAATAAAAGTTGTTTGGTTTGTATTGTTATGATTCCCAGGGAAATGTGAATTCTTATTTTTATTGTTTCATTTTTTTCTTATATGATTTGTTCATGTCTTTGGCCATTTATCTGTTAGCTTATTTGGAAAAGCCTCTGAGTAAATATAAGAAGTTATATTTACTTCAGTTAGTTTCTTTATCTGTGGTGAAACACAGACTACAAATCTAGATTTCTGCCAACATATGAAAATATGCTCAACATCACTAGTCATCTGGGAAATGCAAATTAAAACCACAATGAGATACCATCTTACTCCTGTCAGAATAGCAATTATTAAAAAGTCAAAAAACAATAGATGTTGACATGGATGGGGGGACGGGGTCGGGAGAACACTTATACACTGTTGGTGGGAGTGCAAATTGGTACAACCTTTATGGAAAACAATATGGAGATTCCTCAAAGAGCTAAAAGTAGACCCACCATTTGATCCAATAATCACACTGCTAGGTATCCACTCAAAGAAAAAGAAGTCATTTTATAAAAAAGACACCTGCACCTGAACACTTATTGCAGCATAATTCACAATTGCAAAGATATGGAACCAACCTAAGTGCCCAACAACTGATGAGTAGATAAAGAAAATGTGTGTATGTATATGTGTGTGTATATACACACATATATGCACATACATACACACACACCCCATGGAATACTACTTAGCCATAAAGAAGAATGAAATAATGTCTTTTGAAGCAACTTGAATGGAACTGGAGACTATCCTAAGTGAAGTATTTCAGGAATGGAAAAGCAAATACCTCATGTTCTCCTAAGGGTATATATGGTCATAAAGTGGTGTAACGGACATTGAAAACTAAGAATGAGGGAGGGAGATGAGGGATAAAAATCTACCTGTTGGGTACAGTGAACACTATTCTGGTGACAGGTACACGAAAAGCCCTGACTTCAGCGTCATACAATTCATCCATGTAACAAAAAACGCTTGTACCCACTAAATCTATTGAAATTAAAAAAAATTTTTTTGTTCTGTCATTTAAACCTTAGATCATTTTTCTTAAGATCTGATATGCAGTTCTTTTATTTTCTATGATCAGATTTTATCATATCTTTTATAAGGAATCCATTTGTTGGCTATTTTGCACCGATGATGCGTGTTTGTGATTTTTTTTTTTTTTTTTTTTGAGACAGAATTTCGCTCTGTTGCCTGGGCTAGAGTGCCATGGTGTCAGCCTAGCTCACAGCAACGTCACACTGCTGGTGGGCTCAAGCAATCTTCCTGCCTTAGCCTACCTGAGTAGCTGGGACTACAGGCCCGCATGCGCCACCATGGAATTTTTTGTTTCTATTTTTGGTTGCTTGGATAATTTTTCCTATTTCTAGTAGAGATGGGGTCTCGCTCTTGCTCAGGCTGGTCTCCAACTCCTACCTCAAGCAATCCTCCTGCCTGGGCCTCCCAGAGTGCTAGGATTAAAGGCATGAGCTACTGTGCCTGGCCTGTGAGTTTTTAATTGATTAAAAAACTTAGTGAAATATTTGTGAAAGTGTCATTAAAAATACAGAAATTTTACCATATATGCAAAGATGCAAGCAATACGAAGGTATGTCAAGTAAAAGCATCTCCCATTCCTGTTTACATGCTTGTTATTTAGTAATAAGCACATTCATTAAAGTGCACTCATTTGAAGTATATTGTTACTTGGGTTTTGACAAATATATACACCTATGTAACCATCACCACAAGCAAGATAGAGAACATGTCTGTCTCTCTGTCCTTTCCCAATCAGTAACCTCCAAGCGTAACCACTATACTTTTATTCTGTTTTGCCTGTTTTCAGACTTTATTTAATAGAATTATACAGTATGTGCTATTTTGTGTCTGTGGTGTTTTGCTTGGCATAATGGTTTTGAGATTCATCCATGATATTACTTGTTTCTGTAGTTCCTTCTTCTTGTTTGGTAGTATTTCATTGTATGGCTATACCAAAATTTATTTATTGACGGACCATTCAGATTATTTCCAGTGTTTAGGAGCTATGAATAAAGCTGCTCAGAACACTGAGGTACAAGTCATTGTATGAACTTACGTTTTCATTTCTCTTGGATAAATGCCAATTCATGGGTTATTGGGTCATACAGTAAGTGTATGTTTAACTTTGAAAAAGAGTTTGGCAGTTTCTTAAATGTGTTTACCATTTTACATTCCCAGCAACGTTGTATGGAAATTCCAGTTACTCTGGGTCCTTACCAACAGTTGGTATTTTAGCCAATGCAGTGGGGGTGTGGTCGTATCTCACTGTGGTTTTAATTTTGCTTTTCCCTAATGACTAATGACACTGAGCATCTTGATGTGTATATCAGCCATTTGTATAGCTTCTTTTGTATCTGTTCAAATCCTTAATCTGTTTTAAAAATTGAGTTGTTTGTGTTACTAAGTTTCTTGTTTCTTTTATTAAGTTGTATAGGTGTTGTATTGTTTCCGCTTTCTGGGTACACAGAAGCTTATGATCAAGATCATATTTGGCTTGTAGGATGAATTGGATAATATGTTAATCTTCACATTCCTCACGAGTTTAAATTTTTTTCTTGTTATACTGTTTAATGGAGTTTTAAAATTTTATATTTAAAAATCTGAATTTACCACTGTTGTCATTAATTACAGTTACTCCTTTTGTTGTTGATAAATTAGACATGTCCATGTCATCTTCTGTTGATTTAGTTTTCTAACTCTTGGGATGTCAACTTTATTTGTAAATGTGTGTTTTTGTTTTTAAAATTTCGTGTAAAAACATTGCCTTAATTAAGCTTTTCAATTTTTTTGTATAGTTGTGGTTGAAAGTATCTTTTGTTATAGCCTCTTTTCCTTGAATATTTATATCATCTGAAAAAGCTTTTTTTAGTGTGACTACATGTCAGTGTACTGCCTCTGCTTTTTCAGGGAATCTGAGATGATTAAAATATCCTTCCTCAGTGGTAGTCATTTAAATTTTTAAGTATAGTATTCCCTCCACCCCCACCCTTAGGAGCCACCTCTTAAATTGTCAGTGGTACAATGAATAGATCCTGTATTTATCCATAGTTTGTTCTATTTTCCTTTGGGTTTAATTGTTTTCTAAAATCTTATAATTCATTGTTGTGTTTTTCTCTTTTGATGAATACATTCACATGTCATCTGTGATGCTGCGTTAGTCATTTGGATATTTGTTGAAATCCTGTTTTTTAATTTTCTAAATTAAAATGTCTCTTTTCCTCATTTGAATTTTTATTAGATATTTAAAATTTAAGTCTTTGATTTCTGCTTTTCTGTTCTGTTTTACTTTCATCAGTGAGGCTAGAGATTTGCAAGTTTTATTTTTAAATTTGTTTAATTTCTTTCTTTCTTTTTTTTTTAGAAACAGGGTCTTGCTCTGTCACCCAGGCTAGAGTGCAGTGGTGCAATCATGGCTCACTGCAACCTCCAGCTCCTAGGCTCAAGTAATCCTCCCACCTGGGCCTCCCAGGGAGCTGGGATTACAGGCATGAGGCACTGCACTGGGCCCGCAAGTTTAGACATTAGGATAGGTATATTTACTATTTTAGTGCAGGAACCAGATCCAAGTGTTCAGGGGAGCCTAAAGCTTCTATAATTTTGAGGATCCTCTTTAAGATACAAAATTATACACATGTGAACGTGTATTCTATATTCTTTTTTTTTTTTTTTTCCTTTTTTGGAGGCATCTGTCATGGAAATGTCCTGTATTCTTTAAACTATACTTTATTTTACATGCCATATATATATTTTTTTAACCTCTAGTGTTTCTAAGTTTTTGTATTGATTTATACTTTTTGTTGCCTAAATAATATTGTTTTTGTTATTGCATAATGCCATTTTTAAATCTTAAAGTAGCTCTTGCCAAATAAATTTTACCATGTTTGATATTGATGTTTTTATACTTGTTTTCCTGGTTTGACTATATTTGATACATTTCTTCTCATCCTTTTATTGATAGCCTTGTGTGTTTTGTAAGTGCTACCATGTTAGCTTTTATTAAAAAAAATTCTGTCCAGACTTTTCTTTTTCTGACAGAGCCATTTAACTTTATCGTGGTAATATTTGATCTAAGCTTCGCCTCTTTGTATTTTTTCCTTCATACTTTCCTACGTCTGACCTGTGTTTTAGGTCCTTCATTTTACATTGACTTGTAAGAGGCAACATCTGTTTTCAGTATCTGCTGTATGGGAATGAGTAAATAAAACCTTTTCATCCTTGAAATTTTTTCTGTAATGAGTTGTTTTGGGTAACAAGTATATAAGAATCTATGAAGAGTTGGTGGGAACCCATTAAAATTATGTATTGCACATTTTTCTTTTTCTCTAAAGCATTTAGAGACTGGCCAAATAGGGGAAATTTTGTTTGGATTATGTTGCATGAATTTTTATTGTCACAATTCTAGTAGCAATTTTACTGATAATTTGACTTTTGAATAAAATCAAGTCAGGATTAATATGGTAACCAGTTATTCTCCTGGAGTAAAATTTTAATTCCCATATCCTTCTGGGGCCCTTTTAGGTAATGAGGGTGTTTGTGTGTACCTGTATGCTCAGGCAATGCAGACTTAGTTTACTTAGTTATTAGTGCAAATTAAAAGGCAATTTTGTGGGTACTGATAAAATGCTTCTGAAGCTAATATAACAATGCTTTTCTTTTTTAGTATAAATAATGGCAAATTGTATTTGTTCTTTAAACACTTAGGAAGAACACGGAATTGTTTTCCCTCTTTCCATCCCCCCTCCCCCCATGTAATAGAGTAAGTAGTAAGACTTTTTTCCCCTCCCTCTTAACTCTGAAGAAGACAACTTCCTTTATTTTGCATTTTTAGGGGTGGTTATAGCACTTGTTTTGAGGTTTGACCACCTTTCTTCAGCTATTTTTATTTTTACATGCCACTTTGAGTACACTCAGTGGTATTTTAACTATAATATCTTCTGTAGTGAAATTCATGCATGCATATTATGTTTTAAAACTCTGCTGTTATTTTGATTTAATTTGGCTTACTTGGTTTATGCTATTTCTGCTTCATCTGAGTTTTTAAACAAGTGACTGCCTAGTTTTCCACAGCTGAACAGAATAGCAAAATAATATTCTTAATAGATTTGCAATGTTTATTTTCTGTTTAATATTATAAATGATTTAAGATATGACATGAGTTTTAACGGTTTGTTGCTCAGTGCCCACCCTCCCACTTTAGTGGACAGACATTTTGCTGTCACTGGAAACTGTCCTAAGTTTCTTTCCAAGTCAACTGGAATAAAGATATAGAACTTTGACCTCTTAAAATTGTTCTTGTACTGTTGTAAAATTGTTCTTTTACTTGCTAAGCAAATTTCAGAATTGGTAAAAGTTGGTAATAAATTTATGTTGCATATTTACAGTCTTTTCCAAAACTTTATTAGCATTGGAAAGCACATATTACCTGGGATGTTCTGTTACAACAATTTGTGTAGTTGAGTTTAATCAGATATGTGTGATAACTTTTTATTTAAAGTAAAATTTGGGCGTCAACGTAAAATAGCTAAGTGGCATACTTCCTGGCATAGAAATTCAATACACAAAATGGTAAACATTACACAATAGCAGCAGCATTTTAGAAGCTATATAATAGCTTAGTTACTTGTCTTAAGCTGTCCCAATTTCTGTTTTTTTTCAAAACTATAGTATTAGGTACATACCCTGAAATTTTCAGATTTATACATGCTATATTGAAGCCTTCTCTACTACTATTTTTGGGTTCCTTATGATAGGATGATGAAGTCACTTTTAGTGCTATTCAAGGGAAGAAAGTGAAATTTTCTTGAAGAGATTCTAATGTATGTAAATGTTTTGTTGAATGCTTTTCTGTAATATTTCTGGACAGTCTCAAATTCAAGGAAGTAGTCGAGAGAGGCCTAGTGAGAGTCCGGACACTATGCTTCCTCAAAATGGGATCAAGTGCTGCTCCTTCCCCAACTCCCACTTTGTTCCCCAGTTGGACAATATTTTATGTAAAATAGAACTTGTATTTTATGCAAAAATTACAGGTTTTACAAGCCAAACACAAGATACAATGGAAGAAGACACTTCTTGTTTAACAGCAAACAAAAAGTACTTCTAAAAGTTTGAAAGTGTGTAACTTGTATGTTAGGAAACCTAAAAATGCTACCAGTGTTCGCACAGAAGACTTAAATAATTAGAAAAGCATATTTATTCTTGGATTTGAAGATTCAAGTTCTAAACTGTGTCAGTTTTAGAAGTTAATCTACAAACTTAACGCCATCCTAAATACTACATAGGACACTAAAAGAATTAAAAAAAAAAACCCACCAGCAGTTACCCTTGCTAAGGTGTTAGTTACAAGCATGTTTTGTAGTAAAACAAAGCTTGGAGAGTTCAAGTAACTTCTCTAAGGTTACAAAGGTAGGAACTGATGAAGCAAGGCTTCACATTCAGGTGAGTTTTAGGGCACAGATATAATAATAACCAATATTTAGTAAGCATTTACAGTATTAAGCATTACTGACTGTTCCAGGTAAAGTGCTATATGTTTTCTCAATTAGAATAGCATCTAAACATATTTAGAAAATCAAAACTTGTGAGGCTTTTCTAGGGAGGTTCTAGAGATAGTGCAGGCTGTAGTTATAGATTTATGGACCCTTAATAATCCCTCCCCTTAATTTTGCTTTTTTCCACATGCCTAAGCAGTTTCCAAGCATGGTGTATGGAGTGGTGGTCTATCTTTTCCCTATGATCTGCTCTTCTGCCTCTATCAAATTTCATATCTGTGGATTTATTTCTAGGCCTTCTGTTTTGTTCCATTAGTCTTTCTTGCCTATTCTTGTGTCACTTCCACTCTAAATTTCATAAATGGTAGGGCAAGCCCCCCTGCCGTGTTTGTTCAAGAAGAATTTCATTCAACACATGTATTGGACAACTGCTACGCGTCAGGAACTTTTGAGGTACTGGGAAAATAGCATTGAATAAAACCAAAAAAATTTTCATGGAGCTTATACATGTAAAGAATTTCTTGGCTGCCATTGTGCTTATGAATTTTAGGATCAGCTTGTCAAGTTCTGTGAAAAACCCAGTAGCTTTTTAAAAATTTTAAATTGGATCAGTTAAGGGAAAATTGACATTTTGACTTAGCTGCAGTAAGCTATTCCATAAACATAGAATGCTTTTTATATTCATATACATTTTCCATTTTTTGCCTTTATTTAAAGCCTTATTTCATGCTATAAAGGTCTGGAATATATTTTATTAGAGTTAGTTCAAGTTACCATATATTTGCTGTTGCTGTTATAAATGGTATTTTTTATTTGACTTAAGCTTTCTAATGGTTTATATACAGAAGGTGGTATTGGTTTTTTGGGGGGTGGTGGTGGTGATGTATGTAGACTTATCTATCCAAACACCTTGCTGAACTCTAATTCCAATGATTCTGTATGTTCTGTTGAGTTTTCCATGTAGATAACCATATCAAATAATTCTTTTCTATTCTTATACCATTTTCTTTCCTTATTATTAATAACTAGGACCTCCAGCAGAACATTGAATAAACTTAGCAATAGTGGACATCCTTGTCCTTGATTTTAAAGAGTTCCATTGTAAAAAAAATTATTTGCCGTAGGTTTTTGATTTCCTTCTAGTCCGACTTGCTATGAATTTTTAAGACAAACGATATTTCTTCATGTTTTTCCTATATCATTTATGTTCAAATTGTTTTTCTTTAATGTGTTCATGTAGTGAGTTATATTTGCACAAAAAGAGTATGTATCCTATTCTTGGATTCCTGGGACACACTGGTCATTTATACTGTCGTTTATGTATTACTGGATTCTGTTTGCTAATGTTTTGTGTATGGGCTTTGTTTTCATCTGTTTGTTAATGAAATTGGCCTATAATTTTCATTTTTCATAATGTCTTCGGTTTTGGTATCTAGATTATACTGGCCTCAGACTATAGTGGTAAAATGAGTTGGGGGAGTATTTCCTCCTTTTTTATTCTGTGGAAGAATTTGTGTGATACTGCCTGTTTCCTAAAGGTTTGGTGGAACTTGATTTTGCAACTTCTGGACTTGGTCGTTGTGTGTGTGTTGAGGGGTGGGGTATAAAGTTTTTTGTTTTGTATTTTTTTCCTTCGTTATTGGTCATAGGTACTATTCAGGCTTTCTTACTTTTCTTGAATCAATTTCGATAGTTTGTATTTTTATATACATTTGTCTATTTTATCTGTTTCACATTTGTTGCATAAAAGTTTTTCATGGTATTAATATTTACCTTTAAATTTCTCCTGTAGCTGTAGTTATGTTCACTACAATCTATCCTTTAGTTCTCTTCAGCAGTGTCTATAGAGATCTGCTTTTTAGTCCGTGCATTGAATTTTTACCATCAGAATATATTTTTATTTCTGCAAGTTCCATTTGTTTCCTTTTACGATTTTTTTTTTAAGAGATAGGGTCTTGCTTTGTGGCCCTGACCATGCTGGAGTATAGTGGCGTGATGATAGCTCACTGTAGCTTCCAACTCTGGGCTCAAGAGATCTTCCTGCCTCAGCCTCCTGAGTAGTTGGGACTATAGAAGCAGTGCCACTGCACCTAGCTAATTTTTTTGTTTTTAGAGAGACAAGGTCTCCCAATGTTGCATAGGCTGGTCTCAAACTCTTGGACTCAAGCCATCCTCCCACCTAGGCCTCTCAAAGTGAACCACCGCATACAGGCTTCCTTTTAAGATCTTAATAGTTGTTTTTGATAGCCTCTTATTGCTCTGCTCGCTCACTCATTTGTGATTCCATTTCTCTCTCTTTTCCTCTCTCTCTTTAAATTATCTGCTTAAATAAGGATCTGTTTCTCTTTTTAGTACTTAATCCTGGGTTATGGTTGGTGTGGCTGATAAAAATTTTTAACAATGGATATTATATACTTCCCTAGTAAAAAGTTCAAGATAAATTAGATTGTGAATACTTTAACATAGAGATACATAGATCACATTGTTGGTGTTCAGCCAATAAGATATATGTTACAAGGAGATTATTTGAGGGATGATTAAGGTTTTCTTAGGTAAAAAAATTGGAAAAATTGTTATTTGTGAGAAGTGTAACATAGGAAGAGAGAACAAAAATTAAGCATCAAGAAAGAGAACGAGGAAATGGTTGCTAGCTACTTCTTCCTAGATGGAATATGTTCAGTTAGCATTTGATATTTCTTGACAGTAGTTATCAACTCATTTGGTTGGATATATTTGTCTTTCCAGTTAGACGTGATCTCTTGGGGCAAACACTTTTGTTGTTGTTTTGATTTTCTATACACAGTGTCTAGCAGAGTAACTGTTATATAGTAAGTATATAGTCAATACATTTATTATAGCTAGGTAAGTAAAACTACTTAAACTACTAAATAAAGTTCAATTGTAGTAATTATAATGAACTAATCATTGCCAGAATATGCTTGTAGTACAAGGAATGATACCAGAAGCTGTTAATAACTAGATCTGGATTAAACATACTTTTTTAATGCATCGTGGAGTTCAAAACAAACATAAGACATTTCCAGATGTGTTCTTCACCCCATTTGCTGCAAACCAGGGTGAGCTCTTAATGATAAGAAAATACAGGAAAGGCAGAACCTTAGGAATGGGTCAGATTTTCATTTAGTAGAGATTAAACTTTGGACCAGTAACAAGATGGGGAGAGTGGAAAGGGAGCTAAATCTGAGATTTTGCTTATTAAGAAGGATCCCTTTAACCTGGATAAAAGTGATCATAAGTAGGCTAAGGTGGTCCTAATAGGTAAACAGTTTCCTGCTCTCTCCAATCCCAGTTGGTCCTGGATGGTCAAACAAATAGGCACTAACCAAACACGAGGTGTGGCAGAAATAACAGCAGATTTAGACTCCAGCCCCTACCCCATGTTTTGATCATTCTTTAAAATGTAACTATAGCCCAAGATCCAGCTGCTGAAGCCTAACAACCCCACAGGCTTGTGTGAAAACCCAACTCTGGCCACAGAGAAACTGTTCCATTTGGGTCCCAGGAATCAGAACCTTTTTTTTTTTTTTTTACCATGCCCCACCCCTTTCAGCAATCAATTTGAGAGACAGTTTGTGTGTAAACTTTGCCACAGGACATTCAGTCTTCGCAATCGAAAGACCAACACTTTTTACCTATTATGAAATGAGAGGCAGTCTCAGATTTCAACCTGAATTGTGAAATGTCATGCAAAATATTTTTTAAAAAGAATAATAAAAGTTGAAAATTGTTAATGCTTGAATTCAAAAGAAAAAATAAGGTGTAAGTATAAAGAATGTGGACTTTAAGTGCCATCCTTGTAGAGTTCCTTGCCCTGTCCTGCCACGATTTCACCAAGGGAAATTTATTGAGAACACCTATAATTTGTTTTCAGTCATATTAGTGAAGGGAGGAATGCTATGGACATTGCCCAAAGGTTGAAAAGTATTGATATGCATTTACTTGTTTGCAATCAGTTTATCTTTTATCATTATGTTGGTTAAGTTACTATTAAGATTAACTCAGGTTTTCATAGTTTTCCCACATTCTACATCATACTTCTTTCCATGACTTTATGGTTGTCAGAGTCTTGAAAAATTAATTATGAAAGAAATTTGAATTATTTAAAATAAACTGTATATTTAATGCCTTTCAGAAAAGTTCCTTCCCTGTGCTTTTGTTTTAAACCATTATTATTGTTGTTATTAAATATTTTTTAGAGATAGGGTCTTGCTTTGCTGTCCAGGCTAGAGTGCAGTGGCATGATCATAGCTCACTGCAGTCTCAAACTCGTGGGCTCAGACAATCCTCCTGTATCAGCCTTCTGAGTAGCTAGGACTACAGGCTCATACCATCCCTCTGGCTAAATTTTTAATATTTTATAGAAATAGGGGTCTCACTGTGTTGCCCAGGCTGGTAGTGAAGTCTTGGCCTCAAGCAATCATCCTGCTTCAGCCTCTTGAAGTACTGGAATCACAGGTGTGATCCACCATGCCCAGCTGTTTTAAACCATTTTTAGCTAATGTTTTTGCATAACCTTTTCTAAAAGCAACAAACAATTGATTAAGGTGAATCTCTGGGCCAATCTGAAGTTTAACTCCGAAAAGCTGTGTTAATAAGTTTCTGTAGGAAAAACTGTCTACTGCTATTATTTTGTTTATAGATTGAAATTAACCAAATGAAAAGATAAGTGAGAGCTGCTTAAATAAAGAAGTTAATTTAAGATTTTTTTCTTGATTAATTTCCAGTCTCAGGGTCAATTGACCTCTGGCTTTTGGTACTGAGTACATGACTCCAGACAAGCATGTAGTCATTCTAGGTATATTGCTATTTTAGAAAAACAGCTTTAAAAAGATCTGTTAGAACATGGGAAAAAAGATCTTGCTCTCTTGTGGTTTCACAGGGTGGCAGAGGTTTGGTTGCTTGTATGTTTCACTCAATTGCTTTCTGTTCAATGAATAAGATCAACACCATGCATCACAACTTTGCAGACTCACTGCAAAGGAAATAGCAGGAGGTAAAATGACCTCAAGTGAATGTGGCTTTTTTTGTGGGGTGTGGTGGGTGGGCAGTGCTACAACTAAATAAACAAATTGAATTATGCAGGAAGAAGACCTTTATTTAACTTATCTTCATACTTTTTTTGGGGAGGGTATCATTCCTTGTTCTTTAAACATTTTTACAATGATTAGTTCATTGTAAACACGTAACTACGGTTGAATTGTTTAGTAGTTTTATGATCTTGTTTTATCATTTCTCTATCAAGCTCTTTTTGTCTTTTGAGTTGACAGCTTACGTGAGTGCCTTAACGTCAAGATCTAAGACTCACAGTGTCCACAGACTGGAACTAATTCTGGGTTCTTTTTGCTAGTTTATTTTCTAAGTTTTCATATTTGGGTCAAATGACTATTTTATACTTTGAAAAATAAAAATGATATTTGCTTCTCTCCACCATAAGTTTATGTTTTTTCCTCACTGCCTCTTTGATTAGGTATTTATTCAATATAAGCTATCCAAAATGATTTGACCTTCATGGAATAAATTTAAGTTTATGCAGCAGGCTTCGTTTCTTCTTCAGTAGATTTGTTTCCTGCTGGCTTCTTTTCAGCAGCTGGTTTCTTGGTAGCTGCAGCTTTTTCCCCACCAAAGGTTGCTTCTGCTTCTTAACACCAACAGCCTTAATTGTGATTCCTGGCCAGGTGAAGAATGGTCTTTGCATATTGAGTCTAGCTTCAGCATGATTCTCAGGTTTTCAGTGAATTCTTCAGGACTCTGTGATGAATCTAATTGCGTGGTGCTTGAAGAGCTCTTTGAATCTCTGGGCTTTTCAAGATTCTTTTAAGATCTGTGTTGATCATCTTGTTCATGGGAAAGTTGTAGTTATTCTTTGGGGGAGCAGCTTTATGCCAAATGCCATGCAATTCATGTAACTTTCAGAAAACACTTTTGGTCTGAATGCAGAAATGTCCCACATGCCCACCAGGAGCAAGTTTCAAAATGTTCGTCTTGCTTGCATTAAGCAGGGTAACTCCAGGGACGTTTCTGAAGGCCTTCATGATGCCATTGTCCTCATTATAGATGATGCAGGGTCTCCTGTGCTGGATATAACAACAGTTTCTCGTTTTGTCCTTGCCAGCTCACATTTGCTGAGAGGCATAGACCTGTTTGATATCGTTCCAGGCCTTAAGTTCCTGAAGAGGTAAAACAGCCTCCTTGGTCGTCTTTGTAGTCTTTGTGGTCTTCCTCAGTAAGATGACATTTAGACATGACCAGTGCTGCCAAGGCCCAGGCAGCTAGGGCAGAACAGATGGCATATTGCTTTTGGGTTGTATTCACTCTACGGTGCCATTGGTGCCAGGTTTTGGTTGGTGCAAACCTGCAACCTCTGTGACACATATTTCCGCAAGCACTGTTGCCAGAATGGTGAATTTCTCCACCTTGAACTCTGGGAATTCAAGCCACAGCTCTGCCATTACCCCAAGACTCAGTACTGATCTAATAACCTGCTAATTCACTGACAACATAGGGCTGTCTGTTTTTGTGCAAGTTGATGTGAACAAAGTTCACAGTATCTGCTTGAACACAGCAGGCAAAGTGACATTTTTGCGAGGTGACATCCCCTTTTTGGAGTATACCGATATCAGCGGTTGGGCACAAACCATGGTGGGGAGAGCAGCAGGCCATGCTCCTCAGCCCGGCTTATTCCAACCACCGTAAGTCTTTGGGGTATGCTCCTGGCCTTTTATCAGTTGAGTATTGGGTATGAAATCTTTTGAGAATATTTTAAAGGGAAAGAAGGATAAATCCTTCATTATGTGTGGTAAACTTGCTATCTGTTCTCTTATAAGACTGAGGGATCCTGGATAGATTCTGTCTTTTTTATTGTACTGCAAGTTACAGTCACATACCCAGAAAAAACTGCCTGCTTACTGACTTGACTTTATTGCCAAATATCAGGATTAAGTGAGGATTGTGGAGAGAAGGATTTGAGAAAATCTGGACATTTTACTCCATGAATCTAGAGAAAATGGGGGCATGATATTTATTTTGTTTTCTGAAGGTGGCTCTTCGTGTAATGCTGTGGTTTGGGGCACAGAATCAAGCCAGATTGGTGAGAATCAATCTCTGCTCCACCGCTTATTAGCTTTGTGACTTTGGGCAGGTTAAACTCTTATGTCTCCCTTTCCTCACCTATAAGATGGAGATGGTAATATGAGTGCCCACTTCATGGACTTAACTATGAGACATCAATGAGTTAACATAGGTAAAGCACTTAGTGCCTGGCACATAGTAAATTCTGTAGATGTGTTGTTGCAAAGTCAATACGTGTGATTGAGGGTGTACAGACGTGTTTCTCTGAAGGAGTTTGAAATGTAAAACTTAATTTTCCTGAAAGTCTGATTTATATAGTTACTTTTGAATAGCCCCCGAAGTAAGGACTGAAAGTATAAAAAAAAAGTCTGTGTTTGGGTTATCTTTATTTACAGTACACTCTGCCTTCCTCAGGAAACATTTCTTCTGTCTCAGCTGTTCCACTGCCCAGCTGAGCTGGAGTGACCACAGCACTGGGAGACAAGGTAGAGCCTCACCTGGCTGGGCTCAGGAGCCTTGTTGTGAGAGATGGGTTTTGCTTCCCATATAAGGGCACTTAGTTGAATAGATGCCATCTCATTGCTGGCACTTGAGTATTTTTAAAAGAAGTAAACATCTATGCAGGATTTATTAGGATAGTGATTCATCCATTTAGCAAGTATTTTTCGAGGGTTTGTACTCAGGGCTTTCAGGAGTTTGGAAAGACAGGGTTTTCTTTTCCTGCATGAAGTAAGTACCTGTGAATTTTGTTTCCCAAATTAATGAATTATCGATATAAATTTGTTCATATTAGCTTTTAAGATTTTATTAATAAAGATCTTCTGCATCTTTACAGGTGTGTCTTGCATTTTTGCCAATAAATCTTTTCCTGATAAGATGTATAAATTTGAATTCTGTTTTCCCAGATGATTAAGAATCTGTGGAACCTTCCCCCCAATGCTTGTAAGGGTAGCGATGCCAAATGGCAGCGCATTCACATCTATGCTTCCTTAGTACCTTATGCTAAACCTACTCTAGCTCTTACCACTCAGAAGCTATAGTATTTCTTCATTCCAAGGTACACATTTTAAAAAATTCTTATCTTGACATCTTTGTAGTATGCATCTTCCAATTGATGGCATCCCAGAGTCAACAAAAATGGTATTTGTTTCCTTGTCTTGCCTTCTACTTGACTATGAGTAGACTCCGTGAGGGCAGGAACTAATACTCATTTATTTTATCTCTAATGTTTGATCTTCATTTAAAACCCTACTTTTGTGAATTATAATGTGGCAATTTTTAGGATCATCTGAATAGTGTTAGTTGAAATGAGAGTACCATCAGGATACTTTTGCAGGGAGAGATGTGAAGAGGAGGGCCTGGCAAATGCTAAGTAGTTAAATGCTGTTTCTGTGGTCCCCTCCTTTGTGCCCCATCTGTCTTTCTCTTTTGGTTGATTCTCTTTGTATGGCTATATACCCCACCAACAAAGCCTCAGTTTAGCAGATTACAGTGAAGTGAAAGAGTAAGAATTTTATGTTGTCACTTATGATAGGCTATTGTTTTTTGAGCAAACTTGGGATATTGCACCGTGCCATTGTCACTTTCCATTATGTAAATGAGGAAACAGGGAGTCAGTGTGTTCAGAGACATAAGTCTGTGCTGGTGGAAGAAGGGGTAAACTTCCTGCTTAGGGCTTCTGATTCAGTGTTGTAGATTATTCTTTCTGCTTTAGAGGAATTCTCTTCTGAACTAGTGTTTTTGTGATTTTTATTAGTTTAAAATTATTTATCTTATTTATAAATAGGTCTGTGGTTATGAGACTTTGGGCTTTCACATTCTTATCACAGTGTTTGTTTGAAAAAGTAGTGTTGTTCTGGTCTCCCTTTATTTTGCCTCCGAGTACCCTAAAGCCTAGATTTAATTTTAGTGCTAGAAAAAACAGCTTAGTGGGTCTGTTTTCTTTAAGCTTTTACGTGTGGGTGATTAGAAAAGTCTTATCTAGGACCTTAATTAGCATTTTTCTAGAAATGATTTCTGTGTAATTTTTGAAGTAGACTTTATTTATTTATTTTTTTAAGAAGAGCTTTAGATTTGCAGAAAACCTGAAAAGATAGTACAGAAAGTTTTCATGTATCTGGACTCAGTTCCTCTATTAGTAACGTTTTACATTGTATGGTACATTTGTTAGAATTAAAGAACCAATATTGATAGGTTATTATTAACTAAAGTCCATACTTTATTCAGATTTCCATAGTTTTTACCTAATGTCCTTTTTCTGTTCCAGGATCCCATCAGGATTCCACGTTACATTTAGTAGTGCTCCTTTTGGCTGACTTTCCTTGTTTTTGATGACCCAGACTGTTTTGAAGAGTACTCATTAAGTGTTTTATAGAATGCCCCTCTATTGGAATTTATCTGGTGTTTTTCTCATGACTGGTCTAGGGCTATGGGTTTTTTGGGGGAAGACCACTGAGGTAAAATGTCATTTCCATTGCATCACATCGAGGGTACATACTATTGACTTGATTTATGACTACTGATGTTGATCACCTGGCTGAGGTTCTGGTTTCTCTGCTGGTAAGTTACTCCTCCCCTTGTCCCCATACTGTATTCTTTAGAAGGAAGCTATTATGTGCAGCGCACACTTAAGGAGTGGGGATGCTGTGTAATTTTGAATAAACATTGAATGGTAGAGCTTTAGTTTAAAAATTTACCTAGTGTTAGTGAAATTTTTGTTTTTAACAAAAACATGACCATTTAAATAAAACGTTAAAAAAATGTACATTCAGAAATTTGGTTTGACAAAAGTTTTCAAGCTGTTTTTCATTCTCAGTGTTTCAGCCTTTGCTATTGCATGGCAGCTGTTAGATGCTCCTCTTTGTTTTATGCCATCTGATTGATAATTACCTTTTGAAACAAATATAATGGAAATGTGGAAGATCATTACGTCAAAAACTCTTGAATAAAATTTGTTAATATTTTGATCTGCATCTATTACTTGTCTGCACTTCTTATCTCTACACATATTATTTCTAAATTTGAAGACTTAGTTGGTATGTAAATATGATTAGAGACCAGAACAGTTTAGAACCCAAAATGATCAAGGGAAAGCACCTTGTTGGAAACCCCCATGACAATAAAACTCTCCTTGTAGTTCCCATTTGTGTGTTTCAATTATAAGGCTTATGTTAAAATTAGATCAGAATTTCCATTGTAGACTCTCAATTTCATAGTTGTGTAACTGCCATATAAACTTGATTATAAACAAAGGCCTTTAATGATGGGACTTATTTGAGCAATTTAAGACAGGGTTATTCAGCTCACAGGGTAGAAAATACATGTCTAGCTTCACATTTTAAGTTGAGAAATTGTGAAGACAGGCTTCTGTTCTAAAGGTGAGTTTTACAATTTTTTTCTAATTTTCCAAATTTTCTATAACAAGGATGTATTATTTTATAGTAAGAAAAAAATAATAAAATTAACTTGTTAAATTCTTTTATTTAGTGATTACTCTTGAAACTTACTACGTTTTAAAACAAATGATTATTTTGACTACTTTCCTAGAACTACTAGAACCTTTGAATTATTTAATTCCATATGCCCTCTTCCACCTTTTGTACTTTTGTTGGCTAACTGAATATCTCTAGTTCAGAGAATGGAAACATTTGTTTCATGGGTCTATGCCAGTGGTCCCCAACCTTTTTGGCACCAGGGACCGTTTTCATGGAAGACAATTTTTCCACATACCAGGCAGTAAGGGGATGGTTTAGGGATGATTCAAGCATTACATTTATTATGCACTTTATTGTTATTACATTGTAATATATAATGAAATAATTATATAACTCACCATAGATTGGAGACCTCTGGTCTATGCAATAAATTGTAGTGCAATATATTGTAGTGCTGGTACTGTGAAGATAGCTCTGTATTTGAGTTGTGATAGCTTGTGAGTAGAAAAAAATTGTTTTTATCATCTCCTTGGGTTTATAAACTTCATAAAAAATAATAGGGAGAATAAATTTTATAGGGGGGTATATAGGTGTATGGTTTCCTAGGACTGCTGTAACAAATAACCTCAAACTTGGTGTCTTAAGCAAAGGAAATTTATTCTCTCATAGTTCTTTTGGAGGCCAGAACTCCAAAATCAAGTTGTTGTCAGTATTGGTTCATTCTGGAGGTTCTGAGGCAGAATTGTTTCCATGCCTCTGTCCTAGCTTCTGGTAGTTGTTGCCAGTCCTTGGTGTTCCTTGGCTTGTAGACACATCACTTCAATCTCTGCCTTTGCCTTCATGTGGCGTTCCCCTCTGGGTCTTTTCTGTGTTGATGTGTCTCATTATCTCCCTCTCTTTCCTCTTATTGTAAGTTGAACAATCATTGGGTTTAGGTCCAGGGTGATCTCAATTACAACTGCAAAGACTGTTTCCAAATAAGGTCATATTCATAGGTACCAGGGGTTAGGAGTTGAACATATCTTTTTGGGTGCCACTATTCAATTCAGGAAGATTGAGTGATCAGTCAATCTTCCTGAATTTGCTAATAAGCACAATGAAAGTGCTTTTACTAAATGGAATAATAGCTATGGAATCTGACCTATTTTATATGCATATAAATGTGATTCAGAATGTAGTTGCATGTTTACTTTCTCTTCATGTGGTTTACGATTGATGTGGCATTCTTTTACTATGAAATTGGGCTGAACACATATAGACAAGCTATAATTGTGACTTTAAATGGTGTGAGCAAGACCTTAAATTCTATGAACATGGGCCATTTAGCTCTTGAGTATTTTAACCTACATACTTGGGTACTTCTGTAAGATGAATGCTTATATGTATGGTTCCTTTTGATATGAATCATGTTTTTCTCTATTAAAAGAGTTTAAATTTATCCAGTGATCTAGTCTGACTTAAGTTTGTGTGCCGTAAGTAGGGATTTTATAAAAACTTGGATGAAGGAGGTTATTAAACAATCAATAAATATTAATAGGAAGGGTGATCCTTGGTATGAATAGATAGCCACTTGTGGAAAAGTGCTGACCCGGCCTACAGTCATGTGGTTTGGAGGGAAACTCTGGTGAGAGCATTCTGTCCTCCTCTTTCATTTTGAGTTGAAGGCCATTAGGAATTTAGTTGTTCTTCTCATTAGGAAAATAAAACAACAGTGGTATAGACTTAAGGTTGTTTTAAGTTTAGTTGTGCTATGGCCCATATGTCTCCACTGAAACATAAGCTCTGCAAGTGCCAGAAACATGCCAGTTTTATTTATATACATATATATATATATATATATATATATTTTTTTTTTTTTTTTTTTTTTTGATGAGACAGAGTCTTGCTCCGTTGTTGCAGAGGGAGTACTGTGGTGTCATCACAGCTCACTGCAACCCGCAACTCCTGGGCTCAAGAGATCCTCTTGCCTTAGCCTCCTGAGGAGCTGGCACTATGGGCACGTGCCACCACACCTGGCTAATTTTTAAATTTTTTGTAGAGATGGGGCCTCACTGTGTTGCCCAGGCTGATCTTGAACTCCTGGCTTCAAGTGATCCTCTGGCCTTGGCCTCCTGAAGTTCTGGGATTATAGGTGTGAGCCACCTGGCCCAGCCCAGTTTTATTCTTATTCAGGACTTTATCCTAGGCCCTAGGTAGTAAATATGTAACAAATATTTGTTTAATGAATAAACTTAATATATTATGGATATTCTTGAAATCCATACATAGAGACATATCTCATTCTTTTTAATGGCTGTTTACTATTCTGTGATGGATATGCCGTAATTCATTTAACCGGTCCTCTCTGTTCCACTGTTAGGGACATTAAAGTTATTAACAGTTTTTCACAGTAACAAAGCTGCCATGACGACGTATCTTGTTTGTGTGTATATGTTTAGGTATCTTTGGTAGTTTATAATGTTAATTTCCTTCATTCATGGCTATGTTTCTGTAGAACAATTAGGTACATTTTAAAATGTATTATTGAAATAATTTTCAAGTATAATTGATCTACATTTTCGTAAATACATTTAAAATGCTTTTAAATTTTTCTTTTGAATCAGTGAAAATCTTTTGCCACAAAATCTTGAGAAAGGTATCAGAAGCAATGTGTGTGTACACACTGTGTTGATTATCTTTGTGGAATGGTTCTTGGCAAATCCTTGTGAAAGGAAGGCTCAGAACCCTTTTGTCCATTGCATAGCAAGCCTGGGAAGGAAGGCAGCAGCTATTATAGGATAAGATTAGGACACTGAATAACACATATGGAAGAATTCCCTTCATGCTTAAGAGAAGTGCTTAACCTTAGGGTGACCATGTATCTATCTCCCTAGGAAAGTCCTGGTTTATGCTTGTTGCCTTGATGTAATTATTATTAGCATCCCCTCTCAGTCCCAGTTTATCAGTAAGTTATATGATCACCCTACTAAATCTCTCCATTCTTTAGTTTCCTTGTCTATAAAATGGAGATAGAACAATGCCTGGTACATAGCAAAGCCATATAAGTGTTTGCTGTCACTATTGCTGTTAACAATTATTTGATCAGCAACATTTGTTTATCTTTCCCTGCTTCTTGAATTACTTACTTCTCTTGGGCTCCTGGCTACTATTTTCTTTTTTTAGTACATTTTTGGCTGCTCCTTCTGAGTTTTCTTGCCTGGATCTTCCTAATTTTCCTGACCTCTCAACATTGGAGTGTCCCAGATCCTAGTCCCTGTTCTTTTCTCTGTCTGATCTAGCTGACTCCCAAATTTGTCCTCATCCTCACCTTTTCAGTGAATTCCAGACTTATTTCTCTCCTAGATGTCTAATAAGTATCTTAATAGTACAAGTGCAAAACCACTCTTTATTCTTGCTTCTCTATTCCTTCTAGCCTGTTCTAGCCCAATAAATGATACCACCATTCTTTCAGTTAATTAGGCCAAACAAACAAACAAAACCATGGCATCATCTTCGAGTCCTTTCTAACAGACACTGTATCCATATCCAATTCATCAGCAAACCCTCTTGGCTCTCTTTTGGCAATACATGCAGATCTGGCTGCTTTTTCACCTCTGCTCCAGCCATCTTCGTTCAGGCTGCTGTTTTCTTTTCTTGATTTATTGTAATAGTTTCATAAGTAGTATCTTTGCTTCCACCCTTGACCACCCTCTATAATTCAATTTTCCCACAGCAGCCAGTGTTAACTTTTAATATAAAAGTCAAAACAATTTACTCCTCTTCCTCAAGCCCTTGTATGGCTTTTATTGCACTTTGAATAAAATCTTCAGTCCTCACTGTGTCCTTCAAGGTTCTATGTCTGCCTCCCTGTTAATTTTCTGAACTCATTAATCACGGTCCCTGCTGTTTGTTCCATTGTAGCCACATTTGGTTGCCTTGCTCTTCCTCAGGCATGTTAAACATACTCTCACCTCTCTGCCTTTAGCTTAATGTTCCCTCTGCCTGGCATGATCTTCCCCTAGATGGCAGCAAGTCTCACTTCTCCAGTTGATCTAGGATCAATGTCACATTGTCAGTGAAGCCTTCTGGCTAACTTATGCAATACTGCATCTCCACCTGCAGCTCTTGCTGTTCCAGTTCCCTTCATTTTTCTTCAGAGTTCATCTTCAGAGTTCACATGATCTCTGATATGTTTGTTTGTTGATGGTCCGCCCTCAAAGAAACTGCAGGCCCTTTGAGAGTCTGGGATTCGATCCTCAGCTCCTGACAATGCCTGGTACATTGGAGGTACTCAGTATTTGCAGATGGAGTGGGCTGCTGAGTGAGCCTAAGGAAGATTCATGTGGAAGTTTCAGCAGTTTGGTAGAACATGGACTGTGAAAATTATCCGCTTTTAATTCTAGTTTTGCTTCTGTAGACCATTCTGTGTTCTAGAATAGATGAGAAATGAAATTGGGGTTTAGGATACTGGTAGGTAACAATGGATAGAGGGGAAAGGAAATGAAAAAGGAAGTATTATAAGAGCCTTGACTCTGGGAAGCAGAAGTTGCAGCTAGAAGTGAGTTGGTTACCTACCTGCTTATGGGGCAGCCTTTCATTTCTAAGTTTGTAAAGGAAGAGAACCAATTTTTGAATGCCCATTTTGAGCTAAGCAGTGTACTGAGTACTTTACAAATATCATTTAATTTACAATAGCCCTTTCTAATAAGACATGATGTTCATCTTACAGGTGAGGAAATGAGACTTAAAAGATTAAATAACCTTCCCAAGATCATATAGTAATGAAATGGGATATTTAGATCTGACTGACTTCAAAATTCATGCTCTTTCTCATACTTCATAATACCTGAAGGGGGGGGTCTATGTATAATAATTTACATTTCATATGGTGCTGTAAAATTTACGGAAAATTTTCACATAGCTCATTTGACTCCTTGTAACAAACTTTTGAAAGTAGCTATCACCTCAACTTAGTAGATGATTAATTAAATTTGGTGTCAGTAATGAGTGACTTGCTGCAAATCCTACAGCTATGAAATAGCAGAGCAAGGGCTTTGAGTAAATCTTGCTTGCCTAAAATCTGATATTCTTTCTATATACTACAGATTTAAAGCAAAGAATTTCTTGATAGCACCTATAAATTATATTTGACACATTATAAGAGCTAAATATGTCATAATAAAAGTATTGAGCTGGAAACAGTCTTGGATCATGAAGAGCAAATTCCTCATTTACAGCGAAAAGCCAAAAAAGAGGTTTTTCTCATCTAGGAAGACTCAGCTAGTTATTGCTAGAGCTGGGACTAGCTAGAATCTGGCTTTTATTACGAAGGAGTTTATATTTATATAGGTTTTTCAAAACTCTTGTGTTCCCTCTTTCATTCACATATTTCATATTTGAAAAGCTACCAAAAAAAAAAAATTGCCTCCTCACCCGTTATCTCCCAGCAACCCACTTCTTTCCACATGTAATGGAAATTAATCAGTTTCTGTATATCTTTCTAGAGATTTTTACACACATAAAGCAAATGCATCAACTATTTGTATTTATTTAACAACATCTTGTAAATTACTCCATGTTAGAACATGAAGTCATTCTTTTTTTTAAATGCTATGCTCATAGTGAATGAATGTGTCATAATTTAACCAGTCATTTGCTGAAGAAAATTTTAACTTGTTCCTGGTCTTTTAAATTAAAGACAATTCGTTAATGAACTACCTTGCACATATCATTTCTTATCTCTCCAGGTGTATTGGTAGTATAAACTTCTAGTAAGTGAAAATGGTGGGTCAAAGAGTATCTGTTCTTGTGTTTTTTATTTTTTTTAACATATTAATACTTGGGCCTTTATTTTTAATGTAGCAATAGAGTGTTTTCATTTTGAATCAAACTGCTTTTGACTTTTCTGTTTGGCAATAATTTTTTTTATAGTTTAAAAAGTAATCACTTATTTTAAGGTGTAACAGGATTTCTTTTTTAAACTGGTGTAGGCTGTATGCTTTGATGTTAATATAGCAGGTTAAAGAAAGTGTAATGGAAGTAGTATTGCTTTGGAGTCAGACCTGATTTGAATCTCAGTGTTACCAGCCCACTGACTTTGTGATCTTTGGAAGGATATCTAACTGCTGAGCCTCAGTGGTCTCATCTGTCAAATGGGAATAGTACTACCAGTCTTACAGAGTTCTTGTCTAGTTTTTGTTACAAGGATAGCTTTTATAATGCTTAAGTCAGGGTCTTAAGTGTGCCCATTACCTCAATATAGTGTTCATTATACCTGTTAGGTAGGTTTTTACCCCTCCCTGCCTCCCTACTGCCCCCTTCTTGATTTCCAGTGACCTTTACTTCTCTTTGTGCCCATCAATTAGTTCCAAATTGTTAGAGAGTGCATGTGGTGTTTGTTTTTCCATTCTTGAGATACTTCACTTAGGATAATGCTCTCCAGTCTCATCTAAATTGCTGCAAAAGACATTAATTCATTTCTTTTTATGGCTGAGTAGTTTATTAATCCACGTATGAATTGATGGACACTTAGATTGATTTCACATCTATGTGATTGTGAATTGTGCTGCAATACACATTTGAGTGCAGGTGTCTTTTTGATAAAATGAGTTCTTTTCCTTTGGGTAGATACCCAGCAGTGGGATTGCTGGATCAAATGGTAGGTCTACTTTTGGTTCTTGGAGAAATCCAGTTACTGTATTTCATCAGTTCTCAAACATTTCCCCCCCTTACATTTTAGTATCTCTGAAATTGAGATGTCTCATTATCAAAGCCATGTCATAGGTGTATTGGTAGCATTCTTTTTTTCTTGGCACATAAAGTAATTGTTTTATAATTGCTGCCATCTTAGATTTGATGAAATAGGGTAAATCCACATACAGGGACAAGTGAACTGTGTCAGGGCATGGTATAGGCAGAGGAAGTTCATCGTGGTGGGGGAAAGCTCAGGGTTGGAAGTAGGGGGGCTGGAGTGCTCTAGGGGTAGGTATAGCAATGGAAGTTTTATTCTAGGCCAGCAGTCAGCACAGTAGAACCACCACCTAGTGGGAGAGTAGTATAACTGGTTGATGGAGCACTGGACCAGAAGTCTAGGTATATTGAAGTTGGAATTTTGGAGAATTATTGATGGGTAACAAGACTTTGGCCTAGGGTTGAAATTTGGAAACTGTGTGCTAGTTTATGGGAGGAAGACTTTATAAGAATGGGACTATAAGAGAAAATATTTGCAAACCTTATCTCTAATAAAGGATTTGTATACAGAACATATAAAGTACTTATACATTAAACAATGAGAAGGCAGCCCAACTTCAAAATGGGCAGGCATAAACATAAACATTTCTGTAAAGAAGATATATAAATGGCAATAGGCACACAAAAAGATACTCAGTATCCCATTATGGAAATGCAAATCAGAACTTCAGTGAGATACTACTTTACACTCATTAGGATGACTGTAATCAAAAAGATAGATGCTTAATAACAAGTGTAGGTAAGGATATTGAGAAATTGATACCCTCAAACACTACTAGTGGGAATGTAAAATGGTGCAGCCATGTTGCAAAACAATGGCAGTTCCTCAGGTTAAACACAGAGTTACCTATGATCTAGCAATTCTACTACTAGATATATCTATCCAAGAAAGCTGAAAATATATGTCCACACAAAAACTTGTACATGAATATTCTTAGCAGCATTGTTCATAATAACCAAAATGTAGAAACAAGGCAACTGTCTACTGATGAATAGATAAATATATTGTAGTATATCCTTGTGATGGCATATCGTAAAAAGGAATGAGGAGTGAAATACTGATCCGTGCTACAACGTGGATGAACCTTGAAAACACTATGTGAAGTGAAAGAAACCAGACACAAAAGATCACATATAGTATGATTTCATTTATATGAAATGTCCGGAACAGGCAAGCCTACAGAGACAGAAGGTAGATTAGTAGTTTAAATGGCTCTAGGGCTGGGAGGGAATGGGAGAAATTGGGAATGAATGCTAATGGGCATGAGATTCCTTTTGGGGGTAGTGAAGATGTTTTGGAATTAGATGATGATGGTTACACAACCTTGTGAATGATTAAAAACCATTCAATATAGTATACTTTGAATTTTATGGTATGTGAATTGTATCCCTATAATACTCTTAAAAGCAAACAAAAAGATGAGACCCTGGTTCTGGGAAGGACCTGGATTACTTAGGAGATTATCAATATAAGAAAAGCATTCATGTAGGAGCAGCATTGCTCCTACATGGTTGGGATCCCAACATTGGTTGGGAAAGTTGGTGACGAGAGGGAGAGAAATGGTGATGTTGGGGTTTGGGAATAGCAGAGAAGCAATTGTCAGCTTTAGTATCGTGTCAAAGTCAGGTGAATAACAAAGGTAGCAACAGGGAGGCTCTGTATGCTTTATCCCAGTGTTTGGAGGACCCCTGTAGGGAGAAGAAGGATACTGAGGTAGGGCCCAGGCTAAGCCTGGACACTTGAGTGTTCCTAGACATCAGGGACTGTCTTGTTCATCTAAAGTGTCCCGCAGAGGTCAGCATTATGTTGTTTAGGCAGCTGTGATCCACATGAGATAGAGGTAAGGAAGGCTGACTTTACTAAGGTAGTAGCTAGAAGGGTGGAAAGGATGTGTAAATTCCCTAGGAGTGCAAAGTTCTGTCAAGGCAAGAACTGAAAGACACAAAGACTTGTGCCTTGGTGTGAAAGAGAAAATGTAATAGGATTTACTCAAACCTCCCATGGGGATGGTGTTAAGTATTTATTAATGTTCACATACCATATACAATTAGTCTTATATAGTTCTATCTGTTGTTTATCAGTTACTTCTGTCAATACCAATTGTCAGTCTGCTTTTAAATTGTTAATTCTTGGCCAGCAGTAGTCACTCATGCCTATGATCCTAGCACTATAGGAGGCTGAGGCAGGAGGATCAGTTGAGCGCAGGAATTTGAGATCAGCCTGAGCAGCAGCGAGACCCACCCTGTCTCCACCAAAAATAGAAAACAATTAGCTGGGCATGGTGCCACGTGCCTGTAGTCATAGCTACTCAGGAGGCTGAGGCAGGAGGATCGCTTGAGCCCAGGAATTTGAGGTTGCAGTGAGCTATGATGACGCCAGTGCACTCTACCTGGGGTGACTGAGTGAGACTCTGTCTCAATAAATAATTAATAAATAAATAAATAAATAAATAAATAAATAAATAAATAAAATTGTTGATTCTTATCCTTAAAACTTTGTTTAAGTTTATATGTTTTCTGTTGAGATGAGAATACAATAATTGGGGAGAACACAGACATGAGAGCAAACAAATATTTAGTAGTTCTAGGGAAATTAACTTTATCATGCTACGTGAAATAGTTCATATTGGCTTATTGTTGCTCAGTGACTTCAAAATATTACGCCAACTCTAAGGATGAATATGTAGGCAGTACTTGAGTTAAGCTTGTCTTATCTACAAATGATTTGTATATATGAATAGTAGATAAATATGTAGTTATACAAGTGGTACCTGAGTTAAGCTTGTCTTACCTATAAATGGTTTGTGTATATGAATAGTGGCTGTCACCATGGCAAGGCCCCTTCCTTCTTGTTGACAGTTTTCAAACTCACTCTACTGGTATTCAGGATTAAACATTTTTGTGTGATCTTGTTTACCCAACAGGTTAGTTTTGTAAGTTGTAGAGTTGTGGAGGGAGGGGGAAGAAAGAAAGAAGAAATCCTTTCTCTTTTCTTCTTTCCCTTTAAAGTCTGTGGGTTTGTAAGGTTAAAAGCTGTGAAGAATAAGCTGAATCTCCCTTTAAGGAGCTGATGCCATGAAATAAATGTTGGATTATCCCCCAGTATTATTTTCCCTTTACAGAGTCTGAAGCTTTTCTTTTTCTTTTTGACCTGTGGGATTCATTCTGGTTTAGAATTTTGCTTTTTAAAAGACCAAGCATGGGTTGGTAGGTTGGAAAGAGTTATCTCATACTGCACTCTGCTCTAATTTAAATGGATATATTCTACCTAGTGCCTCCGGGTGAGATTTAGCTTTCCTGAGGGTTTTAAAGTGGGACTGGAAGGACCTGTGGGAAGAGAGGTAAGTGTTTTCGTACCTAGAATATTTTTCAGACAGAGGCTAAAGCCAGGGGACAGTGTGGTAGTGGGGAATTAGGGCAGGTTGATGAGGCTGGGGCGAAAAAGGGGTGCCCCAAAGACAAGCTTTTCCTCCTTACAAGGAGTCTTGCTTAGGGCTGGCTCTGTATTCTTGAAAGGACACAAAGTTATCTTCCCATGTCTTCTTGGGCTAGAGTCCATGACTGCTTCAGAGGTTAGAACTTGAGGCTGATACTGGTCAGGACCATATTCAATAGTAGATTTTGTGGTCTGGCCTGTGGACATAACTGCAATGTAAAAAAATTTTCTCTGGGGAAATGAGCACCAAATGACTGTCTTAGAAACAAACTTTTGTGATAGAACCAGTTTGTAAATTATCTTTATACTGTACTTTTGCTGGTCCACACCGGGCCCATTCATTGGCAATCAAATACCATATATGAGGTGCATATATCTTAGCTGAAATTTCACAGAAGTCAAATGAAAGGCACTTGGTTGCTTTAGTCAGTCTGAAACAGTTGGCAGCATTGACTGAAGCCCTCACTAAATTTTGTTAAAAAGAAACTAGAAGGTAAGCCAGGCATGGTGATGTGGCTCTGTAGTCCCAGCTATTGGGAAGGCTGAGGCAGGAGGATCAGGATCACTTGAGCCCAGGAGTTGGAGGCTGTAGAGCACCTGTGAACAGCCACTTCACTCCAGCCTGGGCAGCATACTGAGATCCTGTCTCTTAAAACAAACAACCAAAAAACTAAAAGGATTACTGAATTTAGTGTAGCTTTTATTATTCTGTATTAGAGTTCTGGGAGATAAATTATAGAGACATCTGTAATTATACATGTTAAAGTAAATGAAATAGCAATTTCAGTCAGGAAAAAATATGTACTTGAGTGAAAGAATATTAAGCATATTGGAAACATTTGACATAAAAATAAGGGAGGGTGTTGCAGGGAACAAAAGTTCTCTGTGACTTGACAGCTGCGGTTAAAAAGTGACACAAGGAAGAGCCCAGCTCTGGTTCACAGCTGCCTGAACTTGTTGCAGTCTTCTCTAGTGTTACCAGAGGAATTTGCACTGCTGCTGTTTTAGAAAATAGAGGCTACTGATAGCTAACTAGGTCCTTACTATGCTCAGGGAAATTGATTCCTCACTCTCCATTACTGCCTTCATAATTATTGGGTTTCCTAACAGCCAATATTTTGAGATCCTGTGTGCAAGGTATACTGCTTAACGCCAAGAAAGTTCTAAAAAGCGTGAGCTAGGCCTTGGGCACATCAAATCTAGTTTATGTGTCCTGGGACATATGTAGCAGGATTTTAACTTGAACTCCAATCCATTTTAGCTTTTATTGAAACCCCAAAGACTGACAATGAAACAGTAGCTTCTCTTTAAGCCCGGTTGCACACTTCTCAGCTCGGTCTCGAAGCTCTAATTCAGATGAGTATTGACTAATGCAATTAAGACACTTGATTATTCAAATTACAATGTTTTCTGGGCTCAAGGATATTTATAATCGAAGAATGACTGGAAAAAAGTGAAACTTCCCTTAGTTTTCATTCAGGAGCAAGGAAAATAATCGCCCACCAGAGAGATTTGGAAAGAAAATTTTTATGCTTATACCCTGTTGAGTTTAGCTCAGTATATCAGTTATTCATATATATACACATACATGAAAAAACAAGCAATTGTAAAAGTATCAGTTATATGGTATATATTACACTTGGTATACATATTTTCCAAATCACGACTTTTAACAGTAAGACAGAACATTTGAAGTTTGGAAAATACAAACTGTTGTCACCTTAAGGGTGAGAGGATATTGAGATTGTTTTCTGGTTGGAGTGTTGAAGGCATTGCAAAGAAAAAAGACGTGATTTGGGCTTTATTGGCTATAATTTATTAAGGGCCTATTGAGTGTCACCTACTGTGCTTTGTACTCCATATTAATATTTTACTTTTCACAAAAATCTTACGAAGTTGGTGGTATTTCCATCTCATAGACAAGGAAACTGAGGTTCAGACAGGTTAAATGAGCTGCTCTAGTTTCCCACAGCTAATAAAAATGACAGAATTTTTTTGTGTCCATCTGACCTATACTGCAGGCTGCTTCCACTCTGCTCTGCTGCCCCCTAAGCAGCCTCACTCACCCACAATGCTGGGACAATGATGGGGCAACATCAGCCAACACTCCTAGTCTGGAAGAGGATAATGGAGGACACACAGCAGTCACGGGGGATCTGCAGCCCTTTGATCCTGAGGGGCAACTTGGTGTGCTTCCCCCCACCCCAGGAGTGGGAGCAGTTTCTTGCATCTGTTCTCTGGGAGGTTTTCCTTTTCCGTTATCCTTCACTGCCACATCTGAAGTGGGCATTGGAATATGCCCACCTTAAACTAGCTGTTTTCACCCTTTTCTGTTGAGGATGTGGGGGTTAGAGCTGTAATCAGTTTATTCAAGGATTCAAACAGCTAGCACGTAAGGATGGCATATGGGTTTGCACTTCAGGGTCTCTGCCTCCAGACTGGCCCATGCATTTTCTTGTCATCATGCTGCCTCTAGTAAATGTTTCACAAATGTATCTATCTGTTAATAGACAGCCAGCCCTTATAAAATCTCATGTTTTGGTTTATTTTATCATAGTACGTGTTTTGTGGATGGAAGTAATAATAAGAGAATGCTGTCTTAAACTGGAGGGGAACAGAGAATCACAGAATTTTTCATCTAGAATGTTCCATGTGCAGTATGGGGGCAAGGAGTGAGGGGAGCAGAAACTCAGGAAGAAATGAATGTGAATTTGTTAGTTTTGATTTTTCTTGTTCTTTTTCTTTTTTGTGGTACTTTTACTCCTCATTCTATAAGCCAATAAAGGAGTGAAAAATTTGAAATTTTATGAATTTTATTAAATAGCAAGAATTCTAGAACATGAGCTTAGGCTCAGACCTGGATTTAAATAGTTCTCCTGTTTATTAGTTGGGTGACCTTGAAGAAGTAATGTAATTTTGTGCCTCACTTAAAGTCTGTAAAAGGGACTGTCTATTGAAAAGGTCATTGTGAGAATCAAATGAGAAAGTATGTTTATGAAGTAATAGAATGTAATATTATAATCTGCCTTTCCCACAATAAATGCTCCATCACTGGAGACTGCTGTCATTGTGACCAAGGATATTTCAGTTTTTATGGGAGCAATGGAAGCAGGGATGGAGGGTGAGGGTGAGTGTGCCTCACCTCTGGAGTGGATGAATAGTAAAGTGGAAGGAGCCTTGGCCGAGGAGCCCACAGCCTTCAATTTTAGTGCTGGATCTGCCAGCGATTTGATATTTAAACAGTAGGCAGGTCACTTTACCTCTCTGACAAAGTCCCTGCCCTCATGGAGCTTATATTCTAGCTGGGTGGGGAGAGGGATGGATAACAAAAGTAAAAACTAAAAGATAAGATACCTATGTTGTTGAGAGATAGGAGGAGGGAGGGAGGAAGAAAGAGGGAAGCGGGGGAGAGAGGAGAGAGAAAGAAATTAAAAAATAGATCAAACAAGAAGAAATATCAGGCTTCTAGTTGATTTGGTGTGAGTAGAGTGAGGCGAAAGAAAGCTCAGGGTTAAAAAAGGATCCCTTATCCTCTTATGTGCTACCACCAGATTAAAAAAAATACTTTTAATATGAAAACCATCAAATATGTGCCGAAAGTGCAGAGAACATACACCCATATATACATTACCCAGATTTCGATAGTTATCAAGGTTTTCTCACATTTGTTTGTTTCATCTATTTCCTTCCTCTCTGCTCCCCTCTCCTCTCCTGTTCCCTTCCCCTTTCTACAGGTCATGGTTTTAGAGGACTCCCAAGACTTCCCTGAGAATGGTGCTCTGCTCAGAAATGTCCTGTCATTTGTTCACAACTCCCCAAGTGGTACCTTAGATCTAGCCTCCTATCCTTTTTATATGCAAATGTAGAAGAATTAACCAATATACTGGATTCACTTAGTTTCCCTGAATCTCTGATAAACTACCAGTCCCACTGTATTATAGACCAGGCACCACTCTGTGGCAGTGTTTGGGAACTACACTCTCACCAATAGCTTGGTGTCAGGAGAAAGTAAGTTGTCACTCTTGCCCACAGAACGCAGAAAGGCAGCTCATTCTGTTTCCTCACCTCCTTCCTTTTCTTCCTTAGTGTAGCTTCTTTGAGTGGGGAGTTACTGAGTTGGCACTTGCCCCTATTCTGCAATCTAGTGGCATATAATCAGAAATACCCTGATTGTAATACCTTGTTATTATTAGGTATTATAATACCTTACCCAGAGCAGATTTTATCAGGGGAAATAGATCTCCCTGTCTGAATGGGATAATTTCCCTAATCCTAAATGTTTTTCCACATCTTCCAACAACCTTAAAGAGACTGAAGTCCATTTCTCTTGTTACTACTGGGGAGGTGTCCTGCCTTTTGAATGGAGCATTACCGTTTTTCTGGGTAGTAACCTTCTACACACATCCTTTCATGTGCCATCAGGAAAGCACAGTGCTCTCTCCACCCTCGACCCCTCCTTTCCCCTTCAGTGTGCTCTTCTGAACCCTTTAGTTCACCCTCCTCCCTGCCCTTGCCTGAACCTCTACTGTCAGGCTTAATGCAATATTGTGCTTTTTTTTCTTTCCTCATGCTTTCTGCTACAGAACATCCTTTCTGGGCTGTGGTTGGTAACTTTTTTCAACTTCAGGAGGGAGACTATTTTCTTTTCTGGCAAATTGCTGGGGTCTTATGTTTATAAGTGAATGCACACATGGTTCCTGTGCATAACTTTGTATTAACTGCCTAAATTTTGTTGCCTTCTGAACAAGCATGGTATTGGCATGTTATGCTGTTCCTGTTCTTTGGCCTGGCTGTGCATTTAACATGCATTAGTGTGCCCGCAATAATAGTTAACAATTGCATGTTGTATAAAAGGTAGTGGGGCTATGTGAAAGTAGGGACCTCGTCCCTATGGAGTACAGAGTATATAGTAGGTGCTCCATGCATAATTGTTGAACAAATGAGTGAAATCAAGAGAGCAAGAACAATTGGCTGAAGGGTTTCAAGTAGAGGGAAATAAGATTTTGAATGTGAACAGCACATACTAAACTGGAGGGTTTTGCATACTATCTGATGAAACTACTGAATCCCATAAGCAGCAGAGAGCCATTTAATTTATGTATCCTATAGAGGTAATAATTCATATATATACAAAAAAGTACACAAATCTTAAATGTGCAGCTTGATGGATTTTTACTTATGTATATACTTGTGTAATTACTGCTCAGATCCAGAAAATACTTCAAGAACCCCAGATGGGGAACTTTTATCTTGATTAACAACATTCGGATACAAGTCCTAGAGGTCACCTGGTTGGTCTGTGGTATAACTAGGACTGGAATTATAGCAACAACTCAGATCTCTATACTTGAATAAAAACGCTAGTTCAGGCTATCATAACTGCGTGACAAAAATAATGCAGTTATTATGGTTAACATTTATTAATCATCAGCATGCCTTGGCACTTTTTATGTTATTACTTCATTTTATCTGCTTCACAAGGTTTTGTTATTATCTCTATTTTACACACCCTGGAGGCTAGAGAGGCAAAGTGATTTGCGTCAGGTCCCACAGCTAGAAGTAGCAGAGTTAGAATTAAACCCAGGTCTATCCGTCACTAGAGACTGATTTCTTATTGGTGATATGTTGCTTCAAATATCTGATATCCAAGTTTAAGTAACAAAAATGTTATGTCTTTGTGGTGGGAGGTGATGGTTTTATTTGTTACATGTACACATGACTGTTCTTTGTAGGCGTATTCCGACCTGTGGTTTACTAGAATATTATGAGGTGGGGAAAGGGATTTTTGATTCTGTGGCAATCAGGCCCCAGAGTGCTATTCCTTAGGAGGAAGAATCTTTCATTGAGGATGTCAGAACACGCAGCAAGAAGATGATGGTCTTTATGGCCAAATTATGAAAATAGAACACAGCGTTGGTGAGATGTGGACCTAAATATCCATAAATCCCAAACTATTAATTTGTCTTAAAAATTAATGTGAGTGAAATAAATGCATGCCAGTGTTAACAATGTGGCAGAATTCTTACAATAAGTAAGACTGTGTGTCAAGAGTTAAGATATCCAAAGAAAATGTGAAAATTCTACAGCCACTAAAAAGAAGTACAGTTTATTATAATGGACTTCAAAGTTGCATGGTTTCAATTTTCTATACATGCTAAGATCCTAATTTAGTCTCACAATGCAAAACACCCCATCACATTTAAAGAATTATGGCTATTATTCATGACTTGGACATTTGTAAAAATATATTTAATATTTGTTCATTATATTTTCAGCCAAAGTGGTAGGGACACTGTAGCACTTTTAGGCATAAACTAGGAGTAGTCAATGAAGTTCACATTTTAGGACATGAAAGCATGACGAGAAGTATCAGATTGCTGTGGAGAGACGTGTTCTGGAGCTAATCTTAAAAAGTATAAATGATGCTTTATCCAGCTTGCTTGGTAAAAGACTTGTAGTTTCATGTTATTTAGAGTAGTGAGTACAAAGAATATTGTTGCCAGTTTTATCTACTTTTTGGAGAGGTATGGGTGCCAAAAAGTAAGTTCAGGGTTGTTTTGATAATGTTTTATTTTTAAATGGGGATGAGATGATTGTGGAGATGGCTTCCTATTAAAAGTTACTGCAGTTGGTAAATGTTTCTATTAGACTGTTCAGTAAGTCATGCATTTAAGTGAAACCATCACAAAGGAAATAGAATTATAGATACGGAATTCTGTGATTAAAGTTATTCTTAAAATATAAATGAAATGTGGAAAGTATCCTTCAAAAATAAATATGTAAAGTTATAGTATCAGGCAGATTGGTATGCTCTGTAAACCAGGAGTTTCTTTACTGTCTTGTTCAGAATATTGTTCAGCTTTCTGGTGTTTGCTTAGGTCACCATGCCATGGGGGTGTGTGTGTCACTTAAGAATGCTGTGTCCCTAGAGCCTGCAGGTCCTGCTGCCAAGAATCCTTGCCTGAAGAAGGCTGAACCACCCTTGGTGCTGGTTCCTAGCAGTAAGCTGCCTTCCTCCAAGTCATTTCCCCAGATTTTGTAATGAGTTGGTGGGAAAATGGGCTTTGAGGAAATCAGTTCAGAGTAAAGGAGATACTCAGAACAAAAGGAGGATGATGTCAGTGTTCTAGTTAGTGCCTTTCTATAAGGGGGAAATACATTCTCTCAGATTATTGTTTTCTTTTAAAAACTTTTTAAAGAAAATTGTGAAATGTATGGTAAGATTCTTTCTTTCTTACATAGATAACTGTCCTTTGTTATGGTGATGATTTCAGAAGATAATAGTTGGGGGGCTTTGGTAACAGAGGAGAGAAATAGAATTTAAGATAAAAAGCAGCAAAGGTAACAGTGAAAGAATAAGTTTGAGGTTCCTGCAAATGAAAAAATCCTGAAATGATATTTTCTTGCTATAATATGTAAGATAGCTGAAAGGGGAATAAGACAAAGTGTGAGAAAAGTGGGAGATGGAATGTCTTTGTCTTGTCTCCATTTCTTTTCAACTGCTTATATTCTTAGGACTGATTCTTACAATTGCCTGAAAATTTGAATAGGTTAGAATTATATTAATAACGTACTGTGTTTTTCTAATCTTTCTTGAACTTGAGATCCAGGTTCTTAACCTTATATAAGTGCGGTAGATCCTTTGCAGTCTTCTTGCATATTTTAGATATGAAAATTCAGAGATATCTAGTACCTTTTTTCACTTGGGAGGTGCTCTGAAGAGACTTCATTTAGTGTGGAATTGACATAGTAGGATAAACTCTAATACAGTGAAAATATTTTGATTAGTTCTGGATAAGTAGAATTTGTTAAAGTTACGTCGATACATTGATAAGCAAGTAATCATAAATTTTAAAATAAGCGTTTTTTTTTAAATTTTTTTATTTTGCAGTCCTATTTTGTAACAGATTATGATCCAACTATTGAAGACTCTTACACAAAGCAATGTGTGATAGATGACAGAGCAGCCCGGCTAGATAGTAAGTAACTTCCTTTATTTGATAGTTCGCATATCATATTTTAAAAAAGTAAGCTCTGATGTTTTGCTAGGTTAAATAGTATATTTGAAATATGAGATGATCTTGAATATAAGCCCATCTCTCACTAGTTTTGACTGATGAGTCTGCATATTGGACAATTTAAATATACCTCAGTAAATGAAAAGTAAAACAGTTATTGAATTGATCTTGTTCTGGTGAAACTAGTCTTATTGTAATTTGTTGAAGTTGTATTTATTGGCACAGTTGGAAAGAACATGCCCAGTCTCAACTATTTTCGTCTTTTGGTGCAGGCTAAATAAAATGGGTGAAATGAATATAAAAAGGGTTCAGTATTTATTATCTTAAAATTGATAACACAGAGGCTTTAACAGGTAATGTTTTGTGTCTGCTGAGCATCTCACCTCTCCACAAAAGAAAACCCCGTTCTTCTAACTTGTATGATTCTTTTATTACCAGAGATCAAGGACATTAGCATTCGTGCTAAGTATGGTGTATGTGTGTGTTGGAGGGGGTGAGGATGTAACCCAAATTTCTTTCTTGAATTTACAGTTATCTTTTCCAGTTTTTTCCATGTAGGGGATAAAACATTGTAGGTGATTTCAGAGGTTATCTGACTCCATCTGATTAAATGTGTTTGATATTTTTAAACTTTTAATTAGTATGCTAATATATTCTAATCACAAAGCCAGTCTATCTTGATGAAGATAAACCCCGAAACTATCAGCTATTGGAATATGTCTGTCTTTAGTAGTCATAATAAAGTACTAAGAGAAGAATGCCATTTCCTTACTATACCGAGTATGAGGCTCTCTCTAGGGGACCCACAAGGCTTGCCTTTGTGGGGAAGCAGTTTATAAAATGAACACAAATACAGTTATATTTGTTGTTTTTTTCTTTAGTTTTGGATACAGCAGGACAAGAAGAGTTTGGAGCCATGAGAGAACAGTATATGAGGACTGGTGAGGGTTTCCTGTTGGTGTTTTCAGTCACAGATAGAGGCAGGTTTGTATCAATATTAAAATGTAGATCCACGATTGGTGTCTAGATTACTACACTTTATTGAATTTGGATTCTTTTTAATATAAATGGAAAAATAATAAAGGTACTAATTGGGGCATGGGACTTAGTGAATTCTGATACTTGATCAAACTGATTAATATATATATATATTTTTTTTTTTTAGTTTTGAAGAAATCTATAAGTTTCAAAGACAAATTCTCAGAGTAAAGGATCGTGATGAGTTTCCAATGATTTTAATTGGTAATAAAGCAGATCTGGATCATCAAAGACAGGTGAGAAGGAACAGCATTGTTGGGAAAGCAGTTGTTTGTAATTATGTTAGTGAACTGATAGAGTTAATGAAAAAATTGAAAGTCCCATGATCAAAAAACCTGTGCTTAAATGTTTATAGCTGATTCTGGCACATTGGCTCTTAGAAAAATCATAGCAGGTAAAAAGTAAAAAGGAAGATTTGAGGAAATTAAATTTTCAAATAATTTTACACAAAATTTTAGAAGACGTTGTAAGCCTGTAAGTATTTGTACCAGCTCCATTCACGTGTAATAATTTCTTGGGTAACATGCAAAACTCTAATTTAGTTAGATAATCTTAATGTTACCCCTAAAGGCCTAATTTATTCATTGTTAATACTTAATTAACTTCATGTAGAGCATGGCTTTATTTAAATTACAATATCTGGATTTTTCCCAAGTCACTTTTATGACTGAATTTTCTCATTGGCTAGTTCCAACACCAATAACCTGCAAGAAAAGAATGTTATTTAGCTACGGGCTAGTTTATTTTCACTTGTTCCTTTGCCCACTTAATAAAATTTTATTATTTGAATTTTTTTTTTGTATATATTGTGCACTCATCTTTTTGTGGGGGAGGGAAACAAGGTCAGATATAAGTTAATGCTGGCTCTACATTATTTGGGGGTTACTTTTGTGTCTTTTTTTTTTTTTTTTTTTTGAGGTTGTTAGCCTCTATCCCACATTTGGAATTCATTGTTGAAATTGTTCCTGTTGCTGGTATTTGAGTACTCTTGTTTTTATATAACCTTGTGTTAATAGATTCTTAAGATTTTGTTGGAAAGTTGCAAACAGTAGGAAAAATTGGTTGCTAAAACAATATTGATGACAACCTTTCCTTTTGTAGTTAACTGTTTAAAACACAGTCTTTGATTTGAGTTGTATATGTAAAATTTTGTTGGAGGCAAATCAAATTTAAAACATTGACTTAAGAGGATGATATATTGTCCTAATGCTAAGATTTAGAACTGTTTACTGATGATACTTAAGGGTAGAATAAATTTTCCTGCTAGGTTTCTTTCAAGTCTGAATTATTATAAAGTTAGGGTTAAAAGTTTGATCTTCATTTCAAATCAGTATAAACTGTTGGAAATAATTTAGAATACAGCATTGCTCACCTTGTAAACCTAGCATAGACAATTCATCAATTTTTTAAGATTTAATTTTTTTAAGGCCATTTCCTTGGGGGTTTCTGAACCATTAATTTGAGAAAAGTCACTATACTAACCCAGACTCCTCCTGTCAGTACCTTTGACTACGATGTGCCGCCTACAGCCTCCTAGGGAAAAGAGCCCCCCCACAATAATACAGGGTCTTCCAGCCTTACCTATTTGTACCTTGTGTGAACCCAAAAGGTTTGTAAGACATTGAGTGTAGGTACTATGAGGCCTTTTCAATTTTGACTGGTCAGTTTTGTTCATGCTTTATCATTAGCACATAGAACAAAGGTATGCACTAAATAAATATTTGTTGAATGAATGGATCTGGCCATCAGTGAGTCAAGATGTGGTATTAATGTGATAATTCTTTCTGCATAATAGATATTTTTTAAAACAAGTTTTGCCTCTGTAAACTTTATTAACTTGACACAACCCTAAGTGAGTGTTGCAAAAGTTGTAGTTTATTTCTGTTAAAACCAGTTCATTCAGATAAAATTGCTCTTATTATTCCTACTTTGCTCTTCTCTGTTTGGAAACACACAGAACTAAATGAACTCATGCATATTATTATGGATTTCTGCTAATATTTGTGCCTTTGAAATGAGTCTCACTGGAAGTTTTCAAATGTAGATCTATAAATTTGTTGCATCAGATTCACCTTGGTTGTTTAAAACAAAACATTTATGGGTAGGGCTCAAATCTACCAAATCAGAAGATCTAGGAGGTAAGGCTTAGCATTTGTTATCTTTATAAAATTCTCTGGGTTGGGGAACCTCTAGGAAATACTTGTTTATGTAGCTTTTAATTTTCTGTTGATTTCTGGCTTCATAATGCTGTGGCTTTGTCCCATGTATTGTCCTTTTCCTCCCTCCCCTCCCCTCCCTCCCTCCCTCCCTCCCTCCCTCCCTTCCTTCCTTCCTTCCTTCCTTCCTCCCTCCCTCCCTCCCTCCTTCCCTCCCTCCCTCCCTCCCTCCCTCCCTCCCTCCCTTCCTTCCTTCCTTCCTTCCTTCCTTCCTTCCTTCCTTCCTTCCTTCCTTCCTTCCTTCCTTCCTTCCTTCCTTCTTTTTGTGCTTTGGCGGTAGCAATGCTATTTCAACTTCTTAGTTAAAAGTATGCTATATCAGCATGCTCAAGTGACTTTATATATCGTTAGAGATCTTTTGACCAGAAATGTGTGAACATACTTTGCTGGCTTTGGTTCCTGGAAAACAGTGATATGAAACCATGCTTTAAAAATAAATGAATGAGGCACATAAACAACCTTAGCAGCAGGATTGTTTTATCATCTAGAGTGTGAATTAATTAACTTTTTTACTGTGTATACAGATAGGTCATTTGCTGTTCTTCTATATCTGAATTACATTATGCATGACAGGTAGGGCAGGGTACCTTTTTGAGGAATAATTGAGCAGAAAGACAAATAGCAAAACTCTAAGGACATATATTTCCCTCCTCAAACAAATTTATATTAATAAAATAAGATATATTGAGATTGACTTAAGTATTTGTTTTTCTTTTTATATTTTCTTTTACTTTAGGATGTACTTATTTAATTAGTCATACTCCATTTACTTGATATGTGTTTAGTTAACTGCTATTTCTAAGTCTTGGGTACAAAGACAAATGAGCCTTTCTTCCTAACTTCAGAGGACACATTGAAGTGGTGAGAGAAGGAGAAAACAGAAGCAAAAATTATAGTGTGGTGTGTTAACAGTTTTGTCCGTGGTAGCCGTAGGGTGTGACGGGAGCTCTAAGGAAATCCTTCCAAAACAGCATCAACACTAGGGGGAAACTTTCTGATTGCTCAAGGCTCGAAAGGTCAGTAGATTGTAGGTCTGAGAGAGAAAGTCTGACATCCCAGGAAGAAGGAACAGAATTTGTGACAATATGGGGATATTTTTATAAGAAGGAATTTCCCATGTCAAACTTCCTTAAAATAGAAATCGTCCTTTCTAAATTGGTTGCTATGTGAAATTTTTCCTTCTTAATTGGCTTCCTTACTGATTGTTAATTGCTTGAGTAATTTGATTTATATTTCAAATGTATAGGCCTTATGGTACATGTTATTTTGAAGAAGACAAGGTAAATTTAAAAATTACATAAACTTAGATATGACAGTGCTATGCAGAACCTGCCTGTGAACACCTCAATTAAAAGGCAGGCGTTGTATTGGATAAAATTGCAAGACCCTACAAGAATCTACTTTAAATGTAAAGAAACAGATTAAAAGTAAAAGGATGGGGTAAGCTATACCATGCTAACAATAATGAAAATAATTAAAAGCTGTATAAATATCAAAGTAGATTTCAGAGCAAAGAGTATTACCGGAGATAAAGAAAGTTGTTTCGTAATGATAGAGATTACCTCATCAAGAGGGCAAAGCAATCCTAAATGTTCATTATCTAATAATAGCTTCAAATTTGTACAAGAATGGGAAGAACTGCAAGGAGAAATAGATCAATACACACTTATAGCCAGAGACTTCAATACTCCTCTCTCAAAAATTGAGAGAGAAGAGGAAAGAAAATCAGTGTGGATATAGATGACTTGAACAAAACTATCAAACAACATATCTTCATTGATATTCAGTGAGCACCCCACCCACTGACAGGAGAATACATTATTTTGAAATGAAAGTGGATCATAAATAAACCTCAATGAATTTAAAAGGATTCTAGTCAGACAACATACATTCTCTGATCACGATGGAAATAACTTGGAAACTAATAACAGAAAAATATCTAGGAAATCTCCAAATATTGGGAAACAAACATATTTCTAACTAACCTCGGGTCAAAGAAAAAAATTGAAATGGAAGTTACAAAGTATTATGAATTGAATGAGAATTAGAACACAACATATCAAAATTTGTGGGATGCTATTAAAGAAGTATATATAGAGAAATTTATAGCACTCAATATTTGTATTAGAAAAGAAAAATGGTCTCAATTCAATGAATTTAGCTTCTATCTTAAGAAACTAGAAGAAAAAGAAGTAGAGCAAATTAAAACCATAGTAAGTAGGAGGGAAATAATAAAGATAAGAATAGAAACCAATTAAATTGAAAATAGGAAAATTACAGAAGAAATAAAAATCCCAAACTGGTTTTTGGAAGGTCATCAAACTGACAAACCTCTAGCTAGAATGATCAGATAAAAAAGAGAGAAGACACAAGTCAGTATCAGGAATGAGAGAGGTAACGATATTTCAAATCTTACAAATGTTTAAAAGATAATAAATACTATGAACAACTTTATGCCACTAAATTCGGCAAGTTTGATGAAATAGATATATTCCTTGAAAAGGACAAACTACTAAAGCTCAGTCAAGGAAAAAAAGATATCACCTGAATAGTAATGTATCTATAAATAAATTTAGTTTGTTATTAAAAACTTTTTACAAAGAAAACTCCAGGCTTAGATGGATTTAGTGAATTATACCAAACAGGTAAGGAAGATGTAATACTGATTTTATATAAACTATTCTAGAAAATTGAAGAGAGAATTTTTTCCAACTTAACATGAAGCCAGCATTACTCTGAAACCAAAACCAGACAAGACATGAAAACTACAGTCCACTTTCTCTTGAGCATAGATGTAAAAATTCTTAATAAATGTTAGTGAATAGAATTTAACAATATATAAAAAGGGAAATACATCACTCAATGGAGTATATTACAGGAATGTATTGTTGGTTTAATATTTGAAAATAGGCCGGGCGTGGTGGCTCAGGCCTGTAATCCTAGCACTCTGGGAGGCCAAGGCGGGTGGATCACTCGAGGTCAGGAGTTTGAGACCAGCCTGAGCGAGACCCCATCTCTACTAAAAATAGAAAAAAATTATCTGGCCAACTAAAATATATATAGAAAAAATTAGTTGGGCATGGTGGCGCATGCCTGTAGTCCCAGCTACTCGGGAGGCTGAGGCAGTAGGATCGCTTAAGCCCAGGAGTTTGAGGTTGCTGTGAGCTAGGCTGACGCCACGGCACTCACTCTAGCCCGGGCAACACAGCGAGACTCTGTCTCAAAAAAAAAAAAAAAGAAGTCAATATAATTCATCATAAAAAGGAAAAACCATCATCTCAGTAGATGCAGAAAATAACACTGGACAAAATCCAGCATCCGTTCCTGATAAATACTCTTTACAAACAAAATAGTGGGGAACTTTGTTAACCTGATAAAAGGCATCTATAATAAAATCCTATAACTGACAGCATACTTAATGGTGAAAGACTAAATGCTTCATTTTTAAAATCAGAGACAATCAAGAGTGTCCCTCTCACCACTTTTATCATTGTACTGGAGGTTTTAGGCAGTGCAGTAAGGCCAGAAAGAGAAATAAAAGACATGGACTTCACAAAGGAAGAAATAAAACTGTCTTCATTGGCAAATGACTTGGATATGTAGAAAGCCCTATGGAATTTACAAAAGAGCTCCTAGATAAGTGAGTTTAGAATATTTCCAGGGTATGAGATAAACATATAAAGTTATACCCCTGTTTTTATAGTGTGGAAAATGTGCATCACTGAAAGATGACTGGAATAATGTTCTCTATGACTGATAGGTTCCTAAATTTTCTTTTTTGTCCTCATCTGTCTTTCTAACTTTTCTGCAAGTGTTTATTTTGTGATAATGGCAGCAATAAAAGTTATTTTTTTCAGGAATATAATTTTAAGCCCTACTATATAAATGTAAATGTAATTTAGTTTAATAATTTTAGGTAAAAATCACTATTCAGTTCCTTTGCATTTAAAATACGTAGGGTATTTACCCACATTCAGTTCATGTTTTCTTGTTCTCATCTACCATTTTATACATCAATCAGCTATACTGCCCTTCCTTGACCTCCAAATATAAGGCATTGTGAGGACCTGTGATGCTATTCATAATTCATTTTTTCCCCCACATATTTACAAGCATCTCCTGTGTATCAGGCATTGGGGAATGCCATGACAAAAAGACCCTGTGGCTTTGGAAGCCTACACTTCCCTCCATCCTCACTTCTTGCTATTTTCTCCCTTAGCTTATTGTATTCTAGCTATACTAGGCTTCTTTCAATTCCTAGAAATTGGAAAGCCCATTTGCCCTCGTGGCCTCAACACATGCTGTTTCCTCTGTCAAGGGAACTTCTCACACCTCCTCACCCCAACTCCATACTCTTTTTTTAGTTCTTAGCTTCAGCATCACTTCCTCAAAGCTTTCCCTGACCTCCCTGACAGGGTTCTATATTTTCATAGCACCTTATACTTTTCCTTCTTAGAATGTAATACTGTTGTATTTAATACTTTTTGTGTAATCTCTAGCTGGAGATATTGCTGTGTGGTAGTATTTCCATCATCAGCAGTATGTTCTTCTGCATTGTTTCACAGAGGTGAGCCTCAGTTTATGTTGAGCTATTAAGTGTTTTGGTTCATCTTATGATAAAACAGCTTGGCCTCTGGCTGGATTATCAGCACAGTCTGTGGCCAGGATTAGATGGAGCAAATTTAATTGTTAAAAATATGCCTTAAATGCAACTTTTGGAATTTCAGGTAACACAGGAAGAAGGACAGCAGTTAGCCCGGCAGCTTAAGGTAACTTACATGGAGGCATCAGCAAAGATTAGGATGAATGTAGATCAAGCTTTCCATGAACTTGTCCGAGTTATAAGGTAAGGAAAACACATTCTAGAAGCATGCTTTAATAAATTACCATTAAATGTTTTTAATAAGAGGAAATTTTATATAGGAGTGATTCCTTTCTAGGGATAAATGCACATGGTATGTTAGAAATTCTAATTAAGTACATATTCTAGGTACTTCCAGTATATAAAATCTAATTTAATTATGTTGAAGTAGAAAGCATGTATAGAGAGCTTGAAAGAATAAATGCAGTTCCAAAGGTCATGGTGGTATGAACGCAGTGATGTCAGCAGCTAATGTTTGAGTGGTAACCTCTGCCGGATACTGTGCTAAATGCTTTACTTACATTTTTACATTCAGTCCTCACCACGGCCCGTTAAACTGAGTACTTTGTTTTATCATCACTTTGAGATGAGAAAACAGAGGTGCAGAGAAGTTAAATAACTTGTTCAAGGTTTGGATATCTTAAGTGGCAGGACTGGGGCTTGAATTCAAATCTCTGATTCTGGAGCCTGTGCTCTTAGCTTTGCTTCTTACCCAACTCCTCCCAGGCTAAGAGTAAGCCAGGGAGTGGAGATTCCATAATCCTACGAGGTATGAAGTATAACATCCCACACTACAAAGAATTTTTCTGTTAGGTGGCCTGGGGAGCCCCTGTGGTTTAGAAAGTGTTAATGGGTTCCCAGAAGCTTGAGGTGATGGTGAGGTCTGCTAGAGTTACTATATATGTTTGTGGGTGAGAAAGATCAAGCTACTTTAGTGGGTGGAGTTTGATGTGATTATTTTGAATCTTGGTGGCTTGGCCCCTACTTCACCTTCTGCTCTCTAGATCTACTAGGTTTCTCCGCTAGTTAGATAGTTTGACAGGAATGTGGAGTGGACTCTTTGTGTCTAAGGCGAATTAACACCTGAGGTATGGTCGTCTTGTACTTGTTAGCCCCTTCCCAGGGTTGTGCAGAGGAGAAAAAGTAAAGGTTGTAAATTTTGGGGTTTTAGTAGTTTGTTAAAAATCTCAGTCTCATTATTGTTTAATAGGTACAGAGTTCTGGAGATAGTGGTGATGATTGTCCAACAATGTAAACATACTTAATGCTGCTGGATTGTGCACTTAAAATGGTTAAGATGAAAATTTTATAAGTATTCCTCAGCCCCCATTCTGTTTCCATTTTAGTATTAAACAACTGATGAAACAGTGCCTTCGTAAAATAATTATTACTGCCTTTTTGAAATAATTTGTCCTTTGCTTTGATCCCTAGGATCTATCCTTATCCACCAGTCAATCAGGAGTGAGGAGTGGGTAGAGGAGGCTTTTTGGCTTTTTTTAATGTCAGGCACTCTTAGGCATATTTAAATATCATAAGATCTTTAATCCTCATAGAAACTGTGAAAGGTAGATTTCCATTATTCCCTTCTGAAAAACTGAGGCTCAGAGAGGTCAACTAACTTGTCTAATACTGACTTTAATAAGTGGCAGAACGGGGATAAGAACTGCATACCTCATAAGGGTGCTTTACTCCCTTGTGCTCTAGTGATGGATGTTTATGCTTAAGCATAGATTAGAGTCATGGAGTTTCAAACTGACAAAGGAAGTCAGGTTGCTGAGTCTAGTATCTCATGTGATTCAAGATTCACTCATAAAAGCAACTTAGCTCTGCTTATGCTGGTGTTGAAGCATTTGTGCCCTTTTTTGAAGAGTTAGGGGCAAATATTTGCTTTGATCCTTAGTTGAAATTTAACATTGAAACACATATGCACTTAAATTAGACTAGCCCCCAAATAACTTGCATTTCTAATAGTAGATTACTAGGAAGGCAATTATATTTTAGATTTTTCTTTCTTATAGGAAATTTCAAGAGCAGGAATGTCCTCCTTCACCAGAACCAACGCGGAAAGAAAAAGACAAGAAAGGCTGCCATTGTGTCATTTTCTAGACTCCCTCAAGTTTTAGCTACCAACTGCCAGGAAAAGCCCTCATCTTCTCTCCTTACAGTTTACATCATGTTGGTACCTTTCTAGCCTTAGACAAATGATCACCATATTAGCCTTAGACCAAGAAGCTGGCTAATTCTTTCCGTGAAGCTAATACAATGGTCATTTCCACACAGATTTAAAGGAAACACTAAGGCTGCTTCAAAGATTATCTGATTCCTTTAAAATATATGTCTATATACACAGACACATTCTTTTTTTAAGTGCTTACATTTTAATAGAGATGAGTCAGTTTTGGAACCTAAGCTGTTTGCCAAGCTGAAGCCACAGGTTGCAAAATAATTTTTAACTTCCGGAATCATATTGCCTACTGTTACTCTAAATAGAAATATATGGAGTTTTCTTAAATGTGAATTTTTGCCTATCTTTAAAAATTTCCATGTCAACTTTAGTTAACCTTAAATACACTGAATTGAATCTACAAAAGTGAGACATCTCAGACCTTTACTGATGCTACAGCTTTTGTTTTCCAGTGGCCAAAATACCAAAATGCCTATTGTATTTATGGATTAAAAACTGCTTATGAAAACCTTTGTTATTACTCCTACTCTTGAAGATGATCATATTCTTTGTGGCCAAATATTTGGATTCATTCTAGACTTAGGCATTTCAGTGTACTTGATTTTTTAATTTAACCCTTTTCACAGCCATGCTAAGGGTAAAAATGAGAAGTATCTGTCTGTCTTCCTTTTCAAGTATTTCTGGATAAGGGATTCAAAAAAACTAAAACTGTTTTTGTTTGATGTAATATAAAATATGGAATTGATCTTTCCAGGGTCAGAGATGATTAATGTTTTTGCTATATACTTTTATACATTATTTTCTTATCAAACTAGTTAACAAGTATTTTTATATGTTTGTAAGCAAATATGCTTTCACAGCATACCTTGTGTATATGTAAAGATAAGTATTTAATTCTCACTGTTCACTTTTAACTGACAAAGAAAAAAAAAAGTGGAAACTACAGAAACTGTGGTAGAACTTTTACTTGCTGGTCTGTCTGGTGCTGGTTGTACCCACCTTTGGCCAGTCACTATCTACTCAAACCTTCCCGATAGAGTACGACAGGATGGACTCTGAAATCACTTTCAATATCCCCTACTAGATATTGACTGTTATATCAAGTATTAAGTGTAAAGCTTTTAAATGACAATTAGTATAACTGTGGATGGCTTCTGATTTTGTTTTTAATTCTGTGGATTGTGTTTAAACAATTCAAAAGTATGTTCCTGATTTTGAGATACTAAGTGGTATTGCACAGTTGTCACTTTATTGAATGTGTACAACAGTCCCATGACGTTTATAAAGCATACCCTTGTATAGCTTCAGGTGCTAGAATTAAAATTGATCTGTTATCACAAGATGATGCTCCATTACTCATTTTGTTTTAGTGGTTTCTCGAGGGAACAAATGTTAGAGAAAACTTTTTTAGTAGCTCTATACCTTTTCTTAACAGTGCCTTAGGGTTTGACTCTGAAAGTCCACATTGATCATTGAGCAGGTGAAGTTGATGTGAAACAGTTTGGTGTTTTTAGTGATATCTTGAATGTTTCCATGAGTCAGCATTTCTTAAACTTTTTCTCTGAAGTGTTCCTAGCAGAGAACCCTAACTATAGAGGAATAGATACACAACTCCACCCCCCAGGATGAAGCCTAAAACAGCTGAAGCAAAGCACACAATACATTTGTTTGAAAGCTAATAAAAATTATAGAATTTTACATTGTACTTCATAATATACATTGATGTAGAAATGTCTTTCCTTTCAGGTCTTGAAGTAAAATTACTGCCCAGGAGGATACCACATTTATCCTGTGGCTTTTGACATCATAGCACTGTCACATATCCTTGGGAGTACCTACAGTTGGGATAGTTTTCGTCATGGGTAACTCCAGATAACAAGAGGTTGCTTACATATATCCAGATTTAATGGAAAACCCTTCAAATTTTATCTTATCTCAGTTTACTTTTCTCTTCATGCTTCACTTTGGGTTATTGTTGTTGCTACGTCTTCAAGTTCTGTAACCTTTCCTTTTGCAGTTGCTTAATCTGCTATTAATCTTACCAAGTGAATTTTTATTTCAGACTTTATGTTTTTTCCCTCAAAGTTTTATTTGGATCTTTTTTGTATATTCTATTTATCTCCTCATTATGTTAATATATTCCTCTTAACCAGCCCTTCTCAACTGGGTGCCCAGAGAATTGAGCCTTATCTGTTGTGTGTTACGATTAACTTCTCACCTATGCATTTAGAATGGTACTGGCTTGGGGGAATTTAGAAAATGGTCACTCAACTTTCCATGGGACTCGGTTCTCTCACCTGTTGAGAAAGGCTGCTTTGAATAGTTGAATATTGTTATAACAGCTGTTTTAATGTCTTGGCAGATCCCTTTATCTCTGATTTTTGTATTTATTTTTATTGACTAAATTTTATTTAGCTATGGGTCACATTTTCTTGGTTTTTCATATGTCGAGTTAAGTTTTGGTTAGATGATGACATTGTATATTTTATGTTGTTGGGTGTCTAAATTTTGTTGTCTTCATATGAAGAATTTTGGGCTTTGTTGTGGTAGCCAGTTAATTTACTTAACTGCGTCTCAGTTTGATCCTTTCAGGTCTTCTTTTAAGCTTAATGCAGTCTCAAGTAGCCTTTTTCCAGGATGGTTTAGCTCTACTCCTAAAAAATGGCCCTTTTGGGGTCTCTACTGAATGCCCTGCGTAATTAATAAGAACTTTCCAATTTGGCTTGTGGGAACTCGGTCAATTTCCAGCTCCATGTGAGCTAAGGGGGACCATCCTTTTCACAGTTCCTGGGTCATTCTTTGCCCAACCTCCTAGAGTTTCACTCTGTATATATGTATCTTAATATTCAGCAAAGACTAATTGACCCTATGCATGTTTTTGGAGCTCTTTTTCTGTGTAGCTCTCTCTCCCTTCCAGTACTTTGCCCTGAAATTTCCAGCTTCAAAATTTTTTATCTCTAACGTCTGTCTTTTCATCTCAGGGAAACATTTGTGCCCTGCTTGGAATCTGCTATCCCCTTTACAGTCTGGAATGTGCCTCTAGGTAGAAAGCCAGGGCAGTCTTAAAGCTTACCTTATTTGTTTTCCATTGTGCTGTCTTCAGTGTACAATGTCTGAAAACAGTTGTTTCATGTATTAATATTTAGTCTAATTTTTTAATTGCCTAAAGTAGGAGGGTAAATCCTGGTTCCTGTTACTCCTTCATGATTGGATGTTGAAGTTGCTCCCATTTGATTTCTATCATACAATCAGAGATGCCTTGTAGCTGTTTAAATCCTCTGACTTGAAAACTTTTCTCACAAAGAATAACCAGTATCATGACATGAATAGTCCTTGTCTTTCTGGCCATTTATTCTCTATAGCTTGGGGTTGGCAAACTTTTTCTGTAAAAGGCCATATAGTAGGTAATATTTTGGGCTTTGCAGGCCATATGGTCTCTGTCCCAACTACTCAACTTTCCCATTATAGCAGTGAAGCAGCCATAAATAATGTGTATATGAATTAATGTGGCTGTGTCCCAATAAAGCTTTATTTGCATACACTGAAGTTTATCTTTCATATCATTGTCCAAAATGTTATGAAATAATATTCGTTTACATTTGTTTCCTAACTATTTAAAATTGTAAAAACCATTCTGTACAAAAACAGATAGTGGGATGGATTTGACCCATGGGCCATGGTTCATCAACCCTGCTCTATAACACATGTAGCAGTTGAGGTTACATTTCTAATGTTAGAATGTCTTATGCCTCTTTATTTATGTGGAAATTCTTTCAAACAGGATTTTCTGAATGAATGGTCATGAATTTCTGTCCTAGGAATTTTCTCCCTACATTGTTTGTTTAGGGATTTACAACATTGCAGAATTGGACATTATGTTCTTATTGAGATACATGTTACGTTGATGATTATTTAAGTTTTTGAGGCTTCAGAGTTTTATAATATAAATTCGTCCTTAACCTTATCATCTGACTTTTTTTATTTTGGGGATACAAATATTTTTGGGGGTACAAATGTTTTTGGCTACATGGATTGCTTCTGTAATGCTTGAGTCAGGGCTATAAGGGTATCCATCACCTAGATAGTGTTCACTGTACCTGTTAGGTAGGTTTTCGCCCATCCCCTCTTTTCCCCACCCCCCTACTTGATTTCCACTGAGTTTTACTTCCCTCTGTGCTCATCAGTTAGTTCCAATTTAATAACATACAGGTGGTGATTGTTTTTCCATTCTTTAGATACTTAAGATAGTGATCTCCAGTTCCATCTAAATTGTTGCAAAACGCATTTTTTTATGGCAGAGTAGCATTCCATGGTATACATACACCACATTTTGTTAATCCACTGATGAATCGATGGCACTCATGAATCAATGTGTTGATTCCACATCTTTGCAGTTGTGAATTGTGCGGCAATAAACGTTCGAGTGCAGGTGTCTTTTTGATAAAATGACTTCTTTTCCTTTGGGTATATACCCAGTAATGGGGTTGCTGGATCTAATGGGAGGTCTACTTTGAGTTCTTTGAGGAATCTCCATACTGTTTTCCATAGAGGTTTCATTTGACTTTTAAAATTTGATGTAACAAAGTTGTACATCCTTACAGTCTAGCCCTGCTCCTCTTCTGTTTATCACCACTTATTTTAATTCATTTTATTTCCTTTCCCATTGCTATATATTATGATCCCATTGAACAGATGACTGGCAGGCAGATAGAAGGAGAGGATGATCAAATGGTCATTCTCAAACTCTTGTCACTTGACTGCTTAAGGGTATTTAACCAGTGACGGCTTCTAAGTTATGCTTTGTTTTTAGCAAAAAATATTTTAATTAAAAATACTTGACTGAGCAGATTTCTTTTTGCAAAGCCATGTTAGGCATTTTGGGGAAATGGATAGACATGGAGCTTTTTCTTCCTTCAAATTACTCTAGTGGAGAAAGCTTTAGACAACATCAAATGCTGGGATCCCTCTATTTTAAGGTAAAATATGAGAAGCATGCAAAAAATGTTGTCAGGTCCAGTGGAAGGGATGCCAGTATATATTCTTCCTGGATAATGTGAGGGCGCTTTTTAATTAGAAGTGATGTTTTGGCTGGAGCTTGATGGATTTTAGGATTTGAGATGAGTTGGAGAGGAGACGAGTGAGATGGTGGAAAGGCTGAGGGAAAGGCACAGAGTTGGCAGAATGCAGGGTGTATTCTGGGACCGGAACCTTGGTCTAAAAAGATTCTGTGTGCAATGGGGAAAAATAGAGACTGGGATGGTGGTGTGGGGGGCTTTAAATAGGATTGACCCTTCTTTGTATAATGGGAAACTGCCAAGGATTCTGAACGGGAGGGAGGTGCCTGGATCTAATCTAGTGGCAGTGTGAATGGCAGAGAGATGCAGATTTAGGAAAGGGCGGTCAGGTAAGAGGTTGTTGGAGTCATGGAATCTGTCCTCTTAGCATCATAAACTTCTTGAGGGAAGAACCCTGTCTGTTGTGTTTACTGCTTTACGCACATTGCCTGGCATGTGCAGAAAAACAATTTAATGAACGAATGATTTCAGAGAAAGATAATGAAGGCCTGAACTGTGGTAACATGGGGGAGAAGGGGACTGAACACTAGAGGTATATCTAAGATGTTTGAGTCTCCAAAATACTAAGTGTGGGTGACCAGGTAGAGCTATTAATTAAAATGAGTATAGGCAATTCTCTAGTGATTTTTTTTTTTTTTTTTTTTAGGTGACAGTCCCATACTGGCTTAGTCCAGGAGGCATTTGGGAATGGAATGAGGATTGGAGGTTAAAAGAAGAGGCTAGGACGAGAAGTGCAGATTTGGAGTTCATTTTTTTTTCCTTTTTGGAGACAGAGTCTTGCTCTGTCGCCCCAGGTAGAGCACAGTGGTATCATCATAGCTCACTGCAGACAAACTTCTGGGCTCAAACGATCCTCTTGTCTCAGCCTCCTGAGTAACTGGGATTATAGGCACATGCCACGATGCCCAGCTAATTTCTCTATTTTTAGTAGAGATGGTCTCCTGAGCTCAAGTTATCCTCCTGCCTCGGCCTCCCAGAGTGCTAGGATTACAGGTGTGAGCCACTGCGCCTGGCCGAGTTCATCTATTTTGAGCTAGTGATAGGAGAGGATAATGTCCACTAGAAAGAGTGTGTTTGAGAGCAGATCCAAGGCTTAAACTTTTGGGGAAAACAAACATTTGGGAGATAGAAGATTAAGAGGCAGCAAAAGGCCAAGAGAAACAGCCAGAAACTGGAGAGAATCAGGAGCCTGTATTGTCAAGGAAACCAAGAAACTGGTAGAAAGCATTGAGAGCTATGCAGAGAGAACAGAGAGTAAGAGGCAGCACTGGTCATTTATGGGTTGCTGATGACTTCCGTAGATTCGCTCCAGTCCTCTCGTTGTGGAAACCAGATTGAGGTGTGGTTGGAGGGTATTGAAGTGGAAGAAGTAAATGTGGTTATTTTGAGAAATTCTGTGGCAAAATAGGGGTGATGGGGCAATTATCTTGCTTTATAGGATAGGATGTTGGAAGAGTAAGAAATAGAGCCAATGCAAGGTACTTAATCACAGAAATGTAGGTATACAAATCTGAACTAGGTACTACCATGTGGATACTAAAGCATTTGAGAGATTTTAAACACTTAGGGTTTGCAGGATGGCATTCTTTTCTGACTAGCTAGGATGGTATGTAGTGTACCTTCTCAGACTATCTGTGTTAAAGGGCCAGTTAAAAATTTTTTAATCTCCATTATTGTGGACTGATACTTTGCTAAATATAATGAAAAATCAATTACTGGGAAAATAATCATTCTCTTGGGATGTTGTGGCAGTGTCACTGTAAAAGTTTCTAAACACTTGCTTTCAATTTCTGTATCTCATTTGTGCATGTTATCAGGCTGCAGGTCTTGCTTTCAGCGTCCCTGGTGTAGTGGGTAAGGGAGCAGGAGATCCGGCTATTCTGAACAAGTGGGCCCTCTGACTTCCTAGGTAAGCTGGTAATTCCAGGTTAGGATCACCAGTAGGAGTTGCATTCCAACTCCAGGAAAAATAGAGACTATACTTTTATAAACTCCAAGTGTTGTAAAGGAGTCAGTAAACTTGAATATGATGTTTTTGACATTTCCTTTCTGTTAATACTTATAGATATTTGAAGTAAAGGAAAATTGTTTAAACATGTAACTATTATCAATCAATTCTAAAGACAGGAGTATTTACAGCAATATGAAAAAATGTTAATGAATGCTATCTTATGTTAAGACATTATGAATATGAATGTTAAGTGAAAGTCTAATTTCATTTTGCTCTCATGATAACTGTAAAAACTGTGCATGCATATTTTGTCATGACATTTTTGGTTTTAAGTGACAGAAATGCTACTCAAACCAGCTTCAGTACAAAGTGTGCATTTATTGGTTTATGAAGAAGTAAGCATTGGGTGGGGTCTAGTTGGCTTTCAGTGAATCCTAACACAGGACCCCTTCTCAAGAAATTGGCTAAATTGTGGAGGGGGAGTAGATAAGGCCTTTTGTGTAAGAAAGCTTGTGTCAAAGCCTAAGGCCAGAAAAGGTAAAATAACTGGCCTGAGCTTTGACAGCTGCTCAGAGGTGCAGCACTGGTTTCAGCCTAGGTGCCCCATGCTTAACCGTCACACAGTCTCTGCCTGTCCACCCTACCGAGTGGAGAGTGTAGAAAGCCTTCCAAACCAATAGGGTTTCTAAAGCAGGATGCCATTTAAACCTGACATTTAAATCGTTTGCTTTCAGATTTCAAAGGATCTAAATTGAAGAATTAGCTTCATGCTAATTAGCATTCAGCTGCTATTTATAATTTTGTTTCTGCATCTCATTTTCAAAAGGGATTAATTTATTTTCATTCATCCTCCTTACTTTGGGCTATAGGAAGAACAAAATGAATCATTCCATTATTAAAATTGATAGCACCAAGTAACAAAATAGTGGAAATGGCTGTGTCTTCATAATTAGGGATTAAACATTTATGGTTAGTCTTTTTTTTTGGACAGCGCTCTCCATTTCTTTAGGGTGTATGTGTTTAACTCCTTTGTAGCTGAACTTCCAAAGCTGAACTCTTTTACTCCAGGTTGGATTCCATTATAAAATGATCCGGAGAGGTCTTTCTATAGTTTTTTGAGTTTTCTGATGTTTTTAAAAATTTATTTTTATTTTTAACTATTTAAACATTTAGGCTAAACAAAAATAGGTCACAGAAATAATTTGACTTAGAGAATTTTTGTGTATCAACATTTGTTTTAGTCCTTTTAGTGTTGGCTCTAACGGAATAAGCTAGGCTGGGTAATTTATAAAGAAAATAGGTTTATTTAGCTCATGGTTCTGCAGGCTGGGAATTATAAGAGATGTGGTGCTGGCACCTGCTTGGCTTCTGTTGAGGTGTTTTCATGCCCTGTCATAACATAGTGGAGAAGGTCAAAGAGGAAGCGGACACATTTGAAAGGCAAAACCTGAGGGGGCATCCTGGCTGTTTATAACAACCCACTATCTTGGGAACATTCCCATGGGGACTAATCCAGTCTCTGGAGAGCTAGAACTCACGCACTACCATGGCTCCAGGCCATTCATGAGGAATACGCCCCTATGACCCAAACACCCCCCACTAGGACCCACTTCCTAACACTACTACATTGGGGATCAGATTTCAGCATGAGGAGTTTTGGTGGGTACAAACTCCAACCGCAGCACATTTTAGCCATGGACTTGACCTGGACTGTTTTTGGAGAGTCATAGTCATGTGAGAATGTGTAGTGCTCCCTTACTCCCTGAAAGGAGTACATAGACTTTGAGTATGTCCAAGTATGTTTAGTACACAAAATTCAAATTAAAAACGGCACAAAATCTTTTTATTCTGGGTCTAAAGAAGCCCAGGTTTTATTCTCATTTGCTACAACAGATTTCCTTCAAATAAAATGCATTGGCAAGGTGACAGGTGAGTGGCCCAATGTCTGGCTGGGAAATAATATCTCCGAACTTACTGTTAACTTAAAATGTGGATGGAAATTGGATTACAACTGGTTTGCCATTGATAAAAAGATATACAACAATTATAACTTCTTTATATGACAGTTTCTATTGGGTATCTAATGATTTCTTTATTATCTCAAGTGGAAGTCCAAACAAATTTCATTTTTGTAGTAAAAAGTCTTTATTTCCAAAATGATTGGTTAGCCAGAAAAACTATAAACCACCTAACACAAGACTTTGGTAAGAAAGAAAGAGATTTGACATTTCTTATAAATTCCCCATTGCAAACAAAAAATAACACTTCTGTGACAAGAATTGTTACTCATTCTCAGCCATTAACCAGTTACCTGGTTTTACGTCTCCAAAGTTAGGATTAGAAATGTACCCGGCAGGGATCAAGTAAGAACATGAGATACTAGGGTGGCTTGTTCCTGGATGTAGGAATCACCGTCTTAGGGAACTTTGATTTTCATGGGTTGAGAATAAATATGCACCTAGATACCTTAGAACAATGTTGCAAAAGTAGGCAGATTCTATATCAGGTCTTTTTTTTTTGTCCAAGTAGAAAATTAAACTACTTATTTCTTTATATTATGTTCCTTTGGGGGACGAAAACAATTAAGGATTAAAAATACAATGTTGGAAACAACTCAGATGTAGCTCAGAGATGTGGTAATAATGTCCCCTTCAGAATAAGGGAGCAAAAGCCATATCTTACTGAAAATGATCGAGGTGGATGACAACTGTAAAAAGACCCAAGCTTCTGAACATTTAATTAGCTTAAAAACACAAAAGACAGACCAATGAGTTTTTTATTGAATAGTCTATCTTGTGTTAAAGAAAGTACATATTCAGGGCTATAGTATATATATGTCATGTTTGGAAATATCCTGATGTGTTTAATGCAAATACTTAAAGTAGTGTATTTAAAGCATTGTATGCATCTCATCCATGGTACATATTTGGATTAAGCAGTAATAATGAAGGCCTGCAAGAGAAATGAAACAGTAGTTTTAATAATAAATGCAAAAACTGCTGATGGGTTCAACTGAGAAAATGTCCTTTTACACTAATCCTTGGTAGTTGATCTCCCTGAATTTGGTGTGCTTATGATTGCTTGGAAGGGGATGTCAACCCATGGCCTTCCCTGTGCGTGTCCAGGAGGACACAAGCCTGGTATGGATAGTTGACACAGATTTGACTTTGCACCAGAATTGCTTGCTCAGCTTGATTCCCTAATATTCTTTTCTCTTAGATGGTCTCTGAAATACTTTTTCTCTCTACATATTTCTCTCTACATATAAAATTTCATGACTAAAAAATAACTTTGGAGATAGTCTTTTTGTTAAAAGAATGACTCGGGAGGCTCTGGGTAGACTTAGCAAAATGTTTGCATAACAAAAATGTTTTGTTAGAAACTGATTTGAAAACTGGAAAGTCTAGATGTGTGTAGAAAGATTTTAAAACTCAGGCTTGGGACTGCTAGAGAGGCCAATTTTGTTGCCTTGGCCTTGGTGCCAATAAGGATTTAGTACCAAAAGGTTTATAGGGCTGGCTTCTTAGAAGAATTGTGGGCAAAAAAAAAAAAAAAAAAAAGGCAAGGAAAAAGTACTTTATACACTTAGTACCCTTTATCTCAGGTGTAAGAACTGGTTACTTTACCTTTAAATAAAGCAGCCATCATCTTGTTCCTTTAGGGTATCAGGAACCAATATTAGGGGATGGGATCAATGTATTCAGAATTTCTCAGTGAGGAAAGAAAAGCCACCCAACATCAATGCTTCTCATCAAGTCTACCAGCTCTGTCTTCCCCAGGAGCTACTGATGACGTAAGAGACTTTACAAGAGACCTAAAGTTCCACTAAATGAAAAGAGATGGGCAAACAGTCGTTTTCTGCAAGAGTGAACAGGCCAAAGATGAGAACAAGGGGGATCTGCTCTCTCCATCTGATCAGGAAGGTTTCCTACCTGCTGCACCCTGGGACCCAGGCAGACAGTCATTTCCAGACATGGGTGCCTCTCCGTGTGGAGGACGCCAAGGTCTCTATCTTGCCTGGCCAGGTGGAAGCTCCACAGGGACACGTTTCGGTTTAGTACAGGGTGGCTGACGCTACTCACTTCTGTGCAGGAAGAGGGCTGGCTGAAGGTCAGAGAGCCCCACTGAGCCAGTACCCACCAGGAAGTATTCAGAAAGGATGTCCTTGGCATCCACAAGACTACTGGGCGAACCACACTGCGAAAATGAAAACTAGTGTACACAATTTAAATTGTCTTGAACAAGCAAACAGACAATCCAGCCATTGGTGATTCTGGAATCTAGAGTGCAGCCCTGGGGAACTTGCACCCTTGCTAACAAGGGTGAACGTTGCATGCTCTGATCTCTTTCTTATCTTTGCAGCTGGTAAACTGGGAGCTTTTGAACCTCTTCTTTACGGTCATGTAGCGTTCCTGAATCCCACCTCCACACAGTTTGGTGCATTCTGACCAGGCTGTCCATGGGCGCATCCTACAGCCTGAAAGCATGAAAATACCTGGTTAGGCCAGCAGAAACTGAGGACAGAGCAGGGATGCTGAACTCTAGTAAAACTGAAATTTAGTTGTCTGGGCTCCTCCTCTGCTCCTGTATGGAATGATTTGTTGAATTAACTAATGGTTAGAGTCGTTGTTAGGGATTGTTAGTTCATATATGATAGCTTGCAAAAGATGGTGATAAATATTAATACTTCGCAGCTCCTCTCATCAAGAGGCAGAGTCTGTTTCTCCACCTCTTGAATCTGGGTTTGGCTACATGACTTACTTTGGCCAATGGGACATGAACAAAAACATGGCTTGAAAAAAGCTGCTAGGAAACCTTCCGCCACCGTGTAAGGAAGCCTGGCTAGCCTACTGAAGAGACCGTGTGGAGAGAGGCCTCAGCCATCCCACAAGGCCCTTCCATCCCCAGTTGAGCCACATGAGTGTGTCCAAGCTAGACCTTGGAAGACTTGTCCGGCTGAGCCAGCCCAAGTCACTGAACCACAGAATCGTAATAATGATTGTTTAAACTACAGTTGTGGGCGGGTACAGTGGCTCACGCCTGTAATCCTAGCACTCTGGGAGGCTGAGGCAGGAGGACAGTTGAGCTCAGGAGTTAGAGACCAGCCTGAGCAAGGAGACCCCCATCTCTACTCAAACTGGAAAAAGTTAGCCAGGCATGGTGGCACATGGCCGTAGTCCCAGCTACTCAGGAAGCCGAGGCAGGAAGATCGCTGGAGCCCGGGAATTTGAGGTTGCTGTGAGCTATGATGATGCCACTGTACTATAGGTGGGGCAACTAAGTGAGACTCTGTCTCAAAACAAAAATTGCTACAGTTTTGGGGTGCCTGGCACGTAGTTGGCTTTAAGGAATGTTTGTTGATTGGCTGACTGATGTGCAACAGACATTTTGCTGTGCGAACAGCTTCATAATGGAAGGATGGTGAACTGTCAGGTAGCTGCTCATACTCTCTCCATTTCTCATCATCCCAGGTGGAGATGGAGCATCTTAAGAGAGAAGAAAAGGGGTGATTTGAGCTGAGCCTTTAAAAATAATTAGAAATTCGGTGTTCCCATTAACCTTTACTTTTAGATGGGCACCTTCACCTATTCCAGGGAATCCCAAGAACATCTATCTATTGGCCTGTGCACAAGACTTAACCATGGATCTTCCCAACCCATCGTTTCATTAGTTTGCTGATATCGTACTCTTGGCTTGGGCCAGTTTATTCAGTAGTGAAGCCTCAGACAGGCATTTTTTTTTTTTTTTTTTTTAAGTCTTGGATCCCTCAAGTTAAGCTAGAGGAGGTGGACACATAATCTTCCTCTTGGATTGCGAACCAAATTTAATAACTGGCTTCTGTGCCTCTGTTTTTACCACTTCCAAACCACTCAACACAGGTCTTTAAAGTCACTCTCTTGCTTAACACATTCACCTACAGAATCAAGTCCCCTGAGCAGGCCACTGTCCTTTTATGGTCTGGCCCCCACCTCTCCAGCCTGGTTTCCTGCCTCCTTGTACTCTGTGTTCCATCCGCATCTCATTTATTGCTTGGACAGGTCACGCTCTGTGGGATCTCTGCCTTTGCAGTTGCTATTCCTGCTGCCTGGAATGTACTTCTCTAACTGGCAAACTCCTACAATTTCTTCAAGGCCCACTCTGATTCTCTCTGCTCTGATAGATATCTCCTCTGAACTCCACTCAATGTGGGATGCTCCCTCAGTACTTGGTTCCTTGATCTATTGGAGCATTTGTCACTTAGTTATTTAGCAGCCTGGATCAATAATATTTGAGGAAATAAAACTCAAGGGTGACATGACACTCACTACTGCTAAATTTTAACCTTGCAAAAATAAATCACAGAGCCTCAGGCCAGGGCCACCTTGTCTGAGCCACACCCTTAAAATGGAGGGCCACTTGTTCTGGGCGGTCCTTGGGAACATTCCCTAAATGATGAACAAGACTCTTGACACGTCCATATCATTATTTTCTATGGGATCACTAAGTCATAACTGTGATTTTTGAGCAAGGTTGGACAGACTTCTGGTTTTATATATGTGTAGAAAGGAAGGAATTACACAATTTCTAAGGGTTCTTTGCTTGTAAATGGGACAGGTAATTATGCTTTTGGCAGGTAACTATATGTCATATAAAGGTTCTTTGATAAAGTGTCCCCCCATCCTTTCCATTATAAATTATGCTAGCTTAACATTTGCGAAAAATTTGTATCTAAATAATCAAAATGCAGTCTGAAGACTCCAGAAAATGTAGTCTCTCCCCGACTCCTTTCTCTGACAGACCTACGACTTAGCTCAGTGCAGACCCCGCCTGTCCCGGGGACCAGCCCGGCCCCACGCTTGGGAGCGATACCTGGGAACTGTTCCCCGTCAGACTCTTCCCGCAGCTGCTCACTCCTCCGGCTCTCTCGGGCCTCCCTCCAGCGCAACTTCTGGATGGATGGATTTCGAAGGCACTTCCGGACACGGCACTTTTTTCGCTGCACAGTCTCTGGGCAGGGTGCACCTCCAAACTGAGGCTCCATTTGGATCATCCGGGTTCGAATCATGTGGCCTTTCCCACATGACTTGTTACATTCCGACCACTGGGACCACTCAGTGAGCTCACAGTCAATGGCTGGCAAGACACAGATGGGTATGAGTGTATCTCATGTCTGAAACAAGGTATGGCTACTTACACTCCTTTGAACATCTCAACAAGCCTGTGAGGACCGCAAAGCAGGTGTTGTTATGCCATTTAATAGAAGAAGAAACTGAGGTTCCAAGAGGCCAACTTCATCCAGCCCACACTGTTGGTAAGCAGTAGAGGCAGGATTGATGCCAGGTTATAACCCACATTCTGTGCCCCCTGTACGACTCAAGAAAGGTTTGGGGGACTTTGACATATGTTCAGAGCCTCTTGCCCTGCTCTGTGAGTTCCTAGAATATTGTCAAATCAGCCTGAAGTGGCACAGACCAGACTTCCACAGTCCAAAGGACCTAGATTTTCTCAGGGGAGTTTCAACTCACTGGTGGTGTTTTTCAGAGCAAAGCCAACAAGCACCCCCCCACCCCCACCAACTTCTTTGGAGAGAACAAGTCCACAAGCTAACGGGTGGCCGACCCTGGTGGACCAATATCAAGGACATTGTGGCTTTCATAGACCTAGGCAGCTTTTCTTGTCTTTGACATCATCTTGTGTCCTATAAATGGCCATCTGTGCAAAAAACACAGGAGCCAGAAATGGGAAATTCAGAAGAGAGTCAGAAAGTGGTATTTTATGGTTTATCACATCACAAGAGCCAGCAAATTTTTACTAAGCCAGCCTCTCACAAATGAAGGGGAAAAAATACATCAGTGTGATTCTTAGGATGTGTCCTAGCAAGGTAAATGATTACAAAATCTCCACAGGCCTTGCAAAATCAGGGTCAAGCTGGATGTATTATATCCTCATTTTGTTCAATAGTTTCAGGCCTTTTTTCCCTGTGGGTGCTCAGGCACCTTTCTTATCTGCACAATGGGCATAATGCTATTTCTCTTATTAAGTCTTGAGGATTAAACAACATAATGCTGCCGGCCGGTAAATGAGTAAGTGCTGCGTAAATGTTCATCTTCTTCTCCCTCCCTTCAGCGGGCCCTGTGGATATAAAGACTTTTAAGTCAGAAACTGTCTCAGTCAAAAGGCTCTGGGGCCCCAACTCTAGTGAGCTGGCTTGAACGACGGGTCGATTTTAGTTGCTAGAAACAACAGGTTTCTTTAGTTGATGTCCAGGTTATCTCTGCACGTGGCCGAGTCTGGCTAAATGGCCCAGGTGCTGTAGCCTGGAAAAGCAATGGGGGCCTGTGCTCACACTTGGAGCAACCTATTTCACCGATGAGGAAACGGTGGAACAGAAGTGATAACTGATCTCTGAAGGTTACGAGAAGCCAGTGAGGGGCAGGGCTGGGATGGGAACTGGGCGGGCAGCCTGAATTCTAACAAGGGGAGGGAGAAGGAAAGACTGCAAGTGAGTTTTAGGGGGAGCCCGAAAACAGCAGATCACAGCCGGTGTGAGCTTGCCTGCCCTTTCACCACCTACACGAGCAGCCTGTGCAGGACAGGCCAGATAAACTGGCTTTCTCTGCTTAGAGATTAGGCCTCATGCAATAAAAATAGCTGACCATAGAGATTTTGGAGGCAACTGAGGAAGGGGGGCAGTAAGCTTTTGAGCATTTGTTTTCTTGCTAGTCTTCTTACTAGACTGCAGGAGTCACTGATATAATGTCCAGCTTCTGGTCATGGGTAAATAAAATGGTTGCAGGGAAGAGGTATAGAATTAAAAAGCTTGGAAAATCCGTGAGTCAGACAAGCCCATAATTGGGGAGGGAAAGAATTGAGGTTTATTAAGCCTTGTGCTAAAGGTTTTTCATGTGTCTCTCCCATTAAGACTTCACAGCAACTTGCACTTTGTGTGTTCTGTAGACGGTAGCAGGAACCCCATTTTACTAATGAGGAGATTGGCTGCAGGCTTTAAGTAACTGCCAACACAGAGACCCAAACTGCACGCTCCTCCCCAGCAGTTGTGCTAACGGATCTAGCAGTATTATCTCAGCATAGGGCTGATTCTGGGCTTCCCGGACTCAGGGACATAGGAGAGAAGTGGTGGGCTTCTGGAAGCCCCAGGACTTACGGCATTCGGGCAGCATGCACTTCTCCACCTGCTCCAGGTCCTCGTTACAGTCTCCGAGTTCTGCCAGGGACTTGAGCATCCGCTGTCGGGTCCGCATGCCCTTCCCGCAGGTCACGCTGCAGTCGCTCCACTCGGACCACGGGGATAGCAAGCATGGGATGGTGTCTAGATGAAGAGCCAGGTTTGCTACTGAACACAGGCTCCCTTTGCTTTCTTTGATCTCCTTGGCCCCACAACGCCCCCCATGCGGCCCCCTGCTCTAATCCCCAGAGTGAAGTGGCACTGACCCATGGGTTTGAGTAAGTGAACTCCATGGAGCAAGAAGTCCCTGCAAGGAGCGTGCTTTCTTCCCGCTCAGCCTCCGACCTTTGCGGTGGTGGCAGGGGGCGCTGTGGCCCTCCACGCCTGTCCCCGGCCGCCGCCTCTCCCATTCCCATCCCCACTCACGGCACTCGGGCATCATGCACTTCTCCGCCTGGGACGTCTCGGCCTTGCACATGGAGCCGTCCGCCGGGCTCATCTTGACCATGCGGTGCCGCTTCTTCATGCCCATCCCGCAGGTGGCGCTGCACTCGTCCCACTCGCCCCACTCGGTCACCAGGCAGCTGCTGGGAGCTGCAGAGCCGGCAGAGTTGAGTCGCGCCCGCGGCCTCGGGATGCCCCGCCCGCCCACCGCCGCCGCACTCACAGCACTCCTCGTTGACCGTGCACTTCTCCGTCTCCTCGGTGGGCAGCGTGCACACGGAGCCGTCCTCCGGGAACTGCTTCACGTACCTCTCCCGGGACCGCATGCCTGTGCCGCAGGAGATGCTGCAGGGCGACCAGGTGATCCACTCGGACATGGTGCAGGTGGAGCCGTCTGCAACACACCGAGCGCGCGCTGCAGCCTGCGGGCCTGACCGCGAAGGGGACTTCCCGCGGGTGGGAACCAAGAACGGGACCAGTGGGCAGTCAAGGGGACTTAGGCAGTCGAGGATGGAAGTGCAAGTGCACGGAAGAGGTCTAAATCTTTAACACATTAACGCCCAAGTGAGCTGTATTTAACTCACGCTAGATTTGAGCCCAGGGCCTCGTGAAGCACATGTAACTCACATGTCTCTTCACCTTTGGGAGCTGGAGGAACTCGGCCAGATAATTAGGAAGAAATTTAACTAGGACGGAGTTGCAACAACACAAGGAAGTCCGTGCATCTTGTCTTACACAAATAATTACTTCAGGATGTCCAAAAGAGGTCTCTACTTCCTTCCTATTCCCAACCACTCCCCCAATACGTGAGGACTTTATCTGACTCTGGGTGGGGTAGCTTCTAGGGAGCCTGGACTGCTTTCCTACAAGCAGTGTTTTACCCCAGGTAAAAAAAAAGGCACAGTCCAGCATGTTTCAGAACTGTCATTACCCCCTGGGAGCCACCTGAACTGGCATGAGGAAGGACTTTTCCCTGTGGAGGGGGAGGTTAAAGACCCCAACTCCCGCTGAGACCTTAGTCAGACGGCTCCCCAGCCCCAGCCCCAAGAAAGAGAGACTTCAATGTTGACAGGTCAGTCAAACTTTTCCCCTGCCTGCTTGTAGGAATGGCCTGTCTACGGCAGGGGTCCTCCTCTTCAAAGTGCCTTATTGTGGGCAAAAATAGCTAGCAATAAACCACCATGGAAGTACAGCAAGAGTGGCATTTAAGACTGCCCCCCCAGAAAGAGCCAGGGAGTGAATGACCTGCAGTAGGGTAAGCTTTCTTTAGTTATCCTCAGCTTGGTAGTGGGTTTCTTCCTGCCACACACCCATCCAGCCTAAACATCCCCTCCCACTGCCTCATTGCGCTCTGCAAGGTCAGAGCACAGTGTATAGATCTATCCAGGAAGAGAGAGGAGTCATGCCTTGGGAAGCAGGCAGCCAACCTTTGCACAGCAATCAGCTTAGTGCAATCTTGAAACTCGAGCCATCATAGCATAGACATTACACCCTCATAGTTCAAGCCTGACCTATGCACAGTTGCAGATAGAGAGACTGAGATTTTCTGCCAGTCTGCCCAAAGGTCATGACATGAAGTGAACGCTCTGACTCAGGCTGAGGTAGAACACAGATGAAAGACCACGAATAGCAGAATTAAGAGCAAGGGATCTCAATTCAATCTTGGTCACTCCATTCACTGGCTCCTTAAAAAAAGGTTGGACTTGAGACTCAGAAGCAGGCTACTTGTTATCTGTAATTTGTCATAAGATTATCTATGTTTGTTAGTTCTTTAGTAACTTGTGCATATTTTATTCCATGGCTGGGGAGAGAGGGAGGTAGTCTATCAATCTGGAGAATTCTTTTGATGTGGTAAGACATATTCTGTGTTCAGAGTCCTCAAGCACTGCTGCAGACGCCTGAGGTGGGCCCTGCTGACATCTAGGGTCAGGGTCATAGTGACCCCACCAGGGACACTGCCTGATTGGGTGTGAGGGGCCCACGCTGCCAGGCAGACCCTCCCTTCCTGAGCTCCTGCCAGCCCCTGCTGCTCTGGGCTATCTCCTCACCTTCATCGCTGCAGCCGGGGCCCATGCAGGGCTGGAAGTCCTGGGTGTCGGGGCAGGGGACACTGAGGTCCAGCTGTGCCTTCAGCATGCGCTGCCGCATCCGCTTGCCTTTGTCACAGGTGGAGGAGCTGCAGGCGGACCACGGGGACCAGTTGGAGTAGATGCAGGTTTCGGGGGTGTCATCTGGAAAGAGTGATTGACATGTTTCCCTGGGAGCCTCGGGAGCTGCGACTGGCCCTCCCCCGAGACCAGCCCATTGGGGACAAGAAAAGCCAGACCAGCCTCAGTGAGCCTGAGTGCTCCTGGGATGGAAGCAGCCATTCATTTCCCTTTAAAAATTATATTTTAACATCTTGTTAATAAATATCTAAATCATTGGAACAACTCTCATACTATTCCTTCCTTGAAACATGAACATCTTTTCATTTCCAGTCCCTCACCTTGGCAGACCTTGTTTCTACACAGACGTAGGTATATCACAGGCAGTATTGGAAAGCACGAGGCTTTTCTTATGTTGTGGCTTCAACTTCCCAGTGATCCCATACACAGGTGTCACGATGAGAAAAAGGGCAGATGATATTCACTGAGCGCTTATTATGTACCAGCATCACTCTAAGACCCTTACATGTTTCATCCCATTTGATCCTCACAGCAACTCTCTATGAAGTAGGTTCTCTTATTATCCCCATTTTACAGCTGAGGAAACTGAGGCAGAAAGGTTAGCTTCTTGCACAAGACCACAGGGATAATGAGAGCCCAGGCTGCCTGGCTCCAGATCCTGTGAGAAAACTTGAGCTTGAACTGTGGCTCTGTCACTCCCTCCTAACGATAGGATGTGGGCCTCACTTTGCTTTCTGGGGGAGCGGATGTAGGATGTACTCGTGCCTGCCTCATGGCCAGTGTGAGAATCAAAGCAAAGAGTGGTCTGAAGACTGCGAAGCCTATTCAGATGAGATTTACGTGATCATTTTAAAGGCCTGATGCTGTTGAATACATATTCCCATGTCATCCCTTCACCAATTCCCTTACACTTTGTGCCTAGTCTTGGCCTCGTTTTTAATTATTTCTTGAGAAATGCTCAGAGACGTGATTACCAAGTTAAAGGACATGAAATTTTTATGGTTCTTAAAACATGTTAGCACATGGGTTTCCCAAAGGGTGGTTCCAATTTATGTTGCCACCTGCAACAAAGGAAGACAACAAACGTACCTTCATCTTTCTCTTCTGGAGCCAGGTCTGCTACAATATCATCGACATTGTCAGGTACAATATTGCATTGTTCCCCCTGCAAAAGGAATTTTACTTGGAGGGCTCACATTAGAGAAAGAAGGGAATGCGTAGGGGAAAGATGAAGGAGGACATAAAATCTAATGCCCACTCTGTACAGACCCTGGGCAGACATTTACAATCCGACTGAAAAAGAAATGCCAAGAAAGGGATGGTAAATACGTGGCTTGTGTACCACCGTTTCCCAGTTCCTGACCCATGGCAGACATTGACATCAATTTGCCTGGATCAAATCATTCATTTGAGCACTGGGCCTCACTATTGAGTTCATTTTGCTCATTTACATCTTATAAAATAATTTGCATGCTGGAAACTCTGGGAGGCCCAAGAATTTCATATCCTGAGGTGGTTTCTGCCAGGGAATCCCTGATTCTAGAGCACAAAGGTATGCAGTCTTGTTGGCACTCCTGGTGGGAAGGGTCTGTGCCAGAGTGAGCTCTAACCCAGTACCTTCCGGGCGATTCTCTCGATGACAACTCTGGCTACTTGAGTGATAGACCCGCCCTCTGGATCATAGAAAGGACTCTGAGGATGGTCCAGACTGGTCAGGGGCCGGATTTTCTCCTGGGGAATTGTGGGCTTGTTGGGTGACTGCAGGAAAAAACATAGATGCAGACAGTGAGAAATAAAACTAGTGAAACCCACAGAAGCCATTTGTTTTATGGATCAGCACAAAAACCTTGATAGGAATTTAACAAGTGTAACGACTATTTATATTTGTGGATTTCTCTTCATGTCATATGCTGTACTTGCAAATTTCTAGATCTATACCTTAAAATTCTTCCACATACATACATGGGAAGATTGTGCCCAGATGAAGCAGCCAAGTTTCAGAGAGGTCATCTCAGCTAGGAAATGTCTGAGCTCGGTTGGCGTGAATCCAAAAGTCTTCCTACTAGACCGGGCATCAGCAAACTGTTTTCTGTAGAGGGTCAGTTGGTAAATATTTCAGGCTTTGTGAGCCATACTGTGTCTGTCGCTAATACTCAGCTCAGCTGTTATAGTGGGAAAGCAGCCCCAGACAATATGTAATTGGATGAGTGTAGCTGGCTTTGAAAACTTTATTTACAAGTCCCATCGTAGGGCAGATTTGTCTTGCAAACTGTAGTTTGCTGAGGCCTGTTCTAGATTGTTCTCCCATAGGTTTTCTGACGGCTCCAGATTTCAATGCAGTTGACTATAGCTGAGAAATATGACATTCAGGACAGAATCAAAACTCCTTAGCCCAGCTGTTCAGAAACCTTCCGGATCTGGCCCAGCCTTACACCCTTCCTGCTGTTCCCTGCACTGCACATGCTCTCTCTCTCTGTCTTGCTCTCGCTCTCTCTCTCTCTTGCTCTCGCTCTCTCTCTCTCTCTCCCATTTTTTTTGTCCCTGTGCCTTTGGCATGTTGTTTTCTTGCTTACCTGTAAACTGCTCCTTAGCAGAGTCCCTCCCTCTGCCCTCCTGGCCATTGCACGGACACTTTCCAGAGCCCCAATCATACTATATGTGATGACGAGACTGTGCCGCCTCCCCTACCAGACTGTAAGTTCACATAGAACAGAGCCTGGTCAGGTTCCCCTCTGTGTCCAGCACACGCAGAACAGGGCTGGGCGAGGAGGCGGCTCTCAGGAAGTTTGCCTTTCACCACTGCAGGCACACGCATACCTCGTAGGTCACCCCGCTGTCGGTGCCTGCGTCCCAGGGAATCAGGTCCTGCACCACCTTCTGGACCCAGCCGCATTCCTTGGTGCACAGATCCTCTGCAGACAGGCCCACGTTCCAGTCAGGGCTGGGGCCCATCATGGTCAGGAAGGACATTAAGTGGCGTGTCCTGTCCACTGAAAATTCAGCGGAGGGGGCTGCTCTCCTGGAAACCAAATGCAGAGGCCATTACATTAGGGCTCCGAGAGTCCACACTCTGAGGGACATCTGGCCAGACCGTGGATAAAGGGCGAGAGGGACAGAGAGTTAGTCAGATTCTTGGTCTGCCACTGAGCTCTGCCTTTGGCCGCTACTGGTTGACAGCCTTCTCTGTGCTGAGCCCATCCGTTAACAAACATGGAAAGAATCAGATACCACCTCCGTATCTGGATCCATAGAGCTTACCATTATTTTGTATTTCCTCGCTTATTATTTTTTAGCTGTTTACTCACTGTCATCTCTCACTGGAGGCAAGCAAGGTTTTCGTCTACCTTACTCACGGCTTTATTTCCAGTGCGTAGAATAGTGCCTGGCAGAGAGTAGATGCTCAGTAAATATTCTTGAATAAATGAATGAACAAATCCTATGCGCTATGTGGGCACCCAGTTGTGTTGGGTGTGAGATGAACTTTACAAATAAAAACTACTTAACAATGTCCCAAGCCTTTTCTTACACATTCCCATTCAATCCTCATCACCACAGACCTGGGGTAAGGATTATTGACTCCACTTCATGGATGAGGAAACTGAGGCTCAAGAGGGTTAGGTAACTTGTCCAAAGTCACAAAGTTAAGCTGCAGAAAGGAGACCACGACCCAAGTCAGTACTAGCTCAAGGTTAGTATTCTTTCTGTCATCAACTACTACATCCTCCTCCCTGCCACCTTTGCACTCCACCGAGATCTCCACTGTGCATCAGAGGCGGCGTCTCCCCCAGCCCGCTGCCTCCACTGCCCTCAGGAAGCCGCCTAGAGCAAGGCCTGCCCTGGTGCACCCATCTACTGACAGCTGGTTCCGGCTGTCTCCTCCAGTCGGGGACCAGGAATCCCCGACAGACAGAGACCTTTGGCCGACAACCCCAGCTGTGGGAATAACATCGCACGTCTACAGCTACGGGAGGCAGCTCTTCAAGCTCTAGCTGCTCATGTCACTAGGAAGTCTTGGGAATGGCCAGGGCTGCGTGAGATGAATGGTGGCGGCCCCCCCGAGGGCCTGGGGAGGACAGAGAGCCACGTCCACTCAGCACACACGGGGCGGCAGACCCATGTTATTTATTTCACCTTCCCCTCATGACAATCTTGTGGGGTTAGAATTATTTTCCTGTTTTTGCAGGGAGGCAACGAAACTGTATAGAGGCTAGTGAACTTAAGAGACACAGCTGGTCGGGGGCTGAGGCTGGAGGCAGCTCGGCCTGACTCTGCACCTCCAGGCTGCTGATCGTGGGGAATCCTCGGCTGGGGACTAGCTGGTCTGTTCGGTCCAGCTGGCTGCTTGGGAGTCCCCATGCCCTCTGTTGGGACCGGCTGCTCCTGGTTCCCTCACCTGCCCTGGACAGTGACGACTCCAGACCCGGTTGGGCCCTGTGGAACTGGACCCCTTGGGCTCTGGCAGCCAGATGGGACCAAAGGATGGGCAGAGGGGGAGGGAGCGTGGGCGTGCATCCTGGCATCTCCTCTTGCTGCATATCTTTGGGAAAATTACCAAAACTTTCTGTGCCTCGGTGTCCAAATCTTTAAAATGGGGATCACATATGTCTACTCCAAAGGGATACTTTGGAGTGGTTACTTCCTCACTATTCAATCTCCCCCACGAGGCTGAAGGGAACTCCTTGAAGGCAGGATCCCTACGTTTCAGAGCTGCACCCCAGTACCTAGGTGCCCTGTGGGCCGACTGAACAAACGAGTGCATGATGCTTCAGTTCCCTGCTGCTTAGGTCTAGACCCTGGGCAAGCTGCTCACCCTCCTCGAGTCTCAGCGTCTTCATCTAACAATGCCAACCTGCAGTGCTGCCACAAGGATCCAATGAGATGCTGTATTTGGAAGCCTTTATAAAATGCTGAGGTACCACACTGGCATAGTCTGCTAGTTAGGCACAAATCAGGGAATTTAATTTCCTTTTCCTGTGTGTGCACTTTCTGGTATGTAGGTCAGTGGTTTTAGCAGCTTCTTGAAAGACCTGGCTTGTCCAAGGATTGCAGTCTGCAGAGGCTTGGCACTGCTCACCTAGGACTCATAGGACAGGCTCTGGCTTGCTTTCTAGTAACTGCCAGGCGGAAAGCGCTGGTATCTGGGTGGGGCTGCTACACGCCCCAGCCCACCTTGGCTCTTGGACCCTGGGGCGTCCAACAGTCCGTTGGGAGGCAGCCTTCATCTTCCATTGCCACAGAGACCGACTGCTCCACCTATTGCCTTCCCATCTCCCTAAGTATGTGATTTCGGGTCAGGTTAGTCATTCATATCCTGTACCCAATGGGTGACACTATTCACAATGACAACCTAAGGGGAGAAAAACAGCTCTATTCAGGAATCCAAATCTGTAAAGACCAAACCAACCCCTAACCCAACACATCATCCTGATGCCTTCCCAGCTGATGGATGTCACCATTTGAGAAAAAGGCCTTGTGGGAATCCTTCTCAGCAAATGCATTTTGGCCAGATCTGCTGTAGCCAAGTCTATACCCTGAGTGAGGTACCTTCCAGACCATGGTAAGCGTTTCAAGGTGTGGGAAATTTGGAGCAACTCATGCCTGCAGAAAATGTTTGATTTATGTTGGGTAGTACGGTGAATTTGAATCTATAAGGGCCTGAGAGCAATTTTCTAGCATCTTCAGATACACCTTGCACCTTTGTCTTATCCTCAACTGGAAAATTGCTCCCTGACCCCCAGTTTATACAATATTTTCTGGAGGAAGCATTTCCTGATCTCTTTCCAAATTGCCTATGGCCCCCAGTCTACCTTCCCGTAGCATGTCGAACTCACCCTGCCTTTGGAATTTCTTGTTAATATCTGTCTTCTCCACCAGGTTCCAACAGAGTGGGGACCATTTCTGTCTTCCTGACAACTATATCCCAATGCCTGGCTTAGAACTCGGCATGTAGTGAATTCTCCTCAAATGTTTGTTGAAATAAATGAATTAATCTAAGAAATGAATGTGGAGCTCTTATACTTCCTTTGACCTTTAAATTTAATTAAATATCACTTCAAAGTATTTATTATTTCTATCACAGAAATAATGAAATGGATAAGACCATATATGAGTTTTCCTTAGAAAATGCTAGCTAGGACTGGAGTTCTTTAATTGTTCAAACTGTAGTAAAAGTTATTATTCATGCATTTTTATATGCCAGGATGATATGTTGTTAATTTGGCTTCATTTTTTAAAATCTGGGATTTAAATGTGAATCCATTTTCTAGCAAAGAGAGTTGATTGAGCCTTACCATATACCAGAGTATATGATAAAGCATGATAATCAAAATAGCATGATGTTCAGTTCAGATAGAAATATAAATCAGTGGCACAGATTGGAGATCCTAGAAACTATAGATAAAGGCTTATACAAAATAGGCTACTTGAATTAGGGGGAAAGGAAAGATGGTGCAACCAGTGGGGTTGGGTTAACTAAGTTAATCGCAATAAAAAAGATAAGATTCACATCTAATGTCATACACCATAAAATTATAATAATGATAAAAGATCTAGAGCCAAATAGAAAACAGCCACATTGTAGAAAAAAATCAAATTTTAAGATCTATTAGGGAAATGTTAATTTTCTCAACTTTGAAACAAGGCAATCACAAAGGAAGAAATTAACTAATTGAATTACATATCAATTAAAAAACATCTGTATAATGAAAATAACAGTACCGAATTGGAGAGAAAAATAACGTGTTGGTAAAAAATGTCTTCATGAGATGTGACTGACAAAGTGTTAATATCAATACTGTTTACAGAGCTGATCCAAATCTGTAAGAAAAAGGCCACAATCCCACTAAATAAAGTTATGAACAGACAATTCCACTTCAGAAAAATGAAAAAAAAAGGAAAACAAGGAGAAATGTTTCCTCTTTTTATATTCGGAGAGGCAGCACGATGTATAGGGAGGAAGCCGGTCACCGGGACAGAGCTAGATTAGAATCTTGGGTCCAGCCACTTATATATCTATTAGCTATGTGACCAGGGCTTTTACCTCATCTCTCTTTGCAGTTACTACATCTGCAAAATGGGTGCATCCTCACACCTACTCCAAAGTTTTATTGTGAGGAAACTGCTTATCATAGTGACCAATACATAATAGGACTTGGTAAAGGTTGATTTCCTTCTCACTTGGCTTTTCCAAAGAAAACTTCCCAAAACACCACAAGAGGTAAAAAAAGGATTTTTGTACTCCCTCTAGAGACTTATTATCCCCTTCTAAACTACAGATCCACACAAGTAATTCTCAGGAGTGTTTCCTAAACCGATAATTCGGAGTGTACCGTCTTTCATCATGTAAATATTAATACTTCGAATCATCCTCAAGGTTTCGAAGTTGCAGGAACTCACTTCAGCCACGAGGGGGCGCCCAAGACCTTCACTAGGCTGAAGTTCCAGGCGCGTGGAGAAAGGTTTGAGTGAGGTTCCTGCACCGTCCAGACAACTCTGCGTTTACAACCAGGAGGCATCTAGGACTCCAGGTCCATCTGGAGGCTTCGGTCTACCACCTGCTCCTCTAGCCCAAGGCCTGTCTTCTTTTAGAAGACAATCCTGAGGACGTCCACGGACCTGCGCAAGTGTTTCAGGGACAGGGAGGGCCCTGAAACTTCCAGCCCTGATTTAAGAGGAAGATGCCTCTGGCCTCTTGGAGAACGGAGGCTTTGGATTCCCGGAGGGGGTGCCCATGCCTCTGCTCCACTGGCGTCACAAACACGGACCTTTGTCTGATCAGTGTTAATTAAGCAGGGGGACCACAGTCCTTTGGAGGATTCATGATAAGAAAGGAAATAATCATTTTTAAAAGTTCCAGTAAGTAATTCTTAGCGTTCCGATGAAACTGGGGGAACTGGGCGATGTGAATTCAGAATCGATTTGCAGGAAACCTGGGCATTTGCTACTTAGGTGCCAGGGAAACTCCTGAAGGATGTGGGTTTCGCCCAGAATCTGTCTTCCCCGTCTCTACCTGCACCCCGGGCTGTCGGAGCCACAGCTTGATTTATTGAGCTAAACAAGTCAGCAGCCAATTTGTTCATTCATGGCTGTCCTTTGAGAAGTGGTCCTGGGGATAAAGATGAAGATCATTGAAAAACAAGTCAGTTCCAACGGGCAGGACCTCGCAAAGTAGGTCACCCCGGCTTTCCACTGGGCGGAGGGAGGCTGGAATCCCATTAACCTCAATCAGGCAGGCTCAGAGAAGGGGGCAGGGCTGTTGCTGCAAAACAAAACGTGGCTGCATGTAGGCTTCCTAATTTGACTTCCTAATGAGATTTGGAAGAGGAAAGGGGAGACGGGGTATGGGAAAATCAAAGGAAAATTCCTGTCGCTTAACAAGCCGGTAGCACTGAGTGGAGAGGTTTTGGGTGTTTGGGAGGTCTGAGTGTTTGCTATCAATTAATTTTGTTCCACTGGGGTCTCAGGAAGTTTGAGGGATGGATGAAGTGTGGGAAGGTGTACCAAAGCATTCCTTTCAATTTTTCAGAAAGTCTCTCTCCCTTTTTAAAAAAGAAAAACACAAAAGCTCCACTGACTCTTTCATTCCCTTGGAGCTACTGCCAGCTCCTCTTGCATAGCAAACTTCACAGAAGAGCTGTCTGTATTTGCTGACTCCATGACCTTATTTCTGATCACATTTCACCCACTCTGGGCTGCTCTCCCTCCACATCCCTCAGCAGAAAGGATTCTCAATAAGGTCACTGATGACCTTCACGTCGATGAATCCAAAGAGCATTTGGCAGCCCTGAGCTTACTTGATCTCTCGACTGCACTGGGCACCACTGACCACGCTTGTTGACTCCTTTCTTCCCTTGGCTTCGGATACCAAGCTTCCTTCCCGATCTCTTTCCTACTCCTTTTCTGTTTCCATTGCAGGCAAGTCCTCTTTAGTGTTAAATGGGGAGCTCTCCGGGACTCATTCGTAAGCCCAACTCTTGTTTCCAGACTCTCTCTCATCCCTGCCCTTGGCATCGATTGTCTCCCATTTCTTGGTGACTCCCAAGTTTATATCTCAGTGCAGAATCCTTGCCCTGGGTCTCAGAGCTACGTAGCTACCTGTGCACTTGACACCTCTAACTGCAAGTCTTCAATAGATCTTAACAACCTAACACATTCGGAACTGACTTCATGATCTTTCCCAGCAAACTTCATCCAATATTCTCATTCTTATGAGCGTCTCTATCATCTCCTTAGTGCTGCCAGCCAGACACGTGGGAGGCACCTTGACCGCTCTGCCTCCCTCCCTCTCCTTATTCACCCTGTCACCACAGTCTGTCGATTTTACCTCCTGTACCCCTGTCACATCCCTGCCCCTCTCTCCCTTCCCACCGCCACCACCGTTCCAGTGGAAGTGATGGTTCATTCTCTCCTGGCACTCTGCAATTGCCTCCTCGCTGGGCTTGCCTCATCTACCCTTTCACCTGGGGGCCAGAGTGTTGTCATTGGTTATTGTTTTTTTTTTTTTTTTTTTTTAATGCAGATCTGATTGTGTCATCCTTCTACTTGAAACCCTTCAATAATTTCCCATTGCTTTTAATGTAAAAATCCGAATTTTAAATGTAGCATGGCTTGGCCTCACACCAAGCTCATCTTTGATTGCTGGATCCAGATAGACCAAAGCCTTTTAGTGCCTTAAATATACTCTATTCCCTCCTCATACAGGGCCTTTGCACATGATGGTCTCTCTAGATTTTCTAGAATGTTCTCCCCTTGCTTTGCTTCTTTACCTAGTTAACTCCTACTGATTCCTTAGATCTTAGCTCCATTGCCATTTCCTTGGGGGAAGCTATCTCTGACCCCCAGCCTGTATCAGGGTCCCCGTTGCACACTCTCATGGCAACTTATGCCTTTCCTTCCTGGACAAGTCACATTTATCTGTGTGATCATTCAGTACATGTCTCTCCCCACTAAACTGTAAGCTCCGTGAGCAACTCTGCTGTGCTCATCACAGTGTCTCTAATCACCTTTCACAGCACTTTTCCTTGGAGACCCTCAATAAGTATTTGCTGAGTCAGTGAAATGTTTGTCATCTTTGATAGAAGGATACATGGTAAGTGAAAGTCAAGATTTTATTTTGTTTTGGAGCAGGAGGCAGATAATTTGGTGTGGTCACACTGTTAATTTCATGCTGATTGGTAGTTATCTATGTCTTGATTAATTAAAAAATGGGAAAATGAATGAATTGTTACTTAATTGAAGGGATTAAGTGAAAAGCAAAGCATTCAAGTCAGTGGAGTGTGGTTGGAATTCTGTGTGCTATGCCCACTACGGCCTGACAAGCTAAACAAAGGGCTGTGGACTTGATCTGGGGGGATAAGGGAGCCATGGAGGGATTAAGAAGGGGAGGACATGACAGATTTGGATTCACGGAAGATCACTCTGGTAGCAGTGTGGCTGAGGAATCAGATTGGGGGTGGGGGCGGCTACAGCAAAGGAAAGAGGTGAAGTCTTCTGGGTGAGAAGGGGTGGTTCGCTCGAACTATTGGGGGAGAGTGGCCAGGTAAGGACTGATCTGTGAGCTATTATGGAGGTGGAATCCACAGGACTTGGTGACTGCCTGCACTTTTGATGTCTCTCCACGTGGAGGACAGCACGTTCGTGCCAAGGTGATGGGATCCATTTTGGATATGATGTGTTGGGTCTATGTGGGCCATCCATGGAGACGTGTCCAAAACCTGATAGATATGTTCCTTTATCTGTCTATCCATTCATCCCCCTGGGGGACTGGTAGTTCTGGGAACTGCCAGCATACCCGGGTTACCAGAGACTTAAGGGCAGACAAAAGCTCCAAGGGACAGAGCAGAGAGAAAAGAGATGGCACTGAGAATGGGACCTGGGGTCAATCTGGCCTTCCATGAGCCAGACCTGCTTACAGTGAGTACACCTGTGTGCTCCGAGGGCCAAGGGATGTTGAGTCCTTTGTGGCTGAGAGCATGAGTGACCAAATCTTCATGTCTGAGTCGTGTCCTTTGTGTTACTGAAGCCACTGGGGGAAAGCAGAGAGCAAGCTTGCAATCCTGAGGAGACAGGGGCACGTGTGATGCGCCACACACGGGCAGGACCTCACCTGCTTGTCCAACTGAGAGGTGTTACTGGCTTTAATGACATAACTGGTATGTGGTGGCCATTGGGTAGGTGGCTTCAAGTACGAGGCTAGGACGGGACAGGACAGGCCAGGTCCGTGTGCTACTTACACGTTGAGAGGCTGCCAGGCTGGCCACTGGGCTTTGGCTTTGATGACGGTAAGGACCTCATCACTCTGCAAAAAAGGACCACAGATATTAGTGAACAGAGCTAGGTCCACGGGAACAACAGGCAACTGGGCTTTGACATGGCAGCACTGTCCACCCAACTCTTCACCTGCTGTTGTAGCTCTACCTGTCCAGGTGTGGAGCCATCTTGCCCTGGGCCGGGGAACCCTGGAGCCACAGCAGTACCAGGAGGTAGGACTTGTATCCACCGTGCCCAGCATGTTCTGGATGCTGGTGGCCCACTGAGCCACACCTTTGCTTTCTAGTTCAGCTCTGGAGCCAGAGGTCCCTACTGGAGCCAGAGCTCTGACCTGGAGCCAGCCTTGGTTGGCCGGACTCCCATGCCGTGTCTAGCCTGGAGACCCAAGTCATGTGAGCTGTGTTCAGGCACTGACGGGACCTGGCCCAGGCCAGCTGGGTCAGCAGGAACCAACGCAGCCAACACCCGACCCTGAGGACTGCCACCCTGAGGCCTCTCCTGCTGGCGGGACCCATGCACTGGACGGGGAGGCTGGAAGGAAGCTGAGGCCCCACACTCACTGTGCTACGCAGGGTATCCTGCTCTATGTTACTTTGGATGGTGTGTAGAGCACCACTAATGCCTGGGGAACCTAAAATAATTTTTCAAGGAAGAATTTGATAATATTTTGGAGAAAAACATTAAATATGGTCATTGTAGGGCAAAAATCAGAACTTTGTTGATCTTGCTCAACTTTGTGATTTTGTTGGGTTTTTATTCTCAGTTATGCACTGGGGCGTGAGGGGCAGCATGATCTTTGCAAGGCTTAAGGCCCCCACAGGTCCACATTCAGCTTTGGCAGGGGACTTTCCCCAGGGTGCAGTCAGCTGGCCCTGGGGCTCCCCCTGCCCTGGCCCAGCAGTTCTCAGACACAATAGTCCATTGTGCATAGAAAACTCCAGAATGTCACCAGCTGGGGAAGGAAGAGCTTTATTGCCAACTGAACAGATCCCTGAGTTCCAGGGGGACAGAGACTTGCTTGGCTGGCTCACAGCTATGCCCCCGTCCTGAGAGCTGTGCCTGGCAGTAGGCGCCTAGGACATATTTAGGATGAATTGGCGACCTTCTCCTTGGTAGGGTACCTTGCCCAGAAAATCCCACAGCCCTGAGGACACTGGAGGAAGGAGGCCAGAGCTGCCTCCCGGGCTCAGGCCCAAAGGTTGTAAAAATCTTTCTGGTCCAGAACTGCTTGTCTGCCACCTGGGGGAAGGGGTCGCTGGGTGGCGGGCCTTAGAGAGGCAGGAGGTTGGCCAGACCCAGCGTGGCCTGGACTCCTACAGATGGCCCTGGGTGAGGGTGAAGGGCCCAAGGGACAAGCCACATGGGGCGGGCAACCTACCCAGGCTACCCAGAGGCTCACGGCCTCTTCCTGACCTCAGGTTCCCTGGGGTGCCCTCTTTTGGTGGGAAGCAAGAATCTTCAGATGTATAGACACCCCCCATTTATATGGGTGCAGGGAAGCTGTTACCTTTCTCATGGAAGATTTGTTTATTTGTTTACAGTGTATCCCTCACTTGCCCCTAAAAAATATCTGTCTAGTGACTGAGAGAAGCTGTTTACCATGAAATCACATACAGAACATGACCTGTTTATCTCTTGGACACCAGCTCTGTCTCCCAAGACCTGGTTTTCCTGTGGTCATCTCAGAGGCCCATATGTGCGCCCTTCATCTGACCCCAGACCCCTGAACCCCGCCCCCCAGCGGTCCCGGCTGGGCTAGAGGCACATCCACCAGCTGCCTGAGCCACACACGGGGCAGCCCCAGCTCCCTCCCCCTGCAGCCCCCACACCTGTCAGGCTGGGGGCCTCCTGCGTTCACACCCTTCCACCCCCTTCACACCCTTCCAGTATCCTCCTGCCTCCCCCAGGCCACCCCCACTTGCTACAAGTTTGACCACACCCGTTCCCTGCCCAGGGCTCCCCACCACGTCCACAATTTCTTACTTCCTGAGTTTTGCCTGCAATGTCCTCATCATCTAGCTTCTGGTCTATTTTTTTCTCCTTTGACTTTTAATTCCAGAATAATACATACTTATTATAGAAAATTTTAGCATCATGGAAGCACACAATGTAAATGTCGGGCACATTTTACTTCAACATCTCCCCTGCCTCTGTCTCCACCTCCTTCTGCAGAATATTTCAGTTTGGTATATGTTTTTCCAGGACTTTTCGTATGCACATATAACTATATGGATATTATATACAGCTTTTCCCACAAAAATTGCATCATACTGAATATTTTGTTCTGTACCAAGACTTTAAATTTTTTTTTAATACTGTATCACAGGAAGCTTTCCATCAGTGTATATTATATACTATATATGATATATATATATATTTTTTTGAGACAAAGTCTCACTCTGTTGTCCGGGCTAGAGTGCCGTGGCGTCAGCCTAGCTCACAGCAACCTCAAACTCCTGGACTCAAGCAATCCTACTGCCTCAGCCTCCCGAGTAGCTGGGACTACAGGCATGCACCACCATGCCTGGCTAGTTTTTCTATATATATATTTTTAGCTGTCCATATAATTTCTTTCTATTTTTTTAGTAGAGACGGGGGTCTCACTCTTGCTCAGGCTGGTCTTGAACTCCTGAGCTCAAACGATTCACCCGCCTCGGCCTCCCAGAGTGCTAGGATTACAGGCATGAGCCACCGCGCCCGGCCAATATATGGTATTTACTATATATATCAAAGCTCTCCATATTTTGATTTTTTAAGTGTCAGAGATCTTCAAATTATGGCAAACCAGATCAAGACTTATAAAAAGGAAATCCACGATATAAGATTCAAGAAATGAGATACTGTCTGATGACAATCCTTTTGCCTTTCTGCCCTTTTTATACTTCACTAAAAAATAAAGTCACAGTGGATGGAGTTAAGGTGGTCACCAAGTTAGCTGGCCCTGCAGATTGACCTTGCTTTGCAATTAAATGATGGCTTTCAGTCCCTACTAACGACATACTGATTTTGCTTTTGTAGTATATAATCCAACAAAAATAATTTGAACCCTCCATTAGTGTTTGTTTATGGTGATGAAATTCCATGTGTATTTTTTTTTTGGATCTATGATGGTTCTAAGGATGGTGGGTCCATATGTGTGGACACTAGAGCTTCTTGCTGTAAATAGTCTCATCCAGTGGTTATACAACACCTGCATTCTTAACAGCTTGCTGTTCCTTCTGTGATTGTTTGTATTAGTCAATGAAATAAGAAAGCAAGAGCATTTGGAAACATTCATTTAAAAAGCTAGATATTTTTGTTGAAGTGTCAAAATTCTCCGGTAGAACCTAGGTTCTACAGGATCAGAGCAAGTCTGACTTATTCATGGCTGTATCCAAATGCTCATGGACGCTCAGTAAATTGTTGGAAAAGCAAAGTCACATTGTTCTTTTTGATATATACATAGAGTTCCACAGCCTGGATGTTCCCTAATTTATTGAACTGATGGTGCTCTGATGAAGACACGTGTACACATTTCTTGGTTCACACACCCAGGGGATTCTGTGTCATTGATTCCCAGGAATGATTAAACGATGAAGCTACTTTAAAGCTGGGGAAGGGCCTGCCAAATTGCCCTCCGAACGTCTGTGCCAATTTATGCTCCTATGTGTGTACTCACATCGCCACAACTTTGGGCACACTGAATATTATCCATCTTTTTCATATGTACTAATCCAGCAGGCCTTAAAGTAGCATGGTTGAGAATACAAGCTCTAGAATCATACCCCAGTTCATATCCTGATTGCACCATTTACTAGCTCTGTGTCTTTTGGCGAGTACGTCTCTTAGCCTTTCGTAGTTTTCTCAGCTGTGCAATGGGGTTAAAAGAGTCTACCACATGCGGCACTAAATGCCAATTCATGCAACATGCTAATACAGTGCCTGGCACGTAGTAAGTGCTCCATAAATTTTAGCTCTCATTCTTATTCTTACCAGTATTCAGACCAAGTTGGTATGAAGGGACTTGCACTGCTTGAGTACAGAGCGTGGAACACACAGTCGCAGCTTCAAACCCACAAAGGCCTCAGGAGAAATTCCCCTCATTTAAAGTCAAGCTCTGCGTCTCAGGGAGTGTGTGATGGGAGGTTTATGTAGCTGGGTGAGCTCCGGACGGGGCCACTGGGGCGCTGGGCATTTCACATTCTGAAGAATGAGGCCTTAAATTCAGAGTAAGCAATCCACACTTCAGACTTAAATGAAAAGCTTATTTTAACAAGTCTCTGAGGCACAGACAGGAACTTTCGAGACTCCTTAGAGCCCTTTCACATCTCCCCTAGGACCCTTTTCAAACAAAATATTTCAGAGCATTCCCAGTTCATGCCTCGTTGGGATGACGTTAACACTTTCCAAAGATGTGCCAATTAAAATAAAAAAGCCCAAAGATCCTCCAGGTCCCTCATATCCATCTTTCGCTTTGCTTTTGGTAAACATGCTGTGAAGACGTGACAGCTGCTCTCATACCTCACAGCTACTGGTACCAAGTGGGAATAGCACAGCCCCAAGCAGGCACAGGCTGGGGTCAGGCCCGCAGGGAGGAGGGTTTGTGCGGAGTGAAAACAGGCCTGGAACAGGCCAGAGGCAGAAATTACATCAGCATCAGGAGATGCCAAGTCTGAGCAGAGCAGAGAATAAGAATGTGAGTCTGGGGTCGGGCTGGGGACTGGTGTCTGACCCACCCTTGCCCCACGCGGGCCTCCCTTGCACTCCGGAGCCAGCACCCAGGGAGGGAGAGCTCCGGGCATCTCAGCCCAGCCCACTGGGGAAGGCCGGAGTCCACTGCCTCCTCCCTGCCTCGGTCTTCACCTCCTCCTCTGTCCCTGTACCTGCCTGGCTCCTGACCTTTTGACTTTCTCTCCCAGTCCTGAACCACCAGCTGTTTCCTCATCCTGAGGCCCCCTTGGTTCCTGGCAGCTTGGAGGCTCAGACCTGCAGTGTCAGAGTCAGCCTGGTAACTGGCCTGATGCCCCCACCACGCCTCCTCCCTCTAGGAACAAAAATGGGATGCAATCCGTAATCAGAGAAGGAAAGGAATCAGAATAGGTAGAAACAACAATAATCAAACAATAGTTATTTACTGTTTTGGGGTGCTAGGCATCTTGCTAATTATCTTATATATAGCATCTTATTTAATCCTTACAAGACAGGTGGATATATCCTTTTTAATCCTCAGAAACACATTTGGCCGAATTAGTTTCACAGCTAGTCAATGGCTGAGCTAGGATTTAAACCTCAGTCTGACTCTAGAGGCCACACTTGTTGCCACTAGGAACCCAGGTGGAGGGGCTGGAAAGGTAAGTTGTGGCCCAGGAAAACGGGGACCATCCGTTCTTATACTTCTGCTGCCCTTAAGGGCATGTCCCAGCCTACTCTGGGCCCTGGATGTTACAGCCACACTCGGAGGATCATCAGACAGTGTTCACAGCACTGTGAAAGTCAGTGCTGTCCTGAGAGCCTGTTCTGATGACGAGGGGGTAGGCACAGCTCCTTGAGTTGGAGAGAAACCGTCTGCTACCAAAGAGAGGCAAATCTGGTGATACCAAGTGCACACGCAGTGATACACATGCACGCGGACCCCCTCCCCACTGGTGTGCATTTCCCCATTCATCAGCTTGTTTCTTACAAAAACCTTTGGATATGGCTACCATACTCTGCACTGCAGATGAGGAAACCGAGGCTCAGAGAAGTCAAGTGACTTGCCTAAGAGCACATGGAACCATGATTCCAATGCAGGCATGTCTGACTCCAAAACTCATGTTCTTTCCACTTTCCCTGACTATTCATCTTCTCTATCCCCCATCCCCCATTTTGCTCATTTTTCAGCAAGAGCACAGCTGATCTGGTTGCCACTTTGCTCCAAGGAGCCCTTGCTTTGAGGCACAGGCCCACCAGGGTCCCCTTGGAGGGCAGCGCAGGGAATCTTGCACAGAGACCCCGGTGAGCACTGTTTGGCCCTGTTATTTGCGTCGGCCCTTTCCCAGAGTTCCCGCTTACTATGCACAAAGAATACCAATCCTCAAGGCTTCTACCTCTGCAGGTAACTTTCCCATGCCCGGGTGAGTGTTCTGGTGATGAGCAGCAGGAAATGAGGCCTTTAATGAGGTGATAACAGGGCTATAAGCGTCTTTAAAATCAATTGTGCCCAGCGGGTAGCCTGCGGGGTTACCAGGTCATAAACAAAAACAGACAGCGCACACTTGGTGGCACTCTACAGTTTGCCTGTGACGGCATGTGGTCTGCACTGCCGCCCTCTGGGGTGGGTAGGCAGACGGTCCCCATTTCTCAGATGAGGTAGCCGAGACCCTCCTGTCCTCTGGGAGCAGACTCACGGCTCTCGCCAAGGTCACCAGCGACCTCAGCCAACGGTCATGCCCAGCTCTCAGCCCCCGCGACCCCTCAGCGGCATTTGCACACCGAGCACTCCCGCTGCCTTGAGAGCTTTCTGCTTTGCGCCGGGACTCGCTGCCTCCGCATTCTTCTCCCCTCATTGGCCATTCCCCTTTGCTGATGCCTCTTCACCTTCCTCTAACCTTGAAGTACCCTGAGCTAGAAAGTTCGGTCTTTTCTTTTCTATCCACACTCTCTCAGTGATTCCATTTAGTCCCATGCCTTAAAAAAACCAACTATCTAGACACACCGACGACACCTAAGTTTAACCGTCTATGTCAACCTGGCCTCTGAATTCTAGACTTGTAGTATCAACTGCCCGACATTTCCTCTGGATGTCCAGCTGGTATCTCAAACTCAACCATGTGTCTGAAACCAAACTCCTGATCTTCCCCTCCTCAAACCCCCTCTCTCATCCTTTCCATCCCATAAATGGCAAAGCCATACTTCCAGTTGCCCCTCCTGAGTGCCTCTTGCTCTCCTACCCCTGTCAACTCCATGTCTAAAATATCTTCATGATCCAACCACTTCTCATCACCTGCCTGCCCTGCTGCCATCCTGGTCCCAGCCACCATCACCCCTCACCTGGATCACTGCAGTCGCTTCCTAGCAGGTTCCTCTGCTTCCCTCGCCCTCCTGCAGACTCTTCTTCACGTGGCAGCTGTATCACGCCACTCCTCTGGCCAAAATCCTCCCGTGGTTTTGCATCTCACAGCAGATGGGGACCTGGCCCTGGTCCCCAAGCCCCTTCATCATCTGCCTCTTCTCCCCAGAATCTCAATAACCTCATCTCTACGACTCTTCCCCTGGCTCCCGTTGTCCCAGCATCCTGGACTTCTTACTTTCCTTCAAGCATGCCAGGCGTGCTCTGCACTGGCCGTTCCCTGTCCTGGAATGGAGTTTCCAGGTGCCAGAGACTCACTCCTTAGCCTGCTCCGGGTTGTTGTTCAAATGTCACCTGCTCTGTGAGCCCTTTGATGACTATGGCAGCTCCCTGCCCTCTCCTTGACTCAGAACCTCCCTCCCTTTATCCGAATGTCCCTTATTTTGTAAAATTTTATTTATGTTTTTAAATTTTAAATAAATTGTTTTTTAGAGACGAGTTCTCACTATGTTGCCCAGGCTTGTAGGCTCAAATGATCCTCCTGCCTCAGCCTCCCGAGTAGCTGGGATCACAGGCGTGCACCATTGCACAGGGCTGAATGTCTTTTTCCATAACATTTGTCACTGTCTGATTTACGGTGCATTTTGCCAATTTACTCCTTGCCACCTATCTCCCCCAACCCCCACGCTAGAATGGGAGCTCCAGGAGGGCGAGGGTTTTGTCTGCTTTGCTCACTGCTGCCCCTTCAGTGTTCAGATCCACGCTGGGAACCCACGCAATCAGTATTTGTTGCGTGAATGAGAGGCTGTGATGAGGAAGGGGCCAGAGTCCTCTGAGCCCCAGCCTCCCAGCACGCCATTGTCCTCGGATGGAGCCAGAGCTGTGTGATGCGGCACTAGTCGGCCTGGGCGTGAGCTGGTGGCACCGGGAGAGCAGGTGGGCGCCAGCGTAGACCTGTGCCGGCATTTCCACACGGTGGGAGGAGGGCAAGGCCCAGCACGCAGAGGCCACTTCAGGAACCGTGGCCAGAGCTCACAGGCTCTGAGTCTGCCTCAGGTGGGAACCTGGGCCACCTGCCTGGCTGTTCTTAAAGTGCCCATTCCATGCCTCATCCCCCGGGAAGCAGATGCCATCACAAGCTGCTGTCTGATCCGCTATTTCAAAGCCAGAGAAGGTATCCAAAGCCCATTAACAGATCCACAAGAAGATGATGCGTTCGCACAGAAGCATTTCAAATTCAATTTCTTTTTATTTCTTTTCAAACACAGCCTGTGATTCCGATGAGAAAATTGCATAATGCCTGTAGATAACAATTTTCCCCTGAGATGGTTCTGGGGAAGCGGCTTGGCATTTCTGAAGCCAGAGAGGAAGGGCCCATCAGAGCTGGCCTGGGCCCGCCCCACTGCCCGTCCACCCACGGCTGTCCCTGGCAGGGTGGGGGCAGCTCGGAGCACCCGCACCACCCCACGACCTTCCCTGTGCTTGCATTGGGCACCGGCGTCCATTTAGCTTGTCCTTTGGTGACTGACCCAAGCACCAATCCCGGGTTTAACCTCATTTTCTGGACTTTTATCATGTTCTTTGAAATGCTCATGAAGGTCTGCTGCTCCCCCAGGTCAAACAGGCAAGCGAGGGAGGCAGAAGGGGCCGATGGGGCATGTCTGTCTCTCCTGTCACGCCAGCTCTTCCATAGCCCGCCTCCCCACCTTCTATCCGATCTCCAGCAAGGAGAAAAACCTTGGTGCCAAGGCCAGAGCGGAGAAGGAAAAAGGTGGCCAGGCCAGGAGATATTCCAACATCACGTAGATGTCACCAAGTCTGAACAGGAGGGGCCGTCCGCCTTCAAACCAGAGGGGGCAGCAAGGACGGCCAGCCCAGAGCCCAGGGAGGATGAGCCAGGCCAGGTCTGACAGAAGGTGCCTCACCCTGCAAGGCCAGTGCCCCTGCCCCGTGGGAGCCCCTCTGGTGGTCTTAAAGGCACAGCGTTTGACACTGCGGGACCCTGACTCCCCATCCCCACCTTCCATCCCAGAAGCCAGCGTGAGAGCAGGGCCTGGACTATGTCCTTCCTAAGTCCCTAGCACCAGCCTGGCTTGTGAGAGGTATGCAGGGAACGTTTAAGGGATGAATAATGAATTAGTTAATTAAACAATTAGTTAATGACAAGCTAGAGGAAGCCTCTGGCCTTGGCTGCCCTCCCAGGGGGCTTCGGGGCTCGTGCTCTGAGTGCAATGGGACTGGGACACGGCTGAGGGTTCGTGAGCGGAAGAGTGATACGACCCGATTTGCATCTTTGCAGGACTCTGCTGGCTGCTGTGCGAGTGTGAGCTGGAGTGGGGCGGCGGGGAGGGGGCACTGCAGGCAGGAAGCCACTGCCGTGTACGCGACACTGGACCAAGGAAGAGCGATGGACCGGGGTGGGAGGTGTAGGATGCTCGATGTGGTCTAAAGGCAGCCCCGGCAGGATCCGCTGATGAATTGGATGTGGGGTGCAGGCCAGAGGGGTTAAGGATAACTCCAAGGGAGATGTCATGTAGGCAGGGGGTATATGAGGCTGGAGATAAAACTCGAAGATCATCAGCATATAGGTGGTGGTTAAAATCACAGGATAGATCACCTGGGCAGTGGGCGGGGACAGAGAAGAGGAAGAGGGAGAGCCAAGGAGCCCGAGGTAGATGCCCAGAGGGACAGGAGGATACCGGGACCTGCCCCAGGTCTCTCCAGAACCCTGTGCTGCCCCTGCCCCACACTGTCCCCATGCAGCCCCCACGCTGCCCCCTCGCTGCTACTTGCTCATTGCTGCCACCGCTGCCCTGCTAGTTTCTGCTGAAGACACAACTGAAGCAGGCTCGGGGAAAGACAAGGTGAGCTGGTGGCGCTAGCAAGCCCAGGCGGCTCTTTTTGAGGAGTTTGCTGTGAAGCAGAGTCAAGAAAAATGGCAGTGGCAGGACAGACATGTGATTATCTTTTAGAAGATAAGTGATATTAGGGCAAGTTTGCATGTCGAAGGGTACAATCCAAACAGAAGAGAAACTGATATTGCAGGGGGCGGGGGTGCACTTGGCGGAGTGGAGTCCTTGACAACATGGGAAGAGGGTAGATCCAGAGACCTGAGAGGGAGCGGTGGTCTTGCAGCGTTGCAAGGGTGCAGAGGAGGAGGGCAGAGGACCAGAGCTGCAGGTTACTGGCGTGAGCATAGGGGTTGGGTTGCTGGGGGCTGATGACGAAGACTCATTGATCCCGCCATGATCAATGGAGCTCCTCGTCCAGCCAGGCTCCTCGTCCACCCAGGAGCTCCGGGAGCTGGAGAGAGAGCCCTGCACAACAGGGACACCCATCCCTGTGCTCAGGAAGCTTTCACTCCACAGGGGCAGGCAGGCTTAAGCAAATGAACAGTTACACAGTGTGTCAGGTGACGACTGGTGACTGGTTCTCCAGAGAAAATAAAACAGGAAAGGGTGAGAGGGAGGGCCGGGGCGGGGAGAGGGAGTGATGCTGCAATTTTAAATACAGTGGTGGAGGAAGGCTTCACCCGTAAAGGGATTCAAGTATTTTAAGATATAGATGCTAATGCATATGAAAAGGGCCCGGAAAGAACTCTACCAAAATGAAAATATACCTTACATACTAAAATAAGGTCTTCAGGATTTAAAAAAGTAGCATAATCACGTTTTAGGAAGTGAGAGAGAAGAGAGAGAGAGAGAGAGAGAGAGAGAAGCAAAAAGAATTACCCATACTCCCACCATCCTTACCCAGCAGCTATCATAACATTCATTTACTTGGTCACATAGTTGAAATCATAACTTATACACATACACACAAACACACACACACACGTATACACTTTTGTATCTTTTTTTTTACATTGCTATATAGTCATTGAGTTCATCACTAAAAGAGCCATGTCACAAATGAGAGTATCCCTCAGATATATTAAATTTAAAAAGCAAGGTACAGTTTGTATAGTAATCTATGGGTATCATAACCCATCTAGCATTGTGCAAAGAAATGGTAAGGATAAAGAAAATTGTGTGTGTGTGTGTGTGTGTGTGTGTGTGTGTGTGTGTGTCTAGTTGCATGAAGGATATGTAAGAACAGCAAAAATGGGTTGCCTCAGGGGAAGGGAACCGGGTAACCAGGGAGCAAGGAAAAGGATGAGACTTTTCACTGTGTAGCTTTATATGTCTTTTGAATTTTAAACCATGTGAATATATTGCTGGTAAAGAAAAATGGACAGAAAAAAGAAAAGGCCAAATCCAAGGCTGTTTCCCAGGGTTTTCTCCACTGGACAGCGATGAAGGCTTTCGGGTGGGCTTTGTGCTAGTGGAGGGCAGTAGAGGGGACATCCAGAGCCCATGGGCTTGGAGCCAAGGCAGCGGCTGGGAGGGTGGGCAGAGGGACAGAGAGCCATCGCAGGGGTAGAATTCATAAGGCATCAGATGGGTTCTTTACCTGACAATTTTAAAGCCTGTCAGTTTTTGTCAGGCAAGGAGTATCTTTAAAACAAAGGCAGTTTCGAAAGAAAGAAGTGGGAATTCAACTGCACACCAAGATCTCCTTCTTTTCTTTCCCTGCTAAGAAGCTTCTGACCCAGGTGTTACATGGGCAGCCTGTTTCGCTGGGTCCTTAAATATAATAGCATTTCATCATCTCCTTTTATCAACTGATTTCCATTAAAAGCTTTCAAATTATTAAGTAATGAAGCTCCAAATGACCCGAACAGGGGAGAAGTAAGTGTGCCTTAAGGTGCTCAGCACATTAGTATCAAATAAGTTTCCTTGGAAAGCTGCTTTCTTAAATGGTGCTATTTAAATGCAAAGTAACAGCTCTCAGAAGCTGTAAAAGCTTAACTCTTCTCATTCCTGAGAACCCCACATGTTGGAGGTTTGGAGAGAGACTTGGGAGATAATAGGAGAAAGTTTGTGTGACGGCTGACACTAAAGGGGTGTCCCTGCTGGGAATCTGAGATCACAGACACCCAGGCTGGCCCCTTCCAGGCTTCCCAGGGTAACAGAAGTTTCCCTGACTCTGAAAAGTCCCTTTTAGTTATTCTTGTGGCTTCAGGGAGCAGCAATTAAAGAGCAGTGTGGTGGGATAGGCAGATTAAGGGTTCAAATCTTGGCTCTGCCGCTGACCTGTTGTACAAGTTAGGGGAGATTGCTATTCTCTCTGAGGCTGATGGTTTATCTGTAAAAGACATGTTTATTGAGTTCCTTCATGGGTCAGACACTGTGCTGGGCCCTGGGCATAGGGCCGCGGACCAGACGGACACCGCCCTGCTCTTGTGGAGCTTGTCCTCTAGTGAGTGTAACAGCAGGTGAGGGTTAAATGAGATAATGTAAGTACCAGGCCAGGTAATGGAAAGGCCGGCTCTGATTACTTAGTTATGTTGGCAGCCCCTCCACCCACCCCTGCCAGTTTAGTCTCTCACCGCTGCCCAACCTACCTTTGGCCAAATTTCCTATGCTACCTGTCATGGCCAGGGGTCTGAAGGCTTGTGCTCTTGCATTGGTTCCCTTTGCCTGGAATGTTCTTATCCCTTGTCCCCTCAAGCCACTTCCCTTCTGAAAAGCCTCCTCGATACCCCTGGACTCTCAAATCATCTTTTTCCATGACTTCAGTCATGCTGCATTTTTATTTGCATGATTAATTGTTCATTTGTATGTCTTCCCCACCGGGAGTCCAGCAAAGTGCCCACGTCATACATAGTAGATGCTCGAGCACATGCGTGTTCAATGAAAGTTTTTATTCCCGAATGTTCCATGTGAATTGTGAGAGGATCTGGCCATTGTTATCCCTGCCACCCAAGGAAGTATTCATAAAACTTTGTGATCATCACACCACGGAGATGTCACAGGTTGACACAGCCATTCTCAGCAGGGGTGACTGGAGCAGGTGCCTCTAACCTTCATCTTCCTCAGAGTAAGTTCTGCAGAGCACTAGGGGTCTATGAATACATTGTCAGTTAGGGTCTTCTTAGCTCTCCTTGGGGATTTAAGTGTGTTATGTTTTTTTGAGAATTTAAAAAATCAGTGTAAGCATATTATGGATCATCTCAAAGATCTAGTCGGGCACCAGTGGCTGGGATGCACTTGCGTTTACGCACCACTGTTGCCCTAAGCGACTTTATCATGGGCTAGTATGGTAGACACTGGGCTGCTCTGCCCAACTCCCTCTTCAGGAGTGAAGGACTTATTTCCCAGCTGCAGGAATGATGCCAAAAGGTGGCTCTTAGCTGTCAGTTCTTTGGCATTGGCTGGATAAAGCAGCCTCAAGTGAGGTGACGTCCCATTCCAGGGACAGGCCTTATCCAGTGACCATCCAGGGAAACAGAGGCAGGGCTCTCATCCCCTGGTGGGTTGGCAAAGGGCTTCCTTGGGCCTGCTGTGCAGCTCGACTTCTCCCTCTGCCCCTTCCCGCATGCTACTCTTGACTCAGAGTCTGCTTCTCAGAGAACTCAGCTGCTATAGGTAGACAGGTAGTGGCAAAAAGGGAGGCAGCGTTCACAAATCAAACATTTTCACCAGGTAAATCCAAATGGATATGTGTGTTGCTGCATGAGAAATGTGTTGTCAGTGGCTGGGAGAAGGACCCTGGTGTACATGTACCAAACTCTGAAGGACCCAGGCCAAGGTGGTCAGCCTTGCATCTAGATTGTGAACAGTCATTTAATTTCAGAAAAACAGGATCATCTATCACATTAAAGCAATGCTCTTAATTAGCATTTAAAGTGCTTGTAGTTTTATTTGTGTTATTATTAACATTGTTATTTTGTTTTTATAGTCTTAGGAGAGCTATAAGCATAAGAAGTTAATATCGAGTTATCTCTGCACATATTTAAATAATAGTATGATGAAAATAATTATAACTCAACCCTGGGGGTTTGTGAGCTTGTATTTGCCCTTTAAAAGAGGTTCATACATTACTCAGGTTTGGAAATTGTCCAGTTTTGCAATAGCATGGTATTAAGAGCCTGGGTTTTGTAGGCTCTGTGGCTTAACTGTAACCTAACTCTTTGAGCCTTGTTTTTCTCATCTGTAGAATGCCAATAATGATCTACCTTACAGGCTTGTTGGAAGACATATATGAGCTGTAAAAGAACATAGAATGCTTCCACAGTTCCTGACATGTAGTAAGTGCTCAATAAATGGTAGCAGGAAGGAGAGGCCTAACAGTAAAGAATGCCCCTCTCTGTGAGCCCCTTCCAAGCCTGGCCTAGAAAAACCCCACTGTCTGCATCCATCCTTGACAGACAGCAGGAGGAGGAGTTTTGGGTAAGTTACTTTCAATAGGGAGTCAGAGTTAAATTTTCTTAAAAGCTAGCAAGCAAGTAAGCAAGTGAGCAAACAAATACTAAAGCTCCAAGGCACACAAAAGTGAAAGGCTAAAAGTAGAAAACTATGAAGAGTTACGGCCTAAATTTAAAATTTAGAGATTTTATATTTAGGGACCCCTTAATAAATGAAATAAATATTCCTGCAGTAGCCTGAAATGGCCCCCAAAGATATCTATATCCTAATCCCTGGATCTTGTGACTGTTGCCTTATATGTCCCAAAGAACTTTGCAGATATGGTTAAGTTAAATGATCTTGAGATGGGGAGATTATCCTGGATTATGTGGGTGGGCCCTAAATATAAGTGTCCTTATAAGAGGGAGGCACAGGAAGATTTGAGCAAAGAAGAGGGGAAGGCAATGTGGGGATGGAGGCAGAGATTGGAATGATGTGGCCACAAGCCAAGGAATGCCATTCAGCCACCGACCCGAAGCTGGAGGCTTCCTGAAGGAACCAGCTCTGCCAACACACTGATCCTGTAAGACTCATTTTGGACTCTAACCTCCGGAACTGTAAGAGAATAAATTTATGTTGGCTTAAGCCATCAAATTTGTGGCAATTTGTTACAACAGCAATAGGAACTACTGTAATTCCTGTGGACTCTACTTGCCCTTTCGATTAGTGATTCTAGTGAAAATGAAATACAGACAGTCCCCAACTCACGATGATTTCACGATTTTTTGACTTGACAAAGGTGTGAAAGCAATATGCATTAAGTAGAAACTGTACTCTGAATTTTGAATTTTGCTCTTTTCTGGTGATAGGTGATGGGATTCTCCCTTGTGATGCTGGGCAGTGGCAGCGAGACACAGCTCCCAGTCCACCACGTGATCACAAGGGTAACAGCTGACACTCTACAGTGCACTGTGTTGCCAGCACTTTTTGGATATTGTGTTTTGTGTCTTTAAAAAAACGCCCATTTTCTGCTTAAGATATTTTTTACTGACAGTGGTTTTATCAGGAAGCAACCCCATTGGAGGGCAAGGAGTATCTGTAACTAAAGCTAGTAGTTAGAAGGCAGAAGTAGAAGGGACATAGGCATTCAAGTAGGAGGAGCTGATCTAAATCCCACTTTTTCCACTTCCCAGCTGTGTGACCTCAGGCCAGTCAGTAAGCTTCTCTGAGCCTCACCTTCTTCATTTCCAAAATGGAACCAAAGTTAATTCAAACATTTAAAGCTGTGAGGATTAAATGGTAGAACGCTTTACCAACCATAAAACTATGTGAACTATTGTCATTATTATTATTACTGGTTTTTTTTTTTTTTTTTTTTAGACAAGAGTCTCACTTTCTTGCCCAGGCTAGAGTGCTGTGGCGTCAGCCTAGCTCACAGCAACCTCAGACTCTTGGGCTCAAGCAATACTCCTGCCTCAGCCTCCTGAGTATCTGGGACTACAGGCATGCGTCACCATGCCCGGCTAATTTTTCTATATATAGTTTTAGCTGTCCATATAATTTCTTTCTATTTTTAGTAGAGACGGGATCTCACTCTTGCTCAGGCTGGTCTCGAACTCCTGACCTTGAGTGATCCTCCCGCCTCGGCCTCCCAGAGGTTATTACTGTTTTTTAAAAATCCCAACTGAAGATTGTAATCAGGATGCCAGATTTTAGGAAGACAGCCTAATAACGCATAAAACGTCTATCTAAGGAGGCTCCGCACACGTTTGATTTGGGCGTGGCAATTTAGTGCTTTAGAACATGGTGCAGAAAGATCTGCTGTTAGACCCCCGTCTGTAGTTCTCTAGAAACATCACATACTCAAACCAGAGGCCACCTTTCATGTCTTACTTTTACAACTTAGGCTGAGTATGGCAAAATTATTGTCATTTGGACTTCTCTCTGATAAGATGTTTTATTTTCTTTAAAAAGAGAGTATCAATAACCTAATCAGCTCTAACACTGTTGGGCATTTTTCCTGTACTTGAGGTTTCCTAAAATATAAACCATGGAAATAATCCAGGCTTGAAGCTATAACAATAAAAATGACTATTATTTTTCAAACTCAAGACTGTTCCCTTGTCTTCAGTCTATCTTCATTGGCACAGCACAATCTCCCACAGCAAAAGAAAATAAATAGCTTAGAAGTTTGAAGTTGGATACTATCAATAATTTTTTCTCCCCTATTTCTAATTCTCTCGAGCATTCCCTTACTCAGGGAGTAAGAAGAGGATTGCTGTTTTGATTGAAACTAAAAGTCATTTAAAAAATTTTTTTTGTAATAGATTTTTCCTTATTACAAAATCTGTTCATTGTAGAACTTTCAGAAAATAGAGATAGGCAAAAGGAATAATGCAAAAACAACTTATAATCCTACCACCCACAGATAACCACTGTTAATTTTACATTTTAAGCCAAAAAAAAAAAAAAAAACCACCACACTGGTGTAGCTGAGTGTGACATTTATGGAATCAACAAAACAACTTAATTCCAATGACAATAGGAGCCTGAATTCTATATTCCTCCATGCAGTTGGGTCCTGCTGTGAGGGAGTAGACCAGGCTTAAAAAAATTCACATGTGAAAGTCAGAGAAATCATAAGGAATGGCTTCCCCGGCCACACTCTGGAGAGGCGGTGGCTGCTCCATCCCCACCACCCTATCTCCAACATGCCTTACTCAGTTCCCACTGCCACTGCCGCACCCTCTCATCCTGCCCCAATCCATCAGAGGGAACTTTCTAAAACATACGCTTGACCTGGCTACACCACCACTTCTTGAAATTCTTCCTTTGGCTTTAGCCATAAAAGTCCAACTATTTTTAGCACAGAACACAAGGGGTCACTCTTTGGCCCTGCTCACTTCTCCATCCTCAGACCTCCCCCTATCCTGCACCTTATGTGCACCCTTTATTCCAGTCACCACCATCTTCATCTTCATCCTCATCACCAAACCAGCTACCAAGTGGTGGGTGTGGCCTGTGTGCTAAGCACGAGCATCTACACACATAATCTCATCTACGGACCAACAATCTTATAAGGAGGGGTTTATGGATGAGGAAACTGAGGCTTAGAGAAGCAGCTGAACAACCCACTCCCGCTCATGTGGCTAATAAGCGACCGAGCCAGAATCTGAGCCCGGGGTCCTCCACAATCAAAAGCAAAATCATTAGGATACCTGCCATCCTACTTCTTGCAGTTTCTTGAACCAGACAGTGGTTTTTCTTTGTTTGTTTGTTTTGGCTTCTGTACCTTCGCATAAACCACCATCTCCCTGAGGTGCCTCTTAACTCTTTCACTCCAGGGGAATGCCTGCTTGCCCTTTGGAATGCAGTTCCTTCCAGGCTTTCCCGACCGCTCTGCTCCCGAGGTTCCTCACGCTGACCCTGTCGTGGGATCTGCCTCACTGAACTGCAGTCACCCCCTTACGTATCATTTACCCTTTCCCCACTTCGCATGCCTGCAGCGGAGGAGCTGTGTTTTATTCATCTTATCTCTATATCCCTCTTCCCCACTGTTCCTACAGGATTTGGCACAAGGGAGCTATTAAATAAATGTTTGTTTAATAAATGAATGAATCAGCAGCAGCTCCTAGAGCCTTCAAATAGGCTTCAACTGATCAAAACTTGATTTGCTTAGAATGTTCCTGCCAGACGTGGCTCAGAGAAATGAGGAAAATGAAAGCCAGAAAGAATCCTCCGCCAGATCTCTTGCTGGACTGCAGCCAGATGAAAGAGCCTGTCATTAGTAACTCGCTGCTGAGCCTCAGGGGCGCAGAAGGGAGCTGGACTCCCCGGTGCTTTCTTGTTATAGTTCATTCTTGTCACCTGCCTATCTTGTGACCCAGATAAGGTGCAGAGGCAGGGCCCCTGGCTTTAGGAATTCCTGGGAGGCAAAGAACAGGGGCAGGAGGGAGAAAACTATGTCCAGGGTCTCTCATGGTTTGGAAGTAGGGGGTGAGCATTTGAGGTGGAAGGGTGGGGGGGTGGCTTTTGTCCCAGTTTTCACACTTACAAAGCCTCAGATAAGAGTCCGGCACTGTCTCCAGAGTCACAGAGATACACCAACAGAACTGAATGAAGTTCATGTCCTGCTTACTGACTGAACCCATCTGTGGTGATGTATAAATGAATATTTTTATAATTGTTGTAAATTACCTTGAAATTAGTACAATTTTATTGTGTTTTTGTGTTCAAGCATTGCCCCAATTTTTTCAATACTGTAATAGCATTTTTTCCACTTTTTAGCATACCAAGAGTGTTTTTTTAAAAAAATGGAGGCAACTCGACTTTCGAGAGGCTCTGGCTGTGCTGCAGGATCTGGGTGAGACCCCTGTTTCTCGGGCAGCAGTGTTTGATCCTTGGGAATCAGTAAAGGGTAGGGCATGCAGTGATTTGCTGGAGCTGACATCTGGCTCATGAGAGTTGATTCTATGCATCTTTTCCCAAGTCCATGTTCAGTGACATCACATTAGTGGCTTGAAATTGGCCATAGTGGCAGTGTTTGCACCATGGAAACTGGCAAACACTATAAATCAGGGCTTTTTTTTTTCCTGAGTTGATTGTTAAACATTTACCAGCATATTACTGGTAGTGGGAGAGGAGAGGGCAGGCTTCGGCTGGAGGCTGAAGGTATTTCTCTGATCTAATGATGGCAAACCCACAGATGAGGGAGGACTCAAGCCACACACTTGGTGTCAAGAGGCAGGGAGCATCCGATCCATGGGCATCATGTCAGTGTGTGCCAACGTTGCGTGTCAGTGCTCCCTAGACCAGCTGTGCTTCAGAATTAGCAGACGACTTTTTAAGTCTACTTACCATTCAGACTCCACCTCAGAGCTACTGAATTAGAATCTTTGGGTGGAGCACAGAAATCTACTTTTTTTTTGAGACAGAGTCTCACCCAGTTGCCCAGCTAGAGTGCAGTGGCATCATCATAGCTCACAGCAACCTCAAACTCCTGGGCTCAAGTGATCTTCCAGCCTCAGCCTCCTGAGTAGCTGGGACTATAGGCATGCAACACCATGCCTGGCTAATTTTTGTATTTTTTGTAGAGATGGGGTCTCGCTCTTGCTCAGGCTGGTCTCAAACTCCTGAGCTCAAGCTATCCTTCTGCCTCAGCCTCCCAGAGTGCTAGGATTACAACAGGTGTGAGCTACCATGCCCGGCCAGAAATGTATAGTTTTTAAAATGTTCTCAAGGATGTTCTGGTCGATGTAACAGCATACTGGAATTTGTTATATGTCTCAAGATATTAAGACACCTCAAGAAGAAGATAATGAAGTGCAACCTATGAGGATATAGATTTCCTAATCAGGTCCCCTGCCATCTAATGCCTCTGTCACCTGTCACAGCATGATGAGACCTGGGTTATTATGGTAATGAAAGTAGTGGCACAGGGACAAAATACGGAAGAGATTATGAAGTGTTATAATGGGAAAAGGCATGGTTTGAAATTTTTTTGTACATACACAAAGTTTTACCAGATATATTCATTTGAAAATAGCTTATACCACTGCATCACTTGCCACTGAGTTCCTGACTGACTTCACAGGACAGCAGAATATATTATTGCACCAACATGACTCCAGTACCCATTGCAGCTGAAAGTGGTCCCAGGCCCAGTGACAGCTGCTGATGTGGGCTGGATAAGACATTGATCTCAGGGCCAAAATCTTCAGTGAGGGCTGGGAGGTGGCAGAGACCAGGAGGACAGAGGCTGGTGTGCCTGGGTGTCAGGAGCTCAGAGGATCAGGGTTCTTTCCATAAGACACGATGTGAGGGGGTGATGGGTGTGAGGTGGAGGCTGATGCTTCCTTTTTCCCTGAGTTATATGCGATGTGGAAGAACAAAGGCCCTTCTTTTGGGGGGAGTGGAGGGAGCAAAAATAGGTTTTGATAAAGAGGAGATGGAGGGAGAGTTGGGTGATAGGGTTAAAGATGGAGAGGAGCTTGGGGGACACATTAGGACCACCCAGACATTTCCCATTACCCAAAGATGTCAGTGAGGCCCCAGAGTCGGGACCTGGCTTTCCCCACTGCAGCTGTCATGCTCCATGTTATTGTGTCTCAGTTGCCCCATTTATCACACCACATTGTAATTTTTAAAAAAATGTGTTTATGTCCTAAGTCCAAATTCCAGGCATAGTGGAAACTGCCTATGCCTTGAAATAAGACAGGCTTAGGTTTGAATTCTCTTTCCCTCTCTAGCTGTGAGGCCTTGGGTGAGTCACTTCACCTGTCTGACCCTCAGTTTCTTCATGTGTAAAATGGGTATAATAACTCTAACTACCTTATCAGTTCTAGTGAAGAATAAATCACATATTTTCTGGAATCTCCCATTGCAATGTCTGAAATAGAGCAGGTTCTCAATAAGTTTTGACCCTCTTTCCTTGATTAAATCTTTGTTTTTCCATGATCTGTCACCACTCATGGTTTCAGGAAGGTGTACAAAATATGTTGGTTGAATGAATGGATGGGTAAGTGAGTAAATGAATGAATGAATGACTTCAGAACAACATGTTGAGGAAACCCAGTGTACTCTACCATGGCTGAAAGGACTTCTCTTGGAATTCTTTTAGGCATTTAGCTCAGGCTGGGTCTTCTGTCTCACTTCAAGGTCAGGGCCATTCCTTTGTCCTGACCTTGGCATAATAAGCCATGAAAAGCTTGCAGCTATTTTTCTATTTTAATCCTTCTGTCCATTTAATGGGCTATATTTTCCCTGGAAACAGTGATGTGAACATCACCCAGATAATAGGTAATAACATTAACATTACCACTAGTATGATCCAGATATTATTCAATTAAATTAATAACTCCTATTGCAGGAGAAATTGTTTTTCTTTTAAGAATCCAATTCAGCCATCAGCTCACCATCATATTCAAATGACAGAAATTACCTTTAAGTCATAGATCTGTAATGTGATGTTGAAATGGATTTCTAATTATATTTTATGACGCTATATTACAGACGTTTTTAAGGTCAGAGTTTATAGCTTGTCATGTTTTCATTTTCTATCACAAGGCAATTTGAATTCCTTTTCAAATATTTAATGAACAAAAATTAGAAAATTTAGGAGGAAAACCACTTCAAAGGATTTCTTACAACAATCTAACAATGTCACCTTGGTAAGAATAATAATGAAAAAAAGACATGATTATTACTTAACTTTAACACTGGCCCTCTGCAGACAGAGATGGGGAAGAAAAAATCACCTTCCCACAGTTGAATTCAAGAGAGTCACCTATAATGTTGGCTGGCCCACGTCCAGAGTGTGGTCCTACCCTTTCCCAGTGCATGACCTTGATTTTGATGGGATGTGCAGAGGGGATCAACCAGAGGACCTGGCTCATACCACCCAACCTCTCAAGATGTAGAAGACATGCCCAACACTGAGCAACAGGAAAGCCAAGTGGATTCTGTGTAAATTCATGGGTGCTGAGCAGCACAGCCTTCATGTATAGGAAAGTCTTTTTGAGATGCCATAATCTTAACAGAATATTGCCTGGGAAGCACCGAGTTGAAGCAAAGGAGTTTAGCTGAATGGCTTTTAATGGACAGAGTCGTGGAGCTATCAGTCAAACACATTTACCTCTATTAGGGGGATAGAGCTGCCTTACAGATCAAAGTATCATGTCATTTCTCTCTTGGACGGCACAGAAGACCCTGACAAACTCCTTCTCTCTGGCTCTCTCTTTCTAGAGGCCATACAGACCACTCCCTTCTACCTACATCTTCTTCCTGCAGCCAGGCTACAATATGACACCTAGCAGTTTTATAAGACACATTCAGCTTTAGAGGCTACATCCTAGTTGTGATGATTGGCATTTGGCCACTGCCCACGTATAAGCCAGATTTCAGGGTCACTTCCGAACAAGGTTTAACTCATACCATCTGCACTGATTCTTTCCCTTCAACTCTTAGGGGGTGCCTACTCTCCTTACTGGGGGGCCCCTCACTGCAGACCATACATGCTGTCCACACTTTGATTTAGAGAGAGGCTGGAACTAGCATAACTTTTTCCTCATTGTTTGAATGTAATTATCAACATTTTCCAGCAAAGGATGAATTCCCTGCTGCTTTTCAATAAAGTTGAATGTGACTACAGCAGGTAGGAAGATTGCAATAAGAAGAAATAGGAAGGTTCCATAAATTAATGAGTGGAAAAAGAAATCTATATTCATCCTGGTTCTTCTAAATGGGTTAGATGAATGGCTCCCAGCATAGGTGGCAGTGGGTGGGGACACGGTAGTGAGTGGGAAGGCTTTCTGCACCCAGCTAGCATGAAAAGACCCGGAAGGCAGGAATAAATTCAGAGACAGCTCCAGAGCTGAGCCAGATTTTTCCGCAGCTAAGACTGTGATCCATCCCCACCTATCCCACCAAGTGCTTTGTTATTTTTCCACAGCCCGGAGCAGAATTCAGTCCCATTCAGAATTCATGAAACAGAAATGTTATTCTATCCAAATTGTCAACAGACAGGGCTCATTTCAACCTTGCCAGCAACTGGGAAAACAAATTATGACAGAGAAAAGAAATGGATATTTGCAGTTTGCTTTTCTAGGCTGTTCCTAATGTGGTTCCGATCTGCCATGAGATTGTCACACAGCTTTCCTTGTGGCACAGAACTGAGCCCATGGATGGATGAAGGCATGGCTCAGGTCACATTTCATGGGTCTCTAGGCAATCCTGTTGCCTGCTTGTCACCAGGACCAGTAATATATTGGCTGCTAGGCCATGCCTAATACTTGAATGCTGCAGGAACAAATGCCCCTCTGATTTGGGGTTGACACTTCATTCATTCACCACTCATTTATTAGGTGTCTACTATGTGTATTGGGTGCTGGGCACACAGAAGTAATTAAGACGTGGTTCCTGCCCCCAGGGAGCTCATATTTTATCAGGGGGACAGATGGGAACACATAATGACAACTCAGGGAGATACTGGCCCCAGGTGCTGGGGCTGTCCCAAGGAGCAGCTATTCATTCTTTCCAGATTGGCCAAGTTCTCAGCAGGTATTTCACAAACTGCTTGACACAGACAAGAGGCAGACCGTTTTGGGGAGGAAGAGAGGACCCAGGAGGGAGAAGGAGGCAAGATATTCGGATTTCCCAAGGTTCTTTTATTCCATCCCTTTGTAAGGAATGGTTCTGAGAGCCACACATGTCACAGATGTGACTAAGTCTGTGAAGACCCTGAGGCTACCATTCAGTATATCTGTAGTTGTTTTAGCACACATTATTAGCTGTAGTGTGACGTGGATGTGATAATTCTATTTTCCATTTCTTGGACACTTAGACCAGTGGTTTGCAAACTTTAGTGTGTATCAGAATCACCAGGAGGGCTTGTAAAACATTTCACTGGCCCCACTCCCAGAGTTTCCAATTCATTGGGTCTAGGGTGGGGCCTGATGTAGAATTTGCAGTTCTAACAAGTCCCCGAGGGAGAACCACAGACCTAGACAGTGCCTGCCACATAGGAGAGGTTTAATAAATAACAATTATAGTACTGGGCACTGTGCTTAGTGCTTTCCATAAATTCGCTAACTTAATCCTCATAATTGCACTGTATTGCAGAAATTATTATTATCTTTATTTTATACATGAGAAAATGGAGACTCAGAGATCTTAATATTTTGCCCACTGTCACAGAGCTAATAAAGTGGCAGAGAAGATATGTAAAAACAAGTGTTTTTGAGTGGAAAATACATGTGTTCTTTTTTTATGCCATTCTATTCTGTGTCTTCAGTAAAGAAGTGTTTTTTCTTTCTTTCTTCTTAATACAGAAGCTAAAGAGATTCAACAACAAATAAGTGAAGTCTGGAGTCATAATACTTTTATTCCATTTCAAATATTTCCCCAAATATATTATTAAAATTATACCTCAAGAGCCAGTGGAAAGACCATTTATTTCTTGAAAATAGTTGTAAAAATATATGAGAGAGTAAGAGCTGGCTGTGCATAGAGCCCAAGGAATCTCCTAAGCCAATAACTATCAATCTTTTTTTTAAAGTAATGGAATATATTTTGTTAAACAAAAGCATACTGAGAACCCCAATATCATAAAGCAGATAGGAATAGGGCCGCTTTTTGATCTATGAAACAAATGTTGGTGCTGGCTGAAACGACTGAGCTGTGAGCACTTGCAGACAGAAACTGAGAGCTCTCCCCACGGAGGCATTAGCTCTGACACAAAGAAGACAACCATTTAATCTGCTTTGGAGGGGGGTGCAAAAATGGATCAGTGAGTTTCTCAGAACCAGGAAGAAGACCAAAGAAATCCCAGAAAACACCCATGACATATGCCACCTTCTCCTAGGGAAGGGCTTCACCAATATCCTAGTGAGGTGGGGTTGGTTGGTTAGATCATGCTGATCCTGTTGCTAGGCCTGCCTCGTAGTAATGCTTTTAACACCATAGTTAGATCTGCTTTATATTTATGGTTGATAAACCATCTAGTAAACCATTTAGCTCATTCCTTATCAACTAATTCTTTTTGTGTTCTTTGTGAAGTTCAGTGGTTTGAATGTGCCCCTCAAAAGTTCATGTGTTGGAAACTTAATTACCAATGCAACAGTGTTGGGAGGTGGGGTCTAAAAAGTGGTAATTGGGTTATGAATGGATTAATGTTGTTATTTTGGGAGCAGGCTGGTTCTTGGGAGAGTGGGTTGTTATAAAGTGAGAATGGCCCCTGCTGCCTCTCTCTGCCTTTTGCACCCACTTCTGTCTTCTGCCATGGGAAGACCCTCACCAGATGCTGGCGCCATGCTCTTGGACTTCCCAGCCTCCAGAACCATCAGCCAAATAATGTCTATTGTTTATAAATTAGTCAGTCTGTGGTATTCTGTTAGAACAGCAGAAAACAGAGAAATACAGTAAGGAACCTCATCAGATATTTCTAAGGAGAAGGAACCCACCAAGTGAACCCAAGTGATCATTTCCATTACTATCCAGTGAGAGATTCAAATAGGAAGCCACTCCTAATGGCAGGGCATCCTGTGGCCATGAAGGGAGCCATGGATGAGACATTAAAAATGGTAAAATGGAAAGATGGAAGTGCCTTAGTCCCTGGTGACATCAATGGGTCCCTGTACTAACCTTGAAATTATCTATCTCCAAATTCCTCATTTAATGAAATAGTAAAAAGCCCACATTGTTTAAGCCACTCTTGTTATGCTTTCTGTTACTTGTGGCCTTTAAGCATTCTAACAAACACGTCCTCCCACATCCTGTCTCTTGGGAGGAGGTTGTCACAGGAGAAAGAGCATTTGGCTGGGCATGAGACTGTACTCCAACTTCATTAATCAATTTACCAGTTGGGAATGGTGCAAGGGTCCAGGCCCCTGGCTTAATTATCCTGAGGCAGCCCTCTGAGGCTCTGCTGGAATTTGACCCATAGCCTCCAGTTATTCCAGCCTGCTGGCTGACATAGCAGGTGAAATGCCGTGGCACATCATCTCACCTGCCTTCCCTTTACCTTCAAGTGTGTGGGAGAGACAGGCCAATATGTTCCTCAAGGTGGTTAAGAATATCAAACGTACAGTTTCAGGTGTAGGAAAAACTCTGGAAATTCACTTGGATCTTTTCTCCCCTCTTAATATCTTCGCAAGAAGATGCACCTACAGGATACCTCTGAGCACCATGCTAGAAGCCCCACTCTCCACTCTGGTGATGAGCCACTGTGAAGGGAATCACCTGTCTGCAAGGCCATGTTTTTATTCTGAAGCATCATCTTTCCTGGGCCATTCCAAGGTTTGTCTAGCTATCGACTGGGAGGCCCCGTGGGCAGAGGACTGAAGCAGAGAGTTCTTCCCCCAAGACAGCATGGAGGAAAGGGCTAAAACTCAAGGGAGGGAACAGAACCAAAACCCATGTAGAAAAGACCAGATCTAAGAAGCCAAGCTTTGGAGGTCAACAAACTGAAGAGGACCAGAGGCATATCTGACAGTAAGGATTTTGGAGCTGGACAAATGCAATGAGGGATAGGAAAGAAAACAGGTGAATTGGGAACACATGTTCGTGTGCCTGTGTGTGCACATGGTTCTGGAGGAATAGCCTAGAACAGCTGCTTGTGTTTGCTGACACCTGAGGCATAGTGCATGGGTGCTTTGGCTGGCTTACCTAAAAATCTAAGGGAATATGTGCTTATAAAAAGCCTACTTGTGTTCCAAGAGGCAACCTAAATGCAACTTGCTCACGAAGTCCTTGCTGATCCATCTGTAATTCTACAGGATGTGGCTTATGACCTGAGGCTAATATTTATTTATTTCAATTTTCTTTATAGTATAGCTCATCAGTTGGCTATTTCCCCAATTGGATTGAAGGACTTTTGAGGCTAGAGACTATTTCTTATTCTTGCTTCATAGCATATCAGTGCTTTGTCCATAGAAAGTGCTCAATAAATATCTTTTGATTAATTACTATTCTCAGCCTTTCGGCTTGCTTTTCTGTTGACATTTATAAACGGATTAGGAATGTTTTTCATAGTGCATTTTTCTCCCAGTGACACAATAAACACGAATCCATCACCAAGGAGCCAAAAATAAATTTTAAGCAGAAGAATTAAACATATTTAAGAAAAAAAGGGGATAGGGAAACAAGAATAGGATTTGGAGGCTGAACATTTCTCTCTGTCTTAGACCAGCTCGAGGCAAGTGAATGCCCTCTGAAAACTTCATCTGCCTTTTCCTACACAAAGTGTTTTCTGACCATTTCTCTGCAGTGTCTCTCCTATTTGGATACAGAGTTTCATTTATTAATCAATGTAATTGGGCCCCATTTCAAAAGGATGAACAAAGCCTGCTTTGTTGTCCCATTCAAAAGCTGGGTTCAGTCTGGGTCATGGTGTTTGTCAGCATTTCTGTTTCCAGGCCCTGAAGGCTTAGATGCTGGAGCAGGACAATTAGGGGGCAGTTGGTTAACGTCCCACTCCCAGGAACCCTTGAATGGGGCTCTCCCAAGCTCTGGAGCCTGTGTTCACTGTCTATGAATATAAGGACTACACTTCCACATCCCCCTTGGCAGAAAAAGTCTAGTTGGCCCCTTGTCAATTCTGTCAATTCTCACGGCATAGACCCATCTTCTGATGATCTGCCACAAATCAAGCTCAGACGCTCGATGAACAGAGCTGGTGCTCTGTCTTCAAAACCTCCAGTGGTTCCCCATGACTTACATGCTGAAAATACCGAAAAGACTATGAAAAATATGCAGCCCGTGCAAATATAATTAAACAACAGAGAAAGGAGAGAGACATTAGGAAAGAGAATATTGTAATATCCTCTATTTATTGAGGACAGGCACTGTGCTATGAACTTTACATACAACATCTGTGATCCTCACAGCAACCCTATGAAGTAAGTAATATGACACCTATTTATGGGGAAAATGATGTCAGAAATCAAATCACTGGGCCAAAATCATATAGCTGTGGTGGAACCTGGGTGAGAATTCAGGTCTGATTGAACTGAACTACTTATATGGAATACTGTATCCACTTACATGCTAACTGATAAAAACCTCAATAAATGGATATTTTTTAATAAAAATGTAAAATACCCCAAACAAAACAATGAGGAAACCATATTAAACCCGTAACAGAGGTAGAAATTTAAAAAAATTTCTGAATACTCAAAAAAAGGCAAGGCACACAGACCTAATGAATTCCTTCAAACTCTTAAGGAACAGATAATTTCCAAGTTATGCTGACTGTTATCAAAACATAGGCAAGGCTGGACTCCATCTAATTCATTCTATGTGACAAATTTGATCTTAATGAAAGTTACTCAAGGAATGCAAATGGAAAAGATCAATAATGATTAACATTACATTAAAATGAACATTGAATAACACAATCTATTTCTATATATATCAAAAGAGGAATTGATAAAACTTTTAATTTACTTGGAGTAATATAATTTACTACTTTAACTTGATAAAGATACCTATTTTCAATTATAAACCAATAATGGAATAACACTAAAAGCTTTTCTTTCAAAAATAGGCCCAAAATAAGAATGTTACTACCATTAAAACCTAATACTGCTTTAGGCAAACCACAAAAGATTTAAAGAACAATAATTATTGGAAAAGAAGAGAAAAACATTTACAAAAACTTTGCTATACACTTGGAACTAACTCAACAACTTTACAAAGATGGAAAGATTTGGTATTCAATTTCAAAAGTTAGTAGCATTACTACACATAATATATTACTATACACTGTATTCCCCATATATACTATATTGCTATACACAGGCACTAAACTGCTAGAAAACATACATGTATAATAATACCAGACTATATGATGCTTAGAATGCATGCAATGGTTTAAGAAGTTAGCTTAATACATTTTAAATCAAAATCACCACTTATTTTTAGACCTTGAAAAAATTATCATTATCATTATTTTTGTAGAGATGGGTTCTTGCTATGCTGCCTGGGTTGGTCTTGAACTCCTGGCCTCAAGCAATCCTCCCACACCTCAGCCTCCCAAAATGCTGGGATTATAGGAATAAACCACTGTGCCTGGCTAACAAAATCTTTTAAACATTTATTAGGTAAACAAAATGTGAAGAATATAAAGTGATATATTGAAACAGAAGACCTCCAATTGAAGAAGACCAGAACTATAAATTCTAAACATATTACAAAGCAAGAATAATTAAAACAGGATAGTACTGATGCAAAACCAGATATATAGAATAGTAGAGGAGAATAAGAAGCACTAAAATAAACCACTTATATATGACAATTTGATATATGATGAAGTATGATAAGCAATGGGCAAAGAAGTTATTTAATAATGATGATGCTACCAATTTAAAAATCTTTCATCTAAACATGTACCAAATACACTCAGATGAATTAAAGAGTTAAATACCTATCTCCATATATATAGAACAATCAAAGGAAAAGAGAATCAAGATTGTATTAGACCTTGGGAGCTATTATAATGAACTATGAAGAACTTTCGATAGCTTGAAGCAAAAGAAGAAATAACAATGGAAGAGATCAAAAGATTCAACTGGATAATATTTAACATATTTTAATCATAAAAATATAAGAAATGAAAAGAAAAAGCATATCGAGAAACATTTGCATTAAAAGAGTACAATCAATAGCATTTAAAGAACTTGCTAAAATCAAGAACGTGTTTTTTGCTAGAAAAAAAGTCCTATGTATGAACATTTTCATTACACAGCATAAAATAAAAACTTAATACAACAATAATGGAAGACCTAAATAAATTAGAGCCAACCAATTTATAAATTTGCCATTTTAAAAAAGTAACCGTGAAAGACTGTGTCTGACATAATGGAAAAATATTTATAATATGGTGTTAAGTGAAGAAAGCAGAATATAAAATGGTATATGCGATGTGATTACAACTATATAAAAGCACGGATGTCATGTTTTGGACCTGGAAGGGGGTTCATAAAAATGAAAACAGTTTGAGAGAGCTGAGATTGGGGGTGAGTTCTGAGCTGCAAACTCCAATGATATCAGGAATTAGGCAGGTGAGGATGGGTGGGGAAAAATAGCAAGTGTTGGGGACTAGGGCAAACTGAAGAGTCAGGCTCACCCAAAGGCATTCAAACAAAAAAGTTAAAACACAAAACACTTCCTCTTTGGAACCTCTTTGACTGGTGCAAAGGTTGTGGGGCACAGAGCCACTTCCCTCCCTGTCAGACCTCCAAGAGGCCTCATCCTTAGAGGTGCCCTGGAAACCCTGAACCCATGGAGCGGGTTGAAAGCCATGGGCAACAGGGAGCCTCACATGGATTTTAGGTGGAGAAGTGACCCAATCAGATTAGCAGGGTCGAACCATGCCAATTTAAAAGACTGCTATTGTCCATGGGCTTTCAGCGAGTGTGTGACCTCTGCACAGTATTTCTGTTAATGTTGCTCTAATCGTTAGTTTAAAAAAAATGAAATTTTCAGATCCAAACAGAAGCATTTAAAAGAAACTATGTTCTTTGTTAACATAGAGCTGCTTGAGTTGGTTATGAGACTGCGGCTCTGTGTCTTTGCATTCCTTCTGAATAAAGCTGTTTGGGAAAATGCCAAATTGCTATCTAGTGGTGAATTAAACAGCTACGCATCCATCCATCAAATATTTATTGAGCGCCCACCGCATGCCAGGCCCTGGAGGAAGACGGAGGAGGAAAGAAATAAGACAGGAACTCTATATTCTATGAGTGTGCAGAGTGGTCCAAGATTCACACACACACAATAACACCATGTGCATTAACACACACACAAATGCAATGGGAATATGGCTAATCGCTGCTAAGGCAGGAAGAGGAGCACTTAAAAGGCGAAATTTGAACCAAATCTTAAAACAAGAATATAGATCTACCTGGCAGAGAAGAGAGAAGCGAGTACATTCCAGACAAATGGAGCAGAAGGAAACCTCAAAACAGTAAGAGAGAGGGATGCCATTAAGCATGACTGGATTATCCAAGAGTTCTGGGGAACCTCTGAGAGGCAGACAGGATAACGAATGTGGAGGATCTTGTCTGGATTTTATCCTGCAGACCAGTCCTTTTTAATCTTTATTTCTAAGTCTCAAGACTGCTGAAAATCTTACTTAGAAACTCAACTTGTAAACAGAGGAAGGGAAGGCTTCTCTGGAGCCCAGGGGGTGTGCCAGGAGCCATACCCTTCTCCCCCAGTCCCTGGGGAAAGGTTACCCTGAGGCCCGCTAGAGCAATTTGAAAGCCACAGCTGTAGGTAATAAGAGCCACTGAAGGATTTTAGACAGGGAATGACTCAGACTCACAGGCATCAAACTACGAGGAAATTCAGAATATTGTTATTACACAAAAGATAGGCCTTTGGTAGTTACAGTAAAACACCCTGGATTTCTGACTTCATTTCGCTGTATCTGAGCTGTGAAGCACTATAGATTTTGGATTTCCCAGCTCCCCCTGCTGGAATGATTGTTCCAGTTTTTGAACAGCGGAGAAGAAAGGTCCTCTATATTAATGTCCCCCCTGATGCTGGGGAGCCAACATTAATGTGTCGATCGACATTGTGTGCTCGATCCTTTCTTTTAACTCAGTGCATAAACATCTCTGGGCTGAGGCAGTGTATCCTGTGAGTATTGATTTGCAGACTCTGGGCAACGAGGAGCCTCTATGTCATCTTCTCTCTCAACCCTCTCTGAAGCATAAATCTCATCTTTGAGCCAATGGGCACAACTCAAATTACCTGCGTATGTGTTGGCCAGGAGCACGCAGATATTTTGGAGCTTATGAATTTGTTTTCTTTAAAAGCTAAAGTCTCCATCTGTCACTTCCACTCTGAGTGTGCACGATTGGGCGTCTGGTACGATGCTTTTTGGGATGGACATCTTGATGTACAATAATTATCTCTTAAGGACATTTATGTTGCACATTTCTCTTTCAGAGGATAAAATGTGAAGATGTCTTTCAATAAAGCAGGTGCCATTGCTTCTTGCCAAATCCTGCCGTGGGTATTAAAAGCAGCCCACCTAATGACAAGACCCAGTGAGTAGCAGCAGCTCTGTCTGTGTGTGGGGTTGATAGAGCCAAAGAAAAAATTTTGCTGGAGAGGTGATTTGGTGATATTAAATGTCAAGATCTCAATGAATTACCCTCGGAGGTTTCATAAAATAGAAACATGGTCTTGTTTCTATTGCTGTGGTGTCAAACAAAACATTTTTTTGTCTGCTTCTTTCCAGAGAAATTTAACCATTGGCTTTTGATTTTGGAATACATCCTAAGGAGGAATTAGAGGAGATATCAACCTCCTAAATCAGGCATTCTTGGGCCCTGGTGGGGGTGGATGAGATTTCCTGGGGCTTGAGGGCTGCCTTTAGTTCATTTCCTGTAGCCTGGCATTTATCTTTTTGGCACGGTGAAGGGTAGATCGAGGTTGATTATAGGCAGGCACTATTAGCATGAACACAGCACAGATTAACAGCACTGTAGCTTCCAGAGGAATCTATAAAAAGCAGGGCTAGCACCTCTGCTTGACTCTGCCCAGTGTAATCAGTGATATATAGGGGCCCACAGTGAGATGGCCTTGAAACTTGAAGTAAAGAAAAGATTACCCTCTGAGAGTTGAATGAGTGAAATAATCGATGATATTAGCCACCTGCAGAAATCGTGGTAAGAGACGGATTTTCCCCAAGGGTTAAGCATGAAGAACAGAGGCTGGCATGATTGAAAGTGAAAGAGACTGAAGGCTAATCAGTGAGTTTGGCTCAAAGGGAGGCACAGGTTAGCCGAGGGGGAGGGCCAAATACACTTGGAGAACGTGGGGTCTTGGAGACAGACTATGGCGGAGCGTGACAGGCTGGGAACGCCAGCATGGGCTCTAGGGCATGAGAATCCCGGCCATTAGAGGGTGGGGTCCCCCTCCCTGCCCGACCCTCCTCCCTTATTTTCATTCCATACGTGCTCATTGAGCACTGCCCTGGACCAGCCACTGTCCAGGGGTAGAGGGGGTGCAGTGGGCACGACCGAAAAGTCCCCATGTTCATGGAAGCTGCATGACACTAAAACCTCACAAAGGTACAAGATGGTTTCAGAAAGTGGTAAGTTCTGTGCAGAGAATATAGAGGATGACTGGGGGGAGGAGGAGAAGATGTGAGGCAAATCACTTTCCAAGTTTCCCTTTGATGTGGGTGCCTGACACGCAGCAAGCCTTCATTCAACGTCCGCTATCATCATTCTTGTTCTTGACGTTACAGGGTCCCTCCGACACACGGACGGATGTCTCCTTAGCCATTGACATTTGTAAAGGGACAATGTCTTTGACTTATACTTGGTTCCCACAGTGTTCAATTAGAGTTCTCAATTTAGGGTATTAATCCATATTAGAATCTAATCTTGCCAGAAAATCATATTAAAGGGAAATTCATTCCATTTTAAACTATGAGAGCTTTTTAAAACAAGTCAATATAATGAAGGATTTATTCGTTTTGTAGGTAATAATCTTTAGCTTAATTATAAGAGAATGAGCTAAACAGATTAGGAGAAAACGATTTCTCTATCATCTCCTTATCTCTCTAAATTCCCAGTGAATTTTTTATTTCTCCTTTATTAGGGCCCATCACTTTATAGTCACCTGCTAATGAAGCCACAGCTTAAGATCAGATACATTAGATTTTGTCCTTATAATAATAATTTATTAAACACATGTACACTTCTGCAATTGTCTGTATTTTCTCATCTAAATTTCAAACTAATGCTATGGAGTTGGTAATTTTATTATTCCCATTTTATAGATGAGGAAACTGAGGCTCAGAGAAGGTAGGTAACCTGCCAAAGCCACACAGATGGTAAGTGGCCAAGAGGGATTCAAGCACAGGTCTGTTTCACTTCAGAGACCAAGCTCTCAGCCACCATCCCGTAGAGGATCCCCTTTGGAATCTGAGGCCACCGCAGGTTCCCATGAATCCTTTATGTAACTTTAAGACAAATCACCAAAAGTGAAATGAAGAAACTAGACAAAAGATCTTTTAATAAAGACTTTTAAGATGTATAAAGTCAACAATAAAACCTTATAGAAGTTAATTAAATGGATGTTAAAAATATTGTCTCCTTTTCTATGGCTTTGATGGAAAGGAAATGATCATAGCTCAAATTTTCCACCTTCTCTTTCTTCTTCCTTTCCTTCCATAAATATCAAATATTAGCAATTTCTTAGAATGTAAAGCACTAGGGTCTTAAAAATTAACAATCCGAAATCCCTCGTCTCAAGGAACTTACACTCTAGTGCACAAGGCAAGCTATAAACTTGAATGCTCTATTAATTAGAGTTAAGCATGGAGCTATAAATGAGTTTAGAATATATAAAGTAGAGAATGAGGGCTTGGATGGGGCATGGAAGGCTTCCTGGAGGTGGTGGTTCTTGAGCTGTGTCTTGAAGGATTGGTAGTTGCTAACAGGGTGAAGCAAAGCACATAAGGAAAAGAGAAGAGTATGTGCAAAGGCATCAGGTGTGGTCTCTTTGGGGGGCCTTAAGCAGTTTGGAATAGGCTGGCACACAGGGCACATGTGGGAACTGGGGAAACACTGTGGAATTTAAGCAGGAGAGTGCCATTGTCAGATTTGTGTTCAAAGCCCTTTCTAGCAGCAGTAGGGAACATGGACTGGGTGGGGGAAGAGGAGGTTGGGAAGAGGCAGGAAGTAGGAATGGGGGGCGAGGGGAAAGGTTAGGAGGTTGTTGCAATAGTTAAGGCAAGAGGTGATGTGGCCTGAGCCAGGAAAGAGGCAGAGGAGGAAGAAGAAGAGATAGATTCAAGGAATATTTTAGGACTAAGAGCTACTATCTCAGTGGTCAATTGCTGTGTGGGTGAAGGAAAGGAGTGGTCTGGGTGACTCCTGGTGTCTGGATTGAACACTTCAGTGCAAGGTGGTGGTGTTATGAAAACAATTTGTGTGTAAAGCAAAGAAACTATGAAGACATTGGAAGAATGAAGTTATACTACTCTCCAGACAGGTATATTGAAAGTTAGTGCCTGTATATCTCATTAGGGCTGTATCTAAGGGGACCAAGTATCTTTAGACATATATGACCTTCAGGACAAGCTTGTGCACTCTTTATTCAGTTCTGAATCATGCATGCCCCGCACAGGGCTGACACCTGGGCTCCCAGTAACTCTGCACCAAAGGGACTCTTTTTCCCCCACATAGTATTAGACTGTGCCATGAGATTTTATACTGGAAAAACTATTACTGGTATCAGTGAAATACTCAATTAAGTATGAGGATAGGAACAAAACTCACTTCAATCCTGAGACCAATTTTAGCTAGATTTCTGATCATCTTTTAGAAAACTCATTATTGCTTTACTTGAGTCAGTTTTGAAAATACAAACAAAACAGAAGCATCTTTTCTAAGTTTGAGCTCTAAAAAGGAGTAAAAAGCAAATGTAGCCAACAAACTACTAAATAAATAATTTCACTTCAAACAGAACTCTTGTAGGCCGGGCACGATGACTCATGCCTATAATCCTAGCACTCTGAGAGGACAGCTTGACCTCAGGAGTTTGAGACCAGCCTGAGCAAGAGTGAGACCCGTCTCTACAAAAAACAGAAAAATTAGCCAGGTGTTGTGGCACGTGCTTGTAGTCTCAGCTACTCGGGAGGTTGAGGCAGGAGGATGGCTTGAGCCCAGGAGTCTGAAGTTGCAGTGAGCTATGATGATGCCATTGCTCTCTATGGGGGATGACAGAGTGAGACTCTGTCGCAAAAAAAAAAAAAAAGAACCCTTATTTATACAAGAGTTACATCAAGTACCTGTAATGAGAATATGTTTTTAAATGAAGTCTTGGGAACCCTCCCTCAGGTAAAAGGAATCCTTTATCTGCAGCAGGTCTACCCTGAAAAAGATGCTGAGCCCAAAGTCCGTGACCTGAGTGTGACATGAATAGTTGTGTAGTGGAGCCACAACCGGAAACACCAGCTTTGGAGACACCATCTTTACACAGAGCAGTGTTTTTGGGGACCTGATCGAATGAGACAGATTTAAATCCAACAGACTTTTACAGAGCACCTATGTATCAGCTTCCTTATGTACCATCTTTTCAAATTCCATGACAACAAGCCAATCTGTGAACACTTATGAAGCTTATAAAGGCTCAGTATTAAAGCAGGATGGAGTCCACACCCCAGGTGAACACACACCTTCTGTTCAAGCTGGAGATTCGAGAGCGGTTGGAAGGAAAGATGTTGTTACCTCCAGACGTCTGTGTTTGGATGTTCCTTCCTTTGGTCAGGCTTAGTGGTTTTCAAACTTGAACGTGTATAAAACTACTGACAAGGTCATTCCCATAAAACCACACATTCTGTACTTAACAGGCAATTTAAGGGATTTTAAGGACAATTAGGACTGTGTGTGATTTTCACATTACGCACCGATTCTGGAGCCCAACCTCTGCCCAAGATGGGATGCCCTGTCATTCTAATTATACTGGGGAGTTAATTACACGATTACTTAAACTCACTCTATTTTTAAGAGAATTGGAAGGCTAGGAGGCTTATAATGCTAAACTGCCTCTAAGAATGGGCTTTTAAACATAAAAACAAAAGAAAATTCAATCAAAAGGAGCAAAGAAATGAACAAAGCCAGGGGCAGACTTACGAGGAAGCTGACTGAGGGAGCCTGACTTTCAGGGCCCTGTTTGGCAGGCCCAGGCCCCTCCGAGGTGCTGCACTTAAGCTGCATTCATAATTTCGTACTATCTTTTCCTACCAGGGACTCTCCCCTTTCAAAAATGAATATGCTGTAAGCTCTGTGGACTCTGGATTTGCCTCTGCACACAGCAGTCACTACTCTGGAGCCCTAAATTTAGTCTTGTGCTTCCAGGCACTGAGGGCAAAACGGGACCCGTGACAACATACTATGTGCGGTGAGATGTCAGGAGGTAAATCAGAATGTCTGAAATACCAGTGTTAACTGCACAACCGATTTACAGAGACTGAGCTGACAGCTGGAGAAATTTGGCATCAATGTTAGGAAATGATACTATGTCACTGCCTTCTTAGTTAATATCTAATTTACTTACAGCACCAGTAATTGGGTAAAGAAGCATTCATCAAGTGCCGACTTGGTGACAAGCCCTGAGCTAGATTCTCAGGGAGATATAAAGGGCTGAAGCTCAGATCCTTTTTTATTCTCTATTCAAAAGTTCTGGAAGAGGTAGATCCATGTGTACTGAAAACATATCACTGAAACAACAGGGAAACACCTTCCAGAGGAACCCCCAGATGGTGTTGGGCTCAGTTACAGACACGCTCGACTTTAGCGAGAGTGAGAAAGTGGAACGACCACTGGTTGGAAATCAAAGCACAGGGAGGTTTGATCTCCTTTCCTCCCTCTCGTCCATCCTTCCACAGATGTTGACTGGGCACATCTTCTTTTTTAAATAGCTGATTTACTGAGATGTATTTTACATAACATACAGTTTACCTATTTGAAGTGTACAATTCGATAGTTTTTAGCATAGGCACAGTGTTGTGTAAACATCATCCAATCAATTTAGAACATCTTCATTGCCCCTGCCTCCTCGAGAAATCCTTTACCCATTAGAAGTCACTCCCTGTCCCCCCTCCCTTCCCCCAGGCAACTCCTAGTCTACTTTCTGTTCTGTAGATTTAAATCAATAGATTCTATGGATTGACCTATGCTGGACATTTCCAAGCACCTGTTCTGGATCGGGGCTAAGGGCAGGAGCAGGGGGCTGCAGCCACCAGTATCTTCTATTCCTCTGAGAAGCTGTGCTTGCAGGACACATCACCTATCCTCCCTGGGCTTCAGCATTTTTTCCCTATAGATGAAAGGGACGGAATTCAGGCTCCTTTCTCCTTTAAAGAGTCTACTTTAAAATTCAGTCCTAAAGAAAAGCATAAGGCAAATAGTGAATAACTAAGGAAATAGGAACTTTTAAATGTTCTTATTAGGAAGAAAGAATGCACAATTTTCCTAGAGGCCATTTGGTAATATGTATTAAAAGAACGTATATACACCCTCAGACTGAGAAATTTCTCTGTTAGGACTACCCTTAGGCATTCATCAAGGATGTCTGCAAAGATACATGTGTGTAGATGATCCTGATGATGCTTCTAATATTGAAAATTATGAAATAAATGTTTGACAGGAGAGGGTATGACCTCTAAGTTGCCCCCTCCGAGCCCCAGTTAGGAACCTCATTCCAGATGACATATTCTAAAGCTGTCCATGATTTCTGCAGCCTTTGCATGCCATTGACTCTGAGTTCACTGTCTGCTAAACCCTACAAGCTATTTTTATTCCCAATACTGCTCTTTGATCTTGGAATCGTGCTGTTGTTTTTAGGCCTAAGTGTGGGACCTGACAGTTTACCCTCACCATAAAGTACTGTGCTCATGGGACTCAATTTGACCTGCGCTATGAAGAAATCCATGGTACTGCAGTGTTTTTGATTGTGGGATTATGCTGTATTATGTTTAATAATTCCAGCTTTTGTCCTTTGACTCCAGGCTTTTCCCACTCATTTTTGTCTTTACCATTAATATCCCACACTTTTTCAATTTATAAATAACTTTTATCTTGTCAGAGGGCTGACAGCCTGACACTTTTATCAAGGTACCTTCAGACTTAGTTGTGATCAAACAGAAGTGACCTCACTAGGGGCTCTGCACACCTGATCAGAGGCAGCTATTTTTTGAACTTTGGCACCCGGTAGAAATGCAATTTGGCACTTGAAAACAAATGATTATATTTTTGTAATTTTAAAGAGGCCAGAGTATAGACTTTCAAAAACAACACTATTTCTGGCTACTTACTAATTACTAAGGCTGCTAAATCAAACCACAATATGTAGAGCAAGTGCCATTCACTTCCACCCCACTTGTTCACCACTGAAGACATTTCAATATTGCAGTGACCTCAGCCGACAAAGATTATCATGTAAGCATTTCACATAGCCTGCCCTGCCCTCTCTAGTGTTTTTAAGGATTTAAACAAGCTTTCCTTTTTTTGCATTCATTAAAGGTAGAATAAATATTTACTTTAGATTTACCTTTAAATTGAGGATTTCCTCCTAAAATAATAAACACCTTAGTAAAATAAATTCCAAAAGTATTTCTTAAATTCTGGAATAATTGTTCAAGCCAGTATTTTATCCTAAATAATTTTTAGAAGAATCTCTTTACTTGCAAGTTTGATAACAACTAATTTATTCTGTAGCTAATTTAATTACTTTGTAATTAGCTTACCAGAGCAGGAAAGAAGACAAAATAAATGTCTTTGTGATTGGTCCCTTGTAATGAAACAGATGAGCGAGTAAACACACACTTTTATTGTATCAGCCAAGGCAGGCCTGTGTGTGCGTGTGTGTGTGTGTGTGTGTGTGTGTGTGTGTGAAGTAGGCCTAGATTCCCTTCAGTTCTTTCCCATTGCCTTTTAGAAGTCTCCCACATGAGGATTTGCTGTGGGTGTTTCACCATGCAAATTTAGCCTTAGTTTTGAGCTGACCCCTCGGCTGGCATCTGCCATACAAGTTAGAGTCACTAATGAGGTTTAGTTTGCATTTACTGCTCAGGGAGCTGAAGGACGCTGGGGACTGTCAGATGCCTCAATCACATGCCCGCAGGTATATATATTCATTAGGACCCACAGGAAGAGGAATCCGGAGGTTTAGCCAAACACCCTAGATATTAAATCTCACACACCAATGGGAAGGTTTGATAGGCGTATTCTGCCTCACCAGTGAGGGATGGGTGGGAAGACAAAGACTTAGGGAAGGTGAAGTTTGATCCTTCAGCAAAAGGGCAAGAGCCACCGACTGAGCAGCCTCAGAGGCAGCTGGGAGTGCTGGCTTATTTTCCAGAGTTAGTCCCAATGGATCTGAAGAAGTTTCTAAAGAAAGTTGTTGCTTGGGCAAGCTGTGCAGCAATTCAGCTTCACCAGGGGCTCCACAGGGGTCCTTTTGTAAACTGCTGCCTTTTAGAGGCCCTGCTGAGAGTGTTACAGCCACTGAAGAGCTCCTCGCCTAGGCAGGAAACCCTGCAAGCCAATAATGGTCTCTGCTGTCAAAAGGCTCTGTGGGAATCCTCTGCAAGGACCCTGTGATGGGCACAGTCTCACAAAGGGGACAGTATAGATTGACACTCAGAGCAGAGTCGTGGTTTTAGCTGACTGGAGTCCTTAGCCGGCACTCCCTTGGGGCTTCCAGGGGATACCTGTGTTTTTGAAGACAAAGTCTCAGCTCTGCTTTCTTGAGGAAGATCAGGCAGAACCTTGCAAGGCTGGACAATCAAGGAGACCCTCCTTCCCAAGCATCCCACAGAGCGACTTTGTGAATGCAAGGTGACACTGAATCTGAGCTCACCTAGTATGCACTTCAAGGTCACATAAAGTGAAACTAATTACTACCCTCCTTATCTTTGAAACGAGCAGGGTTCACCATCCTCAAAAACCCTGGAGCACAGTGACGTTTATACACGTGTGTATGTATTTTTACCACAACTCTTCCTGGGGCTCATAGATGTTCGCAAGCTGTCAGTGATGAAGTGCAGAGTGTGATGTCTTTAAGACTGGGGTGGCATGGTGACAGCAGGGAGGCTGGGTCCTCTAAGGAGGCAGAACTGTCCTGATCATCTCCCAGGCCTTCCTGCCAGTACTTCCTGGCTCTGATCTTGAAATCTCGGGACCATTCTGTTCTTAACCCGATCCTGACCACACCTGTTACTGACACTGCTTTTCCTCCATGCTCGTGGCCTTGGCAAATACTTCTCCAGGGTCTGACCTCAACTGTGCCCAGTTTTTGGCTTCACCGTTTATTTCTTGGAGGTAACACTCCACAGACTTGCTCTGCTGGGGCACAAGTTTAGGCTTTCTTTTTCCTTGTGTCATTTATCCATCTTTTGCACAGTAGCTGCATGCATTCTGCTCTGGTTTCTTCAAATGCACGCAGCAAGTTGGTGGGAACCACCACTTTGGATGCCTGCACTCTAGCTTGAGATTTCCTCTAGATTTTTCCATTTGAATGTTCTTCACTCATTGGCATGTCTGGTTTGGTTCTTTACCTTGGCCATACATTTTCATTTTATTCCTTGGCTTGGATTAATGGCCTTGACTTTGATGTTGGTCCTCAACCTTGGCACAACTTCCAGTCCTACCTGCTCTCCAGACACTGCATCCTCTGATGAGAAGCACCTCACTCCCAAGCTCTGTCTTTGTCCTTGGACACATGGCCTGGCCGGGTCTGTTTTTTGCCTCACTTTGGTCAGGTGTGTGTGTGGCTTGGAGGAGGGCATGCCTTGAGGGAGGATATTTGGACAACACTCTAAAAAGGGCTCATTGGCACCCTTTCTGCTCAAATTCACCTTCTGTGCCCCCGTAAGACACTGGCCCATCCCAAGGCACATTAACAGAGCAGCCTCAGGAGTCCTTTCCTTCCTGCTTCTCTTTCCATATTTAGGGAGAGGCAAACAGACGTCTACTTCTGTGTACAATAAAGTCCTTAAAATGTTGAACCTGCAAGTGACTTACCTTATTCATTATTCAACAAATATTTATGAGCCATCTATTATGTGCAAGGTACTGTGGATAAAGCAGTGAATAATAGAGACCTGCTGTAGCAGGGTCCCAAGTAGGAGAAGACTCCATTTTCAGTAACCTTTAAAAAATATATACTCCCTAAATGATACCTTGTATTTTACCCACAATTTGCCACTAACATCTTCAGCATTTCACACATATTCTTTAATTTTGTTGTTTTCCTTCTGACTTGAACACATGGTTGACTGGCTCAAGTCCGATGACTATCCAAGGCTAATGTTATTCTGTTTTCAGCATGCCTCATAATTTTCTTATTTTTAAAAAAAATTTTAATATACTTGAGAAAATAAAGAAAATTTCTTTGGGATCCAAAAGAAATTTTCTTTATTTTCTTTGGGATCCAAAAGAAATTTTCTTTATTTTCTCAAGTATATTATGAGTTTATAAGACCTATGCTTCTGATTACTTTTGTTCTTTTGGTTTACCACTCTTTCTACTAAACCAATAAGGGCAAAATACAATAAAATCCTCAAATAATCATACAAACACTGCTGTACAAACCGCATGGCTGGCTGGCATTTGGTGTTTGAAAGGCAGTTTAGAGGAGGCAATGTTTGATATATGAAAATAAAGATTATTTGAAAGTTGAATATGTGAAAATACAGGATGGCTTGGCTCTTGAATGCCTCTTGTCTGACCATTACAGCTTTTGTAATCGGCATAATTTTGGCAAAAACTAGATTTCCAGCTGTTTCAAGTCACAGATGTGTTCTTTTCTTGGCTGTTCTAAAAATATGTACAGGCTGTTTTCTTAAGTTTTAAATCAGACTTCTCATGATAGATTTTTGCTTTGATTTGGAATCCTTTGGCTCAGGACTGTATGTAAGAGTGAGCTGGATGCTAACTTACTCTGGAAGAAATTTTCTGGAGCCAGAAAGTCACGAAGGCCTTGCAAATCTCTTCCCATCCATTCATTATTTCACAGCGTGTGGCCAGTCCTGAAAGTTCATGAAGAACAAAATGTGCCCAACTGTTTTAAGTATGTGGGGAAGGGAGAAGGAAATGACACTACATTTAAGGAGTTCTAATTGAGGGGAGGTGGAAATGGGAAGATCTGTGGGAGAGGCAGAAAGCTCAGGCACAAGGTTATAAATTAAGGAGAAAATTTAAACTGTCAACACACTGTCCTTTGTATACAGTTGTAATCTATAAGCTCTTCCCAGGGCGAGATTGGTTCTCATCCTTCCGAGTTCTGTCTCTTCCGGGGCCAGTTGGTGCAAAGGTTGGATTCCCAGCCCCAGAGGACACTGGGAGGGGAGGATGAACAAAATCCTCTAGAGAAGAAAGCTAAGACTTAAGAGGGCACATAAGACAGATGAGGCCAGGGGCGGTGGCTCATGCCTGTAATCCTAGCACTCTGGAAGGATGAGGTGGGAGGATTGCTTAGGTCAGGAGTTCGAGACCAACCTGAGCAAGACTGAGATCTGGTCTCTACAAAAAATAGAAAAATTAGCTGGGCATGGTAGTGTACACTTGTAGCCCCAGCTATTCGGAAGGCTGAGGCAGGAGTTGAGGTTGCAGTGAGCTATGATGATACCACTGCATTTTAACCTGGGTGACAGAGTGAGACCCTGTCTCAAAAAAAAAAAAGAAGACCAATGTGGGGGAAGTGGTCTGGACTAGTGGAAAGAACAAAAGCTTAGGACCCAGCAGACCTGCATTCAAACCCCAGCTGTGCCACCTGACTCTGATCTTGGCCAAGTGCTTATCTGCTCTGAGCTCAGGTGTTTCTGTCACCTGTCAAGTGGGATGATCAGAGCACCTACTTCACATGGGGGCTGAAGGGTTAAGCAGAACAATGCACATCAAATGCCTAACACAGTGCTGCATGCCCAGTAGGTATTCAGTAAGTCAGAGTTAGTAATAATAATAATGCTAAAGCCCATGGAGGCTGGATTAAAAAATAAGTGCTGATGGCCAATAAACATGAAATATCCAACCTCATGACAAGTCAGGGGATATGAATTAGAGCAATAATACCTTTGTCTACAAAACGGACAAAAATTAAAAGAGGGGATTCTCCAGTGCTGGGGAGGGAGAAGGAAAATGGGCACTCTTGCCCATTGTTGGAGTGTGGGTGGTTGTTACATATATGGGAAGCGATTTGGTGATATCCATACTCTTCATCTCAAAAATCCCACTTCTGGGAATCTATTACAAATAATAACAAATAGGTAAACATATACATGTATATATTTACGGATGTTCACTACCCAACTGTTGATAACAGCAATAGCACAATAATTGAGAACAACCTAAATGTCCATCAGCAGGGAGATGTTGGATAAACTACGGACCTTCCATTTCCTGGAATACTAATCAGCCATTAAAAATAATCAGGTGGAGCTGTTTGGAAACGTGCCCTTAATATATTAAGTAGAATAAGAAAGTGTGGGGACTCGTAAGTATAACATTATTCTATTTCTGCAAAAAAAAAAATATCTGGATATAGAGACAGATGAATAGCTTCATCTATACAAATTTACTGAAAAGTTGGGAATGATAGACACCAGCCTATTAAGAGTAGTTACCACCTTTGGGCTTTGGAAGATGGGATGAGGAAGGAGGTACGTGCATTTTCTTCTCTATATACTACGAGGTAGAATTGTAAGTGCTTTTTTCTTTTTTGTTTTTCAGCATTACCCAAACAATACCTAAGAAAAGAAAGAAGCAAGGAAGGAAGGAGGAAGGAAGGCAGAGAGGAAGGAGGAAGGAGGGAGGGAGGAGGGAAGACGGGCCAATATGGAGCAGCAGGAGCTGCCTCTATGCCAGCACGGTGTGGAACTCGTGGTATGCAGTAGGTGCTTAGTAAACATTGAGTTGAAATAGTGATTGATTATTCTTCCATGAGTAAAGCAATGTTAAAAAAGATCATTAGCTTATTTTCTTTTAAAAAATGGCCATAACCTGGCAGCCACTGTGAGAGGCTGGCACTCAGGCTGCAGGGGGTGAGGGAAGGCCCTGGGCCCTGGACAGCTTGTTCCCTGCCCTGCCGAGGAGGTTCACGCAGGGTCTCACCACAGGGTGGCCCTGGGCCCCTCTGGGTTCAGATGTTGGAGCTGACCGGAAAAGCCCGGTTGTGAAATCGTCCTTATAGTTGAAAGTGCTGAAGCCAAACACTGCCCAGTGCCTGCCAAAGCTCAGAAATTGCAACACGCTCATAATTATACAAACTCAAGAGAAAACAATGCTCTTCTTCCTAGGAATTATCAAAAAAGGAGTTTCCAGCTTATAAAATAAAGGTAGCACCAAGTGACTTTACTTGATTTTTTTTTTTTTTTTTGCCAGCTAACTGTCTGTATTTCTGACTTCATGAATGCCAGCTTTGAAATGATGCGGTTTAATAAAGTTTCAGTCCTCTCTTGAGGGATTTCACAACGCATTCCAGGCTCCAAGACTCAGAGTCTAAGTGTAAATCGGCTTCTAAACAAACTTTAACATCGAAGTCAATCTTTTCTCCCCCCTTTATTAAGTTTATTTGGATGAATACATTTTGGACACTGGAGAAAATACTTTCTCTAACTTATAGGGACACAACAAACTGTGTTGGAAATAACCGGGAAAGAAGTTGGAAGTGGGAAGACAACAGGGCCGTGAGGTGGGGGCCGGAGCTGAGGAAGACTGTTTGCACGGCGGCCTTGGGAGACACACACAGAGCTGTGCCAGGGGACACCCCGTCTTGGAGAGAACCTCCGTGTCTGCGGGGAAAGAGCTGAGATTTCCTTAGAGGGGCCGAGGCAGCTGGGTGGGAAGCCTAAGGCTGTGCACGTGGCTCTGGCATGAAGCCCAGTGGGCAGTGCCCCGATGGCAGAAGTCTGAGTAGGAGAAAAAGAGATAGAATTGCTGGTGTGTGGGCCCGCAGGGCAGCCCTGCTGTACAGAGGGGCTGGGTATCAGGGATGGGAGATGATGAATCGAAGAAAAGAATATGTCTCTCTTTTTTTTGTCAGTCTCACTTGAGTATGAGAAAAGAGTATGTTTGATCCTCGATTTACTTTACGCATTTTAACGTTGTTTTGAGCTCTGTATTTAATACTGATTTAAAGCATTTTTAGAGCATCAGCAGACTGCAGTGGGTCCCTGCAATCATTCGCTTTTGGACGTTCAGTGTGTTTCTAATGTCTCACGATCGTAGCCATCCGTGCAGTGAGCCTCTTTGTGCACTCTGCTCTCCCCGTATTGAGGACAGTTTCCCAAGAATAGATTCTGAGAAGTGGAACAATTGGGTCAAAGGATAGGAACGTTTTTATGTGTCTTAATACACAGTGGAAAGCCAAATTTCTTTCCAAAAGGTTGGTTGAACCCAGTCACTTTTATTTCAAACAAGATTTTATGGGTGATTACACAGGGCTTTTAATGAGATGTTTGGCTAAGAAGCGATAGTGCAAAAGCTGACATTTATTCTGCGCTAATCATAGCTTTTCTATCCACTCTCTTATTTAATCCTTACAACAACCCTGTGGGACAGACATTATTATCCCCATTTTATAGATGACAGGGCAGGCTCAGAGAGATTAAGGACTTTGCCAAGGTCACATGGGTAGCTGAGTGGCAGAGTCACCATTAGAACTCAGATCTGACTTTCAAGCCTTAAGCCCTGCTGCCTCCAGCAGTTTCAGCATAAACCAAGGAACAGTGATACACCTGCCGTACATTCCGGGTCCCAAAGAGCTATGAAGCTATGAGCCAAATCTTTCCAGATGACATTGTTGGTGAGAAAGTTTATTTTCAGAGAAATATATTTTATTACAGAGTGAAATGACTTGATTATTTATTATCACTTTCTGTCTATTTCTGTTATACCACTACTACTTAATACAGACCCTTACCACCTGCAAATTGCCGTCTTCCTGCAATCCCTCCATCGCACAGGATGGGACAGGCAGGATAGTTCTGAACTGGGTCCTGGACTTGTCTTCTGAAAATATGGCATTTGGCCACGTTATTGCCATGTTTATAAGCATCTAAAAACCTTCGCTGGCTTGCACTGGCAATAGAATCAAATACAAATATTGGTGTTGATGGTCTTTTAGGATCCCAAACCAACTGCTCCACTGAGATTCCTATCTGTGCAGTAGGAGGCAGGGTTGACTGGAGTAAAATGTCCTATCCAAGGGTGACTAAAGAGGAAAAAAACCCAATAAGGTGGGCTAAGGCAATCAGAGGCTGTGTCGTCTGGCTAGCTGCTCGGAATTAGGCTATGGGGTTAGACGGGGTAACATCTCAAGACTTAATCTCCTCATCTTCAAAATGGGAATAAGAGCAATATTACTTCACAGGGTTCCTTTGAGAAGTAAAGGAGGTAGAACCTTTAAAGTTAGGAGTTAGTGTTAGCTTTACTTCTGTAGGCTTAAGCAGGAATTGAGAAATAAACCTCTGAGGTTAAAAATCAGAATCAGGTTGTCAGGGCCTGAGCAGGGCTCTAAATGGGAAATGTAGTCAAGGTTATGAGTCAAACTGAGCCAGGATGGCTAAGAGTGGGTACAGAGATGGCAGGAGCTCTGTTGTTGGACAAATAGCACAGCAGCCTTGGAGAAACTGCTTGCAGCAGGTGACATAGGTGTGTTGGGCTTGGTTACGGGTATAGAGTGAGAGAAAACATCATTTACAATTTCCCACTACATTGACGCATACCCACCTCTGCCCGCAACTGCCCCCTGAACACCTCAACCCCTATCATGTCCACCCAACCCTACATAACTTGTCTTCCCTGGAATGTCCTCTCCCTGCCAATCCAAATCCTATCTGCCCCACAAGACCAGAAACAAATCTCTTTTCTTCTACGTGGACTCTCTTGAACCTCATTCTTCCCTTCCTGCCCCCTGCCCCCGAGTTAGAGCTGAGCCCTCCCTTGTTCATACTGTTCTGGCAATTATTCTTTTCACAATTCACTTGGCAATTAATCACACAGTGCCTTGTGATGCATTTACTGTTGTTGGCTTGAGCAGATAAAAATACCTTCTATGCCTGTTTAACTTGTCACATGTGTCTGGCTTGCTCTTCTGAAAGAGGAGTCCAAAGGACAAGCCAGGAATCACTAATAGGGGAGAACTCCTTTCAGAAATAAATAATAATAACAATCAGGCCCATATGGTTTTCAAATTCATTTTGCATGTACTATTTCATCTGATCCTCACACAACTTGGGGAGATGTATGTTATTATTATATCTATGATTTACTCTGTAGCTAAATAATCTTTACTGACTATAAGATCAAATGTAAAATCTGGCATTGAAAGGTCCCCCAGTCTTCCTCCTATTGTGTTAGATCAGTTGGACTGACATAAAAATAAGAATTCTTTGCAATGTTCTAATCAGTTCTGATCTATGGAAGCAGCCGGTGTGATGAGAAAGGGTGTCGTTCATCCTGGGTCCAGAGGTAGATCAGCAGAAACTTCAAAACCATCACAACGACAAAGGTAGACTGGGGAGGCCCAAGAATGATCTGCACAGGTGGGCCAGGCCATGGCCTTGCCCAAGGGCCTGTTTTGAAAGGGTTGATCATTAACCCCAACTTTACTCTGCAGTGATGCCTGTATGCTGTTCGGGATAGCTGTGCATGCATTTTATCTGTTTGGTGAACTATATATAATTCATTCTACCATGTAGATTCAGGTTTTAACTAACACTTTCTCTGAGCCAAGCCCTTGGTCTATTCCCTTTGTTCTTTTGGGGAAAATGGTTGCAAGATTCCATAGATGAGTTCTGAGAGCAGTGAAGTATGCAAGAGAAAGGCTCTTTAGGAGAAAGGGGTGGGGGGCACAGGCAAGGCTGGTAGTAAGGGAGAGAAAATAGATCTTGGAGAGTAGAGGGTGGGGTATATACTATGGGCAAAAACTGTAAACTAAACTCTGCAGCCAACAGCAATGAACAGTGGTTAAAATATTTAAGTGAAAAAGATTGGTTTTGCTGATGAGGGGTGGTCATTACAGGTAAGCCCTGTGATAAGAAGAATATGCTACGTTTGCTTGATGGAAATAATTTAGCAAAAGCGTGTGCTCTGCATTGGCATTACTCTTGTATCTAAGCAGAAATGCCCTGTGGCTAAGAGAGATGGACAAGAGATTTGTGTGGCTGATCAAGGGTTACCTTTCTCACACATGGAAGCTGGGTATGAACGGCGGTGGGGCAGAGTGGGCAGATGAGAAGTTTGGGCTCTCCAAGGTGCACCCTTCTGTTGATTTTAAGCATCTGAAGCTCTTGTCTTCATAGGCTCCGTGGACTCTGAGTGCTTGAGGGCGAAGGCTCTCTCAAAGACAGATGACAAGATTGTAACTCCATGCTGCAGTGACCAGAGCTCACAGGGACCCCAGAGGCTGGCAGGGCAAACAGGACTATTGTCTTCATATCTTGCCTAGCTGGCTCCCAGGAATTCCTGGGTGGAGAATGGTCTTGGGGTGAGGGAAGGGCCAGGAGCCCAGGCTGGTGTGTCATGTTGAAAGAATTATAGTCGTTATGGGAAAGCCACGTCAGAGCCAGGGAAGACAAAGGGATGGGTTGAAACAGCTGTGGTTTGTGCCTTGACAGTCTTAATACACTCGTACTCACAAGGTGACATTCACTTTCTCTGCCTGGCTGGTGACAGCTCTCACCTTCTCTACCTGGCTGGCCTGGTGAGAGGAAAAAACATCCCACTTAGCCTCACCCTCATCTCCCTTCAACCATTTGAAGCTTCGAAGGTAATAGCAATTAATGATGACTGTAACAGTTATGAGTCATTAATCCATCAATTAATAAATTAATCTCTTGTCTCATTCCACAAAGGATCTGAGGCAGGAGTTATTAGTAAGATTTATCATGGTAACTGAGAGAAAATGACGGTAGCCTTGCAGGGAGCCAAGCGGTAATTGCAATCATGACTGTAATAGCTGTAAGTTAGTAGATCGATGCCAAGTGCAATGACTATTTGGAGAAAGAATTTATGTTGATAGATCAAGAGGAAAGAGACTTAGAAGAGGGAATCTGTAAGTGAGCAGAGATTACATAGAGGGAAGGTTGCCAGGGACCAAGGCTGGTTGAAATGATTGTGAAATGAAATTATTATTTGGTTGGGGGTGTGAGTTCTGGGCAGTAGGCTGGATGCTTTACTTAGTGCCATCTCATCTAATCCACCTATCAGCCTGCACAACCCGTTTACAGATGGGGAAACTGAGGCACCTCAGCAGTTGCAAATCCATCAAATCACCTTTGGAATCACAAACAACTTTTCCTCACCGTGTTGTTCTCTTTTCCCTTTGGATCTAATTTACCTCAGGGTCCCAAGTATAAGGTTTAGCTGGTGCTCTCTCCAACCTTGCAGTATGGATATGTGGCTATAACCCTGCAGAAGGCAGGACACCAACTTTTAGGACAGATTGCACCTAAGAACTCATGTGGCAACACACCAGGGGAAATTAGCTATGTCATATGTGTAGCATTCCATCTTCCACAAGGGCCGTTTACATTTGTTACTATATTTGATCCATATAATGAACTGTGAGGGGCGAATATTATTATCATCCTATTTTATAGCTGCGATCCTGATGATCAGGGTGTTAAAATGACTTTCCAAGTTCCCAGAACCAGTGAGTGGCAGAGCTGACAGAGTGGGAAGAGCATATGCTTGGGAGTCAGATCTCAATTTAAATACCAACTCCAAACTTGCCAGCTGTGTGACCTTGGGCACTTTACTTACCCTCTCTGAGTCAAAGTTTCCCCATCTGTAAATAGAGATAATAACCCGCAGCTCACAGGGCTGTCATAGACATTAAACATCTCACCCAGAACTTAACAGATGGTAGGTGCCTAATAAATGTTCATTCCTTTCTCCCTCTTTTTCAACTCTAATATTAGCGGGCTAAGACAGAACAAACGCTAACTCTGATACTCAGAATAATAGGGGAGAAAACTTACTGGCTCTAATTAGACCTTAAAAACATTTCAACAATGGTGGCATGTTAACCAGACGTTGTGTCTGCTAGCAATACTTACAGTTCAAGTGAGATTTTGTGCAGTAAAGGGTCTATACCTCTAATTGCACAGAAAGTTGTGTTCCATGAACACTGCTAAACAGAAGAGGGGGGAAAATGGCTCTTCTTTGGCTTCTTCTGCAAGGAACACTGAGACGATCTAATTAGCATGCCTGGTGTCTCCAAAATTGAATTCAACCTAAGAGTATGCTATTAAAGGATCCCACATTAGACAGGAAAGTAATTTGAAATGACTGAGCTATCTGCACAAACACCTTAATGTTACTCTAATGGGCCCAGAAAAAGGATGACATCAAATACAGTTAAAAGGAATTTAAGTTTAATTGCTGCCTAATAAAATTATTAGTACATTTTCCTAACCATAAAGCCATTTCACAGTCATGGATAAGATTTTGCAATCTGATAAATGATCAACCGTAATTTGCTGCTGTAGGTCCTTATTTATTTTGTTATATTCTTCCCTTGCAGAAACATTAGCTTGGATGCCGGCTAACTGTTGGTCTCTCAACACCTGAGCTGGTTTGGCATGGTGGCCCTTGTTAAAAGAGCCAATGGACACAAAGTCTCACTGTCCACTTGGCATCTGAAATGACACGCTTCATGGTGGAGGCTGGTCACCTTCCAGCTTTCAGTTTGCACTGGAGTGTGTTGACCCGGCAGGGTCACTGCTAGAGGATGCCTTTGTGAAAATTACAAAAAGGAGCCTTTTATGGATGGTCAAATTAGAAAAAGGCATCCTTTTTGGGGCCACCAGCTTGATAAGCAGAATGGGGACTGGATTTCAGCTAAGAGTGCTAGAGGCTGGGCATGGTGGCTTACGCCTGTAATCCTAGCACTGTGGGAGGCTGAGGCAGGAGGATCACTCAAGGGGAGGAGTTCCATGCCAGCCCGGGCAATAGCTCCATCCCATCCATCTCTACAAAAAAATATAAAAATTAGCCTGGTGTGGCGGTGTACTCCTGCAGTCCTAGCTAGTTAGGAGGCTGAGGCCAGAGGATCGTTTGAGCCCAGGAGTTGGAGGCTACAGTGAGCTATGATGAATCCACTGAACTCCAGCCAGGCGACAGAGCAAGACTCTGTCTCAAGAAAAAAAAAAGTGCTAGAGGCCCCTCTCCACTTGGGAGACACAGGAAAGCAAGTGTGAGACTCAGAGAAGAACAGAGGTGTGTCTAGAACTGCCTGGAGACTCACAGCAATTTATAAGTCACCGATTTTGAAGCTGTCACAGTTGGCTCATGGATAGAACCATCACATTTCCCAAGCACCCCTGGACAATTCTGATTTTAGCCTGTTCAATATAGCTTTGTCCTTCCATTCAAAAGTAACTTAAACATGCACATCTAAATTTGATTTCATTTAAAACAATCTTCATGAGCGTTATCATTATTAAAAAAAAAAAAACCCACAGACGAGGGGAAAAAAAATCCTTTGTCAGACCAGAAGTGTCATTTTAGCAAATACAATAGGAGTCAAGAGAGGGGAAGAGAATTAAAATGTACCAAACAGACTGTGCCGACAAGGTCTTGTCACTCTTCTCACTGTCGAGATTAGAGCACCGAGGCCAGGGCCCAGCGAGCTGGGGTCAGGCAGCTTGTACGACAAGGGGAGGTTTTGATCCCTGGTCTGTGGGACCACGTTGCCCTTGGGCCTTTTCCCACTTTACACTTGTCCCCAGGAACAATCTCTCATGTTCCAAACTTTCTCATTTTCTTCATCCTGCCAACCCCTTGAGGTCCTGTTCATTGCTAAGCTCTCTACTTAACTCGCCATAAAACTTTTTATAGGGCAGAAAGTTATAGGTTATTGGCTGGAAAGGTAGTTGGAGGACATGGATGGGCCCTGCCTGCTGCCCGACCTCCTGCCATCAGCAGTGGAACCTGCATTGTCAGAAAGGGCTCCCGGCTGTTAAACGCTGAGCTCCAAAAAGACTAAACTACTACAGAAGTGGAAACGACACATATTTCATCCTTTGTAGTGGGAAAGTCATCTGGTGTAGCTTTCTTCCCCGTGTGCTAGTGGCCTTTATATTCAATGGTGCAAGGAATCTAGTTGAGAATTTTCTCAGATCTACAGCAATCTTTTTCCTTCTGGAGTTCATGTCTATAGGAGGGGTCCTGACCCCAGGGACTTCCAGCTGAGAGCTACCTGGGGCCCAGCGCAGGGCCGTGTTAAGTTCTGACAACTAACTGGTGCCTTGTCCAGGGCACATGGCCAAGAGGAGTTGACCAACTGAGGGAAAGCTTATTTCACCATGAAAGCTCATCACCTGGCTCATATCTAAAGAAAAATGTATTCATTCAAAACATTTAATTAAGCCCTGATGTGCACCAGGTACAGGGGGAGAAAATGAAGAAATCAAAGACAATCAAGACACACGTTCTTTCTGTCTTTGAGGAGTTCACATACTAGTGGGGGTGAGAAGGCAAACATATCCGACTCACTTGTTCATTCATTCAATAATGGGCATTCACCATGTGTCGGCTCCTGGACTTAAAAAGATAAAGACATAGTCCCTGTGCTCAGGGGCCTCTCACCCTGTTAGGGCAGACAGATCATAATCACGGGAAACATAACAGACGTCAGATTGGAGTTAAAACCGGGGCGCTATGGGAGCACTGTGCGGCAGCATCTACATTAGGCAGATGGTCAGGGAGGACTTCTTGGTGGAGATGATGTGTTAGGGTCCGAAGGTGCTAGCCAGATGACACGAGTAGAACGGGCACTGCACGTGGGAGGAAGTGCAAGAGCAATGACAAAAGAGGGGCAGGCAGTGAGTGTGAAACATCTGCGGAGGAAGCTCTAGGAGCAGTGAGTAGAGAGGCAGGGGGAGACGAAGGCAGAGTGAAAGGGCTGGGTTCTAAGGGGTTTTGTGTATTTCACTGACTAATTTAAAGTTTATCTTGGACTTTTTGAGGAACCATTGAGAGATTTTAGGTAAAGGAGGTAGGGTGATGGTCTTATTCTGGTTTGCCCAGAACTGTCCTGATTTTAAAACTGAAAGTCCTACATCCTGGGAACCCCCGCAGTCCTGGGCACACTGGGATGGCAGGTCACCTACAGTGGAGGGGCAGGGAAGATCACCATGGAAACCTCATGGAACAGGCAATGGAGGGGTAAGATGGAAGGGCACAGATCTGTAAAGAGTCCATTGCATTCATTCAGGCAAAGGATGAGGAAACCATGCGTGAATCAAGGCAGTCAGCAGTGAGGACCAAGAGAGGGAACGGATCTGAAACAGGAAGTAGAGACAAATACATTTAATCACTTTTTTACTGGGGGAGAAAAAGGAGAAAAGGACAGAGTCTAATTTAAATTTCTGTTTTCTGGCTTGCTTATCAATTAGCATCATAAAAGAGATTTTTTTAAAAAGTGCTATTGTTGGAGGTGCAGAAGAGGAAAGCAGACTTATAGCTATCACACCCCTTCTATGACCAGGTGTCAACCTGGGTGCTTTATATAAAGTATCTCATTTAATCTGCATAAAAATGATGACAGGGGAGAATGTTAATTCTCCTCCATTGTAGATGAGGAAACTGGGGTTCACTGAGCCTAAGTAACTCACTGAAGGTCACATAGCACTGGCATTCCCAGTCAGCCATGTCTCATCCAAGGCCTTCTGTTCTTTTAGTCTCCACCCTCTGTCCCCCACCCTAGGGCAGGGCAGAGGAAATGGCAGCTGAGCTAGTCTTTGCTGGAAGTTGCCATTTATCTAAATGGAAAGAGGGAGAGAAGGGAACAGCATGTGCAGCTTGCAAGGACATGAATGAGTATGGACTGTTCTGGAAAACCCAAAGAATGTCTTTTGCTCTGTCTGCCTGGGACAATAAATAAATGCATGTGCATGTCAGAGTTCATTATTCTTGCCCCTTTTATGTAGAACATCTATAATGATGGTGAAATGCTGTGTCACATCTTAACCCGCTCAATGGATTTTAATTGCCCAAGTAAGATAAACAAAAATAAACTGAACAATGCTTTCTTCATGGTTTCCAATCTGTTTGCAAATCCCAGTGGCTTGCCAGTATTTCCCAACACACAGCTGCCTGAGTCATGGTGCAATGAACGGAAAAAAGGAGATCGGTGCAAGTAGAGACCACCACACCCTGCATTTTATTTTCCTTTCACGAGTTCTTTTGTTTAAGGACAATGAACTGGTGCAAAAGTGCTGCACTCTTGGAGGTGTAATTAAAATGGAAGTGGCTTCCTTCTTCCTCAGTGATTCAAGTCGTTGAAATTAATCATCATTGGGCCAGTCTAGCCGGCTGCCACGGTCTCAATAGGAAATGTATCGCAAGGTGTCTGCTGCAGTAGCTGCAATTAAAATCTATTGAGCGATGGAATAAAATGAATCAGACACTTGCCACAATAGCAGAGGCGCTGGATAAATGAGGGAAGTGTAATTAACAGATAACTTAAAATGGGGCTGGGGGCTTCCCGTAGCTTGACACTTTAGTGCTTTGTATGGGAACCATCTGATGGTGAAAAATTACTTTACCAACTGTAGCCGTGATTTATTTAGGCATTTATTGTATTTATAACCGACTGCTTGTGTATGATGGTTCAGTCTCAGAAATATCTATTCTCATTTCCTTGCAGGGTATGTAACTATTTAATCCTAGGAATTAAAAAAAAAGCAGGCTGATTTCATTTGTTTTCCCACCCGTGGACTGGGGGTGGGGATTGGTTGTAAATTGAGACTAAGTTTGAGTAGGATTTTGTGTTGTTTCTCGCTGCTAAACCCTCATTTAATTGAAGAATTGTGTGTGGAATACAATAATCTATGAGAGCAAATGACCCTTCCCCAGGCACTTGAGACCAAAGCATGTGTGTGTGGGTGTCTGTGTGTGTGTGTTTTAAGACAACGTAGTAAAGAAAAAAAGTCAGAGAATCTTTGATTTAAATATACTTCATGTGACAAGTACCTCGAAAGGGAATAAGAACAAGTCTCTCGATCTCTGAGATACTTTTAGAATTCTTATCTATGCCAGTTAGAATTAAGTTTGACTGCATATAACCTAGAAACCTCAAATACCATAGCTTAAAATAAGAATTGAATTTTATTTTTCTCTTATGTCAAAAAGTTTGTAAGTGGATAGTCCAGGGGACAAAGAGTGGTATGATCTCTCCAGGTAAGGACTCTTTCTGGAAATAGCACACATTATTTTTCTTGCATCTCATTGGTTAGAACTTAGTTTCATGGCTATGGCTAACTCAAGTGAAGCCGGGAAATGGGGCTTTTATTCTGGGTGGACATGTATCCAGCCGACAATTGGCATCATATTAAAAGGAGTGGGAGAATTGATATTGGGATATACCTTAGGTGAACTTGATAATGGAAACTTAAACTTATCCATGGATTTTCTCTGAGTTTCTGCCATTTCAGCACAGCCAGTAAGTCCTTCCTGGTATACGTTATTCGGATGAACAAATCTGTTTTCAGAGTTAATGGTTAACAATGGCCTAAGTTGTAGCTCCTCTGCCTTGTCCACTCAACCTCATTTGTGCCAGATAAAATACTGGACATCTTAACAGTTTTTCCAGAAGTCATGATACTTAGCCCTAAAAGGTGACCATCAGGTAATGCCCAGAGGGGTCATTACTGCTATTGTGAGGTGGAGGAGAGTTCTTGGAAGATAGATGCTTCCCAGGCTTTAGAGCATGAGCCCCTGCTGTAAATAAGGGAACATCTGTGCTGGGAAAAGGAGGCTTTATGGGTGTGGGGGTAACCAGGGCTGAAGGGGGAGAGAGGATCGGGGAGCCCCTTTCTCAGGAATCAGTATGGAGGGCAGCAGTCCAAGGGAGCATTTGGTTTTCCCCATCACGTCATGGGCACAAAGAATGGTAGCTCAGGAACCAGAATTCAAGAATGTTGTAAGTGTCTGGAATCCTTGTCATTTTTCTGCATGTGTCTTTCTCTTCCCCCCATCTCCATAATGATGACAGTAAAATCCTTAAATCATAAGGAGCTCACAAGAATATCCTCAGAGTCAATGAGAGAGGGAGTGTGGGGTGCCTGAACCCAGACCTTTGCCAGGTTTTGGGGGAGAATTTGGAGGACTTGAGGGAAATCATCAGTTCTGGAAAGAAAGGAAAGTGGGCTGAGTTTCAGGAGGCTGGCTGGAGAGAAACAAGGAGAATGGCAGTGTGGGGTGCTGACTGAGAGGCATGCAGCAGCAGGCTGTGACACAGCCTGCCACCAGCCCCCAACTTCCATGACGAGGGATGCAGGTAGCGTGTGGTAAACATGTGGGTTGCAGATTCTGATGACCTGGATTTGAATTCTGTGCCTATCATTACTATCTGTCAGCCTGTGGGTAGGTCATCTCACTCTTCTGAGCCTGAGTTTCAAGTATAAAATGAGGATAATAATAGCCCAACTTCACAGGGTTCTGAAGATTCACTTAAATGATTCATGTAACATGTTTAACAGTCTGGCACTTGGTGACACACAAAAAGTTCACTGCTATTATTATTAAATTTGGGTAACATCACAGATAGGTGAAGAAGCTATTTTTAATCATTCTGAAATTATGCCAATGAATGTGAGGATGAGTGGTAGCAAGGAAGGTGACTTCAAAACGACATAGATTCAATCCAGGCTTGAGCAAAATAATGGTTTTTGTTAGTGGTGCTGCAGAAGCTCTCTTGACCGTTTCACCTCCTTGCAAGCACCAACCAGTGCTTGTCATGCTACAACAATGACAGAGCCCATGGAGGTGAGTGTTGAGCCGTGTGGCCACTCTCTGCTACGGGGCAGCGCACTCCGGCTCATGCAGTAAACTTGTATATTTACTATTAATAAGAGTAAGTTGCATTTGTTCCCAAACCTTCCTACGCCAGTTATTAGAGCACAAGCCCCCTGTGCTATAAATATTATAATATTGTATTTATATAATTTAGTTAATTTTTTGAAATCGATGAGATATGAGTGTTATTTATGACTGCTTTGAAATGACTCAATAGAGGCAAGTTGCTGAAAATATTGTTGTGTAATGAAGTGAGAGCAAGATAACTGTAAAAGATCAGGAAAAATTGTAAGAATCAGGGATTCTACACTCAGCTACACTCAGATTGCTCTGTAAGCATTTTAAATACTAGATCCATTTTCAAGATGCCTAAACTGGAAATCAGGGGTGATGAATTATTGGCATTATTTATATATGTGGTTGAAAGTACACTTATTTGAATTAAGTTAAAATAAAATATGTGACATATTGATGCATTATTTTTTATAATTTCCTGCTTTAGCACATTCTTTTTTACAGTAATCAACTACTACTCCCAATTGAGTTGGAATGGAGGGCATCTACCAAATTAAACATTCATATATATACATTGGTTGATGCTCAATATATAGCTACCACACTTCATTTTATGTTTTCAGAAAAATCTTGATTATTTCAATATACAAATTGTCCCTTGCTTACCATAGTTCAACTTGCAATTTTTCAACTTTGCAGTGGTGCAGAAGCCTTATGCATTCAGTAGAAACTGTACTTTTAGTACCCATATGACCATTCTGTTTTTCACTTTCAGTATAGTATTCAACAAATTACATGACATATTCAGCATTTATTATAAAATAGGCTTTGTGTTAGATGATTTTCCCCAACTGTAGGCTAATGTAAGTGTTCTGAGCACATTTAAGGCAGGCTAAGCTACAATGTTCAGTAGGTTAGGTGTATTAAGTGCATTTTTAAATTATAATATTTTCAACTTATGATGGATTTATCAGGACATAATCCCATTGTAAGTCAAGGGGTATCTGTAACTCCTTTTCAAAGGCAACAAGAAAATTTTTAATAATGCCTGTTTCACAGCTAATAGCTCATAAAATTGGAAAAAGTGGCAACAATTTATGAAATCTTAGCAGTAAGAATCAATTTGAGTCCTATTAGCTGACTACTGTAAGTAATTATTTATTTTAAATCCAAAGGGTTTTTTCTCAGTCTTAAGAGTTTGAATATTTGGAAAAATCATCACCCAATTTTCTCAGTATTTATGGCAACAATTTAGCAAGTCTGTCACTCATATGTAATAGGTATCAATAAGTCTAGACTTAAATGAGGATTGAAAATTCTAGAACTTATAAATATGATACCTGAAAACAAAGCTCCAGGAAGCTACACTGAGTTAAAATTCAGGAGCAAGTGGTTCTTTGTAGTGGGGTTGGGTGAGTGAGAAGTTGGACACAGAAAAAGAGTGTTATGAGTGGTGAAGAGACTTCCCAGCAGCATTCAGCCCAGAGGAAAGCCTGCAAAAGTATCAGAGCATTATAACCCCTTTTCCATTGCAGAATTTTGCCAAGGCACTCACTCCCACTGAAGGAAGTCACACCTGGTGTAATACTGCATTTTCCAATGTAAATTAAGAATGGAAACAAATATTAATATCAAGAGATATAACTGAAGGGGAGAACTTTGAGAAATTACAGACAGAAAGGCATAGAGTTCTCCACACTTAGCACATTAGAACTGATACCAGAAAGTGGGACTGGGTTGAAGACACAGATCAGGATGAGGTCAGAGACAGAGTTGTGTGTAGGAGACACAGAACCCAAATTCTTAATGAAGATAGGCTAGTTTCACCTTCAACAATGATGAACTAGCTTGTATCAGACCAACAAACTACCAAGAACAACTAGAAAAAATGAATAAAACAAAACAAAACAACTTGGTTTAACGTACTGGAAAGCTCTTAATGAAGCCAGGACTTGAAGGCCAAGATCCTGGAGAGAAGGGAAACGCATAGAGGTGAGTCAGATATTCCAAATTGCTTTTCCCCTTTAGGCTTTGGCTTTTTCACCAGCCATACAAGGCTACGAGGCAGAGGAGCTGAGCATAGCTTTTGTTAGTCTCACAGGACCATGCAGAGAAAATGACTTGAGCCAAGATCCTGAGGAGAAAGGAAGGACAGAGAAGTGAGCTCCACATTTGGCACTACTTTTCCTTCTGAGGCAGTTGCTGATTTATAAAAGTCATGGTGAATAAAGTTTGCAATTCTGAGTAGAAATTAGTGGCTAAGAGGTTAAACAGAGCTTTCAGCAGCCTCAGATTTTAGGAAGATTAAAACTTGGAGTTAGAAGGAAGAGACACACTGGCAAGCACACAGGCTTTCAGTGAGGAGCCCTGAAGAGCTAACCCCATGGGAGAAGAGTGAACCATACATAAAACAGCGCTCACAAAAACTGAAATATAGATTCAAAACAGCCCAACCTAAAGCTTGATTCAAGTGATGTGTCATACTCTAACTGCCTGCTAGAAGTACAAGTAAATCTTCTGTGAAAGGTAATGTCATACAGAGCCTCTACAATTTTTCATACACATGTCTGGCATTCAATATAATATGAGGAGACATACCAGGAAACAAAACCATGAAAAACAAAACAAAACAAATAATAGAAACAGACCCACAGATAACCTGGATATTGTAATTATCAGACCTATGATTAACTAAAAATAACTATGATTAACATGTTCAAGGAGATAGAAATCAAGGTGGAGAATTTTAACAACAAATTGGAATTTATAAAAAAGAATCAAATGAAAATCCTAGAACTTATAAACATGATACCTGGAATTAAGAACTAACAGGTTTAAGAGCAGTTCAGACCAGCAAAGAAGAGGATTAGGAAATACCTACAATATAGAAAGGAAAATGATGATGAACATAGGAAAAAAGCATAAAAAATACATAGGAAGTGATGACAAAATTGAACATATGTATAACTTGAGTTCCAGAAGAAGGGGAGAGAGAATATTGGGCAGAACCAATGTTTGAAGAAATAATGGCCGGAATGTTCCAAAACTGGCAAAAGATATCAAGCCATGGATGCAAGAAGTGCTACAAACCTAAAACAAAACAAAACGAAACAAAACAAAAAACTAACAAAAACCATGCCTAAGTATGTAGCAAAATTGCTGAAAACCAGAGACAAAGACAAAGTTTTAAAAGCAGCTATAGAAAAAGATATGTTATCTTCAAACGAGCAACAGTAATACTGACAGATGACTTCTCAACAGAAATGATAGAAGCCAAAGAGAGGAATGACGTCTTTAAAATATTGAAAGAAAATAATTGTCAACTTATTTTTAAAAATCCTTCAAAAATGAGGGCAAAATAAGACATTTTGGACAAACAAAATGAGAATTCTTTGCCTGCAAATTCTCAGTAAAAGAAATGCTCAAGGAACTCTTCAGGTAGAAAAGAATGATCCCAGAAGGAAAATGGACAAAAAGAAAGGAAGAACAATGGAAAGGGCAAATATATGGGTAAAGCCAAATGAATATGGATTGAACAAAACAATACTAATAATGTCTTGCACAGTTAAAATATATGTAAAATTTAATTATTTGGTAACAACTACTTAAGGTGACAGTAGGGTCAGGGGAATTAAAATGTTCTAAGGTCTTTGTGCTGTCCAGGAAGTACCAAAAGTATATTGGATGCCAGTATATTAGATGCCAATAAGTAAAGGATGCATGTTGTAGAAGTATTAATAGAAGAATGTAAAACTATCATGCTACTGGAGGTTGGAATTATAAAATAAAGATCTAAACCAGGCCATACACATGCCCTGCAACAAATACTGCTGTTGTCTTAGGGCCCTAATTTGGAGGGCTTGGGGGTTAACCTCAGACCTCAGACTCACTTCTTTGTATTTTATATGTACTTGCCATATATATATATTTGCTCAAGTTTGGCATCACTAATATGCATAGGGTGAGTTTGGAATTACTGGCAAATTCATCTGAGAATGAAAACCCTTTGGACATTGGTACAGAGGAAAACTTCACCTCAAAACACCCAACCATGCTTTCAGTCATGATCATAGATCATAAGCCAGGTAAACACACCCTTTATATTTGCTTTGATTCTTGAACACATTCTGTGAAGAGGTCATTACATTTTAAAGAATAAATTCATTTTGCTCCAGATAATATGTTTGTACCTGTCAGTTCTTCTTTGTTAAATGTCTGCACCTATGAAATCCTATGAAATAATTAGTCTCTGTATCATATTATGGAGAAGCAAATAGTCTCTCCTTCCCTATGCCTCACAAAAAAAATTCCCAATAAGAATCAGATGTGTTTCCATGCATTTAAAGACTATTTCAAAAAAGATTCCGGTTCCCCCAACGCTACCCCAGAGAGCTGCTCTTAGGAGCTGTAGCTATCAATGAACAGGCTGCCCATAACATGCATGGATCAATGCTCTTTAGAATAGCAATGGCTTGCCAGTTAATAGGCTTTTGATTTTCTTTACCCATTGATTAATGAAGCTTTTGCTTTTGAATAGAAAGATAAATTAAGAAGTACTGTAACTGGAGCCTACCGGGAAATAGGCTGTAGTCTGTAGAACTGGTGGTAGCTATGGAGACAAAGAGGTAGAACGGCTGACTGCTAAAGCAGTGCTTCTGTCAGGGAACCTGGGGCGGAAGCATTCAACTCAATTCAATAGACACTTCTCCATGTACTATGGGGTACATGCAAAGCCCCACTGGGGAGACAAAGAAGTGAGTCCAAGGCACACCCCAGTGCAGACTGACTCCTACTTTTGTTTTTCTTCCAGAAACAGGAATGGATACCCATAATACAAGGCAGGAACTGGGTCAAATAGGGGTATGAGATGTTCTGGAAGATCCAAGGAGGCAGAAATGATATGCATTTTGGAAGGACCAGGAGATATATCATGACAAGGTGGGGTATGGAAGGCTGGGTGGAATTCTGAGAGATACAGATGGGGAGTGAAAGGTCTTCTAGGGATGGAAGCCTTATCAATTACATGGTGCCAAAAGGACAGGTTATAATTTGGGGTCAGAATCTAAGGAGGCAGCAGACTATTCCTTCATGAGATGGGGCTCATTTCATCTTTTATTTGCATATTTCTATCTTAAAGAAAAGTTGCTATGCTTACATAGTTATAGAAAAATTGGAACTGTGACTTATGGCTTTATTTCTTTTGCTAATTTCATATCCCATGAAGTTTCAGAGGCAATCTAATTTCTTTCCTTCTCTTAGAAAGCATTTTAAGCTGTTGCATGGGGGTATGGAGTGCATTATAACCCAGGAGGATGACATGATGTGTCTCCCACACTGGGTCTTATTCATCTCTGTGCTGGGGTCTCTAGCACGAGGTCTCACTCAGAGCTTTGCACAAAGTCAATGTCAATAATTTTTTGTTGAGTGAATGAATGCCCTGGTCTCTGGTCACTTCCCTGTTCAGAAACCCTCAATGGCTTCCCAGTTCCTACTGGTCTATTTGTAATCTCTGCAGCTTGGTTTTCAATTTCATTCATGAAATGATCCCATCTCTCTTTACAGGCCCATCCCCTACAACTTTATGCATCTTTCACTCCAGGCAAGCTGGACTCCTGGGTGGACAGCTCCTGATGCGATGGAGGGCATCTTGTGTGGGCTACCAGAACTTGTTTTCTTGGGGAATGCCATGCTGACCTTTGGGAGAGATTCAGGAAAACAGAACTGAAGAACTGCATAGACAGGAGGGACATTCCACAGGTGTTCTGACCAGAGGTGGGAGATGAAGGATGCATTCTCAAAACAGATCTGAAGACCAGATGTGCAGTGGCGTGGATTCAGCCCTTGGAACAGCTACCCCATTCAGACAAAGACCCGTACTGGCTGCCTTCCTAAGATGCTGAGTTAATGAGTCCATCCTCAGACACAGAGAAGGTGACAATGAAAACTGCTACTCTGGTCTTGACAGAGTCCAGCAAGAGGAAGACAAGAAAGGAGCTAATTTCTTTTTAGCATCTACTGAGCATTCAAAACATTGAGTTCAATGTTGCTTACGACACCTTCAACTTCCCAAGGCAAGGGTAGACCCTGCTCTGTGTTCCCTGTGCCCTGTACTTGACTTTCCTAGCCCTAATTGTACTGTAATCACCTTTTTTTTTTTTTACAAACTATTACCATTTCAGTATGTAATCAATACATATAATGAAAACATTAATGAGATATTTTCTATTTTTTTAGTTTCATGCTGTGGATTTTTTAAAATTTCATATTCCTCTATTTTTCTTTTATTATTATTTTAAATTTACACAAAGTAATTGTACATATTTGTGGGGTACAGTGTCATATTTCCATACAGGTATACAATGTATAATGATCAAATCAGGGTAATTTGCATATCCATCATCTCAAACATTTCTCCTTTGGGTTGGGAACATTCAAAATCTATCTTTTAGCTATTTGAAAATACACAAGAAATTGTTAATTATACTCACCCTACAGTGCTATAGAACACTAGAACTTATTCCTCTTGTCTAGTTGTAATTTTGTATCTGTTAACCAACCTCTCACTATTTTCCTCACCCCATTCCCCTTTCCAGCTTCTAGTAACCACTATTCTAAATCTCTACTTCTATGAAATCAACTTTCTTAGCTTCCACATATGGATGAGAACATGTGGTATTTACCTTTTTGTCCCTGGCTTATTTCACTTAACATAATGTCCTCCAAGCTCATGTATATTGCTGCAAATGACAGGATTTCACTCTTTTTATGGGTGAACGGTATTCTATTGTGTATATGTACCACAGTTTCTTTCTACATTCATTTGCTGACAGACACTTAGATTGAGCCCATTCCTTGGCTACTGTAAGTACTGCTACAATGAACACTGGGTTGCAAATGTCTCTGACATACTGACCTGTTTCTATGTTAGCCTTTCCCAAGAGACCATGAATGCCTTAAGGAAAAGTGATTTCCCAAATACAGTCATGCATTGCTTAATGATGAGGATACATTCTGAGAAATATGTCATTAGGCAATTTTGTCGGTATGCAAACTTTAGAGTATGCTTACACAAACCTGGGTGGTCTAGCCTATTACACACCTGGGCTATACGGTATGGCCTATTGCTCCTGGGCCACAAATCTGTACAGCATGTTACTCTACTGAATATTGTAGGCAATTGTATTATATAACACAATGGTAAGTACCTGCGTATCTAAACATATCTAAACATAGTAAAAATACAGTATAAAAAATAAAAAGGTGGTACACCTCTACAGGGCAACTGGAAGTTGCTCTGGGTGAGTCAGTGAGTGAGTGTTGTATACTTAGGCTACACTAAATTTGTAAAAACATATATTTCTTTCTTCAAAATTAACCTTTGCTTACTGTAAACTTTTTAATAAACTTTTACATTTTTTTAACTTTTTGACTTCTGTAATAACATATAGCTTAAAACACAAACATATTATATGTTGTATAAAAATATTTTCTTTCTTTATATCTTTATTCTATAAGCTATTCAATTTTTTTCACTTCTAAAATTTTTTGTTAAAAACTAAGACACAAACACACTCATTAGCCTAGGCCTACACAGGGTCAGGATCATCAGTATCACTGTCTTCCACCTCCACATCTCATCCCACTGGCAGGTCATCAGGGGCAATGACACACATGGAGCTGTCATCTCCTGTGATGATAATGCGGTCTTCTGCATACTTTCTGAAGGACCTGCCTAGGGCCATTTTACAGTTAACATTTTCTAATAAGTAGAAGAAGTACACTCTAAAATAATGATAGAAAGTATAGTATATAAATACTCAGCAATAGAAAAACTTCAGCTACAGTATAATTGTTTTTTTTTTTTTTGACAGGGTCTCACTCTGTTGTCCAGGCTAGAGTGCAATGGCATGATCATAGCTCACTGCAACCTCAAACTCCTGGGCTCAAGTGAACCTCCTGCCTTAACCCCCAAGTAGCTAAGACTACAGGTGCATGCCACCACGCCTGGCTAATTACTGTTCTTTCTTTTCCTCCCTCCCTCCCTCCCTCCCTCCCTCCCTCCCTTCCTTCCTTCCTTCCTTCCTTCCTTCCTCCCTCCCTCCCTCCCTCCCTTTCTTCCTCCCTCCCTCCCTCCCTCTCTCTCTCTCTTTCTTTTCTTCCTTCCTTTCTTTACACCTGGCTAATTATTGTTTTCTCCTTCCTGCCTTCCTTTGACGGGGTCTCTATGTTGCTCAGGCTTTCATTATAATCTTATAGGACCATATGTGGTCTGTCATTGACCTAAACTTCGTTATGCAGCTCGTGACTGATGGTGTTTGACGCATGAATGAATGAATGAATGGTCTATGCTAGGTGCATACACCTTTTTTACCACTAGATGGCAAATAGTCATTGAAAAGTCCAGCTCTAAACTGCCACAGAAACAGAATCTGGTGCAAAGTAAATTTTTCAGTACACTGGATGAGTGCATACACCACAGTGACATTTTCAGGGCCGCCTATGCCTCCTCTCTTTTAGCAGAGAGAGAAGAAAGTACCAGAAGGGAAGTCAGGAGTCCTTTGTTGCAGATACGTGCTGCCATTAGCATCTGGACAAGTTAAGTATATTTTCTGCTCCTCAATTTTCTCACCTAAAAAAGCTAGTGGACTACAGCTCTGTTCATCACAAGGATGAGAACAGTCTACCAAGACCACACAATGTGCTTTCTTAAACAATGTCTTTTAAAGATTCCTAAACTTAGATGTTGGTTGGTTGGTTAGCTTCTTTCTTTTTTTTTTTCTCAACTATAAAATAATCACTTTTTGAGCAGACAACATATGAAAACATGGTACAACATTGAAAAGGCACCAAAGAGAATACAGTGAAAGGCCTCCCTCCTTTACTTCCCCTACAATCTCTCAGCTCCCCACCCCAGAGGCAACCACTATTAATATTCTTATGTACCCTTCAAGAGACATAAGCATACATCTTTAAAAAGTTAACACAAATGGAATATGCTATGAATACTTGGCTGCACTTTCTTTTTTAATTAGATAATTTCTCTTGGAAATGTTTAATATCAAAATCTTATTTTTATTTAACTGGTCCCCATTAATTGATATTTAAGTTGTTCCACTCTTTGTGTTACAATGTTCAATAAATACCATGTGCCTATGCGTGAGTATATCTGCATATACACATTCCTGGATATGGACTGCTGGGTCAGAACAATGTGCTCTCCACAGAGTTATACCAATCAGCATTGGCCACAATCTGGGTATGGAAGTGTCTGTTTCCCTATACCTCTGTCAACATATGGTTAATAGATCAAAAACTGTAGTTCTGTTGCATTAATTTTCATCTCTCTGATCGTAAATGAGGTTGAACACCTTTTAAAATATCTAAAACCATCTAATTTCTCTTTTCTGAGACCTGTCCATATATTTTGATCATTTTTCTATTGGTTTGTTGGTCTTTCAAAAATTGACCCATAAGAAGTTCTTTATATATAAAAAAAATTAGCCCTTTGTTTATTGTATGGGCTACAAATATTTTCCCCTAGTTTGTCCTTTATCTTTAAAAATTCTTAATATTTCCCACAATTAAAAAATATTTTTAATTTACTTTATTAATCTTTTATGACCTCTGGGTTTCATGACATGCTTGGAAGAGACTTTGCTGTAGATTATAAAAATGATTCTTTCATGTTTTCTTCTAATGCTTTTATATCTTCATTTTAAAATATTTAAATCTTTGATATATTTAGAGCTTATTTTGGTTCAAGGATTGATCTATGAAGCAAACTGTTTTTTTCCAGTTGCGTCATTACCACTCATTAAATGATCCATTGTTTCCCCAAGTGATATGATACTATGCTTTTTTCATATACTTAATTTACAAATGAATTTGGGTCTATTTCTGCCTTTCTATCAGAGTCTATTGATCTGCCTATTCATGCAATTTTATTTAACATAGTTTTATAATATGTTTTAATGTCTGGCTTGGCCAGTCTCCCCCATCATTATTATTCTTTTTCAAACATTTTCTGGATATTGTTTGACTGTTTAGTTTTCCATTTCCATCGAATCGGCCTGTGTCATTTTAAAAATTATCTGATCTTTTTGAGGCGAGCACGTTAAATTTACAGATTAAGTTATAGAATTTTTTTTGGGGGGGAGTATTCTGTTTCTTATCAAATTTTCCTTTGTTCATTTAAGTATTATTATTTTAAAAGGATACAGTAATATGCGTACCTGGTAAATTCAAGCAGTACAAAAGGGTATGTGGTGAAATGTGAATGAACCTTTTCATTCTGACCCGTACTGTCTCAGTTTGCTCTAGAGGCAACGAGTTTCCGGTGTGTGTTCCTGGAGATATTCCATCCATATAAAATTCTATATGTGCATATAATCATTTCACTCTGACCCACCTACCTTTGTTCCCAGATGGCAACAAGCTATACACAATGTTCTGCTTTTTCCCACCTAGCAATATATACTGGGAACATTCTATATCAGTCCATGCAAATCTGCCGTGTTCCTTTTCATAGCTGCGCGGCATTTGACTGGGTAACTGCAGCCAGAATTTTTAATAAGTCCCCTATTGATAAAAAATTCACTTGTTTCCACCTCCTTTTTTTTTTTTTTAAAAAAAACAATGTTGTAGTGAATATCCTTATATACTTTTGTGTGAGAATATTTCTAAAAGATAAATATCCAGATATGGAATTACTATTGTCAACATATAAAGAAAATGTACACACAGCAATGTCAATGGACTTAACACTACTGAACTGTACACTTAAAAATGGCTCAGATACTAGATGTTCTTAAAAAAACCACACTTAAAAAAAGCAAGTGTATAATTTTGATAGTTATTGCCAAATTTCCCTCTAAATCTTAAGGTAACTTATTAATTATCCCCCACTTAAATTTGTCTTCTATGTGCAATATCTCAGCTCACTTACGATAAAAACAGATTTTTAGCGAGTTAAATGATCTGTAAGTCTTGAATAAAATTGTCCCCCATTTCTTGCCTACAGAGATTCTCAGGAAAGTTCCCAGGGATGGGTGATGCTGTTGTGTAAAACTGTGAAGGTTGGGGCTGCTGCTAAGAGGCAGGCTCTACGCCCTTCCAGCAAAAGCAGCCTGTGCCAGTTTTTTATTTTATTTATTTATTTGAGACAGAGTCTCCCTCTGTTGCCCAGGCTAGAGTGCCGTGGTGTCAGCCTAGCTCACAGCAACCTCAAACTCCTGGGCTTAAGCAATCCTACTGCCTCAGCCTCCCGAGTAGCTGGGACTACAGGCATGCACCACCATGGTCAGCTAATTTTTTCTGTATATATTTTTAGTTGTCCAGCTAATTTCTTTCTATTTTTAGTAGAGACGGGGGGTCTCACTCTTGCTCAGGCTGGTCTCGAACTCCTGACTTTGAGCGACCCTCCCACCACAGCCTCCCAGAGTGCTAGGATTACAGGCGTGAGCCACCGTGCCCAGCCTGTGCCAGTTTTATTAAAGAACAATATCACTAAACCACTCTGGCTGCTCGTCCTGCTGTGATTTGGATTTGTTTGAAGACTCAACCAAAAGCAAACAAGAGGTTTCCTATGACTCAAATCATACCTTTCAAATAATGTTTTAATTTTTTTGTATCAAGTGTCTTTGAGACTCTATTTAACTCCTTTCCCTATCCTTCCCTAAGTATCATTTCATTTTCATCAACTGCAAGTGCCCACTTACACACAGGACATGGAGGAAAGCCCTGAATGAGCAGGAGAACAAAGGAGGTACGTGTAATCATATTGAATGTAAACCAAATACAACTGGGCACCCCGGGAACTGTTTGCAACAGGATGACACACCTAATAAATTACCCAATCTGATTCCAAGAAGCTTTGAAAAGTATTATAGGTCTGTATGTTTCTTGAGGAGGAAGCAAAGGGAATATTAATGTCACACAACGTTCTGCAAAGTGTACTGCTAAAAATTCTCTTCTGATGTCTCCTCTTTTAGAAAGCAAATTTACTAAAAGTCTTCTTTGGACCTTTCTCTCCCCAATCTCTACTGCAAATGGCAGCTGCTTAAATACGTCTCTTCTCACTCCTTAACATTCTAATGCCATCTCAGCCTCCTGGCCTGACTTCTCCCCTCCCTTCTCCCTTTTCCTGTCTTTATTCTCAGGTGGCTTTTATCTAGCACAATTTACTTCTTTCAAGTGTGTTCCCCGCTCAATAAAACTGAAGCATCTTCTTAGAAGGTGGGAGGAAGAAAATATTATAAATCCTTCCAATTTAATTTTTTGTCCCAATTAAAGGGGTAAGAATGGGCTCATATTCCAAGACAAGCATTGTGCATGCATTATTTCATAACCAACATATAGAGTTCATATTCTCATTATCATCATTTTGCACATTTTGCAAATGAAGAATGTAAGACTCTGAGGTTAGGTGATCTACTCAAGGTCAAAGACCTAGGAAGCTACCTTAAAGCTTACCTACTTGCTCTGCATGGATTTCATGATCCTTAAGGAACAACACGAGGCAGCAGGTGGCAAGGGTAAATAAATGGCCTTCACAGTGCTCTAGGCCCCCATATCCTTTCTCTGATCTCTGCCTTTCCAAATCCTTGTGCTTAGGTCTAGTAATGTCTCCTGGCCCCACCTCCATTGCTGAACCAATCTCTAGTCCCAGCATTTTGCCACCCAGTGGGTGCAACTCTGCATCCTGGGTTTCTGCTGACCTCCCTATCTTCTCTCTCTCGTGCCCCTCCCTTCTACAGGACTGACATCTTGCCCTGAGTTCCTGTCCTTTGGCTGGGGCTCTGCAACTTAGTCTAATTTTTGCCTGTCCACTGTTGCCCTCAAGTGTTATTTTACCTTCTACCTTCAATTCCCTTTGTAGTGTAAACTGCCCTGCCCACAGCCCCTGTATGCAGTTACAGGTGGGGTGGCTCTTCACATGGGGGTGGCCACTGATTGGACTAGGGGTCGACAGCAGACGCAGGGGCATCAGTGCACAGGCTGTCCAGTGACCAAATTGTCTTTCCAGTATTTCAACTAAGAGTCACCAAAACTGCTCAGTTGGCTGTGGGAAGTCAAGGAGGAAGAATTGTACGGCCACCATTTGGAGCCATGTGCAACGTCAGTAGCAAAGGCAGCAGTCTATTGAGGAAGCATGGGGGAGATATTCACATAGAAGAGCAAAGGCCACGTGACTCTGGGGCCGATATGGGGGAGGAGGAGAGAAACAGCGATCGTCTCAGCCTGATGCCCTCCAGTTCCAGCTTTCATGAAGGTTTTTTGTACTCTGTACACACTTGTGTTCTCATGGGCCCTACTTTCTCACTGCAGTAAAGTTTCCTTTGTTCCTGAGTTGGTTTGAATGGGTTTCTGTTACTTATAATAAAAGAGGCCTCACTAGACCACCTCCTGCCTTAGGTTGGGAGCCTTGTCCATGTTTGCGCCCCTTGGCTGGTATCCTGTCACATGCAGGAATGTGTCCCACTGCTGGCTGCCCGTAGGCCTTGCTCAGGAGGTGGCATTGAACAAAGTCCTGTGAGCTTCCTGAGAAGCCGGTCCAAGGAAGGGAGGGAGCACACAGGAAGGAGCTGGAGTGGGCAGGGAGTTTTACCGCAGCTCCTTTTTTATTTGAAGGTGCTGTTCTTATCCTGACATTGCTTACGGTCAACTTTGGGACCATGTCAGGGCGCACTGGGAGATGACACTGTTGAGGTGGGAGGGGCAGGGCGAGGCGGGGCCTGGGGTAGAGAAGTAGTTGGAGAAGGTGTTAACGGAGCTGTGGCCTCACCCTCTGGGCCTTCTCAAGCTGAGGAATGACCTGATGAACCTGAATCATCAAATGTTCTAGCTCCCGCGAGGGCTCTTAGGTCTTCGCACCAACCCCTCATTCGACTGATGAGGATGCAGAGACTCAAAAATGAAAACCTAGTAATGATAGCTCAGGCTTTGCTCTAAGCACTTGACACTTCTCAGTTCACTTAATCATCATAATATCTCCATGAGGTTGGCACTATTGCCACCCTCATCTCATAGAAGAGGAAACCAAGGTACAAAGGGATTAAGTAACTTGCCCAAAGTCACACAGCAAATAGGTGACGGAGCCAGGATTTGAACTCAGGAAATCCTGATTCAGAGCCAATCCTGTTAGTCATTATACAGCACCACTTCTCACAAGCACAGAAGATCAATGAAGATTTATTATAATAAATAAAAGCTGGTTGCATCTGTGTGTGCGGTTTTCCCAACTAGATGAGGCAGCATGTCACAATTCATGGAAAATACTAGAAATCAGGCAATAGTTTTAATTAGAGAAAAGTGATTAAAAGTTTAGAAAACTTGTAAAAAATCAAGAAAATGTTATCTCCCATGATTTAAAGGAGAAGAGAAAAGAAAATTCTCAAACCCTTTCTTCCAGTTCCCAGAGCAATATAAACTGTTTCAACTTTAAAGAAAAAGAACACCTGCTTGTGTGTTGCTCCTCATGCCATAGGTGGTGTGCTAATCCCGCTGGCTGGTTTAAGTAATCCTCCAAAGCAAGGCTTCCTGAAGATGAAATAATCAATGCCTTTATTAGAGTCCATCATTACCTGACCCCTATGGTCAGGGAAGCCTTGAGTCTAGCAAAATATAAAAGCTGGAGTGGTTTTTCTAATGCATTTTTCATGATTAAGTGGCTATTCAAAGCTTACAATTTTATGTAAGAGACATTCGTGGTTTGCTTGTCAATTAATCAGTTCAGATATTTGTTAGGTGCTAGAGGTAACAGGTGGGTATGTGGAAATGTGGAAGCCCGATGAAAAAGGTTCTCTCTCATTCTATAAACACATAGAAATGCTGGACAAAATGTAGCAAATTTTTAAAAAATATATAACTGGGTTTAGAAAAATTTCCCAGATGCCAAAAATGGGGAGGAAAGTGTAACCTAGAACAGTAAGCCGGAGCTGGTGCAAGTGAGCTTTTGGACTGCGGTAGGGGCCCCAGAAGCCAGAGGCAGGGGTTTTAAAGCCCTTGCATGGAAAGAGGGGGACATCTGGAGCAGATGTGCAATGCAGGAGGGAACCCCTGCATAAAGTTGCATGTTTTGAAGAGCAGCCTTGTTTGTGAACAGCAGATGAGAAAACATTCCATCAATCATTTGGGAACATGGCGAGGAAGCTTGCCCTCTCTCTGTTCAGGGCACCTTCAAGAAATGGAAGCCTCGGCCTCCCACACGTTTAAGTGCAGAGTCCAGATGTGCACTAGCTGTGCAGTGGGCAACTCCAAGCTGAGAAATGACACAGAAAATTGGGTGGGACCAGGAGAAGAAAATACAAAGTCACTCTGTGAAGCCATTATAAGTTGAGCCTTTTTTCCACAGGAAAAAAAGAAAAATCCACTGAAGATGAACAAACAATCCAAGACCAGAGGAAACTAGTGATGGGGAGAGAGCAAGTTCAATGAAAAGGAAAAATAGTCCCAAAGATCCTGAGAAACAGAATAACCTGAAAGAGACAATTAGACATGGTTAAAATCATTGAAGAGATAAAAGTAGCCATAATGAAGGAATAGAATGTTATGGGAAGAAGCAGAGGAGGATTTGAAAAGAACTCCAGCAGGGAGTAAAACCAACAAAGTGCCTTCCTATCATGTGTCTGCATTTCCCCAGCGGAAGCACTGATTCTCCTAAAGAAATAAGTACCTTATATAGAAATAGTTATGTATGTATCTGCCTCTCCCACTCAGTCTGTGAATTTCTTCAGAGTAGAGATAAAGTGGTCCAGCCTTCAACCCTCCAGTCTCCTTTTGTGCCACACCAGTCTTTGCTTAGTTCTTCAAGCACAACAGGCTATTTTCTGCCCCAGGGCCTTTGCACATGCTGTTGTCACCATATAAATGATTTTCCCCCATACTTTTCTTTTGGGCTCCACCTTCAGCGTCACTCCTCAGGGATACCTTTCCTAACCACCCTTCTCTACTCCTAATCCTCTTTATGTCACCACAAACCCTGTTTGTGTCTTTTCGCTTTCCACAATTTGTAATTATTTAACTATTTTTTTTTACTTGTTTTCTCTGTCTCTGCTATTAGAATGTAGCCTCATGAAAGGAGGGAGTTTTCTTGATCTCTGCTGCATCTCTAATGTCTAGCATGTGGTAGGTGTTGAGTAATCAAATGAATAAATTAGTAAGTTCAACAAATATTTATAAAGTTATTGAAGGAAAAATTACATACTCAAGAAACATTTATGAAGCAACCAACACTATGGCAAGCTCAGGGGACACAGTAATGGGAAGGGCAGCTTTAAACCTTGCAGTTTAGTGAGGGAGAGACATCAAACAAATATATTAATAGTAAGTGTGATGCTGGTCACAATAGGGAAGGTATAGGGTGCTGTGAGAGCACTCGGCAAGTAGACAATTTAGTACAGAATCAGAGAAGGCCTCCAGGAAGAAGCAACCTTTAAGCTGAGTCTGAAGGATGAATAGGAGTTCACCAGTTAGACAGGAGTTGGAAGATGCTCCAGCTGAGAAAAGACCCAGACACAAGAGGGGCAGAGCTCTTTGGAGAGACACAAAGCGGTTCTGCAAGGGCAAAGCTTAGAGCTGCAGCAGGAAATAAGAATGGAGAGGTAAGACAAGGCCAGATCATGGAGGGTTTTCACGCTATGATAAGGAATTTGAGCTTTATCTTAGGGTCAAAAAGGAGCCATTCAACATCTTAATTGGGAGAGTGGCATGAGCTGATTTGTGTTTTGTAAAACACTCTCCCCGGGGGCAGAGTGGATAACAGGAAGAGGATTAGAGGCAGGGACATCAGAAGGCCAGTGAAGCAACTTGGCAAGAGATGACAGTGGCATATACAGGGAGGTAGTAATAAGGTGGATGGAACTGGACAAATTAAAAAGAGAAGGCAGATGGTGGGGTGCAGGGAGAATCAAGGATGGCAGGCACCTGGTTTATGAATAACTGGGTAAACGGGGTACCATCTTTGGGACAGCATCCAGCAGAGAGCCAGATACCTAGTAAACATGCCAGAAATGTGTGCTTGCTGAAGTGGAAACGGTCTTGGTGGGATGAATTGTTTTCATAACAAGTATTTATCTGCTGACCTCCATTATTCCCATATCTGACCTACAAGTGTGATCTACCATTTCCTACTGCCCCCGCCTGCCTTGGATTACCCATTTGTGACCTTCCAGGCTTTCCATATAGCTCAGTAGTTCCAATTCCCAGTCCCCACTGGCCCCCAGAAAGCATTTGCCTCTGTCTCCCTACGAAGGTGTGAGCCCTTCCCTATTCATTCTGGCCACTAGGGTCATTACTGCCAATAACACTGTTGTAATTTCCCATTAATTTTCTTGGTGTTTTGTAGTTACGGTAACATTAGAACTTATACTCAATGGTATTATTATAAGTTTTCACTACTAATGGGATTAATATTTTTGTTTATTTGCATTTAAAAGCCATTAGCATAAAATTTACCTCCAACAACACCTATTGTGATTTTTAATGCCCTTGAAACTTGCAGGGAGCAGTAAGTCTGTAATAAGAGAATGCTGGTAAGCATATATCTTTCTTGGGAAAAGAGGGCTTTTTGTTTTCATCATGGTTGGACTTGGGTTCTTTGATAGAGTGATTGCTAGGATATAAGGTATTAAAGGCTGAAAACACTGTGTTAGTTTGTAGATGTTTTCAAATAAGTTCCCAGTTATTCAGAAGACACTTTTATATTCTAGGAGAATTCATATTCTTGCTCCTTTTTATGTTGTTTGTTACCTGTCTTATAGAAAAATATAATAAATTGTGTGCTTGCAGGGAACAATATTTAGAACCATGCATTCTCTGGAAGTGAAGGGACCCTGAAATCACTCTGTCCAACTGACTTTCCAAGGAGCTAGGGAACATGATGCACTGCTGGCAAAGGCCCAGTTTAGAGGGGCCTGAGCAGTTCTCTGTGGGGCAGGGAAGGTGCACAGGCAGGGCCTGCTTCATGGGCAGGCGACCTGTGCAGTCTCACGGGGCCCCATGCTATGAAACAGCAACATCATCTTGAAATTCCTAGCAAGTTTTGAACAAAAAGTCCCACATTTGCAGTGGGCCCTGCATATTACACATGTGGTACTGTGTTCAGGCTTTGGAGCCACAAAGACTTGGGTTTAAGTCCTGATGTTATTCTCTGCTATTGACCATGCCTTGGTTTCCTTATCTGTAAAACTGGGATAATGGTATTGCCTTCTTACACTAGATGTGAGGGGGCTAAAATTAGATGCCCAGCACCCAGGGAGCCTGGAAAAGTGGTGATAAGACACTGAGATTGCTCATTCCCAGGACCCACAATTAAACTTATTATTATAACTACGCCAGGAACACTAGTCAGCTGGGACAGGCGGACATTGCCCGTGTGGTAGCCAAGCCAATCTTAGGCACGCTGGTTAGAAATACACTGAACAAAGAACTTTTTCCTAAGAGGCACATTCTAAAGCTGGGGTCCCATCCATGAGTTTTCAACCTTTCTACTGCCGTGACGTAGGACAGATAACATTCACTGGCACACTAGAGTCCCAGTTTTGTGCAATTTCTGCATGATTCTTTCCTCTCAAGAAACCCAACAAGTGAGACTGCCATTATTATGAAGACGCCCTTGACCTTGATCTAATTTATTTGCAAACTTTAGTATTTCAAGTATTATTTGTGAAAAATGGGTTTCAACATTCCACACCACAGAGCTTGAGAAGCCAGAGGGTCGTAATTCCACCAGGAACGTGGACCATCAGGATCCCAGACAAGGGTTGCCCCCATGACACGCCAGCCAGACAAGCACCAATGTGGGGCCCTCTGCCACTCTGCTGTGGCCCGAAGGAGTAATGTCAATGACGAGGCGTGGCAGCCAGAGCCAGAGACACACAGCGTGGGTAGATGGCTAACCTTGTGATGAACAGCATGCAGTCTTAAAACATCTGCTCAAACTTTTTTTTTTTTTTTTTTCGAGAAAGGAGAAAAGACTTTAAATCAAATTAATAAGAAACATAAGCTGATTCTTGGGCATTTTTTGACTCTGGTCCAAAAGGATTCCTCAGGGGATTATAGTAGGAGTCAAAGTGACCTTTGCTGCATTCGGTTTGGGGTTCGTGGGCAGCGTGGAGTCCAGATGGTGGGTTTCAAGGGGAAGTGCTGGGGCCTCAGCCGTGCCTGCCCCCACCACCGCGCTGCTCAGGCTGAGCACACGCAAGTCACAAGATACGGGACCTCTGCTATTTCTGGGGCCTCCTGCATCGTCTTAGGAGCCTGGGAGATGGAGCCAGGAGCACGGAGAGGGCAGCAGCCTCTCAGTGACCCATGCTGTGAAAGGACCACATCCCCAGCACAGTTTGCTCCTTCCTTACTTTTTCCAGAACTCTTGGTGGGCAGTGGGATGTGGCTGCCCAGTGCACGCTCAGGGCTTTTGTGGGTGGCGATGGCTAGTGCTGGACCGTCACCTTTCACAGTAAACCACAGCTCTTCTCCCAGGGTCCTCTCTGGTGTTAACCAGATTGGGCTTTTGATGTGGGAAGATGGCACTGTCATCTGAACAAATTGACAAGAATTACGGGCTCTTCCTCCCTTATCTCTCGGTGGTAGGAGCAGGGGCCTAGATAACGGAAAAGCTCCTGGGCCCACATGACATGGCACACAGCAGATGCTTTGGTCCATAATGATTACGACTCATGATCCACTAATTTATCAAACACCTCAAGACATAGTTGCAAAAAGCACACGCTGATACGCAAATGTTTATTGTTGGAAATGACGATTTGGCTTAGACAGCTTGAATGTCACTCCCTTGTCCCTCTTAAGGATCCCAGTAAAAAAACCAAAATTCACTGCTTTGACCCTCAGGAGACCAGAGACATGACACCCCAACAATGTGGACATGGCCGCAATTAGCACAAACTGAATAAATCATGAATGCAGTCAGGGAAAGTCGGAGATGACAAGATGGCTACTTCTGCCTCTGTCCTCTACTTAGCATAAAACCCCCAAACTCAGCAAAGAGATTGTCTTCCAGCACACTGTACTGTGAATTTTAAGCTCCTAGGAAAGAAATTTAAGGAATGCTTTGACTGCATTTCTGGGTTTTGGTCATTCTGTGATTTTTTTTTTTTTCTTACCTGTTGTCGAATTTCTTCCTCCATTTTCACTGGTGAGCCCAATTCTGCAACTTGCTTGACGCCTTCGCTGGCATATCCGCCATATTCCCACAGCACGTAATTCTTGGAGTGGGATCCGCCAATGATCGCAGACCAGTGATTGGCCCGACCTGGGAAAGCCAATCAGGACACAGTCATCAGTGTGGCTGTGGCTGAAACACGAGTCCCTTAAATGATGGGGAGCAGGTGTAATTGGACAGTGATTCAATCAGCACTGACTAAGCGCCTACTCTGTCCCAGGCCCTGTGCCATTCAGCGGTAAGACAGATTTCCTATGAGCAAGTAAGTTTTGGGAACGTGCAGATAGGTCAACAGCAGATGCTGACTAAGACACAGAGGCAGCCCAGGGCTGCCTTCTGTCTGGGAGGGTCTCAGGGATGGGGACAGCTGAGAGAATTTTGAAGGCTGATCATATTTGTAAGGCAGAATAGAGAGGAAAGGATATCTTGGCACTCTCAGGAACATTAAATAACATCGTGTGTTTGGAGAGTCATAAGCAATTCAGCATCGCTGTGTCACAAACTATCAAGGGGAAAGTTAGGAAATGATGCCAGGGAGGTAGGAAGGAGCTTGCTCATGAACGGCCTTGCTCTAAATGCTTTGGGAGTTTGGATGTGAAAACATTTGAAAGGATCTGAAAACACTGAAGGATTCTGAGCAGGGGAGTGACATAATTGCATTTGAATTTTAGATAAATCATCCAGGCAGCAGCATGAAGAATGCATGAGAGGGAGCAAACTTGGAGTATAGAGCTGGGGAGGTAAGCAAGGAGCAAAAGATAAAGAGTGTGTGTGGGGAACAGCCTTAGGCAATTCTCAGGAATAAACATGGCTGTGCTGGGCAGAGTTTTATGTGCGTTCCAGTATGAGACGCAGGCAGGCTGGCCATATTTAAAGGATGAGACACACAGTCTGGATATATGGAAGTGACCAGTCCACAGTGATTTGGTGATGGTCAGGGAGGATGGTGACTGTAGTGGGATGCAGGAAGTAATTCATGCACAAGTGCCTGGGGAAACAGTAAGATCTGGGCAGGACCAAGACAGAACTTGACTTTAGCATTTCATCAAAGTCCCCAGGGAAGGGGGAAGAGGGACCTGATAGTCAACATGAGTACCACACTGGATTTGTTCCTGCATGTGATGAATACAGATGCATATATATATTTATTATTGACTAAGTCACATAGAGTTCATCATAGGGTTGCCTCAATGCTCAGCCATTCTTTGGTTGGTTTTACAAAGTCTCAAGTTAAAGGACATTTTCTGGCATAGCAAAGAGGAAAACTTGAACTAGGTGAGCCCAGCTGACATTTTCAATTTACTACCTTGTGGCCCGGAGTGGGCAGAACTTCGTTCCACCCGACCACCTAAGAAAATGATTCTGAACAGGGCCTGGTCCTGCTTACACCTGCCATCTCTTCCCCAAGGCCCTCTGCTCTGGGGGCACATCAAGAACACTGGCGTAAAGCCAGACTGCACCCTAATGAGCGGCCAAGGGCAGGCAGGCTCCGCCTCAGGTAGGTGGCATCACCATGTGGCTCTGCCCAAGTGCTCGCTCATTATTTCTTATCCATCAGGTAAAGGCAAACTCCGTGTTTATTCCTCACATCCCCAGAGAAGACAGATGGAGATGCTGCTGGCTATTTCTCTAACCCACGTCCTGGGTGGGGAGAGTGTCCTAGCTGTCATCTAAGCCAAAGTGCACTTGCATAGGGGCAAGGGCTGGTACCAGTGTGGCCTTTGGTTCATGATGTGGACACAGAAAGACCAGATTCAGCATCTCTGGCTCCCCCTACCCTTTTCTGCCAAAATACTCCCTTGTTCCAAGCCTGTCCTGCCAGCTATTCCACACCTCAGCAACTTAGCGTACGCTGTCCCTCTGTGCTCTTCTCTTGCTTGGCTTGGCGAACTCTCATTCCTCCTTCATAACATACTCAGAAGCCTCCCGAGACCACTCCAGGCTGACCTAAGCTCTTGTCGCCTGTCTCCCCATAGCACATTTATTATCACTGTGGCAGTCTGTTGTTGTAGACCGTAAGCTCCCTGAGGGCGTCTGCTCTCAGCACTGTGTGCCCAGTGCCTAGCATTGCGCCTGATGCATTCTGAGTGCTCAGTACATGTTTCTATAAGCAATTCATCCAAACAGTCAAATGGGAAGGTGGCTATATCCGGGGTTGAAACATTTCGGAGCAGGCTAGCACAGATTGGATTCAACACAATTAAATTCAAGCCTCAGTTCAGCAGAGTTTCTGACACCTGCTAGGCCAAAGCACTCAGTTATCCTGTATGCTGTTAAAAACCAAAAAGCAACAACAAGTAGGAAAAGCATTGATCTTAGAGCCAGCAGACAGGGATTCACATCCTAGCATGGCCCCTTACAAGCTGGGTAAACTTGGTGCAATTCAATTACTTTCTTAGCTCCCTCTGTTATAACCTAGGAATGATGATGCCAATCTTATCAACCTATTATGAAAATGAAATTGAATTATTTTAAAAATGAGATAATGTATGTGAAATCACTACTGGCACACAATAGGCACTCAATAATTATAGTTTCCTCCTTTCATGGTTGTCAGGGAGGTTACAAAAATGAGTAAAACATGAAACCTGCTCTTAATTCAGTGTAAGAGATAAGAAATATGTACAATATGCAATATGATAAGTAAGATAATGGGAATAAGGGGCTTAGGAGATAGACCCAGATGGGTCTTTCAGGTTTATTCGTTCAACTTCCATTAACTATGTGCCAAGCACAGTGGCAGGCCCTGGATGTGGAGAGGAATTGGCTGTGGTGCTTGCCCTGAAGGGATGCACAGTCTGGGGTTGGGGGAAACAGATGGATAAGCGGATTAATTACAGTCCACCATGGTTAGGGTTATTTATAGAACAAGAATGAGGAGCACAGGGTTTAGAGTAGCCAACTCCAAATTCCCCAAATCCAAGGAATCAAAGTCCAAAGGCACAGCACAGAGAAGCAGGTATCTCAAGAGTGCGATCTGTCTTTATGGTTCTTACTTCAAAATCAAATTTAATTGTACCAGTTCAATCTTCCAATACAGTTGTTAGTTCCTACAATGGCCTTGCAACATAACGCATTAATTCAAATTTCAACACATTTAATGACATCAGCCAAATAACAGACACTGGCAAGGCATTTGGCTAGGGGGAGGGATCAGACCACGTTCTCCCTGCGGGCAGACCAGGCAGGCGCCTGTGGAAAAACAATTTGCAACAACAGAAAGGCACCGAGGTCAAGTGAGTAGCAGTCACTCAGGTGCAAAGTGGCACAGGGAGAAAGGCATGGTGACCAGGAGCCAGAAGACTTGGGCTCTAGGCTTCCACTCGTGATCATGAAACAGTCACTTAGTCTCTTAGAGCCTCAGTTTCCCTTTTAAAAATAGGGATAATAATTACTACATTGGACTATCTCCCAGAGTTGTGCAAATTAATTGGGCTTCTTAAAGGGTTTTATGAAAGCCATAAAGAATTGTACAAAACAAAGTTCTCAGGATTATTACAGACAGAAAGTACTATGGGAATCTATGAGAGGATTGCAAAAGAAGGTGGAGGAGTGAGGAAGCTTTCTCGTGGGGGGGGCGGCTCCTGGAGAGGTAGAGAAATAGACAGACAGGAGGACAGCACGCTGGGGACAGGGGGCAGACCGCTAGGGCAGCTGGAGCGGGGATTCTACTGACAACATAGATCCGAGGATCCAATGCCTAGTAGGCGTTTGGAGGATGCTCTCCTACGTGTCATCCTCACTACAACCTTATCCTCATGTTACAGACGAGAAAAATGAAGCCCAAAAAGCTTAAGGAAACTGCCCAAGCTCACAGAGCTAGGGAGGGGCAAAACTAGGATTCAAACCGAGGTCTGCCTGACTCCAGAACACACACTCTTTTCCCTGCATTCCAGCAAGAGGTCAGGAAATGGAAGGGACTCTTGGGTGGAGAAGACAAAGAGATTAGATGAAAAAGACAACTAAGGCCAGGTCGAGAACAGCGCTGAGCGCCCATTGTGGCAAATGGTATTTGTGAAAGGGGGAAACACTTGGAAGATTCCTTCTGGGAAGAACAACATAACCGTATCTATCACGTAGGGAGCCTTTACTGTGTGCCAGGCATGATGCCAAGGACCTGATCTATGTTATCTCAATAAACATTCAAAAAGAAAACTCTTTTGATACAGGTGCCATTATAATTCCTATTTTCTCATGAGGAAACTTAGAGGGGGTCAGTGAGTTAATCCGAGAACACAGAGGCAGGCGAGCGAAGACTCTGGGATTCAAAGTCAGGGCTGTCTGGTGCCACAGGCCAGCTCTTCTCTGCCACATTGTACCATCCCTCTGGCAGGACATAACCAGTGATGGGGGGCACAGGCCCTTCAATGCTGCCTGCATGAATTGTGTAGGGCCTGACTTGGGGCAGTGGCAGATGGAAGGGGGACAAGGCATCAGGAGTAGCAGCCGACAAGGTGGAAGACTGGACAGTCCTTGGGAGACAGTTTGGTGAAGTAATTAAAACTGTTTTTTTTTTAATCAAACCAATGTGCATTCTAGTCAGTTCTGAAACTTTCTAGGTTGAATAAGTCAGTTATTCACTCTCAACCTCAGTTTTTTCATCTGTAAAGTAGGGATAGTGACATGGCCAGCCTCCTAGTATTGTTCTGAGGCTGAACTCCATGAAAATTAATATTAGCTTGTATAATTCAATAGGGCACGGCCAACCCAGACAAGTTTCTGGAAGGCATGGTAACCAAGGGGAATCTGATGGGGTGACTGGGTGGCAGTTTCACATAGAACTAGTGGGTGGAGATGACAGGAATGTCAGATACAAGGACCTGAATGAACCTGGACAAATGGCAGAGAATCATCTAAACGAACTCAGTGGTCTGGGACCTACAGAATGAGCTGGTTAAGCAGACCCCAGTTAGCTGGGACACAAGAAACTTTACCCTTTGGCCCACCATCCTCTAGGAAAGGAGGGAGAACAGAGAGAGAGAAGACCCAGGTGTCAGGGGGCCTGGGGAGAAGGGGATGAGGTTAATGCTTGTGGCCTCCTTAAAGGAACACTCAGGGAGGCTATCGCTGAGGTCTTTAGTGAAACATTGGGGCCTCAATCCTAGGGCGAAGAGACAGAGAAGCAAAGACTTTTGCTAACCCCTTTGGCTTTCAGCTCTTTGGTTTAGTGTGCCCCTCACTGGTTCCAACAGTGCTCAAGTGGCCTACACATACCTGGGTCTACGTATTTATTCCAAATATGGCTTGGATGAGGCTTACATGGGACAGAGGGAGGAAGCTGGGGGCAAGAAATGATTAGACATGTGAGTTGGAGATACTGATGGCCAACCAGGTGCCTTTGTCTAAAAAGCCACTCCAGGCAGATATCTTGAATATATGTGTAGTAACTTCCTTTCTTACATCTTTTCTGCAGTCATCACTGGTACTAAATCACCAGTGTTCACAATAATGCCTAAAAGGCCAGCACTGATCAAAGAAGAACCTTGGCTGGCACGTTGTCTGGTGATGTAGGAGGCATGTTGCGTGGCAGATAGATCCTCTGAGGTGTTCTGCACATGGCAGCTGTGATAGTTAGTATTATGTGTCAGCTTGACTGGGCTGTGGGGAGGCCAGACATTCTGTCCAGCTGGGTGTGTCTGTGAGGGTATTCTGGATAAGATTAACATTTGAATTGATAGAGTAAAACTGATTGCCCCCTCTAACGTGGGTGGGCCCCGTCTAGTCAGTTGAAGACCTAAATAGAACGCCAAGGCTGACCCTCCCACAAATGAGAGGCAGCACCTCCTGCCTGAACTGCCTTGAGATGGGACGTAAGTTTTTTCCTGCCTTTGGTCTCAAACTGAAACACTGGTTCTTCCCGGGTCTCAAGTCCACTGGCATTCAGACTGGAGCTACACCATCAGCAGTCTGGCTCCCAGGCCTTCAGACTCACTCCGGAACCACACCATTGGCGCCCCTGGGTTTCCAGCTTGCTAATTGCATATCTTGGGACTTCTCAACCTCCATGCTCAGGTAAGCCAATTCCTTATAATGAATCTCTTTACATACATGTAAATATGTGTGTGTATGTGTGTACATATGTAAATATACACACATACACATCCTATTGTTTTTATTTCTTTGGCGAATCCTGACTAATACAGCAGGTGTTCGGTGACTATCCAGATTTCCTGGCCAGTGGCTGGATTTCCCTGCCAATCCCAATCCCGCAGAAAGCTGCCCATTCATTTCCTTGACATCCATTTACAGTGCTTTGCTGGAGAATGTCCTACAACTTTAGTGACTAGATTGCTGCCACCTCCTGTTATCTAACCTCAGACTCACCCATAGTACTTTCAGCAAATCTTTGTTTTGGGCCCCAGTGGGGCCCTTATGGAGTTTGCTATGGTAGCTATACCAGATGGAACTCCTCCAGTCTCCAAGTTCTAAGCTTCCCTCCCATTTTTATCTCTTAGTAGATGACCTTGTCACTTACCTCTTCTGAAAATACCAAGGTCAACCCATCTACAGACTCATCCATGCACAATGTGGCCAGTGACCAACAGAAAAGTATTCTGGACTTGCCAGTTCTATTCATAAAAGTTGTCTTGGATCTCATTCCCCTCTTGCCCTTTTTATTCTCATGCTAGGCGCAGTTCCAGAACCTGCTTGGTTTCTGACACTTTGAATTTGGCTACAGAACTTCGCTTCTGTGGGTTTGCCCCTGGGTGCTGCCCAGGACACAGCTTGTACCTGCCCTTTGGCATTCTCTGTTCTTGGCTGCTTCAGGAACTCACTCTGACCATCCTGGTTTTCAGGATCCCAGCCCAGTATGGCCTCCTGGCAAAAATCGTGCATGGGGAGGTCTGTCAATTAGACCAGAAATTCCTCAATTTTCTATTATTCTGCCTTGTTCACTCACTTATCCTTTTTTCCATCCGTAAGGTCTCAAGAGAAATGTCACTTTTCCATTCCCAGGAAAACGCTTGCATGTATGAAATTGATTACATTCTTTTCCATTTCTTCCAATAATAAGATTCTGTTCTACTTTATTAATTCATTCAGTGAACATTTACTGGGCTTATACTATGTGCCGGGCCAGGAATCAGCAAGTTACAGATGCCTGTTTTTGTTCCAATAAAGTTTTATATTCTATATATTATCTATCTATTATTTATGGCCACTTTCACACTACAATGGCAAAGTTGTGTAGTTACAGCAGAGGCTGTCTGGCCTGCAAACCCTAAAATATTTACTATCTGGCCCTTTATATAAAAAGTTTGTCAAAACATGTGCCAGGCCATAGAGGACTCTGAGATGAGTCAATGTTGTCCCTGCCTCTGCGATATTCAGTCTGAAGGGTGGGGTGAAGGGCACGGAGGATAGGTCAGAACAGGCGATTACAATAAAGTGTGTGCAAACAACTTTGATAAAGCAAACACTGAGTATTAAAGCACAAAGAAGGGAACACATCCCAGATGGTGCTAGAGAAGGCTTCATGGAGAAGATAGATGGCACCTGAGCTAAAGTCTGAAGGATAAATAGGAGTCAGCAAAGCAGATAGGGAGTTGGAGGAAGGTTATGTCTGTAGAAGGCACAGTAGGTGCAAAAGCAGAGGCATTAGAAGAAGCCAGAGGAACATGGAAACCACAAGTAGGTCCCGGTAGTGTGTGTGTGTGTGTATGTGTGTGTGTGTGTGCATGCATGCACACATGCGCTTGTGCTTTTGTGTAAAAAATGAATGATCAGTCATGAGACCAGTCAGCCAGCTAGATCATGAAGGGATATGAATGTCTTAATAGAAGCTTTTTATTTTATCTTGAAGGCCATGTGAAGTAGAGAAGAGAATAAGAAGGTAGTCCTTTCTACACACAATCCCCAAATCTGTATATGCTCACTCTACTTCTGCTTCTGACTCTAATGGAGTAAATGGCACTGGACTAGACCTCTAGGCATAAATAACTATAAAACTGGGCAAAATATATTAAGTGCCAGTTTTCAGATGCTGGAAAACAGACAGCAAAGGACTGTGATCCTTAAGAAAAGGGAAACATGAGAGGTGAGCCCGTGGTTGCCTCAGCTTTCTGCCAGGGACTCTTTTTGGTTTGTGGTGCAGGACAGAGCATAGCAAAGTGGCTGAGGTGAGAAGGTAAAGGAATTGGGGTTGCTTAAGTAGATAGGATTTATGGTTAGAATGCCAGAGAGGAGGGAGCTACATAGAGAAGGAGTTCAGAAATATGCATAGATGTCTCCTTAAATCCTAAACTGCACATGTGTAGGTTAAAACTCCACAAGGCCTGGCAGGGAACAGCTACTGGGGAGCTATGAGCTCAATCAAGATCCCAGAAGTCACACAATGCTGAGATATAAGACTTTAGCCATCCATGTTAGAGAGACTTTGCTGAACACTCTGAACATTCAATTGAAAATCTAGAAAAGGCACAGCATACTAGTAAAACTACTTTAGCCCTAGAGCAAGGGCTACTCTAGACTTACCCTAACAAAGCTTAGAAAACAGGCCTTGAAAGGGAATCAAACAGATCCAACAGTAAATTAGCCATCTGCCAGATCAAAACTCCATACTCTTTAAAGGAACACAAAAAAATCCAGACACTCAACAAGGTAGTATTTACAATGTCCACCATACAATCAAGAATTACTAGACATGCGTAGAAGCAGGAAAATGTGGCCCAGAACCAGAAAGAGTTCCTGAGATAGCTAATATATTGGGATTGACAAAGACTTTAAAATAGCTATCATCAATAGATTTAAGGATTTAAAGAAAAGACAGACATGAGTGAACCAACAGGAAATCTTGGTAGAGAAGGTAAAACTAAATTAAAAAGCCCAAATGGAAATTCCAGAACTGATAAATGTAATATTTGTGTTAGGACTAAACAATGGGGAAAAAAATCAGTAAATGGAAAGATAGGGTGATAAAAACCATTCAAAATGATGCACAGGGAAAAGAGAGCTGAAAAAAAAATGAGCTAGAATCTTGTGACCATGGAATAAAAATATACGGTTTAACATAGGGAAAACTGGAGTTCCAGAAGGTGAGGATGTAGAGATTGGATTAGAAAAATATCTGAAGAAACAATGCCTAAAATTTTCCCAAATTTGATGAAAAATATCAATCTACAGATCTAGGAAGTATAACAAATCCCAAAAAGGATAAAAACAAAGAGAATGACATCTAAGCACATCATAATCTCATACCTAGAGGTGAAGAGAAAATCTTAAAAGCAACCAGAAGCAATAGAAGACACATTACAATTAGGGAAACAAAAGCAAGAATGACTGCTTGCTTGAAAAGCAAGGCAAACCAGAAGACAATGAAATGACACCTTTAAAGCTTTAGAAGAAATAAAACCTGTCAACCCAGAATTCTGAATCTTGCAAAAATAGCCTTCAAAAATGAGGGTAAAAATAAAACATTTTTTTTGATAAATTAAAGCTGAGTGAATTCATTACCAGCACATCTGCAGTTTATGAAGTATTAAAGGATGTTCTTTAGACTGAAGGGAAATGAAAACAGATGGAAGCTCGGATCTCCATGAAGGCACAGAGTGCTGGTAATGGTGAGGATGTGGACAAAATAATCTCTTCTTCGCTGAAGAGCTTCTCCCTTTATGTAAAGAGGTTCAAGTTTTCTCATTCTGGGTGAAAAAAAAATCTTCCATCATTGCTCTCTTCCTACAAAAGCCTATCTTTTATCTTTCCTGCACTTCCAGGCTTTTCAGGAAAGTCAGTCTGAGCCCCCTGTGTCTACTTCCTGTTTGTGAATTCTTTGCCTTGCACTCTGAACCTGAGTTTCCACCTGGACTCGTTTCCTCCACCAAATCTTTACAACTCTGACTTTTGCTTCACTCTGTTTCTGCGGTTGGACAATTGCTGAGGGCAATCTGAGGAAAATTACTCTCTGCCTTCGTTTTCATTTTAAAACAGAAGTATACTTTAAATTCAGTAGTATTCACCTTTTCTAATGTACAGTCTAGCAAATTTTGATAAATGCATACAATCATGTAGCCACACCATGATAAAGTATAGAATAGTTGTAGTACCTAAAAAAATTCCCATTTGACCTTTTGTAGTCAACACCATTCCACCACCCTAAGCCCTTAGCAACCCCCAGTCTGTTTTTTATCCTCATAATTTTGCCTTTTCTAGAATATAAATGGACTCACATAGTATGTAGCCTTTGAGTCTGACTTTTTAAACTTAGCATAATGCATTTGAGATTCATCCATGTTGTTATATGTACCCTTTCATCTTTTTCAAATGTCCCAAAAGGAAAAAGGGAATTTCTATTGGTTTAAGGATATCATCACATTCCTGTTTTCACCATATACTAGCTGTGCAATCTTTAACAATCTATGTAAGTTCTCTAAGACTCAATTTTCTTGTCTGTGAAATAGAAATATTAATAGTACTTATTTTCTCAAGTTGTTATGAGGTTACACAAGGAAATCCATATAAAAACATTTAGCACAGTTCCTGGTACATGAGAAAACATTCAGTAAATGGTTATTTTTAATATTAATTTTCTTTTCCTCTAGGGAAGATAGGGATTGGTAGCAAACCAGAAGCATAGGACCTATCCATTAGAGTAGGGCAAGGTCTTAGAGGACAACAAGGGTTTCCAAGTGGTGCGGTCAGCGCAGTTGGGGTCCAGGCAGCAGTCAGCACTGGGGTGTACAGAAGCCCACTGGGTATTTGGAGCAAGGGGTGGGAAAGTGGCAGCAGAATGAGTCAGGCTTACAGACAGAAGTGCCTAGAAGCAGGCAGTAGGAATTTAGGGTAGGTCTGAGTATTGCTAAGTATAAGGACCAACTGTGTGGGTAGCCCTTCCTGGGAAGACGGGATGGGAGAGGACTGGGGTCTCTCACAATTGGGGAGCACATGTGGCAGGTAGACAGCCTGCAGGAGGAGTCTGCACTTTGAACTAAGACCTGGCCTGTCGCAGCTGTATGTGGTGCCCTATAGACACAGCCTCCCTCCACCTCTGATTTTAGCCACAGTTACAGCAGGCAGGTGTGAGCACACACTCATGCTGTTGGCAAGTGTCCACCTCAAGTGTCCTGTGCTTCTTTCCGTCTACTGACTCAGGGTCTTCTCTGAAGCTCTGAGAGTCTACTTGGCCAGCAAACAAGAGCTTGGGAGTGTGAGGAAGTTAGTGCTCCCGTAGACAACCAGTGGCCTATGGGGGCGGGGGTGGAAGCTAGTAGACAATTCTGGAAGGTGGACAATTCTGGAGAGCATTCTACACACTTCTCAGAGGTACACTGATGCTACGGACCCCAATAATGCACTCTTAGATTGACTCTTCCTCCTCCCTTGTCACTCGCTCCCTACTTCCTCACTCTTGCTTCTTCCTGTGCTACCTTCTACATAAACTACCTACAGTCCTTGCCTCAAGTCCTTGCTTTTGGGGGAACCCAAATTGAGATGCGGCTCATTCAACTAAGATCATGTACCTGGGCCTTGAGATCCATAAAATAATTGTGGGGATTAGACAGGAGCCAGTTGGGGATGCTCCTCCTATTTCCATAAGCAGAATATAGGTCGCCCTTCACCACCCCTCCATTCAAAGCTAGGGATGTTGTCTTCATTGTCATTATCGTCATCAACATCATTATCATCAGAACCACTGCCATTTATTGAGCATGTTCCCTGCACCATGAACTTCATAGGTGTCAGCTTATCACCTTCCATTCTCACAGTGGTCCTGCTAGGTAGGTCAGTTACCATCCCCATGTAATGGAAGAGGGAACTTAGTAGCAAGCAGGTGGCAGGGGTGAGATTTGCCATTGGTCTGCCAAACTGAAGGCCATGTCCTTTCTACTCCACTGAGGATCCACAGCTTGAGCCAAGTTCAGATCTAGTTAGAAGGTCATTCTGATGTCACCCATTGCTGTCACCAGAATTAGCTCTTGGGGTGGGGATAATAGGCAACATAATAGAATGAGTAAATAAAACACGGCATATTCATGCAGTGGAATGTTATACAGCAATGAGAAGAAACAAACCAAAATTATACACAATCACATACATGAATCTCATGAACTATAAAGTTGAACAAAAGAGTACACACTGTAAAATCCCCCTTATAAAAGTTTGAAAACAGACAAAATTAATCTAGGATAAAAGTCAAGACGATGGCCTTTTCAGGGGGTAGTGGCTGGAAGGGGACATAAGGAGGCTTCTGGGGCCCTAGCAGCTTTCTGGTTTCTGTGCTGGTGATGTGGACATGTTCACACGAACGTGAAGCTTTGACCTGGACGCTTATGATTTACCCGCTTTTCTGTATGGATATTATGCTTCAGTAAAAAGTTCACATTTAACAAAGAAAAAGTGATGTAGAAGCAGAGTTCCTTTTCTTACATTGTCTCTCAAAGCTTCTTCGGGCCTACCCTGTGCTTGAGCCGCATGGGATGGAAACTCAAAGTTCGATTCTCCTGTAATGAGGGTGGTGACAGGGAAATGAGAGCAATGATCTGTGAGCTTGTAAGAGGCAAAGAGCGGGGGGCCAAATGTCACCCCAGAACATTTTAAAGCTCAGAGATCAGATGCCTGGGCCAGGAGTGCCTGCTTGTGCCATTAGCTAGGAATTGCAAAGCTGGTGTCTTTAGTCTGGGATTTGACCTGTGAAGGAGGCAGCTAGGTAGAGAGAATTTGCTCCACCCAACTCACTGTGACTTGTTATGCTCTAAGTCCTACATATGGTCCTGAGGGATTCAGAGATGAACCAGACAAGGGCCCTGCCCTGAGGATCTCTCAGCATATTAGGGGATTAAACATGAGGACAGGCAATTACAATGTAGTGTGGAAAGTGTCATGATAGAATATCCACAAAGCAATAAAGAGGAGGGCTGCTAATCCAGATTGGGAAATTGGAAAAGGCTTTCCGAGGCAGCGGGGTTTATGCTGAGAATGGAAGGATGGCCAACAAACAGCTGGGTGAAGGGGTGTAGGCTTGACGGAGTGTTGCAAGCACATGAAACAGCCTATGCAAAGCCCTGGAGATCAGAATGAACAGGGTGCTGTCTAGGAACCAAAAATGTACGTGGAGCCAAAAGTACGAGTTGCAGAGGGCAAGAGATTAATCTGGAACAGGCCAAGTACCAGTGAAGCTAGTGAGACTTGTCAAAGAATTTTTATTATAACCCAGGATGATATAATTAAATCCTGGATCTGCCCCTTCTGAACTCTGTGACCTTGCGCAAGTCCCTTCTGCTTTGGCAGCATCAGAACTTAGTTCTGCTTTGAATATTAGCTTCCTTCCAATATTTTTAAAAGCACACAAGGAAGTGACTTTTTTTCGAAAGGCCTGCACATAATAGACACACCAAAGAAAGTTGGTTGACAGATGAGTGTCCAGGGTTCTATAGCTAAGGAGGACAGCATTTTAGCCTTATTATTTAAGAACACAAAAGCTGGCTCAGATCCACACCCACCACCATATGCTGGCAGCTGAGAGCACTGCAAAGGCAATAATCAGGATGGAAAATTCCCCTTTCCATGTTCCTGAAACCTGCAGCCCTAGGCGGCAGCTGGTGGCCTGTTAGTCCCCAGAGCTCTGGCAAAATGGAAGAGTCCTGTTTATGCAATTCTAGGCAGGAGAGGTCTGTTTCCTCTCGATGAAGAGGGATAGTTTACCATTAGAGAGATATTTCCTTAGTACTTTTTTGAGCTTCTTAGAAATTAAATTATTGCAGTAAGGGGGCAGTAGGAATTCCTTTGACTTGATAAAGTGTGGCTTCCTAGTTCTCCCTTGGAGGAAAATAAAGGGTTGAATAATTTATTCATTGCCTGAACAAATTTCAAGGGTGCTGTCAGAATCAAGACCAGACCAGGCAGCTGAGCTTAAAGACTAGACAGGAAGACTGGTTGTGGGGATGAACAGGCAGGCCAGGAAGCCCTTGGTGTTAGGAGAGACCAGGGATTAGGAGCAGATGGCACCAGACAGACATTGGGCATCAGGCAGGTCTGACAGCTCTAAGAAGCAGAATTCTAGGGCTTGGAAGGATTAGAAAGAGCCAGAGAGAGAGCTCATCCCTGGAGGGGCAAAGACAGGGCTCTGACATGGGTCTCATTGGGAAAAAGGCAACATAAAGGACAAGGTTGGTTGGATAGTAGGCACTTCCCAAATATCTATAGAATTGACAAATGCATGAAGATTGAGACTCAATTATGAGAACTGGGGTCCAAGGCAAGAAATAGATCACAAGAAATGAGTTATAATAATAGCTAACAATGACATAACACTTAATATATGCTACGCAGTCCTCTGAGCTCTTTACATAGATTAATTCATTTCATCCTCATGAGAATCCTATGAAATTAGTCTTGTTAGTATCCCCATTTTACAGATGAGAAGACTGAGGCACAGAGGGGTTAAGCATCCTGCCTAACATCTCACAGGTGGAGTGGTGGAGGCAGGATTCAGTCTGACTGCAGAGTCCGCCTGCTTAATTAACCTCTAGATGTGATGGTCTTGTGAGAATTAGGGCAATGCTGGGTTGCTAACCTCTTGTCAAACTCTTCCAAACAAGGAAAATTGCTGGTTCTAGAACCTGGGGTCTTGGCTGAGTCTGAAGGGTCTTCAGTCCACTTTTCAGGAGGACTTTTTGTCTGTGAGTACTATTTGTTCTGAGTTATTTTCCAAGCACATAATCTCTAGTTGCTGTGATTAAGACCTTGGTCAATCGAAGACCTAGGTCTGCCAGTCTAAGACCTTGGTCTGCCAGCTTTCTGGTTTTTCCTTTTTTTCCTGCACGTTTTGGCCCAGGAACCACTGGGATGGGAAACTGTTTTCTTGCTTTGGCTGATAGAAATATCTGACTGACAACCTCTCAGGCTCCCAGTGCCTGTGGCACAAAAGGTGGTGTGAGCCAATTTCCAAGTGTTGGGTATTCAGAACCCAAATGGACATTACAATTCTATTAACGTGTGTCCATGCTCTTTAGTTACTTTGTCACTTCAAAAATTTATGTCACTTTGTCAAGCAAAATAAGCATTTCAAAACAGAGTTAAGATGTTGCTCTAATCAGCATAGACTAATGAAGAATAAGGCCCATGTAAGTTGAGTTGAAGAAGCATTACTGCTTTATTTCCAAAATGAAACCCAAGAATTCTTGCAAATTGGGAGGATGTTTGGCAGGAATGAAGTGGCTGGCAGAAAACATGCAGCAATTCCCAGACATGATCATGAATACTCAGCCTTATTTGGCATAAACAATTCTTCAGGGTATATTTTCAACTCATTGTTTGGAAAACTTAAGCACATAAATGCTGTTAGCTTCAGCAGAGTTTTGTGTGTACAATTCTGAGTAACCTTATTGAGATTTTTAGAACGTCCACATTCTCCTGCCTATGATTGTTTTAAGTGGTTGAAATACTTTCATAAAAGTGAAGACTTTTTGCAGCAGCTCTATTGAGTACCATGTATTGGGCAATAACTCTATCTCAGATATCGTCCTGGAGCTGGGGATAGGGTGATGGTCCCAACCCACTCTAATGCCTTTCTTGGGAGTCTGCATAAGATCATTATAGAACACAGAGAAAAAGCAAAGGGGACATAGGAAATAGAAGGTAAGGAAAAGGATGTGTTCATCATATAGGGAGTTTGTTCAATGTTATTAATATTTCTATTAGACATAGTATCTTAAAGATACTAATTATGATTGCATGCCCCAGGGTTGAGGGTGATGAGAGATTTTTCCAGGAGTTACAGATTAAAGGAACCAGGATGCATTTAACCAAGGTAGATTTTTTAAATTTATTTATTTTTATCTATTTTTAAAAATTTCAATAGGCTTAGGGGGTACAAGTGTTTTCTTTGTTACATGGACAAATTACACAGTGGTGAAGTCAGGGCTTTTGGTGTACCTGACAGCCTAACTAATATAGATTTTTAAAGAGGGTTTAGAGTCTGTCCTTTGTGACATTTCCTTGATATATTGCAAGGGACGGAGTGGAGCCCAGGAGCCCAGTTCCTCCGGTCATCCTTTTAGCCCCTATCATAACTCTCGGGTGCCCACTCTGTTTTGCACAGGCTGGGAGACAGTGATATAGTCACGGACAAAGCATGGTTTCTGCCCTCAGGGAAATAATAGTCTAGTGCAGGAGACAGATTGATAAATAATTTTGCCAATTAGGATCTGTGCTATGATGCAGGAGTGGCCAGGATGCCGATGGAGCCCAGAGGAAGAGGTAACTCTTTTCTTTCCTCTGTCTTTGAGAGGGAAGAAGTGACTGTCCTTCCTGCCCATGGAGAAGAGAAAGTTACTCCTCTTTTTATTCTCAGAAGGTGTCAGTTTCTACCCTTCTCAACCCCTCCCATGTTTCTTGAATGTCCACCACGAACCAGGCATTTTGCTAGGCACTGGGTGTGTGGCAATAAGCAATAGGTAGTAACAGTTCCCGGAAGTTACCCTTTAGTGGAGAAGCCAGTTAATTTAATGAAGCAAATAATTACGGAGCAGCCTCCTTTTATGTGGATGTGAATCATAGGGCACAAAAATATATAAAAATATTGATAAAGACATATCAAAAAGAGATTTAAAAATATCAGAAAAGCCCCTCTGTGCACAAAATGTAAAACAATGCAAATTTGCTTTCATCAAATTAAAAAGACCTTGTCAAGAATCATAATTTCAAAGCTGGTGAGTGAATGAATTTTAAGCTGTGCTTATGTTATTGGTGCACAGATGTACCACTTCATAGCTGGTTTAAAAATGCAGTCTTTATCCTTTTTCAGGATTAATCTTGAATTCTGTAAGCTTCAAATTATATGGATGTCCTCAGGAACATAACCCCAGGGAAACCTGCAGCAGCTGTATCGAACAGCAGATAGTTAGAAAGGTACACAGGGCTAGAAAAGGGCTTTGAGAACTGGACCCAGTCCACTGTGGGCTATCAGGGAAGGCCTCCTTGAAGAAGTGATGGTTTAGGCTGAAATAAAAAGGCCAAGTTAGACTTGGCCAGGCAGAGAGGGAAGGGGCTGCCCCAGGCCGCAGCTCAACAATGAGGTCAGCTTCCTTGCCTTCTCCTGGCTTTTCTTCTTGTCTAACTCGTTGTTGCGCAGCCCCTATTACATCTCAAGACAGACTCCACCTAAGAACTGCTTATATGTGTTTGGGAGGTGGGAGGTGGGGAAAGAGGGGGAGAGAACCAAGTAAAACTGATTTTTGCCAACAGAAATTACAGAACAAGTAAATTGCAAACTCCATTGACTTCCCTTAGCTTATTTACCAAAACACAAGTCAGTAAATACTAACTGGTAATTAAAATTAGTTGATTAGCTCCATGTGTTTGCCTGGCTGCTTGATGAAATGGGTATTTTATTTGTTATTAAATTCCTCTCTGATAGAGGGAAAAGTCCCCAGTACAAACTCTGTTTCCTCATTGCTGATTAGGCCTTCTAGTACGAGATCTTTTATAAAGTGTTTTTCAACTGTAAATTCGGGACCAGTTGTCTTCAGTGATATTTGTAAAGTTAGGGCTGATAAAGTATACCTGGAACTTGGCCCTCTCTCCATTTGGGACACGGTAGAAATTCAGAAGCCAGGTTGGGACTTCAGCAAATTCTCACCAGATGATGGAAGCCAGGCAGGTGAGAGGACTTGTCCAAGATAGCAACATGAGATCAGAGATAAATCTTCATTTAAAGGACAAGAATTTGGGTGAGTATAAGGACAGGGCTAGACATAGGCGTGTTACAGCCACAGCTAACATAGCCCTTGCTGTGTGTCTGGTCCTGAGCTAAGAACTATTTATGCATCATCTCATTTTAAAATAATAACGACTAACACTTTGTGAGCTTTCACTATATGCCAAGCGTGTTCTAAGGGCTATAAGAATATTAATCCATCCCACCCTACAATTATACAATGATGGAGATTCTGGTTTTGCGGAGAGGAAATTGGAGCTCAGGGAGGTCAGTCGGTGTCTTTTTCAAGGTGCTGCAATTGGTGGAGGTTAGCTTGGAACCCAGGCTGTCATCAAAACAGCTTCACGAGGTAGGTGATTTGATTATCCCTGCTTTACAGATGAGGCAACTGAGGCACAGGGAAGTTAAGTAATTTCCATAAGGCCCTCTAGGAAGTCTTAGATTCAGTGCTCCAAGACGGATCTGACTCCCGTAAAGTCTGAGACCGTTCAGACTACATACGTTACGTATTGCCTTTCAGTGGTGTGCTGACCGTTGGCCACTCTTCCTTGAGTTAAAGGAAACCTGGATTACAGTTGCTTTCACTTCAGAAATGCTCCCTCTCGGCTCTCACATTGCTCTGGTATCTGGTGTTAGGATTCAGTATTCCAGCAAGAACCTGCTCTCTACCACCTTCCTGCTTTAGTTTATGTTTTGGGCTTTTAGCCTCTATGTTAAAAGCTAGCCCTCTTTCATTTTTCCTGATGAGCTCGTCTTCAGAATACAGATCAAAGTTTAAGAGGGAAGCAAAACTAGCCCAGGAGCTGGGTTGCTACTCAGGTCTAAAAGCACGAAGTGTTTACTAAAAAATTCAGTCAATGGCCCAAAGATGGAAGCAGAGACTTGAAAAGCAAAGCCAAAGGCATCCATGTCTGCTGGAATACGGACAGCCAGACAGATGTACAGATCTCTTCAAAGGTTGCTTAGGGACCCAATAAACCTGAAAAGACTGTGCCCTGAATCTCAATGTGGGTGGGCGGATAAAGGAACATTATTCCTCTTCCTCCTCTTGGTTTTCCCAGGGTGTGCGCAACAAAGCAAATGCAATTTACATTCAATGACTGAAAGCCACTCACATCTGTAAACACTAACTGTCCCAGCCAGCAAAACCCTCCAGAAAACCTCTTTTCCCCATTTCAAGGAGCCAGATGTAAAGAGAAAGCCTTCTGGTTTCCATTGTTCTTTCCACTTGAGCTGCAAGACCCTGGGAAGCTCCATGTGAGAGGAAAACCTGGTACATTTTGCTCTTAAATTGAGGCAAGCTTTATAATGTTAGACAGAGTTTAATTAAACTCTTGCTGGCGGTTGTGAAAAAGTTTCCCTTCCTCCCAAGGCTTTTTTTCCTGTGTTCCCTGCAGGTAGCATGCACTTTTCCATTCCAATGGAAGGTCATTAGGACCATTTGAATATGCAGACTCAGGAAGGTTCCAAGATGCTCTGGGGGCATTGGACTCACAACTTTCAATTTAATCAATCAACTCAGTGGTATAGTAAAGGGATTACAACTATGCTACTCCCTGATCACAGGCGATCAGCTTTACTGCAGGGCCACCCGTGCTAATCCTTTTCACTAAAAATAAGGGAGGGCTGCCTGTGCTGTGATTTCCTATACCCTTTGTCCTTTTATATGTTGGTTCTTTCACTTTGAATTTAACTGAGGCTAGAAAAAAAGACTCATGCTTCACTTCCAACCCAAAACAGTAGAGTTCTTGCAAATTGCGAGGGATGTTTGCCAGGACTGTAGTGCCTGGCACAGACCTTCGCAGAAACTCCACTTGTGATTATAAATAGTTGGACCTTCTTGGCATAAACAATTCCTGAGGGTGTATTTTTCAACTCATTGTTTGGAAAACTTAAGTACATAACTGCCATTAGCTTTAGTGGAGTTTTGGTGCAAATTTCTGGGTAACCACACATAATACTTTCGTTGAACGGACTTTGATTTTCCCTGTCCTATAATTTCACAGGGCTTTTTGGTGTTTAGAATATTTTCGTGCTAAGGGAAAATTAAGTCTTTATTATTAAAGTGTGCATTTCTTGGAATCACAACACAGGAGCTGGCAATCAGGTCTGAAGGAAATAGTAAATGAAAAATGCATGGGTTCGTGTCATACTTAAATGTTAATCACATCCATTTTGCTAGCGAAAGTAGTAGCATTAGAGCTTACATAATAACTGATCCATGACTTGCCAATGAATCCAATCTTTCTTCTTCCTCAAATCAGTTCAAAACAGGTGACTATTTAAGCTTCATAAATGAGATGCAGGAAGCATGTGCTCTTTAAACTGCCAACCAGCGGGAGTAAATGGCAAGCAAGTTATCAATAAATTAACTTACCCTTCTCAGTGGTTATGGGACTTTACCTTGACAGATAAAAGGAAAGCAATACTTCATATAATATTGAATTCTGAATGGTCAATGCAATACAGGAGTGTCTTATTTAAGAAAAAATATGCTCAAGAAACATAGTTTTCGAACTTCCAGGAGGAAGGCAGAGTGAGAGACTGTGAACCTTCCAATTTCAAGGCCCATTTAAATGCCAGTAAAATAGTCTGAAGCAAAGGTTTCAGAAATAGCAGCCATATCATCATGAGAAACTCAAGGAAAAATGAGTAAAAGGGGGAAAAGTGAATTATTAAAAATGTTTGGCAGTATGAGAGAAGTAAAATGCATTAAGAACCCAGGTGCAGGGTGAGGTAGGGTTGGAGGCGCAGAATCAGTAAACCATGAAATGAAACAAGAATCAAAACAGGATTTAGAAAATAGCTGTAATCTATTTCTTAAATGTGGAAGAAAGACATCATGTCTATTTCAGAAGAGCTCATCATGGGAGGAAGGGATGAGAAGGAGTAAAACAAAGATAGTACAGGTGAAATGTGGAACTGGATGCTATAGGAAACTCAATGGAGAAAGAGAAAGAGTGAACTAGGGAACAATACACAGAGCATGGAAAGAGATATGAAAAGATGCAAAGGAAGGTATGGAAAATGGAGCACTCTGGGAGACAGAGGGAAGGAAAGAACTGAGCACACTGCCTCCACAAAATAGATGCTAGGAATAGATTTGTCGAATGAATGAACAAACCACAAAAGCAAAAATATCAAAGATTGGGGGGAAAAAAGATCCACTAGAAGAAAACTGTCACCATTAATAAAATAGTTGAAGGTATATACAAAGCACTATTTAGGATCTATTTAAAATAATTGAGATCAACATGAATCATCAAATATTTTAACTATGAAAGAAAAAGAAAGCATTCTGCAAGGAGCTGGGTTACAAATTTCAAGTGAAAAATATAGTCGTAAGTGAATAAGGACTGTTTTCTTTCACTATGATGAAAAACCATGTGCAAATCATGGTCTGAATAAAAAGCTGTATAATTTGGGTTTTTATCCAGTCAAATTATTATCCAAATGCAAAGACTTTCCCAGATTTTCAGTCTTAAAAAATTTGATCATCCACTAATGGACAGGTTCTGGCTTCAAAAGTTGCTTCAAAAAGAAGTGTCATCTTAAAAGACAGACCTGAAAAAAAGATGATGCTGTTAAAAATGGTACAAAATCCTAAATTAATAAGTATTTATCGAAGAGATAGGTAAATAAGAATAACAGGGAAGATTTGTCTGTGATAGGAGTTGGGGATTAGAAAAATTGTTAGAGTGAAAGTAGATGAAAGTAAGTAACTGAGCAGCAAGTTAAATCAATGAAAAGTGGAAGCCGGAAGAAAGTTGAGAAAAACAAAAAACAGTAAAGGTTTGCCATAAAAGTGAATCAACTATACTATTCTGATAATGAAATCTTTGTTGTTTAATTTAAATTGACAGCAAATTGAATTAAAAAGAAGATAGTTGCCAAAGGCAATTAAAAATAAGCAAAACCAAAACCAAACAAGTGCATTCTCTGTATAATACCGAAGAAAGTTTAGAAAAAAATAAAAACCAAATTCACCATAAAAATTGAGAGATTAAAAAGTAGAATGACAGAACATAAACAGGAGGACTAGAGTTAAAATAAAGGTAAGTTTAAACAATTTTGGGGAAGCAAAACAAAAGATAAAACACAAGAACAAAAAGAATGCTTCCAATTGGTTTAATGCAACAATTTACTAGGAAATATTTAAAAGGCTTAGAAAGTCTAAAATTACTAAAAAATGAATTTAAAAAACACTAAAAAGATATATTAATTAAAGAGAAGAAAAAGCAAGTGCTATTTCAGACACGGTGGAATTTAAAGCAAAAGTTATTAAAGCAAGCTAATTATGTTAATTATGTGATGATAAAAGTCAGAGTTAATAATGAAAGTGTAATGATATTATGTCTATAAGGCCCAAAGAATGTAGCAACAAAAAGAGAGCAATCACTTTTAAAAATTAAAGAGAAATTAATAAATAGACAATTTTAGAACAAGGTATTAACATCCCACCATCAGAATCTGATAAATCAAGAGGAAAATGGTAAAGTAATAGAGAAACTGAAAATTATAATTAAGCATACTGAACTACAGCAGAAAAGGTAGATATTGCCAAGAATTAAATGGATTAAACAACAACAACAAAAAACCCTCCCACATTTTATCGCTGGTTCCTTATTAGATGGTTAATTAGCATATGCTCCTTGTCTTCTAAATTCAGCTCTGGGACTTCAGAAGCAGAGGGAAGCACAGATCCAAGGAACTAACACAGACACTGAAATAAAGGCGAGATCCAAGGCTATCCTGAATTGGACAGTGGGGATAGGGTGGAGGCAGTATGAGCCGGAAGGTGGCCTGACCCAGAAAGAGGAGGATGGATGGAGGACTGATGAGTCCTTCTCTTTCCTCTGGCCCAGTGGTGGGAGGATGGATTTGTGAGAACTGTTGGAGTTCTCTTATTTTCTCTCCCTGACATCACCAAAGGAGGGTTGTTGCTTGTCCTACAACCCACATGTCTACAGGACCAGGCCAGCCCTATTCCTATCCCCAGCCAGAGCGCTATCAACACAGCAAAAAGCCCTTCTCAGAAGAGAAGGGATAGAGGGAGCTCAGCCTTCACTGAGTATACACTACTCCATCCCTCCATCTCAAAACTTGCAGGGCAGGAGATTAGAACCTAAGGAGATCACTTCTTCCTCTCCCTGCTTTGTTCTAAGAGAGTTGGGATGAATCCCTAACTGGAGCAGTTACCCGGGAGAATGGAAGCAAATGGGGCAGTTGCTAGCACTGATGTGATGCCTGGGTCTCGTCTCCTTCCCTTTCCTTAGACACACCAGAAGAGACATCACCTAGGATTTGGCCCTTCCTCATCACACACCACCAGGCCTAACATTTATATCACCAGAGAAACATAAGACCACCTGCCACAATAACAAGATCCCAAGGAGTACAACTAGTAAAAGAGAAAGCAAGCTGAACATGAAGCAGCTTATTGCAACAGATGGACCAAAAATTTAACATAAGCACAACACATATCCTCAAAGACATAGGGAGGATATTAGTAATATGAAGCAAGAACACGAAGCAGAGAAAAAGAAGCAAGTGTAAATTAGATGTGAAACAAATACTCATAATGGCTATAGTGTCCCTGCCAAAGATGCACAGAGAGAATCTAATCATGAGAAAATATCATACAACCCCCAAACTGAATGAGAGTCTACAAAATAACTCCCTGGTACTCTTCAAAAATGTCAGTGTCATGAAAGTCAAGAAAGACTAAAGAACTGTTGCAGATTAAAAGAGAATAAAGAGACATGACAAGTAGATGCAGTGTGTGATCTTAGATCGGATCCTGAATCAGAATTTTTTTTTTTTTTTTTTGACACAGGGTCTCTCTCTGTCACCCTGGCTGGAGTACAGTGGCATCAGCATAGCTTACTGCAACCTCAAACTTCTGGGCTCAAGCGATCCTCCTGCCTCAGCCTCCTGCATAGCTGTGATTACAGGTGCGCCACCATGCCTGTTTTCTATTTTTTTGTAGAGATGAGGTCTCGCTCTTGCTCAGTCTGGTCTTGAACCACTGACCTCAAGCAATCCACCCGCCTCAGCCTCCCAAAGTGCTAGGATAACATGTGTGAGTCACTACACCCGGCCTCTGAATCATAATTTTTACTTTTTCTTTGCTACACAGCTGTACTGTGCAATATGGTAGCCACTAACTACATGTGGCTACTGCATGATTGAATGTGGCTAGTCTGAACTGAGTGTAAAATATACAATGGATCATAGCACGAAAAAAAAGAATGTTAAATACCTCAATAATAAATTTTTATATTAATTTCATGTTGAAATGATACTATTTTGGATATTTTGGCTTAAATAACAGAGTATTAAAATTAATTTCACTTGCCTCTTTTCACTTTTTTAATGTGGCTACTAGAACATTGTAAATTACGTATGTAGCTTATATTTGTGGTTTGTGTTCTATTGACATGGTACAGTATTGCTATAGAGAACACTACAGGTACAATTAATTTGCCCAAGGTATGCAGATTAGATAACAGTATTTTATCAAAGTTAATGAGAAGAGTACTATAATTTTGTAAGAGCACGTCCTTGTTCTTAGGAACTACACACTGAAGTACTTAGAGGTAAAGGAGCAGGCACGATGTCTACTACTTCTCTTAAGTTCACAAAAAAATAATACTTATCTATATAGAGAGAATGATTAACACAAATGTGGTAAAATGTTAACAATTGCAAAATCTGGTGAAAGATAATCGAAGTTCTGTGTGCTATTCTTGCAACTTTCATATACATTTTATATTGACGTTATTTCAATATAAAAGGTCATGGTAAAACCCCCACAATGGTTGAATAAACAGTGCAGGAGTTGGGGTAAAAGCCGAATGGTCAACATGAAAGAAAGAATAAGTAGTCTGGGGCTAACACTGAGGAACTGCACAGAAGGCAACAAAAAAGTAGAAAGGGAAGGAACATATAAAATAAAACCTGATGATATGAGGGCGATCGGTAGAAGTGACAACACCCAAGTCACTAGAGGCTCAGAAAAAGAGAATAAAGGAGAGGAAATATTTGACAACAAATGAATCTCTCAGAATTAAAGGAAGAGGAAATGTCTCGTACTTAGAGAATTCAGAGTAGAAAACTCTTTTTTTTTTTTTTGAGACAGAGTCTCGCTTTGTTGCCCGGGCTAGAGTGAGTGCCGTGGCGTCAGCCTAGCTCACAGCAACCTCAAACTCCTGGGCTTAAGCGATCCTACTGCCTCAGCCTCCCGAGTAGCTGGGACTACAGGCACAAGCCACCATGCCCAGCTAAATTTTTCTATATATATTTTTAGTTGGCCAGATAATTTCTTTCTATTTTTTTAGTAGAGACGGGGTCTCGCTCTTGCTCAGGCTGGTCTCGAACTCCTGACCTTGAGCGATCCACCCGCCTCGCCCTCCCAGAGTGCTGGGATTACAGGCGTGAGCCACCGCGCCCGGCTGAAAACTATTTTTTAAGAAGAAAAAAATCTGCACCCAGTCACATTAATAGTGAAAATTAAGAACACCAAAGACACATTTAAAGAATGAGAAAGAAAGAAAAATTGAGAGAAAGCGTGGATCATCTAAGAAGGAAAAAAAATCAGATTGACATTGGACTTCTAAACAGCTGGATATAAGGATACAACATTTTAAAGTATAAAATAAAATGTTTTTGAACCTAAGTCTTATATCAGCCATGTGTCATTTTAATGTGAGGGCATAATAAAAATATTCTCAGGCATATAAGGCCTTAGGGCGTTTGCCTTGCAAAGACTTATTCTAAAAATACTCTAGTAGAAAGTACCGAGATAAAAGAAATGCTAAAGAGCAATGGGTGATCAAAATCTTAGAAACTTTATGGCTGTGTTAAAAATAAAGCAAAGACTAAAGAAAAGAAAGGGAAATTATCCATACAATTCAGAAATAAAATTGTACAAAATAATCAATATAAAGTATGTATTCGGGTGGAGAGAGAGTAGAGACCAAAGGAATCAGAGAGTATGCTGCAGTACTGGTTTTGTTCAGGGGAAGATATAAATGTTAAAATGTTTGTGAAATCTACAGGGATAAATAAACATAAGTATGTGTTTTATGTTAAAGGCAACTACCATAAGAACAACAGTAACAACAAAAAGAATCAAATCACTCTTAAACCAGCAGAAGAAAGCTTAATCTAAGCAATGGAAAGCAAAGTCGGTGCTAAAAAAAATAAACAAAAAAAAAGAATATTCATAAAATATTAAATAAGATGGCAGAAAAATTATGGTATGTCAGGAATCACAATAAATGTGGGGTAAATAGAATGAAACAAAAAACCAAGCCAGAGGGGTCTTTCACGGACCACTGATGCGTGTATGTCATGAATTGAGTAGCAAGCACATCCCTTGGCATCTGAGGGGGAATAAGAAAATAGGCTTTCTAAAGTAAACATGCACTAGGTTATTAAAAAATTAAAAACTCAGTAAATAAAAAAAAGCAGAAATTATATATAACCTACTCCCTTACCGAAACAAAATTAGGAACAAAAATATAAATAAAAAATCCCTGACTACTCGGAAATTTTAAAATACTCTGCTAATTAACAAGTATGTCAAGAAGATAAAGTACACAAAAGCATTCTATTAAGAAAACAATGAAAATGAGAACTATGTATTAAAATGCCTGGAAGGGCTCAGAGCTCAACTAAGAAAATTCACAGCCTTAAGTGCATTTATTATTAATAAAAACAGAAAACAAAAATGGGAAAATCAGCATACTAAGTAAACAATATAAAAATTTACCAAAGGAACAAAGGGACAATACAAAAGAAATAGAAGAGAATAGTATTGAATATATATAAAAGCAGATGTATGTAAATTAGTAAAGGGATAAAAATGGCATTATTTAATAAGCTAACAAAACTTATTAGATAAAGTCAACGCTGGTAAATTTAGTCAGGAAGTAAAGGAGAATGATTTTATTGTACTCTATAGTTGTATGCTAAGAACTATGGAAATCTGAATGAAATGGATGATTTTTAAAGAAAGCAATAAAATCCTAAAACTAACATAAAAGAAAGAGCCTGAATATACCAATACCCGATGAAGAAATTGGAAGAGAACTTTGAAGTGAGGATGGGAGAAAGTGGTCAATATTTGTGGATAATTCTTTCAAAGTACAGGTTATGAATAGAAACGGGTAGGTAGTAACTCACTAATTTACCAACCTTAACGATAATATGGTCTTGAGATGAAAGTCAGATAAAGAGTAGATTTTAAAATCAGAAACTACATACCAATTTCACCCTTGCATGCAGATGTGAAGAGTTTAAAGACAATATCAGTGGATTACCACTTTAATGGAGTAGCATGGTAGACAGAACAGTAGGGCCAGATGTACCTGGATTCAAAGCCTGGTTCTACTGCAGATTTGCTCTATGAACTGGGCCTAATTGCTAACGTTCCTGAGACTCAATTTCTTCTTCTATAAATAGAGAATATAATATTCAACCTATGGGGCCAAGGCAAGAATTATTGAGAAAATGTATGTAAAAAATTAATATAGTGCCCTGAACATAGTTGTAATATTGGAAGAAGAATAAATATGCATGAATAGTAAAGGAAAAAACATACAGTGATTAAGTTAGGTTCATCACAGAATGGAAGAATAGTCTAGCAAATTGAAAACTAGTAATTATAATACTCCTCAACAAAAGATTAAATAGTAACAATTATGTGTTCAGATCAATAGGTGACAAAATGGCATTTGAAAAATCTAACATCCATTAAAGAATTAAAAATAGACATCTGTATTTAATATACTTTAAGCCAAGAGTCAATATTGTACTTAAGAGATAATAAAGGCATTTTAAATTCAAATAGGAGCAAAGCAAAGCTACTCAGTTTTTAATATTATTATTTAACATTATACTGGAGGTTCTTATCAGTGAACAAGAGGGAGACCACAGAAATAATGGAAGAGTAAGCAGAAAAGAAAGACAAAAACATGTTGCTTTTTGCAGGCAAATGATTACTTACATAATTCAAGGAATATGGGGTATTACCTACACACATTCATAAAAAGTGTGTAGGTAAAATAAAAGTGAATAAGGATCAACAGCATTTTTGTGTACTAATTAAAACCTGGTAGAAAACAATGAAAACCAAAAACCTCATTTATAATAACAAAATATATAGAAAATAATCTTAGGATTTAACTTGATGAAGGGTATACAAGAAAGAGACTGCAAATCTTTCATGGGGAATGAAAATCATCGAGGAAAAATTAAAATTTATTCGAGTCTCAGTGTTTACAGAAATTGCATATATTTTAAAACCAGGAAACATGATCTGTGCAAATGTACCCCCATTTATTAAAGGGTGGCCTTGAGCCGGGTGTGGTAGCTCACACTTGTAATCCCAGAACTTTGGGAGGCTGAGGCCAGAGGGTTGGTTGAGGCCAAGAGTTTAAGACCAGCCTGGGCAACATAGCCAGACCTTATCTCTTAGGGAAAAAAAAGGGGGTGGCCTATTTGCTAAAATTCCAGAAACCACCTTACAGTCTGCTTATAACATTGATCCTTTGCATACATTTTGGGTGAGATGAGAGCCTAGTGTTGGTAAAGGGAGAAGGGAATTAGACTTGGGAATGGCATCTGTGTTTAGCCACAGACCCAGGGAAAAGACACGGCATGTGGGTATCTTTAGGTCCTAGGGGAGCAGCAGGAGGAAGAAGCATTTGATGGGGTTAGGCAGAGACTGAGGCGATTCTGAGTGAGTCAAAGAAGGTGGCAGTACAGTGGGGATGTCGGATCCTATACAAAATCCTATAGTAATAACTGACTTTATTGTCTTTGTTAATTTTATTTTTTATTTTATCAAAATAATACATATGCAGAGTCTAGGCATTCTTATTATTTCTTATTCTTATTTCTGAAAACATGGCAGTATCCGTCACAGTCCCACAGGAAACACATGGCATAATCAAATGGGACAAGAATGGAGATCAACCTTCCATGTTTAATGAGAGGATGTGATCACTGACTTTCGTCCTCAATTCCCACCCATAAAAGAGTGAACTATTGCTGTGAAACTTCCCAGAAAGGTGGAAGAAAGAGAGAAGGAAAAGGAGGAAGCAAGTATTTAATCCTTTCTCTTTTGCCCGTTTGTTCACTGAAACTGCGTATGATGACACATGGGTTGGGTACCAAATTCTATTTCCTGGTGACACACTCTGTGACTCAGCCTGCTGGTAGCAGCAGTATCACCTGTCCCATCTCAGCACTGGTAGCTGGGAGGCTCTGATGGGCAGAATTACTCAGTTTTGGGAGGGGTTTCCCAGTGATGGAAGTAAGCAGTGGGATTATTGTTTGTTGAATGCTTGTGATGGTTAATTTTATCTGTCAACTTGACTGCACCAGGGGTGCTCAGATTAATCATTATTTCTTGGTGCATCTGTGAGACTGTTCCCAGATGAGATTAGCACTTGAATCAGTGAGCTCAACAAAGCAGATGGCCCTCCCCAATATTGGGAGGCACCATCTGTGTGACTGAGGGCCTGAACAGAGTGAACAAGCAGAGGAAGGAGGAATTCACTTTTTTGGCTCTTTGCTTCCTGCTGGCCCACTTGAGCTGGGATATTGGTCTTCTGCTCTTGGTCTAGGATTTACACCATTGGCTCCCTGTTCTCAGGCCTTCGGACTTCAACTAGAACTACACCACCAGCTTTCCTGGGTCTCCAGCTTGTGGATGGCAGAATGTGGGACTTCTCAGCCTCCATAATCATGTGAATCAATTGCTCATGGTCAATCTCAGTATGTAAATCTATCTGTCTATCTAATCTCCTGTTGGTCTGTTTCTCTGGTGAACCCTAACACAATGTTTAATTTTGCTTCTGAAGTTAGATTGAGAAAAGAGGCCTGTGGTCCACATGTTATCACTGTTCTAGACACTGCACTAAGGAAACCCATAAATGGGAAAAAAACTAGACAAGCTAAACATGGCAAAGCTAGCAATTCTTCCCAAGGTAATTTTGGAATTGAATGCAATCCCATTTAAAATTCTAACAGGATCCTTTACTGAGCTTGATGAAATGATTTCAAAGTCATTTGTAAAAAGAGGAAGACAATAATATTGAGGAATATTTTCAAAAGAAAGCGCACCTCCATTTCCAAGCAAGAAAGTCAGCTTTGATGTTTCTTCCTCTTACTCCTCTGCAGCCAATCCACGACAGAATCCACCACTGAACACTATGTCAAATCTATCCATTTTCTCCATCACCACTACCACCGCTGCAGTCCAGGCCATGCCATCGTCCACTAAATCACCGCAACATCCTCCATACCCATCTTCCCACACACCCGGCCCCACCCCATCCTCTCTCCACTCAGCAGCCTCGTGTGGTCCCATCCCTCTCCTGGCCCGACCTCCTCGGTAGCTTTCCATTGCTCATCTCCTTCCACCTCTCCCTTCCTCATTTTGTAATTCGTTCATGTTCATTCGTTTATTCATTCAACACTATTTATTCAGAACTTTCGATGTGCCAGACAATGAGCGAGGCCCTGGGGAGATAATGAGCAAAATCAGAGTTGATTTAGGCCAACACCTAGTGGCCTTAAAGGCAAAGGACAATAAACATGAAAAAGACTCAAATGTGTTAGCAATGAAACCAATTGCCAATTTAAAATAAGAAGATTAATTTTCTAATAACCATTAAATTGTCAAAACCCAAACAAAAAAGGTTACATTGAATGCTAAGGAGGCTGGGAGAAACAGATATATTTATTTATTATTATTAACACGGTGAATCGATACAAATGTTTTGGAGAAGAATCTGGCAAGAGGTCTCAACAGCGAAAAGAAAAGTTCATATCCTTTGATCCAGCAGTTTTCCTCTTGGGAAATTACTTCAAGGAAATAATTCCAAGGAAAGGAGAAGGATGGAAGAAGACTTTACGTACAAAGTTTTTTATTGCAATGCTTTCTATGTTAGTAAAAGACCTGACATCACCTAAATGGTCAATAAGAGAATAGTTAGGGCTGGTGCAGTGACTCACACCTGTAATGCTAGCACTATGGGAGGCTGAGGCAGGAGGATCGCTTGAGCTCAGGAGTTTGAGACCAGCCTGAGCAAGAGTGAGACCCCCATCTCTACCAAAAAGAAAGAAAAAAAATCCTAGCAGGCTTTGGGGTACACGCCTATAGTCCCAGCTATGGGGGAGGCTGAGGCAGAAGGATCACTTAGAGCCCAGGAGTTGGAGGTCGCTGTGAGCTACAATGATGCCAGCGCACTCTACCCAAGGCGAGAGAGTGAAACTCTGTCTCAACAACAACAAAAAAAAACAAGGCAACTGAACACCCCTCCTCACAACCCCCCACCCCTAAAAAAAAAAAGAATAGTTAGATGAGCTATTTACAGTAAGCTGATATAATTAATCAACAACTATGAAAGTAAAATCAAATGCAAAATGTAGAACACAGTGTGTTCAAATATGATTTGGAAACTCTGTATAGGGATGAATATGTGAAGGAATAAAAGTAGTTGCCAGGTTTTGGAGTGGTGGATTTTCACATGCTTGGACTTAATAATTAATAATTTTTTAAATTAGTTGACCCAGTGGAAAAGATGGCTGAATTCCACTATAAAATTAACTTTGATTATGTAGCATACATTTCCCAGTGGCTGTATTTATATTTTTAGCAATGCGTTCTCAAATGAAAAAAAAATAACTGGCTCCTGGAAAAAAGTGTTCTTTTCATCAATGGGTATTTGTTAAATTGTATTAAAACTGAGGTAGTATCAAAAATAGGGGGAGTTATGTAGCTTACATTGCCAAGAGAGATTACAGGGTCTCTCTCTCAGGTGGAAGCATTTGTCAAAAACCCAAGAACTGTTTTTCTTCAGAGCCAGAAAGTAAAGAGACTAAGTATCTTTCAGGCAACTCCCAATCCCTGGGCAAAGACTGGGTGTCCTGTCCTCCAGCCCCCAGGACACCCTTACGTGGTAACACTCCCAGGTCACCTTGTTCCTGTGAAGCAACTGCTCCTGGACTACAGCCGGGACCTGCAAACTCACAATACCCCCAACAGACACGGTAGGAACTTGCTGTTCTCCCGATGCTTCAGGGTTCAGGAACTTCACTCAATCTCAGCACATCCAGACCTTCTCTTTCTGACTTCTAAGTTAGGATCTCTGCAAAGTAGGCCTTTGTAGAGTGGGGCAAAGCTGTTCAGTATAGCACAGAATTTGGTACCGCTTAAGTTCATGTTAGCACAGCAGAATCTTATTAAAAGATGCTCTGTGTATAAGATATTAATTTTACTGCAGAGGACAGAAGATTGATTGCCTCCTGATAGCCCCCAGAGGAAGGCAACAGGGAATCAGGAGATCTAAACTGTGCTTGTGGTTTAGACACTCTTTGGCTATGTGTTCTGAGCCTGTAACTTCTTTGTGCTTCAGGAGTGTTTTACTTATAAAATTAGGAGGTAAAACTTATATGACCTAGCTTTAAAATGGATTTCTAGAACCACTCAATTGGAAATGTTTTAAAAGGATTTCACTATTTTCACATTCCAGCAGGGATTTATGGCATCACTATAAAGAAGGAATGCCAGAGGTCATTTAGGCTATTCCCCTGCCTCCCTTCTTATCTCACCATATCTAGCCCCTCCTAAAGAGAGGGGTGTCATAACTAGAAGGTGCTCCATATGCCATGGTGGGAATCCCAGAAACAGCATGTGGAACAAACCATGTTGTATCATGGTTGAAAGGAGCAACCTGCAGATGTGGCCCAACACAGGAGACGGCCAAAAGCACAACTGTGTTGCCCAATCCTTCCTGTACTGTCCAATGTGAATTCTCAAGGACAAATTACCCAAAGAGAATGGAAGGTCAGACACCTTAGGTTTCTATCTTATCTCACTGCAGAGGTTCTCAAAGTGTGGTCCACAGACCCCTGGGGACCCTGAAACCCTTTCAGGGATCTGTGATGTGCAAACTATTTTCATAATAATACTAAGACATTATTTGCCTTTGCAATGTGTTGACATTAACTCTGGCACTGAGCATGGATCAAGGCAGTGGCCCCAAACTGTACTGGTAGTCAATGTATTCCTCACTGCCATGTATTTACAGTAAACAACAACAAAAGTCAGTTGCACTTAAGAATGTCCTTGATGAAATAACAAAAATGATTAATTTTATTAAATCCCTACCTTTGAATACATATCTTTTCATTATTCTGTGTGACTAATTGGGAAACATGCAAAAGTGCTTCTGCTATATACTGAGGTGCTATGATTGTCTTGAATAAAAGCACTGACACGATTCTTTGAGGTACAAGATGGACTGGCCACTTTTTACTTTCATAAAACATCATTTTTACTTGAAAGAAGAAATGACAGACAAATTATGGTTATTCAGACTTGGGAATCTGGCATACATTTTCTCAAAAATGAAGAGAGTCTGTCACTTCAAGGAAAACAACTGACAGTATTTGTTGCCAACGATAAAATTCAAGCTTTTAAGCAAAAATCAGAATTTTGAAAAACTTGTGTCTATTACTATGAACTTGATAGCTTTCCAATACTTAAAAACTTTTCTGATGAGATTGGTAGTGATATTAATGAATGTGATTTTTGATATTGTTTAATGAACTGTCTCAACACTTGGATAATCTGCATAACTCAGTAAACCAATATTTTCCAAGTGATCAATGTACATTGTTACAAAATCATGGATTTATATGAGGTCATTAAATATGGAATGTCTGATTTCCAAACAAAAGTGTAATTTATTATATCTCAAATAAGAAGCAGTGCAATTAATCAAAATATGCACCTAACCTATCAACAGTTTTGCCATCTTAACAGCAGCTAGTTTATGCCAGCAGCAAAGAAGCTTGAAGAGCGACTGGCAGTGAAATTGCAAAAGGCATTTTCCACAACTTGTTGAGAAGTGAATATTTTTCCTTGCCAGAACTGGTCCAAAGCCTGGAAGAAGTGGTAGTCAGTTGGTGCAAAGTCTGATGAATACGGTGGATGACAGAGAGTTCCCAAGTCCAGCTTCTGTAGTTTGAGCAATGTTATTTGTGCAACACCGTAGTTGAGTGTTGTCTTGCAAGAGGATTGGCCTGTCTCTATTGACCAATCTCAGCTGCTTAATTGCAAGCATCTTCATTATTTCATCCAAATGACTGCAGTAGACATCGCTGTAATCGAATAACCAGGATTAGTGGGTAATACCAGTGCTGGCCCACCAAACAGACATCATTAGCTTTTTTTGATTAATTATTTGGTTTGGGGCTGTGTTTCGGCACTTCATCTTTATCCAACCATTGTGCTGAACGATTGCGGTTGTCACAAAGAATCCATTTTTCATCACACGTCACGATACAGTGTAGAAATGGTTCACCTTTATTTCATAACAACAAAGAAAGGCAACCGTAGAGATGATTTCTCTTCTGATGCTTGTTTAATTCATGTGGAACCCATCTATCCAGCTTCTTTGCCTTGCCAATTTGTCTCAAATGGTCCAATATTGTTGGAACAGTAACTTCAAACCTTGTTGCTAATTCACATGTAGGTTGAGATGGATTCGCTTCCACTACAGCTTTCCCCCCATCATTATCCACCTTGGTCTCAGGTCGCCCACATGGCTTAGTTTCAAGATTAAAATCACCAGAATGGAACTTCTCAAACTGTTGACGTACTGTGTGTTCATTAGCCACATCCTTCCCAGACACTTCATTAGTATTTCGAGCTGTCTGCCCTGCATTGGTTCTATGATGGAACTCATATTAGAAAATACGAATTTTTGACTTATCCATGGTTTCACAAAAATTGCTCTAAAAACAATGTAAAAGATAATCACAAGCCAAAACATGGGTTTGAAAGACTGAGGATGTCCCTGCACAATAAAAATAAAACTAGAACTGTCAAAGTGAAATGTCAGAGATAACAACTGTCAAACTTAGTATTTAAGGAAATCGGACATTTCATACTTAATAACCTAATACAAGATCCATTCAAGTGGAAGGTAAAGCAATCCATTTTAATACAATAGAGTACAAGTTCATTCATATAGTTTCATGTTCTACATTGTAATTAACCTTTAAAAAACTACCATTCATAGAGTTTTGGTGTAGGATAAAAGAAGATTATCCATAATTATCTGAAAAGGTTATTAAAATACTCTTCCCTTTTCCAATTGCATATCCATATGAGACAGAATTTTCTTTATATACTTCAGCCAAAAAATAGAGCACAACAGGTTGAATGAAGAAACAAAGGTAAATGAGAATCCATGTGTCTCTAATTAAGCCAGACAGTAAAGAGATTTGCAAACATGTAAAACAATGGCACCCTTTTCATTAAACTTCTTTTGTTTTGGACAATGTAGTTAATTTCATCAAATATTTTAATTATGTTAATCTGTAATGAGCTTATTTTTAATTTACTATGTTTCTTTTAAAATTAGTAAGTCATATTTAAAATTTTCTCAGTTTTAATTTTTGATACAGTGAACATCAATGGACATAATCCATATAAATAAAAGTATGCATAAGGAGTCCTGAGATTAAAAAGCTTGAGGACCACTGTCCTAAGATCCTGGGGAGAAACTGGTGTTTTGGATAACTAATTAATAAAGGAGCAGGGGACTAGATATTTGTCAGTTTGCATTGTTATGGGGAAGCGTCTCTGGGCTTGATGACAAGGGTTGATTATCAAGACACAATCATCCCTGCAACAGCAAAAGGAAACTCATCCATGACCTAAGATTGGTAGAAATCACTTTTGAGAACATCGAATTTTCAAGGTCCTGATTAGATACTCTCTGTACCCTTCCAAATGACTCCAGTCCCCTGAGTGTACAAGTTCACCCCTTTCCCTCCGGTGTGGCCCGCACTCCCTGCTCAGTACTGGCTGTCATGACTGGGCGTAGGCTAGACCTCTGCCTCCCAGGTCACACTGAATGCTACTCTGAGTTCAACAGTCAATACACAGTGCTTGGGAAGGCACCAGGCTCTTCCAGGCTCTAAGAATCAAAGATGAGCATGTCATGGCTTTTATCCCAGGGGACTTCTCAGTCTGGTGGGGGAAGAAAGACTCCTGAAGAAATAATTGCCGTATGATGTGATAAAGGCTGTTTTGTACATAAGTGACCAAATTTTCCAAACCAAAAATTAGGACACAAGCTGACAGACAATGTGACATAATATCTGACAATGAAACAATCCTAGAAGATCTGGAACACATCTCTGCTATGTATTAAGAAACTCCCAACAACTCCACAGAAATTCTGTACAGATTTGTGCTTGATTTGGCCCAAGGACCCCCAAACAATGGTTTTGTACATTCTCCCTCCTCCCCCGAATTCTGGGAAATGACAGTGGCAGAACAGAAAAGGGCAAGAAGCTCCTTACGATCACAAAAGATGAGTAACGGGCTCCCAACATTTTATTTCCTCTGGTTAGCGGATGGGAGGGGCTGGAGGAAATTTTTTCCATCATCCTTGTTCCAAGTGTTTTTTTCCCCCCAGGCAGAGAGTCCAAGTTTGTTCACGCAGGTCTCCCACACCAGCTGAAGCAGATCAGGCCGAATCCCAGAGTCAGAAGAATGAATTAGTAAGAGGCTTCAAAGATCCCAAGCCTTGATTGCATGTGGGTAAAATTAAACAATAGGGCTCTTGATCTGTCAGCAAATGTTGGAGTTCCCTCTGGGTGGGCTGTTTGGGGATCACAGAGGTTCTGGTCTGGCCTGAGTCTTCTAAAGTCCCAACCACGTACCCTTTTCTCCCCTTGACTTTGGGACCTGACCCAAATCCCTCTCCTTTAATCTCTTTCTCCCATTCCTACTGTTCTTTCCCAGCTGTGGTAACTCGAAAGTGACATGCACAAGAACAAAACAGACAATGAACAGAACACACTTGCTCAGTGCCACACACAGACATCCTGCCACCCACAGAGAGAATGGGCAACACGGGGTCCCCAAAGTAACGGCAGGACAAGAAACCTGACAAACCCTTCTTCACATCTTGGATCCACTACTTACATTTGACTGTGGGCAAATCATGACATCTCTATGATCCCCCGTGAACTCGTCCACAAAAACAGGTTATTTTGAGGATTAAATGATATAACATATGTAAAAATGCTTGGTTGGTACACAGTAAGTCTTCGTGGTTGTCATTTTCACATTGCTTTGTGCGATTATTTGATTAGCGTCTGTCTCCTCACCCCTGAGAGCACGAGCTGCATCTTTTTTGGTTCACTATTGTATCTCCAGGGCTGAGCACAGTGCCTGCCACATGTTAGGCATTTGTTGAGACAACTGTATGATCAAATTGTATGATCCAGATTAAAGATCCACTTCAAAGTAACAAATTTGGGGTCTCCTGACAATTCTTATGGGTTGGTATTGGCTATCTGGAGCACTGTGTCATGCAGGGATTCTAAGGTGGCAGCCAGAATCAGTAGGGAAAGGGCACACCGATTGATTACCAATGCCTACTGTGGTGGAGTATTTGTTGACCTTGATCTGTGGAGTCAAGAGCACATCCCTTTTGCCAGCTAGTTCTAGCACCTATAGGCCTGTTGCATAATTCATGGAAAGGGTCATTTCAGGAGGATTGAGGTTACCAAATGCCTGACCTGAAGATAAGCAGCATGACTTCAGGAAAATTTTTTTTAATTACAGATAAGAAAACACTTAGAACAATGCTATGCAAAGAAGCTAAAAGCATAGCCCTATTATGTCTGCCTGTCTCAGAGAATTTACTACGTACTTTGAATGTAAAAGTGATGAATCAATGGATAACAGGGAGAGAGATCTGACCCACTGCAGCCAACGTGCCCCACAATCAGACGGAACTTTGGCAATGTGGTTTCCCCCAACCCACAAAGTAGCTACTCTACTCACGAGGGTAATCCTTTGGATGTGTCTTCTCAGACCAATTCCCATAAAATGTGAGTCTGTACTTGGCAGTTCCACAGGCACAGCAGTCTAAGATTGGTTTGTCAGTCACCCCGTCAAACATGGAATCTGAAAAAGGAAAGTTGCCAAGTGAGAAAGCGAATGTCAGTTGTGTGTAAGGCAGCGCCATGGTGGTTTAACCCCTAGGAATAGAAAATGCAGTTTTCATTGAGTAATCAGGCTCAGGTCTGTACTTAGGCTGGAAAGGGTTGTATAAAACTCTAAGTATGGTGACAATATTTTGCAAGTAAAAAAAATAAGATTCAGAGCTTTTGTTTTAATAATTTGAGGAGCTTTGTGGAACCAGTAGGGCAGAATATTTGGGATGGGGGCTATGTTGGGACACCAGGGGGAAAAGTCACTCAATCAGCCTTTCTGGACCTTGGTCTCCTTAAAACCTCTCTTTCAACAGGGTTTCACTACCAAATTTTAAGAAGAATACACATGGGTGTTTTCTCTAAGAAATATGCTCTGGGATCAAAATGCTGGGACCAGAAGGAGCAGCTTTGAAGCAGAGCAGTCAGAACAAGAAGAGAGACATGAAGTACTGCTGAAATGGAAAAAAAAAATACATGCATATATAATCACATCACTTCTTATCACGCTTTCAGAGACTTTACTGAAAGTCTCTGAAGGGTGGGGGAGAAAATATGTTCCTAAGTTCAGGTTTACTGTACTTCTGGGTATAGAAGCAGCCAGGAACATCTTAAGATTCCCTCTCAGCCCCCATTTTTAGCTGTGAATAGCTGATAAGTGGGGAAAGAGAGATTACATGAATAAATTCAGTCTTTCTGATTGTCAAACCCACATCCCTAACTGCACATTGTTGCTTTTAGTCTGCTCTGCTTCCTGCAGGATGAAAACAATGACTACAGATGCAACTGGCTTCAATTGCTTATCTTCAGTTTGCCTAGTAGTATTAACATAAATGTTTTTTTTTTGCAAGTTGGACATTTATTCTTAAATATTATACAAAGAGCAGCGACAAAGAGTATAAAAATTGTTCTGAGTGTCAGGAAGAGCATTCTACAAGACTTCCTTTTGGAATTCACTGGGTTCATTTGGTTTGAATATGTAAAATCAGGGATAGAAGTGAATTTCCAGGTTCTAGGGTAGAAGCAAAAGTATGAGACATTGGAATAATAACTGCAATGTATTGAGTCCTTGTATGTGTGATCCCTTTCCATACATTGTCTCATTTAATCCTAACAATCCTAGGAGGTACTTCGGTTACTCCCATTTTACAGGTCAGTAAACTGAGGCAGATTAGGTAAACTGCTCAAGGTCACAGGGTTAGTGAGTAGTATAGGCAGAACTGGAGCTCAGGACTTTCTGGATCCAGAGCCCATGCTCTTAATCTCTGCACTGTATCATTCCAGGAAAGACCTCTGGATAGGTCTGTATAAACACCAATAAGGGAAAATTTATTTGTTTGTTTCTGTTTTGCTTTTTCCAAATGAAGAATGATACATTTAAGAAACTGCCTTCCTACAAAGTTCCAGGATTTCTAAATAGCCCCAAAGAAGAGGGCTGTGACCACCCAAAGTAGAAATCATTGTTTGGGTACTTTTTGTACACTTGGGAGAGGCCCAAGCAATGTCCGTGCCTAGGAGCAAGCTCCCTGTCGCTGTATGTACATGAAACCCAGATCTGATTCCTGTGTGAGCCACTCTGGTAGATAAGGGACAAGCCGTGCTGAATATATTTCAGGAAAGGTAGCATAAATCAGTAACTCCTGAAGAATTTGTCTTTTTACATTTCCATTATGATCAACGATATTGTTAAAAACCCTAAATTACCTTTAAGAAAGGGATTCAGAACTAAGAGATACACGCTGGGGTCTCAATTGTAACTACCAGTGGTTTTTAAATGAGGAAACAATAATCTCTCCGAGAACCAAAATAAGGCTTATTGGTAGCTTTACCTTACCAAAAGGGCTTTCAGATGTAGGTGGTAAACTTAAAGATACTTCCATCTGTAATAAACCTTTTGTATTTCCAAAAGAGAAGCAGCTTCCATTTAAAAAATAAATTTCCAAGTTTGAAAATAAAAACAGACATACTGTTTCCTACTGAGGAAAAGCCGATTGCAAATGAATCAGGCTTTCCAAGGGCAGCGATGACAAGTGTCAACTCACTCCTCTTCTACCGAGAGCAGGGCCTGCCAAACACAGGTAACTGTAGGCCCCAGAGCATCTTCTGAGCTGCCCTCTCTCCCCACATCTGCCCTGACTCCACTGACTTCCTTTCCAGCTCTCCTCCTCTGTTCTTTGTTCCTCTACCCTTTTTCTGCCTTTTGTCACTATCCCTTCTCTGTTCACATTTTCCTCTCTTCTCTGCTTTTCCCTTCATTTTCCCTTCTCTTTGTCTCTCCTTTAATTTTGACATGATATTAAAGAATGTGTACATATATGTTTATTATAGGTCACCTTTTTGAATATTTTGTTTCTGTTTTTAATTGTAAGTAATTTAATGTTTATGCTTTTTTTGAAAACTAATGATCATCATTGCTTTTTATCTGTGCAGCTCTTAATTTTTCCTCTACGGATTAATGGCTTTAATTGGGAAAAAAAATAATAGATTTTCTCTCCCCTTCCTTGATAGATTTGATTTGACTCAACAAGGAAGCAAGTAGAGACCTTAATGAAAGAACTAGAGATAATTAAGTGAGCAGTACACATTTTAAAAATCCCTTTGCACTTTGTTTACATTTTAAAGACTTTCTTAACATGATTCGCTTTGCTAACTGATGGGTTTCCTCATGGGTCTGCTGTCTCCAGAGACTATCTACAATGATCCTACAGACCACGTCTTTCTTTGTCTACCAAGTTGCCATTGGCAAGCGGTCTTTGTATGCAGAAGCTTGATTACTTATTTTGATAAGATTTCTGTCTCACAAATAAGAACTAAATAGGTATTTGCCAGGCCATTTTATTGACACCTATATACAGAACTGTAGCATACCCATAGCTTAGACAAGGCTTCACACATCAGGATCGAGGCTTTGGGGAAGTGCACGTTAGTTAACGATTGCTGTCAGTACATGGGGGTGTCAGTGAAATGTCTCCTAAGAACCCTTAAATCCTGGAAATAAGGCTGTCAGACCACACCACAGCAGCTGTGATTAGCCATCTGTGAGGGCAGACCAAGAGGTGGCTTGTAAATCTGTGATCTAGAGTACCCATAACACCAACCCACAGCATCTAGATGTCATCTCACGGAAGCAAGGCAGGAATGGGATTGTCACTGAGGAACCAAGAGCCTTAGCACTTGAGATGCGCCCTGTTTGCAGAAAGTCTGGGTGAACTTGTGGGCAATTGGACATAGGAAAGGAAAGCCCCAAAAGCCACATGCAGTATTGCCCACCCAGAAGCTGGCCAGGGCTCTGGCTTGCAGGTTCCAGCCCTCTGGCCCCTATGGGAAGTAAGACCCTAATGCAGGGCATCCAACTCTCTCTCCTTTGCTGTTTCCTTGCTCTGGAAGCAATCCTCCACAGACGACCTCGTTTCTACTCAAATTCATCTACAGGAGGACAATGCACTGATCTGCCAAAGGCAATGATGCAAACTCCTGAATTAGGAGGTAGTTGATTTGATAGAAAGGCATTGGTTAAGGAGACTGGCTCTTAGCTTTAAACCCTGCCCTCTAGTACGAGCTGTATGATGCTGAGAGAGCTATTGAAACTTTTTGTGTCTTAGGCTCCTCATCTATAAAACAAAGATAATATAATAATCTTTACCATATAGGGTTGTGCAGATTACATGATTAATGCATGGGAAGTGTTTAGAATACACCTACATGCCTAGCATGTAGCAAACACTCAGAAAACATTAGCTATTATTATTGTTTTCCTGGAAGACCTTTATCAGCCTTTCTTTTTCTTAATAGCTTATAATTTTCTAGAGTTGGAGAGGATTATTTCTTCTCAAAAGACTAATTGCTCTAAATGCAAATAAAAATTCTGGTAACGTAAATAGAAATGAGATAGTTAAACCATATAATTATAGAACATTTTCTATTTTTATTTAGTTATCTAATGACTTCTAAACACATTCACATGTTTAGGGTCCTAATTTTTTTTTACAGTAGATTAACGGACAAACTTTTAGATGTAGATAATAAGAGCTAACACTTATATAGACAGCATTTACTACATGCCAAGGAGGCACTGTACTATTTTACCTATTTAAGTCACATGGCTGGAAAGAATAGAGGCAGCTTCAAACCTAGGGCTGATCTGAATCCAGGCCCTGGCTTCAACCTTTCTAGTCTAGTTGATCTCCTTGAGCTTTGTTATTATGGAAGGCCTTCACCCTAAGGAGAGGAGGTGGATGAGCTTGCAAATCTAAGGGTCAGATCCTTTAATGTGGTGAAATCACAAGGTCAATGGCCCCTTGACATCTCTGTCCCCTGCTGGTCTTCCCTGGAGAAAAATCCCCCCATATTGTCCAGGTGCCACACAAGTTCCTGCTAGTGATTTTTCCAGAGAACCATGATAGACTTTTTAAAGGTACACAATTGTGCATTCCTTAATTAAGTCCTGTGAATTATTCCAAGGAACCTCTTCAGAATAATCACTGTTTCACAAAAATAAGAAGACGACACCAATATAAGGTACATTATCTCCTACCCAGGGAATCAAGCTGAGTAATTAGAGCTTAAGGCGGATCCAATTATCCACAGCACACAGCCAGATTAAAAATCGGAGCTACGTGAGGAAGCAGAACCCAGAGGAACTCAGAAAGCCCCGTTGTCTTAATTCCTGCCGCAGAATGAGCTGCCTTCCACTATCTGCCCGTCCCACCCATGCTGTCTTACCTTGTTCACAGAGCTTCTTGGTCAGAGAGCCCTCATCTTGAAAATAAATAATGCGTTTTTGTACAATGCTGGCCCTGTGGAGAAAGAAGACACAGGGACAGTGGTGAGGAGGGAAGGAGGGCAGGTTTAGGGGATCAGTCAGACATGGTCCTTGCGTGGCCGCCTATGGCTGTGTGGCTTTTGGTGAGTCACCCCAACTCTCTATGCCTGAGTTTCTTCATTGGAAAATTGGCATAATAATAGTACCTACGTGATGGAGTTGCTGTGAGAACTAAGTCAGAAAATGTATGCTGAGAGCTTAGCACATACCTAGAAACCACTCAATATCAGTTACTGAGGTGGTGGTGGTGATAATATTGTTAAGGTAAGAAAGTAAACTAACAGTATTTTAATAACTTTTCTCAATGGCTCATTTTACTCTACTTTTCATATTAAACTATTGAGGCCATTTATAGATCAACCAAATTCACATCATAGAAGCATGTCAAATCTTCTTCCTGGAGGAGAAAAAGGAATTTAAAAATATTTTTTGATTTGTTCTGAAAATGTCATTCTATATCTTTCCTGAAAGTCTAGACAAAACTGTCTCCTACATTCTGAACAAAGACAACTTCAGCTGTTACATCTCTCTCTTAAACTTGTCAGACACAGGATCTTAGAATTTGGAAAGAATAATTTTGAGGTTGAAAAATGACTTACTTTCTGGCCAGCACATATTTTCTCTTTAATTTATGATTGTGGAGACACGCTACTTCTCCTTTAACCCACTCTGTTGTTTACTTTCGGCTGGACTTGAAGTTGAATCCTGAAACCAGTGTTCCAGTAATTTGAAAGACTGCGACACTTAAAATGAGACAATGCCAGTGGATCTTGGGCCACTTCCATTGATTTTCTTCAGCAACACTACTCAGTCAGAAGGTAATTTTCACTTCGATTCACCTTACTTAACAGATAAAGGAATCCCGGCACTCTATTACAGCCGACCACACTGAACCAGTGTTAGAGTCACACAATCTGCCCTGTGTCACGTGATCTCGACCCAGGAATGGGCCCATGTGTGGTGGATCCGCTGAGTACAAAGGCAATTTTCCTGATGGTTTGGGTCTAGGCCAGGATGACTTTCCAAAGAAACGTCTACTCGACATCCAGTCTTGCACAAGACAACACAATTCAGACCAGCCTACAGATGGCTTTTACAGTCTTTCTCTACCCAAGAGAGGAGATGTTGAAATAAATGAATGAAATATGCTTCCTGTCTATACAAAGCTACTTTGATCATTTATTCTGTTGACCACTAACCAGAAAAGTTTCCTCAGGCCAAGAGAATAACAATCATCCCCACCCCAAAGACAAATAAAAAAGCCTTTGGTTAGTCAGAGCATCTCATTCCTCCAGCAGTGCTTTTCAGAGAGTTTCCACTCTGGGCCTCAGGGACCTCTAGGGGGGGCAAGGAGTAGGCTTGGTAGGTAGTATCACAGGCCCCACATTACTGCTTCACACAAGCCTCCATCCTCATTTCAACCAAAGCAGCCTCCTCCCCCATTTGTCTTCCTGTTGTATTTACCGGTGTATTTTCAACAAATAGTTGTCAGGGGACCTGCTTAGTGGCTGACACTGAGGGAGGTGCTGGGGACATTGTCATGAACAAGACAGATGGGGCCACACTTCCCTTTCTCAAAGCCTAGTAGGGGAGAGGACCAAACACCCAGACCCACAGCTAATCATTCAGTACAACTGTGATTAGGTGCTACAGAGGAGAAGTCCACAGAGTACAGGAAAGCATAGGATAGGGCATCCTGACCAACCTGGGAAAGACTCCCTCCAGAAGGGGTGGCTGAGTTGAGTTCTGAAAGAGCTGACTAGGAGCTAACTAGGCAAGTGGGAGGGAGAAGAAAGGGAGAAGGCATCCTTTATAAAATCCTCGAGGCAGGGAGGGATAGGGGCTCATTGGAGGACCTACGAGCGATGCATCAGGGAGGTAGAACAGGTTGAGCATCCCTAATCCAAAAATCTGAAAACTGAAATGCTCCAAACCCAGAAACTTTCTGAGTGCCAGAATGACACAGTGGGAAATTGCACACTTGACCTCATGTGACAGGTCTTAGTTAAGACGTTTCTCAGTAGCATATAAATTCAGAGTCAGGAATGATGGTGATGCCAAACAACAGATTGTCCATGTGGGTGGCTGAAATAGTGACATCTTTGCTTTTTGGTGGTTTCAATGTACACAAAGTTGTTTCATGCACAAAATTATTAAAAATATTGTAGAAAATTACCTTCAGGCTATGTGTATAAGGTGTGTATGAAATATAAATGCATTTCATGTTTAGACTTGGGTCCCATCCTTAAGATATCTCATTATGTATATGCAAATATTCCAAAATCTGAAAAAAAAAAAAAAAATCCCAAATCCAAAACACTTCTGGTTCCCAAGCATTTCTTCAGATAAGGGTTACTGAACTTTGATGAGATGAGCTGGGGAGGTGGGCAGGGCCACATTACCCAGAAATGGCAGGGAGATGGCACTTCACTCCAAGTTTAATGAGATCTCTTTGAAGAGTGTGCCCTGAGGACTGAGATTATCAGATTTGCTCTTTTGAAAGAGCACGTGGGACATAGTAAAAATGGATTAGTGTGTAGCTGCAGTGGACGGAGTTCCCATGCAAATCAAATTTTGTCTCAATAAAGTTCTTTTGCTAAAAAGGTTTGAAAACCACTAATCTACAGGATCAAATACAAACTTAATGGTTTAAGGGTCTTTATAATCTTCCGCCCAAACCCTCCTGGCTTCATTTGTCACCACTTCATGACAAACTTTCTGGGTTCCAGACTTTGGATGTTTATTCCTTTTGTCTGAATACCTCTTCCACTCTATCGGCCTCTGCCTGTGCCGTTGCCTCCGCAGAATCGCCCATAACCAGCCTTTGGTTGCATCTGTCATGAATACTCTGAGTTTTCTTCCTCCTACTGCAACTAGGAGGGTAATGGCCAATCCTGTGATTTAAAGGCATGATCATGCTTAGAAAAGTAATTGCCCCCAAATTTTTGAAAAATATGATTGTAAAGATTTGGGGGGTCAGAGATGGAAAATATGTATTTCCTATAAGATGTCTCAGTGTCCTTCACCCCTCAATGTTTTATAAAGTCTAAGGCAGCCCATTCCCTCTTTTTAATAATTGCTGTCACTTCTGAGCCCTTACTACGTGCCAGTCACTGTAGGAGGCATGTTATGTACATTACCTTATATAACTTATGTTTTACATACATGACAGGTCCTCAAATTCCTCATCCAAAATCCTTGGGCTAGACGTATTCTTGAATTAAGAATTTTTCAAGTATTAGAAAGTTAACATGGTGCATATTTCATGAATAATCCTATAATCAAACACATCCATATTCTGCAGCAAAATGCTAGCTTATTCATATTAAGAGAGTAAATAAAAACTATAATATAAATAGCTTCACATCAGTTTAGGTCTGATTTGGCAAACTTGTCAAATTCTCTTGTTTTCAGAAGGATTAAGATGAGGGTGTGTGGCTATTCCACCTGTGTCCTACAGGGACGGATGGCTGAGATGCAGGGCGGGTAAGTAACTTGCGAGGTTTTGAAGATCCCCTGTCTACCTCCAAAGTCCATGGTCTGTCTTAACACTCAGAGTGGCTGAAAGGATTTGAGGTGATCATGTATATAAAGTACAATTGTGAGATAAGCATTATTATGAAATGTTATCCCAAATTAATTTTCCTTGGACCCATTTTAGCATCTCACAGAACAACCACAGAGAGCTGAGACCTTGGTGGGTTTGCCTGGAGCCAGGTCAGGGTCCATTGAAGAGTTTCATGAAAAGGTTGAGCTTGGCCAACAGCCTCAAACTCTGTAGGGTCAAAAGGTGGGATATAAGCCCCATTCTCACCTAGTCCCCATGATTGGGCTTCATCTCTGTCCAGCCCTTCTGAGCTCTCATGCCAAGCCACGCTCCATATCCCCTCTGTCCATGGGGCTCCTTCCACTCCTCCTTGTGGCTCCCCAACACACATGCGCACATGCACACACACATACATACACACACATGCACGTGCACACACACTCTTCAGTTACCTGACTCATGCTCAACAAAGATGTCCCTTCCTTCAGGCTGATTCCTTGACCTGGTATCCTTTCTTTGAAAGCCTCCTGGGCTTCTCCCAGCACAGCACTTATTAACCTGTATTGTCATTGCCTATTTACTTTTCTGTCTCCCGTGCTAGATTAAAAGCTTCTTAAGAGCAGGAACTGTATTTTACTCATTTCTTTCCAATACTGGGATTCAAGGAGAAGGAACAAGGCTTGGGGGAAGGGAGAGAATTTGAGATTAATGTGGCTGCTATAGGGAGATGCTGGTCAGTCTAGCAGGTAGTTAGACATAGGGAATTGTAACTCAGGAGAGATGCGTGGGGCTGGGGGTTGCCGGGCCTAGATAAGAATTGAAGCACTTGGAGTGGCTGATGTCACCCAGGGATAGTGTGCAGAGTAAGAAAGAGAGTTGAGCTGAGCCCAAAACTCTAAGGAAGACCAAGATTCACCTACAGAGATGCCAACAGAGACTAAGACTTTGGTATGCTTGGTTGCAAAAGTTTCTTTTTATTCCTCATTTGGTCAAATCCTGAGAAAATTTTATATTCTGAGAAAATACATTTTACTTTGAGTCTATTCCCATCAAAACTGTAAAACTCAGCTGAGGTTTATAAATCATATTATCGTTCAGAAAAATAATAGCTTTACAAGACGAGAAAGCTATTAGTAAGAATTCCCTTAGCATTTCAAAATGACAAATTTCTCCCATTCTGTGTTGCAATTTGGCAGTCCTGTTGCATAGCATTTATATACTGAATGCTCTCTTATCATGAGAGAGTGTGTTAAGGAAATCTAAATTAAATTTCTCAGTATGTTAGCTTCTCAAACTTCGGAATATTGAATTCTAAATAACTCACTAATCATTTCAAAAGTTTTCTTTTAAACCTAAAGTGAACATTTCCAGAAATGTCATCCTGCATCTCTTAGGTGCTCAGCTTTTTTCTGTATGAAGGGTTTATTCATTTGTTTTTCTTTTTCCTTGGGGAATTCGCCTGTTGGGGTGAAGTTAGAGTTTGCTAAGTTGTGGCTTTGCTGTTTAGTGCTGAATAGGGTTGGGATCCCTGTTCCCAGGAAGAGGGAGATCTCAGAAAGTAAAGTACTTACTTGGGAGAGATAAGGTCATGAAATGACTTAAAAAATACACCTGGACCCTCAGTGGCTGGGTCATTGCCACGTACAGACAATTCATGTACGGTCCTACTGCAGCATGCTGCACAGAGTAAATATCCAGGACGTTGTGGCCATTATCATTGCTGTCGTTAAATCACCAGCCCCTAACGAAGTGCTTGGCACATGATAAGTGCTTAATAAACAGTAGCTATTATTATAATTGATGTCAGGTCTTTCTCCTTTGCTCATGGAGGGGGAGTGAGGGTATTACCTTGGTCAGCTGCTTCAGGCAGAAATAATAAATTGCCAAAATAAAGCCTGGCTTTGTGGTCTCTAGACTATTTTTGCCAACCTTCTTCCCAATTCCAGTAAAATCCTTATTACTGAACATTTCTTGGAATAGCTTCTAAAATTCCTCTATGGTCTCGGGGATGTTTTCCATAGAGGTGGTCCAGTTTATAACCAGCGATGTCTATTCCATTCTACCAATGAAAGAATAACTGTGGGAGGACGCAGGAATAAAATATTGAAACCATAAGGGTGGTAATGTCATCAGGTGCTGAGGCTATCTGCCTTATTTTACTCCATGAGGACGCCATGTGCTAACCGGACCATGGCTGCACATTAGTCAAGAGGCTCTGTGTGTGCATGCCACGGTGCAGACTTTTACCAATCTTTTATATGGCTGTAGGTGGGTCTGAGGAAATGGAGCTATCCAGGAGTTGACAGGTATCCTGGCAGCCCATGATAATGCACCCATGGGAGAAGAAAAGTGGAAACTTATCTGCAGGGATCTGTCTACAAGACATACAAGAACTCCGTGACTGCCCAAGGGTAAGGTCCCAATCTCTGCTTGGGGTCACAAGCTATAGAGTCAGAGACTGGTATACTCATCTACCATGACTGCAAAGAAGCAATTCTAGTAGCTTCCATGAGATTATTCATAAAACATTTACTGAGCACTTATTTTGTGCCAGGCACTTTGTTAGGAGCTAAAAATTCAAAGATAAATAAGAAATGGTATCTTCTAGTAAGGAGCTCCTATTCCAGAGGGTGAAAAGAGAGAAACAGAAAAAGGAAATTGGAAATCAACGTTGAGCATGATCATGGAGGAGCCATGGCAGGCAGAGGCGAAGTGACTAACTTTACAGTGGCAAGGCTTCCAGAGAAGGAGGAGATGGGGACACTAGAAATGGAGACTCCACAAGACACATGGCAGGGAACAGTATCAGGACTTAGTGACTTACTGGATCTGGGGCAGAAAGAGAATGTTGAACCTAAGATATGTTATGTATTTATTGTTTATTTAATAATTAAGCACTTTTCTAAGTGCTTCACAAATATTAACTCATGTAATCTCCCCATCAGCCCTGATAGGTAGGCATGACTATTGTCTCTATTTTATAGATGAGAAAACTGAGGCAGAGGGAGGTAAGAAATCTGACTCCCCATATAAAATCCCCAATAACTAGGCAGAGGAATGGTGATACCAGGGACTGAAACAAAAAACAAGGAAGAATCTTCTTTGATTTTTGGAATTTTTATCGAGATAATTATAGATTCACATACAGTTGTAAGAAGTCATACAGCGAGTTATACTCTTTGCCTGGTTTCCCCCAATGGTAACATTTCACAAAACTTAAGTATAATAGCACAACTGGTTATTGACATTGATATAATCCATTGGGCTTAAGTCTGGGGCCAAAATGATGCAATGGGGTTAGATGAAAGCCAGATCATGCCATCCTAAAGAAACTGTGCCTATGACAGTCTGCCACTCCCCGTGACAGACATAGGACTCTCAGAACAAGTCTGTTAGAACCTCAGTCCAAGAATCATCAGTAAGTGCTTGGTACGGTGACCCAGCGGCATGAAGGCCATTTCTGGCTGAGATGAGATGGAGGTAGGGGTGGAATTGGGAGATGTGTTGGCAGGAATGGGGTCAATCAGGTAAATCTTCTTGGAAAAATGGCACTGGAGCTGGACTTGGAGTCCCACAGGCTAGGTCTACAACCAGGGACAGGAACTCTGCAGTAGTTAGAGCTACATACCAAAAAGAGACCGTTGACAGGCCCACCATCCATGGGCCTTGGAAGCAATGACTTTTTCTCAGAGTAGACATCTCAACCTGACAGGGGCATGGGCTTTGCAAAGTGCTGCACACCCACGTGCAGCTTAGGCTATGACCAGATCTGGCTACAAGGTCAGTTAGGTTCTTAACAAGACTACAACCCATTCCCAGCCTCGTATGATCACTAGGTTTCTGAAGCTCTTGATTCACATCATTGAATAAAGTTCCATCTACAAAGCTCTGGTTCCAATTTTAATATAAGTTAGAGGAAAACTGGTTTTAGCCCTCAGTTTATTTCCTCCTAGAGTCTTAGCCTGGCCTTAGAGATCACAAACTTAGCATGGTTCCATTTTCTCTCATTACTGTTCAATCTTATACCTCATCTTTTTCATATATCTTGTCAATACTATTATTCTAGCACTTTAAAATTTATACCTCCCCCCCCAAATCCAATGGAAAACTAATGAGGTATTGATTTTTATATAATATGACATGTAAAAAGAATAGAACACAACTGGATTGTGTTTTAAAAGAAGTAATTTAGATGTGAGAAGTATTAAAACCAGACATTCATTCATTTACTCATGAATTTGTTTAACAGAGTAGGTGCCACGAAGCTGTGTTAGGACTTGGAGGTACAAAGATGAATAAGACACCATGTGCATGATACCAAAGAGCTGACAGGAGGGAGACGTGTAATCTGATGAGTCAGGGTACTGTATAACAAGCACTATGGTCTACCAATATCCACTCCTTCCACCTGCCATGTTTGCAGAGCCGTCATTTTGTCTGGGGTAGCACCAGGTAGGCCAGTCATGAGAGTCCCGTTCCTCCTTTCTCAGCCTTCCTTGCAGCTGGAGGAAGGGGACAAGTGACCCACACATGGCCTCAGTAACATAAGGAGAGGCTTGTGGGATGGAGGGGAGACCTTCTGAGGAAGTTTTGCTTTCCAGATAGAAGAAATTAATGACCCATCCTGGCCTGTCCCTCTTTTTCCAGCCTTCTTACAAACACAATGTGTGAAACAAGGCAGCCATTTTGCTACCATGAGGAAAGGCCAAGAAAATTCACAGATATCGTTTAGTTGCTGAAACACTATTAGCAGTCATTTACCTCAGGCCTTCTTGTGATATGAGAAAAATAAACCTCTATTTGTTGAAGCTATCATTAGCCAAGTTTTCTAACAAACACTGCTCTCTTCCAACTGAAAGAGGTATGAATAAAGTATCGTGGGATACAGAAGAGGACAGTTCAGAAGGTCAAAAGAGCCTACAGGCCACGAGGTTGCCCTGGGAGCCACTGAAGGTCTTCGGTGGGAGTGAGAAGCAGGGATACTTCCTTTGATCAGAAGAGTCTCTGAGAAGGACAATCGTGGACAAAGCCTTAAGACAGCCTTGGATTTGGGAACCGGAGGTCCCTGCCGCCTTGTGCCGGGGCAGGCCTTCGAGTGGGCTCTCCAGTCTGGAAAGGGCCATGGCCGTAAAGGGAAGGCGTGGTGGGGCCTGGGGTGGGAGTTTGACAGGAAAACGCTGGTGAGGGAAATATTCTGTTTTCTCTGGAGGAGGCTTTCACATGTCTGGAAGCTAAGGCTGAGGAAACAGTGGAAATCCTTAGAGGTACCTGCTAGATCACGGGCTGGAAATTTGTCAGCTGTTGGAAAAATCTTAAATAAACTCACATGAGCAAAATAAAGAGACTGCAGGATGTGGTCCCCGTTGTGGATGCTCTAACAGGTAGACAATTCTAGGCAGTATACAGGACCATTTCTCATTTTCTATAATTGTTTGAAACCAAATGATCAATTTCTTTTTCAGTATCTTTTGGCCCTTAATGGTTTCCTTTCTCTGGCTTAAATTATCCATGGCATTTCTTAACCTTGCAAAAAGACACATGTCGAATCTCTGAGTCTGGGGTGAAGGCAATATCTCACATACATCACTGGGCCAAAAAATCTTTTCCTCTCTGTTTTATTTTTTATTTATTTATTTATTTAGAGACAGAGTCTCTCTCTGTTGCCCAGGCTGGAGTGCAGTGGCACAATCATAGCTCATTGTAACCTCAAACTTCTAGGCTCAAGCCATCCTCCTGCCTCAACCTCCTGAGTAGCTCAGACTACAGGTGTGTGCCAATATGCCCAGCTAATTTTTAAATTTCTTCTGTAGAGATGGGGTCTTGCTATGTTGTCCAGGCTGGTCTCAAACTCCTGGCCTCCAACAGTTCTCCTGCCTCAGCATCCCAAAGTGCTGGGAACTACCAGTGTGAGCCATTGCACCTGGCCTTTTTTCCTCTTAATAATACATGAACAAACAGTTTGATGTTACTGAAAAATTACTTTTCTTTTTCAATCAACCTTAGCACATTATTTAGCATTTTACAATGTGATTATTGCTACCTGGGGTATTACTAGTCAAGGGACAACTGACAGGTTCACTCTTTCTATGATACTGTTGAACCGTGATTATTATTAATAATGCCTCTTACAGTTAACCTGCTGGTCAGTGGCTTGCCTGGCTTTCCCCTGTAACTTCTTCACATCTTCAAACTCTCCCCATGAGACCCTCGAGCCCAGGGACTGTCTCTTATTCATCACTGCATCCCTGGAACCTAATAGAGGGTCTGTCCAAGGTTTATCAAACCTGGGATTCTTAATCTGGGGTTTGCAGACGGGTTTTAGGATGATGAAATTTTGTTTGATGTGCGTAAGTGCATGTTTCTGGGTAAGAATTCATAGCTTTCATCTGCTTCTCAAAGGGGTTCCTGACCTCCAAAAGCTTAAGAACCGCTATTAAGTCTGAAATGCATGATCGTAGATACGTGGAATGGCATGACTGTCATTCCATTTAATAAAATCTCCAACTAAGATATATGCTTTTTTTCTAAAGATTAAGGTTAAATGTTTATTCCAGGCACCCAACGCTTCAACTGCTTTCTCTCCAGACTATGCTCGGATCCAAAATAGAACCTGTCTAGGCTGGAAAACAAGAAATAGAAAGCGAAGCATTGCTCTTGGGTTTCTCGGGCGTTCTGTGCAGAGTCCTTGCTGCTCCCCGGCAGGGCGTGGGTGTAATCACATAATCACCCCAGCCTCTGAGGAAGAGGAAGTGCTGCCACATCACAAGCTGCCTCCTGGCGGGGTTCGCACAAGTCATTCCTCTCTGCAGTTTGTCCCACTTTGCCTTGGCCTCTGCCCTCTCCCTGTTCTGTGGGTTCCTGTGAGTCAAGGCTGGCAGCCAGAGCACTGTCCTCTCAGGTGTAAGGAAACAATTCAGGTGACAGAGCAAGGTCTTTGAGTGCGGGCCACCTGCCATTCTTTCTGTTTCTCCGAGCCTCCCTGTCACCCTGGCTTTCTGCCGTGGAAATGGGAGCACCCTGCAGAGCAGCAGAACTGTGTGCTGGGAGATGCTTCCTCTAGGTGGGGTTGGGGTGTGGGAGGGTGGTGATTGTTCTCAGCTATGGATTCATGGTCCATGAATGGGGTCCAGAGGGTCCTTGAACCCCTGAAAAAGACTGTATGGAAACTATATGCAAAATTGGAAGCATGTGCATTGCTCTGGGGAGGGATTCTATAAGCACCACTGCTCTAAATTAGAAGTCATGATTTTTATGCTTGTTAGTCCCCACCCAAGTCCCCTCCACCCTCACCCAGGGGAAGGACAGACATGGGAGATTAAAGGAAGGATTTCTTAGTTAATTACTGCGGTAAGATCCCAATGGTCTCCTCCCCCCGCCATCCCATCCAGTCTGTCTACACTCTGCCAACGGATTAACCATCACCTCCTGCACATCCTCACTTCCTTTCATGATTATTAGGCCACAGTGGCACCACGGTGTCCTAATTATCCCACCCCCACCTCCGCCCCACCCAGCACAGGGTCTGACACATAGTAGGTCCTCTCTCAACAAAGGCTCCTCTCTCACTTACGGGTTATAGGCCAAACTCCTGACTAGTCATCCACAACTCTGAGCACTGAGGTGCAAGCTGCCTTTCAGGTCGGACACTCCCCCTTTCCCAGCTACCTGCACCCCACCCACGCTGCCCTCACTGTGTGCATAACGTGTGGCATGTCCCCTCCCGACTTCTACTCAATAATCAGGAATGCACTCCCCCTCCTCTCTGCCTAATCAGGTCCCCGTCGTCTGTCACCATCTCCCTTCCTCCCTCAGAGCCTCATAGACCTGGACCACCAGAAGTGACCTGTTCCTCTGCCGGCCTTCTAGGACACGGTCTGGCTTTACTGTTTATTCCGCACTGGAGTACTGGGTGCTCCTGATGTTTGCTTGAACTTTATCTAATATCATGCATTATCCCTTGACTTATTGTGTGTTTATGTTTTGTGCTTCCATCTGAATTCTGAGCCTTTTGAGAGCAGGGGCCTTGTCATTTCCTTGTGGCCCATCTAAACTTGGCACAGCACCTTTCCTACAGGAGGCATTGACGGTGGGCTGATTCGATGCATTTTTTCTTTTCTTTTTTTTTTTGAGACAGAGTCTTGCTCTGTTGCCCTGGCTAGAGTGAGTGCCATGGCGTCATCATAGCTCACAGCAACCTCAGACTCCTGAGCTCAAGTGATGCTCCTGCCTCAGCCTCCTGAGTAGCTGGGACCACAGGCATGCACCACTGAGCCTGGCTAATTTTTTCTATTTTTAATAGAGACAGGGTCTCGCTTTTGCTCAGGTTGGTCTCAAACTACTGACCTCAAGTATCCTCCTGCCTCGGCCACCAGAGTGCTAGGATTACAGGCGTGAGCCACTGGGCCTGTCATCTGATACATTTTAAGTATGTTGACTTTCCCCATAATTTAGCTCTTTTATATTCAACCTATGGGTCCACAGCCTGGCAAGCAGCGTAAATTCCTCTGTACTTGCAGTGCCACCCAGAGTGCTGTGTGATCAGCAAACAGTGACTGGTTTGAGTCATGAAACATTTCCCACTGCAGAAAGGCCACTGATGTCTGCTTTGCTTTTTCCAAGCAAGGCAGTTTGGCTGATGGTAACCATTGTTCTCAAAAGGAACCATTGAAGTTGAATTCAAATTCCCTTCACAGTGTAGGGAATCAGCAGGGTGATGGTATGTCCACCAGCAGGAGGTCAAACCAAGGACAGAGATTTCTTTATGGAAAAGACACTTGCTGCTTGCACTATGCATTCTACTTTGCTCCTGCCTTGAGTTTCCCCGTGTTTCTTCTTTTCAGTGTCTGCACCCCTCTTGTAGCATCTGACCTCATCCTCATGCGACGTGAGCTCATTGGGGTAGGCCACAGTCATCTTGGACCCCCACAGAGTTCTGGAGCAATAACATGAGACCCTATGTAGGCCACAAAATCTGGGCATGATTTGTCCTGTTTTCTAGCCTTTCTCCTAGAAAATGCTTTCAGAAACATTAAAAAAAGGATGAAAGGAAGAGTGAGAGGGAGGGAGAAAAGACTCTAGTTTTCTTAGTGAAAAATATAGAAGAGAAATTAATGGGACCCTATTTTAATGCACAGCAGAATGTAAGTGGCTAATTGTTATTTTTAAAAATAGTGAACCATTAGTGCTTGTGATGGGGGACTTGGGAATGATTTTAAAGCCTTTTATCTATGTTAAACAAGGTACTGCAAACTTTTTTTCCCCTCAAGTTGGCAAGGAATAAATTAAAACCCAACAAATCAATAAAAAATACCTATCCAACAGTTGAGAATGAAACACGTACACATTGCATGTCTCAGAGAGATGAGGGAGTTGAACTTCAGAGCATGTGTCCCAAGGAAATGCTTGAAACCTTTACAAAGTAGAGGTAGGTAGGAGAAGTCACAGAGGGGAGATAAGGGGGCACCCTCAGTATCCTCGTCTCTATCAGGGAATAAGAGTAAAACCAGATGGTCACCACTTCCATAGAGCAGCACAACAGACATCCTGGAGGCTGGACCCTCACATGTGTTGGACCCAAATATCAAACTTTTCCAGGGCCTGTGCCCTGGTCCATGCACGGTTCTGTGTTTGCAAATGGATGAGTCTGTGCCATCAGGTTGAGATGTACATTTCCTCGTTTTCTGGATGGCCCCATGTCAAGGATGTTTCTAATACAAAGTGTAATACATTTCAAGACAGTAAACCAGCAGAATCCTTACCCCAGGAGGATATTTGGTAATGACCTTCTGATAATAACTCTTTGCACTGTATTTAATGCCCCTCCGTCTAAAGGCATCAACACGCATAAAGTTTCTCTGGGCCAACATGCTTAGTCTTAAAAATCTGTAATACAACCTCCTGCTGACTTGGATTCTTCTCTGTTCAAGCTGCCCTAGAGATGACCAGGAGTGCCTCATGACCAGAGTTCTAACGTCACCAACTGGCCTAATTTGCGATGCTATTGTACTGGATTGTCCGTAATAAATCCTGGCCTTCCATGTATCTGGTACCCTTCTTAGGAAGTGTAAGCCAGTTCTTCGATTCATAAGTTGCTATGATTTGTGCAACATGTTTTGGTGAAACCAATTAGTTGCAATCGATTACACTAGGGATCAATGCCTGAGCCAAAGGCATGCATAGATGAACTGAACAGGAGGGGTGCTGGCCACTTCTGGGTTGCCTTTCTGCTAACTCTGCCCAGTAGGGGTCCTGAACATTGAATGGTACAAACTGGCCTGCTTGAATTCTGTCTTTTGGGAAAAACAAATATCAGTCAAATTAAAAGATGAGTCCCTTACACAGGCCTAGGTCCAGAGCAACGGATAATTGTCCAGAGCACTTTTCTCCTGGAGCCTGTGGCATATCCCACTGTGACCCAGCATGACTGTGGCTGATGCGCTGTTGTAACTGGCCGTGCTATCCCACGTCCCATGTATTTGTGCAATAAACTTCCAGTGCTAATGATCAACTGTGCATGAGGAAGGCCACATGCAAGCCTGCAGTTAGCAACGCTTCTGTTTGGATCCTGTTGGGCTCTTTTTGTTGTTGTTGTTAGGCCTCATCAGCATAAAAATGAAGTTGTTTTGATTTGCTACTGTCTGTCTGCTATCAGAAAACTGTTATTAGGAAAATCGCATTAATTAGCAACAGCTGAGGAGAGGACGGGCTATTTCGGAGCTGCAGCTGCAAGTCTCTTTGCAATCTGACTGTTGACTAAATTTTCACAATTAACAGAATAAATAGTCTCTGAGTGTATTTAATCACGTTAATTTTGTTGTCCTCTATTTGTATTACTGTTTAAGACTGGTAGTTAATCTACATTAAATACTCTGATACCATTAGCACACTTTTAAAGCATAACCTCAGCTATCCTGTTCCTCTGTGCTTTATTGGAAGTGAAATATTGTTTAGCTTAATGCTAATTTTTAACTTTATGCAGAAAAATGGAGAATTAATTAAAATTTATCCAAAAGGTTGGCCTATTATCTGAAATATTTGATTAAGCTGGAAAACTAATTTTACAACTGTGCTGGCTACAGAATGAGATGAATGGATGGATCCGTGGATGGAAAGGTAGATAGAAACATACACCATATGTAAATAAGGACTGGGATTTGAACCTTCTAAATTCCAGCCCCAACTGGTTTATCACTTGTCTTTATAATCGCCATGAAATCAGCACAGTACAGACATGGTGTAGTAGAAAGCCCTTTGTACTCAGGCAGATCAAGTTTGATCCTGGATTTAGATCCTCAGTGCATAGTAGGCAAATTCCTTCCCCGAGCCTCAATTTTCTGCCCAAGAAATTGGGGTTAATACCTACTCTATGGGGCTCCTGTGAACATTAATGAGCTAAGCTGGTAAAGAAAGTGTCTAGCATGAAGTAGGTGCTTGAAAAATGTTACCTTCCTTTCTTCCTTTCTCTTTAAACTTTGTGTTACTATTTAACTTCTCGTGTACTTATGCCTTTTCTACCCAACTAGAGAATTAATTGAAACTTTATGAGGGAGGGACCCTCCCTTGTTCGTCTTTGTACCTCCCCCAGTGTACCGACCGCACAGCAGCTGGGACCTACCGGACACTGGTGCTCCCTGGTCAGTGTTAGTCCACAGGCCTTGGCCTTGTCATCAGCCGGTGTGACAGTAACAGCATCGCCTGAGCACTTGCCATGGGCCAGGCGCTCCCCCATAGTAAGCATTTTACATAGTGAAAGGGTTCCCCGCCCTGGCTGCCCATTGGTCATCTGGGAGCCCTGATTCCATCCCAGACCAATGAGACCAGGATCCCCAGAGGCGGGGGAAAAGCATTGGTGGGGTTTTAGAGCTGCTCAGGTGATTCCCATACACAGCTAAGGTCAAGAACCACAGACACAGACTATCTTGCCTAACTCTCCCACCTACCAGGCAGGTAGTGTTATTATTATCTCCTTTTGCAGATGAAAAAAGCCAAGGCACAGAGGGACCAAGTACCTTCATATAGCCGTTAAGAGGTGGAGCCAGGATTAGGAACCCAGTGGGTCTGGCTCCACGACTCACACCCTTCTCCACTGGGCTCTCCTGCCTCCCCTGGGACAAGGAAATCCCAAGCTAAAACTACTAGGCAAAGACAGTATGTAGGTGTCCCCAGAGAGACACAACAAGTTTGACCATCATAAAAGAAAATGTGTAGAAGTACAGACAATCCTTTCAGTGTTAAAAGTGGAGGCCAGGTTTCTATCTTGACTTTCACACTCAGGGTCTGTGTGATCCAGTTCAAACCACATTACCTCTCTGAGCTTCAATTTCTCACAATGATTATGGTGTCAACCCTGCAAGAGCAGTTGGGAAGTAGAGTGGAAGGTGCCCTGTAAACCTTAAACATGGAAGAAGCCATTTTTACTTAAAAATATATAAAAAAGGGCACTTCCCAAGCCTTAGCTTCTGATGCCCATTTTATAAGGAGGAAAACAAGCTCAGACTGGCTAGAGCTAGGACTCTAACCTGGACCTGGCCTACCCTCACGCCCACCTGGAAGAGGCAAACTTCACTTAATGGAACATTTGCAGCCAGTCAAGGACATTCTTGAAAACGCAATTAGCAGTAGAATCTGTAGTGATTGCCAGAGAGGTGTGGAAAGGGAGATTTTTTTTTTTTTCTTGGCTGTAGAAGAATAATGGAATAACTAGGCTTTTCTGTGAAGATCTGTTTTAGAGATGACTGTGGCAACGGCTGCTGGGGGGAGAGGGGGGTTGCTCTTCCCTCCCTCCTACACTCTCCCCCAGCCAGTAACTCTCTGTCACTTCCTGGCTTTGTTCCAGGGGCTAAAGTGAAAATGGAAATGCAGCCTGGTTCCAAAGAGAGCTTGGCATTTCAGGTTCTCAGATGAATATTCATGGACCGATCCCTCTGCCTAGTTCTCTCTTCTTCCCTCCCCCATTCCTAGCAGGAGCCTGGCACATAGTAGGTGCTCACTAAATGTTTGTCCAGTGCATGATTGAGTCCTGTGGGGTAGTGGAGGGTCCAGGGTGGTGAAAAGTATTTCAACATTCCTTCCCGCCTGAGGCCAAGTGCCTAAGAGGGACCACATACAAAAGAGCCTTTCACACGTGACTTTTCATCATTCAATTTCCTTCCTGAACTGCTCACCTTGACCCAACTTTGTGCCCTGTTTCTTGCCTTGCAACAGCCTTTCCCACTGAGGGCCCCTTGGACCCGATGCTTCTTTGATTTAACCCTTTGGTGCCCTTCTCTACTATGAGCTGCTCTGAGTCTGCAGCCACCCTGGGTAAAGCCCTCACCTGGCCCAGCCCAGGATCCAGGTTTCCCTGGACCCATGGTGGGCCTCACACAACTGATGACAGAGCAGGCATGCAGAGGTAGAGAGTGGGTTGAGGGAAGGTGACTTGAGTGGGCAAGAAGCACCAACAGACTGCAGTTTGCAAGATCACCCCCATTTGCTCCTCTAGTTAGAGAATTATTGAGGCCCTCAAGCCCCTTTATAAAAGACAAAAAACCCTGAGAATTCAGTCTCATTAAAGATGTACTCATGCACCATGGCAGATTAAAAGCTTGGGCTGTGGAGTTCAACTGCCCAAAGTTCAAATCTCAGCTCTGCTACTTATGAGCTATATGATGTTGGGCAAGTTGTGCCTCGGTTTCCTCTGAAAGATGGAGGAAATAATATCCTCATTATAGCATCACTGGCACATATTTTAGCTATTATTATGGTTGTTACTAAAAACTTAGAGCAATACCCAGCTGGATACTCAAAGAAGGAATGTTTGGCAAAGGAAGGGATAAAGAAGAAAAGGAAAGTAAAGGAAAAAAGGAACATTCATTGAGCACCGACTCCTGAACAGATGCCTTACTGTGGCCCCACCTTCACCCCAACCACACTCCTTCCTGCTCCAACCTCAGGACCACTTGCAGGTCCCCTAATGTTCCCTGCTTCCTCTGGTCTAGGGACAATCAGTTTCCCCTGCTTTCCCTCCCCTACTGCCTTTTTGCCACTGCCCTTTGGACCTTCTTCACCACCCTGGGCTGGGTTGGGTGCCTGCCCGCCCAGCCCCCTGCCTCTCCCAGCACAGAGCCTTCACACTGCGTGGTTGCTGCCCGTTCACTGGTCTGTTTCCCACCCCTGTGCGTGTTCCTGGTGGCAGAGTCTGCATCCTGCTCAGCTCTGCCTCCCGGTGTCTGGCTTGGTGCTTGGTATGGGATGGTGGTGCTTGGTGCTTGGTACAAGCACGCTACGAGAAGGAATCGATAAATGAACGAACTCAGCTCGGTCCCTGAGGCCTAGCGAGTCCTTGCCTGTCTTCCTCATTGAACCCAATGTCTTCTCATCCACATCTTGGCCCAAGCTTCTGGGAGGAAGAAGCCAGGAAGAAAAGAGAAAAAGAAGAAAGACGGGAAGATGCGAATGCAGCCCTCCCCTTTTCCTTCCACCCCACCACCCCCTGACTTTGAGGCGGAGTCTTTTTCATTTGAAACCATTTCAATCTTAAAGAAAATTTACAAGAACAACAGAAGGAACTTTTTTACCCTGAAGCCTTTGAGAGTTAGTGGTTGACACAGTGTCCAATCACAGGGAGTACTGTATTGTGCGTTTCCTACAAACAAGCATATTCTCCCACATAACCACAATGCAACCATCAGATTTAGGAAATGAACATTGATGCAGCGAATCCTTACGCCCTATTGAAGTTTCAACAATTGTTCTTTTATAGACAAAAGATCTAGTTTAGAATCACAGTGTTGCATTTAGATTTTATGTCACTCTAGTTTCCTTCAATCTAGAACATTCCTCAGTCTTTCCTTGACTTTGAGACTTCTGAAGATTATATGGCAGTTACTCTGTAACGTGTCTGAGCTTGTCTGATACCTCCTCACAGTTAGATTTGAGCTGTGCGTCTTCAGCAGGAATATCACAGAAGTGACACTCTGTTGCGTTCTTCTCATCCTTCCCTTTCAGGGGGCACTTGATTTAAATTTAGATTTATCCCATTACAGTGTCTGTCAGACTTCTCCTTTCTAAACTTCCTGTTTTTCTGTGTGTACTTAGTAAATATTTTGAGGCGGGTACTTTGAGATTATATAAACATCCTATTCCTTACTGAACTTTGCAATTATTCATTCATTTATTTATTTAACTGGCATATGTATTTATTTATATCAGATGACCTATGGTTTTCCAATTTATTTAATGGGTTGTGACCCACTGCTCTTACAACTGTATGAGAACTTAGAGCCCTAAGTGTGCCGACATCTTCCGCCTGTCCTGATCTTAAATTTTAATGTTTATTTTCCCTGATCTTGGTTTTTTAAATTTAATATGACTATTTTGTTTTATGTTTTCCTTAACGCCACTTCATATTCTTTATAGGAATTGGCAAAGAGCAAGCAAGCAAAAGGAATGGAGACCCCGCGAGACTGAAACTTAATAGTTTTTGAAGCTAGCAAAACCGCTTTTAAAAATGTACTGTTTTTGTCTTAAGTGCCAGAAACTGAAATTCACTTTGTGGGGTGAATGACTTCTTTGTCTTAGGAAACATCAACATGATGGTCTTTGTTTTATTACAAATGTAATGCAATAATAATAATAACAGCAGCAATAATAACATAGCTTTGTACAGCACTTATCCTGAGTGCACTTCATATATACTAACTCACTTGATCCTCACAGCAGCTCTAGGAGGTAGGAATGTACTATTATCACCCCCATTTTACAGGACAGGCACCTGAGGCACTGGGAGTTTAGAATGACTTGCCTAATGTCATTGGTAAGTGGTGGTGCCAGATTCCAATCTCAGCTGCAGGACCTGTGAGTCTACCATCTTAGGTGCTATGCTAAACAAACTAGTCTGGAGGGCAGCTGGGTCTGGAGTTTGGGGCCACTGGGACTTGTACAGGGGCGTTCCTTTGGGGGAAGGGGAACTAGTCACTGAGGTTAGGAAGGAAGCCTGATGCCCACCAAGTGTGAGACAGGCCTGGAGCTGGGGGTGAGGAGTCCCTGAGGATGAGCTTGGGCTCTTGGGCCTGGAGAGCAGCCAAACCTACAACCCAGTTGTGTAAGTTCTCTGTGGGGATCTTGCGACACCTCTCAAGCTTTCAACAGCATCCTATGCACCACTGTCGTTTGGCCCAGCTATGATGTAGGTATTAAAGGGTGGCCTGGAATCCAAGGTTGGGGCAAAGGCAGGGAGAGCCAAGGCCCTCAGAACAGATCCAGAGTCCAGCCCGGGGTGGGTGGCTGAGGGGCAAGCAACAACCAACGGTTTTTGGTACATGTTATAATTCCCTAAGGATTCCCCCAAATTCTTGGGAAGTCAACCTGTTAGAAACCTGGTCTTTCTACAGTTAAGAAAGAACTAATCTCTAACTAATAACCTGCCAATAATGCTTTCCACTTAAAAAGATGGGGACCACCCTTTTAGGAATCAGACTAGCCTCTCAGGGTCTACATCTTTTGTTCTGTTTAGAGCATCCTCTGTCGCCTCTGGCAATAGTCAGGTGAGGCTGTTGGGTCATTCCTCTGTCAAACTCTGAACTCGGAGCTGGGACCCAGGACATTTGCCAAATTTTTCTTTTGGGTGGAATCTTTTTCAGCACAGCACATACGGTGTTGTTGACTTATGAAGAAGGCAAGGTAAGTCTTCCATCTCAATGCACAAAGAAACAAGAAGAAAGATATGTAGTAAAGCATGTTATTGCATTTAGTGTCCCCACTGCAGAGGCAATGTCAAGGAGCTACTTTGGGACATTGATCGGACACGATAGACGGTAAAAAGTCATAGCCAAGTGAGACCTCTGGAAGCCAAACACATAAAAATGAGGGTAAAGAAAGCAGACCTGGAAAGTGGGTTTACCTAGCAACACAGCTGGTGCGAAGGAAGATTCCTCCAAGCAACGTGGACTGCAACAGCAGGCCGGATCCAGTACATCCTGACTCATCAGGTTTCTACGTGGAGCCACAGATGTGTTTAATTTTATACTCTGAGACTGATTTGCACACTGTGAGCATGCAGAAAGCCAGCTGCCTGGCCGCATGAGCACGGTAGATATGCAAGAGTGGGAGGTGCTGGCTGCTGTACTGAGGGCTCTGTCCGTTTGCCCTTGCTGGTTTTCTGATTCCAGAGCGGCAGGACTAGACTCAGCCCTGTGGCTTTCATTAGGGATTGTGGCCTAGTCAGCCGTCATTCACTACTCCCTGATTCTTTTCTGCACCCTGAAAGGCTTTTCTGGGGAGCTGGGACTGTTATTCAGTATCTGGGCATAATTACCCAAAACAGCCTCTGACTTTACTGGAAAAAAAAAAAAAAAAAAAAAAAAATTAAAACCGGACTTTGGACCATGTAGAAAATGATAGCTAACTAGTTTTGCACCCAAAACTGCAATTAGAGTAATTCTGATGTCACCGTTAATCATACCGATTTACGTTTTGAAAGGAAACCAAATGATGAATATAATGATTATTTCTGTTTCTGCTTCCCCCTCTCTTTCTCCTCAAGAACTGGCAATAGCAGTAAAGTCAAATTAAACATCTGCTTGAAAAATAAGCCGGAGTGCTGATGACAGCTGCCCTGGACTTACAAATGCACCACAGCTGTCAAACTCTAAATTAACAATGATTTTCATTTATGAATAGCACAGAACTAAGACATAAAGGAGCTTTTTCTCCTGTTTTCCTGGCTTTCAGGGGCTGTTAAATGTGAACTGTTAGGGAAATACCCAAGGAAATATGTAGCTGAAATCGGCCCACAATAATTAATCATGGTGGCGGGGGGGACATTCTTTCCTCTTAGGTAATCTCATGTCTTCACTGGCTTTAGGTCAGGTTTCCCTGTGGCTCTCAGGCTCGCAGGGAGGCAGATCATTCGGGACAACTATTTGGTTAGTGATTGGAAATGAATATTGATGGAGCCAGCGAGTATCTATAAAGGAATGCCATCTGCTACAGCACTGAGGACCTCGGCTCATCTTTTAAGACCATTTGCATCTTCAGTGAGCTTCGGCTCTCGCTTCCTCCAGATGAAGTAACGAATGCCCAGGTATACCCCTTTTTTGCATTGTGGTCACATACTGGGTATAAAAGACCTAATCAAGCCATTTTGGTGACAGACTGCTTCACACTTATTCTCATGACTCTAAAAGACAAACAAAGTAGGTGTAGAACCATTTCTTTGTCCTTTATTCCTTTGTCCCAGAGTCATTACTGTCCTTCCTATGGATGGGGTGAGACTCAGGTGTGAGGCAACATGCCAATTGTGTACGTTTCCTGATTTAAAAAAATATGGACTGAAAGGTTATGGTAGGTACTTTTTCACTGTTGTCCAAAGTTCCCATTTTTATCCTGTCATCATCTCATGTCAAAAATATTCGTAGGGATAAACGAGTTGTGGTATATCCACGTAACGGGATACTATTCAGCTACATAAAGGAATAAAGTAGTGATATAAGCTACAACATGGATGAACCTCAAAAACATTATGCTAAGTGAAAAAAGCTAGACACAAAAGGTCACACATTATATGATTACATTTATATGAAATATCAAGAATTGACAAGTCCACAGAGACAGAATGGGGGGAGAGGAGAATGGTGAGAAACTGCTCCATGAGTAAAGAGTTTACTTTGGAGTGATGGAAATGTTGTGGAACTAGGTAGAGGTGGTGGTTGCACATTGTAAATGCACTAAATGCCACTGAATTGATCACTTTAAAATGCTTAATTTTAACATATTTTATATTATGTGAATTTAACCTCAATAAAAAAATGTTCACAGGATCAAAACATCCTGTTTTGATCCCAACCTGACTAGGCCAGGGAAGATACTGGCAACTCCCACTCCATCAGTGGGAGAGGACTGTGCCTGGTCTTGCTGCCATAGACGTGGGTGCTGATGCATAACTGGGATGGGCCATGAGCTCTTGCATGCCCACCAAGGTGCAGCCACCTTCAGGGTTCTCACAGTGTGGACAGTCCACAGAGCAGGGCTTCAGTCTTCCCACCCGAGCTGCAGTTTACTGCTGTGCCTGGAGCTCTGTCTAGTGCCTGTTCCTCTGCAGGCTGTACTTCTCATTTTATTCTTGCTGGTTTCCACCCCAGGGGCTGGATCCTGCACCTGGGATCCCAGCTGCTGAATGACACTCTGCTGTCATCAGACTGCCCTCCTGGAACTGGGAACCTCTGGCATCTGGATTCCACCTGTTGGATGGTGGATTCCAGGGTATAGGGTCTTCCTGAACCAGGCATATGTTTCCCTTTAGCATGGCACTGGTCTTTTCAACTGCTCTCCCAAGAACCAGCCATTTAGCTGGCTCGGGGTTTCCCCAAACCCTTTTCTGTTGACTCCTTGCTTCCTCCCTGAGGTCTCAGACTGCCTCAAGGGAAGCCACCCCGACTTATGGCAAAGGAGCCTATGGTTCTTCTTACTACCTAATGCCAGAAAAATTGTAGGATAAGCTTCACCCCAGCCACAAGATCCTCCTGACCCTGCCATTTTCTTCTAAATCACACACACAGTCATCCTTGTGGTTTTCCATGTTATTTCCTTTGAAGATAAAAAGACTTGGTGAGCCCTATGAAGTTACAAAGTTGTATAAGTGCTAGCTAATTCCTCCTTAATACTCATCCTTTCTTCCCACTGACAAGTCTTTCTCTTGCCAGGATCCCTGGGCTTGTTTTCCATTTTCTACGTGACATTTAGTATCCTCATTTGGGGAACAACATCTCTCCCCACAGGTAGTCCTTGACCCCCTGGGTTACAGGAGGGGCTCAGCCCTGGTTCTCACAGACCAACTAAGGCAAAAAGTGGGGGTGGGGGTGGGGAAAGGGAGTTGAGCTCAGTCAGGATAGCTTAGTGGTGATTAATTAACAATAAGGGCTTTGGACTCAGGCAGAAGTGCATTTAAGTCCCAGCTTCAGGGAACGGGGCCAGTGGTGCAATGGATAACACATCTGACTATGGATCAGAAGTCTCAGCTCCGTTACTTAACTGCTTTCTTACCCTAAGTGAATCTCTAAACCTCAGTTTTCTCATCAACAAAATGGGAATAATATAGTGCAAATCCTATAGGCCTTTTATGAGGATTAAGTAAGACATGACATGCAATGTATCTAGCATAATACTTGGCAATAAATGTAAGCTACTTACACTATTATTCAACTAATCAATGTATTGGGCATTGTCTTAGTGCTTATAGGGATACTATAACAAAACATAAAACCATAAACTGGGTGGCTTAAGAACAACAGAAATTTATGCCTTACAGTTCCAGGGGCTGGAAAGTCCAAGATGAAGGCATTAGCATATTCAGTGTCCAGTAAGGACCCTCTTCCCGGTTTACAGATGGCTACCATCTCACATCCTCACGTGGCAGACAGCAGAGACAGGAAGCAAGCCCTCACGTCTCTTCTTATAAGGGCACTAATCCCATCATTAGGGACCTCATGACCTAATTGTATCCCAAAGGACCCATCTCCTAATCCCATCACATCAGGGATTAAGTTTCAACATATGAATTTTGAGGGGACACAAACATTCAGACCATAGCAGGCAACTCTATGCACCTCCTCACATCCTCTCAGCCCCTCTTTGACTCTACCCATGGTTGCAGGGACCAGTTCTGCCCCACTGTAGCTGGATGATGCACACCTTTCCTGCATGGTGTACCTCTCGCTTCCTGCCCCAGAGCTTCTCTGGTGCTACAGCAAGTGTTCAGAATCTGCTGAATACTTACATAGGCACAACTCAGAAGTGTAGGGCAGTTAATGCTTGTGGGGCCACCCTTGATCAAGAGAGGATGGAGGCCAATGGATAGTGGCTTCCCCCCTTTACCTTGGGGACACTCTTCTGAGACACATGTCCTAAGGGCTTCTCCAGAGGCCCTAAGGGGATCAAGTACCAGTTGCTTGCAGCAATGACCAAGTCAATAACACTTGACCAAATCACCACCCCCCAACCCCTCACTCCTGCTCCCTGGGACCACTTCCCAAATAAACTACCTGCTTACAGGCTTTTGTCTCAGCTGGGCTTTTAGGAGAACCCAGGCCAGGAATCAACAACTATTGAATTCCCAGCACGAGGGTATGCATTAGAGCAGGAGCCAGTACACTTTCTCTATAAAGGGCCAGATAAGACATATTTTGTACTTTGCAGGCCAATCTCTGTTGCAACTTTTTAATTCTACTGCTGTAGCTTGAAAATAGCCCTAAACAATATATAAGTGAATTAAAATGGCTGTGTTCCAACAACATTTTATTATATTTGCAAAGCAGGCAGTGGACCGGATTTGGCTCATGGGCTACAACTGGCCAACCCCTATGTTAGAGCCACAGAGAGGAGTGACATTGATCCCTGCCTTCATGAAGCTCAGAGTCCTGGGTAGGGAGGAGCAGTTCCTAGAAACGAGGCTGTAAAGGTGGCTGGAGCAAATCATGAAGGGCCTTCAACATCATGCTAAGGAATTTTGACTTTATTCTTTGGTGATAAGAACATTGAATGAGTTCTCAGATCTTGTAGTGGCCATGGTGGGAATGGGTTATTTCACTGGCAAGAAACAAATTGCTTGTTTTTAACATTTACGTGAAACCCAGTCCTGTCAGCCAGTTGCCTCCTCTCACTTCTCCAGCGCCCTGGGTGATGCTTCCATTACCAAATGTCCCACCCTGGAATGCATTAACAGGGCCAAGGTCCTTTATCCGAGACCCTTGAGGCCAGACATCTTTTGGAATTCAGAATATTTTCAGATTTCAGGGAGGTAATACAGTACACATTCCATATATTTTGTAACACCCTCATCAGGGTCTAGGATAGTATCTCACAATCAAACACATTAATATTTAGGTAAAAAGACTATAAATAACTTCAAGTCAGTTCAAGGCAGGTTTAGGTCCTAAATAAGTTATGAAGACTCTTTTGGATTTTAGAGCTTTCTGGGTTTCAGAATTGCAGATGAAAGGCTGTAGACCTGATTTGTTTTGTTTGTGTTTCACCCCTAGACTGTGACAACCTCAAAGACAGCCTCTGTGTCCTCAGTACCTGCACACAGGAGGTGCTCAGTAAGTGTTGCTAAGAGAATGGACAGACAAGAGGGGCTGGAGAGCAGGGTTCAGGGAGGGATGCAGTGGGAGGCTGGTCAGGGGTCTGGTGAAGGACAGCGGGAGCCTTACACACTCTGGTCAGGATGCCGGACTTTATCTTAAGGTGGTGGGGAGCCCCGTTCAAGTTTTCAGGTAACTGGTATGAGGAAGGGTCAGAGGGCAAGGACGAGGGTGATCAATTAGGAGGTTTCTGAAAGAGTAAGGCAAGAAGTGTCTGCAAACAAGGCAATGACTATAAGGCAAGTGGCAGACAGAAGAGACGGTTATAAGCCCAATTTCCAACGTCTGGCTACTCAAGCTGTTGGGGGAGAGGAAGAAGTCAGAGCTCACCCTGACTCTGCGGCACCAGTGTGAGATGGCAGAGTATGGTATCAAGGTCACAGACTCAGGCGCCCAGATGCTTTTGTGTGAATCCCAGCTCTGTCACTTACTCTGTGACGTTGGGCAGGTTACTTAACCTCTCTGTGCCTCAGCTTCCTCCTTAGTGTCCACTTCACAGGGTTGCTGTGAGGTTGAAATAAGTATTTGTAATGCACCCAGAACAGTGCTTGGCTCTTGGCTATTATTACTGCCTGTGACAAACCATTGTTTCCTAAGACTGAATTCCCCAAATGCTTCACCAAGTGACGGTCTCCTCAGGAGATGGATGACCTAGATCTCAGACACTTCCAGGAAGGGACAAGTTAAGTGTTGGAAATCTACCCAAAGAATAAATCCACGGAAAGAGAGGATCACTCCAGGAGACAAAACTTTTGTCAGACTCAAGGGGACAAGGCTTCCTTCTGGTGGGACCTGTAAACATTTATTCTACTCACGAGGGCTTTTCCTTTTCATCAGTTGCTACTTTGCTGTAATGGTTTGGAGCATCTCACAGCACTGTAGCATGCCAGGAAAACTGGCAGTGCTGGGTCACTCATTTGTAGGAAGAAGGCTATAAGGACGGCTGCCTGGAAAGTCTGTAATTTAGAAATGTTCAAATCTTTGCATCCAAATGGAAAATGGAAATGGTGTCAGGTTTGTGCCAAAAGGAAAGTCAGAATTGCTTTGTGCTTCCCTTCCCAGCCCTCCTGGGCAAAGGAGCACAACCAACCACGCGGGCTTCAGAGCTGTCATCTGCTGACATTCGGCAGACTCTGCAGCTTATCTCCCAGGCTGCCTTCTCCCAGCAATATTACTCAAACACCACCTCACAAATGCTCCTTTCTGCAAGGAGGGCTCCGCAACCAAGTTGCTATCTCCCTTTCATCTGTCCTGAACTTTGCTGCCAGATTGAAGCACCCTCACTAACTTTTTAATGAGCCTTCCTCCCAGCGTGTCAGTCCGCTGTTTAATAACCACTAACGGTTCCCTCTCTCCTCTGGAATCAAGCTCAATCTTTTTATGTTGACATTGGAGGACTTCCATGATTTAGCAATGGATTTTGGCTCCCAAAGACCTTCTAATCTCGACAAGTCTGTCTGTCTGCTGTCTCCCTGGGCTGCCACGTCTACCCTGACCTACAAGCTCTGACTTCAGTTTTCACTCTGTCTACCCCATTACCTGGAATAACCCCTTCCCTTTTTGTCCGTTTATTCAAACCCTACCACTGCCTTCAAGATATAACTGCTAATATTTCCAAGAAACTCTGATTATTCCATTCGTTGCTCATCTCTTCTCTGAACTTGAACCATGTTTAATTTGTCCCCCATTGATGTCTGTCTGGGGCTCGCTAACTTTGCATATATATTTTTATTTACACCACAACTAGACTGACTGTGTTTTGAAAGCCAGAATCATTGTTTATCCTTTGAGTCTTTCTCAGTGCCTGGTATACTCTGGGCACATGGTAGGTGCACATGGATTACTGGTTAGTTGATTTCCCAAATACCACCTTCGACGTGAAAAAGAAGGAAACTTTCTCAGCTAAATAAAGGGTCTTCCTCAACTTGATTAAAGGCATTGATTTGAAACTTGCACAACTACATATTAATAATATACTTAAAAGTGAAATATAATAGTATTCCCATTAAAATCAGGAATAAGCATGAATACCACTATCTAATATTGTACTAGAGGTGCTAGATAATAAGCTAAAATAGAAAAAAGAAATAAAAGGCATATGTATTCATTATTTTTAGATACAATAATTTACATTGATGATCCCAAAAGAATGAAAAAACAAGCCTTTGGAACTACCAAGAGAGTTCAGCAGTGTCCAGATTCAAACTTAAGGTAAAAAATCAACAACTTTTCTAAACATAAACAATCAATGATTAGAAAGTGTAATATAATAGGAACAAAGATCCCATTCATAAAAGCAATAAAACTATAAACACTATAAATTACCTATGGGGAAAAAAAGCCTCACAAGAATGTACAATCTAAGTGAAGAAAAATTGCAAAACTTTATGAAGGATGTAAAAGACCTGAATAAAGAGGGTATATTCCATGTTTCTGACTGGGAAGACTATTATTAGGGATACTGATTTTTCCCACATTAAACTATTAATTCAGTGCAACATCATTCGAAAATCTTAAAATAATTTTTTATTGAATACAACAAACTTACTCTACTTCACCTGGAATTATGAATCTGCTCAAATGACCATGAACATTTTGAACTAGAAGATTAATGAGCAATGACTTGTTATCAAAACATAAAATAATGCTATAAAATGGTGTGGGTTTCATGGAGGAATAGATAAAAAGAACAACCAAACAGAATAGACCTGTGTAACAATTTTGTATTTGATGAAGAGGCATCCCAACATATTGGGGAAAGGATAAACTATTCAACAAATGGATGTGGGACAAGTATAATTATCCGTTTTGGGAAAAATAGGTAGATTTCACTTTCTCATCTGTTGTATATCTGTGGTTTGCTCTTCCAGGTAGATGTCTGCTCCACTCTTTTGCCCCCTAGTCTTTGCCTGAGAGAATAATCTGCATGGATTATATCAGTGGGCTTCATTGTCCTCATGGTTGGAGACAAGCCAAACGGGAGAGCCCACAGGGGATCAGGGAAAGGGGATTGGCTGGGGTCCCCCAGGCTAGTTGGTTCCCTTAACCAAAGGCCTCAGCTCCTCCCATAGGTGGTCCTTTCCACCATCCCCTCCACCTCCTCCTCTCACCTCTTCAAGCCTAGGTGGTATAGGCATCCTCCACTGTTGTTTTCCACCTCATTTTGAGCATGCCATCTATTTTCGGTTGAGGCTTATTGATACCATCTCCTTCACAACATTAAATTGCAGGAAGATTAAAGACCTAAACTGATTTAAAAATCTATAAAAATATACAAAATATGGGAATATATTTATAACCTTGGGTGTAGGAAAATTAAAGTGAGGACTGGCAGAATCTTAAAGATTGATAACATCAAGGGCCGTTGAGCAAGTAAGGATTTAGGCTCTCTTGTTCACAGTCAGGGAGAGTGTTTAAGTTGGCAAGCTTCTTGGAGGAAAATCTGGCAGTATCTATTAAAATTATAAATGTGCATCCCTTATGATCCCATTTCTTGGCATCAACCGTGGATAAAAGCTTGCATATTTGCTCAAAGAGGCAGGCACCAGGATGTTTATCATAACATTATTTGCAATAGTAAAATACTGGAAACAATCTAAATGTCCATCAGCTGTGGAATAATTAACATCCATACCATAGATTATATGCAACAGTTAAAAAAAAAGGCAAGTCTATATGTACTGACCTAGACATATCTCTAATACATCTTATTTAGTGAGAAAGCATTCAAGTTCAGGAGATTACATGTAATATAATATGATACCATTTGTGTAAACTCAAATTCCCACAAAAATGAAACCATGTACTTTATGTTTTCCTTTATGAATATAAACCCCCACATAAAAGCCTAAAACCTACACACCAAATTGGTATCTATTTCTGCCTTTGTGTAGGAAACTCTCAATTTATTGGGGGAGATGTCATGGATTTTATACTTCTTCTGTATTCTGTATTTTCTGTATTTCACTATTTTCTGTATGTGAAGTTTTACAATGTGAATGTGTTTATGTCTTATAAAATTATTTCTTTAATGTTAGCTTATATATTATTCCTTCAGAAAAAATAAATATAAGAAAGGAAGAACATGGACTTTAGAGTTAAATGGGTGTGTGACTTCAAGAAACTTGCCTAATTTCCCCAGGGGCCTGTCTCCTCCTCTGTAAAATGGGAGTAGTTTCCTCGAAGATCAAATTAGACAGAGCCTGCTAGATGTGCGCTGAGTTCCTGGTATAGAGAAAGTGTTGGATGACCTTTTCTCGCTCCCCCATTTGACCTGTAAGAACCTCCAGGCCCAAGAACATAACTTGGTGGTCTGTATATCTCGGATTCCTGGGCACATGGAGGCTCAGTGACATTTGTGGAAAGAATGAGCGAATGAACAAGCCACACATGTCAATTGTTAATGGATAAACATATGTTCACATATGTTGATTGTTAATGGGTAAACAAGAGATGCCTCTCTGGCTTCCACCAGAAAGATCAAATGCTTCTGGGTTGTAAGAATAATAAATCAAAGAAAACCAGAGATCTGGGCCAGAGGGATAAAGGCTTTTAGAGCAGGAAGACTCATCATGTAGATGTGACATTTTCCACCCATCTTCTTTAGAGCCCCAGGCTCTGTGGAGTAATTGGGCTGCCATGGGTAGGGGTGTGGGTACCGAGAGCCAAGCTGGGAACCCAGTGTCCAGGCCGAGAGACTAAGTATCCTAACAGACAATGGCCAGACCACATATGGCAATGACACTAGAACTCTGAACCCTAGCCTCTGGGCCCCAGCAAACGGCCCAGAACATCAGGATTTAGTCAATGACTGCCAACTGCTATATTTTTTGCCCCCACTTTCAACTTAGAACCCAAAAAGCAAATATGCTCTATAGACCAGTCACATAAGATACTCCACTTGTAGTTAGCCCACCTCTAGCTTCCCCATACCAAGAGCCCCCAATCAGAGCAGACCTGAAGTCTTCCCTCTTTTTCACTGTAAGACTTTTCCACTCTTCTGCCTGCCTTTGAGACTCTGTCAAATGCTAGTGATGGCGGCTGACTCCCTTGCTATGTAGCAAGCTCTGAACACACAGCCTCTGTTCTCATTTCATTGGTCTTCATTCATTTCCACAAGACCTCCCACATTTCAACTAGATGCCAGATACATGTCATATATCAATGTGTGTAGATGATAAGATTTCATTACAACGTTTTTTTTAATGACCACAATGTAGATTAATGCCAAGAGCCAAACTTCTCAAGGAATCTGAGGGAAGGATGCTCAGCTTGCATTAAACTAAGAAATAAACAAACGATGTCCAGACAGATGGCAGCAGAGGGAGGCCAGACAAAGACAGGGCTAGGGACGATGGACAGATGCTTCCAGAGACTGTATGAGACTTTTGCCATAAGCCAGGCACAGTGGAAGTCTAGGAACTACAGGGACCCAAATGCCTAGGTGGGAGGCTTGCTATCAGCATCTTCTCAGGGGGCGGCTGAAGTTAACCACAGCTGTAAGTCTGTTGAAATGTCCACATTTGACAAATGAACCAAATACATTAATAAGCCTTAGGGAATTTAAAGAAGAGGAAGATTGTTGGGAAGGTCCCAGCCCCTACCTCCATGGAAAAATGACTTCTCAGATGCTGGAATTGGAGCCCTGTCCATCTACCCGTGACTATTTGCCTGTCTGAAATCCTAAATTCCCAGCATCATTCCATAAGGACTTTAAATTTATTTAAAATAGATTATTACTGTGTTTCCCAAACTGGTGAATGTTATTGACGGTCACACGCACGAACACACACACACACACACACACACATGCACACACACAAAAGAAAACGAAAGAAAACAAGGAGGTTTACAGTCAAATAAATTTGGCAAATACCGAGTGAAACAAAATTAAACAGATTTCTTTTTACAAGGACTTTGCAAAACCTTCATTATGCTAATATGTATTGGGAATCTGTGAGAAGGGGATGCAGTATGCAAATATTTAACCACAGAGATTGTGTTCCTGCCCATGTGCTTACATTTCCCAGGACATCATTATGTGGCACACAGTTTTGGAGACACAAGTTTGAGGCAACGCTACCTTTCAGATGAAAATTTTTTTGGCCGGTTAATACTTCTTATTATCTATTGTAACTCACCAAAAGGAGGATGAGGAGGCCAGATAGGAAGTGGCACCCGAGGGCAAAGAAGGAGACAGAGTCAGAAGGCTGAGCTTGGGGCTAATGGAGGTTACATTTGGGTCTCAGGTCAGTCTAACCACAGTTTAAGGATTCTAGGTGTTATGTGTTCTGAGAAAAGAAAAAGTATTAAATTCCAGATGGAGAAAGTCAAAGATTATCTTCACCTGGTTTGTCATTTTTCTTAACCAGCCCCGGTATCATTACCTCCAGTAAGGTAGAGAGAGGCCAGGAGAATCATTCTATTCTATGAAAGCAGAGATTCAGGCAAATGATTCTTTATGAAGCACTTTACCAATGGGTGGCCCATGGTGCTAATTTAGAATTGAGATAGGGGAGGGCAGAGAGATGATGCAACTTGTCTGTTGCCCAGTAAAGCCACTTTTCTTTCTGCAACCACACCACAAAGTCTTTGGTAAACTTTAGGGAAGGAGCATGAAGTGTGTAAGGATTCTATGCTTACTTACTTTAGAATCACACAGCCCGTTCCTGCCGCCGGCGCTATCCAAAACACCTGGATTCGCGTTCTCCTCCGTGGTGTGCTTTCAGTGACGGCAACAGGGCAGTTGCTCATAAACTGTGTTTCTTCTTCATCTATGATCTACGGAAAACCAGTGGAAAGTAAACGCATGAAAATGCAACATTATTTTGGGAGAGCTCCTAAGTTTCTGAGTTGAAACTTGCTCAATTTTATTTTTAAACCTGTCATTTTGTGTTAGCAACTGTATATCCCCAGGCACCAGAATAGTGCCTGGCATGGGGTCCCAGTCAGCATTTGTTGAACTAACATAATATGAGGAAAAAGATTAGGCACATCTATGTTCTCTGGGACCAATCTCGGGTCAGCACTTTGAGGAACCAACCACTAGGTGACAATGTTGCTCGTTTCACTAGTACAACCTGTGTCCCATTTGAGGAAAGGATAAAAATAGGGAGGGATAATCCAAAGCAAATATAGGTAGACTTTGTAATTCAGCTACTTAAAATTAAAAATGTTAAAAGAAAACACCCTTTTGGAGGAAGTATAGCAAAGTGCATAGCACTCTTTACTTGTGTAGTCCTCACTTCCTTAATTTGTAAATTATATTCACCAGCCAGTACTCTCCCAAGTTAACCATCACAATTTCCCATGACACTACAAACAAGATGGTAGCCTTTCCCATTCCCAAGGCTGTTTCAGCTCTTCTCCTGTCTGCTTGCTTCTGGGTCTGCTGCGATACTTGCCTATACCTCTAGTAGAACTATATAGTACATTAGACCTGAAAGGATCTTTTGGAGGAAATCACCTAAATCCAATTGGTTTTAAGTGGCAACTCTAATTAGTTGGTAGTAGCTATGTCATGAGTAGTGTTAATAGCATTAACAGATAACATTTCTTAAGCATTTAGTATGTGCTAGGCACTACACTAGGTGCTTTATTTGAATTACTCATTTAATCTTCAGATACAATCTTATGAGATTATTATAACTATATTGTATTTATTTTACTTTTAAAAATTCCTTTTCTTTTTAGGTCAGAAAGTAGAAAGAATTAAGTCACTCAAACTCCTTTCATTACTAGACAAAGCAAAGTCAATCTCCTATTACTTTTTGATTAGCTCTATAGTTTTGATCCTACTTCCATTTCCCTCTTCTATTTGGCATTTACTCCTAACTATTTAATATATGTCCTTTTGAGTATGTGTGTGTGTGTATTACTTTGAAATTATATAAAATAGTTTTGCTTTTTAATGTTTCATTCAACTTTATGCTTTTGAGCTATGTCAGTGTTACTATATGTGAATGTGAGTCATTGTTTCTGACTATTGCCTGATACTCCATTGCAGGTATGGACCACGTTTTACTTATCCACTCTTCCAGGGAAAGGCACTTAGCTGATTTCCAGCTCTTTGTCTCCACAAACATTGCTGCAACGGAGAACCTCATGCCATTGTACTTGTGATCAGAGTTTCTCAGTGATACAAACCATGTCGTGGGATTGCTGGATTGCTGGGTTGTGGGTATAGTTATATTAATTTCTGTAAGTACTGAGGATTCTGCAGAATGGCTATACCGTTTATTCTATCAGCTATGCACAAGTGTTCTCAATTTCCCCATATCCTCACCGGTACTTCTTATCACTGGACTTTCTAATTGTTTCCAGTCTGATGGTTATAAAGTAGCATCTTCTTATTTTAATAGTAGCAAATTTTAGCATCTTTTCATAAATTTATCAGGTTTCCCCTTCTATAAATTGGCAACTCAGAGTCTTTGCCAGTGAATATTCTTGTCTTTTTCTTGCTATTTTTTGAGATTTTCTAGATATGAATACTGCGTCATTTACAAATACCTTCTCCTTTCTATCACCCAGAGGTTAATCTTATCTTCAGAATTCTTATTTAACAGAAATAACTTTCATCTAGTCAAATTCCTCAACTTCTCTTCTATGGCTGGCACTTTTGTGATCTTGCCCAAAAAAACTGAGATCGCATAGGTATTTTCTAATATTTTCTTCTGTTAGCTTTATAAATTTACTTTTCAAATCTAGGTCTTCAATCCATTTGGAGTTTATTTTTTAATATGATGGAGTAGGGATATATCTCCATTTTTCCACATTGTGAGCTACTTTTAAAAAAATTAATACATTTTATTTTTTTAGAGTAGTCTTGGGTTCACAGTAAAATTGAGAGGAAAGTACAGAGAGATCCCACAAATCCTGTGTCCCTATACACATGGCCTCCCCCACTATCAACATCCCCCACCAGAGTGGTATATTTATTATAATCAGTGAACCTATAATGACACATCATTATCCCCCAAAGTCCATAGTTTACAGTAGGGTGCTCTCTTGTTGTTGCACATTTGTGGGTTTTGACAAATGTATGATGACATGTATCCACCATTACAGTGTCATGCAGAATAGTTTCACTGTCCTAAAAATCCTCTGGGCTCTGCTTATTCATCCGTCCCTCCTCACAACCACTTGGCAACCACAAGTCTTCTACTGTCTCCATAGTTTTGCTTTTTCCAGAATGTCATAGAATTGGAATCAAACTGTATGTAATGTTTGCAGATTGGCTTCTTTCACTTAGTAATATGCACTTAAGTTTCCTCTAAGCATTTTCGTGACTTAATAGCTCATTTCTTTTTTTAACACTGGATAATATTCCATTGTCTGAATGTACCACAGTTTGTTTACCTACTCACCTACTGAAGGATACTTTCGTTGTTTCCAAGTTTTGGCAGTTACGAATAAAGCTGCCATAAATATCCATGTGCAATTTTTTGTGTGGACATAAGTTTTTAATTCATTTGGGTAAATATCAAGGAGCACAATTGCTGGATCATATGGTCAGAGTATGTTTAGATTTGTAAGAAACTGCCAAACTGCCTTCCAAAGTGGTTGTACCATTTTGCATTCCCATCAGCAATGAATAAGAGTTCCTGTTCCACATCCTCCACAGCATTTGGTGTCATAAGTGTGTTGGATTTTGGCCGCTCAAATAGATATGCAGTGGTATCCCATTGTTTTAATTTGCAATTCCCTAATATCTTATGATGTTGAACATCTTTTCAAATGCTTACTTGCCATCTGTATATCTTCTTCGGTAAGGTTTCTGTTCAGGTCTTTTGCCCATTTTTTAATTGGATTGTTCACTTTGTACTTTTTGAGTTTTAAAAGTTCTTTGTATTTTGGATAGCAGTTCTTTACCAGATGTCTTTTGCAAATATTTTCTCCTAGTCTGTGGCTTGTCTTTTCATTCTCTTGACAGTGCCTTTCAGAGAGCATAAGTTTTTAATTTTAATGAAGTCCAACTTATCAATTATTTCTTTTGCTAATCATGCTTTTGGTGTTGTATCTAAAAAAATCATTGCCATATACAATGTCATCTGGGTTTTATTCTATGTTATCTTCTAGTTTTATAGTTTTGCATTTTACATTCAGGTCTGTGATCAATTTTGAGCTAATTTCTGTGAAGGGTATAAGGTCTGTATCTAGATTCTTTCTTTTTTCTTTGCATGTGCACGTACAGTTGTTCCAGCACCATTTGTTGAAAAGACTGTCTTCTCTCTATCGTATTGCCTTTGCTCCTTTGTCAAAAATCAGTTGACTATATTTGCATGGGTCTATTTCTGGGATTACTACTAAATTCCATTGCTCCATTTACTGTTCTGTGTGTTTTCAGACCACACCACGCTACCAAAATAACCCTAGCTAAGGCTTCTGCAATGCGTAATCCAATGGATACCACATAGCCCTTCTTCTTGACACACTCTCCTCCCTGGGCTATCTCTTGAATTTTTACCCTCATTCCTACTGTTACCCTATACTAAGCTAACATCACTTTTTCTAAGCGAATATAAAGTCATTCTTTTTTAAAAATTATTTATTCTTTTTTTTTTAGAGACAGGGTCTCACTCTGTCACGCAGGCTAGTGTGCAATGGCATGATCATAGCTCATTGCAGCCTTGAACTCCTCAGCTCAAGTGATCTGTCTGCCTCAGCCTCCTAAGTAGCTGGGACTACAGGTGCATGCCGCTGTGCCCAGCCTGAAAATCATTCTATCTAGTTCTTCCTCTTTTGCCTTTCTCCAATTTGTTATCTACATTTCAAGCCAGAGTGACCTTTTACAAATACAAATGTAATCACAGTATAATATTTCCCTCCTTGCAGCAATTCAACAGCTTTTCATTGCTTCTACAATCAAGACTAAAATCCTTAACAGAGTCTAGTTCCTGCTTTTCTACCTCTAGCCTCACATTGCCCCATCTCCCTCCTTGCTTTCTGCACTCAGCTCCACTGGTCATGGGGTTTCTCCTGCCAAAGCCTGGTCATTTCCCATGTCTTTTTTTTTTTTTTTAAATCATTGTTTCCTCAGCACTTTGTATGGTGCCTGGTACATAATAGGTGTTCACTGAAGAATTAGGAATACTTGCCCCCTCCCCTTGGTTGTGAGACTCCTGGCTTTATGACTTGGCTACAATATCTGCCTTAGTTCCTTTAATTAGACAACTCCCTGGGCTGCCTTCTGAATTTGGACTTTGTTTCCCTAAATACTTATTAATAGCCTCGCTAGAGCAGGCATGGTGGCTCACTCCTGTAATCCCAGTGCTTTGGGAGGCTGAGGCATGAGGATCAACTGAGGCCAGGAGTTTGAAACTAGCCTGGGCAACATAGTAAGACCCCATCTCTAAAATAAGTTTAAAAATTAGCTGGGTGTGGGGGCGCACACCTATAGTCCTAACTATTCAGGAGGATCGCTTGAGCCCAGGAGTTCAAGGTTACAGTAAGCTATGATCATATCACTGCACTCCAGCCTAGATGATAGAGTGAGACCCAGTGTCTAAAAAATATATATATATTTTAAAAACCTTGACAATAATAATAGCTAGCATTTTTGAGCACTTTCTCTTGGTGTAGGACTTTACATATATTTAATATTATTTCCATTCCCCTCAAACACTGAAAAACAAGCATTCTTAAGCCTACCATTTAGGAAACTAGTGTGATGCAGATGCGTTCAATAACCTGTCCAAAGTCCCACAGTGGCAGATCCAGGGCTTGAGGTCAGCCCTACTTGGCTGTAATTCCCATGTTCTTTCCCCTGAACTGTAGTCCCTCCTAATAGTATCATCACCCTTATGACAGGTAAGAAATTTCTCTCTAGTCAAGCCTCGTCCAATGGAACCACATGCACTGGACCAGTCCAAAACAACAACAAAACACCCCACTCCAACACACACACAAGTACTTGGTAAAAGTAAGTAGCGCTTTTGCTCTATATTTTCTGGAAGTATTCTGAGATTCCCTTCTGCAGCTTGGTTGGTGTGAGGGTGGATCTGCAAACAATGTGATTGTCTTGGCCTCGCAGAACTACAATTCCAGCAAGGATCCTCTGTGTTGCTAGTCATAGAGAACTTTGCAGAAATTTTTATTTTTATTTATTTTTATTTTTTTTTTTGAAAGAAGACATTTATTGAATCAAAATCAATACTTTCTTTTTAATATCTAAAAATATGGAACGCTTCATGAATTTGTGTGTCATCCTTGCGCAGGGACCATGCTAATCTTTGTATCGTTCCAATGTTAGTATATGTGCTACCGAAGCAAGCACTGTAGGAATTTTTAATCCTAGTTCTTTGAAATCTTTGGGAAGGTTCTAGGTGATTACATTTGGAGAGCCAAAGGGAACAAATATTTAATTAATACCTGCTATGTGCCAGGTACTTAACATGGCCATATCATTGAATCTTCGATAGCGATAGAAGATTTTACAGAGGAGGAAATGAAGCTCAGAGTGAGCTGGAATTCTGACCCAGGGCTGTTTGAAGCCAAAGTCCATGCTCTTTCCAGCTGAACTCAGACAAAGAGCCCAGAGTGGGGTAAGACTAAGACCCATGGCCAACAACTGAAACAAAGAAGAATGTTTTCCAATCCATAGAAGCCACCTCAGGTAAATATGGTTGTTTATCCACAACCTCAGTTGCCAGATGGTAATTAAGCATTGAACAGAAGGGGCTGTTTCCTCGGATGCAGAGAATGCTCCCAACATTGTTTGCTTCTCAGAAAATATTAGCTTCTTTTGAAAAGCTGTGAGCCTATCAGAACCTGCTCCCGTCCCTTTCCCCACGTCCGGTACATCTCTACACTTGTCATGGTCTAGAGCAGACCTTAGAATCCCACCATGTTACCCACCGACTATAGGACAGTCACTCATTTCAATCTGTGGTTTCTTCTCTGAATACCTCAGACCAGAAAATTCAAACATATTACAATGGAGCAGCTGTGTCTGGTAATAGTACTATGGGTGATTTTTATTTCCTTTGTATGCTTATTGTATTTTCTAAATTTTCTACAGGGATGATGTATTTAGATGAATAGGTCTTTAATATATTTTTTAAGAACCTCATTATAGCATTCCAAGGATTACATTTCCATTTTACATATAGGTTAAAATAAACCTTCTCAGATTAAGTTTAAGCTTAAAGTCATTTTGGGAGAGATTTGCTGGTAAGGCAGCTGCTTGACTCCCTGCAAGAGAGATCTTAATCTGTGACTGGTTCCCATCCAGGTGAGACAGCCAGGTAAGGCCAACCCAGATATCCACCGAGGTTTAGACAGGTGGATAAGGTTTGCTTTCCAGAATATTTGTCAGCCTATAATTAAAGCAACTGGTTGGGTATCTGGTCATGAATAGGTCTTTTCAGATATTAGGAACATTCTAAGCTACCCTGTAAGCAGGATTTTCAAGGCATCCAAAACTTTTCATTAATCACAATCTTAGTCCTGAATCACATGCCATATCTATTTTGAAATCTACATCGTGACTGCCTTTATCCAAGGGTGTCTGCTCTTCCCTCATCCTATTCATGGCCTCACTTTTCTTTTCAGACTTGAATACACAAAACTTCTTTCCTAAATCTACCCTTGGCTCCCCTCCTCAACTCTCATCTGGATTCTCTCACCTGGTGTGTTGCCTCACCCTTTCTGGTCCAACAGACACAAACATGAAGGTCCCTGATGAAGGTGTAAGTGTTCTAACAAGTGGGTGAACCATGGCAGTGGGACATCTAAGAGAACACTATTCAGAAGTCCATGTAAGTGGCATTTGGGACATTTGTTTTCAGGAAACAGAGGCCCAGCATGGAGATCAGGGGCTAGTGGTCACATGAGAAGCAAGAAGTCAGATCATCAGAACAGGAACTTGGAACAGCATCGACAGCAGGAAACTGGTCCCATAAACACGGGCTTGGGGTAGAGTTAGCAGGAGAGGTCAGGCTTGGGAACTTGGGCCTTGGGCTAAGAAGGGGCTTCTGCTGTGGAGGGTGTGAGACGTGATTAAGAGAACAACTCAGGAGCCCATCGACTGATGCTGGGGCACCATGACCAAGGGTGACCATCAAGATAGTGCTATGGTAGCCCCCAAGGGGGGACAGCAGCTGCCTACGCAGGCTGTCCTCAAGGCTGGGTCGTGGATGGGCTGTGTTTGAAGGAGAGGGCATTGCTATATCTAAATAGGAACTGTTGAGTTAGGTAGTGCAGGGGCACTGATAGTTAGAGACAGGGGTGAGGAATGAGGGAGGATATGTGCGGTGAAGTCATCTCGTAAGTATTTCTTCTCTGCAATCTGTGAGAAGCACATAAATGGTGGAGTCAGATAGATTTGAACTAAATCACGGTTCTGCCACTTTCTAGTTAGATGACTTTGGCCGGGCAAAGCCACTTGACCACTCTGAGGATGGTAATACCCAGCTTGCTTGGTTGACAGAAGGAACAGAGGAGATAGCAGGTACAAAACGTCCAGCACCTATAACTGGCTGCAACTATGACTGCAACGCTCTCCTCACCAATCATGACCCACATCTCAGGGAGAAGTAGTCTCTTAACATCTCAGGCTACGGACACAGGAGGAAGACACCCTGAAGAGGGGAGGCAGAAATAAGCTTTTTATTATTACTACACAAGAGATATTTGTTCATTGTAGGGAAATCAGAAAACATAGAGGAACAAAAAATATCAGACATTATTGGTAGCTCTGCCACCTCAAGATAGTTATTACTAATATTTTGGTGTATATCTTTTCAGATTATACATATACATACACAAATGCAATTCTAAAAATAGGATTATATTGTACTTCCTATCTTCTAACCTGCCTTTTCTCTCCACAATGCATCATGAACATCTTTCTTTTCCCTTCAATATGCAATCTCAATAAATTTTTTTTATGGCTGCATAATGGCCCATTTTATGGATAGTCTACATTTTACCTAACAAATCTCAGAGTGTTGAACATTTTGTTGTTTATAATTTAGGGCCATTATGATCATCCTTTATGGCTAAATTTAACATCTTAATTTTTCTGGGAGTGAAATTAATGCAGGTTATTATTGCTGGATCTGCCAAGGAAGGGATTTCTACTTCAGTAAAACCTGAGAGAGAGTCCAAAGAAAATAATCCCAGTCATTAAATCACCTCTTTCTAGTTTCCTCTGTGTATCTTTCAGTCAGAAAGTCTTGGAAGGAAAGATAGCTGCTTTTGTCTTTTATGAAAGAGACTTCCATACAGATTTTTAAAAAATTAAATAAGAAGTTTGCCTTTATTGCTTTAAAAAGTAAGTTTATTATAGAAAAATTAACCAGGACAGAAAAGTAAAGGGAAAAAAAATCCTCCACTGTTTGAATAATTTTGGTTTGTTTCCTTCTAGCCACTTCTGCATTTATACTTTGAAATGGGCAAATGGTTGTGTTCATTTTGTGTGTATAATGTTGTGTCTTATTTTTTCCTTTTGTTCGAGAAGCCTTGATATTTTTCCAGGTTTTTCTAAACTCTTCAGAAACTTAATTTGAATGGCTGCATCAGATGCATTATACAGTGTGCCTTTTGTCAGTGGTCTCTCTTCTAAGCTAGAAAGATTGGAGCCCAGATCCTGTCCTCTTTCCCTACAAAGACCCTCATCTCCCAGCACCCATGTCCCTTCAACAAAGTTACTAGCATCCCTTTTTGCACTAGCATCTCTTCAAATAGATTCTTACCTCCATTCTATTCACCTTTTTTTACCTTACCTGCTTTATTTCCTCTTTCCCAGGGGTATACCCCCCATCCTCCAGACATGAGGAGCATCTGGGGAGGAGGTGACATGGCCAGGAGCACTGCCGGCAGCCCCTTCAGCACCTCGCCCTGCACAGGTGGCCTCTAATACACAGAGCTTTAGTCCCGATGGCCACCAGATTGCATCCCCCTGACCCTTGCCCCACCCAAAAACAGGTTAATCCACCATGCTACGTGGGTTGTTTCACATATCGGGAGCAAACACAACAGGCCAGGCTTGGGAGCAGGGCTGGGCTGGGACGTGTAGGCGCCCTGGGCAGGCTAATAACCTGGCCCCTTTTCAAAATGATATTCTCTAAATATTTGCCCAACATTCATTTGGAGGAAAGGCTGAGTGCTTCGTGGGAGAAGGAGGCCGGGAAGACTGCCCGCTCAATACTCCGCTCGTTCTTTACTGCCTGGAGCAGTTCAACTGCCGGCCCTAAACTTGCTCACCTCACCCAGCAGCCAAGAGGCCTGAAGGCTGCTGAGATACCGTCTCTGGTCACTTAAGTGCTCCTGGAGGTTTCCTCCCTACCAGGAGGCAACAGTGCAGGGCCTGGGAGAGCCCGACAGCCTATCTGTGTGACTCTGGCAAGTACCTTAATTTTTCTGGAATGATTCTCCTTGTCTGTAAAAGGGATAAAAACAGCACCTACCCCAATGGACTGGAAGGATTCAAATGAGTTAATATATAAAGCTGTTAGAGAAGCTCCTGGCACAGAGCTATCGCCACATATATTATAATCACTGTGTATTAGTGATAATAATAAATATTATTATTACTATCACTCTCATGTCACGTTCACTCTCGACAATTCTGGTAAAGACAATTTTCTCCATCACATTACATTTCCAGCAGCGTTTTAGTGCTCCTTATAGACTAGTATCTAGGGCAGCAGCCCAGCTGGCCTGCACCTAAATCCAGCTTGGCTCAGGAGCGTCGAGTACAGTGAACAGGCTCCAGTGGGCTGGGCGTGCGTGCACGTGCGCGCGCGTGTATGTGTGTGTGTGTGTGTGTGTGTGTGTGCGCGCGTGTAGGGGCTCACTGCAAGATCACTCTACCCACAGTGTAGCCCTTGGTTAAAAGAGAAAGCTTCATCTTCCCTGTGAGGATTGGAAGATGCTAAGAAAGATGGAGACAGACTTTCGGGAACTGCTAATTTACCAGGGTTGGGTAATCTTCAATGAGAAAAAAGATCTCTCCTCTAGAAAAACCAGGAAGCGAGGAAGAATTCTCCTTCAAACCACGTGAAATACGCCTCCTGGAATCCTGAGAGGGAGCATGGGGTAGCGGAGAGAGAATGGGTGGACTTTGGAGCCAGGAAGTCCTGGGTCTGATTTCTGTCTTAGTCACTGAAGGACCTGAGTGTCCTTATCTGGGAAGGGCTGTGTCATGCTGATGAAAGATGTTCTGTGTACAGTGCCTAGCAGGGAGCCGGGAGCAGATAAGTTTCTGATAACTGTGACTTCCCTGAAGTGACAGTCAGAGAATGGACCCTGATAGCACCTTTAGTGTCTAGAAGTAGGTGATTGATGCATATATGCTGAATAAGTAGAAAGATTTTCACGTCCTGACTGTAAAACCCAGGGAATCACAGAATATCCAGTATTTAATAAGTACATGCTCTGTGCTCTTGCTAACACTTCATATCCATTATTTCACATAATCATCCCAATGATCCCGTGAAATAGGAATTATCCCCACTTTACAGATTCAGAAACTGGGACAAGTTGGGGGCCTGGACTCGTCCCCCACAACACCAAGGCTAATAACCACTGGACCTAACACATCGTCTCCTTGTCTTTCACTTGGGGACATGGTGTCAGTTTCCACTCAATGCTAGAAAATTACCCTGACAAATAGGTTAAACAAATAGAACCATACAACTGGGGAATTCTGTTCTAGGAAGTCTAACGCCTAGGAAATAAATTAGCCTTTTAAGTTTTATATCACAGTACAGTTGAAATGTTTAATAATTGTCGCCAGAGAACAGTATAATGCAGTACTAAAAATGAGTAATTGAAAAGCCCATGAAGGCAGATGAGGTATCTTTTCACTGAATTGCTCTTGAATACTTTACATAATTATTTCATTCAGATTTATGATCAGCTCAGCAAAACGTACATCTCTCTATCCTGCTCTGCCTGAGTAGTTCAGGAAGCTTTTTTATATTGTGCTAACACCTTTACGAATGGGCAAATGAATGTCTCTTGTACACTAATGGGGCTGGCAATGGTTTGATTTCATTTAGTAGAGGAAAGAGTTAGGAGCGAAAACTCAGTTTACTGAAGGCGCTCGGTGTCCCAGTCATTGTGCTGGAGGCTTATTTGCATTAACTCTGTGGGTTCATTTAAAGCCCATAATAGTCCTGAGAGGGGACTACGTTTTCCATCTCGCAGGGGAAACTGAGATTCAGAGAAATGTTGGAACTTGATCAGATTTTCAAACTCCTGGTGAACTCACATTGGGCAGTTTGGCTCCAAACCAGGGGCCTTTCCACTGTATCATCAGCCTCCAGAAAGACCCTGTGTGCCCAGAGACGGCTTAGAATTTTGGGAAAAGCCATCTAGTGAGGTCAGCTGCAGAAGAAAGCTGATCCCAGCCAGATTTTATCTGTAGCTCTGGCTCTTTGGACATCTGAGTTGTGGATGCCCCACCCCACCAAACTCCTTCACATTTTACTCTATCAGCCCCTCTAGGCAAAGAGGGATCCAGACCAGTCTCCTCCAGGGATGCAGTTTTCCATGGACTCAGCCTCCCCACCCAGCCCACATCACCCCGGGCTACAGGTTTATCAGAGGCACAGGCTTATCATTTTGCCTCTCCCAGAGCCCTGCAGAGTGGGAGTTCTTGGCAAACTCAGTTCACTGGCAAGTGCAGACAGATGGCTGCCTGGATGAGATGACAACCTTTGTTTCTGGTGTCACTTATATGTCAAAATAGCCCAAAACAGGAAGAATGGAGAGAGGGGATTATTTCTTTGTAACCCTAACCCTGGGAGGGTTACCTCACAGGCAGAAAAAAATAATTTTTTTTATATAATGTATTGAGAAGATTATAAATAGAAGAGAGGGACTCCTCAACTTTCCCCCACCCTCAGATAAGACAGCGACATTTCCAGCAGACTGATCTTTCTTCCCAACCTCCCTGTCACCCTCTCCTTAACCCTGACACTTGCTGTACTCTTTGCTAAAGTCAGCAGACATCAGCACAGGGCCTAAACTGTGCTCCCCCCTTCCCTGCCCCCTAGCCTTCAGAATGAGCTAAGGCTCTGCTGAGGGTTATTTCAGAAGAGGCTTAAATGGGTCACGGAGTGCCTTCCTTCTCAGGATATAAAAGCATGTGAGATTTCCCTCTCATGTTAGAGTGAAAATGGCAGACATCATGCACGGATGTATATCTTACCAAATATGGTGCACATCTGTGAACTTCTCCACACCCTTGGGAGACGCCAAACTTTGATCTCACTATATTTTAACACTGAGAATCTGTCTGAAAGACATGGATTTATGGTAACTCTCAATGGCTATTTGTTAAACACATTCAAGGTGGTTATCAGCCAGTGGGTACTGAGCACTTGCAAAACAAATCAAATATCTGAAGAGGATGCATTTTGTCTTTGTGCATCTGAAGGTGGAGGGTTGGGGGAGATACACTGATCACATCATGCAGAAAAGGGTGCATTTCCCTCTGCGGTAGTGGGGCACATGAGTGAGGCACATGAGGGAGCCACAGCCTGGCCCCTGCCTCGCTGAGGAACGGATGACAGGAGGAAGCTCCTTCCGATAATTACTGGAAGCTGGAGAGTCAGCTGTTGTCCTGTCAACATGGCGTACTGCAGCAGAAAGAATATGAACGGGAAGGGAGTGGGCCCAGGAAGAACAAAGGGAGAGAAACAGGCAAAGGAACAATGGCTTGAGTGCTCTCCACTGGCCACGGACTGTGGTGTACACCTGTCACCCCTTCTACCAGCAGAGCAGCCTTTGGGGGCTCTGGCCTTCCCCAACACGGTTCCTTCTTCTTGTGGCCATACTAGTCCTACCTGTGGTCTCACCTGATATGTCACTTCCTTTGGGAAGCCCTCCCTAAGCCCAGCACCTGGGCCCCCCATGCTGCACTCTTGGCTTGCACAGCCACCACCCTCATCGCCTTTATCTTTGCCCCCCGCCCCCGCTGCCCCAACATGAGAACTGCCTGGAAGGTTCCTGAAAATAGTGATGCCTGGCCCCACTCCAGACCAGCTGATTCAGAAGCCGTAGGCACGAGGCCAGGGTGGCAGTGATTTCTTTAAGGGCCCAGGTGATTTTGAGGGACACTTAGGATGACAACCATCTTGAGTCCAGTCTGTCATACCTGAAAGCAGGGGCTGGGTCTACCTTGCTTACTTTTGGGTCACCGGCACCTGCCACCATGCCTGGCACATCATACATACTTAATCAATATTTGTGGAATGAACAAACCACTTACTTAAAATTAAAGAGGTATTACTACTCCCTTTTTAGACAAGAAGAAACAGATCAATGGAAGGGAAAGAGCTGGTCTGTGGCTGTAGGAGGAACTAGAATATAATCTCCATGAGGGCAGGAATCTTGTCTGTTTTATTTCACTCTGTGTTTCCAGTGCCTAGACGTGGGTCTAACACAGAACAGGAGCTTGCTACATGTTTTCAGAATAAATGACTGCACCCGGTCACTCTTACTTCAAATATCAATCTCTTCCCACTGTATCTTGCTACCAGCCCTGTCTCTGCCACTATCGGCATAAGATCTCTCTAGATTTCAACGTCCTAAAATGAGGGAGTTAGATGAGATGGAAGATTCTTTTCAGTTCTAATCATAGCAGACTGCCCTGATACACCTACACTGTCATTTTTAAGGAGGCAAATCCAGCTGTTACCCCAGCACCTTCCACGCACAGAAACATCCTCCAGTTTGTCAGGAGGCTCCTCCGATATTTTTTCCAGGCTGCTCTTCCCTCCGTTCCTGCTTCCTGCCTCTCTCTACTTTCTCCCTCCCTGGGCAGGTGCTCCCAGTTGGCGGGCTGTGACCTGCAAGAGCTGGCCCCCATCTTCCGGTCAGCCCTTCTCCAAAGAGCAAGTCCATAGCCGAGACAATGTGGTTATTAACTTATCATCCCCCGCAAATCCAATTCCAGAGAAAAGGATCACTTTGTTGATATAGTTGTAGCATAACCGAATGAGGGAACTTGTGTTTGCTAAATGTCTACCACATGCTTGGCACTTCATTGATCTCATTTAAGCCTCACCTCTGACTGCCTGTCAGTTTTACCTTGACAATATTTCTCTCCAGCACCCTAGAGCACCCAAACTCAATAAACCACTGCAGCAAGCTTCTCACTTATCTCCCTGCTTCCATACTTAACCCCTACAATCCAATCTTCCCACAGAAGCCAGAGTGCACATTTGAAATAATAAATCAAATCATGTCACTTCCCTGTTTAAAGACTTCCAGTGGTTTCCCATAGCACTTAAAATCCAAACTTCATAATGCCAGTTTGCAACCCCGCCTGCTCTGGTTCCTGCTGACTTCTCGGACATGCTCTCCTGCCACTGTTTGTCTCATCCACCCAGCTCCAGTTCCTCAAACAGGTAGAGCTCTCTCCATCCCAGAGCCTGTGATGCTTCCCTTTGGTTGTCTTCATTCTACGTGATCCCACCCACAAACCTTAAAGAGTTAGGAAGGAAAAATGGGGAACAAATTTACATATGCTTGAGGCTTCTGCAGCAGCCAGTTTTCTAGCTGAACCTACCTGAACCTGCCTTGAACTCTGCTCCTCACCTTTGCTTTCTCGGTGTGCAGGTAGATGAAGCAACTCAAGGCATTCTTGGAATAAAGTCAAATCTATGTGCAAAATGTGGGTAAAGAACCAAATACACTGCCTTCTCTTCTCTATCAAAAGATTGCAGTAATTTGGCCAGGCGTGGTGGCTCACACCTGTAATCCTAGCACTTTGGGAGCCTGATGGGGAAGGATTGTTTGAGGCCTGTTTAAGACCAGCCAGAGCAACATAGCAAGACCCTATCCTATTTTTTTTTTTTTTTTTGTCTCTACAAAAAATAGAAAATCAACCAGGCATAATGGTGCATGTCTGTAGGCCCAGCTACTCAGGAGGCTGAGGTGGGAGGATCACCTGAGTACAGAAGTTTGAGGTTGCTGTGAGCCATGCTGACTCCACTGTTCTCAAGCCCAAACAACAAAGCAAAACCCTGTCTCAAAGAAAAAAAAAAAAAAAAGATTTCAGTAATTCATAACTTCATTTTTTTAGATGGTCAGGGAACCATAGTTTAACTTTAGGGAAAAGAAGCAATAGTTTATTGAGCTGTGTGCCAGGACTTTTAAACATGGTTTTGTTGAATCAGCAGAACAACCCTCTGAAATAGGTATTAGTATCCCCATTTTACAGAGGAGGACACTGAGGTTCAGAGGACTTAAACAATTTCTGGAGGATCACACAACTTTACTAATGGACGAAGCCAGTATCCCTTCCAGCTGTATCTGATCCCAATCTCAGGCTCTGCCACACCACCTTTCTTCACTAAGCACATCCTTTCTTTCCAGCAAAACCACTTCAGAGTAAACAACAATGTATGAGTAAGTAATGATTAAGATACAAAAGTGAGAAAAGGTTGTTTTCCAAAAGCACATTTAAATCCTCCATTTACCTGTGCTAATTGTAATACCTTAACAAGTTGTTCTTAAATATTCATTAAATTGAATTCCCTAAGGGCCTATACTTGGGAGCTCAGTTGGCTGATCTTCTGAATTCCTAAATGCACTTGAAAATAACCACGTCTTTCCTCCCAAAGCATTCTACAGTGTAGATTGGTAACCAATTCAAAATGATCCTCTGCGCAATTAGTGCTTTTTTGCCTTTTTCTTTTATTCTTCCAAGCCGGAAGGTCAAACTTCAACAGCATCACCCGCTAAGTCCCCCACTGGGCTCTCTTTCTGGATATGTGTTGCCAAGAGAACAATCCTGCTTTCAACAATAAAAACAACAATCAATGCTTGCACAAAAGACTTAAGGACAATGGGAAATGTGGGTGAGTTAATTACGCTCCTAGTCTTTGTTCTTTACAAATAGAGTAAGAGCCATGGGTGATCAGTGAACTTTTAAAGATGCAAGCCATTGAATTGTGCTTAAGAGAAATGGGTTTCTTAGGGATCTGATGAATGTCCTCTCAAAACAACTTCATTTATGTCAGAATTACCCATGCTGTTCAGTCTTGGAGGAAGGAGCGAGCATTAGAGCAGGAATAGGGGACACAGGTCCTCATGGGTGTATCTCAGGTCCTGTGGGAGCTTGGGGAACTCAACCTTTCTGGGCCTTGGCTTTCTGATGTCAAAATGACTTAATGGCACCAAAATCCCCAGCAGTTATAAAATAATGGTTCTGCTCTCAGATTCAGCCTGTTTGGGATGTGCTGAAGAGAGGCAGAGATTGGATCCCAGTGCATTTGGGCCTGTTTCTCTTCTTTTTCTCTCATGCTATCTACATTTCTGGAAACTGCAGCATCCATGCTGATGACCAATATATAACCCTCTGCCCTGACCTCTGCTCAGGTTTGCCACCTACCCCATGAGGTCTACCTTGGGCCTTGTCAGTTCAGAACTGCTGCACCTTTGAATTCATGGTCTATGGAATTGCCTTCTCAACACAACTTCCTATTTTTCACTCATTCATTCAACAAATATTTATTGCCTGCTTGCAATATGCCAGATATTAGCATATAGAGCGGTGAACAAAACAAAAATGGTACCTGCCCTCCTGTCACTTACATAATAGTTGACCAGGTAAATCAGACATTAAATACCTTTGTTTTAAAGGTAAGAAGTACAGATATGGGTAAAGTGGAAAATGAATTGTGCCCATGAATCTACCTCCCACGTAAAACTCCCATTTAACTGTTGGATCATATTATCTTGTTACTCTGTAACTTCATTTTTTTTCTCTTAATATCTCATAAACAGCTCTCTATTTCTATACATACATTAATAGATCTGCCAAATCTTCTTAAAGGACTGCATAATAATTTGTGCCAGACATATTAAATGTATTTCATTTATAACTTCCTTGATCCTCACCATAGCTCTATAAATTAGTACTATAATTATCCCATTTTATAGCTAAAGAAACTGAGTCTGAGAAAGTTTCCCAGAGAGCTGGGGTTACACAGCTGGCAAATGGCAGAGCCAGAATTCTAAACCTGACTATAGGAGTCTAGAACTTCAGCTCTTACCCACTGTACCTAGTATGTCATTGCCAAGATGTACCATCCTTTGTTTTCATTAATCCTGACAGACTTTTAGATCAATTACCCCTCCTTACTATTTTGCTATAATAGGCAAGGCTGCAGTCAACACCCTTGTACCCAGATCAGCCTCCACTCGTCTAAATCTGCTGATTGGATTAATTCCTAGAAGTGAAATTTCAGCGTTAAAGGCTATGAGCATTTTAAATTTTGATATACAGTGCCAAACCAATAGAAATTTTGGCTTAATTTGCACTCCTACCAACTGCATATGATAAAGATTGCCATTTTCTTCTCAACCCTTGGCACCACTGAATCTACTCTGGCAATGGTCACTGTGTCCTCCTTACTGCCAAATCTGACAGCTTTTTACAGCCTCATCCTGCTCAAAGCTCTGCCATATGTACCCCTGCAGACGCACACCCCTGGAACTCTTCCCCTCCTCCTATTTCCCTGGTATTTGAAATCTCTTCGCTGGCCTCTCGTCCCTGTATGATCTGTGAAGGCCATGGAGTCCTGGGTTCTCCTCTTGTTCTCTTCTTCTCTAAACGTCCTCCCTCCCTAGTGTGGCAGACTTGTTAAATTGCTGGCCCAGCAGCCATTCCCTCCTTCTTCCTTGCTAAAAAGACCCCAACTTGTTTAAGGCTTCAGGTGTCCCACCCACAGAGATTGAATCATGGTCTAAACCAATCATGGCTATCCTGTTCCTCCTCCTTGAGCTTCAGGCGACCATGTGACCTGGTTCTGGCCAATGAGACATACAGAGAAGTGGGCCAGGTGCTTCAGAGATTTTCCTCTCTGATAAAAGGATAGAAGCCTATGAGGAAAGCGTTTCCCCCTACTAGCTTCGTTCCTTCCTATTTGGAACACTGTTGGTGAGGGTGAGATGCTTTGAGCTAGTGCAGCCATTTCAGGATCAGGAGGAGCTGGTACAGCCAGTTTACAGAACAGGAGAGAAAGGCCAAGTGAGCCACAGCACCACCGATGCAGAGACCTGATATCACAGAGCTGCTGAAAGAATGCTTGAGCCACCGGTCTCCAAACTTCTTGCTAAACAATAAAAGAACCTACAATAAAAGCTGTGATTGGATTTTCTATTTCTTGTAACCAAATACCTCCCAACAGACACGTAATGGTCATCTTATCCCAATTCTCTACTTTGAAGGTGCCAATCCCAGTTCCTCTCTTAAGCCTTAGAACTACATGATAATAATAATAATTAAGAATAATCACAAAGAATAACTTATCATTAAGTTCCTGCTATGACCTAGGAACTGTTCTAAGCTGGATATATCTATATAGTTACAGTTAAAACATCACTACTACTCTATAAGGTGTTACTATTATCCCCTATTTTATTAATGAGGAAACTGAGGCACAGAGGGATTAAGTAATTCACCCAATTTCATAAATCTCCTACCTGGCTGAGCTAGGATTCAAACCAGGGCTGGCTGGTTTCAGAGTCCATACACGCAAATATTATATGACGTTATCATGCCGCTCAGGCACCTGGATAAATAAAGGGACCTTGAATTGCATGTGATCCAAATGGAGCTCATCATTCTTTTCCCTCATAAATGGGCTCCTCTTTGAACTACCCATCTTGCTTAAGGCAGAAATCTGGGAGTCTCTTTGGACTTGTGCTTCTCTCTTCTCCCCCACATCCAACTGGTCACCACATGTTGACAATTCCACCTTCTGAACACATTCTGAAGTCTCTGCTGTGCCTGGCTTACAGGAAATGCCCACGAGTGCAGGCTCTTTATGACTGAACTGCTTCTGCTTGTCTTGTCTTTCACTGCCCACTGACCTTGCCTGGTCTACTGGCTATCCTTTTACCTTTGGGGCCTTTGCAAATATTGTCCCCTCTGCATTGAATGCTCCGTGCTACACTCTCCCTAGTTAATCCTTTTACAACTTAGTCCAAGTGTTTGTCCACCAGGAGGCGTTCTCTCATTCCCCCACTTCCAGAATGGTTCTCCCAGAGTGCTCTGCACATCTCCACCTCTGCCTTTATCATACTGCAGTTTGCTCATTTATTTACTTATCTGTTTCTCTCCCCTGTCAACCCCACATCCCCAAATCAGGTTATAAGCTCCTTAGGAGGGGTATACAATATCTCAAACTCAGTCTGGCCCCTTCCCCTAGCCATTGCCCTTCCTCTGTTCTCTATCTTAATTACTAGCATCATTAAACTAGAAATTTCCATGTCATCTCTAACCCCATGAGCCAACTTCTACCTCTGAAATGTTGTTTGAATCTAACCTCTCCTCTCCATTCCCAAGTGATTACCTGCATGCGTTACGGTCTTAGGCTAGAAGGTTATGACAAGGGAGATCTCATTTCCATTTGGGAACAAGGAAGGGCTTTCTGCAGAGCTGAGAGGTGGAGCTGGTTGTCTGAAAGGTGGTTCAACTTGGAACAGAGGCCTTCTGGCCATGTAGATTGACCATATTCATTTATTTTAACACATTTTACCCTTTTAACCCACAAATTAGCAACAAGAACCAACTACTCTAAATAGTATCTTGCCCCAGGGTTATTTCATAAAAAAAAGCAAGTTAAAGAATTATTCAGTAGCTCTGGCAAAGCATTCTTAAAACCGAGTAGAGTATTAGTTAATCAATCAGGCAAGTGATCAATGAAATATAACAAACACAGCATTCAATAAAAATGAGCTGCTCATTCCAAATAGTCTATGACTCATGAGTTTGATCAATACATTACAAAGACGTAACAAGTATAAAAATACAAGGCGGCTAAAAATACTTAGTTGATGAATTGCATCCATTATCAGAATGCATACTTCATTCTTCAAGATACTTAGCTAGTCCTGGCTAATCCGACAATTAACTTTTGCAATAGCCAAACAGCAAGCAAAGTTTTGGTGAAGGTATTCCATCCAAGTGTCCAGTTTTGCAAATATCTGGAAAGAGAACATGCTCCCATGAAATATGCCTGATAGGGTAAAGTGGCCCTGTCACTTCCTGGCTGGTGACTTTAGGCAAGTTGTTCAACCTCTGATTCTTCTGTAAAATCTGGATATGAACCCAGTCCTGTCTCCATTACAGGGCTGTCATGGAGCTCAAATAAGAGGCTAAATATGAACTTGATTTAAGCACTACTAAGTTCTCCAGAAATATGAGGTAGGTTTTACAAAAGGGTCAGTCCATTGGTAAGACAAGCAAAAGAGAAGAGATGCTTTATTCACAAATAGTAAACAAAAATAATGATAATTAAGCTAACTTTAAAATTTAGTTAATGCTTAGTCTGGAGACAATGATGTCAATTAAAAAATAAAACACTTTGACACTAATTTTTAAAATCACTGTTTCATTCATTTCATTATTTGGCTTTCCCTATTAATAAACTCATTTAACTAAACTAACTTTAAAAAATGAATTTAACTGTTTTTATCTGTGATCTCTATGGCTTTCAGCTCAATGAAAATGTTTAAAGAAACAATGACATTTTGAGGGGGCCCTGAACCAGTTATACCTGGTCATTTGTTCAGTCTATACTTGAAAAGTGGTTTGTATATAACATTTTCCTTAATAATTAATGCTTCTGGAAAGTAAAAATAAATTTCTCAACCGAACACAGGAAAATACAGCATGTGCCAGGAGGGCCATCACAAACAAAAATGGGCCTACCACCAGCCCCAGAACGTACCAGTCTCCTTCAATACCTCAACAATCCCTGGTTTGGCCTATAGTCTGCTTTGAAAGGTTGAAATGCCGTGTGTCTGTCTTGGAAGCAAATGTCTGCTGATCTGCTGTCAGCTGCTGTGCAATGCACTGAAGTCTGACTGGCTGAATGCAACACCTGGCACTTAGTAGGCGATCAAGAAGTGCTGCCTGAATTGAAATGAAAAAAATGGCACATTATCTTCCATAGATAGAAAAGTGCGAGCCAACACCAAGCTTCTTGATTTTCCCTAATTTAAGTCCCCACAGCACTACTAAAATGATCATTTAAAAATTCTATTTTAAAAGCATTAATTTTAGATTAAACCATATATGAGCCATCTTAAATTCCTTTTGAACAAGATTGGGTATATATTTATTTTATAATGTGAGTACAAAAATGTAACAAAAAAAAACCTCACTCTGAGAACTTGTTTTAAAGCACCCATTAGCAATAAATGAATAGTATGTTCTGTTGACTGCTAATCAAATATAGGCAAAAATAACCAATGCTATAGTTACATGGGCCCTTTTCCAAATAAATGAGTAAGTTGACTATTATTTTGATATAAATGTCTACCTCAATGCACATACTTCTGCCTTCTTGCTGACACATTGACAGCACAGTGGTTTCCATTTGACAGATGTGTTTTACCAGTTAAACCCTCTCACAGGTCTGCACAAGTGAAAATACACACATCACAGAATTTCCATAGTTTGTAAGTCACTTAGCTTCTTGGTGGTTCAATTAAATGGATTGCATTAAATGAGATCGTGTGTGAAAAGTGCTTAGCACTTGGTACACCCTCCCATGAATAGTAAATGTTGCTTTTTTTTGGGAAACAGAGTCTTGTTCTGTCACCCAGCTGGAGTGCAGTGGCACAATCATAGCTCACTGCAACCTCGAACTCCTGAGCTCAAGTGATCCTCCTGCCTCAGCCTCCTGAGTAGCTGGGACTATGGGTGTGAGCCACCACACCTGGCCTGAAACTCTGCTCTTAGACCCACAAAGAAAGGAAGTTACTAAGCCAACACCAGCAGCGTGTCTAGAAACAGGAAGCTGCTATCAGAGCTCCCCTCTTTCCTTCCCCTGCAAAGGAATATAAAAAGAATCAGTTCCAGAATTGTATGACCCTGAGGATTAAGTCATCAACTACCCAGCCCTCTGTAGCTGTCTGAACTTGAACCATGAGAAGGAAAGGCACTTCAGAGATTCCTCCTGAAGTCCTGGCAAAATGGGCCTTCCCCCAGCCTGCTCTGAGCAAGTCAGCTAAAGCAGGCAAAGCCAAAGGTGACTAGAGCCTGAGTATGGCCAGAGGAGAGATGTCCCTAAGACCCTGAGCCCCTGACACACTGCCCATTTGCAGTGTGTGTTTGGGCAGTGTGTCTTGCTCTACTCCTAACCAGGGAGCCAACATGAATGCACACTGAGATATTTCCAATAGTGTCTTGTTCTTTGGCAGTTGGAAACACAAAGGCTTTGTTACTGAATATGAATTTATCCATAGTTACACGTGTCAATCAATCACATCTTTTGAATATCAATTCACACATTATCAAAAACTTTAAGCATAATTATACTGCTTAATACGGTAATTCCACTTCCAGGAAACCATCTTAATGAACTAATGTGAAACATAAGTAAAGCTTTTCTGGTTGCTTTGATCTGAATGTCCCCCAAAATTCATGTGTTGTAACTTAATCACCAATTTTACAGTAGTAAGAGGTGGGCCCTCCTGAATGGGATTAGCAAATTTATAAAAGGACCTAAGGGGGCAAGTTTGTCTCCATCATCCCTTCCACCATGTGAGGACATAGTGTTTGTCCCCTCCAGAGAACGCAGCAACAAGACGCCATCTTGAAAGTGGAAAACAGACTTCACCACACCTGAACTTGCTGGTGCCTTCATCTTGTACCTCCCAGCCTGCAGAACTGTGAGAAATAAATGTCTACTGCTCATAAATTACCCAGTCTGTGGCATTTTGTTACAGCAGCACAAATGGACAAAGACACCGGTCAAAGATTGTTTTGAGTATTTATACTAGTGAAAAACAGGAAACAATCCTTCAACCACACCTCAATGGGGAGAGGATCCACTAAAAAGGATGTCTGCCCAGAATTCTGTCTAAGATTTACTTTACAAATACACATTTTGTTTGCAATAGAAAAAACAGTAAAAACAATCTACGTAACCATTTGTAGTAACACACATACAGTGCATTTTTAAAATTTTGTATACTTCTATATCTTTGCTTTATAACAAGCATGTACTATTTTTATAATTAACATTTTTAAAAGGTATTTTAAAAGACCAGTCACAAATCTGTATGAGAAGAGGCAGGGCTCTGACTTAGTCCCTTAGAAATGTTCCCTGTGTTTTGTGTCCCTTCATTTACGACTGAAGATATGGGAGGTGTTCCTCCATTTAGTCCCAAAGATATAGCATGAGGTGCAAATGCCTGACACCCGGGGCTCTATGCGATGGCACAGGGACATCCCATGCACAAGGACACCCCACTCAGGTTTATTCTTCCCCACTGCCCCAGACATGGCATCAGACCCTTCTCCTCCCACGCTCCAAAGAATCTCCACTGATTGATCAGAATTGACACAAAAGACCAAATCTGCCATAGTTCCTTGAATCTAAGATGCCATTGAGTAAAAGAGGCATTGATGATGAAATAATAATTCATCTGGGGAAGAAGGAATTCTATATTTCATGTGTGTTTATTAATTATAAGGCGCATTCTGACTTCTGAAATGCTACAGTATTAAGAATGGGCATTTTCGAATCTGTGGAATGCTGTTGTCACCCTCCCTGGTCTGTGGCAACCCTTCCTTTCCCTGCCTACTGATGGTCTTCCTTGCCTGCAGCCATCTCACTTGCTGTCCAGAAGCTACAACACAGACATGAGGCACTCGGCTTATGGTCCACTTAGTTGGAAGGTGGAGAAAAGCCAGGACCCAGAAGTCACCATCAGACTCCAGTAGGTCAGGGCAGTATGGGCTGGGGGAGGAAGAGGGCATGTGGGTTCCTCACACCAAGCTTCTCCCCCCCCCAGCATTAACTTGTAATTTGATTACAGTCAGGAGCCTCCAAAGAAACAGCCTTCTCTGATCACTAAGCCTAATGCGCCCCTTTCTTTTAAATCCACAGAAAGTGGTACAGGCGTTGACTTTCTTTCTCCCCTCTACAGAACACCCAAGAGAAGAAACACCTTATATGCTTGGGAATCATTGCCGTATGAGTTTGAGCAAGTAAATAACCTCCCTGAGGTTCTTCCCTCATCTCTAAAACATTCATCACACCCTTCTCATAGACTGTTTGTGAGGGGCAGAGGTTAAGAAGACAGGGACCCAGTATAGAGCTGGGTATACAGTGGGTGCTCAGTACATCTAGCGAGCCAGAGTTCACCCGGCTGGGCAAAGTGGCTGCTCAAGAGGCAGCATATTCAACAGTAGCAATAGAGACTGAGAGAAATTCAAGCCGCTTCCCGAACTACATTTGAGCTTTATGTACCCCAGGCAGATCCTACTCAATATTCAGGCGACACCATAAATGGGACTCCTAGCAACTGCAGCTACAAACCCATGCGTGAGTCAGAGAATCTGAGGAAATAGCCCCTTAATTCCTTCCTCCTTTCTTTTTTTCTCCCCAAACAGAATGGCCAAATTGGATTAATTTATAGTTTTACTCAGAGAGTGGCTATTATCACTTTTTACTAATACAGTCAGATTTTTTTTATTCCAAAACCCAAACCTATGCTAAAACCTGGCCAAATGGAAGTAGAGTGGAGTGGGCTTAGTTCTCCCAGTCTCTGTGTTCCCCGTGTCCACCCTTCCTGATGAAACAAAGCCAAACTGGGTTTAACGGGTAAGAAGCGGAAAGACTGCCTGCCCAGCAGCCTGCATAGTCAGCCCAAGAATTAGCGGCTGTTGCTGGCATGGGGCTTCGGGGACTGCCTGGCTCTGTGTTCCCAGCTGCATCTTCTTCTGAAGGAGAAGCAGGAACCCGGGTTCAGGCTGGAACAAACTGATTTAGTAACATGTGCGAAATTACATTTGGACGATGGGGTTGCTGTTAGAAACAGACTCACAGGGAAAAGATGTAAGAAATAGCAGAGTACAGTCATCAGGGACCATTTTGTGCAGGGACAAGCAACACCTCTTCAGTAATGCAGGATACGTACATAGGCGCATTTTATGTTTAATACTAATGAAAAGGTCAAAAACGTAGCCATCCTTTTGTTCAACAAACATTAATTAACTACCAAGAATCAATTTTTGTGCTGGGCCCTTGGGATTCCAAGATGATTAAAACATGCTTTGCCCTCAAGGGACTTGCAGTCTAGAAGGGGGACCCAAAGAGGTACAAATAAAAGGGAAATTCCCCCTGGCAGTGGGCAGCGGAAGCCTCAGCACGGCTTGGCCTCTACTGTGGGCAGGGAGGGAGGAGGAACTGGAGTGACTCCACCCTGGAAGTGGCTTTGAGCTGAGTCTTAAAAGAAGACAATGCATTTGCCAGGCCAATGGTAAGACTGGTCACTGCTCCCACCTAGAAGGCCGCAGTATGTGAATGACGCACGGATGGAGAAAAGCCTCCTTCCCTACGATGGGAGATAAATGCAGTTTGCACGTCTCCACAGCGAGAAAATGCCCGGCACAACTAAGTTGCTCTATGAGAATCAGGTGTTAGTCTGGTTCTCAGATAGATCTTACCCGGGTCAAAAGCTGAGCCCCATTTGAGGTCACAGGAAAGCCTGCTGTGGCACAGTGTCAGCCTCTCCATCCTGGTTCTGTGGCTCTGGGGGAGAGGCCTTGGGCTGCAATCACTGTCGTAGGAGGAGGCCTTGCAGTATCAAGTTCCCAGGGGCAGGAGTTGGAAGCACACAGTGTTAGGCACTGCAGCCCTCACACCCATGCTTTGAGGATGCTGTTATTATTATTTGCCATTTTATACATGGGGAAACTGAGGCTTGGAGAATTGCCCAAAGTCACCTGGTTAAGAAGAGGCAGAGCCAGGAATCAAATCTGAGGTATCATATTCCAAAGCCTGTGCTCCTTCCTTGTTCCTCATGGCTCCCTCACCTCCAGGCCTCTACAAGGAACACTCTTCCTTCATCCTTCTTCACTCCCTAACTCTTACTTGTCCATCAGATCCGTACTCAGCTATGTTCTCCTTGAAGCCTTCCTCACTTCTTTCTGCTACACCCTTTACCTCCTCCACCATGCTGCTAGGATCTACCTGGTGGTTTAATTTTCAGTTGCCCCAGGAGACCCTGATGTTCCTTGTAACATCCTCCCCCCTTTTTCTTTAATGGGGAGCCTTCAGAATCGAGTACATTCTTCTAATTAGTGTGGGTGGTCAGGGAAGACTAGGACCAAGATATTACTCCTGAGTCATCTTCACTGTTTCATCCCAGCACCTACCCTAGTGCCTTGTAAGCAGAACTAATGCCACCACCCCATGGGATCTGACTGGGAGAACTGCCCCAGATCTGGGCTGTGTTCTTGGTAACCATCAGTCCTAAATTCCTTGTTTGAAGGGAGACACAGACTTGGGCTTGACTCAGGACAAAGTCAGTATCCAAGAGGGTCCCATCCTGTGAGGAAGGCAGGTCACAGAAGTGCAGATCAGGCAGAATGACCATTCCTTGTCCCAGGTATTGGGAGAAGGCTTCCATCCAATGTCTGGGCACCTGGGAGGTGGCTTAAAGTTCATCCCTGAAGACAGGGGCTGGAGATGGCAAGACAGGAAGCCACCACTGTGGTGTGAGAGGAGTCTTTCAGCTCTTCATGTATATGCTTGTGCTTTTTGCCCTCTAAGAGAGTCAGTCCCTTGGTCTCTAGAGAAGCCATTTTTGGTTTCTAGAGTGGGGGAGAGACACTGACATAGGTTTGTTCTGCAGAGGCAGATGGGACTACAGTGAGGAGGGGGATGCAGGATGGTGTGGGAGCTGCCCTGCCTTGGGGGGACCCTTGGAGGAGCTGGAAAACAGAGCCTGTGAGCCCTGTCTTTGGATGTGTTCAGGGCTGTCATGTGGAAGATGGGCCACATTTGTCCTGTAAAACTTGTGCTGAAGAGTGGAAGTTACAGGGAAGGGGAATTCTGAAGTATTATAAAAGGAAATCTGCTAATTTCATAGCTGTATAAGGGGGGAACATGGGGTAGGTGCCAGATCATGAAGGGCCTTGTGAGCCGGGTAAAGGAATCTGGACTGACTTGAGAACAAGAAGAAGTTATTAAATAAACAGGGGAATGGAAAATCAGAGAGCAAAGAAGGGAGGCTTGTTGGGAGGCCACGGTAGAAATCCCTGAGTGGATTGAGGGTCCCCTAAACTGGAGGGGGAGTCAGCCATGGACAGGTCTCAGAAAGGTAGAGAAATCCCTATGTAAATGCATTTTTCTGATGAGATGGTACATAGCTTTCCTAGATTCTGAGAATAAGTACTTTATTAGATGGTCACCCAAGAAAATTGTCCAACACCAAATAATGGGCCATACTTAAGGTCACAAAGACTAAAATTTGCTAAAATCTGAATGAAGAATGAAAGCTCATGTAGAAATCTGCTTTTCAGTAGAGTCTAATGCTTTTCTGCAGAGCTTCTACAGCTGAATTCAAACCTACAGAGAGTGGAGAGGGCTGAGATCTGCTCTGGGGCTGCAGGTGCTGTTCACACTTAGCTTCCCTGGATGGGAGGCACATTCTACGTGTAATATTGTGGTCCTGGTCTGCCCTGACCACCCACACTAATTAGAAGAATGTGCTTGATTCTTTAGGGCTCTCCCTTAAAGAAAAAGGGGGTATGTTACAAGGAACATCAGGATCTCTGAGGCTAAGATCCTATTGTAATGCCATCTACCAAGAGCATTTCGTTTTCTCCTGGTTCATCTGCAGTAGATGGAAACACTGAAAGAAGACAGGAACATGTCTTCAAGCTCCAGACAGGTAGGCTAGAGCCAAGTGTGATGGTGCGGTTCAGTGGAAAGAGCATAGGCCTAGGATATGAATCCAACTTAATATTGCATCTGGAAAAGAAAGAGCATTATACCTGCCTTCCCTGCCTCAGAGAGTTTGGGTTGCTGCAGACAGATGCAAGATGATCTATCAAGAAATGGATTCACACTGAGAATAGTGTAGTGTTTCCCCATGCACACATGTGCTTGGCATACACATAAACACATTTCACTCATGCAGGTTACCTGCTTGGCCTATGTCCACAGGATCTTCCCTTCTCTCAGAAAATCCAGCCCTTCCCCATTCTCCCCAACCCCTTATTCTACCTTTAGCGCATCCTCCACCTTCAGGTGGCCTCACCTGCTGTTCATGTGCCCCTCATCCTGTCCCTCCTTTCCATCTCCACACGTAGCTCTGTCCACATCTTCCCCATCTGTGGCTCTTCCTTCCTAAAATGAGCTCCCAGTTTGTTCTTAGTCCCATCTTTCTCTCGTCTCCAGACATGGATCCTCTGGCATCTCCCACCTTTCCTGTCTACTGGTGTCACCAACCACCTACATTTAAATAGCCAGCCTGAAGTCTGTCTTGAGCTCCCAATTCTAATTCCCAACTGAGAGCAAACCTCTCCAGCTAAATTATCTGTTGGGCCATTTAACATGTGCAACACTTAATTGTGATCCTTCCCCCAAACCTTCTCCTCTTCCTATATCTGATCTCAGCCCCTCCATTATTCCAGTATCCCTTCATTTCTTCCTGCAGCACAGATTTATTGAGCATCTATGTGTGTCAGACAACGTGCTAAGTGCTGGCAATGTAAGGGCCCCTGTCCTCATTTCATGGGAAAGATGGACATTACTGTGGTCAGAATGTTGGTGTCTCCCCCAAATTCATACATTAAAACCTAATGCCCAATGTGATAGTATTAAGAGGTGGGGCCTTTGGGAAGTGATTAAGTCATGGGGGCTCCATGCTCATGAATAAGATTAGTACACTTGTAAAGGAGGCCTGAGTGAGCTCCCCTCTCCTTCCACCGTGTGAGGATGCAACAGAAAGGCACCATCTGTGAGAAACAGGCCCTCACCAGGCAAAGAATCTGCTGGCGTCTTGACCTTGGACTTCTCAGCCTGCAGAACTGTGAGCAATAAATTCTGTTATTTATCAGCTACCCAGTCTCAGCCCAAACAGACTAAGACAGGCATTAATCAAATAGTCACAGTTATAACTGGGAAATTTCTACAAAAGATACATATGCAATGGGAACATGAGTACATATACAATGGTACTAAGGAAAGATTTTCCAAGAAAGCAACTTGCAACACATGAGCTCATATTTGAAAGTTGAGTAGCATTTAGTAGGAAAAATTGGGTTGGGGTGAGGGAATGTTCCAAACAAAAAGGAAACATTTCTCTACAAAGGCCCAGGGGCAGGAGGAAATTAGCAATGTCCACAGCCCAAAGAGCAAGGAAGATGATATGACAGAAGGGGGAGAGTTGAGCAGGAGCCAGACTTTGCTGGGCCTTATAGGCTGCTAAGGAACTTTGTCTTCTTCCTGAAATTAGTGATACATTACTCTACTACCTTCAACAAACATTTATTGAACATCTGCTGTGTTCCAGGCACTTTTCTGGATGCTGGGCACACAGGGAATACGTCAAGGAATGACACTAAGTCCCTGCCTCATGGAGCTCACATATCAATCACACATGCCACCAAAGGGTGCTGAGCAGAACCACTGTGAGGTGCCAAAAGTAGGTGCAGAGAGGTTACTGTGGCTGTTCAGGGATACGTGATGAGAGGCTGGACTAAGACTAGGCCGAGAAGGGAAGAATTTGGTGAATTAGAAAGATACTGAACAGGTACGATGAGAAGCACTTAGTGATGGATTGATTGCCCAGAGGGTGCAGTTTTGTTTATTGTGAGATTTTTTAAGTTGTTATTATTTTAAGAAGAGAGATTCATGAAGGAAGAGTCTTAAAACTTGAGCTGAAGGGAAGGATCTTATTGAGAGGAAAAGACTGACCATACACAAGGGAGAAGGGGTGGTTGGCCATTGAAGGTTGCTGAGAAAGCAGGAGAGAGGGGTATCCGTAGCCTCAGTAGAGAATTTAGCCTTAGGACAGGGAGGGAGTGATCCCTTATTTTAGTAGGAGGAAAGGTGAGGAAAGATGCAGGTAGGTTTATTAACCAGGTGATAACAAGTTAAGAAGTTCTGGTCCAGGGATTTCCTTTTTATTTTTTCCTATAGAGAAAGTGACAAGGTCATTTGTTGAGGGTGATGTGGAAAGAAGTATAGATGAGTCAAAATTAAAAGAAACCAGCATTAACAGAAAGTGGGAGAAAGAACTTTCCAGAGTAATTTAGTCAGATTGACAGGCAGATCAAGGGCCCTCCAAGGTCAGTGATCCTGTATAGCTGTGTATGATAGGCAAAAACGGTCCCCCAAAGATACAGTTGTCCCTCTAGACCCATGGGGGGTTGGTTCCAGGGCCCTCCCTCAGATACCAACATCCATGGCTGCTCAAGTCCCTTATATAAAATAACCTATGCACATCCTCCCATATACTTTACATCACCTCTAGATTACTTAAAATATCCAGTATAATATAAATGCTATCCAAGTATTTGTTATGCTGTGTTTTTTATTTCTATTATTTATTATTGCTGTATTGTTATTTTTTCCTAATATTTTTGATCTGCAGTTGGTTGAATCCACATCCACAGATACAAAGGGGTGACTGTGTGTTCGCTTCTAATCCCCAGAACCTGTGAACATTACTTTACATGGCAGAAGAGGTGATTAATTTAAGGATCTTGAGAGGAGGCATTTATCCCGGATTATCTGGGTGAGCCCTAAATGTAATCACATGTATCCTTAAAAGAGAACAGCAGCCATTCTGAGACAGTGACACAGAGGAGAAGGCCCTGTGGAGACACAGGCAGAGACAGGAGTGACGCAGCCACAAACCCAAGACTGCCCACAGCCACCAGAAGCCGCAAGAGGCAAGTGACGGATTCTCCCCCAGAGCCCATGGAGGGACCGTGGTCCTGTTGACACCTTGATTTTGGCACAGTGAAACTGATTTTGAACTTTTGGACTCTAGAACTATGAGAGAATAAATTTCTGTTGTTTTAAGCCACCAAATTTGCAGCAATTTGTTACAGTAGCCCTAGGAAATTAACACAATGTTAATCCACAAATCTGCACTGAAATGTGACTTTCTCCAGGTGCAGGTTCAGGTGCAAGCACAAAGAAAGAAAAGATGTGTTCGTTCAGGGTTGGAGTTTTGCCAGATGGATGTGAGGACAAGGGACAAGGAAGTTATGGGCTATGATGGGAGTGCTACTGAGATGATACGCTTAGATAAGGAGGGAAGAGAGGATAGGATAGTGGTCAGATGGGGAGATAGCAGAGGGCTCGACGGACTAGTGGCCCACCACCTGTACCCAAGCAAAAAGCCTCAGACTCCTACTCAGCCCTTCTTTTGCCCCCTGCATTCAACCGGTCAGTCGCTAGTTCTCTAATGTCTGCGCCATTCATCTCCTGCCCAGAAGACCTCATCATCTCTCACTGGGGTTCTCGTCACAATCTCCTAACCAGCCTTCCTGCCTCTGTTCTTACCTCCTCCAAGCTCTTCTAGACTGATGAGCATTCTCTCCCTAAGAGGAAAATTTAACCATTATGTTGTTCCCTAGTCTAAAACTCTCCAGTGCCCTTCTCCCCTTGCCAAACCCAAAAAACAATTTCTGTCTTCAGTTGCTAAAAGGATAAAGTCCATAGTCCTTCAGTTTCATCTCATGCTCTAACTTTTGCACTAAATCCAGAATTTCTTGCCATTCCCAGATCATAGCACACTTTCCCATGCCTCCAACCCATGGTTCATACTTTCCTCTCTGCCCAGGCTGGCCTTTCCTCAGCCTTTGAGATCTAAATAAAGATCAGCTTCTCTCATGTTCCCCTAATAATAATTGCTAATGTTTATTTAGTACCAATGTGGTAGACATCATGTTCATCACTTTCCCTAGAATTATTTGATTCACCCACTGAAGTAGGTACTATTATTATTCCCATTTTCCTAGGAAAAAGAAACTGAGACTTAGAGATGCCTGACAGCAGAGTTGTAGAACCAGGATTTGAACCCAGGTCTCTCAGGCTATAGAGTTGAACTCTCAACACTCTATGCCATTCTACTACATGACCCCAACTCCAGAACCCCTTTGTGCACACCCCAAAGGCATTGAGATAAGAATTACGACAGTTATAATAACGAGTATTTAAGCACTTACTATGTGCCAAGGACTTTAACAATCACCTTTACAGCTTTGACCTCTTTATTATTTCTATTTTCCAGATAAGGAAATGAAGACTCAGTGGGTAAAAGTCACGCTATTAGCAAGCGCAGAACAGGGATTTACATCCTGCTGCCTAACGTGAAAAGCCTCCATCTTAATATATCCTCCATCTCAGGCCAGGGTCTAGAACATCAAAATGGGCCACAAGTGTTAAAGTGAAGCACGAATGGGAATCATCACCCTGCAGATGGCACTCAATGCCATTGGAATGGACTAGTCTGCCATAGTGCAGAGAAAGGACAGAAAAGGTCACAAGACTGAGTTTGGGGGCACTCAACGTTTAGAGCAGCGGGTCTCAGTGAGGGTGACTTTGTCCCCCAGAGAACATCTGACAATGTCTAGGGACATTTTTCGTTATTACAGCTGGTAGGGGCAGGGGCTGCTACCAGCCTGCAGTGGGTAGAGGCCAGGAATGCTGCTAATCATCCCACAGTGCACAGGACAGCTGCCAACAACGAAGAAGTATCTGCCCCCAAACCATAAAACTCCTAGAACAGAACACAAGGGAGAACCTCCTTGACATTGGCCTTGGTAATAATTTTTTGGATATCACACAAAAGTTCAAGCTATAAAAACAAAAATAAGTAAATGGGGCTACATCATATTGAAAAGCTTCTGCACAGCACAGTAAACAATCAACACAATGAAAAAGCAACCTACAAGCTAGAAAAAAATAATTGCAAACCACATATCTGATAAGGGGTTAATATCCAAGATTTATAAAGAACTTTTACAATTCAGTAGCACAAAAACAAATGGCCCAATTAAAAAAAGGCGGCGGGGGGGGGGGGGGGGGGGCAAAGAACCTGAACAGACATTTTTCCAAAGAAGATATAAAAATGACCAACAGGTATATGAAAAGGTGCTCAACATCATTAATTATCAGGGAAATGCAAATTAAAACCACTATGAGATATCACCCCACATCCATAAGGATAGCTATTATCAAAAGGACAAGAGATAACAAATGTTGATGAGAGTGTGGAGAAAGGGGAACCCTTGTACACTGTTGGTGGGAATGTAGATTTGTATAGACATTTGGAAAACAGTATGGAGGTTCCTCAAAAAATTAAAAATAAACCACCATATGATCCAGCAATCCCACTTCTGGGTATGTACCCAAAGGAGATGAGATCACTGCCTCTTAAAGATATTTGCACACCCATGTTCACTGTAGCATTATTCTCAATAGCCAAGATAGGGAAACAACCTAAATGTCCATCAATGGACACATGGATAGAGAAAATGCACACATAATGGAATATTATTCGGCCTTAAAAAAGGAGATCTTGCCATTTGCCACAACATAGAGGGAACTGGAGGACATTATGCTAAGTGAAATCAGCCAGGCAGAGAAAGAAAGATATTGCATGATCTCATTTATATGTGGAGCTAAAAGAAAGAGCTCAAATACAGAGATAGAGAATGAAACATTGGTTACCAACGCGGGGGGCAGAGAGGGAGTAGAGAGATATAGGTCAAAAGATGCAAAATAGCACATATGTAGCATGAATAAATCTAGAGATCTAATGTACAATATGAGGACTAAAGTTAATAAAATTGCATTATATTAGGCATTTTTGTTAAATAAGTAGATTTTATCTGCTCTTTTCACACAAAAGAAGTATGTGAGATGATGGATACGTTAATCTACTTCACTATAGTAACCATTTTTCAACCTATACGTACGTATCTTATAACGTTATGTTATAAACCTCAAATATACACAATAGTATTTATTTTTTAAAAACAGAATTATCTGGCCCCAATATCAATAGGCTGATGTGGGGTCCTGCAGTTCCCCACCCCCACCCCCACTCTACTTCTGTGTCCCGATGGAAAATCACAGAGCGCCTTGACTGCTCTGTGACCCTAGCCAGCTGCAGACTTGAAACCCAACAGGGGCCTTGAACATTCCCAGGCACTGATAAAGGTATGTAGGCTGTTGCCCAAAACACTGAAAGAAGCTGCAGCCAGCCCTGAGTCAAATCCCTTCAACCGTCATAAAGACTCCATACCCTGGCCCCCTCACTGCAGACGTACCTAGGCTGAGCACCCGTTTTCCCTCGAGGTCCCTCTCCAGGGTGGCTGCAGTGCTCTGTAAGCAAGTTCCCCTAATAAATGCTGTGGGCTGATCACCCTAGCATTGGTGCTTCCTTCTTTGGAGTCCCAGCCCCATCTCAAGACAGTTTGGGGCACTCCCTTGTGTGGGAAGTCTCCTGCCACAATTCCAGCTGTGAGTTCAGTGGGACGAAACAGCTGAGTGTGAGAAACTGAGATTAAGAGGTCAGGGAGAGAGGAGAAGTACATAGAGGCAGAGCCAGAGGCAGAAAGAAAAAATAAACACAGCCAGAAAGACACAACAGGGAATCGGGGCATGGTCAGCCCTCTCTGTGGTGCTGACAGGGTGTGTGTAAGGAGACCATGTAGTGTCCACTGACAACGTGGAGACCGTTGAAGAAACTGCCAGGGGTCATTTTGGTGGAGCAGTGGGGCTGCCTCCAGACTGGTGGGGGTTGAGAAGCAGATGGACAGTGAAGAAGTAGGGAAAATGTGTAGGGACAACTCTCTTGATATGCTTGGCTCTGATGGGGACAGAGAAATGAGGTAGTGGTAGGAGGAGATGTGGGGTCCCAGGACGTTTTGGGTGTTTTGTAGGATAGTCAGATATTGGAGGGACTTCCTTCTTTAGCAACCCAAACCCCTGGCCAGCTTTTTCAACAGCACCCTGGTTCTCTCTCCCCTTGGGGGATGCCTGTACCTTCCCATCTTCCCTGTCCTGCTAGGTTTGCCAGCTGCAGAAAAACCACACTGCCTGTCCACTTGGATCCTGGAACCAGGGTCTGGAGAGCTGATGGAGAAAGTTATTTAGTATAAATCCAGTCTGAAAGTGCCCCCCCTAGGAATAGGTGTTTTCTAAACTGGATGTCCCTGTTGCTAGGCAATCCTTCCATCCTCCTCTCATGGGCTCACCACCACCCTCCTCCTGCCCTGTCCCATCTCCTCAGGCCTCAGCCCTGCCCTTACCTCTCTGCAGATCAGCTCACCTGTGTCCTTAAAAAATACTTTTTGAGCATGTGTCAGGCCAGGCTCTGATCGACATGCTTATATGTTTCTTTTGCGTGGTCTTTGGCGCCCTGGTATCAGATTCGCATGAGGTGCCTGTAAGACATGCAGGGTCCTCGGTCCCAACTCCTCACCCCGTTGGATGCGTAGAAGCAAATTCTCTGGGTTGGGGCCCATAGAGGTGCATTATAAACACCCAAGAGATTCTGGTGTTTACTACAATTTGAAAACCACTGTTATACATTATTTAATTTTCTCAATAATCCTCTGTAAGGGAGATATTACTATTAAAGTCAGAATCATGTGGAGGACATCCTATGTGAACTCTCACACCTTCCTTCTTGTTCACCATCAAATTGTTGTGTGTTTTCACCAATTTTCCCTGCCTTCCCCCATCTCAAGAAAGGAGCCCCCCACTACCCCCACCAAGGCTGTCCTCTTTAAAGGGCCATCTTTCATTCAGTTCTGGTATTTTGATCTCTCAATAACAAGAACAATAATGATAGCAGTAGTTACAATGGCTACCATTTATTGATCGCTTAGCATGAACCAACCACTTACTATAATATCCTTTTTTATTTATTATTTCTTGTAATCTTCAAATATTTCTTCTCCTTTCTCTCTTTGTCTGGTATTCCATTATATGCATGTTACATCTTTTGTAATTTTCTCACAGTTCTTGGATATTATGTTTTGTTTTGTTTTCATTCTTTTTTCTGTTTGCATTTCAGTTTGGAAGATTGCTGTTGACATATCTCCAAGCTCACTGATTCTTTCCTCGGCTGTGTCCAGGCTGCTGAAGAGTCTATCAAAGGTATTATTCATGTCTTTTACAATGCTTTTGGTTTCTAATATTTCCTTTTGATTCTTTCAAAATCTTAGAGTTTCAAAATCTTTGCTTATATTACCATCTGTTCCTGTATGCTGTCCACTTTTTCCATTAGACCCTTAGCATATTAATCATAGTTGTTTTAAATTCCCAGTCTAATAACTGCAAAATCTCTGCCACATCTGAGTCTGGTTCTGTCTCTTCAGCCTGTGTTTTTTCCTGCCTTTTAGCACGCCTCGGAATTCTTTGGTGAAAGCCAGACACAATATATAGCATTAAAGAAACTGAGGTAAACAGGCCTTTAGTGTGAGGTTTTATGTTTACCTGGCTACAAGTTACGCTGTGTTTAAAGTGTGCTGTAGTCATAGATGTCAGAGGCATCAGTTTCTTCTAATGGCCCCTGGTGGCTTTGGTTTTCCCTAGAAACTCCTTCTTAGGTAGAGTGTGTGCCCTGCAGCTCTCTCAGTTGTAATCTACAGTTTTCACACTGGAGCCCTGCTGGTGGTAAGGTGTTGGGAAGAGGAGGAACACTGTAATCTTAGATTAAATCTCAATATTGTATTGGGCCAGATTCTCTGGGCTGTGATCTTCAGAAAAGTTTCTTACCTTCTTTTTACTCCCCATATGTGAGACAGGAAGGCCAGAGGGACTGGAGTTGGCTAGCTGCCCCTTCCCCAGGTCCGATGAGCCTGGTAAAGTAGTTTCCATCTATCTTGCCCAATAATAGAAGAATGCTTGACTATATTATAATTCAACAGTATGATGGAGTATTATAAAGTGATTAAAAATCATGTGGAATAATATTTAATTGCATTGAAATATACTCATAACATAATGTCATGAAAGATAAAACAGCATATAAGACTCTATATATAGTATGGTTCCATTATTTTGTTCAAATGTTACATATATATAATTTTATATACGTACTTGTATATTTAGAATTCTGTTTTTATATATAATATATAATCTGGAAGGAAATACACCTAAGTGTTAATAGTGATTATCTCTAGATTATAAGATGACATATTTTTATTTCTTCATCATGCCCTGTTTTTATCCTTTTCTGTATTTTCTAACACAAAACACAGGTGTGCTCTGTTAAGAGGAGAGATGCTTCAGTCTCAACAAGGCATCCGGTTCCCAGACTCAGGGCTTGCTAGGAGGAAAATGACTTTTGTCTCTGCTGGTAGCAGGCACCAGAGCCCAGGGCCGTGGAAGCCTGCGGACCCAACATCCATCCCAGGCACTCACAGTGCACGCTGCCTCTTGCTTTTCTTACAGATAATTTTCACATGGCGATTTTAAGCAAGAAAACTAAGTGTCAAGCAGGAGATATTAACATCACTTCTATAATAAAATGTATTCTTTTGACTGTTCTTTTAGCATCACAGCTCTGCAGAGGCATTTCACACCAAGTGAGTTCCTCAAGGGAAGGGGCAGGCACAGCATGTCATTTGTCCCCTGCTTCACTTATTTATTTAAGAAAACTTATACTAGGCCCTTGTGAGGCTCTATGTACTTGTCAAAGAAGATACAATGAAACGTTAAAATGTGGCATGTTTTAAAATAGAGGTGTGAGGCAAGAATAGAATAGTCTTCATGCAAACTCTTCCTCTGCACTCTTTGTCCAGTTGCAAACTTCAACCACCCTAAGAGATGGCTCAAAAGGTATCATTTCTGTCAATGTCCTTTCTGTCCTTCTAAATTATTTTCTGTAAATGATTATTTTCTTATTTGCACACATACTGCAATATAGTTCTTTCCATACAGGTCTCTTTACTCTATGTCACATGTAGGGAGCAACAGTATTTTCCTACAGTAAACAGATGAGGCCACTCCAATATCTAAGGAAATAAATATCTACAGGTGCATGCCACGATGCCCAGCTAGTAATACAATTTTTAAGAATTGGTGATTTACTCTTCTTATACAGGCAGTCCAGCCCCCTGGATTTCTTGCTATTGTACTTTGAATTAACCCAGTTAGCTCAACAAAGAGTGATTCTGTGTCTCTCCCCTCTCTGGCAGCCAGAGACAGATACCCCAGTGTGCCAATGCTGCTATGCTGGAACCTGCAGATGGAGCCAGAGCAGGTGGCCTCACCCCCTTCTCCTTGAACTGTCTTGGGAGTGGCAGGAGCTATAGCCCTCACTCTCCCCTATGCCAGGAAACCCCCTGCCCTCCCCACTAAGTCTAAAGAGTTATGAAGGCAGCATTAAAGTTTGCTTTCATTGTTTGCACTTGGTGAGTCTGTGTTCTCCTGGTAAGAGCACACTCATTTAGAAGCAAAATAACCCTCAAAGTTACTTTAGAGCCAGAAATGTAATGGTTAACAAAATGTAAAGAATATTGAATGCTATAGTTAACAACAATGTATTGTATATTTCAAAGGAGCTAGAAGAGAGGACTTGAATTGTTCCTAACACATGGAAATGATAAATACTCAAACTGATGGATACCATAAATACCCTGATTTGGTCATTACACAGTCTATACACATAACACAATATCACATGTACCCCATAAATACGTGAAATATTATGTATCAATAAAAAAAGAACATTCGAATTTTGTGGTTGTTGTTAAGTCCTCAAAGTTGTCATATTTGGAGTGAAGGTATTACAACACAAAGCTGTATCCAACTACTTGTTAATCACTATGTTTTTATTAATGACAATGGCATTCGTCATTTCTGATTGTCTGCTTATGTTCCAGCGGATGACTTGCTGACTTTCTGCCACACCTGTCAGCAACAGAGGTCAATTTGAGGGATGAAGACAGCTTCATCTCTGTTTTTCTCACTACTGTGTCCCTAATGCCTAACTCCATGCCTGGCACCTAGGGGGCACTCAGCAAATGCTGCTGAACACATGAACAATTCCAAAGATGACAGCTTTGCTACAGAGAGAAAACACTTTCATGCTACAGCTGGAGGGGACAGGCATGGGGGCTGCATCTCTTAGGAGCAGGAGAGGTAAGCTGAGGGCCATGGACTAGGATTCCTTCCCCTCTGACTTCTGAAACCATGGGAACCCCAGTGCAGTGTGCATTTTCATGGCACAAGGGCAGGACAAGGCAGGAGTAAGGAGATGAAGTTTGAGAAAAAAACTAGCACAGCATTTGGACCCTTGAGATGTGAATTTACTTAACCTCTTGGAGACTCAGTTTCATCATCTGAAAAATGGGGATAACAATACTGACCTCCCAAGGTTGCTACAAGAATTAAGTAAAATAATGCACATAAAACGCCTGGCACAGAGACTGCTATCATTGAAAAGTCATAGCGGGCCCTCATTTTTTCACTTAACGTGTACACATTGAGATGCAGTGGACACGGTGGTCACAGCAGGGACCTGCAGCCAGACTGCCTGGGTTTGAATCCCAGCTTTATCACTTAGAACTGGGCAGTCTTAGGAAAGTTTCTTAATTGTTCCGTGCCACAAGCTCCTCATCTGTGAAAAACAGGATAATAACGCTTACCTCATCGTGTTGCTCTGAGGATTAAATCAGTAAACTCAAACTACTCAGAACAGTATCTGGCACACAGCATAATGTTAAGTATTAACTGTCTAATAATGATAGTATGCTAGGTGTTTCCGTATTTCTACCCCACTTTGATCCCTCTAGGGCTGGTGGAACCAATGAGAGGATAGCTGGGAACAGATGGATGTGCTGATGTGGTGATGGAGGACCTCGAGTTAGACGGGCTGGTCTGTGTCTCATTGAGACAGAGGTTCTCCAACCTGAGAGTGCATCAGACCCACCACCCTGCACGCTTGTGAAAACACAGGTTGTGGGGCCCCCACCCTCAGAGTTTCTGATTCAGTAAGTCTGGGCAGGCTTGAGAGTTTGCATTTCTAACAAGTTTCCAGGTGGCTCTGATGCTGCTGGCCCAGAGATCACACTCTGAGAACCACTGCCGTGTAGCGAGAAAGGATGTCAGGAGCGCGGAGAGAAGGAAGCAGGAAGAATGCATAAAGAGTTAGGAGTTCCGAAACAGGACTGAGTTATGGACACTAGCAGAAAGAGTCATTTGGTCATTCACTAATTCAGCAAATATTTACTCGCTGCCCGCTGTGAGCAGGGCCCTGTATTCACCAATCAGCTGCAAGGACAAGCATTAAGCTGAGCAGAAACCACAGTGAGTCAGAGAGGACTATCAGTTTGTTGAATTAAACCAGAACAGAGCTGCTATGGTTTGAATGTGTCCCCCAAAGTTCGTGTGTTGGAAACTTAATCCCCAGTGCAATGGTGTTGGGAAGTGGGGCCTACATCATGATTATGGGAGTAGATTTGAGATAAAAGTGAGTTCAGCCCCCTCTTGCTCTCACCTTCTTGCCCTTCTGCCTCCCACCATGGGATGATACAGCAAGAAGGCCCCTCCCAGATGCCGGCGCCTTAATGCTGGACTTCCCAGCCTCCAGAACTATGAGCCCAATACGCTTCTATTATTTATAAATTACTTAGTCTGAGGTATTCTGTGATAGCAGCACAAAATGGATTAAAACAAGCACTAAAAAAGAAGCCATATCCGCATCAGGCCTGACTCTAAGTCTAAAAATGGGGACAATCGTGCCTATGCACTAGGGTTGTTTTGAGCATTAAACAAAAATAAAGTAAGCTAACTAAATTAACATAAGATAAACTAAGGTAAAGTAAAGCACTTAGCATGGTGCCTGGCACATGGTAAGCACCCGACAAATATTGGCTGTTGTTAGTATTATTATTGGATCACTCTTTCAGGTACATGCCAGGAGGTTCCTTGCCATAGAAGGACATTACAATGAACATGGAATTAAATCTCACTATGCCAAAAGCCTAGAATCCCAGACAACAGAAAAAAATTTTTTAATCACAGGATTCAAAATTACAACCTGGCCACAAGGGATTAGAAGATGTCTTTGGATGGGGAAGGTATTTGGGGGCAGGGTCCTCTGTGGAACCCACAAATTGTACCAGAGTGCCCGTCAGCCAGCCGTGAGTGTTAAGTATTCTTCCTGAGTTTTTTTTTCCCTCTTAGTTTGCAAATGCCTGCTAAAACTGAATTTCAGAACAATGGAAATCCAAGATGAGAAATAGTTACAGCAAATTTGGCCAAGCCTCCTCCTAGGATCCCTTCTGGGACATGTTCTGACAACTTGCCGGCCCTTTTTTAAACCTCTGAAAAGAGGACGATGTTCCTTACCACTTCCCTTGGAATAATATTCCACAGTGAAATATGACTCACTGTCAGGGCCCTTTGCCTTCGAGATTCCCTTTCTTTTCTTGACCCACTTTCGTCTTACTCTGCCCTTTTGTACCAAGTCAAATGAAGTCTCCCCTTGAGGAGGTTGCTCTGCAAGGACTGACATTTAAAGACCATTACCACCTTTTAAACTTGGCCCCGTTCATTTAGCCAAGCAAAGCATGTTTAATTCTTTTAATCTTCCCTCATAAATCAATCTCTACATTCCCTTAATAGTCCTTCTCCTGTGCTTTGAACTCCCGCCAGTCTGGCGGTCCTGAGCTCTTGTTCCGTTTATACTTGAGAGTTACCAGTCACGAAATGCTTGTGCAAGGAACACAGCTGGGCTGAGCCAGGGCTCCCAGAGCTCTCCCCATGCAGGACTGCCTGCTGCCAAACGGCACTGTGGCTCAGAGAACACTGTGATCTGCTGGGACGGAGCAAGCCCTGCCTAGTGGCCAGCCTTGCTCAGATAGGCTTGCAACATTGCAGCCCACTCCATTGTGGGTCTTTCAACTGGGCTTGTCCCACCTGGCCAATGGTCAAGGGAACTGCATGGGACACCACCAGAGATGCTTGCACCTGTCTGGTTTCCACCTGTAAACAGGCCACGGAGGGCCATGGGATATGTCCAAGTGGGGTCTTACCTGGAAGGTCCCAGCATGGTCTTCTTCTTTATCACCCTCTCTGTTCTCTTTGAGGGCAATTAACGTGAATCCTCTGAAGTAGGAGGGAGGAGCAGCTGAAAGTGTTACTGTGGAGAGAGAAGAAAGCAGGTTTTAAGCATAGGAATGAACCTGCCTTCCATTTGTCAAATGGGATGGACCTGAGTTCTCCATCAATAACCCAGACCTGTGGGTCAGACAGGCAGTAGACAGTGGGAAAGCCTCACCCATTGAGCAGAGAACTATTCCCTCTTCACTCTCAGCTCCTTCTTAGGTTTCAGAATCTGCTAAATGCCTGAGCTGCTCTCTTGCTTGGGAATTCTTGAACCAACCATAGATGCCAATTGGATAAAGATAGTCTCTGGTTGGAAACCCGAATCTTGACAATTATCTAATATTACATGTCCATTAGACTGGCCCAAGAAAAATCTAGCTCTTCACAGCACAAACTCCTGAAGGATGGTCTTTGTGGCAGAGACTGGTGTGTGTTCTCCAATACACTTCATTTTTTCTTGTGGAAACTCAGCTAGACCACATTTCCCAGCCTCCCTTGCAGTTAGGTCAGCTTATGCCCAAGTTTTGCCAGGGGAAGGCACGGACAGACATAGTATACAGTAGTTCCCCCTTATCGGCAGGGAATACGTTCCAAGAACCCCAACGTATGCCTGAAACCATGGACAGTACCAACCCTATATATACTATGTTTTTCCTATGCATACATATGATAAAGTTTAATTTATAAATTAGGCACAGTGAGATATTAACTGCCTGCATTAAAGTGCTAAGATGCTAAGATTCTGGACTTCAGATATGGAATTATAGACTATTAGAACTTCAAGGATCTCAAGTATCTTATAATCCAGCTCTCCAATTTCACAGATAGGAAAGCAAGACACAGGGAGGCCGACAGACATACCCAGGGTCATAAGACCATCCAGAGGCTAACTTAGGGCCAGAACTGAAGGCCCTCTCTCCCCAGTTTAACACTCTATCCATGGCTTCACATACCGAATAATATATATGGATCTTACACAAGTATTGACAAATCATTAATTTTCAAACTTTAAAAATCAATTCATTTAACATATAATGTGTATGTGATTGGGATAAACAACGTCCTGTTGGGGAGGGGCATTTAGTTTTCCAAACCCTAAAACTAGTTCTAGTTCTGAAAATGAAGCACCCTAAAATTCCAAAAAATAAAGGCACCATCTTGGATAACGTAGCAGCAGTCCCTGAGCCACCAACATGATGGTATCACAGAGAAGAGCTTTAAGACATAAAGACTGCAAGTGTCATGCTGTGATTGGCCAGTTCATCCCACAAAAGTAAAGGACCATTCTGATTGGCTACTGATGTCTATAAAAGATCAGATAGAAAGTAAGGAAGAAAGAATGGGAAAAAAGAACAATAAAGTAAAGAGTAAGAAAAGTGTGGTCCTCAGCAGTGTCAAGCAAAAATGGTGGTTATGATATCAAGAGACAGAACTGGGATCTCTGAGAGTCAGACAGACAAACAGCCCGAGGTGGTCTAAGGGTCTCTAGGATGGGGGTGGCCATTATACACAATTCTGGGGGAAGGGGAGCAGAGAACAAAACAGAAAAGAGTAAGGACACTTCATCCAGATTTCCTCAAACACCTTTTTACCACTTTAATGTGACCCTGGCACTGATGTGCCTTGGCCTCCAATGGCCAGCACCTGTGGCTTTTTTCTGGAGGAATGTCCTTGGGTTACTGGAGCCTACTCAGCCTAATATGAAAGGTCCAGCTCCCTGGTATCAGGTGGAGACCACTCCAAAATGGCCCTACAAGATCAATCTGAAACTTGCCTGGGATCAAAGGCTGGCAGGGCTTGCTCCTCATCCCTGTCCTGCTTCCTCCACTCCCTTACTGGTTTCCCCTAGGAACACTTCCTTAAAAAATCACTTGCATCGAAATCCTCATCTGAGGCTTTGTGTTATGGGTTAAAATGTGCCCCCAAAAAGATATGTTGAAGTTCTAACCTCTGGTATTTGGGAATGTGAGCTTCTTTGGAAATGGGGTCTCCACAGATGTAATTAGTTCAGATGAGGCCGTACTGAATTAAGGTGGACCCTAAATGCAGTATGACTGGTGTCCTTAGAAGAGTAGACACAGAGACATACGGGGAAGAGCATCACGTGATGTCAGGGGCAAGGACTGGAGTGACGCATGTACAAGCCAAGGAATGCTAAGGATTGTTGGCAACCACCAGAAGCAGGGAGAGAAGCACAGAACAGACTCTCCCTCAGAGCCTTCCAGAAAGAAACACCATGCTGGATGCCTTGATTCAGACTTTTAGCCTACAGAACTATGAGAGAACATATTTCTATTATTTTAAGCCACCAACTTGTGGTATTAATAATATGTACAGCAGCCCTAGGAAAAGAATACAATCAGCTTCTGGGGAACCCAACCTAAGACAATCCTACTGCACAGCTATTGCCTTCATGATAAAGCTCAAACTCCACAGAACAAAGGGCCCTTGGACTCTGCCTCTCCAGCCTCACCAGCCACATTGCTATTCCCGAGCTGCACTACCTGTCAGTCCTGGGATTCACCCACTGGCACTTTCCTGAAAAGCCCTATTATTTCACCCTACAGTATTTTTCACATGCTACTCATATATATGCCTGAAATGCTCGACCTCCTCCATTCCTGGCAAACTTCTTCAGAAATCAGCTAAATTTCCACCTTTTGTGTATGTTTCCTCTGACTTCCCCATAAAGACCTGGGTGCTCTTTTTCTTGGACTCTATTGAGATTTAAAAAAAAATCTACATAATGGCCATAGTAACAGCACTTACCTGAAAACATCAATGTGAGGTATAAATGAAGTAATACATGTAAGGTCCTTAAAATCATGCCTTGGTGTATAGTCTTAACTCTTATTGTTATCAATGATGAGATTGTCACATTACATTATATTTTGTGTTTATGTGTTTGTTTACACATTTATAAGTCATTAAGGGCAGGAACCACATCTGAACTCAGCACAGTCATCAGCACAGAGCCAATGTGCAATTAAACTTATTCAAACTTTACTTAAACACTAGTTCATGGACTGGTAGACTCAGTACTGTTAAAGATGTCAATTCTCCTTAAATTGATCTATAGATTTAGTGCAACCTAAATTAAAATCCCAGCATGCTTTCTGTGATATTGACAAGCTGGTTCTAAAACTTATAAGGAAATGCAAATGGCCAGGAATATTCCAGACCATCTTGAGGGAGTAGTCCGAAACTGGAGTGCTTACCCTACCAGAGACCAAGACTTACATGGCTACAGAAATTAAGCCAATGGACCATCACAAGGAAAGAAAAATGGGCCAGTTGAAAAGTTTAGGGTCCAGAAAAGTTCCACAAATATATAAAAACTCGATTTACGATACAGGATGTTCTGCAGAGCAGTGGGAAAAAGATGATCTTTTCAATAAATGGTGCTAAGACACTGGATAGCCATGTGGAAAAAGGTGCATCTTGGCCCCTACTGCACATCACACACAAAATAAGTTCCACATAGATGGTAGAGCTAAATGTGGAAAGTGAAATAAAAAGTTTTTGAAAGTAGCATAGGATAAAATATGAATGGCCTTGGAGTAGGAAAGATTTCCTACACAGGACATAAAAAAAGCACTGACAATAAAGGAGAAGATGTATCAACTGGGTGATATCAAACTTTTGCTCATCAAAAGACACCATTAAGAGTGAAAAAGCATGTCACAGTATGGAAGAAGATATTTGCAACCATATAAACAGAAATTGACTTTTATCCAAAATACATAAAGAATTCTTTCAGATCAATAAAAAAAGACAGATAACCCAATAGAAAAAATAGGCAAAAGGCATGAACTAACACTTCACAAAAAAAGGTGCCCCATGGCCAACAAACATATGAAAAAGCTCTCAACCTCATTAGTTAACAGGGAAATAAAAATTAAACCTACAATAAGATAATACTGCATATCTATCAGATTGACTAAATGTAAAAGAATTAACAATATCAAATGTTGTGAACTGGAACTTTCACACACTGTCAATGGGAGTGAAATTAGCAATTTTTGCTGGAAAATTCTTTGTAGTTTTTAGTGAAGCTGAACATATACATACCTTATGACCAAAAATACCACCCTACATCAACGGAAATGCACACATATGTGCACCAAAAGACATCTAAAAGAATGTTCATGGTAACATTTGTAGTAGCCCCAAACTGGAAACACTCGAATGTCCGTCAGCAATAGAATGGACATCTAGCTTGTGGCATCTTCATATAACTGAATGCCTTGCAGTAAGGAGAACAAACAAATACTGCCACACATAACATGGAAAATCTCACAAACATAATTCCAAGTGAAAGAAGTCTGGCACAAAAGAATACAAATGGTATAGTTACATTCATATATATTTACATAAAGTTCAAAAAGAGACAAAGCAATCTACGGTGCTAGAGGTCACGACAGTAGTCACAGGTGTAGGAAAGGGAGGCAGTCCAATTTGGAGGGGGCACAAGGGATGTTATTGGAGTGTTCATTGTGTTCTATTTCTTTCTTTTTTTTTTTTGCTTAAGCAATTTTTTAATTGATGCATAATAGATGTACATAGTTTTGGGGTATATGTGTTAATACATTCATATAATTTGTAAAGATCACATCATTGTTATACGGAACATCGTCATCTTAAATGTTTGCCTTTTCTTCATGCTAGAAACATTCCAATTATTATATTATAGCTATTTTGAAATGTACAATTGATTATTGTAAACTATAGTCACCCTACTGATCTATCAAGTACCAGGTCTTATTTCTTCTATCAAACTATACATTTGTATCCATTCATCAACTTCTTTTCGTCCCCCCTCCTTACCCCTTCCCAGCCTCTGGATGTTCTAGTTCTTGATCTGGGTTCTGGTTACAGGGGTATATTTAACATGTGATAATTCACTAGGCTATGTGATTTGTGAACTTTTCCATATGTGAGTTATATTTTGATAAGAAGATTACTGAGCAATGTTTCTGAGTTTTGTTTTGCTTTGTTTTGAGACAGGATCTTACTCTGTCACCTCAGCTAGCATGCAGTAGCATGATTATAGCTCACTGTAACCTCAGACTCCTGGGCTCAAGCAATTCTCCTGTCTCAGCCTTCCAAGTAGCTGGGACTATAGGCACGTACCACCACACCGGCTAATTATTCTATTTTTTTTTTTTTAATACATATGGAGTCTCACTCTTGCTCAGGCTGGTCTTGAACTCCTGACCTTAAGTGATTCTCCGGCCTCAGCCTCCCAATTACAAGTATGAGCCACCATGCCTGGCCAAGAAATGTTTCTGAATGATAAATACCCATCTTTTTGCACATTTGTACCGTGTAACTTAAGGGGCTAATCATAAACTCAGCTTCTCAGAATGCTGCATTCCTGTAGGTTCTAGAAAACTAAGGTTTTACTCCCTTATTAGAGACAACACACAAGATAGAGGCTCTGGAGGCTGATCTCAGTGTGGGGTTTCAACCCATAATTATCACTAGTGATGATGTTGTTACACAGTGTAATTTGAAGGAAAAGAGGCGACTATTCCTCCAGAGAACTCCATTATATGACTTCCTCCTAAAAAGCACAAATGTGCAGCATGTTCTGAATCCCAGTAATGACCCAAGATGACTGTTTGGCAGTAAATAATAGAATCTTTTCTCTAATGACTCCTCCCAACTGCCTCCCGAGAGAGGCCATTAAGAGATCCAAGAAATTCAAGAAAAATGCTTATGAAGGATTTAAAAAAAAAAAAAAAAGGAAGGCCATTCAGAGCCATCCTGTGAGGACATACAGGGAACTGGTTAAGAGCAAAGATTTAGGATTAGAATCCCAGAGCTACCTCTTATTAATTATGTGACCTTTGGCAAGTTACTTAACCTCTCTGTTTCCTCAGTTTTTAAAATAGGTTGATGATATTGCCTTTCTTATAGGAATGTAGAGTGGACTAAATAAATATTTATCACGGTGTCTGTCACATGTAAAGGGTTCAAGAATTGTAAAGGATGAGGCCAGGCGCGGTGGCTCACGCCTGTAATCCTAGCACTCTGGGAGGGTGAGGTGGGTGGATTGCTCGAGGTCAGGAGTTCGAGACCTGCCTGAGCAAGAGCGAGACCCCCCGTCTCTACTAAAAATAGAAATAAATTATATGGCCAACTAAAAATCTAGATAGAAAAAATTAGCCGGGCATGGTGGCGCATGCCTGTAGTCCCAGCTACTCGGGAGGCTGAGGCAGTAGGATCGCTTAAGCCAAGGAGCCTGAGGTTGCTGTGAGCTAGGCTGATGCCACGGCACTCATTCTAGTCTAGCCTGGGCAACAAAGTGAGACTCTGTCTAAAAAAAAAAAAAAAAAATTGTAAAGGATGATGATGACAGTGATGGTGGTGATGATAGTGGTGGTGATGGTGATGGTGATGGTGGGGATGAAGAAGATGATGAAAATGATGATTATGTTGATAAAAAATCATGGTGCCCAGCAGGCTGATTAACTAATGAAGTGTTTCAAAAAGCTGGTCCTCAGGGACAATGATTGAACCTCCAAAGAAAAACTCTAGTAGGTGCCAATGAAGGACCACACAGAGGATTGCAATGGAGATAACTGTTTTTAGGGTAATCCTCACAAGTTCAGTTTATAGGTAGATTTGGGTAAATCCTTATAATGAACCAAATCTTCTAATAGCTCACTACACTCAAAATAAAGTGCTCGGCGGGAACCTCCCTGTCCCCTCACCTTCACACAATACCACTTAACACCTCTTTTCTTGAATGCCTCTCACCCAATTTTAATTAAATATGTGTTTGTGACATTATTTGCTAAATGCCCATCTCCCCTAATAACCTGTAATCCCAGAGATCAATTCTGTCTTGAGCTCTACTGCGTCTTTAGCACCAAGCATACCTCTTTATATATAGCAAATGCTCAATAAATACTTGTTGAATGAATGAATGAATGAAAAAGGTTTCATTTGTCTTCAATTCATAGTTTGCTCATTCCTGCTCTGGTCCCTCCTCCAAAGTACCCATGAGTTACCTTGCATAATATGCCAACCTCCCCTCATCCTTTTGTTTACTGAGCACTTGCTCTGTGCCAGCCCAGTTGCTACATCCCTGAAGACACAGAGAAAAAATACATGGCTTCTGCCCTCTAGGAGCACACAGTACAATAGCTGGGAGAAAAAATACAACAGAATTTTTTCATAACACGTGATGGATGTTATAGAGGTATTAACAATGAATTCTGGGACCCCAGAGGAAGGGACATCTGAGTTCATGTGGGTGAGTTAGAGGAGGCTTCAAGGAGGAAGTAGCATTTGTGTTACAAGTTGCATGAAGAACAGTAGTTTGTCCAGTGGACAAGAGAAGCAACAGCATCCCAGGTAGAGGGAAAGGCATGATGGGCTAGTCTTGGCCCTGGAAACCCGAACTAACTCTGTATTTCATAAGCTGCATGCTGGGTGATAAAAGGCTAGGTAAGGAAGACAAGGGGAAGGGCAGAACTGTCAAAGGCCTTTAATACCTTGCTAAGAAGCGTAGACACCACCCAGAGGTGATGAGAAGACCCTGAAGGGTTTGAGCTAGGGAATGTCATATTCAGATTTATGATTTAGGAAGATCAGGCTGGAGGTTGTGTGCTTACTAAATTACAGCCTTGCCCTAAAAGTTCAGTGGCAAGGTTTGCATGATGACTGTATCTCATAGTAGAGCCTGGCCTCAGATCCCCAACCAGGGCAGAGTTCTCCCCATCCTTGGGTACATCTGCCATATGAAAACTCCAGCCCCACATAACTCCCAAATAGCTTTCTGGTCTTTAAAGTATTGTTGTGTCAACCATCTAACAAAAACTCTAATGAACTGTTGCCAAATTCATCTTCTATGCCCATTACCCTCATTGGATCTCATCCACTTCCACACCACCCCTCAACGCCACCTCTTAGGTTTCAGAATTAGAACCCTAAGCTCAATGAGAAGGTCCTGAATCAGGTCCCAGCTCTATCACATGGCCAGCCCTTGCCATCCATCCACCGCTGTGTGTTACTAAAATGCTCCAGTCTTCATGCTGCATGCTCAACTACAATGAACTTCAGCTTGTGCCTTAACTTGTAACATGGGGTTATAAAGACTGTTGGGGCATTAAGTAAGCCGTAGTGGTTCCCTCCCTTCTTTGCACAACTTCCAGAGCTCTGAGGAGCTGCAACTCACATGCTTCACTGAGAAATTGGCAGAACAATTCAGCCCACCCATGCAGGATCATCCAAGGGAAGACTTGCCGATGATGTGATGATGTGCTGGCAGATAGGAAGACAGGGCTAATAATCCTAAAGTGAGCACGTGTGTGTGCTGGGGTCAGCTTATGCTGTTGCCCTAGTGACCTTCTTCAGGCAGTGCGTTAGCATTCCCAGGCAGACATGAAATAGCTCCCATTTCAAATTAAAGATCATGCATATTTAAAATTGTAAGGGCAGTTTTCCCATAACGTATGTAGCGAACAGACCTGGTTTAAAATTCCTCTCTTTTTATGATGTGTAACTGTGGGCAAGTTACATAAAGCTCCCTTGGTCTCTGTTTCCTTACCCATAAACCAGCAGTAATGGTATTTACCTTACGTCGTCATTAGGACAATTAATGAATTTATAATAGTAAGTATATAAAAATGTTTGCTAAATCAATAAAATATGCTAAAAAATAAATCAGTCTCCTCTGCGAAACAAGAATCATAATTATCATGTCGTGGATTTGTCATGAGGACTAAAGCAGACAATGCAGTGAGGCCCGTGGCCTCAGCTCAATAAAAGTTAACTCTTTCCCCCATGTGTTAGCTCATCCTGGGATAGCTCAGAGCCAGATGAGTGGGTCCTGAGCTGAACCGCGTGTGGACAGGGAGACGGATAACGGGAAGATGCTCCTGCAGAAGTGGAGACACGTCAGCAGAGAATACAGCTAGGAATATGGATGAGGACAGGAAGCTCTAGGGGACCCCCACTACTGCCCCCACCCTGACCATGTGATTGCTGGGGCTGCCGTTCACAGCCCCCCAACCCCAAGACACCAAGTCACAGAAGTGACTGTGACCCAGATCCAGTCTATCTGCACTTGGCATTCCCTGGGATGTGCTACCCAAGCTGGACTAATGAGACTCTTTCCCTGGGATGCTTCAGTTTAGCCTGAGAGGGAAAAGGGCTTTTCTTTCAGTCACAGATCTGGCTAAGAGCTTTCCAGTGGAGGTTGTTAGCAGCTATCCTCCCTGTCATTTGGAGAAAGTTGATCTGTAGTAAGGAAAAGTGAAGACAAAACACAAAAACACAGCCAAGAGATAAAGGATGGAAGGAGTAAGACAGCGAAGGTAGAAGAGAGGGATGGAAAGAATAGAGAGGGAAGGAAAGACAGAGAGAGAGAGAGATTTAATGACCCCATTTAACTTGCTAGATCCATTTATGCCTGAAGCCACCTCCACCAGACTTTGCAAATATGGGGATCAATTGCATTCTCTCGTTTGCTTTAGTTAGTTTGACTTTGTTCCTGTCATGCACAGTGGAAAGAGTCCTGACTAATTTTGATGCAAAGAAAGAAAGAAAGTAATTTGCCTAGACTATTCAAATCATCAGCAGGCTAAGGGAAAAGTATTCATGACTATGGCCAGGCTCGGTGGCTCACGCCTGTAATCCTAGCACTCTGGGAGGCCACAGTGGGAGGATTGCTTGAGCTCAGACCAGCCGGAGCAAGAGTGAGACCCCCATCTCTACTAAAATTAGCCGGGCATCATGGTACATGCCTGTAGTCCCAGATACCTGGGAGGCAGGAGGATCACTTAAGCCCAGGAGTTTGAGGTTGCAGTGAGCTACGATGACACCACTGCACTCTAGCCAGGCAACAGAGCAAGACTCTGCCTCAAAAAAAAAGAAGAAAAAGAAAAGAAAAGGAAATTGAACCCTCCTCTTCACTTCCCCCCTTCATATTCTTAAAAAAAAATTAAAAGAATTAAAAGAAAAGTATTCATGACTATCAAAACTATTTAACTAGATGTCAGCTTTAGGGAAAGGCCCTAAGGGACGTCAGAGGGCTCTGTCCTGAGCTTTGACCTGCTCAATATTCTCATTGATCAACTTCTTGGATAAAGACTTACAAGACCTACTTATCAAAATTGTAGATAATCCAAAATTAGATTATGTGGATAAATCACTCAGTGACAGAATCCAGATTCATGCATGGTTGACAGCTGCAGGGATGGATACAAACATCCTGGTTTATGTCTAATGAAGAATCATGTCAAATCTCATGTTCAAGGACTAGTCACACCAGTCTAGGTTAAGGAGGGCAGCAGGCCTTCCCAGCAAATAGCAAGAATTTGAGTTGGCTGCAAGCTCAGTGCAATTACAGAGTTCAACACAGCTGCCAAAAGAGCAAACACAAGGCCTGGCAAGCTTAACACAAGCACAACGTCCAGGACAGGGAGATAATCATCCCACCATGCTCTGCCCCTAATGAAGCACATCTGGAGTACAAAGTACAAGGGGACAAGAGACAGTATCCTATAAAGCAGCGGTCCCCAACCTTTTTGGCACCAGGGACCAGTTTCATGGAAGACAATTTTTGTACGAATGGGGTGGGGGTGAGGGGAGGAGGTGGCAGAGCTCTGTGGCCCAGTCCCTAACAGACTGCTGATTGGCATTGGTCCGTGGCCCGGGGATTGGGGACTACAGTTGTAAAGAATGGTTAAAGAAATTGGGCATTTTAATCAGAAGAGGAACCATAACAACTATGTATCCACAAATATCTCAAGGGCTGACATACGGCCCAGAGGGGCCTTACTGTGCTTGATGCCAAAGGACAGAACCTGGGACAGATGTGTGGAAGTTACATGGGAGGCAGACTTTGGCAGCAGGGAAGTACAACCAGGTCAGCCCGGGCTCAGGTTTCACCAGTCTGTGAGTATGCCACCTAAAGAAAGCTCCCAGTTCTCCTCATCACCCTGCTGCCAAGCAGGGGGATGGTGTGGTCATGCCTGCTTTGGGGACATCCCACTGGCCACTCAGTGGTGTCCTATGGTAACAGGATAGGGCAGTGTGCTGAGGTATGAGGGGTGTGGGCAGCTGGGGCTGGGAGAGGGGTGGTGAGGGAAGCATGCTCATAGAAAAGGGACCACCTTTGGGCCACATTCTCTTTGTGTCTCATCTTCTTGCTTTGAAAGAAAAAAAAAAGAAAGAAAGAATGTAAAAGTCCTGGAATCCATACAGCCCTAATACACAGCTAGGTTTGGAAACTACCACCAATGACCCACAAAGTGCTGGTTCCAGGGAAAATCACTTTAATAATCGGTGACTAGGTTTGATGGATCAAAGATCCCCTTAGCCCTGCTTCTCCTGATACTCAGAGCCAAGGTCTGAAGTTGGCAGCTCCTTCCTTTTGCCCTTTTGCCTGCGTTGCTTTGCTTTTCATTCTGCACCATCAGTGTTCCAACTTGCCAGCATCCTCTTCCCTCCCAACGGTCTGTACTCTGGACCCAGCCCGCCCTCAACCTCCAGTCACTGCCCCCAGGGCACCGGGCATCCTTTCTCTCTGCTGCCACCACCTGGAGCTTCTTGTCTGCTGTTTGCCACCCGTTGGTGCTCACCCTTCTCTCTGGCTCAGAGAGGAACACTTTCCTCTTCTTCCATCTAGCTCTCTTAGAGAGGGACCTCACACCAGGGTTCTTGGGGTTTAAATGATACATTAATTTCTTTCAACAAATAATGATTTAGTGCCTGCTACGTCCAAGCACTGTTCTGGCTGCTGGAGATAAAATGGCAAATAAGAAAGACAAAATCCTTGCTCTCATAAAGCTTGTATGCTAGCTGGAGGAGGCAGATGATAAACAAGATAATTTCACTGGGTTTAAGGCTATGAAGAAAATGAAAGCAGCCAAAAGTGATGGGAAACATAAATTGGTAGTCAGAGAAGCCTCTTTAAAGAGATTAAACTTAAAAGACAAGAAGGCAGCCATACAAAGATCTGGGGACAGCCATTCTAGGCAGGAGAAAAGCAAGCACAAAGGCCCTGGGGAGGGAATGAGCCTGGTATGTTTGGAAAATTCAAGGATCATGTTGCTGCAAGGAGGAGGAAGAGAAAGGGGAGGAGGAGGAGAGGAAGGAGAAGGAGGAGGGGGAACAGAAGAGCTTCCTGCAGCACCTAGAACTGCTATTCAGTTCTTATGTCCTGCTTTTGAATGTGCCCACCTTCCCACTCTCCTATCAGACACATGGTGATTTGTTCTTGGAACCCTTCTCTGCCCTTCCCCTCTCTTACCCAGTCCACGAGACATATTTGCAAATATCTAAACCACAACTGTAGATAAGGTTCACGTTATTTCCCACGAGTCTCCTGGGCCTCAGGCAAATCAGTAGATGTGGGCTGGCCCCTGTTTAAGTTTCCCTGAACTTTTATATTCTGTGAAAGTTAGAAGCCTTGTCTATGTAGACCTCGAAAAGGACTTCTGGTGGTGTTACCTAACTCCTGCCCCTGTCCTATTTTGGGGGTAGCGTCACTTTAACTCCAGCCCCGCCAAAACATCCTATAGAAATAGGGCATTTTATACCCAAGAGCTGGCCAGCATCACAAAAGCTTTTCATGTGAGGTAGTGAGCATCCTGACACCTTAGATACTCCAGGAAAGGTGCATTTGGTAAAATCAAACACAACTGCACACTGCTGAAGGAAAAAGAGAGAGAGAAGAAGTAATACTTTAAGTGACTAGGCCCACTTGCCACTCCATCCAGCACACATACGTGCCCGAGTGGGCATGAGGCAAGACTCTCGGCTCCCTCACTCCGTCATATAGTGACTTTGGACTTGGATGTCAGTGCTTAAGGAGGAGCAAACCAGTGCTTTTATCAGTTACTCAATTGAGGAAACATTGATCTTTTCCAGTGCTGTAGGGAAAACAGAAGTACTGGACTTATTGAGACATGCCAATTCCTTTCTATTCCCTGCAAGCAGACATACCTGGAGGGGTACATACGTAAGGCTAGATTATATTTTATGTGCATTTGCAAAGGATTCTTAAGGAACAATTTTGACTTATGTGATTTTTGTTTTTCACGGTGCCTCTTGAATCTAACCTTGAAGTCCCATCGTAATGGGACTCCACTGTATTCAAATTATTTCTTTCATTTTCATTTTGAATGTATACCTCAGTAGGTTTTTCTTTTTCTTCTCTTTTTCTCTTCTCACACACCCCCCTTTGCTTTCTTTCATTATTCGCATCTTCATTTCTTTCTTTGTTTGCTGCATCCTCCTTTATTGAGGGAAGAGGTGACCCAGAACAGGCTACACACACACACACACACATATGCATATACACACACAAACCAACACGCCTTCCTCTGCTGATTCATTTAGCAGGAATATCAGTTCATATGTCATTGACTAGACCCGCCAAGATGACCTTTGACTGAGTGAGAGAACATGAAATATTGTTGTACATGGCTGTGCATTAACACATGTGACAGAGACAGCTAATTGTCCTCCCACATTCATTTCCCCCTTTACCCTTTCAAAAAATAAATCCTCCCTCAAGGGGCTATCCAGCTAAATGCTATATTTCCCAGCCTCCCTTGCAGCTAGGTGTGGGCTGGGAGCAGTTTCTGGGTCACATTATTAAAAGAAAACTGCTTGTCTTCTACTTCCTTCCCCCCTGCACACTGGCTGGAACGCAGATGTGCTCGGGAGCTGGCTGTCACCATGCTGAGGAGAATGCCACCCTAGCATGGTGCTGTCCAACAGAAATAAACTCAAGCCAGGGGACCTTAATTTTATTTGTTAACAGGTATCCAATAGAAATAAATGTAAAACAGATAAAATTCATTTTAACAATATATTTAGCTTAATATATACGATTATCATTTCAACATACATCAATATATAAATTAACAAGATGTTTATTCTTATTCACATTAATTCCTCAACAACCAATGTGAATTTTTCACTTACAGCACATCTCAGTTTCCAGTACCCACATTGCGATACTTAGTGGCTCCATGTGGCTAGTATTATAGCTGCCCACTGGACAGCAGGGTGCCAGAAGATGGCAGAACAACAAAATACAAGGAATGTAGTTCCTGGATGACCTTGTGGAGCAAAGCTTCCCATCACTTTGGACCTCCCATTGATCTCTTATTTAAAACACTGTATTTTGAGATCTCCTAGTAACATGAACTTGGCCTGTATTGTGACTAATAGTAATATAACATAGTAAGAGTTTTTTTCGCCCCTACAAAAATATTATTGACCTATATATGACAGTCTATATAATAAGCAAATGGAAAGTATGATAGTGACAAGCTCTTAGATATATGAGCCCATGTTTGTGAAAATATCAGCAATTACAGCCTATTGTTCCAGTCGAAAAAGTGAGCTGTAATGGAACAACTTACCTATGTATAGGGAAATATTCAAGTTGTAATAAAAAATTCCAATTTGACATGTCTTCATTTTTTGTATGTTTTCATTTCTTTCATTTCCCAAAACTCAAAGCAATAAACAATCTTCACAAACATTAAGCATTAGATATGTATGCATCTTTTAATTTTTATTATCCATTCAAACTAAATACTTATGAAAAGGAATAAGGGTTAAAAATAAAATTACATAATTAAAAAGAGGGGGCTGGTGGAAGAAGAGAAGAGAGGTAGGAGGGGTGACTTAAATCAATTATAATATTATCAGCAGTATTTAATTTTTTAAAACCCCACTATTTAAGAAATAGTTTATTTAAAAGACCTCATTCAGCTTGAATTTCTCAGATCCTATTGATGTTCTTTTCAAACATGTAATTTTACAGCCATGGTCATATAACATGTAAAAATAAAACAACAGTCAAATCTGTTTTTTTTTTTTCCCCTGTCCAATTTGTTTCTGTTTCCCCACAAACAAAAGGAATTGACTAAAGAATGACAAGGTTCTTTATGTTTCTAAATTAATTCTCTGCGTTATGGGGAAATTCAATACTGAAACCATAAAAGAAAAATGCAAATGTAAATAAGGATCCACCACTTCATTACTTTGTGTCCTGAGATATGTCAGTTATTATCTTGATTTGTTGTCAGCTGTGTTTTTTTCAAGGAAGACTCACCATCCAGAAGGCTGAGGGTAGCTCAGTGAATTCATTCTACTCCCCACTAATTTCATAGAGTCAGCATAGAAGACTGGTTAAGATCACAGATTTAGGAATCAGCTAGACCTGAGATTGTATCCTGACTCCACTGACTATTAGCTGTGTGACCACGGGTAAGGAACTAAACTTCTCTGAGACTTAGTCTTCTCATCTCTAAAATAAAAATGATAATAAACTGCCTCAAAGTACTGCAAGAAATAAGTAAAATGAGTAGGAAGAACTGAATACAATGTCTTATCTAGTGCTTTGCTGATAAATATTTGTCTATTTCCAAAATAATCATCTCATAACATATTTTTTTAGCAACCACTGTGTGACAATTTCCTTTGATATGGATTATTTCTAATTCTCACAGCAATGCTGGGAAAAACCCAAGCACCCTCATTTCACATGGAGATATTGTGGCTCACAGAGGTGAAGTGGCTTGCCTGAGGTCACACAGTGAATATGTGACCAAGCAGGACCTGAAACCCACCCATCCAACATCAAAGTCTGGGCTCTTTGTACTAGGCTGAGGTACCTACTCCTAGAGGCAATATGTGTTCCACAGTCAAGAAAGCAGAGCAGCTTTGGGGGTCTCTAAACCTCCTGCTTTAGGATAAATCCCCCAATCATGCTTAAAGTTGGACCAGCTTTTGAAATCTCAACTGGACAGTCTTTTCCCATCAAGTTACTTGAAATTTCCCTTTAAAGGGTATCTAGGAAAAGCCACTCTCATTAGCCAGGGTCTGACTTTATTTTCCTAATCAACAGACCTGTGGTCAGACAAAAGAGCCTCTTTTATTTTCAGTTAATTCTTGAACATTTCAGCGGATTTTCTTCTATTTGGCTTGAAATTGTGATCTGGGAAAGGCTGGTCCTGCAAATTGTCCTCCTATAAGGGAAGCCCCTAGAGGATCCTCAACTTGTTATTTTTAATCACTGTAATCTCCTTTTCAAAGGAGGCCCTGGTCAGAAACAGAGCAGGCCTTTCAGAGCTTTCTAAAGCACAATTATTGCAGCTGGAGGGGGGACCAGGGGCAAGAGGGAGGGAGAAGAGAGATGTGGTGGGAGAGAAAAGGAAGTCAATATAGCGCTAACAACTTGGAAAACGCTGAATAATAATCTCAACTGGACCCAGACTGTGGGGAAGAAACCCCATGTTTCAGTATTTTTTTAATGGTGACCATTTTATTCCAGTCTAGAATACCTAAAGGCTGTGCTTGGATGGGGGACGTGGAGAGCAGAAGCTATTTGGTGATGAACTGGAATGCTGCAGGGGAAGATTTGAAGCAGGAAAACAAGCCATTGATTCCAAGGATTGTGAGAGATCCCAATTCAGGAAAAAATACAAAAGCAAATTGAACACCAGAGGAATGCTAACTTCCACAGCCCTAAGTCAATAAATACACTAAGCCAAATGCATTAGATTTACTTTTAACATAATTATTCTAAGAAAGTGAAAGCCAAGAGAAAATGTCACAAACTAGGCCAGAGCCCTTTCTTTCCTAACTTTGAGTGGCGGAATCAGGTTTGCTAATTGCAGAATATTTACTTAGAAGACCTTAGCAAGGTTCCTCCAAGATCTTTCTTTCAAGGTCTCTTAGCCACAAGAAAGGAGAAAAGATGATTGACTAACCCACACCCTGGGAGTGGGGGATGAGGGGAGTGGGTCAAAGTCCAAAAGCCTAACTGTTTAGGCTGAAGTGGCCTGTATGTAGGGTGAAAGTCCAGGGCCCTCCCCCTCCAGTCCCAGTTCCGTGTCTGCTGGCCCCACACTGTTAGTTCCAGAACCTTTCAGGACACATGAGTACCGGATGTGCATCCCTCCCAGTGCCAGGGCCACCAGCTGCCAATGCTCAACTGAACACGGAGGATTAGTGTGGGAAGAGCTGCCAGGTAGGACACTTGGCTAATCCCAGGCTAGCCTAAATCACTGAAAAAAAAATCGTCCTGGGCCTAAATTAGGGTCAGTTTTAGGAAAGTCTCTTAACATGGAGAAATCATTCATTCACTCATTCGATTAATTCCTGAGGCCCCAGGTAACAACCATTCACTGGTAAATTGGTCTGGAGGAGTGCTGAAAAAAACCTACTTCCAAACTTAACACACACACACACACACACACACACACACACACACACACACACACAAAGAAAACAAAAATCTGACCAGATTATTAAATCAAAGGCCTCACATTCAACTCAAACTAACAAGGATTGTGGACCTGTTGTAGCTCAGGCACAAGCACCTCTGTAAACTCATTTACTCCCTACAACCACCAAGGGAAGTTAGACAGCTATTTTTACAGCTGGGAAATAGGCTGTAATCAAATGACTTTCACAAGGTCACACAGGTATTGAACCCAAGTCCGTTTGACTCCAGAGCCACTTCTTTCCCTGCTACGTGGAGCTGGGTCAGTTTCCCCAGTGAACGTAGGTCCTCCGTTTTGAGGAGGATGGCATAGGCCAACGAGGTCACGCCGGGGAGGACTGGCATCTCCCGGCTCTACCGAGCGGCTGTCGCCGCAAGTCAGCGCGGCTCGCTCCAGCCGCGGCGCCCAGCCGCGCGCTCCCTCCCTGGCCGGGCGGGCTGTCCCCCGCCCAGCGACCTTCTCCGTGGAGTACCGAGGATCCTGCGGATCTGCGCGCCGGGGTCATACTCTTTCTCGCCAAGTGCTGAGCGCGCCAAGGCTCCGGGTAGCTCCGGGTGGAGAAAGTGCGGGACACGACCCCGGGAAAACCGAGAGAAGCCCGTCTGAAAAGGGTGGCCCCCTGGTTCTGGTCTCCCGGGTGGCCCGGGCGCCAGCTGACACTGCCTCAAACTTTCTCCTGTGTCGCTCCCACTGCTTCCGCCCGCGACGCTCTAGGGAACCAGGAAGGCGACGATGAAAGGGCGGCCGCTGGGAGCCCATTTGCCCCACCAGGGGCCCCAGTGACCCACTTTTCCCTGCTTGGCCCCAGAACTGACTTATGAAGGGGCGAGGGTGAGGGGACACGCCCAACTGCGGGTCCCCAGGTGATGCCAGACAGGCTTCCTTCCCAGGTGTCCCGTCTCTGAGAGCGGCTGCAGCTGCATAGGGAAAACATGTCTGGAGAGATGACCCGGCTGAGGAGGGAGGTGGTGGGCCGTGGAGATGGAGTCAGGGGTCTTCGGGTCAGTGCCGCTCGAGTGCCCTGTCCTGCCCAGGAGGCGCTCACCTGCTTGGCCACCTCCTCCCTGAGCTCCGGAAACCCGCTCTCAGCTGAGCGGCGTAGGCGCGACATCCCTAGAGCGCGGAGCCTCCGGGATGCCGGAGCCAAGGTTCCCCGGCCTCCAGGGAGCAGGCCTCAGAAATCAGGACTCTACCTTCTGTCTTCATCCAATTCCCCTTCCCGCTCGGAGCCTACCCAAAGCTCTCTGGGGACCCCATTCCCACTGGGAACCTGTCCTGGAAATCCAAGGTCCTCAACCTCGTCTGGGACCACGAAAGGATAATTTGGGGTTCTTTCCAGGGATCCTTTCGAAAAGCTTCAGGCTACTCTTCTCCCTCCTTCCCGAGCCCCGGGCCCGGTTAGGGAGAAGCCGAAGTCCCTGGGACTTACCCAGGCAAGCCGGAGCGACCGTCCCCCCTGGGGCCAGTGTGCGGAGAAGCTGGTACCCTCCCCTTGACGGTTGGAAGCGGGGAAAGCTGGAGTCACTGCGTTGCCTGGGACCCGACTGAGAGGAGCCAAGGTTCCCTCCACTCTAGAACGACCGACCTGGAGAAAGACGGGTCTACTTCCCTCCTGCAGACCGCCGGGGCGAAGCGGGACTCCCTCCCAGTCAGGCCGGCGTGACGCGTGGCTCCGCTACAGCCCTCGCCCGGGAGCCGCGCGTCGGACATCTGGGCTGCCTCGCCTACTGCGGCCCCGCGACGGCCCCAGACGCCGGCTTGTGATCGGCACCGAGCTCGCGGCTAAAAGGGGTGAGGGCAGCCAGGACCGAAGGGCCCTTGCGGGGCTGCACCAGCACCGTGCGCCCGGGGACCGCGCGCCCTCCTCCGGCACCGCGCGGTCGGCGCCCTCCAGTAGCCGGGTCTGCGCCCCCAACGCTACCCCGGACCACTTACCGCGGTAGCTGGTTCCCGGCTTGTAGAAGTCAGGGTCGCCCTCCACGCGGAGGCTGAACTCCGTGTAGCCCTCGCGCCGCGTGCCCTGGGCGCGCAGGATGCGGCTGCAGTAGCCCTCCGACTTGGGCACTTTGTCCAGGGTCTCGTCGGAGAAGGCCAGCGCCGCGGCCAGGGGCAGCGCCAGGGCCAGCAGCGCCGGACTCCGGCTCAGCCTCAGGGACGCCGGGGACAGCCTCATCCTCGCGGTCCCCAACTTTGTGCCACTGACGCCGGCCCTCGCCACGCGACTCCTGCCCAAAGTGGTCCCGGCGGAGGCGAGACCTGGCGGAGCCCGGACGGAGAGAGAGAGATCAGAGCCGGCGTCGGCGACTCGGAGACCGTGCCCGCCTCGGCTTGGCGGCTGCCGAGCTGCGCTGCGCTGAGCAGAGCTGAGCCGAGCGAGCCGAGCGGCGCGAGGAGGGGAGGGCGGCGGCGAAGGAGCAGGGGGAGGGAGGGCTGATTTTGCCCAGATCCCCGAGCGCAGCGCTGTTTTGTTTCCGAACTGGCGATTAGCGGCGCGGCCGTGTTTATTTTGCGAAGCTGGATTCCCAGGGTCTGGAGAAGAGATCATAGGATGCAGGGGGCACTGAGGGCTCTGTCCCATCACCAAGGAGGCTGCTACCCCAAACCCCGCTACTCCCTGGACCCTGTGGAGGACGGTGTTCCAAGGGGGGAAAGCCTGACAATGAAGTTTTGTTGCACACCTACCGTGCCTAGCAACATGCTGTGCGGCTTTCTTACGGTATCTCCTCACCGGCACCACGCTCCCTACCCACAATAAAGATTACGTTGCTTTCACTCATTTTATAGATGAGCAAATGGAAACTTGCGAACAGTTCAGGCAGCGTTAGATGCATGACTTTCTGACTCCATTGCTTTTCCCAGGGCCATATTGGAGCAGGTCGGACTGGAGGCTGAGCACGGTGGGGAAGGACTTACCCAGAGACACGGTGCTAAGCACCCACTGTTCTTTCGGAGATCTATGAAAATGCTTTCTTTAAATCAGAAGTACAAAAACATTTAGCTCAAACAAAATATTTTGCTATCTAATATTAATATATTCGTATTTATACCTACGCAGTCATAAAATATGATGTTTAACACTGTTTTATGGAGGAAGGAGCCCACAAAGACAAAAGAGCCTAAGGCCCACAGAAATCTTCCACAGTCCTGGAAAGGAGTTTTGAAAGGTTCAAAGAAGAGCCTGTGTCTTTTTGGCTTAGATTTCTCAGTCCTCAGGGACAGATGTTCAGAGAGGTGCCGAGCCCGAGGGTTCACTGCTTTTTCCCAGGGAGAGACCTGAACTAAGCCTCAGTTCTGCCACTTATTGTGAGACTTGGGCTAATTATTTCACCTCTTCAAGCTTGTTTCCTGCTCTGGAGAACAAGAGGGTGGGTGTGGGTGCTAATACACCCTTCCTGGGGGAGAGGGGGTATTAGAATTAAATGACTGACCCATGGAAAACATTGGGCTGGTCTCCAGGGCCCCCTTCCCTCTCACCCCTCTGGGGACACCTCAGGCACCCTGCCTCCACTCAATGCCACAAGCATCCCTCCCCAGGTGTTCTCAGAAGCTTTGGGTTCCCCTCTTCTCCTTCCCCAGGGCTTTCAACACACCTCAAGTGCCTACATTTAACAAGCAATCCCCTTCGCTTTCTAGGTGAGGGTTTTCTCTTTCCCATCACTACAAACAGGCCCAAAGAGCCATCTGCATTGGAGGTCTCCATTCCTCCCTGCCTGCCCACTTATTCCTCTGTCCTTGTGCAATGACTCCTACTGCTGCTATTAACTGGGCACCTTCTCTCAGGGGTCAGCTGAGAGTAACCGCTTGCTGAAGCCAATTGTGTTCTTTTCTCAGCCCTGGCCCTCCTGATCCAGGGGACTAGCCCTCCTCTTTGAGGTGATGCTCAGATCCATGTCTGCGTCCGGAGGGAATTATCTCCATCTTCACTCGACTGGCTCAGGGCTCATGCTGCACTCCATGTTGCATGGTCCCATTCATCCAGCAAGCTTTCGTTAAGTAGATTTGGAGCCAGGCTCTGTGATGACTGGTGGGCACAAGAGGGGACAAAAATTCATTCATTCATTCATGTCAAAGGCCCTCCTTGTGCTGGGATACAAGACAGGTAGATATGTTGCTTGCCTTTGTGAATCTTACAGTCCTGTAGCAAAGTCAAATATTAAATACATAATTATATAAATCTTTTCATATTATAATTGTGATATATGCTACAAACTAAAACAAGTGGTTCTTGAGAGGGTACCTGATCTTATCTCAGAGAGCAGGAAACTACAAAGATGAATCAAATGTGACTCCTGTCTTCACAGAGCTTATTATATGTCTGAAAGCCCAAATACGTGCTCTTGAACATCTTTTCATCTACATCACCATATTCAAAGATACATTGGAGGTGAGCAGGCATGAAGCAGTCAGGGATGCAATATTTAACTTTTTATTGGACATTGACAAGAAAATCATGTGAGGTAGGAGGCCCCATTCCACTCTCATCCCCCAGCCCTATTTTCTAGATCAGGAATCTATAAAATTGCTCACCTAGGTAATGTGCCATGGCTATTAAGGAAAAGAGCCAGGATTGAAAACAGGCCTCTCCAACACCGACACAAGGTACTTGCCATTACCCACTGTTGGCCCCGACATCTGGGCTGTGACAGCAGGCTCTAACCAGCCAACCAAGCTCCAAGCCCGCTACATGAGCTAGGTTTTCCTAACCCAGCTTGGCTGTCACCTCTGCTCTCTCCTCCACACATCCAATCCATCACCATGTCATCAGTTTCACCCTCTCTTCTGCCACTACCCCAGTCCGAGTTGTCATCCTCTCTCAGCCTTCTGATTGGGTCGCCCCTGTCTAAAAATCCTTTCTCAGCAGCTTTTCGGGGCTGTCAGAATAATGCCAGAATCTTTAAAGTAGCCTCCAAGGCTCAGCTTGATCTGCCTTTCGGGCTATGCAACTCTTCTCTCATGGGCTTTGCCTCTGCTGTTCTCTCTGCCTGGAATGCTACAATGCTCCTTAGTCTCTCCCACCTACCACCCTCCATTGGCCAACTCCTTTGCATCCTTGACATCCTTCAGTGCAAAACTGCTTCCTCAGAAAAGTCCTTTCTGACTTCCTAGACCCTGGAAAGGGTCTTCCTAGACCCTAGATCCTGCCCCTGGAAATCGGCACTTTTTCTTTTAATATTCTTAAGTTTATAATTACCTATTCATTTATATGTTTACTTTCTAAATTTTGTAGTTGTTCAGCATTTGTCTCCATCACTTAATCCTAAGCTCTGTAAGAGCAGGGGATGATTATGGGGTTCACCACTGTATCCTCCATGCTTATCATGAGCCTGGCTCATAGTGGAGGCTTCATAAGTATTTATTTTGTGAATTAGAAGTTATTAACAACCCTGCCCCCACTGCCCTCTGACTCAGCCCTTGTTTTTAAAATTGGCCTCCAAGGCCCTCCACGATCTGGTCACACTATTCGTCAGTGTCTGGGATGGGGTTGTCATAGACCCTCGTCTGAGTCCCTGCACTGCCCAGCTAGGTTCCCTGTTCCTCCACTTTCACTCTTGCCCCAGCACCTCTGTTTACAGCTTTGCATTGCCTAGATTAAAAGGATTTGTTCTGTAAAATTTGGATTCAGCCAAAAGGTGGCACTCAAGGATCCAGAAGGCCACATATGGCCCCAAGGCCGCAGGTTCCCCACGCCTGGCCTAGAAAGCTCTCCCTCCTCCTGGCTGTTTAAATTCACCTCTGTGGAATAAGATCTTGCAGTCTCTCCTCCTCTGGACCTCAATAGAATTTAGGAAGAGAAAAAAGTTTCTTATTTTGACTACTGTGTTCCAGTGGATTGTCATGACTGTTTCGTGTGTCTATGTCTCAGCTCCTAGCAATGAATCCAGTTTACTTTCTGTTTAATTTCCTGTTCAGATGTTTTGTTCTGTTGTAAAATACACTGGACTTCAAGAAATCTCCTTCTAGTTCTGTAGCCTAAGGCAGAGCTGATGTTAGTTGCTAGGGTGTTGCTAAGGAAAGTCATTTAGCCAGGGCAGATAATTAACTTTATCAGTGTGTGGGTAGGTCACCGAAGAGAAAGGGGAGGGCTCCACTTTTTCAAGGAAAAAATATTCCTTTGATTGGTAGGAGGTAAGATCACCCTCTTTTGTTTTTGGTTTTTGTTTTCCTTTAAGGGAGAAGGGAAAAAGAGTTTTCTAGATTAGTGTTTTTCAGAGTATGGTCATTGAGACATGTGCACTAGATGTTTGCTTCAAAGGCAGATTCAAAAATCCCATCCCAGACCTATTAGACATGCACTGTGAACAAACTCAGTGAAGTTTAAGGAGCCGCTGTCCTAGAGCTTGGAATTCAGGCTTGAAGTGCATGGGTTCCTGTCTGGCTCTCCCATGCTTTGGCCACATGAAGCTGGGCAGTCTTGGGAAGCCACTGAATCTGTCTACACTGCTTATATGCAAAATCAAGGACAGTAATGTCCATCTTGACTACCTCCTGGGATTTTGAGAAATAAATGGGCAACTGCAATAATAATTATAAACTACAAAGTGATACAAAAAACTCCCAGTTATTACTGTTTCTCTTATTTTATTAGTATAAAAGAAGAATCCAGAAATGTTATGTCTTTGTTTCTCTAACTTATAGAGATAAATTGGAAATTTCGGTGAAGGGATTTCTAGAAAAAGAAAGCAGACAGACATGGAAGGGAGTTGAATTGCACACAGTAATCTATTTGTAATCTGTTGTGAGGGAAAGCCCAGAAGCTGTCTACAACAAGCTAGCAAGTTTAAAGATTAAGCTATGGAAGATGAATATAAAGAATAAAAAAAAATCCTAAAAGAAAAAGACATTAATTAATTTTAGAGATTGTTTTCAGCACTTGCTGTGTTCTAGGCATTGGCTGAATCATTTATCTTTGGAATTGTGAGGGTGACTGGGTCCATCCCACAATTCTACCCAAGGTATGAGCTCCTACAAGTACCTGCCCTCCCCTGTCCTTTGGTCCCCATTCACTTTTGCCTTTCCTTCAGCTCTCTGGAGCATTCCTCTGTCTATTTCCTATTGCCACATCCAGATCAGCATTCTAGAATATCCTTCAAGAGGCGCTCTCACTTTCAAACTCACAGTACCCAATTTATACTCCCTCACCCACCCTCATCCTATCTCCGTCATCTAGAGCCTCCAGGTCACTCCCCTCCAGCCACAGAGGACCCTGCAACTGGCCCACTAGCTTCCTGCCCAGCCTGACTCATGCTATAGGCCTGGGAGATCAGCCTGATGAAATCTGAGCTCAAGATTTAGCCATTGCTCTAACCTCCTCTACTCCAAGGAGCTTGGCCTCCCTCCATATCAGCAGCCCTCTCCCACAGAAACACCCTTGGCTTTGGAAATCTTGGGCTCCCAACAGCCACCTCTCATTTGACTTCCAGCTCTCCCATCTCCTTACCGCTTGCATTAACTCCTCCATGTCACTGAGGCCTACAATTGCTTATTCATTTCTGATTTCCCCATACTGGCTTGTTGTTAATTCCTTCCCCACCCAGTCTGGACACCATGCTTCACTATTTTAACCATATATTACCCAAGACTCTTCATTATCTCTACTCTTTTATTTCTGTGCCTCCTCTCCAGGGTCAACCCTCGATCAACCAAACAAAACTGTGAACTATCCCAACCTTCTGAGTTTTGCTGCACAAAACCTGGTAAGCCCACCAATTGCTCTACTACAAACTCATGCATTCTATCTTTCAGTATAGTTCTTAAATTTATTCCTAGTTTTCTTTTCCATTCTTCACAGGGCCTTATCTCTGTCTTCTAGTCCTTACTCTAGTAATTCTCACTGTTTGGATGGGGGGAGGGTAACCTGCCCTCTTATTTCACCCCACAGTGGAGGTCATTAGGCATGAATTTCCCCACATCTCCGTATTTTCTGTCCACAAACGGAACTCTGGCAAAACCCAAGTTTGCTTCTTGCCTCAAAGGAAGAAGGGTTTTGACTGTTCACATTTTTCAAGGCTAATCCCCTATTGCATTTTTGCCCTCATTCCTTGCATCTGCTGAACGCTGATCTAGCTATTATCCCGTCTCCCTCTTGTATGTGTTTTCCTGCCTGTCCATGTCCTCAGCTGCCAACTTAGGTAAGTCTCCCCCATCCTGGGAGGGGAGCTAGAGTAGGGGTCTCCCTCTCCATAGCCTCCCTTCCTATCTCTGCTCCCTCACTTTCCACTCATTTTCCCACACATTGCAGTTTGGAATCAGCTCATATCTCTTTATGGAAACTGCTCTAGCCGAGATCACCTAAGTCCTCCTAATTGCCATAGTCTTTGTCTGAATTCAAATAGACAAAAACCAGCCGGGCACGGTGGCTCATGCCTGTAATCCTAGCACTCTGGGAGGCCGAGGCGGGTGGATCGTTTGAGCTCAGGAGTTCAAGACCAGCCTGAGCAAGAGCGAGACCCCATCTCTACTAAAAAAGAGAAAGAAATTATCTGGCCAACTAAAATATATATAGAAAAAATTAGCCGGGCATGGTGGCACATGCCTGTAGTTCCAGGTACTCGGGAGGCTGAGACAGTAGGATCGCTTAAGCCCAGGAGTTTGAGGTTGCTGTGAGCTAGGCGGGTGCCACGGCACTCACTCTAGCCTGGGCAACAAAGTGAGACAATGTCTCAAAAAAAAAACCCAAAAAAACAAATAGACAAAAACCGTAAGTAAAGAGCCCTGTCATTGCACAGCAGAATGGAAGCTCACCCCTGGGAAAGGTTAAAGGGAAGTACACAGCAGGAGGTCTTCGAAGGTGTAGATTTGGTCCCAATAAGGAGACCTCTTAGTCTCCCTGCTTTGGGTTTATGATTAGAGAGCATGGTGTCTGAGTGCACTGTGGCATGCCAGGTGCAGCTATAAGCGGCTCCCAAGAGCAAGCCTTTGCAAGTCCAGCCATGCACAGAACCCAAGCACAGCACACATTCCCCCTGAGGTTCTCTTGCTATTAATGAAGCAACCCAACCTAAGCAGAGCCACCTTTCTGAAGTTCTGGGAACTTCATTTCTTGGGCCACATGACCATGGCACACTACTGCCACCTGGTGACAGCAAACTGAACATGCAGTGGTATTAAGTAAGGACTTTCAAGCCCCTGGGGCCCTCATGAGGTCACCTCCTTTGGGCCTATTTTAGATCAGATTGTTTGCTCTTTGAGAACAGAGTCATTGAGTTTTCCACTGCGTTTAGAATAATGTGTCTGCATGAAGTAGGTGTTCAGTGAATTTTTGTTAAATTTAAGCCTTTCATTCATTCAGCAAACCTGTATTGATTAACTAGGAGGAAATAACCCAAAGAAAAATGAGAGATAGTTCCTGCCTTCAAGAAGTGTCAGAGACAGATAAGGCAGATATTTATAAAACAAAGAATCATGTGTGCTAAGTCTTAATGGGAGCACAGAGAAGGGAGTGACTAATTCTGCCCAGGTAAAGGTAACATTGGAAAAGATACTCAACACCTTGAAAGACAGACAAGAATTTTCCAATTGGACAAGGGGAATGGATAGTATAGGTGGAGAAAAGAGCTAATACAAAGGCTTAGGGTTATGAAAAGGCAGCTTGCGTCCTTTTCTATTGGGGTTATAGAATGACCTTTTCAGTGGCTCTGTGCGAAGATGGGTTGGCCAGTCTGGGGCAGGGGCACTTGTCAAGAGGCTTTAACAACACTTCCGAGGATAGCCATGGGCTTAGGCTGGGAGCAAAGGAGGAACTGGAGGGCTGTTTAGGAAGCAGAGTGACGAGGATGTAGTGAATGACGACATGTAGGAAAGGAGTCAGGAATGGCTCTGAGAGTTCTCACGTGGGCCACTGAGTGGTTTGTTTATCACCTCAGTGGTGGCATTTGTATCTGAGATGATGAATTCAAGAAGAGAAGCCATGAGGCATGTGGCCATGGGGGACGTATGGGATGATATATATTCAGTTGCGGATATGTCACATTTAAGGAGTCTTTCAAAGGCGGGTGTAGAGTAGACTGTCAAAGACCCAATGGGTTTCTAGCTCAGATGGGAAGTGAGAGCTGGAGACAGAGACCTGGGAGTTGGTGAGATATTGCGCCCTAACACTCCCTTTAAAATACCCTCAAAGCTTAGCTGTCCTGTGTTGCTTCTCAGCTTTGTCCTCTGACTTCCAAGCCAATAGACCAATTTGGTAAGTGCCCACTTGCTAGCATGCTAATGGAAAAAGAAAAATCTCGTGCCCCCTACCTGGCTCACCAGGTGACATTGGTGAGTGTTCACAATGGTGTCCTTGGGTGGGCCAAAGATGTGGGATTCTGGACTTGCATCTAGAAAGTACCTGTGGTCTTAGGGAGCTTCCAGGGCTTGCTGGATGGTGACTCCTCTGTTCATGCATAAAGCTGGAAGTGGAGGGAGGCACTGAGGTAAGACAGCAGAGGAGAAGATGGACCTCTGTCCTTTCAGCCTGAAAATATGAGGGAGAGACAGAAAGGATGGAAGGAGACATAGGAAACAGAACTGGAAATGAGGAAGAAGACAGAAAAGGCAAGAAAGTATATTTAGTGCACAAAGGAATACATAAGAGTAACCGAGAAAGAGCAGAGGAAACGATGCTCTCATTCTCCTATTACCATAGTGAAGTGTCCACATGCTGTGATAGAAAAGGCCTTTTTTTGCCTTCCAATTAACTGTGGCTCACGTTTTGCACCTTTCCCAATCTGGAAGATATGATTGCTGAAGTGTCAGGTTTACCAGTTGGATTGTGACTTTAAATAAGGTGCCATCTAATTCATACTTCAAATATACAACCCAAAGAGCTAGGACTTGAAAAAAAAAAAAAAGCCACCAGAACATAATTCGGCTCCCAAGAAAACTGGAGCCAAGCCTGTTGGTCTGAGCTTTAAGAGGGACTAAGAATAAAACACATTTATTCATTCATCAGATAGTGGTGACATTGACAAGGCTGAGGCCTTTGTTGGGTCCCCGAAGGATGGGAAGGCATGGCTTCTGCCAACAGAGGGCTTGCAGTAATCGCCACTGACAGCTCATATCATGCCTTCCCTGGGCCAGGCAGTGGTCCAAATGCTTCACACATATGAGCTCATCTCAGCCTCACAACAGTCTCTGAGCTGGGTGTTTTTATATTCCATTTTGCAGATGAATAAACAGAGACATAGAGAGATTAGGTGACTTGCTTGCCCAAAATCACATCTATTTAAGAATCGATGCAGATCTGCAAGAGACACTTCAGGGCCAATTAAGGACCAAGACAAATGGCCCCTGTGCCCCTCACAGTGTCCCCAAAGGGAGAGATCCCTATAGGCTAGAGTGGTCTGACGGTTTCAGGGAGGCAGTAGGACTTGATGGATGGGTAGGATTTGGAAAGAGGAAGGAAAAAGACACCCTAAGTAGTGTGGAGCGTATGAGCAGGGAACAGTGTTCAGGTCGTGAGGGGCCACCTGGTGTGGAGCAGAAGGTTTGTGGCAGGGAACCGCAGGGAACTGCAGGGAGGTTGCCATGATGGGAGCAGAGTGGTGATGAGCCTGTGGCATCAGGGCTTCTCTGGAGAAGTTTGAAATATGAAATGCACTTTAGTTCTCAGCCCAGTGCATTTCAATGCAGTGGCCCAGGAGCCAGAATTCAGAGTGCATGCATTCATCAGGCCCCATTAACTCATTAAACTTACATTTCACTTTTGTCTCTGTTCCTTCGTTCTCCTTGACAAGGCCTGGCATCTCAGATGCTGACGTTTTAGAAAGATTCTTATGCAGATTATCAGTTATCAGTCCCTTCCTTATCCTTGAAAATGCAGCTCAAATGGCCCCTCTGTGAAGCCTTTGCTGACCACTCCAGGCAGGGTTGTCACTCAAGAGTATGCATCAGGCTCTTTGTGTATAACACATATAGTGCTTATCACATGGGATCATCGTCTTTGTATACATCTTGTTATCTCTCACAAGACACTGGAGTCCTTAAAATGTGAAACTGTCTACTTTGCATCCCTAGTGCCTTCCACAGTACCTGGCACATAGTAGGTGCTCAGTAAGTGTCTGCTGAATGAATGGATGGATGAGCAAATGAATGAGTGAGCACCATTATTTTGGAAGGGCATATAAATGATTACCTGGTTCAAACCTTTATCCCTTTTGTGAATCCTCTATAAAACCAAAGTAGCTCCCCTTGCTTAGTTGCTATTACAATAGCCTATTTATTTACTGCCTTCATAACACTCATTACAACCTATAATTATTTTATTTACTTGTCCACCTGTTTATCGTCTTCCTCCCTTAGGACAGTGGAAGCACCATGAGTGTAGGCACCACATTTGTCTTGCTTACTGTGACATCTTCAGCTCCGCGCGCAGTGCATGGCATGCAGTAAATGCTCAACAGATACTTGTTGAGAGAGTATCACTTCTCTAGTTAATTGTCCTGATTCTTTTTGGATGCCTTAAGCTGGGGAAACTCACCAACTCCCTCTTGGTTTTTTTAGATGATTCTAATTATTGTAAAATTTTCTTTTTATTGAATTAAAAGCCACCTCCTTAGGACTTACAGAACAGACCTTTCTCTCTTCCAAGAAGTAGGCTATGGTGGATTAAAAATATATCTACAAATTCTCTGATACTCCTCCCTTCAAGAGGTAGAGCCTAATTCCCCTTCCCTTGACTGTGAGCTGGACTCAGTGACTCATGTCTAATGACTAGAATAATACAGAAGTTACGGTCTGTGACTTCAGAGACCAAGTCATGAAAGGCACTGTGACCTCTTCCTTGCTCTCTTGGGTAGCTTGCTCTGAGAATGATAGCTGCCATGTCATGGGGACACTCATGCAGCCCTGTGCAGAGACCATGTATCAGGACCTGAAGCCCCCTGTCGTGTGAATAAGCCATCTTGCAAGTGAATCCTCCAGCCTCAGCCAAGCCTTCAGATGACTGCGGTGCCTACATTCTGCCTACAGCCACAGAGAGACCCTGAGCTAGGACCACCCAATTAAGCCACTTCTGAGTTTTGACCTACAGAAACTATAAGATAATAAATATTTGTTGTTTTAAGCCACTGAGTTTTGGCATAATTTGTTATACAACAATAGATAACTGATTCACAGCCCTTCACATATTTTCTGAGAATTACCATGTTGCATTATTTTCCTCTCGTTTCCAGATTCGACATGGTTTCTGGGTCCATCATCCTTCTGTTCTTTCTCCTGAGGGCAAGTTACAGCTTGTTACCAACCCTGAAAAAGGCTGACACCCAGAACTGAAAACAGAATGGAAGATAAGGCTGTGCTATCCCAGAAGGGAGAGGCTATATCCTCCCCATCTAAACATGGCCATATCATGCTGCAACTCACATTGACCTTTTTTCCATTTTATTATGAAAAATTGCAAACACACAGAAAAGTAGAAAGAATTTTGCAATTAATGCCTGTATATCCACTACCTAGATTCTACAACGAACATTTTGCTACATTTGCTTTGTAACAAATCCCTCTATCCATCCCTCTGTCATTTTCTTGGTCCTTCTTTTCTGTTCCGTAAAGTAATGAGATGTATTTCTCAAGATTTAGCACTATAATCTTACTTAGGATAGAACCAATTTCATATTTTAATGAAAGCTTTTTGGGTTCTTAGCAATCAGCATAACATTAAAACTTCCTGCCAGAGTTTCTCTCATGCTGATTTTGCTGTTGTGTTGGTGATAGCTGTATGGCAACAATAGACTCTTTTTTTGGATGCATTCCAAAGTAAGTTGAAGACATCCACACTGAACCTTTTAGCCAATGAAAATCTTCAAGTTCTTTCCTTACTTGCTGCGTCCCCCTACCTATTTCTTCCCATCCTCTGCTTGCTCCTGAAATACAGGACTTGTTTACATTGACTAGCATAGAAAGGCAGAAAGGTGTGGGAAAACTAGAACAGGAGTCTCAAAAGTAGATAGACCTAAGTAGCACTTCTAATTCTTTCACTTCCATCTATGGAATGTTAGACAAGTGACTTAACCTCTTGGAGTCTTGGTTATTTCATCTATAAAATGAAGATGATCGGAAGACCTATTTTGCAAGGTTGTTAGGACAAGAGACTATATATGGAAAGTATAGCATAGTATCTGGCATGTAGTAGGTATGCAATAGATGATCATGAATATTATTTGGCCTACCATTTCTGCCCATCTAGATAATTTTGGATTCTGAATTTGCCATCCAGATTTATATCATCTTCAAGTCCATGAGACCTGCTAGATCTTCATCCCAGAAATTGACATGAAGCATGACTGCGACAAGGACTGAGTCATCTATCAGTTATAAATATTATTATTGTTCCTAAGTCTGATCTTAATTAAAATAATACAATGTAGCAATAATATTAATAACTGCTGCTTATAGAGCTGACCATTAACTATTCGTCCACAGTCTTTTGATAGTTTTCCAACCAATTATAAGTCTACCTTGCTCCATTGTTTTGTTGTCTACATTTCTCCATCTTATCTACAAGAACACCACAGTGACTTTGCCCAGTGATTGATAAATGCATTTACTTCATCTACCATATTTCCTTCTTCTACCAGACTAGTCATATTTTCATTAAAGAAGAGGAGATTAATCTGCTTAGCTGTTTCTTTGTAAACTTATGGCAATTCCTAGCAATCAACTCTTTTTTTAAATACATGCTTATAATCTGTTATCTTGGAAAATCTGTTGTGGGAGAGAGTGCTAGTTAGTTGTGTACCGAATATCCACTCTCTCCTTCTTTACTAACAAATCTCTGGTCTTGTTGGGAGAGATGAGCAATGTGTCTGGCTAAAACACTGTATTCCCCAGTTGTTTCAGATACTAGTGGACTATCTGGTGCAATTCTGACCAATGAGATGTAGGGGGAAGTTGTTGGGCAGAGCTTCGAGGAAAGCTTCTCCACAGGGAAGAGGAGGCCAGAGTCAGCTGGTCTATGCAACTTTGCTCTTGTCCTTCCTTTTGCCTGGAGCACGGACACTTATGCTGATGATGGAGGAGGCATCTTAGGACCGTGAGGTGACAATGAGGGGAAGGCCGAGAGAACTCAGTCCCGGTATCTTTGAGCACCTAAACCAATGCCTGACTTCGGACTGCTCAGTGATGAGAAAAGTCTCTAAATTGGTTAAGCTACTCATTTGGGTTTCGGTTACTAATAGCTGAATGTGATTCATCTGTCCCTGAATTCCAGCTAGGATCAGCCCAACTGCTCTGTGGTTTGAAGACTGTCTTCTCCCATGATATAGAAATCAAGATGCTATTTTACTATTTTCTGATTTCCAGCACCACTGCATTGCCCATAGTTCCACTGCCTACATGCTGGTGATCTTGTCAACAACTCATCTCCATGCCCAGGTGAGTAATTTGTTTAGTCCAGGAGACATGGCCTCTACAGGACAGTTGAAACTTGGACCTACCCAGTTCTCTCTTGTTTCTTGTTTGTAGTTGTCAAGAATAACTGTGGAAGGTCCTGGGAATGCCACATCCTGAGATGGGGCAGGTGCTGGCCAAAATAGCCTGGGCTCTGTTCCAGTGCCTCCCGGAAATAGGAAGTCCTTCAACACTTTAGCCAGTGTGTCATGCTGCCCCTGAAGTAACCGAGGGTGGGCTGCCTTTGGGGTCCCTCAGCTGCAGTGCAAGTGAGGCATGTGCAGTCAAGACTCCACCTTCCCCTGCAGCTTTCCTGAGCCTTGGGGGCTCTCAGTGACTTCCAGGCTCCTGTTGTCCCCTTGCTGCCTATTTGTAAGTAATAAATCGGCTTCATATAACTTCTTGAGTATATACTAATATATGGGTGTTCCGTCTCAGCAGATTCAGACAAGTCAGCAACCAGTGCACAGTGAACCTGCTTCACAGCCTCATTTGGAGCAGCTGTTTTCTGATCATTTTTCTCTGACATCAGGTTTCTCATGCCAATGTAGGTTTCACTCTCTCCAGTCCAATGACCATTTTCCTTGATAAAGGCAAAAGCCCAGTAGAGGGGCAGTTCTGTTTTCTCTGTGGCATCCACTACCCTTGCAGCCTCTCTTTCAGCCATAAACCCTAGGCTCTGCACTCATTATCCTTTCAGACGAAAAAAGTCTGTTCTGTTGATTTTGACATTTCTTGCACGTCCCCGCTCAGTTTGGTCTCCAACTTTCCTTACACGATTCCTAATATATATTTGCAGATTGAATGAATGTATCTAAGATATGAACAAACTAATGAATTCAATCAACCATGGAAATTCAAGAGGGAATGCTCAGTCACTCTGAGAGTGCAGGCATGGCTTGGTGTTTTGTTGCTGCTACATGTACAGTGTGGGCTGACTGCATTTCTTAACTATATTCGTGTAGCAACATTCACTATTCAAAAACACTGGAGAACCTTAGTAGAACATGCTTGGAAAACAATCTACTAGAGAAGTGAGTGCCTGAATTTATTATCTCGGGCCAGCTAGCCTCTCCTGCCAGGCTAAATCTTGGGCCAGCCATTCTCTCTGCCAGGCTAAATCCAAATTCCTTCTCTTCTTTTGTCTTCAAACTCTTTTTCTAGGAGCAAATGATTCCATCAAACCCAGTCTTGACCAATTAGAAATACACTAAATGATCTATTAAACATTCTCTATTTTAAAGTTCCTCACAATTTCTCATTTCAGAGGGCACTTGTTTTAAGGAGGGATCTTTGTGTTGTGTGAAACGGAGCACGGATCGGCAAACTTTTTCAGGTGATAAATATTTCAGGCTCTGCAGGTCAGACGGTCTCTGTAGCAACTGCGTGCCTCTCCCTTTGTAATGAGAAAGCAGCCATAAGCCATACATAGGCAAATGAATGCAGCTGTGTTCCAGAAAATCTTTACTGAGGATACTGAAATTTGAATTTCATATAATTTTCATGGGGCATGAAATCTTCTTCTTCTTTGGGTTTTTTTTCCAACCGTGTAAAAGTGCAAAGACCCTTCTTAGCTTCTGAGGTGGAAGGCTAGATTTGACCCATAGGCCATGGATTGCTGACCCCTGAGACAGAGATATCCTTAGGGTTGGTTCAAGAAGACAGTTCCTTTCTATAAAGCTATAGCAAGAACTTACAGGAACAGGATAAGGAGATAGAAAGGTATGAGGACCTCAGTCTGCGATGCTATACTGTAAGTAGTCTCCTCCTGACTTCACTGCGTCATTCAGCTTTTGATTCCTCCTCTAGGTGTGGCCAGCTACTCCTCTGTACTCTGAGTTGTCACAGATAAGTCAATAGACAATCCAATACTATGTGACAAATGCAATGAAATTAGCATGTACACACAGGGTGTTATTGAGGACTACAGAAGGACAGTAGCTTCAAAGTAAGGGCCAAGTTAGAGAGGAGAGTTGGTGGCCAGAGGTTTTAGCAAAGTATAGAAGGTTTGGAATAGCCTGTATGGAGAATGAGACAGGAATCAGATGGAGGGGGAAGAAATCTCCTAGATATCATTAAAGGCCCAAGTGATGGCTGGTGAGTTTTAGCATTTGGTGGGTGTATTAGTTTGGTTGTCATTGGCAACAAGTAATAGAAAATCATCTCAAAGTAGTTTAAGCACTATGTTCATTAGTATGTGAATGTCTTAAGTGCAGAAAATCTGTCTATGTAATTTACTGGTCCAGCTTCAGTTTCTAGGACAGTAGCTGGTGCATAGCAGGCATCCCGTAAATATGTGTTGAATGAGCTAACGAAGGATCTCTCATAGCAGTGAATGAGCGCCAGTCTTGGTTAACTCAATGGTTCATTGACATCAGCAAGGATTCAGGTTCAGTGTAGCTTTTGGTGGGTTGACTCTGTCTTCTGGCTGGTTTTCCACAGTTGCAAGGTGGCTACTACTGTTCTGCTCACTATAACCAGACCCAAAAATATCCAGCGGAAGAAAAAGGAGCTACCTAATGCCTGAGCCTCTTTTTGAGAGTGACAAAACCTTTTTCAGAAGCTTCAACAGATATTTCCTAAGTCATGTTGGTCAGAAATGCATCAAATACAATGTCTAAATGAATTAGTGGTGGGGAAAAAAAAAATGGGACTACTCTGATTCGTTTAGACCTGGGGTTCTCAACTGGGAGTGATTTTGTCCTCCACCTTCCCCAGGGGATATTGGCAATGTCTTGAGACATATTTGATTGTCACAACTGGGGAAGGTGGGTGGTAATGGTATCTAGTAGGGAAAGGCTAGGGATGCTGCTAAAACATCCTACAATGCATAGGATAGCTCTGAAACTGAGAAACCCTGACTTAGACCAATCAGAACCCCCCCCACAGCTGGAGTGGGGAACACCTTCTCTGAAGCATGGGGCCAGGGAGGAACATGAATATACGTATGAAACCACGGTCCTATGAGACAGGAGAAGTAAAAAGGAGGTAGGGAGTAAGGAAGAAATGGGTGCTGGTTAGTCAATCAGCTGAGTCCACTCCAGAAGGACTGACTGGATTTTCCAATTTGGCAGAGGACTCAAGAAGCCTTTGGAAGGACTCTTTTTTCTTTTCTTTTCTTTTCTTTTCTTTTCTTTTCTTTTCTTTTCTTTTCTTTTCTTTTCTTTTCTTTTCTTTCTTCCTTCCTTCTTTCCTTCCTTCCTTCCTTCCTTCCTTCCTTCCTTCCTTCCTTCCTTCCTTCCTTCCTTCCTTCCTTTCTCTTTCTTTCTTTTCTTTCTTTCTTTCTTTTTCTTTTTCTTTCTCTCTCTCTTTCTTTCTTTTTCTTTTTCTTTCTTTCTCTCTTTCTCTCTCTCTTTCTTTCTTATGCTGAACAAAGAGATCCTGCCTTCTGTAAATAAAATAAAGAGTTCTTGCCTTTTTGCACAAAATAAAAATTATAACCTGCAGCCTATTCACCTCTCCGATAACTATGCGTGTGGAAAAATTACAAGGAACTAATACTTATTGGTCTCCTGTTGTGAGTGCCAGTACCAGGAACACTGAAGATGTACAGGAACCATACCAGGTGCAATATTACTGCATGTGAGTACACAGCAAGGCATGAATCCCTATCCCCATTTCACAGATGAGGAAGCTCAGGCCCAAGGTGGTTCACTTGTGAATCAGAGAGCTGAGATTCCCCAACCAAGTTCCACCCATGAACCTCCTTCTCTGCATTTCGGATAGGGCAAAAGACCCAGCATTTCTAGGAGTATGGCTGGAGAGGAGGCCACATGTTGACTGATGGTCTCCGGATGTCTTAGGTGCTGCAGCATCTTCCAAGGGCAAACAGGCTAAGTCAGAGCTGCTCTGGAGAAAAGACCTTGACAGAGATCTGCCTTTTTTTTTTTTTTTTAATGGCTTACAAGTCCCAGGAGAATCTCCCAATCTCAAAGTCTGTGAATTAAATGATTTCTTTGGAGACTTTTCCTCCCCCTCCTCCTTAGCACATACTCAGCTTTTATGTCACTCTGCTTTCTGAGCCTGATGGAAAAAAAATCAAGAGTGATAGAAAATAGAGCCAAAAATTTTCTGAAGTGTTCCTGGAAGACAGTATTGGGTCATTGGAGAGTGTTCCCCTATTTGCTATTGAAAATCTTCCCTGAGAAGTCCCTGCTTACTGCCTGGAATTAGGATTCAGCTCAGGTCTGCCTGCGTGCATGCTGGGGGGAGAGGCTGCTGGTCTCAGCTGTCCAAACAGTGGGAAATTAAACGCCTTTGTCTCACACGAGATCACTGGGCTCCATGGTGATGTTTCAGCTCTCACTCAGCGGTGTTACAAAGGCTCTTTCCCCTCTCTCTTCTCTCTAACTCTTCTGTTTGCTTTGGGAGAAGGGGCCCATGGTAGGCAGGCTGTGGGTTTGAGATTGGGTCTTAAAAAGAACAAGAAAGGAGAAGGGACTTCACTATTAGGCACACTGGGTCCCATGAAGGTGTCTGGGTCCACCCTGATGGTAAGTGCCACGATGTGCTGGAAGAGTCCAGGGCACATTGTACAAACACACATTGGACTCAGTGGGAAACCAGGGTTTTCCAACACAACTCTTTTAGCCTGAGTTATCTTATCTATGATAAATCTCACTCCACAGGGTCAGTGTGGGAAATCAAATGAAATATAGGTTTCTGGGTCAAAATAGAACAGTTATGTTGCAGTTATGTTGGTTCATTTGGCTAATTCACTTGTACTGAGCTATCATGATTGGAGCTTGGGATATCACATTTCACTAAGATATTTTCCCTATGTTATCTTTTGCTGTATAACCAACCACCACGTAAAATGGCAGTCTGCAACAACTGTTTTAGTTACTCATAGTTCTGAGTCAGCACATGAGGCTGGGTGGTTCCCATGCTGGTTTTGCCTGCGGTCACTCCGAGCAGCTAGCATCATCTGGCAACTTTCTGTGACCTGATGGTTGAAATGGCTTCACTCGCAAGTTGGTGCTGGCTGTTGGCTGAGCCACTTATTTCTAGAAGGCTAGCCTGGGCTTCCTCCCACGGAGACTGGGTTCCAAAAGCAGAGTGGGGTGGAGAGAGAAAAAAAGAGAGAGTGAGAGAGGAGAGAGAAGGCACCAAGTGCAAGCTCAAGCTTCAGCTTGCCTCCGTTTGCTAATGTTCCATTGGCCTAAGTGAGTCACACGAGGGCAATGGGGAAGGAAATGAAATGCGGGCGTGGATAAGGGAAGCATATGTCATTGGGGCCATTCCTGTCATGATTTACCGCTGTCCCTTTCCTCCTGGAAACCTACCCCTTGCTTCTCATTGGGTTTCCCAGAAGTAGACTAGCTATGCGATGAATATCCCAGTTCCAAAACTCAGTTTGATAGAACTCAGTATAATTTTCATTAAAAGCTCCCCACGCCTTCTTGCTGGATGGTAAAAGTTGAAACTTAATTTTTAGTTGCACTTCCTCCATCTCCCCACCTCCACTATTTCCTGGAAGTCTCATCCAAGTTGCAGGGTTAAAGGAGCCTTATCTGCTCTGGATCCATGCTCTGAATCCATTATCACACTATCCATGATAGCATTTTATTTTATTTTATTTCTTATTTATTTCTATTTTTAGAGACAGGGTCTCACTCTGTTGCCCAGGGTAGGGTGCCGTGGTACAATCATAGTTCCCTGCAGCCTCAAGCAATCCTCCTGCCTCAGTGGATGTTCTGGCTCTTCAGTGAGAGTCCACACGGTCCTCTTGAGGTCTAGCCTCCTCTCTTCTCCTTTTCTCTCCCTGTGCAGTGCACTCAACTCACCTGCTACTGGTATGCTGCACCGGACTGTGGGAGCCTCTACAGGGCTGTTTAAGGCCTTCTCTGTACACTATGGAGCCATTTCTTTTCTGAGTTCTTGCTGCCTTTTTTTGGTTGCACACAGGAAACAAGACATGAGTTTCCATGCTCTCAGTTTCCCCCAACTTTTCTGAAGAATCTGCCTTGCCCGGAGCTCAGCCTGACTGCAGGATAAACAACACCCCTTCTTTAGAGATGCACAAAGTCCACACGCTCATCCCTTTCTTTCCAACTCCCCCTTCCTCCATCCCACAGAAGGGAGAGCCTGCCTCTCACTCATCTGCTTTTCTGCTCAACTATTGTTTAAACCCAGAGCTCTCAGTGTGGCCCCTGAGGGCTGACTTTCTGAAAGCCCAAAGCAGAAAAGCTTCTGTTTTCTCCCTTTCTGGGGCTCATTCCATCCCTGAGACAAGGAACTCACAATGGTTTAGTTTGAGCAGGGGAAGGTCCACTCCTGGGGATGGAGGGAGGGATGTGTTCATATTGCAGAACATTATCCTAGTACATTTGCTTCCTGCTTCCAACCACAGCGTCCACAAGCAGCCTGCACTGCCTCCACCCAGCAGTGCCCCTTGAAATGCCTGCTCCTAGGTTGTATAATACTTCATTGCGTGTAGGTATCTGTTTAGAAGAATGCATTGGAATTGGAGGAATGGAGTTTTATTTTGTTAGCAGTCAGTTATTTTCCAGAAGGACAAATATCTTGTCTATATTTATGTCTATGTCTTCTTTTGGGCCATGATAGCAGAGTCCCATCTGGCATGACTCTGTCCTACTATTTTACTAATAATGGCAATTTTTTAAAGAGTCTTCCACTTTGTATTAGTTTTCTGTTGCTGCATAACAAATTTCCGCAGATGTGGCAGCTTAAAACAGTATACATTTATTATCTCACAGTTTGCTTGGGTCAGGTTTCCGTGGTCTGAGCACAGTGTAGCTGAGTCCTCTGCTCAGGGTCTCCCAAGGCTATAATCAAAGCCAGGGCTTTGGTCTTGGGGTTCTTGTCCAAGTTCACGTGGTTGTTGGCAAACTATTTGCTTGCAGCTCTGGAATTCGTGGCAGCTTGCTTCTTCAAAGCCAGCAAGAGAATCTCCCGCTTCAGAAGGGGCCCAGTCTCTCCCTCAAGGGCTTTCACCTAATTGAGTCAGACATATCCAGGAGAATGTCCCTCAGGATTAACTCAAAATCAACTACTTTGGGACATTAATTACTCTGCAAAATCCCTTCACTTTTGCCATCTAAGTTACTAGAGTGAAATCCCGTCTAGTTTCTGTGCCCACATTCTGAGGGCAGGAATTATGTAGGATATACATAACAGGGAGAAAGAGTCGTGGGGACTGTCCTAGAATTCTGCCTACCACACACTTACTGCGTGCTTGCTCGAGGCCAAACACTGTGCTCAGACCTTTTATAAACATCGTGTTGCAAAGATGAGCAACTAAACTCCATCTCTTGGCTGAGGTCAATGTTACCAATGGCCATCAATCCCCTGCTTTAATCGCTAAGGTATTCTGCTTTATACTAATTTTTTTTAGCCATTAGAGGGGCTTTATTAAACCAGGAAGACCCCAAGTCCTAGAACAGATCCATAAGCCCCTGTGAAAACATGAAAGGTGATGCAGAGATTGGGTCAACAATTGAAGAAAAGCCAAAGGAAGCGTTTATTGGGCACATAGGTATAAGACATTAGATTATTTTCTAGGATTCTACTTTTTTATATGTACAGTATCCCTGCAAGCAGGTATAAAGTATCCCCATTCTGAAGGATGAGGAAACGGAGGCTCAGAAAGCTTACATGCCTTGCCTGATGCCCCAGAGCTAGTAAGTAGCAGGCGTGGATTTGGATCTGAGATTGTTACAGCAAACAAAATGCCTGTGCACATCCTGCAGCCCATGCATGTGAACAGTAGTGTTGCTCATGATGCAGATTCTGTAAGTTGTAAATACCTTTAGCTCTCTCATCCACCTCTCCTTTCTGGACTGGGGATGCAATCCCTGCAGGCACAGAAACTTTAAGTGACATTGATCTGTGGGACTTGTGATGATCAAAGGTTCAGCCTCACCTTGGGAAACTGAGGCAGCACAGCAGCTCCATTGTGAGCTGTGCTTCTTACGGGGGGAGGAACAGCCATGGCGTTTCCTCGTCTCCAGGAACATCAGCAACCACACCCTTGACAGTGCAGGTCTCCCTCCAAACCCCCTCTGCCACTCCCAGCCCCCAGCAGCTCCAGAGACTCCCTCAGAGCCACCCTGTCCCTCTTTGTTTAAAAGCCACTAACAACACTTCCATTCAGCGCATCTTCCTTTAGAACATGTCCTGACAGCTTTACTACTCTGGCTTCTTTATGGGGCAGTGGAAGAGTGAGGGAGGGGAGAAAATCAATACCAGGCAACAAAGGGCACAGGAGAATGCTTCCCCCCCGCACCCCATGCTCCCTGACCCCTGCCCCGCCCCCTGCGCCAGCCCCAGTCAGAGCTAACAGTACTTAGATTTAAAAGTGTCCTGTTCAAGACCTGGAGGGCATCAAGAGTGGAGGTGATCAGGTCCAGGGAGACCACAGGGAAAGGTCATGACCACGGATTCATTTGCTCAAGAACTCCAGGCTGCTGCGGAGGGGACAGATCGGGTTAGAGGTGATGAAGAGAGAGCCTCTGGGACGAAATCATTGCCGGAGTGCTGTGGGCCCCTGCCTCCTGCAGCGCACTCAGAGTGAAGTAAGGATGTGAAAGAGAAACCAGCATCCCCTGGGGCTGGAGAGATGGGGCAGCCAGGTCATTCAGAGGAGAGGAGCAGAATGTGAACCTTGGTGACATCAGGCATTGAAGTTGGAGAGCAAAGAGGAGGCCTCTGTTAATAAGGAAGCTGGGAAGGCCGAGCCCGGTGGTTTAGGCCTGTAATCCTAGCACACTGGGAGGCGGAGGTGAGAGGATGGCTTGAGGTCAGGAGTTCAAGACCAGCCTGAGCAAAAGTGAGACCCTGTCTCTACTAAACCAGGCATTGTGGCACATATCTGTAATCCCAGCTACCCAGGAGGCTGAGGCGGGAGGATTGCTTGAGCCCAGGAGTTTGAGGTTGCTGTGAGCTAGGCTGATGCCATGGCACTCTAGCCCGGGCAACAGAGCAAGACTCTGTCTCAAAAAAAAAAAAAAAAGCAAGCTGGGGTTTCCTGCCCACATCAGGAAACGACTACCTTTCTGTTAGTTCTTGAATGATGAGCCCCTGGCTCCACCTGGGTCCTCTGTAGACACAGTATCCTGGAAGCTTGAATGCAGTCTTGTAGAGGAGCTGGCCTCTCCCAGCCCGCCCGGGGGGAGAGATACCAGATGGACAGGTTGGGGGAGTCGTAAACAGCAACAGCAACCCCTTCCTAAGTGAAACTCTCATGAGAAGAAAGTAATTTCCATCATGGTGTTACGCTGAATTCCCAAGCAGCTCTCTGGCTGTGCGTTAAATGAGTAAATGGAACCAAATGGAACTGCCCTTTTATGGCCGTTACTACATAGCACAGATTTACTGCCAAGAGGGCTGTGCCAACTTACACTGTCGTGGGAAAGGGAACCCACTTCCCTGGGGACTTGGGTTTTCTCATGTAAAAATTTTTGCTGAAATTTATACCATTTTTAGTTTAATTTGTATTTCTTTGTTTATTAGCTAGGTTAAGTGCCTGTTTTGGTGTTCCCTTTTCCTTTTGTATTCCCTTTGGGTGGATCTGTAAATAGATTATGAAAATGAGAAGCGTCCTGGAAACACCAATGGGAAGAAAGGAGAAAAAGAAGGGAAGAGGATAAAGGAAAAATTAGAGGAAAAGATAGAAAAACTCTTCCACTAAAATTGAGCGTGCTGGGGCGATACAAAAAATACGCAGTCTGGAGTCAGGTCCCCATCCCTTCAAAACACAGCTCTACCACTTGATAGATACATAACGTGGGCAGGTCATTTAATCTTATCTGCAAAATGGAGATGATAATGGTTTGTGATTCATAGGATTGTTATAAGGATTATATGAGCTAATAAATGAAAAGTACCTAGTTTAGTGCCTAACAATGACTAGAATAATCATAATAATCTATAATAATTATTCTAAATACATAATAGCTATCAGACAATAGTTATTATAAATATATTATGATTATATCTTTGTAGTTGCTATTATTATAATTATTATTATGCAAGCACTAACTTAGGCAATTTTCATAGGTACTTATATTTCTAATAACAGAGCTACTTCGTAGGTACTTATATTTATAATAACAAAGCAGCAGGATGGTGAATGGAGTGGAGTGTCTGAAACTGGTCATGCCTGGAGGCGGGTTCTAGATCATCTGTATACTACCTATGTTATTTAACCACTCAGTGATTCCATTTTATCATTTATTAAGTCAAGATAAAAATAACTGGCTAGCAGTGTGCCTGAAAAGACTAAATAGCATAGACTTCTGTCTGTGCCTTTAGCCAAGCCTTTAGCACAGTGCCTGGCAAGTCGAAGTTGAAATAGTAGTAGTTGTAATAGCGACTAAATATTCAGTGAGTGTTATTACACCAGACCATGTGCTAAATACTCAACATATATCTCCTTTTAATCCTTACAAGCCCTAATGAGGGAGGTGTGATACTCACTTTATAGATGAGACCACTGAAGTTTAGATGAGACTACATGACTTGTGCTAGGTCATACACCTTGTAAGTGACAGAGTTAGGATTTGAACCCAAAGCTGTCCGACTATTGGTACATAATCTGCCCCATTTCAATTGTTTTAATACCCTAGCCCATCTTTATTTTTCCCACTTGTCATGTAGATTACTATTGGCCCTGTCTGTGTCTGTCTTCCTGTCTAGACTGAAATCCTGGAGCTCACTCTTATGTCTATAGCCATGGTGCACTCCCATCATCTCCAGCACACTCTCCCCAGCCCCGACCCCTAGGCACATGGCAAACCACTGTTGAATATACATGCTCTGCCTAGCCCACCTCCCACCTCTGCACCAGTCTTTCTCTGCACAGCCTGGGCCCCAGGCTCTGCTCCAACACACTCCGCTCCTAGCTTGTACCCACAACTAATGTCACCTGCATCAGCAGTTGGACCAGCTGCAGTGCCATGTTGTGGAGCTCAGCATCAACCTCCAATTGCTGCTCCCTGGACTCTGGGATGCCCCCCAGCTTCTGCTAAAAAACCTTCTGCCTCCATCCCTATCTTCTCACCTGTCCAGTGCTTTCTCTGCTCCTCCAGCTGGCTTCCAGGACAGAGGGGAAGAGATGGATTTAATGCTGTAGTAAACTATTCCTTCACTCCACTCCTGGGTGGGGGGCATCACACACCACCTGGACCACCTATCCTGTGGCTATGGCCAAAGTTGCAACACTGACCCTGAGAATATGCCAGTTAACATGACTTTCCCATAGCTTCCATCTAGCGCCCAGTGAAACAAAGACCCTACGAGTCCTGCAGAGGAGGCTGGACACAGGTGGGGAAGCCAGCCAGGCAGGACTGGTTCATCTAGCCCTATGGACTGATGTTTTGCATTCAGCCCCTTTGGTTACATAGCCTTTATACTTTATCCATCTTAGCAGCACTTACTGGGTACCCACTTTCTGCAGAGCCCTAGAACAACAGTGATGAAAAAGTACCCAGTCCTTGTTCTCAGAGAGCTCTCATTCATCTGATCTATATTCAGGTCTGTCCAAGTTCACTGTGGTGCTAATCTTCCTCTTAAACATAACTATACTTAACATATAGGTTTTTTTTTTTTTTTTTAGACAGAGTCTCACTCTGTTGCCTGGGCTAGAGTGCCATGGCATCAGCCTAGCTCAAGCTCAAGCTGTCCTCCTGCCTCAGCCTCCTGAGTAGCTGGGACTATGGGTATGCGCCACCATGCCCAGCTAATTTTTTCTATATATTTTTAGTTGTTCAGCTAATTTCTTTCTTTCTTTCTTTCTTTTTCAGCTAATTTCTTTCTATGTTAGTAGAGATGGGGTCTCGCTTTTGCTCAGGCTGGTCTCGAACTCCTGACCTAGAGCGATCCTCCCGCCTCAGCCTCCCAGAGTGCCAGGATTACAGCGTGAGCCACCTCGCCAGGCCCTAACATATAGGTTTTAATTTTAACAATCCACTGTCAGGCCATGCCACCTGTGTGGATTATTTCTCATAGCACTTGGCTCAGTGCCATGGACCTGAAGGCAATTAGTGTAAGCTCTTTGATGATATTGAACTTTCTGGAAGCTTCAGGCATTTTCTTTCAGTCATCCTAGTTACTGTCTTAATGTGATAATAGGTTGATTGATTTTTATGTGAATCTTAATCATCCATCAGATGTTCAACCTGAAATTCAAGTCAAGCTCCAGCAATCATATGACCTTGGGCAGGTTGCTTTACCTCTCTGAACCTGTTTCCTCACCTGTTAAAGTAAGAATAGCAAAAGCAGTCACACAGGGTTTATCTGGTAACCAAATTAAATGGAATTGCAAGCCAAAAGGATGTATGCAAAATAATGACAATAAAAATAAAAATAAAAAATAAAAACAAAAGGATATATATGCACTCCTAAATTTCTACCCAGTCACATTTTTCAGCATGTACCAGGGTCTTGAGAGTACTAAAAGAATAACACATGGTCCCTGTTCCCCTCAAATCCTCAAGCTGGTGGGCAGAAACAGATGTAAACAAGCAGTTATGATACAGCAGGATCACTAAGGGAAGTTCTTTGGGGACTGTAGGGAGAGAGGGAAGAAATATTTATTAAGCATCAACCATACATGAGTTTGAGGGATACTGAAGTAGAGTCACTGTGGTCTGTGTTTATATGTGTGTTTCCATAAACTCCTACTTATTTTGGACTTGGCCTTCTCTGTGGCCTAGTTCCCTAGATGTCTGACTTTCCTGTAATAAGTACCAGGAAGCCAATCCTGACCAACCACATCCCCACGAACAGCCGAGAATGCTGATGACCACTTAACACATTCTGAAACTATCAGCCAAACCTGGGGCCGGATGAATATGCAAAGAAGGGCTCCCTATTGACCCTTCCCCGGGATGCTTTTTCCAGCCCTGCTGTCTCCCGCTGCCCAGTAACCTGTTGCCGTGGGAGACAAGTGTACTTAGTGTGACAAGTCACACTGCACCCTGGGCCTTTTCAATACCATGTCAGGCTGACCCTGATGCTACGCCAACTCCCCCAAGTTATTGAGGACAGAATGCACTCATGTTTAAATGCAGCACAGATCTCTGCAAGACCTTCCCTTGCATAATCATATTGCCTTTTTCCCCCTCCTTGCAGGAGCCTGCAGACGGATGGATCTTGCCTGGCTGACTCCTCTGTGGATGCCTGGGTTGATTCCTTTGCTCCCACCCCCATCTCCTGGTTGTCAGGTTCCAAACCCACCCAAAGACTAGCTGGATGGGCCCCTTTCTTGATGAAACAAGAGACACTTGCAGAATACAAATCACCACCCTGCACTAGGCGGTAGAGATGGAAGGCGAAGAGATAAGCAGAAGCTAGCTTTTAAGACTTCCATTGTGAATGTCAGTGGTTGGAACCCATGTATAAGGGAGGCAAACAGGCTTGTTTCTGCAGTTTAGCCTGACTTTTTTTTTCCTTCCCAGCAGAGACAAATTGCAACATTTGGCCTTTAAAATGTATCACATGCCCTTGTAATGATTTGCTTATACAGTTTATTATGGATAATTACAACAGCTAATATTTATTGAGCACTAACTATGTCAAGCAAGTGATACATGTTTATTCCATTTAATCCTTATAGCAACCCTATGAAGTAGGTACTTGGATTAGGCTCTCTTTATAGATTAGGCAATTGAGGCGTAGGAAGTGTGATTCATTTGCCCAAGGTCACATGGTAAGTGGGGGAGGCAGCATTCAAATCCAGGATATCTAACTTCAGATGACACACTCTTAACTCTTGTGTGTTACACTGTTGCTACAGAAACAGCCTGGGAGAGTGACAAAGTGTGGTGGTTCTCTGCCACTTAACAGCTGCATGACCTTGGGCAGATTACTTAAGTTCTCTGTAAAATGAGGATGATAGTAGTACCTACCTCATAGGGTGGCAGTAGTCATCAAGGATTTAATATACATAAAACATTTAGTGTCATGCTTGGCACAGGGTAAGGATCCAATACATGTTAGTTATTTTTATAAACAGTAAGGCCCTCTAGGTTAGGAACTGTATCTCAGTCCTCTTTGAATCTTTACTCCCAATACCTAGCACAATGCAAAATACATGGTAGAAATGGATTCAAGATGCTGGAATAAATTAGGAGATTAAATAGTCTACAAGATAGTTAAAATTAAATCTTATTTTAATAAGTGTTTTATGATTTACAAAATGCTGTCATTTACGTTAATTTGGTGTAAGGTTTGTTTTTAAGTCAAAACATCAAGAAAATTTGACCCAGCAATTCTATCCTTATGTTTATATATAACCATATATGAAAACATATGTCTGCACAAAAACATGTACATAATTGTTCATAGCAGCATTATTCATAATAGCCAAAAGGTGGAAGCAACCCAAATGTTTATCAACTGATGAATGGATAAATAGAATGTGGTATAGCCATACAATGGGAGATTATTTGGTCATGAAAAGGAATGAAGTACTGATAACACGCTACAACATGGATGACCCTTGAAAACATTATGTGCAACAAAAGAGCCAGCCACAAAAGACCACATGTTATAAGATTCCATTTATATGAAATGTCCAGAGTAGGTAAATCTATAAAGACAGAAAGTAGATCCATTATGACCCAGGGCTAGATTGATGGGGGTGCTGGGGAGGGGGTTGACAACTAAACGGTGTGGGGTTTCTTTTGGGGTAATGAAAATTTCTAAAATTGATTGTGGCACTGACGGCACAATTCTGTGAATATACAAAAAACTCATGAATTGTACACTTTAAGTGGGTGAATTGTGTAGTATCTGAGCTATATCTCGAAAGAGCTGTTACCAAGAAAAAAAGAAAAGTTGAGAAAGTGATGTCTCCAAATAAGAAGCTCAACACTGGTGAGCTGGGCAGCCTCACCAGACTTCGTGTTCTGCCCGTGGCGCCTTGGCCACCTGCACGGGACACATCCTCACCAAGGCAGACCAGGGGACGATGACTAGACCGTTCATTAATGCTTATTCTTCTATTCCAGACCAGTTGCCCCTCAGTGCTTCTTTTAAATTTTGCCCTTTGTCTAGCTCTGTTGGGTGGGATAAAAGTCTGGTTGGTTGGTCAGCCCAGTACAGAAATTCGAGGTTTCAGATGAAGCCCAGTCTTTCTCAAGGTTAAATGCAACTTTTCCTAAGTTAAAAATCAAGGCTAGAAGAGTCTAAATATCAAGTCTATTAATCATTTGCAAGTCACTTCCCTCCCTATGACCTTGTCTTAGAGACAAATAAAAGCCTGATGTTCCAGCACACTCAATGCATCCTTTGTCTTAACGATCCTTTGTTTTAACGACGTTTTTCCAAAAACTTAAGCAATTGCTGGTGGAAGAGAGAGAAGTCAGGATTTTAATTAAGTTGCCCCAGTTTGAAAGTTATAGAAGATTGCCAAAGAATTCCAAAACTATAGGTATTTAACAGTGAAGACAGGGGAGAAACGATGCCTGGAATTCACAAAAGTAGCTACAAAGGTAGGTAATTATGACTGAAACGGAAATATAATTTTGTCATTTGGAGATCTTGTTCTTTGCTCTACTTTTCACCAGCACTGCTATATATAGACATACTCACAGGGAAATTCCTTGGGTAAAGGCAAAAAAGAAAACTTACACTTTCCCTTTTCTTGATTACTGTTAGTACTATTGATGCAAACTCCAATAACTACTAATTTATTTAGGAATATATAGAGAAGATTTACAGTTGATATATTGGTTTTGCTAAATGGTAAGCCCTGACTTTTATTGAGAGTGCTCAACTTGCCACATGTTTTATCTCACCTAATCCCTACAGCTACCCTGAGAGGTGGGTACTATATTATTATTATTGTTATATTTCATAGATGAATAAAATAATGCACAGAGAAGTTAAGTAGCTTGCCCAGGGTCACACCCCTAGTATAAATGATGGAGCAGAGATTTCAGCCCTGACTGACTCGAGCCACGTTCCTCATCATCATCATACTCTGCCTCTCTAGTAAATAAACAGTTCTTAATTTCACTCTTGATGCTTCTACTTTGAGTTGAACATGTTAGGACATTGGAGCAAAATATTATTACACAAAATGATATCATTTTATTTGTTGAATAAGTATTAAGATTTTCTTTACTTTGTACATGTGTGATGGGTACCTTCTATATGCAAGGCAGCGTCCTTAGCCAGCCACACTGTGATATGCCTCAGGACTTTGCACCTGCTATTCCCCTGCCTGGCATACCCTGCCCTCCCCCTCGTACCCTACTTAGAGAATATCTACTCAACCTTCGGATATCAACTTATAATATCACTTCCCAGAGAAGCTTTTCCCGACCTCCTCTTTCCTCACTCCCCTCTTTTAAAAAATACTCCTTTATCTTTCTACATTTTTCCTTTGGAGCACCTTCCAAGCTTGTAATCAAACGTGATGTGTATTTAGCGGTGAAATGACTGTCTCCCCTGCTGGATACAAGGTCCACGAGGGCAGGGCTCAAGCCTACTTGTTCACTATCCTGTGCTTAGCAGAGAACCAGCTTTGCTTAGTTAATGTTTGAACAACAAATAAACAAATGAAGGAGACATCAGTCGTGCCCTCATGTTGCTTCCATTTTAGGAGTGTTGTATACAAGCATGTATCTACAGGACGGGAAACAGGGGTTTAGAAGGAAAAGGAGCTCATCAGAGAAGGGGCTTGTCAAGGCCATGACTCGTGAGCTGGTCCTGGAAGGGTGGGTGGACGCTTCAGGTGGAGACCCCCAAGAGCGAAGCACACAGCCAGGCTAACAGAGCCTGCTGAGTACATTGCGGTGGTATATTATACTTATTCAGAAAATAAAATAAGAAACGTAAAACAGCCAGTGTTTTTCTTTCATCTGAAAGCACTTAGATACAAACTGCCTTTTGGGGCCTAAAGACAAATGGAATTGCTTAGTTTTAAGATCGCTGTTTTCATGTATTGATGCAAATTGTAAAAAGCCGAGATATAAAATATGAGTAAGTTATGCCTTTGACCCCTATGCCGTTCCTCACTGGGAAGAAAAGGAAAAGAGTCATGAATTTCTGAGAATAGATGGGTAAGATGTTTCCTTTGTTCCTCTGCCTTACACTGTTTTCCTATTCCCAATGCGAAGGATGAGGTTGCAGAATTTCTTAGCTTAGTCATGAACTCTTTAAAAGTCCTTCACTTTTTAAGCTCAAAATCAATAGATTAAATCACACGAAAATCAATAGTTTCAACTCCATAAAAATTAAAATGATGTCAAAAACCCACAAAACCCAAATTAAAGGCAAACAATAAGCCAAGAAAAATATTCACCACTACTCTGATAGCCAAATCCAGTTCAGTTCAATTCAGCTGATACACGTTGTGCATCCCCCAGTAACCAGAACTGTTGGGTGTGGAGGGCTGCAGAGCTCAGTGAGATACAGTTTCTGCTCTCAGACGTCTGCTGAGAGGGCAGGACATAGACACAGACCATTCCGATGCAATGCTGTGTGTGGGAGCGTTGTTATATACGCCTGCACAAGGTGCTCTGGAGTTAAAGAGGAAGAAGGAAGGGCACCTAATCTAGCCTGAGCTTCAGGGAAGGGCTCCCTGAAGAAAGGCCTTGGACTAATAAAAGTTGAGTGGGAGTTATCCAAGGCAACAAGAGGAGGAGGAGGGTATTTAAAACAACAAGAATGATGAATGAAGACAGGACGATGTGAAACATCTTGCTATGTATGGGATGTTGGGGGTGCTTACAAATTCTTCAGAGTTCTAGAATAAAGGGCAAACTTGGAAGTGATGGAGATGAGGCTGTTGGATAAACAGAGGTTAACTTATAAAAGTTTTTACTTTATAGCTGATAGGCAGCCATCAGAGGATCTAACAAGGCAAAGGACTGGTGAGGATTGGGCAGAATTTATGGCATGATTGGTGAGTGCAGTGAGGTTAGGATTTTGAAGTGAGTTTTAATGACATGCTCTTAGTTTTGATAACTTAACTGTTTAGTTGATTCACAGCCTCACCTTGCAGGAGTTGGTATTTCCTGGAGCAAGAAATTAAGTTATTGTTGCTTGGTCTCAGTGTTGTTTATCATAGGCCCAGGAAAGTGTGCTTGGTCCCAGCCATTGTTTAATGCAAGGACAGGACATTAGGTTGATTTTGGTGCAGAAAACTATCCAAGGCTGTCTGGCTTAAGCACCCTACCCTCAAGCCACTCTACCCTCCCTCAACGGCCTCCCCCATTGTTTTTGGCTGTGTAAATCACACTTTTAAAAGTGCATTTGGGAAATGGGATTGTTGTGATCTTGAGGATTGTCGGGTTGGGTGCAATAAATGGATTCTAGAGTTAGACCAGGAGCTCTGGGTAGAGGCGGAGGTTTCCCACTTGAGGGGGAGGAGAGCGGCTTTACCTGTAGGGACTTGAAGAAAAAGAGGGACAAAGAGGAGTGCTGACCTCAAGATAAAAGGAGTAAACCTTGAGTAAGACACAATTGGATCCTCTGGGATGATGTGGTATAACAAAAATATATTTGTTTTTGTCCCCGGGTCCTGGCACAGGGCTCCTAAAACCCTTGGAGTTTCCAAGTAACAGGAGCTAGGAACGCCCTTTGTTAGTCATAACAAACCCTTTCGGAGTCTATGCTAATGAGGTGACTCAGCGTGGGGACTGGGTGCTGGAAACCCAAACACACACACCCACACACACCTGATTAGATGGTGCCCCTCTTCCCCCTTTAGGAAGATGAAGGAATCCAAAGATTGGGCTATAAAAACTCTTGAATAACAAGGTTCAGAGGGCTTTGGGTTGATGGACACTAGAGGCACTGGGAGGGTGGACAGAGCATGGACGCACCGTGCCCCTCTGCCACACCTTGCCTGAGGCAATTCTTCCATTTGGCTGTTCTTGAGTTGTACCCTTTATGATAAACCAGTATTAGTAAGTAAAGCGCTTTCCTGAGTTCTATGAATTGTTCTAGTGAATTAGCAAACCCGAAGAGGGGGTTGTGGGAACTCCTAAATTCATAGCTGGGGGGGGTCGGTGGGTTAGAAGTATGGGTGGAAACCTGGGACTTGCAACTGGCATCTGAAGTGGGGGCAGGCTTGTGGGACTGAGCCCTTAACCTGTGGGGACTGCACTAACTCTGGGCAGGTAGTGTGAGAATTGAATTGAATTGGGATATCCAGGTAGTGTCGCAGAATCAGAAAATTGGTGGTGTTAGAAAAGACAGAGCACATTTGGTATCAGGGAAAAGACACAGAAAGGTTTACCATTTGTTGTGGTTCATTCCCCTTAGACCGTCTGAGTCATGTCTGGTGTCCTATTAAACAGTTTTCTTCTTTTATGGAGATAATATTTAGACATCCCCGCATGCAGCTTGAAAGTGAGGTGCTGGGAATTGGAGGTTTGAGCAGCAAACGGAAATGTGGCCTTTGCACACAATCCATCTGCTGAGGTGCATGTGGGGTGGTGGCATCACAGGGCAGAGGGAAGGGACTGTGAGTCCAACAGAGGTGGGAGTGGGGGAGAGGCAGCACCATGGCCAAGTAGCTGCCAGGTGGATGCCAAGAACAAACTCTGTCCCTTCCCCGCAATAAGTCAGATGAAGGTGACCCTTGAAGAAAGTAAGCTGACAGTTGGGTTGCTTTTTGTGTCACTGCTGAAAATAAACAATTTTAAAACCAAGAAGAGACCTTTTCATTAAAAAAAAAAAGAGTTATTCTAATTCTCCACATATTTTATGCAGGGAGGAAGAAAGAACTAGATTAAAATGAGTAAGAAAAACCTGCAAGACCATTAATTGATAAGGGAAGAAGAACTTATTTAATTGGTGGCTGTCTTGAATAATATGCATTGGAAAGTATATAATCTAAAGGAGCACACAGAGCAAGAAACATAACCAAGAAAATAAGGAAGTAGTCAAGAAAAGTTCCATAAATTAAATCATAGTTAGAAAGGATAAAGTCATGTTAACACTCATTACCATATTTTAATTTCATGGTGATTAAAATTATAATGTAGCATGTATTGCCCCTTAATTGATCTGCCAACATCAAGTATTTGCAAGTTTCTTTTTGTTCTCCGAAGTCATAAACTATCTATTCTTCGCCGCATAATTTCGAAGGTAATTTTAAACCATAAATATTTCTCTTTATTAAAATTCTCAGGAAATTAGAACCTCGATCGCTATTTATTTATATCTGCTTTGGTTAGAGGCCAGGAAATTCATTTTCTTACATTTTGAATTCTACAAAATTAAAGTGCTAAAGAATATTATCTATTAATCTTCAGGCTTCCTTTTATGACAGTTTTACAGTTTAATCACAATGTTCAGAGATCTGAGGGTGACAAGCGAAGCTATGTCCCTTTAACATTAGGTATTTTTCTTTGCTAGGAAGCCTTTCCTTGTCGAGGATGCAGACCCATCCCAGTGCCAAGCCCTGGGCCAGCCTTCCCAGGACAGGATTGTCCCCCAGTGACTCTAGCCTCCCGAGACCTGGTGATATTCGGGGTCTTCATCCTATCTGGGTCCCCCTACTTCACACTCACTCCTTGGATGAGATGATGTCCTTGTGTTGTCCTTCTGCTGACCCTTCCCCGCAGTGGCCACCCTGACCTCTCAGGATGCAGCTCCCTCCAGCCTGATTTAGCTCATCCCTCATGGGGTGCATCTGTGCCCAGCACCCTGCTCTGATGAAGTAAATAGGACACATATGTCACTGTGGAGCCTCATAAGTCTCTTTAGATAAAAATAAATTTGGAAAATTGCAAAACCTTCCAGAGACAATCCCTTCCTAATGATTTCTGCCTCCTTTGACACCTCATTGCACTGATTAATGGTCATTCAAATTGACCACCTGGCATAGCTCACTGTCAAAATCAAAAAGGACACGTTTTCAAGAGTCAGGTGCTGTCTTTTGTGTTGTGGAATCCTGGTGTGTGTGTGAGTGCAAACATATACAGCATCTGAATCCTAAAATGTATTATTGGTGGACCTGACTCTACATGTGTGTTGTCTAGTACTATAATAATTGGACTTTAAATAATCAGTCATTACAATTAGTTCTCATACTTAGTCAAAATTGTTAGACTAAGGCTGGCCAAATAGTTTAAGCCAACTATAAGTATAGAATTGTTTTTCACAGCCCTTTGTCATGGAGGTTAAAAAAAAGAAAATTAGGAGGCAACAGAAGCAGCCTGTTTTATAACATCATTACAAGCTATGAGCAAAGATATCTACTTTCAATGCTAAGTCTGAATATAGATTCAGTCACTCCCCTTGACATTCTTTTTATCTGGCTCTGATGGAGTTTACAACTGAGCATAGATACAACTCATACATGAGAGCACCACCTATAGTTATACAACACATTTGGGGAATATTTGTGAGAAACAGAAACCCACGCAAAATGACACAACCCCAAAAGGAGCTCATTGGAAGCAGATAGGGGATAGTCTCAGACCCTAAGGTGGGAAGCACAGCCAGGGGGCCAATGTCAATTAAAGTCAGGAACCAAGGTTCAGGGGCTGCACAGTCCCCCAACTCTCCACTCTGCAGTCCAGCTCCAGTGCGTCTGTGAGCAGCGCTCAAGCTCCTGCGGCACTTGCCTTGCAAGTTCCAGCATCTCAGAGTAATTCAGTCTCTGAGTCTCTAGTTTAAGTTCAAGAGAGAGAGAGAGAAAGAAAGAGACCTGAATTGGCCACTGGCCAGCAAACGTACTGGATCCTCTTGAGTCACAAGGCTCAGAACTTTGCGCAGGAAAGTTTTAGGTAGAGTGGCATCTCAGCAACACTGGTTAATGTCTCCGTAACAAGCAAGATCTCTGGCCAGGAGGGGCTCTGTGGCATCCTACTTTGAAACAAACTTAAGGGGAAAAGAGTACCAGGGTCTGTATGAAGAGGTTCGGCCATTTCACAAAGGGCCACTGGGAGTGTATTACATGAGAACGCGTGGGGAAGTATGTATTGGGACCTGAAATTAGAAAAAAGAACACACCAAAGACTGTAGAGAGCAATTCCAACCTTGGGATGAAGATAAAGAGCAGAACTACGAGGGCTGCTAGCAGACTCTGAAAAATGGGAAGTGACCAGGTCAAGGTCATAGACCAGGACAGACTTTGGGGGAGAGGAGTAAAGATTCAATCAAAGGGTTAATGACAGCATCACCTCAGCGGAGACATACATTCTCTTAATCCTTACAACAAACCTCCCATGCAGTTAAAGGTGGCAGAGTGTAGTGATCACTCACACAACCTCTGGAGTCTGAATGCGGGGGTTCAAATTCCAGCCCTGCCACTTATTAACTCTTTAACATTGGGCTAGTTATTTTTCTCTTCATGCCTAAATTTCTCATCTGCAAAATCCCAGCAAAGGATTAGCACTAGCTCAGCTGCCTGCTCTGGGGTTAAACAAGATTGGGAGGGGAAAGGAGAGAAGTTGCAAAAAATTGAACTAACTTTTGCTGAATAATCTGTTAGGAGCCAAAGCATATACATGTTTTAACATTTCAGTAAATTCTCAAATCTGGGGATAAACTATGAGATCTTAGCTGGGCCCCTCAACTCTTCCAATTATTCCCATTGTCTATTCTGCAGCTCATGTGAATACTCTAATAGCATAGAACTGAACGCACCTCTTCATTAGGAGGTTTGGTTTTTCCTCATCATGCACAAGATCAAATCCTTACACTTCAGTTAGGCATATGTGGTCCTTCCCAAACAGCCCCAGTGCACTTTCATAGGCGCCTATTGTTCTCCTCACCCCCTCCACCCTGTCTTTTCTCCATGACATTGCTTGTTCATACCTCCTTTTGTATGTCTCTGTACATATAGTTCTCTTTGTCTTAATTGCTCCTCTCCCCCACCGACAATTTAGCAAAAGTTCATCAATTATTCAAGGTCAAATATCCCGTCCAAATTCAAGATCTAGGTCAAATGTCCATGACTTCTTGGAACTGTTAGGCGCTCCCTCCGAATACTCCAAATGTACCTCTCTTAGTGCACTTTGTCATCTCCGTTCCATTCTTCCTTTTACCTGGCTGTCACTCAACACACACGGGGATCTAGAGGGCAGCCCTCGGGTCTTCCCCCTCCCTACATCTCCAGGACCTCACACAGTTGCTGGTCTCGGGTAGGCTTATAATCAATGCCTGTTGAATGAATGTGATCGCTGAAGCTTTCACACTCACAGTTGGTCTTAATTGGTATTTTGCAGGGATTATATTCCACCCCCTCTAGTTGAAGCATGTTCATGTTTAGACACAGAAGAAGAAAATATGGAATATTGTTGCTGTGGAAACAAACTCAGAAAATGACTTACTTTTCTCCTTTATATAAATGTGGGAGTCATATCTCATGGCTAAGCTGCATATGAATGTATATACCACGGCATTGACAGCATCGAGCTCGCTCCTGAGGCGTTGTGTGGCAGTCAGCTATGCATAGACTGTGGAACACACTCCATGTGGCATTCTAGCATATAATCTTTCTCACTTTGATGCCCAGTCACTGGGTTAAATATTGTTTTCAGTGTATCTTACATTGAAATTATTGCATTTTAGTGGATTTCTGTTTGGGGACTTAAAAGCTTTTTAAAATCACACAATATAACAATTTTCAAGAGAAAAATACACTTATCTATTATTTTAGAAAGTTCCTCTCAAAAGCCTCTGTTCTGTCCTCTGTGTTTGGGATCAGTTCACACAGAAAGCTTCTCTCAGGATTCCATAGAAATAGTTTCCATTTCCTCCCATGTACTCCTACGAGAAAAGTTCTAAAAGTAATAGCAAAATACTTTGCATTTTGTGATATTTCTCCTTGCAGAGTGATTCTTTTGTCTAACTACCTTTTCTTCTGACCAATTATCTTACTGGAGAAACATGTGGCAACTTTATTACTTTTCTCACCTTCATGGACCAAAAGACCATTTTCATGTATTAAAACCTCCATGTCCTGTCTGATCTCTGGGGTCTTATAACTTGAATTTTACCATGTCAGTAGCTTTCCTGGCTTGCAATCTGAATTGCAGTGTCAGCCCAAATATCCCTGCCTCTAAAATTGTAAAAATGGGAGGGGGGAGTTCTCATTTTAACCTGTGTAGGATAGTTCATAATAGTGTTAAACTGTCTTCATGTCCTTTCATGCAGCAGGTGCTCCTCATGTAATAAATGCATAACCCACATGTAAGCCGGTTTGGCAAAGAGTCCCAGATGTGACACAAACGTGCGTCTCGAGGCTGGGAGCTGGGGAATGCCCACGGTTGTCTAATCGTTCCACCCTGGAGAAAACAGAATAGGTAAAATTCAATTTATGGGGTTGTTAAAAGGATAAATTAGAGCATACGGATAAGGTAGAGTTCCTTGAGGTTCTGTCGTTTTCACTTTGCATGTTTTATATTAGCCCTGGTGACCCATCCACTTTGGAGGGTGTGTGTGTGTGTGTGTGTGTGTGTCCCAAATGTGTGCACTTCAGATTTCACCGACACATTTCAGATCCACACACTCAACCGTCTATCTGAATTTTCCGCAGCCACCTTGAATACAATGTATGCAAAACTAAACCCACCCTTAGCCTTTCCAAACCAGCTTCTCTTCCTGCATCTCCCTTTTGGTAAGTGGCTCTGCCGGCCACACAGGTGTCCAAGCCAGAAACCCAGGCATCCTCAATTCCCTTTCTGTCCTCACCCACCCTTGATTTCCAATCACTCATCAAGCCCTGTTGATTCTAACTCCAAGTGTAACTAGAACACACTTTTCTCCATCTTTCCGCACTGCCTTGGTTAAGGTCTCCAGTCTCTCTCACCAGGGCTAATGCAGCGGCCTCTGCTCGGGCCTCCCACCTCCAGCCTTGGTCTTCACCTCTGTCTTCATTACAGCCACAGTCCTCTCCCTAAAGCACGCACCTTCTCTCCTGTAAACCCCTTCATGGCTCTCTTATTCTCACCTGAACAAAGCCCAAGCTCCTTTTGATTATTTCCATCCTCTCTCTGCTTTTCCAGCCTCTTCTTTTTCCATTCGCCCCTCACCTTCCACTCTCCAGTCATACTGTGCACCTTTGAGTCCCTCAAACACACCTTGACTCCTCATACCTCCAGGTCTTTGCACTGAAGCCGACAGGGTCAAGACTGGGAGTTATTAAACTACCAATGGAGAAAATCCTATGATGCCCCCTCTATTTTTTACAGTGAGGTGTTTTCATTCACTTCTCCCTTGAACTCCAGACCCATAGTTCCAACTGTTCTCCAGACATCTTCACCTGGATGTTTAACAGACCTCTCTAATTTAACCACGTCCCAAACTGATCTCTGTCAATGAATCTCACCACTCTCTTTAACACTTGTCTCAACTAACACACCAGGTATATTTTACTTTTTATTTTGTTTACTATCTGTCTTCCCCCCTGGTAGGTAAGCTCCAAAAAGTAGAGAGTCACTTTTGTCTGTTTTCTTCAATAATGAATTCCCAGAGCCCAGTATAGTTCCTGACACATAGGGGACACTTGATAAATGTTTGATGAATGAATAAATGATCCTATAGCAACAGAATGAAGAGGGACTGAAATTTAACCAGAATTCCCCAGCTCTGAATAGCCACAGGGCAGTAGAAAGACCATAGATTCTGTCATGCAAAACTGTCTGGTTGTGTGACCCAGGGTAACTCATTTAATCTCTGAGACATTTTTCTCATTTGGTAAGATGAAGCTAAGCTAGCTCCCAAGATTGTTGTGGGTGAATTGATATAACTGGCTTTAACTATAACATCGTTGGTACTCAAAAAATATTATTCTATTCCTAACTCCTGGTTTGAAAAAGACTACTGGAAGCCTTAGACACTTTGCCGGGTTAGCAAGCCTCATCCAAAGCAGACCTGAGATGAAGCAACTCAAGAATTAATCAAACTGTGTTCTATGAAGAGCTCATTTTATTAAAAGTGCTATAGATCTTACCAGGAGGGCCAGGGTTTAGTGTGAGGGTCAATTGAAAACTACACTCTTGTAAACAGTTGTTCAAGCCATGGTCTCCTTGAGAGGAATTGGGGGCATGAACTCTCCTTGCTACCTATTTCTCCCAACTCCTTGGGAGTGTTTATTTGAGACATTGTTTATTGGTCTTAGAGTACTGTGACTTGGCCTCTTGCATAACACCTAATATCTGGGCATTTATTTATAAAGTTCCTTTCATTGCAGTGTGGCCAACAGTCACTCTAGGGGTTTAAAATAGGAAGGGAGTTGACACCAAAGAACTGGGCCATGCTAGACACCCAAAGTTTCTGGTGAAATGAAATGAAAATGCAGATTTGTCTAATGCTTCTGACTGTCAGGGAAAAATAAAACATAATCGTCTTCTGATGTGCACTTGTTAAGGCTCATTTGTGTGATGATGTTTGCAGACATCCTGCAAGGGCACACAGAGCTTTGTTGGCATTTCTGTTATGGAAAGGAACCGGGCATATCGGATGTGGAACAAATGGACACATTGTATAAGAATCATGGACTAACATGGCTAAAGGAAGCTTTAGGAATCCTTCGGTTTGAAGATGAGAAAAAATGGAGCAGAGAGATAAGATGACTGGCTGAGGGTCACACTGTGAGTTAGAAGCAGAAAGAAACTCAAATCCTGATGTCTGGAGTCTCAGGCCTGAGCTCTTTCTGCCACAGTGTGCTTAAAGTAAGGAAAGAGAGGTGTAAAGAGGCTAAGTGACTTCAATTTCCCATGAAATTTTTAAGATTTTTCTCCATGATCAGACTAGAAGGACCTAAAAGAGGTTGGCATTTAATACATGAGATAATACATATGAGAGTGCACTCTAAATTATAACATATTGCCTAAATTTGGGGCTAATTGTTGATTAAATCAGTGAGGTTAATAAATAAAATGGTCTGAGCAGATGGATGCAATTGTACAGTATTAAACATCACATTTTAACAGCTACCAAACACATCAAGATGATTTCACTTGCTTTGTCAGCTGTTCCATTGGCACTCTGTTGCTGATTCCAGAGAATGGTAACACATCAACCACAAATTTGTTCAAGGAAAATGTGCAGGTAAATTAATTTGTACATAGTGTTTCTTAAGATTTTTTCAATTATTAAAAAATATGTAAGCATATTACTGTAGAACATTTGGAAAATATAAAAGAAAAAATGAAAATTACCCGCAAAACTACCCCTGTAAAAAATACTATTAAAATTTTGATGTATTCTTTTTCTAAAAGACTATATCCTATAAGTACATGCTGTATATTCAGTTTCAAATTTCTTATCTTCAAATGACATTACTTAGTGACTATTTTTTCCATTAGTCTTTAAGAATATTATAATTGATTATATATGATTTCATCATATGGAACTTCAAAATTTATTACCCATTGTTGGACAGTTATTGTGTTACCAAATGTTCACTATTATAAGATTTCTGAAATGAAAATAATACCTAATACCTGTTTGGCCACACTTCTGAGTTTTATCCTTCTTGGAATAAATTACTACAAGTTGGATTACTAGATCAAAGTCTTTGACAGTTTTCAATGTTCCTCATAAGGATTGCTCAATTGTTTTTCAAAGAATAGGACCTATTTATATTCCCACTAACACCGAGTGTGAATGTACATCTCACCACACCCTTGTCAGCACTGTCATTTAAAATAGTTGACAATGTGTGAAAGTTTGATGAGAAACAGGATATTTACATGGTCTCAAAATAAATTCTCACAAGATATTTAATAACTACAAAGGGGAAAATAATAACTTTCTACTAGGGAAATCTGGCAGACAGCACATTAACCAAGAGATCAAAGTTAGTATTATTGATAATGGTACAACTTGATATCATGTCCCTCATAATATGATGCACTGAGAAGGATATAACATCACTTCTGAGATACGCCTGCCAAAAATGCATAACCTTAATCTAATCACAGGGAAACATCAGACAAACCCAGACTAAGAGACAGTCAATAAAATAAATGATCTGTGTTTTTAAAAAATGTTAGCATCGTGGGGCACTTAATGTTTTCTGGTTTCTGTTGTGATCAAATTTCTTTCCCCATTATATTACCTGAATGGTATTGCTGGCATAGAGGAAATCTACTGGATTTTGTACATTTTTAATATGCCATCATTTTACTTATTATAAATTCATATTAAGAGATTTTAGCTGATTCTTTTGAGTTTTTTAAAGGTGTATAATCATATTGTCTGCAAATAACAGTAATTTGTCTCTTCCTTTCCGATAACTTTACCTCTTATTTTTGCCCCATGTCTTATAGCATCAGACAGAATTTCCAGAACAGAGCTACATGATAATGGAGAATATAGCATCTCTGTTTTTTCCTAGCTTTAATGGGAATGTTTCTGGTGTTCCAACATTAAGGATGATACAGGCTATTGATAGGAGATGTTATATGTTAAAGGGAATGTCTTCCTATTCCCCATTTTCCATAAGGATTTTTTTTCTAAATCTGGCATGAATGTGAAATTTTATCCGAACACCTTTTTGCCATCTATTGAGATTATTATAAAGTTTTTCATATTAGGGCTGTTGAACTGATGTCGTTATATTAACCGATTTTTCTAATATGAAACTATCTTTGCTTCCCTGGAATAAACCTGATTTAGCTGTGGCAGGTTATTCTCTTAATACTTCATTTTGCTATTATCACACTTTGTTCTTTTGCAAATCTGTGGTGGATTTGCATTGCATCAACCTAGGTTAGCTGGGACTATGTTTCCAGAATTACCTTCTCTATGTAGTTCTGGGTTAGCTACAAGAGACAATTGTTTGAAATTAGGAAGGTGGATGTGTAGCAAGAGCTGTGTTCTCTTCACATTCACAAGGTTGGAGTAGCGTATAGGGCACTGACGCTGCTCTTGTGTTGCTGCTGCCCTGCTGCTCTGCTGGCTTGCCCGGTTGGGTTGGGACAGCGGCTGGGCTGCTAGCTCCTCCAGGTCCTGCTGGGCCAATGTCTTCAGCTTCAGTAACTCCTGGGCTGGTCTTGTTTTAGCTCCATACCCATTTTTCCTGCAGATCCCACTCCATGGAGACTTGGAGGTAGTGAGAAACTGATGTTCCAGTCTGTCTTTGCAGGCCCCAATTTTGCTGCCCCCAGTTTGCTTCCATCTTTCTTTCCTCATCGCCTGCCTTGCTGACTTCAGGCTCCAGCCCAAGACAGAGCAACAGCCATGCCCTGTTTAACTAGCCCCTACAATTGCATAAGATCCAGTTGTATAATATATCCCTTATTTTATACATCCCCTAGTGGTTCTCCTGCTCTTATCAAATCCTGATCGAAACACTGTTCATAAGCAAGATTGGTCTAAATATGTTCTGATTATTCTTTGTTGGCTCCATAGGATTCATTCTCTGACCTGCTCAACCCTGCTCTGTGCCCTGGGGGCTAATCTTCACAGACTGGGGCTCATTTGCCCTCTGTCCTCTGTTGGACTTGGTCAGGGTGTGCACTGACAGAAGGTTGAAAGGCAGCAAGAGAGAGAGTAGGGTTTTCTTCTGCCTCTCCTCCCAGCCTGGGCCTAGTGGTTCCAGCAATGGCTACATCCTCTATGTCTATAGCTCTTGCCTGGAAGGCTTTCTTCCACAATCCAAATTTTCACCATCTCCAGAAACATTATTTTCTTTATGTAATATTTATCTATTTCAGTGTAACAATTACCCCCATATTTAACAACAAATATTTATCTCACAGTTTCTGAAAGTTGGGAATCTGGGTACAGCTTAGTTGGGTGATTCTGGCTCTCTTGAAATCCAAGCCATCTGCAGTCAAGATGTTGGCTGGGGCTGCACTCATCTGAAGGCTTGACCGGGGCTGGAGAAACTGATTCCAAGAGCACTCATGTGGCCTTTGCCAGGAAGCCTCAGAGTCTCACCCTGTGGGGCTCTCCATAGGGTTGCTTGATGTCCTACAAAATAGCAACTGGCTTCCCCCAGAACAAGCAATCCAAGAAGGAGAACAAGGAAGATGCCATATGCCTTTGTGTCTCAGAAGTCATACGTCACTTCTACCGCATTCTATCTATTTGAAGGGAGTCACTAGGTCTACCATACACTCAAGCAGAGGAGAATTAAGTTTCATCTCTTCAAAGGGAGAGTACCAAAAAGTATGTGAACATACTTTAAAATCACCACATCCCCTTTGCCCCTTTTAGGCCTGGGATGATAATGACTTCCCACTGTTGCTAGTCTTGCAAACATCAATATACATGAATTTCCTAAACCTTTGATCACACCTCTACAAATAATCTTCAACAAAAATATCTACAGTTAAACCCATTTGAATGCATTTCTGCTTATAAGAATTTAATACAATATATGGGATGGGTGTGCACAGTAACACTGCATGGGAATTTTATGGGCTGATTTTATATATATACATAATAAATATATATAAAATATAAATAAATATAAATATATACTTATATATAATGGGCATTTAATTTTTTCCCAAATAAAATATTCAAAAATAAAATGAATAAATGTGCCAGAATGTTGGCTGGTACTTAGTCCCAGGCCCCTCTTCCCAACCCTTCTATGCCCTCTGTGTATTACAGGGGAGCTAGAAACCTGGGAACCACATTTTCCCCAGTTCCTTGCCAGCAGGGTTCTGATTTATAGTCCGTTAATGAGAGGTACTCACCGTGAGATGTAGAAAGCAGAAGGGAAGCATATGCTATTATTTCTCCTCCTACAGTGCAGTGGCCTCAGGGCCTTTCCTTCCAAAGACACCTACTTTGGCACTGCAGGCAGTTGTGACCATTCTCAGTGGTTGATTTCTCGAAGTTGCTGATTCCGGAGACCCTAGCAACTTCTTGATTTTCTGAAAGCTAGCAGGAACCTGAGCATCAGCTTGACCTATGATTCTCTGCCCCTCCAATGGTTTTTGTGTATTTGCTTTTCTCCTATAAATTTTTTTAAAGCATATGATTCCCTGTCTTAAATCATGTTTTACCTAAGATACTCAGAGTACTTTGTTTTCCTGACCAATTTCTGACTAACATAATAAATGGAAAGATATTAAAAATACCTAAGTAGACAATGATTATTTATTATTTATTTTTTTCTATAGAAAATATCCATTTTGAGATTGTCAATTTTATTAGCAGGACCTTCTCTTAAAATTTTAAAATTCTCTCTGTATTTATGTATTGACCGAAAATAAGTGACCGAGGCAAAAATCTCAACCAATGGACGTTTATTAAGCCAAAGTTGAGGATGTGCCCTGGAAAAACACAAACCACAGACAGGCCTGTGGTTGTTTTTCCAAAGGGAATTTTGGAATCTTCAATATTTAAAGGGAGTAGGGCATAGGAGAAGAAGAAAAAAAGGCAGCGGGTGGGGGTAGTGAGACAAAATGGTTACACTCTTGGGCGACCCAGGAAAATTTACATTTTACCTAAGATAAGGCAAATGTTAGAAGAGAATAAAGGAAGTGAAGGCAGCATCAAGTATGTAAATGTCCCTAGGTAGGTGGCAGAATGTCTGATCCTGTCTTGTCTCTGTCCCACAACTGTGAAGATAAACTTGTAATTCATTATAACTGTGGAATTATAAAACTGTAGTTTTAGGGGCTAGATGTAGCCTAAAGACCTACAGTTGCAATTTGCATGTTCTTGCTTATGGGAGGCCAGCAAGGAATTTCCTTAATGAATGATCTGTGGGGCCAGTCCTTCGCAGGAGCCTGAGGCTTTTATCTTCTCTTCTGCATAAGGAGTTAGGGGGTGTGGGGGTGTATCCTGATATTCTTATTTTTTTTTGTACATATGATATATTGGTCTAAATCTTAATTTTGTTTATTTGCTTTCCCACTCTTTTTAAAAATTAGATTTGCTAGAGGTTTTGTTTTATTTTCAGGTTCATATAAATTAGAACCATATAAATTAGAAGTATATTTATTTAGGTGCATGAATCAGAAAATGAAACTAACAGTGGCTTAAACAAATAGGCATTGTTTTTCTTACATAATAATGAGCTCAGAGATGGATGGTTCCTAGCACAGTTCAACTACTCAACAGTGCCATCAGGAATCAAGACTCATGCTGCTTTGCAGAGTCACTATCCCTAACCCACTGGCTTTCCTCCTCAGGTCTGTGGCTCCATGGTCAAAAGATGGCTATTTTGACCTAAGACATCAGGGGACCATTCAAGACAGAAATGTGGTCAGGGAAAGGGAAGAGGGCAGCACAAAACCATCTCTGTCTGTATTCCTTTATTTTATTTTGTTATTTGTACAAATTTATGGGGTAAATGTGCAATTTTGTTAATGCAGAGATCACATAGTGGTCAAGTCAGGGCCTTTAGAGTATCCCTCACTCACATAACGTACATTGTACCCAATAATTAATTTCTCATCATCCACCTCCTCCCACACTCCCAACCCCTCTCCCTTCCAGGTCTCCATATGTATCATTCCACTCGCTACATCCCTGTGTACACATTTCTTAGCACTCACTTATCGGTGAGAACATGTGATATTTGACTTTCTGTGCCTGGCTAGTTTTATTTAAGAGAATGACCTCCAGTTCCAATCATGTCACTGCAAAAGACATGATTTCTTTTTTTTTTTTTTAAATGGCTACATGGTACTTCATTGAGTATATATACCACATTTTCTTTGTCCAATCATTGTATCCCTTTTTAAACATTAAAACAAGAGTGTTATAAGAGGCTCCTTCAATCATCTTCCATTTATAACCCAGTGATAAGTTTTATTTCATGTGGCCACTTTCTAATATCACAGCAAAGGTAGGACAGAATCTGCATTCTCAGGCCAATTCCGTTGGCATTGAAGTTGTTAATTTAGCCCAGATTCTAGCAGTAGTTTGTCAGCCCTAATTTGCAGGTTTTTAAAAATGCATTTGTGATATATTCTCTGTCTTCATAGACTTTTATTGGAAGGTTAGAGGAGGTTGTGTCAGGGGTTACTAGCCAGCCACCTTTTAAACCAGAACACTTGTATCTAATTTTTAAAATAACTTGCTTCAATGTGATTCAAGTTAGGTGGAGATTGACGCTATAATTCACTCGCTGTGTAGAAATAACCATTAGTGCACTTTTCAGTCCTGGCCGGGCATTTTCTTAATGGCCTCAAAAGACTTGGGTGAAATATTTCAGAGAATCTTTTTGTACTTATCAGGAGTTCATTTGAGAATTTAGGTCCCCTTTTTTCCACATGTCATGAATTTCAGCACTATCTTTCTGAATCATATCTGGTCTACTCTCTAAAACCAATCACAGAATCATCTCTAAAATAGCATTCCTGCTCCAATCAGAGCTCCCTTTAAAAAATAATCAGTCCGACAGGCATCATGCATTTTAAGTTGAACATAGACTGCAAAGCAGCTCTCATCTGTTAGTCCAACTGACCTTTGAATAACCCAGACCAGAAAAGAATAAGGCCATAAATCGAAGAAGACTCTAATCCTGCTGGAGCTTGGAGGTGCTATCAGCCCAGGAGAGGAAATAGCAATCATGCAAGACATGGGGATTGTTCTCACATAAAAGCCAACCGGCTATAATGGAAAGAGCACTTGAGCAGGAGTTAGAAGGCCAGGGTTGTAGTCCTGATTTTAAAATGTACTATGTCATTTAACTTTCCTGAGACTCAATTCTTTTACTATAAAATGAAGATAGTATTCTAGGCCATGTCTTCTTCAATGCCATCTTCTCCATGGTTAGTGGAGGGGCCTAGGGCCAATTGGTAGAGCAGGTGAGATTTGAAGACAGTCAGGTGGGAATTTGAATACCAGCTGTACCTGTTTACTAACTGTGTAACTTTGAATAAATTGTGTTCTTGGCACCTCAGTTTTCTCATCTGTAAAATGGGGATAATAATAGTGTCTATGTCATAGGGTTCTTTTAAGGATTAAGTAAAATAATGCACATTAAGGTCTTAGCCTAGTTTTGGGCACAAGGTAAACACTTAATAAGTGATATATACTTCCTCTGTGACTGGTCCTCTTTGAGCAGCCTTTGATTTTGCCTCTAAGCCCCCGCTGAGGCCAGACTCAGTAGTTTGCCCCAACTCCTAATACACTCCCTTCCTCCCCAAAAATCCAATTCCAAAATGATTCACAAGTAATATTGATGTTAATGGATATTTCATGGAGATTCAGAGGAAGGGGTAAAATAATAATAACAATTAAATTTTACTGATTCTTAGTATGTTTTAGGCACAGCACTAAATAATTCCCGTGGATGGCCTAATTTCATCCATAAAATACAGCAATATTTAAGCCAACTTTCCCTTGAATATTTCCATTTTTTCCTCTGTAGCCTCTTCCCTTTAGCGAAAGAACTACTTTCTGAGGACGCTCTCTCTTCTGTCCTCTTTGTGTCAAAGCACTTCTGAGAATCTCCTGTACTGTCCCAAGCAATTCAGTTTTCCCATCAAATTGCATGCCCTCCTCAGCAAAACCAAGGCAGGGTAGCCAAACTGACTGCTATTCTTCCTGAATCCATGCTGCTCCAGAACATCTCTATTCCTCCCACCAGGCCTGCTACGAGGGGCTCTAGGAGCAGCGGTCCTTGTCACCGCATGCAGTCAGGGAGAGTGCCTAGATTTCAACCTTGCTCCCCAGTTTCTCTCCTGTGCCCGATGCAGTGCTGGGCACCTAGGAGGTCTTCATACAAACTGACAAACTAGGTGTTTCACTAAGGCAGTGGCATTATGCAGTGGGAGACTGACTGAAAGGACCTGAGAAATTTTCATGGAGAAGACAGGATTTGACCTTGAAGCTGAGTAGGATTTTAATAGGCAGAGAATAGGGACAAGAACATTCAAAAGCAAGAGAGCTGCGTAATAGCACAGATGCATAAGAGTCTATGGTTTGTTGGGTGTAGAGACGTCACCTGGACAGTCTTCAGCATGGAGCTTCAGTCCCTGAACCCCAGAGGTACCTGAACCTTTAGGGCAGCAAGAGACGGCACAGGGATGAGGCTGGAAACTGTGGAAGTGGCTCAAAAAAACTTGAATACCTGGGTCAGGAATTTGATTTTATTTGTAGACAGCCAGGGAAATCTACCACTGAGAGTTACTGAGGAGAGACTGGATGGCTCAGATGTGCCCTGTCAGAGATGGCTCTGCTGAGGATGGATTAGGAGGCAGAGACAGGGGACAAGGACAAGCAGAGGGAGACAAGGATGGCAGAGGACACAGGTGAGCACCTCCCTTCCACAAGGCTCTGAGCCCACCTATTCAGAGAAAGGTTGTCTTGAGTGGCTCTTCTGTTACCAACAGATTTGGAAATGTTTCTCATATGAAATAGCATTGTGTCTTACCTGCTCTTTGTAAGACTTTTTAATATGAGGTCATAGAGAGGAAGTTAGTCAATGTAGAAATACATCATAGGTATTAAATCTTCTAATCATGGCCAATAAGTCTACTCTCATTGGGAGGATGAGTATATTCATAAACCTCCAAATCTGAGAAAAGTAAAAGGAGGAAAAAAATGTATTTTTCAGATCCTGGGTGTCTCCCTATTGCTTTCTGCAGAATTATTCCTAGCAGGTGCTTCTATTATCAATTCTTTGACAATCTCTAATATGTTCCTAGAACATGCAGAATTGCAAACAATAAAACATTTCTGTTACTCTTTGGTGCCAACCTCTCCTGAAGGGCAGGGCCACTGTCTTGTGTCTGCTCTCAGTCACCATTTTGATTCTCTTTATAGAGAAAATGTCTTTGTTTTCCTAATAATTACTTCTTATTTATCATTGCTGTACGCAAATTTCAATCTCTGGTTAATTCTGGTATCATATCGTCACCATGCAATTTCTCCTTTCTCATACTGCAATTTTTAAAATGATTTCATGCTTATTTGCATTTATGTTACAAAGGCATCAAGAGTGGAGGGGAGGAGGGATTGGCAGTGTGAGACAAAAAATAGCAAGTGGCTGTAACAAGTAGAGACTGGTTGGGTATGGAGATAACAGACCAGGAAATGTTCAAAGATGATTTATATTTTCTAGTGAGGGTTACTTGAAGGATGGTGGCTGTATTTGTTAAAAATAGTCCTGAGATTTAAACTGTTTACTTAGTAGTTAGCCAGAAAATCAAGATCTTCCCAAACCATAGCCACCCGCTGTGAAGTTACCAAGAGAATTACACACACACACACACACACAAACACACACACACACAGAGCAAATAAAAGAATAGGCCAAAACAGGTAAAAAAAAAGTCTGCACAATTTACTGCTCTTTCCTCCTCCAAAGCCCAAACTCAAGTTTCCACTCTTGCCACAAGGATCACGTGGATGGAAGAAACCAACAAGAGACTAAGAGGGCTGAAGGCTGACTGCTGGTCCTTCCTGCTTTAGACATACAGAAGGAAGAGACAGATAAGAGACAGGTGGTCAAACCTGTGTAGTAGAAGAAGGCCCTGGGTCAGGGAACTAGGAAGAAAACCCATAAAACCTCACCGATACAGTGACCTTTTAGAGTACAGGCTGGTAAACCAGAGCGCAGCCAAGTACATCCCACTGTTTGTTTTCCTATGACCCACAAGCAAGGAATGATTTTTGTATTTTCCAAATACTTGGAAAAAAATAAAAAGAATAATATGTACCTGACAAGTGAAAATTATGTAAAATTCACATTTTTATGTTCAAACATAAAATTTTATTAGAGCACAGTCATGCCCATTCATTTATATATTGTCTATGACTACTTTTAGTTTTGACAGAGAAAGTATAACCCACAAAACCTGAAATAGTCACTATCTGGCCCGTTACAGAAAAAATTTGCCAACCCCTATTCTAAAGCATAGTGATGTCACCTCAGTAAACATGGCCTGGCTAGATTTTTAAAATATGGCCCACCAAATTCTCCTCTGTGGGCAAAGCAAGGGAGAACTTAGAAATAGGACAGAGGGGCATTTCAGTCCTTCTCTTAAAGACAGCTACCTACCATCTACTAGGATTAGAACACGGAGAAAGAGCAGCTTTGGAGGAGGCAGACTGCATGTTTAGTTTGAAGTGCTTTGGGGACATCCAGGAGGTGACTGGACTTTTCAGGATGCATCTCAGAAAACAGAGCTGGGGATATGCATTGTGAGCCATATCTACAGCGGGGCTAGGGAAACCACGGCCAGGATTTCACAGGGGGAATATAGACGGGTGAGCGGAGAGCTGCCTAGGGTTGCCAGAGAAAATATTTATTTGCTCAATCTGGCAATTCTATTAATACTGCGAATGGAACTTTGGGATTTAAAGTGTGAACAGAAAAGGAGAAGCCAACAAAGGAAAGGGGAAGTCAGAGGAGTAGGAGAAGAATCCTAAAAGCGTCATTGTCCCAGGAGCTGTTTGTGACCTCGGGGAGGGCAGTTTGGTTGGAGTCAAGGGAGCAGGAGCCAGTAGATTGAAAAGAGGGAGGAACAGTTGAGCACCAATTCTCCTCTCCAGAAGTCTGCTTGTGCTGCAAAGGTTGGGGGTGGCAGGTTGGGGGTGGGGGGCAGGTACTGGGTTCATGGCTGAGTTTGGAGTAACAGGGGCCCTGAGAGCCTGTCTTTGGTGAAGGTGAAGTCATTGGGACGTGGTTGAAGATTTGATGAAATAGTCTTGTCATTGTGGTGACATTAGGCTGGGCTACTCCCCCCACAAGGGTGTCCTCCTGCCCTCCACCACGGCCCTAAGCACACCCACTACAACTGTCAATAGGTACATCACTGGCAAAAAACAAAGCTTGAAATCTGTACTGTTTTACAAACTGTATATCATCCAAGTTCATAATATTCAGTGAAAGGGTGTTGCTTGTGTTTTTTAAATTCTTCACGATTAGACCTGATTGGCTCACTGGGCATGTGCCACTCTAGAAATTTTACTGAGCTGGCTAACAACAACAACAACAACAACAACAACGATAAAGATAACACTCTCTTACTCAGTGGCTGTACAGATGTAAGTCACGGAAGATACGGGCTAACCCACGTGTGAAAACAGCTCACTGGCATCTTCTAGGAGATAATAATGACAGTGGCAGTAGCCAACAGGAGTTGAATTCTTAGGTGTCAAGCGCGATGCCAAGTGTTTTATCCACATGATGATGGAATGATATTTGATGGAGCAAGACTGTTATGGAGATAGGAGGCTACTGAAAACACAGGGTGAAAGAAAAGACTCAGGTGAAGGAGATTAGCTCCAGACACAAGTAGGGACACCTGTTCCTCTGTGACACGTGGGAGAGCAAAAAAGAAAAAGTATAGATACGCCACGGTGTTGGTAGAGAAGGGGGACACGGGAAAGGGCAGGCTCAGTGGTGTCACTTTCCCCAAGAAGAAGGAGGCTGCCTCACCGGCTGTGAATGAAGAGGCTCCCATGTTAAATAAGAATCTGAGACACTAATACATTCTATGACAGAAATTACTGAATGGAGCTGATGGGTTTTGCTTCTCTAGACTTTAGCCACGAGCAAGGAATAATGACATAGACCAAAGGAAGGATCTCTGGTTTTCAGTTAGATGTTACAGGGCCAGGAAGAGTCAGCACTGGCTCCTCACTGATGTGTCCAGTCTCCTCCACGGTCAAGGCTGTGTCCTCTGGCCAGTCCCATCTTGTCTGGTCCCATATCCTGTGAGTCCCTTCCGACCTCTTAAAAGTCGAGGCCTTGAGGTTGGGCCCACCCAGTCTTGGAGTGGAGTGAGGCAATAATGCTGTTGCCAACCCCTGCTTTGTACGTGAGAGCTCTTCTTCTCCCTGGGGGCCCTCCCTCTCTCATGTGCAATTATGGGGTCGGTCAGTTGGAAACTTGTGTGTCTAGTGCCAAAAACAGCCGGGGGACAGGCAGACTCCGCCTCTCCCCAGGAACAAACTGGTGCCGCTGAAACCCATTTTTACATCGTGCTCTTTTTGTTGGGAACCTATAATTTCCTTCGCAGCTTCGGGAAGATAATTACACCATGCTAGTGAGAGACAACTTGATGAATAACTGTTTATTTTCAAAGGAGACGTGTTTCATGCACTGGCTGCATAATGGGGTCAGGAACACAGCAAGCTGTCATCGTGTTTTCTTTGTCATTTAGCCTCCTGGCAGGGTTCTACACTGGAAACAGAAAATCTTATGGTAGATAATATAATATCCTCAGCCTTGCTCAGAAGCCATTTTGGAGGAAAGGTCTGTAAGAATCTTGCTAACATTTGTCAAATGGCACCGGTCAGCTTTGTCTTGTTTCTGCTCCACCTTCAGACTCTGCCTTCCCCCAGGGCCCAGCACAGCCCTCTGTGAGGCAGGCGCTAAATAACCTCAGTTCCCTACCCAATGGGCCACGAAGGATGTAGTTCCCGGGGGAACCGCCGCTGAGTAGGTGGGGGGATCCCGTGCCGTTTTCACAGACGATTGGATCCAAGACCTAAAATCAACCCTCTCATTGGTCAGAGGTTCTGAAGAAATTTAGAACATTACATACCTTAAAAACATGTAAATAATGAATTTAAAGTTTGGACCAAGAAATATAAGAACGAGCATAATTTTAATAGATAACATTTAGTGAATGTTTGCTATGTGCCTGTTACTTATCTAAGTGCTTTATATGGATCGACTCAATGAGATCTTGCAAAAAATTTGAGGTAAATAGTATCACGATCACTATTTTGGAGATGAAATTAAGGAACTGGCCAAAAAAGTCAGTCAGCCGACAGGTGGTTGAGCCAGAATTTAAACTCATTACGGTGCACCTTCTAGAGCTACCCAATTCTGCTACTTTACGTCCCCCACAGGTGTTAGGAGCAAGAGTGCACCCCAGGGCATTTCCTGCATGCAGATAGATCTCCGTCTCAGAGCCTGCTGGCCACACAACCTGATCTCCAACACTCCTTAGACAGGATTCAGCAGAAAAATTACAACGCAGATGTGCAGGCCTCAGGACTGCTAATCATTATTAAATGGGAGCTGATAATTCACTGGAGGACAAGGGTTTAGCACCCATAAAAAAGATGCAAGTCTGTAGGTGAACAGAAATTCAGTTGAGAGGGACCCAGTAGGAACCCCAGAGAATCTGAGAAAGCAACCAGAAGAGAAAAAGTCGGCTGGAACATCTACGAGGACCAGAGAGCCTGATGCCAAACGAAACCCCACATTTCAAGTGAGGCCTTTCCTACCCTCACCCCACTCCCACCTCCTCTGGCTTAAGGAGCTTGGACAACGGGGGAGCCCAGGGTGTATAAGTGGAGACACCAGCCATACTGCACCCCATTTCCCTTGGCAGCCTCCCACCCTTAAGTTGGCATAGCTGGGGAGGGGGGAGAAGGCCCAAGCTAAATCAAGATTAGAATTTGGGACCAGATATTTTAATTACTAAATTAGAGTATGTTTGCAATTTACAGCGACCTAAGGGTACCTATTACCTGAGAGTGAGCGGAATAATTGTGAGCTTGCTAGAGATTTCATCCAGGGCAGGAGGAGATTTGGCCCTGCAGGATAAACTGTTAAAGGCTTATGGGTGACAAAAACAAAATTGTATTTTGATTACACTACAAGAGGTGCTTGTCGAACATCCCAGTTATGTTTGTATACATGATCCTCTTCTGAGCTGGTTTCAAGCACCTGCTTAGGGGGAGAGATGTTTGCATATTCCCCAGGGAACTTGGGAAGTGAAGGAGGCCAAGTGAGCCAAACTGGGGAAGTAGTGTCCCTGAGGGGGGAAGGAAGGGACAGGAATCCAGTTTTCCTGGAGGGAAGGTGCCGCCTTCTCCCTGCTCCAGCAATGGGGGCTGGCCTGGGCCCTGGGGGCATCTGAAGACACCAGGGGTGAGCTGCTGCCAGCCGGGCCCTGCAAGGGGACTTAGTGTACGAGCCCTTTTGGTAGGGGGAGGCTGTGAGAGAAAAAGCACCGAGGAGCTGAGCTACTGCACCCCTCGCCAGGCACAAACACACACACACACAGACGTGCACACGCACACATGCACACATGTACACACATGCACACACATGCACATGCACACATGGGCTTAATAGCCACAATAACCCTTGGCCCTCCTGCCCCTTTTAGCATCTCTACCCACCTTGCTTCCTACAACTAATAGCTTACAAAATAACTGAAAAGTGTGAGTAAAAAACTGTGTGTGAATTGGGAGTGGGGGACGTTCGCATGCTGTTCCCTCTGCCTGAAACACGTGCTGAATCAGTCAGGGTCTCAAAAGGAAACAGATGGTCCACTCAAAATAGAACAATTCAAGGGGGGTCTATTTACAAAGGGCCATTGCAAAGGTGTGTGTGTGGTGGGAGGGATCGTTCAGTAACCTGGGGTGCCCCATCCTAGGCCCAAAGGGACAGGAAGGACTGGGAACTGGAAGGTAAGCACAGCCTATGCATTTGTAGGGCCAAGGACAAGAGAACAATTGGAGACCCTCCTAACCATATGTCTAGATATTGAAAAGTTATCACACAAACTAACAAACTGCTAAAGGAAATATATCCTGTCTGTTGACCTTGGCAAATATACCTTCATGACAACCTAGAAGACTAAGTTGGAATTTGGAAATCTTGGGCTACTTAGAGTCCCGTGCAGGAACATAGCAGAAGGGGCACACCTGGGCCCTAGCCCCAGGCTCCCAGCCTGCCCCCTTCTCTTCCCACCCCTACCTGCTGGTTACCTCAGGAGGCCTCACACATACAGGCGTACACCCCAGGCCTCATGCCTGTGCTATCCCCAGAACCCACCGCATGTACAACACACCCCCCCAGGCCCAGGGCAGAAGACACTGCAGGGACAGTCCCTACTCTGGAAGAGAGATGCACACAGGATGGAGGGGTGGGCACAGGCGCCAGGCAGGGCCTCTTACACCATGGGCAGTGGTGCAGCCAGAGACCAGAGCTCCAAGGTGCAGGGTCCACAGCAGGGGTGCTCTCTCCTGGGTCAAAGGGCAGTAGTGCTGGAGAGAGAGCGGGAGTAGTGACTTTTCCTCAAAGCATCCAGCCAATGGAAGACAACACTTCAGGGAGAATGACAGGGAATGCACACCCTGGCCTCACGCTCCTCCCTCTCTTTGCCTTCCTGGGGGCTGGTGCTCCCTACCAGGGAGCCCACGAGGGCAGGGAGCTAGTGGTGCGATCCCAGGTGGGTGGCCAGCCTGCAGGGCCAGAGAGCAGGACAGAGAAGGGCAGACAGTGGGTCTGGAAATGCCCAGCCCTCTGTCCTCCCCACTTTCTCTAGTTAATTTTTACTCAAGCTTTAAATACCAGCTTGAGTGTAACTCTCTCAAGAACACCCTCCCTGGCATCTGGCACTAGGACAAGCGTTCTTATTAGGCTGTTCCCTGTCCTTGTCCTTCACAGCACTCGCTGAAGTCTCTGTCATCTGTGTGGCTATTTTATTAATGGCAGTATCCCACCAGACCCCCAGCTCCAGGAGGGTAGGGACTGGGTCTGCGTGGTTCAGTGCTGCATCTCTGCTGCCTGGCACAGGCCTGGCACCCGGTGGGCACGTGCTGCACTTGCTCGTCCATTTGAGGTGCTCCCCGTTTGTTGGGGGCAGGGAGAGCTGCACTCAGGGGAACGTAGACAGCATACATGACAGTAAGGACCCCCAACACACACACATGAGCACGCACCTGCATGCAGAGGACTTGGGAGTGAGTTCTTTGGGGGTTAAAATATAGATCCCCAGGTAATTGGTCAGAAGCATCACCATCTTAAAGAGCCAGAAGGGTTCCCAGACCTGGACAAGAATTGAAGAAAAGTATGGTCACATGCAATGGATGCATGCGTGAGCCAGAGGCCTGGTCAGCTTTAGAACCACGGAGAAAAGAAGTGCTGTCTGAGTCATGCCCGGAGGAGAGAGCGCCCAGCCAGAATGTGGAAGCGCCCTATTCACCATTCAGGCCTGTCCCTGCTGGGGAAATGGGAGCATCCATTTTTCAGGGCCCTTTGCCATTACATTTTCAAGTCCGTGACTCCTTTGCTCTGCCTCTGTGCCCACCCAGCTCTCACCTGGTAACTCGGCTCCGGTAGAGCTGGCTGGTGAGGCCCACTCAGCGAGAGCTTTGCCTGTCAGGTGTAGGGCTCATGACAAATTAATAAATTGGTGTTCTCGCTTCATTCATGCCTCCCAGAGATTTTGTTAGCACGAGTGGGCATTCCTAAGCGTGATCACCTCTGCAAAGCTGATGGGTGCAGGTTCCTCACCCTGCAAGGCTGAGGGTCGGATCCCAGGCTGCAGGGAGCTCCCAGGGCAATACCAGACAGAGAGCTACGCACACAAACCCAGCCACTGAAAGATTTTTCTTCTGTAAAACTGAAATAATGATGTCCTCGAAGGGTCCAACTTTATCAAGGGAAAGAGGGAGGCATATTGAGTTTTGTATGAATAGAAATGGCTTTGATTTTCATTTTTCCCTTGACTTCTCTAGACCTAAATTGTCTTTTCGGCCAGAATGCATTGTAACGGAGAAAGGTATGATGAGTGGTTTTGACCAGAAGTCGGGGGAAGCTGGAATGATGGCTCCTCTCGAGAATACAGCATGAAGGAGGAGGGTCCTGGGAACAGACTGGAACAGACAGGACATTACCCCAGGCCCTGGAGGCAGTGCCGAGGTTATGGAGCATAGAGTCATTATTAACACAAGTTCTGAGGTCCTAGTGTGCATCAAAGCTGCAGGCCAGGAAAAAATTCAGGAAGAATGGAAAAATCAGAGGCCAGGAAAGTTAGGGGTGGGACAGAGGAGGTACAAGGAGTGACTTTGTGTCTCTCACTGCAATAAAATAAAGGCTAAATGCAACATGGTGTCCTGGATTGGGTCCCAGAGCAGTAAAAGGACAGTCGTGAAAAACCTGGTGAAATCCCAATAAAATCTGTAGTTAATTGTAAAGTACCAATGCCGATTTCCTAGCTTGCACAAATGTATCACGGTTATGTAAGACACGAACAATAGAGGAAGCTGGCTAAAGAGCATCCAGGGACTCTGTGCTTGTAACTTTTCTATAAATGTAAAATTATGCCAAAATAAAGGTTTATTAAAATATATATAAAGGTCTATTTGGTTTTAACTTAGGAAAATTTTCTTTAATGCATCTTTGATTATTGTTTGTATTCCAATTATTTTGTTTTTATCAAAAAATCTATAGTTCTTAGAGTGGATCTCTTTTCTCTACTTTTAATAGCTATCATATCATCTGGTATTGTGTTCATCTCTTTGTTCTTTTCTGTCTGAATTCTGGGAGACCTTCTGCAACTTGTTCTCCACGTTATTTTTCTGCTTTTCTGCAATGCCTCTTCTGCCTTGGAGTCCTCCTCCAATGTAGACGTTAATTCTGCTGCTGCATTTTTAGATTCTTTGCAATTCATTCTTTTCTCAGTCATCTTTGTGTACACCTGCTCCAGCTGTATTTTAATCCATCTTCTGCTGTCACTTTATGCTACTGTTTCACAGAGGCCATGGCTCTTTACCTTCAGGCAGATGTCCATCTAGTGTCCTTTGCAAGACACAAGCAGGTGCTCTCTTAGAACCCTTACTGGCTGTTCCTTTGCTATCTGAGCTTATGGAGCACATGAAAACATACATTCACAGTGTGAATGTATATTTGAATATATAAGAACTCCTCTCACCTCTGCAGCTGCCTGCAGAGATTCCATCCTGAGAATTTGGAATTCTTGATCAAAATCCCAGAAAACTCGTACCTTCTGAGTGACACATAAATCACAAATAAAGGATCCACCACTTCATTAGTTGATGTTTCATAATGTAACAAGGCCTATTGGCAATGGGGCCTTTTTGTTAGGAGGTACTTTAGAGGAAATGAGAACATGATTATATGCCACCAGGAATTAAATCAGGAAAAAAATCTTTGCTATGCTCATGATTCCTCTATTTAAAAAAATGACATTTCTGTTATTGTGTGTCTAATAGAGGAGGTATTGTTTAGTGTTTGAGATATTATTCCCTTGCGATCTAAATGTCTAAACAGACAAAGCCTAGTGAGTAGGAAGCAGGGTTCTCATCTGAGAAGTAAGTTTCTTTTGTGTGTATATCAACCACCAGGGGCCTGTTATCAGCTTAGGGAGAGAGCAAGGCTGTGCCCCTCAGACCACGGGACTAAACTAAGAGGGAGTACTGGAGGGGGAGTTGGCCATTTTTCCTGAAGGGTCAAGATGTCTAGGAGACGGGTTTTGGTGTGGTAGAGATAACCTGGCAAGTGTGAAGGAGGGAAGACATGAAGGACCCATGATGTGAAACAACACTTTGGGGACAGAAGTCACTTAGGGCAGAATAAAAGAAACAAATATAAAACAATTTTTCTTTTTTTAATTTCAAAATATTAAGGGGGTGCAAATGTTTTTGTTACGTGGATAGCTTGTATAATGCTTAAGTCAGGACCTTCAGTGTGTCCATCATCCGAAGAGTGTCCGTTGTACCCAAGAGGTAGGTTTTTACCCCTCCCCTCTTCCCCCTCCCCCCTTCTGCTCTTTGTGCCCCTGTGTGTGGCCGTCAATCAGTTCCCAATTATTAGAGAGTACGTGTGGTGTCTGTACAACATCATTTTAAAAGTCTATCTTTGTGCTGCTTGTACTTTCCAGAAGTTTTCCCTTTTTAATTCTCATTATTTAGTCATGTTTCTTTGGGATACCAGACTGTCTAAAAAGATATTTCCATTTCTGCGAGGCCAGTCTTCAAAGAGAGTGTGAGTCATCCCCGGGAGATTGGATAGTGGTGACAGCTGGGTTGGAGTGGGAACTCCCCTAAGGGAGAGAGAATTCAGGAGTCGGGGGAAGGCACTCACTCACCAGAGACCAGCTCTGCTCTACTGCTTTGCTTTAACAAGGGGCCCATCCTGAGATGGTTCTTAGGTAGACTTCTCCTTGTCTGCCATATTTCAGACCTGCTCTCACCTGCCGTTCCTGCCCTTACAGAGGAACCCACATGCCTGCCAAGAAGGCACCATCAGAAGTGGAAATCACTGGGACACCTGAAACTCATGGGCTTTCATGTCAATTTGCTGGATAAAGAATTTGCTTAAGTGCAGAGTTCAATAACTTCTAGAACCAAACCTGCTTTGGATTTTTAAAGCACTTAACCCACCATATGCATTCTGTTTTAGAAAAGTTGAATCTTAATTTTTTATTTTGTATAAATGGACTTGGTGGGACTCTTGAATTAAGGAATTCAGCCATGGGCTGGGAAATGTTCTTCACCTAGTCACAACTTCCAGCCCCCTATTTTTCTCCAACAAAGTATCTGATGACTGCAATTCAGGGTCAGGATTTTGTGCCACCTCATAGTAAAATCCCAGGAGGAGTTGCCAAAATGTACTGAGCACTGATTCACCAGACATAATTTTAAATGCTTTATGTGCAGCAATGAACTGAAGGAGGGAAAGGGTTATAATAAAGAGAAAGACAAGAGATGAATTTTGGAGTTAGATAAACCTTTTCAAATCCCCACTCCATCTTATACTACCTGTGTAATTCTGGTCACATTGCTTAACCATTTTATGTCTCAGGATCTTTATTTGTGAAAAGGAAATACTAGTATTGTTACCTACTCTCTAGGGTGTTCTGTGAAGATTAAGAGAAATAACATATGGAAAGAATGCCTGGCCCAGAACCAGGGTCCTTCCCCTTTACTCCTTCCTGATGGAAGCATAAGTGTGGCAGAATGTGTACAGTTTGACCCACAACACTATAAAACGGAGTGGTTAGCTTTCTACCTTCCAATAAATAGTCTCATTAATTTTCTGGCAAAGAGGGAAGAGAAGGGCTGGCGGCTTGCCAGGGCTAATGGAGTCATTTTGTAGGACTCCGTAGCTTGTTGATGGATGAAACTCTTACCCACCATTAATCGGTAGGGCAGCGCAATCCAAATTAGACACAATTATCAGAGTCCAACACCCAAGGGTGTGGGGAAATTGTTGATCCTAAAGCAGTGGTTCTCAGACCAGGCTGCATATTCAAATCACCTAAGAAACTTTGAAATGAGCAGGTGCCCGGGTTGCACCCCTAAACATCCTGATTGAACCGGTTTGGAGTGAGGCCTGGGGGTCAGTATTTTTTATAATGGGGCTGGCAATGGGACACAAGCCTTTTGAGGGCAGAGGTCTGGTTCTGCAAACACTGCCTTCAGATGTGGATGTCAGCTGCTACAGGCGCAACCTTTCTGCTCTGTGACTGTTGCTGCTGTTCCCGCCACTAGCTATGTTACCAGAGATAGGTTATGTCCACCACCTACATTTCTCCAGACCTACCTCGGAGTCTAGGCCCAGCTGCACCAGGCTGGGGGTGTGCTCTTCTCCCCACTAGTCCAAAGACCACCTCCTGACGCTCTTCAGAGAAAAATCCCACCCCACTCACCAGATTGTGGTCTGTTTCTATGGTCCCCACAAGACACCCACAGGACAGTTCCATGTTATGCATTTTCAAGCCTCCTATACAGCCTCTTCCAGAATTACCTTGAGCTCACATTCAGAACTACGAACCACAAGCAGTTTAATCATACCTAGCAGTTTCTAATGACCTTCAGTCCAAAGCTCATCTGCACCGAGGAGGTGGGAATTAGGGTATCCAGTGTGACTAAGGGAAAAATTCTGGTCCAACTGGGGTCATCCTCTGTGGGTTTCATGCTCTTGTGCTATATTCATCTGCAAAGCTGGGATCTTACAGTCTCATTTTAAATTTTAGTCTCTGTTTATAGACTTGCTTAAAACTAAGTCTTAAGTATTGCTTTTTACAGAAGGCTTATCTTTTCTTTAGGGCATTCCTATTTTATCATTTCATGCATCACACAGTCTATTTTTGAAAATGATTTTCAAATGTTTTTATTATAAAATAATATAAATATTCAAGTGAGACAAAGTGAATGCAGTACCATACCTTCCCCTCCCTCACAAATGCCACTGTCTGGTATGAACTAACTTTGATTTGGTGTATATCCTTCCAGATCTTTTCCTATTTTAATATCCATAATTAAAGAGTACACACACTTCTTTGCGTAAAACATCCCATAATTTTCCAGTATCCTTGATCATCATTTTAAGCATTTGCATAATATTCCAATAAGTGGAAGTACTATAACTAGCCATTTACCAAGTGTCAGTGAATTGGTCATTTCAAATTTTTCATGATTATAAATAATGCTATGATAAACATCTTTATGCCTTTTTTTCATTTAAGATAATTTACTTTGGTTCAGTTCCCATAAATGGAATTACTCACTGAAAGAGTATGAACAATCCAAAGAACCAATTTACAGTTTAATGGGGTGATATGAAAATAAGCAAGACATATAACCAAACAATTTATTTAGTTGAATAAATTATAATTTATCTGTATAATTGAATACTACAAAACTATTAAAAATAATGTTGTAGAAGAACATTTCATATCATGGAAAGATTTCCACTATATATTAAGCAATTTACAAAACAAGTTACTAAAATTTTTATGTAATTTATATAAAAACATTTTTACAACAAAAATATATCTGACTAGAATTTACATGGAATCACAAAGACCCCAAAATAGCCAAGACAATCTTGAACAAAAAAATTGGAAGGCATTCTCTACCAAAAATCAAGATTGATAGTAAAGCTATAGCAATTAAGACAGTATAGCATCTGCACAATAATAATAAAAAAGAGAAAAAGGAATAGAATGCAAGGGCCATAAATTTTTTCTGAAAAGGGACTTTGTAGCTCAATTGGTTTCTGTCACAACTCAACTGCTGTTGCAGCATGAAAGTCGCCATAGACAACACACAAATGAAGGGGCATGGCTATGTCCTAATACAACTTCATTTACAAGAACAGGCAGCTGCCCTTAGTTTGCCCATCCCTGTAATATAGAATCCAGAAACAGACATGTATAGACATAGATATAGGTAAAGATATATAGAAACAGTGGTTTAACTTGTGTCACTGAAGAGGAATTGGGAAAGAATGGTTTTTAAAATAAAAGATGCAATTGGCTAGCCAGGTTGAAAAAAAAGAAATCCAATTCCTTCCTCACACTGTGCATAAAAATGAACTCCAGCCTGATTATAAATACAAAAAATCAAAATTATAAATCATCTAGAAAATTATATATTCATGACCTTAGAGTAGAGAAGATTTCTTAAATAAGACACAAAAAGTGCTAACCATAAAAGAAAAGGCCCCCATATTGTGTTGTAAAATTATGAACTTTTTCTTCATCAAAAGATGTTGGCAAGTGATAGTCTGGGAGATGTTCGCAACACATATAACTGAAAGGGGGCTCCTATTCAGAAAATATTTAAAATGCATACAAACTGATTTTTTAAAAAGACAGAAAATCCAATAGTAATATAGGCAAGACATTTCAGACACTTGACAAAAAGATAATATCCAGATAGTCAATAGATATCTAGAAAGACGTTACTCTCCATTAGCTATCAGGGAAATGCAAATTTAAAACATAATGACAAGAAACTCACCTTATCTGTAAAGACACATCTAGACTGAAAGTAAAGGAGTGGAAAAAGATACTCCATGCAAACAAAAACCCAAAGCAAGCAGGATTAGCTATACATATAACACATAAAACAGACTTTAAAAACAGTAAAAATAGACAAAGAAAGTCATTATATAATGATAAAGGGATCAATTCAGCAAGAGAATATAACAATTCTAAATATATATGCACCTAACACTGGAGCATCGAGATTCATAAAATAAATATTACTAGACCTAAAGAAAGAGACAGACAACAATACAATAATAGTGGGGGACTTCAACACCCCACTCACAGCATTAGACAGATCAACAGAAAATCAACAAATAAACATTGGACTTAAATTTAACTTTGGACCAAATGAACCTAACATTTACAGAACAATCTACCTAACAACTGCAGAATATACATTCTTTTTATCAACACATGGAATATTCTCCAAAAGAGACCACATGTTAGGCCACAAAACAAACCTCAACAAATTTTTAAAAATCAAAATTATAGCAAACGTTTTCTCAGACAACAGTAGAATAAAACTAGAAATAAACACCAAGAGAAACATCAGAAACTACACAAATACATGGAAATTAAACAATATGCTCCTGAATGATCATTGGGTCAATGAAGAAATTAAGACAGAAATTTTAAAAAGTTTTGAAACAAATGAAAATGGAAACACAACACAAAAAAGCTGTGGGATATAGTAAAAACAGTGCCAGGAGGGTGTTTATAGCATTAAATGCCTACATCAAAAAAGTAAAGAGATTACAAATTAACAACCTAATGTTGCACCTCAAAGACCTAGAAAAGCAATAACAAACCAAACCCAATGTTAGCAAAAGAAAAGAAATAACAAAGATTAAAGCAGAACAAAATGAATTACAACCCCCCCCCAAAATACATAGGATTGATGAAAGGAAAAATTGGTTCTTGTGGAAGATAAACAAAATTGATAAACTACTAGCTAGAGTAAGAAAAGAAGAGAGAAGATCCAAACAAACAAAATCAGAAATGGAAAAGGAGACATTACAACTGATACCACAGAAATACAAAAGATCACCAGAGACTATTATGAACAACTACATGCTTATGAACTAGAAAACCTAGAGAAAATGTATAAATTCCTGGAAACATATAACCTCCCAAGATTGAACCTGAGCAGACCAATAATGAGTAGTGACATTGAATCTGTAATCAAACATCTCCCAAAAAAGAAAAGCCAAGGGCCAGACAGATTCACAGCCAAATTCTACCCAACATACAAAGGAAAACTAATACCAATCCTCCAGAAACTGTTCCAAAAAATTGAGGAGGGAGGAATGCTCCCTGACTCATTCTATAAGGCCAGTATCACCTTGATACCAAAACCAGACAAGGTCACAACAAGAAAAACATAGACCAATATCCCTAATGAACATAGATGCAAAAATTCTCAACAAAATACTAGAAAACTGAATCTCACAGTACATCAAAAAGATAATACACCATGATCAAATGGGTTTTATATTAGGGATGCAAAAATGGTTCAACATATGCAAATCAATAAATATGATACATCACATAAACAGAATTAAGGATGAAAACCATCTGATCACCACAACAGATGCAGAAAAAGCATTTGATAAAATTCAACATCTTTTCATGATAAAAACCTTCAACAAACTAGGCAAAGAGAAAACATACTACAAAAGAATAAAGGCCATATATGACAAACCTACAGCAAACATCATACTGAATAGGGAAAAGTTGAAAGCATTCCCTCTAAGAACTGGAACAAGACACAGATGCCACTTTCACTATTCCTATTCAACATAGTACTGAAAGTCCTAGCCAGAGCAATCAGGCCAAAAAAGAAATAAAAGGCATCCAAACTGGAAAAGAGGAAGTCAAAGTATCCCTGTTCAGTGATGACATGATCTTATATCTAGAAAAACCTAAAGGCTCCACAAAAAATTCTTAGATTTAATAAATGAATTCAGTAAGTTTCAGGATTCAAAATCAATGTACAAAAATCAGTAATGTTTCTATACATCAATAATGATCTATTTGAGAATCAAATCAAGAAAGCAGTCCCATTTACAATAGCTACAAAACAAATAAAATACCTAGGGATGTATTTAATCAAGAAGGTGAAAGATCTGTACAAGGAAAACTATAAAACACTGATGAAAGAAATTGTAAATTATACAAATAGAAAAACATCCCATGCTCACGGATCAGAAGAATTAATATCGTTAAAATGACCAGACTGCCAAAAGCAATCTACAGATTCAATGCAATCCTTATCAAAATACCAATGTCATTTTTCACAGTATTAGAAAGAACAATCCTAAAACTCATATGGAACCAAAAAAAGAGCCCAAATAGCCAAAGCAACACTAAGTAAAAAGAACAAAGCTGGAGGCATCACATTACCTGACTACAAATTATTCTACAAGGTTATAGTAACCAAAACAGCATGATACTTGTATAAAAATAGACCCATAGAGCAATAGAACAGAATAGAGAACCTAGAAATAAAGCCACATACTTACAGTCAACTGATCTTTGACGTAGTCAACAAGAAAATATACTGGAGAAAGGATGCCTTTTTCAATAAATGGTGCTGGGAAAACTGGATTGACATATGCAGAAGAATGAAACAGGACTCCTCTCTGTTACCATACACAAAAATCAACGCAAGATGGATTAGAGACTTTAATGTAATACCTGAAACTATAAAAATACTAGAAGAAAACCTGAGGAAAACTCTTCTGGATATTGGTCTAGGCAAAGAATTCATGACTGAGACCTCAAAAGCACAGGCAATAAAATAGAGAAATGGGACTTAATTAAACTAAAAATCTGCACAACAGAAGAAATAATCAACAGAGTGAACAGATAACATGTTGAATGAGATAAAAAAAAAAAACCTATGCATCCAACAAGGTACTAATATCCAGAATTTACAAGGAACTCAAATAACAACAAGAAAATAATAACAGCAATGAAACCAAATAATACCATTAAAATGGGCAAAGGACATGAATAAACATTTTTCAAAAGAAGACTTACAAAAGGTGACATACATATGAAAAATAAATGCTCAACATCACTAATCATCAGAGAAATGCAAATTAAAACCACAATGAGATATCATCTTATACCAGTCAGAATGGCTATGATTAAAGGGACAAAAAATAACATGTTGGCAAGGATGTAGAGAAAAGGGAACTCTTATACATTGTTGGTGGGGATGTAAATTAATACAACTTATATGCAAAACAGTATGGAGACTTCTCAAAAAACTAAAAATAGAACAACCACTTGATCCCACTACTGGGTATGTACCCAAAGAAAAAGAAATCATTATTTCAGAAAGATACCTGCACCTGAATGTTTATTGTAGCACTATTCACAGCAGCAAAGATATGGAATCAACCTACATGTCCAGCAAAGGATGAATGAATAAAGAAAATGCAGTATATATACACAGCAGAATACTGTTACAAAAGACTGAAATCATGTCTTTTGCAGCAACATGGATGGAACTGGAGGCCATTATCTTAAGTGAAACAACTCAGACAAGACAAATATGTTTTCACATGTTCTCACATATAAGTGGGAGCTAAATAATGTGTACACAAAGATGTAGAGTGTGGAACAAGACAACGGAGATTTGGAATGGTAAGGTGATAAGAGGGGGATGGATGATGAGAAATTATGTAATGGATAAAATGTAATGGGTACAATGTGCATTATTTGGGTGATGGATACTCTAAAAGCCCTGACTTCATCACTACAAAATTTAGGCATGTAAAAAAAATTACACTTCTACCTCATAAATTTATACAAATAAAAAATAAATTAATTTAATTAAATTAAAAATGCAAAAAAAACATAATGATATAACTGTTAGAATATCAAGAGTTAGTGTGGATATGAAGCAACTGCTGATACTGTCAAACACTGCTGGATATAAAAGGGTCCAGTGGGAGCTCTGCTGGAGCTGAGCATGCTCATAGCCATGACCCAGCAGTTCCATCCCTAGGCTTACACCCAGCAGAAATGTGCAATCGTGCATATCAAATATATGGACAAGCATGTTCACAGCTACATTATTCATAGTAACTTCAAACTGGAAATAACTAAAACATCTCTAAATAGTAGAATGGATTAATAAATAATAGTATACTCACATGATGCAAACTGGTAATGCTATTTCAATGAATGTACTCTCCCTCACACAAAAATATGGATGAATCCCACATACATATTTTGTATGAAAGAAGCCAGATACTAAAGCTTGCAAAGAAGCCAGATACTAAAGCTTGCAAACAGGCAAAACCAACCCATGCTGGCAGAAGTTAGGATATTGAGAGAAGGGTTAGGAACAGAGAGGGAGTGGTAATATGTCATTTATTGCTCTGAGGGACAGTTACATGGATTATTCACTTTGTGATAAATTATTAAGATTTATATTTATGACAAATGTGCTTTTCCACATGGATGTTGTATTTTTTCTAAAATTTTATAAAAGTATATCTGAAGAGAAACAGAATTAAGGCAATTGATACTAAGTTGATAAATCAAGAAATAAAGGTAAAAGCATATTTTTAATCCAGAGCAGTGCTGTTCAATAGAACTTTCTGGGATGATGGAAATGTCCTATATATGCTCTGTCTAATGTGGTAGCTTCTAGCCATGTTGAGGCTGTTGAGGCTGTTGAACACTTGAATGTAGCTAGTGAAACTGAGAAATTGAATTTTTAATTTTATTAAATTGCAATTAATTTTAATTTAAAGAGCCACATGTGGCTAGAAGCCAGCATATTGGATAGCACAGATCATGAGCTGTGGGGGCAACCACCATGGGAAACAGAATGCACTAAAGTATGTTCTCTCTGGGAAGTGGGATAGTATGAAGAGGTTGAGAGGGAGTTAAGGTATTTTTATCATAAACTCTTCTGTCCTATTTGATGTGTAACATTCTATATGTATACATGACAAAATTAAAATTAAATTTTAAAAAAGAAAAAATTTGAAGTATATACTAAAAACTACTAACAGTGGTTATCTTTGGGTAGGGGATTTATGATGATTTTTCTCTTTTTTCTTTTCAAAAAATTATTTTTCTGTTCTAAAATGTTTATCATAAGCAACCATGAAAAAAGAACAAATTAATAAATCAAAAGCTAACACTAAATACTGACTACAAATCAGAAAATTCTTCAGGGGCCTATCAGTACTTTTACTATTAAGGTGAAAATGTATGTAATGAGAATTTATGGCAGGTCATATTTTTCTTTTAACATTTAATATCTAAACTTGCTGGCTAAGCAGAGATTTCACATACAGCATTCCAAATTGCTGCTGCTCTCTACTTCCTCATAAAGTACACAGACGGTTGGATTTGAGCTGAATCAGAAGTGTAGAATTTGGTGTGGCCCACCTTCGAGACGGTTTGTGCAGTCCTCCCACCTCAGCCTCCCAAGTGACTAGGACTACAGGTGCGTGCCACCATGCCCGGCTAATTTTTAAATTTTTTATAGATACTGGGTCTTGCTATGTTGCCCAGACTCGTCTCAAACTCCTGGCTTCAAGCGATGCTCCCACCTTAGCCTGGGATTACAGGCATGAGCCACCACACCCGGCCAGACCTGAATTTTAACCTTGGCTCACCACTTATGAACTCTAAAACCTTGGGCCCATGACTTCTCTTTGGGCCTTAACTCTCTCATCTGCAAAATTAGAATAACGCCAATTGTGAGAACTTACTGAGATAACATATGAAAACCAGGGCTGTGCCCAGATCGGAACAGGTGCCTAGTCAATGTCAGCTTAATTCCTTTCCACTTCCTCCTTCACTGGCCTGAGAACTGATGGAAGAAACTGTGTCTTGTTCATATGGGATTCCACCCTGGCATCCCGCACTTTGCCTGGTGGATAGAAGGTAGTCATCAAATAATTTTTAATTTAATTCAGTAATTAAATCCACAGAATCCGATGTTCCATCCTGGTAGGGTCACCATATTTAGCAAATAAAAATACAGGATGCTTACAAACGATGAATAATTTTTACAGTAACTGTGTCTACTCACACTTACATTAAAGATTATTCATTGATCAGCAATTCAAACTTAACTGAACGTCCTGCATTTTACCTGGCAACTCCACATCCTGACTATTAACTTCTTATCAACGGACACATTCTGCTTACAGGCACTATGCATTTGTTTCTGCAAAACCCATCTTCTTTTCAGAAAAAAAATGAATTAGGTGAGGGCTTTTTCTGTGCGGTTGCCATGAATGAATCCTAGGGATAGCAACTATTTGTTTGAGAGCTTACTGTGGGGGGGAGCCCCATGAAGCCATGTGCCCTGGAGAGTTCTGATGTGCCCCGTTGTGCAGGTGAAACTGTGGATAGCTCCGCCTTTCACTCTCAAAAGTGAGCCGGTGCTGACGATCAAAGACTGGCCCGCTGTGTGCCAGGACATCAGCCATGGGATCTGCGACCAGGGGGTAGATGCCGCTACTTCCTAAGGCATCGCACTAAGGCCTCTCCCTAGCACACTTCCTGTGTTACCTGTGGGGAAACTGAGGCTCGGGGAGCTGACACAAGTTGCTCATGGTGCCTCCCCCACTGGCTAGTTTCCCCGTGTCACAGGGCGGTCACCCACCCTCTCGTTGGTGCTTGTTTGACTGTCTTTTTTCCCCACTCTCTACGCGTCTCCCATTTTCTCTGCACTTCCGTACTACATGAGTCCTTCTTTCTCTCTCCGTGGCTTCCCGTGTTCTCCCCAAGCTTTTCCATCTGCAGCCCTTCCGTGTCTTCATCAGCTCCCGACACCACCGCGATCCCGCTTTCCCACGCCTGCCACGTACAGCGTGCTCACCATTTGCTGAGAACCAACACCACTTCCTATGCACAAAGCAGAGGCGGCACCGCCTCCCTCCCCTCCCCACAGCCCGGGGTCAGGTTGGCCCAAAATCTCTTAAGTACAAGGGGCAGCGAGGCCCCCACGTCTAACACAGCATTTGCCCCTGGGGCTGCACCATCGTTTTGTGCAAATACAAATTTCACAGTACAGCCCTGTGGGTGCACTTGGAAGGTGTGGCAGCTACAGGAAGGAAGGCTCAGAGTGAATGACAATGATAATTGTCCGCCCTGGGCTGTGACTATGCCCTCAGAGCTGTCCCTCACAGTCTCACTTACTTCCCAGTCTCACTTACTTCCGTCAGCTACCAATGAAGTAAACAGCATCATGATGCCTGTTTTATGAACGAGGGAATCGGGCTCAGGGCTGGCACCAAGCCCATGTGCTTCCTAATGCACCACACGTGACTCCTCAAATTCCATTGTCTTGGGGGACCCACCCCCTGGGCAAGGGGGAAAGGTCACCAGCAGGTAAAAATCGAAAAGATCCTAAATAAGACGACTCAGAAATGCTTCCTTCAAGACACACCCTCAACCTGGACAGACCCTCCCGTGGGGGGTGTATATAGACACAGGCTGCCCCTACCAAGACTGTCACAGATCACCCGTTTGTTCACTTGTTTTGCTTTTTTTTTTTTCCAGCTTGGTAAATATTCAGAGCAGGTGGACCTAAATAAGGAACAAATGCCAACTAATTTGAACTTGAACTCCTGCCTCACAGACCAATGCTTCAGTCAGTCCATGAGGAAAAACAATTATTACACTCCAGCTAGCACAGTCACCGGCTTACGACGCGGCAGCAGCCGCACAATGCTTTACTGGCAAAGGAGGAACATTTGAAAAAAATCAATTTTGTTAAAAATAAACAAACTATAATTCCACTTTCCTGACTAGAGAATATTTCCAAGGCAAATGAATAATGGCATGGCATTTTAGTTCCCAGGAACTCTTCTAGAAGCATCTTGACAACATGTTACCTAATACCAAGTGTCTTGGCGTGGCATTCAAGGCCCTCTGGCATCTGCTCCTGCCAACCTGTCCTCCCTCACTGCCTGCCCCTTCCCCGAGTGAACCTGGGCTCCAGCCGTGATGAGACTTTTCCAGTTCCAGTGAACGCATGGTACATGTTCCTGATCCTTCTTCAAGACCTGATGCAGCCACCACTGTCTCCATGAGAGAGAGACTCCTTCTTTAGTGCTCTCATAGGACCTGGGACATCAGCCTTGAGTACCTCATGTACTACGTTAATGGAATGGTTTTTCTTTTCTATACTAGTGTTTATGGAGCATTTACAATGTGCAAAGCATGATTGTAAGAGTTTTTACGTGTATTATAACAATCTTTACAATACTCTCATGAAGCAGATAAAACTGTCATGTTCCCATTTTTACGAATAAGGAAATTGAAGCACAAAAAAGGGAGGCAAGCTATTCAAGGGAAACAGCTTGTAAGTGGTGGAGCCAGGACTTAAACCCAAGCAGTCTGAGTCCAGAGTCCACATGCCTAACACTATTCTGTATTTTTCTGTGGTTTTAATGAAACAGTCGGGCCCAGGACGTGATGCATAGAAAGTGCTTAATAAATGCAAGCTGAATGAACAAACAAATGAAACCTATTTCTTGGCTCTCAGTGACCCTGGGCTGCTGATGTGTAACATCGGCTTTCCTGATGCGGCCACCACTGTCACAAGCCCCTGGACGCAAGGCAGAGAAGAAAGTCAGCCTGGCCGTGTGCTCCCGTCTGCGGAATGTGCCTGGACACACGGGCAGGCCCTGGGCAGGCACAGATGGCCCCTGCTCTGTAAAAGAACGTCCACTTCCACTGAAACAGGTAAACTGCTTCAGGGAATGACAGGTTACTCTTCTCTCTCTCAAGATAGAAACTGTTCCTTTGGCCCAGAGTGAGTTCGTTGGAAAAAACTGATTTCACGCTTTGCTGAATCTGATTGTCCTTGAACACCAGAGCGCATTATCTGCCTGCCTGCACTGGCTAAGTGCTAGGGCTGCTGAGACTGTGGTGCAGGGACCCCTTGGTGGGGGAGATCTGAGATCTCAAGCCTTCACTGGTCCCCCAGGAACGTGGGCAGAACGAAGCCATCCGGGAGGCAGCTTTTCCAGCCCCAACACCACTTTCCTTGCCCTTGACTTCCCTGCCCCTACCCCCCCATCCACCATTTCCTCCCTGGGCTTCAGACCTGTTTTCCCAGCTGCTTACCTAAGGCCTTTTGTGCTTGGTTGCTCCACAGCCTCCTGGCCTTAGCATGCCTGAAAGGGAACTTTCCTCCCCAAACCTATTTTGCTTGTGTTCTTATTAATGTCAACTTCAAGTAGCCAGTCCCCAAGCCAAGAGTCCCTGGAATGGGTTTCCTGATCCTCCCTGTGCCCCTGATGTTGACATCCTGACATTAGCAGGTGGCTTGAGTTCCCCACCTCCAGCCCCGTGCACAGGAGGACGTGTGACTACTCACGGAACAAATGGCCTGGCTGCCTGGAACAGATGAGTCCACAGAGGGGCCTTCCAAAGAGCTGTCACAGGCCCCCTCCAGAGGCAAGTGTGTGACGCAGGGCCCAGCTGGAGGGTGGCACCTGGCCTGGCTGCAGCATGTGTGTGTGGTCACAGGCAGGGAGGCGAGAAGCTGAAATCAATCCAGGCAGCCTGGTGGCCAACCCAGGAGTTGAGTTAAGTGGATGGAGGAGTCCAGGTAAGGTAACGAGAAGGAAGCTGGGAAACCAGGTAGAGAAAGAAACAGACAAACAAAAGCCCAGCACCCCTTGGAAGGCAGAGCCTTCTGACAGAGGAGGGAGAGCTTTCTAATGAGTTTGGCGTGTTAAAGGGAAAACTTACTTCGGAGCTCCTTTGGGTGCCTTTGGAGGAAGTTCCTGAAAAGGTGGCAGATTTCAGTAGAGCCACTTCATGAGCTTTGGGTATACAAAGTAGTTTAGGGTCTGTGGGTAGAGGGTGGAGAAGTGAGGCGTTCTCAGGATGAAATTAACAGAAATCTAGAAGTTAGGGTGGAAATCTGGCAGCAGGGAGGGGAGAGGGTTCTCCAGGCTGGGAGAGGAGGTGACAGCAAAGTCTAACGAGCAGCCTGGCCAGTGAGAGATTTCCCAGGGCAGGAAGTGTCCGTCAGCTATTATGTCTAGGTGCTGACAAGTAAGATTGGATTGTAGCTTGTAGGCTGTGGTGTGATAAACTCTGCCTGCTACCCCAAAACCTTCAGGAAGGTCTAATCTGTAAGAGGCCTTTTAATATTAATAATTGAGAGAGAAACGAAGAACACTGGGGTGATGCGTAAAACAGAGCAAGGAACTGTCAGAGGGGAAGGAGATACCAGAAAGATGCTGTGTCCTCCCCAGGCATGGGGTGGCGTTTGAGCCATTCTTCTACATCTCTTAAAGGTGGAAATGCCCCGGTGGGTTGGAGGACTGGGGCTACCCAGCTGGCTGGGCCTCCGCACCAGATTACTGACCAGGACAAGGTTTGAAGCGGACAGCACTAGAGAAAGTTAAGCCTGGAGGAAATTTTTAAAACAGGTATCCGTGGCCTTTCGGAGAGGCGGCTGTCCTGGCACTGACCTGAGCGGGCCTTAGGCAAAATAGAGTAGAAAGGAGATTCCCAGAAATCCGGCCAGAGAATGAGCCAATGCTGTAAGGTTGTGGACGCAGATTGAAGAGGAGCGAAGGAGGGCAGCTCTGTGTATGGGCTGAGAAAGTGGGACAGAGAGGGTCCATCCAGGACAAACATGCCGGAGGTGCTAAAGGAGAGAGGGCTGGTGAGAGACGCTGCAGGAATGAACAAGCAACCTCTCTGCATCTGTCCTTGGGGCTGAGCCAACTTGGATTTAACTTTGTTCTCCTCCGGCTGATGGAACAAACACCCAGTGAACTCTACCTGGCCGCGCTCTGTATTGTTGGAATCCCCAGACCCTTCGGCAAAGCTCAGTTCCTGGCAGAACTGCTGCTGGAAGCCCAGGCAACAAACTCCCTCATCTCCACCCGCAATTAGCCTCTGAGTTCTGCAAATTCTACTTCACAAATAGCTCATGTCCTCCTTTTCCTCCTAATGCTCCTTTCTTTGCCGCTTCCTTGTAGGTCTGTTGTCACAGAGCCTGATGCTCTGTCCTTGCTTTGGGTTAGGTCTCAGACCTCCCTTCAGGGGCTGGGCACATGCCAGCAGGTGCAGCTTGTGTGCATGTTAAGAGAATAGTTTCCAGCTAAGAGCCAAACCCTTGCATTCTGTGCTGCTCCCACTCCCATTCTCTGGCTTCTAGGATAGTTCCTTTTCCTTAAAAAAGCATGCCCACTGCAATTTCACACTCATATTTAAGTGTACAAGTAAAATTTGCCAAGATGGGAGAACTGGGGCATCTTTCAATATGTGCTGGGACCTCACAAGTACTATTGCTCTATTCTGTAGCTTTTCCTGGATCTGGGGACGGAAGCCAACCTGCTCCACCACAGTGGATAGCATGGCTATCTCTGAAGCTCTGGGCGTCCCTTCCAGGGGCTGCTTCTCTTCTCCATCTTCTTCCTCTCTTCTAGTCCTCTCCTCCCCCTCTAAGTCATCATTTATTAGTATTTTCTACAATGTCAGGCACGGTAATAGGCTCTGAATATAACTTATTGCAGTTAATTCTCACTGCCACCCTCTGAGATAGGTACCAGCATCTCCATTTTGCATCACTTAAGAGACTTACTGGCCGGGCGCGGTGGCTCACCCCTGTAATCCTAGCACTCTGGGAGGCCGAGGCGGGTGGATCACTCGAGGTCAGGAGTTCGAGACCAGCCTGAGCAAGAGCGAGACCCCGTCTCTACTAAAAAAATAGAAAGAAATTATCTGGCCAACTAAAATATATATAGAAAAAATTAGCCGGGCATGGTGGCGCATGCCTGTAGTCCCAGCTACTCGGGAGGCTGAGGCAGTAGGATCGCTTAAGCCCAGGAGTTTGAGGTTGCTGTGAGCTAGGCTGACACCATGGCACTCACTCTAGCCCGGGCAACAAAGTGACACTCTGTCTCAAAAAAAAAAAAAAGAGAGAGAGACTTAACTTATCCAAGGCCCCAAGGCTAGGGAGCAGCAGTTCCTTTGGATTCCAAAGCCGACTCTTTCTGCCATGCTGGGCTGTCTCTCGCTTGGGCCGGGTTCATCAGCCAGGCCCTTGTCCTTACTCCCTGCAGCCTCTCCATAAAGCCCCTCTGGTTGGCTGCTTCTGTTGGTCCCGTCCCTGAGTTCAGATCTGTTAGATCAAGTTCCTTTCACATTCCTGGTTTTCCTTATTAAAAACCTTGATTGCTTTCTACCAGACAATATATGTATTATGGTCCTTACCAAATTTTACTTTGATTCTCTCTGTCTTCACTGCTGTGCTATCAGCTAGGAGAACAGGGGCCATGTCTGACTCATCTGTGTTACCTTCAGAATGCTTTATCCAGACTGGGGCATAGAGACATTCAGTTGATGTTTTTGAGTAAAGGGTGACAGCAGAGTATAGAGAATGGGCTCCACAGTCAAATGGTCCTGGGTCCAATTCTACTCCATCATGTCCAGCTCTGTGACCTTGAGCAAGAAGCTCACCTTTCTGAACCTTAGCTTCTAAAGTGAGGAAATAATAGCACCTGCTCAATATAGCATGAGGATTATGTAAGAAACGCACATAAAGAAATTAGCATGCTGCCATAACAAAGTAAATGTTAATCAGACGTTGGCAATTATTGTTGTTGGTGTTGGTGATGGTGGTGAGTGATTGCGTCCTTCCTGGACCCTTTGAGACCACCCGGCACAGCTGCCAAACCTCCCAGGCCTGTTAGTGGCCATCCTTGAGACCTGTCCAATTGTTTCCACCTTGCTCTCACCCTGACCCCATTCCTCTAGTTGTGATCTCTGGTCTCTGCATCCAGCCTTTTGATTCCAATCTTGCCTCTGCCCTTTGCATGCGGATGTTATGTTTGGTCTCCTGGTGTTTGACTTGTGGATGCTCCATCATGGTTTTGGGTCTTTGGTTCTTCTCAAAGTCTGGGGTGTGATCCTGTCCTAGTTCCGATCAAAGGCCAATCAGCCTTATCTCTTTCCATCTTCTGTTCACACCCCTCCCACTGAGTAAGGGAAAGAAGGAGGAAATAAGGGCAGGTGGCAGAGAAGGAGGAAGAAGGGAGAAAAGCAAAGAAGAAGAAAGGGCTTAAGTTAGGCTCTCCTAACTCTTCTCTGGACTCTTTCACCAGTGCGTGAAATTGTATTGCTACTTTTAACCACCATCCATGAGGTCACTGGAATAACAGTAATAACTAGCATGTGTTAATCATGTATCATGTGACACGTACAATTCAAAGCACTTCACATACAGTAACTCATTTAATCCTCAGTACCAACATAGGAAGTAAGTACCATATTATAGTAATCTCGTTTTGAAGGTGAAGAAGCCAATACGCGCTTGCCCATGTGCTCGAGCAACCTGTTGGGGGACAGCTGGCACAGTAGCACCGCCGGGATTCCCACTGGAACAGCCACTGGAGACCAAGCCCAGCTGCTGTTTTTACATTACTGTGAGCAGATCCTTCAACTGAGGTATAGGCCATTTTGAGGCAACCTATTCAGGTTTGGCTACATCCTGGGCCTAGCGGATTTGGGCTGGGATCAATATTTGTGCTAAGGTGTCACCCTAGACCTTTGAACAAATTTTCCCCTAGAGGGCAGCCGAAATCTGAGAGACCCTAGAGCCTGGAGGCAGGATCAAGAGGCCCTTCCACCTTCCTCACACACACACACACACACACACACACACACACACACACACACACACACGACAGCGAGTCCCCCCAGGTCAGGAACACCCACCTAGCACTGTGCCCAACCCAACACATGCTTTGACCACATGACATTATTTATATGGCTCTCTCCGGGTTGTACTAAGGATTTAACAAAATAATACTTGTGAACAATGTCTCTTAAAATGTTAGGTGACTTTCAAATAAAATCATTACTGTTATTTGTATCTCAAAAAATCCGACTATTTGAGGGGCTATTGAAGAATTTTGACACCACTGGGAAAGGTAAGTGGGAAGAAAAGCTGTTCCACCTGCTCCTTCTGGCTGGACAGGGGCAGTCACGCAGAGTTTCTTTGTAAGGGGCTAAATTGTATTTGAAGACCTTGATATAGTCGAAATTCTGCCCTTTTTGCTCAGACTGTGTGGAGAAAGAATAGCCTGCGGGTCCCCCCTTTGCCCCTCACCCCCGATTTGCATCAGAGCCGTGTCTGGGGCCTGGGTGCTCATTCTTCGACTTTGGTCTATAAACAAACCCGTACGACTGAGTAGCCAGTATGGGTGTTTGTCCAGAGCAGTTGAGGAAACATTCCCAGCCCGGGGGACACAGCTGCGGAGATTGTCAGAACAATCTAGGCTTCTAAGAAAAGGCCAGGCTTAGCCTAGCAAACATGGCCCCAGCCTGGGCTTGACCTCCGGATGCCACGTGTCACCTTCGGTGGGAAAATAAATAGTCTTCTTGTCTGGAATGCATGCCCCTTCTCTTGTGGAACATGGGAAACAGCCGGCAATTGTGTGGGAGGAAAAGCCCGTCTGCAAGCTGTCCTCAGAGCATGTGGACAGGCCTGCTTCCCGTTGGCAGGTCAATACTGCCATTGTCTCCCCCGATGGGTAACGCTTGTCACTCAGCCTCCCAAGATGTAGGCTCTAGATTTCAGGATGGGCCAGGACCGGTGTCCACACGATTTTGTAAAGTGGGGAAAGGCAAAGGGATGCAGGTTGATTAGAGGAATCTTGGTGCTGCTCGGCTTGTAGGAAGGCTACAGACACGTGGAGAATCCAGGTCAGGACAGTGTGATGCTCACTTTTAGGCAGTGGCTGCCGAGACTTGCCTGGTGTCCTCAGAGGTGCATAGAAAATGCAGAGCCTTGAGGTGGGCGTGGGAAGCTGGCCCGGGTGGTAGTGAGTTTGCCAAGCAGGCACTGAGGGAGGCCACAACCTTCTTACCATAGTCGTACATCTAAACCTCCAGGACTACAAGAGGAAGCAAACAGCTTTCATCTGCAGAACTAAATTTAATTGGTTGATAATGGCTGCCAGGATTTATTGTATCACAAAGTGTCCTGACACTGGGTTCAAGCACAGTGGGAAAGAGTGGTACAATGGATTAGTAATGCCTGCCATAGGTCCAGTGGTGAAGGGTTGGGAGTGTAGCAGGTGTGCCCGTCTCTGCCATCCCATCTCCAGTCCCCTTACACATACGTCCCAGGGGCTGTCAGCCTCTCTCCTTCCCTGGATCCCTCCCAGGGCTGACTACTGTCTACCTTCAGCCACCTTATCCCCACCAGTGAAAATGTTTTCCATCACTCAAGCAAGAAACCTAGAGCTTATCAAGAATTTCTTTTCCATTTCCCCCCAGATATGGGTAATTTGCAAATCCTTCCAGTTCCTTCTCAGGATCTTTCTAATCCACCCTCCTCCTTCCCTATCTGCATAACCTTTGTCTTAGCTCATCTTCACCTCGATGAGTACAGCAGCTGTCTAACAGGTCTACTTGACTTTGACCTCTTCCCATCCAGCTCTACATCCCCCCAATAACAGCCATCACACCCATCACAAGAGTGATCTCAGGAAACCTTATGTCAAGAAGGAGAAGCCCAGCACAGTGGCACATGCCTGTAGTCCTGGCTACTTGGGAGGCTAAGGCAGGAGGATCGATTGAGCCCAGGAGTTCAAGGCCAGCCTGGGCAACATAGTGAGACCCTGTCTCTAAAATAAATAAATAAATACATAAATAAATAAGAATTAGAGTCTCTCATGGAAGTAGAGAGTAGAATGGTGGTTACCAGAGGCTGGGAAGGGAAGCGGGGTGGGAATGGATAAAGAGAAGTTGTTAATGGATACACAAATACAGTTAGATAAAAGGAATAAGTCCTAGTGTTACATAGTACAGTAGAGAAATTATAGTTTCCTATACTTTATTGTATATTTCAAAATAGCTAGAAGAATCGTAATGTTCCCAACACAAAGAAAAAATAAATGTTTGAGGTGATGGATATCCCAATTACCCTGATTTGATCATTACATATTGTCTACATATAGCAAAATCTCACAGCTACCCCCCAAATATGCATCACTATGATATATCAATAAAAAAAATAAACCCAAAGGTTTGAATACTGGGTCATTCAACTTTTACTAGCTGGTTCTCCTAACGTGTGGAAAAAAAAAATTAGAGGCTCCAAGAGCCTCGGTACAGAGAAGAAGGACTCTTCAAATGGCGAAAGAGCTATCCACGAAGGCTCCAGGCAAATCATAACTTCTTGGCATCCCAGTGGCTAAAATTCAAGTAAGATAGTTCTCTAGTTTCTTTGCTCTCTGCTTTGCCACTCTCTCTGCCACACACATACACACACACACACACACACACACACACACACATTTACCTTGTTAACTGATCTCCTAAATACCTTCCAAAGGATCCTTATTCAAATACGTGGAGTAAAGAGTTCAAAGACCTTTTTTATTCTTTAAGCTCTGAATTCTAAGAAAGTTAATAATTTTCTCTTGTTCTTCCAATAGCCTCTTTGTCTGTTCTGGTCATTTTGCTCCTGTGTTCAGGGGAGTCAGGCGCCCAGAGGACAGAGAGCTAGAGGTGGATCCAGAGGACCCCTGGCAATGGGTGGTCGGCAAGACAGAGCGGCTCACAGGGGCACTTCTTTTCTTGGAGAGCCAGCCCTCAGCAGGGGCTCTGCCCTGGCCAACAGAGAGCAGTTATAATTTGTTCCAACCACTACAAGGGGATAATTTATTCCCTGGAGCAGTGGGACGGGCTTTAGTGGCATAAAAGAGGAACAATCGCATTTTGTAATAAACCCAGCAGATGCCCTTGCCCGAGAGGAAGGAAAGTTGAATGACTCAGACATTAAACTGTCAGACTGTGACTGGAGACAGGTCACATGAAGATAACCCTTGCATAGGGCCAGGTTCTCAGATGCTGGGGAAGCCTTGAGCCGCCTACTGGTGAAGGACAAATAGGACAGTTTCCAGAGAGATGTGGGGAGAGAGCCAGGGAGCCAATACGCTGCTTTTAATGGCAAAATCCAAGGTGCTGACTTTTGTTTTAGCTCACAGGCATGGAACACAGTGTCTTTGTGTTGCACATGGCAGGGAGAGTAATAATTATCTTTAGGGATTTCAATGGACTTATTATCTGTTTTGATCATTTGGCTCCAGAAGCTCTAGAAGCATCCTGAGGCAGGAGGAGAGAGAGACAGAAATACAGACACCAGGAAATGCCTACGAAATGATATGCCCAGGAGGGTGTGGGTAAAGATCGGAAGCAGGGAGATCCGTTAGAAGGCATTGTCAGTGCTTTTTCTAGGTAAAAGTTGAGTGGATTTTTGAAATAATTAAAAGTTAACATTTAAACAGAAGAAATATTTTTACTCTTTTTTAAAGGAAATTCTTTTACTATTCTTCAGGGAAAACTTCCCCCTCCCCTGAGACTGGATTAGATGAGCCTATTATGCAAACTCATTGCCTCCTGTACCTGCTCTTGAAGGCACGTCTCATAATTTTTAATCATACATCTATATTTTTCCTCATGTATTTCCTGTCTATTCTCCCACTAGGCTATAAATTCTGAGTGTGCACAACCAGGTTGGCTTTTCCCCCTGCGTTCTCCACAGCACGTGGCACTTGCATTTAAACATCTAAACTCAAAGAGACTGGTAGTGATGATGGACCGTAAGGTGGATAGGGAGGAAGAGGAGCAGTAAGAGTGAAAATGCGAGGGTCTATAGATGAAAGGGCCAAATGAGGATGAAGAAAGATCACAGTCCGGGTTCTAGAAGGTTGGCAGGAGGTGATAGGAGGCATAGAATTGAGATTGATTTTAAGAGAAGGTGTAGCTATTGATGATGGCAAGATCCATATAAGAGTATCCCTTGGGAATTGGAAGCTGATCTGGGGTGGAGAAATTAATCATGGAAGGACAGGAGCTGAACAACTGAGGCCAGTTGTTGGTTGCATCTTCTCCGTAGCTGCTGATATTGACAAAATTATTGCTAAGTCAGTGAATGATGGGGTTACAGGGAGATCAGTGGATGACAATAACCAGGAGAGGTAGCAGTTGGCATAGTCTGATGGTATATGTTTCCTTCATCCATTTTTTCCAGCAAATATTTACTAAGTGCATACTATTTATGGAGCCTGATGCAGGTTATGAGTAATACAAATGAAGTAAACTATTATCCCTCCTTCAGGGAGCTTATATTTACTACCTATAAGTGTAAGTAATGTTGAAAGGCATTTATAGATTCAAGCATTATTGATGATCTTAGCCTGTGCCAAGCATAATGCTAGGGCTTTCAGGATACAAAGACTCACAGATCTTGCCTTCAAGAAATTTATCATATAGGGGGAAGAGGCAAACGACAACATAGAAAATTGCAGCCCAGCCAGATAAATGTGACTATTGAGGTGTACACATGACATCCAGGAGGAAGTATTCTAGTTGAGACTCAGGAAAGGGGATCAGAAAAGATTTCCTAGAAGAGAATATGCCTGATTTCAATTTTGAAGAAAGAGTAGAGGGAAGGGGCAGGTGAGAAGCAGACTAGAGATTGTTCCTGGCAGAGGAAATTGTGAGAGGAAGGGTGACAAATTCCGAGACCTATAAAAAATTCTGTGTGATGGGACCTGAGGGGAGGTGTGAGGAGTGACAGAAGATGAAACTCGAAAGGAAAGCAGGTGGTGGATCATGAAGATTTTTTTGACAGGCTAAGGGCTTGGGACTTCATCCTGTAGAATACTGGGAAACCATGAAGTAGAGGAATGCCATGTGTCTGAAATACTAATAACAAATGATGGAAACAAAGAAACTCAACTCAAACTACCTTAAGCAAAAACATGACTTTAATGTTCACGTCGCTAAAAAGTGCGAGGGTAAAGCTGGCTTCCGTCAAATCTGGATAGAGACCTTAAATTATGTTATCAGGACAGTCCTTCTGCATCTCTAGGTTCTGCTCTCCTGAATGTTGGTTTCATGCTCCAGCTCTCTGAGGTGGTGGTTCTGAGTCTGTATCTACCCAGGGTTAAATCTAGTGGAATGAGTTTTCTCCCTGGAAGTTCTCACTGGAGTCCCAGGACTCTTTCTGGTTAGACCTACTTGTGGCCGGGCTGGTCTGTGCTCTGCCTTTTTAACCAGGGTGGTACCCCATTCAAACACCCCACATGGCGGGGAGGGGAAAGGTGGTTCCCCCACATTAGGGTATTGTCACCAGATTAGGGTTAATGAACATGGAACAGGTAATAACAACAAATGTGTGCTTCAGTTTTAAGAAAGATCGCTCTTGGTAACTATGCAGAAAATGAATTTGGCAGGGACACCTGGAGGCAGGGATACTCATTAGTCAGGTGGTCCCAGCCAGATAAGAGGTGCCAAGGACATAAACTAAGGTAGTGGAAACATGCATAATTTTTAGTTAAAAGCAATAGAATTTGGAGGATGGATGTGTGTCAAGGGGAAATGAGGAGTCAAGGGTGACCCCCAGGTTTCTGGCTCAGACGACTGGGTAGTGCCATTCAGTGGCACTGCTGGAAGAAAAGCAGTTTGGGGGGGGTTGAGATTAATAAGTTTAGTCTGGGCATCTTCAGTTTAAGATGCCTGGGGAACACTCAAGTGGAGGTCCCCAATAGGCAGTTAGATTTAAGAGTCTGGAAGTTGAGAAAGAAGTCTGAACTGGAAATACGGATTCTAGTGTCTTCAGGTTATAGATGAAAATGGAATCGATGGGTTGAGGGGTGGGGAATTAGATAACCCAGGATAGGTGTATAAAGTAAGAAGGAAAGGGGAGTTCAGGAAAGAATCCCAAGCCTGCCAGAATTTACCAAAGAGATGTGTTGTAAACTCACATCAAGCGTCATCAAGAAAGGCAAGAGTGAGGCCGAAGTGCCTGGAAGCTGCTGTGTAGAGGAAAGAGGATGCCCACTTCTCATCCCGTGCCCTGAGAACAAGGTGGACACACTCAGAGGGAGCGTGACAGGCAGCACCTTCAAGGGCGAACAAGCTTCAGTGAAGGCATGAGGGCGAAGGGAATAAATACATTGTGACAATGTTGCAAGAAAGCCGGTTTGTTAATTCTAGAGTGCGGGGGTTCTAGGGCACAGAATGGAAACATTTTGAGGGAAAAGAGTAGAGTACAGGGAGATGAGGCCACAGAATAGGACTGGTGGCTGCAGGGGCTTGAGCCAAGGATGATGGGGATGTGGGCAGGTGGGGATAGGTGTGGTCGAGGCTCTCCGTAAGATGCTGCCAGATAATATCACTCCCCTGATGCGACTCTCCGGTGGCCTCCCACCATTCCTGGAATAAAATGCAGCTCCATGCTCTGGCCTTCTCAACCCCCTGGTCTGGTCCCTGACCACCTAACTCCATGCCCAGGCCCTCCCACCCTCGTCCTCCACACCAGCACACAGCATTCTTCCCGAGCCTGCAAAACCCCAGGTATGCTCCCATCTCTGGGCTTTTGCGTCAGCTGTTCCTTCTGCCTGTGATCCTCTTCCCTTAACCATACTGGCTCCTTCAATTCATTCGGGTTTCAGTCCAAATGTCACTTTCTTCCCCCGCCTCCACAAGTCACCTTCTTTCCTTTTACCCCACTTTGCTTCCTTCGCAGCATTTTCTGCTCTCCGAGATGCTCTCATTGTTTACGTCCCCTTCCTCTCCACCAGAGCGTAAGGCCCAAGAGGTCGTAGACCTTTCTCTGTCTGTTCATCATGTGATCTCCAGCATCTGGAAGAGTCTGGCACAAAGTAGGTGCTTCATAAATATTTACCAACTAACAAACGGACTGAATAAATGAATATTTAAAGTTGCAACCTCCTCTGTAGGCTCTGGATAGAGCCATGCTCCGATTCCTTTGAGCCTTTAGAAATAAACAGGTCGACATACTGTGAATTGAGTAGTCACTCAAGTTTATTCAAACAAGACATTTTTCTCTGATGTAAATTATTCTGAATAGCATACAGGATTTCCAAAAGACCAAACTTTGCTTATGAAAGAAAGTATATTAAAAGGTGGTTTCCCAAACAACAAACCTATTTAAATAAAATATGGCAAACAATGGTCCACCCCATAAATAGGTTTCCATAGGAGCCATTTATCGCACAAAACAAAAAGCCACCTACTCTTACCTAAAATATTTTTTGTCATTTTAATTTTAAATAAAAATTTTATAGTGCCACATTCTCAGGCACTTTTGAAGTTTAATGAGATAACACTGCATTTGACAAAGACCATCAGAGTCTACATTCTATTTTTGTCGTAACACTGTATTTCCTAAAATAGAACTTTTAAGAGGAGTAGAGTGGGGCACAAGCCCCTGAGTAAGTTTTCTTAGAAAACCAAGAATGTGGGAAGAGATAGAGCCATGAACTAGAAGAGGGACATTAACGTTTTCCAAATTGTGTTTCAAAGAAGGCTAGCGTTCCTTAGCTAGAACAACAAGCAACAAAATCTGGGTGGGCGTGGGAGAGGGTAGGATTCTGTCAAAATAAATCTGGTCGTGTAGGTATTAAATTAACTTAAACATGCTTCTTTACTGCAGGACTTCCACGCATTTGGAGATTTTCCTGAGCTGGGAGGTGAGCAAACATATCGTTCTTTTGATCTTAACACTTCCCTAAGAAACAGCTACTAACATGGGTCATGGTGTCAGTGGCAGTTGCATGATTCTTTGATTCATGATTCTCTGACTCAGCTTCGATATACTGGAGCATCAGGGTGGAGCAGCCGGGTGTGGAAGTGGTAAGAAATGAGTCGGTAAACACCGAGGAGGGAAGCCGAACAGCAAGGCAAAGGCATAGCTTCAATGACCTGTTACCTTGAAGGACACAGGCTGCAACAGTTGAGGTGGGAATGTGGGAAGTGCCGGGATTTTAAGCAGAATTCGTGCTAGCTAAGCCAACCCACAGGACAAAGGCTCTCCAGCCTTCTTCCTCTGCTCCCTTTAATTTGTTTGGCTAGAAGCCAACTCTGACACAGCGTTTCCTAAGGGCTGGAGTCATCCTCTGCATTCTATTTGCTTTAAAGCTTATTACTGCTTTTCTGTTGATTAGCATAAATTTAGGTAGGAAAGAGCCTTTCCTTTCCCCTTCCTACAATTCTAGAACTAAGACTTTCAGAGAGGCTAAGTATCAGCTTGGTACTATAAAATATAAGCAACAATGCATATATATGATTAATATATTATTTTTGTTACAACAAAGAATTTCTTAAAAATTCTGCATGGCCCATAGGTCTTCTGGATACCGACTGAAAGTACGCCAGTTAACAAGCCATATCGACTGGAAGTACGCCAGTTAACAAGCCACAGCCACTCCTGTGACTTGAGTGTGGCTGTGTCTGGGGAAAAAGGCACCATCTTGCTGCTGGTGCCTCTGACAGGCCCTCTTTGAAGGGCCTGCAAAATCATAGACGTTGGTCTTGTGGGCTCCCAATAAACCATGGAGAGAAAATAAGACAATTATATATTGCAAGGTAGAATATAAATTTCATGAGAGAAGGTCAAAAATGGTTCTATGTGGTTCTAAAGAAGAAGGAAATAAGTCATTGAGGAAAAGATGTAATCCGGAAAGGTTTCCAGGGCCTTGAAGGATAGAAATTACACCTTTGGGGTCAAAAGAGGGTGTAGGGAAGAGGCATTGGGTCAGACGGTTCCTGTGTCATGGCACCAGGTGGGATGAACTCTACCCTGTCAGGACAGATAAGGGTAGCGGGGCCGCAGAGTGTGGCGTGGTTGTAGTGGTGCGGAATTGCGAGAGTTCCCAGGCACCTGTTCTTCACTTGATTGCAGAGGAAGGCGACCACGACTGAAGACTGCTTTGACCTGTTGGACTTCAGAATAAGTCAAATCTGTGTTTGAACTCTGACCGCCTATGTGGCTTCAAACAAATTACATAACTTCTTGACCCTCCATTTCACCAGCTACAGAATGAGGATAGTAATACCTTTCAGAATCGCTGTAGAGAGTAAATGAAATTGGTAGTTAGAAGGTGTCAACCCAATGCCTGGCACACAGCAGGTGCACGATAATTCCCTTCTGCTTTAATAAAGGGCGCAGTAGAGTGGTTCATAGAAATTGGATTTTAAGATCCTGCTTTGACTTAAATAAAGAAAAACACATGTGTTAAGCACCTCTGGGTGGTATCCCACATACACACCCAGGAAAGGGTTTTTCAGGTACTGCTTAGGCATGCTTATTTTAAACTGTGTATTTGGATTATCAAGAAAAATGTTTTTTGATGCACCTGATGTCTCTCTACTCAAAATTACCAGTTTAATTTCTAGTATTTCTTTAGAGGTGGGGGAAGACTACAGTAGCCAAATAGGAAATGCAGACAAAGGTTTTTAAAAAATGTGGCTCAAAAATTATATTGCCAATCCTAAACGTGATAAGTCAAAAAAGTATAAAACACCATATATGAAAACTCAGCATATCATATGATGGTAAGCATAGTTGCTATGGGCCAAAAATAATTCAGAAAAAAAAATTGAATTCATTGTTTGAAAAAAGCGTAGGCTCAAGATTTGATTATATTACTAAAAAAAGAAAATAGTATATCATTACACAGATAAAGATGAGTAATAATCAAAAACTGTGCATTCTTTAATGTAGTGTTTGTTTTTCCAGAAGCTATTTCTAAATGAATGATATTTTATAATCGGAGGTGTATTACAATCTAGGAAATCCATTATTTTCTGGTTTGGGGCCAGATCACTTTTCTTTGTCATTAAATGCCTCTGTCCTATTCACTGACCCCACGCAGATCTATACCCATTTTGCATGACACCAGCCACCCGCTTGCATCAGAATCAATCTACTTCTTTCTCTCTGCAATTGCTCAAAGTTCAGTTTTCAACAAATAAAGCAGAGAGGGGCTGGCGGCGTGCAGGCCAATGGCAGTGAAGCAAGGTTGTGTTGAAAGACTTGGTGTGGCTGTGCTCTGTGTACCTCCCGTAGAGCTGGTCCTCTGCCCCTCCAGCCTCACCCCTTCCTGGAGCCCTGTCTGCTCCCATTACTGCCATCTGCAGCTTTCTGCCTGCTTCTCTCCTTTCTTCACTGAAATTTTGCATAGGTCATATATTCATGTCATGGCAGCTCCCCATTCATATTTTGTTGACTTGTCCAGTGTATTAAAATGGGGTTGTTTCAAATAAATTCTGGATTTCAGGCTTTTCTTTAAAAATGGAGAGATCTGGTAATACTGGGTGTGTGTTCCTTCATGGCAATAATTCACTGAATCTGAGGAGAGTTGGCCTCTTTCAGACAGGGGCACTTGACGTCCAGTGTGACGCAGTCCCCACCACTCCCTATTATTTTACACCCAACCCTCTGCCCTCATTTCAGTTACCAGCTGGACCTCTGTAGGGATCTGACTGTGACCTTATTCCACAGGCCCTCTTCTTGTGACAGCTCTCTGACCTCCATTCTATCCATGGATAGTTTATTTCTGCCATTGACCCTGGCATGATGTGTCCCTGTCTGGCTCAACCTGGGCCAGCTCTTGGCTTCCGGCCATCCTAGGCTTTGCCCTCGGACTCAATCTTGTGGGTCAGTCCTGCTTAGACTCTGTATTCCAGTACCTGGGCTGGAAGGTCAGCAGGAAGATCTGCCAGATGGAGCCCCAGATCTCCTGTTTGAGCACAAAAAATAAAAGTGGAAAAGACAGGTGTTCCGCTTGCCTCTAATAGATGCATTTTTCATTCCCTCGTCTTTTAAATCTGCATAAGGATGAAAGGCTGCTACGCTCTGTTCTCGTTTGACTCTCCCAGAGTTCTACATGGGATTTCATCGGTTCCAAAGGAAACATTACAGAAAAGACAGTTTTTCTATTTCCTTTCTTCATAATTAAAGTGCCCTTTTGCCAATAGTAAATCTATGGGAACTGAGTGATGAATCAAAGCCAGGTTGTTCTGAAGGGGGGTGGAAGCCCTGGCTCTTTCATTTATTTTTACTCTCACCTAATTAGACTTTTAAAAGGAAGCCAGAAGGAAGGAAAGAAAAAGGAAAGAAGGGTGGGGGAGAGACAACAGAGGATCAACCCTCACCCTCACCCTCTGAGCTCCTCCTCTCTGGCCGCCCCCAGAGATCTGTGGTAGACAAACCTCAGGTGCAAGGAGGAGGAGGAGATGGAACTGGTCTCACCCACCCACCTCCCTCTGCACCCATACTCTTCCTTACCCTCTAAGGTGCGGTGCCAGTGGCCAGACGTGGGCCTTACTGGGGGTGGGAAGAGGGCACAGCCACACTTAACGTGTGGAAAAGCAGGGCAGCGGTGGGTGCTGGACACGAGGCTGACTCCAAGTTAAGAACAAAGCGTGATAACTTGGTTTTGGGTCCCTTATTTTGGACTTCCAGGTACCTAAGCAGGTAAAAAGGTGATTGAGGATGGAAGGCAGAAGATCCTAACATTAGGAAATCCTAATGAGTTCCAGTTCCTGGACGTGTGTTGATTGACTAATGGGCTAATCCTCTGGTGACCCGTTCAGTAGGTAAAAGACGACCCAGGAGGCTTTATCTGTGATGCTCTTTTAAAAATTGCTTCAATCACCAGCCATTATAAAGCCCGTAATGCTCACTGGATATCCCTGACTGGATAGAATTGGCCTTATTTAAAGAAGCGAAGACAAAGAAGAAAACCTTTTCTCTTTTGATTTGTGAGCCCTGGGTTGCTCAAATGCTTCCCTTCAAAGATTATTTTTCCCATTTCATGCCCGTCGTTTTATTTTCTGCTACCTGCTTAGAAATAACCTTGTCTTTCTGCTATTTAGTTATATCACATAAATCCCTTCGCTATTTCTAAGAAGCCACAGAACTCTGCTCTGCCGGCCTTCCTCGAGAGCCCGAGCTCCGCCACCCGGCCCTGCGCTGCCACCGAGTCTGGCTTCGTGTGAGAAAAATTAACGAGCTTTCTCCTGTTGAGGAGTTGGATGGAATTTGTAAAATGGGATTTAATTGGGGCTGAATAAACTCTGCTTTAAAATTCCTCACGCATCAGCCTCTGCTCATGGGTGACAACAGTCTGCATTTGCTCTGAGTTGTAACAGAATCCTAGTCCCGCTGCCCGGTGCCACCGAGAGGGAGGGCAGCCATGGGGACCCCCATGTCGCCTTTCGGAGCCGTCAGTCACTTGGCTGCTCAGCTCGGCGCCACCCTGGGAGAAGCTCCAAACCTAGAGCCCTGCCTGACAAAGGAAACCGAAACGACAAGGGAGCCCAGACAGAACTTTTGGGCAGAATTAGAAGCTTTCATTTAATGAGGAGGCTGTTCTGGTTAATGGCAGCATAATGCCCATCGACTCATGCTGCCCTGATGTGACCTTGGAAAACAGGGTGCTACCATTTGATACAGACAGAGGAAGCAAAATTAGACCTCTGATTACTGAACATCTGAGAGAGCTTAGCAGGAAAGCTTGTCTCTGACCCGGAGCTTCGCCATTACATAGGGGCTCTTCAAAGGCCACAGATGCTGTTGCTCTTGGGAGGGACAGGGGAGGTTTGATCTTTGGGGTGAGACTGAGGAATGGGAGGGGGGTCACGACTAAGCCCTGGAGGGTTATTTGTATGTAGACCCCTGAAACAGGGTAGGGAGGTGGGCGGTTGCCTGGATGACAGCATCTTCCTCTCTCCACTATGGAAATGGAAGGCAGGTCTAGAAACGGGATGTAAATAGCTTTTACCTCCTGTGCCAACCCGGCCCATTGGTAGTGGCTGCCTGGAAGGCTGTATAGAGAATTTCAGTTCTCTGTCTAGGTTCCGAGGAGGAAAAGGTGCTGCTATTGATTAGTAACTGTATGGTGTGATCTGGGTTGGAGAGAAGGCTTGCTTCCATCCTGCAGATGGTGAGTTAGGAAATTGGGGGTGATAGCCAATGAGCCGGTTGCCTTCAGAGACGGTACTAATAACATGATACATCAGATTCTCATGATATGGTCCTAGCAGGTTCTCCAGCAATGTGCTCCACCCAACCCCCAGCTCCCACTTTACACACTGGTCACGGTTCCCTGAACGCAGCCTTGGGCAGACAGGAAATCCATGGCAAAGACCCTTGGGGCTCTGCTCCTTCCAGGGCCGGGGCAGAGGTCTTGGCGGCACACTGTAGATGCTGGAGACCCAGGTGATTGGGGCTGCAGACCCCACAGAAAGAAGCACACGAGGGGGTGCCAGTGGGGGTGGCCCAGTGGCAGTGACACACCATGAGCCATGTTTGGCCAGGGCCCGCAAGCCTTCAGACCAGGAAGAACACCAGGAGAAAAGGGTTACTGGGCCATGGTGAGGCCCAGCCCTAACTGTCATTTAAGAAACACCAGTCAGGAAGGGAAGGGGCCAAATGGAAGTTTCCTTGGTGAAGGAAGAACTCAGGTATTAACATTTCCCTGAGCTGTGCCCAGCTAGAGGGGTGTGGGACCCACAGACTTGCAGTGTAGAGGGGGCATGAAGGGTTGGTCCTCAACCAGAAGTGGGGTGAGGCTCTGCAGTCCACATGTGAGCTGTGCGGCCCACAGACACGGCATTTAAACTCAGTTTCAGTTTCCTCATCTGTAAAACGGGAACAATAAGTCCAATGTCACAGAGTCACCGTCTATTTATTTATTCCTTCATTAAACATTTACTGTGTGTCTGCCAAGTGCCGGGCCCTGAGATAGCTGCGGGATGACCAGACACAGTGCCTACCCTCCAGGCTCTCACTATGCAGCCGGGAAGGTGGGCACAAAAACAGAAAGTCAGAGCAAAAAGGGGATGCTGGCCAGCTCTTCCTGTTTTATGTGTACATTTTCTAGTCCCCAGTTACATGGGGACAGTGATTGGAAAGGACACTAACACGGAGCCTGGAACATAGTTGGCATTTGAGAAATAGTGGGTGACTCTGAATCTGAGAAAAGCAACCCAAAGGAGGCATGGAAGTTAGTGGGGTGCAGGGAGAAATACAGGGAGACATTTGCCCAAGCTGCCTTAGGTAAAGGCTTTTGGAGCTCATGCTTGTCTGTGAGCCCCCAGCCGCACTGGCATGAGCTCGGAGCTGTCTCTCCAGGACTCCGCCGGCAGCTCAGGGCCCCGGAGCCATCTCCCTGGCTCACTCACAAAAAGAGCAGCTCAGGTCTTTTCCCAGAGCCCTCCAATTTGCCATTCTGCATATGTTTTGCTCTTCTCTCTCGTTTGACAATATTCTCCAGACAGAGTCCTGCTAGGTGTATGTTCGGGTGTGACACCTGATGCGATGCAATACCCGAGCTGAACCTGCGAGTGGTAGGTCTCCCTTCCAACCACTGCTCTGCTGCTCTCATCGACCCAAGATGCAAAATAACCAAATGACATGGAAATAGCAGGGAAAGCATTCAGATTATCAATTCAGAAATTCAGGCAGGTAATTCAACCTCTTCACTGGTAGAAAGAACAATACTTAGTGTCTTTAACGCCTACTAAATGCATATGAAACAACTTTGCCAATAGGTGGATAATCAAATTGTTCTGAATAATCCAATCCAGTGTTTTCCTGCTTCTTCTTCATGCTAATTTATTCTGACATGGCTTTTCAATAATGAAAATCTGTTCTTGCAGAATCCATTTCATCGAGATTTTCCATATTAAAATGGAGACGGAAGTGTCATGGAGAATTAGATTACTTGTCCTCATTCCAGTGCTTGGTGTTCCTGGGGAGGGGCCTTTGTCTCTCAGTGGGTAACCAGATGGCATTAATTTGAGTGAAGCGAGCGTACCTTCCTTAGCGGACCAGGCAATTGTTTTTATAGTGTCGTTTCCATCTAATCGAAGTCTCTTGGCCACACAGACTTAATTTGCTCCTTTCCTCATGAAATTTGTTAATTTTCAAAGCGTTTTCAGCCCTAATCATTCCCACCAGGGTGAAAAACTAGTGTAAACAAATGCCTCAGTGACTAGAACATGTGTTGGTGTCTCGCTCTGGAAAAATACTTTCTGGGCACACCAAATCTTTAGCACCAGAAACAAAAGGACACATCGATAAATAAACAATCTGGCAGTGCCCACTGGGCACAGGTCCCATGCGAGGGCTGGAGGTAATGCAGAGAACATGGCACAATTCCAGTCTTCTGGGAGCAACGATCCAGTGTGGAGGTCCTCAAACTTCAGTGTGCGTAAGAAACACCGGGGGAATGTGTGAAAAGTGTGGGTCTCTGGGGTGCACTCTTAGGGATTCTGAACCAGTGGGCATCCTGGAGATGTTAGTTGCTGAAAGAAATGTCTGGGTTGCACCCTTCATGAATTACCTCAGGTAGTTTATCTCATGTAATAGTATGGGGTTGGCATCAACCTCCCTCCCTTCCTGGGAATATCTCATTTCCCACACTCCTGGGAATGTCTTAAATATGAGACAGGTGCTATTTCTAAAAGTTTTGTAAACAGCGTTTAATGCACATCAAAAGATATCAGCTTGGTTCTGCTATAGAGAGTAGGCATCTCACTGACCCCCAAGTTATTGATCTTATTCATTTTATCTAGTGGAACATTAGTTTTCACTGAATCTACAGCACCACATTCTAAACTCTCATATAGGGTTATATTAATTTACCTCTTCTAGGATCTGTTTCTAGATTAAAAAATAATAACAATATCAACAACAATAATGACAATAAGACATATTAACTGACAACTTAATGAGATGCCAGTAAGCACTTTGCATGTTCTGTCTCATCTATTTTTTAATTTTAATTTTTATTTTTTTTTACACATTTAAGGTTCTGTCTCATTTAATTCTCACCTATGAGACATATGCTGTTTTTATCCCTCATCTTGTAGATGAGAAGCTGGGTTCCCCCAGCTCCATGTGGGGGTGGACGGCAGGCCAGGCCCTCTAGGATTTCTGGGGATCTTCTACCTAGGGTGACCAGGCATCCTGGTTTGCACAAACAGGGCAGAGTGGGGTTCCTGGGACTCAGAGCATTCAGCTTTAGAACTAGGAAAACTCAGATGAGTTAGTCACCCTCTTGCTGCCTGAGATTTGGGGAGGACACCAAAATCCAAAGAAAGAATGGGTCCAAATTCTGAATGGAAAGATGAATCCTAAGAGCTGAAGAGAGAGTCCAAATGGTTCATCTGAACCAAGAGATGAGGCGCAGCCAGAGCCGTGGCGCAGATGTTCAGGCCAGGGGCGTGAATGTGAGAACGCAGGGTTTGAACACTTGGGTGTGGTCTGGGACAACTGCTTAGAACAAGCGGACTGTCCTTGCCAGCTGGAGCTGGGTACCTGGTGGGTCAGCCATATTTAGAAGGCCAGATATGAGGCAGACATCTCCATTTTCCTCCTGTCTACTTCCCTTAGACGGGGGGGTCCTGATGCTTCCTCAGAAATGCCTGTTGCACCACATTGTGCTCCAGGGCATGCTGGTGTCCTGCCCAGTCCCACCTCTAAACCCCACCTCTCTGGTCTCTCGAGAAAAGCAGTGACAAGAGTAGCAGCTTAATTCGTGTTGGTGGGAGCACAGGACAAGCAGCTGCATGCTCTTTTTTCCAGTGGAACAGGGAGAGTTGTTGTCTTAGTCCATTTGTGCTGCTATAACAAAATACCTTAGACTTGGTGGCTTAAAAAAAAAACCAGAAATTTATTTGTCACAGTTCTAGAGGCTGAGAGATTCTGTGTCTGGTGAGGGTCCTCTTTCTGGTTCATAGATGACTGTCTTTTCACTGTAACCTCACATTGTGGAAGAGCTGAGAAATCTCTCCGGGGCCTCTTTTATAAAGGCATTAATCCCATTCATGAAGGCTCCACCCTCATCACCTAATCACCTTCCAAAGGCCTCACCTCCAAATACCCTCACCTTTGGGATTAGGATTTCAACATATGAATTTTGGGGAGACACATTCAGTCTAGCAGCTGTCACAGAGCCCCCTCGTTTGCACCACTGCACTGCACTCACCAAGTTTCAGGGGTAGAGAGAGCCTCTCCCATCACACTCTGCCCAGGGTGACAGGAGGCCTCAGGAATCCTGGATTTCAAAAAAGAGATGTCTGACGTCTTCACCCCTGGCTAGAGGATTTCTTGCTAGCAGCCTAAAGCTGCTGAGAATGCAAAAATCAAGGAGCAAACAGAGCTTAGAATAGGCTGTTGAGGCCAAAAAGCTGAGGAAGAGGGTCCTAGACGTTTTCAGAACCAAAGGGACCTGGAGCAGCCACGAGCAGAGTGTAACTTTGGAATCTGGAGGCCAAGGAGTCGAAAGCTGCAGTTTGGGATCCAAAGCAGCCAGGAGTGGTCCCGGGAGGTTGTCTGGACCAATGATCATTGCCTGCAGCTGGCTTTTGTGGCCAAGCACTAGGGGGAGGGAGCGAGGTGGGGTGGGCTGTGTGTTTAAAGAGTCAGGTAGGCCAGGAGTGATGGCTCACGCCTGTAATCCTAGCATTCTGGGAGGCTGAGGAGGGAGGATTGCTCAGGTCAGGAGTTCAAGACCAGCTTGAGCAAGAGGAAGACCCCGTCTCTACTAAAAAATAGAAAGAAATTAGCTGGACAACTAAAAATATATAGAAAAATTAGCCGAGCATGGTGGCACATGCCTGTAGTCCCAGCTACTCAGGAGGCTGAGGCAGTAGGATTGCTTGAGCAATCCTCAAAGGAGTTTGAGGTTGCTGTGAGCTAGGCTGATGCCACAGCACTCTAACCCAGGCAACAGAGTGAGACTGTCTCAAAAAATAAAAATAAAAAAGAGGTAAATGTAGTAGAAGAGACACGATTCCCTGAGGTGGTGGAGAATGAGTTCTCCTTCACTGGTTGCTGCCCTGGTGTCCCTCCTGCCTCCTTGCTGGCTCCCGCTCCACCCTCACTGGAACCATCCTCTACTTCCAGCCTCCAGCGCCTGCTTTCCTCCTCAACCAATCTGCAGGCACCTTTGCCTACATGCGTTCTGTATTTGTTTACTGCACACTGTTCCAGTTTCTACTGCTGTGGAACAAACCACCCAAAACTATGGTTTAAAACCACCACCATTTTATTGGCTCATGACTCAGTGAATCAGCTGGGCAATTTCTCTTGTCTGTTCTGGGATTTTTTTTTTTTTTTGGTGGGGATAATCTCTGTGGTTAGCTGGTGGCACGGCTGGGACTGTATGGTCTAGCATGGCTTTGTTCACATGCCCAGCAGGTGGCAGCCTGGTTAGTCTAGGGGACCTTCACAGGGCCGGCTCGTCTGTGCTCCACTGGGTCTCTCTTCCTTCAGGAGGCTAAGCTGGGATTTCTCACATGGTCACCAGAGAGTTCCCAGCAGCAGGTAGGGGTAAGCCTCAGTGCTCAGGTCTTCTAAAGCTTTATGTCCATTATGTTTGCTAACACCCCTTTGTCTAAATCAAGTCATGTGACCAAGCTCAGATTCAAGGGGAGGAGAAACAGACTCCACCCCTTGATTGGGAGGAGCTACAAAGGATTTGTGCTCATTTTCTGCAGTTTACCCCACCTACTGTATGCCAGGCATTGTTCTAGGCACTGAGATAGCATTGTGCAGAAAACAGGCCCCAGTTCCTGCCTTGTTCTGTACAACTGCAGCAATATATGGGAACTATATAGATATTCTGTCATTGCTATCATCTAGTACCTATAGTTAAAGTAAATATAGGGAAAGACAATGTAGAGTGGGCTTTCTGTCTGTTCTGTGTTGTAATGATAACATTTTTTGGATTTTTTTCCCTTTAAATCTTTTTGTAAATCACTTCATTGAGATGTAATTCACATACCACACAATTTACCCATTTAAAGTGTACAAGTCAGTGCTTTTTAGTATATCCACAGAGTCGTGCAACCATCACCACAGTCTAATTTTAGAACACGTTCTTCCCCTGTACGAGAAACTCTCACCACTAGCAGTCACACCCCGTTTACCCCTCCCCACTGTCTAACTCTTGATTGGAGGCTAAGGAAGGAAAAGTTCTGTCAAAAATCACTGGAGAGAACAAAGGCAAACAGTGCTAGAATTAAAAACTAAGTGGGAAGACAGATAAAGAGAAATTTCATTCCAGATCTGTTCTGACTGCTCCCCCACCCCTCATAGTGAAATTGGGAGCTTCAGATTTGAGGAGGAACAGGAGGGTGTATTCATTCATCTATTCAGCAAGTGACAGCCGGCCAGGCCAGGCCGGGCCCTGGGAACACAGATGTGTACAGGTGTCCAGTCACTGCAGACCTTGCTCTGAAGGAGCTGGGACAGAGACAGGAGAGTGGGGAGATGGGAGGAGGGACCGTAACATGCTAAGTGTCAGGAGCAAATGTAAGCCTGGAAGGGTGGTGGCCAAGATGGAATCACCTGCCTTATGATAAAGCCACCAAGTGTGGACCAAAGCCTAGGACAATGACAACATGCTGATACATTGCTGGAGCCCTATATCCAAACGTTCAACAAATGTGCCCAGGATTTTCTAGGTACTTGATAACAACAATTTTCCCTTTTCTTCCCCTTCTTTATTTTAAGTTTGGTATTTGTCACTTGCCATTAAAATCAAATGTAATCAAACTAATACATGAGTTCAGTCCTTTTCTGCCTCCTTTGCCAAGTATTATCTGAGAATTTTAAAGTTTGGGGGACTTCTCCCCCTTATTATCTACAGTGGCCAACTCAAACGCTGCTGCCTCTCATGCCCCTGTTAATAAACTCCCGTGGTTATTAAAGAATTAGAAGAGATAAAGATGGAAAAGCAGGCGGGAAGTCAAATAGCAAATGCAGGGAAAAGTGCACGAGCTACGGAGTTAGATGAACCTGGACCTCTTACTTTTCTGTACACTTAAACTGGAAATAACATTACCCACCCATGGACTTGGGTGAGGATTACGTGAATTAGTATATGAGAGGTGCTGATCACCAGGCTTAAAAAATGGGTTAGTGCTTAATTTAAATTAGTCCCTTTCTCTTCCCCTTGATTATGATTCCTGGGGGAGAGAACTGAATTTGGGGGCATTCGGGTTAAACAGTTTTATTCTATTTGCTCGTTTCAATCATTTATTCAACACATTATTGCCACAAATGGGACCAAAACATGGCCCTTAGCCTTGAGGAGCCCAGAGTCATTAGCCTAGAACCTTCTGCAAGAATCAAGGTGAAGAGAATAGGAGTTAGCTGTCATCCTGGGGAAGGGAAGGAGCTTCAGGTCAGGTCCTGAGGGGAGAGGCCATAAGGGATGCGAGGAAGGCCACAGAGTGGGGACTGGGAGTCCAGCAGGGGGTGCTGGGCTGTACATGGAAGTAAGAATTTGGTTCATGGGACTATACTCTTTCTACACAGTCTTCACAGGGCATCAAGATGGGGAGCTGCTGGACTGCTGGGGCAGTGGGTGTCCGGTCATCCTAGCCCCTCTGTGATGGGCCAGGAAAACAGTTAGAATTTTGTTGCTTACAAAGAGGGCATGTTGATTGTGGAAAAGGCTTGAGATTTTTCTCTGCCGTGAAAGATACAGGTACCAACTGAGGCTGCTGCTTAAACCATTTTGGACTCAGAACAGCTGGGAGGAAGAACTGCTCCCTGGTGTCGTCCCATAAGCACCAATCAATGCCAAGGGTCCAAGCAGAGAGCTGGGGAGAGCTAGCAAGTCCACAGCACCCTGTCATCAGTCATCAGCCAAGGAGACTGCAAACTGACTTTCTGCAAAGGGTAGAGAGAGTGGGTTTCTGCTTTAAAGACATTAATCCTGACTTTAATAATTATTTGGATGTGGAGGAGGGGGGACCTACTGCCAGATGTCTAGGGAACAACTATGCCATGCAGGCAGGAATGAATTGCTTCAGAACACGTTGAGGTGGGAGCATCCCATACCTTCGTGAGGGCTGCGTGGGGGCACATGGCATGAGTCACTCATGGCAGCTTCCCACTCAACAATCAAACAATCACACACAGAGAGTGAGCAGCACGCTGTGACTTTTGGGCGAATCGGGAGCAGAGTGAAGGAGCTGTCATTAGGAATTGGGGATAGGCAGAATGCTCGATTCTCTGCTCTGCAGACACTTGAAGGGCTCTCGTTGCTTGAGGCATGCTTTCTCTTCCTTCCTTTGATTGCTTTGTGAGAGGTGTCATGGAGCAATCCTAGAAGCATTTGGAGTTAGACTGAGCTGGCGTCAGACCTCGCTCAAACTTGTTAGCTCTGTCAGCTTGCCACAATTTCATAGGCTCTCTGAGCTTTATTTTTCCCCACTGGAAAGTGGGGATAAAGAAAAAACAAACTTCTTGGAATCACTGGGAAGGATGGAGCACAGCCTACAGTCGGCTCATAACGAGCGCCAACTCCCTCTCTCTGAGTTGGGTTTCTTTAAGGTTTCTCCTGGGTTTCTCCTTTAAGGGAGAAGCAGCAATACCTCCTGTACTCCAGGCAGAGACAAGAACAGTCTTAATCAACAGAATAAACAGAAGGAGGGGATTGATTCGTTCCCCTTCTCACGCAAAGCTGAGCACGCGACAGGTTATGGTTTTGAATATTAATGCATCTGAAGTGCGGAAGAACCACTTATAACAAAACTGTCTTGCTTGCGAAGATTTATCCCCCCATGTAGTTTTTCATGGCTCATAAAAGGTGATGGATGAACGTAATTTTTAGTTTAATTTCTTGCCGTGCAGTTCAGTAATTTTTGAGATAAACTCAAATTACTAAGGATCTGGAACTGTTCAAAGCAATGAGGAGTCACGCACATCTGGTTGTATACAGGACACGCATGTTTAATTTTTCAAGCCAGCCGAAGAAGGGGTGATTAGAAATCCCAGCACACATGTAAACTATGTTAGCCTTAAAAATTCACTTCTGCTACCTACAAATACAAACCAAACCTTCCTTTAAGATAAATTTTGTTTGCTTTTTTTGGGGGGGGAAAGGAGACAGGGACATGGATGGACAGGAGAGCCATACAGATTCTTTTTTGCCTAGGTATTTTTTATCTTTTTATCAGAGTAGACATTTGGATGTTTTTTAAAAAAGGAAAAGTAGTACTTGAGATCAAGGAAAAAAATGTTTGAGTTTTTTAATTTATTTTGTTTTGATTTTTCCTAGGGTTTTAAATGTTCATAAGGCAATGGAGAGCCTGGGTCCTTTAAGAAATCAGCAATGTAGTATAGAGGGGAAAACTGGAATTTTAAAATTAGGGACAAGAATGCACAAGACCAGTGAGCATGATGCAAGCTGGAACCGGAAGTGGGAGCCAGATCGCTAGAGACTGGACAAGCCAGTGGGCAAAGCTTTACAGACCAGTTTGCTCTGCAACTAGTAAATAAATATTAATAAATAATGAAACAAGAGTGTGGTTAAGTAGTGACCAAAGGCAATTAACACTGTGGCAAAAGTTAATAATTTTTAAGTCAAGATCTATGTTTTTTAAAAACATTCTTCTTCTGCTCAATTTTGCTGTGAACTTAAAACTGCTCTAAAAAATACAATCTATTAAAAAGAATAAATCTTGCTCTATGTTGTTTGCCTTAAATGTGTTCCTATTTATTAAACAGTGTTAGGCTAAATAAAATATGGTGCTATCCTAATGAAGATCTTTTTGTTCTTATAATCTTCCTGAAAACAAAGAGAAAAAGATAAATGTTCAAACAACCGCATGCTTTGCTCTCTATCCCTGACAATAACCTGAACAGAATTCTTCTATATCAGCAATTTAACCGCAGTGACATTGTACACACTGAGAATTACAATTTTAGTCTGGATGAGGATATGACATTTGCAGAATTCCAGGCACAGCCAAAGTGTACAAAACAGAGAAAAAAAAATCTATACTGTCATAATTCTGGTTCTACGGCAAGAACAGTCTTCGGAGGGCAGATAATTATGCCTGCAAGGAAAATTTAAAAAGATATAGAAGATAATGATACAAGAGAAATTATTGTGACAGCTTAACATATCTGTGCATCCCAAATACAGTAATCACTTTTGGCATGTTGGATGCCCTCTAAAACTTCTATTAATAAGGAAAAAAAAAAAAAAAAACCACAGCTTATCAACTTGCCAAAGGGTAGTATAAACAAGAAGCTATGGCATAAAACAAAATGAGCTATGGTTTTACCAATCTCCATTTATTTGTTTGCCACTTGCATCAGTGCTGGTTCAGGAAAAGGATTTGAAGTGGCTTGTAATTAAAGATTCAAAGATATTATTGTCCTAAAATAAAGCAACAGCCAAAAAGGCATGGAATGAAAGGCAAGGTATTCTGCCCTTCACGCCTACTTTAATCTCTCAGGTCTGCACTTCCATGGAACAGCAGCACCACCTGAAAACAGGTCTTTAACACCTTCGTGTTGTCCATGGTCTCTGCTCTGAAGCCCCAGCGGCTGACCCGCTTCTGATTCTCCAGGCTTCTGAACTCACTGTTCCCCTTCATGTTCACGGTGTACTCATCTCACCTCGGGCCCTTCTGCTCGGCACCACTCCCTTGATTTTGACCTTCCATTTCTGTCTCAGATGATCCCTCTGGTTTATTATGCCAGAGGACATTGATCCAAGATCAAGGAAAGAGATTTAATACAAATTGCTACTGACATGGTATACCAATTTAAACATTTATTGACTCTAACAAACTGTGTTCAGCCACGCCAGTGCTGCACACTCATTTAAACCACTCCCTGCTGTCTGCACGCTTGGGCAGCAACAGGGCACTCAAAGTCAGTGGTACCACCACGGGTGTTAGGTTCGTAAGGCGTTCTTTCCTCCGCAATATCTAGTTTTCACCTATCTTTTGGTATCACTGGGTTCTTTTCTCTTGATGGTTCTGGTCTGTCCCTGTATTCACAGAATAAACTCAGGCTCCCTATAGGCTCTAGACTGGTAGCTTTTACTTTTTTATCTAAAGCCCACAGTAAGAAACATATTCTTGATCACAGCCCAGTATATGCACATAAACATACACACACACACACACACACACACACACACACACACACACGCACGCACGCACGCGCACACTGAAAGAAAAGTTCCATTATGAAAAACAAAGCCCTATTTGCTCCATGGAATGCATGCTGATGTTTTCTGTACCATTTTATTTCATTTTTTAAAACTGGTCAAAATGCTCCAAATCAATTTCACAATCCACTAAAAACATGTGGCCTGCAGTTTCAAAAACTCTGATCTTGTGTGGGAAATAGTCCTGGTCTTATCTTGCTGGGAACTAGGCCCTTATCTACATTATGTTCCACCTTTAGACTGTCCAACTATTATAGAATGATTCTTCAGGGGTTGCTGGATTTTGCTAGTTATGTAACTATTGGTCTTAGGGCAATCATCAGTAAAATAGACAAAAACAAAGACAGACACAGACAACACCCCCCCACACCCTCTATTAATTTGCTCCCATAGCATTTCTGATGGGTCTTTTCCAGTTATAAAATATCCCAAATTGTCTTGGCCACATCAGAAACAGAAGCTGTGCTGCTGTCAGCCACCCTAGGTTGTCTAAGTTCTCCAGATCTCCCAACACAGACCCCATGACTGCTGCTTCCCTGTTCCACAAGCTAGACCCCCATAGGAGACAGCCGTACCAAGCCATCTAGGTAAAGGACAGTTTTTTCACATGAACACAGCTCTGAAACTCCAGTAATCAAGACAAAGAGGAAAGCAGGGAACAAGGATTTGTAGGGATGTTTACAAAATTCTCATAAACTAATTAAAGGAAATGTATTCATCAGGAGAAACAAATTTTTTTGCTTGAAGTAAACACAGAAAAATTTATTGTGTGATATTCTTATATCTTTGGTACACATTGAGATGCATAAGGGCTGCTGGAATCTTAGTTTCTATATAAAGAATTCTGTAGTGTATGTCTTGGTTCTGTCATTATTTATGCAATTAATTTTTCTAAGTTTATTTTAAAAGTGTTCTAGAATTTTTCCTAGATTCTCCCTAAAGAGCATTTATTTAACTAATTGGCAGAACTGGGTTCACCAGCCCCTCAGTAACCTTGAAAGAAATTCAGCACTTGCTACTTACACTTCCTCACTACACCCCCATTCTCCAACCCTCTGAGCTACAACCTGACTACTCTTTACCCCCTGAGACCTGGCTTCGGTATCTCTCAATTAACCTTTTTTCTAGGTGACTGTATCAGTCATCATGGGCTAAATTATGCTATAGTAACAAACAACCCTAAAATCTTAGTGGCTTAAAACAACAAGGTTTATAACTCACTTACACTACATGTGTCCCTCCAACACTGGCTGGGAGCTATTGGGGCTCTGTCCTATGTCATCCTCACTCACGGACTCTGGCTTACAGAGCTTCTGTATTTGGAATGTCACCAGTCACTGCGATGAAGAGCAAGAGACACGGAGAATGGAGTACCAGCCCTTAAAGTCTTCTACCTCATAGGGACGCGTGTCACTTCTGCACTTTCATTCACTAAACAAGTCACATGGCCATGCCTAACATACAAGGAATGGAAGAAGTAGTATCACTTTACCATGCGCCCAGCAGAGAGGCACAGAAAAATGGTGAACAGCCTTCCCTCCCAACAAGAAAAGGAACGCTTCTCCTCTGCCCCTCTGCAGCGTTTAACTCTGTCGACCACGTCTTCTTCTGTAAACTCTGTCCTCCTTTGGTGCTGATCACTTCTTCTCTGACTCTATTGTCATTCTCTCTCCCAAAATGTATATGTTCCCCCAAATTCTGACCTAAAATTTCATCTAGATTGTACCAGGACGGAGCCTAGAAGAAGCCATCTTCAAACTTTTATCTTTGATCCTACAAAGAATGATCATCTCATAAAACTAGGGTAAAAGTAAATATGCACGGAATTACAAAAAACCTCACTTTTTCCTCCAAGTCTTTCCCTTTTTAGTAGGCAACACAAAACAACTGTCCAGAAATCCCACCTTGGAGAAGCTAATAGAAATAAAAGCTCCTATACATAAGGACATATGTACCAGAGTATTTATTGCATTGGTTTATAAAACCAAAAACCTGGGAAAAACCTCAATATCCAGCAAGAATGGATGTTCTTGACTCAATTGTGATATATCCATACTATGAACTATTTATCATACAGCTGTTAAAATTACTGAAGTAGATCTATCTCTATTGTCCATGGTGTGTTGTTAAATGAGAAAAGCAATTTGCAGAGTTACATTTATAGTACAATTCCATTTCTCTGAAAACAGACACCAACACCAACCAAAAAAGTCCTAAGGAAGTATGTTTGCTTGAGCATAAAGGAAATTGTGAAAGGATATACAGCAGGTTTTTAACATTAATAATCTCAAGAGGATTAGAATAAAGGGCAGTTGGAAGAGATTTTTGCTAAAAATAAAATTTTTAGGATGGTTTCATTAACTATAATCAGTGATGCTATCATTTTTAATTTAATAAAGGAAAAGGCAACACAAAAACAAAACCAAAGGAAATTTTGATTAAGAAAAATAGTAGCAAAAATAAATCCTGTAATCTCTACCCCTCCACCCTGGCCTTCCGCCTGTCCACAGATTTATTTCACAGCCGCAACCCCCATGAATGTATTAGCTTTTCACTTAACTTCACATCTTATTAATAAATGCTTTTTCTCATCACCCAGTCCTTTAAAAGATTATTTTCTTTATCTTCACCACCTTCCAAAGAGCCAATAAACCATAATTTATCAAACCACTATTTCAGTGTGGATAGCATTATGATCACTGCAATACTGGCTCTGTCATCCTAGTTTATGCTTTTAAACATTATTTTTCCATGAGATCCCTTTTCTACGATGGCTTTTTGATATATGAGCAACATTAGTTTCTTTTTTTATTCTAGTATGATTTAGAAGGTAAATACTCTGTTTTCACATTACTCATCATTAACTTCAAGCCTTTCATAAATATCCCGTGTAATGTAACCACCAATTTATATCTATCTATTCCAGCATAACTTTGGAGTTCCTTTTATGTCAAATAAAGAGTTAGGACCTTTTGGGATTTTCTTACCTCCCTCGTGCTTTCTCACTAACCATTAGCTTAATCTGAGAGCTAATCTACCTCTTTCCGTGTGTGCTGTATTCTGCTTTCATGCCAACCATTAAAATAATTATCTTTGTTCCTTCCCCTCCTATTTTGTAAGGAGGGGAAATAATAATATATATTTATGTTTAGTTGTTAATGAATAAGAAACTTCTTCCAGCAGTTGTATCTACTAGCCGTATGTAACAACCATTACCTGGGGTGAGGTGGAGGTAGGAACCAGGAAGACAGAGAATAGGACTGGGGGCGTGTACATTTCACAGTGTTTACCGACCATCCCTCTAGCTATGCATTTATCTCTTTAAGATGTATTACCTAGAAAAAATTCTGGTGGGCCCAAATCGTGTAGTTTCACACTCCTCTACTACAACTTACAGCATCAGAAGACAATGAACTCTATTTTCAGAATTTTTAAAGAAAAAGAGTGATATGAGATGGTTATGTTCATTCAAGCTATTCTTTTTATCTTTTTTTTCCTTTTTTGATTCTCTTTTCATCTTGCAAGGCCATTATTTTTTCATAAAGGTATTGATAATAAGATATGAAATTCTTCAGAAACTGTACAACTCAAATATTCTTTTAAAATCATTGGAGGGCATTATCTAGCAGGATACTGAGTGGTTTTTTTAATGGTGGTTTTTTTTGTTTGTTTTTTTTTTGAGACAGAGTCTCACTCTCTTGCCTGAGCTAGAGTGCTGTGGCATCAGCCTAGCTCACAGCAACCTCAAACTCCTGGGCTCAAGTGATCCTCCTGCCTCAGCCTCCCAGGAAGCTGGCACTACAGGTACACACCACCATGTCCAGCTAATTTTTTTCTATTTTTAGTTGTTTGGCTGATTTCTTTCTATTTTTAGAAGAGACAGGGTCTTGCTCTTGCTCAGGCTGGTCTCAAACTCCTGAGCTCAAGCAATCCTCCCGCCTCGGGCTCCCAGAGTGCTAGGATTACAGATGTGAGCCACCGTGCCCGGCCAATACTGAGTGTTAAAAGGAGAAATTTTGGCTTCAGAAATGCATAAATAATGAGCAGCGAAACCAACTATTCCATATGAAATAGAAGCACTATTTCAATTACCTATTTTAAAGATAGGTAAAAATAACATAAGTGGAGAAGGGTGGTTGCTAAGTGAATCAAGAATAAATAATAAAGGAATATGTGGATAAGAAGTGACTTAGCACTACAGATGTTTGTTTCTTGTTTCCATGAAGTGCAGCAGTCAATGGTGGGGCAGGAAGCATCCCTGCCACCTCTTTGTATAATAGTATGCGTATTTTCATTGTACCTGTCTTGTGTTTCACCATTATAATCTTCTATAGCACCCATTTCACTTTTTTACAGTTTTCTATGATTCTGATCATTGTAGAGCAGACTTTTAAGCTGTTCTGTTTGCATTCATAACCACCGATTTCTTGAGATTGGCTTGCGAGTTTTGTTTTGTTTTAATTTTCATGCAGGTCATGGGACACAAAGAGAAGTAGGAAAATGATCTCGGGAAAGAAAATCATCTCTGTCACTAAAGGATTTGCAATCTAGAAAAGGAGACAGGCATATAAAGAAATAATTGCAGCAATATAAAAAGCAGCACCAGAGAGAGGTGTATAAAATTATGTGAGAACAAAAAAAGGGAGCAATTCACTCTGCCTGGGATTGGGAAAGACGACACTTGACCTTAGCTAAAGGTGACCTTGTCCCTCCATAAGGACGTGGGATGGGAAGCATCCTAAGCCGAGGCTATGCTGCCTTGCCTGGGAAGGGCCTGCTAGGAATTTGGCAAGAGTAAGGTGTGTGAAAAAAGAGACTGTGGGTTTTCCTACAACTCAACTGGAAATGATCTCTAGTTGATTGCTCAGCCCTTCCAGAAATATGTAATTTTGCAAGTGAATCAATTCGAAATAAGTCTGCTTCAAATGCTAAAAAGACTGAACGTTCTTGGTTCTCTAAGTGCAGCTTCAGGATGCTTCCAGAACACACCAACATAACATCAACATCCCAGTGTGCTGAGAGGCGAGAGATGGATTTTTAACTGTCAGAACTGTGATGCAACTGTCAAACTACATGAAATCAGCCACATATAAATATCACAGGCCCACCTACTCTACGACAGCATAAAACTTCAAACTTTTTATCAAGTTAGGAAATAAAAATAAAGGAAGACTCTGTGTATGTCTTCCCATGGAGGATCCAACTGCTGCCACACGCAGATTTTTCATGCTCCCTTCCTCCAGACATTTTTTTTAATGCTAAATGTATGTTTTCTTTCACTAACAATCTCTCTCCTCTAGGACTGCACTTAGTGCTGGAGTTTGACTTTTTTGAAAACCTAAAAATGTGAAAATAACAAATAATATATTTTGAGCTGGCATTGCATTGAAAGGCCAATATTCTCGCCTAGTTTCTATGAGAGAGAACTACAAGGACTTGGGTTGGGTGATTGGCAATGCTGAGCTAACCTCACTGCAGCTAGGGCATGCTAATGGGGAGAGAGATCAGATCTTCTGAAATGCCAGTGTGTCCAGCCCACTGCTGACCTGCCTCCTCCTCTGATGGTAGACCAGGAAACAAGAACTTTGAGGGCAACTTTTTCATGAATAATGCGTGATAGCCTGGGATGGTTGTGGCTCTTAAGACCAATATTTCTCAGAATGACAATGTGATCAAGTTGTTTTAGACATTTCAATTAAATTCAACAAATGCTTATTCAATACTTTGAGCACAGCTGCAAGTCACTGTGCCAGTTCTGTAGCACCTTCTGCAGAGGCTGCTGAGATAAAGGCAATTCAGGCTTTGCCCTCAAGAGCTTAAAACCTAAAGGGAGAGATGGAACAAGGGAGAAGACACTCCTAATAAAATGCAGAAAATGCAAATGCCACCAGAGAGGTATCAAAAATGTCTCTGAGGGTTAAGGGGAACCAAGATCACATGTGGTTGAGGGGCGCCTGAAGGAGATGTCAGTGGAGATGGATTTGGAGAACGGGACACCAATAGTTTTGAGTGCCAACATCCCACTTAATCCTCCTGCCAACCCTACCAAACAGGCACTGTCATCCCTATTTAACTAATGAGTAAAGCAAGGCTCTCAGACATTGGGAAGCATGTCCCCAAACCACAATTATTAGAGGATAGAACAAAAGGTGAAGCCTAGATGATGTGTCTTTCCCTACAGCATCAAGCTGACTTTTCCAGGTGTAAAAATGGGGGACGTCTTTAAGGGTAAGGAAAGAGCCAAATCAAAGGCATGAAGGAGGGGCAGGACAACATATACTACGGGAACAGAGTGATCTGGTTAACCTGGCAACAAAGAGTGAGGATTGATTGGGCTTTGAAGGCCAGAGTGGGGAGTTTCTAATTTTGTTGGCAAACGGGAGCAATGCAAAGTTTAGCAGAAATTACGCGATTGGATCAGTACTTTGGTAAGTGGATCCAGATACACTATATCAGAGGGATGAGAGTTGGAAGAAACTGAAGTTTGTTTCAGTAGTTCAGAGTTGAGAAGGTGTCAAATTTTAGTATAGGATGAATCTATCTGACTTTTTCCTTCACATTAAACACACCTATTCTGTACTTGAAACCACGTGGTGCCTACGTGCAAGCTTAGAGACCCATCTTGTTCTTCGAAGAGCTAGCCACTCAGGGACCACTTCTAATACCAAGGTTGCTATCCCTTTTGTGTGATCACTGCCCTCTCTCCATTTGATTCCATTCTTTTTCCCTACATAGGTGAGTGTGAGCACACAAATGGCCACACACAGAGAGACACACATGCTTGGTTTCAGCCCCAAATCTCGAGTCCCCCAGACATCTGTCTCCCTTCCAATATCTCATTAGTCCCAACATCTGCCAGAACATCCACCTGTTCCCTCTTGTACAGTGGCACACAGCCACATTACCTACCTGGATCATGAGCTCCGGGCACTGGACTACATCTTCCACTCGGGGACCTCACACTTCTTCTGCTCTCCTGATGTGGGGTGTATCTCAGGGCCTGCTCCACCTTGGTGTGTGTGTGTCTGTTCACCATGGTCTAGTCCATCTCATCATTTTCTGTATCCATTTTAGGCAGAAGCTGCAGATATGGACAAGAAGAGCCATCAGAAATGAGGAAAGGAAAGATCAACTGGGACTCAGAGATAAGCTGAAAAATGAAATGTAGAAGAATAAGCCAAAGATGATGAGTCTATCATTCATTCAGCAAATACCATGTACCTCTCTATGTACCAGGTTCCGGGTTAGGCACTGGCTATGTTGTGATGAGAAAAGCATACATGCCTTTGTTGAGTTTACAGACTAGCTGGAGAGATATATGTAAAAATAAATAAACAAGTATAAATTAGGACCATTTGGGGACCTTCAAGGAATTCAGGGAAGATGGTGGCTGGAGGTAGCAAGGGGAAAGAGTGCTCTGAGGGCCAGCTGGAGAGGTGGCAGAGGCCAGATCATGCAAGGTCATTCATGTAGACCAGACAAGGAGTTTAGTGCTAAGAAAAATGGGAGGAACTACAGTTAACTCCTGTGTCAATTGCAACCCAAGTGTAGCTGTTCTCTTGGCTACAAATCCTGCAAGTACTACTGCCTTTACCACAAATCACCCTAGCGTAGAACTCAGCATCCTTTTTCATCTCCTCCTGCCTCACTCTCCCCCTTGGTATTAGTGAGCTATGTGGACTTGAATGAAGATCCCCCAAAATGAATGGGGGTGCCCCATACTCCATGTGCCCATTGTTCATTCTGGGTTTTATCTTTTGTTTGGGTTAGTTTGGTTACTTTATGTCTTTCTCTTTCCCTTTCCAACTCAGTTCCTGGATCCTTTCATCTTAAATTTCCCTTTGAGAAGCTCAATTTTCTTTCTCTCCTATTAAGTAACTCGGCCCCCATTCCTACTCTCATGTTTACATATTGACTCTATTACCCTCTTCTCTAAACAAAGGGTCCTCCAGTTAACAGGCTCCACTGTCCTTAGAACACACGATAGTGACCATCTTTTGTTACTTTACAATGTCCTAAGGGGCTCACTTTCCTGTGCCCCCATCCCAGCCCCCTGTTCCCCCACATCCCTTATTGCCTTATTTCTTCCAAACAAATATAAGGCTCTTCCCATGAAGAATTCCAGCAACAAAAGTGTCTCCATCTTATTACAAGTTATTTATACATGTACTCAGAACAAACCACTATTTTAAAGTTATTTTAAAATTCAAAAGGTTTTTCCTGTTTCTCAAGGGGTGAAGGAGAGCTCATCTGTGGCAGGCAGAATAATCCCCCAACCCCCACCAAACACACACGAGATCCAAGTCCTGATCCTCTGAACCTGTGGCTATGGGACCTTACATGGTAAAAGCAACTTTGCAGATATGCTTAAGATCTTGAGATGGGATAACCAGCCTAGGTTTTCCAGGTGGACTCAGTATAATCACAAGAGTCCTTACAAGGGAGAGGGAGGCAGGAGAGTGAGAGCCCGAAACAAGAGGGTCTCAACTGGCCCTTGCTGGTTTTGGAGATGGAAGGAGGCCACCAGAAGCTGGAAAATGCAAGAAAACAAATTCCCCCTTCAAGCCGCCAAAAGGGAGACAGACCTGCCAACATCTTAATTCTGGTCCAGTTAGGCCCCATTTAAGACTTCTGACCTCTAAAACTGCAAGGGAATAAATTTATGTTGTTTGAAGCCACCGAGTTTGTGGCAATTGGTTACAGGTGCAATAGGAAACTAATATATCATCTTTGAGGCAAGACTAAGTTTTTCTTTGGGAGAGGGAAATGGATCAAGGCAGCAATTTGGTCAAGCAAAGATAAAGTCTCTTCTACTGTTTTTGAATGTTGACAGGTGGAGTGAAACCATCGTTTATCTGTGTGATAGGTGTCCCAAGGAGGGGGACAGTGCAGTCGTGAAGACAGGAGGATAACGGGGGTGAGGCAGGTACAGGCTTTCCCAGTCACCTCCTGGTGGGCCCCAAAGGATGTCAGAGGCCTGACCTTGCACAGAGGGGATGGCTCTAGGAATTTATGTTTGCATAGGAAGATAGCCGGCTGGGCCTGCAACAGTGACAGCAGGAAGCCACAGGTGGTGGGGGCTGGACTCTGTGCAGAGCTGTGTTTCATAGTGGCTAGAGGCTGAGATGCTTAGGACCCTGTTTGAGATTGATTTTTCATATGTCGATGCTATTACAACTAAACCTTTCATTAAGTTTTATTGAAATTTATGACTTGAGCTTAGGAAAGGACCTATGCCCACATAGAAGAGAGGGAACCTGGAGAACCCAGAGAAAGATTATAAGGTGGCACAGGATGGCCCAGAGGTCAGAGGACAACCTTTTGGAGCAAGACGGCTGGCTAAACTGACAAACAACAGTCAGGACCCATTTCTGGCTCACGCAAGCAATCGTGGGGAAATCTAAGAACTGCTGCTGGAGAAAAACACCCATGAAAGGCCGGAATTTCTGCAATAACCAAGGAGGGCATCTTTTTTTTTTTAATTTCAGAATATGATGGAGGTACAAACACTTTGGTTACACATATTGCCTTCGCACCACAGGGAGGGCATCTTGAGCCATCTTGGCTGGGTATTTAAAGAAAGGATGACTATGCATTTGGGAGCTTGGGAAACCTGGGTTATGCATATTTTTAAAGTCTTGTTTTAAAAAACAAGCATAGGCGAGAGGCAGTTTTATTTGAGTAACTCTTTGTCTCAGTTAAGTGTACTAAAACAGCTCCTAGGCCAGACAGGCATTTATTTATTCATTCTTTCAGCACATTTACTCAGCGTTGTACAATAATTAAAACAGACATGATCGAGGCCCTCAGATTTCCTTATTTCAACCCTTGTCTCCTTTCTTCTTTTCCCCCTTTCCTCTTTTTTTTGCTACTTCCTCCTCCCCTGAACCTTGATTAGCAGAAAAACTGCAAAGTTTTAAAAAACAGCTTTTGAAAGAACTGCTCTGGGGTTGCACTAATGATCCTGAACAAGAGGCACAGTTCCAAGCTCAAGTTTCATGGCAGTTAGTGAAGAAATGGCTCCCTGAGCCAAACCACAAGGACATGTGCCCCTCTCTTCTCTTCACCCCATAAAACCACAGCCCTGCTCTGCCTCGGCAGCTCCCTGATGCACAGCGGCTGAATAAAACCTTTGCTCTCCACTGAGTCACCTGAACTATTTTTTCCTTGACTGCATCTGTTGTAAGTTAGGCCCTTCATTAGGTGCTTTATATACACTATCACATTTAACCTTACAAATAAAGTTGAACTATTAATATTATTCCCATTTTATAGCTGTCAGTACTGAGGCTTAGGTGGATTGGATAACCTGCCTAAAGTCAAACAGCCAGTACGTGGTGCAGCCATGGTTTAAACCCTGGTCTGCCAGACTCCAATTACAGGTGTGGACAGAAACACGGCAGCCCGGAGACAGTGGACAGCAGTGTCAGGAAGCTGAGAGAGGAGGAGTGGCTGCCCTGTGTACCAGGCCCTGTGCTAGCTGCTTTTGCACACTGCAGCTCATTTAATCCTTACAAGCCAGTGAACTGGGCGCTGTGGTCTGCGGTTTACAAATGAAGGCGTGGAGTTTCTAAAGGGTAAGGGACTTGTCTGAGCTCACACAGCCAGGCGGGGCTCGTGGCTCCCCAGCCCCACCTCCGGGGACACTGTGCCACCAACCGCCCTTCCCACACCGACTTCCAGCGACTCCTTCCCAACGTGTGGGCAGCTCCTTCTCTGCCTCAAACTCATGAATCCTCAAAGGAAATGCTCTCCCAGTCATAGTCTCTGCTTTCCTCCCCGAGCTATTTCTTTACATTCATTCTGGAAAAAATAAGTTTACATTTCCCAATTTCACTTCCTCACCTCCCGTCACCTCATTTAAGCATGGCTTCTGCCCCCAACACTCCAGAATTTGGCTCAGGCAATTGCGAAGGCTTGGCAAATCCAAAATCTGCAGGGCAGGCCAGCAGGCTGGAGAGACGAAGGGAAGAGTTGCAGGTTTGAGTTCAAAGGCAGTCTGCTGACCAAATTCCCTTTTCTTCTGAGGGAGGTCAGCCTTTTTCTATTAAGGCTTTTAACTGATTGAATGAGGCCCCACCTGTATCATGGAGAGTAATCTGCTTTATTCAAAGTCTCCTAACTTAAAGGTTAATCTCATCTAAAAATTACATTTGACCAAATATCTGGGTGCCATGTGCCCAGCTGACACATCAAACTATCACACCACTCTAATGACCAAAAAGCCCAGGATTTGACAATAGTCTGACATGGGTTAGATACCTGATGCCCCCAAGTCCACCCCGGTAACCCTGAGGAGGGGTGATGAAAGCCAGTGGGTAGCTTGAGCCAGGGTTAGTCTCCGACTGGAAGGGAAGGTGGGTAGTTCAATGGAGTTGACTGATGAATAGAGGAAAAAGATTTGAGGGGCTGATACCACCATGAGCTTGGTGCCAGAAGCATGGGTGCAAAAATCCTATAGGAAGAATAAACAAAGCTCATTAGGATTTATCTCCAACCGGAAGCCCTTAAAAGAAACACCAATACATCAGAGTAACTTGCATCCCCTAAGGGCTGTCTGGGAGCTCTTTGATAATGGTGACCAGGTCATAGACTTTCCCGTGTCCCCATTGAACCCAGCCCTGAGGTCGACTCCTACGGGAAGCTCCGTTGACACTTGGTAGGTGGCACAAATTGAAATTCATCCACATATCATATACAATTTCCTTCCTCGGTGAAGTCATACTCAGCTCTGAGCCCACAGCTCTCCACGGGTCCAGGGAGCAGCTAGTGATGATATTTCTATATTTATATTAGCCATTTCCAGTCAGTTGCCATGGATATCTAGGCGGTAAGCAAGGTACCAATGGGGAATGAAATTCAACTTTGAAAAATCTTACACAACCATAGGAAAGTCTGCTTGTTTGTTGAATAGTTGTTAAAACGTTTAAGTTGTTCACAGCAAATAGCCTGTTTTGCTGTCAGAGGAATAAATAAATGAAGGAAACTTGTGCTTGGCCAGGGAATTCAGGAAAGACTGCTGTGAGGTTTCTGCTTTTTCCCTTTTACAGGTCTCAGCACCTGTCAACTTAACTCACACAAACTCAGAGTGAGGCAGTTTCTTTCCATTTTACAAATTTTTATGACAATGCTATCTATTTCCTGTCAAATTAGTGCAATTCCCTTTTTATTAGCCTTTTGTTATATAGATCTACAGATAATTTTAATTCTATTGTCCTGTCTTTATTAAACTGATACCCTCTACTGGATTAAATTGGGTCATAAAAATTGTATCACATTATTTTATGTAGCATAAATATAATGCTGGGTGCTCAGTGTACTGTCGAGTCTTGGTGGTAATAAATAACTGACTTTCATTGTCCACGAGAATGCTGACTCTCCCTCCTACTCCACGGCTGTGGCTGATATTGGACTGTTTTCAAGCTTAAGAATCACCTGGTGAGACAATCACCTATTCTATTCCAACATAATTGTGTCATCTCTCCACTCGGGGGTGAAAAAAAAAAGAAAAAGGAAAATAAATCCACAGCGGTCTCACTCTTTGTTCCTGACTCAAGTCTCAGGCAATAAGAAATTGAATGCTTTAAATTTTGATAAAGTATGTGGTCTGTCGGTAAGTGACCTGGCTGATGGGAGCCACTTCTTCAAGCTGCAGTGTCCTGTTATGGCTTCTGAGAGCAGCGTCCTAACCAGCCAGGAATAGCTGCCCCTTCACTGAGCCAGGGTCCTCATGGCCTGCAGGGATTGGGGCCAGGACACAATGAGACAGAGGACAAGGTGGGAATGGCAGAAGCCAGGCAATTGAGTGATTCCCAGTCTGGAAGACCCTAGGGAGGCAAACTGCCCAGATGAGTCAAGAGATCTCCAGGGCTTGGCTGGGCTGGAGTCTTTAGGTGGGGTGGCAGTGGGGTTTCTAAGGGAGTGAAGCATCCTCATGTCCATCCCTAAGCTGGGGACAGTGAGAAGAGAGGGGAGCTACAGTGAACTCCATGTTCTGAAATAAATATGGATGTTTGAAGGTTACCAAGGCTTTCTTTAGCCATGTCATGAGGGGGCCAGGGACTCTAGACCTGAGGTCAAGACTGTAAAGACCCTTTAGGGATCTTATTTCTGTCACCCCCCCTTTCTGTGTCCCTATAGATACCTGCAGTGAAATCCTCAACACACAAAAGGTGTGAGTTCTTGTTTGAGAGCAGGGAGGAAGCAGGGAATTGGGAAACTGTAGCTGGCCCTTGGAGGAGAAGACCAGGGCTGGAGGGGGTGATAGGAGCTCCCTAGGAAAGAAACGTATGCAGGTCACTGGGGTTTGTGTCAGGAAAAGCAGAGAGTAGAGAGCTGGCCAGGCTGAGTAAGCCTCCTGGGGCAGAACAGTGGAAAGGCCCTGCCTACTCCTCCTAACATTGTCATCCAACCGGCAGTATCCAGTCAGGCAGGGGAAGCCACTGAGGGCAGAGTCCTGGGTTCAGATCTCTGCCACTGTTGGCTGTGTGACATGGGCCAGTGTCTTCATCTTCCTGTGCCTTTGTAAGATGGTCATTATAGTAATTCCAAATTCTTAATTTGCAGTGACTCTTCTTCTCTATTTTTCTCCCTACCTTGATATCAAAATTTCTCAGAAATTTTTAGTTTTCAAAAAACATTTGGGGAAAAAAAAACCAACAAAGCATTTGGACCCTCAAGATATAGAGAGTTTGACTGGTCCGAGTATATCCTGTATTCTCTTCAGCTTCCTCTCCAAATGTGACCGAGAGGCCAAGTGTTTGTTATTCTTCCCGAGCCCATGTGAACCCTTCCCTCCGCCCCACTTCCCTGTCTGAAGAACATGCCTCTGCTCTGGGTTATTGACAGGTTTGTCATTGACTGGGGCATGCAACATGGGGAACAACATAAATTCTAGGAATGTGGAAGGGCCAATTATGGGTCAGGCTCATCAAAGGAAAGGCCTAGTTTGGACAATAGACTCTTCATCACACCTCAAATAGCTACTCCCCATGTCCTACCTTTGTGCCACAAGTGACCCACACGTGGTTGTCTGGGCAATGGGGTGGGGAGTGGTAAGAGCTGGTGGGGAAAGGAAGTCTTATTCATAAAGACCAAAAGATTAAGTGAAGGTCTTAGTTTGGGCTTCTATAACAAAATACCACAGACTGGGTGGCTTATAAACAACAGAAATTTATTTCTCACAGTTCTGGAGAGTAGAAGCCCGAGATCAGGATGCCAGTCAGCACGGTCAGGTTCTGGTGAGGTTCTGCTGGGCTACAGATTGCTGATTTCTCCTGTGTCCTCACAGGGCAGGAAAGGGGTGAGAGAGCTCCCTGGGGTCCCTTTTATAAGGACACTATCCCATGCAAGACAGCTCTACCCTCAGGAACTAATTACCTCCCAAAGGTCCCGCCTCCTAATGTAACCAGCTCCATAAGCAAGAAAACATTTTGTATAGGTTTTTTTTTGTATTTCTCTTGTGTTTCAGGTTCCCAGGCCAGTAAGATTTGCTGAACAGAACTTTCTAACTTTCTGTTGCACTGATGCATCAAAATTGGAGTCCCGAGATAACTGTAAAGACTTGCACCACCTGTTTGTCTGGAGAAGACAAGTGATATTCCACAGATTGTGCCCAAGGACCCACTGAATCTAAGCATGAGGCTGAAAGAATGACCAATATTAACCCTTAGCTCATTATAATATGAAAATCCCTGCCCTGGGAGGGACTTATTGGCCATTTTTTTGATGATGGGATGTATGTACTAGCATGATTTCTCACTGCACTTGCCTGCCCTGCACTCTACCTCAAACATGGAATGATGCTCACTCCCCTCATGCATTATTCATTTCATCTCCAGAACAACCCCTGACCCTGTTGATCGGAGAGGTGGATTTAAGGCAATCTATACCTCCCCCAGCCAGTAGACACATATCCTGCAATAAATCCTTTCTTCCTTGACGATCCTTGTCTCAGTAATTGGCTTTCTGTGTGGCAAGCAACAGTGAACCTCCCTTGTGGGTTCATTAACACTAATGCCATCACAATGGGGGTTAGAATTTTAATGTATGAATTTGGTGGATCACATTCAGTACATTACAGTGAGTTTATGGGTGGACAATTTTTCCTTGGTCAATTCAATCACTTCCCTATGATGTCTTCTCTACCCTTTTCTTCCTGTAGTAGTCTCCAAAGATGCTACCATAAATTCCTTCCCTCCACATACACCCAGGACATTCCACTCATCAAGAAGCAAAATCTATGTCTCCTCCTCTTGAATCTGGTATGGACTTGTGACCTGCTTTGACAATAGGATGTAGTGAAAGTAACATTCTGGGACCTCCAAGCCTAGATCTTAAGAGAGCTAGCAGATTCTGTATCCCGCTTCTTAGAAGCCATCTGACAAAGGAAGTCCGACAACCCCAAGACAGCCATACTAGGAGAAGGCCGAGCAAGCCAGGTGGAGAAGCCAAATGGAGGATGAGAGCTGCCTGGCCAGTATCCAGCTCTTCCATCATCCCAGATGAACCAAGAGACATGCAAGTAAAGAAGTTATCTCGGACTTTCTGCTCCAGCAAACCCATAAAGCCGGAGAGTCGGCCAGCTAAGCAAAGCTCAGGTTACAGAATCATAAGAAATAGCAAATTATTATTTTAAGCCACTAAGTTTTTGGCTGTCTTGTTACATAGCAATAGACAACTGAAGCACCACCACATGCCATAGTAAGCCACCATCTCCTCTGTGCCATTTAGGTATTTTTGTACATACTTTTGTAATTATTGGTTTGCCCATTAATTAGCCTTCTTCCTAAGTCCTTAAAAGCAAGGACAGTGTCTTAAGCATTTCTGATTCCACAACATAGGAAGTGCTCACTAATTATTAATAGTTTTTGGGTGGGTGGCTGGCTAGATGAATGAATGAATGTGTGGTGATGAATATAGGAGCCCTTTTCGCACAAGGGGCCGAAAGGAATGGTTTAGCTTAAAAGAAGAGCACAGCCTCTTCCTCTGACATTTGAAGGAAAAATGAAAGAATTTAGCATAGAGATAAAGAGAATTTGGATTCTGAGGGTGAATGAAGGAACCCCCTCATATAGGTCATCTTCCATCTCATCAGTGATGAAAGATGTATGTTCATTTATTAAGGACGATGACAGAGCACCTTGAAGGCAGGGACCCAGACAGCAAAAGAGCCTGGGGAAACACTACAAGGAAGGTGTAAGAATAACTACAAAGGAGAGAATTTACCTGGGAATGTCAGTCCTTGGGCAAAGGTTGTTGAAAGATGCTTCTAAGAAGGAAGATCACCTTCCTACCCAGAAAGAAAGCAATAGATCCAAAAGAATAAAGCCTTTCACCTACTAAATAGATGTGCTGTCAATTTTAGAGAAATCAGTAGGTTGCCAGAAAGGTCAAATAGAAATAACCAGTGAAGTAAATGCATGATTAAATTTACAAAAATAGTTGTAGGATTTTTTTCTAAAGTACTAAGACTCAAAGTTGTTTGGCAAATTTGTAGATGAGGTGAGGCATGCACCATCTGTGTAAAAGAAATTGTCACCAAGTGCTTTCACACATCCCAGTGTTTAGTGTGTCATGAGGTCAAAGGGGGAGGTGGTAGAGGATAGAGATTTTTAAAAATAAATCTTTGCAAATTGCTTCAAAAATTAAAAGCAATAAATGAGTAGTAATAACTGCTTATTAGGATTATCACAGATTCTTCAAAAAACAAAACTTATATATAGTGGGTAGTCATTTATAGTCACCACATTCAGGAAAAGAAGCATCATGTTAGCTTTTTTCTTAAAATCTTCTTAAAATTATATTAAATCTGACTTTTCCTCGACTAGCCTCTATCCTCTTTCCCCTAGGGTCTGACATAGTCCAAAACATTCAGGAAGGGACAATACTGGTCACTGCCGATGTGACCTTCGTCTACATCCACATGGTCCCTTGAAAGTGAGAAGCTCCATGGGTTGTGTGCCTGATTTAAAATCTAGTCTATTAATAGAAATTTTGAAGTATAAGAATGCCAACAGATGAGAGATGGTTGTCACTGAAAAGATAGTTTGTTACTCACTGTTTCCAAGAGGAGAGGGTGCACCACGCCACAGGGGCTGCCCAGGGATGTGCAGAGGCTGGTGGGGAAAGAGAGGGAGAAGAGGAAGGGCCTTGACTGTGACTTCTGCAGGGAGGAATGAGCAATGCAGATACGCAGGCTTAGGATTGCCTTGTCTGAATAATTTCAGTGGGCTCTGGGGCAGAGGGGCTGTCCCTAGTTGTCTGGCACCTGGCCCTGGAGGGATTAGGATGGGAGGATGGAGAGTGGGCCAGAGAGTGAAGCCCAAAAAGGAGTGTGGGCTCTAGATTGGTGGGTTTGTATTTGAAAAGCTCCCTCATGGGTGAGTTGTTTACTATCTCTAGGAATTGGTTAACCCCTGGATGGGCAGTCCCTTTAGGGTTAGCAAGGCCCCAGATGTCAGAGCATCAGAAAATAAAAAAAATAAAAAGAGAGTGCCAAGGTTGGGCCCATGTGGTCTTTGTGGAGACTAGGAGCCCTAGGGCAGAAGGTCTAGTCTCCCTAGGAGTTGTCATTTCCTCTTTCCTCTTTGAGAGCTTATCACCTTCCAAGAAAAATTTCCTTCCCAGCTTTAGGGAGTTTTATCCTCTCTCAGATCAACTCCTTTAATTTATACCTGTCTGTATCAATTAGGATGCTTTATGCTACAAGTATTAATAAAAAAAAAACTCAACTCAAATTGGCTTTAAAAATAAAAGAAAGTTATTAGCTCACTTACTGACAGGAAAAGCTTCAAGCATAATTATATAAGGGCTCTGGCCCCAAGTGTGATGGTTTCATATAAGGTCTATGAATTCTCTGACACTTCCCTTTCCAAAAAGTGAAGCCTAATTCTCCTCCCCTTGATTATGGACTGGACTTAGTGGCTCACTTCTAAGGAATAGAACATGCAGAAGTTAGAGCATGAGACTTTGGAAACTAGAACATAAAAGTCATGAATGGTCCTTCTTCCTCTCTCTTGGATCACTCATTCTGGGGGACTCCAGCTACCATGTCATGAGGCCACTCAGGCAGCCCTCCGGAGAAGACCCAAGGTCCCCCACCAACGGCCATCACAGACCTGCCGTCTCTGTGAACGTGCCTTCTCTGGCCCCAGGCAAGCCTTCAGATCACTGCAGCCCCACCTGACATCTGGCCTGACCTCTGAGAGCCCCAGAGTCAGAACTACCCAAGGAAGCCACTCCCAAATTCCCCATCCAAAGAGACTGTGTGAATAATAACTGTCTGTTGTTTTACAACACTTAGTTTGGGGATAACTTATACATAGCACTGGATAATTAACATGCCCTGTTTCTGCTATTTTTTTTCTGTTATGCCCTCCTCCACAAGTCAGCTTAGTCCTCAAGCGTACTTCCCTCGTAGCGTGGAATGGTTATATCAGTTTCAGGTCCAACAAACATAAACCAAGCTGTCCAACAGGAGAGACTGCATAGATATGTATTTCAGAATCCCAAGCAAATGTCTTAAGCTTCTGGCATATTGTGCCACCGCTGACCCAGTCTCTGAGGTGCTGACTGATAAGGCCCTGGGTTACCTGAACTGTGAAAAGGAGGACAAGCTTAATGCAAACCACCTGACTGCTGCACATACCGCTCTGGGGGGTCTTTTCCAGAAGCCCTAGGCTTCTGAAGACAAAAACAATGGAAAGAGGGTGTCTTTGAGCAACAGATACTTTCCATTGCCAACCAAAAACTCCCCCTGAGGCAAAAGATAACAAAGGCCAGGCTTCCTTTTTTGGCTTGGGAGTGGGGATGTGGAGGGAAAATAACAAAGACAACAAAATACAAATTACTATCTCAATATACTAACTTGCTACATATTTCAGTGGGTCTCCAATGACTCCCAAATTTACATATTTACCCCAGAATCCCTTCTCAAACTCCAGAGTCATATATACAACTGCCTCTTGACATTTCTACTTCAGTGTCTAATAGGCGTCTCAATCTAAGCATATCCAATTTGAGATCCTGATCCTTGTCCACAAACATGCTCACGCTCCATGTCCAATCCAACAGGAAATCACGCTAGCCCTGCCTCCAGAATATATCTAGAATCCCGCCTTCTCACACGTTCCCATTATCCCTGCTCACCATCACCTCTCACCTCCACTGCTGCCTCCGATCCAGTGTCTCTTGCCTCCTATGGGGAAAGCTGGTGCCCTAACTCCACGCCCAGCCCCTCTCTTTATTCTGTTCCAGATGCACTGTCTCCTTTACCCCAAACATGCCAGGAACCTTCCCACCTTGGGACTTTTGCACTGGTAGTCCCCTTTGCCTGAGGGTGCCTTTTCCTAGCCACCCATGTGGGTAATTCCTTTACCTCCTTCAAGTCTCTGCTCAAATCTCATACTCTCAGCAACGCTGCCCTGCACTGCCCTGTTAACAGTGGGACCTGCACAGCCCCATCCTGCCCTCCTCCCTGCCCTCCTGAGTCCCTCTTACCCTATCCTATTTTCATTTTTCCATAGTATTTATCTTCTATATAATGTATTTATTAATTATACTTATTGTCACCACCCCCTGCACTATCCAAGTTCCAAGAGAGCAGGGATCTTTGCGCATCTTTTTCACTGCTGTATCCCAGGTGCCTAGAACAGTGCCTGAGGCTTTGAAACTTCAGAGTAGCTATGCAGTGAATATTTGTTGAGTGAATGGCTGGTTGGTTGGCCAGCTGACACTCATGCCAACCCCATAACGTGGGGGTTCCTTTTGCCCCAATTTGCTGAGAGGTTCAGTAACTTCCTAGAAATCACAGGGCAAGGGGATGAGCAGCTGAGATTAAAGGCCAGCCCACATTCTTCCCCATGGGCCCTTCCTGTGGCAGCTCTTTAGAATTTCTATAATTAGACCCCTCTTCTTCCCTCAGCCATAACTTGGAATATAATTATGAAGAGCTTTTTTTTTTAACAGAGGAGATTTCATTAAGTAAAGAAAATGTAAAAATTATGAAGATGGCCTGAGGCTAGGAAAGCTATCAGAGAAGTAATTTATGTGATTTGACATCTGGGAAATATATTTAGTAATCACTTTTGTCTCGAAATATGTAACAATGACCTAAGAAAACGTCTTCCTCCTAATTATTTCCATCTTCACCTAGGCTTATTGAATCTGAGCACTCCCTCCACCTCCAAAAAAATTAAGAAATTAATGAATCCCTGTGTATGTTCTTTGAAATATTTGTGCTTAAGGTTTCTGAACTTGCTCCTTCATTGGACTAATCAATAAAAAAAAGTTTCTGTTTTCTCAGCAGAAGCCTGGAAACTTATGTCACTCTGAGAAATAAGAGTGACTTTACTCATTGGGGGACAGACTGGTGATTCTGGCATTTGATAGCCATGGAAAGTACCGAGGGCTAAGACCCACCTCCTGAGCCCTCCTCCTCCACCAGCCTCTTGTTCCCTCCCTGGCCGCCCAACACTGGGTTTGCCTACTCAAGAGGAAGCCACCCCCAGGCTTCACCACTGAGTATGGTCTGTAAGTAAGTGACTAATGAGTACGTGGGACCCACCCACATTTATCCAAGGGGAGTGGTGCTTACATTCAGGGCTAGCATGTACTTGAAAAAAACAGCCACTTGATTTCTGGTATTACAATTCTTATGAGATTAGGAGGTTCAGCCATGAACTTCCAATGTATCTAATAAGTTCCATGGCAAAGCACTTGACGCATTTTGGAATTATAGCTTGTTTCCTAGGCTCTATCTCTCTCTAGCCAATGAAATCCCAGAGAGCAGGACCTTCTGTGGTTCATTTACCAATGTAACCCCTATGCCTGACACATGGTAGGCATTTCATAATTTATTTAATATTTGTTGTATTAGATAAAAGAAAGAATAAGTTAATCAATAATGTAATAGAAGGGTACTTGTAAATAATGCATATAGAAAAAAAATTGATTTGTAAGACTGTATCAGGGTTGAATCAGCTGTTTCCGAAAGAGAGGCTCTAAATTCTGGTCACCAGAGAGACATCTTATGGTATATAACCGATGGTCACTGATCTTGTTAAACTGATTACAAAATCTTGGCAGAAATGCTGCTAAAGGAACTATGGGGATTTCAGTTTGACGATCTTGAACATTCTATTCAGTGAAAAGGACCAGAGTGGAATGGGCTGCCTCTGGGGTGTGAACGCTGTGTCACTCTGAAGTGAAATGCCATTTTCTGAAGGGCCTCATGCATCAGGCAGGGAATTGGACTAAAAATGTTTTAAGGTCCCTTTAATCTGTCACTTTATGAGTGTAGCCTTGAGGGGTCTACACTTTAACTGGGACACAGAACATGGTTTCTTCCCAGAAGCTGCCGCAGGGCTGTGAGCTTGGAGCAGGCCCAGAACGGAGGCCAAGAGGCATTCTGGATGGCATTCCCAGGCTGTCTCCACCTCCAGGAAGTTGAACCTGGCTGCAATGGCAAGGAGGGACCCAGGCAATGCTGGGTGATCCCACAGGGTAGCTCATGAAAATAAGTGAAATAACTAATTCTTTTTTATTAGTAGTGTTTAGGTGCCAATACCCCAACTTTACCCCAGGCTGGTGTGAATTAGAAGTACTAAAATAATGAATTAGGAGGGCATTAGGGTGAGATGGCTTCAGGGCCTTGGGTCCCTATGTAAACAAACAAAGCCCAAGTCAATGTAAATAGTAAAAGCAAACTTAATCTTAACCATCAGAAACCACCAACTAACCTCTAACTTGGGACTTTCCACCAGATCATACCCAAGTAAGGCAAATGCCTAGCTGTAGCCAATCAAGTGATTTCTTTACTTCCTCATTCAGCCTATAAAACCTTGCTGCTGAGCTCTCTGAACCTCTTTGGGTCCTGAGTGCTGCCCAATTCATAAATTGTTCTTTGCTTAAATAAACTGTTAAATTTAGTTTGTCTCAAGTTTTTCTTTCAACAGAGAAAATACCCATTATCCTTGCTCCCCCCACCAATGCTGACTCTTATTTCAAATTTATGTTGAAAACTTATCATCTTCCTTTTGTCACTCCCCCGCCACCACCACCACCATCGATAAAACTGGTTCTTCACCTCTGCCTTTCCTTCCTTTCCTCTTCTATAATCTCCTGTCCTATGTTCTATGCAGTCTGGATCTTTAAATTATTAGTCTAGAAAACTGCAATTTTAGAATTTGTAAAAATTTTCTTCATTCTAGGATGGGAGCTGGAATTTGCCCTCAGAGCAGACTCTACCTCTTGTTTTGTTATTCTTTTAACTGTGTAAAAGGCTGGCAGGTATCTACCCAAGAATTCTAATGCAGATGCTTCAGACTGCAAATAAGTATTCCATTTAATAAGGGAAATTCAACATTCACTTATTCAATTCACTCAACAAATATTTAAGTGCCTGTGTTGATGGCTTGGTAAGACTTTGGGGCAGCTCAGGCAGTCTTAACAGCATGGTTTTTATGCCAACATTGGAAACCTTCTCATCTAGAGTAAGATTGCCCTCTCACACCCTCCACACCTCCACCTTTGGAGTCAAAACAGAGATCCGTGTGCTCAGTGGACAACTGACTCTCCCCAGGTCCCCACACTTCTGGGAGTCTTGAAGAAGCACCAGAGATCAGAATCCTCCTTGACAAGGTCCCCACCCCTCTTTTCCCCCTCAACACCCATGACTTCACTGCAACCATCTACCCTGGGACACCAGAATTAAATTGGGTATGCCCTTTGTCTTTATTTTTGTCCAGCATTGCAAGAAGCCTAGGTCCCTCAGGTCATCCCTCCTCCCCCAGATCTAATCCTAAGAATGTGCCATACATTTTGAACACATATCATAACCCTCTTCTATTTATGAAACCATCTACCATTTGGAATTCATGGTCATAGTAAGCAATATCCCCTAAACCCTTGAAACTTCTCTAAAGACTGTCTCCACCTTCTGGCTCTCACTGCAACCTGGCTCTTCCCTGAAGACACTGCCCCCCCGAAGCCCTCTCAAGGGGCAGCTGTTTTATCTCCCACATCCGTCCTGTCACCAGGGGTTGGGGAGGTGGAGGGGTGGGGTAGTGGTGACGAAGGTCCTTCCTGTTCCTCATTGTTGCTTCCCAGCCATTCTCCTTTCACCTCCCATAGCTTTCACTCTCATGTCATTACTTCATCACCCACTGTCCCTCATTGTTACCACCGTATACTGAACCCTGGGCAACTCCCACTTGTTTCTTCAATATTTGGAGGTCCTCCCTCTCAGTGTCCCTCCAATTCTCCTCTTTCATAATATTAGGTGACTTTAAGATCCACACATATGATCTTTCCAACATCCTGACCTTGAGTTTCTTGATCACCTCCTCTCCGGTGATCTTGCCCTTGTGGAAATAAACGAAGAGCCTGAATATTGCAAGTGAGTCAGCAACTGTGTCAGTGAATGAGTCTCTGCATTTGGTAGAGACTCAAAGGCAGGCAACTTTGAGGAAACAAAAAGGAAGGGCTTCCGTTCTGCTCTGATTGGAGGTGTTGGCGTGGGATAGCTGGAGGCGGGCTAAACACAGCAGGGCATCTTGTGACTGGTTTGGGGAGCACAGTTGGCTTTTTCTGATTGGTTGGTCCTGAGCTGGAAGTGGAGTAAAAAGTAGAGGAGCTGGGTGTCATTGACCAAGTCCTGACTGTCGTAGGCTGCTTGCTGCAGAGATCATCGTTTGGCTTTTTGGCTGGTTGCTGCAGATGTTGAAGAAGGTCAGAGTTCTATTGCCATTTAGGGTCTGGGCATTATCCATTTGTATATTCAGTCTTTCAGCCTCCATCCTTCCTCAGCCACTCACTTTCGTGGCATTAGTCTTGGACCTTAGGATTACCAACAACTGTAACTCAAGTTCAGGCATTCCTTTCTCCGTCCCTGCCTCCTATTTTTCTAGCTCTCCAGCACTCCAACTCCAACAATCCCTCCCAAGACCTACAGTCCAATTTTTCTATCACCTTTCACTGCTGAAAACTACCACACCCCAATCCCTATGTCCTCATTGCTTTGTTAACCCCATTGAAATTCTATCCTCACTTGTCACAACCACTTCTTTACATGCTCCCTCAACTCCTTTGTCCTTCAGTAGCTTCATTTTTTTTTCATCTGGCAAAACCATAACCAAGGTTAAATTCAACACCTCACCAACTCTGCACATGCACTGTCACAGTCAGCTGCAGCTAGGAAAAAACCACACAACCATACTGGCTGGCAGGGAGTGATCCAGGGTTTGTAGGCCTGAAGCTTATATATTTGGGGGCCCTCTTTAAGAAAAACTGATGCAAAATTACAAATGCAAATTGCTAGGACCTTCCCAGCCAGGCTTTCCAAAGGATCCATGCAAGCAAGCAAGAGATCCCGAGGCTTCCGTTTCATTAGCTACATGATAAGTTTCTCCCTGCTGACTGATCTCTCACCTCAAGTGGACTTTTAATGCTGCTCATCAATTATTCTCTATCTCCACTACCAGTTTCCTAAATGGCTATTTCAAAGAGAAAATAGAAGCAATAAAAAAGGAACTTCACAAGCTCTCACAACCCACCTGCATCCGTGCCTGTGTACTTTGCCTTTTCCCATTACTACTGATGAACTGTCTGTGCCGTTAGCAGCAGCCAGCCCTGGACCCCGCCTCCTCCCCCTACTCAAGGACATGCTCAGGCAACCCTCCTCCCCATTCATTCTCTCTGTCTTTCTCTCTGTCTCTGTGTGTGTGTGTGTCTCTCTCTGTCACACACACACACACAAGCACTTTCTCTCTACTGGATCTTTCCTATTAGCAAAGAAACAAATGTGCTGCAATGTCTCTCATCTTAAACATTGAAGAAAATATTTAAGATGTTCTTGACTCCACTTCCCCCACAGCTTCTGTCCCCCTTCTCTCCCTTTTAGATCAAACTCCTTAAAAGAGCTGTCTGTGCTCAGTGCCCTCCGCGGACCCAATCTAGATAGGTTCTTGCCTCTATCGCTCCATCAAAACTCCTCTTGTTACAGTCGCTGGGGCCTGCACATTAATAAACCACGTGGTCCTTTCTCAGTGCTCATCTGCTTCCCTCATCTGCGGCAGGGGACACAGTTAATCACTGGCTCCTCTCAAAGGCCTCCCTTGCTTGGTTTTTCTCCTACCTCACTGGTGGCTCCTTCTGTTCCCTTGCTTATTGGTAAGGCCCAGCCTTCTGGAAACACTGAACGCCTTACACAGGGCGTAGGGGCCATGAAGCTCAGGAGCTGGTGGGGCTTTGAGCAGTGGAAGGGTTTGGGTCCACAGTCGTTGACCCAGCTGTATAACTTCTATTTTAAATTTATCTCTTTCTCTTAATGAATTACAACTTTCAGTGTAATCTGAAAAATTTGTTATAATTCACTTCTCATTATCGAAAAAAATTTCGATTAATTTCACTGTTCATCTTTATTGTTTTTGCTTCATATTCCATTAATTTTTACCTAAATCTCTCAGTTCTTTAAGAAATACATGTAAAGATGACAAATGATACTCTTCAAAAACATTCAAAACAGTAGTCTGTAATCTCTCACTCATTTCATTTAAACATTCTAGAACATCTTTCCAAATTGGAGTTACAGTAGCATATTCATGCATTACCAAATACATATTTTCACCAAAATATAAGAAAATATCTATTGTGTAACCATAGCTATATCTACTCTATCATCAAATATAGAACTGAAAGGAGAGAACTACTATTTTGATCTGGTCTTAGTGAAAACTGAATCCTCTGCTTTCAATTTTATATATCTGATGACTGGGAGAATTTTTCATGGGCTAGTTTTGCTTCCATGTATTTCTACTCTGATCCTTCTATTTCCAATATGGCTGTTATTATGAAAAGCAAATCAGATCACAACAATCCTTTGCTGAAAATCATCCAATGGATTCTCATCCCACTGTTAGTAAAGACCAATCTTCTACACGATTGGAGCAGTAACTGCTCTGACCTCACCTGCTACTGCTCTCTCCTCTCTCTTTGCCCAGCTCCTTGCTTTGTCTTGAATTCTCCCAGGATTCTCTGCCTCAGGGCCATTGTACGTGTTATTCTCCTGCTTAAAATGCTATTCTGCCAGATATACCCATGGCTCACTCCCTCACCTCTTTCAGATCTTTACAGAAACATCACTTTCTCCATGAAGGTTCTCTTGGTCATTCTGTTTAAAATGGTCCTCCCAACACTTCCTACCCCTTTATTTTCCCATATTTCTTGTCATCACAAGTGCTATATATCCCTATGGTCTATGTAGGCATTCAATAAAAATTAATTGATTGAATGAACGAAAGCCCCAAAGTCAGAGGCTTTTCTGTTTTGTTTTGCTTTTGGTTTAAATTCAACTTAAGACAGAATCCTTCTGGAATATCATTGCTCATTCTAGGGAAACATGTGTTTTGTCAAATATTTGCTCATATATTTTCTCAATCAACAAATCAACAAGCTTTGGTGTTTCCTGGATCCCTGACACTCTTCTAAGTACTGGGTGCACGGTGGTAAAGGAAAGAAACATGGTCCCTGCCTTCCTGAAGCTCATGGCTTCCCAAAGGAGACAAAGACTATGAAGACAAGTTGATTGGAGTCAGGTGGTTTGGCACATTACTACTCAAACATGGATTCACTTAGGACTGGGCAAGCCCAACTCCTAGAAATTGACTTATACCACAGTTTACAGATGCATTGGTCCCAAACACACGATTAAAGAAGACAGCAGTATCATATGTGATGCATTTCAGGCTAGGCATGGTAGAGAATAAATGTTTAGGAAATAATAAATTTCTCCTTAAGTTTCTTCTTAGTCTGCTGTTCTGTGTTAATAACTGTAATGGTTGAGATTTGATGACATCTGTATTCCTAAAGAAAGGAGGGGCTGGGGGGACTGACATATTAAGCTTTTTGGTAGCTTCCAAGCAATAAGATTGAGCCTATTTATCTAAACTTAAATATTCAGAGAACATGCACATCAGTTCCCTACCTCGGGCTGCCACAGATTTTCCAACAGCCTTCCTTACCCTGTTCTCAGATGGCCACGGTACTTTTTGAATACGTGCATCCAGACTGTTTTAATACCTAGTATTTCACAAGTTTTCATCATTTCCACTAGAGTATGTGCCAAGGTGGGGGTGGTGTGAGGGAGGAGACGCTCACCACGCAGAAGTTTGAGCATAGTAGCTGTTCAAACCAAAATTGTCTATATTTCCTCTGAACTCCATAAAGCACAACTCAGAGGAAAAACACATCACCATGCCCAGCACATTGTGGGGTCTCAAAAATGTATTATTGAGTAAATTAACCTTTTCAAAACTGCATTCAGGAAACATTGCAGGCAGGGCCACACCCATCTGGCTTATTCAACGGAATTGAGAACAATATGTTGTTTCTAACAAATCTAATGATGCTTGCTTTGGTTTGGCTCATTTGGTTGTAAATGTAACCCAGATGGCCTCGATTCCACTAACCTTCTGGAGTCTCTCTTTTCTTTTCTTTCTTTCTTTTCTTAAAAATGTGTACGTGTGCATACACACATGAGAAATAAAACACATACAGAAAAGCAAACAAAATAAGAGTATATGATTCAATGATTTATCACAAAGTCAACACTTTGTTGCCAGCATCCAAGTCAAGAAATCAAGCCCTGACAACACCCATGGCCCCCTCTCATGCCCCGTCCTAAGTGCAACTCCTTCGTTCCCTCCAAAAGAAACCACTGTCCTGACTTTTGTGGTAATCATTTGCTTTGATTTCTTTTTATAATAGTTTAATCATCGATGCATGCATTCCACATAGTATAGTTATACCTTTCTCTTTAAGCTTTTTGAATATGTGCATCCTGTCTGTTTTAATACCTAGTATTTCAGAAGTTTTGAATGGCATTTGATTTCAGACTGGAAGATGAAAATACAGGAAGATGTTCTCCTATATTTTCTCATAGAAGCTGTACTGTTTTGCCTTTCTCATTTATAGCTACAATTGACTTGGAATTCATTTTTGTGCTTAGTATGTGAGGCAGGAGTTGAGATTTATTTTTTCCATCTGGACAGCCAGTTGACATAGCACCATTTATTGAAAAGATTGTCTTTTTCCAATTTTGCAGAGCCACATTTGTCACAAATTGTTTCTATGTTCATAGATCTGTTTTGGGGCTATTGTATAATATTTCAGTAATCTATTTGAATATCTTTTTGTCAATACTGTCTTAATGACTGTAGTTTTATAAGTTTTGGTATCCATAAACCAAATCTTCCCACTTTTTTCTCCTTCAAAGTTATTTTGGCTCTCCTTTGTCTTTTGCATTTCCATAATTATTTTAAAATCAGTTTGTTAAGGTTTGTAAGAATGTGTTGAAATTTTAAGTAAGATTGCATTGGAACTATAGATCATGTAGGAGATAATATATTTTCAACATTGAGTCTAAAATCCATAAACATGATATGTTCCTCCATATATTTATATCTTTGTTTTCTCTCCATGATTGTTAATATTCTGAGTAGAGGTCTTAGACATCTTTTTTATCACAGATATTTAATATTTTGATATTATTGTAAATGGTATCTTTCTAATTATTTAATTTTTAACAGTTATATATACATTGGGATATGTAATGCAATTGATATGTTATATTAGCCTAGTGGCACCTTGTTAAATTCATTTATTAATTCCAACAATTTCTTTATAATTTCTTTTCATTTTTTAGGTATATATTTGTATTATCTGTAAATAACTATAGTTTTATTTCTTCCTTTGCAATCCTTGGACTTTTAATTTTTGTCTTGCCCTTATACATTGACTAGATCCTTCAATTCAATGTCAAATAGAAATGGTAATAGTTGACTTTCATGTCTCATTCTGGATTTCACAGAAAAAGTTTTCAATATTACACAGTAAGTATGTTTGTTGCATTTCCAGGTACTTAATATCCAATTAAGAAATTTTCTCCTAATCCTAATTTGTTTACAGTGTTTATCATAAATAGTAGTTGAATTTTATCAATTGGTCTGGCTACATTTACAGAGATGATCTCATGTTTTTTTCCTCCTTTTTCCTGTTAATGTGGTGTCTTAGTCCGTTCAGGCTGCTATAACAAAATACCATATCCCGGTGGCTTATAAACAATAGAAGTTGATTTCTCACAGTTCTAGAGGCTGGAAAGTCCAAGATTAAAGTGTGAGCAGATTCAGTGTCTGGCAAGGGTCTGCTTCCTCATAGACAAACATTTTCTCACTGTAATCTCACATGGTGGAAGGGGGGTGGATCTCTGTGGGGCCTTTTATAAGGGCACTAATCCCATTCACGAGGGCTCTGCTCTCATGACCTAGTCACCTCCCAAAGGCCCCACCTCCAAATACCCTCATATTGGGGATTAGGTTTCCACATATAAATTTTGGGAGGACACAAACCTCAAAACTATAGTATGTGGTAAATTACATTAATTGATTTTTGAATGTTAAACCAACAATACATCACTGGTTAAATCCTCTTTGGTTGTGATGTTTTATCACCTTTTCTTTTTGCTTTTCTTTTGAGACAGGGTCTTGTTCTGTTGCCTGGGCTAGAGTGCAATGACATCATCATAGCTTACTGCAACCTTAAACTCCTGAGCTCAAGCAATTCTCCTGCCTCAACTTCCTCCTGAGTAGCTGAGACTGCAGGTGTGTGCCACCATGCCCCGCTAATTTTTAAGTGTTTTGTAGACAGGGGTCTCACTATGTTGCTCAGGCTCATCTTGAACTCCCTGCCTCAAGCAATCCCCCTGCATAGGCCTCCCAAAGTGCTAGGATTATAGGTGTAAGCCACCATGTCCAGCCTTATTACCTTTTAATCACTGGATTCAATTTGCTAACATTTTCTTTAAGATTTTTGCAAGTATTTTCAGGAGTGAAATTGGCCTTAATTTCCCTTTCCTGTAATGTCCTTGTCAGATTCTAATATCAAGATCATAATTGCTTCATAAAACAAGTTGGGTGATATTTTCCCTTTCTATATTCTCTAAAAGAATTTATTTAAGATTGATGTTGTTTTTTCCTTAAATGTTTGGTAAAATCTGCCAGTGAAACCACCTGAGATTGTAGTTTTCTTCATGTGAGATTTTAACTTAAGTTTCTATTTAACAGTTACAGGACTATCTGGATGTTCTATTTCTCCTTGTAACAGTTTTGATAGTCATATATTTTCTAAAAATTTTATGATTTTATTTGTTTCAAATTAATGATGTTATGACATCAAATTTTTAAAATATCCTCTATGATTTTTTAATGTGTGTATGATATCTAGTGATTACCTCTTTTTCATTTACTACATTAGTTATTTATGTTTTCTTCCTTTTTGATCAGTTTCACTAGGGTTTTATAAATTATATTAATCTTTTCAAAAAACCAACTTTTAGCTATGTTGATCTTAATTTTAGTTTGTTTTCTTTTTCATTCTCTATTTCTTTTTTTCACCTTCCTTCTCATTTCTTTGAATTTAATTTGATAATCTTTTTCCTATTAAGTTGCATTCTTCGATCATTAGTTTTTCAGTCTTATTTCTTTTCTAATATATACATTTCAATCTGTATATTTTCCACTAACATGCCTTTTTATAGGATCATCTCAGAGAATTAAATCTCTAATTATTATGAAGTGTCCCTCTTTCACTTTTGTAATGTATTGAAGTCTTCTTTGTGATAATACCAAGTTTCTTTTGATAAGGATTTGCATGATACATATTTTTAAATTCTTTATTTTTTTCTATATTATTATGTTTTATCTATGTCTCATGTAAAGCATAGAGTTTTAAATAGTGCTTAGTAATCTTTGATTTTTAATCATAGCATTTAATTGTTTTTATTATAATTATTATATATTTGGGTTTTAATTTATGATTTTATTATTTGTTTTCTCTTTGTCCCACATATTCTGTCTTGCCTTTTACTCTTTTCCTACTTTCTCTTGAAGTTTTTAGATTGTTCATTTCTTTTATGTTAGCTAGGAAGCCAAATGCTATTTTATGATTCTTTTAGTGTTTGCCCTAGAGATTGTATCATGGTTTATCAACTTATTAAATCCAATATGAAGCGGTAGTTTTACCTTCTTTTGGGCAATGTAAAGACTTTAAATATTTCAACTCTACCTTTTTCTGATGTATCAGCTCTTTGTCATATACTTATAAATTTATTTTAACTAGTTTTATACACTATTATTTCTATTTACCCATTTTGATTTTTCTTTATTCCTTCCCATATTATCAACTGGTATTATTCCCTCCTGCCTTTTAATATTTCCTTTAGTTCATATCTACTAGTTATAAATTTTCTCCATTTATATTAGTCTGAAAATGTCCTTATTTCACATTTATTTTTGAAGGATTTTTGATGGATGTTTTGAACTCTATGGTTCACAAATTTTTTTTAGCACTTCAAAGTTCTTATTCCATTGTCTTCTGGCTTTCATTCTTTCAATATGTCAGTTGTTGGTCTTATTGTTGTGCTTTTGAAGGGAATATGTCTTTGTTCTGTGGCTGCTGTTAAGATTATTTGTCTTTGTCTCTCAGCATCTTTATTTTGATGTGCCTAGATATGGAATTCTTTTTATTTATCCTGCAAGAGGTTTGTAGAAAATCTTAAAATGGTGGATTTATTCCTTTCATTAGTTTCGAAAATTCTCAGCCACTGTCTCTTCAAATTTTGCTTCTTCCCTGTTCTCTCTCTCTCTCCTCTGCCTGTTGGAATGTTGTGATTAATTTTATGTGTCAACTTAACTGGGCTAAGGGATGCCCAGATAGTTGGTAAAACATGAGTTCCAAGTGTGTCTGTGAGGGTGTTTCCAAAAGACATTAGCATTTGAATCCATAGACTGAGTAAAAACCACCGTCACCAATATAGGTGGACATCATTCAATATGTTGAGGGCTGGAATAAAACAAAAAAGCAGAGAAAGGGAAAATTCACTTTCTCTTCTTGAGCTGGGACATCCATCTTCTCCTGCCCTCGGATATCGGCACCTGATTCTTCGACCTTTGGGTTTGCACTGGAACTGCACCACTGGCTTTCCTGGGCTTCCAACTTGTGATGGAAGATGGTGTGACTTCTCAGCCACCATAATTCTGTGAGACAATCCTTCATAATAAATCTCTATCTATCTATACATCCTATTGGTTCTATTTCTAAGGAGGACCCTGACTAATACAAATGTCAATAATACAAATATTAGAACTACATACTATATCCCTATACCCTCATTGTCCTTTATTTCTGCACCTTAAGGAAGGTGTTTTTCCTTCTTATGCCTTTCTCTGTGTTTCAGTCTGGATGCTTTCTTTCATTCTATTTATCTTCTAATTTATTAATTATCTCATTAGCTGTTAGAACCATTAATTGATTCTTAAATTTTGGTTTTGCTACTTAGAATATCCATGTGGTTCTTTTTAAAAATAGCTTAAAGTTCTCCACTAAATTTCTAGACATTCCCTTCTATCCCTTTTAATACTGTAATCATCATTATTTTAGTCTATATCTGATAACTCCAATATTTGGAGTCCTATTAGTTCTGCTTCTGATTGCTTTTATTCTTACCATTTTGTCTCCTTGTGTTCCTGGTTAGTTTTTATCCAGTCCAGGATGCTATCTTTAGAAAATTGCCTGTGGAAACAATTTGTGACATACATGATCCTATCTTCTTCTTGAGAGGATTGATATTGGCTACTACCAGGTGCTTGTCACTGTGACTTCACCTTGATTTTCAAGGGTTGAGATAAATCAAAGCAGAATTATAGTCCCTTTGAAAGGAAGCTTTCAAACTCCATTTCATGTTTACTCCTAGAGCACAAAATTTGGGGACCTAAACCCCAAGTTTGTGAGCAACTAGAGCTCATAAAATTTCCCCGATGCCCAGCAAATGAGATTATTATTAAATTATTGTTACTCAGCTTCAAACCCATCCTTCCATACTCTCCTTTGTGATACTGGGGCTGGGATTCTGCAAACCACATTGTAAATTGTGTGAAACTGTTATTCTGTGATTTTTGACCTTCTCACTTTTGTATGTTAAAGTACCCTAAATCTGGTGAAATAACTGTGCTAATAAATAGTTATGTATGTATATTTAATATCCTTACTTGAGAAAATAAAAATTGGCAAAACTTTATGTTTGTTGTTCCTGTTTAAATTTTTTATTGGGCTATGAAGCTAGAAGTCTTGGATCAAAAATGTAATAGACCTTGTGGATCTGCATTTCTGTTGGGTATTTGGGAAGCTCTCCATGATGTGCTTGTGGCCAAAATGAAGACAGAAGTTGGATGCAGAGCCTATGGAGGCAGGCAGAGTGTCCTGGTGGCAGTGTTGTATAACATGTGACCCTAACAACCAAGCTTCAGACATTCTATGCTACTTGTCATCACACTCCATGTCCCTCCTCGTGTCATTCCCAATCTTTCCTCTCATTTCCTGTCTTCCTTCTGACCCTGAGCTTCATGTCCTATTTGCAGCGCTGGACCACTCTTTCGTTGGTATTTGCATTTGAAAATTTGAATACAAATGAACTAAAAGCATTCAACATAAGAGATTAAAACATAAACAAAATAGACTAAAAGAAATATGAGGGAAATAATAAAGATTGAAAGCTGAAATAAAGAATCACAAAACAAAAGGCCAGCAGAAATGATAAGCCCAGCACTCTAGCAAGTTTGACTAAGAAGAAAATGCAGGACAAATATCTATCTATCTATATATATCTATATATCTCTCTGTGTATATGTATGTATATATATATATATAAAATACATCAGGAATGAGAAAGAAATGATCATAGTTATGAAAAATTATAGAAATAATTACAAAGTATCATACAAAATGTGGTCAATAACATTTCAAATCTAGATGAAATGGATAATTTTTCCAGTACAATATAAATTTCCAAAATTGATTCAAGAAGAAGTACACTACCTGAACACATTGACAACCACACAATAAAGTGGAAAAGTTTTCATAAATCCATCACTTTAAAAAAAGAAAATAAAAAAGAACAATAGATAATGGCTGTTTTACAGGCAAGATTTAACTAATTTAATCATCTGGAACATATCATTTTACCTAAATTATTAGAACTGTTCCAGAATACGTAAGTGGTAAATTTTCCAAATCATTTTATAAGTCTAGCATAAGCTTAATACCAAAACTTAACAAATAGCATCCAAAAGAAAGTAAGCTAATCTTACTTATGAATATCTATGCAAAAATTCCAAGTGAATATTTACAGCTGGTGTATTAAAAGAATAATACATCATGATCAAGGCAGATCTGTACATCCGTGAAGTACCATTCGCATTATAGCACTGTTAGCAATGTATATATTGTCTTCTGCTGGCTGTGTTCTCCCACATAGGTTGAAATGTCTGCAGGGCCATGAAGATGTTCCCACTTAGCGTCCTGCCCTTCTCTCCTGCACCTTATAGACCACACTCTGGGTGTCCGGGATCCTGGAAATTCCCTGCTGAAATGTTCCTGAAACCACCTACCTGGCCCATCAGGTCTCTTCCCCTGTCCATTCTCCCCAGGGTGTACTGTGTTGTTAGAAAGCCCATGCCTAGGCCCAGGGTATGGTCAAGGGAGTACAAATACAGCTTGAATGCATTAGCTAGCGTGTGCACCAGTCAGGGGTGATATCTTAGTCTGTTCAGGCAACTATTATAAAATACCATAAACTGGACAGCTTATAAACAACAGAAATTTATTTCTCACTGTTCTGGATGCTAGGAAGTCTAAGATTAAAGTGCCAGCAGATTTGGTATCTGCTGAGGGCCTGCTTCCTGGCTCATGGATGATGCCTTCTCACATGGCAGAAGGGACGAGGCAGCTCTCTGGGGCCTCTGTTATAGGAGCACCCATTCCCTTCGTGAGGGCTCCATCCTCGGGATCTGCTCACCTCCCCAAAACCTCACTTCCTAATATCAGCGCATTCAAGAATAGGTTTCAAATATGAATTTTGGGAGGACACAAACATGCAAGTCACAGCAGGTGGGACGATAAGGGGGGCAGACCACGGCCCAGGTACTAGCTCTGTCCATACCATGACTTATGGTATGAACTCTGAGGGACATAAGAATTCTAAATTTGAACCTGGCCTTCTGGGTTATTATGAAGATATAATTGTCAAGATATAATAGGACATATTTTATTTTAGCTTATTAGCTTGATTTTAGCTTTTAAATACTTAGTCTTATGGTAAGTAAACCTTTATTTTTACTCTTGCCCTGGGCCCCACAGATGTTAAGAGTGATCCAGCCCACCTCTTCCAGAGTTGGCACAGGTGAAAAAACAAGAGCAGACTCACAAATACAGCATGAATAAACACATGTGAAATGTATACATGTGTATATATACTTACATGTATACATACATATATGTGATGGAGAGTGGCTATAGCAGTTAGCTGTTGCTGTACAACAAGCCCCCCCAAAAATCTCAGTGAGTTAAAACCGGAATTGTTTGTTTTTGGTCGTATCTGGAGATTGACCCAGCTTTGGCTGATTAAGACTAGGCTTTACTCCTTGTGTCTCTCATTCTCCTGAGCCAACAGGCAAGCCCAGCGTGTTCTCTTCACGAGGATGGCAAAACCTCCAGAAAGCAATTAAAAATATGTGAAGCCTCGTGTGCTGAGGCTCGAAACTAGCACACCACCATTTCCACCTCATTCCGTTGGCCAAAGCAAGCAATGAGGATGGAAACAACCCAAATGTCCATGAGGAAATGAATGGATAAACAAACTACTACATATTTGTACAATGGCATGTTATTCAATTATAAAAATGACCAAATTGCTGACATGCACCACATGGAGACTGGAAAGTGATATTTGAAAATGGACAGAAGAAAAAGTCCCCAGAACCTTCTCCCTGGAGGCAGTGCACTGAATGCAGAGCAGGACCATCATCTCAGTTTCTATTGCTTCCCCTCCTATCCTGGGCTGCCAATCCATAGAGTGGGGAACAAAACAAGGTCCACTCTCAGACAGCCCCACTAGCAACTAACTTTCTTTCCTGAATCACTTCCTCAACGCTCCAGCCCCGACACTGTTAGCTCCCCTGTGTAAAAGGGAAGTAAACTTACTCTACAACTATTTTTCCAAACTTATTGTTAAAGTTCAGACTCAGCTTTAAAGTCTCAAAGCCAAAAAAATTACTTATGATGACTGTCTTTGCATTTCTGCTACAACAATCCACCAGTTAGGGCTGAGAATGCTGAGATCTAGTTTGAGAGAGGCTTAGGGGCAAAAAAGGGAGGGGAGAGGAATTGCAGAGGGAAAACATGTCAGTTATTATTTTAAAATATTAACCCATCTTGTTTACTTCTTGGAATAAAATGGTTCTTTTAACAAGAAGTTTTAAAAATAAATACTCTTTCTTAGGGATGGAAAATGAATCTTCCTTAGGCTTTCCATCTCATGGGCAGACAATCAGGTCAGTGGGAGATCCCTGCTTAGCACTCTTTGGGTCCTTCTACAAAGTCATCAGCCCCTTCCATAAGCTGTGTTTGCCTCTCTTTCCCCCAAGAAATGGTATGATTCATTTTCAATGAGCAGCCTCATGGTAATGGAAAGAGACAACAACCAGTCGATGTTAATTGCTTCCCATAAACATCCCACCGACCCCCAATATGTCAGGTTTCTTAGGTATCCTGAGCTGTAAGTCCCTGATGGAGGGGAAGGGTGATGATATTTCAAATACTCCTCATCAAAAATACAAAAATTATTCCAGAACCAAAACAATCCAACACCTGAAACTAATTTTCTTGACACATTCATGGACTTTAATGACAGCTTCATTAATTGAATATAGTCACATGGGGGCAAAAAATCATGTTTTTCTTAATGACCTGCCAAATGATGGATTTGTGTGGTTACTTACTGTGCTCTGAAAAATTTCTAAGGAAGGAAAGAAAAAGAAGGACAAGTTCTGGGAGTCACATCATAACTGAGCTGGACCAAGGGGCCCCCTGGGGTTTCGGTGGTGAGTCAGTGTGAAAATGATGGGGCGGGCTTGGCAGATTAGGGATGCAATATGATGATATTGCCAGGAGCCTTGCTTCTCAGTGAGGCTTATGGACCAGTAGCATCAGCTCACTGGAAGCTTATTAGATAGGCAGCATTTCAGGCCCTACCCCAGATCTCCTGAATAGAAATCTGCATTTAACAAGATCCAGAAATCTGCATTTAACAAGATCCCCAGGTGATTCTCATGCACATTAAAGCTTGCCAAGCACTGGTTAGGAGAACAGCCTTTCTGATAGATTTAGGTGGGAATGCCGTCTTGACTTACCGATAGCTGTGAATAAGGCACATTATTTAGCCTTGTCTTAGCCACAGTTTTTTATCTGTAAAATATGTGTAATGGTATCTACGTCGTGGAATTTTGAGGATTAAACAAAATGAGCACTTAGCATAACTCCAGGTATGTAATACATTTTGAATAAATGGTATCAGTACTATTGGAGATACTCTTATCCATTCATTTTTGGAATCAGACAGAAGCGACTTCAAATCCAAGTTTTACAACTTAATAGCTGGGTGATCTTCATCATGCCACTTAACCTTTATGAGCTTTAATTTCTCCTTCTGTAAAATGGGCAGAATTTAAATGTCGGTTAGGGCCTCAAAGCCTTAAGATATAGACAAAATACATAAGAGAAGTCATAAAACTTCCAGAGACTTCCGCCAGCACACGGCTTGCCCTGTCTCACTCATGTGCTGCATCTACAGATGCTGCCCATTCTTCTCCCTGTGTCTCCCCTGGTGCAAAGTTTGGATCTGTTCACAGTTCCCACAAGCAATCCACTTACTCCAAACACTCTGTGAGTTGGGTAGCATTTCCTAAAGATTTGGGGAGTGGGTCACAAGGAGGGATCATGCTGCATGTGGGATAGCCTTATGCCACCTCCCTGGATCTCTCCTTTCCTCCCTCTCTCTTCCCGCATCATGGCCTCCTTCAGAAACAAGAAAGCTCCTCCCCTGTCATCCCGAAGACAGCTCAACTGTAGCAGATGCAGTGGGACAAGCAGCGAACATGATGCGAGAGGATACGTGTTCTCATTCTGGTGCCAATGCAATTATTTACTCTCTCTGGGCCTCCACTTAGTCATCCCTAAAATGGGGCAAGAGCTCCTTAACCACACGGATGGCACAAAAACTAAGAGAGTTCTGGAAACACTTATGGAGTGCCTGGTAGCCAGTGGGTTGTTGGTCATTAAGCTATTGTGTCTGGGCTCCAATTTCCCCCTCCTCCCCACTCTGCTTTCTGGGGCTGGAGCTGGCCTTTGCAAACGTTTGCCCTTTGCCAGCTGGCTCCTGGTTAGGCTCCCCTGTCAGGGGTGCCACGGGGAGCTTGAAGGCTGGAGGAGGGGAGGGAGGCCTCCTCCTTTCTGTTTGCCTCCTGTTCCTATCAGCGTTGCCCCAGCAACTGTGCCTCACCCTGGCTGCAGCAACTGATTTCAGTAGTACAGGTGGTTCCAGTCTGCAGTCGTTGCACACTCTTAGAACTTCCATACTCTTAGAACTAGCTTCATCGTGCCTTTAGGAATACAGCACCTCCTCCTCTGAAGTCAGAATCTCTGCAGGCCCCTCCTCTAAGCTTTTACATTTTAGTAATCCCATCATCTTCCCTTTGTTCCCCCAGTCCTAAAAAAGGCAGCTGCTTGGGGCAGCTACTACTTTCATGATACCTCAGCATCCTCCTTGTGTCTCTTCAGTTTCCCTCTACCTGGTAAACAGCTCTCTTTATATTAAATTCTCTCTGCTGAAATAATAACCCAGTTTCTGGCTTCTAACGGGACCCTCTCTGAGACAGAAAGTATGTAAAAGATACTTGTTTCCTTTCAGAAAATAAAATCTACCTTCTAAACACCAAGTTTTGCCACCAAGAAGGATATTCAAAAGAATATGTCAGTAGCTTTGAAAGCAATTTTCAAAGAAAATTTTCCAAACTATTTTGGGTTCTGACAGCAATGTTGGAAAAGAACCGTAATCCTGAGCATTTGGAACAAAGAGTCAAAACATGTTTCTAGAGAAAGAAATGCAGAATTAGACTTAACACACATGGCAGAGCTAATGCACAATCTAGAGAAATGCTACCTGTGTAGATGCCAGTGTAGGCGAGGACAGAAGCAAGGAGAAGTAAGGCCAAGCAAGAGCCCTGATGCACCAGGTGCAGGATGTCATATTTCCAGAGGTTCAAAGAAGTCACAGACCAAAGTCAAAATGGATGGGATTTAAAAGAATCTGGAAATAGCAGTTTGGTTAGTGATGCTGAAAAGTCTGAGTTAACCATATCTTAATGTTCATCATAACTTAAACAGAAATTAAAGTAGAACTGAAAATAATGGCTTATATTTATCTGTAAAGGTAAATTGAAAGTTGTAGCCCTTCAATGTTGGTGATCGTGCTTTAAAATTGGCACCTGCACATAGTTGTTGGTAGTGGTGTCCGTAAAGCAAGATGATAATTAATATCTTGAAAGAGCCATAGCAATAGTCACCTTTGACCCAGTCGTTCCATTACTGAATATTAATCCTAAGGAAGTAAGTCAAAAGGAGTTTTTAAAACTTGTGTTTTTTATACAGTTATATTCATTGAAGTGTTATATATAAGAGTGAGAAATAACATCATATAATTAGTAAATAAAAGGAGAATAATTAAAATATAGTCATAGTCCCTTGATGAAATTGTAATAACAATTGCTAAGATCATGTGAAAAGCATAGAAGATTTTTGAGGTGTGATATTAAGTGGAATCAAATCAGGATATAAACTATAGAGGAGATAAAAGAAGAGGATGCAAGAAGGAAGGTTCAGTAGCATTACTCTCTGTAACCACAGGGATGAGCATTTGGAGCACTCTACAAGTCTGGTACCAAGGCACCAGGCCAACAAAAGATGGCTGGAGCAAGTTAAGCAGAATAGAGGAGCCACTCGCGAACCTTTGCCACCTGTGGTATAGGATGAACTAGATATCTTGACTCTAAAATGAAGAACCATTTTAATAATCTTCAAGACTGTTTGTGTACTTGACTAAAGGTAAGACAATTTTGTTACTGTGATCCCTCCCTTCTGTAGTCAGCAGCAGAGTTTTAAGGTGACACTAAATTCTGTCTCCCATTGGATCAACACTTAAGGTGGTCTTGCTCCGGGAGGAGGAGGAAGGAAAGAGAATGAAGGGTGGAACCTAAGCCAGGCAGAGCAGACACGTGTGGAAGATTTACTATATCTCAAGTAGGGAAGGAAGTGATAGACCACTGAGTTTAACAGCTGGTCAGTGAAAAAAGCTATTAACAGTTGGCCAACCAATTAGTTCAAGAGAGAATTGGCTGCAGGTGGTAAGTTAAGAGCCGAGCCTGGCCTCTGACCAAAGGGGATTTACCAGCACTTGGTGTCTGACCTTCTAAGGGCTTTGGCTTGCTGTAGAAAAGCTTGGAGAACTGACTTCCTGTGAGCCTTAGTGACCCCCAGAGTTCTAGAAGCTGTGTCAAGTTGGACTGCTCTATATGGCATACAAGAAGTTATTCCAAATGGAAGAAGGGATGAAGTTGTGGTTACCAACGACAGAGAGAAATCTAGTTTTCCTGGTGATATTTGCTGTTGCTGCAGAAAGTCCATGAGGGTCAATTTGCTAATTGAGATTATCCATCAGCTTTTAGAGATGGAGAATAACCAAGGCTGGAGGACTCCGTGGCAATAGGCTGATTTTCTTGGTTGCAGAGGGATGAAGAGGATGAAGGGAGCCCCCTGAGTGAAGAACCTGTCAAAAACACTTACTTGTTCAGCAGGCATTGGCAGAGTCTCTGTTCTACACGAAACCCACATTATATTAGGGGAGACAAAAACTAAGACAATTCCAGTGGAAGGTAACTGCTTGCTGTGGTCTGAATGTTTGTACCCCCCGCAAAATTTCCATGCTGAAACCTAATTCCCAGTGTGATGGTATTAGGAGGTGGGTCCTTCGGTGGGTGATTAAGTTATGAAGGTGGAGTCCTTATATATGGGATTACTGCCTTTATGAGAGAGGCCCCAGAAGCTGCCCTCTTTCTTCCACCATGAGAGGTGAGAAAGTGTCATTATGAACCAGAAAGAGGGTGCTCACCAGACACTGAATCTGCCAGTGCCTTGATCTTGGACTTCCCAACCTCCAGAGCAGTAAGAAATAAATTTCTGTTGTTTATGAGCCACAAAGGCACTAATATACTCCCTTTATTGTCATGGATTCAGAAAAACAAGAGTGGCTAACTTTTTAAGGGAGAATTTCTGGGGAAACTTCCTAGACGAAGTGCCGTCTGAGCTGAGTTTTTTTGTTTTTGTTTTTGTTTTTGAGACAGAGTGTCACTTTGTTGCCCTGGCTAGAGTGAGTACCGTGGCATCAGCCTAGCTCACAGCAACCTCAGACTCCTGGGCTTAAGCGATCCCACTGCCTCAGCCTCCCGAGTAGCTGGGACTACACGTATGCGCCACCATGCCCAGCTAATTTTTTCTATATATATTTTAGTTGGCCAGATAATTTCTTTCTATTTTTAGTAGAGACAGGGTCTCGCTCTTTCTCAGGCTGGTCTCAAACTCCTGACCTCAAGCGATCCACCCACCTCAGCCTCCTAGAGTGCTAGGATTACAGGCGTGAGCCACCGCGCCCGGCCTGAGCTGAGTTTTGAAATAACAGAAGGCATTTCTCAGTGTGTTGGAGAGAACAAAAAGAGTTTTATGCAGCTGGAATGCTTCATATGAGGAGAGAAGTGTCAGGAAGTGCTGTTGGAGACGTGGCCTTGCCCAAGGTCAAGGATCTTAAATGCAGAGTTAGGGAATTAGACTCTACCTAGCTGGTGAAAAACAATAAACAGTTTTAAGCACAATAACAAGGTGGTTAGACTTGCATTTTAGAGAAAGAACTCTGTTGTCTGTTTGGGGGATGAAATGAAGTGGGACAAGGCTAGGGGCAGAGAAAGTAAGCAGAGGACTCTTCCAACAGTCAAAGCAAGAAATAGCGAACACCTGAATTAAGGCAATGCCCATGCAGCGGGCACCAAAGTCTGGCTTTTCCACTTCTCTGCCCTTCCTTCCCCATTCTGCAGATGATAATGTGTTCCTCCCAGACTCTAAGATCAGACAGCTGCCTGCTCTGGGCTTGCTGCCAGTGGTCTGGTCCTAGCTCAGGGAATGGATGCCAGTGTGTGTGTGCGTGTGTGTGTGTGTGTGTGCACGTGTGTATGTTGGGCGTGGGGAGGTGTCACATCATGGGACAGAAAGAGCAGACTTGGGAATCAGAGGAGAGGAATTCAAATCCAAGTGCTTCTATGTTATGAACTGAATTGTGTCCTCCCAAAATCCATATGCTGAAGCCCTAACCCCCAATGTGACTGTATTCAGAGAGGGCCTTTATGGATGTAATTAAGGTTAAATGAAGTCATAAGGGTGGGGTCCTAATCTGTCCTTACAAGAGGAAGAGATACCATATCTCTCTCTCTCTCTCTCTCTTCTCCCTGCCCCCTCCTCTCTCTCTCCTCCCTCCCCAACATGCATAGAAGAAAGACCATCTATAAGCCAGGAAAAGAGCACACCAACCCTGGTAGTACCTTAATCTTGAACTTCCAGCCTCCAGAACTGTGAGATAATAAATTTCTATTGTTTAAGCCACCCAGTCTGTGGTATTTTGTTATAGCAGGTCTAATACATACCAATGCAGCTAAGTCATCTTGAAAAAATCAATTAAGCTGACTGAACCTGTTTCCTTATCTCTAAAATAAATAATGGTAAAATAATAATAATCTCTACATCACAGGACTCTTGTGAGGATTAAATGAGCTACACGATTATCAAGCAAAGCTGATAGGAAAGCTCTTTGTAAATTGTGCATACACAATAAGTGCCCTGAATGAATGAAACATTAAAATATTTTCAATCATAATATTAGTTTAGTTATTATACTTAACTTTATTATCTGTCTCTTGGATATATTTAAAATGCATATAATTAGCCAATAATTAAACTCTAATTGATCACAGATGTCTAAAGAGCTTTCAGTTCAAATTCAGTGATGGTAACCAGTGCCAATAAAACCATTTGGGGAATTTCTATGTTTTCATAAAAAAGAAAATAGAGTTCCAAATATATGAAGTACCCAAAATATAACCTATATAAGAGGCTCCCTTGAAATTTTTAACATCTGTAGATACATTCTGAAACAGAAGTCTCAATATCTTTTTACTTTACTAATATTTCTGCTGAATGGTAACCTATGAATAAGTATGGACAGAAAGATAATCACATAGAAAGTATATCTGTAATTGATCTAAATATTCCTTTTGTCCTAGGACCTTAAGAGTGCTTCTCAACCTTTTTTCAATATTGTCTCCCTAAGCAGCCTTTTTAGGCATTATTTTTTTCTGTTTATCCCCACGATGAAATTTTAATACCACAGGTATACTTTATACCTGTTTACATATGACATGTATGTCTGCATTTTGTACATATAGCACATAACCAAGAGCCAATTATATTGCCCCTGAAGAGAATGCATGGCCTTAAGATGACGCATACCATAAAGCATCTGATTGGTCTTCACAGTACATCGGATGGAAAATGCGTTCAATGTCAGAAACGAACCCATTTCTCAGAGGGCACACCGGACAAAAAAAAAAACATGGCTGGGAGTCCCAGCTCGAGGCCACACTGCAGTTACTGTAGGAGCCAGGTATGACTAGACTTAGAGGGGCCAGTGTACTGAGAACCTATTTGCAAGAGAAGCCAAGGAGTCTCCTGGGAAGAAATTCACCCTATGGAGACAGAGCACAAGTTTGGTTCAGAGACAGCGGGCCAGTGGGGGAGGTGAGCAGAGGTCTGAACATAGCATGGAATATGTCCCATGGGTAGTCCCAAGGGACTCATGCTGAATCCTAAGGCAAAGGTGCTGTGGTCTGAGAGAAATAAAAGCTAAAATATCCTATGCTGCCCTCCCACCTATTGTCTCTGTGGCATACTGAGAAACAAGGCACCGCAGCCTCACTACAGCTGGTGGAAGAGCCCCCGCAGGTGCTGCAGCGAGGGCGGGGTGTGATTTGTGACTGTTACCCTAATGCTCCCCTCAGCTCTGTGGCCTGGGAGCCAGAGTCATACCCTTATGACAACGGAAGTGGAAATGCCTGCCCAATAGCGTCTCAACCTCTTAGCACATCAGTCAAAGGATCTTCAGGGGAGAGGCATGTGCCCTCTGAGCTTATCTTTTGAATGCTAGCTTTGGACTCAACTAGATCCAGATTTTCCTTCTATTTCTTCCATCACCTGGCTGTGTGATTAATGGCACATTAATTAACCTTTCTAAGTTTCAGCTTTCACCTCTGTAAAGTGGGGATGAGAATTCTATTGAGGGGATTGCATTAGATAATGCACAAGACATGCCCTTTGCAAAATGCCTAACCCATGGTAAATCCTCAATAAATGTCAGCTGTTTTCAACCTTTGTCCATGAATGTTCCACTCAATATGCAGCCACATGAAATTGAGGACAATCCTTCAAATATCACTCTGTGCCTTTGTACACGTTTCCTCTGCTTGGAATATTTTTTTAAGGGCACATCTCTCCTTAAAACATCTATCCACCCTTTAAGCCCTAACTTAAATCTCATCTCTTCTGAGGAGATTCCAGAAAAGAATCGGTGAAGCTCTCTGGAACCCTTTACTAATCCCCTCTCAGAGCCCTAATCACACCATGGGCTAATCCTCTCTCTCTTCCTCTCCTTCTGTGCCCACCAGACTATGAGTCCCTTGAGGGCAAGAGCCTGCCTCACTCACTTTCACTTCCAGGAGCCTGACACAGAGTCTAGACCAAGAAATGATGCACTGATGCATAAGCTAGTGATTATATTTCTAGAGCCATTGCTAACCCTGGATGCCCCAGCCTTGCATAGCTCACTTTTGGCCTCTCTTCCAAAGACTCATAAAGCCTAAGTCATGGGGTTTACTACCAACAGGAAGTCCTCAGCCCAACCAAAAAGTTCTTCTTCTTTCAGATCTGGATGATATGCAGATGAATGCTGCATAGATATTTTTGTGAATGTTAGACAGTCTCTATGATAAACAGGTTGTAAAAGCTGTATTTAATTTCTCTAACACTTGTTAAGCACCTACGATGTAGCAGACACGGTGCCTGTCAGCAGGGTCCAGTGCAGAGCACTGCGGCTCAGAGAGATTAAGCAACCTCCTGAGGCCACTCACAGCTGGGATTTAGACCTACATCTGACTCCCAGTTCCATGGTCTTTGGTCACAGCACAATACCGAAGCAGACTTGATGACTGAGGAATAGTTGAGACTACCTGTTTTAATGAAGGCCTTTAGGGGAAGATGGAGATGTTTCTGCTTATTGGATTGGTGTTTAAGGAGTGAAGAAGTGGTAGTGGGGGGCTCCCTTCTACACACCTAAGGGGCTGTCATCCTTCCCATAGGTGAGGGGGCTGAGGCTATCCCTATTCACCTGTATTCTCATCAATCCTTCCTTATTCCAGTCCTACACACAATTTAGGTTTAAAAAAAATACACTGTTGAGCAAACATCAACAGTCAACTAGAATGAAGCTGAACCCTATCCTAGCACAGGTCTTGGGGACCTGCTTCATGTATATCATGGAGTGTCCTGAGAGTGAAGGAAGCTGCTTGGAAATAGCTGGGTCTCTAAAGCAGGTCAAAAAATCTCCCACTTACCTCTCTTGCTGTGTTTAATGAACTCAGCTGTACCTTGATTTAGAGGACAGGCCCAGTGGAAAGCTAGTTGAGGCCTGGGCAGAGGTATTGTCACTCCTTTCTTGGCAGCGGAGTCCCAGAGTCAGGCTTCAGGGCAGGGTGCAAAAGGTGCCTTTTCCAGTGATTCTGAAAAGGCCACTGCACTGGTAAAATAGAACCAGGGAGGACTTCTGACAAGGCAGATTCACAGAGTGAAATCAACCAGCCCCACCTCAGGGTCTCCTTTGGGTGGCCTAGCTCAACCAGGTGCCTCAGGGAAGTTAAACTTTCTCTGTGGGCTTCAAGTGGAGATAGTGAATAATTCAGCCATCATTTACATCGCGGCAGATGTGGCAACTACTGAGAAGGCCTGGAATGGAGGAGAATAGGCAGACCTGGGCTCAAATCCTGACTCTGCCACTTACTAGCTCTGTGACCTTGGGCAAGATACTTTACTTCTCTGGGCCAGTTTTCTCATCCCTAAAATGGCGATATTAATAGTATCAATTACTTATAGTTACTATGAGGATGGCATAAACTTTTTTTAGGTGAAATTGCATAGCACTGAGCATGGTGCATGACAGGTGAGATTAAGTAACATTGAAACCAGTACTCAGACACTGAACACCTCTGGGCCTTCACTAACTGCCCACTCACCTCAGCCTCAACATGCTACAGAAGGCCTCAATCTCCTCTGTCGTGTGTGTGACTTTCCCCAGACCAGGGGTGGGGAACCTGCAGCCTTAAGGCCACATGTGGCCTTTTAGGTCTTTAAGTGAGGCCTTTTGATTGGATCCAAATTTTAAAGAACAAATCCTTTTATTTTTATTAATATATTTTTTGTTTGTCTTTTATATTTTTATTTTATTTTTAAAATGAACATATTTAAAATACCAAAGAATAAAATAAGTCTCAATGAAACAAGCCTCCCAGATTGACCGGCACAATTAGAACATTAGTAAGCCATAAGGGCTAAATTGACAGCTGCTATGCTCATGATTTAGTTCTAACTTCCCCCACCTGACTGGTGCCACTACTGCATGAGTCTGGTTGGCAAGAGTTTATGGGGGTCGAGTATGCCAGTCTGTTATCAGCTTTTGACAACAGTGCACTGTGTTTCTGTTTCAAGTGGAATTTGTGAATAGTTGCATGGCTCAACAGTATTTTTTTAATTCTGTCTGCTTAACAGGCCATCATGTCAAAAAAGACCAAGAGAAAACTGAAGGAAGAAAACAGATTTTTAAATGAGGATTGGGAATTGCAATATTATCTTGTTTCTGCTAAAGATAAGATGATTTGCTTGCTTTGTGACACTGCAATAGTAGCATTAAAGAAACTCAATGCTCATCAGCATTATAACAATCATAAGGACCACAAATATTTTAAATTAGAGGGAGAGGAGTGAAAGGTTGTACTGCAGAAATTAAAAGATGAAAAGCAAAAGCAATCACAATTCTTTCAAGCAGCAATAAGACCTGAAAATAATGCAACTGAAGCAACTTATAAAGTAGCTTATATACTTGGGGAAAAATTCAGTGATGTAGAAATTGTGAAAGAATGCATTGTCAAAGTTGTAGGATGCTTAGGCCTCCATAACATTTCAAAGTACAAATAACTGCCTCTTTTAAGGAGAACAATAACTGATTGGCAGCATGAATTAGTCTTCAACTTAACAAAACAACTTCATGCAATATTTCAAAAGGAAAATATATATTATTTAATTGCTTTGGATGAATCAACTAATACTGCTGACTTGGCACAGGTCTTATACTTCATTTGGGTCATAACAAAAGATTTTCTTTGCTATGAAGAGTTACTCACTTAGGGCACTCTTGTGAATAGAACGTGGGGAATAGATACCTTCAACAACTTCCAAGATAAATGTTGTGAAGTTGGACTGAATTTGGTAAATTTAGTGAGTGTATGTACAGACGATGCACCTTCCATGACAGGAAAACAGGAAGCGTTTATTACGCAGATAAAAAAAAGGGTTAACAGATCCAGATGCTCTCATTTCTTTTCATTGCATCTTGCATCAGCAAAATCTCTGTGCTAAACGTACTATTTTAAGTGACAATTTGCAACAAGTTATAAGTATTGTTAACTATATTCATGCAAATGCAACATGGCATTATCAGTTTTGTAACATGCGAAAGTTGAAGATGAGGTATTCAGTGTGGATTTGCCATATCATTCTAAAGTGTGTTGGCTATCACAGGGACAGGTGTTAGCCAAAATTTTATCTCTGTGAGAACAGATAGTTAAATTTTATGAAGAATAGAATCAGCAATGTGAATTATTGAAAGAAATTTTCTATAGGAATGCAGCATTTCTGTGTGCTATCATGTCAAATCAAAATGACTTGAATATTTCTTTGCAAGGTCTATATGTAATATGTGGCAAAAAAATCCAAGCATTTTGAAAAAAGCTATTTTTTTTTGCAAAACACTTCTTCAAGAGGAAATTTCAGATGAACATTTTCCCCAGTTAGCAAAGGTCACTGATAAGCAGGATGATATATGCAAATCATGTGAAAAAATACGTGCTGTTTTAGACCTATTAATTGGAGAATACAATGAAAGTTTCATTGACTTTGAGAATCATGATGTCACACTCAAATTAGCATTTCAGCCTCACCTAGTTGATATCACCAAGGCACCTAAAGGACTACAGATGGAATTGATTGAGCTTTCAAGATGATATTTTAAAGTCATTGTTTGATGCTAAGAAAGATCTGATTGAAATATGGAAAAATGTAGAATATCCACACCTTTGGCAACATGCCTGAAAAATGCTGTCTTGTTTTTCAACCACTTATTGCGGCCAGTCTACATTCTCCTACCTAGCTCAAATCAAGATGTTCTTAAGATCACAAATGCCTGATACCCATCTACAAGATCAGCTGAAAATGCAGATCTCCACGCTGCAACCAAATACTCAAATGCTTTCCAACAAAAAGCAGACACAACAAAGTCATTAAAAGGTCAGTTAAATTTAAAATGAACAAGTAGTTTTCGTTTTTCAAAATTTTAAGTACATAGTAGTTAGACTTTTACAAAATAGTGTACATTTTTAAGTATATCTAATTGAAGTTTCTTGAATGCAGCCTTAATTGATTACAGCTAAATCAATATGGTCTTCCAGCATGAAGAGGTTCCCCACCTCTGCCACAGACTAATACCGGATGTCATTGCTTCACAGCCTCTGGACAAATTACATAAGCAACTGACTTCTCCTCTGCTGCAGGTCAGGAGAGCTCTGCTTCTCTCAGTCCTCCACATCTGCCCTGGGGAGCCAACAACAGCCTCCACTGAGGCAGAGAACTCTGACCAGGAAGCAGTGGAGGAAGCCAGCATCACCCTGGAAGGCTACTGCCGCACCACCGCGCCCTCCGCTGGGGGGCAAGGAGTGCTCCCACACCGGGAGCTCGGCCCCACCCCGCTGCCCCACCACCCTCCAAGATCTAACTTTCAGGACTGCCTTGTTTGTGGAAAACCTGTCAGGTGTCTCTGAGTAGGCTTCCCACCTTACAAAACACGTCTTTAGCAAGGCATCTATGCTGGGATGGGTGGATGTTACTTTTTTTTTAGTTCAATGGCATTAAATACATTCAAATTGTTGTGCAACCATCACCACCAACCATCTCCAGAACTTTTTCATCTTCCCGAACTGAAACTCTGTACCCATTAAACAATAACTGCCCATTCATCCTCAGCTCATGGTAATCAACACTGTACTTTCTGCCCCTAGGAATTTGACTACTCTAGGTACGTCAAATGTCTGTGAAATCATACACTATTCGTCCTTTTGTGACTGGCTTATTTCACTTAGCATAATTTCCTCAAGGTTCATCCATGCTGTAGCATGTGTCAGAATTTTATTCCTTTGTATGGCTATTTCATTGTATGTACAGACATACAGTCAACCTTCCGTATCTTCCAGTTCTGTATTCTTGAATTCAATAGCAGATTAAAAATTTAAAAAGGATGGTTACACCTGTATTGAACATGTACAGACTTTTTTTCTTGTCATTGTTCCCTAAACAATACAACTACTTACATAGCATCTACATTGTGTTCAGTATTATAAGTAATCTGGAGATGATTTAAAGTATCTGGGAGGATGTGTGTAGAGGATATGCAAATACTACACCATTTTATATAAGGGACTTAAGCATCTATAGATTTTGGTATCCTGGCAGGGGAGGTCCTGGAACGAATTCCCCACAGATACAGGGGGACAACTGCACACACCACATTGTGTTTACTCTTTTATCTGTCGATGGATGATTGCGTTGCTTTCACCCTTTGGCTGTCGTGCATAGTGTTGCAATGGACATGGGTGTACAAATATGTCTTTGAGACTCTGTGTTCAATTCCTTTGGGGCATATATCTAGAAGTGGAATTGCTGAATCAAATGGGAATTCTAGGTTTAATTTTTCGAGGAACTGCCACGCTGTTTTCTGATGTTACTTTTTTTTCTTAATTTGGAAATCATACCATTTTATGCTGCTGATCTCTATGCTCCTCCCCACCCCAGCTGGGTTCCTTCCTGGGCAGGATCTGTCAACACGTGCAGACTCATCCTTGCTGCTTTGATACAGCCCCTTTCACTTCAAGGATCTCTAAGCCTCTATTTCTTTCCTGCTCCTAGAACACACTGCCTACCTCCTGCAAGCGAGCCCCAGCACCCCTGCTCCAGACTTCCTGTGGCAGCTACCACCCCAGCACCTTTCAATTGTTGAGGAGACAGACTGGGGGAAGCCTTGCTTAAATGAATTGCAGAAAATAAGGGTCCAATAAATGCAGCTCCAAAAAAAGCAGCCATCCTGGTTTTCTCCTTTGGGGAATGATAGACAATAATTTTTGAACTTCCTGAAGTACAGGAAAAATTGAATTTAAAGTAATCTTAATCTGTATTTTTTGGTAATATAACTAAGTTCATTTTATATTTGTACTTTGTTGTAATGATCCTTTAACTCATCTTTGAGTTAAAATTCTCTGCCCTTTTATCATTAGTAGCATCCATAGAACCAGAATCTGCCTCCAGCAGGAGCAGTGATTAATTACAAACTGACGAGAGCTCAGTGTCCTGCAAACTCAGCCTCAGTCCCACCAAGACAGAGCAAGGCAAACCAAGGAGAGGAGCATACCTGAGGGAAGAAACTTCTGACTGTGAAAGAGAAAGCGTATTTCCTAACAAATGTCATGAAATAATGACCCGAGGCAGGAAGTACTTGTACAAAGCGTGTGTTTGGGGACTCTGTAACAAATGCTGACACTGCTTTAATGCCAGCTGTAAGAATCAAAGCCCAGCAATATTTCCTCCTGGAACAATTATCTACTTTCTTTGGATTTTTAGGAGACAATTAAGCAAGAGAAGCCCAAGATGCTGTCCCCAGAATCCTCAGAGGATAAATGATGTAAAAAGACCTTCCAAGATGAGAGAAATGCTGGGGTCGAGGGAAGTCCCTGCTGGAGTTTATGTGAAATCCCTTTGAGATGGGAGAAAAATTCTTTTGACATAAACTCCAGGGGACTTTCCTCTCCCACCCCCAGTAAGAACAAAGAGGTTTCAACATCACTTCTCCCACTTTTTAATAGAATAGATATTTCTGTTTGCCCATTCTGGGCACCAGGATTGTGACCCTAAATAGAGATTGAATCACTCTTCCTGATAATACTTCTATCAGTCATTGATTCAAAAGTCACTTATAGAAAGTACTCTGAGCCCGATGCTGAGATAATAATGGCTCAGCTAACATGTTTATTAGGTGCAAGGCCCTGTGCCAACCACCTTACATGCATTACCCAATTAATCTTCACGACAATGCTAATTGGTTACCATTTTCCCCATTTCACAGATGACATCACTGAGGCTTGGTGAGTCTAAGTAATTTGCTCAAGGTCACAGTGATAGTGGCAGAGAGGATTCTAACCCAGGCACTGATTTGGAGAGCCCACATCTTTAACTACTTTACTAGAGTGAGGACAACCACTAGGGATTATTAAGGATACAATTTTTTTTTAAATTTCAGAATATTACGGGGATATAAATGCTTTGGTTACATGTATTGCCTTTGCGCTGCCCAAGTCAGAGCTACAAGCATGTCCATCCCCCAGACAGTGCACACCACACTCATTTGGTGTGAATTTACCTATCCCCTCCTCCCCCCTCCCACCTGCCTGACACCTGATGAATGTTGCTTCCATATGTGCACATAAGTGTTAATCGATTAGTACCAATTTAATGGTGAGTACATGTGGTGCTTGTTTTTCCATTTTGTGATACTTCACTTAGAAGACCAGGCTCCACCTCTACCCAGGATAATACAAAAGGTAGTTCACCATTTTTTTATGGCTGAGTAGTACTCCATGGTATACATATACCACATTTTATTAATCCACTCCTGTATTGATGGGCACTTGGGTTGTTTCTACATCTTTGCAATTGTGAATCGTGCTGCTCTAAACATTCGAGTGCAGATGTCTTTAATATAGAATGTATTTTTTTTCTATGGGTAAATACCCAGTAGTGAGATTGCTGAATCAAATAGTAGTTCTACTTTTAGTTCTTTGAGGTATCTCCATATTACTTTCCATAGAGGCTGTACTAATTTACAGTTCCACCAAGAGTGTATGAGTGTTCCTATCTCTTCACACCCATGCCGACATTTGTTGTTTTGGGACTTTTTGATAAAAGCCAATCTCACTGCAGTTAATTGATATCTCACTGTGGTTTTTATTTGCATTTACCTAATGATTAGAGATGTTGAACAATTTTCCATATGTTTATTGGCTATTTGTCTTCTTTTGAAAAATTTCTGTTCATGTCCTTTGCCCATTTTTTAATGGGGTTGTTTGATTTTTTTCTTGTTGATTTTCCTGAGTTCTATATAGATTCTAGTTATCAGCCCTTTATCAGATGGGTAGCGTGCAAACATTTTCTCCCATTCTGTTGGTTGTCTGTTTGCTCTCATGATAGTTTCCTTGGCTGTGCAGACATTTTTTAATTTGATCAGGTCCCATTTATATATTTTTATTGTTGCCGTGATTGCTTTTGGGGTCTTCCTTATAAATTCTTTGCCTAGGCTGATGTCTATAAGAGTTTTTCCAATATTTTCTTCTAGAATTCTTATGGTTTCATGCCTTAGGTTTAAGTCTGTTATCCATTGAGAGTATGGAACCAGAGAAGATCCCGTATAGCCAAAGCCACCTTAAGCAAAAAGAACAAATTGGGAGGCATCAACCTACCTGACTTCAAGCTATACTACAAAACAGCTATGGTAACCAAAACAGGATGGTACTGGCACAAGAACAGAGACATAGACCAATGGGACAGGACTGAGAACCCAGATATAAAACCATCCTTATATTGTCATCTGATCTTTGACAAAGCAGACAAAAATATACACTGGGAAAAAGAATCCCTCTTCAATAAATGGTGCTGGGAAAAGTGGATAGCCACATGTAGAAGACTGAAACAGGATCCTTACCTCTCACCTCTTACAAGGATACAAATTTAATAAAGCATGACCGATCCCCATCCTCACGCCCTCAAGGAGCTCAGCCACCAGGAAGTCAAGGTAGCGATATCCCATACTGTCTGATAAGAAGTGTGTTGGTGGTACAGTGGTGAGCATAGCTGCCTTCCATACTGTCTGGTAAGGTCTCTTATATGTTGTTCAAGATACGCCACACTGGTGTTACCAAAAGCACAAGTAACAAAAGAAAAAAATAAATTCATCAAAATTTAAAACTTTTGTGCTTCAAAGGACACCATCAACAAAGTGAAAAGACAATGCATAGAATGGGAGAAACAGTTTTGCAAATCATATATCTGGAACTCATATCTAGAATGTACAAGGTACTATTCTATAAAAAGAAGTTTAAACAGCCCACTGATAAAAAGATAAATAACCCAATTTAAAAATGGGCAGAGGAACTGAATAGTCATTTCTCCAGAGAAGATACACAAATGGCCCAATAAGCACATGAAAAGACACTCAGATTCATTAGCCTTGAAAGAAGTATAAGTCAAAGCCATAATAAGTTACCATTCACACCCATCAGGATGGCTATAATCAAAAAGATAACTACAAGTGGTGAGGAAGAGAAGTTGAAAGCCTCATACACTGATGTGGGGATGTGAAATGGTGCGGCTTCTTTGGAAAACAGTTTGGCAGTTCTTCAAAAGGTTACCATAGTAACCATAGTTACCATATGACCCAGTTTTGGAGTACACAAAATTGGTATACAAATGTTCCTAACATATGAACATTCATATACATATGCTAATATTCCTATAGCCAAAGAGTGGAAACCACACAAATTGTCATCAACTACTGGATAGAAAAATCGGGTTTAATCAATAAAATGGAATATTATTTGGCAATAGCAAGAAACAAATGACTGATACAAGCTCCAACGTGGAAGGAATTTGAAAACATTATGCTAAATAGAAGAAGCCAGTCACACATGTTGTATAATCCCATTGAAATGAAATGTCCAGAATAGGCAAATTCATAAAGACAGAAAGTAGATTAGTGGTTGCCTGGAGCTGGGGACTGTTGGGCAGAACGGAGAGTAACTGAGAATAGGTGAGGTGTTTCATTTTGGGGTGATGAAAATGTTCTAAAATTGTGACAATGATTGCACAACTCTGAATATACTAAAAGCTATTAAATTATACACTTCAAATGGGTAATTGTATGGTATGTGAATTATATATCAATCAAGCTGTTTTTTATTTTTAAAAGGAGATACTTTGGTGACAAATATAAGAGAGCCATCAGGGGAAGAAGACACTGGGAATGCTTTCATTTGGCAAAATGTCCTGGGGTGGGGATGCCAGGCATTGTGCAGGGAGATGTGGTGATGCAGAAGTGGGTCAGATGTGAGAAGATGGGTGTTTGGGCAGCACGGGGTCCCTGAGGTCTTAGGAGCCCCAGGGAGGGAGGTAAAGTCTCCTTCTGGGAGTGGAACTGCAAAAGACACACTACATAGGGGAGCAGAGAAGTGCAAAGTCTCCAGGAGCAGAATGGATCCCTGATCCCAGGGTTTAGCTAGAGCTCATGTCCAGCCCTGGAGGGCCGTATCTAAAGCAGCCATTCTCTAAGTTGATGAATTTGCCTTCCAGGGGACATTTGCAATGTCTACAGACATTTTTGATCATCAAAACTCAAGGGTCAGAGTGCTATTGGCATCTAGTGGGTAGAGAATGAGAATAGAGATGCTGCTAAACATCTTACAATGGACAGGACAGCCCCTCAACAACAGAGAATTATCTGGTCCAAAATGCCAATAGTCTCTGCTGAGGATCAGAAACCCTCACCTATCGCTGGTAGACACTGATCTGCAGAGGAATGGTCAGCACAGATAGTTTAGAAAAGGGAGAATCAACAGAAGCCAACTTCAGCAGAGACCACCTGTTATGGGTTCAATTGTGTCCTCCCAAAAAGATATGTTGATGTCTTAACCCCCAGTACCGCAGAATGTGACCTAATTTGGAAAGACTCCCTGCAGATGTAATTAGTTAAGGTCCTAACCTTAACTAGGTGTGCCCCTAATCCAATACAACCAATGTCCTTATAAAAAGAATGCCTTGGGAAGAGACATGCAGACAGGAAGGACCCCATGTGAACGTGAAGGCAGAGATCAGGGTAAGGTATCTACAAGCCAAAGGTGACCAGCAAACCACCAGAAGCTAGGAGAAGGACATGGAACAGATTCTCCCTCACAACCCTCAGAAGGAACCAACCCTGTGATCTTGGTCTTCCAGCCTCTAGAACTGTGAGACATTACATTTCTGTTGTTTAAGCCACCCACTGTGTTACTTTGTTGTACCAGCCCTAGAGACTAAGATACCATCTGTTACACTGTTTGTGGGAGTTGATGCCCTGAACAAGTGACTTTGCACATCCTGGACCCCTGGCATAAGCATCATTCAGTCTCTATTTTCCTAGGTTCTGTTCCCAGGTTTACCAACTTTTAATTATGAAACCTACCACCTACTCATGCCAAGGAAAGATGTACTGATTGGTCAGCAGAAGTGTACCATTCCCAATACCTCTTAAGGCCTGAGCTTTCCTGAACGTTGGCAAGAGAGAATTTCTGTCCTCCGATCAGAGAACCAGATCAAGCTGGTCTTAGCTTATGGCCGATGGTTTCCAAAGTGTGCACAGCAAGGGATGAGTAAGATCTTCCACTGGAATGCAGAAAGGAAATATTAGACATTATTTAGAATGTATTTAAAATTAGAAATAAATTAAGATTTGATAATATTTAATGCATGGATTGATGATAGAACCTATAATTAATTTATGAATGAACATTCACATATTGTGAGTGCATGCTCCACAACAACTTGAGTGATGGCAATTGGTGGTCACTGCCTTAGACATGGCCTCAAATAACATCACTGCCATTTCTCTGATCTGCTCTTGCTTGAAACTGATTCGTAAGAGACCTTTAGTGTCAGCCTAAGGGATCTGGCCTTTATCCTGTAGACTGTGAAAGCCTCAAAATGTTTTAAGTACAGCATAGTAATTAACAGTATGGGTTCTGAAGCCAGCTGAGTAATGTACTTGCTGTAGTACTTACTGCCTATTTGACCTTGGGCAAGTTATTTAGCCCCTTTAAGACTCTGTTCCTCATCTGTAAAACAGGATACTAAGAGTAACCACCTCCTGATGTGAGAATTAAAAGAGATAACACATTCAGAACACCTCCCACAGAGCCTGGCCCTCTGCAAGCCATCAATAAGTGTTTGTTATGATTCTGTTTTAGGATATCACTCTCTTGGACCGACATCTCAATGTAAGAGTCAGACCTCAAGCCACCACATTCTAGAACTAGCTTTTCGAATATAGGTGGAAACTGTCTAAAAAGCAGTAATTGAAGATGTAAATTCTTTGGTTTAACACCTCTTCTTCCATTACTCATTCCTGGGAATTAGGGCTTTAAAGGCCTCTGATAATATGCAAAGTCATGTCTGGAAGGTGTAAGCCATTATATTTGGCATTTGTCTTCAAGATTTAAATCCAGGTACCTCACTGTCTTTATTCTAACATGATAAGCTCTAAAACTAGTTCCTTCTCAAATGCCTTTTTTAAACTTCAAGTATTATTACTTCCTGGTTTAACATCACAGTACTGGGGCTGCACTTGCCCCCACCACTAATCAGCATTAATTGGATTTTTAAATCCAAATGAAAAATGACAGCTGGTGTTATTATGTTCTCAGCCACTTGGCTTCTAGCTGGTTTTAAAATTGAATTCCTCTCCCCCTTGGAAAATCCAAGTCATTTTCTCAGTTTAAGAAGGAAGTATTTGCAGGTGCTGAATTTGTTTTTGTAGCTCTGAGGGGTCCTCTGCCAAATTACATTCAAGAGCGCCATCTCCTGGCCAAAGTTTAAAATGAAAAGAAAACGAACAAATAAGCAGGTGCCTAAATAGTCTTGTGCCTTTAATCAGCCGCTTAACTACTTAACCATGAAAATGAGCTTCCTAAGGCTAATGAGAGTTGCCCAATTTGCAGAAACTGGGTGTTTATTTTTGTAGCATAATTTTCCAGCTGCCTGCATCCTGCATCCTTTACAGGGTGTAGCATCTGCTTATGCAGCATTGTTGATTATATTATGGTTTTGCTCACAGGCCTCTCCTGGATGCTAAGGAGCATGGCATGTGCTAGGTGTCCCAGGTTAAAACTCAGATTCAGAAACTCAGACAGCCTTCGGGGTTCTGCCCATTAGGACCCAGGAATCAGATACAAGTTCCTTACATTTAAATATTAAACAAGAAAATTCTAAGAAGGCAGGTTGAATTTTGATGATACTGTATAAAAGCAAGGAAATGAATGAGAATTAAAGCAACATGGTCCACGGTCAGCACATCTGTGGCTGCCTATAATTCTCTTCTTTTTTAAAAAAATTCAGGTGCTTCTGTAATAATGAAATATATATGTTCCTGGGGGAGGAGAGAAACACACTTTCTGCAAAATTGCAAACTAAAAATAATGGGAAAAATAAGATCAAGGCAGACAATTCAAAAAACATATGCAACTTTGTAATCTTAATAAAAATACCATCATAGTTTTAAAAGAGTTCCTAAGAAGAAATTCTACAGAAAAGAAAAAAAAAGAGCAATCTGATGGAAGGCAGTGTAAGAGGACCCATAGTCTTCTGAGTCATGCAGATAAGGCAAAACTGCACAGCATCAGGTAGAACTGGGCCCTGAGCCCTCCTAAGACGGAGATTATGGCTCCCCTAAGGCCAAAGGGAGAGGAGGCAATTGAGAACTGTGGACACCACTGCTCCCTTCTCATCCGGCTGCACTCGGCTATGTTTGTGCACGCTGCCTTCCTCTTCTGACATTTGCCAGTGCAAGACGCTGACAGGCTGGGAGCATTAGAGATGAACCAATGCAACTTCCACATTTTACTGACATTATTCCACCATTTATCAACCACATTTGAGCTAAGTTATGTTAAAGTCACACACAAACACACAAGTGTTATAGGAAAACAGACTGAGCATGGGATGCTTTCCTAACACACAAGTTGACACTGACCCTTGCTAAAAGGATGGTCTCCATCAGCCCTGACTCTTCCCCTGGTCTGTCTCCCTTCCACCTCAATGCTGGGTTCATGGATGTCCCTACATCTCTGCCAAGGGGGGCCAATCATCGTGTTGGGCTCCAAGCCTCCTAGTAAGTCCAGGGGCTGTGCTATAATAGTTAGCAAGACAATGAGTATTTGCCAAAGTTATTTGGTTACAAGTGACAGAATCCCAACTAAAACTGTCTTAAGAAAGTGACAAAATTGTTGCTAACCTAGTAAAAAGTCCAGATGTAGATGTGGCTTCAGGCTTAGCTGAAGTCAGGGGTGCAACTTTGGTCCCCGTGTGTGTCTCTCTTTCCTGCCTCACCCTCCCCTATTCTCTGCTTCCCTTGGTGGTGGCATCATTCTTTTCCAAACTGTCTCCTATTGATGGCACCTGGACTCTCCAGATTTGTAATCCTCATAACTAGCAAGCCTAGAGGAAAGACTAGCTTCTCTTCTCTAATAATTTTTGCCAAAAAAAAAAAAAATCCAGGAATTGTCTCAGTGACATGCTGTGATATGTGTGGTCCCCAACCCTGACACAGTCTGCTGTAATCTGAGGATGGTTTCTGATTGGCCAGGCCAGGGTATGGACCGACCCTTAGATTCAGGGCTTGATTCAGCCCTACCCAAACCACACATACAAAGACAGGGAGAAGTCTGCCTCCAAAGGGAAAATAAGCGCAGTACCTGGAAAAGGGGAACCGATCAGCCCAGACACCTATCACCGTCAAGTAACTCACGAGATTTGGGGAATTTGGTTTCAGATGAACATGATATCTGAGAAAGAGTATCTTGGACTTAAACAAAGGAACAGAAAAAGATGGCTCAGAAATAATCTCCTCACACCATTCATGAATTTATGAGATTTACTGCAGAGGTAAATAAATAATTATGCACTATATAGCAGAGGTCTAAAAACTCCGAGCTGACCTGGCCTGCTTGTATGTTTTGTTTAGCTCAATGGTGCCATTTTTTGGTTTGTGGTTTTTATTTTTTAAATTAGTTGCCAACATTTAGAACTTGCAAAATTCAGGGCTTCCCTGAAGCTGGGGCCCCACTGGGCCCATTTTCCCACATGGCAACAATAGTCAGAGCTGAGCAGTGGCTGCCATTTCTGAACCATCCTCTTCTGTCCACAAGAGTCCCCACTCCTCCCTGTGTGCCTCTGTCTCCCCCAGGTCACTCTTACCTACCTAGCCCTGGAGGCATTCGAATTTGCAATCTACCTTGTGAGTTCAGCTCTGGCCACCCATCTTTCCAACAGGCAGTTGGCAAGAGTTCTCTGGTCAGGGAAGCCTGGGCCAGGTGCCTGCTGTCTTCCTCTGCTGGCCTATTCTCTGGTGTTTCAAACATGCCTGAAGGTGAGTTGATGGTCAGGTGCTCTATTACTAAGACTTGGCTGCCTCAACTTTACATCTTTAAAGTTAATTAACAGATAATTTATTGAGATATTTATTCTAGCTTAATCCCCCAGCTGTAGGCAATGAAAAGGTAAAATGTCCCTCCTCCATCACTGGAAGAACAGCTAAGCATTTGTGTCCTAGAGATCTAAGTGACCTTTCCCTTATGGGAGAATTAACAGGCTGTTGTTTTCAAAGGCCTGGTCACATAGAACCCATAAAGCCGGATTGTTTCAGAGTGGAAAGTATTCCAAGGGTTGACAAAGAGGGAAAACACCCAGAAAAGAATTACATTCTTTGAGACTTGGACAATAGAGGAGAGATGCTGAATTCATCAATGGCCATGACCTTTGCCTCACATAAAGTCCCCCGGGGGCAGGGGCAAGATTCAGTATCTGTTAGGATTTATTCTTTCATAATGACAGAAAACACAGCTAAACAGGCTTAAGGGAGAAAAAAGGCAAAGGGAGTTGGGTAAATGATTGGTTTATGTTACTGAAAAGTCCAGAGGTAACTATCTTCAGGTATGGCTTGATCCAGTGATTCAAAAGATATCATGAAAACTAATTTTATCCATCTCTCAATATCGTCTTTCGCTCTGTTGGCTTCATTATCAGGATCCACGTAGTGGTCCCCAGCAGCTGTCTCAGACCAAAAAAAAAGACCCATTGACTTCTCAGTAGAATATATGTCACTTACTGAGCCAATCACTAATCACTAAAGCCATGAGATACAATACAAATTGGCCAGTCACATGTTTCTTGCCTGAAACTGGAGGAATTGGGATAAGCAAGGAGGTAGATGCTGAGAAGCAAAAAACTACTAGAGATTCTAAACTGATGGCTAAGAACACTGGGCACCGGGCACTGGGGCTTAGGAATCTTGGCAAAGATCTCTGTCCCAGCTTGCTAATGTGCCTGGGCTATGGCTCCTGCGTGGATCCACCATAGGCAAGGAGTACCAAGAGCTGAACCTACCTGCAAAGAAAATGCTTTTGGAAATACTGGTAAGTCCCTGGGGCTCTTGTACAATCTCTAAGCAGGCAGGTTGCGCATGGGTGCACGGGTGCACACACAGGCACACACAATGGTACACTGCCATCTCACTGTCATGGCAGATAAAGCACTAAGCCAAATCTGTTTGTTTAGGAATGTGATGTCTCTAACACTCAAATAATCACAGTAGATTCCTGTTTGTCTTACAAACTTTCTACTTTCCATCTACCGTCTCTTTCCTGGGGTTTCTGAGCAGATGTCACTGTATTCCACTGTATTCTACTCCACTCTTCTCTTACTTCTCTCATCCTCTCTAAGTTAACGCTCTCTGCACGGCTCCTTTATCATGAGGTGCTACTTTCACTGGCCACACTCCGTCCTTGTTCTGCTAACACTGAAGCTGTGTACTCCATGCAGTCCTGGCTGATGCTATAATCTAATCCTGACCTACACTGAAGAAGGGAATAGTTACCTCCTCCGTTTGAGTAGCTTCATCATTTATGTTAGGAAGCACTGGCTCCCTGACCAACCAGAGATTTTTTAAATAATTAAATTAAAATATATAAAAGACAAAGCCCTTCATTATGGTGCTCGCTGGTTTCCTCACTTTAGAACAAAAATTTTCAACCATTTTTAACCTCTGTCCTCTTTTGCTAAACATAAAAATCCCATACCCTCGTCTTTTAAGGTAATTTGATGTTTCAAGCTAGTTTGACTAAATATTAAATCAAAGCAATGATACTTTTAGATCACACACACTCCCCAAAAGGATTCTGATAAAACCCTGAAGGGTGGGGGTACATGCCCACCGCCATAGGAAATCACTGCCTTGCAGCACCTCTTAGCCAGGGTAAAGGAGGCAAGGACTTCATAACATAGCACATAAGGGTTTTACGGGGTTAATTACCTTTCTAAGTCCTTTCTGCCCTTCAATAAAATTTTGCTGGCTATTGTTACATTTGAAAACCAAGTGTGGTGACAGAGACTCTGTGCATGGCCACACTTTAATCGAGCTCTGGAACCTTCTCCTAGGCCCATCTGTGCACTTCTTTGTAAAATCCTGTTTTAGCAAAAAGCTCTGCTAAGTCAGTTTAGCAAGACCCCCCCTACCCCTGATATCTGATCACCCTAGATATCTGATCAGGTTCCTCATCTTCCACCATCCCCCAGGTGATGTCTGATCCCTCTGGCCCATCTTCAGAAAGAATCCTGCTAGATCGGTTTAGCCAGAGTCCCCCCACCCCTGATATTTCCTTGGAGTAATTTTCCATTCACTGACCCTCACCTTTCTCCTTGGCTATAAACTTCCACTTGCCCATTGGAGCTGAGCCCAATCTCTCTCCCCCACTAGCAAGACCCCACTGCAGCTGTCCCTATACCTATGGTGATAGTCCTGAATAAAGTCTTCCTTACTGTGCTTTAACAAGTGTCATTGAATATTTTTTTCTTTAACAGTAGACATTAACCAAACTGAAGTCTCAACCTTCTACATATTAATATATACACACATACCTATACACACATGTACACATGTTACATGTATAATTGTAAATCTATACCTTTACCTGTATGTGTGTGCACATATATATGTATACACACAATTTGTTCATTCATTTATTCCACAGGCACGCAGCAAGCATTTGCTATGTGTTTGACCTACTGAGTCACACAAACAGCAAAAGCCAGAACCAGTCCTGTCCTCACAGAGCACACAGTCTAGTTGGGGAGACAGACATTAATCAATCTCACAAATGTGACAGTAGAGCTATTTCACTCCTATCCCAGCTCAGTGGCAATTACAAACTGGTTCTATCCAGCCCTCCCTTGGACAGGGCAAGGCTTTTCATTGGCACCAACCCCCACCCCCATCACACCTCACATTCTGAGGGGTAATTGAGTGTGCTGGGCCATAGAAACGGGACATGTCCACAGGGGCTGTTGGGTTTTTCACCTGTTCCTGCCTTTATCTTCTCCCCAGGGCAGGACATGGCCTCTTTTTAACTAATCTCTTGAGGAGAAAGAAAAAAAACACTCACCCTGCAAGTCTGCACTGGAATATTCAGTCCTGTGCTTAGAGTAGCAACATTTTCTCCTTTGCCTCCAGTTGAATATCTGCAGGCTTTTTTCTAGTTCCACAGTGGGGGGTACGGAGTGTCTATTTAGCTGTTCAGAACCAGCAAGGAAGAGGCCCTCATTGTCCAGCACAAAGGGAGTCAGTGAGCACAGGCTGGGGTGGAGAGAAATACACTCATGAATATTTTGAAATGTGATCAACAAACACAAGGGAGGCCACCATGGTGTGAGAGACCCTGTAGTGGGGATTTGTCTTCTAGAGAATTAAGTGGAAGGGGCTAAGCCTGGAAGTGAGGAGACCAATTAGGAGGTTACTAATAGTAGACCCCAGAGCGGTTTGGACCAGAGTGGGGACAGTGGCAATGAGATGGATCGGAGCTACATTTTCTAAGTAGCACTGATAGACTTGCTGAGGGGTAAGAGAGGGAACAGGATGGAGAATCAGTCCCAGATTTCCAGTGGCAAGCTGACTGGGCAGTGGCATCATTTACTGAGACAAATACACAGGGAGGAATGAGTTTGGGAACAGGAGGGAATAAGGAGTCTTAACTTGAAACAGCTAATTTCTGTATTTAATTTTTATCTTAATAGGGTCAGAAGTTGCTCTGCAACAGCATTATGTGCTACTAGGGTAAAGGGCAAAGGCAGGCAAGGATTTAAATCCTCTACCGCCCACTACTTGTTTGACCTTGGGCAACGTTAGTGACCTTGTGGTATGACAACTGCTTAAATGGAATATTGAAAGTGCACAGGATTTCTTGGCTGGGTCCGTGGCTGGTACTTAGCAAGTAAAATGTGCTAACACTGCCCAAGTATTCATTTGCTGGAGTGAATAATCCTGACAGCATGTGAGAGAGTGTGGATGGGGTATAGAGGCCCCTGATGGGGCAAAGGGGCAGATGAGGACCAAAGTGGGGAGAAGAAAATTCTGACAGATCCCTGGCCTACTTTGAAGGGCCACTTTTGAGCCATCCCCAATCAAGGGTGAGGGATGGGGCAGGAGTAGCGTGTGTAGGGGTGTGGAAGGGAAGAATAGAGTCAGCCTGGAACGGGGAGCGGAGCGAGGGTGGGAAAAGGCAGGGAATAGGGTCTTTTTTTTTTTTTTTTTTTTGAGACAGAGTCTCGTGTTACCGGGGCTAGAGTGAGTGCTGTGGCGTCAGCCTAGCTCAAAGCAACCTCAAACTTCTGGGATTAAGCGATCCTACTGCCTCAGCCTCCTGAGTAGCTGGGACTACAGGCATGCGTCACCATGCCCGGCTAATTTTTTTCTATATATATATTTTTAGTTGGCCAGACAATTTCTTTCTTTTTTTTTTTTTTAGTAGAGACGGGGTCTCGTTCTTGCTGAGGCTGGTCTCAAACTCCTGACCTTGAGCAATCCACCCGCCTCGGCCTCCCAGAGTGCTAGGATTACAGGCGTGAGCCACCGAGCCCGGCCGGGAATAGGGTCTTAAGCTAAGAACGTTGTCTGTGAAGTCCTCTGTGCTGCTGCTTTAAAAGCCAGGTGACCCAACACGACTCAGAGTTGGGGATGGAGTTTCATACCACACTGGACCCCTAGTGAGGGCTTACGGGACCACCAGTAGAGGACAGACAGTTGTATCTGACCGCCGTATAAAAAACCAAGGGCACGATAGCAGACACAGGATAGTTTGCAGGCATCGGCCTGCACAGTGGAGTAGAAAAGCATGAATGGACTCATGCCTGAGCACAAGTAGGCAGAAATACCTGGGGGTAACTTTGAGAGCACCTGGAACTCCTTCATGAGCAGACACGACTCATAGCTCTCAAGATGTGAGATTCAAAGTTAATTCAAACATATTGCAGACTCTCAGCTGGGGAAGCCAGGAGGATTTGAGGTTGCATAGGTGAGGTGAAGAATGACCAGCAAATAAGTGTGGCTTATATGGGCCCCACCCCCTTACCCCTTTTACAATAAAAGGCCCTGCTAGCCCAGATTGCACGCTTTTGTATTTCGATAACAACCCTATCGTTTCACTTTATTGGCATCATCTTGCATGTAGCTCAGCTTCTCCATATCATACTAAGCATAAAGCAAACATACATTCTCTGTTGCCTGGCAACATAAGAAAAAGGTGATATATGAGGCTAAGTGAATAAGCCAGAGATGATGAAATTCATTCCTTTGCGCAACAAATATGTAGCTTAATATGTGCCAGGCATTGTGTTGAATCCAAAACAAATTGTATATTTATTTCAAGATAAACTTAACAGTATATATAGCACATCTAGGAGATACATTTTTCCTTTTGCATTATGCCTTTTACCTCTTGTACAAGATTTTAAAAACTAGCATTTGAAAAAAACTAGCATTTACCATTGGAAAAAAAAAAAACCACACCAAAACCTTAGCAACTGCTGGCTAAACAGCACAACATACAGCACACTTTCCTGTTTTCATCTGTCATTTACTCTTAAAATTGTGGTTGGACAAGCTGCCTCTCAAGTAGGTAATTGTATGATCTGTGACCAGACATAAGCTATAAAGAAGCAGTACAAAAAATCTCTGCCCCAAAATAGCTTATAACCTAGTTGGAAAGTAAGAGACATACCTGAAATAATTACATTCCCCCCAAAGGGACAAGCACCTCCCAGGCACTCAGTAGACTACCTTACCATCCTCCTGTTTGGAGGATGGAGCCATATGACAAGTTCAGTGTCACTTTCAGGCCAAGCATTTAATTGTCTATGCAAGACCCTCCAGAGCTTTCTTTCCTTTTGGCACAGAAATCAGCACCATTTGAGTTGTAGCAGCTCCATCATTTTGGGTCCCTGAGTGTTTGCCATGAGCAGAGCCACTGCTAGCCCATGGTAGACACATAACAGAAATGTTTTAAGCCATTGAATGTTGGGGATGGTTTGCTATCACAGCATAACCTATTCTGATTGAAATACTAAGAGAATGAAATAGCCAAATCTCTAGGGCATTTTAGACAATAGAGGATCTTGAAGAACTGAGACCAGCAAATGCAGTTTTTGTTTTTGTTTTTTTAAGAAGTGATCTAAAAACAACAGGCTGCCAAGCTGGACTTTTACTCTCTGTAAGAGTCTAGAAAAATAGGTAAAAAGAATGGTTTGTGAGACCTTAGAAAAGAAAGCATAGGAAGCAATGTGCTTTGCCAATGACAATCACTGCTTTTCATTTGCTTTGCAGACAGGTTTTATGTCAGGGTCTTGGCAGGTACCAGATGGTGTACTCAAATTAGGGTGATGTTAAAAGAGAGTTTTATAGAAGGACTATATACAAAGAAGAGCAGGATGTGGGAAAACCACAGGCAGTAGCACAGTATCCTGGGCTAGTAACAGTGGGGATGTTATCGCCCCTGAGCACAGAGGAATGAGGGCCAGCCTGAACCCTGAAACTAGCAAACCTGGAGACAGAGGAACTGTAAGCAGAGATGCACATCTTTGGGGGAGGACCTGCCTAGCCTGAAGTGACCTTGCATTACGGGAGTTTGGAGAACAAATATCCCAACTCACCCTGCTCTTTCCCTCCAATCTCTTGTCCCCACTGTCCAAAAACAACTGGAAATCCAACTGGAGAGCCAGGAGCCATAGATGTAGTCCATGCAGTCAGACTGCTGGGGTGCGGAGCAGGGTGGACAGGGTGGACAGCACACCTGGAGGGGCAGATAGAAGAGAGCCAGCTGAGCACTGTTAGAGAAATGAAATATTCAAAATATATCTGGACATGAGTGAAATATTTGACAAGGGCTGTTAGGAACTGCTTGAGGAAAAGATGAAAAAATCCATGCCGGGTGTATTCATATCTTGTTGAACAAAGCACATGTCATTGACGTGATAAAAATATGGGAGAATAACTTGTAGAAAGTAAACTACTGATTTACAGATTGCAAAGGTCAGATTTATTATCATTTTTTTGTTATAGTACGACTACTAAAAGATGCTACATAAGAAAGCAATATTGGTCACGCCCTCTTCTGTGCTCCGATGGCACTTTGCACCCATTCCCTGGCATGGGTGGTGGACAGTGCAGTTTTATCTCCTCAGCATGCTCCTCCACCTCACTTCAGGCAATGGCCCCCTCATACTTTCCAAGGAAAGGACCCCCAATCCTTGGGTTTTGGATGTGGTTAATTGCCATACCATGTCTTCCCTTAATCTCTAACTCCAAAGGGCGGGCACCTTAATGAGTCAGGCCAATTAGAGTCCTAGGAACATTCTAACAGAAACTAGCAAGAACAGTGTTATCTTGCCTTTGGGGTACAGTGGTGGAAAAATGCAAGTTTGGAGCAATAAACAGGCATCTTCTCTAACTCAGCAGAAGCCATTTATAGTAAGAGAGTTAGTGATTCTCACACGAAGAGAAGCAGTAGGAAAAAATCTAAAAGATGAAGAAAGATATTCCTAATAATATTGCCTGAGTTCCTAGATCAAACTGTTCCTGAAGTCAATATCTCTAAATTTTCAGTTATATGAGCCACTCCATTACCTTTTTCACTTTTGCTAGTTTGAGTTGGATTTCTTTTGTTTGCAATAAAGATATCTCATTAATCTACATGTATTATAGATCTTTTGACATTAACCTCATAGTGTTATCAAGATTCATTATAATAAATTTTAATCCAAATAATAAAAGCTAGTATAGTGATAATAACAGCTATTACTGTTAGGCGCTCAGTAAATGTTCATGGGATGAATGTCACCAAAGTAAACGAGAGCCTTCTCAAGTGGCAGAGTAGGGCCCAGCTGAGGCTATATAGTCTTGTGTCCTTCTCTAGGAATTTCAGTTCTTCCCTTCCCCAGCCCTGTTATAGCGTCTGCCACTATTGGAGAAGCCGCAAGAGGAAAGGAAGGTCCTGGTCAGTGTTTTCCCTTCCTTGCTCCACTGCCTTCCCCTAACTCAAGCTGCCATTTGGGGCCTTCTCTTGGGTCCCATGCAGGAAGGGGCAGGAGATTTGAGGAAAAGGGCAAGGCCTTCCACAGATAACACTGTAATCCAGCTTTAGGACCCTCTGGATGGCAGGTGCCAAAGTACTGGCTCTCTCTTTCATGGAGTACTTCATGAGTTCCTCAGAGATCCCCTTCCTTGGGGCTCCCCTACTGCACCACCTGCTGCTATGAGTGGTGCAAACTCTGGAGGACCACTCACAACTGCTCCCTCAACCCCTGCAGTCCCTGCAGCTCCTTTGTACTAGCAAGAAGTCTTCTGGGTCAGGTCCCTCAAGGTGATTAATGTCCCATAGAGAACATGGCCCTCACCTTGCCATCAGCATAACCCACCTCACTCGCCGTGTAGTCCTCTCTCCTTGTTCCGACATCAGAGTCAACTCCAGCCAGCCAGGCTCACCCGTCGGCTTCTCCAGGCATGAGTCAGGCATCAGCTTCTGTTCTGCACAAACTCCTGAAACCCTCCTTACTTGGCTCAAACTGGAGGAAGGGCACTACCCTCCTCTCCACCATGGGTGAGGAAGGAAATCACACAGCATTCCAACAACTCTTTTCAAAGAAATTCCCACCCCTGCCCCCAGCTCTCTTCCTCTAGTCGTTACCTCCTCTTACAAAGAGTCTGAATGGTGGGTTAAGGCTCACAATCAGGTTGGAGACTTCCAGTTAGCAAGGCCTGCCTAGATGGCCCAATTCCTGTCTTTACAACTGTCCCATCCAGTATGGCAGCCACTAGCCACATAAGGCTACTGAGCATTTGAAGAATGGCTGATGCACTGAGTGTAACAGCCAGAGCAGCTTTCAGAGGCTTAGGACAAATAAAGGAATGTAAAATATCCCACTGATATTTTTTATATCAATTAGGTGTTGAAATAATGTTTTGGGTTAGTAAAAATATCTCATTAAAATTGATTTCGTATTTTTTCATTTTTTTAATGTGGCTACTAAAAATGTTAAACTACTATGTGGTTTATATTTCTGTTGGAGAGCACTGCCTTAAAATGTACGGGCACATGGCTGTAGGGCCCGAACCAAAACTCCAAGACAAGAAAATACCAATGCAAGGGTCTGTTATGTGACATTTGCAAATCCCTTTGCCTGCTGCCTAGTGTGCAATAATTAGGATAAGGGAGAGACCAGAAGTGGAAGAAAAGGAGATGTTATTTTTGTGGTGGTAGACGATGTTGTTAGTGATATTATTCATCTCTATTTACTCATCTATAACATAAGAATAACAATTGCTGCTTTGCTGATTTCACAAGGTTGCAACGTGGTTTGAGTGTAATAAAAGCTATTTAAACTGTAAATAGCTTCATAAATAGCGGTTGTCATGGTACTAATAATCATGATGGCTGCTGTCATACCCTGGCTCATGCCAGGAGTGATGCCTAACTGGGCCTTACTAGCTCAGCTGCTCTTGGTGAGTTGGCCTGGGGCCCAGCTGCTCTTTCTGTTGCACAAAAACCCACGTGGTGGATCTGCCACCAGGTGGCAGTGGAAGCCACACCGAGGTCCTGCCTGGTCCCAGAGCGCAGGCCTCCCCTGCTGAGGAAGATGTGTTGGTTCCCTGAGGACTCCTGGGTTAAGCGCCTTTTGCATCTCAAGCTTGCTGCTAGACACTGTGAGGAATACAAAAACGCTTGTAACACGTGGTCGAGCTCTGCAGTAGCTGCAGTGTGTTACGCAAAATTACTGCAGCCCGTTGTTTTGGACTGTGCTCCTGCAGCAGGCCCCAATAAACCAGTCCAAACCAAAATAGAGTCACTGATGCTAAATGCCATGTAATTGAACAGAAATTTTAAAGAAGTGGATATACCCCTAAACAGACCAGTTTTCTTTGAAAATAGGACATTCTAGTCTACCTGAGTCAGCGTAATAAGGAAGTCCTCTAGGCTGTAACCTGTACAAAAAAGTGACCTGAAGTAACCTGGTGTTAACCAATCAGCTTTTCCCCCTGTTGTTCTGTTCCCTTGTTCCCACCTTACAAAGCCACTGTTCTGCCATCACCTGGTGGGAGCCCTTACTCTATCTTACTGAATGGAGGCTGCCCCAATTCGTGAATGGTGAATGAAAGCCAACTGATCTACAAATTTGTTGTAATTTTGTCTTTTGGCAAATGTAACAAAGGCAATTGACTCCCAAACAGCCCGCCCAATAGAGGAGACTCCAGCTAGGTCAGAGGGAGTGGCGGCCACTGAGGGGGCCCTGGGGAGGCCTGCGGGAAGTGGAGGGGTGTACAGGAGGAGCTTCCCAAGATGTGACATTTGAGCTGGGTTTCAAGAAGTATGCCTTCACTTGGTGGAAAAGGGGACAAGAAGAGGAACACACAGGTGCAAAGGGCATCTGGCACATGTGGAAAGGGGCATGTGCACTTGGAAATGAATGGTGAGAGCGTGGGTGCTACAGGTACTTACTGGGTGGAAGCCAATGAAGAAAAATGTCCAGAAATGTGCAGGACAGTCCTGTACAATGAAGTGTCCTGCCTAATAGCAGCCCCATGGAGAAACTGATAGTCTGGATGGGGAAGGGGAGGCTTCAGTGTGAAATACTCAGTGGAAAGATAAACTAGGACCAATCTGAGAAGGATCTCATGGCCAGACTATGAACTTTGGGCATGCTTACAGGTGGCACAGTGCCTCTGAATTCCATCCCCATCTGCAGGAAAATGGCTCCCGTTTCTAAAAACCTAGCAGGTGTCCCTGCAGGGCCCTGGAGGGAGACTTGTGCAGCAGCAGATGTACTCACACAGTGCCCAGCTCTGCTCCCCGGGGCTTCCCCCTCTCCCCAGGGTTCTTGCTTGGATTTCTAGTCGTCCTGTCCCTGTTCGCAGAATGATACCATCCTCCCTTTGAAATGCCAGACTAAACGTGGACACAAATAGGCATGTAAAAAACATTTGCCACATAGAATTCACTTCCCAGACCTAGTCCACTAGTGCAGGGAAAGAAAACCCTGTTTTATGTTGCTCGTGTGTGTTTAGATTGAGTAAAGGGGTCACCACTGGGCTGCCTGAGTCTTTGCTGAGGCTGTAGGAGGGTCTACATCCCATGAGGAGCCAAAGAACGTGCTCTGCTGTGCTTGCCTTTTTTTTTTTTTTTTTGAGACAGAGTCTCACTCTGTTGCCTGGGCTAGAGTGCCATGGCGTCAGCCTAGCTCACAGCAACCTCAAACTCCTGGGCTCAAGCAATCCTCCTGCCTCAGCCTCCCCAGTTGCTGGGGCTACAGGCATGTGCCACCATGCCCAGATAATTTTTTCTATATATATTTTTTAGCTGTCCAGATCATTTCTTTCTGTTTTTAGTAGAGACAGGGTCTTGCTCTTGCTCAGGCTGGTCTCAAACTCCTGACCTTGAGCTATCCTCCCGCCTCGGCCTCCCAGAGTGCTAGGATTACAGGCGTGAGCCACCGCGCCGGGCCCTGTGCTTGCCTTTTAATGATTACTAGAGCTAGCGTTTATTAAGCAGCCACCCTGAGTCAGGCACTGCTCTGGGTACTTTACACCCATGATCACATTTCATCTTCACAGCAACTCATTTTACAGGTGAGAAAACTGAGGTTCAGAGAGGTTAAATGAGTTGCCTACAGTGCCCAAATGGCAGTGCTAAGCCCTGAACTTGGATCTCTCTGCTCCGAAGGCCTTTGCTCTTTCCCAGACTGTTCCTCTTGGTTATGGGGGAATGGTGGTTTCTTGAAGGAGAAGAAAGGACCCAAAGCCAGGTGGCCACTAGGCAATAAAGATAGGCATCTTCTTCCCACTCCTTTGGCAGGATGGTCTGTAGAGGGCTGTGATGGGTTCCCTGAGAGATGGTGGTGAGGGCTCCAGCCTACTATTCTCCTGGCCCTCAATTCAGAGAGGGGCTCAGGAGGGCTGTGTACCGGAAGCAGGATGGGGAACAGAGCTCGGGCAGGACAGCTGTCTTCCACGACAGCCCAAAGCTTTGCTGGCACCTTTGCTTTGGGCTGGCACCTTGACACAGGAATGTACTGATCGAGTGGCCTTTTCATGGGGGAAAAGGAGCCTTTGCCTGTGGAGGCAGCCCCTCTAGGGCCACTCCTCTCTCCCCAGGGCACCACGAAGGCCCATGCCTCCCAGCCACCAGGGCCATTGCACAAACCAGATCCACCAGTGGTTGTTTTTCTTTGCATCTTCCTGGGTGAGGGCCAAGTCTCTCACTATCAGAGGGCTATTATCATGCAGGAAGAAACAAGAGAGACTAATTGCTATTGGAATTGGCCTGTGCAGGGCTGCTGTGATCTCCCTAAATCCCTTGACTCAAGGCAAGGAATCAACAGAATAGTCTTTTAATGCATCCATCCATCTATCTATCCATCTATCATCTATGGGGTCCAGACCCTGTTCTTAGCTCCAGGGACAAGAATATGAATAACAACAGGCCCAGTCCTCAGAGCTTGGGGTGCAGTTGTGGGAAGACTGACAAACTCAGTGCCCCCAGTCCTCGTCAGCCTGTGAATATAAATGGAAGTCCATTAATTCAAATCACTCCCTCAGAGCCATTTAATTCCCTGCAACTGTCCCTCAAATACTTCTTGGAGTTCCCAAGGAAGGTCTGACATACAATCATGCACCAATCCGTCAGTTTTGACCAACACTTGGCCTCCATGCTCCAGCTGGCCCTGGTTCTCCCTCATCAATGTCCTCTGTTGTCACATCTGCATAAGGGAGTCTCTGTACACCCAGACATGGCTGTGCCCCGTCTGCTTGAGCCCAGAGCCTCACAATGTCTACAACTCATCTCTCCACCAAAACTATAACATTTCAAGGGGCTTGGTAGAGATTATACACATCCATTGTCCTCCTATCTCCCATCTTTCAGTCTTTTATTCCCACACGTAATGTTTCTCCCAAAAATACCCCTTATGCATACCAGTTCATTAGGGTCCAAGAGGGTGCCCAGCCCCCCAGTTCTAACTCCCAGTTTGGGCTTCGCTGGAACACTCTTTTACATAAGTAATGACAATGTAGTAGTGACAAAAGCTATCATAGTTGCAAACCCAGGAAAGGAGCATGTAAATCAAAGTGTGGAGGAGGAGCATATGAATTGAGCCTTAAACAGTGAATAGGAAAAGTTGAAGGGAAAACATGGGGATGACATTCCAGACAGGGGAACAGCTTGAGAAAAGCTGCAGGGGCAGCAGCGTGGTGTTTCTGGAACATAAAATGCAAGGCAGAGAGGGAGGAGGGGCCAACAGGACCCAGATGAAAGATGGCTTTATAGACTATATTGAGGAGATTGTACTTTATTTTAAGGCAATGGGGGAGCCATTGATGGTGTCTAACAGAGGAAAGAGATTCAGTTGTGTGCTTTAAAAAGATTGTTCTTGTCACACAGAATGCATTTGAGGAGTGTCAGAGAGGAGCAGTGGCTCTACTAGGGAAGCTGTTGGGATGACTAGGGTAAGAGGTTACAGGGACCAGAGCTAGGCAGTGGTAAAGGAGAAGAGGCAGAGAGGAGGAGGGAATTGAGGCAAGTTCCCAAGTAGAGGGGGCGGGGCAGCTTGAGCAACCACATATATTGAGGCCATTGACTAAGACAGATAACACAGGAGGAGGGAGAATCGGAAGGTGGGAAGTTCCTTTTCGAAGGTGTCTATGATACATCTTTGGGATATGACAGGTAGACCTCTGGAAGCATGGATCAGAAGCTCAGGAGAGACGTCAGAGCTGAAGATAGGTACTTAGGATCACTAGAGAAGAACTCAAGTTTGTGGATGGGTTGCTGCCAGAGAGCATCTAAAGAACAGGAGAATGCCAAAGGCAGAGCTTTGTAGGACACTAACATGTAAAGAACAGGCCAAAACAAAAACAAAATCAAAAAAAGAGACTAGGGAAAATCCAGGATATAATTGTGCTAGAGACAGCCGAGGGTGGGGAGAGATTCAAGGAGAATAGATCGGCCAACAGCGCCAATTGGTACAGAGAGGTCTAACGTGATACAGACTTGCTGGAAAGTGTCCATCAGATGTGACTAGCCAGACAGCAATGTGCTGAAGTGTGGATGGCACAGGAGGGAGTTGAGATAGAAAAGTTAGACTACTCTTTCAAGATCTGAGGGGAAAGGAGAGAAAAAAAGAAGGCATTAGTGTGAGGAGTAGCCAGTGCAGGGAGCGCGTGTCAATGGAGTATATTTGTGAAGGTTGCTAGGCCAAAGGGAAGTTACTTCCCTGACTCCTTAAAATTAAATCTAAATGGCCCTGACCATGTAGGTAAGTAAAGAAGTGGAAACTGATAGAGAGCAATGATCTGGCTGGGTGGCAGAAAAAGAAATTGGGAGTCTGGAGCTGTTGAAGTGGCTGGAAATTGAAGGTCAGGATACCAGAAAGAAGGGAGCTATGTAGGGAAGGAGCTCCCAAAATCTGCAAATAGGTCCCTTGGATCTTTGGCCAAATACTAAGCAGAAGCTGCACAGAGCAAGACATAACAGGCCTGTCTACAAACAGTTAGGTATTGGGGTCCATCAGCTAAATGAAGATTCTGAAGGTTTTACACTGCTGGGAGATATTGGTGTTCCCACTAGCCAGAATAAAGTGACCTCATGGAATACCCCGGGCATTCAGTTGAGAGCTCAGAGGGGCTGTACCTCAGGATTAGGTCCACTCCACCCTTAGAATAAGGGTTATTCTAGTCCCACACTAATGAAAGCCCCAATTGAATTAGGCTGATCTGCCAATAAATTAACTCTCTAAAGAAAAAAAACTCAACTTGCTTTAAAGGAAGAAAAAAAATTCAGACTCTCAATACTGTTAATATACACAAGGTTCAGCAAGCAATAAAAATTACCAGACATGAGAAGGAGCAGGAAAATGCAATCCATAACCAAGAACAGCAACAACAAAAAACAAACAAACAAACCAAAAATAGTCCAAAGAAACAGACCCAGAGAAGACACAGATGTTGAAATTAGCAGTCAAGGACTTTAAGACAGCTATTATAGGCTGGGCGCGGTGGCTCATGCCTGTAATCCTAGCACTCTGGGAGGCTGAGGTGGGAGGACTGCTTGAGCTCAGGAGTTCAAGACCAGCCTGAGAAAGAGAAAGACCCTGTCTCTACTAAAAATAGAAAAAAATTAGCCAGTCAACTAAAAATAGAAACAAAAAATTAGCCAGGTGTGTGGCTCATGCCTGTAGTCCCAGCTACTTGGGAGGCTGAAGCAGGAGGATCACTTGAGCCCAGGAGTTTGAGGTTGCTGTGAGCTAGGCTGACGCCATGGCACTCACTCTAGCCCAGACAACAAAGCTAGACTCTGTCTCAAAAAAAAAAAAAAAAAAAAAAAGACAGCTATTATAAATATATTCAAGATTTAAAGGGAAAGATGGACATGCAGAATCTCAGTAGATGAATGGAAAATGTATAAAAAAAGAACTAAATGAAAATTCTAGGACTAAAAATTATAATATTTGAAATGAAATTTTACTGATGGGCTTAATAGAAAATTGGACACTACAAAAAAAATCAATAACCTTGAACACAGGTCAGTAGAAGCTATCCAAACTGAAGCACAGATAGAAAAAGAACTAAAACATTAAACACAACCTCAATAACCTATGAGGTAACATTAAGCGGTCTTATATATGTACATGCAGAGTCTCAGAGGAAAAGAGAGTAAGAATGGCACAGAAAAGAGGTTTAAAAAATAATGGCCAAAATTTTCTAAATTTAATGAAAACTATAAGCTCATAGACCCCAGAAGCAGCTCAATAAAACTTAATCAGTATAAACATTTTTTAAAAACCCTTAACACATCCATTATAGTCAAATTGCTGAAAACAAAGTAGTCAGAAAAAAAAAAAGCACATTACATATAGGGGACCAACAATAAAAATGATCACTAACATCTTATGGGAAGCAATAGAGATCAAAAGACAACAGAATGATGTATCTAAAGTGCCAAAGAAAAAAAACTGTCAACCTAGAATTTTTTTTTCAGGAAAAAATGAAAATGAGATGAAATAAAGACATCTCCAGATAAATAAAAGCTGATGAAATTCATCACCAGCAGACCTATACTACAAGAAACATTAATGTTTTCAGGCTTAAGGGAAATGATGCCACTTGGAAATATGAATCCACTATGGCAGTGATCCCCCACCCTTTTGCACCAGAGACAGGTTTCATGGCAGACAATTTTTCCACATACAGGGGTGGGGAGGGTGGTTTCAGGATGATTTACGTGCATTACATTTATTGAGCAGGCAAACCTCTCTGCTAATGATAATCTGTATTTGCAGCCACTCCCCAGCACTAGCATCACTGCCTCAGCTCCACCTCAGATCATCAGGCATTAGATTCTCATAAGCGGCATGTAACCTAGATCCCTCACATGCACAGTTTATAGTAGGGTTTGCCCTCCTATGAGAATCTAATGCCGCCACTGATCTGACAGGAAGCAGAGCTTATGTGGTAATGGGAGAGATGGGAAGCAGCTGTAGATACAGATGAAGCTTCACCCCTCACCTGCCATGCTGTGTGGCCCAGTTCCTAACAGGCCACGGACAGGCAGTGGTCCGTGGTGCAGAGGTTGGGGACTGCAGTACTATGGAGTTCTGGAATGAAGAACTCCAGAAACATTTTTATTGTTTCTTAAGTTCATTACAAGAAAAACAATTGACTATTTCAAGCAAAAAATATTAATTATGTATTGCAGTTTTATATGCCATTTTGAAAAGTAAAGGAAAAAAAATGTTTGACAACATAGTGCACAAAATGGGAGGGAGATAAATGGAAATACACTGTTGTTGAAGTCCTTATATGTTAAGTGTTATAACATTAATTAAAAGTGTAATATGATAAGTTAAAATATTAGCAAATTGAATTTAGTAGTATGTGCAAAATACAATACACCATGACTAAGTTTTATCCTAGAAATGTGAGGTTGTTTTATCATTTAAAGTGGAATAATTCACCATGTCCACAGATCAAAGGAGAAAAGACAACCATAATGTTTTTCCTATTCTAGAGCTGTTCTTTTCCATCCTGACAAGCTAACTGTGAAAGTGTTTTTAACACCAGGCCACTTAGATGCATAAGTTTGACAAAGATGGCAGATACATAGCACACATTGTCATGTGTTTTCTGCACCCATGACAGACATCACTAAATGATCGCACATGGCATTCTCTTCTGCTGAGCCCCTATTGGGCCTCAAACTTTTTCTCAACACAGATGCCAGCTATTAACTGATTTGCAATAATACCCAGGACAAAATCTGGTTGTGATCCCTGGTTTAGGCAGGAGAATGAAAATGTGGAATAGAGTTTTATCAGAACTATCAGCAGCATATGGAGCTCCATAGAGACAGCACCAGGGGAAGTGAGAGCTGGAGAGGTACTGGGTGACTATGCCTCGCTGAGGAAAAGTAACTAAAGATGGGCAAAGGAGATCCTAGGAAGCTCAGAGGCAAAATCTCATCATATGCATTCTCTGTGCTAACTTGCTGGGAGAAGCATAAGAAAAAGCACCTAGATACCTTAGTCAACTTCTGAGAGTTTTCTAAGAAGTGCTCAGGGGGGGTAGAAGACCATGTCTGCTAAAGAGAAAGAAAAATTTGAAGACATGGCAAAGGTGGGCAAGACCCACTATGAAAGTGAAATGAAAACCTATGTCCCTCCTAAAGGGGAAACAATAAAGAAGTTCGAGGATCTCAATGCACTCAAGAGGCCTCCTTTGGCCTTTTTCTTGTTCTGTTCTATCACCCAAATATCACAGGAGAACATCCAGCCTATCCATTGGTGATTTGCAAAGAAACTGGGAGAGAGATGGAACAACACTGCTGCAGATGACAAGCAGACTTGTGAAAAGAAGTCTGCAAAGCTAAGTAAAAATATGAAAAGGATATTGCTGCATACCAAGCTAAAGGAAAGCCTGATGCAGCAAAACAGGGAATCATCAGGCTGAAAAAAGCCAGAAAAAGGAGGAGAAGGAGGAAGATGAAAAAGATAATGATGATGAATAAATTGGTTCTCCTGCAGTATTTTTGTCCATAAAGCATTTAAACCCCCTGTACACAATTCACTCCTTTTAAAGAAAAAAATAATTGAGGCCAGGCGCGGTGGCTCATGCCTGTAATCCTAGCACTCTGGGAGGCCGAGGCAGGAGGATTGCTCAAGGTCAGAAGTTTGACAACAGCTCTGAGCAAGACCGAGACACCGTCTCTACCGAAATATAGAAAGAAATGAACTGGACAACTAAAAATATATAGAAAAAATTAGCCAGGCATGGTGGCACATGCCTGTAGTCCCAGCTACTCGGGAGGCTGAGGCAGGAGGATTGCTTGAGCCCAGGAGTTTGAGGTTGCTGTGAGCTAGGCTGACGCCACGGCACTCTAGCCTGGGCAACACAGTGAGACTCTGTCTCAAAAAAAACAAAAATTGAAATGTTATTAAAAGAAAAAAAGAACTGCAGGAGCTACAGCTTGGAGGACTAATATTATGAATAAATAACTACTATTATAAATAATAGTAATACAAATAATGAATCAATGCTAGAAACTGCCTCTTCCCAGACTTCTTACATTTAAAAAAAATTAACTGCAACTTAGGTGTTTACATATTTGCAGTGGAAAGCATTCTTGATACAGACTTCATACCTAAACTGAAACTTGAAAGATGGGTGAAAGCAGACAGAAATGCAGGTAGAGGGACTTCACGAAGAAGGCAAGAGAAAGATCAGAACTTTGGCAGAACAAGAAGTGCTTGGGGCATGAGGAGTGGGGAAGAGAGATGAGAAGCTGTTGTCCAGACCATAATGAGCCATAGAAACTGTGTTTTGAAGTACAGACTTGATCCTGGAGGCAGTGTACAAATGGGATGATCAGATTTATGACCCAGGTAGAGTGCAGTGGCATCACCATAGCTCACTACCTCAAATTCCTGGGCTCAAAGGATTCTGCTGCCTCAGCCTCCCAAGTCGCTGGGACTATGCGCCACTATGCCTGGCTAGTTTTTCTATTTTTGGTAGAGACAGGGTCTTGCTCTTGCTCAGGCTGGTCTCAAATTCTGGACCTCAAGTGATGCTCCTGCCTTGGCCTCCTAGAGTGCTAGGATTACAGGTGTGAGCCACCGTGCCCAGGTAGAATGATTATTCTAACTGCTGAAAAGAACATGCTTTGGAGAGGAACCAGACTAGAGGCATGGAGACCAGTTAGAAAAATGTCATAACCCAAGTAAGAGAAGTGTTAGTCTTCTGGACCACAGTGATGGTGGTGAAGACGGAAGGAAGTTAACATATCCCCAATCTTAAAGACGTAGATGGAGAATATTTGGTGACTGATGCAATACTTAGTATAAGGAGAGAACAGATTCAAGAATGATTCCCAAGTTTCTAGCTTACCTGGGTGAATGATAGGTTTCTACAGATAAACCACAAAAAGAATTCTAGGAGAAACAGGGGTACAGATGTAAAAGAGAATTCTATTTGGGGTAGCCTTCCTTGAGCAGTTTCTTCCAGAGCTGAGTTGATCTCAGGGAAGGCATGAAGGGCAGTATATTGAAGTGCTATGACTTTTAGACCGGGTAGTAAGCAAGGAAAGAGTTTTCGAAGGCAAAGACTTTGTTTTCTGGATGTTAGTGGGCTGACCGAATCTGTGGACTCAGTGATCTGCTGTATAGTGATGTATGTGAAAGAGCAGGACTGATTCTCATATAATGATGGTGCCCCCACATCAGGTACTAACAAGGGAAGTAGCAGCCAACTTGAAAAATAGAAAAGGCAGTGAAAATTTTTTTCAGGACTGGTCCATAGGTTTTGTGATACCACATTTGGGCACGTGAACCCTACCAGTAGAAGGAACCAACACTGTCAAGATGTGTACAAGGAGCTGTATCTGAATCCAGGCAGGAAAGAGCATATTCAGAATAGTCATACAGTTTAAGGAAGGGACTATCTACAGAAGTATGAGCAGGTTTATGGCACGTGGCAAGCAATGGTGTAGCACAGCGACTAGCAACAGTGGAGAGAGCTGCCAGGCAAGGGGAGAAGGCAATTATTGGAACCCAGAGAAAAGCGTAGCTGCGTGACAGAGGCCACCCTACAGAAGCACGAGAATTAGGTAGAGGAAGGCAACCACCGCCAAGCCAGAGCCCAGAAGACTGAGGAAAAAGAACCCTGTCCTCTCTCCCCTCTGGTCCTCTTTTGCCAATGCCTCTCATTATCTGAACCCAAATGGAAGCCAGAGGGCAAGGGAACCCAAATATGTCACCCACAAAGGTCAGCCTGATGTGGCAAAGACCAGTGTGGAAAAGAGGAGAAGGGGTCTCCTTCTCAGCACAGGAACCTTCCTCTCAGGGAAAAGAGGATAGGGTGGGGAGAGGGACCTCCAAAGTGGGGACTGAATCAGAATTAGAAAACTCAACTCCACTGAAATAACTAGAAAGTTCTAGCCAAGGCAAAAAGGTAAAAGTAACCAGATTTATGCTATTAATAAATTTAAACTGCAATGGAAAAAAAGAGCAATTTAAGCCCCCCAGAAAACCCTGGCAACTGACTGTAAAAACATTGTACATACTCCTTTGAAAATCAGAAAGGGTGGGAATGCTGTATGGAATGCCTGGAGCAAAAAGACCCAAATGTGGAACTAAGTACCTGTGATTTAACAATTTCTAACCACATGCACTATGCAATTTCTAGTTGTAAGTAAAACCATTCTGGTGAAGATTTTTGATTCTGAGGAAGGAACCTAGTTCAATTGGAAGATTTTCAATCTATGTGCATGTAGGCAGGGTGATTTCCCTTCTGTTTCAGTTAACTGGGAGTTTGTTTCTGGACAGCTTAAAGCTTTTACTAATTATATGGCACTGATCGCCTTTAATTTTTCAGCACTGAAGATTACCAGGCTAACGTAATGTGAAATGCTCTTAGGAACCAAGTGCTACGATTACAAAAAACTGATAGTTTTGCACTACAGGTTTATTTCTTTCCAATACAAGCAATAGGAGGGAAACTCCCCAGATGTTCTTGGAACACAAACAGGGCCCAAGTCACTTGCTATATAAATCTCTCGAAGGGAAGGGAAGGGAAGGGAAGCTATTGTTTGCTCCGCAACTGGCTGACTACAGATCACTTGGAGGTGGGAAAGAGTGAGTTGTCTCAAGGTGTGGCTAATAAAAAATCTGTGGGAATGGATGATTTGGGAACTGGCCAACTTTAAGGAATTCTTCTGCTTTTGGGTGAAGTGGGAATTTAGTCTTTGGATGGGGAAGATTTGAAGGATCCTCACTCTATCCCAGTGGGCAAGAACTGTTGGTTGCAGAAAAGCCACAGTGAAGAAGGGTGCTCAATTAAAGTGATACTAAGATTGGCACTGCAAAAAGAAAACACAACTAATTTTTTATACTTTCACTCAAAATATTTGTAATTTGCATTCCTTAAAGAAAATGTGATAGAAATTAAATGTCAGAAATGGGAAAATCATAGTGTAAAAGTAGAGTATATAAGTTAGGTTGCATTAATATAATTCTAAGATAATTCCTTTCATAGTTTGGGATTTTTGGTGATTCCACAAGAGTAGTTACTGAACACGTCTAGGTACCACCCATTTATATTCATTGTACCACGTAATTCTTACAACTACCCTCCCAGTGGGTATTTTACAGATGTGGAAACTGAAGCTGAGAGGTTAATGACGTGTTCATGACCACACAGCTGGTAAATGGCAGTGAATTCACACAGTCTGAGCAAACTAATGCTCTACTATACAATTGTGCATCTCTGTCCTTAGGGAGAGTTTTATTGTGACAGTTTTTAAACTTTAGAAGTGACTAGTATTTGTGCGCTGCAGTTACCATGGAACAGTATGTTAGAGATGCAGATATGGTGTATTCATTTACAAAAACAATGTTTGTACTGAAACGGCAGTGGAATTTGCTGAAAAGTGATAAAGAACTACAATTTTGCACACTGCTGTCTTCTGCTTTTGTCTTATTTAGAAAAAATGCTGGAATTTTTTCCCCAAGAGTTGCATGACATTTCTAGAAAAGGTTTGGGTGGTTCTTGAATGCTCTAAGCACATCAGATCACCCATAAGGATTGTTATAAATGTCTGGTCCCTGTCCCAGTTTTCTGGGATAAAAGGCCCAGACACTTCCATGTCTACGGAGCTGGTCAGATGATCCCGTTGTACACCACTGGCTCAGGGCAAAGAAAATCGACCTGGGATCATCATCATCAGAATCGCTGAGAGAGAATTTAAAAAATTAAGATCCCTGGGCTTCTCTCTAAAACTAACTAATCAGAAACTCTAAGGGTCGGTTCAGGGAACCTCTATATTTGAAAAGTTAGCATGGTAATTTTGATCACTGGCCAGGTGGGATCCTGGTTTGCGGGTTAGCTGGAATTAACTCCAGGCTTGTGGTGGTTTGTAAGTTGCAAAGTGAACTATCTGCATCATCCAGGAAGAGATGGCATTTGCAGCTGGGGCTTCATGAACTTATGACCTGATTCCTCAAGAACCCTAGCAATAATGTGGAGTATGAACTCAGAGAAATCCAACTCAAGAATTAAATAAGCATAATGTTTGACAAATCTTTTCTATTTTTTTTAACTATTATTTATTTGTATTTCAGGACCCCCTCGCCCCAAATTCTGTCTCTGTTAGCAACTTTTACTTGTTGAGTTATCTGGCTAAGAAAAGGAAGAACGGGAGTATGCATATACAAGGGTCAGTGACAAAATTGGAGTCAGGTTAGTAAGTTAGCAATGGATAGTCAATGCTCTTTAAGAATCCCTTTCAACATTAATCTTTAACTGTTTGGTTATTTCCAAAAGCAGCAAATCCTTCTTGTGTGTGGACCTTATAGGATCAGTCTCCTAGGACAGTTAGCCCAATCCCCTGCCAAGAATGCCAGATGATCCTGGAAGGCTCATTGCAGCTGGAAAGGGAGCTTTCAAATGGGAAATAGAGAAGGCAATAGCAGACAGAAGATCAATCAAGAAAACTGTAATAAAGAGCAGAGTAGCAATGGGACCAGGGCAGGCAAACAAAGCAATAAGTGGTGCTCAAATAGATGAGGCTATGTTTATACTATTATATACCAGGCTGTGTGAAAAAGTCCCAGAACTGGAGTTTTAGAATACCTCAAAGTCAACATTTTCTCCTTGCATTTATTTTTGTCCACTAAAAGATTTCCTTTCTGCTATAAGGGGCTCCTCCATTTTCCTAAGGGATTGTTTTTGTTTTTTTTGAGATTATGCTAATGTCTACCTAGTGTCAAGGAAGATCTCTGGATATTCCAGCACCCAAGCACTGACATTTCTTCAAGAACTGTCCATTTGCTCTGTGATGACCTAGAATCCAGTGGCCTGTTAAACTAACACAGTATGCATATATACAATGTGCTTGTAGGTAAAGTGTATGACATCATAGGAGAGATAGTGAGTGCTCATAATATGGTGTGAGCTAGAACAATACTGAATTATACACTGAGGAAACTGAAGTTTGGTGACTGTCAGTGCAGGGCGGGCAGTTCTTACAGTGCACTAAATACTATCTCTTATACCAAAGGAGGAAAAAGATTAAAAAAATTGGCCCAGGCCTATGAGATGCATTCTGGCACACTGGGAGAGAAGGAAGATGATGTGGGCAGGTCAGTGTTCCATTACACCATTCCACTGTACTTGGTCAGGTGTCACACGCACAGCCCACCTTCCTGATCACTTTAGCACTACGGAGCTAAGCAGATTCATAAAGCTTAACACCAGGAGTAAAGTTGCCCTTCAATATAAACAACTAGATTGCTTTGGATAAAAGTTTTCATAAAGAAAAACTCTGGAGGTTTACAGGCATTAGTTAGTACTTTGATTAGGATCTGTCAAGAATTCAGAAAGTAGGATTTAGCATAATTTTACATTAACAGGTAACAAACAGCTAATCAATGCTTACTGCATAAAAAAGTTAGTAAAGTTTGTCAATTGTGGAGTTTCTAACTTGGAGCATTTGCATATGTGTTTTGTTAACATCTCTATATGAGCAGTAACAAAAAGAGGTTAATAGTGTTAACTTTTACACCCCTCTTGGCAGTCTTCCTGATTACAAAATCGTATTTACAAGCAGGAAGCTTAACAATTCTGTGACTGATACAAGGAAGGACAAACTTCCTGCTACTAGTTGAAATGTTCATTGAGTAACTGCTATATGCCAGGTGCCTTAAATAAATAGACCCTGACCTCTAGGAGAGCTCATAAATCAAGAGGAAACAATGAAAATAGGTACTTTCAATCTAATGGGGTAGGTCCTGTTTTCATGGAGGTTAAGACAGAAGAATCCTGATTATTTCAGATTTCCTCCCATAAGACATCTGAAAATCAGCAGTACTTTCAACTGCCTGTGACATGCTATGGTAGTTAGAGGTTCTCATCCCACGGGCTCTAGATCTCAGCTTTAAGGACCAGAAATACCTTTTCAGTCTACCATGAGTACAGCAGTCTCTGTGGGGAGCTGATTTTCTACAAACTCACAATTGATTTACAAATGAGAATGCCAATAGAGCAATATAATGGGAATTACAAAAAAAAAAAAAAAACCCACAAAACTATGCTAGCTGAAGGAGTGATAACTTGGCTCCACAGATAGGACATATACTCGATTGGCAAGGTCCTCAGAGAAAGATCAGAAACCGATAAGCAAAGAAATATTTACCAGGTACAACAAAAACTTAATGAAAAAGACCTTGACAATTGCAAGGGCTATGGCAGCCTAGTAAGTTGTTCCTTACAAGACAAAAATACTGTCTCAAGCTAAAACTCCAGAATAGATGGACCCTGACCTTTTATTGGAGAAAAGACACATTTTTGCACTTCTGTTGTTTTTCTAGATTCAAGCACCCTCAACCTTAAGTTATTTTAAAATAAAAACTTAGCTTTGGTTAAAAACACCGAGGCTCATTGCAGAAAATGAGAAAATATAAAAGAATACGGGGCATAAAGCTAGATTATCCATTGCTATCTCACGATGACTGCCTATACAGACCAGTGGTTCTCCAACTTTAGTGTGTATCAGACTCACCTGAAGGACTTGTTAGACCAGATTGCTGACACCTACCCCAGAGTTTCTGATTCTGCTGACCTGGGTTGGGGGTCAAAATCTGCATTTCTAATGAGTTCCCATGTGATGCCATGCTGACACTGCTGATCTGGGGACTGCACTTTGAGAGTCATAGAAAACTGAAAAACAAAGAGACTGGTTGTTTAAACATCGGTGCACTTTATATTCTCAAAAAATTCAGCGACACTATACCAGTACTTTTTTTCTCTTGTCTTCATTTAGAAAAGATAATAGGTCAGTTCATTTAAAGTACAAAATCTACTGATACTTAAGAGGAATTGGATGTGCTTTGGCTAGGGAAACCTTAGTGTGAGTTTCTTTTGAAGCCATTCCACAGCCTACAGTGAATTCTGAGCATGCAAAGGCCCTCAGTTGGCCCAACTACCTCCCCAGCTTCCTATTTCCTAGCCATCTTATGCTTTGGCACCAAAATATTTCCTGCTTCCCACACGTCTCAGCCTTGGTACATGCTCTTCCCCATGCCTGGATGCTCCTCCATACCAGCAATCTGTAAATCAGACTTAAAATCACAACTCAAAAGTCCTATGTTTGTATAAGTTCTTCCTTGAAACAATAAGCAAATCACTCTTCTGTGCTTTTAAGTATTTTGTTCTCATCTGTCATTGCATATTAAAATTATCTGTTTACTTAACTATATCAAATTATAAAATCCGTAAGGGAAGGCAGTATGTCACATTCAGGTCTGGGCCACTGAGAAGCTTACATAAAGTCTGGTGTGAGATACAGATAACTGCAATATAAAACATAGTGCCTAAACTATAACGGGCACTCAAAATTTGTCGCAAGGATGAATGCTGGGTTTTTGAAATGAAGAAGTCAATAAAGACATTTAGGACATGTCAGAGAACCTCTTTGAATAGTTCAGAAATATTTGCATTCCTATAGTGAGAGATAGTATAGTGTAGTGGACTGAGTGTGGGCTTTGGAGCTAGGCTGAGTTCAAGTCTCAGCTCTGCCACTAGCAGTGTAACGAGGGTAAGTTATTAACATAATATGCCTTAGTTATTACACTTACACAACATGGGTAATAGAGGTGCCCTCCTCAACAGAGGGCATAAATGGGTTATAACATGTAAAATGCTTCGAGTAGTGCCCAGCAGCTAGTAAGTACTCAATAAATGTTAGCTAGTGTAATTTTTACAATGTAAAAGGTACAAAGTTGGTTTTGCTATCAAGAAACCAATGACCAACCTGGGAGAAATAAAAGGGACCTATGAAAGATGTAACATAAAGGAAAAAATTAGGTATTAAATGTCAAAATATTAAGTATTAATGAAATAAACAATTTCCCTGGATGACTATTTTAATAAAACTATACTCATCTGTATGTTAAGGTTCAGGTGTATTTATTAAAATCCAAACCAAAAAAAAAAAGGCAGCTATAATACTATTAATAGATTGAGTCATATGAAACTGTCTTTATAGGTCAAAGACATATTAGCATTTTTATATGGTTCAACTTAACACTTTCTAGTTCATCTTGCTCATGACAAGATCTCTCTCTATGAGAGAGAGAAAGTTAAATTTCCTGTGCAACAGCAGAAAATAAAGAAATTCTCCAAAGCATCTTTGGAAGACACCTAATTCAACTTCATGGAACTATAAAATAAAATTAAATACCTAGATAAGAATATTAAATATCTGAAGAGGTAACTAGGAATGTTCATGTATTTTAATGAATTAAGAAAAATCTTGATTGCCTTTCTTCTCCTTGTATAAAATTATAGGTACTATAGGTATTGTCTGTGGCCAAAAAAAATCCCCAAAAGGCAATGATAGCCTTATTCCTTTGAGTTTAGGCCCACAGTAAAAATATTAAACTCATACTTACCAGACTGTGTTTTTCTAAATAAATGTATTTTAGAGACATCAACTTACAAAGCAGCACATCAAACTTAATGTTACTCAAATTTTTCTTTAATAAAGAAAACTCAAAGGAATTACTTAACAATTTTGCACAACTACATTTAACAGACAAAGATGATCTGTTTAGGAATCTTAAGGGTAGCAAAGATGTATGCTAGGAGGGTACCACCATGAGAAAAGACAAATACATTCTGTCACTAGAAAATGCTTCAAGACAAAAATATTAATTCAATAAGAAAATATTTCATATATCTTTTATCACAGAGACTGTTAATTTAATTAACTCATTTCTGTATTAAGTTACGTGGCATACATTCCTTTTCTGGTTACTCATGCAAAAAGTTAGAAAGTTTTCTCAAAACAGAGCAAGTCAGTGCTAACAGTTTCAAGTCAGTGCTGGGAGCCAGCCTAGAAGAGCATGCTTAGAAGCCATTTACACTTACCGGCACCCCAGCCTTGACGCTCTCCCCCACCTCCCCCAAAAGGTTCAGTTAATTTCTATTACTAGTGAATGATCCCTTATACTTATTCAACAGACATCGGACTACAAATGTACCTATAAATTAATAATATATCATTCAATGCGGAGGAGAGCAGCTGGAGCCTAATGACACTCTGGTGGTCTCTTGGTGCTGTTTTTAGAAGACAGAAAAAACGCACCTCATTCCAACTAATACATAAGAATAATACTTTAACAAAAAGTGTTCCTCCCGCCTGTATGCTTCCTCTAAAATGTTGTGTGAGTGACTCGGAATTAAATAAAATTAGGGTAGAAGAATTAATGAGTACATCTTAAAAAAGACAAAAAGTATAAGGGCTGTCTCCTGTAATCCTAAGCACATTATCTCATGAATCATTCCCAGAACATAAAAATACAATAAATACTATAATGGAAATATAGGGATTCATTTATTACTTTTTGGTTTACAAACAAAGGCACCCAATAATGCTTCTATTTACTTTATAAAATATTATCAATTTACATTTTAAAAAAACCCCACAAAACAAAAAATCCCAAATCAGCTCCTATAGACAAACACAAAAAAGGGGAAAAATGAGATTTTCTTTCTCCCTGCTTTCAAGCTTCACTACACAGATTCAAAGAATGTTTAATTTATGCCATCCTGAAGTTAAAGAATGTATTGCCATGCTTCTCTGCATTGAGTTTTAGGACATTAATGTTGCCAAGTCAAATTTAAATATGGTCACAATGATATCACAATTTACAAATGCATATGCCAGTGAATCGGGGAAAAACTCAAATGTTTTAGAAAACAGCTTTAACAAATAAGTTAAATGAAATATGAAACTTATTTAATTTAGAAGGCTATCCTGTTAAATGAGTTTATGTAGAAAATATAATCAAACAGAACTAAAAGTCATGTCTAGTAAGTGACATAAATGATTTCCAAAATCTTTAAATTTCATTTAAGTTCAAAGTCTAGTTGGTAGGGATTAATAATCTATATACTCTTCATACTAATTTTAGAACTTTAAATTCCAAAATAACATACTTGGTTAATTTACTCATTACTTTTTTTTCATAACAGCAGAATTCTAAACAAGCACACAAAATTAATGCAGTGGCCTCAGCACCCTCCCTGTTAGCATTTCTTTAAGTTAGATTACAGGAACGATGAAGCAGTTCAGAAGACATACACTCCCTATGCACTTCACAGGCCTGCCCAAGTTGTACCCGACTCTTTTGCAAGAAACAAAGACAGTTCATATATTTGGCAGAAGTATAAAAATTATACAAATGTTAACATGTTTTCAGCACATTATGGAAATGTATTTGGAGAGATGGAGTACTCAACATATATTATGTGGGCCACTTTAAATCAAAGACATCATCATTTATTCCATTTTCAGACACTGTCGTGGTCTCTCACACCTTATACAAGGTATGGTCCTAGACCAGAGACTTTAGTGTCATTCTAAAGAATATATAGATATTTATATACACATTTCTTTTAAAATAATGTTTAAAAGTTTTACTAAAGAAAATCTGGCTTCAACATGGAAGCAATTTTCCTTTTCAAGATTATACACCTGCATGGAGGAAGATGATTTCATTTACATTTAGTTTTTTCACAATAACAAAATAAATTTCTTGTACATTGTATTTAAATTGACAAGAAAATTAAGATGTAAAGTTCTATGTAACTTTTTGTATTGTGAACTGTCCTCTTTAAACATATTCCAGATACATTACTAATGATTTAAATACAGTACAACTTGATCAGCTTAATTAGAACAGTGTTATGCTGAACAATCTGTTAAACCAAATGCATGTTAAAACAGTAAGTAGATTTAACTACTATTAAGATTTAAAGGGATTATAATGTATCATTAAAGTATACATCAATTTTCTTGCTATTACTTGTTTCTATAATGCATTTCTTTCTAAAGCTAAAACTACATGCAGAAAAAAATAAATGATATCTTCAAACTCATTCAACAGTTTGCTACTTTATGTGGTATGTAAATAAAGTCCTTTATTTAATTTTATACATACTATCTTATGCATTATTTTATTGTTCTTGAAGGAATTCAGCTTTCAAGGTCAAAATTAGTATGTGTTTACACACAAGGATATTTTCTTAATGTTACTACTACCTGCAAATACATTCTGCCATTATAATGCACTTTCAGTTTTCAGGAAAGATAGTCCAACCCTTTTAAAAAGTCCTATGAATAAAATTTATAAAGGGAGGAGAACACAAGCAGGGTGAATCACTCCCCACTCCCACCTCCAACAAAGTCTCAAGAGACCCTCCTGCACCAAAACATGAACACAATCTCTCAGGATTGATTTTTATTTGATCATACTGTGGACAAGAAAGATGTATTCCTATTCTTTTTGATACTAACAGTTTTATTAAATTTATTTTCACTTTTCCTTCAAAAAGCACACAGCATATGTTGATATGGATTCTCAAACCCATTTAGAACCAGCAGGGTCTTTAGAATAATATATAGCCTTCTGATTATAAAAGCAACTGGTTGCTTATAGAAAAATGATATGCATCAGACATTTAATCAGAAAAAGGAAAATAAGAACATGTCTTTCATGTTTGATATCACTCAATAAATAGCTTACAGGATGATGTGAAAATAGTGTGGTTATAATTCGAACAAGATTAAAACCCACTTCAACTGATGAAAAAAAATCAAACACTGAAGAATCAAATATTTACCAACTTAGCTAGCACTCCCATCCAAATAAATGCTTTCCATTGCACTGAATATTAGAATTAGAAATTCACTATATGTTAAGGCATATTTTAATTAATATGTTCCAGAATTGCACAGTTATACTGGTCAGTATTCCTATTTACCCACCCCTGCCCTCACCCCACCCTTTTTGTCCAGGGATCAAAATGTTAAGTCATGGTTTTGGTGGCTATTATAGATTTGAGCTGGCATACCACAGTGTATTCACTAGGTTTTATGAGCATAAACATTAAAATGTTACACAAAATGTACCATAATTTACTCCACACTCCGATCTAAGATGGTTTAATGTCTTGACAAAAGGTGAGATGACTTAAGTACATTTTACATTTTGTGCATTTAGACCACCGTATGCATAGATGTTCTAATGCTAAATTCTTGGTCTTCAGTATCTCATAGTGCTGGATGCTCGGAAGTATGACAGAAACTTGTAACACAGACTAACCACAAAGTACCAGATGTTTCTTGCCATTTGCGACCTCGCAATAAAAATGCGCCAGATGAGGATCACAAGGATAGTATTAAAACCATAACGTATGTTCCGCAACCTGGAAAGCAAATCAAGAGATGTGTCAGACAGTATTTTCTAGAATAAAATCTTGTTGGATGACAGCTAATTAATACTTAGTTTTTAATCTAATCAAAGCTTAAATCCATATTAATTTGAAACTTGTTTAAAAACTAAACTAGAAGCCCTTAAATTAGAAAGTTAGCAAAATCCAAACAAACCTGACTGTATACTCTGGGCAGCAGTACATCAAACAATATAGTACCTCTTTTAACAATGAACACAGTAATGTCTTTCCTATCAGTATATTTGCTATACAAACTTCAACGAATATTACTGAGTATCCTCTGTGAGCCCACTACTGTGCTAGGCATCAAGTATACTATAGGTAAAACAGATATGTCCCTTGAACTTTTGGAGCTTCCTATTTAATCTAAAAAGGTTTTATTCATTATGTACATCACAGTACAGACAAAATATAATAAACATTTTTTGACACCTTTAGTTGCTTACAAGTTGTCAGACAAGTGAAATTACTCTTGCAGTTATAGGTGACAGACACACGATCAAAGACCAACTGGACAAGTCTTCATCCAAGAATAAAACATAGCATTAGCTTTATAGAGGAGGACCTTCTCATTCTCAATGAGTAACATTCACATGTTACCCAGTTCATGTTTCAAACATTTTCATGGTTTTTGATAGTGTCTGAAAGGAATACAAACCTTTAAACATATAATGTCACATAAATTCCATTAAATTCAGATAGGAACGATATGTAGAGAAAAGAGCTTTGAACAGAAGTCAAAAGATCAATATTCCTGTTTGCTCTCCCACTTAATACAATATGGCTTAGGCAAATACAACTTCCCTAAGCCTCAACTTCCTCATCTGTACATCTGCCTGCCCTGCAAAGTCTTAAGACATAAGAGGCATAATAATGTGAAAGCCTTAAAAACTGTTATAAATATGTTATGAAACAGCACAAATAAAAGAGATCATCATTAAAATTATCTGTATCTCTGAATGATGGATTATCAGTGATTTTTCCTCTTCTGTTTTCTGAGATTAAAAAAAAACCAGCATGTATTACTTTTATGAAGAGACTAAGGAAATTATAACTCTATTTTACAAACAAAGAAAAATTCTATGCTGAATGATGTATTGTTATATCTCTTCTTTCAAAGATTATTTGAGTAGGATAAAAAAAGCTTTAAATAAATTACCTACAGCTTAAAATACATATTTATTTTCTCCCAAGACCTTTGCTTTTTCAGTAGCAATATAAGAAAAGGTAATAGTAATTTTTAAAACTCAATTCCACCTGAATTTTATACTAAGGAATAGATGAAGACATTAACTTTCAACAATCTTGGGCTAAATCAATACTACCACAGTTCCAGTCCAAAGGTAAGTACTTTTCCCAAATATAAAAGATCGTTAGCAATATCTTTTATTCAATATACCAGTTTACCTCCCCAAAATTACATAATACTTAATACAGAAGATAAGATACAATCAAATCTATGCATCAAACTCACTTGTTCAGATGTTTTCTAGCTGCTGGGAGGCCAGACATTTCTTCATTCAATACATATTTCTTAGTTCCCATACAGTAGTTCTCTATATATTCTGCCCAGTGTAACTGTCGTACATCAATATTGAAGGTCTACATTAACAAAAGAATTATTGGTTACTTTCCTAATTTTTTTCACACCCAGTAAGAATTCATATTTTTTCTAAAGGCCAATTAAAATGACATGATTATAAAATATTAAATACAGAATTAACTTTTAAAATCTTACTGCTACTCATAAAAAAGTTCTTATTCCTATTTCATACCTTCCATTAAACACAAAAACATTTGAGAAGATAATCTGGAAACTCATGTCAGCATTTAAAGAGAATTAGGTTAAATGTAAGGAGAAAGAAGCCTTTGCCATTTTTTAATAAAAGACAAAATTCTATTGTCCAAATAGATCTATACATTTCTCTCTACTTTATGCACGTATTGATGTTTGCTTCCACTTCCTATTTATCTACAGTCTCTCCTCTCTTCCTGTATAATCTGCATACCACACAGACCAATTTTCCTAGGGAATACTTTTGACATGGAGAGAAAATATGTTACTGAAAGCTGGCTTAGGGGTTTAGATAACAGTTACTAGACCATTTGATGAAAATGTAGGTGAATCCAGTAGAGAAAGACTTCAGAAATGCTACTTTATGGAAAAATAAGAGGACTATGCACTGTTCAGTGCTCCTTAGCACACAGATACTTTTATTTGGAGTAACAAAGAGATTATTCACTATATACTTTCACTTACCTAAAAACAGTAAATCCTAGAGTGAAAAAAATGCTATTATAAATAAATCATTAAAATATGAAAATACAATAACCCTGCATTAAAATGGAAATTTGACTGGAATTAACATAGGAGATATTATGAGAAGGTATACATGCGTATTATTGGGAGTCCCATAGCAAGAGTGAACAAAAATGGGACAGAAGCAGCATCTGAGAAGACAATGCCTGGAAATTTTTCAAAAATATTGAGACATCAAGCCACAAATTCAAAGCACACATAGTTCACACACAAACACATATCTAGACATATGAGAATAAGTCAGAAAAAGGTCATATAAATTGCTTCCGAAAGAACAACTATTAGACCCTCAACTTCTCAACAGAAACAAATGGTAGCCGAAAGACTACGAGATGTCTTCCAAGTACTCAATGAAAATAACTGCTAACATAAAATTCTGTACCAGTGTAAATATCTTTGAAAAATAAAGATGTTTCCAGAAGAATAAAAACTGAGAATATCTGATATTAGCAGAAAATCCACACTAAAGGGTATTTAGGCAGAAGGAGATTGATTCCAGGCTGAAGTTGGGAGATGGAGGAAGAAATGACAAGTAATAAAAGGACAATTATGCTGGTAAATCTGTACAAATTATATATTGCAAAGATTGCAATAAAAATAATAGCGTGTGAGGTTTAACATATATATAGAATTAAAATATATAACAATAATAACAGATAGGTGCTGGTCCTTCATTATCTGGGAAAAGATGAAAGTATCAATTTATATTAAACCTTGCTAAATTAAAGAAGGATACTATAATCTCTAGAGTAAGCTACTGAAATAATTGAAAAAGAATATATTTCTAGGCACTTAATATAGACGGTAAAACATGACATAAAAAAAATCTAAAAGAAAGCCAAGAAGAAAGAAAAAAGAAGTAAAAACAAGTGTGACTAACAGATTGAAATTCAAAAATTAACAGGAATTACATTATCGATTAATTCCCCAATTAAGGGTAAAAACAGTCAGACTGGGAAAAAAAAACTACATGCTACTTATAAGACACATATCTTCTCTAAAAGATAAGATACAGAATGGTTGAAAATAAAAGGACAGAGAAACACACCATACCTTTTTTTTTTTTTTTTTTTTTTTGAGACAGAATGTTGCTCTGTTGCTGGGGCTAGAGTATAGTGGTGTCATCATAGCTCACTGCAACCTCAAACTCCTGGGCTCAAGTGATCCTCCTGCCTCAGCCTCCCAAGTAGCTGGGACTATAGGCATGCACCACCATGCCCAGCTAAGTTTTTCAATTTTCTTGTAGAGAAGGGGTCTCACTCGTGCTCAGGCTGGTCTCAAACTCCTGACCTCAAGCAATCCTCCTGCCTCGGCCTCCCAAAGTGCTAGGATTATAGGCATAAGCCACTACGCCTGACCCACACCATACATTTCTATCAGCAATGTATGAAGATGCCCATTGCCCAGGGTTAGCATTTTTGAAATTTGGTAAGTTGTAAATAATATCTCAGTCTAATTTTATTTTACATTTCTGTTTTTATAAGGCTGAATCTTTTTGAATGGTTAAGAATCATTTTCTGTAAACTGTTATCTGTCTAGTCTACTTTTCAATAGGTTTATTGACTTTTCCCACTATTTTTACATAAGAATTTTATATAGTAGGGAATGTATACTAAAATCATATTGAGATACCATTATATACTACCAAAGTGGCAAAAATTAAAATTAAAATGCCAAGTGCTGTGGAGGATGTAGATTAACAGGAACTCTCATACACTGACACTTGGAATATAAACTGATACAACCACTTTGGAAAACTGTTTGGCATTTTCTACTAAATTGAACGTATGAATACCCTATGTTATTCTATTTCTAGGTATATAGCCTACACAAACGTGTGCATATGGGCACAAAAAATGTTCATAGAAGAATTATCTCTAATAGCCAAAAACTGGAAATAACTCAAATGTCTATCAACAGAAGAATGAAAAAATACCATATGATACCATTTGTGTAAAGTTACGAATGAATGAAACTAATACTTAGTGTTAGAATTCAAGATAGCTGCTACTTTTGGGAAGACAGAGGAGGTGGGATTGGAAAAGGGCATGAGGAAGACTTCTGAGGGTAATAATATTCTACTTCTTCACCTGGTTGTTCACTTTCTATTAATAGTAATCCATTGAGCAGTATGTGTTATGTATGGGGGGAGATAGGAAAGGAGAAAGTAAGGAATCAGCAGAAGCCACAAATCTTTCACCTGAGAGTATCTGTATGATCCTGGTGGCTTAGTTCTTCTGTGAAGGCTGCAGGCAGAGAGCAACACTGACTATAAAGCCTGTGGCCCATAAGTTAAGGACTCTTATGGAATATCTCTGCAAAAAGATAAGAACCTAAAAAGCTGTTAATAGATTCTCAGAGGAAGGGTGAAAAAAGTAAACTCACCACACACAGAAGTGGGCAGAGAAACAGCTCACTTGAGGACTTTTGTCATTCAGAATCAGTAGGTAGAATGGACTAGATCTGCACTGTCCAATATGGTGGCCACAAGCCAAATGTGCCTCTCTGGCACTTAATATGTGGCTAGTCCAAACTGAGATATGCTGTGAGTGTAAAATGCATACTGTGTTTCTAAGGCTCAGTATGAAAAGTAGAAAGTAAAATATCCTTTAAATAATTTTAGATTTTTTTTATATGCTCAAATAATATATTTGATATATTGGGTTAAATAAAACATATTATCGGCCGGGCGTGGTGGCTCATGCCTGTAATCCTAGCACTCAGGGATCGTTTGAGCTCAGGAGTTCTCGACTAGCCTGAGCAAGAGCCAGACCTAGTCTCTACTAAAAATAGAAAGAAATTAGCTGGACAACTAAAAGTATATATAGAAAAAATTAGCCGGGCATAGTACTGCATGTCTGTAGTCCCAGCTACTCGGGAGGCTGAGGCAGAAGGATTGCTTAAGCCCAGGAGTTTGAGGTTGCTGTGAGCTAGGCTAATGCCACGGCACTCTAGCCTGGGCAACAGAGCGACATTCTGTCTCAAAAAAAAAAAAAAAAAAATATTATCAAAATAAAAAGATTAAGTGGGAAGAGAAAGGAAGATGGCATTGGGAGGATAAAAAAAAAAAAAACAACTCCTTTGAGAAACTGTAATCATGAACCAGATCTAGTCTATTTAAGGCCTACATTAACCTGAATTATGCTAAAAACCGAATCATATTTTAAATGGTCCTGGCTTGTTAATGCCATTTGGCTGGTTAACTAGACTACTGGTAGAAGAAAAGGCAAATCTTTATTGAAAAACTACAATTTCAACCTAGTCCTTAAAAAACTTCCCAAAGAAATCCTCAAGGAATATGAGTTTACAGTCAAACAAGTAATAATAAAAAACAAAGAAATAAAGAAATAAGGTACCATGAGTGAGACCCAGCTCAAACAACAGACAGCAGAAACAGATGCTGCAAATCCTTTAGAAATTTAAATTATTGGAAACAGAATTTAAGAAAAGAAATTCTAGAGACTATTTAAGAAATATCTATAAGATCTGAAGAATAAAGTTTCTAAAAATGAAAATATAATAACTGAAAGTCTAAATTCAATTGGATGGTTTAGACATCTATCAATTGGCTGATAGATTGCCACAGAATCATAAATCATCTAGATTTTAGCCCAGAAACAAAGAGATACAAAATATGAAATTAAGGTTAGAAACCTGGAGAATAGAATGATCTAATATATGCTAGGAATTTTTGAAGTAGATAACAGAATGATGAATGACGAAGAAGCAATATTTGAATAAACAATGGCTATTTCCCCTAAATTGCTAAAAGACATCAAACTTCAGATTCAGAAAGCCCAACCCAAGCAAGGTAAATTTTTAAAAATTACATCCAGACACTTTCATAGTAAAACTGCAGAACACCAAACATAAAGAAAAAATTGAAAAGGAGTCAGGAATAATATATCATCTAGATAAGAAGGGCAAATTACTGACTTCTTAACAGCAACAACATAAGACAGAATATATATAAAGAACACTATTTTTTTTTTTTTAGACAGGGTCTCACTCTGTCACCCAGGCTGGAGTACAGCGGCATGATCATAGCTCACTGCAGCCTCAACTCCTGGGCTCAAGTGATCCTCCTATCTCAGCCTCCCAAGTAGCTGGGACTACAGGCACGTACCATTACTCTTGGCTAATTTTTCTTTTTTGTAGAGACAGGGTTTTGCTATGTTGCTCAGACTGGCCTCTAACCCCTGGCTTTAAGCAATCCTCCTGCTTCAAGCAATTCTCCCACTTCAGCCTCCCAAAGTCCTCACAGGCATGAGCCACCGCACCCAGCCTAAAAAGAACACTATTTTTAATGTGCTAAAACCATGTTCTAAAACCAAGGGTGGGCCAGGTGCGGTGGCTCACACCTGTAATCCTAGCGCTCTGGGAGGCCGAGGCGGGAGGATTGCTTGAGCTCAGGAGTTCGAGACCAGCGTGAGCAAGAGCCAGACTCCATCTCTACTAAAAATAGAAACAAATTAGCTGGACAACTAAAACATATATAGAAAAAATTACCCGGGCATGGTGGCACATGCCTGTAGTCCCAGCTACTTGGGAGGCTGAGGCAGAAGGATTGCTTAAGCCCAGGAGTTTGAGGTTGCTGTGAGCTAGGCTGATGCCACAGCACTCTAGCCCAGGCAACAGAGCGAGACTGTCTCAAAAAAATAAAAATAAATAAATAAATAAATAAAACCAAGGGTGAAATAAAGACATGTCAGACCATCAAAAACTGAGAGTTCACTATGAACAGACCCCCTACTAAAGCATATTCTGGTATTCTGGATATATTTCGGGCAGAAAGAAAATGATCATAAGGAGAAAATACGACAGTAATCATATATATATATATCATATTTTCATATATATATTTTCTCCTTATGATTTAACTATATGTATAGTTAAATCTAAATAAAAACTGGATAGACTAAAAAAAATAATAATCTCTAATGATAGAGTTTAAATAGGGAAATAAAGTATTGTACAACCAAATAAGTTACTGAGAGTGGTAATCATAGCTAAAACATTTAAAGCTTCTAAATATTACATCATTAAGAAGGAGGCTATAGACATTGCATAACTTAGTCTGTGTTAAGTATACATGTTAAAATATCAAGGATAACTTCAAAAAGAATACACACGAAGAGTTTAAGTTTCAAACTAGCAGAGGCTGAAATACGGAATGACAAAAAAGAGTTTATGAAAAACAATTTCTTAGAGGAGGTTTTTCTCAAAACTCAGAGAAAACAAAATGTTTGAAGGCAAAACATGAAGTTAAAGTTTCCTTTGAACCCTACGTTGAGGGAAAAAGGAATCAACATTTCAATCATACTTTGAAAATACCTTTGCTATTCTAAAATACTTAAAGTATAAATTTTAAGATAATTTTATCACCAATTATCATTGAAGCTTTAATGAGAGATTATAAATAGATCAATGACTTTCTTATTACACAATGGTTGTAGAAAATATCCATTTCTCCGGTTGCTAATGGTTCTCTAATAAGTATGCTACTTATTTCCTAATACAAAACAGAAAATGCTTACCTTTTTATCTTCAGGGTTTAATTGATTCATTAACATATTGACATTATCAGTATTCCAAACCCAAGAATTACTTGTGAAATATTCAAGAAACACCATAGCTTTGTGAAGACGAGTTATTGTTTTCATCATCCTGTATTGTAAGAAAAATTGACAGATTCATATTTTATACAGATTAGAAAAAAATTCCATTACCACCCAGGGTACCAGGTTCCCCCAATATAGACATCAACATTAAAATTATAATACATAATTCAATAAGTATAACAAATCAGCAGGGAATAAGAATATTTCTGCATCTTGGAAGAACATTTTATAAATCCAAAATTAAAAGAAAATTTTTTGGAAGCAGCAGCCAATGAACTTAATACTGTCTAAACAGAGCTCCACTGATACATGGAATTAATTCTCAAAGGATATGCAATACTCTCAAGGCCACTTCTATGTAAAATACTAAATAAGCAAATAAATGGATACAATTTATATTTCCTTGCTTTTTGTTCCTTTAACTACATTTTAGTTCATAGCTGCATTTACTAAGATTTTCTGTGAATTCATTACATACTGTGTTATATTATAATCCCAACTCTTCAGCATCACTGAAGCAAAGTGCATACAGAAATATTCGTTTGCCATTTAATCAACTCTAATTTTAAAAGAAAACTTTCTCTAACACTGATGGGTACTACTCTTGATCATCTGGATGTGCTGTGAAATCAATGACTCATGATGAAAACTTTCCAAAACAGATACTCATATTCCCATACCCCACAATATCCATCTTTATAGAAATAAGGGAGTGTAGGACGTTTTGTTTCTTTTTAAAAGAGTAAAGAGCTTAAATCTTTAAATTTGCCATTTTATACATCATGGCTTGCTGTAAGTCATTGATATCATAACACTAACCCAAGCAGTAACATCTATAAAATAATAACTACCTATGATAAGTAGGAAAAGGGAAGAAAGAATTTTTTGAAACAAAACACACAACCCAAACTCCCAACTTCTGAAAACAGAAAAATAATTTGTGGAGAATACTTTAAAGAATTTCATTTATGGCCGGGGGTGGTGGCTCGCGCCTGTAATTCTAGCACTCTGGGAGGCCGAGGTGGGAGAATCGCTCCAGGTCAGGAGTTCGAGACCAGCCTGAGCAAGAGGAAGACTCCTTCTCTACTAAAAATAGAAAGAAATTAGCTGGACAACCAAAAAAATATATATAGAAAAAAATTAGCAGGGCATGGTGGCACATGCCTGTAGTCCCAGCTACTTGGGAGGCTGAGGCAAAAGGATTGCTTGAGCCCAGGAGTTTGAGGTTGCTGTGAACTAGGCTGACGCCATGGCACTCTAGCCCAGGCAACAGAGAAAGACTCTGGCTCAAAAAAAAGAAAAAAAAAAAAATTCACTTATATTCCCACAGTAAGGATTAGCATTGTACGTAGTTTAGAAACCCCCAAATTAGGGGCTTTAAAAATGGGGGACATGGAAAAAAATTAGAACATGACAAATAGGGGAAAAATCAAAACCCTATTATTAGCTAGGCAATTCTGATAACACATTCAATACATTTAGAAAGAAACTCTGAATCAAGAATACTGGAGAAAATGAAGCAGTATAGACTATGTAAAGAAAAAATATAGTTCATCCAATAAAGTAATTTCAAAATAAAAGCTCCATTAAACATAAAAAGAATTATCACCATCAAAGGCTATTTCTGGACAGGAATAGTTCATACAGATAAAAAGCACTTGGGGGGAAAAAAGATGTGCTGATTTTAGAAAAGAAGAGACTAGGCAATTTTTTTGCCCTAAAAAACAAAAAGATACAACAATTTGTAAATAAATCAATATACACTATCACAGCCAGTATAGTATACTTGAATCTCTCTCTCTCAAACACATAGTTAACAAGGTTTTCCAACATATTTCTTATTAAAAAGCTTTTCTTCTTAACTCCTTTTGCACTGACAATTCTCACCTAATCTTATTTTCAGATTAATTCAAATAAGAGAATTATCCTAAAATCCATCACTGGTTTAGCCATTCAAAAAATAATTGGGGGGAAGAAATTTGAAAGGCCATATATTTGTGTGAAATTTATAGAATATTTAAAAAGCAACAAAAGTACTGGATTGAATACTATGCAGGAGTAAAAAGAAACACAAACCTTTGCACCATTACTCCTTGGTTAAACATGCCATGGAGCAGATACTTGTGCCTACATTGCCATGCATGTTCAGAGTATTTTATTTATTCTCTATTATGGCAACCTTCAAAAACTAATCACTCACAGTCTTTTAGAGTAGGGCAAGATCTTAATGATGATCTAGTCCAGGGCTTCTCAACCTTGGCACTACAGATATTTTGGGTCAGATAATTCTTTGTTGTGGAGGGCTGTCTTGTGCACTGTAAGTTGTTCGACACCATGCCTGGTCTCTACCCACCAGATTCCAGTAGCACCTCCCCACCCAGTTGTGGTAACTAAAAAATACCTCCAAACATTGTCAAATGCCTCCAGTTGAGAATCACACAGATGAAAAATATCAGGTTCAGAGAAGGTAAGTTAGAGAGAATTATGCTAAATAACGGAAACACAAACCATGAAGCCATTTTTTTCGATGTTTTTAACAGGGATAAAATGTCTACTGTATTTTAAGAGCTGAGTGAATAATTTATACTGCTTCTGCATGCAATAACATCATGCATCCTTGATCCCAATGACTACTAACCAAGAATCCATATGATGTATATCTATCTGTGTTGTCCTTTTTATAATTATGTCAAGACAAACAGCGAGTCAGATTTTTATCTAGCTGACACTCAGAATAATGTAAATAAGTAAAATGGACACCATAAATGACATTACTGACATCAGTTTCATGTAGAATTAGGCATTATATTGAGGCCAATATAAAGTGTACAGCCCAGAACCTTGCTCAGTAGATATTGGAACAAATTAAATAATATAAATTTTAAGACTTTGGTATATAACATTCATAAAATTGCCTAAATAAAAAATCTTTATGTCCCTTGTTACTTTTGGACTATAAGCTCCCAGCTGTCAAGGATTAGTCCTGCTCTGATATTTAGAAAGCCTTACACAGGGCAACCTCAGGTAATATGCCCTATTTGAAATGGGGAAGATTTTAATTTCCACAGGTGCCTATGATATTATCTCCCATCCTACATACTCACCTATAATGCTACCCTATCTTCCCATCGATAGGTGTAGATGATTTATACCCAACAGAATGAAGTGAAAGTGACATGGTGTGACTTCTGAAGCTAGGTCAGAAAAGGTGACAGAGGTTTCTGCCTTGCTCCTGTGCTACTCACACTTGGAGCCTCAGTCACCTTGCATACCGTTCTGAGGCTGCAAGGCTGCCAGGCAACTCAAACTAGTCCACGTGTGGAGAGACCACATGGAGAGACTCTGAGACAATGTGAAGAGAGAAAGATGCCCGGCCACCTCTGCTGCTCCGTCCCCTTCCTCCCCTTGACACTCCCCTCCACAGTGTACCTGCTCCAATCCCTGTCTGATGGCAGCTACTTGAAAGACCCCGAACCAGAACCACCCAGCCATGCCTTTTGAGAATTTCTAACCCACAAAAATAGTGACACACAAAATGATTGTTGTTTTAAGACACTAAATTTGAGGTGATTTGTTATGAAGCAGGTAACAGTAACAGATCTTAATACTGGGAGTGAGGAGCTACTGTAATAAAAACCTAAAACGTGGTGTTGGCTTTAGGATCAGGTAGTAGACAAAATCTGTAAGGCCCTTGAGACCATCATTAGTGAAACCTGAAAGGACCAGGAAAATATTGTTAGCCAAAGCCTTAAAAGGGCTTTGAGGAAGCTGTTGGTGAGGTGTGTCTCTCTCTCTCCCCCTACCCCCAGCCCCTTGAAGGGAAGAAAATATTTTTGGAAGTGGAAGTAGCATGGAAGCTAGAAAGTGTACCTAATAAACTTAATGATCTAGCCAAGATTTCCTGAAAGAGGACAAAGATGATCTTATGAAATGAACTATTTGTTTGAGTGGCATTTGGAGGAAATGTAAAATGACAGCCTTAAGAAATTGTTTCTGTGCATAGATCAGATCCAGGTGGGGATGTTGTTAAGACCTTAGAAAGATCTAAAGCAGTGCCTCATAAGATCTTTCAGACAAAAGGCTCTCTCTCTTCTGTGACATGAAACTTCACAGGGGACCCAAGATGGAGAAGGGCCTGTTTCAAAGATATGTGTGCATATAGCTTTGGTCTAATGGAGTAGAATCTTTTAAAATAGATACACTAGAAACAATTTCTAAAGTGACTGTGTCAGTTTACATGTAAAAGGACAGAGAGAATACAAAATAAAGAGAGGCTTCTATATCAAGGGTCAGCAAAACAGAGCCTACACACCAAATCCAGCCCGCCACCTGTTCCTGTAAATAAAATTTCACTAGAACATAGTCATGCTCATTTATTTACCTATTATCTATGTCTGCTTTCATTCTTTAACAGCAGAGTTGAGTAGTTGCAGGAGAAACCATAAGGCCTGCAAAACCTAAAATGTTTACTATATGGCCCTAATTTACAAGAAAAGTTTGTCAATCCCTGCCCTGGGCTCCCAACCTTTTACGGGTAGGAAACAGGATAAGAAGGCTATTCAGCTGCACATATAGGCCACTTTTTATGGAAAAAGCAGGATAACTCAGAGGGCAGAGCCAAGAGCCTCAGGGAACTTCTGGAGAGTAAGACTGAGCCCTAATCAAGAAATCATCAACGCATACCTGACTGGAATTCAGAACTGTTATGGACCAGTGTTTGCTATATGCCTCCCATTTTCTCTCTTTTTGAACAAGACTGTTTAAAGCCATTATCCTGTGCTTGTCTCACCATCATATGATGGGAGTATGGGCAGCCAGTAACTTGTTGCTTTAGTTCACAGGTTTCCAGATCAATACTTGAGGAACTATACTTGAAGAGCTATGCCTGCAAAACCATTCCTAAAGAGCCTCATCTGCAAGTGGACCAGATTTACATGACAAAACCCTGGCTTCGAACTGATGCCACAGGGATCTTGGGGGAAAGAAGCAACTGTATTTTCCATGTGAGAGGAACTGTTTTAGCCAGAAGATTGACTGTAACAGATTGCACTTTTCAAAATTGACTGCAACAACACCTTTCATCTCACTTGTTCATTTATAACGTGATATTGACCATTCTCTAAATCCCCTTTCCTTAAATCTAGGAAGATCTGTGACTCCCTTGTGACTAGAAGAATGAGGCAAAAGTGATGCTGCATGACTTTCATGGATAGGTGAAAAAAAGGCAATGTAGCTTCCACCTTACTTGGTAATATACTTTCCCTTAAAGCCTCCAGCTGCCATGTACTAAATCTAATTTCTCTAAGACTACCAGTAGTCCTAGCAAAGAACCTATATGGAGAGATCTTGACATGATATGAAGAGACAGTGACACCTGGCCCCTCACTGCTCCACTGCCCCCTGCCTGACTGACCCGTCTCTTTCTGCTCCATTTGACCACAATCATATGAAAAACCCCAAGCCAAAACCTCCCAGCTGACTCCTTCCCAAATTCCTGATCCAGAGAGAATAATAAATTGAAATAAGTAACAAAATGACTGTTGTTGTTTTAAGCCACTAAGTTTGAGATGATTTGTTATGCAGCACCATCTACTCTGAACCATTCAGTAAACCTTGGCTATTTAATCACTTTTTTTTAAGTTTATTAAGCCCCCTTTCTCTGTATAAGGCATTGTAATATATTTAATCTGTTTTCCTTTTTTGACCCAGTTTTGACTTTTCTACCCTAAATTGTGACAAGTAGTGCATTTTGTAGATCATTCTTGAAAAACCGGAAAATACTTCTCCTGTTCTAGAATTGTTCAATTCAATAGCTCTCACATACTTCAGTCAATTAACATATCTGGTTAGGAACACCATGGACAAGTGAATCCACAGAAAATCCCTACAAGTAACTCAGATCCTGATACACTGTAACTGGCAGATACCTCACTTTTATTTTTTGAGCAGTTGATGGAAGTTCTGGAATCAGCATCTTCTTTATACATTAATACTCAAATCCTGAACTCTCCAAAGACTCCACTGTAATGCCAATGTAGTTAAAAAATAAATAAATATTTGTATAGTACATTTCACTGTAACTGTGTGGTAAAGACAGTAGGAGAACTTTAAGTTTGGGGGGTTTCAATGAAAAAACAGAAAGAGGAAAGGCTATGACAACTATAAGAAAATAGAAAGTTTTCCATTTGTTATTAATTTTTCTTAATTATGCCATTCCCAACTTGGAAAATTAGTCAAAAACTGTAATAACCATATTATAAGCTGAATGGGCAGCTGAGATATTTCAAGTAATTTTCTAGAAGCATCCTATATTTTTCATATAAAACTGCACCATCCATTGAAAGTAAAATATTTTACCCTTAATCCCCTGTAAAAATTCATCCCTAGGTTTTTAAGAACAGGAGAAGGGCTCAATTTCAGCTTATAATAACAATAACAACCTTGATGTAGGACATTTCCTATATTATGGGATTTTGGAGGATCAATGACCCAATAAGATGAGATCCACAGTTAGTTTCCCCAAATATCTCCAATTTCTAAGAAATGCCCTGGCATCCTGATTGTGATTGTGACTAATTAGGTTAGTAATTCTAAAGGTAAAGCTCATGCTAGAGACTTTTTGTCTCTCCAGCAAGCTTCCACCACCTTACCAATACATAGTGTATTTACTGCTATTCTTCTTACCACGGTTTCTGACCTGTCAACCTGAGTGCAAGATCGAGCAATAATGCAGGTACTGTATGTCTGACACCCTTCCAATAATGACGCAATAGGTTGTTGGAATAAAACTTAATATTGGGGCGCCTGAATACTTGGTTTAAAGGATTCATCTTGAAGGAATGAGTTAGATAATATCCTGTAGGAAAAATAAGCGTCAGAGCATTTTGAATATTATTTGTTATTCAGAAAAACACCTAAAGTTAGACCTAGAGTTCAATACATGACAGTAACTTATCATCCAAACGTCAGAATAAATTAGAATGACTTACAACACTACCTTTGCTTTTCTGACAAAGTCTTAAATTCAAGTCTTCTCATTCACAAAAGGCCATTAAGCCTTATCATAAGCATAAACAAATACAGAGTTAATATGCATTTTAGTGTAAGCATGGGTTGTTTAACAGTCAGAGGAACAGATAAGACAGAGCTAGTCACCATTACCTTGGGCTTCTTCCAGTCATCCTGAGGTAGATATCATACAGGAATGCTGGGGCCTTATGGCTTACAGCAATCCAGTAATGATATAAAAGGTGATTGGAGGTTAGATTTACATTGGGCCGTCTGAAGGCCTGTTCGAGAGGATTCCTCTTGAAAGTGGAAATTACATGGTATTCTGAGGAAGAAAAGTTGTGTAACAGCTTTGATAATAACCATGTAATGAAGTTTTGAAAAAAAAAATCATGTCTTTACAAAGCAAAATATTTCACCAAAGATGTCAGAGTTCGTTCATTTAAAAAACAAACTTTTCTACTCTCTATAGTAGCTAATAGAATATGGGTGTTAGACTGCTGAACTCAAGTGGTTTTAAAACTGCCAGTATTTATGAATTTTAATTAGATGAATGAATTTTTGCTAAAATTCACTCTTGAAATCCTTTTAATGTTTTACCTACATCAGTTTACAATGTCACTTTCTATATTTCACCTCTCATGATAGCTTCTTTCTTTCTGTTCCTCTTTCCAGATTCTTATTACTGTACTTATTTAAAAAAGAAAAGGAAAATCATCATCCTTTGTTTAAGCTGCTCAAATTAACACACATCAACAAGCTTAAAACAACCCCAAATTAACTTCTGCTATAATTTCTTTGGGTTATGCAATGTCAACACAATCAAACCTAATATCATCTCTGGTAATACTTTAACGGAAAAGTATATTGAGATATTCACTAAAAATAATGCCCAACCTGATTTTTCAATAAACTTTACAACATAATAAAAAGATTATAAAAAAAGCTAACTTATTTAAAGTGTTTAAATATCCTTTAAAAATATTACTTAAAATAATTATCATAAAATTAAAATCACTCTAGATTTTATTTTTTTCTTATATGTTCTAGCAGTCAATCTTTAAATTAATATAAAAATGGCATAGAAAAACCTTAGGACAAATGGCATAAAAAATATACTTTAAAATCAAAATTGTTCTGTGGGGGGTAACAAAAATTATTCAATTAGAGGTAAAATAAGACCTATCACTAAATCAATACCATAAATAAATTTTACTTAAAATTTACATAAATTTTATTTTAAATTTGAAAGAATCAACAATTTAAAAATGATTCAATTTCAATAGGTTTTAAATTTTACTATTCCTATTTTAGAACTAAGAACATACACACAGTACCTGCTGTGAGTCTGTGAATTTAAATAGATTTATAAAGGTTAACAGAAAATATTCTGGCAAACTGTATTCCATTTCCTAACTCCTTCATTTCTTACTCTGGGGACCACGTGACATACCAACTCTTGTGGTCAGAAATGATAGTGCCTACGGACAGGCAACATCAGGACTGAGGTGCTCATCAGGGAGAAAAAAAGCACTATTCCTATGCTGCAGGCATCTATGAGGGCTGCTGCAGATGGCAGCCGAAAAAGTGCAAGGGTCAGAGAAGGATAGGGTGGACTGGGAATACACAGCACGATATTTTTAAATTTGTGAAACATCACTAAGGACCACAAGGCAGTATTAGTAGATATTACTTCTAAGATGCCAATTAAAATAAGAACAAATTGGTAACTCAGTGTCCTTAATGTCTCATGGGTATTCTAACATTAAAACTTCAGTGAATTTAAGTTCTTTAAGATTTATTCTAACATTCAAAAACACAGGTAAAATCGTACCAACTTCACCCCAGTGGAAAGGATTAGTGCTGCCTGTTGTGCAATTATACACCATGATGTTTCTTGGTCTGTAAAGACAAAGATGAAAACAATGAAACATAAAAAGAGACCAAACTTAACCAATCTAAATCTTACATAATATCCAAGTAGGAAGACATTAGGATGATGGGTACATTTCCTATACTGATTATTTTTTTAAAATTATCCTTAAAGGATTACTTTTTATATTAATGACTATTTACAACTACCCTTTCTCCCTCCCATACCAAAAAAAATTATTTATTAAAAAATGCAGATTTTTTTTTCCTTTTTACATTTTTCTTCCTTGTATTAGCAGGAGTGTCTGTTTTTAAACGTGAGTGAAATAACAATCTCAGCTCTTCCTGTTTCCTCGTTTTCAGAGGCTCTAGTCAAAAAAAATTAAAGACTAAGCTCCCTTTTACCAGAAACAACATATTCAGATAATTATATCCCTCCTTTTTTAGGACATAAAATATGGACTTCAAAAATAAGGGTAGTTTATTAGTTAGAAAAAAAGTTATTGGGAAGCTTAAAGTTTAGGTGTTAGCTATAAATGCTACGATTACCTTTTAAAATAAGTATGCTCATGGGTTGATTAAAGCTGCTCTAGTGTGCCACATTTAATATATGTAAACCATGCTCTGTGAATTTCAGCTCTTTACATATGCCAAGTTTATACCAAGTTTTGCTTTGAATTAAAAATCATCCTTGGGGAGGGCTTTTTAAAAAATTTTTTTCATTTTTAATCCCTGCTGAATTTGTCCATCCTGTAGGTAGTACATGAGAATTAACATTATTTCTTCCTTACTACTGACGGGACTGCTTGCTATTGCCTATGATATAACAACTCTTGCAGTTGGCAGGGATATTGCCTATGTATTGGTACAACAATATCAGGACTGAGGGATTAATTAACATTAGTCAGTAGCTCTGTTTTCCCTTCTCAGTTACTAGATATTTAATAAGCAACATTGTCACCTCATATACCTATTAACTCCGGAATACCAGGCTGCCGCAAGACTCGTGTTGACAACTACATCTACAGGAACAAGATCTGCAAGGGCATTGTTGGAGGCACGCATTGTTCGAAGAATTCCTTTCCCTGCCTTTGTTGAAATTAAAAACAACACCTTAAGATATATAAGCTGTAGTATATATATATTTATATACAAAGATACACAGAAAACAGAAAAATGTATAGATTAAATAAATAAAAGGTTTACTTACCGCAATAAAGAGACCACTTGGTCCATTAAAGTTATCAATCCATCCCTAATACCAAAAATTAAAAAGGGGGGAAGCTTAGAAATATTATGAAAATAGAGAGTCATTATTTGAAATCTACAACCCCAAATATATACTTGGTAGCTTTCTCCTAAAAGCTAAAAAATAGACTAGATTCAGGCCAGACTATTTCTACCAGTACCAAATAGAAGCAATTTTCCTTTGGGATCATAAATGATTGAATAAAAACATTTTCAAGGGGTAACCTACTCTTCCATTAATTATCTGCAAAGAGAGTATTATAAAAAGGAATTTATACTGGCAAATATTTTTGTTAAATTAAGCCCCTGTTTGATTTTATGCTATTTACAAATGCAGCACTCATGATTGGGAAAAATGGTAAATCCTCTTCAAAATTACTGAATAGAGGAAAACAGAGTAATTGTCAAAGCAACAAAAAAGGTGCTATCATTTACTAGGTTTTTCCTAAATCATTTTACCCATTGGTTTATATTTCTGTTTTCTCTCATTCCAGGGATTCACAAATACCATAAAATCCTGTTTGTTGCTATTTTTTTTTTTTAACAGCAAGTTATCACAGAAATCCCTTATAACTTTCTTAGCTTTGTGATATACACAGGGAGGGGTCTACCCTCTTGGAAGGCCTGCCTCTTTTTGGTACTAAAAAGTACATAAAATCATGGTCTCCTTTGACTCAAGACAATGCCATAGCTTTTGATTTAATTTTTAATTAGAATTTTTAAAATACAGATCTGCATTTCTATATACCCAGCATCACATTAGAAATAAAGTACCAATAAAACTATTTCTTCCTATGAATGAAGAACAGCTATGCTATGGTTAAGCCACGTTCAGCAAATAATACCTGCTATTAAATAACTGCCAATTCTTTTTATATGGTTATGATTTAAAATTCTCAATTCCAATTATTTATAAAGATTTCTAGTAACTTACTGGAAAAGGTTCTTTCCAACTCGCACCAACAATTGATGGCCTTACAATTGCCACATTTAGCTTTGCTCCTTCTTGCTGTATAACGTATTCTGCCAATGCTTTCGTGTATATGTATGTATTAGGTCTGTCTCCTATCAATTTTGGCGTGATATCATTTACTAAGCCATCATCCATCCACCTGGTAAACAGAAAAATTGCATATAAAAATATTTCCAGAGTTTTAATGTAAAGGAGAAACCACTTAACTTTGCATATTCAAACATGTCTGTTGCTGACTCAAAAGACTTGACAATTTTTACTAAAAAAATGCAAGTTAGTCTTGTTTTCATTATACATCAACTATAGGCCATAATCCCTTATCTGCAATTTCTATATCAAAAAAGGTCTGAAAACCGAGAGTTCTTTCATAAATCATATGGCACATGGCAAAACCTAATTTGAAGTGATTTACGGTCTTTTTTTAAATACCACTTAAGTTTACATATTCATATACTTCATATGTGTTTGTTCAGAGATGCTTACCCCACATCAAGTTGGAGTTTTTTCATATTGCACAGTACATAAATTATTTTTCCTTTCTAACGTCCAAATAAATTTCAAAACATATCTGGCTCCAAAAGTTTCAGATTAGAAATTGTAGATCTGTATATGACCATCTTACATGTTGATTATATACATTTGCAATTAATATAAAAATTCTAATAATCTAAATATTTAAGGTGAAGCACTGCAAACTGTATGCTCTGCGATTAACAAATACTAGGATAAACAATAAAAATAAATTGAGCCATGTTATAAAAATTCAATTAGCAACCTACTATAAGGTCACAAAATTCCTCCAACTCTCTGTCTCTCTGAAGAAATGGTGTACTCTTATCATTTGTAAAAGCAGGGTCATATACTAGGTGATGTCTATGGTCCTTCCTCATCTAAATTTCAGATTCTGATGTTACATACTTGTTTTCAGATACTTTTTCCTTCTTATCTATAATGCTAGGCATACAAGCAGACGCAGTGTACTGTCACACTCTAATGATACTCATACTAACTGATACAGAAGCATAAAATGGAGATTATCAAGATAAATTTCCTTCTGTATAGGGAAGTACTTTTTGTACATGGAAGGACAAGAACATTAATTAAACTGAAGGGAGACTGCTACCAAACTTAGGAAAAATTCCACAGTCCAGATGAGTTTTGAAAAATGGAAGGGACAGTTGATACATGGGGCAGAAAAAAAACCTGCCTAAACTGAAGAGAGACTTTAGCCAATAAGCCTTATCAGTAGTTACCCTATCATGAGTTACCCTAAAACCATCTACTAGCTAGAATAGTTTGTAAGCAAGAAAAGGACATATAGCAGTAGGTTACAAGCTCTTTCTCGGTTCCTTAGATGTTTGCAGATACCAATGTTAATGAGAAAAAAAGTACATTACTTCATTAACTTCCACACTCAACTTTTCCCAGAAATATTAAACACTTCTGTCTATTGACCTACAAGAAAATGAAGTAGATTTGGGGATCACACAAGAAACTGAGTCAGAACATTGAAATCAGGGAATTTCCTGATTAACAGGAAAGCCTTAAAGAAAGGACTGCGTGCTTATTTTAGAAGAAACTAGCAGATGATAACTAAGGAATCAAAAGTGGATGGAATCTCTGGGACAAAAGGAGATTTAAGGGAGACAGAAAAGAATAAAGGAGGAAATGGCCCAAAGATATTATATGAGAATTAACAAATATATGAAGATATAGTAGACACTGGAATGCCTGTATTAATTGTAGTCTATGAAAGAAAAAAGACCCCTCTTTTTCTTTTCTTTTTTCTTTTTGCTCTGATTCTTGTTTCTTAGATGAGAAAGCACAGGCTAAAGCAAACAAGAACTGGGCCATGGTATATGTATACTTCACTCAATTTCCATCCAACAATACTCATAAATATTTTTCATGTAATAATTGCTGACAGGATCCTAGGCCTCAGAAAGATTATAAATAGTAACACTAAGAGTATGAATAATACTCCGACTAATGACTACTCTGATTCCCTAATAAGTAAAAGCTCCTCTATAGATATACTTCATTGGGCAAGGGGGGAGAGTAATTCTGTAATAAACTAGAACCTTGCTGTTAAACAGGCAGTCATTGTCTCCACAGGTATTGGCTATTAGCACTGATTCCCTGAAAAACAGAGCTCCTAATATAACGGGTAAGTTGTTCTGAGGCCTTCCTCCAACCATCACCATTACACTTGGTCAAAAGTGAAAACCTCCCACTGAGTTCACTAATTAGGTAAAAATCAATACAATATAAAAAGAATATAGCAGATATGCAATAACTTGTTGAAGAAAAGAAGAGATAAAGGTATGCATTTGGAGGTATATGTGGAGAGAAGAAGAAAGGAGAGGGCTGAAGTGAGGAAAGAAGGAGAGGGAGAGCAGAAGAAGGGAGAAAGGAGGGAGAGAAATAAAGATAAACAGCTAAACTTGGATCCAAAGTTTGGGGATCAAAGCAAATGTACATGAATTTCAAACAAACATACTCTAAAGAATCAATCAGCTTCTTGGGATCCACAGGGGGTGGATAGACTACTTCATCAATATGCTTTCGATTGCAGTAGGCATATGCTGTTGATACATGCATGAACACTTCCAGATTCTTCATTTGCTGTGCAAGGAGAATAAGCTGTCGTGTAGCAATCACATTTAACTGAACAGCATCTCTATTAAAAAAGAAAAGTGACAATATTAAAACTTAGAAGCTGTTGTTTATTTGACCTGTTTAAAAAAAAAAATCTTATTTTCATTAGAGGGGTATAGAGTGACAGAGACAGAAATTTGTTTCTTTACAACTTATCCTTTAGCTCTAATTTTGTATATTTTATTTCAGCATCAAGCATCTCTATCAGCTATGTTTAAAAAGAAATTTTCTGTTTATAAAATATATTTCATTGCAACACTTAAAAAAATAAAAGTATAAATTAAAAAATTTTAATTACCCAGAAATAAACACAGAGAATTCAGTCTTTAGCTTTTATGCATACATTGTGAAGTCATGCTAGATTGCTTCTGCATTTTGGTTTTTCTTTCTTTCTTTCTTCTTTTTATTTTTTTAGAGACAGGGTCTCACTCTATTGCCTAGGCTGGAGTGCATTAGTGTGATTATAGCCCACTATAGCTTCAAACTCCTGGGCTCAAGAGATCCTCCCACCTCAGCCACCCTAGTGCCTGGAACTATAGGCAATACACCACCATACCCAGCTTGCATCTTGATTTTTGTAAGTATAATCTTTCCTGATATAGAGATGCCACAAGAAAAAATAGAATGGTTAAGTAATTTTAAAATGCTATGGTAGAGTCACAAATAAGGGTGATACAGCCAAAGAAAACTCATCAACATTAAACTATATTAACATTTAATCAAGTTAAGAATATGTTTCCTTCTTTGTAGCAATTAATCCAAACATCTTTTTAAGACTTCCTTACAAAATTCAAAGGGATATTATAATAAAACTGGTACATTTGTTATAAGATGCATAGGCAAGACCCCAAAATGATCTACATACTCCCTTCTTGGAATTTATTTGAAGTAATTCTACAAAAACAAAAGTACATATGCAGAAAAGCAATCAATGAAGCATCATCTAATAATATTAATATCAAAGGCCAAGAGAGCTCAAATATTCACTATGAATGGAATGGTTTAATAAAGTAGGTATTTTATCACAATGAAAGAATATGGCCAATAAAATAGTCATGTGAAGACTATAAAACCATGAAAAAATCTGTATGAATACTGAAAAAAAAATGCATACATTATATGATGTGAAGCAAGATTAAAAACAAGGCTCTAGAATCAGACCTAATGCTGGCTTGGCCTGCCTATCAGCTAGAATGTAAAGTTACTGAAGCACTCAGGCCTCAGTTTCCTCACCTGTAAATGAGAACAATAAAGGAATCTACCTACTAAGACTTGTATAAAACTAAATGAAATAAATAGTTTGCAAGTATTTAGCATTATTCCTAACATAGTCCCGAAACAGGAAGTCAATAAATACTACTTAAGGTAAGGACTGTGGGTAGTTTTTACTTTCTATTAAACTCTTGTTTATAGTTTGTTACTTTTTAAAAAAAACAGTTGACCAAGAGATCTACTGTACAACACAGTGACTACAATTAATAACAATGTATTGTATAGTCGAAAATTGCTAAGAGAGTTCAGGTGTTGCCACTACAAAAAATGATACGTGAGGTAATACATGTTAATTAGCTCAATTTAGCAATTCCATAATGTATACATATTTCAAAACATCATGTTGCACATGATAAATATATACAATTATTTGTCAATTAAAAAACAAAAAAAGGGAAAAAGTTTGAAACACTCAATACCAGTAACAAAAATAACAAAGAAATACACTGCTGGTGACACTATAAACTGATAGAACTGATCTGAAAGAAACTAGAACAAAGTATGAGAAATTACAGAAATGATACAATTATTAATCTAGTTTACTGAAATTAACTCAGAGGAAAAACTTGTTCTAACCCTAATTTTTCAAACAAAAAGAAATTAAAGTTCCCTAAAGTTTGTTACTCTAAGTGAATATTACATAAATTGTAGCATATCAACATGATGGAATGTCATCAAATCCCTAAAATCATAACTGAAAAAAATTTGAAATATGGAAATTATTTCTATATTAAATTTCAAACATAAAATTAGAAAGTCTATGTTCACAATTATGTAAAGCAACATAGACAAATTATATTCAACAAAGACAAAGAAAATTTTTTTAAGAAAACAGTTTTGAGTACTTTCCAAAAATCTTATATTTTCAGTATTTAAGATGAAAAATATCCAACTACTGTTTTAAAAGGTCAGGATGTGTCACAGATAGAATCCAGTCCACTTGACTGTGAAGCAGTGCTTTGATGTCTATTGCATTTGCAAAACAATGGGGATATGGAGGGTACTATTTGGAAGAGGTATACAGAGAATATTCTGTTACAGGTTCCTGAGGACAGGACAAAAAGTTCTGGGTCACCAGAAACAAGGTATAACTCCGTCAGAGAAAAAAGCTTCCGTGCTTTATTTTTTCTTTTAATTTAATAGTATCTGAAACTATGAAAACATACTAGGGGGAAATTTTTTTTAATGAAATAATTGAGTTGGTCTTATAAAATTATAGGTGCATCTTTTTTTCTTCCTTATCTCAATTGAGGGAGAAAATCTGTTAAAGTGGAAATCCAGCAAGAAAGACATCTCACAGAGAGGACACTGTCCACTAGACTATAAGGGAATGTGCTATTTTTTCATTTGCTAAACAATAGGGGTAGGGAGAGTAATGTTTTGGAAAAAGTACACAAAGGATATTCTGTTACATGTTACTCAGGATGGTGACAGAGTTTCTGGGTCACTGAAAATAGGGAATTACTTGAGAAGAACACTTTTGTGCCTTGCCTCCCCACCCTCCACCCAATCTGTATCTAAAAGCCCAAACCTGAAGCCATTTTGTACCCACGTAAGTAACTCTTAGTGTCTCTGCCAGGTTTTACTGCAATCCAATTTCTATTCCATTGAACTTTAGAGGCTGAGACCCTGACGTGTTAGATCACAAAAACATTTAGTACTAAACAAAAATAATGTTCTAATTATGTTTTGGTTATACGAAGTCATAAATGCATCTTAAATAAGATACGCTTTTGGGAGAAGGGTGCAAAATGAGCAAATCTTTGTAATTGTGGCCCTTCACTGATGTAAACATAGAAACCACTTCCACAGAAAGGAAGGAAGGGGGAGAGGAAGAGAGGGAGGGAAAGGAAGGGAAGAAGGAAAGAAGGCAGGCAAGCAAGCTCACTCAACTACTTAGAATGCCAATAAATTTTCTTGTTCATCTGTCTTCTTACAAACATCTGGGTTCTTCAAAATGTATGTTGATAATACTTCTAAAGATTTTAAATCAGAGCTCTCATACTTGGCATAACATACACCTTGGAGTTTATTAAAAATGTAGACTCCTGGAACTCATCCTCAGATACTCTTAATGTCTGAAATGAGGCCTTGAAAACTGCATTTTAATAAGTTCCCCAGGCCATTTTGACACAAGTCTCTTATACACTCTCCTCACCCCTGAGAAAACACTACCTAGATAAGATCTCATCACTATTATGGCCACTTTTTTCAACCTCAATGAAAATACAGACAGATACTTGGGGACAAATGAATCAATCTTAGGGTAGGGGACTCAGGTACCTGTAATTTTAAAAATGTCTTCAAAGCTGATTCTGAGCACACTAGTTCTCAAAGTGCACTACAAGCTTCAACAGTGACTAAATCACACACAAAGGCTCTTGCTAAATGAGGATTCTGGGGTATTATTCCAAAACTACAGGGTCAGAATTTGGCAAGTATAGTCTAGGGACCTGCATTTTTTAACACATTCCAGTAATTCTTAAGATTCATGATACATTCCTAATGTTTGAGAATCAGTGTCCAAGAAACTGAATAGTTTCTTAATCTTTTATAATAATTAATCTTTATTTCTATTCCTTTCTTGAAAGACTTTCATTTTCATACCTTATCACCCAGAATTGCCCCATTTCTAAATTCTTGTACTATGAGCTTTCCCCAAGCTATATCATCTGTCCATCCATTCTCCTCTTAAGCCTGCTTTCTGTCCTCACCATGGTCTTCGGTTTCTTGGTTCTTCTTTACTCCCAACTCCATTGGCTCTGACATACGTTCATTCCCCTTGCTGCCACCTTCCCTTACACCAGACCTCATGATCAACTATTTGAGTAACTTGCTTTATTATCCTTACTTCTCCCCTCACCTTTTGTCAATATTTCTTTAAAATTCCTATTTTTGATATCCTTTCTTTCTCATCTCAAGATTTAGGAACTACTGTATCTGAAAATAAATGAGATCTACTTCTCAACTCTCACAGCACTTAATGTATGCTCCTTAATAACTCCTTATTTTCTGTCTTACATTATGGTTCTTTAAGCATATCCTATCTACTCTATTAGACTATGTGGACTTTGCAAATAGGAACATTCATTAAAATTGCGTCACAGAAATAATAATTTCAATGTAATGACTAGGGCTAGGTCAGTGAACATACATGGCCTTGACAAAGAGAAGAATACAGTATCTATCCCTTCTGCTATACTATTGCTAGTAAAAAAAAGAAAGGATAAAAAAAAAAAGATGTCCTTTTCATTAATGGTAGCCTTGCTTATCCTAAGGAGAACAAACAGAGAGAAAGTTACCTGAAAATACTGTACACTTTGGTTCTCCTTGTAAAGGTTACTTTGATGAGTTTCACCCTAATTAATTTTACCTGTTCACAAATCAATTTCCTCTTTAAAATTATCTAATTTCCCCCTTTAAGTCAATAAGAATGATACAATTAGCCAGTATCTATACCCATTTTCTTCTTGAAAGCATGCTATGCTTCATAAGGCTGTGTGAACCCTATTTTTGGTTATGAGGAAAATAATAAAAGCCAGAACTATGGGGAAAAAATATCTGTTACACTGACCATTTCATACTAATGAATTTCAGGGAAGATAAAGCCTTAACTAAAAATTGGAGACCACATTCACAATCTTGGAAATATTAGTTAAAAATGAATTGTTAAACCTATATGCAAAAATATATACATGCAAGGAAAATTTTAAATGTAAAAAAAAAATTGTTAGTTGATAAGGGTTATCAGTTCCTTTAAGATTTATGTGTTATTTTTAAAAATAATTTTTAAGAGTTATTTGCATATATCTTTATTTGAAGATTAATTCATGCTCATGGTAGAAAAATACACAAATAAAACTAAAAACCTACCTGTAATTGCACCATCCAAAGACAATTATTATAGAAAGATATAAGATATTATTATAGAAAGATATACATAAATACATATTTTATGAAAATGAGATATTATAGTTCTAATAACATTTTTGTCACTCTTGAATCATGAATACATAATAACTGCACAGTATTTTGCTTGGCTGCATAGAAAGAACTAAAAGGTAAATAAACAAAACAATTGCTACAGATTCAGATTTTCTGTGGAGGACAAGCAAACTAAGATGTCATTTAAACTTCTTGAAGGAAAAAACATCTTTTGAGAAATGCTATTTCAATTTTATAGATATGGAAACTGAGGCTCAAATTCACCAGTTAATAAGTGATAAACGTCAAGATTAGAACTAAGGTATGTGATTCCAAAGCTCATGCCCTTTCCATTACAATGTTGCCTCAGCTTAAGAATGGACTTGCCTGTAATATTACAGTATGTAAGGCGAGCATGGAATAAAATAATGAGAAATACCTTGAAAACTATAAAGCACTACTGCAGAAATAAGAGAGACTACCGCCCTCACCTGGAATACAGGCAAAACATACTGTAATGCTTTGGCATTGAACTGTCACATTATATAATGTTGATTAAGGTTTATACTTCTATTTATATTATTAGATAAAGACAGTATAAGAGATAATATGAAAACCTTTTGTAATCAATTTTAAAACATTTATTTTAATTGACATAATTGTACATATTTATGAGGTACATGGTGATATTTCAATAGGTACTTAGCATGACCATCACTCTCAAACTCATCATTCTCAAACATTTACCATTTCTTTGTGTTGGGAACATTCAATATCCTCCTTGTAGCTATTTAATTTTAAAACATTTTAAAGAGAAGGCCTTCAGGTAGTTTGGAAACCTTAAAAAAGTCTATACTATGTTAACTAGCATATGACCATACAATTAGATTAATATTATAAAAACTATTTTTGGATATACCATCAAAAAGTATGCTCTAAATTAAGAATCACTATTTTAAATAAATATTCATTAGTTTTTTTAAAATAGTGAACATTTAGAATGTTAACTTTTTCTTGAAACAAGAATCTTGAAGGAGGTCCAAATTATTTTTTAAATTAAACTTATGTCCAGTGTACCTTGCCCCAACACTGCTACAAGTTTTAAGAAAAAAAAAAAAAGTGTGATTTAAATTTATGAGCCATTTTATCTTATTCTGTAAAACCTGAACCTAATTTTGTTTAATTTTCAGATGGATACAACGGGCAGTAAAAGAATAAAGCTCCTGGGGTAGCGGTTTCTGAAAGAATTGTGGGAGGAGAAGATATAATAAACACTATTAGTTGTTCAGACTAATACTCCTAACCCAAGGTAAACTTCTCTTTATTCTACTCCATTTCTTGCCTCTTCCCTGTCACATGTTTAAACTCATGGCAACTTCTTCTAATAAACAAATACTAGTTATCCAGTGTTTTTAAACTGATAACAAGAAGAAGGAAATTCTTTTAACACCCCAGGACACTGAAAGCCACAGTTAACATATGGCAAACAGTTTCAAATCACTTTCAAAACAACTTGACTAAAAAGTAGAATTAAAATTAGATCTTTTAACTAGGCTGAAGTTAGATTATATAAATACCTGTACTTACCTTAAATTTTCATTAAACCTTACTGTAGCTGCACAGTGGAATATAATATTGGTAGAATCTATGATGACCTCTTTATCTTCTTCACTAAGAGCCAGTTTAGGTTGGGTGAGTTCACTGTTGATTGCTATAATTTTCTCTCTAAAATCTGGATTTTCATCTCTCAATCTGTCAAAGAGCTATCAAAGGGGAAAAAATATTTATTTTAGAGCAATATTTTTCCACTTTCTAAAACCCATTATCACCATTTTTCCCCATCAAGGATGACTATTTTAAAAACTTAAACTATGCAATTCCTAAGATTGCTATTCTTGTTTTTAATTCTAATTCTCATGAGATATTCCTAAAATTACTATTCTTAATTGCTATTATTTATATAGAAAACACCCTATGAGGTCCACACTATTATCCTCATTTTATGGATAAGGAATCTGAGACTCAGGTTAAGTAGTTTGCCAAGGACACAAGAGCTGGCAGTTAGCAGAGATGAAATTGAGATGTCTGTGTCTTAGCTGATTAGGTTATGTCAGCCCTCGGAATAGGCTTAAGCAATACAGACAATATGTAAAATGATCATTCATATTTCTAAAATGCAGACATTAATTTATCGCTTCATTTCACTTTTATTTTATTTCCTTTCAGTAGATTTGAGTAAAACATTATCATTCACATTCTACCTAACAGAATAAATTTTTTAAAAGGTGGGAAAAAAAGGTGGCAACAAATAAGCAGACCAGAAACTGGACAAACTAAGTATCATAATGGAAACACTCAAATGGAAAATTCAACATTCTTTAAGTAAAACCAAAGGAATAAATTTTGCTAGACAATCAAATCATAAGATGATTATAGTTTAAAGGAAATTCAGTTGTAAGTTTAATTTTTTTAACCCAGATTATACAAAGGAACACTCCAGGTCACTGCTCTATCACACTTTGACTCTCCACTTCATTTAAAGTCCATACTTGCAGTTTGAGCAGGATTCTCAACCTGGGAACAAAGTCTATGTAATACATATGATGCTCACTTTTACCTTCCTACATGACTTTAGTATATAACAATCTTCCCCTCTACCACTGCTAGCCTGTGACTTGAATATTAACGTGTCTTATATTAATTTAAAAAAATATTTACTAAGCAACATTTCATATGAGCCAGGTACCTTCTACATACTGAGAAAACAAGGAAATGTCCTTTGCCCTCAAGTTGTTTAAAGTATAACAGTAAAGACTACACAAGAGATAATTAAAATAGTATTGTAAGTAATAAATAGGAGTAACAGTACAGTGTTACAGGACCGCACAGGAGAAACAATGAACCCAGCTCTGGAAGACCACAGATGGCTTCTCAGAGAAAATGACTTTTAAGCTGAGACCTGAAGGATAAACAGAATGTGTGTGTGTGTGTGTCTGTGTCTGTGTGTGTGTGTGTGTGTGTGTGTGTGTCTGTGTCTGTGTGTGTGTGTGTGTGTGTGTGTGTGTGTGAGAGAGAGAGAGAGAGAGAGACAGAATTGAGGGGGCAAGGTCCTGAGATTATAAAGTAGAAGAATAGTGTTCCAGGCAGAGTAAGTAGCATGTATAACCCTCAAGAAGTGAGAGTGCATGAGAAATTAAAAATAATTCATTAGGCCCATAACATAGAGTATAAAGGAAAAAGTGGTTAGAGCTGTGTGGAGATGAGAAGGGCCAAATACTTGTGTCTTGTAAGCCACATTTAAATAGATTAATTTTACTGAGAGCAATGGTGAGCTACTGAGATATTAAGCAGGAAAGTAATGCAAGTATGTTTATAATTATAAAGAACTCATTAGCTATAATGAGTTTTAGAACCCTCTTGCAGTTTACCTATATCAAGAAATTTCCTGGTCTAAACCAACATAATGACAATAGAGAAGAAAAAACAGATACATTTTAGAGATATTTAGGATGTAACGTCAACAGGACATGGCCAGTGACTGAATTTGAGGGATAAGGAATGCAAACTCCATGAGGTCAGGGGCCACATCTATTTTGCTCAATGCACAGGCCCTAGATAGCAGATCTTGCCTGTCAAGAAAGATTTGATAAATGTTTATTAAGTGAATAAATTCACTAGACTGAGAACAATGGAAGAGAAAGAAGTACAATTTTAGAGATACAAGTTCAGTCTTGTGAATGCTGGGTGTAAAGTACCTACATGACACCCCAAAAGACAAGTCTTGTAGAGGTGATTGGCTTAGTGGGTCTGGAGTTCAGGGGAGAGGGAACATGATTACTGATACGGATTTTATTAACCACACACAGGTAGTAACCAAAGCCCTGCGAGAAGAGACTATCCAGGTAGCAGCAATGATAAGCACCTGAGATCCAAACTATTAATATACGAAGCTCATTCCAAATCTAATTTAAAGTACAACCATTCATCTCACATAAAACAGAGGGTAACCACTTCACTGGACCTAGTAAGAAGAGATAAGGCCTAAGATAGAAAAACGAAGCATATCAATATTTAACGGGAAAGAAAAAAGAACCTATAGAATAAGCAGAAAAGTACTTTTAACACCTTGAATTCATACTTTTTCATTCTCCTGATTGCTGATGACCTTTAATTCCCCTTAATACCAGCTAACTACACCACTGCCACCAGAACATCATGCTGCTTAGTAAGCTAGCTCTCAAATTTGATACTTTCCTCTAGCCATCATCTCTTTATTCAATATTGTCTTTTCCAGTGCTTTCAACCCACCAATACCCAATTAGTTCCTACTTTACTAAGTTTACTAATGCCTTTTTAATATTCTTTATTCTCTTTCCAGAATTTACTTCATGTTAAACTATTTTAATTCAATCCTTACCATCCATTACAGTCTTTTTCCTGAGACATTTCCATAGTTGGTGGTGATTTAGGGGCGATTTAGGTCCTCAGAGGGCATTTGGTGACGTTTGGAAACGTTTTTGGTTGTCACAACAGGGAGAGGGAGGGCAGAGTGCTACCAGCACCTAGTGAGTAGAAGCCAGGAAGGCTGCTAATCACCCTAAAATGCATAGGACAGACACCTACAACAAAGAATTATCCAGCCCAAAATGTCAATAGTGCTAAAGTTGAGAAACCCTGCTATAAGTCAATATCCCATTATGGTATATGCTCTTTGCCTATGCTCTTTATTCCTATTTCAAAATTATGGTAGACTTCACCTAAAGTTTCTTACTAACTTCAAGTGTACACTCACTGCTACCTGACATAAAAAGGGCTCATTTTTATTGATTCACCAGCATTACTATACATAAGGGGGAATGAGTGGCCTAGGATTGAGTGGTGGGGTGTGCCAGGAGGAAATTGAGGGCACAAGATAAAATGACATAATTTTATGGAGTGTAATTTTAGTCAAATATTTGGGGACAAAACACTTTTGTAATGAAAATAATAGTCATATATTTAGGCTAAACCATAAAGTTCAATGAAATTTCAGGCTTTAAGTAGAAAATATTCCTTTTCTTTACAAATCAGACTTACTGTGGAGGAAATTTTAGAAGCACTACTCTCAAGACCCCACAGGAGAAACCCAAGTCTTTTACATTTTACTCAGGCCCTCAATTCCAACCAAAGATATCAACTTCAATAACTGTTTCCATCTAGTCTCTTCTTTTAACACCTCTATACTTACTCTCCCCTCTTCCCTCTTCCCTCTTAAAAACTCTCTAGAAGGCAGGAACTCTACAGTGTTTATCCCTGAATTCAATACCCTATGTTAAGTCAAATGCCTAGGACTAAGTAGGCACAAAAAAGATTTTCTGAAATATTAAAAATGATAAAAAATGAATAAGCATAAATAATCCCTCACTGCGGGAAGGATGATATTGGAAGGGAAATTTACAATATATCAATTACAAGTGCTCATAATAAAATGCCATGACGAGTAAACAAAAGGCAGAGATGGCAACAAAACATACATGCAGGCATTCTATTTAGAACAAGCCTTGTGGTCTTTTATAGCACCATCGATAACTCCTTTTTCACAGGTTTTAACGGAAGCAAAGAATCAAAAAGAGAAAAAATAGCTAAGGGAGACTAATGTAGACTAATTTGAATAGTTAAAAAGCATAAGGATAATTTCTAAATTTCCAAGAAAAAAATCTTACATCCCAGAGTTAAAAAAAAATAAAAGCAAGGTTAAGGAGGACTATCTGTTTCACAGTGTCAAAGAAAAGCTAATGTGGTAGGACAATTAGTTTCAATACAAAGAATTATCATAAAGGTCTATGAAGTTCACTCAAATTCAAAAGTCTGGTTGGCTGCTGTGGAGGGATTTGCTACAGTTTTGGGTATTTTAACAGGCCTATAAGAATTTAAATACTCATAAGTGAGTGTCAATCTCATTATAAAATAAACAATTGTAATTGAAATTCCTTTTTGAGATATGCCTGCAGAGTCAGATTCCTTATGTGTACCAAAGTTGAGCTTATTGTTTTCCAACTCAAACTTACTATCAACGGATAGCAGATAAATTCATTCATTTTGAGAAAATTCACAAGTTTATGATTATGAAATAATTTTACTTCAGCTCATTTCCATTTTTCTTAGCAGTATTTTTCTAAAGGTTCAAAATGTATGACCTATTCTTATATTCTATATGACCCCTCTGTCATCTGTCAAATGGGAACATGTGACTTTTCTATCTCCTAAAACTGCTGTGGGGAGCAATTGGTGCTTACAAATTTTACAGTGTTACCAAAGCATCGTGTCTCACAGCATAACAGGTAGTTCAAATCTACCTACTAATTATTATTATCTGAAGGCTATTTAAGATATCTAGTAGTTACAAATAACATGCCTCAAATATCTTAAAATCATACTTTAAATATCTACCATAAAGGTAATTTAGAACTTGTTATACAATTTTGCCTGTGATGGAGGAAAGCTTTGCTCTTCTTCTGATTCACAAATCATATCCAGTTTATTGCCATCCTATAAGAGCTTATTAAATTTATTTTAACAATTTTTTTCAGAATACTGAAGAAATATACTAAGCTATTGATGATTACAATAATTATACACAGAATCACATCCCTTTTTTTCCCCTCCAAACGATCATTTTCCACACTTACCTTGCCACTAAGGACTTCTTCCACTCGCTCTTGTGGTGTCTGCCCAGCTTTCTGCCTCACCAAAACATACACTGAATTCACTTTAGGACAAGACCTCAGCAATTTTTCCAGAAGCACTTTCCCTAGGAAACCAGTAGCTCCTGTGAGGAGGACATTCTTGCCTTCATAGTATTCTGGGATTGAAACCATTTTAACCCTAAGAAAAACACGACAAATAAGCATTAGTTCAAGGATTTATATTTGTTTTTACACACTAAAAATTTCTTTATATTCAAATAAGTATTTTAAAGGTTAGGGAAAAGTAAAAATTGAACTAACAAGAGAGGACTCTAACCTCTGGTTCATTGTAGTAAAGTAGAAAGAACAACAAACTGCAGCTCATTTTAACCCTGTGTTTTTCCCCTGGATCACCTCAGACAAGTCACTTACCTCCAGTGGGCCTTAGTTTCTCTAGTACAATTTGTACTAAACAATCTCTAAAAATTCCTTCCAGCAGTAAGAACCCAAATCTTCATTCAACCTCAGCTAAACCCTAAACACAATTGAATGGTATTTCTCTGTCTCCAAAGGGATTTATAACACCAAATAGAGGTCAGCAGCAAGACTCAATTACCTAGCTTGTGTAACATGGCCAGGTATCATATTCACCTATCATCACCAGTTGAAACAAGAAGAGGTAACACCAAGTCCTTTCTACTACATGTCTCTTAGTGATAGTATATCCAAAAGGTGTTTACATTTCCCTTTTTAAAAAGTCACAGTAAGAAATACATGGGCTGACTTACCCTCCCTACCCAAATTCCACTGAAACAACAGAAAAGATATACTAAGAAAGTGAACAAACAAAAGAACCATAATGAATGAAAAATAAAAACAAGGTACAGAAGAATTTATGCATTATATCACCACATAAAGATCAATCACATTCAAAACAATGCTCTGTATTGTTTATAAATGCACACACACAGGATAAAATATTAACAGATGTATGAGAGAGAATGCAATGTAGTCAGAGAAGAAAATAAGGAGTTTCAATTGTGCTTATGTTTTATTTAACCTAGGGGGCATACACATGTGTTTTATGTTAAAATTTTTCATAATTACAATCTGAAAACAAAAAATAGCTCCATTGACAAGCACAAAAAAAAAAAAATCAAGAGAAGAAATAGCAGAATTTCTATTAATAGAAGAAACAAATGAAACTGAATTGATACAAAATCCATAGAAGAAATAGCAACCCAAGCAAAGGAAAGGACCATAGTGAAGTAAGAGATGTCTTTACCAATCCCCTAAATACAACCTGGGAGAACACGCCAAGCTGAGGATCAAGAAGCTGGATTAAAACAGAAGGAAATCAAGGTAATTAAAAGATTGCTCACAGAACAGCAGAGCCACTCATGACAGTCTTACTTCCTATATATAAACTTTGGCTTCCAGGCTTATTATCCAGATCTGCTTGAGAAAAGCATCCAGCTTGGGTGCTAGGGAAAAAAGAGAAGTAAGGCTGACCCTGAGGTTGCTCCAAACATCCACAAATGGAGGTGGGGGAAGCAGGGGAATCAAGAGAGAGGAAACAAAAACCACCAAAAGAAAGTCTTTACAGCACTCAATCCCCAGAAAAAATGTTAGGTCCTCACCCTAATCTCTCTGCTGCTGGCCCTTAAACTCATGCAGAACTCTCTAAATCCCATCTGGGGAAAAGCTCTTTTGGGAAAAGAGACGTCAACAGAGAATAAGCCAATACCAGCTATCAAAACCAACCACCCTAGTCTTTCACAAATACGAGTAGATAACCAAGATCACCAGACAGTTAAGAAATACTTACAAAACCAATAAGGACCAAAATGAAAAGCTATGTAACTAATTACAAAGGAAACTAAGGTAATGATTTAAAGAGAATTTAAATTCTTAAAAATATATTCTAAGACATTCACAAGAATATTGCATTCATAAAATTACTACGAAAAAGAACAAAGAATATGAAAGCATTTGGAAGTTAGAAAATCAAGTGCACATAGAAAATCCAATAAATAAAGAGACTTTTAGAATTAGTAGCCCTCATATGAATTTAACAAGGTCACTGGATACAAGGTTTATATGGCAGGGAAAAATGTATTTCTAATATGCCAATGACAACCAAAAAAATGAAGGGGGGGGAGGGGATGGGTGCATACATTCATAATGAGTTGCGATGCGCACCATCTGGGGGATGGACACGCTTGAAGCTCTGACTGGGGGGCGGAGGAGGGGCAAGGGCAATATACATAACCTAAACTTTTGTACCCTCATAATATGCTGAAATTTAAAAAAAAAAAAAAAAAAGAAGTAAAAAAAAAACCCCAAACTATGCTACTTATAATATGATCAAAAACACCAAAATCATATAAAATAACAAGTGTTGGCGAAGATGTAGAAAAATAAGAACCCTCATACACTGCTGGTGAGAATGTAAAATGGTTCAGCTGCTGTGGAAAACAGTTTGGCAGTTCCTTAAAAAGTTAAACAGAGAATTTTCTGACCCAGCAATTCCACTCCTAAGTACACACCCAAAAGAACTGAAAACAGATACTCACAGGTTTATACAGGTTGAGTGAGTATCTCTCATCCAAAATGCTTGGAATCAGAACTGTTTTGGATTTCAGTTTTTTTTTTTTAATTTTAGAATATTTGCATTATATAATACTTAGTGGTTTAAGCATTCCTAATCCAAACACCTGAAATCCAAAATGCTCCAATGACCATTTCCTTTGAGCATCATGAAGGCACTAAAAAAGTTTCAAATTTTAGATTTCAAATTTTTGGGTTAGAGATGCTCAACCTGTAGTAGCACCGTTCATAATAGCCAAACAGAGCAAACAGCCTACATACTAATCAACAGATGAATGAATTGTGGTATATACATAAATGGAATACTATTCATCCATAAAAAATAATGGAGTACTGATACTACGATATAGGTGAATCTCAAAAATATCAAGTGAAAGAAGTCAGATACAAAAGGTCACATACTGTATGACTTCATTCATAAGAAATATCCAGAACAGATAAATCCATAGTGGCAAACTGGTGGTTGCCAGGGGCTGTGGCATAGGGCAGTAGGGATTGCAAAGAAACTGCTTAAGGGGTTTTACTTTGGAGCGATGGAAATGTTTTGGAACTAGACAGGAGGTGGTGGCTGCACAACGTTGTGAATGTACTAAATACCACTGAATTGTTCACTTCAATGGTGCTATGATTGGAATGTGTCCCCTCCAAAATGCAGCTATTGCCAATGTGACACCATTGAGAAGAGAGGCCTTTAAAGAGGTGATAAGGGGGTATGAGAGCGCCTTCCTCATTAATGGGATTAAAGCCCTTATTTATAAATAAGAGGCTTCAGGCAGCATTTGGCTAGCTTGCTTTCTTGCCCTTCCACTTTCCACCATGTAAGGAACACAATGTTTCTCCTCTCCAGAAGATTCAACAACAAGGCATCATCTTGGAAGCAGAGAACAGCCCTCACCAGACAACTGAACCTACCATCACCTTGATCTTAGACTTCTCAACCTCCAGGACGGTGAGCAATGAATTTCTGTTCTTTGTAAATTACCCAGTCTAAGGTATCTTGTCACAGCAGCACAAAACAGACTAAAACAAATGTTTATTTTACATTATATGAATTTTACCTCAATAAATTATTTTTTTAAATGCCAACAATTAAAAATAAATATAAAAGATATATAAGACCTGTATTCTTAAAACTATAAAACATTAAGGGAAATTAAACAATATCTAAATAAATGGAGATATATATGCTATATTCCTAGATTGGAAGACTTGATATTATAAAGATGACAATTACCATCCTTAGATTCAATATAATCCCAATCAAAATCTAAGCTGTTTTTGTTTTTGTATACAGAAACTGAGATTCTAAAATGTTTATGAAAGTGCAAAGGGCCAAGAATAGCCAAGACAAATATGAAGAATAAAACACTAGAGAACTTACATTACCATATGCCAAGATGTATTATAAAGCTACAGGAATGTGCTATTGGGACAAGGAAAGAATAGTGCAATTAACCATATAGAAAAAGCTCATTTTGACCTGTACCTCCTACTATAAACAGAAATGCATTCCAGATAAACTGGAGATCTAAATGTGAAAAGTAAAACAATTATGTTTCTGGTAGGCAAACATTTCCTAAATAACAAATTGCTAAACAAAAAGGAAAACATTGGCTGGGCATGGTGGCTCATACCTGTGATCCCAGCACCTTGGAAGGTAGAGGTGGGAGGATCCCTTGAGGCCAGGAGTTCAAGACTAGCCTGGGCAACATAGTGAGACTTTGTCTCTATAAAAAATAAAAAAATTAGCCAGGTGTGTTGCCCACCTGTAGTCCTTGCTACCTGGGAGACTTAGCCAGGAGGAGTGCTTGAGCCAGGGAGTGGGAGACTACAAGGAGCCTGTAATCACTAATCACGCCACTGGCCACTGTACTCTACGCGCCCTGGGCAACAAAGCAAGACCCTATCTCAAAAAAAAAAAAAAAAAAAAGAGAAAGAAAAATACTGATAAATTGATGATCCTAGAATTAAGTTCATCCTAATACATTATCAATAAAAAAACACAAACCAGAGTAAAAGATATTTGTAATATACATAATGAAAACAGATTAATATCCAGAATATGTAAAGAACTCCAAATCAATAGAAGAGATAAACCAAAAGAAAAATGGGCAAGGTTTATATATGCTATCCCAGCTTAATTTTGAACAGAGCTCACCCTTTCTCAAAAGTATCCTAGTTTACACAATAAACTATATGGTTACCCTAGTATAACCTGATTCAGGTGTGAGACTATTTCAAGATTTCAATGACTGAAAGTCGAACTGAAACAATAGAGCACAGCAGTTCAAATGCTAAACCAGGCACTGTGGTGTGTGCCTGTAGTCAGTCCCAGAGACTTGGGAGGCTGAGGCAGAAGCACTACTTGAGCCCAGGAATTTGAGATCAGCCTGGGCAACACGGTGAGACCCTGTCTCTTTAAAAAAAAGTCCAAATGTTAATAACTTCATATGGGAGATATGAAGAATTCTGCATCAATATACCTAACAAATCTGGTATATGTTAAATAGTGTACTGAGAACATAACCTAAAACCAGCTATCTAATTTATCTGAGATTCTTCCTCTTACATAAAAATTTATTCAACAAATATTCATTAAGCTACTTACTAGATACAGTACCAGAAAGTTTTCCATAGGTATACATATACATTTAAGACAGAAGATGTTAAGCAGTTTCCCCTCTAATAATTGAGGACTTATAGCCTGAATATATGATGGTTCAACCCTAAAAAAAAAAAATCACAACTCTGTACTTAACTTCCTTCATTTATCAGGACATCTGCCCTACCAAAACTTAACCAGCAAATCTGTTAATACCAAACAGAAAATTTTTAGCAAACTTAATTCTCTCTCTTCAAATGTAACAGTATAAAGTTTGCTAGTTAATCTTTATGCTGTTAAATATAACAGTACACATCACAGTGCCTGGCTTAACATTTGAATATCTATGCTCTATAATTTTAGTTAGACTTTCAGTCATTGAAATCTTGAAATAGTCTCAGACCTGAATCAGGTTATGCAAGGATAACTCATTGTACTGAGAGGTATAGAATGAAACTGCTTCTTATCAGTCTCAGGCAACTATTTCAAAGCAATTTACATGTGATTTTATACTACTGTAATGACTTACCATAGTTTTCTTCATGGAAGAAAGAACAGAATTCCCACAACTTAGCATATTACCACCAAAAACCTTACTGCAATGCCACCAAAAACTTTATAAGCACTAAAGTATTTTTAAACACTGTCTAGGTATTCTTGGCTTCCCCATCCAACCAATACACTTCACCCCACTAACTTATTGATAAAGACAGTAAAAATGAGAATTCTTTTAAGGGAAGTCCAGACCTTGTCCCATCTTCCACATAGTTCTGGCCAAGGTGGCCAGAAGCAACTAGAAAAGCAAAAGGAATGATGCCAATCCTTTTAGATATGCTGTTTAAATTCCTACTACACAGCAAGATATCTAAAAGCTCCTATCATCTGTTAAAAAATAACTGTAGCACTGCAATACTGACAAAAGCAGCAGCAATATCCTTTCTGTGCACTTGGGGAGGGGACAGACAGGACTGTGAAAAGTGATTCGTATTGCTTTTCACTGTTCTTGAGCTGCCTTAGGAAACATCACCTAGCAGTGGCAGTAGGTATTTTCTTTTAAAAACACCTTATCTTTTGATTCAAAAGTTAAAAAGGCAGAAATCTTTCTGAAGATCAGAAAAATGCTGAGAACCAAATATAACCATTACTTTCAATGAATTCACTTAGGTTTACTTGCCAAAGTCGGTTTTCCCAATAGCTGTAAAAGACAATGTTTTCATATACTTGCATTTATAATTACGTTAAAAGAAATATATTATAAAGCTGCATAAAATATATTTACTTGCTAGGAATTCAAGTCCAAATTCTGCTACATAGAAGCTATAAAATCCTAAGATAAAACTACTCCTCTGAACCTGTTTATTTGTAAAAGAACATGCAGATCTTGTGGGCAAAAAGAGTTAGAAATGGCCACAAATGGAGACCCACAGAGAACTTTTAAGGTAGCACCCCACCCAATATAGATCTGTACTTTTGTAACATAATTGTATTCTCTTAACAAATATCCTAATACTAATGGAAGGCTAATTTGTGTCTCATTAGTTTTAGAAACTTAAGGAAGTGATTAAAGACAAGATTCTCTCTCTCATTTTCAACTTTTTAAAAGAGTTCTTTAAATAGATAAAGTAATTAAAGTGAGGGATTGGGGTATTCCAATAATCAGAAAAGTACATAGCTGATCCAAAGGTAGTGAGTTATCTCAATTAATTGTTCACAGTCACAGTCAGTTACAGATCGAACTCCTTGTTCTACTCTTTCCTCCTTCTCACTACTGTATTGACTAGTCTTTAAAAGAAAAAACAAGAAAAAAAAAAGCATAAAAATCAACGTTTAAAAGGCAGCTTTTCAGTGCCCCAAAATGAGAATCCCTTGCCTGTATTAGATCTAAAAACAACCCAAACCAATTATTAATATAACTTTTAATATAACATCAGCTGGTTGTTTCAGATACTTGCTAAGTAGTAAGACAAATGTGAACAAGTATATGTAGGAGTAGGATATGGGGAAAAGAATGAGAGACAATTTCATGGGCCAGCCAGGTAGAATAAGAACAGTTTTAAAGACTCACTGGTGATGAGAAAAATATATAGTAAAGGGAAGAAAAAAAAAAGACATATTTACTAAGCACAAACTCTTATCTTTCATGCCTTCAGATACTATTTGCAACAAGTCTCCTTAATAACTTTTCATGCCTAAGGTCACTTAGCACACATATATAGGCAGAGTCAAATTTGAACCAGTATTGTTTAAGCAAATCCCATGTTTATAGAAGGCATAAAAAGTTTCTACTTGCTCTTTAGTGAGGTAAAGGCATCAACTCACAAGGACTGAATGTACAACACTAGAAGACAAGTTCAGAGAAAGTGAACAGGTTAGAATAAATGGTCTCAAAGGTCCTATCCAGTTCTAAAGGTTTATGATTCACCACTGGAGGACAGAACAGCAGTTTTCATTACAAGGCCTACTCAGCTTTTACTAATTGCATATAATGGACAAGAATCTGCTCCACACAAAATTTTAACACATGAAATAAGGGAAATTCTAACTGAAGAATCCTTAAAAATCCCACATTAAAAGTTCATGGACCAAACTGGTAACACATATAGAAGTTTAACTGTTAACTATTAACTAGTTCAGGCAGATGGTTAAACAGTTAAAATTCAAAGGCAATTAGACTTTACCATGATTTCCCTGAGGGCCATTTCCAGAGGCAGACAACAAGAAACAGAAAATACAAGAGGTCTATTGTCAAACTTAGGACAAGACTCAGAAGACCATCTAGGGGCACTTAATTACTGTTGCTATCAATTTGAATAAAAAGGTATCATTCTCAGGTTAAGAAATAAGTACATATCAAAGATCAGTGGATTTATTTCCAACTCCACCCTACCTGACCCACTGCAAGAGCTTACCTAGACAGAATCACCTATTGGAATACTAGAAACAAAAAACTCCGGGGCAGTGGAGGTAATAAGGTAAGGTAGAAGACAAGAAGCTCTGGGGTCTTGCATAAGACTAATAACAAATTCAAACATGTTTCTACAAATATTCATATCAAGGTAACACTATGGATCATGGAATTTTGAAAATACATATTAGACTTAACTGCCTTGGAAAAACATGGTGAGCTATTAGGAAACTAAATCTTTAATGAAGTCATTTTCAGTACTGAATGAAATCAGGCCCTGCTTTATAAATTGCTTCTTGGTAAATTAGGTAGGCCCTTTGTGGAAACAAACCTTTCAGATAACCCAGTGCCAAGATGCAGTGGGAAGCCTGGAGCTCTGAGACTAGCAGGCCTGGAAAGGAATCCAAATTCATCCATTTACCTTGGGGGTGATATAACAGGGAATGGCCTGAAACACCCCCTCCCCCAAAACATTTTCTGTCCCTTTAACACATCTTGCACTCCTTTTTGAGAACTAAAGCCTGCATCCCTGCCTCAGGCCAGTGGTTAGGAGGAGCAGAATAAGTCTTTTGTTATTTGTGCAACAGGAGATGGCCCAACTCTGACCTGGTAAAGGGAGGTTGTGGGTGGAGGTCACCCGATTGTCTTCAGGATGGGACTGTTTTCAGTGATGATCAGACTCATCAACTGTGGTTGAACCACAGGGAGGTCACTATAAAACAAGAACCAGACCATAACCAAGGTCTCTTTTGCTACGTACAACAAGGGTCCAGTCATCACCTGTGGCTTATGTATCTTGCTTGTGCTCTATAATCCTGTCTTGTCCCCCCTCAAATTTCACCTCGTGCTTGCCTTACTTTGGTGTGTCTGGTCATTCTTCAGCCAAGGGGCACATGAGGAACTGAGAACACAGAACAAGACAGCCAAACCTGACACTCCCACTTCAGCCTCCCCAATAGCTGGGATTACAGGTGCAAGCCACTCCCAGCTCAAAAATCTGCATTTCTAAAAGGAAATCCCATTAAGATGTTCGGAGATGAGGCTTGGGCAGTATTATTTTGAAGAAAATGTTACAAGTAAAGAAAAGCACAGAATATAATCCTGTCATAGAAACTTTTGCCCACTTGCTGAAAAACTCCTTGATACAATAATCAAAAAACACCACAAAATTTAGAAAGTATGGATGGAAAAGTAGTATTCTGGTTATCACAATGTCTATGAGTTAAGAATTTCAAAAGGGCTCAGCTAAGCAATCTGACTGAACAGTTCTAGTTTCTGGACTTAGAGCCTCTTCAATTCTCCCATTGAAGAAGTCTGGGCTTCCTCATAGCACAGGAACCTCAGGCTAGTCAAATGCTTATAAAGGTGCTAATGGCTTAAAAGACCAGTATTCTAGTGAGCTCTCTCACCTTTTCTGACCTGGCCTCCTTAGTCACAAAGTATAACTTTTTGTTTGGGATTTAAACCCCACCTCAAGATGAAAGGACAGTTAAGATCCACACAAGCTCACACACGTGAGATGGGAAATACTGTTGCAGTCACGTTTAGAAAATACAACCTGTCAAAAAGAGCATCAAGTGAAGTAACTGCTTGTTACTCTAGTCAACCATTAACCCATGTTGGACCTATTTCATGGGACCAGGGTACAACAAAGAGTTGTTCCTTACTACATATTTTTTTAGCCACCCAAAACTTTTAAAAATATGGCCCCATGGACCTCATACTTTGAAATATTATATCTAACCAACAACCTCATTTACCGAATAATAATTTCATGTCTCCATGTTCAATTAACTGTGAACCAGTAGATTACTTCTTGGAGTTGATACACTTCTAGTCAAAAGCAAGCAACTTATTTCATAGTAATTAGACTATGAAGAAGCCTTTAGGTAAGTACATCCTTTAAGATTTTTCTGATAGACTCCCTTCTGGAGGCATATTGGAAACTAATGGTCCAGTGTCTTTTCTATTATAATTTGGTAACTCTGAAATCTAAACACTAAATAGTGTTTTGATTAAGACTCAACATAAAACCTCCCCTGAAAGTAAGCTATAAGCAACAAATAATGAACCAAAACACAAACTCAGGACACAAGCTATTTACTGTAGTCAAGCTGATAAGAATAGTGGGCTCCTTTTTCCTTTTTCAAAAATTAAGGCTTATCAAGCATTTTTCCACAAACAAAAGAACAGCTCTAGCATCTTGGTTAACATTTCTTTTTTCAATAAAAGATGCTAGTGTCCAACCCTATTGTAAGTACCAGTTGAAGCAGATATAATGGCCACTCTGTTTGCCTACACAAGCACTGATTTACCAATATTTAACTCTCTGTATCCTATTTTCCCCAATACTTCCCTGAGGTACTGCTTGGCAGTTGCAATCTCAATAGGTTCATTAGTTCTTAGTCCACTACACAACTGTTTTGTACACTGATGTTGCTCCATAAGCATGGCACTTTGACAAGTGTTAAAATGCTTCTAGGATCTTATTATCCCGGAAAATTTTAGATACTGAGAAAAATCACTTGGAATTCCTTTGAGTGATATAAAAATCACACACAAAGAAAGACACCTTTAAAAAGCCAAGTTCTACTCTATCAAAGAGGAAATGTCAATTTTATAGCACTAAAATCTGCTGACCAGAAAATTTAAATTTTTCAATAATATTCATTTTCCTTTGTTTCTGTTTCTGTCTTCAAGGCCTGTGCCAGTAGGGTAACTTCTCTACTGTAAAGCCTACAGAAGGGCTGTGTTCTTGTTACATAGCTTGGTAATACTGAATAATAAATAGGAAGAGGCATCCAAAATAAGAAAAAAGTAAACAGTTCTAACAATTAGTTAAGTTACTGACATTGGAAGGGGGAAAAAAATCAATCTACTGCTTACAAAAATACATGTTCAATTCCACTGTAGGGGAAAACAAATTTTTTAAAAAAAAGTAATTCCCATAAGGCACACATTATTCTTTTTGATAAACTATTATGCTATGGTCACCCTTTACCTTAAGAAAGTTTTCACATTAAGACATAAAATTTCTATCCTAATATATTCAGACTCAGAGAAGTGAAATGTATTCCAATATACAAAGTTACACTATTTTAAATGGACTACCAAAGATAGGGCTTTTCAAACTTTTCTAGCACAACACAGGAAATTGAAATATCCTGTTTTGCTTAAAAATTCATGAAAGTTGTACACTGAACTCCATAATCTACCTAAGAATTTATCCCAAAATATTTCAAATTACTGAGTAAAACTGATGTTTCAGGAAAATGTACCATGTTTACTGAACACTACATGTAGACTACACACAGGTTTACCCAAAAATTGACTCAGACAAATTATGTATGTTTCATATGCATGCTGTATTTTCTCTTTTCTTCTCTTGTGTCACTTTCTTTCACTGCCTTCTGCCTATATTCTCAAGGCTGAACCTAAAAACAGGCTCCTATCCTCCAAGGCAGCATTTGTGGTAAATGGGGCTAGGAAACCATACACTTTATCCCCAACCAGATTAAAGAAGTATATTAGCATATCAAAGACTACAAAATGTCCTGAGGTAATGAAACGCATTGAACTCTATTTCAGTCCAGCCCTTCACAAATTTCCCAACACAGCAAGGAAAACAATGCCCATGAGAAGCTCATGATTACCATATCAGCCTTCTAAGGTAATGATTTTCCAAAAATGGGCCTAACTTCCCAGTAGACTACAAATGATTTATAAAGCATGACCTTCCTTTGATTCATAGAGCTACTTATGAATAAACTATTAAGCTACTTATCAAAAACTGCAAAAACGCACTTTATTAGCATGTACCACAGACTTCAATTTGTATTCAACTAGTAAGTCTGGATGCTGCAACTGGCAGTGCTGCAAACTCCTACCCCATATGCATATTGAAAACCTGGAATTCTGTAATTTTCAGGAGGGACACTGGCCATCAGTAAAGCTATGCTGTCTTTTGTTGGTCATCAGTTTCTATTGTCATTATTCTTGCTTTTTAATCAAAAATTACCATTAGTAGGCCGGGCGCGGTGGCTCACGCCTGTAATCCTAGCCCTCTGGGAGGCCGAGGCGGGTAGATCGCTGGAGGTCAGGAGTTCGAGACCAGCCTGAGCGAAACCCCGTCTCTACTAAAAATAGAAATAAAAATTATCTGGACAACTAAAAATATATATAGAAAAAATTAGCCAGGCATGGTGGCGCATCCCTGTAGTCCCAGCTACTCGGGAGGCTGAGGCAGTAGGATGGCTTAAGCCCAGGAGTTTGAGGTTGCTGTGAGCTAGGCTGACGCCCATGGCACTCACTCTAGCCCGGGCAACAAAGTGAGACTCTGTCTCAAAAAAAAAAAAAAAAAAAAAATTACCATTAGTTTGGCTTCACCATTATCAATTTAGTTTTTAGTTGTTTTATTAAACTGTAGAGAATGCATTGTACCATTGCATCACTAGGACTTGAGGCCTACGTAACAGTGGGAATGGCCTGAAAAAAAAAAACGGCAAAAATATTTTCTATCTCTTTAAAACATCCTCCACTCCTTTTCTAGAACTAAAACCTGCATCCCTGCTTCAGGCCAGTGGTTGGGACTGGCAGGGTGAGTCTTTTGTTATTTGCGCAACAGGAGATGGCCCAGCTCTGACCAGGTAAAGGGAAGTCATGGGTAGAGGTCACCGGATTGTCTTCAGGAGGGTATTGTCTTCAGTGGAGATCAGAATCATCAACGGTGGTTGAACAGTAATTGCCTGAAGCTGAGAACTCATCCTTTAAAAGCTCTGTATTTCTGCTTATTAGGAGGTCCATGGCATTTCAGACAGGAGTCTCCATCCTCCTTCTTTGCCAGCAAAGTAATAAACCTCTTCCCTTCCTCCTCAAAACACTCGTCCTCTTTCTTATTCGGCCTTGAGCTTTTGGTAACAGTTGTGCTTATTATTTTGGCTGTCTTTTCATTCTGGATCTCAGTACCTGGAGCTAGAAGTATCTTAATATTAGGCTTTTTTTAAGCATTGTGACTTTTGATAAATTAACTCAGAATTCCCTGAATTTTTATACTGTAATATTTTTACTTTGTCATACCTACAACTCCCCCCATCTTTAGCATATAACGTACGGAACAAGGCTTGCTGATGTAGACTTTTTAAGAGCTTAATTCAATTCCACAGTTGGGAACAGATATTTTGAATCCAGAAATTCATGAAACATTTCCCTCATGTTTTTTATACTTTTCTGGGTTCGATTCTTGACTGACAACATTTAGTTGCAAACTATGTCTATGAACGTGGCAAAGTTTTAATGATAAACTAAGAAAAGATTTTTGAGAAGAGCGTGTTTTATGGGATTTAGTCCTTTCAGTACATTCCTGTAAGCTATTCCTTCCCATTCAAACAGGACTCTGGGAGGATCACTGCATCCAACTTCCAAGAAGTTACTACTGCTTATATGACTGATCCTGATTCTGAGTTCTTTTACCACACATGGTTAGTGTGGACAGGGTGGCTGGGGAGAATACTCCCTCCCACATTAGTGACCCCATAGCTAGGGTGAGGATTCTTAGACCAGTAACTATGTCAAGCTTTTTAAATCCTGGCCCTTTACCTGGGTCATCCTTTGGCTCAGTAATTTCTACTTTCTAGCAGAACAATAATAATTAATTGTCAAGTTACAAGCATTTTGGGGGGAAAAGGGACATGGATGGTTCCTAACTGAATTACAAAAAGTGTACTTGTCTCAAAGTCTAGACTAGCTGGAAAACTGTAGGTGTCACTGAAAACTCGGCACTTGTCCTTGAGGCCGAGTCAGAAGAATGAGAACAAGTATTTCTGGGGGACCACAAAATTTTTATTACTTTGCTGGCAAAGGAGGATGATGGAAACTCCTGTCTGAAATGCCATCATCCTCCTAATAACCAGAAATACAGAGCTTTTTAAAGGATGAGGTCTCAGCTTCAGGCAATTACTGTTCAACTACAGTTGCTGATTCCAATTGCCCCATCTCTGCTGAAGACAATCCGTGACCTCTACCCAGGACTCACCTTTACCCAGTCAGAGGTGGACCATCTCCTACTGCACAAATAACAAAAGACTCAACCTGCTCCTCCCAACCACTGGCCTGAGGCAGGGATGCAGGTTTTAGTTCTAAAAGGAGTGGAGGATGTTTTAAAGAGACAGAAAATATTTTTACCATTTTTTCAGGCCATTCCCTCTGTTACATATTCCCCACTTTCAATTTTATGCTTCAGTATCTATGAGAGGAGGGGTGACTACTCTGTTACACAACAGACCTAACAAAAATCAGGTAATGAATAACTACACTATTGGGACTGCCATAACCAACTGACCTTGGGCAAGTCAATTAACCTCTATGGTCCGTCTTTAAATTCATGGAAGGAGAGGCCAGATCACTGTTTAAATCCCTTTTGGCTCTCAGAGTCTATATTTCTATTCCTATGTATTAGAATAAGTTGTTCCCTAGTAGTACATTAGATACTTGGAAAATTATTAACTCCAACAGGTCACAAGGGTTATCACTTTGAAGTAATTCACTTCATATTCACAGGTCTTGGATTGTCTATATACGCTGCTCTGCAGGGTCAGATGTCCTATTACTAGCTAAATCACCTGTTCCTGTCTCCTGAGGATTCTGCTTATGCTAATAACCATTATCATGATTACATTTTAAGTGCAATCAACAAGTTTCTAAAACCATATTTCTTTTTCTTTTTTTTTTGGAGACAAAGTCTCGCTCTGTTGCCCAGGCTAGAGTGCTGTAGTGTCAGCCTAGCTCACAGCAACCTCAAACTCCTGGGCTCAAGTGAATCTCTTGCCTCAGCCTCCCAAGTAGCTGGGACTACAGGGGCATGCCATCATGCCCAGCTAATTTTTTCTATTTTTAGTAGAGATGGGGTCTCACTCTTGCTCAGGCTGGTCTCAAACTCCTGACCTTGAGCAATCCAGCCGCCTCGGCCTCCCAGAGTGCTAGGATTACAGGCATGAGCCACCATGCCCGGCCTAAAATCATATATTTCTAAGAAACTTATTTAGGGCCATCCCTCAAATAAAGCAGATGATGAATACTTATGATCTTAGGGCTCCACTGAGAATCAATTCTTTGTCAGCCCAAAACACATTCTTAAGCTCCTGCATTACTTCTAAGAGTTGTTTCAACAGATGTGAACCTCAGAACACTTTAACAGATCCTTTTCCTCCATAGATATTAACTGTCTGAGGGCAAGGTAAGTCAAAGAAGTTTCTTCTTTTATCTCTGAAAAAAGGTATTTGTGATTTATTCATTCTTATGTCATATGTTCTACTTCCTGTTAATTCAGGATGGACAGCAGCCATTATATAAAGTACCATGCATCTATTCCAAAATCTTCAGTCAAGTCATTCCTACATATTTATTAAACTAGCTACAGCTTGTTTTTCCCCAAGAATCCAATTAAGAATTAGTCTAATTTTTGAATTAGGTATTAGCATAATAAGCTTTCTAATTATCACTCCTAATACTTAAAAACACTTGTTTGAAAAGGTGAGCAGAACACACAGAAATATAACTGAGTTAAATTATATCATTTGCTTTCTGTCTACACATTAAAGAATGAATTATTAAACCAGAACCCACAGACCCCTCAAAGACATTTGAATGAGTCAGGAGTCTTATTAATACCCAGAAATTATATGAAAAATTAAGTGTATATGCATGTTTTTCTAAGGAGATAGCACAATGCTTTGAGGAGATGCTCAGTAAGGTTCATGACCTTACATTAGGAATTTCTGCAAGAAGGAACATACTGTAAGATTTCATTCTCAGAATACTTCAAAAGAATAAAATAAAATAGTATGAATTCCCTAAATCCAAGGATTTCTCATTAATTATCATGCCAACATTTCTGGCAGGAATTTTATGGAAGAATGATCTAAACTAGATATTTCAAAATAATCTTAAAATTGTCAAATGGTTAACGCTTGCGCGCGCACACACACACACACACACACAAAAAGCCATTCAAAATCTCAAAGACTTATACCTGAAAGCTGATGGCACACACCCACAAACATTCTAGCAACAATGGATCCATTAATACAGGTGGTATTAAGATATTTAAAAGGGTTTTAATAGACTGTGCCATAACAGTGATACATTCAGAAATAGTATGTCCTAATTTGTATTATAGCAATTGGCTTTGTTCAAGTTATGATGAAAGACCTACACTCTGCCAATAACATCTTATAAGGATCTAATAGATATAGACTTAGATATAACTTATTCTACAAAGCCAAAGTTAGATTTTCTAACTACATGCTTTATCCTTGTGATCACCTTCACCCACACCCTAAATGTTTTTTCTCCCTATCTCCACCTGTCTAAATCCTACTTTCATTCCAAAATGTCAGTTCCTACTTAAAAGAGTTTCTACCACCAATTTTGGCACATCATCCAGTCTTAGTACATTCTGTTTCATGTATGTGTATTCAATCTCCCCAATTACATTATCCCTACCCTATAGTAGCTTGTTAGATCTAATCTCTCTTGCCCAGAACAGTATAATGTACAAGTCTCCAAATATATTCATATGAACAAATTTTTACCTTACTTGGATTAACCTATCCATTGTGATACTTATGCTATACAGTAATAATTGGAAAAATGTCTAGAGATTTGCTTCAAAATAAAGAGGAACTGAGTGGAAGTATAGATGAAGCAAGATTGACTACAAGTTGATAAATGGTAAAGTTGGTGATGTGTATATTATTATTGGCAATTTTCCATAATACCAAGTTTACAGAAGTTTGCCTGTCCTACTTGTAACAGAAAGCTTCTTAAAGACCAGTCCAGGAGTTTTCCTCTTTCACTAGTACAGAGCAAGTGAATGTAACTTTACTAAACACATTTCATTTAGGTAGAACTACCTTTCAATGAAACTTCAACGGTTTTTTTGGTATTGTTAGAGACAGGGTCTCACTCTGTCACCCAGGCTGAAGTACAGTGGCACCATCATAGCTCACTGCAACCTTGAACTCTTAGATTCAAGAGATCTTCGTGCTCAGCCTCCCATGCAACCACCACATCCAGCTAATTTTTTTTTTCTGTTTTTTGTAGAGATGGGGTCTTGCTATGTTGCCCAGACTGGTCTCAAACTCTTGGCCTCAAGCAAACCATCCTCAACCTCCCCAAGTGCTGGCCTTCAATATATTTTGATGGCACTTTATTTAAATGATTTTGTTAACTCAGATAAAACATTCATTCATTCATTCAGTATTTTCTGGGCACCTACTTTCTAAGATATACTGTCTTGTAAATGTAGGATATTAAAAATAACTCATCCTCTCTAATAAATTAAGAATCTGACCATAAGGATCCATGACAAAAAAGGCAGAGAGGGAAGACAGGAAGATGAAGAAAAAAGAAGGGTACAGAGGAAGGACTGAGGAAAGGTCCAGAAGGGCAGGAAATTATATGTCTGGTCCTGAACAGCAGAGTCTCCCATATTATGGGATTCCTGAGACAGTAAAAGAGCTCCCAGCTTATGAATACCCTTCTCACCAGGTCACTGATGTCTGGAATTTCACTCTTTGGAACTCCAACACTTTGATCACTTGGGGAAATAGTCACATTCCATCATCCTATTATTGATCAGTACCTCAACATGAATTCATTTACCAGAGTGTTTAATTCAATAAGTGTTAATTGATTTGCTCATTCAACAAATGGTTATTAAATACATACCATGTGGCAGACATTTTGATGAAGGCAAGAGTACGAAAGAGGACACACATGGCCCCTACTCTCCCCAGGCTTAAAGTACAGCAAAGCACACTGATCGAATTCCAGGTTTTCATGGTAGAGAGTGAGAAAGAAGGAAGCCTCTGCAAGCCACCTGGGCAACTACCCCTTCCTCCTTCAGGTCCTCTTGCAGAGCATTTACTCATGTTTCTTTGGCGACAACATTTAATAACTTCTAACCTCTTAAAGTTATTTATATGTTAGATTTAACTCACTGACTAGAATATAAATGCCTTAAAAAAAAAAAAGAAAGAAAAAAGAAGGGTAAAAAGCAATAATACAATTTTTAAGAAAGGTATCTAAAGCATCCATGTTTTTAATTAGAAAGAGGGCATACAGCTTGCTCAAGGCAGACAGGCTTAAAAGTTCTCCTCTCCACTCCATTTTACAGATGAGGAAACTAAAGTCCAGAGAGGGGAAGTGAAAATTAAAACTCAAATCTGCTTGTTCGCAGTTCAACATGAATTTTCTACTTTGTAACACTTTTTTCTACACTGTATTGTTAACTAAAGAAAATGAGCTATTATTAATATATACATCAGTTCTTGATATCATATTTAAAAAGTAATGAATAAAAGGGAGAGGCTTTTGAAGGCTATATGCATATACCACACCACACTACCTCAATTCTGAGCCATTTGACTTTAAGATATAGTACCCATGTCACAAACATTTTGAAGTAAATGTAGACACTGTAAAACACATCATTTCAAAAAATACTAAAATATGAAAACATACATCTCTAAAGCAAGAAAATGTAATATAATTTACCCTGAAAGACACACAATAATCACTATCATTTGTTTAGAGGCAGTGTCACAAGGCACAAACACTGGGAACAAGGGTCCCACCTTTTAAGGTAACAGTTACTAAATACCTAAGGTTACGTGGAATTTTTTTCAATTGTAGGTTATTAATATAAATCAGTCCTTCTTGCTATTTGTCTCATATGCATGAGTTCTGGAGTTAGACAAAGCAAGGTTTCAATCTGCCACTTAGCTCTGCAACCTTTACAGAGTTACTAACTTCTCAGCCTGATTCTTATCTGTAAAATAGGATACATACACTAGAGGATTATATGAGAATGAAATGCGATAATTTATTTAAGGAATATGGTACAGTACCTAGATGAAATAAGAATCACATTAATGTTGTTTCCTCCCACACTCCCTATGGGCCAAATGAAAGTACACTAAATACTAGATTAATTTACCATACTCCTCCCTGTCCATTTAGGAGACTGGAAGAAATCTGTACTGATGCTATGGCACATACTACTAGTTTGCTTGGGAATAATTATTTGATAAGAGAAGTTTATTGTCTTGAAACAACAAACTAAGGGTATAAGGCCAAAAGAAACAGTTAAAAATGACTCAATTCTATGAGTGTTTTGTTGTGGGTTTTTTTTTTTTTACCCTTAAATTCAATTATTAAACTCTAAGAAAACAAATGTTCAGGAGAGCCAAGACTGTATCTCCGTGATTCATAATAGTACGTTAGTAACCTGATCTCTCAAATTAAGCAAATGCCATCTTTCAGTACGTGCAGTTTCAGTTTCTACCAGTCATTTCCAAGACGGGATCATGTCTACCAAGGCAGTTCTTATGGAGCAGGTACTGAAATAAGACCAGCTTTTCTCACACCTCAAGTTCAGCCTAGCTTACACATACTCCCTCAACTCATTTCAGCTGAATGGTTACCCTCTCAATTATAAAAATCATGCTCATTTAAAATATAGGTAATCAAAAGAATGAAATCAAGGTATCAGCTAAAAGAAAATTTAAAAAAAGGAAGATGATACTTGGAAAGCTCAAAACAGTATCTGGCACAAAGCAGCACTAAATAAATTTTGCTATTATTATCAATACAATCTAGTACAGGACTCAAAAATGTTTCTGATTACTATATATGGTTGACCATCAAATCTGCCTCTCAATAACCCAACTTACTTTGACTACATTCTCTTACCATAATTATCAAAAAATGTTTTTGTGCTTTTTCCTTTATTACCTATCTCCAATCCGTTATCAACTGTTCTAATTCTTCCCTCCTAGCCACCATACAGAATTATCATTTATCAGCTAAGCTGCAACAGGCTTAGTTGATTTCCACACCGCTAAATCTTCATTCAAATCCTCAATTCTCCTTAAAAACCATTTTTAATTTGTCACTCTTGTCCATAATTGTCTATACCATGTCCAAACTACTGGAATGTCATCCTCATGTCTTCTAATAACCCATATCCCAACTCCTAGTTCAGATGATGGCTCAAAACTCAACTCTTTCAGGAAACCTTCCCTGATTAACTCCACACCACTCAGATTACTACTTCTCCGAGTCGCCTCAGGACTTAGGTATTCTGTTATACTAAAGGTAAAATGCAATCACAGTGAACAGCATTACCAAGAAATAACTTCCACAAAATTGTTTCTACATCCTAAAGAATGATCTGTTACTTACAATGCTTTGCTGATCCGGTTAACAAGGAAACATCCTACACCACAAATGCTCTCTTGGGTTTCTGTCCTTGACACTATAACTTTTCACAATCCTTTTGTACTATGCTGAAACAGAAATTGTATCTCCCGTTTAAATCCACTGGAAATGTTATAGTGGGCCACCTTCTTCCCTATTACCTCTTCTCTGCCTCAAAACTCTGCCCACACCTCACAAATAAAAATTCCAAAAGCTTCAAACTGAAAGGCAGTGGCAGTGATACAAACATACCATGTGTTTCTTTCCTCTGAGTGAAAAGAACTTTGAATCTATTTCGCTACAAAACTCTTCCCAAGGCTGAAAATTTTCCCAACAAACAATACATAATCAAACTCCACTACATCAAAATAGTTGATCCTACAGAATAACAGGATCATACTTACACATTACTTCTCACTTGTGCTACTGTAAGAGATCTTGCATCATTTTTATGCTATATCATCACACATGCCCAACAAGGTAACTGAGAAACTTCCCTGCAGGGCAGATTTTCTGAGAGTATCTTCTGATGTTGCCTTAAAGCAACACATTCTACTTTTGTTTTTTAATGTAAAGAATTCAGCGATGTCTCCCTGCCCTCCTATCAAAAGCAAACAATACTTATACCATTACTTCTGAAAGGGTGAGTTTGTGTGCTGCTGAGGCAAAACAATGAGATGAACTGTCACGGAGGTAGCAGGAGGGATAGGGAATGAGAAGGATGGTCAGCCTCAGAAGTGAGAATTAACAAGTCCAACTGTTTAGCCCTCAGTGAGTAGTGAATGAAGCTAGGAATCTGGCTGACTAACCCCTACCTCAGACTTTAGACTCTCCCGGCACTGCCGAAAAGGACAGTTGTTCTTGCTTAACTACTCTTAAGAGTCATAGCCTTTGGCTACCATACATAAATCTACCTCGTTTGTTCCTTGTATACTTTACTCTTAACAGGCCACACAACTCCTTCTAGTCAGTCTCCATTCACATCTCACCTAAAACACCTCTCAGTCACCTTCCGGTTTCAGTATGTGCCTCTTACTCCAGATCCACATGTCCCCATCTGCCCACAGACCTTAACCTTCAGAACTCAAGCCCGTCCTCCCTTCTCTCCCAGCTGATTTCCCCCCGACCCCTATCCATGCCTTACTTCCAGAGGCCAATCACACTCCCCGGCGCCGCGCCTTCTCCCTGGGCACCCTTTTCTGAGCATCACCCATTTCCCATCACTTTCTTCCTCCCCAGACCCAGAATCCTTCAATCACAGGCCTCCTTTCGCTACCACCCCCCCTCGAGCACGCGAACCTGCTCCTCCGTTAACCACCCCGCCCCACCTCCGCCACCTCTACGCGGCCTCCCACCCCTGGCTGCGCCCCCGGGCTCCGCGGCTGCAAACCAGGCCCCTCCCTCCTTCCCCCTCGCGGTCCCGACCCCCAGAGGGCAGTGGCCCGGTCAAGCCGCGCACCGACCACCAGGGCTGTAGCGGGCGCCCCCAGCTCTGGGCAGAACATGGCAAGGGCGGGGGCGGGCGGGGCGGCGGGTCGTCACCCCCGCCTCGGCCAGGCCTGCTGCCCCGGCTCCCGCAGCCGCTGACCCGGCCAGGCGAGGAAGCGCCTGCAGCCCGGCCTCTATCGCCGGCGCCCCAACCTCTCACCTCGACGCAGACGCTCGGGCCTCGCTCTCCCCCTGGCCGTCCAGCGATGGCTGCGCCGCCGCCGCCGCCGCCGCCGCCGCCGTCGCGCTCTCCTCACTCGCTTTTCCACCGCCCCCGCCGGCTGCTGAAGAGCGGACGGGCAGAGGCACGCCCATTGGCTGAGGCCTACACCCGCGTCAGCGGCCCCGACCGCACCTCAGGATATGACTGGCTGGCTTGGCGCCTCTTTTCCATGTCTGCTTCTGATTGGCTCTCTCTTGCACCCTTACCAGGAGGATCCCTGAGCCTCCTCCCGGCTCCAGCTTCCCACCCCTCAACCGGGTTTCCATCCAGGCGGGAGGAGGGCGGGAGCGGCCAATGGGGGCGCGGAGAGAGGGCCAGGAGGTGGGCGCTGAGTGCAGCCGCTGGCGGGGGAAAGCTCAGCCAATGGGCGCGCGTCCCACATCCTGGGTCCAGGAGCGCCCCCGCTGGCCGCTCGCGTCCCGCCGGGTCTCGCCCAGGGCCACGCCCGGCTGCCCGTAGCGCGGGAGGGGCGCCCGCTCCAAAGGTAGGGGGCGTGAGGCGAGGCCCTCGCGGGAGACCGCGGGGCAGCCATTGTGGCGTGCTTAGACACTGCCTAGGAGGGGCCCGGGGCCCCCCCCCGGCTATTGCTGGGTGTGCGGGATCCGCTTCGGAGAACTACCAGCTTGGCGGTTCTGGTTCGGGTCGGCGAGAGCGAGGCCATGGTTCTGTGGAAGCTCCGCGGGGTCCCCAGTAGGGAGAGAACTGAGCCTGGGTCTCCTCCAGCCCTGCGGGACTGTGGGCCAAGGCATTCCACCTTCCGCTTCCTCCAGAATAATTCTGCAAAAAAGTTATCGATGGTGAGAGAAGTTAGCATGATGTTTATCTCTAGGGAGTGAGGGGAATGTTAGGTGGGGAAGGGCACGAGGGAACTTAATGGGAGCTGGAAACGGGCTGTGTCTTGATCTGGGTGGTAGTTACAGGGTATATACATTTGTAAAGATAATATATGTGAAGATTCACCAAGCCAGACACAAGATTTTTTTTTTTTTTTTTTTTGATACAGAATCTCGCTCTGTTGCCCAGGCTAGAGTGAGTGCCGTGGCGTCCGCCTAGCTCACAGCAACCTCAAACTCCTGGGCTCAAGCAATCCTCCTGCCTCAGCCTCCCGAGTAGCTGGGTCTATAGGCATGCGCCACCATGTCCGGCTAATTTTTTCTATATATTTGTAGCTGTCCATATAATTTCTTTCTATTTTTAGTAGAGATGGGGGTCTTGCTCTTGCTCAGGCTGATCTCGAACTCCTGACCTCGAGGGATACTCGCGCCTCGGCCTCCCAGAGTGCTGGGATTACAGGCGTGAGCCACCGCGCCCCACCGGGACACCAGATTAGTGCACTCTACACACTTTATGTCATAATATAACTCAGTATAATAAAAGGATCGTGAGAATTATTCTGTAATAACATTACCGTAACCCTTTAGGCTCCGTGAGACTCTGATATAAACAGTCCCCACTGGGATTTGGCTATCATTCAAAAACTGCAAATCATAGGAAGAAAAAAAAAAGGGTGCGGGAGAAGTAAAAATGAGTGAAAGCTCTTGGCACAATGAATAGCACAAACGGTTGGTTCTTTAAGGATGGGCCAGGGTAGCTCAGAGTAATTTTTCTTTGCGGATTTAGGGCTTGTTTCAGTGGCTGGGTCTGTTAGTAACTAAAAGCAGTCATAGCCGCTGCATTTAATTACAAACTACAAAAGCTTACTGAGCTGCCTACTTTGTGTCAGATGTAAGTTCTGAGCCCAGGAAACTTTAATTCGCATGGTTTCTCCCTGTGGCTTCTGCCTGTAAGGAGCTCACAGTACTGTCATTTTTGGAGAGGGGCACAGAACACAAAGCTAGCACACTTGCTTACCCTCAGGGATGATCCATTGCACTACTTTAGGCAAGACAAATGTGCCTTAGAACCCACCCAGTCCAGTAGCAGAATTCTGAAACAGCCAGGGTCAGGTAAAACACTTCTTAGAATTGGATCAAAATATTCTCCCAAAACAACTATAAAAACTTTGGGCCAAATTCTAGCCTGCAAAAGGGCAGCACTCACAAAACAGTTAAAGGTTACAGTATTCATATTTGTTAATTTAGTCATTAAGTTGTTTAATTCAGATAAATGATTTTATGCTAAATGAGGCACATAAAGTTAGATATGACAGCATTTTCCACAGAGCTAGGGTGTAATGGAGAGACAGAAATAAACAAGTCAATAAAACACAGGATGAAGGAATTCATAGAAAGAGGATCTAACCCAGCATGGGGGATTTGGGAGCCTGTTCCTACATGAAGCTAAGTTAACCAGTGCTAAGGTTTATCAGCTTACTATCTACAGTTAGGCACTATTTCTGGAAAATACTTTCTTCACAAATTTTTTATTATTTGTGTACATATCTTAATTTTTTTAAAAAAAATCTATGTAAGTACAAAAACATAAATGAATACTTAGTTCTGAGGAAAACTCATGATGTAATTATTTAATCCCTTAATGAGTACATTATCATTTTCCAAAACAGCTCTAGAGTTGAGAGTATAACGGGATCTCGACATGTGTATGTAACATGTGCCTCCAGCAGAGACCCCCACAGATGGACAGAATGCTTTCTGGAGAAAGACTTAAAAATGAAACAATGGTTTACTCTCCAAGATAGTACAAGTTCATGGGTAGGGCATGTTGTATGGCCAGAATCCTCCATAATGTGCCATCATTCTCAAATGCAAAGAATTAATATATATCTACAAAAAGTGACACTCTTAACAAAGGCCGATGAAGGATTTTGCCCCAGAGTTTAACTTATAAAATGTCATAACATCAAAAAATATAATCATTCATTCAACTGCCTTTCTTGTCTGTCTTCAAGAGCCCTGAAAATTGGGCTGCCACATATTGGTATTACTTGTATTGTTAACTTTATTCAAATATGAAACACCTGTATATGCTTTTGATCTATGCTATAGAAACAATGTTTGGTAAATGAAAGTAAATTACACCAAGCCAAAAAATGTGCTATTATAGTTTATAGCCTAAAGAGAGATACCATATGTTACTGAGAAAATACATAGAAATAAACACCAAAACCAGTATGCTACACATAATATAGTTGCAGCTATTTATGAATCTCTCTGAATTTTATAACTTCCTTAAAAACAGAAAACAAGTAAGGTCAAGCAGTATTTTTTTTTTTTTTTTTTTGAGACAGAGTCTCACTTTGTTGCCCGGGCTAGAGTGAGTGCCATGGCGTCAGCCTAGCTCACAGCAACCTCAGACTCCTGGGCTTAAGCGATCCTACTGCCTCAGCCTCCTCAGTAGTTGGGACTACAGGCATGCGCCACCATGCCCAGCTAATTTTTTCTATATATATTTTTAGTTGTCCAGATGATTTTTATTTCTATTTTTGGTAGAGACGGGGTCTCGCTCAGGCTGGTCTCAAACTCCTGACCTCGAGCGATCCACCCGCCTCGGCCTCCCAGAGGGCTAGGATTATAGGCATGAGCCACCGCGCCGGCCAAGCATTATTTTTTTAATGCAAATACTGCTCAGAGGAAACACATTGCTTATGGCATGTATCATTTTCTAACAGTATATTCTTCTGTCAGCCTTATTCAATATATTTAATAGTTCTGATGAGGTCTTCTCTCTATTCTCATAGCAACCCTCTGCAGGTAATCACCTGTTCATCTGAATTTTGTAGAAAAGGAAATTGAGGCTCAATGAGCCAACTAATTTGTGCAAAGTCACACAACTGTTAGGTGGCTGAAGTAGGATTGAAATCTGGGTCTCTGTGATGGGAAGCCCCATTATCTTTCTACTATGCTACATTTGCCCTTTCCAAAACAAGATCAAATTGTTCTGTCTTGTCCTTAGACACATTTGTATTCTTCACAATGAGTAGCACAGAATCTTATGTCTCTCATGGAATTCATGAAATTAATAATCATATTCACCATAGCTTTATCATTACTGATTACTTGACAGTTGTAAATGTGAACTATTTAAAAGTAACTATTGCACACTAAACATGTTTGTTTTGATAAAACTAGAAGGAATACAACTTTCTTTGTAGTTGCAATAGAGAACCCATCACAGCTGTCTAAAATGCATCAGAGATGTTCACCCTCGTAGCATAAGAAAGAGTTACAGGCAACTTTTCTCAAGTGAGCCAAATTCTAGTGAGAGCAGTTATTCTGTGTTGTTAATTTGGTGATCTCTATCTTGCTGTGCACCCAATCATGACATCCAGAATTGATCTGCTTTAATAATATTTTTAAAGGTTCTTAGGAAAAACACAAACATCCCCAGTAATACATTGGGCAAATATACATAGGTTCCTATGGCTTCATTTCCTCATCTCCAAAAAGTGGGTGAAACTCAGTATCTGTTCTGGGTGTTTCAGATCTATGAAATTAGTTTGATTTTCATCTGGAGGTCAATGATCTGACCCTCAGATATTCTACAGGTTTAATCTAAGTGGAACAAAAATAGAGCTGCTATGTTCCTGGCTCTTCTAAAGTACTCTTTGTGCCCTGACCATTTGATGTTCTGGTTCTCAACTATCTCCTCTAGATCTTGTTCACTGATAAAGGTGTCCTGGTATTACTTAGCTCCCAGGTATTGGTAAGAGAGGCACAGTATTTGTAACATTTCTTTAGATACCATCTATCGTCAATTACCCAAGCATAGATGTGAAAAGAATAAACCGTCTTGCTGGCCAATTTCTTTCCAGCTGGCGATCGTTTCGTCCTTCTTTTATGGGTGGCATTGTCATGGTTTGGATCTCATTTCAGGGCAGTAGGAACTGAATAGAACCCTGGGAATAATTCTTTTTCTGGTCTCCTTTTTTTCTTTTTATTTCTTCCTTAGGGATTTACTCCCATTGCACATGAGTCAGAACAGCTGCTACAGATGCCCAGAAATGAGAATCACTAGTTTGTCATCTTTATTCTAACATCATAGCATGTCCAAGGTGCAAACCACGGATTCTAACTTGCCTGTTTCCTGCTTTTTGGGTGGTGCTTTCTGAGAGCAGTACCTAAAGTCTCTAAGGTCATTCCAATACACCCTGCAGCTTCTAGGGTATGGCCTCCTCCCAGATATATTTGCAAGCAAAGGCCACAAGCTGGGAGAACCTCGGGCAGCCAACCACACCTATGTGTAAAAAAATTGTCAGTGTATACAAAGGTATGACTCTGAGGAAATAAAACATATTTGACTCATTTGCTAATCTCCATCCAGAATAGAGAACAATGTACAGATTACAGTTTTTCCATAAGCAAAACCATTCAATCACCCCGTTCTGGTATTTTTTAGAGCCAATTGTAGATTTTTTTTTTCTAATGGAATCAGCAGTGGTTGACTTGAGAATAGAGCATAGTGTTTAAGAATTCTGACTTTGATGTGGGAGGGGAAAAAAAAGAAAAAGAATTCTGACTCTAGGCAGGCGCAGTGGCACACATCTGTAATCCTAGCACTCTGGGAGGCTGAGGCAGGAGGATTGCTTGAGTTCAGGAGTTTGAGACCAGCCTGAGCAAAACCAAGACTCCAGTCTCTACTAAAAATAGAAAAAATTAGCCTGGCGTGGTGGCGTGTGCCTGTAGTCCCAGCTACTTGGGAGGCTGAGGCAGGAGGATCACTTGAGCCCAGGAGTTTAAAGTTGCTGTAAGCTAGGCTGACACTACGGCACTCTAGCCCTGGCAACAGAGCGAGACTGTGTCTCAAAAAAAAAAATGAATCCGGACTCTAGAACTTCTGGATGTAGAATCCCAGCACTACTACTTACTACTTATGTGACCGTGGTTGGGCAAGTTACTTAACCACTGTGCCTCAGTCCCTGGGATCTGAAATGGAAATGACAGTAATAGTACCTACATCATAGGGGTACTATGGAGCTGAATACTTTAAAGCACTTAGAATAGTTTTTGGCATATGGTAAACTCTATCTTAAAGTACATGTGTTACTTAATGATGGGGATACACACTAAGAAATGTTTCCGTAAGTGATTTGGTCACTGTTGGACCATCATAGAGTGTACTTACACAAACCTCAATGGTATAGGTTACTGAACACTTAGCCTAGATTTCAATAGGTGTAACCTATTGCTCCTAGATTACAAACCTGCACAGCATGTTACTACACTGAATATTGTAGGTAATTGTAACATAATTGCTAGTGGATAGGAATTTTTCAGCTCCATTATAATCTTATGGAACCACCATTGTATCGTGGTCTATTGTTGACTAAAACATTGTTATGCGGTGCATGACTGCATTTGTTAAATCTTAAGAAAATAAAACACAAGATTTTCCAGAACCCATAATAATGTCTGTCTTCTATTTTTGAAGATAAATGAATATGCCAGACACTTTATAGACATTATTTTCAAGCCTCACAACAAGATAGGTATTACTATCTCCTTTTTACTAATGAAGAAATGAAAGATAGGGGAATTTACTTTAGTAATTGTTGCTTGAGATCACATGACTGAGTTGGGAATTCTAACCCAATTGTGTCTAATTCCTTCCACTGCACAACATTGTTTACTAAAACACCTTATCCATTCATTGTTTTCATGATTCCACTCCAAATGTTCTATATTTGTAGCCACATCATTTTAGAACTAGTCTTTTATTTTATTATTATTTTTTTTGAGACAGAGTCTCACTCTGCTGCCGTGGCGTCAGCCTAGCTCACAGCAACCTCAAACTCCTGGGCTCAAGCGATCCTCCTGCCTCAACCTCCTGAGTAGCTAGGACTACAGGCATGTGCCACCATGCCTGGCTAATTTTTTCTATATATATTTTTAGTTGTCCATATAATTTCTTTCTGTTTTTAGTAGAGGTGGGGTCTCGCTCTTGCTCAGGCTGGTCTCGAACTCCTGAGCTCAAACGATCCACCAGCCTCGGCCTCCCAGAGTGCTGGGATTACAGGCGTAAGCCACCGCACCTGGCCTTATTTTATTTTATTTTTGAGACAGGGTCTCACTCTGTCACCCAGGCTAGAGTGCAGTGATGTCATCATGGCTCACAGCAACCTCAAACTCCTAGGCTCAAGTGATGCTCCTGCCTCAGCTTCCCGAGTAGCTGGGAATACAGGCACACACCACCATACCTGGCTAATTTTTCTATTTTTTAGTAGAGACGGGGTCTTGCTGTTGCTCAGGCTGTTCTCAAACTCCTGACTTCAAGCAATCCTCCCATCTTGGCCTCCCAAAGTGCTAGGATTACAGGTGTGAGCCACTGTGCCCAGTCAATTTTAGAACTAACCTTAACAGTCATTTTGCCCATCGCCTCTCTCCTTTCACAAATAAGTAAATTGACATCATTAGAAGTTCATGTCTGGGCACAGTGGCTCACACCTGTAATCCTAGCACTTTGGGAAGCCAAGGTGGGAGGATTCCTTGAGGCCAGGAGTTTGAGACCAGCCCGGGCAACATAGCAAGACCTTGTCTGTACAAAAAATAAAAAAATTAGCCAGGCACAGTGGTGTGCACCTGTAGTCCCAGCTACTCAAGAGGCTGAGACAAGAGGATAGCTTGAGCCCAGGAGTTTGAGGCTGCATTGAGCTATGAGGACACCACTGCACTATATCCTGGGCAACAGAGTGAGATTCTGTCTCAAAAACAAAACAAAACAAAACAAAAAATCTGTTAGATGGCTTTCCCAAGACTACTTAATTACTTAATGACTACTAAGTAGCCATTGAATGCCAACCAACTATTTGCTGGTAAGGGAAGAAATACACATTTATATTATTTATCACAGTGCCTTTCATGTAGTAAGCAATCAATACTACTAGCTCTTTTTATCATTGTACATGTATTCATTCATTCATTAACAAGTGTTTGTTAAGCATTTCTTACAAGTCAGGCACCTGGGAATAAAAAATGAACAAGATATGATGCCTTTTAAAGCTCACATTAACTGTCCAATACAGAAGCCACTAGCCACATGTGGCTACTGAGTACTTGAAATGTGGCCCGTCCAGATTGGGATGTGCTACAAGTATAAAAAGCACACTGGATTTTTAAGACTTTATAAAATAATAATAATAGTAAGATAAAATGCCTCATTAATAAATTTGTTAGTTTCATGTTGAAATGATAATATTTGGGATATATTGGGTTAAATAAAATTTATTAAAATTATTTTCCTGTGTTTTTTACTTTTTTAATGTGGCTACTAGAAAAGTTAAAATTATATGTGGCTTGTATTATATTTCTATTGGACAGCATTCCTTGAGATGGCAAGAAAGGTAAACGTAATCAAATATAACTGGTATAAAAAGAGTCAATAGAAAGTTCTGTGGGAACACAGAAGAATAGCTCTCTGGGGATTCAAGGAAGGCTTCCTAGAGGAATATTTGACTTGAATCCCAAAAGATGAGTAAGGATATTGTTAGATGAGTATTTCCCAGACAGAAAATGAGCAGGTAAAATGTTACATAAACATGAAAGAGTTACCAGCAAGTTGAAATGTGATAATTCGCTTGATTTTTCTCAAGTTTGGGATAGAGGACAGGGTGCTTGATAAGAAGTAGTAAGAGATGAAGTTGGAAAAATATATAGATTGAAACAAGATATGAAAAGCCAGGTAAGCCATGTATTATTAATTTTTTTTATAAAGAAGACTAATGTTATTTATTTGAGCTTTAGAAAGATAACTCTAGTGGCCATATGGAGATTGGACTGAAGAGGGAAAAAACTTGGTGTGGGAAAATAGGAACCAAAAGATAGAAGGTTTAGATGGCTGTAATTTAGGACAATGGTAATGGGATTGCAGAGGAGGACAGACCCACAAAAGTTATCCCAGAAGTAGAAATGACAAGAATTGGTAACTCACGTAGGAGAAGCAAAGACAAGAGAGGATTAAGAGAAACACTCCATTCTTTTTTCACTAGGTCATAGACTACAGAGTGAAAATTTTCTTTGTTCATTCAACAAATATTTATTGAAGGCCTTATGTGACAGGGAGTAAGCTTAATGGGCTCCCAGTGACAGTGTCTTAACGTTATATGATTACGTTTAAAACATTTACTGAGGATCAGAAAAGAATAAACAAATCCATACTTAATTCTTGGTTCATTAACAAAAGCTTTCTTAACAGAACCCTAAAAGGTTAAAAGTCTTGTGTGATGATGAGTGGGGTTTCTTCTCTAATAGCCAGTTAAAGCAGAAATCTGGTTCCTGAGGGGAGAGGTCGACCCACAGACCAATAATATAGAGACTGTTTAAAATATAAAGTTTAGGGGAGGATGTGAAGAAACAGGAACTCCTTCATAAACTGCTTGTAAATTAGTACATTGCACTTTGAAGAGCAATTCGCCAAGTCATAGTAAAATTGAAAACATGCATTCCATTGAACTCAGCTGTTGGACTCCTGTATCTCTGAACAGTGTGCTCTGCAAAGTAGGGGTCCAGCACCCCACGGCATGAGAAATATGAGTGCTTCTAATCACATGGTGTTTTGTTTTGGGTTTTGTTTAGTTTTGAGATGCTGTTTTTGTTGCCCAGGCTGGAGACTCAAACTCCTAGGCTAAAGCGATCCTCCTGCCTCAACCTCCTGAGTAGCTAGGACTACTGGAGCATGCCAATGTACCCACATTGTATTTTTTAAAAATATATTTGTCCAGAAATGAAGAACAAATTGAGCTTTACTAACATTTAGCATAAGGATCGAGGCTGGTGCCTTCATTCAATCTGTGTATTAGATATCATATGAATGCTGACAACTCCCAAATTGAAACATCCAGACTTATCCTCTCCCTTGAACTTTGCCTACTGAGTATCTTCACTTGGAAATATATGATTACATTGAAAAGATGAAAAGAATAGGAAGTCATATGTAAATTATTAATAAATGATGAATAAAAAGATGGCAATATGTGCATGTTATTTATTCTTATCAAGGTAAATGACAGAAATACATCTTGAGGTGCCATGAACATATCTTCCCTCACTGCTATTCCCTTTAGGTGCCATTCTGCTCCCTCCCTGACAAAGTGGGCTTCACCAGAGCCAAGTCACTGTCATTGATGCAAGAGAAAACAGCATGGGAGTGGGGAGTCAGATGTGGGATGGTTGAGGAGTGGGGCAGGCAGGGGCTTTAGGGCTAAGGAACTGGCCAGAGGCTGAACCCTGAGGCATGAAATTAGTGAAACAAAGAATCTAAAAAAAAGTTCTATGGCAAAGGGAGATGCAGTATGACGGGGAGTGGGAGAATTAAGGTCAGAAGCTACATTGGGATGGAGTTTTCCCTTTCTCACTCTTCTTTTCTTCAAAATCTCAACTTTGGAAGTTTCCAGTCCAGTCACACTTTCTTGGCCATAGGGGGAGTGGTGAAGGAGATGACGAAGGAGGACCTGGTGTGGAATAATACCATGGCAACAGCAGGATGGGCTTTTCCTTCCCTTGCTTGCTCTCTCTCACATCTCCTATCATTGGACCAGAATGAAAGGGGAAACTGAGTCGAAGTCCCGGGTCCCTGGCAGGAAGAGCAGCTCCCAGAAAGAATAACAAGGAGGGGTAAACTGCTCATCCACAGTGTAGCTGGGAGGAAATTTCCCATTCTGTACCCAACTTGGGAGAGGAGTACACAGAGGTCAGGCATTTCTAAGTCCAGGCTTGTCAGTAGTAACAAGACAAAAATTCTGTCAGTCAAAAATTATCCTTTCCATTTCTTTAAAGTAAAAAGTGTTTTATTTACTGTAGTCATCACCAAGATAAGTTATGTGTAATAAACTTTGAACAACGAAGAGGAAACATATTCAGCACCCTTGGTTTTCATTCTGGCTTTCCTAAGAAGATGCCCTGCATGCCTTATGCTTGACTCGCTAACACAATGTAGTTGTTGACACAGAACAGAGCTTGCAGAACTTTGAGTGGTAAAGAAAAGCTCTCAGTTACAGTAGGTACTAAAAATTATTGACAACCAGGACAGTATTATATTGGCCAGAAGAACTTGGAAGTTCAAGGCAAAATCTTAGAAGCTATAAAACTAAAGTGAGAAAGGGGAAGGGTCTAATAGTTGAAACACAAATGAAATGCATATTTCTGTCTGTCTCTGAAAGGAAAGTGGCAATTCAGGTTACACAGGCCTTGAAACACAGCATGATAAGGAAAAACACGAGGAAAGTACACAGAGAGTAAATAAAAATTAGTTATACTAGGGGGAGAGAATCAAGTTCTTTTAATCTGGTTGAGACGAAATTCTAGGGTCATTGATTATTCTGTATTTTCCAGAATATAGCCACAACTCATACTTAATAAAAACATCAAGGGGGGAAGGGAATGTCACTCTTGAAAATGGGAGTGGTTTCATATTATTCAAGAAAGTAAGAGGAATGTGGAAGTATCAGAAATAGACTTGATTATGAAAAGCCAGTGTGGTGTTGCTGGGGGATTCCTGAGAGAGCTGGCTGCCAGGAGGACTGCTGGCTAGAACAACGAGGACAAGGGGTAAGTAGGGAGGTGGATAGGAGTCGGAGGGTAAACCAACAGATTGTAGGGTCTCATTTTGGGCCTTGGTGGTCCAGAGAATAGACTTTGGACCCTAGGATGAGAGAGACTCCTCTCAATAACTAACTTTTCTGAGGTTGGTGCAATTAGCCTGAGTGTTAGTTGATCTGTTTACAATTGGGAGATATAGCTTTCTAGTGGCAGGATGCTCATGTGCCCTCTTCAATGCATTTCTTGTCCCAGGACTATGGCCCCTTGTGTGCTGAATTCCAAAAGTTGTTTGGATAAGCAGGGACTTCTAGCCGAAGGAGAGGCATTTTTCAAACAGCTCATGGTGAGGCCTGGGGAAATATTCCTGACCCACAGAAGAATATTTTTCTTGTACTAGACATTGCCAGAATTTGCTTTTCTGAAACTGCTTAAAAAATTTTATGTTACTTTTGAGATAGTTTTAGATTTACTAAAAGTTACAAAGATAGTCCAGAGAGTTCCCATATACCCTTCATCCAGCTTCCCCTAATGTTTACATCTTACATGATCATGGTGTGGTTGTCAAAACTAAGAAATTACCATTGGTGTAATACAATTAACTATGGACTTTATTCAGGTTTCATCCATGTTCTTCACTAATGTCCTTTTTCTGTTCAAGGATCCAATCCATGATTCCACATTGCATTTGGTAATCATGTTTCCTTAATCACTTCCAATCTTTGACAGTTTCTCAGTCTCTCCTGGTTTTTCAGGACTTTGACAGTTTTGAGGAGTGGTCAGATATTTTACAGAATGTCCTTCAGTTTGAGTTTTTTCTGATGTTTTTCTCGTGATTATACTAGAGTTGGGAAAAATTACCACAAAGGTGGATTACTTTAGTAAAGTGCCTTTTTTATCACATTATATCAGGGATACATGCTATCGACATGATTTATCACTATGATGTTAACCTTACCCACTTGGTTAAGATGGTACCTGCCAGTTTTCTTCACTGTGAAGTTCCTATTTTTCTGTCCCACACTCTGTTCTTTGGAAGCAAGTCACTAAATCCAGCCCATACTCAAGGGGAAAGAAATTAAGCTCTACCTCCTACAAATACTGTTTTAAAACTGTATCAACAGTTTAAAACTGTATCTACAAATACTGTTTTAAATTCTTCTGTATGGAAAATTTGCTCCTTTTCCTGAACTTACCTATCTATTTATTTTATTTATTCAATCATTTATTTATATCAGTATGGGCTCATATATATACTTTTTTTTGGTTTTTTTTTTGAGACAGAGTCTCACTCTGTTGCCCGGGCTAGAGTGCCGTGGCATCAGCCTAGCTCACAGCAACCTCAAACTCCTGGGCTCAAGCAATCCTCCTGCCTCAGCCTCCCGAGTAGCTGGGACTACAGGCATGTGCCACCATGCCCAGCTAATTTTTTCTACATATATTTTTAGTTGTCCAGCTAATTTCTTTCTAGTTTTTAGTAGAGATGGGGTCTCGCTCTTGCTCAGGCTGGTCTCAAATTCCTGAGCTCAAACGATCCGCCCGCCTCGGCCTCCCAGAGTGCTAGGATTACAGATGTGAGTCACCACGCCCAGCCTACTTTTTGTTCTTCGGTTTACAATAGAATACTATCACTTTTTATTTTGTTGTTCCAATTGTTTCAGCCTTAGCCATTGAGAGCTCTTTCAGGTTGTCTCCCATGTGTTTTTATTGGAGAATTGTATTTAGAAATGAATATTGGGAAGCTGGATGTGCTCTTTGCTACTAATGTGTCACTGCTTCTAGTCCTGCTCGGTGAACAGAGCAAGCAAATGTGTGTGTGTGTGTGTGTGTGTGTGTGCATACACACACACATATATACTGACCCCTGTATGCACTTACATCTATATTTATTTCTGTATCCACATAATAAACATAAGTTCATATAGACATCTCCAACTCTAATACAGCACCACAGGATTCATCCTAGCCCTCTTCCACTGATGAATTTGTAACTTCTTCCTCTGACAGAAACCTGACTTCCCTTATATACAATTTATTTACTTATTGGTTCTACCCTAGTGTACATGTCAAGTAGTTTCAGAATTGCTACCCCATACTAGCAGAGGATAGTGTTTATGTATAGTTCTTTTTCTTTAGCTCTAAAGCATTCGTTTAAAACATGGTTTTCTGAAGTGACTTAGATCAGCGCCCTAATACCCCCTACTTCCTTCAGTGAGGTTATATCACACATTTGTGGTATAATCAGATTTATCTGTCACTGTCCGCACTTCACCCTGAGATCCTCAGACATCCTGGTAGAGTTTTTAAAAATTTGCACGCAGAAAAGTTCACCATTTATCATGTGTATTCTATTAGTTTTGACAAGTGCATAAATCCTATGTCCACAGCCACAATATTATGCAGAATAGTTCCATCATCCTAGAAATTCCCCTGTGCAGTCCCTTTGTAGTCTGAACCTGCTTTTAAAATACTAGTTTCCCCTATTAATTGATTCAGTCACTTGAATTACACAGCTGTTCTCAGAGCCTAGGAGACATTTTGCTGGTTTCTCATATGTACTGAGTCGATAAGTGTGGGGTTCAGAGGGCAGCATTCTTTCTTATTTCTAAGATTTTGGAAGGCTCCTCTCTGCTGGTCACTGCCACTTCCATGTTGCATTAACTAAATAGCTCAGCCATAAAACTATAATGACCAAAAACTTGCTTCTAAAAGACTCATTTTGGACTGAACTATGGGACTATTCTATCCCTGTTGTTGATATCATCAGAGTAAGATATGAAAAACCACATTGGAAAACAAATATATTTAATCTATTATTTACAGTTGGTGAGGACTTTATGTTCATGTAATGATTAATTCCCAGAGCAGTCTGTAAGGGTGTTATTTGTTCAGGACATCAGACTCTGGCCTTCAAATGTCAAAAATGGTTCACTCAGTTTAGATACCTGTCTACGGTGGCCCCTTGACCTTTCTTGGCCTGTCTGAAATCCTTCTACACTCTTTTAAGCATGTAGTGAAAGCTACAGACCTTTCCCCAGAAAAATACATAAGCATACATTCAACTAAAATGCTGTACATAATTGGAAAAGTCTCATGAACCCTCTCCCTCCACCTGAAAATGAGGGACAATGCTGTACCCTCTAGGGGTCCATGGACTCCAAGTTAAGGACCTTGATCTAAACACTAATATGGCAAGTTGATGAACATAATAAAATATTTGTTGATAATTAATGTGCATATTCAATTTAATTCAATGAATTAAATGTACACAAGTACATTGTGATGGTTAATCTTATGTGTTAACTTGATTAGGTTATGGTGCCCAGTTGTTTGGTCAAAACACCAATTTAGATGTTCTGTAAAGGTATTTTTAAGCTGTGATTAACATTTAAATCAGTAAAGCAGATTAGCCTTCCTAATGTGGATGGGCCTCATCCAATCACTTGAAGGCCTTAAGAGCAAAGGCTAGGTTTCCTGAAGAAGAAGGAATTCTCCTCAAACTGCAATATAGAAACCCTGCCTGAATTTTCAACCTGCTATCCTGCAGAATTCAGATTCAAGACTGCAACATCAGCTCTTACCTGACTTTGTAAGAGTTGCCCTACAGATTTCAGACTTGCCAGCTCCCACAATTGCATGAGATGATTCCTTAAAATAAGGAATAAATAAAATAAAATAAATAAACAAATACAGTTGATCCTTACACAAAATGGTTTTGAACCGTGTGGGTCCACTAATATGTGGATTTTTTCAACCAAACATGGATCTAAAATATATTATTTTTAGGATGTGAAACCTGCATATAAGGAAGGCCAGCTTTTCATACATATGTGAGTTCCTCAGGGCTGACTGTGGGACTTGAATATGCAAGGATTTTGGTTTACATCAGGGGTGGGAGGGGGGTAGTCCTGTAACAAATCCCCTGAATATACCAAGTGGCAACTCTGTGTGTGTATGTGTGTGTCTGTATATATATATAGATAGATAGATAGATAGTGTGTGCGTATATATGTGTACACACACACACACACACACACACACAATCTTCTATTGGTTCTGTTTCTCCAGAGAACCCTGACTTTAATGCATACAACAAACTACAGCAAATACACAGTGAGTCCCATAGAAATATCTAGTTCTCATCTCACTATTAAAAACGGTAAAAAAAAAAAACAAAAAAAAACCTCTTACATAGTGTTCATCTTAGTTTGCTTGTACTGCTATAGCAAAATATCTAAGATTTGGTAATTTATAAATAATGTAAATTTATTTCTCACAGTTATGGAGGCTGGGAAGTCCAAGATCAAAGTATTGGCAGATTTTGTGTCTAGTGGGGGCTGCTTTCTGCTTCCAAGATGGTGCCTTGTTGCTGTGTCCTCTCATTGAAGAAAGCAGAAGGGCAAAACAACAGAGTCTAATTGGTTCCCGCCAGCCCCTTTGTAAGGCATTTGATCCAGCTCTGGCAAGATGAAACAGGAAATCTGTTTGGGGGTTGGGGGTGCAAGGAAGAGTATTCTGAGGAAGATTTTCCTTTCCGAAAAAAAAGAGAGAGCTAAAAAAAAGACAAAGTCCTTTTAGTCTCTTCCTCTTTCTTGCTGCCTGGGATGCTGGTGTGTATGGACTTGATTGTTGGAGTCTGAGGTATGGCAGAGCAGAGAGGTGGGAGGAGCCCAGGTTCTTGATGTGGTTAAACTGCTGAACCAGTCTTGAAACTGACTACCTCTAGATATGCAATAATTGAGACTGTTTTTATTGTTTAAAACAGTTGGGGATTCTGTTATTTACAGCTCAAAGCATCCTAACAGATAGGATTAAAACATGATAGGAAGGGGATCCATATTAAACATTCTGCCCCTCCCTGAAACGCACCAAATGGTGCAAGTTTAGAGAAGTGTGGGGTGTTTAAAAAGAAACGTAAGTTACTATTTAAAATACTATCCATATTCAATAATAAAGAACAGAAGAAAAATGTTCATGAGTACTTTACACCCATGGTCCCCAATCTCTGGGCCACAGCCCAGTAGCAGTCCTTGGCCTGTTAGGAAATGGGCTGTGCATCACCACCTGAGCTCCACACCACCCTCCCCCCACCCATAACACCCCACCCCAAACCCTGTCCATGGAAGAATTGTCTTCCATGAAACCAGTCCCTGGTGCCAGAAAGGTTAGGGACCACTGCTTTACCCTAAGGAAAATTTAACAAGGCTAGTAATTCAATAAAACAAAAGCTCAAATATCAGAAAAAACTACAACAGGAGATGGAAAGGGAGATTGCAGAGTTAGGATTCAAGGACTGGGCAAGGCGTGGTGGCTCACACCTGTAATTCTAGCACTTTGGGAGGCCAAGGCGGGAAGATCACTTGAGGTCAGGAGTTCGAGAATCAAGGACCAAAATAACACTAACTGTCAGATAATAAATTAATATGAAATAGCAAGAAACAGAATGGACACCAATTGAAATGAGATTTCCAACACAAAAGCAAGCCTGGTTAATCACTGTAATGGCAGAGGAAAAGAAGAACAAGGTTAAATCAATTAGTGAGAAGTTAGTCATAGTAGAGGACAAACATTATACAACATGGACTAACTACTGTTTCTGAAAGAGCAATCCTAAAAAACTGCAGCAGAAAAAAAAGGTATTAAAGGAAACTGAATCTGCAAATTAAAGGGGCCATTTTGTTCCAGAAAAAGAGTGATTGAGCTAAGATGAGACATGTCAAATTAAGCTGAATTTTGAGGATTAAAGAATGTTCTTCAGGCATCCACACAGAAAAAAAAGGTCATCTATAAAGAGAGTAAATTGGATGATCCTCTGACACCTTTTCAGCAATATTCAATGTCAGAAGATAACAGCAATAATCAAGAAAGTTAAAATGTGATACAAAAATACTTCAAGTTGTTCCCATATAAAGCAAGCATATTTACATCCCTAAGCATTGAAGAACTCAGGAACAAGATCACCGAGAAGTCCTAGGACAAAGCTGCTCTCAATAAAATCCATATATTCATGAGATTTAAGTATAGAGAAAGTAAGGGAAAAGATTGGTGGTAAATAATGAATATATTTAAATATAGAATTAAACAGCTGTGATATAGAGCATGGTCTGCAATGGTATTTTTTTTTTTTTTTTTTTTTTTTTTTGAGACAGAGTCTCGCTTTGTTGCCCGGGCTAGAGTGAGTGCCGTGGCGTCAGCCTAGCTCACAGCAACCTCAAACTCCTGGGCTTAAGGGATCCTACTGCCTCAGCCTCCCGAGTAGCTGGGACTACAGGCATGCCCAGCTAATTTTTTCTATATGTATTTTTTAGTTGGCCAGATAATTTCTTTCTATTTTTAGTAGAGACGGGGTCTTGCTCTTGCTCAGGCTGGTTTCGAACTCCTGAGCTCAAACAATCCACCCGCCTCGGCCTCTCAGAGTGCTAGGATTACAGGCGTGAGCCACCGCGCCTGGCCCATGCAATGGTATTCACCAAATATTTTTGATGGTTGCTCTTGAATGGTAGGATTTTGATTATATTTTTACTTTTTCATTAATATGTTGCTCTGTTGCTTGAATGCTTATCTAAGAATATACTATATTTCCATCTTCACAAATACAATAGTAATTATAAAAATAAATCTGGGTATAGCTTAAATAAATTATTTCTAGGGCTAGGGTGCAGTGGCTCATGCCTGTAATCCCAGCATTCTGGGAGGCTGAGTCAGGAGGATCGCTTGAAGTCAGGAGTTTGAGACCAGCCTGAGTAAGAGCAAAACCTCATCTCTACTAAAAATAGAAAAAATTAGTCAGGTATGGTGGCACATGCTTGTGGTCCCAGCTACTTGGGAGGCTGAGGCAGGAGGATCACTGGAGCCCAGGAGTTTGAGGTTACAGTGAGCTATGATGACACCACTGCACTCTTATCTGTGGCAACAGAGCAAGACTCTGTCTCTAAATAAATAAATAAATAAATTCTAGAAATTTTAGGAGAGGGAAAACTTTCTCTTGGCTTGATTTTTGTCTTTTAAATACTTAGTACCTTGTTTACAAGAGTTTATTTTTGTATGTAATACTTTTGTATTCTTATAACCCAGAAAGGTAGAATTACTCAAACACAAAGAAGAGTCTATCATTTTCTTGGCCTTCAGTTGCATAAATAAAGGTCTTCTCAAGCTCTTTGAACAAATAAAAGAGGAGGGAATACTTCTCAACTTATTCTATGAGGCCAGTATTACTCTGATACCAAAACCAGACAAAAACATGAGAAGGAAAAAGAAAAAACTACAGATCAATATTCCTTAAAAATATAGTCACAAAAATCTTCAACAAAATACTAGAGGATATTTTTGCATATGCAAACCAAATTCAGCATCATATATAAAGGAATGCACCCTAACCAAGTGGGATTTATCCCAAGAATGTGAAGTTAGTTTAATATACAAAATCAACCAATGTAATAAACTATATTGACAACATAAAAATTTTTTAAAAAACTGTATGATCATCTCAATATTTCTGTTAAAAACATTCCACAAACTAGGAATTGAAAGAAAGTTCTTCAATTTGATAATGGGCATCCACAAAAAACCACAGCTAACATCATAATTAATGATGAAAGACTTAAAAGATTTTCCTATAAGATCAGGAACAAGATGAGGATGTTTGTTTCTGCCACTTGTATTCAACATTGTACAAGAGAGTTACAGTAAGGGCAATTAGGCAAGAAACACACATCCGGATTGAAAAAGAAGAAGTAAAACTACGTCTACTTGCAAATGACATATTCTTACATAAAGAATATCCTAAGGAATCCATTAAAAACCATTAAAACTAACAAATGAATTAGTTTGTCAAGGTTGCAGGATACTGGATCAATATACAAGTATCAACTGTATTGCTATTCACCAGCAATAAAAAGTCAGAAAATAAAATAAATTTCATTTATAATAACATCAAGAAATTTAATACTTAGAAATAAATTTAACACAATTTATTTAAAATTTTGAAAGAAATTAAAGAAAATTTAAATAAATACAAAGACAGCTAATACTGGGTTTTTTTGTAAATTTTTTAAAAATTATTTTTGGAGACAAAGTCTTGCTGTGTTTCCCAGGCTGGCCTTGAACTCCTGGGCTCAAGAGATCTTTCCACCTCAGCTTCCCAAGTATCTGGGACCACAGGTATGTGTATCCATGCCCAGTAGGAAGACATAATATTGTTAAGATGGCAATAGTCTCCAAATTAATCTACAGATTCAGTGCAATTCCTATCAAAATCCCAGCTGCTTTTCTTTTGCAGAAATTGGCAAGCTGATCAAAAATGTACATGGAATAGCAAGAGACCCAGAATAGCAAAAGCAATTTTGAGAAAGATCAAAGGTGAAGGACACCACCCCCCTTTTTTTAAGAGACAGGATCTCACTCCATCACCCAGGCTGGAGTTCAGTGGTGCAATCATAGCTCACTGTCACCTCAAATTCCTGAGCTCAAGAGATCATCCCACCTCAGCCTCCCAACTAGCTAGGACTACAGACATGCACCACCACACTCGGCTAATTTTTTTTTTTTTCATTTTTTGTAGCGATGTGGGTCTCATCATGTTGCTCAGGCTGGTCTCAGACCCCTGACCTCAAGCAATCCTGCTGCCTCGCCTCCCAAAGTGCTGGGATTACAGGTATTAGCCACTGCACCTAGCCATACTTTTTGATTTTAAAATGTACTACAAAGCCTGGTAAGCAAGACAGTATGGTACTAGCATAAGGATAGAAATATTGATGAATGGAATTGAGTTGAGAGTCCAGAAATAAAACCATACATTTATAGTCATTTGATTTTTGACATGGGTGCCAAAACAATTCAATGGGAAAAAGAATAATCTTTTCAACAAATGATGCTGAGACAACTGCATATGTACATGCAAAAGAGTGAATTTGGACCCCTTACCTCATACCACACACAAAAATAAACTTAAAATGGATCAAAGACCTAAATATAAGAGCAAAAACTATAAAACTCTTAGAAGAAAACATAGTTGTGAGTTTTTGTTACCTTGGAATTAGGCAATGCTTTCTTAGATGTGCCACCAACATCACAAGTAACCAAAGAAAAAATAGATTGAACCTCATTAAAATTAAAAATGTTCATGCTTAACATCAAGAAAGTGAAACAACAAACCACAGAATGGGAGAAAATATTTACAAATCATATATCATTTAAGAGACTAGTATTCGGAATATATAAAGGACACTTTCAACTAAACAATAAAAAACAACTCAATTAAAATATGGGCAAAGAATTTGAATAGACATTTCTCCAGAGAAGTTACACAAATGGCTAATAAGCACATGAAAAGATGTTCAGCATCATTAGCCATTAGGGAAAAGCAAATCAAAACACATTGACACACAACTTCACTTTCACTAGAATGGTTAAAATTCAGACAAGTGTCTGTAAAATTCAGATAGACAAATGTCAATGATGTGGAGTGGAACCCCCATGTATTACTGTTAAGGATGTAAAATGGTGCAGCTACTTTGGAAAACAGGGGGCAGTTCCTCAAAATCCTAAACATAGAATTACCATAATTCCACTCCTAGGAATATACCCTGAAGAATTGAAAATATAGTTCCATATATAAACTTGTACATGATATTCATAGCAGCACTGTTCATAGTAGCCCAAAAGTGGAAACAACCTCAATATTGATGAATGGATAACTACATCATGGTATATTTATACAACAGAATATTATTCAGCCATAAAAAGAAATAAGGTACTGACACATGTCTACAACATAAATGAGCCTCAAAAACATTATGCTAAGTGCAAGAAACCAGACACATAAAGCTGCATATTAGTCCATTTATATGAAATGTTAAGAATAGGCAAATTCATAGACACAGAAAGTGGATTGGTAGTTACCAGGAGTTGGGATGAGGGGAGAATAGAGAGTAACTGATAAAAACATTCTAGAATTATATAGTGGTGATGTTTGCACAAGTTTATGAATATACTAACAATCACTGAATTCTAATCTTTAAAAGCATGAATTTTAGGGCATACAAATTACATCTCAATAAAAAGGAAAAGGAATGAGGGAGTGTGAGGGCCTTTCTATTACCCTGTTTGGGCTGCTCTTCTGAGTCATACTAGGATTAACCGAGAAAGAAAATAGCTATGATATTATGGTCCCTTTCCTTCCCAAATAGAAAATGCCACAAGAGAAAGCTGACAGAAAGGACAAGAGTATCCAGCAGAAGTAAACACCCCTTGAAGAAGAAAGTTGGAGTCTTATCTTCAGAAGTTTTAATCATTCCTGTAGGAGATACACAAAGAAAAACAGAACAGCACCCTTTTCCTCAGCAATCTGCCTCAGCTGTCTTGGTTGCAAGACAATAACAGTTATGGGACAGCTCGAGTAAGGACACCTGTAAAAACAAAAATGTCAATCATGTGGAAAAGCCTATAGGAGCTCAGGAAAAGACGAAGAGCCATGTTGCTTAGCAGTGGACAGTTCTAGCTTTAACTTCTCAAATTCATCTTTTTTTCTTCTCACACCCCGATTTCCTTTTCTTTCCACCATCGCCTCTTCTACTTTAATTTGCTAGAGCTATTATTTGGGACTTGGCTTGTTAGAGTTTGGGGGCAGGCCTGTGAGCCAAGCTAAGGCACTGTATACCTCCTCCCTAGAATTTCAATCTCCAGCACAAAGATAATCAAGCGATTGATTATCAAGTTTCTCTTCTGCCTGCATAGCTGCATCTTGACCAGACCATTCCATTTAACATAAATCCACTCTATTTGGTACTTAACTTGTATTCATATAACTTAAAAGTCATGCAAAAATGATACCTCCTAGAATGCAAGGAGGGTTCTTCCCCACCCAAAGCAAGCTCTTTCTCTATCCTAGATGGCAGAAGGTGCTCACAACATATAAAAAAATTTTCCTATATTTACATGGTTTGTTAGGTTCAGTTCTTAGCAAGCAAACCCCTACCTCAGCTAATGCAAAGCGTTTCATGCCATCCCTCTGAACAGGATGTGGGCCAGGCTGTGTATTGGTTGTTCTTCAGTCAGAGCCTGGCTCCAATTAAATGTGGCTGTGGGGTATAGGGTAAGGTGATCACATGATACAAATCAAAGTTGCTTGGTCAACATGGGCCATGGATAGGGCCGAGAAAACAGGTCAAGTATTTTGACAGCTCTCTCTGATATCCAATATCAAGTCACAACTTCAACATGAAGCGTGGTATAGCACACACACACACAAAACAGTAGTCTAAAGAGTTGGCATAGGGCTCCTCACCTTCCATAAACAGTGGTGCAAGAGGCAACCCAAGTTCCTCCTTGGGGTTTTTGCTTCTACTGAGTAGCACTGTATTATGTGCCACAGGCCACAGAAAGAGCCAGTGTCCAGAAATTAAAGCAGAGCATGGGAAAGGACGGAAATAGTGATGGGGTTTTAGAGGTGTTTGGTCATTAAATAAGACTGAGGTGGCTGGTTTTCTAGCACTAGGAATGTAGCCTTCATTTGGTCCTTTGAGTTTTCTTTGTGCAGGCAGGAAGAAAAAAGCAAGTGAGATGAATTATTAAGTGGACAGCTCTGGTTTAAACAGGGCATTATTTGACATTATTTTGCATTTTATTTTGTTGTGTTTTGTTTTTAAGTTTGAACAAAAATGACAAGTTAACAGACAAGAGCCAAAGGGCGGAAAAGGTTTTGCAATTTCTTACCTCCACTTTCAGCAGGACTTTTGGTTTTGTGAGCTTTTTTATTTGTTTGTTTTATTTTGTTTTGAATCTTTGCCTAATTACTATTATATGTCTGAAGTGCCTTTCTCTGTGACCTGAAATAATACCTTCCTTAGCCAACTCCAACTCTGCTTTTGAGGAAAGTTTTTCACTTTTTAAAATATTTGTGTCTTTCTTCATTAAGAAATGACTCTTAATAACCCCACTATGCCATTATTTTTTACGTATTAAAAGTTTAAGTGGCAGATTTAACTCACTTTCTACTACACTACCATGCCTTTTGTTGAACATCTAAACACAAGCTTTCTGTCTGGCTGTCTTCCAAGGTAACTCATACAAGTTTAGGGTGTTAGATCTGAGTCCCTGAACCTGGAGGCTGTGATCTCTTGAGTGCTGTCAAAGATCCTAGGGCCAAATGGTCAATATTAAAGTGGTAGCTAAAGTTGACCTAGCCTCTTCCATAGTCAGAAATGCCAGAGACAGGTATTAGGAACCCAGATGCAGAGCAAGAGAAGTGAGGAGAATCAGCAAAGGGGACAGTAAGACGTAGTAATGGTTTCCAATTTTGTGTATGCCTACAGAGATTCTAATCCATAGATCCAGGTTGAGGCAAGTTATCTGCATCATTAAGGCCAGAAGTAGTTCCAATTTGAGAATCCCCAGGAAGGGTGTCAGTGAAACTAGAAGGTATCTAGTGATGAATTCACCATAAATAAGAAGGATGAGGGGCTATCTGTGGGATTTGGCCTGCTCTACTCCCAGCCCAACTTGATATACCTAGATTTTGATCCATATAAATGGGCAAAAGTTCAGAGAACAGGTTGAGGGTGTAGAGCATCTTGCTTATGACTGAGGCTTCCAAAGGGCAGAATGTATTAGGGAGGTTGCAGAGGGATATGATACTGGGTCAGATAACTAGAAGATGATCAGGGCCATATCATTTAGTATGTCTCATCTTAACAACAACAACAACAACAACAAATTCTCTTGACCCCGCTTCTCCCTGCAAATGCTGCTTTATTTCTCAGTTCCACTTTATTGCAAAGTTTCTCAAAAGAGTTGTCTATTCTATTTTATTTGCAATCCTCCAATTCCCTCTTAAATGCACCCTAATCAAGCTTTTGTCTCAAGAACTTTGGCAAAGTCATCAACCTTTGCATTTCCAAATCCAGTGATTTTTCTCAGTTTCATCTTATTAACCACTCAACTGTGTTGGACACAGTTGACCACTTCCTCTTTCTTGAAATATTTCTTGTCTTGGCTTCCAGGACATCACATCCTTTTGATTTTTCTTTCAGCTCATAGACCACTCCCTCAGAGGAACCATGGTTGATTCCTCCCCTACGTTTGTTGGAGTCTACCAGGGCTCAATGCCCAGACCTCTTCTCTATCAACCTTCCCTCCCCAGATTATTTTATCCAGTCACCCACTTTAAATGACATCTTTATGCTCTTGACTTGTGAAATTCCTATCTCTACCCTGACCTCTACCCCTACACCCAAGTCAAGGACTTTTCCAACCCCTCCTTGATAACTCTACGTGGAGAGCATAAAGCACTTCAAGTTCATGTGTACAATACTGTTTTTCTTCTCCCAAACCTACTCCTATAGTTTTTCTTATTTTAATAAATGGCAACTCCATTCTGTCAGTTGCCCAAGTCAAAAAAATTTTCCTGGGTTCCTTTTTTTTTTCCCCCTCATACCTCACATCCAATTCCTTGGAAATCCTATTGCATCTACCTTTAAAATATTACTTGAGTCTGACCACTTCTTATCACCACCACTTCTGCTGCCCTGGTCCAAGCCACCATAGTTCTCACCTGAATTATTAATAGCCTCTTCCCTTACCTTCCTGCTTTGACACCCCTGCCCTCCTGCATATATTGTTAAGACTAAAGCCAAAATGATCCTTTTAAAACATAATTCAGATCATGTGACTCTTCAATCACCCCCCACCACTGCCCACATTTCTCATCAGTGAGAAAAGGATACATTTTCAATCCTTGGCTTTGGATAAAATTGGGGATTTCTTCGGCAACAATTGAAATTAAGAAATCTGTAATAAAATAAAATTCTAAACTTAAAAAAAAAGAAATCTGTATTCATTTCCAATTGCTGCTGTAACAAATTACCACAAACTTAATGACTTAACACATGATTCCCTTACAGTTTTGGATGTCAGAAGTCTAGAATCAAGGTGTCAGCAGGGCTCTGTTTCTTCTGGAGGTTTCAAGGAAGAATACTACATCCTGGCCTTTTTTAGCATCTAGAGGCTGCTGCATTCCTTGACTCATGGCCCATTCCTTGCATAACTCCAACCTCTTGTTTCCACTTTCACGTCTCCCACTACCATTCACTCTGACCTGCTTCCCTCTTAGGAGGACACTTGTGATTACATGGGACCCATCCAGATAATACAAGATCATTTCTCCATTTCAAGATCCTTAATTTCATCACATCCACAAAGTTCCTTTTGCCATATCAGGTAACATTCACTGGTTCTTAAGGGATAGACTGACACTAGTCAGTCTACCACAATCTCGTTTCTCACGTGGTTCACAGAAATAAATGTTGATGGATTATAGACCCATATAACTGTCAAAGAATAAAATTTAGGAGAATATATTTATAATCTTGGAGGTAAAAAAGTCCTCCTTAAACAAGTTTCAAAAATTAAAGTCAGAGTGACATCAGCAAAAACAACAAAGTAGAAAAATCCAAAATTCTGCACCTCCACAAAAGCAGTAAATTGGCAAAAGCTATCAAAACTAACTTTTTCAGCACTCTAGAAACTAATCAAAAGTTTACAATAACCAAGTGTGATAGTTACTATTAGATGTCAACTTGACTGGATTGAGAGATGCCTAGATGGCTAGGGAAGCATTGTTTCTGGGTGTGTCTGAGAGGGTGTTTCCAGAGGAGACTGATGTGCAAGTCAGTGGACTGAGAGAAGAAGCCCCACCTTCAATGTGAGTGGGCACCTTCCAATGGGTTGGGGTCCCTACTAGGACAAAGCAGGCAGAGAAGGGGTATACTCAGCTAGCTGTTGCTTCCTCTCTCTCTCCCTTCTGGAGTAGGATGCCTTTTTTTCTTCCTGCCTTGGATGTTAAACTCCAGGTTCTTTAACTTTTGGACTCTGGGACCTGCACCAGTGGCCTCCCTGAGCCATGCTACCGGCTTGCTTCCGTGGGAGCTACACCACCAGCTTCTCTGATTCTCCAGCTTGCAGATGGCCTGTCATGGAACTTGCCTTTTTTGATCATGTGAGCCAATTCCCCCCGATAAATCCCCTTTCATTTATATATCCTATTGGTTCTGTTCCTCTGAAGAATGCTGATATACCAGGCAAATGCTTAATCAAGAAAAATAGCTAAATCTTGGCAAGAGAGCTTTGTGGCATTTTAACTTACTCACTTCCCATCCTCCTCCATCCCCCTTTCTCCAGTTTAACAACTGTTTTCCAGACAAGAGCCTGCCCTGCATTCTTAGTATAGCTTCCTAGTGTTAGAGGAAACAGAACAGACCATATTCTCAAAGAATTGTGGTTGTTTGTTTTTTGTGGGGTGGTGGTTCCCCAAAGGATCAGATCAAGGGGCTTGCCATTATTTCACCTAACTTGGATCTCTTCCAAGGCTGAGGCAGCTACAGGGTGGTGGTAGGGGGGACATTTCTCCAACACATTGGGGCAGTTGAGGCAAGCAATAGCAAAATCAAAAAACTTCTGGGGAAAGACTGAAATGAAATGCTTTGGGGAATAAGGCCTTTGAGAAGTTCCTACATAGTCCTGGGACTCTAGAAGGCTGAGCATATGCCCAGGGCTGATGCATGCTCAGAAAAGGCCTGAGAAAACCCTGAGCTCATCTCAGGCTCTGCTCAAGCACAAAGCAAAGGTTAAGGCAGAGTTGTTAAACTGTCTGCCTGAGTGTTGAAGGTGTGTCCCAACATGTATACAGACAACCTTGACAAACTGGGAGATGTTCTTGTTGTTGTTGTTCCAGGCATTTAAGGAAATCTCTATGAAATCATTGAGAAATGGATTCATTGATAATGATTTTCATGATTTGTCAATTAAATCTTGACTAACCTCTGTCATATCATCATGACCACTAAGCCAATGAAACAGAAACTGCAGTGGCCCCATGTAGCCAATAAGAAAAAAAAATTAGTTCTGAAAATCCAGCATAATGATCCTTCAGAATGAAGGATATGTGTTCATTGCAGCATTATTCACAATAGCCAAGATGCAGAAGCAATCTAAATGTCCGTCAAAGGATGAATGAAGAAAATGTGGTAAATACATACAATGGAATACCATTCAGTCTTTAAAAAAAAAAAAAGGGAAAAATCCTTTCAGATTCTACAACATGAATGAACCTTGAGAACATTATGTTACGTGAAATAAACCAGTCACAAAAGGACAAATACTTCATGATTCCACTTGTATGAGGTATTTAAAGTAATAAAACTTCTAGAGACAGAAAGTAGAATAGAGGTTGGGGGAGGGAAAAATGGAGAGTTTTTGGTCAAAGGGTATAGAGTTTCAGTCATGCAAGATGAAAAAGTTCTAGGAATCTATTGTACAACAATATACATATAGTTGACAATATTGTAATGTGCACTAAAAAATTGTTAGGGCAATATTATTTATGTGATGTGTTTTTTTTTTACCACATACACACACAAAATAAACTACCAAAAAAAAAAAATGAAGAAAAAAATTAAGATTTTTCCCAGATAAAAAAAACTGAGAAGGTTTGTTTCTAGTACAACTTCCCTATAAAAAATGCTAAAAGGAGTCTTTCAGGCTGAAATGAAAGAATGTGAGACAGTAACTCAAATCCACAGAAAGAAAGATGCTGGTAAAGTTAACTACATAGCTAAATATAAAAGTCAGTCTTAATGCAGTTTTAGTTTGTAACTTATCTTTTCTTCCTATTTGATTTAAAAGGCAACTACATAAAACAATGTAAAAATAAATAAATAAATAAACCTATGCTGATAAGTACACAATGTGTAAAAATGTAATTTGAGACAACAACAACTTAGGGGAAAAGGAGCTATACAGGAACAATATTTTGCGTACTACTGAGATTAAGTTGGTATGAATTTGAACTATCTTGTTATAATTAAGATGTTAATTGTAATTCCCAGGGCAACCACTAAGAAACTTAAAAATATATAGCAAAAGGAACAAGAAAGGAACAAAAATGGTATGTTAGAAAATATCTGTTTAACAAAAAAGAAAGCAGTAATGAAGGAATTGATGAACAAAATACAAATAGAAAACAAATAGTCAAATTTCAAAAGTAAGTATAGTACTATATATATAAGTCTTGTATCCAGAATATATAAAGAATGACCATAAATCAATAAAAAAATAGGAAACCTGATATGAAAAATGGAAAAGAGACTTGACCAGGCACTTCACAAAAGAAGATATCCAAACAGCTAATAAACATTTGAAAAAGTACACAGTTATTAGAGAAATAGAAAATAAAATCACACTACAATACTATTCTACACCTATAAGAATGACTAAAATTAAAAAATAGTGTCAATGCAATTAGACCTCTCAAAACACTGCTGGTGGAAACATATGTTGTTACAACCAATTTTAGTCCTTGATATAGGAAATGAAGACACATGCATATCAGAAGACCTGTAACAAAATGTGCACAGAGGCATTATTCGTTATAGCCCAGCCTGGCCATTACCCAAAGCTATCAATAGTAGAATAAATAAATAAATTGTAGTATATTAAGATCAAAGCCATAATGAGACCCATTCACACCCACTAGGATGGCTATAATCAAAAAAGCAGACATAAACGAGTGTTGGTAAGGATGTGGAGAAATTGGAACCCTCATGCACTGCTAGAGAGAATGTAAAATGGCACAGGGGCTTTGGAAAATAGTCAATTCCTCAAAGATTAAATACCTCAAAGATTAAATAGTTACCATATGACTCAGCTAGTATACAATGTTCATGAAAGCATTTTTCATAATACTCAAAAGGTGAAAACAACTCAAATGTTCATCAACTGATATGTAAATAAACAAACTGTGATATATCAGTATAATGGCATAGTATTCAGCCACGAGAAAAGAATGGAGTGTTGATACATGCTACAACATGCATGAACCCAGAAAACATTATGCTAAATGAAAGCAGCCAGACACAAAAGCCACATATTATATGATTCCATTTATATGAAATGTACAGAGTAGGCAAATCCATAGAGACCAAAAGTAGATAAGTGGTTGCCAGGGTGTTGGGGGTGGGTTCAGGGATGAAGAATGGCTGCTAATGGATACAGCGTTTCTGTTAAGGGTGAGAAAAATGTTCTGAAATAGACAGTAGTGATTGCTGAACAAAAACTCGTGAACATCCTGGTACTGGCTATAGAAGTGAGCAAACTAAATCCCTATTCTTATTGCACTCATGGTCTGGTGTCAGGTAGGTGAGGGGGAAGGAGGCAGAAAATAAATGAGTAAGCAAGAAGATAAAGATAATTAAGAGGTTAGAGAGTGAAAGGGGTGAGAAGTTATTTAGGTAAGATGTCTTCCGAAAGAAAAAAAAAGATAAGGTGGACAGAGAAGGCCATTCTGATTCTGAGGAGATGATAAATAAAGACTGGGCTGAAGGGAGACAGCAACTCATGTGATTCACCTGGAAATATATGTGGCAGAGGGAACAGGAAGCATGAATGCCCTGAGGTGGAAACTAGCTTACTGTATTGAAAACAAGCAGGACCAGTGTGTCTGGAGTGGGGTGAGCAGGGAAAGAATAGGAGGGGGCAAAGTAGGAGAGGCAATCAGAAGCCAGATCATGTAGGATGATGACAAGTCATTTGAGGTTAGAGATTAAGGCAGTGAAGTGATCTGCTACATTGTGAAATACTTGGACCACTATGTAGGAGGTAAGAGTGAAATCAGAAAGACCGGGTAAGAGGCAATTAGAACAGTCAGAAGTGAAATGAGGATGGCTAGGGCTCACATGACAGTGGGAGAAGAGGTGAGAAATACCTGGGTTTAGGATATATTTTGATGTTAGAGACAGTGGAACTTGCTGATAGATTGGATGTAGGACATGAGAATGAGAGAAGCAGCAAAGATGACTCCTAGTCTAGGGTCTGAACCACTGAGTGAATGATTGTGTCATTATCTGAAACAGGGAAGACTGGAGGGGAAGCAGATTTAGGGGATGGAGGAAACCAAGAGTCCTGTTCTGGATCTGAATGGTTTGTTAGACATTCAAGTGGAGAAAATAAGAAATAAGTTGGATATATAAAGACAAACCTAAAGCTCAGGGAAGAGCCGCCAGTGCCACTAAAGTCATGGGGCATTTAGAAAAGAGAGGGAGGCGGAATACTGAGTAGGTGGAAGAAATCATTGCACAAGTGAGCATTTGTCCTTAGATAAGAAAAGACAATTCCATTCATTGCAGTCCAAGGGACAGCTGAGTAAATGGTTCCAGATGCTGGAGGATTGATAGATTTGTGGTGGGCAGGTATAAGATTATCAGGTGAGGGTAAGAAAAAGGAAGAGAGTGTTGAAGATTTGAAGAGTGGGGAGAGTGAAAATGATTTTCAGAAAATGTAGGATGACAGCATAAATTTACATGCTATAACAATGCCAGCAGGCCTGTGTATAACACGTACAATGCTGAAGTTGGTGAAAGCAATCTGGAGGTTAAAAGATTAAAAGCATGAGAATAATAATAATTTTCTGTGACTCAATCTTATTACTGGGAATTGGTCCAAGGCAATATTGAAAAGAAAATAGTAATATTTGTCAAATGTTGAATTTCAGTGTTACTAGTGTCACTAAAAAAATGTTGCTTTACATGTTGCGTAAGCTAAATGGCCATTAATGTAGTAGCCACTGGGCAGTTAGTCAGAGGGTCTGATGCCTCGAGCAGGAGGAGAAAGGGAAATTGGCTCTGTCTCACCTGCATGCTCTTTGGCGGGTCATAGGGCCCATCCCTGGCCTGGCTCCTGTGGATCTCTCTGAGGCCACCTACCACTAGTGCCATCTTGCACTTTATGCCCTAGAAACCACTGGGTGGCTTGCAGCTGCCTGTACACAAGGTATTTGGCTCATTTCTAGGACAACTCAAAGGACCGTGCTCTTATGTGTTTGGTACTGGTGCTACATTCTTATCAAAAGACAAATCCAAGACACAAAGATTACTGATTGTCATTCTTACAGCATCTGAGTTCTAGCCAATTTTATCTCAATGTTCTTTTCTCTATTCATTCTAAACCAACCAACTGGGATCAAAACAGTGATGCTTTTTAAGGCCCAGATATGTCTGCTCCCCATTCTAATAATTAAGATAAGGCAGGATTTCACATAGGAAGGGCAATCTTTGCAGAATGCCTGTAGTGGTGAGGAGATTGCTAGGGTTCACATCTTGAGCACATAACATACTTTAGCTTCCTCAAAGGTGACATAGTCAGTTCTAAAATCACAGACTGGCTGACGCTAGGGTGACAGGGTTTGCATCCAGCTCTGTCACTTACTCATGGAGGCTTGAGCAACTTATCCTCTCTGTACCTTCATGTCCTCTTCTTAGATAGGGGATATTAGTAGTATATATCTCACAGAGGTGGTAAGAAAATTAAATGAGTTGATCTACACAAAGTGTTTAGAATGGTTCTGAATATCTCAATTGTACTGATAAGGATTTAAACTTATGGGAGTGACTGAGTGACCCAAAGAAAGAATAATGCCATTGAGGGAAGATTTCATTTTATTTAATTGCTTACATTCTGCTGGAGCAGGGGCATGCCACACCAGGCAGGACCACATGGGGAAGCATTGGTGTCAGTCAGCAGGCAGACAGGAGCAAGGGGAAAGCCTGGACCAGAGTCTTTCTTGGATTTTCCATGGGAAAGGCAAGGCAAGGCAGGGGAAACAATTTGGGAGTGAATACTTTGAATAGTTTTGGTGGGCTCTGGGCTATAGAGGTGGTCTCTAGTTGTATCTGGCCCTGGGGCATTTAGGGCAGGGGAAATATTGGCTTGGTATATGAATTAGATAAAGGAAGTGGCTGGGAAGTATGGACTTGGGATTGATGGGTGTGCATATGAAAGGCATGTTTGCAGGCCAGTTGTTATTATCTATAGGAAACAGCTAAACCTGGGAGGGGCAGTCTCTCCCTGCCAAGGTAGGCCCTCCAACATGGCAAAACACCATAAAACATAAAAATCATGATTAATACACTAGCCCAGGAAAGTGCTGTGTAAGGGCTACATGCTCAAAGGCTGGAAATACTGAGCCTTGTGAGAAGCCAAAGACAGGGAGAGGTCAGATGGGCTCAGTGTAATGGACTGAGTTGCTCTTGCTTTATAGATTGCAGAGAACTTCAAGAAGCTTAGAAAAAGTGTTGCCCAGAATTTTCTGGTGGTTTTTCTTCCCCCTGCTTGTGGAAATCTCTACTTCAACTCAAGTTTCTGAAACTGTCCTGTTGATTTATTGAACACAGTCTTGAGTTAGGAATTATACCTCGCTGTGCCTCCCCACCTGTTGGTTTTCATGGAAACCAACCAAGAGATGTGCTTGACCACATTCTCACTTTGACCATGGTACTAAAGGCTTTATGACATAAATCCACAACCTTTAAATGTGATAATTCTAAACTAGTACCGCCACCCCAGACTAACCTAATAAATATATGTACAGAGGTGGGTGTGAGACAAACATGCTAGCAGCATAGGGAATTGGGGAGACGTGCTGGGGAGTTGTAGAAATACAATCCTGAGGTGATGGTTATATTAGTTTTTCCCGATACTATCTGGAAATAGTGCTCAACATTGGTCAACATCTCATTTTATCTGACCCAGCCTTTAATGACCAACTTGCCTTCTAAGATGCTGCATACCTATCAGATGAGAGCTCTTACAGGCTTGCCCTTGACCTCATGAACAAGAGGCTTTATAAAGAAATGAACAGGTGGTAGAAGTGAAACGGAGAGTAATAGATTGATTTGAGAATTCTGTCAAAAAAAATCTGCAGGAATTCATGGCAATTGATTGAATACAAGGAATAAACCAGGGATAGATGCTGAAAGCTAACGACCTTGTGAAATGGTTGTAACCACCAAGAAAAGAAATTAAAAGGAGGATTTGGAGAGTAAAGAGAGTCCATGCCTGGACATCCTACATTTGAGGTGATGTGTGTCCAAGTATAACAGATTTGCCCCATAGGCAGGAGGAGGTGTGAGGCTGGGTGAGAAGATGAGGTCAGGATGGGAATGATTGTGAAACCTGTGAGCAAGGACCAGGGTATTCTAGGGCATGTGGCTGGGGTGTGGTGGAGGGAGAGAAGAGAGTACTGGAGAACACAGAGGCCAGGTGGTCAGAAGTAAAGGATCCAGGTGCTATAATCCCAGAGGAGTTGTGAGAGACGGGGCTCACAAAGTAGGGTGCAGGCAATTGTGTCTAATGAAGCATGGAGGTTACATGAGTCAAAGGAAAAGTGATCACGGTGACAGAGGAGTCCTTGGCAAGAACATATTGAGTAATGTGGTAAAGAAGCCACCTTTCAACGATTAAAGAGACACTTTATGTGGGCCAGATAGAAGAGACCAGTGTAGCTCATATAAGTTCCACAACGAAGAGATGGGGAAACATACACAGAGGTGCTCAGTATACCCTTTCCAGTTTAAAAGTGTTATTTCTGATGGACTCACAGATATTCTCTTTTTCTTTCTGGGAAAAAATTCTGTACTGATGTGAGAGTTTTGCACTTGAACTTTAAGATTGATGCCAAAGTAGTTGAGAAAGATTATCAAGTTGTTTTAGGTAGTATTTATATTGAACAATCCTATTGTTATTCAGTATTCTGTTATTAAGCAAAAAAAATACAGAAGAATCTATCTTTGATATGGTTAACATGTATCCTCTACAATAAAAATATTAGATGATACATCTGAAAAGGATAGCAAATAAACATATGTTGTGTTAGTCTTCTGTGTATATTATAATGCTTCATGAAGATAATATTTTTAAAATGTGTACTTGCACAGTTAGAAATTTCTGATATGTCTTTCAAGTGCCACCTTCTGAACAGCAAGTTCATAGAATTTCATAGTGCCAATTAACAATGATAATAAATATGAGCATGATTCACAAATTCATGTTCAAATGTTCTATAATCACTTGTAAGGTATGTTACAAGTATTCTTTCATCAGGAAAAGTTAACATAAGTAACACTGGCCTTCTCCTACTTTTTCCTAGTGTAACTCTCCGAGGATCCAGCTTTTCACTCCTTCAACACTTGACAAACACTCCAGCTTTCTTTCTCCCCTATTTATCTCAAAATGGTTTTTTAAAGAATCTCTAGATATTTTAAACAACAAGGATCCAACCTCAACAGCATAAAAGATATTTTCTGGGGATAACATGCTCTCAGACTTAGAAAATTAATAGCCAGTCATCCAGGGATAAGCAACATGCTGCTGCTAAGCAACAGAAGGTTAATTCTACTTGAGCTTTTACTTCCACACCTTGGTCCACTCAATTCTCAACGACTCACTATATTGCACTTATCTTGGTTTATGTGGCTTTGTTAGTGTTTCCTGGTTAATATAGATACCAGCTACCTCTTATCAGGAGAAAAATGTCCTGAAGAGGTAATGACCAAATCATGTGAACATATTTGCAAATGGTGCCCCTAGAAGCTTGGGAATTAGGAGAATCCCGGTGAAACAATCTAGGGAAAATTCTCTTACATATCTGATGTTAAGTTATTTTGGCAGAATAAAATGGCATTTGAGTAGAATGCCTACGGAAAGCCATCATGAGCCTGGCTTGTGTCCTCAGCTCATATAATAAGCTAAGGACAGGGAAGAGTTGAGCAGAACATGGGCATTGGATAATGCTGGGTTGATTACTGCAGACAAGCCTTGGCAGAGAAGGCTTGGGTGAAACTACACTTTTACCACAGGGCCATACCCCATTCAATAGTATTTATTAGCAGAAAGAGAACTGGGATGTCCCTTAACCTCTTTGAAGTAAACTTTGGGAGCATCATTTTTTTGGAAGTGATGATGTCTTCCTTCCTTGCTCTCCTCTGCTCCTAGCAGACAAAAAGAGAATGAGAATGAAATACGTCAATGAGATGTATTAACTTAGTACAGCAGAAGAGCCAGGGATGGGTGGCAGAGGAGGAATGAGAGAATTGCAATGTCTGGGGCAGGCAGGACTGGTACTAGCATCTGAAAGTGTGACTGGCTCTGGGGGAGCACGCAAGTGAGCGAGCTCTCCCATCACAGCACCGATGGAGGGGCACGTGCTCCCGGGCTCATTCCCAGGTGGGCGTGGAGAACTATGCCCAGGCATAGTTTACAGTGCAGATGGGAACAAATCAGAGAAAATCAGGTGAAGTCAAATGGACGCATGTGACTTCATGAGCATTAACGTGGCCATGCATTGATTGTTCATCATGGGGAACGAGGAGAGGACATTCCCCAACCTCATCCTCTGAGCACACTCCTGAAAGAAACAGGATAAGAGAAGATCTTCTCAAACGCAGGACTTTCAGGAAGACCTCTTCAAAGGAGCTCAGGAAATTTCACCCCAAAATATGATTTCTTGGTATAAAGAGTATTTTGAATGAAAGGCCCTTAGAGATCAACAGTCTTTGGAAGGGGCTTTCCCTCTATCTGCATGAACCAGAGAGACCCATCAAAAGAACAATTGAATTCCCTTCCCCTCCCTGTTATCTCAATATAATGCTGGAAAAAAGATCAAGAATGCAACCAGACCTGGTCCAAATCATTTTAAAGATAATACCTGCCTCTCAAATTAATTTAATTTGCAAAGAATCATTTACAAGTCAAACTGTTTCCCCCATCCATTCATCCTCCCTACCAACCCTTTACTGCCCCTAAACACAATCACCTATATTCCTCATCTCCCCTTCGTCTCTAAAATGAAAGTACAAAAATTTCTGGACCTCATTGGATATTGGGTGATCACTCTGTGATTCTTCCCATGCACATGGTAAATAAACCTCTTCCTTTTATTAATTGGCCTTAATTGTGAGTTGATCTTTCAGTGAACTTTCAGGAGGCTGGGGGACAAGCCACCCTGCTCTTCTGAAAGCTGCATTGAGGAGAATCTGGGCTCTGACCAGCCGGCAACACAGTGATACACCTTAACTTACCAGTCAGACTCCCAGTTTTCCTGTCTATATGTGGGCTCCAGTTGAGCAGACAGTAAAGATAATTGTCTCTTTTGCCTTCTTTCCAAATTTAAGATTAATGAGAGGAAAGATTTTTGTAGACTAGTCTTGGTAAAGCAATTCTGGTACATTTTTTGGTATATTTTTTGGTACTTTGTGGTATAAATATTCATATTGTCTGATTCTCTCTGCTCTCAGAAATAGCCTTTTGTTGTTGTTGTTGTTGTTGATTTCTTTTGCAGTTGTCTTCCTGTGTCATTTTGTCATAAATAGGGTTGACATAGGGTAGAACACAGCCCTAGTACCCTACAAGCCTCCTGTTCGAGCCAACCCTACGGGGTAGCCAGTTTTATGGTTCTGACTAGACTGGCATCTATTAAGACAAACGTTGCTGTGGGTCTTTTAAGACAAATTTTGCTGCTGGTTTTTCTCCATTCCTCTCCAATGCTTGTAAAAATATCTACTCTTTCACAGTTCATGACATTTGGCCATAATACCCACTATTCTTCCTTGTATCCGTCATCCGTTGACCTCCTGCATGCTGAGTCTCTCAGTCAGTGAACTCAGCTGGTGAATCTTTATCTCTGCTCTTAATCTGGCCATCAACATTGACAACTTTAATATTTAGAGAACACTAATAATCCAACTTCCTGGCTTTAGTTTCTTGATCTCTTCATTTGCAGTGGCCCTCTCCACCCTCTGGCTTTAGCCTCACACTCTCAAGTAACACCCTGGACCTTGACTTCATTTGATATGTTTCTGCCTGTAAAATCACTAAAGCAGGCAACCCATTCTCCACCACCATTGCCTATCATTACTGCTTATGTTCTTTTCTATCCCCACATACCTGTTTTTGAGACTACCTTCTGATCTTTTGACACATATACGTTTTTAGCACGCTCTTACCTTCTCTTGCCTCATTTGCTTTCTTTTTTCTTTTCTTTTTTTTTTTTATTTGAGACAGAGTCTCACTCTGTCACCTGGGCCACTGTGCAGTGGCATCATCATAGCTCACTGTAGCCTCTCAGGCACTCAGCTGATAAATCTTTATCTCTGCTCTTAATCTGGCCATCAACATTGACAACTAATATTTAGAGAACACTAATAATCCAACTTCCTGGCTTTAATTTCTTGATTTCTTTATTTGCAGTGGCCCTCTCCACCCTTCTGGCTTTAGCCTCACACTCTCAAGTAATACCCTGGACCTTGACTTCACTTAATACGTTTCTGCCTGTAAAATCACTAAAGCAGACAACCCATTCTCCACCACCATTGCCTACTCCTGGACTCAAGTGGTCCTCCTGCCCCAGCCTCCTGAGTAGCTGGGACTATAGGCACACACCACCACACCCCGCTAATTTTTTTTCTATTTTTTAATAAAGATGGGGTCTCACTGTTGCTCAGGCTGGTCTCGAACTCCTGAGCTCAAGTGATCCTCCTGTCTTGGCCTCCCAGAATACTAGGATTACAGGCATGAGCCACTGCATCCAGCCTCGACTTCACTTGCTTTCAGTTCAACTTTGAACCACTCATATCTGTCCTTCTCTTGGCATTAATCTATATTTCCATTCCCCTTTGTCCTCTTGGTTCATTTTTGTGAAATACCTGAGTCCTGGATACATGAGTTCCTGGATGAGAAGTTGAGTCCTGTCTGCCTTTACCATGCCTGCCTATGGGCTTCTGAGCATAGATGGAGAAAAATCACATAACCAGACCTACTGCTATCACTATAAATTTAGGATCAGCAAGCTCGGCCCACCCTCCAGCACTTCCCCAGACTCTTACCGAGTCTCCCAAGTCTTTTGGTTCTTCTGCTCCTTCTAGTGAATATATCAAGCTTCCCTCTCCACCTCCAACTTCCCCTCTTCCCACCCCTGCCCACTCATCAAGTCTCAGCAGATGAAACTGAATCTTACTTCCTGGTGAAAGCAGAAGATAATAAAGTGGTGTTCCTGCAGCTCTCTGCCACAAAACACTTCATATGCACCTACATGTGGATGGAACCCTTCCCTCCTTTCTTCTTGTTATAATGTAGCATGTATCTTCCTTTTACTTAAGGCTAATACCTACATTTTCCTCTTGACCTCATTCCTCATCTCTCTCCCTAACGGAAAGTAAGAAATAAGACTGCTCTATTGTTCCTCTTTCACTTGTGTGATCAACAGTTCCATCTCCCCTAGGGCATTTCCACCAGCCCATAGATATTTTCATGTCCCTTGCATTTAAAAGGTCCCTCTTCTTTCATGTCAAATTAGCGTGGTAAAAGCATACTTTTTTGTAGATGGAATCGAGACATTTAGTAGGTAGTGAGAAAATTGTAAGTGTGTATCCACTTTTCACACAGTAAACACCCAAAAGTACTCCAAGTAAATTAAATATTTAAATTTTAAAAATCAAATAGAAACACGGTGAAGAAAATATGAAAAATTCCTTTATAAATTTAGAGTACAGGCCAGGTGCAGTGGCTCACACCTGTAATCCCAGCACTTTGGGAAGGTGAAACAAGAGAATCACTGAGGCTAGGAATCTGAGACCAGCCTAGGCAACATAGTGAGACACAGTCTCTACAAAAAGTAGACAAAAATTAGCTGGGCATCATGGTCCATGCCCATAGTCCCAGCCACTTGGGAGGCTGAGGTGGGAGGATTGCTTGAGTCCAGGAGTTTGAGGTTGCTGTGAGCTAGGCTGACGCCACGGCACTCTAGCTGGGGCAACAGAGTGAGACTCTGTCTTAAAAAAAAAAAAAAGAAGTAGCAGGAGGATTCCAAAAACTAATAAATAGTGGTTACTACACACAGTGGGTGGGGGAGGGATGAGGCGTGTGGGGAGCTGGATGGACATTATGAGTGTAGGACTTCTCCATGTATCCTTTAATTAGAACTTTGGAACCAAGTGCATGTATTACTTATTCAAAAATAATTTGAGGCTGGGCACAGTGGCTCACACCTGTAATCCTAGCACTCTGGGAGGTCGAGGCAGGCGGATCATTTGAGCTCAGGAGTTCAAGACCAGCCTGAGCAAAAGTGAGACCCTGTCTCTACTAAAAAAATAGAAAGAAATTATCTGGACAACTAAAAAAATATATATAGAAAAGATTAGCTGGGCATGGTGGCGCATGCCTGTAGTCCCAGCTACTCGGGAGGCTGAGGCAGGAGGACTGCTTGAGCCCAGGAGTTTGAGGTTGCTGTGAGCTAGGCTGACACCATGGCACTCTAGTCAGGGCAACAGAGTGAGACTCTGTCTCAAAGAAAATAAATAAATAAATAAAAATAATTTGATTAATATTTCAAGCATTTTCCCATCCAGTACAGGTAGCTGTTCCAGATACTCACATAGCTCTCTCTGCCCGTTCACTTTCAACATTTTTCAGAGTTGTCTCACTAATTCCTTACCTCCTCACTAACACATCAGTCACAGTGTTGTTCGGCCCCCCAGGATGTAACCACATTGCTCTCACCTCCCGTCCCCAGTGGCCTCCATATTGCTAAATATGATGAGTCTCATTTAGTTTTTCTCTTGCATGGTATCTCTGCAACATTTGACAAACTGTCTCGTTTCTGATGCATTCTCTTCCCTTGACTTCCATGTTTCCACACAATCCTTGTTCCCCACCCCCCAATGTCTCTGGATTCCCTTATCTTACTTCTCCCCTTCCCCCTTACCTTCTCATCTCCTCCCTCCTCTATCTACCCAAACATTAAATATTGGATTTCCCCAAAACTCTGTTGCAAACCTATCCTTTCTCAATAATCTACCCCCAAGTCACTGCACACAGCACTACAGATTCAGTTGACAACAGTGACCTCTGCATTTATGTTTCCAAACCCCCTCAGGACTGAGGCATTCATTTCCTGGCATGTGTCTCTGGCCAAGTGCAATGTCTGGAGGCAGACGACTCAGCTCTTAGGCTCCTGCAGCCAAAACTCCTGGCAGTTGTGGATGGGAAATCTGGAGAACATCCCATAGCCTCCAGTGCAGATCTGTTTGTTTTCGCTTTCCTAACAGTAGCCATTCTAATGGATATGAGGTTGTTTAGTACTTTTTATGTCTGCTATAATAAATATTTACTTATCCCAAGGTTGCATGTATATTCTCCCACATTTATAGTTTGGATTTTATATTTGTGTCTATAATAGATCTCAAATTAATTTTTATGTGTGTATGACATATAGGTCAAGGCTTATCCTTTTCTGTTGGATATCAAGTTGTTCTGGCACTATTTGTGGTCATGTAACTTTCCATTTTACTCTGACTATTCTTAGCATCTTGGCATCTTTCTTTTGACATTGGTTTTAAGAAGCATCCCAACTTCAGAAATGTTAAGCTGTGGAGAAAAAAACACGCATCTTAGAATTGAGAAAATAGGCCCTTGTTTCAGATTCCCGTAGCACCTAGCACAGCATGTGTGGGCCACACACAGAGTGGCAAATGGAGCCTTGAACAATTTACCTAACAGCTTTTTGCCTCAGTTTCCTTATATGTACAGTGAATATCCAATGTTGAAATGAGAAATTAAACTATGTAAAATACCTAGGGTAGCTATTCAATAAATATTTTTCCTCATATTTTCATTTTTTCCAGTAACTATTTATATTCTTTTGACTCAGTGGTTTGGGGTGGAGAGGTAGTTTCTCTGACTAAATTCTTTGTTTTTAAAAAAGGCTTTCAAGTTGGTTTCAAGTCTCCTCATCTGTAGCAACATATACTGTCTAGTATTACTTTTATGTTTCTCTGAAAAATTCTTCTCCTGCAACTTCTTAAGGGGGTGGTTTGAGCATAATTATTTGCAAATTTCATCATGTTATGAAGAAATTCGGTAACAAGACTATATGGTCAGCGGAAGTCAGGGTCCCTGAGCTTCATGTACACTAGAGAAGTGCTTCTCAACTTTAATCACCTGAGGATCTTGTTGAACTGCAGATTGTGTTTTTGGAGGTCTGGGGTGGAGTCTAATAATCTGCATTTCTAACAAGCTCCAAGTAGATTGCAGTGCTTCTTGTGTGAGGACCATACTTTCAGGAGCCAAGGACTAGAGGCTCCAGCTTCTTAGCAGGGAAAAAAATAATCCCTCACATTTATGAACACATAATGTTTCCCTTGGCTGAGTGTGTTTTGGTTGAAAAGAGAGGAAACTGTTCATTCAATTTTTACCACGAATATGCAAACATATGCCTGAGTCAAAGCAGAGGTAGATTGAGCTTATGTTAAGTGAGTCAAGCTAGTCACAAAAATATAAATAAGATATAATTCTACTTATGTGAGGTATCTAGATTACTCAATTTCATAGAGATAGAAAGTAGAATGGTGGTTACCCGGGGGTAGAGAAAGAGGGGAGAAGGAGGTTGTTTTTTAACGGGTACAGAGTTTTGGGTTTGCAGAATGAAAAAGTTCTGGAGATCTGATTCACAACAATGTGTATATATGTAACATTACTGAACTTTACATTTAAAAACACTTAAATTTTATGTCGTATATTTTTTACCACACTAAAATTTTTACAAAATCTTCACAGGAAAAAAAACCCACTAATCATAAAAGAAAAAATGGATTATTAATAATAAGATTTGTAAAATTAGAAATATCCATTCATCAGGGTGCTAAAAACAAAACGAAATGGTAAATCATATATAGGAAGAAAGTATTCACAGTACATATATCTGCACTGGAGGCTGTGGGATTTTCTCCAGATTTCCCATCCACAACTGCCAGGAGTTTTGGCTGCTGGAGCCTAATAGCTGAGTCGTCTGCCTCCAGGCATTGCACTTGGCCAGAGACATATGCCAGGAAACGAATGCCTCAGTCCTGAGGGAATTTGGAAACATAAATGTGGAGGTCACTGTTATCAACTGAATCTGTAGTTCTGTGTGCAATGACAGGGGTAGATTGTTGAGAAAGGATAGGTTTGCAACGGAGTTTTGGGGAAATCCAATATTTAATGTTTGGGTAGATAGAGGAGGGAGGAGATGAGGAACTCTCCCACAGGTGACTATGAATGGTACTCAGTTGCATTTGAATGGTACTCAGACCTCTCATCTGCTGAACTGTGGCCTCATGGGTTTCAAAGGGCTCTCCCGCCCTGCTAGATGGGAACTTAGAGGGGAACCTGTGGAACCTGCAACTGGACAGATTTGCAAAACAGCAGGTTACTTATCTGGGATTCACAGCTAAATGGAGACAGAGTTCTTATGGCCTTGTTCTCCTGTCCAAGGCATTGGTTTGACCTTCTGTGGGGCACCTGCATGAATGCACACATTGGGACTGTGATGCCTTGATGGGTTTGGTGGGACTTCATTTGAGAGGATCCTGTTTGCTGCAAACCATTTATGTGCTCAGGGCAGTCAAAAGACAGAAAAGTGACCTGCTGCACAGGGAGCTCAACATGTGGGGACCTGCCCTTTCAGTGATAGATGATTTCACTCAGACGCCTAAACTTGTATTAGTAGATACATTTTCAGGCAGGGTAGAGGCTTATCCTACCTGAACAGAAAGAGTGTCTGAAGCTACTAGAATCCTTCTGAAGGAACTCACTCGGAGAAGGTCTCCTACCTGAAGCTGACCTGGGACTGGGCCTTCCCCAAGTTCCTGTGCACATACGCCAGGGCAGAGCAGGAACAGACCTCAGAGGATGATGGAATGGTGGGTGTCAGCAGTCAAGAGAAAAAGGCCAAGCAGTCACCACAGCAGCATGGCCAAGCTGCAGAAAGCCAGGGCCAAGAAGGAAGAGACCTGGAAGCTGCCATGGAGCCCTGGGCATTTCATAAGAGTGATAATGGATCCTCCTCTGTAGCATAACCCAGCCGGTAAGCAAAGTCCTACATCTAGAATGGAAATTGTATGCATCTTGGAATTGATGCAGGAAACCCATTTAAAGTGGGTTAGGGTGTTAACACTTGCCCTCCTCCAGAGAAGGGTAGCCCCTAGAAGCAGGCTTAAGTTAAGTCTCTAAGAAATAGTTTATGAGAGACCCTTCCTAGCACTCCAGTGTAAATATGTTATCATTACCATGGGTAAAGCAATATATCAAATGAATGGGTCAGATACTAACCATTATACATGAGTTTGCCTTTTTCAGGTCCCCGCCCTGGTTGGAAGCAGAGAAGTGGAAGGGACCCTATGAAGTGCCTCTAACAACTCACACTTTGTTGAAAGTGTCAGAAGTAAAACCTTGGGTCCATCATACCAAAGTAAAGAGGTGTCCCATGGAAGAAGAGGACCCAAGCCCCCAGTGGAGGGACCATCCTTTATGCAATCTAAGGTATCTGTTTAAGAAGCAGGAAAAATGAAAATGCTGATATTTTTGGTAATCTTTCTTTGGTTATTCATTCTGTCTATAGGATGGAGAGAAAAATTCTTAGTAAGAATTTCCTGGGCTATCACCTCTTCTGCCAATCTGTCTTGCTGCTGGGTTTGCTATCCTCAACCTTGTTCAACCCTGTTCAGTGCAAGTATGTGATTTCCGAATTTACAGAAGCAGGACCCTCAGATAACCTTCAGGACACGACTAACAGCTCTGTACTCAGAGGTCCCATGTTCCTCTTCTAACCCAGCCCTGTATCAGACATTGTGTGCAAGGCAACAGTTCATTTTGCTTTGTCAGTCCTCACTGTTGCAGTTGTTACTTATGACCTTTTTTTCCCACCTGGTAATCTGTTTACATCTGCTGCCAAAGCTTTGTAATGACATAAATAAGTACAAACCTTCCACCTAAAACATCACGCTAATTCAGCAGGAAGTAGCTCCATGACTATGTTGCCCCTCCTCCCATAGATATGCAAGGGTAAGATTGACAGTGGGGAATATGTAACAGAGGAAACAGCCTGAAAAAAGGGCAAAAATGTTTTATGAGCTGTCTCTTTAAAACTTCCTCCACTCTTTTTGGGCATTAAAACCTGTATACCTGCCTGAGGCCAGTGGTTGGGAGGGGCAGGGGAGTGTCCCGTTCTTTGTCACAGGAGATGGCTCAGCAGAACTGTCTGGGCAGAGGTCTGGAGGTTCAGGGCAGAGATTACAAGATTGTTCTTGCCTGATATAAGATGGATCAGAACCATCAACTGTAGTTAAACAATAACACCCTGAAGCTGAAAACCCTCCCTTTAAAAGTTCTGTATTTCTGCTTATGATTAGGATAATGGCATTTTAAGACAGAAGTCTCCATCCTCCTCATTTGCCAGCAAATTAATAAACTCCTCTTTCCTTCTCCTCAAATCACTTGTCTTCATTCTTCCTATGTGGTCTCAGGGGCAAGTGCCAAGCTTTCAGTAACAAGGACATAAAATATCTCAGGGCACTCAAAAGTTCATCCCAAAATGCCTTGGGTCAATGTTGTCATAGCCATCACTAGGGCTTGCATATTGGCAAAAGCAAAAGCTGCTGCTAATTACACAGACTTCAAATATGCCTTTGGAGTCTGCTATGCAATTGACACAATTTAAAAATCCTGTTTCTTAATTTCTGCTGACACTCCTATTGCCAATGGACCTATAATATCTAATATATTGTATACTAGGCCAAACAGATTCCTTGTGGCCCCTTTTCTTTTTAACTCTTTGGTTTGCACTTATCTCCCATCAGATATGTGCAAACAGGAGATATTAAGAAATATATATATTTCTTCTTTCATATATATACATTAACTATATATATATAGTTGGCACTGCCCTGGGATCTACACTATCTCTGATCAAATTATTTCCCAGTGCACTATTTGTAAATCTCACCACGTCTCTGGAGGAAACAAACACTCTTCAGGAAGCCCCCAAAGGCCCAGACTGTCCCTTTATGACACTCCAAATTGATTTTATAGATTTACCTCCAACTTTAGGCTTTTCTCACTGGTTATTATTTGCATGCTTTGTGGATAGACTGGATGCTATCCGACCAGATGTGCTGATGCTACAGCAGTGGTAAAGAAATCAGTAACTTATTCCTCGTTCTGGTATTCCTTTATGGATTGAGTCAGATCAAGGGACTCACTTTAAACCACTTGCTTGTGAAGGCTCTGGGGTATTTATTTAAATTGCATACCCTATGTCATCCCCAATCTTCAGGGCAAGTGAAATGTAAAAATCTAGAAATAAAAAACGCTTTGAGAAAAGTGTGTCAAGACACTGGACTTCAGTGGCAGAAGCATTGCCTTTGGTCCTTATAAAAATCTGGATTGCTCCAATTAGGAGACATGGATTAATCCCTTTTGAAATAATCCCCATGCCTATTGACGCCTCTAAACCTTCTATTCCTGGGCTGACTGAACACTGCGGGGATTTAAGTGAACAATTTGATACCATAACTAGCTACATACAGCCACTAACTAATATGCTTGGAGCATGTCATCAACAGGTGAAAGGAGCATGGCCTCTGCCAATTGACAAGTCTTGCCACCCGGTTTGACCAAGGGATTGTGTGTACATCAAAGTTTTTGAAAGGAGACACATGCTGTCACCTTGCTGGAAGGCCGTTATGAAGTGCTGTTAACTACCAACACCGCCATCAAAATGAAAGAACAATCCTCCTGGATTCACGTGAGCCATGCCAAACTACGCTGAGAGAATTGGAGGGCGACCTCTACAGGTGACCTGCAAGTAAGGATTTCCAGGGCCAGTTCCCAGGCTCCTGAAGTGGACATCTTCACAAAGTAGACAGCTTTTTCCCAAGATTGTGGATCAAGAAACCCCATTTTCATCTAAAAACTCTTTTTTTCTTTTAACTCCCCCCCCCAAAAAATGGTCCTTTAGAAACATTTCTTCTTTTAAACTTCCCCCTTTGAGGATTACACATTGGAAACTGAGTGGAGATCACCACAACCTATTCCATTCTCCCTTCCATTCTCACAAGCCAGGCCTGTGCAACTTGGGATAGCTCACTTGCGCCCCCTTGAAAAGTCTGGACGGACTTGGTTAGGTGACAAAACCAAGCCCTATAACTGCTGGAACTGGACCAAAGGCATTTAATATTAAATATTTCATAACCTGTTCTGTTCCCATAGACTGACAGAGACACATGGACACAAGAGATGTGGAAGTCCTAGTGAGGAAGAAGACATAGCAAAATACAGCAAAATATAAACTAGGAGATCACAAGTTCCAACCTGACCCTATCGGTAAATTACACTGGTCTTTTTTATTGTGTGTGGCAATAAAGTATACAAGTGGTTCCCACCTAGATGGTCAGGACGGATGCTACGGGCTTGGTTATCTGACACCCTCTGTTACCAGGTACTCTACAATAAATGTCAGCTGAACTGCAAACTTGGACTCATTCATAAAATGGTACCACATAAACATACTATATTATTAAAAACCCACTTGTATATCACAATTCTAAGTCCTTTTCAGTGCTCAGAACCCTTTACCCAACACTTAGAACTCATGAGATTGAAAAGACAGTTTTGAATGTCTATGGTAATAGAACAAGAGTTCAATATCACTATGCAAGCATTGGAAGCACTTGAGTTAGAAGTCAACAGCCTAGCCTCTGTTGTATTTGAAAACCACTGGGTCCTGGATGCCCTGACAGCCCAACAGGGAGTAGTTAGCATGATTATTGGTGAAAAATGCTGTTTCTACTTAAACTGCTCAGGACAAGTAGAGACTGTGATCTATACTTCTTAAAAGATAGTGTAAATATTCTGCATCAGATTAATGAAGACCAAATTCCAAGAAGGGGAGACTGGTTTAATGGGGTGTGGGGAAATGTGCTTAGATCTGTTCTTTTGTACTTATTTATTCTCATTCTAATCATTGTTCCTGTCTCCCTTTTCAGATCTCTTGTTACTTGACTACTAACCAGATCTCTCCCTCCATAGCCACCAACTCAACTTTTAATGGTTGAAACTTCTAGGGACTTTCCAGATGGGGGAGCTCAGGAAATTTCACCCCAAAATATGACTCCTTCATATTTTGAATTAAAGTCTCTTAGAGATTAACAGGCCCTTCAAGATCGAAAAGCACTAGAAGGGGCTTTCCTTCTATGTGCATAAACCAGACTGACTTATCAAAAGAATAACTGACTTCCTTTCTCCTCCGTGTTATCTCACTATATTGCAGGAAAAACTAGCAAGAATGCAACCAGACCTGGCCCAGATCATTTTAAATATAATACCTGTCTCTCAGGTTAATTTAATTTGCTAAGAGAATCATTTCCAAGTTAATTTGTTTCCCTCATCCATTCATCCTCCCTAGCAACCATTTATTGCCCCTAAACAGAACTACCTATTCTGCTCATCTCCTCCTCCCCTCCCAAAAGACAGGCATAAAATTATCTGGCTCCCATTGGGACACTGAGTAATCATTCTGTGATTCTCCCCATGCATGTGGAAAATAAACCTTTCTCTTATTAATCTGCCTTAATTGTGAGTTGGTCTTACAGAGAATTTTCCAGGGAAAGGGGAGGTTTTCCTCACCCCAACAAAAGTTGTATCAGCAAATTCTAACTTTATGAAAATCCACATTTTTTATATCATCCTTATGAGGCACTATAAAATACACAGAAGAGTAACACAAAAATCTTTGTTATCCTTTTCAGATATATCATGTAATGTTTTTGTTGTAGAGGATAGATGTTAGACATATGGGCAGATTCTTCCTTTTTAGCTTAATCAGAATACTGAATAATACTAGGATTATTCAATAAAAATACTCTCTAAAATAACTTAATGACCTTTCTAAACTACTTTGGGATGAATCTTAAAGTTCAAGTGCAGAATTCTTACATCAGTACAGAATTTTTTCCAAAAAGAAAAAGAATATTTGTGAGTCCATCAAAAATAACACTTTCAAAGTGTAAAGGCTATACTCAGCACCTCTGTGTATGTTTCCCCATCTCTTCCTTGTGGAACTTCTTTTTTGTTTTTTACTTCCCCTCCTCCCCCATTGTGGAACTTCTTAAATGATCCATACTGGTTGCTTCTATCTGGCCCACATAGTGTCTCTTTAACTGTTGAAAGGTGGCTTTCTTACCACATTACTCAATGTGTTCTTGCCAAGGACTCCTCTGTCACCATGATCACTTTTCCTTTGACTCATGTAACCTCCGCGCTTCATTAGACACAATTGCCTGCACCCTACTTTGTGAGCCCCGTCTCTCACAACTCCTCTGGGATTATACCACCTGGACCTTCTACTTCTGACCACCTTGCCTCTGTGTTCTCCAGTACTCTCTTCTTTCCTTCCACCACACCCCAGCCACATGCCCTAGAATACCCTGGTTCTTGCTCACAGGTTTCACAATCATTTCTATCCTGACCTCATCTTCTCATCCAGGCTCACACCTCCTCCTGCCTATGGGGCAAATCTGTTATACTTGGACACACATCACCTCAAATGCAGGATGTCCAGGCATGGACTCTCTTTATTCTCCAAATCCTCCTTTTCACTTCTTTTCTTGGTGGTAACAGCCATTTCACAAGGTCATTAGCTTTCAGCATCTATCCCTGGTTTATTCCTTGTATTCAATCAATCGCCATGAATTCCTGCAGATTTTTTTTGACAGAATTCTCAAATCAATCTATTACTCTCCGTTTCACTTCTACCACCTGTTCATTTCTTTATAAAGCCTCTTGTTCATGAGGTCAAGGGCAACCCTGTAAGAGCTCTCATCTGATAGGTATGCAGCATCTTAGAAGGCAAGTTGGTCGTTAAAAGCTGGGTCAAATAAAATGAGATGTTGGCCAATGTTGAGCACTATTTCCAGAGGGTATCAGGAAAAACTGATATAACCATCACCTCAGGATTGTGTTTCTACAACTCCCCACCATGTCTCCCCAATTCCCTATGCTACTAGCATGTTTGTCTCACACCCACCTCTGTACATTTATTTATTAGGTTAGTCTGGGGTGGCGGTACTAGTTTAGAATTATCACATTTAAAGGTTGTGGATTTATGTCATAAAGCCTTTAGTACCATGGTCAAAGTGAAAATGTGGTCAAGCACATCTCTTGGTTGGTTTCCATGAAAACCAACAGGTGGGGAGGCACAGCGAGGTATAATTCCTAACTCAACACTGTGTTCAATAAGTCAACAGGATAGTCTCAGGAATTTAAGTTGAAGTAGAGATTTCCATAAGCAGGGGGAACAAAAACTACCAGAAAATTCTGGGCAAGAAATTTTCTAAGCTTCCTGAAGTCCTCTACACTCTATAAAGCAAGAGCAACTCAGTCCATTACACTGAGCCCATCTGACCTCTCCCTGTCTTTGGCTTCTCACAAGGCTCAGTATTTCCAGCCTTTGAGCATGTAGCCCTTACACAGGACTTTCCTGGGCTAGTGTATTAATCATGATTTTTATGTTTTATGGTGTTTTGCCATGTTGGAGGGCCTACCTTGGCAGGGAGAGACTGCCCCTCCCAGGTTTAGCTGTTTCCTATAGATAATAACAACTGGCCTGCAAACATGCCTTTCATATGCACACCCATCAATCCCAAGTCCATACTTCCCAGCCACTTCCTTTATCTAATTCATATACCAAGCCAATATTTCCCCTGCCCTAACTCCCCCAGGGCCAGATACAAGACAACTAGAGACCACCTCTATAGCCCAGAGCCCACCAAAACTATTCAAAGTATTCACTCCCAAATTGTTTCCCCTGCCCTGCCTTGCCTTTCCCATGGAAAAATCCAAGAAAGGCTCTGGTCCAGGCTTTCACCTTGCTCCTGTCTGCCTGCTGACTGACACCAATGCTTCCCCATGTGGTCCTGCCTGGTGTGGCATGCCCCTGCTCCAGCAGAATGTAAGTGATTAAATAAAATGAAATCTTCCTTCAATGGCAATTTTCTCTCTTTGTGGTCAGTAAGTCACTCCCATAAATTAAAATCCTATGAGTACAAGCCAAATGCTGTGGCTCAGGCCTGTAATCCTAGCACTCTGGGAGGCTGAGGCTGGAGGATCACTTGAGCTCAGGAGTTTGAGACCAGCCTGAGCAGGAGGGAGAAATAAGATTGAGTCAAGGAAAATTATTGTTGTTCTTATTACTTTATTGTCTTTTGAACCTCCAGATTGCTTTCACCAACTCTCGTGATCTTTTTTTTTTTTTTTTGAGAGAGTCTCACCCTGTTGCCTGGGCTAGAGTGCCATAGCATCAGCCTAGCTCACAGCAACCTCAAACTCCTGGGCTCAAGTGATCCTCCTGCCTCAGCCTCCCAAGTAGTTGGGACTACCAGCATGTGCCACCATGCCCGGCTAATTTTTTTTTCTATATATATTTTTAGCTGTCCAGATCATTTCTTTCTAATTTTAGTAGAGATGGGATCTCACTCTTGCTCAGGCTGGTCTCAAACTCCTGACCTCGAGGGATCAAAGACTGCCTTGGCCTCCCAGAGTGCCAGGATTACAGGCGTGAGCCACTGTGCCCGGCCAACTCTTGTCTTACTAAACAATACTCTGCTTATTTTCTACACACTGGAAATACACAACTCTTTAGTGTGGCATAGAGGCCCTTTCCAGTTTGGTGAAAACTTGTTTTCCATGCTCAGCCCCATGACTTCCCATCGTATACCTGAGGCCCTGTCACTAGAATGTTCTCTGCCTGGATCTTCCGTATTCCCACAGCTTTGCATATGACGTTTTCTCTGCCTGGTAATTTCTTCCATGTCTATTCTGGCAAAGTTATTAACAGTCTTTGAGACCCAATTCACTGCTCTTGGGAAATATTTCCCAACTCTCCCTATCAAGTATGGCCTGTGGTATTCCTCCCCTGTGTTCCCTTTGTGCTATAATTATTTTACACATTTACACAGAATAGCGAGATTCTGAAACTTACTTCCCTTTGTCTTCCTGGAACCTGGCCAAGGGTGTGGTACACAATAGGAGGTATTCAATTTTAATATGCTTTCTAAAAAAGTTATTTAAGGCAAATCTCTCCATGTCTGAGCCTCATGTACTTCATCTGTAAAATTTGAACAATAATACCTATCTCTTAAAGCAATTAGTAAGTCATACCCAATGATTTGCATAAATGCATTTTGTTAGTCAAACATTTCTGTAACATTTGATTCTAAAGTAATGTGTTCCCAACTATTCATTCTTTATGCATCAGTCTAACACCTGGAAAAAATAGACTCTTAACAATGCTTGTTGAATTATATCCAATCGGAACATATTCAGCATTAGCCAGGCTGGTCACTGTGATGAATACAAAGTTTCAGGAGCATTTGAAAGATGTCACAATAGCCCTTTTATTTGTTCCTCCACCCCAAACCTCAGATTCTCTTTTCTCCACTTGATGGCAGCATTACTCAAGTCGGTAACAAGAAGTTACAGCAGGGAACTCTCTTGTATTTTCCAAATGAAGTGTGCAAACTATCCTTCACCAACCCGAACTCTTCCGAGTTCCCAAGCATTTGCTTTCTTTTGGAAGAAGGAAATGGAGACAACACAAAACAAATCACAAGCCTGGAAACAATTTCTTTCATTTCTATCAAACCACTGTGTGAGACTTTCTTAGTTTTTCTTAGTCTGTTAAACTAGCAGGGGGAATTATTAATCCTCTTTTACTAAAGAGATTTAGATACTAAAAGACAAACTATAATTCATCTGAAGACTTCAGTATATTATTTTTACAGGTTGATTCAAGGTTGCACTAAATAGAGGACGAACTTGAGAAGATAGACATTTAATTACCATGTTCCCATGAAGGTCATAAATAAATGAAAGTATAATCGATGCTTTTCTTTCCAAGATAATCAGCTGCAAGTTATAATGCCAAGGACCCTTGTTGAAGAGTCAAGGACTGGTTCTAATGCTGGATGAACTTCTAACTTCTGCTGCTTGTGTGCTCATTCACCTTCACACTTGAACTTTTTCACCTTAAATGAGGCTTTTGGGCGATGCTCTTCTGAAAGATCAGCTTTAATGAGATATTACTTACATATAATTATATACGTAAATAATTTGTAAGTGTAGTTTGATGAGTTCTGAAAATGTATGTAGTCCTGTAACCACTACGATCATCACGATACAGAACGTTTCATTGCCATAACCACAAAAGTTCCCTCCTGCTCCTTTGTAGACAATCTCCTTCCCCTCTCCCTGGCTCCTAGAAAATACAGATCTGATTTTCATCACTACAGTTTTGCCTTTTCAACAATTTCATGTCTGGCTTCTTTCATTTAGCATCATGTTTTTGAGATTCGTCAATGTTCTATGTATCAGTGATTTATTTTTTATTACTGAATAGTATGCCATTGTATGAGTATATCAAAATCTATTCACCAGTTGAAGATTTGAGTTGTTTCCAGGTTTTCTTGGTTATTATTAATAAATCCACTATGAAGACTCATACACAAGCCTTTAAATGAACATATGTTTTCATTTCTCTTGAGTACATACCTAGAAGTGGGATTGTTAGGTTAGGTAGTGAGAGCATGTTCTATTTTATAAAACACTCGAAACTGTTTTCTAAAGTGGCTATACCATTATTCATTAACACTGGCAATGTATGAGAGTTTTAGTTATTCCATATTCTTGTCAACATTTGGTATTGTCATTCTTTTTATTTCTAGCCATTCTAGTGGGTATGTAGAGGTATTTAATAGTGGCTTTAATTTGCATTTATTTAATCACTAATGATGTTGAGCAACTTGTATTTATTTTCTTTCTATATATCTTTTTTGGTCAAAGAAGATATCTTCAAATCGTTTACCCTTTTTTTTAAATTGGGTTGTTTGTCTTCTTATTATTGAGTATTTTGTGTATTCTAGATAAATGTCCTTTAATTATTAGACTTGTTTTTCAAATATTTCTCCAAGACTGTAGCTTGTCTTTTTCTGTCTGTTTGATCATTTTTGTTTTTGTGTTTGAGACAGGGCCTTATTCTGTCACCCTGACTAGAGCGCAGTGGCATCATCAATGCTCACAGCAACCTCAAACTCCTGGGCTCAAGCGATCCTTCTGCCTCAGCCTCCCGAGTCACTGGGACTATGGGTATGTGCCACAATGCCCGGCTAATTTTTCTATTTTTTGTAGAGACAGGATCTCCCTCTTGCTCAGGCTGATCTCAAACTCTGATGTCAAGTGATTCTCCCACCTTGGCCTCTCCGAGTGCTAGGATTACAGGCATGAGCCACCACACCCAGCCCATAGCTTCTCTTTTTAGTTTTTTAATAGTGTCATTTAAAGAGCAAAAGCACTGGTACATGTGTGAGTGCTCAAATTCTTCATATCCTAATCTCTTCGTATTTCAAATGAAGTCTTTGGGGAAATGTTCTTTCTTTTCTTTAATAATGGCTTGGTTCAAATATATTTCACAAACCATTAAATTCACTCTTTTAAAGCGTACAACTCAGTGGCTTTTAGCATATTCACAGAGTTGTGCGGCCATCAGCCACTATGTAATTTCAGAATATTTTCATCACTTCACAAAGAAACCTTGAGCCCATTAGCAGTCATTCCCCATCCCCCCCTTCTGTCAGCGCCAGGCAAACATTAATCTACTCTCTGTCTCAATAGATGTACCTATGCTGGACATTTCATGTAAAAGGGATCATACACCATTTGGTATTTTGTGTCCAACTTCTTTCACCTAGCATAATGTTTTCAAGGTCCATTCACGTTGCAGCATGTATTAATACTTCCTTTTTATTGCTGAATAATAGGCCATTGTATGGATATACCACATTTTATTTGCCCATCCATCAGTTGCTAGGCATTTGGGTCATTTCCACTTTTTTGTTATTATAAATAATGCTGCTGTGGACATTTGTGTACAAGTTTTTGCATGGACATATATTTAATTCTTTTAGGTACATACCTAGGAACAGAATTACTGAGTCATATGGTAACTCTATGTTTGACATTTTGAGGAAATACCAAATTGTTTTCCAAAGTCAGTGCACCATTTTACCTTTCCATCAGCAGGGTATGAGAATCCAATCTCCACATCTTCACTAACCTTTGTTAATGTCCATATAATTTTTTAAATTATAGCTATCCTAGTGAGTATGAAGTGGTATCTTGTGCTTTTGATTTGCATTTCTCAAATGATGATGCTGCGCATCTTTTTCATGTGCTTATTGACCATTTGTATACCTTCTTTGCAGAAATACTTATTCAGATCCTTTGCCTATTTTAAATTGTGTTGTTTGTCTTTTTGTTATTGAGTTGTAAGAGCTATTTATATATTCTGGGCATAACTCCTTTTGCTATAATAACATATAATTTGCAAACATTTCTCCTGTTCTGTGCATTGTCTTTTCATTTCCTTGATGATGTCCTTCAGCACAAAAATTTTTAATTTTTATGAAATCCAGTTTATCCCTTTATTGTTTGGTTACCTGTGCTTTTGGTGTCATAATTAAGAAACCATTGCCTACCACAAGGTTACAAAGATTTGCACTTAATGTTTTCTTCTAAGAGCTTTGTAGTTTTAGCTGTTACATTTAGGTCTTTGATCCATTTTGAGTTAAATGTTGTATATGCTATGAGGTAGGAATCCAACTTTATTCTTTTGTATGTGGATATCCAGTTGTCCCAACAGCATTTACTGAAAATACCATTCATTCTCCATTAAATTGTCTTGACACGCTTGTCAAAAATCAACTGACCATAAATGTAATGGTTTATTTCTAGACTCTCAATTCTATTCCATTGATCTATATATAAATTCTTATGACAGTACCACACTATCTTGATTATTATAGCTTTGCAGTAAGTTTTGAAATCACAAAGTATGAGCCCTTCAACTTTGTTCTTCCTCTTCAGAGTTGCTTTGAGTGGGTAACGTTTTTTAAGTTTCTTTCAACTCCAAGTCCTATAAGGTAGGCATTTAAAGAGAATTTATCATGTACCTAAAACATACATAAATGTATCTCATTTAATCATCACAAAAACCCTGTGAAGTATATTATAATTGCATTAATTAAACAATCATATTTTTAGCATTAGTTATGTGCCAGCCATTGCATATATGGATGGGAATTCCCAGATGCAACATGATACCTGTTCTCACACGTGAGGAGATTGAGGCTCAGAAAGGTTAGGTAACTTTTCCACATAGCAAAGGTGAGTTAGAATGCAGTTCTTTTAACTCTAAGTTCTTCAGTGTTTTCACTATAGCAAGACTAAAATATTGATTCCTTTTGTACAGTTCTCCAACTTCTGCTACACTTTCTCCCTGACCTGGGCTAAGTGAGTGGCATGAGGGCAGGGATAAATGCCAGATCTTATAGTGTTGTCAGTGAAGTGGTAGATCATTCAATCATCTATTTAACAAATATTTATTAAGGGTCTACCGTGTGCCAAGAATTAATGAGATAACCGAGACTAGACAATGTCACTGTCTTCATGAAGTTCACTTTCTCTAATGAGAGACATATAATAAGGAATTTCCCAAATAATTACAGCAGATAATTGCAGATTTCTATAAAGAAAAGGAAAATGTGCCATAACTGAGAATATCAGAGACAACTACTTTGGACAGGGGTTTCACGGGAAGCCTCTTTGAAGAGTTAAAATTTTGTCAAGTCATGAAGACTAAGGGAAAACTAGCCCTGTCAAGAGCATTCTAAGCAGAAAAAGTACAGCAGCAAAGTCCCCGAGGCAGAGAAGAGCTGAGTGTACCCTAGGAACCAATAGAAAGCCAGCATGACTAGAGTATACTAAGGACAGGTAAGTAGGCGGTATGTCGTAGGGCTCTGTAGCTTACCCAAGAGAGCTGCTTTATCCAAAATCCAATAAGAAGCCATTGAAGGATTTTAAACCAAAGAATACTCTGATCTGATTTACATTTTTGAGAGTTCATCCTGGCTGATTCGTGCAGCATGGATTTAGGGTATAGGGCAAACAAGAATAGAATCATAAAATCTCGTTAGGAAGCTGCTGTAGCTGTCAAAATGAAAGAAGAGTGTCTTAGACTAGAATGGCACTAGTGGAGATAAATGGACAGAAGTGAACAGACTCTATATATTTTGGAAGTGAAATTAACAGGTTTACATTCAATTTTCTGACTTTAATAACTCACTGGATGGCGGCACCATTTGCTAAAATGAGGAAGAGTGGGAGAGGAGTAGAGAATATATAGGTTAAAGAAAGCCATCAAGAATTCTATTAAGACATGTTAATTGAAATGCCTAAGAGATGTCCAGATGGCAATATCAATTGGCATCTAGGATAAAAGACGCTTCCAGCAAGAGAAGCAGCTGAGGAAGAGGACTGACTGCCAAAGGAAACCTGGCTTCCTAGGTGTGGGGCAGGTGTCAGACAAAAGGGGCCATTATCCTGAGGAGCACAGAGAAATAAGAACCAAGAATTAATAGTGCTCATTCAGCTCATGTTAGCAAATATTTCTTGAACAGCAAAAGGGATGATCATGAGGCTACCCTCAGGTATTAGAAAGAGGCATGAAATTAAAGGGAGAAGTCCAGGACTTTGCAAAGTTTAAACTTCTTTGATCTTTGTTGAATGGTAACTAAATGGAATCATTCATGTGAAAGCATCTGGCAATATAAATATTGGTTCATATTATGCATCGTGGGAGTAGACATTATTATGAGAAATTAATACAACTAATTCTGGATAATATTGCTTACTAAAAACAACCAATGACTTTGGTGATAATTGACATAATCAGAATAAATTTAGTTTACCCTGCAGAGGCCAGCTCTTGCATTGCCCAGGTGAAGCAGATCAGGACAGAGTGATGCCGAGGAGACTGATATGTGTACACTAAGCTCCCATGTGGGTGAAGCAACACCCCTAAAAATCAATGAGTCTCAGCAGATCTTTACCTTGATTGCATGTGACCATGACCAACAGCCACAGCTTGATTACAGTGGCTTCAGTCTCTCTGCCATCGCATCCCAAGCACATCAGCGTTGTCTGTACGTCTCATACCTTCTTTAAGAGCCCACCTGTCAGCATTAGTCCACAACTTTGGTAACACATGCCAGTGATAGTTTGCCTTCCCCCCATTCAATCACATAGACTTGCTGCTTCAACAAAAATAGCTCTTTTTTTTTTACTCCTTCGTTCTACTCATGTAGAACAACTCAATTTTTCTAAAACACCATGTACTTTAACATTGTCAAACCTTTGTATTTACAAAAGTTCCTTCAGCCTAGACTGTCCATACTACTCACCTTCCTGCTGATCTACTATTCATACTTACAGGTTCAGATAAACATAAATTAAATTATCATTTCTCCTGAAAACTCTAGATGGAATTCATTACATTCTCATCTATGTTTCTATTTCATTCTATTTATAGTTCGATATACTTACTCAACAAACCTTACTCAGAATGCCTGCTGAATGTCTTTAAGATGCAAATGATAGAAACCCAATCCAAGTAGTTTAAACAAACTAGCTCACCATGTTTTCATCCTCACCTATATTTCCATTTCACTCTATTTATAGTTCAATATATGTATTCAACAAACATTTATAGAATGCTGCTGAATGTCAGCACTCTTTAAAATGCAAATAACAGAAACTTAAACCCAAGTAGCTTAAACAAATTAACTCACCTAACAAAAAGTGCAAGGAAAAGCATGATGCAATCCAGGCACTCAAATGGTCTTGTTAGTATACATCACTCCGGTACAGGCTGATTAGGTTGCATTTCCTAGAAATACAGCTTGAGACAGGGATTCTTATGACAGTGATTTATTGAGGGAACACTTTCAGGAAAAGGTGCATGAGGGAAACAAGATAGGGCAGAGAAAGAAAGCTAAGGAAGAATGTAGTCTATGCCGGAGATTAGCTTTAGCCTTTTCCTGTGGGGAGATCTGGAGCATAAATCACGTCACAGACTCTATCCCATCTTGAAGCAATGGAGTCTGCTGTTGGCACCCTCTTGCCAGTCTGTCAAGAGCTGAGGGCTGTGGGATGAAGGACTGTTCTAATTTTCCTGGTGAAGGAGATCTGGATGGGGCACCAATAGCATCCATGTGGCAGGCATGATGGCTGCCAGTAGCCCAAGATTCATATGCATCTTGGGCAACCCCAGAGGAAAGAGTCTTCCCTTTAAGGCTTTGACTGAACAGTTCCAGGGAGATGTAAGCAACTGTTTTACAAGACATACGGGGTCAGAGCCATGTAAACCACATGGACTGGAGGCTTCAATAGAAACAGAATACTTTTAGCAAAAAAGGGGGAAGAAGGATGGATAGACAAAGAAAAATATCTACTCTATCTACCATACACCAGCCACTGCAAGGAATACAATGGTGAATAAAAATTACACGTGTTTGACTCTGCTTTCATGGATCATATCAGCCTTATTTAATACAAGACAGACCAACAAGAAACTGCAATGAAGTCAGATGTCTGCTTTAATAGAAGAAGTATAGATTGCTATGGATACATCATATAGGAGGGGCCACCTCACTCTTCTCAAGGGCCCATATTTTATCCAGCTTTTTATCTCCCATGCATAGTACCGTAAGCATGATAAGTGCTTGATAAATGAGCACGTGCAACTTGACATGTGGATTCCGGGGTCTTAGGGGGCAATATCCCTCTCTAGGAGTTGCCTTTCCAGTCAATTTATCATCCGTGTGTGAAAATCACTTCCCATTTTATGGCCACATCATGCCTTTAAGTAGAACTATTAGTATATCTGGCTCCTAATGACTTTCTGGCTGTTCCCAAACCCTGAAACCATTTTCAAAGGATCAACCTGCTATTTTGAGAATATTTAATTTCTCTTAGTTTAATTCAACATATAACTCATGGATCATCAACTTTGTGCTGATAGAATGCCAAGTATCGCAAAAGATAGAAATGAATAAACCTTAGTGCCAGCAGGCAAGAATTTAGGACTACTACCAGCTAGGGCTAAATGTAATGACCTATCATGGTGAGGAAAGCAAGTGCATTTTCTGGATAGCTTCTAAGGGAACTGCAGGTTTTATAATGTGCACTTGTTTATATTCAGTAAGTGTCATTGAATCTAAGGCTAGGAGGACATAAACTCAGAGAGAGAAGGCTTTGCATAAGTGCCCTGAAGACAGGAGCCCCAAACAGTCCTTGACTTTTATCTCTTTCTTACCTTCCACATCTAGTCTCTCCCACAGATCAAGTCTCTACTCCTCTATCCTAGTCCAAGTCACCCTCATCTCTCACCTGAAAGATCCTCCTAACTGGTCTCCTGCATTCTGACCATTGCATTCTTCCTATTCATTCTCCACGCAGTAGGCAGAGTAATTTTTTGAAATTGTAAATTTAATCACATCTGTCAATCCCCATTTCTGTCCTACTGAAAATCTTGTTCGGCTCCCCCACTGCACTCAGTATAAAATCCAGACCCTTGACAACACCCTACATGAGTTAACCCAGCTTCCTCTCTCTCCTCCCTCATCATTAAACACCTTTCTTCATCATTAAACACTGGAGAGGGCTCCAGACACATGGCTCCTCTATTCAGCACATGTGACTCCATCTCCACTTTCAGCGTCGGTTGAAATGGCATGGCCTTGGAGAGGCCTCCCTGACATCTTATTTATAGAGGATATTGGCCAGGCGCAGTGGCTCACACCTGTGATCCTAGCTTTCTGGGAGGCAGAGACGGGAGGATAGCTGCAGCTCAAGCGTTCAACACCAGCCTGAGCACAGTGAGACCCCATTTCAAAAGAGAAGAAACAAACAAACAAAAAAAAGACAAAAAAAAAAAAAAATACACAAAACCACAAAACCCAGCGGGGTGCTGTGGCTTGTGCCTGTAGTCCCAGCTACCCAGGAGACTGAGGCAGAAGGATCACTCTTAGCCCAGGACCTGGAGCTTGCGGTAACCGACAATCACTGCACTCTACCCAGGGCACTGAGTGACGCTCTATCTCAACAACAACAACAAAAAAAGTGGATATCATCCCCTCCTCATATACCTCTATTCTCTATCATAGCATCAGATCAAATCCAGTTCATTCATGTAGCTTACCACAATTTGCATTTAAGTGTTCATTTGTTTGTTGCCTGTTTTCTCTATTCTTGCCCTGCTCTTCCAGGAGGACAAGGAGCATGTCTGTTTCATTTCCCAGTACTGTACTCAGTACCTAGTTCAGTGCCTTGCATATAATAGATAGTCAATAACGATTTTAGTGAATTCAATTCATCCATTTATTCATCTACTCAAGAATATTTTAAGCCCTAAGATTTTTTTAAAAACTCTGATAGATAGAAGTCAGATGTGTGTAATTTTTAGTTTTAAGCAATTTTTTTAAATAAAATATGATGACTTGTTTTGCCTTGTTTTGTTTTTGAGGAAGATTTTAATTGATTTTGAGAAAACCTCTCGAAGGGTTTAAAAGACAGAATCTCACTGTGCTGCCCAGGCTGGACTTGAACTCTTGGGCTCCAGTGATTCTCCTGCCTCGGCTTCCTGAGTAGCTGCGATTACTGGCCTGCACCACTGTGCCTGGCCTTGAAGGGTTTTACAAAAAGGGAGTATCTATATCTGTATCTGTATATCTCAAATACCCTTCCATTGTTCTTAGAGAAAATTGAAACAACCTGAAAGCAGATGTTTTACATGAAGCAGCTCAGTTCTTTGTTTGATTATGTAAATTTGATGTGCGTTTTGGCAGTGCTTGTCTGCAGAATTTGTGCTTATTTGGGGAAAATTATTCTTTTCTTGGACTGAATTTAAGCAGCTTTATTGTTTGTTCTTATGGTAATATGAGAGCGTGTCTTTCTTCCAAGAGATCTGGAAATCTAAAAAATGTACCAACACATGAGGTCCTAAACTATCTGGAGCCAGAAGAGAGAATAGGAAAAAAGGGAATTAGACAGGGCTAGCCTAAACTATTGACATTACAGAGAATTTGAATGAATAACCTGATTGTGCTGATGTTAAAATATTGATCCAATGAGATTGTATTTTTGTGTGTCATTCTGCACAATAACCCCCTTTTGAATGGTAGAAGGGGTTTATCTCAAATGAAGTAGATATTTCTACTCTCACTCCTCCTGTTAGCCTGAAAAGATGCTGATCCTGGAACAGAGAATGAAGACTAGAGGAAAGGGCCTGCAACCTGCTTCATGAAATGTGGACAGCAGATGAAGTGCCTAAGGGGTTCTCTTTTGCCAGCCATAACCTGGCACCAGTCAGAAGGTGGTGGACAAGTAGCTAAGCAGGTGTCATTCTTCCGGGACCCTGAGGGTATGGGCCTGAGGCTGAAGGACTGAAATAGACATTTCTCCAAAAAAGATATACAAGTGACCAATAAGCATATGAAAAGAGGCTCAGTGTTATTAGTCATCAGAGAAATGCAAACTGAAACCACAAGATAGCATTTCACACCCACTAGAACGGCTGTAGTAAAAAAGACAGACAGTAACAAATGTTGGTGAGAATGTGGAAAAATAGGACCCTCACATATTGCTGGTAGGACTGTAAAATGGTACAGCTGCTTTGGAGAACAGTTTAACAGCACCTCAAAATGTTGAATATATAGTTACCTGATGTCCTAGTAATTCCACTCCCCTATATGAAAACATATTTCTGCCTCAAAATTTGTACTTGAATGTTTATATCAACATATTCATAATAACCAAAAAGTGGAAACAACTCAAATGTCTATCAACTGATGAATGGATAAATAAAACCTGGTACATCTTTATTATGGAATATTATTTGGCAATAAAAAGAAATGAAGTACTGATACATCCTACAATATGAATGAACCTTGAAAATATTATGCTAAGTGAAAGAAGGCAGCCACGAAAGATCACACATTGTATGATTCCATTTACATGAAATATCCAGAGTAGGCAAATCCATACAGACATAAAGTAGACTAGCTGTTGCCTAGGGCTGGAGGAAGAAGTTGGGGGAAAGTAATGAAAGGGGGATTGAAATGTTCTAAAATTAGATTGTGGTGATAGTTGCACAGCCCCATAAATATGCTAAAAAACACTTAATTGAGCACTTTAAATTGATGAATTGTGAATTGCATCTCAATAAAGCTGCTAAGAAAGAAAGGATATGGTCTCCACTTGTTATTTCTTTTTCAGGTTGCTTATCTTTGGACACCACCCACTGCACCATATTATGAGGAAGCCCATGCCTCAGGGAGAGGCCCTATAGAGAGGAATCAAGACTTCCCATCAACAGCTGGCAGCCACTGCTAGTGTCTGAGTGAATCACTTCAGAAGTGGACGTCCTGCCACAGTCAAGCCTTCAGATGACTGTCGTCAAGCCGACACCTTGACTGCAACCTCATGACAGAGCTAAGACACACTGACCATCCAAGCCACTGCTGAATTCCTGACCAAAGAAACTATAAAATATAACAAATAATTATCATAGTTTTAAGCCACCAAGTTTTGGGGTAACCTATAAAGCAGAATTAGATAACTAAAACATATAGTGTAACATGATGTTAGATAGGGCTCCTCTTGCCTCAGTTTGCACTGAGGTGCTAAGTACAGACATCAAAATGTATACAAAGCAATCTCCATAGACAGAATTTACAAAGGAAGTAAGAGAAACCCATGTCATGACACTTGAACTTCCTTTCCCACTTCCATATGATGAAGGACAGAAGAAGAGATTTTGTGAGGAAGATATCTTTGAAGAAAATTGTGCTCTTACCTCAAAACCAGTGAGGAGATTTCTTCAGTGCTGCTTAAGTAATATGTGACCCCTATAGTTAATAGTGCAAAATCCAATGTATTATGTATGTATACAGCAGGAGGTTAATATGGAAGAGATCGGAAATACTTTTCATTGGCCCTAGAAATTAATGGCTTGAAGTTTAGTGGAAACAGAGGGCAATTGGAAGGTAGATGGAATTTGCCATGGAAGAGCCAAGAGAAATCTGCAGAGTACCTGGTTCAGAGAAACATGATATCGCACATTGCTGTTTATACCCCATACCTCCCAAACACTTATATAGTCAATCCCTCTCATCAACCTCAGATAATTTAAGGACTGATTAGGGGGAGTTCACGGCAAAGAAAATAATTCAAATATGGTTAGAGATGGCCACAGTACTCAAACCACTATCACACAGCTCTGCTCCTTCCTGAAAAGATAACCTCCAAACCTTCATTAGCTGCTTGTTCCAAGTTTTACTGGTGAGCCAGCCTATAATTGTCATAGCTTAGAAGTTAATATAAGAAGCACCGAGGGTGATGGAAAGAGCCCTGGACTTGGGTTCACATTCAGTGCTTTGGTGGAGATGAGTATAAAGCGCGGGAACATCTCAGTGGTCATTGTTTGGGCAGGCATCACAGAGGAGCTTACAGTTGGGCTGCATCTAGAAGTGAGCAGGTACTTGCCAAATGGCCAAGGGAGAAACCCAAGGCTGAGGGACAGACTCGGGTCTGCCTTTTTTTTTTTTTTAGCACGTGGGTATTCAGTTTACTCAACACTGTTTGTTGAAAAGACCATCTTTTCCCCACTAAATGGTCTTGCACACTTGTCAAAAATCATTTGTCATGCTCACTTCAGTAGCATATATACTAAATTTGGAACAATACAGAGAAGATTAGCATGGCTCCAGGGCAAGGATGACATGAAAATTTGTGAAGCAGCCTATGTTTTTTAAAAAATCATTTGATCATACATGCAAGGGTTTATTTCTGGGCTTTCTGTTCTATTCCATTGGTCTATATGTCTGTCTTTATGTCAGTACCACACTATGTTGATTATCATAGCTCTACAGTAAGTTTTAAAATCAGCAAGTATTCTTTGTTTTCCAAATTTGTTCTTTTTCAAGACTGTTTTGGCTATTCAGGGTCTCTGAGGTTTCATATAAATTTTGGGGTAGATTATTCTATTTCTGCAAAAAAAAATCACTGGAGTTTTGATAGGGATTGCACTGAATCTGTAGATTGCTTTAAGTAGTACTGAAATCGTGACGTTAATATTAACTCTTCAAATTCATGAACACAGGATATCTTTCCATATATTGGTGTCTTTAATTTTTTTTCAGCCATGTTTTGTAGTTGTCACTGTAAGTTTATACCTAAGTATTTTATTCCTTTTAATGCTATTGGTAATGGGATTTTTTTTTAATTTCCTTTCTAGATTGTTTGTTATTAGTGTAAAGAAGTGCAACTGGTTTCTATGTGCTGATTTTGCATGCTGCAACTTTGCTGAATTAGTTTATTAGTCCTATTTTTTTTTGTGTGTGTAGAGTCTTTAGGGGTTTTTAACTGTAAGATTATGTCATCTGAGAACAGAGATAATTTCATTATTTCACTTATTTTTAAATTCGGATGCCTTTTATTTCTTTTTTTGGCCTAATTTCTCTGGCTAGGATTTCCAGTACTATATTGAATAGAAGTGGTGAAAGCAAGTATCCTTGTTTTGTTCCTGATATTAAAAGAAAAGATTTTTTCTGAAATTACATAGGCCATGTAGTGGGGGGAAGCTTTTAGTCTTTCACCACTGAAAGACTGTAGGTTTTTCAAATATGACCTTTATCATGTTAAGTAGTTTTCTTCTAATTCTAGTTTATTGAATGTTTTTATCATGAAAAAGTGTTGAATTTTGTGAAATGCTTTTTCTGCATCAATTGAGATGATCATGTAATTTTTACCCCTCATTATATTAATGTTAGGTATTACATTAATTGATTTTTGTATGTTGAACTATCCTTGTATTCCAACAATAAACTCCACTTGGTGATGGTGTGTAATTGAACTTATTTTAAACTTATTCCTCTGCTAACTAGCACTTGTGGCACTTGAGAAGATAAAAATAATTGTAGAGATTAGAGAAACTATATTTTCTCAGATATAAACTATTGTATAAGCAAACACTCTTTAATATATCATTTCAGTGTGTGTATGGGAGAGGTAGGTGAACAGTATACTGTAATTATCATAAGCATGGATTCTGGAGTCACACTGCCTCTGTTCAAATTATATCTCTGCCATTTACTAGTTGGGTAACCCTCAACAAGTTTTTAACTCATTTATGCTTTATATTCGTCAGTTGTAAAATAGGGGTTAAAACAGATCTACCTCAGGGTTGTTGTAAATATTAAAGAGGCCGGGCACAGTGACTCATACCTGTAATCCCAGCACTTTGGGAGGCTGGGGTGGTAGGACTGCTTGAGGCCAAGAGTTTGAGGCTAGTTGGGGCAATATAGCAAGAACCTATCTCTACAAAAATAAGAAAAAAATTAGCAGGGCATGATGGTGCACACCTGTACTCCCAGCTACTCATGAGGCTGAGACAGGAGGATCATTTGAGCCCAGGAGTTTGAGGCTACAGTGAGCTATAATCACATCACTGCACTCCAGCCTGGGCAACAGAGCAAGACCCTGTCTCAAAATAATAATTAAAAAAAAGATTAAAGAGAGAATATTTATAAAGCACTTAGAATAGTTCCTGTCATAGAGTAAGTGCTCTGTGAGTATAACTATTATTATATAATTATACTTTGATTAATGAAAGATATAGGTCTTTTGCTGAATCCAAGGTTAAAATCAGATTTACAGCTAAACTCTTTAGTGGCAAGGAAAGCATTTACAGTTCAAAAACTATAGACAGGGACCTTTATACTAGAAAAAATGTTGTCTGCTTTGTCATTCGTGTATGTCAACTTATTTACACCTGAAAAGAAACTAAGATGCCTATCCTTTAATGTTCCCTCAAGTATAAAGAAGTAATCTTCCAATCTGCAGAGACTGCACATAAGTGTAGGGATCTGACCTTGAAACTTCTTACAGACCTGCAGCAGTAAGGTTGTGTCAGCTTTAAACTGCCATGTCTGCCCCTCCTCCCCACTCCAATTGTAAATCCTTGTCTGTCTCCCAACTAGAGCACACATTCCTCAAGGTGAGGGTCTGTGCCTAACCTTCTCTACAAGCCCATACCTTCCAACACAGGGCCTCAGCCTCAGCAAACAAGTCCTGGATTGAATTCTCTGCTTCTGCTCTATTGGCCTTTATTCTTTGCAGCATGATATTAAGGAAGAAGCTATGGATATAAGTCCAGAGACATAGATTTAAATTCTGCCTTGACCCTTACTATAATAGTCGAGTAAACCTGAAATAGTAACTTCATTAAGTCCAAGTTTAAGCTTCTCACTTATAAGACGGGAATAATATTTACCTCAAAGATACTGAGAGGACCAAGTCAGACAATGTATAATGTACAGTGCTGTAGAAAGTGTCAATAGATGATAAAGTAAAATCTTATTTGACTCTGAATTTCACCATGTCAAATCACCCCTCTAATTCTCAATTCAATTCCTAAACTTTTAATGAGAGCTTCACTTATTTATTTCTCCTTGCCTGCTGTATCTCCACTAATTTTTAAAAAATTAATAGGCTTTATTTTTAGAAGGGTTTTAGATTTATAGAATATATGAACAGATAATACAAAGGGTCCCACCCATCCCACCCCTACACATAATTGCCCCATTATTGATATCTTACATTAGTAGGGCACATTTGTTATAATAAACCAATGAACATTTTTATTATAACTGACACATTTTATTAACTATTAATTTTATTATTTTAATAATAATAAAACTTATTAATTTTTTAAGACATTATTGATAACACTGATGCATTTTTATTAACTAAAGATCATAGTTTGTTCAGATTGTTCCAGTGTTTCCCTAATGTTCCAGGATCCCATCCAAGGTGCCATATTATACTTAATTGTCACATCTCTTTGGGCTCCTTTTGGCTGTGACAGTTTCTCAGACTTTCCTTGTTTTTGATGGCTTGACAGTTTTGAGGATATTGTAGGAAGTCGTTCAGTTGGAATTTGCCTCTTGTTTTTCTCATGATTAGACCAGGGATATAAGTTTTGGAGAGGAGAATCACAGAGGTAAAGTGCCATTTTCATCACATAATATCAAGAATACATTCTATCAACACAACTTATCACTGTCGATGTTGACCTTGATCATCTGGCTGAAGTAGCGTTTGGCAGGCTTCTCTACTGTAAAATCACTCTTTTTCTCCCTTTCCATACTGTACTCTTTGGAATAAGTCACTACGTACAGCCCACATTTACAGAGTGGAGAGCTATGATCCCCATCCTAAACACTTTTTAAAATAAATTCTTGATGCATGATACCATGTTAGATTGTATAAGGTAGAGATATATGTCATTGCCTGCCTTGCCCAGAGCACCTTTAAAGAAAAGTTGCCTCCACCCACAGCCTCTGTTAAGGACCCCGATTGGGACAAAGATGGCTACTGAATTTTCAGTATTTATACGGTTCAAACTGAACAACTAAAGGATTTTTGTGATTTGTTAGCATTCAGTATTATTCAATTTTTTCTCTCATTCAAAAACCCATTGACTCTCTTTGCTAAATGCAGTTAGAGAATCCTGAGTTTACTTGATACATTGAAATCATACTTTCTGAAAAAAAAGGTCCCCAAAATTCTTGCAGACTTTTTAAATACTTCGTTGAGTGATGCCTACTTATTTCTTTTTAACAGTTTTTAATATCTCTTTAGCAATAAGAGTATGCGAATTAAAAGAGCAAGCAGTGTTATTTAAATGCTTCATTGCTTCAAGGACCTCGTTGAGTATGTCAAAGAAAGAATTAATAAAAAATGTATTTTTCTAAGTGTCAAGGCTGTTTTTAAAAGAGACAGCACCACTTATGAATAGGAAAATAAATCCAGCTCAGTGTGAACAATTATTATGGCACTTGCCATGACTATCTTTTCAAATGGATTTCATCCCTCAAAGAATTTGATTCTTTTACATAGATATTCCTAAACACTTATCCAGCAGGGGAAAAAGTGAAATTATCACATGTAGTGCTGAAGAAGAGGAGAATCAAAATTGATGACAATGTGTTTTTTTAAAAAATTTTAAAAGTTATTGATCAAGAGATAAAATGTATTTCTGAAGAATGGAAAAGCAGTTTATGCCACAAAATATGGTCTTATGTGCTTCGACAAATTAATTTCAAAGAGCGGTTCTCAGAGCTGTTAATTTTACACCAGTACCAGTTCTCATTGGTGATTGTTCAATGTCACAAAAAAGGGAAATAAGTTGAATGTGACCACTGTAGAAGCTGTGTTATGTTATAATTGGAACATAAACTGTAACTGCAAGAAATCTTGTAAGCAAATTCTGCAAAATAGGAACTGTTAAGAAGAGCTGAATTATGAAGAAAACATAATTAAAGAAAGAGGCATGTGGCCAGCGCGGTGGCTGAAGCCTGTAATCCTAGCACTCTGGGAGGCCAAGGCGGGTGGATCGTTTGAGCTCCAGAGTTCAAGACCAGTCTGAGCAAGAGCAAGACCCCCGTGTCTACTAAAAATAGAAAGAAATTAGCTGGACAGCTAAAAATATATAGAAAAAATGAGCCGGGCATGGTGGCGCATGCCTGTGGTCCCAGCTACTTGGGAGGCTGAGGCAGTAGGATTGCCTGAGCCCAGGAGTTTGAGGTTGCTGTGAGCTAGGCTGACGCCAGGGCACTCTAGCCTGGGGAACAGAGTGAGACTTTGTCTCAAAAAATAAAAAGAAACAGAGGATGGATGGATGGATGGATGTGGTGGCTCATGCTTGTAATCCTTGCATTTTGGGAGGCCAAGGTGGGAGGATGGCTTGAGGACAAGAGTTTGGGACCAGCCTAAGCAAGAGTGAGACCCATCTCTACAAAAATAGAAAACTTAGCCAGGCATGGTGGTGCACAACTGTAGTCCCAGCTACTCAGGAGGCTGAGGCAGGAAGCTTGCTTGAGCCCAGGAGTTTGAGGCAGCAGTAAGCTATGATGATGCCAGTGATGGGTGACAGAGTGAGACTCTGTCTCAAAAAAAAAAAAAAAAAGAAAGAAAAGAAAAGAAAAGAAAAAAGAAATAGAGGATGGAAGTAGATTAAATCTCGGGAAACTTTTGAATGAGGAAGACTCAAAGACACGTTCCATTCTTTACCTGGGTCACAGAGAACTTTGCAAAGGTATCTGTGCAACTGGAAATCTTTTCAATCAAATAAAGATCTAAAGGCTTCCCCAAGTGATACCCTAGGTTTACACTGTGACAAGACAGAGACATTCCTTGCTATATGTAGAAAGACTGTCTCATCTCAAGTGTCTGGTAATTCACCATTTTTCCTCAGTCCCCACCTCTGGAGATGTCTCTTTCTGACCATGCAAACATCGCATGTCATCTTAATACTCCTCCAATCCATGTAAACATGCAGAAGGCTGAAAGCACACACAGGGTTGGTTGTTCTCTGACCGAACAGATATAAAGCAACAAGTAATATTTTATTTATACGAGTGGCTGCAGATTTTATCTTTGAAGGACTACTCAGGTATAATGGATAATAGTTTATAATACGAATGTTAAGAGATCAATAGCTTATTAAATGCCGCCTATTAAAGAACCACACTCACAGTGTACATCAATAAAGGGTTATAGAGAAAGAAAAAAAGGAATTAAATACTATAAAAAATACTTTAAAAATTAATCAGTTATTATGTGCTAAGTGGTTTTAAGCATTTTGTTCACTATCTCCAACTACAAACAGTTTGGCAGCCAGTGAGAGGAAGCAGAGAGGAAAGTTTTTTCGGACAAATCAAAAAGAGCTCAGTAACTCATTCTCGAAGACAGACTTAAAGCAAAAGAGCGACTCAACTGTTAAGAAAGACACCGTCCAGAATAAATTCTAGAGATCTGCTGTACAACATGATACCTATAGTTGGTAATACTATTAATATATTGTGTACTTTAAAAAATTTAAGAGGGTAAGTCTCATGTTAAGTGTTAAAAAAAAGGACACGAGGAAACTTTGGGAAATGTTGGATATGTTTGTTACCTTGTTTGTGGTGATGGTATCACAGGTGTGATACGTCTAAACTATCACATTGTACACATTAAATAAATGCGCTTCTTTGTATATCAACTCTACCTCAATAAATCTGTTTTTTAAAAGGTAGCAATAGTGTTACAGCTCTTTTAGAATTTGTCTAGCAGATTTTCTGGTCCTTACCGGAACTGCCCACCCCCAGCCCCCCCCCAAAAAAGGTAGCAAGCATCCGATCTATCCACAAAACATAGAATTAGGAGAGCAGTAGATGAATTTTTCAGCCCTGGAACTTCTTGACGCTAAGTCCTGAAAGCTGTGCTAATTCCTACTAAGCAAACAGAAGGAAACAATGTCAGTCTCAAATTAAACCTTCCACAGGGTGACAGGGTACATACATGGCCCTTTATCCTTCTGAATGTGAGGAATACAGTAGGTTGTCTGCTCCTAGATTCAGAGAACTTCAGAATGCTAAGAAATGTTGACCTTTTCAAAGCAAAAAGGTGTGCTCAGCACTTCTCGGTCACAGTGTCATCAGTCTCCTGTGCCCACATATCCCCTAGCCTTCTCATTCCTGAGTGATTTCCTTCTGTCTAATGCCTGCAGTCCCATAGCCTGATGGTTCAGATAAACTATGTGACAAATCTTGCAGCTATATCTCTTCTTTGTGGGAAGGTCAAGTTGTCCTTTGAAAAATACGAAGGATACAAAAACATTATTAATGCACACACGGTTAGAGTTTAGAGAGGACTATAAGAGAAAACTCCTTGGCATTCACACAGTAGCCTTCCAAAATTGTACCCAACTTACTAACTTACTTCTTTGGAGTCATCACCCATTTCCTCTCTTCTTCCACAAACATACACTCAATATTCCGTCTTCATGGCCTCCTTGCCTGTGCACATGCTGTTCCCTCTGTCCTTTCGTACCTTCTTATGTGGAAAACTCACATTCACCTTTGAGAACACTTCAGCTTCTCAGTAAAACAACTTCCAAGAACTCCAGGGAAATTAAGTCACTCCCTTCTCTGTGCTTTTATAAGCCTTTGTTTATATCTCTATTATAACACCTATCATATTATATTATGTGTTAAATTTGAGGACAAGGGTCGTGTCTCAATCATCCAGTGATTAACACAGCCCCTGGTAGATAGTAGATATTCTATGCGTTTTGTTTGTTTGTTTAGAGACAGGGTCTCACTCTGTCTACCCAGCTGGAGTACAGTGGTGTGATCATAGCTCACTGTAACCTTGAACTCCTGGGCTCCAGCAATCCTCCTGTCTCAGCCTCCCAAGTAGCTAGGGGATACAGGCTGGTGCCACCATACCCAGCTAGTTTTTTACTTTATTTTTTGGTAGATACAAGGTCTTGCTATGATGCCGAGGCTGGTTTTGAGCTCCTGGCCTCAAGTGAGTCTCTCAACTTGGCCTCCCAAAATGCTGGGATTACAGGTATGAGCCATCACTCTCAGCTCGATGCATTTTTTTAACAAATGAATGATCATTGTCTGAATTGTTTGCTTTATACTTTTTGTAAAATTAGTTTAATAATGTGATTGCCTTCAGTATGACAATTTCTTCCATAAATAAGTACAATAGGAGCCAGACCATGAAAGGGATAATTCCATCATTCCTGGAAGGCTATCAATTATATCAAACTTACCCAAGTAAGTGGAGAAAATCTCAAAATCAGAATACTGAGTAGGCCTTTACAATAACAAGGAAAAAGGTGTTTATAAAAACCATTTGCGGCCGGGTGCGGTGGCTCACGCCTGTAATCCTAGCCCTCTGGGAGGCCGAGGCGGGTGGATCACTCGAGGTCAGGAGTTCGAGACCAGCCTGAGCGAGACCCCTTCTCTACTAAAAATAGAAATAAAAATTATCTGGACAACTAAAAATATATATAGAAAAAATTAGCCGGGCATGGTGGCTCATGCCTGTAGTCCCAGCTACTCGGGAGGCTGAGGCAGTAGGATCACTTAAGCCCAGGAGTCTGAGGTTGCTGTGAGCTAGGCTGATGCCACGGCACTCACTCTAGCCTGGGCAACAAAGTGAGACTCTGTCTTAAAAAAAAAAAAAAAATTATCTGGACAACTAAAGATATATATAGAAAAAAATTGGCCAGGCATGGTGGCGCATGCCTGTAGTCCCAGCTACTCGGAGGCTGAGGCAGTGGGATCACTTGAGCCTGGGAGTTTGAGGTTGCTGTAAGCTGGGCTGACGCCACGGCACTCACTCTAGCCCAGGCAACAAAGTGAGACTCTGTCTCAAAAAAAAAAAAACAAAAACCATTTGCATTTCCAATTCTTCTTCCTCTTGACAGAGTATAACACAAAAATTATACACAAATACACAAACATTATGTGTAGACTTCACATCAGAAGAGGTCTTTAAAAAAGATCAAAATAATAGATTTTTTACAGTTGAAAGGGACCTCTTGGTTATCTAATTCAACCTTCTTCTATGTATGAATCTCTATAATATCCCTGATCAATGCTCATTGTCCATCTACCTTCTATTTGAATACTTCCAGTGATGGGGTACCTCACTATTTAAGAAACTACTTGATTCCTTATTTTGACAATTATAATGTCCAAGCTGAGCCTAAATCTGCCTCCTGGTAATCTTTAGCCATTGAACCTAGTTCTTCCTTCTTAAACCACAAAGAATACTCCTTCTTTCTTACGGTAGCCCTATAACTAATTAAGCACAGCTATACAGTCGTTCCATGTTTTTTCTTTTCCAGACTTTTCTAGTTTTATTCACTGCTTCTCATATGTCATGTTTTTCAACATTTTCACCAAACTGATTTACATTCCCAGGATGTGTTCCAGTTTATCTCTAACACTTCTAACATTGAGCCTAGAGCAATACTCCAAGTGAGATTTATCCAGTCTAGAGAATTTCCCAGAGCAGGTCTGAAATATATCTCTCATCCTAGACTCCATGTTGTTACTGTTCAAACTTGTACTGGCTCTTGCTTGAGGTAGAGTCAAACCTTGGCAATGATGAATAGGAAAGGGGGTGACATGAAGCCTGGGTGGGACCAGAGCTAAGAGAACTGATCTAACTCTGGAAGTGGATCTTTAGTTGGAAGGCAAAGCTACATAAGTGAACCCTAGATATATCAAAGGCTTTCAAGAGATTTTGGTAGCTTAGAACCATACTGTAGCAATATTTGGAATCAGACAGGTGGCAACATCATGTCTCCATTAGGTTTTGGAGAAGGCTCTCAATCATCAGATGAAGAACATGAGAATTAAGCACCAATCCCTGGGCAAAGAGGTTGCAAAGAACTAGGCAAATTAAAGACAAGAAGACTGAAGTTCAAAGAGGGGCTGTATTTTTAGGGGGAAACAGAGGTAGTAAAAATCAAAATGGCTCTGGAGTCATAATGATCTTTGTTGAATTTTCATCTTCTTTACTTTCCAAGCCTGTTTCCTCATGTGAAAATGGGGATAATAATAGTACCTACTTTAAAGGACTGCCATGAAGATTTAGTGGAATAATATATGTAAAGTGTGGCATGTAGTTCAAATGTTATTATTACAGATTAAAATGCACAAATAAAATGTAAGTCAAATGAATTTTTAAGTAATTTCATTTTTGAAGCTTTTAAAATCAGTTAGGTACTAAGAAAATTTTCTCAAATTAATTTTTAACACTTCCTTTAAGAAAAGCATTGTATCTATTTTTTTAAAAGATGACCAGAAGTGATATGGATTGGTTAAAAATGGCTTGTAAAATATGCATAACATATGACTCATTATCATAATAATTGTATTAATAGTATGGTTATAATAAATATACTTATTTTCAGATTTTACTTTCAAGTAAAATGATGGCTTTCTTATAAAACTTTAAAATCAGTCTTTTTATAGTATAAATTTAGATTCATCAATCCAATTAGAATTTTTCTAGGTAGTACAATTCAGTATGTGTTAAAAATCTTTGCATAGGCTCTTTTCCCAGCCACATACTGTTTTCCTTTTAGTATCCAATTATCTAAAACTTAAGAGGAGTGGGCACCGCCCAATGGGGGTGTTTGTGCTGCTTTGATCCTGTGGTTGAGATCCAGAGAATTGGGAGTGACATCATCTGCAACAATAAAAAAGCTTCTCTTGGTGAGCAGAAGACCTGTATATAATAGCCACAGTTAAGGGTCTGCAGTCCAATTCATCAGCTTTCTCTAGTTTACTCAATCAATATCAGCTACTAATACACCTGAAAGAAGATCTTGTCCCAAGATACTGTATGGTAAGTAATCTTAAAAATTCTGTCTTAAATTTTATAAAATTCTTGATAATCAAACAAGTATTTAATGTGTACATTACACAGTCTACAAATATGCTGTTTGTTCAAGATAAAATGTTAAGGGTGTTGCATTATGTTTAATATAAAATGCCACAATACAAAATATATCTATGCTACTAAAATACTCATAAATCATTTATTTTCATGATTAAAGTCTTTTGAGATACCTTGCTTTTTAACAACTCATCTGAAATTGCAGGAAAAATAATTAAAATTTGGTATGATGTACTTTAATAGTATCTTTATAGAAATTTCAAAATAAAACAGGCTGATGGTGAGTGAATAGTTCCGATTTAAATTATCACTATAAATTAAATAGAGTTAAAATTCCATTTTTCCTGAAGAGTAATCTTATCTAGATTGTTTATTTTATGGTTCATAGAGGCTCAGTCTGTATACTAAATTTGGATAAACTCAGTTTGGCTGCTAAGTATTTATTCCCTTTACATAAGTGACAGCCTTTTCTATTTTCTGTTATGAAAACTGTATGTCCTGAATTTCACGAAAATTGTATTTTATTACATGAATTTTAAGGGTATCTCTCTTATAAGAAGCCCATCTCCCTACTAACAAGTAGGCAAAGTGTCTGAGGTCACTAAGGGAATGTGACACAGTGAGGATTACACACTAGTGCTCCTGTCTTCTGACTACCGTACTTGTTTCTAACATAAACTGAAAACGGAAATTTTCACTTATTGCTCCATCAATAGCTTTATATTGTAGACTGAACAGAAATGTAACAGATTATAATGTTCATTATGCTACTACTAATGATGCAGTTTCCCTTCAAAATGAGTTCATGACCACTCGTGTATGTTAAAAGGTAGAACACTGAGCATTAGGAAAAAGCACTTCTATAATAATAGCCTTTGGCCGGGCGCGGTGGCTCACGCCTGTAATCCTAGCACTCTGGGAGACCGAGGCAGGAGGATTGCTTGAGCTCAGAAGTTCGAGAACAGCCTGAGCAAGAACGAGATCCCTGTCTCTACTAAAAATAAAAATAAACTAAAAGAAAAAAAAAAAACAGCCTTAGCAATTGTCACCATGCAGATTAAGGCAAAAATATTCTATATTGATATGAAAACCTTTATGAGCAAAAGAGGAAAGAGACAAAAATTATACGAAAAAGCAATTGTTTATAAAATAAGTTGAAGAAACAAGGTGCAGGCAAACATTTTATTTAGAGCTGAAGCTCAAAATCCAGATAACAGGTAATTACTTAGATGATTTTTAAATGTTTTGATACATTCTTTTTAATGCTGAGAAGTATGTACTAATTCATTAAAAAGCTGTAAATCATAGCTTATTAATTTGGTATTTATGGTTATTATTGCAGTGATCAAAAGGACCTTTACATATGAAAAAGATTTGCTAAGTAAATAAACAGTGTTAACAATTTATCTAATTAAGAAAATTAGCCATTTTCAAGCAAATTATAAGCATTTAAGCACAACTAACATAAAATGTGGGAGGAAATTCTCAAAAGTAAGCTTTTTTATTCGTCTTGTGGCTTAAGACTCATATATTAAAACTTGCACAAGAAATCTCAAAAAGATACCTAAAGCAAAACTGATCTGTCCAATCCCTAAAGTAAACTTATGTGTATATATAATGTATACTAATGTATCCATAAAATAAAGAGGCTGATTCCAAAAGTCTGTCATGAAAACCAACCCAATTAGCTACTGTTACACTCTGTTCATGGTTATATGGTTGTAAATGAAAACCCTTGTAAGTTTATTTACACAGTTTGATATTTTAAAAAATATTTTTAAATACCTCTGTTTTGCTTTTCCTTTTAGCAAAGATGATATCTGCAAAAGACATGGCTAAAGTAATGATTGTCATGTTGGCAATTTGTTTTCTTACAAAATCGGATGGGAAACCTGTTAAGTAAGTACTGTTCAGCACCATGAAGGCATGGATATTGGATTTTTAAGGTGGGCTTTATGATTTGGAAGTGAGGAGCTAATGGAGTGGCCCTCTCTGTTTCTGTTCTTCCCAGGAAGAGATCTGTGAGTGAAATACAGTTTATGCACAACCTGGGCAAACATCTGAATTCAATGGAGAGAGTGGAATGGCTGCGTAAGAAACTGCAGGATGTGCGCAATTTTGTTGCCCTTGGAGCTCCTCTGGCTCCCAGAGATGGTGGTTCCCAGAGGCCTCGAAAAAAGGAAGACAATGTCCTGGTTGACAGCCATCAAAAAAGTCTTGGAGAGGCAGACAAAGCTGATGTGGATGTATTAATTAAAGCCAAATCCCAATGAAAACCGATATGGTCAGAGCACTGCTCTAGACAGTGTAGGGCAACAATATTACATGCTGCTAATTTTTCAAAGCTCTCTTAAGATTACCAAGTGCCGATATTTCTAATGTTACCAAACTACATGTAATCCATTGTTAGCCATGATAGCTGCAATTTTAATTGATTATTTGGATTTCACTTTTATTCATTTAAGAGCTCTTTTAATTGTCCTATTTCTATTGTTTATTCTTTTTAAAGTATGTTGTTGCATAACTTATAAAAGAATAAAATCACACCTATAAATCTCTCTTCCACCATACATTGTAAAATAAAAATTTAGTGATCACAATTCTAAATAAATGAAGTTAAATATTTTTCACTTGTTACAAGTATGTCGTTTTGGTTATGTCTGACACTCACATGTTTAAATTGGTTAAGACTAGGTAGAACAATCCAAAATGGTTTTTTAAAATCATATGTTTCACATCTTGATATTTTGAACATCATCCTTTTTTTATAGTATTAACAAAGTACCAGGTTCCCAAATCTTCACTAGCCAGACACTGTTGTCCTCTTCATTTCAGGAAAGGAAATGGAATATTCAGCAAAAAAAAAAAAAAAAAAAAAGCAGAAAGTAGTCTGCAACTTGAATGCAAAAGCATTTGTCCTTACGCAAACCCACTAATCATATTTCTAGTTTGGACCCCAAATTGCAAGGAATAGAATTTTTGTGTTTATTAGAAGATAACTCCATTTGTTCATTTGTCATTTGAAAAATATCTATTTAGTGTACATTATTGGTCATGTACTGTGTTAGGCAATAGGCATACCATGGAAAACAGAACAGAGATGGTTTCTGCCTTCATGGGGCCAACAATTTAGTGGGGAAGACAGACATAAATTTATTAGTAAGTTTGATAAGTGCTATGTAAGAAAAGTATTATACAACATACTGCAGGAATGTAAAATACAGAGCCCTAATCTATTTAGATCAGGATGCTGTCAAACAAGAACTTTTTGCAATGACGGAAATGTACTATACTCTGTGCTATCCAATGTGGTGGCTATGTGTGCATTTATTTAAAATGTGGCTAGTGTGATTGATGACTTATTTTAAATTTTAATTTAAATTCATTTAAATAAAAATAGCTACCTATGGCTACTATACTGAACAGTATAGCTCAACCTCAAGATGATCCAGCTGAATCAGAAACATGAGTAAGAGTTAATTAGGTGAAAAGAAGTAAGAGAGACTTCAGGCCAGTGGTACAGTATGTACTCGCCTGAGTTGTGGGGGAGCATGGCTGTCATGCTAGAAGCTGGGATTCCAAAGATGAATAAGATCCCATCTCTGGCCTCAGAGAGTTCATATTATATATTTTTTTTCCCTGTACCACCCCCCGAGAGTTCATATTCTAAAGAGGAAGACAGAGAGACAAGCAAATAATTACAACACAAATGTAAAATACTGTGAGGTGCAGGGCCAGGGTAATGGCTCATGCCTATAATCCTAACACTTTGGGATGCCAAGACAGGAGGATCACTTGAGGTTAGGAGTTCAAGACCAATGTGGGCAACATAGCAAGATCCCATTTTACAAAAAAATAAAAAAATTAGCCAGGCATGGTGGCATATGCCTGTAGTCCTAGCTATTTGGGAGACTGAAGCAGGAGGATTACTTGAGTCCAGGAATTTCAGGTTACAGTGAGGTATGATTCCAGCCTGGGCTGCAAGAGAGACCCTGTCCCCCCCCTCAAAAAAATAAAATAAAACAAAACTGAAAGATGCACAGAGGAGACAGTAGAGGGAGTGGATCTGTCTGATGGAAGGAACAATTGAAATGGAATTTTAATGGCAAGCGAACTTTGCAAAATGTAGAAGAATATTAACAAACTTTTGGCATCCTGGTAGAATCAACCAGGCTTTGGTTTAGATGCAGAGAACAGAATCTACTTTAATTTAAACAGAAAAGGATGTATTACAGAATCATTGAGAATGCCGAAGAAAACAGATGGTGTTTCCTCAGGTTGAACTCTGAGGAAAGCCTCTCAAAGCCACTGAGAGAGCTATTTTCTCTTCTAATATCAGTAACCACCTGAATATTATCCTGAGACTGCCTTGATCAGGAAGCAGCTGCTTACTGCTGCTGTTCCAGAAACATACTACACCTGCTACAATCTACCCCAGGAAAAAGAGTTGTCTAGAACTCTGCCTCTTCACAAGTCCGTGCTTTGTCACTGTAACCTTTGCTAACACTAGCACAGTAAAATCAAACCCCTCCACAGCAATGCTTGCCAGCAGAAAGGTAGAAGCAGCAGATCACCTTACTTCTGCCTTCCCAATCTCACAGGAATGCATATGATTGGCTGAACCTAAATTTCCTCCAGAACTTTAGCTGCAGAGGTGTCTGGGAAATGTGGTTTTTAGTTTTCCAGCCTATGTCATAGTGCACACTAGAAGGTGGCATGGACTGTGCCTCCAACTCCCCAGTAGCGTAAATGCCACTGTGAGTATTCTTGAATATTTTCCTTTATAGAGCTGTGTGAGAATTTCTTTGGGATGATTACCCAGGAGTGAAATCCAGCAGAGCTAAGTGTTCCTGTCTTCCTATTTCCACCTCCAGCTTGGAATTATTAATATATGTCTTTATAAAAAGTTTTGCCATATCGACGTTAAGTTCATTGTTTTAATTTGCATAGCTCTGATCACTAAAGAGATTGACCTTCTTTCTGCATTTTGGGCTTCTCTGCCCAAATGAACTGCTTCTTTATATCCTTTGCCAAGTTTTCGACTGTGTTTCTGGCCTTGTTGGTTTTGAGTTCTTTGTATTAATATATTCTAATACAAACTCCTTGTTGGTTTTAAGTGTCACATGTATTTTCTCCCAGTGTTTCATGTATTCGCTAGCTCTTTCCATGCTTAATTTTGATGGACTCAAATACAGTAATTTTTTTACCTTATTGTATTTTTTGAGATCTTGTTGAAGAAGTCTTTCCCCAACCCTAGGTGACAAAGTTAGCTGTAAAAGGAAAAGGTAGGAATATCACGTGGGAAGTTTTTATGAGCCAGGCCTGGAAAAGATGACATCATATCTTCACATACCACTGACTATAATGCAGTCATGTAAGTATACCCAATACTGTAAAGTGGGGACAGGAAAAGGAGCAGGAGGGAAATGTAGTCTCTGGCTGAGTAGCTACTTCCCAATGAAAACTACACTAGGAAAGCATAAGTTTTTCATAGCAATCTAGATATCTTTGCTACACTTCCTAAACTCACTCTCTCTCTCTCTCTCTATATATATATATACATATATATATATTTACTGATTTATTTATTTTAAATTTTGTCTGATTTTGGACAAAATGTAAGTCATACCCTATTTATTATTTTACACTTTTCTTCTTTTCATTCAACATTGTGAGATTCATCTCTATTGATGTACATAATTGTGGTTAGTTATTTCAATTGTTGTATAGTAGTTTATTGTATACGTATACTTCAGTTTATTTAAGCATTATTTTTGATGGATATTCGGATTGTTTTTAGCCATTAGATATTACGAACAATGAGCATTATTTCACATATGTCTTACATTTGTTAGGATTTCTTTAGGGTATGTACCTAGGAATGGAACTGATGATTCTTAGGCCACGTACATGTTCAATTTTGCTAGGAAATGCCAACTTGTTTTCCAAAATGGTTGTAATAGGTTATACCTCCTGCCCACAGCAGCATATAAAAGTTTCTCTTGCTCTACATTCTTGTCAATCTCAATTATTGTGAGACTTAAAAATTTCACCAATCTGATGGGCATATCATTGTTCTTACTCTTCTTTTAATTTCATTCTCAGGCTACTTGTGTGGTTTAGAATTTTTTGATATATTTATTAGCCATTCAGGTTCAGGTCTCTTCTTCTGTGAAGTGTCTATTCAATTCTTTTCCATTTTCTTTGTTGAGCTGCTTGTCTTTCTGTATTGATTTACAAACAATTTTTTAATATTCTGAATAATAATAATCCTTTGTCACTTCTCTGTGTTGCAAATATATTTTCCATTTTGTGTCTTTGTCACTTTTTTTTGTTTTTTTTCCCCTTTTCTTTCTTTTTTTTCTATTGCATGCACACAACTGATGTCACTTTCTTAATAGTATCTTTTCATTAATGAGAATTCTTAATTTTAATATAGTCAAAGTTCTCAATCTTTTGTAGTTAGTGCTTTTGTGTCCAATTTAAGAACTCATTAGTTACCTTGAGGTAATAGACATATTTTTGTATATTATTTTCTGGGAGCCTTATTATTTTGCCTTTCACATTTAGGTATATTATATAATACATCTGGAATTGATTTTTGTGTAGGTGTGAGGTAGAGGTCAAGTTTAAGTTTTTGTGGCCCAGCAAGGTGGCTCTGGCTCACGCCTGTAATCCTAGCACTCTGGGAGGCCGAGAAGAAAGGATCGCTTGAGCTCAGGAGTTCAAGACCAGCCTGAGCAAGATCGAGACTCCATCGCTACTAAAAATAGAAAAAATAAGCTGGGCATGGTGGCGTGTGCCTGTAGTCCCAGCTCCTTGGAAGGCTGAGGCAGGAGGATCCCTTGAGCCTAGGAGTTTGAGGTTGCTGTGAGCTATGATAATGCCACTGCACACTACCCCAGGCAACAGAGCAAGACTCTGTTTAAAACAAAACAAAACAAAAGTTTAATTTTTTTATAGGGATATCCATTTTTTCCAGCTTATTTATTGAAAAGGTGTGCTTTTCTCCACTTCTCTGCAACGCTAGCTTTGATGTAAATCAAGAGTCTGCATGTGTTTAAAATTATTTCTGGGCTTTTCATGCTATCTCATTGGTCTTTTTGTTTTTTCAGCTAATATGACACTACTTTAAATTTATAATTTTATATTAGGTCTTGATATCTGGTGAAACACTTCATCATACACTGTTCTTTCTCTTAAGGTTTAGGTTACTCTTTTCCTTTTCCGTTTTCATATTTTCACTTTAGCCCCAGTTTGCTAAGTTTCTGCCCTACCACCCCTCAACATACACCCCTACACATACATAAAACCTATTGGTTTTGCATTGATCCTAGTGAACAGTTTTTAAAGAATGATATATTTACAATATTGAGTTTCTAGTTATTAGGGTATCTTTTAGAAGAAAAATTTTTATACATGCCTATGAAATTTTTATCTTGTACCCTAAATTTAGAACTGAGAAATTGCACTTTCAAATTTTCAGTTTCCAGAAGTATTTTTCAAGCAAACCAGAGCAGAGCGATTATAAAAACTGGGATCTGAAGAGCTGAGTGAGGTATGCAATCCAATAGGAATAGTGTCTTTTTTTTTCACAGTTTTTTTATTTTTATTTTTTTATTTTTCACAGTTTTATTGAGGTGTAACTCATATAACTTAAAATTCACCCACTGTATTCAATGATTTTAGTATTTATAGAGTTGTGCAACTATCATCCATTCCATTATACATGGCTACCGCTACTCCACAAGGTTTCCTTGAACATGTTTACAGTCAATCCTCGGTCCCACTCCCAGCCCCAGGCAATCATGGGTCAACTTTCTGTCTCTATACGTTTGCCTTTTTTGGCAATTTCATGTAAATGGAATTATAAAATATATAGTCTTTTGCATCTGTGTTCTTTTTACTTGGCATACTTTTTTTGAGGTTTATCCATATTGTAACACACACATCAGTATTTTGTTCCTTTTTATTGCTGAAAAGTATTCCATAGTATGAACATACAACATTCTGTTTAACCTGAATCTGTACTGTGGATAATGCTGCTATGAACATTCATATACAAGTTTTTGTGTGCATGTATGTTTTCATTTCTCTTAGGTAGATTCCTAGGAGTGAAATTGTTAGATGGTATGGTGTAGAGGAGGCAAAACTTTTCCTCTGCCCTCTTAGGTTTAGTGGCTGCGAGGCCTGTGAATTAAACGGATGACAGACAGATTAACGGGAAAAAAGGCATACAAATTAATTTTTAATTTTACATGCATGGGGGCATCACAGAAAGAAGTGAATACCCAAAGGAGAGGTGAAATTTGAGAGTTTATATGCCACCTTAATAGGGAAAAGAAAGGGGGAAGAAAGGCCACTTATGAAAGAGCACATGATTTTAAGGACAGATAAATGAGCCCTTAGGAGAAGAGATGGGAGATATGATAGTCTGTGATAATGTCTGGGTGTGGTGCTGACTTCTAGTCTCCTCTTCTGTGATTGGGAATGATACCAATTGGATATCAGACTGAGGCGGGGGGTGGAGGGAGGGGATGGGTGTATGCCTACATGATGAGTGCGTTGCACACCGTCTGGGGAATGGTCGTGCTTTAAGGTGCTGACTCGGGGAGGTGGGGGGTGGGGGGAGGGGATGGAAGTATAACTACATGGTGAGTGCCAGGCGCACTGTCTGGGGAATGGATGCGCTTGAAGCTCTGACTCAGGGGGATGGGCAGGACATGGGCAATATATATAAACTGAACTTTTGTACCCCCATAATAAGCTGAAATAATAAAAAAAAAGAGTCAATCTTTACTGGTTGATGAAATTCCTGGGGAGGGAATATGTGAGAATTGAGGTTTTGGTTGGTTTGTTTTTTTGTTTTTTTTTAGTATCTGTTTTTAAGCAGATAAGGGGAGATTAGAGAAAGCCTCTTCCTGCATTTATTGATTCTCAAATGTCTTCAGCTCAAAATAATTCTTATTCTAGAGTGGCATATTTTGGGTGTCATATTTTAATTCTGTGCAATCATAATTTTATGTTTAACTTAAAAAAAACTGTCAAGCTGTTTTCACCAGCAATGTATGTTCACACCAGCAATGTATGAAGTTCTAGTTTCTCCCTCTTTATCTGCACTTGTTGTTGTCTAACTTTTTTTTTTTTTTTTTTTGAGACAGAGTGTCACTTTGTTGCCCGGGCTAGAGTGAGTGTCGTGGCGTCAGCCTAGCTCACAGCAACCTCAAACTCCTGGGCTTAAGCGATCCTACTGCCTCAGCCTCCTGAGTAGCTGGGACTACAGGCATGCGCCACCATGCCTGGCTAATTTTTTCTATGTATATTTTAGTTGGCCAGATAATTTCTTTCTATTTTTAGTAGAGACGGGGTCTCGCTCTTGCTCAGGCTGGTCTCGAACTCCTGACCTCGAGCAATCCACCCACCTCGGCCTCCCAGAGTGTTAGGGCGTGAGCCACCGTGCCTGGCCTGTTGTCTAACTTTTTTGATTGTAGCCTTTCTCGTGCATGTGTAGTGGTATTTCATTGTGATTTTAATGAGATACATTTACTTAATGACTAATGACAGTGAGCACCTTTTCCTGTGCTTAGTTTCCATTTGTATGTCTTCATAGAAACATCTATTGAAGTCTTCTGGCATGTTTTAGCCAGGTGCAATGGCTCACATCTGCAATTCCAGCACTTTGGGAGGACAAAGCAGAAGGATTGCTTGAGGTCAGAAGTTCAAGACCAGCCTGGACAACGCAGCAACACCTTGTCTCAACCAAAAGCCACATTGTAATTGTACTTTTGCCTTCTTAATTATTACTGAGTTGTAAGAGTTCTTTATATATTCTGGATACAAGTCCTTTATATAACTTGCAGACATTTCTCTTTTTGACCTAAAGGAAGAAACTTGGACAAAATTAATGTAAGTAGAGAATGTATTTAGACAAAGTTTGAGGACTGCAAGCTGAGAGTATAGATTCAAGTTGCCCTGAATATATGCTCTTGAGTTGCAGTCCTCAAACTTGGTTCAAATAAACTCTACTTAAATTAATTTTGCCTATGTTTCTTTTCCTTTAGGTTGACATACATGGAACAAGTTGGCAGGATTCAGAGTGATCCCTAGTCCCCAACCATCCAGTGGTCTCTCTTGTACTCAATGCTCAGTACCTGCATGAACCCATTATGTTCCTCCAACTCCAGAGCTTTCACTGGGTACAAGAGGGTGAGTCCTCCTGAATCTGGTCCTCCCTTTTCTTTTTTGTTGAGATTTAGGTATTATTTGGGCTGTTTTTCAAACCCTCTCATTCCTTTAAGAGTGACGGCTTTGGTCTCTGTCTCTGGACAGGATATTTGGGAGAGAGCTCTGCAAGAGCTGCCTTCTCTGCCTCTGCCTCACGGTAGAAGGTTCTACATCTGCCTCGTGGCAATAGGCTCGTGGTATGGTATGGACAGCCTAACACTAGTGGTTTCACTTCTTATGGACTAAAATTACTTTGCATGCTTTTACAATTGTGGCTGCTTCCTACTGCTTACAAATTTGGACTTTTCTTCTCATTTGTGACCAATTCCTGTTAGTTACAAACCAAAAGGTATGGGGTGAGGGTGAGGTCTTTCACCTGAAGAGAAGACACAATTGCTTCCTCTGATTCATTTGGGTGCTCTAGGTGACTAGAGACTGCAGAGGTGTCATGCCATTTGTCCATGACATGCAGCAGTCTCAAAGGACCTCCCTACAAGAATATCTACAGGGATATCTTTAGCTCAGCCAGAAGGTACAATAAAGTTTGGTCACCCAGCAACCTGAACACTCTGGCCACAAGGTGATCAGAGATCCAAGATACCTAAGAGAGTGACTCATGACTCTTGGGTGACATCTTGAGGAGTGATTCTCATAAGCAGTACAGTTCAACCCAAAACACATTTCCAGCCTTGGTCACTTTTGAAAAGTTCCTCAATTATAGAAAATCAAACTTCAAAATCTAAGCACTCTTTTAAGGAGTAACGTTTTTTAGAAACATCAGCTGGTTTTATGTGCAACACTTGGGGGCATCTTTTTGTAAATATCTATGAAAATGGGCCTATATAATCTTGGATGGTCATAAGAAGCAATAGCTGAAATGAGGGTCCTTTGAAATGCCTAAAATTATTCCTTTGCATACACAACTGGAAAAAACTGGTTTTAGAACCAGAAAAATTGAATTGGAAAACTATTCTACTTTATGTTTGTCCTGGCTGAAGTCTGATAATAAGGGATTTGGAAATATATTTTTTAAGAGCTCTCTAGTTGGGAGTCAGCTTAATTAAAAGCTGATATTTAGGCTATTATTTTTCTGGGAAAAAAAAAAGCCTATCTGCTTTTTTTCTTTTTGATCCTATTCTGGGAATTTTTTTTCAAATGACAGAAATCTCTTTTTAAAAGTATTTGATCCCTCTGTTTCCTTACTTTCTTGTTGGCATGATTGTTGTTGAGAAAAATGTAAAATTTCATTGGCCTTTTACACAGCTTAAAATTTCCCCAAATTGGCTCTTCTAAGACTTGTTCTTCCATTGCCTTCCACTTCTGCTCCTCTTTCTTTTTGCCATTGTCAATGCCACATGAAGAAATCTAGAGGAGACTTTCACTGGCCCTGAGACTGCTTGAGGACCAAAGAAAAAGGTGTGACACACACTCATACTTTTTGGTGTCTTCTGTCTCCCTCATGGACTCTCAAGAGTTGTAAGGAGGCTTCTGTCAGTTTTTTTTTTTTTTTTTTGAGACAGAGTCTCGCTGTGTTGCCCAGCCTAGAGTGAGTGCCGTGGCATCAGCCTAGCTCACAGCTACCGCAAACTCCTGGGCTTAAGCGATCCTACTGCCTCAGCCTCCCGAGTAGCTGGGACTACAGGCATGCACCACCATGCCCGGCTAATTTTTTCTATATATATTTTTTCATTGACCAGATAATTTCTTTCTATTTTTAGTAGAGACGGGGGTCTCGCTCTTGCTGAGGCTGGTCTCGAACTCCTGACCTTGAGCAATCCACCTGCCTCTGCCTCCCAGAGTGCTAGAATTACAGGCGTGAGCCACCACACCCAGCCTGTCAGGTTTTTTTAAGTTCATTTTATTTTATTTTATATTATTTTTTGAGACAGAGTCTCACTCTGTTGCCCAGGCTAGAGTGCTGTGGCATTAGCCTAGCTCACAGCAACCTCAAACTCCTGGGCTCAAGCAATCCGTCTGCCTCAGCCTCCCAAGTAGCTGGGACTACAGGCATGTGCCACCATGCCTGGCTAATTTTTTTTTGTATATTTTTAGTTGTCCAGCTAATTTATTTCTATTTTTAGTGGAGATGGGGTCTCTCTCTTGCTCAGGCTGGTCTCGAACTCCTGAGCTCAAATGGTACACCCGCCTTGGCCTACCAGAGTGCTAGGATTACAGGTGTGAGCCACTGCACCCAGCCTGAGGCCTAAATTCTTAAGCCATAGTACCTCTCCTCTTTTCCTTCAACTGGGATGAGATTACCTGGGAATGAGCCTTTCCAGCCACGTGGGACAAAGTTACATCTAAAATGTTGCTCATCAATGCTTTCAGAAGAGAAAGTTTTACATCAAAGGGTGGAAATGAGAAAAGCAAAACAGCTCAGAGTAGTCTGAGTAGTGTAAAGTTCGCAAAATGTATTAGACCCGAAGAGATATGAGAGACTTCTGTCAGGATCCTCCTCCTCACACTCATGCCCCAGGGGGCAATTGTTTAAAGGCATTTTTATCTTTCTTTACTTCTCTGTAGTTTCCCGACTAGCTGCCTCATCCATTTCCTTCACATTGCTGGAATTTGTGATACAACGAACAATGTATAGCCAATCTATAGCTTATGTTATTCTTAAGGTAAAATCTTGGTCAACAACTTGAGAACTGCCTCTTCTTTTTTTTCCTGTAAAAACCACTTATACCTGTTGCAAATTGGAGCATATATTTGGGGAAGTGGAACCTATGTTCCTGGTTGCAGTCCTCAAACTTGGCCCCAAAAAACAATGCATATATTATTAATAATTTTGCCTCAGTTTCTCCCTTAAGGTCAATACTCTCAGCATGTGGTTTGTCTTTTCATGCTCTTAATGCTGTCTTTGAAACTCCAATAGTGTTTTTTGTTTTTTGTTTTTTTTGAGACAGAGTCTTGCTCTGTTGCCTGGGTTAGAGTGCTATGGCATCAGCCTAGTTCACAGCAACCTCAAATTCTTGAGCTCAAGGCAAGCAATCCTCCTACCTCAGCCTCCCGAGTAGCTGGGACTACAGGTGTGCACCACCACACCGGGCTAATTTTTTTCTACTTTTTAATAGAGACAGGGTGTCACTTTTGTTCAGGCTGGTCTCGAACTCCTGAGCTCAAGCAATCCTCTGGCCTCAGCCTCCCAGAGTGCTAGGATTACAGGCATGAGCCACTACACTGGGACAAAACTCAAATAGTTTTAATTTTAATGAAGCCTAAGTTACTTTTTTTTCTTTTATGGCTTGTGCTTTTAGTGTCATGTCTAGGAACTCTGACTAATCCAAGGTCATGAAAATTTTCTCCTCTAAATTTTTTTTAGTGAATTTATGGTTTTGGTTTTTATATTTAGGTCTATGATCCATTAGGGCTAATTTCCTTGTGTATGGTGTGAGGTAAAGATCTAAGTTCCTGTTCTTGTTCTTCTTCTATAACAGAGGTAAAGGTCTGAAAAAGGGCACAATGTATTATGAGTTATCATTTTAAAAACCCCCACCCTTTTTGGGAATTAAAATCTGCATTCTTGCCTGAGGCCAGTAATCAAAGGGGTAGAAGAATGTTCTTTGTTCTTTGTTTTCTAGTATCTTAAACCACAGGAGATGGCTCTACAGAATTGTCCGGAGATCATAAGATCCTCTTCACTGGATATAAGGTTGATCAAAACCACCAACTACAGTTAAACAACAATAGCCCAAAGCCACAGGTGATGCTGGTCACATAGACCCAAGCCCAACCTATGAAAACCCCCCCTTAAAAAAGCCCTGTATTTCTGCTTAAAGATGGGATGGTGGTCTTTTGAAATACTAGTCTGCTGCCCTCCCCATTTGCTGGCAAATTAATAAACTTCTTTTTCCTTTTCCTTAAACCACTTGTCCTTGCTCTTCATTCTCACTGATTTGGCCTTGGAGAGAAGTACCAAACTATCAATAACACATTTTCAGTAACTCTTCTTTTTGCATATGGATATCTAATTGTTCTGGCACAAGGCACTATTTTGTTTTTGTTTTTTTTCTTTACTCACCACTACACAAATGAGGACAGGCACAATTTTTTGAAAAGACTATCCTTTCCTTGTTGAATTGTCTTAGCATATTTGCTGAAAATCAACTGACTATAAATGTAAGAGTTTATTTTTGGGCTCTCAATTTTATTTCATTGATGTATATGCTTAGCTCTGTGCCAGTGCCACACCATCTTGATTCCTATAGTATTCTATTAAGTTTTAAAATTTCTAAGTTTTCCATTAATCTTTCTCATAAGTCTTTTGGCTATTCTAGGTGTTTTGCATTTCTACGTAAATTTTTGGATTACCTTGTTGATTTCCACAAAAAAGTCTAATATAATTTGTCACAAACTAAAATTTCTGAGATTTTACCCTATTGCAAGCTACGTTTTTTTTTTGTTTGTTTGTTTTTGAGACAGAGTTTCACTCTGTTGCCTGGGCTAGAGTGCGGTGGCATCAGCCTAGCTTATAGAAACCTCAAACTCTTGGGCTCAAGCAATCCTCCTGCCTCAGCCTCCCAAGTAGCTGGGACTACAGGCATGTGCCACTATGGCCGGCTAATTTTTCTATATATATATTTTTAGCTGTCCATATAATTTCTTTCTATTTTTAGTAGAGACAGGGTTTTGCTCTTGCTCAGGCTGGTGTCGAACTCCTGAGCTCAAACAATCCGCCGCCTTGGCCTCCCAGAGTGCTAGAAGTACAGGTGTGAGTGCAAGCTATGTTTTACAAAAGTTTGAAGACCCCTGCTTTAACCTAACGTACCAGGCCCTTAAGTCATGATTTCAATATACTTTTTTCATATTACTTGCTATTCTTTCCTTTTAATTGCTCTCTGTTTCCCTTATAAGATACTTACCTTAGCCATTTATATGCCTTTGTTGGTCTCTTCATAGAAGTGCCCTTCCTTATCATCTCCTTATGCATGAATCCTATCCTTTAAGGCCCAGATAAAACATCTTTCCTTTCTCTTCCTTTTCTGTGCCTTCCTTATCTCTTCAGTTAGAAGTTACCTTTACTATCTCTGACCTCCCATAACACATCATTTCTATCTCATTATGACCCAACTTGTTTTCCTTTTGTTATTTAACTATACATCTTATTTTATCAGTAGAACATATATATTAATAATGTCTGTATCTCCCTTAGTATTGTTACACAAGGTCTTGATCAATAAGTATATTTGCTGAATGGGGATAGTTATGTGCATGCGTGTGTGTTTGTGATTTTCCTGTCCCTGCCATTAGATGGCAGTGTTCAAGCTTTGTAGTACAAAGAAATCTCAGTTTTAAAAATACTAATAAGATTCTGGATCTGTGGCTTATCATTAATTTGTAGTATTCGACCAGAAGTCTATCTTATTATCTGCTTTGAAACAATCTTGCCTTGGCATGATTGTTTCAAAGCACAACCGAGGGAACTTGTTTGTTCATTGCTTCTCTATGAAACTTCACTTTCTGTATTGATCTCTTTTGTTTATGGAAGAAATACTTGCATTAAAGTTCTGAACCTTAGATCATGCAGTCAGCTAGCATTTACAAATCATTGTGTAAAGCAGATTTGTGATGGTTTAAATCAATGGCACTATCTACTATATGTACAGGTATTACTAGTGCTACCACATTAATATTTGAAAAGTCAATTTTCTTTTTTATTTTTTTTTGAGACAGTCTCACTCTGTTGCCCAAGCTAGAGTGTCGTGGCATCAGCCTCGCTCACAGCAAACTCAAACTCTTGGGCTCAAGCGATCCTACTGCCTCAGCCTCCCGAGTAGCTGGGACTATAGGCATGTGCCACCATGCCCGGCTAATTTTATATATATATATATTTTTTTTTCAGTTGTCCATATAATTTATTTCTATTTTTAGTAGAGACAGGGTCTCGCTCTTGCTCAGGCTGGTCTCGAACTCCTGAGCTCAAACGATCCCAGAGTGCTAGGATTACAGGCGTGAGCCACCGCACCCGGCCTGAAAAGCCAATTTTCTCTTTAAAGCAAAGGACAGTGGGAACTTTATTAGATTCCACTTCCCCCCACCCCAAATAACAGAATGAAATGAACTCCAGGCATCTGCAAAGTGAGGTATGATGGTTTGAACAGATTCCAGTAAGGATCAAAGTTTCCGTATTTTGCCCGAAATCTTTCAATGATATGATTTTTCTAATGTTTCCTGGAAAATTCCTAGAACTTGGACTAGAACTTGTCAATTATACCAAACAGAGCACCCAATTGGCCCAGGCCAGGATTAGAATGACTGTTTTTGTTTGTTTCCTACTAAGTGTTGGCCTTATTTGTAGGAAGAGTAGAGTGAGCCAAATAAAACTGCAGGGTACATAAATATATGTAATAATATGAAAATAATGTCTAAAGGGAGATCAGTGGAAACTACAGTAAAATACCAGAGCCTTTCTTTAGAAAATGACAGCTTCTATTTTGATATAAGGAAATGGTTCCTGTTTGACAGCCCTCACTAACCCCTAATTTCTAGAATTATCACCTTATAGGAGAAAACTTTGGTAATAACTCAAGATTGGTGAGGTTTTTGTTGTTGTTATTGTTGTTTGCCTGAAGATTTTCTTGAAGTTTCTTGGTGAGATTACTATGGTAAAATTCCTATTTGATCGCTCTTCTTACACAGGCATCTTAAAAAATTATTGGCAATTTCCAAGTTAGTGGAATGTTGGCTATAATTACTTTGTAAACTGTAACAATAACCTCTGTTTCTCTTAGGTCTCTGACATCTAAGTGTCCTTAGAGAAGGAAGAGGAAGAGCACTATCCTGTAATTGTCTGGCTCAACTGCTCGCCTCCTTAGCATAAACATTGGTTATCACACGTGGGAGCCAGGGAATTTTCTCTGAAGTAAACAGTGATTAAAGGTTTTTCAACTAAGTTCTTTCCTCAATATCTGTTTTCATACCAAATTACTCAAACTAGGTCCTCTTCCGCTTTGCTTCCTATCCTTGCCACACCCTTCTCTCTCTTGTCTAAACTGGAGAACTCTTAGTCATCCTTAATATTCAGCTCAAATGTCACTCCCTCGTGAAGTCTTCCTCAACATGGCAGGTAGAAACAGTGGTTACTCCCTCTCTGCTCTCACAGCTCACGTGGAGCAGCTTGGCTTGTACACCAGATTAATGGCATTATCTATTTTCGCGTAGACGTCCCCCGCAGTGTGCAAACTTCAAGGGCAGAGACCATGTCTTATTTTTTTGGCCAGCATTTGGCATATGGCGGGCTCAGTGTTGGTGAGTGACTGAAACTGTTGCTTGGCGACTTCCTGCCCTCAAGGAGCATATCCCAGCCAGGTTACTCTCGATGTTTCACAGGGCGGCCAAACTGCAGGAGTTTCCACTGGCACACCGGTTCTCGCCAACCGAGCGTTGAAAAATAAGCAGCGATGGACTCCAGGGAATTGAGGGTGCCACTCACGACGAACACCTCTCATCGCCTCCAGCCGGTCCACGCCCGCTAGCTGATCCGGCAGAGGCGATTTTGGAGTCTGCCCAGTCGAGGCAAACGCTTTCCCCGAACAAACTGAGTCCCAGAGGTACTTCTCCAACTCTGGGCTGGAGACGATGTTCGCTTTTTTCTAACGGCGACAGGAAGTCCAGGGGAAACGTGGGATTTAAACGTTTGGGGGCAACTGCTCTCAGCACTCAGGCTCGAGGCTAGAGGTGGATCCCGCGCTGATGCCTGCGAGAAAGGGTGGCGCCGAGCCCTCCTTTCAGCCCGCCAGCCCGAGGGCTGAGCATCCAGCCTAGGCTGCCGCTCCCTCAACTGCCGTCGCACCCAGGGCCCCGCCCATCCCTGGGCGGGGAGCCACCGTTCTCGCGAGAACGAAGTTAGCCTCGCCTTTTTAGACTGCGCGCTCTCGCGAGAAGAGTCTGAGGAGCCGGCCTGCAACCTGCCCGGGCGGCTCTGGTAGCGGCTGCCGCCGGAGTGGCAGCCTCCACAGACTCCTCCTGAGGGATCCGGCTGAGGAGGAAGCGGAGGTGTCGCTGGCCTCGGCCTTTGCTTTGATCTTCGGTGGACATTTAAGGAGGATTACAGGTTCGAGGGCGACTGGACTCTGTTGGGGAACTCTGTGGGGGCGGCGCGGGAGGTTGGGCTAGGCGGGGGCGAAGGAGGAAAGGGGCGGAGGCCGAACGTGGGCATGAGAGACCGGCTGCTGTGGCCGTGGTCTGGGCGGCCGGACCCTGCTAGGGGACCGAGGTGGCATTTTGGGCTCCGACCACGGGTACTCAATTCAGGGAGGCAGGGATGGGACTTCGGTTTCGAGGGTGCTGCTTTTGGGTTGGGAGTCCGGAGGCCTTTCCCCAGGGATGAAGGCGATACCCTCATCCCTCCTTTCCAGGGCAGAGTAACCCTGTGCCCCGCCCCTTTCCTGTCGTATCTGGGCTAACGCGGCGACAGCCTGAGGAGGGCGCATCACAATAGGGGATAAGGTGGTGTGTGCTCTCCCTTCGGGTGAAGAGGGGTGAGACCCCAGTAATGTGCTGCGTGCTTTTATGCTGTAACCGTATCACGTATGGTAAAGCTTTGTTTTTCTCAAACTTGCAGGTTCTGATTTCTTTCTTCTCTTCAGGCACAAGTCCCCTGACACCCTGATTTTTGGGAATGGGGTGGGGAGAGGTGATACATCATTTAGTAATTGGTTAGTGTGGGCCAGTGTGACCATTCCTGGGTCTCACAGATTTCCTACTTCTGAGTCCATGATGAGAAGTCACTAGTCCAGACATGCTAAAGATAGAGCTTCGCTTGCTTGTCACTTTGTGCACTTAGCAAAGAAAATTATTTTACACGTTGTTTATCTTTCAGAGTCTTTCATGCTTTTTATTAGAATTAACAATCTAAATGAAGCAGCACAGGATATCGATTTTATTTGGACAATTGGGTTCTTTCCCACGCTTCCTCCTAGCCGCCCCCCCAACTATGCAAATTTGATCAAAATGTTTTAGAGAGGGGATTAGGGATAAATTTTGAATCAAGGAGACTAGAAATTGGAATAAAAGGCATACTAAAGAATGCAACCATAGGGCCAAAATTGTTTCTGTACTGGAGAGCCCATTTAGTGCTGAAGTCCAGGCCTGAAACCCAGGACTGCAGTTGTCATTTGAATATAAAGCAGAAAGCAGTAGAACATATTTGGGAAAAGATTTGATAGTGGATTAAGACTATAAAAAAAGTGTGTGAGGAGAATTTTTTTTTTTTTTTGAGACAGAGTCTCACTCTGTTGCCCGGGCTAGAGTGCCATGGCGTCAGCCTAGCTCACAGCAACCTCAGACTCCTGGGCTCAAGCGATCCTACTGCCTCAGCCTCCCGAGTAGCTGGGACTACAGGCATGTACCACCATGCCCAGCTAATTTTTTCTATATATATTTTTAGTTGTCCAGCTAATTTCTTTTTTTTTTCAATAGAGACAGGGTCTCGCTCTTGCTCAGGCTGGTCTTGAACTCCTGAGCTCAAACAATTTGCCTGCCTCAGCCCCTCAGAGTGCTAGGATTACAGGTGTGAGCCACCACACCTGGCTCCGAGGAGAATTATTTTTGAAGGTGTAAATGTGTTTCATAAATTTCCCCAAACATTTCTTAGAGTTTATGACCTGTTGTTCTTATACGTGAAGAGAAAGTAGGAAGGGAGGTTCTGAAGCATGGAGTGTGATAAGGAACTTAGAGTAGCATAGTGTTCAATCAAGAAGACTTTCACTGTCTCAACAATTTTGCATTTTCACCTTTTTTTCTCACTTCCAAAAGAGCTTTCAGATGGACTTTTTACCTGCAGATGGACTTGTTATCTTTCCACCAATCTGAATTTTGTTGTCACCCTCTTTTCTTCTAAGCCTTGTGAATTTTTTTATTATTAACTGCAGTTGCAAACTACTGTGATCTGCTTTGTGGCTTTTCACATTAGGTTACTTAGTGTAGTATGTATGGAAGTGATATGGAAAATATTATGTACCTTTCAAAGGGATAGGTTATGAGTAGCAAACTTGCATACCTTCATGTACTAGCCAGATAATGAAAATGAGTGAAATGCACTGAAGTGTTTATGTGGTATTTAAGAGGGACATCCAGTTCTCAGGTCTGTCTGATTAGTGCAATATATGAATATGGGCCCAGTCTTCAGCATTCTCAAGAGAACACAGGAAGTCTAGATTTTTTTGTGTAGCCTCTTGATTTTTAAAAATACAACTAGTTAAAACAATTAAGAATAACTTCATGTGGCCCAGTCAAACCCAAACCTATCTGTAATTGTATTGTGCTCTCTAGGAGCTCTGTTATAGAATTAATAAATTTTACAACTGGAAAAAAGATTTAAAGCAAATATGTCAATTAGTTTGTAATTTCAAACTTTAGAGAGAGTTGGGGAAAATGTCAAGTCTACTTGAAACCAATAGTTAAGTTTAATAGCCTTTAAATATAGTAGGACAAATAGAACTGGTATTTACTATTATTGTTTTAACTGTGAACATAACTGAAGGAAAAAACCTCTCAGTATGTATAGTTTAATAAACTCAGAGTTCTGAGCAAAGCTGATTTATAGGTATCTTGTAGGGAAGTTGGTTTATTTATTTTTATTGTACTTGCCCCTAATATGTAAAATTGAATCCTGGAGACTCTACAATGCATTGTAGGATTTGAATGTTTATTGTTTGCTGTGCTACCCCACATTGCCTTCCTAGTCATTGATTTTTACTGGAAGAAATATTGATCCCTTCCTTGGATTTTATTCCCTGGCAGTTGGGGTTGGAGGGGTTTGGCAACTGGATGGAAAGAAATGGGATGGGGAAAGTGTGATATGAAGCAGGCACTCTTGTGCCTCTTCCTTACAATGTCCATTAAAAAATTGATTTGGGTTAGTTAGTTTTTCTTATAAGGAGAATAGATATTTTGATTAAACTTTATGTTTTATACATAGTAGAGCTTAAGGACATTTGTGGAATCGAACCTTATGGATTAAACCTCATTGACCCATTAACGTGAAGTACTTTAATCACATAATCTGATTCATACCTAGTTGGGCTGTGGGGACTGGGAGTTTTAGAGGTCAGACCTAGTACTTAGGTATATAGAGGGCAAAGTTGAGGGTCCTCACTGGGGGTAAGGGTGAAAGAGGAGGTTGTGTGATGGAGTTTTGAAAAGGAAGGTGAAATGGTTAAGTATCCTTTGTTGTGCAATTTTACAAAAAGGTCTGCTTTTTACAACTAAATTTATCATAACTCATAACTCATGCAAAGACTGCATAGAATACTTTTTTTTTTTTTTTTTTTTGAGACAGAGTCTCACTCTGTTGCCCAGGCTAGAGTTGCCATGATGTCATCATAGCTCACAGCAACCTCAAACTCCTGGGCTCAAGTGATCCTCTTGCCTCAGCTTCCCTGGCAGCTGGGACTACAGATGCATGCCACCACACCCAGCTAATTTTTTCTGTTTTTAGTAGAGATGGGGTCTTGCTCTTGCTCAGGCTGGTCTTGAACTCCTGAGCTCAAACGATCCTCCTGCCTCAGCCTCCCAGAGTGCTAGGATTATAGCCGTGAGCCACTGTACCCTGCCAAATACTGGTTTTTTAATCGGCACTGTTTTGCAGACTTGATTTTCTTCATTTTAGCCCAGTCTTCTCAGGTCAACCTAGGCTAATAGCTCTTCATCCAGTCTCTGCCTCTCTTTGGAACAGGAGGTGAAATAGCAGATATGTATTATGTTTGTGAGGTGCTCTTGTTTGAGAGTTTTAAATACATTCCTGAGGGATTTGTTTTACACTTGCTGAGATTTTGCTTGTTGAAGGGGGAACTATCATTTTCCTCTTCCCATGTTTCTACCATGACTTGTAAGTAGGAAGTTCTCTTTTGGAAATAGCTTCCCTCTTCTTTCCATCGCTGAGATACCTTCCCAAAGGAGGATTAAGTGAGACTAGGAGAACAGGTTGAATATACTTTTTCTCAGTGCCTTCTGGTTTCATTTTTGGAACTCCCAATTCTTAGGATAATACATTCTCTAGTCATCTGTATGGTAGGCTTTTCTGAGCAGGCTGGACTCCTGTGAGGGACAAGGAAATGGAACAGTTCTAAGTGGGTAAGTTTAATTTATAATCAAAGTAATAAGGTTTATGCCCATTGGATTCAGTTACATTTTTGTCTTCATCTGTCTGACTCCTTTATTTTATTTCTTTGTTGGTTCTGAACTGAAGGTGTGTGTGTGGGGACAAGTTAGTTACAGATTTTGCTAATGGAGGAAGAACTATTAAGAATTTTTTTTTCTCTTTAGTAGAGTCTTTATGGGGTTCAAGCTAATGTTGCATTTCCCCTAATATGGCTTGCTCTGGTTTACTTTGAGACCTACCTTGCTAAGATGGTTGTAATCTAGAACTTGGAAATGGAAGATGAACAATCAGAATTCAAAGAGATGCTCTTTGGGAGAGGATTAAGAGCTTGGTAAATGTTAGTTGTAGGCAAGAAAATAATGAGCTGAATATTTGAAATAGTAGAAACTTAAAAAATAAATAAAAAACAATAAATAATTAGTTTTAACCTAAATACTCAATATTGAAGAATACTGAAATACAGTATTCATAAGAATTATAAAAAATAGTGGAATATAAAGAGAAAAGATTTTATATCAAATATGTGCCCTTATGTCACAGGAGATTTCTGAAGATTTTGTCTTTACCAATAAAAACGTCTTTCTTCACCCTATTAATAGTTTATGTTATTCTTTAAAAAAGTGTAAAGTATCTGATTACATGGTACTTATTTTAATCTTTGTAGTTGAAATTAGTGGTATATTAGTATTTTTGGTGACAAACTGCAATTAACATTTAGTATTTAGCTGGGAGTGAGTCTGTCATAGTGAATCACTGATTGAAGTACTTGATTAGAAACTATGAATAATACTTTTCTAAGGTCATTTTAAGTTGTAATCATACTTTTCTGCTTGGAGTGCCTTATTTGGAATCATTTAGATCAGAGTTTAAAGCTCATTGTTAGCTCTATGACATTAATATTAACCTCTCTGAGCCTTTGTTTCCTCATATGAAAAATGTGTATAGAACACAATTGTCAGGGATTTCAGGATGAAATGAAATAAAGTATATAAAGGTGTTATGTAAATAGTAACATGATGTATGAATTTAAGTTAGCACTTGGGTCTGTGTTTATGCTCGGAAAATAAGCATGCTGGCATCATCTTCTTCTCCCCACTCCCTATATCTCCAGGGATCTTGAAACACATCCATCAGTTAAATTTACATTCACATCTGCCTGTCTCATTTGGAAGGAACAAGTTCAAATGACTGTTTACAGCCTTGCCAATATGACTCCATTGTAAATTAAAAGCTTTTTCTTTTTCTTTTCTTTTTATTTATTCTAGTAAGCATTGAACCATAGGAAGCTCTTTTTCTCATTTTTCTTCTTGGCATCCATTGGCTGGTATTTGGTATTCTATGTAATTTGAATGTAGGTAGAGTAGACAAAAGGGAAAAAAGACTAGATTGAAGAGAGAGATGGTGTGGCATTTTAAAAATGATCTATTGGGATACTGTCATCTACTTCTAAAAAAATAAAAGCATTTTATTTTTATTATTTGGACTATTTCCCTTTAAGATCTTTGACTATCATTGCTTATAGCAGTTGGGTAGAAAATTATCCTAAGTTTTCTATTTGTAGACTATTTGAAATGTCAGCTTAAAAATAAATTTTAAAGCTCATATACCTAAGAAAGAATCATGGGCACAAAATTGTACAACAAATGTTTTTTATAATTTTCTCATTTTTGGATGGGCATACAAATAGTGCTGAATTTTTTTAAAGGTAATTATTTCATTCAGGACATTTTAGTTTTATGCACTGTGGGGTTGAATTTGATTTTTCTCACATCTAGAAGGCAAGGCAGTCTGCTCTTTTCAGCTCTTTATTTGTTCATTTAGAGTTTTCTTTTTTCTTTTTTCTTCTTTTCATTTATAGTTTTTTTAAAAAAGGGTTTAACTTCCTGTATGATGCCTAAGTGTGGGGCACTCTTAGATCCTTCTTGTTGAATTTTTCAAATTGTCTGTGTTTCTTTTAAGAGAATATTTATTTAAGACTAGTGGGGTTATAAAAACCATAATACTGTAAGTAACTTTAACATCATTAACATTCTAAATTTTAGAAGAGAAAACTGAAGTGCAAATCAAGCCCTCTAACTAATTTTGATGAACGGTGTTGGCTAATAGTAGGAAGGACTAGTATACAGATCCCCAAGTCTCCTGATTCTGAGTGGTTTATTCCAGTGATTCCCATAGTGGGTTGCATGTACTTCTAGGGGTGCATGAAAAACTTATTCCTTGTGCAACATGAAGAAAACAATAGAACTTCTATTATATTTATTTTTTACTATATCCTTTTTTCATTTCTATTTTTCATATATATGTTCTGTATAGATAATACTGGTATGATAGTATATGTGCATTATTTATAAATATATATACATGTAGATAGCTGTTCATGTTAGTTGAACTCAAAACATGTTAAGAAAGGGAAAAACTACCTTATTTTAAAAGAAGTGGTGGTATGGCATCTTTGATCATCTTTGCTTCCCTAGTGAATGATTTTTAACAGCAGTCTTAAACAGTTATTAATTTTGAAATTGTTTTATGATGAGTACTTTGAAACATTTCTTGTAAAGGTAGATGTTTTTTGGAGTAATTTCTTTCTAACTATAAAAGTAATGTTCGTTGCTTGCAATTTGAGACATTTAGCAAAGGGCAAGGAAGAAAATGGTACCATAATCCCATGACCCAATGATAATTGCTTCCAGTCACAAATATATGTATGTGTGTGTGTGTGTGTGTGTGTGTGTGTGTGTGTGTACATACATGTTAAATATACCCTAAATTGGGATCATTCTGTATGTAATGACTTAAAATTTTTTATTTTGAGAAATTAAAATAATAGACATAACTAGATTTAAAAATTAACATTTTGTGTTTTTTTTTTTGAAACAGTCTCACTCTGTTGCCCCGGCTAGAGTGCAGTGGCGTCATCATAGCTCACTGCAACCTCAAACTCCTAGGCTCAAGCGATCCTTTCTGGTTTAGCCTCCTGAGTAGCTGGGATTACAGGTGCGCACCACGAAGCCCGGCTAATTTCTCTATTTTTAGTAGAGATGAGGTCTCTCTCTTGCTCTGGCTGGTCTTTTTTTTTTTTTCTGAAACAGAGTGTCAGTCTGTTGCCCGGGCTAGAGTGCCATGGCATCAGCCTAGCTCACAGCAACCTCAGACTCCTGGGTTTAAGCAATCCTACTGCCTCAGCCTCCCGAGTAGCTGGGACTACAGGCATGTGCCACCATGCCCGGCTAATTTTATATATATATATTTTTAGTTGTCTGGCTAATTTCTTTCTATTTTTTTAGTAGAGACAGGGTCTCACTCTTGCTCAGGCTGGTCTTGAACTCCTGAGTGCAAATGATCCTCGCACCTCGGCCTGCCAGAGTGCTAGGATTACAGATGTGAGCTACCACACCCGGCCTCTGGCTGGTCTTGAACTCCTGACCTCAAGCAATCCGCCTAGAGTGCTAGGATTGCAGGTGTGAGCCACTGTGCCTGGCCTATATATATATATATTTATTTCTTCTTCATGTCACAAAAGGTAGCAAAAGGCTGTGTTTTGCTTGTTCTCTACCTACTTTTTCACCTAACAATATATTTAACATCTTGGATATTAATTCATATTAGTGCTTGGGGATCTTCCTTATTCTTTTTAATGGATGCGTAGTATTCTATTATGTGGCTGTACTTAGTTTATTTGGTTAGCCCCTTGTGATTCACAGCCAGATTGTTTTCAGTCTTTTGCCCTTATAAATAACACCACAGGAATATATTTTTTAATATTTTGTTGAATATTTGTACCCACAAATTTTCAGGGTAGATTCTTAGAAGTGGAACTGATAAATGTATGTGTAATATTGTTGTATATTACAAAATTCCTCTCCATAGGGGTTGTATCATTTGTATTTTTCATCAGTAGTGTATGAGAGTATAGAGGATATTTCTTTACAGCCTCACCAATAAGAGTATATGGTCAAAATTGGAGGTGTTAATTTGCATTTTCCTTATGAGTAAGGTTCATATCATCTTCATATGTTTAAGGCCGTTTGGCTTTATTTTTTTTGAAAATTGTGTATTTCTTTTCTGCATTCTCTGTTGTGAGGAAGACAGCAGATTTCGTTTTTAAAGAGCTCTTTATATACTGTGGAGTTAGGTAGGCCTTTCCAATATAAGGCAAAAATATTTGTTTTTAAAATTTTGTTAATTTTTTTCGTACTTTTTGTGATGCAAAGGTGTTTTTGTTTACAGTTAAATAAGAAAGGTTTTTCATCCTTCGAGATTTTAAGTAAAATCACCCATTTTTTCCCTATTATTTGTATGATTTCAATTTTTACCTTTAGATAGCTGATTCATTTAGAGTATACCCTAGTATATGGTATGAGTAATGGATTCATTTTTTTTTTCTTTTATGGGGTCTTTTGGTGATGACCGGAAAACCTGCTAGACAAATTCTAAAAGAGCTGTAACACTCAGATTCGATTTTATGTTTTCCCATATGTATGTTTACACATCCCAGTGCTGTTTATCAGTGTCTATCTTTTCCTCAAGAGACTTGAGATACCACTTTATTGTATATTGAATTTCCTTATATTTTAGGGGTCTATTTCTGGACCTTTTATTCTGTTCTGTTGGTTGGTCTGTCTATTCACGTACCACGGACTTTTAGTTATTGAAATAAGCCTTAATTCAAAGATCTTTGAATATAATAAACCAATTTTTGTTTTATTAAAATGGAACACTACCTGTAATACTAAGACAGGAAGGCATGTAAAGTGTTTCTTTGCAAGCAAGTATTTTGTCTCAGGGCAAATTTTAGAGTCCTTAACATGAAGCATTTAGAGGAAAAATAACTTCTTGGTTCTGATATTCTAGCTCTAATTGTGCTGGCAAAACTGGTAGCTACCAGCCATATGTGGCTATTTAAATTTAGATTAATTAAAATAGAAAATTTAAAACTCAGTTCTTTAGTTGTAGTAGGCACATTTTAAGTGCTTAATAACTACATGTAGCTAGTGGCTAGTTTTTAGACAGCACATAAAACATTTTCATTATCACACAAAGTTCTATCGGGCAGTACTGCAATCTGTAACTTGAATCACATTTACTTTTGTAGCCTATGGAGCTGATGGCAGATAAACAGACAAGATAAAAATTTGAAAGGAATAGAAGGTAAAGGGAATAATGAATAGGTCAAAATGGAGCAGTGTAATAAAGATTTTATGAAAAAAATATAACTTATAAAAGCAACATGGAGAAAAAAAGAAAATATATTTAAGAGTCAGCTTTATTTAAAGGGTGTTGCTTCTTAGCAGTTGAATGTAATCTCCTTTGATTTAGACATGAGCTTACCAGGAGCTTTGCCTATGTTAAATGATGTTATGTCAAGGTGATTTGCTTCAACTAAGATGTTTCTGGTTTTGAAGTCGATACTATTTGGTCACAGTAGAAAAGGAAAACAGTAAGATACTGCTTTATCCAAGATCAAGGAGCCAACAGAAAAAAATAAAAATAAAAAAAGATATTGCTTTGAAATATTAAAAAATATGCTTTTTACTGAGTTTTAAGAACTTAACGTTATATACAGTATCTAGTTATTTGCAATGCTAATCATGTAATTTAGGTACTTTGTAAGTGCTTAAGACAAGGAAAGACTTTCAAATATTTATTGAGCTGTTTGAGATAGGAAAAAAACAAATGAACGAAACATTATTGAAGTGTTAATCCCTAGATTAAGAAGTAAAATTTGAATAAAAATTCTATAAAGGTGTTAAAATCAATAAACACAAAGATTTTATATCCGAATCACCTCTGGAACATCGAGGGCTGAATATGAGTTGACTTTGGAAGTCTTACATCTTTGTGAATTAGATAAGGCCTTTTAAATAGACAGTCAACCCTACTTTCAATGGAAATGCCATGCAATTTTATAAAATCTGTCGTTAGAGAGTACCCCTAGCAGTTATCAAAATGCCTGAAAAGGTGCTAAGTACTCAATAAATAGATTTTGAATGAATGAATAAATAAATCTAATTTTATATCATGAAATTAAGTTACATAAAATTCAGTCAGACATAATCTAGTATAAAAATATCCTGAATAATATTCTCAGCTAAACTTGCTTTATTTTAACTGCAACAAATCAGAAAAGAACAAGCCTTGACAATTGAAAGGGCTTCTCTGAGATTTAAAGAGATATCTTTGAGGAATATTTTGGGAAACTCAGGGCTCATTTGATAATATCTTGAAAAATTTTATATTTTCTCTCCTTTATCTCCACTTTCTTGATATATATTTCCTGAGAGCAGGTATTGGCATTAGAAATTGACTTGTTATGATTTTTGTTCATTTGAGGGTAAGATTCACATGGTTGGCGCTCTTTGCCATAACTAAAACATGGGTATACTTATGGGATAATATATATGTATTGAGATAGAGTCTTGCTCTGTTGCTCGCTGGAATGTAGTGGTGCAATCATAGCTCACTGTTAACCTTGAACTCCTGGGTTCAAGCGAATCCTCCTGCCTTAGCCTCCCGAGTAGCTGGGACTACAGGTATGTGCCACCATGCCTGGCTAATTTTTAAATTTTTTGTAGAGGCAGGTCTCACAATATTGTCCTGGCTGGTCTCAAACTCCCAGCGCCAAGTGATCTTCCTGCCTTGGCCTCCCAAAATTCTGTGGTTACAGGTGTGAGCTACCTCATCTGGCGATAATATTCTTTTAAAACAAACAACTGAAAGTGAAAGACTTGTAAATCTTTGTGTTTCCTCCGCACTAGTAGATTATATTAAATGAAATATCCTTCAATTTCTTTCATCTTAATTTAGTTAATTAAACATTTTGTAAAAGCTTACATATAAGTTGTACTAAGCTATGAGGACACAAACATGACTCCTATTTTGTTCTTGCCATCAAGGGTCTTATAGTCTAATGGCCAACATGTAGCAAAAACATATTATGCATACGTATTGATCATATTTAAGCAATCAAAAAATACAAAATAACACTTAAGCAGGAAAATTAAACAAGGAAAAAATTTCTATAACAATACTACCTCCAAATATTTTATTATAGAGCCCTCCCAATATTATCATTCTGAAAACAATATGTAGGAAATTCAAATATGATTAGAGGGGATACAATGAAAAGTAAGTCTCTCCAGCATTTCCTCAGAGGTAGCTAGTCATAGTTTTATGTGATATTTCTAGACATTATCTTAATGTATATGAGTATGGATAAATGTTTTTGTGTGTGTATAAAAATGGAAATATATAATGATTATCTGTACCTTGGTCTTTAGCTTAATACGTCTTGGAATATTTTTTATATTAGTATATCTATCCATTACTGTTTACATAAAATATTGTACATATTTTTAACCAATTCACATGATGTACATTTATATTGGTTCCAGATTTTTGCTATGACAAATAGTGCTATATATCATGTCAAGGGAGGCCGGGCGCGGTGGCTCATGCCTGTAATCCTAGCACTCTGGGAGGCCGAGGTGGATGGATCGCTCAAGGTCAGGAGTTCGAGACTAGCCTGAGCAAGAGTGAGACCCTGTCTCTACTAAAAATATATATACAAAAAATTAGCCAAGCATGGTGGCGCATGCCTGTAGTGCCAGCTACTCGGGAGGCTGAGGCAGTAGGATCGCTTAAGCCCAGGAGTCTGAGGTTGCTGTGAGCTAGGCTGATGCCACGGCCTCACTCTAGCCCGGGCAACAGAGCGAGACTCTGTCTCAAAAAAAAAAAAAAATGCAAGGGAGAAAAGAGATATATTCATTTTGTGTGTATGTGTGTGTTAATGTAGTGGTATGTCTAATTAAAACAAGGCCTGCACAAAACATTAAACTTTTAGTGTCCTACATAGAGAGAACGTGTTGGGCAATATGGCAGACAGACTCTAAGATGGTTCCCATGATCTCTGCCTCTTGGTATTTGTGCCTTTGTATAATTCTTTCCCCTTTAGTGTGAGCAGAATCTGACTTCCTTCTTCTTTTTCTTTTTTTTTTTTTTTTTTAATAGAGACAGGGTCTTGCTCTGTCACCCAGGTTGCTGGAGTGCAGGGGCACAGTCATAGCTCACTGCAATCTCGAACTCTTGGGTTCAGCAATCCTCCTGCCCCAGCCTCCTGAGTAGCTGGGACTACAGGTGTGTGCCACCATGGCTGGCTATTTTTAAAATATTTTGTAGAGACAAGGCCTCACTGTGTTGCCCAGGGTGGTCTCAAACTCCTGGCCTCCAGCAATCCTCCAGCCTCATTCTCTCAAAGTGCTGGGATTATAGGTGTGAACCACCATGCCCATCCAAAATCCAACTTCCTTCAAACTAAAAGGATATGGCAAAGTGATGGGGATGTTTACTTTACATTTCATAAGACTCCATTTTGGTAGCAGACTTACTATTTCTCTGTTGTTGGCTTTGAATCCTACTGTTACAAGGAGTTGAATTGTTACAATGTGAGTGAGTTTAGAAGCATATCCTTCCCCAGTCCAGCCTCTAAATGAGGACCTAGTCCTGGTTAACACCTTGATTATAGCCTCGCAGAGGACCCAGCTAAACCATGCCAGATTCCTGACCCACAGAAACTGAAATAATATATGTATATTGTTTTAAGCCACTGGATTTGTGGTAATTTGTTATGACCCACTCACTATTGTGGCAGAAGTAGAAAAGTTCTCACCAGTTTTCATTATTAAAAGTTTATGCATGTTGTTTGTGGCAGTGGGAGGATGGATGACTGACTGTTGATGGTAACGTGGCAGTGTGATTTAGGGTTTTTGATCGAAAAGTGGTTTAATTATGTCATGTTAATATGTTTGATGCTTTTGAGTATTAATTAAAAATCATTGCTGATTTTTTTCTTTTTAAATTTAAATGTGATAAAATTCTTCCTTTTTGGTGTATAATTCTGTGAGTTTTGATAAAAACATACAATTGTGTGACTACCACCACAACAATCAAGATACAGAATAGTTCCATCCACCCACCCCCGAAACATTACCGTGTGCTGTCCCTATATAGTCATTTCAGCCTCTGGCTGATCTATTCTCTGTTCCTATAGTTTTGTCTTTACAAGAATGTCACAGAAATGGAATCATATGGTGTGTAACCTTTGAGTCTGTCTTCTTTCTAATGCTTTTGAGATCTTCCATGTTGTATGTATCCAGTTACTTACATGTTATATTATTATGTGCTGTCCCACCCATCTCTTCAGCTCTATTTCTTTTTCTTCAGTCTTTCTTGCTCTTCATTCTATGTATTGGGTCATTTTTATTGATCTATTTTCCAAGTTCCCTGACTCTCTTTTTGTCATCACCATCTGCTACTGTGCCCATCTAATTTTTCATTTTAGTTATTCTTTTCAGCTAGAGCTGAATTTCCATTTCTTTTGATAGTTTTTCCTCTCTACTGAGATGCCCTTTCTCTCAATCATCAAGATTGATGATTCTTCTTTTAGTTCCTTGGACATACTTTTTCTTTAATTGTTTGAATATCTTTATAATAGGTACTTTGAAGTTTTTATTTGCTGAATCCAACATCCGAGCCCTTTCAGAGTCAGTTTCTATTTCTGTTGACTGCTTTTTATTCTCGTAATTCTTTACATGTCTCATAATTTTTGATTGAAACTTGGGCATTGTAGTGTTCTTTTTTGTTTGTTTGGGTTTTTTTTTTTTTTTTGAGATAGGGGTCTTGCTGCATTGCCCAGGCTGCCAGGCTGGATTTATTTTTTTTTATTTTTATTTTTTGAGACAGAGTCTCACTTTGTTGCCCAGGCTAGAGTGAGTGCCATGGGCGTCAGCCTAGCTCACAGCAACCTCAAACTCCTGGGCTTAAGCGATCCTACTGCCTCAACCTCCCGAGTAGCTGGGACTACAGGCATGCACCACCATGCCTGGCTAATTTTTTGTATATATATTTTTAGTTGTCTAGATAATTTTTTATTTCTATTTTTAGTAGAGACAGGGTCTCGCTCAGGCTGGTCTCAAACTCCTGACCTCTAGCGATCCACCCGCCTTGGCCTCCCAGAGGGCTAGGATTACAGGCGTGAGCCACCGCGCCCGGCCCAGGCTGGATTTAAACTCCTGGGCTCAAGCAGTTATCTCGCCTCAGCCTCCAGACCCCTCCAGAGTCTGCAGGTGCATGCCACTGCACCTGGCCATAGGGTTCTTATGAGGATTGTTTTGTTGTTGTTGTAGTTCCAGTAACTATTAACTTGCCTGGACACAAACTGCAAACTTGTTTCCCCTGCAGTGTATAGCAACTGACATCTGTGCCCATTTCTTGCTGTTTTTGGTTCTCTTTATTAATTACCTTATATATTTTCATATAAGATAAGATCTCACTATGTTGCCCAGGCTGGTCTCAAACTCCTGGGCTCCCATAATCCTCAGCCTCCCAAGTAGCTGGGAGCATGCTACCACACTTGGGTTCATTTCTTCTTCTAATACTTATTTTTTATCTTGTTTTCCCGTGGGGCAGGGCAGAGAGAAGGCTCTTCTGTACCTATGCAATTTGGTGGTCAACTGAGAATTTGGGCAGAGATTTTTTTATACTCAGATTTTGGAATTCACCCTCCCTGTGTGTCCTTTATTTCAGGGAATAACCTCGTAATTTCTAGTTTACCTGCTAGTGGTGGTCTCTGTCCTCTGATATCCCAACCACTAAGGGCTTCTTCAGCTTGAGGTGTGTATTATTGGGCAATACACTCAATTTAAAAAGCATCAAACTCATGGATCTATCTCATGCCATGCAGCTTTCAAGGGTAGATTCCTCTGTGGTCTCTGACTGCTTTTTTGCCAGGCTATCTGGAGTCTCCCTCCTGCACCATTACCACCCTCCATCCTCTAATGCATGTGTAATTTGGCTATCAGCCAGGACTTTGAGTTTATGCTCAGATTTTGAATCTAACCTCTGTGTGGTTCTTTCACTCCCAGTTTATTTGCCTTAAATTTTCACCTGCACTTCCAGCCTTGACTTTTTCTCTACTGCTTTGAGTTGTGTAGCTGCCTGGTTTCCTTTACCATATTTGTGAGGGGACTCAGGAAAAAACTTTTGAATTGAATTTATAATTCTGTCCCTTCTAGTTGTAGTTTTTCAAGATTAAACTCTTCTTTCACTACTCTCTCCTTTGAGACCTCTCCAGTGCTTTTAAATAGTTATTTTTTATAGTTTATCCAGATTTAAATAATTGTTTTCTGTAGGAGGCACACATGATCCCTTTGCCTGGCTGCATTTGTAAGAGGTTTCTTTTCATCTCTCTGATTTCCTTTTTATTTAAAACTTGTTTCCATCTATTCTTTGTCCTTTATGATTATGTGTGATAGGATTCAGTCCCTTGAGCTTCTCCAGTTCTTAATGTTCCTAAAAATGACTGTTCATTTCCTTAGCAATTAATTTATGGATTTATGTTACACTACATGGGAAGATTTAGAGTGGATTAGCAGTTATGAGGAAATTACAGACATTTTCATGGTGGTTATATACATATCATATATTCTACTTTTCTGGGTAGTACAATCTCTCTTTTATTTCTGAGGATGGAGGTTCATCAAATGATCCTCAGGTTTCTGGTCCTTCAGAATTCTTCCTCCATGTAGGCCCCACTGAAGGCCTTCTGTGTAGTTAGTACAAAATTAATTGTGTGAACATTTAGATGCTTGCCCTTTTGTCTGCCAGTCTCAAGTGATTCATTTGCTCTATGGGGCTATCTCTCCTCCTGTTGGTTCTTTCCACATAGGGAAGGTTACCTTAGGACATGTAGCTAGCTCAGTTGTCTTCTTGGCTTCTTCCTGGTCAGTCTTTACCATCTACATTTCTGAATATTTGGCTTTCTGTCCAGCTGAAGGCAACCCTTGACTGTGGGCACTATGATTCTGTCCTCTTCATGATTCTCCCTGTTTTACCTATTAGATCTTTTCTCTCCAATAACCACCACAGTTGAATTACTTTTGTTTGCAAAGTTTCGGAGGTAAAAGTAACTTCACATTAATAGAGAAGCTCTTGTGTAATGATACTATTCAGGGTGTGCTGTGGTTTGAATGTGTCCCCCAAAATTCACATGGTAAAAACAGTCCCCAATAGAGCAGTGCTGGGAGGTGATTGGGTAATGATGGTGAAGCCCTCATAAATGCATTGATGTAGTTACTACAGGAGTGAGTCAGTTATTGAGAGAGTAGGTTATTATAAAAGCGAGCTTTACTCCTCACATTTTCTCTCTTGCCCAAACTCTCTTGTTCTTCTGCTTTCTGTTATGGGATGACACAGCACAAAGGCCCTCATTGCCTGAAGCTGGTGACATGCTTGAACTTCCCAGCTTCCAGAACCATAAACTAAATAAATTTCTGTTCATTAAAAATTACCTAGTCTCAAGTATTCTGTTATAGCAACAAAATGGTCTAAGACAGAGTAAGATCTCAACAAGATGGACAAAGCCATAAGATGGCTGAGGTTTAAAAGAGACATGGTTGGTAATGAAAAGCAAAAGTATCAATTCCTAAATACCTAGCTTGGTACATTGGAAAGAACATGACCTTTCTGTTAGACTTGGATTTTAATCTTAGCTCTAAAATTTCCTCATATATGAAGTAGGATAATAATATAGAGTTGTTTCACTTTAAGTAGGAAAAAGTATATAAACTTCCTTGACATTGATATATAGTAAAACAGAATTGTCTCCATATACTGTCCATATATTTTTTAATCTTCATATAGATCATTGCCATTAATTAATTGGTATTATCTGGAAATAGTGTCCCAGGGAACACTTACATATTTATGTTAACATATATTATTATATATCTGATATATAATAATATATTTATTGTGTTACTGTAGCCCTGAAGATTCTGTCATTATCTTCTCCCTTCCAACTGTTTTTTTTTGTTTGTTTTGTTTTGCTTTGTTTTGTCTTTTGAGACAGGATCTCATTCTGTCACCCAGGCTGGATTGCACTGGTGCAGTCATAGCTCACTGCAGCCTCAAATTCCTGGACTCAAGCGATCCTTCTGCCTCAGCCTGCTGAGTAGCTGGAACTACAGGCGCACGCCGCCATGCCCAGCTAATTTTTGTATTTCTTGAAGAGTCGGGATTCTCGCTATGTTGCTCAGGGTGGTTTTGAACTCTTGGCCTCCAGTGATCCTCCCACCTCAGCCTCCCAAAGTGTCGGGATTACATGCATGAGCTACTGTGTCTGGCCTTCCCCTTTTAGACAGTAATATCCAAAAGAAGGGAAAGCAATGGACTCACCTTGTTCTTGGTTGACTTTTGGCAGTTTCTTGAAAGCATGTCCCTAACCAACAGGCTTATTCTTTCCAGCCTCTGTATAGATAGATAATTTCTAGATTATTTAGAATTTACATTATATGTGCTGGGCGTCGTGGCTCACACCTGTAATCCTGGCACTTTGGGAGGCCTAGGCTGGAGGATTGATTGAGGCCAGGAGTTTGAGACTAGCCTGAGCAACATAGTGAGACCCCTTCTCTACAAAAGATAGAAAAATTAGCTGGGTGTGGTGATACACGCCTGTAGTCCCAGCTCCTCAGGAGGCTGAGCCAGGAGGATTGCTTGAGTCCAGGAATTTGAGGTTACAGTGAATTACTACAGTGCTACTGCACTGTGGCCCCAGCAACTGAGTGAGACTGTCTCAAAAAAAAAAAAAAAAAAAAAAAAAAGAATTTATATTATTTCTATCATGCCTAAAAACAGTAATGAACAGTGTGATATTTTCTAGACACTTTGTTTCTAGTAGTCTAGTAATCATTTTTGGATGATTATGAGATCCAAATAACAATAAATTTTAATTGGCCTAATGTAAAATAGACATTGGGGATTCTGGTGCCAGATTTTGAAGGAACTCTTATGGTAAGGAGTTTACAGGAAGTGGGGAGCCATTAGAAGTTTTTAGGAGGATAATTCTGATAATAGCAGAGCCAATATGGAATTGAATGGTGGTAAGGAGGTCAGCCAAAAGGCTTATTGATAGATGATAGGGGTTTAAATGAAGGCAGCAGCCTTATGAATGAAAAAGGAGAGAGGAGTCAAAAGAATTTTGTAGTAGACTTGATGCAGGGAAATGAGAAGTCAAGGATGACTTCAAAGTTTTTTACTTAGTGACTAGAGATGATACTGGCTGATGGGGAACACTGACTGTTGAATTTAGGATGTCTGTTGAAGAATTCAGGTAGCATTAATGGAAACAGAAATTGGATATAGTGTATAAATCCTGATGTTCTCAAGGATTTGATCCTCACTTCTATTTTGTCTGCTGTCTCTGTGGACCCAGCAATCAGAGAGAGGAAGATGGAATCCTAAAGAACACCAAGATTTAATGGGGATGAAGATGGGGTAACAGTGCAAGAATTTTAATAGAGATACTATATAGGTAGGAGAGAGATGCAGGCATAAGTAGCATATGGACCCATGAGAGGAATCTTTTTTTCTCTTACAAGGATGACTTTTTGGAGCACAGGAATAAGTCTGACTTGCTTTAGCATCTTGTAAATTGTTTGGCATATTGTAGTAAGTGCTCAATAAGTGCTTGAAGGAATGAATGAATAAAATCAGACAAATACAGTGTCACTGAGTATGGCACAGAGAATGTTTAAAAGTGAAAAGAGATCATTAGACATTACAAAATAGTGTATAAAGTGTGTCGGTTGCCCTTTAACCATTTACAGTTATATGCATAACTTATTGATAAAATTTAAAAAATACACTAGCCATGTGTAGGCAAACACAGACATTTTTCTAGATATTTTACTTGAATATACTTGTTTTTTAGTGTGCTTGTTTTGTATCCCCATGACTACTGAGAGTGAGGGGGCAGGGAGAAATCTTTCATGTAGTGATACCTGAGTTTTATTGACAAATGAAATGTGAATATGATTTTTCAACTGACTTTTTGAGAGCCTTCATCTTAACAATCATGAGTTTCTTGTGGCTTGCTGTGAAATACATGCTCATTCATTTAAATAAGATTGTTGAGAGAACATACTGGTATTTCCTTGCTTCTAGATGTGTGCTACCCAGTGTAATAGTGGTGGAAAATCTAAATCTGAATTTGCCTTATTTATCTGTTCCTTATGGTTTTATTTTTTTGATCACTGCCTCCTGTGGTTTAGGATCATTCTCCTCAGTGGACATCTGTGGCTATCCTATTCAGAATCTCTGATATTTAAGAGTAAGGAAGCGATAAAATGCTCTTTGTAATGAAATGTTAATCCCTGAAATAGTTTACTTAAGGATCTGTAGAGTAAGGAGAAAGTGTTCTGATTTTTTCTGTTGAATCTGCTAAATTGCTACATCTTTTTTCCCCTCCTTATTGTTTTTATCCCTAGTTTTCTTTATACCTTTTATGTCTTGTTGACTACTTTTTTCTGCCTCTATCTTTTTCTTCTCTGATTTGTTCTTTCTCCCCTTTTTCTTTTTTTCTGCCTCATCTCTTCAGTACAGATAACTAGGCAAAATAAAGTTTCTTTTATAATGAATGACTGAGATATTTTTATGTTCAAAATAACTTCATGGTTTTTATGTTCATCTAATATCTGATTTTTTATTTATTTTTTATGATTCAGTGATCCTTAAGGAAATAGCAAATAGGAAATAGGTTTGTGGCATTTGCTTAGGAATTTGAATCAGCCATTGTGCAATTCTCCCTTTTCCGTTTTTCTGTTTCACTCATGGATCTTCCTATTTATTTATATATTTATTATATTAAAATGTTCATTTATTATAAAATTTTAAACTGTTTTTAGAAAGAGGGTATTAAGAAACTATGAGAAAATGATAAAATAGCAAACTAGTTTCTCTAAAATGAAAGCGTTTCTTCTACTGATTTTGATATAAACATAATTTTAATGAGTTTATCTTTGGCATTTTTTGTGAAATTGTGCTGGAGTATCATATAAAACTCAGGAAGATATAGTGTTTTCGCAGTTCTGGGATTTCCCTTTGACTTTTGTGTCCAACTCCATCTATTTCCTTCCATCAAATCTTGTTTGGAAAAGTATATAGAAAGTATACAGGAGCAGGTGTCAGGAAACCTGGGTTCTAGTCCAGTTTGTATAACTTCATTCAAATTGTTTAACCTCATTTAGTTTCTTGTTTACAATTTCTAAAGTCAAATCTGATCTATTTCCAAACACGTACTCTAGCCTGAGTATTTTTCAAGATCAAAATTTTATTGTTTATCATGAATTCTCATTGCTCCTCATAATCCCGCCATTTACCAGCATTGTGAACTTTGGCAAAGTTACTAAAATTCTGAGGCTGTTTCTAGCCTGTATATAGAGATCATAATGCCTACCTTGCAAGGTGATTGTTTAAAATTATTTAGTTCAGATATTCTGTAAAGTTATTGTTAAATGTATTTTCTTATAATTTCATTTGATTGGTAGAAATAACAGTCACAAGCCTCACATGAAAAAAGGTATAAAATATATGAATCATATCGATAAACATTTTTGTGGTAATTGTACCATAAGGTAATATCAGAATGTTTACATACATTTATTTTTGGGCAAAAATTAAATTTCTATTTAGGGTTTTTTTTTTAACTTGCTTAATGAAATAGTAACATTGTTATTTGATCTTACTAGATGCTTTGTTCAACATCTTAAACTTCTTTTAGTAATTAAAACATATGTTTCAAATGAAATTTGTCTAAAAAATCATTTTATGGAATTGCTTTTGCCTTTTTGGTGCTATATTGATGTTTGGAAACATGAGGTACATAGATGGCAGTTGTTTAAGTATATTTACTGAATATAAATAGCACATTAAACTGTTGGCTAGGGGTAGCAGATTTAATAGGTGACTCAAATGAAAAGTACCTAAAAAGACTTACGGTGTTTATTTTAATCTGATTTGTGGGCATTTCATATGTTCAGTATTTTATAATCTATTCATTACTTTAAAAATATATCACAATAATGTCAAGTATGTAAAATTCTATGACTGTTTTATGCATGGAATAGTTTTAAAGGTCAACACTACTCTTTTATGTAGGTTATGGGTGCTACATGTGTGCTTTCAGAGCAGTAGTGTGAGGAAGCTTGAAGTGGGATGGCAGGACGGCCTCATCCCTATGACAGTAACTCCAGTGATCCAGAGAATTGGGATCGGAAATTGCATAGTAGACCTCGTAAACTTTGTAAACATTCAAGGTAGGTAGAAAATATGTATTTCACATATCAAAGCTCTGTTAAAACTGATTGTAAAGGTGACTACTGCATTTGGTTGTGGCAAGTTCTGTCAGAGGATGGGACCTAGCTTATAAAATATTGTGAATATTTCAATTTCTCCTTAAATAACTATTAGGGAAATATTTCTTTTTTTTAATTTTTTATATTTGTATTTATTTGAATATTTATTTCTGTCTCTAAATAATGTTAAAATCTCCTTAGTTGATCCCATGAATAAATGCTATAATGGACTTAATTGGGAACTGTGGCAAGATAGGTTAGTTCTTTGTATTTAAAACTCTCTAATAGGAATATATTTTGTGCTCTAAATACATGGTGTGTGTAGCTTACACAGGATAAGTTATAGGTTTATGTCAGTGTTTGCCTCCGTACATTTTTAACTATGTGAATTTATATTGTATTGCCATCCTGATCCTAATGGGAAAATTAATCTTTCTGGAATGACTCTCTCTACTGGTTCATTTAAAGTTCAGTGCATGAAATGAAATTCATTTCAAAAGTTTCAGCCCATCTATATATTATTTTCAAAACTTATTTTGTCCTGTGTGACTTAATGAGGATCTCATTTAGAATACTTTGTGATCTAGTATTTAAGGTGTTAATTGACAACTCATAAACCTCACATATTACAGGTATGTAAGCATGTTTACATAGACAATTTTGCTTTATGAATATTAGGTGATATTATTGAACATGTACTTACTTGAATTATAAAATTTTCTTGATCACTAATAACGAATACCAGCTTTTTTGAAAAAAAAGATGCCATGATTGAAATCCTTTTTGTAATTTTCAAGAAATAGTTCAGGTACTTTAAAACTATATGCTATGGGCCAGGCATGGTGGCTCACGCCTGTAATCCTAGCACTCTGGAAGGCCGAGGCGGGAGGATCATTTGAGCTCAGGAGTTCGAGACCAGCCTGAGCAAGAGCGAGACCCCGTCTCTACTAAAAATAGAAAGAAATTATATGAATAACTAAAAGTATATGTAGAAAAAATTAGCTGGGCATGGTGGCGCATACCTGTAGTCCCAGCTACTCAGGAGGCTGAGGCAGGAGGATTGCTTGAGCCCAGGAGTTTAAGGTTGCTGTGAGCTAGGCTGATGCCATGGCACTCTAGCCCGGACAACAGAGTGAGACTCAAAAAAAACACAACTATATGCTATGGCTAGGAAATATGAGTGACTGGTACTTGTTAAGTCTCCTAATAAGAGGTTCACCTTTATTGTGGACTTTCAATGTGATGAGATTTAAAATGTTAATGTTAAAGTGATTTTATTATAATTTAGAAGTACATGGCAAATAGTATAAGTGATTTTTGGTTTGTTTTGTTTGTTGATTTGTGTGTGTGTGTGTGTATGCCCTAATTGGGGCTTTAGTTCATTTACTATGCTCTATTTCATGGATAATTATCTTGTCATTGAGATTAAAGAGGTATTGGTTTTATCACATTAAATGTGGGACTATATTTATATCTACTATGTTGTGTACAAATATATATATGTTTTCAGGTGAATTATATAGTATTCTTCCTATTTCTTGATATTTTTCTGCTGAGGCATCATACATGCTGCATTACATAATGAAAAGGTGACAAGGGTAAAAATAAGCCATCGTTTGCTTTATAAAAGCAGCATGCATACAGTGGGAAAAATTTATAAAAACGGTACTTTTTTTCTTTTCTACTTTTTTCTTTTTTGCTAATCTTGTCTGTATCGTTCCAATTTTAGTATATGTGCTGCTGAAGCAAGCACGACAGTACTTTTTTCATTGTTGTTGTCTCATTTTAATAACAAATACCATAATTCTTTTTGATACCTATAGCATTAACTTTTTTGTGGTGTTTTCAGGTACACTGCAGCAGTATTTAGGGTTATGTGAGTGAAAAACATAAAATAGAAAATAGATACCAATACGTCTTTTTTTTTTTTTTTAAGACAGAGTCTCACTCTGTTGCCCAAGCTAGAGTGCCATGGCGTCAGCCTAGCTCACAGCAACCTCAAACTCCTGGACTCAAGCAATCCTTCTGCCTTAGCCTCCTGAGTAGCTGGGACTACAGGCATGTGAAACCATTCCCGGCTAATTTTTCTATATATTTTTAGTTGTTCAGCTAATTTCTTTCTATTTTTAGTAGAGACAGGGTCTCGCTCTTGCTCAGGCTGGCGTCATTTTTTTTTTTTTTTTTTAAAGGAAAGACCATAAAGTCCTTTGAATGAGGTTATTTTAGCCTCATCCCTGGAAAATCTTCCCAGGGAAGAACTTTTAAAGACTTCTTGTCCCTATGTGCTTATGAACATATAATTTAAGATACTTTAATAAAGTATGGTTTGACTTTTTAAAAATGTTACTTTTTGGATTGATACAAGTTAATTAGCTGAGCGGTTTTAAAAACTAACAATCAGCAAGTATTATTGAGAACTTGCCTTCAGTTCAGGAGAGATTCAAAAGTGTGTCAGGGTACTGTTATGAAATGATTTAATATCCACCTGTGGAACAATTAGAGGACAATAGGGCACTTAAACTATGGTACTGAGTTGTAAGAGTTCAGGGAAGGGAATCATTATCAGCTTGAGTAGATGAAAATGAGACTTGAACTAATCTTTTGATGATTAGAGTATTAGGTAGATGGAGGACATTTCTGGCAGGGACCTTCAGATTACCTTTACTGGATCTGAAGGTGGAGCTCTGTGGATAGTATTATTGTTCCCATTTGGCAAATGAAAAAAATAAAATTAATATACTTGCTCAGGATCATCCACATTGTCAATGGCAGAGCTGGGATTTATAAAAAAGTTTCTTATCCTTTTTCTTTTTCAAATTTTAAATATCTTATTATGGTACATTTTAAATACATGCAAAATAGAACAGATATAATGAACCCTTGGCTGATGGATATTTAGTGGCTTAATGATGTTAGGGTCAAAAACCTCTCATTTTCTTGGCATCTCCTCATGATCACAAGGTGGATATTGTAGCTCCAGCCATCATGTCTACCATCTAGACAAGGAGGAGGAAGAAGGGAGAAGGGGACAAAGGGCTTCATTTATATCAGGAAATTAAATTTCTCAGAAGTTCCCAGCAGTTATATGCTTATTAATCATTGGCTAGAACCATGTCATATGGCAATCTTTGGATCAGGAAAACTGAGAAATAGTTTTTAAACTCAGCACATTGCTACCTTAAACAGAGTTGGGGATTTAAAGTTATAAAAAGTAAAGAAATAAGCATACTTTTCTTTGTTGGTTCAGTTTTTGTAGGTGATCTTAAAGTTGTTTAAATTTGTGTTTTGTTTTGTTCCGTTTATATTTTGGAATAGCCTTTTTTTTTCGGTCTTTTATTTTTTATTTTTTCCCCACCTTTCCTTGCTGGCTAAAATAAAAATAATTTTTTTGATTTACAGAAGTAACAGTAATAGTTACCATCTTATGTGTGCTTATTCATTGACCTTTGATGGTTTGGTAGGCATTGCCTTATGGTTTTGATTCTGTCTAATACTACTTTAAGGTACTTTTTTTCCCCTAAACTTTCTTTTGAATGTAGATTTGATATGTATATATATCTCTTTAAAAAATTTTCTTATAGTTAGAGAAGCTAATCTGAACATTAGATGGACTTTCAGGGTGCCTATGTCTCCTGCAGGTGTATAAAAATAAATTGGATAGTTTAAAAATTACTGAACTTTGTTTTTTTGTGAGTTGTTGTATTTCTAATACCTGTATAGAGGGGTTTGGTAGTCTGCTGAAGATGTTAAAAGTTCATTTCAGTTGATAAGTATTTGGCTTGAATTGCGACTTCTCTTTAAATATGAATTAGAGGAGTTTTTGCTATTTAAAAAAGTAAAAGAAAGAGCACCTTTTCTGTATAAGGTTAAAATGTCTAGATAGACAATATGCTAAAAACTCTTGAATATTTGGGTTGGGTAGAATATGACTATATAAAACTTAGATCTGCAGTCTGCTCAGATTACTAAAGATAAATACATCATCCGTTCAATATAGACTATGCTGCAAGGTTTCATTCCCACGTAGAAGTACGCATGCTCCTTTCTTCTGAGACTGCATAAAGTCTGAGCTTTCCAGTTTCCCTTTTAAGTTACTTCATAGCCCCAGCAGCAGTTTAGAAATGGAGGAGTTTGGTTGCTTTAAAGAATAGTTGTTGAGTGGATTCTTAAAGTACAAATAATATTTTCTCTTTTAAAGAGAAAGCTTTAAAGTTTTAAAAAGAAGCTTTGCTGCTCAGAGTGGACACGCAATAATATATTGAAAGGTAAAAAAGTTAGCTGTATCCTGGTTTTCTAAAACCTGGCAAGCTGGCAGAGCTAGAATTAGCTTTACAGATGGCATTTGGCAACATATCTACATATCTCTAAGCCCTCATCTCCTGTGTTTCCTTCAGCCTGTCTATCAATTACAATATCCAATCACTGCTCAGAGATGGAGAAATGGGCTGATCACAGCTCACACGATGCTATTTGGTTAGAAACGTCAGTGCTGCACAACCCACGGCTGAGTCAGTGTCTGTGAGAAAATAAACTGAATTAATATATAGAGGGGGTTGTATCTCTGAACATTTAAAACCTAAATAACTGCAACAGCAGTATTACACAGTAGAGGGAGGAAACTAAAGGAAGTCTGTGGACAGGTGAGGTAGGGGGAGATGGAAATTTTCTGATTGTTCAGAGGAATCTTGAAGATAATGGAAATATCAGATGTGCTAAAGTTTCCTAGTAATGCCCAAGGATGCTGACCTGGCTTTCAGTGCTGCATTGTTTGAAAAAGCAGAGTCCCTTTATACTCTGATTTCAAAATTTTTTTCTTGTTTTTGTCTGTCTACCTTGGCATATACTAAAGGAAGGTGTGTATTCATTTATTACATGATATCTCTGGGTTATAATTGTATACATATACAAATATGAGAAAGATTGAGAGGGAGATGTTTGGCCTTTGTTTCATTATGATCGTTTACATTTCTAGATGTAAAAGATCATATATCTGATTGTCAGTTTAATGTCAAGTTATTTAAAATAAATGGAGTGTGTTTTTATTGTTTCCTTGGGTTTGATGTTTTGTTTTTTATTTCGTGTAAATTGAGAATACATTGTGTTTGGTGCTGTTATTTATGAATAACATAAAAATTTATGTAAGGAAAGAACAATTTTGAAATAATATTTTTGATGTATTTGAAAATAAAATTCAAGATAGAGAAATGAAATAATTGAAATAATTTCCTAAAGAAGGAGTTGAATGTATTTTTACTTTTGAATGAATTAAAGATTAATTGCACCACTTATGTATATATGTTATAGGACTGAATGTGTTTGAATGATAAAGCTGTAATTAGTTAAAATGACTTTTCTTTTAGTTTTATAGAACCTAAACTCTGAATAGATGATCTAGATATTGCCACTGAAACAGAGTAAACCAGACCAGTTTTAGATTAGTGTATATTAATTTTCAGCCAGACAAAATTTGTAAGTAAAGATAATTGTTCTTGCTGTGAGATTTTAAATCTTAACAGGTGACATTACTTACTTTATTAAGAATTTTTTTTACAATAATTTAAAATACTCTGAATAATGTTTTTTTTCCTGTCTTTATTATCCTTACCTTACTGATCCTTTGTTTTATAGGGCCATTTGGGATATTTTAAAATTATTTTTAATGTATTTAAATGGTTCATAACATACTTTCCTTGAAATGTAAGGAAGTTCTTGTGATTTCCCTACTTAATTTCTAAAAGTTTGAATGGTCACCTTGATTGTTGACATACAGTTAGATTCATGGTGTCTTGTATTGACTTTTTTGTGGTTTAGGGTCTAGAATTGTTTTTCTAAGCTTGTTACAGTAATAGAGTTATAAAAGCAGAATCTCAAACTAGACCTTTTTATTTTATGCTTTATAGAATACTTTCCTTTGGTTCTGATTCTTTTAAGATAATGCCTGTCTTATTGTGAAAGTGGTACATATTCATTACATAAATTTGGGAAGCAAAGGAGAGCATATAGAAGAAAATAAAAAATATATTATTCTACTATCAAAAGAAAAATACTTTGTTTTTTGGTATATAACCTATTTTTTATGTATATATAAACATACAAAAGCATATATGTCCATGTAAAAATGATTTCTGGATATTACTGTAAGTGTTGTTATATAACCTATCCTTTTTTAAAAAAGATTATTAAAAATAATCATTAAAAATTATTATGAACATCCTCGATGTCATGAAACAGCATAAGTTCTTTCATCCCATCACCTCTTCTTGCAGATATAGCATAATTTTTAAAGATTACATAATGTTTTATGTATTTATGTTTTGTAATTTATTTCACCGATCTGAGTTTTTCTGATAATTGTTCAGAGAAAAGATTAGCATGATTCCACAGCATATGTTTCTCCAAAGAGGAAGGATGTCTTAAGGAGTTAAGTAAAAATGTAATTTTGATATTTTTCTAATAGGAAAAGATACTTAGCATGATTATATGGTGAACTCTTTAAAGATATGCATACTACTTTTAAAACAAAGCAAATAGGTCAGATTGCCATAATAAAATATAAAAAACAAACTTTAAAAAAAATTAGGAAAACTAGGGCTCAAATGAACTAAGACTTTAGAAAAATGTTTAGACCAACTAAAAGGGTTTCTTTTATTACCTTTAACGTGAGAAGATAAATCAAGGAAATATAATAATAATGTATGACAATGAGGAAAGAAAGAATTCCTTAGGTCTTGAAGCTTGTTTGTCAAAGAAGAGTAGTAAACCACCACCACACCAACAAAAATAAAAATAACAAAGCAAACATTGCTAGGAAGGATGTTAAAACCAATATGGGTATTGAGGTAAAGAATATATCTAGTTAAATGAGTTGTCTAAGGAGCCATTTGAAACAAACGTCTTATGGTTATAAAAGGAACTATGTGCAACATCTTAAAATTATTGGTAGTATTTCTGGTCTTTGAAGGTTTTATGAGAATACAGGAACTGCTGAAAAATGGGAGATTTGGGGCCTGATTTTGAAACAGGTAGGAGATTTTGAAACAAAAAAATGAAAAGGATTAATTTATGACTAACTTGAAGAAAAACAGATTAAAAACGATTTGGAATGGGTTTGTTAAAAATAGATTGTCAGACCAACTTTGATTTTTCTTTGATGCAATTAATATGCCAGTATATCCGTATAATATATTTGGGTTTAAGCTTAGCTTTTGGTAAAGTCTTTTTTAATATCCTTGGATGTAAGCTGAGGGAACAATAAATTAGCCACTAGTTAATTAATTAACACAATTTTGATTTTAAATGACCCCTTCCAGAGCCTGATTGATCTTGGAAAGTGGCTTTGTTCTTTGCTATGTCTTTTTACTCATCTGGAGAAAGCAAATCATCAAATTTATAGGTGACAATGAAGTATTAAGGATAGTAAGTAGTATACTAAATAATCCAAAATGATTTCTGAGGCTGGATTATTTGGATTAAATTTATTTATTTGTTTGTTTATTTTTTGAGACAGAGTCTCACTCTGTCAGCCGGGCTAGAGTGCCGTGGCATCATCATAGCTTATTGCAACATTAAACTCCTGGACTTGAGCGATCCTTCTGCCTCAGCCTCCCAAGTAGCTGGGACTACAGGCACATGCCACCGTGCCTGGCTGATTTTTCTATTTTTTGTAGAGAAAGTTTAAGTTCTCACTCTTGCTCAGGTTGGTGACTCTCTGTCCTTTTTATTTACTCTGCTTTATTTTTCCCCATAGCACTTATCACCATATGATGTTTAATATATTTATTTATATATGTTCTGTGTTTCTCTCCATTAGAATGTATTAATTTTGAAGGTTAGGACTTTCTCAGTTAAACCTATTAATACCAGGACTAGAACAGTATATGATAGGTGTTCAATGAATATGTTAGTAGCTTCTATTCAGACACTCCTCAATGTAGAGAGGTGGTGTTTGCCTAGCAACATATTCCTTTTTTAAAAAAAATTTCAAAAGCCAGAAACAAGGTAATAAAAATTTTAAAATCAAAAGAAATGTCTAGCTTTTTTGCTTTTAATATAAAATTAATGTTTATCATTTGGGAAAACTTTTACCTTACAGTACAATGTTAAAGTTTGGCCACTAATGGAAACTTTTCTGTCAGAATTGTTAGTGTCTAACTAGGTCTTCAAGTGATTTCAGTTTACATTTGAAAAGATGCCCTTAGAGCAGTCATACCATGGTATATCAAACTCCCTGCTGCTGCTGCTGCTGCTGCTTCTGTTTCACTAGAATTGCTGACATATCTGGCAGAGGAGTTTTGGGAAGAAGAGAATGATGTCAGGATTTAGGAATAGTATTAAAATTATTTTTGGGCTATATGTATTTCTTTCCAAAGTTGTCTTTTGTGGGGTAATCTGGGATTTAAGTATCATTTAAAATATAACCTTTGAGAGTTTAGCCCATTTTTCAGTTGAAAACTTCCCTTTTCATTAATTAGCCTTTGTTCCTTGGGAAACTAACCATATATTGCACAGAAGAGCAGAAAGTTTATAGAAGGGTAATCGACAAAAAAAAAAAAAAGATGAGAAATTGTCATTAATTCTGTTGAAAATAGTTAAAAGTCTGATAGCTTTTTTTTATGTCATCACAATTATTGACACTTATTACAGGGATCAGCAAACTTCTTCTGTAAAGGGCTGGATAGTAAATATTTTTGGCCTTGTGGGCTACTATAGTCTCTGTCCTAACCACTCAGCTTTGCCATTGTAACATGAAAGCAGACATGAATAATAATAATGAATAGACATTGATTGCTATGTTCCAATAAAACTTTATTTACCAAATCAGGCAATGAGTTGAATTTGGCCTATGAACCATAGTTTCCACCTTCTGACTTAGCACATTAAAGATGTTTATAAAAAGCATATACAGGCTGGGCATGGTGGCGCATGTCTGTAATTCCATTACTTTTGGAGGCTGAGGTGGGTGGATTACTTGAGGTTAAGAGTTCGAGACCAACTTGGGCAACATAGCAAAACCCTGTCTCTACAAAAGATAAAAAAAATTATCTGGGTGTGGTGGCACATACCTGTAGCCTTAGCTACTCAGGAGGCTGAAGCAGGAGGATTCCATGAGCCCAGGAGGTCAGGGCTGCGGTGAGCTATGATTGTGCCTATGATTTTGCCGCTGCACTCCAGCCTGGAGCACAGAGTGAGATCCTATCTCTTTAAAAACAAAAAAAGCATATACAAATCACTTGCTCCAAAAATATATTTAATATAAAGTCATTAAAAGCTTTAGTTTCAAAACTAGAACATGGGATATGATATTTGTTAGAGTAACAAAAAACATATTATTTTTCTCCCAAAATAAAAATAGGATTTAAAATAGTGCTTCTTGGCTGGGCTCAGTGGCTCACGCCTGTAATCCTAGCACTCTGGGAGGCTGAGGTGGGAGGATTGCTTGAGCTCAGGAGTTTGAGATCAGTCTGAGTGAAGGTGAGACCTAGTCTCTACCCAGAATGGAAAAAGTAGCCAGGCATCGTGGCATGTGCCTGTAGTCTTACCTACTCAGTAGGCTGAGGCAGGAGGATTGCTTGAGCCCAGGAGTTTGAGGTTGCAGTGAGCTACAGTGATGCTGCTATACTCTACCTGGGGTGACAGGGTGAGACTCTGTCTCAAAAAAAAAAAAAAAAAGCTTCTTTTTTGAGGGCATGTTAATTCAGATGGTTAGGGATATTGTCAGTGGCAAAAACACGTTCAAACTCAGTGTTTTTTCTATTCTCTCACTCAACAACTATCAACACAGAAGACTTCTGTGGCCAAATGTTTACGGGTTTTCCCACACACACCATGTAAGCAATCAGTACTGCAGCAGATACCAGCTGGGTATCCTCTAGTTCAGTTTTGACACTGGCTACCTGGAAACAGCATCAGATCCCACAGGTTGAGGGCTCAGTCCCACAAGATTGTCCCCCACTTCTGATGCTGGTTGCCAGCCCCCTTCTGACCAACCATCTGTAAATTGGGGATCCCATGGCCCCCTCCTTGGGTTTCATTATTTATTAGAGCAGCTCAAAGAACTCGGAAACATATTTGCCAGCTTATTATAAAGGATATTACAAAGGATGCATAGGGCAAAGAGATGCATAGGGTGAGCTCTGGGGGAGCGGTGCAAAGCATCCATGCCCTCAGGGCACACCACCCTCCAGGAACCTCCAACTATCTGGAAGCACCCCAAATTCTGTCCTCTTGGGCCTTTTATGGAGACTTAATTGGATAGGCATGATTGACAACCATGTAGAAATGTGTTTGGACAAAAAGGGTATGATCTAATATTAATAGTTATAGACTGAGTGGGGAAATCCAGCAAGGCTTGTCTGTTGAGATTCTTCTTGGCCTCTATGTGCAGGATTCCTTCCTCCAGAGTATAGGGTAGGACTCCTTTTGAGATGAGGTTCTCATGGCCTACAATTATACAAGGTAGCTCAGAAAATTTCTTTATGGCCAGTTGTAAGGCAAAGGCAGAGGAAGATTAGTGTGTTTTTTTTTATTTCTAAGGCCTGTCTTGGGGAGAAAAAGGAGCAGGTAAAAGGAAAGGCAGGAGGGCAGGAGAAGGTTGGAGAGAGAGAGAGAGAGAATCTGTTTTTTGAGGCATAAAGTGCTTGAACACTATAAGGACTATTAGAATTATGAGCCAAGAACTGTGGACAAAAACCATAATATCATGGACATAAAATTAGAAATTTACAGGGATCCATATCTCATTTTAAAGAAAAAATATATTTTGTAACATTTGATTAAGTGTTTAAAAATTCGGTAAACTGTAAAGCTTCATACCTATATCTTTGTACATATTATACAAATATGGTATGTTTGCCAAAGAATAAACATTTGACAAAGGGAAATGCTTAGGTAAATACCCTGAAACTTCAGCTAAGTTCAACAAACATTAATAAGATATAACAGGTTATAATGTTAGTAACTGGAATTGTTTAAAAATAAGTAAAATAATTCCTCAAGCCAAGAGTTAATACTATCACATATGGTTGTGCCAGGTGTATACTGCATAAGGGTGCCATATATAAGTGAATACCATTCACATTGTAGGTATTATAGTTTTGTGTATTTGTCAACAATTTTCTGATATGAGTGATACTTATATCAATTACTTTTAAAAATTTTTCTTAGCTGGGTGTGGTGGCTCACACCTGTAATCCTAGCACTCTGAGAGACTGAGGTGGGAGGATCGCTTGAGCTCAGGAGTTCAAGACCAGCTTGAGCAAGAGTGAGAACCCGTCTCTACTAAAAATATAAAAATTATCTGGGCATGGTGGCATATGCCTATAATCCCAGCTACTTGGGAGGCCGAGGCAGGAGAATTGCTTGAGCCTAGGAGTTTGAGGTTGCTATGAGCTAGGCTGACACCACAGCACTCTAGCCCAGGTGACAGAACGAGACTGTGTCTCAAAAAAAAAATAAATAAATAAAAGAAAGAAAGAAATTTTTCTTGTATTATTTCTTTGACAGTTTGCTCCCCTCTGTTTTCCTTGTTTTCTCTGGAACATATATTAGTTAAATGTTGACCTCCTTCATTAGTTCTCTTATTTTTTGTCCTTTCTCTCTTATTTTCCATTTATTTGTCTTTTTGTTCTTTTGAGGATATTCCCAATACTTTCTTTCAACTCTTCTAGTAAACTTTTAAAAATTTCTGTTATTGTATTTTGAATTTCTAAGATCTCTTACTCTCTAATTTTTAAAAATAGCATCCCTGTTCCTACTTTATGGATACCATATCTTTTTTTTTTTTTTTTGAGACAGAGTCTTGCTCTGTTGCATGGGCTAGAGTGCCATGGCGTTAGCTTAGCTCACAGCAAACTCAAATTCCTGGGCTCAAGCAATCCTACTGCCTCAACCTCCCGAGTAGCTGGGACTACAGGCATGTGCCACCATGCCCGGCTAATTTTTCTATATATATATTTTTTAGCTGTCCAAATCATTTCTTTCTATTTTCAGTAGAGACGGGGTCTTGCTCTTGCTCAGGCTGGTCTCGAACTCCTGACCTCGAGCGATCCTCCTGCCTCGGCCTCCCAGAGTGCTAGGATTACAGGTGTGAGCCACCTCGCCCGGCCCATATCTTTTTTTTATATTACTGAATTTATTGATTACAGTTTTGCTTTTTTTCCCTGTCTCTACATTGTTGCCTTTTTGTTATGTATATTAAGCTTTTTCATTGTGAAATATTTTCAGATTTATAGGAAGTCACAAAAAAATTGTACAGTGAGTTCCCAGGTACTCTATCCAGCTTCCCTCAGTGATAATATCTAACATAAGTGTAGGACATTATCAAAACCAGGAAATTGACAGTTACGATGCTATTAAATATTAGCTAAACTATAGACCTTTTTTGCATTTCATCAATTTTTACATGCACTCTTTTTTCTGGTGCATAGTTTTATGATATTTTATCATATATATGGATTCATGTAACCTCTACCACTGTCAAGATACAGAACTGTTTTAACCACCACAAAGAAATTCTCTTGTTCTATCCCTTTATAGTCACATCTTCTCTCCAGCTCTAACCTCTGGCAACTACCCAGATTTCTTTCTCCATCATTATAATTTTGTCATTTTGAGAACATTATATAAATGGAATCATATAGTATGTAAACTTATGGGTTTGGTTTTTTTTTTTTCCAGTTTTCTATGGTTTTATTTTTCTTTGTGTTCTACTCTTACACGTTTCCTCAGCGTGGTTTGTTCACTAAACTCCTACGTCCTTCTATCCCCCAGCACACACATACATATACCTTCCTTGTTCTTTGAGAATCAGTATATGCAGCCCCTCCTCCAGAAGCCTTCTCTATTGTCCCCAGGCTGTGTTAACTGCACCTCCTCCTGTGTGATATAGTGGAAAGTGCACACAGTACCTGTCACAAATAGATCCCTAATAAATGTTAGATCTTTTTTCCCCCTTCCTCCACAAATATCTCTAAAATAGTACTGATCACACCATATTGTATTTTCTTGTTTACTTGTCTGGTTTCATCACTCGATTAGGAGCTCATTCATTCATCCATTCATTAACAGATTTTTATTGCATGTCTATTATGTGTGCAAGTAAGTCATTGTTCATGTAGGTGCTGAGGATACAGTGATTTACGAAAATTATACTTTCATTGTGTCTTTTCATTGTTGTATGTATAGTGTCTAGCATAGTGCCTGGCAAATAGAATTGTTTATTAAATGTTTGTTAAGGGAATGTACTTCCTCAGTAGAGTTTCTCTAAGTGTAGTTTTTGGACCATTTGCATCTGGATCACTGAGGGGGTGGTGTAGGTTAAGGGTTTGGTTTTTTTCATTCAGCATAATGCTCTTGAGATCCATTCACATTGTTGCACATATCAGTAGTTTGTTCTTTTTAAATTGCTGAATAATATTCTATAGTATGGATGTACTATAGTTTATTCATTCAAAGAGTAGCATGGTTTTTGTTATAAACGTTGCAGTACTGTTGGATTTTAACAACTCTATACATATTACTTTAGTATTACAAAGTTTTTATGGGAGTCTGTAGTTGCACTGAACAAAAGAGGCCTGTAAGTTTTTCTCCAGTCCTTAGGAACCTGCCTGCTATTGGAAATTGTTAGAATTGTTAAACAAATTAGATAACAAAGTCACATGCAGAAGTTCACACAAGATTATTGTTCTGAAGTTTGATATAAATAGATATTTGCTTCTGAGAATGATCATTTTAATAAGATTTAAAAATTTTTAGAAACTTTACTGCCTATTGATTCACCCAATGCTTCAAAGCATGATTTTGAAATTAAGTGAAAAGTTGGTATTAGATAAAGAAATCAGAAGTGTTACTGATTCATAAAGTTGCAAAATTTTAAAATGGAGATATTTTCTTTTAGCAATTGGGTTTGTGTTTAAGGTGGGCTTATTTATATAACTAGAGATGCTGAAAGTGATTGCTATTACTTAGTTGATGAAAATTATGATCTCAAAGGATTCATGATTAAGGGTTCTCATTTGAGTTTTTGTAATAACTGTATTGGGTAATATATGTTGGTCTGTGAGTTTTTCAAGTGATCATTTGGTGATGGTAGATGTTTTTAATCTGATTGTAGAAGTGCTTTTGGTTTCTTGAGACGATGAACCATGTTATAACAAGGGAATGTAAGAATCCATGTAGGTTGGTGAGAGAGAATTTAGTGAACTCTGATGATAAAGGCATGCGAAGAAAAAACTATTAGAATAAAGGCTTGCCTTTTATTACTTAAATGTAATTTAAATGGCTAAATAGCAGCTTCCTGGTAGGACAGCCTCAAGCAGGCAGTGTTTTGGCCAAGAGGCCAGTTCTGGTGTACAATTTGATAAGTTTTAACTTACATATGCACCCATAAAACCTCACCACAATCAAGATAATGAGCATATATATCATACCCAGAAGTTCCCCTGGGGCCCTTTGTAACCTTTCCCTTCCAACTCTCTGTACCTCTTGTTCAGGAAACCACTAATCTGTTTTCTGACACTATACGTTAGTCTGTATTTCCTAGAATTTTATATAATCTATTTTTGACGGGGAGGGTGTCTAGCTTTTATCACTCAGCAGAATTATTTTGAGATGGAATCATGTAACTTGTGTCAGTAGTTCATTCCTTCTATTGTTGAGTAGTATTCCATTTTTATGGATATATCATAAATTGTTTATCCACTAACTTGTTCATAGACATTTAGCTTGTTTCTGGTTTTGAGCTGTTACAAATAAAACTACTAAGAATGTTTGTGTACAAGTCTTTTTTTATGGACATATGTTTTCATTTCTTTTGGGGAAATACAGGGTGGAATGGCTGAATCATATGCCTAGTGTATATTTAATTTCTTAAGAAACAATTTTCCAGAACAATTTCGAAAGTGGTTGTGCCATTTTCTATTCCTACCACAAGTGTATGTATGAGACTTCCATTTCACACACATACTCAGCAGCACTTGATATGGTCAGTGTTTTTATTTAGCCATTCTAATAGATGCATAATGATGTAACACTGTGGTTTTAATTTGCATTTCCTTAGTGACTAATGATATTCAGCATTCTTTCATGTGCTTATTTTTTCCATCTGTATATCTCAATTTTTTTACTGATTATTTTGAGAGTTCTTTGTAAGCCTACATTCAAGTCCTGTATCAGATATATCAGGTATATATGATTGGCAAATATTTTCTCCCAGTCTGTGGCTTGATTTTTCATTCTTTTAACAATATTTTTTGAAGAGCAAAAGTTTTTAATTTTGATGAAGTTCAATTATCAATTCATTTTATGAATTGTATTTTTTATTTCTAGAAGTTTTATAGTTTTATTTATTTTTTTTTTATGGACAGGGTCTCACTCTGTTGCCCAGGCTGGAGTGCAGTGGCATGATCATGGCTCACTATAACCCTGAACTCCTGGATTCAAGTGATCTTCCTGCCTTAGACTCCTGAGTAGCTAGGACAACAGGTTTGCACCCCCAGACCTGGCTAATTTTTTAATTGTTTTTGTAGAGACTGGGATCTTGCTTTGTTTTCCAGGCTGGTCTTGAATTCCTGGCCTCAAGTGATCCTCCTGCCTCAGCCTCCCAAAGTGCTGACACTACAGGCATGAGCTACCATTTCTGGCCAGTTTTAAGTTTTAGATTTAGGTCTGTGATAAATTTTGAGTTAACTTTTGTACATGATATGAGCTGTTGATCAGAGCTGTTTTTTTTTTTTTTTTTTCTAGAGGTGCTGAAAGTGAGATACCCATTGTACATCTGTTTGTTCCAGCACTATGAACTCTTTCTTCCCTCAATTGCATTTGAGCCCTTGTTGAAAATGAGTTGTTCATATTTATGTCTGTGGGCCCTTTTCTGGAGTCTCTATTCTGCTTCGTTGATCTGCTTGTCTGTCATTATGCCAGCAGCACACTGTGTTTACTATTTTAATAAGTCTTGAAGTCAGGTTGTATTAGTCTTTCAAATCTGTTATTTTTTAAAAAGTTATATAGGCTATTCTAGGTCCTTTGCATATCCTTATGAATTTTAGAATCAGTCACTTTTGACAAGCAAGCCTGCTTGGGTTTTATTTGGGATTATATTGTATCTGTCAGTGAACCTGAGGAAAAATTGAGATCTTAATAGAACTGAGTCTTCTGACTCATAAAGGTGGTAAGTTTCTTCATTTATTTAGGTCTTCTTTAATTTCTTTCAGTAATGTTTTGTAGTTTTCAGTGTGTAGGTCTTTCACATCTTTTGTCACGTTTATTCCTATTTGAGTCTTTTGATGTTATTGTAAATGGTGTTTTTAAAATTTCAATTTTAGATTGCTCATTGTTAGTATATAGAAATACAGTTGATTTTAAAGTATTTATCTTGTATTCTGCAACCTTGCTAAACTCATTAGTTTTAACAACTTTCTTTTACTAGAATCTGCCATAGATGATCATGTTGTCTGCAAATAAGGACAGTTTTAGTTCTATCTGAATATCTTTTCCTGCCATATTTCACTGGCTAGAATCTTTAGTACATTATTGAAGAGAAGTGGTGAAAGTGAAATCCTTGTCTTATTTTTAGATCCTTGTTTCTGATCTTAGGTAGAGAGCATGTGGTCTTTGACCACGAGGTATGTTGTTGGCTGTAGGTTTTCCATAGACATTCTTCCTCTGGTTGATGAAGTTCTATTGTGTTCTTACATACCTGAAGTTGTTTTTTTTTAATATAGAATGAATTTTGGATTTTGTCAAATGCATTTTCTGTGCCTACTGAGATGCATGTTTTTCTTCATTAATTAGTTAATATGGTGAGTTGCATTGATTGACTTTTGAATATTCAACCAATGTTGCATTGTTAGGATAAACTTTAATAGATTATGATGTTACTGTCCTTTTTATATATTGCTAGATTTTATTTATTAAAATTTTGTTGAGAATATTTATATCTGTGTTCTAAGATTCATGGTTTTTCTTTTCTAGTAATATTTTTGTCTGATGTTGGTGTCTGGGTAATGTTGGCCTCATAAAGTGAGTTAGGAAATACTATCTTCAGTTTTCTGGAAGAGTTGTGTAGGTGTGATATTATTTCTATCTTTTATTTTTTTGAGACAGAGTCTCACTGTGTTGCCCGGGCTAGAGTGCTGTGGCGTCAGCCTAGCTCACAGCAACCTCAAACTCCTGGGCTAAGAGATCCTGCAGCCTCAGCCTCCTGAGTAACTGGGACTACAGGCATGTGCCACCATACCCGGCTAATTTTTCTATATATATTTTTATCCGTCCATATAATTTCTTTCTGTTTTTAGTAGAGATGGGGTCTCACTCTTGCTCAGGCTGGTCTCGAACTCCTGAGCTCAAACAATCCGCCCGCCTCAGCCTCCCAGAGTGCTAGGATTACAGGTGTGAGCCACCGCGCCTGGCCTATTTCTGTCTTAAATGGTTAGTAGAATTCAGCATTGAAGCCTGGAGTTTCCTTGGAGGGAGTGTTTTTAACTATAAACTCAATTTTTTAAATAAATATAGAGATTATTCAGCTTATCTGTTCCTTCTTGAGTGAGCTTTTGTAGGTTTGAATTTGTCCAGTTCTTCTGAGTTATTGAATTTATTGGCATAAAGTTGCTCATAATATTCTTTTATTATTCTTTTAATATTTATAGCCTTCTATAGCAATGTAAAACTCTTATTTCTGATATTGGTAATTTGTTATCTTCTCAATTTTTTTTTCCCAAGCAGTCTCTAGATTTATCAGTTTTATTGATTTTTCTAAAGAACTGGCTTTTGTTTTCATTGATTTTTCTGTGTTGTTTTTGTTTTCTAATTATTTTGGTTTTCACTCTGATCTTTATTATTTTCTTCCACTTTTTTTTAGGTTTAATTTGTGCTTGTCTGATTTCTTAAGGTGGAAACTGAAGTCATTTTTCAGTTTTAATTTTTCTTAAAACTTTCTTCTCTAACATAAGAATTTAGTGCTATAATTTGCTTCCTAAGTATTGCTATAATGTCATGCCACACCTCAAATTTTTATAAATTGGGCTTCCCCCCCTTTCTTTAAGTTTAAAATTTTCTAATTTCCCTTTAGATTTCCCTTTTGCCTCATGAATTATTAATATTTAGTTGAAGGTGTTGTTTTAATTTCTAAATATTTGGGAATTTTCCCGTTAACTTTCTTTTGTTGAATTTTAATTTAATTCCATTGTAATCAGAGAATGTACTTTATATGATTAAATTCTTTTAAGTTTATTGAGACTTGTTTTATTGCTCAGAATGCAGTCTGTCTTGGTAAATGTTCTGTGTGTGCATGAAAAATGAATGAGTTTTCTGCCCTTGTTAGGTGTTCTATAAATGTCAGTGAGGTCCAAGTCAGTTGTTAGTATTATTCAAATCTTATTAATCCCTACTGATTTTCTGTCTCCTTGTTCTATTATATATTACTAGGGAGACATTGAAATCTCTGACTATAGGCTGGGCGCGGTGGCTCACGCCTGTCATCCTAGCACTCTGGGAGGCCAAGGCAGGAGGATCGCTCGAGGTCAGGAATTCGAGACCAGCCTGAGCAAGAGTGAGACCCCATCTCTACTAAAAATATAAAGAAATTAGCCAAACAACTAAAAATAGAAAAAATTAGCTGGGCATGGTGGCACATGCCTATAGTCCCAGCTACTTGGAAGGCTGAGGCAGAAGGATTGCTTAAGCCCAGGACTTTGAGGTTGCTATGAGCTAGGCTAACGCCACAGCACTCTAGCCCAGGCAATGGAGCGAGACTCTGTCTCCAAAAAAAAAAAAAACCAACAAATCTCTGACTATAATTGTGGAATTCTCTAGTTCTCGTAATTTTATTAGTTTTTGCTTCATGTATTTTGAAGCTTTATTTTGAGGCAGAAAAATATTTGGATTGTTATGTGCTCTTAATGAATTAACTTCCTTATTCTTATGTAATACATCGGTAGTATTCTTTGCTCTAAACTCTGGTTTGTCCGATATTAATATAGCCACTCTTACTTTCTTTGAACTAGTGCTAGCATAGTGTATCTTTCCTTATCCTTTTATGTAGAACCTCTTTGTACCTTTATATTTAAAGTGTATTTCTTGTAGACAGCATATAGTTGGGCCTGGCTTTTATATCACCTTTTATGGCTTTGATCATTTACATTTAAATGACTTAGACCATTTGTATTTAATGTGATTATTGACATGGTGAAAGTTGTCTAAAAAAAAAAAAGTCAAGTCTGTTATCTTGCTATTCATTTTCTGTTTGTCTGGTTTGTTCTTTTCCCCTCTTCCTCCCTTCCCCACTTTTTCTTTACCCTCTTGGATTAACATAAAAAAAAATTATGATTTCATTTTATCTCCTTTCTTGGCATATTAACTGTAATTTTTTGTTTTCTTATACTCATGGTTGCTTTAGTATTTATAGTATATATCTTTAACTTATCACAAGTCTACCTTCAAGTGACATTATACCATTTCTTGGGTAGTATAGGAACCTTACAAAAGTATACTTCCATTTGTCCCTCCCAGACTTTGTGCTGTTATATGTTGTGAGTCTTACATATATGTTATAAACCCCATATTTTATTGTTTAACCTTTTAAGGAGATTTAAACAGTAAGAAAAAAAATCATATTTTTCCATGTATTTCTAGTGGTCTTCATTCCTTTATGTAGATCCATATTTTCATCTGGCATTATTTTTTCCTCCTGTCTGAAGGACTTCCTTTTAACTTTTCTTGTGCTGCAGGTCTGCTCATGATGAATTTATTTGTCTCAATTATCTGAAAAATGTCTGTATTTCTATACTTCCCTTTATTTTTGAAATAATTTTTTTTTAAATGTGTGAGAGATTTTTTGGGGCAAATGCTGGTGAGAGAAAATGGGGAGCTGGAGCAGGCTAGGAGAGACGTCAGACAGTGATGCCGATCCAACCCCTGATCTTTGGTTCTTCTGAAGGTGCTTGCTTGTGGATAGTTGTTGAATTAGGTGTTCGTGCGGAGGGACATCATTGGCGGTTTCTATTTGGCCATCTTGCTCCACCCTGAAAGATTTTTTTATTGGCTATAACAAACTTAAGTTGACAGGGTTTTGTTTGTTTTTGTTTTTTTCTTTAAAGTATGTGCAGATTTGTTATGCATATTGCATCTGTGGGTTTGTAATTTTCACCAAATTTATAATTCAGATATTACTTCTCTTTTTCCTTCCCACTTCTTTTATGGGCTCCATTTACACCTGTATCAGGCCACATGAAATTGATCCGTAGTTTACTCATGCTCATTTTATTTATTTTTGTTTTCTCTCTCATTTTCATTTTCAATATTTCCTATTGCTTTGTCTTCAAATTCATTACTCTTTTTTACTATAATGTATAATCTCCCATTAATTCCATTCAGCATGTTTTTCTTTTTTAAACTATTTTAAAGTGACATATAATAATTGTGCATATTTGAGGTAGAGTGATATTTCGATACATGTATACTATGTATAATGAGTGAATCAGAGTAATTAGTGTATTTATCACCTCAGACATTTATCGTTTTTTGTGTTGGGAACATTCAAAATCCTCTCTTAGCTATTTGAAAGTATATAAAATAAATTATTATTAACTATAATCACACTGCAGGGCCATTCAGTATGTTTTTCATCTCAGATGTCATTTTTATCTCTGGAAGATTGATTTGCATCTCTTCTTTATCTTCTATATTTCTATATAACTTTTTCAAGGAATATGGTTATAAAGATTTTTTTTAATGTTTTTGTTTCTAATTCTAAAATATGTGTCAGTTCCAGCTTGATTTCAATTGATTTTTTTTTACCCCCTTATGGGTTATGTGTTCCTGCTTCATTACATGTCTGGTACTTTTTCATTGGTGCCATACATTATGAATTTTACCTTGTTCAGATGTCAGATATTTCTTATTCTTATAAAATATTCTTTTTTTTTTTTGAGGCAGAGTCGCACTCTGTTGCCCGGACTAGAGTGCCGTGGCATCAAACTACCTCACAGCAACCTCAAACTCCTAGACTCAAGCAATTCTTCTGCCTCAGCCTCCTGAGTAGCTGGGACTACAGGGCATGCGCCACCATGCCCAGCTAATTTTTCTCTCTATATATATTTTAGCTGTCCATGTAATTTCTTTCTATTTTTAGTAGAGATGGGGTCTCGCTCTTGCTCAGGCCGGTCCTGAGCTCCTGACCTCGAGCGATCCTCCCGCCTTGGCCTCCCAGAGTGCTGGGATTACAGGTGTGAGCCACCATGCCTGGCTTTCTTATAAAATATTCTTGAGCTTTGTTTTAGGATTCAATTCAGTTATTTAGAAATAGTTTGATCCTTTGGATCTTGCTGTTAAAATTTTTTAGGTGGGACTGGAGTAGTGTTCAGTCTAGTTCTAGTTACTTCCCATTTCAGAATGAAGACCCTTCTGATTCTCTTCCCAGTGCCCTGTCAATTATTAGATTTTTCAGTCTGACTAATGGGAACAGGACCTACTCCTAGACGGTATGAGTGCTAGGCACTATTTCCTTTTAGTCCTTTGAGTTGGTTCTTTCCCCAGCCTCTCATAGTTTCCTAACATGTATAATATGTACTGCTATTCAACTCAAAATTCAAGGAGGACTCTGGATCTCTGAGGTTTTCTCTCTGTGTTGCTCTGTCCTCTCTGGTACCTTTTCCTGAGAACTTAGCTACCTATTACCCCAATGTCTCAGCTCCCTATCTTTCACTCAGAGTCCGCTGGGTTTTGCTTGTTTCCTCTCTCTGTGTTTACTCAGGAAACACTCTCAAGATAGTAATTTGGGACAATCATTGGGCTTACCTCATTTGCTTTCCATCTTTCAGAGATTACTTCATTGCTTGAGGTACTGTGTCATGCAAACCATTGTTTCATATATTCTGTCTGTTTTGGGGGGTTGTTTCAGACAGGAGTATAAACTCAGTCCTTGTTATTCTATCTTGGCTGGAAGCAGATGTTGGGGCTAATCTACTCTTTGTGTCCTTACCTGTCCTCAATTCATGTATCTCAAACTCATTAAAAGAGCTGTCCCTTCTGAACTTGCTCGTCCTCATTTTCTTTTGCACATATTAATTGTTTTTGCCGTTAGAGTGCTTTCCTGATCTAAAATTATTAAATTAAATAGAGTAGGGCATAATTAGTCTTCCATGACATCTGATTTTGAAGGTCTGATTCAGGGTACATTCTGTTTGGAAATGAAAAGATGAAAGTGTATTATGATACTTTTTGTGTTCATTTAAAATCTAAGCAGTTTAGAAATGAAGCCAATATTTCAGCAGTGTCTAATCTTTCAGCTAGAGATGTCTGGTAAAATGCTTTTTCAGTTAATCAGTCTGCTTGGCCCTTACTCAAACTGAACATTTAGCCTGCATTTGCTTTAGTAGTAGTTATGCTTACCTTCTCCATTAAATTATTAGCCTCACATTTAGAAAATATGCTTTCTTATAGTTAAAAATGATTAAAACTTAGCAGGCAGAATAATTTGAAGAATTTTCTTTTTAAATATATCTGAACTTTGTTCTACTTAGTATAGATTCCTTTCTTTTTCCTTCTTTAGAAAATAAGCCAGAAATTCCAGTGTTCCTACTCTGAGGTGTTTTTTTCCTAAACATAAATGCAGTAGGATCTTTTGATTTGTTCTATTTGAAGAAAAAGATTATGTTCAAGGATGCAGTTGTCCTCTGATTTTTTTTCACTACAACAAAGGTGGGAGTAGAATTTTTTTCCTCTGTAGGTTTGTGGGAGACAAATGACTGATAAAGGCTGATAGGTTGCCTTTATTTCCCTAGAAATAACTCTCAGAGCAAATACAAAGTCAGCCCTATTTTCTGTCTTTGCAGTCTGTTATAGCAAGGTGATGACTGATTTTCATAATGAAAGAAACTACTAAAATAACAAAAAATGTTACAGCTAATAAACCAACAAAGGAGATGACCCTGCGACACTGAAAGATTTAAAAGTGCTTTCTGAATCACTGAGAAGATTAAATTTTAACTGGTGTGGTTTTGCAAAAGGAGAGCAGTGTAATATTATGGTGTGGGTACTATAATGAATCAAAAGCTTAGGTTATAGTGTTATTAGCATGTCCACTAAATACTATGTGTCTGAGCAAGTCTTACAGTTTTAATATCCTCATCTGTCATAACTAAATAACATTTAATGGGTAATTATATTGTGTGAGGTACGTTGCTAAGCCCTTAATATACTTCATTTAATCCACATATTAACCTTATTAAAGTAAGAAAGACAGGGAACCTAAGTTTCCAAAATATTAAGTATCATTCAAATTGTCAAACATGCTATTATAGTGAATTTCCAAATTGCCTTAGGTTTGACTCTCATTTTTCTTAACATCAATTTTCCTACCTGCAGCATATTCTGATTATTGAAATCCTATCTGTCAGGGCCTGATGTACTAGTGACTAATAATCTATAGCAGTGTCTTCCTTTGAGATCCTAAAGCATTTATTATCTATCACTCATTTAGTAGTTATATATTTGGGATATCTTTAGTAGTTTTATATTTGGAAGTTATGATAACTCTTGAATTATTTAAATTTCTACATGTTCATGTATTACTGCTTCACTTAGATCATAACCTCTGAGAAAGCCTCTTTCTATTGGCATGTAGCACAGCATTGTACACACAGTACGTACAACTTAATAATTGTGTGTGAATGAATTCTGCCAACTAGACTATTTTAGTTAATCAACATTCTGTTTTCACTTCTCTTGTAGATATTCACTGTATATACGATGTTTTAAAATTTTTAAGTCTATATCTTTATCTACATAGTGTAGTTAGGTTTTTCAGAGAAATGCTTTTTGAAAAAATGTTTTTATCATAATGTTTTGAAAAGAATTCTCAAAGTGAGTTGATTGAAGTTAGCAGGTAGACTTACTTTATTTGGCAGGGAGACCAGTTACTTTGCCCCTTACCTCAGTTTTCTAAGAGTTCCAGCAGCTCTTTCCTTCTCTTTTTCCCCAACAATGAAGGAAATCAAAAGAACATTTGAATAATATTTAGGCTATCTGGGTTATAGAAGTAGATACTAATATTACCACTACTACTGCATCTACTATTAACTCACAAGCTAGTTAACCCTTCTAAGCTTTAGTTTTCTTATCCATAAAAAACCGAGTTCAATTATGTGATCTTCACAGACATGTTATTCTAGAATTTATACAACCTACAAGTTTGAGGTAAATTAAGTTTCCGAATTGGAAAGTAGCATTTGATTTTTGCACTTTAAGGTATTAGTTTTATGTTAATCAGGTTTTTTTTTAAAAGTGTTTTGTGATCTTATGATCTGCTTTTATGGTTAATTTTGTTTTCTAACTTATTAGTACTCCCTCACGTATCGCTAAAGGAGGAGTCGACCACACCAAAATGAGTCTACATGGTGCTAGTGGGGGACATGAGAGATCGAGAGATAGGCGAAGGTCAAGTGACAGATCACGAGATTCATCTCACGAAAGAACAGAGTCTCAGCTCACTCCTTGTATCAGAAATGTTACTTCTCCAACACGACAGCACCATGTTGGTATGTAAAATCAACTAACCTTCCCAACAGTTCTTAAAAGCATGCATTTTACCTTTTTTAAGTAGTAATGACATTGAATTGTGCCTAATACTGCAGAGTAAAATTAGCTTCTTATTTCTATTCAGTTGTTTCTATTTTAGCTGAGCTTGGTTCTTGCTGTGAAAAAAACAGCTTATTAAATGCAATTTAAAGGTGAATTTTTTTTGAGTCTAAAACAGTCTTAAAGAAGTAGCTTGAAAAGCCTTTGAAACTATGATAGTAGATTTTTCAAATTTTTCAAGTTAATTTTTATCAGATATATAGCAGTGGCCTATTTTAAAATAGTTTATAGTAAATTATTGATAGGAATCTCATTAATCATGCTAACAAAGAAAGTGAAAACTAGACTAACCATCATGCAGTTAGTTATTTATTCTGATTTTTGACAATATTTCAAATTTAGTAATAAAAATAGATGAATGGTGTGAAGTCTTTTACTTTCTTAGCTTCTAGCTCAGGTCTTCCCCCTTCTTCCTACTCATTGCTATGTATGAGCATTATTACCCCAGGTGAACACGTTGTTTGACCGTAAAGCCCCAGTCTGAAGCAGAGATGCCTGAACATGTGAGCTTGCTGAGTTTCATTTTTCCTTGGAGAATTGACACATTAAGACTTTGACTTACTATATGAGGTGGTTTCTGCTAGTCTATTGTGAAACAAAATCATTTATATTAGGGTGTAATTATGCAGAGAAGTTGTTGATATCTTAAGTTAGTCCTTGATGTCAGACCAGTATTTATAAGCCAGAAAGAAACGAAAGTACAAATGAGAGCTGACAGTTTGTTAGATGCAAAGCTCAGTGTCTGGGAGTAGAATAGCAGGATATAAAAAATTATTTTATTACTTTAGCAAATTTTGCCTTTGGGATGCTACCAACATTTTAGAAACAGACAGTAGAAGGGAGGTGTCAGAATATCTCTGGAGATATGGCAAACCTAATTATATAATCAGTAATGTTGTACAGAGTGTTCTCAGTAGCCTGAGTCATGGAGGAATTTGGCAAAAGCTGATGAAACGGATGAGATGGAGGTACATTTTTAGGTCACCTTTAAAGTTTAGTGATCTAGCCAGCCTTTAAATGAAACTTATCACAAAATATTAGTTTTTATTTCTTTTTTTAATAGAATATTGGAAAATCTAAGGAAAATTTTCTGAATTTTCACAATATTTTCTACCTATGAAAATTATAGGTAATAATTAAAAAGCCTGTAAAATTTGTAAGCAATGCTTTTTATTCAACAAACATGAGAGTAAGAAGACAGCAGTATATCAGCAGTATATCAGCTACTAAAGCCACTTTATTTGGTAGACAGAAATATCGTTAAAAAAAGTACTTCTTGCTGTCCTTAGTGAATTTTTTTTCTTCTTTTTTTTGGACTTTCCTTTTGTGAGATAAATTGCTGGCTTTAGAATGCACTTATTAACATAGTGAGATTCCAGAGTTTGTACTTTATCAGTATAATGTTATGCCTTTTAGAACTAGGACATTGTAAATTGGTATTCTTATTAATCTTTTACTAATTTTCAAACCTTATATATTTGACTTGTAAGAATATTTGGTTCTTTGGGTTTCTATATATTTTTAAGTGGAGCAATAACAAAATTTTTCTTAATTTTGATCTTAGTTTGGGTTGACATTAGTCTTTTTAAAAGTCAACAAATAAAGATTTTTGAAAGCATTTTGATGTTTTGAGTTTTATTCCTGGGAACTGAATTAATGTTAATGATGTTTTGTGAAAATGTTATTTGAAATCAAAATGCAGAAATGCTGTGATTTAAAACTTTTCTAAATCAAACATTTAAAAAGATTATATACAGATCTTGAATTTTTAAAAGGAAATTTGCATAACTTTGTTCAATACCTTTATTTCAGATCGAGAAAAAGATCACAGTTCCTCTCGTCCAAGTAGTCCTCGTCCTCAAAAAGCATCCCCAAATGGTTCCCTTAGCAGTGCTGGGAACAGCAGCAGAAACAGTAGTCAGTCAAGTTCAGATGGTAGCTGTAAGACATCTGGGGAAATGGTGTTTGTATATGAAAATGCAAAAGAAGGAGCTCGGAACGTAAGAACGACAGAACGAGTGACACTAATAGTGGATAACACTAGATTTGTTGTAGACCCATCCATTTTTACTGCACAGCCAAATACAATGTTGGGCAGGTTTGTATTATTACAGTTCTTTGTATTACTAATTATAAAGCACTTTAACAGCCATTATTTATTTTTTAATTTAAATTTTACAGCAATCTCTGTTGGAATGTAGCATTCCTATTTTACAGATGAAAGAACTGAACTTTGGAAGTTAAACTAATTGTCCAAGTTAATGCAGCTAGAAAGTGGTAGAGTGAAAGCTTGAACTGGGTTTTATTTCTAACTTTCTTTGCAGCACCAGTAGGAATATCAAATATATATTAGTTATTGAGTTAGGATACTAAAAGATTTCTACAGACTGAGACCATAGATTGAATCTAACCAGGTGAATTTAGTGGTGATAATGTTTCCTGCATTTGGGTTCCCAAATTCAACCACCAAATATAGAAGGTGTCAACATTGTTTGAAGGTAAAACAAAACCCAACAATTTGGTTAGCATTAAGTCTGCAGGTATTGTTAGTTTGACGTAGATACTTAAAAGGAAAAAAAAGGAATGTCATTAACAAGTAGTTAGAATGAAGGAGTTTATAGTCATCTTCTGATTTGTATTGGTCCAAAGTAATAGCTCAATTTAAAGTTTGCAGTCATGGGAACCACAATTTAAGAAGGATATAGATCTGTGGTCCCCAAGCCCTGGTCTGAGGACTGGTAATGTTCCATGGCCTGTTAGGAACTGGACTGCACAGCAGGAGGTGAGCAGCAGGGGAGCTAGCGAAGTTTCATCTGTATTTAGAGCAGCTCTGCATTGCTCGCATCACTCCATAAGCTCTGCCTCCTGTCAGATCAGCAATGGCGGCATTAGATTCTCATAGCACAAACCGTACTGTAAACTGCGTGTGCAGACAATCTAGGTTGCATGCTTCTTATAGAGTTTAATGCCTGATGATCTGAGATGGAGCTGAGGCAGTGATGCTAGCACTGGGGAGCAGCTGTAAATACAGATTATCATTAGCAGAGAGGTTTGACTGCACAACAAATGTAATATGCTTTGAATTATCCTGAAACCATCCACCACCCCGGTCCGTGGAAGCACTGTCTTCCATGAAACTGGTTCCTGGTGCCAAAAAGGTTGGGGACCGCTGATATGGATAATATGGACTTGATTTTTTAACATGTTCAAAACTAGGATCCAAATACTTTTTAATTATAAAGTCAGTATGTTTGTTCATGCTAATATAAAATGAAAAGACATATAAATGAAATAGAAGTTTACATGACATAAAAACTTGTGGTATTTTTCTAGATTGCTTATGGGATGTCTGTATGTGTATGTGATTTGTCATTGTCTCGTAATACAGAATAAGTGCTTGCATTGTGATACCATATACATTCTGAGTAGCTAAATATTTTCCTACAGCATTGACACTAGACTTTATATCCATGAGAAAAAAAAACTTTAACTACAGGCTTTTTTGTATTTTTAGTATTGTAGGGGAAGATTATTGATGGAAGTTATTAGGAGGATGACTTGACACTGTTAATAATACTTTATATTTTTATGTAATATTTATAGACAGTAAGAAAAGTAGATATTTGAAATTTTGCTTTAGTTGTTAGGTTACATTTTCTTTTAATAAAGGATTTTTTTAAATGTCCCTGGTCATCTGCAAAGAATAGCTTTTCCCTTTTGTAAAAAGTTTAAATATTTGAGAAAATTGCATGACATTTGATTCCTAAAAGACTATCTTCTTTTTTTTTTTTCAATCAGTGAAAGCTTCTTTTCATGTCACTTGACTAAAGCGTATCTTTGGGGATGAAAATTAATATTCATGGGAACTGTAAAAAGAAGTTGGCATTCTTTTTGAAACTTTGAAATAAAAAAGCTTTGTTGTTCATAGGTTTCTGTGTTACAACAAACTATTTGAATTAGGAGACTGTTGAGTAGAATACTTAGTTCAACCACTATTTACTTTGGGAATAGTGGTACCATTGAATTCAAAGGTTCAACTTTCTTTGATCATGATTTTTAAATTTTCTTGAGAGTACTGCAGTGAATTTTTCATTGCAAAGGACATATTTTGGAAATTGCCTCTTTTCTAAATAGTTATTGTTAAAGGGCCAAGAACATGACTTGAAAAAAATCCATTTGCATTTTTCTTATATAAAAATTAATCTTAAGAGCTTTTCATTCATTTTCTTAAGCTTTTCATTCTCCTCTTCTTTTCTTTATTCTTGTCTATCCCAGCATTTGATTGCTTGTTTTTGAGTTCTAGGATGCAAGTCTAATAATTTTGAGTAGGATTTCTTACATTTATATTAATAGTTAAGATTGGGAAATGTAAAACAACCTTTATCATCTTGCTTTTTCCTAGTTTAGCTTGCTGAATGTGTTGCATTATAGCATTAACTTTGGCTGGGCTCAGTGGCTCATGGCTATAATCCTAGCACTCTGGGAGGCCAAGGTGGGAGAATCGCTTGAGGTCAGGAGTTTGAGAGCAGCCTGAGCAAGAGCGAGACCCCATCTCTACTAAAAATAGAAAGAAATTATATGGACAACTATAAAAATACATAGAAAAAATTAGCTGGGCATGGTGGCGCATGCCTATAGTCCCAGCTACTCGGGAGGCTAAGGCAGAAGGATTGCTTGAGCCCAGGAGTTTGAGGTTGCTGTGAGCTAGGCTGATGCCACGGCACTCTAGCCCAGGCAACAGAGTGAAATTCTGTCTCAAAAAAAAAAAAAAAAAAGCATTATCTTTACAAAAATAGTAGTTTACAGAAAAGGCACAGATAACATGATTTCCCTTTTTCTTTTTTTTTTTTCTTTGTGGTAAGATTAATATTAAAAAATTACCTTTTCCCCTAGATTGTTTGATTGTTATTTTTTTGTTTTTGTTTTTTTCTGAGGAGGAATGATTGGAAAGTTCTTTAGCTTCTGAACCTTGTCACTTAATTTTATTATTGCTTACAAGGAATCTATACTACTGTTCCCTCCTATCAAAATGAAAATATTTTTAATATCCTTTATTTATAATGTTTGCCAGAATAAAATCCTGTTAAAAATTCTTAACTAATTTAATGATATAATTTAAGCATTAAATTATAATTCCTTTTTCCTTTTATACATGAAGATGATTTTCTCTTTTGATGGAAGAATCATATTGATGTATTTATTTCTCAATTATTTGCTTTCATAGGATGTTTGGATCTGGCCGAGAACATAACTTTACACGTCCCAATGAGAAGGGAGAGTATGAAGTGGCAGAAGGAATTGGTTCCACTGTGTTTCGAGCTATTCTGGTGAGTGTTTCTTATATGTATTGACTTAATTATAAGAGCCCTTCTTGGGTAGGTATTTAGATTGGAAGCAGAGTTCTATTTGGATATCTCTTTGGAAATATGAAAGATATTGTTTTTCCTTAAACACCATTTAATTCACCTTTATTTTAGTACATAAAGATAAAATGATACAAACAAATGAATTTTATGAACTTTGGGAAGATAGGGTAGGGAATGATTTATCTCTTAGGTCTACCTAGGCAGTTCTTTCATATACTTCATAGTAACATTTCTGGAGTCATATTTATTCCTCCTTCAATCTCTTAAATACAGTAAATTGATCATTTTTGCTTTTATTAGATATAACCAGCAATTTCAAAACTTACGAACATTTAAAAATCATCTCCAAAATGTATTTGTTAGCATCTTTGTTTTTGTTTGTTTTTTGAGACACGGTCTCGCTCTGTTGCCCAGGCTAGAGTACAAAGGTGTCATAATAGTTCACTGCAACTTGAAACTCCTGGGCTCAAGTGATCATCCTGCCTCAGCCTCCCAAGTATCTGGAACTACAGGCATACACCACTGCTCCTGGCTAGTTTTTCAATTTTTTGTAGAGATAGGGTTTTGCTATGTTGCTCAAGCTGGTCTTGAACTCCTGACCTCAAGCAATCTTCCTGCCTCAAGTGATCCTCCTGCCTCAGCCTCCCAAAGTGCTAGTATTACAAGCATGAACTACTGTGTCTGGCACAGCATCTTTGTTTTAAACCCCCACCCCATCCCCACTTCTTTTTTTTGAGGTTTTAACCTTTTGTTTTGAGGACTATTTGAATTTATATTACAGACTCCTTACTTGTAATTTCAATTCAGTGATAAAGATTTGGTTTATAGTGTGTGACAGTTTATGCCACAGTCTTAAAATAGAGTTTTCTTAAATAGTTTTGAGGGGAGGGAAGATCCTGAGATGGAAGACAGATAGGAAAAGTAGTTGATCTTGATCAGGTTGTTAGTGCTTGGATAAGTACCAGAAGATGTTTTGCTTCCATTGATGCAATAACCTTAGAAATTATATTACTGGTTACTGTTACTGTGGTTCTAAACCTCAAGAAGCTTGAAACAGGTCTCAGTTTGGGGGGAAGTGGTTTTCCAGCTGTCCCATTCTTCTATTTAACCCCATATGGAGTTGACAAGAAGAATTTTTATAACTCAAGTATGGAGTAACTTATCTTTAATTCTGGGGCCAGCCCCCAACAACCTTTTAAGTAGATTTTGGAAATGATCAGTACAGACTGTTACATGGAAACAGCAAAGGATAGTGCTTAGCAAAATAATATCTAATTGTGCATATTGTTTTACATATTTTAATACTTGAATGTGACTTTGTAATTCTTTACTAAAAACCTTAAATTTTGTTAAATTTTGTAGATAATATTTAAGGTAACTTAGAGTTTATCATTCAACTTCCTTACTTTTTAAAATAAGTTTAAAATTTTATGGTAGTTGTGTAGAAAACTAACTTGTAGGAGGAAAATATATATGCATTGTTATGATGTAGTATAAAGAAGAGATGAATTAGGTAATGGGAAGACCTGGGTTCTGATCTTATCTCTGCTGTTATAAATGATTGTATGACTGGGTAAGTCAGTCAATGAATCCATTGGGTCTGAATTTTCCTTATAGGTAAAAAGAAAAAGTTGTTAGGTGAACTAGGGTCTCATTTAACTTTTAAATTCCACAAGTCAGAAATGTTAGAGCTCCACTATTTCTGAAAATGCTACCAATCCAACCTTACTAATAAGCCTTAGCTACCTTTTGCTCCAGATGTGTTATGCATTCTTTACTTTTTTTTTTTTCAGGATTACTATAAGACAGGAATAATCCGTTGTCCTGATGGCATATCTATTCCTGAACTGAGAGAAGCATGTGACTATCTTTGTATCTCTTTTGAATATAGTACTATTAAATGTAGAGATCTCAGTAAGTATGTTTTGTGTGTGAGTGGTTTGTAGAATTACAATCTATTGTAATGAAAAACCTAAAATAGTGCTGTTTACCTAGTTAGACTTTAAATATTTGTTTAATTGAGTTGTAAAGCATTCTAGTACCATGAAGATTATTTACGGAAGTTTGCAGAAACATCGATAATCTCCTTGTACAATTTTCCAAATATCTTTTCAACTTTAATAATTTTTTTTTTTTACAAACTCTCCTAGATTTCCTCCTTGACTGTTTTCCTATATCATTTGTTATCAGTCTATCTCCTAGCTTGGGAGCCCTGGCTTCGGTCAAGTGTGGTCATTTGGCTTCATTCCTCAGATCACATCATCCAAAAATTTATAATTTTTTTGTATTACCATGTAAGATAATATTCTGAGCCCTATGGAAGATACAAATAATTCTTAAAAGCAGTACTTGTCACTAAAAATCCTAGATTGAATCCCTAGCCCTCATTCTTACATAGGATTAAGTGACTTCATCTAAGAACTTCAAACGTAGTCTCAGAGCACTGTCTAGAACTTTGGAATCCCAATTCTTTGATTGGTATTCTTCTCACTACCTTCCCAGCACTCCCCACCCCCACTGTTATGCCATGCCTGAAAAAAGGGGTGATTATGTACAAAAAAGTCAAAATAGCATATGAGAAGTATCAGATGTTGACTTGGCTATTAAGTGGTTGGAGAAGTTCAGAGGAAGGGGAGGTCACTGTGGGCTAGAAGGATTAGGGAAGAGTTCAATAGAGACAAATGGTAAAGCATGAATAGGAATGATTCAGAAAGAGTAGAGAGGTTATTCTAAGAGCTGAGGTTTTTGGATTAAAGGTGTAACAGGTATACTTTTGAAATAAGTTGGAGCAGACTTTTTATCAGGACCAAAAAAAGATGGGGAGTAAATAGGTGGGCCCGATTATGGAAGGTCTAATTTTCTTCTAACTTCTAAACTAATTTTCTTACATTTCATTCTATATAAAGTGGTAAGCCATTTAAAAGTTTTGTACATGTGGTTTATAGTCTTACGCTAGCCCCATATGTATGGTTATCTTTACTTCGTTACCTAAGCTCAACCCTAGCTTGGTGGAGTGGTATCATACCCTCTCAACAATTAATGTTAGAAACTGAATGGGACATTTTTAAGGCACCACTGTATACTTTAATATAACCATCATCCTGCATGCTCAGATATGATCTAACTTCTTGAAAATCAGTGGCATAAAGTCTGTCCCTAAGTACCACATTTGTTTTTGCCAAACATTGTTTAAAGTCTCTGCAAAAGTACCTATAGGTAGGACAAAGAAGTGATGGTCTACCTCTGAGTCCATTTCTCAATAAATGATATTAAAAGTTTAAAATCTAATTGTACAGCTAGAGTGTGCAACTATAAATTTGAACAAAGTTGCTGTTTTTTCACATCTCAAAAAATGGTTTTAGTTGAAACCATGAGCACTATAGAGCTTTGATTTCAAGTTTTTTATCTTTTTATTCAAGAGACCATTTTGATTAAACTTTATATAATTAGATGCTGAGGTTTGATGACTGATAGATTTTTAAAAAAACATTAGAATTTTTTACAGATGATGTGAATTTTAGTTCTGCAATCCCTTGGACATAGTTTACCTTGTCATCACTATTAAGTGTCTTTTATTTGTTATGGAATTTAAAGGTAAGAGTCTTTATGTAAAACATATACAATATGATTTTCCTGGTCTTTTGGTTTTTACATAATATTTGTAATTGTTTCTAAATTTCTTGTAATATATGTTACTAAAAATTGAGAGATTCTCAAAGACCTTATAAAAAATAACCATATAGAATTTGAAGGGATAAAAGTAGTCTTATAAAAATATAAAAGAATACTACAGGTGTAGACTTGAGTTCAAAATAATTTTTTTTCCTGCAAATATGTGCCTTTGCTGAATATTTGGAATGGTACTTAACACTAAAATGTCTGGGCTTATCTCTTAATCTAAAAAGAAATAATATTAGTACTAAATGTTCATGTAATAGGGAGACCTAGATTTCTTGGACAGCTTGCTTGAAATCCTATTTCTTAGTTCCCTCATCTTTAAAATGGAGATAATAATATTACTTACCCCACAGAGTTACTGTGAATTAAATGAATAGTCCTTGACACATAGTATTAAGCAAAGATTTGCTTGTAAAAGAGTAGCAAAATTATGATGTAAAGGTAAATTAAAAGACAAATATTAAAGGATCATATTGTACAATCTAGTTTATAATATTTACACTTGGGAATATATTGTGAATATGTCTATATTAGTAAATATCCTTTAATGACAACTTGTTTAATGGTTACATAGTAATTAGTCATTTATTCTACATTTTTATTGAGCATTCACTTTATGACAGGTATTAAGTATATAAGAGGAAACAAAAAAGACAAGGGTCCCTGCTATCATGATGCTTGCAGTATAGTGAGGAAGACAGGCAAGTAAATTTTATTATGATGTTACAGGAAGAATAGTATGCTAAGTGAGCATTTAGGGGCCACATGTAACTCAGGTGTGAGTCTGGGGAAGCTTTCTGGAGGAGAGGGGTGAGGAACTGTGTTCCAGGCAGAAGGAATGGCATGGTTCAGGGCAAAAACGTTGGCACAGGGAGGAACTGACTTTTCAATCCTCTGTCATAAAACTTAACCATACAATGAAGGAACTCTGTGGTGCTTAGTAACTCCCAACTAGGCCTCAGTGTCCACATCCAAGAAGTTTTGAGAACCAGGGCTGAACTCAGGAATGAAGGCCTAGGGCTAAAACAATGAAAAACGAAGTGTCTTTGGATGAAAGTGGCATGAAAAATGAAATTTAAAGTCTGAATAAGCACCAATTCAGTAGGCCCAGGAAAAAAGGCATTATCCATGTAGGAAATGATGGGACTTCAACAGAAGACTAAAAAACCTGAAGTTATATCCAAGCCTAGTGAGAAAAGGAGATCAGAGGCAGAGTCTGCCTCCAGTAAAAATGTAGAGACAGGATTTGCTTATATGTTCTCTCTCTCTCTCTCTCTCTCTCTCTCTTTCTCTCTCTCTCTCTCTCTCTCTCTCTCTCATTTTAACTCATGCTCTGTTTTTCAGTTTGTGGCATTAAACCAGTTAGGACTTGAAGGCAGGGATGCTATCTTTTTGACTTTGTGTCCATAGTTCCTGGGACATAGGATGAGTTGAATTAATAAATTATTTTATCCCCTCATGCATTTTTTAGGATTCTATTCTACTTGTCCCTTCTAGTATCATTAGTCTTTGCTTCTCTTTATATAGTAATCTTCAGGCTCAAACATACTCAAATTTGACCTATGTATATATATTCTAGACATTGAAAAAAATTTCTCATTTAAAAAAACTTGAACTTTTCATTGGAATTCTTTGAAGTTAGCCTTTTAAAAGAGTTAATATATTCACTATATTAACTCTTGCTCCAAATGCTATGTCTTTCCATTTATTCACACTTTTATATCTTTATGTAGAGTTTTGTTATTTTCTCTATTAGTTTCTGCTCTGGTCTTATAAATATTGATATCTTGTATTTTTACTATTGTTGTGCGCAGAATATGTTTCAGTTTCTAACTGCTAACATATAAGAAAGTTACTGAATTTTGTACATTTGTATTTAACCACTTCACTGAACCTTGTTTGTTTCTAATAGTTTTTCAGTGATTCTCATATATTCTTAGTAGATAATTGACCCTGTTGTAAATAATACTTCTCTATCTTTTTTATCTTGTTGAATTGTTTAGAAGATTTTGAATGTTGTTAAATTTAGTGGTAAAATTCTGGCAATTCTGTCTTTAAACGCATTTCCCTTAGGTTTCACTGCTAAGTCACCCATTTCTTGTTGATACTCTCTTCCTTTGGCTCTTTGGCATCCTTCTTGAAGGTCTTCTGCTTATCATTCTCTCATTTGCTTCCTGATCCTTCATCCCTTAAATGTGGTTGTTGTCTACTGTTAGCTACTTTCTTTCTCGCAGAATCTATGCACTTACTTTAAGTGATGCCATTCATTATTACTGTGGCTTCAAATATTACCTTTGCACTGGGGATTTCCACCTTTTACCTCTAACTCCTAAGTACCAGCCATTCATTTCTAATAGTTTACCATGTAACTTGTCATTTCTCCCCACCCTTTATTTATCAAGCTTTTTATGGGTTTCGTGCATATAGTACATGTAGTGATGAACAAAGACAGACATTGTCCCTGCCTTTATGGAGCTTACAGTCTAGTGGGGAAGATAGACATTAAACAAGTAATAAAAGCTGTGAAAAAAATGCAATGAAGAAATGAGATGCTATGAGAAGTGTATATCAAAGGGGCTTTAGAGAATCATTATCTAAGTTAGTGATATTAAAGCTGACACTTGAAGGGGTGTCAAAGAGAAGGGAAAGTTGACTTTACAAGAAGCAGAAATGGTATGTGCAGAGGCTCTTAAGTGGAAAGGAATATGACATGTTTAGGGAACTGAAAAAAGGCAAATATAGCTTGTAGATGGATGAATATGAGTGGTGAGGAAAAAGGCCAGAGAGGTAAGGAGGAAACAAATCTATTACTTGAACAAACATTTAATGACTGTCCACTCGATACTAAGTACTGTTCTAAGTTTTGGGGATTCAGCATGAACAAACCAGGCAAAACTTTCTGTTCTAATGGAACTTATACTCTGTTGGGGAAAACAAACAATAACCAAGGTAAACAAATAACATATGGTATGTTAGATTGTGGTTAAGTACTGAGGGAGAAAAAAGTAAAGAAGGGACAATAGCCAGAGAAGCCTTCATTGGAGAGGAGAATTTAAGTAAATTCTAAGCAGGGGTTAATAGTGAGTGCATGTGTTGAAGGAGCTTGCCTTGGATGTCTGAGGGTAGCAGAGAGGCCAGTATAGTTGGAGTAGAGTGTGTGAGAATGTTAGTATTATAGATGTGGTCAGAGAAGTAACAAAGGACCTAGGTCAGGCCAGGTGTGGTGGCTCATGCCTATAATCCTAGCACTCAGGGAGGCCGAGGTGGATGGATTGTTTGAACTCAGGAGTTCAAGACCAGCCTGAGCAAGAACAAGACCCCATCTCTACTAAAAAGAAAGAAATTAGCTGGACAACTAAAAATATATAGAGAAAAAAATTAGCTGGGCATGGTGGTACATGCCTGTAGTCCCAGCTACTCGGGAGGCTGAGGCAGGAGGATCGCTTAAGCCCAGGAGTTTGAGGTTGCTGTGAGCTAGGCTGACGCCACAGCACTCTAGCCTGGGCAACAGAATGAGACTCTGTCTCCAAAAAATAAAAAATAAAAAAAAGGGCCTAGGTCAGGTAGGGCCTTTATCTTCTGTCTTTTACTCTGAATGAGATCAGAAGCCATTAGAGGGTTTTGAACAAATGAGTGATATGATCTGTAAGGCTGTCATGTGATACCATGTCATGGGGACACTTTTCACACAGAATCCAGTATAGAGTTGTTCAGTGCTGTAACCCTGATCTGACCTAGGGTTTAAAAGAATCACTTTTTGCTGTTGTGTTAGAAATGGACCAAAAGGGGAATTGAGGTAGAAGCAAACAGATCAATTAGGAAGTCATTGCCAAAATCCAGGTAAGAGAGATGGTAGTAACTTGGATCAGAGTAGAAACAGTGAGAAATGGTCAGATTCTAGATATATTACATACTAGAGTTCTCAAGATTTGCTTGCTGATCGAATGTGGGGTGGGAAGGAAAGAAGAGGACTTTAACTGGAAGTGTGGATTGCCATTAATTGAGATGGGGAGACTTCCTGAGAGGTGCAAATTTAGAAGCTTGAGTTTGATCATGTTAAGTTTGAAATACCTATTAGATATCCGATTAGAAAAGTTAAGTGATGCATTGGGTACACATGTCTAAAGTTTAGGAGAGAAATGTGGCCTAGATATAAGTGGGAATCCTCAGTATATGGATAATACTTAAAGAAAATATTTTTTAAAGGTTCATTGTACACACTGATCTATAACCTACTTTTTCATATGATAGGGCCTTATGGACCAAGTTGTGCATTTAAGACTTTTATTTTAAATATACTACAAGTCATGGGAGGTTTAGGCTAGCAGACACTCTTAATTAGATTTGGCTGCTATGGGGTAAATGGATTACAGAGGGGCAAAAGCAAATGTTGGGGAAATGTAATTAGAAGGCTTTTATAATAGTTTGGATGAGAGTTAATGATGACTTGGACCATGATGGCAGCAGGGAATTGAATGTGTCTGGTTATCTGGTTAACTATTGCTGTGTAATAAACCATCCCAAACTTAGCATGAACTATGACCACTTTATTACTGTCATTGATTCTGTGGGTCAGGAATTCACACAGGGCACAGCAGAGGTGGTATAGGGCTGCTTCATCATGTCTGGGGCTTCATCTATGAAGAATTAAAGGGCTAGGGTAACTCAAAAGGCTGGAGGCTTTATTCATATGTCTGGTTCCTGGACTGGGATGACCCAAAGGCTAGGCTTAGCTAGAAATGTCAGAGTACCTACATGGGGCCTCTCCATAATGTCCTGGGCTTCTCAAAGCCTGAAGGCTGGTTTCAGAGAGGAAGCATTCGGAAAGCGAGCATTACAGAGACCAAGGCGAAAATGGCAAGCCTTATCCTGACAGCCTCTGAAGTCATGCACTATCCATCATGCTCTCCTGGTTGCTAGCACATCTGTATGACCATTCTGATTAAAGGGGAGGGGAATTAGATTCTACCTCTTAGGAGGAGATGTTGAGGTCACCTTGCAGAAAAGTCTGTGGCATAGGAGATATTGCAGCCATCTTTGGAAAATATTGTCTGCCAGAAGAAGGAAATGACACAGTTCAAGATATGTTTAAGAAGACATGGAGAATGATTTGAATTAGAAGTTGAAGGAGGAATCAAGGATTTATTCATTTATTCTACAGATGTTTAAGTGCCTCTTGTATGCCCAGCACTGTTCTGAGATGATTCTGAGAACTTTTTTTTTTACTGATTGGGAAAACAATGCAGAGAGAGACAGAAATGATGTTAATAAGTTCAATTTTGGATATATTGAGTTTGAGATCCTATGAGGTAGGTAGCATCCAAGTAGAAATTTCTAGAAGGCAGTTGAGTATAACACATCTCAAATATAGAGGACAGAATTAGTAGAAATAAATTTGGGAATTGTCAGTATAGAGTTCAGGAAGAAAAGAACTTAAAGTTGCCTTGGGACATGCCAGTATTTAATGAACAGCTAGAGGAGAAAGAGTTGAAAAGGTTATTGAGGAAGAATAGCCGGAGAAGAGAAAAAAAAACACATAGGGATAATTATATCAGAGATTCTTAGGGATGAGAGTGTTTCAAGAAAGAGGGAGTGGTCCAGTGTAAGAGATTCTACCAAGAGGTCAAATAAGATCAAGACCACAAGATAGTCATTATCTTTAACAATACAAAGGCCATTTGCAGACCACAGCAAGAGCAGTTTTTATAGAGTAGTGAGAGTAGAAACCAGGTTAGAATTAGTTCAAGCTGGGTGTGGTGGTGTGCACCTGTAGCTACTCAGGAGGCTGAGGTGGGAGGATTGCCTGTGGCCAGGAGTTTGAGGCTGCAGTGATCTGTGATCATGCCACTGCCCTCCAACCTGGTCAGTAGAGTGAGACCCTGTCTCAAAAAAAAAAAACCCTACATATATATATATACATATATATATATATATATAGAGAGAGAGAGAGAGAGTGCACGCAAGTGCATGCGCACATGCCATTGGGTGCAGGACAAAAAAAAAAGAATTAGTTCAAAAGTTAGGGGGAAGAGAATTTGTTGAGGGACATAGAGAAATTTGGTTATAAAGACAATTTAAAAAATATTAATAATAGTGGGAAATAGCCTGTCTAGACAGAGACATGGCTAAGTAATAATAATATAGATTATTAATAATATAGAGGGTCAATTATTTAATCAATCATTTATTATATTATTATGTACTATTAGTTATATGTTATTATTACTTATATAATTATAGAGACAATTTGTAAGGGGAAAAAAGCTTTCCCTTGGGAGACTATAGATTTGAGTTCTAGTGTCCTTTAACCCTCTCCCAGTTTTTTCACACACACTCACATTCATACAGACAGTTGCTTCAACTTCTCCCTCCAGGCTGCTACCATAGCAGTAGATCCTTAAATGGTGGAGTCTTAGATAGGAGACAGGACATTGCCATTAAAGTAGGAATAAAAGAAGAAAGATTAGGTCAGTTCAGGTGAGTTTATGGCCATGTATTTAGGAAGTTGAAGTTGCTATGTCTAACTTAAGGAGTGTGAAGTCTACCTTTTAACCCTCTCACTTATAGGGTAAAGTCCTCTGCGGAATTCCTGCACCATGTTGTATTTTGCTTGGCCTTTTGCCTGCCTTATTCCAAGTCCTGTAGACCCTTCTCATCTCACCTCTCTTCCTACACTGAAATATTAATGCTGCTTGTGAATAACTTTCTGAGAAAGAACATGTGGTAGTGGAATATGAGAACTATTTCAGTTCATAAGGATAATCTGAAAAGTATCTTTAAGATATACTTTAAGGCATACCTAGTTGCATATAGTGATGAAAGATAATTTGATATAGTGAAAATTACTTTGGGCTAGGGATGGGGTTTTAATTGTGACTTTGCAAATTCATTTTGTAACCTTAGGCAAATGCATTTGTAAAATGGAGGGCTTGTGTTGTATGTCTTTAATTGGCCCTTCTTGCTGTAAGATTCTACAATTCTATAAGAATTCTTCCTAGGAAAAGTTTTGGTGACTGAGAAATAACCAGTAAATTATCTGTAGGGTCCCAAAAGAGATGCTGAACTAATCTAGTGTTTTATTTGTGCTTTCCTTCTGCTTTTCTTTTATTTACCAGCCATCCAAAAAACCAAGGTATTTTTGTGGGTTTCATTTCAGGTGCCCTAATGCATGAGTTATCGAATGATGGTGCTCGTAAACAATTTGAATTTTATCTGGAAGAGATGATCCTCCCTCTCATGGTAGCTAGTGCCCAGAGTGGGGAACGAGAATGCCATATAGTGGTACTTACAGATGATGATGTGGTTGATTGGGATGAAGAATATCCACCACAGATGGGAGAAGAATATTCACAAAGTAAGTATTGTGGCATGTCTTCTCTCTCCTGAATCATCCCAGATTATCTCTTATTTTTGCAAAGAAAAACTCTCACTATATGCCAGGGGTCAGCAAACTATAGCCTGTGGGTCAAATCCAGCCTGCCGCCTGTTTTTATAAATAAAGTTTTATGTATCGCCTATGGCTGCTTTTGTGCTACAGTGGCAGAGTTGAGTAGTTGCAACAAAGACTGCATGGCTCGCAAAGTCCGAAGTATTTACTATCTGGCCCTGTACAGAAAAAGTGTGCCTCTACCTATGCCATACCCAGAAGTGGTTTGCTTTGTTGACTGTCTGGATCTTGATAGATTTTTTTTTTCTTTGTATTTAGAAGCATCCTGGAGAAGTAGGTCCTGGAGTAGATTATAAAAATAGCTTTTTAAAAAAATGAGTTTTTGTTTTTATATTAATTTAGAAGCTTTAACTCATTGATTTTGAGGGTGACTTTAATTTTTACTTAATTTGTCTAAGTATATTTCATTTTGTGCCAAGATATTCCAACCTAATGAAGATTCATTTGAGGAAGTAGAGATAGCCTTTTTAGCTTGATTTTTCTAAATGTGACTATATGACAGATACTGTCCTTTCTGATGTTTTTTAGATAGCATATATGTTCTGGAGGATACAATGATCCTTCGTAAAGCTTTGTGGAACTATAGTTCTTTTAGGTATTTCTGACCAAAACAGCATATCTTGAGCAGCAATGACTATTTTTTTTTTTTTCTTACTCTGTTTGTAAACTTTTGTAATTAGCATCTTTGGGGTTTTTTGTTGTTGTTGTTGTTGTTGTTGTTGTTGTTGTTAGAAAATCTGTCTTATATTGTTTTTCTTGATGAACTCATATTAGTATTTTTTTTTTTTTTACCAGTTTCATAGATTGAGAAGAAAAGTTGAAATAATGACTCAAGGAACTGTGTAGAATAGCCTAGCATTTTGTTCTGTACTCCAGTCTGTTGACTTGGTAAAGATTAGGGTTTAAGTAAAAAAGTACAGAAATATAGTAAGTAATAAAATCCTTTGATCTCTGATTTTTCCATCTTCCATACTCTTTTCTAAAAACAAAACAAAGCAGATTCCAAATGGTATGCTATTTGACTTCTAAAGAAGATTTTCAAAAGATCATTTTAACACAAGTTATGGTAGCACTTTTCAGCATTTACATTGAGATACTTCTTTTGCATTATGTACTTAAATGAGTATTGTAATTCTTTTGTGGATAGTTGTAGTGATAGCCATTTCTGTTGCTATTTCCTCAGTCCTAGGCTCTTTGTTGACAATGGTTTTCTATAATAATTATGTGGAATAAAAAGTTGAACAAAACACAAGAAAAATGAAGGGTTACCAAAAATCAAAAGAAGTATGCTAAATTATTTTCTGTTGAGAAAAAGGAATGAATAAGCTTATGTTTTACTTTACAAAAGGTTTGACTCCAAGAAAGTAGAGCCAACCATAGAGCACGGAAATGACATTATAGTGAAAAAGTTATTATAAACCTGCCTTTTTGTTTTCCATCATTGAACTTCCCATTTCAAAAATTTTTTTATCTTTTTTTTTATCTTAAACTTTGAAGCTTAGAAGGACTTACATACTTAATTTTTACTTAATTTGTCTAAATATGTTGCCAAGGTGTTCCAACCTGAAGAAGATTCATTTGAAGAGATAGAGTTAGCCTTTCCATCATGATTTTTCTAAATGTGACTTTATGGCAGACACTATCCTTTCTGAGATGTCAAAAAATCTTTGTCTTAAAATATCAGCAATCTTAATGATGTATTAATAATCAAAAATTTACCCCATAAGTTGAATTTGTATACGTATTTTCCTTTTATTGGCTCTTAAACCAGCATGTTTGGTTTGTGAGTGTGTTTTTCTTTTTTTGAAAAAACCTTTGCAGTTCACCTTTTAAGGGAGATAACTCCACCTGAAAGAGAGAAGGCGAGGAAGGTCCATCAGTCTAACTCCCTGAAGTTCCCAGCACATTTGGAAGACTCAACATGTTGTCAGTGGAATGTCTGTCCTTTGCAAAGCCAGTTTGCTCTAAACAGACTAACCTAGGCAGAACTTGCTCGAATCTGCCATTTTTAACATCAGTATTAAATGGGGCTGTTCGCCTGAATGGAAAACAATTTGTGGGGAGGGTCTTTGCCTTTCGGGGAATTATTAATAGTTGCTCAATCCATGAAATGTAAAATGTTTCTGTTTTGTACTCTTTGACAAGGCAGTTTTTTCCCTTCTAGACTAGGCCTTGCAGGCATTTTAGCAAAGTCCTTTACTTTGCCCATGGGATAATGATGTGATGTTGACATCTTCTTTTTTGAAACTTGGGGCAGATCCCATTCCAATAAGCGTATATATGATGTGTCTTTCAGGAGATTTCTTCCTATGGATTGGGTTACCTGACTGGTTGTCAAAGCTTTTCTTGTTCCCACTTAAGTAGACATTTGCTTCTATATTAACTGTACTGAATATTGTCCTGTCATGTTGGCTAGTCATCCTTTGGCATTACTGCATCCATTATTTGGGCTTTTAGGGCTGTTAGGTCCCTTTGATGATCAAGATAAATTTAAGTTTATCTCTAAGTATTTTGATTTTAATACAAAAATATTTTTGTCTTTTTGTTTCCAGTTATTTATAGCACAAAATTATATAGATTTTTCAAATACATTGAAAACAGAGACGTGGCCAAATCAGTTTTGAAGGAGAGGGGTCTTAAGAAGATTAGATTGGGAATAGAAGGTAAGACATTTTCAATTAATTTTCTTTTGAAAAAACCAGGTTAAAAACAATTGGATCCTATTTAGAGTATAGTTTAAATACTTTGAGAAAAACTCTGACATAACTACTTTCTGGAAATTCATATGAAAGCAGTACTAGTAGCTTTCTAGTGTCTTAAAGTGTAATAGTTAGCTATTTTCAAGTTAAATAAAAATTACAAAACTTCTTTTATCTTATTTTAATGCATACATTTTTAGATAGCCTTTTACTTTATGATTTAAATGAATTTTTCTATATGCCTTATCTGATGCTTCTTTCATTTTAAAATACCCTTACTAAGAGCAAAATATCTTTCTTGGCATAACATGGCATGGTATAAAGAGAAAAGGCTCTGTAGTCAGATTGCTTATGTTCAAATCCTATTACTTCATAGCTGTATGACCTTGGCCAAAACACTTAAAAACTGTGCATCAGTTTCTTTATCTCAAATGGAAGTATTAATAAGTATTTTCTAAGGTTATTGTGACATTAGAATGAGTTAGTACATGAAAAACACAAAAGTGCCTGGTACATAGTAAATTCTTGGTATGTGTTTGTGATGGTGATAATGAAGATAATAGTGTAGATCCATAACCCGGTTGAACCATTGGAGATCATAATAGTGGGCTGCTGAGACATGGGAAGAATGACTAGAAACAGGATTTTTGCACAGGAAGGCGAGTAGACTTTGGGCTTAAAGAGCAGTGGAATTATTGACATGTGAAGCATTGGTGGGTGCATGATTTTGTAAAAATGGGATTTAGCAGCTTGTTCTCAGAGCTAGTGAGAAGGCAATTAGCAGCTCCTTTAGAATGGAAGGACAGGGAAGACCTCTGAGACAGAGACATTTGAGCTGAAGCCTGATGATAAGGATGGTTCTAGGAAGAGAAAACAGTAGGTGCAAAGGTGTCGAGGTGAGCTTGGTATTAATATATTTGAGGTACAGAAAACATAGATATGGCTGATATAATAAGTGAGGAGATTTGAAGAGATATAATTCATATGCAAGTTGGTAGTAGAGGTAAAGTACAGTTGGAAGATGCAGGGTCTTGTAGGCCATGTTAAGGAGTGTGCTGGCCAAATGTCTTAAGGTGAATCTCTCAGCCTTTCTGAGCATCAGGTTTTTTTTTTATTTTTATAGAGGGTGTAATCCTCTGTATGTCCTAGAGGATGGTTGTGATAATCAAATGAGATTTGCTAGAAATTACATCCTTCCCACCCCACTTTCTTTTTCTCTACATGGCTACTACTTTATATCCTTCAAATCTTCTGAAATCTTGGAACCTCTGTGAAATTGCTCCGTAGAGCAATTTGTTATATAATACTCTGTTCAGTCATGGAGTATGAGCTTCTTGAGAGAAGACAAGTTGCATTTTGCATATCTAACATGTGGCCTACTTCCTAGGTACAGGGGATCTCAAATAGTGAATAAATGATTTACAGAAAAGCTACATGTAAGTTAGTTACTGAAAGTGAGGACTTCATTCTCTGTCACAGGGGAATAATAACAGTGCTCTAAGCATTGAGCTAAACTCTTAAGTGAATTTTATATAATCATAAATACCTAATGGCAAGTACTCCTTACATTAACCCCATTAAAAATCATTAAAATAGTCCCCTCTCTCTGTCCCTCTCTCTTTATATATATATACACACACAACACACACACACGCACACACACACACACACAGACACATATGTATATAAAATGATACTTCACTTCTAAATATTTTAATATACATCTCTAAAAATATTTTATCACACCCAAGAAAATTAATAATTCCTTAGTATCAATCCCCATTAAAATTTCCCAGTGCTCCCCAAAAGTGTCCTTTGTAGCTGGTCTTTCTAAACTAGGATCCAGTCCAGGCCCACATCTCATAACTAACTGCTTATGATGTCAGATCTTTTAATCTAGAATAGTTCCTTATTTATGACCCTGCCCTATTGAAGAGTCTAGGCTGGTTGTCTTGTAGACAGTCCCACTTCTGGATTTGCCTTACTACTTCCTTGTGGTGTCCTTCGGTTTATTCTTTTGTCTTCTGTAATTCCTATAAAGTTAAGTTAGATTTAAAGGATTAACTTAAATCTATGTTGATTAAGTGGGTGACAGCCTGATCTCCCTCCATTATAAGATTAAGCTATTTGTGTGATTTTATTTAGATACCATAAGAATGTACAGCTCCCCATTAATCATCACTTAAAGGTTTTAAACAGTAGCTGATAATTTTTGCTTGAATCAGTAATTGCCTTAGGGATTGCAAAATTATCATTTTCTAATTCTATCATTCCTTTTACATTTATCAGCTGGTAGTATTTTGTAAAATAGAACTTTCTTCTATCAAATGAGGCTATTTGGTTATCCAACATTATTTCTATTTTTAAGAGGAAGAAACTGAAGCTTAAGAGGTTAAATAACTTACTAAAGTTTCATTGAGAATAAATAGCAGAACCAGTACTTGAATTCAGGTCTCTGTGATTTCAGTCTGTGAGTGATTTTGAAATAATATATTAAGTGGAAAATTTTTAACAGACAATTTTTTTTTTTTTTTTTTGAGACAGAGTGTCGCTGTGTTGCCTGGGCTAGAGTGAGTGCCATGGCGTCAGCCTAGCTCACAGCAACCTCAAACTCCCGGGCTTAAGTGATCCTACTGCCTCAGCCTCCCGAGTAGCTGGGACTACAAGCATGCGCCACCATGCCCAGCTAATTTTTTCTATATATATTTTAGTTGGCCAGATAATTTCTTTCTATTTTTAGTAGAGACGGGGTCTCGCTCTTGCTCAGGCTGGTCTCAAACTCCTGGGCTTAAGCGATCCCACCCGCCTCAGCCTCCCAGAGTGCTAGGATTACAGGCGTGAGACACTGCGCCCAGCCAACAGACAATTTTTAATACATTAAAGAAAATTTAAAAATTCTTAAAATTTTACAAAAGGCAATACTACAAGCTTAGATAAATTGGGCTTGACTTTGGCAGGACAGTAACTGACCAGGCCCTTCTACTATTTTTTCAATAACTGCTTCTAGCTGCTGAAGCATTCTTTTCTTTTCCTAAATTCCACTAGAAGTGTTGAGATTTTTCTGGAATCAAAGAAAAAAATTCAGATTTCCATGTTGGCCATTGTGTTACCCCCCCCCCCCCAACAAACCCCTGCCCTCCCAATCCCAAGTCCCTTAAAAGAAATCCGATTATTAGAGTATTGAATGTGTTGACTTTCATGGGAGTTAGATCCGGTTGGTATGTAAAGGACACGAGGAGGACAGGAAAGAACTTGGATTTGTGAGAAGGGATGATGAAATATAAGGCTGGATAGAAGAGCCAGTCCTACTATTGTCTTGCCATTCCTGCCTAGGATGTAGAGTCTAGAAAAATTCATAATCCCATCTAATTAAAGACTTCATTACTTTGTCTTGAACTTCCTGTATTCTGTAAGAACTATAATTCAACAATATTATTTCAGAGTTTTTTTCCTTAAACGTCAGACTCTGTTGTAAGTCTCAGTCAATTACTCTGACAGAACAGAGCTTTCCGTTAAGTTCAGGACAAGGTTCCTAATGATGGGAGTAAGGCCATAACTAATATAGTCTGCTAGATGGAGTAGCAAACTCCTGTAGTCCTAAACTGCCTTTAGAACCCAATTCTATGAGAGTGAGAGATGTTGTTCTAGTAAAGGATAGGGCAAACAGACAAAATAAAAAACTCCAAAGTTGAAGTGCCTTTCAGTGGAACTATAGTGTTGAGAAGAATTTAGGCAGGAGTTATTTGTGCTTTCCCAGCTATGCTCCAGAGACATATTTGTGTAACAACAAACCCACAGACCCCCAAATCCTGCTTATAATTAAGTAGAATGGGCCTTAGATAGACCTGACTATAGCAATATCTGAATATGAATATGGTATCACAAAACTAAGAACATTTTTTAATCTAGCAGACCACATTAGTTATGGCCTTACTCCCATCATTAGGAACCTTGTCCTGAACTTAACGGAAAGCTCTGTTCTGTCAGAGTAATTGACTGAGACTTATAGCAGAGTCTGATGTTTAAGGAAAAAAATCTCTGAAATAATATTGTTGAATTATAGTTCTTACAGAATACAGGAAGTTCAAGACAAAGTAATGAAGTCTTTAATTAGATGGGATTGTGAATTTTTCTACCTTCTGAATCCTAGGCAGAAATGGCAAGACAATAGTAGGACGACTGGCTGTTATCACCAAAAGCTCAGCTATCTACAAAAGTCCCAATTCTGTCATTCTGGACCTGTGTCCAAAATTTTGTTCTCTGCAAGATTTAACAAACTAAGCTTGAAATAAATCTGAGCTTCTCTTTCTTTAATAAAGAGTATAATTTATTCATAGTTCTTCCCCATCTGTCTCAAATCTATCTTTTTTTTTTTCCTCTCTTTTTGAGACAAGAGTCTTGCTCTGTTGCCCGCTAGAGTGCAGCAGTGTCATCGTAGCTCACTGCAACCTCATACTCCTGGGCTCAAGCAGTCCTCCTGCCTCAGCCTCCCAAAGTAGCTGGGACTACAGACACATGCCACCACACCCAACTAATTTTTTTTGTTTTTTGGTAGAGATGGGGTCTTATTCTTGTTCAGGTTGGTCTCAAACTCCTGACCCTAAGCAATCCTCCTGCCTCAGCCTCTCAGAGTGCTGGGATTACGGGCGTGAGCCACGATGCCTACCCCACCACACCCCACATCTGTCTTCTAATGTTACCTCCCACTGTTTCCCAATACAGATGCCGTGCTCCAGTCATACTTGTCTTAGGGTTTCCTAAACACATCTTGTATGTTCCTACCTCTGTATCTTACCTTATGGCATTCTCTCCTTAGAATGATATTGTCTGCCTCCTTTACCCTCCCTTTATTTCTTCCCATCCCAGTCTTCTTCTCATCCATTAAGATCCAGCACAAGGCAGGCCTTCAAGAAGGTTTTTCTATTTTAGCCCATTGGAATCCCATTCTTCTGAATTCTTTACACCTCCACCATTGCCTTCACACTTTCTCTTATGAGCATATATTTGCTGTTTGGGATGTTGACTTTATGAAAAATTTTATCACTCCTAATAGACCATAAACACCTTTACGGCAGCACCCTGGCATTACAATTCTTTGATGCATAGCTGCTAAATCATTACTTGAATGATTAGGCTGGTAAATCTCAAAGCCAGTGACAGACATTATTTTTGAAAAAAAAAGAAAAATTCTCAGTAAGATGGATATCCAGGAAGAGATTATCACTTGTAACTGATATATCGTGGTAGTTCATTCACTTTTTGCTCAAATATTTGTTTAGCTATCAGGCACTATACGCTAGGCACAGGGATATACAGATAAAGGTGCTGGCTTTGGCATATAAGAACTTACTAAATAGGTGAGAAATTCAGACATACAAAAAGGTAATTGCAATTTAGTGCTGTAGGTATTATTAAAATGGGAGTTCTGTAGAGCATAGAAGTGAATCATTAACTCTGTGGAGAGTCTTAATGTTTTTGCCAGGGATAAAAGAAGGTGAAGCTGCAGGGGTGAGAGGGCCAACAGGGAATAGGCTGCAGAACAATTTGTGTAAAAGCACCAAAGCATATTTAGGAGAAAGTTTAATGTGGTGGGTCTACTTGAGAGCTCTAGAGTTAGAGGAAGTATAGCATGATAGCAGATGAGATTAAGTAGGTCGGAACCAAGTTGTAAAAAAGCCTTGTATACTATGCTAAGTAGCATGGACCTTCCCTTTAAGCATAAGGAAACCATTGGTAGTTTTTAAACAAGGATGTAATATGATTATGTTTGTCTAGAGCAGTGATTCTGTGTGGAGGACAGATAGGAATATAATGAGATGGGAATTTTAGTCTTTCAGTAGTCCAGAAGGAATGAAAGATAAGGTAATAGAGATGGAGACCTTTCTGATCTCTGCTTCTGCCCATCAAATGGTAATTGACTGGAAATGTCAAAAGAAGAAGACATTCTGTAGGTCTTCAGAAGGTTTTTAGCCTTGCTCACATTCTGTGCCTCCCTCACCCCCACCACTTATGCACACGCTTCACACGTGGCTAAAAAAATATACTAGCTACCAATGATATCTACATATAGTCCCTTATGCAGTCACCATTGAGCCCATACTAAGTGAGGCCTTTCCATTTCTTTCTGATTCTGATCGTGGTCTAACTGGCCCATGAGCTGGTCTAACAAGCTCATTGCTGTTTTTTTATAAATAAAGTTTTATTGAAACATATGCATGCTCATTCATTTACGTATTCTCTGTAGCTGATTTCACTTTACAGTGGCATTGTTGAGTAGTTTCATTAGAAACCTTGTAGCCCACAGCCTGAAATATTTACTGTCTGGCCTTTTATAGAAAGTGTTTGCCAATCTCTAGTCCAAAGTAGCAATTCTTACCAGTAAAAAGGAGGGAAGGGATTTGTAATTGTTTCTAAAGACAGTTTATCTTTGGAGAAACTGCCTTATTGATAAATAACTGAAATTTTTCTAAATCTAGGGTTGTCCTTACTAGTTTTCACTTTTCAGTGACTATGATCCAAAGGAGGAAGGTATTAATAATTAGGGAAAGCTGCTTTGGAAATGTGAATCTAAATTAACTGCTTGGTTGTTGGGAGTAGTAATGTTAAAATGATATGGGAGCCCGGGCACGGTCGCTCACGCCTGTAATCCTAGCACTCTGGGAGGCCGAAGCGGGAGGATCGTTTGAGCTCAGGAGTTCGAGACCAACCTAAGCAAGAGTGAGACCCCGTCTCTACTAAAAACAGAAAGAAATTATCTGGACAACTAAAAATATATAGAGAAAAAATTACCCGGGCATAGTGGCGCATGCCTGTAGTCCCAGCTACTTGGGAGGCTGAGGCAGTAGGATTGCTTGAGCCCAGGAGTTTGAGGTTGCTATGAGATAGGCTGATGCCACAGCACTCAGCACTCTAGCCTTGGCAACAGAGTGAGACTCTGTTTCATTCAAAAAAAAAAAAAAAAAAAGATATGGGAGGTTAGAGTGTTGGCCTTGCTGGCCTAGGTACAGAAATATCTAAAACCACCTGCAGAGCTATACAGTTCTTTGTCATTTAACAAAAAAAGGAAAGAAAAAACCCAGAGCAATATGGAGATGAGACTTAGGTTTAAGGAAACTAGAAGGCTAATTGGCAATAAACTGTAGGCCGTTAGGCCAGACAATCCTGTGAAGAAAATGGTTTAGGGACATCAAAGATACACAGCTAGAGCCCAAGATCTGTTCTAGATTATACACCATTGCACTGGGGGCCAATCCCCTCCATACTTTAGGATTGTTTTTCTGGTGGTTGGTATATTAACTGAAAGGCTGTGGAAGGTTATGTGAATAAATCAGTAGGATTTTAATTTCTGGCTGGTGAACTGATGAGTAGGTGGGTGGAATATTGTTTTCCCGTCTTTGTTTCAATTTTTATTTGTTCAGGATCTACAGCAGAAAAGCCCTCTAAGGCAAAATTGAGTGTGAAATGTTTGCATATATGTGTATCCTCAGTTTTTAAAACCTTTCTTTCCTTCAGGTTATCCTACCTACAAAGAAAAAGTAAAGAAAAGGCCTGGGGGCCGCCCAGAAGTGATTTACAACTATGTCCAAAGACCCTTTATTAGAATGTCCTGGGAGAAGGAAGAAGGAAAGAGTCGGCATGTAGACTTTCAGTGTGTAAAGAGTAAATCCATTACCAACCTTGCAGCAGCTGCCGCAGACATTCCCCAAGACCAGCTGGTAGTCATGCACCCAACTCCGCAAGTGGATGAGCTGGATATTCTCCCTATCCATCCTCCTTCTGGCAACAATGACCTCGATCCCGATGCACAGAATCCAATGCTGTGATGCTGATGTTCCTTGAAACTATAGCATGCTACTCTTCACAGTGATGTTGTACTCTTCTCATTCTGCACTGCAAGGCCACTCTTCTTCATTGTGAGATGCACATAACAATGTTTAGGATATTGCAGTGTAGGCTTTTTTAAAGACCAAAGGTAGCTGAATGGTTTTTTAAATGAGTACAACTCTAGCATCCTGAAGTTCCAGTTATATAAATGTATTTGTTTACCAGTAGGTTTGTGAAATTGGTTCTTTGTATGGGGGACAGTCCTTTTTCACACATCTAGGTTTTTTCAGAAGTGGTTGAAATTGGCAGCTGGGGTGCTTTCAGTCTAGATTGCTACTCATCACACCCCAGATAAAATGCAGAATATTATATAGTTGCACTTTATAAATGGTGGTTAAATGGAACTGTTCAAGCCATTTTATAGTTGTGATGCACAATATAACTTAAGTGCTTCTATCAAAGTATTCCTTCAGTAAAATGTGTATAGTTTGCTGCCCACGATGAGCAAAAAATGAATATTTATGTTGGGCTTATTTGAATGATTAGGATGAGATTCAATGCCCATATCTTAACAGTTCGGTTATCTCCAGTGCCATTTCACCCTTTAGAGTGAGTCACATGCAGGGATTGTGACCATCAGAGGTGGTTTATTATCCAGTCTGCCTTACCCTTAATCTGTTCACAGATATTTATTTACTAATGCTTTGTTTTCTTAAGAGTTATGGGATAGGAAAATGAAGTGTTTGCTCTTCATACTAAATGATTGTAAACTCAAGTTTTTCATCAAAATAAAATTCCATTGTTTTAATGTTTCTGACCAAATTTATACCCACCTTGACCAAATTTTTAGCCTAATTAATTAGATTTCCTCTCTTGTTGGTATAATTAGAAATCATATAGTAGCTCAAAGAACTATAACTTGGTTTATGTGTGATGAGGCACTTAAATTCCCTACTAATTATAAAATATACTATAAATCCAAAATAATACCAGAGCTGAAAAGAGAATATTTTCTAGTCCAACCTTATATGAAGGGCAAAATGACTTTACTAGATCATATAGTGATCCTAAGTTTCAGAGCCAATTTCTGATACTAGTTCAGTGGTTTTTCTATTGTATCTTGCTGCTTTGCTTAGCAAATTATTCATGCAAATACTATTTTAAATATTCTGTGGTCCAATTCAAGAAGGAGTCAGAAATATTTAGGTGCTTTTTGTCTGGGGTCAGTGTTTGAAGCCATACAATTGCAAATAGTGGTAAAGAGGGGTAGCAGTAGAGAAATCAATTTGTTACCTATAATCTTGAATTTATAATTTCGGAGGATTTGAAATTTGTAAACAGTAACATCTTTGTTCTCACATAAAATTGCAGTAATTTGGAAATGAACTATTTTAACAGCACAGCTAAGCTAGCAGTATGGGGAAATTATGCAAACCCCAGAATTATTATAAAGGCCAGAAAGGTACTGCAAATGTTAATTGGCATGGGTCGTCCTTAAAGCACCCTCTGTAGAAACTGATGATCCAGCCCTGTAGCATGTAGAATTTTTTTTCTAATTATTTAAAAGGGGAACAGTATTTATAGAACAAGGGAAACATTTATTAAAAATATTTAACTGTCTAATACATTATACTTTAACCCATATTTATAGTAAAGGATTCTTACAAGGAAGAATAAACAGCTTTATGATACAATTAGTATAAGAAATATCCACATGGGGAACTTCTTTGTAGTGTAAAAACACCATACATCTGAAATGACCATTTGCATATAAAAGCTACCAATGATGCTTCTGTGCACAATGATTAAAAAATTCAACACAAACAGAATCCAAAATATACAATTAATGCAAGCTATCCACAGCTAGCCCAATAATCAAGGATGAGGAAACACTGGAGCAGGCTTAGTTCCACTTTGTCTGAAGTTACACATAATAAGATTGACTTGTATCAATGGCTCTGAGATGGCTTTTATGAAATCAGCACATAAAAGCTGTTCTCTCCTTATCCAGTAAGCTTCACAGACTGTAAAACTCCACCAGTAATGCACTTTGATACTGTAGCTGTTGCCAAAGCAACATGTAGTGTTTACAGCGGCCATGGCAAGTCGCTAAAGTCAACAGGGCCACCCAGCCCAGCATCTGCTTCCAAGAGGCTCATGATGACAGCCATTGCTGCTTCGTCATTACTGGGACTACTTGATCCTTGGTCATTGTCTATCATGTCCATACCTATGTGGGGGTTCTCACCTGTGGGAGGAGGTAAAGACTGGTCAGTAATAAAAATACCAAAACATGTTTAGATTAACTAAGCAGTTCCTAACCACACTTATAATAATAGGCTGAGAGAGGCTGCTTTTTGGGCTACATGGTTATGATTTTACTATTTTTACATTGCTGTTTTCAGAAGAACCAACTTTTTAGAAATAAAAACAAAGTGCTTAAAATTCGATAAATGTTAAAAGTATTTGAGTCAACCTCATTTTAATATTCTTATATAACCAGTTAAGGGGAGAGAATTACAGAAAGGCAAACAGGAGAGATTAGGAAAAAAGATCTAGAAAGACAAGTAGAGACAAAGGTGGATGTTATGGGATAAGCAAACTCTCATCACTTAATGATTTTTAATACCCTCTGAAATGCTTAGCAATCACCCTTCTAGGCTTTATCTCTGAACCTTCATTGGCTGTCCCTCTGAAGAGTTGATGCCCCATGTGGGAGAAGGCCTATGTCTAGGCTACTCTAACTTCCTCTTGAGTTCCAGGGACACACTTGGACCCCCACCAAAACTCAAATATTAAAGTCAACTTTGAAGTAGAGATTTGAACAAATTTTAAACTTTTACTCTGTTCTTATCAAACTTATCTATTAGTTATAGATAACTAAGTTGTTTTATATAATTCAGTTCTTTTTTTTTTTCTTTTTTTTGAGACAGGGTCTTGCTCTCTTGCCTGGGCTGGAGTGCAGTGGTATCATCACAGCTCACTGCAACCTCAAACTCCTGGGCTCAAGTGATCCTCCTGCCACAGCTTCCCAAATAGCTGGGACTACAGGTGCATGCCACCACACCCAGCTAGTCTTTTCAATATATGTTTTGTAGAGATGGGGTCTTGCTATGCTGCTCATGCTGGTCTCAAACTCCTGGCCTTCAAGTGATCTTTCCACCTTGGCCTCCCAATGTGCTCAGATTACAGGTGTGAGCCCCCATGCCTGGTCTCAATTCAGTTCTTAAAACTGACTTTATGCCAGATGTTTTGCAAGATCACAATGGAAATGAATAATAATGCCACTTACCCAGAATAGAAGAACTATCAGAATATGGATAACCTGGGTTGTCCTGAGCCTGTCCTGGTAGTAGGCCACTGGAAGGAATGTCTGGAGTCCCTCCATTTAAAATCTACAAACAAAAGGGGAAAAGTATGACATTTTCTACTCCAGTACGGAACTTTCAATCAGTATCATGTGCAATGTCACCAAGAAAATGAAGCATGTTGGAAAGAGGAAGCGGGGGTGAGAGGGAAGCTTCAAATGGCTTCAGTTTCTTCTTGGATGATGTCAAACAAGGAACTCTTAGAAATGGTCATAGTAAGAAAAAAACCTCTCCCCTAAACTATTCTCTTCATTTGATTTAGCCCACACAGGTAACTTAAAGGCTGAATAAAATCCCTAAGAGCATTCAACTACTTGGAATCATGCTGCCCACATATTTCTTTTAAGGCCAAGGCCTAAACTCCAGTGAGCCCAGGTGGGCAGTTCCCCTGTAAAGGGAGTAAAACGTAGTAACAGATGTTGCTGAAGAAGAAATAAGTGGACTTGTTAACAAGCTGTGAAGAGACACAACTCTGAGGAGTCACAAATGAACAAAACACTAGAAGTATTACTACATCCCTTATCACCTAGCTGCCAACTTCAGTAACCTGTGGTTTAAGTTCTTCAGATACGCCACTGGGAAACAGGATTATTACTCCTCAATACCAGAACTCTAATTCTGTCTTGCCCCCAAATCATGCTCCCCGTGTACACACCCCCACCCCCAGTTTCCTTTCCCTAGTTGAGTCTCAGGGAAGGGCATCCTTTGAGAAATATTTGGATATAGGTGAGGAAAGAGTTTGGTAGCTGCTGGATTTCAGAAGAAACTTCAGGCCTTGCCAGTAGGTGGCATTATAATTTTCTTTATTTCCACAGTTCAACTTTAACTTTTTGGTCTACGGATGCCTTTACACTCTTAAAAATTATTGAGGACTCCAATGAACTTTTATGTAGGCTGTATTTATCAATATTTATTATATTTGATATTAAAATGAATAGATTTTTTAAATGTAATAAATCCATTACATGTTAACATGAATAATAAGTAGCATTTTAATGAAAAAATAACTATTTTCCAAAACAATAACAACAAAAAATTAGTGAGATTATCATTATTTTACATTTTTGCAAGTGTAATGTCTGGCTTAATAGATTTCAATTAGATTCTCATGTCTGGTTCTCCGGTCTGTTTAGATATGTTATTTGATTCAAGTACATGAAGGAAATCCAACCTCCTAGAGATATATAGTTGGAAAAGGGAAGCATATTTTAATTAGCCTTTTCAAAAATTGGAATATTCTTCTCTGATACTACATACAAACTCAACAAATGGAAGTTTCTTAAAGGTTAGTTGCAATGTGGAATCTGAAACCACATCAATGAATTTTTTGTACTCTTGTTAAAATCCTGGCACTTTGGATGGGTCTTTTACCCTTGGATGATTTTGAAATATCTTGCATTGGTTACTTAGAAAATACCGCCTCACTGAGTTATGCAGATCTTCTAAATGTTGACATATTCCATTATACAGCATCAAAACATCACCATTATTAACACCACCTATCTCATCAAAAATATCTTTTAAGTTTTAGGAAGCTCTCAAGCCCAAAGTAGCAGATAGAAGTTTTCTAAAAATTCCTATTTTTGCTTGAAATCTCCAAGTTTATCATTGGCAACAAACAGTGTCAAGTTAGTTTCCTTGAAGTAATAGGTTCACTTCATTTTTAAGAAAATGATGCTAAATAAATACCTAAAACTGAATAACCATAGTTTGCTAGAGTAGAAATGATGTCCCATGAAAAAAGGAGCTAATTCAGCTCACAACTTAAATAGTCACAGAGTGCTTTTTCTTGGGACAAACTTCATAGTTTGCAGCACAAGCACTTTATGCATATTTCCCATTTTGTCACATAAAGTATTAAAAAGATGTGTACTCAAGGATTTTATAAAAGTGATTTTTACTGCTTCATTAAGGACATTCTTAAATGAAACTGTCTTTTAAATTATTTTTTGATTGCGAGTATGTGGCTGAAGAATACAATGACTACTAGTACAGTTTGGTGCCACTGGTCCAATTTGGGCAAAACGCCAGCAGTTTTACCAAACAATGCTTTTATCAACACATTATCAACACAGTGGAAAAAAATGTTTTAGTATTATCATGAAAATCACTTTGACCTTGCAGATCCTTGAAAGGACCTTGCTCCCTGCCCTCCCCGCCCCCCCCCCCAAAAAAAAAAAAACGACCACAGATGACTTTTGTAGAAACCCTGCTTATCTGAACCTGCCTTAGTGCTTCTGGATGTCCATACTCTCCTGGGACCACAGAGGCTCACTTAGCCTACCTCCCCGCCCCCGCCCCTTTTTTTGGTGCTGTGACTTGGATACGAATTAGCCTCCCTTTTTAGCTTGATCCTGACTGAAACAACTGTAGGCTAAATGGTTCATTTTTGGACCTGCCAAATTTAAAGGTGACTAGTAAGGGCTGGAGCGTGGGGCCACCTTTACTCTTGTGGGTCTGGTATATCATTTAATGCTGCTGTCATGTTTAACTCCATCTTGTTCCAGCTGCTTAGGACTTATCTTATGAGAGAATACACCCAGAATTTCTTCTCACAGACCCATTTTTATAAGCCCAAAGGAAAAAAGAATTCATAAACGCCTCAGAAATACTTGGGGCTTTATGATGCAGAGCACAACTTTGTATTTCTGGTAGTCGTTGATATGAAAAGAATTGGAAGTCATGAAACCAGGACTGTAGTTTGGGGCCATACTTATTAACAAATGCTGGGAAGCCTGGATTTTTTCATCTGTGAAGTTGTGGGGATAAGATGAGAGAATGTATATGAAAGTCCTCTGAATAATATTTAAACCTATACTGGAGTGATAACCTTTAAAAACTGAGTGTAGAATCCTTGATAATAACAGGAAGTCAAGTGCCTAAGAGTTGAATTGAGAAGCAGAGATGGGAAAACCACCCTAAGGAGATGGTGATCCAGTATGGAGGGAAAGATGAAAACAGATGACGGATTTCTAAACCCATTTATAGTGTAGTCTTCTAGCCAGCTCTTCATGAAGACCAGTGACCTATGAACTACTGTACCCAATGTAGTCACACCACAGCAACCTAGGCAGCAGGTCCCCAAGTATTCTGCAGCTGTAAAATGTGGCTTGACTTCCAAAGTACTGCTGGTGGTATTGCTGTTTCCAGTGTCTGCCCTAGACACTAATCATATTTCCTCCCTGGAAAACACCTGGCGGAGAATGAGGTACTCGCTAATCTATCTCTCATGGGAACTCTTGAATTGCTCCCTCAGAAATAAACTGACAGCTCCCCATTCCTGCGAATGTTCTTTCTGCCTTCCTCCACTCATATGGAATAAATCCTCTGAGGATGTCAGCAAGCCCTCCTAGCCCTACCAGTATGCTTCGTACCCGGCCTCACACTGATGCATTTACTTGAAGGAGGAAAAAGAGTCCAACTTGTTTCAGCAACCACAACTGTAATTCTATACTCCCACCCCCACCAATTCAGAACTTGAGCAAGAGGCTCTCTAGCCTGAGTCATCAGCCTCACCTTCTTGCCTCCTGGAGAAGAGGCATCAGGGGGAGGTGTACTCGTGATGTTCAATGGGCTGGAGCCACAGCTGGAAGGTGAGGACCCCCTTATCCTGCCAGAGAAGAAAACAGTTACATTGCCTTTGTTTTGTCCTAGTGGAGTATGTTTTAAGGGGTAGGAGTGAGAAAAAGGATGAAGATCTAGACTAGGGCTTGGCAAACTTTTTCTGTAAGGGCCAGATAGTAACTATTTTAGGCTCTGCAAGGCCGTGTGATGTCTGTCATAGCTACTCCACTCTGCCACTGTAGCATGAATGCAACCGTATACAATATACAAATGAGTGGGTATAACTGTGTTCCCATAAAACTTTGTTTACAAAAACAGGTGATGAGCTGGATTTGTTCCAGCAGGCACCAGATCTAGAATGCAGTCTCTGAAGTCAAGCACCTCATTGACAAAGCCCTTGGATTAGGGTTTGGATTCAGGTTGGTGACTTTCAAGTAATCAGTTTTATTTCTTCACGGAATCGAGAAGAGTTGGAGGAGACCTTAGAAGTTTAACCTCCATCTTCGATACCATGAACTGGAATCCACAGCCCACAATTTATCCTCTTCCCCACAAACACTGTTTAGCTAGTAAATAGAAAATGGAGGGCACCAGGGTCTGAAAAGTAGCCAAGCAGCAGCAGTGATAGCAGCTTGCTAAAGCAGCAGCTGGGAAAGACTGGGTCCGGGTCTCTCAGCTAGCGTAGCTCTCTGCATAGTAGGCTTACACAACTGAAAATCCACCTGAACTCTTGTCAGGCTGAAGACCTCATGAAAGGAAGCCATCGCTTGACACTGCAGCTAACGTTCAGGGACAGTGTGGTAGAAATTATGTGACCATGAGGCTCTCAGCTCCTACACAGATGAATGTAGCTATTAATTAATTTTTGAACACTCACTATATGTCAGGCTGTATTCCAGGAATTTTCCCGTGTTCCCTCACAATCCTAACACAATCCTTGGGAGACAGTGCTTCCTTTTTATGGTTTAAGTCAACAGAGTAAAAGGTTAAGTGAAGTCTCCTAAGCACAGTCAGGTGGAGACAGGCCCAGAATGCAAATGCAGGTGGACTGCTTCCAAGCTCCTCTTTCATAATGAAAAGAAGTTGCCCCAAAGAGAGCTGCCCCTGTTACTAGCTGATCTGCTTGGTCTCTATTACTAAAGCTAGGCAGCTTTTTCATTGAAAGAAGTGAATGTTTTTTAAGGCCAGATCACTCACTGGCAGTTCACAGCTCCACTCCCGCAGGCCGAGCCATATACAAAGTACTGAGAAAGTTGAGCCTTCTCAAGAGTTCCCTTTAGTTCTGGCCTGTTTTGGTTTAGCTTCTTTATTTAAAGCAGGATTTCTCAATCGTGGTGCTACTGACACTTAGGACTGGATGGTTTGTTACTGGAGGTGGGAAATGAGGGGATTGCCCTGTGCACTGTGCAGGACGTTTAGCAGACAGCATCACTGGTGTCTGTCCCTGGATGTTTAGCAGCAATCTCCCACCCAGTTGTGACCAAAGGTGTCTGCAGACGTTGCAAAACATCCCCTGAGGGGCAAAACTGCTAAGGAGCAACTGGAAAGTGTTACTTGCCTGTGGATTTCCATGATTTCCTCAGCAATCATTCGACCTATTTTTCCTGCCCCAGCCCTTGTTCCCCCTGGAATCCCTGGAACAGTGGGGTGGGTCCTCTTTGGGCCACCTAAAACAAAGGAATCTGAGAGTGGGAAAGGGGAAAACTGAAGGAAGAAATGCTATTATGTATTAAATTAACACCAGTTCATCCCGCGATCCACTTGAAGTTCAACAGCAGGGTCGTGACTTGAGGGACAGCAGAGCCATAGCTTGTCGGAAAAGGCATTCCAGCAGGGAAAGGCTCAAGTTTCCTTCTAGGGTAAGAAGCCAATGTGTTGACATGAAGCATCTAATTCTTTCCCTTCAAGCGCTCATAAAAACGTTTGCTGAAGACCATTGAGCTACATACATGCCAGGGTTATGGAGATAAGTCTCTGCCCTCAAGGAGCTCACAGTCTAACAGGGGCACAGACAAGATGAAGAGGGGCTACAGAAAAGTGTGATAAGTGTGACAGGAAGCACAAGGCACCCAACTCATCCAGGGCCAGGTGCAGTTTTTTGGACGAGGCTAACTCTGAGCTGAATCTTGAGAGGTGAGTACAAATTAGCCTGGCAGAGCAGAAAGGACAGGGAAGCATTCCAGGCACAGCGACCACCATGTGCAAGAGCACTGAGGCAGGACGACACTTGGGAGACCACCCCCAGGGATTCCTCATGACTGACGAGGGCATGATAGACAAAACTGGAGCAGCAGGCACCAGGCGGATCATGAGGGGCCTTGGCTACCGTACCGATGCGTCTGGGCAGTGCCCACGGCGGGCAGGGAGTGCGAGCAGACTACACAGCGGAGGCACGGAAGGAGGTTTGGGTTGTTAGCAAGTCCACTGCAGAATGAGCTCTAGTGGAGGACGGGTGAGGAGAGTGAGACTAGAGTTAGGAAGTTGTCTGCAATAACCCAGGCAGCAGATGAGGAGGGTGCGGCAGCAACAGTGGTGATGCAGTTTTAAGAGACAGAAGGGGCAGGACTTCATGTTTAGATATAATGAGGGAGAGGCAGGAGGCAAGGTTTCCAGTTTACACAAGCAATCAGGTGGGGAGTGCAGAAAATCAGTTTGGAATATTCTGAATTTCAGGTGTCTCTGGGACTCCAGGTGGCTCTGTCTAGGAGGCAACTGGAGAGACAAATCTGGAGCTCAGCAGAGAGACCGGGGCTGGAGATGTGGCTGTGCGAGTCATCGTGGGACAGGTGGGGACCGAAGCCCCGCCTGCGGAGGTGGTCCCAGGATGGACGAGCCCAGTGTGGAGAGCCAGGGCAAAGGCTGAGCCCTGGGGAGGGAGCCCGCTGGGACTGGCACACACTCCAGCGCTGACAGACACCTTCCTCCCAACCACAGGAGGGCTGTGACAGTCACCAAAGAGCACACCACAGCCACCGGGCAACACAGGGGGACAGCACAAGAGGAGCAAGGAGTTTGCTATTTCAAGGGTTTCCATGGTCCAGGCACCCTCAGGAAGGGCAACAAGGAATTCCCAGTATTCCAAGCTCAACAGGGCAAGCGAGATGACAGCGTCCTTAGCACTCACAGGGAAATCAGCAGCACATCACCTGCCCGAGGCCTCCCCTGTTCCACAGAATATGACGCCAGGGGACCCCGAATACCTGGGGGAAGGGTATTTGGCCACAAGCCCCTGCCCCGGCAGCGCATAGTTACCTTCTCCAGAGGGCAGCATGCTGTCCATGCTGTGGGGGGACGCTGTGAGCTGCGGGAAGGTTGGGTCCCCGCCTTCCAAGACGCTGGCTCTGTGAACATCCCAGCAATAAGGAAACGTGAGTCAGGCCTGCTCAGAACCGTGCCCCTTTCACCTTGGCCAAGGTGTCCGGTGTCCACTCTGGACCTGGACAGGCCAGAAAATGAAGTGTCTGTCTGAGTGGCTGAACACGTCTTCTCGCTTTTTGATAAAACGATGGACAGCATCCCGGCCTTTGGCCTCACTGCGTGCCTGGGCCTTCCTAACTCATGCGGGACACAGTCCAGCGGAGGTGGGAGCTGCGGCTGCCCACCGCCCCTGTGACAGTGCCTCCTCTGCCAGCCCAGCCCAGCCCCCTGCCCAGCTCCAACCACAGGTGGGGTTTGGACACCACAGGGAGGGAGGTGTGAGAACAGGCCTGTCCTCTTCCCCTGCTCACCTAGCAGGTGGCAGCCTTTTGAGGTGGCATTCTAGCTGCCAGTGCTCGGGCCACCTGCCCATCCTCAGCCAAGGCCAGTAGGAGCCTTTCATGGATTGTCCACCCCTCCCTCTGCGGCAGCACGTGTGGCAGCCCGGCATGCGGGACTGTGGGTTTAAAGGTTGGCTGCTTTCGCTGGAAGGAAATCTTGCTGTTTCCTAGAGCAACTCCACAAGCTGGGGCCCGCATAAGGGCACTGAGGCTTGTCCTTATTAACAACCCTGTCTGGCTTCTGCCAGTTGTGAGGCTTCACACGATACTAGCAAGATGGCATCAAAGGATGTGACACCGGCTGCCGCTGTACCCACTTTCCCAGGGGAGGAGTTCAAGGCATCTCTCTCTGAAGCAAGGGAGCTTCCGATATAGGAAAAACACTTACAAAACAACAGTGTTGGTTGAAACAATGTATTCTACTTCCTTGGTCCAAGGGTTCATGAAACTGAACCATCGACTCCGTAGTGTGATGAAAGAACCATCTTTGATTTTAAACTTATAGCAATTTGTTGTAATCTTTTCTCTCGTCTGTAAAACTGAAAATGCAAAGAAACCATGAACGTTGTTGTTCCTTTAGACCAAAATATTAAACACGATATGCAATACCGAATACTAAAGGTACTCAGGCTCCAACACTGTCACTCTTTAATAAGCCAAGGGAGCCCCGCCAGTCAACACTTCAGAGAACAGGTTGTTTTGGAGGGTCTAACTCAGAGCCTTTCAATTCATTTGTGAATTTGTCACTGTTTTCCAGAGTCTATGAAATTAAGGCTCGAGGGGATTACTGACTGCATCCTACACAGCTAACTGGAGTCAGCTCGGATGTGAACACCAACGACTGAGACAGCACTGCCCAGAGGGGCCAGGCTCCTTCCCCGTCACAAATCCCAAAGGCAGTACGGCACTTCTCTCATTTGTAAGACATCAGAATCGATGGAAGCCACGCACCTGTTCAGACCTCACTCTTTCGTGTAATAAACATGGAAAGAGCACCTTTCCCGTGCCAGGCACTGGAGACAGAGAGAGAGACAGGATATGACTCCTGCCCTCAAGAAGCAGAGGAGCAAAGGCTACACAGAGGAAGAGATCAGGGTCTTGAGGGATGAACACAAGTTTGCCAAGAGAAGGAGGGAGGGAAGAACCTAGCAATGCCCGAGGAATGGCAGGGCCTGGTGGGGCAGGGACCAGCGTGACAGTCAGTGTGGCTGGAGCACAGGCCTGTGCAGGTGGATGGGGAGGGAAACTGAGGAGGTGGGTGGGGCCAGGAGGCGGAAGGTCTTGAATCTGAAGTCTGGTGCAGACGTTTCAGCTTGAGTCTAAAGGCGGGAAGTTTTTATACAGGGATGTGACATTATCAGGCTGGATCTATCTGAAGAAAAATGGGATAACTACAGAAAATGGACATGGGGTAAGAGGGCAAAAGGAGACCCGTTAGGATCTATGCCAGGTCTCCAGAAGGGCTTGAACCAGGGTCATGGCAGTGGGGGTGGTAAGAAGGGGACTCCTTGGAAATGTGTGTCTGAGGTGAATGGACAGGATCCGGTGGAGACACAGTGAAAGAAGGGGTCTCTCAGGAGGCTGTGCATGTGGCCACATCATTAGTCGAGAAGGAAAATATAAGAAGTAGTGTAGGCTTGCATGGAAACGAGAATCAGATCAGTCTAGCCACACTAAATCTGTACAGGGTCCGCGTAAACCCTCTGAACAAGAGATGCCTTCCAGAAACTGCCATGGCCTAGGTACAGGAAACCACTACGCAGACAGGGTGGGGCGTCTGTAAGGGGACAAATGGTGCACGGAGGCACGAGCGTCCTCTTCATGCAGGTGTCGCGGGTGTCCAGGCCTGGAGGGTCTGGGGCTAGCTGGCTCCCATATCACTGGGGGCAGATTTCTCCAGAAGGTCACGTGGACTAGTCTAGAAGCAGAGGGACACCTTAAACTTAACCTCAGCTTACCTTGCCTGTGACATTCTGCAAGATGTCCTATGTCATCTTGGTGAAAATATTCATAACACGATGTGCCTAGAAGTTCTTGTGGTAAATATGCCAAAATAGCTGTTGCCCTAAAAGAATTTTTAAAGAAGAAAAAGCCATTCAGATGATTAATAGCAACTTTGCAGTGGACGAACCCTGCTATAGCCCACGGGGACAAGGCCTAAGCTGGAGGCAAAAAAGCTGGGTGGATTTTCAGGAAGCTTAGTGTGTGGATCTTTTTCTCTATTTTTTTTTTTTTTAGGCATCTGAATTTAATCAAGGCTGTAAAAACAGAGGAAAACAAAGCAAAGCAGCCTTTTAAAGGGATTACCATCGCAAGAAATCAAATTTTAGAAGGTTTTAAAATGGTAACTATATTAATTCGATAAAAATGTGGTAGAAGTCTAAATCCCAGCACGCGGCTTCGCCATTTTACTGCCTCCTTTTTAGCAGGAGAACCACACACCAGACGCTAGCAGCTAAGGCCACAAGGATCTTGAAAAGTGGCTATTTCCTTTTCCAGCATTTTGTGGCTGTCTCCAGTAGCCAGGAAAATCATTAGCCTGTGGATATTCTTAAGGGAGGTTGCAGGCAGCAGTAAATTTGGGGCATCTGTGTTCTCAGTCTGGGCCTATCACCAATTAGTTGTGAATCCAGCCGGTCCCCAGGCTGGGCCTCACTTCCTCATCCCTAAAATGAGGATGTTGGACTAGATCAGTGTTGTCCAACAGAACTGTCTGCGATGATGGAATTGTTCCATGTCTGTGCCATTAGCCACCTGTGGCCAATGAATACTTAAAATGTGGCTAGTGAGCCTGGGAAATGGAATCTTTAATTTTAATTAAATTCAAATTCAAATGGCCATAGAAGCCTACTATGATGATTACTATACTGGACAGTTCAGGACTACATAATTGCTTCCCAGTCCTAGATTCTAGAATTCCAATCACAGCAATCAGTGGTCCCAGGATATTCCACAGATTCAGACAGCATGCTATGCCCACATTCTCTTTTGGCTATGGACATCAAACCACCCTACTTAACTGTCTCTACATGCCAAAGAATGGCACAGAGAAAATGTCTGTATTGATGATGATATGCTAATCAGTCTCATTTTTTAACAGAGACCTTCATCACTTCTGTCTCTTTCTTCATTCTTAGAAAAGCCAGCTGATGGCCCAGGCTTCTGTGCTTTTCAGCTCAAGTTTGAAAATCCTCTACCATCACTGCTCAAGGGGAATATGGAGACTCTTACCTCTGGTCTACAAAAACAAACTTGCCATCTATTGCGTGCCGAGAAACATACTCCATAGATTTCACCCTGATTTCCCCGTTCACCGGTTGTGGAACCATGTGAGAATGTAGTCGTCCGATTGCGACAAGGCAGCTGAGGTTACACCCCTCGTTGTCTGGTTCATTGTCTTCGTCCAGCCCCATCTTTGTGGGTGGCCAGCTTTTCAAATAGCCTGTGCTGTGGATTGTGCAGAAGCTTTTTCGATCTGCTAGAAAGTAAAAGCCGTGGTTAGTGTCAGTGCCAGGTTTGGGTCACGGAGGCACAGGCAGCTGACGGTGGAGTGGGAGGTAGGTAAGGAGTCAAAAAACAAAAAACAAGGCCTCATTCTCCAGAAGTGAGCATCTAGTCAAAGGGGCAGACAGAAAAACAGACAACCGTCATCCAGTGTAACATGCTTAGTAGGGCTAGTTATACTGAGCGCATTCCATAGACCAAGGAAAGAATATCTAAATCTACGTCTGCAGAGGAAGGTTTCCCAGAAAAACCAGCGTAGGAGGTGGATCAAGAAAGATGAGCAGTGACTAACGGACTAGAATGTGTAAAGGCTGAGAATGTACCAAGGCACAGAGGCAGAACCTATACAAGAAACAGCAAAGAGCTCTGTGTGGTTCAAGAGAAAAGGGAAGAGCTGGGGGGTGGAGCTGAAAGGCAGGTTGGAGGCAGATTGCAAGGGCCTTGGATTATTTGCTAACCTATGTGTTGGTCTTTTTTTAGACAGGACATGGAGAGTCCCCAAAGGTATTTAAGTGGGGAAAAAGCAAAATCAAATGGTTTGGATGCTCTAGGAGGAGAGTAGAAGAGAGTAGAAACCTGAAGTAGGAAGGCTGGTTCAGAGGCCAGCGGCAATAATACAAGAGATGATGAGGACTGAACTATGGCAGTACAGTGAAGAGGAAGAGAAGTCAGGGGAAAGAAGGAGAAATTTATTTTCTTTTTTAAAAAAATATATATTTTTATTAGAGACAGCATCTTGCTCTGTTATCCAGGCTGGAATGCAGTGGCACCACCATAGCTCACTGAAGCCTCAAACTCTTGGGCTTAAGTGATCCTCCTGCCTCAGCCTCCCAAGTAGCAGGGATTACATGTGCATGCCAACACCCTGGCTAATTTTTCACCTTTGTAGAGATGGAGTCTTGCTACGTTGCCCAGGCCAGTCTTGAACTCCTATGTTCAAATGATCCTCCCACTCTGGCCTCCCAAAGTGCTGGGGTTATAGGCATGGGCCACTGTGCCCAGCCAGCAGAAGAAATGTGTGAGATAGAACTCTTAGGATTTGGTCTGAATATCAGGCTTAAGGGAAAAAAAGAAAATGAAGATGACTTCAGCTTTTCTAGATTGAGTGGTTGCTGGTGTCATTCACCAACTCAGGGAAGAGAGAAAAGATTCCAATCTTTTGGAATCTTTTGGAACATATTAAGTATGAAGCACCAGTAGATTTCAACAACAAACCAGCACGGAGTGTCTACCAAGCATGGAGGCTATGCTGATTACTGGAATACAGAGGAAAACAAATCAGACACACCCATGTAGAGTTTAGCCGGGGAGACTGACTTTAAACAAATAATCACACAAATAACTACGTAGCTGCACCTCTGAGGCGGTACTACACGCAAACCTGCAGGGTGCTCTAAGAAGACAGAAGGCAACGTGAGGCTGGAGTGAGCCAGGTGACAGGAGCTGGTGGGGAGGGGGAAGAAATCCCTGTCACAGGTGCCATCGAAAGGAAGTCAGCACGATGGGAACATCTTGAGTAGTGGCAGGGCTGGGGGCTGCATGGTCATGTTACGTATTCTGAACTTATCTTCAAGAGCAATGGGAACCGTGGAAGGGTTCTGAACAGGAGACCGACAGGAAGACCATCCTGGCTGCTGTGTGGAGGGGCGGAAAGCAAGGGCAGCCTACTTTACCAGACCCGGTGCCAGCTGAGGGCAGCCTGCATCTGAGTGACAGTGGGACGTGTGGAGAGGGACAAACAGATTCAGCTAACTCCTGCAGAAGGGAGTCACTGAAGCAGGACTTAGTAACCGAGGGGACCGAGGGGCCGCAGCGGGGGGACAGGGTGCGAGGGTGCCTCCCAGGCTCCCTCCCGGCGTGAGCAGCGAGCTGCGTGGTGGCAGCACGGACACTGCAGAAGCTCAGGCGGCTCCTCGGCACGTATGGTGTTTGAGATGCCCTTGACATACCCAGGCAGGCAGATTTAGTAAGCAGTTAATTTATGAATTTGCAGTTCAAAAGAGAGGACTGGGCTGGAAATACAAGCTTGGAAGTTACTGGCATGTCAGGGGCATGTAAAGCTCAGGGAGTAGAGGACGTGACCTATGGATAGAGTGTGGACAGAGGAGAGAAGCCCCAGGTCAGAGAGGAGGAGCAGCCAAAGGAACCAGGAGGAGAGGGGAGTAGCAGAGGACGGGGGAGGTGAGAAGCATGTGGTTTCAGGGGATCCTGGTAACCACCTGAGCTCCTCCTTCAGTGTCCTAGTGAAGAACTCTTCAAGACGGAAGAAAAATGAAAAGTGGCCTTCGCGTCTAGCAACGGGAAGGTCATTGGTGAACTAGCGGGAGTAGCTCCTGCGGACTGCGGGGTGCTCAGGAGGCGGTTAGGCCAAGAGCATCCTCCCCAGCCACATTAGCACAAACAACACTGAGACACAGCAAGCCTCTCCACGCATCTCCGTCACTGTGACCACCCGTCAGGGCTCCTGAGCGTCGCCTCTGCTCCCCAACTGCCCTCCATGTGGTCAGGGCAGAGGGTCCCGGCCGCAGTCCTGGGACCTGTGCTCTGGCCAGCCGGGAAGCACGGAAGCTACGCCGTGCTGAGAGCTCCACTCCAGAAAGCGAGCCTCGCCTGGCAGAGGATTTCAAAGAACTGTTAAATCATTACCTTTTTTCTTTGAGCAGGTGGAGGGGAAGTCCTTGTCTTCGACCTTTACTGAAGGCCTGTTACACTTCATCCTACAGAAGAAAGAACGTCGTGCTCCAGAACATAATCGAGATGGCCCAGGGGTTATATCTGTTTTAACTGGAAGTCCAGCTGCAAATCAATACACAAAATGTGATAAACTGAGAGTAGTGTTGTCTGTCAGGAGGGGGAGCGTGACCTTGAACAAAGCCTTTTCTTTACTGCCTCGCTGTTTGTAACGATGGCATGAGACTAACATATCTCCCCAGTTTAGGCCCTAACAGATGAAGTACGGACAGGTGTGTTGTCCATCTGGAAATGTTTATAGATTGCGCAGAACGTGCTACTAGAGGAATGGATTAGATGCTCCGGGAGGTACACATAAGTACAGCATGGGCTTCCTGGCCAACAGGAGCTTCCGACTGAGAAAGGAAAATGGAAGTGCACCAGGAAAAGATTAATGATCACACAGGATGATGTATGATTAGTGCCAAATAAATGGCAAAGACAGCCGGTGCTTCCCAGAGGAGGAAGAACCTGGGCTGGCACTCGGAGGGAGGGCGGGATTTGGATACTGGAATGGAGAGGAGGAAGCAGGGCTGCCTCACGTTCTCAACCTGGCTGTGGGCCAGAGTGCCCTGGATGCTTTATCAACACACACATCCTTGGACCCCTTTCTGTATCTGTGCTGTCCAAAGCGCCGGCCACTAGCTGCGGACAGCTACGGGGCACCTGAAACATGGTTTTTCTGACTTGAGGTGTAATGTAAGTGTGGAATACACATAGGATTTCAAAGACTTAGTACAAAAAAAATAAAAGAATGTAAAAGAACTTAGCTGTTATTACATATAGAAATAATAATTTGGATTTATTGAGTTGAATGAATATACTATTTAAATTAATTTTTCATTTTTACTTTTTTTTAAATATAGCTACCAGAAAATGTAGAATTACACACGTCGTGGCTCATGTTTGTGGTTTGCATTGTGTTTCTATTGGGCCGGGCTGTCTGGAGCGACCGAATTAGAATCTCTGGCAGTAGAACAGGACGACGCTGCGGAGCTCCCCAGGTGGGTCTGAGGTGCTGCCTCCTTGCAAAGCCCTGGCTAGAGTCAGTGCAGACGCTGGGGGAAGAGCATCCTGCTGTCAGCATGGGAGCGATTATGCCGAGCAGTGGCTGCTGCCGGGGGCTCCTCCCCTCCCGTCTCCCGCCCACACTGCCACCTCAGTGGTCTTTCCCAGAATGCAAATCTGACCCTGTCCCACCTGGCTCAGAGCCCTTCACTGTGTCCCCACAGATCAAAAGCTCTCTGTGGTCCAGCCCTTTGCCTCCCTGCACGTTTCATCCAACAGCACCAAGCAGACCACGGGGCCCCACACCCTGCATCTGTCTACAGATCATTTCCTCTGCTCTTTTCCTCCCCTCATCACCTGGCAAACATTAATTCATCTTTTCCAACCCATCTCAGTTGTCATCTCCTCGGTGATGACTGTCCTTGTACCCACATGAGAATTAATCATCCATTCTCCATGCCTGCTACTATTTCTATGGCTGTACCTATTGTTATGCAGGCTGCTATCTGCCTTGCTTCCCTGACTCTATGGTAAGGGCCTCCAAGGCAAGGACCAAACACCATTCATCTTTTCCTCCTCTGGCCACTAAAGAATGCCAAGGCCAGACTATAATATAAAGGACAACAGGTACCAAAGTTCGCATTTTACTTCTAGGAAAAGGATGCCTTAATGAAAAGGTTGTAGAGGAGATTCCTCTGGTTGTGTTTCTCTCCAGGGATTACCATGGAGAGCTTGGAAGCCGGACACCGGTTAGGCCATGACTGCACTGAGCCGAGGTGAATACAGCACTGATACTGTACTGACTATGTGCCAGGAACTGTCCCGCCTGCTATATCTATATTAACATGTTTAATCCTCACACCAACCCAGTGAAACAGGAACTATTTCACAGATGAGGAAACTGAGGCACAGAGAGGTTAAGCAACTTGGCCAGGGTCACACAGCTAGTGAATGGTGGTGCCAGGACATGAGTCCAGTAATCTGCCTTCTGGGTCTACACTCTTAACTGGGGGAGTGCAGAGCCTCCCAAAGGACAGAGGAGACAGCTATAGGGGCCTCGCACGGGAGGGGGTGCACGAGTGGGAAGTTGGGGGGAATGTGAATATTGGTCCAATGGGTTAAGAAGAAAGCTAGGAACTGGGGGAGCGATCTAATGAGGAACTACTTGAAAACAACTCAAACTCAGCCCTTGAAACTCAGGAGCATACAACTGGGAATTTCTAGATTGTGAAAAAAAATTCCAATCATCAGAAAGAGTCATGCTATACTTCCTCCCAATAAACTTAGACATTCAGGTTTTTTCTTCTTTATGTAAAACAAACACAAAAGAACATAAATATTCCATTTAGCCAAAGATAGCCCAGGTGCCCCAGAAAAAGGGAAGAGGTGGGAACGAGAGGCTGAGCCCACGGCACACGCTGGCTCTCTCCGCCGGCTCGGCTCAGCAGTGGCCGCCTGTGAACCGGCTGCAAGGACACACCAGGCCTTCTCCACTCACTTTTGGCATCTATGAGCCGCTCCCGGGGTGTGGTGTCGGAGGAGGAGAGCTGCTCCTTGACTTTGGTGATATCTTTAGGATGCAGGTAGTCAAACAAACTCTGACCAATCAGATCGTTCTGTGGGGGTGAAATGTTAAAAATGACAAGTCAGTCACATGATAAATTATGCAGCAAGTGCTCACAGTCTGTAACATCCTTTGTTTTTATTTTGTATTTTTAAGCACGAGATTTCCAACACTGCAAATGCGAACCTGTACAGACGTCCAACCACTTTGCCTAAATCCAGGCACGAGGAAGGAGGGGTCAGGAGATTGATTTTGATAACATGTGAGGGGAAAAAGGCTCAATGATATAAACAGTTCATGCAACTCTACGGCAAGAACCTTGGCTGTGCGTATTCTTTTTCATTCACTTCTGAGGCCCACAGATTCCCCTGTAAGACCTCAGAAGGAGGCATGTAGGGGTGGGCTCTGACCCCAGCTCTGCTGTTCAGCCTCTGTTCGTAAGCAGGTCATGTCATATCATATGCCTCAGTTGCCTTACCTGTTAACAGAGATAATAGAAACTTCCTCCATAACTTTGCGCTGAGACTAAAAAGAGCAAAACACTTTGGAAAAATTAAATTTACATTAACTCTATGTCATTTTGATCCTTCAATTCTTCAGCCTACCAAGCTTCCATGCAAACACCAGCGTGTGAATGAATGAATCAATGAATAAAAACTTTGGGGATATAATAGGTACAAAGCTCTGTTTTGGATGCTTCCATAAATGTTAGTCTTATTTGATCCTATAAACCAATCATGAAAGGTATTCGTTATTATAATAAAATTTTAGAGGAAGTGGAACAGCGCTAATAAATGACACATCATTGTAAATGATGGGGGTGGTTCCCAAGTTTCTTATTCTCTGGAATTATACTACCTGCCTGCCTTTCTCCCTTGTCAGATTGCCTCTCACTCCCTAACCCCACCCCATAGTTGTAGGACATTTATTTTACACCAGTTATAAAGCCATAATGCTGTTGATAAAATCAGAGTCAGATCTTTTTTTTTTTTTTTTTGAGACAGGGTCTCACTGTGTTGCCAGGGCTAGAGTGCAGTGATGTCATCATAGCTCAATGCAGCCTCAAACTCCTGGGCTGGAGTGATCCTCCTGCCTCAGCCTCCAGAGTAGCTGGGACTACAGGCATGCACCACCACACCTGGCTAATTTTTCTACTTTTTGTAGAGTCAGGGTCTCATTCTTGCTCAGGCTGGAGAGTCAGATCTTTAAATGGGGGAAATATTAAAAGATTTTTCTAAGTTTAAATTCATTTTTCTGTTACAAAGTTAAGAATTTTCTGGAAGAAGGATTTCCCATGTGACTTGTATGGTATAATTATTCTGAAAAATGGGATGACATTTCTGAGTGCTGGGAGGCTGCCCACGACCACCAAGAGCATAAACGATACCTGGCTGTAGTTGAGGATCTTGAAGACAGACTCTGAGACAAAGAGTATCTTCCCTCGGTCACATCCTACGACAAACAAAAATCCATCTGCTGCCTAATCAGGAGAAATGGATAATCAATTTATCACACTTTAGGAATCACGATTTGTAATCACCCTGATAGTAAATCAAGGATTTATTTTCTACGTATCCAAAGCACAGGAACACTCAATAATAGTTTCACTGGTATCCTAAGAAAAGGACACTTAAATTCCTTATGAGAACAACACGATTCTCTCCAAGGCAGATAGGGTGTGTATGTATGTGTGCATCTCCATATATTATCTCATAACTATAGGGAAAAGTCCAATTAAAGTTAGTTTTAATTCAAAGCAGAATTCAGCTTAAGAATTCTCTTTTCATTGTATGACAGTCTAGACAAATCAGGTTTCATTGCTCTGATTACACATCTCTGCGGAGAATCAGCATCTGAGATTGGAAGGACTCTGTAAGTCTCTAAGATCAGAATCCCCTCTTCTAACTCTCAGCCACCATCTGTCCTCAACTTGAACACCTCCATTTACAGAGAGCTCTGTAAACAGTGGTTCTCAACATTTGGAATGGTATGTTTGTTTCTGTTTTGATGCTGATGGTCTGGCATGGGGCTACTTGTGGGGGTATTTTTTTTACCCTCCACCTCACTCCCACCCCAACATAATTCTAATTATGCAGGGCTGAGAACTGCTGCTCTCCAGTAGCAAGCACTCTTCCATCCAGGCTGGGCTATTTGTATTCTATGCGAGACAAGGAAAGCAAAGCAAAATTTTCCCTTAGATTCTTCTTAGACCTTTTCCAGTTTAAATACAGGTAAATATCTACAGTGCCAATATAGACAGGTATAAACACTGAAGCAGTTAAATACCAAAGCTACAGTGCCTTAAAGCCTTGTCTGTTTTGTCTACATGGGGGTGACCCCAACCCACAGCCCCCCAAGGTGGGCGAGTGCTCAGCTCCTGCCGGAGCTGCTGGTGGCAGCCGGGCGCTCCCACCCCGCTGTGACCCTGCTCTCAGGACTCAGCTCCCCAGTTCTAATACACAGGGGGCCAATCTCTCCCTTTATTCACTGATCCTCAGTCTGTTCCCTGGGAAAATCTAGAGAAACTCTGTTCTCTTTTCTACAAAAGGGCCTTTGGGATGTAGTTCAATTCAAAGAACTAGAAAATGAATTCACGTGCCGGAAAGTAAATGAGGGTGTGCGCGCTGGTGCTGGGCTATGAGTGGGGGCAGGGGACGGAATCACCGCTGCTGTGAGAGCCTGGCAGGCCACCCAGCCAGAAGGAAGCCGGGGAGGATCCTTTCTTAAGTTAGGTCCCTAAGCAGGCCTAGGGGCAAGGCATGACAGTGAGGGGGAAGCAACTTTCCAAGCACCATCTGCTGGAAGCCTCATTCTGTCAAAAAATAGGGTATTAATAACTTCCTCATTTGCCTTGCAGACAATCTCATATCTCACAAGAGAAGTGTTTTGAGGCTTTTCATTGATGTGGTGATGTGGCTCGAAAGGTGCCCTGGAAAGGCGACCGTGACATCTAGAGGAAATGCTGGGCAGGGTCAGGGCTGAGCTGAGAGGTGGAACAAAGTGGATTCCAACACCGCAGGGGACAGTGAATGCAGCCATGCAGGGCAGGCTCCGAACAGCCCAGCTCTGCTGCAGTCTGGCAAACGACCCATCTGGTGAAGGAGCTGGGCCCGAGGGACAGCTAAAGGGCAGAGGCTGCGAGAGCACTGTGAGCACCAGGAGGCCACACGGACGCCCAGGGGCAGGTTCACTCCTGGGAAGATGATGCTAGTTAATAAGTGACACGGAGGCCTTGGCATGGTCTGCCTATTTTCAAAATATGGGGAAGTAGAGTGTCCAGACATTATAAACGGATACAGCTGACTGATCCCTGACATACAGTTCACTTAAGATATCTTGACAGCACTCAATAAAGAAAGCAGGTAGTCAGATTCGCAGTGGGGAGGAAAAGCAGGCGTCCAGGTCCTGTTGCCAAACTGTCTAAACATCGTCCGAGTGGACCCTGCCCTCCGTTGAAGCAAATCCCGGGAACTGGGCACCTGGGAGTGGCAAGGACTGGGCAGCTTTTCACAGCCACTGACGTGTGCCCGAGAGGGGACAGAACTTTCATCGGGGGAGACAGATCACCATGAGTGCTGTGCGACACAGAGCAGAAAAGCAAGCCTGAGATGAAGTATTTAGTTTGAACAGCATTGTAATCCCTGTCCACACCCTGATGAATATCAGCATCTGACAGAAAATTATTAGGAAAAGCAGCAACAGGAAAATTATTAAGCAAACGTCACTGCAAAAGGACCTTGTTTATACACACACACACACACACACACACACACACACACACACACTTTTTTCTTAAACCAATCAAGTTACCAGTATGGTAATCAGGACCAGCTACATAATTTGTGAGGCCTAGAACAAAAATGACAATGCAGAGACTCTTGTTCAGAAATTAAGATTTTCAAGATGGCAACAGAGCATTACCCCGAGTGCGGGGCCCTGTGTGACTGCAGAGGTCACACACCAATGAAACCGGCCGTGATGGCAGCTCAAGGGATGCTGCAGGCATAGCTCATACTGTAACTTCAGCGAATGCTCTCTGGGAACATAGGCATCTTTAGGAAAAGAATGGAGAGGTGGGGGCAGTTAGGTGTCTGAATTGAGCACTGAGAGTGGCAACCAAAGGGCCAGCACTCACTTGCTAGCAGGCCTGGGCCCCACTGAGTGCTCATCATTGATTCGGATGCCCCCAGAACAATGCCACACATTGCTGAGTTCATGAACAAAAGAGAATGGAAGGCACAGAGGCAGCCTATCACATCTACAAGATTCAAAGGGTCACTAATGATAAGCTGGACTGTGGGGCCATTCAACAAATAGATTTTGACAGAGATAAAAAAGAAGTCTTATCTTAAGTTCAAAACAACACAAACTGTACCTATACAAGATGTAAGAAACCTGCCCTAACAATAATTTGTGTGCAAGAGAGTTGGGGCGGGGCAGGCCAGCAGCTGCCCAGAATGATACCATGGCAAAGGAGGCGCCAGCCCCATCCAACCTCAGGCCAAGCAGGCTGCAGGTGAAGCGCTGTGCTGGGCTGTGGGAGCCACTTCGGGAGGGAAATCCGGCAAATGCACGTGCTTCTGGAAAGTGTGTGTTGCAAATACTGTTGGGGGCCAATTCCCAACCCTACTCCCAGCCCTCCTTCTCTCTTGCCTATCTCCACATGGAGGCTGGAAAATCCATATTCACTTGTTTCTGCACCCTGCCTTGCAGCTGGGGGTAACCAAGTAATATACTTCTGATAAGCTGATGTCTACTGTTAGGCTTCCAGGAAGATGTAGCCCTCCTAATGAAAAGGACAGCCAGCCCAGAGCCTGCCCTACCCTTTTTATCTTGTTGGTTTGGCTATTCAGACCTGGCACAGCTATCTTGCTACAGGATGGCTTAGCATGGCTGAGTGCAGAGACAGAACCTGGCTCCTACTGACCCACAGTCCAGCTTATCACAGAACCACCACAGCAACCCCACACCACCTACCCAGGACCAGTTATACTTGAGAATCGAAACCCTATTTATGCATCAGATCCTCGGTTCCTTGCTGCTGAACAATTTCCAACTTGCTACAGCATGACATGAGGGGATGACTAGAGACTCCTGGCGTGAGCAGACAGGCCACGCTTACCGAGAGCCTAGAGCCAGGATGAGATGAAAATGGATAGTGACGATGCAAAACTCCAGCTGGACTCCGCTCTACCCCAGGGTTTGCAAGCTTCTGCTCAAAGATGGGTACCAAGATTCTGTGGGGGTCTGGGTAGGCAGGGTCACTCCTGGCTTCTTCGTGGGAGGTAGGAGTGGGTATCCTTCCTTTTAGTTAGGTTTTTTTATTTTTGTTTTTACAATTTACAAGACGACAATGTTTCTGAATCCGGTTTCTTTCCCTTCAGTTCCCAAGTTAATCTCACTCTACCAGCCGCACGCCTTGGTATCCTGTGCATGGAAGCCAGAGAGCTGCCATGGTGCCACCTGAGCCATCTCTCTGCAGAGACTCAGCACGACAAAGAGAGCACCAAAGCCAAGCAGGCTAAAGCACCCGCCTCTTCCATTTATTTTCTTTTTTGAGCCACTCAGACTGGAAGTTTTGTTGTTTTAATGGGATTTTGGTGTAAAGATTTAGGTGGACCTTTTGGTGCCAGTGGTCAGTCAGGACAAGAGAAATTCCCAACTGTTGTCAGTTTCAATCCCTTTCTAAAATCTTCATGCAAAAATATGATTACTTTTTTTTCTTTTAAAGAAATGTGATTCTTAAATCCCTCCTGTTTTTAACAAAATCATGCCTCTTCTGATTCAAAATCACAGTAGCACAGACCTTCCATTTTTGCCTAGGCAAGGTTAGAAGAGGAGGAGAAAGGTTGTGGAAGGACTGTGAAGGCCGTCCAAACAGTAAGTGAGCCTAAAAATGTTTGGTGTCGAGACATCAAATCTCCACATGCAGGTACTTACTCTGAAATTTATACAAATAAATGTCGTGTAAAACAATCCCACATTTGCAACATACCCTGAGAATGAGGTGTTTCAGTTCATCGTCTGATAGAAAAGTGGGTTTGTAGTTTGCTTCTGTGTATGGATTGGTGGCACCTTGGGGGGAAGAAAAGAGGAAGAGTTGGTACATTTTATATTCAGATAAATGTCCATTCTACTTCACTGCCTCAAACCTTCTGCATGTGGCCTGGTCCCTACCACCTGGGATTTTCAATTTTATCTTCTTTTTCTGTAACTGAGACAGGCCTAGCTCTGGCTTTGTACAGAATCCTGTAATGCCAAGGAGAATTCCATTGAAAAGAGAACACTGTTGCCCACAGGAGACTTAGCAAGTTTGCTTTTCTCATTATGGGGAAAACCAAGAGATAATAGAAGGAAGTTAAAAATCCGCTTCTAAGAGACAACGCAGCTCGGGAAGCAAAGTGGTAGCAGCTCTCCTGGGAGGGCTCCCTCCTCTCAAGATCTGTATTAAACAGGTTGTCTAGCAGTCCTGCAAATCACCACTCTAAATGTTCTTGGCAAATCATGCGGCCTGCCAGGCCCTAGCAAATATAGTGTAGAAGGCATTTAGTGTGAGTTCCTCTTCATCAGGGGTGAGTTAAATGAGCTTGGCGACCCGGAGAAATGCATCACTTCAGCAAACTCGGCTCTAGCTCCCAGGACTGAAAGGGGGCAAGACTGATGTTTAAAAGGCTGTCAATCTGGCATTTTTCAGAAGAACAATAACAGAGAAAAATGCCAGCAGTAAATGACTCAGAATGTGCAGAACAGTGAAGGAATAAGATGACAGGGATCTATAATGCTCAAAGTCCCACGGGGAAGGAGGTCAACAGGATGTGTCTGTGACTTTCATGTCAACTAACAAGGCACTGTTGGTCCACATCCCCGCTTTTTACTATAACTTGCGATGTGCTACTTTTTCCTTATAATTTAGTAGGAATTAGTTTATAATAATTTAACTCATACCATCTTTGCTAATATGAATTTTTAAATGCCATTCTCCAAGCACAGGATTCAGCATTTATATTTTTGAACGATGATCAAAAGTCAGACAAAAGCAGCTACTTCTTATTTCTGGTAGCTTTGTACAAACATAAAGACACAGTTCTTTTACCACATTGGTCAGAGATCTGACTGAGCGCCCACTTTCCAATTTCCTCCAAAAGTCCAAGATTGGCTATGGAAAATTCCAGGAACAGCATTCACTGAAATGCCTGATACAATTCAAATTTCTCTCGTGGTTTGGATAAGTCACTTCCACTTTTCTGCCTCTGTATTCTCACCCTCCCCACACTCAGAAAAGAAGGAAAACACTGCCTCCCTCACAGAGTCGATCTGGTTCAGGAAAATTCCAGGAAGATGAAAATACCCTCAGTGTTCATTCCTGACAATAAAACGCTGCAAGAACCATCAACCAGTGACTCACTCCTCAAAGGAACCATGATGAATTTTCCCTCTTAACAACTGAAACTGACTTTTCTGTGTCATTGTGTGCTTGTTATAATTGTAAGGGTGGGATCCAGGCGCACGTACATGCGAGATGAGACATCAGTGCTATCCTCTCTAACATGCACGTAGCCCCATTATGTGCACATACAGAAACGTGCAAAGAACATAGCTTATATGCTCTGATGATGCGTGACTGCAAAACTGCATCTCGATACCCATATAAGCACATAATCACTTCATCTGGCATCACGGCTATTGCTGAAAAGGACAGGCAGATTTCTCAAGGCTACATATTTGCAAGTAATAAACATTTGCCTTAGGGACTCAGGAACATTCTAGACAGGGGTGGCAACATTTGTGGGCAAAGATATAAAGGACTGTAAAGCCTAGGTCTCACCTCTTAATGTTTTCATGTGCTGAACAGCCATCCTTAGTACGGTAAGTTTATCTAATTTCCTGGACATAGCGTTGCACGTTGGTACCAAAGAAGCCAATTCGTCAATAAAACTGTTCATTTTATCCCGACGCCGCTTTTCAATCTGACTGTGAGCTTCCCTGAACAACAATATGAAAAACAATTTCTTATAAAATGTAACCAAGCATCAAGGAAAATGACAAAAATAAATGAGTTGTAACTGTTTTATTCATCTGACAAGGCAAATTCGGAATTTGCAGAATGTCTCAAATTAGACTTTTCTACTAAAGTCACCAAGAAAATGGTCTCACTGACAGGTATTAGTTTTTTTATGCTTATCTCATCTTTAGAATTAAGGAGAAAAATTTCAAACTCATTGACTGAGGCACCCCATAATGAACACCGCTTTCCTTGGACTACCCAGAACCCCACTGAGATGCAGCAGATGTGACATCTGTTTTCAAGAGCTTCCTCCGAGGCATGTCGCTCTCCTCCCTCCCAGGAGTGGCCACCTGCTGAGGCAGGGTGACCCTTGCCTGCAGTTCTCTCCCTAACTGATCTGCACCTGCCATTGGGGCGGTCCTCCTGAGGAGGTGCAGCAACATCGGAAATGCATTTTGCTGCAGCTTCTCTAGATACAGAGCCATGGGCCTCCCGCAAAGGCTGGTCTGTGCGGGAAAGGGTAGAATTCTTAGGTCAGCCAATTTCTGCAGCCCCCTGCATCTGTGTGCCATGACACAGCCTCAGATGGTCCTGGTACTAATGGCAGAAGAGCCTGAGGACACATGGGAAGGGGTCAGCAAGTGCGGTTGGAGGCAGAGTCTACTTGAGGGAGCTGGGCGTGCCCCGCATGTGGCTTTTATTGCAACTTGCAGTGCAACAGGGGCCCCTTGCAGAGGCAAGACACAGCCCAGGAATCGAGTCACAGAGCCGTATCTCCTCTGAAGGTCCCTCAAGTCAGGAAGGTGTAAACTGCTGAAGACTGGGGGAACCTTGAGTCTTGATTGATTTTCTGCTACCTCCAAAGTCCCCTTCAGGTTAAGTGTGCTTAGACAGCAGACAGTAAAGACCAGCTCAGCCTAGAGAGAGTGGAGGGCGGAAGGCCACATCAAGCCAAGGCCCATGACCTGTCCCTGGTTCTCTAAGGATGGGGACGTGACAGTGCCTGAAAGGACTCTTAGACAGACGGGACCAAACACACAGAGCCTTCTCAGCTGCCCTCTAAGCAACCAGAACCAGGACAGTTTATAGCCAAAAGGAGGGCCCAAGCTTACCTTGCATTTTTGATCCTTCCTTGGTGCTCTGTGTATTCTAACCTGGAAAAGAAAAAGCAAAAGATAAAAACATAATTCCCTGGAGAGGAATGGCCAAGTTATACACTGCTGTTTTCTTCCAGCCCGATCCCTGTCATCTCTCTACAGACACACGTGGGGACTAAGGGATGGAGGGAGACAGTCTGAGCCCACAGCTCACGGCCTCCTGGCTCATCTCCAATTGAGGACACGGGTGGAACCTGCCCCACATAATAGATTGTGAAATCGTGCAAAGAAAATGCCTATAAGGATGCTGAAGTTCAAATTACTAGGTTCATGGTACCTTCCATGAGGGTCATCTTTGTCTGTGTCCATGCTTTCTCTGAAAAAACAAGAGAGAATGTGACTGTATATTAATACACACAGAACAGCCTCTTACCGTAAGACAGAAGGTGCTCATTTATCCAGAAACCAAACAATTAGAAAGCTCAAATGGTCACAGTATCGATTAATGATGTATAATAAATAGTAAAACAAACAAAACTAATTAATTTGAACCTACTATAAAACCTACATTGGCTTTCAGATTATCAAACAAAAGTTATAGATAGTCTCAATAGAGAGGGTGTGTTAATATATATTTTATCACATTTCAATTGTTTGAAAATTGGGAATACATAGTGTTTATGAAAATGCTTAGTTAACCACAGTATCCAAAAATCTATAACACCTCATTCCCCCATCATTCTGGATAAATGAAGCTTATTCCATTTGCAAAACATATGAAGCATCAAAGATACCTGTGCCTATATATCTATTTGGTGGGGAGGGGGGTGAAGTGAGGAGGGGGTAATTAAAGTACCAATAAAGAAGTACTGAGCAGAGCCCCAGGCAGTTCTGGAAGGCACTGCTACCGACGTGCTGCTTACCAGCTAGCTGGGAACCCCTAGGCTTGAGGAATTGGGATGGGGAGGGGAGTAGAGGGGCTGAGGGCCACAGAGGGTCCTTGGGTCACACAGGGTCTGCCTCCCTTTCACATCCAAGTGTCATGACATCTTGTGATTCAGTAGAAAACAGATTGAAATGCCCAGAGGAAGGGGTTCCAAATCCCCTCGGGGTCAGCTCACATCCTTTTCCAACCCATAAATCTATCAGGAGGGCACTGACAGCCACCTTTATCTCATAAGAAAGGAGAGATCATGGCCCTTTGAACAATGTAACCTCAAGGGCAGAACAACTGTTTCTAGGAGCACTGGACCACATCTCAGGCTTTCCAGAACGGTATTCCCAACTCGGTGCCCTTGGTTTCCTTGCAGGCAGAGGGTTTCTCTAGCTAGTCCTCAAGTTCAGAGGAAATCACCATGCCGCGTGGGAAAACAAAAACTCCCCCCTCCTCTTTTGTCTAGAATTGTACCTGCTCCTTGAGGCCAGGTGATCATCTCAGGAGAGGCAAAGTTCACCTGGCAGTCACATATGACTTCAGTACATTAATGTGACAGGGAAAGGGAGTATGGTTGCTTCGTTAATCCAGTCCCCATGAATTTCAGACTTGCAAAGTGGGGTGCACGAGGGAAAACTGAAGGGCCTTGGGGGGTGACTAGGCTGGAAACCACCAACCTAGACAACAGAGGTCTCAGAGCACATACGCAGCTCCATCAACACTCGCCTAAGACAGAGGGTTCACAGAAAACATCTCGTGGTCTCTCTGCGGGGCAGTCCTGCTACGGAAGAACACCCTGGCGGCCCTCACACCCACTCTCCAGCCCCTGGGCGTTGGCTCTCTTAATTATCTGGGATAACTTACATATTAATCATAGCATCTCCTAGTGGGCATCTGACCTCCAGCCATTGTGCTCCCCAAATTCGACCTGTGAACTTCAGCAGAAAGGACATCTGCTGTAGGGGGATACCTCCTTGGAGATTTTCCCTCATTAAACAAAAGAAAACCTCTTACACGGACATTTGAGTAAGATTTCAAGCCGTTTGCCTCAGCAAAACAAAATGTGCCTTTGAATATTCTACATTGCCTTATTCCCTAGGTGTTTGTATGTATAGAGAAGAGTTGACTCTAAGTGCGAAAATTTACTGACTCAAAAGATAAGTCATCAAGTCTAAAAAGAAACAAAAATACTATTTAATATAGCAGATTCATACTAATTTCAATAATGTTTAAGGACATATCAATGTTCTTAAATTGTTTTCAGAGTGGACCTCTGCTCATTCCGCAGACATTCATTAAGCACCAGATACTGTCTTCCTCAGAGGCCTCAGGCAAAGCTTTCTTTGAAACCCCTGAGACATCCATAGACTTAGTTCCTCTTGCTCAAAGGAGCAAAGGAACAGGAAGAAAGGGGTAAAAGAAGGAACTTGGCCTTAAGGCTGTTCTTTTTCCTTTGCCTGGAACAGTCTGGGGATGGGAGGGGGAGTAAATACCTCCAGCTTGCAAGCCCAGGGAAGAGAAGACAAAACCAACTGTGCAGCCACCTACAGTCGGGCCTCTTACTCCCATCCCTTCTTCCAGGAAAGACAGTAGCTGGCCCCTAGATGTTCCGTGCCCGCAAACTGACACCAAGTGTAACGAGAGCAAGACAGACCCCACAGGGCTTACTGGTAGTCAGTGGAGCTGCCCTTCCGCTTGCGGTTGCAATCCACACCGCTGGTGCCGAGGGAGCTGGACAGCAGGTCGGTGGGGCCCGAGGACATGAAATCACTGATGGTTGAAGAAATGTCCATTCTCTGGTCTGCCATTGGATGCTCTGGAATCGTTACAAGGGGACACAGAGGCGTGCTCATTCCAATGTGCTCTTTGAAACCGGTGGAGAACCCAAGGTGGCATGATGGAGGGACTCAGGGCTGGTTTACAGCCACATCTCTTTTTTTTCCTCTTTTTTCATTTTTTAAAAAATTTTTTATACAAAGGGGTGAGGGGTTGTGAGGAGGCGTGCTCAGTTGCTTTCTGTCTTTTGAGACAGAGTCTCACTCTGTCGCCCTAGGTAGAGCGCAGTGGTGTCATTATAGCTCACAGCAACCTCAAACTCCTGGGCTCAAGTGATCCTCCTGCCTCAGCCTCCCGAGTAGCCGGGACTATAGGCACCTCCCACCACGCCTGGCTAATTTTTTCTATTTTTGGTAGAGACAGGGTTTCCCTTTTGCTCAGGGTGGTCTGGAACTCCTGACCTCGGGCGATCCTCCCGCCTCGGCCTCCCAGAGTGCTGGGATCGGAGGCGTGAGCCACCGCGCCCGGCCCACAGCCACATCTCTTACCCGCCGACCTGAACAGGCACGCAGCAGAACAGAAAGAGCGTCATACTTATTTTAAGAGTTTCTGTAAGTAATTTGGGCCCCACCAGCTCATTTTTCTGGTGGAGACACAAAAGCCCAGAGAAGCTCAGTGGCTTCTCCTAGGTCCCCGTGCTACGGTGTGGAAGCCCTAAACCAGAACCGGAGGCTCTAAGAGTTAGAACCCTGCGCTGTTCCCCCTGAGGAGACCAGATATTCTCTGACAGTCCTAATTTTACTTTTTCTTATCAATATATATATGATCAATGGAATAAAGAAACGTGACCTGCTTGTTATCTCTGTACTTCTGTTTCGACTTTTGTACAAGCTGTAGAAGAGCAGAAAATGTCCTTTCTTACACTTCAAGTCCTACTTGGGAGTCAGGAAAATATGGTCTCTCTCTATCACCGGCCCAGGCCAAGTCCCTTGTTTCCCCCCACTGTCCTTTTGTACCCAGCATCCTGTGTCAGGAAAACCTTGCATAGTGAAACGAAGACATTGTGAACAAATTTGGGAAACATATTGAAATTTTAAAAGCAGTAAGTAAATTGGCACCAAAAAAGAAGCTGGCAAATACCTTGCAACTCCAAACCCAGCTGAAGAGGTTGTGCCTGCTGCAGTCAGGGGTCTGAGGTCTATGCAATAGGACTGGAGCTGTCACTCCTTCCCTCTGGGCCCAAGTTCCCTCATCTGCAAAACAAGAGGGTAGGTGTGAGCTACTGTTTTCCACTATATCACTGTTATGCCAATAGATTAGTGAACGGGTACCCGCCCTCCTTGGGTGTGTGCCAATTTTTCACTTTTACCAGCATTGCTGCAGGGAACGTCTTTGCGCATATGTCTCCTTGCATGTGAGCTATTATCTCTTAGAATAAATTCCTAAAGTGGGCCTGCCAGGGCAAAGGGGACACGCATTGTACATTCTGGAACATACTGCAGCACTGCTCCAGAAAAGCTCCCATAATTTCTAACCCCAACAAGAGCTCCTGCCAATCTGAGAGGGGGAAAAAAAAACCTCCTTGCTTTTACTTGCATTTTCTAATTATTACTGACGGTGCTCCTGTGTTTACAGGCATTACTCTGTCTTCCCTCTCGTCTCCTCATGTTCTGTTTTTCTACTGCAGGGGCCTCCTGCCCTGCACTCGCCTGTGTACTGGGACGTGGCTGCAGGGGCCTTCAGCGCTCTCCGGCAACCCCCACTCCCCACTTACTCCCCCACTCTGCTGCGAAGGACTCCGTACCCCATACCCTCTCCTCGAACCTCCAACACCTGCAGTCCTCACCCCCTATTTGGCTGAGCGGGGGCTGCCCGCGGCGCCAGCCTCCCTAGGATGCTCCGCGGGAGGATTCCCCGGCCCCAGCTCCCGCCTGGCCGCCACCTCCCTCCCTACTCGACACCGTCGCTGCAGGGCCCCCCACTCCCACCCATTCCTGCATCACCCACATTCCCCAAGCTACTGAATCATTCCCATTTGGATAAAAACATCAGTTATATAACTGCCATCTTGGGAAAAATAAACTTTTTGGAACACCATCCTCCCCCAGCTACTGTCCCATTTCTCTGTCTCCACCTCTTTTCCTCGCATCCTCCATAAGGCAACTCACATCAGGCATTTGTCCCCATCATTCCTGTAAAACAGCCCTTGCTGTGTGCACCAGTGGCCTCCCCAGGCAAGACACAATGGCCAGTTCTCCACACCCTCCCTCCGTCACCCAGCAGCACCCAGAGAGCTGACCTCGCTCTCCCTGTTGTCTCACTTTCTCAGGGGGCTCCTTCTGCTTCGGTGGCCCCTCCTTTTTGCTCTTTAGCTGGCTCCTCCTTGCCTCCCTCACCTCTAAATGAGGGTCCCTTGGATGAGTGGGACCTCTTCCCTGTCCATACTCTCTCTAGTGTCATTGCTTCAACTGCTGCCTACACTATGACAATCCCAGATTTCTATCCCCAGCCTGGATGTCTCCCCGAAGGACAGATTTGTGTAACCAACCACCCCCTGACATCTCCGTCTGAGTACACAACAGAGACCTCACACTGAAACATCCACAACCAAGCCCAGCCCCAATGGCATTCCCATGGCAGTCAGTGGTACTTCAGTGCCAGGAGTCACCCTGCCTCCTCTCCTTCCCAGCCTGCATCCGATCCATCAGCAAAACCTACCAGGTCTACATTCAAAACCCAGCAAGTTCTATCAGCTTGACATTTCACCCCTTGTCTCTTTTTCTCTTTGTATTTCTGCTCAAATGTCATTTCATCAATGAAGCTCCTTGAATATTTGTATAACACAAACCCTGCCAACCCTCCCTAACCAAGCCCCCTGCTTGTTCTTTCCACAGCCCTCATCAAAACGTGATCTATAATAATCTACTTTTTTTACTGGCTGTCCTCCCCATTAGGCCATAAGCACCAGGAGAGCAGGGATATTATTTGCTGCTGTGTCCTTACTGCCTAGAACACTTCCCAGCACATAGTAAGTGCTCAATAAGTAGACATCGAATGAATTAATAAACAAATCTGTATATTAATTCTTTCTTCATCATAGATGTTATAAATACTATTTTTTTCCTTTTTGCCTTTTAACTTTGTTTATGGTGTTTATATGCGGTACTAAAAGTGACACGTTTTAAAACGCCTTTTCTCAGCCGGGCACGGTGGCCCGTGCCTGTAATCCTAGCACTCTGGGAGGCCGAAGCGGGTGGATCGCTCGAGGTCAGGAGTTCGAGACCAGCCTGAGCAAGAGTGAGACCTCGTCTCTACTAAAAATAGAAAGAAATTATCTGGCCAACTAAAAATATATATAGAAAAAGTTAGCCAGGCATGGTGGCACATACCTGTAATCCCAGCTACTCGGGAGGCTGAGGCAGTAGGATCCCTTAAGCCCAGGAGTCTGAGGTTGCTGTGAGCTAGGCTGACGCCACGGCACTCACTCTAGCCTGGGCAACAAAGCGAGACTGTCTCAAAAAAAAAAAAAAAAAAAAACGCCTTTTCTCAGTCTCAAAAATAAAACAAAAACACGCCTTTTCTCACCTTATATAATATTCTCCTTTTTGCTAATATTTTTATAATTTTACTTAGCACTTTAATCCATTTGAAAATTATTTTGGTATACTACCTAAGCTTAGGACTTTCTTATTTCCCTCTAACAGACAGATAACTTTTTCTAACACCACTTACTAGCTCATACATCCTGTTACCACTAATCTAAAATACCACCTTTACTGACTTACCCCTATTTCCGGACTTCCCATTCTGTTGCTTGAGTCTGGTTATTTTCATTCTAGTACTATACTTACTGTTTTTAGGATTGTGACTTTAGAACACATTTTAATTGCTAGTAGAGCAATCCTTTTGCTGCTCTGTATTTTCAGAAATTTCCTGGCTATGATCTCTGATTTATCCTTCCAGAAGCATTTTATGATTATTTAATCAAAGTCCCAATTGGGTGGCTGCCATTGTTGTTGTTATCCTATTACTAACAGTTGGAGAAACGGGGCCAAAAATGAGTTCAGAGCCCCTCCCTCAGGGTCCTGGTGACTTTCAGAGCCCTGGCCCTCCTGGGCCACACACCAGACAGGGGGCGCCACTGGAATCCACCACCCCCCTTTCTGATCAGCCAAACAACTGCATGAGGTGGAATATTCCAAGTTTCAGAATTCCTGGAAGAAACCATACTTCCTAAAGGAAGTACTGTCATGTGAGCTACCAATAATCATCAGTTGCCAGGGGGCGAGGGTGGGGGGATTTAGTTGTTACCTGAAGTTACAGTTCTTATACCTCAGATCCAGCTTGGGAGGAGCAAAGGGCCTCTGGACTTGCTGGTCACCTCAAAGCGATTTTCATGTTTTGTAATTTCCTTTTAGGCAGTCAACTTCTTCCAAAAACCTACAATGGGGACCACAAGAAAAGAAAACCCAGACAGGTCACTTTGGGGTAAGAAAATTTAAAAGTCTCTTATTAGCTGAGGGAGATGAAGGCGCTAGTTCATGACTCCTAATCACAGGGAGTAAGGTGGGGTGGGCTCACAGTCCCACCCAAGGCCACGTCCCATCTCCACTCACCACCCCTAGCCACTTGGTCACCTTTCAGCTCCCTGTTAAAGCTACACTGCAAATGCATGAATAGGGCAGGAGATATTTTCTGTGAAAAACAATGCCTTCCGAGTTACTAAAAATGGATGCTTGGAGAAGGAAGGTAATTGTGTTTTTTATGTCTCCTTCTGGGTCAAGTAATAATAGTGAACACTTGCTGAGTGTTACTGTATGTCAGGCACGACCCTTAGTGTTTTACCTGGATGAACTCATTTAAACCTGAAAACAACTCTATGAGGTAGATATTATTGTTTTCTCCATTTTATAGAAGAGGAGATCGAGCCACAGAGAGGTGAAGAAACTAGCCAACGTCACACAGCTAGAGGGTGGCAGGCCTCCAGACGCTGCACTCACTGCTAACGACACCACTCAACTTGCTCTCAGGTGACGGTGGCTGCCTGAAGCTAGACAACCAGGAAGAATGGAAAACCACAGAGAGCGAGTCTCCAGAAAACATTAAGCCAAACATAACACCAGCAGGGCCAGCACCTGAAACTAATGGCTGGGCGCAGCTGAGATGTCTAAAGCAAATGCCGGTGACCTCAAGTACACCTGGACACACATGAGCTGAGAGAGAAACACATTCTGAAAAGGGGCTCACGTCAGCACAGTGGCAGTGCTGTCCCCACCCCATGTCTTACTGACAGGACCCAGGTGTCTCCTCTCTGCCCTTTTGACACTTGTGGCTTCTGGCATCTGGCAGGAGCAGGCTCTGAAAGGAAGAAAAGGACCTCCCCCTCCTCCCAATCCATCCCCGCTCTGCTTTGGGGTGGCAAGACTACAATTTTACATGGGGGTTTCCTGACCTTTCCGAAGCAAAAATTCTGGCATTTCACATTTGGCAGAACGTATCTCTGCCTTGATCATGACAAGGGCCTTCCAGTGCATAGCCATGAACAGAACTGCTTTTGTCCTCCCAACGTCTTCCTCTTTGCAGTCTGATTCAGAAACCCTCACTGTCTGACCCTGCTAACCCCCAGCTGGGCATGTGCAAATACTGTGACCAGGAATTTTGGCTTCCAGTCCCCAAGCCTCAGTGGGTAAGGCCGCAGCAAATGGAGGCCAAGTCCCCGGGCTTACTATACATAATTCCATCTAAATCTGATTCCCTGTTTAGGTCACACGCTATCCTCCCAGGCCCCAAATTAGCAACCAGGAATCCACCCTAGGCTTCCTTCCTCTCTCCCTCCCACAGCCCACAGCCCCCACACAGCCCTCTGAGGGATGGGCCCAGCCACTTCCCTCCGCCTCCTTGTCACTGCCTGTGTTCAGGCTGCTGTCCTCCCCACTTTGGTGGGACACAGGACACCCCCTTGCTCAGGACACTTCAAGCCTGCCAGACAGAACCTGAAACTCCCCAGCAGGAAACATCAGGCCTCACTTAGTCTCCAGCCCGACCCTCCCATCGCTGCCCAAAGCTCCAGCCAGACTGAAGTTGCCAGGAGCACCCTGCCTCTGCTGGGCCCGTGTTTGCAGGTGTGGCTCCCTTCACCCACCCTGTCACCTAGTGAACTCCCACTTTCCTTTCTTGTGCCCTCAGGCACCACCGCCTAGAGAAGCCTTCAGAGCTGCATCCTGCCCCCCTGGCTCTGCCCACGAGCCGCTCCTGCCTGGCTGCCCGCAGGCCCCGTGGCCGTTCTCTGCCCGCACACCTGCCTCCCCCACCTAACGTGGGCATCGGCAGGCAGGCCCTTGCTTACTGGTGTCCCCAGTGCCACGCCTCACTCCAGGTGGCACTCAAAAAATGCTACATAAATGAACAAGTTCATATTCTTTCTCAGACCCTGACTTCCCTGAAGTTTAGATGAAGTTTCTAAGTCTCAAGTACTACACTCCATATGAAATTTTTTATTTTAATCAATTTTTCCAATACTCAAATTTATTTTATAGAAATAAAAATAGATGCTAATATAGATTTTGGCACCATCGTTGGCAAAACAAAAATCAGAAGGCCTTTCTTACACGCTTAGACAAGGTAAGGAAGATGAACCAGCCATGACACTTAACACTAGCTTTGGAAAACTGCTTTTTCCCCCAAGAAGATATTCTTAGATGTAAGAACAATAAATAAAACAACAAAAGAAAAAGGAGTAAGAAGCCCCTCTTTCTGAGCTGTTTGCAAAGGGGATGTCGGCCAAGGAAGGGGCTCCAAGAGACCGCAGGCACGCTGAGAGGCTCTCTTGCTGAGGCTGGACTCGCAGGGCCGCCCTGGTGCAGCCGTCCAAGCGGTGCACGGAGAGAGGCTCTTGCGACGGCCTGGCCTGGGGTCCTGGGGTCAGGGCAGCAGGTGTCCCCACTTTTGAGCTCCAGATTCCCAAAGGTGGGAGGGAGGTTTGCTGGACCGCCAGAGAAAGCAGGGCATGAAGGGGCTTGTGCAGGATGCCTGGGAAGAACCCTCCATCCCACCTCGGGGCACAGGGAAAAGGAAGTCAGGGGCTCCTCACAAAGGAGCAAGGAGGCCAGAAGGGGAGTCACAGCACAGGCTGCGCCTGCAAAGAGATGCCTCAGCAGCTGAGAAGGGCAAGGGCGAGGGTGTCACTGTGCAGCACCAACAGAGACTCGGCTGCTCCTCTGAGCAGAGTGGGGTGAGGCGGAACGCCGCCCCGTAAGAAACACACCCCGCCATCTACAGGAAGACCACCGCACCAAGACCCCCAGCCCAGAGCAGGCGTCTCTCTCCTTTCCGTTGTCCCTGCTCCAGCACCCCGGGATGCTACACGGAGAGAAGCAGAGCCTGGCAGGTGTATTAAGGTTCAGACTCCGAGCTGCCTCTCCCAGCAGGAAGGTTCTGCACTGCCATCCTGGTGGCAGGCCTGGCCATGCGACTGGCCCTGACTGATGAATGTGAGCAGAAGTGACAGCCACGACTCTCAAACAGAACCTTCAGCTTGTGTTCCTTTGTCTGTACCCAAGACCAGCAACTTCCTGGAGAGAGGCCCCTCATTTAGCCAAGGCCCTGGAAGGATAGGAGCACAAGGAGAAATAAACCTTTGCTATTGCAAGGCCCTGAGATGTTGAGGTTGTTTATTACTAGGGTGACCAACTCTTCTGTTTGCCCAGGACCTTCCCATTTTAGCACTGAAAGTCCTGCATCCCAGGAAACCTCTCTGTCCCAGACAAATTCAGATGGTTGGTCATCTAGTTCCCACTGTTGTATAACTCATCCTAAGCTGACACAGGCAGGATGGAGGAAATAAAGACTAGAATCTTAGAGTCACAGATCAAGCCTGACTCAGGAGGAGGGAGAGGGAACAATGGCATTTCCAATGGATGAGTTTACTCTTCACAATAACCTTCACAATATCCATTCATTGTCATCATGATCTCAGTTTTCCAGGTGAGGAACCAAGGATTGAAGAGGCAAAGTTATCTTGCTCAGAATGGCACAGCTAGCAAGTGGGGATGAAGCCCAGGTGTGTCTGGCTTTACTGCTGGTGCTTCTAACTACCACACTGCTGCCAATTCTGCCTCCAAAAACCACTCCCAAAAGCAAAACACTGAGACAAAAGTAAAACAAACAAACAAGCTCCTGGGGAAAGATTGAGGGGAAATTATAAGACAAAATCCTGGCTCAGGAAAGCTACAGGAACTGAGCAAACATGTTTTCTCTGAGCTTCCTGGCAGCCAGTGCAGAAAGGGAAATGCTCAGTCCCCACTGTGAAGACCAGGAAGCATATCAATTAATTGATATGACAGTGCTGAGCAAGGAGAGGTATCTGTTGGGAGCTTCTCTCTGTGTGACCTGAGTAATGCTGTGCTGAATGACTCTGGGGAAACAGCTTTGTAAAAGAACAGTCTCTTTTTAAAATGGGACCCCAGTGAAGGCCTGCCTCTTCCCTTTCTCCACAATGTCACCCCCAATGTTACAGCTGGATGGAGTTCTGTTAAGACACTGTCACTCAGGTAGCAGCTTTCAATGATAACAGGGCACGGCTAAGGAAAATATGGACAGTAGTGAAGCAGCATCCTTGACTATCCTGTCTGGTAGCTGCATGCTTACTGATTACTCCACAAATCCCCCAACTCCCTAGTAGGGGCCCCGTGTTGCCACCTCTGCACTCCCACAACCTGCGTGGAGCTGGCCCTGCCTGTGGCTCCAAAAGTGCCACTTTCCTTCCCTTCCCAAGAGCCTGTGCAGATGGCCCCAAGCCCCATTCTCCACTACGTGGTGCTTGCCTCCATGTCTGCTGAGGGAATGAATGTCGAGTTGCTCTGGTCTGTTCAGATGGTGCTGGCCGTGGAGGGCCAAGGGGGACTTAAAGCAGGGTCACTCCGACAGCCTGTAGGGAGTCTAGTTGTCTTGCTTTGCAATCGATGGATTTAAAGAACCTTTACTAGGTGAGCCCAGATGCCCTCCACCTATAGCAACAGGTGTTTGCACCAAGATCATTCAACAAGCACTTCTCTAGCTCCTAGCTGAAGCCATAATGGGGGCACAGAGAGAAATCAGCAGTCCTTACATTAAAGATGCCCTCGATCTGGTTGGAGAGACAAGTGTTTTTAAAAACACACGACAGCGTGACCAATGCAACAGGCAGGGCCACGCTTACAGTTGTGCAAGCAGTGCCCTGCCCCACTCCAGGAGGTGCCTGCGTGTTTGTAAGTGGCAGAGATTTGTTGAGCCATGATGACGAATTTCCAGCAGGTGGCAGCCAAGTGTCTTGAGGAAGGAGTGCTTTCTTTCTAGCTGTGGGGCATAAATAAGGCACATGAGCGGAACAGAGAAGAAAATGACGAGCTTACTGGGGGTGTGGGTGATGGAAGGAGAAGGGACCAGGAAGTAGGTGAGACCTGAATTGGGTGTTGCCAGGTGTTTGCCGGGTGGCCAGGCAGTATGTGCAGAGGCACTTCAGCCTGAAAGGTGGGGGTCGTCAGGGCTAGAACTCATGTACGTAGAGGTGCTCAGGGATCCTGAAATCAAACATAAACCACAGAGATTGCATTTGGAGCTATGGGACTTTAACGGTCAGTCGGAAGGATCTCACAGGAGAGAGGATTTGTGAATCTGGGGCACTGTGTGAGCCAAAACAAGGCCAGCCTGTGTGGAAGACACCCCAGTATTGCTGCTGGAGGAGAGTCCACAGAATTCCAGTCTCAGACAGCCACTGAGGGTCGGTAGAGGGGCTCAGAGGTCTGGTTAAGAGGCACAAAACAGGCCTAGCCCGTAAGCTCCCCTGGGGCGTGCACCCAGCCCAGCGCAGGCACTTAGTAAGGGATGTCCTTCACCCTGTGCCAAGCCTGTCACTGAGGCATAGGAATGAGAACAGGCTACTGCCCGGCTGGGCATCCTGGGAGGACTCCTGGTCCCGGAGATGGATGTATAGACTCCCGATGAGCCGGGTTTGGGAACTGGCCTAACTCCAACTGACAGCTGAGCAGCTGCTCAGATTGAGGTGGACCATGATGTGGAGACAGAGCCAACAGAATGGGGACAACTGAAGCGTCTGAGTGGGCACAAAGATCAAGGAGATTACTCTTTTAACAGGTTTGATAAAAAAGACTGCAGAATGACTTAGACTCTCAGGAATCACCAATTCCCCTTAAAATATTCATGAACCATCTGAAAAGGGAACTGATACTACTTAGTGCTTTTAATGTTCTAGAACCTTCATTAAGTAGTGGTTAAGAGCATGCTCTCTGACAGGACACGGTGGTCAGATTTCACACCCTGCCCCACCGTGCATTAGTGCCTGGGTTCCACTCTTAGGCCAGCGGATCCCACCTGTGCGACACTGGGCACAACACTTGGTCTCTGTGTGTCGTGGTCTCCTGACCTGTAGGATGGGGGTGATAACACTACCTGCCTTGGAGTCGTGGTGAGGATCAAAGGAGATAAATACTCAGAATGGCATCTGGCACATAATAAGGTCTCTGTAACTGTTAACTATTATTATTTTCTCATTAACCATCTCAACGGCCTTATAAGATGGCTAATGCTTCCACTCCCATTTTACAGATAAGGAAACTAAGTTACCCTAAGAGGGTACGCAGCTTGATCGAGGCCAGTGACTTTGTAGGAAGGCAGATTTAATCCCAGTTCAGTCCTATATAAAGCCCACACTCTTTCCACTATACAGCAAGGCCTCCGTGCAAAACAGGAAATAGGCACACTCCAGAGTATGCAGCGATTTATAAATTCTCCAAACCAGCACTTCCCAAACTTCTGCCAGGGAACACTAATCCCATGGATTTTAATGATGTTATGTGGAGGTAAAAATCAGAGGCCAAATAAGTATGCGGAATGCTGGGTTCAATAGTCGGGCAAGTTTTCCTTCTGAGGGGCTTCTTGGACCTTTAAACATGCCCTTGTGAGGTGCGAAGATCTGTCCAGGGCAGTGGAGCCTCCAATCCCCCAAGTGTACGCATCCGCACACCATTTCCCATCTAGCATCTAGGAGCCAAGGGTTTCATGGGGCCCACTATGGGAACCCTGCTCTACAAAACCACATGGGACCAAAAATTCCCCTCCCCCGAAACCCTGCCTCCCCACCCCTGCCAATTTCCTTACCAGAAGGTACATATTATTTCCCAGCCTCTTGGCTTCTCTGAAAGCAGCCCAAGCTCTGAGGTTCCTGTTCCACTTTTTCTCACTGTTGGTCTGGGCCACTTCCTCTGCCCAGTGCCTGCTCCCTGGCCTGGCACTGCCCTCTGCCCCTTGTGCATACTGCCATGTTCAGCCCACTCCCTGCCCCAGAGCCAGGACTCTTCTCCAAGGGTTCCCCTCCCAGGTTTGTTTATGCTACCCAGAGGTCAACAGTTAGATCTGAAGTTACAAAGAGAGCTCCCAGGTGCTGCCTCTCAAGCAGGGGCCAGGCCTTGTTATCCCCTGCACCCCAGCACCTAGTACTCAGCCTCTGGGGGCAGGGAGAGGGGCGGACGTATGCCCTGTACCTGCCATATTGCTGCCTCGGCTCTGGGGAGCAGCTCATGAGAGCAAAGCCTCTTCCCGACCCTTGGCCTCAACATGCCCCTTCCTGCAAAGAGGGCACAGGGGACAACCTCTCTCAACACCCTGAAGGATCAAGAGTCACACCCAAAGACCAGCTAACTGAAAACACACCAGCCTCACTCCTGTTTTCTTTCTATTGTTTTGTGCTGGTTTGCTTTTGTTTGTAAATGCTACAGAGTAAGAGAAGAGAGCCCTGGTCATAAAGACTCAGGGGAAGAACACTCTTTGTACCAAAAACTTACTGCCTGAAGTTAGAGAAAATTCTGGAAAACATCTGGATCTTGTTCTAAAGGAAACAAAAGAATGCACCGCTGTTATATGGTGGCAAAAGGTGAGGTGCTGGCGTGAGGGAGAGCAACGTCAGGAGGGTGCCTGAAAGGTGCTTTGAGTTTGGGCTCAGGAGTTTGGGGCTGCTCTGACAAAGACAGGCGGGGACAGGTACCAGCGGGTGGGCCCAGGGAGGGCTAAGACTCAGAGAAGAAAAGTCATGTATCTTCTCTGAGAATGAGGGGAAAACGAGAAGAATATTTAATAGCAGGGAAAAGGGGTATTATGGGATCTTGGCTGGAGTGGCCTGTACCTTTCACCTCAGTAAAGAACAAGGCCAACTACAGAGTGGGGGGTGGGCCCTGAGACAGGGGGAAGGGTGCTGGGTGGGGGGCGCATGCTGCAGAGCAGAGGCTTATCCAGAGCAGGCCAATCAGGTGTGTGGCCTTCCTGGCACCCCAGGAAGCAGAAGCAGAGGGAGAGGTCGAGGGTTCTCCCCCAGGTACTGGACCGGCAGGGGGTGTGGACAAAAGAGTGAGAGGATTCTGGGTGCCCAAGGAGAAGTGGGACAGGGTGGTGGTCATAGCAGGGTCTCTTGAGTTCCAAGCCCATCTCTGCCAGTCAATGGCTGCATGTCTTGGTGACCTTTAGGAGCCGCGGTTTCCTCATCTATAAAAGGGGGGATTCCATCTCACTGGTTGTTGTGCAGACTGAGTGAGCATAATGCAAGAAAGTACTTAGCGTGCTTAGCTAAGCCAGCTGCGGTCCTGGACATGGGTGACCTCCTGCGGGCTGAAAGGGGAGGGGTAGAAGGCTGTGGGAAAGGAGATGTCAGAAGCAGCAAACTCAGACTGAAACCTCAGGGTGCAGGTGCTCAGAGATGGTGACAGCGGGGGTAGCAAGGGGACGTGAAGGAACTTGAAGCCAGAGATCCAGGACAGTGGCCCCTAAGGTCACTGGGGAGGTGGGAATGCAGCCGAGAGAGCAGGATTTTGCAGCGGGAAGCATAGAGAACTCGTAAGAATTTGAAAAGTGAATAGAATTTTAAGAATCCAACTCCTTCATCTTCCTAAAATACAGAGAGACACCCCCTTCTGTGGAAAGCTGGGACCAGGTAGTGGGAAAGTCAGTCAGTGGGTGATGATAACAGAATGTTAGAGTTGCTCAGGGAGATGAAAGTGTTTTCCCCACAGAGAGGGAGCCCACTGGAGGGGAAGGGGAACCCGCAGGCTGACAGCCGCTGCTCAGGCTGGGCTGCATGACCTGGGGACACAGCTGCACTTGGCTAGGGCGCTCGGGCACCTCTTATGTCCCGCCCAGCACAGGCTTTGGCTGACTGGTAGGAAGGCCTCAGATGGCTACCACCGCCCCAAAGCCTTAAAGCAAAGCATCCAACACAATTTATGGAGCACCCCTTGCGTGCTAGGTAATTTCTGTGGTGAAAGAATTGGTCATTTGAGTAAATTTCCACCACAAACTGCATGTGGCAGCCAAATTTCAATTGAGGACAATTTTGTAATAATGAAGACACTGTTAGTGTGCTGGCCCATGATTGCTCACTAATCTCCCAACAAATATTTACGGAGGGCATCCAAGCGCCAGGCACTGTTTTCCACGGCAGTTACGGGGAAGGGGCACGGAGGCGAGAATCCTGTCCTCATCTGGTGCACACTCTGGTGAGGGAGGCAGCAACTTATGTCGGTGCTGGGTGGTGGCAAGTGCTTGGGAGAAAACTGAGAGATGAGAGGGGGAGTGTCAGGGGAGGAGGGCAGGAAAAAAGGCCCCATGGAGGTGAGACTTGAGGAGGTGAGAGGGCCACGAAGGGGTGAGCCAGGCAGCAGACAGCGGGTACAGAGGGTGGCAGGGAGCCACCCAGTGCTAGGGGAGCAGCGCCTGGACACGAGTGGGACAGGAAACAGCTGGGGAAGGTGGGGGTGCAGTCACAGCCAGGTATGGTTCTGCAGACCCCGGCAAGGACCTGGCTTGACTGTGAGCGAAATGGGAGTGACATGATCCCACTTAGCTTTTAAGTCTGGCTGTAGTAGTGAGAGGAGACTGTGTGTGTGTGTGTGTGTGTGTGTGTGTGTGTGTGTGGTGTGTCCACACGTGTGCAGTTAGGAGATGATGCCACTCGGCCCTGGGTCCTGGGTGTGGAACTGTCTGAGGCGGCTGCATTCTAGACATAGACATACTCCCAGGGCTGTGCCAATTGATCAGTGGGATGTGAGGTGTGAGAGAGTCGGCTGAGTGGCCACGGTGGGGTGATGAAAAGCTGATTCTTTTCATGCTCCGAAGGAACAGCCAACAGACTTCCTCACTGTCTGGACCTGGGGGTGACTCCCAGTCTGTGACCTGCACAATGGCCCCAGCCAAGGGGGCAAGTGGGGTGCAAACCCACCCCACACTCCCCTTGCGAGGCACGTGCCCTGTGGGGCAGCTGGAGGAAGAGGTGCCTGTTTGCCATGGCCCCATCCAGGACAGGAGCCGCTGGCTCGGACGTGCTCAGCAGGGGCTGCTGTGAGAGGTCTCGGCCATGTCCCCAGCCCCACTGCCGGGAGCGGGGGTGGAACAGAGCAGACACCTGCTGCCCTGCCTTCCTCAGCAGGGACTGCCTCCCACTTACTGAGCAGCAAACGTGTGCCTAGGACGGCGCCAGCTCTTACAAGACTCATTCAGTCCTCACAGTGACCTGCTGGGGAAGGCACTGTTACCAATATCGTGTAGAAGGGGACACTGAGGCTTAGAGAGGGGAAGCATCTTGTTCAAGATCACACAGCTGGGAAGGGGTAGAACGGGGACTGGAACCCAGAAATGCCTGACTCTGGGGCCGGCCGGGACTCTGCTAACGCTTTGTTGCTTCAGTGACTCAGCAAACAAAAGCAAAAGCTGTCCCAAGTGGGAGAAGGAGGGCAGGGCAGGCTCATGGCCACCTCCCCGCCCACCCTCAGTGCAAGGACGACAAACACCAGCAACAAGGACTCGAATTGACAGAAGCGCCGGGGGAATGGCAGATCTGTTTTAACGGGTTAACTAACAGTTAACCAGGTGATCCTTTCTGTTTCAACTCTGAACGACTGAAAACCTTTCTGAAACGTACTTGTCCACTTGCCTGGCAAACACAGATTAAATCTATGATGAGCCTCAGAGTCTTCCCTGCCCTGGATCTGAAATGTCGGTCTGAATGTATCCTGACCCCAGGAATAACCTTACAAGTTCCTCTTAACTAAAACAGAATCGGCTTGTTGTCCTTCATTTATCTCTTTCCTACGTAAGGAGTAAAGAAAAAGAAGAAGAAGAAAAAAAAACTTCAGTGATTTCAGTTTCATTTTTCAGAGTGTTGTTTACAGCAAGCAAATATTACATGTCGAAGAATCTGAATAAGCATGAGATGTGCAGCTCAAGATAATTTTTCTGAGAAAATATTCAGCGCAGGAATCACAACAAAAATGACAACACAAAAACTACAGTGGCAGAAACCACATACTGGGCTTTTATTTTGTGCCACTCAGTGTTGTTTCATTTAGTTCTCCAAGAAGAACTAATTAATTCCTAGAGGAGTCAGATATACAGCCTGAAATCCCTCAGCTCCCGAGTGGGAAAGCCAGGATTCAAATGCAGGTCCGTTTGACTCCAAGTTTCTGTGACTACTGAAGGAACGACATCTTTTCTGGGTTCAAACAAAACAAGACAAAACCCAAAACAAAACCTCCTATAAGTCAATAAAAAGGCAAATACGTCAGTGGAAAAATAAGCGAAGACTATGAATAGGAAATCACAAAAGATGAAATGCAAAGACCAATAAATATATGAAAACATGTTCAACCTCATAGTAATCAAAATATGATAAAGAGATATCACTTTCACTGCTCATAAGCAAAGATTACATTTTAAAGATAATATCAGTATTTTAGTGAAGGTGTGGTAAATGGGCAGGAACACACTGGACATCAGAATACAAACTGATATACAAAGCAATTCCATGTCTAATTAAGTTAAATTTTATGTCTAAGGACATCATCTGTTATATAGTATTCACTTAATAGATATATATCTATATCCACATATATAGATAGATGTGTGTCAATGAATATAGAAGGTTTTTATAACATTATAATAAGAGATAATCCAAAACATTTAAATGTTCCACCACAGAGGATTGGTTAAATAAATTATGGGTATATTTAAGAAAAAATATTATACAATCATTCAAATTATACTTAAGAATATGTAACATGGGAAATACACTTGCAAAAATGTTAAGTGAAAAAGGATACAGAATTATATATACAATATTTCCCAATCTCATTACATATCTATAGAGAAAGGACAAGAGAAAATTCACCAGAACATTAAGACTACTGTCTCCAGCTGGCCAGATGGGTCATTTTTGTTTATTATAATTTCTCAACTTTCCACCTTTTTCTATACTGAACACAAACTTTTTACATAATAAAATTTAATAAACACAACAAGGACTGAAAGGAAAGAAACAAAAATGATGGCAGTAGTTATCTTTGTGGGCTGAGACAATGTGTAGTGACTTTCTTCTTTCAGTTTTCCTGTCTGTTTCAAACTTTCTCTAGTGAGGCTGTATTACTTTTGGACTAAGCAGAATTATAAACCTTACTATTAAGTATTCAAATTTGTTGTAATCATATCACCACCATATAAAAAACTTCAACTAGTTTTCAAGATACGAATAACAGAGGAGAGGGAAATCTCCAAACACATCAGCTATCCTGGATGAAAAAGCCTTGTGAAATTTTCCATACAAGAAGTGTTAAGGGACCACAAGCTTACTGGCAGCATGCACATTGCCACCAAAGCAGCACGTAACAACTGGCACATTCACAGTACGTGTTTGCCTTTTAGGTGCCGTGGTCAGTTCTGAATGCCTGGCTATATAAGGCACCGGCCAAGGGGAGTACAGCTCTGCCGCATGGGACTGCCAGTGCTGGGCAGCGTGCCCCCTAGTGCCAGCTGCTCCTCACGGGGACTCCCCTGGACGTCAGACCCTCATGGTCCTCCTGGAGAGCCCCAGTGCTTTCATGGACAGGTGGAGGCCCAGGCTCGAAGCAGGAAGCCTACAGTAGATCGACTTCACCCACTCAACTTTGGCCTATGAGCTGATGCTTAGGGCCTCAGAAGCCCCATTTCTTCCCTGCCTCCCCCGAGGCCTGCCCACAGCTCCCAGAGCTGGATGACCCAGGCAGGTGCAGGCAGAGGCCACAGAACAATCAAACTTGGTAAAGAGCACGGAGCTGGCTGGTTTTCCTTTCTACAAAAGTCTATACAGGGACATTTAAAATATATATGTATGTACAGGTGGGATGGGTAAAAAAACAGAGACGTCAAAGATTAAAAAAGATGATGGTGGAAACTATGTTTCAGGCTCTTTTAAGAATACATATTTTCTAAAAGGGACAGGGGAAACATCAAAATACCTTGTTTCTCTGACAATGAATACAGTTAAAAATTTAGACTTCTCTATGAAACTACTAAAAGAAAACATTGGGGAAATGCTTCAGGACATTGGTCTGGGCAAGGACTTCTTGAGTAATACCCCCACAGCACAGGCAACCAAAGCAAAATTGCACAAATGGGATCACATCAAGCTAAAAAGCTTCTGTACTGCAAAAAAAAAAAAAAAAAAACCAGAGTGAAGAGACAACCCACAGAATGGGAGAAAATATTTGCAAACTACCCATCTGACTAAGGGATTAATAACTAGAATAAATAAGGAACTCCAACAATTCAATAGGAAAAATTAAAATAATCCAATTAAAAATGGGCAAAGGATATGAATAGACTTTTCTCAAAAGAAGAAAACATACAAATGGCCAATAGGTATAGGAAAAAATGCTCAACATCATTAGTCATCAGAGAAATGCAAATCAAAACTACAGTGAGATATCATCTCACCCCAGATAAAATGGCTTTTATCAAAAAGACAGGCAATAATGAATGCTGGTGAGGATGTGGAGAAAAGGGAACCCTTGTATACTGCTGGTGGGAATATAAATTAATGCAAACACTATGGAGAACAGTATGAAGGTTCCTCAAAAAACTAAAAGTAGAACTACCATATGACCCAGCAATCCCAGTGCTGGGTATGCATCCAAAAAAGGGAATTCAGTATATCGAAAAGATGTCTGCACTCCCAGGTTTACTGCAGCACTATTCACAATAGCCAAGATTTGGAATCAGCCTAAGTGTCCATCAATGGATGAATGCATAAATTGTGAAACATATACACAATGGATTATTATATAGCCACAAAAAAAGAATGAAATCCTGCCATCTGCAACAACATGGATGGAACTGGAGAATATTATGCTAAGTAAAATAAGCCAAGCACAGAAAGACAAATCCATGCATTCTCGTATGTGGGAGCTAAATATTAAAAACAACTGATCTCATGGAGACAGAGAGTAGAATGATAGTTACCAGAGGCTGGGAAGGGTAGTGGGGAGGGGGAGAACAGTGGGGATGGTTAATGGTGCAAAAATATGGTTAGATAGATAGAATGAACAATGTTTGATGGCACAAAACAACAAAGTGACTATAATCAACAATATGTTAGGGTATCCTTTATAATAACTAAAAGAGTGGAATTGGAATGTTCCTAACACAAAGAAATGACAAACGCCTGAGGTGATGGATACCCCAATTACCCTGATTTGATTAATTCACATTGCATGATTGTATCAAAACATCACACGTACCCTATAAAGATATACAACTATTATGAACCCATAATAATTTTTAAACAAATTCGCATTTCTACATATCTGTATGTCAAAGACATTTCTAAGAGAAATGAAATCATTTCTTTCTATTTCAAGTCTGTCCTAAGGCTTTTCCAGCTAATTTATAAGTGCTCATGTGCACACACACACACTCCCTTCCTCATACTTTCAAAGATGCAATGTAAGTATTTTTAACATGCCTTTTACTCTCTTGAAAGGAATCCTGTAAATAACATAATCTGCCAACACTTATAATTTCAAAAATAATCAATATAATGCCCTAACGGTAATACAAGGAAGAAAGGAAATAAAGTTAGGTAAATAGGATAATATGCAAATCAATATGCAAATGTTGGGCACAGCCACGCCAGAAGACATCATGAAAGACATATGAGGTGCTTGTGCCTATTCATAAGAAATAGATAAATCTTATATACTTGGCAGCCGTATTCCTGGAAAATTCAGTATATATTAAAAACACACAAAAATTACTTGTGTTTATGTGTAAAATGGAGTCAGGTTCCAGGCTACAATAATTATAAACAGGATTTTGCCTACATGAATGCCCACTGAACACTAGGCAGCTCTGTGATGGTGATGTTAGACAAGGCTTTGTCCCCCAAGCATTACATCTAGCACCCTGGTCCTCCCCCCATACTTCCATAAAAGCCTTGTCTGGGTCACTATGACAGCCATGTCACCCCATACATTTCCAAGATGTCCTATAGGGGGCGCTATGCACCCACTCAGAACCAGTAGCATGATTCAACCCTCTCTTTTCTACAGACAAAAAGAGGCTAAGAGGTTAAACTATTTACTCAAAGCCATACAGAAAATCAACAGCAGGCAGGACTAGAAAAGGAGATGGAATAGACAGTGGAGGAAGAAGGAGACTATTATTCTAATATTTCTATTTATTCCCTGCTAGACATTGTGCCAGGGGCTTTTTGTTACGCCCTTGCAGAATCTTATCTAATCCTCCTAGCAATCTTATGAGTAGGTTAGTACTTTTCAGATAAAGACACTACATTTCAGGGAAATGAGGTCGCTGCTCACGGAATCTTTTCTGGAAATGACAGAACCAGGCTGTAGCCAGTGCTTTCCCTATTGCTTCCATCCTCTGGGCCTCTGGGACCACACGTCAGGGACCAGGTCCCTCACTTTGCAGCTTAAGTGGCTAGAAAACAGAGACTGGGATGCATGCTATCTGAAAAGCAACTCACACAGAAAGATGGTTCCACCCCAGCTTCTCAGCCCTTGTGGCGCAGTCGCTGTGTGCCTGTGACCAGAAAAGGCCAGGCGTCCCTGAGCACAGGAAGCAGAGGTCACAGGCGTCCTTCACTAGGCTGCTGGAAGAGCCTGCCCAGAGCTACCAGGAGTCATTCCAGGAAACGGTGGATTCGGCACTCATATCCCAGCTTTGGAGGAGAAGGGCACATCACATCCTCCATCCCATACCTCGGGGGTTACTCTCTCAGAATGCTGGAGTAGGTCCACGAAGAGGTGACCAGCTTTACCATTCTTAGGCACCTCTTTCCTCTACTTTCTGGCCATAAACTCGTGACTGAGCACTTTAAACAAGAAACCTATTGTCTCAGACATGTTCAGGAAAAAATACCATTAAGAGCCTGTATTTGCCATCTTAAGGCAAACCCACTACTTCATGAACGCTGTGGGGCCTGGCAGGGCTAGGACTAACCCGTGTGCTAGGGACAGTGCAGAGGCCTCTGCCCTGTCGTCGGTCCCATCAAAACAAACTCTGAAGAGGTTTCATAGAATGGTTCAACTCGGGCGCCTATCAAATGATTTCTTGCAAAATAAGTTAAATAAGTTAAAGTAGGGCCAGCCCAGGCCTACCGTGGGCTTATTTTTAGCCCTGTGCAGAAAGGGTTGTGAGGTGTTCCAGCACCAGCGCTAAGAGCACAGGCTGTGGGGTCACGCTGCCTGGGCCCAAATCTCTGCTCTGCCACTGACTTGTGTGGCCTGGGCAAGATCTGATCCCCTGTTCCCTAATTTCCTTATTGGTAAAATGAGGATAATGACAGTCCTCACCTCACAGAGAGGTTGTGAATAGTGAATAAGACAATTCATGCAGGGAGCTCAGAACAGTGCCCGGCACACGGCAAGCACTCACTCGATAAATGCCACCTATTATTGTTACTGATACCGACTGCCATGCCACATAAAGGATGGCGGAAGGCCCTGGAGAACATAAACCCTGTGGAGGGAGGCGGAGGGGGTAGGGAAGGGACAGGACGTGGGCCCATGAGCACCGCTTTCAAGTGGAATCACGCCATGCCTGCAGACCTTTGTTCTGTGTTGCTACAAAGGACAGAACTAGGTCACCGAGGAAACACTGCCAAGAGGCAGATTTGGGGTCAGAATAAAGGCTTTTCTCAGAGCCAGAGATGTTCATGATGGGGGGAGCAGGATGCCTGGTGTGTAGGTGGTCTACTGGGGAGGGAACTGCCTAGCATGAACCACGCAGATCAGACTCTGCTGCACTGGAGGGTGGCCAGCGGAAGTGACCCCCGAGGCCCCTGCCCACTGGACGGGGCTGTCACTTTGATAGTGAGCAAATAGGTGCTGATAGCCAGGGTGTGGCTGATCAGCCCAAAGGAGGGAGGATGGACTTTGGACCAGTCTTAACACACACAACCTTTAGGACTTTTATGTAAAGCTCCGAGAACACCATTTGGTGGTGGCAGTGGTGATGGCAGTGACCAGCAATGGCTCAAGGAACCAAAAATGCTTCTTGAACACCCACTGGGTGCTGGATAGCAATTCAGAGAATGTGTACAATGACAGGGCTGTGACAAAAAGCTATCAATGTTTCCTTACTTTGGAGGATTTGAAGACAGTATCAATGATCAATGCCATTATCTTCTGGGGCACATAATACAGAGTCATCAGGTCTGCCAGCTCCCTGGGCTGTGACCGGGACAGGAAGCCAGGGTCGTTCCAGTGTACGGGTGACTTCCCCATCTCCTCCCGGGCCAGGGATGCAGCGTTCTTTACCACCACCCACCAACAGTCCCTTCACCAGGGTCTCACCAAAGCTGGTCTCCTGGTCGAGCTGCACACGGGGAAAGTCGCTGGGACAGAGTGAAACGGCCAGAAACAACAAGAGGGAGAAAGAGGAAAATCTGCTCCTCGAGAGTTGGCGGGGCATCCTCCATCATGGAATAGTATTATTTTTATAAACTATAAAAACTAAACGTAGTTTTAAAACTAGAAACCATTTTACCAACAGAAAAAAAACATTACTTGGTTGTATTAAAACTGTAATACAAATCCAAGAAAAACATAAAATTCTCAACTAAAGCTCATCAGCTATTTTCCAAGTATTTCCTGGGTACTTGTTACTGTTAATTTATATATTCTCAACTCTGAGAACTCAAAAGCAGGTATAAAAAGAAAAAGAAAAAAATGTATGGAGATGACCCTGGGGACATTCTATGTACACATTTAATTGTTTGCTTTGGCAACACCTGGCAACATGTTTGAGAACCACTGTCCAGGCCGGCTACGAACTCCCCGGGCAGGAAGGCAGACCCTCTCATCTCAGAGAGAATGAGCTCAATAATCCCAAGGCTCCAGCTTTGGATCTAAGCTGCTGGCTCTGCCCACAGCCCTGACTCCTCCCTCCCCATCTCCGACCTCTGCAGTAGGCAATTCACGTCTTAGCATGTCACTGTCTGTCACTCTCTGGTTGGTGGCCTGTATGTAGCCAAATCTGACCGCTTCTTCCTCCCCTGTGATCACTCCTCTCCCACTTGTTCCTCTCCATGCTGACGGCTACAGCCTTAATTTAGGCCCAGCCCCCCACCAGCCCACCCTGCCTGGCCTACTCACATCCCCTAAAACCACTGGCCTCCTGCATCGCTACCAGGTGGCATCTGCAGATGCTTCTGCAGTCCATCCTCCCTGGTAAAGGTTTCCCTAGGTCTCTCTGCCCCTCCCAGCCTCAGAAAGAGAATGAGCCCCTAGAGCCCACTCTGGCCCAGGTACTGTACTCAGCATGTAGCCCAGGGCAAGAAAGAAATACAGGTTTCTCTCACATGCTGGCTCTAGTCCATTGATGTTGGCAGCCACAGCGCTGCACAAAGGATTCAGAGGGCCAGAAAAAAGACCACCATGATCAGTTGCTATTCTTCTTACCAAGGGTGGGCTCAGAGGACCGGGAACGTAGCACTCGTGCCACCCACTTGCTATCCCATAAAGGCCGGGGCATCCCATGGAACTGGGGGATCACCTGTCCCCGGGGCCCTTTGCTCCCTTTGGTATTCCTACGAAAACTCCTCAACGGCCCATTCCCAGGGCTCCTCCAAAGTTGCAGCATTTATCTTCACTGCCCCTCCCGCCCACCGCTGCACCACACCTCCCCTGCCCACAAGACTCAGCAAACGTGCTGTACCTTTTCTCATCAGGAAACTTTACAGCATCATAAAGCTTTTCCCAAGTAGGTCAGTGAGCAACTGATTCTACCTTTGCCTTGCTATCCAAATAGACAGATTTCAAAATTCCCCACTCTCATTATCTCCACCGCTCAGCTAATATGTTTGTTGTACACATATAACTTGGTCTGCTTACGCACATGGTCATGGTTCAGCCGCCTTGGGGTCTTCTGAGACTACGAACCCCTGAAGGGTGGAAATCAGATGTTTAATACATTGGTTCCCGAGCTTAGCACAGCAAGGCACTGCAGAGATCACCCCTGCAGCCCAAATCTGCCATGATTTGCTGTGGGCCCCTGGGCAACTCACTCCCCTCTCTGGGTCTCAGCTTCCCCACCTATAGTAAGATGTAGTTAAATTAGAAAGTCTCCAAGGTTCCGTTTGTCTCTAATATGCTGCAAGAACACAGGCAGAAAAGCACTGGATTCATATCTTTTCACGGCTACGTGGTAGTCTAATAATCACTAAGGTTAGGCTAAGCCAGATATCACAATACCGCTCCTTTGTGTGGCTCAGATACACCACTGCAATGAGTGAAAACCCTAAAGTGGATATTTAGTGCTATGGGATGTATGTTTGTGTCGCTAAGTATAATGGACAATTAAGAATGATTTTATCTCCTTTTGAGAACATAAGTACACTATTCTATATTTATAGCTCCCATCTCCTAATTTAGACAGGAGAGAACTTTTTCTGATCAGCATTCACTTGCCAATAATTTCGTTCCACATCTAAATGAGGAACAGGAGTCATATAAGTTCACAGATTGAATGGATGGTTGATTTACAAAGCCCTTAAAATATGGCTGCAGGCCGATGCTGGCAACCCCATAATTAGATATGGCATGCTCTGCAATGATGTATTTTTTTACTGTTTTTTAATAACTCAGTTCTCCTTCTGGGATGAGGAGAAAAATGGAATTTGTTAAAAATAAGTTGAGATTTAGTGGCTTTTCAGCCTTCTGCTGCTTGTTGCTCAAAATATTCTATAAATAAGAGAAGCCCTGCCCTATAGTGCACTGTAAACACCCACAGACACTCAGAGCCAAATTCTTCCAATTATGACCCTGTGTCTGTTGCCAAGCTACTGCAAGGACCTACTTGAAAGGCGGCCATCTAGGCCATTTCCTGATTAAGCTGCCCGGTAGCAAGGAATCAAGGCCTGCTGCTTTGGCATTGTAGCTAGTCTCAAATAATTGCTCCATGTTCTTGAAATTAAGCCCTTTCCTTGTGATAGAATTATAATTCAGAGGTAAGTGCAAAGTTAACCACCCATCCATCTGTGTATCTGCCTAAGTCGTGTGTGTGGATCTTTCCTGGGCTTAAATCAGGTAGCAGAAGTACATTCACAACAGCATCTTTAATTGTGTTGAGCAAATCAAGGTCAAATAAAAGTAGGTCAACTATTGACATGACAGATGAGTCAGATGCAGCCTGCTCTTCTGTTCAGCAGCTTCCTCACTCATCAGTTTGGGTCACCACTGCCCACGGCAGCAGGCTGGCACGCTGCACCCGGAGAGGGGTGATGTGGTTGGCGTCAGGTCTTGGGCTTATGTCTCTGCAGTTCAAATGCCAGTGCATGAGTTGGGACTGCCCCAGCCACCTGGCTCCCATGTGGCTTCAACAAGACCTTAAACAACCGCCTGCAGAGAATCAGGAGATTGCAGTGTGCCACACTCTCACTGGGAAAAATTATTTCCAGCTCCTTAGAAACTGGAATGCTCAAAGCAACACTGGAACAAAATGGGCTCTGGCTAGAAACTAATTGCCTTCCCTCCCAATACGAGGCTGTCCTTTCAGTGTCGGCTCAGCTGGGTGAGTACTCAGAGAGAAGCACTGTCCACACCAGCCCTGAGGCCGGCAAAAGGCCCTGTGACACAGATCCTGCCCTGGGAACTTGCACTCTGAATGGGAAGCCCATGAGTGAACAAGAGAACTGATATATCCTCTGTGGTCAGATTTTCCAAACTCAAAATCAGGACCTATATACTGAAAGGAGCAGAATTTTTTTTTAAAGCAGGTGTCTTGGAGAACGTGGGACCTTGGGTCACAAAGCATTGAGATTGCTCAGAGCGGTTCTCTGGCCATCCAACATAAAGTGGCCCTTCCTATGACTGTCACACTACCCCCAGGCCTAACTTCTTAGTGGCTGAGATGATCTTGTGTACTTGTGCCTCCTCTGATTGGAATGCGACCATCAGGAGAGTGGAAACCCCTTCTGTCTTGTTCTTGATGGTTTCCAGAGCAACTAAACAGTGACTGGCTCTGGTGCTCAATAAACATTCACTGGAAAAACAAATACATGGCTGACCCCAGGAAGAGCATTCTATATACCAATTTCCCTCAATCTCCACAGCAATATTATGAGGTGAAACTATTAGATTTCCTGTACAATAAGAAAATCAAGGCTCAGAGGATGCATGTTTTGCCCAGGGCTGCATATCTAATAAGTGATGGAGCTGGAATTCAAAGCCATGCATGCAGAGTTCTAATCCTGGCTTAGTAATGATTATGTATTGTTTTTATGATGTAGAAGAAGCAAAAAAAGAAAAACTTTGGAGGAAAAACTGCTCATCAGAATAAGAATGATGGATTCAGTTCCTGCACCCAAAATCTAAGTCCCATTTCCATCAACAGAGGGCACTGACACCACAGCTAGTGCAGGAGGGAGGAATCTGTGGCCTTCTTTATCGAAGGGGTCTTTTCCTTTCTTTCTGTGGAGCCTCAAAAGTCAGGCAGGGCATGGAGTGGCCGTCGGCAATAACAATCACCACTCCCGTGGCTGTTGGAAACCGCAGGCTCATTCCACCGTTCACTGGACAAGTGCCAAGGAGATGCCTACAAGCAGGTCTGAGGCTGGGGAGTCAGGGTGCTTGGAATCTGCCTTCTCCCATACCCATACCTTGAAAACTGGAGGGGAATAAAAATATATTTTTTCACATTGAAATTTCAAAAAATTTTAAATTGAAAAGCAGAGATTTACATTTACTTGAATTAAGAACATTAAACCCTGCTGAAGCTAAGTTTATCCCCCTTTATAATCTATGAATCACAATAAAATTCCTGTTAGTCTGATGTTTTGGGCCAAAATTTCTCCCTGTCTGTCTGCTAGATGCAGGCTATGGTCTGGATTTATGTGCAAGTCAGCAGGTACATCTCAGCAAAATGGCCAGGCCAGTTTTAGGGTGAACATACTTTTTACATATGGGAAATAAATGCAAACGGCAAATAATATCAATGAAACACATATTTCCAAATGTTAGCAGGATGCCCAACAGCCCTCAAATACAAACATTTTGCAGAAGTGTTAAACCCTCCATGGCTATAAATAAGGAGGGACATGATGACAAAAGAGCATGTTACCTAACCTTATGTGTCAGAGATTGTCAACTGGGAACCCTGGGAGGGCTTCGGGGAAAATGTCTCATGGAAAATGCTCGGCTTACATTTGTCATGTGCACTTTTTCTGGACAGAGGGTCTGTAAACTTCACCAGACTCACAAAGTGATTTGTGTCCACCAACCCTTTCTGCTGCCACTTCTGTAACATTCAGACAATCCTGCTGACACAAACAGCTATAGAGGAAGTACTTTTCACAGTAAACAAGATGATGTTGACAATCAAGAAAAATTGTCCAAGCTCTTGCCAAGACAATCCAGCCACTGGGAACTGCTGCTTGGTCAATGACTGAAAAGAGGTCATAGGTTAAATGGCACTGAGAAACTGCTGAGCTTTAGCTTGAGCCCACTGCCCAGATAGTGACAAATGGCGTAACCAGGAAAGACCAAGAGAGCAAACTTAGGGACCAGAAAGTCTTAGGCAAGATGAACTTGGGAGCAATAGTGTGGGGCAGGAGGAAGAACACAGCCTGTGAAGCCAGGCAGGGCTCCCCACCTACACATAAGCTTCGTGGCCTTGGGATGGTAATGGTAATGGTGGTGGTGAGATTGATGATGATGATGACAATAGTATCTGCAATGAGCTATTATTTACCAACAGCAAAATGTCTAGCACATATTAAGCAAGTACTTATGCACTTAGGAAATAACACATGTCATTTCAGTTAATTTTTACAGCAACTCTAGGAACTGGTTAAAGAGATTAAGTCGCATGCCCAAGGTCCACAGATAGTTGAGATTCAATTCTGGGTCCAATTGGCTCTAAGCCCATACTCTTAACTACTAAGCTCCACTGCCTTGGCAAGCCTCAGCTTCCTCATCTGTAAAAAAAGATCATAATCCTTTCCCCCCGGTGTGGTAAGGATTAGATGGGACGCATGTGAAGCTCTTAACACAGTGCCTGGCACACAGGAAACTCTCTGGTGTAAATTCCTACAACATCAGGACCTTTGGGAGAGAGAGGAGAGGTGGGAGGTGAGCATGCAGCTACACAGATGGTACAGCATCTTGCTTCACAGGGCCTGACACGCGGGATTAGGAGCTCTGGACCAAAGCTGAAAAGACTGGGATGACATACTCTTAGTTAGGGACATGGGGAGGGGGTACCTCAGCAAGATGGGTAAGAATGTACTCAGAAATGAGAAAGCTTTTTCATCAAAACTTGGACAGAGTAGAATTTTTGAAGGAAGGAATAAATCAAGTCCAAAAAGAAAGTTCTCAAAGGGCAGTACCAGACAGCCTGGCTATGCCCTGGCCAGGAAAGCATGCCCGCTGTCGGTCTGACTCTCTGAAACTGGAGGAAAGGCAAGGGCCCCTGTGTGTGTGCTTGTAGTAAGGGAGATGCTGAAAGCCTGGTTATCAGTAAACCCCGCCTGGAACTTGGGCAGAGCCTAGGTATTTTTTTTTTTTTTTCAAAGAGAGAATTTGTTAGAGCAAGGCTGCTGTGGGAGTCAAATATGGAGAAATGCACCCACGGCAAGAAAGAACCCATGACTTAGTAGGGCTTGTGAGATGCAAAAATTAACGGACCTGTCTGCAGGAAGAAGCATCACGCGCACTGCTCCCGCCATCTTGGTTGAACGGGAGAGGCTGTGCAGTGGCACAGTTGCTCTTCAGAGAGCCACCGTCACTGCAGAGAACATGCATCCCAGCGCTTACATTTGCTCGCTGAGAAAAACATCACCAGCCTCTCCCCAGACCAGCTCTTCCTCCCCTCCTGCTTTTCTTATAAAGGAATCATTACACCAAATTATCCTGAAAGAAATCAAAGAAACTCGAAGGTCTTCAGGTCCTGTCATCTGTCCCCTCTTCTCCATCCCCACAGCTCTAGCACAGGACTCAGCACCAATTTCCTGGACCATTTTAACAGCCTCTAAAGTAGCTCTGCTGCCTCCCTCCCACAGTCCAGCCCCCACACTGCCACCAGCTGGCTTTCTAAAATAAAAGTGCTGACCACGTCACTCACCTCCTGAAAGATGTCTACTAGATTTGCACTGCCTATGGAATAAACTCCAACGCCGTAGCTTGCATGCAGGCATGCATTAACTCATTCATCTGTCCATTCACCCATCTACTGTGTCATGATCGCCTACTGTGTGCCGGGCTCCGTGTTAGGCCCTAGAGTGTTGGATGCGACAGATAAGACAAGGTCTCCTCGTGGGTTGACATTCTGGTGGGTAAGACAAACAGTGAACAAGACGGCAAATAAATATATCATATAAAGCCAGGTAGTGATGAGTGCTAACAAAGACCAAAGCAGGGTACCAGGACAGAACGACTGAGGAGGGGGACAGGGGACAGAAAGGTGCTATTTTTCAGACGGGTGAGAGAGAACCCATAAACAGAGACCGGACCCAGTGAAGGTGTGGCAGGTGAAGACATCGGGGAAGAGCAGTCTAGGCAGAGGACGAGGATGAGGATGGTAAGTGCGAAGGCCATGAGGGAAGAAAGAGGGAGGCAAGAAGGGTACAGTGTCTGCAATGGAGTGAGCAGAGCAGAGTGCTAGGAGGTGAGACCAGAGAAGCAGGAGAAGCCGACAGCAACGGCAACATGTTTACATTCTACTCCAAGGATGCCAGAAAGCCGTTTTGAGCAGGGGAGCAGGAAGGGACAGGAACTTATTTACTTTTTGAAAGATGGCTTTGGCCAACTATGTGGAAAGTGGACAGCAGTGGGGCCGTGGAAGCAGGGAGACCTGCTGAGGATGGCGCAGGGTTGGGCGAGGGCAGAGGGGACCGACTCTGAGGGAAGGGCTGAAGAACCACAGTGTCTCAGACGCTGGATGTGCCAATTACCCTGACCTGATCACTCTGCATTATATGCATTGAAACATCGCTGTGTACCGCATAAATGTGTACAATCATTATGTCAATCTAAAAAATTAAAAACGCAAGTAACAAAAAAGAAGGGGAGGAGCTGAATCAGAGGCCACGCCCACATTTTAGGCCTGGGTAACCAGGGAAACGGGGCACCTCAAGACATGTGGAGGACTGGGAAGGGCAAGGTTGGCTTTTTGTTTATTTATTTCTTCTTAAGAACAAATCAAGACTTCTGCTTAGTTATGCCGGGCCTGGGAGCCTGTCACACCTCAGCGTGCGGTTTTGAGTGAGCAGTGGGTTTATGAGTTGGGGGCTCAGGAAAAAGATCCAGGCTGGCAATAAAGATGTGGGTCTCAGGTCCTCCACCTCTTGGCCCCGGCTCCAGATACCCAATGTGTCACGTCCTACCAGGGCCCCGGCCTCTGCCCTGTGGCTTCCTCACACTGGGCCCTTCCTGGACTTCTACAGCTAGCAGGCTCCTAACTCATCTTTGGAGACTTGCTCACAAGTCACCTTCGCTATGGGGCCCTCCTTGACTCCCCCAGAGAGAGCCACTGTCGTCCTTCCTTCTCCCACAGTGCCCTATTACCTGCCTTGGTGATGGTACAAACCTACACGCCACCTTATCTATCCGCACCTTTTTCCCTGTGAGCCCCTGTCTATACTCCTCTCTGCACCCCCATCACCTAACGTAAGGCCTAGGCATGCGAACATTTGCTAAATGAATGGAGTCTTCCTCTCTGCATAGAAGCGAGAAAGAAATTATATATGTGCAAACTGACTCACACTGCAGCTGCTGTCTGCAAGGAGAAAAAAGGGGAAAAAATAAGACACTGTCACTGAAGCACTAATAAAGCTCAATGGGGTAGAATGGTATCTTTCCTTGAGGAGTTTCTTAACAACAAAAACGAGCTTCAGGAAACCTAAGAGCTGAGTATTGCAGAGTGTTGGAAGGTGTAACGAACACTGCAATGAAGGTATTTCAGGTTTCAACTGCAGAAACACCTAGTTAATCCCAAACTGATGCACTCTAGAGTCATAAGGCAGAGGGAAGGACGCTGACATTTCTTCTCATCTAATCCTAAGAGTGATCCTGGGAAGCAGGTCCTATTAGTATCCCTTCTTCACAGACAAGGACCAGTATCGGAGAGGTGAGGTGATTTGCCCAAGGTCACAGAGCCAGGAAGTACAGGAACCGGGATTCACACTCAGGTCTGCCCGACACCAATGCTTGTGTTCCTTCCAGCACACGCCAGAGCCTCGCTCTGTGATACAGGGTCATATAGCAGGCAGGATCCTTTAGGACCATCGAGCTCCATATTGCAACAAGACACGTAGTTCTGGAGAAGGGATGTTATCTACCCGAAGTTACTCAGGAGTCACCAGCAGAACTGAAGCTGGAATCTGAGTTGCCTACTCCCAGGCCGGGCTCTTGCAGCACGGCGTCTGTGCTCTCTCACATGTTCCTTAAAGGGTAGAGACAAAGCAAAAACTAAAATTTTAACAGTCTCACCCATCTGCTTACAAGTACCTTAGAAATAAAAGTTGAGAGGGAAGGGAAATTGTATTTTTGTCAGTGATTACTGCTGCATGACTCCGGGGCCCCACTGATAGGCAGGAAGGTGATGGAGCGGCCGTCCTGCACCAAACGCGTTACAAAACCAGCAGCGTGAACCAAACTGGCCGGTGCATGGCCGGTAGCTCTCTCACTCATTCAGATAAAGGTTTGCTGCCCACCCTGAGCAAGGCAGCAAAGATAGAGAAAAACAACCCTAGAATTGAACTGTGGCTCTCCCACTCACTACTTAATTCAGTATCTTAACCTCTCGAAGCCTCAGTTTCCTCATCCATAAAAAAGAATGAACAGCCCATTTCACAACGCTGTTCTGATGTTCTGAGAACCAAGTAGGATGGCACACATTCCTGGTACACAGGAGTCATGCATAAACATCAAACAGTTGGTAGTTTGTCCATTCCTTAGCAAGCAAAAAAAATCCTTAAACCTACTGTAGGAAAAGGAATAAAAAAAAATAGCTATGCCAAAGCTCTTGTAAAATCTTAGTAGGATGAAATAGCATCCTCTGAGGACTTACTAAAGCATAAAGAAATTCTTTAAGATATTTTCAGTGGCTGAGTGTTTTAAGGCAGGGTGGGAGAAGGGAGAGAAAGTGAGAGGAAAGGGAAAGAGAAAAGAGAGTAGCCGAATATGAATATATCAGTGTATTTGCAGGAATCAAAAGATGTTAACATGTATACATTAAAATATATATATAACTTTATCTCTCATGGATAGAGCTTCCTATTAATTATGTACTTATCTTCTCTGTCAAACTCCTATTCAACCCTCAGTACCCTACTTGCTTGATGACCTTTTCCACCCCACTCCACCTGGAAGGTTAATTAATCTTTCCTCTATCAATCAATTCCTATTTTTGGACACATTGCTTGCTTGCTGGGCTCCCCTACCAAACAATGAGCTCCTGAGAACACACATTGTGCATGATTCATCTCTGGGTTGACATGGTAGCCTCTCTCTCACCCCAGGATCCCTAGCTAGTAGCCACCAGCTTGGAGCATCCCCAGAGGAGAACTTTTTCTCTACAGCAGGAGGATGAGAGAGGACTTACATTTATGGAGTGTTTATTCTGTGCTGAACATCTGAGAGGCACCTTTCAAATATTAATTCATATACTCCTCAAAATGTCCTTATGAGAGAACTGCTATCCCTGTTTTGTACAAGTGGACGCTGAGGCTCAGAGAGGTGAGGTCACCAGCCAAGGGTCATACTGCTAGTAAAAGGGATGATGCCAGCATTTGGACCCAGGTCTATCTGACTCCAAATGCCTCTTTCCACCAGACCAGGCTGCCTGGCATGGATCTAATGAAGCTGAGGGCATTCTGGAAGGATGAATGGTCTAGGCATCAAATCTACTCGGCCTCATTAGTGAGGTTAGTGCTAAGGAGCTGTGGCCAACAAAGGGTAAACTGTTAGGAAAAGCCAGTCACGTGCTTAGACAGCCAGAGAGGAGATGGTGGAATTCAAAATTTCAAGGTAACCATCTCCCAGACCTGTCCTTTCTAAAGAGAAGGAGATATAGCTTGGAGTCGGACCACGAGTTCTCAACCACCTGTAATCAGTTAAGGCCTCTGGCTGAGCAAATCTGCAGATCTTTCCCAAATGCTAAGGAAACCTGAGAATATGAGCCTAAATGTTAGCACCCCTAGGAGAAAGCTGTGAATGAAAGTGACCACAGGAAGTCTGGGAATGTCACTTCTCTTCACTTTCCTCATCCTATAGCTCAGTAAAGGAAACTCCCATGGTGTGTTGTGGGCAAAAACTTTGTCTCAGCCTCACAGCGGTCACTTGCCATGTTTCCCCTCTTCAGGTCTGTTGGACTAAGGCCTGGCACCCCCTGGCCCAGCCTCTTCAAATGCTCACCCAGCCTCAGTGCTGACGGCTCAGCCCTTGGTGGGGAAGACAAGCCAGCCCCGATATAGCTGTGGAAAAGGGCGCTGTGATTCTTCCAAAGGCTACCTGGCACAACTGATATCCTCACTAATTATTTAGTAATTGGTTACAATATTTAGGGAACACTTTTGTCACCCTGCAAGATGATAAACATCACCAAAGTCAAGATATGAAAATCATTTAACTAAATATATTTAGAATGCTTTTCTGTGATGTCATTTTTCAAAATTTTTTCAAATTAATTAATTCGTTTGTTTATTTATTTATTTTTTTGTAGAGACAGGGTCTGGCTCTTGCTCAGGCTGGTCTCAAACTCCTGAGATCAAGCAATCCTCCTGCCTCGACCTCCCAGAGTGCTGGGATTACAGGCGTGAGCCACTGTGCCTGGCCCTGAACATGTCATTTTGATGGCATATTTATGAGCTTTTAAAATTTACTTTTCTTACACATGTTTAAGCAAAAACCAGATTATCAGAGCCATAATGGGATGCTGGGAGGAGCATGAATTGGTACAGCCTTTTTCGAGGGCAATATGGCAACACTGATTCAAAAGTCCCACTTGTAGGTACCTGTATCAAAGAAAATCTCATGCAGAAACTCACAGGCCTATACAACAATTTCCACAGCACCGATGGCCGCAATGGCAAAAGATCAGAAACAACCTGAGTGTCTACCAAGACAGGAATGATTAAACAAACTTAAAATACATCCATCAGATGGAGTTCAACTGTTAGAAATAACAAGGTACATTTATCTGCACATACTGACTTGGAAAGATAAACACAATAATTGACAGCTGTGAAAAGAAAGTTGCAGAACACTATGCAGAGAGAGATTCCATCTTCATAAAACAAAAGTGAAACTGTACATGTTGAGGGTGAGAGCAAAGGACAGGGGTGGGGGAACACAAGGAAACGCAAAAGTCCAGGAGTATAAGCAACAAACTCTCGAACGTGGTTATCTCTGGGGAATGAGTGGAAGTGGGGGAGGGGGTCACAGAAGACTTTCTTGCTTAGTGTTGTTTGAATTTATTACAAGTGCACGCTACTTCTGCGATGACAAAACCAAAAACCATTTTTAAAAGCTCATAGAATAACAATACTTTTTTAAAACTTCGGTGCTTACAAGGACCCCTGTAGAGTGACCACCATCATACGCAGAATTGCCTCTCCATCCTCGGCACGTGACCCCGTGCTCGGGCTGCCCACTGGCTGGAAGGGGGAACGGGCCCAGCCAATGGTCTCCAGTACTGAGAATCTCAAACCCTTCACCTATTTCAACAAAGATTATGCTAAATTACAACTATTTTAATGAGAAGGCTAATAAAAAAAGACTAAGTGTCTTTACTTTTCCAAATTTACAACACCATAAATTATTGAATTAAAGATGTTCACTTGTTTGCAACCTCCCTTAAATAGTGGTTATCAAAATTTATGTCCTGCATTACCTAATATTTTAAGTTGATGTATAAGCCTTGTTGAAGACTTTTAAAAAATTGCTAACAAGGAAATCTCACAAGGAGAGAAAGTAACCCTACTGAATCCAAAAGAGCCGAAAATACTATAGCCACTTGGGTTATCATAAGAATGATAACCTAGCAAGTAAAATATCCTTTCTCACTCTGGTCAAAGTTGCTAGTGAAAATAATTCTAAATTGATGCCCAGTATCTAAGGGGTGTTAGTTATGTTTAGCAGGGACTGCAAACTCTACCTCCAGGGGCTGAGCAGGCCATGGAAAGATACTAATGCAAAGAGGCTGGGCGGGCCAGGGGCAAACTAGAGAAACAAGCTTGTGGGAGAGGGACCACAACTCCTGGGCGCTGCCAGTCGTTTAATTTTTCATGAAGAGCCAGATATCTGGATTTCAATATAAAATCTACCAATTTTCAAATGTTAGCCACTAATTGAAACGTTTTAAAACACTGTGAGCGCTGAACAAAATACATCTGCAGGCCAGATGCAGCCAGTGAGAAGAGAGTTTGCAACCTCTGCCTGAAAGTATCTACATTTTTTTAAATGCCTAATTTTGTTCAATTTTATTTTCAGAAAGATGGGAGGAGGCAGGGAAATGGTACAAAATGGAGATAAGAAGCAAAAGAGTCAAGCAGTTGTTATTAAGAAAATATTTCTAACATACTTATGAAGACAATGGTAGCTTTATACATCAAATTCTGAAGAAAGTGCTTACATTTATTTAGCTATACTAGGCACAAAACTGAGAATTTCTCAGATCCAGAGTAGAGAATAACTCAAAGCATTGGAGAAGAACTACTGTCAATGAACCTGTAAGAATTTCCTACTATGTATCAGACGTTTACCATACAAATTTTAAATAATAGCAACCCTGTAATCCCAGTGCTTTGGGGGGCCAAGGTGGGAGGATCACTTTAGGCCAGGAGTTCAAGACCAGCCTGGGCAACATAGTGAGACCCCTGTCTCTATAAAAAATGTTTTCAAAATTAGCCAAGCACAGGTAGTGGCGGCACCTGTAGTCCTAGGTCATCTGGAGGTTGAGACAGGAGGATAGCCCAATCCTGCAAGTTCGAAGCTGCAGTGAGCTATGATCACACCATTGCACTCTAGCCTAGGTGACAGAGCAAGACCCTATCTTTAAAAAAAAAAAAAAGAAAAGTAAAAATAACAATAAATAAAATAATAGCAACCACTGAAATGCTCCTGTATGCCAGGTACTATCCAGGCATTTGACATGACACCCAGGATCACCCATGGGGATCACACAGCCACTGGGCAAGACTCCAATGAAGGCCTATCTGATAAACCTCGCCCTGAAACAAAAAACAAAAACAACAAAGAACTTAGACTCAACATCATAAAATTGTGCTCAGTCTTTTTTTTCAAAGACAAAACAACAACAGATATACTTGTGCCAATAATAATATCTGGACCTAATTTGCAATTCACGAAGTACTTTTCTAACACACCATCGCACTTACTCATCACAGCCTTTAACTGTCCAAAGTCTTATGATTAATGATAATACTTTTAAAAACAACAATGATAAAACAGATAATAGATATTTGGTGTTTTCTGCACAAACATACTAAGCACGTTTTCATTTCACCCACACAAGGCCCAGTTATTCAAATTACCACAATCTCATTTTACAGATGAAGACACCGAGGCTCAGAGAGCTTGCGGGTTTGTCTTAGATCACACCGCTAGACAGACACAGAGCTGCCATCTGAGGCAGGTCTGCTCCAGAACCTGAGACCAGTGTGCCAAGGACCCTCGGAAAGAGGCATCTTGAAGGCTACCTGTGCTGTAAGCCCACCTCGGTCTGCCGCTGGCAGATGCACCTAGGGTGTGGCTAACACCCCCCTCCCCGCCTCCCAAGCCCACTTTCCCCACTTGGTCAGAAGCCATTTTAACATGTTTTATTTTTCCCAATCAAAACCAGTGTGAGTCACCTGGAGCTCAGCCAGCCTGGCCTTAGAAGGCCCTGGAGGCCTGGTGAGGTGCCCTGGGGACTAGGCTTCCCCTGCTGCCCAGCTCCCTCCTGCTGACGAGTCTAGACAGGGTTCTCACAACACTGTTCTGAGGGAGGTCTGGGAAGAAGGTCCCGAGAGTCACAACAACGCTGTGAAGTGATTGCTGAGGTACCAAAGTGGGCAGTGGGGAAAAGGGATGGCGCCTTCGGATTAGGAAGGGAGGAGATATGTATTTAGCCAAGAGCTATGATATAGCTATTACGCAAAAGCCCACGTTAGATGCTGGAAAGAGGAGGCTGTAGCAGGAGGATAAATGATACAAGTACAAACATCATGCAAGAAAACACACACGCCCGCAAACAAACTGCATCAGGGAACAGCTGCTCCTAAGGTAGTAACTTCTGGTTCTCCCTCGCCCCTTCTGCAGAGCCCGGAGCTCCGACTGTACAGCTACTGCCCTGCCACAGAGCCACAGGCCAGGGCACACAGACCATCACGACCTGCTACGGTCAGTCATCCCCAGACTGTGTGCAGGTCCAGAGGACCAGGGGAAGGGCGGCTGGCCCGGCTCTGGGAGGTGGAAGGGATCCCCTTCCTTACAGAAGGAAGACAAGTGGGTTGCAAGGTGGAAAAAAGGGAAAAGGGAGTGGGCAGAAGGAACAGACCTGGCCAAGGCACGGATGCTTCCTCAGCACCAGTGGCTCTGACGCAGAAACCGGGAGGCGAGAGCGAAGGCCAGAACCCATGCACACGGCCAGTAAGCTCCAAAAACTGGGGTCCGGGGCTGGCTCTTCTATGCTCGTGGCCCAGTCTCTTACGACGCAAGGGACGAGGAGAAGCTGTGGGTGAGTGGGCAGCGCTGCAGGCTGTCAGTCAACTCCATGTTGAGCACCCAGGTACTCCTGCCATGCTGGGGCCTTCAGGGGCCTGCCCGGTGGGGGAACAAACATTCATTAATCGAATAACCCCACTAACAATTGTCAAGTGCTGCGGATGAGCAGGAGGACGCGCTGGTGGGACGTGCAGCAGAAGGACCTGTGCAGTGTGGAAGAATAGGCCAGAGCACAAACCCGCAGTCCAGCACCTGGGACAAACCCCTGCTCTGGCACGTGCGCAATCGGTCAGGGCTTCCTCACATGGTGTCTTTGGGATGATACGATAACACTTACCCCAGCCCTAATACAGAGCAGTTACCCACCAAGCTGAGTCACAGTGAGCAGTCACCAAGCAGCAGGTTATGACAAGGGTGCTGATAAGAGTGGTGGCGTGAGACCTAGCCTTCTTATCAGTGAGGTCGGGGAAGTCTTCCGAGCAAGAGGCAGGCGTATCAGCTGAGATCTGAGGGGTGATCAGGCATGGGCTAGGCCAGCCAGACGAGGTACACTCCATGCGCAGGGGACAGCATAGGGTAAGTCCCTGCAAGGGACAGCAGCATCACATGCATGTCCAGGCAAGGAGAGCCTGCTAGAACACCCTGTGCAGGGCACCCTGTGCTGAGAAGGGCTCTCTTCCAGGAAGACTCCCCAGATTACTGTGAGCCCCCAAATAACAGCTTCATTCCTGGCACAACTTCCCAGTTCTGTGGCAAAACTAGGAAGTGAGGATGACACCACAAGCATCAAGCTGAAGGTCCCACATGAAAACTAGGAAATTTATTTGCTGTCAACGAGGTGCACAGTGCTAGCTCCCACGGGGAACACGGGAAGAGGTCAGAGCTTCTTCCTGTTTGTGCTACTCCTCGGTGTTCACTGAGGACTTTACAGGTTCCCAGTGAAGACAAAGATGCCCTCAGGCACCTCCACGAAGGACCACTAGGTATCCTCATCCTCCTGCCAGAAAAGCTTCTTAGCCGGACTGAGGGGGAAAGGCTGTCAGACAGTGGTTGGCAAGAATCAATATTTTGGCTAATTTAGGAAATTTGGGGTTCATCCAGGGCCAAGCTGGGTGGATCTCATTCCTAAGAATTCCTTAATGGATTATTTTTCATTTTGAATTGCTATTATTACGTCATCAACAACAGGAGCTAAAAATATAAAATAGAAAGTCAGGGGCAAAGAATACAGAGAAGAGATGTTCCTGAGGCCTCAGTACGCTGGGAGACACAACAGCAGTCACAAACGCACGCCCAACACAACCTCTCCTGCATGCAAAGCTGAGAAGAGGGTGGCCCCAACAAACTCACCAGCCAGGGAAGCTCCAATTTCAAGTACATGTGATCACGTTATAAATCTGTTGTTCGGGTGCACAGACTTTGCTACCCTCACTCTTTCAACAAACACTTCCTGAGCCAGGTGCGTTGTGCTGGCACTGGGAACAGAGACTGTGTGTGTGTGTGTGTGTGTGTGTGTGTGTGTGTGTGTGTGTGTGTGTGTGTGTGGTCTCCACCCTTAAGGAGCTCAACTTAGGGAGCATAACAGATAAGTAAATCCACAGTTAACTGATAAATGCTTGCAAGACAGACACATGCAGGGTGTTCTGAGAGACAGAAGATAGGTCATCTCCAGGTCATGGAGGAGTGTGGGGTGGGGAAGGATGGTATCCAAAAGAGTGAGGGGAAACTGGAGCCGAGATCCCAGCTGAGGAGCAGGGGCCAGGTCACTCCCAGGAGAGGGCCCCACTCCCAGAAGAGACCCCCCCACTGATAAAGGCACCAAGAGGTGATGGCTGTTGGTGAAGAGCTGAGGGCCGAAATGTGGGTTAGGGAAAAAGGAAAATACGGAAGGTGGCCAAGGGCCAGATGAAGAAAAGGAAAAGACTGCAGGCTTCCTGAAGGGGCTCAGCTTTTACTACCTAAGCAACAAGGAGCTCTTGGAGTGTCCGAAGAAGCAGGAAGCTATGGTCAGATGTGTGTGTTAGAAACATCTTATTGATAGGAGTGTGGGGGGTGGAATGAGGAAAGAAAAAGACAGACACAGATGACCAATTAATTAACAGGCTGTTGTAAAAAAAAAAAAATCCAAATGATGAGTCCTAAACAAAGGAGTCGAGAGAGAGGACAAAGGACTATGCTGACAAATTATTATAGAAGATAGGCTCTTCAGGACATGGTAACAACAGAATATTACATTTGAGGGACAGGACAAGCCAGGGACAACTCCTAAAGCAGAGACAACTGAGGGGCTAGACCAAGACAGGTAGCACAGGGAAAAGATGCACGTGGCTCTCGGAGGGGACAGAGGACTCTGGGGCACCCTGGGGCAGACCGCCAGGCATGTGGGCTGGGAGGAGGCTGGCTGGATTTGGAGATCTGGGAGTCTGCACGCAGAGGTGAGAGGTGGATGAGCTCACCCAGGGAGAATGCTAGGGATGACACGACAGCGACCAAGCCAAACCTGAAGCTGAGGACAAAGAAGAGAACTGGCAGAGCAGGCTGTGGAGGCTGGGGTCTAAGAGGCTGGAGGTGAACCAGGCCTGCAGGCCAGGAGAGGCCGAGCCCGGGCACGGATGCCCAGCACCAGAGCAGGGGAGGCCCGAGGAGGGGCCCTCACTGGAGGGAGCAGTTAGCTGGGTATCAGCAATGGCAGCTGGGCATCGGCAATGGCAGCCACAAGATACAATCAAAATGAGGCACTGACAGTTCAGCTGAAGGTCTGTAGTCACCTCAAGAGGATTTGTACGGATTTTCCCCCAACAGACTCACTGTCTCACTTCATTTCTTGGAGAGGCCTTTCCTGACCACCCTAACTAATCTATCAGCCACATCTCTCTGCACCCCGATCTTATGTTATTTTACTTCAGAGCATGATCATGCCTGACAGCACATTCTACATCTCATATACGTAGAATAATATCTGCCTCATGCAACAGAGACCTTGTCCTGGCTCACCTCTAAAACCACTGTGCCAAGAGCATGCCTGGCACACAGAGTCCCCGGGTTCATTAGAAGCAACAGATAATTAGTGAGCACAAAACACACTACAAGCCTGATTCTATGCTAGATGCTGGGGATACAGTGATAAACCAAACAGAATAGGACCCTGCCTTTGGAGCTTGGAGTCAGAAGTGAGTGGAGAGAAATGCCAAGTGTTTAAACAAGAGCGACATTATAATTGTCACAGTGCTAGGACTGGAATCTGACTCTCCTGTCTTCTAGTGATATTTCCTTTCCAAGCCCAGGGCATTTCCAACTAAATTTTACCTGGGGAAACAGTTAAAGTAGGTGTTTGAGGTTTGGTCTCAGTCTCTTCCAGACTTCCCACACTTCTTCCACCCTTTTAATAGATTCCTAAGGTGTAGAATATGCAATATAGACTCTGAATATTTAACCTGAAGGGCTCAATCTATCTCCAGTCCAGACTTAGGTGAGAGGAAACAGGGAGCAGCATAAACCAGAGGTCATACAGACCTGGGTTCAAAACCCTTTACTTTGGGCGGGTTATTCAACCACTTTATGACTTGATTTCCTATGGCTGAAATGGGAATACTAATTCCCCCACCACAGGTCATTGCAAAGGTGAAATGAGATGATACATATAGAGAACTTAGCACTGTACTTGGTAAGATAATGAGAGTTCCATAAATCATGGCTCTAAACCAGTACACCTGCTGCTTTTATTACCAGATCTCTAACTGCTATATTCACACAAGCCAAGTAAAAAAAACTACTTAGAATTCAAACCAAAGAAAGTATACTGGAAACACTCATAGCACAAGTATGTAGTTGAATGACTTGAGGAATTGTCTCAAATTCCCCATACTTGTACAGACTCTGCAGTAATAAGTTTTATTTCAATGTTTGGTCCACTCCATTTTCTTCTCCAATTTATACAAATGCAACTATTTCCCTAACAGATCACATCTTGTCTCATGGCAAAAGTCCAAACACGGGCTGGATGCCGTGGTGCAGGTTGTGACAGAGTCATGAACACCACACCTCAAAGGGAGCCTAAGTCCACAATCACAAGCCCAATGTACACACAAACTCCCAAACACAACTTGGCTCCAAAGGAGGAAATGAGAACTGGTCTCAGCATGCTTTGCCTGCCTCAAAGCTAAAGAAAAGGTTATTCTGACAGGCAAGTACCTAAATCTTATGTGTCTCCCTTCTTTCACTCCAAACTCTCTACCAATGGTCTATTTTAGTAACATCTCCATTCTCTATCCCTCATTTATGTCTGACCCCATGCAACCTGGCTTCCTCTTCCCTTCCCCTCTCATGGCACTACATTCCTCAGAGTCATCTGTAAAGACCTTGTCACAAACTCAGCAGCCTTCCTTCAGGCCCTTCTCCCTGGTCTCTGCTGCCCCATCCTCTTCCCTTCCTGGGACTCCGTCCTCATGGCCTCTGGGGCTCTTCCACCTTCCTCCTCCCACTCCAAAGTTATGCACATTCCCTGAGGCTCAGCCCTCTGTTCACCTTGGGGCGAACTTACTTAACCGATGGCTTCCATTCTACATCTCCAGACTTGATCTTCTCAGCCCAGGCTTTAGCCCTGCATTTCCGATTGTCTGTTGGACATGTCCTGGGGATGAGCCACTGTCAGCTCGAATTCACCACATCTAAAACCAGATGCAGCAACCACCTCCTTCCACCCCAATATCCACATTCCTGTCAAGGGTACCACTGTGAACCACCAAGTTTAAACTTTCACCTTCTGTGATTGTCTCTGAAGTCTAAGAAGACTGGAAATCCTCTTGGTTCTCCCTGTGTAGTATCTCTATGGGTCTTTGCTTCAATTTTAACTACTATTAGCCACACGACCCCGTGCCGAGGTGGTTGCTGCTGCCTCCTAATAAGGCCCATGCCTCTTGTCCAGCTACCAGATGAAGGTTCCTAAAATGTAAACATCACTTCCACCACTTCACTTCTTTGCCCACAATAACTTCAGTGGCTCCCACTGCCTTCAGGCTAAAGGCTAAGTGCTTTAGCCCAGCAGTCAGGGTCTAGATGAGGCGTTGGCAAACCACAGCCCACAGGCCAAATCCAGCCCACCACCTGCTTCTGTAAAGAAAGCTGCACTGGAACACAGCCACACCCATTCATTGCCCTATCATCTATGGCTGCTCCATGTTATCACAGCAGAGTGGCCTCACTGTGACAGAGGCCACATGGCCTAGAAGCCAAAAATATTTAGCATCTGGTCCTTCACGAGGAAGTTTGCCAACTCTGGACTAGAATAATGAGACACCAGCAGACCCTGCCAAAGTTCTTGCCCGTGACTCTTCGGGTGAAGCTTTTGCTCCTCTTGGTCTGTTGTTGCTGAGCCCACTTTGTAAACACCTTATATCCATGTTCTCGAGCCCTGAAAATCTTATTTTACTCTTCCCTGGACTTTTTCCAATCTACCTTTTCCTTCAAAACACAGGCAAAGCTCCACCTCTCCGTGAGGCCAGCCGCATCCACCCCGTGTGCCACTGGCTTCTCCTCTGGCCTCCCTCTCTGCATCCACCGTGGACACCCCCGGGGAGGTCTCCCTTCTCCCGCCTGTACCACAGGCTTCTCTCGGCCCAGGCCCAGGTGCTAGCACAGAACACCTGCCAATGACAACCACCTTGCCCTTCATTCCAAATACCAATCCTCGCCAGCATAATTGGGTAAGAAGGCATCGAACAAACTTACCAATGAAGGCCTAGGATTCCACATTTGAAAAGTTAAGCTTGGGTCCAAAAGCATGCACTCTAGCCAGCAACACCTAAAAGCCAATGAAATAAGAGTTTAGCTTTAAAAGAGAATATGTATATATTTTCTTTAAATTCATAACACCCAATAACTTTTGATTTACCATCCTCCTAGATACCCATCTCTGCTTCTTTGCCTCGAAAATCCCTGCTTCTGCTTCACATCCATTGGATAACCTTTCCCTGGAAGCCTCCTCAGTGTCCCAGGCAGGCCAGGTGCCCCCTCCTCTCAGCTCCCATGGAACTCTGGTGGCATGTCTATGGTAACACATGCACATGATGGCATAATTTCTTGTTGACGGGGGGCGGAGGGGCAGGGTGTGGCTCTCTAGGCTTTAGGCTTTTCAAGAGAAAAGACTTGTTAAATTCACTCCTCCCTTACCCCCACTGCCTAGAACACAATGGGCATTTGGACAGTTCGCAATAAATATTTGTAAAATGGATAGAAAAACAACCTACTTAATTCATTCACACACACCTGGGTATCTAAAATTCTGCTAGGCCACAATTGTCACCATAGAAATGCATGCCTCGATCCTACCGCTTTTCATAGGCAATGGTTTGAACAGGAAGGATTAATGAGACTAATCCAAATGCACGCCTTTGGAATGACACTCCCTTGGGCAGAAACCTTCAGAGGCTCCCAGACTCTAAGAAGGCAAGCCCAACTCTGCAGCCAGGATGCCAGGCCTGCACCAACTGGCCCAGCCTGATTCTGCAGCCGCAGCCTGTGTGGTTTCCCCCATGGACCCTTCCATCCAGAGAGCCAGACCCCAAGGACACACTGCCCTCTTGGAGGGATGTCTTCATATTACCTACCCAAGTATCATCCATCATCCCGACCAAGTTCACAGTGAGGCCACAAAAAATATTATTTTTTCCCCCTCTACTTTTTAAAATTGTGGTAAAATACATGTAACATAAAAGCTACAATCTTAACCACTTTAAGTGTATGGTTCAGTAATATTGAGTACATTCATACTGTTGTGCAACCATTACCAACATCTACCTCCAGAACTCTTTTTTTCTGAAAAACTGAAACTCTATCCCCATTAAACAATAACTGCCCCTCCCCACCTCCCTCCAGCCCCTGGCACCCAATAAGTTTTTGTGGAACGAATGAATAAATGAATGAAGACATGAATGAGTGTGACTCAATCCTCCCCACAAAGCCAGAGTACTATCCCTTTATCCTGGACTCCCATGGTACTAACTTCATATTTTTTTCAGATTTATTCCAATCAATCTCAAATGATCCTTTTTTGCACAATTACATTCCCCTTTAGGTCAGGAACTGCGACTTATTTGCAAGGTGAAGCTTAGGTCCAACAGTGTGCACCTGGCCTGTCCTCCATGTCCTGCGGCTGACACCAGTGAATCAGTCGCTCTGGACTCCTCCCTTCACTTGGCTTCCAGGACAGCACCTCCTCTGGGTCTCCCACCCCCATCACCAGCTGCTCTTTCCCTTTGCTTGTTCTCCCTCATCTCCCATCTCTTACGTCAGAGTGCCACAGCGCTGTCCTCGCTGTCTCCTCTGTCACTCCCTTGGTGATCTCACGTCTATGCTGACGATGGCCAGATTTCTCTCCAAGCCTGGACCTCTCCTCTGAACTGACTAGTATGCCCAACTGCCTAGGTCAAGTAAGAAGTCAAGGAGACAGGAGCTCTGTGTAAGGATGCTGGATGTCTCAAACTTAACACGTCCAACACAAACCCCTGAGCTTCCCCAGACCTGCTCCTTCCACAGTCTCACCCACTGCCATTTAAGACAATGATTTCCCAGCTGCCCAGGCCAAAAGACTTGGAGTCATTCTTGTCTCCTCTCTTTGTCTTTCATGCCACAGCCAATCCTCATCAAAACTGGTTTTCACCTTCAAAATGAATTCAGAATGTGACCATTTCTCAACACCTCCATCATAACCATCCTAGATTGTTGTGCCAGCCTCCTAATTGGTGCTCTCCTTCCCTGCTGCTACTCCTGGAGTCACTCCTACCTCACCTGTAGTCTATTCCCAACAGAGGAGGAAATGCAGTGCAACATGAATTAGATCATGTCATCCTTTCCTTAGATCCTTTCAAGGCCCAACAGCAAGGACAATGCCAAAGGGACAAAAGCTCCTGATGCAGACCCACAGGCTGGGGGTCTGTGCCCTCCTCTCCACCCGTCTCTCTGCCGGCAGTCCTGGCTGTATTGCCTATTATGATTTCTCAAAAAAGGATGTTTTTTACAGGGAAGGAAATGCAACCAATCAGCTTCCTTTTCCAGTTAGGGTACCATGAGAAGCCAACAACACTCACATTTCTCCAGAAGCAATAGGGTATGTCTAATCTGCCACCACTTAGTAGCTAGCTTCCAAAGATAAGGCTAGCCTTCCAGAGATTCGTCATTTACCTCCTTGGTGGTGGGGGAGTCCTCTGTAAGCCCCTCTTCTCCCTGCCCCCACCTCACCAATGCTGTGGCTGGAGGTGAAGCACAAACACAGGCACCCAGGACTCTAGTGCCAACTGTGCCACCTCTAGTCACTTATTTTCAACCACAACCCCATATAGTGTCTGGGATGATTTTAATAAAACCTAACTTTGATCAAGGCCTCCGCCTGAAACTCTACAAAAGAGTTTCTTCATTGCCATACTATGCATTCTTCAAAATCTATTACAGTAAGCTATGGTAAACAGTCTTTTTTATCTTTCTCAACAGATGCATTTCTTCTGCCTTCTTCTTAAAAAGATTCTGCTTGCCCCAGTAGCGGTGGGCAAACAATCCAACCCGGATTAGAGAACTCCACCCCCTGGCAACAGTGATTGGTCCAAAAGACACGCACATCACCCAACCAGGGCCAATCAGAGCCTTTCTCTAGAACCAATACACAGATGCAGAGAAAGGAGCTCCCCTCTCCACCCCCACCCCCTGGACTATACCCTGAGACTGTCAGCAGCTGTGCCCCATTGGGAGGGCACAGTAGGGAAGTATGCAGTAAAGAAGACTGATGCCAACACAAAGAACAGAAGGTAAAGAGTCAGCCAGGCCACAGGCAGCACCAATTCCCATTCCAGAAGCTCTTCCTTTCGTGCACTCCTACAGCACCCTTCCAGTTATGGAGCCAGTATCTACCCACTTATGCCCCAGCTACCTGGAGTCCCGACAGGCCTATCACGCTGCTGCGTGTACCTGTGCCTTTCCCCACACTGTTTCCTCTGCCAAGAATGCACACTCTGCGGATTTCTGCACAGCAGTCAGACTTCCTCTGTGAAGCCTTCTCTGAAGGGAAGCACCGTTGGTCCAGTCTGCCAGATGTGCTCTGAAATGCCTGGAATACAGCCTCTGTCACACTCAGACACCTCCCTCTGTCTTCCTAATCTCAGAGCTAGTTGCCCAAGCTAGAAACCTCGTACTTCCTCACTGCCCATGGGTACTTCCCTCTTCTTCCTCTCTGCTCCACATCTACCATCACAGCCCAGGACCTCAGTATCTCCTGCCTGGACATGGGCAGCAGCCTCCTGGGCTACCACTGCCCCACCCACCCACACCGTTCCACACTGCTGTCAGGGCTGGGCCTCGGCAGCCCTTCTGCACCTGTAGAACCAAACCTTGGGAATCTAAACTGGCCCCAACCTACCTGCTCTCACTCTCCCAACCACTTCCAATCCCAGGAAGATGGAGCAGACGCACTTTTCCCGATTCCACCTGCTAAATGCAACTAAAACCCATGGGCATCATATGCAAAACAAACGTAAGAAGACTTTGGACGGCAGAGTGAAGAAGGCAGATGAGTTAGGGATCTCAGGACCCAAGGAACAACACAGTGGTGAGCTCCCTGCATTTCATTTTGGCCTCACAGCCCAGACTTGGAACTGAGGAAAACAGCAACCCAGAAACGCCAATAGGCACAGGCAAAAAATGCCCCACAAATCTCCCTCTAGAAAGACAGAAAACTTGCAGATAACAACCACTCTATTTCAGCCAAACACAAAAGTCCCATGGTCCCAGCCGCACCCATACCAGCAAAGTGCAACTGGCATCCACAGCAAACCGCAGATGGCCTGTACACTCAGTGGTGAAAGACAGAATGCTTGACCCCCAGGACTAGGAACAGGCAAGGATGTCCACTCTCGCCACGCTTATCAACACATGACTAGAAGTTCTAGCCAGCACAGCAAGGCAACAAAAGGAAACACAAAACATACAGATTGGGAAGGAAGAGTAAAGCAATCCCCACTTGCAGATGATATGCTCCCTATGTAGAAAATACTGACGAATAAACCAAAAAATTCCTAGGACTAATCAGTGAGTGCAGCAAACATGCAAAATAAAAATATAAAAATCAATTGCATTTCTGTATACTAGCAATGAATATGTGGACACCAAAATTAAAAATACAATACTGTTCACAACCACTAAAGGGAAAAAAAAAAGAAATACTTAGGTATAACTATAATTTCTCCCACCTAATGTTTAGCCACATGAGTCCACCTGTGCCATGAGGGCAGGGCCAAGATATTAAGTATGATACTTGTTTTAATTTCCAGTGAAATCAAAATACCCAGCCAGGGCCCATCACCTGGTAGGTGTGCAATACTTGTCACAGCTCACGTCCTATCCTCTTTAAGATGGACCATCGTCCCCTTTATGCTTCCAGTGAGATCATGGTCCATTAAAAAGTCCCATCTCATTTCTGCCTTAGCAGGTCATGAGTGCCAGGCAAGTACCAGGGAAACGGTTTCCACTCCCACTCCCTAACACAGTATGTTGTCACCCTCCAGCCAGGGCCTCCCCAGTGCCTGCGGGCAGCAGGGATTGGAAATGGCCCCTGTATGCATCTCTCAGGTCCTCACAGGGCACACTGGGTCCTTCCCACATCATTCCAAAGGGTCCCAAGACTTGGCCCAAAGGTCCCCGAGGGTGGCAGGAGACCACCACTAGTGCTGCCTCACCCATGCTGTGTGCCAGGAGGAGCCCACGTGCCCTCGCTCTGTCTGAAGGCTTAGTCATGAATGAAAACTGCCTGTCTGTGCCAAAGCAAGAACTGTGGGCTGGAAGAGGCTATGGGGTACGGGACAGGGCCCAGAGGACATTTAGATAGTTTTCTCCAAAAACTTTCCCCCCTTCTCACCCCTGAGGGTAGAAAGTGAGATGAATCTGCACTAGGCAAAAGCCAGGACCTCACAATGATCTTGACTCCTCTCTTTCACTCACACCCCACTAGCGATCCCACGGCAAGTTGCCGCTCCACCTTCAGACGAGATCTCCAATCCGCCCACTTCGTACCACCTCTACCACCACTGCTCGGGCCAGCCCCTCCCACCAGTCACCCGGATGAGGGCCACAGACAGCCACTCTCTCCCTGTCCCCTCTGCCCGCTCAGTCCACTCCCTGAGACGGAACTCAGATCCTGTCATTCCTTTCAAAACCCTGAAATGTTCCTGGCTCTGCTGGTCACTCACCAGGCAACCGAGTGCTTGCAGTGACCCCAGTGGCCTGGCCCCCGTGGCCACCTTGCCCTCACTTTCTCTCCCTCTGCTCCTCTCCTGTCGCATCACTCCAGCCACACTGGCGGCCTTTGCCTTCCTATTCCCTTTGCGACAAATGCCCTTCCCCCGGCTAAACACACAGCTCACCTGGCCGCAGTCACTACCGTGCATGTTATGCTGTGAGTCCCCAGGATCCCCTGGCTTTTCCCGGTGGGCACATGGCTGACCTCACTGGCAGTTAGGGGTAGACACGTGACTGGGCTCTGACAAACAGGTGGGAGGGATGCCCGCCTCTTCCAGACTGGTCCACAAAATCCTCCTCACAAAAGCCTCAGGTCCAGCTGCGTGAAGGGGAAGTGAGGCCCCTGAGGAGGGCAGGGACACAGGGAGGCCAGCCTGGTCCCTCGATGACCACAGGGAAGGACGCCTGCTAACCAGGTCAGCCACAGGGGAGTTTTTCTGTACAAGAAATGCAGTTGTATCGTGTTGCTACAGTGAGATCTGGGGGTTCGTTACTTGACCTAACAATTTGGTCTCCTTGGGAAGGAGACTTTCTTTGACCACTCTATTTAAAATCCTCCCAGCACTTCTTAGCTGGCCTCTGCTTCATTTTTCTCCATAGGCCTCACTACCACATAGTGTAAAGTATATATTATTATTTTTCCTCTATCTCCCCAAATTAGAATGTAAGCTGAAGGCTTTTTTTCCTTTACTGTATACCCTGGGTCTAGAACAGTTCCCAGCATGTTACAGACAATCACTAATTGCTGAATGAATGAATGAATGAATGGACTCCAAGGCTAGGACGGCCTGGTTGAGGCCCAGCTCTGCCATTCACTAGCTGTGTGACCTGGGGCAAGTGACTCTGCCCTTCTGAGATTCATTACCTTTACCTGTAAAATGGGTGAGTAACAGCACCTCCCTCACAGGGACTGGGAATAATTAAGATCATGACCATAACTCCCTCAGCTCGGAGGCTTCAGAAATGTTAATCGCTGCTGTTACCAATTCAAGGCCAGGGACAAGGCTGCGTTTCAGGCCCTAGCATGGTCACTGGTAGGGCGACATTTCAGAAAGGCAGGGGCTGAATGGATATTTACATGCACAAACTCTTCCTGAAGAAACCATGGTGAACACCTAGGCAGTGAGATCCAAGAGCTGCCTAAAAGTTCTCAGTAAATTGCCGACGATGGGAGAAGCATGACAGGTGGGGGCAGGGGTGATGACAAGTGTGTGCAGAGTCTGCAGAAAGTGCTGCTGGGGAGCGAGCACCACCCAAACGATGAGAGATCACTCTGTGCCTTTTAAGAAACAATTTTCACAGCAAAGCTTGAGAAAAGAGAGAGGCCTCTTGCATCGTGGGGACAAGGTAATAAGGCTATAAAAATGGAACTCAAATAAACCGCACACAGAGCCCACATGGGCCCAATTTTCCAGGGAAAATAGCGGTTGCAGAGCATTCAGATGGGGGAAGTCACACTTGTGCCTCAGTGTAGCAAACAGCTTTCAAAAATCATTAGGCTGCAGAAAAGCCATCAGGTCTGCCAACGAAGCAGTGTCAGCTCTCACCTGCCCCCTCTGTCACGCTCACCTCTTTCTGCAGAGGAGAGGGCAGGGGCAGTGATACTCAGTGGCTACCTTCCTCCCAGAGTGGCAGTGGCACACACAGTCAGTACAGGCCCTGCAGCAGCTCTGGTGCCGGCCGGCAGCACTGCTGCCTCGCTTTGGCCCAGACCTACTCTCAGGTCTCACCTCCTGGAGCTCTCTGCAGCTCTAGGCCTTGCTGAGGCATCCCTCCTTGAAACTCTCTTCCTGTAAACCCCCCCACCCCCACCTCTGCAATCCCTCCCACCTCTATCCTGGCCCCTCTTCCACCTCTGTGCCCCTGAGTGTGGTCATCGAAGCCTCTAAACAAATGGCATCTGCCTGCCTTTCTGTGTCTAGTGCCTGTTCTTCCCCCACATCAGAGGCAGGACAGCTTCATGGTCAGAAGCACCGTCTGGGCCAGATGGACTCGGTCTAATCTTGGGTGCACTGCAGTGTAAATGTGCAGAGTTAACTAACTGCTGTATGTCTTAGCTTCCTCATCTGTACAATGGAGATAGTGACAGTACCTGCCTATCATGTGTGGGTTATGTGTGGATTAAATGAGTCAATACATATGAAGCTCTTAGTACCATGCCTGGCACCTGATACACTCTATAAGGTGTCATTTCCACACTATGTTTTACACACACCAATGCTTCAGCCAAACCCCAAACAGCCCCAAATCCTTCCACCGCCATCTCTTCTACTTAGGCCTTTTTCTTTAGCTAGGAATGGCCAGCCTCTATTGCAGCCTGTCCTCCAGGAAGACAAAAGCAACCACCTCCATGAAACCTTTCTCGATTCCTCTGCCCTAGTGCCTGCTCCCCAGTGAGATAGAATCCCCCCTTCTCTAACAAAGGGGGGCTAACTTCTCCCAGGGCCCTCTTCTTAACCTCCCTTAAACAATCAATCACCAGTTTTAAGCTTGTTTTATCCTTCCCCCTCCCAGGTTATGAGCTCCTCAGAAACAAGGGTACATCGGGTTCTTTCTCCCCAAATTTTTATTCCCTACAACTTAGTACAGTGTAAAGCCTCAGTAAACATTTGCTGGATGAGCCTGGGTCTATGGAACAAACCACCAAAGACTAAAACAATAAAAACAACAAAGTGGCAAGTCAGAGGAAGCCTTCCCCATCACTCCAAAGCCAAGATCTCAGATTCAAAACAGTACTGGAGACCAAGGGGGTGTCTGTTTGTCAATTTCATTCTAGTCTTTTCCTAATGGCCCCCAAAAAAGCCAAATCCTTTGAGCAAGTTTGCAACCTGCTTCCACTGCTAATAGCACCTCCCTACTGGCTCACTCTCACTTAGGGAGACATGTTTTTTCTCAGAAATCTTACTTACTTTTTTTGTGTTTGTTTTAGGGCATTTCTAAAAATATCCTTAAGAAGAGATCACTGTTTTATTTTATTTTGTTATTTTTTTAACCAAAGCATCAGATGTAGGGATACAGAATTCCTCCGTTTTTGCAGGTAGACGGCTGGGCAGAGGCTTGCTGGGCTTCCCTCCACACTTAGGAACCAGCGAGTCACGAATTACTTGCACACATGCGGCCTTTCACTTATGTCTAATTTCACATTACCACCACCCTGCTTCTTCATTCACGAGAAATCCAACAAAGACGATTCCTAGCACTTGAAGTAAATTTTTAATATATCTTCACAACATTCTTCTTGAAAAAAGCCATTCTGATTCTCTATCGAATCTTGGGCCACTGCCATTAGCTAGACAAATGCCAACTTAATGAAATGATTCTGTAATACACAGAGATGGCTTAATGTAGCATTAGCTGAAAGAGCAAAAATTAGAAGCAATCTAAATGCTCCAGAACAAGCAAGCGCGTGGCTTATTGAAGACATTCCCTTGATAGGATATGATGCAGCTACCTTAAATGCGCATGGGGAAAACCGAGGGGCCCCATGGAAAAGGGCAGCGGAGGTGACGTTAAAAGTACAGAGGGTGGAAACTGTGGGCTCACGCCACCAGGGTCGCCCCCGCTGGGGCAGGTTAGGCCCAGGGTTTGAGCTCAGACGCAAGGGAAGTAAGGGGAAAGCTAAGAGGAACCCTCAGCCAACGGGGCCGGAGAGATCGGCAGTGGCCACAGGGAATGACAGTCCTGGGCACAGGCAGACGCCCGACTTAGGCGCACAGAACAGCAGATGGAAAGCCCACAAAGCCCAGATGATTCAGGAATTCCATCCCCAAGCAGGCAAGGGGAAAGGGAAGATGACCCTCCCCACATTTGCATAATGAATCAATTCCTGGATGAGAAAACAACTTTCAAACCCTTGAGACACTTAACGTCAAGCCTTGTCCTTTCCACAGTGTGGTCATCAGGCTCCCACCTGACAGCCTAGCTCCCCAAGTCTCTGAGGCTAATGCTGACCCAATGAAGGAGAGATTTAGCTTGTTTGTTGCTAGCGTGGCAGATAAACAAACTGAACCCCCAAGAGACTGAGCACCTTAGCCAAGGCCTCTAATTCCTCAGTGCCCCGCACTTTGTTAGTTCAGCTCAAACTCTACCACCCTGAGAGTGCTTCTGCTGCCTTCTGAGAGCATGGCCTCTGCCTGCCACATGCAAGTCCCACAAGACAACCCCACCTCTGGAAGAGAAAACGACTGCAGAGCTCCTTCCCACATCCCTGTCCTCCCTGATTCCTAGCCCCACCCCATCAAAATCCCCAGTGTGGACCCCTGTCAAATGCAAGAGGTCAAAGTCACTGCCCTGGCATTTAAGGTCCTCCCCCAGACAGACCACACTGCCTCCTAACCATGCCTCCCAAGGCACTCACCCTTCCCATTCCTCCTGCCAACCCCAGGAGCCATGCTCCCCCCACCACCCCAGGTACCTACAGGCCTTTTCTCCTGCGCCCCTTCTCCCAGCCTCCTCCAAACACATGGGTCTCATGCACACTGCCTCGCTTGAATGATCCCTAGCCCGCAGAGCTCAAGTAGCCAAAACTGCAAATTCTCATATGTGGAACAGTTAGGTCACCCAGATGCTGTCCTCCAAGGGACTCTTGTCCCCAAGTCTGCTCTAATGTACCACTAGAGGCTATCATTTAAGTGGTTGTCATGCTCTCCCTTGACACCCCTTGGGAGTGGGTACAAACACTAGGCAGTGATGCTGGAGCCAGGAACCCTGGTCAGGGTCCTGAGGGATTAGAGAGCTCCTTCCACCCACCACAGCTGCTGGCAGGAAGCCCTTCCTGAGCTCCTGCTACATGCCAACTGGGGATGCAGGGCACCCGAGATACAAATCTGAACAAGGCCAGGCTTTGCCCTTCAGGAATTCAGACTCGAACAGGAAAAAGTGTGAGATAAGCCCCACTAATGCAGCATGATAAATGCCAGGCTGAGAGAGAAGCCACAAAGAGAAGAGGAACACAGAGCAGAGGTGGCAGTAATTTAATTCAACCTGAGAAGGGGTTGGGGACGGGCTCAGAGAAAGCCACATTCGAGCTAGTCCTTGAAGGATAATTAACAACAATAAAAATACTGGCAGCCAACATTTATTGGGTGCTTCCTCTGTGCTAACCACTGGACCCAACACTTCACACCTGCATTAATACAAACTCATTCAGCCCCTACCGCCAGGCACTGTTCTAGGCACTGGGTATAGAGCAGTGAACACAATGAACACTGGTGCCTGCCTGCATGGAGCTTATGTTCTGTGGAGAAAAGATGGACATTAAACCAAATAAGTAAAATGTATGATATGTTAGATGGTGATAAGTGCCAAGAGAAAAAATAAGGCAGAAAAGGGAAAGAGGGAACATCTTGGGGACAGTGGGCCAGGTGGTACAATTTTAAATCAGGTGACATTTGAGAAAAAACCTGAAGAAGGTGAGCAAGCTAGCCATACACACATCTGGGGGAAGAATGCTCTAGGCAAAGGAAACAGCCAGTGGGAAGAGCCCGGACAGGAAACATGCCTGGCATGTCTGAAGAACACCAAGGATTCTGGTGCAGCTGGAGCAGAGCAAAAGAAGAGGGGCGGGCAGGGCCAGCATGTACAGCTGCACAAGTTGTGCACTGCATAAGCCGAAGGCACTACTCAAGCACACCACAACGAGCTGTGCAAAACCCAGCCTGATCAACCATACACTCTGGCCCTGGGGTGGGAGATGAGGTCAGGGAAGTGCCGGGAAGCTTTAAAGACCATGCTAAGATTGGCTTTTCCTCTGAGTGGGACAGGAAGCTACTGTGGAGAGGATTGTGAGCAGAGGCCTGACCTGATCTGACCCCCAGTCACAGGATCGCTGCGTGGAGAGTGCATAGTAGCAGGACAAGGCTGGAAGCAGGAGACTGCTTTGGAGGCTACCACGATCACTACACTCAACTATACATTGTCTTATCCCCACAGTCCCACAGGGTATGTTCCATGAGTACTCATTCACAGATGAAAAGATTAAGGCTCAAGAGAGATCTGGAAACTGGCCCAAGGCCACTGGACTAGTCAGTGGCAGAGCTGCCAGGATCAAGAAGCCGGGGGAAGAGTGCATTCCAGGTGGAATGAACAGCATCAGCCATGGAGTAGGAGCTTGGCAAGGCTTGGCAAACTTGGGGAAGGACAGGCTCATGGTTTGGGGAGGTTAGGGCCTGGGGACACGTGGCAAGGGCAGCCAGCAAAGGCCTGTCTGTGCCCTGGCCACCCTCACACCAACACCCACCCACAGCATCCAAGCTGGCATTGCTCCCTGGACCAGAGAGACTGGCTCCTAACCCGTCTCCCTGCTGTGCTCTTACACCCCTCATGTCAACCCACAGGCAGCCAAAAGAACCCTTACAAACATAAACCAGTTACTCTTCTCTTGCTCTCTGCACTCCAGTGGCTTCCCATCATGCCAGGCACACAGTAGACCCTCAATTAAAGCTGAATGAATGGAAAACTCTCTCATCCCGACAGCCTTATTCAGGTTTGTCTTGTCTCAAAACTGGGGAAAGGCCCGCTTCTTTCTTTCCTCCTTGACAAAGGGAGGTGACTCCATGCTGAGGGGTGCAGGGGGCCTGCCAGCCAGGTGTGGCCCAGTCCAGCCAAGGCCCGGCCACCGTGTTAACCAAACACATGAAGAGAGAGAGGGGAGCCATTCAAATGAACTAAGGGGCAACTTATGAATTAAACTTGTTTTTAAGCAAAATTGCTTACTGGACGTACTTCACCACGTTGTGGCCAAGTAAAAGGTCTGCAGATGTGCCTGGGCTACAAAGGCTGCAACAGGCACTCTCCAAATGGGAGCCATGGCTCCCTGTGGCCAGGCAGCACCGGGGCCCCACTGCGCCTGACCACATTATCACAGTGACAAAGATGGTATGACAGTTGCCGAAGGCCACAGAGCCACAGCCCGAGGCAGGAAGTCTCACTGAGTCTGGCTGTGAACCTAAAGAGCAGACCCAATGGCCCTACCTTCTCTTCACGCTGGATATGGTGAACCCCAAAGTTACCTTGGAAACTGGGGAAAACCGCGGCACTGAAGCTAAAATGATACTTCATAGATTTGAGCCAGTGAATATTTGGAACAAAAAGTATACATTTCCCAAAGGATCACTATTACCCCCAGGGTTTAAATCCAGGTTGTGGGTCAAGGGAAATATACAAACATACACACATATACATGTACATATGTGGATACATTTTGAAAGGAAGGAAACAGTAACCAAAAGAATGAGGATAGTAACAAGCTACCTGCTCCTAAGAAAACTGCATTTAGTAACGGAGTCTTCCTAGCGGGTCTGGCAGGGGTATTAAACGATCACTGCACAATGACTTATTCTCTAGCTAAAAGTCACAGTCCGTAGGTGGGAGAGGAAGGCTCTGAAAGCCAGGTGATTCCCCAGGCCCCTTTAGGAAGGAAAGAACTTGAAAATTTTCCATACTGCATCAGGCAGGTATGAGATAAGCTTCAAAGGCTGTGTGTTTTGAAAGGAAGATGGAGAAAAGGCTAGAAAAGCACCATCATTATGTCTACAAGAGGAAGGACAATGTGTCTCTGTGGAGTTGAGGGTCCTGAGGGTTCCCAGAAAGAGGGGACAAAAGAGCAGGACAAATGGCCAACACCCCACACCTGACAGGGCAGTATAAAGGAAGACTCAACACAGGTGCTCAGGGGAATCACTCCAGTTTGCCCGACACCAGGCTTTTCTGGGTGGTCCAAAGCCAAGCAGACAGTGACGCAGAAAGGTCCTTGAGCGCTGGCGGTCGAGAGCCTCAGAAAGAGCAGCAGCAAGGCAGAATATTCTTACTGCATGCAAAGGCCAGACTGAGCCACCAGGAAAGGGACAGCGGGTGGCTGGGTGATGGGAGGCAAGGGAGAGTTAATTAAAAATAGTTCCCTGAAAATACCAGTCCAGTGTCCTAGCTGGAGGGACACTGAGATTCTGGACCTCATTAAAAGTTGAAAATAACAGGAAAGAAAATGTAAGTTCACCCTCAGACAAAGCTGCAGCACGCACAGATCTGGACCCCTATGTGGAAATTGGCTCATCACTCCTCAGAAAAGATGGCTGTTTGCCTGTGGTGGTCCAGAGACGGGCAACCGGAGTGACCAAGAGAGCCAGCCCCTAGCTCATGCCCCCAGCTCATGCCCCCAGCTTTTGCTTTCTCCACCTGAAGGCCCAGGCTGGCCCAGGCTGACTGAATGGGGGAAGCTCAGCCCTCTCAAGGGGTCTCCTCGATCTCATCCCTCCCCATCAGAAAGCCCAGGAGACACAGAAGGAGCCAGGCCTTGGGATCAGAGACCTGGGCTCCTGTACAGCTCTGGCCCTCCATTGCACACAGGCACGTGTAACCTCCTCTGGGGCTGTTCTTACAACCTGTAATTATCTTCTTCATTGATTTCCCTGTCAGCTGCCTCTCCTACTAGAATGAAAGTTCTGTAACAGCCGAGACCAGGTCTGCCTCGCTCATCACTGTACCCTCAGCCAGCAGCTAAAACAGTGGCTGTCGCATTGCAGGATCTCAACAGATGAATGAGTGGCTTGGGAACTGTCTGGCTTCAAACACCAAGGAGTCATCTTCAAGAGCTGCACCTGAGCCGGCCCTGCCAGTTGTGGGCGGAGTGCCGGATGGAGGGCCCAGAGCCTTCCCCAGGGTTTTGCAGCCAGCTTAGCACTCCTACCCCTTCCCTGCAGTCCTGACCCCTTCTCTTCACCCATCCCAGGAGCACTGCTCAGGCCACAGTGCAATGACAAAGAGGAAGGGGAAGCTGCCCAGGGAAAAGGACAATGCACTCTCTTCAGTCTAGAACAATGTGGGTGGGAAGAAGCTACAGCCAAATCAACAAAGTCGTGAACATGAACAGAGAACATTAGAAATGGAAGGGGCCTGAGAGAACCAAGGACAGGGCCATTCAATTCCAGGATAAGAGAGTCAGGGGCACCTGAGGTATACATGAGTAGAAGATAAAGGAAGAAATGGTGACACAGTGAATAGAGAACATGCAAAACCCATTTTCTTAAGTAACTAATAAATGCTAGCCAAATTGCAGGCAGGAAGTTACTGGGGACATCTTTCATAACATATTATTAATAGAAGCCCTTAGCTTGTTAGTTGATTTCCAGAAGGAAGGCATCCTCTTTATAACAAGTTCCTCAATGCCTCAGTCAGAAAAGAATCTGGGTAGGTCTGAGATAGCATGAGAGTTTATAGCCCAAGCCACATTGCCAAAAATCAAAATTCTTGATTTGGTTTGAGAGTGTTAATTTGAAGAACTAATTTTTAACTGACCTTTTATGATTATCAAAGTAATATATGCTCATTGTTGAAAAATAGGAAACCACAGAGAAGGAGATGAGAATAAAAATCACCTCTAATTCCAGAAGTTGAGAACCACTGTTAATATTTTGGTGCATTTCCGTCTTTCTAAACATGAGATTTTAAAAGAGTTGAGAGCATACTGTGAATATAATTTCAATTCCTGGTTTTTTCCAGTAAAAGTCTATCTAAAAATACTCCACAGAGTTCCAAGAAAGAAGTTCACCCTTAGTGAATAGACAAATTAAATAACAAAATGAATACTATAAACCCTTCACAAAGCTAAAAAAAATAACAAAACTGAATATTCCACTGAGCCTCCATTTTCCCACCAAAAGAAAAAAAAAACCACTATTGCTAGGATAGAAATAGCCCATAAGTTACAGACATTAAGCTTTTTTGTATCTTCTTACCAATACACATTTTCAAAAACTATGTTTTGTTTTCCACAAGCCACACATTTTTTTCAAATCAACAGAAGAATTTTATAACTGCATCTTATTATTTTGAAGCAAGAAATCAAGTTTCAGTAGCCTTGGGAAGGCTTCATCTTCCAATCTGCAGGTGGACCAAATAATGATTAGTTCACATTTATGGGTTACATCTCCAGTTCTGTCATGTTCTGTCACCTACACAGTGAAGTGAGCAAATGGCGTTGCCAAGGACATATTATGTGTCAAGTGCCACCCAGTTGGGAGCTGCCCTGATGTCTTCCCAGGTCCTCATTGGGTACCTGGTTTTACACATAGGCCCAAGGCCTTGGCCAGTGGAGAACAGATGAACCCTTCTGCCTGGTAGAGAAGACTATGCAGGGTCAAGATCTCCCTGCTACAGTGCATTTTCTCCCAATTCTTGTAGTATTTCACATTTCATTCAACAAATATGCCCATGGCAGGCACTAGACTGGGTGTTGGGCACACAGGGTAAATAATACAGACAATGTATTTCCTTAAGTAACTGTAGTATGGTACAGCCCATGGAAAACAGGGCTGGACTCAAACTTAGGTCTTCTCACTCTTAGTCCAGTGCTCTTTCTATGAAACCACTCACATTGGTGAATTTCCTCTTATTGACAACCTAATTCTCTTGGGTGATTCATATTCCCTTTAGCATCTGGGTGCCCCCAGCTCTTAATTTCCGAGCAATGAGCTTCCCTGACCTCTAGATGGCTGCATATGCCCTGGTTTCTGTGCGCCTGCCTAGATCAGTGGTCCCCAACCTTTTTGGCATCAGGGACCATTTTCACGGAAGACAATTTTTCCATAGATTGGGGGTGGGATGGTTTTGGGATGATTCAAGCACATTACATTTATTGTGCACTTTATTTCTATTATTATTATATTGTCACTTGCCACTCACTGATAGGGTTTTGATATGACTCTGCAAGCAATTGATTTATTATGGTCTCTGTGCAGTCAAACCTCTCTGCTAACGATAATCTGTATTTGCAGCCACTCCCCAGCACTAGCATCACTGCCTCAGCTCCACCTCAGATCATCAGGCATTAAATTCGCATAAGGAGCAGGCAACCTAGATCTCTCACATGCACAGTTTACAGTAGGGTTTGAGCTTCTATGAGAATCTAATGCTGCAGCTGATCTGACAGGAGGCGGAGCTCAGGCGGTGATGCGAGCAATGGGGAGCAGCTGTAAATACAGATGAAGCTTTGCTTGCTCACACACTGCTCACCTCCTGCTGTGCAGCCTGGTTCCTAACAGGCCATGTATTGGTATGGGTCCACAGCCTGGGGGTTGGGGACTGCAGGCCTAGATTCTGATCCTTGACTCAGGCATCTTCCCAGCTCTCCTGGCACCAGCTTCAAACCCTGTGTATCCCTCCCTTCACCCCCACATGCAGCAGGCTGGATTTTGCAGGATTCATGGCATTAAAAACAGATTTTACTGGACTCATGGCCTCCCAACTAAAGCTATTTCCCAGCTTCCTTCACAGCTATATGTAGCCATATGACTAAGTTCTGGTCATCAGCAAAAGAGAACATGCCACTTCCAGATCTTCCCCTTAAAATGACTGGCTGTGTGCTCCCTTGGTTCTTTCCCCTGGGAGATAAGTTTTCACCTTCAACCATGAAACAGAAACCACATGTTGAAGATACTAGGCCTGGACCACTACCTACTCTGGACTGCTGCATGAGAGGGAAATCAACTTCTACCTGGTTTCAGCCATTGTGTTTGTGGGTCTCTTTAACAGAGGAACTCGTCCCGTATCCAAATTAATACAATACAGTAAGCTTGAATGTGACCAGTTCTACCTATATTCTTGTAGCAAAGCCCCTTGCCACCAATTAAATACTTTAAAGGGGATGTTCAAAACTATGTAAGAAAGTGTTCCATTCAGTTTTATTACATGGAAAACTTTTAGAAAATGAAATTCACCAGGACCTCAAAGATGATTTATGTTCAGGTCACAGGAAAAACTGAGAGGACCCAGAAAGGCAGATCAGCCTCCTACAGAAACAGTGGAGAAGGGAGCTCTAAGTGACAACCACAACCAGTCCTGTCTCTTTCCGAAGTTAACTCCATTCCTAGAAAAAGCACCGAAAGCTGAAATGATGCAAACCAAGGCTAATGTCTCCATGGAAACAGTGTTATAATTGGAGCTGTGTTCCTGACCAAGAACTCGATGGTCAACTTTTTAAAGAAATTACATAAACTCCTCATTTTATCATCTCATTAGCCTTGGGACTTTTAAAGCTAGAAGGGCTGTTGGGTCAATAATATATCACAAAAGATATATGTGTATTCTGTACCATACAAGTAGGTGCAAATCAATTGAACCCAACACTACAATCAGTCACATGACCTTTTATTTATTCTGATTCAGTAATAGTACATAGCACAAAGTAGGTCACTTTAATAATTCCTGCTGACTTCTAAATACAGGAAATCAGAACATTTAAGGACATTTTCAATAAAGAAAACAAAGAGGAAACTTGAGTAGAGAGTAGAAATTAAAGCTAGAAAAGCAATATTTAAGTCCTGGCTCTACCACTGACCAGCTGTGGGAGCCTGGACTGTTGCTTAAACCCTGTAGGTGACTTCCCAGCCCACAGGAGATTTCATAATGCTTGCCTCGTGGGATTGTGGTGAAGCTAAACAAGGCACTGTATGTAAAAACTACTTGTAAGTTGCACAGGAATATTAAATGGTACTGTTATCAGGATCACGGCATTTGGAAAGGCATTTGTGGGGTGGTTTTCACCTTCATGAAAACTTTAAGCAGACTACAAGCTACCCAGCCACTCTTTGAAAAACTGACCTGCAGCAATCTCTTTTGCTGCCCTTAAAATTCCCCCACATGCATCAGTTGGCAAGAGCTGGTCTTTCTGCTGCAGTCATCGCTGGCATCCATGTGCTCACCAGCCAGAGAGTAACTGGCAGGATGTCAGTCACGGCTATGAAGGAAAGAGAGCTGCACTGTGCTGAGGCCCCTGTGTGGCCACACATCTATCAACCAAAAACACGTTCCAAAGACCCACTATGTGGTCAGAAACCTCAGACCAGAGACAGGAAGCATTTTGGGGTGCCAGGAAAATAGAAGAAGATTACAGCAGTTAAGTATGCAGGCTCTGGAATGAGACCGGCCTGAGTTTGAATCACAGCTTTTCCACTTAGCATGTGTCATCTGGGGGACCTCTGAATCTCAGTCTCCCTAACTGGAAAATGGGACTGACACTACCCATCCCACAGAGATAATTGTGAAGATTAAATGAGAAAAGGCATGTAAGCACTAAGCACAGTTCTTGGCTTATGGTAAATAGTCAAAGGTTAGATACTGCTATTAATAATAATAACAAATGCATTTGTAGTGCTGACAATTTAGATTGGACAGATCTCCAATCAAGGTTTTGCTTTGTAACCAGGTATTACCTGGACAGCATGCTGGCTCACCCAGGCTAATCAAGCTTCCTCTGGATTTCTGCCTAATGCCTCAAGACAGGCGAAACAACCAAGAATGCCCAACTGGCCAGGTGGCTAGATTCTGACACTTGTTTTTCTGGTTCCCAGCTGCCCGTCACTATCCCAAGAGGTGTTCACAAAGAAGAATCCATTCACATGGATATCTGTGCCTAACTTTTCCGTCCATGCCCAGGCTTATGGCACCCCATCTCTGGGGGTGAAATGCATAATCATCTTTAAAACATGGCCTATCCAACAAAGTGGTGTTCGTCAGCACCCACTTGGTGGACAGCGCCACAATCCTGAACATGCCCTGGAGGTAGGGGAACTTCTGGCCTTCCCAGGTTTTCCCTGTAAAGGCCAGAACACTTTCACTATTAAAACTGCACTGCTGCTCCCTGCAGCCAGGAAGCAACTTTACAGCTTCTAAACTCCTATTCTTTCCTTATCTCACTCAAGCATCAGACCCACACTGTAAGGGGCTGGACAAGAATTGTGAAACCTGTTCTGCAGATAAGGAATCGGGCTCAGTTTGAGACATTAAGTGATTTGGCTTAGGCTGTATGGCGATTAAGTATCGGAAGCAGACAGAATGCAGGTTATCTGACTGCTAATCTGGTGCATTTTCCAGAAAATGCAGGTATTCGTTTTTAAACATTTGACTTCCCTAATGGTACTGTGCTTCTGGAGAATTCATTAACTAAGGTATTGCAGTCACAGTACAGTGCAGATTCACACACTTGAAAGCCACTCACACAGGCAGATGTTCACCACACTCTAGAAATCTAAAGGGTGACTGATAACAGCCATGCCGATTAACATAATTGACAATTAATTCCCAGTTCTGGCTTCCTCTCCCCTTCTGCCTACATGCATCTAGTAGCCTCCTATCAGGTCTCTGCTGCATTTAGTCCCTCTTTGCTGCAATCCCGCTAGAACACTAACACTGGATTAATGCTTGAGGGAGAACTATTTCATGCCACTAAAATCAAACCCAGAAAAAATGATTCCAGTGGTTCTCCACTGCCTACCAAGATAAACTCTAACTTGCCCCTTAACCTTGCTGAGCTTCTCCATCTGTACAAGGAAGGAATGGACTAAGTAGAGCCTTGCTCACTTCCAGCTCATGATTCTAAAACCCCCAGTGAAGCTCAAATCCTGCATGTGGAGGCTGCTGGGAGACAGCAGAGTCCAGTAGTCAAGAGCCTCCATGGCCTTGTTTTTAAGCCTGGATATACTGTTTATAAGCTATGTCACTTAGGAAGGTTCCTGAACCTCTAAAAATGACTTCAGGTTTGGGCCTTGAATGATCTCCCAAACTTAAATTCCCACCATTATTTAAGAACCCTCCATTCTAGGCAAGTCTGTGTCCCTGAATGCAAACTGGTCATTCCTAACTCTGTGCTTTGAATTATGCTATGTTCCCACCTAGCCACCCCCTGGAGGTACCTGTCCTACCCTTGTGAACCTAAATCCTACCCATACTTAAAGGTCTAGATTAAACCTGACCACTTCTATGAAGCCTTCTCCCTTCTATGACACAAAGATCTCACAAGTCTGAATTTCTGTAGCACTTACAGTCTAGACCACTTCACTGGCATTAGATGTGGTTTTGGATTATCTTTATAAGCAGATGAAACTGTGCTTGTTGGTCACAACAACTATTTCCGCTATTCCTCTGGGTCTAGCATGCTACCTGGCATATAGCCCCCAGATATTTGTTGACTGAATAAATAAATGTGCAGTACTATGACCAAATAAATATGCACTAAGTTTCCTTTTAGTTGATGTGGCTCAGCTATGGATTTGTTGTACTTTGGAGCCAATTAAAGATAACATAAAGATGAACATCCAGAGGGCAGGGATGAACATGGCCAATTAACTCCTCATCATCCGTAAAATATACTGATATCTTCCCAATCTGAAGAATAAGAAAAACACAGATGTCAAAAGGAAATAGTAACCTAAACTCCAAAGTACCTTGTAAGACCAAGCTCATGAACCTATACTGATACAGAGTGAAGGAAATTTGAGGTTTTTCCAAAGCTGAACTCACTCATTGAATGAATAAACAAGTATTTACTGAGTACCTATTCTGTACAGACACTGTCTTAGTTGCTGGGGATACAGCAGAGAACAAAACAGATGACATTCCTGTGCATATTCCAGCTCCAAAGTGAAGTCCACAAAGGAACGACTTCTTGCACCAATTCCTTGCTATGCCTTAAAGTAAGAAAAAAAAAAAATAGAACATAACATTCACAACTGACCAAATAGAGGCAGTGCTAAAAGTGCTCTGTCACTCCCTGGGAGGCATCCCTCACCCTAGAATCCACTGGGGAAGCTTGCAGCACGGCACTCTGCACCCAAGTCATTTGAACACTGCCAGTTGAGCTCTGCCACTAGTGTCACTTAAATATCAAACCTCTCAAATGGCAAATGTGGCTCATGATGCCAAAAACAAAACTCAGAAGTGGGAAAGGGGGGGGTGGTAGTTGGTTAAAGGATCAGGTAGATTTCACCATTGCAAGACCTCAGGTTCCTCTCTCCATTGGAGCAGAAACCTCTCCCATCCTCTAAAACCTTGAAAAAATTTTTTTTCTTCTAGTAGGATACTGAAAATAGCTTTGCATTTAACATTTAAAATTGTTTTTGATCCCACACTTTTTTAGCTCTGCTCTCTTCTGCAAACTCATTCCATTCCCTAAGGGTACTTATAAGTATATTTTACAAGTAAACAAACCATAGTCACCATTTTTATCCCTAAGAGTTAAAAAGAAAAAACAATTTACATAATGATATGGAAGATAAGTTGGCCAAGAACACAGAAATCTTATCTGGACCAAAAGTTCTAGGACAAAATTTCTTTCAACTCATCAAGAAAGACAGCAGATCAAAACCAAGGTTCGTACTGAACGCATGACTGTTGAGCACAGCACACGGGAACTTTCTGAGTCATTATTTGCATATCTACTTCTTCAAGAAGCAATTGGGGGGCAGCCATTTGAGGGTAGGTTTGAACAATGAAATATATGTATGTTCTCCTGTCATGATGAGAAAACAAAAGGATTTTTCAGCCAAGAAGAACCTGAGAAATCAAAGTTCAATGAGGGCAACTTACTCAAAGTTACTCCACAAATCAGTGGCTAAGCCAAGACCACAGCCAGGGTCTCTCCCAGCTCCCAGTCCAGGGCTTTCCCAACTGTCTGCAATACTATCTCATTGTAACACGTGAAACCAAATCTTAAAGCCACAAAGGTAAAATCCCTTTTATAAAACTTTTGGACAGACTGGAAAAATAGTAAAAGTGACTAAGGTAAATGGGTCTCATTAATGCTAACAGCAAATGACCTATAATGTCATATAGAGGAGGGGTCTAGCAGGAGAAGGCTTAATGACTGCTAATCATGCTTTAGTACTAAACAGCATGTTTTCAGTCATCACTAAATGGCTTTCATGGGCTTGCCTGAGAATTAAATCACTATTTAGTTCATTTTTTTTCTAGAGAAAAATCTATCCCAAGTTTCCATCAACTGCCTTACAAATAAACTTTTGGAACAAAACCTATTTTTAAGATGGATGTGCATGTAAAACATAATTCTGAGGTCTAAAGCTCTGCACTAAACATAATTAAAACAGTAATGGTGACACATGCTAGGAGTGTGTTTATGAGAAAGCCCTTCAAACCCTTAATTTGTTTACATGCAACAAAATGTTTTATTAAAAGCCTCTGGACAGGGTATGGTAAATTTCTATTTATATAATATATAACCAAGGACAAATGCTCTAATTCTGTATGCAAGTATATACAGGGCTTTTCTATTAGTGGGCCCAGAGTTATGGGGAAGATAAAAGAGGGAGAAACCATCTCTACACAAGGAATTCTTAATCCAGTTATACTCGCCTTTACTTTCCTCAAAAACATCAAGCACCTTCCAACCTCAGGGCCTTTGTACCTCCTGTTCCCTCTTCCTGGGATTCCTTCCCCCAGATCTTCCTGAAGCTGAGCTCAAATGTCACCTCCTTGGAGAAGGCCCCCCTGGTGACCCAGCTAATGCAACCTCCTTCCCACCACACGTCATCACTCTGCTTTACTCTATTTGATTGCTTTCCTACCACCTGCCACTACCAGGAGTTAACATGTTTAATTGTTTATTGTCTGTTTCCTCCTCCTGGGACTCTGTTTTGTTCACTGCTGTATCCTCAGTGCCTAGAACAGTGCTATGCATCCAATAAACTTCACTGATTGAGTAAATGAGTACAACTGAAGAGTGGGAAGTGAATACAAGATAATTAACTGTGAAACAACTAAAAAATGAGAGAAGTGGCCATTCTGATTAGGTATGATATGGTAGTTTGCTAATCATGAAGTATTATTGCTCCTGAATGAATGGCTGGCAATCAAAAGTAAGAGAGAGAGAGAGATTGACAGAGAGCATGCAAAGGGGGCAAATGTCATCAGAGGAGGCTTTGCAAAGAAGTGAGATTCAAGGCAGGCAGAGGCAAGGAAGAAAGGCCACTCAGGTCAAGGAACAACCTGAACAAAGATCCAGAGCAGGAGAGTATGATATGGGGTGGCCTAGGAGTGTAGGGGAGAGACAAGAGAACTAAGCCTCAGGCACAGGAATGGAGGCCAAGTGGGGCAGTGGGGCTGGTGAGGAGGAACAGGGTCAGGCTCTGGAGAGCCTGGAAGCCTGGACACAGGGTGTCACCTGCATGCCACTGGCAGCAGGGCTGTTCTTCGAAGGCCAAGCTGGCCAGACATGGGGGAAGAATTGAAATAAGTAGAGAGCAGAGCAGAAAACTGGTCAGAAGGTGGCCTGGGTGGTCTAAGCACAAGGGGGCAAAAAGAGCTACTTTTCTCTGCTTAGGTAAGAGAGGGACACAAGTGAGCACCATGTCAAGGCATTTGTCCCAAAAAGGAATTTCCAAAGTATCTCACAGTAGCACACCATGGCAGATTCAGGTCAACTTCCCATCCCCATCCTGCTCCTGGAGCACTCGAGGAGGATAACAGAGTTCAGAACAAAGGTTCTGAGGGCAGAGCATGTCCTTCATGTCTCCCAAATCTGAGATTAATTATATTCAGGATAGCCTGTGTTTATTATCATTTTATTCTTTGAAAAAAAAAGTGGTATCTAATTGCACTATGCAGTATATATTTGAACATTATATAACACATTTTTATGTAACAGGTTCTTGACATAAAACAATGTGTCCCTTACTATCTAAATGTATTCGGGGAACAACTGGCATTAAAAATATATACACATACACACACCAAGACTGTGGATACACCAAGCCTGCGGACATTGGTCTTCAGGGTAAGGAACTGGAGAGAGGAGGATGAAGGTGAGAGACTTTTGAAAAGGTCCCCTCCCCAGTGAGGAGCTCTGCAGATGGCTAGATGGGGGTGGGAGGCAGTGAGTTATGTTGACAGGTTCATCGCACACAAGGAGCTGCCTGGGGAGAAGCTGGCTTAGCCACATGGGGCCTGTGTCAGAGCAATGCCGCAGGTAGACAGGAGAAAGCAAGAGAGACAGCCATGCACAACAGGATGTGAAGGGAATGCTCATAAACCCTGGTAACTGCTACTAGGGTAATACCCAGACGTATACTCCTGCCCCGTGTCCCACTGCAGAGGTCTTCAGCCCTGCTCTAAAGGAGATGCACACCATGTTTGTCAACAACACACCAGGTACACGACGTACAGGACCTAACACAGGGGTTCCTCTCAGGGGCCATCTACAACGGCGTTAGAGAACAGGCTCTGGAGTCCATTGGGCACAAATCCTGATCCACCCCATACCAGCTGAGTGACCCTGGGCAGTTTACAGAACCACCTCACTTGTAAAGTAAGTATAATAATAGTACCTACCCTGTGGGGTTGTTAGGAGGACTACACAAGTTAATAAGTATAGGGTGACTCACATATTCGCTGGCACACAGAAACTGTTCAATACGTTTTAGCTGCTAGTACCATAATTATTATTATTTCTATTTTGCAGATACAGTAAATTAGACTCAAAGAAGCTAAATAATTTGCCCATGTCACACATTTCAAACAGTAGTTGAAGGAATAACCACATGTAAATGTTTTACTCAGTATATGCACAAAACCCAGTGGGTAGAGCATTAACCAGAATATTCAATTAGGCAGACCATCCATCCCCTTCTTTAACCAGGCTGGATAAATGTGAGTTTACACTATTTAAAAGGACAACATGTTTTAAAGTGAAAATCATTTTCCATTATATGCCAGCAATCAAAGATCCCCTGCAACAAAGATGACAAAACTTATCCAATCTCATCTCCCTCTGAACTGAAGTCCCCAACTCAAACCCTCCTTTCAGGCAGACCTGTTGCACACCTCATCTCATGTCCCCACCTCTCTACTGTGTGTATCCCTCTCCCTCCACCTGCTCAGTCCCCGAGTGTCTATCCTACCCCATCTCCTCCTCCTGCTCCTCAAGATCTTCAAGTGACACATGCATTGGATGAGCATGTCCTAAAGGCTGCCTGTGCCTGTCATTTTGGGAAAACCGAGATGAACTCTTCCCAGGAGCAGCTGAGATAGTCTCAGAAACAGCCCAACACAATATGGAATGCAGCAGGACCTAAGGGAACTGGAGTGATATCAAGAGCTGGGGACACTGCTGCCAGGTGTGGGGAGCAAGGAAAACAAAATGAAGAAACAGTTCCTGCAGGACCAAGCCCCTGAGCTGGGTCTTAAAAGCAGAGGAGGATTTGGATATGTGATGAATGGGGGTTGGGGCAGATGGATGGGGATAGGGGCTGGTACAGGGAACTGACAGCCCTTCAGCTTGACTGGACATGCCTAGGCACCCAGCAAGGTCTGGTGGACAGGCGGGCTGGACATGGAAACCCCTACATACCAGGCTGAGGAGCCCGGGCAAGGCAACAAGGAACAGCAAGACTGACAGCCAACATTCACTGGGCATTCACCATGTGCCATGAATAGCCTGACACACTTTTTCCAATGTTTTAACTCATTTAATCCACACCACAATTCTTTGAGGTGAAGACGACTATGATCCCAGTTTCACAGATGACGACACCAAGATATAGACAACAAAGGCAACTTGACCATGGTCATAAAGCTAGTTGGGAACACTTAGGATGTGACATCTGTCCTCTAAAGCACCCAACCTAACTGCTTCTTAGGACAGCCTGGGGGATGAAGTGATAATAAGCTCCAGGCTTTTATGAGGGTTCGATTGGACAGTGCTTGCAAGCAGTTTGCAAACCTGCAACTCCAAGGCCACCAATGCTAGCTACAGGCTGCCTGACATCAATGTCCTCAATGGATCTGCTAGCAGCTAACGTGGAGAGACAGATGGGTTCCCGGGCCAAGGGAGACAGTATGAACAGTGGAGTCTGGGACAGACACCTACCTTTAGCGGGGTGCAGGAAGAGAATCAAGAAAACAGCATGTCCCAAAGGCTGAGAGAAGAAGAGATTTCAAGGGGGAAAGACACTTGAGGTAAAAGCTACAAAGGGGCCAAGAACAACCACTTACGGTTAAGAATGGACCTGTGGAATTCAAGACTTAAAGTTTTCAGGGAAAACTTTGGGAAGAAATATAAAGCAGGGTGGTAGGGAGAGAAGCCAGAGGGCAGGCGCTAAGGATGGAGCAGGAGGTGGGAGTGGAGGAGATGCCCCCCGTGCCAGGCTGGCGGGAAGGGAGGGAGGAGACACACAGGCTCAGGGGCACCAGTGTACACACACGTAAGCTGCCGAGCGCACAGAGGCTCACTACAAGTCTGCTTCTGTCTTTTCTGACCTTCCTCTCCTAAATCAACACTACGGTTTTGGGGGCATGGTGGGGAGGCTGAGGACAAACTGCACAATGGATACTATGGTGACAGGACCCTGGCAGAGGTGGGAGAGAGTGGCAGCTGGCACTGAGGAAAGACTTCCTGTGTGCCATGCACCTTACACGCATAATCTCCCTTGATCCTCACACAGACTGCGTGAGGCAGGCGCTGCCATTGCACCAAGAGGAGGAGCCTGAGGCCAGACGAGTCAAGCACTTGTCCAAGGCCACACAGCCCGAACCCAAGTCCTTCTGCCACCAGAGCCCAGGCTCTTGCCATGGTGAGGATCCAAGTAGAGGAAAAAAAGGAGAGATCCACTTACTTCCTCTGAACTGGGAAGAGAGGAGGGAACAAAGGGGAAAGAGACAGGACACTCTGGGTGGGAAAGAAGAGATGCTGAGGGAGTTTAAGTCACAGCACATCTCACTTTGCAAGAGGGAGGAGGAAAGACAGGGTGGGTGTTTGGGGTAAGTTTGAGTCTTGTAATAAGGTGACAATGAGGAGAGAAAGGACTGTGGAGAAGGACATGCCTGTGTCTCTGAGCTCCCAGTTAAACCTCAAGGTCTTGAAAGCGGTTTTTTTACTTCCTTACAAGTGCCTACTTTAGTATGGTGCTAACTAAAATTATTGCCTGTAATTATAATATTGTAAGGAGCAGAAACTGTTTCTTTAATATCAACTTTCTCCTATTGCAGTGAGAGTTGATGATGAAATCACAGAAAGAAGAAAGCTCACAGAAGGCAACCCTTCCACCAGAAAGATATTAAATATTTAGTTTTTACATTTTCTCATGCAGTTTTGTTAACACAGCCAACTCTTTCTACAGTGCTTGTCCATCTTTTAGCACGTAAACACCACAGAGAGATTGTTGGTTTAGGGGGATAAATCTGAAAACATGGCCACTTCCTTTTCCTACCCTGTGGCTTGAAAACCTCTTCTACAAATAGCAGACAAATTCATGAGTAGTCATCATTTTATAAATCATTTGAAATGGATCCTTTAAAACACCATCTGTTGATCTGCTTAACTTTCCTATGAAAATAGCGCTTCAGCTCAGATGTTCTGGAGGTGCCAGGAGGTAAATACCAACCTGAATTCACATGTATTAAATATTTAGAGATTTATTGAACTTTAGAGCCAAAAGAACTTTTGAGATAACCTAGTTCAATGGCCTTAATCTCCATCGGAGGCAAACAGAACCCAGAAAGGTTCGGTAACTTGCCCCAGGTGGCACAGCCATGACAGTCCAATTCTGGGGTAGTACCAGCATGTCTACCTCTTCATTCCCAGGTTAGTGCTTTTCCACCACACCTGCTCCTTTCTCCCCCTTTTTAAACTTCAGGGGTTGGAATAAAATACAAATTTAACTAGAGTTTTAACTTATTGTCATTTTTCACTGACTTCCTCTACAACCAAAACCAAAATGCCTCTACAGATCCAGCTTCAGACGATCAAGGCAATTTCAAATCCTGCCCAGGAAACTTTCAGCCTTCTTAACATGTTCAACAAACAGTTTTTAAAGACTTATCAATAAAGTGAACTCAGTAACAAAGCATGGACTGAAAGATTAAATTTTGTGTTTTAAAATATATTTTGGAATTTCATTGATATGAAAATCAAATTTAACAGCAGTGATTCTTTTTTTTTAAAGTCTTGCAAGCACGGAGAGCATGAGATTATTCAAAACTGCTCAGGAGCAGCAATGATTATTTTAAGCTCATGATTCAACGGGCACATTAATTAAAAACTCCACCAACCCAAATTGACAGATCCTGATATCAACGGGACCAGAAGAATTAAAATAATAGTTGTCATATAAAAATAGATTAAGGGGGGGAACAGCAGCCCATGTCAGAAGGACAAATGACAAGCAAGCGTGGTGGGAAATGAGATGCATCTAATGGGCAGCTTTTATGGATTTTTAGAAAACGAAGATCCTAGAAATACGGGCATACGGGTAGTGTCAAGAATTGCTTCTTCATAAATACCGAATCTGATTTCTGGAAGCTGGGTGAAAAAACTTGGCTAATAATTCCTCGCCGAGGAGTAGCGATGTAAGATGGGGTTAGAGACCACAAGCGCCTAAGTGCCAGAACAACGCTAGGAGATCGGGAAGGGGCCGAGGCGGGGGAGGGAATAGGGACAGGAGGTGCGGGGAGAGGGGTGTCAGCCGGGTCTCCCGCCGCCCAGCACAAACTTGACAACAGACGCCAGTGTCCAGGGCAGCCCTTCCTTCCCCTGCGCCCGCCGTCCGGCACCAGCGCGCTCCCCACAGCCGGCTCTCGCGACCCCTCGGGGTGGCTGACACGCGCCCCGCAAGGTCTGCGTTAATTTCTACCTTCCTCTTCTTCCTCCCAGCAAACCGAAGCTCTCTGGGCTACCCGTGCCCGGTAATCGCGAGCGGGAACCTTTTTCTTCCCTGACATCTGTCAAACCCCGAGCTTCAGCCAGCCTCGCTGCGCCCTCCGCGGAGCTCCAGGGCCGGCAGCTGGCCCGCACCTGGGCGCCGGGCGACAACCGGGTGCCGTCGCGCACCTGCTCGCAGACCACCGGGGATCCTCCCGGGGCCGCTCAGGACCCCGACGGCGGCGCAGGCCCGACGAAAGTTCGCAGGCTGGGGCTGGCCCCATGCCGGGCCGGGGGATTCCAGGTGCAGCGACAGCCCCGGCGACAGGGCCGAAGAGCCGGGCAGGCTCGGACTCCCCAAGCCCGACGGAGATGCCCTCCCCACCCCCACCCAGCCTCACAAGCTCGCCAAAGGGAAGTGGAGAGGGGGAGGAAGGGCAGACGCAGCATCGTTCGCCCAACGCCCTTGGGGCGCAGCTGCTAAGGATGGTCCCCTCGGGGGTCCCTGCAGCTCCCAGAAATACACCTAGGACTCGCCCTCAGCCGAGTCATTGAGCCCAACGGACAGAGCTGTCCCTTTAAGAGGGAGCTGGCCGTCTCCTCTCTCCGCCAGGTAGCGATGCCCGCGAAGGAGAAGTGGATACTCCCGCGGACACTCTCCGGTCCCTTTAAGGGCGCCTGCGGCACCTCTGCCCGCCCTAGCCCGCAGCGCCAGCCCCCGCGAGGAGGATGGGGGCGGACGGGCGCGGCGCCTTTAAGGGGCGCAGCCTCCCCGCGGCCGGGTGGGGGCAGGGAGTGGGCACGGGCCCTTTAAGGCGGGCAGCGGGCACGTCGGGCAGGGTTCCCCGGCGGCCGGGCTGCGCCCGGGGCAGCGGCCGGGGCGCCGCGCCTATGAGGGTGCTAACGGCCCCGACGGGGTGCCCGGGGCCGCGCCGCTGGCCGCCGCCGCCCCGACACTCACCGTGGCTCGCCGGGAGCGCCCGCGCCCGCGCCCGCACTCGGATCCCGCGGCGGCGGCGGCGGTGAGTCCGGCGCGGGTAAACAGGCACCTCCGTCCCTGACCTACTTTCTGCCTTCCCTAAATGTCGCACCACTAACCTACTTTCCGACCAATCCGCTCCCCGCCGGCCCAGGCCCGGCCCCCCGCCCACCAATCGCTGTGCCCAACCCCCCTTCCCCGCCCACCAATGGAGGAGCCGCGGAGCCCGGATACCTGCCTCTTCCCGCTACCCAATCCGAGCGCCGAAGGGAGCCGGTCTAGGCGGCCATTCCCGGCCAATCCGCGCGCGGCTCGGCGGCCCATGGGCCAATTATATGGCAGCTGATGGGGCCACCGACCAATGGCGAGGCGGCGGGGGCCGGTTTACCTGCTAATTTCCCGCCACCAATCATTTGGCGCCCAGGAGCGCACGCCCCGAGCAGAGGACCAATCCGCGCGATCGCCTGGATTTCCTCTCCCCTGCCCTCTCCCTTTCCCCTCGAGTCTCTCACTCTCTGTGGCCACTGCGGTGCAGACGCCGCACTCCTTGCGGTCGCCCGGAATATCCCTCTTCTCTAGGTCCCCGCTGGCGTCCGGCCGCCCGCCCTCACCCCTCGTTCTTCCCCTCTCCGCTCGGGCGCCCTGACTAAAACCAGTGTTTCCTGACTTCCCTCCCGCCAACTCCATCTAGGAAACCAATTTTAGGAACACGCAGTGCCAGACCCTACCTAAAGCCCCTGGTGTGCCAAAGTCCAAACGAGGGAAGAACACTTCGTATTTCTAGAAGGCTTGTCCGCCCCGAGCACTGCAAGTGTTCTCACATTCCTTTCGTTCGTTCTGACCTCCAAGCGTCCCACCGGAGCTGTCACTCTCGTTCGAAAGAGAAAACAAGCGCGCAGCGGCTCTGTTGCATTTCCTTCCACTCGCCAGGTTTTGACCACCTACTGTGCGGCAGACGCCAGCCCAGCAGCTCTGGGCCCCACTGCGAAAAGCTAAAGCTGTCTAGGGAGCGAGACGGAAGGAAACAAATAGTTACGGAAAATAAAAATTCCAAAACAACATGCGACTTGGTTGCTGAGAGGACCTGTCTCATTTTTGCATCTCAAGCGCTTAGTAGAGGGCCTTTAGCACAAAGAACTCCCAGTCCTTCCAGATGTTAAACTCCCTGAATTCAAGGACAGCGTCTTCTTTTTTGTTATCCATGCCAGCTCCCCTTCAGCGCCTAGCAGGGCGGGGTGGTGCGGTGGAGGGGTGGGGGCAGGTGCCCAGCACCTGGTAATTGCTCCATAAAAGTTTGTTGGCTGGATATATGGACAAATGGAGTTAAATCAATTGACCTGACGCTGTGACCCAGACTAGCCTGTGTCTCTTTAGCTCCTTGAACGCAGATGCTGTGCTTTGTTATAAAACCACTGCTCAGCCCCAGCCTATTGCCAGGCACAAAGTGTTTGCCCAGTACGTGCTTGTGGACTGAATGCTGTTTTCAAGGTCAGCCATCTTCATTGGTAGCTCACTATTTTTCCCAAGTTTACACGCAGGTGAAATCTTACTGCTATTTACTCTGTCTTTGCTCCCATTTGATGAGGAGACTCTGTTTAAATGGAACTTTAGCAAAGCTCTTGACAAGATATTGTGGACAAATGAAGAAATAAAGATGCTAGTATAATTAATTGGACTAATAACTGATTAAGTAAAAATAACCTAAAGATACCAAGTAATGAGCCCACATTGACCCAAAAGAAGTGTGGAGGAATCAACATTCGTGCAGCCTCTACTACGTACCAGGCACTGTGCTGTTTTCCCTGCATTTTCTCCCCTAATCCTCATAACCACCTTGTGAGGAAGCTATTATTGCCCCATTTTACAGATGAGGAAACTGAAACTCAGAGTTTAATTTGCAGACCCAAGGTCACACAGTAGGTAGCAGAGCCATGATTCAAACCAAATTTTTTCCCCCAAATTCTCTGTACCACACCAGTTACCATCAGGATGGTAGAAGTCTCTTTCCCAGGCCCAAACTTCTGGACTTTGATCAGTGTACTGAATGAAAACCTAGAAGACTTGCATTGCCTTTCCAGATGACACAAAGCCAGGAGGGGAAGAGACATCATTATATGACATAAGCCAAATTCAATATTAGAGCAATGGGCTGACTCTATCAGGGATAAATGTGGAGTTTCACTCTCGGGAACCAACCACTCAAAGGCAAGCTGAGGGCAGATGTGTCTTAATAGATGCTTGTAAGAGCAAGATAAAGGGTCTTAGGTGAAAAATAACTCAATCTTAACTGTGGCCACCAAAATTAAAAAGTGCTGTCTTAGGCTGCATTAATAGAAGTCTGATAGGTAAAGCAAGGTGTTATTGTGCTGCCCAGTGTGGTCAGTGCCCACATGAAGTATTGTCTGCAAAGAAGACTTGGCAAAGAGCAATTATCTACATGCACAAGTAGAGGGACCAGGATGTAAAGAGGCTAGAAACTATGTCATAAGAGGAAAGATTAAAGGAAACAGAGGTTTTGCCTCAGGAGGTACAAGGTAACTGTCTTCATATATTTGAAGAGCTGTCAAATAGAAGAGAAATTAGACTTATTCTTCAGGGTCCTAAAGGGTGGAAGGGGAGCCCGTGAGTAAAAACTCTAGAATGAATCAACATGGAGAATTTTCTAAAAGCTAGAGCATCCTCTACCTTGAATTTCTTGTCACAGAAAGTGTCCAAGCAAGAATTGGATAACCATGTGGTGGGCAGGGGGCTGGAAGAGGTGTCTGTTAGGACTTTGCTCCTCTGAGATGATATGGTTCTAGTCTCATACCTTGGTTTTCCTCTTTTAAAGGTTATCACCGTGCCTTTTCCTACCCTCAGTGGCCAAGCAACTCTCTCGCCTCACATACACCTGTTTTCCTATATGTAATTATACTTCCTTTGTGTTTCTCCCTGTTAGAGATCCCAAACACCTCCATCTTCCACTGGTACCTATCTTCCCTTTTATTTTCTATCTTCCAGAATACTGAATTTTTAATTCTCTGGGCACTGCTAAGGTCAAAGTATTGTCCTCAATTTAAAATTTACTGGACATGAATAGAATCATATGGATAAAAGGAAGGCAAAAGAGAGCATTTATTGAGCATCTACTATGCACCAGTTACTCTAAATTCATTATTTGACATAATACTCACCTTAACCCAAGCAGTCAGTATGCTAGCTCTCCATACTTGCTAGCTGGATGACTTTTTATCAAATTACTTAACCTCTGTAACTCAGTTTTCTCATCTGTAAAAGGGGGATAATCTAATGTCTACTTCACAGGGTTGTTGTAAGAGTAAAATGAGATAATAAATGGAAAGCTCTTAGCACAGCACCTGGCATGAAGTAAAGATTCAGTGCATATTAGGTATCACTCCTAGTAACAATTCTATGAAATAGATATTTATTGCTCCCATTTTACAAATGAAATCAGTGAGGATAAAGTGGTATAATCCACAGTAGTTCTCCAAACTTTAGTCCAATGATTGGATCAGTTAGAATTACCTGGGGAGTTTTTTAAAATATGAAATTCTGAGTCCCATTCTGGAGGATTCTGATTCAATATCTTTGGGATCTGAGATGCAGTTGACTTTGGGAACTGCTGATCTAATGAAATAAGTACAGGATCTGAAGTCCAACAGACCCAAGGTCAAGTTCCAGGTCTGTTGGATTGAATGGAGAAGCCAATGACAGGACCAGAAAGTTATGCAGTCACGCTCTCTTTGGATGGAAGTTCAGGAGTCTTGAGATGGACATGTTAAAGTGTTTGTAGAAAATCAGGTAGGAATGTGTTGCTATAAATAACAACAATAACAATATTTACTGCAGTTTTACAATGTGTCAAGTGCTAGTCTAAGAACTTTATATGCATTACCTCATTCAATTCTCCCTCCCTCTCTCTCTCCCTCTCCCTCTCCCTCTCTCTCTCTCTCTCTCTATCTCTCTCTCTCTCTCTCACACACACACACACACACACACACACACACACACACACACACACACCCTGCCATGGTAAGTACTTCTATTATTCCCATTTTACAGGTGGGGAAACTGAAGCTCAGAGAGGTCCTGAGATCCCAGGCTACTTGGATAGTCTGAGCCCAGAGTTCATACAGTTAAATACTTTGCTAAATTGCCTCTTCACAATTAATTTGGCAAAACAAAGAAACTTGACATATTAGAGATATAGATTAAGGAGTCATCAATTTAGAGGTGGTAAATATTATTAAAACGAAATTCTCTGCTAGACTGGGGTTTTATATAGAGAAAAAGAGAATACCCAGGACTATGTCTCAGGATTAGAGTGTCCTCTCGTAAAAGGCAAGAAACAAAAGCCTCTTCAACTACGGCAAAAGGGAGAGATATATTGGGAGGAGACAGGAGTACCTCATGGAACCCTATGGGAAGGAACACAGCACATCCTTATGAAGGACTGGAACTGAGGTGCTGTTAGGTATAAAGGCAGCTCCCACCTCTCCTCTCTCTGGGGTCATGTGGCTTCTAGACTCAGCTTCTCTCTGCCTATCTGCTTTGTGATAGATAGATAGCTCTCTGTAGCTCATCACCCTCTACCCTATTGTACTGGCCCTTCCTGAATGTCCTTGACTACTGAGAGATGACAGGAGAGGCTTAGGTAATTCTCCCAGTGGGGAGAATGGGCTGAGCAAAGCTCTCCAAAGATGCCAACTCAAGTGAAAGGAGAATCAAAATAGAAGGAAATACAGAAGTAAGAGCAAGAGAAGGAGAAGCAAGAGAGCAAAAAGGCCAGGTCTGGAAAGCTTCTCAACAGTTAGAAGCAAGATGAGGGAAACTCACACTTGAGAAAAGGGTTATGATTAGAGCAACAAAGAGATTTGATCGTAAGAAAGCTGTTTTACTAAAACTCCTTCTGGAGCCAGAAGATCTACCATAGGACACTGGAGAAATCACAGACAGAAACCAGTGAAGACAGCATGATGCCAGAGAGTAGAGACCACTCTTTGAAGACATGTGTTATTTAATAGGAGATTAGAAAATGAATGATAGCTATCTCTTAGCAGCTGACTTAGTTGAAAGTAGTTTATGTGTATATGTGGATGAATGGTTTGATTTTTTAACCAAGGTTGACATCTGGATGTACAAAAATGGGAATGAAAAAAATCAGGCTTTAATGGGTTAACCAGTGTTTATAGCTCATTCAGCTGCTTTTTAAAAGACCTTCCTTGGCTCTTTTTTGAATGGGATGGCCATAACAGCTCAGGATGGGAGAGCAGTAAAACCTCATTTGGAATGTGTCCTAGACCGTGTAATTGGGCTTTAGACTAGAACTTGCTTGCAGACATGGCCAAGATTCCAGAGATCTTGGTGCTCAAATGTGAAAGAGGCTAAGCACCAGTGACCACATGGCTTCTCAACAGAAGCTCTCAAGAACAGATAGACACTGTCTTCAAAACACTGGCATAGATTTTGCCCAGCTTCACTGGAATGAACGGTACTAAAATGCACTTTCTGGAGAATATAAAAGAAAGGAAGAATCCATTCTAGTTAGTACAGCAAAGTGTTCAGTCAATCCATTTAAGAATGCATTAACTAAAAAAAAAATTACAATATGCTTTTGAAAAAGAAAAGGGGGTAGATTAGAGGAATTTGACCTAAAATATTATCAAAGCATATTACAAAACTGTGGCAATTAAAATAGTCTGATATTGGAATAAAAACAATAGATGAATGAAAAGTCATGGCATCTATAAACAGACCCAAAATATATGAAAATTTGAGTATAAAGTAAACTTTAAATGACTGAGAAAAAAGATTTTTCAATAAATGCTATTAAACAACTAGCTAGCCATATGCAAACACACAAAACTTCCTTCCTATCCTATCCTTATATTAAAATATAACCCATAGGAATATAGGATTTAAGTGTAAAGAATGAAACCTGTAAAAACACTAGAAAAAAAACATGAGTGAAAATGGTATAAGACCTTTGAAAGGCCCTTCTAAGCCTAACTACCACAAAATCCAGGGACCATAAAAATAAAGGTGGGTTTCTCTCACACACGCACTCCATGTAAACAAAATAAAGGGACGGTCAGCATGCAGGGCCCACAACACACTATTAAGAATGCACCATACACATTCTAGTTAAAAAGTCAGCAGTTGGGGTGGTGAGATGTAAGTGGTGCTTCTAGGGGTATTACCTATCATTTGTAGAAGAAACTACTCCTTATAAAGAGTTACTCTTTGTAAAGTTGTCTTAGTTCATTGGCCCTTTCTTTCTTTTTGGTGTTTTTAAAATAAAACTCAATAACCCCCAAGCACTATCCCAAGCAACAAAGCCTCTTCAGATCCTCTGCAGTGAACTCTGGGTCCTTTACTTCACTCACATAAAAATTACAGATTCAAAACTTACCTAAGGAAAACTCCCATCTTGCACACAGATGTGTGTGCATTATATGAATGACTGCTACCCAAATCTCTCCTTTCTCTTTGCAATTAAAAAAAAAAAAAACAAGAACATTTATTGCTTTTTTTTCCAGATTACAAAACCAATACACATTTGTGACAAAAAATTGGAAAACACTAATATGAAAAAGAAAATAAAAATAATCTACAAGTCCATTAAGCAGATATAACCCCCATTAAGATATTGATGTTTTTTCTTTGTAATTATATTATATCTTGACCTAATTTTTACCACATCAAAATTTTGTTTGGCATCTTGCTTTTTAAAAATTAATCTATCATGAACATTCTCCCGTGCTATTAAGCCTCTTCTACAACATGATGTCTAATGGCTGCAGCATATTCCGTGATATGGAGGAATTATACACCATCATGCAAAACCCTCTGGTTGAAAACATGCACATTGTTCCTAATTTTCCTTTATTACACAGACACTCCAGGACTTAACGATGGTTTGACTTACAATTTTTCAACTTGATGATGGGTTTATAGGGATATTAAACACATTTTCAACTTATGATATTTTTGACTTACAATGGGTTTATTAGGACATAACGCCATTGTAAATTGAGGAGCATCTGGAAACAGTTTCCAAAAGAACATTCTTTGGAATTTTTAAACCTCAAGGCCTTCTGTAGGGTACAGTCTTATGGGACTGGCCCACAGCTTTGTTTCCTGCCCTACATCATTACCACACTGGGTTTCAAAGAATCGATTATTATAAGCAGAAAATAAAACTTACATATTTTTCCTTATGAAGTTTTGATATTTTTTTTCCTCCTACTGCCGCTTCTTTCTCTGCCATAAATCTTATTTTAAAGACATGGAAAATTATATACACTTGAGTTAAATGCAAAACCGGAAATGACTATAGCTTGATAAGCGGTCTTTAAGAAATTTATGACCCCAATTCTGTGTTTCAAAGGGCACTCCAACTATCAGAAAGATTGACTGACAATAAAACTTCCTGCAAACAGATATCTGAAATCTTAAGTATGAATAGAATCCTCCTGTTTTGCTTGCATTATTACTATTGTGTTTGATGCCTGTGCTTCACGCACCTTTCCCTTTATTCATCTACTGTTAAGTCACGCATTTGCACAGCTGCCAGAGAGAGGCAAGGAAATATAATCCAATGATGCGACTTCTTAGCCCTTGGAAGACTGGATAGGTGACAAAGTTGAAAGTCATCATCAATAACAAAAAGGAATAAAGGTTGTATACTGCCCTCTGTGCCTGTAAATTTCCCCTACTCCCATTGCCTTTGTCCATAATAATCTGGCACACACCTGCTTAAAGGTCATTTCCTCAGGGAAACCTTTCCTGACCTCCCAGCTATAAAAATCTACCGCACCAGCACCTTGTACTTCCTCTTTCAAAGCGCTGTCACACTTGTAATCTCTTGCCTTCCCATAAACTCTGTGAGGCAGGCACCATACCTGCATGCTTCATTCTTCTATCTCCCATAGCTATCAAAGCAATAGCACATTCGTGAGAATAAATCTTGTTGGAACAAATGAATAAAAAACAATGAAAAGATGTAAAAGTGAGCTCTACTTCTTGCACGAACACACACAAGACATCCTCTTCCAGAGACACACACAAGATTCAAGCGCTGGCTTCAATTACCCACCATCAGAGAAAATTTCCCAGACCATCCTTTCTAAAATAGCAGAGTTCCCATTTCACCTCACCGTGTCATTCTCTATCTCTTTTTCCTTCTTGAATTTTCTTTACAACACATATCACTACCCAACATTTTGTCATGTATTCATTCATTTATCGCACGTTCCTCCAGTGAGGTCTGTGAGGGAAGGGGTATTTTTACTATTATACCTCTCACACCTGGAATAGTCTCCAGCATGTAGTAGGTGTGCAATAAACATTAGTTGATTGAATAAATGAATGAATGAGATTTTAGAATGCAGCACATTGGTACATTTTGGCTTTCTAAATAGTCATATCGACTTTCAGCAAAAAATACCACATCCTGTAGTATAGGGAGACAAAAAATAAATAAATTTTTCTTAGGTTTTTTTCTATAATTAGTTGCATTGTTTTTATCATTTGTTTGCCAATTTTTAGAGTTACCACTATCAAAAGTTTTATGCTTTATTGCCTAATAATGAGTTGATAACATGTTCAAATAAAGTATCTCACTGGATATAAAAAGAAAAAATCTTTTCCATAAGTTATAGTGTGAATGTTGATTTTATTTATTTATTTGGTTCAGGGAGTTCAATAAGAAGGAATAGCACCTTTGAGAAAATAAGTAGTTATATCAACTGGATAAAATACTATGCCACCTTTTAAAATATAAAATATGGAAGTTAGACCATAAATACATAGAAAAAGTTAAAGAAAATGTTGTAAATAATGTCACATGAAAAGTAAGACTCCCATTGTATACAGAGTGATTCGACTTTTGTAAATAGGATGTGTACATACGGAAAAAGTTGTAGGTGATCATAGAGACAGCTCAATAATCATATTTTATTGAAGAGGTTATGGGATGAACTTTCTACAAAGTTGCTTATAATAATAAAAATAATCTTAAAAGGAAGCCAGGAGAGCCAAGTGTCACAGAACACTTCATGTGTTTTCTGGCACCACTTCATGTTATTCTGGTTTCTTCTCCATAGTTAAAGTCACCAGTTATCCACCTACAAATTGGACAGCCTTTGAGATGACTTGGCCTGGTTGGGCTGGGATCCCTGGAAAATTCCAAGGTGATCTGTTTTTATGACTTGGAGTCTCTCTTTTTTTTTTTTTTTAAATCTCAATAGACTAATAGAGAAATACTAAGCATTGTGTTGTGAATTTCCAGTTCCAAGATGAAATGCAAAATAACTTACAGACTTAGAGTTTTAGTAGTGCTTAAGATTAGTTTAATTTTTCAGATATTCTCCAGCTTGAAACTCTGTTTCTAGGGAAGACACTCTGCTGCCCAGGAACATTCAGAGCTAAGGGACTGTAACACCACAACCCCACACCCAAGCCAAGGGTCCCAGTCTGGGCCCAAATGAGGAAAATATATTTTTTTCCCTGAGCCCATGGTCTTGGTGACTTCATGCTTCCTAGGAACAGCAGGCTTTAGAAATGAGGGTGAACCAGCTCTTCTCATTCAGTCCTCCCCTCAGTTCCCCTAATGTAGAATGCCATATTGGCATCTTGGAAGGTTGGCCAAGACTCCTGGTCCATTATAATGTTTAAGAGTTAACCCTTCCAAGTAGGTAAAGCTAAGACAGTTGGTAACCTCCCTATGAAAATCAAACTTCCTCCCTCATCCCTGCCTAATCTTCGGAGTTAAGGATATCACTGACAAACAACAATTTCATTGTACCAGGGAAAAGGTGCTCATTCTATTTAATTCTTCAGACCAAGTTTTAAGTATCCAGCTGTCTTCATTTGCAAGATGTCAAATAGTTTCATCTTCCACAAATGGGATTATTGAACAATAATAAATAAAGTTCAATGCAACTATTTTTAGAGTGGAAATTGCAATTAAAAGGCAGTGGAATAATAATCTTGCCCAAGCATGTCTGAGATCTCTTTTCCATTTTGTCAAAACAATACTTTCTATGTCTGCAGAGACTTGTTGCTTGTTTTCCTTCTGGTGAAGAATAGATAACACTCGACATTCTTTCTAAACCAAGTGAATGGTGCATCTGAAATTGTGGTTTTGGCTAGACACAATCCTCCTTTCTCCATGTCTTCATTTACACAATCTAGGTGATGAAATTTCTTTTCCATATCTAGTGGTCAATTACTATAAGCCAAATCAATTTTATATGTAAGTAACTGTTAACTGTCTATATTTTTAAATTTAGTATATTTTATTATTATTTATGAAGAGACAGGAAACATACCTACTACTACTACTATTAATAATAAGTAACACTTTTATGGTGCTTACCGTATGCCAAGTATTATTCAAAATACTTTATACATATCGACTCAATATAACACAATCAACACAACTACCCTAGAGGTAAGTTTCTATTTTATACTCATTTTATAGATGGGAAAACTGATGCAAGGAGCTAAATAACTTGCCCAAGGCAGGGCCAGAATTCAAACCCAGGCATCTGTTTCCAGAGGTTGCCTTCAAACCATGTGCTGGCCTCCAGCAGTGACCCTGGAATGTTGCTATTATCCCCATTTTATGGGTGAGGCCACTGAGGTTCAGAGAGGTAAAGTTATGTATTCAGTATCACTAAGCTGGTTAGCAGGTTTCAGGTGTCTTTGACTCTAATGTTTGTGCTCTTTTCATCTCTGAAACAGCACTACCTAATAATACCTTTTATTAGTGTTATAAAAGTGCCATAAAAATGATATTATTTTTCTTCCTACTGCCCTTTTAAGTACAATTTGGGTTAACTAGACTTGTGTTAGTGTGAAAATACAATGAAAAGAAGTTTTTTTCCCCACATTAGAAAGCATTTTCAAACTGCTAAAGGATCACCTCATAAATGATAGTTTGTAATTCACTACATTTGAAAGTCATGGATTAGTCAAGATTAGAAAATAGGATCTGATTTTGAAATGCTACGTACCATAGTCTTTTGAAAAGGTAAATGAACATTCCATCTTGTTTCTTATTCTGCAAGGACAGAAAGGGTCTATTAGGTTGGTTGAACGAGAAAAATGCATTTTCTTTTAAAAAAAACATAAAGAATAGAAAAACAAAAAAGCACAAATCATGCTTTAATTTTTTTCTTGATTAGTTACTAACCATGCTTTTACACTGCACTTACCCTCTGCAAAGCAAGAAGTAAGAGGCCATTAACTGCAATGCAGAAGCTTTTTTTTTTAAAGCTGAAAAGCTTCCGTCTTGGAGTTTCTGTTTGCAGGATAGTCCTTGGTGCGCACTTGAACACACTGGGGAGAGTGCGCTAGATGAGCTCCTCTTGAGAATAAATCTGAAGATAAAAGCTGCTTGAAAAACAAGCAGTCGAACCCGATTATCATAGAATCTCACAGAATAACACCTCACTCATATTTCTTCGTACACAAGAAGACCCATAGGGCCTCATGTTTGTTTTCTATTTCTGTTTCAGCAAATTGTAAGCTGAAGTGCGACTTCCATGTTCAGCATTAATGAGGATTTTGCTGTGCTTTGAAATTTGCTGTCATTCCATTTCCTATGCTGTACTGTTTCTGAGGCCAATTCAGCAATGGCAGAGTCCTGTCTTCTCTGTCCTGCCAGGGTCATTAGAACCTGATTTATTAACAGTGTTCTTCCTCTCACCAAGGGTGTTGCCTATTTAAAAATATCTATCCTTTAAAACAGTTTCCATTTCAAAGCAGAAATATTTTAAGTGCTCTTTGAAAAAGTACACTTGGGAATCCATTGATAAAGGAACCACCCTTGGAATGAAACATTAAAATGAATTCTATGTGTATTTGAGCACTTGCTTCACAGAATGTAGAGAAAAAAATTGTAGGACTTCAGATTTAAGAATGCCTAGTACTTTGCATTAAAATCATTTCAAATCTGGTATATGTTACTAAAGTCAGTGGAAACATTTAGTTTCCATAGATATGTTGTTCAATCTAGAGTTGCTGTTATCTTCTTTTACACATTATTTGTTGTTATACTTCTCAAAAAAAGTCGTCTATGTTTGTGGCCTCTTGTCATGCACTCTGAAATCCTTCTTTATCCTCCTAGATACCCATTTTCCTGAATAAGAGTTTTTAAAAGTCACCAATGACATCCTAAGCACCAATTCAAATGGCTTTTCCTTAGCCTTCAGTCTCCTTGACTTGAGAATAACACAGAGTTTAATATGGGAAAAATAATCATCAAAGTTAATTTGACATATGCTAAAGTGATATGTAAAATAGTATGCTGCTGCTTAGAAACTGGACATAAATATTAAGCAAGTCTTGTAAATAGCTTTAACAAGGTCACTTGTGCCCAACCAATTTTCATTTTTCAATTCTTCTTTTTGCTTATTTTATCAAATATTAAATTTCATTTTATTTAATATTTTCTATGTGCCGAGCACCATTGCCAAACATTTCGTATGAATTATTTCACTTCATCCTCACATACATGCAAAGATAATTGTCCTTATTTTACCAATGATAAAAAGGAAGCTCAGAAGGATTTGGGTCATTTACCCAAGATGACACGGCTGACGGTGGAACAAAGAGCTGAACCCTTCTTTGTCAGACGGGAAAACACTTGCTTCCAATTCTCAAAATCTACACACACGATTAATTTTGATAGTTTTTTCTGGCACCATATATTGTCATACTCATTAAACACATTCATTTATCCAATCAGTTAGTCTGGCAGCGCATAAACATTTAAGTCTCCAGTGAGATGCTGAGAGATGGGACAGTCCCACCTATCCAGGTGTTCATGGGCTGTCGGGAACACAGGTCAATAAACACGTATATGGTCTGTGAGATCGTGACCACAATAAAGACATGTATTGAGTGCTGTGGGAGTGGGAATGGCCGAAATCTGCCTGGGCAGTGAGGAAGGTCACCAGAAAAACGTTTTGATTTGAATATAGACTTGAAGAACAGGGAGAGGAGCTAGTGGGTTGACGGCACCCGGGCCGGAGTCTTGCAAGCTGAGGTTGCTCCGCCTCCACGTCCCTCTGTCCGTCCAAAATCTCTGCAGTTTGTGCACGTCTCTGGAATAACCCCAGCTGACCCTTATCGAGGAAAACAAAATCTCAGAGACAAGAGGTTTCACTTTCTTCTGACAGTGCCCTCTAGGAGCAGCAGCACCTGGGAACTTGCAGGAAATGCAGATTCCTAGATGCCACCCGGCTTTCCTGCAGCAGAACCTCTGTGAGTGGGGCCCAGCAATCTGCTTTCAAGAGCCCTCGCCCTGATCCTGCTGCACACTGGAGTTTGAGAGGACTGCTCTCCCCTCTTGCATAGACTTGGAGCAGTAAAGCTCATTTCCCTGACAAGCCTCAAAGTGTGGCGCACCTGTTTCACTCACCCTCGTGCTCCCAGCACCTAGCCCAGCATCGGACAGGTAGTAAATGTTCAAAAGATATTTGTGGAAAGGAGAATGCATAATTAAAAAATGAATTTCACAAGTGTATAGAAAGCTTTAAATGCCAATACCCCTAGAAGAGCTCACGCAGTTCCACTAAATGCCAGATGAGGATGGGAGGGAGCAGGGAGTCAGAGGCCTTGGGAAGGAGAAATTAGCATTTCTTGAGCACATGGGCTTTTCAGGGGCTTTCCTGTATCTTCACAACTACCGGGGAGGTAGGTATTATCATCCTCACCTGGAAAGTAAAAAAACTGAGGCTCAGAGAGAGGAAGTATTCCCAGGGTCACACTGCTGGTGGTGGTGGGGGGCGGGGGATACAGCTCCGGGGCCCTCCGGCTCCAGAGCCCCCTCATTTTTTCTCCGTGGCCCCTCTAAGGACCACCACTAGCAGCCAGAAAGGAGGCAAATGGAAGCCGAAAGCCCTGAAGGGAAGGAAAATCTCCATTAACCTCACAATTTTCCTGCCATTGTCACCATCACTTCTCCACATTTGGTTAATTTTAATTGGCAGGACACTGCTAAGAGGGATCAGTAACCTCCAAGCAACGTGTTCTTGGGCATTTTATGCCACTTTGGGTCTCTTCTTCGAACCCTCTCCTCCTCTCTGTTGGCCCTGACCTCACACCACCGCTGTCTTCCCCCATCTGCCCGCATGACCCCGCGTAGTCAATCTGTCAATCCCACCCATGTCCCGCCTGGGTGGGGTTGCCCTTGTTGGCCAACGAGGAATACAGCAGGCTCCACTTCTGATGTTGCTCTTCATGAATTCCTTTCCATTTCTGTTTTGCAATCATATTCCTCCTGGAATCCAAAGACTTTGGTTCCCAGAAGCTACTTCTCTGTTTCCTTCCTCCCCTACCCTTTAGAGATTTCTTCCATTCTGGGAAATTAAATGACATTTTCATGACTCTCCAACTGGCATCTCCAGCCCTGGCCTGGCATTGAGTTTCAGTCCTGCATCTTTCTGACTGTTGCATGTTTCCCCTGGGTGTCTTGCCTCACTTTAAATGCAACGTGTTTGAACCAAGCTCATCGATTTACTCTCTAACCTCATTCTCCCTCCCAAACTGTTTCTGTCATTGGCATCACATTCTACCAGTCATTAGGCTTTTAAAGTCACCCACTTGAGTACTTAACCTCTCCCTTCCTTTGTAGCCTTCCTTCCTTCCCTCCTTCCTTTTCCTTATTTCCTTCCCTACCTCTTTTTATCCTCCTTCTTCCTCCTTTCCACTCTCTCCTTTGCCTCCTTTTTCTACAGATCTGCCCCCCTGCCCACTGATGATGGGGTATTTATTGAGCACTTACTACACGCCAGCCCCAGTCTACTCTTTGCCTTCCAGGAACCTACAATCTAATAAGAAAGAGATAACCACTCACAAGCAAACAAAATAGTTATAGTTTATATCAAGCATGGCAAAATAAATACGCAAAGGGCTGTGTAGAGAATAATGATGGGGGTGGCCAGGAAAGGCCTTTCTGAGCAGGTGACATCCATGAGGAGCCATGGACGTAGGAGGGTGGGCTGCCCATGCAAGGGCCTGTTGAGACCAGAGCTCAGTGAACTAGTGGGAGAGTGAAAGGGCCTGGATGGACATGGGTAGGGGCAGATATTGTGAGGGCCTAAGACAGCAGGTGAGTTTGACTTCATTCAAAGTGATTTGGAGCCTTCAGAGGGGTTCAAGTGGGGAGTGTCCTGATCTAATTTATGCTTGGAGGAAGTACGGAGTGAACAGTGATTTTCCCAGCTGCTTTCTTGAGAAATGATTGGAGAGAAAGTGGGGAAACCTGTGGATTTATGTGTCTCTCCCGTTGTCTTCCTGATGGAATGTCCTTCTAATTAGCACTGATATTACTGATATTCTTCCTTCCAATCAAAAGGGTGACAATTGCATTCTGCACCACTCAGCAGCCATGTTTTAGAGAGAGTGTCTTGGGCATTGGTAACAAGCAGAACCAACAATACAGCAATAGCAGTAAAGCTTATTGAGTGTGACTATGTGCACTGAACATGAGTACGTGCATGTAGTGTATGTTTTAGTGCTCGACCACCTTATAAGGGGTGCATTACTGTCTTCATTTCACAAGTGAGGACAGAGAGGTTAATTAACTTGTCCAAAGTCACACAGCAGCTGAGACAAAAAAGAATAAGAAGACCATTTCCAAATAAACATGGTCAGTCTTTGATTGTTTTTCTTTTTTTCTTTACTATTTCCCACATTCACTGTGGAAAATTCAAACTGTACAAAACTGCATAAAGTAGAGCTCAAACACCCGGTAACCCTATCCCTAATGTGTGACTTTGGACTTTCATACTATGGCTTTTTCCCCAGCAGTGCTGGAATACTTCACACTGGCAATGTGGAAAAGCTCTCAGATACCCGAGTCATGGGAAGGGGCTGGTCCCCTCTTAAGCTGGCTTAGAAACAGAGGGATATGGAGCTACTCGCTCACCATCTCTGCTACAGGACTTGGACGCCAAACCATTGTAGCTACAAAGGGAGCCACACCCATTTGGGATGAAAGCTTTAGTGAGTTTACATCACTGCTTAGAAGGACAGGCCCGAAATAGCAAGCACTGGGCAATCCCAGGTTACCTTCACCCACCAACAGCCATGCATGAAAAATTCAGAGGAGAAATCTGGCTGTTCATTCCTCCTAATTTTCATGTCTCATTAAGAGAAATCATCTGGGTTTCCTCTGTAATGAAAACTACAGCTTCAGCCGCAAAAACTAATCACAACAAAATGATATTCTGGTGTCGTTTTATAATTCTGAATAAAAGCTTGAGGTGTTCAAATTTCTAAACCCTACAGCACAAAAGGCATTTTTCCAAGCAGGGCTAGGCCACGATAACTGTTGAATAGGAAAACTAATTAGCATCCTGTGTGAACTATCTTGTCTTTTTTTAGGACCGGAAATCAAATGGGAAGGGTTCCCTTCTGTTCCAAGTGAGTTCCAGAAGAATTACTCACGCTCCTTAACCTATGAGTCAGACAGGAGTCTAGGAGAGTGTTTCCAAAACAGGCCGACAATAAGATAAACACGGCAATGGATCTGGGGCCGTCAGGAGAGTCAGGGCCACAGTTGGCCCAAGCAGGGAAGTAGGTCTCAGGCGAGAAGACAGTAAACCTGGGATGGGCTGAGTCTCCCTGGAGAATCTGCAGACACCTGGAGCTTTGTAGACCAACTTGGAGCATTTCCTGAAAGTTTGTTGTCAGAGCCTTAATAGATGGCGTTATAGCATGGCCCCCCTAGATGGCTCGAGGGGCTTGCCCGCCGTCCCACTGCACTGGCTCTCTAAAGGCTTTGGCTACCCCTGCGTTTGGACACCTCACAACACAGGATATTAATCATTTCGGGACTCTGGGCCTGTTCCCAGTGTCCATGTTTGCCACTGTTGAGCTGTAGCCAGAAAAATAGCTCTGAAATGACAGAGGCTTTCCCAAATTGAAATATAAAGTCATCGAGAAACTCAGCTTAGGAAATAACCAGGCACCAAGCTGATCCTCTCCTGGGGAGGTAACAGATAAGCGTCCTCCTCGCTCCCTCTAGGAAGGAGCGGGAAGCCAGGTTTCAGCTCTGTCTGAGCCTGCTAAAGGCCCACAGGCAGCTCCTAAGCAGGGGTTCAGGGCAGTGCCCGGGGCCTCCTGAGGACACTGCCGGGCTGATCTGTCATTCCCTAAGAAAATGGCAGGGTGCCCTGCGGTGTAGGGAGAGCACGGGCTGGCTGGTGCTTTTCTCTGTCCCCCGTTACAGACATCAGTGCACAGATGGAAGGGGGTGGGGTGGGGTGGGGAGGAACCGTGTATGCCCAAACAAGAACCCTGTCTCTCCTGCCTACGTCCTTCACACAGCGGTCAGAGTGATATTTCTAAACACAGCTCTGATCACCTCTCTCCTCCTTAAAATCTTCGAGGCCCCCTCCCTGCACACACACCTACAGAAATTCCAAAGTTCTCCATAGGCCATTTAAGGCCCTTCGCTCCTTGACTTTCTGCCTAACTTTCAGATTCATGACCAAGCCACTCCCTGATCCTGAACCACACTTGCCCGCTCATTATTTCCTGAAGACATTGTGTACTTTCAGCTCTGCCTTCGTTATTCATGCTGTTTTCTCTACCTGGAATGCCAGCCCCTGCTAACTCCCTCCTGCCCAGCCCCTCGATCGCACCTCTTTTTGCAGAAGCGGCTGCTATTCCCACCCCTGCTGAGGGTGTTGCTCCCTGGTCTGTGTTTGCATTTAGATTTGTGCCTCTCTTCTCACAGGTATCACTTGTGTGGGATTGGTCCTTGCCGCCGATCTTCCCCATTAGACTGTGAGCTCCCCAAGACAGGTGCTGTGTCTGCTCCGTCTTAATTGGATCAAGGAGAGTTTACACATTAGCTATTATACCCTTGGATATTCAGATAATCGCCAAAAGTTTAAAAGAAGCGGCACTGCAGCAATGGTCAGCCTTGCTGCTCTCTCCCCTTGCAGCTTTTTGCATTCAGCGTAACTTTCAGTAACATTTGGCTCGCACCACAAAGCTGATGGTATTCACTTTCAGAAGAGTGACGGTTTCAGGGTGCACTGATTTCTGCATTTAATTTTTTAAAGATAGAAACAAGATAGCAGCATACCTATACTGTACTCCAAGTCTCTCATTTACTCTCTCCCCTCCCCCTCCCTCTCTCTCATTCTCTCTCCCCCCAACCTTCTGTTTTTCACTCTCTGACTCTGTCTCTGCCTCTCTCCACACCTACACGCATATACACAGCAAGCAGAGATAGAAATGCCTAATAATACATGAATGAGGCTTAGGGTACAAGGTTTAGTATGTTAATTAACATAAATATTTTAAATGCCACTTAATACAAATAGCCCATTAGTTAACAGGTGTTTACAGGAGGGCACAGCAGGTCCCCTGCAGGGCTAGGTGCCATAAGGGATACCATAGAAGGCAAATTGGTGGCATTAGTTTGGAAAACGGTCGCCCTGGCTTTCCTTCCTTTCTCGAACAAACTTTTTCTCTTCTTAGTGTTTGCACATGCTGTTCTCTTTCCCTAGAAACGCTCTGCCTTCACCCCAACCCCTTCATTAAGCTAGTGCCTTGTCATCCTTCAGGATTCAGCTTAAACACACCTGCCTCAGAGGGGCCTGCCTGGACCAATCTCCCCATGTTCTCCAATTCAGCAATGTCAGTATTTTCTTCAAAGCCCTTGCCAATTATTTTTATTTTATTTTATTTTAATTTAAATTTATTATTTAATTAAATTATTTAATTTAAATTTAATTTAATTTTCATCTGCCTCTCCCGTTAGACTGAAAGCAATTTTAAAGGCAGAGGATTCTTGCGGGTTTTATTTTTTATCACATAGTAGATGCTTGATAAATACTTCTGGGTGAATGAATGTACTCTTTTAATTCCACATTCTGGCTGGGCATGGTGGCTCATGCCTGTAAACCCCACACTTTGGGAAGCCGAGATGGGAGGATCACTTGAGGCTGGGAGTTGGAGACCAGCTTGGGCAACACAGCGAGACCCCGTCTCTACAAAAAATAAAGAAAAATGAGCTGAGTGTGGTGGCCTGGGCCTGTAGTCCTAGTTACTCAGGAGGCTGAGCCAGGAGCATCACTTGAGCCCAGGAGTTCGAGGCTGCAGTGAGCTGTGATCATGCCACTACACTCTAGCCTGGGCAACACAGTGAGACTCTATCTTAAAAAAAAAAAAAATCCATATTCACTCGGAACTTGGGGGAGTTGATTTCATCAATTCAGTGCTTTTTCCTGCTGAGTCAGCTCACTGGTCTCACTCCCCAGTTCCCGCAACTGACAGGTGTCCTGAACTTGTTTCCCAGGTGCCCATCTCCCTCGGCCCGGGGATGCTTTGCATCACCTTCTCTTCTTAACACACTCCTGTAGATCCTGGGACACCCTTCACCGCCACCTTTCCCCAGGCTGTTAGTTACTCCTGTTTTAGGCTCCCACCACACTTTAATTTTCTCCCACACTTTCCCATGTTTATTTCTTTTATTATGAAAATTAGGAAGTGCTCCTAGACTGCCAGCAAACATCACAGAGGTGTGTAAAGTAAAAAGTGAAAGCCTCCCTTTCTGTTCTCATGGCTCCAGGTGACTATGGGTGCCCCTGAGTTCTTCCCGCTGCAATTACAAACATGCACTAAATTTAAAAAGGGACCGTTGCATACCTTTAGTCAGTAAAAGACAGATCATATGATAATACTGTTTAGTGACTTATTTTTCAATTACTATCTCATTTTTCTTTTTCATGTTAGAATAGAGAGCAGCTTTGATTTTTCAGTGGCTGATTTATTGGTCTATTATGTGCTTGTACCATCATTGAACAAATCAGTTTCTTGATGGCTATGTAGGTAGCTTCTATTTTTTAAAAAAAAATTACAAGCAATGCTGGCATAAATCTCCTTATACATTTGAGTGGCGATTTCTCTGGAATATATTCCTAAAAGTGGAGTTTTGGATCAAATGGCATACCATTTTGAAAGTTGTTAGCTCCAGCCTAACCATTTTCTAAAACAGCAGCGCCCCTGTCCACTCCCACCCACAGAGCATGAGAGTGTCTGAAGACCCCCACCATGAGTGGGTCCTCTCACTGCGTGTTTAACCTTTGTTACCTGATTGGTTAGAAACTTTCCTGTCTTCACTTGTTGAGGTTGATAGTTTTCCATATTTAATCATAGCTTGTGTCCTTCAACTATGAACTATGGTTGCATCCATTGATCATTTTTCTATTGGACTGTTCAATTTTCACTCAATTGTAATGGCTTTTAAAAATTCTTGGTAAAATTGACATAACATAAAATTTACCATCTTAACCATTTTTAAGTGTACGGTTCAGTGGCATTAAGTACTTTACAACATTGTACAACCATCACCACTATCCATCTCCAGAACTCTTTTCATCTTGCAAGACTGAAACTCCATTCCCACGAAACAATATTCCCCACTTCCCCTCTCCCCAGCCCCTGGCAACCACCACTCTACTCTCCATCTCTAGGAATCTGACTGACTGTAGTGGCTTCTATAATAGCATGCATATAAACTGTGTTTGCTAGAGAGATTGGACATATTTTTCTAAATTTTTAGCTTACCTTTTAACTTGATCATGCTTCTTGCATGTATAAGTATAAAATGTACCTTTATATAAAAGGTACATTTTTGTTTAAGCTTCACATTTTTATATTAGTAAATATGGTCATCTTTTTCATTTTGGCTTTTGAGTTTTATGTTTTGCTTGGAAAGACCTCCTCACTCTAAAATGATGAACGTACTCTCCTGATTTCTTCTAGTAATAAATGTACTCTGGTTCCTGTAGTTCAGCACTCCTCCTTCCATATTCTAATTGATAGCAACAACTAACATTAATGAGAAATGTGTTCCAGACACCGTGCTAAGTTCTCTTCATGTATTATCTCATTTAATCTTCATAACAAGTCAATGAGGTGCATCCCGTTATCATCCCCATTTTATGATGAGAAAATGGAGGCTCAGAAAGTTTAAGCAACTTGTCTGCTTCAAGTGGCAGGGCTGTGGTTTGAGCCCAAGCCATCTGACTACATTCTAACTACTATACTTTCAATCTGTTTTCTCTGTGCAATGTGCTTCTGAAGGGCGTGACTGTGTCTCCTCTGCATTCCTACTCTAGCATGTAGATCCTCAACCATTATTTTTGGAGTGAATTCATTCCTTTTACTTGAACTCAACATCCCATACACAAGCTCAGCCCTGCCTTCCTAGCTCTTCCTCCATCTTCTCACCCTTCTCTGAATTCAGTCTTGACCTTCCTTCTAAGTCCCACCGAGCTGCTGCCTTCCACTGGGAACCCACTGCCCTGGGTGTTCAGGGTCTTCTCATGCATCACTGCCACTTTCTCAAGGCGATGACTGCTCTATTAAAACATTGCTCCCCTCCCAGAGTTCTCTACTGGGTCCACTCATACTCCACCTTTCTGTCCTCTTAATAAGCCTGTGCCTTCCTCTCTGGTTTGAAGACCATAATTCTACCACTGTCCTGAAATAGTCTTTTCTCTTTTGGAGTCCTCAAGAATTTTAGCACCGAGCTCACAGCCTTCACCTCTCCAACTCCCCTTGTCTTCCGTTAGGGCTCCAACTCTTGGGTTAATAACTCTTTCAATGCCCTGGGCTCAAATCTTCAAATTTCATAATCAAATATCTTTCCTTTTCTTAATGTCTGTGACGTCAGCCTGGCCCTGACCCCAGATTCAGTCACTGCAAAGATGTTCCCTCCTTGTCTTTCTGCTGCAGCCTCACACCCCGCCCCACCCTCGCCAATTTCTAGGCCTGAACAAACCCCTTCTGTTCCTTCCACCCCTCCACATTGCTGGGGAAGTTGAGGACACCAGGGTGTTTTGATCTGTTACAAATTCATCTGGTTCAACTTCAGGAGGACCATCTCTGCTGCTTGGCCACCCTCTTGTCACCTCCAACCTGCTTCCTAATCGGCTCTCTGTAGCATCTCTTCTGAATCTTCCCATCTCCTACAGCCAAACTCCATGTTCCAAGGACGCCTTTGCCCCTTCCTTCACTGGGGAAGGCAGGCCATCTCACTCGCGCTTTCTCACCTTCCCCCCACCGTCCACCATGTTCAGAAGTTAAGAATCTTCTTTCCTTTCATCCTTTGGGGTGATCATAAAATCCATGGGGGAAGATGGGCTTTGGAAACTAACAGTCATGGACTTGAATTCCAGCTCAGTTATTGAGCAGTTTTTTGTCCTGGACCAATTTATTTAATGTTTCAAGCCTTACTTTCTTCACCATAGGTTGGGATGTTAGTAGTACCAGCTACAAAGAGATTTATTTGTAGAGAGGATTAAATGGCCTTGTGCATGTTTGGCATGAGGCATCTGCCTGGAATTTCTGTGTTTTCTTCTCACTACCGGAACCCCAGTTTCTCCGCTTGCATCCCCAGTTCATTCCCTTCAGGGACTTTGTCCCATCCACTGTCTCCTACTTGTTTATGAATATTTTGTTTTTCCCTTTGCTTGAATGTTTTTTGACTTACAAAAATTTGAAATTCTCCTTTACCCCAAGAATTCCTTTTTGTGACTCTGCTAAAGACTTCAGTCTCCATCCTCCCTCTCTATTCTTAATTTTACTGCCAAATCCCTTGAAAGAGCAGTCTACACCAGCTGATTCTATTTCTCCCCCATACTCCCTCTTCTTCGCCCTTTGCCTTCAGACCTCACCACCTCTTCTCCCCGCCTCGTTGCCATATTTCAGTTGGGTTCCTAAAGCCATAGTCATGTAGGCCCTTGGATTCCAGGTTTTCCTGGGTCTTCAGCCTGCCACACCCAGCTGCAGTTATGGAGAGTGCCAATGTCCTGCCCCTGCTGGAAGAATCCACCTTGACTTCATATCACTGTTCTTTTTTTGTTCTCCTCTTGCTACCGCTTCTGCTCGTTCATTCAACAAGGTTGTTTTTAATACTCCAGAGGCAACTTCAGCCACATAAACATTTTAATTGCAATTCAGCCTCCTACCTGAGTTAAAAAAAAGAAATACATGTTTTGAAGCAAAAGACAAGTGTACGTTACACAACATTAAGAAATATTCTTGTGCAGGATCCAAGTGAAGCTTGGATCACATCAAAAGTGACACCAATAACCACACTGTGTCCTGTCTGCAGTCGCAGAGTCTTGCTGGCATCCTTCCCCTCTTCCCATCCTTGCAGCTGTTGCCTAAGTTGAGCCCTCCCTATCGTGCCTGAATAATTACTGTGGTCTCATAAATCATCTTCCTCCATCCTGCTGGATGTATCTTCCAGTTGCACAAATTTAGGTAAGCTATTCCCTCGCTCAAGCCTTCAGTTGCTCCCTACTGCACATAAATTAAGTGCAACTTTTTAGCCTTATATCCAAGGCCCCTGCCTGTCTTCCAACCTTATCTTTAGCTGCTGCCTTTCACATACCCCAAGCTAAAGCCGCACAGAACTACTCAGCTTCCCATGGAAACTTCCTGCCTTCCCACCTCCATGCTTTTGCCCAAGCTGTTCTATCCTGTCAGAAAGCCTTTCCTTGCCATCTGATGTCTCTGTAAGGCCCAGATTTCCTGAATCTTTCTTGATCACTCCCAGGCAAAAGGGATTCTTCTTACCTTTGGACCCTTACACATTTTCAATGACACTAATTATGCTTTACCTAAATTACAGTTCTTTATTGTACATGTCTTATCTTCCTCACTAAATCGTAAATTTCTAGAGGTCAGAGTCCACGCTTGCTGTATCTCTGCATCTTCCATCCCCAGTGCCTAGCCCAGTGCTCACAGTGAGTACTCAACAGATACTTGTTGAATGAATGAATTCTTGGCTCCAGAGGATTTTAACAGCCTATTTGCAGAGACACAATCACATCCTCAAGCCATGCAAGTGAATGATATAAGACAGTATATAATGGAAGGGCGTATTATATGGCACATAGACTATGGACTGTAGAAATTCAGAAGGGAAATCAGTAGGAGGGGGAGGGGTCAGGGAAAAGCTCATAACAGCTGAGACATCTGGAGTGTTTACCATGTTCTAAGTTCTAGGCTACACACTTTACTGACATTAACTCACTCTTCCCAACTGCTCTATGCTACAGGCACTTACACGACACTCATCTATAGATGGAGAGACTGAGATAGTAAGATGAAGTAGTTTCCTCAAAGTCACAGTGCTATACTATCTACTGAGGTGGGATTTGAGCCCATGCCCATCTGATTGGTTAAACTATACCAGTCACTCCACTATTCTGCCTTTGAGAACAAGGGAAGGGCTCTGCTGTGAAAATAGGGTTTGTGTCTTATCTCCTGTCTCATTCCAAAATGGCATGAAACAGTTAAACACAAGCTGAGCTACGCCTGAGAAGATGACTAGGATACAAAGACAAGGCAGGTGTCCAAGTTAGGGAAGCAGCTGTTTGTGGACTACAGGCAGGACTGTTTCTGGATGAAGCAGAGCAGGCTGGGCAATTGGAGGATGTGTTTGGGGACTGTTTGGTTGGGTAAGTAGAGACAGTGCGTAGAAAGCATTGAATGCCAAGGAGAATTGTTGAGTGTTGATATTCTAGGACACATGAAGATATTGAAGGATTTATGGGCAGGGTCAAGAAATAACTCCATTCAAAGAACATTCATTGCAAAAGGCTTTGCACTAAACAGATGAATGGAACTGTAGGATTCCCTGAGAAAGTTCATACTCTTAAAGAGCTAACAATCTTTTGGGAGAAACAGCCCTTGGAGTGCAAACAAAGCCCAGTAGAAATAGACCTGGGGGGATAAAAGTTTTCATGGAGGATCAGAGAGAACTTCCTAAAGGCTGTGGCATTTGAGCCAAGCCTTAGGAAGAACAGAAGATGGGACCCACTTTTGGGCCCGAGGGAAGGTGGTGTTTACAGAGGATTATCCTGGCTGGGCCACTGATCTGTCTCTATCACATTGAGACTTCCGGGGGAGAGACGCACTTGGCACAAGCAGCAGCTCATGTGTGTAAACAAACACTTATATAGCACTCACTGTATTTAGAGCTGTACATGTGCCAACATAATTGTCACAACAAACCCATCAAACTCATTTTTCAAATGGAGAGACTGAGACACAAAGAAGTAGGTAAGGAACTTACCTAGAATCACAAAGCTCAGTGAGTGGCAAAGCAGCTGTTCTCTTAACCACTGTGCAATCTTGCTACGCTGCATTGGGAAGAGTGGCGTTGTAAAGAGACACACCTGGGCTCCAATCCCAGCTCTACTGCCTACTCACTGTGTGGCCATGAGCAAGCCGCTAAACCTCTCTGAGCCACAGTTTCATCATCCCATGAAAGAATGTGTGATGAACATTGACTACTTTCTTCTGCACTGTGATGAATGCAGTTCTCATAACTCACGGAGGTACATAGAGTCACGCGTTGCTTAATGATGGGGATATGTTCTGAGAAATGTGTTGTTAGGTGATTTTGTTGTTGTGTGAACATCATAGAGTGAACTTACACTTGCCTAGGTGGCCTAGCCTACAACACACCTAGCCTATGTGGTCTAGCCTATTGCTCCTAGGCAATAAACCCGTGCAGTGTGTTACTCTTAGATACATTTGTGTATCTAAACATATCTAAACATAGAAAGGGTACAGTAAAAATAAGCTATAAAAGATAAAAGGTAATACTGTTACTGTTAGATACATTTGTGTATCTAAACATATCTAAATATAGAAAAGGTACAGTAAAAATAAGCTATAAAAGATAAAAGGTAATACATCTGTATAGGACACTTACCATGAATGGAGCTTGCAGGACTGGAAGTTGCTGTGGGTGAGTCACTGGGTGAGTGGTGAGTGAATGTGAAGGCCTAGAACACTGCTGTAGACTTTATAAACACTGTACACTTAGGCTACACTAAGTTGACAAAGAAATATTTTTCTTTCTTCGATAATTAATTAATGTAGCTTACCGTAACTTTTTTACTTTATAACTTCAATTTTTTTCTGACTTTTTGGCTATTCTGTAATAGCACTTAGCTTAAAACACAAACATATTGTATAACTATATTTAAACGTTTTCTTTTTTTATATATTCTATAAGCTTTTTTCTATTTTTATTTATTTATTTATTTTTGCTTTCTAAACCTTTTTATTAAAAACAAAAACACAGGTTGGGTGTGGTGGCTTACATCTATAATCCTAGCACTTTGGGAGGCTGAGGTGGGAGGATTGCTTGAGGCCAGGAGTTTGAGACCAGCCTGAGCAAGAGCGAGACCCCAGTGTCTACAAAAAAAAAAAAATAGAAAAATTAGCCAGGCATGGTGGTGCATGCCTGTAGTTTCAGCTACTTGGGAAGCTGAGGCAGGAGGATCACTTGAGCCCAGGAGTTTGAGGTTTCAGTGAGCTATCATAACATCATATGGGATTACCGTTGTATATGCAATCCCTCATTGACCAAAATGTTGTTATACTACCCATGACTGTACTTATTATCCTCATTTCATGAGGATTATGTGGCTAGGAGAGGTTGAGTGACTTGCCCAGGGTCACACAGCTAGAAAGTGAAGAGTCGGGATTTAAACCCACATCTGTCTACTTCCAGAACCTGTTTTTAACCACAAAGCCATCACATTTGCAAGCTCACGGTGAGGATAGTATGACAAAACATGTGAAAATTGCCTGGAACATAGCAAGCAATTAATGATAGCTATTTATTATTATATTAGTAATCATAGTTATTATCTTTATGACCAGCTCAATCAGATGTGCAGAATGCAATACAATATTCTAGCCAAGAGGACAAGATCAGCAGAAAATGAATGATGCAGTGGCTTGTGTGTAGGCCACAACTCTTCAGCCAGCTGTTTATAATCCTGAGCTTCAGCCTCCCAGTGAAGTGTTGTCACTTTTGATTCATTCGTCCTGCTGTCTGCACAGTCTACTATTCATAGAGCAGGAGTGGGAGGAGCAGGGGTAGTGTGAGGCTATTTAATGTCAAGGTTCCACAGTCCATACATTTCATAGATTCCACTTAGTCATAATACAAAAAAAAGATGAATGTAGTGCCTTGTGCAAAACCAGAAAAGTCACTGTACCCTCACGTACTGCACTGCAAATAGAACCACAGCTCACCTGATGGTTAATTCCACCCAGGAAGGATTTCATCTTAAAACAATTGCCCGATTTCATTGTAGGGAACACTGTGTGAGTGTTTTCCACAGAGAGGGGGTGGCATCTGCCTAGCAATTATAAAGGCTGGAGGGCTGGCAGCACACAAAATCCACTTGCAGTGGATTCTTAACCATGGAATCATGGCCAAAGGGATGTCAGACAGGAAGAGACCAGGGAGCTGCTTGGACTGTATATGATGGGTATAGGCACAGACAGCAGTGGGAGCGCTGGTGGAGAATGATCAGAGAAACTTTCATAGGGAAGGGATATTTGAACTGGATCTTGAAGGATGAATAGGAGTTTTCTGGGTAGAGAAATGGAAGGTATAGAAACAGAAGAGAACAACAGTACTGCAAAGTTTATGTGACCTAGGAGAACATGACACTCCTGAAATGCTTTGTGTCTGGTGGTGTCAGGAGCCCAGGGAGAGAGGAGTGTGGCATGAGGGAAATGAGGCTAGAAATGCAGGCTGAATTTAGCCTATAAAGGGCCTGAAGCCTCACAAAGGCTTCTGAACAGTGTGGTGTAATGGGAAGGATTCCTGGCAGTGCAGTGTGAGGAGAAACAACCTGGGGGTTTGGAGTGAGTCAAACCTGGTTTTGAATTTGGTTCCATTACTTATTGGCCAGGTAGCTGAGGACAAGTTACTCTGCATCTCTGAGGTTCAGTGTCCATGTCTGTAAGATGGGGACATAATGCCCACTTTAAGGAGGCGTTATTTGGATGAAACAAGGTAAAGTATAAACTCCTAACATAACCATGGCACGTCATAGCTCTCAGCAAATGTTAATTCCCCCTTTATTGGATGGTGGCCGGCGGGAGGGGGCGGGAGGTTTCTAGCCAGGCAGAGTTTCAATCATATTTCTATTTTGGAATGATACTTCTAGTGGGTTGCTCTGGGGGTGGGGGAAGACTAGAGGCAGAGAGAAGACTCAACTCTGAGAGTGGATTGCTTTGCTCATCTCAATCTGTAAATGTTGAGTTCTAATATTGTAGCTTCAGTTTCAGGGGCTGACATTCTACTTACCAGGATATTTGTTCACTCATCTAGCGAACATCACTGAGCACCAACCAGGAGGTGAACTGGTGGGTGTTGGGGATACAACTGCCCGCCCTCCCATCTGTGTGGTTTCATATCATCAGAACTTGAAGCAACAGTGACGCTGGCTCTTCCCAGCGCTTGCACACAGCAGAGGCCGCCCGTTGGTCAGGTAGACACATTTCTGACCTGTGTGGAAGATAATTAATGGAACAGAGAATGTGGCCCAGCGTAGAGGGTCCTGCCAGAAAACTACTGCACTATGCTACACTTCATCAAGCTCCATTTCCTAAAATTTCAGCACAACATTTTGAAGCTGGGATCAGAGATGCTGAAGTCTTGTGATTTGGAGAAAGCGTTCAGAAAAAGACGAAGAGAAATAGCTGATCACTGGTAAAAGAAAGCAGTCCTGGCTTCTTAATCCCGACTGGATTTGTGGGAATATACCCAGAGACTCAAAGTGGATTCCACTATTTGATTAGTCTGGGGATCTGACCTCAAGTCAAGAGAATTTAGAGAATTAACCAAGAAACCAAGAAAACACTGTATCTATGAGGTTAAACAGCAACACTATTACCAAAGCAAAATGAGTGGAATCTATGCTGTCGAAACTTCCACCTCTCATGAAGATACCCTAAAACACTCGCTTTTCTCTCCCAAATCCAGACCATTGTCTTTTCCTCTTATGGAACATTCTAAAAGCCTCCTGATGAATTGGCCGCTATGGCATCAACATCTTCCCATCCATTCTCCATGGTGTCCTCAGAGTCCCCAGAAGGAGAGAAGGACCCTTCCCTGCCTCCCAGTCTCCCACAGGGGAGTGTCACGCTCCTTGCTGGGAATCCAGGATGTGCCACGCCGCCCCCTCCTCAGCTCCGTCTTCTGTGGCCCTCTTGTTTCTCTCAATGTTTATTATTCAGCAAGACAGAACAGGGAATTGATGCTGTGACTTTATAGCTTAGAGTTATTTTCTTCTCTGTCCCCTTTTCCTTCAAAATCCAGCCCAGTTGTTACTTCTTCCAGGCACAAGTCCCCTCACTCTCCATCTGGGGGGTGGTGGGTTACCCACTCCCTCCCCCACAGGCCACTTCTGTATGTTAGTGTTTCTAACTTGGCGCTTTCAAGGGTGCAGAGCACTTTATTGGTTGATGTGTCTTTCTCACCTGCTCTCACGTTTACACACAGGGCAAGGGCTCTTCCTTAGCTGTCCCTGTTTCTCCACTGCCATGCACAGTGCCTGGCACGTGCTAGACAACTCCATATGTGATTTTTTTGTTTTTCTGTTAAATTGGATGATGAAATGGAAGGGAGGGGAATAGATGTTCTGAAAAAGAAGGGAAAGAAGGCCAAGTGCATCTGCCTCCTCAGCAGGCAGTCACCGTCTCTTTATTGTGAGGGCTGCCTATGCAAGAGGTGGGGTGTTTGGCCCTGAGAACCACCCGGGCTTTGCCTTCCTACTGTTTGAGAGTGTGGGCTTTGGAGTCCACCCGCCTGGGTTAAAATCCCAGGCTTGCCACTTGCTGTGTAAGCACGGACGAGCTCCTTCACTTTACTGTGCCTTGGGTTTTCATCTGTAAAACCAGGGTATTGATGGCCCTTAATAGTGAAGTTTTGTCACAGAACTAGTGATCAATCCACGTGTAACACTTAGCACAGCACCTGGCACAGTGAGCACGGGGGAAATGTCAGCTATTATTGAAGAGCTCACAGTCAAGCAAGCTAACGCGAAGATCAAGAGAGTCATTATTGAGAAAATACTATTTTGTTAATAGAATCTGCACACACCTGCCGTTTGGAAGGGCTCTGGAGCTCTTGGGAAGATTCTTTAATGAGATGTTCAAAGATGGGGCTTTGATGCCACAGCACCACTGGGGGAGAATAGATGTGGTTGAGATACTTTTTAAGGAGGCTGGGAACACTGTCAAGTCTTTGTGGGATATTCAAGGTAATGGCTACAGCCAAATTCTTCGGAACACCAAAACGGAATGGGTGGTCTCAGAGAAAGGAAAGAGAGGAGATAGGACCACTGGCACCCAGGGATTTGGCAAGGAAACTGGGTGTTGAAAGCAGAGCTGTTGATCGAGTTTTCTGTATGGTGTGATGCGGCCTTCTCGCCAGCCTTCCTGCCAGCCTTCCTGCCATGCCCTCGCTGAAGCCTCCTTCACTCTCTCTGCTGCTGGAATTGGTTTGCTTTCTTTGGGAATGTGAAGAGTCTGGGGTCAAGGTCATTGGTGAAGGCATTGGTGCCCCCAGGAGGCCAGCCACATCCGGGCTACAGATAATTACAACCCAGTGTGAGGGTTTCTATGAGAAAGGCACTTTGGGTGCACAAGACAAAAGAGGACAAAGCACCCTTGGGAGCAGCTGGAGAGGACCAGTATGTCACGGTTGCTAAATGCACAGTTGAACAGTACAATGGAGTCAGGCCACCTTGTGGTGGCCTGTCCAGGGTGCCAGTGCTGGATAAGCTACCTAACACCAAACTCTGTGTCTCTGGGAAGTCACCACCATCTCTCACATTGTACCCAATTATGCTGTTTCCAGCTGGGACAGGTAAGGAACGTGGCGCCTGCCTGCAGGGTTGGCATGGATTGCTCTTTGTGCCTGAAACACCAAAGAGAGCCAAAGGACACAGCCTTGGAAAACATCCAGAAGCCTCCATGGAATTATGCACTAGTTAATGAATTAAGCACTTGGATGCCCCAACTCAAATTTGAGTTCAGAGATCTAAATGCAACTATTTTTAGACATTTTTCAGTTTTTCCATTTTTAGCTGAGTAGCTTTGAGCACTTACTACCTGCCAGGTGCTGTGCTATATGCTTCACTTGCATCATTTCTTTTAATCCTTCCTGAAATCCATTAGGTTCTGTAAAAATTGTTAGCTTTGCACTGCAGATGAGGAAAGGAAGGTTGAAAGTGGTTAATTGACTGGTATAAGGTCACATAGCTCATAAGTAACGGAGCTGGGATTTGAACTCAGCCAGTTCTCTTAGACTCTAGAGCCTAAGATCTTAATAACTATATTCACTGGTTTGAAAGGAACCAGAGATTATCCAGTTCAACCAATTATATACCTAGAGGAAGCAACTTGCAATGATTAATATTAATATTATAGAAAGTACATGGGACTAGAAGTCTTCTCTTATTTTATCTGAGGCTCTGCTGTGTGACACTGGGCAATTCACTGAACCTTCCTGGGCCTCAGTTTTCTTTTCCAAGACAAGGAAATAGTAAACTGCTCTGTCTACCTTATAGGTTTGTTTTAAGGAAAAAGTACATGTGAAAGCCCAGTATACAGAGTGGAACAGGAACAAAGCAACCCCTTTGTCCCCCTAAACAGACAGCAGACATATTCTAGTCCTCTTTTATGGGCTAGCTAATTTCTGATACATCTAGCCAAATGTGATTAACAAGGAAAAGTTTAATATAGAACCACTCCCTTTTCTGACTCACGAAGAAAATGAGATAATCTTGAATATTGTGCTAAAATAAAGAATTTAAAAATTGAGTTTGATATTTGGCTACTCTATGCTAAGCATTTTCATATGCATTTAATCTTCTGTAGAACCAGATGGTTAAGTGATTTTCCTTCAATCACGCAGCTAATAAGCAGCAGTGTAAGGATTGGAACCCAGCAGCACTTGGTGTTACTGACAGGTGATTTTCCACACAGCAAGGGCTTAGGTCAGTTCCACTTGATTATAGACGGCAACAATTCTGTCTTCATAGGATCTCGTTGTTTCCAATGAAGTCACTATCACATCCCTGGCACCGCTCCTGACATCTCCATGCACCTTCATGGGAGAGTTTCTGTTTTATCTTCTGCTGTGTCAAAGTCTAAAAGTTTAGTGAAGTCCAGCCTCAGTAAACAAATTAACCAGCCTCAAATCATAGAAGAGCTTTCAGAAATAGAATAATGTAGCATGGGTATCAGTTGCTGAAAAATAATTTTCATGGCTTTGAAGTAAAGGAGGAATTAATTTTTTTTTAATTTGTGGACTATATTGAATGTGAAACTTGTTTAAAATGTAACAATGACATAAAATTAAAAGGTATGAACAAAGTGAAAAAGTATTTGTACTAAAGATGGTGAAGTATTCAACTACATGATATATAAAGAAGTAATTCAAAATTTAAAAGGAAAAAAAAAACCACTCCAAGATCTCAACAGATCATGGTCAAAGCACATGAAGAAAACATTTACATAGAATAAAATACAAATATCAAACACATCCTGGGAAACATTTATCCTGAACAGTAATCAGAGAATTACAGTTTAAAATAATCTTTATCATCACAATAACATATAATAGTTTTATAGTTTTTAATATTTACTAAGTGTTTTACACATATACATTCATTTAATCCCTAAAACCACCATGGGAGATACTGCTATTTCCATTTCATAGATGAGGCCTATGAAGACTGAGGCCTTGAAGAAGTTTAGTAACTCGCTGAACTCATACAATCAGCTTAGGGTATATCTGAAACATAAATCCAGACAGTCTAGGGATTTAATTTTTCACATGTTTTTAAATACCATGTATTCTAATAAGTTCCATATACTATTCTTCATATGAGTTTACCCATATTTTGGTTTTCTCCTGATAAATAATTTGGAATTTGAGATTATTGGTGTTTCTTGTTTATGTTAGTGTTCTTAAGAGTTGAGTTGCTTAAAAAAAACTATTCACAAACCTTTGAATAACAAAGTATTGAGACAATGTAATGATAGGACCATCACTCACTCTTTGTAATATATTTAATATACATCTTAAATATTATGTTTGTTTTCTTTGACCTATGAGTTATAACAAAAGCTGACTAAAAGATACCCAATTGTTCTGTGGATTTCTAGAGATAGAAACTAATTAGTAAAATCCCAGCTACTTCAGAAAAATATAGGAATTTTGACTTCAGTTTTAGTGAACACATCTAATTGAGAACTCGAGAAGCAGAGAAAGGGGTGGGTTAGATAAAGAAGGATGACTGGACTCACAGATGGCTGTGAGCCTGAACTTGCAAAGGCAGAGAGAGGGCATAGGTTTGGGGGCAGAGAAAACAGTTCTGGCTCTGCCTTCTACTACCTCAGGGAACTGCACCTTCATTTTCATTTCTGTAAAACTGGAGGTCATGATGTCGATGTAACAGGTAGTGAGGATTAAATAAGAGAATCTACTTCTCTAAAGATCCATGATTCTCAGAGACCATCAAGTGCAACACTTACTGTACAGATGAGGAACGTAGGTCCAGGGAGGCAAAAACAGGCTCAGAACCCAGATGTCTTGTTTGAATGACAGCTCTTTGAGCACAAAGACCCAGAGCCCAAGCTCTAGAATCAGAGTGCTTCTGTAACAGCTCAGGCAGCTTCCAACACCATGCCCTTGAGTAAGTCACCTATGCTCTGTCTCAGTTTCCATCTGTAAAGAGGGGCAATAATTGTATCTAATCCAAGATTGGTTGTGCAGTTTTAAAAAGTCAGCTAAGTGTCACGTCTGGCGCATTACAATCTCTCAGTAACTGTTACCTGTTACTGGTAGGAGCTTGTCCTGACACTTTCTTTGGATGCTTCAGTGTCCTCAAACCAATTCTTATGATTGTCTTTTCAGTCAGTATGTATATTTTGCTCATCAATTGGTTGAATCTTTACAGCTTAAATTCTAAGGAGATACATTTTGGTACTTTAGAAAAATAAAATAGGAAGTTGGGGAAGGGCGCACTGGCCCACCACTAGAGGGCGTGTTGGTGAAAGTTTGCCGCAGACACTTTGGGGCAGGCTGATGCTGCAGTGAGAGAGGGACGGGGGGAAGGAAGGGAAGGAGGGGAAGGAGGGGGTGGGCGTTCAGGGAGGAGCCCCGCAGGACTCTGGAAGGCGTGGAGGTGTGGTCCTGATGGAGGAGAGCTTGCAAAAAGAGAGAGAGAGAGAGAAGGCAGTGCCGCACACTGGTCATAACCCTCGTTGATTCAGCACTTACTGTGTGCTAGGGCCTGTGACACATCATTCTTAGTTTCTGCCTCTGGAAAATGGGCTTATGATAAATAGTACTTCCTTTATAAAGGTTGTTGTGAGCACTTTAAGGGATACTATGTATAAAATTTGTGAACAGCAAGAGCTCCACACATAATATAAAAGTTTGTTGTTACTGTTCTTATTACCATTAAACCTTCATGGTTCAGATGAGGCAGACTAAGGAGCCACTAAGTGGCAGATGTCCCCCTGTTGCCTGACAAGTCATGCAGAGTCTTCCCTCCTCCTCCTGTGCCACCTCCCTTGCAATGATGCTGTCAAGAAGAACCCGGGTGGGACCCCAGAGCTCTGCCTCTCCCCGGCTGCAAGACTAGGCAAATTACTTGGCCTCTCTGCAACTCGGTTTGCACATTTGTGAAGTGGGAGCCGTGTTTTTCATAGAGATTTTGTAGGGGTTCAATAAGGTTTTCTAAGCAGAGTGCTTGGCCCACTGCTTGGCACATGGAAATTACTCAGTGGGTATGAAGCTCTTATTGTAAAGCGGGACTTTGGGTTCTTCATGATGAAAGTTTCTAGCCCCTGACATTTCCATACTTAACCTTTATTTTGGAACAGTCTGTGACAAAAGAAACATATCAGAGGCCTAGGTGGTTACAGTCTTCTCTCCCTCTTTTTGTGATACGTCATTTTCTTAATCCAACACCCTATGAAGTAACACCACTTCTAAGTTCATTGATGGCGTCTGCTGGCGATGAAATGTCAGAGCACTTGGATCCAACTGTCCCGTTGCTGTTCTCCTGCTTTCCCTGGGTGAATGGCAACATTTTCGAATGAATAAAAATCTCCAGGCAACATCGCTCTCCTCCCCCAGAGCAGATTTATAGCAGAGTGGTTGGCATTTCCACATGCTCTGCATTTGTCAGTGTCACATTCGCATACGTTCTTAGGTCTCTGTACATATATAGGCATGATTTAAATCTCCGGTGAACAAAGGCTATTTTTCTACCTTGGAGAGACTCCAAAAGATCTTTGCATTTCATCTATTTTAAATGTTTGTGTGACTTAAAAGTATGGTAATATCAAATGGAACAGGGGAGGATTGAATATTCAGCTTCCAGCAACAGATCATGTGCCATGTGTCAGGCACTTTCTATGCAATGTTTGACTTAACTGCAGGAAGGGTGTGCATTGTCCTCCATTCACAAAAGGGGAAACTGAGGCTCAGCAAGATGAGTGACTTGCTCAAAGTCACACACACACACACACACACACACACCCCTCAGTCACTCTGGCTGAGAGTGATGGGGTGGGATGAAAATCATTCTGATTCTACGTTCAACGTTCCTGACATTTTATCACAGCTGCCTCAGGCAGAAGGATATGCATTCAAACACTATTTACTGAGTGCCTATGACATACCAGGCACTATGCTAGGCTCTGGAGATCTAGCAGAGGAAAAAATAAGCAAAAATTCCTGCCTTCAAGGAGCTTACATTCTAGTGGGTGAACAACACTGGCCAATTCTGTGATTTGGTGAAAAGTTCATCTTCACCAGATGGGACGGAGGTGGAGGAAGGAGGCGGAATGCCTGGATGGTTGAGAGCGAGGTTTCTGTTCCTCCCCAGATCTTACCAGCATAGGCATTTGGAGGAGGTTTGAGAAGACTGCTGGGGCATTAGGCTGCAACAATTCCTGCCAGGCCTCTGTTCTCTTGCCTGCAATATTTAAGTTGTGCTCTTTTGGGGCTCAGGGTTTTGACAGCAAATGTTGCTGCCCTAGAGCGAGTGGAGATAAAGTGGGCTATTGATCAGCGAGGCACGGGGCAAGGCATTTTCAGGGGCAGTGAAGACATGTTCCTTGTGTGCATTGTCTAATTTAATTCCAGAAAAATGAAGTTGAGGCTCAGAGCAGCTAGTCAATGGAGAAACTGAGATTCAAACCTGAATCTGTCCAAATGCAAAGCTCTCGTTCTTTTCACCCACACCAAGCTGCCTCCGTGGCTCTCCGGAAGGCTCTAAGGAGAATGTAGAATTAATTCATGATTTACTCTGTGTCTTTTCCATTCCTGCAACTCAAAGCATAGTCTGTGGGCCAGCGGCTTTGGCACTGTCTGGGGGCTTGTTAGAAATGCAGAATCCCAGGTGCCACCCCAGACCTACTGAATCCGAATCTGCTTTTGAACAAGACTCTCACGGATGTTAAAGTTTAAGCAGCACTGCTCTGTATCTCTTGCCAAAACATATGACACAGGCACTCTGAAAGGTGGTGGGAGATGCTTCTCTCTGGCTCCAAACACTATTATTTCTAGAATTAAATTGGTAGCTATTGTTAAAGTTAATCAAGAAGTGAAAGTCTTAAAGCTTGTCTGAGTGCCTGTTAAATAAAATTGGAATGGGAGAACCACTGTGTGATCTAAGAAGTTAGCTAAAGTTTAGAGGATGAGTTTCTATTTCAAGGATGTTTTCATAGGCTTTTTGGGAAAGGGATGCTCATTGTTAATGAGATGTTCTTTTCCCAGTGGGAATCTAAACAGCAGTTTGGAAGGTGAGTAAGGGGCCCCTTTCTTCCCTGGTATTAGTGTGTGTGTCTTAGCGCCCATTAACCTGGATATAGGACAAGGTGTGATGGACTAGAACTTTTATCAAACAGTTGTCCATTGATTCTCTTTATGGTCTTTGGCAAATCATTAAAACTTCCCCATTTATGAGGTGATGCTGGCCTGGGAAAAGTCAGCATAACGTGTGATTGTGCTTACGCCATTATAATAATGATAGGGAAGACTTGTTTTTAAGGCAGGATATTAGTGGGTTAATATCACAGAACCTCAAAAAACTTCATGGGCATTTACTAAATTGTTTGCTAGTCTTTCCACCAACCAACAAACCATTCAATCAAACCATTAAAAAAGATTTATTGGAAAGTTGCCATATGTCTTGGAATACAAATGTTGTAATGCTTGTGGGGCAGAAATAGAAATTATGAATCACTTTGAACCTTCTCCCTGCTTCACAACGACTAAGCACGGTGACGAGTGGAAAGGAGCCGAGATGACGGGCCCCGGCACAGGGAGTCAGGTGGGTGGCAGGAGGACACTGTGGCTCTTTTCCTGCTCATCTGCTCACTCCAGGCCTGGGCCCGCTTGCCTGGTGTCCACAGCAGAATCTCCAAAGGCCTGTTGAGCACCTACCCCTGGAACACAAACGAGTTCAGGTGACATGCAAGGAAGGCAGAGAATGTGGAGGCTTAGACTTCCCTTAGCTCTTCCTCTCTTGCTCCTACCCAGGCCGTAAGTCCTAACCACTGTGCCTCAGTCAAATCTTTTCTACCTGCCCTCGCATTCCATTCCTTAGCTCACCCCTCTGTTTTCAGGCCTTCTTAGCATACAGGACAGCCAGGTCCCTTGCTTCCTCAACAAGCTTTAATGTTTCCCTGTCGGCTTGAGAAGGAGACCCCTGCCTTGGCCTGGCATCCACGATCCTCCGCCACTTGGCCCTACAGTGTATTTCCAGCCTCCTTTCTCATCTCTTCCCCATCTCCAGTCATGACGCTGTCGTCGCCATGTTCGGATCACACATGCACGTACCGTGCCTTTTCCTGACTGCTCATTCTGCTCAGACTTCCCCTTCTGACTCACTGTCCAACTGTCAGTATCTCCCTTCTCGCTTAAGTAGGTTTAAACTTGAAGCTTTGAAGGGTTGAAGACTTCCCTAACTTCTGCTTCGTACTTGTCAGACTCTGTCTGGCATATGGCTTATCAATTTTTTTTTCTCTGTCAGGCTGTGGGTTTCTCGAGGACAGTGACCAATCTCAATTATCTTTGTGTCTTCTGAGGCTAACCCAGTCCACACTTGCTAACTGAGGAAGATTGCTGAGCTACAGCCACCTCCCACAGGGTGCCACGGTGATCCACTGAGCATAAGAGATGCTACAGGGTCTGTGCGTACTGAGGCAGTATGGTGCCATCACTTATTAGCTGTGTGATGTTGGGCAAATGACTTAACCTCTCTGACCCTGTTTTCTCCTTGGTACAATGGGGATAATAATAACGTCTGCTTCATGAGGTTGTTGCAAGGATATAAATGAATGTGAGCTCATTTACTGTTCCCTGTGTCTAAACAGTTTCACCTCTGTGACCTTTCCCCTTTCTCCTCCCATGAATGCCCCTTCCCTTTCACTTGATGTCTCATAACAATTCTTCAGATTCCAACTCTGATGTCACTTTTTCCTAGCAGCGTTCCCTGACTCTCCCACGTCTGTGGGAAGTGTCTCTGGTATGTCTTCCTACCAGCTCCTGGCCTTCCTCTGCCGTGGTGCTCACCACAGCATACTTGCCTGTTGACATGGTAACTAGAGCAAGAGCAGTAATAATATTTATTGAGTTCTTACTATGTGCCAGGGACTGTGCTAGGCACTAGGTGCTTTTCATGTCTTATTCAGCCCTCACAAGAACTCTAGGAAATACGTTTTGTTATTGTCATTCCCACTTATAGATGCAGAAACAGAATAGATTCAGTAAATTGTCCAAGATCACCCACCCAGTGAGTTTCAGGACTGGAATTCAAACCCAGCTCTGTCTGCCTTTGGGCCCATGTTCTTAATATTACACTAAATGCCCCCTAAACCAGCATATGTCTGTCATACTCTAGAATACGATAATCACACACACACACAAAACACAGAAAACCAAAATCATGTTAGAAAACAGTGCTTAGTATACTGGTAAGTCCTTCTTCTTTCCTCCTTTCCTTCTCTGGGGGCGTCTAGGGAAGATAAGGTTTCTCACTCTCCGGTCTGCATCAGGGTTTGGATCGGGAAACTCCTGCTGTAGTTAACTGAGCTCATTAGAAACCCACGGAAGTGAATTATAGAAACACAACTTATGCCAGCCTACCTAGCCACATTTTAGGTTCCTGAGGCATATGGGCACCAGCTCATTTAGAAAGCATTTTTAACAAAAGCACACAAAAGAGATGTTCAGCATATGTTAGAGTAGGTAGGGATTCATGGAATCCTAAATCAACTTGCTTTTTATAGCCCTTTGGAGAGGGGCAAATCAGTGTGAGCTGGTTTTTCCTTCAGTGCACACGGAGGAGAGGCCAGGCTGGGAGCAGGCGCGGGAGCCAATACCAGTGCTTGGGGACTGCAGGGTCCCTGCCGAGCTCCCAGCCCCACACTCTCTCCCACCCACCCGCCACATTGTTTGAAATATGCCTTTACATGCTCATTCTCTCTAAGGCAGCGCCAACTCTATGCACACAACAAAAAAATTTTTTAAAGATGGTATAAGTAACACATGTTAACTAGAAAATAGGTTTAAGGAAAAAAATTATCCTTACTCCCCTTTCCTAAAGAAAACATTTTGGTATCTATCCTTCCAGGTTTTTTTTTTTTTTTCAGTTGTTGATATTTTATACACACACACAGTTGCATGTGTGTGTGTGTGTGTGTGTGTGTGTGTGTGTGTGTATACACCCACACATATATGTATTATGTATGTATATATTTCCTTTTACCAAACTGTGATTTTATTAAATGTTCTACAATTTGCTCCCTTTGCATTTAATACTACCATTTCAAGTCAATAAGCACACATTTATATCATGATTTAAAATAGTTCTATGGTACTTCATTGTATGGTTTCTCAGGATTTATTTAACAATCCAGTGTTGTTGGACATGTAGGTTGCCTAACCACTGCTGTTGTCAGCAACATCTTCAGGAATATCCTCACACATATCACTCTGACCGTCTGCCCCTTTATTCCTTAGGACAAATTCCCTAGGCATTATATTGTAGATACAAATTATAAATCACTCCTTAATAGCTTGGTGTAATCACTCTCCTTACTTTATGAAGTTATGAACTCTGACAAAAAAGGAGGTTTGTTGGGTGTGAGGGTGGGTGAATGTTTGGGAGAAGGAAGAATGTCTTGAGGATAAAAGACACTATCCAGGGAATGTACCATGGAACTAACTGGCTATTCTAGGATTAGATTGAGGGTATTGGATTTAAAAAACAAAAAACAAAAACCAGCCAACCAACCAGCCAAACAAACAAACAAGCAAAACGCAGAGCATAGATGGGAAGATGTCAACATTTGCTTCCCTAATTCGCAGTCTTCCCAGCACTGGATCTTTGGCATGAAACCTTGGAATGGCCATCTTTGTTGGCCATTTGGAAAATATTTTAGCCATCAAGAGCCATAAAAATATACTATTTGATTCCATAATCGTTCTTCTGGAAATATAATCTAAGGAACTAACACCAAAGAAAGATAAAGCTATGTGCATAAATATGTTCCTTATAGAGTTTCTTAAAGTAGTAAAAACTTTTACTCAATGAAAATAGTCAACAGCTAAATGAATTACAGTACATTCACATGATAGGGTATCATGTAGCCATCTTACACTTCCCAGCTGCATGATCTTGGGGAAATTATTTAACCTCTCTTATACGCTAAATGGGGATAATACTATTAATTATTGCAGGCTTATAGTGAGGATTAAATGAGGTAATATTTTAAAAGTGCCTAGCATGGCTCTTGATATATAAGTGTTGAGTAAACAGCAGCTAAGTATACAAAGACTATGTTGCACTTGTAATGGGATAGAGACAGAAAGCCGCCCACAGAAGCATGTGTGCACCTGTCAGTCATGAGAAGCCTGCCCTGGGGACTGTATATCTTTCCTGCATGAGTATAGACTTAACAGATGTGGACCCGCAATTTCAAGACCTGGAAACTCAGTTTTGTCAATGTCCCTGAGAGGCTGTCCTTACTCTAAAGAAAATTAATGGGGTCTGATGTAGACACTAGAGTACCAATGTATTGACTTGCTAAGAAAAATACAAATATCATGTGGAACAGAGATACCTGTCCCAGCACTGTGATGCTTTCTCTCCCCAGAAACAAGGAGCAGAGGGAGCCAGAGCAGAAGCTGAAGCCACAGTATAGGATAAAATGGTGAGAAGCATCAAACTCTAATGACAGGAACAACCCAAATGCCCATGAGTGGATGAATGGGTAAACAACATGTGGTATGCACATACAATGGAATACTAGTTAACTTTAAAAAGGAATGGAATTCTATACGTGCTGCAACATAGATGAACCTAAAAAATACACTAAATGAAATAAAGCCAGACATAAAAGGGCAAATATTGTACGATTCCATTTATATGCAATAGCTAGAGCAGGCAGATCTGTAGAGATAGGGAGTAGAATAGAGGTTACCAGGGGAAGGGGGCGAATGCGGAGTTATAGAATAGGGACAGAATTTCAGTTTGGGTGATGGTAGCGTTCTGGAGATGGATGTTAGAGATGGTTGCACAACAATGTGAGTGTAATTAATGCCATTGAATTGTATGCTAAGAAAGAGTCAAGGTGGTAAATTTTATGTTGGGTATATTTTAGCACTACAAAATAAAAAGAAAAAAACCTGAGAGGCAGGATGGCTTGGTAGTGAAGGGCTAGGGCTCCGAAGCCAGGCTAGGTTCATATTCTGTCTCCGCCCCTTTCCTAGCCACATGTCCCGGAGCAAATCCCTCACACTCTCTGTCACTCATCTGCAAAATGGGGACCACAATAGCATCTACTTCCTAGAGTCATCGTGAGGATTTAAATGAGTAGATCTATGTAAAGTGCTTAGTCTTACAAGGATGCTGGACAAATACTGAGTGTTATATAATTCTGGCAAAAAAAAAGACTGTCTTGGTTTCTCTTGAGAGATCACTGCAATGAGGATGAGAAATACTCAAAGTCAGTGGACTGGCACATTTCCTTCGTGCTGGCAGATCTACTGGGAGTGGTAAGGTTGCTTGGCAAACATGGAGCTAGAACAAAGCAAGTAGAGAAACTGTGTATCTAATAGTATCCAGCTAAGACAGCCAGATTTTATCATAGGGATTGTCTTGCCAGCAGAATTGGAAACACTCAAAACCCATTGACTAAAGCTCTGTGTCTCCCTGGGACCTCGCTGGGCAGGGTGGCCAAAGGTTGCTTTTGTGACTTGCCTTTGCCAACACTTCCAAGGCTAACCAACCCCTTTCCAAAGCATTTGAACGCCCTGTCTCCTTGGGGTGAACTGGCTCCCTCTGCCCCATTCTATCATGTGTTGTCTTTACTGTTTACTTCCCTGAAACACTTCTGTATCTCTCTGGAAGGAAACATGGAAAAATGCAGCCTGATTTATTGGTGGTTGCAGAATTGTAGATGAAATGTTTTCAGCACTGTTCCTGGAGCTATGATGGCTATAAAATTTTAAAAACAGATTTTAAATAATGATTGTTGCCCAGTATTTTCCCATTTGTACGCTCTTTGCTATTGGATGGGTCTGATTGTTTCAGAGTAGAGCAGGCAGCCTGAATAATGAGGGAGGAAAGAGATGCTGGATCATGCTATGGGGCCCCACGCTCATTCCAGCCCATTAGTCATCTCCCGATTGTCTTCACACCCTAAGTGAGCCTAATGAGGGGCTTGATGTGGTGTCTGAATGTACGATGAGTCCCATCATTTGCTTTTACACTCCTGTAAACAGCTGTTGAAATCTTCCTCTGGGTGGTTTATTCTTAGCCTTATATGGCTTAAAGTAACTTGAAAAACAGCAATGTTGTGTACACATTTGTGTCTGCATGTTTACACCCCTTGGGTCAGGAGCTGCTGCTGGTGCTCTTGGGGTGTGATCACAGACATGGTGCCACCTGAATGGCTGGGTGTATGCCTGCCCCTAAACCCTCCCTGGACAGTGTTGGATCTCTATTTCTTGAGCTTAGCTAGTCAGAGGGGGAAGGCAGAGGTTGAGACCTTAGGGGAGCTGAGACTGGGCTCCCCTAAAGCACAGGGCAGCAGGCATCGTCATCTGCCAGTCACACGCCTCAAGCCACACTGACCTCAGGTGCCTGGGACAACCTTCTGTCAGTGTCTCTCTGTCTGAGGACTTTTCTTCAGAACTGCTGCAAGCTGGAAGTGCCAGGGGAATTAACAGTCCTGGGAGCAGCCTTTGACCAATGATTCTTGCTAATTGGGGCATAAATATTCCAGTCCCTTCACTCCTTGGGTGGGATAATTATGAGGCATGTGTTTAACACTGTTTCCCACATTTTCCCATGGCATTAAGCTCCCGTTGCCTACCGCGGTAGCTGGCTCACTGCACACCCCTGCCGGGCTCCCTCTCTCTGCTCTGTCACTTTTCTGCTCCTCCAGCACTGGTCCCTGACCCTTCCAAACACAGTCACTGTACCTGAATCCCTGTCACAGGGCCTGCTTCTGGGAGAACCCAGGTGAAGACACACAACCTAGAGAAAAGAGCATAAGGCTTCAGGCTAGAACACCTGGGTTTGGTCCTGGCTCTCACTTATATGTCACGTGACTTTAGGTAACTGACTTCAGTCTCTTTGAGCTGCAATTCCTTTAACTACACAAAAAAGTAGCACAATAAAACCCTCTTCATTGGGCCATTCGTGAAGGCTGAGTGAGACTGTGTAAGAGGAGGAGCTGAATAGGACAAAGTTCTTTACAGATGTTCATGGTATTGTTTTGTGTGGCACTGCCACCTGCCCTGCTGTCTGCAGAACCAACCTCCACCCCAGATATTCTTCTACATTTTTTAATCCTTTTTCTTATTCATATTAATAACCTGTGTACATCTCAGGAGAATTGTTATGAAAATTTCAGCTTTTTAGCATTTCTGGGTCTAATTCTTTCTTCATAATTCCTCTTTACCTCTGTTTCTTTTATTCTTTTTTTTTTTTTTTTTTTTGAGACAGAGTCTTGCTCTGTTAACTGGGTTAGAGTGCCGTGGTTCATCTCAGCTCACTACAACCTCAAACTCCTGGGTTCAAATGATCCTCCTGCCTCAGCCTCCCGAGTAGCTGGGGCTACAGGCTCATGCCACCACTTCTGGCTAATTTTTCCACTTTTTTGTAGAAACAGGGTCTTGCTCTTGCTCAGACTGGTCTCGAACTCCTGGCCTCAAGTAGTACTACAGCCTTGGCCTCCCAGAGCGCTAGGATTACAGGCGTGAGGCACCACGCCAGGTCCTCTATTTCTTATTATTAAAATTTTCAAACATAAAGAAGAACTGAAAGAATAGGCCAATAAACCTTCACTTGAATTCAACAATTGTAAACATTTTGCCACATTTGCTTTATCTGTTGATCTATCTGCTTTTCTATATTATTTGGGATTAATTTCTAGCCACCGTGATGCTTTACCCCTAAGGACTGCAATATACACCTCCCAACTAGGCCAATCCCCTACATACACAATACCCCTCTCACACCTAGGAAAATTAACCTTAATTCCCTATCACCTAACATGTACCTATATTCAAATGTTCCAGTTGTGCCATGAATGCCTCTTAGAGCTTATTTATTTTTTAGGCGGGATCCACTCTAGGTTCATTGCAGAATGTCGTTGCTTAGAAATAACCATCCTGGCTCTGTGTGTGTATACATGTGCACGTGCATGTGTGTGCACATACTTGAGGTGTGTGTTTTCGTTGTCCCCTGAACATTCTTTCTCTCTGAAGCCAGATCAGTCTCCTGACTCCCTGGTCCTTGGGTGACAATGGGACAAACCTGAGCCTTATCTGGATGTGTCATTTTGGCAGGGCTGGTGGCCCCTGCCAACAGCGGAGAGTTAAGCAGGTGATGCCTGCCAAGTCTGCCCGGCCGTGCGTGTCAGCGCTGCATGAAGCACCTCTGTGGCTGCCTTCGGCGGTCACCTGCCAGACGTTCACACAGAAGTGCTGCCAGCAACATCGGTTGTCGGTTGAGCAAGAAGGCATCCTGCCCACTGATTGAATGAGAGATAGATTTTATCCTTTTGGGGAAATAAGTAAAACTATTTGGCAGGTAGAATGCCTGTTTAGACAAGTCAGTAAATGCTATTACTATTCTAAACCGGTGAATGTTCTTCTGTCCCTTCCTGTCTTCACAAAGATGTCGGAAAACGGAGACAGAGAATGATGGAGCGTGTTAGAGAGCGAGAAAGAGTGTCACCTGGATAATAGTAATAGAGTCCTCAATAAATATTTACTGGATGAATAAACAAAGCAATAATAAAAGCAAGCATTTGTTGAAGGCCTACTATGTGCTACCACCTTGTTTATTCTTCACCGCATCATTTTGAGGTAAGCATGATGTCTGTTTTACAGATTACTGGCTCAAGGCCACATACTTGGCAAGTGGCAGAGACGTGACTCGAACCCTTATCTGCCAGATTGCAGCGAGGGCGTTCTGTAACCAGAGTCCTAAACAGCAAGCACTGTGCTGGGTCTGTGCGTCAAACATCTCCCCCCACAGACGCGGCTGCCCTTGGCGAGCAGGCGGCGCGGTGTGTCGCACCCTGCGGTTGTCAGGCAATGTCTGTGAATGAATGCGTCACCCAGACAGGCACACGAAAGGCGATCATCACATGGACTCTCAGGGACCCTGTTAATTTTAGTGACTCATAAGCCCCCACTGAGTTTCTCATTTGTTTTTACTTTCCATGTCATTGTTTCCAGATACCCTCTGACTCCAATATCTCCTCAGTATCCCCCCAACCCAAAGCAGCATCCTTCTATGTCACTGTTTTCTACAAAAATGTCACGAGTGCCCAAACGCACTAGGTGCTGGCATCCCTAGGTCCCCACTGCCTTCTTTCCCAACAAGCCCTTCTCAGAGAAATGCCTCCCTGCAGAAAATAGAGGGGGTTTTCTCTGCAGTTTCTAGAAACTGTGCTCCTTGGCTGTCTATTCTCCCAAGAGGCACCTTTTGGTGCCTTACCTGAGAAGAATAAAATGGAAGATGCTGTCGTCTCAGAGCTGGAAAGTCCACCTTAAAAAACAAATCTCTCCCAGGGAATCAAGCGGAACACGAACTCTGCTTCATACTTTAGGCCCTGTGAATTGTGCTCTACCAGTGAGTGAAGGAGCAACCCGATTCATAGAAATAAAATCTGAGGGACCTGACGGACCTCACGGCACCTTCTCATTCCCTTTGGAGCTGAGAGGCAGCTCTGAGTGTCACACTCTTTTAGTTTGGTGAATCAGAAGCCATACGGGACCCTCCTGCCCCCACCATGAATTCCCCACTCCCGAGCCTTATCTACTTGACTCCAATTCCGGCTGGCACACGAGGGGCCAAAGGATGCCTGGTGGAGAGGCAGGCTGCTGGCGACACGCCTAGGGCTGCACGTGGGAGGTCTCAACACTCGGGCCTCACGGGTGGGCTCAGGCCAACCTGGGAATGCAGGGGGAAACGACAGGATGGAGAGACCCTACTCTGTGTCCAGATGCATGGCCTCCTTCCTGGGGCTTACAGGCTATTGCAGGAGGTGGGCAAATGACCAGGCAACTGCAACACCGTGGGGTGGAGCTGTGCTGTGATGAGGAAGCCAAGAGTGGCAGAGGAGGGCATCAGGGAATGCCCAGAGGAAGGGTGAATGGGCATGAAGCAGACCAAGCCAGGAGCATGGAGAAGAGGGGAAGAATGTCCCATGGGGGAGGAAGCATGGTGGAGAGAGAGAGACAGAAAAAGATGGGGGCGGGGGCAGGGAGCTGACAGAAGGAGCTGGAACATAGGTGGTGAGGCAGTAGGGCCATGTGATGATGCGAGGGAGGGGAGCAGGACCCCAGACATGGACGGACGGCCGTGTGGGCCTGAGGCTGGAGGCCTGGAGGACTGTCACAGACCAAGAATCTGTGCTCTTAATCCCCAAATGGGTGGATGACAGAGATGAGGAAGGAGTGTGTGGGGGGCACAACTGAGTTCCAGGAGCTGTTTAGCTGTCTCCTCCCCATCCTCCACCAAGCTGAACATCTCTTTCTAGAATTCCACGTCTATTATATCCCACATGGTCAAATTTAACTTAAATCTTCCCAACCAAAACCTTCTCCCTTTTCTTTACTTTCTATTTTGATTCACAACAGTATCATATAGTCACTCCAACTAGAAACCATGTATCAGGAAGGACCAACAGGTTCACATTTGGCTATCAACTCCAATTAATTTGTAACGGCTGCCTGGTACCTTGTGTTGAGGAGGATTCTGAAGCCAAGTCGTGCCTCAGAGGGCAGGAGTACGTGGTTAGTGCTCCTTGCAGCGGGCTTGGGAAGAGGGCTAGGGACCATGTGTTTGTTAGCTGAGCTTTAGAGTTACCTAGACTCCTTTTTTTCTCTCACCATTCACATGCAATCGGTCCCAGAGGCCTGTTTCTCTAGTTCTGATTCCTTTCTCTCCATCTCCACGGTCCTGTCTTAGTTCCAGCCTCCCTGTGTCACCACACTCCTGACTGGGCTCCCTGCCTCAGGGCTCACTCAGATCTGATCCATCTTGCCTGTGGCCACAAGGCAATTTTTCTAAGCACAGTCACACACTGCTGAAAATTTTTCTTTGGTTTCTAATCACTTAAGGGTAAAATCTAGAGTCTTCAGCAAGATATATTAAACCCTTGATATCTGGTCCCTGCCCACTGCTCCATCTCATTTCCTGTCTCTCCCTGACTCCTCCCTGGCCTAGACCCGCCAGGAACACTGAGCTACTTGCAGTTCCCAACATGCCATGCTTTTCCACGCCTCCCGGTTTTTAAGGCCCTGCTATTTCCCCTGCCTGATATAACCCTTCTCCACGGCCCTAGCTCCATGGCCTCATCCTGTAGCATGCTGATGTGGTATCATCTCCTCTGGAAGCTTGTCCTGCCTGGCAAGTCCTTCTCCTTCACTTCCCAAAGCAGAGTTAGTGGCTTCTTCTTCCATGTGCTTCTGTAGCATTTTACAGATAAAACTATTATTACTTACTTCACTGCATTTGCACTTATGCGTGGTTCATTCATTTATGCATTCAACAAATACTTACTGAGCAGCTGCTATATACCAGGCACTGTCTAGAGGCTGCAGGTAGAGTGATAAACCAAACACGTCCCTATTTTCAAAGAGTTTACATTCTTGTGTGTGTGTGTGTGTGTGTGTGTGTGTGTGTGTGTATACAGACAATATGCAAATACGCAAAAACATAATTTAATGTCAGATGAAAAAGAAAACCAAAATTGAGAGAAAGTGGAGCACTGTTTTAGCTAGGGTGGACACGAAAGACATTTTAATCATGTGACGTTTGAGCAGAGATTTGAATGAAGTGGAGGAGTAAGCTGACATCTGGGGAGGAGAACTGCGGGCGTTGGCAATGGCGTGCAAATGCCCTGAGGCATTCATGAGGGATGTGTGAGGAACAGCAGCAGGCAAATGTGTTCCCTCTGTTGCTCCTTGTATGGAAGAGAGAAGGAGCAGAGGTGGGACGCGGCATATTGGTCCTTCTGCAACATAAAGGTGTTTGGAGTTTATTCTGTGTAAGCGGGAACAGGGAAATATTTGATGCATTTTGAGCAGAGAAGTGAAATAATCTGCTTCATCCTTTAAAAAGATCAGTCTGGCTTCTGTAGCGTTGAGAATAGATTGTAGGACAAGGGTGGAAGTGATACTGCAGGCAGAATTGCTGGCGTGGCCCAGGGTGATAGCAGTGGCAGGGGTGAGCAGGGGATGAATTTGAAATATATTTTCAAGATAGAGCCAATAGGATTTCCTGACAGATTGGCTGTGGGGGAGAGAGAGAGAATCAGTCAGCTGGGGGTGACTGCAAGAAACTGCCTCTTAACGATTCATTCACACGTCAGTATCTCCTTCTAGACTAATGATTCTTAACCACTCGTGCTTCTCGACACCATTTTTCTTAAATTCTGGATGCCTTGGAGAATCTGATAGGAGCTATGGATTTTCCTCCCTGAAAAATTCACCGTGTGCACAGACATACAACATTTTGTCTGTCATTTCAGGGGGTCACAGATCTTCTGAATCCCATCCCATCCACAAATCCTGAGATCAGTGTCCCTGTCCTCACCCTTGAGCTCCTGAGATCCAGCCATGCCATTTTCAACTTTGTTTCCTGGGCAGAGTAACCTGAACACAGGTGCTGCTCAGTAAATGTGCTGGAATGAATGAGTGAAAAACAGCTGCTTCTTTATTTTAACTCTTTATTTGTCCTGGCAACAAAGAAGTACCTCCCGTTTACACCCTCACTAGTCACCGAGGCTATTATTGCAATGCAGTAATAAGCAAAACAAATCAAACCAATAAACAAAAAAGCCAGGAGTAGGGGGAGAAGGAAAAATGAGGCAAAGGAATTATAGCACAAAAGCATTTTTTTAAAAACAACCAGTCCTTCAAAATGTGTTGGTGGAAACACACAGGGAGAAAACCTTGTGAGTAAAAATGTAATCCTTCTACTGGTAACATTGGGACATCTCCCACCTTGGGTGCAGGCAGAGGGAGTGGCTTGTAGAATTTCTGCACAAGGAGAGGGAGACTCTGGGGTCCTGGCTATAGCCAACCCCAGGGCGGGCACTCAGAGGCAGTGACAGTTTCATCCTAACCATCCTACATTCAGAGACGCATCCTAGACTCAGAGCCCTCCTGGGTGGGAGTGGGGGTGGGGGACTGGCAGAGAAAGGCCTGATGACATCGAGGACCAAACCACAGACACGTCCCCCAGATCCCAAAGCAGTGTGGTCTGCAGTGATCACCCCGGCTCTTGGGAGCCAGAAGACTAACCTGGTTGTGAGGACAGATGGATCATACAGAACAAGTGGCTTTCTAGAGGGTGCCAAGAGGATATTGTCTAGACAATAGCCTTTCTCCTTGTGATTCAACAGGAGCCTTATTTAGAAGTTGAAGAAATCCAGGAGGAAGTCTCCATCTCCCTTCTACTTCTTTTAACAATAGAGTAAGAAATCGTAAAAATAAACCAATAAATAAGTAAATAAATAAATAAAGTGAACCAGAAGCAGCCCCGAATTGTGCAAATTAGGTTTGTGGTTATGAACTTCACCCATTAAACAGCTGATTCGAATTTAGCAGACATTTACTGAGCCCGGTCCTGCCCTGTGCTGCATTTGCTTTGGTCCTGATAATGACCCGCTAAGTTGGTATTACTCCTTTTCCCTTGTAGAGGTGAGGACCTGAGGTTTGGAGAGGTGTACGTGTCTAGAAGGTGGAAGAGCGAACACGGCCCAGATGGGGCTGACTGCGAGTTCGTACTCTCTCATTGACTCGGTAGCCGTTTTAAATGCCTACATGCTCATCCAAGAGAAAACAATTAGCCAGTCTTTTGTCCTGTGAGTCAGAGGGAAGGCTGGAAAAGGCTGTCTACTCACCCTTCCTCCTAGGTTACGCATCGCACGGAAGCTGCCATGGGAGCCCCAGCCCTGGGGGAGAGCCAGGCCCGGGTGGGTGGCTGCCAGGGCTCCGTTGGCCTGGCTTCTGCCGATAGTGTCTCTGCATCTTGTCTAACAGCTCCCGTATGAGAAGCCAGCCTGGGACACAGCTGAAGTTCGGGGCGAGAGAATGTTCTCTGACCCTTTTCTGGGCTGAGGTGGCTGGGCCAGTGGAGACAAAGCTACCAGCATAGACTAGATTCAGATCTTGCTCAGGAGATCTCCCCAGGAGACTGAGGGTTGGTTATAATTTTTGGTCTTTGTTTTCCAGGCATTTTTGTTTTCCCTCAGTGTGAAAAGGGAACATGCCCCTTTTTTATGATACATGGCTAATAGCTAGACAAGGTGGCAGGAGCACGTGGGAGACAAGGCTGCCTGCATCTCTCATGGGACTCTCCTGAGCTTCTTACGGTCAAGAGAGTAGAACTCTCAGTCGGGGAAAAAAATCTGAAGAGCCTCTTGATAGGAAATATGCTGCCACTTGTCATCTACCCAATGGCTCCTAATCCTCTTTCATGAGCTGAAATCCCCTTGAATTGGATTATAACATTCCTCTTGGTAGAAGGCACTTCGCTTGAAAATGCAAAGCCCTTGATTACGAAAGAAAACAAACACTAAGTAGAGTTTTTTTTTTTTTGCTTTAGGAACAAAGATGTGAGTAGAGCCTGCTCCTGCCATCTGAACCCTGGGTTCCCTGTGAGCAAGGTGCACTGACACCTCCACACAGAAGGTGTCCCTCCCTCCACCCGCTGCAAGTCAGTCGGCATTCCCACGGGAGATGCTACTTTCCCTTATAAAAAGAAAATTATTTTAAGCATTCAACAATGGGGAAGGAAAATCTTGTTTAGAAGCCAGAGAGCCCTTTTTAAAAGATTCGTTAATCGGATCAAAGTTCCCTCCATGCAGGGACAATTGCTTGTAACTGGCTAAAATTTGTGCCCTGCAATTGGATTGACAAATGTCAGTGGTGACTTGGGGAGAAGACGGGAGATAAACTGCAACTGGGAAGGAATGGCAGGCAGAGGGAGGGTGGTCGGCAGAAGTACGTTTTCTTGCTGTTCCTTGTATGGACCATAAGATTTTTTTCCCTAGACCTGCATCTCTCCTCTGACCTGTTTCTGCTTCCCCTCCATCCCCTATCCTGCCACCTCTTTTGCCCACTGGCTTGCAGCTTGGCAGTGGCATACCTGGGTTTTCTGAACACCGCCCTGGAGTCGAGGTGGGCCGGGGGCTCTGCTGCGGCCGGGGGCGGGAACGTTGGTTCTGGGAAGAGCCGGCCTCGGTTAGCAGCAGACAGGGGCACTGCCTGCGGGATGCCATTAAGGATCCTGGCACTCAGCAGTGGTAAGTGGGAGGCACTGCTGTTTAGTCACTTTGCGGTTAATACTGTGCAGAGCTTATAAAGGCCTGGCAGTTATGGGATTTCTGCAGTCAGCCGTGTGAGGGTCTGTGGAAACCGTGGCTGCCTCTGTGCTCTGAGGAGTCTTTTGATCACAATTGCGAATACCAAAGAGCAGGTGAGTGAAAGGATCTCACACCCCCTTTATGTCCTACCCAACCGCCCAACCTCACTCACGCCCACCCCTGCCTCGCCCGCTGCACCTGGCACGGCTTCCTGGGCAAAGAGCTGAAATCACCAGCTCATGGTGACACCAATTTCTTTTGCCTCATCTGAGTAGGGATGAAAATATTTCTTCCTATTTCTCAAACACTTAAAAGCCAAGAAAACAGGATTTCTAAACATACAGGGACTTCAAACAGAAGATTTGTTGTCATTACTGGTTCTCTTCTCTCAAAGCGTATCAGCAACAGCTCTCTGGGAAAGGCGTGTAGACCTGCTCGAGATGACTAAGGAACTTTCGTGTCTGTTCCCTGCAAGGAGGAAAACATTAGATGGCAGAGCCAGGAGATTCCGGACCTTAGGTTGGGGAGATTCCCAAGAGTCGCCCACTCAGACGGGACAAAATAGACAAAGAATATAGGCTTTATTTCAATTTTTCATTTATTTTTAACACCTCTTTCATCTTTTGTGAATGGATAATCCATATGCATGGATACCAAATTTGAAAGATCTCAAAGAGTAGACAGTGAAAATTCAGTTTTTTCCCCCTCTCTGAGCCCTGATTAAGCTCCGTGGGGGGCTGCAGTGTTGGGGGAGATTGTGCGGAGGAGACAGGAGTCAGGCACTGCGCTCAAGGGCTGGGGTGAGAGCCCGGGGGGCTGCATGGGAGCAGGGACCGGGAGAGGTGAAAAATTAGAAATGGGGGCCCCACAAATGGAGAGTCAGTTGTGGGAGGAGAGTGATGAGCCTGGCTGAAAAGCAAAGTGGAGGGACAGGGCGGTGCCAGGCACAGGGTTCTGCTGAGTGCAAAGGAGGTAGAGGAGCACAGCAATGGGGCACTTGGCCTTCAAATAGCAGGTGGAGTTTTCCTGGGTTTAGAAGATCAAATAGGATGGGCACATGGGGGGACATGCGAGGGAGGGCATTCTAGAATGTGGGAACTATGGGATTGAAGGGAGGAAAATCAGACCAAGTGGCAGTAAAGGGGATATTTGCTTGTAGGGCAGGTTGGGATATCAGAGTGTACAGGAAAATAGTGGTGGGTAGTTAGGGTTGGATCAGATTATAGGCAGGTTTAAACACTGGTGAGAGATATTTGGATTTGAGAGAGCCAGGAATAAATTTGGGAAGATGAAGAAAATAAAGTAGTTCCCAATGAGGTTTTACCTGTGCCCATGAGGTGAACTTCTATGAACTTCCTGTTTGGGTATCTCTTTGGTAAAGCTTTGTTTATTCTTCTCTCTGTAAGTTAAATCTTACCCCTGTGCTTTGACATACTTCCATTTTTCTACTTATTTTCCAGCATATTATCATTATTCATTTACACACCTGGCTTCCCTACTAGAGTGTCTTTCTCATTTCTCATTTTCACATTTCTGGCACCAACAATAATAATAGCAACAGCAATAATAGCTATTATTCATTGAGTGCTTACTATTGTGTGTCAGGTACTGTTTTATGTACCTTATACATATTATCTCATTAAATCCTTTCAATAACTCTCTGAAGTAGATACCTATTGTTAGCACCATTTTACAGCTGAGGAAACTGAGGCATAAATTACCTGCCCAGGGTCATGTTGCTGGTAGGTAGGGCCAGGATTGGAACCTGAGTAGTCCAGCTACAGAGCCCCAACTCTGACTCCCCAGCCACATTGTTTTAATAAGAATAGTAACGTTTGGGGACATTTGCGGGGAAGCCAGGGACTGGGTGAAGCGCTCTGCATGCGGAGGTCTCATTATTGTTTCCGTTTGCCAATAAGGAAATCGGGACTTAAGTCATGCCTGAGTTATAGAAGAAGAAAACAAAGGGCCTAGATCCAGGTCCTCAAGCTCTCAGATACTGTGCTATACCCCCTTCCAGCACATGGTCTGGCTCATTAGATATTTATGGAATAAATAAATGAATAAAATAAAGGGATGAGGGAGAGAGTGAAGGAAGGAGGGAAGGAAGGAGGAAGAAGAGGGAGGAAAAGGGAAGAAAGGAGGAACAAAGGAAATAAAGGGACAGAAATCCAACAGAATATTGCACTCAGCTACCTCCGAAGCTCAATCAGTACTGGTAATGTAAATGTTACGTTGTGTAAATATTTTGAAAGAGGACTTTGTATAAAACCTTTCAATCAAAGGAAGCCTCACTAATGTGAAATGTCAAAACATCACGAGCTGGTGGGGAAAGGCTTGAGAGTAGAAAGGGCTTCCCAGAGCCCAGGTATATAAACCAGCAATAGTTCACTCACCAGGGCTGGCACAATTTCCTGGAACGGCAAATCACAATGAATGGTGATTACTTCAAAATCACCCACACCCAAGACCTGCTTTTAAAGCATGGTCGTCCTTAGGCTACACCATTCATCTCCTTTATTATGCTGTGACCCAGACGGACCATCAAGACGAATGCAAACTCGAATTATTTCGAGGGATGTTTTCTGGTTCTGTGGTCACCGTATGTATGTTTGTGTGTGAGTGTGAGTGTTTCGGTGTTTCTCTGCTACTGTCTGCCTCAGGAAGGGACAGAATTTCCACAAGGCAGGCAGCCCTGCCGGAGGTACTTTTCTTAGCTTAATCAAGCCATGTCTTGTGGATTTTTCTACCACGAACAGGAAGGCCTCAGTTTAGCGTATTGACAGTAACCATATTTTCCAAACCCCAAACAGGGGCACAGCGTCTGCCCGAGGACTGAGTTCTGCTTTGTGAGTGTGGTCATGTGAACTTCTCACCAAGGCAAAAAAATGACATCATCTGTCATTAACCATTTTATGAATTGCCTTTCTGGAAGGTAAAATGGCAGGATGTTAGGACCATCCAGGGATACAGCAACAAGTGGCCCTTGGACCCTTCTCTCTGGAGCTAGTGATCTTTAAGTGTAGTGGGGTCCAGCCCGGGGCAGGCGGCCTCTCTGCCCCACAGACAGACCTGCCTTGGTGACATGGCATTGCTCAGGATCCCCGTGGTTATGAGCTCACCCTTGGGCTGCTGTAAGCTGCCAGCCTCTCGGGCAGTGAGTCAGCCATGGGCTGTCACTCGATCTGGGCCATGGAGCCTCGGGAGCCTCCCCGAACCCGGTGCTGCAGCCTGGAGCTGACGCAGCAGGGGAAAGCCTACCCTGCCCAGCCCCTCTGCTGCCTGGCAGGGAAGCAGCGCAGGGTGATTAGAATTCTGGGCATTGTTAGGAAGCCCCCTTGTCACACCCACAGTAATCTTGCCCCTGCCAGATGAGGCGTGTTGAACTTTGAAAGGGACTGGCTGGCGGCACACACAATGTTTCTTTGAAACACTCCAGAGATTGCACTGAATTAACCTCCTTTGTCCTTCACAGGATTCCAGCAAAATTAGTCAGCTTTAATGGGTAGCGTCTCATCCTACTTCCCTTTCTGCCTGGAAGTACACCCACTAGCTTCTCCCTCCAAACCCTTTGCTTTTCAGCTCTTTGTGTCTCTTAGGGCCAAGAGTTAACCCTCACAGGACCGCACTGGATGAGGAGGGGGAGGAAAGGAACATGCATTGAGGTTTATTTACTAAGACCCTACATCAGGGGCATGTATAAGTTTTATCCCATTGAATCTCCACCATAGACCTCTTAGGCAGAAATTATTATCCCATTTTCTAGATGAAGAAACTGAGGGTAAGACAAGTTATGTAATTTGTCCAAAATCACAAAGCTGGTAAGTGGATCAGAGATTCAAACTGGAGTCCATGTGACTCCTTAACCCCTGCTAATTCTGTTAATCAGCAAATTGGCAAAGAGTTATTTGGGGAGAAATCTCTATTTCTTATGGCTTTTGTTTATTCTTTCGCAAAAAAAAATATTTTTTGTTTCTTCCCAAGGCCCTTCACTTTAGGAAATATTCTCATTGACTCCGTAACCCTGTTCTCAGTCATCAGTGATGTTTGGCAATGTGATGACGCAGTGTGACACACTGCAGGCAGGGTGCGGCCACCCGCTTGACCAAGCTACATAGCAGCGGGATCATATAGAGATCCCGCGGAAAGCTGATGATCAAGCCGTGATCTTTCCTTTCGATCACTAAAGTTCACCAAGTTGGTCCTGGTCTACCTGCCCCTCCACTCCCCACTCCTCATTCACTCCCACCCTGGCCTCCAGTTTCTCTGCTCTGTGCCCCTTTCCACGCACTTTGCTTACTGGAATTTTCCAAACCAAGGTGTACTCTTACAACATCATCTCTGCTTAAAAACCTTCCATGCTCCCAAACTAACAGGAAAATGTCAAAATCCTTGAGCGGGTCCAACAAAGCCCTTCCCAATCTGCCTCCTTGGCTAACACCATCTTCTGCTGTTTCCCTCTGTGCACCAGGTTTAAGCCACTGCAGAATGTGCAGTGGTCCTAACCAGGCAGTACTTTTTCAGTCCTCTAATCCTCCAGTCGGTGCTCTTCCTCCTCCTACCTGGGCTAGCCTTCTCTGCTGTTCTGAACGGCAACCTCCCTCATGAGCGAGCTTGAACGCCACCTCCTCCGGGAAGACAGGCATTCTCCACGACGCGCTGCGGGGCTGCCATGCTGCATTAGTGTCTGTCTTCCCCAGGAGGCCAGTGGCCCTCAACCACAGTGGCAGGACTTGCAGGCATGGTGGCACTCAGGACTGAAGTGCGTAGCAAGTAATTCGCACTATTAATAGTAAAAGCACCAAAGTTTTCAAACGAGCTGCTTTTGTTATAATTGGAGCGGATTCAAGGTTATTCTTATAATAACGTCATTTTCACTCACTTGCATGTTTTCCTGAGTGGGCGAGAAAGGGGTGTGGTTGCAGCCAGCTTGCTGATAATTGTTCCAAATGTTCGAGAAAAAAGATTAAGAAGGGATCAACAGATCTCAAGATACATTAGTGGCCTGTGGATAATACGTGATGTAGGCAGACTTGTGTGTCTGCATAGAGAATTTATTTGTGAGTGAGTGTGTGTGTGTGTGTGTGTGTGTGTGTGTGTGAGCATGCATGTGTTGGGGGCAGGGAGTGCTTTAGATATTCATATGGTACAAAAATATCCCCAAATGAGAGCAGTAACTGTTCACACCATATTGAAGGTTAACTGTGATTAAGATGGAACAATGTGGGAAATACTTGATATAATGCTAAGAGGGAAAAAAGGCAGAATCTCAAACTGTGTGTACGTTATAGGTACGGTACATAAAAAGTCAATGCAAATCTGGAAGGAAGGCAAGCTAAGAAACAAAAGAGCTCTGATTTGTGAGATAGTGAGGTTGTGGTCATTTTTTCAAAAAATTTAATGGTTCGAGCAGCATGTCTATGTTATAGACTCAGTCCCCTGGGTCTACCGTCACCTGGGCTGGGCAGTGGGTGGTCAGCAGTCCCAAGGCTGTTTCCAATCCATCTGCCTAGCCTGATGTTCTTAGAGCTTCAGGGGGTAACAGACCACCCCATCTGCAGCCACTAGACCCGTGCACACCCTCTTCAAACAGAGAGTTGGTACAAAGTCCTCCATGCCAGTCATCCCTGTTTCAATCAGTCAATAGCCTGAGTATCTACCCTCTCGGCCATCCTTTCCTTAATGTTTCATCCTTTCCATCATGCCCGGGACCACCTCCTTGCCTGTGACCTCGCCCCTGACTCCCAAACTCTTAGGACTGAACCCTCTGAGTTGCTCATTCTACAACCACCAAACAACCCTAGGTCTTCAACTTTCTCTCCCAGTGCCCCCTCCCACGCCATCCTGGTACAAAAGGCCTGAGGACATCACGCCCTCCCCACCCCTCTCCTGTGTAGTTGTTCAGTCTTTCATACCTGCAGCCTTAGGGTCGGATGGTGTTGTCACTGTGCTCCTTGTTCCCAAATGCTGCTTGCACAGTGCTGTTCCTTTGCAGCATGCTGTTGCAGGTCATGCTGTTCAGCTGTACTGCTCTCTTCCCCTCCATGTTGTCACCACCTTCCAGCCCCCCATCGCCACCTTTCTTGCACTGAAGACTTGAGCATCTGGCTGTGGTCTGTCTTTACACACTCCCAACTCAATTGATTTCAGTGTCTGCGTGGCTGGCTCATCCAACAGCCAGATTCACCCATTTCTTTCTCTTCCTTTCCAGTTGAAGCTTCTCCAAACAATTGTCTCTACCTACTTTCTCCATTTTCCTTCTGCCTCCACTCTCCCCTCAGACACTCTGCACAGGTTGCTGGTTCCACACTCACAAAAAACAGCTCCAGTTTAGGTCACCAATGACCTCCGTGTCATCAGATCCAAGGGACATTTTTCTGGCCTCATCTTCCTTGCCCTCGCAGCAGAGACTGACAATGTTGACAATTTACTCCTTTTGGAAACATTCTTCCCTTGGCTTTAGAAATGAAATATTCTCCTAATGTCTTCCCTGGTTTCCTGTATCCTTTGTACACTTACCCTTCTCATTCCTACCCTCAATTGCTGGTGTTCCTCTCCTCTTCTTACCCCATCTTCTCTTCCTAGGTGATTACATCCTTACCCACAGCTTCAGTTCTCTGTAGAGAACTTAGAAAATTGTATCTCCAGACCCAGCCTCTTTGCTGAGTTCCAGGAATGTAGATCTAACTTTCGACTTGATATTTCCATTTGGAAGTCTCAAAGGCAGCTCAGACTCAACAGGCCCTAAACCAAGTCCACAATCGTTCCCCGCACGCTTGGTCCTCTTCCGGAGTTCTCCATCTTAGAGGATGGCACCATTGTCCATCCAGTTGCACGAGCCAGAAATCTGAGTCATTCTTGGTACCTTCTCTCTTGGTATCTTCAATTTATCACCAAGGGCTGTTTCTTCTCCGTCCTAAAAGTTTCTCAAGTTCATCTGCTTCTCTTGATCTCTCCTGATCTCCAACTAATAGAAACCTTAGTCCAAGTCAACATTATAATTTGCAAGGACTATTGCTGTAGCCTCTTAACTGGGCTATCCTGTTTCTAAATTGAGTCACTTCAGCCCGGTCTCCACAGAGCATCTGCAGTCATCTTTCTGAAGTAGTCATCTAATTGTGTCATTCTCTGCTTAAAACCCATGATGATTTTTCATTTCTTTTAGGACAATGACAAAAAACCTTTAACATGGCCCATAGGTCTCCTCTCATCTTTCCCCTCATCTCATTCTCTTCTCTCTAGCCATTCCAGCCTTCTTTCCTTTCTCCATACACCCCTGTTCCCCACTTGCCACAGGACATTTGCATAGCAGTTCTCTCAATCTGGAGTCATCTCCATACTCTTAGTTTAGTTAACTTCTTCTTATGCTTCACATATTGCAAGTATCACTTTCTCGGGGAAAGTGATACTTTCCTGACCTCCCTAAAGTGCTCAAATTTCCCTTTTATAACATTTCATAACACCACACGTGTACTTCTTCATGGCACTAAAGGCAATAAACAATTATATGTGTCATTATTTGAGTAGTGGCACTTTCTACCACTGACATTAGAGTTCCATGGGGGTAAGAATCACATATGATTTTGATCTACATTGAATCTCCAGCACATAATATAGTACTTGAGCACCTGCTTAAAAATAACAGCCTCCATCACTCTTTTTTTTATAGTTTTATTCTTTTTTATAGCAGTTATAACCACCCCCATATATGCATTTTTTTATCTTTCCTGTTATACTGAAATCTCCACGAGGGCAGAGAATTTGTCACTGATTATTTTATTCTCAGCACCAAAAAACAGTGCCTGGCACTTGGTAGTTATTTCATAAGTAGTTTTTGCATAAACAGTGTTTAATAAATATTTGCTGAAAGAATAAATATATTTTGTGTAATAATAATAGCAGCCACCCTCCAACGGATGGTATTTAATTAGCCCATCTAGATATTATGCAGTTGCATGCCTGTATGTGCCATAAACAAATCTATTCCATAAAGTTATAATGGTAACTACCAAAATTATCAAAATAACTAACTACCTCAATATATAAAACTGAATCTTTACTACAATCAGTATTCCAGGTAACTCATTTATTTGCTTACCTACCCTTATAATAATTTACTAAACAATTGTGCCCAGAAAACGAAAATCAAACATGATGGATATCCAATCTGTAATTGCAGTTTAATCTTTTAAGTAACTCTTGAGTCAATACTTATCTCCTCCAGGCTAAGTGTTCTCCTTTTGATCGGCACTGCCGAATTGCCCTTCGAAGACTTTTGCTAATATTCACTGCCCCTGGTGGGAATGGAAATGCTTGTTTTCCTTAACAAGGAAGGCAAGTTTTCAAGGAACAAAACTGGCGGTAATGAGGATGGACTGAAGATGGAGAAGGATGGAGGTTGGAAAGGCAGATGTCTAGAACTCGAAATCCCAGGGGAGAGGATGCGGTCTCCGCCTTGACCGCAATCGCGCAGGCAAAAGAGCGGCTCAGGCTGATGCTCTCAGCTTCTCTCTCAGTTCCTCCAAATCCTTGCCTCTGTGACAACTTAAGAAATTTAGGGCACTTGCGCCACCTGCTGCCCAGACTGTGGATGGCTTGCGGACGTCCGCGCCTCTGCTGGGATTTTTTTGGTTTGTTGCGAACAATTTCTACCCAGCTCAGTCCCTTATCCATGGCTTTCTGACTTTCTTCTCCTTTCCTCCTTAGAGCTACGAATAGACATGAAGGCATGGCTTGCGATGGTGGCTTTGGGAAAACCGGGGCTCCCAGTGTCTACCTGTTGTTCTTATTTCTGGCAATAGTTTAACCTCTTGTTTCAATTCAATGCACTATCGGCCCCCCAGGAGGCTCTGCAGTAAGAAAGAGGAGTGAGATGTGATTCTGCTCCTCAAGGAGCTCGTGGTCTACAGGGTCCGACACATAAACAAATAATTAAGATGCCACAGTTCCGGTAGAGATGATACAGACGTGGAGGGGGATGTGACACGGTGGGACCCGGGAGGGCTCCACAGAGGAGATGATACCCGAGCGCGCAGGAGTTCACAAGGGGGAGGGACGAATGGCGTGTTAGGCAGGTGCAATGGCATATGCAAAAGTAGGGGGGCCAGAACAGTCTATTCGGGGAGCAGCAAGAAGTAACTTGATAACAACTCTTAGCATTTTGTCATAGGTCCTTCCAGGCTCTTTGAGATGCATGTTTATTTGGGAATGGATGTGCATATTTGGGAATGGATGTGCATATTTGGGAATGCATGTGTATGTGTCTGTGACTTGCTTTCATTTCACTAAACACTGTATTTCAGAAAGCTCTCCATGTTGGTGAATAAAGAGCTACCTCATTGTGACTTCTGGACAATATTCTATTGGTGTTGATCTATTATAGTCCCTCTTTAATAGACGTTTTAAGTGGTTTCCAGTTTTTCACCTTGTATGTGTATCTTTATGAACATGTGAAGATATTTCTGTAAAACAGATTCCTTGAGAGGGAGTTGCTGAGTCAAAGAGTATCTATGTTGAAATTTTACTAATATTACTTAATGACCTTCCAAAAAGGCTTTGCCAGTTTATATTCCTCATAGGGTGGCTAAAGTATGTCATGTGCTGGTAAGTCTTTCGCAGGTTTCCCTTTCTGACTCAATCCTGTGCATAATTTTTCTCTCCCTAAAATAACGATCCTGACAGTAATCCTACAGGTGTGGAATGAGTTGATTTGCAACAACTCTAAGTCTGTTGATATTGCCCCATTTTATAGATGACAAAAAACTGAAGGCTCTGAGGACAGGGGTCTTATCCATAGTGCCCAGGTAGTTAGAGCCAGAACTAGACCTTGGGCCCCCCAGAATCCTAAAGCTCTTTCTACTACTCTGTTGCTAGGTAACACTTCTCCCTTTTGATTCTTGTGCCAATGCTACTTGTTGCCATGGTGCTGCTGGGACAAGGAGCAGTAAGTTGTAATTAAGCAGTGAGCTAGAATTTTTGCTCCTAGCAGAAAAGGGTTTTTATGCCCTGATGTGTGGGTGGACAGGGGATAAGGCCACCAGGGCTGCACTTGTGGTGCCAAGAGGGGCAGCTGGAAGGAGCCAGTAGCTTATTGTGTGAGTTTCCTGTGGGGCAGACATTCGTCTTCACTTTTGTCCACTTGAAACCATGTATGCCCAGTAATGCATAGGCAGGGGCGGGATCCCTGCCTACACACTGGCTTGTCAAAAATCAGCATCCAACTTCAGTGTGTGCCTTCTCCACTCAGTCTAAAAGAAGTAGGGGCATCGTCATCAATAGCACCATTCTAGAATCAGACAGATCTGGGTTCAAGTCTTGGCTCTGCCACTTCCAGGAATTTAGCAACATTTTCTGATTCTCAGTTTTCCCACCTGAGTGTAGACAATAAGGGTGACCTCAGAAGGTGATATATGTATTGAGCGAGAAAATGGGCACTAATCACTTAGTCAAATGTCCGACTTTAACTACCATTTATTAAGCCATCAGTGCATGTAGCCAATGTCAGTGTTTTATTTTTATCCTTCACCCACCCATTCTTCTTTGGATGCTTTGCAGTAATCAAAGGGTTTCTAAAGCATCTTTAGTATTCTATCACTCAGCACTGAGTTGAGGGATTACGAAAGCTTGTCATGTTTTTCTCCTTAGACAAGAACACTCAAAAACAGATTTTCAAAGGATTTGATGTAGTGAAGTTCTGTACCTCAGAAATGTGTTATCTGCCCCAGGAATGAGTCATCTGTAGTAGGAGGAAAAGCGAAACTATTTTTCAAAGACAACACAATGGAAATGGCACAATTCAAATTACTGCAATTGGCTTTTCAGCTGAATCCAAGGAAATTTTTTTTAAAATTCATTCACTTGACTTTTTGAACACCTCTTATATGTCAGGCCCCACGCAAGGCATGAAGAGATGAATAGAACACGGCTCTTGCCTCAAGGAGCTCACAGATTAGTAGGAAACAAGGCATTTAAAATAATTATAGCAATGTGATCGCTGCAGTAGCAAGGTCTGGGATGGTCTTGTGGGGACGCAGAGTGAGAAGTCCTTAGCTGGCTGCAGTGTGGGGGAGAGGGGAATATCAGGAAACACTTCACAGAGCTGGTATCAGCTGAGCTAAGTCTTAAAAGATGAGGGTAGCCATCGGCAGACAAGGACATGGGGGAAGCAGGAGAGAGCATGGCGCCTTCAGCCTGGGCCATGGGCTGCATGCAGGGAAGGGTGGGAATGAAGCCAATATCCTCAAGGTCTGGCCTGGAGTGCAGAGCTTGCACCTCCTAGAAGCACCCCCGGCTCCCTCCCATTCCTGCAGTGCTCACAGTTTTCCTCCTGTACCCCCAGCTCACCCTGTCTCTGCTCCCACCTGGCCCTTCCTCCCCTGCCTTCTTAGCCCAGACCTCACTTTCCTACTTCCTCTGTCACACCTGGAACTCAAACATTTATCTTTTGCTTCCCTTGCAAAGATGTTCCACTGCTTCTGGAACCTCCGGGTAATTGTGGCACTCGGTCTGGTCTTTTGCACAACCCTAGGCAGGTATAGAACCTAATTCTGGTGTTGCCCCAGTCAAAATATGAATCTCACCCTAGGGCAACCAGGAAGAGTTGTCTCCGTTGCCAGCAGCACCGATTCCTTCTCCAAGGTGGTGCCCTGGGGACCTGGCTCAGCAACTAGATTTTTGATGTAGGGAAGGCCCCCTCATTTTCATGTGAGGCAGAGCAAGTGCCATTTCTGGCCTACCATTCAATCTGAGCAGTGAAGGCATGGGCCATCCCAAGTGTGTGGTTCTCATGGGGTCCCAGCTGTGTCTTAGGGTAGGGATGTGACTTTTTGTTCTCCCACCTATGATAGTAGGAGAATGGCCCATTGCCTTTCATTGTTTCTCCTGGGACATGGAATCAGTCAGCGGCTACTCTGTAGAGTTCTCTCTATTGGCCCAGAGTTCTTCTTTGTCTTTTTTTTTTTGTCATTCCCCCCAAACAGAGTTCTTCTTTGGAATGGAGTTGTCTGCTAAGTAGGTGCAGTTCCAGGAAGAATTATGGACCAATCCATGATGAATTGTCCCAGATAACTGGGAAGGTCAGATGCTTATGTGTGGCTGCTGGGTTGCTCGGCCATCTGGATGCCTCTGTGAATAAACTCACCCTAGCAAGGTTGGGCCACAGACTGCACAACTCATGGGGACACCATGCACACAGACTCGGATGTGAATGTCACCCCCTGGAGTTGTTCAATGCAGGGTCCTCCGCTCCCGCTCTGGGCAGGGCCCCCTCAACGCTGAAGACGTACAAATGTGCCTGCATGTGAATGGAGTGGGGAGGAGAACGCAGGAATATACTCCACTGCATACTTCCTCCTGGTGCCTGAGTGGGCACTGGAAGGCTTTGGGTCACCAAGGGCAGCCTTGACCAGACTCCATGATCCAGCACCTCCATTTCTAGTCCACTGGGAAGCCCCCTCAAACTCTGTTGAGTTTGGGGAGGGGCTTCAAGATGGCTGACTAGAAGCGTTTCGTGCCGCCTCCTCCACTTAGAAGAGCCAAAATAGTATATAGTCAGTCACACTTCAAATATATTATCCGAGAAAGAACACTGAAATTTAACAGAAACGTGACAGGAAACGCCAAAAGCGGGAAAGGAGAAGGGAGCCTGCCTGGCTGGGGTTGGCTGGGAGCCAGGAGTGACTTCCCCATGTGGGGAAAGGGTGAGTGAGAGACTCCCACCGCCCACATCCCCCTGTGGAATGGTCCAGTCCTGGCCATGGGAGAACCCCTTGACCCTCCGAAGCCCTGAAAACTAACGTAGGGAGCTGCCGGAGACTGTGGGATGGAACTGCTCCAGGGAGGGGGCTCGTGCTGGGTCCCCCACCCTTTCTGAGACCTAAGTGGCTACAGCAAGGAGCCATCTTCCAACCTAGCCTTGGGCAGACTGCTTGCTGTCCTGGGGCCCAGGGGGAAACTCAGGCTGTGGCTGATGGGACTGGAGAGTGAGCTGAGAGCGCTCCTGCAGCTGGGGCCAAGAAAGATGCCAGTGAGGCCTGGGCTGCAGCGGCTGGGGCAGGGAGCGAGTGCCTCTGGAACGGAGACGCGGATGCGAGCAGGGCACGCGGTACCACCGGGACTTGGTTGTCAGCTGGGTGGGGACTCCTGCAGCTGGGGCTGGGGAACAACCTAGGCTTGGGCTAGCACTGCCAAAGCTGGGAAGTGGTGATCCCCACCGGGACTGCGACGTGGGAAGGACACGCATTCTCCACTCGCCAGCTCAGGCTGGGGCCACTGAGGACAGCCCGACTCTCTCCAGGGGCAGGGCCTCCATGTGGCTATTACTGCCCCTCACCTGAGCACTCTGCTTGGGGCCTGAGGATTGTACTGCCCTTGCCAACAACAGCTGGTGCCTGCTGTCACCACTGAGGGGCCTGAGCACAAGCCTGCCCAGCCCAGCTTCACCAGGCCTGCAAGACAGAGCACATAGCCTGGGGTCCTGGGAATTGCCCAACATAACCCACCACTGTGGGCACCTGAACACTCCTCCCAGTGGCCTGCAGTTGGGCCTAAACTGGCGGCTATTCCTCAGCTAGAACCTACCTGCAAGAGCCACCTGTGGGCATGAGACTAGCCTGCCCAGCCCAGTACACCCACTGCCAACATCAATGCACACCGCTTGGGACTCAGGGATTCATCCCATCACGGCTACTGCCATCACTCACACCAGTCCAGCTACCCAGGGGCCTGAGTACCTGCCCGCCCACCTTGTCCACTGCTGCCACTACCATTATCCAAACAGGCCACCTAGAGGCCCAAAAATCAGCCCACTGGTAACTATCAACACAGGTACCAGCATACACTGCCCTGGGGCACAAATATGGGAGTAGGATAGGAGCATAAGCCAATGCTGCCACCACTGGGGCCTGAAGAAAGGCCCATCTGGCATCCTAGTCCCAGCACAACTTCACCACAGCCTCCACCAATAACCATCCTCTAACCCATCGAGGAAATGGCAGATACTGCTAACATGGTTTGGAGCCAAAGAGATCATATAGAGACTACACTACTGCCAAAGTGCCTACCTGGCCAACACCACAGACACATCTTCAGGAATAAGTCCTCCCCTGCTAAAGTCAATTCAAAACCAGGAAGAAGTGACTGTTACACCAGATGTGCAGATATCAAGGTGAGGACAAGGAAACATGAAAAAGCACGGAAATATGACACCTCCAAAGAAACAGAATAATTCTCCAGTAATCAAAAAGAAATCATTGAAATCCCAGATAAAGAATTCAAAATATCGATTTTAAAAAAGCTCAGTGAGATGCAAGACAATTCTGAAAAACAATACAAAGAAATTTTAAAAATTCAGGAAATGAATGAGAAATTTACCAAAGAGATCGGTATTTTTAAAAAGACCCCAGTAGAAATTCTGGAACTTAAGAATCCATTGAAGGAAATTCAAAATACATTTGAAAGCTTCAACAATAGATTAGATCAGGTAGAAGAAAGAATCTCAGAACCTGAAGACAGGTCTTTTGAAATAATCCAGTCAGACAAAAATAAAGAAAAAAGAATAAAACGGAATGAGTGAAACCTTTGTGACAAAATAAAGTGATGGAATATTTGAATTATTGATATCGCTGAGGGCTAAGACAGAACCAATTAAAAGGTGCAAACATACTGTAAGATAGATGGAATAAATTCAATGTTTGATAGCAGAGCAGGGTGACTATGCTTAACAAAAATGTATTGTACATGAGTCACGGACACCCTAAATAGCCTGACTTGATCACTACTCATTATATACATTTAAGAAAATTTCTCATGTGCCCCATAAATTTATACAAATAATTTTAAAAGAAATAAATTTCAAATTTAAAAAAATTCTGTCAAGTCTGGATGGAGTTGAGGGCATGAAGTGTATCACACTCCTCCTTGTACTTAACATCAGCTGCACAGAGGCCAAGGTTTTATCTAGTAAGTTCTTGGAGTTCCTAGTTTAGAATAGGATAAAATGATCTCAGAAACCACCTCTCCCCCACAACACACACAAATACATCTCACTCTTAGTAACCTATATTGGTATCCTGTTATTGATTTCTCATGAGTGTATTACTGGATGGTGTTAGTGAACGTTAAGTTCCCATTGTATTAAGCTTTGGAATGCCCCTGTCAGGCACATGTATTTGGGGAAGCGTAAGGAGAACCTAAAGTCCTGTTGCACAAACAAGAAGGTCAATGAAATTCCAAAGTGGCTCCACTGCTACTTGCTGTAGTATCTTGGGCAAATGACTAAAATCCTCAGTTTTCTCAAACAGGTATAACAATAGTGCCTCCCTTAAAATTGTTTTCAAAATCAATGAGATAAAACACATGTAAAGTACTTGGCATTATACTTGGTACAAAGCAAGCTTTCAGGAATATTAGCTATGATGGCATTGTTTTATTTTTATTAATATAGTGTGTATTTCTAACAAGGGTTCAAAGATTTTCTATTGGCAGCTCCACACCATTCTCTGTCTGCTCTACTTTCCCTTGTATTGTGGGCGCTGGAAGCCTGAGTACCGCAGATTCCAGAGTCCCTGGCCAGTGTTCTGTGTTAGATTCCACTAACTAGAGGTAATTGCATGAGATTTGGAATGTGGAGAAGAGGTGGAAACCATTGTACTGCTCCTCTGGAGGTAAGGAAGAGATGCATGGCTTTAGCAGATGTGGCTTCAGCATTTCAGGTACCTGGGCTTTCCTCTGTTCTTCACCTTTCTTGGGGCTGCAGACATCTGTGATCATTGCTAGATTCCTCTGGCTGTTGTATAATGACTTTCTGCCTCTGGAACCTAGCAGTAAGCCTGAGAGCCAGCCACACTTTTGCTCCTTCAGCCCTTTCAGCTCTTTAGTAAGCATCAAATTTCCTCAATTAAATTTCTTCTTGCTTAAAATACCTAGAAGGGTATTTCTGTTTTCTTGACTAGTAAAAATGCCTGGCCTTGGTCTTACTGGCCAAACTGAGAACTTTGCCTTTCTCCTGCATTATTGAATGTTCACTGAAATAATCGGGCAACTAATGATCCTTGAGTCTTATTTCTGCCCTAAGGACTCCAAGTGATCCTTTATTTTTAGGAAGTGGAAACAAAGGGCAGATCTCCCTGTCCAAATGTATTAATGCATCCCTGTGCTTTCTATCAACCTGAAATATCTGAATCCCTAAACTCTTCTTTTCAGAATGTTAATTCCTACTGAGGAACTAATGTCCCATGAATTACTCTGATTTGATAATCATCTTGTCTAATCCATAACTAATATCATTTTAGGAAAAATTTTAATTTTATGCATAAGGAACATTATAAATGCATTAATAATTATCTAAATGAGAGAAAAAGCACACCCACATTTTAAGCATCCTGACAATCAAGTTGTTTTGATGTGTCTTTTTCTGTTGCCTGTTTGTCTTATCCACATGCATATGTAATTAATTTTACATAGTGCTAGCTATTGTGAAAACACGTTTTTATATTCTGCTTTTTACACTTAACAACACATTACTGAATTTTCCATCTTGTTATATATGCACTTTCTATTAATAATTATCATGTTTAATTACTTCATAATATTTAGTTGAGTGGATTGATAGTAATTTACTAGCATTTCCCCCATGGCTGAATATTTAGGCAGGTTCTAATTATTTTGTTAGTATGCTTAATGCTCCAGTAAACATCTTTTTGCTTCTTGTTGATTAATCTCCTTAGGGTAAATTACCACGAGTGGAATTTCTAGTTCAGGAAGCCTAATTGATACTTCTTGAATGGACTTCCATTATCTCAAGTAACCTCTCTGGTTTTATGCTTGATTAGTCGTTGTAATGGAACAGAAGGGAAAAGGGAGAAATAATCAGAAATTCTGGGGTTCCTCTAAAGTTAGGCTCACTTAGATGGGGGAGACTTTGGGCCACCAGATAGCTGTGTGAGGAGACGTGATGCTGAGAGATCAGAGTGAGAGGTGAAGATTAGGAAGACACAGAGATAACCACAGTCTCGGAATTAATCAGAAAAAGCTAACTGTGGCAATGAACAGCCCCAACCTTTTAATATAAAGAATTTTTATTTCTCACTTCGTGAGAGGTTGGGAGAGGGACCTCCAGAGTTATCCAGGGTATTTCATCCTGAGACTTTGTGCGGCTTGGGATCACTGGCGTCCTCTCCATGCAGATGGGGAAAGAGAGCATCACGTAGGAGAGGTTTCATGGGTCAGGCCTGCTGGGTGTCTCTCTCACTTGTGCTCGTGTTCCACTTTGCATGCAAAGTGTTGCAAATAGAGTGTGCCTTTCCAGTTTCTGGCAGTTTTAAGGAGTGGCTGCAGTGTCACACAGTTCTGGGATTTTTCTACCCCAATCAGCACAGAAAGAGGGACAAAAAGGGGCACTTTTTACTTTTGCTTGGATTTCAGGGGAAGCCAAGACCCGTGATACTATTTGCTAACCCCCTGCAGCCTGGTTTTGTCAGTTCTTAAGTTTGAGCAGATACTTCTGGCTCCAGATCTTTAGTCCCATTTTTCCAGTTTCCTGACCTCAGGTCTTCCTTCCTCATTTTTTGGATGTTTATTATGTGCTAAGAACTTTATACATGTAATGTGAAGAAAGAAAATATTGCTGCAATTTGAGCTTGTTAGCTTAGAAAGGTGACAGCAATCCGTTAAGGCGAGGATCCTAAACCTGTCCTTTTGTTAGGGACACACCTTATTAGACTTGCTTGGCTATAAAAGTGGAGTCTTCCCTCAGTATAATTGAACAGGAGGAGATTTAGCAAAAAATAAATAAATAAATACATAAAAAATATGCGGGGTAGGGGGAGAGAGAGAATAGAGAATGAATTGCAGAGAGAGACAATGAATTGCAGAATGCAAAGAAAGTAACTTTTGGAGTTGGCGTTGTCTTCTGTCGAGTCCTCAAGACAGTACTGGTGATGTAGAAAAGGAGGTAAAATGTTTCAACCCTGGCTACTCATTAAAATAACATGGGGCACTTTGATTTTTAAGAGTTAAAGGAACTAAATTTTAAAAATGAAAACCTGAAATACATACAGAAAATTGTATACATCAGAGGCGTATAGCCTGATGGATTTTCACCAAGTGAGCATACCTGTGTAATCAACACTCAGGTAAAGCAGGTAAATATACCAGTATCCAGACGTCTTCTCCGTGCCCCTCCCGGGTACCCACTTCTAACACAATGCATTAGTTTTGTCTGTACTTGAATTTTATATGAATGGAATAATAAAGGATGTGCTCTTTGTGCTGGGCTTTTCTTTTTTGACATTGTTTTTGTGAAAGTCAAACGTGTTGATACAAGAAGCAGGGATTTGGTCATTTTCATTGCTGTATAACACGAATATAGCAAGAATGTATAGTGCGGATATTTCTCTATTTGTCCATCATTGATGGACATTTGTATTTTTCTAGTGTTTGGCTATTTTTTTGAAGGCAAACATGAAAATGAGGTTTATTGAGGAGAGAAAGATGGGATTATAGGGCAAGAGCAAGATACAGGTTTACCGAGCATGATACATATGCCACAGATGACGACGGGACCCGTTGCCGCAGCAAAGGGAGAGCCAAAGGAAGGGCTGTCTGGCTATTTTTAATGTTGCTGTTATGAACATTCTTTTAAAAAAATGTTATTGTGGTAAAATATATATAACATAAAATTTTGTGTTTTAACCATTTTAAGTGTATCGTTCAGGGACATTAATTACATTCACGATTATTTACTTCCAGAACATGCCTTTTGTGTGACAACTTTATTGAGTTTAATTCACACATCATACAGTTCACCTTTTAAAGTGTAAAATTCAATGATTTTAAAAATATTCACAGAGTTGTGCAACCATCACCACAATCAATTTTAGAACATTTTCATCACCCCAAAAAGAAACCTTCTACCCGTTAGCAGTCACTCTCCATTTCCACCTACCAGGCCCTCCTGGCCCTAGGCAGCTGCTAGTCTACCTTCGGTTTTTATAGATTTGCCTCTTCTGAACATTTCCTATAAATCAAATTGTACATTATTAATATTAGGTCTTTTGGGACTGGCTTCTTTCACCCAGCATAGCATCTTCATTCATGTTGTAGCACGTGTCATCATTCCTTTTTATGGCTGAATTTTAGTCCATCATATGAATATGCTACATTTTATTTATCCATTCATCATTGATAGATATCTGGGTTGTTTCCAATTTTTGGCTATTGTGAATAATACTGCTATAAACATTTGTGTGCAAATGTTTCTGTGAACATATGTTTTCATTTCTCTTGGGTGTATCCCTAGCAGTGGAATTTCTGGGTTGTATGTTATCTTTAACATATTCAGAAACTGCTGGACTGTTTTCCAAAATGGCTACATCGTTTTATGGTACCACCAGTTCTGTATGAAGGTTCTCATTTTTCCATAGCTTCTCTGAGACTTACCTTTGACAGCTAATGATGTTGAGCATCTTTTCATGTGTTTATTGGCCATTTGGATATCTTCTTTGGAGAAATGTCTATTTGGATCATTTATCCATTTTTTAAATTGGGTTATATGGGGTTTTTTTATTATTGAGTTGGAAGAGTTCTTTATATGTTTTAGATATTAGTCCTTAATCAGATACATGATTTACAAATATTTTCTTCCATTTTGTGAATTGTCTTTATGGTTTCTTGATGTCATCATTTGAAGCACTGAAGTTTTAAATATTGATGAAGTACAATTCATCTTTTTTGTTGTTGCTTGTGATTTAGGTGACATGTAAGAAACCATCGCTTACTCCAAGGTTACAAAGATTTATGTCTATATTGTCTGATAAATGTTTATAGTTTTAGCTGTTACATTTAGGTCTTTGATTCTTTTTTATAAACATTGCTATGCATTAATTTTGGTTAATATATGTAGATGTTTCTGGTGGGTATACACATAAGAGTGGAATTGCTAGAACATAGGGGTTTTATATGTTCAGCTGTAATAAATATTAGAAAAAAGTTACAATAGTGGCCATGCCAATTTATAGTCTGACCCATAGTGTATAAGAGTTGAAGTTGCTATCTATCCTTTCTAATACACTGACAGTATTTTTAATTTTAGCCATTCTAAGGATGTTTACTTGTAGTATATTGTGGTTTTACTATGCATTCCTTTGATGACTAATGAAGTTAAAAATCTTTTCATATGTTTGTTTGCCATTTGGATACTTTTTTTGTGAATTGCTTATTCAAGTCTTTTTCTCATTTTTTTCTTCTTATAGGGGTTCTTTCTCACTTATGTGTTGCCAACTAACTAAACACTCCAAATCTTAGTGGCAATGATTTATCATTGATTTATAACGATGATAAAGCATTGATAAAACAACAATTTCTCACTTTTTTGTGTGATTTTGTGAGTTGGATGGTGATTCTTCTGCTAGTTATGCCTGAGTTTCCTGAATTTCTAGTTCAGGAAGCTTAATTGATATTTCTTGAATGGACTTCCATTATCTCGAGTAACCTCTCTGGTTTTATGCTTGATTAGTTACTTTAATGGAAGAGAATGGGGGCAGGTTGTTTATTCTTCTGAATCTCCTTCACCAGGCAATGGATTGGCTGTTTCCTTCCACTGATGGCCACAGCTCCCTCCCAATATTCCTCTCTTGTAGCTATTCTCTTTGTGTTCTGGTAACCTCTTCCTTCTTTTGTACCTTCAGGCCCGGGAGGGTAATGGCTCCCTTTTCTTGTTAGTCCCAGGTGTGTCATTCTGCCTTGTGGTTTCTCTTAACCCTTACAAATTATCCCTTCCCTAAACTGGAACTTTGACCTATCAGCTGTGTGCTCGACAAGGTTACTTAGCCTCTCTGAGCATATGTCCTTGAATGGGAATAAGAATAATGGCACTTTACTTGCCTCATGGGTGGTAGTAAGCATCAAACAGGGGCCAAGCGTGTTATGTGTCTACTCATTGCCTGGCACATTGCAGGCACTCAGTAAATGGTAGACAAAATATTTAGGATCTCATCTCAAGTATAAAATAAATTTGGGGCTATTGGCTACATTTACTATAAAGAACAGTAGAGGGCAGACTTTACAAGGTAATTTATGAAAATACGTTGTCTTTCAAATCGTCTTCCAAGAGGAAATCGAGAATTCCAGAAATGACTCTCTTAAATGCTTTGGCTGAAAGATGCCTTTATTACTACTTTTAATTTCTTCACAAAAACCGGGACTTTCTTGTTATGCAAGAATTCCGAAGGAGGGTACCAGGCAATGTTTAACCGGCAACTTTCATTACCGTGTGTATGCCTGGTCCCCAGATAACGGTGGAGTGTTTTTGACAAGTTTCTTTGACCACCTTTATGCCTGTTATAGATTTGATGACAAATAGAGGAAATGAAAGCTGCTAAATTTTCCTGACATCATTTCAAATACAGAAAGCATGTAGCTGGTGGGTGATCAGGTACGTTTAAATTAATGATTGGGGTTGGAGGTGGGTGCAAATTTCATTCCAGCTCAAAAGAATTAAAGGGTATTTAATAAATATCTATGAAAATCTGAAGAGATTCTAAAATGTAAATATTTGTTTCAGTTTATGCTGGAACTGCCACTCTCAGTGTCTGGGGGAACCAGCCTCACCCAGTTTCCATTCCATTAAGCGTTATTTATCTCAGCTTGGCACTTTCTTTCTTTCTTTTTTTAAATTTCAGCATATTATGGGGGTACAAATGTTTAGGTTATGTATATTGCCCTTGCCCCCACAAGTCAGAGCTTCAAGTGTGTCCATCCCCCAGACAGTGAGCACTGCACCCATTAGGTGTGAATATACCCATCCCCTCCTCCCCCTCCCATCTGCCAGACACCCAATGAATGTTATTTATTTATTTATTTATTTATTTTGAGACAGAGTCTCACTTTTTTGCCTGGGCTAGAGTAAGTGCCATGGCGTCAGCCTAGCTCACAGCAACCTCAAACTCCTGGGCTTAAGCGATCCTACTGCCTCAGCCTCCCGAGTGGCTGGGACTACAGGCATGTGCCACCATGCCCGGCTAATTTTTTCTATATATATTTTTAGTTGTCCAGATAATTTTTATTTCTATTTTTAGTAGAGATGGGGTCTCGCTCAGGCTGGTCTCGAACTCTTGACCTCGAGCAATCCACCCGCCTCGGCCTCCCAGAGGGCTAGGATTACAGGCATGCGCCACTGCGCCCAGCTGAATGTTATTATTGTATGTGCACTTAAGTGTTGATCAGTTAAAACCAATTTGATGGTGAGTACATGTGGTGCCCATTTACTCAGTAGAATGGGTTCCAGCTCCATCCAGGATAATACAAGAGGTACTAGATCACCATTGTTTTTTGTGTCTGAGTTGAACTCCATGGTATACATATACCACATTTTATTATTCCACTCATGTATTGATGGGCACTTGGGTTGTTTCTCAGCTTGACATTTTCAATACTCTAGAGATGAAAAAAGGGTACCTCAGGGTTGCTTTAACTGGCATTTATTTGGTTAAGCAAGATGAAGCTTTCCCCCTGTGGACTTCCACATTTTTATCTCTTCTTTTATGAATTTCTGATCATATCTTTGGTCTATTTTTCTGTGTGGATCCTGATGATGTTTTCCTTAACTTTTATAATGTACTTTTTGTAAATCATTGGTATTATCCTTTGCAAAACATAAGTGGCCCAGTTTTGTTCGTGATTTTCCTATCATAGCAAATAATTAGCACTTAAGTTTGTTTATTGAATTATGTTCTTTTAAATCATTTTATATCTTAAAATAAAATTGAATATGTAGGCAAAATAGGAAGATCACAACTCAAAGGCAATCACTGTCATTTTACTGGGCACTTTTCATTTATCTTAATAGCTGAATACTGTTCCTTCAAGTTATATTCTCATTTACCCGTTTTATAGTGCTTTCTCAGTTTGTTTTCAGGTTTGCTTTATGATAATAAACAATGTTGTTACAAGGACAGAGATACTAAATTTTAAGTATTTGTATTTACAGTTGTATTCCAATCCCCAAGCCCTGTGATCAACCACCTCTCCCACCACAACACATGCATAGATACACTGTCTCTGTCTCTGTCTCTGTCTCTCTAAGAACAGCAGTCCAGAGGAAGGTACTTTTGCTTTGCTGAGTGGGGAGAGTAGATGATGTTATGAATGGCTGAATATATAAGGATTAGTTTACTAAGAAGAGAAACAGGCTGTGGGACAGAGAAGTTGAGTGAGTTGCACTTTGTGAAGAGAGAGATGTTTAAGAGGATATTAACAAAGTTTTGATGCATAAACACACGTGGGTTAATGAACTGTTTACTTTGTCTGTGATATGCTAAGTGGCAAAAACTGAGAGCAAGCATTTAGAAACTTTCACAGTAATTTGATATTGCTGTGATACCCAAGTGCATGATCTGTGGACTTGTCTTGTGGAACAGGGAATGCAGGCAATCACAGGACTAGTGCAATAGGACCACCTCGTAACACACAATATTTTAGGGTCTAGCAACGTGTAACCCAAAGTTTATAAAAATCTGAAAACATGTAAGATTATAAAATGGTTATTTTTATGATCATTTTAATTTTTAATCAAGGCTGTTTTAAAATTTACATTTTTACTTTAGGAAAGTAAGATTTGCATGATTTCTTATTTAATTCACAGATGGCAAAACAAGCTCCACTGGACTGTTTCCTCAAGAAAAGACAACTTTTCTGAATGTGACAGTAGTAAGCCCAATGATACGAACGGAAGTGATTCTGAAACACAGAAAATCAAAAGCATTCATACCAGTTTTACTTGGAAATATGATACCTCCTATATTGAGTACAGGTTTGTAGCCTAAACTAATGGTGAAGTGCTTAAAAACACAGTGTTTTCCTTTATAGAAATGTGCTGTCTCATGAAGAAATAAACCCATCAAAACTTAAAAACAAGATTTATTTCAGAGAGTATAGAAATAAAAATGTAATTATTAAAAAGCTGAGAAGCGGATGTACAATACTCTGCATATGATCATTAGTACTTTACAGGCTTCTTATGAAGTAGTATTTCAGGTTGCCAAGTCTGAAAGACCCTTAAAATTGCTGAGACATTGCTAGCAGAGTCGGTAGATGTAGGGTGAATCTGTGGCAAAAAATAAGGTTCAAGTGCTGCTTTAAAATGATATGAAAGCTCAATGTATTCAGGAACCAACTAATGATATGAAAACCAACGCATAAAACACAAAAAGCTTGCAAAGTGTATTTCACTGAAATTTGACAAATTCACATATACTGCTAACATGGCCAATTCTTTTTAGTGTTAATATTTTAGTGTTATGACAGAGATGATGGTGACATGGAAGAATAATTCTTTTTTTCAGCTTTCAACAAGCCCAACTAGCCCTGAACTGCATAAAATTATGAAGAATCCCATTATAAACAAATGTGATTTAAAGTTTTATGTCGGAGTGTGTTCCTTACAATGACATTATGACGTAGTTACTCAGATTAAGGAGATTATGCCAGGAAGTAAAGTAGCACACTGCTTCCTTCATTGACAACGTTTTACTGTTAAAAAAGAAGTCATCTGAACTAAACATTCTGCTTAGTTATGGAGTAAAAATCACGAATTATGTAAAGGTTAATATGTTAAATTTATTATTCTTTTTATTACATGATAATATGGAAGCTGATTATAAATGACAGTTGCTGCATGCAGAGATAAAATGATTTTTGGGGAGAAAACCTCTGTCAAGAAGATTTAAACTATGGAATGAACACTGCATTTCTGCAAGACAAGAAGCCATTTTGGTCAACTTTTAAAAGATGTGAACTGGCTGGACGCGGTGGCTCACACCTGTAATACTAGCACTCTGGGAGGCCAAGGAGGGAGACTCACTTGAGGCTAGGAGTTTGAGACCAGCCTGAGCAAGAGCAAGACTCTATCTCTACAAAAAATAGAAAAATTAGACAGGCATGGTGGTACGTGCCTGTAGTCCCAGCTACTCGGGGAGGCTAAGGCGGGAGCATTACTTGAGCCCAGGAGTTTGAGGTTGCAGTGAGCTGTGGTGGTGCCACTGCACTCTAGCCCAGGAGAAATAGCAAGAGCCTGCATTAAAAAAAAAAAAAAAGATGTGAATTGGATAACCAGAACTTGCTTATTTGTCTGATATTTTGAAAATTATAATGATCATGATACTTCCATGCAAGGAGAGAATGCAGCATTTTTTTTCAATGGTAGATAAGATCTAAAGACATAAAAAAAAGTTAGAGGCTTGGAAGAGTCCAGTTTTTACAAACTGTTAGGACATGTTCCATAATGTAACAACAATAATTAATGAAGTGATGATCTTGTTACTGCATGTCTATGAAAAGTTATCTCTGAATATTTATCAAATATTCACCAAATGAAGACCCATAAAAAGAATCCATTTCTTTTATCAAAAGATAAAAATGCTATTCTACAGAATATGTTGGAACTGGCAATTGTTGAAGGATTAAAGATGAATTTTGAAAATATGGCATCATTTGCTTCAGTTTGTCTAAAAATTAAAAATGAATATCCTGTGCTTTCTGGAATTGCTTTAAATCTCTTCTCCCATCCTGTCAACAAAACTCTGGGAGACCGATTTCTCTACTATGAATGATATTAAAACAAAACATATAGTAGAAAGAGGCCAGGCACAATGGCTGATGCCTGTAATCTCAGCACTTTGGGAGGTCAAGGGAAGAAGATTGCCTGAGGCCAGCAGTTTTAGACCACCTGGGCAACATAGTGAGACACTGTTGCTACAAAAAAAAAAAAAATTAGTTGGGCGTGGTGGTGCTTGCCTGTAGTCCCAGCTACTTGGGAGGCTAAGACAGGAGGATCACTTGAGCTCAGGAGTTAGAGGTTACAGTGAGTTATGATCGTGCCACTGCATCCTGCGTGACAAAGGGAGACCCCGTCTCAAAAAAAAAAAAAATGAATAAAACATAGAAAGAGTTCAGGTATACATTATCCCCTGTGAATAGTGAATAGTGTGTCATCAACCTAACCTAGACTAAGTAAGTTAAGGAAGATACAAGCTCATTTTTTTACATTAAAAAATTTCAAATATTTAGACTATTGTTCATTCAGTGTGAATATAAGAGTTTATTATGCATAATTGCTATTTTACTTATAATTGTTTAGTTACAATAACAACAATAGAAGTTGCAAGTGTAATGATTTTCTTTATTAATCACATATATGCAGAATTTCTATGTGTATAGTTTCTGCAATTTTTTCTTATTCCCTGTTATGCTTGCTCTGATTATATTTATTGAAATTTAATTTTAGATTTGTTGAATCTAACTATAAAAAGTTGGACTTATATATATATTAAAACTTTTTTTCTAATTGTTCACTGTCATTGCGTTTTACAAAGGCATCAGTTCTTGATGGATTGGGGATTTAAAAATCCTGCTCCTTCAGCACAAATGGTTTGAGAACTACCCTTGAAAACACTTCTCAGGGTCCTTACAAGAGTGCTCAGTAGAGGTTTTCCATGAAAACCTAGGCTAGTGATCTAGGCTTTGGGGAGGCGGAGTTAAGTTTTATTTCCACATTTTCCACGTGACCTCTTGCTGGAAGACTCCTACAGCAGATGCAGATCCAGGTTTAGTAGGATTACACATTCTGATGCTCTGATCTTGTACTGCATTTAGTATTATTTCCTCAGAATGCATCTGAAAAGTGGAAGGTGAATTCACATATTAATTCACTTCAAAGCTGGAAATCATAGGTTTCACAAAATTGGTTTGAAATATTAGAAGCAAGAGACATAGCTCTGAAACCCAGTAAGATGAGAGCCCTGGGCTGGAAATGAGAAGATCTGAAGTCCAGTCTCAGCTCTGGGTTGCACCTGAGCTACAGCCAACACAGACCAAGGAATAAACTGAGTCTCCTTTGGTCCTGTTTCTTCAACAGTCTACTGTCCCAAGTCCCCTTTGGGCTTGCCAGCCACATGCCTCCGTGCTTCTCACCAACAGAATCCAACACTGCTTGCCTTCTTCCCTGGCACCCTTTAGATTCCACTTTCCACTAGCCTCACCCTCCTGCTGCAGGTGAGTATTCTGTACTCACATGCTTCCAGTTCTCTCTGCAGCCTGATTCCTTCTCTCTCTTGCCTTCCCTGACTGCTCATCTGTAATCCTCTTTGCTCTCTGCTTTTTTTTTTTTTTTAGACAGAGTGTCACTTTGTTGCCCGGGCTAGAGTGAGTGCCATGGCGTCAGCCTAGCTCACAGCAACCTCAAACTCCTGGGCTTAAGGGATCCTACTGCCTCAGCCTCCCAAGTAGCTGGGACTACAGGCATGCGCCACCATGCCCGGCTAATTTTTTATATATATTTTTTTAGTTGGCCAGATAATTTCTTTCTATTTTTAGTAGAGACGGGGGTCTCGCTCTTGCTTAGGCTGGTCTCCAACTCCTGACCTTGAGCAATCCACCCGCCTCTGCCTCCCAGAGTGCTACGATTACAGGCGTGAGCCACCACACCAGGCCCCGCTCTCTGCATTTTTTCTCTCCACCCTGTAGGAGAGTTTCCCAGCCCTCTTTTTCCCTATTCTCTTAGGGCATTTTGTTCAAACTCACAGGTCTCAGTGTTCATTTCTCACATTTATCTGAGTCATAAAGCTGTGAATTCAAGTTTTCCAAAATTCTAATTTTCGTTTGACAGCTCAACTTTGCATATTGACTGAAAAAAAAAAATAAGTCATTTGTTTTCCTTGAAGTGACAGGCTCGTTTTATTCATTTTCACAAAAATGTCTGCCACACACCCAAATCTGAAGGACAGACTGAAAGAGTTTGTCAGTCCTTCAAGGAAAAGCAGTTCTCCATGAAGAAAGCAGCTAGTTTAGCTCATAAGTCAAGTTATTATTCATGTGCTTTTCCTTGGTGTGCAGCATCCTATGTGCATTTTTGGCAGTGTCATACCTAAAAAATAATTTGCTTTCCATTTATACCTAGCCTCAACTATTCCTAGTCTTTGGGCCTTAAACTGTGATGACTTTATTTTCTGAATCCCATATCAGAACACATAGTTTAGAAAGGATTTTTACACCATTTCGAGGTACAAGAGACAAGCTTGAAGGTACATGTTTCAATGGCCTTTAAGTTTGTGTAATTGACCAAGAGAACATTTGAAATGGAACTATCTTAAAAATCCCTGACATAGGCCACCAGGGAAACTGGTGAGTGCCAGGTGCCTCCAAGAAGGTAATGGGTAGTGTTGGGACCATGCCAGTGTCCCACTTGGAAGTGGTTAGGCAAATCCTTGAAAGTTAGACCTAGCATGGCCTAATTTAAGTTGACATCCCATAATGGGGCTGCTTAGAACTGCCTCATCAACTCAGTCAACAGACACCTAACACTGAAACACCACGTCAAAGAACAGTCTGGTAAATTAAAGACACACCTGGTCTACCTGCTTGCATACATAGCTGATGAACATTTATACGAGAAATTCAGGGTAGACTGTTTATCTGCCTGATTTGGGAAGTAGATCTGATATGGTCATGGGATCACAGGTACCACCTGTTGGGGAGACAAGGCTTATAATTAATCTATGATTGCTGGACAGGTGAAAAATGGGGTATTGTTATGGGAGGGAGCTTGTTACGATCTTTACGCCTCACCCATCTGGCTGCGTTAAAACACATACACATCCTGACATATGGTCACCAGCCAGAGAGGAGGAGAGAATTACAAGGTACCAATGACGAATGGTCAAGTTTCCCTTTGTGGCCAACATGAGAGGGTTTGAAATGGGTCTTATGTTTAAATTTTCTTAAAAATATTCATGAAGAAAGGGTATTTTAACTTCAGTCCCAATTCTGTCTTTGAAATATTTTGAGGCTCTAGCCAAGCTACTTCTCCAGTCTCTCTCAAACAGAAATCTTAAGATATGTCGACCCATTTGCCTTATTCTAGCAATGCATGAATAGCAACTGATGTTTGATGATAGTTGGGAGATTTACAAAAGAAGTGTCATGAATTTGTATGAGATGCATTATTGTCGTTTCCATCATGTTACTTATTTGGTATAAGGGCAATATCTAATGTCAGTCAATGTTTATTGAGCTGTTATTATGTATTAGGCACTGTTTTAAGTGCAACGTGTATTAACTCATTGACATCTCACAGAATTCTCTAAGATGGAAACTGTTATCAACCCTATTCTACAGAGGAAGAAACTGAGGCATAGAGCTATTAAGGGACCCATCTAAGAGCACACCACTAATAATAAATGGTGGAGCTCAGCCTATCTGAACTCTAAAGTCAGTTCGTCACCATTTTGCTTTAATGTGGGTGAAATGGAGAGAATATAAGACAAGAACACTCCAGTTCTACCGCCCACCCCAGGGTGCACTAACCATGTGACTTTGGACAAGTCACATAGCGCTTTGGTTCTCAGTTCTCTCTTTTATAAATCAGAAATGATAATATCTGCCCTGCTTATCTCAGGTAGTTGGTGAGGATACAAAGACTGTGAACTCCTTTAGAGAAGGAATTCCAGGGCTTATAACTGTAATCTGGGCCCAAGCTCGATAGAGATTTTTTAAATGATTGTATGAAATTTTAATGATTGCATGAACTTTTAATGATTGCATGAATTTTTTAATGATTCATGAATGAATGAATGAGTCAGTGATTCTATGAAAATGATGGATGTGAAAGTTTCTTTAAAGTTGTAAAGATTATACAATTTTAAGGGTTTATTCTTTTCTTTTTCCCCCCCCTCTTTTCCTGGTTTTTTTTTTTTTTTCTTTTTTTTTTGAGACAGGGTTTCCCTTTGTTGCCCACACTAGAGTGCAATAGCATCATCACAGCTCACTGCAACATCAAACTCCTCGGCTCAAGTGATCCTCCTGCCTCAGCCTCCCTAATAGCTGGGACTACAGGCGTATGCTACCATGCCCAGCTAATTTTTTAAATTTTTGTGGCGATAAGGTCTCGCTGTGTTGCTCAGGCTGGTCTCCAACTCCTGGCCTCAAGTGATCCCCCTATCTCAGCCTCCTAAGAGTGCTAGGATTACAGGCATGAGCCACCACACTCGGCCTCCTTTTTTTTTCTTAAGAGTTTCTTCTTAATTTCATTTAGATTCACTGTATATGAATCTATAATGATTTTGAAATAAAAAGCTTAATAAAAATTGATAAACATCTTTTACTTTCCTAAGTGAAAGATATTTATCAGATAATGCAGATAGATTATCTGTATCTGTAGTATAGCTAATATGGATCTGTGTTATAGTCTGGCATACAGTTGTAAGAAACAATACAGAGGGATTCCATACCCTCCACCTAGTTTCCTCCAATGGTAACATTTAAAAAAACTATAGTATACTATCACCACCAGGACATTAACATTGATATACTCAAGATCCAGAACATTACCACCGCCACAAGCATCTCTCATGTTGCCTTTTTATAGTCACATCCCATTCCCGTCTGTCCCCACACCCTCCCTGGCAACTACTAACATGTTCTCTATTTCTGTAATTGTGTCACTTTCAGAATTTTATATAAATGGAATTATACAATGTGTATAGCCTTTTAAGATTCCTTTTTTCGCTTAGCATAATTCTTTGGAGATTCATCTAGGTTGTGTGCATCAATAGTTTGTTTCTTTTTGTTGCTAAGTAGTATTGTGTGGTATAGATATCTTGCAGTTGCTTTAAGCATTCAACCCCTGGAAGACAATAGACATCCAGTTTTTGGCAATAGCAGATGAAGCTGTTATAAATATTTGTGTGCAGATTTTTCTCTGGGATAAATGCCCAGGAATACAATTGGTGGGTCATAAGGTAGTTGGATATTTAGGGTTTTTTTGCTTTGTTTTGTTTTGTTTTTAAATGGAACTGCTTATTTTCTAGAGTGGCTGTACCATTTTAAATTCCCCAAAGCAAGGTATGAGTGATCCAGTTTCTCAGCATCCTCGCCAACATTTGGTGTTGTCATTATTTTTTATGATCGTCATTCCAATAGGTATGTAGTGAGATCTCATTTTGGTTTTAATTTGCATTTCCCTAATGGCTAATGATGCTGAACATCTTTTCATGTGCTTATTTCCCATCTCTATGTCCTCTTCAGTGAAATGTCTGTTCATGTCTTTTGCTCATTTTCCAACTGGATTTTTTTTAACTGTTGAGTTTTAAAAATATGTTCTAGATGCTAGTATTTTGTCAGATAAGTGGTTTACAAATATTCTCTCATAATCTGTAACTTGCCTTTTCATCCACTTCACAGGGTCTTTCATGGAATAAAAGTTCTTAATTTTAATGAAGTTGAATTTATCAGTTTTTCCTTTATGACTTATTGCTTTTGGTATTAAGTCTAAGTACTGTCTGTCTAGCCCTAGATCCTGTAGATTTTCTCTTATGTTTTTTTCCTAAAAGTCTTATAGTGTTACATTTTAATTTAAGTCCATTTTGAGTTAAATTTTGCACAAGATGTGAGATTTTAGGTTGAATGTCTTTTTCTTTTTTTTTCTTTTGCCTATAGTGTTCAATTTCTCTGAAGCACCATTTGTTGAATAGGCTATCTTTCCTCCACTGGATTGGTTTTGCACCTTTGTAAAAACTTAGTTGGGCATATTTGTGTGGGTCTATTTCTGGGTTCTGTATTCTGTTCCATTGATCTATGTGTCTATCCATCTGGCAAAACCACAGTCTTCATTACTGTAGCTATATAAGAAGTCTTGGAATTACATAGACTGATGCCTCTCACTTTGTTTTTCTTCTTCAAAATTGCTTTAGCTATTCTGGTTCCTTTGCCTTTCCATATGAATTTTAGAATAATCATATCTATAAAACATCTTGCTGAGATTTTGATAGGAATTGCATTAAACATGTATATCAATTGACATCTTTATTATGTTGAATCTTCTATCTATGCACAGAGCATGTCCATCTCCATTATTTAGATCTTTAATTTCATCAGTGTTGAGTACTTTTCAGCATACTAGTCATGTACATGTTTGTTAGATTTACACCTAAATTTTTTTTGGCAATTGTAAATGATACTGTATTTTTATTTCAGTGTCCATAGTGTTCATTCCTAGTATATAAAAATGCCATATATGTGTATATTTTTTCTGTATCATTTTCAAAAACAGGCAGTGGGCCAATCTGGTTCACTGGCTATAGCGTGCTGATCCCTGTTATAGCCATTATTTTTTTTTCTTCTCTATGTCTGTCTATGTAAAAGATGGTTGTTATAAGAATTAAATTAGCTAATATTTATAAAGTGCTCCAAACAAGTCCTTGCAAATATTAAGCTCTACCTGAGGTCAGTCTTTAGCTCTGTTTCCTGCCCAGTCTTCTATTCTGTACACATGAAATGCTGAGGGTTGGTGTGGGTGCTGTGGAGAACAGGCTCAAAGACTAAAAGAGGCCATGGTTGATGCATTTGCTCATTACTTAGGTAGGTCACTTCAATAGTGTCCTAAATAAAGAGCTTACCAGGTTCATTTCTACCTTGAGTATCCATGATTCCGTGAGCATCCCTCTGCTTTTCTCCTCCCCAGAGAAGAGTGAGGGTAGAGGAAGGGGAATTTTTTTCTGGAATTGCGTGATCTGGTCTAAGCCCTTCCTTTGCCCACTTAGCTTCATCTCATGGAGCTACCGTGTTCTTGTATTTAAAATGGGAACGACGATCCACCCTCACAGGATGATTGTAGGAATTAAACAAGATGAGGTGTGTGAACAGTACTTTGCAAACCATAAAGTACTTTGCAACTGTTGGTAATTATTAGTATTATTCAGCTCTAAGGACTCTAACTCATCCATCTGTGGGTTCTTTTCTCACAAAGTTCTCAGCCTCTGCTGTGGGAAAGGTGGCACTTCTGCAAACACTAGAGACCCAATGCCCGTTTATACCCAGGGAGAAAAGGGAATTGTTATTTAACACTAATATATAATTAGGAGTTGAAAATCAGATTAAGTACGCAGGGTTTTTTTTCCCACTAAATGGTACCTCTGTGACTTTCCAAACTTTACAGGCTGCAGTGTAGTGAAAGGGGAAACAATTGACCTTTCTGTTGTTGAGGTGTGTTTATACAATCGCCTGCTAAATGGAGTTAGCTGCCGAAAGAAAGCTGAGTTTGCCGTGGGACAGAAAGACTGTACCACCATTAGCACTGTTGCAGATTCTTGTAGGCTGGGACCTAAAAAACCAAATTCAATTCTATTCAATTCAGTTTAACTTATTCAATAAATTGAGGTTCACTGTTTTCTGGGCAGTGTGTCAGGCACAAGAGATACAGAAACGACTGTGGCACAGCCTCTGGCGGGAGACAGGCAGAAAACCCCAAGTTACATGTGGGACGAGCTAGGCTAGAAGGAATCCTTGAGGGGAAAAACACAAGGTTTCTTCTTCACAGGCTTGTTCTCACTTCAGGCGCAAGGGAGTGAGAGGGATTTGTGAGGGCCACGAGAAATCAGGCTGTTTTACGCTGGTTTTTAGTCACGTTCTTAGGGGAAGGTCATTACCCACAAGGACTCCGACATCAGCATGTGTCTGCAAAGAGTTTTTTTCTCAATATATCCCCACCTTTTTAATGACTATAATTGTTCCTTCAAATTGAGATGGTGGCCTGGTTTAAATACATTTATTTTTAATAACTTCATAAATGGGAACTTTATGAGTTTAGTTTTGTTGACGGTTTCTTTGGTTGAAAAGTAGAAGAATGCAAGAAGATTTACTTGTTCAAGATTTACTCTTTTTTGTTAATTTTTTTAAAAAATTATTTATTTGTTTATTTATTTATTTTTAGAGATAGGATCTCACTCTGTCACCCAGGTGCCCAGCTAAGATTTACTTCTGTTAAGAAAAATTGTTGAAACGCTTTGAAATGAGAAAAAAAAAAAATGATGCTGCTAGCTTGAATCCAGAGGCAGCAGTAGAGATGCTAAGGCATTATCAGGTTCAGGTTATTTGGAGGTAGATTGAGAGCCTGCCTGGAGCATTGAATGTGGCAGGTAAGGGAAAGAAAAAATCAAGGATGGCTCCAATGTTGGTTGCCTCCTCCTCTTCCCCCATAAACTGAATAGATAGTCAATAAACCAAGAGGGCTTGGGGAGGGGTCTTAGTTTTTCTGCCTATCATGGAGGCAAATGCTGGGAAGGGGAAAATTCATGCCCTGGTCTTTAGGAAAGCAGCTCTCAAGCAGTACATAGACAACTAAGTGTTCTTTCTTATGTTGGATAAACAATGTTAATTATGTTGATTATGTGCTTATTGTGACAGGTGCTGTGTGCCCCCCAAGGGAGAAGCAGAGACCTGCCTCCTGCTCTCAAGAGGCTGCCAGTGTCCTAGACAGGGATGGCAGAGACAGGCATTGCAGGATGGGGTTGGAAAAAGAGTGCTGTGGGTTCTGGGTGGAAAGGATGACTGTGCTAGGGCAGCCCTTCAGCACACCTGGAGGAAGCCTCGGAGATCCACAGGCAGGACAGGGTGGTAGGATGCATTTCCGGCAAAGGGAGTGGCTGGACCAAGAGACAGCTGTCTTTGGGTCAGGAAGCTCCAGGCTTGGAATCCCAGAGTCTGGGATCTTATCCTGACTCCCTTGCTAGAGGGAATCCAGTTCCCAACTGGATTTTTTGCTGCCAGCCTAGTCCACTCTGCATTTGGGACTACAAACTTCCCCTTTCTATCCCCGGGGTCTGGCACAGCGCATCACATAAGGAGGCATGCAATAAGATTTGTTGAATAAACAAATGCTATGGGTATCATTATTTCTTTTTCTAAGTAAGCTAAAAGTTTGGAAATTAAGTGAATACTTATTTCGAGTGGCAGTGTACCTTGATTTCAACAATATATTTGAGAGAACTCTCCTAATATTTTTAAAGCACTGTGAAATATCTGGTAGTAAATATGGCTTAGATGATGATATACTTATAAGGGTTAATAACAGCTGACATTGCACAAAAAAAGAGGCTGATATTTAAATTAGCATCCCACACATGTGGGATATCTGGTGACCTTCACATGGCTCTCCGTTAATCCCTACCTTGTATAACGTTTTTAGCACTCTTGGATGAATATGTGGAAAGTTAAAAATCATTAAATTTGCAGCTATTTTAATATTGGGAGGGCTAATAAATACCAAAGAGGTAAGAATCAAGATTCAATTACCTAAATTGATTTAGATCCTGTGACACAACTAATAAGCTTATATATAACAAGAATAAAATTCTTTGTAATGTAATAAAACATGAATTGAACAAGAAGAGAATGGGGGTTTCTTGGTATCTCAGCAGTTCATGTGGAAGAGGCTGTTACCAAACATAAATTCAATATGAGCTCACATATTGTCTAGACTGTTAAGAAAAAATCAAATGCAGCATTACGATGCATTATTAAAAATAAAATACCCAGAACATAGGCAGTGAAACCTCATAGTACTCTGCACTGCATAAAATCTCCTCCAATTCCATCAGCCAGAACAATTCAGGGCATTTTTTTTCTGTTTTTTCCCTATGTACAATTTTTCCACTATGGAGATCATACCATATATATTAATATAATTTTGTATTCTGCTTTTTGTTTCCCTATATCACATTACAACAAGCAGTTTATTGCAAATGATTAAGCATTTTGGCTTTGGCTAAATGGAAATTGGAATCTTAGCTGCACCGCTTAACTAGCCGATTTGACCTAAGGTAAGTCACTTAACTTTAGTTTCCTCATATGCAGAGAGGATAAACATAGTACCATTTCAATGAGTTTTCTTTTCATGTTTGCTATTCATAATCATCATCATTTACTGCTACTTTTTATATTTCTATTTGAAATCAGAGTTTTGTCTTTTTTCTAAAACTGATTTCTAGTTTAATGAAAAGACAAATTTAGTTTAAAATCCAAAGCTCTTAAAAGAAATTGAAATAATAAAAAAATTATTTCATATAACAGAATCTTATTAATTTCTTGTATATCAGTTTAGATTTGATCTCTATCATTTTATAGAACCAAATACATTCAGAAGGCTTTATTTCCTGAAGTCCTAAGAGGAGACTGCAACAAATGACCTCCTAAGAGCAAGCAGGGCTTTTCTGATCTCCCCACCAGAACCTGGCAAGGAGCTCAGCCAGCACTTGCTGATGGCCTGAAGGGTCACCCCCATGGGACAAAGGGTCACAGGATGCTGTTCCTGGAGCTAAGAGAAATATAACACTGCCCCCTGTGCTCCTCCCTTGACTTAACATTGACAAAGTAGGCAGACACAAAGGAGTAAGGACATTTCTTGCACCGCAAGAATGCCTGCCCATCCTTTTGTTTCTCCCCAAAGACGACCTCTCTCCTATTTCTCAAGGCCTGCAGGTTTTTCAGTAGAAAAAGCCTCCAGCTTGGCAAAGGCAATGGTGGAGGGGTCATTCAGAATGAGTTTGTCCACACACTCATCTGGGAGTCTAATTGCCCACAATACTAAACATCTTGCCCTTCCCTCCACCTTCAGATAAGACATTTTCTCAACCTCTCCATGAATGCTGATAGCTTCATAGGAGCCCAATACTGCCAGAAGAAAGCTCCCGCAATTACCACTTCCTTTTTAGTCATCTTGATCCTTCTTCCCTTAACCATCATGAAAGCACTAAGGTTAATTTGAGTAAATATTTGCTGATATTTGATAATGACTGCACCTGCCTGTTGTAACAGATCAATGGGTATCATATAGGTAAAAGATCACATCATGCCAACTTCCTTTTATGCCACCTCCTCTACTTCTAGCCTGCTCATCAAGTGCAAAAGCTTCCACTGCAGAACTGAATGTTCTCTGCTATTGGGCTTCCTTTCATAGTTCCAACTCTATTGGTTGGCTCATATTCTTAACTTTAGGCTAGGCCAAGGCTTAAGATTTTTCAAAGGATGCCATTGCACTTCTAATAAAATACTGACTCTTCACTGTGGCTACAAGACCTTCCATGATCTGGCCCCTGCCCATCTCATCAACCTCATCTACCTCATCTGGTCCTGCTCTTCCCACTACTCTTTGGCCATGTTGGCCTCCCCTCAGCTTTCTTAAACACACAGAGCTTTCCTTCCTATCCCCACCTATTTCATGGGAAACTGACCCAAGAAGAACCAGTCCTACCATGTGGGAGGCACATAGCAAAAATCTGCAGCATTAAAAAATAAAAAGAATTTTCTTAAGGTGACCACAGGAATTCTAGCCACAAACCCCAGGCAAAGAATGAGAGAAAAGACAGTCAGAGCTAACCAAAGAAAGTCAAAATCTCACCTCTGCCAAAAGAGCAGTGAATGTTTCCATGAAGAGTTTGTAGGTGATTTTGAAAAAAGAGCTAGCAAAAGAGAGATTTTAAAAAATGGTATAATGTACTATCAATGGGAGAAGACACTTTGCTGTGGTGTTTTTTCTTGTCTTTTACTTGGCTTCCCCATCTCTTTCTTGTCCCCTCTTGGTTCCCATATCACTTTCTTTGTCCCAGTGGCTGAGTCACTTCCATGACCCCAAAGTCCACGTCAACTTGGTATTTACTCTTCTATATTCTTATCCACACTTGTATCATCCTATTCAGATACACACATATACACAAAATGCAAGATTTTTCTGGCCATTGTTTAGTTTACAAGAATGAAATCAGTGTTATACACGTGTATGCTTTTCTTACTTAAAAATGTTTTATGGAAATGTCTCCAGGTCAAGCTATATAGCTTGATATAGCTTCAGTTAATTCTCTTGCATTGTTATATGATATTCTAAGGAGTGGAAAAATCATTACTTATTTAACCATCCCCCTATTGATGGGTATTCATTGTTTAAAATGTTTTATTATGGAAATTTTCAAGCATATACAAATGTACCATGTGCCCATCATGTAGCTTCCATGATTATCAATTCACAGCCAGCCTAGTTTTACTTTTACCCCACATCCACTTCACTTTCTCTACCCCCTTGGAACATTTTGGGGCAAATTCCAGACATCATATCATCTCATGACAGGCATTCATCTTATCTACGTACTTTTGCCACTAGCAGTAATGCTGTATTAACATCCTTATGCATCTAATCTAAGACACTGGTCATTGTATTTCTGTAGGATAGATACCCAGGAGTGGGTTTGCTGGATTGAAGGCTATAGAGATTTTTAATTTTATAGACATGCCTGTTTCCTTCCTCAAAAATCTAGAATTAATTTATTAAAGCATGTGTCCAACTCTACTTATTCTACCTCAACCTCTTGATAGCAGGACTGTATTTTATGTCTTTGGTATACCCTGGTACATGGCATGGGACTTAGCAAGCAGAAGCAAGTGGCATTAATTGTCTTTTATTTGCTCTTTTTTCTAAATACACCACGAAAGTCTTACAATGAAAATGTAATCATCAATTATGTAGTGTTGGATGGAGCCATTTAATGCCTTTGAGGCTCTCTCCCCATCTATAAAATGGACACATGAGGATAAAGTGGCATAATACATGTAAAAGACCTTCAAAAGCCAAAAGTGCTATGCAGATACCATGAGGTTTATTTTTTTTTTTGTTGTTGTTGTTTTTGGGTGGCTGTTGTTATTGTTGTTATTATTATAAATTTTTAAAGAATTGCCTTAGCGGCTTTGCATGATCTCCTTAACACAGAAGCCATTCTACACAGCCGAGATCCTTCTGCCCAGACTCCTGAGAGGGTGCTCGTTGTTTAGCTACTTGGGAGTTTTTTCTCAGCTCACGCAGCGGGCAACTCAGAGAGAGGCTGCATTCCTGCCCAGGACTAGAGCAGCCAGGCGACTTGGACAGCTTGGAACCGTGCACCTGCTGGTATGATGGGCTTTGTTCCAAAAGCTCCCAATTCTTCTGGAAATCTCCTTGCATTTCTTTTGTCCCGGTGGCTGAGTCATAACCTTCAGAAGGCCCTAGATATTTGGAACACCTACGGAAACCCACGGAAGCCCTCATTCCAGTCACTATTTATGGAGTGCTTCCTGCATGTAAGGCTTTATATAATATCAGGCCCCAATATCAGGGATTATGAGGTCAGAAGGAAAGATCAGTGGGCAAGGGATCAGGCAGAGGATGGTTCTAACTTTTACTTTACATGTCTTTGTTCAAATCATTCTCTGAGCCTCAATTTCTATTTTTGTAAATCAAGAATATTGTGCAATGCGTACCGTCTGGGGAATAGACACGCTTGAAGCTCTGACTCGGGGTGGGGAGGGCATGGGCAATATACATAACCCAAACTTTTGTACCCCCATAATATGCTGAAATAAAAAAAAAGAATATTTTTCCTGCCTGCATGGCAGTGAGACCCAAGTCACACTGTGCCTTCCAAAATACACAATTCAAATGGTAACCTTAGGTTTGTGCAAAGCCTGCTTCATAGATTTTTTTCCCCTGAGAATTGAAACCATATATATATATATATATATATATATATATATATATATATATAGTAGTCCTATGTACTTTTTAAATTAGGTAGCTTTATTCATTGTTAACTAATCCTTTTTATAGTCCATTTGAATTATAGTATTGTTACAGAAGACTCAATGTGTACCCAGGCGGAATTTGGATTCCTCATGCTTATGATTAGAATTAGAAGGCCAGGGTGTGTTCCTGCTTCAGAAAATGACAGAGTAGATGTTCAGATCATCCATTCCTTGCAGGAGCTCTTTTTTCTTCTTCTTCTTTCTAAGATTTGGAAATATTTCCCCCAGGTTTATTAAGGCATAGTTGACATTTATTTGTCCATTTATATAATTCTTACAAATTATACAATTTATACAAATTTATATAATTTTTATTAATTGTATATATTTATGGTGTACAACATGATGTTCTTCTGTATGCATACATTGCAAAATGATTAAATCAGGCCAATTAACATGTCCCTCATTGCACGTACATGTCATATTTTTTGTTATGGGAACATTTAAAATCTACTCTCTTAGCAATTTACCTGTATATAACACATTAACTGTCATCACCATTCTGTGCAACAGATCTTCAAAATTTATTCCTCCTGCATAACTGACACTCTGTACCCTTGAACGAGGATCTCCCCAGAAGCTTCTTAGGACTCAAGTCCACGACAGTCACTGGCCTCGTTTGTAGCTCTCTTGCTCTGGCAACCCTTAGACACCCACAGCTGGTGTTTTGTCAACCACAGGGCATGGGGAGCTTGTAATTCTGTAGCACTGAGGTCCTGGTGTCCGTGCACACTTTCCCTGCCCTGCCCACTCCCCGCTCAGACTGATTTAAGAAGCACAGAGGCAGACTGTCTTCTGCAGTGGTAACTGAAGCTCTTCCCTTTTAATCATACCTTCCTAGCGCAGATGAAAACTTGGCTCGCTCAAGGAGCACCAGGAAAAGTCATCTAAAGTGGTAGTCCTTCTTAGATGTGTGAAGTTTGCATGTTAGTCACACTGAGTTTACGAAAGCAAGCGTGCCTACTCTGGGAGAAGGAAACTGGAAGCCGTGCCGCACATTTTCCCTGAGATAAATAGCTGTGAGATGTCGCAACAAACTTGAGCCTCTTCTGGGAAAGGGCGCGTGTTTATCTTTGGAGCCCGCCAGCGCGGTGGTGAGTGCTCGGGCAGGGAGCTCCACACCCTTTTCGTATTGCTTCCCTGCCACATGCAGCCTCCTGCTATGGCATCAGGTCCCAGCCTGCAGAGCCACAGCGGGCTGCCGGACAGAAAGAAATGTTACTTTTCATGTGGCCCACGTAGGCTTCTGTCCAGCGGGGTAGCACTGGAGACCCTTTGAGGCTTGGTTTCCTTAGTCTTTGCAGCCGAGCCAAAGGCTGTGCCAGGGAGAAGGCGTTGCTCTGTAGTGTGTGGACGCTCTTGTCAGTCAAGGCCAAAGAGACTCCAGCAAGGACATTTCTGGTGAAAGGCGCTTTTCAGCCCTGGGGCATTGACACTCTGAGAGGGGGTTCAGTCTGACAGCAGAGGACATTCCTGGGCAGTGGGGGCAAAGTCTCACTCAGAACCAAACCTGTGGGAGGCTGGGGGTGGAGCAGAGAGTGAGAAGAGAAGAAAGTCCCAGTTGTATGTATTCTAGCCCCATTCAGAAGTGGCTGACTCATCAAGGGGACACTTCCCTGGAATTCTTTCTTTCCAGGCTTACAGGTTCAGAGAACTATGGAAAAAAATAAAAAGAAAGAAAGAAAAAGAGAGAGAGAGAGAGGAAAGAAGAAAGAGAAAGAAAGAAAGAAAGAAAGAAAGAGAGAAAGAGAGAAAGAGAGAAAGAGAGAAAGAAAGAGAAAGGAAGAAAAGAAGGAAGGAAAATAAAGGAAACCTATACTTTGGGCCAGTCTCCTCTTTGGGGAGTTGGCTCTAGTTACACACACTAGAAAGCTCTGTTTACATTGTGCCAACGCAACAAGCTAAAAGAGAACAAAATGACCAAATCTCTCTCTCTCTTTCTTTCCGTGTGTGTGTGTCTGTCTGTCTGTGTCTCTGTTTCTCTGTGTCTCTCTCTCTCTGTGTGGCTCTATCTCTGTCTCTCTTTGTGTGTGTACGTGTGAGGTCCAATGGCCCATTGTTTTGTTTTGTTTTTTGTTTTAGTAAAAAGAAAAGAAAGTGCCTGATAGACAAAACTAAATTAATGATAAGTGCCTCATCTATTCCTGCATGCAGACTTTAGAACCACACAGGAATGGATTCAAATTCCACTTGAGAAACTTGGCAGCGCCGTGACTTTGGCTAATTCACATAATCTCCTTGTGGATCAGGTGAGAATTCCTCACCTATAAAATTGGTCCATTAAGCCTGGTTCACGGCTGGGTGGTGAAGATGGGATAGAGTGGTGTGTATAAAGTACCTTAGCCCAGCGAGGGACGCGTGGAGGTGGGGCTGCAGAGAGGCAGAGACTGAGCCTGGCGGCCCTGAAGCTGTAGGAAGTATCTTGTCTTTATCCCCAAAGCAAAGCGAAATTCGTGAAGGTTTTAAAGAAGGTGGTGATCGATGGCTCTGGTGTGGAGGAGGCAGTGGGAAGGTCAGGATCACAGGTGGGGAGACCAGCGAGGGACCACTGCAGCAGTCCCAGTGACTTCAGACGTTTTGGGGGCTTCGACCCTTTCATTTCCTGGCTTTTGGCGGTGCACTTGCGCCTAACTCCATGAAAAGCTTTGACTTTCAGGTTCCTAATGTTGGACCCACCCTGTTACTCAGTTCACTTCTCAGCTCGAATGTAGCTTTGGTTAAGTTTTATTAAATCTGTATTTATTCATAGTACCTGTCATGTGCTAAGAACTCTACTGACTGAACATAGAGTTTAATGTAGAGACAGTAAATAGGTTTCAACTACTCACTGGTAGCGTCTGTGTTGAAAGGATTCTGGGGCCTCCAGTTAAGAGGGCCAGCGATTGATTAGCCATGTCTGTTGTGGGCGAGGACAGTGCTGACAGCATGTGTGTCACATATTTGCTATCTCTGGTCCAGAGACTCCCAACTCCTATGTTCCACCCTGGCCTGATCCTGTCTCTGTTCAGACCATCTTATCTTCAAACAGCTCCCACCAGTCTGGACGTCATCGTAGACATCTGTGGTTGCTGCCTGCCTAGGAACTATTAAAAAAAAAAAGAGGCACTCTCTCACCATAGGGACTGCCATGCCAGCACCATGTTAGCTGCCAGGGGTGTCCGTGTAGAGAGAGCATGCTGGGCAGTGAACAGAGGGGGAGACAGAGTTGAGAGATAAAGAGGCTGACCAGGAGCGATCGGGTGAGGCCCTGGATCCGGCAACGCTGGAAGCTCTCATCACGGAGAGGCGTAGATATGTGCCCACAAGTGGAGTGGATTAGTGCATCTACAGAGGACAGAAATGCTCCTTAAGAGCAGCTCCATACAGAGAATGGAGCAATATTTGGGGTGAGAGGGAAGGTGGCAACCTGAGTAAATAATTGACGACCAAAATGGATTTATGGACATGTGAGCATTTCTTGGCAGATTTTCAGAAAATGTTGGAAAAGGGAACCCTGAAAGACTGAACTTTCTGTTACACTGGATGAAAGCTTGGTTTATTGCTTTTTGGGCTAGGAAAGAGAAGAGTGACCTATAATTCTTGTCTGGGGCAGCTAAAAGCGGGTGTGCCTCCCCCACGTTCTTTCTTCCCCACTCCTAGGGCAGGAAGTGAAGGGCTTTGGGAAGGCAAAGTTACAAGGCTGAAGGCGTCTGGGTTCCTGAGCCATCCTTTGAAGAGGAGTCACCCAACCCATATCAAACTGATGGGAAACAAGCTTTGGGTGCTGTGCCACCTAGTGTTCGAGGTTTATTTGTTCCCAAAGCCTATTCTACAATCTAGGTCCAGAAAGACCTAAAAATTCCATAACTCCAGGGTTTGGAATGGACCATGTATATACTGCCCATTTAAAAATCTCTACCACCTATTTGCTTACACAATGCTCATTTTGTGGATAATGTAATTAAGCCAGGCCAAGAGTTTGGTGAGATGATTACTTTCACACATTGCTTACATCGTAAATTGCTAGGAGGTCTTGGAAAGCAATTTGGCAAATTTATCAGTTGTCTTAAAATATTCACACCCACTGTGCCAGTCATTCTACTTCTAGAAATTGAGCCTAAGGAAACAATGAGAAGTGTATGAGAAATGTGTTCATAGACTGTACAAAGCCACTTATAACCATCACGAAACAACATAAATGTTTTCAATATCAGAATGGTAGAAAATTATGGTACCTGTGCAAAATGGACTATTATTCGTCAATTACATTTGCTTTTGTGAAGACATTTTGATGGCATAAGGAAATATTTAAGATTATGTTAGTGAAATATCAGGAACCAGAACTATATAAAACCGTACTGATGCTATGTGTGTATATTTATGGGGAAAACAGAAGAAAAGGCATCCATTTTAACAATTAATAGTGGTTTTTTTCTTTTACTGATGGGATTATATGGAATTTCTGTCTTGTCCTTTACATGTCAATGTATTTTCCTGTTTTAAAGAATGTTAGTGTATTATTTTTTATAATGAAGAAAAAGATCACAAAAAGCTTTATTTTAAAGTGTTATGCATAGGTTGAGGCTGTCATTGGGGTCCTCAAAGGTGAGGCTATATTTTCTGAGCTATATTGGGGATGTCTTTACTCAGGTCTCTAAATATAGTCCTTATCTGATGGTCACTAAATGCTTAATCAGAAAAGCTTCCAGGTCGTTATTGCTGGTCAAGCGTCTGAGCATGTAATAAAGGGAGTAATCAGAGCAGGATCTCTGCAGGACGGGGAGACTTCTCCAAGTACTGCTTAGCCACACCTGACCTCTGGCCTCCTCTGTGAAAAGAAAGACACAGGGAGAGGAGGGAGAGCTCAGGTGAAAGCTGGCATGGGGTGTGTTGAGGTGGGTGAAGAACAAGAGTAGAAAAAAACAAAGAAAGACAGAAAGATCACACAGGCAGCAAATCTCGGAGGGGAAAAAGAGACTTAACTTCTAGCGTTGCACAGAGGTGTCCATAAGGAATTTGCAAAAGGATAATCAGAGTTATTGAATTACAGGCAAAAAATGCTTGAAGAGTTGCAGGTGGATAGACTGAGAATTCCTTGTAAGTAGTTCAAAAGCTCTGACATCTAGAGGTGTGCATTCTGATGTAATAGACCCAGATTAGGATTACCTAATAATAATGATAATAGTAAAAAAGATGAGTGTCCACATAGAACTAAACTGAAGATATGCCCTTACCCTATAGAGGAGGAATCTGGTATTAATATCATATCAGCATTGTATTGTTTTTATAATTAGTTTTCATGTGCTACTGTAGCCCCAGAGATGCCAATGGAAATGTTTGATAGAGAAACAGTTGGATGAGGACCTTTTCCATAATTAACATACTTAATACAATGTAGTGAATTGGAGGAGTGGATGAAATACATAGTCAACTGCTTCATCTAGGCACATTTATTTATTAATTCATTTACTCACTCATTCAGCCCATGTGTGCTGAGAATCAACTGCAATGTGCTGAGCGCTGGAGATGGGGAGATGAATCAATTCTCTGTTTTCACTGAGCCCAGGGTCTGATGAGAAAGGCAATCATGCAAACAAACTAATTATTGTACAATGTGAGAAGTGTTGTAATTGTTAAGTGCACTCAGTATAGAGAGCACACCCTCCGTGGATAAGTATATTCATGAACTTGTAGGAGTTTTCCAGGTCAAGGGAGGAGAAAGGGAGTTCCAGGCAGTGGTAGGAAGCATGCCATGCAAAGGCAGAGATGGAGGGGCAGAGCGTGTTTGGGGGCCAAAAGATAGCTGGTGTGGCTGGAACTCAGGTGTGGGGAATGACAGCCCGGGACTCTGGAGCTAGGCTGGGAATGGCCTGAAAGCAACAGCAGTTCCCAGCCTTGGTTGAGCATTGGTTGGGGAGTTTTAAAAATGTGAATGTCTGAATCCCACCCAGAGATTCTGATTTAACTGGTCTGGTGAGCAGCTTGGACACTGGGACCTTGAAAGTTCCCCAGGTGACTCCAATGTGCAGCCAGGGCTGAGAACCAGTGCTCAAGGGGATGAAAAGTCCTTGAATAATTTAACGAATTTATGTTTGTATAATATTACTTTGGCGCTGCTAGGGAGGTCAGAGACTGGTGGCAGGGAGGCAAGTGAGGGATCAAGTATTAATAAATATTTCCAGATGAGAGAGGATGAAGGTTTTTATATAAGACGTTGGCAATGAGGAGAGAGGGGAAGGGACAGATTTGAAAAATATTAGGGGTAGAATTGATGGAGTGGGAGGAAGGAGAAATAACAAAGCATATATTCAGATTTCCTGAGTAAATGCTGATGTCTTCACTGCAGTATGCAACCCAGGAGAAGGAACAGGGTTGGTGCATGATTAAGCATTTGGAAAGCAGGCGTGGAGGTAGTTGCTATCACTTCATAGACTTTTCCAGTTGAGTAGAGAGCAAGGATCAGATTGTTCAATATCCACTTCAATCTTTCTCTCAATGCTTTCTGATAATGCAGAATCTGGAAGGGTAGAGAATCCTGTATTTGCCAGACCCCAATACAGCTGGGTTTCTGCATGAGATTTAGGCTCTGCCAATCAGACGTATCCACCCGAGATTCAAAAGGTGGAAGTGAGACATGGCAGAGCGGAAGACCCGCTTCTGCTCCTTCCATTTTGGCTGGCAAGCATGTGCATGCAGGAATTGGGGGTTGGGGGGTCTTCTTTGGCTTTTGAACAGAGGTCACACTGTCCTTTTCTTACTTTAAAAAAGAAAGGGGCACCTGTCATGTCCTCTCCCACCAATCTTACCATAGGGCTTTGCCGCAAGTGAAAAATCTTCCTAGGTGCCAAACAAAGGGATGATTTGAAATATTGGTATTTATGAAGCCTTCTTTAATCCAGGCACCATTTATTTGTTATTGGGCTAAAAAGCCCAATCTTCTCCTGCCTAGTATATATTTCCACTAAGAGATAAGTGTGGGTTTTAGGGAAGCGTGGCTTTACACATTGGGATGTTACAAAGTCAGATGTATTACAGAGTGTTACAGGAGGAAGGCGTGATCATTTCCCTTTAACCACCTCTCTTGAGCATCCCCCAAATATTGTCAAGGAATGCCTTACTTCTGACAGCAAAACCTGGTGCAGGGGTCCCCAATCTATAGTGAGTTGTATAATTATTTCGTTATATATTACAAAGTAATAATAATAAAAATAAACTGCACAATAAATGTAATGCACTTGAATTATCCCGAAACCATCCCCCCCCCTCCTAGTCCATGGAAAAATTGTCCTCCATGAAAATAGTCCCTGATGCCAAAAAGGCTGGGGACCGCTGTGTTAGAGCACAGCAGGAGCAGGGGAGAAGTAACAGAATCCACTGGGCTGCATCTCCTCTGCAACCAATAAACTCAGAGCAATCTCTCTCTGTGTTTCTCTCTCTCTCTCTCTCTTCTTCCTTCCTTGCTGTAGATTTAGAATGCTCATTATTGGTAAAAAGCATGCTGGGAAATACTAATCTCCTAGGAGATCTGCATTGTCTTCGTTTTCAGGAAAGGGGAAGAGTTTGGAGAGAACTCCTGTTCATCTGGGCTTGATCCACATCTCATTTGCATTCTTTGTATTTCAAGGAAAAGGAGGAGATAAGTTTCATGTTTAACTAAAAAAAAAAACTAACATTACTTTTTTTTTTTTTAGTAAAAAGAACACATAAGAAGTAAGAAGTGTTTTATATTTTCCTGAACGCTTATTTAGACTCCTCTGTTTGATTTTACCAAAAAATTATTGGTTCACCAATTTAACACTGATTTCACAGAAAATATAAATAAATAAAACTGATTTATACTTTTAGTTTTGCTGCAGAAAAAGTATTGAGGAAAAAGTAAAAAAAAATTGTAGATTAGAATGATATATTACGTTAAAATACAGTATGTGAAATGGTATGGAAGTCAAAACTTAAGAAGAGAAAACAGCAATGTTAAATTTTTGGAGCGCTAAAATAGATTTGCATGTGTACTATATTTCTGTAAGTGGCCAGTGGTGGGAATTAAGGTTTATGATATTTACATTCCACTGGACACATTTAAAATAACTATAGGTCAGTTTAATTTTTATAATTAATATTGACAATGTACCGTACATTACATGAAGCTTTGCAGCCATTTAATGATGAAATATTTTAGATGTCAACTTAAAAAAAGTGAAAATGGGCACAGAGTTTTTCAAAATTCTTTTAGAAAGTATAACAGTAAAAGAAAAACGTGAAGACCACTTATCTAGGGACAAGCCTAGGAGCTTTGTGACAACCTCAACCCTTTTCCCCTTCCACCCAGCTGTCCCAGCCCCATGTCTGAAGTGCAGAGTCTGGGTGGGATCAGAGAATGCAAATTAACTTTAACATGAGCCCTAGAAAGATACCCCTGGAAGCATAAAGAGCCAGAGTTCTGATTCATCCCATACTAACGCATAGAGAGAGACTCCAGGTCCTTGGCTGTTTGCATTACTCATGCCTAAGGTCCCCTCTCTCAGGCTAATCCAGACTTGACAAAAATGAAAAGTGTGGGCATGTCTTGTGCTGGGTTGTGTCACACACGTCCCTCCACCATTTACACACAGCTGGCTTTACAGCCATTTACAGCTTTCAGTTACAAGCAGGAACATGCTAGTTTGTGTCTTAATTGCTATTTGGATAAGTGTTAGGGGTTTATGAATAGCTGTGTATGATGGGGAAAGTGAAAAATGGGTCAATGACACGCTTTATTTTCCTTCCCCTTTCTTCTTTCTCACCTTGGTCCTCGGCTCACAGCTTCCCTAATTTACCTGCCCACATGGGGCCACATCTGGCTCTTGTGAATTAAGAGCTTTTAAAACCCAGCAGGTTTTGCTTCCTAAGGGTTTTGGAACGGTCTCCAGGTGACTTCTGGCCTCAATTGTCTGTCTGTCCATGATTTAGAAACCCCACTGAGATCCCGTAGTCTGCAAGTCTTTGTTGAGGAGCCAAAGCCCCCCAGGCAGCTTCCCCAGATGTCTGCACCTTGGCAACGCCCTGGTTTGAACATGATTTTAATAGCAACTAATTCCCTTGGCTGTGGCACTGCTGCAAATGGCTCATCATTTTACAGGCAAGTTTCAACAGCCGTGTAACCAGATGAGAATCTTTTCCCAAACAATAGCATTGTGGCAGAAAACAGCTAAGGCATGGCAGGGGGACAGCTGTGAGGCAAGTAGCAAACGGAAGGTGGGACAAATTGTCTACTTTCTGGAGTGATTTCTTATTTAAATTTTTAATGGTTTCTGATGAAAAGGGGATTGTTTGCAACTATGAGTAGAATTTTTGGAATATTTGTAACGTCTAAGAGAGAGTACATATTCAGGGACAATAGCTGCCAGCAAAGTGAGTATAGATTATTAAAGGCATTACTTCCCAGTTCCAACTCAAGTTTTAGATAGAAGGAAAAGCCACCAACCAGAAACACTGACTGGACACCCTGGCCTGAAGCAGTGAACTCATCCTTTGTGTATGATGTGCCATCACCCGATGCTCCCCATCTCACACTCACCTGCCTGAAGGATCACTGATGCTCCCTCGGGCACTCTGATGGTCCATTGGCTCAGGATTCTGCTCCATACAGGGGGTGGATGGTGGGAGGGTACCAAAGACAGTGTGCCTGAGGCTAGGATGTTTAGTCTCTGCAATGTCAACCTCTAAAACATATGGTATTACTCAAACGTCTGTCATTTACTTCACAGCCTATTATAAACTACCTCACACATTCATTTAAACCTACTTTGACTCTAGTCAGCCTATGTTACTTCTAAAAACATGAAGGCACAGATGACATGTACTCACAAAAAGGCCACCACCGTTTTTTGTATTCATTTCTCATGATAGTTATCACTGCTTGAAAATTTGTTTGTGACATGTTCTTTAAGCAGATCAAAGTAAATTCTCATCTTAGGGTTACCAAGCAAATATTCTTACTCTTATTTCTCAAGATAAAGAGGCTATGACTCAGAAAGATGATTGAATTTTCCCCAAGTGAGTGCCTTCTCTGGAGCAGAAGCCAGTCTGTCTGACTCTGGAGTTGGAGTGTTTTCTGCTACCTCCACTACATTTGCTGTCGTTGACTCTGCTTTCCCTGAACTGTATGATAAGTCCACAGTCCTAAAGATGTGCCTTGTGATTTTGTAGACTTTCGCAATATCACCTCTGAGTTTTTCCAACAACAGAGTCCCATCTATCTTAAATCGGTGGGCAGGTAGAGGTTCAGCTACAACTTCTCTCAGTTGCCCTCCTCTGGAGTTTTTCCAGCTCTGCCAAGTTTTCCTTGAATTTCAAGGGCCAGGCCTGCAAACAGTGCTCCAGGGGCTAATGCCCTTTTGTTTGGTGCAAGGATAGGATCCATTTTTTGCTTGAGTTTTATCCCAACATTAACCACAAAATTCCAAAAATTTTGAGCTAGAAACTTAGAAATCATCTATCCCAATGGTGCTCAAACTTAAATGTGCACCAGAATCACTTGGAGGGCTGGCTCGCACATCAGTTATCTATTGTTGTGTAACAAATCACCCCAAAACTTAGCAGCTTAAAATAACACACATTTATTATCTCACATAGTTTCTGTGAGGTCAGGAATCCATAAGTAGCTTAGCAGAGTGGTTCTGGCTCAAGGTCTCAGGGAGACAGCAATCAAGGTGTTTATTGGGACTGCAGTCATCTGAAGGCTTGGCTGGAGCTGGATGAACCTTTTCCAAAAGGGTTCACTCTCAAGGCTGAGGTGAGGTCTTTATTACTCACCACTGGGCCTCTCCATAAAGCTGCTAGAATGTTCTAAAGACATGAGCTGGCTTTCCCAAAGCCAGTGATCCAAGAAAGAGATCAAGAGAATGACCAAGCCACAATGTATTTTGTAGTCTAAGCTTGGAAGGGATAACCATAACTTCTGATGTATTTTAGTCATCATACAGACCAGTCCTGGTACAAGGTAGGACAGGACTACACAAGACTCTGAATTCCAGGAGGTGGCGATCATTGGGGACCGTCTTGGAGTTTGGCTACTGTAGCTTGTTGAAACTCAGATTTCTGGGCCACATCCCCAGAGTTTCTGATTCAGTAGGTTTGGGGTGGGGCCCAAGACTTTTCTAACAAGTTTCCAGGTAATGCTGATGTTATTCATCTAGGAAACATCTTTGAGAACCACTTATCTATCCCATATTCTGATTTTATAGATGAAGAAATTGAGTTCCGTAAAGATGGAGAAAAATTAGGAGCAGGAAGTATAGCAATAATTAATTATTGAATACCTATTATATGTCAGGCACTAGGCAAAAGCCGTTCATGCACTTTCTTGTTTAGTACAATAAATCCTGTGTATTACTCACCATTTCATGACTGAGGAAACTAAAACTAAGAGGTTAAGTAACTTGCCCAAATTCACGTGTATAGTTATTGACAGGAACAACTTAGAGATTCAACATTCATGGTGCTAAGTCTTTTAGAACATATCTGAGAAATGTTGGTTCCAACAAGGATGCCAAGGGGATTCAGACAATTATACCAATTACCTAAAGGATATAACTTCAACCAGTTTAGGAGTTGAACTTGCATGCTGAAGTCACAGTTCCACCATAACCTTGGGAAAATCTCTTAAAAACCTTGTGACTTTGGTTCATCATTTGTAAAATAGGAAAAATAATAACCTCGTCTTTGCCCATCTCACAGGGTTATTGTGGGAATCGAATAATATATGCAAAGTCCTTTGCAAACTAAGTGCTTTGCTTACAGAAGATACTATTGTTACTGCAACATTTTTTTTCCCCATCCAATATCTGCTTATTTCTATTCTTTGGTTCTTATCTCCTATTTTTAAGAACGGGCTGCTAGACATTATTGAAAGCCATCTAAGCATCCATTGAGACGATTATTTTATTTTTCTTATGTAACAGGTATTTCTCCAGGCAGAATCAGCTGCAGGGTAAGAATTTCAAAAATGAAAAGGAGGGAAAAAGCAAACTCTTACTATATGTAGGGCTCTGGCCTACATGTTTAACTTATATACTCCTTGTAACAAATCCATAAGGGTCAAATCAATAACTCTGTGTTAGATGTAGAAATTGAGGAAAAGACATATAAGGTCGTTGCTGTAAGTAGGAGAGCCAGGATTTGACTCTGAGCTTCCTCGGTGTAGTTAAAATTACTCAGCACAGGTCCTGGGTCATGGAAAACGTTCAGTGAATAGAAACTTTCAAATGTTGCACTGATGCATCTATTGGTGATGATCGGGACCACCTTCCCACCATACTGGACGGGCCTATTTGGAATCAGATATTTGGAGAACAGTAATACATGGGGGATTTACAAATCCTTTCTTCTCAGCATGGAGTGTGGTGGGAAGATACTCTCTGGTAGAGTCATATTTCTGTTAAGTCTGTTACTACTGACTTTTGCCTTTATTATGGATGATACTGGGAGCAAAATTTCCTGATGATGCCTATTTTGTGATGTTTCAGAACATCCAAAAAATGCGATGGTCACCAGGAGGCAGCATGGGTTCACTAAGAACCAAATCGCTTTGGGGGCAGGATAATCAGACCTGTAGGTAAGAAAAATGCAATAAATGGCATTATAAATTGTTCCTTTTTAAAATTAATTGATGATATATGATAGAATAAACCAGCACTTAGTATATTTCCCAGCACATAATAGGTGCTCAAAAAAGTCTGACGAGTTTGATAATTGTTGCATAAACATATGAGTAGAAGTTACAGAGACATGGATTTTAGCCCACATAAGGGCTAATATTAGCCCTGTTAAACACTGGAAAATGATGAATCACAAAACAGTAAGTTCCCCTTTTCTTGAATGCAGAAAATACGTGGTCCTCCAACAGGGAATCCTGGAGTGGGGGGGCATTGTCGAGGCTCTGCCCAGATCTCCCTGGGGCCCCTTTACCATCTCACACGTTGCTTCTGGTTTCTGTGTTCTTGTGCTTCTAATGGCCAATGATGCAGTTGCTGGGACCTCAGCTCCCTTGCCTTGAATTCCAATGAACTCTGAACTGTAATCTGTCTCCCCTGAGGCTCCTTTGTGGCATCAGGCTGAGGCTGTGACTTGGTCTCAAGTCTCACCCTGGTTTGGCCTCTTTCCATTCCCTTCTCTGCTTCTCCTGTTCTCTCACAGGTTTCTCCTGAGAGTGCTTCCTTAATGCATCACTCACACACAAATCCTTGACTCAGAATCTGTTTCTAAAGAAGATGACTTAAGACACTTGGGAAAGAATGAAATGGATCTGATCAATACTGACAGATTACAATTTTAGTCCAAATAGTATGAATATAGATGGATTGAGCACACCCACTGTAGCTGTCTTTCAGAAGCCTAGATGATGCATGATCCTGTCTGTGTAACTCAGGGTTCTCTGTTAAAACCTGGAGAAACGGAGCCATGAGGCACTGCTGGGGCTTTCAGTCTGTGGACAAGGGAAAGAAGCTGGAACAAGATGCAATAAGGAAACGGCAATGTAGGGACTGACCTCTAGGAGGAGAAAACCAACAGTCCGAATCACAGGATCCGAAACGGGTGACACACACAGACTCCTCCACTTATCTCCAAGGGAAATAAATACTCAAAGCCCTTTGGAAATAGCATCAAGTTTCACTGAGTTTAGATCAGGATCCCAGCTGGTGGCTAGTTGCCATTATCCAAGGCAAAAACTTTTTCATGCTGGCTAGACATAAAAGCAGGGAGTAAAGAATTTTGTGACTTGAGGGACATAGAGGTACCTAGTTCTCAACAGAGGCACCTCATGCTGGGGCTTGTTAGTAAAACAAATTTCAAACTTTTCATGTTAGTGGAGCAGAGACGTCTAATAGACTCTGTGCTCTGGTTGGGGTTGGATACAGGGGGAAGAACACAGGCAGAGAGTTTTTTGTTAGGACTACTATGTGCCAGGTGTACATTTTTACACATTGTCTTCAATCTTCACAACAGCCCTATGAAGTATTATTAACCTCATTTTTTAAATTTGGAGACTGGGACTTGGAGAGGTTAAATTAAGTGCCCTAGGTCACTGCTTAGGTTGGAATTCACACGCATTAAACAATAGCTAATTGAACAATGCCATCTGCAGTCTGTGCCAGGGGAGTGGTGCGAATGGTAATTGCTACAGGGGTATAAACAGAAAAGGTGGAGGTTCCAAACCACCTTTGTAACAAATGAAAAAATATCAGTCATCCTCATGTGTTGCCCCTAATGCCAGCTTATTGGGAAATAGAGCACTACTGCTCTCAAAATGCTTTTCTAGACATATCTATTCCAGGAATGTTCCTTGATTATTTATAGAAATTCCCCAACTGGCTTGGGGCAGAGGAGGAGAAAGCAAACTTTTTAATCCTTTTATCTATGTTACCTTATTTAATCCTCTCAATACCTGTGAGGTAGGTATTAATCTTTCTATCTAAAAGATGAGAATACTAAAGATCAGAGAATCTGAACTTTCTCCAAATCGTACAACCTATAAATAATTCCATTTTCTCTGATCTGAAGTGTATGTTGGTCATTCTTTACCCTTGTCTCCCTCTCGGTGATATTTTCAAAGTTATTACCGAATTTATCTATTTGTCTCTGGTTGGTTATTTGGTCTGTTTCACTGCTTGTCTGCTTATTGAGGGATTTATTCCTTATTCTGGACTTTGTGAATGACTGATCCTTGCCATAAATTTGCTACTCAGGTCATAGTGCAGTGGCTCCTTGGTAATTATCTGGGTCTTTGGTCGGTGTAGACAACCAAATAAAAAGTAAGTTGAAGAATTTGCTTTGGAAATAAAGATATCCATATAGATGTTTATACTTATGAAATGTAGATGTTTTCAAAGCCCATGGATATGTGTTATTCAGTCCATCCAGTGTCCCTCCCTTCTTCCAGAAATAGCACTTTCAGCCCCTCCCTCCAACGTGGTTTTAGGGGTTACTGACAGTCCTCCCTCTTGGCCATAGTGGTTGGTCCAGGGAGTGGGCACATGACCCAAACAAGACCAATCAGGATAGTTCCCTGAGATTTTTTGATCTGGAGCTCAGAGAGTTTTTTCTCAGACGGTGATGCAGGGAAGATATGAGCCTACAGCTTTGGGGAGCGTTGTCCCATCCTTGGAGAGAAAGCCAGTTTGAGAGGATGAGGTGCATGTGTAGAGAGAAACAGGGACCAGAAACAGAGCACAGAGTATGAGTGTAGAACACTGATGGAGTTCATGTGCCCAGGTCTCTAATTCCAGAGCCCAGGTGGCCCGTGGTTATGGGGTCCAAACAATGTCCCCTTGTTGTTCAAGCTAGTCTGAATTGTGTTTCTGTCAAGTCTGGTGGAATACATTCCATTTTTTTTTTTTTCTATTGCTTATTCTCCGCCTAAGGCCAAGATACTACATGATTCTGAAATAAGCAATTTTGGTTTAAGTAAGACCTATGGGATTGCTGCAAAGCTGATAGACATGACAACTGCATCCTTTAAGGCTAGAGTGACTCTGTATCCTGGTTTGCTCGGGACAATCTTGGTGTATGCCTATTGCCCTAGTGTAATTAATAGCGCCCTTTTTAGTCTCAAGGGACTGCCTTGGATGATACATCATATAGTTACCTTGGTTAAGGCTCATCACAGCTTCTCCCTTTTGGAAGCCTTTTCTGATCCCCCAACCTCCTCCTATAAGAGGGAGTCCCTGATGAGGCACGACTCACCCATCTGTGTAGCCCAGTAGAGTTTTGCGCAGCACTTTGTACACTGTAAGAATTCCACCAGTGTTGGCTGAATTGAACATTTATGCTTCAAAATAACTATTAAACAAAATTCCCTAAAAGAAATCAATTTGACTGATCCACATTAGTCATGACTTGGATCTCTAGTTCTTCAAGTTTTCAAAGGGAACCTAACATTTATGGGCCTTATTACAATATTATGGAAACTTGGAATATGTGCTTTCATTTAATTCTCTAAGGTAAGTCTCATCTCCATTTTTAGGAGAAAGGAATTGACTCTCAAAGAGGTGAAGTGTGTGTCTGCGAACTTGTGCTCTCCTGCTACACCACGGTGCCTCCACTGTACTGAGGATGCTGTCACCTGGCTCACTCCCGAGTGCCGTTCTGCACTGCGGAGCTTGGTCACTAAACACCACACTTCGAGGCTCCTTTGTAGCTCGCATTCTGGGTGCGATTCAGGTACTCTCAGTCTGACGCTTGTATGAGACTGGCTGGGAACTGAACTCCATCGGGAGAACTCCATCGCTGGCACAAAGCACTCTACTTTGCTGGTGCAGGTCGTGGCAAGAAGCACGACAGTTCTGGAGCTGGTGGACCCAGATGCCGTTTCCCACTCAGGCAGAAATGGCATCCTGATTGTGGTAGGATCAACAGGCCCCTTGAGATCTTGATCTACAGTGTGGCTTTGGGTGTCATTCCTGGAAGCCCAATCTGGAATCTGTTTTCTTCAGCCCTGCCATTGATTTTGAAAATTTAATACCATCACCGCCAAGTATAGGGGAATTCCTCTTTCTGCAACTGAATACTGACTGCTATATTATGTCTGCACATATCCAGGGAGTATCACAGTTAAGATTCAGGGGAGCAAGATGGGTTGATTTTATTTCTCTACGCATGTGCTTTAAGTCCCTTCTTGTGTTTGCTAGTGAAGGCAGAGTCTGAGAACCCATAGGCTTCTGGCCCCTCATTTAATAATGTGGAGTTCAATACCTGCTTACCTCCTACTGCGATTGCCTGGAAGATCATGTTCACTGTCCTGTCTGATTCACTCAGAGTCATACGGAGGAAGAACCAACATAATCATGACCCGACTGCTATACATGTAACCATGAGAAAAATCATCTGGACTTTCCTTACATTGAGAGATAAGTTAAGGTAGAATTTTTTTTTCCTTTAAATGGGGACCAAAAGAAAGCAGATGCCTTTTGTTTATTCACTTGAAACGACTCTTTGATGATAATTTTCCTTAGCATAATCACAGACTTGTTTAATATTTTCACAACTGAGCATTTTTCTTTTCTTTTCTGGAGGAGGCAACTCAGAATCATAGAGAAATATTAATCCTTTGGTGTGGTTTTCTTGATTAAAGGAATTGTAAGTGGCTAATTGAAAAACTCAGGGAGACTCATTCTTGGGTTAGTATCAGATAAAACTTGCTTCTATAATTCATCATACAGAGCAATCGGCTATTTTTAAAAAGTTCAAACAGACAGTAAAATGAGGAAAATGAGAATAATCATGCCGTTAAGCTTCAACTGGCAAAATTTCTCAGGTAATGGATCTGGCCAACAATTAGGGTAAGAAGAATTTTTTCTTACTGATCTCTATATAGTGTAATTTTGGAGGCCTCAAGAAAGACCCATGCATCCAAAAAATTCCACTCCCCTGGATGACAAATTGCTTGACTTTCTTCGGGAAGGTGTGATGGTTCATTTCATGTGTCGGCTTGACTGGGCCACAGGGTGCCTAGATATTTGGTCACATGTTATTCTGGGTATTTCTGTGAGGGTGTTTTCGGATGAGATTAACATTTAAATTGGTAGACTGAGCAAAGCAGACTGCCCTCCCTAAAGTGGGCGGGCCTCAGCCAACCGGCTAAAGGCCTGAATAGAACAAGTAGCTCCCCCCGACCACGACCACGAGAGGGAATTGTTGCTCCTGCCTGACAGCCTCCAAACTGGGACATTGGATTTTTCCTCCCTTTGAACTAAAACACCAGCTCTTTCTGGGTCTTGTGCCTCCCAGCCTGTGGTCTGGAACTACACCATAGCGCTCCTGCGTCTCCAGTTCAATGACTCTGGAGATCTTGGGACGTGTCAGCCTCCATAATTCTCCATAACTGTATAAGCCAATTCCTTATAAAAATTTCTATATTATATACAATAAAAAATAGACATAAATCTCGTTCCTATTGGTTCTGTTCTTTGGAGAGCCCTGATTAATACAGAAGGGACAAAAAACCACCCAAACATCCCAGAGGGGAGGCACAATTTTACACACATCTGCTCACTAAGGGAGGAATGACTGGTCTTTCTGCCGCTTGAGCACACGTTTCAGAGAAGAAGAGGGTGGAGGAAGAGCCAACTACCTGACCCCAAAAGGCAGAGAAAACACCTGCGAAGGGGTTACTTGGCACAGTAAGAAGTTTCTTTTGGTCACGAACTGTGTCTGGGGTTTTTCAGCAGGGACTTAGCAACTGCAGAGAAGTAAAGAGACTATTTCCATTTGGGGGATGGGGACCGAGAAGACTGGTTGAGAGATGGGCTCAGCTTCCCAGCGCCGGCCCAGCTTGCAGGGTTGCACCCCATTACTGATGAGGGAGGATTTTCAACAGCGTGCACGGCTTCCTGGACAAAGAAACCTGCCAGTAAGCAGGCCTGGCTGCAGGGCAGCTTTCTCCGGGCTGCCTGGTCCCTGTGTCTCTAGCAGGGCTGCAGCCCACTCCGGGCTGGGGAAATGTGGCTATTCACTTCCTCGCTGCTCAAGTGCCTGCATCTTCATTTCAGATTTCAGTTTTAGTCTTGGGTCAGGAGGGACCAGCACTGGGCCCCCAGCATCATAAGAACCGCGAGCAAATGGTGACACAAGGAGATGAGCCCAGGTTGTCTGAGGCAAAGAAGTGAGCTGGGGCCATGGCCAGGGTGCATCTCGGAGAGCAGAGCTGGGAGGTTCCTCAGGGGTACTCTGGTCCAAGGCTCCCGTTTTCAAGGTAGGGACACTGAAGTCCAGGGATGAGAAGACACTTGGCCATGTCACACAAGAAGGTCCAGGAACAGGACTCTGGACTCTGCCTCCAAGACCCAGGCATCTTTCTACTTTATCATACCATTTCTTAAAAGGAAACCTAACCCTGGCCTTCTACCCAACAGACCAAGAGACCTGCCCCTGTGACCTTGAGGGTCAGGGCCCCAGGCCAGGGTGGGGAGAGCAGCTCTAGGGAGCACGGGGTGGACACGGGGCCTGGAGGGGCTGTGCCGCTTTCTGCACCTCTCACTCCCAGCCGCCCATTGGAGCCAGCAGGGCCTGCCTGGAATCATGGAAGGGGAAGAGCCCCCCGGCAATGAACCACCACATTCTAGATCTGTTCCCTTCGCCCCTCATAAATCACTTCCCCTCATTGTGCCTCAGTTTCCCCATTTGCCAAACACATTGTTCTAACTTCCTGCTCTTTAGTGTCACTGATATTTGGACATTCTATAGGTTACAAAATTAAGTGTCCCAGTTTGAGGCAGAGACAGAAATATTAGATTTATGGTCCAGAGGCAAAAACATTATGTGCTACAGTCACCAAGGTGTAGATGTTCTAGAATAAAAGGCCACACAAAGTGCAGATTTTTATTAAAATGGAAAGAGGAGTTGAAGGAAGGCAAGAGAATGTCCCCTTAGGCTAATTTGTCTTCACTTTGAAAATGTTTCCAACTGAAGTTCTGACGAGGTTCATCTCCTCCCCCCAGCCATGAGCCTTTCCTGTCTTCCCAGAATGGAATTCGGGGTGAGAGGCACACGGGGAAAGCGTTCTTCCTCTAGAGGGGTGACTTCCCTCGGCTCCCAGGGCCACTGGCAGGTGCTTGTGAGTGGGAACGCAGAAACAGCCCTGCTAGGAGACTTCAGGCTTCCAGATAGATCAGTTACGAAGGAGCTGGCATAACCAACCACCTCCCACTGAGGTCTGGAGCAGACGTTATTCTCAACCACACTATTATTTTTCAAAAGGAACTAGGTAGTAGTATGTGGTTTTGTTTATTTTGTTTTGTAAGAAAAGATGCTATTGTCTTGCTAACTGCAAACTTCTACCTGAGAAAAGCACTGCCCTGCCCCCGCCCCCCAGGGAGGGCAGGAGTCCATCTGAATGTTGGGCCACTGGGCTCAGCTCAGCAGGGCATTTGCTCCTGTCCTGCTTCTTCTACCATCTCCCCAGCCCAGCCCCTTCAGTCCTGTCACCTGTGCTGGGCTGGGTAACTCTCACTCCCCTCCAGGGTGTGGTGGGACATCCTCAGGAAGCCTATCTTCACCCGTGAGGTTGGGTTGGATGCCTGTATCAGAGGTTGAGGCTCCATCCAAATCCCCTTGGATCCCCTTACTGTTTCTCTGTACCCCTCCCTGGCTTCCTGATTTCCTTCCGGTTTCCCCCTTGGCAATGCTTTTGCTTCCTGCAGCCTACACCTGTGACCCTTCTTCAGAAGACCTGCCTGATTCTAGGATTTATCGTAATGAGCTGTAATTCCCTATTTGTTAGTCGGCCTCTCCACTGGACTGGGAGCTCTCTGAGGGCAGGGACTCTGTTTTGCTCACTGCAGTGTCTCAGGACCTGCCAAGGGACTCAGTGGGAACTTGTGAATGAATGAATGAGCCATTAACTCCAACCATCAGAATCAATCCCCATAGAAGGCTGAATCCAGGAAAATATCTGGGCACCTCCAGGGAAGCATAGGTCTTAAATAGAAATTTAACTGCATGCTTCCCTGAAACTGGAGTGAGAGGGTCAGGGGACCCCAGCAGTTGTGCTTTGGACCAGAATAACCATTTATTTCTTGTGACCTTCTTGTGAGTCTCTACTCACTAGCAAACCCTCTGCCGTTGGTGTCAATCCCACTTTCCCACAATCTGGCCTTACTCCTACAAATGGGCATGCACGTTACATCTGTCTGTCTTCTGCAGCTTCTTTATGCTGACCTCCACCACAGGGTCTCTGTTCATCTCTTAGCATTGAGCTCATTGTTGGAGACTGTCCTGCCCTGGAATTCCCCCCTCAGCCCTGTGTCCCCACATCAAACCTGCTAACTGTTGTCCCCAGATGGCCCCAGTTTCCAAGTAGTCCCCAGTGGCTGTCTTTTCCAGATGGCACAACCTAGGGCATTAGACTCTACCACACCCCCCAGCCCACTCCTCTGTCCCCACCCAGTGCCACCGTGGTGTGGAATGTGGTTGTGACAGAGAAGCTTGGTCTGTTACCACGGCATAGTCTCCGGCACGTCCAGGCAGGCCCAGGCAGGTTGCCAGGGGTTTTGTTGACATGAAGGACAGCCCATAGCTTTCCCATAAGAAACCACAATGAGGGCTTGGAATTCACAGTTGGCCCAGATGGGGACGTGGGCAGATCGGAGGGCCTTACGTTCTTAGTCATCTGGGACTTGGGGACATGGTTGGCCATGGGCTGAGTTATCCTGAGGGAGGATCCCAGGGCCCACTTGTCCACTCTATTCAGGGGTGAGGGTGAGGCACAGGAAGAACTAGTCATACAAAAGGAATGAAAGAGCTTGAAGAAAGAGGCCGGCTGCAGGAAGGGGCCCAGGGCACAGGGAGAGGCCCCTCAACGCAGGTCTGGAAGGGGAGACAGCCATTGAGAAGGGTTATTTAGGAGCAGAGAAAAGGCACCTAAACCTCTTGGACTGAAAAAAAAGTGCTTGAAAATGAACTTTGTCACCTTAGGGTCCTTTCCCTTTGCTCATGTGGCAAATGCCATCCTTTCATCAAACCTGCTCAGGCAAGTTACGAGCACCTGGGGAGCTGGGCTGTGCAGGGAACCACGGTGCCCTCGGCTGGGCAGTCAGACAGACGGCAGAGGAGGCGTTAATGATTTACAGCCGGGCGGCCTGGGGATTCCTGCAGGCCACAGGCACAGGGACCCACAGAAGGAGCTGCAGAGGTGAAAGGCTCCGTGCAGCAGGGTCCCCAGGGGACAGTCTCAGCTGTTGCATGTTTAGTTTCAGGTTTTCTCTTTCTCTCTACCACACGGCCCTGTCCAGAGCCTCATCCTCCCACAGCCATATAGTTGCCAGAGACTCCAAACAAATCTCCTCGCCTCCTTTTCCTTCAGCACACGGGTGTTTAGTGTCTTCTTTGCTCCTGGCACTAGGGAAACAACAGTGAACAAAGCAAAGTCTCTGCCCTCACGGAGCATCCATTCTAGAGTGAGGACAGACACAACACACAGCATGTCAGAGAGTGGTAAGTTCATGGAGAAAAATTAAGCAGAGAAAGAGAAAAAGGGTACTGGTGATAATGGGCTGGGGAGGGGCTGCAATTTTAAAGACAGAGGTCATGGAAGGCCTTATGTTTGATATCTTTATTAAACTCCTTCTCTGTGCTGGATAACCTTCTCCCCGCTGGGTATACATTGGGTATAAATGACAAATAAAGCTATGTGTTTCCTGCCCTTGCAAGGCTTACAGGCTAGCTCCTTTTTGCACTCCTTAAACCTCAACATGGCTACCCAGGTGATACTCCTTCAACACAGGGACAATCACGTCACTACCCTGCTTAAAACCTACTGATGATGTTTCAGTGCCTTGAGGATCACATTCTGACTCCTTAGCAGGTTTAAGCCCTTCGAATCCCTGTCCTGCCTATGCTCAGGGCTGGTGTGTAGCCACCACCTTCCCCCCTCTGCCTAGGGAGCCTGGAGTCTTGGTTCATGCCCGTAATCATTAACAGTGTGCCACTGTGCTCTCAAAAGTGTCCCCAATTGGACAATAAATTATAGTCTCACTATTTGTTAACATACACCTAGTGCTTCAGAGATACAAAATACCCACCGTCATTCCAAAACACTTTCTACTTTCCAGCTTCTACACTTTGCTCTTGTTCTTCCTTTGGTCTGGGTTACCCTCTCCTGCCTTACTTGTCTAATGAAATTCTCCTTTTCCTTAAAAACCAGCTCAGATATTACCTTCTGTCTGTTCTCTGGGCTGTCTCCTTACCCTCTGCCCTCTGCTAACAGCATGTCCAGCTCCTCCTCTGTGTTCCTAGAGCAGTCAGCCCTTGCTTTCCCAGTGCGCTACACACTTCTGTCTTGGGTCCTGTCCACCTCTGCGCTGGGGGGAGGGGTTGTACTGTGTTCAGCCCTGTGTCCCCAGGACCTTGCTTGGTGTCTGAACCAGAGCAGGTACGAAGTGTTGACTGGGATGCAGTCAATGCAGTTGTGCTCCCACTGCAAATCTAATGGCTAAAGCCTTCAATGCTTTCAAGGAAATTGCTAGAACTTGAAGACTGGGTCCACTGTGCCTTCGTTTTTTGTTTTTGTTTTTGTTTTTTATCAATCTATTACATAATTTCTTAAGCATAGCATGAAGTTGGTGCCCCAACCATGGGTCCCTTATTGATCTGCACCTTAATTTTCCAGTTCACAATTGCTTGCTCACCTGTACTACATAATGGCCCACCCCTTCAGGTCCCCTGCCTCCTGGGGAGGTACACTGTGACTCAGAGCCTTATCTCTGAGTCCTTTTTTTTTTTTTTTTTTTTGAGACAGAATCTCGCTGTGTCACCTGGGATGGAGTGCTGTGGCATCAGCCTAGCTCACAGCAACCTCAAACTCCTCGGCTCAAGCAATCCTCCTGCCTCAGCCTCCCAAGTAGCTGGGACTACAGACCTGCGCCATCAGGCTTGGCTGAATTTTTGTTTCTGTTTTTAGTTGCCTGGCTAATTTTTTCTATTTTTAGTAGAGACGGGGTCTCACTTTTGCTGGTCTCGAACTCCTGACCTCAAGCGATCCTCCAGCCTTGGCCTCCCAGAAATCTATGAGTCTTGATCAGAGGAGCAAAGGATGTTCTCAGCCCATGAGGACTGGAATAGAAGGAAAATGAGGTGTTGAGTCTGAGTGGTGGCAAGGTAACAAAGTGACTCTTACCCAAAGCTGACATGAGAGGTTCCTAAAAGGAAAAACACCCAAGGGGAACGTCTTGGTATCAGTAGAATTTTTTTTTAGGCAGTTGGAAAAGACAAAAGTGACTCTGTATTTATCAGTGCTGATCAAAGGAGGACTATGGAGGAGGTTTAACCAATGGCCTTAAAGAAAGGAGGCCAAGGATTAGGAGAGGGCCCTGAGACCATGGCATGAGCACAGACCGTGGTATTTAAATCCCAGCTTGCCATTCAAGTGTTCATTCACTCATTCATACTCAGCCATAGTCACACAGCAAATACAGAGTGCTGCCTTGGGCCAGGCACTGTGCTATGTGTTCAAAATATTATACAATTGGTGAGAAACACACAAGGCCCAGCCCAGTGAGAAAGTCAGAACATTATCAGTTGTTCATTAAAAGCATCGCAAGCGCTACAAAGGAAGCAGACACGGGATTCCAGGGCCTGCCTGAGGAAGTGACGGTATGCTGTGAGCTTCAGAATCAAAGGGGTTGACTGAGGCTGGGGTGGGGTGGTGGGGGAGGTGGGCCTGCTGGCGGCTCCCCAGGTGGACGTAATAGTTTGCGGGAGGTCCGGTGCCAGCCAGGAGCATGGCACACAGCACAGGGGGATTGGAGCCCAGCGAGCAGGGAGAAGAAGGCAGGATGAGATGAGGCTGAAGACAGGGGCGGGCCAGATCATGCAGGGCTGTGTTGGCTGTAGGGGACCTGGTCTTTTTTTTCTTTTCTTTTCTTTCTTTTTTTTTTTTTTTTTTTTTTGAGACAGAGTCTTGCTTTGTTGCCCAGGCTAGAGTGGTGAGTGCCGTGGCATCAGCCTAGCTCACAGCAACCTCAAACTCCTGGGCTTAAGCGATCCTACTGCCTCAGCCTCCCAAGTAGCTGGGACTACAGGCATGCACCACCATGCCCGGCTAATTTTTTCTATATATATTTTAGTTGGCCAGATAATTTCTTTCTATTTTTAATAGAGATGGGGTCTTGCTCTTGCTTAGGCTGGTCTTGAACTCCTGACCTTGAGCGATCCACCCGCCTCAGCCTCCCAGAGTGCTAGGATTACAGGCGTGAGCCACCTCGCCCAGCCGGGGACCTGGTCTTTGTGCCGAAGCACGGGACAACGGGGAGGCTTTTTAGCAGTGAAGGTGAGAGTGAAGAAGAGTATGTATGTGTCACCTGAACAGATATGTACTTTGAAAACTTCGTCCTGGCTGTAGAGTGAAAATATTTTGCAATGGAGAGATCACTCAGAAGCTATTACAAGCTTGGACTAGGGAGGGGGCCGTGGACTTGGGATAACCTGTCTCAGTAGTGCACTCCTATAATGGGGATCACAAGACTTAAAGTAATCAAACAGGCAAAGTGCCTGATTCACAGTAAATGCTCACTATATATGAGGTTTCCTACCCTCTTGACTTGGGCAGAGAGCTGCCGCTCGCCCAAGGTTCCTGTGCCTGTTAGGCTCTGCTTTCTGAGACGGTTTTTGTTTTAGTCACAAAAGCAACCCTGTGTTTGTCCAGGGAAGTGGGGACAGGAAGCAGCCTGAGACACATTGTAGAGATGTTCCTTTCCAAAATATTTTTGAGGTGGAAAAAGACAAGACAAACTATATAGATCCTGGGAGTGTCACAAATACACCCTCACACACCCACATGCCCACCCTTCCCCCCACACACCAGCGTGAGGTTCCTTAGGTAAAAAATGACATTGGTCTGTGCTCACGATAGGGAGGGCCAGTGCCCCTAACTAAGAAGGCTCTGGACGCGTGGGAGTGCTGTCATATCTGAGGCTTCCTTGGGAAACTCTTCCTTTCTCTTGCAGCCAACAGGGTAATGAAAATTGCATAGAACTGTGATCCGGTAACCCAGATAAAGGCCTCTTGTGTTCATCCCAGTGAGTGCCTATTGGGTGTCGTGCTGTTCCAAGGGAAACGAAGAGTGGCCACCCTCCAACTCAACAGGGAGGGAGAGAAAGCCTCCCTCTATTTCATGTGGTGAGCTGGAACAAACGCTTCCCCACTGCTCAGTTTACAAAGTGCACAACTAAGAGAGACCCGCACATTTGCATTCATCAGATGGTGGTCTTAAAAGCACAGTCAGAAATGCTTCTGGCTAAGGGGACCATGCGATTCTATTATTTTCACCTCTCAAACAAACAACCCACAGACAAAGGAGAGTCCACCTTGACACACTGAAAGCAAACCACTCACTCCTGAACACAAATCTGAGCAAGAACATTTTGCAAAACTTACTGTAACATTAATGATTGCTGCCCTAAAAACCTGTAACCACAAAAGAAGGTCACACTTCCTTTTAGTACCCAAATCATGATGGCATTAACCCAAGCAGCTTGATTGTTGATGAACAGCTCCCTTCAAAGTGTCCCTTGGTTATTTCAGAGCGCTCTCAGAGGGGTGCCCCGGTGCAGGCTCTCAGCTGCGGGCACCATGCAGCAGGGCTCCCTTCCTCCTCTCCTGGTCGGCTGTCCGTCACCCCAAAGCTTCCTTTCTGCTCCTGCCTGTCATGAGGGTGCCAGTGACTCCACCGAGGGGGCTCTTGCTTGGAGTGGCCAGTGAATGACAGTCATGCCCTACATAAAGATGTTTTGGTTAACGACTGACCGTGTATGTAACGATAGTCCCCTAATATTGCAGTGGAGCTGAAAAATTCCTATTGACTAGTTACATTGTAGCCATCATAATGTCCTAGTGCGAGGCATTATGATTCGAGTGTTTGTGGTGGTGCTGGTGTAAACAAACCTACTGTGCCAGTCACATAAAAGCATAGCACGTGCAATTATGTATAGAGATAATACTTGAAAATGATAATGAACAACTATATTACCAGTTTATGTTTTTACTATACTCTCTCTATATGTATATATCTTATGTGTATATCTTCTACTTATGAAAAAAAATTTAACTGTAAAACAGCCTCAGGAAGATTCTCAGGAGGTATTCCAGAAGAAGGCATTGTTACCGCAGGAGATGACAGCTCCATGCCTGTCATTGCCCCTGAAGACCTGCCAGCGAGGTAAGATGTGGAGGTGGAAGACAGTGATATTGATGATCCTGACCCTGTGTAGGCCTAGGCCAGTGTTGGTGTCTTAATTTTTAACAGAAATGTTTAAAAAGTAAAATTAAAAATGTTTAAGTGGAAAAAAGTTTAAAGAATAGGAATATAAAAAAAGAAAATATTTTTGTACAGGATACAATGTGTTTGTGTTTTACCCTAAGTTATTACAAAAGAGTCAAAAAGTTAAAAACATTAAAAAGTGAATATTTTTCATTTTGTCTATTTTTTATTTTATTGTATGTCTTGCTATGTTTCCCAGGTTGGTCTTGAACTCCTGGTCTCAAGAGATCCTTCTTGCCTAAGACTCCCAAGTGTCTGGAATTACAGGCATGAGCCACTGCTTCTGATAGAAAGTTTTTATCATAAAAAAGTTACAGTAAGCTGGATTAATTTAGCTTGCGATTAAAACTTTTTAAAAATAAATTTAGTGTAGCCTGTGTACAATACTTATAAAGTCTACAGCAGTGTACAATAGTGTCCTGAGGCTTCACATACCTATTCACTCACCACTCACTCACCGACTCACCCAGAACAACTCTGTCCTACCAGCTCCATTGATGGCAAGTGCCCTGTGCAGGTGAACCATTTTTTACCTCTCTCTCTCTCTTTCTCTCTCTCTGTTTTTTTTTTTTTTTAAGAGACAAGATCTCGTTCTGTTGCCCAAGCTATAGTACAGTGGCATGATCATAGCTCACTGCAGCCTCGATCTCCTGAGCTCAAGGGATCCTCCTGCCTCAGCCGCCCGGAATACTAGGATTACAGGCAGAAATCACTGCACCCAGTCCATTTTTTATCTTTTATGCCATCGTTTTACTGTGCCTTATTCTATGTTCAGATATGTGATGTACACAAATACTTACCGCTGTGTTACAGTTGCCCAGAGTGTTGAGGACAGTAACATGCAGTACGGGTTTATAGCCTAGGAGCAATAGGCTAGACCATGTAGCCAAGGTGTGTAGTTGGCTATACCATCCAGGTGGGTGTAAGTACGCTCAGTGATGTTCACACCACGATGAAATTGCCTAAGGCATTTCTCGGACCCTATGCCCGTCACTAAGCGTCCCATGACTGTACTGAAGGCTTCTGAGCAGAAGAGCAGCATGATCTGCCTCGTCTTTTAACAAGATCCCGTGGTTGCTGTGCTGAGAACAAACTGCAGGGGGTGAGAATGGCAGCAGGGAGACCTGTTAGAGTTATTGATAGGCAGGTGAGAGATCACAGCGCTTGGACTAGGGTGGTGGCCATGGAGATGGTGACTTGTGGTCAGACATGTGGTTGGATTCTGGATCCTGGTAGAACCAGTGGGATAGCCTGGTTGGAACGTAGGAGGAAAGAAACAAAAGGTCAAGGATGAGTCTGAGATTCTCGGGCTGAGAATCAGTATGGGTGCAGCTGCCATCAACTGCCTAGAAAATTGGCTTTGTCCATTTGTTTGCCTGACTGAGCCCGACAATTGTCACTTTCTAGTTCCCAACCCTGGAAACCATGAGAGCTGTTTCCCCACCTGGTTCACCGATCATATTTACTTCTGGCAAACAGACGACCATCACTTGGCAGGCCAATAAGGTAGCTTTGACAGATTTTCTTTCCTCCAGTGTCAGCAGGAAAGCATAACAGATTTTTTTTAAATTAGCAATTTTACAGGCAAAATTTCTGATCATAATCTCATAACATTAAAAATAAATTATGAAAAAGTGAAGGAAAAGCTTCACTATTTAAGTAGCGTGCACTTAGGTAATCTTTGGCTCAAGGAGGAAATCAAAAGGGAAATCTTTATTGCTAACAGGCAATAAAAAGAAGAAACATAAAACTGAAAATTAATGACCCGGCAGAGGCTGTTTTCAGAGGAAAATTTATGGCCCGTAATGCCCTTACTGTAAGAGAAGAAAAAATAAAAAGTAAGAGAACTAAGTACTTGTCTTAAGGAATGAATGAAATAACAACAAAATAAACCAAATGAAGCTAGGGAGAGGAGATTTATAAAAAATAAAAGCTAAAATTAGTTAAATATGAGTTCATTATAATTTAGGGTGTTGATTTATTGAAATTAATTAGATGTAACATTTATTTAAAAGCTTTAAATAAACTTAAATGCTGCTTTCTTGAAATAGTTTCAAAAACCTGAAAAAGTAACAACAGAGAGAAAACAAAAAAGGAGACTCAAGTCTGTGGCAATAAATTCAAGAATTTAAAGGAAAAAGATGACTTCCTGGCAGAGTATATATTATTAACACTGACCTGAGAGGAAGAGGAAAACTTGAATAGACCAATTAGCATGACTTTGAAAGGTGACTTAAGATGTACACTTGAAGAAGGTCCCAGGATCAGAGGGGTTCACAGTTAGTAAGAGAGGTTTCCATTTTCCTTTCTCATAACCCTGGTGATACGACTTGGTAGTACTGTAAATGATAGTTATATAGTTATAATATCTGCATTCTATTTATTGGTTTTCTACTTTAAAAATCAACTGATAGACCAAGCAAACTTAATTATAATTGTACTACAGTATACAAATGTTATGAATTTCTTGAGATATTAAAATATGGTTAGCTGGCAAAAATAGGGAGGCTGTAAGGGAGAAGTAGATGGCAGTGTAAGTGCATTTAGTAGAGAATGAGTGTATCAATTTGCATAAATTTGATAAAGCAAGACACAGAGGTTTAAATATATTATTTAATGATAATCATCATCAGAAGAATAATGAAGACTATCTCTTATAAAGATCAAGAAAGGAGAGAGGGAATGGAAAATGGAAGTGGGAAATGGAAGAAGTGTGCTAATTTCACCATATTTCACATTGCGGAGTCAATAGATACTGTCCAAGATGGATAAAGCATGAAATAAAGATGTGAGTATGGTAGTTAAAGCTATGATGGTAACCACCAGAAGAACTCACAATGGAAACAAAGTAGTCACTTCTGGGGAGTGGGACTGGATGTAAGGAAATAAGGACTTTTATTTTGTACCCCTATGTTCTGTTTGTACTTTTGAAATCAATTCTTGACCAGGCACAGTGACTCATGCCTGTATTCCCAGCACTTTGGGAGACCGAGACCAGCCTGGGCAACATAGGAAGATGCCGTCTTTACAAAAAATTAAAAAAATAAACAAATTAGCTGGGCATGGTGAAGCATGCCTATAGTCCTAGCTACTCAGGAGGCTAAGGCAAGAGGATAGCCGAAGCCTGGAAGTTCAAGATTGCAATGGAGCTCTGATGATGCCACTGCACTCTAGCCTGGGCAAAATAGCAAGATCCTGTCTCTAACATACATACTTACATATATACATAATTAAATAAAATCAGTGCTTATAAATATCAATACACACACAAACACACACGAGTATATATATTGCTCAATATAGTGAGAGAAAGAACATAAAAGAACCAACACGATGGGGAACTCTTTGGAGGAGGGGGAGAGAAAGAAAATCCCCTGGCTACAGTGTGGCCAAGGAGGAAATCGTGGGAAGACGTCTGAATAGGTTTCGTTGTCTGTGGTGGGGTGTGCCACTTGAGTCATCCTTCCCCACTCCCACACGGTCTTCATTGCTCCATGGAGGATCAGAGGTCCTTCAGAGCTATTGAATCTGGCACCCAAGTGGGATCAGGATGGGCACTGATGGCACATGTGGGTTCTGGAGCTGTAGGACAGGTAGACAGCCAGCACCCTGGTTATACAAAGGCGGATCCAACACTGTTTCTTCACAGTCTGTAGGAGGAGCCAGATGTGGAAACAGACCTTTGCTTGGAGCTGTATGCAGGTGGAAACAAACTGTCAGGTGAGCATGGAAAAGAAAACTGCTGGAAGAGTCAGGGAGGTCACTGTGGAGAGGGTGACCTCTGAGCTGCACGATGAAGTGGGTGCTTGCCAAGAGAAAGGAGGAAGGGCCTTCCTGGCAGAGAAAGAGGAGAGGGACTGGATAGAACAAGGCTTGCTCATGAGGTGGTGGGTGGTTGTGTGGCTGGATCAGAGGCTGTGTGGGACGGGGAGATTGGCAGGAAGTAAAGCTGGAAAAAGGCTGGGGCGGATCTCAAAGAGGCTTGTATACAAGCAAAGAGCTTGGGCATTACTTCATGGGTGCTTAAGCATCAACAAAGGCTTACAGCAGGGAAATTCATGATCAATTTTGTGTTTTAGAAAGACTGCTCTGGCTGGAGTCTGGGAGATCAGTTAAGATTGTGATCACTAGGTAAGAAACAATGAGAAAACCAAGTCTGTGACAAGGGAGTTGTGAATCTCCCTAGTACAGTCATTGGTTGCTTAACAATAGGGATACATTCTGAGAAATTCATCCTTAGGCGATTTTTGTTATGTGAACTTCATAGAGTGTAGCTACTTGGGAGGCTGAAGCAGGAGGATCATTTGAGCTCAGGAGTTCAAGGTTAGTGAGCTACGATAGTGCCATGGTACGCCAGCCTGGGCAACAGAGGGAGACCCTATGTCTAGAAAATAAAATAACATCACTAAAAAGATAAAATGCGGTGTACCTGTACAGGGCGCTTACCATGGATGGAGTTTGAAGGACTGGAAGAAGCTCTGAGTGAGTCAGTGAGTGAGTGGTGAGTGAATGTGAAGGCCAAGGACATTATTGTACACTACTATTGTAGACCTTATAAACACTGTACACTTAGGCCACACTAAATTTATTAAAACATTTTTTCTTTCTTTAATAATAAATTAACCTGGCCGGGCACGGTGGCTCACACCTGTATTCCTAGCACTCTGGGAGGCCGAGGCGGGTGGATTGCTTGAGATCAGGAGTTCGGGACCAGTCTGAGCAAGAGCGAGACCCCGTCTCTACTAAAAATAGAAAGAAATTATCTGGCCAACTAAAATATATATAGAAAAAATTAGCCGGGCATGGTGGCGCATGCTTGTAGTCCCAGCTACTCTGGAGGCTGAGGCAGTAGTATTGCTTAAGCCCAGGAGTTTGAGGTTGCTATGAGCTAGGCAGACGCCATGGCACTCACTCTAGCCCGGGCAACAAAGCAAGACTCTGTCTCAAAAAAATAAAATAAAATAAAAATAATAATAAATTAACCTTAGATTACTGTAACTTTTTACTTTATAAAGTTTTTAATTTTGTAAACTTTCTGACTCTTGTAATAACACTTAGCTTAAAACACAAACACATTGTACCCCTGTGCAGAAATATTTTCTTTTGCATGTTCTTATTCTATAAGCTTTTTTCTATGAAAAACATTTTTTTGCTTATTAAACTTTTTGTCAAAAACTAAGACACAAACACAAACACTGGCCTAGGCCTACCCAGGGTCAGGTTCATCAGTATCACTGTCTTCCACCTCCACATGTTATTCACTGGCAGGTCTGCAGGGACAATAACAGGCATGGAGCTGTCATTTCCTATGATAACAATGCCTTCTTCTGGAATACCTCCTGAGAACCTTCCTGAGGCTGTTTTACAGTTAAGTAAAAAATTTTTTTAATAAGTAAAAGTACACTTGAAAATAATGATATAAAGTATGGTATAGTAAAAACACAAAACGGTCATATAGTTGTTTATTATCATTTTCAAGTATTATTTCTATACATAATTGCATGTGCTATGCTTTTATGTGACTGGCACAGTAGGTTTGTTTACACCAGCACCACCACAAACGCATGAGTAATGCCTCGCTCTACAGATGTGATGATAGCTACAATGTCACTAGTCAATAGGAATTTTTCAGCTCCACTGTAATATTAGGGGACTACCATTGCATACATGGTCAGTCATTAACCAAAACATCTTTATGTAGGGCATGACTGTCATTCACTGGCCGCTCCAAGCAAGAGCCCCCTTGGTGGAGTCACTGGCACCCTCATGACAGGCAGGAGCAGAAGGGAAGCTTTGGGGTGACGGGCAGCCGACCAGGAGAGGAGGAAGGGAGGAGCCCTGCTGCATGGTGCCCGCAGCTGAGAGCCTGCACCGGGGCACCCCTCTGAGAGCACTCTGAAATAACCAAGGGACACTTTGAAGGAAGCTGTTCATCAACAATCAAGCTGCTTGGGTTAATGCCATCATGATTTGGGTACTAAAAGGAAGTGTGACCTTCTTTTGTGGTTACAGGTTTTTAGGGCAGCAATCATTAATGTTACAGTAAGTTTTGCAAAATGTTCTTGCTCAGATTTGTGTTCAGGAGTGAGTGGTTTGCTTTCAGTGTGTCAAGGTGGGCTCTCCTTTGTCTGTGGGTTGTTTGTTTGAGAGGTGAAAATAATAGAATCGCATGGTCCCCTTAGCCAGAAGCATTTCTGACTGTGCTTTTAAGACCACCATCTGATGAATGCAAATGTGCGGGTCTCTCTTAGTTGTGCACTTTGTAAACTGAGCAGTGGGGAAGCATTTGTTCCAGCTGACCATATGAAATAGAGGGAGGCTTTCTCTCCCTCCCTGTTGAGTTGGAGGGTGGCCACTCTTCGTTTCCCTTGGAACAGCACAGCACCCAATATCACACAAACATTGTTAAATGATATATGACTGTACTTGCCAGGCTGGCATGATTGGTCACACAGGGAAACACAGGGAAGCTGTACTTACCATTGAGTCCACTTAGCCCAGTGCGACCTGGAGAGACTTAGCCAATGGTCAAGCGCAATGTCTCTGGGTGCAGCAATCCCCAGATATGGTTTAGGAAAATGGTGGACATCAGTAATTCAGGAAGTAATGGCTATTCCAGCATTTGGGACACCAGAGTGGAGAATCTAGAATGTAAATTTTAGAAATCCAGGCAGGCAGATCTTTAAGCAAGAGTAGGGCTTCCACATGCAGCTAAAGCCCTTGGGTGGCCTGCTTTGCCCCCTTCTCTCTAAGCCAATACCCGACTCAGAGTTGGGACCAGATGGAGTCACATGGCTGCCTCAGTCAAGTTTAATTTGCTTTAGCATTTATTCTACATACAATTAATACGGTTGGGAAGAGAGAAAACCTATTTCCAATAAAAATACAATATACAACATATGAAAAATGTTCCTCTTTATTTTCAAAACAAAGCATTGTTACTTATTAAACAAACAATGTTTCATTTAAATTTCTTTTTGTTTCTTTGATTTTATTCTCATTCCTAATTGGATAGCATTGGCTGACTAGTCAGGGATTGAGGTAATTTATGATAATATAGTTATGCAAGTTCTTACTCAACCTCCTCCTGCCTCTGGGTTTTGAATAAACTGCTTTGGAATCTCGTCTTCATGATTTACTAGCTGTACAACAAGGGATGTTAGTTAACTGCCTAAGGCTCATTTTTCTAATCAAGAAGGCAGCAGTGTTATTATCTACCTGTCAGGGTTGCTGTAAGAATTAACCAAGTTTATTGGATGAAAGTTCAGGGCATAATAACTACTCAATAAATGCTGGCTGCTCTCCCTTCCCAGTAATGTAGTGTAAGGGGACTTCAAAAAGTTTCTGGAAAAATGGAATTAGAAGATAAAAATAAAAAATATTAAATTTTATTTCTCAACATAAGCTCCATGAAGTGCAAGGCACTTTTGTAAGTGATCATACCAACCATTTAGTCCATCCTTACAGAACTGAGGGTCTTGGGAATTTGACCATGTCAATACAGTCTTTTTCACATTTTTAAACCATGGAAATGGTTTCCCTTTAAAGATTTTTTAAGATTAGGAAACCAAAAAATGTCAGAAGGAGCAAAATCAGGACTGTAAGGTGGATGCTTAATGATTTCCCATCAAAACTCTCAAAAAATTGCCCTTGTTTGATGAGAGGAATGAGTGGGAGCACTGTCATGGTGGAGAAGGACACTCTGGTGAAGTTTTCCTGGGTGTTTTTCTGCTACAGCTTTGGTTAACTTTCTCAACACACTCTCAGAATAAGCAGATATTATTATTCTTTGGCCCTCCCAAAAGTCAACAGCAAAATGCCTTCTGTATCCCCCAAAACAGTTGCCATGACCTTTGCTCTTGACTGATCTGCTTTTGCTTTGACTGGACCACTCCCACCTTTCAGTAGCCACTGCTTTGATTGTGCCGTGTCTTCAGGATTGTACTGGCGAAACCATGTTTCATCTCCTGTTACAATTCTTAGAAGAAATACTTCAGGATCTTGATGCCATTTGTTTAAAGTTTCCATTGAAAGTTCTGTTCTTGACTGCAGCTGATCTGGGAGCAATAGTTTTGGCACCCATTGAATGGAAAATTTGGTCAACTTTAATTTTTCAGTCAGAATCGTGTGAATAGAATCAATTGAGATGTCTATGGTGTTGGCTATTGTTTGTGCTGTTACTTGTTCATCCTCCTCAATTAGGGCACAAACAAGATGAATTTTTTCCTTGAACATTTATGTGGATGGTCTATCACTGAAGGCTTTATCTTCAACGTCATCTTGCCCCTTCTTAAAATGAATTATCCATTTGTAAACTGCTGATTTCTTTGGGGCATTGTGCCCACAAACTTTCTTTAAAGCATCAATGATTTCACCATTCTTCCACCCAAGCTTCATCATAAATTTGATGTTTGTTCTTGCTTCAATTTTAGCAGAATTCATGTTGCTCTGATAGGGGCTCATTTCAAACTGATGTGTGACCCTTTTTAGTGCCTCAAGTTAGAGCATAGTCATACATGTTATAATAAGTTAATACAAGTTTATTTTGGTTCAAAAAATTTGAACTTCATGCATAGTTTTTTCATAATACACATTTTTCATAAACTTTTTGAACATCCCTCATATGTAGATAAAGGATCATGGTCAATTGGATCTAGCCAGTGAGAAAACATCCCTCATCCTTGTCCTCAGGAAAACTAGGAGAAGATAGGGAAAAGTCATTGGGGAGTAATTCAGGCCGCACATATTCAAAGTGTACCTTAAATAAGGCTTGACACATGTATACACATGTGAAGCTACCACTATAATCAAGATAGTGAATACATCTATCATCCCCAAAGTTTTCTTGTGCCCTTTTGTAACTGCTCCTTCCTGCCCTTCTCTGCCATCCTCACCCTCCTGTTCCCAGACAATCACTAGTATGCTTTCTTTAACTATTCAGGTTGTTTTCTTCTTATTAAGTTTATTTATTTAGGTTTTTGAGACAGGGTCTAACTCTGTTGCCCTGGCTAGAGTGCAGGAGCATCATCATAGCTCACTGCAACTTGAAACTCTTGGGCTCAAGTGATCCTCCTGCCTCAGCCTCCTGAGTAGCTGGGACTGCAGGCATGTGCCACCACATCTGGCTAATTTTTTTCTATTTTTGGTAAAGACGGGGTCTCCCTCTTATTCAGGCTGGTCTCACACTCACGACCTCAAGCGATCCTCCAGTCTCAGCCTCCTGAGTAGCTGGGACTACAGGTGTATGCCACTATGCCCAGCTGGTTATTAGGTTTTGAGAGTTCTTTTTAATGTATTCTAGAAAGAAGTCCTTTATCAGCTATATAATTCACAAATATTTCCTTCTAGCATGTGGCTTCAGTTTGATTTTATCTGATGTTTTTTCATAGTCAAACTGAAGTTGTGGTATTTGGGTGGGAATACCAAGGTGGCACATTGCCCTTCTCATGCCATCATATCACAGAGTACATGATATCAATATGAGTTATCCCTAGTGATGTTAACCTTTGTCTTAGTCCATTCAGGCTGGACTGGGTGGCTTATAAGCAACAGAAATTTATATCTCATAGTTCTAGAGGCTGGGAAGTCCAAGATCAAGGTGCTGGTATATTTAGTGTCTGATGAGGGCTTGTTAACTTTCTCAACACACTCTAAGAATAAGCAGATACTATCATTCTTTGGCCCTCCTGGCTCATAGATGGTTCCTTTTAGACATGTCCTCACATGGTGGAAGGGACTAGCTAGCTCTTTGGGGTCTCTTTTACAATGGCACTAATCCAAATCATGAGGGCTCTACTCTCCCAATACCATCACCTAGGAGGTTAGGATTTCAACACTTGAACTTTGAGGGGACACAAACGTTCAGATCACAGCAACCTTCACCACTTGGTTAAGGTGGTATCTACCAGATCTCCCCTCTGTAAAGTTACTTTTTACTTCCTTTCTATAGTCCATTGTTTGGAAGTTCTTTGAGTAGCCCATATTCAAGGGAAGAAAAATTAAGTTCTACCTCCTGGAAGGGGGAATATTTATATATATCATTTGGATTCTTCTATAAGAAATTTTATCCCTCTCCCCTATTATTTATTTATTCATTCATTTATTTACATCAGTATGAACCTATAGATATTTGTTCAATTCTTTAGTTTTTAATCCAATATTATTTTTATTTATTTTATTGCTCAAATCTCAAATTATTCCAGTTTTGGCCATTGGGATCTCTTTCAGGTTGGATCCTCACTTCTTTTGATATGCTTCCATCCTTCTTTGGTTTTGTCTTTTTTCTCTTTCTTTCTTTCTTCTTCTTCTTCTTCTTTTTTTTTTTTTTTGTACTTCCTTATTTTCTGACACTATAAGATGCTGCTCCAAGCTCGTCTTATGTTTTCTATGTCCTAGCGCTAGAGTTAGCTATTTTTTCACAGATCCTTGTTGTTTCCTTGTTTTGGAGAACAGTATTTAGAAACTAAGATCTGGACAATGGGTGTGCTTTTTGCTAATGGGTGTCACTGCTTCGAGGCATGAGGGGTATTTCTTTATTTCCTTTGGAAGGTGCTATGTATTTCAGAGGGAGATTGAGCAACTTACAACTAGCCAATCACATAAGAGAGTACTAACTTTCAATTAGTCAGGCATGTAAGAGAGTGCTACTGAAAGTGTGATCCACAAACCATCAGCATGCAAATCTCAAGCTTCACCCAGACCTCTTGAATTGGAAGCTGGGTGTTGGACAGAAGATTATGTGTTTTGATAAGTAATAAGCAGGTGACTCTTTTGCACATTACAATTTGAGACCCACTGATGCAGGAAGTACTTTGTAGAAATCTGAGTTAACTGTTATTGTATTTTGTACTTATTCCAGTACCTCCTATAGGCAGTGCTCTTGACAATTGCCAAACCTCCTGGCTTCTTAATCCAGCTATCATTTCAGTCCTTGGAGTCTTATTGTTCTGATGGGGACACATAAAACAAGGAAGAACACACAGAACAGACAGAGGAAGCAAAAACAAGAACAGTAGAGCCAATCCTCAACAAAATACTAGAAACCAAATCTAGCACTATATAAAAATATACACCAAGAGAAAATGGGATTTATCCCAGGAACGAAAGATTGGTTTAACATCTGAAAATCAATTAATGTCAGACAATATCAATAGAATAAAGGACAAAACCACATGATCATCTCAATAGATCCAGAAAAAGCATTCAACAAATTTAGCCCCTCTCCATAATAAAAACACTCAACAGATTAGGAATAGAAGGGAAATTCCTCACCTAATAAACAACATCCATGAAAAACTCACAGTTAACATCAGACTTACAGTAAAAAACTGAATGCTTTCCCCTAAAATCAGGAGGAAGATCAGGAACAGTGCTCTCGTCACTTCTATGCAACATTGTTTTTAGCTGAAACATTAGGCAAGAAAATGAAATAATTAAACCCCTACCTCACATGGTATATATTAATACAACAGGTCCTATGGTGGGAGGTAGTGTTGGCAGGTCTAGGAAACCAAAAGGCCAATGTGGCTAGAATGCAGAGATTAGGGGGAAGATGATTTAAGATAAAGCCAAAATAATAGGCAGGGTCTTGAATAAGTGATACAATGCATGTCAAGACTAGGAAAATGTAGAATACTGCTTAAGGGCCCTAGAAAACATGTTTTACTGCTGGGTTTCAAATCCTGGTTCCATTACTAATTAGCTATTTGTCTCCTTGGCATCCACTTAACCTCTCTGCGGCTTTTCTTCATCTGAAAAATGGGAATGATAATGGTATTTAGTTTACAGGCTTATTTGTGAAGATTGAATGAGTAATAACGTGTGTAAAGCACCCCCAAAAGAACTAGTCACATACTGAGCAAGTTATAATTACAGAAATATTTAGTGTAGTTTCTTGGTATAGTTTCAACTTACGATAGTTCTGACACTTATTAAGCGCATGATTGATGTTAGCTGTTATTACTAACATCATTTCAAGGGAGTATTATTATCTTTGGGTGAGGGAGTTTAGATACAGAAGTTTCTACGTGTGAAAGGAAGCCTGGAGGGACATGGCAGGGACTACCCAGCTTTAGAATTCTGTTTGGAATTTTGGTATAAAAGTTGTGCAGATTATTGGCCAAAGTCCTGCTGCAGAGAAGTACACGATGGCCAGTGTGTCCTGAGGTCTGCCTGCTGGCACTGCTAAGCTGGGTGGGCACAACAAAAGCAGGAATCCCATAACCCTACAACCAGGAGAAGCTGACTTCATGGAGTGAGGCGTTAGCTACCCCCCAAAACCAGTTGTAAGGTCTGATCCCCTGAGCCTGATCCCAGCCCTGGCTTTAAATCCTGTTTTCCCAACACAGCTGGCAGCAGCTGCCTTTGGGTTTGCTGCACTTCCTTTCCGGTGCCACTCCCTGCCACAGGACCGCTCTCAGCTGAGAGTCACCATCTGTGACACAGGCTTGTTCAATATGCTTTTTAACAGATCAGAGGCCAGGTTTTGTTTTGCTTTGTTAATTGCATATCAAGCTGTCACCTAGAGCTTAATGAAGGGTATAAACATACTCATAAATTATCCAGTATTCAAAAGCAATTTTAATAGTTCTATTGGGAGCCTCTTTGTGCTCAAACAAGCATGCGGTATGTTGCAAAGGTAAGCATTCCAGGGAACTGTTAATTATTTGAACCTAGGGTGTTTGGGTGACTGCAAATAACAACTGATAGAGCCCAGGAGTGATACAACATGGGACATACATTTACAGCTGCTTGTTGGAGAACCCGCTAGGGAACCATTTTAAAAAGCAAGAGTGACCCATTAGATTGCTTCATAATTCATAAGAGGCTCACTGTGAGGACAATGGGGTTCAATGTCAAACCTAGGGTTTTTTGTGCCCCTGATGGGACGCCGAGTTGCCCCTGGCAGCGCTGTTGCTACGGAGGGGTTAGGGGGTGGTGGCGGGAGGGAAACACTGAGTCACAACCACTGAGGGGACGAAACCCATGACAAAATGCTTCTGGCTAGTGGGAGAAGGGGATGTTTAATCTCAGGTCTGCCTCCTTGTTCTGTTTTCCCTACCATTTGCAACTTGTTCTGCCGATGGTTCTAGCCACAAGGTCAACCCCTGCCCCAAATTCCGAGCCAATCTCAATCTGCAAAAGTGAGGACTTTTTATCCTTTCATTTGTAATAGTTGCACACAAAGATGACAGGCATTGCTCAAGGCACTAGGGGATAAGAGAATATATTATAGAAGGCACAGTCCCTCCCTCAAAGTAACTCACCGTCTAGGGCTGGAAATGGACACAGAAATAAGCCTGGTCTTCAATTTGTTCTTCCAGGCACTGGCTTGCCCCAAAGTTAGTCTCCACCTGACCCTGCCTTGCTCAAAAATTCGGCCCCATATGCGCTCCCCTCTGGCCCTAGGCTTCCAGGAAGTGACAGTGCTTAGTACCTAGCTCCCAAGTTATGGCCCACCTGTGGAAGAACTCCTCTTCCCCCACCCCTTAGCCCCACAAACACACCTTGGAGTGACTTTCTTAAAATTTTCTAAGTGCCTCTTTGGTGCTTGGAACCAGGCAGAGCCAGCAGTGCTAGCCAGGTGGAGAGCTCTGATCCCAGATGGGAACTGCGTGGGCCCTGTCCTGGCTTCTCCCCTTGGGGACACTCTCTGACAAGCTACCCCATGCATGGGATCTCCCAGCTGCCCCCTTTCCCCTCTCCAGGAGAATGGCCTGGCAATCTGATTGCTCCTGCTGGCTGGCATGCTATTTTTTGTGTGTGACATTAAGCTGCCGGAATAAGACTGACATGGTGAGTTTTAGTAACTCTCACTCCTGTACCACAAGGGCGAGTTAGAGGCTCTGGGCTACTGATGGGCTACTGCTGGCCCTCGGGCTTGTTTGTGTGTCTGTGCTTAGGCTCTTTCCCACTAACTTTCTGACCACAGAGCTGCCTCCAGGCTACAGACCCGAACACCGTGGTTGGTGGGAGCCTTCCCGTACTCCCTGCACCCTCCTCAGGCTTTGCACCCTGGACTTGGCAGTCCTCCAGGAGTGGCTATGCTCATCTCCTCTGGGGACTTTTGAGACCAACTGTTGCTCTACAAGATTGACAAGCCTCTGACCGATGTCCTCTCCTGTCTCCAACCAATGTGGTGACTTCTGCTCCCCTAGGTTGGCCTAGCACTGTGCTATACCATGGCACACATTCCTGTACAGACAGGGACACTCTTCTTTGCTCTGCCCATGGGCCCCCCCACCCCCAATCTTGGGAAGGACTCATGGTTTTATGTTTCCTCTTCAGAATTGGACCAGAGGGTTCAGGAAAAAAGAGAGAGAGAGAAAGAGAAAAAAAATAACCTTAAGGAATTAAGTTTTCAGGGAGAGAGAATGGATTTGATAAGAAAACAGGAAATCAAATTTGTTTTCTTTGGAGAAGAGAAGGCAAATGCCTGTTTAATTCTTGCCTTCAGGTATAAGAAATGATTTTATGCAGGGGATATAGACAAATTATTCTTTATAACCAAAAAGACTAACAGCAGAGCAGCACTTCCAGACCGTGTGTGTGTCCTCTTTCCTGACTTGCTTTTTGCTGTTTCACGTTGAAGGAAAGTAACTGAGGTTTATATACACACACACAAAAATCCTTCTGTTTCAGCCCACATTAGCCCGATTTCTGTGGACCATGCTCTAGGCACACCAAATATTCCCACCATTTCCCAAACATGCCTCATTCCTTTATCCATGGCACCTTCCTTGCTTAAAATGGGCTTCCCCACTCCTGCCCCCTCTATCCTGATTAATTCCTACTCATCTTTTAAGGCCCAGCTTAAATGGCATCACTTCTGTGAAATGTTCCCCTCAAGCTGAGTCCGACGGAGCCCTGTTCTGCATTGCTGAACTGCCTTTGCACAGTACCGTCTCTCCTCTGGGCTGAGCTCACTGGGCTAGGAGTCATGTTTCAGTCTGCCAGTCAGTCAGTTAACAAATGATCGTTGGGCACGTACTACATCCGGGCACTGGGCTGGGCACTGCAAATACACATGTGAGCAAGAAAGACGGGATGACTCCCCTCTGGGGGGTGGGATAGGAACAGATAAAGAGGCAATTACAATGCAATGTGACAAGTAGGAGCCCTGCACATGAAGAGAGTAGAGAAATGTGCTCCAGACAGAGAGAACGGCATGTGAGAATGATGGTGGCAAGAGAGAATGTTCCTTACACGTTGGTATGTTTAAGGAAGAGAAGGAAGCTCAGTATTACTGGAGAATAATACTGGCAAGAGATGGGGGCAGAGAGGAGACCAGGGGCTGTGTTTATTATGCGTCTTTTGAGCCCTTTAGGAAGACTGAACTTCCTCTAGGAGCAACGAGGAGTCTCCGAAAGGTGGTTTTTTTTTTTTTTTCTTTTTGAGACAGAGTCTCATTTTGTTGTCCAGGCTAGAGTGCCGTGGCGTCAGCCTAGCTCACAGCAACCTCAGACTCCTGGGCTCAAGCGATCCTTCTGCCTCAGCCTCCCGAGTAGCTGGGACTACGGGCATGCGCCGCCATGCCTGGCTAATTTTTTCTATACATATTTTTAGTTGTCCAGCTAATTTCTTTCTATTTTTAGTAGAGACAGGGTCTCGCTCTTACTCAGGCTGGTCTTGAACTCCTGAGCTCAAACGATCCACCCGCCCCGGCCTCCCAGAGTGCTAGGATTACAGGCGTGAGCCACTGTGCCCGGTCATCTCTGAAGGGTTTTTAGCAGGGAAGCGGCATTCAGATTTGCACTTTGAAAGATGATTCTGGCTGCGATTGGAAGAACAGATGGGCTGGAGATGTGACTGGAGGCAAGGACAACAGTTAGAAAGGGTGCTGGTGAGAAGTGATAGTCGTCTGCTCCAAGGTGGGACAGTGGGGATGAAGACAAGTGGGTACTGGCAGAGGTGTCTTGCAGGTAGAATGGGTGGGTTTGGTGGTCTATTGGCTGTGGCTCCAGGTGGAGGGGAAAGATGGTGGTGGAGGGTAGGAGGCTCCCAGGCTCCCTTCTTGGACAATGTTAGCTTCCTAGGGCTGTCATAACAAAGTGCCACAAATGGGGTGGCTTAGAACAACAGCATTCACCGTCTTGCTGTTCTGGAGGTGGGAATTCAAGATGTCAGCAGGTCCATGCATCTTCTGAAGGCACAAGGGAAGATCTGTTTCAGGCCTCTCTCCTTGCTTTCAATTCAACCCACAAAAAGGGGAAAAAGTAGTGTCACATACTAAGACAAAGAACTCATGCAGTGGAACAGGTTTGGAACAGGTCTGGTGATAGCTGAAGGCTTGAGCTTGGGGCATGTTGAGCCTGGAGGACCCGTGGAAAGTCCATGAGGAGATATCTAGAAAACTATTTGATATATTGGGTTGGTGCTTTGGAGAAGGGAGGTATGGGATGGGATGGGCTGGAATCTAGATTTGAGAGCTTATGGCTTATATAGGGTGGATATAAGATGGTGAACTTTGGGGTAGGCCAGACTGCTTGGGAAAAAGGAGCAATTCATCTTCGTGACCCCAGCACCTCCCCCAGCCCCTGCTATTGCTGTAAATGTTTGATGAATAACTGCCTGATGGAATAAAAGAATTTCTTCAGCTCTCCATTAGTTTGAGATTAGAAGGCTTTTCACAGGTGATTACTCACCCTCGTCTGGCTCTGTGACATGGAGGGAGTGTGCTTCGTAGGAATGAGAAACAAACGTCCTCAGGTTCCACCTTACATTCTTCTCGGGTGTAATTTAGTAAATTTGCCCAAAGCTCCCCACTCAACATCCCCCAGGAAAGCCAGGAAGTCAGGGGCGTGGGGTCTTGGGGTTGTGCCCATCTCTTGACTTGCATTAATAAGAATAGGAACAGAGGAAAGACATATGAGTCACGCTACAGTTTGCAACATTTCCTTTTACTTGCAAATCTTCACCTTTGCGATCAGCCTGGCTTTTCAATAAATTGTAATGTAATTTCCAGATAAAGCCTTTTCTAAACCACCTCTTTCCCCCCTACATCCCGAGACTGATGGTCATTTGATCTCGGGGGTATCTGGAGCTGGGGGGGTCCTCTAACCTGACTGGGCTGGAGTAGGAGCTCCTGGGGTTTCGGGGGGGAGTGTCATGGGGTGGTGTCATCGTCTGCTGGGCAGTTGATCCAGCTGCCTTTGTGCCTGTTGCCTGGTGACACCCAGAGGCGCCTCTCTCAGAACCACACTCTGGCTTGCTATTGGTCTGGTGGTGGCATTTGTTGACAATAGACACTTCCCTGCCTCTGCATTCTGAAAGAGACCTTGGAAGCTTGGGTTTCAAGCTATGGTTCTCGTCCAAATGCATTTCCTTAACTCTTTATGTCCCCTGCCAGAAATGCACAGTGAGAACGTCCACCCTAGCTCTGTAGCAAGGCTCTTCCCTGTTCCACGGCATGCAGCGGGCTAGGGTGCTTTCTTTCCTGCAGTGCCGTTGTGGCAGGACAGAGTTCTCTTCTCACTTCTTCCTGAGTTTTCTTAAGACAGCTTAAACAAACAGACTTTGTTAGCACAAGTCATCGAAGTTGAGCTAGGAAAGGCAGTCAATACTAGCAAGAAAAAGGTTTGCTTTGTCGATCATATGTTCTGAAGAATATAAAAGACCAAAACTTCTTCTTGCGGTGCCCAGGAGCTATAGATGTGCCTTCCTGTAATGGAGCTGGGGCCAGGCAGGAGAAGAGAAGGAGGAGAAGAGGAATGGGGTGACTCTGGGGAGATGATGGGAACAAGACAGAGAAGGGGTTCTGGATGTCCCAAGGTGGACCCTGCTGGATCAATGAGTGCATCGACGGTCCCAAAGGGTGGTGCCATTTATGGAGGCCAGTTCTCCACGTGGTAAGCACCAGACAGCTCCCAGACCCTCCCACATTTTGCCTCCTCCCTGTCTTCTGCCTTGAGTACCTGTTAGAGAATGGGTCAGTGGAGGTTGAGGCTGCAGACAAGCTGAGCCAGGGCACCCGCAGTGAGGACTAGAAGTTGCCCAGTTCTGGCTGGTTTTGCGAAGGGCCCAGCTCTGATCTTCTAACCCCAGCACCCAGATTCTTGGCAAAGCCTTCACCCCACACCCCACACCTTTGTGCCCTCTCTTTCCTCCCACCTGTAACCAAACCATTTACCTTTAGGCAGGGAAAGCAGAGGATCTTGCAAAGACCAAGCAAGCCTGTGTGTCAGGGATGAAGGAATGCTGGCAAACGTCTTCCCTCCCTTCTGGTGACCCTGCAGCCAACTGCCCACACCCTAGCCTATGCTGCCAGAGAAGGCCCCGAGAGAATCTCGAGACAGGAGAAGACATACCGGGGACTTTCCAGCTGTGTCCTCAGCATTAACTGACCTGTGTCTACTACAGCAGCCAGCACTCCAGAGCAAGGAAGCTCAGAGCTGGGGCACAAGTGCCAGGAGCCTGTGACCAGACAGGTCCCAGGGACATGTGGGTCACACAGATGTCTGCTAGGGCCTCCTGGAGCCGAGATGCCCCAGTTGTGTATGTCTGAAGTGCAATACCGTGTTGGCTGCATCCAAGGAGACGTCTCTCCAACAGGGCCATGGATCCTACTTACATATTTGATACCTTGTTTCATTTTCTTAGATCATCTTTCTGCCAGCAACATGTGTTCTGTGGTGTTCCTGGTGTGACTCTCTCTCTTCTGCACACTGAGGTCGAAGACAGGGAGCCATCCACGCCCAATTCAGGTGTAACACCTCCACTGGGAACAGGGTAGTGTTTTGCCACCACCAGTGTTTTTCCTCACCCATTGGAACTAAGAACCAGTTGGAATGTTGGGTACAGCTAAGTTTTAGTTCTGTGTGTTTTTGTTTGTTTGTTTGTTTGTTTGTTTTCAGGAAGAGCAATATAGGAATTATTAGGAACAGAAAATGTTGGGGAAATAAATATGGTAAGATCCATCCCAATAGTAAAAGTGAAAAGGAGGTGGGTTTCACACAGCATGGACCGGTGACCTTGCAATCAAGTCTGGGAAAGATTCTGAAACAAAATTTTTACGACAGCGCATTTGTTTCCTAGGCCACCCTAACAAAGTACCACAAACTGGGTGGCTTAAACGACAGAAGTTTATTGTCTGACATTTCTGGACTTGAGAAGTCTGGGATCAAAGTGTCCGCAGGGTTGGTTCCTTCTGAGGGCTGGGAGGAGGCATCTGTGCCGTGCCCGCTCCCAGCGTCTGCTGGTTTGCTGGCAACCTGTGACATTCTTCGGCTTGTGGAAGCGTCACCCTGCTCTCTGCCTTCATCTCCATGTACCGTTCTCCCTGTGTGTGTGTTTGTGTCCACATTTCCCCCCTTTATAAGAACACCAGTCATGTTGAATTAGGGGCCCACCCTACTCCACCATGACCTCCTCTTAACCAGTATCTTCAATGACCCTATTTCCAAATAAGGTCACATTCTAAGGCACCGAGGGTTAGGACTTCAACATAGCAGAGAGCTTTTGAGCCTTTGCTGAAACAATCAGTCATTTCTAGAAACCAGTGTGAGTTCACTAAGAGCCAACTGCGTCCGTTTGACCAGATGTCCTACTGTCGGTGCTCACAACACGATACCGCGAAGTACGGTGGCTTTGGGTCTTCATTTTGGAAGGCTCCCCTGTCATGTAAAACTTTGATTAAATAAATCTGTTATGCTTTTCTCCTGTCAACCTTCTTTTGTTATAGGAGTGCCGGGCATGGCCTTATGGTAGGGAGGAAAGGGTCATGCCTTTTCCGCCCCTGCACGGCTGTCGCAGGCTTGAAGATGAGTAACCAGGTTTACCTGAGAGAGAGGCAGGACCCACAGCCCAGCTGCCTTTGCAGCCACACCACAGGGTGATAAACATTCGCCTACCCTACCGTGCGGCTTGATTTCTCATTTGTTCCAGGGTCTCTACAGTTCAGACGTGAAATAGTTTGGCGAGGAAATTAACCCCCAGGTGGCTTCACCATTTGGCCTGGTGGTCAAGGAACCATTACGGTTACTAGGATGGCAACCAGGGAGGCTGTTCTCAGAATCTTTCATAACTACATCTCTATAACTGGGAAAACAATCTCCTATCACTTCCCTTGTCATCATACCACTTCCTTTTAATTTCCAAGTCTCGTTTGCACCTCTTCCCACAGTCTGTCTGAACGACAGCGAGCCTCTGTGCGGGCCAGGAATAACAGTGCAGGGGAGTGTGGGTGGCAGGCCCCAACACCCAAGCCTGGGCCTCCGCTTCCCGCCATTGTTCCCTCAGTCAGGTTGGGGCTGTCCTGGGGGGAGTTTTTCCAGATAAAAATGTCCTGGTTGGCTGCCAGCGATTCAGGCAGGTTCACAGCCCCAAACCTCCTGCTAGGTGAGCGGTGATTCAGACTCAGATCCTGCCCCATCTCTCAGGCTTATCACTTGTCGTCAGCTGCCAGGGACACACAATGGGGGCAGAGAGGCATTTGGGCTGAGCCAGGCCTTAGACAGCCGCGAGGGGGTTGAGAGGCCTCCAAACAAATAGACGCGGGCAGTCTCACCAGGTCACTCTAGATAGTTCTTTCCTCATTAAAAAAAGCATGAATTCTATGAGTTCCCTTGGGAATATAGCATTTCCTGAGACCCGTAACAGCCAAAATAGATATTTCTGTGTCTGTTTGGTTCAGCACTTCTGCAGACCTGCTATTTCAAGAAACCCAGGACTTTGAGTGAGAATTAAAGTGTTCAGGGGAGACAGGGCTCCCAAGGACCTTTCAGAAAGTTGGTTCCTGCCCCCTGCCAACTTCATTTGACTATAAAAGTAACTTTGACCAGTAAAATCCGAACAAACCCTGGATTATAACTTACCTCAATTCCCTAGTTTTGATGTTGTGCTATAGTTACGCAATAGGTTACCACTGGGGAAATGGGTGAAGTCTATAGTTTTTTGCAACTTCCTATGAATCTGTAATTATTTTAAAGTAAAAATTTTTTAAAAAGTAATCTTGGTAATTCCCCAAAACTCAGGCAATATGCCTTGTCTTTGAAAAGCCTCACAGCAGAATAGCTGAGAGCACAGGCTTTAGGCCAGACAGACCTCAGTGCAAAAGGAGGCCTCACTGCCTACAAGCTGTGTGAGCTTGGGCAAGTTACTTAATCCCTCTGAGCTTCAGTTTCCTTATCTAGAGGGTGGATCTCCCTGCTTCCCTGATAGGGTGAGTATGAGGACAAATGAGGTAACTCTCGGAAAGCACCTAACAGGGTGGATGGTAAACACTTAAGAAATATCCCTTTAAAACTTTAATCTAAAGGCCAGGCATGGTGGCTCACACCTGTAATCCCAGCACTTTTGCTTGAGGCCAGGAGTTTGAAACCAGCCTGGGCAACATAGTGAGACCCTGTCTCTACAAAAAATAAAAAAATTTTCTGGGGATGATGGCACACCTGTAGTCCCAACTACTTGGGAGGCTGAGGCAGGAGGATCCCTTGAACCCAGGAGCTAGAGGTTGCAGTGAGCTATAATGATGCCACTGTACTCAAGTCCAGGTGACAGATCTATTTCTTAAAAAAATAGATCCTAATGCCAGCCTATAGTCATGCCCTTTCTAGCCCACTTCCCCTGCCCAAGCCCTGTATCCCAGACATCCTGGTTATTCATCATTTCACAGATACCACCTGGCATTCTCCAACCAGGTTGTCCTTCTACCCAGAAAGCCCCTCCCTGCACCCACTCCTTCAGGGCCATCTCACTCTGCCTGTTCCATCCTACCCAGCTTTCAAATCTTCCATCAAATGCTTTATCTTCCTTGAAGCCTTTGATGAATCACCATTCAGAAGGTTCAACTCCTTCTTTGACCTTTCCCAGGCATTGGTTTGCCTCCTCCTCACAGTCTTCACCACATGAATTCAATAAAGATCTACTGTGTTCTACAGACAACACGCTCTGTGCTGGGCTCCAGGGATGCAAAGATGGACAACATTGTTGGGGGAACGTGTGCACACATGGTAGGGTGGGAATGGGGTGATAGACGCTAGACAAGCAGTTGCACAAATCAACATACACGTGCACAGGGTGATAAGTGCCATCGAGGAACAGGGAACAGAAGAATTGTGATGTGTGCTTCAAAGGGGGATCTCATTTAGAAAGAAAGACTGAGAGGGGCCTTCCAGAGGAACGAACATTTAAACTGAGACTTGACAGGTCAGTTGGAGCTGTCAGTTACTTAAGTGAACGATCGGGCAAGAGCCTCCCATGAAAATCAGGAGATACGAAGCCCACAAGGCCAGAGCGGGACGGGGTGTCTGAAGAACTTTGAGGGGAAGACACAGAGAGTGGAGTGACAGGAAGTGAGAGGGTAGTGGGGGGTCCTGTCACGTGGGGCCAGCAGGCCATGGTAAGCATGTTGAATTTTTCCCCAAGTGTAATGGAAATCATTAAGGGCTTTTAAATAAATAATATGATCTGATACATAATTTTAAATGCTTTTCTGACTACTATCTAAAAAGAGAAGCAAGAGTAAAAGTGATGATACCAAAAGGAGATTAAACTGTCTCCACGTGAGAGACAGTGGTGGCAGCGGGGGTGAGAAGAAGAGGGAATGACCCACATGTACTTTGGAAGCCTGGCATTTTACTCCCCATGAACCCTGAGGGACAGGTAGGTGTTAAAAGTCACTCCCAGATTAACAGCTTGAACATCTGGATGGATGACGATGCCACCCAATGAGAAAAGCCGTGCTGGCAAATAGCAGGTCTAGGTGGAAATGTCAGAAGAGGTGCAATTTTAGACATTAAATTGCAAGCAGGTATGTCAAGTTGGCAGCTGGGTATATATTATATATAGATCTAGAGTTCAGAGAGAGGCCAGGGCTGGAGACACACATTTGGAAAGACATCAACATATAGCATTTAAGTCTTGTGAATGAATGACATCCTCAAGAGGGAAGGGAAGGAGAGGGGAGGGGAGGGGAGGGGAGGAGAACTACAGGACAGGGCCTTAGAGAACCAGATTGTATTGGAATTAGCTCTGCCCCTTGAGGACAGGAATCATGTTTTAGTCAAATTCGTTTTCTGGTTTTGTTGTCTCCGGGTTAGGCAGCTAATCTGAAATTAAAGAAATTTACCGGGCTCTGAAGCAACATTGAAAGTGATAATATGCATCATATTATTATGATAAGCATTTCCTTATGTGCCAGTTTTCACCACTAGACTGAGTTTCTTGGGGACAACCAAGGTGACTTCTTCATCTCCATATCGCCAGCATCTATCACAGTGTCCGGAAAATAATAATCACTCAGTAAGTACTTGTGAAATAAATGAATGAGCAAGTGAGTGATTAATTAGAAAATACTAGGATGTATTAAGTGCCAAATGAGTCGTACACACAATATGTGTAAGAGAAAGGAGGAAGTGGCCACTTCCAGTTGGGGGAGCCGCAGAAAGCTTCCCAGATAAGGAATTTATGCCAGGCCATGCAGGATGAGATAACGCCTGTGAAAGTGCTGGCCTGGTGCCGACCTGAAGCTGGCGCTGAATCGGGGCGAGGTGACTCTGATTTGGCTTCGTGGAAAGAACTGGGGAGGACACTCCACAGGGGCAGGTGTGGGGACAAAGGCTTTGAGGTGGAAAAACACAAGGCGAGTTCAGGGAACAATCGAGAGGCCAGACTGAGGGGAGCAAGGGATTAACAGTGGGGAAGACAAGCAGGTAGAAGACAAGGTAGGGGCAAACAATGGACAATGCAGAGATGTGCGCATGGTGTGGTCTTTTGCACAGAGCAGTCAATATCCAAGAACCACAGTGCTGCCTGCACCTGTCTTTTCCATCGAGGAGGTGTAACTGTGTACTTCATTAAGAGAAACCTCTGGACAAAACACTCAGATAATGCCTTCCAGGGTCGTGGGATAGGGGCAGAGTGGGTGAGGTACAGGATTAGGTAATTATCTAATGTCCCCATAGTGCAAACAATAGGCTCAACTGACCCCCACTAGATTTCATTTTTCTCTGCATCTCTAGTTGTGCCTGAATTAGAGAGCAGCTGAGTTGGCCTAGGAAAAAAGTTACTTTGAGCAGGAAATGCTGCAGGGAGGAGAATGGGAAATCCTAAAATCATGCCAGGGGAGGAAATGGTCAGTGCTGGTCAGGCTGGGAAGCATGGGGCCCCTTGCCCACGTGGCTCCTGGTCTGCTCATGGGAACAGCCTAACTGCAAGGTGCTTGACAGTACAGGTTAGGGACAGAGGAACAGGTGTGGTGCTGGCCACCACTGGCTGTGTGGAGCCCGCACTGGTATGACACTGTGTCTGGAGAAGGAAAGCAGGCAAGGGAGCTGGGCAACACACAGGAGGGCTCTGTCCCCTCCACCTGCATCCTGTGTCCATCGCAAAGGAGGCAGCAGGTTGCAGCAACAGAGACTGGGAGGGGAGAAGAGTTCAGAGCCTGGGGATTCAGTCTGCATCTCTGCTGTTTACTGGCTCCCGGCCTCGACAAGCCACTGACACTCTCAAAGACATGGTCTTCTTCCTCTTCTACCATTCTAATGAGGGAGGTGGGTTAAGGATCCTTCCAAATCTCAAGTTCTGTGACTCTCCCTTGATGTGGCTCTAACATGGCATCCAGCCTTAGATTCCTACACTGGATCTCACTTGTCCTTTGCTCCAGCCACAATAGGACATTCCCCACACCTGCCCTGTTTGTCCCTTCCCCCACTCCTCTGCTCATGCGGTGCCTTCCCCCTCCATCTCTCAGTTCCATTTATTGAAATCCTACATTTCCTTCACAAGTAACTCAGTTACCCTGTTGGGAGGAAAACTTCCTCTTAAATTCACATGCATGTGGGAGCATCGATCCTGAACAGTTAGGGATAAAGGCTTCTATGTAAACTTAGAGGGGGAAAAGGAGTGGGGAGAAAGGACTTCTATGAGAAAACAAATATTCTTTTAGGGAGAACAAATGGAAGGTATGACAGTTTGAGATAATGTTTATATATGCAATTTCTCATCCCGTGCTAATGGTCAGTCTCCCTCTTGGCTATAACCTTTCTCAGAGCGAGGATTTGTGGTGGCTTCATTCTCAGGAAGCTCTTCCTCTAGTCAAATAAGGGAAGCTCAGAAAAGGCATCTTTCTACATCTTCTGTATCTCAAATGTCTTTAGTTGAAAGTAGTCTTTATGTCATTTTGGTGGGATGTTAGTCCCACCCTGACACCGTCTCACTGAGTGTCCTAGTAAGAAACCTCAGATAATTTGCCCAAGCTCTGGATGCCTCAGTTTACTCTTCTCTGAAATAGGGACAATGGTTTCTATCGCAGTAAAGATTGAGTGGGCTAATGTATATAAGGCAGTTAGGAAAGTGTCTGGCTGCCATGAGTGCTGGCTGCTGTGATTATCTCTGCCCATCCCCCATTTTCCACCAAGGATGTGTGAAGAATAAGAATAACTATGGCTGGAGATTTTCCAGTCATCTTAAAGGCAAAGTGCTTAAACCTCCAATGGCTGTAAGGATTACTGTCCAGGCTTGTAAAGACACAACAGTGTCTTCTCCATTTGCAGACATTAAATGATGTTGAAAGACAATATTGACCATATGTGATCTTTGTCTTCTGCACTGACTCTATTTAAAACCTAAACATTGACTCTACTTTGTGGGTTTGGTTTTAACTCCTCAAGCCATTCTCCCTGGGATGATGCCCTGAGTAAGAGCAGCAAAAGGTTGGGATCCTCTTAGTTTCTTGCAAACTGCCTTTACTTTCAAGGGTGGTCCACAGTGCCAGTGCCCAAGTGTTTAGAGTTCTCAGAAATGCTCCAAGTCCAAACCTTAAGGCGCTGTAATTCTGGCTGAATTATTCACTGGTTAGCAACTGTATTTCAACATGCTGTAAACCATTCACTATTGTGGGGAAATGTAAATGAGGAACCCTGAGCCCACATGGGGCGAATGCCTAATAGAGAGGGTGCCAGGAAAGAAGGCCACAGAGAGGCAAATGGCCAACCCAAGACAAAGGGAAACCAATTATTGTGCCAGGATGGCACCCTGAAGCTGAGCAGCAGGAACACAGTAGGAAAAAACAGCCCAGGGAACCCTTTATATAGATAGAGTCAGATGGGAAGTGGGAAGGTGAACCCCACCCTTGGAAATAAAAGTGGAAGTTAAAAGCCCACGGGCTTTCATTTACTACATTTTAGGAGATGTCAGAAAGTCTGGCCCAGTGGTAATATCATAAAAAGCTTTGTGAGAGCCCAATATCTGTGTTATTTTCCCATATTGGAAACTCTTTTTCTCTCTACCTGTGCTTCTATTTTTTTGTTTTGTTTTGTTTTGTTTTTTGAGACAGGGTCTCACTCTGCTGCCCATGCTGGAGTGCACTGGCACGGTCATAGCTCACTGTAGTCTTGAGCTCCTGGGCTCAAGGGATCTTCCTGCTTCAGCCTTCCAAGTAGCTGGAACTAAAGGCATGCACCACCATGCTCAGCTAATTTTTAAAATTTTTATCGTTTTAGAGAAAGGGTCTTGCTATGTTCCCTAGGCTGATCTCATACTCCTAGGCTGAAGCAATCCTCTGCCTCAACCTCCCAAGCAGCTGGGACTACAGGCACATGCCACTGCATCCAGTTGCCTGTACTTCTTTTGGGAGCAGCAGTTGGACCTGTGAATGTGTCTTCAAGGGGAGCCAGGAGGGATTACTGGAGTGGCTGCCTCCCTCCTCGTTAGCCTCAAGTGGGGAAGAAAAGGGCCTTAAAGTATTCAGTGGGTGAAAGCAATCACTGAATAAGGCCCAGTCTGAATCCCTGGACCTGCGAGCCAGCAGAGACAGCTTAGCTAGCAGGCCTGGGGAAGGAGGTATGAAGTCCTGTGTGAGGTTCCTCAACTACCACTGCAATGCAAAACTTAAACTAACCCTAACCCTAACCTTGGGCTCCAATGTCCCATGCCAAAGTTATTTTTGTACACGTGTGTGATGTCCCCCTTGAGAGTTAGCTCCCGTCGAGGGCAGGAAGCATTCTTGGTTTTGTTTATCATAGGGTTTTGCACACAGAAGTCACAATTTAATTATTCATTGCTATGTAACAAACTGCTCCAAAATGTAGTGGCTTGAAACAATAATAACATATTGTTTTTCATGGTTCTGCCTTTTGGGATGTGTTTGGCTGAGTAGTCTGTCTGCTCCACATGGCATCTGCTGGGGTCACTCATTAGGCTGTGTTGCTGGCTACTTTGGCTGTGCTGGAAGGTCCTAGAAGGCCTCACTCAGATGTCTGGCACTTAGGGGCTCCCCTACATGGCCTCTCTCTTTCTCTGCATTCAGTAATCTAGCCAAAGCATCTCTACAGCATGATGATTGGCGTCCAAGAGCAAAAGTAGGAGCAGCCAGGCCTCTTAGAGACAACACCCAAAGCTGCCACAGCATCACTTCCATCCCATTCTATTGGTCGCAGCAGGTAGCATGGCCAGGACCGATTGAAGGGAGGGGGAAATAGGCCCTGCTTCTTAATGGAAAGAGGGACACTCTTACATAGGGAGGGGAAGAAGTATGGCGACCATCTTTGGAGGCTAGCACAATGTATTAATACTTGGCCGATTTTTATTGAATTTATTGTCCAGTGTGAGGACTGGTGGTGAATTGAGTATAACTTCATCAAGGGAAGTTTTCACATTTCTTACTTTCATGCTGATTTTTGTCTCATAAAACAACAGGCTAGACCCGCGTTGTCCAAAAGAAACTTAATGTAAGTCACAAATGTGAGACACATATGCAATTTTTAATTTTCTAGTAGCTACATTCAATAAGTAAAAAGAAACAGGTAAAATTAACTTTATACTATATTTTATTCAAGCCACTATACCCAACATATATCACCTTAACATGTTATCAATTAAAAATTATTAATCAGAGTTTTTAAAATTTTGTACTATATTTCAAAATTTGGCATGTATTTTACACTTACAGAACATCTCAATTTGGACTAGCCACATTTTAAATGCTTAGTAGCCACATGTGACTAGTGGCTACCATATTGGACAGGTTAGGGTGAGACAGTCCATTACTTTCCTTACCTCTCCAGTAAGGGTGATAAAGTAGAACAGACAGGCACTATAATGTGCATTTTTTAGTGCTATTGTGGGTGTAAATGAAAAAGAATACATAAAACACTCAGCAAGTGCCTTGCATGGATTAAGAGCTCATTGAATGTTGGTCCCATTTCATTGTGGGTATTTCATTGCTAGGAATAGAGACTGTCTTAAGCTCACTCAAGTGAGACTCCATGTTATTTGGGCTGGAGAGCATTTACAATCTGCTTTTTCTTGGTACTCATAACCAGATTTCTCATTTTTCTCATTTCTCAAAATTTTTCAGCTTTCTATGTCTCTCTGTGCACCTGCTCTGCTTTCTTCTCACCACCGACTTGCATCCTTGCCTTGCTCATGGTTCATGTGGCTTCCCAGCCTCTTTTACTATGACATGACCTCTTGATAAACTGTGACCTACTTATAACTGGCTTGGTTCTCCATGTTTCCCAATTCAAATTCCCAACAGAAGTAATCTGGCCTAGTTCAAATCTTTTCATGCCAGTTCATGTCCCATATCTCCTGAGAATTGGCTGCCTAGAGTTCAGCCCATCCTTGGTCTAAGCAGCTACAGCTAGGGAAGCACCTTCTTACATACTCAATCTGGTCACTGGAAAATGAGGGGCGGTAGGTGCGGGGTAGTTTCCCTTAGAGGAGGTGTGGCCAGAAACCCTGATTGATAGCAACGTACTCTAGTTCACTCTCTGTCACTGCGATTTCCCATCAGTCTAACCCCACGGAAGGAAGGTTTCCTCGTTTTACCTGATACCATCCTTGACCTTCAGGATAGCGCCACTTGACTTGACAGGAATGCAACTGATTGAAGGCTGTGGCAACCCGGCTGCTGAGGAAGTCTGGTTAGGCACAGAGCCGTGCTCAACCAGGGGAAGGAGGATGCTTGTAGTCATCCTTCTGTAGTTCCTGAGTAGCCCATTCTTGGCCCAGGTATGGATCAGAACAGAGTAATCTAAGTGCTAACTTTCCCAACACTCCCATAAAGCAGTGTTTTTCTAAGTGGAGTTTGTTATGTGCCCTTCTTGCATTAGAATCAGTTTGGCATGTTAAAAAAAAATACAGATTACTAGTCCCAACTCAAGATCTATAGATCTGAATCCCAGGGAATGTGGCTCAGGAATCTGCACATTTATAAGCTCCAAAGATAAGCCTAATGTACATCTAGCTTGAGAGTTGTGTTATACTAAGCCACCCTGTGAATGTCATTTATTTCAGACTATACTGCCCCATCTCCTGGACTTTATGTGATCCCCTTAGGACACTTGATTTATAGAATCTAGAATTTTTCTAGAACTTTCCAGGCAGTCCGAGATTCATCCAAGTATCTTTAGAGGCAGATTTAAATAAGAATGAAAGCTCTGGCCACCATCCATCTGACCCAAACCCCTGGATCCAAACAGGGAGCACCCAAACTTTGCCCCCGATTTGACATTTCCCATGGGATGGCAGAGGGATTTACCTGGCAGCTCTTGTGTAATAAATCAGCACAAATCCCCAGGCACCACCCTGGATAGAGGCCCTTCTGGCTGACTGCCTGAGTCACAGCTCAATGGGATAAGCACAGAAGCCCCAGGCGGGTAGAAAGCAGTGCGTATGGGGCTGTGGCCCGTGGAATCACAATGGAGCCAGTGTTTGCATTAGAGCCAGACAATGACTCTGATTCAAGGGACGAGATGCCAAGGCTGAAGGGTGCTCTGGGTAAGGGGGAGGACCTGGGCCCCTTTCTTGGCTCAGTGTCTGCCTGGAAATGATTCCACTTTTGTTTTCAATCCTATTTGTCTTTTTTTCATATCTCTAGGAGCATGAATAAATGGCCATAGATTGCTTCCAGGGTAATCACATCTTTTTCACATTTGACCCGAGAATTTAGACACTATACTATTCTAGCCTATCCTCCCTGTGTATGAGCAAGACACGTGCATTCTCTAGATTCTGGAGAAAATGAAGTAATCTCCTTAACAATGGATCAGAACTGCCAACCAGCCTCTTGGGAGCAAGCAGTCTACACTGAGCTCTTGTGAGATGCCTCACTGCAGTGTATCGCGGGTTTTCAGCTCCAGCCACTCAAAATACTGTAATTCTACTCTAGGACAGAAACAACCATTTGATTTGTGGGCATTTAATAGACTACATGCTTCATAGAAAGACTTTTTTCTAACCATCCATCTTTACCAGTGTCCAAAAGTCTTCGAAGTACGTCGAATGTACAAACACAGTTCTTATATGGTGCCTGCATAGTCATTGAATAGAAAACCTACTATCGCCTCTCTTTCCAGACTGGAACTGGGTGAATTACATTTGTGTCTCCAGCCCCAGCCTGATTATACTTCACTCAAAAAGGATGACCAAAGAGAAAAGAATTAACAGAGGCCTGTGAAAATAAACATTAACACAAGAGAAGGAGAAATATGGGAGAACATTCTAGAATAAACTGTAAATTTCTCTCCCTCTGAATTAGGTTTTTTGGTTTGAAATCAAAATGTTTTTAGGAACTATTTGCCTTGTATTTTAAGTAAGCTATTATTATTATTATTTTATTTCAGCATATTAACGGGGGTACAAATGTTTACCTTATGTATATTGCCCTTGCCCACCCCGAGTCAAAGCTTCAAGCGTGTCCATCCCCCAGATGGTGCGCATCACACTAATTACGTATGTATATACCCGTCCCTTCCTCCCCCCTCCCATCTGCCTGACACCGGATGAATGTTATTCCTATATGTGCACTTAGGTGTTGATCAGTTAAAACCAATTTGATGGTGAATATATGTGGTGCTCATTTTTCCATATAGGTAAGCTATTATTGAAATTACCTTACTAAATAGGAACAAGTCATTAAAAATACAGCTAGCTAAATTAGAAGTGACTTCATGGAATTTAAAATGCAGTACACATTGGCATCCATTTTGGGTGTAGAAAAACAATAAACATAATACAGTAGAAAAGGTATATTAATGAGAGTATAAACTGGAGAAATTATAATAGAAAACAAAAAATAAAGATATGTAAATGAGAGATAAAAATTGCTCATATGGAAAAGAGAGCCAAGAATCTGTCTTATTAGTACTACTGAGGAAGGAAAGCTGAAACAATAATAAATGAAAATAGTCTTGACCTCACAAACAAAATCAATTTAATTGAGTGTGTATTCAATGTCTTTGATCCAAAATAATCAATAGCTACAAAAGTCCTGGCAACTAAAAATAAATTTTGACATAAAGAATTATCTAATCTTAAAAAAATAAAGAGGTGATTGAGAAAAGAAAACAAGATTGGCGTTTCGTAGGCCTTTCTTTCATAACAATGAAGGCTAAAAAGTGATAAGAAATGTCTACAGAGATCTGTAGAGATGAGGTCATTACCTAGAAGTTCAGGAAAACTACTAATTTATATGACATAGAAATGGAAGGGTGTTCTCAGAAATACAAGAGCTAAAAGAATATATGTCTCATTTATTCCTCCTGAAGGTTCCTTGAGAATGTCTACCAGAACATTGTAAAATAAGCCCAAAGTAAGACCTTAGGACAAGTAGAAGGAAAGAACTGGAAATAAATACTGAAATACACACACAATTATTATAAATGTGGTTACAGGGACTCAATATAAAAATAAACTGAAAGGGATAATTATATTTTAAGTTGTTCAGTTAAAATTACTAGAAATGAGGATCGTTGAGGAAGCAAGAACATTGGAGTCCTCATTTCATACAGAGTGGAGTAAAAAGTTAACGTATATTTTTAAATAAAATGATAAGTACACTCTTCTAGTCTATAATCAACTTGCTAGCATGCTACATTGCTGCAGAGAAGCCCAGAACTACCGTTTCTAGAACCACCTTCCTCACATGGTTCTGGGTTAGCTTTTGCCCAGGAGAGACACTCTTGGGAAGTCTGGAAGGGGAAGTCATTGTTTTCCTGAGATAGCTGTGGCCAGAAAAGCGGTCAATCTGCAATTTCACAGTGGTGTCCCAGTGAGTCCCAAGCATCAGCTGCTTCAGGCATTCCGGCCCAGATCTTGATGATGGACTTGCTGGCCTTAGCATCCCTGATTTTTCAACGTTTGTGCCAACCCCTAGGTCTTGCACTAAACCTTCCATTCCTGGAATACCTGAACCACCATTTTCCTCATGGAATTCTAGCAGATACGTTTGAATTTAAGAATTAGTTCATACTACAGTCACCATTCATAGAATTTAATGCAGGAAGTCTAGTTTACAAATCACTGTAGAAGATAAAAAGCAAACAAAATACCACACATATAGCAAAAGACAAAATAGAAAGCAAACAAAGACAACATAAGGCATAAAGTAAGATGACAGAAGTGATACCAGGCATAAAAGTTATGTCAACAAATGTCAACACTTTTGTAAACCCCCTTTCATAACAAGCAGACTGTTGGAGTGAAAACAACGAAGTAATCCAATGACTGTTCACCCAAGGTGACTTAAAATGAAGGTGAAATGTTGAAAACCAACGGACGGGGCATATATCATGCAAACATAAACACAAAGGAAGCAAGGAAGGATTTAAGGTCATAAAGATTAAATAGAGTAATTAGAATTTTTAAAAGTGTTTACACAGCTAGTTAATGAATACATTCTCATTGTAAAAAGTTCAAACAATATAGAATTACATAGCGGTCAAGGTAAGCGCTGCTAACATTTTGGTGTTTATCTTTTGAGTCTTTTATCATCTATCTGTCAGCAGGTGCAGACTTCGTAGCAAATCCAGAGGAACAAAAAAGGACTGTATTTTCCTCTATCTCTTTCTTAAAACCAAGAAGATCTTTTCGAAAATCTCTGATATACTTCTCATGTCTTGGCCCAATTACTTCCTAGGGAAATGTGATTATTATGATTGCTTTAGATTAATCCTTTGGGGTGAATGGATGTTGGGGGGAAGGAGGGAAGGTCAAACACAATGATCACCACAAATACTTTGCTAACTTTTGAATGTCTATTTCCCTGAAATGTATTTACATATGCTGGCAGGTAAGAATCTAACTTTATTTGATGAGTGTCTGACTATTTGAATACCATTTATTGACAAGCCATTGTTTTGCTATTGATTTGAAAAGCCACCTCCAATACACACACACACACATGTACATATACACACAGGTATACACGTATGGGTCTCTGGGCTTTCTTCTAGGTCACTCTATGTCTACTTCTGCACTAAAGTCTATTGTGTTTTGCTATGTGGGAAGACAGCCCAACAATATTTATTGTTTTTGTTTTCAAAAAAATGTTATGCTCACATGATTTCTCGCAAGAAATTATTGAAGCAGCTTGTCAAGATAAAAGAATAATCTTTTGTAATTTTGAATAGGATTCCATTAAATACCTATTACTTTCTGAGAGGATCACCATCTTCACAATATCCTTCCTCCCAATCCAGGGTTACTCAGGTCATTTTTTCATCTTTCTTGGACAGATTCAACATTTTCTTCATGTTAGGTGACACATGTTTGTTATTAGGTATATTCATCTGCTTGGACTGCCATAAAAGAATATCACAGACTAGGTGGCTTAAATCATAGAGATTTATTTCTCACAGTTATGGAGGCTGGGAAGTCCAACATCAAGGCCCTAGCAGATTTGGTGTTGGGTGAGGGCCCACTTCCTGGGTCAGAGAGGGCTGTCTTCTCACTGTGTCCTCAAACAGTGGAAGGGGCAGAAAACTTCTATGGGGCTCTTTTATAAGGGCACTAATCTCATTTATGAGAACTCCAACTCTCCAAGGCCCCGCCTCCAAAGACCACCCCATTGGGTATTAGGCTTCAGCATATGAATTGGGGGGGATACAATTCAGCCCATGGCATTAGGTTTATTATTGGTATTTCACAGTGTTTGAAGCTACTGTGAGCAGAGAAAGAACTTTTGGCAAAACAGGTTCAACAGGAGGCATGAGGAAGAATAAAAGTTCATCTCTGCTTGCACCCTATTAAGTACAGTTTATTCAATAAAAGTCCCATTACAGATTTAGTCTCCAAAATGGCTATACCAGTGCACATGTCTGCCAGCAGAGTTCTGTTTTCACACTCCTTGTCCTCTCTTTCCTTTCTAAAATCTTCACCATGCAAATGGATGAAAACTTGTGGCTTATTTGTACTTGCACTGCCCCGATTGACTAGTGAGAGTCAGCACTTTTCTTATGTTAATGTTCTGCTCAGTTTTTCTCTCTTTGTGCATTCCTTGTTTATGTCTCTTCCCATTTCTCCACTGGGTACTTGCTGTCTTTTCCTTATTAATTTGTAGATCTATTTATATATCCAAGATGCAGATACTTTGTAAGTTATATATGTGCAAATAGTCTCCCATCCTGTGGCTTATCTTTTCACGTTCTAAAAAATAATGTCTCTTGGTATGCCAAAGCTTTTTATTTTAATGCAGCCTTATTTAGAACTCTTTTCCTCATGGTGTGACTTCTCAAGAAATTCTTTCCTACTTCAAGGACATAAAGATGCTGTTATATATTTTCTTTTAATGGGTTTAAAGGTTTATGTTTTACATTTGGATCTTTAATCCTTCTAGAAATTACTCTGGATAAAGGGTGAAATAGGAATTTCATTTCATTTTTTTCCCACTTAGCAATCCAATAGTCCCAACACCATCTGTTGACTATTCTGTCCTTTCTGCACTTATTGGTCATGTCACCTCTTTTGTATGCCAAGCTTCCTTCTATCCGTGTTTCAGCTCCCAGCCTCCCTACTCTGTTCCACCAGTGTATTGGTCTCTTCATGCATCTAGAGGCAACTTTTCCCATAACATGGTGGATTGCGTGTACACACACACACAAACGTGTGTGTGTGTGTGTGTGTGTGTGTGGCAGACAGGGTTGGGAATTGATTCTGAGGTAGAGTTTCAGGTCTGAAAGATTTTCTTGGCTATCAAAAGCCTGGTCCTTTCAAAGAAGATCTATCAGAAGGGTCACATGGACCAAGAATTGGGAAGCAAAACAGTCATACCCAGCAAATTCCAGGAAGTATTCAGTGGCCCTAAAATTTCAGGAGTGCTGTTGCTCCAAAACCATAGCACCCTTGGTTTGCAAATGGTGGCTTACACAAAGTAGGATTTATTTGTCCCAAGAACAAGAAGTCACTGGGTAGAGAGCCCAGGGCTGAGCCAGTGCTATAATACTGTCAGGGACCCACACTTTCTCTCTTGCTGCTCTGCTACCCTTAGATGTAAGCCTTCATCCTCATCCTTGGAACCTCATTGTCACAAGAGGGTTGCTGCTCCTCCAGGCCTCATGCTCATGTTATAGGAAGGAAGAAAAAGGAAAAAGAAGAAGGAAGTGGTGACACATTTGTTAGGAAAGCAGAAGTTTTTCCAGAAATCCATCTCAGTAACCTGTTAATGTCTCAATGGCCATGACTACTCCTAGATGCAAAGGAGTCTGGGAAGGTGAGAATTTCTATTAGGGCAGATTGTCACATGGAACATTCTAAAGCAAGTGTTGGCAAAGAATGGCCAAACCTGGCCTGCTGCCTGTTTTTTTGTAAATAAAGTTTTATTAGAACACAGCAATACACATTCATTCACACATTTTCTATGGCTGCTTTTGCTACGATGGCAAAATTGGGTAGGTGCTGCAGAGACTATATGGCCACAAAGCCAAAAATATTTACGATCTTGCCCTTTACAGAAAAAGCTTGCAAAACCCTAATCTAAGGGAGAAGGGAAAAAGGATAGAAAAAAGGCAATTAGTAAGTAAGGAAAAAAAAAATCTGACATTATGTAGGCAGCCAGTAACCCTGAGGAATGACTCCCACATTGAAGAAAGCAAGTCGCCTAAATGTACATGTCCCACAAAGAAAACGACAAGCATTAAACAAAAAGCAAAACCCTAATTAGAAAGGAACTTACTGGAATAAATACATTTTTTATACAGTTTCCAGGCTTGCTGGGAACCAGCCCTAATATCTGAAGGGCAATGGGGTTTAATCTTCCAACCTGATTATTTTCTCATCATTTTCTCTCATTAGGACAGACAAGAGATCTCAGTTTTCGTAGGTCCCTGCTTGGGTTCTTTAGGAGGAAAGCGGTAAGGTGAGAAGGCTGTGTGAAGTAATCTCTGTCCTCTGTCCTCACCCTGCAATGAAAGGGAAAGTTAACACTGCCTTGCAAGTTACACCAAGAGGAAATAGTTCTCAGTGTATCTGAGAAAATGTGTGGTGGTGGCTGAGAAAGAGATCACAGGGTCCTGGGGAATGTGCCCTTTGAGCTTTTGTACAAGTCCTAGTGGCTGCTGGTATTTTTGACAAGGATCCCTGCAACAATCTCACTGTATCACACCTTTGACTTGCCTTGACTATGAAAGCTCAGCTCAAGTAACCTAGCAAATGAAGGGTGGTGATCTTCCTTGATCCTGAATAAGAAAAACAAACCCACATCTGGGACAAGGGTAACACAAGATTCTCATGATAGTCTCTGGCTGATCTTGACCCAGTGAGCAGGCATAGCAGGAGAACGGGGCAATTCACCCTGGGCCACCATGGCTCAGGATCTTTCTGCAGTGACTAAGGTGGCAGCTCCTTATAACTCACATTGCAGATGTCCAAGGTTGTGTTTGAAGACTGAGGCCAGCCACAGGTCCAAGGCCTACAGGGAATCCACCTTCCTTGTGGCTGCCAAAGGAATCCACTTTTAAATGCAAATCTGACAAGGGACAGGGGTGGGTTTCATCTAGTGAGTGAACTGTGATCAACGTTGCTGTCTGGAGCACTCTGTGAGGATGAGTAGTGAGTCTGCATTTGGGTTCATGTCACTGACTTGAGAGAGATGCATGTGCAGGGAAGGAGAAGTATTGCCAAAGTACCAGGCATTCAGCATGATTGGCTATAGCGTAGTCTTAACTCTTTTGACATGTGGCTCCAACCCCTCCAGTGTCCTTGTAATCCAAATTTACCCAAGTGTCCTTCAAAGTGAGCTCAACCTTAATCTTTCCTATCATACTTTTTCTGACTTATCCCGGCTTCCACTTCTGTAACCCAATAGCACCAAATATTTGTCACAACAACCCCAAATTGATGTAATTGTCTGTTTTGCCTTTCTGGTTTACCTACCAAACTGTAAGTTTTAAGAGAAGCTATGTAAGCTCCATGTCCCCAGTGCAACTCTTGGCACATAGTAGACACTGAGTAAGGTTTTGCTTTTTGGCCCAAATTCTCTTCCCAGGCAAATGGTGAGCTTTGCCTAGGGCAGGGATCAAAGCAAGGCAAGGCAAAGAAAGCTTCACAGGAAAGGTGCTACTGTAGCTGAAGTTTGAAGGACAAGAGGTAATCAGGTAGATAAAATAGGAGGATGAGCTTGCTGGGAAGAGAAAGCAGCATTTGCAAATGCATCAAGGCATGAAACAGCAAGATGTGTCCACAAAACTACAAGGAGATCCATTAAGGAGGAACAAAGGCCGAGAAGCAGGAAGTGGCAGGAGAGGCTGGTCTGGGCAGATCATCGTCACCTGAGCTAACTGAAGACTCCAAACTTCCATCTTAAAGCAGAAGAGAACCACTGACATTCTATAAGCAGGGGAGCAGCATGGCGACATTTGAATTTAAGAAAGGTCACTCTGGCTGCAGAGTAAATGAGGGCTTGCTTGGTAGAAAGGACCTTCTAGCATCCATTACTGCTGATGAGAAAGAAGCCTTACGCTGGTCTGATTTTTACTCCTTTGTCTATGACTGTTTCATTTCTTCAGAAGTTTTTAATAATGTCTCTAGGTGTAAGTTTTGGAGTTTTGTCTTGTTTAGAGCTCACAGGGTCTTCACATTCTAAGCCTCATAACTTCCTTCTTCTGTGGAAAATATTCTTATACTATTTCTTTAGTAATTCCCTCTCCCTTGGTTTTTTCTGTTCTCTCCTTCTGGGACTCCTGCTGGTTGGGCATTGGGCCATTTGGATCAATTCCATATGTTCCTTCCGTTTTCATTTATATTTGTTATAATTTTAATATTTATTACATTTTAAGAGATTTTCTGGACTTTACCATCTAACCTTCCTTTAAAATTTTTTTATTTTAGCAATCAATTCTTTTTTCATTTCTCAAATCTCATTCTCTGGTTGTTCTTTTCATAATGTTTGTTGCTGTTAAAATAACTATTTTATGGCTACAATATTGTCTCAAATTTTTCCTGAAGATACTAATTAGAGTTTTCTTTTCAAAATAAGTTTTGTTCTGTTCTTAAGCATGTGTTTCCTTTGAAGTAAGTTTATTGGTGAGTCTTGGCCTTTCTTTTTTCATGTCAGGTTCTTTAATGTCTGGCTGTATCATTCCCAGTCCTCACAGGAAACTGATGACAAACTCAAACTGAGTATTCAAGGAAGGTTTAACAAAGAGATTATTTCTAAAGGTGTGAGGAGGGTTTAGGGAAACCAGTGAGGTGTAAGGCAACATCTTAGGGCCAGCAATTGCTGGAAGCCACTACCTTTCTTAGGCCAGAAAGGGCAGGAGGAGAGAGGCATTCCAGGAAGCCACAAAAGGTGGCTGTGTGACAGGGGCTGTGGCCTCTTTTAGGCAGATATAGCCAACCCACAACAACTCAGGAGGGATGGACCCAGGGAAACAAATACGCTGATCTCACTCTTCCCGCTTCCTCCGGTCTCCCACCGGTACTTTCCATTGCCATTATTCAACAGGAAGCTGGAGGCAGGGAATGCCACTGGTGCCGTCCACACATGCCAGCCTCTGGGGCACGGAGCAGGGAGGAGAGGGGCAGAGAGTGGATCTGGAAAGACAGGCAGAAGGTGCCAGGCACGCAGTGATCCTTAGTTACCTGTTTACATTGAAAGTTGAAACAATAGAAAACTAGAAGCTCTGGGGTGCAAGAGCGGGACTTTTTAGTGATGCTCAATGTTGACAGAGGTATCTGCTCATGCAACCTTTTTGGAAACCAATTTGGCAGCATTAAGAGCTTTAAAACTGTTACAACTTTGATAGCCTTGATATATCAGTTCCATCCCAATGTACATCTTAATGAAATCATCAGAGATGCACAGAAAGATTTATGCACAAGAATCTTCATTGCATTATTACTTATAATGGCAAAATTTTGAAAATAATGGTAACTACTAGCATGGGGCGGGGGTTAGCTAAACAAATTATGGCACATCTACAGGACATTGAAAAACATGTTCTAGATTTGTGATGTCCAGTATGGTAGACACTAGCCACAAGTGGCTATTGAGCACTTTACATGTGGATAGTCTGAATTGAGATGTGCTGTAAGTACAAAATATGCACTGGAGTTTTGAAGACTTAGAACAAAATAAAGAATGGAAAACATCCCATGAACAATTTTTTATATTGATTACATGTTGAAATGATAACATTCTGGATATGTGGGTTAAATAAAATACATTGTTAAAATTCATATGTCCTGATTTTTCTTATTTTGTAAATGCAGTTAATGGAAAAGTTAAAATGTGGCTTGTAATATGTATCTATTGGACAATAGTGTTTGTGATAAAAATTACAAAATGGGAGAAAGTATGTTTTCAAACAATATGTTGTGGCAGGATGTTTTGATGGTTTAATATTACAGCGAACCAGCATGCAAATTGATAATGGGGCAAACTGACACCAGGCAGGAAGTATTCCCACCCGAAATATATGACCTGAATCTAATCGGGAGGAAACATCAGACACACCCAAACTGAGGGACATTCTACAAAACACTAGCCTGTACTCTCCAACTATGTCAACATCATAAAAGACAAAGGAAGATGACAAATGGTTGTAGATTAAAGGAGTTTAAGGAGATATAACAAGAAAATGCCACATTTTAAAATTTTGTAAAGGACATTCTTAGGATAATTGGCAAAATCTGAATATGGGCTGTATAGATAATCATATTCTCTTAATGTTACATTTCCTGATTTTAATCATTGTGCCGTGGTTGAGTAGGAGAGTTCTGTTCATAGAAAATATACACTGAAGAATTTAGAGGGAAAGGATCACAATGTCTGCAACTTACTCTCAGATGGTTTGGCAAAAGTTATTGTAGGTCTATACCGTGTATGTGTACACAGGTAGAATATCCCTTATCCAAAATGCTTGAGACCAGAGGTGTTTCAGATTTGGGATTTTTTTTCTGATTTTACAATGTTTGCATTGTATACCAGTAGAGCATCCCTGATCTGAACATCTGAAGTCCGAAATACTCCAGGGAGCATTTCCTTTGAGTGTTCAGATTTTGGAACAATTTAGGATTGGGATTTTTAATATTAGGGATACTCAACCTGTATATGTAAAGCAAGTAGGAACTCATTGAGCTCTTTTCACATCTTTTCTATAAATTTGAAAAATTTTGAGAGTAAAATGTGAAAAAGAATTTAAAGTATAAATTTTTTGAAAGCATATGAGAGGCATCACCGTAGAAAGTGCTAGAAGGGCCTCATTCTTAAACAGTAGCACGTTTAGATCCAAGCAAAAGGAGCCCTTGCTCTGGGTCTTGCACTTTAGAGGGTACCATTCTACCCTTCTCCAGCTGTGTCCCCTCGTCCCATCCCTGGCCTGTCACACAGTGTGAGAAATCCACAGGACTAAAGGGCTGTGCCCACCCAGAGCCTACCTGCTCTAGAGCATGCTTCAATACCCAGAACCTTGGAATTCCCTGCCATACGACCCTGGGCCCACTTCTTGGTTTGTGTGTGTCTGTTGCCTAGGCCGACCCTCCTGAGAGTGGAACACACTGATGCTGTGCACACAGCTAGGCACAAGGGACAGCTGTTTGGAGAAGGGGGATGGCACAAAGCTTGGACATGGAGGCCAGGGTGTCCACATGCATTCAGAAGATACCCCTTCCAGTGCAGGATGGCGCGTGGAGTGAAAAGAGAAGAGAGCAGGCTGTAGGCTGGGAGCCAGAGGCCAGCTCTGCCAACCACCTGTTCCGGCGTGGAACTCCAAGGAGCCTGGGAAGTCTAAATCCAAACCAGGCCTTGTAGGTTGTTGTGAAGGTGTACTTAACTCAGAGGTTAAAACACATTTGATATTGCTTGCCAGCTCAATATATCAATATAACTTTGACGTACTTAGACATATGGTATGTGGGCCCTCATTTGTGTTCTCTCTCCAGGCCCCTGCTTAGGGGTGTTAGCAGGAGCAGGAAGCCTAAAGAAGCTGCCCACACAGGCCTGGCACTGCCATCCCCTCCTCCTTCTCATTCCCATTGTTTCCCCAAACAATGGAAAAACCAGAGCCCTGTGATGATCTGGGGAGATTGGTGGGAACCTGAACTGGACTCCTGGGGAGGTTGAGATAACCCAGTCGGCCCCCAGGGAAAATAAACACTTTCCAAGAAAACCTCTCCCAGGTGAGGACGGGTCACAGAGAGAACACAGCACCTTCTGTCTGGCAGGGTTCTAATCTCCAGACCCACAAACAGTGAAGATTATCTGGAAAACTCTTTTGAGGTGGACCTCCAGTCCTTCCAGCCTTACCTAACAGCCCCAGATAGGACTGGGGTGGGACCAGTAAGTAGCTGGGATCCCCAGGGTGGGACCAGGCAGCCTCCTGGAAGGATCTCCAGTGCTAAGTACGGGCTCACCCACAACCCCAGTAAAGGCCTCAAAGGGGCCCTCTGGGGTCCTGGAAAGTCCCCCCTGGGGGGTCCTGCTGGATCAGTCCCTGGCGCTGGCACATGCCAGCAGCTCTGCCCTCGGGAAGGCTCACAAACTCTATAGAGCTGACACTTCTCACTCTCCACATGGCTGGCTCCTTTTTATTGCTCAGGTCTCAGCTCCAATGCCACCTGCCCAGAAGCCTCCCTGACCACCCCAGCAAACCCCAAAGCCTGCAACCCCAGCCCGACCCCAGTCATGTCTTCACCCTTTTTTATCACCTACATAGCTTTTAAGACTCCTGAAATTATCTCGTTTATTTATTGCCTTACTTATGGTTAGTTTCTCCTGGTGTAGAGTATACCTCTTATTAGAGTAGAGAACTGTACCTGAATTATTTATTGCCATAGCCCTCCGTCCAATGGCTGAAAGATAGCAGACGTTCATTAAATATTTGTTGAGTGAATAAAATGCGCACCGTAATCCAGCCTTTCTCAAGCTTTCTTCCTGAATTTTCTCTCTGTAGGAGGCGTAACCAGCAAACAACCTCACAGGGTCATGGAACATGCACCCAAATAGCCTATAGCAAGCCAGAAATTAAAGTATTTTTTATTCTAAGAAGTGGGTGTTTTATTTTTCTGTCTCTGTATAGCAAGTTACCAGAAACTTAATGGCTTAAAACAACACAAATGTACATCTCATGGTTTCCATGGGTCAGGAGTTCAGAATGCTGTATCTGAGTCTTCCGCTCAGGGTCCCACAAAGGTGAAATGACGTGTCAGCTGGCTGTGTCCTCACCCAGAGGCTGGACTAGGAAAGATACGTTTCTAAGCTCTCTTTCGTTGTTGACAGAATTCAGTTTCTTACAGTTTTAGGACTGAGATCCTGCTGTCTTGCTAGCTGTTGACTGGGGACTGCCCAGAGGTGACTCTCGGGGCCTTGCCACGTGTCCCTCTCATGCTCCGCAATGGAGAAACTTCTGCGCATAGAAACCCTCTCATACTTTGAATCTCTCTCACTTCACTTTCTGCAACCAGCTTCACTTTTAAAGGGCTCAGATAAATATATCAGGCTACCCAGAGAATCTCCCTATCTTAAGGTCAACTGTGCCCTATACTATAACCTGGTTGTAGGAGTAAAATCCCATCCTAGTCACAGTTCCAGGGATCATTCAGGGCACATATATAAAGGCCAGGAAATCTCAGGAGATATCTTAGAATTCCATTTACCACACTCCAACTCATGTTTCTGTCTATTTCATTGTATATTTATCTGTTTAGATAAAGATGTACAGTTGTATTTATACGTAAACACAAATATATACTATATTATATATTTGTACATATGATGAAATACAGGCAATCCCCGGGTTATGGATGAGACATGTTCCCGAGAATGACTTTAGGTTGGATTTGTATGTAACCCAGATCCCTGATGAAGAGCTCATACACCGTAATAATAATAATAACAATACTATAATGGTTCGTATGTGGTAATAATAATCCTATAATAAGTTGCAGAAACTATTGTGCTCTTTTAATTCAAACAAACAGAACATAAAAGCAAAGTCATACAAAAAGTTTAGATAGGAGAGATTAAAAAAAGAATGTTATAAGTTAACACTCACCTAATACTGTATGAATGTCTTGCTCACTGGCAGGGGCATGTTTGAGGCAGGAAGGCAGCTGACATTAACTGGAAGATGACGATGCAGACGGCGTTGGAGAGGATGGTGCAGGTGCCGGAGAATCAGGATTCGATTCTGTGGCTGGAGGAGGGGAGCTGACCACTGCAGTTGGTTTCCTGTAACCGACTCTAGGGTCGTTTGCACAACCTTTTTCTTTTTCTCATCGTAAATGGCCTTGTAGCAGTTGCTGTTCTCACTAACGGCACAGTAAACCTTTGCACGCTGCTCACTGTTAGGATCTTGCTGCTCAAGCTTAGCAAATCCTGCTTCAGGGAGACAAAAAGCTTCAGCTAATTCTTTTGCCGTAAACTTTCTTGGCTCTGTATCTTCTGATTTTTCATGTTCTCGTGTTTCTATCAGCTGCTCCCCTATCTGTCTACGAGACTGGCCGCTAGCGCGGAGATGCTGCGCCTACGAACCGCTTCCGCCACGCGGGTATCTTTACCGGCACGGAAGGAACAAGTCCCCAAATTCTTAATTTAATTATTTAATTATAAAATATGGAGAGCCTTGGGAGCATGTTCGTAAGTAATTAAATATTAAATATAATTAAGTAATTGTTTTATACGAATATATTTGTATAAATGTATTTGTATATAATTTATATAAAACAATAGTTAAATAAAATTAACAGGCTAGGAAAATTGTAGGATGGCTCCCCTGTGACATATTTATACATATAAAGGTATAATTGTGACCTAAAGTGATCCACATGTCCAGAGGTGCATGTGCAAAGTGCTTTTGTGGCTGCAAGAAAGGAGGCTCAGCCTGGGGCAGGAGGTAAGGGGGAGGGCAGGTGTTGTCTGGAAGGATCATTCTTGAGGGCCGTGTGGGCCTGGGTAGCTGCAGAAATGGGAGGGCTTTCTAGCAGGAGGGAACGTGGGCTGTCTGCCAGTGTTGGCTGGCCTTCCAGGCACTCGGCATGGCTACATTTCTCCACGATTGCTTTAGAACTAGGCGTAGGGAGAGAGAAAGACGGGATGAGGGAGACAGAAGAGAAAAATATTTAGAATGTTTTTTCTCAGTCCCTTTACAGACTGTAAAGAAAAAATATTTGTATCTCTGTGATGAGTGTGGTGCTGATGATGTGAGGTGGTAGCTGTATGCACATACGTGTGTGTGTGTGTGAGAGAGAGAAAGAGAGAGAGAGAGAGCTCGCACACAGTCAGGGAGCCTTTAACACATTAAGTGCCATGTGAGTTGCATTTAACTCACACTAGTTTTGAGCCCAGAGCCTCATGAAGCATATGTAACTCACGTGTCTCTTTACCTATTGTCAATTTACTAATAACTCTAAAAATGTGGATTAAATGAAGTCAATAAATTTCATTTTGTTTCATTTTTCTATTCATGTTTACCTTTAAATTACACTTAAGCCTGACAAGTCAAGAAAAACACTTTACCCTTATGAACTATTTGTCAAGCTTTCACATGACTTTTTACATTACTAATTTTCAAGTTTTTATATTACTTTTTTATCCATGATGTAGCAAATTTTTCATTAAATTAGAAAGGATCGTTTTGTTTTTGAAGGTTTTATTCTGTTTTTGAAAGAAAACACCATGGCCCCATGAAATTTTTTTTTTCTTAGTGTGACAGTCAATGTGTTAAAGTGGGTCAGGCAAGGAACCAGGCCAATGGGTAGGCAGGCAGGAGTCTCCTCCGCTGAGATAAAATCAAGGTGTCCGTCCTGCCCAGGCCATTGAGACCAACCAGGCATCATTTCCCAAGTTGTTCTTTACCCGCATCCTGCTTGGTGAGAGTCCATCACTACCCACTGCAGAGGCAATCTTGCTAAGGTTAAGGCTTGTCCAGGTATGGAGCCAGTGGGGTTAGGACTCCCCAAAGTCTCAGAATGTGGTAAGCCTTCTTCTAAGCTCTCCGGATCCCATCAATGACACCAGCGCTTCTGTGGTTGGAAAATGACTCAGAAAGAGAAAGGGACGACCCCACCCCCACCTGCCCAAGACCATGCAGGGAGTCCGTAGCCCAACAGAATCCTACATAACTAACCCTAGGGTTGTTTGGAATCAGGAACAGGTCTCAGAGCAACTGCCCCAACACCTTGATTACCTGCATGTGTTCTGACCTGAATAGCATAGTCTGTAATTAACCTCACTGATGGTATTGGAATTAGCAAATCAGCTAATCAAGTTAGATGACAATTAGTTGTAAGACAAAACAAAACAAAAATCCTAGGCTTGCAAATTCTTTAGCTCCTTATTGTAGCTTTCACGCCCACAGTCGCCTGCCCTGTGTTTGACTTGCCCTCCCCACCACCCTACCTAAAGAGAAGATCAGAAAACCAGGAGGAGGAAGAGGAAAGGCAGGTGGAAAAGGAGAAGCGAGGGAGGAAGAGGTGCAGCCGGATGTTATGTTTCTTAACAGATAATCTGGATATTCTGTAAATTGCGAGGAATTGTGGGATGGGAAACTGAGTCTTCAATCAACATAAAAGAATGAAAGGAAAGAAGGAAAGAGAGTCCTGAAAGATCTGGCACTAGGACACTTGAAGGGTCTTCAAGTTTTCTCTGATACTTAACACCCTGCACGAGCTTGAAGCATCTGGATCCCTGATGACAGGGAGAGGTAGAGGCAGGGGGCAGCGGCGTAAGTCTACATTGCCTGGCAGAGAGTGTAGAGAGAACAACCAAAGAGGCCACCTGCCCTCTGGAGCAGCCCAGAGGAGCGCTGGCAATGCAGGTGTGGCCTGCACAGTCCTGGATGGAAAGGTAGTAAACAGGGAGGTGCTCGGCTGTCAGCTCTGGGGGTTGAGGAACTGTCTAGTACCTGCACGGGAAGTGTTGGGGGCCAGGTTCCAAACAGCACGAGAAGCCATATTCAGCCCTGGCTTCAAAAAGGAAGTGACTCTCCCCAATTAAGCAGGAGAGTCACTTCCTTTTCGACCCATTGCCATTATGTGTCCCACAACACAGTCCCCAATCCACAGTCCACAGAGAGAACAAAGACCCGGAGCCAGCAGGGAGCTGGCGAGAGGCAGCATCGCACAGCAGTCAACACTCTCAGCAGGACTAAGTGTTTGAAGCAAGGATTGTCCATGCCACACCCTTCAAATTAAGTGAATCAAGAGCAGTGAGGGGCACACAAGAGAAGGTGACCCCCTCCTCCTCCCATCAGCCTCAGGATACCCCAGCACAGGCAGCTGGTCCAGGCCATATAGTGATCCTAACCCAGACAAGATGTGGGGCTTTGGCTTTGGCCTCCTGGTCCATGATCCTGTGGCTCAGTGACAACTGGACCCCATCCTGAGTACCACTCTTCTCTTCCAAACGTTGTGCCCGTCTGTCTCAAAGCACTCCTCTCCCCTGTGGCCTGCCGTGTTGCAGCAATGCACAAGACCGAGCTTCATCTGCCCCTCCTGTGGTCCTGGATCAATCACAGTGCCTGGTCGTCCAGCCCGCACAGTAAACCCAGCCCCCGCACATGCTCACCCATCCTCTTCTCAGGGTGCGTCCTAGTTTCCACCTCCCTAGGGCCCAGCCACTACCTAGATCCCCCATGTTCTGAATCCCCACGGACTTCTGGGTGCTGACCAGTTCTAAAATGTTGTGTCTGTGCAGAGAATTTCACATCTAGAGAGAGAAAGGCTCCCTCAGACCTAAGTTTATCCAGGGGGATGTTCCCCTGATTTGCCTATTCTGAAACCAGAATTTTGCTTCTAAAGCTCTGGTAGGGGCTTCTGGTTTAAACATTTGCATTTAACAATATAGAATAATGAAGACAAGACTTGAAGCAGCATGAAGATAACATCCACCTTTTTGAGAATGACCAGTACCTGTTCTCTAAGGAGAATCATATCCAAGGAACATAAAGGGCATAGAGTGGCTGAGGTTCCTCATTTCATTTGCAGGTGACAGGCATGTGGCCTTTGACTTCATCTGGGACATTCTAGTGAATTCTGATGCGACTAGGGGGCTCAACATTCAGGTTTCATTTTAACCGCATTGCTCCCTGGACCTGCCTGGCCTCAGAGTTTGCATGATGCTCTTTGGGAGAGGACTTTTAGCCTTCGATGCATTCATGCGTTTATTCAATGTCTAATGTCAGTGACTACTACTACTGGCCCGGGGCTTGCAGCTCCTGCAGAGTGGACGCATTGCATGGTGGTTATGAGTATAGACTTATGCCTGAGTTCAAATGCTGGGATGAGCTGTATGATCTTGACCTAATCACCAACTTCTGAAGCTTCAGTTTCCTCACCAGTAAAAACTTTCATAGAGTAATATTAATACCTACTTCGTGGGGTTTTGTTATGCTTGGCATAGAGTAACCACTCAATGTCTATAGTACTAGCTATTATTTTGATTTATGCTAGTCCCACTTGGGTTACCAGTCATTCTGCACCATGAAGTAAGGAACTCTCAGCCAATAAAGCAATAAGAACAAAAAATCTTAGACTTCTCTATGTCTACTGAGATGGCCTGTGTTTAAGATGCTTCCCATCTTGCTTTCTATTCCACCAGAAACAGAGGGGCTTCATCATTTAGGTAGGGATGAGGTAGACTTCCAGAGGAACTTTCTTTTGGGATCCTAGCACTCAAATGCTTCTTTGTTGTTCCATACCTTGCCCTTCCCAGCTTCTCAAGCTGGGCATTTCTGTGCTAGCCCAGAACATGAGCTCGTCCACAAGGAAGCAGGACATTTGCTGGTGGCCACCAGCTTGAGGGGCTTAGGATGGACTTGCTAACCCAGTGTTGGGTCTGGTGTTCGGCACCACATGGTAGAGTCTCCTGTGCCCCCTGCCCTAGCTCTCCCTTCATGCCAATTAGACCAGGAACTACTGGACTGGAGACAGTTCTCGGCACCCGTGTATCCTCCATATCCTATCGCACAGCACTTCACCAACCCCTTTTCCCATGTTGGCCACTCCAAAGGTAGGGGCTCTGTACATGTTTCTTCCCCTTCGTCTCAGCTGGTGGCCAGGATTCCTGACCTAAATTCTGAATCCTCCTCCTCAAGGCTAAAGTCTCTTTCCCATCTCTCTGCATGCTGGTCTATTTGCATAACCTTGATCTGGATATGTAGCTAGATCTGCCTCTGTCCGTGATGAACTTGGAAATTGTCTGTGGGCCTCCATATTCCTAAGCTATCACCCTGGGGGCTGACTGCTGACTGAGCACTTGGGTTTGAATTCTATTTTTTTTTTTTTTATGACAGAGTCTCACTCAATTGCGCAGGCCAGAGTGCCGTGGCATCAGCCTAGCTCACAGCAACCTCAAACTCCTGGGCTCAAGTGATCCTCCTTCCTCTGCCTCCCGAGTAGCTGGGACTTCAGGCATGTGCCACCACGTCTGGCTAATTTTTTCTATTTTTAGTAGAGACAGGATCTCACTCTTGCTCAGGCTGGCCTTGAACTCCTGAGCTCAAGCAATCCTCCTGTCTTGGCCTCCCAGCGTGCTAGGACCAGTGTGCTAGGATTACTGGCATGAGCCATGGTGCCTGGCCTGGATTCCTGAGTCTTTGCATCAGGACAGCTTGTCCAATCCCCAGCCCACCCAGTCCAGACAGATGGGCTTTCGAGAAGCCAGCACCTTCTACTGGTGTGACCTTGGGAAAGTAACTTAAAGTTTCTAGGCTCCTGCTTTCTCAAATGTGAAATGGGAAAATTATACCTACCTCCTGGGCCTATTGTGAGGATTCAATGAGGTAATGCACATAAACAAGCAGATTACCTGGCATATAGTAAGCTGCCAATAAAAGGCAACTATAATATTAAAGCAATGGGACAAAAGGGTATTTGTTCTTTTTCGGGCACCTTAGTTTTGTGCTCACATATTTCTCATTGCTCCCTTGAAAAATGTAATGATGCCCCTTTTCCAGATCTCATTGTCCCCACCCAGCACAGAGCCCAAGCAGGAGTCCGAAGGACTCTGAGGTGAGCGGTTCCAAGTCTGTGCTCCCAAAGGCCAGGCAGAATGGCCTGGGGCTCCAGCCATCTCTTGGTAACCCAAGGTGCAGAAGCTGCTCATGACTCCAGCCTAAACGCTATAGGGGCGAGCACAACCCGTACAGAGAAGGTAGGGACAGGATGGGAGTGGAGGGAGGGCCCTTGAAATAAGGATGGAAACACCCAGCAAATGAACAAAGAAGCAAACAGGAGGCTCTTCGGTGGCCGGGTACTCTCCACCCTCCGCTCCACCCTTTCAGGCCTCACGGGCAGGGCTGAGCTGGGAGACACCTGCTGCTCTCCATCGGTGCTCTCCGCGCAGCACGCAGCCCAGCCTTCACCAGCCCTCCAGGACATCACAAGGCATCTACTGAGGCTTCCTGCCGGAAACACACCTCTGTCTCTTTCACAGATGGAGGTGGCAGCAAGAAGATTAGCCTTGGCCTGCGGGTCAGAGTTGCCCGTGACTCTGGCCTCTGTGAGCACAGCGCTCCCACCCTCCTCCCCCATCCTGAGGAAAACAAGTCATCAAGCCTGGGGCAAACAAAGACACAAAGCAAATTCTTTCAAGAAGGTCAGCCTCTGTAGAATTAATCTGGGCGTTTTTCCAACTATTGCTATGATAAGAGGCAGCAGAGGACCCCGTTCGGTTGAGAAACTGGAAGACTTGAGTTCAAGGCTAGGCTCTGCCTCTGACTCCTGATATGAAAAATGTGGAGACACTAATCATTACCAATACCATCCCCATCATCATCCCACAACTCTGGGGTCATCCCAGTGTACACGGCTGTTAGTATCTGCTCCACCCACGTCTTCTCCTGCTGCACTGGTTCAATAAACCTTTGTGGATGGAAGCTGGGAGAGATCATACCATGGCTGAATGCCACACCTCAGACTCCCTAACACTCAGGCCCTTGGGACCCTACCAGCCTGAGCGCAAGATGCTCACCAATCAGCTGGGAATGTGCTTTACAAAACCAGGCACCTGTTCATGCTCTGATGTGTGCTCCCCAGACGGCACTTGCCTGAGAGCTGGGAGAGGGGATTCCTCAGGCCTCACCTGTGTTCCCAATCAGGACCCCCTGTCTTTCCTACCAGGATATAGGATGTAAGCTCGACGAGGGCATGGAGTTCTGTTAGCTTTGCTCATTGCTGTATCCACAGTGCAAAGCACATAGCAGACGGTCGCTAAATACCTGGTAAGTGAATAAAGCGTGTGTACACACGTGTATGAATGAATTTCTGCCCTTCACATGGCCAGCCCCAGAAGTGGCAGCCTGGAACCGTGCCCCACAGAACTTGCCTCCCCTGTCTACTATAATCGGACACAGTCAGCCTCTGCCCACCATGCTCCTCAATCTTTTAGACCTAAACTACACATAAAAATCACCATAAGAGCTTCTAAAAAATACTAATGCCCAGACCCCACTTCCAGAGATTCAAATGGAGGTAAGACCTTGGCATTGGTATGTTTTTGAAATACCAACTTAAAAAGTTCCAATTCCCCAGGTGATGCTAATATGTAGCTGAGGCTGAGAACTGCTGCTGTAGTCAGAGGGACAGTTCCACAGTGACAAAATGGGAATGGGACAGGTAGACTGGATGAGGAAGGGGCTGGGTGGGGGGCAAGTTCACCCTCTGGGAGCCCTAGGTGTTCAAAGGCTGGCTCCACTGCGGGTTCTCCAATGTGGGGTACACTTTCTGGTCAACGTCTTGCAACCCCTTCAGCACCTTCCTCCAACAACACCCCCTGCAGCCTTTCCCTGCCACCCTGAGTTCATGTTCTGAGTCTAGTTATCTTTCCCAGTGCACAAACGTTTATCCCAAAGGAAGATCATACTTGCTTTTCCCAAGAGCACTGGTCTGTCTCTGTTCACTCTCTTTACCCTGCCTTTGTGAATGACTTCAGCCACCTTCTCACCTTCCAAATTTAGCAGGGGGTGAGGATAGGAGGAGATACCTGTTTTTATGTTCAATTATTCCTCCAAACTCCACCAATAACTCTTTCAAGATGGACTCACGATTTCTGCAGCTCCTCAGGACTAGGCAATACAGCCCTCTTTTTTTCCAATCTCAGTTTCTGGCAGAGTCCTCACTTGGTTTGGAGGTGATGGGAAACACCGGGGAAACATCACAGCACTCCCTGCTACACTGACTACTCTTCACCTCAATAGCCTTCTTGTCTTGTAGATACGCCTGGATGGGTTAATAGTTACTGGACCTATTTTTGCTAACCTCTGGGAAATCCTGCATGAGTATGTTTAGCACGTCTCTTCGGAGTGTGTGGGGACTTCTCCCCTATGTCTTCAACTTTAAGGCTTCTTTGCCAAAATTTTGGGTCAAACAACAGAAGAGTTCCACTTCACATTATTTTATGCTACCAAATCCAATGCCCCAGGGCCCCAAATAAGGAAGAGCTGGTGGGAATAACAGTGCTGACCTGCCCGGACCCTCTTCCTTGGTTGACTTGCTGGTTGTGCCATGTCTGGAGAGACACATCTGGGACCCACGGTGACCGGAGTCCTTGGCAGCCATTGCTGGTCTGCGTCACCCTGGGCCAAAATGCTGCTGCCGAGATTTCTCAACCACACAGACTGTTGTGATTCTGTTGCTCTAATGATTTCTATTCTTAATTGCTAATTGGCTCATCATAGATACGTTGGAGGTATAGCTCTCTCATTATAACAGACCTTACTATACCTTCTTGGATTTAGCCCAGAAGAAGAAAGAGAAATGTCCGGGCTGAATGCCGCCGAGAATCCTTTCACCAACTACTCGGAAATCTGTCTTTCTGGGGTTGTTTCTTGTTTTGCTTATTTATTTCCAGAATGTCCACCAGCTGCAGCACCTGTGTGATCCACTTCCTGTCTCATCGGAGTGTTGCTGACTGGGTATTTCCCGCTTACTTTTCTGTGGGTTACATACCGTTTGCCTTTCTTCCTGTCTTTGTGCTTCCCATTCTCTTCTAATTCGATCATCTCTTTCTGTTTTTTCTCCCTTTTTCCCACCAGCACCTCAGTTATACTGGAGACCTTGAAGCCTGAAGATATTTCTGGGCCCTGACTATAAGTTCAGAATAGCTGCATCTCTGAGTCCAAAGTGCTCCGTGGTCTTGCTTCTTCTGGCTCACTAGGGACTCTACACCCAGCTTCAGGCCACTTTAAATGCTGCAGTTACTTTGGCAAAGGCTGTTGACGTCCCCCCCCTCCTCAGACCTCTGCCCTTTCCGTCTCCCTGCATGCCAGCCTGGGGCCTATGTCTGGGCTTTCTCCGCCTCTGGAGCACACCTGGAGCAGACGGTGCTGGGAATCAACACCCGCCGTTTCCCGTGGAGAGCTCTCAGCAGCAACTAACAGGAGCTGGCGGCCAAGGAGCCCGTGCCCGGCTCCTGGGGCAGGACACTGCAGAGCGCCTGGCCCACACTGGGTCCCAGAGCTGCTCACAGCGGGGTGGCTCTACCCTTCCCGTTTCACGTTCCCACTCCCCCAGCATGCAGTATGCTGTCTCAGGATACTCTTCCAGGTGAACTCGAACTAAGGTTTCCAAGCCATTAATGAAAATATCGTGGACAGATTGACAGGACCAACAAACTCTGACCCAGGACTGAGCAGCCTTCCTGGGTGACATGCCAAGCCTGCATCACATCTCTTGATGTAGGGCTGCGTAGTGACAGGAAATCTTTAAGACAGTGAACACTGAAGGAGATCCCCAGGAAAGAGTGAGGGAAATTTCCTCCTCTCTCTGCTCCTCCTCCTCCTCCTCCTTTCTTTCCCATTCTCTCACCTGCTTCCCCTCTTCGCCACTGTCCCCACCTTTAGAGTGCAGCCACAGGCCCTGTAACTTGGCCATCTGTCCTCGTCCTCCCTTCACAGCTCCACCCCAAGCTCGGGTATCTGCCTCGCTCCTCCAGCCCTGCAATGGTCCTCAGCAGCAGCCAGCGTGTCACCATCTGTGGGCGCACCCCAAGGTGCCACCCATTGTTTCAGGTCTTAGGAAGGCAGCAAAATGATTCACTGATGAAAGAATCTGGTCCTAGGACATAAATCCAAGGTCAAACCTAGGCATTCTTTTCTCTCCTGTTGGATGACAGGAAACCCCTTATCTCTCTGTCATCTGTGTCAGGAAAGTGACTAACTCATTATTTAATATTGGCAAAAGTGGTTTAAGGACTTCAGAGGAGGCCAGTAAGTGTGCACACTGCGGCAGTGATGGGGAAAGAGAGGTATTGCCCCATCCCTCCCTCCAAACATGTCTGAATCACCCAGGGTTGCTCTTTTATTCTACATGTGACATTACACAGAAACTTCACAAGGCTCCTTAATATGTCCTCTGGGGGTGCAGGTGGCCTGAAGGGGATTGTCCCTATAGCAAAATCATAGCCAACAAGAGCCACTGTTACTGACAGCATGGCATCACAGCCCTTGGGGGTACAGGGATAAGAGAGTAGGGGGTAAAGGAAAGGTTGAGGTGTTGCTGTGACAGTGCCACCCGGTGAAAGTCCCCACCAAGGACGTCAAGGAGGTCACGTCCACCCACTGAGCAGGTGCTTTCCTGGAGTTGTGGAGTGACTCCCATTTCTGCTCCAAGAATGAGGTTGGAGCCCGGGGGGGCGGGTGGTTCAAGGCATGGCTGTCGTCAGAGCTCTGCTGCTGGAGGGAAACTTTGCATTGCCTACATGTTTTGCAAACACACTCGAATTTTCTCTGCCAAGCAGAATGATTTATTTGTATGTCTTCATCGAGGGCAATTATTTTTTAGCGCCTTGCTGAGCATGCGGGGTGATCTCATCACGGGGAAGAGCCCGTGACTGCCTGTCTCACCTGGAACAAAGGTGAGGACAGTGGCCTCGCTCCTCCTGTCTCACCCAGAAACTCTTCTCTCTCCGGCACTTCACACCGACATGCGGGGCCTGTTTTCTTTTGAGAGCTACTAGTTCACCCATAAAACTCACCAAAAATGATACGTAAAACACACCTTCCTTTTGGGGAGAGACAGTTTTTGAGTGAGAAAGAAAGAGCATTTCAAATCTCCTGCTTTTTAAGTAAAAACAAGTAGCATAAAACTTTATTCAGTAAGTAACCCTAACACTGAACCTGTCTTCAATTTTCAGATGTAGATAGTTGGGGACGAGGGAAGGAAGAGAAAAGGCAGAGGAGGGAAAAGAGGCAGGACCCAGGAAGGGCCCTGGCAACAGAGAGGAACCCATGGGAACCAGGGCAGAGGCAGAAATAGAGGTGGAGGAGGGGAGAGGGCAGAGGGCGCGACCCCGCCCACGGCCCCTGGGCTCTCCTTTCTTTGCTCACCACTTTAAGAAGGTCCCTCTGGCTTCTCCCACCTCCTCACCTCCTCACCTCCCACCCTCTCCTGCTGACCTCAGTGCCGCTGGCCCTGCCAGCCAAGTGACCTTTCCTCGGGAGCATCCCACTTCCATCAAGGCCAGGCCTGATGCCAGACATGCCCCGCCGCACCCTGGGACACCCGGCTCGCACACCAGTTCCGTCGCTTCTTGGTGGCTGCACCGGGGGCAGTCCCTCGCCCTCTGTGAGCTTTCCCACCGTACGCTGGTGTTAATGGATAGTCCTCAGCCAGCTCCTAGCAATGGACTCTGGGGCTTGTTGGAGGCCTGCGTTTGCGTGTGAGAAGAGGTAAGGAACACGAGTGTGCGCTGTGAACTTCGCGATGATGCGCACGAATGGGAGTGATGACTCCTGCTCTGCACCTACTGTCTTTCTCTGTCCCGCCCTCTCCCATTCTTTATCTCATTCCCCATAAACTGGCCTTCCCCAGGCCTGCCTTGTACTCTCCTCAGTTCCTAACCCCTCCTTTACTTGCCCTCTCTTCTCCTGCCAAGGCAGCCGTCACCCATAGCCAGTGACTCCTCCAGCTCCACCTGCAGCCTGGTGCTCTCTGGAGCTGCAAGCCGGGCCCGGCTGCTTGCACACCTCGGTGGCACTTTAGATGGGATGGGTAGACGGCCTACTTCCCCTCGATCCAGATCTTCTCCCGGAGGAGCGGAAGAGGATCTGTGGGTAGACTCAACTTCAAATCCCAGCCATGCTGTGGACTGCCCTGCAGCCGTCTGCCCGAGCTTCAGTCTGCTCTGACTGGGAAGTAGTATGAGGACTCCCAGTGATGAAATATTAAATAACAACGTGCATGAGGCAAGTCCAGGAGGGCACATCTGGGGCTCTCTAGCCCCACGCTGCAGAATCTCTATTCTGCAGACACACCTCAAGCTCTAGTCAGTGTGGGGTCTCAGGGGGACACTCCCTTTGGCGGGGTGGCAGGCCTGACTCTAGGAAACTGGCAACATAGCATAGAAATCAAGAGCACAGACGCAGGAGCCAAATCTTGGCTTTACTTCTTACTAGCTGTGTTGCTTTAGGCAAGTTACTTAACCTCTCTGTGCCTCTGTTTTCCTCTCTGTAAAATGGGAATCATAATAGTAACCTTTCCCATACAGTTGTCATGAGGATTAAATCATATAAATTCACTGCTGCTTACAACAGTGCCTGGCTTGAAGAAAGTAACATGTAGGTATTTTATTAACAAATGTTATGTTTGCTATTAGTGACATTATTTACCAAAGGTTGCATATTCATTTCTTACTCAAGAGGTTTTGGAGGTCTTGTAATATCTAGAGAATAAGAGGCCAGAGAACGAACCCCCGTGCCTCGCGCTGTGCCGTCTTGCTTTGCCTCCATTGTGCCGTAAGCATCTCTCTGAAGTGAGACCAGGCAGACGTCCACCCCCTCCCCCTACCCCTCCCCTACCGCCTTGGAGCCCTGATGTGAGCCAGTGTCTTTGGCTGTACATGCACCCAGGCCAGTGACATCACCAGGCAAGAGGGACATGCTGGTGCGGGCAAGGGGATGACGTGAAGGGAGGGATGGAAAGTGCCTCTGGGTCTCTGCTTTCCCTGCCCTTTGATGTGCACGTGGCATCTCCCTGTGACTCAGGCATGTGGCATCATGGGTCGCTCCGGGCACTGTGGCCAGGCAGGGGGTGTGGGGATTGGACCATGGCGAGAGAAAGAGAAGTGGAACCAGGAGCTGGGGTCCAGGGAGACAAGGGTTGGATTGCAGAGGGGCTCGTTCCCTGTGCACACAGCCAGACTTGCTCCTAAGGGCAGAGGGGAGAGTCCCGGGAAGGTTTCTATTCGGAAAGATCTCTCTGGCTGCTGGGTGGACACTGAGGCTTATTGCCAGGCAGGGGGGGGGAAGTGAGAACCGTCACGGAGCTGCTATGGAAGGAAGATGAAGAGACCTGGACTGAGAGGGTGGCAGTGGGGAAGCAGCAGAAGGACCAGATGGGTCTAACTCTAAGCTGGACTTGGTGGCCACTTAGGTGTTGGTAACAGGGAGGAGTGTGGAGTCTATGGTGGCACAGAGCAGTCCCAGTGTATGAACTACCAGAGTGGCCTAGGATGGGAACGTGCTTTGTCAGCTGTGACAAGCTCTGCATGTGTCAAAGTGTCCACCTTGGGGAGACCCTACAAGGAAAAGGGCAGCATTGTAGGGTTCATCACTTCCATTGACAAGGGGTTGGCCCCATGCTAGGAGTTGGGCCCATGCTAGGGGTTGGGCCCACACTAGGAGCTGGGCTGGCAGATCCGGAGAGCAGGTAGATGTCAGGTGCTTGGAGGTGCTCACATCTAGGCTGGCGAGGCAGGCCCTCTGGCTGAGGGGGCCCGTACCTCCTGCTTCAACCGGAGTCTGTCAAGAACCATAGAGTACCCAAACATCCCCCAGGGGAGGGATCTCCAGGACAGGCCAGCCCAAGGTGCCATCTCTTTACTCCTCACACCCTTCCCCAGAGCACTGGAGAGACTGTGGGTTCAAATCTCAGTTACTGGCTTATCAAGAAATTTGTCAGCTGGTTGCTTCATCTATAAAACGGAGATGATGATAAGATAGGAATAAGTTAAGCAGCATATGTAAAGCTCCTAGCACAGTGTCTGGCACATAGTAAGTGTTCAATTAAATAAGGCATTATGATTATCACTGTCACTGTTTTTATTATTGCATCCCCACCTGGCTCTTTTCTCTTCTTTTGTCTTTAATACCTCCAACACTTCCCAGTCTTCCTTCTCTCTTTAAGACTAATCCAAGGCACAGTTAATCCTCCCCCATATACACCTGAGAACTTAGTGCAGGTCTGAACAAACCATCTTAGGTTCACAGTGCTTGAAGTCTGCTTCCTTCTTTGAGTGGATCCACTCTAGCATCAAGACAGGAGACAGAACAAAAACAGACAAGTGGGATTACATCAAACTAAAAAGCTTCTGCACAGCAAAGAAAACAATCAACAGAGTGAAGAGACAACCTACAGAATGGAAGAAAATATTTGCAAAGCATACACGTCTGATAAGAGCGTTTATATCCAAAATATATAAGCAACTCAAACAACTCAATAGCAAAACAAAACAAAACAAAAACCCAAATAACCCAATTAAAAAATGGGCAAAGGATCTGAATAGACATTTCTTGAAAGAAGACATACAGATGGTCAACAAGTATATGAAAAGGTGCTCACCATCACTAATCATCAGAGAAGTACAAATTAAAACCATAGTGAGATATCATCTCACACCTGGCAGGATGGCTATTACCAGAAAGATGAAAGATAAGTGTTGATGAGAATGTGGAGACAAGGCAACCCTTGTGCACTGTTGGCGGGAATGTAAACTGTTATAGCCATTATGGGAAGCAGTTTGGAGGTTCCTCAAAAAATTAAAACTAGAACTACCATGTGATCCAGCAATCCCACTTCTGGGTATATATCCAAAAGAAATGAAATCAATATGTCAAAAGACATTATCTGCAATTCCATGTTCATTGCAGCATTTTTCACAATAGCCAAGATACGGAATCAATCTAAGTATTCATCAATGGATAAATGGATAAAGAAAATGTGATATAGATAATCTCAAAATATATATATGTGTATATAGTGAACTATCATTTAGCCTTTAAAAAGAAAGAAATTCTGCTTTTGCAACAACATGGATAGACCTGAAAGACATTATGCAAAGTGAAACAAGCCAGGCACAGAATGGCAAATACTCCACCATCTCACTTACATAGGCATAGCTCAGAGATACCACAGGGTTGATTCCAGACCACCATGATAAAGCAAGTGTTGCAATAAAGCAAGTCACATTAATTTTTTGGTTTTCCAGTGCATATAAAAGTTATGTTTACACTATACTATAGTCTATTAAATATGCAACAACACTACATCTTTAAAAAAAACATGTACATAACTTAATTAAAAATACTTCATTGCTAAAAAATGCTAACAATCATTTGAATCCTCAGTTAGTGGTAATCTTTTTGTTGGTGGAAGATCTTGCCTCAACGTTGATGGCTGCTGACCAATCAGGGTGGTGGTCACTAGGGGTTGGTAATTTCTTAAAATAAGACAAAAATGAAGTTTGCTGCATTGTTTGACTCCTCCTTTCATGAAAGATTTCTTTGTAGCATGCAATGCTATTTGATAGCATTTTACCCGCAGTAGAACTTCTTTCAAAACTGGAGTCAATTCTCCCAAACCCTGCTGCTGAAGTTACTCTTTGATCCATGGGCTGCAGAATGAGTGTTGTGTTATCAGGCATGAAAACAACATCATAGGCCGGGCGCGGTGGCTCACGCCTGTAATCCTAGCTCTGGGAGGCCGAGGCGGGTGGATCGCTCGAGGTCAGGAGTTCGAGACCAGCCTGAGCAAGAGTGAGACCCCGTCTCTACCAAAAATAGAAAGAAATTATCTGGCCAACTAAAAATATATATACAAAAAAAATTAGCCGGGCGTGGTGGCTCATGCCTGTAGTCCCAGCTACTCGGGAGGCTGAGGCAGTAGGATCGCTTAAGCCCAGGAGTCTGAGGTTGCTGTGAGCTAGGCTGATGCCACGGCACTCACTCTAGCCCGGGCAACAAAGTGAGACTCTGTCTCAAAAAAAAAAAAGAAAACAACATCATTGTCTTTGTATATCTCCATTAGAGCTCTTGGGTGACCATGCACGTTGTCAATGAGCACTAATATTTTAAAAGGAATATTTTTTTCTGAGCAATAGATCTCAACAGTGGGTTTAAAATATTCAGTAAACCATGTTATAAATAGACATGCTGTCATCCAGGCTTTGTTTTCCATTTCTAAAGCACAGGCAGAGTAGATTTAGCATAATTATTAAGGGCCCCTCGGATTTTTGAAATGGTGAATGAGCATTGACTTCAACTTAAAGCCCCTAACAGGAGTCAGCCTGTCCTTTGAAGCTCTGAAGTCAAGCATTGACCTCTGCTTTTACTATCAAAGTCCTAGATGGCATCTTCTTCCAGTAGAAAGCTGTTTTGTCTACATTGAAAATCTGTTGTTTAGTGTAGCTACCTTCGTCAATGGTCTTATCTAGATCTTCTGAATAACTTGCTGCAGCTTCTCCATCAGCACTTGCTACTTCACCTTGCACTTTTGTGTTATGGAGATGGCTTCTTTCCTTAAACTTCATGAAGCAACCTCTGCAATCTCCAGACTTTTCTTCTGCAGCTTCCTCACCTCTCTCAGCCTTGTTAGAATTGAACAGAGTTAGGGCCTTGCTCTGGATTAGGCTTTGGCTTAAGAGAATGTTGTGGCTGGTTTGATCTTATATCCAGACCACTCAGACTTTCTCCATATCAGCAATAAGGCTGTTATGCTTTCTTATCATTTGTGTGTTCACTGGAGTAGCACTTTTCATTTCCTTCAATAACCTTTTCTCTTTTTGCATTTACTACTTGGCTAACTGTTTGGCTCAAGAGGCCTAGCTTTCATCCTATCTCGGTTTTCAACATGCCTTCCTCACTAAGTTTAATCATTTCTAGCTTTTGATTTAAAGTGAGATTTGTGTGACTCTTTCATTCAAACACTCAGAGGCCATTGTAAGGTTATGAATTGGCCTAATTTCAATATTGTTGTGTCTCAGGAAACAGGGAGGCCCAAGGAGAGGGAGAGAGATGGGGGAATGGCTGGTGGGTGGAGCAGTCAGAACACACACAGCATTTATGGATTAAGTTTGCCATCTTATCTGGATGCAGTTTACGGTGCCCCAAAACAATTACACCAGCAACATCAAAGATAACTGATCACAGATCACAACAACAGATATAATGATGAAAAAGTTTGAAACATCACGAAAATTACCAAAATATGACACAGAGACTTGAAGCAAGCACATGCTGTTGGAAAAACAGCACCAACGGACTTACTCAACGCAATCTCGCCACAAACTTTCAATTTGTAAAAAATGCAGTATCTGTGAAGTGCAATAAAGCAAAGCAAAATAAAACAAGGAAATGGGGAGATGTTGATCAAAGGGTCCAAATTTCAGTTATACAGTAAGTTTTGGAGACCTAATAGCATAGTGACTATCGTTAATGTATGCTTGAAAATTGCTAAGAGAGTAGACCTCGTGTGCTCTTCTCTCTCTCTCTCTCTCTCTCACACACACACACACACACACGAAAGGTAAATTATTATGTAAGGTGATAGATATGTTAATTATCTGGATCACGGTAACTGTTTCATGATGTATACATATATCAAAATATCACATCACACACCTTAAACTTATGCATTTTTTATTTGTCAATTATACCTCAATAAGCGGGAGTGGGAAGAGAAGGGAGTCAGAATCAGACGGAGAAAGGGACTTAAAGTTCTTGAGGATTCCTCAGCACTAGGCACATCACCACACTGCCTGTGGGATCCTCATAGCCCTAGAAAGAGGCGGTATCACTGCCCTCCCTTTACAGAAAATGCAAAATGAAATACAGAGAGATTAAGTTGCATGGCTGAAGGTCACACAAAAACAGCCAGGGAGGCCAGGATGAAGTGGGGAGGCTATCCTCTTCAGAAGTTGGGCCCTTGCCTCTAAGCCCCACAATCTCATAAAGCATCCTGTCCCTGGGTGAGCAGGACTGGCCACCCTTTTGGCTAACAGCCCAGAGAAGAAAAGTGAGTCATTCAGTTCCACATGGCCTTCCAAACAGAATTGCCAAAGGAACAAAGTATGTTTTAGACCTAAATAATCCAGACTGACCATACTAGGAGGAAAGAGTCACTGTTTGCTTCCCATCCCTTGTTGGGGTGGCCCCAGTGCTGCGATGGCTGTGACATGGCAGGGTTGCGGAAGGAGCTGGGCCCGGAATGTGCTTGGGCGCATCCTCCTCGGAATGGAGTGTTCATCTGAGCAGCATCTCCACTGCACCCAGAGCCTTAGCCTGGCCTCTCCGTGGAAATGGGAGACATAAACCTCATCTGTCCCCCCTCCTGGCCTCCAGCCCGGCAGGAGGTACCCATGGATATCACAGCCAGCACGTCTGCATGCAGTTTACACATCTCTTTCCAATCATGTTCTTATGGAGGTGGACTCAAGAGTCCTGGGTTCAAACCCCAGCTCCGCCATTTCCCAGCTGTGGGCCTTGGGTAAGCTGCTTCTCTCAGCACAGCCCTGTGAGGTTTCCATTTGATACATGAGGAACTTGGGCTCCGAGAGGCACCAGGGTACAAGGCAGAAATGAGTTTTGTATTTAGGTCTGTGTGATTCCAAATCCAAGGCTCTTTCCCAAATAACAGTTGTTTCCTCAACTTTTGGCCTATGGAGAAAGGAAAACCTCAGCAAACAGCATGTTTGCTTCTTCTCCCACTGTCTTCTCAAACACAACACATCGGACTCACCCATCGGCCAACCCAACATGGTGGGCCCAAGGGCAGAGCCCTCCGTGAGGCCAGAAAACAACATCTCTGCACCCTTCAGGTTCCATCAGGAATGACACTTGTGGCTGGTGAGATGGTATGTTCTTCGTAGAATCCCATGACTTCTTGACAGTGCCTGTGTCAGCACGCGCTGGCTGTGGGAGGCCTCAGCTCAGGGGCTGCAGCTTCTTTGTGGTGCACAAATGCTGACGAAGTCTTCAAGACAGTGGGAGCCTGGGGAGAGGGCCGAGATGATCCAGGTGCCCCTGAGTTAGATCCCGGCAAGGCCCTGGTTGGCTGAGGCCAATGCACAAGGCCCCCCGAAATGGGAAGCTTCTGTTCTGAGATATTCCTGGCTTGCTCTCTTTACCTGTAGAGGGATCAGGCCAGTGTGACTCCTGGAGCCTGGGCTGCCAGCCAGCACCCGCCGTGTCGCACTCCCGTGCTGCACCTTCTCTCCAACTTGTCCTTCCCTTATTCCTTTTCTAGGAGGAGCTGGAGCCCTCTCTGCATTACCTGGTTGCAGAGTTCAGAGCATGACAGTGTAGTACTCACTCGTCCATTCATTCATCCTGCAGGGCACCGGGGACACCACTGTAACAAGACAGAACATGGCCTCTGCCCTCTCAGGCTTAGCGGAGTGTCATGAGATTCGGAGGCAGCACGACCAGGGCTCTACTCCCAGCCCAGCATTTGCAACCGATGATCTCACTTGTCTCTAAACTCCTTGGGCCTCAGCTCCCTTTCCTCAGGTGTAAGATGTGTATAACAACACCACGGGGGAGGCATCACAGATTGCAGTGAGGGGAAGGATTTAATCAAGCAAATGCAGAAGTGTTTGCTAACCGTAAAGATCATATCGATCTTAGTTATTGCTATTAGCAATGTGACTATTATTATTTGCTACACTTTCTCATTCAGGAAGTTTTCTCTGCCTGACCCGCTTATTGTGCCAAGAATCTGGTAAAATTGACTTTGCATGGCAGACTCAAAACAGTATGGATCACCCGGTCTGGATCATTAGCCTGCTTTTTTTTCCTAACAGCTTTATTAAGATATAATTCACATACTATACAATTCAACCATCTAAAGTATACAATTTGATGTTTTTTAGAATATTCACAGGGTTGTATAAACATTGCCACAATCTAATTTTGGAACATTTTTATCTCCCTTAAAAGAAACCCTGTAGCCATTAATAGTCACTCCCCCCTTTCCACACTGTAAGCAGCCACTAAGCTTTTTGCCTCTACAGATTTGCCTGTTCTGGACATTTCACATAAATGGAAGCATATAATAATATATAACAACATACATAATCACATAATAATATAATATAATAATGTGGTCTTTTGTGACTGACTTCTTTCACTTAGCATGTTTTCAAAGTTCACCCATGTTGTAGCATTTCAAGTGTATGAACATTTCATTTTTTATTGCTGAATAATAATCCATTTTATGGATAAAACACATTTTATCTATCCAATTATCGGTTGATAGACATTGGGTTATTCCCACTTTTTGGCTATCATGAAAAATGTTACTATGAGCATTTATATATAAGCTTCAATGTAGACATATGTTTTTATTTCTTTTAGGTATGCCGTATACCTAGGAGTGAAATTGCTAGATCACGTGGTTGCTCTACATGTAACATTTTGAGGAAATGTTAGGCTGTTTATCAAAGCAGCTACACTATTCTACATCCACATCAACAGTGTATGAGGGTTGCAATGTCTCCACACCCTCACCAACACTTGTTATTACCTGTCTTTCTGATTACAGTTTTCCGAGTGGGTGTGCGGTGGCATCTCATTATGGTGTTGACTTGCAGTTCCCTAATGACTAATGATATTGAACATCTTTTCATGTGCCTCTTGGCCATTTATGGATCTTCTTTGGAAAAATGTTTATTCAAATCCTTTCCCCATTTTTATTGGAGTCATTTATCTTACTATGAATTGTAAAAGTTCTTTAGAGATTTTAGATACAAGTCCCTTATCAGGTATATGATTTGCAAATATTTTCTCCCATTCTGAGAGTTGTCTTTTTACTTTCTTGGTAGTATGGTTTCCAGCACAGAAGTTTTAACTTTTGATGAAATCAACTTATCTATTTTTTCTTTCATTGCTGATATTTTTGGCGAGGTATGTACAGTCTGCTTCTTAAATGGGCTCTGCCTTTGAAAGCCTGTGTCTATTATTTACACAAAACTTCAATATTAAATATTTGACTTACATCCAAATCAGGAAAAAAAATCAATGAATCATCACTACAACCTTAAACAAGGTAGATGTAATTGAATAAACCTAATTGAAGCCTTCCTGCTGCAAAAGGAATGGAAACGAATGGGGTTTTCAAGCTGGGCAGGATAGCAGTTGAGGCCGCCCGGGTAACACCCTCGCTTCCGTCACTGTGTCAACATAAAATACTTGCAGGGGGCTTGCTGCAAGGGGGAAAGAGCGAAAAGAATAACTGTGCTGAGAGGCTGCGGAAAAAAGCAAGTCTGTCACTTGTCCTGCACTTGCTTCCAAGGCCAAAGATGGCTGAGACTTGGTTCCTGGGCCCCTTCCCCACCCTCCCCTCTCCACTTACCCCCTGGGAGGGCCCATGGGGATGGAGTCTTCAAGGGGTTGGGCAGGACACCAGGGCCTTTAAACATGCTGTCCCCCCACCCCAGTCCTCCACCCAGCCAACCCCCACACGTCATACCTCATTTGTCACTCCCTCAGGAACATCTTCCCTGACCGCCACACCCCCACTAGATTAGGTAGCCCCGAATACATTTTCACAGCTACCCGCACTTTTCCTTCATGACACTTTTCACAATTTCTGATAGTGTATTCATGTAACTCTTTCATCATGTCTTTTTCAATAGTCTGAAAACTCCATGAGCACAGGGTTCGCATCTGCTCTCCTCACAATTCTATGCTTAGCGCAAAGCCTGGCACAAAGTAGATGCTGAATAAATACTTGTGGAGTGAATGAATGATTGAAGCATCACAGGGACTAGGAAATCTCTCCAGAGTGGCCCATTTGTTTCTGGAGAAGTTTGCTTTCAGGGTCTTTATGGAACCAGAGTAATAACGGGGAAAAAAAAAAAAAAAGGCCACTCCTCAGTATCCAGAAGAGGGGAAAAGTGTGCTCTCTGCAAGGTGGTTTCAGCAGCATAGACCTGCTCTGCCGTGGGAAGAGCCAGGATCTCCAGGCCAGACAGGGAGCAAGTGGAGGCGGCCTGAGGTCAGCACTTCAGGAGAAGAAGGGGGCAGGCGGAGAGACACTGGCCGCTAAGTGGTCCTCTTGGGACAGCTGTCCTTCCAGGGTGGAGAGGCGAAAAGGAAGCATTGTCGTCACCCAGTGCCATCTCATCTATGCCTCCACGCCACAGGGAAGCGATTCACCTGCAAGGGAACTTGATTGAGAAAAGAACTTTGCTTTCTGGAAATTCTCAGCAACATCAGCCCAAATCCCATGCTGACAAACATGCCTCCTAAGGTTGCAAAATTTTTCTTTACCAGTACATGGTTCAGTGTTATTTTACAAAATGTGAGGGATTTTTTTAGCTCAAACATTCCATTTACTTCCACAAACAACTTTCGAGCGTGTACGATGAGTCAGGCATGGCGCTGGGTGAAAGGACACCTGGGTAAACACACCGTGGTCTCTGTTTTCAAGATGCACACAAGACAGGGGCCAGACATACGACCAACAGCTCAGTGTGATGCAGCCAGGAGCACCCTGGCAAAGCCCCGAGGAGCTACTGAGAAGAAAGAGATTCCTTTGGTCTTGGGAGTGACCGGGGAAGGCTTCCTAGAAGAGGATCCTGAAGTATGAATCAGCATAGTCCAGCGGACATGGTAGGGTTGAGAGGTAAAGATGTTTCATGCAGTAAGAACTGAACTCTGTTGAAATGGCAGTAATAATATTCACAATGGGAACTTCCTAAACTAAAGGAAGAAGGCCCAGTGCCCCTGAGAGTGAATTCTCCACCCTGCTGACACCCACATCTAAGAGGGCACCAAGACATGACGATTCTATCTCCTGAACAGGCCTTGGGTTCTTCCTCTTCCCGCCGGCCCTGTTGCCTTTGCCCCGAGCCAGGCTCTCATTGGCTCCCCCAGTTCCACTGCACCAGTCTCCCCTCTCTCTGGCCTCCCTGTCCGGACCCTCTGACACATCCTACACCAGCCAGCAGAGTCACAGTCATCCACAACGTAACGACGTTTCAGGCAGTGACACACCACATAAGATTATAATGCCATAATTTTACTGTATTTTTTCTATGTTTAGATATACAAATACTTACCACTGTGTCACAATTTCCTACAGTGTTCAGTACAATAACATGCTGTACAGGTTTGTAGCCTAGGAGCAGTAGGCTAGACCATGTAGCCTGGATGTGTGGTAGCCTGTACCACCTAGGTTTGTGTAAGGACACTCTATGATGTTCGCATGACCATGAAATCACCTAACAATGCATTTCTCAGAATGTATCTCCATCGTTAAGTAACACATAAGTGTATATTGGTTAGATCAGAAACCTAAGTAATGCTAAATCAGGCCAAAAAGGATATTTCATGGCTGAAAATTCCAGGATAGATCTCACTTCAGGCAGAGGTGGATTTACCGGCTCTAACAATGGCATCAGGGCTTGATTTCTCTGTGTCTTGACTCTGTTTTCCTTTGTGTTGGCTTCACTCTTGAGCTGGTTGTCTTCTTCCCACAGCTACAGATTAGCAGCCTTCCTGTTCCAAGACTAGCACAAAGAGGACTTCTTCCCAGCAGAGCCAAAAACTGGTCCAAGAACTGGGTCTCCTTGTACCATCAAGGGTACATGCCATTTCTGAACCAATCCCGATGGCCAGGGGAATAAAGTACTGACATACGCTGATTGGCCAGCCCTGAATTATAGGCCCACCCAGGGACCAGAAGGAGGGGTGATTCCCCAGAGGGAAACAGGTGTCACAACCAGCTGAAGGATGAGTGAAGGCAGAAGGGCAAGAGGAAGAGTTGTTCACCGCAACAACTGAAGCACGAATCTGACCCTGTTGCTCTGTGGCCTTCTGGAAATGCTCAGCAAGGCCTTCAGGGTATGGCCCCAGCCCACGTTCCTAGAAGGACTGCCCATCCCTGCCCTCAATGCCCTCCCATTTCCTGCTGTTCACCATCCATGGCTTGGCCTGTACTGTCTCCCCATCTTCTTTCCAGAGCAGTGCAAAAGCCCCTCCCCCACGGGGCAGCCCACTCACCCCTCCTGGCCTCAGCAGAGCTGGCTGCCCCCTCCTCTGGGCTCCACCCTCCTCTGGGTAATACCAAGACTCCCATCCTGCACCTGTTATTCACCCCTCCTCATCCCGGCCTGGGGACCTCTCATGTATCTATACGCCTTGGAGCCCCAAAGCCTGCATGTGGCTTCCTGACACATACTAGTGGCCTTGTGAATGTTGGTTGAATTAATCAATTAACCTGCCAGGCAAAGGGGGACACTAAGAATGTTTGGACAATTTGGGGACAGACCAGCTTAATCAGGGCACTGGATTGGAGAACAAAACCTTGGCTCTACATAAGTTTGTCTCTGATTCCCTGAAGAGAGAATAGGCTTCATCTCTCTCATCAGTGTTGGGGCACCCTCCACCCATGCACGGAAACCCTGTGCTTGTTCTCCGAGCAACTCCCCACCTCCGCCAGGTAGGCAGAGCCCAGGCCTGGCTCTCACTCTCTCTCTCTGCCTGCTCCTGGCCTCGGGCACCTGGTTTGAGGCTGAGAGCACACGCAGTGGGCCCCTGGGGACAGGAGATGCTGTCTACGGCTTCCAGGGTAGCCTGGGTCTCTGTCGACCACACTCCTGCAACCAGTCTGTCTGTCTGTCTGCCTCTCTTTCCAAGCCTGAGGCTGCCTGTTGCCAGCAGCAGCCCTTCCTAGGTTGGTCCTGTCCCGCTCAGATTTTGTCAGGGTGAAGGAGGTGAGAATGCTTGTGTCTCTAACCCAGGCGTCCTGCAAGTAGGTATCACTGTCTTTATTGTACCAGAGGCAAACTGAGTCTCCAATGGCAAAATAAATGGCCTGTGTGCTTTTGTCTGCATAGCTAGACGTTGTACTTCACATTACCCAGCTATACATCAACTAGACTTTGGAAAAATAAGGGCGACAGCGAGAGGCCGCCCACCACCACCCCACTCTTCTGACCTTTCTGCTTTGTCCTCAATTAGTCAGTCATTGATATTTATTTTCTAGGCACTATTTTAAGGTTTGGAGGATTCAGCAATAAACAAGACAGACATAAGAGCTTACATTTCAGTACGGGTGACAGAAAATAAATACATACATAGTTTCACATAGTAATAAATGCTATGCAAAAAATAAATCAGATATTGTTAATATTCCAGATCTTAAATTGGTGGGTGGGTTCATAAGTGTTCATTTCATTATCATGCTTTATAAGGTACCTATTCTTAATATATTCTTTGTATATTCTTTGACTACAATACTATATAATAAAAAGTTCTGTCTACGAAGATGTTTGTGATGGGGTGTGGGGCATCTTAGATGAGGTCGTCAGAAAAGGCTTCATATATTTCAGCTGAATTCAGGAAGGTGACAAGGAGCCTGCAGGGTACAGATCAGATGATGGAGGAAGAAGGGACTCTGCGTGTGGGGACAGCAGGGACAGCAAGGGCAAAGGCCCTGCAGGGAATGACCTCTGCAAGCTCAGGGACAGGGAGAGGCAGGTGAGACTGGGTCCAGGTGAGTGAGCAGGGACAGGGAAAAAAGGAGGTTGGAGCAGCAGGCAGGGTCAGACCCCGGAGGCACAATGACATGTGGATGTTATTCTAAGCGTAATGGGAAGTGTGTTTTGTTTTTAAAAGATTAGTTTCCCAGAAGCCCAAAGGACATTGCAAGCCCCCCTCTCATTCTCCCTCCTCTCTCCCCACCTCCCCTCATTGGGTCGGGCTCTCTGTGGATATTCCCACTTCCCTCTCTCCAGACTGGCCAACTCCCAGGGCTTGGCTTTGTTTTTATAGGGCAAGGAAGCAGAACAAGTCAAGGTTTAACTTTATGCTGCTTTTACTGGTGATGATTAAATTCATGTCGCCAATAAGTTTCAGGTTCGAATATGTCTGTGAAACGATGCTCGAGTCCCTTGATTTATAACAAGTGTCAATTTTCTCTCCTTAATAAAGCTAATAGCTTCATTCCTATCATCTGTTCTCCGCACCCCTGTCCCCAGCAATTCTCCAGCAACCTGGACACCAGCCCTGCAGGCAGGAGAAGACAGTGGTCCGGCGGTGGAAAGAGCCTGGGACAAACTGTCTGGAGACCTGGGACAGTCCATTTTATCTCTTGGAATTTGTTTTCTGATCTATAAGATCAGAATAAAATCCTGCCCTGCAGAAATAAAATATGGGAAAAGGACCCAGCGTAGTCACTGAGATGTCATAGGAGATCAGTGAAAGTGAGTTGAGCCCAATTTTCATTCCATTTTTAAATTTAAAAATGTGAATCTGCTCAACTAAATAAATCTGATAATCGTTAGTGCTGCCTTCTTGGTCCCTCAACATTTTTCTTATTACTTTTTAAAATAACTACCTGCTAATTGTAGACTTTTTTGTAAAATACTACATAGTATAAAGAAGAAAATTCAAACCATCTGTAATTCTACTGCTCAGCAATAATTACTCTTAAAATGTGTTTCCCTCTAGGCTTTTTTTGTCCTATATGTACTTTCATATTTAGATAGTATTATTTATTACTTTTTGTATCTAGCCCTTTTCATCTAGTATTTCATTCCAACAATTTCCTACGTCACTAAAATATTCTTTGAAAACATGAGAAGTAAACAAATAAAAAGTCCTTTAAACTGTAGGGTCATGAATAGGAACAGGAATAGCTCTACGGTTGCTGCAGGTGACGGTGCTGGCTTGGATGGGGTAGAGGTGGCGGCAGATTCCAAAGGTGTGGGAAGGAAAGGAGATGGGTCTTGGAGATGGGTTAGATGTGGAAGATCAGAGACAATTCCTAGCGTTGGGACAGAGCACCTAGGTGAAGAGTGGTTCATTGACTGAGATGGGGAACGGAAGGAGGGCAGCCCTGGAGGACATCCTTGGCCAAGGGGACATTGCAGCCTCTTGACTCTTCCAGAAGACTGTGCTAGGGCAGAGGGTGGTGTGCTTAGTGGCCAGAGGCAGCCGACACTTGATCCCTGAGATGTTGTAAAATGCTTCCCCCAACACCAAGCCTCAGGGCTGCCCTCCTAACTGAGTGCCAGGTTACATTCTCAAACTAGACTTCCCACCTTTTCTCAAGAAAGAGATCGCAGACACATCCGTCGGCAGTTAAATGCTGACACAGTGTGCATTCCTCATTCCATGATAATTACTGAGTGCTGACCATGTGCCCAGCACTGTCCAGACTCTGGGCATATAGCAATGAACAGATCAAATTCCCTGTCCTCGTGGAGCTTATAGTCTAGTGGCTGAGAAAATAAAATAAGTAAGACATAGTATGTTCAGTAGTGGTAAGTGCTATGGAGAAAAATAAAAGAGAGAGGGGCAAGGAGGTGTAGAGGGGGGTTGCCAATTTAATTAGTGTGGTTAGGAAGGCCAATAAGGTGACATCTGAGTCACATGGAGACCAGAGTCTGGGACATGAGAATAACCTGGGAGTGTTGGCTCTCTTGTGGTGACCAGTATAAAGAAGACTAGTGAGATTAGTTCTGGTGTCCCAAGGCAGATGACGACAGCAAAGTTAGCATTCTGGGGCTAGGCAGGGTAGGGAGCTCACAATGCTCTCTGGACTCCTGCTGATGTTGGCGTGGAGGTGGCAGGAGGGCTGTCACAGAGAGTGCTGCAGGGCACACTCTTGATTTCTGCTGACAGCAACTGGACAGGCTAAGGGGAGCACTCTTAGTTTGCAGAGGTCTATGCAGAGAACTCAGGATGGGAGTCCAGATGCCGATTTTATGGTGACTCAGCAGGGCCAAGGCACAAAGGGAACTAGGTAGGGTTACTTCCCCCCCAGGCCAAGGAGGATAGGTGGTGGGGACGGGGGGCTTCTGCCAAAATGACAGACACTAGCCAGTTGCTCAGTTCTATAGGACAGGCCATCAGATACCTCGACCTATAGCACACCTAACCATGTAATAGTGGCATTGCTATGTCAGCTGTGCTGTGGCCCAGGAGGCTGCCTGGACTCTCACCTCGGAATGTTTGGAAAGTACAGTTAGCGCAATTGAAGAGCTACAATAAACAGTTACGTACATTCATAGCGGCTCTCATGCCTAGCACAGTATAAGGTACTTGTACTGCACGTAGTAGGCACTTGATATGTACTTGAAAACTTAAAGCAAAGTTCTTTTTCAAAAATAAAATCTATTACTCATTGAAAACTTTCTGTGTATAAAGTTCTGGGTTAGGTGCAAGGGAGATTTTTTTAAAAAGACAAATAAGACAAAGAATTACCCATAAGAAGTTTACATTACTAAATTAAAGTAGAAATATACACTAAAAGACCAAAACTAAATCCAAGTTAGGAAAATTTGGGACCAGATCAATGAAAGAAGTAATGGTTCTAAATATAATTCCCAGGCACTTGAAAGGAATGAATCATTATCAGAAATCCTTGAAATCATAGAACTGAGGGAACTAAGAATTCTTTAGCCAGTATTACTATACCTTTTTAAATCATAACTACAGTAAGAATATATTTTATATCACAATTCAGTACACACACACATGCAGGAAAAATAAGTCTCACGTGCACTTAATGTATGGGATACACTCTAATACATTCTATTTCGTTTCTGTATTTGTTAAGTGCTGGTCTCAACACACAACCCACTATATTGACTTCACAGCCCACTAACGGGTTGCTATCTACTGCTTGAAAAACTCTGATCTAATCTAACCTCCTTACATCATACCTTCAGCTCAGGCACTCTGCAGGGTCCCAGATGGGTGGTGACTTGCTAACCTCTCAATAAACTTAGAGTTTGACTCTGTAGCTCCAAGAAGGAAAGAACACTGGCTCATTCAACTCCCCACCACGACTCTGATGCCCGACACTCTGCCTGGAGCACAGAAGATGGTCAAAAAATTGGTCCAGGGATGGATGACGGCCACAGGTCCCACAGCTGCTTAACTGAAGACTCTCTTTGCTAACCATCTGGGTGTGGGCTTGGGAGAAAGGCTATGTTTGATGCAGAAAGAACAAGGCATATTTTCTCTGCACATCCAAGTTATAATGTGAAGTTAATATTGTTCGTCTGACACACAGGAATAAAGGCACCATAAAATGGCTTGTCAAAAATCTCAGCAATGTTAGAAAAATCAGGCAGTGAGTTGCTGCAGGGTCGGCTGGGTCACATTCCTAAAACCCCCACAAATAGGGCTAACTGTGGCTCTCACAACTGTAAAAAATATAGGAGGAAATTCAAGGAGTCAACCAGAAAGTGGATTCCTCCAGCAGTTTTCTGTCCTTCTCCTTACAGAGAGGGGCCCAGTCACACCCACCCTCTAAGGGGTGGCCCAGCTGGTCTGCCCGTTGGGGGCTATACCTCTAGGCACACATCAGCAGCAATATTTGTTTAAAATAACTGAGTCCACAATATATGAGGAGCCATACGCATGTTACAGAACTGTTAACTTATGCATAAATATAATTATATTAGAAAGAATATAGTACACAATGAAAACAACCACGAGTCTGGTGTTCACTGCCTGTCCCTCCCCACTTGGACAAGCCAAAATGACTTTGGCAATCTCTTCTCTGTTTCTGTTCTAGATTCCCTTCTTCAGTTGTCCTTGAGACTCTTCCATGGATCTCCCACAAGTTGTGCTGGGCCACATGTCACTGTGATCCCGGCTGGTCCACAGGGCACATCCTATCATTGAATCAGGGCTGAAACGGTAATAGTTGGCAGGCTCTAGGTCCTTCCACCTACAAAGCCCGCATCTTCCGTAACTCGGACCATCCCTGTCCTTGTTTCTAATTGCCCAAGAAACGTACGTGTAAGCTGTAGTTCTCCTCCAGTGAAAATCCACTAGGTCAAGTGCCTACTGCCAATGATGAATGAATGTCTGCTTTGCATCATGCTCAAAGGGATGGGCTTTGTAGTCCCCTTTAACTGCTAGGGGAACAGCACAACTTCCAGGCTAGGTGCTTCCGCTCCCCCATCCCCATTATTCAAAAGGTTTTACTGCAAACACGGCCTATGCCAGCTACTAAGTGCCCTGCCAGGTGCAGCATGCAGGTGCAAAATTGCCCGCTTGTGCACTGAATGGATTTTTCTGCTTAATTCTGTAATTCCCTCTGCATATATAAATGAAACCCCCTTTTTTTTTTTTTTTGAGATGGGATTCTCACTCTGTCATCCAGTTCTCTATCACCCAGGCTGGAGTGCAGTGGCCTCACTATAGTTCATTATAACCTGGAACTCTGGGCTCACACCATCCTCCCACCTCGGCCTCCTGAGTAGCTAGGACAACAAGCATGCACCAGCATGCATCGCTAATTTTTAAAGATTTTTTTGTGGAGACAAAGTCTCGCTATGTTGCTCAGGCTGGTCTCAAACTCCTGGCCTCAAGCGATCCTCCCACTTCAGCCTCCTGAAGTGCTGGTATTACTACAGGGATGAGCAACCAAGCCCAGCAAAACTCATTGCTATACTTGCACACTCACCCACCTGCTTATTGTCAGTGCTTCTGAGCACTCAATATTGTCATCAGGAAATTCCACAAGATTACAGCCCAACTCTCTGGAAAATTCCTTTAGGACAGGGATGTTGCTTTATACTCCTTCAACTCCCTCAATGTCAAGCAAAAATACATAGTTACTACTTTGATTTGAGGTCACGTCACATCCAATTGGTACTTGATATCTAATAAGTGTTTACTAAGTACTTAAAATTGGCCTGAGCCTTTCTTTTTTTTTTTTAACTATTTTTACTTGACACATAATAGTTGGACATATTTATGGGGTACAGTGTGATATTTTAATACATGTGTGCAATGTGTAATGATCAAATCAGGGTAATTAGTAAATCCGTCACATCAGACGTTTATCATTTCTTTGTTTTGGGAGATTCCAAATCCTCTCTTCTAGCTATTTGAAAACAGGCAATACATTGTTAACTGTAGTCACCCTACGCTGCTACAGACCACTAGAGCTTGTAATTTTGTATCCATTAACCAACAGTGAGACTTTCTTATACATTACCTTGATTTAGTCTTCACAACCATCTTGGGAATTACAAAGACTACAGCATAATTTCAGCTTTACAGAAAACACTGATTTGGAGAGGTTAAGAGGCTTCTCCAATCAGTCCGCTAGAAGGTGGGATGATGGTATTGGAAGTGGTGCTCTGCTTTGGAGGGCAGTGCTATTTTCCACGTGACAGCTGATTTTTTAGTGGTAGTCCTTTCCTTAAAGGAGAGCAGTCCCAAAATCCTTGTACACTGTTGGTGGGAATTTAAGTTGGTATATCCATTATGAAAAAGAGTATGGAGGTGCCTAAAAAAATTAAAAATAGAACTACCATATGATCAAGCAATTCTACTGCTGAGCATATATGCAGTAGAAATGAAATCAGTATGTCAAAGAGAGACCTGCCCTCCCATGTTCATTGCAGCATTCCTCACCGTAACTAAGGTGTGGAAATAACCCCGTGTCCAGCCACAGCTGAATGGATAAAGCAATGTGGTATGTACACACAAGGGAATACTATCCAGACTTTAAAAGGAGGGAAATCCTTTTGTTTGTGACAACACGGATGAACTTAGAGAATATTATAAGTGAAATAAACCAGGCACAGAAAGACAAATACTGCATGATCTCACTTACGTGTGGGATCTAAAAAAGTCTAACTCGTAGAAATAGAGATCAGAATGGTGGTTCCCAGGGGCTGGGGTGGGGGAAGGGGGATGCAGGGAAGTTGGGGAGATGCTGGTCAAAGGATACAAAATTTCAGTTAGACATGAGGAATAAGTTTAAGAAATCTATTGAACAACATGGTAACCATAGACAATAATATTCTGAAAATCACTAAGAGAATAGATTTTAAAGGCTCTTACCACCGAAAAAAACGGTATGTGAAGTAATGCATATGTAAATTTAGGCATTTCATAATGTACACATATTTCAAAACAATGTACAAGATAAATATATACAATCTTTGTCAATTTTAAAAATAAACAGATTAATAAATATTAATAAATAGAAGTCCTGAGACCAGCAGACTTGCCCGATCCACAGGAAGTCCTTGATATGGAGAGGTAGGAACCCCAGTCTCGTGGTGCTGGGCCCGGACACTCCAGCCCATGACAGGCACCAGCCCAGCAGGTTTCCAGGTCTCTGGCAGTGTTAGAGAAGAGGCCACCAAAGTAGTTTCTGATACGTGTGGAAGAGTGATCTGGGCCCATCTTGCCACTCCTACAGGGGTGGGAGAGAGGGGGTGAGGGCTAGCTGGCCAGGACCCTTTCTCCTGCAAGGCTCAGGCCAGTGGCTTCAGGATTAGCCCTTTACATTAAGGCATCCAATATGGCATCCAGTCTTCCCAACATAAGGAGGTTGTGGTGGGAGCACGTATACACTCTCATACCCTGTCCTTGGTCACAATCATGCAAAGCCCAGGCCCTGTCCCTTGAGCAAGCAATGGGGCCATCTGTATTATAGAATGAGGCCTAAGAGGACCTGACAAGCCAGAGGCAGCTGGGACCCAGGTAGGCCTATCATCCCCCTACTAGCATAGAAGCTCCCTGAGAGCTGAGGTACAGAATCTCTTATTCACTGCTGTGTCCCCACTGCCTGGAACCATGCCTGACACTTAGAGGGCACCCAGTAGACGTATGCTGAAGGACTTATTGCGTGGATGAGCAAAAGACCCCAGAAGTATGGTGCATCTTGTGTGCACAAAATCCCTCCTGCAAGGGACCTACACACAGGCCTTCCTTTGTTTTTAAGGCTTCCCCTTACACCTTACAGCCCCACACCCATCTCCAACACAGACTATTTCCTGGAAAAAAAAAAAAATCTCTGCATGATCTCTAAGCATTGCCCTTATGCTGGCACCTTCTTTTCCAAAGGCAAGAAAAACTCGTCTATCAAGTTCCTCTTTATTTGAGCAGAAGCAACTGTCTACAGCATTGGAACTGTGGATCTCTCTCCAGCAGCTGAGCACTTTGATCTTCACTCCACTTCCCTGAAATAAAAAGGCAGAAGCCAGCCACCACTTGGCCTCAGGTCTCCTGGCCTCAAGCTGCTGAGGCACAACCAGCCGGGGGCCAGGTGCTGGGGGACACATGGGAGAGTGGTCAGACCCCCTCTGGACTCCAGTGACTCTCATCTGTGTTCCCTCAAGGTCCTTGCCCCCAGGGAGTCTGTAGTACCTGTGGCCAAGAGTTTTACAGACTCTGACCATACACAAGTTCCTTAACTTGGCTAAGCCTGAGTTCTTTTATCTATGAGAATAACAATAGTGTCTACTTCATAGGATCATTATGAGAAATGAATAAGGAAATATATTAAAGAGCTTGGCACACAGTAAGAGCTAAATAAGTGATAGCTATTATTATTCCTGCTTGGTACGGTTTGTTCATGTGCTTTTGTTGTTTACAAAAAAACAGACAAACACAACCCACAATCTGAAATAAATGGAAAAATCTCACTTATCATTATTAATTCATTCAAAAAGGACTGAATCAGACTCTATCCTGGGTCCCAGATGGAACAGGGAATGTTTGCAGAATACGAGAGCTGTTATTCTGGGTCTTCACTGAAGTTGATCGGTGGAATGAATCACGCATACTCTCTGTTTGCCCACCTCATTTTCGGCTTCTGCAATGCAGCTGAACATAACCCCCTTCAAGATACTTTTCCTGACAGGACACAGGCCAGGCTGGATCGCCTGGGAGACAAATTCCAAGATGAGCATGTGGGAAATTGATAAGAGAGTGCTCGTGGGATTGCTACCTGTGGAAGGGAGGAGACAAAGCAAACTGGGCAGGCAGAGGGGTTGAATGTAATGCAGTCCCAACAGAGGCCTCCACAACCCCGCAGATGTGTCCCACGGTGGAGTGACTGGGCCAGGCCTTTATGCTCCCAAGTTGGATGACTCGCTGGTTGCATGCTGCCTCTAGGTGTGATTTTGGGTGAGACAGTTTTCTTCAGCCAAAACAGTCCCCAGAGAAAGTTGTCAGCTGAGGGGTATCTTGTGGAAGCACTCCCTGCAGCGGGGGGAACGATTCCTTCATTCCCTAACGGGGATTTAGAAGGTGCAACAGAACATTCACCACATACTCCAGCTAAAGAAATGTTGATCTACATCTGCTTGACCGCTTGACTCCTGTGCCTGTCTCTGAATTGATATATTACATGGGTGAGAAAGGGGGAAAGGAATTTAACAGGGCCCTGATCATCCAGAGCCATCAAAATCTCTGTTACCCAAATTAGGAGGCTCTCCTCTCCTATTCCACAGCCCTGAGTCCTTCCTTCATTACTAAGGCATCTAAGTTAGAAGCCCACCAATGCAGGGGGGTGTACAAGAAGCAAAATGAGTACAAAATGTAAACTAGGAATCATGGAATAATTGTGGGGTGGGGCTGGAGGGGCAGGATAGAGTTTATCTCCAGATTGGTATGGACCTAATTTAAGACCATTTTTGATGTTTCTGCTGCTTCTTTTGGAGAAGAAGTCAGGCAGAGATAAGTCTCATTGAGAGAAAGGGGAGTTGTTTCCTTGGATCGTCAGGTAGACCCACTCCTATGCTCGGTTTGGAGAGGTCTATCTTCATGAGATGTGGCTGGTGGTTCTGCAGTCTGCTGGCATGCTCCAACAAGACCAGACTCAAGACATATTGAACATAAATGCCTATTTGAATGAGTTCTGAGATCACACAGTGGATCTGTAAACATGTCTTCAATTAAAAGCTGTTCTCAGGAAACTATAGCTGCCTTTCCACCCTAGAAAGAAAATATCCAAAGATCCAACCCCCAACTGAGACTTAAAGTTGTATTTCAGGCTTATAACAGATTTTAGTCAAGGGTTTCTGAGTCTCCAGGAGGTTTTTCAGATTTCTCACTATTAGGCACTAAAACTTTTATGAATTATGAACAAATCCTAAACTCATTTCAGTAAGTTTGTTTATTGTGGCAGTACAGGTGAAACGATTCTGAAACTACTGTATGTGTATTACAGAATTGAGAAATGCGTAAGCACGCTGATGTAGTTGGATTCAAGCTTTCACTATGGAAGAAGGGATATGCAAATATAAACTGGGAAAAGGCAAGAAAGAATCCCATGGGGGTGAAAATGGAGATATCAGTGTACATTCAAAAACACGTGTATGTGCGTGAATATGCATAGGTTCTGTGCACAGATGTATCTATCTATGTTTATATACCTGTGTACATTTCCTAGCCCTGTCTACTGGAAGGGTAAAGAAGACAAAACAATCCAGTAACAATAAGAGCCCTTAGCACCCAGATCTTGGTCTCTAATACCGCTCCCCACTATAAGGAACCAGGCTTATTAGAAATGGCTGATTCCAGGGTTGAAGTGAAATAGGGACAAGATGAACCTAGATTATTTTACTATGCCTGAAAGTAAGAACAGAGAGAAAGAGAGAGAGAGATTGGGACATACCACAAGAACAAGGGAAGCCATATTAAAGGGACTCCCACCAGCCAAATCAATTAAGTATAGTTAATAAATTAGAAATCATTGGAAAAGCCAACAAATCACAAGTCCTCCCCAATAATGAATAAATAAACGAAGGAGAAGAGAGAGCTCTTGCTTACAGTAAAATCCCAAGGACCACTTGGTAAATGTGGAGGGAGGGCTCTGGTTGGAAAATGCACATTTTGCAAACATCACAGTAAAGATAGAATTAGGCAAGAACCACCAATGACAGCTAAATCTAGAGAGATATTTTGATTAAGAGCAAAATATTTTGAACCATCTTTATATGTTTCCCTACAGACTGTTTATTATTTGAAAGGAGAGAAAAAAGTAGTCATATAAAGTGGAGAAATTAAAAACACTTCAACTGGGTGAGCAAAATTAACATCACCAAAAAGGAAAGAGGTATGTCATGTGCCTTGAGATATGACTCCCTGAGAAGGACATGTCATCTATGCAGTGTGCTGGCCAGGAAGGTGCAACCTGGATGTAATCAGGAGGAAATATCAGATAAATCTAAAATGAAGATCATTCTATTAACACAAAGGGGAGAGGGGTTGTATTCTTCAGAGATGTCAATTTCACAAAAGACAAAGAAAAGCTGTGGATTAAGACCAAAGACCAGAACCAGACAATAACGAGTGTGAGGGAAGATGTGCAGAAATTGAGATCCTCACACACTGCTGGTGTCATGGAAAATGGTCCAGTTGCACCATTGTGCAAAAAAGTCAGGCAGTTCCTCAAATTTTAAACATAGAGTTACCATGTGACACAGCAATTCCATTCCTACATATAGACCCACGAGAAATGGAAAAGTACTCCTACCCAAAAAGTTGTACATGAATATTCATAGTAGCATTATTCATAATAGCCAAAAAGTGGATAATAGGAAAATGTTCTTCGACTGATGACTAGACAAAGAAGACATGGTACATCCATACAGTGGGTGTGGGTTATCTGGCCATAGAAGAGAATGAGGTACTGATACCTGCTACAACAGGTCATGCTACCATGACCCTTGAAAAGATTATGCTAAGCTAAAGAAGCCAGTCACCAATGACCACAAGTTATATGATTCCATTTATATGAAATGTCCAGAAGAGGCAAATCTGTAGGGACAGGAAGTAGATTAATACTTGTGTAGGGCTAGGGGAGAAGGGCAGTAATTGTTAATGGCCAAAGGGTTTCTTTGGGAGTGATAAAAATGTTTTAAAGTTAGATTATGGCAATGTTTGCACAATTCTGTGAATACACTAAAAACCATTGAATTGTACATTTTAAATGGGTAAAATGGGTGAATTTTATGCTTCGTAAGACATATCTCAACAAAGGTGGTATTGTATTGTATTATATTGTATTTTGACAGGATTCAGCTGACTTTTTAATATTTGTAAAGATGTAATCTCACTAAGTTGCCCGGGCTGGTCTTGAACTCCTGGCCTCAGGTGGTCTTTCCACCTTGACCTCCCAAAATGCTGGGAGTACAGGTATGAGCCACCACACCCAGCCAAAGAAGGTTTTAAAAGTCTGTCATTCTTTATTTAAAGTATTTGGGTAGCAAAAAATATTCAATAATACAATTTATCTTTATAAAGAGCAACTTTTAAGACTAAAAATATAAAACACATACACACAGGAAGATGGATTGGGAAGCATGAGGGACATTTGTAACCCGGGCATTAGCAGTTTTATCGGAGAAGTATAGTCTGAAAGCAGACTGGACTGGCTCAGAGGCACAGGGAGTGAGGAAGCAGGTGCATATATCTGTAGTGTGGGCAACTCTTTTAAGGAGCTTCTGTGTGGAGGGAGATAGAATGAGAGCTAGAGAGATATGTAGGGGCTGGAGGAAGTTTTTCTAATGGGGGAGCTGGAGTGTTGACTGTTGATGGGAAGGATTCCGTGGGAAAGACCTCACTGGAGATGCAGGACTTGGGAGAAGAATCCATGCAGCAAGGCCCAGGAGAAGTTGTAGGCCCCAAATCCACGTGACACTAAGACACACGCTTCCTCTATCTTATTAGAGAGACAGCAACGGGACAGAAGCTCAGATGGACAGATCTGTGATTTGGCTGTGGTGAGATCCTGTCTGCTAGCTTCAAACTTCAGGGGAGGGAGAGAGAGCACGGGAGGTCTGAGGGGATTTCATATCCGAGGTCTACCACATGCTGTTAATAGCTACGTGACCTTGGCAAACGCACGGAGCTTCTCTGAGCCTTTTTCCTCCTCTGTGAATAATACCTTGGCGTGTTCTTGTGAGGACGAAATGAGCTAACAGGTAACACAGGGCAGAATGTCTATCACACGTCAGGGTCTCAACAAATGCGAGTTTATTTCTGTACTCTCATTCGTTCTGCTACCACCCCCAAGGACATGCAAAAATAAGAGTTTCTTAAAGGCAATAACCTTATTTTGTTAATTGTCATGCTCCTACTACATATAACAATGCCTGGTGCACAGCAGATGCTCAATAAATATTTGTTTTCCAAATTCAGATCCAATTCTTCTTCTCTGAGTAACCGTAAGTATCCAGCTGTGTGCTGGGGGTTTTATTCGTGTCACCTCATGGATGCCTCACAGCTGCACTGGAGGGAGTGGTGTCATCTCAGCTTGGCAGGGGAACTGAAGCAGAAGGAGGGTAAGTCCCCAGCCCCTGACAGACTCACTGGGATGATGGAATTAAAGTGTGAACGGTCCTGGCCTCACCCCATGAATAACTTCCTCCTCTGCAGGTTCACAGCCCTGTAAACACCTGTGAACCATGGGCCAGGACCAGGCGGCACTAACACTGTCTCCAAAGATATTGTCAGGCTTGGACTCTTGGAAGGGACTCCTTGAGAGCTTTCCTGTTCTCCTTATGGGGGCTGGGAGTTCTATCAAACAAAAACCACAAAGTGCCCAGGCTGAGTCCTCCTTAATTCCTGAAAGGTTTGACTTCATAATTCTATGGCAATTGGATTTTTTACTTGGTGTGTTAGATTTTAAAAAGTAGAAACTTTCACCTCCCTAGGAGTGAAAAAGTCTTGAATGAGTTTGCTTTAAAATGTCTTTTTGAATTTAAAAAATTAATTAATTTAAATTAATTAGGAGACACCAGAAGGGATTAAAATTAAAAATAAAAAAAATAAAATGTCTGTGTGCTAAGTACCATGCAGCTACGTGGGAATAGGGAGACTTAAATCTATACTTGGCAAAACTAGAATTTTAGAATTGGGTCAGCTCGGCTTTTGCGTGCTGTCCAATTGCCTAGCCTTTGCACGGCTCTCAGTCTGCTCCAAGCCCTTAGCAAGACTTCTCTGCTTGAATTCAAGAGTATTTTGAATTCAGCCATTGTGTGGGGGATAAACAAAAATGTGGAGTATAACTGGCTGCTAGTGGCAGCACCTCGGAGAATGCATGTCAAGTGTATTCCTTAAAAGAGGCTCTCCTAGTCACCTGGAACCAGGTACCCTTCCTGGAGTTGAAGAGGGTTGGATGCAGCTGAGGGCTTTGTGGCCCCAGTGGGGTAGACACTTGGGGCCTGCTTTTCGCAAGATATTTGTATTACCGACACACTGCACACAGCTTTACAAAGTGATGAAGGCACTATGGCAAGAACTCCCTCTGTCTGCATTTCTAGCAACGTTTCCTAGCCAGCTCTAGAGTTGGAACACATTCTTTCCTCCACCGCCCCTCCTTCCTCATGTCTCCTCCTGAATTTCGTGCCAGCGCTGGAGACTGAAACAACAAATGACACATCCGCTCCCTTCGCTTGTTGACAGAGGAGGCTGCTGCGGCCCCTCCTCCGCCGCCCCACCCAGCGCCGCGGGAACCTCCTCCTTGGAGAGTTCAGCCCGGTCCTCACCAGGGGTCAGGGCCTTCCCCACAGGTTGGGTTGATCGGAAGGTCACTCCCTTGACAACTGCCCCGGAGCCTGAAGAACACAAAGGTGGGCATTGTGCCTTCCTCCTGACCTGCGTGGGAGCCAACCTGGCACCGAGGGCCAGAGCGCCCGCACCGGTTGCGTCACACCCTAGTTTCACGCAGTCTCTTCTGTGTTGTCCTAACCTTACATAACTTTGGCTCATGCGCCAAATAACTCACTGGGACGACTCCAAACTTAAATGTTTGGGGTTTGTGAGAAAACTCTGAAGACTATCCAAAGTAGAGAAATGAAAATCCTCTTTGCAGGTGGGAGCAGGGTCATTTTGCACATGCTTGTATATCTCAGTCCATCTACCTGCATAGGCCACGCTCACTTCCAGTGGCATTGAGGTAACAGACAAAGCTAAGTACTGCTGTGATGGGGAAATCCTCAGGTCACAGAAGGTCTTCTCTGCCAACTGGTCTCTTCTTTTATTACCTTTCATAATAAGATACTTAGATTTATTTTCAGGTTCTTACATTTGGGTCATAAATTAATACTTTCCTTATTTAAACGAATTTACAATCTCTAAGAGCCATTCTCCCACTGAAAGAGATGCATATCCTTTGCATTAGAAAGAGGGAGCAAGAGAGGGAGAAGACCCTAAAGCATAACTGAGGAACTTTTACGTGCTCAATCCTCTTCTAGGGAGGGGTGGTCTACCTCTTTCCACTGCACCTGGGTTCAGATTGTAAGCAAACCACTTACTGTCTGTCCTCCGGCAGGTGAGCCCTTGCAGGCTCTGCCTCGTGGTATATAAATCAGGGAAGATAACATTGCATTCATGAATGTGTTGAGAGACTTAAATAAGAGAGCATGTGTACATTATTGGCCCCTAGTGGGTGATCAGTATTGATTTTTCCTATCACAGTGAAAACTTGGAAGCCTTTTCAGAATTCATTAAATCAGTACAGTAACTTTGGAATATGGGCTTCAAAATTCTATTCCTTGGGCTTAAAACCTACTTCTCTCTTTTATAAGCCCTATAACCTTAACATGGTCATTAGCTTTGCTATGCCCCAGTTCCCTTATCTGGAAAGTAGAGATAGTGGCAATATCTATCTCAAAGGGTTGTTATGCGACCTAATTGCCTTAACAGTCCCTGACACATGCTAAGTGCTCAATAAATATGACTGTTACATTCCTGAAGGTGAGCGGCCTGAGAGTGGGAGCAATACTGAACTTGCTACTTGACTTTGTTATCATGACAAACTCCTTTTTCAACTAAAAAAAAAAAATTCGGCCACTTTCCTCTAAAAGGAGAAAAACTTATCCATTAAGGAGCTGCTTGAGTTGAAATGTGCTATATCAGGCAGGCTTATTTTGATGGATTGTGGAAAGTTTCCTGCAGCATGCAACCTGTGAAATGAAATGTTACCTTTTTGTTAACTCTTCTCATTCTACACTGCAGGTTCTCCAGGGACAATGCATGCTTTTCTTGGAGATTGACATTTAAAGGTGTTTGATTGTTCAGTACATGTTGTTTGAAGAGTTGCTTTACCATAATTTAATGGCAAATTCCACTCTGGATTTCCTGCCAACAAATCTATAAAGCTTTGTTTGAGACTGAAAGCATTCAGAAGTTTTTCTTTAAAGCTGGAAAGGTGCTGTGCGTACATTAAAAAGAAAAAGAAAAAAAGGAGGAGGAGGAAAAGAGGAAGAAAAGTCTCGTAGATGGAGAGTGAGTGTTTGATGTAGGAACTGGCTGGTCAGCTCCAGAGTTGAGCAATTAAGAGAAGTATAGCTCCCTCAATGCCCATCCCAGAAGAAACAGCCCAGGCCCTACTTGTGCTTCTCATTCAACAGCTTTGTTCCTGCTCTGAGGTGATGCAATGACAAAGCAGCTTCTAGAGCATTCTTACCAGAATGCAACATTACACAACACCTGTTTGCATGTGGCAGCTGCTGCAGGTGTCTCTGGTTTATACCCAAGACTGGCATTCCAGTGTCAGGCTCAGGAAATAAACATGCAGTTTTCATGCCAATGTTCATGGATGGCACATGGTTAAAGAGCAGTTTCAGGCTTGTGCTCCCAAAGTTGCATCTGTGTTAAACCACAGGTTTCATTTAATATTCATTGTGGAACAATGCAGATTAAAAATAGAATGAAAGTGTCCACCAATAGAGGACTTATTTTTTTAAAAGAGGGATAAGCATCATAAAGATAATGTTGAGTGAAAAGAACAGGTTATAAAGGAATATGTAACTGTACAAAGCAATGTGTGTGAATTTTAAAATAAAACTATATTACTTATTCTTTACAGAAGTAAACACATATTGGAAAGTATGAAGCCATGCCCAGAAATCATGCACACCAACTTCAGCATAGTTAGCTAGCTCTGGAGAAGGATGAAGGGAAGAAGGAAAAGAGGGAGAGAGATGGGAGCAGGGACTCACCTGAATCTGAACTATTTATTTTCTTTAAATCCAAAATAAAGAGATCTGAAACTAATATAACGAATGTTAATGTCTATTAAACCTGAGACTGATATGTCAAAATATTAATATCTATTAAATATTAGGTGTGTGAATATCTGTTATACATTCTGTATTTTTCTGTTTTTCAAATATTTCATAATTTAAAATTTTTAATAAAAATGGTATATCTGTTAGGCACCTAGCCTCTGCCAGACCCCTAGGGAGATAAAGGGATGGAATGCAAAAGGGGAACTTGCATTCCTTAAGGACGATGCTTATCAGGGGTCCCAAGAACTAGCTGTTTGATAATTTATTACAGTGGCTGTTCTGGCCCAGTTACTTTACACCCCCCCCCCCAGAAAACCCCTATAAAACTCAAAGCTTTCCCTCCCTCAGGGTGGACACTCTTTTTGGCCTCCACCCATCTGCACCCAGATGCTCAAATAAATAGCATTTTGCTACACCTGAGGCTTTGTGTGTCTCCCTCTTGGCTCCAGACCCAACAATATCCATATAATGGAACACCATGCTGCCATTAACAAGAATGAGGGACTTCTATACAGGTTATCAGAGAAATATGTACAAGAAATATTTTAGACCAAAGAACAGGTTGCAATATAGTAGGATACTATGATCTTTTTTTGTCATGTCAACAGAAAAGAACCCAAACTCTCTAAAATAATTTAAAGAGTTTTATTCTGAGCCGAGTATGATTGGCCCAGAGCCACACCAAAGAAGCTTTGAGCAAATGGTCTTGTTGTGGTTGAATGACAGTCAGAGAGACAGGAATTACATGTAAAGTCATAAATCGATACGTGGAAGGTGTGCATTGGTTTGGCCCAAAAAGGCAGGACATCTCTAGGTAGGGAGGAAATTACAGGTTATAAGTGGGTTTAAAGATTCTTTGATTTGTAATTGGTTAAAGAAATGAAGCTTTGTCTAAAGGCTTGAAGGGTTTTAAGTTAAGATAAGAAAATCTGTCAATCAGAGACAAGCCACAGCCACATACCAGACATATACCCAGACCCAAGTGATCTGTTAAGTAAATAGAGGACCTGCAGGTGGGGTTTAAACTTTGTTTTGCATAGCCTTAGGCCTGCTAATGAGTTAAAAAGGACATCTCCAAGAAGGGAAGGGGGCGTGATGAGGCATGTCTGACCTCCCTTCTCATGGCCAGAAACTCAGCTTTAGGGTATTTCTGGGTTCCCTTTGGCAAAGAGGGGGTCCATTCAGTTGGCTGGGGGGGCATAAGATTTTATTTTAGTTCACACTTAATATGACACACATACACACACGCAGTCTCTTTTGAACTTGTATCTCTAAACCATTCCCATGGGCTCCATACTCCTATATTTAATGCCTAAAATCTCCACTTGGATGTCACTGAAGCAATCAAAAACACACTAGGTCCAAAACCAGCCTCTCTGTCTTTCTCTCCAGATGTTCTCACCTTGCACTCTTCCCCCTCTCAGTGTGTGCCACCCCCTCATCCCCACCAGTGGCTGCAGTGAAAATCCCAGGGGTCCAGGACGCCCCTCTCTCTCCCTCAAGCCTTGCCAGTCCTACTTGCCCAGTCTCTAATCCATCCCGTCTGCCCACCTTCCCTGCCTCCCTGCGTCCATCACCTCTTCCGTGGGAGGCCTACGGGAGTGTTCCAGCTTGCTGTCCCGCCATCCACTGCTGCTCCCTGGGATCATTCTCCACACAGCAGCCAGAATGGTCCTGTGAAGACACAAATCATCCCTACCTGAAACCTATCAATAGTCCCACGTTCTCGACTCCCTAATCTCACACCTCCCCTGCCTTATCTGTCAGGACCATCTCCCCAACTCCTGCTCCCCACTCTGCACTACTTGTATGTCCCCAGGGACCTCACCTCTCCACCTCCCCAGGGCCACTGCATTACGGTTCCTCTCCCTTCAAATGCTTGGGTTTTTTTTTTCCTTTGTAATCAGAAATAACCCATTCATTTAATTAAAATGTCCATAACTGAGGGAAAATCGAATACATTTACTTGTTTTGATAGTTTTATTTATTACTTAATATTTAATTTATTTAACTCAGCAGACACTTGTTGAATCCCAGCCATGTTCCTAGGTCTATGCTAGATGTTATGTTTTGCTTGTTCGGCTTTCAAACCTAAGCCGATTGCAACAAGCTTCGTAAGGACTTTCATTTTGATTATAGCCTTTGTACAGGAATGTCTGTAGCTGAGCCTGTATCTCTGCTATGCGATGGGAAAGATTCAGTGGAAATGCAAACACACCTTCATTTCTCATAGGACAGAAAATCTCTTCTCACTAAGCCATCCCCCTAGGAAGACGAGGCTAAACAGTCCCCACTGCAATCATTTTTCCCCTTACTATATACAACTACCGGTCCAAACACCAGGTGAATTGCACCGTGTTCCCACTGATCACTCGTTCTGATATTTCGACATCAGTACTATTTTAAACTTCTCCCTGTTGCTAACTTTCTGTGCCTAGAGTTTACCAGGTACTCCCTGAGAAGCTTCAGGGTTGGAGCCCATGGTGAACAGTTTCTGGGGTACACAGCCAAGTCCCCAGTGCACCTTGCCTGTCAGAGCTGCTCTTGAGTACAGTGCAGATAAATGACTCATTTCAAAATCCTTGAGGCAAAAATCTGCATGGAGAATATGTGTTGGTAAGACCTGAACTCTCTGGGTTGATTACTGATACTAACTCAAGTCAGTTTCTTTTTTTACCTTTTTGTCTCCCTAAGAGATCTGAGTGTACACAAGAATACTCAGTGAACCTCTGAGTAATTGTGATATGAATGGAGGTGGTTTAGCACAGTGTTTAAAGCATGGGCTTTAGAGCCACAGAAACTTGCTCAATATGCTCTTTCGTTCGTGACCCGCCCTTTGCTTCTGGACAAACTCCTACTCATCCATCAACACCCACCTTAAATATCACTTCTGGAAAAATTTCCCCAACGCAATCAATCTAAGTAGGCAGTTATTTTTTTTTCTGGGTTCCCAGAGCATGTCTATTATATCTGGCTTAGCACTTGCCATATTGTCTCACAATTATTTGTTTACTTATATGTCTCCCCCACTGAATAACTAGGTCCTCCCAGGCCAGAGCCACACCTTACTCTGTTGAGCATGAGGTCTATCATATACAGTAGTAGTCAAATATGAGTGCTCAGTAGTCAGTCAGACCTGGGTTCAAATCCTGACTTCGCCTTGATTGCCTATTTGGACATATGAAGTTCCTTAGTCTGTCTATGCCTTAGTTTCCTTATCTAAAAGATATCTACCTCTCAGGGTTGTTGGGAAAATTAAATTAGTCATTGCACATAAATGCAGTAGTAACTGGTTCATGCTAGAGAATTTTTAACTTTCATTTTTATTATTAGCCAAATATATGTGTGTTTGCCAAACTAATAAATGAATGACCCACACCTCTGATCACAACCCCTTCATGCCGATTTAAGACAGCACCATGAATGAAGTGTAGTAGGAAATGTCATTGACATCGTGCCCACTTTTTTAATAAAAATACAGCTAAAAATAAACAGTCACTTATGGATGATGCCTGTTAGAAGAAAATAAGCTATGTTTTCTAAACTGCTTCCTGAGTTATGATATAAAAAAATGAAGCTCAGTTTAATGCTGCAGGTCTTATAATGTGCATTTTTATAGTCTACCTGTTTGGGCAAGTGATTTTTCTCTAGAAGCTTGCATGAGACAGCTTAATTGGTGGTCATGAGAATAGATGCAGCTGATTACACATCACTTAAAAGCATTTCAGGTCTATTTTTTTCACTTTGTAATCTTTTACCCTTATCCTTCCCTGGCAACTTTTCTGCTTACTCCTGATGGAAGTTTAAGAGATAGACACATTTTTTATAAAAATCTGCATCTTGTCATGCTGCCTCAGTCTCTTGGTTCTTTCCTTAATTACAACAATAGTAGCACCAGTTCTGGGAGTGCCTACTGTGTGCCAGGCACACCTGATCTCTCCTTTCCCCAGTGCTCTCACATACTCTTCTAACACAGCAGATAATTCCGTCTATGATTTCATTGTTTATCATCGACCTCTCCTTCCCTCCCATCCTCACCTCCTTGGAAGGTAAGAGACCAAGGGCAAGTATCTCAATTTCGTTTCCCAATATAGCTCAAGAGATTAGGACAAAGCTCGGCACATAGTAGGTGCTCAATAAACATTTGTTGACTAAATGCATCTTCATACAATCCTAAAATAAATAATATTGTCTTCATTTTGAGGTTGGGGAAACTGAGGCCCAGAGATATGAAATAAATAGCCCAGCATCACACAGCTATCATGCAGCAGCTGTGGCCCTTGGACTCAGGTTTGTCTGATTCTAAATTCTACACTTTCTCCATCAGGGCATACCTTGTTGCAATTGAGTCCTCTTCTGGAACATACACAGTGCCTAGGCCTGGGCTGGTTTGAGAGGGGATTTGAGATTGAGGACTTGGCAACACCAGGACTGCATGTAGTTGTGTTGTCAGATCTAGGCAAGAACAGGGGTCAGACTGCTGGCCACAAGGAGGGGGCTTGGAATGAGGGTTGTTTGGTCATACTACTCTCTGCTCTGTGCTCAAAGAGAATTTCTGGTCTTTTGAGAATCCAATTTTTGCTGTGTGCCACAAGTTAGTATAATCTCCCTTGCCTCTTACAGACCTTCCAAACTTCCTGTGAAGACTCACGGTGTCTGGGCAGAGGGTCCAGTTTTCTGGAGAAAGGATGCTCCATAAGTGCCAGGTGTTAACAAGTATATTAAGTTCTTAAGTGTACGATAGTGATCTTTATTGCCACACGTTCCCTTTAATATCAGGTACTGGGCAGCTTGGTTCCTGGACGTCTCATATTCAAAACCCAAACCTACTTCATCCCCTTTGTATACTGAAAGTAAAGAAAATATTGCTGAGTTCCACATTCCCAAATTCAGGAACCAAGTTCTGTGTGGGAGGTTTGGTGTGGTCTCCTCTTCTCGTGGTGCACACTTCCCGGGCAAGCTCCCAACTCCACAGTTTCAGCCTCCACTTACACATGACGGTTCCCCAGTCAGCATCACGCTCCCATGTCACTTTCCGGACTCCAGACTCAGTTTTGCAGCTGCCTCCTGCACACGTCTACCAAGATGGATGTCCAAAAAACAACTCACGTCCAGCATTTTCAAAGCTCAATTTAAGTCTAACTGCTTGTAGGCCTTTTGCCTAAGATCAAGTGTAAGTCAAAATGCCCTCCCTCCCACCCTGAACTCTTTGTCTAAATGACTGGTATTTGTCACCTTTTACTCCTCCTCAGTTCTCATTTCCTCACCTCCCACAGCCAGGCATCAAATTCTGTCCATTCCAAATCAGGACTGCGGCTCACATCTGTTTCCTACACTCCATGTTTTACAAACATTGCCCTAGATCTGGGCCCCATCTGCTGCTTACCTCCTCCTGGGTCTCTCTGCACATGGTTTCTTCCCTCCACACATGCTCGCCACAGTTATCTTTTGACAGGACAGATCTGGTGATGCTACACGCTCCTTCGACTCCAGGATTTCGGCTTTGGTCCCAGTCTCTCACACTTACATCACTGCCTCTTCCAGCAAACCCAATGCTTCCAACTCCTCACCCTCCCCTACCGTGCGGTGGCCTTCATTTCTTCGTGCCTTTGCACACTCTGTTCCCCTTGTCGGGAGTGACTTTCCTCTTCTTTGTCACCTGACAGGCTCCCATGCAGCTTTTAGGTCCCGTCTCCTCTCCTTTTCCAAATCCCTCCAGGGAGAGTGAGGAGCACCCTTCTCTGCAGTTCTGCAGCCCTGCATAAATGCCCTCTCAAACACTCAATGATAGCAGCCACATGGCACACATTATGTGACAGGCACTTTTCAGATCACTTTACGCATTCATCTAATCCTTGCAACAACCCAATGACTAGTTATCACCTTTATCCTCATTTTATGAATCAAGAGGCTGAAACCAGAGTTGAATCACTTGTCTGGGGTCACTCAGCTATGAAATAAAATGCCCAATCAAATCAAGACACTCTGTACCAGAATCCGTGCACTTGCCCTCTACCCTTTTGTCTCCCACTGTGGAATGTGTCCATCTGTCTAACCTGTAAGTTTCTTTAGTTTCTCCAACTCTAAAACCTGGATAGTTCTTACTAATGGCTATTTCTCAGGCTTTGGGAGAGCAGTTACAAAACTATCAGAAAGCAGACGTATTAATAGATATAGATAGTGAAATGTTGATCGAGCATTAAGCTCTTTGATATTATTAATATCACCCTGCACTGTTGCACCAGCCCGTCTCTTGACTGTAATCCTTCCCATCCATCCCCCACTTTGCCACTGGTTAGGATTCTAGAACACAGATGAGGTGGTATAACTCTTGATACCTAAAATCAATGACTCTGTATTGTCTCAAGGACACTGCCCAACTCCCCAGCTGTTAAGAGAAATGTGGGCCTTTCATAACCCGGGCCTGCTGTCCCCTGCAATGTTTTCTCTACTGTTCCCCTGAAAGCAACTTACACTCAGCCATAAAAAAACACTAGTCGTTTTCTGAACACACGCATGACCTACTTACCCCCCAGCCCACATGTCTTTGCCTGGTCTGTTCCCGCAGTCTTCCTTCTTTCATTACCTGCTCAGTGAACATCCAGTCATCCATTAAGACTCTACTCCATGACACCCCCTTTGTGAAGCCCACCCTGATATCCTCGGGTGGAATTAGGCCCACTTACTTTATGCTACCATTGCTCTGGGACAGCCACTAAAAAAGGAAGCTTCACCAACTGAATGGAATTGAATTGAATTTTATAACCAGGTGTCATCTGGGCCTACCCACTTCTTGGATATATTCATTCCCTAGGGCTGCCATAACAAAACACCGCAAACTGGGTGAATTAAAACAACAGAAATGTATTGTCTCACAGTTCTGGAGGCTGGAAGTCTGAAATCAAGGCGTCCGCCAGGTCATGCTCTGACAGCTCCAGGGGAGGAAACTTCCTGGCCTCTCTGAGCTTTTGGTGTTTGCTGGCAGTCCCTGATGTTCCTTGGCTGGCAGATACACCACTGCAGTCACATAGCTGCCTCCTCCCTGTGTATCGTCACAACATCTCTCCTCTGTGCCTGTCTCTGTGTCCAAATTTCCCCTTTTATAAGGACACCAGTCATATTGGGTTAAGGTCCCCCCTAATGACCTTCCTTTAATTTGATTACCTCTGTAAGGACTCTATTTCCAAATAAGGTCATATTCTAAGGTACTGAGGATTAGAACTTCAACACATTTTGGGGGGCAGGGGATACAATTCAAGCCATAACAATGGGCAACTGTGTCCATAACTTTCATTTCAGACCCTCAAACAATCAGAATCACAGACTCTCTGCGATTGCCGTGGCTTACTTCACCCTGTTTCTAACTATTTCCTCTCCTGTTCACACAAGCTGTTCCAGTTCCAACACATGGCCCCCATAACTGCATGTCGTCAATATTTTCAAAACTTAATCCAACAAGATCAGGAATTTCACGCACTTAGCAACTTCACAAGATGGGGAGGTGGATACAGGGAAAGATGTCATTAAGCATCTGCCATCTTTCTCACTCCATCTCTTCCAGAAGCTTGGCCGGTTTCCAACCCAGGATCTTCCTAAGAGAACCTCTTTATTTCCTGGGAGACATATTCCAGTTCTCACCTCCCACCCCCACCTGTACTGCTTCCCTCCCAGAGACCACCCCTGTCAGACCACCCTGGCTTCCCCAGCCACCCCCCTCCTACCCAGGCTTCAGTAAATAAAAATTTTCTCAGATAAAAAGTGTTTGTTGCATTTTTATTGATCACTTATGTCCTGGCATGAAGCCAGATGCTGATGATACAACAAGAGCAAGAGAGAGCTATTCACTGTCAGTATGAAGTGTAGAGTCGGCTGGGAAGGCAGATGTTAAGTGTGTGGTTGCAAGCATGATCGGTATTATGGCAGGAGGCTTACAGAAGAAATGTGCTGGGCGTGTATAACAATAACAAGTGCTGCAACTTTTTAATGAAGTTATACTGCATGCCAGGCACCATTCTAGGCCATGAGAAGTCACTATCCTCATGGAGTTTACATTCTAATGGGGGACACAGGCCAATAAAAATGTTAACTAGTGGTAAGTGCTATGAAAAAAATCAATCAGGATAAGGCTGGGGGTGGGGGTTAAACAGTCTGTGTGTTATATGGGTTAGGATTAGGTTCCATTGCACAGGACAGGCAATACCAATTAAGGGTGGCTTAATATAAGGTTTGTTAGTTTCTCTGACTTGAAGAAATCCAGACGTAGGCAGCCCAGGACTTTTAAAGCAGTTTCAAGGTCATCACCCTCCCTCTCTCTTTTTTCTCTGCCATTCTTAACACATCATCAAGATTGTCTCATGATTCAAAGTGGCTGTGAGAGCTCCAGCCATCATTATCTGAGGTCCAGAAATTAAAAGGGAGAAAATTAGTGAGGGTAAATAGAGGGACCCTCTCAGCTGAGTCATCTCCTTCTAAGGCACTTTAACAAAAACTTCAACTGACTTCTTGTTCTTACATTTCAATGGCCACCCCTAAATGCAAAGAAGATTGAGAGATTAAATACATCAGCTATATACAATGCTACCCAGAATATACCATATAACCAGAGTTTACTCATAAGGAAGAAGGAAAAGATGATGTTGAAAAGACAACTTGCCATATTTGCTAGGGCCCAAGTCTGGGCTTTCCAGAGAAAGGGAGGCTTTGGCTGGCACTGGAAGCTGAGTGGGAATAGCAAATCCAAGAGGAGGTCAAGGAAAGGAGCATTGCTGAAGGCTGAACAGCAGTGCTGATGTTCCAGAGGCTGGGGCCAAGGCCATCTTTGCACTCCAGCGCCTAGCTCATAACCTGGCAAAGTGCTCATCTCAAGAAATATTTGTTTATTAAATACTGGCCTCTAATTGGGTGCTTATGCCACATAAATACATAGTCTCTACCCCAGGAGCAATGTCCCCAAAGAGATTCTCAGTTATTCCATTCTGCTTACAGCAAAGCAAATGACTCTTGGTGAAAAATCATCTCGTGTCCAGATACAGATAGGGCCATTCACTCAGGTACCCAGAAGTCAAAAAACCATGTGCTGCAGTAACAGCTGGTCACAGCGTCCCAGTGAATCAAGAACACTGCTTCACAGACCAATGAAGCTCACATACTAGGTGTCCTTTGTTGTTTATAGCTGCAGGAGCTGCAGAGGTTGGGGTTAAGGCGAGGAAATCAGAAGAAATCTGCCCAGCCCTTCCTGTTGATGAAATTCCAGTGGAGCCTGGTTCTCATGTTTGGTGATTATCGAGCCAAGTCTGGGCACCCTGGCACTGAGCCAGCTTCAGCTCTGCTGGCAAGCCTGGGAGGTGTGGATGGGACAGCACAGAGGAGGGACAAGGGGAATATGTGCTTTGCTTGGAGCCTGGCATGTAGTAGGTATTCAATAAATATTGGCTCACTACATGGCTGGGGCACTGGAAAAAGGGTTAATAGAAGAGTTATATTTGAAGTAATTCATAAAAGATGAACAGGGGTTCCTGCAAGGGTAGGAAGAAGGGCCACACATTGCAGATGGAGGCACAGTCTGTGCAAAGGGAGAGAGGTGTGGACGGCGTAGCATGTGCAGGAGGCCTCCAGTGGTCCAGTGAGGCCGGCAGGGAGTGGAGGTGGGGCACGAGGCTGCTCAGAGGTGTCATGCAGGACAGTGCTGAGATGTCTGCACCTTCTCCAGTGGGCAATAGGGAGCTTTTGATGAATGCTGAGCAGAGGACGGATGTGACCACAGTCACAAGGTCATCTGTCCCTCTCCTCCTCAGCCACTGCCCCAATGCAGATTGCCCCCAGAGTCACAATCCCGCTTCCATTGGCCGATCCCCCTCTGTTCCCTCACCCCTAGACCCTTTCCTGTCTCCATCCCATTCCTGTTGTCACCACATGGGCCTTCAATGTCCGTGGAGATGTATTTCCCAACACCTTTGGCTTCCCAGCTTTGGTGACCTTCACCTTCAGCAGCCCTCTGCAGCCATCCACACCATGGACCGTCTCCGCTTTGCGAAACTCAAAGCCTAGCTGTTCCCTTCCTCTGTCATCAACCGAGCAGCCAGAGAGACCCAATCATGCCATGCCCCTGCTTAAGGCTCTTCCATGATTATCAGGACATTGCAAATAAAATCCAAACTCCTTCCAGTGGCTTTCTGGGCTCCACGTACCCTGGCCCCTGCCTACCTCTGCAGCCTCGCCCTGGGCCACCCTCCCCACGCCTTCCACTCTGCCTCCGTCCCTCATCCTTTCACGGCTACAGTCAAATCTCCACCCCCTGATACCAAACTTCTCAGATGAGTTCTCATTACTTGCTGTCACCACCTTTCCACGTTCCACTCACTCCTCAAGCCACTGAATGTGGCTTCAGCTCCCACCACCCACTGACGCCTCTCTCCAAAGTTATATTTACAAATTGCCAAACTCAATGAGCCCAGGTGGCCACCTTGTCCTGAAACTCATGCCCCCAACACAGTTTCCATGATGTTACCTTTTCTTTCTTTCTTGCTGCTTTGTTCTTTCTTCATCTATTCCATACCGTGCAAGGCAAGCACCCACACACATCCTTCCATATGCCCGGGCTGGAAAACTGGGAGTCATTCTAAGCCCCTCTTTCTCCCTCATCTTCCACCAAAGATTAATCACCACATGCGAATGAGGCTAGATGTCTACATGTTCACCTCAGTGTCTCAGATCTGACTGCTTCTCCCCATCCTAATCCAGCCCTTCCTCAGCTCTCTTCCAGACTACTGGACCACCTGGTTACTGAGATCCCTGTTTTTGCTTTTTTTTTTTTGAGACAGAGTCTCGCTGTGTTGCCCGGGCTAGAGTGAGTGCCGTGGCATCAGCCTAGCTCACAGCAACCTCCTAGCACTCAGCCTTCTCTCTCCCCACTGTCTACTCTCAGCTCAGCTTGTGGGGTCTCTCCACCTGCACTTTGCACTTTCTGGCCCCCTCCATAGATTTCCAGCTCCTCCCTCATTTCATTGATAAACTCTCACTGGTCCTTCAAATCTCAATTTAGCCATCAGCTGCTCCTAGCCTCTCTGGTTTCCACAGTGTGGGTTGGAGGCCTGGTTGGTTTTCCCAGGGAAGCCCTCGCACCTACCCACGCTGTGTTGTGAGCATCTGGGTGCTTATCTGCCCTTCACCTCCATGGCCCTTACGCAGTGAGCTCTGGGAGGGCCTAGGTGTGTCTTGCTCACCTCTCTGCCTCTGGCTCCTCGGCCAGCGGATTCATGAGTGTGTTGAATAAATGAATCCCTGTCCTCCCCTCTCCCAACTCCCCAGCCCCCCATAGTGGGGGAGGCATAAGTGAAGAGCCATCCTACAGCTGTGTTATAAAAACATAATGGAGTTGTGTACAAGGTGCCTTGAGAGCAAGGGGAAGCTCCCAGCGTCTCCACTGACATCACAGCAGAAACATGCCTAGGATGTTCGCGTCTCAGAAAAGGAGCAGAGGGAAAGGGCACCCAAACTTCCAACCCTGAAGGTCAGCTTAATAGTAACTCATAATTCCAGACCCAGTGGCCCCCATTCTCTCACCATACGAGGACCCCTTCAAATATCAAATAGCTTAGAGCCTCCCACATAACAGTAGCTGATGCAGAAAATCCTAAACTCCCCCAACTTCAGTGAGGATTTCAACTCATCACAATGCCATCTACAAAAATTCACAAACTAGCAGTACATGAAAGGGAAAGGTGATTTATTATGCTTAGACTGCACCTGGTATGGGTATAGATTTAGGGACCCCCTGTAAAATCTCCACACACACCCCTTCCCCAGGAGCCAGTGGTTTAGACTGACTGATGCTGAAGGCATCTGAGCCCTTACTGCCCCTCACTTGCCCTTTCCCCCTGGGCCTGGACCAACTTGTGGAAGATGTGGTTGAGAAATGAATAACTGGTAATACTTTCATAACTAAGCATTCTATTTAGGCATTAAGAGATTAGTTCAAAAATGTTACAAGCCTGAGCAGGAGTGAGACCCTGTCTCTACAAAAAATAGAAAAATTAGCCCAGTATGGTGGCTGGCACCTGTAATCCTAGCTCTTCGGGAGGCCGAAGCAGGAGGATTGCTTGAGGCCAGGAGTTTGAGACCAGTACAAGCAAGAGCGAGATCCCATCTCTACAAAAAGTAGAAAAATTAGCCAGGTGTCATGGTGCACACTTATAGTACCAGCTATGCAGGAGACTGAGGCAGGAGGATCGCTTGAGCCCAGGAGTTTAAGGTTGCAGTGAGCTATGATGATGCCACTGCACTCTAGCCCAGGCAACACAGTGAGATCCTGCCTCAAAAAAATTTTTTTAATCTTTAAAAAAAAGATTAATTCAAAATGATACAAATTTGTATTTTAACACAGAGGGAATATATTTAATACTGTCCTTGAGGCAACTCATCACGGACTCACTCTCCCGCAAAGCCTGCTTGGCCGCCACATGATGAGATGAGAAGACCGTTCCCAGGTAGCACGGATCACTTCGTCGAGCTCCCTTCACTGCATGGCAGGTGGCTGGTGCGGGGTCCTGCTGAAGTTACTCCAGCGAGTTCCAGTGCACCTTTCACTCTCATAACCTCAGGTCTTGTGTTCAGCTGCCACATTCAACCAGGACACAGCAAACAACCCCCTACGGTACTTTGCTCATACCTTAATTATGACATCTCATTTATTCTTTCTCTTAGTTACTTAAGTTACATGTACTTATTTTAAAAATTCAAATAAAACCAAAGTGTTTAAAATAAAAAAATAAAAGTTTCTTCCATCATTCCTCAGTCCCATTTCCCAAAGATAACCACAGGTAATAGAATAACAGTGTTCTGTTCTGTTTATTAGAAACAGAAAAAAATTAAACCATACCATACACATTGTTCTATAATTTGACTTTCCTTTTCTTTTTCTCTCTTACTGCTTTTTCACTTTTTATTACAGAAATCTTCAAACCAATAGATAAACACAGAGAACAGTATAATGAATCCCGTGTACCCATCACCCAGCTTCAACAAATAGCAATCATTTTCCAATTTTGTTTTATTTACCTCCTCCCCTACAGCCTCCAATTTTTCTTTTCTGAAATACCCCAGCAAATCCCAGCCATCATATTATTTCACCATCGTATTTGACCATGTATTTCTATCAGGTAAAAATCTTTTGAAAACATGAAGATTTTTAGCATTATCATATGTAAAAGTAACACTCTCTGCTCATGACAAAGCTTGGGGAAAAAAACACTCTCATAATATTCTGTTTTCTATTTTCCCTGATTGTTCTTAAGATGTGGTTTGTTTTATTTTTTCTTACCTTTGGTTTGTTTGAATTAATATCCAAATGAAGTCCATAACTGGTTGATACATCTGTCTCTTAAGTCTTTTTTAATCTATAATATGAATAGGAGTAGTTATATCTCCCTTCCTTCTTTTAGGCTATTTATTATTAAGGAAACCAGGTTTTTGTCCTATAGAATTTCCCACAATGTGGATTTGGCCGATTATATACTCAGAATACCATTCCACATGTTCTCTACTTTACCAGTTTCCCGTAACCTCCTCAATAGAACTAGACTCCTGATTAAATTCAGATACAGTTATTTTGGGTGCCATATTTTATAGGTAGGACTGAGTACTTCCTATTTTATCATACCAGGAGGCAAGCATGACTAGATGATCCCTGTATTTCAATCTTGTCAGCTGATACACCCACTGTAAGGTTTCCTTGGCATCTACGCATTTTGGCAGCCATCAGTAATCGTTAGAGCCATTAATTCATTAGGGGTTGCATAAGGGTGATTTTCTAATTCAGTCACTCCTACATTTGCTAGCTAAAATTCTTTCATAAAGAACTTCCCCCATCAACTGTTTGATGACTTAGAAACACAGTGTGTACAGGAAAGACAGAATAAATGTTCTCTTTATTACTGATTTCTAGAAAAACAACTTGGTATCCTAGCAACCTCCAAAGTCAATTAATGAGTTAATTTCTTTTTTTGCAGTATCATTGTGAATCTCTAGATTTTTATATTTTTGACAAATCCATTGCAGTTTTTATTCCCACTGAAACTCAGATTTTGCCATTGTTAGCCAGTGGGACCCCTTAGGTTGGTCCTGAGTTCTTTAGACATAATCACAAAGTTTTTGACAGTTTAATTGCTTTTTAGTACATAAGCTATAGTAAATCCATTTTACTCATTTCCTACCCTGGATTTGAAATCAGCCATTACTTTAAGAAGCCCTCACCCTTTTAATAGAAAATGATATTTAGATGCCACAATATAGATGCTAGGGTGCCCATTACTACTGGGTGGTCATTGATTCTGGAACTTTTCAGTGAACAAAGCTAAGAAATGTATAATTTTAAGCACTATAAAAATAAGTAATGAGTTTATACTACTTCCACTTACTTTTTTAAACAATATATCATTGATACTCTTCCATGCCAGCAGTGTAGATCACATTATTTTAATAGCCATATAATATAAAATAATCTGATTATAACATAGTTTATATACCTGGTTTCCTATTCAGATGATTTCTAATTTTTCATTATTACAAACATTGCTGCAGTGAAGAACATGGACATACATCCTTGCTCATTTGCACAAATATTCTATAGATTCTTAAAATTAGAATTTTTCCCTTAAAAGTATAAATCCAATGGATTGAATTAAATTAAAATCCCAATACCAGTGTCTTAGAGAGTATTTTTAATGATATAATGCTACCTGTTTTATTTACCCCTGCTTTTGCAGGCCTAAACCTTATGCCTGGTACATAGTAGTCAGACAGTATTTATATACTGACCTGAACTGGGAAAGCCAAGGCCCACAGAAGTAGATGAGAGAAGGAAATTTTAGGCTGACCCCTCTGTAATAATGCAAAGGAAACTGGGAAAGCTCTATGCCTCTGGTACAAGGAGGATAAGAGACACATGAAGCAGGTCTAAGCCTAATCCACAGATTGTAGCCAAGTTCAGCTGAACCTAGCCTGGATTAGCTGACCCCCAGCTGACTCACACAGATGCATGGGCGAGAATAAATAATTATGACTTTAAGACACACTGAATTTTGGGGTGATTTGTTATATTGTATTATTTATCATCTTATTCTTAGATAGAATGACTCAGCATCATAAAGATACCAGTTCTGCTCAAGATAATGTATATATTTAATATAATACCAATAGAATAAGCTGAGAAAGGTTATTATTAGCTGAATAAGATTTTCTAGAACTGAAATTGTAAATGATACCAAAATGAAAATGGAAAGACCAGAGAAGTGAGGAAAGCAGTGTGGTAAGATTCCTGTCTTGCTTAGAAGCAAACACAGATTTTCCTGCTTAGGGCTAAAGCAGAGTTGTAAACTGAGTCCCTGAATAGTAAAGACAAATCCCAACTCTCACACACATGAAGCCTCTCAGTAAAGGCTGGGAAATTTACTGGTTCCAGGCATTTAAGAAAATCTCTGTCCAATCATTAATGACTAATTGAGCAGAATTTACTACAGAACTCATTCAAGAAAGTCACTAAAAAATAAACAGAAATAACAAAAAGAAAAAAGAACAACAAGGACAAACAGCAACAAAACAAACCCTAGGGAAGAGAATAATATTATTTCCAGAGTTGCAATGTTTGTATTATTTCAAATGTCCAGTTTTCAACAAAAAATTATGAGATATGCAAAAAATAAGAAAGTATGGCTTATACACAGGGGAAAAAAAACGCAACCAAGAGAAACTATCCATGAAGAAGTTCAGATGTAGAACTTATTAGACAAAAACTAAATCAGCTATTTTAGGTATTATCAAGGAACAAAGTAAACCATTCCTAAGAAACTAAAGGAAAGAATGAAAGTGATGTTGCAACAAATAGAGAATATAGAGACTCATTTTAGATATAAAGATATAAGTAAGTTAAAAGTGAAAAGATGGAAAAAGATATTCCATGCAAATAGTAATCAAAAGAGAACTGGGGTACCTCTACTAATATTAGACAAAATATACTTTAATTAAAAAACTGCTACAAGAAACAAAGAAAATTATATATTGATAAAGGGGTCAATTCACCAAGAAGATAACAGTTATAAACATATATGCACCACGTATCAGAGCCTCCAAATATATGAAGCAAACATTGATAGAATTGAAGGAAGAAATAGTTCCATAATAATAGTTGAAGACTTCAATATGCCACTTTCAATAATGTATAGAACAATCAGTCAGAAAAGAAATAAAAAAATAGGGACTTGAACAATGCCATAAACCAACTATAACCTAACAGACATATGTGGAACACTACACCCAACAATAATCCAATACATATTTTTCTGAAGTACATCTAGAACATTCTCCAGGATAAATCATATGTTAGGCCACAAAACAATAAATTTAAAAAGATTGAAATCATACAAACTATTTTTTCCGATCACAGTGGAATGAACTAAAAATCAATAACAGAAGAAAAACTGGAAAATTCACAAATATGTGAAAATTAAACAACCAATGAATCAAAGAAGAAATCATAAAAGAAATTATAAAATCTTGAGACAGATGAAAAAAATACCAAAAGTAATGGGATGCAGTGAAAGTAGTGCTGAGAGAGAAATTTATAGCTCTAAATGCACACATCAAATAAGAAAACGATCTCAAATCAGTAACTAACCTTATACCATAAAGATTTTTTGAAAAAGCAAATTAAACTCATAGCTAGCACAGAAAAAGACATTATAAAGATTAGAGATAAATAAAATAGAGAATAGAAAAACAAAAGAGAAAATCAATAAAACCAAAAGTGATTCTTTGAAAAGATCAACAAAATTGACAAATCTATAGCTAGATTGACCAATAAAAAAAGAGAGAGGACTCAAATTATTAAAATCAGAGATAAAAGTGGGGACACTAATACTTATTTTATAGAAATAAAAAGGATTATAAGAGAATATTATGAACAACTGAACACCAACATGTTGGATAACCAAGATGAAACACACAAATTCCTAGAAACACACCATCTACCACAATTAAATGAAGAAATAGAAAATTTGATAGACTTTATGTAACTAGCAAGAAAGTTGAATCAATAATCAAAAACCTAACAGGTACAGTGGCTCACATTTATAATCCCAGCACTTTGAGAGGCCGAGGACAGACAACTACTTGAGCTTAGGGGTTCAAGACCAGCCTGAGCAAGACCAAGATCCTATCTCTACCAAAAACAGAAAATTTAGCCAGGTGCTAATTTTAGTCATGGTGCATGCCTGTAGTCCCAGCTACTTGGTAGACTAAGGCAGAAGGATCTCTGGAGCCAGGAGTTTGAGGTTGCAGTGAGCTATGATGATGCCAATGCACTCTACCCAAGGTGACAGAGCAGGATTCTGTCTCAAAAAAAAAAAATCAAAAACTTCCCAATAAGAAAAGTCCTGAATCAGATGGCTTCACGGGTGAATTCTACCAAATGTTTAAAGAAGAATTATCTTTCTCAAACTCTTCCAATAAATTGAAGAGGAAAGAACACTTTCTAAGTTATTACATTCTAGCATTATCCTGGTATCAAGACAAAATGAAGACACTAAAAGAATAGAAAACTTATAGACCAATATCCTTTATGAATATTGATACAAAAATCCTCAACAAAATACTAGCAAACCAAATGTAGTGGTACATTAAAAGGATTACATGCCATGACCAAGGGGGATTTATTCCTGGATTGCAAGGATGATTCAACATATGAAAATCAATCAATGAATTTTCAATACAACACATTAACAGAATGAAGGAAAAAAAACATATGACCATTTTAATTCATGCAGAAAAAGCATTTGACAAAACTCAACACTCTTTCTTGATTAAAAAAAAAACACTCAATAACTAGAATTTGAACTTTCCTCAAAATGATTAAGGCTATATATGAAAAACCCATAGCTAACACTATACCCAATGATGAAAGACTGAAAGTTTTTCCCCAAAGATAAGGAACAAGACAAGGATGTCCACTTTTACCACTTCTATTCAACATAGTATTAAAGGTTTTAGGCAGAGAAATTAGACAAGAAAATGAAATAAAAGGAATCCAAATTGAAAAGGAAGAAGTAAAATTATTTCTGTTTGCAAATGACATGACATAGAAAACCCTAAAGATTCCATACCAAATAAAAAACTATTAGAGCTAATAAATTCAACAAAGTTGCAGGTTACAAAATCAACACACAAAAAAATCAGTTGCATTTCTATACACCAACAATGAACAATCCAAAAAAGAAATTAAGAAAACAATTTCATTTACTGTAGCATCAAAAAGGATAAAATAAAATACTTACAAACAAATTTAACAATGACACAAAAGACTTGGACACTGAAAACTACAAAATATTGCTGAAAGAAATTAAAGAAAATATAAATAAAATGGAAAGACATCCCATGTTTATGGATTAGAAGATTTAGTATTGTTAAGATGACAATATTGCCTAAAGGTGTCTACAGATTCATTGCAATCTCCATCAAATCCCACTGGCATTTTTTTTAAGAAATAGAAAAATCCATCCTAAAAGTCATATGTTACTTCAAAAACTAGTCAAAGTAACTTTTAAGAAGAAGAATAAAATATGGAGAACTCATACTTCCTTATTTCAACACTCACTACAAAGCTACAGTAATCAAACCAGTATGATACTGGCCTAAGAACAGACATTCAAACCAATGGAATAGAATAGAGAACTCAGAAATAAACCTTTGCATGTATGGTCAATTGATTTTTGATAACTGTGCCAATACCATTCAATGGGGAAAGGACAATTCAAATTTTAAAATTTTTTGTGCATCAAAGACACGATCAACAATGGCAAACAATGGAATGGGGGAAATATTTGCAAATCATATATCTGATAAGGAATTAATATCCAGAATACATAAATAACTACAACTCAACAACAACCTCTTCCCCCAAAATCCAATAGTAAATGGTCAATGGACTTGAACAGACATTTCTCTATGAAGATAATACAGATTACTAGGGGCTGGTAGGGTAGGGGGAGAAGAAAGGGACGTTATTGTTTAATGGATACACAGTTTCTGTTTGGGATAATGGAAAAGTTCTGGAAATGGATAGTGGTGATAGTTATAAAGCATCGCAAATATACTTAATGCTAACTAACTGTACACTTAAAAATTGTTAAAATGATAAATTTCATGTTATCTATATTTTGCCACAATAAAAAATCAAAGAAAAAAAACAATATATTTCCTATATGTTTCCACTAAAAAGTCCTAAAAGCAATCACTAACCCAGTGCCAATAAGCACCCCTAGCATCCAGACTGTGGTTTCTAAATATCATTTCCCACTGAAAGGAATATGAGTTCCTTGAAGTGACGGGTGATTTCAGGACTGGGACAGAAAATGTACAGCATGAGCCTAGAATGTTTTGACCAACCGAAGTGCAAAGGAAGCTATCGAAGACTATGAAAAATACATGAAAAGGATTCAGGAGCTGACTTGAAGAGGCTCCCCCTAGCTAAAAGTGGGACAAATTGAGCATCAGAGAGATTAATAACTACAATGGTTTAAAATACATTACAATTTGACATTTAAAACTTCATAATGATCCTCAAAAAGATGAACAAACAAGAAAAATCTATTAGTCACTTTTGGAGAATGGGAGGGAGCAACCTCATAATTTGGAACCCTGAAGAACAAAAATAAAAGGTAAGAATGTTACTTTTATCCTATATTTCAGGATAATCAGGATCTAAGCTGTGCATTAGGTAACACCCGATGAAAGAAAGATTCTTTCTATAGAAGTATTCCACTTAATGAAGAAGGAAGGAGGGAGGGAGAGAGGGCAGGAGGGAGAGAGGGATGAAGGAACAAAGGACCAGAGAGGGACAGAGACAGAGACAAAGTATGAGGCTATTAGAAGAAAATATAGAAGCATATTTTTGTGACTTCATTTCTTAAACAAGAACCCTCAACTTCAAACCATAGAGGAGGTGGATGCTAAATTGGATTACATTAAAATTAAAGACATTTTCAACAACAGATACCATAGACACAGTTAAAGATGAAGGACAAATAGAGGATATTTACACTTGCTCTAAGGTTAACAAGAATGCATAAGGAACATCTGCAAATCTGCCAGAAAGGTGAAGCCCAAAGCAAAAATGGTCACTATAATAACAATATAGGCAATTAACAAAAGGGTGACCTAGAGGAGAATAAGCATGTGAAGCTCAGCTTTACTAAAATTTAAAAAAAAAATGCAAATTAAAGCAGATTAGCAAACAGTAGAAAGTTGGATAATATCAAGTGCTGGTGAGTCTGTGGGGAAAAGGGGAATCTTCACTCCTAGTAAGAGCCTAACCTGGTATCACCATTTGGAAGCAGAATCTAGCAGTTCAGCATGCACAATTCTGGGTTTTAAACTTCAGACAAATTCTCACTTACGTCCACCAATTTCTGTCTGTGTTCATTGCAACCCTGTTTGAGACAACAAGGAATTAGGGACAACCTAGATGTCCCTCACTAAGGAAAGATATAAAGTGATGGAATACCACTTTCAAAAACTCATTAGTGGAATACCACTAATCAAAAAATAATTAACTAAACTTGCATATTATAGTGGGAAATACTTGCACAAACTTAATGTTGTGTGAAAAGTGAAAGAAATATAATAAGCTTTATAGCCCAATAAGGTGATGTATATTAAACACCAGCACACAGTTTCAGTCTACTTTTCAAGGATAAACATATGTATACAAGCATATAGATTGTGCAGCACATTGCTCATCTTCAGGGTTACCATTCACACAGCTTTCTATGTGAATGGTGCCCTCTGGGGCACGATGCCAGAATACAACATGAATGGTGCCTCCTGGTGGTGTGCAACATGGCAGCCTTGAATATGTAAGATGGTTCGGAAGCTCATAGATTAATACATTGGAAGAGGTACCTATGGTTAAAGCAGGAGGGAGAAGGGAGTAGGACTGGGGGAAGAAGGGGAACACAAAGTAAAATAAAATAAGAAAAAAGAGGGCCCTTGCAATAGTAGAGGATAGTATCGTAACCTGGATGAAAAAATAGGATCAACTCAATTCTGAGGTCTTAAGTGGGGGGAGGGTGGACCTGAGGGAGGAATCTTAACCTGGATAAGCAATAACTTTAAAATCCTGGAAAGAAATGTGAATTTTATCCTGAAAGCTATGGGAAATCCTAAAACTGTCTAGGAAAGATTTGCAATGGGAATGGACGAGGATGCAGAGTTGGGGACAGCAGTGCTTCAAATCAACGCATACTAGGTCTCAACGTGCATAGTGGGGTCAATGTGGCCAAAGATGCCCCGAGCCAGGTGTGCATGCCTAACTCCATGGGCACAGAGGTCCTTGGAAGGCCCAGCACTCTCCCTTTCAACTCCTCCCAGATCCTCAAGTACCCAGAGGCTCAATCAGAAACAAGTGCTAGGGACAGCTCAGAACAGCCATGATGGGTACGACCTTCCAGGCGTGAGTGTGAATAGCACAGAGCTGTCTGCCCTGAAGGCTGGGGATTCCAGGTTGTTGACTGACTATACCACTGTGCTCTGCAGAGCAGCTACAGCCATTGGGACACTCCGTCAAAAACTCCCTGCTGATAAATGGGGTATTAACTTTTTGTGAGAAATTTTTCTTCATTGGCAAAGGCCTCACTTCTCACAGATGGCTGCCCAAATATTTACAGAGGAATTTCTCCTCCTTTGTCTTTTCCTAAATCCTCACCTAGTAGATAATTACTAGCTCTGTGATTTTGAGAAAATCACTCCACCTCCTTGGTGGAAATACTTGGACAAGACTTTGATAATCTCTGAAGCCCGACCAATGCCAACACTTCGAGGTCATGAAGAATGTTTTTTCTGGGTGTGCTGAATACTTCATGTGTATGATGTGACTGGTGTGTGGAGCACCAACGGCACAGGTTTGGGGGTCAGGCTTGGGTTGGAATCCTGCATCTGCTACTTTGCAGCTGAGTGGACCTAGTTTCTTTATCCGTAAAAATTGGTGGTTAAAAAGTTTTACCTCACAGGATTAATGCAGAGTAAATGCATGTGAAAATACCCAGCACAAGGACCCAGCACTTGGAAAGCACTCAACAAAAGTTGGTTCCTCCTCATCCTCCTTCCTTTCTGTTTAGGAAAGTATATTTCACAAACATTTCACACTGGAAATTTCACAGATTGTTTCGATCAAATCTTCCCTTTTCAAAAATTGAAGAACAAGCTCAAGTGCAGTTTCACATGTAGAAAGTAATTCCTAGAAAAATCTGAACTGCTAATTAGAGGCTGTTAAGAAACAACTGGGTTTATGTGTTTATTTTGTTTTGATTTGATTTTTGAAAGAGGTGGGTAGGGAGAAGCACAAAGTCAAATATGTTTTAACAGCACCACCTTCTAGGAGTAACTGTTTTTGCTAGACTTAAGATGAAAAAGATAGTATTTTCTTTTTACAAATCTGATTCTATTTCTTTATCCTACTCATGTGGAGTTTTTGCCCCTCCTAATCTCAGATTATTGGCCAATCTGATATGAAACAAAACTGCAGGTGCTCAAGGAAGGGGAAAAAGTGGGAAGGAGAGAAACAGCACGCCCTGTGAACACTTCCGATCTGCTGACCTGCCCTTGTTGTTGTAAGGATATTTCATCAGTGACTGTTAGTCCTGGCTTCCTGAGGCCACAAAGAATTAATTAACTAATTTTGATAAAAAATATTTTCCTAACAAAATAGAGTATCTAATGAATGCTAAGCTGTGGTGAAACAGGCACTCTCAAGCATAGCTGATTGCAATTAGAACAAATCTTTTGAAAAGCAATTTGGCAATAAGTACCAAGCCTCTAAATGTTTGTACTGTTTGACCTGAGAATTCTTTCTGGGAACCTATCTTATTGGGGGCAGGGTGGGAGTCCAATTAGGGAAACAGATCCATGCACAAAGAAGCTTATCATGGTGTCATAACACTAGAAATAATTATGGGAAACAACCTGATAACATGGACAGTTATATAAACTATGGTGTATCCACCAGACAGATGGATCTGTTTACAGGAGGCTGTCAAAACCTGAATATAAAAGCATCTATACAGTCTTATCAAAATTATATTTTTAAAAAACAGAATCAAAACATGAAATTTGTGCAATCCAAAATGTCTGGAAGGAAATATACCAAATTGTGGAGGCTTTTGGTGATAGAGATTTAGAGTGACTTTCCTTATTTTTCGTGTATGTTATTTTCAGACTATAGTATATAACTTTTCTAATCAGCAAAAAATAATAATAAACACATTTTTATAAGGGAGCAAACAAATGTAGAGATGCCATACGGAATCATTTGGTTTGAGAGATGGCTGGGAATGGGATAATTCAGATCAAAGATACAAGAGATTGTCTCAATTCCACACAAAGGATGGAGGCTGGCTGGTAGGTGCCCATAGTTCATTCTCTTAGGCCTGGAAAACAGCAGGAACCCTGAGTCTGGTGCAGTTAGCACTATGCATTCATTCTCACTCTCAGTGCCGTGACGACTATAAATGTGAACGAAAATTTAAAATATTTAGCATTTATTAAGTACTTTCTATGCACAGGCACTGTTTTGGTGCTTTTCATACCTATATTTCCCCTTTCTCAGGCTTGCAAAAGCTCTTGGTAAAAGGAACTATTGTCTCCCCTCTCCCCGCCCCGTTGCCTTTTCTCCTACTCACACAGAGAATGCCTTTTAGGAATATAATTGATTTGGACGAAAGAAAACCTGGGCAGACTAGGCTGCCATTTGTTATAAATAAAACCTCCCCAGCTTCCTGAAGAGTTGACTAGAGAAGCATCTTTAAGTGGTCAGGACAGGGAAGGTTCTAGAAACAGGGCACCAGAAACTCCCACAGACCTTCTCCCTGTGATGTGACTTATTTGCTTTACAAGTTTCACGCCTGTTTGCTGACATGGACAGCCCATCAAAGTTTAAAATAATAACAGTGAAAAGGAAAACAGCCCCTTTCTGCCAGCCAGTCCTGTTCTGCCAACTTCTATGTTCTTTTTGAGTTAATAAACATCCAAGAACCACCTCCCCTACCACCCTGGTGGCAAACAAACAAAAAAAAAGTGCAATAATTTTAAAACCACCAGGTCAGCCCATTGCCAGCATAAACCATTCAGACAAGTAGCATTTGTCATACTCTAATGAGGATTTTACCTCTGCCTCAAAATGCAAGCTATCATTAGGCCTTGTGTTTATGGGATCAAATGATCGTCTGGGGACAGTGAGTTTCTTTTGGTCCCTTCCTCGTTTTAATCACATTCAAGACCAAATACTTACACATTTTCTGCATCAGATGGAACTAAAAAACCATTATTATGCCAGCTAATGTCTTTTGAAAACATCAATTAGGAAAATGGCCTTTTAATTCTCATTTTACTTGAAGATCTGCAAACATGCACACGTGTTGTAATACCAGAACAGTGGTGGTGGTGGTGGTGGTAGGGCTGTCTCTAAAAAGGAGACAGCACAAACAATGGTGTGAGGAGGTCAGAGGGGCAGGCTCCCACTGGGAACAAGCAGATAATCTCTGCATGGGAAGAAACTTTTGTATAATGCGCGATCTCTTGTTATCTTCACATGAAATGTTGAAACTGGAGCCAGCCCCTCAACAGGAGGTTGATACCAGGCTTCTGCACCAAGCTGGTACCACACACATGGCCCATTGTTAATACCTCCTCGGGACAGATTAGATCCCACATTCCTCAGAAGGACTGAGCTCCAGAGGGAAATCAGCCAGCAGGCTCCTTCCACGGGGCTAACAACTAGCTACAACTGATAAGTTTTAATTGAAATAACTGGAACAATTACATTGAGTCCCCACCAGCGCTGTCACCAGGTACTGAGAAGGTTTTGCACTTGCATGGCCCGGGCATGTGCATGGGTGTACGCCAGACAATAGTAATTCAAGTCAAGTCGTTAGCTCACTTTTATCCAGGGCTACGTGCAGTTGTTAATCAAATTGTTCACCCAGGATGTACTATGTATGACATTGTTTTATTTTTTCTTTTCAGGCCTTATCTAGGAAACCCTCTTATTTACACTATCTGAATTTATGTTTGAACAAGTAACTAATTAATCTCTGACCAAAGATACTGAAGTTAGACTTGAGTCTGGGTAAAATCTGTTGAGGTTATGGCTGCTTTTAATCATATAGCTTATTTCAAAAGCTGAATATTAACAAAGATCTTTGCTTTCAAGTCTTTAACTAGAGTGCACCTTGTTGCAGCAAATTTGGTTGTGCATAACATGAATTCTGTAACTTCCTGTTATTTTTTCTGAAATAGTGATTGAGTCAATGAAGTGGCAATATGAATTAAAGGACAACACACCTGCCTTTGCAGGAACAGGTCCCAAAGGCCCAGATTAAATTTTAACCAGGACTATGTTTGCCAGGATTCTATATCTCAACAGTGTTATGTTTGGCTTTTGTAATAATAAAAGGCTATTTTGGGAAAAGAATTTCCTTTTAACATATACTGTATTTACCAGGAGGAAAAACAGTTAGATTTCGAAACAGTTTAGCCTTTTAAAGAAAATAGAAGGCAAATGATTTAGCAGATGGGTAATTCCCGAATCTGCAGAAATGTAAACAGCCAGGATTTTGGTGCCTATGGGTTTTATCAAAGATGCGAGACTGAGACCAATACCAGTGAGTTCTCTTTGGCTAGTTTTAACACGTTTACAGTCACAATTAACATTTAAGGAATTTCCTTTTCATCCAAGTGTTTCTATTAAAGCACTTTATGCCACAAACTAAAGTTCTAGCTCCTTCCCATACAGAGGAGTGATGAAATCTCCACTTTTTTTCTTTTTTTTGAAAATGGGCTTGGACCACGTCAATTTCCCTGGGGTGTTCGTTTTCCAATATGGGGGGTTCTCACCTTCTCCCTCCTCCCTTCCCTTAAAAGAGCTTGGATTGGAGACCCGGCTTCCTCGTCCCTCTCCCTCTTCCGCACTCACGCCAGAGGAGCACCGCTGCTGGGCAGGCGTCCCCAGCCCTCCCCCGGCCCGGTCTGAGCCCCCGGCTGAGCGGGGCTGCCCGGCAGGAGCTCCGGGCTCATCCCAGCCTGGTTTCGAGTCCCTGAGCCGGCCGGGCCAGTGCATTCCGCAAGAAAGGGAGAAAGGCCCATCCCCGTCTCCCTCCCTGCTCCTCCTACACTAGGGATTCGCACACAGGCACCGAGTCCGAGTCCTGGCTGTGCATAGAGCTCAGCCCCGTATCCGAGTCCTCGTCGTTGCCAGGACAGCTCTTGGCCAGCCCGCGGGCCTGGTCCACCCACACCTCGGCGCAGGCCTGAGGCCCGGGTTCCCGCGAGGGTCCTCCGGAGCCGGGAGCCCCATCCGGCGCCACCGTCAGCTCCAAAGTGTGCAAAGTCTGGAGAAGGCCCTGCAGCTCGCGCTCCTTGCTGTCCCACTGCTGCTGGCTGTAATCCAAGTCCGACTTGACGGCCTCCAGGTCCGTGTTGAGCCGGAGCCCGATGTAAAGGCTGGTGCTGAGCTGCGTCCTGACCCGCTCCTGCTCCAACAGCAGCTCGCCGTCGGGGCCGCCGTCGGGCTCCGGGGGCTCCTCCCCCGCCGCCAGCTCCTCCTGGCGCCGCCGCATCCACCTCTGGTTCAGCTCCTCCTGAATCTCGGCTGAGAGGCGCTCCAGCAACTCCTCCTGCTGAACCCGCTGCTCCTGCAGCCGCAGCAGGTCTTCGCAGCGCCGGGCCAGCTCCTCCAGCGCCGCCGCCGGGGCCTCCCCGTCGAGGGGCGCCGCCGCCGCCTCCTTCTCCACCGCCGCCACCTCCTCCGGCTCCTCTCCCGGGCTGGGCCCGTCGAGCTCTATGCCTGCCCCCACCAAGTAAGTCTCCTGCACGTAGTTGACCCCGTGCCGCCGCATGCGGTCCAGGTGCACCTTGGCCTCGTAGCGGTCGATCTCGCGGTCCAGCTCGCGGAGCCGCTGCACCTGCTGGCGAATGGTGTGGTCCTGGGAGAGCACCAGATGCACCAGCGTCTCCATGCGCTCTACAGACGCGCTCTCGTGGGTCCGCGGCGAAGACGAGCAGGACGAAGCTGTGGACGACGAAGTGGACGAACAGGACGACGGTGGCTGCTGCTGGCGCCGCCTATTGAGCTTGGCCAGCTTGCGGAAGGCCTTGCGCACCACCCGCCGCTGCTTCTCCTGGGTCATGGCCAGATTGGGCCGCGCCGGGGCCCCCCGGGCCGAGCAGGGGCGTTCGCGGCTGAGCACGACGCGTGCCTCGGCGCTGCGGGGCCCCGCGTTAGGCAGCGACGCCTCGCTGCGCACTAGCACGAAGCGCACATTCTCTTGCTCGTCGCCCCAGGCTGCCCAGAGGCGCAAAATGCGCGTCTTGTTGGGCAGGATGCGCTCAAATCCGCGCCACTTCTCCACGATGCAATAGCACTGAGGGGGCCCGCACAGCATGCCCTGCTGCAGCACCTCGTCGTCATCCTCGTCGTCCTCGTCCGGAGGTTCGGGTAGCTCCCCTGGGCCTAGCGGGTCGCCGGCCGCCCCCCGCCGCCGACCCGGCCGCTGTCTTCGTCGCCGCCGGCAGCCGTCCTCCAAGAGCACTCGCACAACGTCCGAGCAAGTGGTGCGGCGGGAAAGGCCAGACACCAGCTTCTCCTCCTGGCAGATCCACACCGATATCTTCTTCTCCGAAGGATCCATGGCGCGACCGGGGCGCAGGTGGCAGGTCCGGCCGGGCTCTGCTGGGGAGGCAGGGGCAGCGCGGGCAATCCAGCAGCTGCGGTACGGGAGAGGAGCCTGTGACCCCTGCCGGCGGCGCCACTGGCCCTTCTCCCTGGCTGCGCACCGAAGGCAGGAGGCCGGCGCTGGCTGGAGCGGCTGCGGCTGCGCTCGGCCCGGACGGCGTGCGCTCCCGGGGCAGCGCGCCCGGGATCGGGCTCCCGCCGCTCTGGCTCTGCCCAAGGTGCCCGGGGCCTCCGGATTTTGCTCCTCCCCATGTGGCTCCACCCCCTCCCGCCCCTAGCGCCCTGAACTGCGGCTGGGAGCGCGGGAGGCGCAGCGACCAGACCCGCCCCTAGCTGCCTCGCCGCTCCGGTGCGCCCAGTCCGCCCCTCGAGCTCGTTGCCGGCTTCCAGAGTCTCGGCCCCTTCCGCCAACTTACTGCTTTGTCGCGCGCCGGCGCAGGGGAGGACTTGGGAACCCTTGTGCTGCAGGGCCAGGAGCCCTCGCCTCGGCAGGGATCAGCCCTGCGTCTCCCTCGGCTTTCTGGCTCCTCTCCTGTGTCTACCGCTAGCTGGACGCACCTTGCTTGACTTTCTCATTTTTCCCGGCGCTCCAGACGCGATTCCTAATCCCTCAAGGCAGCGCCGTCAGGGAAGTGCCCTTTGCACAGGCAGGGAAACCGAGGCACCCAGCGGTCTCTAATGGAGAGACATCCTAATCGCATTGCGTGTCCAGCTAGCAGCTCTAAGCGCTGCCTCTTACTACGGGGAAGGCCTTCCAGTCTCCCTCGACAGGAAGCAATATTTGCATATTCAAGGAGAACAAGATGCGGCTTGGTGAGCAAGTGTAGGCAGGGAATGTGTAGGCTGGAGGGGGACGTTCAGAGGCAGCTACTGGTTCCGTGGGTCCCCACACTCCCTCGGCTTCCTGGCAGAGGGACTCATTCTAGTGGGAGTTCGGGACCCAGACCCAAGTTACAAGTATCCCCACCCCTCACAGTAAGAAGAAACCTGAAGGTTTGTGACATTTTCTAGTATCCAGAGTGGTCCAGAAGAGTTAAGAGCCAAGTTTCATAGCACAAGAAACCCGAGGCCACAATACAGATGAACTTGTTTCATCCTTAGCTGCTGAGAGAATGGTCCTTTGTGTGCAAGGCTTGCCCTGAGCTTGTCCTTGTGAGAAAGGACTGATAATAAGCTCATGAGGTCTGCTAATAAGCTCATGCCCTTGCTTCAAGACCTTGGATGGCTCCCCATTGCTTCTTGACTAAAGCATTTTTCTTCATTCACTGATTCATTCAGTCAATATTTATTGAGTACCTACCGTGCTCCAGGTCCTGTGCTGGGGATTTAATGATGAACAAATCACTAGTTCCGGGTTGCAAGGAGCTCACAATCTAGTGGAGAGCACAGCCCAGCGAACGTTTCCAACACAGTGTCTTCTGAGCTCTGATAGGGGAGGTGCTAGGGGAACCTGGAGTGGCATCCAACCCATCTGGAAGGGAAAAGAAGGCTCCCCCCACCCCCGCCCCAGAAGGTGGTATCTTAGGCAAGGCCCAAAGGACCGTTTGAGTCTGCCAAAGGGAAAATAGATGGAGAAGAGGGGCAGACAGCATTCAGGCAGAAGGAACAGTAGTGCAGAGCCAAGGAATCAAGAGCATTGTAGTTACTGAGGCTGCAAGGAGTTTAAGTGAAAGAAATGTCTAAAAATGAGGTTGGATGATTGAATAGGAGCTGGATCAGGAAGGGCCTTTAATTCCATGCTTATGTGTTTGGATTTATCCAAAGGACAATAAGAACCTATAGAGTGCAGATCTGGGCTCAAATGGCCAAGTAAAAATTTCAGCCCGCCACTTGTTAGCTCTGTGGCCTTAGGAAAATATTTAATCTTGCTGAGCCTCAGTTTCCTCATCTGTGATATGGTGGTAATGAAAATACCTGCCTAATAGAGCCGTTATAAGGATGAAATGCCTGTACCTGTTAAGTCCACAATAGTTTTATTGGAGGGTTGGAAACCTTGAAGGTTTATTAGTTTTCTATTGCAGTGTAACAAATTATCACAAACTTAGTGACTTAAGACAGTACCTGTGTATTACTTCACTGCTCTGTAGGTCAGAAGTCCAGCTTTCATGGCTGCTGGGTGCTCTGCTCAGGGTGTCCTAGGCCAAAGGCCAGGTGTTGGCTGGTTTGAGTTCTTGTCTGAAGGTTCAGGGGGAAAATCCACTTTCAGACTCATTCAGGTTGTTTGCATGACGTGGTTCCTTTCACTTGTAGGTCTGAGGTCCCTATTCTCAGGTTGTCAGCTAGGGTCACTGTCAGCTCCTAGAGGCCTTTCTCAGGTCCTTTCCATAGGGCACACCTCTTCCCCTGCCCCCAATTTTAAAGCCAGCAACAGCATGTCACACCCACCCAGTCCTCCTTTGCTTCTAATCTCTCTGCCTTCCTCTTCTGCCACTAGCTGGAGAAAACTCAGTGCTTTTAAAGTACTTGATTAGGCAAACCCACCTGGATAATTTCTCCATCTTAAGGTTGACCGATTAGTAAGCTTAACTACATCTGCAAAATCCCTTTTGCTGTGGAACATAATCACCAGGGAAATGGAGATCATGAGACCATCTTAGAATTCTGCCTTCCACAGGGCATAACGATCAGATTTTCACTTTTGAAAGATCACTCTGTTTGCACAGAGGACAATGGGTGATGTGTGTGGGATGAGAGGCAAGAGGCCCTTTAGAAGACTGTCACATTCATTCAAGGAAGAGATGGTGGCCTTTATTGAGCATAGTCATGGTGAGGAAACTGGACAAAATCAGGTGGGAGAGGCAGGACTTGGTGACAGAGTAAAGGAGGATTTCCTTGTCCCTAGAGTGGTGTCAGAGGTTCCTTACGATCTGGACCAGCCCACTTCCCCAACTTCTCCTTCACATGTTTGGCTATCCCGTCCTCCTTCCCCTCCCACACGTGATGGTTAGAGATTTGTAATCAGCTGCCATCCCTAATGGATGTTAAGCTCCACTAGGGTAGGGATCCTATCTGTTTTGCTCACTTTTGAATCCTCTACATTTAGCACAATACCTGACATATTCTAGGTTTACTCAGTCATAAATACATGAATCAAGGAAGGAATCTACATTCTAGCAAGTCAACAACACCTCGCTCATCTGGAACAGCTCCTGCATCTTAATGCATCCACACTTTTTGCGCATGCTTTTTCCACTAATTAGGATCCCTGTTAAACAACTAGAGAAATCCTACTCATCCTTCAGAAACTCAGGTCAAAGATCACCTGCTCTGGGGTACTTTCTTTCCTTCTCCAGGAAGAACTAGTTCCTTGCTTTTCTTCTGCCTCTATTAACACAGAGGTTACACTGTAGCTGTGATGCATTTCATATGTCTATTTACCCCACAAGACTAAGCTTTTCAAGGGAAAGGATTGCCTCTGTCTTATTTACAGTTGAGTTCTCTGTGCTTGGAATGCCTGACACCTGGTAGGCTCTCTGTCTTCCCCTATGCTCGAAGGAACACTGAGATGAGTAATGTCTAAGAAATTGTGCTTCTTTCAAGGTAACTTCTTTCTAGAGGCAGACAAATACATGTATTCCCTGTTGCGGTAATGATATATATGAAATTCCTGCTGGACTAATTAAAGGATAGAATGATTGATGGGTCCTGGGAAGGAAGAAGACAGGCTTCAATACGTGGAGAGGAGGGGTTGAGGGCATCCTTGGTGGGATAAATTACATGAGTTAAAATGTTAAGGTCTGCACATAGTTATAGACTGGCGTTTCAGAGTGCAGATTCTGGAGTCACCCTGCTGAAATATGAATACCAGCTATGGGCTTTCTAATCCTCAATTTTCTCATCAAGGAAAAAGAAAAGAGAACCCTCCTTTTAGAGTTGTCATTACATGAAATGAAATAATGTACAATATATAAAAGGTTTAGCACAGTGTTTGGCACATAACAGATGCTCAATAAAACATAGCTAGCATTGTCAGGAAACTTTCTTATGTACCTACTCATTGCTATGTCCTGGGTTAAGTGTTGAGACTGCATCAGTGAAGTGAACAGACATGGTCCCTGACCTTACAGAGACCACAGTCAGGATGAGTTTGGAGTAGCAATGGGTTTGTTAGATTAGGCTAGGGTGCCTAATCAAACAGAACCAAATGTGTGTGATGGCTTAAATATAACAAAGGTTTATTTTTCACTTACATAATAGTCAAAAGCAAATGTCCCTCCACACAAAGATACAGGGACCTTGGTTCCTTCCATCCTGTGGCTCCCAAATCCCCTATACTTCATCATCATGGACATCCAGCCGGAGGAAGAGGAGAGAGTGTGTGGAGGGGGCACACCCTCTTCTTCAATGCCCTGACCCGAAATGGAGCTCACGTTCCACTGGCTAGAATCCAGTCGCAGGGCCACTGGTAATGGCAAAGGAGGCTGGGAACTGCAGTGAATGTCTCAGAAAATGAAATGCGTTTTCAGAACAGCTAGCTGCCTGACATAAAAATCTTTATTAAAAAATGAGACATGAGGCAGAGAGAGAAGTTCCAAAAGTCTAGGAATTGCAAGCTAGTGGCCCACAGACCAACTCGTGCTGCCTTAGACAGAGCATATCCTTTCTAGTTAGCCACGAACCCAACACTCCTGTTTCATATGTGATCAATTCACACACATTCACAACTCACCCGAGCCCTGGGGTCACTTGAGTTGTGACTCCTGCTTCCACACTTCCTCCCAGGATTATCTCATCCACCTGCGGGGATTTCATACTGTTGATATGCCACGGCTGCCACATCTGTGTGTCCCTTCCGGAGTCCTCTTGATCTCCAAATATGCGTATCCACCAGCTTACTGCATAGCTCCACTTGCCAAACCTTGTCAAACAGGTAAAGCTGAACCCATCCTTTTTTCCCCCACCTGTTCTGCCCCCTGTAACATCTATTTCAGAGAATGGTCCCACTATCCACCAACTAGGACCAGAAACCTGAGGATCACCCTCGTTCATTCACCATTTACCTCCTTTCCCCACAATATATTGAAGTTCTATGAGGGCAGGGGTTTTTTGTCTGTTTTGTTTTCTCCAGTGCCTAGAACATCAGCTAACACACAGTAGGCACTCAATAGATATTTGTGGGGTGAATGAATGAATGACTGAATTGCCTTAGCTTAGGCCCTCTTTATTTTTTACCTGGATCCTGTACTTTCCTTGCCTCTGGTCCTGCCTTTCTCCCATGCTTCCTGCTGACGTATGTCTGACGACTCTCCGTTATCTTCAGAATCGAGTCTAAGTTCTCAGCAGGGCCTGTGCGTCCCCTGAGGATCTGATGTCTGCTTTACTGTCAGCCTCTGCACTCCGGCCACACCCTGGCTCACACTGTTCCCTCTCACCTTCCGGCCAATTCCCACCTGCCTTCCAAGTTTTGGCTTAACTGTCATCTCCTCCTAAAAGTCATCGCTGGCAGCCACATCCTCTCCAGGAAATAATCCAAACAAAACTGTGCTTTAGGAACATTAATCTACACCAGTAGGCAGGATCAATTGAAGTTACAATACACTCGTGTTAGGAAGAACAATGGGGTGGTGGAGGGTGAAGGATGGACTTAAATATTCAGACTGTGCTCACTTAATCACTTTAATGTAAACTAAGAAGATGCGTCTCATGGACATTTCCAGTCTTTGTCCTCAGGGCTGTCCAGTACAGTAGCCAACATACGTGGCTACTGAACACTTGAAATGTGGTTCTCTGAATTGAGATGTGCTAGAAGTAAAAATACACACTACATATCAAAGAATTGATACAAAAAAAAAGAATGTAAAATACTTCCTTAATAATATGTAATGTTGATTACATGTTGAAATGATAACTATTTTGGATATATTGGGTTAAATCATTAAAATTATTTTACTTATTTCTTTTTCCTTATGTTTTCATGTGGTTACTGAAAATTTTAAGATACCTATGCAGGTTGCATTATATTTCCATTAGATGAGAAGGCCCCAAAACTTGTAGCAGATTATTTGAACTTCCTCAAGTGTGGAGTTATCTTACATATCCTAAAATGGTAAATGTCTGTCTGGGTGTTGGCCATCTCCAAAGAAAGCCATTCCATACCTTTTCTGGGTTTGTGGCTTAAATGTTTCTTTCTGTTTTATGACGTCTCTCATAAAAGCTTCTTGCTACAATTTAAACCATTCCCTTCAGGCAGCCTAAGAAGCATAGTTCTGAGGACCACCCTGCAGTTGGATCCAACTGAAAATCAAAGTGTAAATGGCTTCCCAGACAGTGCTTCAGTGTCCTTGCTCATGTAGCAGCCCTGAGCCCCGATGGAGGCTGCATAGATCAGGCAGTGCTCCAAGCCAGAAAAATACATGGGCTTCATAATAGGAGAAAGTAGAAAATATAGAAAAATATCTTTATGAACTACAGATAGGGAGGCATTCATAGAACATAAAAAATAGAAATTCATAAAAGAAAACTCAATAATATGACTACATCAAGATTTGAAACTTCTGTTTTAAAACACACACACACATACACACACACACACACACAGATACCATAAATAATGTTAAAAAGTCAAGTAATAACCCAGGAGAAAATAGATTGCAAAAGATTAGGATTCAGGATGCATAAAGAACTTCCAAAATTTAATAAGAAAAAATCATGCAATGCTATGGAAAATGGATGAAAAGTAGATTATAGGACTTTATAAAAGAAGAAATATAAATAGCCGGCAAACATATGAAATATTGTCCAACCTCACCAGTAATTAGAAAAATGCAAATTTAAGTGAAACAAGACACGTTTTTTGGCCAACAGATTTGCAATGTTTTTAAATGTGCCTATAATCCCAGCACTTTGGGAGGTGGAGGCAGGAGGATTACTTGAGGCCAGGAGTTCAAAACCATCCTGAGCAACACAAGACCCCGTCTCTACAAAAAATTTTAAAAATTAGCCAGGCGTAGCGGTGTGTATCTGTAGTTTCAGCTGCTAGGGATGCTGAGCTGGGAGGATCACTTGAACCCAAGTGTTCGAGGTTATAGTGAGCACTCCACCCTGCATGACAGTGAAAACTTGTCTCAAAAAAAAAAAAAACTGGAAATATATCAATCAATGTATCTATTTTGGAGACAATTTGGGAATTCTAAAGATAAAAATATGCATATCCTGCATACTGTGAAGCAATTCATCTTCATGTTATCTACCTTAGAGGACACACATGTGCACAAAGAGGTACAGGGTTGTTCACTATTCTTGTCTTATCAAAACAATGGAAACAATCAAAATGCTTACCAATAAGGGAATGACTGAATAGACTGGAGGATACCTGAAGCTTAGAAGGTTTGGCAGCAATTAAATCAAGTGAAGTTGATTGATATGTATAGGCAATCTCCAAGATGTGGCATTCAGAACAAAAGGCAAGTTTCAGAATGATGTATATGATGGGCCTCCATTTACATTTTGAAAATATATACACAGAACACACATGCATATACATAAAACCACTGTATGTTTTCCAGGGATACAGATATCCATATGTGTAGGCATAGAGCAAGGTCTTAAAACATTTTCACTGAACCTAAAGCAGGGAATCCCTCCTGGAAGAATACAAACATTTTCAGAGGGTGAGTCAAAGGGAGAATTTGACTCATCTTGTAATGATTTTACAAGAAAAATTAAGTCACATGTTACTTCATTATGCAATCACAACGTTGGTACAACGTTTAAAAGTGAAAGGGCTGGGGTGGGATCCATAAATCCCGGTGCTGCTTTAGACTTCTGGTTTACCTACCTGTGTATCCTTTCTGCAGACCAAGCCCCCAGGACAACCTCTGTGAATCTCTGTTCCCTGTCTCTTGGTGGAACTTAGGTATCCTACTACTTTATCCCAAACGGTTGTGAAGGTTAAGGGTGCTACTGGCTGAGGAGGAGTCTAGTGGAGCACCTGGTTCAAAGTATGTGCTTTACACTGGAACGTTTCTTTCTCTTCCAGGTGGGCTTTTTAGAAGACAGCACAGTTTTCACAGCAGTGGCAAAGCCCTTTGCTAGAGCCTCACGCTGGATCTCAAAGGTGCCATGTCATTCAACGATGTAGGTTTTGCAGTCATTTATCTTCCTAGCACTGATGAGGGGTAAGGCATAGCTCCCTTACCCATGAGAAAATCGAGGCCAAGGGGAAGGAATTGGCCAGTTTCCCAGCTCACAAAGCTCCGTGAGAGCCAGTATTTTGTCTGGAACTTCTACCTGTCCAATCTGTCAGTCACGGTTCCTGGCTGCCGAGGAACACCCAAAACAGGAACTTCCGCCCTTAATTATATTGAGCCATGGAAAAGTGTGACAGAAACTTACTGTCTGAATCAGATCTTTGTAATGATTAACCCCAGAAAATAGTCCAGCAAATTGTGCTTATAGAAACTTGTGGTTGCTCTCTAACACACTGGGGGGAATCTGGGGACTGCTACTCTTGTCCAAGGGAACCCATCCCTGGCCAGACTGAGATCTGGGCTGGGGCAGAGATGCTGGGCTGTCGTCCCTAGGAACGTGGCTTCTTAAAGTGAGGTCAAAAGGCTACCTGTCCAGAATTGCCTGTGGTGTTTATTAAAATACAGATTCCTTGGTCCCATCCTAGACCTTAGTAAATCAGGTGTGGGCCCAGGAATCTGCATTTCAAGCAGTCTACTCTGGGGATTCGTGTGCACAGCAAAGGTGTGCATATATTAGGGGGAAAGAACCAGAGATAAGAATGCTCTTAGCAAGAAAGCTCTTTGGCCATCTTGGCCCTGCAGATGGCAATGATAAATCTATCACATGTGTGCACAAGAGGACAGTGACAACATATGACAGGCGAGAAAGAAATGTCCTGGGAAAAGGGAGAAAGGAAGAGACAGGGCAGAGTTGGAGAAGACCCGCTCATTCATTATCCTCTTTGGAATCTTGTATCCTTGGTGGAAGCCTAGGTTACAAGATGATAACATAGAAATGTTTGGGTGAGAGAGTCTAAGGTAGCAGTGACTTCAGTCATCTGAAAGACACTCTGCAAGATAGTTAGCATTCTTAGTCTTTGTTTCAAAAGAACCAACCTAGTCCCTGATTCACAAATCATCCTGGGAATGTATAGCACTTACAGTCAGAGAGAAGCTCTCTGGAGCAAAAAGCGTCGCGTACTCAATGGTATATGACATCACCATTGAAGACTATGTCAAAGGGGTTTTGTTTGATTAATTTTCATTATCTGTTGTTACCCAATTAATGAAAGGTGATACTAGAAATGAGTGTGTGAACGAGACAGTGTCTTCGTTGCCACATCTGAAACATGCCCCAGCTTTTTCAGGGTAGAATAGCCCTGACCCAAAGTGTGGCCTTTCTTCATTGTAGAGAGCTACACTCTTTCTCTCCAAGTGCCCAACACCAATTATGTGTGTCAGCTGCTCACCACCCAGAACACAATATGAGGCCTGTGCTTGAGTTACTGCTATTTTATATGCGCAGAATGCTAGCTTTCTTTTGTCAGCGAACTCAATTGAGTTGGGAGAAGTTTTAATACCACATTTATTGGTTTGAAAGCATGCTTGTTTTAGTAGCTGGTGTAAACTGTAAAGAACTTGACAACTCCCTTTAAGAAATACTGTTTCAAAGAAATTAAATTTGACTAAATGGAATCTTTGATGCCAATAACTTTCAAACAATGAAACTATATTCACAAGGAGTTGTTCTTATTTTCTCCACTGAGGGAGAAATAGAGACATGTTTCCTATTGTCCTTATGTCCATCCGGATAGAAAAGGAAGGCTGTGGGCTAGACAAGCAAAAATAGGTTACATCTGGGCAGCCCAGCAGTGCCTCCTGCTTGCTGAAGAAGCTTCTCTTTGTTTCATTCCTGAAGCACAGCGTTGTTTTCTCAGGACCTGGCTCCGAGTTAAACCTGGGTTAGACTATGGATCCCTTACACTTGATTTTGTGATTGTGAGACTTACCCAAAATGCAAGCCTAGAACACAATCGAACCCTTATTAGCTTCAATCTCTATGAATGGGAAAGAAGCCACCTGATCTTACAGGAGTTTTGCCTGGATGCTTTCTCTTTTATACCTATTGTGAAGCTATAAAATGAAATCACTGAACTATCAGTCTGTGAGTATTTGCTACTTTAGAATATACATTTAAGAATTTTACAAAACAAAACTGTGTCATAAAAAGCACTTCATCCGTATGATCCTGCAATTCCACTTCTGAGTATGCACATATCCAAAAGAATTAAAGGTAAGGTCTCAAAGATATTTGCACACCCATGTTCGTAGCAGCACTATCCACAACAGCCAAAGGAAGCAACCCAAGTGTCCATCCGTGGACGGATAAATAAAATGTGCTATTTACAAACAATGAATTGTTATTCGGCCTTAAAAAGGAAGGAAATTCTGACACATGCTATAACAATGGATGAACCTCAAGGACATTATGCTAAGTGAAATAAGCCCTTCACCAAAACAGACAAATACTATATAACTCTACTTATATAAGATACCTAGATCAGATTCACAGAGACAGAAAGTAGAGTGGTGGTGACCAGGGGTTGGGGGGAGGGAGGAATAGGGAGCTGTTGTTTAATGGCATAGAGTTTCAGTTTTGCAAGGTGAGGAGTTCTAAAGATGGACAGTGGTGATGGCTATACAACAATGTGAGCATACTTAATGCCACTGAAAATGCCACTTAAAAATGGTTAAGGGCAGGTGTGGTGGCTCACAAGGCCTGCTGAAGTGCCATAGTAGACATGAACACATGTGGTCCTTGCAGATATTTGCTTATCAAGCAATAGCAAAGAATAGAGCTGGATGGACCCAAAAAGATCCTCTCATCCCTGTCTTCCAGAACACTAAGTTTCTAAGCAGGTCTCTTAGGAGTGACAGAAGACAAGGGCCCTAAACCCCATTTCTATATCAGCCAGTAAAGCTGCATTTGCTTATAATTTATATACTGAGGTTCTGTTCACCCCCAAAGGTTGAAATCTACTGACTACGAAAATATGTTGCTCTATTCTGCATCTTTCCTTCCCTTCTTCTCAATTCCCAACTGTCCTAATCCCATGTGGGAATCCATGCAGCTATGGGAAATCCACCTTGAGCCATGGGAATGGACTTGGCCCTCCATGACCTGAGCTGACCCAATCATCACATTCCATCTCCTGACCCAGCGACTGGTTCAAGGATGAGCATGTGACTTAAGAGGGTATAGTTAAGAGTACATCTCAGGACTTCTGTTGATAACATTGGCACAAAGATTTTCTCTTTATGTTACATGAATATGCATGAGGGCATGTAGCCCCAGGGAACAGCTGGAAGCCATTTCACAAGCACAGCAGTCTGCCAAAGGCTGCCTGAGGTGAAGAAATACTGAGGAGGCAGAGCCAAGAAATGGTGAGGGGAACGTTGGTTCCTGGTCACATTGTTGGAGCTTTTCAAGTCTTTGTGGGTTTTGCTAGTACATGAGCTAGTAAATTCTCCTTGTTATGTGTAAGCCAGTCTGAGCCAGCTTTGCTGTTACTTAGGACCCAAAACATCCTAACTGATACCCCATTGGCCCACATCAAATGCTCTCTTCACTACGTTTCATGGATGCTGCATGGTCAGTGAAGAGGCGTTGCCTTGCCTGTCCCAGGCCTTTTTCTTTCTACTGTCCTAGCCATTGAGAGCACTTGTGTGATGGGTTTGGCAACAATGAGTAAAATGTTAATTCTCCTTATTACTAACAACTGATTGAACATGCTCTGAAATGCTGACTTTCCTCCAGTTTGACTTCTGACAATCAAGCTCATTGCTTTACAGCTACACTTTGTATTATGATATTAGGATAAATAGCATGAGGCATTTGTCCTCATGATTCATTAGAAAAAAGAAAGGATTAAATAGAGAAGGTATGAGGGCCTCATTTTATTTTTTATTTTTTATTTTTATTTTTTGAGACAGAGTCTCACTCTGTTGCCAGGGCTAGAGTGCCATGGCGTCAGCCTTGCTCACAGCAACCTCAAACTCCTGGGCTCAAGTGATCCTCCTGCCTCAGCCTCCCGAGTAGCTGGGACTACAGGCACGCACCACCATGCCCGGCTAATTTTTTCTATTTTTAGTTGTTTGGCTAATTTCTTTCTCTTTTTTTAGTAGAGACGGGGTCTTGCTCTTGCTCAGGCTGGTCTCAAACTCCTGAGCTCAAGCAATCCTCCCGCCTCGGCCTCCCAGAGTGCTTCATTTTAGAATTTTATTTAATTGGCAGCTAGTTTACCAGCAACTTAGGCTCAACAATGTGTGCTGCTTTGCTGTTTTCTTCTAAACTTGTCATGCACTTTCATTTCTTGGTAATCATCCCTCATTACCAATTCTTATCTTTCGAAAGCAAAGTCTTCTTATCTATTGGGCTTCCCTCTATAACTAGAATTTCCAGATTCTGTGGATCTTTCCTTTATAAACTCTGAAAAGGCTTCCATTATTATCTATGCACTATATCGCCCTCAGTCAAACATTGATCTTATCTCTCCCTAATTCTAAAATTAGTTAAGACGATGCTCATCAAATCTTCAAGGAAATGTCTCTTAAGGAAGAGAAAAGAGAGGGGAACCTACATTTATTGCACTAGAAGAGGCACTAGATGTTTTACAGATATTAACTCATTTAATTCTCACAACCACGCCATGGAAAGTAGATAGTATCCCAGTCTAAAAATAAGGAAACTGAGGTTGAGTGAGTTGTAGGGTTCAGTTCTAAACCTGGGTGTGTACAGTTCCAAAGACACTTCCTTCTACTGCTTGTGTTGGGCAATAGGTTTTGCCCCTTTTGTACCAGCTGTAAATGATAATGATCTAGTGTTAGAAGACCAAGACCTCATCCAGGTTGAGAGAGAAAGACGATGGGTATGTCTGCCAGGCTTGTGACAATGCACACACCGCATATTTCGCATCTCGGCATGCTTATGCTGCAGCCAGTTCTAGAGGTTTCCCAGGAAGGATGGGTGTACCAGGGAGTTTAGCTATAGTTTATAAACTTAGAATCTGTTGGGAAGAGTCTATTGCTTACTGTAGAGTTTTCATTTGTAGTTTACATCTGAGAAAACTGGAAGTCAGGTAGTTAAACAGTGTCTAATGGGAGGTGAATCACAAGCCAGACCAGGTGAGAGGTTCAGGCTCCAAATGACCAGTGTGCTTTAGCGTGGAATGCACCAGGGTGGCACACCTGCATCATTTTGCAGACCAACACTGACACACTTAAATATATGAATATGGCCCTCTGCAATGACTCATTTAGGAAGAACCAGTTCACGTGCCACTACATAGGCTGACTCATGGAGTCTTTCTGTCAAAGCATATAGTGTAGTACATGAACAAGCAGTGTTCGTGCCCTTGTATAATCCCCTTGTGATGGGATGTCACTTCTGAGATTGTTAATAGATTACAAAAGACTCCCCTCCACCTCACTCACCCTCTGTTTCTCTCTCTCATGCTTGCTATGATGGCAGGCTGCTTCCATAGTATAAATTGCCTTATGGAGAGACCCCCATGGCAAGGGACTGAGGGACCCCTCCAGCCAACAGCCTGCGAGGAACTGAATCCTGCCAACAACTGCGTGAGTGAGCTTGGAAGTATATCTTCCCCTTATCGAGCCTTGAGATGACTGCAGGCTGCCCAAGTCCTCGAGTGCAGCCTTGTTAGGGAACCTGAGCCAGAGGCACCCAGCTAAGCTGAGCCCAGATTTATGACTCACAGGAACTGTGAGATACTTACTAAATGTGTGTGTTCTTTTATGCTGATAAGTTTTGGGGTCATTTGTTACACAGCAATAGATAACTAATACACATAGACTTAGTAACTGCAGGAAGCAGATACTACATGTAGATATTACACTTAGAGGTAGGGAAACAAATGGAAGAGATGGGGATTATTCACTGGGAGGAGGAAGCCTGCAGAACTGCAGCCCAGACCTCTGAGGAAGAGGCACTGTTCAGCTGGCCCTGCTGGCTCCAGAGCTGAGAGAACAGACACCACGGAGCTGGTACCAGGCCCGTGAGAAGAGGGTGCTCTTAGCTGCTGCTAGTATATGTGGGAGGGTACAACAAGGCTGATTCAAGTAGAGTGAAAAAAATCTGAAACTTGGAACCAGCTACCACTGCCAGAGTGACAAACCATTGCTTAGAGGATGCTGACAGGAGCAGCAAGCTAAAATCGGAAGAAGAAGGTCCCTCCCTCCTCTTCCTCCCGTCCAGCCTCCTTTCGTGCTCCTTATGGACAGAACCTATCAGAGGGCAGCTGGCAAAGGAGTAATGTGGCTATAGGGTCCCAGACCCGGCATGAAAACACGGAGGATAGGAGCGTGGGATTGGAGGTGAGAAATCACAGCCAACCGTCTCGCACAGTCCACACCTTTGGCTACTCATCGTTCATATACTCCCTTCTACACACACGTGAACTTCATACAGCGACACAGCTGTGTCCCTCTGCCGAGCATGCTGCCTTCCTTCGTACAGATGGAGACTCTCTTACCTCTCCCAGAAAGGAAAGACACAAAATCTGAAAAGTAACGTGTTTCTTTCTGGACGACAGTCACAGCATCTGTCTCTTGGTGATGTGACTATCCCATTTGACTATTCTGTAACCGAAAGACTAAATTTCCTTTTATTATTTTTTTTTATAAGATGTTCTTACCAGTAGTATTTACCTTAGTGAAAAAGAAGAAACAAATCAAGTAGAGGGGCAATGAAAAAACAGCACATTGGCTCAGGTAGACCTGGTTTAGATCACGTAGCACCACAGACAGTGAACTTGAGTATGTGACGTCAACATTCTAAACCTCAGTTCTATTTATTTATTTATTTTTTGAGACAGAGTATTTGTCTGTCACCTGGGCTACAGTACTGTGGCATCATCTTAGCTCACTGCAACCTCAAACTCCTGGACTCAAGCGATCCTCCTGCCTCAGTCTCCCGAATAGCTGGGACTACAGGCATGCACCACCATGTCCTGCTAATATTTCTATTTTTAGTAGAGACAGGGTCTTGTTCTCGCTCATGCTGGTCTTGAACTCCTGGGCTCAAGCCATCCTCCTGCCTCGGCCTCCCAGAGCGCTAGGATTACAGGCTTGAGCCACCGCGCCCAGCCCTTAAAACTCAGTTCTTGAATGTGCAAGTTGGAGTCACAATTCCTATCTCAGATAAATTAAGAGGGTTTTGCTGACCAAGAGAATGTCTGCAAAGTACTTAAGAAAGTCGTAAGTTAATGCTAGTAAAGTCACTGGTCAGAGGACATAAAAGGAGCTCCCCAGACAAGTGGGTTCTTGTGCCCTTAGGCAGGTGTAGGAATGAAGAAAGGAACTTTAACAACAGTTGACCATCCCATCTTCCTCAAAACTTTCTTCATTTGGCTTTTGGGGTCTCACTCTACTAAAGACTAGATTTTAAAGTTAGTTTAACCACTACCAATACTTATATAAATTGTAAATTATAAGGGAAGGAAGAAATAGTGAAAAGAAATGAGTATTTGTATAATTATACATGTTTAAATAACATGTAAGGAAGAAACCACGCATGGTTGTTACAGTCCTCGTTTCTGTAACTGATCACCAGGCAGAGTTGATGTTTATAACTTCCTTCCTCCACTACTCTTTCCACGTCTCCTTCCTTTACCCTCAGCCGGGACGTTGGCTGGTGTCGATTCTTTACCTGGTAGAAAGAAGGAGCCCAGCTTTCATTTCTAAAGGGTCTGAATCTTCAGTATTTCTGCCTGTTTTTCCTGAAGTATCACTATCGAACATGGAAGCACTAAGGGATGCTCCCAAGAATCCCCTGGGTTCCAGACAGTCTTCCATGCCCTCATTGTACGACAGGAATCCAATTTCTTCTCGGTAATCAGAACCAACCTCCCCCCCACCGCCTCCCCCCGCCGCCAATAGAGTGATTTCCCTCTTTGGCTTTTAGTATAGTGGCCTGAGGAGCCCATATTGGTTCAATTTAGTGGAATCTGTTGTGTCCCCTGGTGGAAACATTCTTTGCTTGGGTCCTCAGATGTCCAAAACCTCAGCATAAAGTTCTGTGAGTGAGTTATTAGGTGCATAGGTGAGAGGAGCCGCTCCTGCTTCCACCCCTTAATACTTAGACCTGGCATTTTGCCTGTGAGTAAACAGCAACATATATTGGTTGCTGATTCAAAGTGTGTACTGCATCCTGTAAAATAGAGCTCTAAACTTCAATGGTGCTGTCCCCCATCTGGTGCCATGAATAGGTCTTCAGTGGGCTGTTCTGTCTTATGGTTCCATCTGGCCTGCTGCTTCTCACAAGATAAAGACGATGGATCCCATGGGTCTGGGTGAGGCCCATTGCCTCACTTCTCTCGCTGTGAAATGTGTTCCTTGATGGAAAGTAGTGTTGAGAAAACCATGACAATCAATAATGTATTTTGCAAGTTCATGGAGTGAGACAATAGCTTAGTATGGTGCATAATTTGCATCAGCTGGAAGGCATTAGCACCCTTGGGCCTGAAAGGACAAGACAAGAGGGGGAGAAATCATGTTTCTGGGCCAAGGGAGAGCTGGAAACTCAGAGGAGGTACCTCCCTCCCTCGCACCCTGGGAGAGGCTAGTGCCCAGAGGGACACAACTATTGCCAGAGGCACAGCAAGGAAGCTGAGAAGAATGAGGAAAGAAACACTCCAGCCTCCTTCTCCTGCTGCCCTTTGATCTCTAGCCAGTGACTCCCTTTGTCTGAACCCAAAAGGCAAAGAGCTATGGATACTTCCCAGAGGTTGGGACTCCCAGGGTCCAGAGCAGGGCAAAGAAAGGCACAGTGGGCTTGGAGTGGGGGTGGGGACCAACTCGTGAAAGAAGAATTTAGCCAAAAGAGATATGGAAGGACATTCTTGTAACTTTGAAGTCCTAGGTAGAAAACCGAAGGGTTTAGGATCCCCATTAGTATGCTCATTTCTTCTTCGGAACTGGGAGTGAATGGCTGGCTGCATGGTTGCTGTGGCAACAGAAGATCTGAAGAGCCCTGCTACCCCCTGGACAAACACCTGCAGACTGGCATGCGTGTCTCCCAAGGACCATAGACATGACTGGCAGTGACATGCCAATCTGCATTAAGGTGATCACATTTTAGGAATAGAACTAAAATTTTGAAAAAATCTTTAGGTTGTCAACTTCTCATTTTGGAAAGAACTCAAGCTCTGGAGTCTGACAGTTCTGTGATAAGGAGCCCTCTGTTTCCAAGGTGGAGAAGGGGCAGTAACACTCACTTTGCAGGAATGGCAGAGTATGACATGAATCTACATACAGTCTGGCATGAAGCTAATGCTCAAGAATTTGTGATGGTGAATAATAAAACTGCAATTCAAGCAAGGATGAGAAGAAAAACATACCCAAAGAAAATAGGGTAATGATGATATGAGATAGCCCTAAAGGGCTGCATCCCGTCTGCTATATCTCGGCATTGCTGGAGCCAAGCCTGGGGGCCTTAGCAAGGAGCAACCACTCATGGCTGATTAATGAATAAAAATGACAGAAAAACAATTTCAACAGGGAAGGGGCCCTGGGGTCTGAGACAGATGGCCACACACTAACAAACAGTTAAACTTGGGGTTTTACTCTAAGGATGCAAATATGATCTCACTCACATCTGTAGGATCTAGAGGAATGGAACTGAAGCTATATTGTTAGAGAAGCCGGAGATTGTTCAAAGTAAAACAGTTCATGGAAGGCATGGGCAGAGAGGCTCTACATATGAAAGTCTAAACACACCCAACTCTGAGAGTGAGTGCCCTGGTAGAGAGGCCAGGCAAGAGCACTGCAGGACTATTTGGGAGCACCCCAGGGCCACTGGCTGAGGAGGCTGTGAACTGAGATTGCCATAATAATAGCTAACATTTAATAACACTAATAAATAGTAAGCATTTAATATGTAAGTCATCTTTTTAGGTTCAATATTGACCCATAAGGTCAATCCTATCATTCAGATTTTACAGATGCAGAAATCAGGGCTCAGGGGGATTGACTTACCTATAGTAACACAGCAAACAAGTGGTGGAGCCAGGATTTGAACCTGGGGCTTGTACTCAGCCCATGTAGTACCCTATCCTGTTGTTTGTATGACCAATAGAATATGGTAGAAGTGATGGTACGGCACTTCCAAATCTAGATCATAAAAGACACAGTTTCTGCCCCTCTCTCTTGGATTACTTGCTCTGGGGAAGGCAGCTGCCATGTCATGAGAAAAGGCCCAGCAGGGGTGGAGCTAAGGTCTCCTGCTAAGATACATTAGTGAGCTTGGAAGTCGATCCTCATCAGTCAAGCCTTCAGATAACTGCAGTCCTTGCAATAGCCTGCCCACGACCTCACGGAATACTATAAGCCAGGACTAAACGGCTCCCAAATTGTTTGTTATTTTAACCCACTAAGTTTTTAGGCAATTCATTATGAAGAAATAGATCAGCAATATAATAATACAATATATTGTAATATAGATATTACAATAGCAACACAATCTCAGAAGACTAATGTCTTTCTCAAAGTTTGTAATCTGGGCCTTGAGGGATGAGTAGGAGTTCACCTGGAAAGAAGAGTAAAGGGCACAGCATGTGCAACGGCTACAGGCTGCAGTTCAGCAGTTGAGAGTCTTTAAACAATGTGCTTCAGCTGTGAGAAGAGTACATGCAAGAGGCAGAAAGAAATGGGTAGACAGGCTGCCGGGGCCAGATGATGGGGTGTTGTTTATGTCATGTTAAGATGTTTGGACCCTACACTGCAGGTAATAAGGAGCCGCTAAACAATAACAATAATGGGCCAAGGCAGTGAAGAGAATAGACTTTTTTCAAAAAAGATATAAAACCATTGAGATGGATGCTTGCTGGGAGGCTTATCACACTAGGGGAGAGGCTGAGAGTATGGGCAGGGACGGCGGGGACAGAAAAGAGGGGAACAAGACAGGGAATCAAATGGGCAGAAAAACTGTGGGTTCAGCACAGAGTGGGTGCAGGGTGTGTGTGAGACAGACAGACAGAGACTGAGAGAGAAGTCCTGGCACAAGGGACACTGGGTGGTTGGTACTTTTATTCTCAAGATAGGACAAGACCTGCAATGAACACATCATTGTGTTCTGTGAGGAAAACCTTTTTAAAAAGGATTTTTTTTCCTTTTCTGCACAGGGAGAATGTTTAAGCTCTCCTCACTATGAGTTTTCAAGTGTAAAAGACATTTTCTTCCATGATGTTGAGAACCTCTGTGGAGTGTTGAGACCGGAACGAGAGGCAAGTGGCTCAGATGGCCAGGAGAGAGCTCCAGCAGCCTGCTAGGATGAGGAGCGATCCCTTCTGCAGTTTCTGGAAGGCTATGCACGCGCCAGGTGGCTCCTCGAGAACGGCCCTGGGAAGGAGGCCGGCGGGCAGGAGGCTCCCAGCTCTCTTTCCGCAGCTGGAGCTGGGAGATCTGCGGGCAGATTAATCTCTCTCTAATTGACTGGCTCCGGCTGGCGGCACTCAGCAGAGAGGGATCCACTCATCCGTCACCAGCATCACGTGGTTCTCCCTGCACTTCACAGTGTCCTCTTGTTATTTAAAGGGTTTTTTTTTGCCTTCTCAAGTTCCTTTGTCAACAGTCTCCAGGAAGAAGCCCAGGCTGCTGCCGGCAGAGGTGAATGCAGGCTCACGTTTTCTTTGCGACTGCTTAATCAGCGCTGTGATCACGGCTCCAGCGCTGCCTTTGTTTCCAAAGGTTACATGTGGGAGAACGTCTCTTTCTATGTTGAAATTAATAGGGAGGCAGAGATGAGACCACTGATACGCAGAACCTTAGAACTCCTAGAGAAAGAGCTCTGCCGGAGCGTGTACGAGAGAGCCATTAAGGAATTACAGAGCGTGGTGGCAGTTATCGTCACAGGTTAAGACAGTTCGACAAATATTTTGACACCTCTGTGTACTCACACCCCTCCCCCTGGGTCCCTAAGAGAGACTTAGCTACCAGGACAGGCGGCTCACAAAACCAGAAGCTTTGGGAAAAAACAGTGGGTTCAACAGAGGTGGTAGGGAGGTGAAAACACAGAAGGAAAAAAAAAAGGAATCCAAGCTTGATAAAAATTTTTTTAAAAGATGAGAGGAAGGCAGGGCTGTTCTCTCACACGTCTTTCTATTTTGTTTTTTAAAATAGCACATATCACTCTGCATTTTATCTTGTCCATGTATTTGTTTTTATTATCTACCTCCTCTCCTAAAATGAACACTCCACGGGAGCGTGGCTATCAGTCTTGCTCATGCCTGCACCTCTGGCCTCAGTGAACATTTGCCAAATGAATGAGGGAATGAATGAAGACAACTCGGGGGCTGGACTCTCGGGGAGGTAGGCCTGGGCAAAGGTTCTCAGTTCTGGTCATGCTGACCACATAGCTGCAATGGAGCCGTTTCACTTTGTCACACAAAGTAGAGACTCATTTAGGGAAACGAGAATCCTTTAAGCTGCAGACAACTGGGGGGCAGGCTGTTCACGCCTTACCCTGCTCCCCACTCTAACTGCTTTCCAGTGACAGGGAGCTACGGGCCCCAGCACTGAGGAGAGGGGTATTCCGAGCAGGAGCACTGGAGAGTAGGACAGCCTTAATAAGGACTCGTCTTCCTGGTTTAGAAACAGTGGGGAAATCTCCGAGAGCCAAAGGGAGGTGGAAGAGTGTCTGATGTAAAGTGTACCTGTCTATAAGCTTTTTGACAGCTGGGTTTGTGCTTTAGAAAGACAATAAAATGTGTTTCTCCTCCTTCTGCACCTCTTGTCCACATGCTCTGCAGTGCTGGAACTTGGGCAGGTCTAGCTGCCTCATTCATTCATTGATAAATTCATGTAGCCAATGATTACTGAGCACAGCCTTGGGCTGGAAACTGTGTGTCTGTGTCCTCAAGAGATATTGACTTTGGATTCCAAAAGCTTTTGTGATCTACTGAGTAAAACATTGTTTTCTAAGGAAAATGACATTCTGATAGCTGAACAACATATTCAAATTACCTTGTGGAGCACCAGCCGTTCTTAAAGTGGGACTTGCCTGTATTGCCTTGTACTGTTATGAACTGTTCCCCAGAGCAATCGGATACTCCTTGAAGACAGGCCTGGTTGTTAATAACAATAATAATAATAATCCAGTTAAAATGGGCAAAAGATCAGAACAAATATTTCTCAAAAGAAGACATACAAATGGCCAACAGGTACAAGAAAAAATGCTCAACATCACCAATCATCAGAGAAATGCAAAATCAAAACCACAATGAGATATCATCTCACCCCAGTTAAAATGGCTTGTATTAAAATGACAGGAAATAACAGATGCTGCCGAGGACATGGAGGAAGAGGAACGCTCGTACACTTTTGGTAGGAAGGTAAATTAGTACAGCCACTATGGAGAACAGTACCAAGATTCCTCAAAAAACTAAAAATAGAACTACCATGTGATCCAGCAATCCCACTACTGGATATATATCCAAAAAAAAAAAAAAAGAAATCAATATATTGAAGAGATACCTGCACTCCCATGTTTATTGCAGTATTGCTCACAATAGCCAAAATATGGAATCAACCTTTATCCACCCATCAATAGATGAATGGGTAAAGAAAATGTGGTATCTATGCACAATGGAATACTACTGAGCCATAAAAAGGAATGAAGTCCTGTCACTTGCAGCAGCATGGATGGGACTGGAGACCATTATGTTAAGTGAAATAAGCCAAGCACAGAAAGACAAATATTGCAACTTCTCACTCGTATGCTTAAAAGGCAGATCTCATGAAGACAGAGTAGAATCATGCTTACCAGATGCTGGGACGGATAGTGGAGAGCAAGGGATGAAGGAGAAAAAAGAATATAAATGTATTTATTACCACTGAACTGTACACTTAAAAATGGTAAAGATGGTACATTATATATGTACATTTCACCTCAATTTAAAAAAAAAGAAGACAGGCCCAGGTCCAACCGTTGCAGTAAATATTTTGCTAGCCTGGGGGTCTGATTCTGCTGCTTTTGTGGTTGCTGCTTTATTTATTTGTTTATTTCTGGTGTTGCCTGTGAGATTGTTTCATAATTTTGGATTGTAGGTCGATGTTCAACGGAGTTTGACTGTAGGATTTTTATGCAGCTTGGGTTAAGACTGCCTCTTCAAAAAGGTTTTTGTATTTGCTTCTGACAGCTTTGTTATCGGCTCAGGACATTTCCTACGTCAAACTATTGGGGGTAACCCTGTGCTCAGGTAGTGTAAATGTGAACCTCAAACCCTTATATTTGTGGTTATGTTCCTATAGTTACAATTGGATGCTTGTTATAATGTCTCAGAAGAAACATATTTTTTCCTACCCAGAGCCCTTACAGGTGAGCAGAATTTTTCCAAATGTGTCCCTCAAAGGTGTTGGCTTTACACAGGCTTCTCGGTTTAATGCCTCGTTCCTGTTCTTGAATGAGCAATGAAACCCCATGTTGACAACCCCGCCCCGAAGGACAGCCAAAATATCAGGTACTGCTTGCAACTCCTTTTACCAGCTTCCACTCCATTTTTATACACTGAGCAGTTCCTTCCTTTGTCTTTTCCTTCTGTAAATTCAATTCTAAAATCTTTCTATAACATCCCCATCTACCAAACACATGCCTTCCTGTCTGCTGTGACTTGTCAGCACGCTCAGCAAAGTCCGTCCTCACACAGGTTCCATATTCCTCGTACAACCTTTTCTTGTTTTACCAGAATTCTGATTTTAACTTTTTGGGTAGCAATCCTTGTTCTTCTTCTTCTTTTTTTTTTTTAAAGGTGGGGGGGCTGTGAGGAGGGGTGTTCAGTTGCCTTGTTTGTTTTTGATGAGACAGAGTCTCACTCTTTCGCCCTGGGTAGAGTGCCATTGCGTCAGCCTTGCTCACAGCAACCTCCAACTCCTGGGCTCTAAGTGATCCTTCTGCCTCAGCCTCCTGGGTAGCTGTGACTACAGGCCCACCTTGCAATGCCCGGCTGGGTTTTTTTTCCCCCTTTTTGGTAGAAACAGAGGCGGGTGGGGAGGGTCTCACTTTTGCTCAGGCTGGTCTCAAACTCCTGAGCTCAAGCAAATCTCCCACCTCAACCTCCCAGAATGCTAGGATTAGGATTACAGGTGTGAGCCACCATGCCTGGCCCTTGTTATTCTTTTTATATCCAAATCAAGGGACAGAGCTATGCTACATGCCTGTTTTATTCATTATTGGTTATATAAGTCTAGATATCTGACTCTATTAATTATAACTCCAGGTGACAATGTGCATATAGATCCAAAATATGTTTCTGGGCAATCATAATATAAATTTTTATGACCTTGGGACACACCCTCTCTCATTGTACTTGCAAACAGATGAATAGCCTATTCTTGCTAGGACAGATGAAGAATGTTTACCTTTGTCAACATTTATTAGTGGAGTGCTATATGCAGCTATTCCTTTAATAAGACAGTAAATCTTCAGCAGGCTTTATAGGCTGTCTTTCATCCAAATACCTCAAAGAAACTTTGCTAACACTGTGTCATTATTAATCATCCAACGTGCCCAGGGAGGCAAGCGGTGGTTCTTTCAGAGAGAGAACCTGAATGTCCACGGTTTATATGACTTCTAAGGGTCACAGACAGGGTCAGGAAGAAGAGCTGGGCACCAAGCCCAAATTCCTGTCTCTCAGCCCAAAGACTCAGCCCCCCTCCCAGAGCTCTCTAAACATTTCCTTCTGATAAATGCCATTTGCCACCTTGATCTGTTAAGCAGAGATGAACTCTGAACCCTTCTTCAATGACAGGGGCAAGCCAAGTTTTATTTTTGAAGTTACTTCAAGTCATAAAATGCCTGATTCACCGCATTAAATAATAACACTGAAATAAGTAAATAGCTTTGTAGTCGTAATGATAGCTTGGATTTAAATAGTGCCTGTGCCCTGGAAGGCAGCACAGTTCACAGGCTTCTGCAGACCTTTGGTCTCTGTCTGCTGCCCCTCTTCTTAACTTCAAATGTCTCTTTCTCACAGGTCTGTTCCCCACCGCCCCCCTGCCTTCACACAGGCCCTTTTCCTTTCATCCAGGAGCTCTCCAGATAAAAGAAACTCCCTGCTTTAGCTGGATGTGAAGAAAGATGGCCAGGCCCTCTGGAAGAGGCTGTGGAATGCCATCCCTCGGGGATGCTCCAAGAGGCTCGTTAGGGATGAGTCAAGATCCCTTCTTGCTTGGAGGTAAAGGATCAGTGTTGCAAAGACCGATTAGAACTCTTCAACATTCAGTTGTTTCTCTGAATTTCCCAGCCCTCCTCTATTTAGATCTGGGCCTTCTAACTAGTTCTGGCCACTGAAATGAAAGGCAGTTGAGAATAGTGTTCTTCCTCCATCTCTCTCCTGACCTGCTGCAGTGACTTTCGGGGTCACATCTTCCAAGATGGTGCAGCCACAGGACAGAGAATGGCTGCTCACCTGACTTCAGACTTTGCATGAGCATGAAACAAACTTTTGTTGGGTTAAACCCCTGAGAGTTCTATTGTGGCAGCTGCTGTCAATTATCCTGACTAATACCAGGAGTGAAATATTGCCATAATAAACAAAAGAAAACCTAAGAGATGTGGCATTAGCTTAGCAGTCAGGCTGGAGAGATGGAAATCCATGATACGCAGTGGCAAAAAGTTTAGTGAAGAGAGGCCTGCAATAACTTGGAAGGCACACCATGAGCCAACTAAGCTTATAAGTCTAAGGCAGGGGCCAGCAAAGTTTCCTGTAAAAGAGCCAGAAAGTGAATATTTTCAGCTTTATGGGCTATACAGGCTCTTTTGCAACAACTACTCTCCTCTTCCATTGTACTGTGAAAATAGCCATAGATAATATGTAAATGAATGAACATGGATGTGTTTAAATAAAACTTTATTTACAAAAACAGGTAACTCTTTGGATTTGGCCTATTGGCTGTTAATTGCTGAGCCCTGGTCTAGAGAAAGAGTTTGGATTTAAAAAACAATGTTAAATTTGTGTTACCGTTGGCTACAATTGACAGGGAATTAAAATCAAGAGACGAGTTCAGAAAGTATTGGCTGGTTTGCAAGCAGAAATTAAAGAGATAAATCAGAAATTTGGGTCCCCCACTCTCCATAATCTGTATGTGGGCTAAGAATACCATGAAGCCCCCAATGCCGAATGTGGAGAAGGAGGATAAACGCATGTGGAGGAACCTCCTGGACAGTGAGGAGGGACGGAGGAGTATGTGTATGTGTGTGTGGAGGGAGTTAATATTTGAATAAAGATCTGAAAAAAGTGAGGGACAAGCCAGGTGAATATACTGGGGGAGAGCAGAATTACAGCAAGTGCAAAAACCCTGGGGCAGGAGTGTGCCTGGTACCTTCAAGGAACCACAAGAATGCCAGTGTGGCTGGAGCAGAGGGAGCAAGAGGTGGAGGGGGTGTTAAGAGATAACATCAGAGAGGGAAGGCAGATGGGTATGGGGCAGTCTTGGAGGGTAATCACACAGGGCCTTGCAGGGAATTTGGAAGATGCTGGCTCTTATTCTGAACGAGTTGGGAAGCCAAGAGGGTATTCAGGTGAACAGGGACACGCTCTGACTTATATTTTTAAAAGGATCATTCTGGTGCTAGGCTGAGAAAAAAACAAAGTGAGTGAAGGGTGTACGCAGTAAGACCAGCCAGGAGTCTTTTGCAGGAATCCTAGCAAGAGATCATTCATTCATTCATTCACTGCACAAGCCACCTCCTGGGAAGACATTGCCAAGGATAGTTTCTCACATTATAAAGTTATTGTGGGGGATTTTCCTCAAACAATGCTGTATCCATGTTATGGACGAAAAAAATAATTGTTATACTGTAATAATATGTTGCTAGTTTTTGAAGAGCTGAAGGCTTGAAAAATCATGAGAAAGTTTTTATTTTCAACTTTTGAGGAAATTTTTAATAATTTCTGGCTTATGAATTGGTGGAATGATAATATGTTTAGAATAGGATGACATCTTTCTTATTTGCTATATTGTATAATAAGAAATTTTAAAATAAATCTTTTTCCTATCGGGAAGTTTAAGCTATTAACAAAATGCAATATATGATTCTGGATTGGACCCTGAGTTGGGAAAAAAAATCCATAAAAGATATTATTGAAACAATTGGAAGTATTGGAATATGGACTGTAGATTAGATAATAATGTTGTATCAATGTCAAATTTCCTGAATTTTATAACTGTAGTGTATTTAGATAAGATAATAATATCCTTGCTCTTAGGAGATATGCACTGAAACAGTAAAGACAAAGGGGTACATACACATAGAGCATGATATATGTAACTTACCCTCACTGGTTCAGAAACAAACATGCACAATACATATACATGTGTGTATATGTACAAATAAGTGTATTTTTTATATATATATCTATGCACGTATATGTAGAGAGATTTATATATGTGCATATATGCATATATGTGTATATTTTATGTATATATAAGAGAGATCATATATGTATATGAATGCATGTGTATACACAGGCAGGGATGTATATGTGTATTTACATGTGGTGTGTATATATGAGAGAACAAATATGGCAAAATGTTACCAGTTAGTGCTTCTGGATTAAGAGTCTACAGGAAAGCTGGGCATGGTGGCACAAGCCTGTAGTCCCAACTACTCAGGAGGCTGGCGTGGGAGGATTGCTTGAGCAGAGGAGTCTGAGACCAGCCTGGGGAACATAGCAAGAGATACATTTTTTTCTAAAAAAAATTTTTTTAAATAAATAAATAGTTTTAAAAAGAGTCTGTAAGGGTTGTATGTATTATTCATAAAATTTCTCTGTTAAGTTTGAAATTTGTTTTTAAGATTTGAAAAGTTTTATCTATCCTCCAAAATCCACCTTAAAAAAAAATTAAGCTGGCTAAGCTGTAGGATCCCTTTTCCAAAGGAAGAAGTAGCAGCATTTCTACCCCCAAAGGACATCACCAATTGCACAGGAGAGGAAGGAGGATTCCCAGCCTCCTCTGCTGGAGCACTTCCTTTTCTAAGCAGAAACTGATACAACTTCTGTTCCCTGACTGGGTCCCAGAGTCTCTGAATCATCTCAACCACCTGGCCTCACTAGTTCTCAAGCTTGGCTGCATGTTAGAATCACCTGAAAAGCTTGAAAAATGACTGAAGCTTGGGTTCTACCTCTAGAGATTCTAGTTTATTGGGTATGGGGCTGGGGGCTGGTGGGGGATGTGTACCCTGGACATTGGGATTTTTAAAAGCTCTCCAGGTGATTTTTCTGTGCAGCCAATTTGGAGAAACACTGATCTGCACCGTGTTACATCCTTTCTGAGCTGAGCTCAGAGCCTGTGGCGTCCCAGGTATGCCATTATCTTCCAGATCTCTGATGTCATTCTTTACTGCGGGGAGCATCTCTCCTCTATTAACTGCTTTGCAGTCCCCATCAGGGTGCGGGGAGTACAGGGTGCTTGGCGGTGCCCATCCTGGAGCCATCCTCAAAACTTTCTATTTGTTTCAGAGGTTCGATAGCCAAGCTCACTACTAGGGAAGTGGCTGGAGTTGTTGGGTGTTGCCGTGTGGAAGTGGCCTTCTGCAAGAGGGAGCAGAGTGGGAAAGAGCCCTGTGTTTTCAGAATCTTTTCTTGCACTTGACACCCCTGTTCTATCCTGATATCCTCCAACAGCCTGGGAAATCCAGGTGTCCCAAGAAACACTTGTCTGCATCCGAAATTGGCGATCAGAGGACAGGTCCCCGAACACCATGCACAGAATGGTCCTTCCTGCAGCTCAGATTTGCTGTTTGCTCCCTTCCTCTCTAAGTCACTCTCCTTCTTACATTCTTCTAAAGAAAGCTATTTTCACCAGCCTTAGAATGCCGGTTCAGAACAGCCTCTGGCACCGCTGAGGGCACCATATAGGTACTTTTCATCTCTGATCACCCTGCTCCCTATTACAAGATACATTTTCAAAGCAAGGGGAGCAAGTTACTCATTCAAATGCTGTTAACAAATAACAGGACTTGGGTGTGTAATCGGTAGTTACTCAGCTTTGACAACTTGCCTCGAAGAGTTAAAATTTCTGCTTCACTGGAAATTGGAGTGGGGGGGCGGCTATGTCCTTGCAGGGGGAATTTTCAGCCCCTGGAATTTTATGTCTGAGCTCCCTCCCCTGCATCTGAGCTGGAACAGGAGAGATCCAGCGGGAGATTGCTGGAGAGGGTGGGTTGGGGACAGTTCTGGGGCCCCCAGGTGTTTAGTTCCTGTGCCAGCAGGCAGGGGCTGCTCCCCCCTCACCCCCGTGCCAGCAGACACCCGCCAAGACTTGCTGGAGCCCATGTCAGGGGAGCCGGCTTGTAAATTACTCTCCTGCTCATCATTCCCGGTTGGATGGAATCACAGAAGGTGGAGTGTGAAGGTGCAGCAGCCCAGCTTCTGGGCGGGGGGGGGGGGGGGGGGGGGGGGGGGCTTTGGGGAGGGGCTGACGATACAGTGGGGACAAGACACAGCCTCTCAGCAAACCCAGCCCAGAGCCTACCACCGTCTCACCACACTGCCTCAAGGACAGCCTGAGCTAGAAGCTGGGAGACGGGCCCCTCTCCCGCTTCTATTTTAATTATTGCTTTTTCTTTTAATAAATATTTTCTGGCATCCTGTACCATGAGAAGTGGGGACAACAATACCCTCCAGGGAGGCGGCATAAAGTACGCTCCTGAGCCTGTGGGCAGAGTGCTGGGGAGAAAAGCAGATGCATAGAATGAAGCTTAAACCCAAAGAGGGTGTGGGGAGGGGAGGGCAAAGAGGCTGAAGGAGAAAGGACAGGAAGAGGAGTCAAGGGTGAGGTTCTCAAGTTCTCCTTTTCTGGTAATGAGAATAGCAGGCTCCCCTGGGGGAAATTCAGTCCCACCCTGAACTTGACCTCCTCAGGCTCCCCAGCCTGCCCCAGGCCACCCACCGACAGGGACTCACAAATTATAGCTTGAGAGTGAATGCACTCAAGACCAACCCAGTGCTTTACATATCTTCCCTTGGAATCTATTATAGAAGCCAGTCCTTAGCTCCCTGTGATCCTACAACTTGGCTTTTTCTGCATAAATCCCCTTTCAAATTTCTTGTCTTGGATCCAGTTGATATTGATCGACATTTTTGCGACAATAGTTTAATTAAATTTGCATCTATCTATTGACTCTTGTTCCAGAAGGGACTAGAGGCAGCGTCTGAAGTTCCAATGTGGCAACAACTTTGGTAATTCCGGCCTGCTGCCTCCCTTCACAAACACCTGTATCCACATCCACACAATATAGATGATTTTTCTAGTTTAATTGTGAAACAACATACAAGGCACCTTTGAAACCTGGCTCCAAGTTTTAAAATATGTGCAGTGTACTTAATATCCAAAGACACTTTAGACAGTATTGGGCATCCTGGTCTTGTGAGTGACAGTCTCCTGCATCTCAGAGCTGTTTAAGACATCCTGATCTTCCCCAAAAGTATGTATGACCCTCCCAGCACGACACTGATCCTTATGCTGGAGTTTGGATTCAGAGTTTGGGACAGGCAGAAATGTAACCTTCTTAAGTTTCTTTCCTTTGTTAGGTGCAGAGGAAAAAAAGAGTTACAAAGGTTGTATTGGAGAGAGGTGTTTTGTTCACACTGGAGAAACAGGGGAGGTTACAGGAGGGGGGATTTTCCTTCCTTTGAGGAACCCCTGCAGCACCCCAGATCTTCCCAATGCAGGCCCCTTCCCAGCCAGACCTGCATCCCATCCCACAGGGAGTCAATTGATCCCAGCCCGAACTGCAATCCTTTGCTAAAAGGCCTCTTGGCCAGAGCCCAGCTCGGCAGGGAAGGGCCCAACTTTGTCCTTGGGGGGCTTCTGTAGCACAGCCCACCCTCAGGGGCTCCCATGCTGTGGGAACCTGGCAGGCGCCCCTTCCCACATTCACAGAGGGTGCTTTCGGGGGTTGCAACAGGACGGGCTTCTCTGTTTTCTCTGGGAAACCTGAGAAAGTCCGTGTGCGGCTTCACTCTGGGATAAGGAGCAAGGTCTTCTTTCTGCCAGTGACTCCGGCAAGAGCTATTCTCTCCTCAGCCCCAGGGGAGCACAGAATGGGCATTTGACTCATTTTTGCTGTTGTTTATGAAGTTAAAATGTATACCTATCTTCTGAAAACATCTGCAGGGCTTATACAGCACACAATGCAGGAGAAGGTATTTCAACATGAAATGAGGCAGTCTCCTTAGTGGGAGCAGAATGCTGCTTTCCCAACACCAGAGCAGGGAGGAGGGGAGTAACAGAAGAGTGTCCCTCGGTGAGTCCTGTCAACACTTGGCATCTGCCATCCCATTCATTTTTCACAATGCTATACGGTACATGTCACCACCATTTTACAAAGACATTGAAGCTCAAAGAACTGGAATAAATTGCCCAAAGATCCACAGCTAGAATCTGGATTTGAACCCAGGCTAGGCAGAGCCCTCCGCCTTCGCCACTGCACAGTGCCCTTCCTCTCCCGTCCCCACCCTTACTCCCCCAGTCTCCAATTCCCTGGCTGCTACAGCAAAGCAAACGACAAATGGACTAAGTGGATCTCACCCCTCAGGTGGGCTAAGTAGCACAGTGTTTTGTTTTGTTTGAATTGTGAATGCCCATTAATCAGACAAGTACTGCCTCTTACATCGGATCTGCTTCTCACATCAGTTTGGCCTGATCCTGGTGTGCACTTGAGTTTGCAATCCCTTGACTACACCATTTCCACTGAACAGGAACAATTTCAGCTCCTTCTTACTTTGGCATCGGTATGCTTTAGGGCTGCCTAGGAGGCCAGGATGTCCTCTAAGTAGCTTCTAAATTTAACCCATTTATATAGAACTGTTACAAGCTGATTGGAAATGTAGGAGAGTACTCACCAAAGACAGTTTTCATCAGGCTTGAATCAATGCTGAGCCTCCCCTTAGAACAACAGGGCCTCGGGAAAGAGCAGAGTAGGCTGTTGCATTATTCTAACAACAACTAAGGTTTACATGGTCCTTTGCTTGATGAAAGATGCAATTCCAAATCACAGGCATTCAGTGGATGCAAGTTTCCCTGTTTGTAGGAGTCCATCGTGCCTTGGAGAGGGCTGGGGCGCAGCCCTAGGGATCCTTATTTCAAATAAGAATTCCACCCTGCAAAGCAAAGGCAAGACAAAATGTCGTTTTCCTTTTTAATCTTTCAAAGAGGCAAACCAGACTTGTGGAAAAAGCATGCCTTTTAGAAGCTAGGTGTACCAGGATTCAAATCCATGTTTTTCCACTTCATAGCTGTGTGACCTTGGACAAGTTATATTTTTTAGTCCAGTTTCCTCATCAGGAAAACGCAGATGAAAATACAGACCTTCCTGGGTGCTGTATGGATTAAAGACAGTATGTGGAACACCCTGGGCTGGACACCCTGGAGACTCTTTGTAATAGGTCTATGATGGGGAGCAGCATGGCACATGGCACTGCACATCCTGGCCACAGGCTCGTACGGCAGGCGTTCTAATAATGTCCTTTCGTTCACCACCGTTTCATTATAATGTTGATGAGAAAAATATTGATTTCCAGCCAGGGTCACTGTCCATGTGGAGTTTGCATGTTCTGCCCATGTCCATGTGGGTTTTTTCTGGGGACTCCAGTTTCCTCCCTCATCCCAAAGCCGTGCACGTCAGGTGAATTGTCGTGTCTCCATGGTCCCAGTGTGACTGTGGGTGTGCATGTGAGTGTGCCCTGCAAGGGAGTGGCCTCCTGTCCAGGCCCGGGTCCCTGCCTCCTGCGCCCTGAGCTGCCGGAATGGGCTCTGGCCGTCTGCAGCCCTGAGCAGGAGCAAGCAGGTAAAATAATGATCTTCCCATTCATCTTTCTTAAATGTACGTATAGCTCACATTTATTTCAGTGTTTATTTAATATTAGAAGTGTTTTGGGTCTTTAGAAGTCTGGTGACGTTTTTGTGACCAGAAATATGCTGTGGAGACTTAACTCTTGTTTCTGTCAATTAGCCTGGGGGCAAATGGGTTCTGTTACTTGTCGTTTCCCTTAAAGTCACAGTTCCAAAGAACCTATGGACCGAGTTAAGCGAGGACAGGCTGTACTGTCCAGATCAAAGAAATCCTAATTCGGAATGGATGGACAGGCCTCACAAGGGTAGCAAGGGCCACCCAGCACCTCGCCTGAGGTGGGGCTCGGGACTGTCAGATTTCTGGTTTTCAATGATTAAAAACAAGCAGATAAACAATCACCAGCCCTGCCCCTCCCCGCCCCCCGCCTTCCCACACAGAAACCGCCAGAAAAGCAGCTTCAACCCGCAGCCGCCTGGGCGAGTCGCCCTCAAGTGGCAGTTTGCTGCCCCCTGCTGGCCGTGTGGGGAACTCCCTGGGAGGAGGCTTTGGGCAGCGGCCAGACTAAAAAAAATCTAATGAGCAGCCCTGCCGAGAGGGAGGTAGGACCGGACCAGCCACATATAGGACGGATCCTGTGACAAATGAAAATGTGGGGCACCTTGCTAAAAAATGTGTTAAGAATTTCAAGGCAGCAAACAAAGCCGTGGGCACTGCCGGGGGCGGCGCCCTGTGCCCCACGCGCCCCGCAGCCTGCAGCCGGCCTTTGCTCCTTAGCACCTGCTCCTGACATTAAGCGTCTCCGTCCGTGCACAGCCTCAGTAGTTCCAGGACGGAATTCAAGTTCAGCAGAATATGTCTGGGGAGTGGAGCTGGAGGCAAGTTCTCCCCTAATAAGCCAGACTGGGAGGAATATGCTTCTCGTGGCTGTGATGCAGCTGTACCACAAATCTCATCTCTTTTCCACTTACTTACTATTGGAGTTGGGGGATTAAAAAAATAATAATAATACTCCTTGTTCTGGCTTTGGGAACCACTCCCGACTCAGGAGTTAGACAGAGATTAAAATATTACTATTTTATTTATTTACTTTATTACTGAATAGGATTCATTAGAGAGCAGGGCTTACCTATGACTGAAGAGTGTGCTAAAATTCTCTCCCGAATCCCACCGGGAGAGAGCCATCCAAATGAGAATGGGGGCCGACTGCTGTCCCCCACTAAGCAGGTAATGCAGCACATTTCTGTTGGGGGAGTGAGGAGCAGAGCGAGATCCCAGGAGGATTTAGGGAAAAATCCCCAAATCCCTCCCTGTGGTGAGCTCCCCGCACCACCTCTTGGTCAGGAGCTGGCTAGGAAGAGAGACTCCACCCGGAGTATTTACAACAAAAGGAATCTGATGCAGGGAATTGGTGGAGAGGCTGAGAAGTGAAAGCCCAAGACTAGGCAGGAATAAAAAGTCATTCCCACGTTTAGGACAAAGAAGTAAAGGGATTCCCAGATCCCCAGGCCAGACCACTGGTAGGAGCTGGCACCGCTGAGGGTCCCTCTGCCAGGAGCTGGAGCCCTGAAGGAAACTCAGCTGCTGCTGGAGACACCATCTGAGATGGAGAGGGAGGGGACAATGCCTTGGCTTCTCCTTTCTTCCCACCCTCAGTCTCCTGCCAGAACCTTCCACTGGCCACGCTCAATCAAAAGGCAGCTGACATAGCCTGGAGAAGACAGGCAACAGGGGTCATTTTCTTTGCATCCCAGAGGAGGGGACAGGCAAGGCGTGGATATGAGTCAGACAATCCAGAGCTCTCCCCTCACGGTGACACATGCAAAGGGCTCCCACTGCCTGGTGGATAAAACGTAAACTCCTCTCCATGCCTTGCAAGGTCTTTCACAGGCCCAGACCACTTTATGAACCACACTTCCTGCCACTCCCTGTTTCTGGCACCGTCAGGTTATTTCACACTTCTCGGCCCTTAGTCTTTCTTCCTCTCCCTTGAACGCCCACGGCCACGTCATCCGGGCTCTTGTTTTCCTCCTGCCTTCTCTCTTCTCTCTCGTTTCTTCTCTACCCTGAACTCTTCTCTCTACCCCATGCTTCTCCTTTTTCTTTCCCCTCTTTTCTTCTTCTCCTTTCTTGCCCATTTTTCCTATTTTCTTTTCCATTCTCTTTCTTTCCTTCCCTCTTTCTTTCCTACCTATTCATGACTAGATTGAAGCCAAGGTCTTTACGTGTGTTAGTTGTTTTTGCTTTCCAGTAAAGATTTCTTTGAAACCAACTACTAAAACATAAGGTAACCACGAACCCCTCATCCCTGCCTCTACACCTAGGAAGCCCCATATCCAGAAGTACCAATAAAACCAGTCCAAATTTTCTTTACCAAACCACTAGATGTCATATTGATTTCACAGCAGAATTGGGAAGCCCACGCAAGAGCTCAAAACTTGCAAAAAAAGAAAAAAAGAAGAAGAAGAAGAAGAAAAAGAAGCATCTAAATACTCCAAAAAAGAAAAACCTGAACCCTTGACCCATAAGTAACTTTTGTTTCCTTAACCTTAGGGCCCATCTTAGTTGATAAATAGGTATTTATTTTGGTCCCTTAGATCACAATATCATATCATATGGTATACATATATCAATCCAAAAGTTTAAATGGATCATAGACCTAAATGTAAGAACTAAAACTACAAGACTTCTAGAAGAAAGCCTAGGAAAATAACCTTGTGGCACTGGATCAGGCAATTATTTCCTAAACAGGGCACAAAAAGTATAAATCACACACACAAAAATATAAAATAGGTTTCATCAGGATTAAAAGCTTTTGCTCCTCAAATAACAGAGTTGAGAAAACAAAAAGACAAGCCACAGATGGGGAGAAAATATTGGCAAAACATCTACGTGAGAAAAGTTTTCTACCCTGAACATACAAAGAACTTAAAATGCAACAATAAAACAAAATACATAATAAATAATGGGCAAAAGATATGAGCAATCACTTCATAAAAGAAGATATATTACTAGCCAATAAACACATGAAAAGATGCTCAACTTCAGTAATCATTCAACAAAGTTCAAATTAAAACCACAATAAGATACCATTACATATCCACTAGAATGGCTAAATTAAGAACATTAATTCCATGGAACTCTCATACATTGCTGGAGGCAATGGAAAGCAGTACAATCAAGCTAGAAAACAGAATGACAATGTCTTTCCTATAAAGTTAAAGATACACTTACCAATGACCAACAATCTCCCTCCTAGAGAAATGGAAACTTACATTCTCACAAAGACTTGTACATAAATGTTCATAGCAGCATTATTCATCACAGAAAAAATCTGATAATAACCCAAATGTCCATCAACTGGTGGATAGATACATTTTGGTCTATCTATACTATGGGATACTACTCAGCTGTCAAAAGGAATTAACTATTATTGCATAAAACATTATGGATAAATTTCAAACATGTTAAGTGAAAGGAGTCAAATAGAAAGGACTCCATGCTGTATGAGTCTATTTATATGAAATTCTAGAAGAGGCAATATTACAGGGACAGAAAACCTGAGGCTGGGCATCTGGGGAGGGGATTGATTGTACAGGGGCAAAGAGAAAGCTTCCTCTTCCCTCTGAAAGTTTGCTGAAAATCACCAGCAAGAGTTAGAGTAATAGGAGAAAAGGCATACAAATTTATTTAATGCACACATGGACCCTTCAGAATGAAGACTTGACCCCCCAGTGGGGTGCAGAAGCTTATATCCCATCTTGAGGTTACAGAAAGAATGGGGGTTTGGATCCTGACAAAACAGGTTATGGGATGCGGGACAGGGGAAGGGTGCAGAGTTGTTCTGCTGAGAGGCAATAAATGATTACTGGGGAGCATGAATGGATCTGGGAACAGAGACTAATTCGTAAACAGTTCTCTTTGGAATTTGAACCAGTCTGAAAACAGACATTATCTTGTAAAAGGGTGTGTTCAGATGTGGTTACATTCTTGGTTGCCTTTTCTGTAATGGATAATGAGATAACAGGGAGGGGAAGAAAAAACAATTATTCTCCTTGGTGGGTCTGGATCTTAGGCAGATAAAGGCCTATGCTAAGAGAAAGATAGTGTGGGGGGGATAGCAGGGAGAGGGTCAGAGATACCCAAGGCTTCTTCAGTTCAGTGTGTCAAAACACCATATCTTGGGGGATCAGTTTCTCAGCCGCAGCAATTGCAAAGGGGTTCGGGAGGCTTTGGGGAGGTGATAGAAATGTTATTTATCTTGATTGTGGTGGTGGTTACATGACTGTATACAGTTGCCCAAATTCATCAGATTATATACTTAAAATGAATGTATTTTACTGTATTATACATTATACCTCAATAAAGCTGGAAAAAAAGTAAACAACAACAACAACAACAAAATCACAGCTAGTGGGCTCTTCTTCATGGCTACAAGATATGGGATCCATATTTTCAAGTGTCCTTTGTACTCATATTATGATCCATTATATAAATAAATCATAATTTATTGTTTAATTCTACTGTTGCTGAACATTTACAATGTTTCTATATGCTTTCTTTTCTGATTGGATCAATGGGGGCAATAGATGTACATATTTTTGAAGTACATGTGATATTTTGATACATTATACAATGTGTAATGATCAGATTAGGATAATTGAGATATCCATCACATTAAACATTTATCATTTCTCTATTCTGGGAAAATTTGAATCGTTCTGGTATGTTGTTTTGCATCCAGCAACATGCTAAATTTACTTCCAAATTCTAGCAATATATCTGTATATTTTTTTGGACTTTGCACATACACAAGTTTATCACCTAAGAATAATGATAGATTGGATTCTCATCCTTATATATTGGGGTTTTTGTTTTGTTTTGTTTTTTTCCTTTTGTTTTGTTCTGTTTTGCCTTACTACACTGTCTAGAACATGTTGAGCAGGTGTGGTAAGTATAGGCATTCTTGTCTCATTCCCAACATCAAAAGACATATTTTCACTGTCAGCTTATTAAACTCTTTTTTTTTGGCAGATACCCTTTACTGGTTCAGATCAGCTTCTCCTAGCCCTAATTTGCCAAGAAGTCTAAAAAATATCATGAGTAGACATTGCTGTTTAGGCTTAAACAATAAACATTTATTTCTCATAGTTCTGGAAGTGGAGAGGTCCAAGGTCAAGGTGCTGGCAGATTCCATGTCTGTTGAGCACATCTTCTTGGTTTACCGATGGTCTTCTTCTTGCTGTATCCTCACATGGTGAAGAGAGAGGGAGGGCTCTGTTCTCTTCTTCTTATAAGGGTACCAATCTCATCACAGGGTCCCCATCCTCATGACCTCATTTAATCCTAATTACCTTCCAAAGGCTCTCCCTCCAAATATCATCACTTTGGGCATTAGAGCTTCAACATATGAATTTGTCGGAAGGCAGGGGAAGGGAAGGATACAGATATTCAGTTCATAGCAGACATCAAATTTATTTAGATGCATCTATCTTCATCTATAGAGATGATCTATGATTTTTCTCCTTTCATCTGTTAATGTGAATTACGTGGGTTGACTTTCTAATGTTAAATCAACCTTGCATTCCTGGGATCAATCCCATTTTGTCATCATGCATTATGCTTTATATATTATACATTGTTACACTCAAATTGCTAATATTTTGTCAATTTTATGGTCATGAGATTAGCCTGTAATTTTCCTTTTTCATATTGACCTTGTTATATGCTAGCCTTATCAAATAAATGTCTCTTTTGACTTACTGTGAAGTGGTAGTCAATACAGTAACGCCTCACATCACATTGAGTTGGAGATTTCCCTTGCTTTACTTCCATTTTTTTCTCATTTGTACTGCCTTGAACTTAAATCTCCCAAAGAAAGTATTAACATCTTAATCCTTGCCTCAGGCTCTGCTTTCTAAAAGACCTAAGCTAAGACTAGAATTGTCTCATTTGTTCTATACATTGGAGTATTTTATGCAACATTGCAGGATTTTGTTAATTTTTTTTTTTTTTTTTTTTTAGAGACAGGATCTTGCTCTGTTGCCCAGGCTCGAGTATAGCGGTGTGATCATAGCTCACTGTAACCTCAAACTCCTGGGCTCAAATGATCCTCCCACCTCAGCCTCCCGAGCAGCTAGGACTACAGGTGGGCACCACCACACCTGGCTATTTTACTTTTGGGGTAGAGATAGGGTCTTGCTATGTTGACTAGGCTGGTCTTGAACTCCTGGGCTCAAGTGATCCTCTCAACTTGGCCCCCACAAAGTGCTGGGATTATAAGCATGAGCCACTGTATCTGGCCAGATTTTGTTATTTTAAAGTTTGATAGAGCTTGTAAACCATATAGGCCTGGGTTTTTCTGTGTAGAAATATTGAAAATTACTGTTTCATTTTAATGATTTTCAGACTATTCAGTTTTTCTATACCTTCATGAGACAATTTTCATGTTAGTTTTCTAAGATCTCACCATTTTAGTTATACTTACAAATTAGCATAAAGTTTATAATACTTTTATTATCCATTTTATTATACTTTTATTAATATGTATAGGGTCTGTAGTGATGCTCCTATTTCATTCCTGTTGTTTCGGTTCTCTCTCTCTCTCTCTCACTTTTCAGTCTTGCCAGGGTGTTATAGATTTATTAGTATTTTTTAAGAACCAACTTTTGACTTTGTTTACCTCTATTGTGTTTGTTTTCTACTTCCTTAGTTTGTTCTTTATTAGTTTGGTGTTGTGTGTGTTTATTTTGTTCTTTTAACTTCATGTATTGAATACCTATCTAATTTTTAGTCTTTCTTCTTTTCTAATATGAATGTTTTTAAGCATGTCAGTCTATGTTTTCTAAATACTACCTTAGCTGCATCCCACATATTATATTTTAATAGGTAGTATTTCTTTAACATACAGCTTTAAATATTTCTTAATTTTCATGACTTCTTTTCTCATGAATTAGAAATGTGGGTATTAATCCCCAAATACATGGAGCTTTTCCTATGTATAATGACTTCTATCTTAATTGCACTGTGGTCAGACAATACTGTGTGTATTGTCGTGATCCTTTGAAATATATTCAGACTTGCTTAATTGGCAAGTGTATGGTTTTCATATTATACTATATGTGATTGAAAAAATATGAATTTGACAAATTTTGGGATATAGTGTACACACACAGCACACACATACATGTATGCATATGTATAGTAAATATTTCAAATTTTCTACATATCTCTAGTATTTGTCTGCTTGCTTCATTAATTACTGAGAGAGATGTATGATTTTGGATTCTTTTTTTTCCATTCTCTCATTTTTGTCTCATATTTTTTATGGCAATTTTACTATGTGCATACCAATTTATAATTATTTTACTTCATGGTAAATTTAACCTTTTATCACATGAAGCAACATCTTTATCTCTATTTTTTGTTTTTTGTTTTTTTTTTGAGAGAGAGTCTCAGTCTGTCACCCTGGCTAGAGTGCAGTGGCATCATCATAGCCCACTGCAGCCTCAAACTCCTGGGCTCAAGCCATTCTCCTTCCTCAGCCTCGCAGTAGCTAGGACTACAGGTGCACGCCACTACACCCTGCTAATTTTTCTATTTTTAGTAGAGTCAGGGATCTTGCTCTTGTTCAGGCTGGTCTCAAACTCTTGAACTCAGGTGACCCTCCTGCCTGGGCCTCCCAGAGTGCCAGGATTACAGGTGTGAGCCACCGTGCCCGGCCGTTCATCTCATACTATTAATGCTCCCAAATAAACTTTGCACTTGGGTCCTTTTTCAGGGTCTCCTTTTGGGGAGAACCTAAATTAAGACAGTTTGCCTGCCTGGTATGTTGTAGCACCACAGTAACTAAGAGTCCCACCTGTGGTGAACTGGTATTGGGTCCACGAGAAAGGAAATGCACTGATTTATGCAATCTCTAGCGTGACAGAGAGATGGGGGTGGTGCTAATCATAAGGATTGTGGAATAGTTTGGTTGTTGCTAAGTGTAATCAGTGCAAGGATGGAAGAAAGTGTCATGCTCAACTCAGGGGAGGGTGTAAAAGAACTCCCTGGAAGCCTTTGAAGTGACTCTCAGCTCATGTAGCTGGAGGACAGACTGTGCTAAAAGTCAAGCCAGAAAGTACAAATAAAACTGAATTGACAGCTCTCGCAAGTCTCCTGTTAAAGATAGGGACTAAACAGGCAAAGTGTGGGCCCCTGAAATGTGGGGGGGGGGCCACTGGGGTGGAAATGCCGAGAACTCTAAACCTCAGATTCCTCTGAACCCTCTGGGCCAGCAGTCTACTCCCCTTCCCAGGGGACAGCAGCCTCCCCTGCCTGGAGACCACATCCAGGCCTCCACTGAAATAGACATCTCCCAGGATGAAGTGCGTGTCTCCCAGTATCTGGCCCATCTCCTCTCATTGCTTCTAGACCAGTTACAAGGGTAAAGCCTCAGCATCATCCAGTTGGGGAAGCTGGGTCCTTGCTTCAGGAAAAGAGCTACAGGATTTGGTTAGTCTGTACTAGCCAAAAGAGACAGAGGAATTGGCTAGTCTATTCTTCTCAGCAGGAATTGGGAGAACATGTCTGGGAATAAGTCTTGAGGACACGAAACTGGGCTAGATTAGGAGAGTTTATCAGTATGTGGGATGATGCTCTTCTACAATTCAGGATTTAATCTCCTGTTGGAAACCTGGAGCTAACCCTACAGTACTGCTGGACAGCTCCTTGAAGCCCAGAGGAAAGTGTCTAGAGTAAATGAAGTGGAGGTGCAGAATTGCCTTGGCAGAGTACTGAGGCATGGCTCAGAAAGTCCAAAGAGGCAATGCTCCTGGGGTGGGTTTATAATTTAAGACCAGAACACCCACCACCTATGTGCCAAAGACACTCCCTTCCCTAAAATGACAGTGAAAGCACTAGTGAGCCTCAACACCATTGAGAAATGTGGTGGTTTGCAGGCGGGGTTGACAGTGGGAAATATTGATATGGAATTGGTTTCCCTCGTGTGAATACAGATGATAGGATTCTGGAACAGCAGAGGCCAGGTGGCAGCACTTAGCTGTCAGAGGCAGCTGGTGTAACAGGCAGCAAGGAATGGCCGCCAAGGCGTGCAGCCCTGCAGGGATCCATGGAGATGGCTAAGTAGACGTGGCAAGATAGGGACAAGAAAGATGGACAGCCATCAGAGGTGCTGCTTGTTTCAATCACAAAATATCAAGACCAGGTGAGTAGCTGGTCAGCTGCTGCAATAAAAAAATCATTATTCACCAACCCTTTCCAGACCTAAGCCTACTGTCAGACCCACAGAGTCCTGGTAAGAGGGGAGGCTGGGGCACTTGAGGAAGGATATTATGATGCCACATGAGAGCATCAAAGGGACCCATAACCATTTGCCAGAATATCTACACACCTAGGAAAGGGAAACATGAACATCTTTTTAGGACTATTGGATGTAGAACCTTGCTATTTGGCTTAGGATGGGAGTTGATAAGTTTTTGTTTTTTGGTAAAGGGCCAGATAGTAATTATTTTCGGTTTTGTGGGTTGTAGGGTCTTTGTACAACTAATCAACTCTGCTATTATAGTGTGAAAGCAGCCACAGACAGTAAGTAAACAAACAGTAGTAGCTATGTGCCAATAAAACTTTATTTACAAAGATAGGCCAGATTTGACCCATGGGCCATAGTTTCCTCACCTCTGCCTTGGACATGGTCAATTCTCATAAAATTCCATGTGTACTTGAAAATAATGCATAGTATCCAGTTGCTGGGTTCATTACTTTGTATTTTATAAATTAGAATGGCATATTATGTTGTTCAAATCCCCTATATGACTTTTTTTGTACGGTTTATCTATAATTGAATGAGATTAGTTGTTTAAAAACGTCTCGCTGTGGTCATTTGTCAAATTTTGCTTTATACAATTTGAAGCTCTTGTTATTAGGTGCATACAAGCTTAGCATCTTTATCCTTCCTTGTTAATTATAATAAAACTTGCATTATCTTGAAGTAATACTCATTAACTCTAGTAGTAATTTTTGCCTGGAGCTGTACTAGTTTGAGATTAATATAGCTGCATCAGCTTCTTTTTGGTTAGTGTTTCGATGGTGTATATATATTTTTTCAATGTTTCTGTGCCTTTATATTTTAGTTGGTTCCTTACCAGTAGCACAAATCATTAATCTGAGCTTCTTGGAAACCAAAGCAAATGGGAGAAGATTTACTGAAAAAATGCAGCAAGTCATCAGCAGCCTACGTGCTAATTGTGATGACCTAAATAAACTTGATGCGGGGTCATCAAACAGAACAAGGGAGGCTTTGAAGGCAGTTTTACCAACTCTAAGGCTTCAGTGGCTTACCCAATACTGTGTATTTTTATTGAAATTGTATCAGTTGCTCACACTGATTACCTAACCACAATAGCTAATTTGGCTTTCAATAAATAGTAGTGATTCTTATTAGTACCCCGAAGCAGTAAGGCAAGAACTGACCAGAGGTTCTCAGCAGAGTTGCTTGTTCTCTGATCTTACCACAAGCCTTTATTTACCCTCCCTTTTGCTCTTCTAATCACTTTACTCAGTGATGTTAGTTTACCCAATCTTTTGCTGATCTCAATGTGACTGGAACCCCAGGCACTAACAAAGGATGTTTCTGATGCACTGCAGTGCTTTGTTCTGAAAGAGGGGGTAGAAAAGTGCCCTATGAGTGGCAGAACCAGAACTGCAAGGGAAGCGGCTTTTCCACCTCTAAATTCTTGCCACTTATCAACTTTTATGAACTTAACAAGGGCTTGGACCTTCTTTGGGTCTCAAATTCCTTATTGCAAAACTGTAAATGATTCTTCTTTTTTTCAAGAGTATGTGGGTTAAAGGAAATGGTGAAGGTGCCCGGCACATCAAAGGACTTCAACAAAATGTTCCATAGGTCCCTTCCCCCTGCTCTGAGCAGCTCACTGGACAACAGCATTCCTCTCAGACTGCTGAAAACTGTCTCTTTCCAAAGGAGCAGGCAAGTTATGCCTTTGTTCATGCTCCACCCCAGTGCTTCTATGGGATCAAGCAAGCTTTACCTTAGAATTTCAAAGAAATAGGGACAAGCAAGACCCTGTGAGGTCTAGTTCACAAACCGAAGAATCCCAAGGTACTTTCAGTCTTGCTGTCAGAAGTCCAAGGTCATTATTGTTGAAGAAAGTTCTTTTCCCCCAAGCCCGATTTCTCTGCTAGTCCTGAGCTGCTTCTGTAGTGCAGTGAGCTAAGATGCAGGGGACAGGAATCCGGGCTTAGGCGTAAGGGCAATCTTATTTAAGGCCCCACCCCTTACTAGTAAGGACTTTGGATGAGCTATCCTTTCTGAGTCTGTTTGGGGGAATAATGCCATTGGGACTACAATGAAAATTAAAGGACACAGTGTATACACATTGTACTAACACACTTGGCACAGTGTCCAGTACACAGAATCCAAGCTTTTGGTTATGCTGCTGCATACACCTCAATCATGAACCCCACGGTAATACAGAGGACAGGGGTCGGGGGTTATAGGTTAGTGTGCAATCCAACTTACTGAGTGGAGAGGCATCACGCAGGCAAGAATCATGCTGTATTTACCTGTGTACCCCTCCTCTGCTCTACCCTGGCTCCTGGCAGGTACCTAGCCAAGTTGGGTTAACGACAAATGCTCAACGGCTAGGTCTGTGTGCCAAGGCCCTGTTATGGTACCAGTGAACATGGGACTTGGCTTCTCAGGGTAAGTCTGGGATTCGCAGACAAGCTGTTCTGCAAAATTTATGTTGATTTTAATGAAGCACTAAAGAGAGAGAGACACGCAGACAGACTGATGGACTGACTTGTGGGTGTCATTAAGAAACCCTGTTAGATATAACACCTAAAGTTCCAATTACTGAGCTTAGGGGACACTTCAAAACGATCAAGGCTTCCACCTTCTTTACTCTGTCCTTCATATCCTCACCCACAATATAGAAAGCACATTTCATTCTGAACAACATACACTTTTGCAGATAAAAAAGGTGACCCACACTTTCATTTTCTTTATTTTTCATTGATACCGTATGAATACAAAGTTTCTAGAAAGCTACAAAATATCTACCACTTTATCAAGAAGGCATCAAAATGTGTCACTTTGCAAAGACATGAAAACACCTGCAGGAACTGACACAAAAATAGCATTTTTAGAGTGATGAAATAATTGCACTTAACTGTCATGGATATTAAAGTTATCACACATATGTACCGCGAAAGCTAGAATACATTTTTTTTTTTACAAAGCACTTTATAAAAAAATTCTCTGCACACAAACCCTATAATTTTCATATAACTATCATACTAAAGATAAATTCACTTTAAAGCCAACACTTAGAACATTTTTAAACAAAAAGGTACCAGTACCTAAACACAGACATTAACAAATACAAGAATACTGTACTGCCAAGAGGTTTAACCAAATGCCTTTTGAAAGTTTCTGCAAATAGGTTAAGAAAAACATGTGAGAATTTGCACACCCCCACCCCCATCTCTCCGATCTGCCCAAGAGGAGCCCAATTACCCAGAGGCAGGTTCCAAAGCCCACTCCCAGCAGCAGTACAATATCAAAGGAACCACTGACCAGATGAACGCTTACGTCACGAGCCCATTTTATACACATGACAGGAAGACACAGACTGTGAGAATCCCCTTAAGTCATTTAGAATGTGAACAAACACACATGGCAAAAACCAATTTACATAAAATTTAAGCATATTAAAGAATTAAAGGCTATTCAGGTTTCTTTTTTAAATGTTACAAAAAAATTTTTTTGTCATTTTTCAGGCACATACTGTTTTTGTTTTTACTTTTTTTTTTTTCCCTTGTCTGCAGTCATAAGCCTACTGAAAAGGCCTATAGAAATAAATCTTTCAAGGAGGTAACAGGGAGATGTATTTTTTTTTTTAAAGAAGTGCAGTTAATATCTAATTTACAGTGAAAATAATCACAAAGAAATGACTAATGGAAAAAGAAAATCAGAGACTGGTTTCCAACTGATTTACACCTAGCTTCTGTCAGCGTCTCTTACAGACAGCGGAAGGGAAAACAGTCTCATCATGGAAGGCGGACACAAGAGTCAACCTGAGCGTGGTGGCATCTAATGGAAGCTGACCCCAAATAATGACAAACGACAGGGAACAGAAATGCCGTCCCAAATACTAAAATGATGTAGTGTGGCTTATGAGTGATTCAATGCAAATTCACAGAGTAAAAACAAGTTACGGCTTAGGAAGTAGGACAATAAATACAAATATTTCATCTTATTTAAATGGTGCATGACTTCAGTGAAACTACCCTTTGCGATGCAATACATTTTAAACACAAAACCTTCATTCGCAACGACAGAAGCAATGAGTTTGTGAGAGAGAACTACTGTCAAACAAAGCACAGTAACAGCTGAAAAGAGAAGCAGGAAAATAAGCATTGGACTAATTTCTTCCAAGTTGTGGTATAGCACTGGCAGGGAAGGAGCTGGGAATTCAAGCAGCTAACTGGAACTTGGGTGCTGAGACTATTTCCTTTTCGTTTGACTGTTTTTGTTTGTTTGCAGAAGTTTCTATAAACACTCACAACTTGGAGTGGATAGAAATCACTCCTGAAACTTCAGAGCCCGGAGAGGGTATTCTTAAAGACACCAGGTAGGGACAGACAGAACATACGTAATTAAGAGTACAAAGGCTAACTTTCAAAGATGTCTGATATTATTTTTAAGTCTACATTAGCAAAGAAAAATCTTTTTTTTTTTTTTTCCTGGCTTCTTTTTGGGCTGGTGTTTTTGCCCTCCTTGTCCTTTACACTCCTCTTCCTTGCCTCTATGAGTTTCCCCAATTTATACAAGGTTTTGACAAAAGCCAACATGGACTTTAAAGAGATGTCCCTTGGAGGGCTGGAACGAACATTCTTTGAAAACGCCGAATTGTGAATGGTGCTCTTTGGAGGTTTCTCATAGCACATTCATACACAACACTCGGAGTCCGCATGTTTGCCCTAAGAAGAACACTTCAATTGCAATGACCCTAACTCACTTTTGTTCTGCACTGTCATCTCAGTTTGAGGCTTCCAACTTTCAAAATGGTATCACTGTGTAAACCAGATTAAGTGCGCACTGTCATCTGAATGGAAAAGAAAGTCTCCGCAGAGACCGGACACGAACACATGGAGAAGGAGAAAGCTGTAATATCTGTCCACCGGCCGAGACTCTGCTGTTTGTGCGGAAGCTCCCTCACGCGGATGCAGGGCGGGGTGACAAGATGAAATGACACACCAGGTCGCTGGCACACACAAACACAACAGTTTCCGGGGTCCCTCCTGCTGCAGTGTGCCACGGGTGAGTGGTGGGGGGGCCCCACTGGTGGGCACACCAGCAGCGGGCGGGGACCACGTCGTGCTCTTGTGAACAGAGGCCTGTGGTTGGTTACTCATCCCGGTAAACCAAAGGCATTATGGTGATCTCAAAATATTTTTGGTCTCTCTACAAATTATCGTATTATGGCAGCACTTTTCTAAGCTGGAATCTCAAACCAAAGGCACTTTCATGCTAGAGTGCAGAAGATTCACAAATAGCTAAGTATTTGGTCATGAATTTAAAAGGCAACATTAAAAGTACAATTTGCTTTTCATAGTAAACTACGGAAGTTGCAACCTTCTGTTTTGGTATACACATTTCAGAGTGTGGTCAAAGAACTGACTTTGTGCTCAGTTTCAGATGTTAGACCAAGAAGTCAGTTTTCTATAGAACTGGAGAAAAAATGGGCTTAAAAAACAATAACAAAAAAAGAAAACAATTTTTGCTTGTTCTGTTTCGAATAGTGGGCCAATCCGTAAATGAACACGAGGAATTGCTGTAAGAAAAGGCTGGCGGCACGACTAAGGTATTACTAAGGCACTGCTTACTGGAACGCTTTGGCAGCTCTGAATTGAAAACTTCCTAAAAAAGTAACAGTAGTAAGAGAAATGCTTCCAGCTTACAAAAGGGCTCACAGTTCCGAGGCAGCCTTTTGCACTGCATACCCTACATGCAACATCGTGAAGATTTAAGGCTTTTTCAGAAATGACATGTGCAGGGCTTTGCCACAGAAACATCAACATAAATAAGCAATGCAGACATATCCTCCTAATGTCACAGGTGTGAACACCAACAGACAGAATTAGTTCTACCCTTCGTTAGTTCAGGTATAGTGTACCAGAGCATATACAAAATTATACAATGTGTACCTGGTTTGTAAAATTGACTGTCATCTCATATGATTTAAATAATTTACGGTTGTACAAAAACAATTGCTAAAGCCACCACAGTATTGAAACCTAAAGACGACTTGGGTTTAAAAGTCCTTTGGGGACTTTTAACACCAAGTGCCTGGAATGGGGGGCTGTTTTTTGGCTGGTGTGAGTGCAGGACTTTGCTGCCAGGATGCTTAGCAAATAGAAATTTGACTTGGAGCCTGTGGCAGGTGAACTGTCCCTGGAGTAAGTGAAAAGGCTCATCAGCTGTCCTGTGTGTGTGTGGATGCCTCAGATAGCTACTGTCAGGGACACTGCAGCGTGGGAGCAGCATCGGGGTGATGCTGTGCCTTAGCACAGGGGTCCTGAATGTCCCCTTTCTGAACAGACCCTGTCCACACATTCTTAGGGGTCATTTAAGCATAGAGCACCGAAGAACAGCCTCCACCAGGAGAGGCCAAGGATTAAGTGGAACCCTAGAAAAGGCCTAACCAGTGGGGTGACTGGGACAAGTCACCTCGCCTCTAGGTCTCAACTTTGTTGTCTACAAAATGAAGGAGAGTAGATTGTGCTCTCTTTTAGATCAAGAAAGGAAAGTTCTATGAGCGCTCTTCTGGAACTGATCCCTCCCCCTCCTCCACCCCTAAAGATGAAATGTTCCAGAAGTTTCAATACATTCTACAAATAGCACTGATTATAAGGCAGGAAGTAGAAGCAGCCCAGAGGAAATATACTGAAACGATTAAAGGTTTGATAATGACACCCATGAGCTCGTGAGAGATAATGAAAATTGCTGGGATTTTATTTTTCTTTTACCCCAGCAAACTAAGGGATGAAGATCAAATCAGAAACACTCTTCAAATAGGTGTGATTACAGGAATGATAGTGACCAGCTGTTCCAAACTTCCCCAGGGAAGAGCGAAAGAATACTTGTAGTAAGAGAGGTTGTTGTGAAACAGAAGTTCTGAAACAGTAAGAAACATGGACAAGGCTTGTAGGAGAAAAGCTTTCACAGGGTGAAGTAGAAAGGAAAACCATTTCAAAAATGGCAATTGGGGCCGGGCACGGTGGCTCACGCCTGTAATCCTAGCACTCTGGGAGGCTGAGGCGGGTGGATCGCTCGAGGTCAGGAGTTCAAGACCAGCCTCAGCAAGAGCGAGACCCCGTCTCTACTAAAAATAGAAAGAAATTATCTGGCCAACTAAAAATATATATAGAAAAAATTAGCCGGGCATGGTGGCACATGCCTGTAGTCCCAGCTACTCGGGAGGCTGAGGCAGTAGGATTGCTTAAGCCCAGGAGTCTGAGGTTGCTGTGAGCTAGGCTGACGCCACGGCACTCACTCTAGCCCGGGCAACAAAGTGAGACACTGTCTCAAAAAAAAAAAAAAAAAAAAAAAGGCAATTGGGACCTGTCTGATCTAGGGCAGTGGTTCTCAGCTGGGGGTGATTTTGCACCCCGTGGGATGTCTGGCAATGTCTAGAGACACTTCAGGTTATGAAAACTGGAGGAAATGGGGGGCGGGTACTAGTAAACTTCCTACAGTGCCCAGGACAAGCCCTGCACAACAAAGACCTGGTCCAAAATGTCAATAGTGTCAAGGTGGAGAAACCCTGGTCTTAGGTAGCTTGGACATTGTAGGATTTTAGGAAATGTTCTGAAGAACTCTTGGTTTTACTTTCAGTCTCTCACTATGATGGAAATGAATGCCAACAGACCCGAGCCCAGTTCTTCAGTGCTTCCCTTTTAGGCTGTGGACATTTGGCCTCCAAACTCTGCAGTGAGAGCATGAGATGGCCTGGAAACAAACCTGGGTCAGCGGGAGACAGAGCGCCTGAAAGAGAGTAGTGAGGACAGGACTCTAGGAAGGCTTTTTTATAGTTTAAAAAGCTTGGCCAGATGTGGTGGCTCATGCCTGTAATCCCAGAACTTTGGGAGGCTGGGGCGGGAGGATTTCTTGAAGCCAGGAGTTCGAGACCAGCCTGGGCAACCCTATCTCTACAAAAAATAGAAAAATTAGCTGAGCATGGTGGCATGCACCTGTAGTCCCAGCTACTCAGGAGGCTGAGCCAGGAGGATCACTTGAGCCCAGGAGTTTGAGGTTGCAGTGAGCTATGACACTGCACTCCAGTCAGGCTGGGCAATAGAGCAAGATCTTATGTCAAAAAGAAAAAAAAAAAACAAAAAACGTTTAAGACATAGGGAGAAGACTGCCATACAGAATGAAGGACCAAAAAGAAATTCGGATTAGGTGCTATGATGCCAATCCCACCCAAGGATCTAATTTGGGAGAGAAAAGAGGCTCAAGAGTTTGGGGTAACTGGACTGGTGGTTAAGATGGGAAAACTATCTGTCCTGAAGAAAGCTTTAGAAGAACAAGAAATAAATTTCTCAAAATCTTAGAAATGTTTTAAGAGCAAAAAGTAATTCTCAAGGTTGATCAAGTAAACCCACAAAGCTCAACTACAAAGGCATTCAGGAGGAGGATGTGGGTGGCGAAGCATCTGAGGGCCCAGCTGACCCTGTGAGGTCAGCAGACTAGGGTGTGCCCTTCTTTGTAACCAACAGAGCTGTCCTCTAGCTGGTTTTCTAGGGTTCCAGACTTTTTGTGCTTTGAAAAGTAAATCCCAAGAGCTCTCCTGGCAGCATCAAAGAGCCCCATTCCCCAGTGGGAACAGGAACCAGATAATATCTCTCCTGAAGTTTTGGGATGGCCTGGCTTTTAGCCATTTGTACCCAGTCATACAGTCCTGGTCCTAGGAGGGAATGGGGGTTCCCTTGAGGAAAGATGCAGGAAATAGGGACAAAAGAAACATCCCCAAGAGGGGTGTCCAACAGAAGTCATTATAAACGTGATGACCATGAAAGAAGCCACGATCCCGATGTAGGGTGGAGGACAGGGGCAATCCTTCCAAGGCTGGCCCGGAACCAGGAGTGCGGAGTAGTAGCACTGCCCTACTGGTTTAGGTATGGGGTGGGCATTCCAAACGGAGAAGGTTTTGCACACTCTCCTCCAGTCTTCCCAGTGACCGGTGATGCACGTGGGAGAGGTTAGGCTTAGTCCAGTGCTTTTCTGTTTGCCACAAGCTAGTCACACCTTCATGCTCATAACCACAAGATACTGACCAGGGTACAAGCCGGGTCAAAGCAGGTGGTGGGAGACAGAAGCAGGTGTATAAGTTACTTGGATGTGGTCAAACTAAGGTTTTATATTCTGGTCTACAAAACTTACTTCATGTTCTATTGTTAGCATACTCCTATGACTTATAAAAACATCATTTTCCTCTGGGAAGTTGGAGGGGCACCCCCTGTTCCCTCCCAGAGGAAACACTTACAGAGATAACCCAAGACATGTGGCCACAACAAACCAACTCTGCCTGGGCAGTGCTTTGGAATATTTGGATTGCAAAGTTGAATCTCTCCTAGAAAGAGAAGCTTTCAAATGAGCCTGTTTGAAAAGGTCAGAGATAGACAACTGGGACTGTTAAAACTAAGTCAAATAAGTACTGTGACTTACTGAGAGATGTTAAGGAAATGGATGTCTTTAGAGAAGATATATCTAAGTCTATAGACACAGATTGAGATATACATACATGTCAGCACCTAAGCAAATTGAGTGACACTAAATAGATGTTCGATAAATGTGTTGAATAACTATATATGTATATGTGTATGTACATATACACATATAGTTATACCAGGTTAATATGCATATCAGGTCACCAGAAATAAAGAAGTTATTCACAGGCTGGTGAGGATGCTTGCAATTTTCTAAGGAGCAGAGATGCTGAAACTGATGAGCCTTTCACTTGCCTGGTCAATGAAAATTTTCTCCCAGCCACAGGATTCTGTATACTTTGCATCTCACAGTGCAGTATTCATGCCAATTTTAAAATTTCAATATTAAATTTCAGTGGTTCAAATATTTATTCATCTTAATAAAAAATTTGGCTGTCCATAATAAAATATAACTGCACACACAAGACTATAAACATTGTAAGTTTCGATTTTTCAGTATTTATCTACTTATTGCAAAAAGAGCCATTTTTTTCATTAAATAATCATCACATTAGTACAATACAATTTTATATTTTTAAATATACTATATATGTTAAGGATAAGGGGTGAAGTTTTCTTCCTTTGTAATACCTGTTCAAGAGTTTAATGGATTAGGAGATTAGTTTTAACCTTGAGGAAAAAAGTACAAATTTGTCTCATTAGGATATTTCTACCAAGCATTTCTTAAGGCTATAGTTTAACATTTGGTTTCAAAAAGAAAGAAAGGTTTCATTTAAAAAATAATTTAGTGAATTACATTCTTTCATAACTTCCACCCTAATTAGTTACAAAGATAAGTCTAAAGATTCTTACTTTTGTGTACTAATTTACATTTATATTTAAAGATTAATTTTACTTGTATCTTAAAACAAGAATTTTATGTTGGAAAAAAGAGAACTAAATACATTTGTATAAAGGCTGTAAATGTCCCATGGCAAATGCTCTGTCTCAATATTTTCTACCACAATTAGAAACAGGGCTCTGCAGAGAGAGACTTATGTTGTTAAGGTTCACCTTTCCCGAGGAATTGTGGGCTGCAGATCTGAAGAACACACAGAAACAACTCAATTTCTCTTTTTACAACTGTACCAGAACTTCACAGCTACAATGATAGTATGAACACATGAAAAAATGACTTCACTCAAACAGGATTTAGAAAAGTTGGGGTGACCTCGGGGGCCAGGGCACCACCCTGTGTGGTGAGGTTTACAGTCAGTCGTTCGATAATGGAGAGAGAGTGTGTGTGTGCACATATGTGTGTGTATATACAGATATCTATATATATAAATAACCATGTTCAGTCCTTTACAAGCCTGTAAATATGATGTTGTGCTCCATGTTCACTATTTGAAACTTCAAATACACAGGCCATGCAGAGGAGAGTTTCTTGTGTATCCCTGTTTGTTACCACCTGTTAAGATAAAAAAAAGGTACATATATTTAACACCATTCAGTTGAAAACATACTCCATCTGTGCATGATGACTATAATTTAATTGGAGAGGGACAGTCTTAAGTCCACTAGAGATCTCCTCAGCCTTACTCTGTGTCCTCTCAAACTTCTGGCCTCCAGTGATCCTCCCACCTTGGCCTCCCAAAGTGCTGGGATTACAGGTGTGAGCCACTGCACCTGGCTGGTCTATGTCCTCTAACACAAATTCAGAACACTACAGGTACAACTTGAATCCCTTCCAAGCTTGGTTACTATATGTAAGACAGACCTTATAGACAGAATCTCACCCATAATCTGAGCCCAAAAAGAGACCACAAAAATAAGTACAGTTTGTGGTTTTGGTCTTCTTGGGGTTTTATTTGGATTTCTTTAAAACAAAGAGAATTTTCCATAACTCTGTCCTACAAGACAATCATTTATCCTAGGAAATTATCTTCTATCTTTATCTACTTTTTCCTATCCTAAACTTTTGCTAAATTTTGTTTCACAACAGCCCACGACGGACATCGGCTCCACGAGTGCCCTGCTCCCCAGCAGTGCCTGCACTCAGCACAGTGTCGGCCAAGGAAAGGATCAGTGGCACGGGTAAAACCACGCCAAGTGACAATACTCATTGATACAGGCTTTACCTTTCAAAATGTCTTCTGAAATACTCATTGGCTCCCTTCTTGAGTGGCACCTCTCAAACTCCTCCTCCTCCCTTCCTCATGCCCACGTGTCCCTCCGCCTTCTCAGCTTTCCTGCAGGTCCGGAGCTTTCTGGAGCTTTCTGGCCCCAATCACCACAGCCCCCTCCAGCCAGACCCGCCACCTTCCCCCCTCCTCACGCGGGTCTCCATTTCCCAAGCCACTCTCAGAGGGAACTTTCTAAAAGCAAATCTAATCAAATTACTCAAAACGCTTCAATGACTCTGTTGTTTCTGTGCCTGATCAAGCGAGAGCAGCGTCTGAAAACATTTTGACTTTGAGAGCCTCGTTCCGTAGCCTGAAGAATAGCGTCTCACAGGACTTCTGATTCCCCTCACGGCCCACCGTGTGGCCGGTCTGCAAGCACAGACCGACGCGCGTGAGTCTTTCAACACCCACCTCATCCAGTGGAATCTGAGCTCCTGAGGAACTGGGCCCATGTTTCCCAGCACCTAGTTTAGGGCATGGCACTCAACAGCCATTTAACAAATATTTGCTGAGGCCGGGCGCAGTGGCTCATGCCTGTAATCCCAGCACTCTGGGAGGCCTAGGAGGGCAGATCGTTTGAGCTCAGGAGTTCGAGACCAGCCTGAGCAAGAGCGAGACCCCGTCTCTACTAAAAATAGAAATAAATTATATGGACAGCTAAAAATATATATAGAAAAATTAGCCGGGCACGGTGGCACATGCCTGTTGTCCCAGCTACTCGGGAGGCTGAGGCAGGAGGATCGCTTGAGTCTGGGAGTTTGAGGTTGCTGTGAGCTAGGCTGATGCCACGGCATTCTAGCCAGGGTGACAGAGTGAGACTCTGTCTCAAATAAATAATAAATATTTGCTGAATGAATGAAATTCACATTACTACAGCCAACACATATCGAGTGTTTATGACATCTACTCGGCAGGAAAGGCTTTACAGATGGTCTTGTAGCTCTGAGTGGGTGCTTTTATTACTCCCCTTTGACAGGAAGGAGCTGAGGGGTCAGTTTGTTCACAGCTGCCTATTCAGCTGGCAGGTGTCTCTCAACTGCTTCTTCCTCAGGAAGCCTTTTTCAGGCTTCCCCCTGGACGAGGTCAAATCCTCCTGCTCTATGCTCTCTTGGTACCACGTCCCTCCACCAGACAGCTGGAGTTCTCGTTTACATTCATTTTGTGATGATGCGATGAAAGCCTGCCTCCCTTGTCAGACCCCAGGAGGGTGGCCACCTGTCTCGTTCACCACGGCACCCAGCAGCTGGTACCTCAGCATGCAACCAGGACATGCCCCTTTTCTTGGCTGTCTGCTCACCCATCGAGGCCACAGCCCTGAGACTCCCCCCTTGCACTGTACTTCACTGTACCTGATTCCAAAGTACCGCTATAGCCTTCATTATCTTATAAGGGTTTATTTACTTGTCTCTTCTGCCCTGAAGGGCCGTGAGCTACTGTGTGTCAGGCATTGTGTTTTATTTACATTGCTTCCCAGCAGTGACTCTCCCTAGTTCAGCTGAATGAATTAAAACATTCTCAATGATAACCTTGAGGTAGAGGGTGAAGGCCTGAGCATCTTGTTTATAAAGGAGGTGAAACTGTGGTCTAAAGACTTTAAATGACCTGCCCAAGGGCTTAAAGTAGAGTTGAGTCTTAAACCTAAGACTTCTGGTTTCGTGACTGCAACATATACTACCAAGTGTCTTTTCTACCAACTCAAATCTTAATTTATGTCCATTAACGGCTCTGTGACCTTGGGTAGACCTAACATTCCTTATCCATAAAATGGGAATAAAAATGATCTCACAGTTTTGCTGTGAGAATTTCATAAAAGAACATTTATAAAGATTCTAGTACAGTGCCTAGAACTTCTGCAATCTATTCTACCTTCTCACAAACTTCCTATAAAGAATATACAGTAGGCCCTCCAATACCCACAGGTTGTACATCTGCGAATTCAACCAACTGTGCTCTGAAAATATTTAGGGAACACAAACCAATAAAAAATAATACAATAAAAAATACAAGTTTTATAAACAATACAGTATAACAACTATTTACATAGCATTTGCATTGTATTAGGTATTCTGTAAGTAATCTAGAGATGATTGAAAGTATACGGGAGGATGTGTGTATGTTATATACAAATGCTATGCCATTTTAAATAAGGGACTTGAACATCTGACTTGAGTGCATTTTGGTGTTCTCAGGGGGTCCTAGGACCAATCCCCAAGGATACTGAAGGACAACTGTAACTGGCTTAGGTTTCATGATTGAGATTCAAAAAGAGAAAAGGAAAAAAAAGTTTCTATTAGCTTGTATGTCTAAACATAACCTCAAAGGACAATAGAGATACTTGGCACAGGGTTAATTGCTGCCTTCCCAGTTCTGTCGCCATCACCAGGGCATGACAACTACAGGTTCAGCTCAATTCCTAAGTCATTCTGATGAAATCAGATAACCTAGTTTACCAGCCAGTGCAGTCTGGAATTGGTCTTGATGACACAGGCTTTGCATCTGATGTACCCAGTAAAACACCTCCAGTGCCGTCCAACATGTGGCCATGTCCCTACACTCCCACTCCTGTGGAAGAGCAGAAAAGTACAACTTCCCCTGTTCATCAGTTAGATGATTTTATTTTCATAATTCAGGAGTACTGGCTTAATTTCAGGTTTTCTAAAGCTAAAATATTATTTCTAGCAATTAATTCTTCAAGAAATTTATTTAGTTGTTTAATGATACATTTTGAAATTAATCTAATCTGAAGCATTCTTGGGATGGCTGTATTGGCTGAAGTCACATGTTCCAAGGGAATGTTGCTGATATATAGTGATGTTTTGCTTAACGACAAGGATACTCTCTGAGAATTGTGTTGTTAGGTGACTTTGTTGTTGTACAAACATCATAGAGTATACTTATTCAGACCTAGATGGTCTAGCCTACTACACACTTAGGCTACATGGTGTAGCCTATTATTGTCCTGGGCTACAAACCCATATAGCATATGCTACTGTACTGAATACTGTAGGCAACTGCAACACGAGGATACATCTGTGTGTATCTAAACATAGAAAAGGTACAGTAAAAGTATGGTATAAAAGAAAAAAATGGTACTTGCCGGACTGGAAGATGCTCTGAGTGAGTCAGTGAGTGAGTGGTGAATGAATGCCAAGGCCTAGGACTTACTGTACAGTACTGTAGACTTTATAAATACTGTACACTTAAATTATACTAAATTTATTTTTAAACAAAGTAATCGTGCTACATTATGGTGACTACAACATCACCAGGTGATAGGAAATTTTCAGCTCCATTATAATCTTATGAGACCACCATCATGTATGTGGTCTATCCTTGACATCGTTATGTGGTGCATGACTGTCGTTCCACAGGCTTTGGGGGTAATGGGTGCTTTAACACTTTTCCAAGCCATATTTATAACAGCTGTGCCCTGTGACGTAGAGGTGTAGGGACTAGGACATCTTCCTTAGCATGCAGAAACAGATTCGGAAATCGTTTTTAAGAGAACCTCCCAGAGAGGTAGGGTGGCCATCCACTCAGAGTTTTGATTAATTCCTGAGGCAACTTAAAGACCACCAGAGGATGCCACACTCACCTTCTGCTCATCTGAGTGCTAAGGCGATGCATCTGTTCTTAAATTGCAACAGAAAGCACCCAGATGACAGGAACCTGCTGCCTGCCAGTGCTGTAAACCTTGCACTGCTCAATTTTCACCAAAGGACCATTAGAAAAAATAGTACTAATGAATAGTTATTAAAGAACATTCATTCCAAACTTTCCCCCAGATTGCTAAATTTTAGAGAGACAAGGGCACATCTGAGAACCCACTGAGATTCTCTCCCTGGAATAAACAAAAATTATACGCAAAATGATCTGTTTGTGTCTGTGAACTCAGACTCCCTGCCCCTCACCTGCCAATCCCCTACAGCGGGTCTCCACCTGACTATAGGAGAACTACCTGGGGAGCTTTAAAAATAAACAAAAAACACGATGCTGGGCCCCACCCCAGGAGTTCTGATTTTATCCATATGTGGGAGGGGCTAGGACTCACTGCTTAAAAGCTTCTTGGATGAATATAATATGCTGAGGGTTTTTACCTTTTTTTTTTTTTACAGTGATATATAAGACCTGGCTCCTACTGGCTCATGAAAGTTGCCGTTAAATGTTAAGAAATTTCATGAGTTGAACCACCATGGGTAGCTTGATATTGCCCATGGAGGGCATATTTACACCGTGGAAATAGTCAAAAGGTTTTAGGGAATTGGGAAAGAGGCTTTTTTTTTAAAACCAGCACACCACTGACTGAGAACCACTGTCCCAATGGAACCAAAAAAAAAAAAACACGAGGTAAAGAATTCCTGCTCTAAGTATTCTAGTTCTTCATCCTACTGCAAAGATTAATAAAGTAGACTTTCAGAGGGCTGGGTATTTGGTCACAATATAGCCTTGCTGCCCCTTTTAGCAAGATTGTTTCTACCAAGATTTTTTTTTTTCAGTTTAATCAAAGAATGTTATTTTTTAAAAATGAGGCTTACAAAACCCATGACTGCATATTTTATATTTTGAGGATGACACTGTTCCTAATAACCTTCCCAAGTTCCCAAATGAAGCTCCCAGGAGAAATTTATTTTGAAGTTAAATATCAGAGAAACACACACACAGCATTGTCCAGGGGCACTGGTGCATTTTCCCACTGCAGACCTTGAATGCTATTGTTTCTGTTTTTCTTTAGCTGCCCATTAAGTTTTAACCAGATTTTTCAGCCTGTGAGGAACATTTCCTTCCCTAAGTTCTGGTCACTGCATTCTCTTCTAATTTATAGTTCTCCCGGTATTAAGAGCTTATATTTTCCTATCTTAATGCATGTCACTTCTTATAAGGCCTTGCAAATTCTTCATGAAATAAGTCAAGGTATGTTTGAAGTATGAATCTACTGACTCAAGCTTTTGCCTCATTTATGATTTGTACGCCATGTTGCTGCTGAGACTCAAACCTGGCTAACATTGGAATTATCCGGGGAACTTAAAAAAACACATGTACCTAGGTCCTATGCACAGAGACTCTCATTTAATGGATCTAGGATGCAATCTGGGTGTCAGGATTTTTTAGAAAGTTCTGCAGGTCTTTCTACTCTGCAGCCAGAGCTGAGATCGTCTGTGCTTTGAGGATGCTGTAAAGTCAATGCTGACTGCCCACCGGGACTGACTGACCACCAACAGCCTGGTCTGTTTCCTCAGCCCAGGCGCTGGCTCCTCCCAGGCCCACTAGGAAAGAGATGAAACAATTACCAATAAAATTGTAAAGTTTTCCAAAACACTGTTCATCATATATTTCTCTGGTAAGTGTTTGAGCTTGTGGATGAAGTTGATCATATATTCACACATCGGGGAGCGGTTTATTCGGTATACAAATCGTCCATTCTCAAACCTTGCATACTCCGTCTGTGAGGAAAAAAAGGATTTGAGCATTTTTACACTTTTGACTTCAAAGTACATATGACTGATATTAGTGCCTATGAAAGCATTTTCCTTTTTCAACATGAATCATCTGCTATATGCTATACTGTGTATATAGTTTACTTAGTTAAAAAAAATCCTATTCTCCAAACTTACATGGAATCCATTATTTTTCTGGAAATAAAAATAGTTAGAAAGATGATAGCTTTAAAGAAGAGTTTGATAGATCCTTTTAGCAAAGGTCAGAAAAAAATATAACAGCCTTAGCAATTCTTTACCTGGAGGAGATCTGTGAGAGCAGGCCCCAGCAATTTACAATTTGTCAAAGAGCCCAAAGAAAATTCCTCTTTACTGTGATAAAGCCACACAGGCTAAAAACCAATACAGCTAATTTCTCTACTTTAGAAAAAAATTGGCTATTTCACACTGATCATTAGCCCCTGAATGAGGGAGGGAGGGAGGGAGGGAAGGAAGGGGGGGGGGGACAGAGGCGGGGGAGAAAGGGAGGGAGGGAAGAAATACTATTAATACTATATATGCAGTTTGAAGATCCCACTGAAATACTCAGAAATAAGAAACACACTCCTAGGTAACGTTAGATCAAAAAGAATTAGGAAGGAAATTACAAACTATCTAAAAGCACAATGAAAAAAGAATACATCAAAACTTAGGGGATACAATGAAACTATACTTGAAGAAAACTTAATGAAGCTGCCTCATGGTTTTATCATTAAAGATGAAAAATTACAGAATTAAATACACATCTTTAAAAATTAAAAAGAAACCACAAAATAAGCCAAAACCACCGAGAAACCAAAGGAAACCAGGAATAGGATATTAATAAAGATAAAAGCTCAAATCAATGAAATAGAAATTTAAAATGCAGACAGAAGTTTAAAACTAGTTCTTTAGAAAGACAAAATAAAATAAACCTCTCACACTTAAAAGAAGAAGGAAAAGAGGCTAAGCCACAATTATAGGAGATTAGAAGATATATTAGAGATTACTTTATATAACTCTAAGGCAAAAAAAAAAAAAAACAGGCAAAGAAAACCTAGTGGATAGGGACGCTTTCCCAGAAAAATACAAATTGTTAATCCTGAACCAAAAAGAAGTGGAAAATGTCAATAGGTCAATTACTGTAGAAATGACCAGAACTAAAAAGTTGTTTAGAGATCTACCATCAGAGAAGGTAGAGATGACAAAGGCTCCACAATTTCAGTTAGACAGGAGGAATAAGTTCAAGAGCTCTACTATACAACATAGTGACTAGAGTTAATAACAAGGTATTGTAGTCTTGAAAATTGCTAAGAGAACACGGAGGTAGTGAATAGAATGGTGGCTACTAGAGGTCGGTAAGGGTGGTGGGAAGGGGTAATGAAGAGGTGTTGACTAATGGGTAAAACTTAAATAGAAGGAAAATGTTCTAGTGTTCAATAATGCAATAGGGCAACTATAGTTAATAATTTATTATATTTCAAAATAGCTAGAAATTTTCAAATGTTCCCAACATAAAGCAATGATAAATGTTTCAGGTGAATCATGTCCCAGTTACCCTGATTTGATCATTATACGTTATATGCTTGTATCAAAATATACCATGTATTCCATGAATATGTACAATTATTATGTATCAATAAAAAATTTAAAAAAAAAGAAAATTGTTAAGACTTAAGTGTTCTCACTACAAGGAAGTATGTGAGGTAATGCATATGTTAATTAGCTCAATTTGGCCCTTCCAGAATGTACATATTTCAAAGCATTTTATATTGTGTACAATACATAAAATTTTTATTTGCCCATTAAAAACAAATAAATAATAGACGCTGAAAAAAGGTATAAAAACCAGATAGTTTAGAGATAAGTTTTATGTAACTTTTAAAGAATGGTTACTTCCAGTGTTATTTAAACTATGCTAGGCCACAGAAAAAGTCAATATCCCAATTCTTTTCATGAAATGAATGCACATTCAATACTGAAATTTGACAAAGATTATAAAAATGTATAGATTAGCATCAATTATGAAACGTGCAAATTCTAAGTAAAATATTAGCAAATAGAACCCAGCAATGTATTGGACGTAGGACTTCTCCAGGAAGGCTGTGGTGGTTCATACACAGAAAATGTATGAACTTAGCTTGTTACGTCAACAAATTGGAGAAAAATCATGTAGCAAGAGTTGTTGAAAGGGCATGTGATAAAATACTGTGGCTATTACTATTAAAAATCCCAAAATAGGAATAGAAAGCGCTTAAATTAGTAATAAAAACCATTTATAAAAATCAACAATATAATCCTAAATGGCAAAACTCCAAAACTATTTCTCCTACCATCAGTAACTACACAGGATAGCTACCACTGCTATTTCTTTATACAACTGTGTTGAACATTTTAGCGAATGGAAAGAGAGTGAGGAGAAAAACTGGCATAAATAGTAGAAAAGAAGAAGAGATAAAATAAAATAAGGCTTTCTTTTTTTTTCTTTTTTTTTTTGCTGCCACTAAGATTACATACTTACAAGACCCAAGAATCTAGGGGAAAAATTTGCTAAGATGGCCATATTGAAGACAGATATGCAAAATCCAAGAGCTTTTTTCTATTCTAGTATTTAGGTACTAGAAATGGGAAATGACAAATTATATAATACTTACAAATATATTTAACAAGAAATGGACAAATCTATATGATGAAAACTATAAAATCTCATTAAAATAACAAATTGAAATGGAAATGCAAATAGGTTCTTGCTTGGAAAGATTTAATATCAATAACACATCAATTTTTTCCAAAAAATAACATATAAATCTAGTGTAATTACAATTAGATTGCTCAAACAAGGTGTGTGCTTTTTCTTTACATTTTTAAATGACTGAATTATTTGGAAGATAAATGCTGGTTAGTAGCTAAGAAAATATATGAAAAAGAATAACAGTGAGATCGACTTATCCCACCAGATATCAGAACACACTATAAACACATTGTAATCAAATCAACGTGGTATTGGGCTATGTAGAGAAAATTGAGAGTGGAACAGAATAGAGAGACTTCAGAAATAGCTCCCAGAATATATGGTAACTTAAAGAGGACAAATCTGTTCAAGTGGAAAAAGATGAATCATTTAGTAAATGGCTTTGACACAAATGCCCACCTGTTTGGAAGAAAATATGAACAGGCTCTCATTTCACACCAAACGCAGACATACATTCTACAGGGATGAAAGGCTTAAATGTAAACATCACCTGCCACACACACCAGCCTCTCCATTAAAATTCCTGGGATTTTTATGGGTCAAAAGCAACCTCTCCCTGCTCCCTGAACTCGCAGAGAGCTTTGAGTGTATCATCTGAGGACATGAAGAATGATTTGAAATCTGGGAAACTGGGTAACCTGTTTGGTTCATCTTTTCTCACAGGTGCCTGTTCAGGCAGGGAATTCCATCTACAGGAAACATCCCTGACATCACTGCCTAACACGCACCTTCCACGCTCCCGCCACCCACAGGTAACTTTGTTGCCTCCTGCTCAGAGGGAGATGGCGGTCCATCTGCTTCCAGGTCTCCCAGCCCTGGAACCCTCTCCTAGGGCCTCCCAGACACTGTGTTGAGCCACCTCGCCTCCTCCCTAGTCTGTTTGTGTCTCCCTCCTACTCACCCCAGGGCTGGCTGCTGCTCCCCAAATTTAATCCATATTCCTGTGCTCTTGCCATTCCTCTGTAGCTAGTTCTCCTTCCCGAAGCTTTAATTACCCTTAATGCTTAGGGTTCCCAATTTCCAGTCTTTACCTACCGCCCAAATTCTAGACTTGCATCTATAATCATCCCCTGGTGATTTCCTCTAGAACACCTTATTTCCTCATCTCTGCTAGTGGCAGTACTGTCCTTCCAAGCATAAAATATGAATGTGACCCATGGCTCTCCCTCCACTTTAATCTTTAATATCCAATTGGTTTCTAAGTTCCACTCGAAATGTCCTGGATTCCCAGGGCCACCATTTTAGTAAGGCTCCCGACTGCTGAGCTCAAACTGACCATCTAAGTGAACTCCCCCATATCCTCCTCTGCCAGTACAACCCTCCTTAGCAATCCCCTCACAGAGCCCATGCTTTGTGCTCAGAAAGTGAAGACAGCCTGCAGCACATCAAATCCTCATTGCTTAGCCCAAGGTCTGTTCCCTCTCTCCCCCAGTGCATCCTCTCTCTCACCCCTCAATGCAAAGTCTTTGTGCAGTCAGACTGGGCTTCTGGACCTGAGAGGTCCAGGACTGCTGTGAAGAAAAACTCCTCACTGAACACATCCCGACAGGGTGATGAGTGAAAGACACTGGAAATTACAAGCTTAAAGGGAATGCCAGCTGCAAACATTCACACAAAGCAGCTCACCCTGCTCAAACAAACATACGTTTTTTAAAAGGGAGGGAGGCATAAAATATAAAAGGCATAAATAGATATTCGATCCTAATATATGAAATACATTTATAATAATTATAATGAAGGGAGTAGAAATTGCAAAAGCAACAATATCAAACCCAAGGTGTTAGGGTTTTAGGAGGCAGGTGCCCATCAGTTGAATACCACCTTGACTGTTATCTGTGATGCCTGGGAGTGCCCTTGGATCTGGGGTGGGGTGGGCAGGGCACTATTCTGACAGGGGCCAGGGCACCCCACGAGGTCTCACACAGAGGTGCACAGCACTGGCTGGGCAGGGCAGGGCCGACTTTAGACTCAGAGAAAGCTGGCCCGGGACTTCCTACTTGCTGTTTTCCATGTCCTTCCAAATCATTTTGCCTTTTTTCGAAGTAATACGAAAAAGAAGTGGGAGGCAGGGTGAGGAGGAAGGAGGAGACATCCAAAAAGTACAACTCTCTGTCCCAATGAAGGTTTAAAGGAAGACAATGGTCTGCCCTGGAACGAAGATTCTGGTATACAGAAGCCAACTTACCTCTACTTTTTCTACTACTTGCTTCCCAAAAGAGCAAACTTTGGTGGAACAGGTGACTGTCATATTTTCAGAACTCTCATACTGACTGGTTACACCATAAAAAGCCCCGGCATCATCTTGAATATTGCAGTTTAAATCAGCCTGTTGGAAAGGAAACGGAGGTGGGAGTTATTCTCTCATCCCAGGGCACCAAGCAGTAACTGTCAGGGTAAGACCTCTATGTGGGGGAGGGGGAGAGGGTTGGCTTGGGCAGGTGGCTCGGTGAACAAGTTCAATGCCCATCAGCCATTTTTTGAAGAGGGTGCTAATTTAGGCAATCTTCCCTTGAACTGACATGCTGCATGTACTGATTTCCTTTTACTTTCTTGCATTCAGTATCAGAATAATTCTGTGCCCTTGCAATAAAAGGTCCACAAGGTCTATGAAGTATGTGCAGAAAACAGGATATGAATTAGATTCATATTCACTAACCTTTAGAGATATTTAAAATAACAGAGACTTTGCAGCTGACTAGCCATTTGTTATATAAGTAAAAGCAGAAACTTTACTGTTCCTGTTACAAAATTACAGCATCTGGAGGGGAAACAGTTCCTATTAAAGACCGGCTCACAATGATGCTAAATAATTAACACAAATTGCCACTCATTTAACACGTTTATTAAGTACCTACAATGGGAGGCTCATGCTAGATATTATACAGGACTTGGTTACAACCTAATATGGGAGATAGAGACATAAAATAATTATCATTAAGATAGGAAATAAGTACCACATCAAAGGTACTCAGTTCCAACAATGGAAGGCATTACTTTCAACCAGGGGTCCTAATTAGGGATAGTTAAGATTGGCAAATGAGAGAAGGCTGGGCTGGGGTAACAGTGCAGGCTGGGAGAAGTGAGTTTGGAAGTGTAACTTGAGCCCAGGTCCAGGAGGACTAAAGAAGGGGTGTGGATTGCATCCTCTAAGAAATGGGGACTCCTGGAAAGTTTTGGTACCAGGAAGTGATGCGATTAGCGCTGTGCTTCAGAGAGAAATGTCTCGGCAGGATACACCGTCCATTGCAGAAGGTGGCTGCTGCAGTGTGTGGGTCACTGCTATGGTCTGAACATGGCCCCCAAAGTTCACGTGTTGGAAACTGAATCTGCAATGCAACAGTGTTGGAAGGTGGGGGCTTTGGGAAGGTGTTCCGGTGTCGAGGGCTCTGCCCTCAAGAATGGGCTCATACAGCTATAAAAAGGGTTTTCGGGAGTCAGCTGGCTTTCCCTCCCCCGGCCCCTTCTGCCTTCTATCATGAGAGCACACCCAGCAAGGCCTCACCACATGCTGGTGCCTGGATCTTTGACTTCCCAGCCTCTAGCAATGTGAGAAATAGATTCTGTTCTTTATTAATTACCTAGTCTGTGGTATTCTGTTATAGCAACACAAAACGGACTAAGATACTCACTGATTAACGGTTCCCCCTTCCCTCAAGTAGCTACAGATCCCCTACTATAGACCAGGTGATGTGCTTAGAGGTGGGAATGAAAATGTGAGCAAAAGCTGAGCCAGTCCCTGCTCTTGTGGGGCTTAAGATTTAGTAATGAAGACATCACAGCAGAGATAAGCCCCACCATGGAAGGTACAGGGGGAGATGAGAACAAGCCACAGTGCGGAGTGGTCCCCCAGGGTCTGCGATGCTTCTGATGATGATGCAGCTGGGATACAAAGAAAGAAGACATGGAGTATTCCTTAAGAGAGAATAAGGGTGTTCAAAGGGCACACTAAAGAAAGAAACAGTAAGGGAGAGAGGATGGCAAGAGAGCTGGGGAGGTGGGAGGGTTTGGTCTCATATCCTAAGGCTGAAGGACACAGGAGTGACAAGCAGACAGGACTGGCACAGTAACAGGGCACGATCAGACCTGCATTCCAAAAAGGCACCTCTGACCACAGCTCAGAGAAGACTCTGGAAAGGAGCAGAGTGAGTGCAGATGGATATCAGGAGGCAACACGGCATCCAAACAAGAGATGACAGTATGTGGGCAGGTGTGGTGGCTGCTCAGACAGAGGTGGGTGTCAAGGACTTTGTATGTTGTGAGATTTGGCACATTTTGACTAATTTTAATCCCTCGACAGGTACTAACCCCACCATGAAGACCTGAGTTATCTTATATATTTTTCAGTAAGGACCTGCATTTGAATTTCCTTCTTGAATTGAGTATCAGGAAAATATCCATCTCCTTAGCCAAAACTTCCTATTTTCTGCCCTCAACTAAAGAAAACCCATATTCTCTATATTCCCCCTTTCACCTTACGTGCCAAGAAATCCCAAGCTAAATTCAGTGCTCAGCTCCAGTAATTGACTTGTCCCAGGTGCTTCTAATAGCGACTAACAGCCAGGGTCCAGCTCCTTTTACTGGTTTCCAATCTGCTTCAACTTGTATTTGTCCGGTTTTATATTATTCATAAATCTAGTAAGCTTTCTCACATTTTGCTGTTTGGATTTTATGGGGTACAAATCATAAATAAATAAAAATACCCAGGTGTGCATTTTTCCCACATTCAAGGGTTTAACATTTGGCTCTACAAAAGAGCAGCTTAGCAGGAAATGATGCATGTCTTTCCCTAGCTGAGATCTGCATCTGAGCTACCCAGGGCTGAAGAGGCCCCTGGGTCTAACTGAGCTGCAGCCTCCAGGGGAGAAAGGCTACCAATCCCTCCTCGCACACGGGAGCTCTCAACACTGAATTACCATCACGCTTTCCATAGGGCAGTTGTTACCTTCAAGAACTGCCGCTGTCTTGTTTTGCTTCCACCTCGAAACACATGGCTTTGAAAAGTGGCTCAGGTGTTTCACGGTGGTGGGATTAATGCTCTTACTGTTATGATGTAGCTTGTGCCAAAAAGTTTCAGTATTTTTGTAAAAAGTAAAGGGGAAAAAAAATCAAACTGTAAAACTGTAAAAAGGGCATGAACCCACGAACTTGCCAACCTCCCCAGAGGTGGCATCATTTTTAAACCACTCCCCCTCCTTTATTTGACAAAATTATTTTCAGGAATAATCACAGGGAACCAGTGTTACCCATTTCTCAAACATCCTTTTAGGATATTTAGCATTTAGATATTTAACCATACACATTTCCTCCTTTTTTGTACAAAGAGTAGCATACTACATTCACTATTCTAAACCTTACTTTTAAAAAATATATACATGTATACATCTTAGAACTCACAGGACCGATATAGAATATTAGCATAATAAAGAACAACCATTTAAAATAATGAACAGACACACTTTCTAGTGGCCGCATACTATTCTATTGCACAGATGTGCCATAACTTAATACATGCTCTACTGGTGAATATTTAGGATGCTTCCAATAAATTACAATAAGAAGTTTATGTTGAGCAGAAAAGGTATAGTAGAAATTTTTAACTTTAAAAAATTTCCAGCTTTGAAAGAGTAGTCACGTGCTATGATTAAACTGTGAGCTAATATTGTAACTCAAACTAGTTATTTGTATTACTAGTTAGTTGTTATTACTAATAACTAGTTATTAGTATGTAATCAAGTTGTTTTAAAAGACTGGTGAATAATCAAAAGCAGTCTGAAAAGTCAAGCACGGTGGTGCATGCCTGTAGTCCCCGCTACTTGGGAGGCTTGGACTGGAGGATAGCTTGAGCCCAGGAGTTCGAGAGTAGCCTGGGCAACATAGCAAGACCCCATCTCTAAAAGAAAAAAGCAGTCTGGTGTTTTTGGTGTACAAAGTGGAGTGTGGGATGGAATACAGGGAAATTAGTAGTTGGGGGGGAGGCTGCCAGTGGCAGAGTCAATAGAGTTAGGTTGTTTTAAAAAAACTGTCAATCTCAACTAACTTAAATTTCACAAAATAATGTCAATATATACAATTTTAAAACACTAACCAAGCTAAGTGTGGTATTCACCATGATTTGATGTGAGCAAAATTGCTGAAAATGTTCACAGCTGTCCTGTTTCCATCTACATGAGGTTCTACGTTTACGCCACACTAGTGGAAGCAGGGGCACACCTAGCAGACTTGACGACTAGAGCGGATCATTTTTAAGACTCCCTTCCTTTAGTTGACAAAATTATTTCCAGGAATAATTAGCATTCTATTTCAGCTGTTTAAAATTTTACACATAAAAACTCCAAAAGCAGAAATGGAGAATGACAGAATTGAAGTAACTTAAGTTCTGTTTCCTCTTTTTCACAATCATTATGCTACTGTTGCTTATTTACAAACCTGTTTAGCCACTGGAAGAAGTAGTACATTCAACCAGCACCTGAACCAAGTTCAAACAATTCCAAACTATATTAAGAACTTATCCTGGAAATGAATACTAGGCTGAGTCCACATGTGTTATTGAAGAAGTAATGGATAATTAATATATGTGCTAATTAGAAGCATATATATGTTATAAACATGTATATATGAAATAAAAATTCAACACTAACTCTGCCAATTATTTAGGACTTAGGCCAAAAGATTTTTTTTATTTTCTCAATGATCTTTTGTTTAGAACTGTGACCATGTGGTGATAATAAAAAGGAAACTGATTTTTATGGCTTTGCCATTGTTTCTAAATTCTGAACTCCCTATTGCCTGCACCTAGGGCAGACCAGGCTCATCACCTCACCTTAGCTTTACCTCTGCCTCTTAGAACTCCCCAATTTTAATATAGTTTTAATTTGGAACAGATGATCTGTAGTTATAATATGAAGTATCAAAAAGGAAGTTATTAAAGACTACCCAACCTACTCTTAGGAAGCATCTCAACAAATAAGTTTTAATGTTGTTAATGTTTTTGCAAAAAATTAAAATATACATTCAGAGAAGTGCACAAATTGGAAGTTTACAGCTTGGTTAATTTTCGTCAAGTAAACCCAGCAGCCAGAGGAAGAAACAGAACAGAACAGAACCCCCCCAATAGCCTCCCTTCCAGTCACAATCACCCCCACACCTCCCCAGGGTGGCCATGATCCTAAAACATCACACATTACCTTTGTCTGGTGTTTTTGAATTTTAAACAAGTATAATCACACAGCATTTAAATCTCTCTTTAGTTTTGTTTGCTTAGGATTTTGTTTGTAAGATTCAACCATGTTGTTGTGTGTGGTTCATTCATCCTTATCACTGTAGAATATTCTACTGAATGGAAAATCCCACAATCTATCCATGCCATTAGTATCACTCATAGACATTTGCAATGTTTCCACATTGGACCTATTATGAAGAGTGCTACTATGAACGTTCTTGGATGTGCTTTTGATGAACACATGCAAGTGTTTCTGCTGGGTGTTCCTAGAAGTGGAATTGCTGGGCCATAGCATCTAGGTGCACTTTAGCATTCACGTCGATAGAGGCACAGTTTCTGAATTATCTTGTTTTAACAGTTTGAGAAAATTTTATATTTAACTATTAGTGTAAATTTAATAGGTTAGATTTTTAAAGGCTTCTCAACTAACAGTAAAGAACTACTTTGCTACTATAACAGCAAACTGAACATGGAAAACATCATATAGCCACCCAACCACATCACAGCTGCTCTTCAGGAATTTTCTAGGAGGAGGTATTGATGTGAAAGATAATTATCTGTCAGCTGATGGTATGATGACTATTCTAGAAAAAAATACAGTCACCAAACTCCTGTGAAGCAAAGGTAATGTCAAAGAAAGAATGCTGGCACTAAATCAACAACAAAAGAGGCAAAGTCTATAATGAGTCTGGGATTCGCCACTGAGTTCATTACCCACCCTACTGAACACCCTCCCCACCCAACTCTGGGTGGAAAGCAAAGCAATTTCATGTAGTTCTGAAAGCAAGAAAATGAGTAAAAAATGCACTGCTATCAGAGATTCAAACTATTTCTGCCTGATCAGCTTTTATCTGACCACAGGATATTTTCTAAAAGCAAATAAATACAAAAATCCAAGAAACAGCTAAAATCCAGCAAACTTATCTTCCCAATAAATTCCAAAGTCAAACCATATCCTATCCTCTGGGCACAAGCTAGCCAAAAAAAAAAAAGTTGGTCATGGTTCTGCTGTGTTAAAAAACAAAACTTGGAAACGGGGCTGGGGAGGCCCAGTCTAGGGAACCAGGCCCTTCTAATTCTCCCAGTTTGCTCTAGAAACAGAGACCCTAAGTACGAACTGAGTTCAGAGGCCTCCTCGCCCTCCCACCTCCTTTCCGCAGCATCCTGACCTGCACTTGCCTTATGGCCACGTATTTTCAGACACAGGAAAATCACTACACTTCAGTAACGCTGCTGGACAGTCTTAACTGTTAGGTAGTTCTTTTTCCTGTTGTATTTGTTTTCTCTGCTGCTGTAACAAATTACCACAAATTTAGTGGCTTAAAACAATACAAATTTATTATCTTACACTTCTGTAGGTCAGAAATCCAACTTGGGTCTCCGCAGGCTAAGCCGGAGGTATTGGCAGGGCTGTACTCCTTCCTGGAGGCCCTGGGGAAGGCTCTGTTTCCTTGCTTCTTCCCGCTTCTGAGACCATCCGCCACCCCTGTCCCGGAGCCCCTTCCTCCATCTTCCAAGTCAGCAACACCAGCCGAGTCCTTCTCACACTTCCAGCTGTTTTCTCTCTGAGTGTCTTCTTTTGCCTCCCTCTTCCACTTTTATGGAGGCCTGGGACTACACTGGGCCCACTCGAATAATCCAAGACATTCTTCCTACCTGCTGGTTCCAACTTTAATTCCCCTTTGCCATGTAATGTGACATATTCACAGATATGAATACAGGTGTGGGCATCTCTGGGGAGCCATGATTCAGCCTATCGCACCTGTTACGTTGAAATCAGCTCCCCTGTAACTTCCACCCAGAGCTTCTAGTGTCACAGAGCTAAGAACACTTCTCTAAGAAAATCCTCTTTCATCTCCCCCTTAATCTTACCTTTCCACTCCTCTTCCTCCTCTTCCCCCACAAGGTTCTTCAGGTTCTGCTCGCTTCCCAGGACTCAAGCTCTACGCTTACTTTTATTAAACTTCATCCCAGTCTCAGACCTCCGTTCCCCCTAGTCCAGCTACTTGTGAATGCTGCCTCTTCTCTGTTACTACCTCCTCTCAGACTCTGACTGAGCACGAACAGCACAAGTGAGGGATTTGGAATCACCTCTTTGGGTCTCACTTTTCTCATCTTTAACCACAGAGAAAACAACTCATTTCCAAAGGCGACTATGGAGATGTGAGAAGATAATGTATATGAAATTAACCTGCAAACTATAATATGTAATACAAATAACAGCTGTTAACAACACCCACAATCAGTCCTATTAACTTGATTTGAAATACTGACCAGGACAGAGATGAAGACAGAGCCTCAAGTCACATCTACAGAGACCTTCCCCCAATGTAGACAATGGGTTGTAATCAATAAACCTGATAGAGATGGTCACCGAGGAGCCAGTTTTGGCCCCAACCCACATTTGCCAGGTGTGTGGCACAGATGCCACACTGGCTTTTCCAAACAGAAAAATCAGGATTTTTTTCTGATTTGTGAGTTTATGACAAATCTTAGGTAGTGGGTATAACAGCTCAAACAGATACAAAATTACCGTCTTTACCATAAAGCCATGATTAGAGATGTTATGGAATTCTTTCTGGAAATAAAAAAAAGCCATCATTACTAAATGTGTATTGAATTAATTAATTAAAGACTTTAAGGTCTCTTTGTAGGCAAGTCCTGCAAAACAATGTAAGGTTGAAGCAAAAGCAGGTTTTAGTGGCAGGCAAAGGAAGTAGACTCCATCAGAAAGCAAAGAAACAAAAACATGCACCCTCAAAATGCTGCCGAATTCTTCCCTAAATCATCCTTCTCTTACACTCATTAGTCCCACAACTGAAACATTTAAACCGCCAGACAAGAGTTCAGATTGGTTTTTCCTCTATTACCTCTCACTAAGCCCATTTATTCATGGATATGTTCTGTTTAATTTCACGTTTTTGTCCTCTTTAGGTAAATATTAAAAATGCAACGTGTTTCAAATAATGATCCCATTTCATGGGTCAGGAAAAATGAGTCCTCACCGAGGTATATGGGATCCAAATTACTCTGAGGGAAGGGCTAGGCCAGGGGAGAGAGTGGATCATCCCTGCAAGACCTCAGGCCTCTTGAGACCACCAGCTGCAGGGGCAGACGATTGGGAAGTGAAGGCCACCACTGTCCAGAGAAGGATGGGAGTGGGCAGCATCTGGCTGAAGACAACTACTGGGCCCCAGGTTTCACTGGAGAAAAGCTTGCAGGAACAAGGGAAGCAGATAAGCCCCTAAGCAGGGGGAGGGAAGGGGTCTGGGGTCAGGGGTAGGCTGTGGACACTCTCTTCCTCCCCAGAGGGCTTAGGGGCAGAATAACTTGGTTGCAAAAATGAAAACATCAAGAGGACTGTCCCTGACCAGCGACAGGCTAATAGGCACTGATGGCCACAAGGAGATGCTGGTGTTTAAAACACCACTTTGAACTTCTCCTCTTCATCCTCTCTAGGCAATGATCAAAGGACCAAGATTTCAAATTGTGAAGCAATTTTTTCCAATGGTAGCATCTGGCTCCTTGGCAGGCGGCACTGGGAGCTGGGCCCTGTTGTGGGCGGCCGTCCAGGCTTGCCACATGGTGAGGCTCGGCCAGGCAGGGCACTGCATGGCCTCGCAGCTGCTCCCGCAGGCGCCAAAGGACAATCGTCCTACAGAAGTGCCCCTAGAGGCAGTGCCCAGCTGGGGGGTCTGGAGAAAGCTGGCTGCTCCCAAATCCTCCTTGCCCATCTAATTTGCATGCATCTGCATCCTGGGCAACATCCCAGAAGCCAGCCCCACTGGCATTCAAAGGCCTGGGGTGGGGAAGCTGGGGTGACCGAGAGACAGCTCCCCAGCGAGGCAGCCTGCGTTTGGAGAGAGTGAAGGAGCTGCCTGCCCTCAGGGAAGGGGGTCTTAGAGTGTATGCACTCAGGGCCCTTGTGCCCCTGCCCAACCCAAGGGCAACAGCAGCTGTAGTGCGCCAGCCACAGCTGTTTTAAATAATAATAGGAATAAACTCAGCCGCTGCTCTTCAAGTTACTTCTCACTAATTATGGCATATATTTACATCTACAAAATAGAAGATTTTTAAAAACACCACCAAGAGCCCCTTTATTGTGCAGATTGGCACCCCTATTTGAATTTCATAAACATTTAGTACTTCAAAGAGTCTTAAGAGCTTGCTCTAATTACAATATGCACTGGTTGAAAGGCTGCCTGTCTGCATTGCAAATTCCTACAAATACCAGCATTCATTAAAAAAAAATTCAATTAATATCATCCACACAACTTCAGGTAATCGCCACTGGCAACTTCACACTGTGGCTGGGATGAAAGAGTCAGGGTCTCAACCCCGACGACGCAGCAGCTGCACAAGCCGGTTCTTTCCAGGGAGGCAGTTAATGAGTACCGGGCGCCCAGCTGAGCGGGCCCAAGGCTCATGCCGTCAGGTGTGTGAACTCTGGCCCAGCCATAGCCCACTCCCAGAGAACAGGGCAGGTTTTTTTTCGGTTTGGAGTCTCTGTTCATGAAAAGTCTTTCACAGAACAACAACAACAACCGCAAAGCAACAAATATATATAGTCAGCTAACAAGTGTAGGGTTGCCAGACAAAATACATGGCACTCATTTAAATTTGCATATGAAATACATAAGAAATAACTTTGTGTGTAAGTGTGTGTATGTATCTATTTCCCAAATATTGCATAGGACATATGTACACACACTTTCAAGATTCAGTTCACATGCCATGTCTTTGTGGGGCCTTCCAAAATGTTCTCTGGCAAAAAGGGTCCACCTCTGTGCTGCCAGAGCAAGCTGTGTCCAGTCCCAGCACAGCCCCTACCCCAGTTACCTGCCTGTGTGTCCGCCAGCATCTGCCATCCCTCACCAGACCCCGAACCCTCAAGGCAGAACCTCCTCCTCACGTCTGTCTCCCCAGTTCTCTAGAAGCAACGCTCTTTGCTGAATGAGTTTCCAGTGATGGGATGGCCGGGAAAAGCTTCTGGGTGAGTCTCTTGAGGTCTCTCTCCTTCCAGACATTCCTTGAGGATGATTCCTCAAACAAACTATCAGGTGTTAATATGAGCTGGCTAAATGGCAGAGTGCCCAATGTGTAGCGATTTCTTTAGGACTATTTACCAAATCAAATAACTTTCCAGCCAACTAACTAAAAAAAAAAGAACAAACTTGAAATTCTATTATATACATTGTACTGCTGAACAAACAAAGGCTACAGAGAGAGAATCCCTGCTCCCTCTGGGAGGCCCACAAAGAAGTTAGGACACAGGCTGGGGAAGCAGGAAGGAAGCAGGACTAGGCAGCTGCCTACTCAGAAAGCACTAACACGCTCCAGATATTTTTCTTGAGAAATTACACCAAAATGGGTGGACGTGCAAATTTAGTGACTCCCTATTTCTGGGGAATCAAACAGGGCCTGCCTATCAAGAGATGATTTTTTAAAAAACATACTGTGGGTGAAGATAATCATATAACCATACTCTACCCAAACAAATTTTAACATCTATTGGCCCCACAAGCATCTCTGAATATGGTGATATTTCTTGCTGATCTTTCTTCTACTGAAATCATTCCATCAGTTAATATTGTTCAATTAACTTCAAAACTTAAACACTTTTTTTTTTTTTTTTTGAGACAGAGTCTCGCTCTGACACACTGCTAGAGTGTGGTGGTATCATCATAGCTCATACCAACCTCAAACTCCTGGGCTCCAGTGACCCTCCGGCCTCAGCTCCCCGAGTAGCTGGGACTACAGGCACACGCCGTAACGCCTGGCTAATTTCTGTTTTTAGTAGAAACGGAGTCTCGCTCTTGCTCAGGCTGGTCTCTCAAACTCCTGAGCTGAAGCAATCATGCCTTGGCCTCCCAGAGCGCTAGGCGTAAGCCACCGTGCCTGGCCAAAACTTAACACATTTTGAGATGAGACAGAAGTGGAGAGAAATGGAAAACTTACTGAGCTGAAAGGCTCCTTCTTACTGATAGCAGCTCAAAACATGTGGGGAGCAAATGATTCCATATTGCTAACTCCCTCCTCCATGAATAGCAACAGGAACATTTGGTTCCAAATGATAGACTCAAGTCTACAATTCCAACCTAAATCATGCAGAATCCAATTAGAAACAGGCTGAAACTCCAAAGGGGGGTCCATTCTGCCAGTTTACATGTGCAACTGGTTTCATCTCCTTAAATAAAGCCCAGTTGTTTTATTTTCAACGGCTGTCATTTTAGTGGAACAAATGTGATTTCATTTCTACCAAGATAAAAGCATCTTATAAAAGCTGCCCTCTTTCCAGATAACTTGTGTCCCCTTTCTACGTTTTAGAAAATCTTCTCACATCTGTGTGGTTAGTAAAACCAATCTTCTTTTTTCTCCTTTAAAATTAAGAAAGTAAATTACGTGACTGTGAATATACTGTTAATTGTTTATGCTGAATGATCATAATTGTAAAAATTTTAAAAAGCAAAACATTATTAATGACTATAGGATAACATCATATAGCCTGATTTCTAAGCTATGACTAATAATGTTTTGGGGGAGAAAAGAAATACTAAATATATGTTTAAAAATACGTTATAACCTGACAATAGGATACAAAATCCATACAATTTCATTTTCATTACTTTATTATTCCAAGCAAAGTGTGAGACTAAGCATTTATCGTACTAAAGACTACTATGAATATAGTTTTTGGCTGTAAGGTTCATGAATAGCATGTTAAAAGCATACAGCTTTCTTTAGACCAGTGTTCCCAATCTTGACATTCTTGAGCACTATTAGGACAGAGAGTGGAATTTTGAGGCCCTTCCAAAGATATTAGTTTCAACTGCATTTCTTACTTGGTTAAATCCGTAATTTTGTTTCCTTAAGTAAACCTCATATGGCTGGGAATTAACTCCTTTTGACAGTCATCTGCAAGCTATACTTGGGTTTTGTCCTTCAGGATGCACGACTGAATCACATCCACCTCTCCTGGCTCTGGAAATTCTATGATCAATTCCCAAGACTGCTGACATTTTTTATCTTAAATTAACTGCACTGTCTGCCATATCACAGGAACCCATCTATCTGAATCTCAATGTTGCAACGCAGCATGGCTCGGTCCCCTCATGGGTGGACACCCTCCTTCCTGGGGCCTACATAGCACCCGATCAGCGTTTTATAAGGAAAAAAGCAGTATGGTCATCTGCCAGCGACAAATGTTTGCCTCACAACAAATCTGGTTCCTAAATTCCTCTTCAATCATAACAACAATTTCAGCGCTGTATCAATGTGTAATTTTCTGAGACATTTTAATTAGGGATCCAAATTTAAGCTAAAATTCAGCTGCTTGTGGTACTATCAGTGCAAATGACTCAACGAAGGGGACAAGGGAATGGCAAGATGTTGTCTACACTGGCCAGGGTCAGGCAATAATAACCACATAACAACTTACTCCTCTGCCTAGGGGTGGGCAAGGTGCTTATGTCAGCTGTGAGCAGCACCCAATTTTAGGACTGTCAAAATGGGAACAAATGTATATCTTAGAACTGAGGGAATATGGTATGTTTAACCTTAATAGTTGTTTCTACAGAGAATGAGGAAGAATTAAAGACTACTGACTCACGCTACCAAATGGATGCGCCTCAAAAACATTATGATAAGTGAAAGAAGCCAGATGCGAAAGACAATGCACTGCATGATTCCACTGACGTGAAATGTCCAGAAAAGGCAAATCTGTGCAGACACAAAGTAGATTAGGGGTTGTCTGGGACACAGGAATTGACTACAAATGGGCACCGGGGATCTTCTGAGACTGACAGAAACATTCTAAAATTTGATTGTAGTATGGCTATAGAATTCTGTAAATTTTTCTAAAAATCATTAAATTGTATATTTAACATGAGTGAACTTTATGGAATGTAAGTTATACCTCAATAAGGCTCCTAAAAAAAGATTTTGCTGGGCAAGGTATGCCTGTGGTCTCAGCTACTCAGGAAGCTGAGGCAGGAGGATCTCTGGAGCCCGGGAGTTTGAGGCTGTAGTGAGCTATGATTGCGTCACTGCACTCCAGCCTGGGTGACAGGAAAGAGCCCAGTGGCTCTTGGGTGTCCCCCACCATCAAGGCATGAGAGATTGTAAGGCTTACATGGTAGAAGGGGCGCCCGTGCATCCTTGATGCTGCCATTCATTTGTGTTTGGGGCCTGAGTCCTGAGATGCCAGTCAGTCTTCCACCCTGAAACCGGGGAGCAACTGCTCCTTGGTTCACTGCCATCCCATTCACCCCAAAGTGTCAACTGGCAAAGAGCTGAGATGCCCACGTCTTGGGCTTAAGTACGGGTACTTTAGATGGTACACAGCATCTCTTCCACAGCAAACCCCTCACCTGATGTAGCCCGAGAGAATCCAGGCAGGGGCTGGCAGACATTTGTACAGCCTAGAGACTTTGGGTACTTTAAGAGGAAAAAGGGAGAAGAAGAAAGGGACTAGGTCTAGGGTCTCTGTTGTAATTTACTGAATTCACATGAAAATAAGAAAACCTGCTCAGCCAATTGCTAATACAAAAGGTATTTCAAAGGAAGTGTTAAATCTACTTATAAACACTCACTGGAAACACCCAGTGAAATCTCAGGATAGATAGTCTACATGTAACCCATTCATACTAAGTCATTAGAGGAAGCCAGCGAAATTTCAAATTGTAAACCCAATTTAAATTGCCTTCCCTCTTTTATTTTAACATAGTTACAACTGAATTTCCTTATAAAGGTTACATTCCTGACAATGATCTGAAGGAGTGATGTTTTTGTATCACATTGATAGATGTGCTCAATCTTAATTCTGTAAATCTTAATAAACAAGTATCTGATTTCAGAATAACTGTTCCTAAATTCATGCATCTCACACCAGCCACCATGCTCTAAACATCTGTAATCTAGACCTCATTATTTGGGGATTCGTAACTCAAGGGCCCCATCACTGAAAGCATTTATTAAAATCATCTACTGAGTAAAACAGGGGCAATTTTGGAAGCAAAACCAAAAAAACTTTCTAAGCACTCTCTATGCCACTTTAAATTCAAACAATATGCTAATTATCAGAAATCTTATCATTAAAATCACTGTTTAATTTGAAAGCACTGAAAATGATTTCTTTACACCATATCCTATAATTTCTAATTAGCTTTTAATTAACGTGGATAAAAACCTCTTTTATAGCCTTTAAATAATGGCTTTCCCATTTTTTGATCAAAGGATCCCTTTTTAAATTCTTTTATATTTTTTACTTTTAGTAGAGACAGGTATCGCTCTTACTCAGGCTGGCCTTGAACTACTGACCTTAAGTGATCCTCCCGCCTCGGCCTCCCAGAGTGCTAGGATTACAGGCGTGAGCCACCGTGCCCGGCCCCGTCTTAAACTCTTAAAAAAAAATTTATCGCTCTACCAGGCAGCCTGACCCTGACCTAAAGTAAATTCCCAGAAATTTTTCCTGGGTTTTGAATTTGCAATAACAGGTGTGAGCAGTTTAGCAGCAGTTTGATGATCACGTATGATACTGCAAACAGGATAAAAAACAAAACAAAACAAAACAAAATAAAAACTACTGAGGACCTCAAAGAGCTTTTGTTTATTGTAGGTTCTAACTACCTATATTTTTTGTAGTACAAATTAAAACTGAAAAAAAAATTTAAATGTTAATTACTTCATTTAAAAAAATAATAAGCTCATTAATATATGTCTTTTAAAAAAATTGAACACGCTTGTGTTTTTAAAAAATTGGTAAGAAGGGTAGTGCTGTTTTACATTTTGAAGTAGGCTCTTAAGATATTTGCAGTTATTTTTCTTTGATACTACATCAAAACTCAACGAGTGGTAGTAGTTTCTTGGTTAGCTGGAACGTGGAATATAAAACCACATCAATAAACTTTTCCAATTCCGCTATGTTACAGTCCATTGGTCTATCTAACACAATATGAAATCAAACTTTTAGTGGATCTCATCAGAAAAGTCTTTAAATATTGGTAAGTTGTCAAGCTCACTGAGGTGAATACAAATTTCTCAAAATCTTAATTTTCATTTGAAAGCTCAAATCTCATATTTCGCAACAAATAATGTCTTTTGTTTTCCTTGATGTGACAGGCTCACTGTGTTCATTTTCAACGTGCACTCTAGATTCAAGATGTAATAAAACTTATAAAGGACATTCTTGGCTTTACTAATTCTTTTTTTAAAAACTGTGTATGCACTTTAGTAGCAGAACTACTGCTTTGCACGCTAAGGCATCAGCAGTTTTATCCCATTGCTCTCACACCATCAGTGTGAATATAAGCATAGTGCAAAAGGCAAATTGTGTCTCAGTAATGTAATGAAAATAATTTTGACCCTATCAACCCATTAAAAAGATACCAAGGAACCCTAGGGGTTCACAGGCCACATTTTGAAAATTGTTGTGTTACCATAACTGATGCCCCAACTGCCATTCAAATTGCTGAAAGGCAGAGACGAATTTAGGAAAGGAAAGTGACTGCTCCTGCCTTTTCAGGTGTTCATGTGTATTACTGATCCATCAACCATTCATGTAAGTAGAAGCCTACTACTTCTAGCCAGATTTCAACATGGAAGCGCAAAAAATGAAATCTAGTTACCAAGGAAGGATAAAAGAAACTAAATAATGTGCAAATTTCCCCCCCAAGGAATCTAAAACATGAATTTTCTTTAATTTATCCACTTGCTCCCATATTTGCTGTGCCTTTATGTGTAGGTGCCTGCTTGATACAGAGATACGGAGAGTCTTAGGTTGACAGATCCTGTGGCCGGGGTTCCCAGGGTGTTAAGCAGCCAGGAAAAGAACAGAGGCATTCAAGTCAGACAGATCTCATTTCAAGTTCCAGGTACCCAATCTACACATCTTTTGTCCTCTGTGATCTCTGAGCCTGCTTTCTTAGGGGCAAATTCCACTTAAAACTGAGAGGATTAGTTGAAATGCATGTAAAACATTTAGTTCGGCTCTCAGCACACAGCAAACATTCAATAAACAGAAACCACTCTATGCATAAGGTCTCCTAGAGGCAGTCAGAGTCCAGAGGGGAGGGTATACACACCCAAATAATCATGACACAGCATGGGAGCTGATTAACCACAAAATACAGTGGGGAGTAAAAAAAAAAAATCAAGGGTCTGCTTAAATGAGGAAGGTGCTGTAACAGAGGAGTCACAAGGAAGAGAAGTGGGTGCAGTGGTACAGGAGGAAAGGAAAAGAAAGAGCATCCAGATATGCAAGGTAGGTGGAGACTGGACTGGTGGAGCCAAGGGGGTTCTGGCAGAACCCAAGAGAAAAACACCTGGAATCAGGCCACTCAGGGCCTTTAATGCCATGTTAAGGGGCACAAACATTTAAAGCAATTTTTACATTATTATTATTGTAGAGACTGAGGAATTATAAACTCTCAGTGCTAGCAGGTTATCTGGTCTTCTGCCATCCCTCTAGCCCCCTAATACACACACATTATACTTATCCCTTGCTCTGACCCGGTAGCCATCCAGCCCAAGCTTACGAGTGGACAAGGAAGGAGCTCCTCTCCGAGGCTGTAGAACACCAGCAAAGCTCCAACAGCCAGGAAGAATTTGCCCATGTTGTTTTAAACCACAAATGAAGTGTATACAGGTTGAGTATACCTTATCTGAAATGCTTGAGGCCAGAAGTGTTCCAGATTTCAGATTTTTTTTGGATTTTGGGATATAGTTTCATGCCGTTTACCAATGGGACACTTTCTGAGAAATGCATTGTTAGGCAATTTTGTGATTGTGCGAATGTCATAGCGTGTACTTACACAAACCTAGATGGTATATAGCTTACTACACACCTAGGCTATATGGTATAGCCTATTGCTCCTAGGCTACAAATCTATATACAGCACATTATAGTACTGAATACTGTAGACAATTGTAACAATGGTAAGTGTTTGTGTATTTAAACATAGAAAAGTTACAGCAAAAATACGTTATTATCATCTTATGGGAACACTATCCTACATGCATTCTGTTGACTGAAATGGTATTACGTGGCATATGACCATATTTGCATTGTACCAACTGGCTCAGTAGGTATAACCTGAAAATCCAAAGTCCAAAATGTTCCAATGAGCATTTCCTTTGAGCATCATGTCAGTGCTCAAAAAGTTTCAGGGCATTTCGAATTTCAGATTTTCAGATTAGGGATACTCAATCTGTACTGTGCAAAGCCATGTTATATCCTCCCAAAATCTTAAGGCATGTAACTTTATCTTCACCCCAGCTCCACGTCCTATGCTCCAATGGAATTTATAGGTTGCTTTGTTCAATGGGGTGAGGAGAAACAGTAAAGGGGTATCAGTCCCCCCTGTTTTCCACTGTGACACTTGTCATCTCTAGTCATGAGTCACTGTATGAGTGAGCCCTGAAGCCCAGAGAGGCCCCCCACCTCTCTTGCCCTTTGGCAGGGGCAGTGAATGCCACCTGGGTACACTATGTTCATGTATGAGGCCAGCGATCCTGTGATCCCTTGGTAATTCTGCAGAAGCACACACAGGTGCAGTCTGTATAAATCCACAGCCAGCTGTGCTGCACTGCACTCATGTGAGAGATGTGATCATTACACAATAATCATGGAAATCACAGCAAGGTCTTACTCACCCAGAATTTTACGAGGAAGAAGGCATTTTGAGGGCCCTTTCCAAACAGTTCCTTTAAGCCACCTTTCTTTTCAGGAAATTTGTCATAAATCTGACGAATGTCCACTGATTCGAGCAATGGGTCACTGTAAGAATGGTTGGCATGCCCAATGTGCACGAAGAGGTGTTTGTTGTACTGCAAGAAGAAATCAACAGAAACATTTCCATTACACATCCTTTGATCAATCTGGACTCATCCATCTTGTACTGGATAAAGAGCAGTAAGTCTCGAAATTCCGGAATTAGGCCTTGAACAGCTTAGGGTCTATGCCTTTGAAAACATGAGTATGTTAAGAAAAGCCATTATAGCTCAAGGTAAAATGATCATTGTCTTTTATTGACAAGGGCATATATTTTCCCAAATGGCTAAAAAAAGGCTTTTTGTACACATAGTAAAAACAACAAACAGCTCAGGTTGCCCAACTACCAAACGGAGAAATAACTAAAAATTAAAAAAAAAAAAAAAAAAAAAAGGTAAAAAGTGAAAGCTACTATGTTAGGGAGGTGAGACTATGGGGATATGCAGGAATGTCTTTGGTCTTTAATTTTCTCAAATGTTGTCACGTCATCTTTTCAATTATATGCAAACAAAAGCCCACGGAAATGTATGAGGCACAGTCATGGCTACTAAGGAGCTTCCGGTCTCATTAATGGCAAAAGGAGAACAAATAACACAGGCAAAGTTGGGGGCAGAGAAACTAGTATAGAGGCAATAAGTTTGAAAAGATCAATGTGGGTTCATGCCTCATGTCCAGCTCCTCTGTTCAGTCTCTGGTTACGCACCACTGCAGAAGCCGAGGGCAAAAGGCGATGTTCCTTCATTATCCAGACAACTGGATGTCTTTGTGTCCATCCATCCAACCCTCATTAATGACCTCTGCTTGCGGCTGGCTCCCAGCCCTACCCAGTTCTGGGAGGTACCATTTCTGTGGCTCTAGTGCCTTCTGCAGGCAGTGCGTTTATGGGAAAGAATGGAATGCAAGCAGAGCCTGGGGGGGGGGGTGCCCCGTGAACTCAATCTGAGTCTTCCAGCTGGGCTCCTCACCCTGCCTCACCAGCTGCCCACGGGCCAGGCCAGAGCTAGGGAGAAGTTAAGAAGCTGCGAAACTTGAAGTCTTTTTGCTCTTGACATCGAAATGCCCCGGCACTGTACTGTGGGAAATAGGGACCACAGCCCTGACCTCTGCAGGTCTAGAGGTCAGGAAGGTGAATAGAGGGTAAAACTCACCACATGTAGATGGGGCCATGAAGGTACAGCTGAAAAGCAAGGGCTGAGGGCAAAGCACAAAAACTCTGGAGCCAGACGCAAACCTGAAATCTCAAGCTTTCTCATACGCAGAATGGGGATATATATTAACAATACATGTTACACAGAACCGTTCTGAAGATGAAAGGAAAGTGCACAGAAGGTGCTTGGCATCGGGCCTGGCATATAAAAAGTGCTCAATAAATCATAGCTGCTAAGATTACTATTGTTATGCTTTATTATCATGTGAGATTAACTAGATCCTGGGGTAGAAGCAAAAGAACGTGCCTGCTTTAGCTATCCCTCCTGCCTAGCAAAGAAAAAATAAACACAAATAGCCAAGAGCTGCAGGCAAGTTGTAGAGCCGTGTGACTGTTCAAATCCTCGGTTATGGCCCACTCACCACCGGCCGCCCAGGGCGTGGGCCCCTCACCCGTGCCTGTAGAACTTGTGTCCACTGAACGCTGTGAGCAATACGCTTTTTATGTATCTGACCTCAGGTAATCCCTGCCTCATGATGACACTGTAGGTGGATTTTATTTAAATCATTTTACAGATGAGGAAATAGAAGCTTAGAGATGACCTGCCTGAGGTCACACACCCAGGAATAGTCCTGGAGTTAAGAATAAAACTTGGATCTGTCAACGCCACAGCCCTTTGTGTTTGCTGCAGACATCAGCCACACTGTCTTCCAGAAGAAAATGCCTAAGCCCTCCTTTTTCTAAAAGTTGATTTGAGAAAGGGGGGGAAAGCTAAGTAGTATTTTCAAAGGTCTATGAAACCAAATTAAAATTCAGGAAAAGCATAATGATTCACAAATGCATCAGATAAGAGTCCTCAAAGGTTTCTATTTTGAGGAAGTTACCTCTGTGCCCAAGTGGCTGAACAGAGAAGGGGCTGGCTGTCTTTGTCAAAGGAAATCAGCACTGCCTTGCCAAGGCTGGTGACTTGAAACCAAACCCTCACCATTGGCATCTGAGTGGCTTTACTCCTGCCAAGAGGTGGTGACTTTGTTTCTAAGAATACAAAGGACTACAGAAGGTGTCCTGGAGACCACAGCATTGAAACAAACAGACCTCCCTCTCTCCTTAATTCAACCTGAGTAGGTCAGGAATCCATCTGCCCGTGAATCCAAAAGGCTGAAAAGGAAAAAAAATCTACCTGATATGTTTGGGTTCAAGTTTTAATGAAATTAAAACTCTAAAAACCATTAGGTGAGGCTCTAACCACTTCCCATCTGCCAGTTCTCCTTATAAGGGAAGAAGGCTAGGGTGGATTCCTTACTTGTCTCCCTCTTTCCCAAATAAATCCCATCTCTCCAGTAGTGGTGGTTTCCCTAAAACTAAAGATGGCACACAAAAATAAAAAAGGGGCAATCCTATTCCACGGGGCAGAAAACAAATACACACACAAAAAAAACAAAACCCAAGTATTTGGGGCAAAATATGAGTGGAAATAGGGCAAATGTCAGTGAGTTATGTATCCCAAGCTCAAGATTATATTTCTTCAGTATCCCAAACAGAGGTTCTTTGACTCATCCAGAAAAAGTCCCCGTGGTACTCAGCAGAGGCACGCAAAACTGATCATCAATATACCAAGGGCAACGACAGAAAAGCTACTCACTCTGCATATTTCTTTTATGGATTTTAGTAGAACAAACCAGCAGACCTATCAGTCATTATATGCCAGGCACTGTGCTAGGCACAGGGAACACATGCGCTAACAACACAAAGTGCCTGTCTTTGTAGAACCTACAGAGTGACTGTATGGAATTAGCTTATTGTCTCTATAGACAGCTAGAATCATATGTTGCCCAGATAAATATACGTTCCCTTACATTCCTACAGAGAAGTTCTGGATGAAGACAGTCAATACCGTCTCTCCTGTACATCCTATGAATTAAATCAGCATTTACCTGCTCTTTGTAAAAGAATGATCTTATTCTCTAGCATTAAACACAGTGTTATTCATTAGCAAGGAGAAAATATTAGTATGTGGAATTCACCTAGAGAATGACAAGGAAGAATTCTGCAAGTCTAACACCAAGTCATCTATTACATGTGAGGGTAGAATACACTCTCAGATTCACAAGGTTTCAGAAAATCGACCTTCCCTGCAGCTTTTCTCAGGTAGCCATCTATAGGGAGATATGTTCTTACAAAATGAGGGACTAAACCCAAAAAAGAGGGAGATGGGGCCTGACACAGAAGAAAGGGAAAGAAACTAGCCGGGTCTACAGCTGGCCGCTGACCTGGACAGCAACCAGTCCAGAGTGGACGTGGAGCCGAGGACTCCTGGAAGGATCTCACCAGAGGAGAATAGGCCTGAGAGATCCCCTGATTTATCTGACCATCTGGGGAAGAACGTTAAAGTTCTGTTAGAAACACTGAGGATGAATTTGTGTAGTTATGTAAAAACTGAACTAATTAAAAAAAGAAGCAACCACATACCTCTTTGTAAATTTTTATAAAAGTTTTGCAATTAAGAAAATGGTTCTAACATTCACATTAACCATACTGTGTATAAAATTTATACAGATTTATAGTATAAACACTGAATGGTAATTTAAAAAAATTGTGATATAACCACATTAGGGGGATAGAAGGAAGAGTGGAGAGGGGAAGAAGGAGTATATGCTAAATTTAGAGAGCTACATCCCAGTCCTCATAAGAAATCAACAGCTGATGTCCAAAACTGATGGAACAAGATATACAGTATGTTATTTAGAAATATGGAGATAAACATACAAAGAAATGGCTGAAAAGGCTGCAAGCAACTGTCCCCAAGGAGTAGGAAGTGAGGTAACATGAAGCAGCAGAATACTGCTTTTCCTAGGGGCCATGTGGTTTAATTTGGCTTAAACATGATGCACATGTATTACTTGATTAAATTAAATAAACAGCCACTCAAAAACTATCTCAAAACACCATGGAGTTTTTTTGAGACAGAGAAAGAACTACAAAAGCAAACAAAAAATATTACTTCAGGATATTTATTCTATGAGTCGGTCGGCTGCAAGTTCCCTGGTCTCTAAAGGAACTGGGGTCAGACTGCAGAGCTTTCCTACAGCTCCAACATTCAGGACAACTGGACAGGAGCTGGGACGCTTGCCTGCACGTAGGGCTCACCAAAAAGACAGATGCTGCACGAGCAAAACTCTACCTGGATCAAGAAAGCCCCACAACACCTCACACACTCTTACTATGTGGACTTTTGACCTGGGGAAATGCCCATTTTCTCTCTACTGCTAGGATCCCTCCAGGTATTCTGCATAGCAGTTGCAAACAGTGACAAAAGTGAACGCAATCCTAGAAACTCAACATATTTACTTGTGAAGGGTCACTGAGATGCCCTGGAGGTTTAACAATGGGATCCTTCTCCCCCAAAGCTACTCTACAAGGTCACTTTCTTCCCTGGTCCCTGACTGTCCCTTTCTCTTTGCTGCTTAGGGAGCCTGCACAGAGGAGGGACGAGCCCCTGGACCGTGGAGTGACACAGGATCTGGGTTTGAATGCAGCACCAGCACACTTCCCAGCCCAGTCATCCCAGAGAGGCCATTGCAACCCTCCCTGCGCAGTTTCCACATCCGTAGTGCAGGAATATCAACAGCACCTACTCTGCAGGACTGTCAAGAATATTAAATGAGACAATGCACAGAAATTCCATGACACTGTGCCTAGCATGTCATTTGTTGTTTTGTTATTATTTCCCCGAATAATCATGTTTCTTTACCTCTGGTGAGATAATTTGAAATCCACGCTATCCCTCTGATAGCAACAAACCAGAAATACTAAAATGTAGAGCAGAAAGGAAAGGAGGGAACGTCTCTGACACATCAGGGAGAGTCCTGCTGTTCTGATACTGCCCTCTGTGCTGGAACACAGGGTAGCCCACGTAGGGGCCTCATGGGATCTGGGCCCCCATTCCCTCAGGCATGCAGTGCCCTCCCCGAACGCCCGCTTCCCAAGCCCCCTCTGAAGCATGCAAAGTCTGTCCTCAAAAGTGGGGCGGGGACAGCCCGGGAGGCTGCCCGTCACTGCAGATGAGACAAACTAGAACAGCACAACTTCCAAAAGTGGTCACTGGGGATTTATTTTCTTTCTTTTTCCCTTTTTTAAAGAACTGATAATATGTTCTATTCTAGAGACATCCGATGGGGCAGTTCAATTTTTGTGGAGAAGGCAGGCAAGGCCCCCCAAGTCTGCTGGTCCTCAGCACCTGCCAAGCGCCCGGACACGCCCAGGGCTGCACTGCGCAGTCTGACCTGAAGGTGGCGGGCTTTTCCTAAACTTGCTCCAAAAATTCCAAGTATTTGAAGAACGTCATGAAACCTTGAAAAATGACTACTGTCAAATAATACCAAGAGAAAAATTATAATCCACTTAGGAATTTAAAGAAACCAAGACAAATAACTCATGTCAAAGGATGCTAATGCACAAGTTGGAACAGAACAAGGACAAATCACCTACATTTATTTCCTGTCACGTTCCTGCCGGGACTGTCTGTCCAGTCACCCGTGGGCAGCCTGGCAAGCCTGTGATAGCCCCCGGGCCCTGCAGGGACAGGGAGGGCTGTGAAGCCAAGCCAAGAAAGTGATCTGCATGTTCAGCCCGGGGGCTTGCCCAGTGCTCCTGCCTGGGAGAAAGTGAATCTGAACTGAGCTTGCTCCTCAGCTAACTGCTCGGGGCACTAGCCCTGTCCTGGCCACCTGGCCCCCAGGTACCTTTCATCCCTCGCCCTGTGCTCTTCCCAGAAGAACCATCATTGCGACCAAGGAGCCAGTGAGTCCTTGCTCCTAGGATCTCACACCGGGATGCACCCTCCCTACCTCCCACTTCTGCCACCATCTCCAGAGGGGCTGTGGCTGTCTTAGAAAAGAATGCCTGCCCCACAGAGGTACAGCTGAGAGGCCCACCAGCTGAGTGAGCAACTGGGAAGGCAGGCGGGTAAGGGCGCCAACCTGCCAAGGAAAGCAGATGGAGCCTGGCTGGGTCTCTATGAAACGTCTATAAAACCCGGATTTCCAGATGCTTTCAATTGCCTCCTCCCCAAATGCTAATGAAGAAAGAAGACGAGTGCCTGGAGCAGCTCAGAGACACTGAGCATACACCACCTAGCACTAGCAGACGGGCCGCTGCTGCGGGAGGGTGCGCGCTGGGGACAGATGGCCTTGTGGCAGCTCTGCACCCACCTGCACTGGGAGACATTCCGTCTCCCGTGCCCTACTAGAAGACCATGCTTGGGAAAACAGAAAGACCTGGTAGAAGCACCAAAACTGGGCACAGACAACCATCAGACTAGCTGTAGTGTTCTTCCAAAAACCCGGAAGACTAAATGGACTTTCTGTCCATTTATTCTAAGCATGTGATGGGCACATTAACGACACATGGGTTAGAATCTAGGCTCTGCTGTTTTGGAACTGTGTGGCCTGAGGCAAGTTGCTTAACATTTCTGGGCCTTACCTTCCTCATTTGAACACAGGGAATGACTGCTGGCCTAGCTCCACGGGTCAGTGTGAAAGGTCTGTGCAGGCCACAGAAAGCAGCATAGATGCTGGTGTGCTGGTTTACTATAATGAGAGCCATATGTAAGCCCTGAACTAGGGGAGAAAAGGAGCCTCTTTTCTGAAGGACCAGAAACTAGATCTGCCCAAACAGCCATTCCCCAACCAAAGACGTAGCAACTGCCCCAGCAGCCAATGCAGGGCTCGGAAGCTTCTCCAGAACCATCCTGCCAGGATACAATCTAGAACTGAAACTTGCTTTTGATCTTATTTCTCCAATCTAATCCCCGTACACAACCACCCTCTCTTCTTTCTTCTCCAGGCTCATCAATGTCATATTTCCTTAGAGCTGCTCTGGTCACTTTTCCAAACCAAGTCAGCATCTGTGGTCTGACAAAGGAATTCTCGTTGATCTGCGAATTTAGCTTTTGAAAGAAGCCATAAAGACATGAAATTAAATCACCTTGGGCCCACATATGACCTACTGTCTTTACGGAAAAGAATCAGGTTATCTGCAGGATGTATTTGCAGACCTTTAGCACAGGCTGGACCAGAGGCCTGTCCCTAACTAGGGGAGACCTCTAGCTAGCCCCACCCCCAGGCTATGAAGACTGCTGACGCCCACCCCACACTCAGGGGGCCCCAGGTTTCTGGACAGATCCAGGCACTGAGAAATAAAGACAAGGGCCAGACAGCAAAACTCCCTGCTTCCGGCTGAGGTGCTGCCACAGCCAAAGCTGAGGCCACTATTCACAAATCCTCTCCTCTCCTGGAGCCCAAATCAGCATCCTCACTTGCCTCTTTCTCCAAATGTCCATCTGTGAACTGAGAACATTCCCTGCCCTCCTCACTCCCCCAGGTAGTGGGTCAACATCATTCTCTCACACACTGAGAGAGGCCATAGGAAAGCACTTCACAAATGATAAGATCTCCCGGAATGATGGTTGTTGTGGTTACTTTCCCATAAATTGCTCAAGCTATAGGCTTTCAATTTGGACAAAGTTCAAAGAGTCAACCCTGTCATCTAGTAGCCAGGTCCCAGGCTAAGTTACTTCAACTCTTTAAACCACTCTGTTTCTAAACAATACTTACTACTACTACTACTACTACTACTACTACTACTACTACTACTACAGACAGAGTCTTGCTCTGTTGACCAGCCTGGAGTACAGTGGCACAATCATAGCTCGCTGTAGCCTCAAACTCCTGGGCTCAAGCCATCCTCAGCATCCTTGAGTAGCTGGGACTACAGGTGTGTGCCACCATGCCTGGCTAATTTTTTAATTTTTTTGTAGTGATGAGGTCTCGCTATGTTGCCTAGGTCGGTCTCGAACTTGGGCCTCAAGTGATCCTCCCACTTCGGCCTCCCAATGTGCTGGGATTACAGCCGTGAGCCACCACACCTGACCCCAATACCTGTTTCAATAAGTTTATTCTGAGGATGGAAAGACAAAGCATTATCACCAAGGCAGTTCTTAGCAATTCTGCTTCCTCCTTGGATCTATGACTTCAAATTATATCAGCAACCTCAGTCTCAAAAGCTTAGTCACATTTCCATCTATCCTCTTCCTCTCACAGTTAATTAACCCTCATGGCCTTTTAATTTTATCTCCACAACATCTCTTCCCTCTGCCATGCCCGACCACAAGCCCTCAGCCACTGCCCTGCCCTGGCTTGGTCCTCGTCACCCATCACCTGGACCAAAAGCATGTGTCCCTAGCTCCAGCCCATCCTCCCAGCTGCTGCAGCCATCATCTTCTGGAAGCACACACTGGATGACATCCTCTCTTTAAAACGGGGCATGGGGTGGGAGAATATACATTCATATCACACTGTACGTGCATAAAAATCGCTACAAAAAGTCACAAGAAAGTAGTTAACTGTGGTTATCTACTTAGGGGTGGGACAGGAATTAGAAGGAAGGGAAATCTCCCATTCTTTTATGCTTATAAATTTCAACTACATGAATTTATAAAGTTAATTAATTTTAAAAATTAATTTAAAAATATTCTGGCTCCTACCTGAATTTCAATAGAGTCCAGTCACCCAGTGAGCACAAACTCCCAAGCCTGGTCCCTGTCCAGCTCTGTGGCCTGATTTCCTATTACATTACTATAAGACATTCAGGTTCAAAACAAATTTGTGGGGTGCTCACTATGTCCAGGAACATTACTAAATGTCTTATCACAGTGAGAGAATAATTCTATTATGTCCACTTTATAGACCGAAAATTGAGGCTGAGCTGTGAAATAATTTGCCCATAATCTCACACAGCTGGTAAGAATTTAAATATTAGTCCTCTCCACTGGGAGATGATGCCACTAGAACATGATAGAAGATGCATTCTAAAGTACAAGTGAGAACTCCTTGCCCCGAACTCTGAGCAGAATCACAGAACCATGGGTTGCAAAAGGAACTCAGAGAAAATCCAGCCCAACTTTCTACCCAATGTGAAGGGGCCTGCAACATTCAGCCTTGCTCGGGGAGCTCATAGTTTGGAGGCAGCTGTTTTTATTTTTGAATAATGTCTTTATTCCTTCAAAAGTACAGTGAAGTGGTTAAGGAGAGTGGAGCCAAACCTTGGCACGGTCACCATTCTTGGCAGTGGATCTTGATAATGTTACTTAACACTTCTGAGCCACAGTTCCTTGACTTCTAGACTGGACATAATAACAGTACCTGTGTCAAAATCCTTGGCACAGAGCGCTTATAATACAGCACATAAGTGCTGGTGACGATCATTATTGCTGTATTATATAGAGGAGTTTTCTATGTTCAGCTGAGATGTGCCTTCCCTATTCAGGTTTGTTCCTGTTCCGTATCACAGCAATTTTCTTTTTCTTCCACAAGACAGTGTTTCTGCAAAATCTAAAGAGAATCTGAAGAGAATAATCTCCCTGCCTCTTCCTCTCCATCCCAAAGTCTCTCCTTCCCCAGTTGTGCAACTCCTGCCTAAGTAAACCGCTCCTGCACTCTCTCCCTGCTTACGGCTGCTGTTCACGGTGAGGCCCAGACCATGGCAGGCGTCAAGACACACAGCCGAGCCTGAGAAGTCTGAGCAGGGGGGACTTGCCAGCTGTGGGGAGAGATGTGGCTGCGCTCTGGGGGCTGCAGGAACCAGTTGTGGCCCGGGATTGGGGTAGGGGAACCACTCCAGTCTTTATCAGGAAAACCACTCCCTGTGCACTTACAGGATTCAGCTGACAGCTCAGCAAGGACAGGTTTTCATACGTGTAAAGCAGCAGCTGCCTAACTTGGCCTCCAGAAACTAAGTCCTGATTTCAGGCCTTTTTAAATAGCCCACCCTGGGTGGAGGATCTTGCACTTAACACTCGAAGTCCTTTGACATGCAACATTGAAATCATGTAGAAAGTATATTTCCAAGCCTTACTAACCACTTCTAAAATAGCCTTTGTTTTTTATACTCTTCCTTCCTTTCTTCACCCTCTGCTGTTTTTCTCTTAGCTTCTAGCAGAGCCAAAGGTAACAGAGGGACTGACTTGCTGGTTCTCCACCAACATAAACAACTACCAACTCGGGAAGCTGCCGTCTGCTTTGCACGTGATGCAGAGACAGCAGGGGGCGTGTACCCCCTGACTATTCTCCCATTAGTTCCTTACAGCCTTGGGCTACAGAAACAGACTACTCATCAGATACAAATGGACCATACGGCCTTTTGGTCACAATCTCAGGATGTACGGTCAGCAGACCTGGATCTGAATCCCATTTCCAATGTCAGATGGCTATGAAATACGAGGCAAGCTACTTCATAAGGACTGAAAAAGATAATGCACAGTGTTGGCACATAACGCCTAATAAATGTTGACCTTCACTGCTACTGGTACCACTACTGCTAGGAGTGGTGGAGTGGTGAAGAATTCTTAAGTAGCAGCAAGAGTGACATGTGGTGAGTCATGGTGAAATTTACCAAAGAGTAAATTTCGAGAATTGTTGCTTCTACAGAAGACAACCCTAGAGTGAGGAGGTGGCAAACCAGGTTCTTCTCTTGGCTTTGTTGCTACCTAAGTATGCAATTGAGTCTCATCTCCTCTTAGGAGATGGTTCAGGCAGACAGACTGAGGTTCAAAGCTTGCTGCAGCTATTGTAAGACAGCAATCTCTCCAAGCATCCTCTGTAGAAGGGAACAGAACTACCTACCTCATACAGCTGCTGTCTTAAGGTAAAGATTAAAGAAATCACTAATGAAAAATAGCTAGCACTAGCATCTGGCTACTTTTTGTTTTTGTCAGCACTACGTATAAATTCTCTTTTCTACTAACAGTATCTTACAACCTCACGATCCCCATGAGCCTAAGCCCTTACAAAGCAGGGGAAATGTCTGTACATATCTGTATGTAGCAAAGATTTGGAAAATCCAAATGCAAAGTTTAATTTGTTTAAGGCTCTTTAGTTATTGGTCACATTGTTGGTTTCCTTATCAAATTAACATGCTTAATATCTGATGTTAAATTTTAAGCACAGCATACTCAAACTTGTTAAAATACACCAGCTGAATTTATTTTAGAAGGCTTAATTTTCCTATCATTGGAACAAAATGTAGTAAAATTTCAGAAGTCTTCTGAGAAGGCTTTTGGTCTTATGAGCCAAAGAAACCATACACATGGTACAAATTTTTCAGTGTAACCTTAGTCCTGAAGTACCATTATATCTTGATTGTAACAGCATTTCGTGTTTGCCCGATAAAGCACATGTTATATAATTTGAGAGACTAGTGCTTGAGACATTGTCGAATCCTTTGAATACTTTTGTTAATTCTCCACCATTTCAATTCCTCAACCACCATTTTTTGCCTCTAGCACAAGAAGTATTCTTTAGGCCTTCACATTTCCACATTTCTAGAGGTTGAAATGTAACAGCAAATATACACCCTATTTGCACGCTGCCACACGTTCATTTGTATACATTAAACTCATTTGTGTTTAACTGCAAAGAGACTGTCCATATTAATAACATAAGAATATCTGATGTGACATCAACAATGGAGACTGAGGTTAAACAAAATAATTTCACAAAAGTGACAGAGCTCTGGTTGACAATATCTAATGGACATCATTTACTATCATATTACAAGCCAGAAACAGCAACATATATGTTAGGGAGTATTATTATTTTCTAAAATTATGCATTTTTAATCTAAAGAGCCAGTAACTTTTAATTGTGAGGAAGGACCATGAGTCCGCATGAGCACTTGGCATCCCCTGACACAGTGCACATACAGTTCTTTGGGTGGTTCTCGTTTGTCTTCTCCAACAGGGTGGACTTCATAAGAACTTAGTTTCACTCACCACTGAATCCCTAACTCATGTGTTTCAGCTAACAGCACGGAGTAGGTGCTCAATGGGTACTTATTGAATGAACCCCCATCTCTCCCATCCCCAACTCATACTCCCTAAAATATAATTATTTTCTCCAAGAGTCCAAGAGTACTGACTCACACCAGGCCTTCCATTTATTTCAGGGTCTTTGAAGTCACAGGTTGGGGTCTAATCTATGTAGCCAAACTTTTTAATTCAATAGTAATCAGCCAAATCCAGTTGAACCATTCAGATTACTATGTGTAATCCTAAACATACATATCTATCTATATCTATATCTATCTATCTGGCCTCTAATCTGGGGACTTGGTGGGCCCTGGCATTCCTAAAATAGTCACCAATCTCCTTTACTGCTATATATACTTCAGGCCCATCACCTCTGGAATATTCTTCTCTCTTATTCTTTCCCCACCAGTCTTCTACCTCTCAGTGCAAGGATTATTTCCTCAAGGAATCCTGCCCTGTTCCCTGCTCCCTCATCCACAACATTCAGTATTGTCCTTCCTTGTAGTCTCAACACTTTGCGATGACATCTTCTGTAATTACTTGGTGACTGTGAATGTTGAGAATGAGCTGGATGAGTCCATCAGTGATTAGCCCAGCAAATACCAAGAGCAACAAAGAGAAGTAACTGGGCATTGTAGGCCCTAACAGGCCCATAACTGGAAAGCACAGTAACAATGAGGGGGCTACCACAGTCATCTGTATTTCATTTCACTCATTCATTCATTTATTTATTTTGAGACAAGAGTCTTGCTCTGTCACCGGAGCTACAGTGCAGTGGCATCATCACAGTTCACTGCAACCTCCAACTCCTGGGCTCAAGTGATCCTCCTGCCTCAGCCTCCCAAGTAGCTGGGACTACAGGTGCATGCCACCACATCCAGCTAAATTTTCCATTTTTTGTAGAGACAGGGATTCGAACTCTTGGCCTCAAGCAATCCTCCTGCCTCAGCCTCCCAGAGCACCAGGATTACAGGCGTGAGCCATCGCACCCAGCCATAGTCCTCTTTAATTTAAAGAAAAGTTTTTAATTGTGATAAAATATCCCTTATTGTTTCAAACAGGGAAATAAAATTCATCCTAGGGCTTTTGTCTCCTACTACCTTGGAGCTCTGTTCCTTAAAACAAAACAAAAAAAAAAGGTCACACGGAAAGAGAAAGATTTGCTCACACACGAGATACTCAGATAACAGATAATTCAAGAGACCTTCAGAACTGGGAGGTGGTGTTTCACAGCAGTGAAAAGAGTCCACTGACATAGATCTGGGGCTCCTGGCTCCTCTGCTTACTGACTAAATATCCTGAGTAAGTCTTTAATATGTCTGGGCCCTCACTGTCTCCATCTGCAAAATGGGGAAACAAAACCTATCGCATGGGGCACCATGAGGACAGAATGAAAGGACCAACGACAAAGTACTCTGTGAATGAGGTGTCACACAAAGACAAGTGGCAGGAAGCAGAAGCATCATCTGGGCCAAAGCCCAGCCCTCAACCAAAGAACCATGTACATGTCCCAGAAAGAACAGGGAACGCAGAACCAGGAGGGTAATTTTTCTGTGTTGTTCTAATGCCCCTGAGATGCACAGATTTAATCTGCCACACTGACTCTTCTTGTAAAACTGCTCAGCTACTCAGAAGAGTCATCCCCTGGGCCGCCTTCTCTTCCCTGGTCTCAGCAGCCCCATTTTCTTGTACCTGTTCTGATGGGCCCAATTTATATACTTTTCCCCCTAATTCTGAAGCAGCTCTATTTTTCTGCCAGCTTCCAGAGTTCACAATTCGTGGAGAAGGACATCAGTGGGCTACCCCTGGGTTCCCCGTCTCCATTCTCGCGATGCCTGGTCAAGCCCCTCCGCCCAGGGCACCTCCCCCACCCACCCAGGCTTTCCACTTTCCACTGGGCTAAAGGTCAAACACTCCTGGGAGAGGTCACCTCCAACTGTTCGGTATCTCAGTTATTTGCCACAGACTGTGAAGTCGTTGGTGACACTTTTTCCTGATAACCGAATGACAGCAAGGCAGGCAACACACGGAGAGCATGGGACCTCTGTGCTTCGGGAAGCCCCTGAGGTGGGTGGGATGGGGTGAGGTGCAGGACGTGGAGAGGAGTTTGTACGGATCCCAGAGACGAACTCAGGATTCCTTCCGCCTTGCCTTGGGCTGCTCACCCACACGCAGATGCAGCGCTCACACTCACAGCCAAGGAGTGGGTGTGAAGAAAGGGTACGGGGCTTGCCGGGTGGGAAAGAAGGGAGGATCACATATGTACGTGAAATGCCTGGCTGGGAAACAATGGGACGATGGGTACAAGATGGGGTGGGGGGAGGAGGAAAAGAAGAAAATGACAAACAGAGTCCAGATGCCAGTGTTACTGGTATTTATGACATTATAATGCATTGCATTCTACGTCTAACTGTTCAAATACCACTTTGTTACTTCTTAAGAACAACTTGCTATCTTGAGGAAACAGGTTTGGAAAGGCAGTATGGCATAACGGCTAAATGTTTAGGCTGCGGAGTTTTAAAGACTTGAGTTTGAAGCTCTACTCCATCTGACACTAACTGCGTGACTTTGGGGAAGTTATTTAACCTGTTTCCTCATCTATTAGACAGTTCCTAACCTCACAGGATTTTTGCAAGGATAAAATATGATCGTATATCCAAATAACTTTGCACAGTACCAGCCACTAGCAGGATTCAATAAATGTTACCAGCCTGGCACGGTGGCACACGCACTTTAGGAGGCCGAGGTGGGAAGATTGCCTGAGCCCAGGAGTTTGAGAACAGCCTGAGCAACATAGTGAGACCTTGTTTCCACAAAAAATTTTAAAAGTAGCCAGGTGCGGTGGTGCACTCCTGTAGTCCCAGCTACTTGGGAGGCTGAGATGGGAGGATCACTTGAGCTGTGATCGTACCACTGCACTCTAGCACAGACAGAGTGAGATCCTGCTTCACTTCAGAGCCAGCTCTGAAGCTCTGAAGTTCTATGTTCTTGCTAATACCTTTTTGCTTGGGTATCTTTCCCAGGTCTGTTCTCACACAGGGTATTTTTCAGGTATGAAGACAGGGGAAAAAGACATAAGACAGAGGAGTGAGAAGGTAAACAGGAATGGGAAGCAAATCCTGGATTCCAGACACACCTCTCTGGGCACACTCACCGAGTCTGGGTCTCGCTGCTGTTCGAGAAAAGCTGAAAATTCCACCAGGCGAAGCTTGGTTGTGCCAATGGATCGACCCTGCCAGGCGGGGACTGAGGGAGCTGGGGCTGACGCAGGCTCAAACCCTGAAAGACCAATCGTCACCTTAAAACCTGGCCTCTCCTTGCCTCCCCTTGCCTCCCCTCAGGCCTAAGGCCAAGACCAGGGCAGGGCTCTATGGTGACCCTGCAGGAAAGGCCAGGAGGTCCCTCTCTGGCATCTGGGGGTAAACTCAGGGAGGTGGTAGTGGCGTTCTGGCCAAGGATCCCAGAGACAGTGACCGGCCAGATAAGCACAATGCATGTATTCCTCATAAAGCCACCTATGCCACTAAGGTTCAGGACTGTGGCATGAGGATATCTAATCTCAGTCAAGGGGGCACAGCTGGAATCACTTCCAGCTGGAAGCCAGGAAGGACTGAGGAGCCCGCAGTGTAGGCTTCCAAAGACTTCCCAAGAGCCCTTGATGTGCATGCACGTCTTGTGTTTGTCCACCTCCTTTCTTAAGACTACAGTCACCAGCACTAGAGAATATTCTTCCAGAATGCTCCATGGCTTTGGAGCAGAGAGCAATGTGAGAATGCATTTTCAGTCTACAGAACCTACAGTGAAGAGCAGTGACTTTCGTACTGTAACCTGAGCAGTGTAACTGAGTAACTGTGTGTGGGGTGGGGGGAGTGTCTGGTGGGGAGGGACTGGTGGGCAGGCCAGACTTGTGCTTTCTACTTGGGGTTTCCATGTAAGCTCTCCTTTAAAGAAAGGGTACTAGGAATTGAAATCTACTTATCTAAGAAAGGTGAATAAAGCCATATATCTGCCTTCAAGACTTGGACTGCCCAATTCTGCCAGTTTAAGATGAGGAAGGAGCCACAGCAACTTCCCTTTCTAGGGATGATCGATGTCTCAAAAGTGAAAGTGATCAGGCCTCCTATTTCTTTAAATACCTGACTTACGAGCTCCTGGGAGATAACTGAAGGGCATTGGGACCTAGCAGGGACACCCCCGTGGCCCTCCCAAACTAACCCCTGATATAAGTAAGGAGGGCAGGATGGCAAGGGGGTGTTCACATCCTGCAAGTCAAGGGAGCTGTGTGGCTGTGACAAAGACGAGCATCTCCCACTCTGGAGACAAAGCGACAGGCCCAGTTGTCAGTTGCAAGGGGCTGAGCCCCCAAGGGGGAGTCCCAGGGAGACTCACCTGGAATGGGGGCCGTGACCGCTGGTTGGATGGGGTAGGCCTGCTGCACGAAGGGCTTGACGCTGGGGACAGAGAGGTGGACAGAGTCAGAACTGCATCCAGAGCAGCAGCTATTACCCAAGCCCGGCTGTGGCCTCCCTGTGGGAGGTCCCCACCACCGCGTCCCCTTCCTGCAGGTGGTAGCACGTCCCAGGTGGAGCTCTACCCCAGGCACAGGCAGTTGCTCTGTCCAATTGACAGCGGCCAGGAGCACACTAGGGATCAACCACCAACCCCGCTGACAGTTCAGTGGGACGAGCTGGACAGATGTCAGCCTGACTTCCATGTGCTGTGACATCTACCTCTCTCAGTCCCTGCAGAGACTGAGGTCAGCTGTCACCATTTCCAGGCAAGGGGTGGGACATGCTTCAGGCTCTCCTTCTCCAGGCCAAATAGTTCCAGTTCTTTTGACAACATATAGGCAGGATTCCCTTTCTACTTCTATCCCCAAATTGCCCTTCTGTTCAGGTTTACTGAGCTTTCTCCCCTTGCCCACACGGCACCAGCAGCATTTTCTATCAGCCTCCCACCCCAGGGAAAGCCGGGATGGAACAGGCTATAGGATCACCTCCATGGACCACTCTCAGGCTGGGAAGACCCCAGGCTCTGCCTCGAACCCCACGAAGGGACAGGGACCCACTTCCTCTTTCCAGCTGAATGACTGCAAATACTTAAGGTGGGAGTCAGGCGCGTACTCCCCTCTTGGATCTGAGAGGTCAGTCTCTCTCCTGCCATTGGCCTCAGTAAGAGGGGGATGACTTCCGGGATCTCCGTGTAACCCTCCTTTCTCCTCCAAGCCCCAGGACGGCCTGGTGCTAGGAGAACTTGCCCCAGTATGGGCTGTGACCAGCCCCTTGTTGTCAGTGCCAGCCCTTCTTCAGACTTACTCTTGTGAGGATCCTGGCTGCCCTGTTTGGATCATTCCCGGCCAGAACTGGAAGGCAAAATGCAAAGGCCTCAGGATTATGAGTTTACTTTCAAAGCACAGTTCAGGATGTGTAGGCATCGCAACCTTGCTAATGGACCGCAGGTTCCCGTCACCCACCAGAATCACCTTCCCCGAGTGCAAATGGGGTCAGCACTATGCACAAGATCACACCCCACACCCCTGGTACCCAGGGCTCCCCTGAGATATTCTGTCCTGAAAATGCCCCCGAGGGCAGGGGCAGGCAGCAGCTCTTCAGCGTTCTCCGGACACCTAACAGAGCTCTGGGCGTACTGTGGGAGGTTCACAAATATTTCGAAGGACTGTTTTGTCCAAGCACCCACCCATCTTCCTCTTCCCCCTCTGTTCTGAAGCACTCCCTGTGTAATATTCTGCCTCCATGGCACTGAAGGCCCAGCAGGGCAGAGGACAAAGCTAGAACAGGATGGCCAGAAACAGGCACGGCGGTGTCTATGGTCCCAGCTACCCGGGAGGCTAAGGCAGGAGGATCACTTGAGCCCAGGAGTTCAAGTCCAGCCTGGGCAACACAGCAAGACCCTCATCGCTTAATAAAAAAAAAAGGTAGCCAGAAGCTCTGAGAGGCAACACAGGCATCTTCTTTCCTGGGAGCTTCCCTGATGCTTGTGCTGCCTGCCGGAGAGGGAAAAGCAGCCTTTGGAGTCACGCAGCCCTGGGTTTGAATCCTGACATCACTATCCATTCAACTATGATCAAGTCACCTAAATTCTGGTTTTGCTACTAAATAACCTCAGCTTTCTCATCTGCAAAATGGCAATAATAATAATAAGTCTTTAAGATTACTGTGAGGATCAAATGAGATTGTAAAAATGCTTTTCAGCCCTGGAGAAGGCCAAAATGAAAATGTTAATACAACACCTTATATCCCTTCAGTGGCTAGGTGCCTTAAAGTGACCCTAAAGACAGAGGGACAGAGACCAAGGGCCAGGAAAAAGATAAAGAGAGCAGAAGAGGCAGATCACAACCAGAAAGGCACCAGGATTTAACTTTGTGTCTTCAGGGACTAAGGATTTCTTCCTCTTCCTCCCTTTCTGCTTTCTCCCCTCTCCTCTTTCTCTCTTCTCCTCCTTTCCTCCTCTCCCACCATCCCTCACTCTTCCTCTCCTTCTCTCTAATCCCAGCTCCCTCCCCTTCTTTCTTTCACCACTCTACACCCAGCATTGGTTCACCATCAGGTGGTCCTTGGCCTCTGGCACACCTGACCCAAGTGACAAATGCCAGGTGGAGGGCTGAACAAACCCCAACCCCAGCAGCTGTCATTATCGCACTGGGCTCATGACTTACCCCTGGCGCCCCCGGGAAGGTCGGGCGTGGAATCCCAGGCAGCCCCAGCTTGTTGTGAATGGCAGTGGCCGAGACGATCTGGGCTGAGGACATGGCCGCCATGTGCTGCAGGGCCTTATCCTTTGCAGTCTGATCCTTGAAGGTGACAGTGACACACCGACTTAATACAGAACGCATGGCTACCAGATAGGTGAAACAGGCACAGCCACGAGCACATGGACTAAAATACAGAGCCACAAAAGAGGCCAAAAAAGCAAACATGCATGGATAAATAAACACAGCCAGAAGGCTAAAACACACTCAACCTACCGCAGCTCTGAACATTTACAGAGAATACCCAGTGGGGCAAAGTGTTTTTGCTTGTTTTATTTTTTTTAAAGAATTAAATCCATTTTCTAACAGAATGTAAAGCCTCTGAGGGGGATGGACAATGTATTTGTTTATTTTTCCAGCTTCCAGAAGGAGATTTCTCCAATTACGTAACATACTCAAGGAGGAAGGGGGAAAAAGGGCCCTGTTGTAACTGATGGCAGGAGGGGTGAGAGAAGAGGTGTGGCTGGGGATTGGGGTAGAACAATCCTCAGAGCTCAGGAGCCCTTTCTGTGTGTGTGCTGGCCACCACGGGGCCACAGTCCCAGGAGCTGTTAGGGCGCGAGGCCTGGAAGCTCTGGCCGACATCTGGTGGGGGAAGGTCAGAAGCAGCGGGTGGGTGGGGGCGGAGGGGGTGACGGGCCAAGCAGCATGCTGGCGGGGCGCATGCTTTCTCAGGTATCCCCGCCATGAGTCTAAGGCTACATGGGTTCTTATAAAGCCAAGAACACAGGGGATGCTACAGGTAAGGGGTTTCCCCTTTTCCTATATGGGTCTTTTCTAGAAAAGCCAAGGCTGATAACACAAAGCTAGCCAAAAAAGTCTGCCAAGCACAGCTAAAATATAGAATATACTCAGTTTGGTGAAAATACTTACCATGCTTGTTACCTGGATACAATAATAAACAATTTGTTAAAAGGATTGCGTACAAAAGCAGGGTTATATGTATACAAACACATAATACTTGGATACAATAAAATGCACAAAAGTGTGGGGTCTTTCTTTTCACATTTTAGGAAGAATGCACGATCCAGATAGCTATCTAGAAATGCAATTATCAGGAAGGGCACCCAACAACAGCAACAATCAAAACACTACCCCAGCTCCATCGAGCTGGTTCTGTGGCTTCCCCAGGACAGATGGAGACACAGTCAGACCCCTGGTGTGTGATGAGCCTGGTGGGCACAGAAAGGCTTCTGGTTGCTAGTAGAGGATCTATACTCCGGGCCCGGATGCCATCAAAGCAGGAACAATATGGTGACATGAAAATAAAAAGGGCGCCCTCCACAGCTGCCCTTCAGGGCTCAGACAGTCAAGGAAGGTCAAAGGCAGCTCCTGGATAAGACGCTGGCTGAGCTCCAGCTGAGAGGGTGCTTCAGTGTTTACAGATTCAACCAAAGGTGATGAAGAAACATGCAGAGGTGCCAAAGGCAAGGCCAAAGGGGGTTAACCCCCCCCCAAAAAAAAACCAAAAACCCAAAGCCCACAAAACTACTACTAGGGGCTTCTAGGAAAGATCTACTAGGTGCTCCCAAGGTATAGACCCTGCTTTAACCTATAACTGCCTGGAACACCACAAAAAGGTTACATTAACCCTTGAAAAAGGGCCAAAAAAAAAAAAAGGAAGGAAGAAAAGGAAAAAGAGCCTAACACGTGCATAAATTTTAATGTTTTGTGTAGTTCTCTGACCCATAACTGAAAAGCCAACAAGCCGCAAGCAGCAGCAGCTTTCCAGGGATGCGCAGGTCATGAGAACACTGCGATGGCCCCTGCTGCAGCTGACTGCACCACGAGGGCCTTGCAAGCCCGCAGGGTGTTACTGGGCCCCCACAGCATGGCCCGGCAACCCTAGTGTGACTCTTTTGCTACTCTGTCATCTCCTTATCAGATGGCATTCCTCTGAGTGGAGGCTCCATTAGCTAATCTGTCAAATGCCCTAACCCAAAGCTAGCTTCCCCAGGACCTTTTTTTTTTTTTTTAAAGGATCTAAAACATTTCAAATACTGAGGATGTCAGAAAAAAGGCAAAAGTTGAAGTAGACGGGATTTTATGATAAGCTGACTGGGAGTGTACATGTGCCCTAAAGCTGAACTGAGCCCTACACACAGATCTCGGTGCCAGTCGGCCCACTCTGAGCTGGCCCCTGCCCCGCCTGACCCTCAGAGGGTAATCCAGGGACAGAAAACACGGCTCCCGTCCACCTACTGCATTCACTGTCAAGAACTCCCCAACTCAACACACATTCACTGGTTTCCCTTTGGGCTCCAGCCCCCATGCCACTTAACCCCTAACTGAAGGTTATAAACGCTCTCAAGGCAATCTCTGAAACTGAGTTCACGGCACAGGTATGACCACAGGTGCCTTCCTCAGCACAGAACAAGCCTTGCGACTTCTCTGGTGCCCAGGTCAGGGGGCTCGGAAAATGGCAGCCCAGGCGTCTTGCCTGCCTGGCAGATACATCTGAGGAGTAACTACAAAAGAGCTTGTGGGCTTGGCTCTAGTCCAAAAGATCGCCACGGGACCTCTCCCAGACCTGAGAGTTCTGTGCTTATGAAATGCTGGTGACGGGGCGATTCTGCTTCCCTGAAGGCAGAGTGTGTCTGTGCACGCTCAGGCGGGGCGACCCACGAATCCCAAGTCCAGGTCCAAACGGAGATGAGTTCCCTGCATCTCTACAACCCACTTTATTCTAGTAAGAGCTGTCTGAAATGTTTCCCTTTGCTAGGCTTATTGAAAAGTTCTTCTAAATGTTTACGAAAGGGAAATCGGTCAACACAGGAAAGGGGAATAGTAACTATCCCTGCTGCTTACGTCACACACCTTCAGCATATGATCTCTCTCCTCTGTAAACGAAGTAAGGTCTGACTCTCTCATTACCAGAACTCTACCAGGTACCCAAATGAAAACAAGAGCTCAAAAGCAGCAGAGCAAATCAATTGCATTTATGGCACCAACTTGCTCTATGACCATAAAAGGCCGACCTGCCAGGGAGCTGGAAACCCGGTTCCAAATCTGCCTGCCTGACATTAATGAGCTGTGTTACACTGGGCAAATCATTTAACACCCTCTACTTTTCCTCATCTACAAAATAAAGAGTTGCACTTTATTCTCTAACGTATGTTCTTCTGGTTCTAAAAGTATTTGTTGCTACGAGGGCAAGTTCCATCATAAAGAAATACATCTTGATACATAATAGCAAAAAAAAAAAAAAAAAAAAAAAAAAAAAACAACCAAAAAACCTACTAGTGAGAAAACAGTAGGATGTTAAAATTTAGGCAGCTCTTGGCTGCCTGTCCTAACAGAAAAAGCCGTTTGGAAAGGAAGTTTTATCTCAAGTAGAGGTTCTTCTACTTGACCTACCTATTTGAGAATAGGCAATTTTCTGCAAATGGACTAAAATGTCTACACCAGTGATTTCCTATCTTTTGTAGTAGAGCTACTGACTACTCATTTAATTTTATAACATCTCCCCTTTATCTATGATACATATTTGAAAATTAAAAGGACCGAAATTTTTTGCTTAAAATCTAAAGTAACCCTGGAGATAATAAGCACCAGCAGGGATATCTGGAAATCAGAGCGGAGAGCCTGGCTGCACACCCACTTATCCTGAAATGGGAGTGCGGGGAAGGATGCCAAGCTAAAGAGATTTCAATGGAAGGATCTCTAAATTGTCATTTTCAGCGCAGAGATACATGCCCGGCTTTGAAAAAATTATAACTCTAAGTGTCAGACCTGAGTAAATTGCTCCTCTCTGTCACTCTGGTCTAACATCCTGGACTTTTTACACATTCTACTTTATCCTTCCCCACTCGCCCCCACTCTAAAGAGGAGGGCAGTAATTTATCCAAACAAGGGGAGCGTCAATAAATTTAAAAACACATGCTACACTTCTACATGGTATTAATTCTATTCTACGGCATTTTTACATCAACATTTCTGAAATGTGCATGAGATTTACAAAGGATAAATACATCGTTTTATCTTGAAAAACTGTTAATAAGTCAATACTGAATTATGCTGTATGGTGTCTTAGATCACAGAAAACATTCTGAGTGTGTGTGTGTGTGTGTGTGTGTAAACATGAGCACGAATAATAAAAACACGTCCTAGATAAAAGCTTGGACAAGTTTACATTGACTCCTTATTACTGATTTTAAGTTCCTCTATCCCTAAGACTACAAAAGCTGCATGTTTCATGAGTGGGAGAAGAAAAGGGAAATCTCCCTTTTCCAATTGAACCTTAACACAAGCCCATGACCGGCAAGGTTGAAACCACTTACTGAGCAGGAACGGTGGGTCTCTAGACTGTTGATGGGAAGGAGATTGATGCTAAGAACAAATGGTCCAACTGACCTGAGAATGGGGCAAACAAAGCACTCTGACTCATCACCTACCCTGCTTTCTTCACTATCCAGTTTCTGGAATACCACATTGTCAGTGGTCTCACCGCCTCTGCCATTGTATCACGCATAAACTCCTCAGCCTGAAGCCTTTCAAATTGTTATGGTTACTAAGTAAACAGGCTTTCATATTTCATGAAGCAGAGCAAGGCTGCTGCTATAACCCTCTGTTCTGCTGACTGCCTCCTGTTTTTGGTTGAAATGGATGAATGTCTGGAAAATGTCTACATGTAATATACATGACAGGAAGGCAGCAAGATCACAAATGCACATGGCTGGAGTGGTATGCTCTTAAAACCTACAGACATCTCAGGGATCAGTCTGGACATTATAGGAGTCTTGTTCTCCCTCTCTGTCTCTTGCTTCACCAGCTTTTTAAAAAATTTTTTATATTGGATGCTGGTGGGTAGAAACCTGTTGATTATATTTTTTTCCCATCACACAGAGTTTATTAATCTGTGAGTGATCAAACATCTAGAACAATTACTATATATACACAAATGAGTCTATACAGAATTTTACAGGTATAACACAATATCTCTCATTCTATAACTATTTTTACTCAAAAATATACACTGGACATTATTCCATGATACAAATAATTATGAATATAGGATATCACCTTAATAACTGCTTGCATTTTACTCTGTGTCTACTCCTAATTCATGCACTGGGTTTCTGTTAGACTTTAAAATTATTTTCAGTTTTCACATCTATAAAAATTCTACTATTGTTCATACTTCTGTGTTTTTGAATTTTCATTAGGAAAAATTCATGGAATAATGCAAGTTCTAAGAATATGTTCAATTTGCATTTAGATATTTGGCTTCACCAGCTTTTGATTATTCTGCAAAATCAATTATCTCATACTCTTTAGGCATTACCATGAACAAATTTTAAACATAATTTAAAAAGGTCAGATGCTTGCATATACTCTTTATATTCCACATATAGAATTTTAATGAACAGCATACAAAATCAATATATTCCAAACAGTTTATTCAAGGGCTATCATTTCAGAATTTAAAGATAAGACTCCAATCTAATTTATTCATATAGAGGTCCACCAAGTACATCAGGAAATATATGTAAAGTCAGAATATGACCATGGATTCCAAAACTTTTGATAGCTATTAAATGTTTTCCTCCAAAAATACTTTTCCCAGCAATATAAAAATATAATGCAAGGAAGGAAAAGACACCAATTTGCTTGCAAAATCACTTTTTCAGAAAAAGACAAAACACAAAATACTTTCCTAAGAAGTAATTTTGCAGATGTTGTTTCTAATCTTGCACTATGTGGATTCACATGACCTCTGCAATTATTAGCTGTACCCATGGAAGAGATAAACATCACAAAACTATATGCTGGTTTTGGAGAAAGGATGGAGGGCACTTGAATTTTTTCTAGCTATGATCTCTAATTTGCTTATTATTAGAGAAGGCAGGAGTAAATACAAAAGGGGGCTATTTCAGTCAGGCAATAGCTAAAGCTGAGGAGAGAAGGCACATTCATACTTCTCCTGACTTGCTGCCTAATGAGTAGCAATTAATTCATCTTATTGTATTCCCAAATGCCAAAGACCCCATTCACATCCAAGAAAAAAATGTTCAAGGCTTTTACCATTGTTCATTTTTAAATGTACTAAGCTATATTTGGCATATTATAATTGTCAATAGCATCTCCTTTAATTCTGATGTGGGGCTTAGCATCATAAAGGCTGTAGATGAGGATTATGGGAGACTCATAGGTGTGCCTGATGACTCTCTCCCAGGAGGACAGGGATTTTGGATAGCTTCACGCCAGATGTAGGTGTTTGGGAGAAGGCACCCTTCTGATCTCAGTCCCTTTTTCTCTGGGAGGTGACAGCAAGGGGTAGGAGGCAGATCTCCCCTGAGGCCAGAGGACCCCAAGCTGGCACCTGGCTCACGTCAAACTCCAGGGTGAGTATCAGCTCCCACTGCTCATCTTCTCTGTCTCCTTCAGACACACAGATGCAATGCAGAGGGCTCAGTGGAGGGAAATGAGGCAAAGCACCCCAAGTTGGGGAAATGAACCTTCATCCTTGGCCGGCACTCTGTGGGGAGGTAGCATGACATCCCGTAAAGAGCCCTGGATTAACTTCAGGCTTGTGACTCTGAGCAAGTCACTTTGCCATGCTCTGCATTCTAATTTATAAATTAGAGATAACAACACCCAAGTCCAGGACTGCTTCACGTACCCAGCTCAGTGCCCACAGCCTTGCCACTGGGTGAACCTGCAGTCCATGGGGTCCACGTGATCTCACTCAGGACCTGAAATGCTTAGGAGCCCTGGCCCTCACTATACAATCTTTGGGATCAATGTTATTCTAGGACATTATCTAAATTGGAGGCCGATTAACAATGGGATTTCTCAACGAAGGGATAAAAATGTAGAATGAGGCTGTTTCTGTTGCCCATAAAAAGAAAATCCAGACCTGGCCCAGCTCACACAGAAAGGGAAGCACAGTCAATGCTCTTGCTCACATCGTGAGCTCTGCATCACTGCAGTGTTAGGGAGATTCTATCATATCTAAGCATGAGAAATTGTCTCCAATCTTAGTTTTAATTCAGTTAAATTAAAAATAAGGTAATAAAAATATCTTTGAGGAGAAAGCATGTATGTCATAAATGCAAAAGGACTCCCCAAAGTTTGGGAAATGCCAGAGAAGACTGTGTACCATTTCCCAAACCCAAGACAAGGCCAAGTGTCTTGGTGCTAACATAGACAAAGGGGTTGTTGCTCAGGCTTTCTTTGCCCCATGTGCTGCTCACAGCCAAGTCCTGAAGGAGCAGAGGGGCTCAGGGGACCATGGGGAACACCACAGGATGAAGGGAGGTATGTCCATCTTGCCTGTGGAGGGACTGATTCCCGGATGGATCAGTGAGGATACACACATGATTCAGCAGTACGGACTTTAGCAATTCCCCAGTGAAGTTCTTGAACTTACAAGAATTAAATCAACAATTTGAACTTTAAGCTCTCTGCTTATTGGAAGGAACAGCAGATTGGAAAGAATGACCTGCCCAGAAATCAAATCACAGAGGCTACCAAGGGGAGAATGAAGAAAATGGCCCCAGGGGAGCACATGCAGCTTGTAAATTAGTCACCAACGACTGGACATAATCAGAGAGGCTCAGGTCTTTTTCTGCTCTACTGGGATGGTGCAATGTCAGCAAGTGCTGGCTTTTCTTCAGTGCGCGTCCAGAGCCTGCCATGAATATGTCTGCTGCCTAAGATGTATTCCTGCTGAGCTCAGGGCAGAGTGAAGACTCCCTTTCCTCTTAGTTTTGTCCTAAGTCATGCACTCACCCAAACTCACTCAAGAAGTGAACCAGAAGTGGCCTGGTCGGTCTTCACAGGAAGAGGAAGATGGTCCCCAGAGCCTGGCTGTGGCTCCCACAAGCCTCAGAAACCAGCAAATAAAGGACTGCCTTTTTGTTGCTAATGGGGACAGAAGGACAGGGTATGGACAACCTCTCAGGACAACTGAACATTTGGAGGAAGAGATTCAGAGTGCACAATTCTACACAGGAACTCTGAGTAGGAAAGAAAAGACTGCTTAATGCACGGAGAATACTTTTGCAGTCTTTCTACATGCTGGTATAATAAATCCGTGGAGCTTAAAAAAAATAGTTCGCAACTTTTTGAAGAATTAATAGTGAGTGAAATATTCAAAGCAGAGAATAATTCCTAAAGCTGCAAGCTAGTCCTCAGACCCGGCTGCTGCTCCTCACTATTCAATCGGAGATGCCAGGAAGGGACTAAACTAGGGGAAACAGGGAGAGGGAGGGCATAAGTGAAACTGGTGCTGGTGACACTGCTGGTGACACAGGTCCAAGGGAGATCTCTAACTCGGCATCCCTGAAGTGCCACATGCACATTCCATAGACCTATAAGCTACTGGCACACTGTCACTGCATGGGTCCATCTGCTTTACAACAAGAATCAGGCCTAGCTACAAAGGTGTGGGTCACCTACCACATACCTACCCCCCCAGAGTGCTGGGTCCAAAGCACCCTGTCTGGGCAGGGGCCGACACATGGCGTCCTGGTCACTGAGAAACGATTCCCTCAAAGCTGAGCTCTCTTCTACACCAGCAGTTTGTACTCTTGCTTCAACATTTTGCTCAGTTGTTTTGAAGATTAAAAAAAAAAAAAAAAAACCACCCCACAATACTGGATGTATATATTTCATTTCCAAAATTCTCATGCTCTGGCCACAAATGCCTTTTATTCCCCTAGTCCAGCTTGCCAGGCTCTTGACTCTCAACCACAATCTGCTGACCCCTCTGCTCTCCCAGTTTCTCTGCTCCTGGGTCATCGTCCCTTCACGTCATTCCCTCTCTACTTCAACCAACTCCTGTATTTTCTTGCCTTTGCAACTCTCCCTCACTGTCATGGTCTGTATCCAAGGTCATCCCACACTGTTGGCCAAGTCTACCCTGGTTTAGGCTGCTGCAGAGTACAGAGAAAAAGTCTCACATTGGTGCCAGTGGCCATAATACAAATTCATGGTAGGCAATGGGTAAAAATCTAGGGGCAAAAGGAGAAGAGAGTTTTCACTGGATCTGATTTCTCAGGGAAATAAATGACAAGGAAAGACATTCAGGGTGGGAGAGATTGACTTTGATTTTGGTTGGAGAAGGAAGATGGATAAATGAATTTAGAAAAAGTACAGAATAACATTTTACCATTTGATTTCTTTCATTTTAGAAAACTTAATGGAAATATGTCAGAATGAAAATAATCATTTCTGGATAGTAAAAACATGAGTGTTTAACACGTCATTCTCTCTACTATTTAACTTTCATATATTTAAAATTCAACAACAAAAACTTTATAGTTAATTTTGATGCACACTCCCAGTTAATTACTATTACTTTAAGAGAACTGAACCTTTAATAAGGTAATTTTTTAATGCTGCTATTGAAAATCTTTCTGAAAAGTTTTGCTGTACTTTTCAGAATAAGGATAGGACTTATAAACATAACTTACTCTTTACAAACAGCGAGTTAGAGCACAGAGCAGGCAGAGTGGACAGGAGCGGGAACCAGCCAAGGAGGACAGCTGAGCAGGGCCCCAGGGGTGGGTGGGGCCCTGGTCCAGTTCCGCACCTCTACCCACTCTCATAGCAGCCTGGGGATTAGTCTTACTGCCTCCAGCTCAGCCTCCCTCTTATTGGCTATGCTCCAAAACACAGCTGGTGAGATCGATCCAAAGCATAAATGTGAAGGACCCCCGCATACTCCCCCAAGGCTCCCAGATGAATCCTTGCTCCTCATCGGGATGACCCAGGGCTTTCCTGCCAGGATCACCCAGTCGCGTTGCCCTTTGCATGTTTCCAACCGTGTTCTTCAAGGTTCCCCTAACACCCTCCATCTTATGGCAATTTCATGCCTCCCTCTATGCTCAGTCCTAAGGGCACCTCCTCCATGAAGCTTTCTTTAATTCTCTCATTCTCAGAATTAATCATTCCTTTCACTACCCTGTTTAATTTCTACTGCGAAGCCCCCTGGCTGCAGATGACCTCTTGGAAAAATAACAGAAAAGTTTAGTGTTCCCCAAGAACACAGACCCTGCTTATTCAACTCCACATGCCCAACATCTACGAAAGAGCCTACAGTACTCTGGGTTCTCGATGAAAAGTTACTGGAGTGAATTAAGGAATCATTTCTGCACTTTTCAAGTTCAAATCTATGTGGAAATCCTAAACTTTCACGAGCACAAATTTTCTTTACTAAAATTAAAATAAAATGAAAGTCTACACACTTTCGAGGTGATCTGGTCCACAAACAAGCACTTTGAGAACCACTGTAGTTAGTAGGAGCATAAAGCTGACCTTTGGAACTTATTCCAAAAGATTTTCAAGAGACTGACTTTTGTAGCTGTGATGACTCATCTGTCAAGGTGACATGAGAATGACCATTCTCTCTGAGTCTGTTTTCTTCACAGGAACATGGAAGAACTTAGAAACTACAGAACTTAGAAATACGAGCTTTAAATGGGACACAGGAGCCGTCCTGCAGAGGCAGGGAGGGACAGAGTGAAAGGTAGTCACCTCCTCTTCCTTCTGCTTAAAGCAGATAGTTTTTCAAACTTTATTCACTGCAATAGCCAAAGAGGACATTATTAAGGATGCAAGAAAGTGGGCTTCAACTGTTTTGGGGGATGACCTCAACTTTCTGCTGCGAGCTTATCTCATAAGCTAGTGTGGGAGGCCAGGAGGACCATGGCTATCAGCCCGAACCTACGATGACTTTGGTGAAGTTGTCTGTCCCTGCCTCCTCACAAACGTGCTAGTGGACTCCAGAGCTGCACAGGAAAGTGTGGATGGAGCATAAGACACACCTGTCTTACAAGACCAATAGACCTGAGCCCGTACCCCGGGGTAAGGGCTGGCTAGGAAGGTTAAGGAGAGCATCACTGGGGACAAAGCAGCTCTGTGGCCAGGACCATGTCACCCTGAGTTCCTGATGACCACCACAGTGTCGATCCCACAGTGTTGGTCCACATTTTGACCAATGGCTCAAAGTTAAAATGTGAAGCTAAGTGAAGGGCTGGTAGCAAGGGCTGAATGGCCAGCTCCTAGATAATGTGAGGGGTGACAGCCTTCTGCTTGAAAACCTTTTCCCACCTCTACTTGATGAAACCTTATCTGAAAGAGCAGGAATTTAGGATTCAGAAAGAGCTGAATTCAAATCTTGGCTTCACCACATACTAGGTAGGCTCGATGACATTTGCTAAGTCAATTACACTCTTTGAGCTCCAGTTTCCTCAATATTACTCCTCAGCATCAGAAGAATGGAACTCACTTTGTAGTGAGCCTAATGAGAGAACATGCCAGAGGCTCTGCATTACAGTAACTACCGTCCTCATGCCCCAACTCCAAAGTACATTCTCCATGCGGCTCATCCCTGGAATTCCCTCTCCATTTCCCTTTGGCTCTTCCTGCTAACACTTCCCCCAAGTGTCCTCTATTTCAGCTCCCATTTAAATGGCCAGCTCCCAGAATAGGGGGTTGGCTGTTAACTGCCCACCACGAGGAACGCCATGCCTGGCACACTCAGTTAGTATTAGCTTATGCAAAAACACAGGATTCCATTTTTCCAACAATAATGTGGTAGGGAAGAAGGCAGGGGTTATAAGATGAAGGTGGTTCTTGGAGCTTAAATGCTGAGCCGGTTGTTATCCTACTGCCCGTTTCCATCTCCTCCTAGTGCCTGCCCCAGGGAGAGTGCCCCGGGGCTGAAAGTGGAGAGGAAAGTCTTCTTTTTTTTTTTTTTTTTTAAATTTTTTAAGAACACAAACATAGCTGTGCATTTGTACGTAGGTATATGTGTAAAGCTATGGCAAAATTGTTTCCTATGGAAGAACATTCTTAAAAATCACCAAGTTAGAAAAAGAGCGCTTCCTATATCCCATAGGGATCCCTCCTGAACAGGAGAGCTTTATTCATCCCTCAGGGCTTTCGTTCCAGGGCTCCCGTGAGCCAACAGGCACCACACAGACAGTGCAGAAACAGAGCAATTCATAACATTGCCGACGGAAACACAAAATTGATATCTGTAAACTTCTTTGTACATCATTAATTCGTTAGCTCAGAGAAACTAGAAACAGAGTCAGAACTTGAGCAAACACTGGGGTAGGTACATCCATATAGAGAGTATTGCACTTTCGGTTAAAAAGCAAGATCTATGAGGTTATCTTAGTCTTCCAACTGCTCAGCCAGTGCAGCTAAAAGCCAGCCACCATCAGCCACACGTGCGAGCGAGCCAGCATGCTGCCCACTACAGAGGGCACACCAAATGCTCCTTGCTAGTCACTAGTCCTATTCCACAGCCAGCCTTGCGTGCACACAAAAAAGTTGAAGGACTCTGGGTAGGGTCCCAGTATTCACCACTCAGTGTCGTGAAATTACACTGTTCTTTTTAGAACAAAAACACAAATTTAATTAATGGATAGAAAAATATCAGGACAGAACAAAAAAAGGTAGATGGGAAAGGCAACAATTTGGACTAAAAATTAATTTTTATTATAAACTAAGCTTCCTCCATGCAAACTATAATCTCTTTGCATTTTTAAAATAGGAGAAAAGTAAGTCATGTATGTTTTCTGGCAAACTTTAGAAAGGGAGAAAGCAGGGAGAATTGGTATTTAAGAAATTATCAATGCCTCCATTTTTGCTATGAAATATATTTTAAGAGATGAAAAATGAGGCACATGTAAAAAATATTTTTAAGTAAACTCAAGTATAAATGAAATTACAAACATGGGTATGATCAAGAGTTTTCCCACCTCTAAGATACATCTTTTTATTTTTAAGGCCACTCCTCAAATTTCTCTTTTAATTACGAGAGCCATTCACTTAAAAAACAATATTAAAGAACGTGGAAGAAATCTAGCCGAAAATATTCTCTGTGGTGGGAGAGAAATACGTGAAAAAGATGTATTTTGATAATTTCTCAATATTTTTAAAAAGTAATTTCATGACCATTCTGGAAATAATTTTTTTTTTAATAATTTCTACACCAATTTTGTGTCTCTGGACTTTTTTCTTAAGTTCTCCTAGCCCAGGGCTGTTTAGTGGACATTTGAAGGTTAAAAACAAAATCATGTTTCTGTGCTGAAAAGTTATCAAAGACCAGCTCTCTGCTGCATTTGCATTGTTATTAGGCGCACACACACACACACACACACGCACACATTGAGTTTAATGTGAGGCTAGTAGAGAAACAGAGAGATTAGACACAAAGAAATGTAAACAGCTCTCACATGCAAGGAAACTAGGTTACGAGAATCCCAGCACCAGGCATTCACCAGTCACCATGGAAAACAGGAAGTGAGATGCATAGCAACCACAAGCCAAAAAGCAGAAAAGCGCATACCTTTAGCTTGGAATGAAAATCACGAGATTTCCTTCTGGCAAGAACCTGAATGTGACTAGACACCTGCAGGGTAGGGGAAGGGAGGAAAACAAAGGAAAAGCCTGTAACCATGGAGATGAAAAGCCCCCTACAACTGGGCAAGCCAGACGTACCTTAATGGCGGCTTGAATTTCTCGAACTTTCTTTCTTGCTAAGACCTGTATATGACTAGACACCTACATTGTTCGGGTTTATAAGGGGAAACAAAACAAAACAAAACAAAACAAAAAAAGGAAATCAAATATAAAATCGCTACTCCTTGGGAGGGTTTGGGGTGGGGTGGGGTGGGGGGTGGTTATTTGCATCTCAACAAAGCTCTGCAGTTAGGAATACACAGTCCCAGCCAGACACAAGCCCCCAGCGCTGCTCTAAGCTTTTCATACTGGGTCATCACTGCAGTGACCTGATTCAGGCTGAAAGTTTAGGCTCATCTTAGTTTCCCCACTCGGGAGAAAAGGGCACTGGGAAAAACTCATTCGGGGAGGGATGAGAGGGGGAGAGTAGGGTTGTTTTCTTTCTAAAATTAAAAAGGTGGGGGTAGAGGTAAATGAAAATATTTATAGCTTCTCAGTATCAGGAGGGAAAATCCTTCTCAATTTAGAAGAGACTCTCCATAAATTAGCACATGCTGCAGAATCAAAAAGCCGAAGCTGTCGGTTGTATTCTGATCTCATTAAGAGCTCTGGATTCTGTAGCAAATGTTAAAATAATACTGACATGTAAATTAGATCTCAAAGAGAAATGGAAAGACCCAGTTAGCAGAGCTTTTTTTTTTTTTTTGCCCTTATAAATATCTTTAATCCTTCCACTCTTTTGGGTATTGACTGGGTGCCAAGTGGATTTGCATATTATTACAAAGCGAAATGTGTGAATACAGCCAGCCAGCCATCCTGTTAAAAATCTGGGTTGAAAACCACACGGATTTGCTGAACAACAAATTCACATTGGAGAGGTATCACCAACTGCTGCCTAAAAACATCCCTAGGATGCCGGGGTGTGGATCCATAGCCAAGCCCGGCTTCTGAAACACAATGATTCCACTGGGTAAACAAATTTGCATCTCTTTCAGTGGGACTTGGTTAAATTTAGAAGAGTCCCCCAGTGAAGGGGTCACCGGGCAAGTGACCAGAGCTCACAGACCAGCAGACACCCCAGGTCCAGCACTCTCAGTATGGGAGGGATTAGATCCGTCCGTTCCAGAAATTTAGAACCTTCCATTTAAAAGTTCAGTGACTCAGACTGCGTGGCCAGTTACCTCATTTCAAATTCTCTAGCGACTCTAAAAACAGGGATTTATGATAATAAAAGATCCTTTTATCTTTAACTTTGTCTCTCAGTTCCAACTATTCTTTTTCCAATTTGCTTTTGTACTTTTTTTCTTTTTTTTAAAGTACGGAGAAGCAGAAACTCCCCCATCCTCTTCACCCCTCCATCTGGCTCCTGCTGTTGCTTGTTTTCACCCGAATTTTGTTCTTATGTGATTCTCTGACTTGATGAGGGCCACTGTCAGGGGGGGAGCATCCCCCAAGCAGACAATGCCCTGCCTCTGCGCGCTGGCAGGAGGCCGCTTCCCTTTGTGCTGACTCAGCAGCGAGGCTCCCAGGCTGCGGCACATGTAGCATTCCCGGGGAAAAGCCTCTCCCCATTATAAACACTCATGAAAACAATTCCTCACTGGGAACAGAACTGAAATCTGCTGCTCAGTCTTAATGAGACCACAGTTTGGCTTGCCTTTTGGTTTGACTGCAGTTTTTAAGGACCGTGCCATATCGTTCAGCACAAATCAACATTAAAAAAATATTTTTTTTTCTATTAACAACTCACCCATGAGGGTTTTTTCTTTTTCTTTTCTTTTTTAGTTAAATACTAACTAATTTCTCATCCAATCCAGTGCTGAACTGGGTCATGTCAGAGATTTGGGCTGCTTTACATCTGAAAGAATGAGGGAAGGCAGAGCCCTGACAAAGGGCAGAGGATTTCGGATAAGGCTCTGCACGGAGGTACTGAAGTTGTAACTTCATTTCAGTCACAGCAGCTACTGACAAAAAGCCATCGCTTAAGAAGCAACAGTTCCCTGGACGCACATCATTTAACATCATATTCAGGCCAATATCCAAGGCTGCTAGCATCACTTTTTCATTGAAACGATGACTAATATGTAATCGTTCCATTACGATGCACAAAATCTCAAAATTTCATAACTTACAAGTGCATTCGCACCTGCAATTTTTGCAGATGCACATTTTGGGAAAGAAATGTCAGTTGTGAAATACTGCACAGGAGCAGCTCATACACTGTCCTTAGCAGTGAAACTTTCCCATATGAGTATGACAAGAACTTGGAAGACCACATAATAAAGGGTCACTGAAATGATGAACAGTGAAAACTGAGCCAATTTAAAACACCTACAACACTGACATCCTTACAGGGAACTCAAATTAGGGGCTCCTAGGAGCCAAAGCACAGCCAGCCACTGCAGCCAAAATGCCTCCTTGGGCCATTCGGTGACATGCACTATTTCCAGGTGGTATATTTTACCTGTTTTCTGGTCCGCGTCTTCCCTGTCCTGAGTTTGATGTATCTGGCTATCAATTCATTCCTACCTGAAAGAAAGAAGAATTTACAATAAGGTGGATAACGTAAAGAAAAAAAGGGGGCGGAGGGTTCTCTGAAAGCTAGAAATAGAATTCAGAATCAAAAAATTTTAAATTGCAGCTATGAGTTTATTAATGCTAGAAAAACAAAACAGCACAATTGTTTACAAATATGTTTACTAGGAAAAATTAAGATGAAGGGCATTTAATTTGGAATTTAGACCAGCAATTGAGAATAGAAATGTATCTTTTTAAAATGTGCCTTGTCATTTGCATGCAGGTACCTAAATGGGTGGTCACTCATATGAGCAACAAATATTAATATAATACAAAGAAGGATTAGTCTGGGAGAAAACAAACTGAGTTCTGTTCTAGTCTTTTGTTTTTCATATTCATTTTCCTTCTCATTCAGTTTCTACTCATATGTGGTTAACTATAGTTAGAATCATTATAGCCACAAGAGAATGAACTGCTACAGCCAAGGAAGCCCTACAGCGGTAAGAAGCACACACCCCTCCTCCGACGGTACTATGCACCAGTGACTGACTATGCACAAATCACATCAGTGAAAGAAATGACTCAACCAACCTTCCATACCTACACCATCGGGAAACTGAGAAGTCTCAGACAACCTGACTTCGAAGAATTATAATATAATAAGAAAATATTAGCCAGGTGTGGTGGCACACACCTATAATCCTGGCACTTGGGGAGGCCCAGGCAGGAGGATTGCTTGAGGCCAGGAGTTCACAGGAGGGCTGAGACCCTGTCTCTACAAAAACCAGAAAAATTAGCTGGGCATGGTGGCATGTCCTACAGTCCCAGCTACTTGGGAGGCTGAAGCAGGAAGATCACTCGAGCACAAGAGCTTGAGGTTGCAGTGAACCATGATGAGGCCACTGCATTCTAGCCCAGGCAAAAGAGACCCTGTCTCAATTAAAAAAAAAGAGAGAGAGAGAAAAAAAGAAAATATGTCCCCAGAACCTAAGTGGTACCTAAGATACCACATAAAATAAAAACCCACTCATACAAGACATGAATCCTTCTGAGCAGGTCATATTGATGACTTCAACTTGCTCTGACACCAAGAATTGAAAATATTTTTACATACTCTAACAGTAAATGGAAACCCTTCATTTCATACTACTACTTCTGGCTGGCTTTCTGTCAGCTCCATCCTAAGCAGAACTTCTTCTGGTCGAGAACGAGTCTCAAGTCTGCTGCTGTGGCATTCACTTGTGTGCTTCACCAGCCTGAGACTGTTGGGCCAGATCCTACTTCTCCTTCAAGGCCCTACTTTAACGTCGCACCCTCAGGGCCCTCTTCTCTCACCACTCAGCTAGGTTTGGTTGCTTTGTTCCACACTCCCACAACAGCACAATCTGTACTTCTCCTTCCTAGTATTGTGGCTGAACCGTAATCATATTCACAACCATAGTTGTAAAATCTGTGTTCATGGTCTTACTTCTTCCCAGACATACTATGTACTTGTAGAAGTCAAGAACTCTGTGTTGTTCCCCAATGTCTCCCAAGCACTCAGCACCCTGCTGAGAATGAATGAGGCACAGAGGATGAATAAATGAGGAAATAACCCAGCCACCAGTGAAAGTCAGTGACCGCATCTCCCAGACCTCCCCTGGCAGAGTAAAGAACTGGCTACACTGACAAGGACCAATGCCAAACCGTCCTTATGGAAGTCTTGACTGAGAACTCTAAAGATGTTCTCATTGCTGCTTAAAATATTCCCTATAGTCATAGCTCTATCACCTGCCAGTGCCGGGACAGTGCAGGACACAGTCACCAACAGAAAGCAAAGGAATCACAAAATCCTGGGGCTACGAAGTACCTCTGGGTCATCCATTCCCATTCCTGAAAGTCTAACTCCTCATCAGCCTACGCCAGCATTTCTAGAATTGAGAAAGCAGCCCATTTTATCTTAAAACATATTGAAGAATAAAAAGCCCCTCCTTGGCCAGGCATGGTAGCTCACACCTGTAATCCTAGCACTTTGGGAGGCTGAGGCAGGTAGATCTCTTGAGGTCAGGAGTTCGACCAGCCTGAGCAACACAGTGAGACCCTGTCTCTACAAAAAACAAACAAAAAAAAAATTAGCTGGGCATGGTGGTCCGTGCCTGTAGTCCCAGCTATTCGGGATGCTGTAGCAGGAGGATCGTTTGAGCCCAGGAGTCTGAGGTTGCTGTAAGTTACGATGATGCCATTGAACTTCAGCCTGGGGAACAGAGTGAGACCCTGTCTCCAAAACAATAAAGATCCTCCTTATTTGAGGTTTCCTGTAATTTTCATCTCCAGATCCTTCTTGTTCCTCTTAAGTCAACAAGAGCAAGGCTACAGACATATCCACATATAAATCCCTACTCCTGTTCCCAGTCTTTAGGGCATAGTTGGGATTTTCAGACCCAAATACAGAACCTTACATTTATCTCTGCTTGATTTCATCCTGTTAGATTCAGCCTATCACTCCAGCCTGTCAGGGACTTCTCAGATCTCGATTCTGTGACCGAACTCTCTTACCACAGGAAAAGGACCTCTAAATTCAGTTTTGAGGATTGCTTCTCTAAGCATTCTCTTTCAAACTTTTGAGAACTACCAATATCCCCTGTAGTGTCATCGGGTCTACTTCTCCATCTCTCAGATGGTTGTACAGATTTTGCAATTTGTCTCAAAGGCTCGCTGACAGCAGAGCCCAGCTAGGAGTACCTAATTACCAGAAGCCAGACCGAAATGACAATGTCTGCAGACAAGCTAAGCATCCTCCAGCTCGGGGCCTCACGGTGCACCCTGTTCAGGGCTGTCTGAGGCCCAGATGAAATAGGTCTAGGGCTCCGTATTACACACAATTTCCTCTGAACCTTGTCCAGATGGCAAAAACGTCTCCTGCCCTCAAACTTGCTTACTTTCTGTGACAGAATACCTTGGTAAATGTGACACATAACCTATGGAACTAATTTTCAATTTCTTTTGGCATTTGGTTGAATGGATAAGATCAACATAAGAGACAGGCGTATTTGACTCAATACCCTGCAGTCTCTGCAACAGGGCATCCCTTGGAGTTAAACACCCGTCAACTTATACTTTAAGTATAGTGTAACGACATTTCAGTCAACAATGAACCACATATATGACAGTCATCCTGTAAGATTATAATGGGGTATTTTTACTGTATCTTTTCTATGTTTGGATACACAAACACTTACGATAGTATTATAATCGCCCACAGTTTTCAGTACAGTAACATGTTATACAGGTTTGTAGGCTAAGGGCAGTAAGTCATATCATATACCCTAGGTGTGTAGTGGGCTATTCCATCTAGGTTTGTGTAACATTCTATGATGTTCACACAATGACAAAATCGCCTAACAATGCATTTCTCAGAATGTATCTCCATCATTCAGCAACACATGACTGTATTTCTAAAAATGACTACTTCACCAGGCCCTTACTGAGTACTGTGGGCTGAGCACTGCGCTGTAGTCATCATTTCATTGACAGCTTATCTCAACTCTCATGGCCCTGTTCTTCAAATGTGCAGGATCACCTTTCAAAAGTCTGTGTTCTTCCCCTCATCCATTTTTCAAGTGACAAATAATAATTATTTAATTCTTTAGACTATTAGAATTGCCTACTTTAACTTACAAAATCTTCCCTTAAACAACTCTTTGAAACTAAATACATTCTCTTAAATGCTCTAATACTGCTTATAAACCTGGTAAGATTTCAATCCTCCCCAAAATTAAAAGTGTACATCAATTATTACTTCATTATTCATTTTAATTTGGAAATACAGGCTAATGTTACCTAAGTCAAATTATTTTAAATAATTACTTGAAATATCAAATATACATCTATCTTTTAAATCAAAAATATTAATGTGATGGCTTTGATCCTATTACAATGTTCTGTTTAATTCTAAGTCTTCCCAGAATTAAAATAACTACACATTAGGAAAAGAAGTATGCCATTTCAAACAATTTTGGAATTATCTTTTTGGCTGCTTGGGGTTGTGTATATACTGTAGATATCCTGACTGGTGTCTTGTCAGGAAGCCTGATAGGACATCCTGAGCCCTGTTTCTACAGCCCTGCCTTCCAAATGGGGTGGGCTCTACAGTCCACAGTCCTGGATTTGAATCACATTACTATGGCACAGAATTTCCTAATGAAGGACCAGGAGACAGGTAGCACTAACCATCACTGATATAACTGGACATTGGTCCCCAGTTTTACAGCCACAATCCAAATGTTGGGTATTAGGAATGTTAACCTTTGTTGATCTAATTCTTCTCACATACACACACTCACAGTGGTGCTTGATCCAGTAAACCTTACGTGACAAAAATGACTTTTCAACAAGGTTAACGTTAAAGTTAACTGCTACTTTCCTGAACTAATCCTGCAGTCATTTGGGGAGCATCTTCCCTTGAGCCTTATATATCACACCACCTGTCCGGTGTATCAGAGATAAAAAGCCTCTCTGGAGCACAAAAATTCCTTTAGAAATGTACAACGTATCACTTCTGTATATCTTGCTTTTCCCACAGGCCGTAGGCGGCAGCAAAGGGAAACACAGCCTGACCTGCCACTTTTAACTGTGATCCTCACCAGGCGCTGTAATCTCATTTTTATTTTATTTTTCCTTTCTCCTGAATAACATAACACAGTTGAAAGTGAGCCCATCATCGGCTTCTCCCGCATCCTGCATTGCCATGAAATTTCCTGGTAAAGGGGCAATGTAGAGAGAGATTCCAGCAGAAAGGCACAGAGTTTGCAGTTTGCACTGTGCCTGCCTTACCCAGACAGAAGACTGGTTAACGTTGTTGTGGGCTGTGTGTATAATGGGATGTGGCCTCAAGGTCATGTTTGAGGCACAGCAAATGCAGGGTCTGTGGCTAGAAATTGTAGCCCAGAGACACTCCACTTTAACAGTGTAAGAGCCACTTCGTAATTGAATGGAGCCAGGGAGCCACAAAGAAAGAAGCAACAAATGGATTGCTCCTCTTCCCAGGCTGTAGCCGGTCCTGCGACAAACTCAGACCCAAGCAGGCAGAACTGTCTGGGGCTTGGGGAGGGGGCTTCAGTGAGCTGACTCTGAGGAAACCTCTGCTGGCCTTCCCTTCACCAGGAGGGATACCTGAGGATTCCCCACCCCCTTTTTCCATATTAAAAGAATGGGAATCAGAAAGCAACTGAAGCTTCTCCTGATTGCTAGACCAATGCTGTATCAAACAGACACTGGTGTGACGACTGCAGTGTTAGGGTCTTTCACATCCTCCCCCAACCCCTAACTCTGCCCAACAGTACTAACTAGCATGTTCCCTGTTAACATGTTGGACTTTGCACCCATGTGCACCACTGCTCTCACGGCCTGTAATGTCCTCGCCCATTTCTGCATGTGTGGATCGTGCCCATCTTCCACATGCCTTGTTCTTCATAAGCCTTCCCGCTGGAAGAGGCCTTCCCTTCCCTAAACATCCACAGCCCTTCACCTGGGCTTTCTTGCTGGTACACTTTGGCATCTGTCATGGTTGCAGCCAAATTGTCCTTGATAACGAGAACCAACGACATGCATCTCTTCTCTGCCTCCCCTTCCAGAGCAGCTCAACGTTTGTGGACCGAGTCACTGTTCAGAGCAGAAATGAGGCTCTTGTATCCCCATAATCCAGTTTGACACTAGATCACAAAGTAAAAAAAAAAAGGAAAGCATGACCTGGTGTGAAGAAGCAAAGAAAGATGCCTTCGCGAGGTGGCACCGCCACGGGGCCGGCTCTGTGCTCCCACACCAGCAGCAGCGCAGAGCACAGGGAGGGCAGTTTACAAAGGGACGTTCTCAGGCCAGACTCTGCAACGTGGCGCTGAAATGCTTTGTAGCCATTGGACCCATTTTTATCAGCTGGGGTTCATCTAAAGGAAAAAACACCTTAGGATATGAAAGCCAACAACCAAAAATTATAAATGAAGCAGACACTGTGGGAACCAAGTGTTGCTAGCTAGGCAGGGGTCTGCAGAGGGAGATGTTTAATCCCTCCATCTGCCCTCCTGAGGGTCTGGGGGGGTGTAACTGTGGACACCACCAGAGGAGGCAGTAGAGAGTATTATTAACTCATCTGTGAGGAGCTAATATTCATTAACCCTTTCTTCCACATGGATGCCACAGCAACTTGTCCCAGAAATACCGGGGAAGCAAGGAGGTCTACCGAAGCTGGCCAGACACCCACTGGTCAGACTGGTCAGATATGGGCTGTGCACTGACGGGACACAGCAACGTGCCAGAATTACGGGGGTAAAAAGATACATCTCTGCCTTCGAGGAGCTTGCATCTCTTTGGAAGAACCCTCACCCACGAGAATGGGGCCAGACTGCCCTAAAGAGTGCTCTCACGGGACCCCAAACCTCCCGTTCGCGGCATGCAGCGCAGCAACTGTGTTCCATTGTAGGAATGACTGTACGATGGACACCTGCCCCGCCCACTGCCACCAGACAGGAAGCGCCACAGGAGCACAGAGACAGGCTGGGTTCGCTCACCACTGTGCCCCAGTGCTGGGAATCCAGCAGGTCCTCAGTAAGTACACACTGATGGCGCAAATCAGGGCTCCCTGACCTATGGCGAGTTGTGTAATTACTTTATTAAATATTACTATGTAATAATGACAATAGAAAGAAAGTGCACAATCAATGTAATGCACTTGAATCATCCCAAAACCATCCTCCCTCCTCCCCAGTCTGTGGAAAAATCGTCTTCCATGAAAATGGTCCCTGGTGCCAAAAAGGCTGGGGACCGCTGGTGTCAATGACTGAACGAGAAGGGCAGGGGTCATAGGGCTAAGCTTAGGCAGAAGGGAAGGTTCATGAAAAAGAACACTTGGGCCAGCCCCAGACTGTTGCCAATGAGGAAGTTTAGACACCAGTGGCTTGGTTAATCCTCAATATAAATCACTGACCAAAAATCAGCACCAATGTGGAAAATCACCAGAAAGGGCCAGGCAGCCCGTTCTGGGTTGTCAGGGGCTGGTACTGCATGTTCCCAATCTAAAGGTTCACAAGGGCTGATGGCGTTCAGGAGACGAACAGTGGCAACTCTCACAGACAACCTGTGTCTGCATTCACCGAGGAGCTTATGAAAAAACAGCTTTAGAAGAAAGAACACACAGAGGAAGGCTGTGTTAACCCCTGGTTAGGCAGAATTTATACCTCGCATCCCTGCAAAACGTCTGGCAATAACTCAAGTCCCACCTTCCTGGGAGTTTCTATCAGTCAACGGCAGTTGATAACATTATCAAGAGACGGCCCCATAAAACACTGTGTTCTTCATCTTAGAGGAACAACTTACAAACTACACATTTGCATTGGATTACAGGGGTCAAATAGAGACCAGCAAGTAAAAATGTCTAAGTTTATGTAGGGAATACAACAGCTATGTTGGATAGAAGTTCTTTTTGCTTAATTATTTCTAAAAGAAAAAGAAATATGAATGAAGTAAATTCTTCTACAGGCTCATTCCCTATAAGGCAGTAAAGATATGCCATACAATCACCTTTTTAATCCTCTAATGAATAGTTTGACTAGCCTTAATACATAACTATGCCTCTAGCTGTTATTGTTTCTAATCCATCCTATATACAGCTACCTAAAACACAGTTCTGGTTAACTACTCTACTGCTCCAAGACCTTTCATGGCTCCCTATTGCCCACAGTCTAAAGGAACAAACTGGTGTTCAATGTTGTCCCACCATCTGGCCTCTATTTTTCATGACACCCCCCTGACTACCACCTTGATCCATTTTACCACCACCAAAACACAAACCTGGCTAAAGTTCCCTAAACTCATCCTGCCATGCTAAGGTTTTCTTTACAGCTGCAATACCCCTTAAAACCATCAAGCAAAATCTGTCAAGGGCCAGCTCAGATGTTGTCTCCTCCATGAAACCTCACCTGAAATGTCCCTAAAACATGTACTGCACAAGAAATGTGTGGAGAAGGGTGAGCCAGGGAGCCAGCTGCCTGGAGCTAACCTCACAGACCAGTGACTAGGAAAGATCACAGTATTACAACGCCAAGTGAAACAAAGATACCATGAGCTAAAATCAAATAGCTTAGTATATGAGGGGAATGAAGGCTTGACTCTGATTAGGAAAGTAGCATGAGAGTCACCATTCTTTGTTGGTCCCCCTTCTTCATGCATCGGGACGCTGCCCACAGTCTGACTCTGTTCAGAGTTCCTTGTGTCACAATCGGACTGTAAGTTTCTTAAAGATACAGTCCATGTCTTCTGCATCTTGGTATCCCATGTGCTCAAGGTGTGTATGGGATTGAACTTGAATTTGCTGCTCCCAACTGTGACTTAAATAGGACCCTACCCACAGGCTCTCAAAGGGACTGTTCAGTCCCGATAGTTCTGCCACTCCTCTTGTGGGCATACACTTTTTCCTTTACATCCATATCTGATTATGTTGCCTTCCTACATCAATAGGTGCCCACCCACTGTAAGAAAACACAAACTCCTTAGCCTGGTACCTAAGGCTAACAGGCCACTCCTGTATTCTAGTGCATGGATCTTCAGAGTTCCCCAAACCATTGTCATGCTTTTCCACATCTCCATCATTTTGTGCAACCATCTGTCCTTAAATATTTTATCTCTTCTCCTTTGCCTGCAAACTCCTATTCATCCCTGTAAGCCCCAGCTGGAATATTTCCCCCCGGATGTCTTCTGGGAGCTATCATTTCTTCCTTCATACCCTCAAGTACCGAGTGTGGATCCCTGCTGCTGCTGCATGTCTGCTGTACTGCCTTTACTTACATATGAGACTATTCACCCACCTCCGAGAATAGTAGCTGCTCCATGGAAAGCATCCCTCTGGTTCTCTCTGACCCTAGATCTGGCACCTTAGTTAAGGAGGTGCTTCCATAATTGTTTTTAATAAACGAATGAATGAGCTCACCTCTTCTGTTTAAAGAAAATCAGAAGAAACACTCTAGAAAAAGATTATGAAAACTGAAGAACACTGCCAATATCACCTGAAATCTATAAGCCCTTTTATAGTTCCAATTATTTTAGTGAGAGGCGCCACAGTTTTCCAGTCCTTCATTCTGGTTTCTTATCTTGGCCCAAGTGTGACCCATGCAGGCTTGTTCCTCCCTCATGCCCTACCCCCAGCCTGTCACCTCCAGAGCCACAGTCATAAGGATCTCATCCCCCAAAAAAGCTAATCTCCGTGTTAACCCAGGAAAGTCTTGTTAATGAAAAACTGGGTTAAGAACACTCTGTTTATTTATTAATTATTTGGCCTCAGAGAAGTGTGAAATCCACACATTTGAAGTGCTAAAAACTGCTGGTCCTGAATGAATAATCTTTAAAGGTGGCAGTGCCGTAGACTTTTGGTTTTCGGACTCAGACGTATGATTGCCGCCCTGGATCTTTTGTGGATACTGTATTTATCAGTTGTGTCCATGTAGGCAGCTTGCTTAACTTCTCTAGACCTCTACTTCCTCACTCATAAAATGGGAATAACAGCCTCTCTTCTGGAGGGTTGTTGTGTGCATCCAAGACAACAAATGTGAAGGCTCTGCCCCTTGAGGTGCTCTAAAATGGTCTTTTAACTATCATGTGATGTCACTGCACTGGGTTTTATACGTCTTCATTGCTTGAACTGACATACGAGGTCTTAAAGGAGGTTAAAAAGGCTTTCTGTCCAGGATACCATATAACTTGGCTTCTAGTATAAACCTATGGTACTTCTACTTCCAGTGTTATTGAAATTGAACATCCTTTCCAGTCTTTGCATCATCCTCAATTTTCAAAATGATACGGCTATAAGAACTGTTTCCAAGTAAAAGGAGCACTTTATTGTGCTACCTTAACATTAAGGGGGCACCATGCAAGCTACTTGCTTGTTACGATGACCTTTTAATTTAAAATAGATTCTTCATTGAATAAAATGACAAGAATTAGGTTTTTGCCAGAGGCTACCTGTGGCCAAAATTCTTATAATTTATGACAGATTATGAAATTCTCTCCATGAATGGGCTAGAGACATTGCATTGAACAGCATGTCCCTCACTGGATTTGCAGAATTTAGTTCTTAGTGTAAAAACACAACTATCACCAGAAGAATTAAGGGTCAACTTTGGTAGCTACTATAACAATGGCTACACAAAGGTAGAGTTATGCAAGCATTAAATCAAAATGACACGCACATGGGACTACCTGCTGCTGAGAAAACATGCTTAAGAAAAACCTAAATGTCTAGGCACTTAGTAATCTTCTAACAATAACATGGAAAACGTGATGATAAAGAATCACATTTTAAAATGCACTTAAAATGAAGAAATTGAAATCTGGGGGGTAGAGATAGTATGAGGCTATAGAAAGCTGGACAATAACATGCGAATACCTACATGTGTCAGTACTATGCAAAGCACTGTGCTGATATACTCACATATTTAACCTTCACACCCACCTAATTCCTATTTCATAAAAGCTGAAACTGAGGTTCAAAGAAGTTTAAGCACTTGCCCAAGTCCCCAAACTAATAAGTGGTGGAGCTGGGATTTTAATCCAGCTTTGTCTTCCAAGCTCATTATTCCTTAACATTAGAGCCACTGCTAAGTGTTTAACAAGAACAAAATCTTAGATGGGGGCAGAATCTAAACATGAAATGGACTGAGTTATATGCACAACCTTAAAAGTTCTCTATGCCTCACCTGTAACAAAGCCTCAACTCCTCTTTAATACATTCAAGGCCTAAATAATCTGGGCCCAAAGGCACTCTCCTGCCCCAGTCAATAAATTACAGAATATTTTCTTCTTGTTCCTTTTTTTTCTTTTTTTTGAGATGGGTTCTTACTCTGTCACCTAGGCTGCAGTGCAGTTGTGCAATTATAGCTCACTGCAGCCTCAAACTTCTGGGCTCAAGCAATCCTCCTGCCTCAGCCTCCCAAGTAGCTGGGACCATAGGTGTACACTATTACACCTGGCTAGTTCTTTCTAATTTTTGTAAAGACAGGGTCTCATTGCATTGCCCAAGCTGGTCTTGAACTCTTGGCCTCAAGCAATCCTTCTGCCTCAGCCTCCCAAGTTGCTGGGATTACAAGTGTGCACCACTATGTCTTGCTAGAATATTTTCTACATAAGAGGATTGTACTAGGCTCTGGAGGAGAAATGGGGTAAGAAGTCAAACAATGGCAATAAAAGACAGAATTATTAGGAATAGAGGAAGAAATGTCCGGAAGAACAGTTGGAGACAAAGGTCCAGTAATGTTTCCTCCTACAGTTGCCATACTCTGGGTCACCTGACCCACCTGCCCTAGCCACATCCGACTTGTCTTAAAACAAGCAGTAACCAAAGCAACACTGTCCAGGCCAGTCACCATGAAGAAAGCAGGCTTTCCATCTTAGATGATGACCAAGCAAACCAAACCAATCACCTCTTTTGACTGAGCTCTAGATTCAGGAGAGTAACCCATTTATATCCTCCTTTTAAATTTCCAATGACCCAGATAACATGCAAACACAATCCCCCTGTAAAAAAACTTGTATGTTACATAGACAAACAGGTTTTTTCCTTTTCTCCTGCCACTCTCCACACACACTCCTCACTGTCCCTAGAAACCTGTATTCTTCGTGCCATGCTGGGTGCTCTTCCTTTTGTGTGAAATGACCCTCCCCCTGCTATCCCCACCATCCCATCCAGATCCACTGAACAATGACTCCCAAGCTGCCAAGAGCCTGCAGCAGGCTCCCTCCACTCCTGGCAGTGGGCTGGCTCTGTCCCTCCAGCTCACCGTACTCTGTGCACACCGCAATAGCACTAGCTGCACTCTGCCTCTGGGTGTTTCTGCTCATTTTCCTGGACAAATGTGGAGCTTTGGGAAGGCAGGGCCCATGTCCTACTCCCATTGTTTTCCATCCTCCCAACTCTGGCACTGTATGAAGAACGTGCTCCTCAGTGACAGTGCTACTGCTGATTTTAGTCCCCCCCTGAAAGAAAAAAGCATTTGAAGAAGAGACATCATGGCACACAGGAGGTAGTGACAATGTCTCCTCTGAAGAGGCAGGAAGAGCAGGGAAGCAGCAGGAAGGACAGAGAGAGAAAGCTTGGTGTGGGAGAAATAAAACAGGCTGCCTGTCTTCAAGGAGCTCACAGTCTGGTTGAATGCTCACAGAATGAAGAAATACTGATGAATTTTTCCTCTTCTTAAGCTCCAAGAAATGGAAGAGGCACCTGCAAGCACAGCTGAGACAGGATATCAACAAAGGAAGGGACTAGCCTTTTATTCCCTAGTAGAATGAACCTGGAAAACTGAAAAGGCTTTCCTTCTTCAAAATTAGCTCAGTCTTTCCTGCTTTTAATTCTTGTGATCTGCATCAACTTCAGATTCAGCATCCTGCCCAATCCACCACCAATATAGAAGATGACATCTGGCATTTAATTGAGAAAAACATATTTTCTAAGAATCATCTCAACTTTTTCAAAGGCAGAATGGGTAAGAATGAACTGGGTAATAGCAACTGAATGAACTAGCTCAGGGCCATATTCTTGGTAGGCATAGTATTTTCTAAAGACAGAAGGCATGTATACAGTCAATGTGGCTTCATCTGCAAGCTCATTTACCGCAGAGAAGTTTGATTTTTTTTTTTATAGAAAGGCAGAGCCCAAACTATTCATGTGGCTCCAGCCCTGAATGTTGCTTTGTAAAGATATCTCAGAGCGAAATTATCCAGCAAACCCTTGTGTGGATAGAAGGTTCCACAAGTCAACAACCGCTTAAGCAGTTTAAACCAACAAGCAAGATGCCCTCTATTTAAATGCTATGAGTGAATCTATTTTAAGCCTTTAAAAATCCTTTGGGCAGGTGTTTAAGCTGTGTACAGACTGAGCCTGTGGAGGTTCTGGGGGGTGGGGGTAGGCGGGCTCCACTCTCCATGCAGGCAACATTTTGTTCAGACAATCTTCCTGCAGCAGGTCATGTGACAAAGGCCAAATAAACAGCATCTGGGGATTTTCAATTACAGCCCTTCGCCCAGCATGCCTGCACTGTAATCTCTACCAGATGAGGCTCAGGCCTCCCTATTTTCAATAATTCACACACTGTGTACACATAACATGACAATAAGGGCATTCATGGTGCGGCCTGATTCGCAGATCAAAGCTAGCAAAGGGCCAGCTGTAAGCATGCTCGGCTGTTGGATGATTCATGCCTTTCACAGGCTTGGAAAGACGCTCCGCAGGACCTGGCAAGCCGGCCTCTTTCCTGTGTGGTATGCTGAGCAAACCTTGAACATGAACGGGGCACAGGCCCCTGGGACAGCCAGAGAGGCAGCCAACTCCATGTGCATTTGCAAGTATTGGGAAAGATTCAAATGCCAATCTACTCCACAAGCTGCCTCTCCAACAAAGTTGCCTTGGCCTGTGCAAGACCCATGCAAAAGCCCACCGCGCATGGGGACAGGTGGTTCTCGAGATGAAACCTGTTCTAAAAAGGCGGTTCAGTACTCGCACTTAATAAACCCTCAGCCAGGTGCTTGAGTTTACGAATCCACTGGCTGTGCAGTACTCATTTAGCCATCACACACACACACACACACACACACACACACACACACACGGACTCAGACATAGACTCCTACATGCAAGTATACTGTTAATGCATGTCACAGAGATTTGGGTCTGGGTAATGGAAGAAGACATTCTGTTGTTACTACTGAAATCCTTACGCGCTAACTCAATTAACTCTCCTGCTTGACTAACGCGTTTACCACCGTGTGTATGCGTGTGTATGCGTGTGTCTGTGCGCTCACACACGCTCTTTGAAAGCATTCAAAATTCTCAAGCCCACAACATTCCAAACACCTCTCGCCCCGCAGGGAGAGCTGCAAGTGGAGGAAATAAGGACACCACTTTCCTCATATAAAGATTTCATACCCGTCAATCAGGGCAGGAATCAGGAGAAAGCCATAATGGTGACTTCCTCGGAGCCAACACATGCTGCTCACCAGCTGTGGGCTGTGTGTCCTTACTCTCTTTTCTCTCTCATTCAGAATGGTTTCCTCTTAATCACAATAATCCCAAAAGTGCTAAAACATATCAATCGTTGGGTAAGCCCTGCCTACAAAGGGCCAGCCGGCTGGCTTTTATGGCCTTGTCCAACAGCAGCTGATACTTCATTCAGTGACAAATCCAATTTAGCAGTTACAAGAGGTTTAGCATCCCTGAAAAAATATTGGGGTTGATCTGACATTCTGAAGTCAGCAAATGCTCCACTGCCATATTGTTTTAGAAATTTCTGTGCTGTCATATTTGGATGTCTATAAGCAACTGTCTCCCACATTCCCCACCCTGGCCCCCCACGAGCTCACGGTGGTGGTGCAGGCAGTGGCAGCAATTTAATCCTTGGATAAAAAATATAGGCCATGATAGCACGTGGAAACTGAATGAATAATGTGATTTTACCATCACCCCCACAAATACACAAAAAGGAGAGTAACTAGCTCTACTTTTCAAACAGGAATTTCTAACAATTGAAAGAAAAAGCTAGGAGGTAAAATTGATTTTACTCTAACCGTTGGACTCGAGGTCAGCTCTGAAGAGTAAAAAAAAACAAAAGAAGATAAGCAAATGTGAAGCTTTTACCCTTGGATTAAAATTTGTCTTATTAAAAACTATTGTAGGACTAATGTAAAAACTTTGTAATTAAATTATTTACATTCACTTTAAATATTAAAATGTTAAAACAAAGGTAAGCTTTAAGTCATGAGGGGAAACAAGAAATTGACCAAAAGGAAAATTAGTTTTAGAATATTTATATACATTCTTTACAGCTAATTATATAAATTCAAGTTAAGAGAATCTCCAAAGAAAATAACTTGGATAATTTAGCTATTAAAAAAAATTCACAACCAACAAAGTATCATTTTTAAGCAACAAGGTAAGTTGTGAACTAAAATAAAAGGCACATGATATAATAAGAATATGGGCTGATTATTCCTTTAAAATTACGCTTTGTAGTCCATAGTTGGCTATTTATCCCAACTCAAGTTTTAATGATACCAAAAAAGTGACCACAGAAACATCTGGTTTAAAAAAATAATTTGAGTTTTCAGTGCCATAAATGAGATGCATGCAATTGTGGCTGGCAAGATATCAACGATGGAATATTCCATACATGGAGTTCTTATTTCATGTGGCTTTAAAACTTTATTCTTTTCTGTGGATTTTTTAAAGCATAAACTGAAAACTAAAACAAAATAAAACAACCAACCAAAGCCTGCAGACTTGAGAAGACATTTAGCTTTTGTGAATAACAATCCATTAGATTAATATTTTGTCAATGTCACTTGTCACAACAAAAGCAGCAGCATTTATAATTTACTCTAAGACTGGTTTAATTAAAATTCAAAAAACCACGACAAAGCTATATTGAATTTCATTCGCTGCATTGTAATTACTTACTTTGTAGCTGACTATAAACAGTATTTTATTACATCCACAAAAATGCATTTAAAAGCTAACAGTAATTCATAGACACTGGGAGAACTAAGGGAACAAGTCTCGTCACTTCTGCTTTGAATAGAGAGCTACTTCCTACTTTAATGTGACATAAGAAAATGAAAACCCATGATCTTTTCCATCTAAGGGGATCTATGGATCTGCCCACATTATCTTCATTTAGAGCTGGGCCCGGACTCCCCAAGAACACAGATTTGGCAGAGCCAGATCTGTGTACCTCCCTCCCAAGACCAATAGAAAGGGTCTGACTTGGCTCAAACCCAACAATGAGACAATGGAGGCTGCCAGGCATGATGGATGACTTAAAGGACTTAAAACCACCATTTGCATCCTCCCAGATAAACAATTAGCTGGAAAAAAAATTTTTTTTCTTTTTTCCTGGAAGCAACTTCCAATGCTGTTAATCTGCCTGGCAGGGGAGAGTTAGTTTAGTGAAATTAGACTTACTTTAAGAACATGTGTCTGAGACATTTTCTTAAAGTGTCTCACTAGAGTGGGAACAAAAAAACTCATTCATTTTAGATAAAAAACAAAGTTTAGAATTTTAAAAATTAGGAAAGGCTTAAAAACTTTTAACTCTCTTAAAGCTAGCATCAGAAGGTTTTCGATGTATTTGTTTAGTTCATTTTTCCATCCCCTCTCCCTTCATTTTAAATCCATATAATTCTTAAAGGCAGCATAATAAAAAATTCACTTATTGAACAAGGCAGGCAGGCATAAACACTATTTAAGCATGAAAGAAAGGAAACGGCCTTCAGATATGCTTGCCAGATAACAGACATGTTTGCCAGATAAAAATCAGTGGTTCTGAAATTGCACACAAGCAATTTTCTGGAACTCATGAAGACCCAGGAGGGAATGCTTGAGAAACGACAGAGAAATATCTTAAAAGTCAACCTGCATTTCTCTAGAATGAATTTGCAGGACTGGGTGAGAGTACCTCCGGAAGTTCACCAAGCCTCCATTAATAAACGAGGCAGCAGTGTGGTTTCCATGGCAACAGACACTCCTAACTCTCCAGCAAGCTTAGCGCATAACTGCCAAAGGTTTCTCCTCAAATCTCAACTTCCTGTTTCCAGGTGCTGACAAAACCAAACATACTTTAAGCCTAGGGAAATGGTGTAGGGTTTTCAAAAGGGATTCTCATAATGCTGGTTTGTTCGAAAGTAATGTGGAAGTATCACAAAACTCTGCAGCTCGAGCTTGCTGCAGAGGCTTGGAGGATAATTTTAAAGGGAGTTAAGAGCCCCCTGAGGATGTTCAGTAAGTTAAATATATTTGCTGCAATACTATAATGTGTTATGACAAGCTGTATATCATCGTAATAGGCTCCCATGATTAACATCAGTCTGACTTTTTTCCTTGGCTCTGTAGAAATGTTTAGGGGGTTAGGACCAGCTTGATTACAGGACTTCGGCACATGAGAAAAGCTGATACATTTCTTTAACATATGTAACCTTGACGTTCATACTTCATGAGGTCATGATACATTTTAAAAGAGACCTTCCCAGCTCCTTTACATGAACAGGGAAGCGTGGAAAAGTGCAGACTCTAGAACTCTGCCATTAACAGCCACTGACTTTAGGGAAAGTTATTAACCTTTTTGCATCTCAGCTTCCCCAAAGGCCTAATACCCCGTATAATGCTATGACACCATGATGAGCTCTGGCTACTTCTAAATTCCTTCCAAACACACGCAGAGAGTACCAGAAAGCTCTGGTGTCCCTCGATTCTCCACCCCTCCCATTTCCCTCTAAACACTGTAGGGTGCAAACCAAAGGAAGATGGCATACCTCTCAATAAATTCAAGTAGCCAAAAGAAGGGCAGCTACCAAGAAAACAGCCCACAGGGGCGGGGCGGGGGGTGGGGGTGGGCAGGGGTGTGTGTGAAGGGATTCTGAGAAAAGCCCAAGAAAATTCTAAAGCAATCCCTCCGTAGAGTTTCCCTTGGGGAAAAGTGACGGAAGAGAATAAGTACAGTCAGTATGCTAAGGCAGAGAACACCCTTCCCAATCAGCATCCATACTCTTCCTCTTGAGAGCTGTGCTGAGAAAGACTGGCCAGGGGCTGCTGAACACCAGGTATGGGCATGGCTTTGGGCGCACAGCTGAGAAGGCCAAAGGAGGGAAAAAAGGCAGCTCTTCTGAACCTACTGAACTCACACCCACCTGACCCACAGTGTATAAGTGACGCAGCTGGGAAGAAAGGCAGAGCCACAGTGGCTACATATTTTTCAGCATTTTCTTTTTTAATTCTGTTCCTTTTTTCCCTCCCTTTCACCCATGAATAATCTAGTTTTAAGGCCCTCTCTGCATCCACAAAATAATGTAACTTCCCACACGACACTCACACATGCAACTGCCTTTAGCATGTTTTCGTGCTAAAAGGCTTTAGCAGACAGCAACAAATTTCTGACAGCTACAACTGATAACTTTAGAGGAGAAAAAGTATTCCATTTCAATTTTCAGACAGATCTGGCTTAGGGACAAACCAGCTGAAGGACAGGGAGGGTAAATTTCCAGTACAACTCTCCCTGTAAAAGCCATAAAGTTCCTAGCGACGGGAGCAATCAAATATCTACCAGAACTGCATATCTAATTCCATTCCACTCACGAGGTCACCTGCAGGCAGCCACCACTGACACATAAACTTCCTTATGAAGTCTGTCTTATTGTTTTTCTACCTCAAAGCAAAATGAGAGGCTTCTGATGTGAATACAGCCCCTCCACCCTTGACAGAAGATCTGCAGGAGCTGGGTACTCCGATTAACACAGACAGCACTTCCAAAAAGCATGACGAGCACACAGCTAGGCACCAGGGGCCAACAGACGGCCATTTATTCCATGAAAATGAAAATAATTACAAGATAATCGAGAAAGACTATTATGCAGAAACAATCATCTCCAGTATGCACTTTGATTGACCTTTCTCTACAATTTAATTATAAACAGTTATAAAGTATTTACCAGCACACCATTGGCTATAGCTCCTTAATTCTATCTAGTAACTGCTTTTAAAAGTTTCACCAAAGAGGAAGCAGGTTCCTAAATCAGAAAAAGATGTCATACTGAGCATATAAAGGTCACTCACTTGCCAGTGGGCTCTTCAAGGGTAAGTCAACCAACTCCCCCAAGTTAGCAATCTCACCATCCTGCACGGCTTCTCTTCTGACTCCCCATCCTTACAGTCATTCAACTGAGTAAATATCCACCTCTCAGACTCACCCACCTCCATCTTCTACCCTCCCTGCATTGGCCTCACTATTTCCTTTTTAGCCTCTTGAAGCAGCCTCATAACTGCCTGATCTTCCATCCCCTCCCACTCTCACCCTTCCTGAAGGCCACAACCAGAGTGATCTTTCTTAACAAGTCTTAGCACATTACCTTCCATGCTGGCTTTCTTTCATGCAGTCTCCGATACCTAGAATGCCAACTCTCCTTGTTGCCTGCAAACTTCTACTCATCTTTCACTACCCAACCGAAATAAAGTCTTCCACAGCACACAGTGATTTCCTGATCACACTCCTGGTCTCCTAACTCCACCACGTCTGTCATCATTTGTTTCCAGGATCAGCTTCTAGGCTAGTCCTTGAGGCATGCGTGGCAGGAGCTCTTCCCTGTCATTTCTGCATCTCCAGCCCCTAGGACACCGCCTAGCACGCGGACTGAAGGAACAGACTGGAAATATGCAGACAGAGCGGATACTCTGAAGCTTAAGATCTTCAACACATTTTTTTAAATAAGTAGGAATCAAAATATTATTTTGAGAAAAAAACTTTTTCACAATTTTCCCAAGTTTATGAAAAACAATGCTAAGGGTTCTTTCATAAGTTGCTTGTGTGGTGACATGTTTTGTATCCAAACAAACAAACAAAAAAATTTATACACCTATTTCCCCAGTTTGAGCCACACAGAGATTTTGTTGAGAAACCCTTTTATGCCATGTGTGTGGTTTCTCATCTATTCAAGGCTTCTAATTATGAAGTATTATCACCCCTAAAACCAACAAGCAAACAATGAAAATATTTGTAACTGTACTACCTGGGCTTAGAGAAACTCTCAGAGACTTTAATATTAGAGAGTCAGAAATGTTTGGCTCTAGAAAATGCTTTAGGGATAATTTCATCTAACAATTTCAACTGTGCAGATGAGAAAACTTGAAGCAAAAAGAAACCAAAAGGCCACTCACAACACTCATGAGTTTACTGAGATCTCCTGACTAAGGCAGTACTCATTTTAGAACCAATCTGTAACAAACCTTTGTTTTGTATGGGCTTTCTACTTAAAATGTTAAAATTTATCTTTAAAGTGCATCTCATCATTAACATTTAGTAAATGTATAAAACGTGTCCTTAACGTTGCTGCCAACAGGATTTAAATCCAAAATTCTTCTTAATTAGACAAAGCTAATCCGGATATATCTGGAATTATGTCCCGGAGTCTATTCTGATCACAATTACATAATCGAAAAGGAAAGGCTGGTTTTCCCCTTAAAGCATCAAGGGCCCAGCGATTCTTGGGGGCCAGGGAGAGTAGCATCGTCTACATTCAATATCACACGGGACAATACAGTGCCCCAAGCGCCCCTAAACGGTGGGTTGCTGTTCGCTACACATTCCTCCTGAACATATTAGAAGTTTCACAAAAGGAAGTCTGACATTAACACAGAACCCAGAATTTATGTTTTTAGGATTCGCAGGAATGTGTTGTATGTCATGAAGTGACAGTATGGTTTTCGAAATCCTAAAAATCCTTCTTTATAATTTCTAGTGGCGTTTACATTGAGGCACTTAGGAAAATATGGAATAAAGCTACATTTATCCTTTATGGTTTCAGCCTTCCTCTTTATCTCCTTTCAACTTTCTTCTTTCCAGACAGAAGGAGCCTCCCTGACGTCTCCAGTCTGTTCTTACCTAAAGCGATCTCCAGAATCACTTTCAATGCTGGAAAGTGTGCTCACAGCGCTTCACATCCTTCTCTAGGAGCTGTGCAGGCTGTGGACCGTTCCAGGGCCCGGTACAAAATGACTGGAGCAGACGCTTGTAGGAAAATAAACATACCAAACCTTACCTTGGAGGCAGGTTCAATGGTTTAGGAGGAGAGGCCCCAGCCTGGGTATCGGGAGACCTGGTTCAAATCCCAGTCTGCATTTGTCAAAACCTCAGTTTTCCTAGGTGTAAAAAGGGTCTAAAACGCCCTTAAAGAGCAGTCATGAGGATCAATAAAGAATGTTTCTGTGAAACCAGCTAGCATGGTCAGCAGCTGACATACAACAGACACACCATAAATATTAGTTGAATCCCAAATTAGGTATAAATCAACTCACTTCTTATCATGCTTAGAATTTCTCACTGAGGTTATTTTAAATGTGATCTCAATGCAAGGGCTCCCCTGGTCAAACGGAAACAGGCCCACACTCCTCCGACACTCATCACTGCCGGTTAAATTAGGGAAGGAAGAACTCGCCTTCCCCTGAAATGATGGGTTTTCCTCAAAGCACCAGAGCACCAATGAAAAGACTTGCCAAAGGACACTAAACTCTAATTCACAAAAGAGAAAACATAATGGCTTGGTAAAATGAGAAAAGGTTCATCCTCACATGTAGTCAATCAATGTAATATAAAACAATAAAATATTCATTGTTGCCTATAACAACAACAACAACAATAATAATAATCCTCTGTGTTCCCAAGAGCATATATTGCCGTTGGGGCTGTCTATTGATTCAACCCTTTTGGATAGCAATTTGATTGTATGTGTCAAAAGCCTTACAAATAACCTTTGCTCCTAAGGTAATTTAGGAATACAATCTGGAATGTGGGAACAAAGTTGCTCGGAGATATTTGTCACAGTTAGCTTAGTGGGGGAAAAAAGAGAGAGAGAAACAAATTAACAACTTAAAATAGGGAACTGTTCAATAAACTTTGAGTAGGTGGAATTAAAAGTTAAAGAGGCATTAAAAATTATATTTAACAGGAAAGGTTTAAGTGAAGAAAGCAAGATGAAATATATGTATAGGATGTTCACAACTTTATAAAATAAAAATAATGTCATATGGAGGAAATACATCAAAATGCTAACAGCAGTTGTCTGAGTGGGAAGTATGTGGGTGGGTTTCTTCCCCTTCTTTATCCTCCTACTTTTTGTCTGGGCAAATCTGTCTCACCTCCATGCTCACCTGCTGAACACACTGCCTGCAGAGACAGCACCTGTATGTGGGGATGAGGGCAGAGAAACCCAAGGCCAGCGGCACAGGTGTACGGGGAGGCAGACACAGCCCTCCTATCGGAGGGCAGCCAATCCCACATCGTGGGCAACCCTGACTCTCCATAGGTAAAAAACGACTACATTTCATCCCATTTTCACCTTGAACACCTCTCACAAATCCGAGGACAAGGTATGGTACCACTAAGTTCTACAGAGTTGACAAAGTTCAAGACTAGGTACTATTCACGTGAACATACATTCAAGGTCAAGACCTAAAAAAAAGCAAAGTATTTCTAAATCTAGTTACACTAAACTATCCACTACATTCTTTCGTGTCCTCTGGACTTCTGACCGTATATAGCCCAGGATGCTTCTCCCCTCCTTCTTTTTCTTGCCAACTACTACTTCTGTGTCAATTCCCATCTTAGACAGTCCTTGTCTCCAACAAGTCTGCTCTGGGCAGGAAACAGAGACACACAGGGGGCCAGACCCCTCACAGATGTCAATGACTATTAACGTGTTAATGGCTGAATGCATATGTTGAAGCCCTAAGCCCCAAAGTGACTATATTTTGAGACATGGCCTTTAAAGAGGTAATTAAGGTCAAATGAAGTCGTAAAGGTAGAGTCATAATCCAATATGACTAGTGTCCTTATAAGAAGATGAAGAAACACCAGGGATGCATGATCACAGAGAAAAGGCCATGTGAGGACACAGTAAGAAGGTGGCCATCCACAAGCCAAGGAGAGAGGCCCCAGGAGAAATCAAACCTGCTGGCGCCTTGATTTCTTGTACTTCCAGCCTCTAGAACTGTAAGAAAATAAATTTCTGTTGTTTAAGCCACCCAGTCTATAGTATCATTATGGCAGCCCTACCAGACTCTCTTCCAAAGAGACTCTAACCTAATTGAAGGCAACAGAGAAAATTGTCCTCTCCACTTCTGAGGACCCAGTGCCTAGCACAGGGTAGAGGCTCAATGAGAAAATAACAAAAAGTCTTTCTTGAGTGCTTGCAGGAGTTAATAATAATTTTAAGCACACAGCCCCAAGAGTATGATGGAGTGGCTACTTTTCATTTTAACAGCTAAGCAGGCATAGAGAAATGAGGGTAACCAACCATGTTGATCCCTTTTACTATAAACAGATTTTAAAATATATACCTCGCAGTGTAAACTTTTGGACATTATAAATGGTTAATTTCAAGATAATTATGGATGGAGAGTAAGATAATTAAGTTGTTTGCCTTTATGCACTAGGGGTATATGTGAGTGTGCCAGGCTTGAGAGAAAGTCTCTGTGGGATGTGCAGCATTAACTTGTGCTTAGACGCTAAACATTAAAAAAGCACACATTAAGGCTGAGTTAGTTGTATTTAAGGAAACTCTGCATCTCATAATAATTTTCAAAGGTAATCTTTGCCAAAGAAAAATAGATCTGCTTTTTCTTCTTATGACAAATGTACCGTTACTCTCCACCGCTTACCCCATGAAGTCCATGATGCCCTGAAGGTTTATCAAAATATCCTTTAAGGCAAAGAAAGTAGTCTGGGAAGCATCCAGCACAAGAATGGGTGGTTTTCCAGGGCCTGAAGTCAGAAATTGAAAGGTGACATAAAGGTGAGTAAATTCCGGAGCTCTCATGTATAGCAAGGTGACTATAACTAGCAATACTGCATTATATACTTGAAATTTGCCAAAAAGGTAGTTCTTAAGGGCTCTCACTACCACCACCGCCGAAAAAATTATTTAAAGGTTAACTATATGAGTGATGGATCTCTTAACCAGCTTGTTATCATTTCACAATGCATACATATATCAAAACATCAAGTTGTACAACTTAAATATGTAAAATTTCTATTTGTCAATATATCCCAATAAAGCTTGGGGAAAAAAGATAAAGAAAAAGATAAAGGTGGCATAAACTTCCCCAGAAAAGACACTGTGTAGAGTTAGATTTCCAGCTAGTCCACAAAATGTTGGTGAGTTCCTTGGTGCAAGACCAGGTCACAAAAATCTATCCAACCCATAAGAGCAAGACCAAACAACTGACAGTGGTAGTAACGGTGATAACAACAGTGACTACCTGTGTTCTGATGCATTAAGGAGAAGAGGCGGACGTTGTTCACTTCGTCCCCAATCTATTAAGAGGCAATGATTTTCTTCCACCATCTTTCTCCCGGCTTCGCTTCCTTCCCAAATCCTAGTAAGTCTTTCTCCCTGTCCCAGATACCCTACCCCTAAAGTCTGCTAGCTTCCAAAATTACTAAGCCCCTTCTCTGCTCCGAGTTAAGCTCCCAGGCTCTCAACAGAATGCCTCCAGTCTGGGGTTAGGAGGAAGCACGCTAACTGCACTCATTCACACTACACTCAGTGACTCCTTTACTCATCATCGCAGGAAGAGTCACATTTTAAAAGAAGATTTTTTTTCCTCCTTTTTAAAAAATTATTTGTTTCTAGTTGACAAATAATTGCATAATTTGTGAGGTACTATGTGATGTTATGATACATGTATACACTGTAGAATCATCAAATCAAGCTAATTAACATATGTCACCTCACGTACCATTTTCTTTGTGGTAAAAACGTTTAAAACCTACTCTTTTAGCAATTTTGACATATACATACATTATGATGAATTATAGTCACTATGCTTGCAATAGATCACTAGAACTTATTCCTTCTAACTGAAACTTTGTACCCATTGACTAAGATCTCTCCTTTCTCCATCCATCCCACAAAAGATCATTACTGCTTTCAAATAAAACTCCAAATAGCAGCATTAAGGCATTCAGAGTCCCCGAGTTTGCCTCTGTGAATAGAAGTTTTCCTCCTCTATTTCTCAACCTGCAGGTTACAGAAATGCAATACATTCTTCTAGACCAGTCATCAGTTAGAAGCCAGGGTTGGTTTGTATAAATTTCACCATTTAAAATCTCACTGCCAAACAAATTTATTCTCCCACAAATATGAAAATGCTCTGCAAGTATAAATTCTAGACCTACATTGGGTAATAAACTATCACCATCGTCAGGAATCTATCCCAAACCAGTAAAAATCAAATTCTGTTCATCACAGTGGCAGACCTACAAACCAACAAGGTTCGATAGTACAGATATTCACTGCTGGTGTTGGTGCATGAGCCCTCACCCTCCCTCTGTAACTTCCTGAGCTACAAGAACAAAAAGCTCTAAGTGTCACGGAAGTAACACGTAACATAACAGAGACGATGGCAGCCTCGTGCAACCAGAGGCAATATAAAAATCACAAAACTCCAAAGCATTTTCTCTATATACACAGTTGTATTTACCCTCTGCCTTTCTGAACTTTCAGAAGGAAAAGTCAAAACTCTTCTTTAATAAATAGGAGTGCCTATTATATACCACCAGGTACTATGCAACACACTTCTCATATATCTCTCTTCACTGTGACAAAAAGCTAAGACAGGGATTATTATTTCCATTTTACAGGTGAGGAAACTGAACCTTAGATCAGTTAAGGAACTCACTCAAAGCACACATCTAATAAATAGTAGAACTGGGATCCTAGCCCAGGTCTGTCAGATCACACTGCCCTAAAAGGAGGTCGTGTCAGATGTTCCCAAGTCCAAAGCTTCCATAGACATTTGTTACAGCCACTGTTCAGCCTACGTGACAAATGATTTAAAAAGAATGAATAGTCTAAGAAAATCAAATGGTAGAAAATCTATTCTGCATAACTCATACCTCACCCTCCCCTCTCCAAATGTCAACTGAGTAATTTATCTTCCACACCTCAAATGGTTTGTTTTACACCAAATTGTAATTATTCCCCAGGGATGGTTGCCAGCCACTTATTCACACCGGCTATAATTCGTATTGCTTGACATCTAGTTTGATCCAAGGCATCTTTCTTGGATTCAAATTTTAAATTCTCATTCCTCAAGATGTAACTATTGCAACTCAATTCAATAAATGCTGATTAAGTCCTTACCTAATTACATATGGCAGGCATACAGACACAGCCCTCACCCAAGGCAAGCTCAAAGTCTAGTGGGGGAAACAGGCAACCAATTGGTGTTAACGCAAGGAGGGGGCAGCTCATTTGGTTTGAGAAACCCAGGAGGCACCTAAGGGGTTCTTGAAGAATGAGTGGGAATTTATAAAATGACTAATGGGAGAAAGAGTATTCTAAGTACTGAAATAGGACAAAATAGATCTACAACTTGGAAATATCAAGTAATTCTGTGTGACTAAATGGGGAGGAGGAACAAACAGCAGAGGCAGGTTGTGAAAATTTTTATATATGAAAAACTTGATCCGGTAGGAAAAAGGGAGCCAACACTTTTTTCAGTAGCACGGTGACAGGAATAAATGCAAGTTTCAGGAAGAACGTTCTGGCTCTCTCTCCAAGCAGGAAGCAAGACAAATACCTCATTTTTGGATTTTACATGTCCATTTTGTTGGGTGACTACCTGTCAAAAAGAGCTTATAGTTCTCCCTTTTCTCATTATCTTAGTTCAGGTACATCACTGTCCTGCTTTGCTTTTATCAGATTCACGTTGAACCCTGTAATAAAACATTTCAGCACAAGAAGGCCAGGGAGAAAGGAGACCTGCATTTCAGCACATCTCTGCAGGCTACAATGCAATGTTCATAATTAAGATGATCTGAATTTCCCCCCAAAATCATCTTTTTTTTCCCCCCGATTCATTGATAAAGTCTTGACTAAAAATTCAGACATTTTGTCATCTTACTACATTTACCTCATCTCAAAACTCTCCTGACTGGGTGAGAGCTAATGCTGCCTCCTCTGTCTGGTCAATTATTGCATAGACACAAGGGACCAATTAATGCCATCCATAAAAGCCTGAATCATTCTGTCAATTAACAAGAACTAACTATGTCATCAGATATATTACTGGTGAGCAAGTCTATTTGGTTGCAATATGTCTTGAAGGAGAGCAGTATCAAATGAATCACAATTGACTTGGACAACTGCTAGCATAATTTCGGAAGATGAAAAGACAGATGTGGTAGTTATTAGTGGTCCCCTGAGGAATTACAGCCAAGCAATTGTAATGTGCTAAGACTGCACTAGCAGGTGCCTGCAGTACAAATCAGACAGAGGGTTAAATCAATATTTTCAATTTCTTAGGATCAATCTGGTGTTTGAACGAGATAGAAACTTGTTAGCAATTGGCAGGATGTGTAAATGAAAAGTCAAACTTCTTATTATTTGTTAAAAAGGAATGAGTGTACTGCATCATGCCCTTGGCACAAGGTAATGCTTTCATGATCCAGTAGCTGGGGCATTCACTGAGAATCAAGTGGTTCTTAAATTTTAATAGAGTGCAAAAGGTTAGCTTTATAAAGGTTGAACATTCAAGATCTTTAAAAATGACTGAAGTGTCAATAGGAAAGTTTTGAGCTGTGACAACACTATAGTTATTAATGATTAGTGCAAGAAGCAGAAGGAAACCTTAAACTCAATGGAAAGAGAGGAAAAATAAGGTTTTACCAAGAATGTATAGATTAAACACTGCACTGGGAACAGTATTACTTTTTCTTGTTTTACTAAGAAACAGTCTGGCTTTAAGGAGAATTTACCAAAAACTTGGAATTTTTTCCCCCTGATCTTACAGGCTGTATTTATGATCCTTGTTGAATGTCTGGATTAACTGAACAACTATCTCTGATAATGTTCCATCTCAGTTTTTGTTCATTTGCTTCTGGTGAATTCAGGGATAGATAATCCTTTATATTAATAGAATCAAAAATTATGAAGATCCAACACAAACGAGTTTAGAATTGTAAACAAAACTTGCAACCTAATGCATTTTGTGTGTACACAGTAATCACTTTAATCACCACGGGGGTGGGGGGAAGGGCAGTGTGGTTCGTTGGAAGAAGTCAGATATGTAGCATGACTCTGGGATCGGCGATTTATTCACTACTGCATTAGGATCAGTCATCCATACCGCTAAAACTGGGGGGCATGAGGGGGGCAGATTTCCTACCTCTTACACCTGTTGAGAGCCGTAAATCTCCTGCCTGGCACATCAGTTAAAAGTGCAAATGTTTCCATTTCACATCCTATTTAAAACAACCCAGCATATTTCAATAGGTAAAATAATACATAAATGCATAATTGTGTAATATGAAATTTAAGGCCCATATGTAAGTATTTATAGGCAAATTGAGACTCTACAATATTTTCCTTTTGCTTAAAAAAAAAACTCTCCACAACCTATATTAAAAAAAAAAAAAGCTAATCCAAACAATTTCTTGACTATACAAGAGCAAGATTTTTGAGAAACAAAAGATAACAAGGCAGAGCATCCACCCTCAAGGAGTTTGAGGGAATATGTACCCAATTACTGGTAAACAAGCCAGACCTAAGATCAGCTAGGGGCAATGGGGGACTCAGGGAAAGGAGAAAGCCCTCAGCTGATGGAGGGGGGCAGGGCAGGGGCATGTTCTACGGGAAAGAACTCATGGAAGAAGTGATATTGGAGACAGGCTCTGAAGAAGGATGAGACTTAGCACTGCAGAGAGGTAGGAGGAACAGAGCTAGACAAGCAGGCTTCCTGGAGGAGGGACCAAGAAGTTATTGAATGGCAGCCAAAGAAAGATGGAGGGAAGAAATCCCAGGCAGACAGCGTTTCATCTGCCAAAGAGATTTCATTTGTGGAACTGAATGGTGGGAACGACCCTTCACAACAGTGGAGGATGGGGGAGAAGGAAGGTCATCAGCTTCCTACCACTAGCCTGGGGGGGGAGGGTCCTGGGCCTGGGACAGGTGAAGGGGAGGAGGCAGAAAGGCCTGTCCTTAAAAGTGGCTTGAAGAAGGACAGGGAAGAGGACTGGTGGATGGGGGAGCAGAGGGATGTCTCACACACTCTCCCCATACATTTTGCTTGCTTTTTCCTTTTAAAAACTGGCCACAAATAGGAACTAAAATGTGTGTATATAATTATAAATATAATTAACACAAAATTAATATAATGTGCATATAATTTATATATAATTAATGTGTATGCATATATTTGCATGTATTACATACACACTAACAGATTTTTTTAAAAAGAATGAACACATTCTAGGTTGTGTTTATTAAGCCACATAAGCAGCAGGCAGTGAAGAACGAAAGGGCTGGGCTGTGCTGTGTGGGGCACAGCTGCACTCTCCCAGGTGGGCCGAGGCCCTGACATTGGGCACCTCTGGATAGAAGGATCCTGTGGCCATAGGTAACTGGCAACTGATGGGTAACTGAGTTTCCTTCAGCAGCTTGCAGGAGAAGTCAAGTCTCAGGCTGCTTAACAGGGTGGCCAGGTTTGGGTTGAGTCCTTCTTAGGGACCAGGACTCCAGGGCTGTGATGTCAGCCCTGGAGGGCAGCAGCAAATTGCCCAAGCAGCCCAATGAACAAGGGGTGGGGGGGTGGGGAGTGTTAGGCCTCCCTGCTTCCTGCCAAGACAAATACAATATAAGTCGAGAAAGAACAAGGTGGGCAGTGCTGATTTCACCAAGGCGTTCAGAAATTAAAATAATAATAATAATAGAAAAAAGTAATGCCTTAGAATTCACAATAGATATTTCTTTCTATTAAAGAAGTGCTTGGAATTCACTGTAAGAACCAAAGCACTTTGGAATTTACAGAGAAATGAATGCAAAATGAGCTGACTTCCCTAAAACACAACAGGGTCTTCCCACCTCTGGGCCCCTTGTTCATCCCCACATTATCCACTGGAATCCATCCCCTCCCCTTGCCAGCGTTGGTGGATCTCTGCAGGGCAGGCTGTCCTCTGACCTCCCCCACCTAGTGCCCAGTGAGGTGAGGTCCTGCTCAGTCCCCAGGATGCTCTCTTCCTTTGTTTATTCAGTCTTTGTCACACTCAGTCACCTCATCCCTCTCTGGATTCTCTCCTCCAATTTCAGCAGGCTAAAGTGCCTCCACTTCCCAATGGCACGGGGACTTCCCCACATCCCCAGCTCCCTTCTCTAATGCCTCCCTGGCCTGTGTCCCTGCACCTGTCCCCCCTCAATCTCTCTACCACCAAGGCCCAGCTCAGCAAAATCCCCTCATCAAACCTCTCTGACCTTCTCAGTTAGAAATGTCCCTGCTCTCCTCTATGGACAGCTACAAATTCTCACCCAGCCCACCCCATCCATTAAAAAGTCCTTAAATGTCCTGTGCTAGGTGTTACGGAGAAATAAAGCTGGACTCCACGGTCTCATGGTGCCAACACACATGTTGCTATCTCAAGAATTATATAGGAACAAGGCACTGGGCACAGTCTCCAGCATATAGCAAGTGCTCAATGCGTTTTAACTCTTGTAGCCTTTGTGACAGTTATATTGCACACACCAGAGGTCACTGAGCCCATTCTCTAGAGCTGGATGGTAAGGGACTAGCAGGAGGCACACCACATCTTTATGCTTTCCCACCTACTGTGCTAACTGTGGAGCTCAATAAACACATGAATAAAGGAAGACACTGTTCAGCCAGAGGATCGGTATCAACATTATCCATCAATGCTCAAAGTCAGCAAGAATAAAGAACAAATTCCAGATCCTTTCCTTTGGCTTAGATTCCACTTCAAAAGACAAATGTAAGAGTGAACAACATTCTATGCTCTAATCACAGTTGACACTGATGGCTCCAAAGAAGCAAGGCACACTCTGGGGCCCTGGGTGACCACAGCTACATGCCAGGGCTGGGTGGGCCAGAGGAAGTTTAAGGAGTGCTCGCATAGAGGGATGGAGAGCTTAGGTGGGTGAGCTCATTTTTTCATCCATTCTCTCATATATTTTCTGAACAGGTACCATGGAAGGCTCGGAATGCAATGGTAAACATGAGTCTCTACAACACAGACTCTTAGGGTCTACTGGGTCAAAGTCCGCTGGATAAAAATCCTGCCGGCTGCCTTCAGTCCTGGGGGAGTTCCTCTGACACAGGCGCTCTCCCACAATCACTACATTAAGCAGCAGTGACTGATGGCTCATCAGGTCACAGGCTAAAAATCACAGAAAAAAAGACGGAGGAAGTAGGAAATTTTGTTTCATTTAAAAATCCTAGTAAGATTTAAAACGGTGAATCTATGCTCCATAAACATTATCATCTGGAGAAATAGTTTGTAATGTACATTATAGAATTTAATTTATTTAAACTCCAACTTGTTTCCAAAAGGGTTTGAGGCAGGTTTCAAAACGTACAGGATGAAGAAAAAAATCAGGGCACAAAAGTAAAAATAAGACATAAGAAGGTTACATAGAAAAAAAATGCAAGTCAAGAAAAAACAAAGACTCAAAATAGGAAAGCCCAGGTTGACACCAGTTAAGGAAAAGTGAGTTGAGAAACCATTTACTCGAATTTTCTGGTTCGTGCATGCTGTTTAAAAAAAATAAATAAATATATATATATCATACAGTTAAAAAAAAAAAAACACTCCCATGGGTTATGTGTATTGCTTGACTTCAATTTTGTAAAAAGAAAAGCTACACCTTTAAGAAATTCAACTCACAAACACCAGCTTTTGAAACCAAGGTTCAGCAAAGAGGAGCCAATAAAAATGCTGTAACTTGAAACCAACCCACACAGCACAAAAAGAAAGGAAAGAGGTCTGCCCTGGTCGCCCTCGACACACCCTTCTAACTCGGTTCTAAAACAGCAGTGCCCAGTTTGCAAGACAAGAAGCTAATTGACTCAAATGTCTGCTGCATAAGCTATAAAATAAGTACATAAAGAACAATATGAACATACAGCACCATCAGTTACATAAAAAGGCCTGACTGTCCAACACCACACTGTGCACCTAACAAGCAGGGCAATTGTTTCCGCGGGCTGTGGGGAGGAAGAATGAATAATTAGCATCCTTGTGAATCAAGTGTCCACCAGGAAGGGCTCGCCATCCCGCAGCAGCACCCAGCCCCCACCACCAGCACCCTCTGCCCTCCAGAGGCAAGCTGGGGTTTTTAAAGGTCTTTATTGACAGCCATGATGCAACCACTCTCTCCACTGTGGCCATTTCTCATTTTGGAACACACACTTCTCTTTCTAAAGTTTCACCAACTGCTACTTTCCATTACCAGGAAATGTCATTTTCTCTCCCTTATTTATCATTGGCTAAGGATAACGACTTCTGCTAAAGAGGGACGGGCAGTGACAAAAGCATCCATTTGAGCTGTCCTGGCACGAAGAGGGCACAAGATGACTTAAGTTCATAAACGTTTGTCCACAGAGTTTGGGCAGAGAGGAGTAAGGAGTCAATCTCTGGTTCTAGGGTTATTCTCATTGATCAACATACTTAGTATGAAAAAACTTTACTTTTCCTCCTGCAAATCTAAAAACAAGAAAACAGGGTGTGTGGACTATTACCAGGACAAAACCCACCGAACTGAAGTGTCTCATGCACGTGACAGTCTGCAACATGAGCATCACAAAGCAACAGAATGACCACAGGACCTAGAATCAGTAGATCCGATTCAAATCTCTGCTCTCTCATAAGAGCTATATCATTTTTATCAAGTCATTAACTTTTCTGGCCCTTACTTTCTCTATTTGTAAAATAGAAACACCCACACACCCACCCTAAACCCAGGGTTGTTGAGGGAATAAAACGAGATTATGCATATGAACTTCATGTGACACAAATATGATTCTATAACTTCATCTATTTTGAAAATGCCAGGCACAATCCCAGCATCTCATGAATGCTTACTGCCTGCTTAGCACTGAGAAAGGTGTCTAAGAGATGCGGAGAATTAAAGGTGCAGTTCCCAACTGTGAAGAACTTATAGACTAGTTACAGAGTCAGGATATGTAAGTTCAGGGCTAAAGCAAGATCAGGCACGGTTTGCTGGAGATAGTTAGTCTCGATGCTTTCCCTTCACCTTGTTTAATTCTTCTGCGCTCCAGAAAATCCATTGGGCTCTATCCAGAGAGCTCACAGCCCTAAAAACAATAACAACAGAATTGATGAGTGGCATCTCAGCAGCACCCAGAGGTATTCTCGGAGACAGAGAGTTGAGAGGAATTCCCTCTTGCTCTTTAGTTACTCTGTGAATTCAAACCAAGGGGAATACATCAGCCCCAAAGGAAATCATGCTTGGAGTGACAAAAAGAACTTGCTCCCAACCTTTCAACTCAACAGTATTTTTTTTTTAAAAAAGATACTCCTCTTGTAAGCAATGCCTAGGGAACTGTAGTTTGGGAACTTCCAGGATCTGAGCCCACAGGTCTGAAATCCAAACTACAACAATATTAATTAATAATGGGCTCCTACATGCCAAGTACAGCACTAAATCTTTACACAGCATTTTTTCAATTGATGCTCAAAGCAACCCTAAGGGAGAAGGAGTTTTCTTATTTCTATTTTGCAGATGGAGTGAAGGACCTGATGAAGTCCCTGGTCTAAGGTTCGCACAGCAGGTAAGAGGTGAACTATGATTTGAACCCAAACAGGCTGATTTCAAATCCCACGTTAATTCTTATCACACCCTGGTTATTACATTAGTCTGGCCTAAGTCTGTTTCCCACTCTGCTGTTCATGTCTTGAAAACTACTCACTCATGCTGTTTTCTTTGCAGAAGGACAAAAAACACTATGGGTCCCCTACTGTGGAGGTGCCTCAAACCCACAGTTGGCAGGGAGAAGCGCAATCCAAAGTACAAACCCCACTTTATGTTTTTCTTCAAGGAAATATCTTCCCCTGAAAAGTTTGGAGAAGGTATGATAGAGATCTAGAATAGCCCCAAATAATAATTATTATAATAATAATTTTGAGCAGTTAATAAATTTAAAAAAAATCAACTTTACTAGGAGCAAGAGAATATAGTTAAATAATATGTTCACTTTTAAGCCATCGATGAACAAATGTTTTTAAAAAGATAACCTTCACTGCTAGCAAACCTTCTAGAAAGCAATTTGGCATGCTGTACTTCTGGTTTCATATCTAAGAATTCTTTGCCTAACTCAAAGTTGTGGAGATTTTTTACTATGTTTTCTTCTAGAAGATTTAGTTTTTACCTTTTACATGGAAGTCTATGATCCATTTTGAGTTAATTTCTATATATGGTATGAGGTAAGGATTTAAATTTATCTTTTTTGCATGTGGATATCCAATTGTCCTAGCACTGTTTGTTGAAAAGACTATTGAATAATCGAATTGCTCTGGCATCTTTGTTGAAAAATCAACTGATGATAATGTAATGGTTTATTTCTAGACTCTCAATTGTACCACTGATCTATGCTTAAGCCACTCCCTATCATTACACCAGTAACACACCGTCTTGATTATTGTAGCTTTGTAATATGTTTTGAAACTAGTAAGTGTAAGACCTCTAACCTTTTCCTTTCATTTTCTTTGTCTTTTTTTTTTTTTTTTTGAAGCAGGGTCTCTCTCTGTCCACCTGGGCTAGCATGCCATGGTGTCATGATAGCTCACTGCAACCTCCAACTCCTGGGCTCAAGTGATCCTCCTGCCTCAGCCTCCCAAGTAGCTGGGACTACGGGCATGCAACACCACGCCCAGCTAATTTTTTTCTATTTTTAGTAGAGATGGGGTCTTGCTCTTGCTCAAGCGATCCTCCCCCCTTGGCATCCCAGAGTGCAAGAATTACACGCATGAGCCACCACTCCTGGCCTTAACCTTTTTCTTATTTTTCAAAATTGTTTTATTTATGATGGGTCCTCTGCATTTCCATATAAATGTCAGGAATAGCCTGTTAATTTCAACTCCCTTCCCCCCACCCCCCAAAAAAGTACACTGAGATTTTTATAAGGGTTGCACTGAAACTATTAATCAATTTAGGAAGAATTAACAATATTGAGTCTTCCAATCCATGAACATGGGATAGCTCTCCATTTATTTAGATCTTTAATTTTTCTCAGCAATGTTTTATCATTTTCAATATACAAGTCTTACACTTATTTTGTTAAATTTATTCCTAATAATTTTATTCTTTGATGCTATTATGAATGGAATTGTTTTCTTAATGTGATTTTCAGATTGTTGCTACTATATAAAAATACAATTGATTTTTGTATCTTGATCTTGTATCCTGTAAGCTTGCTGAACTTATTAGTGGGTTTGTATTTGTGGTGTGTATGCGTGTGTGTGCTCCCTAAGATTTCCTAATTCAGGCTCAATTTGTCTGCAAATAAAGACAGCTTTTCTTCTTCCTTTACAATCTGTATGCCTTTAATTGCTGAGCCTGCAGTATGGTTTTAAATAGAAGTGTCAAGAGTGGACATCCTTGCCTGGTTCCAGATCTCAGGAGGAAGCCATCGTCATAATTTGCATGAAGCAGCAGTCTACCCACGCTATTATCTTTCCTGAAGACTTTATAGAACAGACCTGAATGAATATTTTCTTATATTGATGACCCATGATCACACACAAATGAAAAACATACTTACAAATGTAAAAAAAAATCAACATGTGTTTTAAATTAAAAATAGAGAATCAAAAATGTCATCTAACAGATAATACATATAAACTTACGAATAGCGAATACATGGAAAAGTAACATCTCATGTAATGACTGGTTAAGGTAGAGAGAAGGCAGCAGAAGGAAGCGCAAACCAGGGCAGCAACAGTCTGGGGGACGCTGCCATCACTGCCAGCTCCGGCACAGGCTCCAGGTCAGCACAGCTGCACAAGACCAGCAGCCCGGCCCCACCAACTCTCTCCACCTCCACCACCCCAGAGCCCAGGACTGGGAGGGACTGACTGGTGGGAAGGGGCTCTAGCAATCGGCCCCAGCCTGTTCCCCCATCACCACTTGAGCCAGCTGGGAGTGAACTGGCAGGAGTCTGGGGGACAAGGAGCCTCCAGTGGGATCCCTCACTCAGCAATTTTCACACAACAGTCTCTTATCTTAACAAAGCAGCCGGACGTCTTTTTAAAAACTTGGTTCCCGGATGGAAACAATCAGGCAGTATCCAACACAGTTTCAAAGAACACACTGGTTCCAAAGACCTTGTTTTCTCTGAAAGGCGAAAGTTTAGATGCCCCAGCAAGAGACACAGCTGGGTGTTCAGAATCTGACTGTCGGAGGAAACTGCCGGTTCTGATGCACCCTCGCACTCTATCCTGTACATGACTTCCAGCCTGGAGCACAGCACCTGCCTAGAATGACTACTATGTGCACAATTAACAGGTCTGCGGACAATGGCTGCATACTTACTGTATGTAGAACCCAGTGCCCGTAGTGCATATTTAGTTATTTTTAATTTCATGGATTCTATTGTACTATGCAATAAATCTGACAGAAAAGGATGAATGGATGAATAAATGAACTAGACATCACAAGTGGAGATTTTACAGAAAATAATTTTTTTTTTAAAAAATGACTCTCTCAAGGGATTTAAAATCTAGGCAGAAAGAGGAAAAAAATAAAGTTGGAAATATGGACAGAACTAGAGCTCATTTCCTTAATTTTATAGAAGTTCTGATTTTCTGGTTTCTCAGAGAAGTGTATTGCTCCAATCGCTTAGTCTCCCCAAGAACTAGAATACATACCTATCTGGAATGTGGTAGGTGGATCTCTGCAAATGTACCCACCACATTTTATGGACAACTCTTTAGTTACCATTCCCAGCTCTCATACCTTCTGTATCCCCCAACAACTGTCACTCTTGTCTCTACAGTCCCTGTGCCTGGGACAATAGGGGCCAAGAGAATGTATCCTCTGCCTTTCCTTCATTAATAGTATTTAGGACAAGAAAATCTGATGCTGGATGTGTCCCCAACACAGCTCAAGCTTTTGTCATGTAAGACTAGTGCATGCCCCAGCCTTGCACCATTTCCTATCCGTACTTGGTTCACTATCAGAATGGTCTAGAGGTGGAATAAATTATCCCCATCAAGGAAGCAGCTGCTCTTGCTTTCCCCTTGCAACTAGAGAAAGCATCTCTAGTGATAGATGGAAAAACAGGTAAAGAGACACTCCTGAAAGTGAGGTTCCTTTACAGTGTGCTAGCAAGTCGCCAGCATCCCTACCTGTGCAGCAGCCTGGGAAACCTTGTGTCTGACCTGCCCTGGGAACGCCTTCCAAATTCCTTCTGGTGGCCAGGGACTACTCGCAGAATTACCTCACTGAGGCCCCCAGACAACCTTGTGACGTAGGACTGCCTATAAAGTGGGAACATTTTATAGGAAAGGAAACAAGAGCTCAAAAGTCAAGTAACTTACCCAAGATCACACAGCTAGCAAGCGTAGGCTACTCTGGCTTGCCATTTAGAAAAGACCCTGAGGTTCCATACACAAGTCCTACAACGTCCTGTTTGTCATTAGACATTTCCTAAAGAGCTCGGAGAGCTGGCATGATTAACAAGGTGAGAGAGAACCAGGACAGCTGCTCTCTCTTCTTCCCTGCTACTATCAAAGATGAAATGTGCTGGGGGAATGAAAACTGCAAAACAAGAAAAAATTAACATATGTAAAAAACAATACTGGACAATTACCTACTAAAAATGTTGTCTTGAAATGTAAAAACTACAAATTAAATCAGAGCTAGGTTTGAATTGCTTTTTTAGTTCACTTGTTATGTAGTACACACAACATGTAATCAGGACACACTCTGAAGATTACCCTAATAATCTTTGCAAAGAGCACAGTCATTAAATAAAATCATGAGATAATTGCATGGTTCTCTGGGTTGGGCATTACTAATATGGATGCTAATTTTATCTGTGCAACCACACTGATATCGGAGTGAGGGCACTCCTGAAACTGAAGCAGAACTCCGCAGCACACCATCCTGTAGGGCAGCACAGCTGGGGGAAGCTCTCCGGCTTCTGCTTAGCTTGTAGGGGGCGAGTGGATGTGCATAAGGACACCTCCAGCCCCAGCCCCTGGAAAAGGCAATGGCCCTCTCCAGCTACATGCCTTCTTTGTTCTCCCAGTTAAGACTGCACAGGCAAGGCCTCCGTCCCACCATCTGCCACTGGCCTCCTGTGCACAGGCTGAGGATGAGAAGCTTAGAATAAATGATCTGAGCCCTCGCCCCGGTAGTAGTGACAGGGTGGACACAATACACGACCTCATCTCTCCCAGAGTCTTTATATGGCAGTGAGTACGTGCGTTAAGTACCTAACAATTCCTTTAAAATAATTATTTTAGTAATCATATTTACACTTGTGAGAGAGATGATCTATATTTCAATTGACAGAGGGCCAGTATGTGGGAAATCAGACCTCTAGTTTCTCTGCAGTTGAGGCAGAGCAGTTAAGGAGAAGAGGAAAAAAAGGAGAGGAAAGATAAAGAAAGAGGGAAGAGAAAGAGGGCGGGAGAAGGTGTAGGGGAGGCAAACAGAGAGAGGAGGAGCTGGGTACCGTGAGAGAATGTGCTCCCACATGGTGCTCTCTGAAAGGCCTTATCAATGTCCAGCCAATTAATTATCTCACTATAGGTTCTATATAGGTTGATCAATGGTTTAAAAATACATGAAATGGGATCTGGGCATTTTCTATAAAGCCATTCTTCATTTTTTCCATAATCTTTAATTGAGCATCTATGATGTTCCCAGCACCATGGTGTCAAAAAATAGAAGTCATGATCCTCCAGAAAAGTTTATAGTTCAGGGTTCCAAACAATTTGCTGTTATCCATAAGAATTCTGACTTAAAATCCCATGTGTTTGTGTACTGAAAAAACAAGGGGTCAGAGCCTACATATTGCATAGAATAGGAAGACGTCTCCATCTAGCTCAAGACAAAGCAGTGTGAACCACAGTCTGCAATATCCCCAGTATGCAAAGGCACAGTCCTTGAAACCCCAGAGGTCCCCAGGAATGTACCAGAACAGCCAATCTCCGCAAGGCTCCATGTATAACTTGGGCATTGCTCAGAAGGAGGGCTATCAAGACACTATTGACCATGGAACTCTATCTTGATGCTAAACTTTGGGCTCTGTTTCCCACTAGTCTTCTCACAGTCATATAAATTTTGCATTCACCAACTGAATGAGAAGCCATCAAGTGGGGAATATCACAGCCAGCATATCTGGGGCTTATTAACCTTGAATAGACTGGCATAGTGGTTAAGAGAAGGAACTCTGAAGCCAGGTCATCAGGATTCAAATCCCAGCTTTTTCATTCATTAGTTCTGGGATTTAATCTCTGTGCTCCTCAGTTTCCCCAATCTAAACAGGAACATGGCAGTACCTATCTCATAAGGTAGTTGTGATAATTAAAATGAGTTCATCTATATAAAGTACTAGTAATAAAAATGCTCTTATCATGATAATGGAATTTATGGATATTGTTTCCTCAATGCACACATATGAAAACATTAAGATTCTTAAGCCCGTCTTCTCTCTTTTGGTCTTTCCATTTTATAACTAAACTTATCGAATGAAAATCCAAGCTGCAAAGAGGTGAGGCAACCTGGTCAATGTGATGCAACCAGCGTGCAGCACACCTGAAGCTAGGACTCTCGACGCTCAGTGGTCTCCCTGGCACTGTGACCTCAGCTCCCACACACAACGGCTTTCCTGTTATCTGAGTCTAACTCGGGCTTGACTAGAGATTTATGGGGTCAGTGCTCCCTCCCCCAGCTCATCTGCTAGGACTCCCACACTGCTTACCTGTTTACTAACTCGTGTCTTTAGTGACACAGTTCTGACAACCACGGAAAAATAACAAGGCCATCAGGTAACGATTCACTCATAACTACAACTCTAGCCCGCATGACCAAATGGAATGCAAAAACGTAAGCCACGGAATGAGATGCAGCCTGCAAGTCCATCCAGAGGCTGCCCCACTGTAGGTAGGACACAGATGACTACTCGGAAAGCAGAACTACTCAAATGCCTAACAAAAGACAAGAAGTAACCTCCTTCCATCCCAAAGATATTCTAACTACGCTAGAGCCATGGAGATGAGGTTCTAAATTTCTGTTTGCATGCTGAGGGAACTCCCAATGAAAGTCTTAGCTGTGCTCCCATTTTACAGATGAAAAGACAGAGAAATTGAACTCTGACAGAGGTTAATGCTCCTCTATGTCCACACAAAAATATGCTCTCATAGAACGATACAGTGGCGGTGTTTTTCACGTGTACCATTTCATGTAATCCAATTAAGCTTTTTTTTTTTTTTAAAAGATTAAGGTTCAAGAAGGGTTTAGAGACTAGACCAGGGTCACAGGGCAAGAAAGTGTTGGAACTAGGCCAGAATAAAATATCTGGACTCCTAATTTTCATACAAAAGCAGCAAATCACTGATCTGAAAGAATCAAGTGCTATTAAAGGAGCATCTCATTTCTGCTCTTCATGCAGGGGCCCTTGAAAAGCAAGGTATCCCAGGAAGGATCCGGTTTTGAATAGCAACAGAGAAGTGGACAAACTGGACAGGGGCTCTGCTTCCTGAGGGCCTGGACAGCAGCTGGATCCACCTCCCCCAGTTTAAGGACAGACAGGCTGGTGGACAGGCTGAGGAGAAGACCGAACAAAGCATGCAGAGAGGCTCAGAGCCCCCAAAGGGCTGCCAACACTTCCCTTGTGCCTTAAAGCCCTTCCTCTGCCGTCAGCCGCAGCTCCCGAAGTTAGGGCAGACTGGGATGTACAGTACTACTTTCCTGGGGTCCCAGCTTGATCTTTGGACTTATACACTTGTCATCTTAAAACTGTTCACATTGGCTTTCTTTACCATAACATGCACTAATGGCATGGCAAAATCATGGTAATAACAAAGACATTTTAATTTGGGAAAACAGCCTCACAATCCCACAGCCCTAAAAAGCTAAGGGTTTTCATTTGCCTGGTTTCCCATCTAGTCCTTGTCTCCTGCAACAGCAGCCATCAGCACCGAGCAGGCACTACTCTGTATTCTACTTTTTCCATATAATCGCGTTTCCTCCCTCAACCCAAGCATGTCTAATGACCCAGGCAAGTTCCCACCCCAAAGACTTCTTGGAGGGTGTTTCAGTTTCCTCAGTAATGTAGACAGCCGATCTCAAACAGGCTCCGTGACATGTCTGATCTGTAACTCGTAAGGCCTGAGATCATGGTCGGGGTGAGAAGGAGAACACTTTGGGGATGAGAGGAGGAGGAGGAAGGAAAAACAACCACGCCTTTCTTCTCCGGAGACAAAGTGCCACTAGAGTCTCAAGCTGCGGATGCCCCCCAAGGGTGGGTGGGGGCGGGGTGCCTATGGCTTTCAGGCTATACAGCCAAGATGCTGCCATAGGCATGAAGCCACTCTTCACTCACCCAGGGCAGCAGTGTCCCGCGGGTGGAAGAAAATTACTGTAGCACGAGAGCCCTGAGCATATTCCATTCAAACCGAATCACATCGCACCCCCATATACACTTTCCCACTTAAAACCTTTGCAGTGTGGCTCTGCACTGACGGGGAGGTTTATACCCCAGGGCCTGGCACACATAGCCCATGACCCGCCACCGCCTTCCCCCTTGTCTCCCACCTGCCTTTCTGCCCTGCCCCAGGGCTGGGATCCACCCGCCAAGTCTCCACCCTCCTGGACATTTGCTCACTCAGTTCCTCCACCTCTAACCCCAGAAGTATGAGAAACTGCCCCCACCCTCACAGCCAGGGTAGGACAACTGCCCCTGCTCACAAACAGGGTAGGACAGCAAAGACTCTGAGTGTATGTATGCTTATCATATGGAAATCAGTAAGCCATTTCATCGTCTATGAAACATGTTTTTAGCCCATCATTTCCAATGGTTTAAAACTGGACCAATGTATTACAAAGTAAGACTGCTTTTAAAACTTTCTTTTGTTACTAGGAAATACAACATATACACACAAAAGTGCCTAAGACACAAATGTACTGTTTTATTCTTACTTTCATATTTTTTTGGGACAGGGTCCTGCTCTGTTGCCCAGACTAGAGTGCAATGGTGTCATCATAGACCACTACAACCTCAAATTCCTGGGCTCAAGTGATCCTCCAGCCTCAGACTCTCAAGTAGCTGGGACTGCAGGTGCACACCACCACACCCGGGTAATTTTTCTATTATTGGTAGAGATGGGGTCTCACTCTTGCTCAGGCTGGTCTTGAACTCTTGACTTCAAGCAATCCTCCCACCCTGGTCTCCCAAAGTGCTAGGATTGCAGATGTGAGCCACCATGCCCAGCCAGTATAAATGTACCATTTTAAAAGAGGGATTATACAGTTGATACTCATATATGTAACTAATTTGTTAAAAATTAAAAAAAAAATCCTCTCTGCACAAGCACCAGTGATAACAATGCCACCACAGAGCCACCCAGTCATCCGTACAAGAGGACAATGCTTAAATGTAAACCTTTCTCTTAACTGCCTTGACATTTGTATCATTCTCAATATCCCACTGTGTTTATTTCAGTGAACATACATTCTAGATTTTCCAGGACAACCCTAGTCCCAAAGTTTAGGCTCTCTGGTCTCCATAAACCATCAAAGGTACCTCAAATTCTATAGATGTCCCAGACTTCCTGTTGAACCAGAAAATGACCAAAAAAACCCCCTTGAATATACCATGAGCCCTAATTTGAAGTTCAAAATGTATTTACTGTTACTCTAGCCTATGTTTTGTGTCTGCTTTCTATTTGTAGCTCTCTTGCAAAACCTAAGAGGATTCAGTTGCTTCATACTGGTCCCAAGTCAGTACTAAGCTGACTCATATAGATTTTCTCATTTCCACCACTAAGTGTGATAAAGGTTACAAGCATTTCCGGTGCAATTATAAATTGCATCTGCACACCCCAGCTTGTGAGTGCCTACGGACAATTTCACACTACTCTGGTTCAGTGCCTCCCTGTTGCCCTCTAAGCTTGAGAAACCCATTGATATCGAACTCCCTTTGATAGCAATGACAATTATGAGAGTTCCATGGGAAGGAAGAGGGGAGGGCATCCAAGGAAGACACAGACGGAAGGGCAGCTCTGAGGAGCTGGACTTGACTGACCCTCTCCGACTCAAAGAGCTTTCATCTCCCAAGGAGCCGAATGCCCTGACTCTGGGTCATTAGCACCACCACTGATCTCCAAACCAGACCTGTCCCCAGAGAGGCCCCAAAGCCTTACTTCCTCCACTTTATTTTTCATCTCTGAAAAAATTCCAGTATCCTCCTCTCAAAGAGCTTAATGAGATTTGGCCATGTGGGAACATTTCAAAACATACCAACTCTTCATGGAAATGTTAACAGTGGTTCCACAGACAATGTTTGTGACCCCAAATTTAACACAGGCAGGATGTAAAGCCCAGAGAAAGGACTTTTAGGGAACATGTTAGAAAGATACACTCTGGGGCACACCAGCTGTGTAATGTCGTAGGGCTGAAAAGTAAGCACACAATTTCATTCCCGAAAGAGTTTGGGACAAAGGTTAAAAATAAAAGGTGCTTAATGGTTATTGGATGCAACCACCCACATATATGAAAAGTAATGAGAGCATGTCTCCCAATTTCCTATAGGTTGTCTGCCAAATTCCTGCCTCCTTCCCAGGAAGACAGAATCTGCAGTGTTTTCTTTGCCATCCAGAGATACCCCATGTCATTATAAACAAACGCCGCTTTCTTTGCAGCTAATAACCACAATGTGTGGGTAAGAAACCTCTCCAGTATAAATCCGTGGGGACAAGGCTGCATTGTGGGCATTAAATAATTATAACAATCTGACATGACTCAGAGGATTGTTTTTCAATGGCCCTGTTGCACTTCAAACTTTAAAGTCAACCCCAAACTCTCTTGCCTGGCACTTTGTCCATGTGCTGGGCTATTGTGAAACAATTCTCATTCTTCATAGTTTGGTCTCATTGCAAGGAGCTGCCAACGTGGGCACTCATGAAATATTAACATGTTAACATTGATTTTTTTTTTGTAAGTGTGGCCAACAGTGGATCAATTATATTACTATGAAAAGCTTTTCATAATTCATTTGGGAGGCATCACGATCTCATTTCTGGACAGCACATGGATGATGAAGTCGACAGTTTTGAAGAGGTCGGCATTCACAGGCACAGAATACATGAAATGTGATGGTGTAAAATACACCCTCCACAAAAGAGAGAAAATGTTTACACCCAGCAAAATGATTAAAATAGGGTACAACAGATCAACAAGTTGGGAATAAGTCCATGCCAATCTCTCTCCACAAACAAGAACAGGGAACTCCCACGTGCTAGCAACTTACTCCTCTTCCGGCTGCCCACTGTTACGTTTATCCCCATCTCCTTCAAAAGTAAAATTTGCTAATTCCTAGATGATAGAATAACTTTTTTATTTCAGAATATTAAGAGGGTACAAATGTTTCGGTTACATGGATTGCTTTTGTACTGCTTGAGTCAAAGTTACAAGTGTGTCCACAACATTGTATGCGTTAGGTATGATTTCACCCATCCCCTCCTCCTCACTCCCACCCGCTTGATTTCTGTTGAGTTTTACTTCCATCTGTGTACATGAGTGCTGACTGGTTAGTTGCAATTTAACAGTGAGTATGTGTGGTGTATGTTTTTCCATTCTTTAGATCTGCAGTCCCCAACCCCTGGGTCTCAGACCGGTACTGGTCTGCAGCCTGCTAGGGACTGGGCTGTGCATCACCACCTGAGCCCTGCCACCACCACCCCAACCCCGAGCTCCCTCCCTTGAAAAATTGTCTTCCATGAAACTTAGGAACTGGGTCTCACAGCAGGAAGTGAGCAGCGAGCACATTTATAGCTGTTCCCCATGGCTCACATCACTACCTGAGCTCCACCTCCCCCCAACCCATCCGTGGAAAAACTGCCTTCCATGAAACAAATCCTTGGTGCCAAAAAGTTTGTGGACTGCTGCTTTAGATATTTCATTTAGGTGAATGGTCTCCAGTTCCATCCAGATTGTTAGAAAAGGTATTAATTCATTGTTTATGGTGAGTAGTACTCCACAGTATACATAGACCACATTTTATTAATCCACTCATGAACTGATGGGCACTTGGGTTGACTCCACATTTTTGTGATTGTGAACTGTGCTGCAATAAACATTCAGGTGTCTTTTTGATAAAATGACTTTTTTTCCTTTGGATAAATACCCAGTAGTGGGACTGCTGGATCAAATGGTAAGTCTACTTCTAGTTCTTTGAGGAATCTCCATAGTATTTTCCATAGAGGTTGCACTAGTCTGTAGTCCTCTCAAAAGTGTGTAAGTGTTCCTTTCTCTCTGCATCCATGTCAGCATCTATTGTTTTGGGATTTTTTGATAAAAGCCATTCTCACTGGGGTTAGGTGATACCTCATTGTGATTTTAATTTGCATTTCTCTGATGATTAGTGACACTGAGCATTTTTTCATATGTTTATAGGCCATTAGTCTATCTTCTTTTGAAAAGCTTCTGTTCATATCTTTTGCCCACTTTTTAGTGGGATTGTTTGATTTTTTTCTTGCTGATTTGCTTGAGTTCTTTGTAGATTCTGGTGATTAACCCTTTATCGGATGTATAGCATGCAAATATCTTTTCCCATTCTGTAGGTTGTCTGTTTGCTTTGTTGATTGTTTCCTTGGCTGTGCAGAAGCTTTTTAATTTAATCAAGTGATTTACAGATTCAACGCAATCCCCACCAAAATACCAACAGCATTTTTCACAGATCTAGAAAAAATAATTCTAAGCTTAGTTTGGAACCAGAAAAAACCCAAATAGCCAAAGCAATCTTAAGCAAAAGGAGCAAATCTGGAGGCATCACTTAACCAGAATTTAAGCGAAACTACAAGGCTACAGTAATCAAAACAGCATGTTAATGGCACAAAAATAGAGACATAGACCAATGAAACAGAACAAAGGACCAGATATAAAACCATTCTCATACTGCCTTCTGATCTTTCACAAAGTAGACAGCAATATACACTTGGGAAAAGAATACTATTCAATAAATAGTGCTGGGAAAACTGGACAGCCACATGTGGAAGACTGAAAGAGGATCCATATCTCTCACCACTCACAAAAATTAATTCAAGATAAATCACAGACTTAAATCTAAGACATGAAACCATAAGAATTCCAGAAGAAAATGTTAGAAAAACTCTTGTTGATACCGGCCTAGGAGAAGCATTTATGAAGAAGACCCCAAGGGCAATCACAGCAACAACAAAAATAAATAAATGAGACTTGACAGAAGAATTATTTCAAGCTATCCATGCTCTGAAGTGCTTTTATTCTAAGAGCATTAATAGTTTATTATAAATTCTGATTTGGAAAAGCTGACATAACATCAGTGTGGCAGAAAACATATAATTCAGTCCAAGCAGTACAAGGCCTAAAAGAAGAAGAATCTCCCAGCTACTGTGAGCTCAAGGAGTACTGGGCATGAGGTTCTGCTCATCCGGCAACTAGTGAACATGAGAGACATTTCTCTTTAATCGAACGTGTGTAAACGTCACACAGGCTTCGACGGAACCCTTCAGACGTTAGGAACAAACACTATTCCAGGCCAGCAGGTCTCTGGCCATGCTGCTCTGGTGGCCAGAGAGGGCATCTTGAGGAATAGGGAAGGGGTCCAGCAGTTCAAGGTTCTCTGCTATTTCAGGATGATACTGTAATGTCCTGTGTCCAATTGCATCCCCACCACTCAACTGTGAGCATCTCGAGAGCATGCATCAGGTCTTATTCATCTTGGGATCCCTTACCCTGGCACTGGAGATTTGCATAAAATATGTGGGAAATGAATAGCCACAGGGTGTGAATTCTCCCTCCCACTCTGGAAGCCTTGCACCTGGCTTGTGTGTAGAAAGTAAACTTATCCTCCTTCTTGCACTGGTCCACAGCATCACCAGGAGAAAAAATGGTCACCCAAAATAATGTCTTCCTGATCTCTGGGGATTAGTGGCCCAATGTGGAAATGCCCCTAATAAGCCAAACAAATGCTTCCAGTTACTTTAGGCGTGTAAACCACTAGGAATACCAACAAAGAGGCGGGGTGAATTAAACTGCTGAACCTACTCTGAAATCCCCTGGAAAATAAATGTGCGGAAGAAAAGGGGCTTCTGGGGCAGATGAACAACAATCTTGGCTCAAGTGTCTTGAAAACTGGACCATGTGCAAAAGAATCATTCTTAGAATGCTTTTCCAAAACCCTACGGGGGATTTCCAGAAGGCCTAGCGGGAATGTGTTCACACAGATGCTGGAATGAAAGAAGAGGGCAGCAAGGTGGGCTGTCTGACTTCCACCGAGCCCCAAATGGGACAAGGATGCAATGGTACTGGATTGATCAACTAAACCACCCAGGTAGAGGCATGGCGCAAAGAGGGCGAGAGGAGACGGGGCAGTGCCCAGCTTGCTGAGCCTCAACAGAGGCCCTGCCTAGGTTCACAGGAACCCTCGGTCTTCTGAAAAACTAAAACGACTTCCGTCACGGGCAAATCAAAACCTGAAGAGCTATAACATGTAATTTGAAAGGACCAGGTTTATGTCATATTTATGATCTTAACTTGCTGCCTGCCCATGAAGTAACAGCAAAGAGTTCATCGATCTTTAGGGCAGGCAACAACTTTCATGTGTGGGTGCAGCTAACACCTGCTCTCTTTTGCACCCCAGTGCTAAAAACACAAAACATTTCTCCTTTGGCCCCATCTGTGTTCTGAAGACACATAAGCAACACCCACACACGCTCACACACAAACACCCTCTAAAACTGTCAAATCCTTATACTTCTACCTACGTTATGATCTAGTCCAATCATCACACAATGGTTGAAACTACTCATTATTGGTTACACTGAGTTCGACTTTTCACCTGGAGCACTTGCTACCAGGGGCATGACATCACATCTATGCCCAGTTTTAATTAAGGAGGAAGTCCGTGCACACATAGCCACACAAGTGCATTTGACATTTTTGCAGTTTGGGTCATTATATTTCTGGGAACTCTTCTCCAGATTCCTCCACGTAACATCCATATTTTCTGAATTATTTTAAACATCCCACAATCAAGTACAAATGAAAAATTTTGAAGCACAAAGACCAAATGTAAACTGCTGGGGCGAGGAGAGCATTGTTTATTCCAGGGGCAGCTGGGGGTCCCTCCAAGGCAAAGGAGGGCAGTGGCTGGCAGTCTGGGAAGGAAGGGAGGGAGAAGGGTGGCAGATTCTTCAGCGCCAGCAGGCCTGTCTTCCAGCCCACCAGGAGAGAGAAACACAGCTTCCGTTTTAAACTCACCCTTCTCTGGGATTTGGGGACCTGGGCTCTGGAGCCCACAGAATGAAACCTCCCCTTATCTGTAAACAAAAACCGGCTTTGATGTTGGCCAGCTTGCCTATGTCCTTCCCTTTCCAACCGTGGTTTATCAACAGCAACATCTCCATTAAGCACTTAGTCAGCAACGATTATGGGGCCCAGTTCAGCACTGGGTGCCTGCTCCTGAGAATAATCAAAGAAAAAAGCATGTGGCTTGCCCACGTGGAGGCAGCATGCACTGGTGGGCAGACGGTGCCATGGGACTTGAAATTAGAATTCCTGGCTCTTGCTTACTGTGTGACACATTTCCTAACCTGTCTAAGCCTCTCATCCTTGCTGCTGTTAGGGGATTAAATGAGATGACATGCACAGAGATTCCCAAGTGCTGTCACGCTCTTTGTTTATTTCACTTCTGAATCACTCCTGGTCTGCTCTTCCCCTCTGTGGTCTGGTCTTCCCCTCCATGGCACAAGGGCAAAGCCCTGGCAGACACCACAGGGACAAACCCTTCAAAATCCCTGAACCTTCCCTGGCCTGGCGACGGAAGGGCCACGGCCTTTCCGTGCAGGGTTCCCGGGCCAGGCCAGCAGGGGCTCCAGGAGGTCAAGGATTCCACAGCCCCCTCACACACTCTTATGCTAGTTCCCACACTCTCCTGTTTCAAAGGGAACGAACTCTGTCTTCAAGAACCAGAGTGGAACCAGCACTCAGACACAGCCCCAGTGGCCCAGGACTCCATCCGCTGAGGACAGAAGCTCATACGCACGACTCTCGAGACACCCACCCCCCCAAGCGTGGTCTCCGGCCTCAGCCAGACGTCCTCCTTCCACAGGGAGCACACAGTGACACCCACTGTCGGTGAGGCTACTTTCCACTCCTGCCCACACGTCAGCCCTGGTGACCAGCGAGGGTGGCGGGCAGCAAGCCGAGGTAAAGAGGAACGAAAAACAGCACCCAGAACAGCCTGTTAGCATCCTACTGCAGTGAACCTGGATGCGGTGCCAACCTCCTGTAGCACTTGCGCAGGGCCTTAGACTTGCAGTGAGCACCTCCCAACTGTGTCCGAGAGGGGGCCGGACCCCAGCCTCTCTGTTCCACCTTGGGCAGTAACTCAAGACACAGCGTATAGGAGGAGGGGACACACACCCCAGCTAGATCCGAACAGAACCTGGCGATCCCAGATGAACATGCACCTCAACACACCAGCCTCCAGCACCTCGCAGATGGGAAAGCAAGCTGACACGGACTGAGTATGGCTATGATTCAAGCCTGTTGTGTTACCATCTCACTGAATCCCTACACGGCCTTGCAAAGAAAGTGCACACTGAGGTTCAGAGAACTTAAGCAGGCCACATAAAGTCACACAGCTCTCATCTCATAGAGAGGCCTACAGCCTCTTCGTGTTTCATTTCCAGAAATGGAAAGCACAGTTCTTGGCTTTAAAATTGCACTGCTTATCAAAAAGCACCACTGTAAAAAATGACACACACACAGACACACACACACGCATACAAGTGTGTGCACACACAGTATGGGAAATGCTATTTTCCCATGATTAAACTTGGATGCACAGCCCATATGGACTGCCAGAACGGCAGAATGTGACTCATGGTGCTCACTTCACCTCAGTAGCTTTCCCCTCCTTCCAATACTCTAATTTGGCTTGTTTGAAAGACTCTTAAAGGTGGCTCTTCAACGGCTGATTGAAAGATGGCATTTCCATAATTTCACAGGAAAAAGAAATACCCAACAACCTTCGCTGGCATCCTCCCACCTCCAACTCCCAAGCATCCCAAGTGGTGGAAGCTGCTTCCAGGGCTCCCAGGGAGCCCCCAGTTTGCCCACCTGCCTCTCCAGCTCCACCCCGCTCAGTGCAGCAAATATCCTCCCCAAGGACTGGACTCCCACCTTCCAGGTCCAGGCCAGCTCAAGCTGTCTGGCTCACCTGCTCGCCCCGGGCCATGTCTGCCCAACAGAGCCCACTGATAAAGATTCACCAGGAGAATGTGGACACCAGCTACTCTACCCATCAATATTCACCCTGCTCTGACAGACCACATGCTTGACTCTTGGTTCAGAATGTCATGGTCACTAACCATAGGTGCCTGCTACCACATTAGCCCTTCTTCCAAGTCTGGGCACATGCTTTCAAAAACATATCACTGCATGGAATTCTTGCTGCATTTGATATCTCACTGAGTACAGAGATGACCATTAGGGGTGATTCTTCGGCTCAGCATTCCTGAACCCGGAAGAGCACTCTGCCACCACTTTCCCAAAAGGAGCAATTCAGTGAAGACGAATGGCCAATATCCTCTGGTCCTTAATTTGGTGGATTCGTGCTTGCCACGAGGGATGTGAGAAAAGCCCTGGTCTTTCAGCATCTCCTATGTTAAGCTTTCTGTTGATAAATTTCATAGGTTTCATATTAGATACTCTATTTGGAAGAAGACTGAATACCAGTGATACTTCAGAATTCTATTTGAAATTTTTTGTTTTTTTCAATCGTGCCAATGTGAATCTGTCCCTCTACTATCCCTGTGTATTACAGATCTGCTGTCCACATTAGGCTGAGAGCTCCTGCAGGACAGGGACAAACATGTTCATCATTTTCACCTCCCCGTGACCAGCACACAGTTAAGTACTCTTTTAGCTGTCACCTTTTTGGGATTCTAATAATGATAATACCACATAGGAATCAGCCACGCAAGCCATGATGTACTCTGCTAATTAACCCCTGAAGTCCTGCTTTTCACTCACACCCATCCCCAAGCATCCGCCCCAGGAAGCCATCACTGAGTAAATGGTGGCAAGAGGGTCATTTCTCCTACTGTCTCTTAAACTCAGGAAGCAATTTTCTCAGTCCACAACCACAAGCCAAAAGCCACAAGCTCAAAAGCCCATGTGCATCACAGAGACATTTATTGCTGAGCATGGCCCTGCCCTGAGGTTAGCTCTGGCTGGGTTATAACTGCTCCCTGTGAGATGATCTATCCAGTCACAGGTATGTGTCAGTATTGGCAACTAAATAGTGGCTTTGGAGCAGGGGGCTCTTTTTAGCACAGAGGCAAGAACATCACAAAGTGTAACTAGCAGAGACCTTTTCTTGCTGGTTCTTGACCTAGTTTGCAAGAAGTTGTATCTATAGCAACAGCCCAAACTTTTCCCAGACATGATAGAACTTGGACCTCCCCTGACCCCATCCCACACACATATACACACACAGCCTATGATAACTGAGGACCTACATCTCCATCCTGGGACGTTTAGTGGACTCCATTGTGGGCTACGCCAATCCCCTAAGACCTTCCATGGATCTATTCCACCTCACTGTTCCTCTCTGGTTCCTTAGGCCTCTGGGTTCCACCTCAAACTGCCTTTCCCCAGGGACGGCAGATGCCACTCTCGGACCCTGACTCTTGCTTGGCATGAGGTGGGAGCCATGCTCAGGATCAAGGGAGCCCTATCAATGCTGACGCCCAGCCCTCATACAGGACGTGCAGGTGGCCTTGCAGGAAAAGTCCTCAACAAATTCACAGCAGGAAGGGTCTTCATATCAGGTTACTCTGTTTTAAGAAAAACAAAACAAAACAAAACAAAACAATAAAATTGGCTTTTAAGTAAAGGAGGGGGAAAGGGAATTTAGTGGCTCATTTAAATAAGAAGTCTTGTTCCAGCAGCTCCGATAGCATCCTGCTAGGCTCATAACTGGTTCCAACCAGTGACCAGTCCTGCACATGTGTAGGATTCTTATGAAAGAAAACTGCTACCATCATCATAGACTTCACCTCCTCACCCCATCCATAGAATGTCTGTGATAGTCTTCCAAAAGCTTCAGCAAAAGAAAGCTCTACTTTTCTAGAAGCCCCAGAAAGATCTCTCTTCTGCCTCACTGGCTCTGATTGGGCAGGTACTATCCTTCAACCAACCACTGTGGACACAGCTGTTCAGTTCATGTCAGTCACTGTCCACCTCTGGAGGTGCAAGTGAGGTCAATCCACCCAAATCATACAATGCACTTGTGGAGGACTAGCATTGTGTGCTTTTGGAAAGAAAGGAAAATGAATGCTGCATGTCCTCTACAGCTGCGGAGCATTGAAGTAGCCTCTGCCCACCTCCCTACAAATGACTCCGAGCCAGCCTCACAGCCTGAGAGGAAAGCAACCATCTCACCAGCCTAGGGAGAGAAGTATTAACTGCCGGCAGCCACTAGATGAGGACGAGTCAGCGCCCAAAGGAAACTTTCTCAGGGCCAGGGACGAGGAGACAGCTTCTTTAGAGGAACAGAACCAAGACCTCTATGGCCAATGCCATGGAAAGAAGCCCCCACGGGAAACCCCCCTCCCCCATGGTGATATCACCTCCTGTGCTCGTCAGCATGAAGCACCTAGTGCCAGGCACCAGCCCATTGCTGGGGACTCTGCCAGACCTGGGGTGGAGCACAGCCCCTGGTCACAGCAGAAAGCCCAGAACCTTCAAGTCACCAGAAATCCCAAGAGGGGGTAAGTAGAGAGGAGGAAAATGTGGCTCAGCTAGAGAGGGGAAGACAAAATTTCTCAGCTCTCCTGTCGGCAAGGAGCCCGGAGTTCTCCCAGCACACCCCTAGGTTGAGAAAATGGGAAAATGTCTCTGAGTACAATCTGGCCATTTTCCCAGGCTTAGAACCCCACAGAGAAAATGCTCCAGCATCCATATGTTTGATCCTAAATTCCCAAACTCATGCATGCCTGAAACAGCTCTCACCTGTTACTAATTACTTAGGGATTGGAAAGAGAGTTTTTCTTATTTCTTCCTCCTCGCACCCCCCCACCCCCCACCATGTGGTCCAGAGAAGCCTCCTTCTTAACCTTGTCAGGTGGAGGGCTCGGTGCAGAGGTAAAGCCTGGTTCCTCTGGCTGAAGCTGAGGCCGAGGGTTTCACTCACCTGTGTACAGAAGCCTCCAGGGACGTCAGGTGCTGCCCAGCCAGCCTCCAGTGGTGGAGCACAGGAAGCTGGATTTTGGCAGCCCCTCTCAGTCTTGAGTGGCAGCGTGGTCATGTCATGCCTGCCGCAAAGAAGGGCAGTACCATGGAGGTGAGGAAAAGGTGGGCCATGCACCCTGGCTGTGTCTCAGGCTGCCAAGTGGGGTGGGGGTGGGGAGAGTTCCTATGGCTAGATCAAGAAATACGATTTTTGAAGACCTGGGGGTGTGCACACAGGGACAGCAACCACGGCAGTGACATCCCTCCAGCTGGCACTTCTTGAATGCCTGTGACAGATTCAAGGCCAAGTTCAGAAATGGGGGCCAGCGGTGGATAGAACACAGCGCCTTACCCTTAATATGCTCACAATCAATGAGAACAGCAGTGGGTCTGACTCCTCCAGATTCAACGTGCCTCCACAGAGGGTGCAAGCAAAGGCTCTACCACCGTGTAGAGGGGACAGGAAAGAGTTCACTAGGAAAAAGAACCAGGAAACCAAAGACCTACAATCCTAAGTGCCCTGACCTATTGTGAGAGGCCCCAGCACGGAGGGCCGACCCTCTGATGGCCTCAGGGTCCGCAGACTGGTTCCTGCTTGCCACGCAGGGGAAGGTTTAACAACCACACTCATCACAAAGGAAAACCAGGGCTTGTGCCATACTCAGTAAGGACATTTTTGGTTTCTACTTTGGTATGGACTCTGTTCCTTTTCTCAATAAAGGTTCAGAATTAAAATTTCCAGGTCAAAATAGGACGTCACCGCCCCCCCCCCTTCGTCCCCTCCCAGCCACCATGACTACATCTGTTAAGGTTGTGCAGCCTCTCAGCTGCATTCTCACATCCTAATAGGCAACTTATTAATATTAGGTGGGAGCTACTCTCTCCCGCTTACAGAAAACTGAAAATCAGAGGATAATTTTTTTAACACCAAGAATGAGAAAAGAAAACATAGCTGACAAAGTATGTTTAGGGGGATGAGTAAGGGCAGCAACGTTGAAAATGTGCCTGTTCAAGAAATTCTGTGAGTCACACTTGTTGCTTTCTCCCCACTGTCTCAAAGAAGAGAGGCTTGGTAACTAGTGAAACCATCCACCTCGCCTCAAGTAAGAATGGGGTGCGGGGGAGTCTGGCACCCTCCCGGCCGTTGCTCCGAACCTCATTTCATTCTCAGAGCACCTCTGCACAGTGGGCACTATTGTCTCCTTTCTCACAAAGGAAAAATCTAAAGGCTTAAGGAAGAGGAAGGCACAGGGGAGGTGTTTTCACTCTGGGCTGCTAGAAACCAACTCAGTAGAAGCCAGTCCAGAAAAGGTCAGACTCTTACATCATGGTAGTCCATTTGGGCCCCAACTGGAGAAAGCTCCAGGGTAGACTGAGGACACAGGAATGGTGCCCAGTGGAAAGTCTGATACCCCATTCTCCATCCAACCCCAAGTTAACTCTAGGCACTATTTTAGGAGCCTGCTATGACTTCTAATTTCCCTGTCTATATTTGAGGCCAGCATTTGATTATTCCTGAGGGAGACTATTTAAACATAAATCACTAAAAATAATGATAGCCATAAGTTACTTGAGAAGTGGAATGAATAGTGTATTTAGAAATAAAAATAATTTTCCATCTCATCCCTTCCCCATATTTTCTGAGGCTGTGTACCGTATTCATTTATAAAAAGAAATTTCTAGTTTTTCCTTCATCCTCTTATGTTTTATACTCAAAGAGGAAAAACCGTACCCTTCAAAACCACTTTGTGGATAAGCAATACATCACGCCTAGGACTCTGGCTATTTAGAACTCTTCACAGATGGGTGAGGACCACAATCTGCTGTCTAGGACAGAAGGTGGGGACACAGCAGCCACAGGACCCAGTACAGCTCTCAGCACCTGTCCAGGACTGGTCATGGCCAAGGACTTCAGAGCACTACCCACTTCAACTTAACAGGTAAACTCCAGGAGAAGGTCCATCAACCACAATGGAATTTTCCTTGCAGCCTTTTGGAGTTTACACAGGTTCATGGAGAGGTTCTTTCATAACAAAATATTATCTTTATATAAACCCTTAGGCCTTCCTTACACCAGTGAGCTAATGATGATTAACAGTTTGCATGTACTGAATGTTTACTATGTGCTAAGCCTGTACTTTTTAAATCCTTACACCCACCTTTTAACATAGGTACCCATTTTACAGATGAGAAAACTAAAATTTGGAGACAATTTAAGTAACTTGCTCAGGGTCACACAGGTAACCAAGAAGTAGCAGAGCTAGGAACAAGAACCAGGACTGTGATTTCAGAACCCACCTATCCACACTAAACCATTATACTACACTGCCTCCTACCCTATGTTACACAAAAAGACATTTTAAGGTATTCTACAGAGAATTAGTTTCCAAAAAGACTATACTTCCAGCAAAGAAAACACTAAAGGTTGACCAGTTGTATTTCCCCTGGAAACCTCTTGAAACACAAATCATCATATTCTGCTCAACTCAATTACGCACACAAACGTTACTGCTTCCAAATACCTTTGCAAAAAAGGAGAGCTTTCACATTTGGGGATTTTATTGTGAAAACTAGCAAACATTTCTATCTATGCTGTTATGCTCAATATTTTCACATGATTTTTTTAAAAAACAACCTGCAATGCAATTTGCTTCCCCAGAAAAGTGTATTACATTTTATTTTTATTGCAATCCACTTATTACAAGTTATATTTTGTAATTTTCACCCCCAAACAGCCTTAGGATTCTGCCTATGGGAGCCAACCTACCAATTGATTTGATCGTTCACCACAACCTCCAGTTCTTATAGGCAATTTCACAGCTGCAGGGATTTTATAGTGCATGTCCTCATGTCTACAAACTAAAGATATGAGAGAATTCAAACCTGACCTCACAATGATCACCTATTTTTTACTCAACTCTCAGACCGCTATGATATTTAGATGATTTACAAGGCTAAATGGCAAGTTATTTAGGCCAACCCAGCTATACTTGGTTTAAACTACTCAGTTTCAAGCTCTCAGAAGCACCCGTACTCTGTAGAGTCCTTAGACGTGGGTCCAGACTTCAAAGGGCTCTGCTCTGGTCTGGATATCCCCCTCCTCTCGGGGTAAAGAGTCTTGGAGGTGTCAAGGGAACATCTTCCTAAGGCCCTTCCCTGCCTCCTTTTAGACCATAGACCAAGCACCATAAGACTCCAAAATTCCTAGCCCAAGAACCCTTTCCACTTCCAAGGCTTGCACAAGCCACTTCCCTGAGTCTATTCTCAAAAGGGCAGCTTGTGTCACTGGTCCATGTACCCTTTGATGCAAGAAGTGGCCCCAGGGCAGCTGTTAGGGGAAGTGGGGAGTGAAGGAAGTTTTGCTCATGTACGTGCACATGTTAGAAGATGCAGCCAGGGGTAGGAAGAGAAGAGGGTAGGCCCCTAAATTTGAACCTGGGCTCCAAGTTATTATAAAGGTATTATTTGTTAAAGTAGGAGGTTAGAAAATTTTTATTTAATAGTTTATTGCCTTGAATTATACTACAACTTTCAAATATTTCAACATATAGTACACGAGCTTTCATTTTTTCTCTTGCCTCAGGCTCCGTAAATATCAGGGGCAGGTCAGATCGTGTCCAAACACAAAAGTGCTCCCACTGTAAATGGCCTGATGAGAAGCTTGCACAGACCCTCAAAATTTATAAACCACCTCCCATTAAAAAACACTCAGAAAAACTCCTAGTGAAAAAAATAAAGTTCATAAAATCACCTAATCAGTCTAGAAAAGCAACAAATGGAGCTGTAAAACTAACTTGATTTAAATAGATCAATTCTTTGGAAGGTACAAGGTGTATCAATCAATGCTTCAACAAGTTTTTGTACCTACTAATCATTATCTAATCACATGATACATGATTCTGTAGACTGAGACTCAATTTCTAAAACTCCATGGGTTGTCTGAAAAAGATGATGTCTAACAATCAAAAGGCAAAAAGATCACTATTATTTCTATCACTCATGTACCATCTTTGGGATCGAGCATTTTGCAAATAAAAAGGAGGACAAACTCAATATGGGTAGACCTAAGACCCTAATTTTCATGGTTCTACATGAGACAGTCTTTATAATAATTGTAATGCTTTTACGATGGCTAGGATATGTTTCCTGATCTTTATTTCTAGATTCAAAAAGGAATTAGACACTGACAATATATAATTATGACATACCAACCACAGTGAATTGGACCTGTGCTGTGATTCTGAAGAAAAAGACTTCCTGTGGTTAAAATTGCCCATCTCATAAGCTACAGTTACAAATGTTCTAACATCTCTAAATTGATCATATTCAAAATTGATCATACCCCCAAAAGACATAAATAAATAAAATAAAGTAGGTATGTTAATTGTGATACATTTATTCCTTCATCACTAGCGTTTGTCTCCAAGGTAGATGACATGCCTTGTCTGTGATACAGTTTTTACGACTAGAAATTTTAAAGGAGATTCATTATGAGTGTTCGATCTTCATAGCAAACCACCTATGGTCCTCTGACCCCTGCTTCAACACCTCTCACTGTAACCTAGCCTACCTTTGCAGTGCTAGAAAATATCTTTTTCTAATTGAGCCAAAATTTGACTGTCTTTTAAGATGCTTCCATCATATCTAGGGACTACAGCACAAATCTGATTTTTCTTGATCTAGGAGCATCTTTCACACATTTAAAAAATAATTCTTATGTCTCTGCAGCATCTGTTCTAAGTTGGGACAAACACTCCACAATCCCTTCAATGATTTTGTGTGACATGTGGTTTCTTCTCTTTATTATCTGGGTTGTTGCTCTGAAGAAGCTCCACAATTTCTACATTCTCTTTAAAGGGGGCTTTCTTTTGTCCACTTTTGTTATCTCCAACACACAGAAAGGTACAGGAGGGAGGTGGGGAGAACAGAACACCCAACTCCAAGTGTGTTCTAACATGGTGAGCTTCCTCCTCTCCTATATCTACAGCCCAAGATGACATTCGCTTATGCAGAAGCCACATTTATAAACTGTGATCCCACCGTCAACAAAAATTACACAGTACTGATCTCCCATGACAGCACCTGCTCATCACCCTTAGGTATCAAACCGCTTGCAGTTCAGACCACAGTCCTTGCATTCAGCCCACAGACTATGTTTCTATTTTTGACAAAGTAGTTATGATTAAAAATCATACCAAATGCCTTGTTTAGGCATTGTATCGACTGCAGTTTTCTGCTTACTGAGCTTTTCAAAGAAAGAAAAGAAGCTAGTCTGGGGTGAAAATTTTTTTTTTAATAACTGATTTTAAAAAGAGAGAGAGATAGATAAGAGTCTCACTCTGCCACCCAGGCTGGAGTGCGATGGCACAATCAGAGCTTACTGCAGCCTGGAACTACTAGGCTCGAGTGATCCTGTTGCCTCAGCCTCCCAAGTAGCTGAGACTACAGGTGTGTGCCACAGCACCCAGCTATGGGGTGACCTATTCTTAGTGAACGCATGCTAGGTCCAAGTAATCACCACTAGGGCAAAGCTATACTTTTTTGCTCACATTTCAGGGAGTTAAATGCTTAAGAATGGTCTGCTGAATGCATTCAAAGCTGTATATTGCAAGCTTAGAAAGCATTTCCCCCCACAGAAGTTTCTTAAAAAGGTTTGAAGGATGGAAACATCATAAGGCATGGCCTTTCCAAACTAACATTTTGAAAAGAGTGACATTTATTTAGGTATATAAGCTCAGGTGCACATGCCTAAAAATTAAATTCTACTATTCATCGCTGAACCCGAGAAAAGCTCACAAAATAGCTGGGCTTCGTGATTTTCCAAGACATACAGAGGGATCTGATTACACATGTACACCATCAAATTCTGACCAGTCCCCAGGGAAAAAGTCTCCCAGAGCCCTGCAATTTGCAATACGCACCTCCTGAACACCACCACCAAATCCACAATGCTGCCTGACTTCAGGGCAAGAGTCTGTACCTTGTAAACCAACAGAGACTGGAATTCCACAACCTTGGGCAGGCAACAACTCCTTAGAGCCCTGGTCTCCTGTCTTTGAAATACTTCTAATTTTCACAGGGTTGCTGTGAGCAGTACAGGAGACCCCACTTTGTGCAAGACCAGCTCACTGACTAAGACGTGGTAGGCACTCAGGAAGTGTCATCTTCTTCCCCTCCTGCCTCCCATCTTCCCTTCGCGGATGTGAGACAAAGCTCCTAAAAGTCCCAGCTCAGTGGGCCACACGATGGGCACTCCATCAACAAAAGCCATGAAAATTACCATCATCTTTGTTGCAGGGCTTATGGAAAAGCCATAGTTCCCCTTCCCATTCTACCAACAAGCCACCTGAAGGTACCTTTTCCTCACGCACGATCAACCTAACACCATCTAAGCCACAGGTAAGAAAGAGAAGCCCTTCCTCATTACGACCGAAAACTAAGCCGGCTCTGACTAATTCACACTCACACTCCTAATCCTTCATCCAAGGGCCTTCAGAGATGCCAAGACCCTCGGGGAAGTGAAATTTCCTCGAATGTACAGTGGCTGGGAACACCCAGGCTTTCGGGATGACTAATAAGGGAAATGTACTATAAACAGGGAATATCACTAAGAGCTTAGAAAGCCTCTCAGCGAAAGGAGGAAAAAGATCCTCACAATTCAGGGCCTGGTGGAGAAAATGGCAGTTTTCTGGCAAATAAAAAAAAAATATATAGGTGAAAATGTTAGGCATGTGGAACTTTTGTTTTCACAGAATCCAGGGCCCAGGTCGGTCCTCCTAGGGTAGGGAGAAGACTCCTCGGCCTCCTCCGGCTACCATGGTGTTTTTTTCTGTCTTGACAATTCACTTCCCCGACAGGCACGCCGCCAACTCAAATGAGACTCAGAGCAGTGAAAAGCCCTTCAGGTAAACAGTGTGATAAGCTAAACTGAAAAACTAGACAATGTTTTTGGACTATGAGGGAGTTGCTATGGAGACAGTTGCTAATTAACTGCTTTCAACCAGGAGAACAAAGGGCCCGGGGCAGGCAGGCCTCGGTATCTCGGAGTGAACAATGCTTCAAGCCTTGCGCAATCGGCACATCGCTCATATCTGGAATACCTGAGATCCGGCTGGATTTGCTACACGCCTGAAGAAATGACAAAAGTGCATTTTCTCCATCTTGACCTGGATTAATAGCACCTGGCCACCCGTACCTCTCCGGGAAGCCAGCAGCACAGGGAATGCAGATTCCTGGGACCCATTCACCACCTCCCGCTGGCCAGGCACTTTCCTAAACAATACCTGCACCCCTGTCAGAGATAGAACTGAACTGTTTGAATGAAGAGCCAAGGGGAGATCCATGTAATTGTTTTAAGTGATATATTTTACCTTACACACTTTACTAAAGAAAACGAAATAAAAATCCATAAATTCAAAGGAAATAGATATATCTCCCTTTCTTCAGATTTCATCTTCCTCATGTAGAAAAGTGCCTATTTCTCAAAAAAGCAAAACCTAGTCATTCCATATATCTAAGCCCCACACATTGTGTACTCAATAAATAATAATAAAAAACTTAACTGCAATCTGACTTATCCCTGATGAATTTTCTCCTCTGACACCACCCCGTGCTGACCTGGCTGGGCCAAACGTGGTCTCATCATGGGAGGTTAAGTCGGTGCCCTGAGACTGAAATGCTCTGAAGGGTTGACCTTTGAGCTTCAGCCATTTAAAACCAAAAGATCTATATTCCCTTCACAAATATTTAAACTCAAGCATGAAATGTGAACAGGCTCAGCATAACCACCTCGAGTGACCGAAGAGTCTTGTGAGGACGCTGCCTTACTTCATAGTGACCCCAGAGTGCTTATTTCAGCTCTCAGCCTAATTTCAGGCTACGCTAAATATATCTACATTAAGTAAATGTCAAACTCAACCAAGCTCTTGTACAACACATTCTGCCTCCCCAGAACAAAAATCAAATGTTTTTTTTCTTACTCTTAAGAATCACCGATCAATGCAGCCTGTGAGCAACCCACTCTCATTATCTGAGGCAGACTCTGGATCAAGCATGCTATGACTCTGAATGAAATACAACAATACGATTCTTGGTGTGACTCCGTGGTGACAATGCACCTCAACATCTTCAGGAGAGTCCAGTGATCTTCCAGCATCACGGAAATCCATCTAAGAGCACAGGCTTTGGGAGCCATAGGCCCGGGTTCAAACCAAGACTCCAGCTCAGTATTTGTGCTAGCTGTACTGAGCTTCAGATTTCACATCTGCAAAATAAGGATACTAATACTTATTTCAGAGAGTTATTGTGAATCAGTGCTCACTACAGCCTATAGTAACTACTCAAGAGATTGCAGCTACAAATTAAAGCCTCCATTCACTTACTACTTTTCTTTAAAATGGGGTAAAACTGCAGGAGGTTCTAGTTTCTATTCATGAAAAGAGAAAAGGACATTTTTGGTCTGAGCTGTGACTCTCTCCAACCCACCTGGCACCCTCCTCTCTCCACGATGGCCAATCCACACCAACCACCACGTAGAACTGAGCAGCTTTCACATTGGTGAAAATTGCAGGGTTTAGGCCTGATTTTTAAATCTAGCCCCAACTTCTGAGATAAATTCAGTCCTTTCTTGTGAAACTAAGGAGTTAAATTCTTGCTTTGCAGATGGCTGCTTTAATAAGCCTTTCAGCCCCTCCCTGCCTGGGTTAAATTTCATCAGCCATTGCCCAGGGGCATCTCACCTCTTCTCATTTCAATCTCTCTTCCCTCTGCTCCTCCTTCCAGGCTGTGCTTCCAGCAATCCCCATGCAGCCCTTCATCCATCCATCCAGGCATTCAACAGAATTTATCAGCCACCAATTTTGTGCCAGGCACAATGCTGCTATTGAGAACACAGAGGTGCACACCACTCCATTCACAAGGGGTACTCAGGCCAGTGTGCAAGACAAAGTCGTGGACATGACACACTTATAAATCTATGAGATTAGCCCTGTACTAGGAAAAGCACATGATGTTTGAGGGCAGAGACAGGGGCACCGACACATGAGAGGCCTCACCACAGTATTCCCAGAGTAGGGCCAACTCCCACCCCAGGGAAGAAAACCATGGTTCCTGAGGCTCTTTTTCCTTTTGGTGTCACCACTCACTTTCATCACATTCCCTACTGTCCCCATCTAGGAAGAAGGAAGGCAGACCTGGAATCAGCACCTTAGGGAGCACTCCCATGGGATGTAACTGTGTATTCCCCCGCAGGTGTACTTGGCTTATCGGCTCCCTGGGCCCATCTCTCGCACAACAGGAACCATAACAGTGTTTCCTGTCAGCCTCCTAACTGGTATGAGAACTATCCAAGAGGAGAAGCCTTGTTTGACTTGTATTTCTATCTGGAGCACCTGCCGCAGCACACAGCTGTTCAACAAAAGCTTGCTGCACTGAACTCAACCGAGGTCTGCAGCTTTTGGGTGATTTACGCAAGATCACAAAGCTAAGAGGTCAAACTGGATCGGAACCCAGAGCTCGGACTCGGTCGTTCTCCTGCTCGGGGTGACTGCAGATCTTTCCTGGAGGGGGCTACTGAGCTCTGCGGTGCAGGAGGTGGTCACCTTCAGACATGGTGTACCTACCTAACAGATGGGCCCTCCAGCTTCAGATGTCTCCTCAAAACCTTCTCTCGCTCAACTTTGTAAGCCTGTGCAGCTAAAACTGAGAACAATCCCTTAGTGGAAACTGTATTTAATTATTACCATTATGCCCTTATCCCCTTGGGGCTCCTGAGTCCAAAGATACCACGAAAAACCAGCAACATTTTTACTCTTTTGTTATCAAAGAAAAATAGAAAAAAATACTCCATGTGGCATCTGACAGTCTCTCTTTCAAAAAGACTGCATTCTCAATCCCCCCTACTTTCACCTTCTACGATACAGGCTTGGGATATAGGTTAAAAAAAAAATCATTTTGATCCAGGTTAGGAAAACAAAGAACTTCAAGAAAAACAAATAGAGACCATGGGACTTCCCAAGTTACAAGGAGCATAACAACTTGGAAGAGCAAAGGATTAAGAGGAGTTGGGTTCAAATTCCAACGTACTAATCACATTAAGGATACAGTTCAGTCTCTTAACCTCTCTAAGCCACTTACTTCATTTGTTAAATGGAAATAAATAATAACTCTTCTTACCAGGGTTGCTGGACTAAGGGAGATAATATCTGAAAAAGCAATTATAAACTGTAAAGCACTGTAGGAGATTTCTTTTAGTAGGTGTTAAAACACTCGAGTGCGTGCACACATCCCCCCATCCGTTGCCATTCTGAGAGGGAAATACAAGTACCGTCATGACCATAAAAAGAATTCAGAAGGATTTATGGGGATAAAAGCCATAGAATTAGACATCTAATTGGGAATAACGGACATCTAGTTACCTGTATAATCACTGGAGGCCCAAAAATATGAAAAAGAGTAATTATTAAGATTCTTTTTAAAAAAATTGCCTGGAACCAGATGTGTGACTTTAACAAGCCCCTTAACCACTCTGTGTCCAGATTCCTTATCTGTGAAATGGGGATAATGAGAGCACAGCACCCACTTCTCAGGGCTGTTGTGAAATTTAAATGAGTTAATATTTGTAAAACAGATCAACGCCTGGCACTTTTCTAATTTGATAGGTAAGTAAATAAACAAATAGAAGTTAAATATGTATTATATGTATCACTTTTCTAAATCTATTCAACATTTTGATGTGCCCATAGATGAGGGGGGCCTAGTAGGACACCTCAAATTTCACCTGAGTGAACAGATACCAAAGGTTCCAACCTTTCTATTTTAACAGGGCACCAGCAAGCAGAACGCCTGATTGTTTATTTTCAAGGGTTGGGGGAGGGAGGTCTGGGAAGGAGGAGAAAAAAGGCAAACCAATTCATAGACTGAGCCCAGAATGGCACTCTTACCTCGTAAGTGGGAGGGCGCTGCCTACACAGGCAACATCAATCACCACCTCTGCAGAAATTCGTGTTCCTTTTACAGAAACAGGGCATTCAGGGTTTTACAACGTTTGTACCAAAGAAGGAGAGACCAGTGCTGACTTGGTGCCAAACTCAACTGTAAATACAAGGTGTTTTTTTCGTTGGTAATTACAGATGAGAACTTTACTTTTGGCATGCACATCATAAGGCATTCTTGTTCTACACATTTAAATAAGCACACCCACCAAAGGTCCCAATTTCCTTCACGTGTTTATTTGACCACAGGCACTGAGTTCCTACTATGTGCAGAGCAGTGTCTTGCAGTGGGTGAAAAAAACAGAAATGAAGTTCAAGACCTTGATGAGGACAGTTAAACACCCATCGAGACCTGCCTTTAGGGAGCTTCTGATCTAGCAGAGCAAACAACTCTGCCACATTATACATTAAAAATCAACATACAGGAAATCACAACAGAGTTAATGAGAAGACGCTAGACAGTATAAGTACTTAGAGTCAAAAGGAAAGAGGGAGAAATCAAGGCAGGATGGAGTGGTCAGGAAAGACCTGGTGGAGGCAGAACTGGAATCGGGAGTCTCCCAAAGCATGGTCACCATCCCACTTCGAGTCTGTCTCTGTGAGGGATTCAAAGCTAAGCTGTCACCATCCAGAATACCAGCGCCTCCCCTCACCAAAGCAAAACCTACAGCGGGAAATACACCTGCAGGTGTTAAGGGCTGCTCACACTGTATCCTTAAGACTTGCAATAACTCTTTCATGGTTACTGATGTATCAAGAATGACTAAACATCATAAGTACCTGTGCAGTCCTCTACCCTGCAACTTTTCCCCCTACCCCAAAGGAATACAAGGGCTTCTCTATAAATGATACATTTCAGTGAGACCAACAATGCTGATTTCCTGTGGGTTTTTCTTTTAAATTTAATTTAACACAGCACTGAGTGCCTGCTATGTGCTATGTCTACAACACCCCACGCTCTGGGGCTCTGTAAATATGTTGCTTCTCCTCACTTAGTATCTGTAAGAGGTAGAGTCCGAAAAGCAATGCAGTGTGATCTCCTTTGCACTGACATCCTGCCTTCTCTGACATAAACTTCCCCCCCGTTTCTGAGCTTTTGTGGAAATAAAAAGAAGAGCCTGTGCAGACAGGATTCCCCAGCTCGGTATCAAACAGTCTGGACACTCCACCAGAAATGAGCACTCCAGACCTCCAGTGGTTCTCAGCTCACACAGTGAATCAGAACGGCCTGGGCAGCTTTTAAAACAGACAAATGCCCACCGCCTCAGCAGAGATCTGATTCACCCAGCATGGGGTCAGGCTGTCGTCACTGGGTTTTGTTTTTGGTCTTTTTTCGCTAAGCTTCTTAAGCAAATCTAATATGCAGTCAGGACTAAGAAGCAACATATTACTGAGTCAGGTGCTTCATCAACTTGAGGGTGCATATTTGAGGGTGTACATAAATCACCTGGGGGTCTTGTTAAAAGTAGATTTTAATTCAATAGGTCTGTGGTGGGGCCTGAGAATCTGCATTTTCAAAAGGGCTCCCAGGTGATGCTGATGCTGCCAGTTGGTTCATGGACCTAGGTGGAGGAGCAAGCCACAGAGCCTGGGCCTCAATATGTCTCATGAGCTCTCCAGGTGGCTCTGACACACCGAAGTTTAGTGGAAAGAGAACTGGCTTTGGAGTCAGACCAACCTGGGTTATAATCCTGACCCCAACTCTCCCAACTGTGGCCGTGCCAAATTACTGATCCTCTTTACACCTGCAGCCTGGTATACAAGCAAGAGTGTTACGGGTTGTGTCCCCCAAAAAGACATGTGGAAGTCCTAATCTGCACTACCTCAGAATTTAACCATATTTGGAAACAGTGTCATTGCAGATGTAATCAGTCAAAGTCACCAATACAGCAGTTGTCCTTACAAGAAGATGGCACACTAGGAGAGAACGGCATGAGACAACACAGGCAGAGACTGGAGTTACGCAGCTGGAAAACAAGGAAAGCCAAGGACTGAGGGCGACAGCAAGAGCCCTTACGACAAAGGAATGGAACAGATCCTCCCCTAATGCCTTGAGATAACCTGGCCCTATCAACACCTTGGTCTCAGACTTCTCGTCTCCAGAACTGTGGGAAAATACATGTCTGTTGCTTTAAGGCACCCAGCTTGTGCTACTGTGTTACGGCAGCCCTAGGAAACTGGTACAATTAGGCACTAACATCCCCCTTGCTGAACTACTGTGAGACCGAATCGCGAGAAAGTGCCCACCCTGCAGCTCAGCGCAGGACAAAACCCTTCCCTTGTCAAGTCCTGTGCCAGGCAGAGAGCATCCCCCTTGAAGGGAAAGAAACTGCTCAGAGACATGTCCAGGTACTGGCTGCTTAGAGGGCATCTGCAGGCTGTAGCCGCAGCAGCTGGGCCCATTATGTGTATGCAGCACACCTGCTCGGGCACCCCTGCTGGGTCACAGGAGCAGCTCTGCTCTGTCATGAGTGGGAACAATTACAGCCCAGCTCGCCCCAAGGCCCATTCTGGCCCGGGAGGTTCCGACAGGCAGGCCTCCACTGGGCTGCGGAATGGATGTCATAGCTCAGGGGCCCTCCTGGAGGGGAATAATCAGCACCACTGTTTCGGCCCTGGCCCTAACCTAGAGAGGGCCTGTCACAAGTCCCTCTTGTGGAGGAAAACTACTTTAATTGCTCAAAATAGGCAACTAGTTGAATATATTCATCAATTTTAAAAAATAACTGCATAGATTTTCAATGATGTGCAAAAACATTTCTTTCTTTCTTTCTTTTTTTTTTTTTTTTTGAGACAAGGTCTTGCTATGTTGCTCAGGCTACAGTGCAGTGGCTATTCATAGGCACAATCATAGGGAACTGCAGCCTTGAACCCTGGGCTCAAGCCATCCTCCCATCTCAGCCTCCCAAGTAGCTGGGACTACAAATGCATATCACCATGCCCAGCTGACATGCAAAAACCTAAGCTATGATCCCAATGTTCAATAATGTAAAAGATTAAGGTATACAGGCACAGAAAAAAATGAAATATATAACAAAGTATTAAGCTAATTTTCAGAGAATGAGATTGGGGGATGGGGTGGGGGAGATAGGGAAGAAAGAAGACAGAAGAGACAGAAAGAGACAGGGAAGACAGAAGAAAAATAATAAATCAGTGTGCATTTTAGATAAACCCATTGACAATTTTCCCCATAAGAGAATTATTTGTATGTAAGATAATGAAACTAACATTTATCAAGCACCTGCCATGATCCTGGGATTATACTGGATGCTTTACTATATACCTCATTTAATTGTCGCAGCAACTATACAGGTGTCTGGCCTTATTGTCCCTATTTTAAAGCTGAAGAGAAGTTGGGGAAGGGGCACAGAGTTGTTCACCCAAAAGTTAGGCAGTGCATACCCAGGCCTAGTGTTCTAAAACAAGGACTTCTAGTAGGATAATGCAGTAGGGTCCTGAGAACATTTAAGTGTCAGTGACCATCACAAAGACATGAATAAACATGCTTATATCAAAGAAGGCAAACTAAAGAGAAAAGTAACAAGATTTCAGACTTGCCTATATTTTTATATCTAGGTCAAACTTTTCTTCATAGTACTATATGACACTTTTTACATTTCTCCTCTTACTTTCCTTTTCTTCTTACTCTTATCTTTCCCCCTCCCCCCAAACATTTGAGGGGTCGATGACATTTGCCTAGAGAGCAAATAGCCCAGAGCAAAGAGGTACTATTTATCTAACAAACAGAGCTTGAGGGAAATCGCCCTCAAAAACAGTCACTCACTTTTGTTGGTAGTCACCAAACAACTTTCTAATCGGAGAAAATGATCTCGAAGTGTCCCCAGGTACCTCAAGGAGTGCCCAAGCACATGCCCAATGTCCATCTCCCTGCAGCCTGAACTCCCACCCTAGAGGCACTTCTAAGTGTCCATCTATCCTTAATTTCAGGGAAGATGCGAGTCCATGTCTGGTTCATTTGTTCCTTTGGTATTCTTATTCCTAGATCTGTTGGGTTTCTATAATCATATGCTATGGTGCACTTAGACGCATTGGTTTAACTTGTTTTGCATACAATAAACATTTCACCTAAGTTCTGTTATACAAAGACATTGGGCTGCTTCCCTGGGCTTTTTATTGCCTCCCTATGGCCATCTTTTTTTTTTTTTTGAGACAAAGTCTCACTCTGTTGCCCAGGCTAGAGTGCCCATGGCGTCAGCCTAGCTCACAGCAACCTCAAACTCCTGGGGGGCTCAAGCGATCCTCCTGCCTCAGCCTCCCAAGTAGCTGGGACTGCAGGCAAGCGCCACCATGCCCCGCTAATTTTTTCTCTATATTTTTAGTTGTCCACATAATTTCTTTCTATTTTTAGTAGAGATGGGGTCTCGCTCTTGCTCAGGCTGGTCTCAAACTCCTGAGCTCAAACGATCCACCCGCCTCAGCATCCCAGAATGCTAGGATTACAGTAAGGCATGAGCCACCATGCCCGGCCTGGCCATCTAACTTTATTCTGCCTGTCATTAAGGAAGCATTTTCCCTTACTTCCTTATAGCTTACTTGTAGGAAGAACTTATATTTCACATGCAAGAAAATGTTTTGATTAGAGAATTGACTTAAATTGGCCCCATCGCACTCAAGAGGCCCTGTCCTTGAAGCTGATACTCACTGACTCCTAAACTTTGTAGAAATATCTAAGATGTTCCACTCCCACCCCTACCAACCTGCAATGCAAAGCCCCCTGCCGCGCACACACACACACACACACACACACACACACACACACACACACACACACACACACACACAATCAGGCATCTCAGCCACAGAAACATCTATACACAGAAACTGCCCACCCCTGAAACTGACAAGGCCCATATCAGTGCCTTCCAGAGATATCCCAGTACTGCCAGAATCATCCCTCGGATGAGGAACTCATCTCCAAAAGCCTGAAGTGCTGAGAGAAACGTGCATCATAACGAGAAGGGGTCCTCCCGTGCTGATTACAAGGAATGCAGGAGATCACAATCTGGGAGATGCTAGTTGATAAAGGTTTCTGCAGAAACCCTTCAAGAAACTCTCTGGATTTGTGTTCTTAAAACACAAACTGTTCTCTGCAATTTATAAATGCAGAGGCCAAAAGCTTGGCATTTCCCACAAATGAATCCCACATGGTAAGACCAATAGGAGAGCAGCTATCCTGGAAAATCTCTACAGGGCATCCCAGTGTGTAACAGAGCCAGGGTGCTCCAATGCAGCCTTATAAAAACACTGCGACGATGAATATGTGGACTCAAGTCTGTGTGGACCTATGTTTTCCTGTCTCTTGAGTAGACAGATACCTAGAAGAGGAATGGCTCTATATTTAACATTTTAAGGAACAGCCAGACCGTTTTCCAAAGAGGCTGCACCATTTCACATTCCCACTGGCAACATATAAGGGTTCCAATTTTCCCCCCCCTCACCAACACTTGTTATCGTCTGTCCTTTTGACTATAGTTATCCCAGAGGGTATGTAGTGGTATCTCACCTCAGTTTTAATTTGTATTTTCCTAATGGCTAAAGATGCTGAATATCTTTTCATGTGCTTTTTGGCTATTGAAATACCTTCTTTGGGGAGACGTCTATTTAGATTAATTGGCAAAGTCAGTAAAAGTTTCCATCAGTAAATACAGATATACAAACAGACTTCTTTTTAAGTCCTGACTTGTCTGAGATTCTTTGATACTGTGGATATGGAAGGAGAAAAAGCTGGGGGTGGGACACAAGGGTCCCTTCATCTTATTCCTACTGCCACAGTTTAACGGAATTACATAAATTATCTCTCCTCCTCAGTGCAACTTAGGGATGAGGCCACTGGGATGAGGCCACTGCCATTCCTCATTGTACAAATTTAAGCTATCATTGGTGGGGGGACGGGTACAAACTCACCCATCAGGTACAATGAATACTATTTAGGTGAGGGGCATACTAATAGCCCTAAGTATTATAAAAGCTATCCATGTAACAAAACATTTGTACCCCCTTAATATTCTGAAATCAAAAAACTATCATTTACTAGCACTGACTACATCCAAGGGATATGGAGACGAAGAAGACATGTTAACAGCCCCACCCTCAAAATGTTCACCCTCAATTTTAATACAGAAAACAAATCCCAAAAGGTAAAATGACTTGCCCGAGGACACTTAACTTGAGCAGCAGAGCATACATTTTTCTTAATATCCACCCAATTATCACAGTCTCCCTCAGGCTAGTAGAAAACAAAATTCCAGGCGCTGGCCCTGCTGGCCCTGCTGGCCCTGCTGCAGAGACAGGTCCCCTGAAGGGCAGGAAGCAGGCACTGCACGGGTAGCAGAGTCTGACACTGGGCCCAGGCTCAGTAATTGCCAAAGGAAGGTCGAGGGCTGGCACCTCAGGCTGCACTGCCCGCCTTTCCCCCCACTCAACAGCCCAAGGACAGGCTCCTGCAGAGGTAATGAGCTGAAACCTGTAGCACACACACTGCCTCTGCTTAGGCAGAAAGCTGTCACCAACAGAGTGACAGATTTAAACAGCAGAGCGGGGACTCAAGCAGCCCTGGCTGCAGGGCAGTGTCTGTGCACCAGCTGAGACGCAGGCGGGCCCAACTCGGGGCAATGCCTCCACTGGCCCAGCTGAGCCCCGCCATACATCCCAACTGGGCTCGGGCTTCCGCATGCTCCTCTCGATACATATCCATGCGGGAGAGGAGCAGCCCAGGAGACTCTCAGCTTGGGTCTGTTGATGCTCATTACCAAGCTGGCTGAACAGCCATCTGGAGGGGGATGTCGGGTGTAAAGGCACATTCACCACGACTCTGGGTTCCCACCTCCCACCTATGTTGAGCCAAACTCCCTCCTGTCTGCTCCCCCTCTCTCAAGGCTTTCTAACGACGCTGGCTGTATACCCCAAACTGGAATCTGGATGGCCTTGGAAATTGTTAGCTTATGTAAACTGTATAGTCTCAGTCAGGAAATAATAAAAACAATGCCAGTAAGAATGATATCAGCCACTACGTACTGAGAGCTTACCATGTGTCATGTACTATCTAATGAACCAACACAAGTGCTATCTCACTTAATTGGCACAACCAGTCCTTCAGGTAGGTTTCATTACACCCATTTTACAGAGTAAAGCTTAGAGAAATCAAGGTCATTCAGCTAGAGGTGGTAATGCTAGATCTTTCTGACTCTAATGTGAATGTACTTTTTTTTTTGGAGACAGAGTCTCGCTCTGTCTGTCATTGTAGCTGACAGCAACCTCAAACTGGGCTAAAGCAATCCTCCTGCCTCAGCCTCCAGAGTAGCTGGGACTACAGGCATATGCCACCATGCCCGGCTAATTTATATATATATATATATATATATATATATATATATATATATATATATATATATATATATATATATATATATTTAGTTGTCCAGCTAATTTCTATTTTTTTTTTTTTTTTTAGTAGAGACAGCGTCTCACTCTTGCTCAGGTTGGTCTCGAACTCCTGAGCTCAAACAATCCTCCCGCCTCGGCCTCTCAGAGGGCTAGGATTACAGGCATGAGCTACCATGCCCGGCCCTATTTTCATATTTGTAATGTGTACACTGTATGTATTTTAAGTGTTTCATTTTTGCTTCTTTTCAAATAAATTTTGTAGATATACCAAAAACTTATAAATCTGTTAATAATATTACTTAGCAAAGCTAATTTACCAGTATACCATCTCTAAGTCAACAGGCTTATCAAAGATATATAGAAAATATTTGACACCTCTGTCAGAATTATAACTCTCATCATCAAAATTTGCTGACGTTTAGAATAATTTTACTTACTTAAAAGCCAAGCTTTTATAGCTTCAGTATTTTTCTCCAAAAAGCATAATTATTTTATGACATCAAATACATGTATCCCTTAGTTTTTACAGGCTTTAATGTTCAATGTGAAATGTGTTGGCTTTTTTTGTTTACATTTTTAAATCGGACTGCTTCAGACAGGTAAAGCAGAGAAAGTTCTAAATTATATGGCTGGTTCACTCTTTCCTTTCCTAAGGCTAGAAAAGAAAGACATGCTTTCAAGCTTTTCAGCTCTCAAACAAATTAAATTTAAATTAATTAAACCAATGGAAAAACAACTTCCTTAAACACCAACAAAAAAATCCTGGATTTTTCTGAATTAGCCTTTCAGACGGCTCTGAAACTCCAGGTATGTGACACTCACCAAGTCATTACTCCTCTAAACTAGGAAACATTAAGGAACTGGTCCCTGGAGCCAGATACATCATACAGTGGTTGGCAAAAAGCGGGACATAGTTACAACATCCTTTCCCTTTCTGTAGTAGGAACATTTCACTTAAATGAAGAAGAGACAAAGATCCTGCACGGTGCTGCTATGTCCAGGTGGCCATGTCCCTTTATTCCAAATGACACGCAGGTCTTAAATCCCACCTCCCACCGTTGAGGACAGACCTGGACCCAGGATTGCTTTCAGTTTCTCTCCACTCAGCAGCCAGTGACCCTTTCAAAACCTAATCAGATCATACCCCTCCTCTGCTTCCTACCTTCCAATGGCCTCTGGCTCAGAGGGAATGCCGAAATCCCAACAGAGGACTGCAAGGCTCTACAAGATCTGCGCCCATGACCTTGCTGCTGGCCCCTCTCCGACACTTTACCCCTTTTTGACCATTCCAGACACAGAGGCCCGCACCAATCCTCAAACACATCAGGCACACCAAGGCTCTGATGTCTGTGGTGCTCTCTGCCTGGAACTCTCCTCCCTAAACATCTGCTTGGTGTCTTCCCTCAATCCCTCATCTCCTTCAGGTGGGACCCTGCCTATACATCCTCCCTACCCTCCTTCTCTGCTTTATTTTCCTCTTTACTATTTCCACTACCTAACATACTTTATTTATCTTCCTTATTGTCTGTCATCACCCCCCACTAGAATGCAAACTCCATGAGTTCAGGAACACCCTTGTCCGGTTTTGTTTACTGCAATATCCCCCGTGCCTAGAGAAGCATCCGACACCTCCTTGGTACTCAAAAAATATCTACGGAATGAAGTAGCACCGTGAATGGTTACGCCATGCTCCAGAGAAGCAAAATCTGACCAGTCCTTACCAACTAGGGTTGCTACATAAGATACATCTATTGCATAGGATATACTTACACTAAAAAATTACTCTCTATTCATCTGCAATTCAAATTTAACTGGGCATCCTGTACTTTTATTTGCTACACCTGGCAATCCTACTCTTAACTCCAGTGAGAGAACAGTCAAATCCAAGCCACCCTGGTCACATGGGGGAGGCACTGGTCCAGGGAGGTAGTCAGATCCCCAGTGAGGAACTATTTCCTCCCCTCAGAACTTTGTCACTGGGGACCTATGGTGCTTTGGGTCCTGCCAGCTTTGCACAGAATAGCAGGCCAGTGCAGGCTGAGAGAGTTACAGGCAGAGCCATCACCTCCACCTCCTCAACTCTCGGGATGCTCTGCCCAAATCCCCATCTGGCTTGGTCTCGGCGAAGCCCAGCTGCTCACGTGCCCTCTCACTCTCCACTGTGACTGTGAAAACCACACAGACACAGGGGGAACAAGTAACTGTCCCCTGCTCCCCGCACACACCTGACAGGAGCCCAGAGCCTCGGGCTCGCCTCTCCACCTCTGGGGCAGAAGACCACGTGGCTGAGTTCCTGGGCTCTAACTAGGGCCAGACGCTCTCAGAGTAGATGTTTCTCTAGTGATCTGTATGTTTCCAGCAGGCCATCTCATGCTATATGCACAAGACTGAACATATGTTTGGAAGAAAAATAAGTTAGTAAATTATGGCACACCTGCACTGGCCACTAAAAATCAAAAGTTCACAGGTCTAGGTTCTGAATAATCGTGGCTTGTCGGATACATGCTCACCATGGTTTTTCCCAGGTTTCCGATCTCCTGGGCCCTCCAACATGGGAGACCCCTGAGGTTTCTGTTCCACACACCAAATCAAAAGCCCAAGATCTGTAAGTCCCTGGTACCTAAAGTCATGTGGGTCATAGGACCAGGAAGGGTAGGGGATGAGGGAATATCACCTGGGGTAGGGACAAGAATCGTGCCAAAAGTGAAGGCACAGGAAAGAAGATCACATATCCTGGTTTGCCTGGGATGGTCCAGTTTATTTCTGTGTTCCTGGTGTCATTATTAACACTGCCCCATTTATTTTCCAAAATGTCTTAGCTTTGACATTAAATCATATGGTCATCCTAGGCACAGGCCAAACTGGGAATGACCTCTGTGCCCTGGAGCCTGGGACAGGTGGGACAGTAGAGAAGAGCCATATAGGAGCAGCTGCAACCAAGCTGGGCCAGCCTGCCCCCAGAACTGGAACTAGGAAAAGGGCATCTCTGGGCAGCAGCTTCCAACGTGAAAACCGAGGAGGCCAGGCTGACCTCTGCAGATCCCTCCAGTTCTGACTCTAAGAGATCAGCTGGGAGGGCGCTCGTCCTGCCCTCCCACCCCCACCTACATGAGCAGGCCCACACGTTCCCCACGGCTCCCAGACACAGGGCACCAGGAGCCCCAGCCTGGCTCAGAAGCATCCTCACATCAGGGTGTCAAATGACTGAAGAGTCAGTCTTTGAACTGACACAGAGAGAGGGCAGGCCTTGCTGCTTCCGACAGGTCATGCTTACCATCTCTGGATGTTCTCTAGTCTTCTCGACTCTCAGGCTGGCCCCGAGAGAACATGCGGAAGCAGTTTTTGAAAAGGGGCTGATTCTCCAGGCTCCCCCTTACCCTGGCACACTGCAAGCCTGCACTTCTCAGCTGTAGGTGCTACAGTTAACAGGGTGCAGAGGCCTCACAACTGAAACTACCAAAGAAAGCCCAGCAAAACTCCTGTGGAGGCTGGGAAGAAGGAAATCACATGTACAGCGCAGGCAAAGGAGGTGAACTAGGATCATGGGCCTGACCCGTTAACTCACCCTCGGCAGCCACAGAGTAGAACATGCTGAGGCATTCAGCACCCCCTGGAACCTGCAAGAAAATCATCTGTGCCTCCATCAACACACCACTGGAGACAACACTTCCGCACACGTAGTACAGTGAAAACACATGAATTCAGGCTCCCCTGCCCCTGCATTGGTAAGGTTTCATGTGACACGCAAGAGGCTTGCTCAAGACAGTGACTCTTAGCGCTTCCAGTGGGTTCTCCCTTACCCTTCCTTCCTCTCTGCCCTTTCTCTGTCTCCTAGCCAAGCTCATCTACTTCTGAGGTCCCAACTCCAAACCCTGTGGTGTTTTCCAAACGGTTCTCAAACCCGGAATGCTGAAGTGCCCAGCACCTGCTGACCCCTTCCCATGGAGAATCCCAAAGCACTGCAAACTGCACACAACTCAAACTCATTACTGCAATCCTACCCTTTCACAACCTGCTCTTCTGTGCTGTGTACTTGTTTCTATAAGTGACACTACCATGTGCACAGCTGAAAAACCTCCATCTTTTCCCTCATCACCAAACCCTACCTAGCCCTCTGATCCCTGATATACCTGATCTAAATACCTAAGCTCTAACACACTGATGTAAAAAGCCCTTCCCATCCCCTCTCCTCCTTGCCACTCCCTCAGCCTCTGACCCTAGTTCAAGCCTCCTCTTCTCCCACCAGAGTACTGCACTGTCAGGCTCCTTGTAGGATGTAAGGCTTCCAGAATAATTCTCCTCAAACACTAGTTGAATACCCTAAAAACAAAACAAACGCTCTCACACCTCTTCCCATATATGTGCTACAGACACAGAAAAGTTGAGAACTTCCAATTGTAGTGTTCAAGCAGCACCATTTTGCTCCATCATCTCCCAGCTCGTATGCCTCTCCACTCCACCGTTCCTCCCAGACCTCCACCTCTGCCAGCCTCCCTACTGTTCTTCAGAACACTGTTTTCTCACACCTCCCTGCCTTCAACCTTCTTCCTCCTCCACCTCGTGCACCCTGAGGGGGACAGTTCAGGCTAGAGGTTCAGACAAAGAGCACACTGTCTATCCCAGCAGTCAGAGAGACATGGGAGGTTTCTGAACCCTGGCTCCACCGCTCAGCAGCCATTTGGCCTTGGGTATCAGTGTGTGGCCCAAACATGTGAGAAAAGGATCATTTGGTTCCCCCTAAAACTAAAATGGGAAATTCCCTTCCTAAGCATATCCCCGGGAAAGACACCGTGAGAAGTGTTCACGAATAAATGCATCTTAGCAGAGAACCTTCCTGTCTACTGCCACATTTTCCAAACTCTGCAGGTGGAAACCACCAGTAACCAGCCTGGGGCACCCATGGCACTGGCTTGCAGAGTGTGAGGGCTGGGCTCCGGCCACCTGGTCCTGAGGGACTCAAACCCTCAGGCCCAAAGACATTCTGTACAAATCAAAGCTGGTCAGCCTCGGACTGACTGTAGGCAGCTGTTTCGCCAGATACTGCCTAGGGAAAAAAACTGCCTAGGGAAAAAAAGAGCACCAGAAGTAAAAGCCTGGCCTTTGTCATACTGACTGTGATTTTAAAAAGAAAACACACACACACAGGCACATCTGGTTTAGTGACTCCTAGACATAAAAATTTTGGGCTTTATCACACTGATGGTGATTATTCTTTTGTGAAAAATATCTTATTTAGTGATATCTGGATCCTGAGACCCCACTACATTTTAAGGGTAACTGGACTCAAATTTACTGGGCAGATTTGGGGTGTCAGACACTTGCACAGCATAACTTCATCAACCTCCAAAATCAGCATTCAGTGCCTCAGTGCTGCCACAGATCTAGTCTCAACGCTAGTTTTGAGTCCGGGGCCTCGTAAAGCATATGTAACTCACACTATCTCTTTACCTGACTCACCATACCTATGGGCATGGAAAACAAAAAATAACAAATTTTTCATTAAATTGGAAGGGATCGCTTTGTTTCTGAAGTTTTTACGCTATTTTCATAATAAAATGCTGTGGCCCCAAGGGCAAAACAATTTTTTTTAGTGTGGCAGTCAATGTGTTAATTGGATTACTTATCTTTTTATTAGTGGCAAAAGTTTTTTATATATTCTAGCTGCAAGTCGCTTACCAGATTTATGATTTGAAAAGTTTTTCTACTGTTTACTGGGTTGCCTTTTCATTTTCCTGACGGACCTTTGAAACATGAAAGTTCTTACTTTTGATGAAGTACCAATTTCTTTGTTTTTACTTTATCACTTATACTTCTATTGTCATACCTAAGAAGGCTCTGCCTAACCCAAGGTCAGAAAGACCTAGTCCTATATTTTCTTCTAGAGCTTTATAATTTTAGCTCTTACATTTGTATCTATAATCCATCTTTCAGTTAATTGTGGTTTCTGATGTGAGGAAGGAGTCCAACTTCATTCTTTGCTTGTGAATATACAAAAGTATCAGCATCATTTGTTGAAAAGACTATTGTTCTCCCATTGAATTGTCTTGGTACATTTGTTGAAAATCAATTGACTGTAAATGTGAAGGTTTATTTCTGGACCTGAGATTCTATTCCACTGCCATGTATGTCGAATTTAGCCTAGTACCACACCACACTGTCTTGATTCAGACTGTAGCCTTGTAGTAAGCTTTTAAATCAGGAAGTATGCGTTCTCCAACTTTGTTTTTTCTCACAATTGTTTTGGCTATTCTACATCTCCTGAATTTCCACATAAATTTTAAAATCAATTGTCCAAAGAAGTTAGCTGAGATTTTGATAGGGATTATATTGAATCTGTAGATTAATTTAGCGTTATTGCTGTCTTAACACTGTTAACAATGGAGTGCAATGGTGCAATCACAGCTCACCGCGGCCTCAAACTCCTGGGCTCAAGGGATCCTCCTATTTCAGCCTTCTGAGAGAGCCAAGATTTAAATCCCAATAGCCCTCACTCCCGACCGTATGCCCTTTACCATCATGATGAACTTATTCCTATGTGCCAACAGACAAGCCCCCCTATAAATCAGCCAATGAGCTATAACCAGATTTTGTAGCCTAGTAACTCACCCTAACTCAACACCTTGCTGAACTTCACAGGGACAGCTGACGCAGTTCACTGCTCCACTTAAGTGGATCATTCAGGATCACCAATGTCATCTTAGAATAATCAGCGGTGTAAGTGATTTTCAGACAGCTAAAATAACTCAGAGTCAATGTGAAAAATGTAACATGTACACACACACATCCTGCCCATTTAGAAACATCTCAAATAAACGTATTATGTCAGGTATATACTAGGAAGTAATTGTCAAAGACTAGTTTTCTAGAATATGCTTTACTATTGTTAATAAATTACTGTCATGCACATCTCAGGCACAGGGGCAACACGGTTATAACAGATATGCATACACACAGGAGTGCAGGCCTCTTGGCTCTTCCCTCAGTTTTCTTTACCAGGAGGTTCCTCAAGATAAGATGACCTAACAGAAAACACCCTGGCCTCTTGCTTCAGTTTCTTCTCTATAGATTCAAAGTCCTTGCCCTCATGATTTCATTAGAATATTGTAAGTATGATAAAAATATAAGGATGTGAGAAAGAAAATCATCTAGAGACAAAAGATGGAATTATCATCACCAACTTTCACTAATTCAAATATTTTTGGAGGGCCTAACGTGTGCCAGGTACTACGCTAGCTAGCAGCTACGGCTGCAGAGATGCCAAAGCAGCACCTGCCCTTGCAGAGTTCTGAGTGGAGAGAGCACAGACAGACGAGTCTGACAGTTCTTACGACAATTAAAAAAAAATTGAGGCCGGGCGTGGTGGCTCACACCTATAATCCTAGCACTCTGGGGGGCTGAGGTGGGCGGATCGTTTGAGCTCAGGAGTTCGAGACCAGACTGAGCAAGGGTGAGACTCCGTCTCTACTAAAAAATAGAAATAAATTAGCTGGACAACTAAAAACATATAGAAAAAATTAGCCGGGCATGGTGACACATGTAGTCCCAGCTACTCGGGAGGCTGAGGCAGGAGGATTGCTTGAGCCCAGGAGTTTGAGGTTGCTGTGAGCTAGGCTGACACCATGGCACTCTAGCCCGGGCAACAGAGTGAGACTCTGTCTCAAAAAGAAGAAAGAAAAAAAATTGAGGTTGACAAGCCCTTTGAGAGACAGGTAAGCAACGTGCTGCTACACAAATACAAAAGATGGACAAACTATCACCCGCTCTGCCTGTGGAGATTAAGGAAGGATTCTGAGAGGATGGGGAATTTTTCTACAGGGTCCTAAAAGACTGGTAGGAGTTTACCAGGCAGAAAACAGGATAAAGAGTATACCAGATACCAGGAAAGCCCACTCTTCCTTTTCCACTGTTTACCTGGAAGCAAAATTCTCTCCCACACTGGCCAGGAGGCAGTGTAGGGACACCGAGTCCTGAGCACATCAGGTTCCAGTTCTATCCCATAATTCAGAGGCAGCAGAAGGCAGTGGTTAAGAGCTCAACCTCTGGAGCCAAACTGATTGGGGTTCATATCCTAGCTCTGGCAGTCACTATCTGTGTGACCCCAAGCAATTTACTAAACCCTCTGGTCTATGGTGTCTTCATCTATAATGTAGGGGTAGTAATAGTAGCCATTCTTAAGCTTTGCCATGAGGCTTAAGTGAGTTACTGCTAAGTGTTCAGGATAGTACCTGGCACAATGCAAACACGGGATAAATATACTTTTTAATTATTATTATTATCATCATTATTATTATTTTGAGCCCCTGTCACAACACCTGACCTAGTCAGTCCAGGCCTTACTAAGATTCATGCATTTCAAAGGTCCCTATCACAATGCATGCATTCAATCCTCATGACAATTCCCTTCACCTAACAACTGTTCATGGGCGCTGTCTAAGGACATATGGGCACTGAGAGAATGCTTCCTAATACATGTGGTTTACGATCCAAGTAACCTAAATAGCATCTTTCATAATCAGGATCGTATCACCATCACATTTTGTGTGTTGCTGTGACACAGAAAATACAAGGGCACATCTTAGTACAGAGATTGCAATAACAGTTGAATAAACATGCAATCCGACACCTCACATCTGGCATTTCATCATCCCCAATACCTTATTCATAATCAAATATGTTTAAGGCTGTGGCTACTTTATAGGTACAAATGTCTTTATCAGGACATGAATGTGCACCAAACCTCTCTCAATAAAAGCAGTCATAAACAACAATCTCTTCTAAGCTGTCACGGAAGCTACTGTGTTTGTAATAGAACCATTCATCTAAGAGACAGTTGCCAAAGCCCATCTCAACACAATAGCAAGCAAGTCACAGAGGGAGATCCAGGGAAGAGGGGAGGCCTTGGTAAATGGCTGGAAAAACTCAGCTTATTAACATATGTTAAATATTACCGGTGATAAATATTTTCCCCAGAACATTCTCTTTTTAGGTAGCCTAAAGGTTCCTCCAGCTTTGGCAAAAGGAACAACATTCTACAGAAATTTTCAGCTAATGACCAACTTCACTGACTGCGGGGGGCAGGGCGGGGGGGGGGAGCAGGGGGAAGAAAGCTGCAATGCTTATAAAGAAAAAAAAATTTAATAAATTGAATGTTCTGGGCAGCAGGTTTCACTGTCACACCTGTCAGACTATCTTCTAAAAGGCAATGAGGGAGAGGGAATATACTCATACACGAAGGGGTTTTAAAGAAATAACATCCAAAAGGGCTTTGAAGAACAAATTTGATTTTTATTATTTACTTGGAATTGAAACATTTGAGGAAAGAGAAGGTGAGCAGGCAGGATAATCTGCATAGCAGGTAAATATCAAGCCAATGAAACACATCTGTGATTAGATATAATTAACAATTATAATAAGATGAGAATTTGTAGCACAGTATTAAGTCCCCAGAGTATTTTCACATCTAAAACCCACCCACCACTGCCCAAATGCAGTACAAGATTACTTGGCAGGAACCTGTTACAAAGAATAACATGGTCATCAAAAAGTAACTACTGGCATTTTTAAAAGAGGCCCCCAACCCTCCAGGAATAAACCACGCCCACTGCCAAGCATAAGCTGAAGGACAAACACTGGCTCAGCAGAGATGCGGGCCCTGTTCGCTCCATCTGGCTGTGAGCCTGTGGCCATTTGAAAAATGGATGTGAACATTTTCCTCTCTTCTCTCACCGTTTGACCACAATGCATGAATGTTAGAATAACCTGAGTCGGGACAGATGACTGACAGACCCAAGTGGCCAGGGCACCTGTTGAACTCCTGGATTGACGTTTTAAAACCTATAAAAGAACGTCTCGTTCTCCTTCTCTGCCCCAGCCCCGCCACTCTCTGACCACCTGTGCCCCAAGCTCAGCACCCCAGCCACCGACAGGTGGAAGGGAGAGATGCTCCAAATCCCTCTCCCCTGCCCACCCCAGCCCTGCCTGCCTCCCCTGGTGAACGTTGCACCACACAGGACTCGGGCAATATGGTTTGCTTTCTAATTCCTGCTATTTTCCACATTTTTCTTTAATGAGTATTTCTTACTCAGAACCAGAGGAAAAAATAAACTCGATATAATTATCTTTTTTCTTCCAATTCCAAAAGTAACATATGTTCGCTATTACAAAAAATTCCGTTAATATAGAAACATATGATAGAGAAAAAGTGAGTCTCCTATAATCTCATCTCCCTGTGGCAACCGCTATTAGTATAAGTTCCTCCAGATTCTGTTCTGTGATCCTACCCACGCAACACATTTCTATATTTAAATTTATTGAGTGGAATGTTCTCTAAGATAGCACCTTTACTTAAAGAGACCAACAGAATACCACCACCAATAATGATAACTTGTAAAAAAAAAACAAAAAGACCACTTTAAACCCTTACTATCAATGGCATGGGATATAAATAAATTACAACAATAATAATTAATTCGAGGCACATTCTCAAGTGAAATGGAAGGCCACAGCTACAGAGGAGCAAGGAACTGAAGCTCTAGAAGTGGGGGTCTGATGGGGGAAGAATAAGGAGATGATGTTGAATCCTGGGCTGTGCTACTAAGAACACAAAAGCCCGTCCACTCCCTCCCTCCCCTTGATGCTGGGGGGAGCCACTGTTACGGGGCCAGGTGAGCCTCTGCCCGGCAACAGGCTCCCATTGGTCCCTTCCATCATTTAGGGCTCTGATACATAAGTCTGCCTTGGATCTCCTCCCCTCTTCTTTGGCAGAAGCCCTAAGAAAGGAGGGCTCAGTTCAATCCCGCTCTTAACCAAATACCCCTCTGACTAAGCTAGGGAGGCTTAATCCTGCTTGATGGCTCCAAAATATTCTTTCCTATCTTTCCAACAGGACCTGAACAGGCTTAACCTCCCAAAAGCATTATTTTTAGAATTTAGTTTAAAGTACCTCCTCATATATAACTGCATTTTCCCTCAGCATTGCAGGGAGGTAGGGAGAAATGTGTTGATTTACCTGCCCCATTCTACTGATGATGGCAAACAGGCACAAAGAGTTCCGATGTCTGGTCCAACGATATGTCACAAATAGGTACAGTTTTGGAGCAGCAAAAAAAATGGGGAGGAGGAAGGTAGGGAATGTTAGCATTTTCTTCTGACCCCAATGTTCCTTCTACCAGTTCTGCCACTTGCTTTTTAAGGTCCATACCACTCACTTATTCTGTCTGTATCAACTTCTTTCCATTCATATCCATGGGCCATGTCCTCCTCAAAGAAATTCCCCCAATATCTGAGTTACTTTGGTACCTTATTTACAAATTCACATTTTACCACTGTGAAGATCAGCATCCAGGTGATTAATCAACCCAATATTGGTGAGCCTCACAGTGCCCTGTTTCCTCATCTCCAACAGCCATTGTCTACATTCATGCCAATTGACCATAGTTGTGGCCACACCTTGAAACTCATCCCTTGCAATCTCTCCATCTCTAATCTCAGATGCCACCTCTCCAGTGCATGACCACAGCCTCGCATCCTGCCTCCTCGTACACACTCAGCAGAGCCTCTAAGCAGCATGCCCCATGACATATCAGCCCCTCCAGCTCCAGCTTGTCCCTTTCCCAACCTAGACTTTTACACCCATGCACTCACTAGCACCCAGGAGTCTCAGGTCCCAAGCCCCGACAACTGCCAAGATATGGATACACTCAATAATCCTTTCAAAAAGAAAAAGAAATCATGTGAGCATGCCAATGGGTTCCTTTTAATTATACAAAAATTAATTCAAAATGGACCACAGAATTCAATGTAAAAGATAAAACTATTAAGTTTTAGAACAGAACACAGGAGAAAATCTTCAGGACCTAGGTAGGGCTAGGCAATGAGTTCTTAGACTTGACACCAAAAGCACCACACACAAGAGGGGAAGGGGAAACTAATAAATAAGACTTCATCAAAATTAAAACGTTTGCTCTGCTAAAAGTTCTTTTGCTTTTGCCCATGTAAACAAGATGAAAACATAAGCTACAGAAAAGGAGAAATTATTTGCAAACCATGTAGCCAAACAAAGAACTTGTATCTAGAATAAAGATTTCCCAAAATTCAACAGTTTTTAAAAACACATGAACAAACATTTCACTGAAGAGGATACACAGGTGACAAATAAGCACATGAAAAGATGTTCAACATCATTAGTCTTTAGGGAAATGCAAATTAAAACCACATGAGATATCGATACACACCTATCACAATGGTCAAAATAACAGTGACAACACCAAATGCTGAGGATGCAGAAACGTCACATTACAGATGAGAAGATAAAATGGGACAGACACTCTGGAAAATAGCTGGGCAGTTTTTTTTTTAAAAAAAAAAAAAACACTAAATGTACAAATATCATATAAGTCAGCAATTACACTCCTGGGCATTTATTCTACATAAATGAAAACACAGGTTCATACAAAAACCTATATATGAATGTTCATAGCAGATCTGTAATGACCAAGAACAGGAATCAGCCCAGATGCCCTTAAACAGGTGAATGGTTAAACAGACTGGTGCATACACGCCACGGAATACCTTCAACGATAAAAAAACCAAACTATTGATACAGACAACAACTTGGATGAATCTCCAGGAATTATGTTGGGTAAAAAAAAGCCAAGCCCAAAAGGTTACATATAGTACGATCCCATTTATACAACATGTTTGAAATGACAAAATGGTAGAAATAGGGGATAGATAAGTGGCTGCCCAGAGTTAGGGAGAAGGTGGAAGAACGCAGGCCAGAGTCGGGTGTGGTTATAAAAGGGCAACCCCAGGGATCCCCTGGTGTCAGAAGGGTCCTGTATTCTGGCTGTGGTGGTAGGGACATGAACCGACACAGGGGTAGCACTGTATATAATTTAATACATACATGCAAACAAGTACAAGTAAAACTGGAGAAATCCGAATAAGATCAGTGAGTTGTATCAATGCCAACATCTGGGTGGGGTATGACACTACAGTTTTACAAAATGTAACCACTGGGGCGAAATGGACCAAGTGTATAAAGGAACTCTGTGTGTTATTTCTTACAACTGCATGTGAACCTATAATTATCTCAATAAAAATTTCAATTAAAAAAAGAAAGTAATGCTCACACTCTTGGGCCCTTCACTGCTCAGCAATTCTCTTACTCACTCCTGTCTGCCTATAATAACATCTGTACTAAGCTTGCTTTACTTTTCAAAAGCCCACAACCCCCACCCACCACTCCATGTGGTCTTAATCTTCATCTGAAAAAAGCAATCATTAGACACCCCTCCACCCATCTTCTTCCATTATGGGTCAGAGTAAAGGGTGCCCCCCTCCCTTTAAAGCCCCTTCTGGGTTTTGCTCCATCAAATATATCCTCCACTCATAAATTCTTCTCCCCAACTAACCAAATGGCCGAGTCTCCCCGCTGTCTGATAATACGTCATCTTCTTCACCTGCTATGCCCTTCGAGACCACATCTCCTTCCATTCATGGCCAAACCTCTCCAAAGACTGGGTCATGATAATGTCCCTTCTTGGTAGAGAGGGAACATAAATTGAACAATGAAACAACTGTAGTTAATTTCCAGCACCTAAACATCATAAGAACTGTTAGTTCAAACGTTAGTCTCACTCTCTGTTTCTTTTACCAACTCTAAAAATGTGGTGCTATCTTCTTGGACCCAGATTGCACCCTGGCCTGGTGGCTGTCAAATCACCCACAGTACCCAGAGAGCTTTCAGAAATACAGATTCCAAGACCACAGTGCCCGAGATTCTGAGCCAGTAATTGTTTTCTCTCTTTTTTTAAGTTCCTCAAGCGCTTAAATGATAGTTAATGTTAGTCAGGCTTGGAAACCACTGATCTGTCTCCCCTTTTCTGAAGAAGCCAGTCTCTTTACTTTCCCTCTGCTACAGACATTCCATTTAAAATCTGCATCAGTTTTGCCCTTGATCAATTGTGAGCCAGGGCATCACAGGCCGCTGTCACCTAGTCTCATAGCTTTAAGGATCACTTCTCTGATGGTGAATCCTCAAACCACCCCTGCCAAGTTGAACCTCACAGAGCCCCAGGCACAATTTCCAACTCCCTACAGGTCATCTCCATCTGGATGACCACCCTGCCACTCAAGCACCTGGCACAACTGTTCATTCCTCTCCTCTACAAACCTGCTTCTCCTGTCTCCACTCCCCATCTCATTTAACAGTCCCATCATCCTCCCCATGACGCAGAACTGGACCTGAAATCAAACTCCTCCTCCTCTTTCACAAATCGCATCCAGGACAGCCAGTTCTGTCGGTTCTCTCTCTGAAATGCCTTCCTCCCACCACCACTGCCAACACGGTAGTGAGGCCTCACGCTCTCCCACCAGACTGCTGCAACAGCCACCTAACTTGTCTCCACGCCTTCGGAGCTGGCTTTGCCAAACACAGGCTGAGTCATGCCATCTCTCCTCAGGAAATCTAATGGCTTCCCTCTGCCCTCAGCATGACCGCCAGACACCTTGGCACGTGGTGGGGGCCCTCCAAGATATGGTGCCAGCCCACATTTCTAGGATCATGTAGCACCCCCAACCCAGGACACACCCTCATTTCTAAGCGCACCAGTGGAGCCATGCCCTTTCAGGCCACCATGCCCTTATCATGCTGTTCCCTCAGGCCAGAATGCCCTTCCCTTCTCTTTCTCCCCACAGGAAAAAATCTGAATCTGGGCTCCAGAAATCACCTAATGTTATATATCCTATAATGTTGTATATCCTATAACTATATACAAATAGGAATTTTTCTGGGGAGAGAGTATACAACCTTCTACAGATTCTCAAAGTGGTCTATAATTCAAAGTAAGTTAAAAAAAAAAAAAAAAAAAAAAAACCTCAGTAGGCCAGGAGGTGTCTCATGCCTATAATCCTAGCACTTTGGGAGGCTGAGGCAAGAGGATCCCTTGAGGCCAGGGGTTCAAGACCAGCCTAAGCAACATAGTGAGATCCCATCTCTACAAAACATTAAAAAATTAGCTGGGTGTGGTGGCGCAAGCCTGTAGTCCCAGCAGCACAGGAGGCTGAAGCAGGGGATCTCTTGAGCCCAAGAGTTTGAGGTTGCAGTGAGCTATGTTAGCGTCACTGCACTTTAGCCCAGGCAACAGAGACTCAGTCTCCCGAGGAGAAAAAAAAAATCCCATTCAATGGCCTTTTCTCAAAGTGCAAAGTTAGATAAGTCTCTCTCTCTCTCTGACTCTGGCTCTCACTCTCTTTCATTCTCAAATATACACATCTGCACTCCCCAATCATAAATGATCTTACTTTGTGCTGCTCCACCACTAAACAGGGCATATCTCTAGTACACAATATACTTCCCTCCTTATCAGTGTTGTAGTCAGCTGTACTGACTGTCTTGGTTGTAAATGTCAGCTCCACAACTTATTTACCATGTGACTTTGGGGGCAAGTAACTTGACCTTGCTGGGCCTCAGCTCCCTCAGCTGTACAATGGGGATAATTACAGTGCCTGTATCACTGGGTTGTTATGAAGAATAAACAAGATAACACATTCTAAAGCAATGAGAAAGTGCCTGGCACATTAACTGCTCAAATAGGTTGGTTTTTTAAATCACTTTCCATCTGTTGTTCCCACTCACAGTCAAAACACAGTGCAGACCCTCAATGACTTACGAATCATGTTTCCTGAACCCTAGGGCTTACCCATGACCACAGCAAGGCTGTTAGAAAGCATAACTTGGTAATAATTTAACATTCTTTTCCTTCTTCTTCCCTTATGACCAATTCTTGAGCCATCCTTAATTAGCTATTTTTTATCCAGTTGCACAAGGGTTCACACCTTGTGCATAAGCCTTTGCATACCCCCCACACACTTAGCTTCCCAATAAAAACGCTGATGACGCTGGCATTGCTATTCTCCCAGGAACCAAACTATTTCAAAATCCCCCATTACTCATCTGTTCTGAAGATTCCAGAATTAACCCTTGTTTTGCTACTGTCCGTTTTGAGGAGAAATCTTTTCTACCTCTTCAACTAACATTTGTCAACATTTTATAGCAAAAACCACGGGTTTTTCTTTCTCAGCCTAAGAAGACATTAAAGAAACAAATATCTTTCTCTTTTTTCCTCTTTCTCCCTCTCTAGCCAGTTCCTCTAACAGCAGAGGCCCTTAGGGCTCACGGGCTTACTCACCCACCTTTCTCTGTTTTAACCACCGATTCATTTCCTGTACACATATATTCGACAAACACACTGACACCTTCTATGTCCTAGGCCCTGAAGTAGAACCTGTGAAAGACTGGGTCCTGGCTTTCAGGAACATCTAGCCTGTTCTAGGGGCATAGCTCTTTGTGTTTCACATTTCTAACCAATTATCTTAAAATAACACCCTGAATCACAGGTGAGAAAGAAAGAGGAAATCAAAGATGCCACACGATGTTCAGATGGAACACTGGGAAGAACAAGTTCAGCTCAGGTCCCAAGAGTCATTTTGCCAAGGCCTGGAGATCCTACCCCGCTCAGACTCCATGGAGTCTCCACAGTCACAGGCCACCTTCCCGATCCTCAAAGACATGCTATGACAATGCACTCTTACAAAAGGATGCTCCTGCATTTATTTCCTTGACCAGTTCTCTAGGCCAGGAGCAGCACAGGGACTAGAGACTCCAGTCTCTTCCCCACGCTAACTAGTGCACATTCACACTTGCTTGTGTATATACTCTCATGCCTACTTGTCAGCTCTGCCACTCGCTCATTAAAGCCCCCTTCCTTCTTCCACCTTGTGCTCCTGTGAAGTAAGAAAAGGGCAATTCTGAGTCCTGTGCTCCCCTGGCTGGCAGCACTCAGGTCGGCACCTGGGGAAGACTGGCCCAGAGGCACCTCCTCCCACCTTCTCAGGTCCTCACAGTTCAGCTCTCTAGGGCCAACAGGACTGGCATCCCAGTAAGAAAGGGTCCCTCCCTGGACCTGCCCCAAGCAAGGACCCTGAAAACATCTGCTCACAAAAGGGGACAGTTACTGCCCAGAAACTGCTCTCCCCAGACTGTTTGTAGGATCCCAGGGCACTGGAACCTTCCAGACATCTTCCTGGCCACCACTGGGGCCAGCCTTGTGATCTGGGATCCTCCCCACTGCGTTATTTGAGATGCTGTCTTCCTGCCAGCGTCGGGCCAGGTGCCTTGGACTTTGGTAGCCAAGAACAGGCTTCAAAAGGCTAAGTGGAAGGTGACTATCTTCAAAGGGCCCTCAGACTTCTCAGAAAGCTTTGGCACACAGCCCTGACCTCAGGTCAGTTTCCTGCAAATGAACCTGTGACAGCTCCATGAGGGCAGGGACTGCGTCTGCCTGGTTCGTTGCTTTATCCCTGACAACCCCTAGCACGGAGCCGAAACACAGCTGGCACTCAATACTGATTTTCTGAATTAATGCACCATGGCCTCTATCAACGAAGGAACAAGAACACAATGGAAAGAGCCTAGGTGGTGGAGTCAGACAGACTCGGATTTGAAACCTTCTAGCTGCATCATTTATATTGGCCGTGTGCAAGTCACTTTACCCCTCTCTGCTTCCTCATCTATAACATGGGGATCACAACACCATCCTCAAAGCACTGTTAGGAGGATTAGATGGAAATTATACATAAAATCTTTAGCACAGAACACGGCAGAAAGCAATTCTGTTTTTGGTTCATAAACACACATAGCTCTCATATAAACCATATGCTAGATATCATACACACAGTAGGGGGATCCTAGGTCACAATTAGTTCACTTAATCCTTATAATAATCCTATGAAGCAGGATCTGTTTGACCCTCCTTTGCAGTTGAGGAAACTGAGACACAGAGAGGTAAGGCAATCTCCCCAAACTCTGATATCTAGAAGTGGCAGGGCCAGGATTCATACTAATTTCAAAGTCCAAACTGTGAAGTGCTATACTTCTCTGCCTCTGTAGCAAACACCCAGTGAATGTTAGTTCCTGTTCCTATCCTAGTTTGATTATAGGGTATAGCTGACCACATTGTAAGGCTGGGATTTTCAGTTGCAAAAGAAACACAGCCAGATATTCCCATGGTTCACTGTTTTGTCTTGTTTTCAACTATGGCCTGATCCTCTGAAAACCAATTTCAGACAAGTACGTTGATCAAGAACTTCCCTCTCATCTTGTCCTCCTGCTATTTCCTCCCCCACTATCTACCAGAATGAGAGACACACGGCTACGTAAAAACAAGATAAGAAATGAAAAGGAGAAAGACAGACACAGAGAAAGAGAAAAGAAAGAAAAAGGGAGGGTGCCCACGAAAGCAAGCATGCACACCCTTCAGAACAAAGTCAAAAAGAACAACTGCCCACACAGAGGGTGCCCAAGGCAGAAGCAATCTATTCCCCTGGAGACCAACTACATAAAATCTCAGCTCCAGGAAGACCAAGGTAGCAGAAACAGAATTAAGCCGTCTCCTCCAATGGCCAAAACCTCAACATAAAGAGAGTTTTCATTTTTTCCCTCTATAACTGCAGTCCCCAACCCTCCCAGGCCCGGTACTGGCCTATGGCCTGTTAAAAACCCAGCTGCACAGCAGATGAGAGGCAGGCGAATGAGCCAGTGAATGAAATACAAATTTGATTTGTATTTACAGCCACTCCCCATTGCTTGCACTATCACTTCAGCTCTGTATCCCGTCAGATCAGCGGTGGCAATAGATTCTCACAGGAGTGTGAACCCTACTCTAAACTGCACATGTGAGGGATCTAGGTTGAGAGCTCCTTATGAGAATCCAGTGCCTGATGATCTGAGGTGGAGCTGAGGCAGTGATGTTAGTGCTGGGGAGCACCTGCAAATACAGATTATCATTAGCAGAGAGGTTTGACTGCACAATAAATGTAATGCACTTGAACCATCCCAAAACCATCCCCACCACGCAAGTCCATGGAAAAATTGTCTTCCATGAAACCAGTCCCTGGTGTCAAAAGGTTGGAGACCACTGCTCTGTAACACTGCATTTGCCCTAATGCCGACCACAAAGGGAATTTCATTACCAAAATAAATCGCTTGACCTCGCTTCTCCAATGGCTAAGGATTAGTGACATCACAAAGCACTGTACAAACGCTCAGAAATACTGGAATAACTCTTTAAAGTAAAAAACACTTGGTATTTCGCTAAAAGACTAAATCATTTTGATTTTACTGCATGGAATCTAAAATGCTTTCGATGTTTTCATCTTCAAAACCCTTTGAGAAAAAGTCTGCTCTGAAACCTTAAGAAAGCCTGAATCCTGGTCTGGTTTGTGTCCTGATTCGCGCATGGGAAGATGGAGAACAGACCAGCAGCCAAGAACGGTAGCTCTGGCCCCACCCTGCTCATGCGACTCAATCCCCGAGTGGCTGGAGCCTCACTGTGGAGGCTCCCAAATCAACTTTCTCCCACCCTCAAAGTCACAGGCAGGTCAGACGCAGCTCCCAGGCACCCAAGGCAGCTCCTCGTAAGGAGGCCAGTCTCCATTTCCCTGTTAGCCACCATGTTTCCCTTCCAAGGTAGGAGCAGACCCCTCCATGTTGATCAAAGAGAGGGAACTGAGTGAGGATGTTTTCTCCCAAAAGCAGCTGGCTGGAGGTGGGGATGGCTGCAGGGCCAGAGCAGCAAACATATCTCCTACACCCCAATCCTGCAGGCTGTGTACTCCACGTGCTGAAAACCCACAACTAATAAGATTGTTCTTCCCAAACAAGTTATAATTCCTAATGCTGCTTGCCCAAAAGGGCTGCCTCATTTTAAATTAGGTTAGCTACCAACAGTCAGTAAATGTATTGCTGATTTAAGGACAAAAGAACCCATACATCAGGCCGGGCGCGGTGGCTCACACCTGTAATCCTGGCACTCTGGGCGGCCGAGGCGGGTGGATCGCTCAAGGTCAGGAGTTCGAGACCAGCCTGAGCAAGAGCAAGACCCAGTTTTCACCAAAAAATAGAAATTAACTGGACAACTGAAAACATATAGAAAAAATCAGCTGGGCATGGTGGCACATGCCTGTAGTCCCAGCTACTCAGGAGGCTGAAGCAGTAGGATCGCTTAAGCTCAGGAGTTTGAGGTTGCTGTGAGCTAGGCTGATGCCACGGCACTCTACCCCGGGCAACAGAATGAGACTTTGTCTCAAAAAAAAGTACCCATACATCAAGAACACATGCACCCAGGAAGGACTCAGAATGGGAGTTACCCTGGGTACTCAAGACATGCTCCCACAACCAACGCCACATCTGTCAATAACTAACGGATCCTCTTGCTCAGTTACAAGTCACAAAATCACAGCATTATGAAACGGAAAAGTCCAAAGGACACATGGACGTCATCTACTTTACCATCTTTTTTTTTTTTTTTTTTTTTTTACAGAGGAGAAAACTAAGACCAAGACCAAGGACAAAACTGTTCAAGCTCGCTGTTGATAGAACTACCCAAATCTCAAAGCTTCTGACTATTCTTTTCCTAGCCTGCTGCTTCTGAGACCCAATTACCAACAAGAGCTCTTACATAATTATTTTCTCATAAAAATATTTTTTATGATTGAGTTACAGGCAAATTGGTCAAGTCTACCAGCACTGCTATCTAAAAGAGTAAAATCTCAACAAAACAAAATCAAGAGTTGACAAAAATTAACTTTTGCTTTGAAATTAATTATATATTCTCAGCCCTGAAACCTTATTCCTGAAGGCACAGTACCTTTCCCAGTATGCCTTCTGAAAAATGAAGTGCAGTAGTTATTCCCAACCAGGATTTCCAATACTGTGCCATTATTTTAGATTAAAACACTTTTTGAGTAAACAAATGGGAGTTGTACAAGGTAGTATCCCAAAGCCCACCTTTCACTATACCTGATAAAATCCTGTTCGAAGAAGGCTCAACAATAAGTGCTTTTCTCTGCCTTCAGGAGAGGGGAGGAGCTGCATTTTCAGGTTTGAAGACAAGACCCTGAGAGCACCTGGCCAGGCTGAGGAAGAGGGGCCCAGGGAAGACGCAAATACAGAAAATCTAGGGCCCTCAAACTTTCTCCCCACAGTAGCAGAGATGTTTCATCCTAAGTCCATTTCAACAGACACAAAGAAGCTTCTCTGGCTACAAAGGTTATTATGAGAGCATAAAACAAATGCTGGAGGTTTGGGTTCTCCCTCTCCCCTGTATGTGACAGGCCGAGCGACTCCAATGCTGCAGAAAGCAAAATTTTCCTTGTTTCCATTACATCATCCAAGTTGGAGAGGGGAGGGCAGGGTGGGGGGCACAGCTGGTGGCAGCTGCACGGCCATCTGCTTTCCCCTTAGCAGTGTGTGCTAGTCTAAGCCACAGCCTCCGCCGGCTCCTGACAGAGGAGGCTCGGTATTAAAGGTACAACACCCTATTACGGAAAGGATTTCAAGTTATTTAGAAATAAATCACTCCCGTGATAAGTTAACAACCTCAGGTAGGCTGCCGAGCAGGTTCTCAGTTGAGTTTAGGTGATTTGTTTGCATCTCTTTAGACTCGGCTACAGTATGAACTCTGTCAACTCAATGTGCCCAATTAGACAAGCAGAATGTACAAGCAACCACCTGCCATCTGCTTTCCAAAAGGTAAACAGCCAAAAAGTACAGGTCTGCAGCTGGAAGCATTTATGGAAGGAAGGGGGAATGCCCGAAGCCAGCAAGCAAGCCCCAGACGAGTGGACGGACACTTGCTGCTGCCCGTGGCATCCCAAGCCATCTGGTTACCCGGTCTCACCCTCAGCACTCCTGGTGCTTCCTTCAGGGCACATTCCCTGAAGACGAGACCCTTGAGAGTGACCCCGAGAAAGGAGGGTTAATGCCTAGTCTGACCGTTTGTTCGACTGCAAACTGGCAGCAAAGCAGCAAACTGGTGGTTCTGGGGGCTGATCAAGTCCATGCATGTGTTTCATCTGGCCTGCACAGGGTGGTTTTTTCTTTTTTTTTTTTTAAGTGCTGGCTTTTTAAAAAGAGTAGATGTCATCTAAACATCCAGATCGCTGGCTTTTCCTTCAGGGGTGGGGGGTGGGGTAATCAAGAGATTTGGCAGCACCGGGCCCCCATTCCTGCATGGCACCAGCTGCCTGGAGCTAAGTGGCAGCACTTCCTTTAAACCAGGCCTGCGGTCTGAAGAACTTGCCCCTGCCATTTGGTGCTACTGCAACTACCTACACCCCTACCTGGACCCCAAGAGCTTCTGAGGTGATGCCACTGGGCATACAGAAAAAGAAAAGCCCACGGAGCAATTTCCCAATGGTCCTTTATTGACTCTCCTCTTTAGTTGAGGGTTAGTCCCTTGGGTGACCAACTACAATTCTGCAAAGATCATTCAACCCTACACAATGAATGGATCTCACTGGAAAGCCAGCTATCATCCATCCCCTAGCACGGCAGCAGTTTGTAGTATTTCAAAGCAGCGTTCCAGGCCACTTACCATACATTTTGCCTTCGTCTGATAAGATGATTTTCCTCCTCCCACATGGTGGATAGATAGCCAGGGCTTCCTGAAAGCTCTGCTCGATGTCAGGGCTCCAGACCCCTTCCGCGTCATTGTCAATGGGCTTATCTGTAGAGTCACTCATCCTTTCCATGTTTTCGGCAGGGCTCTCGCTGCCGCTCCAGCTGCTGGGCTCAATTTTGGCGGTGGGATTTTCCAAGCCGAAGCCTGGAGCCTTTTCAAGAAAATAAACCTGAAAGAGAAATCACAAAATAGTACGATGAGGACGTGGAAACCACAGACACACTGCTCTCTTAGTTCTACGGCAAGTTTCTTCAGTTGCCTGCTTTGCCTGGAGAACAACTCCTAGGGGAGAACATGGAGTGTCAAGGTCCAAGTGGCTTTTGTTCTCCACATACCGTGTTAAGCACTCATACAGAAATGCAATGGCAGGCAGAAGCTGGGTGATCTTCACAGACGAGAAGACATTGCAAGTTTGCAGTGATTCATACAGAAACCATTTACTAAGTGCCTACTATCAACTAGGGGCACTTTGTTCAACGATAACCAAATCTCCATAGCAGAACAAGTTGTTTATAAGAAAACAAAGTAAAATAAAAAAACATCCACTTCACTGTGGCAACTGGCATCACAACTCCAAAATGTCAAACCATCTCAACATGAGATCGCCAAGATGGTGGCAAGATTGTGGAAGGAAGGAAGGAGGGCGATTATTTTGCCAGCACAAATACTCACTCTACTAAGACAGCAACGACAGCTGATCTGGACCTATAGCATTTCGGGGGCTTTTATCTTGTGTAGCCATCACCTCGAAGCAGGGACCAAGTAGTCCCCACTCCTGTCTTTCCTGCAACACCTGCCACAAGTGCCTAGCACACGTGTGGAAATACTCTACATCGATATGGGGCACTTCATCTTGTAGCGTACTCTGAGTTCCTGATCCCATGAAAACTGTGGGGGAGTCTTTCATTTCTTTTTCTGTAGCACTGAAGATTACAGAACCAAAAGAAATCTTTCTTAAAGATTTATTCCCCTTAAATTATGCATGTAACCTATAGTCACAAAGGGATAAGCTTTCAAACAAATGTCAAACTGGCACAACACCAACGTGAAAATGATCTATTCCAGTACTCCCTGCTGTCCGGCACACTAACATATCAATATTCCTTTGTTGAAAAGGCATCAGATCATTAATTCAAAGGTCTCCCAAAACAGGGGAGAAGAATTGCTCTTGAGGACTGATGGAAAAGGGGAGGCCCAGGGCCCTCGTAGGGGAGGGTTCCTGTGACCACCGTTCTGCTGCCTCCTGTGCCCTCAAGTCCACCCAATGTCACAACAACAGCACCCAGGAAGGGAACAGGTGCTGGGGGCTGCACCCAGTGCCAGGACTGCCCATGTTCCAGAGCTGTCACTTGACAGCAACCAACCTGTCATCTTTCCCTCTCTATCCCAACTGTATCCCGCCCCCTGCCCTCCCCCGTCTGTGTCTCTCCACAGATCCCAGGTGCAAAGACTGAGGCACATGAATATTACACAATTAATAGTACAACTAGTGGGTGCTTTTGGCTTCTTCCCTTACAGGCTTTGTAGACTTGGCAGCACCTGGATTTAAAAAAAAAAAAGAAAGGAAGAAAAAAAACCCTCAGGTTGTCTGCCCTTAAATGCTGCCACTGAGCTATCACTCAAAGAACTTGTCAGCAAAATATTTACTACCTCTCACCAGCATATGTACATTTACACATGACTTTTTAAATTGCCAAATGTTATGGTACAAATTACTCCACAAGAAAGGGTTTTGTGAGTGACTCCCAAATGAACTTTGCGATGCCTACAGTGTGGGCTTTTTGAATTCTTAAACTATTACAATTTTTGTTGGGATCTAACAGTCTTATAAAATTCAAACTATACCACACTCCACTCCAGAGTCTGTTCTAGCTCCAAAGCAATTTATTGGAGAAGGAGTAAGAGTGAACTCTCTGGGCAGTGGCTAGCCCACCTGCTCCCCTTCCAACCCCTTCCAAACAAAACCACACACATACACACACACACACACACACACACACTCACACCCCCTGCCAATCTCACTTGGGTGGTGAACCTGCGGCCTTAAGGCCACATGTAGCCCTTCAGATCCCCAAGTGTGGCCCCTCGACCAAATCCAAACTTCACAGAACAAATTCCTTTATTAAAAGGATTTGTTCTGTAAAATTTGGATTCAGTCAAAAGGCCACACTCAAGACTCCAGAAGGCCACATGTGGGCTCAAGGCTGCAGGTTCCCCAGCCGTGGAAAACACCCATTTAGGTATAACAAAAACAGCCCTCAGGATCCTGACTGTCTAATGTTGAGTCAGAATATTCTTTGGAACTTCCACACAATGGATCCACACCCTCCCATGTGACAGACAGCTCTTCAGAAGTTATTTGATGTCCAAGGACACTGAGCTTGTCAGTTAGGATTCAGAAGTATCTTACCAGCTTTGGGTCATGGGCTAAAGTGAAAAATAATAGAATTTAATAGGAACAAATCTAAACAACTGCTTTTAGCTCTGAAACCAATTGCACAAAAGGCAGGATTCTGGAACAGCACCTGAAGGGTGGGAGCTTAGAGGTTCTATGGAAAGTAAGTCCACCACTGAGTGTCACGTACTGAGGTTTGTTGACTAACAAGATGCATTCATAAGCAGTGGGTAGAGGGATGATGGTTTCTAAGAAACACAAGAAAATACTTCTGCTAGTTGAACTGCACCACAAGGGGAGGACTGGCTTGGAAGACAGGCATTAGACTCTTGTGGATAACTCCTTCAAGTTACTTCTAAAACTACAAATCACAAGTCCTTGGTTGTTTGTGGAATGCAATGTTAGCTAGCATTAATTGATCTATCCACTTACTAAATACACTCTTCTAAATACCCACGTGTGTTTATTCACTTACTGCAAAAGGAAAAACTCTGTGCCCAAGATCTTGCAATTTGGTCAACTGAAGCTCAGCAGGATGGAATTACTTACTCTGGATGTGGGCCAGGACACAGCCCCAGAAACTACCAGATACATAATCCACAGAGTTATACAGGCCTTTGGTTTTACAACCCAATTGTAAGATGAGGCACTGTATGGGCACAGAGTTTCCGATCACAAGACTGGGGCTGGCTGAGAAAAGCTCCCCGTACTGGACACTGAAATAACCATTCTGTCATTCCGTCCCTCGGGTTCCTTCCAGCCCAGCTCAAAATCCACCTCATCCTGGAAACTGTCCTTGTGTCTAGTGGCTCTGAGAGTATTGGCCACACTTTAGGAGTATCCTGAAAATGCCTGCAATTGGTTAACTACCACTTAATCTACCTCGATTCTGAATCTATAGTAACATGCACCTGCTTGTTTATCAACATTAAAGATCTAAACACGTGAACTGCTAGGTGCAGTGGTGCATGCCTACAGTCCCAGATACTTGGGAGTCAGAGGTGGGAGGATAACTTGAGCTCAGGAATTCAAGGCTGCAGTGAGCTATGATCGAGCCACTGAACTCAAGCCTGGGCAACAGAGCAATATCCTCCCTCTAAAAAAATAAAATAAAATAAAAAACAAACAAGTGAATTATGCACAGAATACCTATAGTTGCAGAGCTGGTATCTTCACCTCCCCATGCATCCTTTGAGCAAGGGAGTCAGCCTTCACTCAGTTCAGTTAATGAAGAACACAGTATTGGGGGCAGGGGCTGGGACGGGGAGGTGGTATGAAGACTCCAACTGATTTTGGTTCCAAACCTGGCTCACCCACAAGCCCTGGAGCTCAAACTCAATCTCTAAGAAGCTCAGGTTTTCATTTGTAAAATAGAGATGATAAATTAAATTCAATCCCAATACAGAAAAATCATTAAGGGGTGGAGGGACTCTACCCTACAGGGCTACCATAAAGATTTAGTAAGATCATGAGGGAAGGTGCCTCGGCATCCATAAAACCATGAGCAGACGTTCATTTGTGTTCAGGTCTGTCCTCTCTAGATGATGGTATGTCCCACGTGATGGGATGGTGAAGACATGGAGGAGCTTCCTCTACTGGTTCACTTTGGGAAATCAATTTACCAAGAACCCACTTCTTTAAGGTCTTCAGATGACTAAATGGAAAATTTAAATTGGTGACAAATGCCTTTATTTCTAAAACTCATCTAAATCTGAACTTATTGACAAATTCAATAGCTTTCATATTCTTCTGGACAGTGTGGTTCAGGGATATAACCCTTTCCTCAGGCTGCTTACAAGGAAAGAGAGAAGGGAAGTCTTATTTCTTGCAAATACATTTTTAAAAATGTGTATTATGTAGCCTCCATGTGCCTCAGTTTCTATCATAAACACTTTTCTGAAAGCTCCTTTTTTCCTGAAATTCTTCCCAGCCACACTGTAAGAAACTCCAAAAACAACTGCTACCAGTGATCCAAATATCCTGCTAACTGCCCCAACAGCCACATTCCCTAAATGGATAATTCACCATAACCCACTGATACGTCAAAAAGAGTAACATGAGTACAGTGGAGATATCATATGTGCATTCAGACAATACACAGTTTATTACAAAAGCCTGGGGGATGAAGGATGCAGGTGGCTTCTGACACCAACTCTATTCAACGAAGGGTAAGACAGGGCACAGGAATCTGCTGCTCCCTTCCTATTAATTCCTGTGGGTCTCTTATAATGTAAGCTTCTCACCCACTTCCACGTGCTTTAAAGGCTCTTTAAAAAAGGGGTTCATTTTAACCAACCCTATCGACTAATGAAACGACACTAAACACAAAGGTCACCAAAAAATCCACATACCTTGTTTTAGCCAGTGTCTTAACATTCTAAGAGGCGACAGAAAAAGGAAAAGAGCCGGAATGGAGTTAGGACTCTGTGTCCACCTGAGTAACCCAGGACCGCATGGCACTTGTAGCTCCGGTGTGCCCACATGTTCATTGTAAACGGGAAGGAGGCCGACTTACTCATTCACACCCCCTTGCGTCCCACAGACGCCACCTAGAACAGGACTCAGTAAGTGGTCTGCCAATGCTCCCCCCACCTGCACACCAGCATGCCTCCCTGAGGGCAGGACCCAGTGCTCGTATGGTGCCTGGCACACAAATATTCAAGGAAAGGATGACCCAAAATCACATGACCCGAACATTCTTTGATTGAACTTTCACCCAAACTTTCCATGAGAAAAGGAAGTGTTTCAGCTGCTTTCCAATAAGCAGCAAGAGCCCCAAAGGAAATCACCAAATGAGGACACAAGTGGAGACCCAGACCAGGCACAGTGTGAATAATGAAGCGTTGGCTGTCTGATCCAATTGCTTATTTATTAATCATGATCATTGACAACTAATAAGTCCTTCTATGTTAGAGGGACAAATAAGATTTGGGTCCTCCAAGAGGCAAGCTCCTTCCATCATGAACAAATTCTATTTTGAGGGGAGTAGTAAGAGATACTGTATTTTACCTTCTCTACTTCCCTTTTCTTTTGGCCACTAGAGAAAAGGAGAACCAGAAGGTGACAGCTACAAGGAGAGTTATAAGGGAGGCAAGGTGGTGAGCTTGTAAAGACCAGAAGCCAAAGGTGAAAAACAGCAACAAAGCAGACTGGAGTGAGTAGGTGAGTGGAAAGGGCAACACCCAGGGAGTGGCAGTAGGAAGGAAGCTAAGAAAAAAGCATTTCTAATAGCTTGAGAGGAAGCAAGGAAGGCAGTGTGGGAGCCATTTTAGGGTTTAAAGAAAGAGAATCGCACAGTTGGAATGATATGGATAGCAGACAAAAAGCATTTGATGGCGTGAAGGCCACTGTGATCTTAGTGAAAGTCTACATTTTTCTCATAGGAGAAAAGCTGCCCTCCAACAAAAAGACTAGGGGAAAAAACATGCTTTACTTCCAAAGTGAACTGGTACCTCGAATCCAAATTCGACCTTCTCCCTGAACCAGGTTTCAAGCACAGTGCCAGAAGCTTTTGCCTACATGATCTTATTTAATCTATTTAATTACTGCAACTACCCCACTGGGTATTATCCCCACTTTATGAGGTTCAGAGACCTAAACAAATAGTCCAAAGTCATAGGCGTCACAGAATTTGAATCTAGGAGTCATTTTCCAGATAGAACACACATTACACAGGAATATCATACACATTATACCCTTACTAAACAGTGGGATGTAGGCAGTGCTGAATTCTCAGCTCTGTCCACAACTGACGTCATCAAGCACAGCCTAATTAATTCCTAATGAATAGTGATGATACTGACTCACCTCCCTGGGCAGTTGAGAGGAATGTCAAGCACTAATGATGGTTAATTGCTTTTGCATATGTAAAGTGGGGCATGTCATTATTTTCCTACCATTTCAGACACCAGCCGACCTTGCTGTAGCAAGTGGCCTGAGAAATACAGGTGAGGACTGGCAGCCTGGATTTTGTAGGCAACACTAGAGAAATGGAACTGCACAACATATGTCATTGTCAGAGAGACCGCAGAACTCTCAGGGAACGCTGACACTGAGAACTAAGGCAACATCTGCCATGGAGCCAGTGACAGCCAGTGAGCCTTGGTACCAATTGCCAACAGGTTTCCTCTGATTTCAGCAGGAAGGAGTGGATAATTACTCCTTCTCATTTTCAAAAATCACTTCCGTATCAACAGAATCCCATCAACAAGCCAATACCTCTTCACCAAGCCCCAATGCTGAGCATCCCATTAGAGGACTTAGCATTACCCTCCTGAGATTCCCTGATTAATTCTCCGCTCCATCAGCCCTAAGTACTTGCCCAGGTGACAGCTCAAGAAAAGCTTTGATTGATTTCATGCTATGCGGCTCTGATGGGACCACTCTATTACCAGCCTTAGGGGAATCACCTTCCTTGTCCCCTTAATGAATCTGTTAGCCACTGAGAACAGAAGTCCTGTCCCTGCCTGTCTCTCATCACCACCACCAGTCAAGCTGATCGTTGTTGTTCTTCATCAGTGGACTCCTTCAAAAGGACAAGGCCACAGGCCCAGTGTCAGGCAGTCTACCCTACCTGGCTATTCCAAAGCAAAGACCTAATAGTAAGACAGTGCACACGCAAAGTGAGCATGAACTGGATGACACGACTTGCAGCCCGACTTATGGAGCCCTGGGAGGTGAACGATTTAACCTCAGGAAACACATTTCAAACCCAGAAACAGAAGCTTCTTTCCTGCTCCAAGAGAAAAAAAAATGCCACAAGAGTTAGCAAGAAGTAGTCATCAGTATTTGAAAAGGAAAACTCATCAGCCTTTTCCCAGGAGTAACAGTCAAAGAAAACCCAAGACTAGCTCCCCAATTCCAGTAAGTCTGTAGACTGAACATAACATTTCAGGAAGACTAACCAACCATAATGCTTACTAAAAATAAACAAAGCAAACACCAGGAAAATAATACTTCTTAGCCACTAATCTATGGATAATGCCACTTTCTTGGTTGGTGAGATTGATCATTAGATTATTATACCTTAGCATATTCAATGATAATGAGTATAAATTAAAAATCAAAAGCAGACAGTTCCTATTTTAAAAAACATCAACTCACGAGACAAATACATACACTGGAGTCATGTGTATAAACAGACACTATTTCAAGAGGGTCCACTTCAGCTATATGGCTGGACTATATTACAATTAAAAACTTCCTTTCACCAAAAGAACCATTAAGAAAATAAAAAACAAGGCACAAAGTGAAGAAGATATATGCAATACACTTATTCAACAGAGACTCACAGCCTTAATATATAAAGTACTCCTATAAAACAATGAGAAATCAGACAACAGATAAAAAGGTAAAAAGCCAATGTGTCTTATAAAACATAAACAAATGGCCAATAAATGAATGAAAAGGTGCTCAACATGCAATCAAAGCAATGCAAATTAAAACAAGAGGATACCAATATCCAGCCACTAGAAGGGCTAAAATAAAAATGGTAATAATACCAAGTGGTGTCAAGGATGAGGAGCAACTAGAACTCTCAGACAGCTCACAAGAGCATAATTTGTACAAGCACTCTGGAAAACCCTTTGGCAGTATTTATGTACTAAAATTGATTATATGCATACCTTCTGATTCAGCAATTCCAAATCCTAGGTACCTTCCCCAAAGAAATGCATGCTTATGTTCACCAAAAGACAGGCACAGGAATATTTATACTTGGATTATTTGTAATAGCCAGAAACAGCCAAATTTTCAACAATAGGATATATAAACTATAGCATACAACTGTACTAGCCAGTACAGTAGGCACCAGTCACATTTATACATTTAAATGTAAATTAATAAGCTTAAATAGAAGTAAACATTCAGTTGCTCGGTCACACTAGCCATGTTTCATGAGCTCAACAGCCACACGTGGCTGGTGGCTACCGTATCATACAGCAGAGACAGGAAGCATTTCATCTCCACAGAAAGTTCTGTGGGGCACTGCTGTTATATATCAACGAGAATAAATTAATTACGGCTGTAATTTACAAGACGGGTGAATTCCACAAAGGTTATAATGAGCAAAATAAACCAGATTCTAAGGAATATATACTGCATGCTTCCATTTATCCCACGTTCAAACACTAACAAAACTAATCTACGTTATTCAAAGTCAGGATAGTGGTCACCCTTTAGGGGTCGAGAGCATTAACTGGAAGGCAGTGTAGGGAGTTCTGGTCACACTGATACAGATCAACGACTCTGGACACCAATGTGTTCACAACGGGAAAATACAAGGGACTCAACACTGACATGTGCACGCACTTTTCTGTATGTACACTGTACTTCAATAAAAATTACAAAAAGAGAAATGAAACAAAACCTGACCTGTTTCAGTACCTTACTGATTCCATAGTTATCTTAAAGAACGTTCATCCTAGGAGTTCTGTATAAATTTGCTGTTACTGAATTATGCTTTTACGTGCTGCCATTAGCACAGTGAGGGTTATTAGAAGAAACGACCTGTGGAGATTAGTCACTGGACTTACTCATCACATCACACAGACAGCTCTTTACAAAGATCCCAAAGGAAAGTTCTATCACAAACAGAACACCATGTGTTTTTTGCCTCGTGGTCAACCAACTGGCCTTCACACTTTGCTCACTGGCTGCCAAGGTGCGTTGAAACGCACTGGCTGGGCACTCAGAGGGTACCCGTTTTGGTCTGCTAGTGGTTTCCTTCCAAGTCCACTTTAGGTCCTCATCTCTATCCCATTCTTTTCCTTCCTTCTTTTCCCCATCTTTAATTTATGCTATTTTACTGCCCTGCAAGCTGCCTTAAAATCATTCTGAAACAAGATGGGGTATAAACATGAAAGGGAAATGGTTTCTGTTTTCTAATTATCTGTTTCAATTTAACGTGGTAAAGCATTTATTGAGCACTGCCTGCCCCGGTGTCTCTGCACTCATGTGCCAGGTACTAGGGACAGAGATAAATAAACATGCTATGCTCCCTGCCCTCAACCAGCACCTATCCAGCAGGGAGACAAGTAAGTACAGACACCTTCAAGACTTCAAGCCCCTCCGCTGGGAAGCCTGGCCTGACCTCTCCCCATCCTCTGTGTGCCCACAGGTAGCAGCTTTGCTGGCCAGTACAAATGAACTCACCCCACTCACCACATAGGAATGATTTCTGTCTGTCACCCTTGCAGGTTCGTAAGATCTTTAAGGGTTGGGTCTGTGCCTTTAGTCATTTTTCTATCCTTGGCATTTGACAGAACGCCTGACACATAGTAAATGCTCCCCCAAAATGATAACTGAATGGTTGCCTAAAATAACGAGTCAATGGGTAAATACATGAATGAACAAATGAATAAACGTGCCACATGCTGCAATGGAGGAATAAACAAAGTGCTGCTGTTAGAGTTTATTCTGTCTCTCAGGTCAACGAGAGCTTCTCAGAAGGTGGCATTTACGCTGGTCTCAAAGGCCGAGCAGGGCTGAGTAGGCCAAGAACGAGAACACCGAAAGGCCTGCTCCGAGAACAGCATTCGTGGAGGGGACGTGGAGAAGAAGGGGCCAAGGAAGAAAGCACAAAGGCTGCAGCAGAGGCTGAAAACACAAGCCGAGCTGACCACAAGGCACCTCACGGGCCATGACAAAAGGCTGGACTGTTTCGTACGAAGGAAAGGAAAATGCCAGAAACACCGAGAGTATGTGAGCAGCTCCTGAGGGTGCATGCATGTCTCTCTGTCTACTTGGGGCGAATAAAGGATGAAAAACAGATAATTTTATAAATTTGGGATCAGAATTTTTAAATCAAAAGTATTTTTAGTGTGGTCCAAGGCCAGAACAGTTCTCTGGATAACTGAAGAATCATAATGGGGCACATGCCTTAAGTGTTCCAAGTATATAAAGGCCGTTTAATACACTAAAAGACAGCAACAGTTTATACAGGTGTGTTTGTTTAAACACCCCAGAGCCACGGGATTAAGTCCATTGAGTACCCGGTCACTCAGCCCTTCTAATAAAGGCTCATCAGACTTTGTCTTCAAACACTTACCATACTTCCCTGCTCCCTGAAGTGACAGCATGGTCACACTCTAGCCCAGCATAGGAACCAGACTGCTATGCTTACAGAGGCACACATCTGCAGTATGAACGCCAGCTAACACCAACATGAGCTAATGCTGGAACTAACCAAAAATATATAACACTGCTGGTTTGCAAATGTCCATTGGTTCCCAATGATCCCTGACACAACGAAGTCCCCACTCTTCAAGTGAGAAATACAATCTGCCATTTAATGATGACACAGTGATGGGGCAGCTGCAAAACAGGTCTCACATTGAGAGGGATGCGAATCCAGGGCCAATGAGTGCCCCACCCTCACCCGAGTCCTGTCCTCCAAATGCGGACCAGCCCTTGGTTTATACCAAGTTCAACAGGAGAAAGAATCTTGGCAGAAGCAGGGTGAGTGACTACTGTTCCCCCTTCAGACAAGAAGCTACTCATTCAACTGGACGAGTATTACCTGAGCAGCTACTTTGGGCACAGCAGCAGCTCTGAGCAAGCAGTCCACAAGCACCGCGAAGGCATGCACTGGGGCAAGGTCTCCAGCCAAAGAGAGGCGTAGACAGAAAGGCTGAGGCACACACACACACACACCCCCGCCCTACCGCAAACCTTCTGACATCAGGCCTCAGTTCTCCTGCCTTCACTTCCCCATGGTCCACGGAGCTCTGAAGTAGAGCCATCTCCACCCCCCAGACTCCTCCCTCCTCACCTCCACCGCCCCAGCAAATGCGTCAGCTGTAGCAAGTACAACAAGCAAAGGCCACATCTTGATTTGATCATGTTTCTGCAGCTCCCCAGCACAGGCACAAGACCCTCTTCAGAAAAAAAAAAAAAAAAAGAAGCGGGCGGGGGGGGGGGGGTGGGGGCGGTATCTATTTCCTTCCAGGATCACTTCCTCCTACAGATTCTGTTAACCCTGGTAGAGGAAGATGAGCCCTCAACATCTTACGTTTAATTAAAATGGAATCCATTTCCAACCACACCTACAAATGACCACTGAAGCCCTCCCTCTTGAGGACACTTCTGGGTGTTGATTCCCTCCTAGGCCAATTGCCTAACTGTGATTCTACACACAGGATGCTACCGGAGAGGCCAAGAGGCCCATAGGCAAAACACGAAAACCCAAACCCTCAATGCACACAGTCCTGACAACCTTCAAAGTTACTGGTCTGATTACAGACCCATGAAAATCCAAAAAAGGATGTCCCAGGTTCTAGGAAGAGAGAACCCAACCCCGCAGCCTCCTCTCAGAGATTCTGCTTCTCAGATAACCTGGCCAGAGCAGCACCCAGGGGAAGGGCCATTCTCCCAGGCCTCCCCTCCCCTCCAGATCTAACCCATCACCAAGAACGTTCCCTTGAGCCCGCCCTCCCCACCGCAGCTATATTCCCTCTGCTCCCCTCCACCCCACTAACTTCGCACCTGTCTCACGGAAAGGACAGCCCCCCTGTCTGCACTGGGCCGGCCCCTGCCTCCCCCATCATCACCACTGCCAACAACCAAGTTCTCCCAGGTGCCCAGCCTCATTACACATCAGGGTGACACAGGTGGCGTCTTAAACATATAGATTCCCAGCTCTGGTGCCAGAAGTACTGAATCAGAATCCAAAGGAGATATATTTTTAGCTAGCCTCTCCTACTCTATCCTGCAGCCAGAAAGGCTTTCCTAAAATGCAAAGAGAACTTCTATCTTCCACTCACTTAAAATCTTTCAGCAGATCCCCACCCCTTCGGAGTCAACTGCATTATAAGGCACCCACACCCAAGGCCCTTCCTCCTTGTTCTCAGCCTGCTTCTCCGGCCGCCTGTCCAGGACCCCCTACATACCAGACACACACCCACTCCAGGGTGCCTGGACACAGCGGGCACCTGGGCCTTCTCTCACCGGCGGTTCTCCTTTTAAGACCAGAGTCACCAACCCATCCTCTGGGAGATCTTAGCACACTTCTCACTCAGCGAGATCACTTCTGTGTCCCCAAAACACCTCCAACACACTTCCAACACCATACTTAGTACATTGCACTCTACTTTCTCCAAAGGTACTATCTCCTCACTCATCAGTAAGCTCCTTGGCATTACCACATTAACCATCTCCCAAAACCTGACAGGTTGCTAGAACTCGCAAGATGTTTGCTAAATGTTGTCCTTGGGAGGTACTCCTGCAAGTGACAAGGGATCACCTTGTGCATCTGGAGAATCCACACAGCAGAGTAGTTAGATATACATAAAGAGTATACTGGGTTTTGGAACCCCAAATTGAGTTCTCCACTTACTAGCTGTGCCTCAGGTTCCTTTTATGAAAAGTCAGAAGAAATAATATTACCTACTTGTAAAGATTAAATTAGATGATCCATGTCAAGTATTAACAGGGTGTCTCAATCATCAACAGCCATTATATACATTATCGTATCAGAATGCTCTCAAGATTAGTGCGTGTGTGCACTTAACTGTGCCTGAGATACTGCAGGTTCTCAAACTGTTGAACAAACATATAACTATGAGCAATAATTACTGCTTATATATCTGTCTTCTTCCCTGCGATACTGCACATTTTCGGAAGGCAAGGACTATGTCCCATACATTTCTGCACCACCACCCCCCAGTCCCCTGGCACAGGTCAACAAATAACCATTCTATTTATTTTTATACAAAATATTAATACAATTTTGATGACTCTTAAGAAATTCATCCTTGTTGGAGGAATTACCAGGGCGCCCTCAGGCATACCTTGAACTATACCCACAGAATGGGCTTTCCAAACACCCAGACTAGCTGGACTCCACCCTCAACAACCAACCATGCTTCCCTTGAATCTCAGGCTGCCCCCCCCACCTCAGCACAGGCTCTGCTGCCTGCTGAGCCGCAATCTGATGACTTCCAAGCCCCCCAGCATGTGCACCCCAGCCCTGACCCCACCGCAGCCTGCTCGCAGCCCCCAGCCCAGCTTCTGCAGCAGCCCATCCTGGGAGTCCAGCAGCGCAGAGACCGCCTTTCCAGCTCTCAGCCAGCTCACCCCCACCCCCAGGGACCCGGGGCTGCGCTTAGCCCCAAAGTATCAGGTTACCACAAAAATAACAGTCGGCCTGCCTGTAACAGCCTGCAGGCCAAGTGTAGGAGGGAAAGGAAGTGTCTCTGAGGTGAGAAAGAGAAGCCCAGAAGGGGAAAAAAAGCAGACATTTGAATGAGTCAAAGAGGACTCAGGTTTAAGAAATATACATTAAATTCATAACTACACTCTTAACGTCACCACCACAGCCCCTGCAATCACTCATTTATTTAGTGTCCAATCAGAGCAACTTACATTTATATCATACTTAACTACTTTGTGCCTTTAAAAATATTATTCTAGGGAAAGATGAGGATGGAGTTTTCTTTAGTTTGCTTATTTAATGCTATGTATAAAAGCCGGATTTGGGTCAATGAAGGTTTTAACAAGTATTCCCACTCAACAAATTCCTGATATTACTCAGCTTTAATTTTCTCAAAACTAAATCCAAACATGTCAGAACTAATTAGATCTACTGTAGGAGGGGCAGACCTTCAAGGGGGGAAAAAAGGCTAATAAAAAGCATTTATTCATTATTCTCTTTTCTCCCCCCCCCCCAAAATGAAATCAAAGTTCACTCCTATGCTCCCCTGGTGCAGGAACGCTGCTGGCTTGATGTGGTCTGGCCCAGCCTGAATATTTCAAATAAAGTTAACTTCAATCACTGCAGGGAGTTAGCAGGTTATTGATTCTCCATCCGTTGTTCTTTCATCTTGGTTTACTCCACACACAATGCCTCTTTAATTTGCTCCTGGCGACTGTTTTATAAGTGGGTGGGTATAGACCCAGCTACAAGAAAAGATGCTCTTCTTCAAGCCAGGCAGGTAAGCCCCAAGATCAGGCCATCCACTGGGTGGATTATGTTTCCCATTGTAATTCCTTATGTGCAAAAGAAGCCATGAATGCCCTGGCAGCAGAAGGCAGAGCTACCTCTAACGGGCAGTTAGATTCCCAACCTGGAGGTGTTGAAAGGCAGGTAAACAAAAAAATTCTCAATTAAAAAAAAAAAATGGATTCTGTAAGTTTTTCTTTAAAAAGTTAATTTTTGATAGGGGAAATGTTCCCCAATGTCACACTATTTTGTAGTTATTGATTTATGTTTCATTTTAAAATATCACGGTTACAAGTATTACAAGACAAGCAGTATTCTCAACAAGGCTCTATTGCAAATGCTCAAAAAAAAAAAAAAAGCCTTTAAAATGACAATTTTAGTGGCAGCCAGAGCAGCAGTAGACATGCAGAGATTCTGTGTTTTTAAGTTGGTTTTTTTTTTTTGTTTTTTGCTGTTCAGAAATAGCCCTCTCTCAATCAAATCGATCTAAAACTTCACAGAGGAACCCATCACCAGCAGAGTTTGAGTCCTATACATTTTTTTAAATGCCATATAAACAGTGAAATTCACTGCAGTTTCACTGTCTTTAATAACAGCCAAAAGTCTAGTTCCCAAAAGAGAGGACCTCATTCACCTTGCTGCTCCTAGTGTGGTCAGAATTAACACAGTTCATGCAGGGACCACCACACCGTGCAATTATCAACTGGCATTGACATTGCTAAAAGATCTTTAATAATCCTGGTTTTTACCATAAAAGCTCTCATTATCATCCCAGCTCTCTCTTTGCTTGTTCAGTGTGCCTTGTCACTTACACGAGGATGAGAAAAAACCGTGGACTCCACTCATCTTCCCCCAGCCGTGTCTCTCACGGAGCTGTCCGAGTCTCTGCAGCGCAATGCCACCACACTGGCCGACCAGGTTTAAAATTAGCTGAGCCCTGGAGAGCCGCGGGTAACCTTCTGACAAGGTTAGCCAGCAGAGCAGAGCACTGCTCAGGGAGGGACATTAATAAGAAGCCAAGTAGAGCCTTTCAACAAGCCCATTAGGGCCTCTCAGAACCCTCGCAGTCTGGAAGCCTAGGGGAGCCGGGTGCCCTGGTGCGAGGAGGCTGACCTAGGCTCTTATTTTTATCTCACCAAGTCAGCAGCTTCCTCTGCAGGCAATAAACACAACCTCCAAATGCATTTCTCCAAGTTTAAATTCAACACATTCGCCCACTAATTGCACAATAATTTTTAAAACTTTTAATTGGATTTTAAAAATGTATTTCTGGAATACCTCTAGCTATAAAGTTAATACCCCTAGATGACAGGTGGAACATACAGAAACATATATAAGAGAAAATAAACTTTACCCATATGCCATCATCAAATAATAGTAAGCGCTAACCATGCACTCTGATGTGTTTTCTTACACTAATAACCTACTATTATTATTCTCTATAGGTCTGGGTTTTTATTGCCCACCTAACATCTCACATTCAGTCCTGAAAAATTCTTTGTATCCATGATTTTTAAGAGGTATATAATATTCCAGGTGGTGGATATACTATTATTATTTCCCGGTGGTTGAACATTTAGATTTTGCCCAGCTTTTCATTGTTGGGGTGAATATCCCTGTAATCATTTCTTATGGACAGATTCTTAGCATAGAGTCAGAGGGCAGGAACAATTTGAAGGCCACTGGTACAGAGTGGGGATCCCACGAAGAAAGACAGAGACTGTGTACCTCTCACACTGTATGCACAGAATTTTCTGAATAAATTAACACGTCTCAGTGCTTTCCAAACAGACAACCCTAAATTCCAATGTGATTCTTTCCAAGCACCTGTTGGGAGATAATCGGGCCCAACACAACAAGGGTCCCCCCAGCAATAAGTTAAAGGGGAAGACTACCGGAGTCCATCAATACCTCTGAACACCTGCCAAAGGCAACGCAAGTGTTCTCCCCCACATCACCTCGGTCCCCAACTGGTACAGCCATACTGGGTGTTTAAAATAGCAAAATACTTCCATAAGAGTGGGTAAAGAGCCAGTGCCCCAAGCTCCATAAATGCCCCATCCCTCTGCCAGTGCCCCAAGGTCATCTCGCTATTCAACGAGTAAAAGGTAAGTGCCTGGCACACCTGGGAGCCTGCAGCGGCTTCCATGTGTCAATGCTCTTCTGAACTAGTTGTTAATATTTTAAATATCACCCTTGATCACAAGCAGCTTTTAACTCAAGATCTGCTTTGTAAATTGTTAATCTCCAAACCAGCCCAACTCCTCCGAGACCACTGTTTAAAATCTTTATTACCAGCACTTCAACACTGTTTCTTAAATTCACTAAATTTCCTAATATTTTATTTTTGAAACTGAAGCTGACAATTTATTAGGAAGCACTTACCAAGCCTAGTAGGAGGTTGTTTCTACTGAGTTATTCTCTACAAAGCACGGGGAGTTGGGGTAGAAAAAGATGAACTTCGTAAGATTCATGAACCTTGTACTAATACCAATTATATTTGTTCCCCAAGGATAAAAGCTATCTGCTTAAATCGCAGCAGAATTCGAGGAACTCTCAGATCATCAACTAGATTCTCAGCAAGCTAAAGCAAAAAATGTTGAAATACTAAAATCTGGGCATAAGAAGAAGAGTCAGGTACAGCCTAACCACCCTCATACTGGCTTATCTGTAATAATAACAGCAACATTTATTGAGTGCTGTCAGTGGGCTGGGCACGCTTGCTACGCACTTGGAAGCAGGATCTCTACCTATAGCTCTCTGCTAGACTAAACTATTTTCTGTAGAGGGAAACAGATAACTAGTACATGTAACAGAGTTTCATTTCTTCTAAACGTTTTTGTCCATCTTCTTTGGGAATGCCAGGGCAAGAACACCAGCCAAGACAGGGAGGAGGGACAAACAAGGGGTCTGTAAATCAGACTTTGAAAACCGAGAAGGTGCTAGCCTGGATGCATTACAGCACTGCCCAACCTAGGAGCTGGATCATGGCCCAAGCTGGAATAAGCTCAAAGACAATACCCACCCACATCTCCATTACGGAAGAATATACTCCAAATGCCAGGCCACTATGGGAGCTGGAGGCTGATCTGCAGCTTCTTTGCCAAGCAGACAAGATTTTTACAAATAGAAAATGTTTGGGGTTCACAAAATCAAGTATAATGGTAAAAGTTTAAGGAAATAACCGTGTAGTAGTAAATAAAATTAATATTCACAGCTAACATGTATTGAACACTGTATGTGAGGCATAGAGGTCAGGACTTTATTTACTTTTCTCTTAGTTATATGTTTGATTGACAATAATTATATTTATGGGGTACAGTGTGACATTTCGATACATGTATACATTGTAGAATGATCAAATAAGACTAATTAACATATCCATCACCTCAAAGGTTTATCATTTCCTTGTGGTGGGAACATTTAAAATCCTCTTTCAGCTATTTTGAAATACGCAATACATTCTTATTAACTATAGTCACCATACTGAGCAATATGACCATCAGAACTTACTCCTCCTATCTAAACTTTTGTATCATTTGACCAAAGTCTCCCGTTTCCCCATTCACCCCTCTTCCCCAACCCCAGCCTATGGTAACCACCATTCTACTCTATACTTCTACGAGTTTGACTTTTTTAAATTCCAAAACTTTAATTACTTCGTTTAATCCTCATCACAATTATATGAGATAGCGATCTCATATTACTATCTGTTATTCAGACAAAGAAAATGAAGTTTAGAAACATTATTAGTCTGAAATCATACCACTAGTCAGTGGTCAAACTGAAATTCAAACCCACGTTCATCTCATCTTGAGCCCAAGATCTAACTGTATTTGTGAGATAATAAAGCTTCCAGCACTATAGGTAATCAAGGAATAGCTACCAGACATCTTAAAACAGAGATGCTGTATCTGGAAGGGGATGGAGAAGGATGTCAGGGAAGGTCCATTGCAACCTCTGGTCTATGGCGGGTGAACACAAATTGCCTCCTGGGTGCTGGCTCTGCGCTAGGTGCTTGTGAGACGAGAGCAGGAGGCGGGACCAGTGAATGAAGTGAGCACACCATTAGAGCTGAGATAATGGACAGCCAGGCTAGTTTTCTGCTCACAATAAAAGGCAGCTGAAAAGCAAGGCTGTTGGCCAGTCCAGACTCTGGCTGCTGTGATCCCAGCAGAGCTGGCACATGGCAAAACCTGGGGCTTCTTTCTGCTTCTCCAGAACAGCAATGGCCAGGATGAGAGCCTAACTACTGCAAGGAGGGGGGGGGGGGGGGGGGGAGGTTTTGCTCTTCTTTTTAATTTCCTGCACCTGGACTTTTCTCCCACACAAAACTTTTATGGTAAATAAACAATTCAAATTTATAGTGAAAAATATCAACAACACAACCAAAAAAGGAGATGAATACACAATTTACACAGGACAATAAGCATATAGGAGAATATGCATCTTCACTAGGAGGGAGAAAAATGGCAAATTCAAGCAAACTCCAGGTGTTGTCTTAAACCTCCTAATCCGCAAACCTATAAAGACAATCATCACTTTTTTTTTTTTTTAAAGAGACAAGGTCTTACTCTGTTGCCCAGGCTAGAATGCAGTGGCCTCATCATAGCTCACTGCAAACTCCAAACTCCTGGGCTCAAGTGCTTCTCCTGGTTCACCCTCTCAACTAGCTGGGACTACAGGTATGTGCCACCACCGTGCTAGGCTAATTTTATTTATTTATTTATTTTTTTGGAGAGACAGGATCTCTCTATATTGCTCAGGCTTGAACTCCTGGCCTCAAGCGATCCTCCCACCTCAGCCTCCCAAAATGCTAGAATTACAGGTGTGAGCCACCACTCCTGGCCTAATAATCACATTTCTAGTGAATATGACATAGGAAATATGCTAGTGGTGGCACAGATGTGAAGAACCAACTAGCAACACTTACTGAGAGCCTGAAAAGGCTTAAATCATTTGATCTAGTAATCCTAACCCTACAAATTTATTAAAAAGAAAAAAGAAAATTCCATGAAAGAAAAAAATTACAAGCACAAAGATGTACATTATAAAACCATCTATAATACTACAAAAAATAGAACAACTAAGAAAAACATAGTACATGAATGCAAAGGAAACCTTTCGGAATTTGTTTACCAGAATAATTAAAAAGAAAAAACTGAAACAGGAGGGAAAGCTTCTCAAAGAATATGAATTTTAAAAAGCAAAACACAAAATGATACAGTGATTATAACTTTAGTTTTATGCATGTAGCTACACCAAGTGAAAATGAAAAGGAAATAGTTACTACATTAGGACAGCGACATTATAGGTTTTTGTCTTAGACTTTTTTCATGTCTTATTGTTTCTTGCAATTTTTAAGAAATGATTCCAATTTTGTTTTAAAGAAAATTTAAGTAAACATCAGATACAAGTCCAGATATTTGGGCACTTGAATACAAGAAGAAAGCTGAGAAGTCAGAGATAAGAGAATACTTGAAAATTCCTTATTACCAGGATCCACCCAGCCAATCTCCAACTTTACGTCTGGTCACAATTCTCTCTCTCTCTCTCTCTCTCTCTCTCTCTCTCTCTCTCTCTCTCTCTCTCTCTCACACACACACACACACACACACACGCACACACACACACACACACACACAGATTGTAGCCTATTTTAGATACACCAAACGACTTGATATTTGCCCAAAACATTGCAGTAGCAGTAACAACAGTAACTAACACTTACGGAGTGTATATTCTGTACTTGGCCCTGTTCTAAGCACTTTATATGTCTTGACTCATTTAATCCTCCTAACAATACTATGAGAAAAGCACCATTACTATTCTCATTTTAGAGATGAGGAAACTAAGGTACAGAAAGAACATAAATTGCCCCACATGGCTCAGAAAAGTGGCAGAGACAGGCTTTGAACCCAGATAGTCTGACTCCAGAGTTTAACTGATAACCACCACACAAGACTGCCTACACGTATAAATGAGACTCCCAGCTGCTGTGCTATTCTGGGTGTCTGAAATGCCTTTCCTCCCCTCAGCCCCCTATAAAGCTCCCACACATACTCCAGAGGCCACTTCAATTGCTACCTTCATGGTAAAGCCTTCCCCGGCTCTCCCATGCAGGGTTTGTCTGTGTCACCTCTAAAGTCCCACAGAACTTTAAACACACTACTCTTTCACTGACAGTGCTTAATAATGGATTGGGTTTGTCTCCCTGATGGATCCACGTTTGGGATGGGGAGTAGATACAGGTGTTCTTTGTATCTCCAGTAACAGGCCCGATGTCTGCCACCTAACATGCCACTGACGAGACAGGGAGGAAGGAACAAATGCATGAATGACTTCTCAGTGAGAGGACTAGAGAGCTAATTAATGTGTTGGTTGAATATGTCGCACATACTTGGGGTTTGAATAAAATGGAACCTTGAATATTAATCAGCCTTAAAAAGGAATGCAATTCTAACACATGCTACATCTACAAACCTTAAAGAGATTATGCTAAGTGAAATAAGCCTGTCACAAAAGGACAAATATGGTTTGATTCCACTCATATGAGGTACCTAGAGTAAAAGTCATAGAGACAGAAAGTAGAATAGTAGTGGCCAGAAGAAGGAGGGGAAGGAGGGAATAGGGAGTCATTGTTTAATAGGTACAGTTTCAGTTTTGCAGACAAACAGAATTCCATGGATGGATGGGTGGTGACGAATGAACTTAATACCACTGAACTGTACACTTCAAAACGGTAAAGATGGTTAACTTGTATGTGTACTTTACCAGAATTAAAAAGATATATTCAAAGATAGAATGGGACCTCAAAGGAAAGAAATCAGACCAAGTCAAATTATACGTATAGTGGAATCCAAACATAACTTCCAGCGATGGAGCACTCGTCATCCAACAGATGATTCACACATAAACACAGTCATCAAATGTACCTTTCCAAGTGTCTTCCCATCTCAACAGAGATATCACTTCCTCCAGGGAGCCTTCCTGGATGCACAAGTCAGACTGGGTGGCCCTGTGCATGCTCCCACGGCATCATGTCCTTGTGTCAGAGCACCTTTGTAACTGCTTATCGACAAGTCTATCTCCCCAAAGCCCCAAGTCTATCTCCATGAAGGCAGCACCCTTGACTTGGGTATGTCCTCAGGACCTGGCTCAGCACACATCACCTTCAATAATTATTGAACCAACTCATTAACTGCCAAAAAGGGAGGTGTTGGAATATTGCTCTGATTTTAAGAGCTCACATGCAGGCTGTCTTAAGGAGTGGTTAGCAAGTCAAGTAAATACCCAAAGAAAATTCTAAGATTTCTAACCTGGAAACTGAAAGGAAAAGAATCCAAGAGCAGATGAGTCCCAGCCAAGTTCCTGCTGCCTCCTCTGTTACAGAAAGAGGGAATTACTTGTGAGCACGGTTATTTCCAGAACCTATACAGAGTTAAAGCTCTGTGCCCATCTTCTGATACCCTGGGGCTGAGACTCAGGTGCCAGGCACAGTGCAGGAGCTTAGACACTTCACCTCTTCAAATTCTCTTAGGTCAAGGGAGCATTTTCCTCTTTGCAGGAACAAAAGTTTAAATTGCAGTTTGATCAATTTATCAGACAACCATTCTTTGGGCTAAAATTAGAAAACATTCTTTGAGGCTGCTAAATCTTTATGGATCCTTAAGGGTCAGCTCAGAGGGTATAAGGGGCAGTAATTGCTTCTTGTCGCCTATTCCATTTTCCATTCTTTTAAGGTACCTGGTACATGTACAGTATTTCTCTTTTATGTGTTTCTGCCATAATAATCACTTAATCACCCCTAAAAACTCTTCTGCTATACATACCTCCAAGTCTACTCTTGGTTTATGTTTCACATAGGACAGAAACAAATTTCTGGGTTTGCTACTGAGCAAAATTTGTTTCCTTCCTTTTTTTCTCCAATGACTGAGCAAACATAAGAGTGATGCTAAAAGGCAAGCACAATCTCGGCTCCTCCAGACTAGAACCCCCAATGCAGTAAGCTGCCAGAGTACAGAGCCACAATGAAAAGCACAAATGACTGACAGCATGACTTAAATGTGCATGACTTAAATGTAGCTTTAGGGCAAACCCAATGTGGAACAGCTCCAAATAGGTAATGCTGAAATGACAAGGGGGGACGACTATAAATGAAAGACACACACCTGCTTATGAGTGGTCCGGGCACCCTCCATCAGTAAGTAAATTCCCCACACAAACCTTAGGTTACGAGTCTTACTCATTCACAAATATCGTGGGTAACAGATATTTGGGTATCTGAATTACAGAAGCTGAGACTCACAGTGCATTTTTAAATGTAGATAATGTTTACTTTTTTCTTTTTTTTTTTGCTTACTCTTTTGCTGACTTTAGTGAAACCATCCTTATTAAGGGACTTACATAAATTACAGTGACAAGTATACAAACACACAATCTGACTCTGAAGAGCTTAACTCCTGCTAAGTAAAATATAACAGTTAATATAACTTTGAGCAATTCCTTTTTTGCCTAACCTAGATCTCAGTTTCCTCATCTGTAAACCAGAGAGCTGAAAAGTGACTTCTTTAGATGACTCTCAAATGTAATACTCTACTTCTACTCCATTCACCTGTCCACCAGAACAAGCAGAATTCTGGCCTACTCATGGCAGGACTGCCCAAGAGTTAATTTTTTTAAAAAGCCCCATAAAATATTATCGACTATATTATACATATACATGTTCTAACACTATTTTTGCTTCTAAAGAAGTAGACTATTTCTGACAAAATAAAAGACAGTGATTATAATTTTGTCCACCTGTTATATATATAAGGCCCTTTCCAAAAGTAGATCTTATAAGGAAATTATGAGTAAATTTTAAAAGGAAATATATTTCATACTCACAATGAGTCATTTTAAAAAGGAGCAAGATTCATTTGGCTATTTCAAAGAAACATTGCAGCTTTTTTTTTTTTAAATGTCTGCTTTCCCTATATTTCTTTGTGAAAGGGTAAAACTCAAAAACTAAAAGTTCTAAAAATTAAGATTCCAGCTGGAGCCCATAACACTTCACAGGACCATCAAGTTTGATAAAAATCCTAAATTTAATTAATATGTTCAAGCATCATTCAAGTTTTGAGGATTACACTGGCATGTGAAACTTAGAATACAATAGATATTTACAGACCCATAGTTTCTAGGTTTAAGAACAACTGCTGATAAATTGCATCTTCAAACGAAGAGAGGTGATCATTTCTGTCCTACTTTACAACTTTTTAAATTCACCAAAATATCTAAAATCCTAAATACAAATAATATTTCAAATTCCATTTTCCTTCCTTAAAAAAATGAAATTCACCAGGCATGGTGGCTCACGTCTATAATCCTAGCACTTTGGAAGGACAACTCAGGAGGATTGCTTGAGGCCGTGAGACCAGCCTAGGCAATAATAAGACCCAATCTCTACAAAAAATTAAAAAAAAATTAGTGGGGTGTGATGGCACGCCTGTAGTCCTAGCTACTTGGGAAGCTGAGGTGAGATCCTCTCAAAAAAAAAGGAATTCATTTTTATCTCAAGATATACTGCTACCATGCAAACCTGTCTTTCCTGAACACTTTGTTCTAGGTAGGGTCAATGACAAAAAGGGCGGGGGCGGGTGGGGGGAAGCTAGAAAACATAAAGCGTTTGGTCTTAAAAGGCTGTAAACACGCCCACATCTTCTAGTTTTGGACAGAAATAGTAGACAAGAGAGGAAGAGAAAAGGATGCATTTGAAATTTCAGGACATTATGTGCTGATTCACAGAGAGGAACCCGAGAGGCAAACACTTGCCAGAGTAAGCAATTACCACAATCGTATTAACATTTTTAAAGGGGTTTCTGTTCACAATTCACACACAGTGATGAAGTGCTTGAGGGACTACGCTATTCACTTCTCTAAACAGCCAGCTATAGGCTAAAATATGGCCTACTATGTGCTAGGTTCTATAGGACTGATTGGGACACAGAAGTGGTACCTGGACTGCTCACAATTTAGTTGCATGTCATAAAACACAAGCAATTCACTCAATTAGCCTGAAACAGGCATGTGGCCAACTTGAAGGCAGGCTCTGTGCCGGAGAGAAACAAGCTCCTCCTCCAAAGATCTCGCAGTCCAATGAGAGAGGCAGATGCATCAACAGATAACTCTAACGCAACCCATTAACTGCAATGATGGAAAGATGTGAGAGCATGGCGGTGTTAGGGGCAGGGGATGCATGCCTAATTGCCAATAGATGTGTCAACTGCATGTCTGCCTTGGTCACAGCTGTAACCCCAGAATCCAGAACAGTACATAACACATAGTAGGTGCTCAGAAAGAATGAAGCAGGAAAGGAGGCAGGGAGGGCGGGCAGAGATCTGCCAGAGGAGCTTGAGTTTCGTGGGGAGCATGACTCCAACACACACTCCACCACTTTGCAGCTATGTACCAGGGCAATACATTTAATATCTCCAATCCTCAGCGTCCTCATGCGCTACCCATAGGTTGTGATGAGAGAACAAGCATAGAAACGCCAGCTATGGCAATCTCTGGTCTAGGAAGATTCCACAACTTGCCCAGTGCTATCTTCTGCCTATGGCAGGGACCAGGAATCACACAGAACCACAGCAGCAGATTTTTTTTTCTGCCTCTTCTCCCTTTTCTGACCCTGCAGTATCTGCCTTTTCCCAACGCTGACTCAGACGAGACTCAAGAGTGAATCAACCAAAAAGAACTGGCAGGGAGAGGGGAGAGAGAATCCCCTGGCTAGCTACAGAGAAAGAACAAGATCCTTTTCACCCTTTGGAATGGAAGCTCTCACCATTTCTACACTGAAAATGAATTTTAAAAGTCCTGAGCCAGATACCTAAAGGGTTTCTACTTCTGCCTGGTCATACTGCTTTTCTGGGCTGCCTTAGATTCTTGACATTAGCCTGATATACTTTCCCCATCTCCCCATTTTAATTTCCTTTACTAAATTAAAATAATTACAACACATTAACACTTGATCAACCCAAAAGAAGTAGACTAAACTAGCCTTAATATGATCTTAGATCACCAATTTCTTAAAAAAATATATGGTGCTGTGTGTTTCTGTAAATGAAGCTGTGATTGCCTGTAAATGCACGTGTGTTTACATACAGTCAAGTGATGCTTTAAGACAGGGATACATTCAGAGAAATGCATTGTTAGGCAATTTTGTGGCTGTGTGAACATCATAGAGTATACTTATGCAAACCTAGATGGCCTAGCCTACTACACCTAGGCTATATGGTGTAAACTATTGCTCCTAGGCTACAAACCTGTACAGCATGTTGCTGTTCTGAATACTGTAGGCAACTGTAACACAATGGTAAATATATGTGTATCTTAACATAGAAAAGGTATAGTAAAAATTCAGTATAAAAGATAAAAAAAAAAGGTACACCTGTATAGGGCATTTACTATGAGTGGAGTTTGCAGGACTGGAAGTTGCTCTGGGTGAATGAGTAAGTGAGTGGTAAGTGAATGTGAATGTCTGGCCCTAGGACATTACTGTACACTACTGTAGATTTCATAAACACTGTACACTTAGGCCATGCTAAATGTATTTAAAATTTTTCTCTTTCTTCAGTAATTAATGAACCTTTGCTCACTGTAACATTTTTACTTTATAAACTTTATTTAACTTTCTGATATTTATAATAACGTCTAACTTAAAACACAAACTTATTGTGCAGCTGTACAAAAATATTTTCTTTATTTTATATCCTTGTTCTATAAGCTTTTTTCTATTTTTAAAGTTTTTTTTTTTTTAACTCAACAAACTTTTTTTAAAAAATGAAGATGCAAACACACACCTTGGTCTAGGCCTACACAGGGTCAGGATCATCAAGACATTACTAGGCAATAGGAATTTCTCAGCTCCATTATAATCTCAGGTGACCAGTCCATCATGGATCTAAGAATCGTTGACCGAAATGTCGTTCTGTGGCATATGATTATATGTATGTATGTTCACCCATACAAATGTGTTATTAAGTCAGTATGAGGCAGGGCGTGCATACGTATATAAACACAAACCCGCCTTCTCGTGGCTGAGGGAAGTGTGACCGACACCACCATGCACATGGAGGCAGGAAAAGCTAATCGTGTGTCCACCTCAGAAACCTGCAAGCTCACCCTGCACAAACAACCAAGGTGATTGGTTATGATTAAGAAGCTATTAAATTTCCAAGAAGACCACTGGGACAGGGTTCGAGATGCTCCAACTCCTTGTGGACCAGGGGCTCTAAGGAACCCTCCTCCCTTCCTTGACAAAAATTCCCCTTTCTGTTAACCAAGAGAACGGGAACTATTCAGGCACAGGAAACAGGGGCCCTCAAGCTGCCCGGAAAAGACCACAACCACACCGGGGGAGCGAGAACACTCGGGCTCCTGTCCCTCAGTTCCTGGGGCTAGGACGAGTCTTTATTATTAACAGTGAGAAGCAGCTATGTCTGAAGCCCAGTGCCCAGAGCTTACTTCTCCTGACACTGTCTCACGTGTGTTTCACAACAACCCAACGGCAAGCGGGGCGGTATTGCCATCCTTTTACAGGTGAGGGATCTGAAACTCCGAAATGCTGCCGAGGCCCAAGGCAGGCCCCGACGTGTGTCGCGGAGGAGCCATCAAACTGCCTTCACACCATGAATCCGGCTTAAAGGTACTGGCAGAGAGAAGAATCCCAGCTCTCAGGCTGTGGTTTCAGCTCATCCTCTGATCCAAGACGAATCAGTCGTGAGTAGGTCTTAGCTGTGCAAGCCTCAAGAGCAATGAATGTGGAAAGAGAACGAGAGGGTAAGTTTTGTTCTGTCTCACAGAGTGGAGGCAGATAAGCCCCTCTCTGTGATCGTTACTCAGCACCATTCTCAAAGGCTGGGTGGCTGCTGTCCAGTCATCAGCGCTCCTAGCAGACTCCCAGCATTCTCTTTGTCCCAGCCCAGTGTTTTCACTGCCTTGGGCGTTCGGCTACTGTGTCCTAAGGAATCCCTCTCTCTGCCGCCTGCCTTTCTGGAACACATCAAGATCCACCTCAAGAATCAGCTCAAGCCCAAACAGTCAACCCCTGAGGACCCTAAGAGGAGTATTTAAATTTTTCTTCACTACATCTGTTACCCTCAGTCTGGCCAGTTTTCTGTCTTTTCATCCCCATCGTAAGCTCCACGCCAGAGACCAGAGCCTAGGCTTCTGTAATTCTTCACCACTGTGATACCCACCACCACCAAGCCTTCATCCCTGGAGTCAAATCAAAACAAATATTCACAAGGCAGCATTTCCTGGGTATCTGCTAGTGTGATAAAATGAAAGTAGGAACTGGGTTTTAAAGAGAAATAACAAGATATGGCCTCGGCCCTCAAAGAATTCACACTCTAGTAAAAAAAACACAGAGATGTAAGTGATTTCTGGGATTTGCTGAATCATTTGACACTGGAATTTGCCAGTGACTAGGAGTTGGAAGGGACAGTGGCTATGAAGGATGATAGAGTCTATTCCTGATACTATCTCAAAGGATATAATGACTGGCTGACTTTAATAAGGTGGAAATTTAATAAGGATAAATGTCAAGTCATGCACTTAGGTCCCCCCCAAAAAAAAAAAAATCAACTCACAAGTATAAGATGGAGAAGATCATATGAGAAAGTCTTAAGGGATTGGGTTGCCCACAAGCTCAATGACTCAGTGTGATGAGGCTCTAAAAAAGCTAATGCAATATCAGGCTGTCCCAAATAGAAATGCTGTATTCAAAGTAAGGAAAGTATCTCAAATCTGGATCCTAGAGACTACAGAGATAAAAATGGTGAAAAGTGAACACATTTAGGAGAACAAACAGGAGCACTAAACCACATCCTAAGAGGAATGGGGATGATGAGGCTGGGGAATGAATAAGCAGAGGGCCATGAACACTATCTTCAAACTAGAGTCTTGGGCTTTACTTTTCCATTTCTAGGAATAGATAACAGAGATGGTTTACCTAAACCATGAAGACAGAGATTAACCCATGAGGATATTGATTATAGCACGGTTTACAATTGCCAAAAATGTGAGGGAACAGGCAATTCCCTTTTATTCTGACAAAAGAGAATAAATTACATATCCTATTATAAAATTAATAATTGCAATACTATAAATATTTATTGATATGAAAGATATTCTACTTACTGGAAAAGGGAAATTGTAAAATATTATGCACAAACAGTATGGTTCATTTTGTTAAAAACACATACAACAACATACACACATATCAAAAACTACTGAAAATGGTCTGGAAGACTGGGTGAAGCTAACACTAATTATCTGAGTGGTGAAATTATAGAGAGTTCAAAATTTTAGTTTTTGCTTCTCTGCATTTTGTTTCTCTATATTTTCTCAGCGTTTCACAATGAACATAGACTGCAAATCTGGTAAGAAAAATTAGCATATGATAACAATTAGGCTTGTGCAGCATGGCTCCATCAGGGTAGGGCGGGAAAGGATAAGGATTACTAGGCAAATTACTAGGAGACCCTATCTGAGCTCAACGTAAGAGAATGGTCTACAAGTGAAATAAACAGCCCTTGTAGTGAGCTCTCCATCAAAAGGTCTGTGCCTCCAGGATGCACTTGAACTATTTAGGAATGCACTGTAGGCGAGGCCTCCATGGAGTCATGAAGTACAGGGTTAGAGTCTCCTAAATGACCTTTAAGGTTCTCTCTAATCTGTATATTCCAATTCCTTCAGCACTGAATGAGCCACCCCTGCTCCAGAAACCACATCTCTACTTTTCTCATGCAAGTTCAAATCCTCAATCAAGCTTTTAAGATCTACTTCTGTGCTCTCTTACCAAATCAGGGCCAAAGGGAGTACGGTGAAAACAACACTCAACTGGGAACCAAACCTCCAAATCTCACTGGTACCGCCAGAAAGAATATAGCCTTGGACAAGTTGCTTCATCTCTAGCAGCCTCAGTTTCCTCAACTGTAAAATGGCAGTAAAATTTATACAACCTCACAAGGTTCTGCTGACAATTCAAGATAAAGCCTGTGAGAGTGCGTTGTAAACAATAAAGTGCTATACAAGCAAGAGACAGTTTATTCCTCTGTGCATATCCCTGCAGAGTGACTAGTACACCATGGCTACTTAATAAATGTTTTATGAGTGTTAAGTGAGTCCTATTTTGACTCAGTACAATGAACTATCTGACACAAGCTTGCTAAAATGTATTAATAAGCACTAATTAAATAGGAAGAAAGTTATGGTCTAATATGCTGGACCCAGTAACCTTGGGTAAAACAAAGTTAAACGGGTTGCCTTAATGCCAGACATAGCAGAGCCTCTGATATGCTGCACAGTGAATCGGGAGCATGCAGACAGAACAGGCAACACATCTCAGCATTATTCATCCAGGCAAAGCATGGCTTAGGGATCCCAGTGGGTTGGAACCAGACACAATTTTAATTCCAAGAGCTCATGATTCTGTACTGTGGTTCACGTACCACCTCCACAAGAAGCCCCTTCCCTCCTCTAGCTTTCCCCTGACCATTTATCATACCACACAGTATAATAACCAATGGCTTTTCTCCAGTTTAGAGAGATGAGTCTTGAGTTTTCACCATGACTACAAATGTTTTTTGGCATGAGGACCAACACCTCCCTCTTTATCGGAAATCCCTAGTGCCTACTGGGAACTTTAATTAAAGACTTATTCATTATTTGACTGAACCCTAACAGAACTCTGTTACTTAAAGTGTAGCCCGTGGACCAGTATTACTGGCATCCCCTGTGAGCATCTTAGAACTGCAGATAGACCTTATCCCAGATCCACTGAATCAGAATCTGCATGTTAACAAGATGCCCAGGTGCCTCATACACACTAACAAGGTGATGCTGATGGTGCAGGTCTACAGACCGCTCTCAAGAAGCAAGGGGAAGGCCTGGGGAACTCTCACCCACATGATCTGGAAGCCCAGAAAAGGACTTCATTCATTCATTCATTCATTCATTCAAGAACTACATACTAAGTTCCTCCATCACTCCAGGTACTTTTCTAGGCACCAAGTTCTGTTATAGCCAGCTGTCACTGAATGGTAAGGCTCCTCTAATGTTAAAGAGGATCACTCACTACAGCTGCCTGCCCTCAGAATTCAACTAAAAACAACTTAAGTGCCTCTAAATTCCAGCTCCTCCACCCCTGAGCCAGCTCCTCAAATGTTTTGCAGGTGTCAGGACTGACATCTCTTCACAAAACATCCTAGAAACCACCCACACAATAGCCATGGCCCAATGGCTCAGGCAGAGCCCCTTTATATTTCTACAGGTGCCACATTCCAAAAATGTTTTTCTTATAAAGCACGGCAAGAATTCTACACTTAAGGAAGAAAAGAGGTTAAAGAAGGGCCTTATTTTTCCCTGGGGAGAGAAGAGATTAAAACCTCTCACAGAGAGGTTTACATTTCTAAAATGTATTTATTTTATCAACCACATGCTTGCAAGTCAAACATCTCCTCAAAGACATTTTGCAGACAGAGATATTCTGGGAACACACTGGAGGCAGCTTATTTATCTGCTGCTATTACAAGACTAGCCTGAAGGGATGAGTATCAGATGCTATCTCCCACTGAAATGACTGTGCCTGCCTGCCAACTCCACGCCAGGTCACAGCTCCCTCATGCCCCTCAGATGCCCCCTGTTCACCCCTGACAAACTGCCTCTGCCCCACTGGTCCTCTGAGAGCCTTCCAACTAGCCTGGGTCACTCCCCACAGGGAGGGCTATCTGTGTGCTCTGTCTTTGAAGTATGAAAACTGGCAATGAAAAGTGTAATTAATATACAGGTGCAACATTAATATCGAACGTTGCCACAGTGCTGGAAACCCCCAGGGGCTGGCAGGATCCTAGGTAAACACAGATCTTCGGTCTCACTGTCCAAAAGGGAATCACAAGAAAGTGCCCTGCAGTCAGCTACAACAGTCCCTCAGCTCCCTCCTTTGCTGCTTTGCTGTCTTTCATCAAGTCATCCTTTGAGTCACAGGATTTAGTGGTTAGGAACACTGTCCAGGTCTCCCACAGTCCTCGAGCTCACCTCCACCTTGGCCCGGTCACACTGCACCTGTCTCATCCCCAACAGCGAGCACCCTGAGGTTAGGGGCTGTCTCCTGCTCATCACTGCGTCCCTGCAGCCCAGCAGACACATGACACATACGGTTCCCGGCCCGGCAAACAGTGATAGAATGGCAACTCACTCATCAAGTTTCAGGAATTCAATACGAAATACTTGAAAATCCAGAAAGGAATATTCCTTGTTGCCCTTTTGAGACTGAACAAAATAAGGAACACGAACTATGAAAGCTTGGATACAAACTTTGATGTAAGGAGTCAGGGAATTCCTGGAGCCGAGCAAGCCAAGTACAACAGAAAAGGAATTTTCTTATCCACAGCACCTCACACAGACCCAACTCCAGGCTGTAATTCATACGGTACTGAATGCATTTCCCACACACCAGCCACCTGTGTTGTAACTGACCATAATGTCTGTCTGCCTTTTAAAATATCCGTACACAGTAAGGTATACATGGTCTTAATCCCAAACAGTTTTATTACAAAGAGAACCACAGCTCACAGGCAGATGTGCTTTACACTTAACATTTTTTAAAAATCCATTTCACAGGCCTTCTGACTTTATCCTCAACCCCAGCTTAGTCAAGGTGATGTCAGAGACAGAGCGAGAGGGTTCAGACATGCACAGTGCCTGCCACAGATTATGCCCCCAGGACTGGCAGGACCCAATTCACACCTCTTCACTCTTAAAATTCTCTCTCATGGCCCACACAGCTTCCTCTGGGGTCACTCTCTCCACCCAGAATCACCACCCACAGAAGCAGAACGGCAGCCACACGCATCATTTCACATTTTCTAGTAGCCTCATTTAAAGAGGTGAAAAGGAAGAGGTGAAATTAATTTCAACAACTTTCTTTCATTAACTCAACACATCCAAAAACTATCATTTCAACCTATAATCAATATAAACAGAATTGTTAGTGAGGTATTTTACATTCTTTTTCTGTATTAAGTCTTCCAAATCCTGCGGCCACTGCGTACTGACGGCGCATCTCAGTTCAGACTAGCGAGTGGCTCCCCTGACCTCGCAGGCCTAGAGTGGGAACTTCCAACACAGCCTGACTCTCACAGAGCCCAGTGTCTGTGGTCTCCAAGCAGACAAAGCCTTTTTAGTGGCCCTGACTTCAGCTGGATTTGAGAATTATTTGAGAATTTTCAGTCAACATAGGTTCTCCATTTTCCAATGACTTTCAACAACATCCTTCAAGTGTCACCGCAGGTGCCACTCCTTCAAGGAAGGCTTCCCTGCTGACCTCTCCCACCCCCTCAGTTATATGGCCCCCAAGGTACCTGACTTCCCTCATCACAGCCCTTAACACGCCACACTCGCGCCTGCTCGGCCGTGTTATCTGCTATTGTATGTTCCCTGAAGACAGGACTATGCCTGTTTCATTCACAGTCTAAGCTCTCCCAGCCCAAGGCTGGCTCAATAAATACGGTTGGATGCATGGATGGATGGCTGGATAAAGGAATGGAATTCCTCCCAACACAGAATCTCTCACTCTAGGCCACAGTTTCATCTGTAAAATCTCCATGGTTCCTGCTGGCTCTAAAAGTCAATAAGGCCATGCACAGTGTGATTGGTGTTGACTGTACCCAGGGGATAGGACAGACTGGGATGTGGGCACTTAGCCCTCCTGGCATGACCAGCTCCATCAGACATCCAACACAGGAAGGAAAACTTCTTAGACTATAGTTTATTTCTCTGGACAGTGCAAACTTTTTGCTTTAAGTCTCCAGAAAGTATCCTACCGAACTACAAAATATATATATATGCATATATATATATATATATTAGTTCACAAAATTCTTGAAGAGCTTATCTGGTAAGCCATTTATATATTTCTTATGTGGAAAAAGTTTCACTTTGTCCTTAATGAATGAATATCACAAAAAGATCATGAGGTCAGATCTTTGACTCCAAAGTCCAGGTTTTGATCACTACTACCTGTTATTTAACCTCTGTGTACCTCGATTTTCTCATCCATAAAATGAGGATAACAACAATATATCCAACTCACAAAGTTGTTTTCATGCCAGAAAGGCTTATAAACTACAAAGGGCCAAACCAATGTTAGTTACTGCATAAACTATTTCTTCTGAGGCAAGTCAAACACGGTGGCAGAGCCAATCACAGCCAACACTGCCACTACCAAGTCCTAGCTCTGAGGAACCCCAGGTGCACTCCCAGGCTAAAATCAAACAGGCCCAGAACTCACAGCCTCATTCATAAAGCAAAGCCCCCAAGGCACTCACTGCCCGAATCCCAGTTAGGAAGCAGCCTGGAAGCACAGGTCTTGCCCGGTGAACCAGGCATCAGGCGCCTGGGCCTGGCAGGTGGGGAAGGCTGCTTATTGGAGCACAAAGGACCAGCACAAAGGAGCCAACGAGGAGGAGAGGCCAGGCAAGGCTGAGGCTGGGAGTTCCCATCCCAGGGCAGGCGCCCACAGAGCAAGCAGAGAGCCTGCCCTGGGTCAAGCCAGGCCAGGAAGCTGGAGAAACAGCCTTGTCGGCCTTTTCTTCTCCCTACAGTGTTTCAGAGGCAGCTGAACTTTCCCAAACAGGTTCTGCCCATTTCAAACAGGAACCAGGCTTGCGTGTGCGCGCGCATTTTATGATTTCAGAAGAAAGCGCTCTGCATGCAGAGAATGAGTCATCAGCACTCCTTGTCAATTTGCCAGCAGCCTGCCCCTCTTCATTACAAACATAAAGATAAAAGCTCTTGCACTACATTAGCTGGCATACGCCTCCACAGACAGTACAAATAAATTAATTGTGCCTCATCTCAAACAGCCCGAGAGGTGTGCGGGAAGGGAAAATGCGCTCCGTCTTGTTTCATTAACAAATTAAACTGAAATAGAGCCTCGACCATTCTCTTACGTACATAGACCCGGCTATTCTGCCAGTATCACATTCTCCTAACATGCACCCACTGAGGCAGCACTACCGAAGGAGAGAGCCCACGAGCTCAAGAAACCACGTTCACACCCAAGGGGGTGTGTGTCCTTTAGCCCCTTCCTGGTCCTTGTCGGGGCAGAGGGTAGTGTGAGCTCAGGGGCCACTGGGCTAGACTTCGGTTTGGCTCACTATTAGGGAGCCCAGGGTACAAGAGCTGCAAAGGGGAGTGCATTTCAATCATTTACCCCAGGCAAATAAACAAACCAGTTCAGTGGCCACGGTATGTACAGCAGAGTAAAAGAGTTTGTCATCAAGCAAACTCTGTCATACTGAGGATGGCAAGCATTCCAGAAAGAACAAAGTTATTCAAGACCAACTTGAAAAACAAGTTGGGCTCTCCTGCACCACAAGCTAAGATTACACCCTCAAACACACCTTTCTAAGATTTCGTGGGAGACATTTGCTTTTGCAATGCAGTTACAGGCAATTTGTTACAACGCTGTGATTTTCTTTATCCTCGTTCCCGTACTACGTAATTTAGGCAACCTACGTTTTTTAAGTTGAAAGAGCATTACTAAAAGCTGATCCTTTTACATTTTATCTCCAAAGACACAAAAACAGTGCTCATAGGGGAGGAGGGAGACAGGAAATGGGGGGATGGCGGAGGGAAAGAGAGAACAAAGGAGAATCTAAGAAGAGGAAAAGCCCCTCTACTCTCCAAATATCACCCTATTAACTTGTGACCTATAAGGAAGTAAAGATCACGAACAGTTAATCCAACCATAAAATATGTCCTAAGTAGTTATTATTATACAGAGGGACTCTGGGTTTCGTTTTTGTTAGTTTGGTTTTTGAACTATAAAATCCAAGAATCTAAAAAATTCTACACAGAAAATCTGACCTCAACCAGCTAGGTTCTGACTATAAGAAAAAAAATTAAATAAAACCTAAAAAGATAATAATAAATAAAATCATACCCAACCTTACCATAATCTGAGAAACACCAATTAAACAATCATGCACCACTGAGCCAAACCTTTGTAAAAATTCCAATATTCAACTCAGGCCAAGATGTTGAAATTGGTACCTTCATGCACTGCTGGTGGCTTTGTAAACCGGTACAACCCTTTTGGAAAGTAATTTAATTTAGCAACATCCACTGGGAGCCAAAAAAATATTTGTGCCCTTTAACCTAGAAATACTGCTCTTGGGAACGCACCCTAAGGAAAATAATCTGCAAGAAGGATGAAGCTGTATCTCAAAGTATTACTTATAATAGCACAAAACTGCAGGGAAAAAAATCCAAATGTCCAATAGTAGATAAATGGTTTAGTAAATTCAGCCTGTGGGATGATAGATTATAAGACCATTAAAAATCATCTTGAAGACTACGTAACCATTTGGAAAGCATTTACTTAGGTTTACTGAAAAGAGCAGAATACAAAATTGAGTCTACAGATGATTACAGCTCTATAGAAATATGCCTACACACAGACAAGGGCTAAAAGTTAAAATGAAAACAGTTGTGTTAGGGTGGCAGCTTTGTGGATGAGCTTTTTTCTTCTCTTCTGTTTGATTTCCTTTATTGTGGTTGTAGTATTTTTTCGAGTGAAATAAAAAAAAGAGAAATCAAGGGGTTTTATATGCAGCAGTTCAACTCACAAAGAATGAATCAGGAATTTGGGAAACCAATATGTACGTTATTTTTTAGCGTACACCGATACCTAGCCCTGGAGTCTCTATCCTGTGCTCTGCCTGGGTCCTTCCAGTCACATCTCTCAGCATGACCCACCAGCACGGCAGGCTGATGAGGAAAGGGATGCTCAGAGAAACTGGATGGCCTACCCAAAGCTGCCTGCATGCGGCTACAAGATGGTGGAGACAGGATGAGACTCCAGATCTGTTCCACTCTGAAGCCCTGGCCCACCCTGTCCACTGTAGCTTCTAATTCCTGGGCCCCTCCCCTCTCTGGGAAATAGTTTCCTCCTCAATAAAATGATGAGCTTAAACTTTCTTCCAGTATTGTGTGAATCTGACATTGTTCCATCTATGTGTGGTGCATAGTCCACCTGCAACCAATTCACCTGCACTGCAAGTTAAAGCTCAGATGATTGGCCCCAACCCAGACCTGTGATTCAGAATATCTGGGAGTGAAGTGCCTGATTGTGAATTTAACCAGCCTCCCAAGCAATTCTCATGCACAGGGAAATATCTGAGAAGCACTGGTCTAAGAATCATGCAAACATTTGCCAACTGCAAACTCCTAAATTCACATGGCCATCCCCCTACCCACATAGAAAAATCTTTTGTATGTGGGTGGGGGGGGTAGCAAATTTAGAAGCTTATACTTGCTCAAATGAATATTTAACTGCAAAGAGTTAAAATGTTCAACGTGGAAGAATACAGGAGAGTAATCTATGTTTTTCAGACCCTTTGTTTAAGGTGAATAATTCCTGGGCTAACAGACTTTATTCAATTTCACATGCCCCATGTTAATATAATGCTGGGAACATGACAGGTGTTCAAAAATGTCTGTTGAAAGAACAGGTGAATGAATGAGGGAATGAATGAATGAGTGGGCTGGTAGACAGTATCGGCATCCAACTATATTTAGTATTTTGTTTGCCTGTTTGCCTGCCCCTCACCCCGCCCACTGTAGAGTCAGCTCCAGGACATGGGGGGTAGAGCAGGGACTGAGGACACTGTGCCCTTGTAAAGAGTGGCCGAAGAAACGAATAGTAGGCACTAGCAAGAGCCAGAAACAAATGTGGGTGCCCCTGGACCCAGTCATCTGATCACAAAACTGATGTTCTTCCTACAGGAGGAGACAATGAGAAAGCAAGAGGGAGGTTTGTTTCCTGAGTGCACACATGCATTCGCCAGGCACCTCCACAGTCACATGTTCTCAAGGAAACCTCACAACTACCCCTCGTGGGAGACCAGTAACTAGCAAAGATTAAATGGTTTGCCCAATACACCAGATATTAAATGAGAGTCTGGACTCAAAACCACATTCTTGACAGTCTAACTAAATACATAGTCGTCAAACATAGAAAATAAAAGAAATATAAGCCCAACCCATAAAGGATACACGGTCCAAAGGAAACCCAAGGTACACACAAGATCCAAGATGCTGGGTGAGTTAACTTTGAGAAGCCTCCCAGAAGAGGTGCCTGGGCCAAACTCAGACACAGAGGATTGTCCCTTTAGCCTGAGAATGCTATGAGAGAGCCTTGGCTCGGCACCTCAGGGCCCTTATTTCTGCCTTAAAGCAGTAAGGGGCCGATGATGACCTCCCTCAAAGTACTATCAGCAGCAAGCACTTAAGAATCCAATGAGCTCTGAACTCAGACCACCTGCAAAGTTCTATTGGTTATAATTATTGGGCACCCACAGAAGCACCTCACAGTCCAGTCAAGAGCTGACTCTGAATGGAAACTGGCCTGGATTCAAATCCTGCTTTCACCTACAACTGACTGTGAGAGCTTTACCTCTCGAGCCTCAGTTTCCTCATCTATAAAGGGGGATAACAATGTTCACTTCATAGAATTGTTTTGAGAATTAAATAAAAAAACGTATTTAAAGGACTCACCAGGGGCCTGGCACACAGTACAGGTGCAGGAAATGATACCTGTTGCAGTGGCTACTACAAGCATTGTAAAGTCTGACCTGAACACTACCCGTTTCCCCACTTCACAAGCACACAGGCCACCTAAATGTTCTGCATTTTCTACTAGTTTTTTTCCCATTCCACATAAAAAGCTTCATGCATTAACACAGGGCCTATACTTGTTATTTTTAATAGGCACAGAATAAGTACCTATTCCTCTCCCTAGGGATCTAAGTTTTTAATGATTTCCACATTAGATTTAACATTAAATGCAAATTGATCCATAAAGTAGTCTAATTAGAAATTAAGTATGCCGCAAACATTATCCACGACTTAATTAGAAGAACAACATGATATAATGAGATATGCCCCTCACTAAGGGGAGAAGGTGGGGCTAGAGCTCCACCTCGGCCGAGGACTGGCTATGAGATCTGCAAGGCCACTCAGCCTGCCTGAGCCCTCACAAAATGAGGAAGCTACATTTCTAATGTCCTTTCCAGTCAAAGAAAAGAAATCTAACATTCAGATCACTTGAGTAACTATTTATGGAGCAGTAGGCTCTGGGGATGCTAAGAGTCATGCCCTCCAGTTTACAGATTAGAGAAATGACGGACTGTTCTATCTCACCCTGTTCCAACACACCCCGGTTTCCAAAGTAGAAGGGTCTGAATTTTCATTATAGACCATGCTACCTGGAACTATGTTTCTCCCACTCAGTACTCCCCTCTTTGCCAGGGCTACGTCCTCAATGTTTATTTCCCCAAACATAATTTTCAAGTCAGAGTCTCAGAGCCCTTTAGTTCAAGATTATATAGCCAGCCAAGCTCTCTGCAGTTTGAACCAACCAATACTCCAACCCCATCTCCAACCCACGGCTTCTCCCAGATCAAAATTTAAACAGGTTGCCAAGATTTATCTCAGTGCTGCTTGTCTTTTTCAGTGCAGAACAATCTTTGCCCCTAGCCTGGCCTTTTAACCAAAAGATGAGCAGAGGAAAGGGGAAGAGACGGGGATGTGCTGAAAAGTCATCTGGAACTAAGCAGGCAGCGTGGCGTCTGAGAGGCCAAGGGGCACGCAGCGTGGTTAGGGACGGTGGCTGGGCTGCCTGCACTCAACAAGGCGTGAGGTTCATCATCAGTGTCTCCCTCTCAGGAAGCTCACAGGACAGTATATCTCACCCTCGTTAACAAGAGTATATGGGAGGTACCTTCCCACCATGAGAGAAGGACATTCCTCTATAGGATGCAGCCACCACAGTGGCCACCACAACTCCCCATCCACTGGGCAGTCAAAGATCCCCAGGTACCTTCTCAGACCTCCCCAAACTGCTCTCGTTTGACTCTGTTCAGGGTAAGACACACAAGGGCTGCTGCTCTTGGCAAGATGCTGAGGAGAAGGCTTGGGAAGGACCCTAGCTGGGATAGCGGGTCCTGCCCTGATTCCTAGAAATGTCACCGTCAAAGAGACAGCGTCCCAATGCCTGGGAATCCCAGAAAGCATTTCAGAAGCAGTCGTTCAGAAGACTCTCAGACTCCCCCAAGAAGGCCCCAGAGCAAAGTTTTCAAACTCTTAAAAGTTAGAGTACCGCCCTTCACTGAAGGAATTATGATACATGTAAAGCACAGTGAAGTAAAATTTATACTACTCAGCCCAAGTTAGGGCAGAGGAAGACACTTAAATAAGGTAACATTAGGATGGAGGCTGTTGGGATTTGATGAAATTTTTCCTTTAAAAAAAAGCCTGGGCCACAAAGAAAAACCAACGTAAAAAAAAAAATTTATCTGAATACAGAATACCTTGGACTGTACCCGAGAACCCTACAGGAATAACACAAGAGTATAATTTAAAGAAAAAAGAAAAGACCAGGCGCGGTGGTTCATGCCTGTACTCCCAGCACTCTGGGAGGCCGAGGTGGGAGAATCACTTGAGGCCAGGAGTTGGAGACCAGCCTGAGCAACAAAGTGAGACCCCGTCTCTACAAAAAATAAAAAACTTAGCTGGGTGTGGTGGCATGCGCCTGTAGTGTCAGCTATTCCAGAGGATGAGGCAGGAGGATCACTTGAGCCCAGGAGTTAGAGGCTGCTGTGAGCTATGATGATACCACTGCACTCTACCCCAGGCAACCGAGTGAGACCTGCTTCATTTAAAAAAAAAAAAAGGAGAAAAAGAAAGAAAAAGGAAGGAATGGGTTCAGAAATAATACCCTTATACAACTTCAAACTTGAATTATGTCAATAATTCCACCAAAAAAAAGTGGGAGGACACCAAAATGGACATGACATCAGCCCCTGCCCCACAGGAGATGGAGGAAGGCAACCAAGAGACCAAGTGAAGACCATGTGAAGAGGAAAACGATGGTAACAGCAGCAATCCTATCTTTCCTCTCAGGAGCAACTTTTCCAGCTCACAAAGCACTTTCACTTTCATTACCTTCCCTCATGCCCTCAAGACAGTCCTGTGGGTGGGGTGGGGACACCTGATTATCTCTAGTTCATGCTCGGAGAGGCTAGCAACCAGCTGAAGGTCCCACACCAGCAAGCGACTAGCCTAGCATGAGAACCTTGGGCCCCGGCAGGGCCCAGCATCCCCCTGAACCAGGACGCACAGAGAACACCTGGAACGTTTCCCCACAGAGGTTCACATGACTCTCCTGTGCGAGATGTGGGAACAGGGAACAGGGTTATGAGCTTCAGTGATTACTACCAGAGTTGTACTTACCCTCCCAGCATGAGGTCAGGGTTAAGAAAGCCACTTCCTCCCCTACCTTCCCCACCACCACCGCTGCCACCACAATAAACAGTCACATGCTTCTCACTGTGAGCCAGGCGTGGCTCTGAGCACTTCACATACGTTAACTCACTTCACGCTTACAACAGCCCTGTGAGGAAGGTACATCTATTAATACCCCCATTGTACAACTCAGTAAATAGCAAGATTAAGTAATTTGCCCAAAGGCAAAGAGGTGGAAAACAGTGGGCCAGGAGCCAGGCAGTCTGAGCCCGGATGCTGGTCTCTGACCACTAAGCCATACTGCCGTGCCTGAGGCCCCAGGGTGAGGGGATTCAACCTGCTTCGGACCCGGGGTGAGCCGTGCGGTGCAGAACCCGAACAGCTCACTGCTAACACCACACAAAGCTTCCTGGACTTTCAGATGCTTCCCAATTTCAGAAATAAGCAGGTCACCACCTTCCCCTCCTCCCACCCTCCCCCTTCCATTATTGGGTTACTGCAGGAGGACCGTGGATTAAGGCAAACGCTGCTTTGACATAACCTAATAACCACCGGTCGCCCAGCATTCGGCAAGAATGAAAGCTACAGGGCACACATGCAAACTTGATTCTCGGACCAGGAGTGATTTCTGTGGAGGTGTAATTCCATTGTCCACCTCACACAGCACATCTTCTATCCATAAAACATGAAGCCTCCATCCGTCACACTAGGGAATGAAAGGCGCTGCCTCCGAACCCGTGTTTCAGGTGCAGCGACACCCCATCGGGGGACAGAAAGTCCAGGCTACTCAATCCTACTCAGAAACCACGCGACACGGAGCACGCACACCGCCGTATATGGAAAGCAGCATTGCAACAGAGGCACACAACTGCCCCACATTCAAATCTGCTGGTTACTTATTAGCCCAAATTACCCTGGATATTAGTCTACGATAGTGATAACCTACATTCATTATGACGCTGAATTTATGGACACACTTGACGGTTAATGGCTCAATCTCCACAGAAGATCTACAAATCCACACAGGAGCCTTTTCTGCACACAGCCACTGTGAGACGTGGGCTTGTACCTGCACTGTGGGCAGCGGAAAGGCCAAACCCACTGCTGCAGATCCCGGCCCGTCAGTCACCTGGTAGCAGCAGAAGCTGTGACCTCGGGACGAGAAGCCATTCAGCCCCTTCAGCCCCACAAGAGCCAGGCTTCTGATCTCTGCTGATGACTTAGCAGAGGGCTGGCAAACCCTGGCTCACAGGCCGAATCTGGTCTGCCATCTGTTTTCGTGTGGCCCACGAATGGAGAATGGTTTTTACATTTTTTAATGGTTGAAAAATAATAAACTACATGGAGTTCATATTTCAGGGTCCATAAATAAAATTCCATTGGAAGACAGCCACCTCCGTCTGCCTGTTATCTACGGCTGCTTCCACACTACAACAGCGGAGTTCAGTGGTCGTGGCCGAGACCAGGTGGCCCGCAAGGTCAAAAATATTTGCTATCTGGCCTGTACCAGAAAAAGTTTGCTGACCCCTGAGTTACAAGCAAGTGGCCAGGGCACTGCTAAAAATAAGACCTCAAAAACCTAGAAGGAGTCCAGGAGGAAAATACAAATGGTTACTTCTTGAGTCCCTCAACAGAGAGGGAAAAGACTTCAGCAGGAAATGACGTAGTCTCCCAGGGCTGTGGGAAAACCCTGTGCATCAAGCCACACTCTCCACTGCACCCCCTTGTAAACACCTGCCTTTTCTAAGAGATAATGAGGCTGGATTGGGACACAGTGATTCTGCTTGTCTCGTGGTTCCAATGCAACAGAAAATGAGGGCAGGGAAGAGAGAATTAGCTGGAGTTTTCCCCAGAGCTCAGACTGCTCCTCCTTCCAATCCTCAGCCGGAAGCTGACAGACAAAGAGCCGGCAAAGGACGGGAAGCCCGCCCTAAGTCACCAGGCTATGACCTCTTTGTGAGTTTTGTTAGTGGAAAGGAGGCCCATGGCAGTCTCAGTTTGCAGGGGAGGGTGGCTGGGGTGAACTAAGAAGTGAGCTAGGAGGTGATTCCTTCACCAAGTTGTTTTTTGTTTTTTTTTAAGATGATTCAGGATTATTCTTGTCTTCCTTTCCCCGTTTTCCTTGCTGCCTCTGTTAATGTGGGAACTCCTAGAGCTGGGATTATCAGATTTACCAAATAAAAATACAGGATACCCAGTTAAATTTGAATGTCAGATAAATGACAATTTTAAAGTTTATCCCAAATATTGCTTCTCTGACATTCAAATCATGGGACATGTACTTAAGAAGTTTATCTAATATTCAAATTTAACTGGGCATCCTGAATTTTACTTAGAATCCAAATCGTTCAGAGATGTTTCCTTGGTTTTAGCCCTTCTGACAAAGCCAGGCAGGTCTCTGTGCCTGTGGTCCTGTCTCCAGCAGCCCGGCCTGCATCACACGAGGCTTCCCAGGGCTCAGTGGTATGAAAGCAGTCTGCTGTGGCTTCCAGAAACCAGCTTCCCCAGGAGCAGAGCACCTGTGCCCAGCACCGAGCTGAAGGGAAGGCAACTAGCCCTTGGCCAAAGAAAATCACCCCTTGTCTCTTCTTGCCCAGCCATCATCACCTGAACTCACAACATATACCCTCTCCCCTCCCCAGTCTCCATCCTATTCTCAGATCCCTCAAGAAGTCCCTGTAGGCCGGGCATGGTGGCTCACACCTGTAATCCTAGCACTCTGGAAGGCTGAGGTGGGAGGATCACTTGAGCTTAGGAGTTCAAGACCAGTCTGAGCAACAGCAAGACTCGTCTCTACTAAAAATAGAAAAATTAGCCAGGCGTCGTGGCTCATGCCTGTAGTCCCAGCTACTCAGGAGGCTGAGGCAGGAGGATCACTTGAGCCCAGGAGTTGGAGGTTACAGTGAGCTATGATGATACCACTGCACTCTAAGGAAGCCCCCCTAACTGGAAAGGATCTCCTCCCCCTGATACCTGTTCTGCTGATTACAAGGTGTTTCCATCCTGGGTTTTGTCTCCGATGGAAGAATGACCTCAGGGCATGGAATTTAAAGGCATGAAGAATTTGGAGGAGATGGAGAGAGGTTGGTGCTGAAATAGTACCAAGTTAGATGGTCCTAAACACAAGCCGGAAGCAATGACTAAGGACTACTACACCCCCCCAATCCACAGAAAGCTCCATAAGGGCAAGGACTTTTGTCTGTTTTATTCACAATTATATCCCACAGTGCCTGGCACATACTGACACTCAACGGGTAACTATGGGATTGTTATGGGGTGAACTGTGTCCACCCAAAATTCGTATGTCAAAGTCCCAACCCTCAGTAACTCAGGATGTGACAGCATTTGGAGACAAAGCCTTTAAAGAGGAAATTCAGTTAAAATGAGGCCATAAGGTGGGCCTAATCCACTCTGACTGGTGTCCTCTTAAGAGGAGATTAGCACACACAGAGACACCGGGGCGCACATACATAGAGGAGAGGCCATGGGGGTGGGGCACAGCAAGAAGGCCACCACTGCAGGCCAAAGAGAGAGGCCACAGGAGAAACCAAACCTGCCGACACCTTGATCTTGGACTTCCAGCCTCCAGACCGTGAGAAAATAAATTTCTGTTGTTTAAGGCCTCCCCCCAATCTACGATGCTTTGTTATGGCAGCCGTGGGAAACCACTACTGGGATAAGTGACTGAACAAATGAAAGAGGATGTGTGCACACCTGTGTTCTTCACCGTGTCTTCAGTGCCTATGCCAGTATATAGTGGGCTCTCATGTAAAAAGACCAAGAGAAGCATTTACAGTCTCTCCCCAGGGCACCACCTGGAGGGTGAATGGGCCCCCAGTCGGGCGAGGACAGGGACAAGCTGAAGCTATCATCCCACTCTCTAGAGCTTCCCACTTCTCCTTGCTCCTGGCACCTCTCTGGAGCCGGCTGCTTGGGAGGCTTCTGTCTGAAGAGAGAAGCTGTAGAACAGCCCCCAGACGTGACAGCACGGGACTGCCTGGCAGCTTCCCAGGTTCCTGCCTGCTGCAGGCATTCCTGCCTAGCCAAATCCTCCACCCCACCTTTCTTGAAGGCAGAGTCCTAGTCCAGTCTGTGAGTCCCCCCTTCCACTGGGATCCCTGACCCTCACTAGGTGTGGTAATTCCATCCCCTGGACCCTGTTTCATCTAAGAATGTGCATGTTAGGCCACTCAGCCCAGTGAGGCATGAGAGGAAGTCTGAGGGCTGGCCAGCAACTGGAAAGGAGTCCTTCAGAAAAGAGAGGCTGAGAACAAATATGTCTGGGCATCACTGTGGGGATGTGATGCCTGGAGCTGCTGCAGCCATTTGCTGACCACGAGAGAAGGGAGCTAGCACGCGAAGGATGGCAGAGTGAAAAATGGGAAGGACCAGGTCCTTATGAGGTCACCGAGCTGCAGATCTAACCAACCCTAGGACTGCCATACCTCTGGACTTTGTGTACTATGAGACATAAGACCACTCTAGGTCGGGCACGGTGGCTCACACCTGTAATCCTAGCACTCTGGGAGGCCGAGGAGGGAAGATGGCTCAAGGTCAGAAGTCTGAGACCAGCCTGAGCAAGAGCGAGACCCCGTCTCTACTAAAAATAGAAAGAAATTACCTGGACAACTAAAAATATATATAGAAACAATTAGCCGGGCATGGTGGTGCATGCCCGTAATCCCAGCTACTCGGGAGGCTAAGGCAGGAAGATCGCTTGAGCCCGGAGTTTGAGGTTGCTGTGAGCTAGGCTAACGCCATGGCACTCAAGCCAGGGCAACAGAGTAGGACTCTGTCTCAAACAAACAAAAAAAAAAAAACAGACTGCTCTATTGTAAAGACATTTTATTTGAGTTGTACCTTCCAGGTACACTTACACGGCCTGCAATGCTGCTGGGATCAGTTTCCTGATTTTATTAGGCAGATTCTGTGGTTCCTGACTTTTTCGAGTTTGGGAACCTCTTTTAACACCAAAAGCTTTTACAGGCCACCCATGTAATAGTGGTCCTGCTTCTAGTATCCAATGACTAAGAGCCAATAAACTAATAAGACTTTCAGTAATGTTTTTACATGAATCTGCATTTTTAGGCGCATTCAGGCATAACTGTAGACAATCCCTGGTAGGCAAATGGGTTTAGGGAGCCTCACACTAAATGCACAGCCCTTTCCCCACCCACCCCTGAGAAACACCCGGCTCCCAGGTCAAGGAGAAACTTCCAACTTGACAAAAGGCTAAAGGCCTTTCTAACTCAGCTTGGGTGCGAGCTTGATGCCTTTGCTTTATCAATTCAGCCCCAAGTACTATTAAAGGCTCACTTACCCCCATGAAGTCTTCCCAGATGGTGTCCCTAAATTGTCAATTCAAAATTACCCTATATTGCTTGCGTATCAACCCCAAGCATGCTGGATTCGATTTATTCTCACCCAGATAAAAATCTGGACTCATTTTACTTTTTCCCTAGTACGCCATGCGATTATTTCCCAAGGGCAGAGAGAAAGGTAGTGATAGCAGCGATACCAGCAGCAGTGATGGTGGTGGTGCTGGTAGTAACATTTGAGCACGTAATCTGTTCCAGCCAATGCACCAAGCACTTTATGAGCGTTATTTAACTTCATCTTCAAAGCAACTGTTGAGATAAGTACAATATTATTCCCACTTTACTAACTGAGGACTGGCAACAGAGTGTAGGTGACTTGCCCAAGGCCACACCGCAGATAAGTAGCTGAGCAGGGATGGCAATCATCGCATACGGGTATCAACAAAGCTGTGTGGGTGCAGGTAGGTGAGAGGCCTCATAGGAAGAGGCAGTGCCAGCAGTTTCCAGAGGCAAAACAGGCAGAGTGGGAGGAGGAAAAGGAAGAGACTCCCTTGACACTTTATTTTTATATCCTGAGGACTAAGAATAACCTGAGTGATGTGCACCAATAAGGAGCTCGGATTATCAGAGGGATGGATGGGAGATGTTTAAGGAGGACAAGGGTGATTCTACAAAGAAATACTTTAAGATGGCCCCTATGTGAAGCTGGGGACTATTACAGAGAGTGTTGCTCAAAAGATGCAAATTACTCAAGTGGGCCCAGAAATGGACACTCCAGTTTGGTCCTGAGTGCCTTCATTACACCTTTATGCCTAGCCCTGGACTAAGGGGCTTTCATGGAGAAAAGGTGCAGAGGACGTGGAGAAGGGGAGAGAAGAGAGGCGGGTCTGGCACATTGGACCCTGGGGAGTAACAGATGAGACTGGCCACCCTGATACACCCTGGCCAGGGGTCAGGGACCAGGGACCAAGTGATGACTTTGTAAGAGCAGCAGAACCTTGTGGAGGACCCCACACTTGCTTCGTTGTTTCTGTTGCTAACATGGTAGCTTGCTGGTTTCGCTACTTTACCTTTGTTACTTTGTTACCTTTGCTTCTTTATTGGTTTCCTTGAATTGATTCTCAGTTGACTAGTCTTAGGGGACGGACAAGAATGGAGATGAGAATTTCCACCTCACTGCACCTCCCAGGTGTGGCAGAGGAGTCATGAAAGAACTAACAGGGATGTTGACAGAAATAAAGAAAGGACTTGGTCCAGCTCTCAGCAGTGCCAGCCAGGGACCCCTAGGAAAAGCGTCTCTGCAGTTCCTGGGGAGGTTCATGGCATGAAATATCCCAGACAACAGAGAGAAGTCGAGCTGAGAAAAGCCCAGGGTTTAGCCTTAGGAGGTCACTGGTGACTTGTGAGAGGACATCTTCAAGTGGTGTCAGATAAACCTGGATTCAAATGAACAGAAATGAATTGTTTCATTACTACCTCAATCTCTTCCAACTCCTGTTTTAGTCATGATTTCTGTTGCTCATAATCACCTGGTCCTGCACGTTCTACTTATTTCTTCGTTCCACCCTCTCTGCCAAGGCCTGACCGCCTCTCCTCTCCCATGCCTTTGCACTGGCCCCTTTCTTTTTCAACCCAGCCTCAAAGTCAGAGGAAACTTTCTAAACCACTGATCCAATCAAGCCTCTTCCCAGTTTCCAGTCCAGCAGGCCAGCCAGTTACCAACAAAGCCAACCCAGACCCCTAAACATGGCATTCACAGTGAGCCCTCGAAACACCACTCCAGACTCGCTTTCCATCTACAGAAAGGCTGGGGATTCCCAGATACCCTACATCCGTGTGCCTTTGTACCAGGTGGACCCTGCCTGGAATGTGGTGTCCATCTCTCCTACGCCTTCCTTGACGACAGCATCTGCCCTCTCCTCTGCACACCATTACTCCCCCTCCCTGAGGCTACTGCTCCCTAACTCAGGTCACAAGAACCCCCCTCGCCTGCCGTTATCTTTACTCTTTGTCATCACACTGACCATGCTCTTCATGACATGTCTATTTCTCTCTCTTGCTGTATGGAAGGAAGCTCCTTAAAAATAGGACCTTCCCTGCCTTGTTCACTGCTGTCCCAGTGCCTAGAAGAGTATCTCCGGCCAGATAAGGTGCACACTCTTAACTGAATAACTGAACTACTAGCATGGCTCCACTCTCATGGTATGCACGATGCTGCCCTCTATTAGCACCTGTCACCCAGTCTGACCATCACTTACCACGATAACTGCCCTCTTTGACTTCACTGGGAACTCTGAATAACGGGAGTGGTGTCTGATTCGCCCTTGTATCCCAAACCCTGACACACAGTAGATGCCCAGTGATGTTTGCCACGTTATTTTCATAATGAACAGATACAATTCCATTTTTTAAAACAAATTGTTAATACTTTATTCCTTTGCTCATTATTTTTTAGGAAGAGAAAAAGATGTTACAGTATTCAACTTTTAAAAGGCAGAAGAGCCCCTTATAAAAAAGGAAACCACAAAAGTTCTAGGAAATCAAAGAACTAGAAGACCTTAAAAAGAAGCCCAGGCTGATTGGCCCAGCTACCTGGGAGGCTGAGGCAGGAGGATCGCTTGAGCCCAGGAGTTCGAGTCCAGCCTGGGCAAGATAGCAAGACCATGTGCTAATTTAAAAAAAAATGTTTTTAAAGTTAGTATCAAATGATTCTGGTTTTATATTTATAAACAGTTCAAACAATACAGAGATACAGGAAGTAGAAAATGAGTGTCTTCACATAATCCTAAATAGATCACTATTTGCATTTGATATATATTCCTCCTCCCAAAATCAACCTATATAAAACATTCTATAACATGTATTCATTTTATATACACATATTAAAAATAGGATTACACTATAAAACTGATCTATAACTTTTACACATAATTTCTTTGCCATCATTCCATAACAATACATAAGTTGGCCTCACCTTTTCAACAGTTTTATAATATTCCACTCTATGGTTTTACTGGAATTTATTTAACTATTCCTTCCTTTTTTTTTTTTTTTTTTTTCAGATACAGGGTCTCACTCCATTGCCCACCTTAAGAGTGCAGTGGCAGGTCACAGCTCACTGCAACCTCGAAATTCTGGGCTCAAGAGATCCTCCTGCCTCAGCCTCCCAAGTAGCTGGGACTACAGGTGCATACCACTACGCCCAGCTGATTTTTTTTTTTTTTTTTAATTATTTTAGAGACAGAGTCCTGCAATTTTTCCCAAGCTGGTCTCCAACTCTTGGCCTCAATCAATCCTCCCACCTTGGCCTAGAGCAGAGCTACGGTCAAGAGCAGAGATTTCAACAACAGAGAAGAAAGTTCTTTAAAATAAAAACCACCACTGCCAATCAGCGTGGCATGAGATTTCATGTTGCCAGTATCTGTAGGGAAAAACTGCTCTTCATTAACACACTTTCAGCACAAATACTAATCAACACTTTGAGCATCAGAACTTTTGGTTTAATTTTCTGAATATTCCTGAAATTCTCCCCGTCGTCCTAAACAGAGCTCACCAGACACAAGAATGACACTTCTTAAAGATCACATTCGTATTATAATATGCTCAGCGTCCTACTGTGCTAAATGATACTACTGACCTTCCCAAGCAAGGAGGGCAATTAGGGCTAAAGAACCAGTTTAATAAGCTTTTTAAATGTGCCAACTGCAGCGTTTATTTTTTTCTGCCTTAGCCATCACCCTCTCTCTCTAGCAGATGTCCCCTTCACTACTTTCCTGCAGTTTGTGTTGCAAGAGGCAAAAATTAAGCAGATTGGAATTGCAAAATCATTAAGAATAAATAGGTAGAGCCTTGAGAGAATCACCCATGAGTGATGTAGCTAAGTTTCAGAAGGTGTTCTGTGAATGAAGTAGTTAAGTTCTGGTGCACAGACTTTGTGAAAACTAATTCAAGTGCCATCACTAAATCTGAATGTGTGCCTTAAAATGGCTTGCAGATAGCTCTATCAAGTCCTTGGGTGGAGAGATCTTGTTTTTGACACATAGAGGCAGGCAGCTGGCCGGCCGCCAAAGCAAACATGAGAAGGAGTGGAAGGGTGATCCCAGGTCTTGGGTCCAGTGTTTTTAAAAGAACACATCGACGCGTTCCTCCATAGAAAGTGAGATAAACACCCAGCCACACAAGTATAGCACCACAAGTAAACAAGTCTTCTCCTGGCATTAAGCTTCTCCTAAAAAAAAGTGCCGCAAGTGTTATTTCTTTCCTTAAGCTTTCTGGAAAATCTCCAACTGGCCATCCATTTGCAGAGAGTTCTACAAATCAGAACTCTCCTAGGCACAGCAACTGAGATATACAAGTGTAACATGGCGTGATGAAAAGGCTGCTAGTCAAGGTCAACAGATGACCTTGGGCCAGTCATGTGCCCTTTCTCGGCTTGGTGTAAAATGGGAATAACACCTGCTCTTCTCTGCGAGAAGAGGACCATTATGGAGAGCCTGAGGGGATACTATGCCACCACCAGGCTGACCCTCCCACTCGGGCTTGGAATGCTTATGAACTGTGGCAGGACCCGAGCACCAGGGCTGTCACATCTACCCAGACACAGCAGAGGATCCTAGAAGGAGTCAAGTAAGAAAAGGGCTCAATGACAACTTTCCAACTCAACTGCAGCAGGCTCTACACGGGAGCCCCACTGTCAGCTAGAAATACCGAGGACAATGGCTTTTATAATTTCAGCAGCAGAATCGCCCTCTGTGGCAGGACACTTTATATACAACCCCAATATTCAAAATAGTTTATTTGAATTATGTGAGTTATAATATTTACTTATTATAAATGTAAGACTGTTCCTACTAACATAGCTTAAATCACAAATAAGGCTTCTAATACATTTCTCTTTTATTTTGCCTACACAATACAGAAAATGCTGACTCACAGATAAATAGTTGTGAATGGTATCTATTCAACCTTTCACTTGCAGCCCCTGGAATCCATCCAATTAAACTAACCCAGAAACCTAAAGGTAGAGCAATAGGAAACTTTTAAAGTAGTATAATATTTCTTATTAGGAAACATGCAATTCAGAGGGTGTAGAAGAGTGGTTTCCTTGACCAGTTTGCGCTTTTACTTCAGTAAGAAAACAATGTTAAAACCTATGTTACAACATAACTCAACGTTCAATGAGGTCAGCTCTAAAAATCCCCAGGTACTTGGTGCCAGGCTCCATAAGACATTTATGCAAAATTTCAGGAGTCAAACTTATTTTGTTTTGCGTATTAAGTTCAAACTAAGTTTCAATGTCATCACCAATACTCTAACAGCTTTTGTAAGCACGGCATAATGAGAAAACAGCCTGTATTGCTTAATGGAACTCCTTCAATTTATTTTAAAAAATTCAGCAAGACACACAAAGATGGGACCACATCGTCTTTAAAAGATTTCAAACAATGAAGTTCCTTTGACAGTCAATAAAAAAAAAAATCCAGTGATTTATCACCTCATTTGAAATATTTGTAGTTTAACTTTTCCTTGAGAGGTTAACAAACTGTGGTGTGAAAAAGTAAACTCTTAAGAATTATTATCCACCTCATTACAAATAACTCATAAACGTAAAAAGATACCATCTTAATATAACGTACACTTTGTATATTCTGTGTACAACCATTCCAGAAGGCCATCTTCTAAAAAGCAGGATTTGTACACACAACACACAACTGCTGTCAATAGCTGGTATACAAACCATCACTCCTGCAATCCTTCCTGCCATTGTTTCACAATACAAGATAAATTTTTCTTCATTTCTGTAGGTGTCAAGTGTTTGAAGGCACTGGTCTTACTCACATTTGCCTGGGTAAACACATACAAATGCAGGTGAAATGCTGACAACCACACCATCCGCCACGGTGGAGGTGGGTGGTAGCAACGCACGTGATCCAGCTGTAAGACTGTCCCTCACAGGGGGAGCACCTCAGTGTCTTTTCCACACTGTACAACTCTACAATGACACCAACTATTTTCACAGCAGGTTTTTAGGTGAGAAGTTTGAAGCTATAACTGCATTTTCTGTGTTAGACTGAAACTTGGTGGCAGAATTCTACGATGCTAAAGAAAGCGTAAAAACTCATGGTCCAAGAAAATGGGAGGAGGTACAGAAGACCTGTTGATTCCCCCAAACATAAATGACTAGAAAATGTGGATTCCCAGAGAGCTTCTGTCAGCTTAGCTCCTGCCTCACCCATCCTTTAAGCCAAGCAACAAGTGCTGCTTCAAGGGCTGTGTGGTCAAGTCCATTCCCTCCTTCCTTCCTTCCTTCCTGGAAGATGGAGACTCTTTCAATTCACTTACTCACCCATTCATTCATCAATCCAGTCATTCCACAGATACACGTTGGATATCTACTTTGCAAGGCACAGGGCTGGGTCACAGGCAGGGTGTATGTTTACATTAGCATAAATTTAATTGCATTTTTGAGAGTTTGGCAATATCTTTAAAGGTAATCTGAAGGTACCAAAAATGAGTGAGCAATACCAGAACCTTTATTAACCATTTCTGTTAATAAAACAGCACAGAGGCCGAGGTGGGAGGATTGCTTGAGTCCGGGAGTTCGAGACCAGCCTGAGCAAGAGGAAGATCTCATCTCTACTAAAAATAGAAAAATTAGCCGGGCACGGTGGTGCGTGCCTGTACTCCCAGCTACTCGGGAGGCTGAGACAGGAGGATCGCTTGGGCCCAGGAGTTTGAGGTTGCTGTGAGCTCGGCTGACGCCACGGCACTCTACTCAGGACAATGGAGTGAGACTCTGTCTCAAAAAATAAATAACTAAAACAGCACAGCACTTGACAAATGTTAGCTATTATCATCACATCCAAATTCTCTGACTTATGCAAGCATACTTTGAGCTCCTGTATGCCAGGCAGGACACAAAGGTAAGATCCAGTTCCTGCCCTTGACAGGTTCAGAGGGAGAGAACGGAGTAAATCCAACACACAGAAAACGATGTGATTCATGCTAATGCAGAGTAGCAGTAAGGAGGACTAAAGGAACAGAAGGCAGGCTTAGTTTCACTATGCTGTTGGTGTTGGGAAGACTTCTGTGAAATGGCATACATTCATTCCTCTCTTTAGAGGAAGCAAGAGCTGGACAACAGTGGTGGAATGTCAGGAGTGAGATGCCAGGCGGCCAGGTGGAAGCAAGGGCCTAAAGGCAGAGGAGATGCTAAGCGTGGCTGAGACAGAGGAGCACTGGTTGGGAGTGGCTGGCCAGGAGGCTGGACGACAGTACCAAGTCTTTCTCTGCATAGTTAATATGACTGGGGTCAGCTGGCCTCAGAGAACACTTCAACTGTCTCTGGCTTCTCAGAAAGGAAAGAGTGGCTCCTCCAGCAAATCCCACATACCAAACTGAGTGATCACAAGGCATTCTCCCTGTGCTTGGCAGAAGGCTTGTCCAATATACATGTCATATTCCTCCAGTCAAGGCATATGGAGGGAAGCTCCCAAAACAAACCAACCACAATGCCGACTCAGCCATACAAAGAAGATAAATATAATACATGTCTCTGACTTGGCAGGAGTGCCTCTAACATAACTTTTTCCATGTTTTTTTAAAAGCACATCCAGGGCCACTCTGCTTCCAGAGAACTTAGGGTTTTAGCCAATTTGCTCAGAAGATGGTTGTGCAAATTTGCACTACCCCATGAGCCTGGGTTTTATAAGAGGCTGCAGGGGCGGGGGAATCTCCAGCTATAGCAAGGAAGAATTTTAATAAAAAGCAGAACCCAGAGCCCATGCAATAGATGGCTGCTCCTGCAGGTCAACTCCTGCTGGGCTCCCTTCAACCAAGCTCTTTAAGGGATGCAGTAACTGAATTCCAGGGCCCCAAATTTACTCACTGTACTGATATATTCTGAAGGTCTATTATATACAAAGTACCGTGGAGAACACAAAGATCTACAAGCTACAGCCTGGTTTAGGAGGAAGAAGGACAACACCAAAGGATAGCAAAATATGCTGGATGGTGACAGTGGCATTAAGACACTTCTAGACCAAAGAAAGTGAAGATCCCCTCCTGATAAGGGAGGGAGGGACTCTGAGACGACTTCCTGAAAGAAGCAGCTTTAGAAAAAACAAGGAGGTTTTGGCAGACAAAACAAATGGCAAAGGTAGTCCCCTTTTCTGAGCACTTGCTATGTATCACTCAAATCTCACAAAAAACCAGCATGCCAGGTGCCATAATGCCATGTAATGGGCAGGGGCCCCCAGCTCAACAAGGTGAGCTACTATGCCCAATGTCACACATACCATCTTGGTGGCAGAGCCAAAACCCAAAGCCCTTGTTCTCTGCTAAGGAAAGTTTTCCTGGTACAGGGAATGGCATGAGAAGGGCAGCACATCTGGCAAGTGACAAGAATCCAACTTGTGGGATGGTTACCTTGTAGAGTACTAGGCTAGAAAGATACACTGAGACCACACAGTGGGGACCTCATGCACCGAGCTGAGGAGAATGCACTCACCAGCTGGGTGGTGAAGCAGGTAGGGAGAAGGCTTTTGGGTATGGCAGTCCCAGGATAAAGTATAGCAGCTAAGAATGACTCTGGAGCCAGCCAGTCTGGATTTGAATCCCAGCTCCAACCACTAACAGCTGTGTAATCTTAGACAAGGTGCTTAACTTCTCTGTGCCTTCACTTCCTCATCTATTAAAGAGGATGAGAGGACTACCTACCTTCACAGAATTATTGTGAAAATTAAATGAATTGTAAAGCAAGAAGAACAGAGCCAGTCCACAAGAACAGCTACATAAGCACAGCATTATCAGATAATGACAGCGATGATGATGCAGCAACTTAATTAATTAGATGGGACACAGTGGAGTTGGGAGATCATCTGAGAGGCTACTAGAGTAACCCAGACAAGAGAAGGATGGTAGTAGCTTCAGAGGGAACGGGAAGGAAGTAACTGCTTTGAGATGGGAGAACGTGGAAGGGGAAAGGAGATGGTTCACGGAGGCCTACAGCCAGGGAGAAAGGCGATGCTGCTGGAGGGGATGCTCAGCCACAAAAGCACTTGACAAAGACTCAGGAGGATTCCCTGCTGGACGCTGCTCACACATCCAGGTCCCTTTCTCTGAGCCTCCATCTTCCATCTCTAAAATGGGGCTAACAATCTTCACCCTTCTACTCTGGGCACTGTCATGACGCTCAGATAGGACTGTGAACTTGGCCAGAGTCTACTTCAGGCATAAAGCACTCTACATATGGACACCATGAGGCAAAAGAGGGAGCTGTGACAAGGGACTAGCCTGGAGAAATGAGCCAGAAAGAAATGTGTCCATGATGTTCCCCGACAATGACACTCAGGGTCAATCTCCAGCATCCTCACCCTGCACAGCTGCAGGGTGGTACCAGCCCAGAACCAGCGACACCCGAGGTTGCCACAGCACCAAGGGCAGAACACACAAAGGGTCTGGTTCAAGGGGTAAGTCCCTGAGCACGGAAAGCAGAATTCACTGTTCCAGGACACACCACGGATAAAGGAAGTACACAGAAGAGTAACACCAGCTGGCTCTATCTCCCCCCAGCTCTCCACTTACAACGTCATAAAGTCTATGAACAATCAAAAAAAAGGTTTTGGGGGGGGGTGAGATAACTAGCGCTGCAGGAGGAAGCTCCGCAGCAGTTTGCCTTTGGCTGTAACCAAATGTCTGTTTACATTTCCTGCATAATCTTGTCACTCAAAACTTCACTTCCTATAGAAACTCATCTTTTTATGTGCAGTGTAGTCTCTGTAGTTTAGGAGACCCTAAGACCAGTAGTTTGCATTCCCTATGTACTTTTTCTTTATTTGGGCTTCAGTAGGAACTCAGGACCCCCAGCCCCAAGTCTCTTCTCGGGCAGACCCCACATCTCCCCCATCACATCACTCACCACCGTGGAATGGACTTTAACACAACCCCCTTTCCCACCAGCCTGGAGCTCTCCTCCTCCTCTGAATCCCCACCACCCAACACAGACCCTGGCACGGCAGGACTTGAAATTGCACAGGCTCTTTTGGAATCCAAAGATGGTGAAAACCCACAGGCATAACCCTCCCCAATTACTCACCTTTCCCCTCACTCAGAAAAGACTTTCAACATAGCAGCACCTCATTTACTCAAGACTACCTTGTTTGGTTTTCTAAGATCAAAAGAAAGGGCTGATTTAGGTTTGACATCTTAGTTTTTTGTCTTGCTTGCTACAGAGTCTGGGAAAGTAAAAGCCCTTAATCACCCCCGAAAATACAGTTACTACAACTTAAAACACTCCAGAAAAGTGCTTTCTCCCTTCAACCAACTTTTCTGGCTGACTTTCAATAGTTTTAAAGCTGATAAACTGGAGGAAGCCTTTATTTAAAGAAAGCGGGGAAAAAAAATCTAAGTAAACAGTTCCCAGTGTTCTCTAAGAAATTAGACTCTAAGAACACAATCTGTCCACACAAGGATAAATGCAGTTTTATTAAAGAAAACACAACGTCCTTACAAACACTATACACTGTACACACGAAGACTCAAACACAAAATTCAAAGGGGTCCCCAGAGGGGGACTGCCATGGCTTTGCTCAAAAACTTAACTATAAGGCAGGCTGGTGCTATGACTAGGAGACATGCTGCTTTGTCCTTGCCAAGGTAATCCCTCTCACTGACCATCAAATGGAGCTCAAGGAGCAGACCACAAAATCCTGCCGGGCAGTTAACTGTGATTATTCTCAAAATAATTTTTATTGAAGAAACAATCAACTGAACTACTTATAATCTACAAAACCAAGCCCCTGGCACCAAATGCATTAAAGGCCTCACATACTCCTGGAGTTTCGTACTACTCCAAATATAGACCTGAAATCATAAATTAAGAAGCAAAAGCAACAAAGTTTTAAATGACTGAACAACTCCATCCAAATATCCCACACTTTTCATCCCGTGGTGAGGGAAATCAAATGAGACTCAAAAAGTACAATTTCTAGAAATCCTCCATCACAAGAGGAAAACCTTATAACATCAACGTGGCTTTCAAGAACGCTAGCAGAAACTAAAAAATATGCAAAACTTACTTCTACTACGCCCCACAGACATAACATCACCTTTTTGTTTATAATGCACTGTATGTTTATAACGTGGTTTCTCCCACTACTTGAGCCTGTTTTTAGTACCTGGATGTTGAGAGTTATAAAAATGAGTGAAGATTCCATTCCTGTCCATAAGGAGCTCAGAAACTGGGTATCTGTACCTAAAATGAAAGAGTTTAAAGGGGTGGTGCTAATTTCTCTAAAAGATCTCTAGGTATAGGAAAAAAATCCAACGTTCTTTGCAGAAATATTTTACTTTCCCTAATTAAAAGAACAATTAATACCAGAATGATCTAAAAGGGAGATGCTGCTAAACCCAAAGCAGTGGATTCGATACAGAGCATTATTTGCCAAAGGACCTGTGGGGGGCAAGGCCATGCTGGGTCATCAGTCCCCACTCTTCCTAATGAATTCACACATAATGAACTTACGTCTCACAGATCAAAACATTCCCAGGCCCATCCTCAATTCAGTGGCAGAGAACGAACGCTTCCGCAAAAAGACCACACGGTAATCTCCAATGGTGGGTGGAAACAAACTGGGATCCAAGTTCAGACAATTCTACATGTTGCTGACATCCAACCAGAAGGCCTCTGGTTACTGAGATTTCATTCATTCCAACTCATTCAACAAATATTGATTGAGCATCTCCATACCAGGGATTTTCTAGACACTGAGCAATTACACCGGCAAGTAAAACAGAAATGGACTCTTCCCTGGTGAGGCTTGTAACGCAGTGAGTAAATCAGATAATACACTAGTTTTATTTAGAGAAATAAGTGGGATGCGGTGATACGGAGTGACAAGTAGAACGTCTCTCTGAATATAAAACCCTACAAAAGATACAACGTTCAAAATATCCATTACAAATACTGGGGTGACTATTCCTGAAAAGTGTTCTAACATACTAGCGTATATAATTTAGAAAAGTTAAACACATTTTTTAAAAAAAATGAGGCTAAGCTAATCGATAAACTTAATGCAACCCCAACAAAAATAGCTTCTGGAATTTCTTTTAACTAGACAAGCTGTTTCTAAAATTCACTAAATAAACTGCAAGAAAAGCCAGCGAAAAAAATCTTTAAAAGAAGAGTGATGAGAAATAGGTAGCTGTATTAGATATTAGAACACATTACAGAGCTGTGGTAATTAACGCAACAGGTAGATAACGGAACATACATGAATTTAGTATATGGATCTACAGAGAAATCAGTGAGAAAAGATAGTGTTGAGACAAGTGACCAGTCCTTTGGTCTAGATCCCTACCTCACTCCTTATACCATTCCAAACAAGTTCCAGACATATCCAACTATGTAAAATATACTACAATTTCATTTTTTTAAAGTGTCTTTTTTCCCAATAATTTCAGAGGAAGGAAGTCCTTCAGTATGCAAAAGATAAGCCTAGGAACCATAAAGGTTAATAAATCTGACAATTAACTTCTACATTCAAAAGTTATATAATTAGGAAGGTCAAAAGGCAAATAACAAACCTGGAAAGAATATGTGTAATTACCCCACCCACATCCCCAGAAGTTTCCCTGATATATCTTTACAGCAATGCTTCTCAAAATGTAATGTGCATACTAATCACCTGGAATCTTACTAAAATGCAGATTCTAATTCAACAGGCCTGGGATGGGGGGGTCTCAGATTCTGCATTTCTAACAAGCTCCCAGGACATGGCAAGCAGCTAAATTCTACAGAACTTTTCTAGTTAAAGAGACACAGGGACAGATATGAGACTCAGATACCTGCTAAGAATCATCTGGTAAGGTTTCAGAACACTAATTGGGCAATTCTGATTTAGAAGATCCAGGGTGAACAGCACAAATTGTTTATTTTTTTAATTCGCTGAATGACAAAGATATTCAGCCTGGTTTGAAAACCAGTGCATGAGATCATCTGATCCCCTCTTGCTCTGTCAGTGCTCCAAATACTGCAGAGAGACCTCTCTGATCTGGTAGTTTAAAACCATTCCTTTCCCATCTCCAGACCCCACCTGCCCCACACCTCCACCCCATCACCTTTCCCCAGCCTTGTCCTAACACGTTCTTGTCCCACACAGAAGGCTGACTGAAGAGGAGAGACCACAACAGGGAGCCTGGCAGGGAGCATTCTGGTCATGGCTTCATTCATGGACTCTGTGATCCTGGGCAAGCCACATCTTAATCTCTCAGTCCCCACTTCCTCATTTGCAAAAACCAGGTTATTAAGGACAAAAGAGTTAACCTACTGAAAAAGCTCTGTAAATTGTAAAGCATCACATGAACTTTCATTATTTTTTATTAGAGATACATGGTGACTGGAAACACACTTATAAAAGTCTGAACCTCTCACATTCATGTCCCAAGAACTTTGTGCCTCTACCCCCTTTCACCGGCCCCTCTCAATTTAAAGGAAAAAAAAAATCTCCATATTTCCACTTTCTAAATATGCAAACTAAACTTTATAAACAAAACAGGTAAAATATGTCATGTCAAGCCTAACCTTTTATACATTTTCAAATGTATAAAAGATGCCAACAAACTAATACTGCACATATATGTCTGCTAATGTACATGTAAGAGTTCCCCCCCAAAAAAAAATTCTACCCTGTGAAATAATTTTTACTCTGTTATTTCAAATGTTTAAGCCTCATCTAAATCTTCTTCCCTACTTATTAACACTGCCATCCCACTCCCATCTAGGGAACAGTGGAGGAAGCAGACTTTTGTTTCTGACACTATCCGCTTGGGCACACATTGTACTGGTCTCTTCGAGAAAGGCATTTGTTATTTAATCCATTTACTAATAAAATCCTCTGAATTTCGAAGGTTCCCTAGCAGAGGAAGCATTAGCATGTGCACTTTACATTTATCAGATTTATCATGGGGAAGCACTTGCCAAAGTCCACTGAGAACGTGCCTTCCGCATTGCTCAGAGATGGGCGGGGAGGAAATAAGGGGTGGTGCTACCAGGCAGGACACCCAGGTCTAAAGACACACCTGGCTTGCCTCTTTCCAGGTGCTCAGCCAACCAGAACTCTTCAGTGCCCCCAGGCACAACAGGGAAAATTCCTCACCTGCCAGGCTTGAACCTAGCACCACACAACCTAAATCCACCAGAACACCAGGCAGCAGAAAGGCCTAAGGCCTTGAAATGTTCCAGTCTAAGATAAAGCAGGGAGGTAAACCCTCTTATTGCTCCCCAGTCAGCCTGATAGTCCAGGAACCGAAACAGTGCTCCCCTGGACCCAAAACATACTGGAGAACAGGGTCCACAAGGCTCTATCTGCTTCAGGGAGCAGCCCTGCATGATAGGCCAAGCATGAGCTGCCTTTGCTGAATGGGGCCCTCTCCAGGACACCATACAGGGCTTATTTCCCAACAAACTAGTTGGCCAGAGACCATTTGGTTTCAATTAACAGAAACCTATTCCCACTAACCTACAGGGAGAAAAAAGCTAAGGGAATATGAGTTCACTATAAGGCCAAGGGGTCCATCAGAAGACCCCAGAATCAGGAACTGCAGCCAGCTCTCATGAGAGATGGAAACCAGGAAATGGAAAACCATCAGGAAATGAGACTATTCCCAAGCTCTCTTATCTCGTCCTCTGCACAGTTATGTCATGCTTGCCTCTCTGCAAAGCAGTTTTATTCATGCCCAGTTAGAGGCTCCCTGAACTACAGTGTACGCATCAAAGACAAACTAGGATTGCTATCTCGATCCCAAAATATTGTGGAGACAGAATTTAACTCAGCCTGGGTCAAATGCCTCCCCTTTGATCCAAACATCAGAGAAAAGGTGGGTGAGCTGGTCTTACCATAGAAAGTATCTACCTGTCTGGCACAATTACAAAAAATAACCAGTATGAATGACAGCAGCTGAATGAACTGTGACCTTTGTCAAAGCCACAAGGTTTTCCAAAGGTATCATCTTGTCTTCTTATCATCACTCCAAGGAAGCACAGCTGTACAGCCAGATCTTCAAATAAAAAATAAACGTCTTCTTTGTGGCTTGCCTGTTGGTTGCTTGGGTTGGAGAAAAAAAGCATTTTGTTGTTATAAAATAGGAATTTATTTCTGGTTCCTCCTTTTTTCTTTAGAAGAGGGTTCTCAGCAGGAATCTTGCTTGGGAAGGGGCAGAACCTGGCTAATACATGGAGAGGTCCCGGGGAGCATGAATGCAAGGGTAAGGAGACACAGGCACAGTGCAGACACACACGACTCAGCACATAAATGGAACTCAGGCCTTCTGGGGCAGACTCAGAAAATAAAGTACTTTGCCATCCATAGGAAGAATCTGTTCAGTATAAAGGTTAAGTGAGGCCCCTTACTTACACAGGCCACTGGGTTTTTCATAACGTGGCCCCAAGGAGTCCATCAGTCTGGGTCTATTTCACCTAAGGCCACAAACACATTCCTCACAGATCATGGGCTGCTCTGTGTGGTTGCTAATAAGATAATCTGTTACAGGAGGCTTACAAATCCATTTACATTGATTTTAATTAATGAATCAATCCCTGGCCCCCGAACTACTCGGTCCAGAGACGGTAAGCAATTCAAGAGTCATTCTCTAATCCCAGACTGCAATCTACATAAAAAAGAAGTTAACTCTCAGATCAATGAAAGACAAATAAAAATAATTGGATTTGTACCTCTAGCTACATAAGGAAAAATCTCTTCTCAGTTTAGACAGCAACTCTTCACATGTTAATAAGAGGAATACATTTTCACAGTGATTTCCAAACAAACTTACCTAAGACTAGGGGTTTTTGTACCAGCCTGAAATCTGGAAAACCAAGGTCAGAAATTATGAATCCCACTCAAACTTCTAAAATTAATATAAGCCCGACTTTCTTAACAGCTTATCATAACCTTTTAGTCTGGATTGTGGTTGAACAGAAAATTATCCAAATACAAAATACAAACAAGTAAGAACGAAGTGGCACTTGCCAGCCTGGCTGTGCGCTGAATTGGCCATGCTTCATTAAAAAGCCAGGCAAACTTTTGCATTCGGTTTTATTTTATTCTTTACAAAGGCTGAAACAGAACTTGACTTTTCTGAGCAATTGCCAGCTATGCATTGAAAACAAGCTCAATTTAAAAGACAGCATCAATATATAACTGCTCATCGTCTCAAATTTTTCTTCCGTCTTTCTCAGTGTCTTTTCACATTGTCTTGTCTGCCCACTCTATTTTTAGACTTCTATCAGAAATTCCAACAACTCCATATAAACCTAGAGTGCGGGGCAAAGGGTCTCGTTTCAGTCTCATTTTCTTAAATCCCACATCTAGCTAATACCAATTAGTGTAGGAAAAGAACTTAAGAGTTGATAAATGAGGCTGGTCGCGGCGGCTCACACCTATAATCCTAGCACTCTCAGAGGCTGAGGTGGGACGATCGCTAGAGGTCAGGAGATCGAGACTAGCCTGAGCAAGAATAAGAGCCTGTCTCTACTAAAAAAATAGAAAGAAATTAGCTGGACAACTAAAAATATATAGAAAAAAAAAATTAGCCAGGCACGGTGGCACATGCCTGTAGTCCCAGCTACGTGGGAGGCTGAGGCAGGAGGATCGCTTGAGCCCAGGAGTTTGAGGTTGCTGTGAGCTAGGCTGATGCCACCACACTCTAGCCCAGGCAACAGAGTGAGATTCTGTCTCAAAAAAAAAAGAGTTGATAATTGAAAACGAGTCACTTTCAATTTTAATTTTTTTGCAAGATCAAAAAAGCCCATAAATTCACAAGTAAGCATAAAGCAACAGTGAGTCCCAACTCCACACAGACAGAAATGCCAACCAGTCTGCTCTGACTTGGGGACATATACAAAGTGGGCACTGCTCGTAAGGGAGAAAAATTAATACGAGTTGCAGCAGACCCACTGTAAACTGGGAGACAACTTCATAAGTCTCTGTTACTCTTTAAAATGTTTAATAAAACAATTATCAAATTGATTTTGAAGTTAGGAAGACTGACTTGAAACACTGCAAAAGGAACCCCTGCACACCCCCCAAAAAAGACCCAACGTATAAGGAAGTAAATTCCAAGTAAAAGCAAGAGCCAGGCGAGAGCTTGACAGGCTGGCAGGCGAGTGTGTTAGTTTGTTCTCTCTTCTCTCCCTGTCTCTTCTCCCCTCTCTCAACTGGGAGAACAAACAAAAGAAGTCGATAGTTCAGCTATACATATGGAATCCAGAGCTTTCTGCCTAGTGTCTGCTTGCGTGCTCCCAAGTTTCAGGATTCACTGGAACACTAAAGCCCCTTGAAACATTTGCCACGTGTTTGCTGGGCACTTCCCCGGACTCAGCCTGCCGCCTTTCCTGGTCAAGTTGTGCAGGGCTGTACAGCAAAGCAGGGTGTGCCAATGTAGCCTGACATTCAGATGAAGACCACAAATTATAAACAATTTCAGTAAATTGACTCAAGTGCCTTTGTTCCTCAGACATACATCTTCCTACCGCTTACAAAGACAGGCAGCAGAACCTAACCACCAACGCAGCTATAGCCAGGACTGGGAAAGGAAGTTATTGAAGCCTGGATTTCCTGCTTTTGCTTGTAGCCAAGAACTATGAGGCTTGTAGTGGTTTCAGGAACTGACTCATCTCATGATTCATGGATAAGATACTGCTTTTAATATGTTTCTGACCCTAAGACTCAGGAACTTCAAAACTAATCTGAACCTATGTTTTACTCTTATTTGCAAAAGAATATTCACAGCAAAATAAACAGGACATCAGTAACTGAAACAATGAAAACATCATGCCAATCACAGGGAAAGTGGAATGTGGATATCACATGGGAAGCCGTCATCAAAGCTTAATCCATGGGCTGCGACTTGACAGCGTCCAAACCTCCCAAAAGTGGATAACAGGTGGGATAAGGTTTATTTTTAGATGTCATTCCCCTAGATGTAAAAATAGATTTAGCACAGCAATATTTTAATTCAGGCCCATCTGGGGTTGTGACTTTGAATACCCAAGATGTACAGAAGCATGCAGCTGGAGATTTAACTGTTACAGTTGCAACGGGGTAGAGTTCAGAGTAAGCTGACCAATGAGTAATGGGGAATAAAGGACTTGCATTGGAACTCCTTCTTAAATCATCCTCTGCTGGAAGATTGCAAGTCTGTATTTCCACCCATGCTCTGACCCGCCTTGTTTCCCTGTGTGCACATACACACACATACACAGGCACACATGCGCGTGCGCACACAGAGACACACACACACACACACACACACACAAACACACAAACACACACAGCCCAATACTTGAGAGCAAAGCTCTCTAAAAGTACTCGGTGTCAGGAGCTGGCAACTCTGGGCTGTGCCCCATGATGTGCCCACAGATTTATTTTTCACAAATAAGTCCCCACTAGGGAAAAGTTTTCAAGCCCCCCTCCCCCACGGATCCTGGGGTTCTCCTTACTCCATCCCCAACATAGAACATTAAGCACAAGGACCAGTTTCAGGGATTGTTTTCAAAAGCATTTACAGGTTTCAACACATGCCCAGTCGCACACAGGGAAAGGGGAAAACAAGGACACAAAAACGCAGGCCTTTCTGGGGAGGGTGGGGGTGGAGGAAGCAGTAAGAACAGTTGACCAGGCAGGGCCAAAGTGCAGGGGCTGGCTGGCAGGCGCTGCTCGGCTGGGCTCCTCCAACAGATTCACTGACATGACGTCAGTGGCTCCAGTCCAGCTTTTTCTTTGGTAGCTTTTACCAGTTGCCTCCTGAAGCCTCCACTATGTTCGGGAGCCACAGGGCCATAATGAAAATTCCCTTTGTGAAACGGAGTTTACCTCGGGGCACAGAGGCCTGCCTTGTGAATGACAGGGCTCTTCCCCCTGCTCTGGGTGCCCACAGGAGGAAAGGGGAGGGAATAATCCCCTACAATACTGTACTTTCCTTAATACAGAGGAACCATTAAAGGAAGCAGGCTGGGGTGGGGGTGAGGGGCATTAAATGTGTATCCAAAATTTCACAGGCCAGGATGCTAGTTAATTTCTCAGTGGTTTCGGGAATGATGATAATTTGGGGACTATTCACTCACGCTGTTGTGAGGCTGTGTTGGCTGGACTGTGAACGCATACAGCTTTGTTTCACCAACAAAACAAAAAAGTACTACTGAAGCTGAAACTCTAAGTCTGAATAGAACCTCTGAAGAAAGTGTTAAAGCTTGTCCTTAAAATGAGCCCTTTTTTCCCCCTAAGTGCATACTCTGTGATACACCAACATGGGCATAAAACAATTTCCAAGAAGCCAAGACAGAAATTACTAAAAATAAGTTTAATAGCAGACTTGTTAAACAAAAAACACTCATCTTAGACTTACAGGCTTACTATCGTATTCCTACCGCAACATAACAATAGCCATGTTCCCACAAGGACGTCAATGCATAAATCTGCCTAAAACTACAAATCTTTAACTTTTTTCTGTTCGTGAAAACAATGGATTAATGATACATTCTTTAAATGACCAGGATATTAAATATACTCTGTTTTAAACACTTCGGAGGAAAGTACAAAGCTTAATTCAACTGGTATTTATTGAAACAGATGTGTGTAAATGGCCCCAACAATATCACCAAAATATAACTTACAGTCTGAAAGGCTCCCAGCGGTAATAAGACAATGAAGCTCTCATGTGCTGGTCATGTACACAAGGAGAACAAACTACCAGCTAGACACAAGTGAAGGCCCTGACGAAAGCCTTCTGTGAGGCCTAAACGAAAGTGCGCTGTGGCCTTCAGTGGCAAGTCAAACCACGAACCGTCCACGCGTAATCCTTCACTTTGGTCTTTCCTTTAGGGGAGGAAAACACAATATGACGAGCACAAGTGTGTAAGTGGCAAATGAGGGGACAATTTGAGTGTCAGTAAGAGGAGGAACCGCAATGGATTCAAACACATTCAACAGTTTAAAACCCATGATGGCATAAGAATATGCAAACAAAAAACCAGAAAACAACAACAACAAAAATGTCTTTCCTGTACAAACTGTGTGCCAGGTTAACCAAATAGTTGATGAGAGAGCGTTTCTCTAAAAAAGAAGGAATTAGAGAACTGGAATATTACCAGTTTGCAAAGCCCACATGAAACAATTGATATAGGCAGCGACCATCTATCAGTGGTGCTAACATCACAGAAAGAGACAACTGGACATTAGGTGCCTCCTAGTAGAATACCTGTTATGAAATATTACTGTCGAAGCAAAAACCAAAAATATGAAACCTGAATTAAATTAAGCTTCTAGATCTAAATTCCCATTTATAGGAAATATGGAGGATAAGGAAACAGGATGAACAGCACCATGGGGATGCCACTGCAAAATCCAGAATGAGGGAAAGTCGGCACTTGAAACAATGGGGCTCTTTATAACAAATCAATTACAAGAAAGGAAAAAAAAAGGAGGACAGGGCCGGGCGAGGTGGCTCACGCCTGTAATCCTAGCACTCTGGGAGGCCGAGGCGGGAGGATTGTTTGAGGTCAGGAGTTTGAGACCAGCCTGAGCAAGAGTGAGATCCCGTCTCTACTAAAAAATAGAAAGAAATGATCTGGACAGCTAAAAATATATAGAAAAAAACTAGCCAGGCATGGTGGCGCATGGCTGTAGTCCCAGCTACTTGGGAGGCTGAGGCAGTAGGATCGCTTGAGCCCAGGAGTTTGAAGTTGCTGTGAGCTAGGCTGACGCCACGGCACTCTAGCCTGGGCAACAGAGTGAGACTCTGTCTCAAAAAAAAAAAAAAAAAAGGAGAGATCTTTAGATTAAAGAGTTTTAAGAAACACAGCAACCAAATATAACCTGCTGATCTTGTCTGGACCCTGATCTGAACAAACCAACTATGAGTAAACATTTATGAAACAATCAAGGAAATTTGAACAGTGACTAGATATTTGATATTACGCAATTATTACTAAACTGCTGGTGTGATAATGATATTGTAGCTGGTGATTTTTAAAAAATAGAGTCCATACTGAAAAATTTACAGATGAAATGGGATGACACCTAGGATTGCTTCCAAATAAGCTGGCAGGAGAAGAGCCAGGAGTTTAGAGGAAAACAAGAATAACCATGAGTTGATGACTGTTGCTGAGTGATTGAGGGTACATGGGAGTTCACTGTTCTCTACTGTACTAAATTTTACTACAATAAAAGCACTGAAAATCTACAAAATAAAAATAAGACACCATCCCTGATTCCCTCCTTCAAAAAGAAAGATACTATGTAACAGGTCCCGGGCCCTCTAACTCACAGCTACTGGATGATGGCAGTCACAATAACAATTAGAATCGGCAGCTAACATTTATGAGACACTTCTCTGCCAGACGTTGCGCTAACCCTCATTTAACCTGCACTATAACCTGTAAGGAAGGCACTACTATGTCCATTTCACAGGTAAGGAAACTGCGGTTCAGAAAGATTAAAGAGGTTGCCCAAAGTCAAACAGATAAGTCAAGTGGAGGAAATGTGTGTAATTCCACAAGTTCACAAGCATAATGAGAATCAGAATGAGTTATGCCTTACCAAAATAGTAACAACTCTTAGGAGTGCTGGCAACTCTGTAAGCCAGAAGATTCAACCCAGTGTTAAAGGGAGCAGGAGCGAAGCTTTTCTGATGACCATTTTTGGTGAAACCTAGGGAACTGCAGTAGAGTCTCTAAGATCTCAAAGTGATAAGAGCAGAAAAGACGGTGAAAAGCAGAGGGGGGAGGAGTGTGTGTGTGTGTTTCAGGGTGGGGACAGCAGAAAACAGGAAAGCAAAAGGGAAACTGCCAGAAGAAAAAGGGAGAGAAAAACAACAGAGCAGGAAATCCAGCAAGAAGGGAAGCTGGGAAAAAGCTTGAAACCAAACCCAACGGAGGAAGATGAAAAAGCAAATAAATGAGGTGTCGGACTAGTCCACTTCGGTTGGGACGAAGCCCTCGGCATGTTGGACTGAGAACTGGAGGGTGGAGGAAGCTGGAGACTTCTGAATGGGTTGGGGGGAACCAACAGAGAGGCTCACTGTGGGCCACACACTGTATTAAATTTAAACTCACACCCAGAGCAGTACTATTATTTTCTCCATTTTGCAGATGAGGAAACAGAGGCTCCAAGTGAATAAATGATTTACTCAAGATAACACATGCCAATAAGCAGAACTGGGCCTGGAACCAGGGCCTGACCTCAAAGCTGTGCTTTTAGGCTACTTTGCTAAATACATCAAGCACTAGAGAGAACTGTACTGTTACGGCAGCCCAAAACAGCCAACAGCAGAAGCACCTACAAGGAATCCAAAAAAATGTATGAAGGCCACGAAGGGGGCAAGTGAGTACAGGGAGGAGGGGAAGGCAAGAGCGCAAGCCCCAGAAACTGGCAATCAAGACCACAACACGTGTTAGCTCAGAGTCACCAGAACTAGGTGGACAGGAAGAAAAGATAATCTCAACCAGCCCACTCTCCCAACAAAATCTAACCAAGGTGTCAAAGATGGATACCAACCCCCATGAGCAACCCCATCTCAAAGCCCCAATGTCTTTTTCAGAGGCCTGATTATGAACTCAACTCACTTCTGCCCACCACCCATCACTGCCCATCACATGTCACAGGCTAAGACAAATTTTCCAGGAGATCCCTGGGTGGGGAGGAGAGAAATTCACCCCATCTTGCAGGCTCCCAAGCACGCCCATGATCAAGGAATGAAGTCAAGGTCATCTGCCTAAACCCTATCCCCAGTATGAGGCCATTTCCATATCCAGGTCTTCGGGTGGTGGACGGGGCTAACTTATTCTGACTGACTGCCAACAAAGCACATTCCAAAGCAAAACCAGATAAACTGGCAGGTCTGGCTCCAAGCTTCCAAATCACATCAGCCCCCACCTCCACCTACCCACCCACCTATGCAGCAACTGGACTGCCCCAGCATCAGTAGTCCTGCCTTCTACTCTCAAAGGCTGCTATGACCAGTCAGGGCATGAGGGGTCCTGGTCTCTACAGTTTCTGACTGAAGCCCCAAGGGAGAGGCGAATTCTGCCCTTTTCCAATAAGACAAATGATGGGGGTAGGACAAGTCCCCTCTGAAAGGCTCAACAGGGTCACACCAAAATTTTTAAGGCCTTAGCCACATGTTTATATTGAAGATAAAGTATAAAGGGCCACCAAGAAAACAAAACAAAGTATTGTGTCCCCTCTTTTCTGGACAAACACACCAAATGAGGAGAAGTCTACCTTTGTTTCAATGTCACAATCTATGGAAAGTCCATTCAAAAGACACAGTAAGACCTGATAGGTGACTTAATATGCAGTACTTTGTTAGCCTGACAGCAGTAGTCACAAAAATCTAGGAATTGGTTTCAAATTTTGGCTGTGTGACCTTGGGCAGGTTACTAAACCTCTCTGAGCTTCACCTTCCTCAACTACAAGCAGAGCTCTTAAGTTTAAATGAGGTAATGCTGAAGAATGGGCTTAAAACAGAACCTGGCCTGTCAGACTTCCCTTCCCATGCAAATTCTCCCACAGAGGCCCAGGAATTTGTACAACTAAAAGAAGAGTTATGGAGTGAACTCAGTAGAACTGCTCCTCCTCCACAAAACCTAGCTCAAAGGTTAAGGACAGGATAGCCCAGAACAATGCAATTCTCCAGGACCTTTCTGCCTAAAGGTCCATTTTATCTCTTTAACCTAAAGCACAGCACAAAAACAGGCTAGAGGGGCAAAGGGAGTCCAGCACAATCTTCCCAGAAAGGGAAACCAAAGATTTTCAAGTGACTTACCCAAGATCACAGGGACAGCCAACAGCAGAGGCTTTCTACAAAGCCTGCCTTCCACACCAGTTGGAAGTGGAGGGACCTGGATTCTAGCACCGAGAGGACCCTCAAAGGCCTTCTTGCAGTCAGTCACCTCCACAAAGAAGCAGTTCCCTAACTGATCTCTCAGTGGCAAAGGCTAGGGGCCACTATTTTAGCTAGACCTGGAAGACACTACATTGGACTGAACACCTCTGCTCCTGCCCACAGTCATTACCTAAGGCACATGATAAAATAACTAAATAATGGTGTCAAAAGAACCACTGTAACTGAGCAGAGTTATTACAATTATTTTTGGGTTTAGGTAAAGTACTAAAATTTCTATTAAAATTTCTAAACTTCTACCCAATTTCCCTGCCCTATGTATTTAGGTACATCATAGGACATCATTAAATAACTCCCCCACGAACAAAGGTGAGTTTCAAACCTAAGAATGTTAAGACAGCCTGTAATCCTAGCACTCTGGGAGGCTGAGGTGGGTGGATCGTTAGAGCTCAGGAGTTCGAGACCAGCCTGAGCAAGAGCGAGACCCCCGTCTCTACTAAAAATAGAAAGAAATTAGCTGGACAACTAAAAATATATAGAAAAGATTAGCTGGACATGGTGGCTCATGCCTGTAGTCCCAGCTACTCAGGAGGCTGAGACAGTAGGATCGCTTGAGCCCAGGAGTTTGAGGTTGCTGTGAGCTAGGCTGACGCCACGGCACTCACTCTAGCCCAGGCAACAGAGCAAGACTCTGTCTCAAAAAAATAAATAAATAAATAAGAATGTTAAGACAGCAGGTTCTAAAATATCTGAAATCCCCAAATTTCGTACAGCACAAACCTTGTAGAATCCCACTGGGAAAAACTTCTTTCTAAATTAAACTTTGTTGGTTTAAAAGGAAATGAACCAATGCTGAATCACTCCTATGAATGATGAGAAACTTTTTTAAAAAAATACTTATGAATCAATCCACAGAATAGCACAAGGTTTGAAACAAGTTGGTTGAAATAATACAGGTTTATAGGCAAAGGTGTTTTCTGAAATTCCCCCTGGTTGTATAGTTCTGGTCTCAGAAACGGCCTGGGACAATCCTTCAAGAATAATACTGCCAGTGGCTCAGTATTAGGATCATCATGAAGGCGGCCTGCCCGGGATTTTCTCTCCATTCTGCTTAAAAGGAGTCTGCCAGTTTCCTCAACAGTTTCCTGTTAGCAGAATGACCATATAATTTATCACCCAAACTGGGACGTTGTGAGAGTAAAAGAAGGTGCTACTAAGGATTATGCCAAGACAAGAAGCATAAACCAGGACTATACCAGGCAAACAGATACATAACCACGAGGTATAGGACAACCCTTTAGAAAATACAAATGGATAAAACTGCCACAAACAGTTATTACGGGGAAGGCAGTCAGGTTCTGGGGGAAAGACACAGGAAGAAAAAAGACCAAAATTAAGGAAAAAACTGGATACAGCAGAGGCTCAAACTCAAGGTATAAATTAACCCAACTCTGGGTTGATTTTTCCCCCCATCTTATGTCAATTTACTAATCAGATTCAATACTTGATTTGTGGCCTCACGAACCTTCCAGATGTCTCCTCTTCATGATCTTCATAAAGTTTATCATTTATAATTTAGTTCTTGGATTAAAGTATAAGCCACAAGAATGGTTTACACGGTGAGCATTTATCATTAGGTAGCAAGTCATTGCACATTGCTGAAACTCATTTTTCCTAAAGTAAAAAAGTCTCCCATTTTAAATACTTCTAATGGATGTCTTTGAAAGGAACTACATGTTTTTTCCTGGCTCCTCACTAAAACTAATAAACTAGTTAGTATAAACATAAACTCTTCTCATTAGGTCTAAATATCAGTCTTAATCCCTAGACCACCAAAAAAAAAAAAAACTATAGACACAGAGTGCTGGCATACCACGGTGGGCACAGAAAGATGCTGCTCAGTGATAACTAGATTCAAGGGTTTTTAATGATATTTAATTCACATACCATAAAATTCACCCTTTTAAAGTATATAATTCAGTGCTTTCAGGAGACTCACAGGGTTGTGAATCAGCGTTTTTAAATCTATCTTTCTCTGCTCGTCGACTGTCAGTCTGCCTGCCCCTAAAGCCTCTCTCCCCAACCCGACTACTCTCTTCCATCAACAATTTATAATTTTTAATTTATAACTGGGAAACCAGATGAACTAACACATAGTTCTGTACACACTGCTTGAGAGACAACCGGAAAAGATGTCAATAAAATGCAGGTGGTCCCTGGCCCAGGCTCACACAAAGCAATCTTAACTGCTCAGACCAGTCACTGGGAGTGGCCTAGATCTAAAAACACAAGGACATTGACACACCCTTAAGTGTAGCTGGGAATCTGAGTGGAGCAGGACCGGCTTAGGGCAGCTGACTTTGAAAACACAAGTTTCTACCCACCAACTTCCAGAAGAATTCAGCTCAACAACCCAGGAAGTACCTGGAGTTAGACACTGAACTTGGGTTAACAAACATCCTCTTAAATATGCAAATACAAAGTCGAAAGAGATGATCTACCATTCATTCACACTCCAGTGTGAATTGTTAACTGAATATATTTAAGACCCAGAGAAAGCCAGTCTTAGGAGAGGGGCAAAGTTTTAATTCTGGAGCTTAGAGTACTTGGAGGAACAGGACGGCCTGGGTTTGAAAAGCAGCCACACCTGCAGCTCTAACCTACTGAACTAGCACTTATCTAATCTCAACTGTACTCCAACTCTTCCAAGTAGATACCATCGTCCCCATTTTCCAGGTGAGAAAACTGAGGGCACAGAGAAGCTAAGCTGCCTGCCTTAAGTGGTTATTAAGAGGCACAATGAGGACAGCAAAACTACCTTACCTCTCTGCCACCCATAGCTTGATGCCCTCAGCACCCCAGTGGCGATTACTCAATGGTTTTGCCAGCAAGCCCAAGACCCTAAGCATCATTTCTCTACGAAAAGATGGGTTCCACACACCCACCTTAGAGAAGAACCTAAGGCAAGAACCTAAGGAAGAGGTTTTCTTTTGAATATATGAGGTTATAGCATGCTACCCACTTTTTGAAGCATTTCTAGTTAATTCGTACTACCATTTGGCATGGAATGATCTCAAATATTATTTATTTACTGATGGATTTCGTCTACTTTATGAATAAGGGAAGCGGGGTTCAAAGCAATTAACGGTCAAGTGCTTCATGAGATTGCCTCAGCCTCTCCTGGATTTCAATCCCTTTGCCTGAGACCTGAAGTCCAGTTCTTCTAAGTAAATGCCTCAGCCTTGGGTGTCCCTCAAGAGTCACTGTCCAGGCTGACTTGGCAGGAAGTCCTCTATCTTGCATACAAGATAACATCTAAAGTTGCTATTTACTAAACACTTACTATACTATGCATCTGGTAAATACAAGGTGCTCTATTAAAATTTACAGATGAGGACACTGAGGCTTGCAGGGAGGAAGTAATTTGTCCAAGGTCACACTAGCAAGTAGCTGCTGAGCCAAGTTAAACCAAGGTGTGTCCAACTCCAAATCTGTGTTTTTAAAGCCACATTATCCTGCCTTTTTCCAAATCAAAATCAGGAAACAGTCCACTCTTCACGTCAATCAGTTCCTTCCTTCCCTTTTGTTCCTTTCAATGAATTGCTCATGATCAAGTTTCAAATTTGTACTAGCCCATTATTGGCAATAAACCTTCTTCATTGATATGAAGGGGTTGAATTCATTACTCAAGAGAATATTTCACAGTTTGTTTTCTAACAACTAAGCCCCACTCCACTCCCAAAAAAATCATCTGGCAAAAACCTCTCTGTTCCTTCAAGGCCCAACTCCAACATCTCTTCCTCTGCAAAGTTTTCCTCAGTCCCTACCACCAGGCAACACAGCTCTTGGGATATTTCAGAAGCACTTATCCTACTGAATTTTTCCCCCTTTATTCTGTTATTGCATAAGGAAATCTACACTCCTAAAAAATGCAAACATGTAAAAAAAAAAAAAAATCCCACTTCCTCAAAGCAACTACTGTCAATAATGTATAATCTCCCAGATCTCTTTTGGCTAGAGATGCAAACATGTTGTTTCAACATTTCACCAACCCTAAGACACCACTGACTGCAAGATGCAGCATAATTTTATTTCAAAAAATACTGTTGCCAAACAAATGATGCCAGAATTCTTCCTCATCACTTAGAAACAGAATTTTATACATATTGAAACTTTTTGCCCTATGTCAATCTTATGCATGCATAGCAAGGAAAATATAAGCTAAATAACTTGAGTAAGATAATACCTAAAACAAATTCTCAGAGTGATCAACGTTCATGCTTGTCCATGCACTATCACCCTCTGTGACAACAAAAGCATTCTCAGGAATGCTCACTACTGACTCGGATTTTTTCCCCTCTCTACTGCATTCATTCTACAGGCTTTGATGAACGTACGCAACATCACGGGTCATGACTACCACCTGGCCTGCCATGATGGTCAGACATGTCCCAATTTCAAAAATGTTCCAGTACGTAAAAAATATGCACCCTGGAATTCATGAAACACGATATACACAGCTTTCCCACCGGACTGTGATTTACCTCTTTACATGCCTATTTCCCTTGCCAAACTGTAAACTTTTTAAGGCAGGGGAATTTTTCTGATCACCATTCACTGGCCACCTTTTCCTAATCACCAAATCGCTGGCACACAGTAGCACCTGTAAATGTTTAAATGCTCATTGGCAAGTAGCAGCTCTATGAAAACCAGGAGCATCTGGATTTCAAAGTGCCCAAGGTGAAGGGAAGAGACAAGAAAGAATGGAAACCATGGCAGTTTACTCACAGATTCGTCCCTGGAATGCCATCAGGATCACCCTTTCTACTCCCTCATTCTCCAGGGTCAAGGGAGACCACCTGAGGATCTTCAGGAGCATTCCCGCTGCTCAAAAAGTAAAACCTCTGCACACAGCCAGAACAGAACTCAGTCCTCAAACCCTTCGCCTGACACACACCTCTACAATCACATCTGGAAACCACTGCTACACTCCCAAGGGGTGAGCAACAGATGAATGCTGAGCACAGAGAAGGTGGTTCTGGTTCATTTTATTACTTCCCCTGCATAGAAGGGTAAGACCTTATTTTAAGCAGACTTATTTTTATTTTTAAAACCAAGAACATCTTAGTGTGCTCGCTTCAGCAGCACATATACTAAAATTGGAATGATACAGAGAAGATTAGCATGGCCCCTGCGCAAGGATGACATGTGAATTCGTGAAGCATTCCCTAAAATAAAAAAGAAAACATCTTAGTGAATTCCATAAAGATTTAGTCTATGTTCCCAGGTATATTGCCTCATGAATATAAAGGGAGAAAATCACATTCAAAGTTAGAAGAGGCTGACCAAGTTTGATCTGATTCTACCTGAGGATAAAAATTAGAATACCTAGAGCAACGGTTCCCAGCCAGCCACCGCAGATGGTATTACGGGGCCTTTCAGAAATACTGAAACACTGCCTTTACTCCAACCTCCTAAGTCTCCACAGGTAGTGCCCAGGCTGTAAATGCTCCATGGAGGCTGCAATGCACATGCTAAGGTGGGAATCACAGATGTGAGAGAGGCTCCCTGGGGCTGACCTGGGTTTGAGTCAGAACTATCCTGAATTAGCTATGTAAATGGATCCATGTTTCCTGAATTACAAACCTAAAAGTCAAAATGTGAGAAAGGTGAGGGGCCTGGAAAGGTGAGTGAGAACACACGCAGGGGGTGCTAGGAGAAGGACAGACAGTTTAGCCCTAGCTTCCCCAGTGCCTGGCACATATCGGGAACAAGAGTATTTGCTGAATGAGATTGCATGGATGATAAGCACACGGTCATGCACACCATCCAACTCCTACTGAGCCACCTACCTACTATGTGCAGAATCCCTGAGTCGGCTAAAGCTCAGGCAGCGGCCCCCTATCAATGCACCAGCGGGAGAGAATTTAGTTTTGCATCAGCTTCACTGGACACCTCAGTGGTATTCTAGAAGCATTTCCCACTTTAACAATTTCTAAACATAAAGGAAGCTGCTGCTTGCCTCCAAATCACAGAAGGCACATCCCCTGATTTTCGGGGTTTTTTTGTTTGTTTGTTTGTTTGTTTGAGACAGAGTCTCGCTCTCTTGCCTGGGCTAGAGTGCAGTGGCGTCATCCTAGCTCACAGCAACCTAACTCCTGGGCTCAAGCGATTCTTCTGCCTCAGCCTCCCGAGTAGCTGGGACTACAGGCATGCGCCACCATGCCTGGCTAATTTTTTCTATATATATTTTTAGTTGGGCAGATAATTTCTTTCTATTTTTAGTAGAGACGGGGTCTCGCTCTTGCTCAGGCTGGTCTCGAACTCCTGACCTCGAGCGATCCTCCAGCCTCGGCCTCCCAGAGTGCTAGGATTACAGACGTGAGCCACCGCGCTCGGCCTCCCTGATTTCAACTTATATAGATGTTAATCATTTTTGCATTTTATGCTTCGGATAAAATTTAAAGGTGAAAGGAAATCAGGCAGGTATTCTGAATGCATAACAACACTAGAAAACTTTCATCAAAGTAAGAAAGAACAATATCAACCTTACCTCCTCAACATTTAAAATACAAGCAAACTTTGAATTAAGGGAATTTCTTGGCTCTCCCAATTTGAAATGCCATTAAGTATACGTGTTCTGTTTTTCTCTCAATGACAATACTTGATGGTCTTCTAAGTGCCCCAGATTTCAAGATGGGGTTGACAGTTCCTTCAGCTGATGGGGCTCTTTCTAACTCCAACCACCATTGTCTCCCAAAGGCTTTGAGATGAAAAGGCAGCCAGGGAGAAAGGACTGAAAGAGATTCCACCAAAGGAAGCATCCGCTCACAATGGTTTCAGAATCAGTTAGCCTCTAAGACACCCCCAGCCACAGTGATGGGTGATCTGAAAATGAAGCATATCAAAGTGCTATTGATAAGCTAAATTACCAGACAGCTTATCTGAGGCCCACATCCGCCATATGGTGCCCCAACTTCTGCCGCCTGTTGCTGCCACAACAATAGGCACGCCTACCCAGAAAGCACCATCGGACAGAAACCCAGCAGCGGCGGCATGTGGGGCAGCTACTGTGTTTACATTTTATTTTGTGCCATTAGCCTTGTGCCTCCCCCTATCCCAGTAGGGATTTGAAACACACACATTTAATGTCACAAATCCGTGCTACGTGCAGAATGCATGCGTGCATCACTCCATGCGTGCATGTACATGGGAACAGATCAGGTGAACAGGGAGAAAACCAGATGTCAACTTCAGAAATGGAGCTGCCTGGTGGGAGAGGGCCAGTCAGGCAGGCTCCCAGCTAGAGCTGCAGACAATGCGCTTTTCTCAAAACACTCGGGCGGGTGGGCGGGCCTTGGGGAGTGGCTATTTAAAACACTTGGCTCCTTTTATTTCACCACCATGGAAGTGAATTCGGTTCTTAAGTGCCAGAGCAAATGAAGTCATTTGGTTTCCGCGGGCTCTCTGCATTTCAGCAGAAGGAGTCAGACTGGACAAAAGTCGGCAAGGCCCATCTAAGTTGTTCTTTCTTACAATTAAAATTGATTCCCAGAGGATTCAGAGCTTGGGTTTCATTAACTTTTTTTTTCTTTGAAAAGCTATTAAGGTCATAGAAAAGTTAAAAGATGTCAGCCACCGGAATGAACGCTGTCAGAGATGACTCCTTTGGCAAAATACCATCAAGTCACGGTGGAAAGAAGGAACAGATAAGGCAATCACCTTCTAAAGGCTTGGTTAGTATAAAAGACTCACGGTGATTTTCATCAAATGAATTCATATGAATCCTGCATTTCTTTTTTTCTACTCAAAGACTTTCCTGTTTTTGTAGATGGTAATAAAAATATTCATTTATTTAGTTTATTTATTAGAAAAAAGACACCAGTTTTCAAAGAGAACTCAGCAGCATGTAGCATCAGGTTATGCAAAAATACACAACATGCAGGTTTGGATACAGTGCAAAGCAAAAAAGGGCAAACAGTATCTCTCTTAACATTCAGATCTACTGAACTATTACAGAAAGGCACTCATTTCATTCCCCCCAATTTACCCACACCTAAGCAGACAACATTCTTGGATGAACTTTTCAAATTTTCTTAAACATTCTCAGTTGAAAAAAAAAAAAACTCCTTTCAAGTTAAATTGAGATTGCACTTGAACACCATCCAAGAGCAGAGCTGAACTGAATTATGATAATTAGAAAGCTGTGCCTATAAAAAAAAAAAAGCAGCACAGTTGATGCATTTTTTTTAAAAAGTTCATGCCAGAGAATGTAAGTTCAATATGTTCTCACATAATTAACATTTCCCACCATTAGCAGCAGTTTTTCAGTTTATATATCAGTAAAAACAACAGTACTCATCATTGTTGTATATCCCCAGTCAATAGTGTTTCAGTCACTTTACACATACATCTAAACCTGTCAGATGCAACAAGAATTTCCCACTGGAGATGACGGATACTTAACTTGTTCATCAAGAAACTGGCTTTTTCTTTTGAACCCATTTTCCAGGGCTCTGTCCCTTCAAATTAAAACTGCTAATGAAATCCTAAGAAAGAGCCTTAAAAACTAATGTGAATCATGAAAAAGGGCAGAAGGCATTGCAGTAGAATAGTAAATACTCGTTTTAAACAATGGGGGTTGGAAGAGGGGCGGGCAACACAGCCGTCCCTTCGCCTGCCACAAAAGTAGAAAAAAGATAGTGTCTTAAGAGGACCCCCCCACACACACACACACACACCATTATCCAATCAGAAGAGAGACCAGTGAGTTTCACAGTTAGCCAGGACTCCCAGACTATGGAAACTGTTTTTTTGAGAATCCTCCCAACTATGCAAAAAGTCAATAGACAAAAAAGAGAACTTAAGAGTGGAGAGTAACACACCCTGTAAGAAACATTGTCTAGAAAACCCACCCACCAGGGCATCCCATTTGCTTTGACTAAAATAAAAACATGTATTTTGAAATCCTCTTATTCTGCACCACTACAAAGACTGAACATATCTGAATAAATGGTCAAATTTCAACGCCAATTTCAAATATGGAACAGGGTCAAGGAAGCTTATAACGCAAATCTTACAGACTAAGGATTCAATCGTTCACAACTTTGAAACAAAACAAAAACCCACAGGAAAACGCTCCAAATATTTAGATCCAAATATTCTAGCATTCCACAAACTATCCCAAGAAGAGAGAAGGCCCAGAACTTCCCTGATTTCAGATGTACACAATAACTGCAATACAACAGGGTCTGAATTAGGTTATCTCTCAAAAAGCCCGACCCTGAAACATTAGGTGCTTAGGATGGACCTGAAGTACTTGATTTTATCACCTTTATGAATATGAAAAAATAAAATATATCTCTGATGTTCAAACATGATTTGGGATCTAATTTAAATATCCCAAGGTAATCTCTGTCTTCTACAGATAAAATTAAGAAAAACCACCACGCAGCTATAAAAGATTGTGCCAGCCATCAGTCAGTCCCCAAGTAGCCAAGCAGCAGAGTCTAAGTTTGTCAAAGAGGAATAAACCTTATATTTTTCTTGCTGAGTTCAGAAGCAGGACATTAGCAGTCTGCAGTTCCAGTCACTGAACTCCAAAGGAAAAGCTGTAATGCCCGCATTTAACAGAAAGGTTGGCTCGGATTTTCTTGCAGTCCTACAGAGAAAGTTGGACACTTGCTTTGGCGGGTATTTTTCAGTCCTTGGAGAAAACAGACCCTAAAAGTTTTATCACTAAACAGATTCAACCTCTAAATACAGCTTTCACTCAGAAATATATATATATATATTTTTTTTTTCCTTTCACAAGATCTCTATTGGGAACAAGAAAAAGTGCCTAAAATATAAACTTAAAAGTATTATCACATACTATCTGTATGTGAGTATGGTCATTTTTAAGTCCCCCAGATCATGCACACAGTTATTTGCACCAACCTTTTAAGTGATAAGACACCACAATTTTCATTTGCAGGTAGTATAATTATGCTCACAATTAACACATAATAACCATGAGATTAGAGAGAAAAGTAATCCCACAGATGTGCAGGTTCTTGTACCAATCACCATGTGTAAGTGATCAATCCATTTCAGAAGCAAGCGACCTTAAAACACTGTTACTGGCATGGCTCATATCTTCAAACGTCTATTTAACATTTGGGATCTACATTCTCTAAAGTGCTCATGTTACATACTTTTCTGCTGAACTGTGATGACAAATACAATCTAAACACGGGATGATACACTGTAAGTATATTCTTTCCAAACTTTCCCTTTAAGAAAGAAATGCCCTCATACTTGCTACTCTGTATTGTCAGAAACAACAAAACTCAAAATTGTTTATAAATTGCTGAAGCTCAAGCAGGAAAAAACTCGAACATTTTTTTTCTTTTGAGTTATCTGTCCTTTTTCTAAATCAAAGGAAACGCCAGTCTCCAAAGTTGAGTACATAAATTGTAATTCTTGCTGTATAAAGCAAATAGGGGGAGAGAGAGGAAATGAGAAGGGGAGGAGGAAGCTGACCCCCCCAGACTGCCCTCCCAAACCCGCCCTTATGTATAATTAGCTTGCTGCTGGGCCTAGGCACATATTGTACCACAATGCAAGGAAAAGCCTCTCAGTGAGAAATTCATTTCAGTCTGGCTCAAACTAAGCTAGGATGTCCTCCCTCTTTAAATTAAATTTCATTAAGTATATGTCGTGGTGAGTCCTCGTTTTTGTTTAGGGAAAAGGAAAGAAAAAAAAAAAACCCTCCAACAATCTCTCAGGCATGTTCCCTGGAGTTCATTACTTCATAAAGAATCACACAGAGGAGGAATTTACACACAGATTGTTCCTTATAATTTTTTTTCTTATTGTCAAGGCAAAGAGTCACATTGGCTTTGTTTCAAACGTGTTAAAAAAATTCTAATATTCCCCCTAAAAATGCGGATCAAATAATACCACTAAAGTAAAAATAAAATGGTCTACTTTGGCACTTTTACACCATCAGCTAGAACCGGTAACAGATACAGCTTATCAGTTCATTTTTTTATACCAACAATAAATAAAAGAACTGTAAACTGTTTAAAATCTGAAACCTGAGAATTCAACACAGAATTACACATACAAAGAAATACTAAACAAAAATATCTGTGACCATTTATGGAAATAGTGAGATTAGAAAAGTAAGCCTTTCCCCCCAAAATAATCAACAATTCAAAAGCTCACTGTTGACAAAGTTTCAACTAATCCATTTGTCTTTCCCAAGTCACTTTGTAATTAGTTCTACTATTTTATTTCCTTCTAAAAGAGGAAAGATTCTTACCAATGTTGTTTCTAAGTCTGGCCCCTAAAAGCATTCAGATGTGCTTAGGCCCAAGGATCCTGCTATTTACAGGGCACAAACCCAACTGTGAAAGGATGAAGCACCCTGCATAGCCTGAACTGTTCTGCAACTTCTGCCTCTGAGTATCCTGGCAGAGAAGCCCCCACCATAAGAGACCAGCGAGATTCACTGCAGGCTGCAGAGAAAGGAGCCCAAGCCCGGCTCTCACAATGCAGTGGATCACTCCTCCCTTAAGGGAGGGATGTGTCTAAGCAGGTAACCACTGCAAGCACCCAGCACATCCCAAGCAATCAGACCTCCCAGACTTCAAAAAATAATCAAGGTGGACGACAGAGAGACAGAAACTTGGGATTGTCGTTAACTGACAGTGTTTTGCTCCTTTGCAATACCTGTAGTGTTTTTATTTTTCTTTTTTACGATTTTGAAATCTGACAGGCTTTACTTTGCAGATCAGGGCTCCTTCCAAGGCACTGTTTTTAAACATAGCCTTTTTACATTCCCTGCTCCGGGAACATCATCTGTCTGTGTTTCCAGGGCTCACGAAGGTAAATTTTTATTTCTGCAAATCACAGGAAGCCACTTGCTTCTAAGAACTTAACAAGCCTCCTGAGAAACGCTGGTGGCTGGTATTTCATTGTTTCATAAATATTTTTATACAGTGACACCATTCAACTTTAAATGAATCTTTAAAAAGAAAGACAAAAACCAAAGACAATTCTGATCTGGATTTTATTTTCCGGGAGAAAGATAAGGGAGGTGTGAGCTCCTCATTATTTTTGACTCATTAAATATGTTGCTTTGGTTTTTTAAAAATACAAACGTATTTTTTTAAGGAAACTCATAGAAGTTGAACTTTCTTTAAAGTGGGCCTCTGGACTTTTGGAAACAAGTGCTGCTGCTACGAACAAAGAATGGAAGTGTACCCTGATTTTCTCCCCTCCTGGGGATCACTTCTTTTCCAATAAACAAACAAATCTCCCAGTATTTCCTACCGAAGGGAAGTTTTCCAGGGAGAGTCTCCTCCTGGGTTTGGTGGTAACAGCGACTCAGTCCTTTTTGGACACAATGTTTCTGCTGACTCCTGAAAATTTTCCACTTGAATGTGCAATGAAGCGGCGGCGGCAGCAACAGTCCTGGAGAAGCGGCAAAGACGACCGTTCCCTCTTTCATCTTTGGGAAGAAGGAGCGAAACCCCCGCCAGCGACACTACTCGGCGCAGACCCCGGGCCGGCCTCGGGGGGCCCCGGCGCCGGGGGGCGGCCGGGGGCCGGCGGGGGAGGGGGTCGGGCCGGCTCCAGGCTCCGAGGCGGCGGCGGTGGTGGCGGCTCTCCCCGCCCGCGCTCGCTCCGAACTTCTGGCTCCCCGGAGCACCGCGGGAAAAGCGCCCGAGGGTGCATGCGTGTGCGCGCGTGCGGGCAGCGGAGAGGGGGTGCGCGGGGGGCGCGGCGGGGGGCGCGGCGGGGCCGGCCGGGCGCCTCCGGGGCCGCCGCCGGGGGCAGCCTGTTGCCGCGCGGGCTCCCAGCGCGCGGCCCAACTTGGCGTCCCAGCAACTCGCGCGGCGGCGCCCGGCCGCTCACCTCGGAGGGGGCGCGGGGAGGCGGGTGCGGGGGCCCGGCCACGGCCCTCCGCGTGCCCGCCAGTCGGCCTCACACAAAGCACAGCCCGCAGAGAAAGAGCCGCCCGCGCGGGACGCGCTGCCCGGCCCCCGCCGCCCGCCGCCCCGTGCGCTCCCCGCACCCCTGCATCCGCCCCGCGCGCCAACTTACCTTGGCCGAGGGAGCCGCCGCTGCGCCCAGCGAGTGCGAGGCAAACTTCGGCGCCGCTTCCCCCGCCCTCAGTTCGGTGCCCGGCTCCTTCCCCGGCTCCCGATCCCGGGGCTGGGCCACCCCACCCCTGCCTAGCACCGCTCCTGCCCCGGGCCGGCTGGGCGCGCTGGGCTACTGCCCGCGCTCTGGGCAAAGGTGGAGGGGGTGGGGGGCGTCACTGCATGGCCTGTCCCCCGACGCGCCGCCCCGGGCCCGGGCCCCGCCGCGCGGAATGGCCCGCAGGGTGGAAGCGAGTCTGCAAAGTGCTTGGTGGGCGCCCGCGGCGGGCGGCGGGGCCGCGGCGGCGGCTGCAGAGGCTCGGCTCGGCTCGGGCGGCGCGGCGCGGCGCGAGCGATGCTAAGAATGTTCGGAATGAGGACAGGAATGAAATGAACGCCGGGACCGAACTCGCTCCGGAGGGGTGGGGCCTCGGTGACGTCATGCGGCCTGCCGCCCGGGACCGGGGGCGGGGCCTGCCGCCGCCGGTGACGTCATGGGGCTTCGGGGCGGGCCGGGCTCGGCCGCTTCGCTGTTAGGGCACCGTCTCCCCGCGGACGGGCGGCGGGGCGGAGTCTCGCGCCCACGGGGGAGCGCGGCGCGCGGGGGAGCCGCCCTCCCCCTCCCGGCGCGGGCTCCGGGCTTTGTCCCGAGCTGGGGCGGGGCGGACGCGAGCAGGGTGGCTCGGAGGTGCCTGCGCCCGCGCGGAGGGCTGTGGAAGCTTGGGTTTCTTCCCGGGAGCTGGCGCCGCGCCTGCCATGCCTCAGTTTCCCTAATCCGGGAAGCAGAAGCGCGGACAGCCGCCCTGAGTGCTCCCGGACTCGCGGAAGTGTGCAAGTGTGGCAAAGGGAAGTTTCTTTTCTGAACATTCAGGTGGTTTTTCCTCCAGTGCAGTGGACGCCTTCCCCGGCCAGAATCCCTGGCTGCCATTTCTTTCTCTTCCCTTTCACTTTTATGAAAGTTCGCAGCTCTCACTCAAGTGGAAGTCTGTCTTCCTGTTGGGAAGGGAAAACCTTTTGCATAGCAGAAAAGGATAATTACAGACTTCATCATAATCCAGCCGTGCTAGCACTGTCGTCTTCTCCAAGGCACTTAAACTAAGTTCGCTCATCCCTGCTGGTTCTAGTTTTCAAAAGTAATGGATCCGCTAAGAACTTCCAAAACTTTAAAATGCTCTATCCGGCAACTACTTTCTTTGTCTAGAAACTTCATTTCAGTAATAAAAGAGTGATTTTTAACCCTGGAGGTGACAACGCAAAAGTGACGTAGTAGACCCAGGCGGTAAATCAGAAAACAGGGGTAAAGTTGACCCACTGGGAACAGAACTGTCTAAAGTTTTAGATAAGTGTAATTTTCAATTTCACTGAAAGTGGCAAAGCAGTTCCTGCACAATGATCTCGTTCCTTCTGGGCACTTCACTTTTCCAGTTGGGGCCCCAGGGTAAATAATGGCACCCATTTTGTGCCCCAGGAATCGCTAAATATGGATAACTGAGGAAAATATAATGTAACTTTTACCAATGCAGGTTTAATTTAAATTTTTGTTGCGGTAATTGAAGAGTCAACATGCAGCTGTAAAAAAAATAATACAGAGAAATCCTTTGTTCACTTTACCGAGTTCTCCCCACTGGTAATGTCTTCCAAAACTGTAATAGAATATCACAATCAGAATATTGACATTGATACAATCCACTGATCTTGTTCAGATTTCCCAGTCTTGTACTCATTTGTGTTGTGCCTATATTTAGCTCTATACAATTTTGCCACCCGTGTTGGTATGCACCACCACAGTCAAGTGCAAGTGCACTTTATCTCTACATCCTAGGCAATAGTAAGGTAATACAGTGAGGTTTACAATAATAAACCCAGCCACTTTGGCACTGGTTTTTGGAAACATATTAGAAAACACATAATCGATTTGGCATTAAAACTGTGCTAGGCATATCTCTCTTCAAATATCATCTTCAGAAAGCACCAGATAAAGTTCAATGGCAATGCTAGCAGTTGGTTGAGTTTCTAAACTACCATTTGTTGGCCCAGTACACCTGGACATCTTTCAGACTAGCTGCTGTCTTACAGCCACCTTACAATATAGTGTCTCCCCATTCCTTACTGAATTAAGGAAAAATTCCTTGGCCTGGGATCCAAAGCTCTTCATAACATGCTGTGACTTCCTGACCAGTATTTTATCCATCTTCTCCCAACTACAAACACATGTATTGAGACTCATCTTTAAGACTTTTTCCTCCAGGAAGGCTGCTAAACTAGATATTTCTTCACTAGGACCATTGAAGCTCCTTGCTCCAGACACACTGCTTGTATTCTCTTAGTTACCAGCATGTTTGTTACTGGTGATGCCTACCTGTCTGAGCCCCTAAAAAGTGCACTGGAATTCATTCAGCTAAGTGTACCCTGCCTAGGACCTGCACAGAAATGGGAAGTGACTCTCATTGTCATCTCTCCACTTCAACTGTTCCACATGTTTTTTCACTCTCTCCAGCCACCATATATAGGACCTATGAGTTTAGGGCCCATGAGCTGTTCACCACCAGTGTCTGCGGGCAGGAACAGTAGCTGCCACCTGCTAAAATGACAGCAGCTACCATGTATTGCATCCATACTCAGCACTCAGCATTTTGCATTTGCCGTCTCAATTAATTTGTACAGCACCTGTGTAAGGTAGCAATTATTACCCCAATATATACTGATGAGGAACTGAGATGTAGGGAGATTATATGACTTGCTCATGGTCACATAACCAGGAGACAGTAAGGCCAGAACCTGAATTCCATCCGACTCATGTTTACAACCCATGTTCATAACCTCTGACCTCTACTGTCGACAAAGCTAAAATGAATATAAATCAAAGCAATAGGATGCCAGGCACTGTTTTAAATACTTTCCATGTATTACCTCATTTAAGCCCCACAGCTACCCTATGAGATAGGTACTGTTATTATTCTCATTTTATAGATGAACACATTGAGGACCAGAGAGGTGAAATAACTTGATTGGGGTCACATAACTAGTAAGTAGAGAGCAGGGATTCAAACCCAGACAGTTCAGCTCCAGAAGTCATGCTCTTAGCCTTCCACTCAGCTGCCCAAATGCAGCACTCACTACACTGAACGCAAAAAATCAACCACCTGCAGAGTGACCTGTCCTGAGAGGTAACAATCATGTGTATCGCTAATGATACAAGAGCGTGTGTTCCCCTCAAGTCTTAACAAGGAAGACAATAACTTGACAGGGATCCACTTAATGGTAACAAATCATGCTGAGACAACCTCTGAGTCAGCCTGAAGCTAGAAAGGAGAGCCAGTGGGTTAGAACTTACCTTTAGGAAGCACATGGCTCTGAAAGATACTGCTTTGGAAGACAACTAAAGATGTGTTAATAATAATGAGACAATTTGCCTCAATTCTAATTAGGTTGAGCACCTTTTGTTATAGGAGTATGAACTGGTACAACCACTTTGGAAAAGTCTAGTATTAGCTAGCAAAGTTGAAGATATGCATACTTGGTGACCCAGAATTCCATTCTTAGCAATACACACCCAAGAGAAATCCAGACATGAGCACCAGGACACAAATACAAGAATATTCACTGGGCATTTTTGTGATAAACCCCAAACAAGAAGGAACCCAATTCCCACTAATGGTAGAAAGGGTAAATGAATTGTGATAGCATCATACAACGGAATACCATACAGGGATGAAAATGAATGAACAACAGCTACATGCAACAACACGGATGAATCCTAAAAATACAAGATTGAGTAAAAGGAGTAGAAAGTAAAAGAATCCATATAGTATAATTGTGTTTATATAAAGTTCAAAAACAAGCAAAATTTAACAACATTGTTTAGGGATACACATTTAAAAAGAAGGGGAAAAAACTAGGTAGAACAGGAAGTAATTACCAATAAATCTGGGGTATCACTTATCACTAGAGGGAGGTGTTGTGATAAAAAAGGGAAACATGGGCAGGGGGTTCTGGACTGTTGGCAATGTTTTATTTTTGTCTGTATACATGAATGTTCACTATAATGATTTATTAAGCCATGTATTTGTTTTCAGCACTCTTTTCTACCTATCTGTTGTATTTCACAATTTTTTTTTAAAGTTAAAAGTCCATGTTAAAGAGAGCTGTCAATATTCAAATGTCTTCCATGTGCCAGGGGCTTCACTTGGTTGTGAGTCTCATTCCTTTTCATGTTTTCAGACTCCTTTCTGTATACATTGTTTTTTCTCTCTTCCAGATCTTCAACTTCACTGTATGCTGGATCCTTTCCATCGGCATTCAAACATGCACAATCTCTCTCCCATCTTAAAAACAACAACAAAAAATAACTTTCTATTGTTCTAACCTCAGCCTCAGCTACTGTTCTCTCTCCTTTTCACAGCAAAACTTGTGGAAGGAATTGTCTGGCCTCATTGCCTCTTGTTTATTTACCTCCTGCTTATTTCTCAACCCTCTCCAAATGAGCTTCTGCACCCATCACTGCATCAAAACAGTTGTTCTGGCCTTCATGACTCAGTGTAGCTAGTTCAATGGGCCTTTCGTCCACCCCATGTTACTTGGATTGTGCGACATTATTGACCACCACTCCCCGAGACAATCTACTCACTTTATTCCTATTTCTGTGGCTGTTTTATCTCATTTTGCTTAGCTGACCCATGCTCCTCTAGCTTAGCCATTACATTTCATAGTTCTGGATCCTAGGCTTTCTCCTAGGCTCACTCTAGATCCTGTCGCCAGCTAAGCTATTCACTGCATTGGTTTCTGTTACTATATGTTTGCTGTTGTCTTCCAAACATGCACATGTAATCCATATCTCTCTTTGGAACCACAGATCTGTATATCTAATCTCTTGCTTGATACCACCATCTGGGTATCTCAAGAGTATCTCAAACAACCTGTCCAAAATCATGATCTTCCACTACAAACATGATCCCCCTCAGATATTTTCCACCTCTGGGAAGTCACCAGAAACCTAGATGTCAGGCTTGATATACCCCTATCTGATGAACACCTTTCAAGAACATTCTATCATATTTGGAAAAAAAAGTCTTCCTGTAATGATCTAACCCTCCCCCCTCCCACCTTTTCAGACATCTTATATCTTTCCCTCCCAATTGTATGTTTCTCCCACACTAGATAACTTTTAATTCCTCCAATTTATCATTTTCCCACAAGGCCATTGTGTATGTTAGTATAGCTCCTTGGAAACCTTCTCCCCTCTTTAGCTAATTAATTCCTCTCCTTCTGTTATTAGCTCAAATGTTATTTCATTGAGCAAGTCTTTCCTGATTCTCCGGACTTTTATCTCCTGGTTTTCTATTGTATTAATTATCTAATGCTGGGTAACAAATCTCTCTAAAACTTAATGTTTTAAGATAGTAATAATCATTTATTATCTCTCACCGTTTTTGTGTTTGGGAATGGCATGGCGAGGTGGTGGTTCTGGCGTGTGGTCTCTCATGAGACCACAGTCAGATGTCAGCCAGGAATGCTGTTATCTGAAGGTATGACTGGGATTGGAGTTTCCACTTCAAGACTGCTCACTTGTGGGGCTGGCAAGTTGGTGTTGGCTGTTGATGAGAGATTCCTCTCTACATGGGCCTCTCCACATTTCCTGGGCTTCCTCCCATGTTGACTTGATTTCAAAGTCAAGCATTGGGGGTGGGGGGAAGAGAAAGAGACCGAGCAGAAGGAAGCTGTATCCTTCTGTATGAACCAGCTTCAGAAGCCACATAGCATCACCTGGGCCATGTTCTATTTGTTAGAAGTGAGTCAGTAAGATTGGTTCACATCCAATGCGGGGGTGTGGGGGAGGAATTAGATTCTACCTTTTAGAGAAAGAATGTCAAAAAATCTGCAGGTATATTTCAAACATCAGTTCACCTTTACTCTTCCTTCCTGGACTTATCACAGTCTGTAATTTTATATAACATATAATTATATTGTAAAGATATAGTATGTACTTGTATGATTATTTGATTAATGCCTACCTTCCTGCTATTGTTTGGATATGGTTTGTCCTTGTCAAAACTCATGTTGAAATTTAATTACCGACGTAACAATGTTGGGAGGTAGAACCTTAAGAGGTGGGGCCTGATGGAAGGTGTTTGGGTTATGGGAGTGGATACCTCATGAGTGGCTTGGTGCTGTTCTTGCAATAGTGAGTTCTTGCTCTCACTAGACTGGATTAGTTCCCAGAAGAGCAGGTTGCTATAAAACAAAGATGCTCTTCATGTTGGGCCCCTTCACACGTGTCTTTTTCTCCTTTGCGCTTCCACCATGTTGTGATGCAGCAGGAAAGCCCTCACCAGAAGCTAGCACCAGGCTCTTGAACTTCCCAGCCTGTAGAACTGTAAGCCAAATAAACCTCTTTTCTTTATAAAGTACCCAGCCATATGTATTCTGTTATAGCAACACAAAATGAACTTAGACACTTCCCATACTAAAACAAACCTTTTTAAAACAAGTATCCTATCTGCTTTGCACATCATTTTTTCCCTAATACCTAACATATTGCCTGGGACATCAGTGTGGAATAAATATGAATAAGTTATTAATTATATGTAACACCCACAACAATCCTTTAAGGCAGGGATTGTTCTTTCCATTTTACAGATGGCAAATGGAAAGTCAAAGGGTTGGATAACTTGTTCCAGGACCAAAATGTAAATCCATGTCTCTCTGATTCTAAGCCAAAACTATTTCTAGGACTTCAGACTCTCTGTGTGAACACAAAAGAGGAACAGGAGCTGCTTTGACCTCAGTGAAGTAGTCTCCTGTGTTTCCACATTTCCTCATCAGGTATTCTCGGAAGAGCTAATTATGTATCCCAGATATATGGATTTAAGGACAGGACTGTTCTTAAGGTGAAAGAATATTCAGAATCTAGTCATTAAAAAATTCTCCAAAATAGTTGGTCTTTGTGAGTTTGCTCATCATGAGCAAAGTGAAGAGAATATGGAATGTCTGAAAGTATAAACCTACTCATGGTGGGGTCACCCACAGCAATCACTGGGAAAACTATTTCCTTTCAACAGCAAAATCTGCTCTCTGACCCCATGCAGTCCTCTACTCCTGCAGAAGTTCTTATCTCTTTCCTCATTAAGGAGAAAGGGGCCATTCAATAGCTGTTCTGTTGAATGAGACCATTAGTCACTTGTAGCTATTTAAATTTAAATTAATTAAATTACATAAAACTTAAAAATGTAGTTCTTCAGTCATACTAGCCACATTTCAAGCACTCAGAAACCACAGGTGGCTAGTTGCTACCATATTGGAAAGTGCAAATATAGAATATTTCTATCATCACAGAAAATTCCACTGGATAGTGCTGCCAGAGAACCTAGGTAATCCTAGCCCCTGAAAATTTCAAGGTCATAGAGGAAGGCAACACAAAAGGCTGAAGTGTCTCCACCCTCTCTATGAATAAGAACTACCCAACAAAAAGCCCTGTAGGAAATGGTCCCTAATAATGGGGCTCTGGGTATGGAATCACCTCTGCAGGTCTGCGCTCTCATCAGGGTTTCTGCCTCTTCCCCATCTGTCCTCTGAGCTATCAGTCTCACGTTAAATAACCACCAGCACCCTCTAAACCAGACTGCTCATCACCTGCTGCCCTGAACCCACTGAGCCTCAGCCTAGCCCAGCACAACACATCTCTTACCCTCCTCCCTGCTTCAAACTAGTCCATCTCTGCACTTAGGTCAGTCTCCATTCCTCCTGTCTCAGAGTATATCATTTCCCCCCTTCTCAAAGCTAACCCTTCCCCCAACTTCTCCAACAACATATGTGTTCTGGACTCTCTGCCCCCTCACCTCACTGGAAAACTTGCTTCATTAACTATTCTATTATTTTCCATCTTTCCCTCTCCACTAGCACTGTTTCTTCAGCCTTCAAGTTTGCACAACGTCTCCAATGTTGTTAACAATTTTAACTGACCCTTTAGGGCCACCCTCCCATCTTCATTATTTTTCCCTCTACCAGTGGCTCTAGGGAGTTGTCTACCAAAAGACCCTACATCCTTATTTCCCACCTAGGGCCTGGTTCTCATCTGACTCAATTTCTTCCCATTTAATAAAATTTGTGCAGGCTATGCATTCAAGGCTCTCCACAACTGGTTCCTTCTTTAACTTCTTATCCATTTTTCTTTTCTTTCTTTCTTTTTTTTTTTTTTTTTTTGAGACAGAGTCTCACTCTGCTGCCCAGGCTAGAGTACCATGGCATCAACCTAGCTCACAGCAACCTCAAACTCCTGGCCTCAAGCAATCCTCCTGCCACAGCCTGCCGAGTAGCTGGGACTACGGGCATGTGTCACCATGCCCAGCTAATTTTTTTTCTATTTTACTTGCCCGGCTAATTTCTTTCTATTTTTAGTAGAGATGGGGTCTTGCTCTTGCTCATGTTGGTGTCGAACTCCTGACCTCAAGTGATCCTCCCACCTTGGCCTCCTGAGTGCTAGGATTACAGGTTTGAGCCACCACACCTGGCCTCTTATCCATTTTTCTCTTTGTCACCTTCTAGCCACACTTACCTTTGCACTCTCTACCATGAGTGTCTAAAGCTTTCCTGTCTTGGCATCTTTTTTTTTTTTTTTTTTAAGTCAGAGTCTCACTCTGCCCTGGGTTAGAGTGCCATGGCATCACCCTAGCTCACAGCAACCTCAAACTCCTGGACTCAAGTGATCCTACTGCCTCAGCCTCCTGAGTAGCTGAGACTACAGGCATGCGCCACCATGCCCAGCTAATTTTTTCTATATGTTTTTAGTTGGCCAGGTAATTTCTTTCTATTTTTAGTAGAGATGGGGTCTCACTCTTGCTCAGGCTGGTCTCGAACTCCTGACCTCAAGCAATCCTCCCGCCTCGGCCTCCCAGAGTGCTAGGATTACAGGCGTGAGCCACCGCGCCCGGCCTATCCTGGCATCTTTATTACAATTTTTTCTCTTGACATAAATACTTGCTTTAGGTACATCCTGTCCATCTTTGGAGGATGAGCTCAAGTCCCTGCTTCTTGATGAAGTCTCTCTGATGATAAAGCTCATCTCGCTCCTTGTTACCCTGGCTACCATCATTGCGTACAGACTGCCTGATGCTACCGTGTATTGCTGTATATATATTTATCTTCTCTCCCTAGTTGAATTCAGAGTGCTTCCCAGCGAGGAATTAGCACTCATATCTTTGCATTCTCCAGTGTTTTTAAGATGAAGAATTTTGCACATAGCAGCAGATACTCAAATATTGATTGCTTGACTGATACACTGACTTATCCCAACATCACTTCAAAAAGGAGCCAGTTGTAAACCATGCAGCAGTATTTTAAATAAACCTCCTGTAAGGAACGCTATGAAATAGAGACTGTCACAGCTATTGGCTGTGTAAATGCCCCAGGGATGAAGGGGGTGCACTAAAAAACAATACACCTCTTTGGAAGACTCTGGAATGACCTGTGTGAATGGGCACCTAGAACTACACACCAGGTAAGCAACACTGCTATTATTCATACATTTTGATGAGTGATTTAATCACTTGATTAAATTGGTGTCTGCCATGCTTCTCCACTGTGAAGTTACTCCATTTTTGTGTGTGTGATTAATAAGTAATTTATGAGGTGGTACTTTGATACCATATAACTATTCTGTGTGTTATCAAATTATCACTTCATTCATTTATTTTTTATATCATAGGAATGCTTAGACTCCTATTTTATTCAAGGGGTAATAATCCATTACTGTCATTATTTATTTTGATAATAAATCATTCCATAATTGGTCACTCAGAGCCCCTTCAACTGGCTTCTATGTTCTTTTGAAATGTTTCCATCATTTTCTGAGCACTTTGCAACTTTCTGGCACCAAAAATGTTCTAAGCACACTGGTACTTTCTTTGGCCAGCCCTTGAACCAGACATTTTCCCAAATAGACTTAGTTTCTTTTAGTGGAGAAAGGTTTTTAGAAGTCAAGATCTGGGTACAAGGTATACTCATTGCTCTTGGGATGCTGTTTATCTCAGTACATGTTAATGGACATACACACATATGTTTACATCTTTTTTTCTCTATTTATCTATATATTAACAACCATGAATTTATATTGGTACCTCCAATACCACCCAAACACCCTTGGATTCATTCTAGTTTTCTCCAACTCCCTTCTCCAACAGTGAGAAAACTGGCTCCCATTATTCTTAATATATTACTTGTTCAATCCTCTTATCATAATCAGTGCCTCTTTATCACTCCCCACCTCCGTCCCCTGACATGGATACCATCGTCACCCCTTTAGGTTCCAACACTCCACACCAGAGACATCTTTTTCTGGCAATATGGTAGATTAGATATCATTAATGACCCTTCGTATCAGTTTCTATTGATGTGTGACAAACCACCCCAATACTTAGTGGCTTAAAATAGCAATGATTTATTATTTCTCTCTATTCCGTGGGTTGGCTGGAAGGTTCTTCTGCTTGTCTCACCTGAGTTCCCTCATGCAGCTACATTCATTGGGTGGGCTGTGGGGAGAATGGCCATTCTCAGATGTCCTCACTGCCATGGCTGAGGTCTCAGCTAAGATGGCTGGGATGGCTCCATCTTTCTGCTCGACTGTGGTCTTTCATCTAGGACTTGTTCACATGATTCTGCAAGTTCTCCAGAAGAGCAAAACAAATGTTTCTTACACCACATTCTGCTGGTCAAAGCAAGTCATAGGCCAGCCCAGATTCAAGGGGTGGAGAAATTGACCCCATTTCTTGACTGCAAGAGCTGGAGCGACAAAGTCACATTGCAAAGGAGCACTGGCATGGGGAAACAATTCTCTGGGGGCCATTAGTGTAATCATTTACCATACTTTCCCAACTGAACAATAAAAAGACAATTTAAAATATTTTTTTTAAAAAAACACATGTTATTTTAGTTGTTTCTCTGAACTAAAGGAAACAGAAAGCAGAAAGAATCCACAGAGCCATAAATGATGTAAAAGCAGGAACCCTGAGAAAAGAGCAACCCCCAGAAAACCTTAAGGTTTTCTGCCCAACACTGGAGAATTGCAGCTCCTACCTTAATTCTCATGTGGTCCTTGGAGAACAGAAAGCAAAGCTGAAGTCTACCAAAAGCAAGGGATCAAGTATGAGACCCTCACATAAAGCTGGGATCCCACCTTCAGGGCAAGGTGAATGAGAAAAGCAAACACTGCAAAAAAAAAGGAGACAACAAGAAAAATGTGCATGCATATCCTTACCTGGGTGTTGGGTGTTAGGGAAAAGAATCATTTGAAAATTTGTAACCACAAACTGATCATCATGTGGGTTTAATGTTTTCTACAAGGAAAAATGCAAGCCAAGGATTATTTAAAGTGGTCCCTTGTTGTTAGGCCCCTAGTTGACTGAGAGACATAAATGTAAATCCTCTATGAAAGAATGCAAACTCAGTGCAGGCCTCCAAGAATTCCCACAGATAAAGTTCCAACAAAAATGAGTAATTCACTGTAAAACAAAGTCACAAAACGTACTACGAAGCAAGGCATCATCTGTGAGAACAAGCAGAAAAACAGAAAGCAAAAATAGATCCCTTAAAACCACAGATATTAGAATATAAGACACAGACATTGAAGTAACTATTTTTTTTCTTTTTTTGGGGGGGGTCTTTTTTTTTTAATTTCAAAATATTAAGGGGGTACAATGTTTTTGTTACATGGATACCTTTTATAATGCTTAAGTTGGGGCTTTTAGTGTGCCAATCACCCGAATAGTATTCACTATACCTGATAGGTAGGTTTTTACCCCTTCCTTCCTTCCCCCTTCCCCCCTTATTGATTTCCTATGACCTTTACATCTCTTTGTGCCCATGTGTGCCCATCTATTAGCTTCCAATTATTAGAGCGTACAGGTGGTGTTTGTTTTTCCATTCCTGACATATAAAGTAACTAAATTTAATATGTGCTATGGACTGTGTCCCCCCCTCAAATTCATATGTTGAAGCCTTCACACTCAATGTGACTATATTTGGAGTAAGGAAGTAATTAAGGTTAAATGAGGTCATAAGGGTGGAGCCCTGGTCTGATAGGATTAATGTCCTTGTAAGAGACATTAGAGAGCTCTCTCTCTCTCTCCCTGCCCAGTGATGACGCAGCAACAAGGCACTGTCTACAAGCCAGGAAGAGGGCTTTCACCAGGAACCCAACAAGGCTGGCACCCTGATCTCAGACTTCCACCCTCCAGACTGTGAGAAAATAAATTTCTGTTATTTAAGCCACCTTGCCTATGGTATTCTGTTATGGCAACCCAAACTGAACAATATGATTAAATAAATATAAGACAAACTTAAAATATGATCATGGAATAACCAGTCAGAGTTGAGATAAATTCAAATAGAAATTCTCAAAATTAAAAGTTTACTAACTGAAATTAAAATTTCATTTGAAAAATGTCAGATTTCACCACCAAAGATAGGCTTAGTAAACTAGATGATAGATTGAATGAATTTATAAATTCATTTATAAATGAATATAATGGAATATATTCATTTGTGAAATATTAAGATATGGAAAATATGAAAAAGAGGTTATGAAGTATGTTGGATATAGTGAGAAGGTCTAACATATGCCTGGTCATATTTCTGAAACGAGATAATGGGGATGGAAAAATTGGAACCCTTATACATTGCTACTGGGAATGTAAAATGATGCAGCCTCTTTGGAAAATAGTTTGGCAGCTCTTCAGGATGTTAAATATAGAGTTACCATATGACCCAGAAATTCCACTCCTAGGTATTTACACAAGAGGAATGAAAACATAGTCCACACAAAAGCTTGTACACAAATATTCATGACAACGTATTCACAATAGCCAAAAAGTGGAAACAACCTAAATGATGAATAGATAAACAAAATATGGTATATCCATATATTAGAATATCATGTGTCAATAAAAAGGAATGCAGTACTGATTCATGCTGAAACATGAATGGATCTCAAAAACATCATGGTAAGCGGAAGAAGCCAGTCACAAAAAATGACATATTGTAGAATTCTATTTATACAAAATTTTCAGAATGTGCAAATCTATGAAATGTCCAAAACAAGTAAAAGTATAGAAAAAGAAAGTAGATTATTTCCTAGGGCTAGGTGGCAGCACATGAGGTAAGGATGAAGAATGACTATTAACAGGTATAAGGATACTTTTTGTGGTAATTTCAGTGTTTTAAAATTAGATTTTGGAAATGGTTGTACATTAAATATACTAAAAACCACTGAACTTTTAAACAGGTAAACACTGTGGTACACAAATTGCATATTAATAAAGCTATTTTAAAAAGAGGTAACAGAGAAAATAGGAGAGAGGAAATATCCAAACTCATAATGACTATTTTCCATAACTGTTAACAACACATATCTTTTTTTTTTTTTTTTTTGAGAGAGTCTCGCTTTGTTGCCTGGGCTAGAGTGAGTGCCCTGGCGTCAGCCTAGCTCACAGCAACCTCAGACTCCTGGGCTTAAGCGATCCTACTGCCTCAGCCTCCTGAGTAGCTGGGACTACAGGCATGTGCCACCATGCCCGGCTAATTTTTTCTATATATTTTTAGTTGGCCAGATAATTTCTTTCTATTTTTAGTAGAGACGGGGTCTTGGTCTTGCTCAGGCTGGTCTCCAACTCCTGAGCTCAAACGATCCACCCGCCTCGGCCTCCCAGAGTGCTAGGATTACAGGCGTGAGCCACCGCACCCAGCTGTCTTTCACCATTAAGTATAATATTAGCTGTATGGTTTTTTGTAGACACTTTTTAACAAGGTGAGAAAGGTCCCCTTTGTTCTAATTTGCTGAGTGTTTTTACCGCAAACAGGAAATGAATTTTGTCAAGTGTTTTTTTTTTTTTTTTTTTGCTTCAATTGATATGATCACGTGGTTTTTCTTCTTTGGCCCCTTAATACGGTGGATCACACCAATTGATTTTTGTATAATTTTCAATGTAGTTATCTTAAAAATCTTTCATTAGATTTATTCTTATGCATTTGATGCTTTTTGTTTATAAATGGAATTGTTTCTTTCATTTCGTTTTCTAAGTGTTGATTATTAATCTGTAGAAATAAAATTGTCTACCTTCAAGCTGGGTGTGGTGGTGCATGCCTGTAGTTCCAGTACTTAGGAGGCTGAGGTGGGAGGCTGGAGGATCACTTGAGACCAGGAGTTTGAGGCTGTAGTGTGCTATGATAACACCTGTGATCATGGCCACTTCACTCTGGCCTGGGCAACATAGCAACCCTGTCTATAAAAACAAAACAAAACAAAACAAAGTTGCCTAAATATAGACTTGGTATCCAGCAAACTTGCCAAATTTACTTAATAATTCCAATATTTTTATGTATTTTTTTATTATCTTTTATGTACTTAATCATGTTTCTGTCAATATGCACAGTTTTACCTCTTTCTTCTCTTCTCCTCTGTATTTTTGTTTTTCTTGCCATATTGTACTGGTTATGCTGTCCAGTACAAAACTGAATATAAAAGTGGTGATAATGGATATCCTTATCTTATTTCTGAAATCAGTGAGAAAATATTTAATACTTCACCTTTGAGTAGGATTTCAGCTATAGATTTTTGTGGAGTTTTTGTTTTGTTTTGTTTCTTTGCTTATGGAAAATTCAGAACTAATTGTTACAAAACATCCTTTAGCCCAACATAAGTTATTAAGATCTGTCACTATAAACTCAGAGGCTAATTATAAAATATTACCAATAAGGAATATGCAAAATGATTTATTTTTGATTATGATTGAGAATGTAGCAAATGTTTAATTAAAAATTTAAGGTGTTTTAAATAAAGGGAAAATTTACATATAGAAAAATGTACAGATCTTATGAATTTTAATATACCCATGTAACCAGTACCACAATAAAGAAATAAAATGTTTCTACATTTCCTCCAATTTTATCTTGCCTCCTTTCAGCCACTACCTACACCACATAGGCAAACATTCTAATTTCTGTCTCAGTTTTAGTTTTGTCTGTTCTAAAGTTTCACATACATGGAATCATAGAGCGTGTATCCTTTTGTGTTTGGCTTACTTGCTCAGCAAAATATTTTTACTATGACATAAGTTTTTATTTATTCTCCTATTTGATGAACATTTAAGCTGTTTCTAGTTTGGGGCTATTATAAACAAAGCTGCTATAAATATTTCCATAAGGTCCTTTTTTGAACTTAAGTTTTAATTTCTCTTGGGTTAATATCTAGAGCAGGAACTGTTGGGTTATAGATTAAGTCTGTTTAACTTTATAGGAAACTTCAAAACAGTTTATTACAGTGATAGTGCTATTTTCTATTACCATTAGCAAATAAATATGAGTACCAAGTGTCTTGTATCCTTCATGACATTTGGTGTTAGTCCTTTTACATTTTAGCTCTCTTCTTTCTTTCTTTCTTTTTTTTGGGGGGGGGGGTAATAACCTTTTCATCAGATTAAGGAATTTCTCTTCTATTCTTAGTCTGCTGTGAGACTTTATCATTTATGGGAGTTAAATTTTATCAGATACTTTTTCTGCATCTATTGAAACATTTGCATGATTCTCAATTATTGTTAATGTGGGGAATTCTACTGATTGACATTTTAACAAATTTATTGAAGCATAATTTACATATCTTATAGTCACCAATGTTAAGTGTACAGTTGGATGTGTTTTTGTAAATGTGTACTGTTGTGTAATCACTATCCCACGCTGTCATCCAAAAACTTTTCTTCGTTCCTCTTTGCAGTTCAGCGCTATTGTTTTTTTGATACCCAGGCAACCTTCGAAATGTTTTCTGTCTGTATAATATCATCGTTTCTTGAAATTCAAAGTGAATGGAATCGTAAAATACGTGTCCTTTCCCACATGTTGGGGAACCGAAGCCTCCTGCCAACAACGCTGTAAACCACCTTGGAAGCTCATTGTCATATTCTGTTTAGACCTTCAGGAGCTGCAACCTCCCCCTGACAACCTGACTGCAACCTCATGAAAGATCCTGAGAGCCAAAGCCACTATCTGAGCAACTATCAAACTCCTGACCCACAGAAACTATGAGATAATAAATATTTTTATTTTTATTAACCATTAAGAATTGAAGCACTTTATTATGCAGCAACAGATAACTAGTACACTTGCATTCGTGGAATAAGCCCAATTGGTCATTATGTGTTATCCTTTTTATATACCCCTGGATTCAATTTGCTATGATTTTTGTAGAATTACTGTGTTTAGATTCAGGAAAGATAGTGATCTATAATTTTCCTTTCTTATAATGTCCTTTTCAAGTTTTGATATCAAGATTAGGCTGGCTTATAAAATGCGTTGGGAAGTGCTGATTTTTATGATCTCAAAGATTGTAATATTTGTTGTATTTATTATACATTTACAAGAATTCAAGAGTGAAAACATTTAAATCTGGGGTTTTCTCTGTAGAAAGTTTATAAATTACAAATGGAATGTCTTTTATAGATGTGGGAACTCCTGAACATTTCTATTTTTTCTTATTTCTATTTTGTTAACTCTTGTTTGTGCAATAATTTATCCATTTTATCCCAATTGTCAAATTTATTACCAAAAAGTATTTCATAATATCCTTTTATATTTGTATCTGTAGTATCTATAAAAATATAAAATTCTTGAAATTCATAATTTGTGTTCTCTCCCCTATTTTCTGCAATCTTTCTATGGATTTATTGATTTTAATAATCTTTTCAAAGAACCACCCTAGGTTTTAAGTTTCTCTATTGTATGTTTACTTTCTGTTTCATTGATTTCTGCTCTTATCTATCCTACTTTATTTAGGTTGACTTCCTGTTGTTATTCTAATTTATTTTTATTCATAATTTATTTTTGATCTTTCTCTTTTTTCTAACACATACCTTTAACATCTTAAATTTCTCTCTAGGCACTGCTTTAGCAGCTTCCTACAAGTTTTTATATGTAATAATTTTTGGTATTTATTCAGTTTAAAATATTTTAAAATATTTGTTGTGATTACTTCTCTTATCCATGGGCTAATCAAAAATAATTTCAAAATCTCTAGGGATTTTCTAATAACTTTTGAATAAAATTTATTTATAGTTTAAATCTACTTTGTTCAAAGAATATAGTCTATATTTTTGCTATTCAAAGTACTTGTTAAAATTTCTATGTTTAGAAGTTTTTTTAATCTTCTTGTTTATTATTTTTATTGCATGGAATCTCCTCTTTACCTTTAGTAATATTTCTTTCCTTAGTGTATTGTTTTTTAATATATGTATGAATGTATATATACACTCATGTATCAATATATATTCACATATATGTACTTAATACCATAGTATCAAAATATAAAAGCAAAAAATTAATCTCTAAAAGGAGAACTATGCAAATCCACAACTATAGTTGGAAACTTTGATAAGTCTGTTTCAGGAAATGATAGAACAAGCAGACAAAAACTCACTAAGGATATAAAAGATCTGAAAAGTATGATTAATCAACCTGACTTAATAGACATTTATAGAATAGGATATCCAACCTATGCACAATGCACATTATTTTCAAGTGCATGTGTAACGTACACCAAAACAGAATGTCTTTTTCTTTCCCTTTCTCTCAATGTGTCTTAACTTTCTGTTTAAAGGTTTTTTCCCCTGGTGTGTATAGACAGCTTATATTAATAATTGGCCTTTAAAAAATTCAGCCTTCTAGTATTATATTTTAATTGCAGTGTTTCATCCATTTATATTTAATGTATAAACTTAGTGATATAATTGAGTTTGGGTCTACTATCCTTCTACTTATTTTCTATTTGTCCATTTTATTCCTTTGTTTCTTCCTTGCTTTTTTTTTTGAACTAACAAAAATATTTTTATTATTACCTTTTCTCTTCTGTCAGCATTTGAGTAATACATCCTTTTGTTATTCATTTGGTGGTTACCAAATAAATGAAATGTTCTTTGATTTATTAAAGTCTATCTTAAATGAATACTGTTGCTGTTTCCTGAACCAAGCAAAAAGTTTGCAACAGTTTCCTTCTATTCATCTCCTTCTCTATTTTATGTTGTCACATATTTTATTACTACCTATGTTTTAATCTCTACATGACATTATTATTATTTTTAACCGTAAAAGTTCATTTATTTTATCTACATATTTATCCTTTCTATTGGTCTTTATTTCTTCCTTCAGTTCCATGCTTTTGACTGTGGTTATTTTCATTCAGTCTGAAGAATTCCCTTCAGTATTTTTTTCTTTCTTTTTTTCTTAGACAGAGTTTCTCTCTGTCACCCCGGGTAGAGTGCAGTGGCATCACCATAGCTCACTGCATCCTCAAACTCCTGAGCTCAAGTGATCCTCCTGCCTCAGCCTCCCAAGTAGCTGGGACTACAGGTGCAAGTCATGACACCCGGCTAATTTTTCTGTCTAGTAGAGATGGGGGTCTCACTCTTGCTCAGGCTGGTCTTGAACTCCTGAGCTCAAGTGATCCTCCCACCTTGGCCTTCAGAGTGCTAGGATTACAGGCGTGAGCCACTGCACCTGGTCCCCTTCAGCATTTCTTACAGTGCAAGTCTTCTGGTGGCAAGTTTTCTCAGCTTTTGTTTTTCTGAAAAGTCTTTACCTTAATTTTGAAGAATAAAATTCTAAGTTGGCAGATTTCTTTAAAATTTTACCATTTTGGAGATATCATTCTATTGTCTTCTGTCTTTCATAATTTTTGCTGAAAAGGCAACTGAGTCTTATTGTTTTTCTTTTGAAGATTTTGTGCCTTTTCCTCCTCTATTTGCTTATATCTTACACTTTGCTTTTGATTTTCAGCAGTTTCACTATAACAAACCTAGATACAGATTTCTTTATATTTATCCCACTTGGGGTTCAAAGAACTCTGTAAATCTGGTTTGATGTATTTCATCAGGTTTGGGAATTGTAGGGCTAGTATATCTTCAAATATTATTATTTCAGTCCCTAAGTCTTCTCATCTATTTCTGGGATTCCAACTATATATGGGTTAGAGCTTCATATTGTGCCTTATACTTTTCTTATACTCATCTCTATAATGTACAACAGCTTTCCTACCCTGGGCTTCAACTTGTGTATTTTCATTTTTAATTCATTAATCCTCTCTTCTGCTGTGCTCTAATCTGCCCTTCAAACCATCTATTGAACTCTTAATTTTTGTTACAAATTGTTTTTTCACTTCTAGAATTCCAATTTGACTTTTTTTAATAGTTGCCAGATCTCTGTTGAAATTTTCTATTTTTTACACACGTTAATCATAGTTATTCAAAATGCTTGCCTGGTAACTGCAATGTCTAATTAACTTTGGATATTTTTCTATTATTTGTAGCAATTGCTAGATAGGGAGACCTCAGCTCCTATACCACTGACACTGTCTAACTGATGTCTACATTTAAAAAGTATTGTTTAACATGACACGAATAGTTTAGACAACAAAAGTGAAAATAGACTAAATCAAAATTGAAAATTTCTGTGCATTAAAGGACATAATAAACAGAGCGAAAAGACAACTTATAGGATGGACGAAAATATTTACAAATCATATATCTGATAAGGAAATAATATTCAGAAAATGTAAAGAACTCCTACAACTCAACAACAAAAACCAAAACAAACTGACTAAAACATTGGATTCAAAAGGATTGAACAGACATTTCTCCAAAGAAGAGATACAGATGTCCAACAAGCATATGAAAAGATGCTCAACATCACTAATCATTAGGAAAATGCAAATCAAAACCACAGAGAGATACCACATCACAGCTAATAGGATAGCTACCATCCAAAAAGCAGAAAAGGCCAGGAGCAGTGGCTCATGCCAATAATCCTAGCACTTTAGGAAGTCAAGGCAGGAGGATTGCTTGAGGCCAGGAGTTGGAGATCAGCTTGGGCAACTTACTGAGACCCTGTCTCTATAAAAAATTACAATATTAGGTGGGTGGGGTGACATGAAAGACCCTGTCTCTAAAAAAACAAAACAAAACAAAATAACCAATGTTGCTGAGGATGTGGGAAATTTGAATGCTTGTGCCCTGTTTATGGGAATGGTATAGTATGGTAGTTCTTCAAATTAAAAATAAAATTACCATACAATCCAACACTCCTACTTCTGGATATAGATCCAAAAGTATTCAAAGCAGGGTCTCCAATATGTGTACACCTATATTCAGACCAACATTATTTACAATAGCCAAGACGTGGAAGCAACTCAAATATCCTTTGACAGACAAATGGATAAACTGTAGTATACACATACAATGGAACATTAGTCAGGCTTAAAAAGGAAGGAGATTCTGACACATGCTACAACATGAATGAAATTTGGGGACATTATGCTAAATGATAAAAATCAGTCATAAAAAGACAAACACCCCATGATTCCACTTATATGAGGTACCTAGTGTAGTCAAATTCATAGAGAAAAGTAGAATAATTGCTTCCTGGGGTTGGGAACAGGGGAGGAATGGGAGTTGTTGTTTAATGGGTAGAGAGTTTCAGTTTTTAAGATGAAAAAAATTCTGGAGATTGATTGCACAACAATGGGGATGTACTTGATGCTACTAAACAGTAGATTTAAAACTGGTTAAGATGGTAAATTTTATGTTATATGTATTTTATTAATACTACAATTAAAAATAATTTGAAAAGCCAAAAATAAATTTTAAATAAATTATTGTTTAGTATATTTGTTGCAACAAAGGCAAGCTTTTAGTAGATGCTTTTAGCATACATCAAACTGGAAGATAATGAAATGATTTTTTTAAATCTATTAATGTAGTAAATGATTAATAATTCATAGACATTTTAATATGAGATTATCCATGTATTCTTGTTTAAACCCAAATTAAGTATAATGTTTTCTTTTTAATATACTTCTTTATCCAATTTGCCAATGTTTTGTTTAAGACCTTTGGTCCTAGATTTATTAGAGAGATGTGTCTATAATTTTCTTTTCCTATACCATCCTTGTCTATATGTATATGTATGTGTGTGTGTGTGTGTGCATATATATATATATATATACACACATATATATTATTTTTTGAGACAGGGTCTCACTCTGTCACCCAGGCTGGAGTGCAGTGGCTTGATCATAGCTTACTACAGCCTCAGACTCCTGGGCTCAAGTGATCCTCCTGCTTTAGCCTCCCAAGTAGCTGTGACTACATGTGTGTGCCACCATACCTGGCTAGTTTTTAAATTTTTTGTAGAGATTGGGTCTTACCATGTTACCCATGCTGGTCTCAAATTCCCAGACTCAAGCAATTATCTTGCCTTGGCCTCCTAAAATGCTGGGATTACAGATGTGAGCCAGCATGCCTGGCCCATTGTTGCCATTATTTTAAACAAACTGCTATCTGTTAGATCAATTAAGAATTAGAAAAATAAAAGTTTTTATTTTATCTTCACTTATTCCTTGTCTGATGTTCTTTCTCTATGTAGATCCAGGTTTCTGACCTATATCCTATATCATTTTCCTTCTCTCTAAAGAAATTATTTTAACATTTTTTGCAAGGTAGGTCTACTGGTAACAAATTGCTCCAAGTTTTTTGGGTGTTTTTGGTTTTCGTTTTGTGTGTGTGTGTGTGTGTGTGTGTGTGTGTGTGTATGTGTATGTGTGTGTGAGAGTCTTTATTTCTCCTTCCTTTTCAAAAGACAATTTTTCAGGATACAGAGTTCTAGGTTGGTGTTTTTTTCCTTTCAATTCTCCAAATATTTCACTCTGCTCTCTTTTTGTTTGCATAGTTTCTAAGGAGAAGTTGAATATAATTCTTATCTTTGACCCTCTATAGGTAAGGTGTCCATTTCCTCTGGCTTCTTTCAGGATTTTTTCCTTTTTTCTTTGTCTTTTGTTCTTGCAACAGGGTCTCACTCTGTCACCCACGTTGGAGTGCAGGGGCATCATCATAGCTCACTGCAGCCTTAAACTCCTGGGCTCAAGTAATCCACCCACCTCAGCCTCCCAAGTATCTGGGACAACAGGCACCACCACACCTGGCTATTTTTTAAATTTTTTTGTAGAGAAGGTTCTTGCTTTGTTGCAAAGACTGGTCTCAAACTTCTGGCCTCAAATGATCCTCATGCCTCACCTTTCCAAAGTATTGAGATTACAGGTGTGAGCCACCATGCCTGGGCTGATTCTTTTTCTTTATCTTTGATTTTCTGTAATTTGAATTTGATATTCCTAGGTATAGTGTTTTTGTTTGTTTGTTTGTGGGTTTTTTGGTTTTTATTTTGCATTCATGATGCTTGATGTTCTCTGAGTTTCCTGGATCTGTGTTTTGGTGTCTGACATTAATTTGGGAAAGCTCTCGGTCACTATTGTTTCAGATATTTAACATAACAATTCTTTTTCAAATAATTTCTTCTGTTCCTTTTTCTCTTTCTTCTCCTTCTGGTAGTCTCATTATGTATGTCTTACATCTTTTATAATTGGCCCACAGTTTTTGGAAAGTCTGTTTTTCTGTTCTGGGTTTTTTTGTTTGTTTGTTTGTTTTCTTTTTTCAGTCTTTTTTCCTTTTTCTTTTCAGTTTTGGAGGTTTATATTGAAATATCCTCAAGCTCAGAGACTCTTCCCAGCTATGTCCAATCTACTAACAAGCCCATCAAAGGAGTCCTTATTGCCTTTAGTGTTTTTGATCTCTAGCATTTCTTTTTTTTCTTTAAATTTCCAGCTCCCTGCTTACATAACCCATCTGTTATTGCATGCTGTCAACTTTATCCATTAGAGCCCCTAGCACATTTATCACAGTTGTTTTCAATTCCTGGTCTGATAATTCCAATATCCTTGCCACATTTCAGTCTGGTTTCGATGGTTGCTTTGTTTCTTCAAACTGAGTTCTTTATTTTTTAGTATGCCTTGTCATTTTTTCTTGATAGCTGGGGCTGATGTACTGGGTAAAAGGAACTGCCATAAATAGGCCTTCGGCAATGTGGTACTAAGGTGTTGGCCCTGGGACAGCATTCTCTAGGCCTATAATTAGTTACCAGTCTTTTAGTGAGCCTGTGCCTCTGGACTGGGAACTCACACGTGCTTCTCAGCACCCCACGGCCTCGGTGGAACAGGTGGACTAGAGTGGGCTAGAGCTGGGTATTTCCTTTCTCCCACACGGAGGGCTGGAAGGAGCTGCACTTAGGTATTTTTCTTCCTCCCCGTGGAAAGCTAGAACCAGCTGGATTGGGTATTTTTCTTCTCCCCAGATCAGTTAGGCTCTGATAAAACTCCAACTGATTAGGCTCTAGTTAAATGGTTTCTCCTGAGGGCAGGCCTTTTTAAGAAGAATAAGATGCACTGGTGTGCTTCAAAATGGTGCCTTTCTCCCGCCCTCTCTGATGGAAGCGCAAGGGGGTTTTTCTCCATATTTGCTGTGAGAACTCGTTAGAGCTCCAGGAGGTAAAACTCAGAAAAGTGCATGGGTCACCCCCCCCGCCCCCCCCCCGTGACTGGGATCCCCTGGAGTTTTTATCTCTGGGACTTGTCTACACTGAGTCTCCAGCAACCCATCAGTTACAGTTCAGATTCCCCTACCCTGGCACCAGCTCCAAGGAAGTTTCCCCTTGTGGGTTCCTGCTCTGGTAAGTTGTGATTCTCTGCATTCGCCTGTCGGTCTCTCCAATTTGGAGACAGAAGTTTGCACTGTGACCTCAATTCTGTTGGTTTTTCAGTGTGTTCAGCTTTGAAATTGTTGTGAGGATGCAGTGGTGACTTCCAAGCTGCTTACTTGCGTGCCAGACTGGAAACTGGAAGTTGTCTGTTAAATTTTACCTCTTACTGTTGGAAATGTGTGTGGTTTGCAGTGTGCTATCACAGTTCAGGAAGTTCATGTTTTTGCTCCACATTCAGCCAGGGACTAGTAACTTGGAAGTTTCCTCTCTGATTGCTCCCGAGAGGGTGCAGCCAGTGTATGCGCACAGTCTTCCAGACTGCCAGGGCTGATTCTATTTCTCAGCGTGCCTTCTTAGGAGTTTCCTCTGGGGCAGAGTAGCTTATTGTTCAGTTGGTGTTTGGTCAGATGTTCTGTGTAAGCTCCTTGTTCCGGTGAAGCTTCACCTTGTGTTGATGGGTCTGTGTGAGGCTTGGGGAATGCTTTCAAGTCCGCCCCCACGCCTGCTCGGATTGCTCCTGTGTGGGGGCGCCCTCACACACGCACACAGCCTTCCTGACCCCCAGTGCTGACTGTGACCCTAGGAGGCCTCTTCTTGGCTGTCTCTCTCCCTGGTTCTATTAAACTTCTGTCTGCTCTGCTATTTTGCTTGTGTAATGGAGCTACCGGCCTCCTCTTAGTTGTTCTCCACCTGATCTTCATGGTTTTCCACTCTCTGTTCCAGATAGCCAGTCCCCTCAGGCACAGCTGCTGAGCTCTTCATCTCTTGGCCTGACTGTCCCCCAGGCAGAGCCCCTGTGCTATTGCACCAGAGTGGGGGGCGGAGACCACTTGCTCTGTGAGTCAGGGTCAGTGAGAGAGGGCAGTCCCTTCTGTACTTGGCTTGACCCTCCTGGCTTGGAAACTCTATCACATGGGCACATGGGGTGGGGGCAGAGGGTGGTGCGACTGCCAGTATTTGCAGCTTGCCATGCCTGGGGTAGTTTCTATCCTAAGAGTGAGGGCTGAGTGGGGAAAGAGAGCCCTGTTTCCTCTTGGCTGTGCCTGCCTAGAATGGAGCTTCTCCAGTACAAGGCGGGGACAGGGGTGGATGAGAAACTCTAACAGCCTCCCCCTCCTGGGTTGAACCCAGAACCCCTGACTGGGAGTTGGGGTGAGGGGAAGGTATATTTCATTTACTTGGCTGCTGCTTTACAGCTATTTCTGCCTGGAGTAGAGCACCTGGGGTAGAGTTGCCATATCATGGAGGTGGGAGTAGATAAAAGGAGTGGGTTGTAGCTCACCAAGATTTGGTAGATTTTCTTGAATGAGTGTTTCTCCATTTGCTGTATATACTTAGGACAATGTCCAGAGACTTTATTATTTCCTTAAAACAATTTTTACCAGTTAAATTGTTGTTTTGCTGGGGAGAGGGACCACTGAGTTCCTTACTCTGCCATTCTGGGAGTCCTACCCCTAAAATCTTTTAAAAATGGAAACTTAATTACGATTTTTCTGCTCTAAAGCTATTCCTCCTCTTGAACTTAAAGCAATTCAGTGATTTCCCCATTGCTTTTAGAATAAAATCTAAAATTCCTAATCTGGCCAATTTACATGATCTAGCCTACCTCTCTAGCCTCATTCTCAGTCAGTTTTGTTCTTCATTTTTTCCCCATTGGCCACAAAATTTCTCACCCACTTTCTCAAACATGGCAAACTCTCTTCTGCCTCAGGACCTACCCACAACCCTTTCATATGCTGGAAAAGCTGCTTCATGCTTTCTCTACCTGCCTAATTTCTACACACCATCCAGATTCAGCCCCAGCCTCACTCTTCTGCAAAGTCCGCTCTTTGTTTCCCGACTTGAGTAGGTGCAGTGCTCCTCTGGAACCTCAACTTCCCTTTCCACACCTATGATACTTTAATTAGTTTGCATTATTAATTATTTAATAACATTTACTTCCCTGTTTGATTGTAAGCTCCCTGAGGGATTGTTTTCTATTATGCACTTCCAAGGAGCTCAGCAAAGCCTTGACTGATTGCCTGATTAATCCACCATAGAGCCTTTGCACAAGGTGAATAGTGCTGGGTCATCCTGTCATGTAATGTGGGGGGAAGAACACAATGCTTACCAATAGTTAGTTTTAGTTTCTCATCCCTTCACAATTTATGAAATTATTCTAAGGCAATTATGTTTGATGAAGGCATATAAGGTCTTTTGGATCTATATTTGGAGATACATATACTTTCAATGCCCAGGTCAAGCACCCTTAACTCAAAGGTACAGTGGTAGGATGCTTTTACTAGTACCTCCAGCACAAACAGGAAAGGTCTTTCTCTCTGAAAACAAACAAGGCATCTTGGCTGACAGGAACCTGTGGGGGCCAACACAGAACATGCTGACTTTCATCTGCTCCCCGTCACCTTCTTTCATCTGTCTCAAGTAGAATTATGAAAATAACATCTATCTTGTTTATTGGCACAAGTAGGCACTATCTCTTTTCATTTTTCTTCCAGCACATAGTTAATTGTTTTAGTTCAGTTACATACCTGTGAGTTCTTAAAGTTCCTTCCATTGTTTTCTAGCTCTTGTTCAGTTATCTCTGGAAAATGCCTCAATAACAGTGTTGGTTGCATTTGTCTCCAAGCTCCCTACATGGCCATGCTCATGCCCTGTAGTGTGTATATATTGTTGGTGTTATACTTGTATCAAGGAAAAGAGAATGGTGCATTTAGAAGAAGAAAATCACATGTAATTTAAAGAAGTAGCATAACTCCTTGAGTACCTTAAGAGTGCCCAGAAGTCCCTTTCAGAATCTCTACAGATGTTGCCAACTAGTTTTTTATCCTTTTCTAACTCTACCCAATAAATGGTTTTTGAATGAATGAACAATACTTGTTTATCCTCAAGGACTAGCAAAATAAGTGAAAAATTTCCTTTACTGGATTTTGTGGCTTTTCTGTTTCATTTAATCACAACTGTGGCCACAGAATGCCCCGTGACAGTGTTCAGTGGCAAAAGCACAGCATGTCAGCTTCAGTCTGGATTTCTCTTCACTAGACTTTTGAGGGTAGGAAGGAGTCACCGCTACGTGTTCCATTGTTTCTGTCTGTGGGAAACATGATCTGCAGTCCACGCAGATCTTACAGGTAGAATGCAGCTGGCTCTGAATTTCAGAACTACCTACACAATACTCAGACACCAGGGCAGAATAATTTGGGGGAACTTGCTGAGTTTTACTTACTTTATCTTTTTGTTGTATTTCCATTTTAAACTACTTAATGAAATGTAGAAACCAACTCTACTGTAGTGAGTCTTATTTTCTGTCATCCCGTGGTTCAGTTCATGTTGTACCTCAGTTATTTGATCATCACATTGTCACAGTGATTGGCCCAGAGTAGGCAGTTACCAGATGGACGAATGAATGAATGTCATATAGAGTACAGTTGAAGGGGTTGGAAATTTTAGACTGGAGAATATTTAGATAAAATTGATGATTTCTTCAAATACTTGAAAGTCAGGATTTTGGAAGATTCAAAAGGTTTTTGAGGCAGAGCTAGGCCAAAGCAAGACCAATGCACAAAGGTTCATTTCAGTTCAACAAACACAGTGTGCCTACTGTGTGCTGTGTTCGGCCCATTGGATATACAATCATTAAACAGTACAATGCTACCCTGATGCTTTGGGGTGGGTGGAGACCCATGATAGCAGGGGATTGCTACAAAGAGAGCGATCTTACTGGGAATTGTGGGCTGCGAATTTGTCTGGAAGCCAAGTTTGTACCATTAATTTAATTGTAATTTAAATTGTACGTTTACGTGGCATGACTGGGGGCAGCTAATGACAACATTTATGGGGAGGTCTGCAGGGGGATTACAGCAGAAGCCCCTCTTCTTGGCACCATCACTTATGTGGGTTAATAGCTAATGCTCTGGGGACCCATCCCTCAAGGCCGTCACTTCCTAAGGCAACGTGGATGACTTTGCATACTAGGTGAAAGGTTGGGAAATTCCAGGAAAAAAAGAAAGACAAAGATTAGTATTTTGAGATTTTTATCCCCCTTATATCTTATTTCTGAGTGCTCGTGCCCACATAAAAGCAGCCTACTAAATAATTTTGTACCTTTATGAGAATTTTCTAAACTAGTACAGTGATACCCCTATTCTGTTAGATGTCCTGACTGGGTTGGTTTAGACAGTGTGGTCACTGCATTTATGGGTTTGGAAGAGGCTGCCTCACAGCCATTGTCTTGGGAAAACGGAATCTTCGGAATCTTCGCTAAGAGGCTGTGGTGTGCCTTGGCCCCAAGCATCCCAATTACCTAGAGCTGTAGGAAGCAGGGTGTTTTCCTCCTGTTAATACCCCAAGGTCGTGGGGAAGGCCTGCAACCCACAGTTCTAAGTGAGAAAGGCAGGCGGGAGACTAGAGGCTGTCACATGCTGGAAGCAGGGCCTGCAAGCAAAGGGCCACTGTGAGCCATGAGAATGTCCAGGGCAGGACTGGGAGGAAATGTCAGAGCAGAGGGCGGGATCCTGATTGCTCTGCAGCATGGACTGGGCAGGAAAGGAGGCCTGCAGCTTATGTAATATCACGTGAACTCTCCCTTGGTGTAAGATTTTATCAAAGAGCCTTTTGAGCCCTGGGGAATTCTAAACCTCGGGGAAGGGGAAATTCACAGCCCTGGGCCCCTGAGGTCTCCCTTCAGGAGCCACATGCCCCTCAGCTGGCACATGAGGCCCTGGGGGTGCCTGCACTCACAGTCTGCCCTCCTGTTCTGCCTTGGCGAGTGGGCACCAAGAACGTGAATGTGTAGTGAGATTTGAACTCACGTTTTCCACACCCTGTCTGGGGACGCCAGGTCTGACAAAATGCTTGTGTTTCTGGGATTGTGACTAGAATACGTGTAACCAGGGCTGTCCCAGAAATCTGGCATCCATGTGGCCAAAGCTTTGAGCAGTGGGATCCCAGCTTGTATGGTCCTCACAAGCCTAGCAGCTGCATTTTCTTATATTCTTGTCTAAGCTAGGTTCCTTGCATACGACAGGCAGGTGACAGAGGGAATCTGTGATGATGCAGGAGGCCCTAAGGAGCCTCTGCTAAGTAATCATGCCTTGCTACAACCCCAGCTTCAGTTAGGCTTCTTGATGAGGATGCTTCCCCCAAACAATGGTGGTAGTACAGGGCCATTTTTGTCTTCTAGATTAGCAACTTTTTTTTTTTTTTATTAAATGATGATAATCAGTTTGGTAAAGAATGGGGGTGAGAGGGATACTGCAAGTAGGAATACATATTAATGAAACTTTCACATAAAAGGAGTTTGCCAATTTGTACAAAGAGCCTTAAAAATATTAGATTTCAAGACAGCTCTGATTACACATATTCTTTTTTTTTTTTTTTGAGACAGAGTCTCACTCTATTGCCTGGGCTAGAGTACCATGGCATCAGCCTAGCTCACAGCAACCTCAAACTCCTGGGCTCAATCAATCCTCCTGTCTCAGTCTCCCAAATAGCTGGGACTACAGGCATGTGCCACCATGCCCGGCTAATTTTTTCTGTATATTTTTAGTTGTCCAGCTAATTTCTTTCTATTTTCAGTAGAGATGGGGTCTTGCTCTTGCTCAGGCTGGCCTCACACTCTGAGCTCAAACGATCCTCCCATCTCGGCCTCACAGAGTGCTAGAATTATAGGCATGAGCCACCGCGCCCGGCCTACACATATTCTTTTAATGAAATTTGGTCTAGTAATTCCCTTTACAGAAATATTTTTTCAGGAAATGATCAGCTGTATGGACAAAGAGTTGTAATGTTTATCTCAGTATTATTAATATCAAAATATGAAAATTCAGTGTCTAATAATAAGGGAATGGTTAAATTAGTTACAATAAACTGTATGGTAGAATATTATGCCTCCATGAAAATCACGACATATTAAGAGAAGATACATAGACAGTTCACAGAAAATACCAATTTCTTAAATATGTGAAAAGATGCTCAACCTCACTCAAAACGAGAGAAAGGCAAATTAAAGCAACATGAGGCTGGGTGTGGTGGCTCATGCCTATAATCCCAACATTTTGAGATGCCAAGGTGGGAGGATCACTTGAGCCCAGGAGTTTGAAACTAGCCTGGGCAATGTAGTGAGACTTCATCTCTACAAAAGATACATTAAAAAAAATTAATCAGGTGTGGTGGTGTGTGCCTGTGGTCTCAGCTACATGGGAGGCTGAGCTGGGAGGATCCCTTGAGTTCATTGCAGTGAGCTATGATTGCACCACTGTACTCCAGCCTAGATGACAGAGCAAGACCCTATCTCAAAAAAAAAGGAAAAAAAAAAAAAGACAACGTGAGATATCATAATCATTAGTGAGAGACTAAATGTTTGATAACCTTTGTTATTGAGTGGGGAGAGAACTGGAAGTCTCATACACTGTATTAGTTATCTATTGAAGTATAACAAATTACCCTTAAACTCAATACCTCAAAACAAACATTTCTCTCATAGTTTCTGAGTGGTAGTAATTTTGGAGCAGCTCAGCTGGGTCCTTCTGCCATGGGGTATCTCATGAGGTTACTCTCAGCGGAAAGCTTGACTGGATGTGGACAATTCCCTTCCAAACCGCTCGCTCACATGGCTGGCAAGATGGTGCTAGTTGGTAGGAAGTCTCAGTCTCCCCCCATGGTGGCCTCTCCACTGGGCTTTCTCATGACACATGTTGTCATGACATGGTGGCTGGCTTTCTCCTGAGCAATCTAAGGACAGGTGGCAGCTGGTATACCTTTTATGATCTAGCCTCAGAAGCCAAACTGTCACCTCCACCATACTCTGTGGGTCACATGGACTCCCTCTGATTCAGTGTGGGAGAACACAGAGAGACATTAACCAGGTAAGGATTACCAGGGCCATCCTGGAGACCCACATACTCCAAGATATTTGGCAATATTTATTGAAATTTAAAATGTGCAAACTCTTTGACCCAGGAATTCAACTTTTAGGAATTTATCCTGCAGAAACATTTGCATTTGTGTCTAATGATATATGTATGAGGAAAACTATTATGATATTGCTTTAATGGCAAAAGCTGGAAAGACCCTAAATGTCTACCAATAGGGCATTGGTTAAACACAGTATGGTACAGCTATTCAATGTAATATACGATGCAGCTGTTAGAAAGAATGAGGTTGTGGCCAGGCGTGGTGGCTCACGCCTGCAATCCTAGCACTCTGGGAGGCCGAGGCGGGTGGATCGTTCGAGGTCAGGAGTTCGAGACCGGCCTGAGCAAGAGCGAGACCCCGTCTCTACTAAAAATAGAAAGAAATTACCTGGCCAACTAAAAATATATAGAAAAGATTAGCTGGGCATGGTGGCGCATGCCTGTAGTCCCAGCTACTCGGGAGGCTGAGGCAGGAGGATCGCTTAAGCCCAGGAGTTTGAGGTTGCTGTGAGCTAGGCTGACGCCAGGGCACTCACTCTAGCCCAGGCAACAAAGCGAGACTCTGTCTCAAAAAAAAAAAAAAAAAAAAAAAATGAGGTTGTTCAGTTCACGTACTGCCGTGGAGCTGTGTCCTACATGTTAAGTGGAATGTGTGTCTGTGTGTGTAAATTGGTAGACTATCTCAGGAAGGACATAGAAAAAGCTATTAACACTTGTGGCCCCTTAGCGAAGTATAATGAAGGGAAAGCTTATTATTCACTCTATATTCTTTCATGTTTTCAAATTTTGTACCATGTAGACATATCCCCTATTCAAAAATTAATAAAAAATAAGAATTTATTTTAAAAGTAAAGAAATAGAAATACTTTTAAAATTACTGTGAAAATGTTCATAGTATAAACATAAATGAAAAAATGCCATAGTAAACCATATCTGTGATATAATCTCATTTGTTTTAAAAACAATGTACATAGACAAAAGACTGTAAGGACCACACCAAAATGACACTGAATGATAGTTTTTTTTTTCCTTAATCTTTTTGTTTATCTTCTGGATTTTCTACAATGACTATATATATTATTTCTTTAATCAGAACAAAAAACAGACTTCTTTCTGGTTGATGAGACTAATGAGCGACAGTCTTGCTCTGTTGTGTCCAGTGGTGTCATCGTAGCTCACTGCAACCTCAAACTCGTAGGGTCAAGTGATCCTCCTGCCTTAGCCTCTTGAGTAGCTGGGACTACAGGCATGAGCCACCACACCTGGCTAATTTTTCTATTTTTAGTAGAGACAGGGTCTCATGCTTGCTCAGGCTGGTCTCGAACTCCTGACCTCAAGTGATTCACCTTGGCCTCCCAGAGTGCTAGGATTACAGGCATGAGCCACTGCACCTGGCCCTCTTTATTCTTTTTAGTATATTTTCCATAAACACTTTGTATTACTTTTAAACGTGGAAATAAAAAAAGGTTTAACAACTCCGATCTAGGGTTTCCAAAACTGCTTGGGGCTCTGAGCAGCACCCTGCAGAGTGAGAAGCACTCATCCTTGGACACTCTCTGGCCAGGTTGTGCTTGGCCCCCCAGTGCCCACCTGCTGGCTCTGGAGAGCAGGGGAGTGTGCTGTCCCTTCCCAGTGCTGGTTATCACTGTTTCACAGCCAAAGACCTCAGTCTGCTGACGCGGCCACATTTGCTGCTGTAGAGGGACCCTGGGAGTGAGGTGGAGAAGTGGAGTAGGAGAGTTGGGAACAGCCAGAAAGACAGAGGCCCGCGGGGAAAGGCAAGCACGGAGCAGGTTCCAGGCTGCAATGTTCTAGGCAGCTTGGAATATGTCCTAACTAAGCACCTTTACTCTCCAAGGTTGTTTGAATATCTCCCATGTAGGAAGTCTTTGGCCCCTGTCTCCCCCGGACTTTGCCTGCCACGGCAGGTAGACCATGAGTGCCCACTGTTATACAATTCCTGGCACAGGACCCTGACCCCTTGGCATAGCTGTTTTCCTTGAAAAAAAGTGGGGGAGGCAGTCATATAAATGTAGTCTGTTAAATTCAATAGCATAAAAACAAAGGGCAGAGGAAAGACAATTCTTCTGAACTGAGATGGCTACCCTATACTGCTGAGAAAACTGCCATGCACTGTTGTCTAGGTTGTGTACTGCCACATCTAAAAGAGCACCATTGATAAGGCAGACATTATTAATTTGCATTTTTATTACAACAATTTTTCTGGAAGGTGGTTGTAAGTTGTTTCAACAAAATTAGTATGATTTTTCAGACATTTAGAAGTGTTTTGAGGAAGGGACACCCTTTTCTGGTGGGTTATATGGGTCAGGAGCATCTGTGCTAGTGAATGCAGGAATTTAATTCAGGGCCAGTATACTGTCCTTGTCCACAAACTCAGCCTAGTTCACTGTGAAACTCCTGGAAGTGGGCAGATGTGACTGGACAGCACGGAAAAGATAGTCTTAGGTGTATGTAAGGAGGCAGAACCAGAGGCCTTTCTTGCATCTCAGATGTGCATAAGAGATGCTGTCAGTTCTGGCCTCCCATTTGGGTTTCTGGCTTCCCCAGTTATGAGAACTGTGTGACGATATGTGTAGATTTCAAAGCAATTATCGAAGCCTAAGGGCTCTATTAAGCAGAAATTGCTGCCTGACTCACAAGCTTCAGTAACTTGGTCACTATGGTGTTTAATCCTGACTCGTGGACCCACGTGCTCTTTCCCAGGTTGCGGAGTGTAGATTTTGTGATTCACCACATCTGACTGCTCACATCTTTTGCACCGTGCTTGTGTTTGTGTGTGTGTGTGTATGTACACAAGCGTGCATGCAATCTCACTTGTGTATAATCAATGCACCTTAGCTTCTCCCTAAAATTCTTACTGAAATACTGGTACAAATTACTTTTGGCAACGTTCAGGTTCTAGGTAGGAAAAACCAATTCTCTGGAGAGATAAATATAGTTGAAATAGCCTTGGGCTGCCAAGTTTGGGGAAGTGTTTTAGTAATGAGGGTCTCCAAGTCTGGAAATGGCCCCGTGGTCTACCACACAGGGTATTTTTTTTTTCTTTCTTCCTTCTCTGCTCTCTACTCCTGAACTGAACTATTTGGGCAGAAAGAGCCAGAAGTCGCTGAAATCCCTGGGGCCCCTGAATGCCATCATATCACCCTTAAAGAGGTACCTATGACTCCTTTTCTCTCTCCCTATTGTTCCACCTGAGCAACCCAGATCCCTTTGCTGAATCACAGACCTGCACCTTTGGATGACTGGGGAGCATCTAAGAGGGAAAGATGTATCAAACTCAACATGTCCCCTAAGTGAACACATCAGTTACCTCCCCCATTCACTTCTACTTTCTCCTCCTCCCATATTCCCTGTCTTGGTGTGGTGGCTACGAGAGTGTGCCTCGCAGAACTCCAACTACATGACGTGTAATTAACCAAGGGCCCAGCTCCTGTGCTCTGAAATTCATCACTGTGCTTGTCCTGAGACCATGCCTCCCACGGGCTGCTCCCAGCAGTGACTGAGGCTGGCAGAGATACTGAGGGAGATCCTTTGCTGGGAGACAGAGGACAACTTTGACCAGGGGCTTTGGCCCCAGGACTCCCTGATGGCCTCGCAGAAGCTTCCATAAACTGCATGGCAATCTGGAATGCCTTTATTTAACCTTTCCTCCCTCACTCCAATACTTGGGGTCTCCTATACTTGTAGTCTGTTGGCTTTCGCATTTTCAACTCTGTTTTCTTAAAATAAAATCTTTGCACATTTAATCCCATCTTGGAATCCTTTTCAAGAATCCAGACTAAAAATAATAAAGCAGTATTGCAAGTGTGATAGCACTACTACTGGCCTGTTTCCGTCTTGGAAGGACTGGCAGTTTGTCCTCACAGGGATCGATAACCTATTCTGAGTACAGGTTTGCCTTTCCTGCCTCCGGATGGTGTGCTAAGTGATGTAACCAAGGTTCACTCTTGCCAGGGGACGCAGAAAGGGTACAATGGAACTGCTGGGCATTAACATTAAGACCCTCTTTCATCAAAAGACACTATTAAGAGATTGAGAAATCAAGTTCACACAGTAGGAAAAGACATTTGCAATACATGTGTCTGATATAATTTCTATACAGAATATATAAATTCTTCTGAGGCAGGTAACCTAATAGACAAATGGACAAAGGACTTGAACAGATACTTCACAGAAGAGAATATCCAAGTGGCCAATAAACATTTGAAAAGGTGTTAAATTCTACCAATTGTTTGGGAAATGTAAATTAAAACCTCAATGTGATGCCACTAGAAATGGCTAAAGTGAAAACACAAGACAATACCAAGCATTGACAAGTACCTGGAATCAAGCAACCAGAATTCTCACACTCTGCTAGTGGAAGTGTGTATTGGAACAACTACTTTGGAAAACTGTGCAACATTATCTGCTAATCTGTGCATACACATTTCGTGTGGCCAGCAATTCTATGTGCACATGAGTGCAACAAAAGACAGTAGCTAGCTGCACTATTCATAATGCCCAACACAAGTAATATCACAGATGTACATTTATGGAAGAATGGATAGATAAATTGTACATACAGTAGAACATAGCATTGAGGGTGAATGTACTACAATTACATGCAACAACACAGATGACTCTCACAGGCAATAATGAATGAAAAGGAGAGATGCAAAGTGAACAGGGTGATGATTCCAATTGTAAAATACTTAAAATATTTTAACCTGTCTAGACTGTTAGACACCAGGATAGTGGTTATCTTTAGGGGGTGGCAGGTGACCAGAACTGGGTAAAAGGGTGGCTTCTGGGCTGCTGGTAAATGTTGTGTTTCCTGTTCTGGGTGCTAATTACACACAGGTGTGTTTACTTTACCAAAATTCATCAAGCTGTATTAGAACTTGGGTGACATTTCTGTAGGTATGTTTTGCCTCAATGAAATTTACCAAAGATGTTTACTTTTTTCTCAATATTTTCATCATCAAAACATTAGAAAATACAGAACAGAAAAAAAGTTGTAGTAAGACTACTGACTTTTAGAATTTTAATGATTGCCCTTTTGGTTTTTCTATATATACTCACATGTTGTCCTCTCCACCCCCTCCTTCAAATAAAGTCAGGACCACATTCTAGATGTTGTTTTGTAAGTGCTTTTTAACACTTCAGCTATATATTCCACTGCACGCATTGTAAATACCTTTCCATGTCATTAGCATTCTTTTACCACATTTAAAGGGCTGCTAGTTGTCTGTTGAATTGGCAGTTCCACCATCTATATAATAACTCATTTTTCATGTCTACATTGTTTCCAATTTTTCAGGATTATAAACAATAATATGATAATCATTCTTGTAGCTAAATCTTTGCCCTACCCATGGTTATTTCTTTCAACTCAAGACCTGGCAGCTGAGTGTTTGGGTATGTAGAGTGTATATACTCTTGAAGTTTATACATGTCACAGTTAATTGTTTAACAGTCAAGTAACAGTTTCAAAGAGAGCATGATTTGAACTGAGTTCCTATGCTAACAGCAATGACAATGACGACGATAGCAATGCTCATAACTGCCATGGTGCCTACTGTATCTCCTTTATTTCTCATTAACAATTTGGCTAGGTGGGTTTTATTTGCTGCCTTTTACAAATGCGAAAAGAGGTTCAGATAATCGAAGGACCTCATTCGACTTCTCTCAGAAGAAAGCTAGATTCAAAGCCGGGCCTGTCCACACTGAAGCCTGCCCCGTCCTGATGCTTCCTCCTCGTGGAACTGCAAAGCCTATTGCTGAGTTGTCCCAGGGAGGCCCGGGTGGACCGGTGGTTACTGGGAACTACCATATTGATAGTTCATAATGATCACAGTGAGAGCTAATGTTCAACTGATGCCAATAGATCAGGAAAGAAAGTAAGGTTGAGATAGAAGAGAAAGAATGAGTCTGCAAGGGTGGGGGTGTGGGCGGGGGAGGTATTCTGGGTCTGATGGAAGTTGCCAGAAGATAAGAAACTGAAATCCTGTGTCAACCCACTTGCTAATGACATGTCACAAGCTTCTACAAGCCTCCTTAGCTACCAGGGTACCAGACTGTTTGGCCTCATTCCCAAGATTGATAAGCACATTCCACCGAGATCAGATGTAGCTGGGCGAGGCCAAAAGCCAAATCGTTTATGAGAAGACAGAGGCAGTAAAGAGGTTTGTGCAAGCTTTTTGGATGTGTCCTGGAGTTTCTCTGAAAAGCCAAGGAAGCAATATTTTGGGGGGATGTTTTGGTGAAACTCTGGGTGAAGCTGCATCTGTTTTTCAATGAAGCTGTGAGTACTGGCTACTCAGAAATAGCAAGAAAATTGTGCACGAGTGTGCGTGAGTGTGCTCAGCATCTGGGAAGAAAATGCTGCGATTGATAAGTTTAGGGGAAACTGGATGGGTATGTCTGTTTCTATGGACAGTTGGTCTCAGTCCTTCTCCCTGCCGGCTTACGTTTCTGCACATAGTCTGCTTGTCAGGCGATAGGGTAAGTAGCGTGGACAGGAATAGAGAAGACAGAGGCAACATGGAGAAGTGGGAGAGAAGGCTTGGGTAGCTGCAGATCTAGCCTCCAATTCCAGTTTAGACACCAGTTAGCTCCTCATAGGGGTAACATATATTGAGCATCATATATATGTTAGGATCTGTGCTAAATGTAGATTCTCTATCTCGTCTAATCTCCAAAATCATTCTAACTTCATTTGATCTCCTGTTGTCCCTGTTCATGGATGAGGAGCTGGAGTTCAAAAGCTTAGGAAACTTGTGGGAGACCTCACGAGATTTGCCGAGGGGCAGATTTGAACTCAAGCCCATCTAAATCCAGCATTCCTACTCTTAATGCCATGACTTGGAGGGAAATTTTAAAAGCCAGGCTTCCATTTCCTTTCCTTTAAAGTAAGAATAAACATACCTAGTCTATGGCATTGTCTGGAGGCCTAAATTAATATATTTTAGACCAGAGTCTGGCACCTAACAGATGCTCAATGAGTGTTACTTTGTCTTTCTGCCCAGGACTTTCAGAAGCGGAGAGGGCATATAAAAAACCAAACCACACCAAAGAACCTACAAGACATCTGGGGGCTCCGGCAAGGCTAGGTTAGACAGAGGGTAATGCTATAAACAAGTAGGATTCAGATTCAACTATGAATACTGATAGGATGAAGGACATCGATCTCAGAGCTTCACATATACTGACTTTACCAGTTTGTGGGGATGATGGTATTGTGTCCAATCAGCAAATGAGTAAATGATGTCCTAAAAGATGAAGTACCTTGCCCTAACTCATGTTGCTGGGATTCCTTCCAAGGAGTGGGTATGTCTTCTATGTCTTTACTATTTTTTAAAATTGAGGTAGAATTCACATAGCACAAAATTCACCTGTTACAGTATATAATTCAGTGGCTTTAGTATATTGACAAAGATGTATAATCATTACCACTATATAACTATCTAATTGCAGAGTTGTCATCACCCCAAAGAGAATCTATATTCTTTAACCGTCAATACACATTCCCTCTTCCCTCAGCCCTGGCAACCACTAAACTGCACGTTTTCCTTTTCTGGACATCTCATATCAATAGAATCACACAATATGTGGCCTTTTTTTCTAGTTTCTTTTACTTAGCATAATATTTCAAGCTTCATCCATGATAGCCTGAATCAGTATTTCATCCCATTTTATGGATCAATGATATTCCGTTGTATGAATAAATTGAGATTTACACCTGCCATTTTGTTATTTGTTTTCTATGTGTACTGCATCTTTTTCCTTTATTCCTACATTACTGCCTTGTTTTGTATTAAGTAGATGATATTTAGTGGGCCATTTTAATTCCCTTATTTCTCTCTCTCTTTCTCTCCTCTCTCTCTTCCTTTTTCTTTCTTTCCCTTTCTCTTTCTTTTCTCTTTCTTTCTCATTCACGTGCGCGCGCATGTGTGTGTGTTTTAGTAGTTATCCAGGGTAGTACAGTTAACATCGTAACTTAAAACAATTTAGTTTGCACTATTACTGGCTTAATTACAACAGTATACAAAATCTTTCCTCTTATATAGCTCTGGTAACTTTTCTCTTATTTGTGGTGTTATTTTCATACAAATTATATCTTTATGCCTTGCATGATCATCGACACAGATAGGAGAAAAAAATTATAAATAAAAAATACATTTACATTGCCTTTTATATTTAATTAGTTATCTTCACTGAAGATCTATAGTTCTTTGTGTGGATTCAAGTTATTGTCTAGCATGCTTTCATTTCAGCCTGAAAAACTCCCTTATTTTTTATAACGCAGGTTCGCACTACAAAATTCTGTTTTTGTTTATATTGAAATGTCTTAATTTGTCCATTTTTTTTTTTTTTTTTGAGACAGAGTCTCACTGTGTTGCCCAGGCTAGAGTGCCATGGCGTCAGCCCAGCTCACAGCAACCTCAAACTCCTGAGCTCAAGCAATCCTAATGCCTCAGCCTCCCAAGTAGCTGGGACTATAGGCATGTGCCACCATGCCCAGCTAATTTTTTCTATATATATATTTTAGTTGTCCAGCTAATTTCTTTGTATTTTTTTTAGTAGAGATGGGGTCTTGCTTTTGCTCAGGCTGGTCTCGAACTCCTGAGCTCAAACGATCCACCCACCTCAGCCTCCCAGAGTGCTAGGATTATAGGTGTGAGCGACTACGCCCGGCTTCTCCTTCATTTTTAAAGGATAGTTTTGCTAGATATAGAATTCTTGGGCTCAGCATGATGGCTCACACCTGCGATCCCAGCACTGTGGGAGGCCAAGGTGGGAGGATCACTTAAGGCCAGGAGGTTGAGACTAGCTTGAGCAATGTAGTGAGACTCCATCTCTACAGAAACATTCTAAAAATTAGTTAGGCATAGTGGTGCATGCCTGTAGTCCTAACTACTCAAGGCTGAGGTGGGAGGATCGCTTGAGCTCAGGAGTTTGAAACTGCAGTGAGCTATGACCGTGCCATTGCACTCCAGGCTAGGTGGCAGAGAGAGAACCTATCTCTAAGAAAAAAAAAAAAAAAAGTTCTTGAGTGAGTCTTTCTTTCAGCACTTCGAACATGCTGTCACACTACCTTTGGGATTGTATGGTTTCTGATGAGAAATAAATTGTTAATCTTATTGAAGCTCCCTTGTCTGTGATATATCACTTCTTTCTTGCTGAGAGGATTCTCTTTGTTTTTGCCTTTTAACAGTTTGATTATCATGTGTCTAGGCATGAGTCTCTTTGAGTTTATCTTATTGGACTCTATTGAGCTTCTTGGAGGTTTAGATGCATGTCTGCTCATCAAATTGGGGGAGGTTTTGGCCATTATTTCTTTCTTTATTTTTCACTCCTCTCCTTCAGGGACTCCCATATGAATATATTGGCACACTTCATTGTGTCCTATAGGTCTCTGAGGCTTTTTCTTCAATTTTTTTCCTTTTCTTCAGACTGGATAGTCTTAAACCAACAGTTCAAGGGAAACAGGCTTTTGTGTCCAACAGTTGAGGTTCAGATCCAGATTAGTCTGACTCAAAAGTCTATGAAGTTAGCCTGACTCCTAAGGACCCTGTCTATTGTTTTCCCAGACCCTTGTCAGGGTGTCTTTCACAATGACTTACCTCCCTTATGGAGAGGCTTGTGGTGAAGTAAGGTGGGGAATGTGGCAGGTGAGGAGAGCTGCCTGTCTGGGACTGGATAAGAAATCAAAGTCAACTTCATGTAATTTATAATTTAGTTTATGATTGTCCTGGCTGTGCCACTTCTGGCCTTTTGGAAGGTCCCGTTTGCCTTATGTAGTCCTGATTACCAAACCCAGTCCTGGAACAATGAAAAATGGGTCTGAAATACTGACTGTGCTGTAAGGATAGATTGAGGTCAATATTACAGAATAATGTGGGGGAGAGAGGGCTCTCCTTTCCTGCTACCCACTCAGGTGGTTCTGCAGATGGGCAGTATGGAGAAATAGGGGGATTCCTCTAAGAATCCTAGGATCTACCCAGTTTTCTAGCCAGAGGGCTGGGAGTCATCTTCAGCCTCTCCTTTCCTCTCTTCCTCCCTTCCTTCTTCCTCTTCTGATTCTTTTCTTCTTTCCCCGTCTCCCCTTCTTTATCCCTTCCTGCATTCAATATTATCTTGCTTTTATTTTATCTCCTTCTACTCCCCTGTTGTAGTCAAAATCTCATTGTTTTTTTCACCTGGAGAAAACTGCAACTGGTTCTTAATGGGTCTTTATCTCCAATCTTCAACTCCCAGCCGTCATGCACACCAAATCGGAGAGATCTTTTTAAAATCCAGATCTGTCCAAGTGGATCAGATGTTTTGATATTTACATTTTCCAGCTTCTTTCAGGTACAAACCCATCTTGGTTTCTCATAAATGGTTCTTCCTTCGGTATATTCTTGTTCTTACAAAATTAGCAGTGTACATTCTGACATCCAGTACTTTGTTAAAAACAGAATTTTATTTTGGGCTATGGTGGGGCAATGCATGAGATGTAGCTGGTACCCAGGTGCTTGTGCTGCTAGATCAGATATCCTAAAGTGCCAGAGAAAATACCATCATAATGTAGAGGAAGTAAAATGAGCACACAGCCAATCCTTCACAGTCAATGCACATTCCTTTTGGTTTAAACAGAAAAACCCATCTTGCAGCAACCACTAATAAAGGGATCCCAACATAACCCCTTTTTATTTGTAGACTAGCTTTGACTGTCCAACTAGAATTGCATTTTACTCTTTGATCCTCATGGATTTTCCTGGATAAGGACCACAAAACTTGTTCTCACATTTCTTCTCCTTGGAGTCAACACATCTTTATTGTTTGTGACTCTAGCCTGATTTTTTGCCTCAGTTTCAGCAATGTGTTATCAAAATGGTCAAGAACCTGAACTTGCAGTTGGCTTTTGCCCTACAAATGCTCTCTTTCAAGAAACTTTTCAGTGGGGCCCAATCCTAAAATGCCTGTGGAGGGTCCAGACAATTCAGTGTGTGTTGATTCAAGAGAGAAGTAGCTTGTGTGCTGGATCACACTGTGAGGTCTTCATAAACGAGACACAGTTGAGTGGGGCCTTGAAGTACAGGAAAGACTTGGAATGGTCAGAGGAGAGAAAAGTTTATTCCAGGTCCAGGAAACAAGGTGAGAGGTTCCCAGTCCTAAGTGGAGATACATGCTGCGTATGTGTAGCAATGAAGAGGTAAGGATATATGGGAAATTTGGAAAGGTAGAAAACCATAGCAGAGCATTTTTAGTACTGGGAGAATAGCTTTAGGATTCGTCTAGTTCCTCATTCCTCAGACTACATTTCTTAGTACATTCATATCTAAATATTAGTAAGGACCTCCTAGTTAAAAATAATTAAGAATCCTCTGGTCAAGTAAATCCATCTGGTGAATACTGATGTTAAAATCTTTATGGAAGAGCATCTCAAAGCATTCATTAAGTGAATGTGCATTATGAATCTCCAAAGGGGGACGTATTATCTAGAATTTCCCCACCTTATTTGGCTATAGAGTCCTGTTTTCAAGAAAGTTCAAGCAACATATTCAAAGTAGAATGTACTACGGAATACAGGTTGTAAAATGTTGGTCTAATTCAACCCCGTTATTTTTCAAATGTCGCCTTGAGGGAAGAAGTACTTGCTTAAGATCATCCATTAGGTCAGAAACTGTGCTCTGGCTGAGCCAGGTCTTTTGACTCCCAACAAAGTGAAATTGTGGATCTTGGTTGCCATGGATATTAGTAGAGGAAAAACACTAGATACTGTAACAAACAAACCCAAAATTTCAGTGCCCTGGCTCAACAAAAGTTTATTTTTAATTCATGTGGCAGTCTGGTGTGGGAGTTTCTGTCTAGTGGGTAACTCTCATCCCTATCATTAATCAAAACCCAGGCCCCTACAATTGTGTGGCCCTGCCATCCACTGGGGCCACAGAGGAGATAGAACAAGAGAAAGTGGAGAAGCTGCACTTGCTTTTTAAGGGCCCTGGCCCAAGAGGAAGCATAAGGCAGTGGTTAGGAGTATAGACCCTGGAATTAGACTTCATGGGCTGGGGTCTCATTTCTGTCACTTGTTAGCTGTGTCCCTGTATATTATTCAACTGCCTGACCCTCAGTTTCTTCATCTCTAAAATGGGGGCAATAATACTAGAACTACCTTATAGAATTGTTATACACAGTAAATGAGTTAGTATTTGTCAGACACTTGTCGGTATCTGGCACATAGTATAGGCTTTATAAGTGCTTTCTAGATCAAGATAATGTAAAAACAACTCCTCCTATTTTATTAGCTATGCCTGGCTGCAAGGAAAGCAAGGCAGCTATTTCCTAGGGCCAACTTCACACTTTGCCAAACATTAGAATTTGGATCTGAACAGGTAGGTGATGGAAATTTAAGGTTTTGATCAGAGAGGTGAAATAATAACACTATACCACTCTAGATAATTTCTCTCCTATCTCAAATATCTTCTCTATAGAATCTGAGTTATGGAAGGTAAGATTATATCATTTTAGACTGTGAACATGTTTGGTTGAGAATATGTGAAGTTTTATTTGTTATAAGGAGATAAAGATAAAACATGACACTTGGTGGAATGCCAAAGAGTAGAAAAATGCCTCTTCACATACCTTTGCTACAAGGCAAAATGGATATATAACTAGTGCAGAAAATTTTGAGGAGAGGAATTTAAAATTTTGCAGAGAGAAAACCAAGATAATAGGAAATGAATTGTACAGAATCTTTATCGCTAATTTAATATGTTTAAAAAACTAATACCATTTGGTGTGCTGAAGTAATTTATTTTCTCTAAAATTTTAAAAGTATTTACAAGATATATTAATGGTCCTCACTCTACTTTCCCATAAGGTTGTCCATTTCTCATCTTTAAATTCTGTTACAGATTTAAGAGTCATGTGGACTGTTCACAAATACTCCATTTCTCTGCAGGCACGTGGTGCCTCACTGTCCCCTTTTGCAGTGAGGCATGGGCCATAGGACTTGTCTTGGCCAAAGAAACATGAGCAGCCATCACAGGTGTCACTCCCAGACAGGAGACTTGAGTATCAGCGTGTGATTTGCCATGTTCCTTCCATCAGCTGTAGGCCTCGTGACCTGACCCAAGACAGCCTTTATCCACCATGTCTGAGTGTCTATAGAAAGGGCAGCCTCACTGCCCTGCAGAACCAAACACACGGCAAGAAATAAACTTTGATCATATTAAGCCCCTGAGACCATTATCTGAACAAGACCAACTGATGCAAGGAAAATCAGGTTGGGAAAGAATGACTCTTTAGTTCTTTTAGATGACTGGATCGTGATGTTTAGTATAGATGGGTGGAGACACAACTTGGAGGTAGAAACATACGTTAAATGAAAAGGGCCTGAACTAGGCTTACTCTAGTGGGAACAGGGGATAATAAACAAAAAGAAAAACATTACCCAAGCTTTGTTCTTAAATGTTATGCTCTCCTCTGGGCCTCAGTCTGCCTCAGATACAGAGGTGACTTAAAGCTGCGCTTGGCAATCACAACATCTTCCCAGGAAATGACTTAGCTTTGCCTCTGAATGTATTTTTTAAAATCTAAGGCTAATTATGTTTAATGCATTAGTACAGTTTGGCTATTGGTTTATTGGATATTGTCTCTAATTGACAGGATTTCTTCCTATTTTGCAGACTAAAATCTCTTTAACATGATAATTACTGAACAATACTGTTTTCAATTTATTCTGAAAGTAATCATGCTGTAATAGCAGGCATTGCTTTTTGCAATCAATGGAGATTATTATTTCATTATAACAGAAAGAAATACTAATTTTAGGAGTCACAATAGAAAGATAAGGTCCAATGGAGTCATTATTGGTATAGGCAGCCGATTTCAGATCACCAGCTAGCACTGTTTGCTGAATCACAATAGAGTGAGGTCCCAGGGCCATTTGTGTAGATAAGATATAAAATACACACCTAACCCAAGGGAATTATTGAGTGAGCCAGGTGTTTCCTAGATATTAGCTGAAGTACAGAATTAGTCCCACTGTCTTGGCCTGTAAATCATAGATGGGACAAAAGCCTTCATAGAAAACTAACTATCCTAATAACCACTAAATTTAGCGTGTACTCAGTTATCATTTCTGAAAATTACTAACAGAAATGTATGGGAAGGTTTTAGTCCTTCGGAAGATGTGATATTTATTACTTAAAAAATTACCAGCAAAACTGGGCACCTACTACTTTCTCCACTTAAAAAGAAAAGCCCTCATTGCAACGGATATGGCCGTCCTGGAAAGTGGTTGGCAGCGAATGGGAAATGATACAGTTGGAGTGATATCCCTGTCTTGTCCCTCCATGTATGTTAAAGTTTTAAAAATGCTACTTTAGAATTCAATTGCTATGCAGCTTTGTTTATATTTTTAACTTCTTATTGACATCTCGTTGTTTAATTCCTCTTCTTTTTCCAGTTTATTTTGGCTCTTCTCAGCTTTTGCATTTTTATACAAATTTAGAATCAGCTTGTCAATATATACCAATAAAACATTGCTGACATTTTGATCACAATTGCATGTAATTTGCAGATGGATTTGGAAAGGATTGATATCTTAAAGTATTAAATTTCCCTTCATGAAGATGGTATGTGCCTCCATTTATTTAGGTTTTTCATTTCTCTTGAGAACCTTTTGTGGTTTTCCATGTGGAGGTCTTGCATATCTTTCGTTAGATTTACTACTCGATACTTGATGTTTTCTGATCCTACTTTTGTAGTAGGCTGCGATATGTTGCCTAATCCCTGAAAACCTATAAATTGTTATCTTATTTGGAAAAAGGGTCTTGGCAGATGTGATTAGGTTAAGGATCTTGAGGTGAAGAAATTGTCCTGAACTACCTGGGTAGGGCCTAAATACCACCCCAGGTGTTCTTTTAAGAGAGACAGGGAGATTTGACGTAGACATGTAGGGGAGACAGCCATTTGAAGATGCAGCAGAAAGATTTGAAGATGCTGGCCTCAAAGATTGGAGAGAGATGACTGTTACTAGCCCAAGAATGCCAACAGCCTCCAGAGGCTAGAAGAGGCGAGGAACAGATTCTCTCCTAAATGCTCTAGAAGGAGTTTGGTCCTGCTGACATCTTGATTGTCCTGAGCAAAATTGATTTTGGACTTCTGGTCTCCAGAACTCTGAGAAAATAAATTTTTATTATTTTACTTTGCCAAGTTTGTGGTAATTTTTTACAAAGCCTCAGGAAACTGACATTACCGTAAGTGGTATTGTTTGTTTGTTTGTTTTTTGAAACAGAATCTCACTATATTGCCCAGGCTGGTCTCAAATTCCTGGGCTCAAGTGATCCTCCCACCTCAGTCACTTGCTGGGACTATAGGCGTGTGCCACTGAGCCTGGCTTGGTAATTTTTTTTTAATTCGGGTTTATTCAGGCATAATTTACAATTCAGTAAAATCCCCCCTTTTTAGGTATACAGTTTAATGATCTGTGCCAAATATGTACAGTCTTGTAATCACCACTGCAATGGAGATATAGAACCACAAAAAATTTCCTCATGTCCCTTTGAAATCAGTCTTCTTCTCCTACCCCAGCTCCCTGTAGTTATTGATTTGATTTCTGCTTCTAGAGTTTGCCTTTTCTAGATGTCATGTAAATGGAGTTGTACAATGCATAGCCTTTAGAGCTGGACAACTATCTTGTTTAAGATTTTTGTGTCTGTATTTATAAGGGAAATTGTTATGCAGGGTTTTTTGACATTTTTTTCTGATTTCAATATTATGAAAATTCTGGCTTTACAAATGAGTTGAGATGTGTCTTTCCTTTTCTACATTCTGGAGGATTTTGTGTAGAATTGATATTACTGCTTCCTAAAGTACTTGGTATTATTTTCCAGTAATGCCACCAGGGCCTGGAGCTTTCTTTGTGGGAATGCTTTTAACATATCCAATTTCTTTACTAGATACAGGACTATTTACATTGTCTATTTCTTCTTGAGTGAACTGTGATGGTTCACAATTTTCAGGAATTTATCTGTTTCATCTGTGTTACCAAGTATATTGGCATAAAGTTCATAATATTCTCTTATTATCCGGTTAAGTCTGTAGGATCCACACTGATTTTCACATCTTCCCATCTCCTGCATTCTTGTTGTGGGTAATGTGTATCTTTATGAATTTTTTTCTTGATTAGTCTAGGAAGAGATTTATCGATTATATTGGCCTTTTCAACTAACCAGCTATTGGTTTCATTACTTTTTTCCCTATTGTTTTTCTGTTTTCAATTTTATTGATTAATATTGTTTTGCTGGCAAGAATTTCATTTCTATAAAAATTTAATTTCATTTGGCACTTTAAACATGTCATTTCATTGATTTCTTGCTTTTGTTACTTCTGTTAAGAAGTCAGCTATAAATCTAATTGTGGGATTTTATAAATAATATATTTCTCCATCCAGCTTTTAAAACTTTTTTTTAATTTCAAAATATTAAGGGGGTACAAATGTCTTTGTTGCGTGGATAGCTTGTATAATGCTTAAGTCAGAGCTTTTAGTGTGCCCATCACCAGAATAGTATTCTTTGTACCCGACAGGTAAGTTTTTATCCCTCACCCCCATCTTCACTTCTTGTTTCCAATGTCCTTTTTATGCCTTTGTTCCCATGTGTACCTATCATTTAGCTCCCAATTATTAGTGAGAACATGTGTCCACCCAGCCTTTAAACTTTTCTTTTTGCTTTTTGATTTTCAGCACTTTTTAATATTTAAAAAAAATTTTTTTTTTTGAGGCAGGGTTTACGGGGGTTGCCCAGACTGACCTTGAGCTCCTAGGCTCAAGGGATCCTCTTGCCTCAGCTTCTTAAGTAGCTGAGACTATAGGTGTGTGTCACCATGCCTGGCATTGTTTAGTGCTTTTAATGTAATATGTGTAGATTTGATTTGCTTTGCATTTACCCTGTCTTGGTGTTCGTAACACTTCTTGATTATGTGATTCGATTCATTTCATCAGTTTCATAAAAATTTTAGCCATTGTCTTTTCTAATATTGCTTCTGCTCCATTCTCTTTCTGGAGTTTTAATTATACATATATTAAAAGATTTTCTTGTGTTCTGTCAGTCTCTTATATTCTCTGTTATTTGGCCCTTGTCCCCCTCTCCTTGCTTCAGTATGTGTTTCTAGTTTACCAATTTGTTCTTCAGAAATGTCTTTGATCTATTTGGGAATTGAGCTTATTTCAAGGTGAGTTAGTGTTTTTGAGAGCTCATCTATTCCTAGTTTGCCTCTACTTCCAGGTATAGTTTTTAGAAGTACTTACTGAAAACCTGGTGACATTATGGGTGGGTCTTTAAATCCAATTTGTGCTTTCCTGGAACTGTGGGACAGCCAAAAGCTCTGCTTAATCTCTCACTCTTTTATCCAGTGTTTTCTGCTTAGTGTCTCTGCTTCTATTTACAAATCAGCAAAACCAGGCCCGTTTATCAGCTTCCTATCTCTGGGCTTACATCTCTTCATATCCTGGCCAAGTTGGGAGCTCTCCATTGTCTTCAAAAAGATTTTAAAGAAATCTTACTCAGTTTTCCTAATTGTTCATGGCAAAGGGTTGTGATATAAAATAGTTTCTCATAAGTGGTAATAGAAGTCTTACCATAGTTAAAAAAAAAAAAATTCCAGATCTTTACTGAAACTCTTAATTTTTTATCTTATTGATACAAGTTATTTTAAAGACCATTTAATTGTGCAGTCTTTGAAATCCGGACAGTCTGTTTCTATTGTCTGTTATTTCTTCTGGGACTCTCATGTTTCCTTACTTCATGGTATGTCTGCTTATTTTAAAATTGTTATGTCAGACTGTATATTTGAAATTATTTTAGAAGTCTTGTGAGGACTTAGAAGTTGCATTCTTCCTCCAGAGAGGATTTTACTTTGTTTCTGTGAAGTTTCTGGAGCCACTAGCAATTTGGGATAGCCTTAATCTAATTTCAGCAACTGAGATAATTTGAAACTTCTTTTCCTGCAAGTGAATCACCTTCTGATTCACCTTTACTTCTGGGTTGCAGTCTTTAGGATCTCAACTCCAAATATAGCAAGTTTGTTAGCTTCTATTCCTTGGCAGGCCCGAGACATCGTCTTTTGGCCCCCAGGCCTGCAAGACCACCCAAAGGCTGCGAAAATGTCTCAGATACTTTTTCTGGTATTGGTAAGTATCTCTAAGTAAAAGGGTTCCCGAATTCCCTGTTACCTGTGTTTGTCATCTTATGTATCTTGGTCTACCAATTCATTATCTTTTGGGTTCTTCAATACTCTAAGCAGGTTTAAATTTTTTAAAAATACAGATTTTATAGATGTTTTCAGCAGAAGAATGTTTCTGTTATCTAGCCCCACATTACACAACAACCTCATCTGCCATTTTCTTGAGTGCATTTTAATTTTTAAAAGTTTATTCATTTCCTGAATTGTTTCTAATTTCTCTGCATCTCCCTCCCCCTTTTTTCCCCTTTGTCTGTTATGTTAGAAGACTTTCCTCAAATGTCTAGTAAGTCGTATGTGTGTGTGTTTGTGTGTGTGTGTATGTGTGTGTGTGTGTATATGTGTGTTTAAATGTGTTTTAAAAACAAGACACTAAATGCTGATTGGAGAGGCGGTGGGGGGGATAGGAGATTTTTAGTAGACTCCACTGATCAGGAGTAACCTTGCTATTTCCTTGGTGGGGGGGACATCAAAACATCAGCATATGTAGGTCTTTTCTCTTGAGCAGGGTTATACGTGTAGCTACCAGTGTCCTGGGAAGTCGCACCATTCAATCTGATGACTTTTCACTTATTTCTTCAGTATTCAAGCCAGTGCTTCATTACTTCATTGAGTTGTTTCGTGAGTTTAGATCATCTCAACTAGGGGGCAGAGTGTGACCAGCTCAATCTCAGGTGTTCATCTCTAGCTCAGTTAACTATGATCAGGGGACCTGGTCACATGGTATGTCTACAGAGTTGCCATTTTTGTCCTAAGGTGACTGTATTACCCAGAGACTATCGACTGGGAGGAAATTATAGGCATACCCTTAATACAGCATGTTCTTACATGTTGACTTGTTTTACTTAAAGCATCTTTGAAAATTCTGGAATATTTGTATTTCCATAGATGTCACTCCTCTTGACTTGGGTGAGTGGAGAGATAATCAAGCTATCTTCTTCTCTTCAGGGACTTAAAAGTTTTCATAAGACCAAGTTGAGACGCATTCCAGATGATGAGATGTCCATTTCTGCTCAGGGGTGGTTAGAGCCTGGGTTCTATCAAAACAGTATTGTCTACGGTGTCTACAGGGGCAATAAGATCAGAGTAGAAACTTCCTTCTTTAGGTGGACTCTGTTAATTCCAAATCTACATGGGAAAATTTGGGGATAACCAAGGTCCTACTATCTGCTTATATTCCCTGCTGGCAACTTGATATAGTTAAACAAGAGAGAATAAACTTTGTATTCAGAGACACTTCAGTTTGAACCAGAGCCACTCACTAGCTCTGTGACCTCTGGCATGTTATTCAAACTTGGAGGTTCAGTCCCCACTTTATTTAAAATGGGAATAATAGCCTTGCTCTGTTCATTTCCTGTGAAAATACTAACTCTAATGTGTTAAGCACATGGTAGTTTTTCTACATGTACTTATGTCTCTCATAATTCCATTGACTGTAAAGTATCTTGTAAACTTTTCATCCAAGTGGGAGAGCCAGGCTGGTGTCTCGCCCTGTTCTGCTGAGGATGTTTCTAGGGCAGGGTATAATGTTTGGGGAGCCTGGATCAATGACAAGTTAGTGTATCATTCATTCGGGAGTTGAAATGGGTGGTTTGAGGGAACGACTAGAGAGGCAGCATCTTAGAGAAAAAGCAAATTAAGAGCTAGACAATCAATTTGTCAAATGCGAGAAGCTCAGTTGTGTACAAATTGGCCTAAGACTTGAAAAATCAATCATGAGTGAAACTTTAAAGTGGGATGGGAAGGCAGAGTCTGGAGAAATTTCCAGAACCAGTAAGTATGGCTCCTTTCATCCAGGCAGGGTGTGTCTGAGGACTTAAGATAGTCTTATGATTTTTATTATTTTTTATTTTCTATTTAGTATAAAATCCAGGATCTATACAAGTATAAGGAGTAAAAGCCCACCTTTTTCTTCCCCCTTCTAATTTTCTATGCATTTACACGTATACACAAAATACTTCTTAAAACACAAAGGAGATCAATCTCATCATTCTTTTTAATTTAATCATATATTTTAAAGACTTATTCAATAAATTTTTATTGTGCACTATGTTAGGTGATAGAGATGTAGTGAATAAAACAGACAGAAATCCCCATCCCCAAAGATCTTTCTATAACGGTACACATAGGTTTGTGTCGTTTATTTAAAACAGTGGCAGAACTATTTTACAGTGTAAGAGGCATCTGCTGTGTTCTGTCAGTCTGAGTCTTGCCTTGCCATTTTCAAGTGGTGTCTGTCGAGTGACAGTTTTTAATTTTAAGTCCAGTTTATCATTTTTTGCCTTTATGATCAGTGGGGCTTTTTTGTCTCGTCTAAGAAAACCTTTGCCTATCCCAAGGCTGTGAAGATTTTCTCATGTTTTCTTTTAGAAGTTTAATGGTCTAACCTTATATCAGTCTCTTAGTTAAGACTTGAGCTGGTCTGAGTCATAGAGATTGGCCCAGAAATGGGCAATCACAGGATTTCTTGTTGAACTTGAATGAAAGGCTCTTGTAGGAGAGGCTCTGTCTCTTCTGGGGTGGTGAATTTGTGGGATAAAAGCCTAGGACTGCTCTTAGCCATCTTTGTTACTTGATAATAAAGCTGATGCACAAAAAAGCAGAGACAAGATGGAATCAGACAGATTCCTGACAACCTTGTTTGGACACCTGGATCCTACTGGACCTGAAGCCACATATCTTAGGCCCTTTCAGTTACATGAGCCAATAAAACCCCTCTTTAGGCTTTAGGCAGTTTAAGTTGTATTGATTTCAACTACAATTGCCATTTTAGATAACTAATGAATGTTGTAAGGATGTAGCATAACTTATTTAATCAGTCCTCTATGGATGGACATTTAAGTTGCTCCAAGTTTTCACTATGATGGATCATGCAGCCCCTGGAGCTGGTGGGGAGGAGGGGAATAGAGGAAGGTTTAGGTAAATGGAAGGGCCATGCTTTGTGGGAGATGCAGCAGATTTCAAAAGAAGAATAAAGCCAGCAAGAGGCTACCTTGAGCCTGCATACCTGACCAAGGAGAGGAGATTGTTTCATCAGATTTTCACTGCAGGACTGGGGACCTCCCATTCTTCATTGGAGGACTGGGAGACCCCCAGGGGCAAATGGAGCAGCCAGATAGGAGATGGGACTGTTCCATATCCTCAGCACCAGGCAAGGGAAGAAGGCAGAGGGCAAGGATGCTGCCTGCCTGTGTTCCCTGGTTGGACTCTGGTCAGGCCCTTGCCAGGCTTGTGATCATGGTCTTGCTTTCAGCCCTCTCCATAGTCCTTCTCTCTCTACTCATATACCATGCCACAGCCCTCTGCAGAGGTGACCTTCAGACACTGTCTTAGTCAGTTTGGGCTGCTATAATGAAGTGTCATAGACTGGGAGACTTATAAACAAGAGAAATTTATTTCTCACAGGTCTAGAGGCTGGAAGTCCGAGATCAGAGTGCTGGCGTGGTCAGGTTCTGCTGAGGGCTTTCTTTTGGGTTGCAGACTGCTGTCTTCTCATTGTATGTTGTTGTGGTGAAAAAGAAAGTTAGGCCCTTCTGGGGCCTCTTCTGTAATCCCACTCATGAAGACTCCACCCTCAGGACCTGACCACATCCCAAAGTCCTGACCTCCTAATACCATCACATTGGGGATTAAGATTTCAACATATGAAACTGGGGGGGACACAAACATTAAGTCCATTGCAGACCCTGAAACACATATAGCAAAAAACTTTAAAGTTATTCAAGTGATTATTTATATTCAAACAAAGCAAAATCTGTGATAAAGGCATTGTTATTACTATGGCCCATTTGAAAAGTGAGATGTATTGGAGATAGCAGAAGGTTTCAACATAAACTTAGGAATCAAAAAGATCTCAATGACTCCCCTGGATTACAAACCTTAGGTAAGTTACCTCTTATGCCTCAGTTCTTAACCTATAAAATGGGGATAACAAGCACCTCCTTCACATAATTGTTGCAAGGATTAAATGAGATAATTTTTGGCAGCATGACATGGGAAAAACAGCTGATGAATGGTAACAGACATTATTAATAAAGGCTCAGGAAAATAGACACATGTCCAAGTTCTCATAACGAGGGAGGGTCCAGAACCATCTTGGATCCATGACTTCTTGTTCTTGCTCTTTCGCTGCACCACACAGCTCCCCCTGTTGAAAGGACAACGGGGAAGACCCAGACTGGTCTCTCAGCCAGCGAAGGGAGAGTCTGGAGATAATATGATATTCCCTAACTCTCTCCTTCACTGTTGGGCAATGTTCCTCTCTCAACCGTTCTCCAAATACTGGTCTGTCCGTAGTAGAATGAGATCGTCTCAGGTGCTGACCTATCACCACAGCTACGACAGCAGGGTCAAGGTGGCAGAGCCCCTGGCCCAGGCTCCCCCTGGTGGCCGCTGCGGAGAAGCGCGCGGTGCCCGCTGGGACCGGAAGTCCTGGTGCCGGTGGAGGACAGGGGCTAAGAACACGTGGGGGCAGTCGCTTGTATTTACTAAGCCCGAGCAGGACAAACATTTCACAGAAAGCACCCGGCTTTTGATGCAAGCCTTCCCTGGGGGAGGACACACGCACATTCTGCTCTGGGGATTCTGAAGCCAAGGGGATGAACAGCGGTGGGGGACGGAGCTGAGGTCTTCCAGGAGGAAGGTGGCACAGGAATGGGGGGGAGGAGGCCAAAGCCTCTTATGACTCCGCTGAGTCTTAAGTAGCTCACCCTGATCCCTCAGGGCTGGGGTTGTACAACCCGTAGTGCTCAGCCAACTTGGCGGAGGGAACAGTCCTGGCGATCTGGGCCTGCCTCTGGGGGGCTGGCTCCCGAGCTCTGCGCAGCCTGTGCCTATTCTTGGTCACACAACTCACGAAAACTCCGGTCTCTGATAGACTTCAGTGGAAGCCTGTGCTGTTTAATCCCAGGACAGCCTTATGAGCTGGACTCTTTTATTATCCCGGTCTTAGAGATGAGGAGACTGCGATTCAGAGATCCAGCCTCTCCTGCCAAGGATCACACACCCATGGAATGGAAAAGCTGGCATGGAAGCCTAGATCTGAGGACTTCAAAGGCTGTTTTCTTTCCACCAGGCTACCCTGCGCTGAACACAGTGATTATTTGTTACCTACAGACACCATCAATCACAGAACTGAAGAAAAAAACTTGGAATCGATGCAGAAGGGAAAAGCCTCATTACCCACAATTCTATTTGTATCTCCTTCCCCTACCTCTTGCCCATCTTCCTCCCTCCCTCCCTCCCTCCCTATGGTTTGTTCTACAAGCCTTCCTTTTATCTGAGAACCACTGCCAAGCCACAACTTCCTGTGTTTTGTCTTATTATGCAGGGAAGAAAGTAGTGTCTGCTGGCCTGATCTGCAACTCAGGGCCATAATTACTTCTGGACTGTTTGGGTCCAAAGGGCTGGCTAAACATCTCCAAGAAATACCACAACCCTCTGGTTCTTTCATCTCTTTGGTGAAAGTTAAATAGAAGTAACATTATTGGAGCACTATTAAGTGTCATATCCTGATTTATATGTATGTCTTCTGAGATATACATAAGTTTACTCCTGTGTATATATACATTCACATGTACACATACAACCATTTGATGTGAGCATTACTGCTCTTACCATACAAATGAGGAACTTGAGCTGAGATGTAAAGTGAGCTGTCCAAGTCATATTCCTAGAATATAGAAGTGACAACTGAATCTGTCCACAAGTTTATCATCTATCTTGTTTAAAAAAGTTTTAATAAATTAACTCTAGTTAGATAACATTAACTGACAATAAAGTGTACCTATTTTAAGTGTACAGTTTGAGTTTAGACAAATGCATTTACCCTTATAACCACTTCAACAGTCAAATATGAAATAGTGCTATTACCCTGAAAAGTTCCCTGTGCTTCTTTGTGGTCAATTTCACACACACCTTCCACCCCTACCCGAGGACTAATCTGATTTCCCTCATTACAGACTAGTTTTGACTTTTCTAGAACTTCATATAAATAGAATTATACAATATGAACACTTCGGGTCTCGGCTCTTTTGCTCAACAATGACATTTTTGAGATTTATCCATGTTGTTGCATATATCAGTGGTTTGTTTCTTTTTACTACTGAGTAGTATTCCACTGTCCATATACAACATGTGCTTATTTTTTCACCATTTTTCTTGATAGACATTTGTGTGATTTACAGCTTTGAATTATTATAAAGAATGCTGCTATGAACACATTTGTGTACACGTCTTTGTTTAGACAGATGCTTTCAATTTTCTCTTAAATATGTTTTTATTTCCTGAGTAGAATTTTGGGGTTGTGTGCAAAGTATATGTTTAACTTTTTAAGAAATGACCCAACTTTTTCCAAGTGGTACTATTTTATATTCCCACAAGCACTGCTGGAGTTTCAGTTATTCTCTAACCTTATCAACACTTAGTATTATATTATCAGTGTTTTAAACTTTAGCCTTTACACATAAATTTTAGTTCATATGTGATGGTATCTTATTCTAATTTGCATTTCCCTGCAGATTAGTTATATTGAGCATAATTTTCATGTATTTGTTGGCCATACATATATTATTTTCTGTGAAATGGCTGCTTAAATCTTTTGCCTATTTCAAAAAATTAGGCCATTTGTCTTTCTGAATGAGTTGCAGGAGGAATTCTTTGTATATCCTGGATACAAATTCCTTGTCAGAGGGGTGTGTGTGTGTGTGTGTGTATGTATTCACACATATACATATAAGAATGGATATATAACTATATACCTATATGTGTGTGTATCTGAAACTTGCCTTTTTCGTTTTTTGAAGAGTGGCGTCTTTCAAAGAGCAGGAGTTTTTAGTTTTGTTTAAGTCTAATTAATTTATTAATTTTGCTGTGCTGTGCTTAGTGCTTTTTTGTCTTTTAAAAAAGGAAATCCCAAAAAATCTTTGACCCCAAGTTTGTGAAGATTTTTTCATATGTTTAGAAATTTAATAGTTTTAGCATCTTTGTTATATCAATGATAGTTTTGGAGTTAATTTTTGTGTATGTTTGAAGTAAGTGTTGAGGTCATGTTTTTCCAAATGAATATACAATTATTCCATCACCATTTGTTAAAAAGACTATTCTTTCCTCATTTAATTACCTTGACAACCTTGTTAAAAATTAATAGACTGCATATAGTAGGTCTATTTCTGGACTGTCAATTCTTTTCCTCTGATTTATATATCTGCCGTTATAATACCATACTGTCCTGATTATTGTAGCTTTATAGTAAATCTTGAAATCAGATAGTATAAGTCCTCCAACTCAGTTCTTTTTCAAATTGATTGGTATTCTATGTCCTTTGTAACTTTTAGAATAAGCTTATCAATATCTAAAACTCTGCTGAGGTTTTGATAGGGATTGAATTAAAGATATAATCTAATTTGGGAAGAATTGATTTATTAACAGCATTGTGTTTTCCAATCTATGAGCATGATGTATCTACTTATTTAGATTTTCTTTAATTTTTCTCAGCAAGTTCAATTCCCATTTTATGTCTTATGCGATTTTATTAAATATATCCTTGAGTAGTTCATCTTTTTGAATGCTGTTATAAATTATATTTTAGTTCCTTTTCCAATTGCTTATCTCTAATACACAGAGGTGCAATTGCTTTTCATATGTTAATGTTGTATCCTTCAGCTATGGTTAATCTCACTTATTTGTTCTAGTAGGAAAACTCTAGGATTTTCTAGGTATACAATTATGTTATCTGTAATTATACATAGTTTTAATTCTTTCTTCCCAAATTGTATGCCCTTTTTGTTCATTTTGCTTTTTTATGTTGGCAAGGACCTCTAATATAATATTTCCTTCTTCCAAATTTTATGGGGAAAAATATTCAGTCAGATGTTAGCTGTAGGTTTTTTGTAGATGTTGTTAATCACATTGAAGAAGTGCTCTTTATTGCTAGTTTGTAGAGAGTTTTGATCATAATAGATGTTGAATGTTGTCAAATACTTTTTCTATATTTATGGGAATGCACCATATTTTGTTAGTATGATAAATTACATTAATTGATTTATAAATGTAAAGCCAACCTTGTATTCTAGGAATAAGCCCTACTTGATTATGATTTCTTGTCCTTTAAAATATTCCTGAATACAATTTATTAATTGTTTTTGAACATTCTGTATTTATGTTCATAAAGGACAGCAATCTATATATTTTTTTTCTTGTAATGTTGTTGGTCAGGTTCTGTTATCAGGAAATACTGGCCTTATCTTCTGTTTCTGAAGGAGCTTGTGTAGGATTTGTATTATCTCTTTTTGAAATGTTTTAATGTGGAATGTTTGAATGTTGAATGTGTAATTCATCAGGGAATCCATCTGGCCCCAGAGATTTCTTTGTGTGAAGGTGTTTAATTACAAATTCAAGTTCTTTAATAGGACATAGCTTTATTCATATTTTCTATTTCTTCTTAAGTCAATTTTGGTAAGTTGTATTCTTTTAGGGAATTTGTCCATTTCATCTAAGTTGTTAAGTTTGTTGGAATTACGTTGTTTGTTATTTCCTATTGTCTTTTTAATGTCTGAAATATCTATAGTAATGTTCCCTATTTCATTCCTGAAATTAGCAATTTGTGCCTACTCTTTTGTTATTGAGAAATCTAGCTAGAGTTTTATTAATTGTATTGATCGTTTCAGAGAACCAACTTGTGCTTTCTTTGATTTTTGTCTATTGTTCATCTTTTTATATTGTTTCTGCTCTTGGTTATACTATTTCTTTCTTTCTGTTTTTTTGACTATAATTTGCTGTACTGTTTCCAGCTGCTTAAGGTGGAAACTTAGATCATTAACCCCACTCTCTGCCTGTTGAATCGAAGTTTCCACTTTGCCTGCTTGATCTTTTGTAGCCTGTGTTCTGTTAAATACTTTCCCCGTTATTGGTCATTCTTTTATTATGTTGGAACATGTCTTGTTTTCTCTAGTGCATTATAATCTGTTTTGATAGATTAGATAGAACCATACCTTATTCTTCTTTGAATCCTGCACAAATATTAACATAGTGTTCTGTATGTACTAGGTGCTTAATAATTATTAAAATAATAAATAATATTTTAGTGTGTTTCCAAGCACCAGATATATATGAAGAGTGGGGGACAGTGCACATAAGAGAAGTTGAGCTTGACTTTCCTCTTTGGTCACTAAAAGCCAGCTCAGACTTCATTTCTTCTTGGAAGGAGTCTCCACGAGTAGAAAGCATTGCTCTCTCATTCATTCTGTTTTCTTTATATTGTACTCATAGTGTTGTACTTATGTTGTATCATAATATTTAAAAAATTAGCTTATATGTTTGTTTCTCCTGTTGCAGTCTTAGTCTTTTGATAACAGGGACCCTGTCGTATCCCTTGGTGCCTAGCACAATGCCTGACAATCAGAAATCATCTAGTAAATGTTTGTTGTGTGAATGAGAGAACAAAAGGCCTTTCTCTGCCTCTGGAGTCTGGTGAAACATTCGGACCATATGTAACAATCTGTGCTGTGTTGTGCTGTATTTCAGAGAATAAACATGCAGCCCTATTGTGTTGTTGAATGCATTTTAAGTGGGAAAACGTTCAGCATGTGTTGTAAGTTACTGCTCTCAGAGTAGGGTCCGGAATCAATCAATGTCTCAGTCCCAACAGCGAGTGGACACCACCACCACTGCTCATCCCCCTCCCTTCCATTTGTCTCAGGAGAAAATAACTGGCTTAAGCCACACTAACCTCTTCTGTCTGTCTTTGTTCTCAGAGATGGGGACTCTTTCACAAAGAAAGGAGGGTCTGTAGCTCTGCTATTTCAGAAGTACTGAATTCAGAGCACTTACATAATAGGAAATGTCCCTAAACTCCAGCCAGATCAATTTGTTCCCCCTCCCCAGGGCTATTATCACAGTGCCCTTGCCAAAGCTCTCAACAAGTCTTCATAATCTGTTACATGCTTAGTTCTCTGTGGAGTTTTCCAGGCACTTTCCTACCCATTATCTTTTCTAATCGTCACAACAGCTGCTATATACAGTATTCCAGAGGGCACTGAGTAAAGGAAAGAGATCCAGCTTTGGAGCTAGACAGCACTGATTCAATTCCTGCTCTGCCACTTAATGATGTGTGGCAGTGGCCAATATCTTCATCTCACTCAGCCTTGGTTACCTCCTTTGTAAAATGGGGATAATAATACTTACCTCAAAGCCTTCTTGTGATAGTTAGAGCTAACATTACAAATCATTTAACACAGTGTTTGGTACATGGTAGGTGCTTGATAAATGGTAGCTATCATTGTTACTGTTTTCATGTTCTGTTATAATTATTTTGGGTTCTTGTAGCAATTCAGGTTAAGATTAAACCAGGTACAGTAATGCAGGGAAATAGCACTAATGGGCATCATATATATTGTCAATTAACTGCCACCCAGCACATCATCTTCTAAAAGCAAAGGGAGAAGGAACTTACAAAAAAAAAAATAAAATTAAAAAAAAACAAAGCAAAAAACCAAAAACAACACAAAAACTAAATGGAACAAAGGCAGGCCTTGTAGCTTAAATATTGCTGGAGTGCAACTATATCCATCCTGGAATTGGTGTAGACTTTGTGCTTAAAGTGGTTGCTTTGGAGAATTTGGTATTAGTTAATTCATTCCTATGAATATTATTTAAGAAGAGTTGAACCAGCATCTATGCTGTGTCGAATGCTAAGTTTAGAGAAAGAAATTAATAAATCAGTAACTGAACAACAAAAGATAGTCCAAAGAGCACAGACGATGGAGCCACTAACTGGGAAAGGCTCTAGAGAAGAGTCTTGAAGGATAGACTGGGTTTTTCTCAGATGGTATCAATGCTGCCTCTTAGAGGTGTGATGAGTTTTTGTGAAGATCAATCATGGGGAGTGGTGAAGATACGATTAGTTTGGCCTGATGACCCCATGTTTGCTCTGTAGTTAGAACTGAGTGAGAATCCATGCCGTCATTGATGAGCTGCAGAACCTCGAATAAGTTGGTTCAGTAGTGTGCTTATTTAACTTAAAATAAAGATACTAGTAACACCTACTTTGAAGATTTTAGAGGATCAACAAATAATTTCACATCTTTCCCATTTAGGCTTGGAACTAAGTGAGAGGGTGAAATTACATGAATGGATGTAAAAAGGTCATTTTACTATTAATTAGACTATATTAGAAAACTAGGATGTTTAGAAATAATGGCCTTCCTAATCCTGCACCCCAACATTAAACATACCCACTAGGCACAGGCAGGAATGGAAATCATGGGCCTTTCTTGGGGGGAAGATCTCCACTCACTGTGGGACTTAGCAAGCAGACCAGGATGCATTCTTTCTCTGGGCACACAGATCAAAGGCTGGTCCTAGATGTGGCTGAGCCAAGTGTGTCTCATTTCTTCTTTCCAATTAACTCTCCCCATGGAGAATGAGGGGATGAGCAAGAGCATAATAGAGAACCTTAATTCCACATGGAAACATGAAGCCTGAGGAAGGGAAGTTGCCTCCAATATTTATAGCAAGGAGTTGTGAGGATTAAATACGAGATAATATATACAAAATACTAAGCATGGTGCCTGGCACATAGTAAGCCCTTAGTAATTATTACCCTTTATTGTTGTTGCTATGGCAGCAGATTAGCAGGACTCAATATATTGTCTGATATCTTCTCATTAACATATCCATGAGGATATGCAAAAACACAAACACTGGACACTAAAGAGAAGACCATATGCCAAAGTCTGAGGGGGAGTTTCTTCCAGCTGTACTGTTGGTAAAGATACCCATCCTGGATAATATTCTTAGAAAGCATGGAATCCCGTTTTGGGAAACAGGTTTAAACTGATCCAAAATATCAATGCACCTTACACAGTTATATCCCTTCTGCATTTGGAGATTATCTTTTGGGCTTGATAGAAGTGGTTCTGTCCTCATTTCCATAAATTCCATTCCACACATTATCAGAAGCAACAATTCTCAGGACATGTGATTCTTTGCATCTGGAAATAGTAACTATCCAAGGAAAAACATTCTGGTAGAAATGGTAGAGTTCTTGGAACAGTAGTAATGGAAGAAGAGGCAGGCGAAAGAATGTGGCCTTTTATGCTCTATCTGATAAAAGGACTAATTAATGCATCAGTGAGTGAGTAAGAGGAGAGTTCACTTCAGGCCTGCTCAGTCAAGTGAGATGATCGCCTGCCCAGGCCAGGGCCGGGGGCTGTCATAGCCACTCCTACTCTGAGTCCAGATGTTAAAGAAGAATACTCCAGCACCCAAGTGGACAGGGAGAGAAACCCAGAAGATCCTATGGCCTCTACCTTCTGGCATAAGTTGGGCCTTATTTAAGGAAAAGTCAACAGTAGAAAAAAGTTTCCCTATAAAAATTACTGTAGCATAAAGGAAATGAAAAATTATTCTCCAGGCTCAGAGGGAAATTATAACTCTAAAAATTAGTTACTACAGAAGTCAAAATCTTTTGGAAAATACTTGCTTATTATTTTCAATAAGATGCAAGAAATTATGGTTTGCCTCAAAAAGATAAACGAGCATTGAACAGAAAATGGTATGAGATAAAAAGGGAAGCTTGCAAGTCAACTCCAAAACAAGACTAACATTAATGTCAACATTGGACATGATTTTATAAAATGGAATTATTCTTGAAGAAAAGATTAGAGCAAAACAAAAATATGTAAGTTTTAATAAAAGCAACTGTTCTCCAGTGGAAGAAAAGGCCAGCGTTTGGAGATTAATATGGTTTGGTATGTTCCAGGTCTCATTAATATATATTCCTGATGACATTTTTTGAATCTTAAGGAAAACAAAATGCTATGATAATTCATGCAAAAAAACCACAAAACAAAACAAAAATGAAACTAACAGCAACAGATTGTCTACAAAGGAAAAAAATCAGACATCTCTTTAGCAACATTGAATAACTTAAAAAAATAGAGCAATGTCTGCATAATTTTGAAGGAACAAATGTGAACCTAGAAACCAAGTGAGAGATGAATTAATTCAAGAATGTTAAATTAATTGAAGAATGTTAAATTGTGGTACAATGGAATAGATGGTAAACAATGAAAGAAGTAAACATGAGAACATAAAAGCTGTGTCAGTTAGGATCCTGTCAAGAAACAGAAACCATCTAGGTATTTCAAACAGAGGGAATTTAATACAGGCTATTTGTTACTTAGGGGATGGTCTTCCTGAAGACACAAATAGGGTATTCTCAAACTTTAATGTGTATTCAAATCACCTGGGAGCATGTTGAAATGCAGATTCAAATTTAATAGTTTTGGGGTTGGAAATGAGATTCAGCATTTTTCAGATGCTCCCAGATAAAGCCAGTGCTGCTGGTCCATGAAACACTTTTTGAGTAGTAAGGCAATAGGGCAGTTGATAAAACCAGACATTAGCAATAGCAGGCAGCTACAACTTTCCTTAGGGTTGAAGGAGCACAGGAAAGAGATGTTAATTCGGTGCTTTTGAGTCATAGCTAACAATGTGGCCAGCTTCTCCATGGGAGCTGGGACCAAGGTGGGAGCAGCTGGCAGGATCTGAAATTACAGTGGAGATGAGGCTGTTGCTGGAGACCCAGCTGGAGGCAGAGTGATAGGGAGTAAATATCCTGGCTTCTCCCCTCCTCCTAGCCTCTGATCTTCATTAAGTTTTTTCTGCTAGCTGAAACTGCCTTCCCCAGTGCAGTATGCAGCCTCACTGGCTCTCAGCTTCTCCTTCTGGGTCACCCTTTAATAGGCTGAGCAACTAATTAAACATGATCCCAACTTCTACTTCTAACCATGTGCAGTCAAATGTATCACAAGGGGCTGTCTAGGTATAGGATCCACCTCTTAAAGCTAGAGGGATGGGGTAGGGGTGAGTGAGGGGGAAATGACAGAGTTTATATTAATAATGAATGTAGTTTTTCTTTTATGCTTATTGCACTAGGTATTAATAGCTCCTATCTCTCAGTGTGTTGAATATACCAAGGCCTTACAAAGACTGGTGCCTTACCATGGAAGGCTTTTCCCCATACTCTGGGGCTGGTTAACTCCTGCTCATCTTTGAGATCTTAGCTCAAATGTCTCTTATTAACAGAACACTCCCCTAACGCCCAAGACTAGGTAAGATCTTCCTGACATAACTTCTCATAAAGTCTTTTCCTTGTTCTTCCTGGCACTTATAACAATGTGAAATTTATATATTTGTGTGGTTGTATTCTGTGTCCCTGTCCCCGCTTCCCCAACGAGGCCATAAGTTTCATGAGGGTAAAAATAATGTCTGCTTTGTTAAATGCTGTATTTCCCATGCCTGGAAAACTAGAGTAATACATGGATGCACCTCTCCAGCTTACAAGTATGCAAAAGCAGGTCGGGTGTTTTGGTGGCTGGAGAATATGTTCCTGGTTTTAGTATTTGAATGTGGATATAGAAATGTGATTTCTGGAAGGCATTTTGGTTGGGTAATGTGCTGCCCAATCAGGAGTTGATGTTCTAAACTTTCATAAGTTGTGTCTTATATGTAACCCATGAAAGTGGCCTTTGAAAACAGATAATAACAGCTACCGTTTCTTGAACACTTACCACTTGCCAAACACCGTGTTGTTTTATAGACATTGTTGTTCCTATTTCACTGATGAGGACATTGAAACTCAGATGGTGAATGATGTCCTATAGTTCATTAAGTAGCAGAGCAAAAGTGAAGTCTGATGTCTTTCTGTCTCCATCAAGTGATGTAACTAACTTTTATAACTTCTGAATAACTAGCTTTAAGTTTAGTTTAATAGGCATTTTTTTCCTTTTTTTAACTCAAGGGTGAGGACCTATGCTGTGAATAGCATAAAGTCTTCAGGGAATATTCCTGCCCGTGTGAAAGGTAAGTAAAGCAGGCACCTGTTTGTGCGAGGCTGCGGCAGCCCCCAGGGACTCCCAGAGTGGCGTATATATCTCTCCCAGCTGCAGAGAGCCAGGTGAGGTCTTTGGGGGAAGTTAAGTCCCAATTAGAACCATGAGGAGGCTTGGCAGGTCGAAGCCGGTGGTGTGCCAGCTCACAAGAGCTGATTGCTAAATTTTCAGGAATTTTGCAAGCTGGTTTTAGATGCAGTCATTTTTAAAAACTAAATTTTATAAACTTATAATTAAAACCTATGTTAAAAGCAAGGTAAATACTTAAGATATAACTTCCTAATTATTTTACTACATTTTACTATTATCTATGTTCTAGAGTTATTTACGTCTATTGCAACTGAGTGGTAGAAATACTCCATAGTGGTGTGGTACCATGCATCTCTTCCCAGCTCCGTGTTCAGTAGCATCATGTAAGTAACTTGAAATCCTCCATTGTGAAGTGTTTATGGAAATTGGCAAATGCTACAAATTAGTCCCCACCTTCCTGAAAGCTGGTTGTTAAACATTTGTCAGCACACTACTACTGGTTTAGTCCCTGGGAAAGGGGCAACGTTCAGAGCCAAATGTTGAAAGCCAAAGAACAGTACAAATTAAAACTACGGCTACCTGTGGAGTTCTGGTATTTTACAAATGGAAATGTTTGGCATAGGTGTCCTTTAATTAAAAAAGAAAAAAATGCTGGTGAGAATGTAGCCATGAAGTAGAAATTAGATATTAATATAAACTGGTAAACATTTTTACAGTATAAAAAATTCCATTTGTTATAGTAAGTAGTTACAGATGATGAGGTTTTTTTTTAGAGCTGATTAAACTTGGAGGTGATATGTGAGGTTTAATCTGTGTTTACAAATTTGACACTTGCCACACCCTGCTACTGCCCTGCCACTGCATGGCTGCTGCCTTGTCCATGACTGTGAAAAGCTACAAGATGTTTGTGTAAATTTTGGAATGTTTTTGGCTCTTGTTATATTTGGAAGAGGCTCTGGGATGTTGTCTAAAGAAGCTAAGAATTATTTTTAAGAGGCCAAAGCTAATTGTGATATGATGTGCTGGTAGGAATGTAGAGTTATTGTCAACACCAGAATTTTGGCTGTGCTTATATAACAGGTTTTCTTTAAGGGCTTTAATTGTTCTTTGAAATCTGATTCTTAACAACCCAGGCAATATGGCAAAGAATGTGAAATTTTATAGAAATGTTCAGTTGGAATTATTTGAGTGAAGTTAGCTAGCCTCAGTACCTGCTGAGTTTTTCTTTTGACACTTTTCCTAGATGTTTAAAGTCTTACTTGTTTTAATTAATTATAAAGGAATGTGTGCTATGTGCTTATGATAAAAATTCAAATAATACAGACTATGGATATCTTATAGACTCACAACCAAAAACTCCAGAGGTAAGACAGCATAAATAAAGCAGTTTATGTTGTGTTCCAGAGTTTTTCTACCTATATGTGCTTAATGTTAAATATGAAAATTAAGTGAGGTTATATTGCTCTGCAACCTTTTTCATTAAAAATTATGATATAGTACACCTACAGAAGACTATATAAATGGATGTGTATATTTGAATGAATTAAATGAACACTGGTGCAATCTGTAATTAGGGTAAGAAATAGAAAATTCCTGCAACTTAGGAGTTGTCTGTGCCCTTTCATAATCATAATTACTTCTTACTCTTCCATAGGTAACAATAACTTTGATTTTTGTGGCAATTACTGTCTTGCTTTTCTTCATACTTGCATCATGTATCCCTGTATCCATAAATAATCTTTTCTTTAGTTTTGACTATTTTGAGCTTTATATGGAAGAAATCATACTGCATGTATTTTTCTGTGACTTTTCTTTTATTCAGCATAGTTAATGAGATTCATTCATGTTGCTGCATGGAGGTGTAGTTCATCATCTTCTCTGATGTATAATATTCCACTGTAGAGATAGAAATCAATTTGGTTTTCTATTGGACTGTTGATGGACATATGTGTTGCTTCCAGTTTTTTGATAGTGAATGCTATTTTAAATATTTTATATACACCTGATATAAGTGTATAGAAGTTTTCCTAGGATATATACCTAGGAGAGAGGTTGTTGGATGGTAGGGCTTGCATGTGTTCATCTTTACTAGGTAATGCAAATTGTATTCCAAAGTGGTTTTACCAATTTACTCTCTGACTCACAGCAGATGAAAGGTCCTATTTCCTCCAATCTTTGCCAATACTTGGTATTGTCAGACTTAAAAATTTTTGCCTACATGTGTCATTGTAGTTAATTCACATTTATATGATTCCTAATGAGGCTAGATTTTTTTTTACATAATTACTGACCATTTTGGTTTTACTTCTCACGAGGTTTCTGTTCAAGTCAATTGTCTATTTTCTGTCTTGAGTTATTTGTCTTTTATTTAATGATTCTTCAGTGTTCTTTATATGCAGTTTTTCATCAAATATAAGATGCCATTGATTTAAAAATGTACCCCTATTTTATGTACATTAAGAAAAAACATTTTAAATTAAATTATAACCTACTGGTGTTCATAATATGCACCTCAATTTCCATGATTGTAAAATGTGGAAAACTATCTTAGTAAAAGACCTTTGCCAGTTATGTGTGTTGCAAATAGCTTCTCCTGATTTTTTAAATTTTTTTATTTTTTGAGACAGAGTCTTACTCTGTCACCTGGGCTAGAGTGCAGTGACTTCATCACAGCTCACTGCAACCTCAAACTCCGGGGCTCAAGCGATCCTCCTGCCTCAGCCTCCTAAGTAGCTGGGACTACGGGCGCACGCCACTGTGCCCAGCTAAGCTTCTCCTGATTTGTTGTTTGGTTTTTCTCTTTATAGTTCTCGTTGATCAACTGAAGTTCTAAATTTTAATGGAGTCAAATTTATTGAACTTTTTCCTCTGTAGTTTTTTTTCCCTTTTGCATCTTATTTAAGAAATCCTTTCCAACTGTGAGATAATGAAGATACAGAAATTAATTAAACTTTTAGAAATTAATTTTTAAAAGTTCTGACTCAAGCATAACAAAATCGATACATGTAACCCAAAATATTTGTACCCCTGTAATATTTTGAAATGAAAAAATTCTAAAAGTGATATAGCTTTGCTCTTCTTATTTCATCTCTAATCTTCCTAGAATTGATTTTAGGTACAATGTGAAGTAAGGGTCCAATATTTTTCCTTCTGGCCTATATCTTTCTTTCTTTTTAAAATTTATTTGAAGGTATTATGGGGGTAAAATGTTTTTCATTACATGGATGACTTCTGTAATGCTTGAGTCAGGGTTGTAAGTGTGCCTGCCACCCTTACTCATCGTACCTGTTAGGTAGGTTTTTGCCCATCTCCTCCTTCCCACTCCCCCTGTTTGATTTCCATTGAGTTATACTTCCTTCTATGCACATGTGTGCTCGTCGGTTAGTTCCAATTTAATGGTGAGTACAAGTGGTGTTTGTTTTTCCATTCTTTAGATACTTCACTTAGGATAATGGTTTCCAGTTCCATCTATGTTGTTGCAAAAGGCATTAAGTCATCCTTTATGGCTGAGTGATATTCCATGGCCAAAGGAAAAGAAGTCATTTTATCAAAAAGACACCTACACTCGAATGTTTATTGCAGCACAATTGTAAAGATGTGGAATCAACCCAAATGCCCATCAATTCATGCGTGGATTAACAAAATGTGGTATATGTCCTATATCTTTCTTTTCCGTGATTTGTTAACCTTCATACCAATACTGTACTGAATTTCCTGTAGCTTAACATCTGTTAGAGCAAGTGCTTCTCCATTTGTTCTTCTACAAGGGCATTTTGGTTATCCTTGGCCCTTTGCACACATGTATCACACACACAAAAATCCCTCCAAACAAAAAAATTGCTAGGACTTTTGTTAGGATTGATTCGAGTTCTATTTGAGGAGAAATGACATCATTATATTATAATATATTATGTATAATATATTATATATAATATTATATATAATATATTATATATAATATATTATATATAATATATTATAATAGATTGAGTTTTAAAATCCATTAATGTGATATGTATTTCCATTTTGGAATCCTTATTAATTTATCTTGATGTTTTATAGTGTTGTGTCTTGTATATTTTTTGTAAGATTCATTCCTGAATATTTTTATGCTATTAAAAGCAGTATTTGTGTTTTTGTTGCTGTATGCAAAAATACAATTGAGATTTGTATATTGCCCTTGTATTCAGGAACATTTTATTCAAGCTTATTAATTTTAATAATTTATTTATGGATTTAAAACATTTTCTACATATATAATCGTAACATCTGTGAGTGAGATCAGTTCTGTTTCTTTTGTTTGCCATTATGCATAGTCTTAAGATTTCCAGTGCAATACTGAATAGAGATCGTCTTACTTTTGATCTCAAAAATAGTGCTCTGTAGTTTAACAGTAAGGATAATATTTGCTTGGGTTTTTGCTTTTGTAGTTATACTATATATACAGTTGTCCCCAACCTTTTTGGCGGCAGGGAACCGGTTTCATGGAAGACAATTTTTCCATGGTGGGAGGAGGGTGGGGTTGTGGGAGAAGTGGGAGGCGGAGCTCAGGCAATGGGGATGGCTTCGCTTAGCTGCTGCTCACCTCCTGTGCGTGGGTCTCCCAGTTCCTAAGTTTGATGAAAGACAATTTTTCCAGGGATGGGAGGATGGGGGTGGTGGGTAGTGGAGCTCTGTGACCTGGTCGCTAACAGGCCCTGGGCCCTGGACCGGTACCAGTCCACGGCCCAGGGGTTGGGGACTGCAGCTGTAAAACATTAATGAATTCCCTTGTGTTCAAAGCCAAGCTTCATGAATAACTAGCTGGATGATCTTTGGCAAGTTTTTTCTTTTTCTTTTTTTTCCTTTTCTTTTTTTTACTCCTCTCTGTGAATTAGTGTCCTCATTAGAAAAACAGGATGTCTTACTTTAGATTCCCTGGACACTGAGATAAGGATTAAGTGCTAATGCTTTAGGTGAGGGGTGTAATCCCAGGGCAGCAAGGATGAGCAAAAAGGAAAGTGAGGTGGTGAAGTGTGGGAAGCATGTACTGGCCACTGTCTTATGACTAGCTCCAAAGACATACCCAGTCACTTAGGTGAGTCACCCAGCCACGCATGATGCCTCCAGGCAGGTGGCAGGGCCTTCCAGGTCTCAGCACAGTCAGTGGGTAGGAGAAAGGAGATTTTGTCCTGCTTCCTGGCTTTTACTAATCGACATCTGCCTTACTGGGAGTTAACTTTCCCTCACTTCTGGGAGGCTTTGTGGTAGCTGTGGGCAGCCACTCCTAGGGAGTGGCATTTCTTCTGAGTTTGGAGGTTGTGGGAGGGGCCAGAGTCTCCAGGCAAGTGGCAGATCAGCCTCAAGCAGCAGAATGGCCTGTCCTGTGGCTGAGCTGGTGAGTGTAGGAGAGCAAATTGAGTCCAGGAGGCAGGTGAGGCTGAGAGACCATGGAGAGCTGCATAAGAGGCCAGTTTATGGGGCTACTAGCCAGCATCTCATGGGTGGTTGTGTGGATGAAATATGTTACTTATATTTATTTTAAGGTGAAATAAAATGTTTAGAAAAGTGCCTGGTCTGAAATGAGTTCTCGAATACTATTAGCTAAATGCAACTCAGTTTATTAATATAATTTTTTTTTCTGTAGACACTGGTCCTTGTGAAATGTTATAAAAGCCTTCCCCACTCAGCTATTAAAAGGTAGTGTCCATCTGGATTTTATTTTGGTATAACAAGTGAAGTCAGAATCATGCTTTATGTTTTTCCAAATGACTTGACACCAGTCCAGACACCACATATTGACTATTTCATATTTTCCCTTTTACTTTGAAATTTGATTTATAGTATATTAAATTTGCATATTTATTTGCTAATTTATTAACTGTTCTGTTCCATTGATATGTCTGTAAATTGTGTTGTACTGTTGTACAGTTTGTAGCCTTGTGATAACATCGTATGGTAGAACATGTTCCCAATTCTTGCTATTCTTCTTCTTTTTTTTTTAAAGATTTCCCTGGTTATTTCTTTGTTATAATTTTAGATGAAGTTAATCATTTTTTAAATTTTTTCTCCCAAAAAAAATCCCATTGGGATTTTGATTGTGAATATATATAGATATGGTTTAAGTTAGGAACAATTTATGATGGTGAACTATACTTTTAAAAAACAAGCTCCCTCCATTTCTTCAAGATTAATATTTATTAGTAGAATTTTGCAGTTTCCTGTAAGTCCCAAACATTTCTTGTTACATTATTCCTAGATAATTTGTGACTTTCCGTAGTTGTGAATGGAATGTTCTATCTTTATTTTACTTGATTATTGTTTGATATCAGGAATCTATTGGCTTTATTTTTAATTTTTAACATTATCGAGTTTACAGTATTGTACCCATTTCAAGTGTGCAATTCAATGATTTTCGGTAACATTACTAAGTAGTGCAATGATCACCATAAATTTTGTTTTTTCTTTTCTTTTTTTAAATTTCAAAATATTAAGGGAGGATACAAATGTTTTGATAAATTAGTTTTAGAATATTTTCATTCTCTGATAGTATTTTTCATGTTTATTTATAGTTAATCCCTGTCCCCAACCCCAGGTCAAAGCCAATCTACTATCTGTCTTGACAGATTTTCTGAACAGTTCATATAAGTGAAATCTTATGGTATGTAATCTCTTCTGTCTGCCTGTCTTTCACTTAGCATAATGTTTTCAAGGTTCACCTATGATGTCTCATGTATTAGTAGTTTGTTTCTTTTTACTGCTGAATAGTATTTCACTGTATGGTTAGATTACATCTTGTCAAGTCACAAGTGATGGACATTCAGGTTCTTTTCCATTTTGGACTATTATGAATAATGTTACTGTGAACATTCACATGAAGTCTTTGTGTGGATATATGTTTTCATTTCCCTGGGGTAGTTATGTAGAAGTGGAAGTGTTGAGTTGTATGACAATTTTATGTCTAGCTTTTTGAGGAACTGTTGATGTATTAGTATGTATTCTTAATTGCAATTGACAGCATTCTAACTCAAACTAGCTTAAGAAGAAAATGTATTGGTTTATATAATTAAGAGGAACAAATGAAGTGCTGATTATACACAACTAGAATTCGGGGACTTAAAAGATAACCATAAGGTCTCTCTCTCAGCTATACCTTTTTTTTTTTTTTTTTTTTGAGACCAAGTCTCACTCTGTTGCCCTGGCTAGAGTGCAGTGGTGTCATCATAGTTCACTGCAACCTCAAACTCCTGGGCTCAAGCAATCCTCCTGCCTCAGCTTCCCAAGTGGCTGAGACTACAGGTGTCCACCATCACGCTTGTCTAATTTTTCTATTTTTTATAGAGATGAGGTTTTACTCTTGCTCAGGCTGGTCTTGAACTCATGACCTCAATCAGTCCTCTCGTGTTGGCCTCCCAAAGTGCTGGGATTACAGGTGTGAGCCACCATGCCTGGCTCAGCTGTGCTTCTTAATCTTGAACATCTTGACAGATGATGATAGATGCTTAATGATGATACAGCTTTTTCCCCTTGATTTCTCTGTGTATTATGTTGATCAGTCTCTTGCTGTCATACCATCCTTGAATCTCTGAAATAAACCCTATTTGATCATATTGTATTATTATTTTAGATACTGCTGAATTTTTTGCTAATACTTTGTTTAGAACTTTTTTCTAAATACATGAGTGAGCTTGATCTTCTTTCTTTTGTATTATTTTTAACCAATTTGATTATTGAAATGCTCACTGGTAAAATGAGTTGTAGAGGTTTCTGTATTTTTATGAGCTTGGAATAATTTAACATTATAGTAATTTCTCCAATAGCTTAGATAAAGCTCAATTCTAAACCCATTCAGACTTAGTGCTATTTTCAGTGGTAGACTTCTTGTCATTTTTCAACAGCTATTATAATTGGTCTGTTCAACCTTTTTACTACTTCTTGGATTAATGTTGATAATTTTTATTAGGAAATTATTTCCTGTAGGTTTTCAAATTTGTGGCTATATTCTCTTTTAATTCTTTTAATCTCTATTACATAATCATTGGTTAGGAATTGATTAGACCAATTTACAATTTTACCTAAAATATGAAAGTTCCTGTATTCTCACATCATCTTCTGCTTTTGATGTTATCAGATGATATTATAAAAAATTTGCCAGACTGCTGTGTACAAGTTTTATCACATTAACTTCCATTTCCCTGATTATAAATGAAAGTCAGTGTACTGTCATGAGTTTATCAGACGTTGTGGTTCTCTGCCACTGTCAAATGTTTATTCATAACCTTTGCCTACCTTAATAATTCACTTATGACTTCCGGTGCTGGCCAAAATAGATTAAGTCCACTATAGCCTGTCTTTCCTGCAGATTACAACTAATAACTCATTGAATTAAAAACAACTACCTGAAGACTCTGAAAAATAAACACTAGTAGTCATATTAGGGAAGGAAGTCAAATCTTGAAGAACATCCAATATGGGAATGAATTTTCTGGTTTTGTTTCCTCCTTTGTCTCCCAGCTCTGAGCCATGGGTAGCCTCAGTTGCAGAACTGTGCAACAGATAGAGACAGCAAAGCTCAGAACACCTTCCCCTTCTGATCTGAAGACTCAGGAAGGAGACCTCTGTGAGCCAGGGAGTATGGAGGAGAATCCCAGTTGTTTTCTTTTTTATCTTTTTTGGGCAGCCCCATGTGTGAAGCTGCCCTGCTGTAGTGGTGGTGGTAACGGCACAGACAATTGAAACTTTATTAGAAAACTTACCTGTCTGGTCAAAGGAGCTGGAATAAGAGGTCCCTGTGGTCTGAGAGTCTGGAGGACTCCCTCTATTTTATCTCATTGCTTCCCTCTGGGTGTGGCCTCAATCATGTGAAACTTCAGGAAAGCACAGGAGGCTAAAACTCAGAAAGGAACGTGTATTTCTGGTCAAAGAAATAAAAGGTAGGACCTTGGGACGTGGGAATTGTGGAGGAAGAGAAGAGACCTGGAGAAGGCAATCCCCTAATTATGTATGAGCCAACACACATCCTCCCTCCGCTGGGCGTGCATGAAATAGGCCCAAAGAAGCATAGCATGGGATTTGAGAGCTGGACTAGAATATAATTCACAGCCCAAGTCTCGGGCTAATGGAGCATACCTGGGGCAAACCCAATAGAGCATAGCAAAGGCTTTAAAAATTCAGCTGACATTCGAAGCACAGCCCACAGGAGATGAAGCTGACTTTAAAATCTGGCTCTAACCAGGTTTACTGCCAAAATCAACCCTCTCAAGAGTTCTAATGGAACCCAGTGTTTCATATACAACATTAAAATTATCCAGAGGCAATCTAAAAGTATTTGACATACAAAACACCAGGAAAGTGTGACCAATTCTTGAAAGAGAAAAGACAACAGATGTTAATCTCAGGGTGATCCAGAAGTTGGAATTATCAGTGGCTTGAAGCAGCTATTGTAACTTGAGGTGAATAGAAAGATAAAAGTCTCAGACATAGAAACTACAGAAAGAACCAGGTGAAAATTTTATTATTATTTTTTCATTTTTTCTTCTTCCATCTTTTTGATAATAGAAAGTTTTAAAACCAAAGGACACTATCTGGAATAAAAACTTCACTGGATGGGCTGAATAACAAAATGAAGATGACAGAGAAAGGAGGCCGTGAACTTGAAGATAGAGCAACAGAAATTATCTACTTGGAAAAACAAAGAGAAAAATATTGACAAAAAATGAACAGAGCTTCCGGGGTGTGTGGGATAATATTAAAAGGTCTAATGTTTGTATCATTGGAATCCCTGGAAACAGAAGAGAAAGAGATGGGTTCAGAAGAAAATATTTGAAGAACTAATGGAAAAAACTTCTTAAATTTGGTGAAAGACATTAAGTTTATATTTCAAGAAGATCACTGGACCTCAAGCAGGATAAACTAAAACAAACAAAAACCCCCCAAAAACTCCAAACAAAAGAAACTCCATCTATCCTTCCTTCCTTCCTTCCTTTCTTGTCTTGCTCTGTAGCCCAGGCTAGAGTGCAGTGGCATCATCATAGCTCACTGCAACCTCAAACTCCTGGGCTCAAGCGATCCTCTTGCCTCAGCCTTATGTTTGTATTTCTAATACCTGTTATCAGTTATGGTTTTGTTTCAATTTTTTTTTCATTACAGGTCATATTTTCTTCCTTTTTTGTATCAATTTTTGATCGAATGCCAGACATTGTGAATTTTTCCATAATGGGTGCTGGATATTTTTGTGTTTCTATAAAATATTATTGCCCTTTGTTCTGGGACCCAGTTATTTGAAGCAGTTTGATCTTTTCGAGTTTTGCTTTAAAGATTTATTAGGAAAAGATGGAGCAGTGCTCAGTAGAGGACTAAGTATTCCCCAGTTTTCAGGCAAGACTCTTCTGTGTACTGTAGCTTACACTCTGAAAATCATAAGGCTTTTCAGTCTGTCTGGTGGGAACAGACACCATGTTATGTGTGAGCACTGGGCAATGTTACTTCCATATATTTTGGGTGGTTCTTTCCCCAACCTTGCACAGTTTCCTCACACACACATGCATATCATACTCAGCTGAATACTCAGGGGTACTGTTCTACATGAGCAAGTATATACACACCTATCCAAAAAGGCTGAGGGAGCTGAGAGACCAAAGAAAGAGGCTGGCAAATCCAGTTTCTCAGAAAGAAACATTCAATAGGGGCTTATGAAGAGAAGTGATGTCTTGGGCAGCCATGGGATGGTGCATTCCCACACACCCCCTCCAGAAAATATCCTTTATATAGCAAGCTTTTCAGGTAAAGACACATGCAGTTGGTCATGCCTCAGATTTTCTTGCGAAACTTATGACTACTGGGGAGGTTAGATAAGCATCTTTATGAGGGGTTATCTATGCTACAGACATTGTTTAAAGACCTTACTGCAGAACACCTTGGTATGTGGGGGTCAAACATGGGTCATCATGGTGGTTTCACTTCAAGATGGCATCACTCTTGCCAAGCGACAGGCTGTTTTCCTGCAGGTGCCTTTGCAGATCCCTCTGTTTCTGTGATACTCTCTCTGACCTGGTACTCTGTCCTGCAAATGCAAGCCACTGTGCTCTCCCTGTACTCTCAGCTACTTCTCCCCAACTGAAAGACTATTATTTCTTTTTGATGAATTTACCCAATGATAAATTGGGTTGTTATTATCACTACGTATCTGTCTTTATCCATGACAAATTTCTTTGTTCTAAATCTTGGTATCACTAATGAGATGATATTCTTTTAAGTACACTACTCAGTGCCCTTGAATTAGGGTTTCCATACTGGCTGGTAGGAACATGAACTATTCCTGGCTCTGTGTAAGTTTTGGGGATTGTTCCCTCTGCTCTTTTTAGTTGATCTTTCCTCATCTTTGGGTAGTTTCTTCACACATATGCTCTAGTCTGTGCTCAGCTGAGAGCTCTAGAGGCTCTGAAGGTCTCTGGAGCTTTCTTGGTGTATCCTTCTCTTTTCTGGTGCTCCGTCCTGTGAACTCTAGCCACCTTAGCCTCTCCATCTCCCAGCAATCGCTCCTCAACTCAAGGAGACTAATAGCCTCTGTCTGGATTCTCCCTTCTTGTGTGTGGTGGCTTGGAAACTCCCTCTAGGCAGTAATCTGGGACAATTGTTGGGCTCACCTTCTGTGCTTCTCCTCTCAGCTGTCACTCACCAGAACTGCCTGATGTCCAGTGTCTGAAAACTATTGTTTTATTTTGTCCTGTTTTAGTTGTTCAAGATGGGAGGCAGGTCCAATCTCTGTTATTCCATATTAGCCAAAAGTTGAAGTCCTTATCTTTAATAACTTTAAAAGTATCTATTTTATGCATGCAGACAATATTTAAGTTTCTTATTGATTACAATGTGGTGCATATTAGTTTTTACTCATGGTGAATTATTTTGTCAAATGTTCCGTCTTTTTTTTTATTGTTAGCTCATCTTCAGTGGGTTTTTCTCTGTCAGAATACTGTGCAGCCTACATCGAGGGCATGTCCCTCCAGGGTAGCTTTATTTCCTTCTACCAGATTATGTTAATTTTTCAAGTGCACAGAATTCCCACAGAACATAAGCTCACAAAATATATGAAATGTATGTCTCCAGACAGTGGACATTTTTGTTACCTTCCAGATCACATGGGGAGTGTAAATTCAAGGTTCAAACCCATGTATGGTGTTGGTCTACATTTTTAAATTGTCCAGAGCGAGAGTTTTCCTTTTTTTTTCAATCTGGAGCCCAGAAAAGACTGACAAACTTTCTCATAATCCTTGCATACTGATGGGTGGTTTTTTCTTCCCTGGAAGGTGCTAAGTTTTGTGCAGATGTCTCAATTCCAACTCCCAACATTACATGGGACTTTTCTGTCCTCAGGTGGGTGTAGAAACCCAGATCCCTAAATTATTGAAACCAGCATCTCTTCCCTTTCTCTAGGAATTTCATAGTCAGTTCCCATATCTATTCTGATTTTCAGATTCCTCTTCATTTCTAGGATGTGGTGATTTCTCTTTATTTCTTATGATATTAGCTACTAATTTAAAAGAATATATAATTACATATGTATATAAAATTCTATATAAAAAGTATATTTTAATATATAGACAAAGAAAAGATAATATCTTCCTGATTACTACTAAGTGGCAACTTACTGAGGCTTCTAGCCTTCAGTAATTTGAAGTTAAAAAAAAGTGCCTATATACAGATGCGAGAAAGGATATTAATAAAGATATTGCCAGTAATGAAAGGAAATGGTTGAATGAAGGAATGAAGAAGGCAAAAAAGGGGTAGGCATCCAGGTAAATGAGGACAGCTGTAATGAGTTAATAATTACAATTATTGAGTGCTGGCTATGTGCAGGGCACATTACCTGTGGTAGCTCATTGACCCTCCCTGTGAGGAAGGCAATGCTGTCCCCAAGATCCACATAAGGGAACTTAGAGCTCAAGGAAGTTAGAAGACGCATTCAGGCTTCCACAGCTGGAATGTGAGAGAGCTGATTTTCGTTGAGTCTCTCTGACTTGGGAGTCCTTGTTCCTTCCATTACATTGTGCTGCCTCCCTCAGGTATGTAAAACACATTGGATTCTTGGAGAAAGAAGAATGAGGGTAAGATTATTATAGCCTCTTTGTATATGCATCTTGTTCCTGATCTTATTGTTACTTTTGTGGTAAGAGTATGCCACTGTACGTAGGTACATGCATACATATACGTGTATATATATACACATACATAGACGTGGCCAAACAGGGTTTTAGTGGTGATGATTCAGGCTACATGGGATACCATATCTAATTTTGTCAGTGGGAATGAGCTGCATGCCAGGCCAGCATACTGGTGAGCAGGGTTTAGCAAACTTTTTCTGTAAAGGGCTTGATAGTAAATATTTTTGGCTTTGCAGGGCATATGGCCCCTGTCACAATTACTCAACTCTGCTGTTGTAGCACGAAAGGGCTATAAACAATATGTAAATGAGTAGGTGTGGCTGTGTTCCAATTACATTTTTATTTACAAAAACAGATTTGATCCATGGGCTGTGCTTTGCTGGCCCCCCTCTTGATTCTATTCCATGGTAAAATGCCATAATCACATAAATGTATCCATAAACTAAGCCTTCCATTGTACACATGGAATTCTCAGATGTTGTCTGAGTCAGGTAGAGAAAATCTGGATGGCAACTCTTAGAACTCCAACAGAGTAGAGATAATGAGATGGAACTCTGGCACACAACCCTCCTTTCTTCTCATAGACCTACTGCAAAGAGAAGCTGAGCAATATTGATGTTGGCAAGGAGCTTTTCATAAGATGAATATACTATTGCATTGACTTTTTGAGTCATCTTTGTCTTCTTCCCAGAGCTTGGTGGGGCTGGTAGCTTGGGTTTTTAGGTTATAATATGTCAGGTAGAGAAGTGTCGAAGTTTTAAAGAAAAAAATCATAACAGTCAGGTTTAGTTTTAATTTTAATTGTTGGTCCAGTAATTTTATAGGAAGACAAAGTGGCTGGGCCAAATAGTGATTTTCCAGTTGGTATCTTCCCTTTTGAATGTTATTGATCATAGTTTGATCAAGGGTGTAATAGTCTGGGCTGAATTTAAATGGGAACCCACTGACCTGACTAGACTACTCAAGGATCTGGGACTCAGAGAATAGACGGGTCCTGAATAAAACCATTTCAAGGGTTAGGGTTAAGTGGATTCTTTTTTTATATAGATGCCATTTGCCAAAATCATCATGGATTTTAGTTTGCTTCCAACTGGACTAGGACTTTCTTGTACATATAGCTTGTTTGTTTCTTTTCTTCCCTTTCTGGAGTTTCTAAATGCCTTTCTTTCTGTTTTTGTGTTGATAAAAGCATAATGTGCTTTCATCTTATGACCAAATCTATCCAGTTTCCATTTTTAAATAAAATTTCTATTTAATTTTTTGAATATGTAATACATTCCCAAGGGTCAGCTATCAGGAATTTGAAAGCAGTCTCCTTCTCACCTCATTACTCTATTTGCTCAGTTCCCATAATAGGTGATCCAGTGTTACTAGTTTCTTAATAATTCTTTTAATTGAATTTTTATGCATATGTAAGCCAGTGCACATAATTATATTTTCTTCTTCCCTTTATATACAGGGATAACAAATATTTTTCTCCATCTTGCTTTTTCACTTCATATATCTTGGTGATCTTTCAGTGTTAATTTATAAAGAGCTTTTTTATGCATTTTACAACTGCACAGTTTTCTATTGTATGAGTAATCGTAGTTTATTTCATCCATATTTTATCAATAAACATTCTAATCTTTGGCTATTGCCAACAGCATTGCAATAAATAATCCTATCTTTTGATCATTTCACGTGTGCCTAAGTACAGATATACCTCGTTTTATTGCACTTTGCTTTATTGTGCTTTACAGATACTGCATTTTTTACAAATTGAAGATTTGTGGCAATCCTGCATCGAGCAAGTCTCTTGGTGCTCTTTTTCCAACAGCATGTGCTTGTTCTGTGTCTCTGTCACCCTTTGGTAATTCTTGTAATATTTTAAACTCTTTCAAGATTTTTATATCTGTGATGGTGATCTGTGATCAGTGATCTTTGATGTTACTATTGTGATTGTTTTGGGTGCCACAAACCATGCCCATATGAGAGGCAAACTAGATAAATGTTGAGTGTGTTCTGACTGTGCCCACTGACTGGCTGTTCCCTCATCTCTCTCTTGGGCCTCCCTATTCCCTGAGACACAACACTGTTGAAATTAGGCCGATTAATAATCCTACAGTGGCCTCTATTAGAAGTGTTCAAGTTAAGAAGGAGTCATGTATCTCACTTTATTTATTTTTTTATGGATCTTTTTAATGTGGATTTTTAAAACTTTATTTCAAAATATTAAGGGGGCACAAAGTTTTTGTTACATAGATTGCTTTTGTAATGCTTGAGTCAGGGCTATAAGAGTATCCATCACCTGAATACTGTTCTTCATACCCCTTAGATAGGTTTTTGCCCCTCCCCTTCTTCCACCTTCCCCCTGCTTGATTTCCAATGAGTTTTACTTCCCTCTGTGCACATGTGTGCCCCTTGGTTAGTTCCAAGTTCTTTTTTTTTTTTTTTAGACAGAGTCTCACTCTGCTGCCCAGGCTAGAGTGCCGTGGCATCAGCCTCGCTCACAGCAACCTCAAACTCCTGGGCTCTAGCGATCCTCCTGCCTCAGCCTCCCAAGTAGCTGGGACTACAGGCATGTGCCACCATGCCTGGCTAATTTTTCTGTATATATTTTTAGCTGTCCATATAATTTATTTCTATTTTTAGTAGAGATGGGGTCTCGCTGTTGCTCAGGCTGGTTTCGAACTCCTGACCTCAAGCGATCTGCTCCCCTCGGCCTCCCAGAGTGCTAGGATTACAGGCGTGAGCCACCACGTCTGCCAGCCCAGTTCACATGTGATGTTTATTTTTCCATTCTTAAGATACTTCAGTTAGAATAATGGTCTCTAGTTCCATCCAAATTGCCACAAAAGGCATTAATTCATCCTTTTTCATGGCTCAGTAGTACTCCATGGTATACATATACCATATTTTGTTAATCCACTCATGAATTGATGGACACTTGGGTTGATTCTACATTTTTGCAATTGTGAACTGTGCTGCAATAAACATTCAAGTGCAGATGTCTTTTTGATAAAATTCCTTCTTTTCCTTTGGGTAGATAGCCAGTAGTGGGATTACTGGATTGAATGGTAGATCTACTTTTAGTTGTTTGCGAAATCACTATTCTGTTTTCCATAGAGGTTGTACTAATTTGCAGTCCCACCAACAGTGTATAAGCATTCCCTTCTCTCTGCATCCACGCCAGCATCTATTGTTTTTGGACTTTTAAATAAATAAAAAGCCATTCTAACAGGGATAAGGTGATATCTCATTGTGGTTTTGATTTATATTTCCCTGTTGATTAGTGGTGTTGAGCATTTTTTATATGTTTGTTGACCATAGGTTTATCTTATTTTGAAAAACTTTTGTTCATGTCTTTTGCCCAATTTTTAATAGGGTTGTTTTTTCTTGCTGTCATGTCTCACTTTAAATTAATAGCTAGAAATGATTGAGCTTAGTGAGGAAGACATGTTGGAAGCTGAGATAGGCTGAAAGCTAGGCCTCTTGCACCAAACAGTTAGCTAAGCTGTGAATACAGAGGAAGTTCTTGAAGGAAATGAAAAGTGCTACTTCAGCAGACACATGAATGATAAGAAAGTGAAACAGCCATATTGCTGATAGGGAGAAAGTTTTAGTGGTCTGGATCAAATCAGCTACAACATTTTCTTAAGCCAAAACCTAATCCAGAGCAAGCTGTAAAATTTCTTCAGTTCTTTGAAGGCTGAGAGAGGTGAGGAAGCTGCAAAAGAAAAATTTGAAGAACACAGAGGTTGCTTCATGAGGTTTAAGGAAAGAAGCTGTCTCTATAACATAAATGTCCAAGTGTTGTTGTAGAAGCTGCAGCAAGTTGTCTAGAAGGCTAGCTAAGATAGTTGATGAAGGTGGCTACACTAAAAACCAGATGTTCAATATAGACAAGAAAGTCTTATATAGGAAAAAGATTCTGACTAGGACTTTCATAGCTAGAGAGAAGTCAATGCCTGGCTTCAGAGTTTCAGAGGACAGGCTCACTCTCTTGTCAGGGGCTAATGCAACTGGTGACTTGAAGTCGAAGCCAATGCTCACCTACCATTCTAAAAATCCTAGGGCTCTTAAGAGTTATGCTAACTCTTCCTGTGTTCTAAAAATGGAACAACAAAGCCTGGATGACAGCACATCTGTTTACAGCATGGTTTACTGAATATTTTAAGCCCACTGTGGAGACCTACTGCTCAGAAAAAATTCCTTTCAAAATATTACTGCTCATTGACAATAAATTTAGACCCTACACCCAAGAGCTCTGATGAAGATGTACAAGGAGAGTAATACTGTTTTCACATCTGCTAACACAACATACATTCTGCAGTCTGTGGATCAAAGAGTAATTTCAACTTTCAAGTTTCATTTAAGAAATATATTTCATAAGGCTATTGCTGCCATAGATAGGGATTCCTCTAATGGATCTGGGCAATGTAAATTGAAAACCTTCTGGAAAGGATTCACCATTCTAGGTGCCATTAAGAACATTTGTGATTCATGGGAGAAGGTCAAAATATCAACAGTAATGAGAGTTTGGAAGAAGTTGATTTCAACCCTCGTGGATGATCTTCAGGAGTTCAAGACTCCAGTGGAGGAAGTAACTGCAGATGTGGTGGAAACAGCAAGAGAATTAGAATGAGAAGTGGAGCCTGAAGATGGGACTGCATTGCTGCAATCTCATGATGAAACTTGAATGGATGCAGAGTTGCATCTTAAGGATGAGCAAGGAAAGTGGTTTTTTGAGATGGAATCTGCTCCTGGTGGAGATGCTGTAAACATTTTTGAAATGACAACAAAGGATTTAGAACGTTACATAAACTTAGTTGATAAAAGCAGTGGCAGGATTTGAGAGGTTTGATTCTAATTTTGAAACTACTGTGGGTAAAAAGCTATCAAACAACATTGCATGCATATAGAGAAATCTTGCCTGAAAAGAAGAGTCAGTCAATGTGGCAAATCTCCTTGTTGTCTTATTTTAAGAAATTGGCACAGCTGCCCCAGGCCTCAGCAGCCTCCATCCTGATCAGTCAGCAGCCATCAGCATGGAGGCAAGAGTGCATCAGCAAAAAGATGGCGACTTGCTGAAGGCTCAGATGATCATCTGCATGTTTTAGCAATGAAATATTCTTTAATGTGTGTATGTTATTTTTTTGACACAGTGCTACTACACACTTAATAGACTACAGTATATTATAAACATAACTTTTATATGCACTGGGAAACCAAAAAATTCGTGTGCCTCACTTTATTGCAATACTCACTCTATTGCAGTGGTCTGGAACAGAACCTGCAATATCTCTGAGGTATGCCTCTGTAGGATAAATCTGTGAGTGAACTTCTGGGTCAAAAGTTACACCCATCAGAGGCCAGAAAGGGTTGGGTGTTGGGGGCTGATGAATAGAGGTTGATGAATGGGTACAAATATACAGTTAGATAGAAGAAATAAGACCTAGTGTTGGATAGTTCAGTAGAGTAACTACAGTTAACAATCATCTATTGTGCATTTTGAAATAGAAGAGAATAATTTGAATGGTCCTAGCATAAAGAAAAGATATAAATATTTAAGGTAATACATATCTCAATTACTCTGATCTTTACACATTGTATGAATGTATCAAAATATTCCATGCACCCTGAAAATATGTACATCTATTATGTGTCAATAAAACATTTTAAAATAAAATACATTTCACAGAAAAAGTTATACCCATTTAAATTCTGATAATTATCATCAATTTGTCCTCTATAGGGATTGTACCAGTGAAAACTTCTGACAGAAATGTATGAAAGGACATATCTCCTCATAGCAGCATCATTCCAAAATCTTTTTGGTTTTGCCCGTCTGATGAGTGTGAAATAATATCTAAATATGGCTTTAGTTGCATTACTCTTATGAATAAAGTTGAGCATCGTCTCATATGTTTTTATGAGCTATTTATTTTTTTCTGTGAATTCTTCATATCCTTTGTTCAGTTTCTCTATTGGGGTTTTAGTTTTTCTCTTGCTTATGTCTAGACATTTTATATTCCAGGGAGATTATCCCTCTACTCTCATGACAAATCAGGAAAATATTTGCAATTTATCTTTTGCTATTTTGCTTGATAAGTTAAATTTGACTTTGGTTATAATAGTTCTTTTTTTGCCTTGGAGTTTTTTTCCTACTATAGTTGAATTTTACAGTCTTTGTGGCCTTTCAACTTTGTTTCAACTGAATGTCTTCCCCATTCCAAGGTCATAAAGAAAATTCTCCACTATTTTCTCTACTACTTTATGCTTATTTTATTCTCCGTTTCATGATGTGATCCTTTGGAACTATCCTAGCATATCATGTGAAATATGGATCTAACTGTAGTCTATCCTCATTATTTCCAGATTCTACATTTGCAAATTCACCTCCTTGCTAAAATTTATTTATAACCCCCAAATCCAAACTCATGACACTTGTGCAGTCATTCTTGACATACAAGGAATGGCAAAAAATTTGAGTGGTCATGTGCACGTTCCCAGCTGAGGTCGAACAAGGCGATGCTCTGCCTTCTTGTTTCAGCTGTAGCACTATAAACAAGTGTCCTTTTGGCAGTCTACTTAGTACCACATTTTTCACATTTTTTGTGCTGTTTGTTGGTGCCTGTGTGTGGGGCTGAAGTGCTGTCTTAGTGTGCCCAACTGCAAGGTGGCTGTGATGTACCTCACAGAGCAAATATGTGTGTTAGATCGGCTTTGTTCAGGCATGAGTTATGGTGCTGTGGCCCATGAGCTCAATGTTAATGAGTCAACAATATATATTAAATAATGTGTCATTAAACAGAAACAGACATAAAACAAGGTTATGTATTGATCAGTTGATGAAAATGTTGTGACTGGAGGCTTGAAGAAACATTGTATTTCTACTAGCAACAATTGTTCAGTATTCACTAATTCTGTATTTGTGGCATCTTTATCAAACTACTGTTAATAATGAGAATTGACTGTATATATTTTTTTAAGACAGCTACCTGGCTGCCCCAATATAATCACTTATGTAGTCCGTCTTTCCCCTCTGATTTGAGGTGTCATCTTTACCGTATACTAAATGCTTGTTTCTTATTCTTTTACATTGGTCTGTCTGTGATTCATGTACTAAGACTAAAGCATTTTAATTACTGAGGATTTAGAAAAAAATTTAAAATCTGCAAAGCTTCCCTCCACATTTTTAAGAGTTTTCTTGGATATTTTTATCTTTTTCTTTCTTATAGACTTCAGAATTACCTTGTCTAGTTCTGAAAAACTTACTGGTATCTTTATTGAGCTAATTTACAAATTAGCTCAGGAATAATTGACATCATTATAACGTTATCTTCCTATCTAGGAATATGGCTTGTCTCACCACTCAGGCAAATCTTCCTTTGTATCCTTCAGGAGAGTGTAAAGATTTTCTTCATATGGACATTGCAAATTTCTTTAATAATATCATTACTCCAGCTGCTATTATTTCTATGAGATTACCAATTTTGTAGAAGTCTGCAGGGCATCTATGGAAGATGGGAAAAATATGTTCTGAGCCTATTTGATATATTTAACGAATATCTTCACATGGAAATCTAAGGCGGGAGACAGATGAATTGTTACATGGAGTAGAAGGAATGTCATAGGGAGATGAATGAAAATGCAGGAAAGGCTGGATGGGTCATCTTATTTATTTGAGCCAACATTTCCACACTTTACTATGTGTCAGGCAGTGTTCTAAGTACTTTATAATTCTTAATTCATTTAGTCTCACAACGCCATAAGATGGGTATATTATCATTGTCACCCCCGTTTTACAAATGAGGAAACTGAGGTAGACACCGGGTCAAGGTTGCACAGCTGGTTTGTGGTGGGGGTGGGTGGGGGAGCTGGAATTTAGACGTAGCAGATTGGCTTCAGGGGCTGTTCTCTTAGCCACATGTGTTATACAGACAGACAGTTACGACAGGAGCTGGATAGCATTCAGCAGGTGTTCAAATAATGTATTGTTCGATGTTGTTTTGTTGTAACATTGATGAGAAAAAAAATTTTTTCCTGGCTGGGGTCACTGTTTATGTGGAGTTTGCATGTTCTCCTCACGTTGACATGGGTTTTCTCTGGGTATTCCAGTTTCCTCCTGCATCCCAAAGATGTGCACATTAGGTGAATTGGCGTGGTTCTGTGGTCCCCGTCTGAGTGGGTGTGAGTAGGAGTGTGCCCTGCCACGTGATGCTGCCCTGTCCAGGCTGGTTTCCACCTTGCACCCTGAGCTGCTGGGATTGGCTACAGTTACCCACGACCTGAACTTGAATAAATGGGTTGGAAAAGGAATCAGTAAATAGGTTGGAAAGGAATACAAATTATTGTCAAAAATTCGTAAAGTCTACAATAATTATACCAAATGTGTGACAATAAACAATGGAGTATGAAAGCACTCAGCAAGCCCGCTATATCTGTCATTGTTTGGTTTCAAACTGAGTGTTAGTAAAAGTATTCTTGACAATTTTTGCTTGCAAACATTTACTCTTTGATTTAACCCATTACCACTATGACTGTCATCATTCACTGATTCACCAAAAATTGGGTAAATAATTATCTTAGCTGGGTGCTGTGGCTCACACCTGTAATCTCAGCACTTTGGGAGGCTGAGGTGGGAGGATCAGTGGAACCCAGGAGTTCGAGACCAGCCTGAGCAATATAGCGAGACCCCATCTCTACAAAAATTTAAAAAATTAGCTGAATGTGGTGGCACACACCTGTAGTCCCAGCTACTCAGGAGGCTGGGGCAGGAGTATTGCTTGTGCCCAGCGCAGGAGTTTGAGGCTGCAGTGAGCTATGATCATGCCAGTGTGCTCTAGCCTGGGTGACAGAATGAGACCTTGTCTCAAAAAGAAGAAAAAAAAAATCTTGTTTTTATTAATCTTTCTTAAATATATGTACACCTCACATTTATTTCAATGTTTAACATTAGAAGTGTTTTGTTACATTTCAAGATGTGATCTTGTGACCAGATGACATCTTGGTAATATTTTTGTGACCAGAAATCTGCCATAGGGATTTAGCTCTTGTTTCTATCGATTAACCTGTGGTAAAATCCGTTTCATTATACATTGTTTTACTTAAAGTCGCAGTTTCCAAGAACCTATTGATGACATTAAATGAGGACTTACTGAATTATAGCCCTAAATATGAAAACATCAACATGTAGAAATTGGGTAACTTTCAGAACAAATCTGAGATTATCATTCAGTACTTGAGAAGGATCTCATGGTGTTACTGACACGTGGAGACTGGAACCGGATGGAATATGGAGACAGAAGAGTGACCTTTATTGAAGGGGAAACACCCCACGAGAAGGAGCGGGGACGGCAGACCCCATGGCCACGAGGACACGTGGCATGATGCGTCCTGCCCCAGCCAACAGAAAGAGCACAAACGGCACACACGGCCATGACAAGGAGTCATCTCTCTGGATCCTTTCCCAAAACCTCAGACCTTTGCCGACAGCAGAGTGACTGACGAGCAGCTTTGTAAATGACTTCACCTTCAGGAACCCTGAGAAGCAACCCAGAGAAATCCAACTCTGTTTTTCATTCAGACCAGCAAGGAGAGATTAGCTGGTTTAATGGGATTGGGCGGAAGCCATATTATACAGAGCTGTAAAGCTGTAAACGTGATTTGGCCAAGTGACCTCATCATCTCATTCCATTAGACATGAGGGTTGTGAGATGTATATACCCTAGAATTCAGGATGAGAGATTCTAAATAGGTTAAAAAAATGAACATAGGCATGATTCTATAGGGTCAAACTGTGGAAAGGAAAAGAATATAGGAAGCTTAAGAAGAGATGGAGATAACTGAATTATGTGCCAACTGGGCCCCAGGTACTTTACATACATGTCATGGCACAGGACTGGTCAATTAGGAGAATGAAGCATGATAGAAGGTCTAGAAATAGACCCTTTATTTATGGAAATTTAATATATAGTAAACATACACATCAAAGAATAGTGATGGGAACACTGGGTCTCCATTTAAAAAGTTAGAGCCCAAGTTACATCTCCAGATAGGTTCCAGATGGAATGTAGAGATAAAAATAAAATATTAGAAGAAAAAAATAGGATATTTTATCATTGTGGGTGTGAGAAAGGACACAAAACTCAGAAACAATGTGCAGAAAGAAACTAAGGAATTTGATTATATCAAATTTTAAAAACTTTGAATGACACACTATATCAAAGAAACAGCCTAGGTGAAATGTTTTGCCATATTTATAATAATGTACAGATTTCCTAAAAATCAATGATTAAAAGCCAAAAAACCCAAAAGAATAAAGTAGGCTAATTAAGGGAACAGCAAAATATCATTTTTTACCTATGTTCTAAGATGATTTAAAGACTGCTAACATCCATGATTGGCAAGGATGTGTGGGAAACAGGTACTTTCAAACAATAATAGGGTGAATTAAATTGATGCAGTGTTTTTGGAGTGAAATCTTCTTTCCTCTTGACATAACAATTTGATTTCAAGATACCCACCCAAAGACAGGAGCACAGTAATACGAAGCTGGCCTTTTGATCAAGGTTGCTTGCTTGTTAAATCCGACTTGCTGATTTATTCCCTGCTCTGCAAGTTATTTAGCCTCTTGGTTTCTCAGCTTTATCATTGGAAAAATGGGGATGATGATAGCTCCAACCTCAGATGGCTGTCGTGAATATTAAATAAGTTAATACATGTACTTAGATAAACATCTGTGACATGGTGAACACTCAATGATAACTATATCTGTTATATAAACACCATGGAGTTAGGGTATTCACTACAACATTATTTATAAAGGTAAAAAAAAAAGAGAGAAGTAACCAAAATGGTTAATTTAATGGGAAAAGTTTAAATACATATTATTGAAGACCATGTAGGCATTAGAAGAATTAAGGAGACTGGTCATTCATTAGTTGAGCCTTTATCGGGTTTCTACTACATGCCAGGCACTGTCCTAGCGCTGGCAATACAGTGATGGATAGGACAGAATCTTTTACTGAATAGGAAAATGCTCCAAGAAATCGTAAGAAGGCAGTTGCAAGGCAGTATGCTTAGAATGAGTCCTTTAATGATAAAAACTAATAGCCAATACCAAACACTATGGACATGTGGAATGCCAAGAAAAATATTTAAAAAGATATCCAACATACTGTCTCATTTCACCTTTTAATATCTCCAAAATTGGAATGCGTCTTATAAGTGATGGCATCTAAGATTGGATAAAACATGACATTAGCAAGAGTTGTCTTGGAGGTAGGATATCATAGGATAAGGAATTTCAGTACTTATTCCATATGGTTTGAAACTTTGCTGTGGGAATGTATATATGACTGACTTGTGTAAGAAAGCAGCGATAACACACCTTTCAGGGTCTGTGAAGGAGGGTGGTCCAGGCCGGGTGAGGACAGCTGCAGTCCATCCTGTGGCCTTAGACAATTTACCTAACAGACCTTGTTCATACTCCTGTTGCTACCTCGGCCTGCCTGTGCTTCTGCCTTAGCCAGTGATCCTCTGGTTGCAAGTAACAGAAACTCATTCATATTACCTTAACCAAAAAAAGTGTGTCTGGGGGGGGTGTAGAGATTTATTATAAGAATAAATGGGTATTGCAGAATCCAAGGGAAGATCCTGTGACCAGGCCTGAGCAAGGATGCCCTCAGGAGCCAGGGGTTGGGAGGGTCTTTCAGCCTCTGTCTGGCCCCATGTGGTTTCACTCTCTGTTTTTGTTTACCTTGTTAGTTCGTTCTTCTTCCCTCTCTGCAGAGGAAGTTTCAACTTCTCTCTCCACAGGACAGAAGATGGTCACCCCACTGCTGCCAAAGCATTAATGTATCTTCTCAGTTCCAGTGACCAACAGGGACATCTAGCACCTCTGGATCCCAAATCTAAACTCTTGGGAGGCAGAATCTGATTTGTTCCGTTTGGGCCAGTGGCCACTCATGATCGACGGGTCAAGGGGGTGGGATGAGGCATATGCACAGATGTTGCTGCCAGGAGCCACTTTTGTGGCCAAAGGAATGCAGCTACTCAGGAAGGTGAGTCATGGGCTAGGCGGATGACTTCATCTTCATAGCTCAGAAATGGAGCTTCCATGCTGCCTGATTCCCTCATTCTTTTGTTCTGGTTCTAAATGTGTCTAGGGTTTTGGCACCCTGTGGTGCTGACAAAACCAAGATTCCGTATCCCTCCCTAAGCGACTACTTCTCCCCAAAATGGTCCCTTCCTTGCAGGCTTCTCAGCCTGGCTTGCCGGCCTTGGGAGAGCCTGCTAGTTTTGCCATCAAGGGCACTGGTTAAGCAGGGCCTCACTAACAAAGCCAGTGATCTCTTAGTCTTAGGAGGTGGAATGAAAATGTATCTTTCTGCAAATATGGGGATAAGTTGAAACAGAGAAAAATAAACTCCATAGCTCCAAATGGCTCCATTCCCTCCACGTCCTAGTCTAAAGACGTTGGAGAAAACAGTCTTAGCAGCTGGAGTTACCATAGAGATGCTTCTAAAGTGCTTACAGCTCCCACGTGCCACGACCACCTGGTGGGAAGGTAAGTCGGAGGCCCTCCCTCGTCCGAGCGGGGAACATTTCTCAGCATGACTGGCACAAGAGATGGGTGGGGTAGACCTAGAGGTATCTGGTTGGTTGGGCAACTCTAGGTTTGAGGTTCTCTTAATGTGGTGACAACAACACTCATGAGCTGCAATTCTGGGGAAAATCTATAAAGATCATGGTCTCTAATTTTAAACTGAAAGTCCACCTTCCAGCACACCACCACCATCGATCAGCTGTAGCTGCCTCCAAAAGCTGGAGCGTGTTGTCATGCAGAATTCTAGGGAGTGCACCTGGTCTCTAGAGTGTAATTTAAACAATACAAGGAAATACTTGAGGAAAATATAAATGTCACCGGGTTTGAGTTCTCCTTCATGGGTAAGGACAGAGATAGCTGTTGGGACAGGGAAGGAGAAAGCAAGAGAGGGCTTGGCCAATGCCTCAAGGTTAATTTTCTTGACTGTGAGGGGAAAAAGGAAAGATCAGCTGAAGAAGTGGAAGTCCTTGATGAGATTCTTTTAATGAACTCACATCCGCAGTGGGCGGAACAGGATGCCTGCATGGTTCAAGGCCTCGGCAGCTGTAAGAAAGAACAAGGCAGTGCCGTGTCCTGTCTCTGTCATGGATTTGAGTCTGTCACGGCAGAGACTTTGCTGGTGCTCTGCAGAGCATCCTTAGGCCACAGAGACTCCATGCATTTTTCTGGGACTTTGGATCATTTGCAGTTTGCCCCATACTCCCACACATTTGCTGCTTCATGTCCCGGAGCTCTCCCGCGGCAGTGTTCCCATAGGAATGTGGATGGCTGCCAAGCGACCTCATGTGCATTCCATTCATCCCCCTGGCTGGGAGGAAGCAAGGAGGACAAATTGGCTGGCTGCTTAACTGTTTGGGTCCCAAAGTCATCCTGAAAGGAATCACCAAGCTTGTTGGGTTTTTCCAACAATCACGGGAAAAAAAAGAAGATAACACGAAAGAAGAAATATTTATTTATTCATATGATCCGATCTGGAAAGTAGCTATTTTTTAAAGGTAGCCTAATAAAAACCACATTCTTTGGTTTGTTACGAAATCATCTTCCATCAGAAAGGCATTTTGAAGTAATGAGGCTTTGTGAGGTGTGACTAAAGACAATGTGACTAATTTTTTATTTTTAAGCAAACACACCAAAATATAGCCAACCAAATTGTTGCCTTCCAAGTAATCTGAGTGGAATGACACCCTGCAGTTCCAAGCTGCTTAAACCTGTGTAAATGCCTTTAAGGGAATGACTGGAGTCTTGCTCTCATTGTTTTGCTTTCTGTTTGTCATTCACTCAGCATCTTTTAGGTACCTCCTGTGTGCCAAGCACTCTGCTGGGCCCTAGGGATAGAGGGCTGAGGACGATGCAGTCCCATTGAGTGTTCTGTCCATTGCAGGACCCTCCCCCCCTCCCCGGGCCAGTGGAAAAAGTTAGCAAGGCCTGGGTTTGAATCGCAGTTTATCCTTGTGCCAATTGTGCAAACTCAGGCAACTTTCCTAAACTCTTTGAGTCACACTGTCCCCCTTCTGAAGTGAAGATGGTGAAATCTACTTCATAGGATTTCTTTGAGGAGAAAATCAGTCAAAAATATGTAGGAAGTAGCCTTAACACAGAGGGTGACATAGAGTAATTGCTCAGCAAGTGAAAGCCCTTATGATTATAATTGAATTAGACAGCTAGTTCAACAATCTTTTTTCTCTAGACTAGACCCAGTGTACTTTTTGAAAAATTAATCATGTTATTATTGTGTCTATGAGTAACACACGTAAGGTACCAAATTCAAAGTATACAAAAATTGGATGATAAAATGGAAATCTTCTCCCACCCCAGTCCCTCTGCTGTTTGTTCTCCTCCCCAGAAATAACCAATAGGACCAGTACTTGTGAATTTCCAGATTTAACTGTATTTCTTGGAAATGGGTCCATAGCAACACTTATTATTCATCTTTTTCTTTTTTTCTCCAACTTAGATATAATCAACAAAATAAAATCGTATATATTTAAGGTGTATAATATGATGTTCAATATACATATACATTGTAAAATGATTACCACAATCCAGTTAGTTAACACATCATCTTCTCACATAGGGTGTGTGTGCGTATGTAGTGAGAACACTTAAACACTTAAGAGCTCTTAGCAAATTTCACGTATGGCATACAGTATTATTAACTACAGTCGTCATTCTGTACATTAGATCCCCAGAACTTATTCATCGTGTAACTGAAAGTTTGTACTCTTTGACCAGCATCTCCCCATTTCCTCCCAACTTCCAGCCTTTGTTATCCATCCTACTCTCTGTTTCTATGAGTTTGACCTTTTTAGATTTCACATATAAATGAGATCATACAATATTTGTATTTCTGTGTCTGGATTATTTCATTTAACATGATACTCTCCAGGTTCATCCACATTATCACAAAGGGAAGAATTTTCTTCTTTGTTTATGGCTGAATAATATTTGTGTATATATACCACCTTTTTCTTTATCCATTTATCTGTTGACAGACACTTAGGTTGTTTCCATGTCTTGGCAAATTTGAATAATGCTGCGGTGAACATAGGAAAGCAGATATTTCTTTGAGATACCGATTTCATTTCTTTCAGATATATACCAGAAGTGGGACTGCTGGATCATATGGTAGTTCTAGTTTTAATTTTTTGAGGTACATCCATACTGTTTTCCATAATGGCTGTACTAATTTACATTTTTACTGTCAGTGGACAAGGGTTCCCTTTTCTCCACTTCGTCACCAACACGTATCTTTTTGATAGTAGCCATCCTACCAGGTGTGAGGTGGTATATCATTATAGTCAGGGAATTGCATTTCCCTGATGATTGGTGATGAGCACCTGTTCATGTACCTGTTGGTCATTTGTATGTCATCTTTGGAAAAATATTCAGGTCCTTTGCACATTTTTAGATGAGATTATTTGGGGTTTTTTGCTATTGAGTTATATGAGTGTTTTATGTATTTTTGGTATTTACCCTTTATCAGATAAATGGTTTCAAAATATTTTTCTCATTCCATAGGTTGCCTTTTCCTTTGTTGACTGTTTCCTTTGCTGTGTAGAAGCTTTTTAGTTTGATGAAGTTCTGCTTGTTTATTTTTGTTTTTGATGTCTATGCTTTTAGTGTCATGTCCAGAAAATCATTGCCAAGACCAATGTCAAGAATATTTTCCGTTTTCTTCTAGGAGTTATATGGTTTCAGGTCTTACATTTAAGTCTTTAATCGATTTCATGTTAATTTTTACGAGTGGCATAAGGATCCAATTTTATTCCTTTGCACATGGACAGATATCCAGTTTTTCCAACACCGTTGTGGAAGAGACTTTTCCCCCCCTATGATATAATCTTGGTGCCCTTGTCAAATATTAGTTGACTGTGTATACACACGTTGCTGGGTGCTCTATTCTGTTCCATTGGTCCTTGTCTGTTATTATGTTAGTACTCTACTGTTTTGATGACTATCACTTTGTAATACAGTTTCAAATTGCCAAGTGTGATGCCTCCAGCTTTATTCTTCTTAAGATTGCTTTGGCTGTTCAGGGTCTTTGGTGGTTCCATATGAATTTCAGGGTTGCTTTTCCTATTTTTGTAAAACAAATGCCATTGGAATTTTGATAGTGCTTGCATTGAACGTGTAGACCACTTTGGGTAGTTGTTGCTCATTTTTGCTGCCTCATTCTTTTTTAATGATTTTATCGTATTTCAGTGATGGGATGTATCATAATTGATTTAGCCACTCCTCTGTCAACGAATGTTTAAATTATTTCTAATCTTTGGCCATGATACTAATGTAGCAAAGACCATTCATGTGCTTATCTTTGACTACTCCCAGTCAAAGAAGAATGGTAAACCAAAGAAATACAACAGGCTTATCAAGGCAGCTACTGGCAATATTGTTGGAATTTAGGTCTCTGATTGCAAGCAGAAAATGCTGATCTGACTGGATGCATTCTGAATGATTTCTCACAAAACCTCTCTATTCTATTCCTAGAATATTCATACTACCCCCAATCACTACCTATTTGAGACATGTTGAGTCTATGTAATAATAATATAAAAATGGTGGCGTTTTAGTCCAGACATGACTGTCGTGAATCCCCTCCAAGACATCTAACAAATGAACACATTTTTCTTTGGTTGGCAGCAAAGAGCCAGGGATGCAGAGATTCCAGACAGCCACTCTAGAAGCAGCTGTTGGGAAGATTCACACTCTAATTTGCTGCCCCAGCTTGAAACAGTGAAATGTATTAAAATGTGCCACATCAGTTAACATGGGCTCATGAAGGTTGCCAGTTTGGAAGGAGGGCAAATGTTCCTTGGTGGCCGTCTTTGCTGATGCCCAGGCCTGCACAGGCTGTGTGTGGGACTGAATCAGGGAGAACTTATACATGGGATTCTGGCACAATCCAAGCGCAAATCAGATGCAAGGATTAGCTTTCCTGGATGAATAATTATCTCTGAATCATGGGAAAGGCACACGTGGAGAGGAGGCAGAGGAATGGAAGTCTTTCTAAGAAGTCTCCGCTGTCAGAGGCGCACATCCTCAAATGAGCTGCATGCAAATGAAAACCGGTCCCAACAGCATCTTGAGCCAAAGAAAATTCTTGGTTGGGGTTGAAAAAATGTCAGATAAATAGTTTCTTCTTGCTTCTCAGCAGGCCCCAGCTATCACTGCAATCCAGATCTGGCCTCTGAGCAGTTCTGGCAGGTTTTGCTTGGACCAGCTGCTGTGATGAAATCGCAGTAATTCCAGGTTTCCCTCAAATCCGCACTGAGCCAAAGGCAATGTGGACTTCTAGCATCCGCTTACTTCATTGCCTTCTCTCCCGTCCCTCCTCAACTTGCAAGCTTCTGGTGGTTTTGTTTTTAAACCGAGATAGTGGTAATAGAGGAAACCTGTTTGGTGTAGCCCAGAAGTCTGGAAAATGTTTATTTCAGGTCAATTCAAGAAACCCACAGTGAGTGCCCAGTGAGTTCCCAGTGAGTCTATTTAGGTGGGTGGTGTGGTATAACCACTGGCTAACATGCATTGTGTTCCTGCAGGGAAAATCTCATTTAATCCGCCATCAGCCCATGAGGTAGGAACTGTTGTCCCTATTTACAAAAGAGAAAACTGGGCCTCAGAAAGGTTAAGTCTCTTATCTTAGGACTGACACTGTCAAACAGCAATGTCTAGATCGAACCTAGTATAGCCTGACTCTCAGGCTTCTGCTGTTCTCACTATGCTACAGCATGGCCATAAGCAAAGAAGGCCTTCCTTAGAGCTCAGAATAAAAGACTGGGGCAACCAAAGTGAACCAAGGGAGGAAACTGAGGCCCAGGTGGGAGAAGGCAGAGGTAGGCAGGCAGAGTGTGCAGAAGAAGCGGCAGGGGCTAGCTTTGTGCTCATCCCGACCCCAACTTCTGAAGGACCTCATGGGTCCTGGGAGCCCAGTGGGAGGTTAGTGACCAAATTCCCTCAGAAATCACTTATTTATGGAAAAGAACTTCCAGCACTTAGCACAAGGACTGAGGTATTCTGAGAAGTTGTCCACAGCTGTTTGCCCCCAAGAGAAAGGAGAAATCTTACTGTTGCATTCAACATAGAAGATTTTATGTACTCTAAAGGGTTTGGATTCTAGATGCTATGTCCCAGGGCATTGAGAGCCCTGCATGTGACTCATATAGGGAGGGATATTTATTACATTTCTTATAATTTCTTTAAAATAGGCCTTCTGGGCCAGATGGGTGGCTCACTGCCTACCCACCTGATTATGGACACCAACGAGAATGGAAGCAGATGTGTTTTTGTAGAATGAAGCATCCTTCAGTCAGAGAAGGAAAAGGACTCTGAGCAGAGTATAGCTCAGCACCATCCAGCAGCTTGTGTTGATGAAGAAGATGAGTGTGGGTTCATAGTGCAGCCAGTGGGATCCTAAACCACATGACGTGTCCAGAAGGACACTTTTGAGCAAAGCTGGCCAAAAATTGTCCTTCATTTTTCCCTGTGGCACCTCGGGCCATGTTCTTCTACCATCCTGAGGCAGCTCCAGATGTCCGGTGGTAACAAAGTTCTGATGTTCAAAGCAGTAGAGATGCTGGATTCCAGGAATGACTCACCAGAGATTCTGGACCAAGAAAAATTCATTATCAAAAAAAGCAAAGAGAGAAGCAACATCCCACACCCTCTTCCCTGACTGTGGATTCTCCCTGGCAGCAGGCTCCAGTCAAGGGAGGGGAGGCATTTTAAACTTGGAATTATTTCATTGGGAATTTAACGTGTGAGGCATTTTGCTAGCCAGGAGCCAGCAGAGAGTGAGGCAAGTGCCCAGCTTTGCAAGTCTTGGGTAGGGGAAGGACAGTCCCCACAGAACAGAGTAAGATAGAGAGACAGACAAACATTGGTCTTTTCACAGTAACTTTTAGGCCCTTCATATCCACATACTGGCTTTGGTTTTAGGTTTTTCGTTTATGATCTGGATCACTGAGTAAGATGAGAGGACTAGAGAACACGATTCGCAGAAAGACGGTGGGCTCCGAGCTGGAAGGACCTGAGTTTGCTCTTGGCCTGACACTAACGAGTCACGTGACTTTGGGCAGGTGACTTCTGCTTGAGCCTCCCCTTCTTGTCTGCTGAGTGGAATAGAAATAATTATCCCAGATCTTGATGTGAACATTATATATTTCCAAGATGCCGGGCACATTATGTGTGCTAAGCAAATGTTAGTTAATATAGTAATAATGTAAATATATAGACCAAAATATATAATATAAAAAACCCCCAAAGTGGCAGATCGCAAGCTAAAGAGTAGGGAATCCGTCTTGTTTCTCTTTGCACCCCCAGCACGCCACACACTTCTTGGCACATAGTAGGAAACCCCTAAATGTTTGTTACATTAAACTAAGCTGGTTTCTTGAGCATCACCTATGTATAAAGAATTGTTCTAGATAACTCCTGGAGTAATAGAAGTAAATGAGATGCCCACTAGACTCTAACAGGCAAGGATTTGAGTCATTTAGTTCTTCTGAACCTTAGTTTCTTTGTCTGTAAGAGAAAATTGCATCTACTGGCAACAGAGATCATTGGTGAGCTCCCCCAAATCAATCTTTCCTTTTCCCTGTTGACCCCAGTTGTAGTTAGGAATCCCATGTCTCCTCTCCATCTCTGGGGCAAATCTTCATTATTTCAGGCTAACCATCCTGATGACCTTGTTTCCTTTGCCTGTGATTGGTTTAGGTCCTCGCCAAGGAGAGATGAGAGGATGTTTCTATAGGCTGCCAGGAAAGGTTTTGTTGCTTTTAAAAAGAGGGAGAAGATGACACACGGTTGGGAGGGAACCTTAAAATACCCTTCCCTTTTCTACCAGCTATTATTGAAGTTGCCTGTGATGCCTGGAACTAAGCAGCCATCTTGAGCCCATGTGGAAGACCACACTGACTCCTTGAAGACGGCAGAGAGGGATGCTGGAAAGAACCTGGGTCTTTGATGGTATCACTGAGCCACCGAACTAAACAGCCCCAGGATTCTTGTTATAATAGATGAATTTTCCCTATGGTTTAGGTCAGTTAAGTCAGACAAGGCAGCCTAGATCATATGCTCCTTCATGGGGCTGTTAAATTTAGTTCCCCTCATCCCCCTTCCCAGAAATAGGACAGCCAGCTGCCAGGAATACTGTGGGAGAGATTCCCACCTTGTGTGGGTCCTTGCAAACTTTGGAATCCCCTGCTCTTGTGTTATTCACAGAGGAACTCTGAAAAACCATCGGAGGGAGCTCCTTAGGGGAACGAGAGGCTGCGTGGAGCACTAGAAGGAGTGTAGGCTGTGGAGACAGAAATCCCGAGTTTGAGCCTGGTGATTTCATTTCCAGCCGTGCAGCTCTGGTCACATCTCATAAGCTCTCATAGCCTCAGTGTTCATGCCTGCAAATGGGGATAAAAGGAGTCCCTACCTCAGGGTAAGGACTAAATGAGAAAATGTCAAAGTGCTTTATAATGTGCATTCCTATTTATAGACAATTACCTACAGCCCCTCGCCCCCCTCCCCCCAAAAACCCATGTAACTAAACAAAGGGCAGGAAAGTAAGGCTTTTATTTATCTTGCTTAGAAACAGATGAAATATATGGATGTTTGTTGGAAAACAATTTGGGGAACGTGGTGGCCTTCTCTAGGATGGATTTTCTGCCCTCTCCCCACCAGCTTTGCAAACAACACAACGGCTTCTCAGTGATTCTAAAGGGCACTGCAGCTGGGAGCAGAGAGGAAGGGCCATAGAGTCCCTTGGACAGTGACCTGCAGTTCTGCCGTCACCAAGTATTAATAGCCTATAAATCTTTGGAGTCGAGCCCAAGCCCCTCCCACCCCAGGGACATCAGAGGGTCAGAATGCTGCCTGATATGGTCTGCAGAATACTGGCGATCACTGGAATTCTCCCAGTTAGGGATTTTTTTTTTCTCTCCCTGTTGAGCTGGGCCTGGCGGGGCTTCTTCCCACAGAGACCTCGGCCTGCCCTGCTAGTCAGGTTCACATTCAGCGAGCGCTAGTTGACCTCCTTCTGGGTCCTCAGGCCACTCACTGGCCGTCTTGCCACACATTATCTCATTGCAGCATCGCAGCAACGAGCAAAGCGATTGCACAGAAACAGGACCCAGCTCAGAGAGCGGCTGTGACCTATTCAAGGTCACACAGAAAGAACTTTTGGTTTTAGAACCTAATCCGTCTGTCTCCAGGGTCAGTGCTCTGATAGTTATATTCTATTCTGCAGTCTGGGAGACTTCTGGCCTTCAGCAGGCCACCCGGGATCATGCTGGAAAGAATAGTAAGGGATGAGGTGAGCAAGAAAGCAAGGACATGGCTGGCCTGGCTCCTGGACCCCGAGGTTTAGAAGGTGTCGATGTGCCCGTTGGCACAGCTCCAGTGGCCAGGGTGTTGCCGAGCACGGGCATTGTGGGGTCTGGGATGAGGCAGGGCCCTCTTTGCCCCTCTCTGCCTGGCCACACCTGACCTTGCCATGTCCCTACTCAGAGAACCTCAGAGGCCCTCTGTGATTCCTGGGTGCAGGACTAAGAGGCCCCTTAGCTTGACACTCGAGGTCCTTCGTGCCCCAACTCCTGTCCTCCTTTCAAAGCTTACCCCCACCCTGTGCCTTCCATTCCCACACAGATCAGTTACAATTCCCAGGACAGCCATTTAGAGGGGAAGGATTATGCTCTATTACTTTTTAGACCCCTGGAGCCCAGCACAGTGTCTGGAGCAGCCGTGATGTTCAGGGGCTGTAGGAAAAGCCATCACCCTCCTCAACAGGGCCGGCAAGTGGAACAGGAGGGGTGGGGAGGGGGATGTGAGGGAGACCCGGCTGCAGGAGAGGAGTCTATGGATAGGAAGGCCCAGACTGTCCCTTCTGACCACAGGGCCGGGGTCTGGAGGTGCTGGGCTGCGGGATGCTTGGTTTTTAAGCTGGGCCTGGGCCCTGGGTGCTGTCTCGGGCATGGGGTCCAGGCTGCTCCCGGAAGGAATCCTTTTCCAGTGGGCTTGGCACATATATTAGACTCTGTCAGTCGTCCTGGGCCAGGGTGGCAGCACATCCCATGGAGGAATGACGGCGTGAACATTCACTGAGGGCTGGTCAGGTGCCAGAAATCAGGCTGGGAGCTGGATTCCCAGGAAGCACATCCAGAGAGGAGCAAGTCTACCTAAAACGTTGTCTTTTGAGACAAAGCCTAGGAAGCAGGGAGCTCCTTTGGTTGGCCTCGCCTGACAACTAGGATCATTAGGCTTGTAGTTAGGGTCTACCTAGGTTGGTTGTCCTCGTCACCAGTACCTGGGCAGCTCTTACAAGGGTGAATGAAGGGTTCGTTGGGATGACTGACCGCACTCTCTGCAATGACAGCCTTACCCTGTTCAGAATGCATTCTAGCACACCATGTGCAGGGAGGATGGTTACCATCTGCAGTGGCTCAGTTTGTTCTCAGTGTGGTCTTGGGGAATTAGTTACCATGGCGGTTACTTCTGTCTAATCTGTCTGCCCTATGAGTACCACCACAAATCCCCAAATGACTTCTCACCCCGGAGTTCTGGCCCCCAGATGCCTGTGTTCTCAGTCCCAGTAAGCATGAGCTCCCTCCTGTTCCAGGGCTGGGGAGGATTAGCTCTTCCTCTGCCTTTGATGGGAGTGGTCATTTCCCATCCTCAGGGAGGGTAGTGTCTGGCATTCGTGTTTGATCACACCACGCTCATTGGTACGTGCACATTTCCATGTTCTTCTATGTGTTCTTTTGTCCTCATGGAAACTCTGTAAGGTGGGGATGATATCGTCCCTATTCTGCAGGTGAGAGAAGGGAACTCAAGGAGTCCAAATTGAATTGAATCCAGAACTGCAGGCTCTGCACCCAGGGCTCTTTCCTCAGCACCCAATTTGCATCCCTCATTCAACTAATGAGGAGCCCGGCCCCTCACCCAGAGGAGAGCCCGTGCTCAAGGGTTTCCCTACATGCCTGTCCCAACCACCAGGGTACCTGGAAGCCACTGGATGCCTTTTGAAGAAGTATGTGCTCGCTGAGACATGATGGACCAGCTACGACAGGGACCTGGGGCTTTGTCTGGTCCATGCTATGGAACACGGAGAGTCCTGCTCTGCCCCGACTCCAAGTCATCTCTGGACGTTCCCATCAGCTCACTCCGTAGTCTCATGTTTCTTGTCTTGCAGCCTTTCTGAGATTCCTGTAGACCTTCCCCCGTCCTCCTTTGGCGGGCTGGTTTCCCAGAAAATCCATTTGCTGAGACTTACAGAGCTCACTTGCTTTTTCACTTTCACTACTTCACCCTAAGTTCCAGCCTTTCTATGACCTCTGTCCCTAAGTGAGGACAGTAAGGAACTCGTGTTTCATGAGAACCTACTATATGCTGGCACTGGGGCACATCATCTCCTTGAGTTTGATCTTTGTAACAAGTCTGTGGCAGGAGAGGTTATTCCCATGTTTATAGTTCAGGATATTAAGGCTCAGAAGGGTTTAATACCTTCCTGGAGGTACACAGTTAATAAGTGGCAAAGCCAGAATTTAAATCTGAGTCTTTTAACCATTCTTTTTCAACATACCCCACTGTCTCCTAAGGAAGTTGGTTCCAATCATGGTGGTCACTTAAACTTGAACTCTGCTCTCTGTCTAGAATGGATCTACTGAGCTTCACCAAATTATTCTCTTCCATCTAGGGAGTCCTACTCGGTTCTTCTTTCTAGTGATTGTATTTATTGGGAATCTTAGGCTCTGAGAGCTGAAAGGGACTTCAAAAGTCACCCCATTCCCCTCTCCTGGAGCTTGAAACTCAGGATTCTTCATTTCATGATGGCTTCACCGGTGCTACCTGGGGCCAGCTCTGCTCTTTGGCCTGGACACTTCAGTCTGAACCTTGTGTCATTCTGCTCCAGATCCTCTCCAAGCCTGAGCATCTTTATACCCTGTGTCCTGGTGCATCTCTGGGGCCCACCATTCCACACCCCGGATCACCTCTTTGGGGCTGCTTACTTTTGGCTCCTCTCAGGCACACGTTACTGAATATCTGAACATTCCTGGGTCAAGATGCCTCCCTTCTCGCCCTGGATGGCCTTACCTTCTTCGGGGCTATCGTTGCTGGCACAGATGCGGTGCAGTCCTTCAGCACGGGGGTCAGAGCCCAGCCCTTGAGGCCTTTTCTGGCCTGGGGCTCAGTCCTGAACTGCAGGGACTTCTCTAAAGCTTTGAATCTGCCGAGCTCTTGATCACTAGCTGACAGGTAACCAGAACACCCCCTGCCTTGCCTGATGTTGGATATGGGACACCACGTCTGCCTACGGGATTGTCTCTTCCCCAGGTCCGCCGCCGCCCCCCCCCCCCCCCCCCCCGCAAACATCACCTGAGCTCCAGGAGCCGTGTGGCACACAGCCCCTCTGACCACCCTCTGTGGTGGGGCTGCTGATCCCCTGATCTCTGCTGTCACCAACAGGGGCTCCGTTCTGGGAACTCCATCCCCTTGAGGAGGACCACATCAGTGGCCAGATTTTGGAGCACACATACTGATGTCCCCTGACCCCCGACCCCTGGGGAAGGGAGCCAGGGGCTGGGTTTGATGTGAGAACCTCGGCCAGGCAGGCTGGACTCATCATGAGTGACACTTCCTTTGGGAAGCAGGAGTGCCAGGCAAGGAGATGGGGTAGAGACTCAGGTGTGCTGGGGAACGGTGGGAGACTGCTGCTTAGGTCCATGGCTTCTCAGGCCTCAGCAAAATAATGTCAGTGGGACACTGAGGGTCCACGAGAGAGCTCGGGGAGTGGAGGAGGCAGAGTCTGCAGGTAGAGGCCTTGTTAGCTGAGGTGCATAAGGTCTAGGGTGTGTGTACATGCAGGGAGAGTGCAGGGCCCCTGGGGATCGGTGGGCCTGCCCTCCTGGTTTCCTGCCTGTCCCCTTTCTCACCTGTGCAGAGATAAGGCTGTCCTTCTCTCTCCTGGCTGGTATGTAATGAGGCCTTTATTTCCAAGTCTCTCCCACTGTATATCATTCTGGAAGGATCCTACTGCCTCTTCAATGAGCCATGCCTTGGGTTGCAACAGTTCTGAACCCAGTATATAGAGCATCAATGTGACACATTTCTGTCATCTTTTGGGACATCCTTAGGGAGCAGCAGGGCATTTGGTTTAAATCCTGACTCTAAACCTCTGGCATCCCTGGGTTGGAATGTGGCCTGGCGGGAAGGGCTGCCCTGCGGAATGAGTAGGAACTTGATCTGCAAAAGGAGCGACTCTATGCACGGGCACAGTGGGGCCAGGGCTGGAGGGGGACTGGGAGTGTGTGCCACCTCCACAATGGGCCTCCCTGGGGGGGGGGTCTTACCCAGAGGTGGTAGGGATGGGACCCAAGCAGGTCTAGCATGTATCGTTACAGTCCAAAGACCCTCTTTTCCCAAAACAGCCAGAGGAAGTGTGGTGTAGGACAAAGAACCCAGGCTTGGGAGTCTTACAGACCTGGGCCGAATCTCACCTCTGCCACTTCCAGGCTGTGCCACTTCAAGCAGTTCATTTATAACTTCTTGGAGCCTGTTTTGTCATCTGCAAAAAAAGACATTAGTTACACCGACCTCACAGGGTTGTTGTGAAGATTAGGGAAAATGCTTACATACAAGAAGGTATTCAGACTTGTCAGCAATGTTCATATCATCCCACAGAAACAGGGCAAGGGGGTCCGAGCCCCCGGGCTCCAGCCTTGCCGCCAGCCAGCTCTGTCTGTGGCCTTGGGCAAGCTCTTCCACCCGGGCAGTTGCTGGGCTGGAGTGGATGATTTCTGAGTGCTCTGAGCATCTGGCCTCTGGGATTCTCACTTCCCTTTTCTTCTCAAGCGGCCCCAGATCCAGTCCCTGGGAAGCAGGCTCTGAGGGGAAGGTTTGTGAGCAGGAGGCTTACTGGGGGGTGAGCATGCGGAGAGAGACGCTAAACCGCCATGTGCTGTGGAGGCTGCAGGGAGCATCTCAGGGAGCATCTTCCCTTCAGAGATGTCCAGATGGAAGAAAGTGAGCAGCCTCTGTGTCCACATTGACCAGCCATTGGGTCCCCAGGGGAGGGCGTGGTGACTTAGAGACTTAGGCTCAGCAGTGGCAGTGTCCTTTAGCAGTGGCCCATGGCACAGTGGGAGGCAGCTGGGGGTGGGGAGGAGAGAGAAAGGGAGGAGCGAGTGCCTTTGCCCTCGGGAATCCTGCCTCCAGACTTTTCCAGAGCAGAGATTCAGTCTGTTGGCTCCTTAGTCTTCTGCCTGGCCTGGCCTTCCCCAGCCCAGGAGAAATAGTGTCTGTCCGTGAATACTCGTCTACTGCCTGCAGCTGCCAGCAATTCTGAAGGCAGAAGCTGAGGAATTTGAAGCATCTATGACTTAGCAGGATTGTTCCCAAACTGCAGGCTTCTCCAAAGAGCCTTCTGGATTTCATTGTGATTACATCTCAGCTCTTAGAACCCAGCCAAAGGCTCCCAGGCCTCACATTTCAGGGTGGCCCCCTGGCTGCAGGGGTCAGTGGGCCTCTGTGTGGTTGGCTGGGTAATGTGAAATCCATGCCTGTCTGTCCAAAGGTAAGAAGCATGAAAGATAAGAGTCAGACAGTTCTACGTCTTTCTAGAAGGTCTTCTTGGCCACACCACTTAACCTCTCTGGGCTCATTTGCTCTTCTCTAACATGGGCTTGGTACTCCCCGAGAACCTAGCGACGTGCTTTTCTAGAGGCTACCAGCAGTTCTCCCTGAGCAGGTCAACATGCTGCCTTCTATTAATAATAGATGTTTCCTTCTCTCTAAATATATAGTTTGAATGGTAGCTACTATCTTTTTATAGATGCTATCTCCTGCCTGTGATCTGAGAGACGAAAATAGATGCCACTTTATCAACTAAGATGGACCCTAAGGTTAAGTAAACAAAAATTATCTACAGGCCAGGGCTCAGTATTTGGCTGGCCCGGCAATTCCCTAAAATTCCTATGGCTACAAGATAAACCACACTCTTGCTAAACTTCCTAACAGTAGGAGCTATCAGGCAAAATGTTAGACCCTCCCTAACTCTGGTTTATGACCCCAGACCACTACAACTCTGATTGGACAGACGACTAGCCTTACAAACATTCTTGCCTGATAAACAACTGTAAACCCTGAGCCAGTTTCAGCCAGCTTATAGACTGCACACAAATTGTCTTTGTACCTTATAGTTCACCTTTTGATGTAATGAGCCTAATTTGACCTCATTTTAATGCTAAAACCCCACCCCAAAGTGAACATGGAATGTATGTTACATATGTTTACCCAATGCGCATGCGCTTGACTCTCCCTGTAAATATGTACAGATTTTCCCCAAACCTGCTGAATATGTATGACTCTCTTGCATAACACAGACTCTGTGAGGCATAAAAGTCAAACTCTTCTTTCCTTTGGAGAGAGAGCACCTTTGGTTCATGCTGGAGACTGTCTCCTCCTACTTTGTAAACTGATACCACCAATAAAACTCTCCTTTCTACTTTTTAGCCATCCTGGTGGGCCTTTGGGCAACATGCTGCATCCCCAGTCATGACTAATTTGTCCAGGGGTGGCCATCAGGCACTTATCTGGAGCCTCATATTGGTATCCCAGGCTATAAGATTTGTACAGGGCTGCAACAGCGAACAGCTTTCCTTGTAATATTCCTGCCTCCCTCCTGTTCCACTGAAGACATCACTAGTAAAACGGGGGAAGAGTGCTGGATTGATTAGTAATGTCTGCCATGGGTATGAAATAACAATAACATTAAGAATTTGTATCCCTGTAGAGCTTTCACTTTCACAGAGTATCCACAGTCACACTCTCATTTGGCCCTCTTGACAAGCACTGGGTTATAGAGTGGTCATCCCCAGTGTGAGATTGTTACTGTCATAGTTAGAGCACAGCTTCAGGAGAGAGGTCTAGAAAGGGAGAGGTGGGAGGGAAGACGCTTTTTGGATCAGGCAAGCAGAGCCAAAGCCAGTACTGAACAAGTGACAAGCCCCCCTCACATCCTTGGTACAGACAAAGAAAGAGGCTCAGAGAGGTAACGTGACTTGCCCATTATCACACAGCTAGCAAATACCAGGCTTGAACACAAGCCCTTTGCCTCTAAGTCAAAGTTTTCAGGGGTTCTGGCTATTGCTCTAAAATGTGTTTGTGCTATCTTTCCTGGTTTTAGCCTGAGTCCAGTTTCCAGCAATGAACTTGACTCCAGATTTTCACATTGGGAAAATCAAGCAGGAGAAGATGGTTGCTGCGTGTGACTTGCTTTCTTTTATCTCCTGGAATTCCATTTTGTAATATGACCTCATAGTTATTATAAACATGCACTGAGGCTACATCTTTATCTAAACAGCATTTATGTAGTAGCCAGCGTGAGTAAACCTGAGTCATGAACAGAGGAAGCAGAGACTTTCAGCGGAGTCTACTCACACGTGGGCACAGGCCCAGTGGAGCCGTGTGCTTCTAGGCAGGGCTCTGGGTTCGAGTAGATCATGAGTCAGGATTGCTGTCATCTTGTTTTTTCAGTTCCTCGTCTCTGGGTTCACTAACATTCCTAGCTGCAGACTCAGGAACCAACCCCCTGACGTGGGGGTGGGGGAGGTAGAGGTTCACAGGCAGGCAGTCGCTCAAGATCCCTGGAAAAGTTCTGATGTTAAGGAATGAAGGCTTCTGAGTAAGCTGAGCTGGGTTTGACCCTCTGCTGGTGAACTTTTCTGAACCTCTTTTCCCTTCTGTACAACAGGGATAACAGTAGCACCCACCTGATAGGTTGGCACTTACCTGATAGGTCACTGCGATGTCTGTAAGAACCAGTACTGTGCCTGGCACAGAGCTGGAGTCCAATGAGAGTTTTTCTAAAGTCTTTCCTTAGCCACTGGAGAGCGTCACTGAATCATCAACTCCTGAGCAAAAAGGGGCTTGGAGCTTATCTTCGAGAGGGAGGGAGCCCCTGTCCCTCTTGCGACACCTTTATCTTTAGCAGGGCGCAGTTTTCTCACGACACAACCAAAGAGCGATGAGCGGGACCCTGGCAGGGACTATAGGTGGAGAGGGTCAAGACCAAGCAAAAGCCTGGGAGGAGATGCAGCGGGTCCCATGCGGGCTCTGAGTCGGGAGTCGGGGGACTTAGCAGTCACTAGAGCGTGAGCGCATGTGCCAGGAACACGTCTGTTTCATTCACTGTGCTGTTCTCCCATGCCCAGCACAGCATCTGGCAGCATAGGTGATGTTTAAGTATTTACCGAATGAATGAAGAATAAATGAATTAATGACAGTCTTTTTAGTTTGAAGCCTGGTTGTTTCAGAATTTCCATTTGAAAACCAGGCACAGGAGAACAGCTGCTGGCAGGAAACAAAGGTTCCCCGGCAAACAGTCGGGTCTGTCTGGATGCAGTCAGCGATTGGTTAGGGAGGCTGGAGCTGGGTTCTAGAGGCCTTGAGCAGGCAAAGGGATTCTGGTTTGTGGACGGTGGAAACCACTAAAGGTTCTGAAGAAGACGTACCATGTTCAAATGGTTAGAATCTAAACTCTGGAGCCATGTTGCCGGGGCTCAAAGCCCAGCTCTGTCATCTGTGAAGCACATAACCTGGAGCAAGTCACTACATCTCTCTATGCCTTCAGTTTTTTCCCTGGAATGCGGGGGTGATAATAGGACCTACCTCACAGGATTGTTGGAAGGACTAAAGGAGATTATTCGTGTAAAGTGCACACCATAAGGGCTCAGTAAGCACCATTGTGAGTATTATTTGAAAGGGTGGGAAATTATCTGAGCTGTGTTTCATGAAGTTTTGCCAGGGAATACATGCAGGATGGATTAGTCCAAAGACAAACTAGTTGGGAGGTCTTTGCAATATCCAGGCATGAGAGGATGAGGCCTAGACAAGGGGAATAGTTTGGGGTCTACAGAGGAGGGGATCAGTGCAAAACAGACGGCTCATGGAGAAGCCATCAGTAGAACTGATGGGATGCGTTGAGGGGAGCAGAAGATTCAGAACTCGCTTGTGGGTCTGTGAGGGAGACGGCATCTCTGGAAGAGATAAGGGCTATTTAAAGGAGCAGAGATGGGTAAGGATAAAAATCCAGTTTGGGGTGTGCCAAGGGGGACTTGGGGTAGCCCAGTTGGGACATGTAGTGAAGCTGGAGATGTCCCCTGGAGGTGAGGTGCTGGGGCCAGAGGGAGGGGTCAGGAGTATGGAGGGCAGTTCCAGAGAGCACGCACTTTTGGGGGCTGGGGAAAGACCCCCCCGCCGACCTAGAAGCATATAGAGCAGCAGCCAGAGGGTGCAAGAGAGGTGGACTAGTGCTATGTGTCTGCAGCCTTGACAGTCGAGTTCCTGGAGGAGGGCGGGGATGTCCCTCCAGCGAGGCTAAGTGCCACAGAGTTGGGAAACACAGCCAGGCCAGCCCAGCAAGTTCAGAGCTGACCGCACAGGTGGCAGCTTCAGCTTCTGGAAAGCCAGAGGCAGATTTTAGGGGTTCATAAAGGAGAAAGGGAAGAAATTGAATTAGCATAGATCTGACACTCCAGGAGAGTGTCTTAAAGAAAGAATGCAACAGGGCAGAAGATGGAACTAGAAATCTGCATGTGTTTTGAGTGAAAGCCAAGATGCTGGAGAGGAGGGAAGCTTGACCGTGCAGGAGGAGGAGGAGGGAGTGGTCCTGGAGGAAGCAGGTGGAGGAAGGGGTGGCCTTGGGATCGAGGCAGGACAAAGTGAAGAGAGGCCGTGAGGAGCAATGTTGCCATGCTGTGGAAAGAATATGAAGCACACGGCTTTGATTTTCTTGGTGAAGGAAGAGATGAAGACATCGGGGGAGAAGGTGGGAGTGGGGATGTGGGGCGTAGGTAGAGCCAGGGTGTTTGGGGGGATGACAGCAATCCTTGAGAATGACAGAGGACTCTCAAAAGCCTAGGAACACCCAGTGTCAACTGAAGGATGGCAAACAGGTTGGCTGGTGCATGTCCATTCTGGGATTTTCTGCAGCAATTCCATGCTGGGGAAGAACAAGAGCAGAGATACCACCCAGTAGGGGTGACCGAGGAGTGGGTTTAAAGAGGCAAGGAAGCTCTGAGTGCGAAAGCAGGGTTGAGACACCTGGCAGTAGAGCCCAGGCTGGACTTTGGGTCATGGCAGGTTATTTGGAATCTATGGCATAAAGACAGTGATTTCCCAGCAACAAGTATGACTTGAGAAAAATGACCCTAAGTTTCCATTTGGATTTAGGGGTGAGTCGTGTGATTTCCGTAGCAGCAAATCTGTACGGAAAATGAAGTTGCTTATCCTGGAGGGAGGGAGGGAGGGAGGGAGGGAGACGGTCCCAAAGATTACATGGCAGCTAGGCATGGGGGGATTTTCTGGGAGAATCTAATGAGGAACCTTCAGTGGTATCTGGCGCCATTTCGTCATGTCGCTGAATTATTTTAAATGAGCTGCCTCTGTCTTCCTCATTCAGCTGGAAGAATCATTTGGGAAGGGACCCTGGGCTTTCTGATCCCGTTTTGTGCACAGAATGGGGCTGAACACAGAACAGACATTGCACAAATATTCCCTGACTTGATTGTGTTATGATCATGTGACGATGGGGCCCAACCCAAGCAGGAGACAGAATTCTTCTTGTCCCTTGGTGTTCGGAGTCCCACATGACCAGTGCTAGGGCAGGCCCACGCCACCATGAGTGAGAATACTTCCTGTGGGGATTGGAATTATGGAAAGAACAGGAGAGAAGCTCTGTGTCTTACTGACACATCACACTGAAGACACACAGGTCAGAAAGCTGTTCAATCCATAAATGAAGATGCGTGGATGGACAAATTTTACAAACTAACGCAGTCTGGCAAAAGCCCTGATTAGAGTCACTGGTGGTGAGCTTGGTCTCTCCCAGGCAATGACGACTTTGGCGATGGGTCTGGACAGCACGCAGTTCCAACGTGGGATAGTAGGACATTATGGGAGTTAGTTGGGAGAACCAACAATCTGGAAAGTAAAGCTCGGGAGAGGCACAGAGAATGCCACTACCGCCCAAGTGCACCGCATCCATCAGAGCTCACGCAGAGAAGAGATGAATCCGTGGGGTCTCTGGTAGGTAGCCTAGCTGAATGCACGCTTACTGCTCACCATTTCATTGTCCATCAGCCAAATGGCTCCAGTTCAGTGAGAGTTTACATTTTCCAATATCATAACAAATAAGGCAAGATGTGGTAACCTCTGAAGCCTGAGTGAGAAAAAGCTTCCAGGAAGGATTTTTCAGAGACACCGACAGATATTTGCCAAGGGCAGGTGCTGTGTTTTCTGTAGGCGGGCGGTGAGGCCGTTGTCAGAGTTTCCAGGAAGACATATCACAGCCAGAGAGGCGTGCAGCCCCAACCCTGGCTCCCATACAGAGCAAATGTGTAACAGATTAAATATTTATCTATTGTCCTGTCCACCTCAATAAAATATCACACTCTTTAAAGCGGTTGCCTTAATGACGTTTGTGTGTCTTGGAATGCTGCCCTGGGCTAACAAATTGCATCTGAAGATGTGAAAACATGAAAATCGATGAAAAGAAATGAAAAGTCCGTTTCATTGATAAAACATCATTTATCTTAATCATTGGGGCTTCTCCAAATTTCCTAAATGCCCTTTCAAATGCCAGCATCAAAGCCAGCCCCCACATACATGCAGAAGGTTTGGGGAGTTGAAGGAAGAATACATGCTGCTCAGGCCATGGAGCCACCAAGAATTCTGGGCCGGGCACCCACTGGACTGGTTTCCAACTGAGGAGCTTTTAAGTGGGGATTTCCAAGGATATTTCTGGAATTTCAAAATTCCCAGTGAAAATAATATAGCTTCCAATGAAAGATGTTTCACAAGGCATAATCCCCTTTTGGTGGGCTTTATATATTGTAGTAAGCATTATAGCTATGATAATTTATGTTGATCACTATGACTTTGCAAAATGAAGTTATTGTTCCACATCTAGGAGGTTTATACCTTGTACTTCCCAGAGGCTGGACGACAACGTTCCCTTCCCCACCCTACCCCCATCAGATCCACAGAGAGAAAACAGGAGTCCCCCTCCGTGGTGAGAACGTTGGAGGCACACTGTTCCCGTGGGTCAGCTTCCTGGCCTGGCCTCCTCTTTCCTTTCCTTCACATGTGCAGCCTCATCTCATCTGTCCGCTTCCCTTCGCTCTTCTCAGAGGACAAAAGTGGAGAGGTTGGGATTAATCTAGGAGCTCCCGCCCTTCCAGCAGCCTTGGGGGAGGTGGGATTAAGCACTGCCCAGTAGTTGTTGAGACCAGACTGGAGGTGGGGGTGGCCAGAGCTTGCTCTCCTCCTTAGCCATGACCATGGCAGTCCCAGGCCTCCATGTGGCTGACATAGCTTTCCCCAAAGTTTTCCTATAGTAGGAAAAATTTACATATAAACTGTTTATTTCTTATGATGAAAATGTGCACTCTTCTGACACCTGCGCCCTGACGCCTCCTGCCCACTCACTCTTTGCACTCTCGCCATCCTGGCTTCTGCCAGCTTCTCCAGGGAAGCCCGTCTTCTGCCGTCTTGGGGTCCTCCTCCAGGCTGTGCCCCCGGGTGGTGGGCTTTTCACTTGAGCAGCCCCATGATCCAGGCGTTATTTTAAAACGTCACTTTGCCAGGGCCCTCTCTTGACCTCAGTGATGGGTTTTTAGTACTGCTTCTCCACAGTGGCCGTCGCAATTTGTAATTAACATTGATTTGTTATTATTTTTATGTCTCCCTACTAGACTGTAAATGCTCACTCGCTGCTAGACATGCTGCTCTCAACACATACTTGCTGAACATATGGCTAAATGAATGTGCCACAGAGTACTTGCCCTAGGAACTTCTCAGGGGGCAAATAGGATCTGTGATCAAACAGGGTTGGGACTCATTGTATTCTGTCTTCCTTTAGAGAGTCATAATATTCGTTAGTGTAGGAGACTCTGAGATGGGCTCGCATTAGAAAACAAAAACAAAACCAAAGCCTAAGTAAGCTAGTCTAAGTTTCTTGCCCTCAAGTTTCCCAAACCTATTTGAATGTGACATTTTTTCACCTTGCAGCTATTAATGTCCTGTAGAATGTACTTTAAGAGACACTTCATGGGCAGCTTCCCAACTGGGAAGCCTGAAATTCGCAAGATTGTCAGGTGTGGTTTGGGGGCTGTTCATCCTGCACGGAGCACCCCCAGGTTGCATTGCTGTTGTCGTGCACATAAACACACGTGCACATATTCGTACATGTGACCACCATTGCAGTAAAGCAGGGAGCATAAGCAAATTTTGGAGCTATACCAGGCTTATATTTTTCAGGGGCCAGAGAGTAAAAAACAGTAGAAACTTGGTATTTATAGATACAACCTCTGTAGTTATGACTGTGAGCAACTCGTTCTAACTTGTCTTTTGCTGAGACCTGAATCTGCAAATACTTTGGGAAGCTGGTGTGTGGAGGTCGGTCTCTTAGGCAGTGGTGAGTCCACCTATCACCCAGCCTTGCATCTCCATGCAGTTCTCCTGACCTCAGCATCTGCAAAAATGCTCTTAAATTTTCCAGTAGACCTAAGGGAATTTTATGGGGTGTGGGGGGACTACATACAATATTGGAATTAGTGAACATTTCATGGCATACCCCTCTTGCATATCTAGGATGTGTACTGTGTAGGTAGGATTCCTGAGGTGGGGCTGTATTCAAGGCAGTGGATCTCAAATTATTTTTGATCATCCCCCACTTAGGGTAAAATTGCTTGACCTACAGACTCCATCTAGTTTTATTTTCCAGTGGAAAAATAGATTAGTGATAATTTGGGGAGAGTGGATTATGTATACATTTGCTGGAGCACTGGAATATGGATGATTCATATTTGAACCACAATGTATACATGTCTTAGAGTGTAGTTATTGGAAAATTACAGCCCCAGCATTCTGTTGATGCAAATAAGCTTCAGTATACTCTGTAGGGTTAACCAAGCAACCCACAACAAAATCAACTGATAATGATAAAGCTAAGCTAACAGTAATTCATAATTAAAAAGTACCAATAGCAGCAGTTGAAAATCGCAACCAACTGAAGGCAGCATTGATGATGTGCTGATATAGAAACCTTCTCCCAGACTTTGGAAATGCCAGCTCTGTACCTGCATGTATGAAATTGGAGGCTTTTAATACAGTAGATGAGCACAATATCGTAGGGGACCTTTCTAACGCTTTCTTAGTAGATTATAAATTAGTAGCCCTAGTAATATGTAAAAATGAAACCTTAATCAAACTGCATACAATTAACCAAAATGTTCCAAAAGAGAGCTTTAAAAAAATAAATTCATCTCAAGGCACATGAGGGTGCCTCTGGTAACACCCCCAGCTCCCGCCCTGACTCCACAGGGCTTAGTCTCTGCTCTTGAAATCACTGCTCAGGCAGCTTTCCATCCCTCGAGCGGGGCCTTCCTCTCTAGCTCCGGCAGGCAGCAGATGTGCATTTACACTTACAGAGTGCTCAGATCCTCATTTTAAATTGTGAAAGGATTTCTTTTAATTATAAAACAATCTCCAAGATATAACATTAAGTATGTATAATATGCTATTTATATTTTTAAAAACCTGAAGATTTTAAGTGTATGTTCGTTCTTTACATGCCTGGAGGAGCTCTGGAGTGTGCCTAAGAAATGATCAAAACAGTTGCCTCTGGGGAGGGTGATGGCTGCGGAGAGGGGAGGACGGAGGCTTAGGTTTCTCACTAGATACCCATGCATGCTTTTTGAATGTTGTGCCATTTACATATTAACTATTAAAAATATCAATGAATTTAAATTTAGAAATAAGAAAAGGAAAAAAAAATGCCCAGTGAACCTATAGACTTGATTCTCATCTCAGTTCCTTTTTTAAAGAGATGAGGGTTAAGTCTGGTTTACTTATTGTTCTGATGCCTCCCTCCCCCTGCAAAACCATGGTTGTGTATTAAGTAGGAGATTCCAGAATTTAAAGGAAGACACCTAAATGAGACGATGGTTATAAAACCAGGCTCAGGCTGTGGGATTCTGGGCTGAGGCAAAGACCTCAGTTCCCCAATACAATTTTCTGATAGGTTAGACCTGTTATTTAAAAACTTTCCTAGTGTTCTGATGTGCTTTCATACAGTGTATATGTAAAATACAAAAAGGAGTGCTCTTACTAAGGACATTTGTACATTTGTAGCTTGAATATAAGAAAAACAGAGACAAAAGAGAGACAAAATTTGTAAAGCAAAGCATGTTTAAATGAATGCATTCCTCCTAACTCATCCTGCTTTAGCACTGCTCAAGGAAACAAAGCAATTGTTTATCTTGAGTTGCTACCAGAAATTTAAAAGACAGCAACAGAAATATTACATTATTTAGTGTTTCCTAAGGAAAAAATATAATATTTCACTAATTATATAAAAAAGAATTGTATTCTTTTACATAAATTGACACAAGACAGTACATTGCCTTTGTATCTTAAATGCTTATTATGCTGAGTAACAATTCTAAGAGCAAATTATCCAAGGAAATACGCAGTGTATCTAAATTTTATGGGTTCTGAGTTACTGCAGATAGTCTAGTAAGAAATGAGAAGGCTGAAAGGAATGTTTTGGATACTATGGGAGGCCTAACTTTGGGTGGTGTAGATACAGATCAAAATGAATCCCTCAAACCAGAGATGCACTTTGTGCAATGGCCTTAAGGTAGTGACAAGGTAGTCACAAACTTGTGCAGGGGATACACAGGCTGGCGTCCCTCTGACATAGTTATGAAAGTCCTACAATGAAGATATAGTATCAGCACAAGTTGTTATTTATCCTAAGGCCTTGGCCAATTGAAGGGAACATGTTATGTACCACCAGCCCCGCCTCTGTCTCTATACGGTGAGTGTGCAAATAATTCCCCCATGCTTTTTGTCCCCCGAGTCACCCCTCCCCCCTTTCCTATTCCTTCAGGACCCAGCAGCCTGGCACACCAGCATTCTGTAGTTCAAAGTCGAGTTCACAGAGAAGAGATACAAGTAACCACAAGCCCTTGAGTAACCCACGCAAGGAAACTGTTCGGCTTTGGTCTAAATGACTTACATTTTTCCTCGCCTGAATTAGCCGGTAATTGCATGTGGGCAGACTTAGCCAGAATAGTCTAAATGATCAATTAGAAGGCAAAAGGCAGTTCTTTTCTTTAAAGTTCAAGGGTCCCTGTTGAAGAGCCCTACTTCCCAAGCGATGCTCATATGGGCTCGTGCCCAGCTCCCTGTGGTGCCTGAGTATATTGTACATTTCCTTAACGATAATGAATTTAGTACTTATTTTGCAGGAAAATATAGGGCATTTCCATTACATGCAATCAAGCAAAAAGGCTGCAAAATGTGCCACTCCATTAATTCTAAACAGAATCCTTTCCAAATGTCACCCTGGAACCAGAGTATGAGGTTATTATAAATCTGAAGGAATTAAAAGTAATTTTCATTTGTACAAAGGATTTGAGGGACATGACTCTGCCACACACACACATTATTAACTGGGTCAAAATCAATTTGCCAATTTCAGCGTAAATCACCGAGTCCTGACCTGGCCTGCCCTCGTCGTGAGATCAGTGGGTTCCTGTCCTTTTAGACTCAGGTGTGTACTTGCACAAACACTGGCACGCACGTACACACAAAACTTTCAAACGTGCAAAGAATGTGATGTAATTAGCTAGTTATTAGTAAATGTGTTGTTCAAAGAGGGAAAAAATGCCAACTGCTGGCAAGTCACTTAACCTCTGAGCCTTAATTTCCTCATCTGTAAAAGGGGATTGTAACACCCACTTCCAAGGGCGTCATGAGGCTTAATGAGCTTGAGTACATCAGCACTTATTGTGGTGCCTGGCCCGTAGTTTACATCCATCATATGGCAACTGTGATCTTTATTTTCATCTTCTGGGGACTCTCTTTTGCCTAAGCTGGTTCCCAAAACACAGAGGGAAATCTGGACCTGGCGCCAGGATGGGGACCGCCTTCCCATGTTTCACTGCTGGGTCAGTCCCCAGGTTCTGGGAGGTGTGGGTCAGCTCGCTGAGTTGGTGATCATTTCCTTCCTTCCTAATTTCAGTTCCCACTATCTCTGGGTTGTAGCTGGACTTGTGGGAGGGCACAGAGCAAGAGACAGGAGTAAGCAGGTTAAGGCAGTTCGGAGGGTGGTACAGTCTGTCAACAGCAAGAACTTCCCGGCAGCCCCTCACTCCACGTTCCGGTACTTGGTGAAGAGGTTGTACAGCACTCGCAGTGTGGATTTCAGGTCACAGTTGACGATGTCTGCATAGAAAACAGAAAACACCAATTGCTTCCATGGGGCCATGTGCTCCCAGGTTGGGATCCATCGTTCCCTTCCATCCACCACCCATCCCCATTCCCAGCATGTTCTGGGTTGACTCATGGCCAGCAGGGGCAGGTGGGCGTTGAAGGATGAGCAGAGTGGGCAGCGAGAATTCAGAGCAAGAGGCAGTGAGGGGGAGGTGCAGCGGCCCAGGCGTCTCGCCTCTCATTAGGGAAAGCAGACCCCAGAGCACACAGGCCTCACCCTGGGCACAGCATCTCCAGGTGAGGGGGCGCTGGCCCTGACTCTCATCTCACCCGTCCCTGGGCCCTTCCTCCACTGTCTGCAGCCACCACTACAGGGCCCACCATGCCCGGGGGATGAGGGGGTGAATTAGGACTCAAGCTGCCTCTCCCTTAAGGAGGGAGGACCCCTTGTGGGCACAGGAGCCTGCCTGGCAGAGAAGGGAGTACTTAGGAAATACGTGTCACTGGGGGACAGATAGCTTCAGATGAAGAGCACAGCAAGGCAGATGGGTTTGAGGCACTAAAGCTTAAGCTGGGGGCTGGAACATATTTCCTGAGAGTTTCACTACAGGTTCCTCAGCTTCTACGCAACCATTTCCTTCCTTCTTTCCTTCCTGGAGAAAGAAGGTGGGTGATACCTGAACGATGACGTAGAGTAACAAGAGCTTGCCAGGCAAAGAAGTGGGCAAAGAATTCCAGGTGGTAGGTTTACCGTGTCTTGGCAAACTCAAGCTATTTTGGAGAATTGCAAACAGACTAGTGCATCTGGAGAGGTTGGGGTGTGAAGGCTGGATCCTGAAAGGTCTTGAATTCCAAAGTACGGAGCTCGCAGGATTTTATAGGCTAGTGGCTGGAAACTGGCAGCTGCCAGCCTGCATGTGACCCCCTGACACGTTTTGTTTAGCCCGGCCTCCCTCTAGTCCCTGGTGACTGCTTGCTCTGGCTGTTCCAGTAACCCTTCCTGGCTCCTCCACCCTCTCCTTCCCCCAACAAGACCCCTCTCTTTTCTTGTCCCTCCGCCGTCACTCTCTTAGAGAGCCATCCTTTGAAGAACCGGAGTGGAGAAAACAAAAAAAAAAGGAACGCTAGGCCGGGCGCGGTGGCTCACGCCTGTAATCCTAGCCCTCTGGGAGGCCGAGGCGGGTGGATCGCTCGAGGTCAGGAGTTCAAGACCAGCCTGAGCGAGACCCCGTCTCTACTAAAAATAGAAATAAATTATCTGGCCAACTAAAATATATATATAGAAAAAATTAGCCGGGCATGGTGGCGCATGCTTGTAATCCCAGCTACTCGGGAGGCTGAGGCAGTAGGATCGCTTAAAGCCCAGGAGTTTGAGGTTGCTGTGAGCTAGGCTGATGCCACGGCACTCACTCTAGCCTGGGCAACAAAGTGAGACTCTGTCTCAAAAAAAAAAAAAATAAAAAAAAAAAAAAAAAAAAAAAAAAGGAACGCTATCATTTAGGAGTGCATGCTTAGGTAATAAGATTGTAAGGAAAAGTTAAGACTGAAAAAAAGGCAAATTGCTGAGGACTGTAAAAGTGAGGACAGTGGTTACCTTAGGGAGGAGGGAGAGGATTATGCTCAAAAAGGGCGCAGGGCAAGCTGGAGGGAGCCCTTGGGAGCTGGCATCCTCTTCTCCTTGCCCTGGGTGGTGGCGCTTGCTTGGTAATAGTGCACTAACCTGCACATCTGTTCTATGCATCTGTCTATGTATGTGATATTTTTTACAGTAAACATGATTTAAAAAACATAACTGTGTAGGTCAGATTAGGTAGGCAATTAGGCTCTGGGATTCCAAGGTGGGAGAAGTTGCCCCATGCCATCGGGAAAGAAGGGATTGTGAAAGGAGTCAGGACTCTAGAAACGCCCTGGTCACTGGCAAACAGGGTTCCTTTAAGACCAGGCAGGGCCATGGCTCCCAGGTGCTGGTCTTGGGGTGCTTGCAGCTGGGGCTGCCATAGCCCTGTATGCTCGGGCCTCAGGCCAAGGGCCCAGGGCTGCGGAATCTCCTTGGGCTCCTCCTACCCCAGGTTCCCCTCATGCCTGCCCCCATCCCAGGCCTTACCCTGGTTGCAGACTGATGCTGCTCTGCCCCGGCTGGGCCCAGACTCTTCCCAGCTCTTTTGCTGATACACCGGGACTCCCGGGGACCCCTGAGAGGCTGGAGCTCACAGCTTCCCTTTCTGCTCCCATGTTGGTTCATCACATAGCTGAGCCTCCACCTGGGCCCCTGGCCAGTGGCTAAGCCCTGCATCCCACCCCGGATCACCTCCTGCTAAGTCCTATGTTCTCTGGGCTGGTTCCTGTCCTATCCTGGCTGCTTGATGTTGAGTGTTTCGTAAATTCCACGTGAGTCAAACATTAGGAAGTTACTCCAGAGAAGAATTGCTATAAAGGAAGAGAGGGCAAAGGTGAGCTCACCAAGGGAGTGAGCATAAAGGGGAAGGTAAAGTGGCCCTGGGGCCTCTGCAGCAGGCTCCTAATGGGTCCCTCTTGCCCTGTCTAATCCATTCTACCTACTGTAGCCAGACTACCAGGCCTCCAGGTATGGCTGTGCAGGATGTGCACTGCACAACTCTGGGGCTTATCATTCACATTTCCAGAGTACCATTACCATAGACCACAACATAAAGAGTGCTCTTTGGAGTTGTACAGCTCCCAGCTTGTACGGCTATACAAGCCATTTCACTTAAGAGAAGGTCCAAAATCCTAACCTGACCTGGCCTACCTCTCCAGTCTCGCTTCATGCCACACTCCCGCTTCACTGTGCACCGGTCACTCTGCTAGCCTTTCGCTACCTCCCCACGGGCTGAGCTTGTCCTCTGCCTGTGCTGTTGCAACATCTAGATTGCTCTTCCCAAATAGCTGGCTCCAGCTCCTCCTGCAGACCTCAGCTCAAAGCACCAGCTCCTCGGGGAAGCCTTCCTGATACTCAGCCTGGGCAAGGGTGCCCTGTTTTACGTTCTCAAAGCCCTCATGCTTTTCTTTCATGGCACTCAGTGCAGTTCTAAATCAGTGACTTATGTCTTCTTCTTCTTTTTTTGTTTTTTGAGACAGGGTCTTTTTCCATTGCCTAGGCTAGAGTGCAGTGGTGTGATTGTAAGTCACCGCAACCTCAAACTGGGCTCAAGCAAGCCTCCTGCCTCAGCCTCCTGAGTAGCTGAGACTACAGGTGTGAGCCACCATGCCCAGCTGATTTTTGTAGAGGTGGGGTCTCACCATGTTGCTCAGGCTTTCTGTGCTTATTTGGTTAACATCTGGCTCTGACCTGGGCTGTAAGCTCTTTGAGCACAGAGAGCCCATCTTGTTTTGCTGGGATGCCTGGCCCAGTACTGGCATGTACAGACCCTCCACGGATATTAATAGATTATTAATAGATATGTATGAATCTATTCCCAGCATCCTGGGAACCAAGGAAGAAAATTCCAGAAAGAAAGGGGTATGTAACAGGGCTGTATGCTCCCAAGAAAATGAGAAGGTTAAGGACTGAAAAGGGTGCTCAGGGGACATGGCCACAGTAGGCGGCCTGGGAGAGAACAAGGCCAAGGCGGGGGTGGAGGTCAAGTGTTAACAACAGAATGGGCCTGGAAGAAGTAGAGGCAGTGGGCATGGGTTGCAAAGGAGGAACCTGGGGGCCTGATGAAGGACAGGTATAGACAGAGGCAGGAGGATTTGTTTTTCCCTTTTTAAGACAGGTGAGCTGTGAGGCTGCTACAAAAAGAAAATGTCCATTATAGGAGAATGTTTCAAACTGACCATTTTATTTAATTGTAATGGTCACCAAGGTTTGAAACCCACCTCCACTACAGCTGTGTGACGTTGGTATCATTTAACTTCTCTGAATCCATTTTCTTACCGGTAAAATTAGGCAATACCTTTATGAAAAACACCAGAACATATTAAGGCCTCTAAATGGTAGTTTCCTTCTTGTTTCCCCGTGTTTGCTCACTAGCAGAGCTGTTATGTACAACTGTGCAGTTTGTGCACTGCACAACTCTGGGGGTACCATTCACATAAACCAAGTCCTATCCTTGGGAAATGTGCGTTGCTTCCTCACCACCTTCCCCACTACCACCACCACCAGGTAGGCTGGGTGAAGAGAGGAGAGACACTGTTTATAATCTGTTTTCAAGAAAGCACATAGCTGCCACCCAAGTAGTCCCAGGCAGACTAGCAGGTCGAGAGACTGGGCTATCTCAGCCAGGAGAGGGGCTGTGGATTCCTGGGAATGTGCTGTGACTCCATGCTGTATAAACAGAGCTGCTTTAAAGCCTTGGCTTTATAAGCTGCGTGATTAGCAACTCAGTTCAGTTCTGATGGCCTGTGTGTGCTGGCCAGGGCCCCTCTCTGGGAGCAGTCAGTCAGGACTGTGGGGCTCCGAGTTAGAGACACCAGAGCAGAGGCTGTCTGGCAGGCCAGGGCCCAGGAAGAGACAAATCAGAACCGAGCCGACTTGAGGGAGGAAATGGCCTCTGGGCAAGGGAAAAGGGCTCACTGTGTCCTCCTCTCACCTACTGGAATTAGTGACTCTTTCCATCCATTAGAGGACCATCCAAATGAGTTCATGGTTCTCTAAATCTGCAGACCCAACTCCTGGTCTGTGGCTAGGAACTGGCCCCCATCTCCGCCTGAGCTCTGCCTACCCTCCCCAGCCCCCAACCCCTGCCGGGGAAAAACTGTCTTCCATGAAACTGGTCCCTGGTGCCAGAAAGGCTGGGGACTGCTGCTCTAAATGATGCACAAGTCAAAGGATGGAGAGGAACCCTCTTAACAGCAGAAACCCAGTCTTTACACAAAGGGACATGGCCCTGTGTGGCCACCAGCTGGTGGGGGCTGGAATAAGTTGGGGGGCCATAAGCTGGGTACTCGGGGTGAGCCGGGCCCCAAGGTGTCTATCACGTTCCAGTGCGTGGCCCAACCCCAGTGGATCCATCTCGTTTTTGGTCCCTGGCTTGCTTCCCTGTCTGCTCCCTCTTCCCCACTGGACGGGGGAAGCATCTCCATGCTGTGGAGATGCTCATTCTGGTAGTGACCCACTACCCTATCTTGTGAATTTGCTATTTTCTTTATGTATTAAAAAAGATTTAAATATGACAAACATCCAGAAAAGTACATGGAACACACACATATACAGTTTTAAAAACCTGGGGGAAAAACCCCACCAATGTCAAAAATAGAACATTGTCAACTAGCCTAGAAGCATCCCCGCCCCTTTGACATTCCTGGTCGCATCTGCAAAGGTAACCATTACCCTGACTTTTACGGTGATTACTTCCTTGCTTTTCTTAACAGTTCTACCATCAACATAGGCACCCTTAAACACTAGGTTTTTAACTTTGCCTCTTTTTACATTTTATATAAATTGGATCATACTATAGGTGTTCTTTTGTGATTTGCTTTTTTTAAACTCAAAATTATGTTTATAGGATTCACCTTTGTTGCTGCAGGAGCTGTTCATTTTTTAATGGTTTTATGGAGGTATAATTTTTCAAGAATAAACACATCTTGATTTTTCTACCTCTCATAGATTTTCGGTGCTTCAAATGTTTTTGGTCATTTTGTCCAATTTTATTCGTTTTTGCAGAGAACGGTCACTGACCTCTTCATGCTGCAGTAACTAGAGGTCCCTCCCTTGTCTTCTCAGTTGAGTGCTCTTTATTGCTGTCATCATGTAATGCTCCACGGTATGAATATACTCCAATTTCTGTGGCCAGTCTCCTGGGGACGTACACTCCAGCTTAGGCTCTCATGGTATTCTTGGACTTGTCTCCTGATCTATGGACACACCTAGGAGTGGAATTGCTGGGTCACACCGTGCAACAGCTTCCTCTTACCGCTGTAACAAATTTGCACAAATTTGGTGGCCTAAAACAATGCAAATTTATTCTCTCACAGTTCTAAGGGTCAAAAGTCCCAAATTGGTCTCACTGGGATGAAATCAAGATGTGAGCATGGCTGCGTTTCTTCTGGAGGCTCTAGTGGGGAATCCTTTCTCTTGCCTTTTCCAGCTTCTGGGGGTTGCCTGTATTCTCGGTTCATCGTCCTCTTCCATCTTCAAAGTGGGCGATGGCTGGGTGAGCCTTTCTCACACAACATCACCCTAACACCCCTGCCCCCCTCTTCTACTTATAATCTTCTACTTAGAAGGACCCTTGTGATTACCCTGGGGACCACCTGGATAATCTAGGATAGTCTCCTCATCTCAAGACCCTAAATTTAATCAAATCTGCAAAGTTCCTTTTACTATATAAAGTAACATGAAAAGATTTGGGGGATTAGGATGTGGACGTTTTGGGAAGTGAGGGTCATTACTTTGTCTACCATGTAGGGTGTTCCAAATCTTCAACTATATTAGATAAGGATGTACTATTTTCCAAAATGGTTGTATGGATTTACATTCACACCAGCAGTTTCTGTTGCTCCACATCCTTGCTAACACTTGGTATTATCAGAGTTTTAAAGTTTTGGCCACTGTCGGCTTCTGCATACTACTTTCTAGAAGAACAGAGAAGGGGAGGTGAACACTTTGCATATTACCAGGCACTGATCAAGTCTTCCCCAAGTGAATTGATCACCTGAACTAAGCTGCCATCACCTGCCTGGTTTCTCAGCACTGCTTGCCATCAGGTGCCAGGTTGTAGACTCTTTAAGTTTTGGATATTCCACCAGCCTGCCAGCTGCCCTACAGTCTTGCCTGGTACTAGATGTCTTCTGAGTCCCCACCTGCCTCTCATGCTGGGGTCTTACCCACATTTGATGATGCGCCAACTTGAATGGTGGTAATAGGTAGGCACACGCATTTGAAGACGTGCAGTACGTTGCCCTAAATAAAAAGCTACTAGCTTCATGCCAATATTTCACCTGCTCCATTGGTTCTGAATTTGATGTTAACCCTTGGCTTACACTAGTGAAGTACTAAAAGGTTATAAAGCCTGGGCAGCAAACATGATTTGAGAAACAAGGTATACCAGAGCTTTGAGTGTCAAACAGCATGGCAGAGAATGCATTTTCCTGACCTTACAAACATTTTGCCATGAAAAATGCCTCCACCACAACCAGGTTGATTTTGAAACAGCCTCAAAAAACTACCCACATTGGCCCCTTTTGTAAAGTCAGCAGCATTTACTACGGAATCTCACTTTCTAGGTGGAAGCATAAAAACCAGAGGGAATGCTGGGGTACACTTCTCACAAAGTACAATTTCGTAAAACACCATTTCAGTTCTCCTTTACCCACTGGAAATTTTCAGCACGGGCATTATGCCCAGTGTAACAACAAATAAAACAGATGTGTTTTTCCATTCACATTGGTCAGGAAGCTTCATATTAACCAGTTTAATAATTACATAAAAAATGTCCTGTATAGGCTGAAATATTCCCATGGATTGATATTGGGGAACTGATCTGTCCTGAGGAAAAAAAATATCTGAAAACTAAAATGTCAGATGAAGTACTTCTAATCTCTAACCAGGAAGTTTCATATTAAGCAGCAGTTCAAGAAAATGGAGGCAGAAATGATGGCCGGAACTCTCTCACTGCGTCTTTACCCAGAAGCGGGTGCTTACCACCTGGCCACAGGAAGTCAGAGTCCATTGCCAATGGCATCAGGTTGGCTAGAGTGGCTTTGCCAGGGGGAGAGCCCCAGGGGGACTCCAGCCTTGCTGGAGGTCCTCCCCTAGAGTTGACCAGGGGCTTAGGACAAGGTGGTAATAAACAGGGACTGACCTTTGTTGGCTAGAGCTGATGGCCATCGAGGTTGGGAAGGAGTCCTGAGAGAGAGTCCCCATTCCCCAGGTGGGGCTTTTGCTCAGACTGTCATTCTGTCTGGGACGCTCACTGCTCTGTGCTAATCCCCACACACCAAAGCCCTCCCTGACCCTTATGGCTGAGCCTGACTGTCCCCATCTCCATCAAACTGCTCCTCCCTCCAGACATGGTGTCACCTCCTTGGCCCTCAGAACCTCTTAGTTGTACCTCTTTCATGGCAGTTACCATGACTGTCATTCTGTTTTGGTGACTGGGTACATTTCTCTCTTCCCTGGTCAGCTGCAAGTGTCTTGAGGTCAGAGACGGTCTCACCCCTCTTGTTATGTCATGATCTACAGGGTCTCAGGCCCAGTAGACCAATGCACAGTCCCCTCCGGGTAGAGGTCTGGGCGGAGGAACTTGGAGCAGAGGCAGTAATGGAACATGAAAGGCCACCATCCCTACCTGTCCACTTGCCTTTAAACAACCAGGAAAGCACAAGCTAAAGGGCTGTGAACAGCATTCTCAGTGTTCTGATGCGGTGTACACAGAAAATTATCTGCAACACAATGTTGACTCACCAGCTCTGGTAATCAGAATACTTCAGTCAATAAGAGGAGGGAAGCAGACGTCTGTACCAGGAAGACTGCTGAGAGAAGCGTGCCTCCTCCGCTCACACACGCACACACTCGCTCCAAGCGCAAGCATGCCAGGGCTGCTGGAGCATCTGCTCCCGCTGCATCCCCACCCCTCCCCATCTCATATGTGCCACGCAAACCCTACAGAATGAAGCCTCATCCTCGGGCAGGGTTGGAGGTTGGAGCAGGCGGAGCGCCTCATCTGTCCGCACAGCAGAGGCAGCTCTGCTCAGTGCGGAGCGTCTGCCCCGCACCTCCACCCTGACTGGCAGGGACACAGCTCTCTGGTAGGTCAGCACTCTGTGCAGAGACAGAAGAACCTAGATTGGGCACAGGGCAGTGCCTGCAGCAGCACCTCTGTTGGGTCCTGATCCCTGCGATCCCATGGGTGGGATTTCAGACTCTTTTTCTTCCCTTGGCCGTGTGGTTTGCAGCTCACAAAGGGTCTCCAAGACGGAGCAGCTGCACCTAGTCCCACCTTCCCTGGCAAAGACGACTTCAGAAAAGAAACTCTTCCTTCTGCTAGAAGATCTGAGCACTCATGTGCAAGGAGAAGGTCTCACCCTGTTGTCATAAGCCTAGGGAAGAACCAAGTACCTTCTGGCCGTGGCTTTGGCTTTTCCAAGCCTCCATCTTGCATGAGCTCAAAGGCAAAGGAGACATTCAAGACCTGGCAAGAGAGATGCAGGGCATATGTCATTGTATACTTATTCCTTGACACTTGAGGCCCTGAGACCTGCCCCTGGGGAGTGAAGGAGCCCGGCAGTAGAGCCAGAGCGTTAGAGGCTGAGTTAATTTCAAGGAGAAACGTAGCTACCGAAACAGGCAGGCCATGTGGAGTGTGAGCTTGCCCATCCTAGCCTGACACCGGGGAAGCACTCCTGGAGAAGTTAAAAATTCTCTTCCTGTCCTACTGTGTTCCTGTGCCAGCTGCCTGGATTTCAAACTTGGGGATGTCAGTGCACATGTTTGGAAGGAGCAGATGGTAAGACATGTTCAATAGGCAGAGAGGGGTTTCTGCTTTAGACCAGATGCTTCTTGTCTAGTGAGCAGGATGTAGAACTAGGCTGAGCGTGGGCCTCGCAGTCACCTTCCCTGTCACCTCTGGGGAGAGATGAGGCAGGGCTGTGCATCTGGCAGGAGCACATGGCTAGGGGACCAGGGCCAGGCTGCTGGGGAAGGGAGAGGCTTCCAGGACTCTCAGTGTCTGCAGGTGGCTCCTTCCCAGCTCAGCTCTCATCAGAATGGGAACCTCCAGCCACTGAAGACCCTGGGCAGAGGGTGAGCCTCTGCTTTCCTCCTGGCTAGCCCCGGCAGGGGTGTGGGCAGATGAGGCAGGGGATATGGGCCGGGGGCTTCCCTTGATGTCTCTTACCTTTTGTTCAAAGCTGTCCGGGGTCAGGAAGAAGCTGTGCAAGGGCACAAAGTAGCCCTCCAAGAGGCCCATGAGCAGCACCAGGTACACCCCGTCTGCAAACTGGAGGGAGAGGGCCCGGTGAAGCCACTGGCCCCTGAGCCTCCCGGCCGAGCCCTGTCCTGGGGGCTGTCCCATTCAAAACCCACTGCCCGAGTGAGCTGTTGGCCAGGAGTGAGGGGCAGTGGCCTGAGGTGGGGAGGTCTGCTCTGCAGCAGGCCTGTCTCACATCTGGCTGGTCCGACACAGGAGCCATAAGCCCACAGTCCTGAGCTCAGTGGATCCACCATTTACTGGGCATAGACTGTGCCCCAACTCCTGATCTGGGCATGGGGACCAAAGTGGGGTCAGCATGGCTCCTGCCCTCGGGGAGCTCACAGTCCAGTGGGGGACACCGGTGTGGGGGCAGCGTGGCAGCTGCTCCGATGCAGGAAGCGAGCTGGCCTGAGTGAGACGGAGGAAGGCCGCCCACTCCTCCTGACGGCATCAGAGCAGTCTTCCGCAGAGGACGCCAACCCAATGGAGCCCTGGGGATGAGGAGTTAGCCAGGCGGGGCAGAGGGAGGAGGGACAGGTGATGTCTATGGTGAATGGCATGAGGCTACTGTGGTGACTTTCACTTTCTGAGCAGAGGAAGGACTCTAGTGTGGCACAGGCCTGGCATCCTCCTTTCTCACATCTTGCCTCATTGTCGCGTGAGAGGCAGTGGGGTGTCCTGTTACAAATGTGGGCTCTAGATCCCGGCCTCCTGGGTGCCCATCACAGCTCTGCCACTTACTAGCTGTGTGACCTGGGCAAGTTATGTAACTTCTCTATACCTCGCTTTTCTCATCTGTAAAATGGGGGTGATAAGAGTGTCTACTTCATGTGGTTGTTGTGAGGACTAAACCAGTTAAAATGAGTAAAGTGCCTGTAATCTGCGTGGCATGTAGGCAGCACTTAATTAATACTAACTGTTGCTATTACCGTCTGGGAAAACAGCAGAGCAGTCAGGTCTGCTTTGCCAGCAAGAGCCAGTAAGTCGTGTCCTATGTGCTGAGGACCATGGCAAGAGGCTCAGAGCCTGGTCCCTTCCTAGAGGCCAGATGGGTTGGGAAACCAGGCCCAAGGGACAAGAGACTCTCAGGCTAAGTGCAGAGGCCGCAGGTCTTCTGCTCAAGGCAGGATGAGTGTGCACCGAGGGACAGGCTTGTACAGGCAGTGGGGGCCTGGGGTGAGTGAACTTTGGGAGGAGTAGGCCTCCAGAAACAGAGGCTGGCCCGAGCATAGCCAATATTCTAGGTCGCTTTCAATGGGGGCTGGGCCACCAAATGTTTGTGGGTGTAAACAACAGTTGCTAGAGGCCCAATTTCTTGGAATCATCTTAGGAAGCTTAAGAGAACTAGACTGAATTGCCTGGAGTGTGGGCTGGGTCCAAAGTCTGCTCAGATAGCTTTGCTGGGTGCCCAGCTGGCCTGGTCTTCAGCCTTTCTTAAGGGCATAAGACCCTGAGCAGGGCTGCTTCCATTCATCGGGCCTGCAACTCAGGTGGGAAGGGCATGAGCACAATTCATCCCCTGCCACCCTTGGGTGGACTTAGGAGAGCAGACCCCGTTAATTTATATAAAAATCAAGGCCCTCCTGGTGGGAGCTAAGCAACTGGGCCTTATTTTGGTTGTGGCTGGAATGGGTTGGGAATAAAAGAATTTAATCTGTGAGCTCAGGGGACCTTTGGTTAGAGTTAGGGTTACCCATAGCTCTGAGTGCCAAACTTAGACTGCTCCCACCCTGAATGGCTGGTTCTGCTGACTTGGTGGGGATAGTGGGTAAAACCTGCAGGCACCCAAAGTGCCCAGCAGTGACCCCCTTTTATAACAACCCTGCCCTTGAAAACGGAGGTGAAAGTTCCAGAGCCCATGCTAGCTCACTCAAGGAAACATCACTTCAACAGAGCATTTCTTATCTCCCAGGAGAGTATATGAAGCTCATTCCACAGAGTCCAGAGACTCTCGGGCAGAGGTCAGCCATAGACTGGGCAATGGACTCTAACAATAATGGGAGAAAACTAAGATGTAGAAATTCTCCAAGAATAAAAGGATGTTAGGAAACAGGATGCATGACATGTAAAGGGAGGAAAAAGAACTTTATAGCAGGGAAATCTGGCGGATGCCACCTAAACCAAAGTGATCCACAGTATCACCAGGGATGGGGCACACAGACAGATGTGATGCCCCGAGAAGAACGCAGCCTTGCGCAGGGAGTGCTGTTACTGGAAATGCGTAGCCTGAATCTAACCATGAGGGGAAAACATGGAGGGCCATTCTCTAAACCAACTGGCTTGCGCTCTTCAAAAAGGTCAACGGCATGCCAAGGAAGGCCAAGGAGTTGTTCTATATTAAAAAGAGACTACAGAGACGTGACAGCTAAATGCAGCATGTGAGCATATTGGGACCATGGGCAAAATCTGAATCTAGAGCATTTTTTCTAAGCATATGACATTGCCATTTTAGTAGGTTAAAAGCAGTCAAATATCAGCAATTTTGTATGATTCCATCTGAGTAGATTAATGTATTGTGTCAATGTTAAAACAGTCTGCCTCTGATGATCATATTGTGGTTATCCAAGAGAATGTACTTGTTCTTAAGAGATGTATGCTGAAGTATTTAGGGGTGGAGAAAGAAAAAATGTGGCCAGTGTTAACAGTTGGTGCATCTAGGTGAAGAGTGTATATGGGTATGCATTCTTGCAACTTTTCAAATAAGTTGGGAAAAATCCACGGAGAAATTCCATTTGGTTCTCCCCCTCTGAGAAGAACAGATTCCGAGGCCCTCATCCCCCCAGTGCGGGGAAAGCCACAGTGCCAGTGCGGGAAGCACTGCTGGCGATGCCAGGGCACTGGGAACAGTGGCCGTGGAGCAGGGCCCTGTCCCCACCTGCACTGGGGGCTGTCCCCACCTGGGTTTCCAGTTCTGTGACCTCCAGGTTCAGCTTATTCAGGTGCTTGTTCACGAAAGTGATGAGTGTCTGAAAGGGAAGCAAAGCGGGCACTGAGATGGAGGCTCTCGCCAGGGCCAGACCCTGCAGCTGCCCCCTGGTCTGGTCAGGGGGAGAGCAGGGGACCAGGCCTGGCCAGAAGTGCTGGGCCCAGACCGCCATGCTGGCCTGGTGAGGACAAGCAGCCCAGGAGGTCCCGCTGCAGAGGCTCTAGAGAGCACAGGGAGGGCCACTGGCTCCAGGCCTTGCAGTCACACACAAGTCAGGACTGTGCAAGTAACAGGGAAGTCCCGAGAGGCAGAAGGACAGGGGACGGTGGAGTGTCTGAGCCCAGGGTCAGGGGGCCAAAGGAAAATTAGGAAGGGGGCCCGGGATGAGATGATCCCACTGTGTCCCTCCTTCGGTGCAGGTGCCTGAGCCAGGGGACAGGGGATTCTGTGCGAGCAGCAGGGAGAGCTGGGGTCAGCGCTGGTGTGAAGACAGGGTGCTCATGCCCACGGAGAGGAAAGAGACTGGATAGGCTTCCAGTGAGAAAGACAGGTGAGCCGACAGCGGGGGGACAGCTCCCTGTCTGCAGAGATCAGGTGATTGATGTCAGTTTGGGCAGGGAGCTCACAAGCTGCAAGGGTGGGTTTTGCTAATGTTCTGCTGTGGCTCAAGCCCCTCCCTCTCTCCCTCCTTCCCTCCCAGGCGCCCCCTTTCCCACCTTTTTCACCACGTTGAGTTTGTCTGGGGCGTGGTCGAACAAGGTGTCAAAGGCATCACGCTCTGAAAGAGAGGAAAACAGAATGTGGAGTAGAAGCCAATTCCTGGCGGGGAAGCCACCCCAGGTCCCAGGGCCACAGCCTTTAAAGGCCCCTGCGGATGGGAAAACTTTGGGGTACTGACTGTGCTGGGAATGTGGGAATCTGGGATTGGGGCCCGAGGTTTGGGGTTGATTCTTACTCTAGGGGCCTTTCTCTCTCGTGCGGGCTCATGTGTGTGTGTTAACGTATGTATCTATGCATGTGTACACAAAGCAACCCTTTATTGGGCTGGGGCAGTTTGAACTGGGATTAGTCATTTCTCTTCACTATATTCCATTATATTGTGATTTTGTCATGTTTCTAAGGTGTTTTTGAAACTTTTTGGAGGTAGAATGTTACCCAAATATAAAATCATTTCACCCCTTAATTTTCAAAGCCAGGACACCCAAGACAAACATGCTGCTGGAGGGTGCAGCTGAGGGGGGCGGGGCTGGGGATTCGGGATAGAATGTGAGCTCTTCCTCTTGCGCCATCTCAGTCACTTCAACTCTTCACACCTCAGTTTCCTCTTCTGTAAAATGTCATCTTAAAAATGACCCTCTCCTAGGTTTGTTGCAAGGATGAAAGGTGAGAATGTATGTGCATGTGCTCTGTAAACTGTATGTGCTCTAGTGTTGTGAATTGTTTTGAGCATGATTGAAATATTTCAAAATATTACTCATAGTACCAGGATCATACAAAATAGCAAAGTCATGCTCCCTGCAGGGATTTCCTTGCTCCATGCTCTCAGAGCCAGGAGGTGACATAGCGAGGGCATCTGAGGCAGGGAAGGTCTCCAAGAAGAGCCTGGGGCTGGGTGGGTTTGTGATCCCAAGTCCTGCCTTCTCCTGCTCTTGCACTGATGGATGAATGTGAGACTAACAGAAAGGTGATGGTGATCTCTGACATTCACGGGCCCTGCACACACCCAAAATCCTGGGAAATGGGAGAGGAGGAGGGAGCTGTGATGAAGGCAGAGCGCTGGACAGTGTGGGGAGAGGGGACAGGCCCTGTGTTCATACATCTCTTCCTTTACTTCCGCAACATGCTTAGAGCAAAAGTGCCCTGCAAATGCCCAGGACCCAACCAGCAGCCCCGGCAAGGTCAACAGCCTGATTACTTTCAAGATGATTGTGCAGATCTTCTTCCCACCAGCAAGCTGTCCCTCCCTACCCAACCGGCCCCATCGCCAGGCTGGTGCAGACACGCATCCAGGCAGCCAGCTGAGAGCCTGTTCCTCCCAGCTGCTGTAGAATTAACTAGAGCCCCACCACAGCCACCAGTGCCAGAGAACAATCTTATGCAACTCACCATGCCTCCCGGAAAGAGCCCTGTAGAAAAAGAAGAGAGAAAAAAGAGTGTGACTCTTCTCTTGGCCTTTTACATTAGAGGCCGGTCTTCTGAGGACACTCTGTCACTGCTGGAAGCCCACCCCTACCCTGCCTGCCACCATCCTGTCCTTGGTTGAGGAGCTCGAAAAGCCTCCTCCTGTTGGCATTTTGTTCCACAGTCTCCAATTACCGAGACTTTACCACATTGCCACCTATGTTTTTCTTCTGCTACGTGGATATACTGGTGTTAGCGCAAAGCCTGGTATAGTGATACTTAAAGGACTATTTCTTGCCTTAAATAAAATCATGTTATTGCTTGAAGTTAAGAAAAATATTAGACTCGGGGGTTGAAGATGCCCAAACAGAGACTCTTAGGAGCGGAGCTGAAGTAGCCCCCGATGTGGAATTTCACTGCCCAGGTTACTGTGGGCAACTGCCTGGGGAGGTCAGCGTTGCCTCTCTCCCGTCCCTGCTGTGATACCCACTAAGATGCACCTGCCACTGAGCTAGGGTGGGCTCTTTCACAGAGGGCAGGAACTGGAACCACACTTACAGCACAGAAGCAGCAAAGTATTAGAGATCATTTAGGTTTAAATCCTACCGAGCATTTTTTTTTTTCCTGTGTGACCTTGGGCAAGCTACTGAACCTTTCTGGTCTCTAGGTCTCTCATCTCTAAAATGAGGATAATGTAAATACCTCAATGAGCAATAAATGATTTACTATCTAGAAATATGTTAGCATAATTCCTAGTATATAGGAGATGCTCAAAACATTTTTTCTCAATACATTCTGGTTCTCATTATAATTCTTATTATGCCAGTTTACCCACCTGCACACCTGTCACCCACTAAATGCCCACTTGCAAAGAATAATGAACTTGGAGCAAACCGTTGGAGAGACCAAGGATACAGTCTTGGGCTGTGGGGTTTCAGGGGTGTAATCTTGGCTTCATCTGATTGTTATGAACATCAGTGGGTACAAAATTGCTTCATAAATTGTACTGTGTTGTCATTATTAGGAGGCTGCATCCATGTTTATGTCTTTGTGGCAGAGATGGCAGAGACAGGGGGACCACAGAAACCATAACAGGCAGCTGAGAGATCGTTCTGGAATCTGAAACTTCATACTCCGATTTGGGAGTTTCTCCCAGGCCATGCTCCTCTCTGGTCTGTCTTCCTCTTTTCCAGAAGGTGAAGTCATGGGCACAGACCAGCCCGGCATGGGGTGGGGGCAGGACACTGGGGAACGCTGCTCCTCCCCCCAGCAGGCCTGACCCAGGGCAGCTTTTCCTCCTATCCTTCCTAGAACCAAGGCCAAAAATTGGTGTGCCCTGTAGACCAGCTGACCCTTTGGTTCCTAAGGCTGGTTCTTGGGGTGACATGGAGGCTGCTCGATGGGGGTGTCCATAGGCCATAAACTGGGCATTTTGAGAAGGGCCACTCTACATCTCTGTCCCACCCCCAGCCTGAAATGCCCACACGTGCACAATGTGGTGCAGACAGGTGCCCTGGACACCTGTCAGCCAGGACTGGGAGAGGGAGGGGGCTTGTTAGAAACTGGACAAGGCTTGGAAGGTGGTGTGGGTCAGCCGTAATGGAGAAAAGCCAGGAAGGATAGCTAGGAAGGACAGCTGTGCCCACACTGAATCCTCACTACCTCTCTGGGTGAGTTAAACGCTCCCACTTCAGAGATGAAGAGACTGAGGTCAGAGGGGTTAAGGGACTGACCTGCTGAGTACATGGAAGAGCCTGGATTTGAACTCAAGTCGGCTGGCTTAGTGGTCCCTGCTCCTTTCACTATGCTGCTCTTGTCTGAGGGGGACAGAGAAGAGTCGGGGCAGCAGGGGATGCTGAAAGCAAACTGCCAGGCTTTGCGGGGGAGGGGGGGGGCAGGGCCCAGGCCTGCTGGTGATCCTAAACCCGCTCCATGCTAGCCTGTTCTTTCTACTTACAAACAAAACTCCTGTTCCCCATGGCAAAGCTTTGATACATTCTAATATCCCAGTTTTTAAAAGTAAATGGAAAAAAAAAAACAAAACAAAAACCCAAAAGACAACTCTAATGTAGAGAAGGGCTTTCTGGGTCATGGCACGTGACCAAATCAGATTCAGAAAAGAAAAACGTCCTTTTGAAGGTTAACAATTTAAATTCAACCCAGTGTTTATGGCATGATGATTTCATGCTGGTTGGCTTTTTTGGGTACACTTTTTCCTGGAGTGCCACAAAATTAGAATTTTTCAATCACTGCTAATTCCCTCTCCCCACTCCCCACCCAAGTTTGTACCTTAAGCATTGAGAGGCATGTTTTGAATGCATGGAAAAGGCTAAACTATAATCATTGGCTGAAGTCTAATCCCTCCTGCAATCCCAATAAATGAAAACTAAATATCAGCAAATGGATGAATTTCGGAGAAACATCTGTGTTCCATTACAGAATCGCTGGCAACAATGGTGTTGACATACTCTGTGTTACCAGTTATTTCCTCTTGGATTTGCCGAGACTGGAGGATTCCTTCTCGTTTCTGAAATGGGGGTGGGGAGAGGGGTTGGGAGAAGAAGAGAAAAATATGCTTTAGAAAAATCCAGAAACACTGATGAGCATTCATGATATTGAGAAAGTTACTGGTGTTTCAGAAATGTACCCAAGACAAGATAATGCTAGTAATGAAAAGAGTCCCTGATTTTCTGGGACTGGACTGTACCATTAGGATGTAAGTGCAATGAGTGTTTAGTCCAAACAAGTAGACTGTTTCTTGGATGGTGAATCTTTCCTTTCTTTATTGGAAGACATTCTGCTGGAAGCAAACTGTTTGCCTCCTGGAGTAATCCACAGTAAACCACATGGAAAGGAAGGCCAGGGTGTGTCTGCCCTCCAGCTGGGGCCACAGAGGGAAGCTGAGAAACACATTTAACTGGGGAGCTGGGTGGAGGAACAGAGGCCAACTTGGAGAATTCAGACAGAGACAGAGGGTTTTTTTAATAACTGATAACTGTGGGAGCTTTTAAGTAAGTAGTACAGTCGTCGCGCAGGTAGCTGGCTCACTCTCTGAGAAAAGGTTAAGCACTTTGGAGACTTGCCCATCCAGCTGTGCGCCCATCATCTGTCAGCCCCTCTCCCATCAACTCATCCTCTTTCTTCTGTATTTCATGAATCAGAGCCTTCTGTGTACAGGGCTCTGTGCGGGAGTCAGAACAAACGCTATGGAGACTATGACGTGGTTTCTGGCCTTGGGCGACTTAGGAGTCAATGGGGGGGATGAAGCAGGCATGTGAGAATGGTTTCCCCAAAGCAGTCCTGGTTTATGCCTGATGTCCCAGCCTAATTATTAACAGGATCCCCTTTCACTCTCAAAAGTGCCGTGGATGACAAATTATGTGGCTGCCCTATGCTGAGAGGAAGTGCTGACCGCAGGTCAGGGGCAAGTGCTTTCAGCTGGGCTGGTCAGGGAGCCCTTGCAAGGGGTAGGGGTGCTGGAGCTGGCACTTCAAGGCCAGGTAGGATTTGGCTGGACATCGAGGAGAGGTCACTCTGGTGGGAGCAATGGCCCCAGCCAAAAGGCAGAGTGAGGGCTTATGTGCTCAGGAGGGAGGGTGGCTGCCATTGGTTAGGGGACAGCTCTGAGTGCCAGCCTGGGGAGTTTCCACCGCATCGTGTGGGCACGGGAGCCGCTGGAGGAGTATCAGGGCTCAGGAGGACTTTGTGGTGGGCATGAGGAGGAAGATCCATTTTCTCCTGTCCCTACACAGCCTGCACCTGTCACTTTGAGGACGGTCTCCACATGGCACACGGTTGACAGAGGGAATTCACCTTCCCAAAGGCTGAGATGAGTGTTACGAAGGAGCCTCCGAATGCTGGTGGCTCAGCTGAAACCTGCCTTCTTGAGCCTCCTGCAAAAACTTCCAGAAACGTTCCTTCATATTCCCAACAGCCACAGAAACTAGTGTCCTTGCAAAATACTTTTCTATAAAGAAGGAAAGGTAGAGCTGGGTGAGGCCAAGTGTCTACCTGGATTAGATGAAGAAGAATGGACTTATCAAAGCAAAAAGGAAGCAAAAGAAAAAAAAACAGATACCATTTAAAGGGGTGCCAGATGAAGATAAATTAGGACTTTCAGCTTTGACATATGTAACATTTTCACATGAAGTTAATGGAATCTGTGTCCTTGTGAAGCCATTCACAGACATAAAACCTCATCTTCAACTTCATGTAGCATTAAATGCTTTCATATAGGATGGAAAAGAAATGTGGCTTAAATAGCCCCTCCCCCAGCATCCTGGTTCACCTCCATGCATTCTTTGTTCCCTAGGGAGTTTTCTCCGTGGCTCATTAGTGACTCACAGCCAGTTCTCAGTCCTGCCTCTGTGCCCGTTCAACTTGATAAAGTGAAACACCTCAGAAAACCTGGCATGCACTGATGCCATTTTATGTAATATGTCCTCTTTTCTCCCTCATGCTAACAAAACTGTCTGCAGGAGAAATTAAACCAACAACCACCTTCCGACGCCCTATAATTGAGCTCAAAATAAGGCAGGGGACGTGGGCTTGCAATGACCACTGTTTCAAAATAGGGGCCCCTCTCCCCTGCTCAGATCTTCAGTTGCAGTTATTGTGTTTTGTCTGTAGTAATTCCAACGGGCATATCTCATTATTTCTATTAGACAGCTGTTTATTCAAGTTGATAAGAAAAATCCTAAGATGTTCAATAAATTAATAAAGAATTGGAATGAACTGTCATAAAAGAGAAGATACAAAAGGGCAATTTATGTAAAAGTATTTATCTCCACTAGCAATAAAAAAGCTATAAATGAATATAATGACGGTATGCTTGCTCACGAAAAACATTTTAAAAAATTTCAGTGTCAGTGATATGTGGTCACTAAAGTACTCTTTCATGGACTGCTCCAGGAACCATCATTTTTTAAAAAATTGGCTTTATTTTCTAGAGCAGTTTTAGGTTCATAGCAAAATTAAGAGGAAGGCACAGAGACTTGCCGCATATCTCCTGCCCCGCACACTCACAGCCTCGCCCACTACCAGCATCGCACCAGAGTGGTGCACTTTTTACAACTGATGAACCTGCAGTTGATACTAACACGTCACGGTCACCCAGCTGACATCACAGTTCACTCTTGGTGCTGTCCATACCATGGGTTTTGACAAATGTATAATGACGTGTATCTAAAAATCCTGTGTTCCACCTCGTTATCCCTTCCTCCCCAGCTGTAGTTTTTACAAACAATGAAATTGATTCACATGCTGTTGAATGGTAAACATGGAGGTGGCCTGGAAGATGCTTGAGCTAGGATGCTGTGGTTGGCCACATATCCATGGCATATGTAAAATGCTCAGCACCATGCTTTACGCAAGTGCAGAGCCCAATACATGGGGACAATTAGTGCCTTTCAGTCAGAGGCACTTGGTGTCTGAGCAACACACTTTTGCATTGTCTACGGGCTTCTGACAACCCTTTCTGCTGCTAATTTGAGGTCTTGTCTCCTGGCAGGTAGGACCAGAGTGTCGTATACCTATTGTACCATCTTCTGTTTAGCAAAGTTAAGTACCCAGAAGGTGTGGAAAAAGTACTTTTTCATTAGGAAACAACTGATCAATTGATCCTCCCCTCCTGTTAACATCTGATTCCTGAAAGCTCAACTCAAATTTTATCTTGGAAACTGGCCTGGCCTGATCAGGCAAAATGCACCAGCCCTCAAGGCTTTTCCTCACCAAGGGATGGCAGAGCTGCCATCTGCATTCTCTATTCCAGAGCCCTGGTCCCCCTGCATAGCCAGGGAGCTGCTCATATGGTGAGTTCTCCCCTGCTGCATGTTTATTTGGAAAAGAACAGAAACAAGCAAACAAAATGATGACCTTTTGCTAAATGGGTATAAAGTTGGAAAATAAAATTGAATTTGAGTATTTAATGGGGTTAGGAGCAGAGTGAGATAGTCATGGGGAGAGAGCACACCCTCACTGTGGAAATTACACAGCCATATGTGAATGGAAATTCCATCCAACAATCTGGAAAAGATGACTTGGGATCCCAGCTGTGCTTCTGTGGGAGGGTAAAAAGCGGCAGTGCCTTCAACACAGGCATGGCTAGTTGGGGTCTCTCTCACACGTACACACATGTACACATACACACTCAGATACCTAGCTTCCCCAATACCTGGACATCATTTGTTTAACCAAAAAAATTATGATTCTCCATGGCTTGCAGGGCACCCCATGCACTCCTGTACACAAATGCACACACACACACACACACACACACACACACATCATTCCCTCTCACTCCCCTACACACACCTCACATGGATGTCACAGACCCTCAACTCACATTACACAGACAACCTCATGACAAAAACATGTAAACCACAGTCATGCACCCCACACAACGCTATCCCGTACACAAGCGCTTTTCCATCCTTTGCACACCTATTAGGGAGAAGCCAACACGTGTTAGGAAGCTCACTCACACGCCCCCCACATCCAGCACACCCAGACTCACCCAGCATTCATTCAGCTGCCCTCCTAATGATCCACCTGACCTGTCTTAGCTCTCACAGGAACTCAGCCTCCACAATGCCTCAAAAGCACAGGTGTTTGTCATGGTATCTGTCTTACCTGGACCACAACCACTTGGATGGAAACGTGGTCTGGGAGTCGGATTGGTGCCCGGAAATACTGAGAGAGAGCAACCAGCAGATGCAAGATGGCCACCAGGCTCTTGGCATGAACAGCTGAAATGAAAGAGGATTTAAAAATTAGATTATCTTCCTCCGGGTTCCAGGCACTATAAGCAGATATTTGAAATGTAGCAGTCCCCTACCTGATGTCCCTTTATTGCTGGACTTCCAATGTAGCACCCCTCTAATCCTGGGTTCCCACTGGGGCTCTGACAACTGCTGAGTTCTGAGCTCAAATCAGCTCTCCCCCAACCCTATGTCTCCATCCACTGTTTTAGTAACCAAGAGCATGTCTGCTGTACACCCACTTCCCTCCCACTTTACGGTGAACTCTTTGGATCATCACCACTCCCCTGTCCCAAGACCGCACACAAAGCAGGCCCCTAGTAACGGACACTGAGGTAGGAACACTGGTGTCCTTCCTTTGTGCAGGGCTTTTAGATCCCTGGAGGAAGGCAAGAGAGACATCCAAAGGGCTGTGTTGCTCTCTTGAGTGCCATGCATGGTCAGTGTAGGCAGTGCCCATAGGGAACAGCTGGGAGGGGATGTTAATGACCCAGCTGGCTTCCATAGTCGCTGCACCATGATCTGCATGTTAAGCCATTTACACTAGAAAAGGCTGGGCCTATTGGGTTGCAGTTTTCTCAGGGTGAGGAGAAAAAGACTGACTCAGTGAGGTGCCACAGGGTCCGGCAGACTGGAACTTGAATTCTGACTTTATAATCTACCATTTATTTACAGGCCACATGACCTTGGCTAGGGAGGGCCACTCAAGACCTCTAAGCCATAATTTGCTCATCTTCTCAATCAGAGATGACAGAACCTATGTGGACAGACAAGTTGTAAGGATTTCTAAAGATAATGTAGGTGAAGCTCCTGGAACATAGCAGGTGCCCAGGAATGGCTGATATCTTTAACTATAACTTATGTGAAAGTACCTGGCACCTAGGCAATTAAAACATATCAGCTTTCTTTCTCATAGAAGGGAAGATTCACCAGATAGTTAACCTGCCTTCACAGTCACCAGCTTCATGACTCTTCATTACAGGGGCATTTAAGGGAAGAACCCAAAATGCCCATTTCGTCTACTTAGCATGTACTGGGCACATTGTTAGCATGTCATTCTGTTTTCCTTGGGACCAGCGAGTCTGCTTTAGTAAAAGCTTTGGGAAATCACCAAGGAAAGGAAATGATTCAGACATTCCTTTGGAACTCGTTAGAATTTCTTGTTATCAGCACTACTTCAAAGAAGGTTTTTCTACTGACTATGAACAGCAGCTCAACACCACAACAGCAGCTGGACTGCTCTGAACTCTTAGCCTTTCAGAAGAAGGTTTCAGTTTTGTCAACTAAGTTTTACCCACAGTTACAGCCTCAACAAAAGGCTCCGGACGTGGGATGGACCCACCGACATGGCGTGGTCACTGAGGGTCAGGGCAAATCTTGGTTTGCTCTTCTGATCAGAACTGCCACCCACGACCTGCCCGACACTGAGGGCTGTAAGAACATTTGCTATCCCTCCTCTCTTTAATGGCAGAACATAATACTAGAAAAATTGTGGTTAAACAGGTTGTTCTTATAGCCTGATGATATTGTATACCATCTCTGCTCAACAGATGAACAACACAGAGCTGTACTGTAAGCATCATATGATGTCAGCCTCTTTCAATGAATGCTTTGTCCTCCTGGGAATTTTTTCAAGAGAAATAATTTCATACATACATACACACACACACACAATGTGCACAGAAATGTTAATTATTTTTTATTTTTTATTTCAGAATATTATGAGGGTGCAAACGTTTTGGTTATACAAATTGCCTTTGTACCATTTGAGTCAAAGTTATAAGTGTGCCCATCACCCATAAAGTGTGCACTGTACCTGTCAGGTGTGAATTTACCCATCCCTTCCTCCCACCTGCTTGATTGCCAATGAATGTTATTTCCATATGTGCACATAAGTGTTGATCAATTAGTTCCAATTTAGTGTTGGGTACGTGTGGTGTTTGTTTTTCCATTCTTGTGATACTTCACTTAGGATAATGGTCTCCAGTTCTGTCCAGGTTAATGCAAGAAGTATTAGTTAACCATTCTTTTATGGCTGAGCAGTACTCCATAGTATACATATACCACATTTTATTAATCCACTCATGTATTGATGGGCACTTGAGTTGCTTCTACATCTTTGCAATTGTGAATTGTGCTGCTATAAACATTCGAGTGTGGGTATTTTTTTTATAGAATGTCTTTTTTTTCATTTGGGTAGATGCCCAGTAGTGAGGATTGCTGGATCAAATGGTATTTCCATTTTTAGCTCTTTGAAGTATCTCCATACTACTTACCTTAGAGGTTGTACTAGTTTGCAGTCCCACCAGCAGTGTATGAGTGCTCCTATCTCTCCACATCCACACCAGCATTTGTTGTTTTGGGACGTCTTGATAAAAGCCATTCTCACTGGAGTTAAGTGATATCTCATTGTGGTTTTGATTTGCATTTTCTTGATGATTAGAAATGTTGAGCATTTTTCCATATGTGTGTTGGCTGTTAGTCTATCTTCTTTTGACAAGTTTCTGTTCATGTCTTTTGCCCATTTTTTAATGGGGTTGTTTTTTTTCTTGCTGATTTTCCTTAGTTCTTTATAGATTTTAGTTATCAGACCTTTATCAGATGTATGATATGTAAATATTTTCTCCCATTCTGTAGGTTGTTTGTTTGCTCTAGTGATAGTTTCTCTGGCTGTGTAGAAGCTTTTTAATTTGATCAGGTCCCATTTATTTATTTTTGTGATGCTGTGATTGCTTTTGGCGTCGTCTTCATAAATTCTTTTCCTAGGCCGATACAAATAAGAGTTTTTCCAATGTTTTTCCTAGAATTCTTGTGATTTCATGCCTTAGGTTTAAGTCTGTTAACCATCCGGAGGCAATTTTTGTGAGAGGTGACAGGTGCAGACCCTGTTCCATTCTTCTGCATGTAGCTATCCAATTTTCCCAGCACCATCTATTGAATAGGGATTCTTTTCCCCAGTGTATATTTCTGTCTGCTTTGTCAGTATGAGGATGGTTTCATATCTGGGTTCTCTGCTCTAATCCATAGCTTTATGTCTCTAGTTTTGTGCCAGTACCATGCTGTTTTGGTTACTATAGCCTCGTATTATAGCTTAAAGTCTGGTAAAGTGATGCCTCCTGATTTGCTCTTATTATGTAAGGTTGCATTGGCTATTTGGGGTCTTTTCTGGTTCTATAAAGAGTGTAGAACTATTTTTTCTAGATCTGCTAAAAATTAATGGGGATTGCATTGAATCTGTAAATCACTTTGGAGAGTATAGACATTTTAACAATGCTGATCCATGAGCATGATTTCTTTTCCCATCTGTTTATATCCTCTGCAATTTCTTTCCTCAGTGTTTCATAGTTCTCCCTATAGAGATCTTTCACCTCCTTAGTTAAATATATTCCTGGTTATTTTATTTTCTTTGTTGCTAGTGTGAAAGGTATTACATCTTTGATTTGATTCTCAGCATGACTGTTGTTGGCATGTATGAAAACTTCTGATTTGTAGACAATGATTTTGTAACTTGATACTTTGCTGAATTTATTTATCAATTACAGGAGTCTCTTGGTTGAATCCTTGGGGTTTTCTAGGTATAAGATTATATCATCAGCAAAGAGTGATAGTTTGACCTCTTCTTTCCCCATTTGGATACTCTTGATTTTCTTCTGTTGTCTGATTGCTCTGGCTAGGACTTCCAGCATTATGTTGAATAGAAGTGGTGACAGTGGGCAATTCTGTCTGGGTCCCATTCTAAGTGGAAATGCTTTTAATTTTTTCCTGTTCAGTATGATGTTGGCTGTGGGTTTGTCGTATATGTTTTTTATCATTTTGAGGTATGTCCCATCTATGCCTATTTTGTTAAGTGTTCTTATCATAAAAGGGTGCTGAATTTTGTCAAATGTTTTTTCAGCGTCTATTGAGAGGATCATATGGTCTTTGTTTTTGCTTCTATTTATGTGGTGAATTATATTTATAGATTTGCATATGTTGAACCATCCTTGCATCTCTGTGATGAAGCCCACTTGGTCATGATGAATTATTTTTTTTGAAGTGCAGCTGAATTTGGTTTGCTAAGATTTTATTGAGAATTTTTGCATCTATATTCATAAGGGATATTGGTCTGTAGTTTTCTTTTTTTGTTGTGTCCTGTCCCGGCTTTGGTATCAAAGTGATATTGGCTTTGTAGAATGAGCCAGGGAGGATTCCTTCCTTCTCAATGTTATGGAATAATTTCTGCAGTATAGGTACCAGTTCTTCTTTGTAGGTTTGGTAAAATTTGGGTGTGAAACCATATGGTCCAGGACTTTTTTTTGTTGAAAGATTTTTTATTGCTGGTTCAATTTCAGTGCTTCATATTGGTCTGTTCAGGAATTCTATTTCTTCCTGATTGAGCCTAGGGAGGTTTTGTGTTTCCAAGAATTTGTCCATTTCCTCCATGTTTTCAAGTTTATGAGTGTAAGATTTCTGTAGTATTCAGAGATGATGTTTTGTATTTCCATGGTATCAATTGTGATTTCTCCTTTTTCATTTCTGAGTGAGCTTATTAGAGTCCTTTCTTTTCTGTTTCTGGTTAATCTGGCAAGAGGCCTGTCAATTTTGTTTATCTCCTCAAAGAACCAACTTTTTGTTTCATTAATCTTCTGTATAATTCTTTTATTCTCAATTTCATTTAGTTCTGCTCTGATCTTGGTATTTCTTTTCTTCTGCTGGGTTTGGGATTTGTTTGCTCTTCCTTTTCCAGTTCCTTGAGATAATTCATTAGATTGTTGACTTGTGATATTTCTGTCTTTTGGATATGCGCATTTAAGGCTATGAGTTTTCCTCTCAGGACTGCTTTTGCTGTATCCTACAGATTTTGACAACTTGCGTGCCCATTATCATTTAGTTCAAAGAGTCTTTTGATTTCCATCTTTACCTCCTCCTTGACCCAACTATCATTCAGCAGTAGGTTGTTTAGCTTCCATGACAATCTGTAGAGATGAGTATTTCTGTTGGAGTTGATTTCTAATTTTATTCCACTGTGGTCCGAGAAGACACATAGTATAATTTCTGTTTTTTAAAATTTATTGAGACATGTTTTGTGGCCTAGGAAGTGATCAATCTCTCTATGTCTCAATTTTCCCACCTATAAAATGGGAATAATAGAATTTTTACTTCAGATGGATGAGTGAGGATTATAAGGATTATAAAGATTAAAATATGAATAAAGATTAAAATAGAATAAGGAATTAAAGTAAGCATGAACCAAACAAATCATTCAAAGTCACTGAAGACAATGTTCTCGATGTGGCTTGAAAAAATTCCATTCTTCTATCTCAGCCTTCCGCAAATCGGGTGCCCTAATAAGTTAAATGATGTTTGCTGTGGGGTTTTTTTTTTTTTTTGGAAGGGTACAAGGAGATGGTCCATGTTCAAAGGGGTAGGAAATAGGATCAAACAAAACCAAGCAGGGGTCTTCATTAGAGGACTTCTCTACTGCTTATGACTAGTGTGGATTTCTAAAATGCATGCACATTTCCCAGACTGGAGATCAAGCCCCCTCTTTTTCTCTCTTTTTCTCCCTCACTGAACACAGCACCATTCCGGGAACACGAGGCAGTATTCACAGAGCCCCTCTCTGAGACAGTGCCTGGGGCCCGGAGCCGTGGCCTCCCCTCCTCCCGCCATCAGGCGTCTCCCTCCGTGGGCAGAGAATGCCCTGTTCCCAGCGCCCTGCTGCTGTGCCAAGCAGCTGATCATGCCGTGCAGGCAAAAGTGTCATTATGTGGAAGGAGGTACCCGGTGTCTTGGCCCCAATGTCAGATGTTAAAAACCTGCTGAAGAGATTGTGCCTGGCAGCTATCAGGTTTCTAAGTTTAGAGGCGAAGATTCCTTTTTCTTTCCCAAGTTTGAAAGGTGTTTTTGCATGGGGAGGTGTTCATTTTAAGTTGTCTAAGTTGGATGTGATAAAGTACAGTACATAACCTCTTAATACTTAAAGGCAAGACACAGTCTCATCAATTTATGAATCTAAAGTCGTATTTTTATCTATTACAAAGAACAAAACACCTCTGGAATGCAGTGTAGGATTCCCCTAATCCAGTGATTTGATGTTGACTTTGATATGGACTCATTAAGTCCATATTAGACAACAGGCTTTTGAGGCAGCAAATAAACTAATGGTTTACATTTTCTGAGATCCTTGAGCTATACTAGCTGCGAAAAGCCAAATTTGAAAATTCTGTTTTAGTGCCTACGATCTCAGCCACGCCTTTGCTCCTCTAAGGAAATGCAGGGGGCGTGGAAGGGTGGAGGCTTTGGAACAGACAGAGCTGAGTCCTTGCTCCCTGCACATGGGGACCTCAGCTTCCCAAAGCCTCTACAAGCTGGAGACAAGGGCTTTCTCAAAAGGAGTAGCTCAGTGAATATGAGTTTCCTTCCCCTCCCAATCCCACACAAGGATTCTACGGAAAGCCTTTTCATAGAAAAGAGACACTGGGTTTTGACACTTTGTTATTTTTCTCTAAGGGTATGTACGATAAGTTCTCTTTTTAAGGAAGGGAGGAGGCATCTCCCTCAAAGATAAATGAGTCTGAAACCCCCCAGAGGCTGCCAGCTTACGATGGCATCTTGGGGAGGCCACATGGTAGGGACCAAAGGTGTGGTTTCATAGTGCCATTTTCCTTTGTACAACTCACAGTCCACATTCCACTTGATGCTCCTGGGAGGAAGTTTCAGGGTTTCGTTGATCTTCTCCAGGACAGTCTGCAGTTTCTGCTTCTGAGCAATCTCTGACTGGGTGACCTCAGCAACATTCAGCTTCTCACACTCAAGTTTCTCTGGGGTGACAAGGGAAAAGAGAACAGCTGTTATCTTGGGCCACAGACAGCCCTACCTCATGCACTTACTCACTTATCCATTCGCTCGTGCACACGCGCATGCTCGTGCTTGACAGATGCATACTGAGCACCCACTACGGTAGGCACACTGCTGTCCCCTTCTTGCCTGACGCCGGCATGATTACTGTGAGAGCCTTGTGTTCCTGTCTTGAATCCCCAAATTATAAGATCCCAGGGGCATTTAAACTAGTCTGTCACGTTTCAACTCCTTTCCATCATTCTGGGTTTTTCCTTCTCCTTTTCAATCCTGCCTTCTCCAAGGATGTCTCTGTGCCCCGGCTGGAAAGCCTTCTCGGCAGAGTCAGTCAAGACCTTGTTCAAGGCATTTGGTACATCCCTGTAGTACAAAACGAACACATCAGCATTCCACACTGCTAAATGTGACCACACCCAAGCATATTTATCTGTTTTAAGTACTTTCTTTCCTTTTAAACCCACTTGGAAAGTAACTTATTTAATGTGTCATAGTTTATCAATTCTAAAGCACATATTTTCCACGTTTTAACATCCTTAAAATCAGGTTGTGTCTTATGGTGGTGGCTGCCAGCCGGGGGAAGAGTTGTCAGTCTCCACATGCATGAACTTGGTCATAGCTCTCAGTAAGATGATCACGTCTATGTCTCAGCAAGCCTACAAGAGTACCTTCAAAAAGGACAAAATAAAAATTCTAAGCAATAGGAATTTTTAGGGGCTTTCCCCTAACCATTGGGTAGCTTAACTGAAGTGATTTTTCTTTCTCAGTAGTGCTTATATATAACGGTGTGCTTTAAAATCAGTCTCCACTACGGAGAAGATTAGCATGGCTCCTGTGTGAGGATGGCATGCAAATTTGTAAAGTGTAAAAAAATAAATGAATGGTCCTTGTATGCAATGACATAACCTCTTCATACTTAAAAAAGGGCAAAACAATATAATGATTTTATTAATCTACATTCATATTTTAATCTAATATTATAAAGAACAAAACAATTTTGGACTCCTTAACAGGAAAATATATTGGCTAACACTGGAATTCATCTAAACTGTTCTCCCCAACTCATTCGTGATTGATAGAACTGACACTCTGAAACATGTTTAAAATGTCTTTTCTCCTCATGTTTAAGGACTGCCATACAAACAAATTAAATTTTACTATATGTCAATAGTTACCCTAGTGTTTACATTATTTATTTTAAGTAATAATATTCAGGGCTTATCTAAGTCAAATTCTCCTTGGGTAATTCTTTGAAGATGAGGTTGCCCACTGGAGAATGTCTGCAGGTTCTGTGGATTCATAAATCCTTTTCAGGACCTTGGTAGGGTGATCTCAAGCTATTCTTACCTGTGATGGCCTGAAATGCAATCTTTCTCTTTAGTTGCTTCAAGCCATCATTCTTTATTTCTAAAGTTCGTGGCTTTAGCAAGAATATGTCTAAATGTCTTTTTCTGGAATATCAAGCCTTGAAGAGACCTGTGTGCCTTTTCCATTTTTAGGCTGAATTCTTATACTGTATCCTTTTCTTATTGAAGAAATGACACATTGTTCCTCTCCACCCCCATTATTTCTGGATGATGTAATTATCTCTATAGAAGCAAGTAGTTTTCATCTTATATGAAACTACAAGCATTGGGTAGTGGCTGTCCAAAATGCTAGGTTAAGAAACTTCTGGTCTTATCTTGGCACAAAAGAAAAGACTGCAGAGATAGATTAATGATGAATGTCTTGGGAGTGGATTGGGTAGGTGGAGAGGAGCCACTTATTTGCTAGCCCTGTAGTATTACATCATTGTCTGCAAATTTTCATATTTATAATCTGTTGTCACTGAACTTAGAATGAATAGCTTCAGTCTCTCAGTCTGTTTTCTAGATCAATAATGTTTTTTTGCACTGTTGTCCATTTCGTTGTTTTTTAAAAATTGGTATGACATCAGAAATACACATTTGATCTCCCCTGCCTTCCCCCTTCCTGATACAGAGCTTCTAAAACCCTTGTAAGGATGATAGGAGCATCTTTTATTAAAATATTTGGTTTTTGTCCCCAGTTCCTGAAAGAGCTCTGGAGTGACAAAGGTGATAGGAGCATCTTTTGTTATTCATAAGAAGCCCCGTTCACCTACACCAGAATTTATGTTAATGAGACACCTTTGGGAAAGCCCCTAGGATGGGGGAGCTGGTTTCCAGGGGAACCAACTAAGTGATTAAAGGGTAGGAACTTTCAGTCCCTGACCCCCAACCTGTGGGGAGAGAAGAGAGGCTGAGGTTGAGTGCTGATGGCCAATGACTTAATCAATAATGTTTACCTAATGATGCCTCCATAAAAGCTCTGACCACAGGGCTACAGAGAGCTTCCTGGTTGATGCACACATTGCGGTGCTGGAGGTTGCACACCTGGAGAGGGCGGGGAAGCTCTGTGCCTCTCCCCCAAATCTTGCCCCATGCATCTCTTCCATTTGGCTATTCTGAGTTGTATCTTTTATAATAAACTAGTAAACATAAAGTGCCTTCCTGAGTTCCATGTGCCATTCTGGCAAATAATTGAATCCAAGAAAGGAGTCAAGGAACCCTCATCTATAGCCAATTGGTCAGAAGTACAGGAGGCCTAGACTTGGGATCACCATCTGAAGTGGGGACGGCCTTGTTTGTGGTCTGAGCCCTTAACCTGTGGGGGCAGCACTAACTTTGCATAGTTAGTGTCAGAATTAAATTGTAAGACTCCCGGTTGGTGTCTACAGAAAACTGGAGAATTGCTTGATGTGGAAGATCCACACGTGGTCTCAGAATTGTTGGTAGTATGAGAAACGTGGTTTTCCTTTATTGGATTTTATACCTTACCTGCTGGAGCACTCATCGTTTTTCTGTTTTCACCAATATTTTTAGATACATTCTTCTTAAAATTAAAATACTTTTTTCCTACTTTTTAGCAGCTAGCCTTTCTTATTTAGAAGAAGAGTTTTTATGGCTTTTTCTGCATTGCAAAGTTTTTAGAAAATGTAATTCTGCTTAGTCATTATGCTTTGGGTTTATCTTGTTGCTTTTAATTTTTGTTGTTAGATATTTTAGGCATTGATATTGGTATTAAGTAGATTTGGATAGAGAATAAATTGAAGTAATCCTTATTAACACATACACAGCATGTTCTTTCTCTTTCACTCCCTTTTAACAAAATGAGATTATAATATATACATTTTTTGCTACTGGCTTTTTTCCACTCAAATGTATGTCATAAGTATCTTTCTAGGTCAATACATATGGACATAACTCATTCTTTTTTAAAAACTGCATAGTATATTATAGGACTTATAACTTATTCAACCATTTCCTCGTAGATACACAGTCAGGTTATATCCCCCATTTTCCCTATTTGTAATGAAGTTGCAATAAACATTCTATGTGTTGTATGTGTGTGTATGTATTAGTAACTGATTATTGTTGGTAAAAATAAAAGCTGTTGCCGTACAGATTTTCTTCTTGTATATAGTCATCTTACCAAATCCCCTTATTAGTTCTATTATTGTTTATTTGAGTCTTTGGCATTCTCTGGATATGCAAATAAGATAAAAGACTGTTATCTCTATTTTGCAAGCATATGTCACTTATTTCAATTTTGTGACATTTTTAAATAAAGTATTTGAGAACCTCTTCGATTCCTACTCCCTTCTTTATTTTTAAGGTATTCAACCCTCAAAATTTAAGAGGCCCACTCAAATATTTCTATAGTTAAATAGTAATTTTACTCAATGTTACCAAGAGTTTAAAGATCATTTCTTTTTCAAGACTCCTGGTTTTCTTCTGTTGTTCTTTGTTGGGCTAATTTCAGCTAGCTCTATGAAAATTTTCTATTGCTTAAGTTTTATTCTTCCAGGAAATTGTTTCTCTCGTTTCCACAGTTATACAAATTGTTCATAATTAGTTTAACTTTTTATAAGTATTAGGCATGATTTTGAAATAGGATGTGATTTAGAAAATTTTCTCAGGTGGATTATTTTGTGAATCTTTCAGTTGTTTGTGTAGTTAGCAACCAAATATGCTTTTGGAGGAATCATTTTTAGAAAACAATGAAAGAATATTCAAAAAATTCTGAAGTATAAACACAGGATAGAATAAACTCAATTACTCTGAATAGTGGGAGAATTGAGATGTTCTAACATACCACCCTTCAAAGAATTAGAATATGTAGAATACTCTTTCTAGTATGAGTGATTCCTGAGTTATTTAAAAAATATTTTTGTTTCCAAATATATGAGGAGAATTAGTGTAAAACATTTTTTTTTAAATTGTATCGCAGAGAATTTTGTCTGTGTACTAATTCATTAATACTTGCTTTATGGACATAGTCAAATTTTGTTAAGTGTTCTATGTGCTTGGCTGGGCGTGGTGGGTCACACCTGTAATCCTAGCACACTGGGAGGCCAAGGCCGGGGGGGGGGGGGATCACTTGAGTTCAAGGAGTTCAAGACCAACCTGAGTAAGAGTGAGACCCCATCCCTACTAAAAATAGAAAGAAATTAGCCGGGCATGGTGGCACATGCCCGTAGTCCCAGCTACTTGGGAGGCTGAGGCAGGAGGATCACTTGAGCCCAGGAGTTTGAGGTTGCTGTGAGCTAGGCTGGAGCCACGGCACACTAGCCCAGGCAACAGAGTGAGACTCCATCGCAAAAAAAAAAAAAAAAAAAAAATGTTCCAGGTGCAGTTGAAAAGAATAATAATTCTTCAGTTTGGGGATATATTACATGTTACATGCAGATTAGTTAGAGCTGGTTAATTGTATTATCCAAAGCTTCTCCATCTTTATTAACTTTTTTCTTAATATGTCATTAAGAGAAATACGTTATAAATCTACCACTCTGACAGTGGGTTTGTCAAGTTCTTGAACTAATGATTGTCATTTTTAATTTTTACATATTTGAAACACAAATGTACATGTAAGTTTAAAATTTCTATATTTTCCTAGTGATTTTCATTTATCAAAACATAGTGACTCTGTATAGTAATGCTTTTTGCTTTAAAGTCTAATTTTCAATGTAAAAATAGTTACCTTAGTTTTCTTTTCATTAGTATTAATCTAATATATATAGTTAGTTCTACTCCTTTCCTTTCAACCATTCTGTGTCTTCATTTATTAAAACTGTCTGTTATAAATAGTATTTAGCTAGATTTTTTTTGTTATTTAGTCTGATAATCTTTGTTTTTTAAATGAATAAAATAAATTTACATTGATTGGGTTTCCCAAAACACTTGGATTCACTTCTGTCAACTTATTTTGAACTTTCTATTTATTCTGCTTTACCGATTCTCCCCAGCCCTCTTTCATCTTTGCCTCCTTTTGGATTAAGGTTTTTATTCTTTCTCATTCCATTTTCTCCCCATTATTAGTAGGGATGTTATACGCTCTGTTTCTGTTAATATTATGTTTCTCTTATTTTCTATTCACTATAGGAAGTTTATCATGCATATGTAACTTAATAAAGTCTTACTTAGTATCTTTACCCATGTACTAAGGAATACAAAGACCTCAGCACACTTTGACTCTAATCACATACTTCTTGACTTATGTGCTATTATTGTATGAGATTCTAACTCTATCTTAATTTTTTAAATTAACAAATTAGACAAATTACTGTGATTGTTTTATATTCATTTAATTATGGCTTTGATCTGCCCACCATGATCTTTGCTCACTATTGTTTACTGTATTTCAGATCTTTCTTTTGAGTTTGCCTTCTTACTATTGTATATTTTTTAGAAATTACTGAGGGTCAGTTGGTAGTAAAATGTCTTGGTTTATGTGTGTTGAAATGTCTTTATTTTTTCCTTGCTTTTTAAAGCTTAGTTTTTTTGCTGGGTATAAATTTAAAGTTGACAATGTTTTTCAATACTTTGAATATATCCTTTCAATATCTTTTGGCTTTTATTTTTCCTTGTGAACAATATCTTTCCTCTCTGCTTTTAATCATGTGTTTGTATTCAGTGTTCTTAAGTTCCACTGTAAATTGTGTAAGTATAGACCTCTCTCTCTTTATCCTGTTTGGGAGTCACTGAGCTTCCTGAATCTGAGGATTCATGTCTTTCATCAGTTCTAGAAAATTCTCATTCATTATGTCTTTAAATATTTACTATTCTCCATTCTTTTTTCTTTTCCTTCTAGAATTTCAATTAACCATACGTTGGATCTACTTAGAATAACCTCTATGTTTTTAAATTTTGCTTCTCATTTTCTACCCTCTTGTCTTTCTGTACTGCATTCTGAGTAATTTATTCAGTGGTATCTTCTAGTTTGTTAATTTCTTCTTCAGCTGTGACTAATCTATTGAGGTTTCTAATTTCATTATTACCTACTTTTTTCATTTATAGAAGTTTTATTTGTTTCTTTTTCACATCTACATGTCCAGTTTTGATAGTTTCTTAACCTTTTATCATCTTTTAAATAGTCTTTTAAAAAATTTATTTTGGCATATAAACATAGTTATTTTACAATCTATAACTAAATAATTTCTAATATTTATAGTATTTGTGGGATACATTTATAGGGTATTGTTTCTGTTGACAATGCTCATGGTGGTTTGCTACTCATGTCTTTGGTTTCTGATTTTTGAGCTCAGATTTCTTGGAACTTTAACTCTGGGAGTTCTCTGTGGCCTGGGTTTAGAGTTCATTCTTCTTTAAAGGAAGGACATATGTATGCTTCTGCCTTGGAGCACTATTAACTGGGACAATTTTTAACTAAACTTTCAACTTGGAGTTTTTAAAGCCACATTAAGTAGTATGAATCCTAGCCCTAAATCTGTGTGAGTACAGACTTTTGATAAGGAATTATCAGGGTCAGACTTTTTTTTGTTCCATTCACATCCAAGGCTGAGATTATTTATCCTTACTGCCTCCTTCTGTGGGACAAGATTTTCTAGTTTACTCACTGAAAGTGTTGCCCTTCTGAGACCCCGGCTTTATTCAGGAGTCTCTGATCCAACCCCCCTGTTTTGCTCAGACTTCACCCAGGCTTTGTCTCCTGACCGTGTACGTGTGACCCTTTAAGCCTCAGGCTATCGGCCACTAGGAATTATAGGCTATTAGGAATTAGCACTTATCTCCCTGGATTTATACTTCCTTGTTTTTGGAATCAGAAGAATTTCCTTCCTTGTCACACCAGTTTAGCCATGCCATACCAAAGTATGTTTTCAAAGGTTTATCCAGATTCTTAGTGTTCTGCACCAAGATCTGCCTGTACATCTAGTCAGCCTTAAAGCTGAAAACAAAAACCTATTATTATATTAACTAGAACCTCTAACACACTTCTAATAGTGGTAACAGTCATTATTTCTGACTTGTTTCTAATATCACATCTTTGATATTTCACTACTTAATATTTTTTTTATCATGTTTAGGTAGATTTTCTTCCTATTTTACTTGGAATGGCTGTGGAAATGTTTCAAATATTATTTAACATCTACTGATAGATTAATTTCTGTATTGCTCTTGAAATATACATATGCACTCACTGTGAAAATTGTCTCCCCTTCTCCACTGCAGTCCCAAGTTCCCCAGTCCCACTCCATGAGACAGTTTATTGTGACTATTATCAGAAATATTCTATACATACTCAAGCATTAGATGTGTCCCTTCACTCACACACACACACACACACACACACATACACACAGTGGCATACTATATACATGGTTCTGCACTATACTTTTTTCTACTTAGGAAGACATTTTAAAGAGCTTTTCTACTATTTATAGATAAAAGAAAAATAACAAAAAACTTCCATCTAAGTTTTGAGTTTTTCAGAGATAGAAAATACCTCTTCCAGTTTAAGAATAACAGTATATATCATTTTCGACAATCCTAAAACCAATGACTATTCCAGCAGGAAGACATAGAGCAGCGCTGTCCAGCAGAATTTTCTCTGATGGAAATGTTCATTTTTTTAATTGTCCAGTATGGTAGCCACTAGCCACATTTGGCTATTGAGTGCTTGAAACATAACTAGTGAGACTGAGGAAATGAATTTTTAATTTCAATCATTTTTAACAGCTGCATGTGGTTAGTGGTTACTGAATTGGACAGCTCAGCCACATAGGTTTTATATAAGCCATATGGGTGGTTTACAGAAGAATGATCTGAGTGACAGATATGTTTTAGTGGTAGAATGAAGACTGGAACTCGGATCTGTCTCTTCATTCCTGCTCCAATTTTAGCATAGCTGCTAGTTCAGCCCAAGCACTTTGGGGCATGGACAAGTGACCCTCAAAGCCAATATGATGCTGCTGCTCCTCGTGGGGTTCGTGGAGTCACCCCCATTCAACATCCACCAGGTAGAGCCAGCCTGGTTTACTCCAGCTGCTCATTCCTTACATTGCTAGGTCCTTTCAAGCTCTTCCCACCCATACTGTCATTCCTCTAGTTTGACACCATCATTACTGCACGAGGAAGTGCTCTGCTGGCATTTCCTCCACTGTCCCTAAGCACCCTGCCTACTGCTCCTGTTATCTTCCCAAAGCTTCATTTCTGATCATGTTGCTTGGCTCATAAGCCATCCCTAGTTACGACTGTCCAACTAATATAGCCTAAAACTTAGTTCATGGTCCTCTATAATGTGGGCCTCATCTTCTTTCTTTATTTTAAACAAACTTTTCATTTTAGAATGGCTTTTAGATTTATAAAAAAGTTACAAACATACTATAGACAGTGCCAACATACCCTGAATCCATTTTCCCCCCATTGTTAACATCTAACATTACTATGGTACATTTGTCACAGCTAATTATGTATGACACTGGCACACAGCTGTTAACTAAACTCCATCCTTTATTCGGATTTCATGAGTTTTTCCCAGTTGTCCAGGATACCACTTCTATTCATGTCTCCTTAGTTTCTTCTGTTTTTCATACTTTTTGTTTTTTTTCATGACCTTGACAGTTTTGAGGAGTGCTGGTCAATGTTTCCTATGTTCTTCTCAGGGGTAGACTGGGGTTATGGGTTTGGGGAAGGAAGATCACAGAGGTGAAGAGCCCTTTCGTCACCCCTCCCTCCCCCACACCCCCTCCTCACTTGCAAACCCTAATTGTGGGAAGCCCATCACTAAGCTCAGTCCACTCCAGGGCTGGGGAGTGAACTCCCACCTCCTTGAAGGGGTTGGATCTACATCAAGTCTTTGGAATTCTTTTGTAAGGAACAGTTGTCTTTTCACTCCCAGTTATTTATTTGTTTATTCAGTTATCTACATTGGTATCAACTTTAGTATATTTATTTTAGGCTTTGGGTTATAATCCAATACTATTGTTATTCTTTTCATTTTTCCTCAAATAATTCCAACTTTGGCCATTGGAACTCTTTCAGGTTGGTCCTGGACACTTTCAATGTGTGGCTCCATATATATATATATATATATATATATATATTTTTTTTTTTTTTTTCTCAGCATTTCTTTTTGGCTGATTCTATTCCCTGCCCCAGGCTCAGAATTAGTCATTTCTCCAAGAAGGCCTGGCTTCACTGGTTGGAGATTGGTGTGACCTAGGAGCTGGGTGTCATCGTCCTTGTCAGCCACACGTCCCACCACACATCCCACTCAGCCAACCCTGGCACTTACTCCTGTCTCTACACCATTCTCCCTCCACTAACATCAAAATCAATGGAGGCTTCCCGGCAACCTTCTGTCATGCTGGCTAGAATGTTCTTTTCCTTCCTGCTCTTTCCTTACGGCCCCTTCAGAATCCTCCCTCTCTCCTGAAACCTTCCCCAAACTCCTACTTGATCTCTCACAGCACTTTGTACTTTCAGGCTGTGAGTCACCTAAGATAGCTATTAATATACACCTAAACTCAGTGGTTAGCATATAGCAAACCCAATGGCTTTTGCTTAGGGGATACTATTTGACTAGATTAAGATGAGAGTAAGATGCACCCTTTAGGGTTTATCAGGGAAAAGGAAAATTACACACACATACACACAAAACCAAACCACTCTCCTACAGAACTTGTATGCCCAAGGGACCCTTCTTGTTCTTAGGCTTGAAGAAGAGATCTTGTTTAAGTCACATGTTCTTGTAAAAACCAGAAGATAGAGCCCTGTAACCTTATGACTCACATCTCTGAAAACAGGTCTGTTCTGTTCCCAGTACATGCACATGTTCAAAAATAAGGATCAGTTGACTAAAACATACCATGAGGAAACTCACACAGACATCCCAAGTTAGGAAACCTAAATAAGAAACAGGCAGTGGAGAGGGGGAAAAAAAAAGGCAGTGGCTCATGTTCAAATGAAATGATGAATTATGTTGAACAGGCATCTTGCTGGAATTACTTATCTCCTGTCTCTCTGACTCAGTCGTGTCTATTGCCTAAGTGTCAGGGATGCAAATAGTACAGGCTGACCATAAACACACCTGCATAACTGAGATGTTGGGAAATGTGTTCTAACTTTGGATGACTTTGTTTGTGACTTTCTTGTTGGTGCCATGGGGTTGGAGTATGCTCTGGGGGAACTGAGCATGTTGCCTCCCTTGATCACCCTGGAAGTGGGTAATCCTGGGCAAGAAATGGATCTTTTGCATGGGTTGGGGAGGAACATCCTCCCCATTCTGGGGCTGGGAAACTTTTGTTCTGAGGTGCGAAAGGGGCCAGAGCGGGCAGCATCTGATGTTTCCACAACAATGACACTAATAGCACAGGAAAAGGGCCAGTGTCAGGAGGAACGGCCCCACAGCAGAGGCGGCTGTACCTTCTGGTCTCTCTGGATGATGCTCACACCCCTTCCCTGAGCTCCTGGCCCACCTGTAGCTGCAGGCAGCCCCCAGCACACTGACGGCCCTCTCCGTCCCGAGGCTCTCTCCTTTGACTCCACAGGAGAACAACCTGAAGTTTGTTATTTCCTGCACAGGCAAGTCTCAACCACAGAGCAATACAAGCTGTAGCATAAATGCCCTTGCCGCCCTGTCTTGGGAAGGTGATTTTGAGATGTGCTGTCACCTGGTTTCTCAGAGAGCCCAGCTACAGGCCCTGGCTAAAACAGAGCTGCTGTTCTTATTAACATACTCAATCGGCATTTCTCTTTTCTCCTCTTACTTTCTCCACTTGGTTATTTGTACTTTCTAAGATCACCTCCCATAAGCTTCCTCCACCCAAGTCCTTGTCTCAGCATCTGCTTTTAGGAAAACCTAAACTAAGATCTGCCAGGGCAGGTGGAAAGACCCAGAAAACAGGCAGCAATAGGGCAGCTGGATTAGGCAGCTAAGAAAGAAGGACTGGGGAGAGGCTGTTCCAAGAGAACGTACCAGAAATGCCTGGGGACTCTGAGAAGGGCTATGTTCCTGCCAGCAGAGGAGACACTGCTGTAAGCAAGAAGCATGTGGCCACACAGAGGTGAGCCAGGCCCGCTGCTGCCCCCCACAGAGCTCACAATCAGAGAACACCCAGCCAGTCCTTGTCAGCCAAGGCCACCTGGCATCTCAAGGATGCCCACCTGTTCAGGCTTTCAGCACAACTATGAAACACACACAACCCTCTGCCAAGAGATGCCTGCCTCAGCATCTTGCTCCCTTCTGCTTCTAGGTTCTGAGTCTTTGCTCTATAGTGTCGTGAGCACAGCTTCCTGGGTTCCATACCCTTCCCTGTGCTGTTGGACTACTGGAGGCCCCTATGCCATCTCCATCATCTTCTAAGTGCCGATGTTTCATAGTTTACTAATGTCAAGGTCAGCCTTCTCCAACTTCCTTGCCCAACCAACTCAGTATTAAGGAGGCCTGAGCCTTAGTGCAGTTGGACGCTGAACTTCTGGAAATGACCGTGCCTGATTCATCTTAGTACCACCAGGTGAGAGCGCTCTGTCTAGCAACAGAGGTGTGATTATTTATGCTGCAGAGAACAAGTTAAAAACACTCACTAATATGCCCAAATCTTGATATCTAAATACCTTTCTCTCATAAAAGAAATCAGGTCTCCCTGGAGAAGTGGTTGATTCCAGGACTGGCGTAAGGAAAATACACGATGGTCCTGGAGTATCTTATGGTGTGAGAAGGTAAGGAAGTGCTGAGAAAGGAAACATGGGGCAGAAAAAAAGCAACTGTCCAGGAGCCAACCTAACAATGGCCAAAGCTAGAAGTAGATGAGCAAAAATGTGAACAGTTATAGTACTAGGTTAAAACCCAGAGTATAAAATAAATATCCTTATGTCCATAGTGATCTAATTAAATAACTGAATGAATAAATACATGGGAATGACAACATAACTCTTCCTTTTAGCAGAATTCCAATTAATAAATGCAGGAGGAATAAAGAGATAATCACCATTGGACACTACCATAACAATTGCAGCAGACGCGTTCCACCAGTGGATGCTAAAACTAGTGGGAGAAGTTTAAGGAGAAACAGGGTATTTGTATGGTCTCGAAGTATCTCTCCTCAAATAAATTAATTACAAAGAGAAAAAAACAGTAACTTTACAGTGAAGAAATCTAGTAGCTACTACCTTAACCACGTGATTGAGGTTAACATGATCAGAGATAAGAAAAATGGTCTAGGGGAACTCAAGGTCAGATGGGTCACTCAAAACTCTGCCTCCAGAGTGATCCCTCCCAGGAGCTCCTGATACATATTTTCACTGCAAACTGGTTCTGTCCACCTGGGTGTCCTGCCTATAGGTTTTAAATGTGTATGTCCAGCCTTAGACCTTTAAGTTTAGGCTCTAAACTTAACTTTACAAAAGCAGCATCACCTCCGTAGTGAATCACCATTTCAACGTGAAGGTTGAGACTGGAAATAATCTAATCTGATTGTGCGTGATGCCTGACTTGGCATCACATGCAATACGACACTGGACTGTTTTGTAACCGTTCCCAGAGGCAAGATTACTCCATGACCATGTTCCATTACCCCATGGCCACGTTCCACCTTTGCTTTGAAAGATTAGAATAGACCATTTCAACAGTTCCAGGTCCTGAGTAGAAAATCTGCTGGAGAAGTGAAACGCTGTAGTCACCCAGCTTATCCACATCTACTGTGTGCCAAACCTTTTTCATTTTCTCTCTGTGTTCAGTTGGAGTTTACAAACCTTCAAATATCAACACTCATTAATATTGATGGCTGAGTACCAAATCAGTTTAGCTTCCTAGAAATTACCAGAATTTATACTAGCCCTTCATTAAGTGCTAGGCAACATGTGCTAGACAACCTGATAGTGCTGGTGAAACCTGGGAAAATCAATAAGACGTGGTTCTTGCCCTTGAGAAGCCCACGTGCATATATGTAAACAGCTAGAAGCAACATGGAAGGTCTTTGTGGCATGTAAATATATATATTCCCTCATACGCACAGAGAGGGGGAGAAACAGAGGAGTATATGACTGCAAATAGCACGGGCAAAGGTACAGGGGTGTTGATACGCATGGCCTATGTAATAACGCAGCAGTGGTACACATAAAAATAGTAAAACCAACAACAATGATGATTGATAGACATTCACTGGGCATTTACTATGTGTCAGGCACTATTCTGAGCACTTTACACGTGTTACCACACTGTGTGAGCCACATGTGTGGGAGAGGCCGGAGGTGAGGCTGAAAAGGATGGGGGTCGGATGATGAAATGTTCTGAATGCTGTGCCAAGGGGTCTGGACTTTGTCCGGCAGGAGAGAGCCACTGAGCGTTAGCAGGAAGTGCTGGCAAGATTGGACTTGTGGTTTAGAATGCTTCCTCGGCTAGCTGTGTAGGGAATATGGTGGTGGTGAGTTTGGAAGGTTTTCAATAGTTCAGGTGAGTGACAATGGCAGAGAATACGGATTCGGAAGAGGTTTTTGAGCAAGAAGATATGGGCCTAGGTGACGCCCCATATACATGGGGGCAGGTGGCAAGGCGGAGGGGAGGGGATTCTATTAATTCAGAGGTGAAGAAACAGCTTTCTCTTCCCTTTGGCCTTACATTTTCACATGAACAGCTGTGAAGTGACCCAGGGAAGAACACGCACACACACATACACACAGGTCCATAGGTTACAGAGGTCTAAAAGTGCATACTCGCACCCCGACATGGAAATACACCAACAAAGGCCACAAGTGCACAATTTTCTGGAGAGGACGAGATGTGTTTTCCAGCTGTACAGTAGGGTCTTTTCATTTACCCAACTGATGACCCTTGGCCGCTAGAAGGACAGGCCCATCAAATCATCAGGATTCCCTCTGCAATTCACTCATGAGAAACAACAGATTCTAAGAGGACATCTAAAGCCTTCATTGATCTGTTATCTCATAATCTACACATTCATAGTCCCTTCCCAGGTAAGCTGCTATGAACTGACAGTAACTCTACAGCTAGGAGTAGGTGATCCATCCATCCAGCTGCAGGTCAAAGACATCCACTGCAACACTCAATTCTCCTCCTACCAAAAAGCTTCTGCAGGACTTGTCCATCATATAAATCTTCAGCCAGGTCTTTCACGATGATTCTTTCTCCAACCAACACATCATTAATCCAGTCAATTAATACCTAGACAGAGAGCAAGAGTAAGAGTTATGGGATATTTTATTATAGACCAGTTTTCTTATCTTGAACAATTAAAATCTAAATGAACTTCAGATTTTAAAAGCAGCAGAACTATCCACATGACCCAGGGAGTGTGAGCGCCAGTAGCCCTGTTAATTTTCAGGTGCATGCCTTTCTAGTGATGGTGGCACCAGTGTCCCTGCTAATCTCTTCTGGCCCCACCATTCCTTACCATAATGCAAGTAACATTCACAGTGTGTGGCTGTGTGGCTTTGTGCCAGGCAAAGGGATGGGCTTTGGAGCTATACAAACTGGTTGAAATCCAGCTCTACCCACTAACTGGTTGTGTGCGTGTGCTCTTCTGTGACCTATGGACTTGTGTGTGGGTGGGTGCATGCACTCCCCTGTGATCTGTCAATCTAAGGCAAGCGAGTTATCTTTTCTGTTTCCCATCTGTCTCCTATATTAGGTGGTGAAAAAGTATTAATATTACCTATGGCAAAGGCCAAATATTCAATGAAATGCAGATCTTATTAATCAATAAAGCAGTCTCCCATTATGACATCTACAAGGTGGTTATTGTCACTCCCATGTTCTGGAGGGTTAATCAGCACGGAAGTAAACAGGTTTACCCAAGGTCACAGAGCTAACGAGGGGTGGAGACAGGAGCAGAACCTTCATTCTTGCTCTAAATTTAGCAACATCCTCCTCTCCAAGCCAAGACACTTCTCATGGGGTCGGTGCAGTCCCCTTTCTCATTTCTCTCTTAGCAGCTGTCACGACCTGAAGCCTACTGTGCGCCTGGCATTGAGCGGCAGCACTGTGAGAATACCTTTCAGTTAACCCACACCACACTCCTGAGAGAATGGATCATTATCTTCATTTTTCAGGTAAGAAAACTAAAACTTGTACACAGTTGTCCCTCGCCATCCAGGGAGACAGGCTTCAGGACCCTCATGGATACCAAACTCCGTGGACGCTCAGGTCCCTTACGTGTAAAACAGTGTAGTATTTGCACAGAACCTATGCATATCTTTGATGTACTTAAAATCATTTGTAGATTACTTATAATACCTAATACAGTGTAAATGCCATATAAATAGTTTTATGCTGTATTTTTGTTTTTATTTGTACTATTTTTTGTTGTATTATTTATTTTTTCTGAATATTTTTTGTCTGGTTGATTGAATGCACAGATGTGGAATCCATGGATATGGAAGGCCAACTGTAGTGCCTTTTAAATATTTTCTGTTTATTAAGATATTATATATACACAATCAAAATTGGTAAATATATTATAGATTTGATTTTTAAGTATACAGTGACAAGTTTTGGTCATTATACACAGTTCTACAACCCCCACCGCAATGAAGATACAGATCAGTCCCCTCACCCTAAGATGCTGGCTTAGGTCCCTGCACCCTCAATCCCTTCCCCTGACCACAGGCCTCAGGGAACCACTACAGTTTTGCCCTGTCTCTAGTTTCCTATAAACAGAATCATATAGAACATCATCTTTTGTGTTTAACTTATTTGCCTTAGCATAAATGCATGGCTTTTATAACACAGGCAGCACTTCCATCCTGGGATGGGCCGAGCATGGAGCATGGGGGCTTCACAGCACATCGGTCCACTGTCCCAAGGCAGGATACTACCATACCAGGCACTGCCTCGTATCCAATACGGTCAGACCCAGTCTCCGTCCTGGAGAGGCTCCCCCGCAAGCTGGGAGTGGGCAGGAATGAGGAGAGCTTCCAGAAAGGCTTATGTTTGTTTTTTGAGCCGGGGTCCTGCTATGTCACCCAGGCTGGAATGCTACTCACAGGTGTGATCACAGCTCACTGCAAGCCTTGAAATCCTGGGCTCAAGCAATCCTCCCGCCCCAGCCTTCCGAGTAGCTGGGACTACAGGTACGTGCTACCATGCCCAGCTCCTGAGAAGACTCTTAAAAAAAGACTTGGAGTTGACCAGGAAGGGCAGGATTTCATGGTGGTCAGAGTAGCCTAGATGTGGAAGTGCAGAGGTGGCCCGCGCTGTGATGCTGTGCCTTTGCACCGCACCACGGAGCTCAGGCTGGTGTATAGCAGTTCACGTCTCCCATTTTCCACTCCCTGAAACTGGGCCCAAGTGCAGGTCTGCGTCTGGGAGATCAGTGCTGACGCCTGAACTGTTTGGAGCCTGCCCTGACCTTGTCTTCACCCTCGGAGGTCTCCTGGGCAAGTAGTGGCATGCCCGTTCCAGCACGGTGAGTGCCCTCTCACAGGACAAGCAGGGGGCCAGCCCCATTGCCAGCACCCTCAGAGAGGTACGATGGCAGGCAGAGCCCCGACCTGCAGCTGTTCCACCTTCTCCTGGCACAGCAACACGAGGGCTCAGGGGCACACTGGGCCAGGGCAGCACAGACTGTAGCAGCAAATGGCCAGATGCTCACACGCGCAACCCAGCCCACCTTCTTTCTCTAGACTCAGGCAGGGAACAGACAGAAGGGACATTTATACATCTGAAAAGACTATCCTCAGTCCCTAGTGAGGTGGCCCAACTCTCAAGTGGGTTTGCTCCACCGAGGAGCCCTCGACCGTGGGGGCAATACTGCTGAACAGCCTGGCTGCTTTTGAGATTCCTACCCATCCACATACCCTGCTTCTTCCTCCCCTCCTCGCTCCAGTGTTTATTAAATACCTGCTATATGTGACATCCCGGCTGAATTCTGGGGGTACAATGAAACAATAGATGGTCTCTCACTCCAGGAAGCTCGCCATTTGGCAAAGGAGAGAGAGAAGCATATGAGTAGCTAGACAGGGACCACAGCAGCAGGGAGGGCCTGAGCGACGGCACTGGAGTTGAGAGCAGGCAGAGGCATGCTGGTCAGAGGGCTCTGCATGAGCAAGGCGGGCGCGGCGTGCTGGGAGCAAGCACAGGCTGGTGGGCTGAGCAGGTCTGGTGTCCCTGTGTTGCCAGGTGACGGCCGATCTGAGGTTCAAGAGGCAGCTAGAGCACGGACCCCAAACACCACCCTAGGAGTGTGGGCTGTGACCCGCAGGGGACGGGAGACTACAGACAAGTCTTGAGCAGGAAAATGACACACCAGATTTGCACTGGCAACGAATCACTCTGACATCCAGTGCCTTTCTGTCTTAAGTGCAGCTTGGTGAAGTTGAAGAGGAAGACAGGAACAGTTTTGGAGGGGTGACTGCATGCCTGCCACTGTGCAGGTACGTTAGGCACAATATCTCAGCTAATCTCCTTTATTTCTGTTTGAATTCTATCTCTTCCACTCAGCTATGACCATAAACAAACCACTTTGGCTATTCTGAGACTCAGTTTCCTCATCTGTACAATGGGTGTGATACCGATTCCTACTCCACAGGGTGCTTCTGAGGGGCCTTGAGAAAGGCAGTGGGAGGACTCTGTGCTCTGAGATCTGCCCCGTGAGCCCCCCTGTGCTGACCTCTCTGGTGTTTATGACCAACGCCATGGGTTGGGCATTCACTGCGTGCTACGCTCACACAACCTGTTAAATTTTAGATGGCTGTCTCCTGGGCCACTGGGACATTTCATTTTGAGTGGCCCACGGGGCACCTGCACAGAGCAGGTGGTCTGTGAGACACCTGCAACCCATCCTAATTTCTTCTTACCTTCATCAGTTCTTGAAGTTTGGGGTCACTGCGTGAGTTTGGATCCACCATCGTTCGTACTTCATTCTCCTCTTTAAAAAGAAAAGGAATTCAGTGGGGGTGGTTACACTCGAGAGTGCAAAGCAAATGCAAAGAGACAAGAGGCACAGTTACCCAGCATCGTGTCCTCGGGGTCCAGCTCGAAGGGGATTGGGCTGAGGGGCAGGTTGATAGCATTCATTCCCTCCTCCTGAAGCTCGGAGACTGAAAGAAAAGGGAGAGCCGGGTCACGTGTCACCGACCGATGGCAGGGGCTGGATCACTATAACAAGCGTGTTCAATATCGATATGGAGGAAAAACCACTGCGGTTAGATTACAGCCGTTACTCAGCCTACAGTCAATTCATGGCCTCGCCTTGCTGAAAGGACCTAATTGTCCCCTTAATCTCACCTCTTCCAACTGTCACCCCACTCGATTTCCTTAGAGAAACTGGGAGGTCTTAACAGCACAGAAATCTGCCTCCTCTCAGAAAAGATTTTGGAATAAACAGGAACAAGGTGGGAGACCAACTTCTTTCTGAAGTCTAGCCTTCTGCCTGCCTCTCGGCCTCCTGGCTGGGGCCCAGGGATACAGAGTGACTATTGACGGGATGGGAGAGGTCACCAGTTTGAGGCTGTGTGTGCATTGTAAGTCGTTTCCATCCTCTGTTCAACCCTCCTCTGACTTCTCTCCGGGTTTGGTTTCCTGAGGTCCTTTTCCAATTATCCAGCCTCCCTCCTTTCTCTACCCAACCGCAGCTGCTGCTCAGAAATGCCTCTGTCCCGGCCTCTTCGGATCTAAGGAGCTGTGGGCCCTGCAGCCAGGCGCCTCACCTCTCTAGGCCTGTTTCCTCAGCTGGAAATGAGGAGCTGGACTGCATGATCAGAAAGTTCTTGGACAGTGTTCGAATCATAGAAATCTATATTCCACCTTCCTCAAGAAAAACAGAAAAAGGTCATTGACCCCTGAAGACCACCAGCCCACTCTGTTCCAAGTACCCAGCCCCCACAAGGAGCCTTAGCACAAAAGAATTCCTGCCACAAAACCAGTTGTACGAACATACTTGATGAGTGCTGACCTTGGATTACCCCTCCTAAAAGCAGTGACTTAAATCCCCTTACTTTTTGCCAATTAAGCACAGAAAGGCCATTTTCCCAGAAGGCGCTGGTCACCAAGAGGTTCTTAAAGAGTTGATATGGCAGCTGCAATCAACCTGAACGAAAGCAACATCCCATCTTTCCATTTTATTTTTTATTGACTTTGGCCTCACCAGTTGCCAGCATAGACTTGTAAGAACTCTTGAGCACAAGGCAGCCCCTTACAAAGAGTTCTTTCATATCAGCAGACACACTGATAGTTGCAGTTGGACAGGGCGGAGACTGCCAAACAAAGACAGTGAAACACAAGCTACCCTAAAGAGACAAATCTCACATGGTGAGGCTGGTACTTAGTCCTTTTGCAGTGGGCCTTTGATATTCACATAGGACATTAGCTAGTCACCATCCTGAATTTCCAAATTCACACACACCCACCATTCCACAGAATTCTCCTCCATAAAACATAACAAAAAATCGTTTAAGCTTTGAAGGTATCACTCATATTTTTCTAAGTATGGGATTGCATTTGTTTTCCAGCTAAGAACAACTGCTTCCTTAGACTTCTATAATTTCTTCTAATGTCTCTCCTAGAACTATCAGTTTGCTTTTTTTTCCAGGCTATTTCTCACAAAGAAGCACAATTTTCATTACTTTGTTAACAAGCACTGCTGTGCGTGCAATGGGCAGTGGAAATAGCGACATGCTTAAATGTGGATGCAAGGCCAGGCTTACCGGCCACTGAAGACACTTGCTCCTGCTCTGGAGTTTCTCCCCTGTAGCTATAGTTTTCCCCTTGGGTCTACATTATCCAACACAGTAGCCACTAGCCATGTGAGCTATTTAAATTTCTGTAAATTAAAAATTCAGTTCCTCAGTTGCACCAATCACATTTTACATTTCCATCACAGGAAGTTCAAGTGGACAGTGGTGTCCTAGATGATCCCATTCATTGACATGCTGACAATGTCCACATTTAAATCTCCAGCCCAGGCCTGACCCTGACCCCCAAGCTTATGAACCTAACTATGTACTCAGTGTCTCCTCTTAAGTCTATTAATAGTGATCTCAAATTTACACATCCAAAACAGAACTTGTGATTTTTCAACACCCTCACATCTACCGTAAAAGCACCAAAACCTGTTCTTCCCATATTATTATCCTCCTCAGTAGATGGCACCACTGTTTACACAATGGTTCAAGCCAAAATTTGAGGAAATCACCTTAAGTTCTCCTTGTCCCTCACCTTTTGCATACATCTAATACATTGGCAAGTTTTGTTGATTCCACCTCCACACCAGGAAGTGATTGCAACCACTTCTCACCATCTCCCCGCTCCACCATCCTGGCCCATGCCACCATTATCTTTTACCTGGACCACCAGATCCACCCTCTGACTGGTCTACCGTTTCCTCTTGCATCTCCCTTACCCCACCTACTTCCCACAGCACAGCCAGATGTTCTATAAAAATGTAAATAGGCTCATACATTCTCCTGCTTTAAACTTTCCTGTGGCTTCCCATCATATTCAGAATAAAACCCAACTCCTAACTATGACTTACAAGACCCTCTGATGATGCCTACATTCAAATCCAGGATCTACCCCCTTACTAGCTATGTGACTTTGGGCAAGTTCATCAAGCTGTTATGCCTCAGAGTCTTCATCTGCAAAATGGGAGTGATCATAATATTGCCTACCTCCTCGGGGTGTTAAGCAGAATAAATGAGTTCACATAAGCAAAATACTCAGAAAATTGTCTGGCACCTGGTAAGAGCTATATACATATATGCTGCTATTATTACTTAAAACAATACCTCAAACATAGTAAGCACTCAAGAAATGTTTGTTAAATAATCCAAACTGTTAAGACCACCCTTCAACTGCACGGGTTATGAGTTGAGCATAATTTCCCAAAGCAGTGCATGGGATGCAAGGATTTCACCGTGTGTGTGTGGGGGCGAGGGGGGATGTATTTATGTTTCAGCCTGATCCTGTGTGCATATGCACATTTCTGGGGCAGCATTTCCACCTTACATTTTGTAGGGGAAGAAAGGCCATATCTGTCCCAAGACTGTTGTATAGCAAGAGGCAATTTGTAAATATGGAGGTATTTAAACATCTTTAAAGTGTGACTAGAAGCACTATTTGCAGCCAGAACTCCTAAAGGTGGCTCTGAACTGGATCTCTTTTTACGGGTAGATCATTATTAAAACTGTTTTCAGATGAAAACGCCCCAGTCAGAAACACGCCCCTCTGCCCTGCCTCTTTAATTCACTCACAGAGACATAACAAACTTAAGAAGAAAAGCTGAGATATGTTTGCAATTGGAAATTTTTTTTTCAGGACATGATTTGGTACAGGAACATCATTCCCATTCCATTAACCGCTGACTCTGTGCCAACTGTTTGTAAAACTGAATATGCAAACTGCCCGGTTCAGGCCTGACCCCGCCCCCGTGGGGCCCCATTAGTGGCCACTTTCCCAAAACAGCCCTCCTGCTTTGGAGGTTTCATTTCCATCAAACCAAAGCAGGACCCGGCAGAAGCCCCTTGCCAATCCTCACGCTCTGAAAGAGAAAGAGCTGCAATCGAGTTTTCTTGGTGCAGGATGTGGATAGGATGTTTATCCCCTGAACCTCCTCTCACGATCTTAAAAACTAGGTCCGAATGTGCAGCCCTCCATGTCTCGCAGCACCATTAGTCATAACTTAATAAACAGATTAAATGCCTGGCTGAAGGTCGGGCTCGGGAAAGCAGCGAGATTGCCTCAACTTTCGAAGCACTGTCACGAGAAAGGGGGCTTTTATGCTCTGGGAAACACAGTCTGACTCCTGGTCCAGCTGCGCAGCAGAAAGTACATGGATGAGCTTTGGAGTTTCAAAGAGCTGGATTTGAATCCGACTTCTATTTTTATCAGCTGTGGGACCTTATGTAAGTGGCTTAACCTCCCTGAAATCCCGTATGGAATAATTCTCTCTAAAACGAGGGTGTAGCTGACACTGCTGGTTTCCTCCCCAGTATGTACCCTTTTTCTCAGCTGAAAGAGCCTTCATTTTATGCCAGTATATACCCCTCCCGCCTATGCCACAAGGTAACGTCCTGATTGGTTTAAAGGAATCATGATGATCACAATCCCTGTAGTAGCAGTTGGCTCTAGCACTGCCATGTTAATTCTGGTCAATGAGCTCTGAGAAATTTCTAGAAGCTTCTAAAAAGAGTTTTCCTCCATTTTAAAGAGAGGCCCAAGGAAGGGATGCCATGTTAATTCTGGTCAATGAGCTGAGAGAAATTTCCAGAAGCTTCTAAAAATAGTTTTCCTCCTTTTTAAAGAGAGGCCCAAGGAAGGGAGGGCATCTTTCTCCTTCTAATTGTTGTATCAGGAGGTCATGCCCAGATTTGCTGCAACCATTTTGTAGCCATGAGGTGAGTAAGCCCAGGGAAGAAGTTAATATGCTGAGGCTGGCAGAGAAGAAAGGTAGAAAGAGGGGATTCATGTTGATACTTTTAAGTCACCACACCTGGAACCACTCTAGCTCTATATGTTTTGTTATAGGAGATAAAATAAATGCCCTTATTGTTTAACCCAGTAGAGTAAGTGTTTTTTGGGCCTTGGAGCCCAAACTTCCTGATACATGGGGACACCCAGGATTCTAAAGTGAGTGAATACAGTAGGTCTACAATGGATGGAAACTTTCCCCTCCTTTTTTCCCATGAGAAACAGAATAGTTACAGGCATCTCTTATACCCAAGATATGTGTAGGGACTCAACACCAAGGGGAAAACGAATTTGGAGAAAAGAATGGACAGGTCTCTAAAAGGCCAGTAATTTCATTCATTCAACCAATAATCATTACTGGGCACCTCCTCTGAAACAGACCCCATGCCAGCACCGGGGACACAGTTTGGGAATCTGAGATGGGCCCACGTCAATCGGCTCATAGGTGGTGGGAGTGGTAGGCTCATGGACACAATGTGCAGTGTGCTGCCTTCAGAGGTGATAGATATGTAACTAGAGGGCTGCAGGGGCTCAGGTGGAATGAGGCTAACTTTGGATGGGGAAGATTGGGAAGGATTCCCAAAAAAGAGAAAATTTGAACTGGATCTTGAAAAAATGTAATTTTCATCCAACAGGGTAAACCACAAAAGGCACATGTTGAGTAAAAACAGCAAGATGTGGAAGAAAGTGCAGGTGTTGAGAGAGTGGTGAATATGTCTGAGCATAGGGAATGTGGGAGGTGCACAGGGGAAAGAGGAGGAAGGGACAGGTAAATAGGTGGGGTCCAGAGTGTTAAGGGTCTTGAATTCATCTGTTCTCCAGCACTTCCTGAACCATGCTCACTGTATCTGTAGTTGCAAAAAACCATACTGAGAAAAGGCAAGAAAAAGTCAGGATATTCTTCCTCCTTCAGTGCCAGTGGGTCCTAGTAAGATGTTCAGACTGCTCTAGATTCTTACCAGGATTCTGATGATTAATTTCTAATCCATTTGAAAGGTACCAAAGCTCTTAATTTCTAAATGGTTCAAGGGCCCCCACAGAAGTTCTTGGCAGCTAAAGATAACTACATTATCTGGTGAGTCCCAGCAATTGTTCTCTATGTGAAAAATCAAGGTGAAGGAATAACTACAAAAAAAAAAAAAAAACAACAACTACAGCTAACATCATACTTAATGGTGAAAAACTGGATGCTTTTCCTCTAACACTAGAAACAAGACAAGGATGTCTCTCCTCACCATGCCTATTCAAAATTACACTAGATGTTCTAGCTGGGACAATAACACACGAAAAAGAAGTAAAAGATTTACAGATTGAGAAGCAAGAAATAAAACTGTCTTTGTTTGCAGATGACATTTTCTATGTAGAAAGTCCCAAAGAATCAACAATAAAAAGAAAACAAAACTAAAACTAAAAAAACCCCAAATTCCTAGAACTAATGAGCTATTATAGGAAGGTTGCAAGATACAAGGTGAATATACAAACATCAATTGCTTTCCCATATACTAGCAATGAATGATTGGAATTTAAATTGAAAAACACACTATCATTGATAGTAGCAAAAAATGCCATATCTAAAAAAAAGTACAAGATTGATATGCACATTATAAAACCCTGATGAAAGAAATCAAAGATCTAGATAAAGATATTCAATGTTCATAGATTAAAAGACTTAATATTAAGATATCAATTCTTTCCAACTTCATCTATAGATTTAATGCAGTATCAGTCAAATCACAGCAAGATCTTTTGTGAATATTGACAAACTGTTTCTAAAGTTTACATGGAAAGGCAAGAGACCAAGAGTAGCCAACACAATACTGAAGAAGAATAACAAAGTTGGAGATTGACACTACCAGACTTAAAGACTACTATAAAGCTACAGTAATCAAGATACCATGGTATTGGTGAAAGAATAGATATATAGATCAATGAAACAAAACGGAGAACCCAGAAATAGACCCATACAAATACAGTCAACTGATCTTTGACAAAGGAACAAAGGAAATTCAATGCAGAAAAGAAAGTATTTTCAACAAATGGTGCTAGAACAATTTTGTATTCATATGCAGAAAAATGAATCTAGATATAGATCATACATCTTTCACAAAACTTAGAATGATCACAGATGTAAGTTAAAACCCAATACTATATAAGTTCTAGGAAAAAAATAGAAAATCTGTAACCTCTGACAATGAGTTTTTGGATACAACACCAAAAGGACAATCCATGAAAGAAATTGATGAGTTGTATTTTATTAATATTTATACTCTAAGAAAGACACTTAAGAGAATGAAACGAGCCATATACTGTGAGAAAATATTTGCAAAATACACATCTGATAAGACTTGCATGCAAAATACACAAAGAACTCTTAAAACTGAATAACAAGAAAACAAATGACTCAACTACAAAATGGGCAAAAGATCTGAACAACCATGTCACTAAAGAAGATATATAGATAGCAAATAAGCATATGAGAAAATGTTCATCATCATTTGTGATCATGGAATGACAGATTAAGACAACAATCAGATATCACTATCTACCTATTAGAATGACTAAAATCCAAAAAACTGGTAATACTAAATGCTGGGAATGCAAAATGGTACAGCCACTTTGGAAGACAGTTTGGTATTTTCTTACAAAACTACAGTTTTACTTTATAATCCAGGAATGGTGTTCCTAGGTATTTACACATCTGATTTATTAATAAAAACATTAACACAAAACCTTGAATGTGAATATTTATAGCAGCCTTATTCATAATTGTCAAAAACTGGAAGCTACCAAGATATCTTCCAATAGGTGAATGGATAAACTGTAATACATCCATATGATCAAATATTATTCAGTAATAAAAAAAATGAACTATAAAGCCATAAAGGGACATGGAAGAACCTTAAATGCATAATATTCCTAAGTCAAAGAGGCTAGTCTGAAAAGGCTACATACTATAGGATTCCAATTATGTGACATTCTGGAAAAAGTGAAAGTAGAGTAAAAAGATCAGTGGTTTCCAGGGGATTGGGGGAAATGTTGAATAGTCACAGAAGATTTTTAAGGTGGTGAAACTGTTCTGCATGATACTGTAATGGGGGATACATGATGTCATGCATTTGTCAAACCCACAGAATTATACAGCACTAGGAATGTCTTAGTCCATTTTCTGTTGCTTAGAATATCTGGAACTGAGTAATTTATAAAAGAAAATGAATTTATTTATTACAGTTAGAGACTAAAAAGTTATTTAGTTAGAGACTAAAAAGTCCAAGTCCAAGGTCAAGGGGCTGTATGTGGTGATGGCCTTCTTGTTGGTGGGAACTCTACAGAGTTCTGAGGAAGCACAGGGCATCACAAGGTGAGGGGCAGAGCATGCCAGCCCCCTCACCTCTTAAAGGCCCCACCTCTCAATACTGCCACATTGAGGATTAAGTTTCAACATGAGTTTCAGAAGAGATAAACATTCAAACCATAGCAAGGAGTAAATGTTAATATAAGCAAATTAAAAAATCATTTAGGAGGTCAGGACCCAAGGCTGGAATACAGATTGTGACATATTGTGACAATAGAATCTGACTGTATTACAAATGTATGAGACAACCTAACTGAAGCAGGAGAGGGAATGGTACTGACCTAAGTATCTTTGGAAATGCATGGAGTCTGTAAGACCAAAGGCAAAAGGAACTATACCCAAGTATAGTTCCCAAGTATACTTTGTACTCTAAAGTTGTTCCCCATGGGGCTATGGGTTAACAATTCTGATATTGCCACACATGTAAACTGCAATTGAACAGTTAAATAAATAGATGGTGGGAATCAGGTTTCTCACTGTTGGAGCAGGAGGTTACAGATGAGCAAGGGGAGGAGGCTAGGATGATCCACGTGGTAACGGATTAAGGTTGGAGACATCAGTAAGAACACATGTTTAGCTTACTATAGGTACAGATGGTGCATATACATGGGGTAGTGCACACACACATATTTCCTTGCTGTGTTAGCTGAGAGGACATAAAAGAAATGACAACCCAGTAGCAATGAACAAACCTAGAGCCCAGATCTTAGTTTCTAGTCCCATTCTCCAATAAAAAGGAAGCAGGGCTCCTTGGAAAAATGGCTGGTTCTAGGACTGGAGAAGAATTATATAAGATGAGCCTAGAGGCAGAGAGTAAGGAAGTACCCAGAATAATAAAATGGGGGGAAGTTAAAGGCACACAGGAGCTGACTGAAGGAGCTGTCCCAAGCTGGAACAATTCGTGTAACAAAATGAAGTGCTATTGAATTATAACCCAAACTGCAAAATAAATATCTATGAATCTACACTGATATAAATGATTGAATAAATTAATAATTAGAAGAGACCAATCATCCATATAGAATCCCAAATAATTTATATAGATTCTCTGCTCTCAAAGAAGGGAGCACAACTCCCCACCCCTTATGTGTGGACAGCACCTGGTGACATTCTTCCAAAGAGTACTGTACAGAAAGGAGGAAAAGCACATAACTTTACAGTGGAGAAACATGATGAACACTACCTCAGCCAGGTCATCTAGACCAACATCAATAGTCACAAATCGTGTTGCTATTATGCACTTTTGATGTGATGTGATGAAAATGGCATTTTTACTCACGATCTTCCTTCCCCAAACCCATAATCCTAGCCTAATGATGAGAAAAACATCAGACAAATTCCAACAGGAGGACATCCTAAAAATATTTGACCTGTACTCCTCCAAACTCTCATCAAAAGCAAAAGTAAGCCGGAGAGACTGTCACAGCCAAGAGAAGCCTAAGGACACATCATGATGAAATGTAATGCGGACAGAAAGAGTATATTAGGTAAAAAGTAAAGAAGTCCAAATAAACTGAACTTCGCACTAACATAGTAATAGTGTATTAATGATATCAATATTAGTAATATAGCAAAAATAATATATCAGTAATGACTATAATATACCAATACTGGCCATTCATTGTAACAAATGTACCATACTAATATAAGATGGTAACAAGAAGGGAAATTTAGTGCGGCTCATATGGAAACTCTCTGTAATATCTTTGCAATTTTTCTATAAATCTAAAACTTTTTAAAAGAGATTTATTAAAAAAATCAACCTGAATTTATTATGTCAAAAAAAAAAATCCGTGATTTTATGGGACACAAATGTTTCCACCCAAGAAGACAGTGGTAATTTATTTGACTCTAGATGAGCTCTGCAGTATTTGTACAGGAAGTATAGCACAAAGATCACTTAGAAGCCCTACAGTGCAATCTGTACTCATTCCCAACTGAGAACCCAAGTTTCCAGGAAGAAAGTAGACAGTTGTTTTGCTGTTGTTTCCAGGGCTGAGATGAGAAGGCAGAACTTCCTTCTAACTTAAGGGTGCCTGGCAGGACCACTTCTGCTTTCTCAAGTAAGGGTCTGTCTGTCCCTCTCTGGAAATTTTATCTGCCTATAGTTCCTGATGGTGATCTTCATGCCACAGGCTTCTGTACTCATTTTCCATTGCTGAAGTAGCAAATCAAAAACTTGAAAGAATACAAGTTTATTGTCCTTACAGATCTGTAGGTTAGAAGTCAATATGGGTCTCACTGGGCTAACGTCAAGGTGTCAGCAGGGCTGTGCTCCTTTCTGCGGGCTCCAGGGGGCAATCCCTTTTCTCTCCTTTAGCTTCTAGAGACTGCCCACATTCCTTAGCTTGTCGTCCCCTTCCTCCATCTTCAGAGCCAGCAATGGTGGGTGGTGGTGTTGCATCCTCACATTGCAGACTCTGACCTCCTCTTTTGCTTTTAAGTACCCTGTGATTCTACTGGGCCCACTTGGATAATCCAGGACAATCTCCCTATTTTAGGCTCAGCTGATTAGTAACTAGAATTCCACCTGCAATCTCAATTTCCCTTTGCCACATAAGGTAACGTATTCACAGATTCCAGGGATTAGGGCACCACACCTTTGGGATGGGGCCATTATTCTGCCTACAACAGCTTCTTCAGTTAAGGGGACAGGTTCTGTTCTTAATACTCATGCTTCCCCACAACATGTGGGTTCATTTTTCTTCCATGTGAGATTGCCAAAAGAAAATGCAAAATCCCTGCCCCCTCCCCAACTCAGTCCCTTAAACAAGAGGGATTTTATGACTTGTAACGAAAAGGATACTTGTTTCAGCAGTCCTAATATATGGCTTCAGGTAAACATGGGAGCCAGCTCTCAGTGGCCGCGGCAGACTGTTGGGGTCTCACCACACTCTACTTGACACAGCTGCTTAGTCACCAGGGTCTGACAGACAGCCCATGGAGTACAGCCAAAAAAGCGAACTTAAGAGGCTGGTGTTGTGATGAGAGCTGACAGCAGGATCTATAGTCCTGAGTCTCACAGTTTCCACCAGTCTTTGTTTTGATCGGTTTTATAGTCTCTGCAGAGTTGGAAGGCTGCCAAGCAAATGGCCCCTGGGCACTTATTCACTGCTCAGCCAAGCACGTGATACAGCTGGCCTCCAATTGCTAGTGAGCACGGATGGAGAAGCGAGCACCATTGGCTGGCTTTGGGCAGTCAAAACAATCAGAATTGAAACAGTGGTTGAGGTCTCAAGCAAGCCAAGGGAGTTAAATTTAAACACTGCACAGGCACAGAGGGTCCAGGGGAACAGTACATCACTGTTCTTTGTCTTGTGCCATGCCATGCCCTGTTACCTCTTTAGACTGAGAACAAGAACTGTTTCCTTGGTGTGAAGGTCTGTTTCTACTTAAGCAGAAGGTGGTGAGGATGTGCCATGCTGGGAGTTTATTACAGAAAACGCCATGCCGTTGTGCATGGGTGTGCCTGTGTGTGTGTCCACACACCCTAGGCATTTGTGACAGCCTTGGGGAGAACACAGAACTTGACCCCACATGAAGTGGTACAGTGAGTGACCTAACCAAGGGCAGCCAGGTGGAGCTGGCTCTTCTTAGCTCATTGACTCACGAGCAGGTATGGGCATCTCCGGGGCCAGGGGCTACTAGCCCAGGAACTATGAAAACAGAGACAAGTACCTGCCTTTCGGGGTTGCTTCGTTCCTGAAGGCCAGCTACCTAGAGGCCCTTAGAGCCCAGCACAGGGTCAGGCACCCAATTACCACTTATTAAGAGCCTGGAGGATGCTTTGAGAGAGAGGGGAAACTGCATCACACAAGCAGCAATGCACTGTGATAAGGGCCCCCACACAGTTCTGACCAAGTGCAGAGTGCAGAATGTTCTTCCAAGGTGGAGGGAGCAACCGCGGAGTGTGTTGGAGGCCACGGGCTGCCACCAGGGCCCTGGGCACAAGAGGCACCTGGTTCAGCCTGTCCACCTCACTGGCCTTTATCTTTGTGCAGCCACCTGAGTCAAGTTTCCTGTCTTCATCTCAATCTCTGTGGCTCTTTGACCTTCATGTGTATATCCTTATTTATTAATCCTGAACAGAATAAATAAATCATTAATATTTTTAAATAGTCATAATACTATTTAAAATACTCAATAGTATGTATACTATTAAGTACTGTTAGTGCATAACGGTACTATTAATACATACTATTAGTACATAACAGTACTATTATGTACTAATACTCAGTATTATGACTACTTAAAAATATCAATTTTTAATTAAAAATATATGTATTTTAAATAGTCATAATAAATGACTACTAATAGTCATTTATTTTTACAGTGGCTCAATGCTGCTTAAAAAGGGCCACATTACTGGGCACAGTGGCTCATGTTTGTAATCTCAGCACCCTGGGAGCCTGAGGTGGGAGGATCACTTGAGGCCAGGAGTTGAAGACCAGTTTGGGCAACATAGTGAGACCCCATCTCTACAAAAAAATACAAAAATTAGCCTGGTGTGATGGTGTGTACCTGTCATCCTAGCTTCTCAGGAGGTTGAGGCAGGAGGATCACTTGAGCCCAGAAGTTTGAGGTTACAGTGAGGTATGACATTGCCACTGCATTCCAGCCTAAGTGACAGAGTGAGACTTGGTCTCAAAAAAAAAGAAAAAAAGCTACATCAACTACTGGTCCACTTGAATGCCCAAGAGGTAACGTTACTTCTGTGGAAACAAGCTGGTGGGGCGGGGGAGGCATGGTCAGCAAATAGACATGTTGTGTGCTGTCTGATTGGATCGATTTGCTGGTGGGCTTGTTCCAGATTTGTCTGAAGTCAGCCAGTGGTTTACCATGAAGCAGCGTTGCTTATGAGAACTCTTTCCTTGAACAATGATGGTGATAGAGCACACACACTGCACTTCCCTTGTATCAGGCCCACAGATATGACGCTTTCATTTAATCTTCATTAACAATCCAGTGGTACTATTATTATCCCCTTTTTACAGATGAGGAAATGAGGCGCAGAGAGGTTATATAACCTGGCCAAGGCCACACAGCTGGAAAATGGAGCCTAGATTTGATCCTGGGCCAGCTGGCACTAAAGTACACATCCTTAACACTACGCTGTATGTTGTCCCAGTTTTATGTAGCAGTTTTTGGTTTTTTATATGAAAATGTTTAATTTATTAGGTTAGGCAGAGGAAATGCTCCCCAAACACGATGTACATCTCTAAAAAAGGCCTGAAGATACATATCCCACCATTTTTGCAAGCCACGTTTGTGGGGAAGACGTGGGAACATGGTCACTTCTGCATCCCCACGTCGTGCCAGCAGAAAAGTTTAATGGCGAATAACCTTGCATAACCCGAGCCCCAGCGGTTGCCTGGGTCACTCTATGGAGGCTCAGCCTCTGTGAGGACAGATTAAAAAAGGGGTGATATTTGAGCAGCATTTTTGTTTAAATAATTGGTATTTTTTTGGCTATAAAAGAAAAACCATGCTCATTTATGAGAACTTTGAAAATATAATAGAGAAAATAATCCTGCTTAGAGATAAAGTGTTAACATGTTATATTTTCTCACAAGCTTTGCTATATTTTATACACATACTTTTTTAACATACTAGGTACACATAGATCTATAGCCTTTTTCATGTCATATAATCTTGTTATATTTCCATACGCCATCAAAAATATCACTTTAAGAGGCTTCCTCAATCTCTATTGAAGGTACACAGTATACATTACTTAACCGTTCCGTAACTCCTGGACATTTCGGTAGTTTCCAGCGTTGGGGGCAAGACAGCTGAGTCTTCGAAGGCTGAGTCACTTCTCAACTATGGGGGCAGTGGGCGCTGAGGCGGGCAGCCCAGCAAGTGCAGGAATGTGGGGCCTCCGGGGAAGTATGCACAGCCCTATGTAAGAGTCAAGGCACACGCCACCTTCTCTTTCATGGATAAGGGAGCCAATGTTCAGAAAATTTCAGTGACTTCCTGAAAAGATCCCCAGAGGATGACAGTAACAGTGAGCTGTCTCATTTTTCCAGTGTCTTAGTTTGGAGTTGCTTAAAAGCAGGGAAGAAATCTCAGGAAAGGGATGAGGGGCAAAGAGTATGACGGAGACCCAGGAAGAGACAATAACGGTGGCTTACTGAGCTGGTCACCTGTGGGTGACTGGGGCTTAATCCCTGCAGGGCTCTCTGAGGAACTGTGCAGAAAGTGTCTCGAGGAGACTTCCTCGTTGGTTGAGGTTGCTGCTGGGGAGCTGCCCCTCCACACTCCCAGGCTGTGCTGGGTGCAGGCTGAGGGGCTGCAGAAGCCAGAGTCCTGGGACAGAAAAGCGGAGCTGTGAGAATAAAGTGGCACCCCACTGTGTGCCCTGTGCTGTCCACCCCAGCTGGGCTGGCAGGTGGCTGAGGGTGTGATGTGGGGTGCAAAAGCATCTGCCATGCCCTCCCAGGGGTTTAGGGGCCAGGGTCCTCTACCACTTTCCCCAGGAGGGAAATCACAGGAGACTGGGTAGGAGTTAAGAGAATATATTTTTAGGAGCAAATCTGGGAAGGAAACATGCTCTTTTCCTCTAAGGAAGAAGCAACCAAAAATGATCAGGCTGCAGAATCCTGTTCTTTGTGTTATGATAGTAGGCCAGTACCATGCAAAAGTAAACATGTCCTTAGTCCCTGCTCTATGACATGTCCATGCTGGAGATGATCAGAACCTGGGTCCTGTCCCTGGCCTGGCTCAGATCTAGTCCGAGAGGATGCAGTTCATGCTGGCTGGGTGGCTTGCTCTCGGCAGGGCATGACACTGCTCTGGGGAAACTTCTGGCTACTTGTAAAACCTACTCATTCCTTCCTCCCATCCTTAAACAATGATTGAGCACCTGCTGTATGCCATATACTATTCTAGGAAAGAACAGACCCTTGCCCCAGAAAGGGTCCGTGCATGCCCGAAGTGCTGGACCGACCCTGGCCTAGCTCCAGGTTATGAAGGAGCATCTCCAGGTAAGCCTAGCACCACCACGATGGATCGGGGAGGGCTTCATGGCAAAGGTGGTGCCAGACCTTCTTGCAGACAGATCCCTGCCCTTCTTTCTATGTCACTCACCACAGTGTGATTATACATCTGTGTGCATATCTGAAGAACAACTGTCTCCCCCATTATTTTGAGCAGCAGCCCCCAACCTTCTTGGTACCCCCAACCTACTTGCTTTCATGAAAGACAATTTTTCCTTGGTGGGGGTGTCAGAGCTCAGGCAGTGATGCAAGTGACGGGGTGTGGCTGTAAATACAGATGAAGCTTCTCTGGCTTGCCCACCACTCACCTCCTGCTGTGCACACACCACCCCCCACCAAGTTTCATGGAAGACAATTTTTCCATTGATGGGGGCAGGGGGTGTGGCGAGCTCTGCGTCCTGGTCCCTAACAGGCCACGGACCAGTACCAGTACTGCAGATTTTGAGTGTTCTGAGAGGACCAAGGCCTTGCCCACCACTGTACTGTCAGCACCTGACATGGTAAGGGCTAAGCACGTATTTACTGAACGAATGAGTAGCATGGCAACGCTGGCCCCTGAGTGATCTCCCCCGTCCAGTGGAGTCCCACAGCCAAATAAACAGCTCCACCTTCTACACCGCAGCCAGGACATTAATTGTCAGTGGGTCTGGGCTTTAAGAAGAGAAGCTGGGATGGGGAAGGATGAGAGACTGAGGCAGCAATACAAGGAGCAATGTGTGCTGCTTCTGGGAGCAGGGGTTTAAGACATTTAGTTTGAGGCATTTTGCTTATAATTTAGACCTCCTTAACATTAATACTAAGTCCTGTCCTAAACTAGAGATCAGTGGACTATTGCATTGGAAATGGCAAAATGTGGTCAGTCGTGCAGTAGGTGAGTTATTATGGCTCCCCCCTTTTTTCCCCTAAGCCAACAATCCTTGTTGACAGCAAATCTGTACAGAGAACCTATTAAAAGAAATTGTAGTAAATTGAAGATGCTTTAACTGTCTATCTGGCATTCTGATTGCATGCCCGACACTTCCACTATAGCTTCCCTTTGTACAACCTTCCATTTGATTCAATTCAATGGATAATTATGGAGTCTTGACTATGTGCAAGGCAATGTGATGGGAGCCTCATTCCAGGTGCATCTTCTAGGCCCAGGGCATAATTGAACTTGTAGACAAAAATAAACACACATAATAGAAGCATAGGGTGGCAAAGGCCACAAGAAGCTCTAAAGACCATTTCAAACAAAATGACATTTTTACCTATGTGTGCAAGTGTGGGGTAGCTGGTACCACACGTTCATGCATTCAAATATGCATTTAACAGCATTGTTGAGCAACATTCCTCCATCGGGCACTGTGCTGGGTCCTGGGGTCAAAGGGATGAATGACCCCAGCCCCACAGTATAACACAGCACTCTATGGGAGTCCAGGGGTATCACTTCACTCATCTGAAAGTGGAAATCAGGGAGGGCTTTTCAAAGGAGGAGATGCGTCAGTCGCTTCTTAAAGGGGATTAGGAGTTCACCAGGTGAAGAAGGAGCAAGACATACAAAAGGGCTGGAGACAAGAGCACAGAGGACATTTTGGAGAGGATGAGCTGGAGGATAATGCAACTGTGGGGTGTTGTCAGAGAGTTAAATCAAGGCCATACAAGCCAGAACATACCATGCAGGGGCTTAATCCTGAAAGCAGTGGGCAACCACAGGATAAAAGCAGAGTTTTGCAGGTTTGTGAGATGGCTGGAAAGAGATTCCCTAGTGGATCCATCCAAGTAGAAGCCTTCACGGGATATTGACTACCATGATAAGGCAGTCTAAGTTATCCTGGGCTCTGGAGAAAGGCGGACCTTGGATTAATCCTAGTTCTGCTCTTCCTTTTTTGCCCCTCTAAAATGGGAGTCATAATATTTAGCTCACAGATTTGTAATGAAGCTTGGATGACATAACATATAAAATGCCCAGTAGAGCAGTGCTTGCCTTAGTAAGCATTCCATAAGTGTTAGTTTCCCTCGTCCCCACCTTTTCTCAACGTATGCCTAGCAACACATACGAGCTCTGGGAGATACGGAGAGACTGCTCAGAGATCATCTAGTGGAATAAGAATGACTTGGCAAGACAACAGAGCGCAAGCACAAAGTCGGAGGAGCCTTTAAGAAATTATCATCTATCCCCTTGGGTTTCAAACCGATGAAAAGAGACAGGATGATGAAAGGGGGAACCAAAAAAGGCCCACACAATGCTTTACGACACTAAAGGACATTTTGGAGCAAGTGGCATGGTGAAAGTACCCCGGCAGGCTAGAGAAGGACTATTTCACAGGTGTTACAGAGTCTGGGAGGTGGATACCTGAGGAAAGGTGAGGGTGTGTGCTGATGGCCTTGGTTCTAATGGGTGGTGGCACTGCTCACAGTGGTGACTGTGGTTGGATGAATGTTCAGGGTAGACATTGGTGCTCTATACACACAGCACCTGGACTGTGGTCTCTAACTATTAATGCCATTAGCCACTGAAAGGAATCAGGGCTCCTTGGAGAAAATGGCTGACTCTAGATCTCAAAATATACAGAGCAGAAAGTATATCAGAAGAGCCTGGGACATCTCATTGCCAGAAACTAATAAGCTATGGATTTCTACTAGGTAGCGTTGTATCAAAGAGGCTGCTGCTGGCCAAAGGCAGAAAAATCAGAGCATCAATAAGGATAATCATAGCAATGGACTGAAACACATCAAATATATTTAAATCCATGCATTAATCATGTTACTAGAAAAACAATACACAACAACTCTCTTGTTACCTCTAGAGGATGCTAGGAAATCCACTCATTTTGAAAACTGGTAAATAAAGGAAAAGAATCTAACATTTATCCTATCTTTCTAAATCAAACTGTACCTCTGGCTTAATCAAATACCTAATGAGAGAAAGTTTATAAATGTTTCAGCTAATGATGATGAAACAAACAATGAGAATATCACCACTTGCAAACGCCTAATGAACTAATTATCTAGGCAGTGATCGGCAATGACTCCTAATATCACAAAAAGAGACCAACAGAAGTAATGCTGCCCACACCCCTGAAGAGACACACCACCACCGGTCCTAGATCTACCCACCAGTTTTTGAGAAATGCAGGGGTCACAGGAACATGCTGAATGACACCATCAAGGGACAATTAGCAAAATCTAGACTCTGGGAAACCCTATAGTTTTCTTCCATAGATATATTTCAAGGAATAAAAGAGACAAGAGAGGATGTCCACCAGTTGCAATGCATGGGCCTTATTTCAATCTTGATTCCAACAAACTAAAAATAATAAATAAACGAAACAATCAAAATGGGGACTGAATAGCTGAAAATGTTAAGGAATTGTTAATTTTTTATACATGTAATACAGTTGTGTTTTTAAAAAAGAATCCTTATTTTTAAGAGTTATAACTGAAATCAATATACTGAAATGTTATATCAGATTTACTTCCGAGGGTCAGATAGGAGGAATAAATGAAACAAGATTGGCCAAGGATTGATCATTATTGAAGTGGCTGATGGGCTCATTTGGGGTGTATTACACTGTTCTTTCTACCTTTTTTTTGTTAGAAGTTTTCCATAGTCAGAAGTTCTTGTTTTTGTTTTTTTAATGGTACTTTAGAGTTGGATTCTGGGTGAGGGGAGCAGAAGTGAACCACAGGCTTGTTTTGTAACACAAGGAGGCAGATGGGGGTAAGTAACTTTTCAGATCAAGAATAATGTCCAAAAAAAAAAAAAATTTGACAAATGTAGCAAGCACAGATTACTATTGGTAGTATGTAATGATTTCATAATGAAAGCTCCTAAGGAAAGTTAGCAACGTAAAGTGGCAATTTCTATAAAGAAAAAAATAACTAGTAAATATTGGGGGAAAGATTGGTCTCCAGTGGTCTGCACTGAAATGTAAGACAATGGAAGGGCATTTTTCTATCAGCAGCGGCGAGGGTCCTCCCTAACCACCTTCCTTCCCTTCCTATATGCTCCACCCACGCCCCACCTAAGGCAAATGCCAGCTCTGCTGAGCGTTTCTGGGGCTTACTTGTGACCTCTGCCTCCCTCAAGGTCCCCTGCCTTCCCTGAGTTGCTATCCTCTCTGGCTTCCACCTTCGACACAAATGCCTTCTGGATGGGGCAAATGAGTGAATTCGGGGTTTACACATTGGTCAGTTAGGAGGCGGCTGCTAATCTGTGATGAAAGCACAGTGGACCCCAGGGAGGAACCAGGTCTCCCCTACACATCTTCGGGGCAGGAAGACTCACTCCCCATGGTCGTCCCTGGGGCTTCCACGTGGCTGAAGGTTGCTCATGGCCATCGTTTTTATTTCTTTATTAACTGGGGTCTTTTCAGAACCTGACCAAGGAGCCCAAACCAATGTAACCTTTAACCTGTCAAAATCCACAGGGAGGCATTTGAGCTCAGACATAAACCCAAACATGTGACTTTTCAAACTACGTTTAACCTATGGGTGGAAGCTGAATGGAAAATCTCGCCAAGCACTTGCATGCACATCAACCAAACCCGTTTTAATCTATTTATTCCAAACTATGCGAGAGAAAAGGAAGGGCCCATTAGGCATTACTGATTATGAGCTCTTAACGTAAGATATTTGTCCTTTTCCTATTACTGTCACTAATAAGAATTACAACACCCTCTCTCCTCCAGCTATGGAGTAGAGCTAGCTGTCAGGTCTTAGGAAGAGCATTTAGGCTAACGGCTCACAGAGGCCCAGAGCTGCTGTGTGTAGGTTCAGCATCCACACTTATATTTACCGCCAGGTAGGAGCAGAGGACAGCAAGCAGTGAAAGGAGGTAGGGCTTTTCTCTCAAGTCCTTTGTTCCTTTATTTCTTTGTTCATCTTCATCCCCCCCAACCCCAGACATCTTACACAGACACACATGCACGCACGCACCCCTCCATAGCTATCTCTAACAAGAGAGCCACACTAAGACAGGTCAGGATCATACAAAAACCTTCGGAGGCAAGAGGAGGGGGGTACCCACCATCTCAGAAACCCAAACCCCAGAGATGAGCCGGATGCAGCCAGGGCGCCTCCAGCCGAGAACTGCTCCCACCACAGCATGCTCAACTTTGCCCAGGCTCTGACCTACCTTTAGGGCAAAGTGCCCCGCAGCCCATGGTCTGGGGTTTCAGCCACGATCATGGTATCTTCTGCCCGGAGCTGGCCTCTCCCTGTGCTGTCCCACACCCCTCTGCTTTCAGGCAGTTTGCACAGGTCTGGAGGTCTGCAACGCTACAGTATCTTTTCAGCCGCGACCCAAGGAGAATGCCGCCTGATCGGCACAACTCTCAGCTCAGAGCGTCGGTTGAGAACAAGTGGCTGCCTATATAATTTAATATGATGCCACTTGAGACTCACAGACCTGCCGCCAAGCAAGCAGGATTCTGCCTCTTGCCTCTTGGCAACCCGAAATCTGAAGTGCCTGCTTGTTTCTGCTCAGCCGGGGTGTACACCTCAGGTTACCACCAGGGCAGGGCAGGGTGGAGGCTGGGCTGGGTACCTCCGGGGCATCACAAACTGGGGGCCATATCTGGGAGATCTGAGATGTCTTAGCCCACCCAAAGCCTCAAGGTCATGAACATCTACTTAGGCAGAGGCAAGCTTTGTGTACATCTGGGGGGCCCCCATGTAGCCTTGGGCACAGAGTGGCCGTGCCAGTACCCTCAAAGCTTTCTCGCAACTGTTGTGGGGGGACCTGTCCTATCAGCTGAGATAATCCACACTTGTGATTAGATAACGAAGAGGTGAGGGCGTCTATGCACACATTTCTAAGCGCAAGTATGCGATCTTAGGCATGTGTTAAGAAAAAGAAGAAAACATTCTTGTTTTTGAATATTTGTCATTCTGGCCCTTTGGGTTTGTTATGGTTGATTTAATGCGAAGTGCTGTCTGAGGAGGCAGGCCCTGGTGCTGTACGCCTGTTTCCACTTGCAGATGAAGCAGGGAGATGGCTCAGCACTGGCACTGGGCTAAGTGGATTACTCAGATGCTGGGGCCAGGTTGTCTGTGCTCTGGTGGGGTAACCCTGTGGGGACTCAGGACTGGTTCCCAAGATGCTGGATCCCAGGGGGCTCAGTAAGGATGCTGACCACTAAGGTTTGTCCTCCAGGCCCCTGTGACAAAGTCACCCTGCCCTAGGGGTGGGAGAGATTGAGCAAGAGGACAAAAGTAGTCTTACTGAGAAGTCAGTCCTGGGGAGAATCTCATTTGGAAGGAGGCACCTTGGTTAGAATGAAGCAGGGGACTCTTACTGCCTGCCCCATCTGACCCTAAAGACTAAGGTGTGGATTGTTCTGCAGAGGTGCTCGAGAGCCCTGCAGCTACAGGTGCATTTTCCAAGGCAAGGTGTTTTGTGCACCCAAAGGGAGTGAGGGGATTAGACCTAAAGGAATTGACACCTAGACTCCCCTTTTTAGTCTCTCTACCAGGTTGGCTGCTCCAAATAATGGATGGGGGGTTTTGTTTTGTCGGGGTGGGGCGGGAAGGTGGTGGTGGCAGGAGGTTATCTGGGGTACTTCTCCCTTTTGGAAAAGGATAAAACTCTAAGCCTGCACAGATCCTCTAAACAGCGGTCCCCAACCTTTTTGGCACCAGAGACTGTTTTCATGGAAGACAATTTTTCCATGGACCGGGGGTGGGGGTGGGGGATGGTTTCAGGATGACTCAAGCATATTACATTTATTGTACACTTTATTTCTATTATATATTACATTGTAATATATAATGAAATAATTATACAACTCACCAAGGTTGGGGACTCCTGCCCTAAAACCCCTAGAAGGAGAAATCCTGGGATGTAATTATTAATATTATGCTACCCATGATCATTTGAAAAAGGGGCTCTTTTCATAACTTTATAATCATCATCTAAAAAGCACAATATTCTTCAAATAGACAATAACAAAAAGCATGCAAACTCAGCAAACATTTTGGACTCATAATTATTATGTAACTGACATTAAGTTGAGCCCCTGTACACACTATCTCATTTAATCTATGGGACACAGAATTTATAAAAATGAATTTATGTCATACCTACTGCCTAATGCATTAGAGTATGTAAAAGAGAAATCTATCATAGAAATAGCACTGTAGGACTGAACTAAAAGGTTTTGATTCACAGCAAAGGAAATTTAATTAAAGCATGTAATGTCAATTACTGTCATTCATAATCATATTATACCTCCCCAGAAATAATACAGATATAAAAGTCTAGAGTTACCTGCATGTTTGATGTAAATAGGATAAAATTATATGGGTTCTGAAAATATCCAGATATCAGACAGAAAAAAAAGTATCTCTACCTAGCCTCATGTGTCATCAGATTTCATTAGGAAGGGACATGAGCATCCAGCCACAAGAAAGTTCATCCTTCCTCTGACTTTCGAAGGTGCCTGAAAATCTGGGGTTTAACATGGTCACGAGTTTTTAGCTGCTAGAGATCAGATGTTTCTGGTTGTTTTGACAAGTCCCAGGAGAGGCCACAGAGCTCTCAACGAGCTCCCACCAGGTTTTGGGCTCTGTACGATGATAAGAACCAGATCCTCTCATGGGGCAGCTTCGAGGTCTGGTGGAAAGAAGGAACCACAGGAAAGCACCAGGGCAAAGAAAACATGGCACACCAACCAAACCACAGCTAGGGCTCAACCGGTCCATCCATGGGCATGCAACACCCTGACACTTCATCCCCTTTTCCTCAATCACTTACAGAGTGTGCACTATTGCCAGACCAGGAGCTGAATAGCAGGGTCACTACAGGATGCAAGAGAGCAGCAAGGTCCTTGCATTCTTGGGATTACAGTGTGGTGTGGGAGACAGACATTCATTTAAGAAATATACAAACTCATAAATACAAGCCAAGCACCAGTAGTCCTAGTTTCTGCATATCTGTAATGGGTATTAGAGAATAATTATTCCACGGAGTCGTGGCAAAGATTGAATCAGTCAATATGCACAAAGCTCTTAACAAAAATTAATAAAAATTCTACTTCTCCTACTATTACTGTTACTGTTCTTATTACTAATGAGTGCTTCAGCAGTTACTAGTCGGTTGTGTGACTTTGGACAAGTGACTTAACTTTCTCTTATGTCTCAGTTTTCCCACACTGATCGGTTTTAGTAAAACGAGATAACAATGATTCCTCATGAAAAAGATTAAATGAGTAAATATGCAGAAAAGGTTTGGAACAATGCCTGGCACCTAGTAGGAGTTTGATAAATGTTAGTTGCTAATGGTGATTATTATTTTGCAAGACTCTGGGGAGTAGACTCTTAAGGCATCATGTCAGCTCATGATGTACTTACAATCTAGCTCAGCGTCTCTCAAGAGAGGCATGATTGATCTTTAGACTGGATAATTCCTTGTTGTAGGGGGCTGTCCTGTGCATTGTAGAGTGCTTAGTAGCATCTCTGGCCTCTAGCCACTAAATGCCACCAGCACTCCCACAGTCGTGACAACCAAAAATGTCTTCAGACATTGCCTAATGTCCTGGGGGCAGGGGCAAAAATCACGCCCATAGAGAACTACTGATCTAGCTGGAAAGTACCATGTACTGAGAGGGAGGAAGAACAAAGCAGAGCTAAGTCTGTGGTCCTTGGTAAAAGAGCAACAGTAAGGCAATGAGGGGAGCCCGTCCACAGAAAGCCGGGGGAGGCTGCTTGGAAGAGAGGCCCTTCAATGGTGCCTCACGACCATTTTAAATCTATGTCCCTTTTGATAAACATAAAAATCTCTTTATTGAGATTTGAAATTTCAAAACAAATTAGACATCATGACTAAACCCAAATTAAAGCAACCATAATATATTGAATATAATTTTCCATTACAAACAGTTCCTTCCTCTTACCAAAATTCTGATAAAGCTTCTTAGCTAAATGTCAACTCATGCTGATTTAGATATGCTGGGACAACACAGAGAGGGAGAGAGGGGTAGGGGGAGACAGGGAGAGGGAGAGGGAGAGAGGGAGAGGGAGAGGGAGAAAGGGAGGGAGGGAAGAGAGAAACATCCACTGACATCTGTGGACATGAGTCCATATTTTACCCAAGTGGCAGCAAGTCTGCTTTGAGGACAATGTCTGGCCCACCCTGGCTTCCAGCTGCTGCATCTACTCCATCCCCTCCCCATGACAGGGACCATCTGGCCCTCATCTCTAACTCAGTCCTGCCTCAGTTTCTAGGACCCATCTTGACCTGAGGCTCTCTTGGGCTCAACAGCATCATTATCATCTGACCCCAGTATAGTGCCTCATTCCAATAACAGAGTCCCAGTCTGTCACCCAGGTTCTTACTGTTGAGCTTCTGCCTTGGTCCCTGTTGATGAATTCCTGTCCAAGAATCTTCTTGGCACCCCAGTTCCCAGAGCCCTGGCCGAGCACCCCTGCCTCATATGTGGGGCTAAAACTGCAGAATGTCCTGAGGCAGCCACCTGCCTTTCTGGACATCTGAGCATTATCCCACGCAGAGTTCCTGCTGCTGCACTCGGCCTACCCATTGGGATCTCCTACTACTTTGTCTTAGACCTTGGTGATCAGACACTGCTGCACCCATGCTGTCCAGACTGCATCTTCAGCACTAGCATGTGGGCCGGCAACCTTAGTGCAGTCCCACCCTGGAGGAAGAGTGAGATCCAAGTTCCATCCCCCTCTGCCTTCCTCTTTCCATTGTAGGTAACTGGCTATGCCACAATATGGCCACCAGAAATCCCACTCTGTGAGTTTTGGTTAATCACATGGCAGCCCTGCACATATGATTCAATTATAACGTATATACCTTATAAACTGAGCACTTCCCATATGCAAGATACCCTGGCAGGAGAGGGAAAAGAGAGGAGAACTAAGGCATATTGAAGGTTTTTTGTGCACCAGACATCAATTTCTGTGCTTTATACAATTATTTAATTTTATCTCACAACAACCCCAAGAGGTAGATATTAACATTTTCTGTATAAGGAGACCAAGTCCAAAGGCCAGCAAGCCATCAGACAGGGTCCTCAACAGTGGTCTGGTTGACTTCAAAACCTGTGCTCATTCCCTGACACTGGGAGTGGTCTTTTCAATGAATAACTAACTGGAACCCTAAAGGTTTTTGTCTTTTTTTTTCTTTCTTTAAAAAAATTTCCTTTGATAAATTTTGATAATACACAGAGCATCTACTTTCAGAGCTAGTGACTGAACTCAGAGCACTCATACAAACCGTCCTCAGCCTCCTCTCCCTGTTTTTTCTACTATGAAAATTCAGGTCATGCAGAAGATGAAATGTAGAACTCTACAGACTCTCTCAAGGAATCTGAGTGCAAATAATTATTATAACTTTATGGCCACTGTCCCAGTCAGCAAGTCACTATTGGGACTGGGATTGCCCGGAAGGGAGTCAATGCACTCAGACAGATTATGGCTCAGGGGTGAGGAACCTGTGGCCTTCTAGGTCCTTAGGTGCAGCCTTTTGACTGAATGCAAATTTTACAGAACAAATCATTTTATTAAAACAGCAGAGAAAGATAAAGCTTTTCTTGCCTCCTTTAGTGCTTAAAAAAGAACAATCTTGAAATCAGAAGGCTGCAGGCAGGTTCCCCAGACTCTAGAAGTTCGGCAATGTGCCCTGGGCCCCGTCTCTCCCTGCTGAGGCCCCGAGGTGTGCCAGAGATTGCCCAGAGTGGGCTACACACCAGCCCCTACAGGCTGTGTGTTTATGAAAAGGATGTGGGGTTAGGTATTTGCAAATTTTACTCCTACCCCCCATCCCATTTTTATTTTTAGCAGATTAGCATTTAAGGCTTTAAAAATAACACAAAAAATATACACTGGAGATTGTATTGGCTTTTCCCTGCAGTGTGTGTCGGGGTAGGGAGTAGGGGCATTAGACTGATCCTTACATGGATGGACCTGAAGTAATTTTGCAGTCAAATATAAACAGCTACATTACAGGGTTTGGGTAACACAAAGAAGGAAGCTCATCACCTATTACAGCCAGGTGCCTGGGTATTCATCAACCACATTTAGGACAGAGAGAAGAGACAGAGAGCCAATGCATCTAACACAGTGTTGGAAACAGCTGCTCATTCCGAATGGGAATCTGTCTAAAGAAGCAACCAGTATTCACCCCTGAGAGTTGATCTACCGACTTACAGGAGTCATAGCCATGTTTTTATTTTTCTCTATTTTTATGGAAAACTTGGCTACCTTTAGAGTGCCTGAAACCAACAATAATGAAACAATGGGCCAGAAACCACAGAATACACTTTTTACCACAGGAAACCAATGAACTGAAAAATTTAGGCTCTTATCTGATCCTTATAATTGGACAAGATTAGTTTTCACATGACCACAGTCATTATTGCTACAGTTTTATTGTATTTTTGTCACTTAACATTTAAAATATATCTCTCCACATATTTACAAAGTGAACCTATTTGATAATTTAAAGACAATATAATATTTATTTTATCCCAACCTAAGCTATTATAATATATTTAAGTCATCACACAATTATTGGTTATTTGGGTTGTTTCAGTGTTGATAAAACTAAATATATGTGTGTGTATTTTAATGTTATTTCCTTAAGATATATTTCCAAAAGTAGAATTGTTGGAGTGGAGGCTTGATTTTTGTGATCTTTTTTGCATATCATCACTGTTCTCTAGAAGGAAAAAAAAAAGACAATTTATAATACCTTCTTCAATGTGTGAGTGTATCTGTTTCCACAAAGTTCTTCTCATCTTAGGTTTCATAGCTTTTCTTTATTTCTGATAATGTAATAGGTACAATATGGTAACTCATAGTTGTTTTAACTTGAACTTTACTAACTTACCTCCCTAGGATTTGTTTACAGTGAACGTTTCTCTTGTTTGAATCGTCTCCTCATATCCTTCAACCATCTGTCCAATGAACAGATGTGAACTTGATTGTGCCCTTTCAGATTTTTATAAAACTCCCCCAAAGTGTTTTGATATTAAGTTTTTAGCTGTCATATTTATTGCAACTATTTCCCCAATCTGTTACTTCTTTTTTTTTTCACCTTTTTGTTTTGTTGATTTTCTTTGTACCAAAAAAAAAGGTGTTTAAAAAAAAATGTAATTGAACCCATCAAACTTGTCTCTGATAATTTCTTCAATTGCTTCAATAGTCAGAAAATTGTCTTTCCTCAACAATTGGGATAAGTATACCATTAAAAAAATTAGCTCTTTAAACCATCTGGCATTTGTTGTGGTATAGGGATACAGTGACCATATTTTCTGAATCAAAAATTGGAACATGTGATCTGACAAATGCCAGTGTTCTTATGGGTAAAATGGGACAGAATATTTGAAATTGAGACTGTCCTGGAAAATTGAGGACATATGGCCCCCATATGCATGAAGCAAGCTGTTATTTTAAAGGTACAATGCCAGGCCCTGCTTTTTTCAGCTCCTGTCAACTCTAAGCAACAGAGATTTTTGGCCTAAGGCTCAGGCTCACCCAAGTCCTGAGCCCAACCTTGCTAGGGCAGGCAGGATGTCAACAGAGCCAGTCCCACCAGAAGGTAGGCTGCACAATTAGTTTATGTTTCAAAAAGCCCAGTGTCTGCCCCTGTAGAACCCACTTCTGCCTTCCCCACATGTGTCAATGGACACACTTGCCCTCTGCCCTTAGCTTCTGTTAGATCAATGGGAAGTACCCGAAAAAATCCAGGAGAGAGAGGATAGGTGGTTCGGGTATTTATTTTCTGAAACTCTTGCTGTGGAGTTACCATGACCAAAGGTCACAGGCCCTGCCTGTTGGTGGCCTGCCTATCCTTGCCCTTCAGGTCTAGGAGTGGTAACAGCTCCCCACAGTTACCAGACCCAGGATAGAGTACACTGTGCCCACGTCTTTGTAAACAAACCGTTTATTAAACTTTACTGAGGTCACACAATTTGAGTGTGTCATCATTTCCAGTGACTAATACCCCCATATCTAGGCTGCCTTGGTGAGTAAGTATATACGCAGTCACAGTCAGTTTTCCCAACTCCATCACTAAGTTGGCTCTGTGCATACAATGGTTAAAAGTCTAGTTCTTCCTAGAAGTATAACCCTTCCCTAGACCACAGGCTTCTTGACAACTTTGCTAGCTCCTTCTTTGTAGGACAGGACCTCTCAGTTCCACCTGCTGACTGCAGAATTGCTACACTCTCGATAGACCACCAGGCACTGCAACCCAGATGCTCATACTATCTTGAAATCCTGAAATTCCTGTCCTGGTTGTACCCTATCCCAGCTGCTTTCTTTTTCCCCAGGACAGGGCTGAGATCCCAGCATGCCTCAGGGTTCATCTATATGGCAACAGCCAGTGGCTTCTTACTTCAGGGGCAACCAGAATGCCAGAGACTATATCATGCCTTCAAGATGCACTGGTTCAGTCATCACAATGAACAAGTGGGTGATAATTGTCGGAGCTGCCTGGTCTAGTCCTCCACACCCATTTCTTCGTGGACCTTGAACTTTAGCTTATGGTGCTCCTTGGAACACCTTAAAGTGACCTACCCCTTACCCACAGCACTGCCGGATGCCTTCCTGCATGTTCCCATTAACAACCTGGATTCCACTTCTGCCAAGACCTTATCATGTGGGGAGCAACCCCGCCATGTCCCCCTCTATGGGGAACCCATGAGCAAGGAGATGCTGGGGAGTAGGAAGTCCACACAGCACCCGAAGGGAGGACCTCAAGACTCAGCTCAACAAGCATTCACCAAGCCAGGCTCAGTGCTACAAAACCACGCTGAAGAGGACATGAGGCAAACAGGAAGGAGATAATAAGGCAGTGAAATTGGATTGCAAGCAACAAGCAAGTGCTGAGAGCATTGGTAAGGCTTTGGAGAAGAAGCAGGGCTCAACCTAGAACTGGAAAGTGGAGAGAGGAAGAAAGCCCCGAGCAAAGTCTTAGGGACACGAGTCAGCAATAGTAACCATATTAAATCACCGTTGGCTGAGGGCACAAGCAAGGGAAAACAAAAATTATGCTACACTTGCTTCCATCCGGGCACCTATGTGTTTCTACCTGACATCTACTATGCTGCAGCTCTGAATCCTCACAGCCTACAGCACAGTTGAGCAAAGCATCAATAAATGCATATTGAATAAAAAAATGAATATACTTAACCCTGTTGTTACCAAAAGCCAAGCATTCAGTTTTCCATCTTTGAATCCTACACCTAGCAGGGGAAAAGGGTCACCCAAGAGAAGAAGCACTTTGTGATGGATGCTTTTAAGTCAAGCCAATAAGCATTATTCAATACCTCAGGACAGACTCCCAAGTTGCCCTGTGGCTTTCAGAAACTGCCTTTATTTCCATTAGGAGCTACGGCTCCTGAAACCTCAGGGGAAGGCTCTTTCGCTCTCAGCCTCACGGTACCTGGTTTCTCAGTGAACCTGGTGAGCAGCTCATAAGGGCTCTGCTCTCGGGCTGTGCCCCTACGAGCTTAGCTGGTGTCCCTGTGTACATCTAAGCAGTATGGGCTTTCCATCTGGGGCCTAGGCTTCTGTCCTACACTGTGGCTGCCCCCTCCTCCCTTTCTAAAGCAGCTTTAAGCTCCTACTGTTACATTTATTGACCTTGGAAACGTAGTGTATTTCCCTGCATGTCTCATACGTTTCGAGTTCCATGTACCTCTTCTTTAGGCACTGACCATCCACCATCCTAGGTTAGAGTCTCACTTTCTTCCTATTAGTACAAATACAATACAATAATTTACATTTGCTTAGTGGTTCCCGAAGTTTGCACATGCATCTTACTTAATTCCATAACAACTCTGCTAAGGAGGGATTGTGACCTCCATGTGACACTGAGGCTCAGAAGAGTTGAGAAGCTTGTCTGGTTCTACAGCTACAGTGGCAGCAGCCGGCACTACCTGAAGTCCAGGACTCCTGATCTTCAATCACAGTTGCTGCTTCCTTATTTCTTTACATTTGTTCACACGTACAGCTGATGGGCTCCTGTCTTGGTGCTACTGAGTTGGTCTCTGGGTCAGGAAAGGTTTGGACTGGTAGGCTACAAGAGGTAAAGCCCTGTCCAACTCTGGGTCTCTCTGTTTCTATAATCTTATGATCCAACCTGTCGGCAATTTTCCACAAAGTAAGTTTCTCCCTTCAACTCCCCCCAACTTACCACATGCTATTTTCTGACACTTAACTATTACTATACATTTTGTGGAGCTGGGCAGTGAACTGGATAGCAATTCCCTATCTCCGATTTCCTACAGCGTTGTGGAAAATTGTGTTACATAGGGCAAATGAAAGAGCTAACAGCAGCAGGGGGAAAAATCATTAAAATGTAGTCGGTTTTGTGTAATCCTGCCTCCCTCAGCAGATTTGGTCAGTGACCTCTCTCTGAGTCATGAAAAGGCTTTAAAACTTGCTCTGATATGCATCTGTAGGAAACAGAGTTTACATCTTGCATTTTTCTTTTAATTTTTTTCATTCCAAAACCATATTTTATTCCCCTCCATATGGAATTTCTTGATAATACCTCAAGACGAAAATATACATACATAATAGCTTTTCAGCTTCATGGTGTGGATTAACCAAAACCACTCATTTCAACAAGAGCCTGGAGGCTTTAAGCCAATTACCTCCGAATGTGTTCTGTGAGATGTAGCTGGGCGGTCCTCTCCTGGTCAATTAAGTCATGGGAAAAGGCTCAGGATCACCAATGATCTCACTTGGACAGTGATCCGCAAGGAAAAGCATTAAAAAAAAAGACAAAGTTTTCTACTGGAGTGTAGAGGCAAGGGGCTATTTTCATTATTTTTGGCATATGAAGCATGGCAGATGGTCTAATCTTTCACATCTCTATGTTCTGAACTCTATTCCAGAGGAAAAATAAAGAACCACAATTTAGCAGAGGTCAGGAAGGCAAAGTTTATAACTTCAGCCCACCTCCACCCCCCAAGGCTGTGGCTTTGTGATTATGGCCATTACTCTTTAGTTGTAAGCAACAGAAATCCCCTCTTCCAAGCTAATGAATTAAAGGAGATTTAAAAAAAATACTTTGGTAAGCAAATTCCTAAAATAGCCCCTTAAGATTTCCCGCTATAATCCGAGGATTGTGAATATGATGAGATGTCACACCCTGACTATGTTAGGTTACCCGGTAAATTTTGCAGATGTAATTAAGGTTACTAGTTTTGATTTGAGTTACTCACAAGATTATCTGGGTAAGCCTAACCTCATCACCTCACCCTTTAAAAGCAAGAGTTTTCTTCTGCAAGCAGCAGCAGCAGAAGTCAGAGAGACATGGATGTGAGAGGTTGTGCTGTGTGGGAGATTCTCCGTTGCTGACATGGAGGGGGCCATGTGGCAAGCAGCTGAGTGGCCTCTGGAAGGTATAAGCAGTCCCTGGCCAAAGCCAGCAAGGATCTGAATCTTGGCAACCATGTGAATGAGCTTAGAAGTAGATTCTCCCCCAGGGACTCCAAAAAAGAGCCTAGCCTGGCCAACACCTTGATATCAAACTTGTGAAACCCTAAGCAGAAAACCCAGCTAAACCCCTGTGAACTTCTGACTTACAGAACTGGGATATAATAAACGGATGCCATTTTAAGGTAATTTGTTACACAGCTAATTTTTTATGCAACAATAGCAAGCTAATAAAGATTCCCAGACAAGTTCATGGGCACAGGAACCCAAATATGGTCAGGCCCAGTGGGAAGGAGAGAAGCCCCTAGAAAACAAAATCTCCCCTTCATCTCTCAGGGGACACCTGGGATTTCCCCTCTCAGCTTCTCTTTTGATCTTGACCAGTGTCCTACACTTACATGTGACCACATATGGGTGCTGACCCCAAGCCTAACTGAACTCACAGGGCCAGCACCAACCATCCACCAAAAAAGTTCCTGTGTCCTTAGTTCAAATTCCTGAGAGAGAAGCTGGTTGCTGGCCACTCATTCATCCAACAAATGTTAAATGAGTGTATATGTGTTAAGAATTGTCCTGGGTGCTGGGGATTCAGCAATGAACAAGATGAAGCCCTGCTCACAGGGAGTTTATAGTCTAGTGAAGGAGAAGCAATGAAAAAGCAAACAAAGAAATAAATATGTTACCCCAGCAGTGGCAGGTTATAAAATAAAACAGAACAGGGCAATGAAATCAAGGGACATAGGAAGTGCTACTTTTAAATAGGTGGTCACAACCCTCTCTGGGAAGGGCAGTACAGGGGGAGAAAGATTTGAACAGAGATTTGAGTGAAGGACCAGCTATGCAAATGCACTGGGAAGGAACATTCAGGAAGAGGAAACAGCAAGTGCAAAGGCTTTGGAATGTGAATGTACTTGGCCTGTGTAGGGACAACAAGGAGGCCAGGGGAGGTGGAGCAGAGAAGGCAAGAGATGAATGACAGGAAATGAGGTGGGACAGGCAGTGTGGGGCCTACAGACTACAGGTAGGGCCTACACACCACAATATGGACCTTGGAACACCACAGGGAGCTATAAGGTAGTGAAATGGATTGACTGGTCTTCGGTCAGAGATCCAAACAAGGTCTAAAACACAGCCTCCCAGGCCTGCCCCTTCTGCCAGGCCTCTGGGTATAGTTGTTCCCAAAGAAAGGGTGATAGGTGAGTCAGGCCAGGCATCTACTTCATGCTCCCATCATTGCTAAGACCAACTTTGGTTAATTTAATAATGTCTCAACCACCTTTGAGCCAGACCATAATGGAAAGTCACTGGTAACCAAAGTGATAGTGCCTATACCAAATGCCCCTTCCTAGAGAGACAGCTCTTTCCATCTCTCCTCCTATGTAGTTTTGGGGAAGGACCAGCAGAACCACTGGCCAAGGGGTGGTTCCCTTCCCCATTCATCCTTGCACTCCTAGAGAGATGCATTCATTACGTCACACTCAGCTCGGAAACCATGATAAGGACTTCAAAAGAGTTTATTGTTCCCGAAGTGCCCCTGGGATCAGAATGAGTGATCTCCTCTGACACACGCCCAAGCCAGTCCACTCTTCCATCCTAAAAACAGTGCTAGTCACACATCTTCTCTTTCCTGGGTCAGCAGGCCCCCCTGGAGACATGAGCCATCCTGGGCTCCACAGTACGGAGCCTAACCCCAGTCTTCCTCAGTCTTCCTCTAAACTGGCTGGGCCAATCCCCAGTCCCAAACTGCCTCTTCTCATCCTGGCATCCAAATTTTCCTGGAATTGATCCAACAAACATTTATTGAGCACCAGCCTTGTGGCATTGTGCAAAGCAAGAGGGATTCAAGCTCTGGGTTCAAAACTTAACTCTGCCACTGACTAGTTGTCTTAATTTGGGTAAGTAACTCAACCTCCCTAAGCCTCATCTATGAAATGGGGACATTAATACCTACCCTGAGAGGGTGTTTAGGGGTTAGGGACAATGTAAATAAAGTCTCTAGCATGAAGCTGGAGACAAAGTAGGCCCTTACTGGGTATTTGTTGAATAAATGAATAAATGAATGAATGGTATGGTTTGAATATTCCCTCCAAAACTCACATTGAAATTTAAATGTCATTGTAATAGCATTAAGAGGTGAGTCTTTTAAGAGGTAATTAGGCCACAAGGGCTGAGCCCTCTTGAAGGGATTAATGCTGTCATTGCAGGAGTGGATGAGTTGGGCCCGATTTCTTCTATCTGGCATGCTCACTCGCCCTTGCGCCACAGGAAAAGCAGCAAGAAGGCTCTCACCAGATGAGGCCCTTGATCTTGGACCTCCCAGCCTCTAGAACTGTGAGCCAAATAAACTTCTATTGTTTACAAACTACTCAGTCTATGGTATTGTTACAGTAGCAGAAAACGAATTAAGATGACGAATGACAAGGTTGGAAGTATAGCTGATTATTAGATATTGATGAAAAACTATGGTGAATGCTTCAGCTGAGGTACAAGGGCAAAGAGTGATCAGGAAGCAAAGACTCTCCCTCTGCCTCCCCTGCTCATTCCCCACAGGCTCCTCCACCTGTCTGTGCTGCAGCGTCCCTGTCTTCCCCACACTGCCTGACGCACAGCCGATGAATGGTCTCCTCGTCCCAGAGACATGAGCACCAAGTATGGCCTCAATGCTCTGTCATCTCCCTACCCCTCCACCACCATCTCTATATTCACTCTCCAAATACGCTCTCTGAATTCATTTAATTCATGTGAACAAACCTTCACTGAGCACCCAGTGTGTGCAAGGCAATATGGAGAGAGAGATGAACAGGCCATGGTCCCCACTCACAGAGCCCATATTCTAGTGGGGAGACTACCACGATGGCCAGCTCATACGTGGTGATGACGACAGCAATGGAAATACATTCATGGTACTGGAGCACGGTGAAGGCTGAATAACCTCTGTTGAGGCTTAGGAGGTGGGGGGTGAGGTAGGCAAGAGAAGGCTTCTTGGAAGGAGGGCCCCAAGAGCTGAGCTTTGCAGAATGAAAGGGAACTTGCCTGGCAGAGGCAGGGAAAGGATATCCTTCCTACACTCCATCTCTTCGTTCTCAGAGATGCTGTGCTCTTTTTATTCATCTAGGAGAATGTTCCTTTTGTTTGTTTGTTTGTTTGTTTGTTTGTATTTGTTAATGGTTTATTTACCAAGAGAAACTATTCCAGCCCACATATTCATAGCTCAGGAACACAGGTTGTGACAAACTTCTATGTAATTCTTTTATGTTCCCAAATCACTTTGCACTCTGAAAGACGCCAGCCTTCCTCATCTCCTCAAAATCTTTCATAGAATCATAATTTCTGTAGAAACCTGTATATGCCTTCTTTCTTGGTTCAGCTACACCAAACTTATACAAAGCTGCAACCCTCAGGGATACAATGAATGCTCCAACAATATGAAAGCGCAGACGCTTGGCCAGGAGGCCACGCATCTGAGGTTTCGCCAAAGCGCTGGAAGCCATGGTAGTTACTGTCCTTGATGGGTATGCCAACCTCAGCACGTCCTTCCTGGCTGAGGGAGAAACGAACTGCTGAGAATGTTCCTTAAGCTCTCTGAAGTAAAGAACCAGTTTCTTTTCTTTCTCTTATTTCCAAATCATTAAAGACTGATACTTTGCAAAAGGTAATAAACCACTAGAAAATATTAAAATAGCAAAGCATACAAAATACAGGCACACCAATCACATGCTCAGACATTGCAGCAATGTCAAATTGCCATGAACGTTTCTCCTCTGCTGGTGATGGTACCCCAAACAATTATGAATGTACCTAAAGGATTGAACTATCCACTTAAAGATGGGTAAAAGGGTTAATTTTATGTATATTTTACCACACAATAAAGTTTCCCTTTCATTTTCATAGTATCCCCGGTGGAAACTGTGGAGTCACTTTTAAGTTATTTTTTACTTTCATCTCCAATACCAAACTCATCACTAATACCTTTAATAATCTTTTATAATCTTTAATAATAGTAATCTTTTATAATCTTTAATGTACCTTTAAAAATATTTAATAATCTTTTTCTTTTGAAACAGTTTGCATTTTTATCCTTTCCTTCCCAATCTAACCCTACATTTCTTCAGATCAGCGTCTGGTTCCTGCAAGTGTCTGCTGAATGCTCTTCCTGCCACCATCTTCTCAATCAAAAATATTTTATATATACATATAAGGAAGCTAAAGCGATCTTCCTAAAATACTGTTCCATCATGGCCTCACTCAATTATATGGAATGGCTCCCTGTGGCCTCTTACATCAACTTTAGTTTCCGCATCTAACTTTCACAGAAGCCTGTATCACTCATTACTCACTTTATACAACATGACATTTCTATTTTAGGCAGCCAAAGGTCCTTCCAGGCCACTTGTCACTTGTCCCACCTACTCTGGCCCACATTGATCTTTCCAGCTCCAGAACTCTTACTTCCCAATGTCACCGAGCCCTTGATGAGAGACTGTTGCTGAATGGCGCTAACTGTGCTGTGTATCGTTTCCATAGTCTGAGACCAGGGACCAGTTCCATTAATTATCTCCCTTGACTCTGACACTAGCACACATAAGAGTTTAACAAGTAGTTTTCGGCGAGTTTGTCAGGTTTGTCCGGTTCATAGTTAGCCTAAGAGAATTTCACTGTATCAGCTCAGTCATGCTGCTGAATTAAGTCTAACAAATAATATCTCCCCAATGTGGACCCTAATCCTCAGAAGGGGGAAATATTATCTATTTTGCAAATAAATAAATAAATAAATAAATAAATAAATAAATAAATAGAGATTACAGCCAGGAGAAGTCAGTTGCTCAAAGTCACACACGTGATAGGGAGAGAGTGGGATCTGAAATATAACATAATGTGTAACTCCAAACTGCACACTGTTTCCACTGGACAACCTAATGCTTCGCTAGGGTTTAGGAGCCACCCATTTGTCATCCCTGATGTCCTCTGAGAATCTGAACACCCAACATGGCAGCTCAAACCCTCCTCTAATCCCAGGGGCTTGCCCTTCCATAGCCACGGACACCAATGCTTGCTGTCACCACCAAAACAAATACTCTTCAGTCCTGGGACTCACGCCCATCATCTCAGGAGCAGACTGTGAGCAGCATCACATCTGGTGTTTTGCATCCCACCTGTTTTGGAGGAGAAGGATGTTTCCAGAGGTGACTTTTGGAATGGTTAACCCTCTGCACTTTTCCCATGTTACAGGATCAGGATTTTGGTTAGGGTGAGGAGAAGGTGCAGAGAATGGGAACTAAGAGGGTAATAATTTTTAAGCAGAAAGAAAAGGGAGAATCAGGGAAAATGGAACAAGTGGTGGCTGGAGGACCTTGAGGAACACCTGTCACAGCTGAGGAAGAGGAGCACTTCAAGAAGCAGACAGCTGAAGCAAAATCAAGTAAGATGAAGAAAGAACATCTGGAAATTGGGAGGTCATGGGTAAGCTTTGCCAGAGCACCTTCAATGGCAGCACAAGCCAGACTACAGTTTGATGCATGAGCGAAAGCAAAAAAAAAAAAAAAAAAAAAAAAAAAGGCAGCAGTTAATCTATAGATGAGTTTTCAAGACACTGGGTGAATACGGGAAGGAAAGGGAGCTGCCTGAGAAGGGACTGGCTTGGGAGGTGGCAGTGCTGAGGATAGGGTGATGTTAGGAGCCAGGGGTTTGCAACCAAGTCATTTAGGCAGATTAAAGTGATTATCTCCAGATCTGGAGCAGGCTCAGAAAAGACGCCTTCTGAGGTGGTTCAGCCTGGGGACTGCACAATTTGAGCAGTGAAAGAACAGCAGGGGTTGGCGGTGGGAGTGGGGGGAACCAAGGATGCTGTGAGCAGCTGGCCGGGAGGGCCTGCAGGGTCTGGGAGAGTAGGAGCCCGGGAGCTGGAGCTGGGGAATCACAGCAGAGGTGAGGGGTGGGGGTGGGAGGCGGGTCAGGAGGGCAGTTCAGAGGGCACATGTGCAGAGGTGGCTGACCCCAGACACGAACCGTGAGAGCAGAGTCACAGAGTCACGTAGCGGGGGTGACAGCCAGAACGGCTGAGACGACAGAGGCATCCCACAGTAGTGGACAGGTCAGCAGGGAGATGAGAGGAGTGTTCTACAGAGGCCAAGTGCCTTACTGCTCAGTGAGCGCCAAGGGCATCCTGGGGGTTGCTGAGAGAGGGGCGTGGGTCAGTGAGGACCAGGCACTGCAGCTTCACAGGAGGGTCAGAGGGGGGATAGTGAGCAGTGACCTCAAGTGCGTACGGAAAGCCAGGGACGCCTGGGAAGAAAGCAGTGTCCTGGAGACAGGCCCAGGTTTGCAGGACAGCGTGAGAGCAACGGGTTAAGCATGTGGGATGTTGGGTAGTTTCTTGGCAGTAGAGCCAGGACTCCAGAGAGCACGCCTGGTGGAAGGGATTAGCGGGGGGCCTGGCAGGAGGAAGGGGGGCTGAACTGGATGCGAATGAGAAGACAGAAAATGCATGTGACCAGAGGAGAAGGCCCGACTCCTGCTGGGCCCCCATGAAGGGGAGGTCCCCCAGTAGTCCCCTCTGAGAAAAGGCATCCAGTTTCCAGAGCTGGGAGCCAGCCCCTGTGGCCCTGGCTGCCTCCAGCAGACTTGCAAGCAAGAGCTGGTCACCTGATCGTGGTTACAGGCAAAGGCAGCAAGTGCCACAGAGAAGCACAAGGGGCGAAAGAAAGTCAGCGTGGGCTGGGTGGACAGAGCTGAAGAAGGAGAAGAGGAAGTGAGTGAGAACAAAGGGACTTCATAAAGCCTAGTTTATTACTTTGGTTGGAGACTATTCCTGTGAGGGTTTAAAAAGGCATTTATGCCTTCGTAATCCCGAGAAGCATGCTGGAAGGAAAGCACAGGCCTGCCTCGACAAGCTCTTTTCTGCACTGGGCCCGTTCTGGGCAGTCAACTCTTTTGCAAAGCCCAGAAATACATTCTCAGGAGCCAGGACCTAGTTCTAACGAACCCGGCCCATCCATAGCTGTGACAGCAATCAACGCAACGGGCGTGCAGAATGTATCCGAGCTCTTCAGGCTGCAAAACACCACTCACTTCTCTCCTTCAGGGGACGTAGGGCTGCAAAATTGCTCCATGTCAGTATGTGGGTCTTGCCCCTCTGCTTTTCAAAACAGGATGGAAAAACTGCTTACGTGGTATGAGACTTCAAGATGGAGGGCATTTAGAAAATCAGAATTTTCAAGTAGCCTGCACACAAGTCTCGAGGCCAACCTGGGATTTATGCAAGGGTAGAAAACAGCAATCTCAGTGCTCAGACCTGAGCTACCGAGGTAATAAGGCAAAGCTATTTCTCAGCCGGCCTCACATTTTTCTCTTTATTTTTATCTGTGGGATCAGGCGCGTTGGAGAGAAATGGAGAGGCCTGGTAACAACAGCTTCCCCATCATTCTTGGTTACTTACATCTGTGGTCAATTTTCCACACTTTATTCCATAAAAGGTAAACGAGGCGCGGTACTTGCAACAGGATAATCTAAACAATATGAACCATGTTACTGTTAAAGACCATCTGGCTGATCACGCCAAGGCCTAGACTTTTAACTCCTTGAGGTAAGAAAGATGCCCATCCCAGAGAGGCCGGGCCTTTCTCAGAGCCCTGTCTGCAGAGTCTCTTCCTCCGTCTTCAAGTCACTTGAAACAACGGCCTCTAAGGTCTCTGCCAACTCTAATATTCCCTCTGATTCTAGGCTGGCTGCCGGGGAAACTCTGCGAGCTTTGTGAATGAGCAACTTGCAAAATGCTTCTAACAAATGCCTCTTTTCTTTCTCTTTAAAAGGAAACATTAAAAGCTTAAAAAAAAAAAAAAAAAAAGGCCTTACACACAACCCAAACTAAAATATTCTCAAGTGCTAGGTTGTTTCCTTTATTGCTGATTCTCCCACTTAAAACCAAGGGATCATTTCCATAATTTTAATTTTAAAAAGCAACTGACACCAGGGAAGAAACAGTGAGGCCCATGCTTTGCTTTTATTTGGGCTTACACATTTTCCGGCCATCTGTTATCCAAGAAAGTTGCAAACTCAAATAAGAGATGGGAAAACTGTGAATCAGATGGTGTTTTTCATCCTTTGGGTGGGGAGCTAATGATAAGAGATTCCAGGAAAGTTCAGATGGGTAAGGTCATCACAAAAATGAAACTTGGCTGCCTCTGCGAGGTGCAGCATTTCCACCTGCAGAAGGAATTCAGCATCTGACCTAGAGGTTCAAGTGCATTTTATTCTTCATTGGTCATTAAGAACTCTAGCTTTCTTCAGCTCCCTCTACAAATATTTAAACCATTAAAACAATTCAATTTATTATACCCTTTAATTTCTTAAACCATGGCTTGCAATATTCCATCAAGGAAGCGTCTTTCAGTATCGCCGCTACAAGCGAGCCGTTATTTCTAGCCACGATCTCCTTTGTGTGTAACCACAGGGTCTAAGCAATCAGTTTTCTGGGAATGGCTTTTCGGAGGTCATGGTAGAAAACAAGTTCAAATACAATGGCTATTTCTAGCTTCAACAATGCCGTCTAAAGCAAACTGTGCTAGAACAGTTCCCCCCTTTTTAAAACGTTCTAGAAAATCTTGGTGATATAAACAGAAAAAGATGACATGAAAGCCTAAAGGAAAACCAGTTGGCATAATACACACATGATAGAATGTAGCTCTTACTTTGTCAAACTACTTTAAATTCCACAGGCCCAGATAAGCAGCTGTTTTTTGGTTTTGTTTTGTTGACTTGCCCAACAAACTTCAACATCCTTCCTTCTTCCCCTATCTACCTTGCAGGTTGCCTCTTCTGGATGCACAGAGTTTGGAGTTGAAACGGTTAATGGCCACCAAGAGAGCCCTTGGGAGACAAAGCATCATATCTCATGATCATAAATCTCTTTCAAGGCAAGTTGGACTCAATTCTACTACAGCTCCAAAAATTCAGCATTCATCTTCAATTAGATGAAATGACATTCACATCTATTTATACTTTCCTCATTTCCCAACATATTTATCTCATGAAATGAAAACTGGAACAAACTCCTGTCCTAAACATGCACATTATTTTTTAAAAAGAATTAACGAACAAGGCTAAATAACCAAATTAATAGGCCTTTTATTGGAATTCACTTTTAATATAAATTCTTAAACATCTGTGAGCAATATTTTTAAAGAGACAGGCAAGAAAGAAAATGAGAGAAAAAAATGACTTAATCCTTACTCAACTGTAGTAGTAATTTCACAACCCAAAACAGTGTAGGAAAAATATTATGTGAATTGAAAAGTGATTGCATTATGATTCTGTGATTGGATATTCAGTCACACCGTAGCTCCTTTGTAGAGCCCTTTCCCCTTTGCAGAAAGGGGTTTCATCTCTTTTATGATATGGGGCAAATGGAAAGCTGACCCCAATGTAAAGTAGTATCCTCACCTCTATAAGGATCAAGGATGTAGCCAGAACAGGGAAAGTTGGGAATTTCCAACTGCTGGGTTTGAATGATTGCTTACACTGGAAGCCACAGCAGATGAGAAAAAGTCCCAAAAGGCAAGTGAGGCAGTGTGGCTAAGCGCTGATGGCAGCAAAGAGTAACAGGCATCCGGGAAGTCGGCAGGGAGTGAGGAGGGGCCCGCGGTGGCATCAGCCTCAGGCTCATCTGGACACAGGCGTAAGGCCCAGCCAGGCAGAGGGTCAGCATTTGGGAGGTCTAATGGATGGTAAGGCCCTAGCAAACACGGGACAGGTGGCCTGCCAGGGAGGGTGAGAACACAGCTGGGATGTGGGGATGAATGAGTAAAGCCATCTGGGAACAGGTCAGTACTGGAAATGTAGGGCAGACACTTCAGAGAAGGGGCTTCAGATTCTGCAGACCCTCACCTGATTCTAAACTGCTCCGTTCTTCTTTATTAGATGAACTTAGACAAACAAGATGGGTCCTACAGCCACGAGGTGGGCCTGAGGCTTCTGGTTTGGTCTGGGGGGTGGAGGCTGAGGGCAAAGGGTATTAAATGGCTCGAGCCTGTGATTGGGAGGACGGAGGCAGGGGTGACGGTCCGAATATTTACATGGGTAACAGTCAGATGGCAGAGCAGGGTCTGGAAGCACCTGCTGTTGCCAGGTTGCAAGAGGGTCCAGCAGGGCCCTGGTGGGGGCAAGGCTGCCGGCAAAAGGAAACGCTGTGAGTCAGCCCTGGGAGCAGGGGCAGACAGGTTGCTCCTGCCTCCCAGTTGGCAGTTTTTCCACATCTGTGTGAAAGGGATATTGCTTAAGAAAGGAAAATAAGGCTGAGGGTGGAGCCAGGAGGAGCTTGTTTTCCTCAAATTTCTCAATAAACATTTGCTTTGCTGATAAAAGTTTGAGCTTTTGTGTCTCTTTGTTGCATGACTGAGGGGAAAGAAGGTTGCAGACTTCTCCAACCTGTCAGGCAGGTTTGGATTTCTTTTAGATGGTGAGATCAGGAGGAAGCTTTTGAAGAACACTTTAGGGTAACTAATTTTTTTTTTTTTTTTCCTGGAGACGGAGGCTTGCTCTGTCGCCTGGGCTAGACTGTAGTGTTGTCATCATCCTAGCTCACTGCAACCTCAAACTCCTGGGTTCAAGTGATCCTTCTGCCTCAGCCTCCCAAGTAGCTGGGACTACAGGTGCACAACACAACGCCCAGCTAATTTTTCTAAGTTTAGTAGAGACGGGGTCTCACTCTTGCTCAGGCTGGTCTTGAACTGCTGAGCTCAAGTGATCCTCCTGCCTGGGCCTCCCAGAGTGCTAGGATTACAGGCGTGAGGCACGGTGCCTGGCCAGGGTAACTAATTTGACATCTGCCCAAGTGATCTGTCTATACCCATCCTTTGTTACAGCGAGACATGATCCTTTCTTTCTCGTTTTTCTTCTTTTTCAAATAAGGGAAATAAGTGTGAGAAGTAAAGTTATTAGAGAATACATTAAACATGATTAGTGGGAGTAATGAGGTTTAGGCAAGATCCACATCAAACCCCCTAAAGCATGCTTGGTATCAGATTCAGGAAAGAAATGAGCCTCAGTGTGTGGGTTTTTCTGCTGGAGGCAGCATGAGTAACTAAGACCTGTATGCACAGGAGGGGCAAGGTGAGGAAAGGTGCAGAGCTCTTCACCCAAAGGGAGACTTTTACCCTCATTAGGAATGAGGGCATTGGGTGTGTTGGAGCCAGCTCCTAACAGCTCTCCAATATTAAATTTTCAGGAATTCAGTGAGCTAGTTGTTAAATACAGCTGTCACTAAAATTTAAAATATAATCTTGAAATTATACTTAAAAAGAAAAGGTAATAAATACTCAAAACTCATCACTTGAGATCACTGACATTACAGTATCCACACGGTAGCAGCACTATCACACAATGCTGTGCTACCGTACCTCTCTTCCCAATTCCACGTCCAGGGATGCCACAGAACTGGCCGTGGTGGGGGTATTTACACCTTGGAAATGAGCAAATGCTGCAAATCAAGGCGTGATTTCTTGTCTTGTTGATTATTTAGACTTAAGAACATGATGGAGGAATGTCAATAACGCAGATTAAATTTAAAAGTGAGTCATGGCTACAGTCATTATATTGTGAATAACATACAAGAGAGGAAAACACCCTTCTAGCATTTAAACTATTACATGATTCAGTAAAGGTGCTCATGCCATTGGCGAATGAGTGCAGTGCTAACATACTTAGTGCTAAAGCTGAACGAGGTTTCAGTTTAAGGAATATAATAGGTACAAAGGTGGAAAAGTTTAGCGGATCACATATCAGATTTAATGACAATAAATGTATTGGTAAAGAGTTGTGAATTGGGATGAAATTCCACTTGTCAAACTGTGTGGCTAACCACAGGTTAGCTACGACTACAAGAGCCTAACAAAAATCAACGAAAGCCCTCTGTGAGACTCAATCAGTTTATAATAAAGAGTATTGGATATTTTATTATTATTCATAAATTGTGTGCTATACATCCTTTATATCAGTGAAATTTATAATTAATTTACATATGTATTCATGCACACAGTTTTTTCTGGAAAGCTGGTTGTTAAATATTCGCCAGCCTATGACTAGGGGTCTGCAAATGCACGCTTTGGGGAGGGGCTTATTATCCCCATTTTCACTGCTCAAGCGTTAGTGTTTCCTTTAAAACTCTGACCCAATCAGATTCTAGATTAATACACATTGCACCCCTAGCACCCCACAGATTTTACCCCCCCCCCCAAATTCCTGAAGCTCCTTCTGTTTTTATTCACTTAGCAAATGATACCCCTGTACTGGCTTTTCAAGTAACAACGTTTATTATTTATGCCCCATTTTGTTTCACAAAAGCTTCTCAGAAGCTTTCTCCGAGCCTTTTAAAGGTGCCTACATGGAGGAGGCATTCAAAAATGTATTCAAAGAGAGAGAGAAAGAAATGAGAGACAGAGAGAAAAGAAAGAAAGAAAAAGAAAAGAAAGAAAGAAAAGAAACAAAAATGTGTTCAATTCAGTTAGTCAAACGGTCAACTTACATTTGTGGAGTCTGACTTCTGTACCAGCCCCTGAGCCAATTCAAGGATTCAAAGATGAACATCTCATAATGATGATGGTGATGGTAATGTGACAATGGCCAGGGTTTACTGAGCAGGTGCCAGATGCTGTGCCAGGGACTTCGTGTATAATACCTAGATACGGCAGTGTATGTGAGCATGTGGCAACTAACCAAAGATGGTGCCTTGACACTGGGCCTTGGTCATCTCAGTCCTCAGGACCCAGCTCCGTCCTGGCTTAGTAATGGTGCATGCATGCATAAATGGACGATTGGTTGGTAGGCCTAGTATTACATTCAGTCATCTATCCTGTCTCTTCCCTTCTTCTTTTCTCTTACCTTCCTTCTTTCCTTCCTTTCGTATGGGGGAGTCCGTATGGAAAAGGAAACTGAGTGGCCTGCATGTGATATATAATGTAAAAACAAGACTGCTTTCCTAAGACTCGTCATAACCTGGCATACCTAATGCAGCACATGGCTGAAGACTGCACCTTTGCCCATCTGCTCTGCTTACCTTTGTGACAGCTCTGCAAATTTCCCAATCTCCTCATACAGAGCACTTGGCACCATTGAAAACAGCTGCTCACTCTCTAAGGGAGGTCCCACAGGCTGGTACTGAGTCCTGTCCCAGTTGTTAAGTTTTCCACAAGTGGGAAGACTTCTCCCAGTATGAGGGAGGCTTGGAGGTGGGCCGGCGGTGGGAAGCAGCAGCTGACCTTCCAGTTCTGCTTCCCTCTTCTGTCCTCATCATATACAAGCTCCTGGGCAAATACCTGGACCAGGCACAGCTGTGCTACCCAGAAACCAGCAACAGGTCCCCACCTCCCTCAGTCTGACAACCTGATGGCAATTCACTTCCCACCATCGCCATTTACCTTTTCTCAAGAGAGTCAAAGTCGGTAACATGGCAGCTGTATTTGAAGTTTTTACCTAAAAGCTTAAAACTTAAATTTGCCAACAGACTCTTCATTCTAACTTTATTCAGCCCAGCTGATGATCCACATGACAGAGTTTTGAGATAACTGATTTTTATGCCTTCAGGAGCCAAAACTTGCTTTTTAAAAGCAAGTCTGCAGTGGTAGAAAACATTTCTGAAGCAGAGTAAGCCCATTTCTACTCTCATCAACAGAGAAGCCTGAACATAATTTAACCTTTGCCTCCACTAATGCAAGGCCGTCCTTACTGCTGGTAACTGTTGATTTGGGCTAAAAGAACCATGTGTTCATATAGATGGTTTTATTTTCCTGTCCGAGGGAGGATTTGAACAGGGTCATGAAGACTGGTCAGACTTCAACAGGCAGGGAAGGGAGAGGGAAGAGAGTGAAAGGGCAGGCCACACAGAGGGCAGTAAGATCGCATCTCAGATTTAATAACAATAAATTGTTGACCAATTTCATTATCTCATGCTAAGTATCTGTTTCAGCTGGGTTAGCTAATTCAGCAAGAGTTATAAATAATATTCCATACAACTGACAAATTTTTTATAATAATAATCATAGCTCCCTTCTCATTTAGTATTTCTTTTTCTTGTATTAATTAGAGTTAATAAGCTTTCTTATTAAGCCAGTTTTTACTTCATTTCTAATGTATTTTTATTTCCTTTTTCATGCTGTGTGTGTTGGTTTATTAGTTTATTTTCTAAATTCTAAACTCTTTAAAATGAGACTTCAAAGCGTTCTTTTCTTCTAAATAAATCATTTGCAGATTCCCTTTTCTCTCCCGCTGCCCTCATCCTGCCCCCAGAATATCTGCTTCTCTACATCACACAGCACGCCCTGGTCCAAGCTCTGACTTCTCACCTGGACTGCTGAAAGAGTCTCCTAATTCATCTGCCTGTTCCTACACGTGCCTGACTGCACCGGCCACACAGTGGCCAAGTGATCTTGTAGCAAAGTCAGGCAGGGGTCAGAACTTGGGCTCTGGAGGCTCAAGACAATCTGGTGATATCCCAGCCCGGCCCCTTCAAGAACATACTATGTGACCCTAGGCTAGGTACTTAACATCTCTGGGCCTTCCTCAATTGGGAATGGGCATGTTATAAAAGTGCCTATGTCATCTAGATGCTCTCAGTATTAAGTGAGATAATATATGTCTATTTCTTAGAGCAATAAACTGACTTTAGGCATTTAGAAAAAAATCTCTGAAAATGTGTATCAGATCTCTTAAAACCCAAATACTCCACCAGGACCACGAGGGGCCTCAGGATCAGGACCTGCCTCATCCCATCCCACTGCTCCCCCAACTCACCATGCTCAAGCCACACACTGGCTTCTGGTTGCTCTCAAGTTCACTAAGCTCTTTCACACCTCAGGGCCTTTGCACATGCTGTTCCCTCTGACTGGCTTCTTCATTGGGCCTCATTTAGCTAATGACCCGTCCTTCAGCCCTCAGCTTAAACGTCACTTGCTAATCTGACAGGGACCCTGCTCAACCACCCAGGCTGACTTTAATGGTCCATGTCACTGTTTTTCCTTTGCAGCACTGAGCACGATTTGTAATTGCACATATACGTGTGGGTTGAGAATCAGAAAGACAGGGACTTTGGGTGGATCCTCGTGATGAGTGAAAGGTGAAGGCGAAGAGGAAAAAGACAAGAGAACCTTGGTGTAGGGAAAAGGCAACAACAAGGCCAAGATATTTTGAGGGTGGAGGGACAATTAGAAGACTGACTGTTAAGAGTCAGTGTTGGGGAGTGCCATGGGGGGACACTGAGAAGTGAGGGAGAGCCTGGAAGAATCCAATGGAGAGAGGATATGACCACTCTTACTTCCTTCTGATGGCCAAAATCATAGTCATCTTATCCTCTAGCACCTTGCTTGGCATTTTATAGGTGGTTTACATTCAACAGTGTTTGTTGAACTAATTATGTTGAATAAAATATTAAAAACATGAACAGACTCATGCTGGGGAACTATTAGGGAAAGTTCTGTCCCCTGAAAATACTTCTAAAGGAATCACCAATAGATTCTCAGAACATATCCAAATTTTCAAATGCCAGTTACATAAATGGTTTCAAAATACACGCAAGTTTGTATATTATATAATTCATATCAGGAAGGAAATGAGATCTTAAAACACCTAATGAGGACAACATCAAAAGACAGAGAGAGTCAGTGCATGTCAATTATGGGCCTTTTTCGTTCACAAATATAGTTTAATAAATCATAAATAATATCCTACAAACAGAAAGGGGAAATGTTACAATAACAAGTATGCAAAGACAGAGCTAGCACTACATGGGGAAATTATTAGGATAATTCAAAACTAGATAGAAAATAATATTTCTAAATATAAGAATTATTCTGGTGGATGCTGAGGCCATTGATAATATTTGAAATTAATACTTTATAAGAACTCTTTAAAATCAGAAATGGAGATCTAGTCCTTAAGATTAAAAGGATTATAGATTGAAATCTGAGCTTCAGTATTACTTTTAACGTGGAAATCCTATAGCAGTCCCACTCATTAGGATTTTCTACAATGATAGAAAAATGTATTTCTGTGCTGTCCAGTACAACCGGACAACTAGTAGTACTAGATGGTAGCAACTAGTCACATGTGGCTATTGAGACTTAAATGTGGCTAATGTAACTGAGGAACTGAATTTTGAAATTTAATTTTTAACTTCTTTAAATTTAAAGAGCTACAAGTGGCTATTAACTACCGCAGGATAGCACAGCCTCACTCTGCACACACAGGTAGAAGCGTAAGATGCCCCTCTCAGCACTCCTACTGGAGGTAGTAAAAAATATCGCAGGACAAGATGAAAAGGAAATAGGGAATAAATATAGGAAAGATGGAAATAGAAATATCACTTTTTTGCAGATGATACAATAGTGTAAATAGAAACTGCAAGATCAACCAAATGCATAAAAAATGCTATAAAAAGTTAGAAAAGGCAATAGAAAATGTTGCTACTCCCAATACTGAAAAACTAAAATATTGGAGCATTTATATATCTAGATAAATAAGACATCAAGTGAAATAAAAGTTATAAAATTATAATGGGAAAAATAAAGGATTATCTAAATAAGCAAAGTTATATCCATTGCTCCTGATTTAGAAAATTTAGAGTAATATCAGTAACATTAGTCCACAAAACAAAAACTAGATTAACATCATAACAATTATGTTTCTGCTAGAATACTCTAGAATGTGATAAATCACTGGCAAAATTAATAAGGGAAAATAAATACACAATAATACCAAAGAAGATTGGAGGAGGATGTAATAATCAAATTTTAAGACATATTATAAAGTGATCTTCATCAAAACTGAATTTTGCTGGATCAAAGCCAGGACAAAGACTCTAATAAAATAGTGATTCCAGAGATAGATTTAAGCACTTATAAGTCCTCAGGATATAGTGAACAAAACAAAACAAAGAATCACAATAATGGATGAAGGAATCACCATTTAATAAATGCTGATGGAACAACCTGATATCAATATGAAGGAAAGTATATTATATCCATAACTCACCACATATGACGGTACTTTCCAAATCAGACAATGAACTAATTAAACACAGAGAGTCTTAAAAAGGATAAAAAGGAGAATGTATTTATCCCAGCTGTGACAGAGAGATAAATTCATGATTAAAAAAACTAAATAGTATTATAAGGCTGAAGTAGGTGGATTCAAATATTTTAAAGTCTAATTAAAGTCTCCTCAATAAAAATTAACACAACATATACAAAGAGGCAAAAGAAAGTTTTAAATTATGATAAATACAATGGAAAATTATTTACAATGCAAAATAGTAATAAAATCTTATACTGCGATATAAACATATATCGTTATCAGTAATGAGACCTCATTTGACAAATCGCTGAAGAGTGAAGCGGCAAAGGAGGAAAGAGAAGGACACTAGCAGGTGGCAGCCCGTGCCAGGTGCTTTATAGATGCTTTGCGCACACTGGGAGGCGGATCCAATCAGTCCACACAGGAAGGGTGTTCCGTCTCACAATTAAAGAAACACGAATCAAAATACTTGTTTACCTGCCAGGCGCAGTGGCTCATGCCTGTAATCCTCAAGGTCAGGAGTTTGAGACCAGCCTGAGCAAGAGCGAGACCCCTGTCTCTACTAAAAATAGAAAGAAATGATCTGGACAGCCAAAAATATACAGGAAAAATTAGCCGGGCATGGTGGCACATGCCTGTAGTCCCAGCTACTCGGGAGGCTGAGGCAGTAGGATCGCTTAAGCCCAGGAGTTTGAGGTTGCTGTGAGCTAGGCTGACGCCACGGCACTCACTCGAGCCCGGGCAACAGAGCGAGACTCTGTCTCAAAAAAAAAAAAAATTTATTTACCTATTTAAAGACAATAAGAAATACAATTATAAAACAATCTGGGCGGAGCTGGGGGGAACAAGCCCACTCCAACATTGCTGGGGCACCGTCCGTTACTTCAGTGCTTCTATCTGCTATCTGACAACATGCAACAAGAGCCATAAAACCATCCCTGTCTTTTGATCCTTAAGTCTTCTTTGGAGTCTGTATCCCAAGGAAATGCTCAAAAGAGACAGAAAAAAAGAAAACTAAGCAATGTGAACAAAATTTCTAACAGCATATTATTAAGAACTAAAACTGAATCAATCTAAATGTCCAACCACAGGAGAACGGGTTAAGTAAATTTGATATAGCAATTGAGTGGGATTCTATGACATTATTAAAAACTATTAAAGTGATCATGTGATCTATAGACAGAAATGTAAATATCAAGCAATTTTAAGTTTAAAAAAAAGCAAGCATAAGAGCCCTAAATGTAAAACATTTCAAATTAGACACATAATATGACAATTTGGGGGACAAAGCTCTTTCCTGGATAAGATACCCTTCAAACGTGGGGAGAAGTCACTCAGCAGCTACTGGCTTAGACAGCCACCTGGTAAGGCTTTGAATTCTACCAAGAGATCTTGAACCATTCAATTAAGAATGTTCTGGGCCTGACCTGATTCAATATTTCTAGAAGTTAGATATTTTAACTCCAAAAGAACATAATCAGAAAAAGATCTGATCAGCCCTTATATTATTTTAATGCATCCTTTTGGGTTTTCCTTTTATTACGTGGATTAAGGAATGGAGTGTACAAATTATATTTGCACAATTGAAATCCAAGAATTTAAGCCATTGCTTCCCACTGAAACTCCCAAATGACTAAAAGCACTACAACTAGAGCACTGCCACTGAGAGCCCAGGTTGTGACAGCCCTTGCCATCATCGCCAATCTGTCCACAGAGCGTGGTCTGGGCAGTTGTGACACCAACAAGTGGGCAGTTGATAGAGGCCCTGCTGGATATCCTAAGGCCGTGTGAAGTCCACATCAGCAAAACTGTTTTCTGCAATTACTTCAAAGGTGGGAGATTTTAAAAATCAGATTAAAGAGGCTGGGCGCGGTGGCTCACGCCTGTAATCCTAGCACTCTAGGAGGCCGAGGCGGGTGGATCACTCGAGGTCAGGAGTTCGAGACCAGCCTGAGCAAGAGTGAGACCCCGTCTCTACCAAAAATAGAAAGAAATGATTTGCACAGCTAAAAATCTATATAGAAAAAAAATTAGCTGGGCATGGTGGCGCATGCCTGTAGTCCCAGCTACTCGGGAGGCTGAGGCAGTAGGATCGCTTAAGCCCAGGAGTTTGAGGTTGCTGTGAGCTAGGCTGACGCCACGACACTCACTCTAGCCCAGGCAACAAAGCGAGACTCTGTCTCAAAAAAAAAAAAAAAAAAATCAGATTAAAGAAAAAAATCTTTGCTGAGATTTTTATGGAATTTAGACTCCCAGAGGGATAATCTGACAAATGGTGTTGAAGTCACCACCCTGCACACTCTCCCTAGGAAAGTTCACTCATTCTCATGGCTTAGTGGCCACCACCCCCCCTCCCCCCAACCTGAAGTCCAGTCCCATGTCTTTACCTGGATTTCCTAAGGTATAATGTAAACCCTTCAAATTTTGGGCTGAGATATTTATAATCTCTCTTGGGTATCACGTTTGGATACTCTCATCTGTGCAACACTCTGTGTTGGGTCAGATCCTTAGTTGTCCCTCTTGCCAACCCACCTCCTTGCCATTCCATGTCAAGTAATTTATAATGGCAAGCCGTGAGTCCATCAAGCTGGTACAGATGGAAAAAATTTTTTTAAAAAGTCCTAAATAGGTTGATATAAACAGATGGTTGACAGCTGCTTGGGTGATAGTTGAAGGACACAGGAATTTTAGGTCTCTGGCAGCTAACTCCTTCCATCCTTGCCGGGTGGGACAGGCTCTGGAGTCTACCACCTGGACCTGAATGCTGGTTATGCCACTTACTAGCTGTGTGACCATGGGCAAATGGCTCCAGTTTTTTTGTCTATAAATTGGGAATAATGATGGTTCTTGCTCCACAAGATTGGTAAGAAGATTATGTGGCTTAAAACTGGTAAAGTGCTCAGAACAGTTTCTGGCATGTAGCAAGCACTCAGTGTATGTTAGCCATCATCATCATCATCCTCATCCTCCACTATGAATAAGTCTTGGGCTCTGTACCTGAGCCCACAGGACAAACCTTACTTCAAGAAGCTTCCTCTTTATTATTAGGTGGAAACATCCCCAGTACCTTTAGCTGTAGTTATTGTCCATGTGTCTGTTCCAATCTCCCAAGACACATTAACTTCATTGTCCCTCTGCTCTAGACATTGTCACTATATTTAATAATGCAAATACATTGTCTATACCTTCAGACATAACAGGAGGTCTATACCTAAGTTTCCTTACTTCTGTTTGGTGCACTTGGGAAACATCTCATTCATAAAGTTCCCATTCAAATTAAACACACACTGATTTAATGTGGTGCTTTTCAAAAAACCACAAATCCACATTCTCTGCTGGAATTAGTGTCTCCAAAAGGAATGCTTGATGTGTACAATAAATGCTTATCAGGAATTGTTACTGGGCCCACATTAGAAGGTAAATCTCCTAGAACCAACCATTTCTCTCCTAGGAATACAAGTCCTCATTCCTGCCCAGATTCATGGCTGCCCGATTTCCTCAGGTTTCCTTATTAGGGGAAATACAAAGACTTCAAGGGACGCATTCTGTCAACTAGTTACGTATGTATTTAGAACATCTATTGAATAGTATTTATAATTGCTACAGTTGGTTTAACATTTACTAAAAATAATATACTTTGCCCCATGATGGTGGGAGACATTCTGAATGGCAGTATATATGAATCTTAAAGCTGTTTCTGCCAGCATTTACCTAGATAGTGTCATGGCACCTGCAGCAACAACATAAGTATTCATTTTGACCTCAAAGAAGAGCTAGACTCTACCCATAAGTGACCTTGGGTAAGTCACTGTCCCTCTCTCAACCTCAGACTCCATGTATGTAAAACAAAAGGCTGGGTAAAATCACCTCTAATGGGGTTCTTTCTAGCTTTAAAAGCAATGATGTCGGTGACTCTAAAGTAGTTGAGGAGGAGGAGAAGGGTTCCTTGGGGAAACTAGTTCTCTTCCCCAAGTCCATCACCTGGCTGCCTCGGAATAAGCCCAGGGGTCCAGTCTGTCTGTATTTGCCCCTGATGGTGGAGTTATTCCAAATCTCACTAGCCCCCTAGGGCTGGGCAAGGAAGTCTGCCCTTGGTAAGCTAAATCCTGGCTTCTCGCTTTCCACAGTAACCACGTGTCTATATACACATGACCTTCGAAAAGACACTTAGCCCGTTTTCCTGGTCTGATCAGAAAAACTGGTGAGCTCTTTGGTTATCAGCTGAATTCACAGTAACAGCCCTGTCCTTCACTCCAAAGAAATGCATATCTGTGTTCAGCAAATTAGGCTGATAGGATTCTAAGAGTTAAGAAAAAATTCTTGGTCCTTATTCTTTTCTTCCTCAGTCACCAATTCTGTCCAAACACTGACCGTTAGAACCAAAGAAACCCTATGAAATTCTATGAGAAAGGTTGGTTGTGTTGCTGACAGGGTCTGCATGCCCACCCTGCTGAAGACAGAAACGCCCCGGGTGGCCTTGTGTGTATCCCACAGTCCCGCAGGCCCAGGCCAGCTGACTGGCCCAGACGGCCAAGCAGGAGGCTTGCCTGTGGCCTGTCGTGAGGCCTGGGACTAAAAGCTGAGCTGGGCCCAATCAGGTCGTCTCTCTTAGGAGTCTGACATCAAGAGAGTGAGGCGGGTGGCAGTGGGAGTTACTGCTGAGATGTCCTGAGGTCACCGGATATTGGGACAGGGCTTGCAAGGTCCCAAGAGAGCAGAAATGACAGGTAAGCAGAAGCACAGGTGGACAGAAAAGATCTGAATTGGAAGCTGAGGACACCATCCGGGAGAGCAAGAGAACAGAATGGAGTCACTTCAATGGCAGCACACCAGACTGAAATCCAGAAACTTCTACCCCACCGAGGCCTCTCCTGCTGCCTGGGATTCTGAGTACATTCTTGTTAATGTACATCTTTAAAATAAAACTCCAATTCCTAGAGAAATTTGAATAAGATTCTTTGCCTCTCTGAAATGGAGATCAACTAGTTAGTAGCCTTTGTTCCTAGATGAGGATTTGAGGAACCATGGAGGCAGAGTAACTCACAGCAAACACAGGCTGCGCCAGGCTTCTCGACTCCCAGAACAGTGCTCTTTCTAGCCGAATTGCCTCCTGGCTTGTTGACTTGTCTTCCCATAGTGCTGCTGCTGTTTTACATTTGCTTGCCTCAGACTGTAGACGTCCCCTGCCTTTCCCGGGGCAGCAGCAGCAACCATGGCCAGGTTTTTCCTACCAAGGTGCAGTTCTCTCTGATTTTTAAATAAATAACAAAAACTGAAGGATGTGCACGGGCTTCAGATATTTCTTCGCATGCTCTGTAGTACTTCCTCTCCTGTTCCCTTGCCTACTCTGGCTGTGCCGGACTCATTGTCACTGGAACCCCTTACAGGGGAGGCTGAAAAGGACTAAGAATTTAGCTCTGCAGTCATTTCCTTGGGTCTCTGAAAAGCCCTCCCTCTCTCTTAATTAGCAGCCTCAGCTTCCTCCTGCCGTGGTTTTTCTCCTGTACCGTTGCAAAATCCATTTTATCCCAGTCAGTAGAACCTCCCTTTTCCTTAGCCAGGAGAATTCATTGTTGTCTCCACCACTCAAATTTCAAGCAAATAATCCCTTCCCTATTGCACACAACCCCTTTCCCCCTTAGGCTCTCAAGGACCCATCATTTCCCTATCTTCTCCTTGTTTTTTATTATTTAGACTTTCTGGCTCTCGGCCGTTTAGGACTTTTCTTTGCCTCAAATTGTGTCTGGTGGTACAGTATTCTCAGGCTCTTTCTCTCAGTTTGGGGCTGGGATCCAATCTCAAATTGGCTCCTCTTCCTTATCTTTTTTATTAAGTCTTTCTCTTTTTTTTATCTTTTTTTTAATTTCAGCATATTATGGGGGTGCAAATTTTAGCTTATGTATGTTGCCCTTTCCCCCCTGCCCCCCCGAATCAGAGCTTCAAGTGTGTCCATCCCCTAGACGGTGCGTATCGCATTTATTAAGTCTTTCTGAACTGTTCAATAGCATGTAGAGTGGTGGCTTCCATCTTCATGTCTGACTTTCTAAACAAAATAAGTAGAATTTTGCTTCTTCCCTCATCCTCCTTCAACTATAAATCACTTCAAAAGAACTCACTGGTCAGATAAGACACCAAAAGCTACGCAACAACAGTAACTGGACAACATCAAAATTAAAAACTTCTGTGCCTCAAAGAACCCTATCAACAGAGTGAAAAGGCAACCCATGGAATGGGAGAAAATATTGGTAAGTCATATATCTGATAAGGTGTTAATATCCACAATATATAAAGAACTCCTACAACTTAACAACAAAAAAACCCAACCCAATTAAATAAAAAGGCAAGGGACCTGAATAGACGTTTTTTCCAAAGAAGATACACAAATGGCCAATAAGTACATGAAAAGATGCTCAAGTCACAAATCATTAAGGAAATGCAAATCAAAACTTCAGTGAGATACCACCTCACACAAATTAGGATGGTAACTATCCAAAAAAGAAAAAAAATAAATATTGGTGAAAATGTGGAGAAACTGGAACCCTTGTGTCCTGTTGTGGGAATGTAAAATGGTGCAGCCACTATGGAAAACAGTATGGTGGTTCCTCAAAAAATTAAAAATAGAATTATCCATATGATCCAGTAATTCTACTTCTGGATATACTCAAAAGAATTTAAAGCAGGGACTCAGATATTTGTACACCCATATTCATAGCAGCATGATTCACAATAGACAAAAAGTGGAGGCAACCCAAGTATCCATCATGGATGAATAGAGAAACAAAATGTAGTATATACATACAACAGAATAGTATTCAGCCTTAAAAAGAAGGGAAGTTCTGACACATGCCACAGCATGGATATACCTTGTAAACTTTATACTAAGTGAAATACACCAGTCATAAAAGGACAAATATTCTATGATTCTGCTTATTTGAGGAACCTGGAGAACTCGGAATCATACAGACAGAAAGTAGGATTTCGGTTGCCAAAGGCTAGGGGGAAGGGGTACTGAGGAGTTGTTGTTTAATGGGTATAGAGTTTCAATTTTGCAAGATGAAAAGGGTTTGGGAGCTTGATTGCAAAACAATTCGAATGCACTTTACACTACTGAACTGTACACTTAAAAATAGTTAAGAATGCAAATTTAAGTTATGTGTATTTTACCACAATTAAAAAAAAAAGATGGCTAGAAAGAGTTAAAAAAGAACTCCTTGGTCGCAGCCTGGTTACTTCACAAATTCAACTACTTAATAACTTGGGCAAGTTATTGAAACTCTCCATGGTTCAATTTCCTCATCCGTAAATGGGATTAGTTAGTACCTACTTCATATGCCATTGTGAGGATTAAGTAAATTATTACATGTAAGGTGTTTAAACGAGTGTCTGGCACAAAGCATTGTTCAATCCACGTTAGTTACCAGAACAACGATTGTTGGAACAGGGTGCAAGGCACCATTTGGAGCGCTGCCTGAGGTTGCGGCATTTCGCCTCCACCCTCCTGCCTCCAGGGTCACTCGAGCTGAAATTCACAGATGGGAAAATGGAGGCTCGGAGGCATGCAGCGATCAGCCTGGGTCACAGAGCCCGTGGTGGGGCAGGATCAAGAAGAAATTTGGCTGCAGTGAGGGCAGCGGCCTGATGGAGACGCAAGCCATCCTCACACAGGCCCCAGGACAAGTCAGAACTGGATGTGATGTCCGGGCTGTGAACTGGGGGCGGGGGAAACTGTGGCAGGGATGGCTGAGAAGTTGGGCTCTGCTCCAGGCCAACAACCCACCAGCTAAAGAATCCCAACTGTCTTCATCCTCCTCCCACACCCATCCTGCCCTAGGGAGGAGACCAGCTGGATCCAACAAAGAGAACACAAGCCAAAGTGGGAAGCTGGATCCAGAGGTCACTAGGGTCCCCAAGCAGATGGAAGGAGCCTCAAGGAGGAGGCCTCAGAGCCCTGTGGGCAGGGCCTGCTGGGCACCATCGCCCAGTCCAAACTGGGCTGGGGAACAGAACCCTTGTCACCCAGCCAGGGACCCAGAACAGGCATCGTGGAGAACAAGAGCCCAGGTAGGTGGCCTGGGCTCCCATTACCTGCTCCCACCTTGGACTCTCATTGGGCCCCTTGGCCCATGCTGATTTCCTTGGAAAATTCCTGGGAATGAGGCAGGAATTTGGTTCCTGATTCTCACCCATCAGAACCCAGAGGGAGTGCCAGGAGGAACCCTCCAGTGACTTGCAGTTTCAATTTTTGTGTTTTTTTCTTTCCTTTCAAATAAATGACTTCTCTTTCGTACCCCACTCCAAGTCTTACAAAATTCCCCAGCTGGCCTTAAGTGGCCTACGGTCACTTCCCATCAGAGCCTGGCAGTGGTGGGGTCTCCACTCCGGAGGAAAAGGTGCCTTGCAGAAGGTGCTACCCAGCCAGAGGTGGCCCCAGGAGCTCCCCAGACAGAAGAGCATCGTTGGCTCCAGAGGAACACTCAGGTCAGGCCATAAGCAAGAAGGAAGGGTTGGCACCAGGGGACCTTAGGGACAAAAGAGATCCAGAAACAGGATTTTGACATTTGGGAAAGTTTTTTCCCCTCCCAATGTGGGGAGGGGCTCTGTAAATACAAACTTAACTTGGACCCTTCTGTGTGGAAAAAAAGCTTAAATAAATCCTCTCTCAGAGTGAAAAATCCTCCTCTCCTACTGATTGTTTTTCATATTAGGCAAGTAATACATATTCATGGTAGAAAATAAATTAGAAAATGCAGACAGAAAAATTAAAATCACTCCAAATCCTACCCTCCAGACTTAATCACTGTTAACACTTTAGGTATACATTTCCAGACTTTGTTCAATGCAAGTATAAACATATATGTCTTCACATATATACATACACAAATATATACTCTTTGAAAGAAGTTTCAGTTAATATACTGTGATAATCATTCCACCATATAGAACTGCACTGTATTTTTCATGTTATAGTATTTTATTATGATATACCATAATTCATTTAACTAGTCTCTTATTAGACTTACAGTTTATTTCAAAGTTTTCACAAGTGTGAACAATGCTGTTATCTATACAAGGTTTATACCCTTGTCCAGTTATTTCTTAAGAATAAACTCCTAAAAGTGAAATTGCTGGATCAAAATGTTTTTGTAATATGCATAAATCTTCGTAATCAGTCTATTTCATTGATATAAAAGTTTCCTGGAAGTGACAGCCCTTGGCATTGTGCTTATAACCAGCCCTTGGCTTTCTCAGACACAGTTTTCCAGTATAAGTAGTTCCAAAATAAAACTCTTTAAAGCTCTTGCCTATGAGCTCAAAAATGACTCGGTAGCATTTAAGATACACAATTTCATTTTGACTTTAGTAATCCAGAGAACCACATGACAGATGTACCCGGATACTTGTCACGCAAAATACACTTGTGCAAAATTAGACTTAACTACCCACCTTCCAATTGTCCTTCATCCTCTAACCCTCCATCTCTGCCTGCCCTCCCTCCCTTGCCTCCTTCTTTCCTTCCCTTCCTTCCTCCTTCTTCCCTCCTCTTCTCCCTTTCCTTTTAAAATCGTTCTCCTTCTTTCCTGTCCATTCCCTTCTTTCTCTTTCTCCCCTTGTCTCCTGCCTTCCCTCTTCCTGCCTGCAGCAGTGGGGACCCTTCATCAGGGCAGACAGCCCTGGAGTCGGGCAAAGGTTCCAGCTGCGCAGAGAGCTGCATAAGCTGTCTGTGAAATCTTCAGTTTTTGGTATTCATTATTTAAGTTCTGTGGAAATGGGTTCGCTTTGAAGTCTACTGACTCATCCTCCTCTTTAACTTCTTATTTCCTGTAAATGATCCATTAGTTTTTGGCAAGATTCATGTCACATAGCATTTCCATCAGAGGGGCTGCTCTACGGCTTTGGACAGTCTGAACACTGCCTCTCGCAGTGGACCTGGACGCAAGATGGGGACGTGTAGACTCTGCTTTCTTAAAAGTTGCTTCTACCAGCCCTAATGCTGCCTCGAATTAATAATGTGAAACACATGCTCCATCTGCCTGCTAAAGGGTGACAAAGCCACTTATGTTCATAATGGCCAAAATTATTCTACGGATAAACATTTTTCTAAAGCTAGTCACACAGGCCAGTCAATCAGTTTCACCAAGGGGGAAAATTCCCCCTCAATCATTCCACTTTTGACCTCTTTGCCAAAACAGCCAGTTCACCATGGCATTAATACGTTGAAAGGGAAAATAAATGGAGGCTATAAACAGTTCTCCTAAGTTTTCAAACTTTCTGCCCCTAATAAGGCAGGCGTAGATTAGTGCCAACAGCTAAGTGAAGGTGCCGTGCCTTTTCACAAAGCTCCAGGGGGCCACGTAGGACTCTTGTGGGTTTCAGAGACCAAACAAATCAAGTGCAAGGCTTCGTCTTTAAGAAAAAAATAAAATTGGGCTAAAAAAGTACTATTATCAACAAAACGCTAAATCTTTCTCTCTTTTTTTTTTTTTCCTGGCTGGTGGGAACAGAAAGATATCCCTTTGATATCAGAGCAAATAAAATTTGAACTATTGACTGCTCATGTTAATGCTGAATTTTACTACCACCATATTTCAAAATGAAACTATTCTAACATCCATGCCTCAAATTAAGATCTGTGATAATATCTATTGCAGTCCAGAAAACGTCTTAGGTTCAGATGATGCAAAGTCTGGTTCCCCTGGAGAGTAAACACTGGGCATTGTTTCTCATGGGCTGAAGCTCTCCTGGTGCCTCCACATAAATCTAAGTATTGATGACATCAGGGAGTGCTGCCTGGTTATCAAAGCACATATGGGGGTGTCGGTAGGGAGGCCGAGGCAATGCCACTTAATGGTCAAAGTGTGTCTTAAAATGCAGGGTTATCAAAACACGGCTTTCTTCTCTGATTCACAAAAATGAAAAAGGCCTACGAGAAAGCTTAGCACATTGCACACAAAACTTGATTCTCTCCCCACTCTGCCATGCTGGAATCAGAGTTTCAGGTTTCTCATTCCATCTTTGCTCCCATGAGCCTTATAATGTCGTTTGGGGGTTTTCACAGATTCCCAGGCCCCAAACGCCCCCCCCCCCCCGCCCCCGTGTAAGCATGGCCAGCAGCTGACTCGTCAGAAGTCAACTCCCTATGTCCTAAAGCCCTTAGCGTTGCCCTTCCTGCCATCAACACACCACATCATCGAGGTGTTGGGAGGGGGAAGGGGCGATGAGGTGGAAGGCAAGGGGTTAAGCCAGCCCACCAGTGCTCTCGCGGGTTCCTGCCGGGTGACATTAGACATCCCCCCTTACATTCTGCAAAGAACGCTGCCCTTGAGTCTGTGGTATGACTCTTCCTTTGAGAGGGAAGATGTCTTCACCTCCCAAAAGCCTGCATGTCCGAAGCCTTGCCAGCTTCCACCAGGCCCACTAATTAGATGTTAGTTAACATTGATCCAAGCCGGCCACAACCCACAGGACTCCTGGCCTACCCCTGCAGATGGCTCCCCACGACAAACGACGTAAGAATCTAATTCCATGTTTTAAATTACTTTTCACAATTCTTTTCACTTCTTAGGAAAACAAGATCAAATGTTTGTAAGGGCATATTTGAATATATTTTCACTTTCCAAGCACAAACTAGGGCCAAAAAAAAAAAAAATACATGAAATTTTCGGCAGCCATAAGACGAGAACGTCTCTCTCCCCGCTGCCAAATTAGACTATGATACACAGAGAACATGACTCAAGAAAAACATCTCCAAACACTTTCTGATACATTCTCTCATTTAATCTTACCGTTCCTTGATGTTCACATTTTAATCGCAGTTTTAGAGCCTTAAAATCCTCCAGTGGTACTAAAAGACGAAAGAATTTGAAGCATTAAATACAAACTTGAAGCAAAAGTGAAGGTGTTTCAGGCCTCTAAAAAGGAAAATTTCACATTTAAACCACTCAAACTCCTCAGCGTTTATGGGAAACACAGCAAACTAAGTCTACTGAAACTTTGACTAGGGAAGTGGGCTGTTGTAAAATGTAAATAACTCCTAACTGGCATCCTTAGCTTTTTTATTATAAATTTAGAAACTGGAGTGCAATTATCTCTTATTTACTAGAGTTACAAACACTGCCAAAGGGAAAATAAACCACTTCGTATGGGATGAAGTTGCTGACAAAGGTTTGACAAAGAAAAATAATAGCTCTGTGCCGGCATGGGGCAAGACCTGGAGCTCGGCTAAGTGAACTTGAGGACATGCTACACACGGCTGCCATGCGTCCCTGAGCTCCCTGGGGCCCTGCCAACGGCAGGGTGCACGCTCGGTTCTGAGAATCTTGGTGGCTTTAAGAGGGACTTAGGCTTTGATGTAGGACAAAAGTCCAAGAAGTTTTTGAACATCCTCCTTAAGTTACTGTTTTGTGCAGAAATGGCTTTGTTCTCTGGTTACAAACTTTCTCCTGTTTAAGAAAGCTGTCCACGGGCAATTAATGTCTTTCAGCTGGGGACTCGAGTGTTCTCCAAGTTTGGTTCTGGGCTCTAGCTTTTAGAATTCTCATCCTGAACAAACAGTGGGCAGAAAGCCTTCAGGACGGGGAGCTGTCTGTGCTGGCTTTCTGGCGCCTGGCCTGGGGGGCACCTCAGCTGACCACAATTGTACCTGAGGGCGAAAACCCTTAGAAGGAAGAGTCTGCCTCTTAAAATGTGCAGGTGCAGAGGTTCCATCTTAACTTCACTTTTACAGGAACCTACAAAAGCCTTTTGAATACAAACTGCATGAAATTCTAGCAGATATCCTCTGTATTTTCATTTGTCTATTATGAATGCCAGGAAGCTCATGGCCCCAGAATGGTAAGATACTATCATTCTTTTCATTATCCTTATTAATCATGGATTTGTTTACTTGTAATGCCAGTACATTTCTGCCTCCTGTGATAATCCCTTCCCTTCCCCTGGGGCAACAGTCATGTTTTATGACTGGCAACTATTTTTTATATCCTTTTGAGGTGTGTTTGGGTCATTGGAAAGGGTTCAGGTCTTAAAGCCAGGCAGAATCTGATATCTAGCCTTGACAAATCACTTAATATTTCTGAGCCTCAGTTTTCTAATCTGTGAAATGGAGATAATATCTCTGCAGCAGAATGGGCAGGAACTATGCTGATCTAATTCCCTTTGGATGCCCAAAGGCAAATAAATGCCTGGTACATGCAGATGCCAGTGGTTGGCATGGAGTAGGCATCCAATACTCGAGAGCTGTTGTTATTTCTGTTAACAATAGCAACGACAAAAATAAAATATTAATAATAGATGTTATTGACCCCAGAAATTTCTAATTCAATCTCCATTATTTCAAATTAATTCAGCTATTTTTTTCCCCTTCCTCATAGAATTCAAGAAGAGTCCTGAGATTTTGGCTCTAATTTTACAGTGATAATCTTGGCTTTAGGAGTATCCATTAAGAGTTTCTGATCCAAGGAGGACTATTAACACTGAAGGGGAGAGGAAAATTAGGAAGTCAGAATAACATAAAGGTCTGCTCGCACATATAACAAGATCATTTGCTCCTGCAAATATTATTTCTTGGCTCTCAACATCTTTTGTCCCTTTCTCTGTAGGCTAAGACCTCTGGGGTAAAGGACAGTCAGAGGCCCACACGTTTGCAGAACAGGCTGGTATGTCCTACCCTTGCTACAGAGCTGGCACATCAGTAGCAAAACACACCTCTCTAGACACACTTTGAGGATTGTGCGGGACCAAGGCTTTCTGCTGAAGCCACCACGGAGCCTTCCTCTCGGACTGGGCTGGTGAGCTGCTCCCTGGAGCCCCCTGGTGGCCCTTTTCATATTCACACCACATTTGCACACCCTTTGGGACAGGGAGAACATGCCTTTAAATCCACCCAAGGGTTAATACCGGTATTGATCATCCCTGGGGCACCCCGCTTTCTTAGGACAAAGGCAACGCTCTGTGTTAAGGCTGGTAGGGAAACTGCACCTTTCTCTAATGTCAGAGTCATTCATTAAGGCATCTCTTGAGCACCTACTGTGTGCAAGGCCCACGCTGGGCATAAAGAATAAGAGAGGATTGTGACTCAGTTCCTGCTCTCAAGAAGCTTCCAGCGTAGAGGAAGAGGCAGACATGAATTCTGAGAAGGACAATACAAAGAGATGTGCCAAGAGACCCCTGGGGACAGTGCCAGTCTCCTCAGGGAAAGTGGGAAAGTCACCAGGGAGGAGGTACACGTTAAACTGGATCTTAGAGTCTTTTCCTAAAGACTAGAAATTAGGCAGGCAGAGAAAGGAGGGAGGGCATGCCAGGGAGAAGAGTCAATGTGCCTCAAAGCCAGGGCCTGTTAGGGAAGTTTTGAGAAGCCGGGGTGGCTGTGGCAGAGAGGAGTGGGAGAGGAGGATGGTAGCAGGTGCAGGGTTGGACCCAGAAGGACATAGTAGGCCACACCGAGGAGCATGGACTTGATCTTTGCCATCAGTGATCTTCCAAACCATGTTTTTAGGCTTCCCATAAATATTCGAATCTGATTTCATGGATGCTGAAACTAAGAGAAAACTGCAGTGGCCATCCATAATCCGCTAACTTCAAATTTCTGTGTTCAACTCTGATCTAACCATGTGAAGAACATCAGACAGGTTCCAATGGAGGAGCATACTACAAAACACCTGACTAGTACTCCTGGAAACCGTCAAGGTTATCCAAAACAAGGAAAGTCTGAAAACCTAACACAGCCAAGAGAAGCCTAAGGAAATGTGACAACATGTAATATGGAACCCTAGAGCAGAAAAAGGAAGCTATTAGGTAAAAACTAAGGAAATCTGAATAAAGTATGAACTTTAGTTAATGACTACGTATCAATGTTGGTTTATTAATTGGAATAAATGTACCATACCAACGTACAATGCTAACAAATAGGGGAAACTGGATACAGGGTATATGGGAGCTCTTTGTACTATCCCACAATTTTTCTGTAAATCTAAAACTGTTCTAAAAAGTAAAATCTATTTGAAAAAAATTCTTTGCTCCTCCAAACAGCCAAATTATTGTTGCTGATGGGCTTTATAATTAAATGTTAGAAAAAAAACAAACAAAAAATGTTAGAAATTACAACTTAGAAAATTAATTTATACTCTAGTAACATTAGCTAACATTTATTGAGTAGCTATACCAGGCCAGGTATTCTGCTAAGTACTTAAAAGCTGATCACATTTGATCCCTACAATACCCTCACGAACTAGGAACTGTCAATATCATATCCCCATTTTACAGACGAGGAAAAGAGAGGTGAGACAACTGGCCCGAGGTTATGTAAGTGGCAGAGCCTGCATTTGAGTCCAGGTCTGTCTGATGCCAGAGTCCAGGTGCTTAATGATGAGTGTTTCGTGTGATATTTCATTGAAAAAGAAGGGTCTATACAGATTTTTTTCTTTTTAAAACTGAAGCCACAGCTATAGATGAGGTGGGTGGAAGGAAGGGGTCCTGGGCAGCTTTCCAGCAGAGGAGGGACGAGGTCAGAGCTGGGCTTTGGAGCAAACATTCTGGCAGCTGCAGTATGAACAGTGGACTGGCACAGGCACCGGGCCCCTGCTGCTGAGATTTTCTTGCGATGTCTCCAAAAGGAGGAGGAGAAGCAACCAGAGAGAATGAACTTCCCTAAAAGGATAAAGCAAAAGCCCTTGCGTAGCAACCCTTCGGATCCAGCCCCAGCCAATCAAACCACAGGCACTGCTGAGCCCCTACGTGTGTGCCTGGCACAGGCCTGCCTCTACAGAGGGAGGACAGTTAGGAAAGGGAAAATAACCGCAGCGCAGGAGACAGAGCAGCTGGCCCGGAGGCCCTGCCAGGGACAGGGCAGGCCTAGGAGGGAATGCGTCCTGCCGGCTGGGGGAAGCCGGGGCGCTTCATGGAGGAGGCCTGTGAGCTGGGCCCTGAAGCCTGGGAAAGGGCAGATAGAGACCTCAGGTGGAGCCAGGCCAGCACAAGGCACACTCCACGTCTGCCCTGCCGTCCCTCTGCCTGGGCCACCCAGCCCTGAGGATACTAGGGACGAGCGCCCAATCTCTTACCAGGAGAGCGCTATAGCCTCTCCTGCCCTCCTGGGTCCGTTAAAAGCCAGACTCATTTCACCAGTGTACCCGAGAGGCTACTGTGTGGCACCTAGAGGCGCATTTGGAATCTGGTTCTCCTAGAGGTTACAGGAAACACCAGCAAGTCCCCCAGATAGTCAACTCCCCCAAAGCAAAGGTGCTGTCTTACATGGCCTGCCATATAGTGGGCACCAATCAACAGACACTGAACTCAAGAGAGGCTTAAAAAGTCATGGGTCATAGGTCATACTGGAGTGTATTAAACTGGAGTTTAGAATGTTTGGTGCAAAAACATATTCGCTTCCTATTGCTGCTGTAACAAACCACAACATGCTTAGTGGCTTAAAACAACACGAATTTATTGTTTCACAATGCTGGAGGTCAGAAGTCAGGCTAAAATCACTAGGCTGGCAGGGCTACATTCCCTTCTAGAGGCTCCAGGGAAGAATCCATTTCCCTGCCTTTTCTAATTTCCAGGGGCCACCTGCATTTCCTGGTTCACAGAGCCTTACTCCATCTTCAGAGCCAGTAGCGTCGCATCTCTCTGACCATTCTTCCAAGGTCATATCCCCTCTGACTCTTCTCTCCTCCCTCCCACTTTTAAGGACCCTTGTGATTACCTTGGGCCCACCTGGATAATTCCGGCTCATCTCCCTATGTTAAGGTCAGCTGATTAGCAGCCTTAATTCTATTTGCAACTTTCATTCCCCTTTGCCATGTAAGGTAACAGACTTATAGGTTCTGGGGATTAGGACATGGACATTTCTGAGATGTCATTATTCAGCCTACCACAAACCTCATCTTTTAAGGTCAAACGACAGGAGATAATGATTCTGTCTCCAAAATGTGAAAGCAATAATTACCTCTTATCAAGCACCTGCTATGGACCAGGCACACCACTACACGGGTTATATACATCATCTTATTTAACTGCATTGATGTTCAATGAGGCAGGCACTGTTCATAAACCAGATCCTGTCACTCACCTACTAAAGTCCTCTACGGGCTTTCCTATGTCCTTGGGGAAAATCCACAGCCTCCTGAGGGCCCTGTAAGGCCTTTGGGGTCTGGCCCTCACCCAACTTCCAGCCCCGTGCCCGCCACCTCCCCGTGGACCTCCGTGTGGGCCTCCTTTGGCTCCGTGAACTCCCACGGCTGTACCTGCTGACCTCTCTTCCTGGAACATTCGTCCCCAAGGTCTTCACATAGCTGGTCCCACCTCATTATTCGGATCTCAGCTCAACTAGCCCATCCTCAGGGAGGACTTCCTTAGCCACTCATCTGAGTGACCCCCCCTTCCCACCAAGGACCACCATCTAAATTCTCATTATTAGTTTGTTTTACATTGCCTGTCTGTCCCATGAGAACAGAGACCTAGTCTTTCCTGTTCACTGCTGTATCCCCAGCTGCTAAAGTAGGGCTTAGTACATAGTAGATGCTCAATAAGTATTTGTTAAGTGAACAGAGCTGAACTGTATAAAGGAGGAAACTAAGTGGTATGGCTGAGTTTACGGAACTGGTCAGCTGGGATTCCAACACAGGACGTAGGCTACACTCCAGCCTCTGGAGGAGCCACCCCTGACCTCCTTGTCAGAGGGTCTGGCTCTGGAGTAGTCCCCTGCTCTATGGAGTGCAGTGAAACAGTGACAGAGGCCCCCTGAGAGGCTGTCATGTCCCAACCAATCAGCGGGATCAATAAGCATGGTCTGCATGCTCAGCCGGGGTGGGGGGTGCTATGAGAACAGGTGAGGACATGGTCACTGCAAGCCAGGAATGCATAATCAAGTTGGGGAAACCAATACCAGACATGAAACAATCAGCTGCACCAGGCGGCGTAGGATCCAGGGTTCACTGCTGTGACAGGAAGGGCTGAAAGGCCAGGCATGTAAGAGCACACTGGGGGCCACAATAGCTGGGTTTAATAAGGGATGGCGTGTGATGGCAACAGGGAAAAGCCCAAGCAAAGGCAGAGACCCTGCAATTGGCAGGACACAGGTGAATGACAATCAGTAGATGGCGCATGTTAGGAAGCAGAGGAAAACAAAATCAAGTTAGAGCCAGATCCTGAAGGCCTTAAAAGATGGACTAAAGAATTTACACTTTATCTTTAAAAGGTTGGGGAGTCATGGCAGGTTCTTGAGCAGGAGAGAAGCCTGTGTTTTAGGAAGACGTATTTTAACAGTGGAAGGCAGTAGGGATTTCATGGCAGGAAGACCTATTCCTTACCAGGTGGAGTAGGTGCCCAAAAGGCCTCCAATCACAAAACACCTCTGCAACTCAAAGCCAGAGCTCTGTTTCCTTGGGGTAAGCATTGCCCTCCTGCTAAAGCCCTTCAAGAGGGCTAAGCAACGCATATCCTCAGGGTGATGCAGGGAGGACCTAGCATTTCCAGGCCTAGAGTGCATGCAACTGCTTTCTTCTATGGTGGTGACCATTTGAGCAGCTGGGACATTTAGGAGGGGCATGAGAAGAGACCAAGAGGAGGAAAAAAATGGGAAGTGTGACCTATAACTGGAACCTAAGCAATCCCCTCTTCTCCCATACCCCCAAAATGAATATTTACAATTTCCTGATTACACATTACCTTGAAAAGCTGGCTGGAAAGAATTTTTGATTTACTGGGCATGTTTTAAGTGAAACATTTGAAAATACCCCTTCATGATTTATCTCCTCTATGCTTCGACTCCAAAGAATAACAATCTTCCTATGGCCTCTCCCTAGCATCAGTTCTATCTATGATCCCTGCAGTAGAAAACTATATTTATATACTATTTTTCCTGAAGACATCTAAGGTAGAGCTGAAGCTTCTGACATAAGCCTTAAAAAGGAGAAAAAGATGGTTCCAGCCTCCCAAGAAATGGATATTTCTACACTCTAATAATCATATGTACACATTTTAAACATCAGAATTTTCCATCCACCTTCTTGTCCTTTGTGGGGAACTTAGAAAGATGTCATCCTATCTTTCTACGGGCAATAGCAACAGCAGCCCTAGAGCGCCGTTATTTTAATGTGTGTCTGAGGCCATTGCATCATGGATTCCAGAGACTGAAATCCCAACCCCACTAACCACACTGAAGAACTTTTCAACAATTCCCTGCAGGGCCTCTGCAGAACCAAATCTGGGGTATCAGCAGTGAATCAGGAAGCCAGCAACAACCAAGAGAGTATCATAACAATGGCACCAATACTGGAAGACTTTTGTCCCCTCTCATCATATTCCTTCCTGCTGTGGGCTGTAAATAAGAGAGACAGGATGCCTATGGCCTGAATGTCTGTGTTTCCCCAGAATTCGTATGTTGAGATCCTACCCCCCAAGGTGGTGGTATTACGAGGTGAGGTCTTCAGGATTTGATCATCAGGTCATGAGGGTGGAGCCCTCAGTAATGGGATTAGCACCCTCAGAAAAGAGGCTTGAGAGAGACCCCTTGACCTCCCACCATGTAAGGACGCAGCTAGAAGGTGACATCTACAAGAAAGCGGGCCCTCATCAGACACCAAATTTGCCTATGTCTTCATCTTGGACTTCCCAACTTCTAGAACTATAAGAAATAAATTTCAGTCATTTATAAGCCACCCAGTCTATGGTAATTTTTGTTATAGCAGCCCAAATGGACTAACACACAGGAGGAAGAAGAGAAAAGTAGAGAAAGAGTGAAAGACCACGCCAGATCCAATGCCCACACCCCCAGCCCCACTGCAGGTGCCTGGGTCACGGGGCTGGCTGAACAAGAGCATGGCATTGGATGGGAACTGAAGCTTTGATTTCATACCTATCAGTGAGTCATAATTACCTAAATGAGACCATCCTTATAGCTGGAAGAAACTGGAAAGTTGTGTGACCTGCCTGAGATATCACAGAAATGTTTTAAGGTGGTGCTTGGACAAAAAAACTAAACTTTTTTCTGAGTGATCTCCCCTATTCAACAAATTTATTATAAAATAAAAATCAAAAGAACAACAGAATATCATTTTTGGCTAGAAAATTAGCCAAGATGAAAAACTAATGCCCAGTTTTGATGAGAGTGAAGTGAAACAAGTATCCCTATATACTTCTTGGTAGGACTATAAATTGGTAAAAAAATTGGGGGGTGGTACCTCTCAAATTTTAATGTTCATACAAGTCACATGGGGATCTTGTGAAAATGCAGACTTGATTCAGTAAGTCTAGGGTGAGGCCCAAAGCCTGCCTGTCTCATGAACTACCAGGCAATACTGATGGTAGGGTCCAAGGATCACACTTCAAGCAGCAATGTCCTGGAAGAAATTTATGGATGTACATCAAATGCTTAAAACCTTCATAACTTTTGATCCAGTAATTCCATGCTAATGAAAATATTCTAGGGACTAAGAAGGAATACATAAAAAGAAGGTGCACACAAAGATGTTTATATCAATGTTATACCTATAGTAAAAACCAGATACAATGTAAACACCTAATAATATAGAAATTTCTAAATAAACTATGGTTAAAGCTATTTGGTAAAAAGTCAATACAGTCATTGAATATCAAGTTATTATAGAATGTTTGGTGCCATGGGAAAATGTTCATGATATGCGAAGTAAAAAAAATCAAAATATAAAATTGGGGTATGTAGTACATGATGGTTAGTTTTATGCATCAACTTGGCTAGGCTGTGGTACCCAGTTATTTAATGAGACACCACTCTAGACATTGCTGGGAAGGTCTACTGTAGGTATGGTTAATATCTACAATCAGTGGACTTTAAGTAAAGGAGCTTACCCTCCATAATGTGGCTGAACCTCATCTAATCAGTTGAAGACCTTAGGAGCAAACACTGAGATTTCCCAGCAAAAATGGAATTCTGCCTCAAAACAGCAGTATTAACTCCTATCTGAGTTTCCAGCCTACATGGTTGCTCTGTGGATTTTGGACTTGTCGGCCTTCACAATCCCCTGAACAAACTTCTTAAAATAAATCTCTTCGTATTATATATTTATTCTGTTTCTCTGGAGAACCCTGACTGATACTCAGTATGATTCTAATTTTGCAAAAGCAAAGCTGAAAACATATTATATATGTATAAATAACATCGAAAAAGCTTGGGTCCTAGAACTAAATATATAGTAAGATTCTAATTCTATTATTAAAACATTTGATATATGAACAATGAGAGAGAAGAAAACGTACCCAAATATTACCAGTGAAAAGACTATGGGTTATTTTAATGTTTGTCTTTATACTTAATATTTTCTTCTAATTTTTTTTCCCATAAACATGTTACTTTTGTAATCAGGGAAAACATAATTACAATGTGACTTGAATTCAAAGAAGCAATTTCAACGTCTACTCCCAGGAATATTGTGCAATTTTAGGCGACTTGACTTAGAGAATGTGTTTCTCCTTCATCTCACCTCTATTCAAAAATCTTATTCTTGGCTTTCCTCCAGACCTGTCCCATTCCTACTGTTTTTTTTTTTTTGGTCCCTTTATGCCTCCTGCCCCATCCTTCTTGCCCAGAGGGAAAAAGCCTACTCTCTCAAATGAAAAACCTGTCAGATGGGCAAAGCAGCGACTTTTATTATCCCTGTGTTATAAACTGAGGAAACTGAGGCTTAGGGGGTTTAAGTGAGTTGTACCTAGATACCCGGCTGGTAGCTGACACAGCCCAAATTCCTTCCTTTGTAAACTGTAAAACTAGACACATGTGAGTGATTTTCATTACTGTTCCCATATGGACCGTGGGAGAACCATGTCAATTACATTACAGGGTCCTCTCTTCAACCTTCCATGGCTTTCTTCAGTGACTTCAGACAGTGGGTCATTAAGCTCCAGAAAAGATGAGGATGGCCAGGGTCACATGCCAGGACGACAGCACTCTGGGCTCTGCCACGTGTCCAAAGCATCCTGGCCAGGGCCCCTGATGACTCCAGCTGTACAGCTGGAAGCGACCTGGGCCACCCGCACTGCCCCAAACGGGGCCAAAGTCAGCACTTTCTTTCACTCTCAGCAGCCTCTCTAGTCCCCACCTAATTATCGGCACAAAGCCCTGGCCACCTGCCATCCCCATGCCCATGAACGGATGGCCCAACTGCAGAAGACTTAGGAAACAAAAGCAACTCCCACTGCCTGCAACTTCTGCCTCTGTGGAGACTCGGATTGGGCCCTAGCACCAGGGGCTTTCTCTTTTCCCTCCTCCTGGGCCCACCCAGTCTGAGGGTACTTTTTTTTTTTTTTTGGAGACAGAATCTTGCTCTTGTTGCCCTGGGTAGAGTGCAGTGGCATCATCATAGCTCACTGCAACCTCAAACTCCTGGGCTCAAGCAATCTGCCTGCCTCAGCCTCCCTAGTAGCTGGGACTACAGGTGTGCACCACCACACCTGACTAATTTTTCTAATTTTAGTAGAGACAAGGTCTTGCTCTTGCTCTGGCTGGTCTTGAACTCCTGGCCTCAAGTGATCCTCCTATCTCAGCCTCCTAGAGTGTTAGGATTATAGGTGTGAGCCACTGTCCCTGGCCATCTGATGGTACTCTTGAATCCCTTTAGGAATGACCCCTTTTCCTGGGGCCCTGATGCTCTCCTTGGCATCCCCAGGGAACCTGGCCTTGCTCTACCAGCATTCCTGCAACAAGTAGGCTGATCTCAAATCGTGAGCCTTTCACCCCCAAGTACTGGCACCCTGGAATATTCTGCTGTAATCCGCAACCCTATGACCCCCGATGGTAATGCAGGCCACAATGATACCCAGTGTTTCCTGAACAAATGAACAGGCTACACATAGGCCATAATACCGAGCTCCTCGCAAGCCTCCTATCCAAGCATTTCCCAGCCATCAAAAAAGAGCCATATTAAATGGTGAGCCAGCTGGGCAGCTGCCTGGGGTGCAATTTTATAAGAAATGCTAAAACATCCCTAGGATAAATTGGAAATATGGTACCAGTTAACTCAGGTTTCCACATAACTGCTTCTTCCATAACTGGTAAAATGTAAATTGGTTCCACTTCTGTCAAAGAAGATAGAGCATTTGGTAGGGGCGGCGGGGGTGGGGAGCATAGTTCTTCCTGAAAGCTAATTTGGAGGAACATGTTTACATTGGCAAATCTGTGGCGAGCTGCAAGGTGTAACTACAGGCCAATCAACCCCCAAACCAGCCAGCTGACAGGAACCTGAAGTCAGGAGGTCCAGGTCAGCTGAACTTTTCAAAGCAAACTAACACTAAACATTAGAGCTGTTTAGTGTGAATAAGTGATTTATCTGAGTGGCTAAATCTTAATTCCTTTACCATATGTTCTAAGATGTTATTTAGTGCAGAAAAATCACGTGAAATAAACACATATCTCTTATTTTGAATATAAGGAAACAGGCTTGCTGGCTTTGTTAATGTAAATATCAATTTTTCCCCGTCACTAAAAGTTGAGCACATACTTCAAGTATTTGGGCTGATACTGTCGGGGTCCCACCACATCAGAACCTCCCATGCACACCGTGGAGATGCTCAGAGCACTGGCTGGAGACTCCTGTCACCGTCATGCAAAAGCCTTCGGCTCCCTTGAAGGTCCTGTAGGGTCCCATCACCCACTAGGGGACTAGTCAAGGCACCTGCTCCCCTTCCTGGTGACCTCAAAACCAAGGACTCAGGCTGCTTGGAGCACAACTGGAAAAGCAAGAGGATACCTTCTCCCCTTCTCCCACTGTTATGATAAATAAAAATGATGGAGGGGGGATGGAGCTGGTAAAGTAGAAGGCAGAGAGGAGGAGGGGTCTCACAAGGAAGCCTGGGGGGGGGGGAAGAGAGAGAGAAAGGAAATGGAGAGAAGTGGGCAGGACCTGAGAGCTGCCCTAGGCCGCCCCCGCAGGAGGGAGGCAGCCAGGCATGTGCTAGCGGGTGATGACGTGTGCCTAGCACCGAGATTTAATGGGCAGAGCTAACCACAGGTTATAGAGAGGGACTGGGAACGGACTTCTTGACTGTGCCAAACACATTGCAGAAAAGTTACCATAAGCATCAGAAAAATGTCTTTGGGTTTCCAAGACTGAGTGGAGGCCCAGAATGAGACCCAGCAACTCTGAATAATGAAAAGGGAAAGGCATTAAAATTCCCGACAGAGGGCCAAACCCAGGAGGCAAATGAGCTGCTTCTTATGTATGTGGGCACATTCTGTGCCACAGAGCAGAAGGTACATGCTGGCATCTCCTTGAAACTGTGAAGAAGGGAAATGGCTCATCACTTCACATTTATTAAGAGCCTACTATGTGCTGGGCACTGTTTGTTCTAAGTACATAACACATGTTATCTTACTGTCTTACTCACGTCAAGAGAAATGTATTAGTACCCCCTTTGGAGAGAGAGAAAGCGGAAAGGACAATGAGGGTAATTTTCATTTTCTAAAAGTTACACAAAGTAGGAGTAATCCTATAGAATTTCTTGTGACCAAGGGAAAATAAAAATGGGAATTTACTGCACAGCACCCATCAACATGAGTTAACACTTACTGAGCCCTTGCCATTTGTGTTAAGTATCCACCTGTTCCTCCAAATCCACTCTCTGCTGGGGTTGGGTTTGGGCAACGGATGAGGTCAGAAATAATGGATGTTTATTCCCCTGGCTTCCTCCCTGTTGGGCCACGGGTTGGCAGTGACTGTTTTACTCTTCTGAGGGCCACAGTTCCTGTTGAGGGTCCCTCTTCTACACCTATAGTTTTCTCCCCAGGTGCTGGTCAATACCTTGTCCCCTCGCCTCTTCAGGCCTAAGGGTAGTAACTGCTCCCCACTGGTGGCAGCCTCGGGGTGCTTCACCCTCACTGGTTCCCCTCAACCCCACCCTTTGTAAATGGTCCCTCCATTACTTCCTTCAGTCACTCCACGGAGTGTGCCAACTATTCCCTCCCAGGACCGCAACTCATCTACGAGGTTGTGACACTTGACGTGAATTTTTAATCCCAACATCAACCCTATAAATGGGTGAAATTATTATCCACATTCTACACTTGGGGGACTTGGGAAATCTGATAGGTGGACTCACTGCCCAAATCCACACAGTTAATCAAGTGGCAAAGTCTGGATTGGACTCAGGCAGTCACACTGCTGTGCCTATATTCCCCTTAACTACTATGCAATATCGACCCTGTAACTCAAGTTGTGTGAAATGTCTTTACTTCACTGTCTTGATTCTTTTATTTTAGCAAAAGGAAAGAACATTTTCAGTGCCATCAGAGACTGAGCTGTGATCGCAGTTTCCCAATCCTATTGTTCCCTAAAGGTTACTGCTCTGCCTCTGGACATGAAGAGTTGGAGGTATAGAACTGCATTTCAAAAACCTACCCTTATAAAGTAGGGAACCACCATTCTCATTTTGCAGATGATTCTATGCTTGGTACAATATCCCCAATTGTGTAAGATTCATGACCAAGGTGAATTTCAATCACACGGAAGCTGAGTTGGCACCAGCACATTCCATTGTCTTGTGTGCTACAGAACGCTACTGTGCAAGAGGTTAGTAGGTACTTCTTGAAAAATAGGATTCCATAGGCAAAAAAAAGTTCTGGAAAAACTGTACACCATATCCCACTTTGCCCTTGCTTTGGAAATTCAAAGAGTATATTAAGCCTTATTATCAGGAAAAGAAGTCCTTTTAACCTAGCTTTTCTCAAACTAATTTGAACATAATATGTATATTTTTCTTTGGACACTGATTAATTAACATAGCTTTCCTAAATATGAAATTAGACATAAACTTTCACTGTAAATTCCACTAATATCCACGAATTTTAGCTAGTTACAATTACTTGCCTGTAAGGTCGCTAGAGATTCCAATGATGCTCTTTTGTGTTGCTTAAAAATATCTATCAGCCCAGGGAAGCAACCAGGGGCTTGTTAAGGTGGGAATCAACTGCAGTAGGATACCCTGGTCCCACCACACCCCACAGGGGCACACGGTTTGAAAGGGTGCACTTTGGAGCACACTGAGAAATTACTGTCTCATTGATAAATATCTCCTAATATTATTAAACAGCATATGAGCCCTCAACTAATCTCTTTAGAAGAAATGTGGGTCCACATTTATTGCCAGCGTCCAGCCCACATGGCCAGCATTGCTCCTCCGGCCCCACTGTGCCCACATGGCTACTACAACACAGAGCATACAGTTAGATATCTGTGTTCAGGCATCTAGAATTCTTCCAGTCATCCAGATTTCAAGTATTCTTCCTGATTTCCCTTATAATTAACAAAAATATGTCAGAAATTCCAGTGCATACAAAATAGTTGCAAAAATTAATTAATTCAAGCTGGCATGTAATATTTGTAAAATAGGCCCAATTCACATAAGAGAGGGAGGAGAAAAAATGTGGCTGAGGAAACAACTGGAAACACCCAGGAAAAGTCCCATACACTTGCGACATTATTGATACATAGTATCTGGTATGACTTCAGGGGAGTTTTTCTAAAGATGGGCACCCATCAAGTTCACATAAACGTATCCCCCAATTCTGGCAGCAGAGAAAATGGGAAGGACCTAGACAGTGGAGATAACACGTGTCAATATGCACAGACCTCCCCACAGATTTACAGGGCCTCCAGTCTGAAGTAGTTTGAAATCTGTTCAAAGCAATAAATTTTTATTCTAGTGTACGACTGACTATAAAGCAAAAGAGGAAATATAAACGGTTATGTGCATGGAAAATGTTCAACTTCAGTGGTAATCAAAGAAATCCAAATAAAAACAATTAAGGTAGTTCCCACTAACCAATAAATGCAGAAAACAATATATTTAATAGGCACTCTATGGTACATCTTCCAGAAGGAATATTATTATATTATGGTCACTAAAAATTATACTCAAGAATTGTTTACGGCAACATTGTAATGGGAAATGTAGTGAAAATAAAATAGAAATGTGTAGTCAGACTAAAATTGCAACAAAATACATGGAAAAAATACTGGAAATAAATATGCTAAAATGCAAACAATGTTTCTCTAGGTCAGTGCTATTCAGAGTGTGATCTGCAGACCAACATCAGCCTGGGAGTTGCTACCTGACCATGACAAGAAAAGAATTTCACAGTAAGCATTTAGAAATGTTTAGCAATTTGATATTGCTGTGATATCTAACAGCATGTTCCACAGAAATGTCTAGTTGAACAGGGTATAGACCAGGTTGACTGTTGTCTAACCTGAGTGGAGAATTACAGGGTACATGAGCCGTGCGGTAGTCACGCATGTAGGACTTCACAGTCCACAAAGGGTTGGAAATAAAAGAACTGCCCCTTCGCCTAGACCACTGGTCTAAGTGATAGCAGTGTAAGAAAATATTTGTATATTCCTATTTGGTCCAAATTTTTTATAATGTTATATTGCCATTATAAGAAAAACCAACATTTTATTATTTTAAATGCAAGAAAAAAGAGAAAAATCAATGTCACTTGATTGCTACATCTTTGGAAAATTTTCTATGGAAATGTACAAATAGGTACCAAAAGGCAGGATGACATAGTGGTTAGCAAAATAGATTTTGGAACCAAAAACCTTGGTTTGGATCCTGGCTCCATCATTTACTAACAGTGGGCTAGTTGTTCAACCTCCCTCTGCCTCAGTTTACTCATGCTTAAAATGGGGATAAAAACAGAACCTATCTCATAGCTACTAATAAGGTTTGGCAGGATTAAATAAGTCAATACATATAAAGTCTTGGAACACAGCTCTAAGTGTCTACTATTATTATGACAAGTCAAGGGCAGGGTGAGAGCCACAGTCAGACCACATCTCTCGATGTTTTATTTGCAAAATGGGTCCAGAGGAGTGGCAGAAGTAGTCATAGTAATAGCAAGTAATATTAAATGTTTGATGTGTAACAGGTTCCATGCCAAACACTTAACATGAATTAGCTCCTTAATTATTAACAACACTAGAGATCGGTAGTAAGTTCTCTTTAATCCTATTTTGTAGATGGGAAAACCAAGATTCAGAGAAATGAAGTGACGTGCCCAGGGTCACCAAGCTATTAGGTCTGTCTCCCTCCAGGGCACTGGGCTAGGCACAGGAGGACAGGGGTCCCTAGAGGTTAGACTTTGATCCCCTTCAGAGCAGAAATGCCATGTATCTCATTCCCAGGGGGAGCCAGGGTGGCCAGTCTGTTCAAAAGACCAGGTCAAAATAAAAATCCAGGGCTTGTCTCCAGCCAGGGTCCTCACCTGGTCCCCCTCGCCCAGGGCAGCATGTAGCAGCTGGCCTTCCTCCACAGCCTGGCTGGGGTGTTGCTCTCAGGGAGTGATCTAAGGGCCAAGGAAGGCAGCTCTTGGAATTTAACAGGAGGATGCAGGGCCTCATGAGTCATTCAGCTCTCCCTCCTCGCCATGGCCCTGCATGTAATTTATTATCTTTGTCATTGGGTTTTCTGCTCCTGGTTGGCTGGGAGTTGGTGGAGCAGTTATCCCTAAAAGGAAATCAGTCTGTTAACAAGTCCCATCTCTCCCTGCCAAATGGGCTGGAAGCTGAGGGAAGGACACTGGCAGGTCCCGGCTGTTTCCCGGCCTGGAGGAATTCGAGGGGGCAGTGAGGCCACGCTGGGCTAGTGGAACACTTAGCAAACACTGGCTTCGGACCTCCGCTTGGGGATGCTCTTCTGTGATTTCCTCCTCCACTGAGAAATCTGGGCCTCTGCATCAAAGAGCATTCGTCTCAGAGGAGTGTGACATCTCTAAATATTTACCCTGAAAGTCGAAGGAAGAAAACAAAAGGCCTTTCCTGGGAGAACAGAGGCAGAGGGCCTGGGAGTAGAGAGATGGTTAAGGACACACAGGATTTTGCCTTGAAATCCAAAACATCCTGAGTGAACCAAGTGCTGAAGACAGGAGCCTGAGAATTGGTTGCCAAAACAGTCTGTAACCAAGAAGAAGCATTTCCAATAAAATTAGAGATCAGGATAACTTTCCGTTTCCATGCCCTCTTTTTAAGACTGAATTCTTAACAAGAAATAAGAGTTTTCTTAAAATTTGGGTGGGCATTGTCCTTCCCTAGAATTTCCTTTTTGGAGAACAATTTGGTAATATCCAGTAAAATTCAAACTTAACAAATTTTTGACTCAGTAATTCCACCTGTATGAATTTTTCACACAGATAAACTGGTACAGAATGTTTTTATTTGTTTGCAAGCATGTCTGGGGCAGCATTGTTTGGAGTAGCAAAACCCTTAAGAAAAATAAAATGAACATTCATCAGTAGGGAACTGGTTAAACACCTTCATGCATCGGGTGGTACGTCCAGGCAATGCATAAAGCTGTTTTTAAAAATCGGTAAATCCGCATGTGAAAGATATCCAAGACAAACAGGTAAGTGTTAAACAATAACCGGCCGCACACTCTTAACAATAGCATTTCAGTTGTGTAAAAACAAAACAAGTACAAATGCTTGCAAAACAGAGCATTTCTGACAGGCTACACCATTACCTCTAAAGCCTGGGAAGGAGGGAGGGAGAGAGGGAGGAAGGAGAAGTGCCTCTTATTTTTCTGGCCTCATTGAATGTTTTTTTTACCATAAATATTTTTAGCTAGTTTAATAAAAATAGAAGGAATGATATCACATGGCTAAACATAACGCTGCAAACAGGAGGAAGGTCCCCGACAGCAAAGACACAGCCTCGGCAGTACCTGGCAAGGGCTCGTGTTTACGGAATGCCCACTTAGGGCCAGGCCCTATCTGAAAACACTTCACAACCAACCACCAATTCCTTTCGTCTTCATGACAGCCTCGTGAGATAGGTGCTGGTGTGTCCCATTTTGCAGAGGAGGAGGTTGGAGCTCCAGGTTCCAGGTTCCACAGCGGTGTGTGCTAGGGCCAGGCAGTTTAGTTCCAGGGCCCAGAAACCTCCCTACCAGCCTTGCCCCTCAATCAACATTTGTTGAACGAATGGACAAACCAGAAAAACTACCAATATGTTTAGAGACTAGAGAAACTGTAAATTATTATTAATAAAGTTATTATTGTAACTGTTCATTTATTGTTGTTAATTTTTTTTTTTTTTTTTTTTTTTTGAGACAGAGTCATGCTTTGCTGCCCAGGCTAGAGTGCAGTGGCGTCATCATAGCTCACTGCAGCCTCCAAATCCTGGGCGTAAGTGATCCCCCTGCCTCAGACTTCTGAGTAGCTGGGACTACAGGTGTGCACCATGACACCCTGACAATTTTTCTGTTTTTAGTAGAGACGAGGTCTCGCTCTTGCTCAGGCTGGTCTCGAACTCCTGAGCTCATGTGATTCTCCCGTCTCAGCCTCCCAGAGTGCTAGGATTACAGATGTGAGCCACTAGTGTCTGACCTATTGTTGTTATTATTGACGAATGAAAAATAAACAGTATTCAGAAAACCCAACTTGTACTATATCGAGCAAAGAGTTGGACTTCAGTATGAAGAAACTGATGGAAATCCCTGTTTTACCACTCAGTAGCTGAGAGACCTTGGGCAAGTCACTTCACCTCTCTGGGCCTCCATTTCCTCATCTGCAAAATGGGGACCTCCTGGAGCTCCTTTAAAGGTTAACTATGACATTATAAGTGAGTTCCTGTTGGGATTAAATGTGATATCACATATGAAAGCCCCTAGGTGATTGGCACATGTTGCATACACGTACAAATAAAAGGAAAAGATGCTGAATATGGAATAAACTACGCTCAGAGCATCACCAAGCAGACCCCATCTTTTACAACATTCTGAGTTTTCAAAGTGAACTGGAAAACTTATATTCACACATACTCCAGCAATCTGAGTGGGAAAGCAGGGTTTTAATTGTTCTGATCCTGCCTCTGGAATATTGATTTAGGACAGTTAATACCATCTCCAAATGCCAGGCTTAATTTGCATCGAGTCAGAAGCTGGGCTGCTGAGAGCTGGCTGTTGATATTAAGGTGGGGACTCGGGAGGTCCTCCTGGCCAGCCTGAGCAGGCTTTACCTGGGACTCGGGAGAGCTGGCCAGTGGAGGAGGTTGAGTCTTTGATAGATTTTCACTGTTTAATTAAAGTGCAGCTGGGGCCTGGGCCGCGCTGTACCTTTCAGCAAAATATTTGTCATGAGTGGTGCAACTTGCCAATGCTGAGGCCATGTGGCCAGGACACAGCCCAGACTTTGGTCTGGTCTCTCAAGAAGCTGTGCTTCTGCCCTTTAGCGGCTCCAGGGCCCACCCCCAGGAGCCCACTTCTCCAGGCACCAAGCACTGCCTCCTGGACTGTCCCCAAATCGGAGTTCAAAACCCAGCCAGTGACTCCCAATTGGAGTCCCTGAAAATCCGCTTTACAAAACAGCTGTTCTTCAGTAAACACGTTCAGTGCTCTGAGCTCACCCCCATCACATCATTTATTATCTGGGGGCTACAGAAAGTCTACCCTCATGATCCATGAAAGTCTTTTTTATTATACAGTTGACCCTTGAACAACATAGGTTTGAACTACGAGGGTCTACTAACAGGTGGATTTTTTCTCAACCAAATGCAGATACCAAAAACAATATTCGCAGGATGTGGAACCCGAAGATATACAGGGCTGACTGCAGGACTTGAATCTGCACAGATTTGGTATACTCAGGGCTTCTGGAACTGATCCCCCAAGTCTACCATGGGATAGCTGCAACTACAATGGAAAATTTCAAATATACCTAAAGAAGAGTACAACAATCCCCTATGTACCCATCACCATTCTACAATAATGAATAACTTGTGCCCACACGTTTCCATCTATACCTCAGCCCCTGTACTGCATCATTTGAAGCAAATCCTAGACATTTTATCATGTCATCCATAAACATTTCAATGTGCACCTTGAAAAGATAAGGACATTTTCTGTAACACAGCCACAGCATCCCTCTCACATCCAGTAAGTTGGCAATGATTCCTTAATATCACAAGATGTCCTGCTGAGTGTTTACATTCTCCTGATAGTCTCATAAGTGACTTGTAGAAGTTGATTGGTTTCAAGCAAGAGCCAAACAAGGTTCTAGCTGCACTGTGAATCTGAATTGTACCTTTGGTGGCTTTGGCTTTTGCATCTTCTCTCCTCTTCCCTTCAACTCCCACCTAGCACAGTAGATGGGAGGGGTGGGGGGCAGTTCAAAGTCCAGTGACACTACATGCTAACATGGCCCTGGACACAGAACCAAGCGCTCTGCTTCAGCTTCCTCACCTGGAAAATGGAAATACTAATAATTCCCTATCTCATGGAGTTATCATGAGGATTAAATGAAATAGAATGTGTAAAATGCTTAGAATGATGCCTGGCACAGAGCAAATACTTGATTAATATTAGTTTTCCTTGCTATTCTTTTTCTGAAAGACAATGAATTCAACAATATCCAGGCAACCAAACACAGTTACATGTGAGAAGAAAACCCAGTAAAAACCTGTGCAACTGCACACACTTTCCTCACACCTCTGAGCCACTGTTGAGTGCAAGGTAGTAGAGTGTGCCAGTGAAGAGTGGCCTTCTGCAGCCAGATTGCCTGGGTTCAAATCCACGTCTCCCACTTGCTAGCAAGGGCAAAATGATGCATGTATTTGCCAAAACCCATTTCCTTTTCTTCTGAGTAAACAACAAAACCACGTTTCCCAGCATCTCTTGCACATAGGTGTGGCCACACAGCTGAGTTCTGGCTAGTGGGAAGTGGCAGAAGTGATATGCACCACACCCAGGCTGGGGTTCAAAACCTTTCATTGAGTCCTTGCTTTCTTCATCATCCACTGCTGAGTGGTGAAGTCTTACAGAACCCAGGGGAAGGCAAACCCCTAAGATGAAAGGGGCCTGGATCCCTGAATGACCATGTGGAAGATAATTTGATCAAAAACAATGCCACCAGGTTCTGCTGTAAGCAAGAAACAAACTTTCATTATGTTAAGCTTCTGAGAATGTGGGGCTTATCTGTTATAGTAGCTAGGGTTACCCTAACTAGTACACTAGCCTAGACCTTGGGCAAATTACCTGGCCTCTTTGTACCTCAGTTTTCTCATCTATAAAGTGGCAATGATGCTAATAATACCTATTTTATGGTGGTGTTAGGAAGATCAAATAAGTTAACACATGTAAAGCACCTAACGCAGTGTCAGGCTCACAGCAGCACTGCATAAGTGCCTGCCCCTGATGCCCTTACTGTTATTGTTGTTGGTGTTGTTATTTGGAAAATAATGATGTATCAAGAATGTCCACAGTTCACTTAAATGCACAAATTTTAAATCTTTGCTACCTTCCTGGGGTTTTTGTTGTTGTTTTTACAATTTGGGGTTAAAATTGCTTCCAGCCAAACAATTTCCAATTTAATAATAAAAGCCAGTGATATAACAGGATTATGAAAATTTACTTAACAGGAAGTATTTCAGGACCACAGTCACTCTGCAAGATGAAACACACATAATACAAGATGCAGCATGTCTCTCAGGTGTCCCAGTCAATGTTAAAAAATGGGAGAAAGACATTTCCACAGCCTGCATCTTTCTGGGTTAACAGCCAGACCTCTCATAATGCACAGAACTGAGGGGAAATACACTGAACTCTGCAGAATTTAAAACACTAGCACCCGAGAAGATATATAAGTGGCCGAAAAGCACATGAAAAATGCTCAATATTAGCCATCAGGGAAATACAAATCAGCAAAAGGGCAACAATCACAAGTGCTGGCAGGATGTGAAGAAACTGGAACCCTCATACATCACTGGTGGGAATGTAAAACAGTGCATATGGTTTGGAAAACAGTCTGCCAGTTCTTCAAAATGTCAAACACAGAATCATCATATGCTCCAGCAATGCCACTCCTAGGTATATACCCAAAAGAAATGAAAATATACTCGTGTGTCCACACCAAAACTTGTACATGAAAATTCATAGCCACATTATTCATAATAGCCAAAAAGTGCAAACAATCCAAGTGTCCATCAACTGATCAATGGGTAAACAAAATGTGCTATATCCATATAATAGATTATTTTTTCAGCCACAAAATGAAGTACTGATACATGGTACAACACGGATGAACCTTGAAAATATTATGCTAAGTGAAAAAGGCCAGGCACAAAAGACCACATACTGTATGATTTCCTTTACATGGAATGTCCAGAATAGGTAAATCCACAGACACAGGAAGTAGATTAGTTAATTACTTGGGGATAGGGAATGGGGAAGGGAGGGGATATGACTGCTGATGGGTACAGGGTTGCTTTCTGGGGTGACAAAAATGTTTTAAAATTGATAGTGGCAATGGTTGCATAACTGAATATGAATTGTACCATTTAACTGGGTGAACTGTATCTCAATAAAGCTGCTATATTTAAAACAAAAAAAAGTATCCACTCCTCCATTATGGATCAGACCACCTCTCCTCTGGACTTGAGCTTCCACAGAAACCAGAGCATGTTCCCACCTCATCAGAAGTCTTTGGGAACCATGTGCCCTGTGTTAAAATCCAGGTCCATCTTACACTGTATGCAAGTGACAATGACATGACGCACACATGCTAATGAGTCTGAAGTTAAGGCAAGAGGTCATGGCTGGAAGTGTAGCTTGAAGAGTTTCCAGTGCATCCAGGCAGGAGATGAAATTGTCATCCACACTCCCCTGAAAACTGATAACCCACTGATATCCACCCTGCACAAACACAACCTCCCAGCTCCAGAGATACAAGCAGGGGTGTTGGGTTTTTTTTTTCCCCCTGACACAAGAGCATAAGCTAGACCACGAATCACACTTCCCAGAATCAGTAATACTGAAAGGCCTATGAAGCTGGAGCCCAAATTGCTTAAATTGATGTCATATCATCGGAAAAGCTGACATTCAGACCTTACAAACTGAACGACAATTGCCATCTATCCAATTCATAGCCCTGGACTCCTGTTTCCCACCTGCTCCAACACCAATTTAAGCAATTCTGAACTTTGATCTCTGCAGCAGAATGTCTCAGATTTATTGAAGTGTCAGGTCCCAATTGTGCTAACATCCACCCTGGCAGGGCCATTACAAGGTGTGAAATCTGGGTGCCCATCACCTCAGCCACGTTCAGCACAGCGACAATCAGAAGGAACAGATCAATCTGCCTCTCTATAGTCATCACGGGAGTCCTGTAATTTACCATAATGATGGCCATGGAGGAAATGCAGGGGAAGAGATCATTCTGTTCTCTGGGAACTCGGGCACGTGCTGGAAGAGCTACTGAGCCCAGCAAGAGAGGCCTTGCAACCCTCAGCCAAGAGGCAGCTGCTATTCTTTGCAAAGGGATATTTCAGGACTCGCCTATATCCTGAGAGTTGCTTTAAGACAGACTTGTGTTACCCTCCTCCTGTGTTTTGCAAACAGCATCAAAACTGTCGGTTCCGGTTCCCGCTGCCCCGGCTTCTCCCAGCTGTCATTACTACAGGTATACCTCACCAGGGCTGGGAGCCAGGGAGAGCTCAGCCTTACGGTGACAGGCAAACCCTCCCAACGGAAAGGAAAGTTTATTTCAAGCCTTGAGTGTAGGGGAGCAGGTGGGTGAGGCAAGGACCAGGGTCCCTGTGTGAGCTTCGGGCAGCCTCCCCACCCACCTCCACTCTGTTTAGCAGGAGTTCCATACTGAGACTGCAGAGTTCTAACCTGCCTACTAAGTTCTGCTAGCTTCTGTCCCCCAACCTGGACTCTGATGAGTCTCTCTAACTCAGGACTCAGGCACTCAAGAGATCCAAGCATGCCCTGCTTAAAATCTCAGCACCCTGCCATCTCGATGTCTGCCTCAACAGACCCGGTGTGCCCTGCCCCCTAAATGTGGCGATGGAACTGCAGACCGCTCCTGCACTCCTCTCTCCTTCCTCCTCCCCACCAGGGGCCCCCAGGATGCCCTGCAGCCAAAGCCACACTGGCCAAGACAAAAACTGCTTTCTGGAATAATTGTTTTGAATTGAAAAGTCAATGTAATGCTGTAATTGGCAGATTAATTATTCTACCAATGAATGTATGCTGGAAAGAAATGAGCACAGAGCCCGTTCCACCTGGGTTTATGTCACCGTGGGAGCAGGAGCAGGCCGGCAGCCTTGCCCCTTGTTAGTCCGACATCATCATCATCATCCCCAGGAGATGCTGTATTTTCATGAAGAGCCTCATTCACGGCTCCTCAGAGTCAGGCTGTTTTTCACAGCATAGAACAGGGGAGTTGCCTCTGGATTTTAAAAGAGATAAGGGAATGAGTGAAGGGAATGGAGTATGATTCAACGCTGAAATAAATGCCCTGGACGCATCACTCCCAGGGAGAGCGTCTGCTTCTGCCAGGGACTCCCCAGGAACACTCCCTGAGGTGTTGGGCGTGATAATGACAAGCTCCAACTGGCTCAGATCCATTCTTCATAGATGAAATGAAACACCTGACTACTGGCTTCTAGTGCAGGTAGAGGAAATGGAGCCCCTGAGGCAACAGCCCAACCAACTCTGTCAAAATCCAACTGAAATGCAGAAGGCTCCCAAAGCCTGTCCCTTCTCCTGTGGGCCTGGGGCCGGAAGGTTTCTCCTCCGGCTTCGAGACCCAGCTTGAAATCACCATGTCTCCTAGGGGTTCCACCTAAACACGTCTACCGAAGCACTCAGCTGGCTGTCTCATGATTACCTCCCATTTGTCTGTGGTTACTGTCGTGGGGTAAGTCCAGGAACTTGGAGTTGGGAGGTGGGGAAGAAGGGTTCAGGAGAAAGGAGGACTTCTTGACCAAACCTCCCCTGGGTCTCCCACGGGAGTGGTGAGGGGACAGGGGCGTGGCTGTGCTTCCCAGGGGAGCATCAATAATGACAGTTCCCAAGGCAGCCACACCCTGGGCTCTGTCAGAAGGGAGCAGACCCTGGGGTGACACACAGGGCCATCTATGAATGGAAGGACAGTCGTAGGGAATGTTCTGAAATAAAGACCTGCCTGTGCTAGAGCCTTACCCTGAGCACGTTACTGGCCAGGCTGGAAATCTGCTCTCCCGGGACCACCCCAAGGTAACCTGGTCCTGTCAGCCAGAAGCAAATAGAAACTTTCAGCCTAACGATGCTGATTTTTCTCTGCAACCACCGACCAGAGAGATCACCTAGACCTAAAAGCAGTCATTTCCCCTTGGTTATCAATTCTAAATTATTGATATTAAACAAACTAATTATCACTGTTTCACCCTGTAATTCTACTTCTGGGACTCCATCCAAAGGAAATTATTCTAAAGTTTTTAAAAAAGCTTTAGATCAAATTGTTTCCAAAAGAAAAAAGAAAGACCAAAGTAAACACTAAGACAATCACTCAATGGGATATTATATACCTACAAAAACTTTGCTTAATAAGATTCATACTGACATGAAAAAATTTACATTGTAATAATAAATGAAAAACAAAGATAAAAAACTTTTATTGACATTACATAGTATACTCACAATTATAAAAAAAGAAAAAATTATGATAAGGAAGAAAAGAAAAAATAAACAAAATGCTGATAGTGATTGCTTTCAGGAGTTGGAACTTTGCACAATTACCTATTTTTCCATAAATTCCATAAGCGTGGGTTAATTTTATTAATATAAAGGAGAAGAAAAAACTTTTATTTAAAAAAATCAGATGCTAAGTGATTTGGTTCATTCTTCTTTCCTCCAAGAAGAGTGTACAATAATTTAGAATATTCCTATTTAAATTGACAAAGTTCACCTCCCCTTCCATCCACGGTTTAACACTGCCCTAAGGCTGGTTCAGAGCGAAGACAATGACTTTGGTTACAAAGTTGGTTTACTGAGGCTTTGGCAGGCTGGCCTATTCCAAACAAATAGAGTGATCACTTAGTAAATGCTAGCAGCACCAGTTTTAGGTGAGTACTGTAGTGAGTGTTACACATCATGCAAACGTTTGTCCCAGGCCTGAATGAAAATTAAGCAGCCGTAATTAACAGAGCTCACCAAGGTGCAGCATCGAGCCACTCTCTCCTCTTAGTAGGTTCTTTTTATTTTTGGTGGGTTGAAGTGGGGAGAGTTTGTAGTTACAGGACCCTTGCTGAGGAGTAATAACAGTGGCCCTGCTTCTGGCTGACTTACAGCTGCCTTTGCTTTGTACTTTATGAGGAAATGAAGCTGAAATGGGCAAGAAGGAATAGGTGGGGGCGGGGGAACGGGACAGACTTCGAGATTAATTGATCTGAATCTCTCCTGTAAAGTAGTGGTCTGCACATCTCTCTTACCTCCCCTAAGTCTTGCCAATGGGCTATTTCACCTTAGTCCTCCTTCATTTAAGCACTCTAACATGGACATGTGCAAAGCTGTTTCTGCAAAACAAGCTTTCCTGGATGAAGAGAAACAACACTGGCCTCCATGTTCCCTCCCGCCACCCCCAGCACCAGCGGGCCTCCATGCAGACTCACAGCTGCCCTGTGAAATCAGCACCCACAGATTCTAGGACCCCCAGGTCTCAGGGGCCTTGGTGTGTTTGCCAAATTGCAGGACTAATGGATAATATCTCCCCACAAAGGGTAAAGAGATTCCTGAAGGCAGGGAGAAGGCATTTTTATTAGCTATACACATACACTCTCTCTCACACACACACACACACATGCATGCACACAGGGGGCACCAGAAGCTGAGGCCTGGATGGAGTCTGGAGACCAGAAGAGTCATTGGAGGTCAGAGCAGAGTCTGGAGTAACCTGGGGACTCCCTCAACGGGCATAAGATGCCCACTGATGAGGCAGGCAGTTGGTTAAGAAACATTTTCCAGGACACTTTTTAAATACCTGGTGCTATGCTAGGCACCAAGCATGCAAAAGTGAGCAGAACAAACACAACTCCTGCCCTCACTGCATCTGCAGAGAACACAGAAAGGAAGGGCTGTGGCCCAGGGCCCAGGCCAGGGAAGGCTCCTTGTCCTCAGGCTCTGGTCCTCAGACAAAGCTCCTGTTTGGATTTCCTGCCGATTTCAGGCTGCACAACCTATTCAAAATTAACAGGATGTTTACATCTGTTTTTTGAAGTATTTTATTTTTATTTTAAAAGATATTTTATTATTGAAATTGTCATAGGGCTTCCCTCAAATGTTGTTCTTTGTTCCACAACAGTGAGTGGAGATTTTAGATGCCTACAAATGTTTACAAGAGGATTTCATCTCTACTCCCGGACTAATGGCTAAAACATAATTATGAACTGTGCTTGTTACCCAAATAGAGATATTCCATGAGACAAGAAGACCGATTCCTAATATGGCGGTGTCCTTGGGCCGCGGCCCGCTTATCCTGGTATCCATCTCCTCCTCCCGACACAGAGGTGCCTTCATTAGGGGAGGAAAGAAAGAGGTCTTTGTAATGATGTAATTCCCAGACCACCCTACACAGGCAATAAAACTGAATTTGAGAGAAGCCTGGTGAAATAAGAGCTCAGAAATCATAGAAAAACAGTGCTGTAAAGGCCTAAGAGGTTATTTTGCTTAATCCTCTAATGTTAGAAACGGGCGAATAATACCAGAAAGGGGAAGAGACTTGTCCATGATTACATAACCAGTTAGTGGTGGGCTACTTTCACCAAGGTAAATATGGGGAAATTCATCCCATAGAAATTCCAGTCTCATCGTGTGTTAAATATGACTGTAGACAAGAGGGGTCGCACCATAGAGTGTAATGGGCATACCCACAAGTGGCTGCAATGCAATGTGGCCAGTGGTGCCACAGAGTGGGGACAAGGCGCTGTGGGCCCACAGAGAAGAAAGCGTCTCACTCGTCCTGGGAGCACTATGGAATAAGGCTTCATGCAGGAGGGGCTATCTGAGATGGGACTTAATGAATGAACAGGAGTTTCCTGTATAGAAAAAGGGAAACAGTCTTTCCAAAGATATGGAATAGCATGTACAGGTAGGAACATGTGAAAGAACATGATGTATTTGGGGAAGGAAGACATTCCCCAATGAAAACTTGGCTGTAGTTAAAATGGAGATTTCTTGGAAGGGAAATAGAGGAGACAGAACCAAAAAGGTAAAGGAAGGAGTAGTGGTAAAGGCCTTGAATGCCACGCTAAGAAGTTTGTTCTGGGGAAAAGTTACCTCTGTTTTAGAAAAAAACAACATATTGGCAAAAGGATGAAGGATGACTTGAACAAAAATGGACTAGAGACAGGAAAACTAGTTGGGTGGCTAAACACATTTCAGGCGGAAAATACAAAGGGTAAAATTTTAAAAATAAACAAACAATCCAGGGCATTTATGAAGCCTGAATTAAGGCCGTGATATGTAGAGGCAGAATCAGCAGGGCCTTGTGAGAGGTGATCAGATGTGGGGAACACGAGGGAGCAGGGGCCAGCCTGCCCTCTGTATGTACAGCCGGGGCACCAAGAATGGCTTTTACATTTTTAAATGGCTGAGAAAGAACAAAAGCAGCAGCATATTTCATAACACATGAAAATCATGTGAAATTCAAATTTCAGTGTCCATAACTAAAAAAAAATATTTTCTTTTGAGACAGGGTCTCGTTCTGTTGTCTAGGCTGGAGTGTAGCAGCGTGATCACTGCTCGCTACAGCCCCAAACTCCTGGGCTCAGGCGATCCTCCTGCCTCAGCCTCCTGAGTAGCTGGTACTAGCGGCACACACAACCACGCCTGGCTAATTTTTCTTACTTTTTGTAGAGACCACGTCTTGCTATGTTGCCCAGGCTCATTACTAAAATTTTAGGGGAACACAGCCACACGTGTTCATTTATCTATTGTCTATGGCAACAAAGGTAGAGATGAAGAGTGACAACCCAGGCCACAGGGCTCACAAAGCCCAGACTGTTTACCATTTGGCCCTTTAAGGAAAAGTTGCTGACCCTTGAAACACAGGATGATGCAACGCTGCAACCTTAGGCAACTAGAGGGATGGCAGAAGAGCAGAAGCAGATTTGGGCACATAGGACAAAAAATAATTCCATGTTAGGGCATGTTGAGTCTGAGGATCTTGAGACACATCCAAGAGACAGCAGGAAGATGTGTCTGGACTATGGGTAAAAGATCAGGATTTGAACAATGGATTTGGGAATCATCAGCAGGCAGATGGTGGTTGAAGCTACAGGAGCAGGTGAGATAACCCAGGGGAAATCAAATGGGGGACAAAGCAGGTAAAGTCAGACCCCAGGAAACACTACTGTAAACAATTAGGAAAGCCCAAGAAGGGGCCTGAAAAAGAGTAGTCAGAGACACAGGGGACACATTCAGTGTGGAAAAGGTCAAGAGGGAAGATTAATTCCAAGGCAAAGAGAAAGCTGAACAATGCCAAATGCCTCCAAGAGCCCCAGTAGAATCGGATTGAAAAGGAGAACGTGAATTTTGGGGACCTCAGCCAGGAAAGTCACTTAAATAGTGGGAACAGGGTAGGTTCTCCAGTTGGCTTCCACGACACCACAATCTCCTGGTTTCCCTCCTATAACTGGCTCCTATCCTCCTCCTGAGTCTCTCTCGCTGGTTCCTCCCCACCTCCTACCTTCTATATGTTGGAAAGCCGTCGAGCTCAGTCCTTGGACCTTTTCTGTTTCCTATCCATGCTCTCTTCCTCAATGACCCCATTCAGTCTCATAGCTTTAAATAAACATGCCTACACACTGTTGTTTCTCCAGCCCAGACTCCTCCCCTGAACTAGACTTGCAGAACTAACTGTAAACTCAACGTCTCCACCTGGAAGTCCAGTAGGCACCACTAGCTAAACAGATCCAAAACTGAGCTCTTCCTCCCCAGACCAGTTTCTCCTGCAGGATTCTCCAGCTTAGGTAAAATCAATTCCATATTTCCAGTTGTTCAGACCAAAACTCCTGGAGTCATCTTATTTCTACTCTCTCATCTGCCATCCAATCTTTCAGTAACTGCCATCTGCTGTCTCTTCAAGATACATCCAGAACGTGATGCTCGCTCACGCTCTTGCTGCCAATCTGCTCCATCTCTCACCTGGGTCATTCTGGCAGACCCTTGGCTCATCTCTCTGCTTCTACCCTGTCCCCTGCCATCACCTAACACCATCAGAGCAACCCAATTAAAACAGAGGTGAGATCATGCTATTCTGCACACAACCCTCCCAACCTTCCCATCTCACTCTAAGTACAGGCCCAAGTCTTATTAATACAAGAGCCTCCAGGGCCCTAAAAAACCTGCCCTGCCCTGCCTCTGTTTACCCCAGGACTTCCTTGCCTTCCACAATTGTGCTCCCTCTACTGCAGTCATAGACCCCTCCCTGCTGGTCCTCAATAATGCACCAGGTCCACTCATGCGGCAGGGTCTGTGAATTTGCAATTCCCTCTGCCTGCAATGTTCTTGGGGAGATATCCATATGGCTCCCTCCTCACCTCTTGACTCAAATACACCCTTCTCAAGTCATCCTGTTTAAAATCACCAATCATCCCTCAGCCCTTACACAGCACTGTTTCCTTTTCCTGCTTTATTTTGCTGTATAGCGCTTATCATTACTCTAACAAAATACACACATTTTACCAATGTATCTTATCTGTCTCCCCTACTAGAATGTAAGCTCCATAAAGGCAGGGATTTTTGTCTGTTTTTTTTTTTTTTTTTCCTTTCCAGCATCTAGCACAGTGCCTGGCACATGGTAGGCACTCAATAAATAATTGGGGAAAGCATGGGAATCGTGGATCAGAAGGTGACTAGGAGGTAAGGAAAGAAGAGCAAGTACAGATAACTCTTTCAAGACCTCTGGTGAGTATCTTAAGAGGAAACCAGCATCAGATTTTCTTCAAATGAGAAGGACTCAAGCCTACTTACAGAATGTTGGGGATAGAGCAGCAAGATAGAGACTGGGAAGATGAGAAATAGGCTACCTAGGTCTCTGGCTGTGCCGGGTCTGGGAGGAAGCTGAAAGGACTGGTCTCACGAGCAAGGGGAGAAGGGACCCCCTTGGAGGGAACCAGGACAGGATGGGAGCACTAAAGGAGAGTTTAGATGTGGGTAGGACTAGGTGGAGGGAGGGGAACTTGAAGGAGCTCACACCTGGTCTTGATTTTCGATCTCAACATCTGGGGAAGGGTTTGAGCGGTAAGGTATTGGATGAGGCACTTTGGAAAACAAAATGCAAACCGATCAGGAGAGAAAGAAAGGATTTCTCCACAGTGCTAACGGTTCTGCTCACTCTAGGAACCATAAATCTGTTGCAGGGTTTGGGGATTTTCCCCAGCAACACTGGACAGCCAAGGAGAAGAAAGAGGTAAGGATTAATATTATTACAAGAATTACGAACTTAGAGCCTTCATTGGATACTTCAGGCACTGGACAAAATGTAAAACTCTAGGGGATAAGAACTTAAATATATAAGTAAATGACAGGAATGCCCCGGGCTGCTGACTTAATTTGGGGCACCTTCACCAGGCAGATACAATTCAAGATGGTGTTCCTGGGAAGAGCAAGTGTTGAGGATGGATCTGGATGAAGAAAGATGACAAGTGGCCCCCTGGCAAGTACAGTCTGAAAGGCTAGTCCAAGAACGGACACAGGAGGCCCACGTAGAACATAAATGGGGACCGAAAACCAAAAAGAAGACCACAGAGAAAAACAAAAGCCACTTATAGCTATAACTCATGAGAATGGGCCCAGACATCATAAAATGCTGAAATATGACATCTTGGGAAACAGGAACATCTACTTGCAAAGATAGATCCCTTAACTCCTAAAAGGACAAAATAGTGCCACATGGGCTTCATATAGTCATGGACAATGAGGCTATTTACAAAACCTATGGAAGCTTCTGCAGTCCATAATAAAAAAACTATTCCAAATTTCAAGGACTAAAATTGTGTTGTCAATTTTAACAGCTACCATTATTTATGCCATGCAATGTATATTACATTCTCTGTCTCACTTAAGCCTCATGACTTCCATGTAAAGAAGGAATTTTCATTCCTGTTTTACAGATGAAGACAGAGGCTTTAGAAAGGTTAAGGAACTTGTCCTAAGTCATAGTAATAACTAAGGGGCTGGACCAGAAATCAAACAATCAATGTGTCTAATCGTAAAGACCATGCTTTTAACCCCTATTCTTTTTTGGTCTCTAACACCATCTTTTCTCATGAAAACACAGGAGTAATGACTAGTTGAATGTATTCTTATGAGACTTACAGTCATTCTATGCTGTGTGTAGTAGGTATCCTGAGAAAAACTTTTTATATGAAATTATTAACAGTTGACCCTTGAACAACATGGGTTTGAAGTGCACAGGTCCAATTACATGTCAGTTTTTTTCAATAAATACATTAGAAAATTTGGGGGGGACCTGCAAAAATTTGAAAAACTTTGCAGACAAACCATGTAGCCTAGAAATATTGAAAAAATTAACAAAAAGTTAGGTATGTCATGAATGCATAAAATATATGTAGATACTACTCTATTTTATTACTTACTACTATGAAATATGCAGAAATCTATTATAAAAAGTTAAAATCTATCAAAACTTACATAGACTATACATGTAAGCAAACATAAAGATGCAGTATTAAGTTATAACTGCATAAAATTAACTGTTGTTCATACTGTACTACTGTAATAATTTTGTAGCCACCTCCTGTTGCTATTTCAGTGAGATCAAGTGTTGTAAGTATTCACTTAAAATGCTATGTGATGCTAATTCATCTCTCCAGTAAATTGCATGTCACAGTTAAAAGTGATCTCTTTCTATTCTCATGTATTTTTCATTGTATTTAGTGCAATACCATAAATCTTGAATAACACCATGGGACCCATACACCGTGCTACTAGTGATGCTGAAAGTGCTCCCAGGAAGCAGATAAAAGTCATGATGTTACAAGAAGAAGTTGAGTTGTTTGATATGTACCATAGATTGAGGTCTGTGGCCATTTCAGACAGAAATTCATCTTGTAAACAGACAACATAAACACAATGTAGTACTATGAAAGTATTTTCTCTTCCTTATGATTTTCTTAACATTTTTTTCTCTACAAATATACAAAATGTGTTCATGGACTGTTTGTGTTATCGGTAAGGCTTCCAGTCAACAGTAAGCTATGAGAAGTTAAGTTTTGGGGAATCAAAAATTATAGGTGGATTTCTGACTGTGCGGGGGGTCAGTGCCCCTAACCCCCACATTGTTCAATGGTCAACTATATTCTAACCAACATGTATTATGTCTTTCCAGTTGTTGTGTCCCACAGTGGGACAGAGCAAGTATTGAATGAATGGGGATCCTTGGGCCCAGGAGAATTCTATGCTGAAACACTGATGTAATTTGTGGACAGACCAATGTCAGTGATCCTGAGGAATGAAGAATGAGAGGTTTTAGAACACCAGGGGGAAAGCAGAAGAAGGCAGTCTACAAAGCACAAAGCTATGAGCTTATGCAGGATGCAGAGCAAGACCCAGCCTTATTGTTACTGAAGTGATGGTTAGTGTGCCCTAGACAGGGACAGCACTGATCACACGCACTGCACTCACTAAGAACAGTCCTTTCAGACCACCCTCACCACCTTCTTCGACTGGGCTCACAGAATCACCACCCTCCAGCAGCAAGCAGTTGGAGCTGGGTGGTGGCCAGCCTCTCTGGAAGAAGCTGTCTGCTCTTCCAAACATTTACAGCCTCTGGATTAGCTAATAGATTGGATGACAGAATCTGGACTTTACAGTTAAGTAGAACAGGGATAAAAATAAGATCATGCACCTGGTTTGAAAAACCCAACCGAGTAAATCCAAGATAGGGAAGGATATAGTTTAGCAGCAACAAATATAAAAATGTCTTCAAGCTGATAAGTTCAATGTGAGATAATAGCGTGATAAACCTGGCAGAATAGAGAAAAGCAACCTTAGCTGCATTAAAAGGATATGGTGTCTGTGCTAGACTAAGGAAGGTGACAGTCCTGTTCTAATCTGGGCTGGCTACCTTGCACTATGACTGCACTACATTGACTTCTGGGCAGCTCACTTGGAGGGGGTCTGCTAGGTATTCTCCATTTCCCCCAACTCCCTGCTGTGGTCTATTCTCTGTATTGCTCTGTGCCCTAGAGAACTGGCACCTATATAATGCATCACTGAGATCCCCTTACCCCAGTGGCTTCCCACTGGGTTCAGCCAATGGGAAGCACCAGCAGGAGATGCAATGGCAAGAAGACAGAGAACACGCAGAATGTATGTTTCTTGTGCTACCCTCTCCCTGCTCCATCTGCGATTTCTGACAGCGGCAGCCTCCCTCTATGACTACAGTTCCTGGTGGGCAACCCTCTTCCATGGCTCTGGCTTTGAATGGGTTCCAGTTTGTTTCCTTTATGCCTTCCCCCTTCTTCCCCCTGGGTGCCCCAGTATCCCTTCTTGGTTCCCTTCACCCTGCCCACAGCTCTGGAAATAGTCCCTTCCCTAAATTATTGTCAAAATCCCAACTAAGTTGGCTTTCTGTTTCCTGCAGGGACCCTGAGTGAAACAGAAGAGACAGGATGCAAGAGGGCCTTGAAATCTTGTCTATGAGGACCAGCTGTAGGAACGAAGGATATGCAGCCTGGTGGGGGGAAGATTCCAGAATGCAAGCTAGTCCATTTGAAAAAGGTGAAAGGCCACCATCACACTCATTTCCTGGCTCCACAAATAGTAGTAGGTACAGAGAGACCAACTTTTGGTTAAATACAAATTTAACTTTTCTACGGAGTTGGTAACAGTAAGGTGAATACTCTTGGGAGGTCACAAGCTTCCGTAATTCTCAGTTGCCCAGTTTAAACTGATGAGTCTCTGTCAGGAACACTGTAGAAAAAAGTTAGAAAGATAGTCTAGAAAAGGGCTAAGAAGCCAGGATTTCATGATTTGCTATCAACTGTACACCACTCAACAGGTTACCAAAATAACCAAACTGGGGGGAAGGTTTGGGGTTATGTTTTGCTACTCCTCCTTTCAGACTTGAAGAGAAGTCTGGTTTTTTGTGTCAAGTCTGATAATTCCCAACATTGAAGCTTTTTTTTTGTTTTAACATAACTCAGGAACACGAAACTTCTTTTACATCTCAGCATCACAGCTTTCAACAGATTATTTCCAATGCACTGAGCAGTCCATTAAAAAAAGTTTCTAACCCAGCAACTTCTATCTACACACGGATCACTAACAGTGCGTCTTGAGAGCTGCCACCTCATTTTTCAAACCTAAAACCAGGGTGCAAAATCTGCCCAAGGGACAAAATATTTTACATGCAAACCATCCTCGAAAAAAAACATAAGGTCGCCTCAATTCACCCTAGTGGGAAAAAGAAAACGGTTTTTGCAAAAGCCCTGAACACCTAAGTCCACAGCAGGGTCATGGCTCACGACGCTAAGCTTGTGTGTCTACCCCAGGCTTTCTCCATGGGCAGGAGTTTATCATTTATTATACTGCAGGAACGCTAGAACAGCCAGTTTTTTCACTCATTCATTCAACAAACATTTGATGTTGATCTCCTCCAGGAACAGAGCCCTACTGGGCCTTGGGGTTGGACAAAAGACCGAGAGGCCAACGCTGCAGCTAGAGGCCTTCAGCAGGTCTAGGACACGACCTGATTTCAAAGACCAATGAAGGCAAAGCGCGAGAGTGACGGCGCCCAGAAAAGTTTCCGCAGAAACTTGGGAAATGCCAGCCTCCGGGAGCGGGGAGGGCGGGGGCCCGGGCCCACTGGAGGACGCCGCCTGCGGGCTGGGGCCGGGCCTGGGCTCCGGTCCGGCCGCCTCCGGATGCCACGCGGCGCCCGCCCACGGCCGGGCCGGGACGTCGGCCTGGTCCCAGGCCCAGGAAGCCGGCGCCCGGGCGGGGCCGCCTCGATGGCCCGCGGGCGCGGGGCCGCAGTGCGGGGCGGGCGTCGCTCCGGCCCGACGTGCCCGGGAGGCGCGCGCACGCATCGCCGCAGGTCCCCCCGCGCCGGACACCCGCGGCGCGCCTCCGCCCGGCCCCGGCGACCCGGCCCCTCCAGCCTCCCGGGCCCCCGACCCCCCAGGGCTCGCCGGGCCCGGCCGCACTCACCCTCCTTGGCTTTCTTCCTCCGGGCCAGAGTCCCGCCGAGTTTCCCCAAGAAGGAGTCATCTTTCTTGCGGGAAGGGGGCGACTTGGGAGTGGGGGACTTGGGGGCTGAGGGCGATTTCTGCGGGGAGGTGGCCATGGCAGCGGCGCGGGCAGCCGCGGGCCGGTCGGGACGCGGAGCAGGCGCTGGGCGGACGCGGCGGGCGGCGGCGGGACTGAGGCTGCGGCTTTCCAAACGGAAGCGGAATTATTCCAAGCATTCGAGGCAGCTCACGCTCGCCTTTCCCTTCCCTCGCTCCCTCCCTCGCGCCGCCCTCCGCCCTGGAAGGCGCTGCGCTCTCGGGGCCGCGCCCCGGCTTGCGCCCCTGGGCTGCCCGGAGCAAGGAGGACGCCCCAGATCGGCCCCTTGCAGGACGCGCGAGTGCGTGCGTGTGTGTAACCCTTCAGGCTGGGTGCGCTCTGCCCTGAAGGCTTCATTTCCCCAGGCTCTGCACCCAGCATACAGCCTGGCACAAACGAGGATCTGAGCAGAGCCAACCCTGCTATTCCATCTCCCAGTGCCTTCCAGCCGGCTGCCTGGGGTGGAGCTCGCTCGTCCCGTGCATTGCTGCCTGGGCAGTTACTAGGCCCCTGTCTTGTGCCGGTGAGAGTGAGCCAGTTCCTGGAAGAAATGATTGGAGTGAACTGCAGTGTGTTCAAGAGCCACCGAACTGGGCGCAACCAACCACTCTTGCGCTTATCCGTGATTGTCAGCCTCCTCTTCTCCACCCCCATCCCAGACTGGGAAGTTTGAGGTTCATCAGGGCAAGGCCGGGGCTGCTGCTGCTTGGAGGATAACCGTGGTTCTCGCAGCTTAATGGTTTATGCAAAGGAAGACCCCAAATGTGGAAACGTGAATGGGGAAAGCACAGCCATGGTCTCCTGTGAGACGGCCCTCCCCCAAATTTATCCGGCCTAAATAAAAGCCACAGAGTGACTGCCAGACTCATTTGGGATAACAGAGGAGTCACACAAAACACAGTATTTCAAGGATGCATACTGGAAATAATTAAAAGGCACATTTTATCGCGCTTTCCCACCTCAAGTTCTCAGTTGGGCTCTTGTGTCTGTCTCTCGCTCACACACACACTCACACAGCGCCTTGGCAGCTGCCTTGCCTCCTTCAGGCCCCTTCCCTCTACCTGCAGCTGACTGCAGAGCAGCCAACCCCAAGAGCCTCAACCAAGACTCTGAGCTAAGCGGGAGAGACTTGTCAGAAGTTGAGCACTGGGCTGATGGTCGTGCAGAGCCAAGACTGGGGCGTCCCTTTTTAGCTACGTGCATGCTGATGTGTAGAGAAAGAAAAGAATGGAGCAAAGAAGTGTGCTCCAGAAGCCATGTGCTCTGAGTAATAGGAAACTGTGGGAGTAGCTGTCTGGACCTTCCATCTTTTCCCAGCGGCTTGCAGTTCCCCCAGGGCCAGCTGTGCATCCTTCCCAGGGGACATTACTAAAGCCTTTTATTAACTCATTCACCTCACCTTTGCAGGGACTAATCAGCAAACAGGCAACAATTTCTGAGTAGAACTAAAATTTAACAGACAAGATAGTAGATTCTCAACACAGTATAGGTTCATTTCATCTTGGCTTGAAAGTGCTAATTTTACTCTTTTTTGAAAATTATACTTTAGGTGGTGCCTCTTACCTAACAGAAAGCAGAGAAGTCCTGATGTTGCCTAGCCTGAGAAAAATTACCACAACCCCCCCACACACACACACTGTAAATCTGAAAGAGATGGTGAGAAACCAAAATAAAATTGTGTTTTAATCATCACACATCATTAATCATTTTTGTTCAGGATGTCAGATATATAAGGACATCTCCAAAATCTGATCTCCAGCCCTGGAGGCTCTTGTCAGGGGATTAAGAGACATGCTACTCAATGGCTGTGTGATCTTGGATTCCATTTCTGAGTCTCCATTTCCTCACCTACAGAATGAAGTGGTTAGAACAGGTAGAGGTTCTCAAACATGATTGTGCATCATAATCCCCTAGGAGTTTGTTACAAACATTCACATGCCCCATCTCCAGAAATTCTGATCCAGTAGATCTGAGGTGAACCCAAGGGATAGGGACAGATTGCGTCAGATGATTTTGATGTGGCTGATCCACATGCTGATGTTTGAGCATTTAGGGCTGCTTCCAGCTCTAACACTCTAGGGTTCTCTATTCTTTCACAAATTGCTAATACCTGTATACAGGTCATAAATATGGTATGATCAAAATTATCCATGAAGATTCCTTAACTTGCCAGTGCATGCATTCGGATATACAACCCTCTTTGATAAGTTTTATGCTCACTAAACTTAGAAAGCCACTGGGCAAGACTGAAAGGAAGAGCGAAATCTTGATTGTTGGATGCTGGCTCCCAGAACATGCCAGCAAAATAAGCTGTGGAGAAGGCAAAACTGAACTTATTGTACAGCATGGTAAGGAGAGTCCTGCCTTGGCAGAGTCTTAGTAGCATCTTAGACTGAGGGGATGGCAAAGTGGGAATATTTATAAGGTTTTGGAATCTGGATTAATGCAGGCCTTCAATGGGGTGGTGTTGATTAGCTTTGGCTAAGGATCATGTTATAATAGTTTAGGACTGATGGACCCAAGGCCCAGCTTTCAGAGTAAATAGTAAATGAGAGTACATAGTCTTTTTAATGCTATCTGTTAAAAAAAATGTAAGGGTTTTATGTTCCTAAGATTTGGGGAAGAGCTCTGGAAAAGAACATGAAAGTTATTTGCAACTTTTGTCTTCTTGGGCAAGGGTTTTTAAAAATAAAGACAGGGGAATGATAAAGTCCTGATATGTAGATAGTAACCTGTATTGGCATGAATGGTTTCTAGGGTCTCAGTATTATACAGATATCTTGTTGTTCAAACCTTTCTGCCTGTAAGATAATTATCAGTCTCTCTTGAAAGGCCTGTGGGGAAATGGGTGGTGGATTATAAAACAGTGCTACTTAAAGTGTAGTCCGCAACTATTGATCCAGATACTGTTATTAGTCAATTATGTATATGGAGAAATTGATAGTTTTTAGAAAGTTGTTAGCAATTTGACAATGCAATTTTATGTCTGTTTAATAAAAATTAGAAGCTTATATTTTGAATATCTTTTCATTCTATTTTTCTAGTAATTCTTTTTTATTGTATGTTACAAAAATATTGGTCTGTGATGGATTGGTCCTTTACCACAGATCACTTAAGAAGCACTGTTATCCCCAACTTAAGCATTATAAAAGGTATCCATGTAACAAAAGCATTTGTACTCCCTTAATATTTTGAAATTTTTTTTAAAAAAGCACTGTTCTAAATCGCTCCTGCTTACTTATAAAGTTTATATACACTCTTTTGATATAATGCTTTTAGAATCCTTAAGGACATGAATTGATCTGGGTTTTATTTAGGTGATTAAATGAGATAATATATGGAAAAGCACCATCCACAAGGCCTGGCACTGAAGTAGAATGAATCTAAATCTTGTTTAATCAGAGACATATACCACATGCTGTTCTTCAATAAGATGAGGACAAGAACTTGCACCAGCTCCCTCCAATCTAAATTGGTATTTACAATTATAGTCTCACTGCCTGGCTGCCCCTCTTGTGCTTGGTCATTGGTTTCATCTTATCCCAGGGTTAGACTGTAAGGACGGCTCATAAAGTACATGTGTGATGTATGAGACTTTGCTGAATCTTCTTGAAATCTAACGCAAACTGCATTGGATTGAATCTACCCAGGTTCCAATCCTGCTCAGCAGCCAGGCGATCTTCAATAAATCTCTTCCTTTTCTGCAATTTTTTCCCCATCATCTAGAAAATGAAGCCGAGGCAGTACCTACTAAACCTGAACATCTGTCATACCTTATGATCAATAATTTCAATTCTAGGTTGACCCAACAAAAACGAGTACAGGTGTGCATGCAGATACATGCTGTAGAAAGTTCACAGCAGCACCATTCAAATGCCTATTAACAGTTGCAAATGCCCAATAACAACTGATAAATAAATTGATAGTCACAGCAGTGAGGATGAACAGTTTGCAACTACAATAGGACTGTATCTCACAATATAACCTTGAGTGGGAAAAAAAACAGACATGAAAGAGCACAAACCATATCATTCTATTCATATAACATTCAAAAAATGGGCAAAACCACTCTATGATGTTAGGAGTCAGGACAGTGATTGGCCTTGGGACGGGTAGTGACTAGAATGGGGTGAGGGGTTAGGGGGATGAGGGAGGCCACTGCAGCTGATAATGTTGTTTCTTGATCTGGGTATTGGTTACATGGATATATTCACTTTAAAAATTAATGGAGCATACACTTAATAATTTGAGTAAATTTTCTGTATGTATATTGTATTTCAATTAAAATGTACAAACTTACCACAAAAATGATTTTTTTAAATGAAGCCATGGGACTACATGCCCCGTAAGGTCCCTTTTATCTCTGTGGTCTTCTTCTCCAACTCCCTGGTGGCTCATGTCACTTAAAACTCCATAGGTCCTAAAGTAGGCTAGTTCTGTCCCCAGCCCCTTCCTTAGGAGATCACATTTCTAGCTAAACTTGTGCTGCCCTCAGCCACCCAACAGTTTTCCCATCCTGGTCCTGTCATCTTCCCTCAATAATTCCAATAGTCAGAGCTTTGTGACTGACAAGACAGGATCATGTAGTGGTGAAGGATACAGGTTCAAATCTCCACTCTGCAACCAAATATCTGCATAATCTTGTGCAATTAGTTAACCTCTCTGTGCCTCAGTTTTCTATTCATAAAATATGTCCTTTCTCCTCATAAGGTTGTTGAGAGGAGCAACAGAACATAAACAAACAATTCAGTTCAGTGTCTGGCAGAGAATAAATCAAGTTCAACAAATATTGGTTATTAGTATCTCGTTTGAGACTCACAAATGATGTTATCATCCCCTCCATTTTATGGACAATTTGAAACTCAGAGAATTTAAAGTACTTGCTACAGATCACATCATACCCAATAACTAAGAGATTAATACTATAGCCCTTAGCATCTGTTCTCCCAAATATCCAAAGTATCCACAATTTTTAACTGAGATATTGTCCTTCAGAATAGAGACTATATTTCCAGCTAGATGTGGTCACATGACTAAATTCTGACCAATAGGATGTAAGCAGAAGTATTGTGTGGCCACTTCCAGGAACTGCTCTAAAAAGACAGATGGGAAATGGATATTCAGTTTCTTGTATTATCAGACTGCATAATTCAGGCCAGTCCTCCCGCTGGGAGTGAATGGAAAAGCTGGACAAGATGTAAAAGAAATCTGCCTAAGAACACTGGGAAGTAAACATAACTTTCAGGGCCAAGATCTTGGAGAAGGAAAAACCCCAGAGAAAGGAACCTGGGGTCATTTGGGAAGACTTTTCCCCCAGGGGCATTTGCTAATTTCACAAGAGGCAGCCATGAAGCAGACAGGACCTCACATGGACAAGCAGACAAAAGTTCAGGCACCACCCACATGAGGGAACCCCCAGCAAGCCCTCCCAAAGAGTCACTCTAGTAGACAAAGAGAACCTAAAGACATTTTCAGTTAAAAAGCAAAAAACACAGCTGGGAAAAAATGTTCATGGTTGCTCTGAACAAAAGGAAATACTGAAGTGTATGGTAGAAGAAAAGTCATCCAAGGTGGAAGCTTGGTGACACAGGGACGAGTCAAGGACAAACAAAATGGTAAACCTAAATCCTACACGATAGTAAAAATGATGTCTTATAGGATTTAGAAAACATAAATCAAATTAAAATACTCAAAAGCAGAAGCATTCGAATTGGAAAGTGAGTAAATGGAGTGAAGTGTTTTAAGATCCAGGCCTTGTCTGGGAAGAAGTAAAAGTAACAATTTCTATTGGACTTTGATAAATTAAGGCTCATGTTGTAATTTCTAGAGTAACCATTAAAAGTAATAGTAAAAGGATAACTACAAGTACCAAGACAATGGAAAGAAAATTAGAGTGTAGGTGGTGCATTCAGGCAGATTTCATAAATTGTATATGTGATCTATATCTGTCATATATAAGGCTGCTTTTCTTTTGCAGGCTGTTTTCTGTTTATTTTGCTGTGTTACTTTTTATTGAATAGCTTAAAAACCCAGGATAGAGGTAAACTAATCGTCTGAAAGCAAAGTATGGTAAAACTCAAACTGAAGAGGCTTTCACTAGGAAAAGGTATCTTTCCTAAATGTGAACGCCATCTGTTATGGGTTGAATTACATCCCCTAAAAAAGATACATTGAAGTTCTAACCCCCAATACTTCAGAATGGGTGGGACCTTATCTGGAAATAGGATCATTGCAGATGTAACTAGTTGTTAAGAATAATATGTCAGGTCATGCTGGAGTATGGTGGGCACCTATTCTAGCAAGAGTGGTGTCCTTATAAGAGAAGGAAAATTTGGACACAGACGTGCAGAGGAAAGAGGATGCAAAGACATACAGGAATAAGATGGCATTTGGAGTGATGCTGCCACAAGCCAAGGAATGCCTGGGACTGCCAGAAGCTGGAATAGCAAGGAAGGATCCTCCCCTAACATCTCAGAGGAAATAGGGCTCAGTAGACACCTTGATTTTGACTGCTAGTCTCCATAACAGTGAGAAAATAAATTTCTGCTGTTTTAAACCACCCACTCACTGGTACTTTGTTATGGTAGCCCTAGGAAACTGATACACCACCTAGGGGACAAAATGGGAGCCCCTGCAGGTCAGGGTGAAGGTTTTACAAAGGCTCTGGATCTCAATCAATACTCAGAGGTTATTTGACCACATCAAAGCAGGAGGGGGAAGAGTAAAGCCAGCCAGAGCCTCTTGGGGACCTCTTTGATTGCTGAAAGCAAGGTGTGCTCCCAGGATGAAAGGAATGCGTGACAGATGAAACGACTCTGAGTGGGAGGTCCCCCTTGGGAACTCTGGGATATTAGCAGTGGCCTTGGAAGGCCAGGCTGCCAGTGAGCATGTCCTCCGGGAGTCCTGCCTGTCTGGGTGAAGGCGGCCCAGATGGCAGGGGTAGAGTCAGGGAACAGGGCTTCGGTTGTGGGGCAGGGAAATCGTGGGCAAGAGGAATTTGGGAGACCTCAGCCTTAGTTGGTGATATGGTAGACTGAGGGTGGGGATGTTTTTGAGGATCACACAGGATGATGCCACTCAAATAGCCCGATTCAGCCATGGGGGAATGTGTCCCAAGTTCTTTGAGACAGATGACCTGTTTACCTACCCTTCAGGAGTAAGAATGAACGTACACGTTGGTAGAGGGAATTTCTCACCTGAGCGTTATAGCTGAGTGCCAGCTGTAGAGGTGAAGCCCTAAAAATCAGTAGCTCGTATTGGGTCATCTAGCAGAGGAGTGGAGATCACACCAGGGGAACAGCAACAGGGACAAAGATTTTTTTTTTTTTTTTTTTTTTGAGACAGAATCTTGCTCTGTTGCCCCAGCTGGAGGGCAGTGATGTCATCACAGCTCACTGCAACCTCAAACTCCTGGGCTCAAGCAATCCTCCTGCCTCAGCCACCCAAGTAGCTGGGACTACAGATGCATGCCACCATGCCTGGCTAATTTTTCTATTTTTTTAAGAGACGGGATCTCACTCTAGCTCAGGCTGGTCTCAAACTCCTGACCTCAAGTGATCTTACCACTTTGGCCTCCCAAAGTGCTAGGATTACAGGCATGAGCTACCGTGCCCAGCCAGGGGCAAAGCTTTTTAGGACAGAAAGAAGCAGGCATGAGCCCCTTCAGACCCAGCCAGGCAAGGGAGAATACCCAGGCCCCAGTGATTCCTCTGGTGTGTGGTCCATGTCACAGGCCACTGAGAGTACACCCAAGGTTTTGATTGTCCTCTCCCCTGCACTTTCCTAGGTCTTTGTACCATTCCTCCCACACCCCACCTCCAGACTGCGTAGCCCAGATGAGCGAGTCTCCACTTCCATCTTTGTTGAAGGAGATAGTAAAGCTATTCATACCTCAGGTGTTCCTTCTAGGGAGGCAGGTGAGACGTATTGAATGTAACACTGAGCTGGAACCAAATCACCAAGGCCAGATGGTGTCTTCGGGAAACTCTACAGGGTATACTTGGAGAACCGTTGGCCACAGGGGCCATGCAAGAGGCTGGACATCTGGCCAGCAGAAGCCAGCTCTCCGAGAGACAGTCCCCAAAGAGATCCCACGTGCACACTGGTGTGTTGGATGAAATTGGAGGAGACAGAGCTCTGAGGAATGAATTTCCTGGCGTAGTTTACTGCTTACATCTCTTCTGGTGGAAACTGCTCATTCTTACCATGCTAATGAGATTTGAAGTTCTGTTTTCTGCTTCTACCTTGGGACTTGAACAGCTCGAGAGTCACCATAGCCATTCCCGTTTTGACACTGGAGCCTGCACACAGCAGACTGACTCTTGCAAGGAACCTGCGAGGGAGGGAGGCTCAGCCCCGTTTCACAGATGAAGACACTGAGGCTAAATTGAGCTGTTCGGTGTCATCCAGTGAGCAGGAGCAGAGCTGGAATTTGAGCCCTGAATTAGGGAGTCCCACCCTCTGTGTTTAGAATGGTTATACTTGCTTTTTTTCTTGAGCTGCTGGTTTGTTTTCAAATTACACACTTATGGTTTTATTTACATATATACACATATATCTCTGAAAATTACTATGGAAAGGGAAGGGAAAAGGGAAGTGAATTCATGGGCCACCTGTACACGTGGAGCCGGTGCCCCAGCCCAGGCTATTTGTCGAGTTGCCACAGGACCACTCGGGCTCTTTGCCGGTGACTGCTACCCTGAAAAAGCCACCTCGCTTTCAGCTGGCCCCAAACGTCCCTTAGTCCCTTTCCCCTCACATCCCCTCAGCCCTGGACTATTGTTTCCTATCCTTAGGAGTGGAGATTTGATTGCATAGTGCCATGCTGCTTAATTTGGGGCAAAAATATCCCCTTGGGGCCCACAACAGTGTGTCAAGAATACTTGATCACCAGGATAAATAAGAGGCATCATCCTAGAGCATCCTATTTATTACTGGAAGATTTGTGTGAGGGGTGGCGGTGGCAGAGGTTAGGTAACTGTTCTGAATGATTATCTCCATGCTAGAGTATGTATAAATGTATAGAAAAAAACACAAAATACTGGATGTCAAGTGGCAGCTTTGGCTGCTATCCCCAGATTCCCCCCGAGCAGGGCTGGGCACTAGTGTTTGCAGGGTGGCAGTGGGAGCCCACCTAAGAAAGAATGAGAAGGAACCAGTACACACCAGGCACAGTCTGTGTGGGGACACAGGGCCAGCCACATAGCCCGGTGGGTCAAGGCCCAGCTCTAGGGGCCGAGAGCTGGGGCCAGCACTACTGTGGACCTGGGCTATCTTGGGTAAGTGCCTGAGCCTCTTTGCTCCTCAGTTTTATCATCTAAAAATGGCCATAATGTTTATGGTAAAGATTTTGCTTTCAGAATTAAATGGGATAATGTACTTGCAGAGCGTATTACAGCACCCGGCAGGTGAGAAGAGCTGAATTCACAGTAGCTGTTACCATTATCGGGGTCAAAGGGGCTCCCCAGGGAGGCTGTGATGCCATCAGTTTTGCTTTCTTTTATTTCTAAAAATGAACTGAGAGAAGGAGCGAGCATGAAATTGCCAAGTGTGTCCTGAAGGCTCTTGGCCGGTGAGTTGCAGCGAAGGCTGAGAGTCTGCACTCTGGGAGCAGGAGGAGGTCAGATGAGCCCCGGCATTGCTGCAGGAGAACTTGCAAAATGCCATCCAAGGTGGCCGTGGGAGCTCTTCATATCAGTGCTTGCAAAACAGGAGCTCTCATCCGTAGTTCTGTATATTTTTCACTGATACTCAATGGAAAAATAAATCATTTCAAACGTTTGATCAGCAGATAAAAGCTTTTAAATAATGGGGGGAATTTCATGTGGAATGACGGGAGCTCCAGGGACCAACCACTTGCTTAACCTGATGTGGCAATTCTGGCTCATGGTTTGCAATCACACATGTGCTCAAAGAGTGGGTGTTGAAGGAAGAGGCCAGTTCTGTACATAAGGGAGCGTTTCTGTTGAGTGAATAAAATACAAAACCAGGCTTCACCAGGTAAGAAGGTGAAAGAAAGGGGGAAGCTGGGGCTACCACTGGCCCCTGCCCTCCCCCAGCCCTGACAATAGCTTACTATGTTGAGAGAACACACCTGAGATGAGCCTTCTTCGCTCCTCCGCCAATTTGAATCCGATCTGCTGGTCAGGTAAGTCCTTCCAGGTGCCCCTGTGGTAATAAAACCTGCTACGTTAATTCACGGACTCCCACATGAAATCAAAGCCTTGCCCAGGTTCTTTCACGGAGAAGAAAGAAATGAAATGGATGCTGCCCTCAGAGGTGCCAGATCGAGCCCACGTGAAAATGTTTTGATTCCTGAGACACAAAACCATTTATGTTTGATCCATTTCAGTATTTATAGCAGTGCACACAGAACACATTTCCATCCACATGAATAGTTTCCAATTGTTGGAGCAAATTAATCTTTTACAAGCTATTCGGCAGCGAGGTTCGGAGATAAACAGTAGGTGAAATAGTACACTTTTCCCTATACGTGAACTTCCTTATTACAATAAACCCCTACATCTGAGCTCACCACCTCCAATGACTGCCACACTCTCTGTTCATGTGGTGGCCCCGGCTGCCCCCTGCCACCTCTGCCCTGCTGCGGTAGTTCTTTGATCAACCACCTGGGTGGGGCATGCTGCCATTTTCAGTTTGGAAGGAAAAGCCTGTAAATCTGCTTCCTGGGAAGAGAGACATTGCTGAATTGTCATTTGCCTCCAGAATGCAGAAAACATCAATTTCTTTGCAGCTCATCAGGGTTGGAAACACCTGCCACTTCCTTTCTCAGCTGCAATTAACATGCTGCATCTTGGCATTGATTGATTCCAAGCGGCCTAACACTGCCAAAGTTAAGGTTTAAATGAAACAGTACAACCTGATATTATTTTTCACAGTTTTAGAAACACAAACTTATTTCTATTGCCAAAGAAGCACTACAGTAGTGGGGGATATAATTCCTTATGCTTGAGATGAACGTGAGTAGAATAGGGTGATGCTTATAATAAAAATAGTTTTTAATCTTTGTAATAAGGGGGTACTTGTTTCTTGATCTTTGTATTTATTTGGAGGTAGAGTGGAGGGCTAACTATCCTTCTGTATCTCAGCGTCTAGCATAGGGCTACAGACCCAATGGGCATTCAGAGAGTGTTAAATAAATACAGAGCAAGCTTAACAACTGTCCTCTTGGTCCAACCTAGGTAAAATTCTGACCTTATAACTATCGTAATCCCTTTGCTTTAACTTAGAAGCTGTGTGAGATAGATTATGAAACATGACCTGAGGTTGGGGCTTTCTGTCCCAGAGTCCTAAATGATTTGGCCTTGGTCACCTTCACTAGTGCTCTTTTATGGGGCAGTGAAGGCTCTGTCCATTTTCATCATAATCCTACTCATATTGCATACAAAGAAATTGTCTTCAAAATGTACAATATTTTACATTTTGAGATCTTAGAACATTCCCTATTGTGAATAAGGAATGCAATCATTTTTTTTTATTAAATTTATTTATTTATTTATTTATTGAGACAGAGTCTCACTCTGTTGCCTAGGCTAGAGTGCTGTGGTGTCAGCCTAGCTCACAGCAACCTCAAACTCCTGGGCTCAAGCGATCCTCCTGCCTTAGCCTAGCAAGTAACTGGGACTACAGGCATGTGCTGCCATGCCCAGCTAATTTTTTCTATTTTTAGTTGCCTGGCTAATTTCTTTCTATTTTTAGTAGAGATGGGGCTGGTCTTGAACTCCTGACCTCAAGTGATCCTCCTGCCTCGGCCTCCCAGAGTGCTAGGATTACAGGTGTGAGCCACCACGCCTAGCCACAATGATTTTAGATATGTTCAACAGCTACAATATTTGTGTTCTTTGGAAATGTCATTGGAATGTCATATGAGGTTTTGTGTATGTGGAAAACAAGTATGAGGTTTATGTTTTAACTTGGCCAGATAAAACTGAGCCATAAAACACAGAACATAGTCTAGGGAATAAAGTGAACAAATTGCTTTTCTCATCTATTAACAGAATACTAAGGTGGTTCTTGGCCCTCTTGGGAAAATCTTTCTCTTAGATGGAAATATAACAAATTATTGATAAAATAAGTGGCAATTAATTCTTTTGCACAGTAATAACCCAACCACTACACATGTGAGCATTATCTGTTAAATGTATGTAAGCATCCAAATGGTGCACTTTTATACAACTGACAGAAAAGACTAGGCTTGAATAATTCTGCATATTCTAGAATGAAAACTGAAGTTACGTATCTTTTTCTTATGAATTAACATTTCTGTGCATCCACAATCTTACCTCTAAATGTCTGTTGGCTGAAAATATTATTTTTATTATCTTCATGCATCTTTAATACTATACAATTCACTGCCCCAAACATCTGGGTTATTTGTATATTAAATAGCTTATATACCAATTTCTTAATGTTAATAGATCTTCTCCAAATTATAACACAGGAAAACCTGTATTATGAAGAAATCATATTATCAATTTTCTCCTAATATACAAATAAATAAAAATAGATAAATAGCCAGAAGTGGTATAGTTTTCACAGGTAGGTAGGTAGGTAGATGCCTCCAAATATTCCTTAACAATAAAATTCAGGCACTAGAAGACCTGATTCTCATAGAAAGGAAAGACAAAAGGAAAAGAAAAAAGAACGACAACCTTTGGAATTTGGAATAGCATGGAAAGGTTGTATTTAAATACCACCCAAAACGTTGGCTGACTCAGAGGAAATCCAGTTACACATCTAATTTCTGGCTTGTAAACTGGCTAGATTGGTGTGCAGAGAGCGTCTCTGAGAGAAGTGGTTCATGGGTCAACTTACGTTGAGAAAACTTCGATCTCCAGTCAGAGCCAACTGTTGCAAAGCACCTTTTGTCTAATGACACATTTAAACACTTTCAGAAATGAGCGTGGCCAAATATACAACAAAGAGTTCTTTAGTCCCTCTCTTATCGATAACAGACTAAATCTTCAAAGAATGCCATTGAGGGAAGACAATCAAATATTTTATGACAATACATCACCCTTTAAAATCTTTTCTTCTTTGGCCTCCATATGAACCATCAAAACACTCCAGGAATTCTGACGTGTTGGTGCACAATCTCCATCTCCAAAGCTTTCTTTTCATATTGAAATGTCATTAAAAAAATCCACAGCCCAATTTGGGATTTGATAAACTGCACTCAGCTCTACCTTGGAGTTAGAAGTGGTTTTGTCCTTGTCCTGTACAGTTCTTGCGCAATCCCTGGGGAGAGTCAGAGACACTTCTCTGTTTGGGTCCCAGGAGACCACCATTCAGAGGCACTCCTTGCCTGGTACCATTAGTGTGCTCAGTTTTAGTGGCAGCACCAACCTTATCAGTATCTTACCAACAGATGAAAGAATTTCCCTTTTTGCCATCACCAACACTCATAAAAAAGCACTTCAAAAGTATTTATTTTCTAAAAATGCTTTTTGTTATTTTCTAGGGGCCATAAAAAGAGTACTATGGGAATAAAAACCTTTTCTAAGCCAACATGTGGTAAAAACTAACAATACTGCTGGCGTGAAGTTAAAGTTTTATTTCTTTTTTTTTAAATAAAATTAAGGCTCAAATGTTCTATTAAACTCTCATTGCTTATGTATATTATATTAAGGCTTATAAATACACCTGGTAAATTAAATCCACCCTGGATTGAATTAACACCTGCTATATGAGTTATTTGCTTTATGTAATCAGTAATCTCAAGGTTTCTCCTCTTTCTCTGGAAACACAATTTAAATATTAACCTAATCTTTAAACTGCTGCTGCTGCTTTCTGACATTTGGAAACCGGTCATCCATGCAAAAAAAGGCAAATATGGATATACTAATGAAAAGGCAGCTTCTTAAAAATCTTAGTGTGTAACTCAATGAATTGCGAAGAAAAATGATACAAAGCAGCAGGAAAGTCAAGTCTTCTGTGTCACTTTCTAGGGAAAACAATGCTGGTTATCTGCCAACAGTACCTCCAGACTGAGAGCCCCGCTGAAGTTTCCTGCCAGTTTCAAAAGAGTCTTTGTGTTTTCTTCATGGTAAGCTCTGGAAGAATCTTGGAAAGCTGTAGTATATGCAGGAGAATTTTAACTTTTAAAAATGCAGTAGAATATAACTTAAGTCCACACATGATAAAATCCCACAAAAGGACCTGTGAGCATGTGTGGGGTGCTTGACCCGTTCCGGTCCCCGGCTCGCTGCGCGGGAGAGGGACATTGTCATCACGTCCTGCTCAGCTGACAGCCCCGGGAGAAGATGAAGCTTTCAAAGTGCTGGTCTTCAGCCTTTTCTTTGACACGTTGTTCCTCTAAGGAATCTACGAGTTTATCCCTTTGCTCAATCACTTGCATCATCTTGGTGAGTATTTCTTGCTCCTCCTTTAGATCATTCTCGTCTTTCTGGCTCTCTAAAGAAAAAAAGAAAAACATCGGGCTCAGGTAAGATGGGGCCCCAGGGGAGTTCTTGGCGTGGACGTCCTGGGCTGTTATGGACTCGTTCTGCCCTTTAATTTCAGCAGAGAAAACAAGGAAATGAACTTAACACCAAGGAACTGTCCTTAAAGCCACCGATTAGAAAGCGGGTGCTCTGTGAAGCAGTCAGCTCAGTTTTCATCTTGAGGATACGGATAAAGCGACATGGAAAACCCGTTTGTGAGAAAAAGAAGTGAATACCAGCCAAGCCCTATCAAGTCCCCCAGCCTTCCCTTCGCCCCAAAGAGAAACCAGCAGGACAACAAAAAGGCTGTTTTCCAACAACATATCTGAGCTGCAGCAAAGGGATTTGTGAGAAGGTTCTAAGTAAACCGTCTACATCAGTGGCTACTATTTCAATGACAAGAATCTTTCCTTCGTTTGTGGTTAATGGCGAAGTCTAGCCTTTTGTGTAGAGACCCCACGGAAGCAAAGTGAGGCCAACTGTCCGACAGGATGTTGTCCCTGGACTGACTGTGCTGTTCCCTTTTGTCTTTTGAGTATGTGACCCTCTTCCTAATTGGCCCGGGGCATACAGTTGCCTGGGGGAGATAGGATTGTTATAAAGGGAAGGGAGAGAGTGAGAGACAGGGAGTAATGAGTTTCTGACACAGAAAATAGGCTTTTGAAGGCGGATTTAAGTCTTGTCAACCAGGTGATTGCCCTGGGAGAAGCCTTCCTAAATTCCTTCGCTCCCTCCCATCCACCACAGGGAGGACCGGAGAGGGCACCACTGTCTGTCATCAGGTGTGGTCCTGAGGTCTGGGTCAGGAGGAAGGTAGCTATGATGAAAGGGAAACAAGGACATGCTATTCCTTTGGTGCCTCATGTCTTATGTGGGGAGGGGAGAGAGGCAGGAGCGGTAGAGGGTGAGAGCTCTGGGTTCCAGTCTCACCGTGCTGGGCCTTGGAAGCCCCAAAGTGGGGGAAACGTCTTACAGCGTTTGATGGAACACTGGGGGCCAAAGGCCTTTTGCCTGGACCCTTGTTCAGAACTCTAGGAAGAAGCTGGCTTGAAGGGCACCCCTACGTGTAACATGGGCAGCACTTCATGGCTGGGCAGAGGAGGAGGTCTGAGCATCGCTCCCCGGATCTCGATGTGCTGTGGGGGAGCCTAGACGTGCACACTTGCCCCAAGTAGCTCACTGATGGCACTGCCATGAGGCTCTCCCATGAAGGAGTGAACTGACCCCACGGTGGAGACTGCAGGGTAGGCCATCTGGCCACGCTGAATGGAGGCTACACTGAGGCGAGGCTGAGTGAACCAGGGAAGGCCACCAGGCTCCTCAGCACACCAAGAGAATGGCCGGGCTACGGATAACACTGGGCGTACACCTCAGCTGCGAATACCGGCAGAGCAGGTGCAGCCCGATGATGGGAGGCAGCAATGTGGGGACTCAAGAGCCAGCGCACCCCACAGAGATTCCCAATGCACAGGGCCACACAGACCTGCCTCTGCCCGTTGGCTGGCAGTCGCCCTAGGGAGCAGTGCGGGAGGAGGTGGCTGTCTTCAAGACGGAACATTGTCATCCCTAAGAGACCAAGCATTTCCTGCAAGGACTGTTTAGGTTATTACATCAGACTGAGTTTACCACAGAGGGATAAAGAGTTCTTCTTATTTTTCTTCTTTTTTTGCTTGTTAATTAGTGGGAAGAAGCTTTCATGGAAGATGGGCTCAGGCACTGACAAAATGAGGAGGATATACTTTTTCAGTACATCTGCAAGGAAAAAATGTATGGCCTTCACTCTTTAGTAAGAACTTTTTTAAAAAAAAAGAATCAAAGGTGGCTCATAGAGTCTTTGGTGGTATTTATTTTACTATTCTGAAACAGAGCAAGTTAAATTTTTTTTATCAGATGTATAAACCAGATATTAACTATACCCTATGGTTTGTTAATTTAGGCATAATCCAGCATTGGTGCTCCTTATTTAATAAACACAGAAAAAGAAAAAAATGCCTCTCTCAGTTTAGGCTTGTCATAGACGGCCCCATCTGAGACCCTTCTGATGTATAAAAGATGGTGTGTACCACTTTCATCTGTTCTGTACAGCGCAGCTCTGCAAGGGTTCTGTTGGGAATAGAACTCTGTTGCTATAAAGAAGTGACTGCCACACGGGGCAGAATAGGAGACCCTGAGTCTGTGGCCTATTCCTAAATCTTGGCCCCACCATGTACCTCGAGCATGTTGTTTAAATTCTCTGAGACTCCTTTTTCTAATCTGTAAAATGGGGACAAAATACCTAAATAAAAATGATGATAATGTCTAATATTTACTGAGTGCTCGTCCTGGACCAGGCAACCTCATAAGGTAGGTGCCATGTTAGTTCTATGAGGTATAAAGACATTATTTAATTTGTTCCTTTAGACCTATGTCTAAACGTAGGAAAGTCATGCATGGATCTCCCCTCACCCCATCCCCACACACAGACACAAAACAGAGTGAATACGCCTCTCTGCCTGGAGGCAGTGAATGTGTAAATCAGTATACCGTGTCCATTGAGTTTATTTCAGCTGTCCCTCCTTCATGGTGGAATAATTTACTCATGTGTGATGGCCTGGCCCAGCCCATGCTGGGAGGGGATGTTTCCTTTACCATCTCAGTGCCTGGCTGAACTGGGCCTGCCCCCCTCGATGCCCCCAAAGCACCTCTGCTGTGGCCCTCACCTTGCTGTACTATCACTGGGCTGGGTGCTGGTGTCCCCAGTGAGAACACAGTCTCCCAGAGGGCAGGGGTTGCTCTTTGCCCTGTGCCAGGCCCACACTAGGTTCCTGGTCAATGTTTGTTAAATGAGTGGATGGATCAGTGAATCATGACTTTGTTCCTGTGGGCACATGGAATGGAGGAGAATGCTGCCCTCACGGCCCAAGTGAATGAAGCTACATGGGGCTTGCCATGCTGGCGGTGGGGGGAAGGAAGGCTGGCCGTGCCAGGCAGGAAGAGCACTCTGCTCTGGGATGTGCGGCATGCTCTGCTCACGTGTCTTTCGGGGGAGAAATGTCTTTAAAAAGGGCCCGAGACATATCAGCATACTCACCCTCTTTGAGCATTTTCTGTCTTAATTTCTGCTCCAGTCTGCTCTGATGATCTTCCAATTCTAGTTCTTGGGCCCTGGACATGAGAAAAGGTTCCAACTTTGTAAATACTAGAGAATTATGAGGAAACATTGAAGAACAAACCCACTGGCGGTAGCTACTGCATTCTTCTTTCCTTGTTAAAACTGAGGTTTTAGACTATCTCTAAACTGAAAATTCTGCTGCTGCGGGGACCACTGAAGGTGCCTGTGATTGCTGAGTGATTGCTGAGAGACGCTGAAGGCTGCGGTGTGAGCTCCACAGGCTGCTGCAAGGCCATCCAGACACTCTTAGGGATGGGCTGGAGGAGAAGGATATCGAAGACATGACCAGAACAGTCCAGGGGAGAAGCAATGACAATCTGAAGCTCTTCTCTTTTAGGAGCCTTACGACTTCAGTGCGACCTCTAACAACTCCCAAATCTCTGATTGTGTTAAATGGTAAAACAAAAGGAGGAGACAAAGTGAGGCATTTTACCCCCGTGGAGGCACTGAGACTCGACGACTACCCATCTGGTGGCAGCAGAGGTGGCAGGAAGAGGCGGGGATGCTTTGGAGCAGTCACCTGCAGTGTGGGGCTCGGTGTTCCCACCGGGAGGAACAGCAGAGTGAAGAAGAGAAGTTAGTCCTTGGAGGAGGGCAGTTGGGACTTGAATGTCCAATGCGTGGGGCTATCTCATTTCTGTCACAGAGCACGTGTAAATTCCCCACGGGCTGCCTGTGCAGTGATGCAGAGGCTCCCAGACGCCGCTCTGGAGTTCTCAGGAGAAATGAGGACCACAAACAGATGTGGCAGTGGTCAGAGGTGGCAGCTGAAGTCATGTGATCCCTAAAAGGAAGGCTATAGACAAAGAAAAGCTATGAAGACAGAGCTTGGGAATACTTACATTTAGAGTCAAACAGAGAGGTGGAGACAGGGAAGAAGCCATCCAAAAGTTGGAAGGACAAAATAAGAAATCACAGAAACCGAGAGAGGAAAGTTTTGAGAGAAGAGAGAGAGGCCAAGGGTGTTCCCATCTCCAGAGACATTGAAGAGGGTGAGGGCTGAGAATAGGTTCCTGGTTCGACCTGGTGGGGGCTCCCCTCCCAGCCCCTGCCTGCAGTCTGCATGTGTATCTGCTATGAGTGTTGGGGTCGCTCTGCTAAACTCTGTTGTTAGCATGATTTTTACTACTCCCATTGCTACTTAGGCTAAAGTCCCTGCCTCATTCAATATTCTGCCTTTTGTTATCAACCCTGAACTTCTCTTGTCCCACGTAGTGGCCAATGGAGGCAGACTGCTGAGATCTTCCTTCAGGAGAGAACCTTCTGGGAGGAGCACAGTGAGCTGACTGCTGCTGCGGAATCCACCTCGATGCCATGCTGAGGCCATGTTTTCCCCAAGTGGCTCCCAGCCGATGGCTGTGCACAGAGGTGGCACTGGAGCTGTGCCACTCCCGCCCAGCACGAGCCTCCTGACAGCAGTCTTTGCGCTGATGTTCCCATTGCCCTGGCCACGGCTTTCTCAGAGCTGCGCTGCATCTGAGGCTCCTCCTGCCCAGTCCTCCTCATTCCCCCTCCGCTTTTCCAGGTATAGCACTGCGGTGGGGTCTGAAGACTTCCCTCTTCCTTCCTTCCCTTTCTCCTCACAGGCATTGCCTCCTATAAATCTCTTGGACTGCTAATTCTGTCTTGGCATCTGCTTCCCAAGGGGCTTGAACTGACACATCGATTTAAGACGTTTCTCCCGGCTCATCCAGGTCTTTCTCCAAACTAAAACCTATCCCTTAACAGAGCTCTTCCCTGCCTTTGTCTGGTTCACATGCCTGAGTTCTCCTAGTTTCCCTCTTTTGGAGGGGCAAGGCCTTCTGACAGCGTACTGACTGGGGAAGCTCCAGGCACGATGCAGAGGCAGCCATGCCACCCCGACTCTCACTGCTAGACCCTGCGAACTGACTGCTCCCTCTACCTCCACGGAGCCCTTGCCGTGTTTTCTTAGTACTGTTGTGCTGTGGTTTGCATATCTGTCTCCCCCAAAACCACAACAGCCTAGAAGACAGGGACTGTGCAGCCTTATTCATCTTTATTCCCACAGAACACCAGCATAGGTCCTGCCACATAAAATGTGTTTGATAAATTTTTGTTGAATGAACTTTATGATTCAGGGCCCTAATGCCAACAGTAGGGTTGTATAAAAGGGGCTTTGTAGTCAGGTGGGTGTGGACAAACTACTTAGTTGCCTTGAGTCTCAGTATATGTATCAACTTAAAAAATAATAATAGAACAAGTAATTACTGGAGATGACTCCTTCCCCCTTCCCTTCCATGTCGATGGAGCTCAATGAATGGAACTCCTGGGATCATCCCCCCACCCTGCCTTTCCCCACTCTCACCCCAGGGGAGGTATATTGGGGAAAAACAGACTAGGTCAACTAAGCTCATGCCTCTCTTTCTCTCCCAGCCTCAGCCTGTCTTCAACACACACATGTTCTCAATTACTCTGAGCCTTGGCACAGGTCTATGGCCAGGTTTCTTAATCTTGATAATTTTGACATCTTATACCAGCTTATTCTTTTTTGGTGGGAGGAGAGGATTGTCCTGTGCATTGTAGAATGTTAAATAGCATCCTTGGCCTCTGCTCACTAGATATCAGTAGCAGTCCCCAGGTGCGACAACCAAATATGTCTCCAACATTGCCAAATGTCCTCTGAGGATATTGTCCCTGGATGCGACCCACTGGCTTAGGATAAAAGCCTTATTCCTAAGGCACAAGTGAGTATAGTACCTTTTGTGATTAGCCAGACAGATATGTCTAATTCTGGGATTTGGTCAGTGTAGTGGGTTGAATGGTGACATCCCTCCCCCACCCCCAATAAAAAGATGTGCCCACATCTTAACTTCTGGAAACTGTGAATGTGACCTTATTTGAAAAGGGTCTTTACAGATGTAATTAAGAACCTTGAGATGAGAAAATTCTGGATTATCTCAGTGGGTCCTAAACTCAATGACAAATGTCCTCGTAAGAGACAGAAGAGAAGACACAGACACACAGAGAAGGCCATGTGAAGGCAGAGGCAGAGACTGGAGTGATGCAGCCAAAAACTAGGGAACGCCTGGAGCCACAGGGAGGACTCTCCCCTAGAGCCTCTGGAGGGAACACGGCTCTCCCAACACCTTGATTTGGGACTTCTGGTTTCCAGAAGAGCGAGAGAGTAAATGTGGGTTGTAAGCCATCCAGTTTGTGCTCATTCGTTACTGCAGCCCGAGGAAACTAGTACAGTTAGTTAGCAAGTCCATCTGGGCTTTCATACTTAGCCAAGCATGAGCCATTATCAGTAATAAGGACATTTTGATGCTCTGTCTATTGACTTGGTTGTCTTATTTCACACCTGGTTCAGATCCCAGGCAGAGAAGAGTGGTATTAATAGTATTTAGTACTCCAAAACCCCCTAAAAGTACCTCTGAAGGTCAGGGTGAAATGAAATGAGACAGCACAAACGAAAGCACCCAGCACAACTGGGGGTGCTAAGTTGGTTTATATCAAATGTTACTCTTTTTCCCCCCACAATGGTGACAGGTATAGTGACCATTAACTTTTTCAGGCTGTGGCGAGATCCATCTTTACTTTCTGATCTCCCAACCAGGCTGCAACCCCACATTCAGAGAGAACAGCCAGACAAATCTCAGCCTTTCATTCCTTTAAAGGCCCAGGAAGCGGCCGGGCAGATCTCACTGAGCCCTCGCCACAATTCACACTCAGAGGCCAGACATAACCTTCCCGCTGCAGGTGTGTGCCTGCTCTTTTAAGACGGGCCTGGGGGACCGGGATGGATTGAAAATACCTTATCCAAATGCCCTTCAGCTCCAGACCCATTACCTGAAATCTATTTTAGCCACAGGACTCTGCAGAGGGAACAGACAAAGTAAAGATTCTTTGCGCTAATGCCAGCATGATATGCAAGACATAAAATATCAATTTGCCTCAATCACTATTCTGTATGCACAAGGAGAGAAAAGCCTGGGACTTCAACCTAGGAGGGTAAGCAACCCCCCTTTGCCCCTTTGCTTTTAGGACTCGCTGTTATCTGTGTTGCCTTACTTACATGATTAGGAGCTCCGACTCATATCGCATTAATTTATTCTTCTCCAGAACCAGCTGAAACCATTCCTGCAAAAGCTGTGCTTCATCCTGTGTGCCTGAATCTGCTTAAGAAATCAACAGCAAATGGGTTAGATTGGCGTTTCTCTCCCCATGATCGAACTGCTTTGGAGCCACTTTAGTGGGCCATGTTTGTGGCGAGAAGGGCTCTGCAGGCAGCAGCTCTCTGACACCCTGTTGATGCCTCAAGGTCATGGGCATGACAAATAAAACTAACCTCTGCATGCTATAGGGGAGGTCTTCTTGGACATTTAGGGCATGACTACTCCAGCTCCAAGGGTCATGTACCTTTGATAATGTCCCACCAAAAATGACCCTTCTCCTGCCTATTTGTATGTCCTCTGTAAAACTTACATACATTTATGCATCACACCCCCCACCCAAAAAAACCCTAGCTGCCGGTTACTATCCCCTTCTCCTTGTTCTTCCCCAAATCAAATGCCTACTGAGTGCCCAGGTGGTATATGGCTGGGCATGCATGGGTCAGGGAAGCTCACACCACTTTTGGTCCTAGAGGAGTAGTGATTGGCACTTTGAATTTTTGCACAAAGAAAAGCCAAACGATTAAAAAATGGTTATTAGCTTTGTGTCTCACGGGGAGAAAGTTATATCCATATATTCTTACAACTTAGATTATGACCTTTATTAAAACAATAATCATGAGAAAATGGGCACTGCTTCTTAAAATGTTAAAATCTGGGCATATTTGAGAAGCAGTAACATAGAGGTGGCTTTCTAATGTTTCACCCTGAAATAAGAACACATGTTGTATGGCAAAGCTCATGGCTATTCCAGAAGGATTTATACTGGAGGGTCCTGTAGGCAGAGGGAAAAACAATGCAGACAGAAGATTTGTGTGACCTTGTGCAAGTTGCTTAACTTTTTGGAGCCTTTTCTTTTTCATTGGTTAAACAGGAATAACAAGACACACAGTTAATATAATAATAATGCGCTGATATTTATTATGCAGTGATCACATGGCATTTGATGGGATATGTGCCTTATATACAGCATCCCATTTAATCCTCACAACAAACTCACCTGTACATTCTCTTATCACCACTTGATAGCTGAAGAAACAGCAGTTTAAAGGATTAACATCACTTCCCCAAGTACAGTTAGTAAGTGGCAGAGCTAGAACTACAACAGAACAGGGAGCTAGAACTGAACTAGAACATCAGGGAGCCTACTGCACGGCTGTGTGCTTTCAGTATTCAAAACCTCTTTCTATTGGCCTTCAATGGGCTGGCCGCTAGCCACTGATTCCGGTTTTTCCCCCTGGAGGAAAATAGAGAACACATAACTATATTTATTACATAAAAGACCTTCCGATATTTCAGGACAGGTCTCACAATTCACTGGCGTCTGCTTTCTACATAGTCGGCACCTCCAGATTGTTTATCATTTGGTACTATGAGGGCCGCCCACCTTCTCCTTCCCTCTGATGTCCCAGGATAGATCCAAATGAGAATCCAGAATGAAACAAAATATCAACTACCAAATTGGAGACATAGTCTCACACCTTTAACCCGAGCTCAGGGATTGCAGAAGTCTTTTTAGCAGCATCGTCACTAGGGCTCTTATTAACCTATAAATGAACTCTGGTCTTTCCACAACGGCAGTGGTGAAGGCTGATGCCTTGATGTTCTACTTGTGCAGCTGATCTTTTTCTTAACCTAATTCAAGACTTTATATGCATCTTGCTAAATATCAACTTGTTTATTTTGTCCTATCAAGGGGAAATCTTTTGAATACTTTATCCAGCTGACATATTTCTCCTAGCTCTGGTATTTCTGCAGAATTAACACATGGGCATCCTGTACCTTTATGTGATACTGAAAAAAAAAAAAGTAAGATGGGGCTGGACCAAAAGCAGAGCCATCTGGCCCATCATTAGGGACCTTTCTTGGCCTTTGGGTAAAGCTGACTCTGAATGCACCAAACTGGTACCATCCAGCCCACATTGCTACATCTTGTTCATGAGGCTGTTACAGGAAACTTTGATAACAAAATAATTTCCTGAAATCAAGCCCTAAAATGTCTGATATGTTCATTGGCACTACAAACCTTGCAACTCCACTCAGAAAAGGAAATGACATTTGTTTTTCGCAGCTTCTCAGTAAACACCAGTGGTTCCTAGAAATCTCTGAATTCTTTCTAAATGCTCATAATTTCTTTAATTATCCTTTCTAGAATTTTGACAAGGATCAGAATTCATGTTTCTTTCCCATATGAATAGTGGAAAAACGAGCTCATCTCCAGTCTTGTGGTTCTGAAATTCTCCATGAGTTTTCCAAGACTGAGGTCATTTGTGCGAGTTACTTCCCCAGCAGGAGCGTAATTCTGTTCATTCAACAAATTCTGATTGCGCAATGCCACCTCCGAGATACCATTTTACATTCATTTCTCCTTTGGGCTTAGAAACCTAGATTCACAGCTCTCCCATTTTTCTCACCTAAGAGTCAATTTCTTCTTCTAGATATTTGTTTAATGTTTCTAGATTGAGAACCATTTTCCTTGATAGAGAAAACAGAAAAGCTGAGAGTTGAAAATCCTGCCTTTCGTCACCATCGAACGTTATATTTAATGCCATCTGCCACACGCCCTGGGCCTATCCTTTCCTTGTTCTCAATCCAAAAGAAACAGCTTTCAAGGCACTATTTTGCTGCCTTTAGAGGATTTTTTGTTGTTGTTTTTCAGATTCTGCCTCTTTGCTGCAATATACCCGCAGATTCTAGCCAGACTTTTATCCTGGATTACATGTCCCTTTCTCAATCTCATGTGTCCTAAAATATGGCTGGTCAGAGTCTACTGTGCTGCCACACTGATTTCTATCGACATTGCACTCAACAAATACAGGTTGAACTGAATCACTCAATTTAATTTTCTTTTTTCAATGGAATAATTTGCAGTTTTATTGGCTATAGCTCATGGTTTAGTCTTCCTTTCTTCAGCAGTCAAGAGCACTTTTGATGGTACTTGGACATGGAATCACATGCAGGTTTCTACAGACTCTGCCTTCCCAAAGTGCTGGGTACAGGGGGACTGAGCCCTTGCTCCTAACTCCAACAGTGCACCAAAATGTTCCTCTACGATTTCTATCAATTCCCTGCCAACCATTAAAGTCCTTCCTTGTGGGTCCTGATGAAGGCCACATTGCCCCTCACTCTGTATGTGGTAGAGAGGAGTGAAAGAGGCGTGGGCTTTGAGGCCAGACTTGGCTCTGCCCCTTTCAAACGTGTGACACTGGGCAAGTAACCTCATGTCTCTTTGCCGTGGTCTCCTCCTATGGAGAATGGTAGTACCTACCTCATAAGTTGGTTATGGGGGTTAAATGAGATAATGCATGTAAAATGCTTAGCATTGTGCTTGCCACATAATAAGCCTTCAGTAAATTATGCTGTTGTTATTATTACATTATTGTTTCTTATAATGAGTTCTATAGTTCCACATGGATCATCTTCTATTCACCTTTAAAACCCAGCCAGAGTGTAACCCCTGACTTGATTATACATGGCTAAACTTTATCTTGTAATTTAGCTTGAGATTAACAAAAATTCTTAAATATTTATTTATTTGTTTTTGCCTCTCGTGAACAAAAAGGGCATGTGTCTGTGTGGATCCCCAGCACTTCCTGGGAAGACTGGAGAACCCGGTGCCTACGCAGATGGTTTGCTTAACCACATCTCCATCTGGTCCCATGGCCGCTGTAAGCCCTTTCAGGGCAGGGCTGGGACTCCTAGACTAGCTAGGAACCAGGATGCAGCCAGAATGTGGTGGCCACAAAGCAAGCTGCCTCTGGCTGTGAGTACAACGGCCCAGTCATCAACCCTCATTCTCACCCTTTGCTTGGGTCCACTGTCACCTGGTTCTCCATGTGCTCTCATGTCCTCATGTCATGCCTTCTCCTAGACAAAATGTAAGTATTCCACTTGCAAAGGTGAAGTAATCAAAACCCCAAACAACTTTTTACTAATAGAGTCATTTGTATTCACCCACTTTTGCCCAAGAGTGTTCTCAAAAATGCAAAGCAAATTATGCCACTCCCTATTGGAACTCTCCACAATCAGGTTCAAACCATGGAGCCTGCTAAATCTTAGTCCCTGCTTGCCTTAGGGTGACTGGCATATGATGGTCAATGACTTTTTTCTGAATGAATAATAACAGAGAACAAGTGAACTATCTATTCTTTAAAGTTGTGGTTTTTTTTTTTTTTTTTTAAAAAAAACCATTTTCTTTTGTAGGTAATGCTGAATACTTCTCTGATTGTGTATTGATGTGTGGTTTTCCCAAGTTGAGTCTTGTTTTGCCATCTGGTTCATAACTATCGAATTCTTTAGATGTGATTTTCCACCTCCTTAGAATCTGTGAGAAGTCTTAATTTGGTGTTTACTGCAATTTTAAAAAAATGTATTCTTCATCCTCACCGATGGTCTGGGGCAATAAGGGGGCATTAGAAAAACCAGAAGAAGAACTCTCAGTAGCACTGGGCAGGGCATCTCCCCCAGGCTGGCTGGGGTTTAGCCCCTGACTTTTATTCTCTGGCCTCTGGTCAGCTTTCAGCCCTGGGACTGGTGCACAGTCCTGTTTCATTTAAGTCTGTAGCAGCCTTCAGTACCCAGAGCTCTGGGTACATTCACCCCCGACAGATCATCCCTTGTTCCTACTCCTTGCCAAATACTTAGTCTTCTTCTGTGAAATGTATATTTATATAATTTGCCTTCATTTATATTAGGCTGTTTGCCCATTTCTTGTTGACTTTAAGAGTTTGGGAATATTCTGGAATACTGATTCCTTTTTGGTTATATTTGTTGCAAATGCAGTTGGTCCTCTGTATCTGAGGGTTCTGCATCCTCAAATTCAACCAACCATGGATTGAAAATATTTGGGGAAAAAAAAAAGATGGTTGGTCTGTACCAAACATGTACAGACTTATTTCTTGTCATTATTCCCTAAATAACAGTATAACAACTATTTACACAGCATTTACATTGTATTTAGGTATCATAAGTAATCTAGAGATGATTTAAAGTACAGGGGAGGATGTGTGTAGGTTATGTGGCAAATACCTTACATAGGGTGATGACAACCCAGAAAGCTACGCTGTGCGTCTGGCCTGACTCAGTCTCGACATGCCCAGGATGCTGGTAGCTGGCACAGGATTCCATTCTGGGAGGAAGAGGCTACAGCTGAGAGACGAAAATTCTAGCCCTTCCTTTTTAAACTTTTGTTGTCATTGTTTTGTTTTTTAACTATGTATCTATTATGTTTATTATAAACAAAAAATTAGTTTTTCTTGCTTTGGAGCTCTATTAAAATGGTATCATATTGTATAGTCTTCTGCAGCTTGTTTGTTTTAAATTCAAAATGCATCAGTATTGCTCACTCATTTTCACTGCTGTATACACAGAGTTCAGTTGTATGACTATATCACAAAACTCCATTTTCCTGTGAATGAATATCTGGGTTGTTCTTGGAGTTCTGCTATTATGAATGATGCTGCCATAAACATTCTGATATGTGTCTTCTGGTTCATGCAAAGTTTGTTGGAATATACACTTAGAAATAAAATTCTTGAATTGTAGGGCATGCAAATGTTCAGCTTTATAGCATAAAGCCAAATCATTTTCGAAAGTGTTGTGACAACTTACGTTCCCACTAACATTGAATGAGACAATCCCTTGTTCCTACTCCTTGCCAAATACTAAGCAATATCAGGTGTTAAAGTTTTGACAATTTTATAGTTTAAAATAGTTTCTTATTGTAGTCTGAATTTTTATTTTCCTAATTGCTAACAAGATGTCTTTGTCATATATTGATTGGTCATTTAGTAGTCTTCTTCTGTGAAATGTATATTTATATAATTTGCCTTCATTTATATTAGGCTGTTTGCCCATTTCTTGTTGACTTTAAGGGTTTGGGAATATTCTGGAATACTGATTCCTTTTTGGTTATATTTGTTGCAAATGCAGTTGGTCCTCTGTATCTGAGGGTTCTGCATCCTCAAATTCAACCAACCATGGATTGAAAATATTTGGGAAAAAAAAAAAAAGGATGGTTGGTCTATACCAAACACGTACAGACTTATTTCTTGTCATTATTCCCTAAATAACAGTATAACAACTATTCACACAGCATTTACATTGTATTTAGGTATCATAAGTAATCTAGAGATGATTTAAAGTACACGGGAGGATGTGTGTAGGTTATGTGGCAAATACTGTACCATTTATCAGAGGCTTGAGCATCTGAGGATTTAGGGATCTGCAGGGGTCCTGAAACCAATCCCCAAGGCTCACAAAGGACGAGTATATTTTCTGAACTGGGGACTTTTCATTTCCTTTGTGGTGTCCACTGGCTGCCAACTTGAGGTCAAAAAAGAGCCTTAACTTCTCAAGTTTCATGTTTCACATTAAAGTCTTTAACCTTTATGGAACTGATTTTTTTGTATGGTATAAAGTAAGACCCAATTTCATTTTTTCCCTGTATGGACAACCTATTGTCTGGGAATTACTTATTTCTCGTGGTCTGCGATGCAACTGCTGGCTTATATCAAGTTTTCATACATGTGAGATTATGTTTGGTGACTTACAGTAAAGAATTAAAATTGGTTCCATAAAAGTGGTGCACATTTTTTGGTTGGATTTACTCCTATCTTCTGTTTTTGATGTTAATGTAAGTAATATCTTCATTATTTCATATTCTAGGTGCTTGATGCTGAGATATAGAAATGAAATTAATTTTTCTACTTTGATCTTATATCCAGTCACCATGATATAGGCTACTATTTTTAATAATTTACTTGTATATTTTGGGGGGGTTCTCTATGTGGACAATCCTCTCGTCTGGAAAAAAACAAAAATTTTTTTCTTCCTTCCCAAACCTTGTAATATTCTCCCCCCTTGTCTTACTGTACTGGCTGGGATCTGCTATACAATGTTGACTAGAAGGCATATGGTGGGCAGCCTTATCTTATTACTGATTTTAAAAGAAATGTTCCTATCCAACAATGATGTTTACTGCAGGGTTTAGGAAGATATCCTTCAAATTAAGAAAGTTCTATCCTTTTCTATTGCAATTTCTTGCTAAAAGTTTTTATCCCAAATAGGTTTTGAATTCTGTCAAAGGATTTTTCTTCTTTTATACAAGGTTTTCCTCTGTAATGCTTTCCTATGATGGCTGTTAAATCACCCTTAGATTGCCAAATTTTAAAATTAATGGAATTAAGTGATCATTACATTCTTTTATCTTGTTGAATCTTTGCCATATCTGTGGTCATGTCTGCCCTTTTCATTTCTTCTTTATTTCTGTCTTCTATCTTATTTTTAAAAATCAATTTAAGAGAGTTGACTTTAGGCTTGTATTAGTCTTTTCAACATTTGGCTTCCAATGAGGCCACAGACTTTCTACAGAGTGACCAATGAAGCTGGAAACAGAGGTGAATACATGATAAATGGATTAATTAATTTTTTATTTCAAAATATTAAGGAGGTGCAAATGTTTTTGTGACATGGCTTGAGTCAGGGCTGTAAGTGTGCCCAATCACCCAAATAGTGCTCATTGTACCCATTAGGTGGGTTTTTGCCCCTCCTCTTCTCCCCTCTCCCCACTGCTTGACTTCTAATGACTTTTACTTCCTTCTGTGCACTTGTGTGGCCATTGATTAGTTCCAATTTATTAGGGAGTATATGTGGTCTTTGTTTTTCCATTCTTGAGATACTTTGCTTAGGATAATAAGCTTCAATTCCTTCCAAATTGCTGCAAGAGGCATTAATTCATCTTTTTTATGGCTGAGTAGTACTCTATGGTATACATATACCACATTTTGTTAATTCACTCATGAATTGATGGGCACTTGGGTTGATTCCAGATCTTTGCGATTGTGAATTGTGCTGCAATAAATATTTGAGTGCAGTTATCTTTTTGATAAAATGACTTCTTTTCCTTTGGATAGATACCCAGTAGTGGGATTACTGGATTGAATGATAGGTCTACTTTTACTTCTTTGAGAAATCTCCATACAGTTTTTCATAGGGGTAGTACTAATTTGCAGTCCCACCAACAGTGTATAAGTGTTCCCTTCTCTCTGCATCCATACCAGCATCTATTGTTTTTGAACTTTTAAATTAAAGCTATTCTAAAAGCAGTAAGTGATATCTCATTGTGGTTTTAATTTGAATTTCCCAGATGATTAGTGATGTTGAGCATTTTTTATATGTTTCTTGGCCATTTATCTATCTCCTTTTGAAAAATATTTTGTTTATGTCTTCTGCCCACTTTTTAATGGGGTTGTTTGTTTTTTTCTTACTGATTTGTTTGAATTCTTTGTAGATTCTGGATATTAGCCCTTTATCAGATGTGTAGATCACAAATATTTTCTCCCATTCTGTAGTTTGTCTATTTGCTCTGTTGATTATTTCCTTAGCTGTGCAATAAATGGATTATTGATATTTGTTATGTGGGGCAATCTTCCATAGACTGTGAGCATCCTTACACGTCTTTGCAAAGTGTTCCAAACTGCAAGGACTCTGAGCTATTCCTGTAACTAATCAGTTAGATAACTTGAGAAGTAGGTCAGGAACCCACAATGTAACCACTGTACAACTACTTGTTTCCTGGGAAAGAGGGACTGGCTCATTCACTGCTTGCTATAAAAGCTGCTGACTTCCTTGCCCTTGGCTCCTTAGCTGTGGGACAACCCACTCCAGGCACTGGTGCCATCTGGTCTATCACATCACATTATGGGACTTGGGGACAGGCAACTGTGCTACTGTGCTGATGCTCTTGCTGTTTGCTGTGCTGTGAGTACTAAACTGCCTTGCTCTGATGCACTGAATTTTGTCATTTACTTTCAGCACCAATAGAGTTGTGGCAAACTAACCCAAATTCATTGCTTGCTTAATCATCAACTTTGGAGTCTTGTTATACCCTGCCAATTTCTAAAAGGTTGGAGTTCTTTTCTGACAATATCCCGTTATATTATGTGATAAAATAATATTATCCGTGGTTGCATGTTTATGGCTACCTACATCCAGGCAGCTCCTCTAGGATCACAGAAAGGTCTCAACCCTTCCCTTGCTCTGCTGACCTCTGGACACACAGTAACCAGCCATTTGTAATGACAGATGAGAGAGCACAACCTTGAACTCACTGCCTTTCAGTACATGTAGGGAACAAATATTAGTGATGAAAGGTTACCTAAAAGATATCCATTCCCAAATTATGGCTGTAAGAAAGACATGCCTCAGAACCCATGGTCTGCTCTCATTGTTAAACTGCTTTTATTTAATTGTTTTGGGGGCAGGGTGGGGAGGATACCAATATGAGTCTATATTGAGATCCTTATATGGGCCAAGCATGCGAAATTTATGTGTTATACGTATTTATAGAAACCAGCTTAAATCTCTTCTAGAGAGTATAACTATAAATGAATGTGAATGAACCAGCAGACAAGTACAGTTTGAGAAATCATTGACCATACAGTGATGTTTTATAATGATAGGAATATAAAAGAAAAGAGAAGGAATCCGTATTTTTAAACATCTATTATATACCAGGCCCTTTTTTAGGTGCTTTACTAACATTATTTCATTTAATCTCTTGTTCATATCATCCCTATGAGGTTGGTATTATTAGTCCCATTTTACAGATGAGAAAATTTGGCAGAGAGGTCAATAATCGTCTAAAATGGCTACCTCGGGATTCAGACAAACTCAGGAGTGTCTGGCTGTGATACCTGTGCTCTGCCCAGGATACCTCACTGCTACGTTATCCATGAAATTATTATTCCTCGGTTTCTCAGCAGTCAAGATGAAAACCACAGAGTATAAGCCAAACTACTTCCCTGGTCCAGGAGAGGTTTGCTTGGCATTTCTCGTCATAACATGTGCTCCTGCTGCCACCTGCTGGCAGCCTGATGCATCCTGATTTTTTTTTTTTTTTTTTTTTTTTTCTTGTTAAATCCCTCAATCTTTGTAAAGGACAAATCCATGTGGTCCCAAAAAAGGCAAGAAGCTCCATGCAGACCACCAGCTGGAAAATCTTCCCAAAGTTGGTGAAGTGATAAAGGAGTAATAATTCTTATCTACTTCCCCCGGGGATAAACCCTTTGCCCTTCAAAGCTGTTCTCCGTTTTCATTAGATTTTATCTGTCTCCAGGTGTTGAATGAAAGCAGATTCTGTTATCCAGACCATGCAAATTTGGATGGGGGTCTCTTGCTAAACTGGGGTATTCTGTGGCCCTAATATGTACCACCGATCACCACATTGACAGCTAACCAACCAGCAGGCAACAAACAGTGCCTGGACCAAGAAGAGCCTGAGTGTCTGGCAGAGTGGCTGGGCCTCATCCTGGAAGGTGGTGGTGCCCCGGGGACCCCGGCTCCTGCACATCCTGTCCTTCACCTGGGCAGCCAGGACCCCGAGGGACTCCGTGCCCTTTGCCAAAGACATCACACATTCACACACCCTGCAAAACATATTGATCTCTCATCTGGGTGGATTGTTAGATTTTTGTTTTTCTTTGTTACCCTTTCCTTGACAAAATGGGGAACCCGGGGGTGGGAGAGCTTATTTCTGACTGCTGGGAAAGAAGAAAGCCGTAATTGTTGTCACAGCAATGAGGAGCTCATCAAAGCCTCATTTTGCTCATCAGCCATCATGGCCCCCCTCTCCGTCCTGCACCCCCGCATGTTCCTCTAATTCAATGCCCGCCTAATGAATAACTCTTAGAACAAAAGACCCTTTCAGGCTGCCTACATAATTATTAGAGGAGCCTTGCATAACTGTCGCAGACTACTCATGTTTGCAGGCCTGTCTCTAAATTTGGTTATTCACAACCTTTATAGCTCAATATTATTGTCTAACTGTGATCATTTTCTAATTATCCTAATAATACCTATTAAATAATTCCCATTAAGTCACTTGAACCAGAGCTGCACAGGCCAGCTCAAATACAGCTTAACCTAATAAGCATTGGTCATTCATTAAGCAACAGGGCAATCTCTTAAAGGGACTGAATAGAATATTAAACCACAAAGGAATATTAATATTGCACAAATGTTATTACAAGTTGGAGTGTATTAATTCTGATGCCTGGTTTGCAGATCTTCCATATGGTTTCCTTTGAGGCCAGTCTCCCTGACTCAACTCTTGTGGTCTCCAGCCCCTTGTTGAGCTGCATCTGTCACCCACACAAGGACAATCAAGGTAGAAAGGCCCATGAACTTACCAGGGGAATTAAATTACCAATGATATAAAGGGAATGAGTAGAATCCATCTTCTGGCTGGTTTGGCACACCTTTGAGAACACCACAAGGTGGCCAGGTTTCTTTGGCTAGAACTCAAAATAGCCCTTTCTTTTCTTTTCTTTCTTTTATGTTTTTATATTTGGAGAATGAAGGAGATTTTCAAAAGATGCTTTAAAATTTTGGTTTCTAAAAATTAGCCGGGCATGGTGGCTCATGCCTGTAGTCCCAGCTACTCGGGAGGCTGAGGCAGTAGGATCGCTTAAGCCCAGGAGTCTGAGGTTGCTGTGAGCTAGGCTGATGCCACGGCACTCACTCTAGCCCGGGCAACAAAGTGAGACTCTGTCTCAAAAAAAAAAAAAAAAAAAAAATTTTGGTTTCTATAATTTAAATTTCAAGCAGTAAAGATTAGAGAGACATTTCTTTAAAAGTGTACGTGTGTAGATAATAATATTTTGTAAAATAATATTAGGTATTGTTTACTGAATGGGTACAATGTAGTAGGTGCTCTGGTAAACACTTCACCCACCCATGCCCCTAACTCTGAAAAATGACCAGGTAATATGGGGATTATTATCTCCATTTTTCAGATAAGGAATCTAGGCCCAGGGAGGTTAAGTGATTTTGCCAGCACTATACAGCCTAAATGGAGTGGAACAGAACTTGAACACAAGGCTTTTTGATTCCCATCGTGTTGGCAACGTGTTGCTAATGGCAAACTGACATGCCCTAGCTTTGCTGCTTTTTCCTTTCATTTCTAAAGCTCTCCCTGAAATCGGCAGATTCCTAAAGACAAGTACCAGAGCCTACTTGATTGGGAATATGACCAACCACCAAGCAAGGCCAGTTCATTCCACTGAAAGTCCCAACAGCGGCTGCAGGGACAGGCAGTGACTCTCATTCCAAGCAGCAAGAAAGTCATCATTTTTATATATAATAAAGCCTACTTCTGATGAGTGAAATCGGGTTATCTTTTCAAGAAAATCCACAGTGTAGTTTGGTTAAAAAAAAAAAAAAAGGAGCAAATATTGATTAATCATCTACTCCATGCCAGGCACTAGGCCAGGGGTTTTACATCAATTGTTTTAGCTAATCTTCACCACAAATACAAGAAACAGTGTGATCATCACTCCCAATTTACAAATAAGGAAACTGAGGCATGGAGGGGGTAAAGTCTGACTCCACCGTTTCCCTGATATCTAGTGATAAATTAGCCATGCAGTGAATGAAGCTGAAACTGTAGTGCTTCTTACTTGGATGTACCCTTGCAAGGCTCTGGGTGCAGCCCTCACACTTTTGCAGACATGACCTTGTATGAGCTTCTGGGCCCAGACAGTGCGGGTCTGTTCCTGCAGTTTCATCACTCTCAAATGAATGAACTTTTAAAAGAACTGAACTCCTAACCTTTCACTTGTTGCATAACAAGTAACCTGTTGTTTACATTATTGCACACAGAGCTATGTGTTTTCAGTGTTTGGTTTTTCACATTTTATATCTCAAATGTAGAAGACTGAGGACATCGCATCATAAAACTAGAGACAATACCTCCAACAAACTCTAAGGGCTCCTCCAATTCATTAGCTACACCACTCCTGGAGGGTTTTTCCAAAAAATGTAGATTTCCTTAAGCCGTTTCTTACCTGAGAACCCTTCCCTGGCTCCTCATTTGTTAAGATATTTTGTGTCTGTTCACATTTGGCCTTTGCAGGTGCTGTGCTCTCTGCCAGAACAATCTCCTCGCCTCACTGGTTAACTCCTGTCCCTCTTCTGGTTCTCATCTTATGTATCATCCTTCCAGAAAGCCTAGCCTGATGGCTCCCCTCCCTCCAGGATCAGTCCAGACCCTCTTGGTTCTGTTCACGTTGTACCCTAATGCTTGTTCCTATCACAGCACTTGTCATACTCTACTGTGGTTTATCTATTTACAAATCTGTATCTCTCAGTGGACTATAAACTTCTCAAGGTAGAAATTGTGTCATATTCATTGTTATAGACTCAGGGTCTTTATGTCCAACACATAGTAGGTCTTCACCAGATGAATTCTGCTTGAATCTAAGAATCTGGAGCCATCAGTGGAATAGTTACCATTTATTGCTTTGCCTTAGGCCAGGTAATGTGCTAATTTAAGCATCATTTTGAATTCCATCTTTAATCCTTATATCAGCTCTATAATGGAGAAAATCACTATTATCACCATTTTAGATGAGAAAATGAAAGTTTATAAAGATTTTTAACATGACTGGCCCAAGGTCATAGTAAAGGAAAAACAAGGACTTTGACTCTAACTCCAGGCTTTAAATCACTACCAACATTGCTTGAACACCCAATATTTCTCCTGAATTTATCTCAACCGTTGAATTGCAAAGAACATTCACACTTCCCAGAAGAGAGTCTGGGCAGGACAGAAACCCGGTTACAAGGCCCACAGGCTGACCGATGCCCCTAGAAATTTCAGACCAGACCACCAGTTTGATTTTAAAGCCTGCAGCAGTTGTGCATTTAGCACCACATGTCTGTGTTGACAGATCCACAGGGAGTGACAAGGTCCCACTGTTTTGCCCAGATGGTCAGCCCAGCTCTACCATCAGGCCATGCTGTGATGCCATACCTGCCTCTCCTCGCAGGGCCTTCTCCAGCCTCACGCCCTGGATCTCGGATGCCCTCTGCCGCTCTTCCACCTCCTCCAGCTGCCTCTGGATGGCCTGCAACGCCAGGATCACACGTCACATGGGGACTCTCCACACACAGGAGCCAGTCCTGCCACTCACTCTCCAGGAGAAAGAGGCCCTTTCACTCAGGATGCTCCTGCCTTGACTAACTGCGCAAGGACCTCTGAACCCCCAAACAACTAGACTTGCTGTTTCCCTTCTTTAGGATGAAACATAAAGCGAGGAATCTGTGTGTGTGTTCAATATGCCCCCAAGTAGATGGTGAAAACAGTCCCCTTTGACAAGGCAAATCACAGGGATGTCCTCCAAGACAGAGGCTGCTGGGCCAGGTGAATGGTCCTCGTGGCTCCTGGACTCCTCTTCAGAGCCCACAGCCTCTGACTATGGTCACAGAATAATGACAGGAGCTGCAGCAGCAGGCTAAGGGCTCTAGGGGCAAACACAGTACACTCATATTCTATTTCCCTAAGAACCACCAGCCTATAATTCTTAAGAAGTTGATCTGGAGCAGGAGACCTGGGCCAACTCTTGGGGCTTGGTATTCTTTTTTCAGATTGTCCTACTCCTATCCTTTGCTACAAATTGTACCTATTCTTTCATTGCACAAGTTCTTTCATTGTAACAATGGACTATGGCTTTGTTACTAGTAGGTTATTAAGACAAGGCACAAGATGTCTAACCCATTAGGGGACAACCTCATACACTTTAGACTCCCCACAGGTACCTATTAAGGTTTGGGGTCATGACTGGGTTTGCAACTATATATTTATTTTCCTTACTAACTATTAATATTACTCTCTTGTACATATTAGGAAGGAAAGTTAAGGGAAAGCCTTTCCTATATAAGTTTTGTTCATTCCAATCAATTTTCTCTGCTTTCAAACAACATGCTGCTAAAAGGCATATCCCTTGGCAGAACAGAATTTGCACCTAGTAGAACAGGTATATTAAAGGAATTTTCACCTGTTTGGGCAGACAGAATGCCTGTGTTCCTCCTCTGCCTTATTTCAGCTCTGTCCCATTCCCCTTCCTCCTTAACCCTATGTCTTTCTAAACCTCCTCTGGAATCACGGGTACAGTAGCCGAGGCCCTCCAACCCTGTGAAGAGAGCCAAGCAAGGGACAGGCCTGAGTAGCCACCTCCCTCTTCTTGTCCCAGCTATGAGAGTTTAAGTCCCAAACATAAACTCTACAGTAGATGGGAATTCTCTTTAAAATGATTTGTAATTTTACACTCTTTTTCTCTCATCTCTCTTCTCAAGACAATTGTATGTTTATAAATCCATCTCTCTTGCTGGGATGGTGCAGGATTGCTCAAGTGAAACACTTACATGACTTTATTACTGACTACTGTGAAATGACAGTACATGGTTGCTATAGACTGAATTGTGTCCCCCAACCCCAAAACCCTTCCCAGATTCATACGTTGAAGCCCTAACCTGGAATGTGACTGCATTTGGAGATTGGTCCTTTAAGTGGGTAATTACAGTTAAATGAGGTCCTAATCTGATAGGACGGTGTCCTTACAAGAAGGGAGATGCCAGAGATATTTCTCACACACACAACAGGCCGTGTGAGGACACAGCAAGAAGGCAGCTGTCTGCAAGCCAGGAAGAGAGGCCTCAGCAGACACCAAACCTGATGGCACCTCAATCTGGGACTTCCAGCCTCCAGAACGTGAGGAAAATAAATTTCTGTTGTTTAAACCACCCATCCGTGGTGTTTTGTAATGGCAGCCCAAGCAGACTAGCACAGTGGTCGTTCTCTAGAAAGCGAGAGTGAACGTCTCAAAGACTAAAAAGGGCCAGTATGGGTGCCAGCAGGTGAGGGCGCAAAAGGCCACTGTAATTCTTCTTGTCACCACCTACTGTCTGGGGTGAAAATATAAAGAAGAGAAATTGACGAGTTTGCCAATCAATTTCATAAGACTGGCCTTGTTCTCAGAAGGAAAAGTTGAAATGTTTGAGGGCAATCTATTTGAGAAGTTGTGGGTGGACAGAGGGGAGTTCATGGGAGTCTCCCCGTCCACTAGGTGGAAGGGGGGACTCCTGAGCCCACTACCGGCAAGGGCGAAGTAGGTTGGGTTAATGACTTCACTCTTGTCAGAAATGACCTTGGGGACTACACGGCCAGATAAAGGGATAAGTGCAGAAAGGGATGTCAGGGGACACCGGATTAACACACTCATTCTCAGTCCTTAGGTCCTAATGCCCAGCTGTTCTTCAAGACCAGGTTCAGGGTTCTCAGGGACATGGAGAATACCTTGACTTTCTGCTCCATTTTGCCTGTCTGTGACAGAGGGTGCAGTTGGGCTTGGGCAGAAATGTTTGAAGGAAGCAATCAGGCGAGGAAATCTATACCGGAATGCTGGATACTTGTGATTTCAAGTAACCTTGTTATGGAGACAGCCCTTAACAGTGGTAGTTTAGCAAAGACACCATCAGGAGTCGGTGGAAGGTTTACGTCCTCACAGAGGACAGAAGTAAGGTCACTGCTCTATCGCAGTGAGGGTCGATGCGCCAGCCCCTGTCCCAGCCTCACTTTGTGGAGCACGTGTGGGCAGATGGAAAGGCGGCTACGAATGGGACAGCTCAGCGCCGGGGCTCGAGGTCCCAGCCCCGCTGGGGATTGAGCCAGGGCCCTTAGAGTGGTGGCAAACCCGGTCCCTCAGAGACGGGCGCCTGGCCCTCCTCCAGCCTGCTGCCCCCGTTACCATACAGACCCTCAGAGCTCTTTCCACCTGGGACCCCAGACCCCGGCCCCCTCACTCAGCCCGTTTTCTGACCTGAGCCTTATAGAGTCTTTTCAGTTCTTCTTGCTTAACCAATTGCTTCGTTGCTTTTTCCAGCTTCCGTCGTATTCTGAGGGTCTTCCTTTCCTAGGAAAACCAGTGGAGAAGAAAAAATATGTCTGAAAAAATGGAATTGAAGCTTATAAAATATCACCATAGGCTTCTGTCCTCTCCAACCAATGGTTCCTAACCACTAGTTTGCTCCTAGAATAATGACGTCCAGTAGAACGTTCTGCAATGATGGGAATGATCCCTGTCTATACTGTTTAAATTTGGAAGGCACCAGCCACACGTGGCTACTGGACACTTGAAATGAGGTGAGTGTAAGGAACTGATTTTTAAATTTTATTCAATTTTAATGAATTTAAATGTAAATTTAAGTAACCACATGTTGCCGGTAGGTGCCAGATTGGGAAGCTGGTGTGTGTGTGTGTGTGTGTGTGTGTGTGTGCACGCGCATGCAGCAGGTGTATGCATATATAGGAGTTGCTTTACAGAGTACTGACTAGGTTCAGTTGAGAGAGGGAATAAGACAAGAATTATACTTTATGTGGGTGCTACCATACAGCCCGGGGATGAGGGGCCTGGGAGAGACAGGCAGGCAGGCAGGCAGGCATACACACTCTCACTACATGAAAACCAGTTAACAATTTAAATAGTACTTAGGTTAGTCTGCAGCGCCTAATTAAACCTGGTACTAGAGGGATGGATCTAAATAATTCAAATCGAAGTGCTTCTTGGCTTGAGGGAGGCCTGAGATCACTTCCCTTCCCTCCTTCACTTTGCTTATCCAAATTCAGCATTACTGTCTCTGGGTTTGGTGTGTTCCTGGACTTTTTAAAAAAAAATTCAACATTTATGCATGCAAAATAGATGTCTGGATCTTGTTGGTGCCATTTCCTGGCTTTAAGCACCAGAGAAAGGAGAAGTGATGGTGTGGCCAGTTCTACACACTGGAAAGTTCAGGAGACACTTCTGCTCGGAGAGACAGCAGAGAGTAATGTGTGAGCACTGGGCCCAGGAGCCAGGCAAAGCTGGCATCAAGTCCCAGCTGGGCTGTGTGGGCTTCAGCATGTCAAAACGACTTGCTGAACTTCAGTGTTCTCTTCAGAGCAATGAGGATTTAATGCCTACCTTGTAGGGATACAATAAGGATTAGATGAGGTAACACAGGCTAAGCCCTTCGTAGATACTTGAAAGAGATATGGGATAAAATACTCAGTAAATAGCATGGTTTGTATTATTACTAGTATGTCTATCATATTATATTATACATTAGTATGATTGTGACTTCTTAATAAAATCTATTTTTCATCTGTGTGTAAATAGGTATGTACACACATGCCCTGCATATACAAAATAGATGTTCAAATTGGGCTGGTTTTACTAGCCCGGTTTGCCTTCTCTGAGCGTACACTTTTGCTTTCTACATATTAGGATGAGGATTAGAGCATGCTAGAGATTTCTTTTTAATGCTGGCAGAAACAAATATGGAATTTAAAAATTGTTGTAGCTAGCCTGGGTGCCTGGGCATGCACTAACTATAGTTGAACTGAATGTTTGCTCATTAAATGCTTATAAAGCCACAGGTGGGGAATAGAGACCTAGCAGCCTGACCCTTGACATTGCCAGAGCAATCTGGGTCCAAAACAAAGGTCAGAGATTGGGCCTTGAGAGCATGTGTGTTTCAGGGCTTTATGGGTCCTTGTCATTTTGTCACTCATCCTGTGGACATGGATGGAGAAACCATTACTGTCCTTAAGAAAACATTCAGCTTTGAGGCTTTAGAACCTCTACAGATCATTAATGGAAACATTAATCTCAATGATAAAACTTCCTTTTCTAGAATTCTCCTAGAATCTAGAATCCTAAAGATCTTCTTCATCCTTGGAAGGAAATTTTGGCTATCAGAACTCGGCTTATTCCACATCCTGTCATCTCTGTTTCTAGGGGATGACCTCCAGATTGACTGTCCATCACTCTGAATGGATATTCCAGGCCTTTTGCACGGAGGACCCCTCCATCAAGTAGCTAGAACTTTTCTGGAGAGGCTAGAGGCATGGGGAGGTGGTGGGTATTAATGGTAGCTGTTATCCAGACATCGTCTAACTCAATCTATATGGAGACTCAATTCATTCATTTAACAAATATCTCAAGCTTCCATCATACTAACCTACATAATACATCCTAGAGTTTATTGAGTGCTATGTGCCAGACACTGTACTAATTACCTCACATGTATCATCTCATTTATTCCTCAAATTGCACTTATTTTACAGATAAGAAAATCAAAACTCAGAGGTAAGTAACTTGCCCAAGATGACGCAATTAGCAACGGGTGGAGCCAGGAGTGAAGCGCAGGTAGCTGACTCCAGTACTCACATTTTGCCTAGTCTATACTGCGTCTCCTCATACCAAATACTGTTCGGGCACAACAAGGACCCTCTACAGTGGATCCTGTAGACATGTCAATGTTTCCCCCTAAACAAAGAGCACTGAATACAATTTCAAGGGGGTTGCCTCAACAGCATCACACCGACTTAGTGCTTCTCAGCAGCAAAACTAACAGACGCTTACTGCTTGCTCGATCAAGAGTCAGCAAAACAGAACCCAGAGGAGGAAAGAAAGTCATTTATCACCTTTTATTAAAAAGATGTTGGCATCGAAAGGACGAGTGCTTTCCCAAACACTCACATTGCCTTACGCCATGCCAGGCACAGTTCTTGTATCCTCAATATAAGGATGGTAAAGGGGCCAGGGGCTGAGGAAGAAAAGCCACAGGAAAGGACGAGGGAGAAACCTGGCTGAGTCAAGGACAAGCTGTGATGTCTCTTCCTGGCCTGGTCTCTTAGAGCCAGGCGCAGGCTGGGAGAGAGGTGGTAGTGGGCAGGGGTGAGGCACAGGGAGGAGGCAGAGAGGACATGGCCTCTCCCCAGCTTCCTGTGCAAAGGTTCATTTGAGCTGTCAGGGGCTCTGTGCCACCTGGCTGGGGACAAACACACCTGCGTGGGACAGAAGAGACAAAGAAACCAGAGGACAAAAACCTCCCCTCGTTCCTTCACTGTGAAGTCGTAAAGAAGAAATGCCCTTCCTGTAAGAGTGGCCCAGGTCGGAAGCCAGGGGAAGCAGGCACGCCTTGCCACCCAGCAAGCCTCGGCGAGGACTGGCTCTGCTCTGGGCCAGCAGGAGGACAAGGAGCTCGTGAGGGTGGTCCTAGACACCGCGGTCTCGCTGTCTCCATGTGTTTGGGCCACTCTATTCCTTTATTCTCCATGAGTGTCGAGATGGCTGATGCTGAGATCACACTCTGATTTGAATACAGAATTAACTCAGGGTCACTCAAGGGGGTGAGAGGGGCAGTAAGAAAATCCCAGAAATCAATGCAACACACAGAATTCATTTGTGTTGAGTACTGAACTCATGAGAGATGCCCACAATTAGAAATGAGAAATCCATACGTGTTCTCTCTCCTCCTTAATCTCTCTCTCTCTCTCTCTCTCCCTCCCTCTCTCACTCTCACTGTCTCTCTCTCTCTCTCTCACATACACACACACACACACACACACACACACACACACACACACACACACACAAACCCAGACCCCTCCTGCCCTGCTGTAAGCTGGGCCATGGGGAGTTGGAACCCCTGAGTGACTTGAGATGACGCCAAAGCTCCTAATGCCAGATATGGAAAAGTTGAGTCTAAGTAAATAAATTTGGTTCTCCCCTTCCCTCCCCAGATCCTCACTGCTCCAAAAAATAAACACTACCAGAGCAGTGAGCCACATTTCTGTCCACCCGGGGAACATTTTAGGTCCAACCATTCAGTCCCTCCCACTCTCCACTGTCCCCGTGAAAAAGCTCCAGCCCCAGCGGGTGAAGAAAACCACAATGGGCTTTGGTTGTGGGATGCCTATCTCTGCAAACATGATACACAGACAACCATAGACATATAACAATGCCTGTGTTTTCCATCTATGGGAGAGAGTTGTTTAAAGAGTTCTCCAGAAACATTAATGTTCGCTGAGCAAAGGGGACGGCTGTCTCCCTGCTGGCACACGGCTTGCCCCTTCCACAGTAGGGATCCTTGGAGTATCCATGTCTAGATGCAACTGCATGGTTCATTTCATATTCCCGATTAGAACAAACATAACATTTTCCATGCAATCTGCCTCTAGTGCTTCTTAAATGAAGCTGTGCTTCCCCCAGGGAAATATGCATCTGCTTGTTGTAATATTTTCGATGGTTTGCTTGTTGGACCACATATTAAACCCACTTTAAGAGCTGTAGTCACCAAATGGTTTCAAGTAAATATGCCTCTTTTTTTTTCCCTCCCCAATTTGGGTCTCTGAGAAAGGCAAGCTTCTAAGTTTTTTTTTTTTTTTATTAAAGAGATAATTCTTGGGCTGTTCCAGGTAGAAAGAGCACTCTGTCAGATGCAATGAAATGTGAGCCTCCTAACGAAACCACTGCAGCTGGAGCCCACATTGGGTCTGAATTCTGGATGGTAAATGGCCCCCACCAGCCAAGGCCCTCTTTGGTTGGCCAAGTGTTGTTACCTTTGACTGCAAGGAAAGCTGGGGATCGAATTCTTCATCTGCAGAGGAGGAGCTGGTAGAAGAGGCAGAAGAGGCAGCCTCTGTTACCTTTGCTCTGACAGGGGTGTGCTTGGAGCCTGAAATGGGAACAGAAAAACTCACTGACCTGTTAGCTTCATTTCCTGCTTCATGAACCACAGCTGCCCCCTCCCCTCCCCACTTACCCTCGTGCCCTTCCTCCCTGCTCTCCCCTCCCTGCACCTGCCATGAGTACAAGAAGGCGGTACCTAAGGGCAACTGAAAATTCGGCCCTCCACGTTAATTACATTTCTGGGTCCCTGCCAAGAGCTTTACAGCTCTCTTTTCACATTAAAAAAAAAAAAACCAAGGTATTATGCAGAAATCAATTAATTCCTTAAACACCATTTATATGGTGTGTTGCTCTGAATGCATTCAGAAAGGAAATCTATTATTAAAATGCACGTCCGAAGTTAGCTGAGTTACCTAAATGCTTGTGTAAGGTTCGTTCTGCAGAGTAATTGAATGCAAAAAAAGTTGGAGCCAGCTCTTAAACAAATCGCCCTTCTGTGGCTCACAGCATCTGGCACCCATTTTTACTACATGACATCTGCTCAGTGTAAAAGAGCTGGCGTCAGAATGTCTGGTCATAGAAAAAAAAAATCCCAAATGTAATCAGAAGCAAAAGGACTCTAAGCCTAAGGTTTTATCACATAGTCTCATGCAACATAAATATTTCATTAATTATGGCTAAACAAATGCCATTTTTATTTTCCCAACTTGAAGATATTATCACATCATCGAAGTAATGATTCAAATGCCAGGAAAGGCAGTTTAAGATAGAGATGGCTCAACCATGCAGGGCTCATGGGAGAGCCGAAGTCAGGGAGATATGCCAACCTCTGAACAGAGGTAGACGGCTAGAGGCAGCAATGTGTCCATGTTAACTGGCTGGGTATCACGTATGATAAGATCTTCCAGGTACCACAGGAGGCTTTTATTCTTTGTAGCAAGAACATCTGCCCCTACACATCAATCTGATGCAGAATTCATGATCAACATCTGGATTAGTGCACTCTTGACACCAAATCTCAGAACCAGCTAGTACTCCATGATAGCAAATTTACTAATCTTAATCTGCCAAGGCAGCTTATATCTGAATAGAGATATATGTTAGGTGGGGGGAAAGGAGGAGAAGAAATCCCAAGTCAACTAATATTCTCTCCAGCCTGCTTTCTCCTCCCCATAATTTTCAACTGTTCATCCCAGTGGGAGAGGCCAAGTTCTACAAAATAAGGGTACTGTTAGCCCCCAGCAGTACATTTACATATGCTGTTATTCAAAGCAAAATAATGCAAAACATCTATATGATAACACAGCCTTTCTGGGCAGGGAGTTCACTGTTTTCCACTTTAGTCTGCCAGATGGGAAAGCTCAGGTAAAGATAGAATCAGAGAGCAGGAGAATAATGGGAGCAGGCGTTGTTAAGGGGGAGCTGAGATTATTTCCCACTTCCAGCCACCAGCTTACCACTGAGTAATTTAGTCACTGAGTATTTACTTCTTAGCATGTGAACTTCAGGAACTAATTTTACCTCCCTGAGTTTCTCAGGATCATGATTTCTAACTTGCAGAATTATTGTGGAAACGTAAAGATAATTAATATAAAGTGTCTAACATGGTGCCTGGTACATAAGAGGTGCCCAAGCAAATGTTGTCAGCAGCAGCAGCAGCAGCAGCAGCAGCAGCAGCAGATCCTCCATCATCATCACTGATGCCCATTAATAATACTGCAATATTTGTAAAACTGCCTAATTAACCTATATTTATGGGAGAAGTATAAACCTAAAATGGAAACTTTTTCTAACTTTCAAAAAATAAATATTTTAATTGCATTTCACTGTGAAATTGAGAAGAAAATGCTTCTAAATATAATGTATTTCTTAAAATTCTGGCAAGAAGGAAGTTAAATAGTTGCCTCTAAATCCCTTCTTTAATACTCTCTCCATCACAGAACCAACCATTCTAGGAGTTCACTTTTTATTTGCAAAGTTTTAGAAACTTTGTAGCATTGTTCTACGCTGGGTGTGTTAGAATGACTGAGTCTGGAATTTATCAACCACCACAAAGCACTAGAAATCAGGACAAAATAATATAAAGCATCTCTTTTCAGACAGTACAGAATCGTGATGAAGGCAAGACCAGAAGCAAACAAGGAAAGCCCTCCAATCACAATAATTTTCTGCCTAGAGGCCCTTTCCAGACCACAGTGCAGGTAAGAATAACCTAAACAAAGCATAACAGATTCATTGAGTTGAAAAGACAGATCAAAGTTTGGGCAAGCAGAGCCAGCTGAAATGTGTGGGCCAGAGTACTGGAGAGGAGAGAGCTGTGCAAAGAAGAACTTCAGAAATAAGCATGGAAGTCCCATTGAGTCTACTGCTTAATAGTAAACTATAGATGCATAGAGAGAAACTCCATGAGGTTGGGCAAATAACTGCTGGGAAATTATAGGTGAAACAGTCTCTAAAGCTTTTATAGGACTGGGAGATCTTCAAGCTCTACCTCGCCAGGGTAGAACAAACATTTGAGGCATCAGATGACAGAAGAGTCAGTGGGAATACACTATCCCTACAGTAAAGGTTATTATAGATTCACCTGAACAAAGCTTAAAAAACAAGCCTTGATAGAAACAAAGTAATGCGAAGTTATTAATACTTTACTGCCTGCCAAGTATTCTTTACTGCTTATTTGGCATTCTTTAAATAAAGAAACAAAATATAGACACTCTAGAATGTAATAGCCACAAAATCTAGCCATTGGTAAAAAATTTTTAGATATATAAGAAAGCAGGACAATTACGATAATCAAGAGAAAAATCAAACAATAAAAGCAGACCCAGAAATGACAGATATGATGGAATGACCAGACAAGGATTTTTAAATAGCTATTATGAATGTGCTCAAGAATTTAAAAAGAAGTCTACCAAAAAACTGTTGGAATGAATAAACAAATTTCAGTAAGGTTACAGGACACAGAATTAACATACAAAATTTAGTAGCATCTCTATACACTAACAATGAACGATCTGAAAAAGAAATCAAGAAAACAATCCCATTTACAATAACTATAAAAAATACTTAGAAATAAACTTAACCAAGGAGGTGAAAGACCTGTACACTGAAAACTATAAAATATATATGAAAGAAATTAAGGAAAACACAAATAAATGGAAAAAAGTCCCATGTTCATGGATTAGAAGAATTAAAATTGTTAAAATGTTCATAATACCCAAAGTGATCTACACATTTAATGCAATCCCTATCAAAAGTCCACTTTTTACAGAAATAGAAAAAAAAAATCATAAAATTCCTATGGAACCACAAATGACCCCAAATAGGTAAAGCAATCATGAGCAAAAAGAAAAAGGCTGGTGGTATCACACAACCTTACTTCAAAATATACTACAAAGCTATAGTAATCAAAACAGCATGGTGCTGGCATAAAAACATACATAATAGAACAAAAAGGAGAATCCGTAAATAAATCCATGCATTTATGGTCAATTGAATTTTGACAAACGTGCCAAGGACATACAATCGGGAAAGAACAGTCTCTTCAATAAGTGATGTTGGGAAAACCGGATATCCACATGCGAAGAATGAAATTAGATCCTTATCTCATACCACATATAAAAATCAACTCAAAATGGAATAGAGAGTTAAATATGATGGGAAATTTCAAAGTTCCAAGAAGACAACATAGAGGGAAAGCTCCATAACATTGGTCTGGGACTGGGCAATGATTTCTTGGATAGGAATCCTAAAGCACAGGTAAAAAAAGCAAAAATAGACAATGGGATTACATAAAACTAACAATCTTCTGCCCAGTGATGGAAACAATCGACAAAGTGGAGAGACAACCTACAGATAAGGGGTTTACAAACCATATCAGATAAGGGGTTAATATCCAAAATATAGTTATAAAGAACTCAACTCAATAGCAGGAAAACAAATAACCCAATTAAAAAATTGGCAAACGACCTGAATAGAAATTTCTCAAAAGAAGACATACAAATGGCCAACAGGTATGTGAAAAGGTGCTAAGCATCACTAATCAGGAATATGCAAATTAAAACCACAATGAGATATCACCTCACACCTGTTAGAATGGCTACTATTAAAAAAGATGAAAGATAATAAGCATTGGCGAGGTTGTGGAAAAAAGGGAATCCTTACATGCTGTTGATGGGAATATAAATTAATACAGGCATTATAGAAAACAGTATGAAAGTTCCTCAAAAAATTAAAAATTAAAAATAGAGCAATTCCACTACTGGATATATATCAAAAGGAAATGAAATCAGTATGTTGAAGAGATATCTGCACTCCCATGTTCACTGCAGGATTATTCACAATAGCCAAGATATGAAATCAACCTAAGTGTCCATTAATGAATGAATGGATAAAGACATGTGGTATATATACATAATGAAATACTATTCAGCCTTAAAAAAGAAGGAAATCTTATAATTTGTGACAACATGGATAAACCTAGAGGATATAAGTGAAATAAGCCAGGCACAGATAGGTAAATACTACGTGATCTTGCTTATATGTGAAATGTAAAAAAGTTAAATTCATAGCAACAGAGAGTAGAATTGTAGTTACCAGGGACTAGGAGGTGGAAGGCCAGAGATGGAGAGATATTGGCCAAAGGATACAAAATTAGAGTTAGATAGAGAGAATAAGTTCAAGAGATCTATTGTACATGGTGACTATAATTAATAACATACTGTATTCTTGAAAATTGCTGACAGTAGATTTTAAGTGTTCTTACACTACAAAAATGATAAGTATGTGAGCTAAAGCATGTCAATTAGCTCTCTTGAGCCATTCCACAATGTTTACACATTTCAAAACATCATGCTATGCATGGTATATATAATTTTTGTCAACTAAAATTAACGACTTAATTTCAAAAAAATTATAAAACCACAAACTTAGTGAGGACAGACATAGAAGATAAAGAACAAATGGAAACCTATAAAAAATTTTTACTAAATCAGCTTAATAGCAGATTAAACACTACCAAAAAATCAATGAAATTAAATAATAGCAATAGAAACTATCCAAAATGAAGCACAGAGGGAAAAGACTGAAAAAATGAACAACACTTCAGTGACAAAATCAAGTAGTCTAAAATACATATAATTGGAGTGCTAAAAGAAGACAGGGAGAGATAGGAACAGAAAATGTGGTTCATGTAATATTGCTGAAAATCATCCAAATTGAATGAAAATTATAAATTTTACAGTTCTAAGAAGCTTAATAAACCACAAATAGGATAAACACAAAATCATGGCAAGACTCATAACAAAATTGCTGAAAACCAGAGGCAAAAAATCTTAAAAACATACAAAAAAGATACATTGCATACAGACAAAGACAAGAATGTCCACAGATATCTCATCTGAACTAAATAAGCCAAAGGACAATGGGATAACATCATTAAATTCTGAAAGCAAAAACACTTGTTAACTTATAATTCTATATCCAGTGAAAACTATCCCTTCAAAATGAATAATTTGCTGCCAGCAGATATGCATACAAAAATGTTTTTAAAAAGTTCTGCACCCGGCCGGGCGCGGTGACTCACGCCTGTAATCCTAGCACTCTGGGAGGCCGAGGTTGGTGGATCGCTCGAGGTCAGGAGTTCGAGATCAGCCTGAGCAAGAGCGAGACCCCGTCTCTACTAAAAATAGAAAGAAATTATCTGGCCAACTAAAAATATATATAGAAAAAATTAGCTGGGCATGGTGGCGCATGCCTGTAGTCCCAGCTACTCAGGAGGCTGAGGCAGGAGGATCTCTTGAGCCCAGGAGTTTGAGGTTGCTGTGAGCTAGGCTGATGTCACGGCACTCACTCTAGCCCGGGCAACAGAGCAAGACTGTCTCAAAAAAAAAAAAAAAAAAAAGTTCTGCACCAGATAGAATGAGTAACTCCAGAGATGGTAAATACAAAATAATTTTTCATCTTAGTTTTAAACTTGGTTTTGATGATGTATTATAACATAGACAAATAGAGATATATAGATATAGACAAAGCAAGAAAAAAAGTTTTTTTAAACATGCATTGAAGCAAATTTATGACAAAGGCAAATATAGCAACAACAGAAATAAATAAATAGGACCTAATTAAATTAAAAAGCTTCTGCACAGCAAAGGAAATAATCAGCAAATCAACAACCTACAGAATGGGAGAAAATATTTGCAAACTTTATATCCGACAAAGGGCTAACTTCCAGAATCTATAAAAAATTCAAACAAATCAGCAAGAGAAAAACAAACAACCCCATTAAAAAGTGAGTAAAAGACATGAACAGAAGTTTTCCAAAAGAAGATAGACAAATGGCCAACAAACATATGAAAAAATGCTCAACATCACTAATCATCAGAGAAATGCAAATTAAAACCACAATGAGATAACACCTTATCCTTCTTATCAGAATGGCCATTATTAAAAAGTCCAAAAACAATAGATGCTGGCATGGATGCAGAAGAAAAGGAATGTTGTACACTGTTAGTGGGACTGCAAATTAGTACAACCTCTATAGAAAACAGTATGGAGATTCCTCAAAGAAATAAATGTAGACTTATCATTTGATTCAGCAATCCCATTACTAGGTATCTACCCAAAGGAAAATAAGTCATTTTATCAAAAAGACAACTGAATCCAAATGTTTATTGCAGCACAGTTCACAATTGCAAAGATGTGGAATCAATCTAAGTGTCCATCAATTCATGAGTGGATAAAGAAAATATGGTATATATATATATATATACTATGGAATACTACTGAGCCATAAAAAGGAATGAAATAATATCCTTTGCAGCAACTTGATGGAACTGGAAACCATTATCCTAAGTGAAGTATCTCAGAAATGGAAAAACAAACACCACATGTACTCTCTAATAATTGGGAGCTAAACAATGGGCACACATGGGCACAAAGAGATGTAAAGGACATTGGAAACCAAGAAGCGGGGAGGGTGGGAGGGAGTGAAGAGTAAAAACTTACCTATCAGGTACAATGAACACTATTCTGGTGATGGGCACACTAAAAGCCCCAACTTAAGCATTATATAAGGTATCCAAGTAACAAAAACATTTGTATTCCCTAATATTTTGAAATAAAAAAAATTCAAAAAATTAAAAAGCGGCTATCATTAGATTTTATTAAAAACAGCAAGAACCTAGTATATACTGTCTACAATAAGACCACCTTAAATACAATGATAAAGAGAAATTAAAAGTAAAAAGATAGAAAAACTATAGCATGAAAACTCTTATCATAAGAAAGCTTATGTGGTTATACCAAAGTAGTTTTTGGACAAGGAATATTAACAGAAATAAAGACGAACATTCCATAATAAAAGGGTAAATCTATCAAGAAGACAAAATAATTTTAAATGTATATACACTTGATTAGAGAGTATCAAAATATATGAAGCAAAAATTGACAGAACTGAAAGGACAAATAGGCAATTAAAAATTATAATTGGGGGTAATAACTCTCCTCTCTCAATGATTGATAGAATAAACACAAATAAGAGTATGTGACTTGTAAACACTATTAAGCAACTTGACCTAGTTCATATTATAGAACATGTCATCAAACAACAGAAGATTCTTTTAAAGTGCACATGAAATATTCCTTAAGTTAGATTATATGCTGGGAAGTCTCGACAAAGTTAAGGAGATTGAAATCATAAGGAGCATGTTCTCAAAAAGAGCATGTTCTCTGATCACATGGGATTTAAATTAGAAATTAGAAATCAATAACAGAGATATCCAGGAAAATCTCCAAATATTTAGAAATTAAACAACACATTACCAAATAACTCATAGGTCACAGAAGAAATCACAAATTAAATTAAAAACAATTTCAGGCTGGGCGCGGTGGCTCATGCCTGTAATACCTGCACTCTGGGAGGCAGAGGCGGGTGGATCGTTTGAGCTCAGGAGTTCGAGACCAGCCTGAGCAAGAGTGAGACCCCGTCTCTACTAAAAGTAGAAAGAAATTATATGGACAGTTAAAAATATATATAGAAAAATTAGCTGGGCATGGTGGCACATGCCTGTGGTCCCAGCTACTCGGGAGGCTGAGGCAGGAGGATCGCTTGAGCCCAGGAGTTTGAGGTTGCTGTGAGCTAGGCTGACGCCATGGCACTCTAGCTTGGGCAACAGAGTGTGAGACTCTGTCTCAAAAAAAAAAAAACAAAAAAACCCAATTTGAACTGAATGAAAGTACAACATATCAGAATTTGCAGGATGCAGCTAACTCAGTGCTCAGAGGGAAATGTATGACTTTAAGTGTTTATGTTAGAAAGAAGAAAGGTTGAAAATCAACTGCTTAAGCTTACACTGTAAGAAGTTAGAAAATGTGACTTATTTTCAAAGAAGTAACAATAAAACTATCAAAAGACTTTCAGTAGAAACAATGGGAGCCAGAAGACAATGCAATGATATAATTAAGTGACGAAAGACAATGCTAACTGCCAACTTGCGATCTATATCCTATGGAAATATCCTTTAAAATTGAAGGCAAAAGTGAAGTGTTTTCAGACAAAAAAATCCTGAGAGAATTACTCTCTAGCAGATCCACACTAAAAGAAATGCCACACGGAGTTTTTTAGGCATAAGAAAACCACTCTAAGATGGAAGCACAGTGATGCAGAAAAAAATGAAGAACCCCTAAAACAGAAAACATATGTGCAAATCCAAATGAAAACTGTGTAAAATCATAATTAAAATATCTATGGGTTTAAAATATTTATAGAATTAAAATACATTACAGCAACAGCACAAAAATTGGAGGGGGGAAAGGGAGTTTGAAGTTTTCTAAAGTACTTAGGTTATCCAGGAGGAGATAAGAGAACTAATTTCACATAGATTCATTTTATTCACCACATGTACTCTCTAATAATTGGGAGCTAAACAATGGGCACACACAACCACAAAGAGAGGTGCCCATTGTAGTCTCTTGAGTAACCACCAGAATAATAATGAACAAACTATACATAATTGCATGCAGTATATACAATGTACAGCATAACTAGTAAGTAAAAGAGAGAGAAATTAAATTAAACTCTTTACTAATCCAAAATAAAGCAAGAAAAGAGAAAAAAGGAACAAACATCATATGAGGCAAATGAAAAACAAAGGCAAGCTGACAAATTTAAATCCAGATATATCAGTAATTATGTTAACTGTAAGTAGACTAAATACTCAAAAGACAATGGCCATCAAATTGAATTTTTATATAAAAATCCAAACTAAATGCTGCTTATAAGAAAGATACTTTGAATATAAGAACATAGTAAGGTTAAAGTAAAAAGAAGGAAAAAGAAATATATGAAGAACAAACCAGAAGAAAGCTAATATAGCTATACAAAATATCAGACAAAGACATTAAGGGAAGAAATATAACAAAAACAAGGGACATTTAATGATGATCAAAGTGTCAATGCAAAAGTATACAATAACAATCATATATGTGTACACACCTAATAGCATAGTGTCAAAATATACAAAGCAAAAACTTATTGAACTAAAAAGAGAAATAATCAAATCTCCCAATCATTGCTAGATGTTTTAAACATAGCTCTCTCAGCAGGTGACAGAATAATGAGATGAAAAAAATCAGTAAGGATATAAAAGATATGAAAAAACATTTAATAAATTTGACCTAATTGATAAGTAAATTTAGAACATCACATCCAATAATTACAGCATATATATTCTTTTCAAGCACAAATGGAAAATGTACTAAATTGGTGAAATGCCAAGCCATAAAGCAAGTGTCAACAAATCTTAAAATACTTAAATCACACAGAGTATGTCTTCTGACAGCAGCTGGAAATCAACAAAATGATGTAGAAATTGTAGTGTGTCAGAAAACAATATACCACAATGAAGGCCTCAGAAGCTGCTCTCTCTGGCCTTCTCTGGCCTCTCATTCTCCCCCAAGGCTAGCCATAGGAACTAGAATCCCTCTTCCCCAAGGTAGATCACAGAAACCAGACCCCTTTTCCCCAAAGCCAGCCATGAAACCTAAAAATATTACTCTAACATCCCCCTGCCTTTCTGTGTAAAAACTAGCCATAAAGAAATTATCTGACCTAACTTGCTTGACTGTGGGTCATAACAGCACCCCCATTCCAGAGAGTCCTGTCCCGTACCCAGAAAGAAGGAATGCTGCACAGAGAGGACAAGAAGAATCTGAACAGACAGGCTTTGCTGTGTTTCCCAACTTAGTCTGTTAGCATTAGATTATACCCTTTTTGTCCAATCATATTTCTACATGGCTGTTCATAATTTGTTGAATCTAAGCATAAAAATGAACAGTTTCCCCTAGATCTTTGGGTCTTCATTTTGAAGGTTCCCATGTCACATAAAACTATTATCAAATAATTTTGTATCCTTTTTTTCCTATTAATTTGCCTTTTGCCAGTGATTTTCAGTGAATTTTCAGAGGGCCAGGGGGATATTTTCCCTTGGCTCCTACAAACTTAATCAATACTTTTTAAAACAACCTATAGATCAAAGAAGAAATAAAAATAAATTGAAACTGACTGACAATAAAATTATCACATAATAAAATGACTGGAATGCAGTCAGAGCAGTAATTAGAGAGAAATTAGAGCTTTTAAAGAAAGTATATATCATACAAAAGAAAAGTTGAGAATTAATGTTCTATTATCCATCTTAAGGCGACAGAGAAAGAAGTTGAACCTAAAGATGGTAAAAGAAATAAAATAATCAAGATAAGAACAAATTGTGAGAGACAATAAAGATAAAACAGAAATAAAATAGAAAATCAACAAAGGAGAAATTTGGCTCTTTAAAAAGACAAATAAAATTGATTAAGAATGATTAAGAAAAAAGGGACAGAAAAGACAAATTTCCAATATTAGGGATGGAAATTCCTACAGAGTACTAAAAGAAGCTATTATATAAACTATTTATGACAATAAATTTGAAAATTTAGATAAAATAAGTAAATTCTTTAGAAAACACAATTTACTAAAACTGACACAAGAAGAAATAGAAAATCTGAATAGTTCTCTATCTATTAAAGGGACTTAACTCATAATTTAAAAACATTCCACAAAAAATTTCTAGGTTAGATGACTTCATTTGTATATAAATGTTTAAGAAAAAATAGCACAGATATTTAGAAACAAAACCCATCAAGAGAATAGAAAAAAATGGAACACTTCCCAATTTGTGTTCTGAGACTAGCATAAGCTTGATACTAAAACCTGATAAGGATACTGACAGAAAGAAAAATGCCAGGCCAATACAACATATGAACATATTAATAGATGGAAAACTCCTAAAAATAAATTAGTAAATGCAATACAGTTATACATAAAAAGATAGTACATTATGACCAAGTTGGGTTTACTCCAGGAACACAATAATAATTTAACGTTTTGAAATCTATATAGTTCTAGTCAGAATAATTAGGCAAGAGAAAGATATAAACAGCATCCAAATTGGAAAGGAAAGAGTCAGATTATCCTTCTTTGCAGATGACATGATCTTACATTTAGAAAAACTTAAAGATTCTACCAAAAAACTCTTAGAATTGATAAATGAATTTAGTCGAGTTGCACGATACAAAATCAACATGCAAAAATTAGCAGCATTTCTATATGCTAACAACAATTAATCTGAAAAAGAAATTGAGAAACCAATCCCATTTACAATAGCAAATAAATAAACAAATAAAACCACCTAGGAATAAATTTAATCAAAGAAGTGAAAGATCTCTACAAGGACAACTAGAAAACACTGATCAAGGAAATTCAAGAGGACACACAAAAAATGGAAAGATATCCCATGCTCATGGGATTGAAAGAATTAATATTGTTAAAATGTCTATACTGCCCAAAGCAATCTATAGAGTCAATGCAATTCCTGAGAAATTACCAATGTCATGATAAAATTTGTATGGAAAGGACAGTGTTTTTAATAATAAATGGTGCTCAGGAAACTGGATATTCATATGCAGAAGAGTGAAATGAGATCCCCATCTTTTACCACTTACAAAAATGAACTCAAAATGGATTAAAGACTTAAATATAAGACCTCACACTATGCAACTACTAGAAGAAAACATTGGGGAAATGCTATAGGACACTGGTTTGGCCAAAGATTTTTTGGATAAGACCCAAAAGCACAAGCAACAAAAGCAAAAATAGACAGATGGGAGGGACTACATCAAGCTAAAAAGCTTCTTTACACCAAAGGAAACAATTAACAAAGTGAAGAGACAACCTATATAATGGTAGAAAATATTTGCAAACTATTCATCTGACAAGGGATTAATAACCAGAATATAGAAGGAACTCAAACAACTCGACAGCAAGAAAATCAAATTATTAGGTCATTAAATATGAAATGTCAGATTTCAAATCAAAAGTGTAGTTTATCATATTTCAAACAAGGAGCAGTACAATTAATCAAAGTTTGTGCCTAAACTATCAACACAGTTTTGCCATCATAACAGTAGCTCGTTTATGCCATCAGCAAAGAAGCCTGGAGAGCAAGTGGTGATGAAATTGCAAAAGGCATTTTCCACAGCTTGTTGAGAACTGAATATTTTTCCTCATAAGAAGTGGTCCAAAGCCTGGAAAAAGTGGTAGCTGGTGCAAGGTCTGGTGAATACGGTGGATGACAGTTTCCAACTTCAGCTTCTGTAGTTTGAGCAGCATTGTTTGAGCGACATGTGGTCAAGCATTGTCTTGCAAGAGGATTGGCCTGTCTCTATTGACCAGTCTTTGTTGCTTAATCACAAGCATCCTCATCATTTCGTCCAATTGGTTGCAGTAGACATCTGCTGTAATTGGCTGACCAAGTATCATGAAGCTGTAGTGGATAATACCAACACTAGACCACCAAACAGACAGCATTAGCTTTTCTTGATGAATATTAGGTTTTGGACTGTGTCTTGGCATTTCATTTTTATCCAACCATTTACTGAACATTTGCAATAGTCAAAAAGAATCCATTTTTCATCACATGTAACAATACAGTGTAGAAATGGGTTGCCTTTATATTGTGACAGCAAAGAAAGGCAAACTTAGAGACGATTTCTCTTCTGACACTCATTTAATTCATGTGGACCCATCTATCCAGCTTCTTTACCTTGCTGATTTGTTTCCAATGCTCCAATATTGTTGGAATAGTAACGTCAAACCTTGCTGCTAATTCACACATAGGTTGAGATGGATTCGCTTCCACTACAGCTGTCAGCTCATCATTATTCACCTTGGTCTTAGGTCACCCGTGTATCTCATTTTCAAGATTAAAATCACCACGGTGGAACTTCTCAAACCATTGACATACTGTGTGTTCGTTAGCCACATCTTTCCCAAACACTTCAGTTACTTATTGCACAGTTACTATTGCACTGTGTGCAATAGCCAAAGATTTGAAGTAACTTAAACTTTGTATTATGAAGGACTAGGTATATAAATTATGGTACACCATAATTTACAGAATGGAATACTATACAGCTATAAAATAAAGGAGAAAGTTCTTTATGTACTAACATGGAATGATTTCCAAAACAAAACAAAAAGTATAAAAAAGATGTGTACAGTATGCTACCATGCTATCATTTGTGTAAAAAAAAAGAAGAATGGATATTAGATGTAAATTTGCTCCGATATGCATACATTCTGTCTACAAAAATACCCAAGAAACTGACAATAATATCTACCATCATTGGATAGGACACAATAACTCAGGTACGAAGAAGGGAGAGAGGACTTTTCATTTTGTGCCTTTTGTACCCTTTGACTTTGAACCACATAAATGTATTAGCTATCAAAAAATGCACAGCACATTAAATTTTACAATGTGCGATATAAGGGTGTAGTTATACTCCAGCCTGTCCATGCTTGCCCTGAACTTGGCTGAAAACAAAGTCTCTTGTAATCTATTTAGCTGCTTGATTACAGTACCTAAGAAGATAAATAATTTTTTACTTGAAAACTAATGCTCCAGAATAAAAGTTAAATAAGAAAATAAAAAGGTAAAAAAATAAAGAAAAACAAAGTTGTTCAACAATAGTGACAGTAGAATCATGGTTTGTTTAAAGTAATCAAACAAATATCAACAACAAAAAAGAACTCATGCAAATGTTTAGCTAAACTGTCTCTAAGGGAATATACTAAAACTTTGGCAAGGAGGAGAGGGGATGAGATAATACATTTTACTTTTTATTAGATATTTCCACATTGTTGGATTATTCTGATTTTTTGACATATTAATTCATTTTAGAATTTAAAAAAATTAGTCAGATTTAAATATAAAAAAGCCCATGTTGACATCGGTAACCAAACATACATAAAAGTGTTTAGGCAAGTAATTCAAAGGAAAGAAAAAGTTATATGCATAAAAATATTCATTCAACACCATATATAAAATATAAAAATATTCATATATAATTTATATATACATGAATACCTATAAGTTAAACAGTAAGAAAATAATTCATTAAATGATATATCCACTAGATAGAATATCAATTAAATCACATTTATGTAGACTATGTGATAATTGGAGTAATGCCTATGATATAATGTTGATTAAAAAAAGATACAAATTTCCATGTACAACTTAGTAAAAAACATTCCTATGGAAAATGAGTGGGAAAGTGGTAGAATTATGGCTGATTCTTTGTCTCTTTTCAACACACTCTATAACATAATTTCAAAACTAATTTTTCAGATTATTTTCAAAATTTTCACCTTCAAGTTTTCGTACTTTTGTCAGAATTCAATTTGAAAAGCAAAAAAACCACAGTAAAAGGCGCCTGCTTGTTAACCCAATGAGGATGACTAACAGCCCAGCACGAACCCTAGATGTTTGTGAGGAAAGAGCCACTTACTTGCACGTCCCGCTGGGGGAGGCGCGTGGGCTGCCTGGCGCAGGGAGGTGCTTCTCAAAGGCTGCACTGGCTTCCCCAGGGGCTGGGCGCCGTCCACGGGCTGCACCTTCCCCTTGGGGCTACCAAACAGGTCCCTGATGTCCTTTCTCTGTCTGCATTCTTGAAGGAAACTCTCAAAAGATTTGTCTTTGAGTCTGAGGGAGGAAAACAGTGAGATTCTTTTCTTTGGAACCCTAGACGCCTCTGGGAAGGTCTCTTGCAAACTCACTTTCTCGAGGAGTGTGGGGACATCTTCCATCTTGCTGCAGGGCGGGGACGTGAGTGCAGGAAAGGTCTTGGATGGCCGATTGGGCAAACTGTGGGTGCGGAGGGCAGGGGCAGGAGGGCTGAGGTCTGAGTACTGGGTTCCCAGGGAGAAGGCGGCTGGGGCCCTGCCCGCCACTGCTCTCCCCGGGGAGTGCTGCTCCTGGTCTCTGCTGGAACTGGTTTTGCGCAGGCTGAGCAAGCCAGTGGGCAAAGTTTTGGATTCTGGCTTGGCCCAGGCCTTCCTCGCGCGTTCGGAGTTGGGGAGGAGGGGCTCCAGGGACCTTCGGATGGCATTGGCTATGAGCCGCAGCGGGGACCGGGGTGGGGGCACGCTGTGCTCCCCTGGGGCTCGTTCTGCCGGGGTCCCCATCTCCTCCGGAGCCTGTCTCTGGGCTGGCAGGGTCTCTCTCACCGGCTGAGGGAGCAGCAAGGGGCGGACTGGTTTCAGCATTCGGCCTCCTCTTCCGTTCTCAGCACTTCTCTGGGAAGGCCGCTCCCCAGCCTCGAGGCGCACCCTCTCCGGGATGGAATCGTTCCAGTCCAGCAACATGGTCTTCTGCTCCTGAGTGAGGACCAACTTCTTTAAGCCAGACTTCTTCTCCTCCGCCAGCTCTGGCCCAGCCTCCTCTCCCCTCCTGGGTCCAATATTCCATTCTCCAGGGTCTTCTCCACCCCTGGGAGACAGCTCTTGGTCTGGCACGCACCTGTCCTTACCCCCAGTGGGGTGTGAGCCTCTGTGGATGCTTCTGGTGTCCCGCAGAGGGGCCTCTGCCTCCTGGCACCCATCAGAAGCCTTTTCCGCAGGCTTTGCATCTCTGCTGGGGCTCACTGGCCGGTATTCTGCCCCCTCCGGCACCAGGCGATGGGGCAGATAGAGGGGAATCTCCCTGGGTGCCCCTTGGGCTCTGGCTCGCCTCAGAAAGATTGGGGTGGGAGGACTGTGATGACCTCTGGAGGCCTGTGAGCAGGGGTCGTAAGCTGTCACCTAGAGGGGATGGGCAAAAATGGCAGTTATTTACAATTCCCACCATTTATTTATATGAGGAAGGCGAATCTCAATCCATAACTGCTGCCTTTCTTTTCTCTAGCTCTCAGATACTCAAATTCAAAAAGAGTTTTGCCTAAGATGATTTCAAAGGGCTGCTCTTTGTTCTAAGTGGCTGCCTTGGGACCTGCCAGGCTCTGCCTGGAAGCCCTGAATCAGCACTTATCAAAGGCTTTTCTGGGTCCCACATTGGGTCGGCAGGAAACCAGAGGGGAGGCAAAGGCATGGCACCTGCGGTTGACAAGCTCCTGGGCTGTGAGGGCAGGGCTGGCCTGGCCTCTGTGGATGGCCAGGCACGTAGGAGAGGACAAGCTCCTCCTTGGCTTACTCAGCCATGCTCCCCACTAAGGGACACGTGCCACCCATTGGCATGTTCCTCCAACAACCAAGCCATCGAGGTAAGGAGAAAAACAGTCACTCTCTCTAGAGCTGTGGTAGACCAAGGATGGCCTTTAGGACCTGCCAGTGACCCTTTTGAACCTCACACCTTGCACCATTGAGAAAGGAGCTATTTCTAGCATGCAGGAACTGGGACTCTAGAAGGACTGGTTGTACCCTCCAAGAGCTCTTGTGCCCAGGGGCAGGTCATGAGACAGGGGCTTCACAAGAGCACACATCTTTTCTGTCTTGTGTGCTCTGCTTCCCAGAGAGAAGAGCCCGGCAGGTAACAGAGGTTTGATGAACATGCGGGATGTTGCTTCCAAGGTTCTCGGATGCTACCGAAGGTAACCTCACTTCTGTGCCTGCCGTCCTCTGGCTGTGAGCTCCTCAACACCCTCTGAGAGTTCCTCAAGGGAAGAGCATATGTCCTAGCACCTCTGCCTCCCAAGGTGCAGCCCAACACCTGCACAGCCTATACCTGTAAAGTGTGCTCAGGGAGTGACTTGGGGGTGGCCATGAAGGAGCAGCATTAGCTTTCACGAAAGGCACATGTGGGAAAGGCTGGGCTGGGCCCCTGACAGGGCATTTCTCTGGCCCTGGCTTTGCACTTGGGTTGACCTAAGAGCACTTAGAATCCAGAGTTAAGAGTGGAAAGTTGGAGGCAGCTCAGCTTCTAACACCTGTGCAGGGCCCTCGGGGCACTCACCTGAGGTGGAGAGGAACCATCCAGAGCATTCCTAGGGATACTGGTTGAAGAGGAAGAAGATGGTGGGGAAGACGAAAGAGAGGACAATGAAGAAAAAGGAAGAGACAGAGAAGGTTCCTTTGGAGGTGACACAGTTCTTTTGTTCATTGACGTCAAACCTACCAAGGAAAGAACACATCCTCCATTACAGAGCTGTTACTACCTTATCAAGAAAGGAGGAGGTTTTATTAGCAAGTGAAGCTTCCATTCTATGAGCAGAGCCAGAGAGAGGAAGATGTCAGAGGCCGGTTCAGAGGTCCCCGGTGCCCGTGGCTTGGGACATGGAGGAGTGGGTATAGGAGTGGCAGGGTCCTGTGGGGGAAAGGAGGGGCCAAGATAAAGAGTCTAAGAACCATCGTGTTTCAGACTCACGTGAGAATGTTCCTAAGATGTAGCAGGGAGTCTCCAGAGAGTTTCTTAGAAACTGGCATCTGCCTCTAAAGATTCCCTAAAGCCACTGTGGTTGGGAGCTGGGGCCGTGTTAGATCACTTAGTCGGTAAACCACACAAGACGCCAACCATTTGCTATGGGCACAGACAGGGTAGACATTCTCTACTAACAAAAGGGGCTCTTCCTGCTCACATTTGCACCAAGGAGCTCCCAGACGACGGGTAGTTTGAGATTTTTAAGAGATCACAAGGGAGGGAGATTCCAGTGAGTGTGGAGTCATGTGAAGCAGCACCTGGAGTGGGGTCCACGCCAAGCTCCCGTGGGTCAGGGAACAAATGGGATGCAGCATGGCTGCTCCGAGACGCGGGAGGAAGAGTGGAGCAGGGGCCTGGGGACAGCCCTGCTCTGAGCTGTGGGGAGCTAAGATCCTCCAGGCAGAGCAGAATCCTGACACCTGTGGCTTATAAGGTCAGCCAAGCTCACGTGCACGTGCATGTGCCTTCTCCCTCTCTCCCTCCTCCCCTTGAGTGTGGTAACCTTAAATCGAAAATCCCAGGCATTTTTTCTCCATATTGGACCATTTCAGATCATTTGTCTGCAAATAGATTCAGAAAAATGCCATGCACCCTTTCAGATTTGCCCACTCAGTGTCTGCCCTCAGCCCAACCAGCTGTCCTGGGAACCATAGTGTCACAGAACGGATGTCCCTCAGAAGTGTCCCAGGACCACTGCGCCTAACCAGCCCCCTCTCTCGTCTGACCTCTGACTCCTGCTTCTGGCTGCTCAGCTGACCCCTTCGGATTCCCCCCAAGGCATCCAGCCTTCAGACTGTAGCTTCTCAGCCCAGCACAGTCCCCTGGTCTCAGTTTCTGGGTGAGAGGCTGCTGCTGGGGGACCCACAAAGACTCGGTAAACTGAGCCCCACCCACACAGGGGGACCACTCGGGTGGGCTCTCAGAACGCTGCCCTGCTTTGCTCATACACAAATGCGGGTGTGTCCCACCATGCGTGCCGGCCTTGGGTTCTGAGCAGATGGTGCCACACCCGGTGGGCGAGCTCCCGGGGTGGCCGCCCAGCGTGCTGCAGAGGGAAAGGTGACTCGGGAGCAGATGCGATCGCGGGCGGGCAGGAAGGAGCTGCCGGGGAGGCGGCTGGCCTGCCTCCCGCTGCCCGCACCCTGCTGCAGCCCACAAGGAGAAGGTTCGAGCCTAAAAAGGCAAAAGTTGTGAGTCAGTTGTTGTCTTTCTTCCTGTCCTCGGCTTGCCAAATTCCTTCTTCCCCTCTTCCTTGCCCCCTCATTCTCCTCTCTCTGCCGTCTCCTGAATCAAACTCCTTCACAGGTCTCAAGGCCCCTCAGCTCGGCAGACTGTGTTTTTGCTCCCCCCGAGGAGTGCCCTGGCACAAAGCCAGGGCCACCTTGGGAACCAAGCCTGACAGAAAAGCCCGGGGCTCCCAAGGTCATGACCCAGCAAGGCTCCCTCTTCCCTTCTCTAATCCCCACCGCAGCTCGGGGTCTCTCTCTCCACACGTGGTCCTCAAGTGCTGTCTTCACTCGAGCAGGGCTCAAGGAGGTGGAGAAAACCAAGCCCTTGGCAGCCACTCAAGTCACTGCCTGGGAGGTGGGCCAGTGGCAGGGGGAGGGCAGGGGAGCCAGGGCCCAGCTGGGAGCCAGTGGGGAGGCCAGCGCTGTGGGTCCTCTCAGAAGATGGTAAAAGGCAGCCTGGAACCCCACGCCCTCCACACTCACACCAGCTGCCTGACCCTGAGCCGGCTACTTACCCTAGGTTTCCTCATCCCCAGTGGGCAGCGTGGTGCAGCTCTCTGGGGTGGTTGCAGGAAGGCAGTGGCATAAAAAGAGCTGCCCAGTGGTGCAGGACACAAAGGAAATGCCACCTGTTCGTTAAATAGGAGTTCCATCCCTTTCCATTATCTCGCACACACAAGTGGTGTCCAATAAAGACACTGCTGAACCCCTCACCCATTCCAGAGGGGGCTGCACACTCACCCCACTCAAGGTTTCTCTAACTGGTGGGCCCAGGAACCCCTCATTTGCTAACTCAGATCCTCCTCCGCCAGCCCTTTCCTTGAAGCCTGGGTATGGCCCACACAGGGCTGCCCTGCCTTCTTCCTGGTCCTGGGTGCTGCTGGCCCTTAGGGTCCCTTTGTGCATGGAGGGGGGTGTTGACAAGCAGACCAGGGCCTCAAGACAGCCTCCAGTCCTTCCTGGGGGTCCTCTGGCAATAGGGACTTTCTCCTAGGTCCCAGAAGTCATGGTAGCTGGGGGAGGGTACCAAGGGCAGTCTCCCAGCCCTGTCTGCCCTCTCTCTGGGGCTTGGGGCCGGCACCGGCTGTGACAGGCACCATTGCCTCTGGACAGCAGGGATGGTGCCCTGTGTTCTGCTCCCTGGACAAGAGCAGCCCTGCCTTTTGAGGTTTCCTTTTGGGAAAAATGAAGATAACCAAAAAGATGGCTCTGGTGGCTTTCAGCTGTCAAGATTTTTACAAGGCTTGGGATTCCAGGTGCAGCTTCGCAGAATTTGGAGGTTATGGAAAGCACAAATCCCTCTCAAAGTCTTGGAGCGCCCTCTAGGGGCAGCAGCCTGCTCAGGCCTGAACCCATGTGCTACATTTGCATCCGGTCCAGCCAGCTTGTTCCTTGGTTCATTCATTCATTCAGCAAACAAGGACTGGGTTTCTCCTCTGGGCCAGACCAGGTAGACACTAGGGCTACAGAAATGGTTCAGACTCAAGCCCTCAAGCCAGCTCTCATGCATACTTGAGAATCAGCCCTTGATCCTCCTTGATAACTCAAGGCTGAGATCCCCGGCCCGCCCCAGAAACACGGAGCTGCTCAGCTGTCTTCTCTCCTGCGCCTCCTCCAGCACCCAGACACTGCTGGGGCCAGGGGTGAGGGGTGTCTCCCACCAGCCTCCCTGCTTGCACCCCAAGCTGGGTGCTGGGAGTTCCTGAGGACAAGACTGAACGCTCCACTGGCAGCACTCAGAAAAGTGGGCTGGAAGTGTTGGGACAGACTCTGCACCTACACGGTTCTGTCGCGGGTGGGCAGCAGGTCCCCCGGGCCCTGGGGAGGACTGGGGCAGGGCAGTAGGCGAGATAATGGACATGTGGAAATGTCAACTCCCTCTGTCCTTTGCTCTTATGCCTGGGGGGCTATCCGATGATTCAAGAGTTATTTTAGGGTGTTGCAGGTGAAGCAGCCTGCCCGGGAATGCAGCTCTGGTTCCTGCTCCTGGGGCGCCCGTCCCAGCCGGACCCAGTGAGAGGGTGGTGAGTCCGGGGCTTGCCAGGGAGTGACTCACTGGCCGGCAGTTAGCCTTGACTCACAAGGAAGGAAAACCAGGGCTCTGTTCCAACTGCTGCAGCATTTCCGGTAGAAACCCCCGTCTAACTCAAGGCCTTCCTGGGCCCACCTCTCCTGGGGCGAGGCTGGCGAGGGAGTGGGCATGGGGGGACAGGAAGGTGGTGAAGGACTTAGAATCGGATGAAGAGTCCCTGCCCCTCACTCAGGGCCTGGGCGGGGAATTCCTGCTCTGTAACTGCTGCAGAGCCTGGAATGGGGGCCAGCCAGGGTGCTGTGGGACTGTGTGTGGTCACTGCGCCCCTAGAGGGGGCCTGCTGCCTTGGCACCCACCGCAGCCCTGGTCCTCACCCAACCCTCATCTTCCCAGGGATGCTTGGGCCAGGGCCTGCTCAGAACAAGGAGCGGGGCTGTGTGTGTGCATGTCCGTGTGTGCACGTGCTCGTGTGTGCTCGTGTGTGCATGTGTGTGCATGTCCGTGTGTGCACGTGCTCGTGTGTGCATGTGTGTGCGTGTACACAGATTCCTGTTTTGCATGAGGCCATTAAGCTGACACCTCAGCCCAACTCCAGTGTACAGAATCAAACGGTCTAGAGTCCCTGGACCTCAGCGTACCCATGTGTGTTTCAAAAAGCTTAGAGCTGATGGCTGCTTAGACTCTGTCCCGGCAAGACTGCAGAGTCCTAAGGCCCCATGATTCCAGAGTGGGGGGTAGAGGGGGACGGGAAGGTTCCCCAATCCCTTGGGAAATGCTTCTTCTGGTCAGCAGTGGAAAAGCCAGGCGTGTATTTAATTTCTGGCCCCTCCAATCCTGGAGGTCATGTCAGAGAAGATGCCACATAAGGAACAAGAACAGCTGCCCCTGAGAATTAACCAGAGAACTCACACCTGCCCCCGGGACACCCCCACCCCACCCCAGAGAGCTCGTGACTCACTGGACTGGAATTCTCTTCTCCAGTTCTGGTATTTGCTCCGGGTTGCAGACTGGAAGCTACTGGCTCGTCGCAGAGCAGCTGTGGAAGAAGCAAGGGGCAGGGAAGGTGGGGAGGGAGGAGGAGTCCGTTCACTGTGTAGAATAAACAGGGATTTTTCTCCTATGGCCCATTTACCAAAACTTAGTAGACCAATGAACCCCTTCCTTCCCCCAGACAGCACTTCCCTGTCTCCACAATACACAACACCATGCTTTCCATTCATTCACTCACCAAACATTTATTGAGACCCTGCTATGGGATAGTTACTGCCCTTAATCAGAAAATGCCCCAAATTCTGAGCCGTCATTCTAAGCCACCGATCATTAGTATTTACATGCACACTGTAGACATGCGCACATATATACGTACATGCATACATTCATTCATTTATATCAGAACAGTTCTTTACAGCTGAGGCCTCATATCAATGTTCCGTGTATGGAACAGGTAAAAACTGGAGCTGCTCTGATTGAAGTCAGGAAGCTGCAGAAAGTTCTACCCTCCCCTGTCCCCACAGAGCCCCGGAAGCCCTTTGGAAACCAGTTTTAACTGAAGCTCTGGACAATCCACTGTCGCGACCCCTCCTGTTGGCCTGGTTCCAATGGAAACACGTCTGCAGATACTGTGTACTTCGTACTGAAGACCGTCTGACCAGCGGGGCCTGGAGGACTAGCTGAGCACACCGAACAGCACACGCATTGGCCATTTAGGGCGTGAGGTGGGATCCAAGTGTGCCTGTTCCCAGGCAGGGCCCTCAGATCTGTTCTCAGGCCTCTGTGCCCCCAGCACATGCAGAGAGACAGAATGGGGACGGGGCAGCTCTGAGTGCTCACACAGCTGGGGCCAGGAGGTGAGGAAGGAAAGGAAGCTGGCGGGAGCGATTTGGGTGTGGGAGGATGGGGGTAGGGCGGGTCTGAACACAAGACTCTCTGACCCCAAGGCCCAGCTGGCCCACCCCCTGTCCCCCTTTCTTTCTAGAAACAGTCCTAGACACCCTGCTCCCTGCCAGGCCTCAGAGCGGGGCCTCCGCTCCTTAGCAGATGGACTGGGCAGCACAGCTGTCAGCCACACCTGGGGGCTCCTTTCCTCAAGTCAGGATCCTCGGCTCCTTAGACTCTTGGCCCCTCTTCCTCCCTTACTCCACTAGGAGACGCTTTGTGCCTGCTCTGCCGGGCAGGTCCCAGTCCCACAGGTCGGCTCTCAAGATCAAGTCCGTGGGTTGAGGAGGAGCCTGGGCGGACGGGCACTTAGTCTCCCCATCTCCCCGCTGCAGTGTAGGTCCACTTCCTCCCTGCCAAGTGCAGGCTGGGTTTTCCAGCCTGGATGTTTTGCATAAGGAGCGAGCAGGCTTTAGTACAGCTACGTCCTGCTGACCAAAGTTAACCATTTAACCTTGTGGAATGGAACTTATGAGAAATGGCTAAAATTCATGAGAAATTTTCCATCACTGGTGTTTACACGGCACACATACACACATGCATACATTTTCACCACAATGAGAATGGAACAATAGGCTTGGGTAGTAATGATTTCTTTCTTTCTTTTTTTTTTTAAGATCCCAACTGTGATTCTGGGAATTGATTTCATCTAGTAATTTTGAACAGCAAAAGCAGGACTGGTTCCTTTCTTTTTAGCTTATATTTTATAGGTACTTAATTTATATTTATTTTAAAGGAGCGCTTACAGGGATCGTAGTACATGACCTGCTATAAAAACAGGCAGAGGGTAAGTACTCTGCCATGTGGTGCTGGCGATACCATTTCATTGTTGCAAACTAGTGGTGCCCTCCATATGCCATGGACCATCCTGTTATCAAATTATTGCCAAAAAATTATGGATAAATACCAATTCTTCTTAGCCAGAATAATTTGAGGGCAGATTGTCCTCCTAAATCTAACTGGTGTATGGCCAAGAATCCAATGCACTAGATCAATTCATGTTGTTGCTTGGGCATGCTTTGCACACCCAGCTCACGCAGGCAGGCCCTCCACAGAGCTGTGCTTCTGAGATTCCCACCATGTGGGATACGGTCCACTGTGTCGCAGCACCCGGGGTGCTCAGGCAAAATGCAGACACTTGGCCTCACTGCAGATCCAATGAATCTGAATCTCTGAAGATGGGAACCTGGGAATCTGACTTTTAAACAAGACTTTCAAGAATCACTGAACCAGATGTTTTAGGGGAGTGTTTTCCACGGCCTCAATAATGCAGGGTGTAAGCAATGTTTCAGACCGTCACCTTGGGCGTGCTCTATGAACTTCGAGGATATGATTGGTCTCTTAATGTGCTGAGGCAGTCCTGGAAGTCGTCTTTTAAAGTGTGGGAAAATGTATGTAATGTAAAAATTACCATTTGAAACATTTTTAAGTATAGAGTTCAGTGGCGTTAAGTACACCCACACCGCTGTGCAACCATCGCTACATCCACCCCAAACTGAAACTCTGCAATCATTAAACAATAACTCCCTCTCCCCTCTGCCCCTAGTCCCTGGTAACCACCAATCTACTTTCTGTCTTTATGAATTTGACTGTCCCAGGGGCCTCATATAAGCAGCATCATATAGTAGTTATCTGTTTATGACTGGCTTACTTCCCTTTGCATAATGTCCTCAAAGTTATCTATGTTGTGGTGTGTGTCAGAAGTTCCTTCCTTTATAAGGCTGCATAACGTGTCATAGTATGGATATACTACATTCTACATTTTGTTTATCCTTATGTCTGTTGGTGGGCATTTGGTTTGTCCATCACATTTGGATGAATGTGACTAATGCTTCTATGAGCATGACTGTACAAAGCAGGAGTCTTTTTAAAGCAATATCCTGGTCTTGTCCAGCCTTCCCTTAGCTCACCTTGGAGGCATTTTTCCAGGAGAGAATTGTGACTAATGAAGGTCTTTAACACCCACACAAACTGCATTATTTGGTATAGGGATGGGGCCACTATAACCAGCAACACAAAGCACAATACTTAGACCTGTGTCAGAGATTTTAACCTCACAATGTGGTCTGCCTATCAGTGATCAAAGCAATGATGGATGAAAATTCAATAAAAATTGTTTGAAAGTCATACAGTCTATTCATGTCTCTAACTATTCTGCATTTTATCCTAGAGTTAAACTGGACTGTCAGAAATGAAATGCTTTGGCCACACTGCCTTACTCTCTCAGTTCTCTCATCCCACTGGGAGAACTTCTTTCACTGAGTTATGTGTGGTTGGCATGCCCTTACCTGCCAGCAAGGGGTAATACAAGAAACAGCCTTGAGGAAACCATGGCTGCATCTTCTGAGGAGCTGTTGTTTAAGACATGATCTAATACATCTCTCAATATCATCTATTTGACATGAGCTGCAAACTTGCTATAGAGTGAAGCATCAGGAAGAGCTGTCCCTGCTCTGAGACCTTGCTGTAAACTAGTATATTTTTTCCTCATGAACAATGAGATTAATAATTGTCTGTGTTTCCTTTTTTAACATTAACTGCCAGAAAACTCAGAATTGAGCTTATGATTCAAGGAGACCAACTGCTTAGGACTATGGTCTGCCTCTCCGGGATCTATACCTCCTAAACCGGTTCCGTTAACCCTGATTATGATGCTTGCTTTTTCCTATATATGGATACATAATTTTGTTTTATGCCTTTGTTATAAGTTGCCTGAAATCCCCTGGCAACTGGGGGGAAAGGAGAAATGGGGCAAAGGGATGAAAGGCAGGCAGACTTCGTATCTGCAAATGAGGGGGCTGCAGCCCAGGGAGACGGAGGCTGTACAAGGCCAAGCAGTAATCAGAGGCAGGGCTGGACCCAGCTAGGCATGGGGCAGTACTCAGCTCATTGCCAGTGCTAAGCCCTTATGGACATCCCACAACGGTACTTAACAATTGTGTTTTGACGACAATTTTTCCTTTTTAAAAAAGGCTCATTTGGGAGGATAAATTCAGAGTTTCTAGGATTTAAAAATATCTATACTAGTTCTTTCCGGCTCCCAGCCCTGGTCCGGGGGCAATTCTGCTCTTGGCCACCAGAGGGAGGTGCAGGACAAGTTGAGCCCCAGCCCTCCCAGCCGGCGAAGGCGGTTGTCCTGACAGTGGCAAGTCTCAGCCTGTTCCTGCCCAGGCTCTCCCAGAGTTGCCCAGAAGTCAGACGATTTGGTCCCAGGTTGCTAAAGACAGCTATTTTTAGGAAGGAGAGCAAGAGGGTGGAGTCACCCAGCACTGACTGCACCACTGTGGTCATTGCCTGGCCACGAGGCCCTGGGAGAGCCGTCAGTCAGTCTGCTCACCTGCAGAACAAGCCTCATACTTACCTTCTAGGTCACCCTGGGGATGAAAGAGGCCATGCCTGGGAAAGTTCCGGCCTGTTACTGGCACTCAGTGGAGGTGCACTAGTTACTGTGAGCAAAGTCTGGGTGTCTCCCACGAGCCCCCAGCTCCAGAAATGGCCCCCGTGCTGCCCTGAGGCACGTGCCCAGGGGGTCCCAGGGAGGCAGTGCTGCCCAGGGAGTCCCAGGGGGGCAGTGCTGCCCAGGGCTGCGCGTTGTGCAACAGCAGCCAGGCCCCCCTGCCTTCCCTCGGGGGCTGTGGATCACTTGGAGGGCCCCTAAGGAGATACACACACAGGAGGCAGGAGAGAGACTGCTCCGGGCAGGAGAGTCCTGGGGCCCTTATCTTTGCCATCCTGTGACACTGGACAGCGGCTAGGCCCCGTGACATCTTCCCACATGGGATCCCAAAGCTTCTCATGGAGAAGGGCACCAGGCCTGGACCCAATCTCCTCACTCTCACCTGTGCCTCACTCCCTAGAGATCCCAGCCCCACTGCCTCCGAGCCCGAGGGCGAGTCCCACTGTCACCTGGTCTTCCATGGGGAAAATCCGGCTGTGGGGTCCCCGCTCCCTCCCCATGTCCCGGAATCAAGCGTCTGGGCTCTGTGCTCACCATGCACACCTGTGGGGTCCTCCGGGCACTGTGGAGAGGCCACCCTGGTCAGGGGCTCCCTCAGGGAGACGTGCCGGGTGAGGGGCTGTGGCAGAGGTGGGGACTCTGGCCGCTGGTACCTCTCTTCACAGGGCTCTGAACTGGAGGCCTCGCTGCCGCCATAGTCAGACTCTGCGTCGGAGCTGGAGGAGGAAGGAGGGAATGGTGGTCAGGAGCCCGGGAACCCACCCCAACACACACCCACACTGCACCCACCCACGTGCCTCCCACAGACCTCAGGGGCCTGGGCAAGACCAGCGGTTCCATCCTCTGTGCCCAGGGCCCAGCCTCCGACTGTACTGTGCCCCCCAAATTCCTATGTTGACATCCTAACCCCCAGGACCTCAGAATGGGACTGCAGTCAGAGATGGGGTCTTTACAGAGGTCATTAGGGTGGGCCCTAATGACTGGCGTCCTTATCAGAAGAGGACATTTAGACACAGACGCGCACAGAAGGAGAGCACCACGCGAGCAGGAAGACGCTGCCTACGAGCCAGTGAGTGAGGCTGGGGACAGACCCTTCCCTCAGATCCCTCAGTAGGAACCAAGCCTGCCCACACCTGGATCTCGGGCTTCCAGCCTCCCGAACTGTGAGATGATAAATTTCTGCCGGTGAAGCCGCCCAGTCTGCGGTACTTCGTTGGGGCAGCCTGAGCAGAATAGGGTGGGCTCGGATCAGAGCGGGAGGAAGGGGCCCAGCGGCTGTAGGGTGGCCCATCCACACACAGGCAGGTATTCTCGCCTCACCCAGCCCCGGCATGACGCCTGAGGTCGCTGGGGTCAGCAAGCTCAGCATTAGGGGCTGGTCCTAGAACTTCTGGCATTTGCATACTGCTCTCCTGCCCCCGGAATGGACGATGGACAGAAAAGAGCCCGGAGCAGGGAGGGGGTTGTATTTAATGTGGGCCTTAAATAACTGGTGGGAACTCAGAGAAGTGGAGGCAGGGGGTCCCAGGCAAGGGGGACAGCCCAGGCACAGTGCCATGATGGGAAAGCACAAAGCCTGTTGGGCAGTGACAGTTTAGTGAAAATAAACACATTCTCTCTCTCTCTGAATATGTAAATCCAGCACAGCTCTTACCACGAGGCCCCTGACCTTCGTCTACCAGTGCTCGTTGGTGGGCTCCCTGTCAACAGAGTGCTAAGCCTGGCTGGTCACAGTGCCCAGTCCTGTCCACCGATTGGTCCCCGAGGTGGTTCTGTGGCATGGATAGTAGCAGTTGGGGGCCTACCTTGAGATCTTGACCTACGGACGTGAATTGGTGGACATAGTTTGAGACCGTCGCCAGCCAACAGTCCCACCGTGGAGACAGTTTCTCTGTGGGCTGCTGCCAGACCAGCGTGCAGAGGGGTGGTTGGGGGCACGGGTGGTTGAGGCTCTAGCTCCAACCCTGCCTGCAGTGGGGACCAGCCTTGACTTTGCCTTTGTTACTGAAGCTAGTTTGAGCTGGGTTTCTGCGTGTTACAATGGAAACAGCCCTGCCTGATTGGACGGAGAAGACAATGGAGGCCTGTGATCCAGCGTCCCTGCCCTGGGCCCTGCCCTCCGTCTCAGCGAGTGCTCGGTCACTCCGCAGCAGTGGCTGTCACGCAGAATCACCTGTGGGACTTGCTAAAATGCACGTTCCCACTCCAGAGTCTGCACAATCAAGACTTGGTGAGCCAGGCGTCCACACCCACAGTCTCCATTTCCCCTTACACTGTCCCCACACCTCCTCCAGTTGGGTTCTGCTCCTGCCCTCTGTGTTTGTCCAAGTTAACAACAATCCTCCAGCCGGGGAGTCCAAAGGTCATGCTCTAGTGCACCTGACTGGACCCTGGGGCAGCCTGTGACACAGTGAGCCACACCCCCTTCCTGAGACACTTCTCCTCTGGCTCCCCTGCCCCGTGTTCCTGGGTTCTCTGCTCCTAGGGGTTTTGCCAGCTCCTTCTCTGCCCACTGAAAGTTCCGTGCCCAGGGCCTCTCTTCTGGGCCCAGCCCTTCCTTATCTGCAGGAGCTGTTCTTACTCCGTAAGCACCATGGCAGAGCCCTTGGCCCTGAGAGCCCGTCCGGTCCCCACCCCCAGGCCTGCCTCCCAGATCTTCTCACCTACACGGTCAACTTCAACCGCCTACTCCGGGTCCACCCGGCACGGGCGTCTCAAACCCAGCAGGTCCCAAGCTCCATTGCTCCACAAAGGCGCACCTTCCCTGAAATCTCCCCACTTCAAGGCACCAGCCATTCAGTCACTCAAGTCAAACTCTGGGAGTGACCCTGGAATTTGATCTTTCCCTCTCGTTTGGTCCTTTAGCAAGCCCATCTCCATCTCCTCCCCGCCACCCCCTGGCCCATCCACTCTCCTCGGTGAGGCCTGCTTAGCTTTGAGGATCGCAAATGAGGTTCACTATTCCACTTAAAAATTCTCTTCGAATTACAGTCATGCCCTGCAGAATGATGTCTTAGTCAGGAACAGACCCACAAGGTTACCATGGAGCTGCTGCCGACCTCCCGCATGAGTTCGGTGTGTCTGGGGACAGGCCCAGGGGCTGCATGTCTGGTAACCACTCCAGGTGATGCTGACGCAGGTGGTGGGGATGGCCTCTGAGAAACAGTCAGCCACAGCACCAGGGCTTCATTGCTCATGTGTCCCCCCCCATCCTGGCCTCCCCACCCCCACTCATCTCCATCTTGCAGGGGGAGGGCCCCGTGGGCAGGTGACATCCACTCTGCACCCCTCCACTGCAGCCTGCAATTGAGCTGCCTCCTGGGGAGAAGACAGTGGGGCCCGGCCCTTTCCCTGCTCTGAGAAAATAACAATTGCTGACACTTCTCCTGCTTTTTATGTGCACGAATTGTTTGCTCTATACATTTCCCATAGGTTAATACTTTGATGCTCACAACTCCCTCTGAGACAGGTACTGCGACTGTCCCCATCTCGGGGATGAGAAAGTGGAGGCACATAGAGGTCACTGGCAAGCCAGTGGGGAGAAGGCCAGATCTGGAATGCCGTCCCCTCCTCCAACCCTGGTTCTGCCCTCATCCCGCAGTAGCCCGTGCATACCTGCTGTCCTCGCTGGTGACCAGGACACGCACAGCCAGCACGTCCTGCCCCGCTGCGTCCTCCCCGGGGCTGATCCTCACTGAGGTCCACTCGGAGGGTGGGGGAGAGGTGGCTCCCACGTCCACATCGCTGCTCTCCAGCTCAGGGACACTCTTCGGCTTCTTGGGGGAGGTGGGCTCGTCTGCTGGGAAGAGAACAGGTCTAGAGAGACCGTGGGAATGGATGGCCCTGGCAGGGGTCCTCCCAAGGGTCGGGCCCCCTCCGCGACACTCCAAGCCTGACCTTCACATCCTCCGTGCCACTGCTGGAGCTGCACCCCAGCCACCTGACACCCCAGCATTTAGAGCACACCTCCCACGTGCAGGGCACGAACGTACATGTCATCACATTTAACCCGGAGGGAGGGTCCTGGTGCGTTCAGAGGGCCCGGCCCAGGCCCAGCCCAGGCGCAGCAGCCTCTGAGCTGCTGTTGTCAAAATGGCCATGTCCAGCATGTTGCTAAGGCCAGTGGTCACACGTTGGCTCTCACGTTACTGGACACACCACCACACTTGATCCAGCTGACCACTCCCTCCTTCGAGAAATGGCTTTTCTCTCAGTGTCGGGGCATGGCCTGGCTCTGGCCTCCTCCTCCTCTTCTCCCCTTGCCCCGGTAACACTGAAATGTCCCAGGCTCGGTCTTGGAACCTCTGCTCTCCGTCCACATTCTCCCTTGCTGATCTCATCTGGTTTCATGGCTTTAAATAACCCCAGACAACAGTGACTCCTGGATTGACATCCCCAGCCTGGACAGTTCCCTGATTCCAGATGCATGTGCACTGCTGCTCATGTGGCATCTCCACTGGGACGTCTCACAGATAATCAAACTCGATCTAAATCACACTCTTCAAATGGAGATCTTCCCCATTGCAGTGAGCGCCAAGCTCAGCCTCCTGTGGCTCCAGTCAATGCCTCACACCATCCTTGACTTCTCTGGTTCTTTCCTCTGTCACACAAGACACCAGCAACTCCTGACAGCTCCACCTTCAAACGCGTCAGGATCCCAGACCCCTCTCACCACTGTCTGCGCTACCCTGACCCAGCCATCCTCGTCTCTTGCCTGGATCACAGAAGCTACCTTTCCCCGGCCTCCCTGCCTTCCCTGTCACTGTGCCCCAGCCCTCAGTCCACTCTCACACAGCAGCCAGGGTGACCCCGTTAAAACCTAAGTCAGATCATGCGGCCCTCTGGTCAAATCCCTCCGATGGCTCCTCATCCACTCAGAGTGAAAGCTGAAGGCCCCACCTGGCCTTCCAAGTCCTCTGTCACTTAGTCCCCTGGGGCCCCGTAACCTTATCTCCTAGAACTGTCCCCAACCTGCTCTGCCCTGACCATATCACCTCCTTGATGTTCCACCAGCACTTGGGGCATGTGGCCTCCTTGGGCCCCTGCACTGCTCTTGCTCCTGCCTAGAACACATTACCCCAGATATTTTCACCCAGGGCTCGCTCACCGACCACCTCCCAGTCTTCGGTCTGACGCCACCTTCTCACTGAGGCCCCTGTGCTGTCCTAGTTGTCTCACCTTCCAATAAACTGCACAGTTCTCTGTTATTTTGTTTACTGTCTCTCTCCTGTGACTAGAAGGTGAGCAGTGGCTTTTGTCTGTTTCACCTGTGGCTAGAATTGTGCCCAGTGAAGAATAGGTGCTCAATAAATACCTGCTGAATGAGCTCATGAATGAGTGAGCTCCAGCTCCGTCTGGGCTGCTAACTAGCAGGGTGACCCCTTCTCTGGTCACAGTGGAACAGGTGTCTTTTTCCCTTCCTCAGGCGGACGCCTCACCTGAACTTGGCTCCTGGGTCGTTATCTCCTCCCTTTCCTGTGTTCTTACCTTCTTTTTCTACTGAATCGTTTCCATCAGTATTTGAAGATGCTAACGGCTCTCCTGTCTTAAGAAAAGTCCTTTTGATCCCAGTCCTCACCCCCAGCCCCCGGCCTACTCTCTCTTCTTCCTTCCCAGCCAGTCCTCTTGGAAGAGTTTGCTACACTCTCCATCTCCACGTCCTCATCACTTCCCTGTCCCTGTAATCCTGCCTGTGGCCCCACTACTCCCCACCTGCCCCCAGCACAGTCCCCAGCGGCCTCCTCGTTGCTGAGCCCAGTTCCCAGGGCTCTGGGGGCTCTGCTGCCCCTCCCTGCTCCTGGCGACGCCCGCTCTCCCTGCCTCTCCACTGTGCCCTCGGCCCCCGGCTCCCCGGCCAGCCCTCTAACACCAGGGCCTTCACGCTTCCACCTGAGCCCGCGCGGCTTGTCACCCCACACCTTCTCTTGGGGACATGTCACCTACTCCCTGCCTGTATTTACCGCCTGTGAAGATAACTCAAGAAATTTTGATTTTTATGTGAAATGCCTCAAGTCTTATACTGTACAGGTCCAACAAAACACATCTGCAGGCAGTCTTAGCCCGTGGGTTGCCAGTTTGTGTCCCCTGGTGTGTGTGTACACATGTGTTTACACTTCTGTTAGAGTGACCGGGGATGGGAGGCTTCCCAGGAATAGAACTGGATGCTCCGCTGCATAGTAATAACGGTGACATGATGGTGGCAACAGTAGCAGTGGCAGTCATAGCACTAGCAGCTTACTTTTCTTGGGTGCTCAATATATACCAAGAACTCTTTGAGCATTTTGCATATATTAAGTCTGTTAAACCTCACATAATCGTCTCAGGAAAACATTGTAGTTAACCCCATTTTCCTGCTGAGAAAACTGAAGCTCCACAAGGGTAAGACGCCAGCACATGGTCAGATATCCACACAGAGGATGGGGACAGTCTGCACGTCTGGGAGCACAGCAGAGCCACAAGTGGACAACATTGAATGTGGCCTTTATTCCGGGAGTTTTGGCTGGAATGTGTCCGAAGTTCTTCACGCCCTCCTGTAACTGAGTCACACCTGTTCTGTGGCTTTGCAGTCCCTCCCACTAGAGTCGGTGGGGTATATGTCCCTGCCGCACTGATGTGAGGCTTGGCTGCGAGACTTGCCTTGACCAGTGGATGTTCACGGAGGTGCTGTGAGCAGATAAATGGGCTTGCTGGTTTGGCTGGTCACTCACGCTCCTGCTAGGTTACTGTGAAAAGAGCTTGTCCCAGATGGCCACTGCCCCTTCAGCTGGGGTCCCCGATGGAAGGGCACAGGGAACTGACCTGGAGCCAACCATAGACCTGCAGCCTGCAGCCGAGCTACCCAGCCAACCCACAGGCTCATGAGCAAGAAACAGGCACGATCAGCCACTGAGATCTGGGAGGCTGCTGACATAGAATGGCCTGGCAGAGACCAGCTCCATACCCGGCTCCTACCTGAGTGCAGGCAGGTGTGGACCAGTGAGCTGTGGCCCAAACGCTTGCACACCCATAGATGTGCCCTCCTCGGATGCAGGCCTGTGCTGGGGGCTTGGAGAGGCACCAGCCACCATGGCCCCTGCCCTCGAGGATCTCCTCCTGTCCCATGGAGGAGCCAAGGCATGTTCACAAATATCTGCATCATCAGGTAGACCATCTACGAGTGAGGCAGGGAAGAGGCGGAGGGGAGGGAGATCTGACTTCATGCAACAGACGCTTTGGGTTGAAGGCGCCACTCCAACTGGGCTTGAGGCTGAGGGGCGAAGAGCAGTGGAGCTGAGGGCAGCCTGGCAGGACAAGGTGGCCACACGCAGGTGAGCCGAGCCGGGCTGCGGAGGTGCCAGCCCCACAGCCTCCCACCGCAGGGCTCAGATCAAACCTGTGGGGAACACCTGGGGGTCCGGCTTCCAGAGACTTCTGACTGAGGGGTGGAACAGGGGTGGGCTCATCCTGGCTCCCTGGACTCCTGGAGGGTGGAGGGCATGGCTGACTGATGGCCCCCCAGTATGGCCGGGCCAGGGCCAGTGTCCCTCACAGGGAGTCTGGACATGTGTGGAGGGTGGGGCTGGAAGGCAGAGACTTTGTGGAAAGGAAGCTGGCACCTCCTCTGCCCCACATGCCCAGGCCATGAGCCCCAGAGCGGGCCACACTCCTCTCCTGCCTCTGTCCCCAAGGCCCAGGCCACAGACTACCGCTGGGCCTCTGGGGTTCAGTGCCAGCCCTAGGAGGAAATCTCTCCAGTCAAGTTTCTACTGCCAGACACCTCTTCCTTCCCGGAGGGCTCCCGGCCACGTGCACATACCGCAGTGGTAGTCCTGGTGGTACCAGCAGGAGTCCTTGAAGCAATACTAACGGCAGTAAGGAAAGCACCGACTCAGATCCGGCGCTCATGTGCCTGCCAAGCACTTTGCCTCCATCATCCCGACAACTCTGAGAGGACGGTAGCACCATCTTCACTGCATGAGCCGAAGGCAGTGGAGTCCAGAGAGAAAAACTCAGCCAGGGCCACCCAGTGAGTACACCGTGCCGGATGCCACTGCAGCTGAACCGCCTGCCACTGGGACACAGCAGCTGTGTCTGTGGCTGGCCCCAGGTGAGGGACCAGGTATGCTCACCTGTGCCACATGTCTACACTGCCAGCGCTCTCACCGCCTCCCCCAGGACGGCTGCTCCTTGCCCGAAGTCATGTGTACTCGCTGGGAGACTCCAGGACTAGCACAGGGATGAGGGTGCCAGGAGAGGAGGCACGTGGGGGTGGGGGTGAGGAGGGGGATCCCGCACCACTCACAGGGGCTGCAGGAAGCAGGTCTGCCCAGAACTGAGCACCTCAGCCCGTCTCAGCGCTCTGGCCAGCCCCCTGCTCCCTGATGGAAGACGAGACCCCAGAGACCCGAAGTGCTGGGCCAGCCCCCAACAAGCCTGAGAAAGGCAGAGCCGGGCAGGGCCTGAGGAAACGTCTGTCCTTACACACTGTCCCCAGCAGCCACATCCAGAGGCCCTTCCTGACCAGGCCCTGCTGTGGGCCAGAGAGGACCTTCGCTCCCTGGTTCTGCTGGTGAAATCACTCCTGTTTTCTACCAAAGTCTGGAGACTCTTCCACTCAGGAGACGACAAAGCAACATGTCCTCCTGCGGATTGTTATAACCCCATGTACAGGAAAGGAAACAGGCTCAGAGGGGCTATTGCACTGTCCAAGGTCACACAGCTTCCATCTGCCAGGGCCTTTTCTGGCTCTGCACTTGGACAAACGCCCCCGCTGTCTCATCCACTACTCTCTCCGAGGAAAACGAGTTGGGAAAGAGAGCGATGAAACCAAGTGTATCAGGATCCAGTCAGGAAACAGAACCACGCAGGAGCTCAGCAGAGGAAAGTCAATCCCAGAAACGAACTGCAATGGTGTTGGAAGAGCTGAAATGCAGGCAGGGGTCTGAGGCGACCAGAGATGAGTGGCCGTGGGAGGCCACTGGCCAGAGGGACAATGGGGAGAGCTGGTGCTGCCAGAGTCCAGAGGCTGCGCCACCCCACGAGGTGGGGAGATTGAAGGGACACCTGGCTTTTCCCTGATCCTGCCCTGCAGCCCCCCAGAGCTTCCACCGTCAAACCTAACAGGAAGCCAGTGCAAGGGAGCTGGAAACGCGGTTTGCAGGGCTGCACCTCTGCAACCCAAAGCAGAGCAGGGGAGGGGAGGACAGAGCCTCCGCGTACAGACAGGCAGATGTCCAGGATGAGGGCGTGGCCTCCCCACAGCAGGACAAGGGGGGGCCCTGGGCAGGATCCTGTGGCCGGTGGTCTTCCCACCCACTGCCGGGGGATGTTGCGATGACTCTGGGGGGAGATTTGTGTATGTCAGTGCTGAGGTCCTCTGCAGTGTGAGACAAAGGCACAGATGCCTTCTTAAGGCTTCTGAGAGTGACTCCTCAGGGTGCACTAACGGGAAAGGAGTGTCCGGGGATATTCAGGGGACGAATAAATTGGTGTATGGCCCTGGGCCTGCAGGCCCACCCTCCACCCCGGGGCATGGCTGCCCTGCCTGGCTGTGTTGGCCAGGTGTCCCAGGCCCCGTCTGTGTGCAGGTGCGTGTACACACAGACACACCCTCCGCTGACCGCAAACTACGGCGATGCTGTGACTCAAAGGGCCCTGCCTGGCCCTGGCAGCAGCCTGGTGCAGAGACCAATACACTAAACTAACAGCAAACCTGAGGGAAGACACAACCCTGGACAGGACGGGTGTGGAAGTGGGTCAAGCCTGGGCCCCTTCCCCTGTAGCCCTCATCCTGGACCCTGGGCCACACACCAGGGAAACAGCAGCCACATTCGGGCCACACTCTGGCATCGGCCTCGTCACATAGCTCCCTCCGAGCACCAGGGTCTCCTCCGTTGAGGCGAGGGGTGGCGCACACAGCGTCTTCCCTGCAGCCCTGCGGGCTCCAGAGCAGCAGGAGGCTGGATTCTTGCTAACACCAGCAGGTTCGAAGCCTTCGTTCTTGGACCCTGACTCTTTTCTTCCTCTTCTCCCTGCCACTAACAGGCACCGTGGCTGGCCAGCTCCGAGCCTCCAGCTGGGCATAGCCAGGCCCTACACCTGGGTTTCTCCGAATGAGGTGGGCAGGGACAACTCTCAGTCTCTGGGAAGGCCCAACAGCAAGCTGGTAAAGCAGGAAGGAAGTAGCCTGGGGCCACTGTGCTTCCCTCCTGTCCACACCCCTGGCCGGGGCAGCAGCTGAACCCAGTGCTGAGCAAACAATCCCTGTACAGCCTGCCTCGGGGTAGATGGGGGTGGCAGGCCCTGCTATGAGTCCCTGGTGGTGTCCCCACAGCCAGGGGTGGTGCCCTGGCCTGCTGGGCCTGGTACGGGCTGGGGCTGGGAAGAGAGGAGACCTAATCTTCTGGCACTTCTAGGCCCCGCCAATGGAAGAGTCAGCTTCTCTATCTGGGAGTGGGTCCCTGGCTCCCTGGCCCCCCGCAGCTGGCAGGCAGCCTCTCCTGGGCTCAGGTACAGGCACTTGCAGGATGACTAGACTTACAAGGTCAAAGCTACATTGAGCCACCCACACACCTTGGCGTGGGGACCCCACCCTCCACCCGGGTTGCGGTGGGTAGAGCATTCACCCCCACATCCCCGTCTCAAACCTGCCACCTATTCCTATGTGAGGACCCCAGAGCAGGGGACAGTGAGAAGATGACAGAGGATATGTGTTAGGCCGGTGGCCCAGGCCTTGGTATCCGAAAGACATCATGCCCCCCCAGATCTGCTCTCTGCTGCCAACCTCAGGTCTGTCCCTGGGAGGGGCACCAAGCCCCACCTGCCACCTCTGCCTCAAGATATATGTGAAGGTGACACCCCCAAAAGCAAAATCAAAACTCCCTTCTCACAATCAAGACTCTGCAGAGGCAGCAGGACACACAATGTCGTCCTCTCTCCTAGGTCTCCCTCCTGAACCACGGCTGGACGCCAGCAAGGCCTTGCCCAGCCACAGTGGCCGCACACCCCCCAGTCTGAGGTCCAGGCCAGAGGGCACACATTCTACAAATATTTCCTGAGGTCCCACTAAGTGCAGAGCACTGTTCTACCTGTCAGGGTTGTACAAGTATCAGAAGAAACAGAGATCCCGCCCCCATGGAGCTTACGTTGAGGCAAGGAGGGAACAGATTAAACAACACACACACTAAACGAATACATTTCACGTAAATGCGACAGAAAAACCGTCTAGTCGGGTCAGGGGGAGCAGGGTCGCTGGGAGTGCGGGGCGCAGTGCTATAGCAGACTTCACTGAGAGGCGGACGCATGAACAGACTTGAATGATGGACGGGTTCAGCCATGTGGGTACTGGGAAGGGTGTTGTTGGCAGAGGGAACAGCCAGTGCAAAGGCTCTACGATGGAGTGAGCCGGTGTGTGAGGAGGCCCGTGTGGCTGGGTCAGTGTGTGTGAGGGAGAGAGGCAGGAGAGGAGGTCAGAGCACAGGGGCCAGACCCTACAGAGCCCTGACTTGTGCAGTGGGCTGGAGAGCTGTGAGCAGCGGGAGGCCTGGCTTGAGCTCTAAGAGGACCACCCCTGCTGCTGTGTTGGAGGGAGAAGTGGGCCCCCTCGGAGGGGCTGCTGCAACGAGGCAGGAAGAGATGACAGGGGCTGAGGCTGGGGAGCGTGGAGGTGGTGAGCTGTGGACGGGTTCTGGATATTCCTGGAATTTGCCAATGGGTGGCCTGTGGGGCCAAGAGAAAGAAGAGTCAAGAATGGCTCCAAGAGGAGGGGAATCGAGGTTTCCAGAGTTGCGGAGGCCAAGGGTGGAGCCTGTTTCAGGGGAAAATCAGGAGTTGGAGGTGGATTGGGTTGGAGATGCCCAGTGGACATCCGGGCAGGCAGCTGGAAAGAGCCAGAGCCCGCGCTCCGTCTTTCACTGCAGCAAAAACTAAAGTCCACGGGCAGCTGGGGCAAGTAGGAATGGGAGCCCCAGAGCCGAGGCCTGGGAGTGAAGGCAGGTGGCTGGTTGCCTTCCAGAGGGCTGGGGGATCACAAAGCTGGAGGAAAAAAGGTGGTGCCACCCAGTGTGACTTGGGACCTCTGTCTAGTCCCCGACCCGAGATGTCCTGTCAGGCGTCCTGAGCCCCAGCTGATCCAGAATGCCCAGAGAAAGTCTTCCCGGGGGCACTCCTTGCCGTATGAGACGAGGAAAGTGCTCTAGAACTCGGCAAAGAGCATTGCCGCCCCGAGTGCCAGGCCCCGTGCTGGTGCACTCGCTGACTCCACCTTCGCAGAACCCCACGCCAGAGTCGTGGCTACTCCCAGTGCACAGAGGGGCTCGCCCGGTGCCACTCAGTCCAGAGTGCGGGGAGTCAAGGCCCTCACCACGCGCCAAGGTTCTCTTAGAGCAGCCACCTGACTTCCAGGCTGCGGGACTCTCTGCTGCCTCACAGTCGAAGATGCTACTCTAGACTCACCTCCCCAGGATCAGGGGGCTTCTTGGGGAGGGAGGGGCTGCTTTAGGATCAGTACTGACCCCAAGGTTGCCACAGGAGGGGAAGAACTGCCCGAGCTCTGTACATAAAGTGCTTGGCACAGCGAAAACGCTCCACGGGTAACAGCTGGCTGGAGGCCAATAAAAGACACGGTAACTTCTTTTACTTACTAAGATCTTTTTAAAAAGAAAGTTGTAAAAGTGAATGTGTTTAGAGAAGTAAAGGAGAACAGCCCACCCGCTCTGGTTGGCCTACTTACTCCACAATATTCAAGTTGCACAGAGATTTATTTCTCCTGCCGGATTATTTCCTTAGAGTAGATTCCCTAGAGTGGGATTAATGGGCCAAGAAGTTGGAACACTTTTCTGGATCTTAATAATTTTTGCCGTATTTCTTTCCAAAAAAAGAGTCTCCCAGTTTACTTTCTGCTCAATACTAGTGACTAAGCTCATACTTTTTCTTACAATAGACTCCACTTTTTTTTTTTTTTTACTAATTCAGTGGGTGCAACATAATTAATTCATATTCCTTTAAAAGCCAGTAGCATTACTGCAAATGCTTGCTTTTTCTTTTCAGTGTTTACTTTTTAAAATTTGCTTAAGTATACACTGTCTATTCATAGCCTTTGCCTATTTATCATTGACTCTCTAATCAATAACTATTAACTGATCCCCTACACTGTGTGAGATGCCTGGCAACATCTATTTTAAAGGAACTTTCAAAATACGATGGCAATGAACTTCATTGTTATCACATTTAATTCATATTTTCCCCTAGTCTGACTGCCTAGTAAACATTTTCATTTTTATTATTATACATTATGTTTTAAAAATGTATGCAATTAGATTTGTATCCTGTTTTTCCTATGTGATTTTTTTACTCAGAAGATTCAAGCTTAGAAAGTTATCATCCCATGATCTAATCAATATTTGATTCTATTTAACATTTAATTCTATTATTTTACTTTTAAAATTTCAAGTCTTTAATCTGGTGTTTCTGGATTAAAGAATATTTTACCAAACACTATTTATGTAAACTGTAATATCCAAGAAAACCCAAAGTAAACCAAACCAAACCAAAAGTTCAAATAAGTGTGGGAAAGCTGACTTGAACAAAGTTAATTAAACTTTGTCTAGACTCCTTAGAGACTTCACATCCTAATGAATCTTGTGAGTCTTCAAGGTTTGGGAGAACTAGCAAGGTTGGTATAAAACATTTCTCAAACTTTGTGACTGTGGGACCCTTTGTTTGTAAAGCCCCTCTTGGGGTACCGTACCTTTGACAATGTTGCTTCATCCCAACTTCAAACAAAAAACTCAAAACCCAACTGTAAACTCCATAGAGTGGGGACTTTTGTTTGCTTCTTTCCCTGCTGTGTTCCCAAATCCTAGTAGATGCTCAGTAAATATCCCGTAGTTGAATCAACAAATGAGTGCCGGCACAGATAAACAAACAAATCAGATCTAGAACGGCAATACTAAGATAAGATACATACTACGATGCAGGGAGGTGCAGAGACTTTGTGTGTGGTTCCCTGCTATATCCGTAAGACCTAGAATTAATGCCTAGGACAAGCAATTGTTAAACAAACGAGTACATGAAGGAATGCATCACACGCCCAACCCAGCACCTATGAAGCTCATAGGTGACTTTTCATGCCAGTGTCAGACGCCCAGCTACACCTAGCCAGGCAGTGGCAGCCATCCCATCCTGGGGAGGCTGAGGACCAGACTTCTTTGGCATGTCCAGGCTAGCTGGAGACCCCAAATCCTTCCCTTAAATCCATCCTGAGTGGGGCCAGAGATTGCCATGGGTGCTGTACGCAGAGTGGCCCTGTGGGCAGAGCTCACGGCATAAGATGATGAATGCCCTGAGCCTTCAGGGGCAGGGGAGGTCTCTTAAGATGGCAAACCACGCTGCGTCTGATGAGCACACCGCCATGGTCACTGCCATCCCGAGACTGCCGTCCTGTCCTTCCTCCTCACCTTTCACCCATCACTCAGCTGGATGTGAGGTGCTCGAGACCAACCTTGCAATGCAGGAGCCTACATTAGTGTAAGGCTCACAGGTACAGCTCTCCTATAGAGCCACGCTTGGGTGTGTGGGGAAAGGGGTGCAGGCTGCTGTCAACATGGTCTGTCCCTAACAGCTGAGGGGACACCGACCCTCACCCATGATGCCCAGCGTCTAGAACAGCGAGGTACGATTAGTTGTCAGGAAAGAGAACCCAAAGCCTGGCCCAGGAGCGTTGGTGACATTCTCCAAATATTACCCCCGGGTAATATTTCTTTTCAGAATGCCTCAGCGCAGACCCAGAGAGCCGTGTGTCACCACAAGTGCAAGTCCCGCCAGCAGTTCAGGGAAAACAGACCCCCTTCAACCAATCCCTGTGTTTGGGGGTTTAGAAGCCTCTGTGGCAAAGAAGAGAGGAAACAATGAGCTTTATAAAGAACCATATTTATTTCCATTTACAGCATCAAATACCATAAATAAAGCTAAACATTGTTTTGCTGTGTGCAAAATACAGGGTTCCGTGTGGCACTGTAAATGATCACCAAAGGTCACAGACATGCGTTGTGATGAGATTGGGAGCCTAGCTAGAGAGGAGGCTGACAGGGGAGGATGCCACTCTTTGGTTGACATTCTACAAAGGAAGGGAGACTCTGCAAGAGAAGATAAGACAAGAGCAACGACTTCGTACTGGCCAGGATCTGCACGGACGCAGCGGGGGTGCAGCATGCAGCTCCGGGCAGACAGGCTGGGGGGTGGGGCGGCTCTGGGCCACATGCAGGACCTGAGACCACGAGGCCTCCTGGCCTACCACAGCTCCACTGTGCTGGGCGAGCTGTTTCTCTTTAAAAGCATGTCAACTGTCCTGCTGCTCCAGGTAAATGAGTCAGCAGAATGTGTGTTTTAAGCAGAGCAACAGGGGCCTTTGAACTGGTGGCTCCAGGCCTGGGGCTGAACTGAGTCATTTCTCAAAGACATCCCTGTCTGGGGCTCATGATTGCTCTATTTGAAGCTCCTGAATCACTTGGGGCTTTATGAGCCAAGGGAGATAAGAAGAACCAGAGCAAAACCTTCGGATCTATAGTGCAGGTTGCAACAGAGAGAGAGGAGTTACTGGAGCAATTGCAATTATGTGTTCAAACTGCAGAGCGTGGGTCAAGCTTGGGATGAAGCCTGGGAGTAAATGTTTTTTTTAAACCCCTCCAGAAAGAACCACCTATGGGTTTTGATCAATGACATTATTACTCTGTGTATTGGAACCAATTTAAGAAGATGCTGATATGCATGAGATTTTTCAGAGACTACGAGGCAAAAGTGTTCTTTTCCAAGGGGACAGAGCCCTCCCTATGGTACTGTCTCACCGTCAGGGTTGACCCTCCCAAGAAGGTAAGTGGCTTTGCAGGCACACCTGGAAAAGCATGCAGGCAGGCAGGCCCAGGGGACAGAGGAGAGGCGGGGCATGCACTTGGTATGGACCAGACCGCCGGCTCCAGGGGAAGGGCAGGCAGAACACGGCTCTCAAGCTGAACACCACCCCTCGTTGTTAACCGACCATGCCACTGAATGAGTCCATTAGGATGCGAGACACTCACAGTTAGCGCAACCAGCACCACCGGCGGGGAAGACGGGGTGCGGAAAGCGGGTTAGGGGTTAGTACCACTCTCTGGAAATTGGCAAGAAAACCAGTCACCTCAGAGCAGAAGTGTGTCAGCCAAGAAGTGGGTGTAGCACTGGAAGGCTGAAATGCACTGACGGCCACAGTGTGAGGTTGGAAAGAGAGAGAAAGACAGAAAAGAGAACTTAGTGAGGGACAAAAGGAAAACAAATGACAACACGAGAAGGCATCAGAGTTGAAAACAAGGCAATCGTTAAAAAAAGGGGAACCTACCCCAAACAAGTCACTGCTTGCTTAGGAGAGATGAACCTTCCTGGTAGTGGCCAGTTACTTAATTACAAGGGTGGACGCACGCAGTTTGCATACTGCCAACACCACCCTGTACTCCACTTAGAGCTACAAATGCCCCCGGGACCTCCGTCTCTGCCCCATTGTCCTCCAGTGTCTCCTACTCATTCTCCAATACGCCATGGAGGCCTAGAGCCATCACCCTCTGGGATCCACCTGTGCGTGTTGGTACCGTCTACCAGGAAGGTTCGATCGAGGTCTCAGAACATATTATACAAAAATCTCAGACTTCTGCTAGGCACACCCCGTCTCACCAGAGTAATTCAAACCAGTCTCCTTATGGCCATATATGACATTCTTAGAGATTCCAATTCTGGCTTCATAGAACATTCCACACAACATCTCAGCCTACCCTGAGCTGATTATAATGACAATAACACGGCTGTTCACATCATCACCTTGAGAATTTACTCTCTATAATGAAACACAAAAGGAATCAAGGGCTCCGCCTACCATGCTGAACATTAAAATCCCAGCAAAAATTGGAAAAAACACAATGCGAGTCATCAGACTGAGAACAGTTCCAACAAGGACGGAGGCGCCGGTTCCCACAGACTTGGCCAAGGCCATTCCCCTGTTTGTCTCAAGGATTTCAGATAGGTGTTTGTAGAAACTCACTACCCTTTCTTCCCACTCTATAGAAACCTGTCATCTCAAAGCTGTCGAGAACTCTGGCTCCTAACTCACACCAGGCTCCTCCTTAGTTAATCTAGAAGAATCTCCAGTGATAACAACTGCATAGAGCTATCTCGGGCCCAGCAAATCCGGATACACTGAGCACCATAGAAGGCCTTTCTCTCTCAGTCTCCTGATTGTTCAACCAGACCCTGCAGCTGTGCATGTCCAGGCAGAGTGGCGTGGGGACAGCCAAGGGCTCTCCCAGATATTCAGAGTGAGGAATGTAGGTGGGCCCGATGCTTGTTTTTGCCCTTACTAGGGCAAACTTCCTTTGGGTCAGTCAATAAACAGCTTCTACTCCCAGCCTTCCCTGCCAGTCAACGTACAGTAGAGCTTCCCCGTGGAGGTCAGACACGTTCCTTTGCTAGGCAGTATGAAAGTGGTTTCTGACTATTCTGACCATGTGCACCTGGCCGTGGAGCCACTAAGCAGCCAGGATAGCCACAGGCAATGCTCAGTGGACAGGCCACATTTCCCTGCAATAGCTGGATGTGCTCGCAATGCCCTCAGTCTCAAAGGACACCCTGTGAGAGGACAGAGTCTTCCACTCCACTCAGCCTGACCCTTACGCACCCTGAGTGGCCTTGGCTCAGCCTGCAGCCTGGGCTGGGGGACCCAGTAGGGACAGCTCCTGGAGTTAAAATGCCACCAGCTGAAATATCTCATCTTCAGCACTGCATCGGCTTGACGGAGCTCTCTACGGTCAAGTCCAGTGGGCTTCCTCTGCAGCGCCCATTAGTGGGAAGGGAAATGTATGCTTGTGGCAATCTGGTTGAAACTCGTGGTTCTGTGTCATCTGGCTGTGATGTGGTATGGTGGACAAAGCCTTCAAGCTACTATTTTACATCAAAACAAGGGAACAAAACAGCCCTCCTCCCTCTGGGAGGACAGACAACAGCCAAATACATATGCTATGTGCTTTTGTAGGTTTAATTCTATTTTGTTCTCTACTCTTTTCTTCTAAAAATAATTAGAGTTCCATGTCGCAAAAAATTGCCTGCTGTTGACCAGTGACATCCAGGCACATAAGTAGACAGGCACCGGTGAGGAGAAGGCACACTCACTTTCGTGTATGTAAAATCCCCACTGTTAAAACTTTGCAGGCAGTGGCCATCACAACTCACTATAATGTTGATGGGTTTGTGTGAACCCAGCTATAAACTGCAAACTTGTGTTTAGAAAAATTGACACTCAGGAAAAAAAAGTTTTCTCTTGGCTTATTAGAAGTTAAAAATTGAAATGTAAACCCAGAAATATGGCTCGCTTTGGTATAAAAAAGTACAAAGCTATAAAAAACATCCTTCATGTTGTCCCTGGCCCTAGCACCGTGAGTAGATGTTCACCCTGACAAGGCCAGGCGGAGGTGGCCAACGTGAAACGCTTTGGCTTGGAGCTATTTGGTTAAAGAACGCTCGACCTCGTGGCCAGAGCCTTGGCAAACGACAGACACGTCACCGACCAACTCTGGAAATGTTAAGGCACTTTGGGGCAGCCGGGTGCTTCAGTGAAGCTTGGCCGGGAGGCACCTGAGCACCCAGGTGCGGACGGTCTCGAGGGACTCCTCGGACTCCCTGTACATGGCTGCCAGGACCTCCGAGAAGGCCCAGAGCAGTGGCAGCCCGAGGCTCAGCAGCTCGTAGGTGAAGCAGTAGTTGGAAGCATTGTCCCTGAAATGGCGGCCGGCGGCTCGCAGCACTCCCTGCATCCAGTCAAGCAGGCTCCCGGGAAGGTGGAGCAGGGCCCCGGGCAGCCCGAGAGACCAGCTCAGCGCCTTCCTAAAGGAGGAGGTGGAGATACCTGGGGGGCTGCCTTCCGGCGTGCTGATGGCGGCCACCGCGCAAGAACTTTCCGAGGGAGTGTCTCGGCGAGGGGCTTCCTGCTCCTGCCACGTCCCCTCCTCCTGAGAACGAGATCAAAATGTGGGCATTTAGTCCCTGAGTCTCCCAGAGGGACTGCTCCAATGAAGCAGACCAAGAGAGTCACAAAACTGGAAACTGGCAGACCCCGTGTTCCGCAACCGGCCCCACATTCGCTGCTGAAGCGGGTGCTGCACATGGGCACAACTGTTCTGGGGGGCAAAGTGACCACGGTGGTCCCGATTCTTCAAAATATATACACACACCCTTGGATCAGCACTGTCACTTCTAATGATATATACCAAGCAAATAATTGGAAATACGGATAAGGATACGAGTACTAAGATGTACATTGTAACAATATTTGTAAGATAAAAATATCAAACATAAAGGTCCAATAATACGGGACCAGGGAAGTAAACTATTGACCATCCATAAAGTAGAATCTCTTACAGGCATCAAAAATTATGCTTCAAAAGAATGTTTAATGTCATGGGAAACTGTTCTTGATATGCTGTTAGTGAAAAAAAGGAAAGGTGGTTATAAAACTGTAGAGATAGGATTCCATCTAGGCTAAAATATATTCACACGGGAATAAGTCTGGAAGGGGATGTTACAATATGTTAATTGTGGTTTTCTCTGGATACAGTGATTATAGGTGATATAACTTTCCTCCTTTGTATACTTTATTTTTCCAGTTTTCTACAAGGATCCTATATAACTTGAGTAATTAGAGAAATTAAGTTTTAAGTTGTAGCTCATGGCTGGTGGTGAGTGATTAAGCAAACCTGGGAGAAGGTATTTGCTAAGGGCACCAGGGCCAGTGCTACCACACATCGTCTATAAACTCAGCAGGCTGCTCACCTGGCTGACTTCAAGAGCCTGGGAAAGGACTTGGAAACCACAGACGGTTAACCCCATACCAGGTATTCCTGCAGGCAGCAGCCTGAGGCCAGGTGGGCCCCAGGCACAGAGGGACCACGTGGCCTTGCGTGGCTGAGCCTAGCGTCCCACCCCTGGCACGTAGGCAAGCTCTTTCTGGGCTTCTTGTGAGAGGCCAGCACAGCCTCTCCTGGGAGCTGGCATCTGGAACAGACTGAGGCAGAGGACCCATCCACAGCAGGAAATGCAGGCTCTCTTCTTCATATGTGAGTAGCTTCCATCCCTCCAGGGCAAAAAAGGTGGCCTAACTTTGAGGAATCTTGGAGAACCTTCTCCTCTCAAGGGTCTTCCCTGTCTCATCAGCACTCTCGAGACAAAACATACCTCTCTTTGCTGCTTCAACTCTGCCCGTCTCTTCCGTTGTTTGCTGCTGGTTTTACAGTGAATGAAGTGGGGCTTGCAGTAAAACTTGCCTGTAAAAAGAGGTGCACATACACATATACGAAGATTTCTCTCCCGTAAACCAGCACCACAGTAGACACAAGCCGAAGTACCTGCCACTGTCCAAGTCAGAAAACACCAACAGTGGACCTACGCCCAGGATGGCTCAAACTTGGGAAGCACCTTCTGTCGCCTGCCTTAAAACAGTGGTGCTGAGATGAGGCAGCAGTGTCTGGAGATGGACCTAAAACCCTTAAGCCAAGCAGAGCTTCCGGATAGCCGGCTACGTGGAAGCTCCCGTGTGGCAGGCCTGCACCTGGAGACGGCACGCGAGCGCTGAGCCCCGCCTGCCACACCTCACCCTGTGCATCACCTCCCTCTGGCTCTTCCTCTGCATCCTTTATAATAATTGGGCCAACACACACACAAAATATTCATTAAACTGAGGCCAAGTTTTTTTAAAAGACCAGCTGCCAGGCATTAAGATGGACAGCTGTAAGTATTGACATCCTTGGTCCTCCTTTCTGGGGACGGCTGAGAGCAAGTGGCAGCAGTGCTGGGGAGGGACAGACCCACGCGGGGCACACACCGGGAAACTGGCCACTGCCCAGGGCCACCAGGCACTTTCCAGAAAAGCCTTCCTTGCTCACTGCTGCGCTAGTAACAACAGTGATGGTAAGAATGATACCAATAAGGAAACTTAGGTTGGACTTACTGTATACCAGACACTATCCTAAATGCTTTGTGTGAATGAATTCATCAATTCTCACAACAAACTTAAGAGCCAGGCATTACTATTAACCACATTTTGCAGATGAGCAAACTGAGGGGCCAAGAGGTTAAGCAGCAGGCCCAGGATGATGTGGCCAGTAAGGGGTGCAGGCTGGGTTTGAAACCGGGCAGTTCAGTTCGAGGGTATGTGACCGAGAGCCCCATGCTACGCTGCCTCTCATCATACATGACAGCGCAAATATCAAGTGTGAAAAGCAGAAAACAGTCACTCGTTCCAATGAGCACATTCCTTCCTCAATGATCTCTCTTAGGCCACTTATCAGAGTGGGTGTTATTATTCTAGTTATTTTTATAATACATACTTTAGGAAGAATATTAATATCCCATCATTAATGGAAACCTTTATCACATGCCAGGTGTGGTGCCAAGCGTGTCACCCAGGTTATGAGGTGTGCTTTTCTTGGCCACACCAGGACAAGGCACGGGGATGAGGCTAAATGAGAAATGCACATAAAGCCCTTGGCACACAGTAGGTGCCCAGCAGTGGCTGGTATACTGCAGGTGCCAACACTTCCCCTTCCCCCCGAGCAGTCAGGCTCCCTGGCTAGCAGGAGCTCCTCGTTTCTCTGAACAGCTTTTGTGACGGCACCACACTCCCTGTGGGGGATGTGTTGGGTGTCCCAGAGCCGCTAGAGGGACAGGAACCCAGGCCAAGGCCATGTCTGAGGCCGAGGCCAGGACCCAGTGCGGCCCCGGCCCCCGGGGTTACCTTCGTCGCAGTCGAAGGCGTAGGCAGCCAGGCGCAAGGTGGTGGCGCAGACGCTGCAGCGGAAACACTCGCGGTGGAAGAAGTGGCCCTCGGCGCTCAGCCGCTCCATCACGTACACACGCTTCTTACAGAAGTGACAGGTGTTGCTGCCACCCAGGTTCAGGGGAAATGACGGCTTCCGCGTAGATTCCTGGGGATCAGGAGAAAAGAGCAGTGTGTTAGGGCTGACCTCGGCTTTCGAATGCCAGGCCGAGGCTTTTGGAAACTCCGCACTAAGTCCTGGGGACCTTTGTTGTCCTTGTCACCGCAGCAAAGAGTGAGGGGTGGGAAGATTGGCTCTGGCACAGACCCCCACCCTGCAGGGGCGCTGCCGCGTGCACTGCCACACAGGCGGCTGCAGCAACGGGGGCCTGGGAGGGCTGTCCCCCAGGCCGGCTGCCCTGGCTTTGGGGTGGGAGTGACATTGTCTGAGATGACAGAGTGGGCATCACTCAAATGTATCTGCTCAGGGACTTTCTCTCCGGGATCTGTCCCTGGAGTTAAGTGTCACCCGGCTGTAGAGAGAGGTCACTGAAACCAGCCCACTGGGGATGTTTGACATGTCCTTGGCCTGTGGCATCAAGTCTGCTCAGTTAAATTTCTAAATGCCAAGAGGGAGGGCGTGGGCCCGGGCAGGGGGACACCTGGGTGATTCCAGGGGAATGTGCCAAACGAAAACCAAAAGAATAGGTGATCGCAGCGAGTGGCTTCGCTTGGAGAAGGCGAGAATTCAAATCAAAGGGATGTTTCTCCCATTACTTATTTCTCAATCCAGTGCAAAGGGGCTGTTCAGGTTGGACATTAAACACGGAAAGTTAGGGACGTCCAATTATCCTACGGTTTCACCTGAGCCTTTCTACTGAGCGGTCCCCCAGAACCCCAGACAGCAGGGAAGATGCTCTGTCTTGGAAATGATCCACAAGGGACCAGAGTGAGGTTTGCTTTTAAGGAAATGCAGCTTCCTTCTAACCTCTGCTCTGCCCTAGCCCGTCCTCAGCCCCCTCTTGTCCCACGAGAAGCGGAGCCTTGGGAGGTCCGGGCCATCCCGCGCACCCTCCCTGGGAGGCCAGAGCGAGTGTCTGCGGGAGAAGGCTGAGGGGTGCGTGTCCTTACCAGGTCTGGAGAGGTGGCCTGGGTCTTAGGTCTGTGATCATTCATGTACAGATTGACCAGGACTTCAGCCGCAGCCCCTATGCCGCTGGACACTTTCCCTACTGTCAGCTAACCGAGAGCGGAGGCGGAGACAGAGACAAAGGTAGAGGCCAGTTAGCACCCAGAGGGAAAATGCAAACAGGCTGGATGTGGGCAAGGGCTCCACGCCCACATGCACACAGCAACCCGCATCCCGCGAGAGGCACGACCAGCCAGGAGCGAACAGCAGGCACTCTGGGGATGGAGGAAAGGAGAGAAATAAAACCCCGTGGGTGTAAAGGGACAAATACTGTGTGATCCCACTTGTGTGTGGTACCTAGGGTAGTCAAAATCACAGAGGCAGAAAGTAGAATGGTGGTTGTGGGGGTTGGGGAGAGGGGAGTGGAGAGTTGTTTAATGGCGCAGAGTTGCAGTTTTACAAGATGGAAAGAGTTGTACAGATGGATGATAGTGATGGTAGCACATTATGAATGTATTTAATACCACTGAACTATACACTTGGCCGGGTGCGGTGGCTCACGCCTGTAATCACAGCACTTTGGGAAGCCAAGGCGGCAGCAATGCTTGAAGCCAGGAGTTCGAGACCAGCCTGGGCATTTCTGAACCATACACTTAAAAAAAGGTTAAGATGGTAAGTTTTAAGTTATATATATTTTAACACAGTAAAAAATTAGAAAAGAAGGATTAAAAATTAAAAGAGAAAAATCCCTGTGGCCCTGGGCAAACCGAGTGACTAGCAGAACGACACCCACCGGGGGTACAAGGCCTTCAGGACTTCCTCGAGCGTCTCCTTGCACAGATGGCGCAAATGAATCCCAGAGGGGGGAAGGGGTCTATCCAAGGCCACTCTGCAAATATATGCAAGATTTGGGACAGTACTCAGATCTCCTGAACCCTGGTCCTGGGGTCTTCACAGCCACTCTCCTCCGGGTGGAGGGGAATCACATTGCTTGGGCCAAATCACCACCAAAAAGGCCTGTCGCCTCCAAAAGCCAGTGTGTTGGAGAAGCCAAGCAAAGGAGAGAAAGAAATCAGCAGGCAAGCCTTCCCAGATGGCTGTTCAGGGGCAGCGCCCTCCTGCAGAGCCCCCTCCTCCTCGGGGACCATAGGTGGCTGTGCAGGGAGCAGTGGGACCAGCAGGTTGGGGGGGAGGGTGGGGACCCAGCTCCACCTCGAGCTGGTGCTCAGACTCGGTACAAAGCACTGCACTGAGCTCAGTTTCCTCGTTTAGTTAAATGGGGACAGTTGTACTTACCTCGTGGATTTGTGGGAAGGACTGAGGGAGAAAATGTGTGTTGGAGTGCCCAGCACTGAGCAGGGGCTGGGCCAAGAGTACCTTGTGTGACACTGTGATCTAATAAGAAATATATATCTGGTTTCTGCCCCCTGGTTCCCGAGACAGACCTCAGAGCTCTTTGTAATTTGCTGAGTGATAATGTCTGGCATTATCACTCCTAAGTCCCTGGGAATTTCCTTGGTGACAGGAGCATCTTTTGCTCTAAGGAGGCGACTCTTAGGCTCCTGGATAGCTTCAGGATGGAGCTGGTTGCCAGGGGAACCAACCCCATGATTAAGGGTTGGCACTTTCAGCCCGCTCCTGACCCAGGGCGTAGGCAGAGGGGCTGAGGTTGAGTCCATCACCAAAGGCCAGCGAGTGAATCAATCACGCTGACATAACGAGGCCTCCATAGAAACCAGAGAGGGTGGGATTTGGGAAGCTTCCGGGCAGCTGAACAGGTGGAGGTGCCTGGAAGGTGGTGCCCCTGGAGGGCAGGGAAGCCTCGGGCCCTCCCGACAGGCGCCACCCCGTGCACCTCTTCATCTGGGTGCTCATCCGTCTCTGTCACTGAATCCTTTACAATAGACCAGTAAACATAAGCAAGCGCTTCCCTCCTCGGGTTCGATTAATTTGCTAGGACAGCTCGGAGAACTCGAGGAAAACATTATGTTTACAGATTTTGTTGGTGGGAGAAACATCCCCACACGTGTTTTGGTGACCAGAGGCGAGTGGTACGAGAGTGAGAGAAAACACCGTTTTTTCCTCACCCCTTGATTACTCCTCCCTCCCTCCTCTACATTCGGCCTGCCCCAGCTGCCCTGCAGCTCCCGGGCCCTGGGGAGCTGTGTTTGGGTGCGACCTGGGTCCCCAGCAGGACTGCAGCCGACTTGCCAGCAAGACCTGCGTGCAGAGTGGGCTGGGGGATCTCTGCAGCGGCTCAGAGCCAGTGGCTCCGTGTGGGCCTGGGACCACCACCTGATGCTGGGATGCAGGTGCCTGTGCTCCTGAGGGCATCTACGAACGCCTGCGTCCCCACGAAGGTGTCAAGGAGCTGGGGAAGGGGGGCAGCTGACAGCCCAGACAGCTGCATGGCACAATCACACATATGCTCCTCAGCAAGCCCCAGCTTGTTCCCCTCTCCCCCACCTGCTCTGAAAGCCCACCCTGAGAATGCCGCCGTCTCTTCTTAGGGGGGGTAGATATGCACGGTATGAGATTCTGGAAGCACCATTCCTGATGCTCCCACAAGGAGGCTCTAGACTCTTCCCAGCCTCCAAATCCAGCTTGTGTGAGATGTGGCCAGAGAGAGCAGCAATTTAGGCTGCAGGGCCTCTGGGCAGGGGTTGATAGCCCTCACCACAACAAATGACAGTAACTTGCATGTGGGTGAAATAATGCCCTCTGTCTAAACCCAAGACTGCCCTTGGGAGGCCACATCTAATCCGATAACAGAAAGCAGGAAGTTCAGGGAACCGCAAAGCCAGTGACAGTAAGCCTGCACAGGTCCCCGACTCCTGGTAGCAGAGCCCACCCTTAGGACCCAAGGCACCTTGTCAGGGTCCGCGCAAGCACAGGCACGAACCAGGGCTGAACAGGGAGAGGGTGCCAAGCAGGCCGGTGGGAGTGACAAGGCCCAGGAGACTCTTGCTCCCGTTCTCACGCAGGAAGCCCAACAGGAGAAATAACTGGAGTGGCCACTCCAGACCACGGTGTGGCTCTTGGGGGCTGCAGAGGCCACAGCTACAGGCCTGCTGGCGGTGTCTGATCCCTCAGACTTGAACAGAGTCATCAGACTTTGCTTCTCAGGGGCACCAGCTGCCAGGCCAGCCCCCGCTCCCGTCCCTGTCCCATGCTGGCTGTGCCTCGGGGAGACCAGGACTCTGCTTCCAACCACACTCTGCCATTTCCAGGAGGCTACAAATGCCAAGAAACTTGGCTCCTGCTTCCAGGAAAGGTTCAGGTACGTTGGCTCAGGACAATAGGCCATTGTTTGCCTGATGCTCCATCCCCTGCTCTGGCCCCCAGCTTGGCCCCTCACTTAGGGGCTGTAGAATACAAAGTACTTCCTGGGTTTATATCAAAATAATGAGGGGAGGGAGAGGGAGAGGTCAGATTTACTCTCCGTACTGCCCCCCCAGCCCCTGTGCGCCGTCTCCACTGGCCCAGTGTGTGAACCGGCTCCACGGGACTCTCCCAGAGAGGCACCTGGTGATGCCGAGATTCCCACGCGCAATTACTGCCTCCCCTGCATTAGCAGAGACTGAGACTATACTTGCCGGGACTTTGAATACAAGTCCCTAATGAGACCTTATTAACCACTTAGCTAATAAGCACTCTGTACACCGGGCTTCCGCACTATTACTGACGCATGCCGAGGGCTGCGAGGTCGCGGGGGGGTCGCCACAACATGTGGGAGCAGTCGCAGGCCTGCTCGGTTGTTCTACGGCACCAGGCACTGGCTAGGGCCCCCGGCCAGGGCACCCAGGATGAAGACCACACCTGGGTCTGCCTTTCATTAGGGCCAAAGGTCTCCTTTCCCCTGGTGGCATCCACACATCCACCCTGAAACGAGGACTTTCTTTAAAAAGAAAAAAAAGGTGAAATGAAAGCAACCTTAAGAAAATCAGCTCTGGGTCTCCAACCTGCCCTTCCTCACCTGATGGGAACCATCCCAGAGCCACCAAGAGGTAGACTAGGCTTCCTTGAGAGGTCACAAGGAAACCACTTGATGGAAAACTTGTCTCAAGGAATGGGGTGGGGGCTTTGAAGCCCACCACAAAGACCAATATGAAGGCAAATGTTCCCCAGGGCTCGAGGGTCATCTTCCATTTCCTGACAGCAGAACAGCCTCCTAGGTCCCCTGAGAGTGAGGACATAACTGCTGCCTTCTGCTAGCTCAGTGCTTCTCAAACTATCTGTGGCCAGTGACCAGGTTTTAATTGTTCTTTTTAGCGCTCTAATCCATTGTAGCTCGATACTTCCGGATACTGTAAAAATAAGCTACTAGAAATATGATCATACACTTAGATGTGTGGCAATGTCAAACTGCTCTACGAGTTTCTAATACTCTCACTTGGTGTGTGCATTGGATCACAGACCAGTACCTACCGGTGAACCACACTTTGGGTAGCGCTGCTCTAGTCAGCTGGGGAATTACCAGGTTCTCAGGATCCTGAGAAATAAAGAAATGCTCAACTCTTGCAGGAACTTCCAGAGAACTCATCCTAGCATTGATTGACCTGAGTAAGAGCCAGACAGGAACCACCAAGGACAGGCACACACTGAAAGGCAAGCCACAGCGTTCCTGGGGAGACTTTTCCAAACACAAAGTTGGGCAATCCCATGATGTGGCCAAAAATGATCATGTCCCAATCACTAGCTTTTAAAGAATTAGTAATCTTGGAGTCCTGTTGGACTGCTTTTGCAATGCCTTATATATCTTCCAGTATCTTTGTCATTTTCAAGAATTTAGGTATTTTTCACATTTCCCCCCCTTTGAATTCTAATTATTTCTCAGTTAATTAATTAGAACATTTCGGGGGGGGCGTCATCTCACGTTACATTGGGTTAGCCTTGCATACACCCTTGTCCTTCTGTGAGCCTCAGCTTCCTCATCTGTGAATCAAGGAGCCACCACCAGCCTTGCAGAGCTGTAAAAGAGTCGTGAAAGCCTCTGGGCCAGGCCTTGAACGGTGCTGGGCATCTAGGAGAGACTCGGCAGATAGTTAATGAGTCTAAGCACCGCCATGTGCACAGTTTTGCATTTGCATGTTCCGGGATTACTTCTCCCCTCTCTTAAATCACTTTCACTTTCCCTCTATAGGAGTAAGAGTGAGGTGGCCCACCCAGGACGAGCAGGCTGCCTTCTCTCCCTTGAGCCAACTTAGATTCAGACATGGGGACACGACTTTTGTCACAAGCAAAGGCCAGAGCCTGTAGAAGATGGCTAGACCTTCACAGAGGCATCCCTCAGGCCATCCTGTGACTCCCAGCTTAGAAGCTGCCTGTGCCTGCCTGGATGTCGGAGCTTTTCTCCCACTGCATTGGGCTGGCCCATCTCCTCTCCAGGGTGCACTGCCTGATGCCAGTGACCTGTCTTACTCAACTCTATGTTCCCAGCACAGGGGAGGTACTCGGAATGAAGGAGGAGGCAGGCTCCTGGGCCCATTTGTGTCCAAACAATGGGAACGCCCCTCCTTGGGCCTGGAACTCGGCCGGGAATACCAGGCGTCCAGGCTGTGCTTCTTCACAGAGTTGGGCCACCTGTGGCCACACAGCCTGCTATGAGCATCACACAAGGCCACATGAGTCAGGCAGAAGGGACAGTGGGGAGTCCAGGGCCTCAGAACTGAGGGCTCACGGGAAGGGGAGGTTTTGACGAGTAGGGCCAGAGGAGGTCTCCTGGGTCCATTTGGGCAAGGACATCCTCACTGAGGAGTCCCTGGATGAGAAAACACCAGAAGATAGCCTGTTGGACCTGATTCCTCAGCTATATGCCCAGGACAAGGGAGGGGGGACCAGAAACTGAAACCACCTTGTTCGAGGGGGTCTGCACATTACACGCTCAGAGATGAGACCCCCCAGTGGGCGCCCACGTCTGCCCACCTTTGTCTCCTGGTGCCAGGCATCTAAAGCTCACCGCCCTGCAGGTGGGTCTCAAAATCTCCCTTTGCAGGTGAGGCTGCTGAGGTTCAGGGAGGCTCTAACTCACCTGAGGCTGTACCGCTCTTAAGTGGCTGGGATGGAAATGGAAACATGAAGGTGACTTCTTTTCCTTTAGAAAGAGAGGCATCAACATGCATTTTAAGTAAATGAGATTTCTTCTCTAATTTTCTTCCACTGGAGAAAGGGACCATTTACTAGATACTTCAGGCATTTTACATAAATTAGGTCATTGCGGTATTCCAGTAGTAGGAATAGGAGTAGCTGTTGCCATCTCCATTTTACAGGTTAAGAAATTAAGGCTCAGAGAGGTCCACTAATATGTCCAAAGTCACACAGTAAGCAACTGGTGCTCTGAACTCAAGTTTGATTCCAAGCTCATATCCCTCTCCCTGCCTCCCTGACATACACGAGCACCCTGCAGATTAAACCCTCCCCGGCTGGGATGCACAGAGGAGACCTCTAAAAGGTGGCCTACCTCTACCCCTGGGACAGAGAGGGACAGTGAGGTTGGAGGCAGCCTTGAGACCTATCCTTGATATTTATCCTCAAACCAGACAAAACAAAGGCAGATTGCCCAGCCAAAACTTGCCCGGCATTTCCCTGTTTCCCTCTACTGTGCAAATCTCTAGTGTAAACCCTGCAAATCTGGTTTTAAAACAAACACTTCCAAGGGTAGAGAAACCTCCTTTTGCAATGCTCAGTGCTCTTCTGATCCAGGAAGACGAAAGGGCAGTTCCCAGCCCTGTGGAGGGTCCCCTTGCTCAACTGTGCAAACATTCGGCTGCCATCTTGTTCTTGCAAGAGCTCACCATCCTCGGCAAAGGGCCAGCAGCCATGCCATAGGCCAAAGCAGCAGAGGCCTCCCTTCTTGAAGAAAGGGATTAACTAATGGTTGACGGGGAGCTGAGACCACAGAGGAGGGCTGGTTTGATGGGATCAATGGGAAAAATGGTGCTGGGGACACAAGACTGGACATGGATCCTGTAGTCTACAGCCTCAAAAGACAGACCCTGGCAAGGATCTGAGCCCTAAACAAGACTCTGTGGCTGTTTAGGCCAAACTCTGAACTTTAAAGGAGAATGTCAGTCTGAGAGGATGGGCAAGTGTAGTCTGAACGTGGAGCCCTGGCTACCTGTCTCGGAGTCGGTGACTCAAGCCTGCATCCCTGTGAGTAACACGTGCTTTGCTTAATAAGTTTGGCTAAGTCTGTTCCCATGAAGAGGTGATTATTCCCGTATCCTCAGAACTGGTGAGCAGGAACAGAGCCACCCTGCCTGCCAGGAAACTGCCAAGGACTAAGCATCAGTTTCCAAGTGTGTTTTTCTTCCTCTAGTTCCCCTGAATTGAGGCAAACTCGGGCCACTGGGCAAACAGAACAAGCCATGGTCAGTCTGGAAGAAGCATTAAGGGCCCAGCTCTCTCTGGGGGAGAGACTCCCTGAGCGCCACCAGGACAGAATGAAGCTGTTTGTCACTGTCATCACCTACTTTGAGAAACAGCCAGTTCTCTCCTCAGGGGAGGCTGTGATTCTGCCAGATTCTGCATGTGCAAAGACCAGTGTTGAACCAATGGCGGATAGGATTTAGGGAGGGAGGAAAGTTAGGCTGGGGGGCAGGGGTGAGGCTGGCAATATCCTTCCCAAGACAGCTTGAAACTGGAAACTCACCACTCATCCCTAACTGCCTACAGTGGACTCACAGCGAGACCTGCGGGGGCCCGCAAGGGTAGGTACTTAGAGAAACTACGGCACAGACAGGTTAAGTGACTTGTCCATATGTCCAGTGGTGGCCCCTTTTAAGAGCTCCCTGAGCATTCCCAGCCATTCTGTGAAAGACACATTAGCCTGTAATTAATACATTGGATGCTGTTAAAATGGCCTAATTATACCATCATGTGATGGCCAAGGCTGGTTTGGGGGATAGGATTAAAAAATGGGGGCTGATTGTCCTGCCACAACCTGGGAGACACAAGGACAAAGCCATCGAGGTGGGGGCTGGAGGATCTGGGGCTGGGCCATCCCAAGGCTGGTGCCATTCGAAGCCCTTGCTGCCCCTGGGTGTAGGGCTTCACATGGACATGGCCTCCACGCCCACCCAGCCTCTGCGGCACACAGGAGAGGACACCGGGCTGGGAGCCAGGACCCTGGGCCTCTGCCTTCTCACCTGTGGCCCTGCTCCCACTCACTCCATGTGCAATTGCTACCCTTCCTGGTGCTGTAGGTCCCTGCCACCAGCTCTAATTTTTTCACAGGAAGTACTGTGTTGCCTTCTAACACGTTATATAATTTACTTCTGTATCACATTATTGTTGATGGCTTGCTTCCCGGCTAGAATGTAAGCCTCAGCAGGGCAGGAACTGAACTCTTATTATTGATGCATATCCCAAGAGCCAGAATTGCCTCATGCTGAGTTGTCATGCAATAAATGTTGGCTTCATGAGTGACATTGGCTTAAAGCTGCCTGAAGAGCCTGATGGAGAAGCAGCCAGGGGCCTCAGTGGGGCATGATCACCACGTGACTGGGACACGCTTACTGGCAAGAAGTGTCTCTGCTGGGCCCAACAGCTCTGCAAGTTCCCAGCTGCCTCCTGCCCTTGCTTAGAAGGAAACCAATGCAGGGGCCTTGGGAAGTGTGGTGGCTTTTCTTGCCCCAGCTCAGCCCTCAACTCTGAGCGGACAGTGACCAAGCCAGGCCTTCCTGAGGATGGACGAAGGGCAGGGACAAGAGAAGGCCTTGCCTGGCTCCACCCTGAAGGGCCCAGGCAGCTGGAGGGGGCTGAGCTGGAGAAAAGCAAGGTGTGGGCCCAGCTGACCAGCCAGGAGCACGAGCCACGGCCTGCTCTGTGCCTGCCCAGGTGCCCTAAGGGTGACAATGACCTTTTCCCGCAGCAGGAAGTACCCCCCAGGTAAGGCTGTTCTCCCGACCTGGGCAAAAAGGCTACCCTAGAACCTCATGATGATGATGATGACAAACACGTCTCGACCCACATAGCTGGTTGTAACATAAGCCAGAGACCACTTTCTTACTGGGGTGAACGGAAGCCCAGGCAGAGCAGGAGACTTCAGGCCAAGCAGCTGACCCGTGGCTGACCTGGAGCAAGATGCTGGTGTCTTGGTAAGGGACCGTGGCTGTTTTCAGCAGCACTGAACATTGGAAGTGGTTTTGTTCCTCCATGCCCCCTCCTGCTGCCCTTCTGGGGATGCTCCCGACACAGTGGGGGCCTTGGAGGCGTGGGGCTGGTGAGATTCCTTGCTGCTTTCTTGTGGGCCCTATGTATACCCTTCTTCCCACAGAGGTGAGGACCAGCGGGGTTGGGACCCGCAGCTACACACCAAGAGGCACGTTTTTCACTAAAACAATGGCATGGAGCTGGTTTGTGCATTAGCCTGACAGCGAGGAAGCAAACCAGCCGTCCCTCTGGCAGGGGGACCTTCAGCACCACACACCGAGCCTCGGTGGGAGCCACCGAGGTGTGGGACGGGGTGTGTTCGGAGGAGCGTGGTGTGGGTGGGGACGGGACGCCACTCCTACTACGTGCAACAGCTGAAGAAGTGGGCTTCATGTCCCTTTTTAGACTCATTCATTCCAGGGGTCAAGGTTCCCAGAAAACTGACCCTCTCCTACCCCAGCCTGCTATTGTTCTCAGCATGGGAGGTGACAGGAGAGCAAGTGGAAAACAAGAAAAGTGCCCCAGAACCCAAATTTACTCAATGCCCATGGCTGCATTTCATCATGTACTTAACCAAAGTTAGCTCCCTGCCTCCCCTCTTCCTCCAAGCCAAGCTCTGCACCACAAGCTGGGTTATCCTTCTAGAACACAGAGTGGATCTCACAGTGGCTTCCCATAGTGCAGAGGAAAAATGAAATTCCTTCACACACACAATGGGCTCACTTTCACTCTCTGCACCCCCATGAATACTTTTATCCCCAAGTTCAAGTTACACCAGACATCTGTCTTCCCATGCCATGCAAGTCCTGTCTGCCCGCCTTGCACACGCGAGCCCCTCTACAGCACCCTTGCCCTACACTTTTCTCTAGCAACATCCTCCCATGTAACCTCAACACTCAGCTCCCACAATACCTCCTCTGTAAACCCCTCCCAGGCTTCTCTCCTCTCTGTTCCTACAATCTTGCCCTTTCTACCTTTCATGGAATTAATGAATAGTAAGGTATTAGGTTTATCATGTGAAACTGCCACTTCGTTAGGTCAAAAACAGCCACATATTGGCAATTTTGTGTAGTAAAAACATTACTTCTTTCTATGCCAGTGTTCTGTTTCCCATCTAAATCGTAGTCAAGGAGCTGCACTGCCCTCCTCTTTGTTTTCTCAGAACCTAGCACAGTGGTTGGCACATGGAGGGTACCTGATGAATGCTTGCTGAATGAATGAGCACAGCTTGGCAAGTTTTTGTATGCTGCCTGTTCTGCTACACTGTGTGCTCTCACATAAAAACAAAACTGAATCCAGCACCGTTGTAAACTATCTTGTAAATTTTCATCCCAGCCAAGCCAGGCTCTAGATGTTCGCTGCGCAGGTCAAACAGAGGGTGAGAACATCTCAGAACGTGCAGGGAGCGGGGAGCAAATTATTCAGGACAACTACCTTTCTGGCAAGAGAAGCAGAGTCAACAGTCGGCAGAGAAGTAGCAGCTGGATCAGGAGACGGAAGGCAAGAGGGAGAAGACGGAGGATGAGTATGAGACAGGCCTTTAGAGAGTAGTTTATTCTGCACAGAACAGAAACAGAAGAAACTAGGATTATCCCAGGGACGCGCAGAGCGATGCACCCTCGGTGATGCAGTCCCATGCCAACGCACTCAAGCGGGGAGACACGGAAACCCTGTCTTTGGAGCCAAGCAGGATTATCTGGCTCCTGGTTACGCTGCATTCTGGTGCAACTATTCCAGCTCCCTTGTCACACCAAAATAGCTCGCAAAGATCCAATCTGTTCCTGCCTGCATCCGCCCCAGACAGCAGCACTAATTACTGAAGCCCTCGCCCTGGAGCTTGGAATGAAGTAGCAGCTGCCAGCTTAGGAAAGGCGAACCCAGGGCTGCTCTGGGGCAGATGGCCACAGCAGGGGCCTCTGCAGCCGTGGCAGACACCTGTGCCAGCCTCCTGGCGGCCATGCGGAACCCCAAACACGAACTGAGTGGAAAGCATCCTTTCCACGTCAATGATTCCACCAGGTAGCAGAGGACACAGGTCTAGGGGGGACTGAGTGAAAGCAGTAGAGGAGGTAGAGTCTACAGACAGGCTGCTGCAAGAGAGGGCGGACTTCACACGTACATCCGTGGGATCTCATTATCAACTCTTTCATCCCCCTGGGAACACAGGCTCTTTTTTCCAGCAAATTTCCAATTAAGTAACTGGCTTGGAGGGGGCTGCACTTCCTATTGCAAGGACAAGCCATTCTTCCTGGCTTGACATTGCCTCTGGGGAAGCAGAGCCCATGTGGTTGACCTCATCATTCAGTGTCTCCCTGATCAGAGGCACAGGGAGATTCCTCCCTTGTGCCCCAAAACATCAACTGGTTTGCTTTCGCCATAAAGGCACTGTGATCCTGGCAACTGACCAGTGTTCCCCCTTTGTGTTGACCTGTAGGAAGCTCAGAGCCAACTCAGAAACTACCTAGGGCCTAACAGCATGTGTTTCTCTTTGGTAATGTTTTCCTTCGACCTGAGCTTACTTTCCTGCCTTGGTTTTCTCTTTGTGATGATGTATCTGCTTATTTTGAATCTTCTCATTTGGATCTCTTTCAGATGCTAGCTTAAATTCTTTAGTGATTCGAAAGATGAATAGCTCCTCATGCTATAAAAGAAGAAAGGAGCAAATCCAGCTCTGGAGACTGATTCATGGTCCCCTGGCGGGGTGTCCAGCATCTGGGTTCCTGGGGGACCCGAAAGCCTGGTGTTTACCTGAGGGAAATCCCCTTGTCCAAACATGGAAGCCAGGTGAGCCGCCTTCTCTTTAATGTTCTTTTTGTGAAATTCCCTGTTGGCCAAGTTCTGAGCCCTCTTCTGCAGTCAAGGGGAGAAAGGAAAAAGCAAGATAGTGACAGAGGCTTGTCTGGTCCTCATGCATAGCAGGCTGGGAGACAGGGAGTAGGCAGGAGGTGGGGGCAGAAAGGAAGTTACCCAGACACAGAGACAGGGCAGAAAGTGAAGCTTTCACCTGGAGAATCTTTTCTTCCACTTGCTGCAGCCGCCGCAGCACTCCGGAAAGGGCCTGTGGGCCCTGGCAGGGCGGAGCCAGGGCAGCGAGATTTTCCGGCTTGCCCAGCTGCAGGTCAGACTTGGCTCTGGCTCTCCAGGGCCTGCTCAGACACTCGCCACCAGCAGACACTTGCTTGAGCTCTCTGAGCACATGCCCTGTCACAACCACGGAGGGGAACTGGGAGAGAGGGAAAAATAAGCTTCCTTCCGTATTGTGGCCCTTTCAGGGACTTCTGTAAGGCATCCCCCATGGGGACCAGATACAAAGGGCACATCAACTGTCCCCTTAAGTGAGATTCCACACGAGCCTCAGGTCTTGACTTTCCACACCTGCAGCAAAATCACCTGGCAGTCCTGTAACAATGCACAGTCTGGGGCCTCGGCCCAGAGCTCCTGAACCTAAACCTGTGCAACCCTGATCTCAACCCTGGCTGTCACCGAAATCATCTAGGGTACTTTTCAAATAGACCCAAGTCTGGGCCCAACCCCCACAGACTCTGATCTGATTGTTCTGGACTGGGCATCAGACACGGATATTTTTTAAAAAGCTCCCTAGGGGATGCACAGAGACACAAAATTGCTGAATTATATAAACACTCTCCTTACTCAACCTCTACCACCCGGAAGCAACACACAATTCCTAACACTGACCAGATGTCTTTGAAATTTGTGGTCAATAATAGTGATTCTGGTCAAGTTCCCAGCCCAGAGATGCTAGCTGGAATGAGCCACAGAGCGTGGCTGCCAGCTGCCTCTCTGTCCGCTTTGCGGGTCCTCAGTCACTCTGGCTTGGGAAGGCCCTCCCCACACCCCAGCCTCGCCCCTTCGATGGGCAAAGCCAAGGGGCCACCTGAGCCCCTTCCAATATCATGTTTTCATTGATACGGAAATCAGCCTATTCAAATGATCTGCAAATAAAGCTTAGTGTCACAGGTCATCCCACAAAATGCCCTATGTGGTCTGGTTTGCTTTCCCCCTAGTAACAGCATCAAGAGCATGGTGGTTGGTCAGTCCATACCGCTGGCTGGCTGAGGGACCCGTGGGATGTATTTGCCGATACTGCATACTTGGTTATTCTTACCTATAAGGGTGGTAACTTCAAGTTGTGTCTGCTTGCCCAGAGAATCTACAACCAGCCCTATCTGAGGTGTGGGGAGAGCCACTGACCCCACCCCTCTGGATCACAGTCCACCCTTAGCTCCACTAAAACAGCGTCCCCTGCAAGGAGCCCTACCTGCCTTTTCAGAGCAGGTGACGGGCTGGCTGTGGGCTCCTCCGGCTTGGGGCAGCGAGAGTGAGCAGGAGGGTCAGAGGAAGAGCACAGGACCGGCTTACCTATCCCTGAGACACGGCGCTCCTGAGAGGAGAAGGGTGAGTCCAAAAAAGCAGCCACAGGAGACATGAAGGAAAAGGAGAGTCAGACTGAGCCACTTGGAGGCAGGAGAAAGAGAAGCAGGGAGATGCAGCGTGTGCATGCAGGGAGGGCACTGGGCTGGGCTCCTGCAAGCCGGGCCCAGCTGGGAAACTCGAGCCCTTGTAAACAGCTAGTCCTACAGTCCCCTCATCCCGGACAACGTGTGAATCCCGGGGCGGCCTCGCTCTTGGCTGAGATGCAGGGCCCTGGGCGGGCACTGCCGGAGCCCATGCCAGGCCAGCACGGCCAGCCTAGGCCAGGAATGCTCCTGTGCTCCTGAAGGAACAGAGCCCTCATCGACATTTGAGGGCTGTGGGGGGCCAAGCCTCCAGAAGGGACAATCGAGAACGTTTTGGAGAATAACAAATCTCAAGGAAATGGCCCCCTGGTAATAAAATCACGTCACTTCCTAGGTTAGTTCAGGAGGGGTGTGGTCTGTGTTGAGATCAAGGAGCTGTCTATGGTCACTCTAAAGCCAATTGACCAAGGGTCTGTCCTCCTGAAAGGAGCCTAATTCTGTCATGTGACAGGTCCTCTCTATAGCAAAACCAAAGCCCCTTTCCCCAACCTTTTGTTACATGACAACAGCATCCCAAAGGAACTTCAGGGGAGCAACCAAATGAACCACGAGGCACAGACCTCCGAGCCAGAGTCAGAAAGAAGCCTGCAGCCTGGCCCACAGTCCCGACTCACTTCCTCTGGTCTGGATGGTTCTCACCATGGGTTTAGCCTGTAGGCTCCCAGACAGCCCCATCTCAGAAGCTCCCTCAGGCTGTACCACCTCAAAATTGGCTGCGAACCAAGTCATGGTGGGGAAGTAAAACTAAATTAGGGACTGGATTTCCTTAATGTAGAACAGGCACCAGCAAACTCTGGCCCATGGGCCACATCTGGTCTGCCACCTGCTTTTGTAAATAAAGTTTTATTGGAACACAGCCAGCTTATTTGTTTAGATACTGTCTATAGCTGTTTTTGTGCTACCATGGCAGAGCTACATAGTGGTGACAGAGATGGTGTGGCCTCCAAAGTGTAAAGAATTTGCTATCTGTCATCTTCTAGAAAAGTCTGCTGACTTGTGATCTAGAAGAAGCTTGAGTCTCATTCTCACCGGGCCTGGCTGGCATATCTGCAATCTGTCACTAGCCTGAACACTCCTGCTGACTCCTCGGCAGGTTCTGACCACCAAGAAGGCAGGTCCAGGGAGCACTTGACGTGCGTGACTCACCTGCTTCAGGAGCGAGGGGTTCCGAGAGCTCTCCTCAAACTTGGCCAGCAGCTGGTTTGCCATGGACTTGACTTTGTTCTGATTTCCACCTTCTTTACTGCTGCTGTACTCTTGATTGGAGCCCAAGCTACGACTGGAAAGGGTTGAAGGCTGCAAAGGTCAAAACACTGCATTGGTGGTTGGATTCTGGAACCCAGACATCAGGGAGGGGGCAAGGGACACAGGACTAGTTTGCTGAAGAAGGATACCCTCCATGGTCTGAGGAAGCAGCCACAGAGCCACCTGCAGAGATAATGTTCACAGGACAGATGCGTCTTTCCAAAGGATGGGCACAGCCAGGCCTGGGAGCCAGGCAGGGTTTGAATCCTGACTCATTTCCCAGCTCTGTGACCTTGGCAATTTACTTAACTTCTCTGAAGTTCCTCATCTGTAATCCACTTCACATGGGTATTGCAAAAACCAAGTTTAATAATGAAATGTCGAGCAAAATGGTTTTCAAAATGCATCACGTGGCTGAGAAGAAGTGAAGAATGGGGGGATGAAGGAAGGCACAGGCTCTGGGCTTCTTTCTCCTCTCTACCCTATCACCAACTTCAACCAGTCCTGCTCTGTTTTCACTATTTTAAAAAACTTTTAATTTAGAAATAATTTTAGATTTACACAAAAGTTGCAAAGATAGCACAGGTTATTCTGACGTACCCCTCACCCAGCTGCCTCTAATGTTAACGTCTGGAATAATCATGACACTGTTATCAAAGCTAAGAATCTAACATTGGCACAATACTATTAAGGAAATGATAGACTTTATTCAAATTGCACCAGTTTTTCCACTAACATCCTTTTTCTGTCCCCAGGATTCAGTTCAGGATCCCACACTGCATTGAATCGTCTTGTCTCCTTGGTCTCCATCTTACCTTCTCTTTCATGACTTTGACACTTTTGAAGAGTACTGGGCAGCTATTTTATAGAAAGTCCCTCAATCTGGGTTGGTCTGATGCTTTCCCATGCTTAGATTGGGGCTGTGGGTTTGGGGGAGGCTACCTCAGAGGCGAAGAGCCCCCTCACTCCATCACATCAGGGTTCATGATAGCAACATGACTTGTAAGTGGTGGTGTAGCCTTTGATCGCTGTTTTGTAAAATAGAGCTCCATATAAGTTTTCTCTAGCTCATTTGCTGACAATAAAAATTTGAAAATTGCCAGCGTTCAGTAAGAATGCCTGTTCCTCTTACCATGGGATCTCCTCCCAGAGACTCCAGAAGTGTAAACGGTGTTGCCATGCCAAGCGGGCAGTCAGCTTTTGCAAGAACACCATGGATCTCTCTCACTGGAGTACGCGTTCCCAAGACAACAAGACATGTTCACGCAGAAGAAATTCACAGGCAGAGGCAAGCTACAGTCAACTGTTTTTTAAAAAGAGCCCTAAGAGTAGCAGCCCCATGGGAAAGCTTTTACACATGGCTGCTCTGAAGTGCTGGACAAACACAAACCCAAGAGGCAGTCCCCACTCCACAGTGAAATGTAACTGCACACATCAGTGCAGGCTTGAGAGAGAAAAGGGTGCGTTTACTGGGATGATCACTGTGCAAGACCAAAGTCAGCCAGGACAGTGGGCCAACCAGGCCCGCACGTTTCAGACATGAACCTGCACATGAATCAATCTTCCAAAGCAGATCTGATTTCAGCAGGTCTGGGGTGGGCCCGAGGGTTTGCATTTCTAATTAGTTCCCCAGTGCTGCTGGTGCTGCTGGACCTTGGGCCATGCTTTGAGGAGCAAGAATTTAGAAAGAATTATTGCTTCATTCAAGCTGACTTTAAGCAAAACAGCTGCCCCAGAAAACAGTCCACGGCAATCTTAGAAGGGGCAGATGCAAACCAGATTCCTTCCTGCTCCACCTCCTGGGCCGCCAACAACAGAAATGGCACAAGCACCCCTCAAATAAGCCAAGGAAAAAGGGGAGGACAAGACTTGCACCTGAGACCAAGTGTACCAAAGGCAAGCTTCTTGGGAGCCACTCACAGGCACTGAGGGTGGGAGGCAACACCTGCAGCCTGGGAGACGGGGCATGTCTCTAGCCCTGCCCCTCCCTCCGCTGAATTATCTCCGCACATGCTGGCTTCTTGCTCACACCACAGCCAGCAGGTGGGGAAGCAACAGTTCTTGAAGGAATCACCCAAAGAAGTTCTCGAAAATGTTCAGACAGAGGTGATTTGAATTCATTGGATAGAGTGGGGTTTTGCACATTTTAAGATGTGAACAGAACTCCAGGTTTCCTTTACTGATGCTTCCCTTTGAGCATCCCAGGAGATGGGGTGAGCAGGCAGCTGCCCCCCACCCCAGCTAGCCTTCGTGATTCTGCTTATTATGTTTATTTTTATATTTATTATAAAGTCCACTCTTGTAAGATGGAGCAAGTCATAAATGAAAAATGATGTCATAAAAATACACAGCGATAAAACCTCCTCGACCATATAAAATAGAAAAAGTCTCTTGAGTCCTATAAATCAGGCATCAATATGTTATATAGATTGCCCCACATGACTCTACGTCCTCATTTTGACATCAGCCAGCAGGACAGCTAAAGCTGGCATCCCGCACTTCGTTGACAATATGCATGCCTGTGGAATTAGAATGGCTTTTTTTTGAATAAAGTGTATATATCAGGTCTCTTTCAAGAGTTGCCTGGGGAAGCAGGAACTGATACTCTTTCTGCTGATTGATTTTTCAGAAGCAGTTAGCGATTGGGGCTCTTCTTTGACAAAGTAACCTGTAATTTTATTCTTTCACCAGAAGGTGGCACTTGTGGGCACCAGGACATTTGCCTTAAAGACTAAAAGCACAAGAAAACATAAAAGAATACAAAGGACTGGGAGAGAAGGGGGATTGCTGGAGCCTCTTTACCACTTATTGATATTAATAGTGATTATACATTTAATAACCGATGTGACAGATACCATGTCCAGCATGTTATTTCCATCATCTTATTCATCTTTAAAAATGCTGCAAAGACTCGTGACTACATTTTATAGACATGAACCACACCCTGGGAGGTTACGTTTCTCAAGATGACATAGCCAGCAAAGTAGTAAAGCGAGGACCAGAGCCCAGACTGCTTTTCCATCAAGCCAAGCTTGGAACCCGGTGGTTCATGAGGGAGGAAAGGAAGAGGGCCAGGGCTACCGTCATGGCCAGGCAGGCCTGCGGCCACTGGTTGTCAGGAAATGAGCCTTTGTTTAAAGTGACACTGTGCTCACAAACCTCCTCCAGGTTATTGAAGCCTTTCCGCCTCCGTTTGTTCATGTCATTCTCTTCAGTTTGGCCATCCACCTGCAATGGCCAAGAAAGCACAGTGAGTTCAGGGGGTGAGTTCAAGGGCTTCAGCCCCACTAAGATCCCTGAGGCTACAGAGCCGGCCTTGAGCTGGCACTACGGATGTATCCTTGCTGCAAACAGCTGCCACTCTACATGCAATCACAGTAATAAATTACCCTGCACTGTGACAAATGCTGTCACAGAATTTGTTCAGGTCCGGCAGAGGGAACCTTATTCCACTTAAGGAGCCAAGGGTTCTTCAGTCAGAAGGAGTGCGAATTACATCCCCAAAGATCATGATGAACCATCCCAAAGCAAAAGGAATGCCTGTGACATGGCAGTGTCCACTGCAATGTGGCCTTGGGCTCAGAGCAGTTGCATGACTCCGAGGTCACAGCCAGCCTTGCTGACTCCTGCAGGGTGCTGCTGCCTCATGGAGACCACCCGGGGCCTCTGTGTACCTCGGGGGCCTCTGCCCTGTGAGGAGGTGACCTGTTCCTCTCACAGGGATCCTCAGGGCTCAAATGGGCTGTCCAGGGATTTGATGCCAAATTAAGTCTGCAAATCAGTCACCATTCACAGCTACTAGTAAACAGTGTCTTAATTTGAATAAGCATTGGATGTGGCCTGGTGACTAGAGTGACCGTACAACCCAGTTTGCCCAGGGCAGGTCTGATTTACTGCTGTGCCCCCACCCGCTTCCATCTCAGAAGCCTCCTGGTTTGGATAACATGGTGCCCCACTGACAACCCCTCACAGCCCACTCTCTGCTGCCTGAATCTGGACATTTAAATCCGAAATCCCTGCTCTACCCAAGCCCATGGTATCACCCCTGCAAGGGCTACCAAGGGTGCTCCTGTTGTTAGGCTTGTCCCTGAGGGTCAAGGAAGCAGGACTACAAGGTGGAGCTGACGCTATGGGCTGGGCTGGGGCTGAAGCTAGCACCTTCTCTGCGCCCTGTGGGCAAGCCTATCCTTGACACTGGGCTAGGCCCCCCACCCTTCCTGGGGTTAGACCTTTCCACCAGATTCCAGCCTCCGGGGCCGTCTCTAAGGGCCAGCGCCCTCAGGACCACGAAGCCATAAGCCGTGCCTCACCGACTATGTACCCCTTCTGCAGGGAGCCTCCTACACCCTCAGAGGGGCCCTCCGTGGCGGGTCCAGATGAAATCCTGGCTTTCTACCACTGCGGACACAGTGGCAAGGGCTGCCGGCCACCCGCTCACCTCAAACCCAGGCACACAACCCAATACGCCTGATAAATCCTAATTTACCCAGGATTCTTTCAGCTCTTGGTTGCTCTGAAAGGACGACTATGGGCGCCCAGCACCCAGTCCACCACGCACCCCTGCCTCCAGCAGAGAGCATCGCATCCCTGGCTCTCACCCTCCTCGCCGCCCCGCCCCTCCCCATGTTTACCAGTTTTGTAAAAAACAAGATCAACCACAATTTAGTCATTCATATTTGTTCAAAAATTTGACCCAGGAGGCACAAAACAACAGATCAAAGGGCCCTGCCTTCTCCCTCAACATTTTCCTCAGCTTCTAATAAATCAGTATTCTGTGAATGGAAATGATTTTAAGCCCAAGGCTTGGGCAAACACCAAGAGAAACAGATGACCTTATTTGCAACAATGTTGGGTCTCAGAGGCGCAGGCTGTCTGGGCCTCAGCGCCTCGGCTGTGAATGCTGCCCTGGCCCCGAGATCCCAGCCTGTGAAAGTACAGAACGTCCTACCCAGCGGAGACACTTCCTGCATAGTAGGAGGGTTTGCTGGGGGGGGGGGGGTTGTTTGTTCGTTTGTTTGCATCTTAAATGAGGATTTGGCTTTTCCTCCAAAGAGCAACACGTTACTCTCCCATTGCACTCGACAGCCCAGGGTGAGACTGTTCCAACAATCCACCATCGCAGCTTGTATAGATCCAAACCAGCCATGTTAGCCGCGGGCTCCGTGGGCCCGTAAAAGGCGTTCCTGGGGAGAGGGCGCCCAGCCGGCAGCTCCTAAGGGGATCCAGTCCTTTGGGGGAAATAAAGCCAGTGCATGGGGGCAACCTCGGTCCCTCCGACCCGCCCCGACCTATGGGATGGTGAACTGCAGTCTACATGGAAAGGGTAGCAGCACGCATGCCCAAATGGTTTTCACTTTTCCTTACGGGTTTATCACTGAAGCACTGATTCTCAACTAAGATCTAGGTTAAAACAAAAAGGATAACAAAATTCAAACCTTAAGATTTATCTAATTTTCTAACCTGTACATCTATATTTGGAAGCCAAAATTGTCTCAGTACCCCCATCTCCTTGGACCCTATTGTACTCTCCAAACAATTGCAAGTACAAAGAGAAGGAAAATGCTTATCATGCCCAGTCAGAGAGAGGAGAATAAACAAATAACTTGCTTTCCTTCCCTATTAATGTTTCCAGCTCTTTCACCCTAAGAATACTTTCTTACCATGATTTCCCAATGATTTGAAAGAGTCTATATACCCAAAGGCATTTATTAAACTAATTGGCTTCCCCATTAAAAAAAAATCAAAGACATGTATCTGCCAGTCTGATCATTTATTTGATGGGCACGAGATAACTACGTTCCCATACTGCTTGAGTTAATGTGATTTTAGCTCAAAGCCACCAAGCTTTATATTTAGTTAGCTGGTGCAGCCTAGCCCTGGAGAAATTTAGATCTGGGTCACAGGAAGAGAGACTGGCCATTGCAGCCTATTGCCTGGTTGAGTTGGGCGGGGGCTCTGATATTTAGGAAGATGGCCCATGATACTAGCACGAGAGCTCTTCCTTCAAGGAATCATGGGTTTGGGTTCTGGTACTAACTACTTCCCAGCTGTGTGACCTTAGGAAAATCATCCAACTTCTCTGAGTTTAGTTTCCTTACCTATAAGAAGGGATCTTATATTGTCTAGTTCATAAGCTGTTGTGAGGAATAATGAAATCATGGATGTAAAACACTTCTTAAACTATTAAGTGCTATATAGCAGTCCATCCTTATCCTTGGGGGATATGTTCCAAGACCCCCAGTGGATGCCTGAAACTGTGGATAGTACCGAACCCTAAACATATATATGTACTTTGTTTTCTGATCTAGTAACTGAGATGGCTATTAAGTGAGTAATGGGTGGGTAGTGTATACAGCATGGATACACTGGGCAAAGGGATGACTCATGTCTCAAACAGGACAGAGTGGGATGGTGTGAGATTTCACCATGGCACTCAGAATGGTGCACAATTTGAAACTTATTAATTGTTTATTTCTGGAATTTTCCATTTAATGTTTTCGGACTGTGGTTGATCACAGGCAACCGAAACTGTGGATAAGGGGGGACTACTGAACAAGTGTCAGACACTATTAGTGAGGTTAGCGGTAATAACAGAATTTTAAACGTCTGAATTCTAGTTCTAGCTTTGACATTTTCCACCTACATGATTTATCAAAATTTAATCTCCCCAAGTCCAAGTTTTCTCATCTAAAACTTGGCATGAGAATATGTTCCCAGCCTTCCTCCAGAGGTGACATGAGGAGCCAATGAGACACACAGGACAGCACTCTGCACGCAGGAAAGTGCTGTATGGGTTGCGGTTGCCGTCTAGAACCAAGTGTTCAATCCAGGAGTTTTACTCATCCCTTCAGAAAACAAGCATCTTCATTTAATCAGCGTTCCTAAAGGAAGGGGACTATCATTTACCGAGCCCCGTCCACCTGCTCAGACCTGCTGCACGTCCTTGCTCACATCATCCTTGCAGTAACACTATGATGTATACATCATTACCCTCATTTTTCAGACAAGCAGAAGAGCTTTCTGAGAGGTTCGAATATTTGTCCAATCCTCACCAGGCCTAAATACGTGTTTGCCTGCTTGGCTTCAAGTTGCATTCTCAGTCTGTCAATCAGCTCTGAACCCGGGCTGAGGTTGTACGGAGCAAAGGAGAGATTGCAGCTTGGCAGTGACCCGCAAACCACAGGGGCTAGGAGGGGCTGCTCCAGGGCCCTGTGCTTGCCCAGCCTTGGAAGCCAGCACTCTCGACTCTCCTAAGACTTCTTCACAGCTCTGACGTGAGAACCAGAGGCCTAGTGGGGAGCTTCGGCTGCTGGGTGGGTGGTTCTGTGAGAGAGGCTGGGGAAGCGGAGAGAAGAACTTCGTAAGTTCCACTAGAAGGTCAGCTCCCTGGGCAGGTCCCTGCTTGTCTTGTTCACTGCTCAATTCCCAGCACTGAGAAGAGAAGTCAGTGCAAAATAATGCCCGGGAAACAGTTGTTGAATGAATGGTTGGACGGAAAAAGCACTTTCTTACATAATGCCCCTGGCTCTGGTACGGAACCCACAAGGGGGGTTTCTCTCTGTTGCATGCTGCACAGAAAGCCAATTATTGAGACAAAGAGGAAATGTTTTCTTGCTTATGGAACTAGTTACAGCTCTTTGGAAAGTGTTTGTGTGGGAGGGTCAAGGAGAAGAGGGCTGGGGAGGGGACCTGGGCCACTGAGACCAGGTGCGCATGCTCTGTGAGTTCTACTCCACCAGGGACCCAGGCTGGAGGAGGAGGACCCGGCTAAACAGGATATAGCCTGGGGCCACCTGCCTGGCTTCTGGGACAGGATTTCCAGGGATGAGTGACAACTTTTGTGTTGTCCCCCAAGGACTGGGCTCAGAATGGGACAAAATCAAGTATCCTGCATATATACGTAATATAACGTGTGTAGTGACTGCAGTGGCCATAAATACAAGTATCGCCCAGGTGTGGCAGGTCTAGGAGAGTACAGAGAGGTATTGTGAATGTGAGTGTGTGTGCATGTGTGCACGTACACGGGAACCACAGAGCCCAGGGATGTGTGTTCAGGTGTTACCTGCATGCGTGGTGACAAAAGCCCTGGAGCCCTAGGAATTGTCTCATGCCTTGAGGATTTTAGATGCTGACCAGCATCACAGACAGATCTGCAGAAGCCGACCCAGGGCCTTTTAGGAGGAAAAGATCCCTAAACTCTTCTCCTTTTCCCAGGCGTAGCTGCCCAGTCTTCAGAGCTAATCCACCCAATCATGGTGGGCTGGGAAAGTTACTCTCTCTTAAAGTAAACAAGATCCTTGATGGGGGAAAAAGTCTTTAATTTTGCATGAAGTTGATAAATCTTGCTGGGATTTGGATGTTGTCAGAAAGATAAGATTGGGGAGGGGAGAAGAATTTAACACCAACAGTGAAAACCAGGAGGGAGAGACATTCTTAAGCCTGGCCCAGCAGAGAGCCAATGAGTCCTCTTCAGATGAAGAAGCCACATTGTAAACAAATGTGTGTGCTGCTCAATTCCCACATTCAGATGTGCCTCTGGAAGTTGGAGAGGACCCTAGGAAAGGGTGGAGAGGAAGGTCAAACACAGATGCATCTATATGTTGCATACAGATATTGTGTGTGTGTGGGGGTATGGTATAGAATTCTAGAGCATGGTCTACCCTGTGTCTTCATTCCATAACGGCACCTGAGCAAGGGCATTGAGGGTTGTGTGTCTACCTGTGTTGATATCTTCTTGGTGTAACTGTCATGGAGCCTCTATGTACAGACATGGTTGTGTGTGCAGATTTCAGAGTCTTGTGCGCAGACATCCTCTGTGTCTATGCAGGACCTGACTGGGGTGGACTCAGTGCTCTTTGCTTGTGGGAAATATCAAGGCCAAAGGGCACTGCAAATAGTTTCCCCAAACCAGCAAAGTATCCTGATACAAGATGCTGAGCTATGGTAGGATAGGGAGAAGGTACTTTCTATGTGGCCTGATCACTGTGCTACCATCGGGTGGTGGCCAATGTGCTGGGGAACTGCAGTGATGACCAAGGCAGAGTGTGACTCCCATGGCCTTACTAACCCACCTACTCACTCAGAGGAAATACTTGTTTTGAGGAGAGAAGGACAAATAATGCCCATGCCAGGCACTTAGCTCAATGACCAAATCTGTCTCCCTATCCAAAGAGTGGGGGCAAAGTTCAGACATTAACTCATCTAAAGTGAGGCTGTGGAAGGGATCAGAGCCATGGGCCTTAACCCCCTCAAAATGGCAGCCCAGGGACACACCTTGGAGGAGGCTGGACTTGGTTCCAAATGGGCCAGGGCTGGGCCGGGCAGTGCCCTCCCACTCCCCAGGCATTTCCTAGCAGGCCTCAGAGGGCCTGGCTGGCCTTGCTCACTCCCGACTTTTGACCCTGCCTATCTCCTGAGCCAGCGCCAGCGCCAGCTGGGCTGCTTCAGTTGGGTCACTCTGTAAACAGAGGTGTGGTGAGTGAAAGGTTGACCCATCCCTCTGCAGCTCCCTCTGTGGGCTGAGTGGCGAGAGAGACAGGCTGAATGGAAAAGGTGGCAAATGTCTGGCTCAGACAGCTTCCAGAAAGGCTGCACAGGGGTCCCTGGGCTTCAGAAGAAAAACGGCTGGGCTAGGGGTCAAGCAAGGTGACCACCGGTCTCCAGAGGACAGCACTGTCGTGCAGTGGGACAGGCTGGGCAGCGTAGTCCTCACGTAGAGCCTCTAGTAGGGGCAGCTCGGGAGGCAGAGGGGAGAGCGGCCGGGAGCAGCTGATCATTCCGGCCGCTCTGGTGCACGCCTTCCTCGCCCGGCCTGGCCTCGCCAGCCCATCCCTCCCAGAGCCAGGGAGGGGCAGAGGCTTGGAGTATCCTGCTCCCGGAGTCAGCAAAACAGCCACGGCAGCATTCCGGGGAGCAGGGAGTGCAGACCCAGTGGAAAAAGTGATCACTGCTCACACAGCCCAGGAAAAGAAAGGAGGCCGGGCGGCCCCACCCCACCCTGGGCGGAGGGGCTGGCAGCACCAGGCAGCAGAAGCCAGGGTTGGAGAGACTGTCAGCCCTAAAGAGACTCAGAGACTTGCTAGGGGCCTCCAGCCAGTCAGTGGAGATGCCCTGCCGTCCTGCAGAGGGAAGGAGAGCTCTGGGCTGGTACTCACAACTGCCCTGCCCAGAGCCAGCCCTGCTCCTGCCAGTGGCCTCACCCTGGCCCCGTTCTCCTTGACCCATCTTCTCTCCTCTGCTCCCATGGACCACCCAGAAACCCCCACGCCAGCCCCAGAACACTGACATTTGCTTCTGCCCCGGCTCATCCACATCCTGCAGCCTTTCCTCAGCCCTCGCCCTGGCTGCCCCACCCCGTGCATGCTGGCACTGTCTCCTGGGCCCACCCTATACACCCACTCGGCTCCCCGGGCTTTCTGACACCCCTCCGCCTCTCCGACTGCGCCTTCCCCCTCTTCTTTCCTGGCTGCTCTGCCCCTGCCAGCCCCTCAAATTCTCTTGTTCCCCAAGGCTCTGGCCCTTGGGTGATTCCCAAACTGTGTACCAAGGCACCTTGTGGCACCATGGTGAACTCACAGAGGAGCCACAGGATATTTTAAATTTTCTAGGAAAACACATGATGTCTATCAGACACCTTGAAAAATATTCCTATTAAGTTATTTGGACTTAGCTACTTAATAAATGGAAAAGTTATATATTCCCTTTGTAATTTTTGTGAACAAAATTACAGAGACACTAAGGGTACCACAAGTTGAGAAAGTTCGGGAACCTTTTTATTAGGCTCTAAGCTCCTGAAAGCCAAGGTCCATTTATTATTTACTTCTGCATATTTGCCTCCCTCATCAAAAACAAATAAAACTATAGCCCTAAAGTTGGCATATAGTAGAGCCCAACCAACATTTGTTGAATGAATGAAGAGGTAGAAATTAATGGAGCAGATGGGTAAACGTGGCACCACTACCACACGCTTCTGCCACCAAACGATGGCCATCGTGTTCCTGATCTAAACCGCTCAGCAAAGTGAGAAATCATCTCGTTCCCGTCCCTCAGGAGGCAGAGCTATTCTGATTTACTTTTAAAAATATTTGCCAGCGTGTCCTCTCTGCTCCCTACCGTGCCCCTCCTGTCACCACTTCCACATCAGTGAAACCAGCTTCACGGTGCCAGGGAGAACTTCCAAAAACACTCGGTGACTACACCGAGTTTCACGCACATCTTTGGCGAGCACTCGATCTGTGTAACTCACCAGCACAAACAGACTGAGAACGTGAAACGCTCCGTTGCTCAGACCCCATGGACGTGCAATGAGAAATAAAACAAAAACCAGGCTGGAACTTACTCGTGGAGTCCTCTTCCTTGGAAATGTGAGGTTGAGATAGTTATTAGAAATGGATGATTTGGCCAAGCCAAGGTCAGCATTGTCTCGGTAATTTTTGCGCCAAGAATCTGTTGGGAAGTAACAACACGACTAAGATTTAGATCCTGGGCCCAGGGGAATTGCTGTAACCAGGGGGTGTGCTTATAACAAGTTTCCTCTAAAATAATTCCCTCACTCCAAACTAAAGATATAAGTGTCATACAGATGCACTCAAACACACAGGGTCTGCACCCCTGTTCAATCTCACAAAGGGAAGGCACCGGCCGGCCCCGGAACAGAGGACAGTAGCTGGGTTCGGGCGCGAGGACAGAGATGGCTCAGGGGGCTGAGCAGAGCCCCCACGCAGGTCCTTACCCATGGGCCTCAGCGGCGCGCCCCGGAAGAGCTCGTAGAACTTGGAGAGGTACATGACCATGCTGAGCTTGTCTGGCTCCTGTGCTGAGGCCATCTCTTTGCCCGTGGTCACCGGAGGGATCCCAAACTCACGCTCCGCCACATCAAATGCCAGCTGGTTGTTCTCCACAGCGTCATCTTCATTCAAAGAGTCAAAGTTGCTAGAAAATCAAAACAAAGTAGAGAAATTCAGGGAGAAGAGGCAGAGGTAGGATGAGCTGAGCACTATGGAGTGACACTCTGTCAGGTGTCAGCAGGGATGGGGGGCAAAGGAGCAGCGACCCCAGCCCCTGCCCCAGTTCTCACCCCACCACCCCAGAAGGTGCTAATCCCATCCTTCCCACTGAGAGAGGGACCAAATCAGGCTTGGGCCATGATAATGTCACTGCTGCCTGGGCAAAAACCATCAGAAGTTAATTTAAATCTCTTTGGAAAATTTATGAGCTACTTTAAGTATTTCCCTTATATTTTTCCTTTTTCATTACGAAAGTAATATGGGCATCTTGTTTTAAAAAAATCAAGTTATACATATCATATAAAGCAAAAAGTGAGAGTCCCATCCCTTTCTCAAAGCAACCTCACTTGCTAAAAGTACAAATTGCTAACCCTTTGGGAAGCTTCCTCTCAGTCTTTTTGGTAGATTTGCACATAGGTGTGAGGCTGTACTGCTACTGATTTAAATACAAACGTGTCATGCTTTGGATATCACAATGTGTTTCCTAACATAGTCTGATCTTCCTAATGGCCTTGCTGTACTTCCCAATCTGTAGATGAAGAGTCCAAAACTCAGAGAAGGTAAGTGGCTTGCCCAAGGCCACACAGCTTATGGATCTGGGTCTCAAACCTAATTCTGCAAAATCCTCAAACAAGACCCCAGAATTAGGTCTTGCCCACACATAATTCCTCTCTCGAGGGCAGAGTTACAAAGCGCAAACGCTCCAATTTCCAAAGTGTGGCAACCAGAGGGACTGGAGAGTGCAATAGTAAGCCTGAGCCAATTTTCATCCTCACATGTGAGGAACGCAGATCAAACGCATCGCTGACAGAGGCATCAGTACAAAGGGAAAAGAACGAATCTAAGAAGAACTGAAATCAAAATGCCAAGAGCAACACTGAACCAGCAGTGAAGACTCTGCACCAGCAGAGCAGCCTTGGTGTCTGTCATCTCAGGGTCCAGCGGGCCCCAGACTCACATCAGCTCAGGCCGGAAGTGGTGGATGATGGCGCACAGGGCCAGGCCGCTGCGCCAGGATGTGGTCAGATCGGTGACGTTGACGTGCTGGTAGCCCTCGGTCTGCTGCTGGCACCAGGTTAAGAGCTTGCTGGGCCGGATCTCTGACTCTGCAGGAAGGGAGGCACAGGCAGTGAGGCTCTGAGGGGATCCCCTCCCACTGCCACCATGGCTGGGGACCAGGAGGAGTGGCAGCAGGCAAGGGGCCAGGGCAGGGGCCATTGGCATGGGTGCAGCCCCCTGAATGCTGCTGCCTGGAGGCCCAGTCAAGAGGGTGTCAGGAGGGCAGGATGCTGGGACGGGAAACACATGCTCCTGCAGCATGGTCCCCACGACCACTGTGGCCAGGCCCCGGGTGAGACGCTAGGAGCACAGACCCTGCCAGCAACACGCTCATCTAGTGAGGAAGTCAGACTCGGGAGCTGGGGGGTGACGATGACATGGTGCTGCAACAGAGGGAGAAACAGGGTGCCATGGGGTATGGAAGCCCCCTTTGCCCGAGTCTGCAGCCCTGGGGGCATGGAGGCGGGCACTCTCCAAAGAAAGTGCCATGGGGGAGGTGCATTTGAGCTGGTCCTTGAAGAGTGTCTAGGAATTCATCACAGGAGAAGGCATTCCAGGAAGACAGAAAGGACTGTGCAGTGGCAAAGAATCTAGAAAAGCCTGCCATGTCTGTGTGGTGGTGAGATGGTTTATTATAGCAGCAGGGCATGTGGAGCGTGGAGGGAAGGGAGGAATAGGGCTGAGTGAGCCTAGGGAGGGAGAGGACACCAGGTCTGGACAGGCGCAGGGAGCCGGGAGGTCTCTGGGCAGAGCAGTGCCCTAGCCGAGCTGGGTGCAGGGGGGTGGGAGGCAGTTACTCATCCAGTCAGCCCCTCCCCTGGCCGTGGAGCAATGGCCTTGTGCCCAGCAAGGTCAGGAAAAGGGTGACACCCATCAAGCTTGCTATCCAGTTGGGGAGACAAGACCCCTATGCTAGAAACAACAGCAAGATAAAAGCAAGCCCTACTGAAGTATTTCACGGTTTGCATTTGCTGTGCTAAGCTCTCAACATGTATTAACTCCTTCAGTCCTCACAATGATCCATAGGCAGATGTTTCCTTGGTCTCAAAGATAAGGAAACCAGAGTTCAGAGAGGAAAGGTGCCTGCCTAAGGTCACACAGGTAACAAGCCGGGCTGGCTGCAGAGCCTGTGTCACGACAGCCGCCGGGGAGGCCTCCTCCCTGCAAAGCCCCTCCCGGCTGTCCGGCCAGGGCCTTACCCCTCCTGGAGAGGCTGGCGGACCTCCTCACTGAGCCCAGTCTCTCGAGGGGGTAGCGGTCCAGCTCCTTCGTGATGTACAAGTGCTTCACCTACAAGCAAGAGAGACATGCGCTTGCCTACCAGCCCCCCCAAATCCTCGTCTCAGGGCCTCCAAACTCAGTGCCTGCCCCCCTTCTCCCTCGGTGGAGGGCACGAGTCACAGACCAAGGGACCTCAATCACCCACCCAAACGTGGGGAACTAAGTGTGCATGCGTGTGGCTAGTTTGCGTGTATGTAATTGGCTAAATTAAAAAATTCACATCTTTCTCTACGCCATTGACCAATGAGGTCGGGGGTTTGGTGGCGCCAAGTCAGTGGGAGAAAAAAGGTCTGAAGGACCATGGTGGTGAGGAGGGAGGATGCTTGTCTGAGTAGATGATTTGAGAAAAGTGTGATCAGCAACACATATGCATAGTGACAAGTTAATATTAATATATGTAAATATATGCACAGATGCATATATTAATTTATCCCCAGGAGTTCTAGTTCTCTCCTGTGGGCTACAAAGAATGCTGACTCTACTGGGGAGAGAAACTGGTCCTGCCCTGGCTCCCGGGAATAAGCTGGAGTTTATGTGATCCCCTTCCCACCACCCAGTGCAGAGTGACCCAGCGAGGGCCCCGGGGCAGACTTGCCTGGTGGGGCCTGACACAGTTTGAGTTGAGGTTTGGGTAGCGCGTCCCTGGGTCCAGCGTGTACTGCTCAAAGTTCTTGTTGATGTTCTCGGGGGTTGTTTGAGGTAACAGCCGGTAAAGACTTTCTCTGGAGGGAGGCAGAGCCCAGAGGTCAGGCCTTGCCGTCTCAGGCCTCTGCCCACCACCCCCACCATTCCCCTCTTTCAAGGGCTTCTTGGACGTGTTTGTATCACCCTTCCCTGAAATACCCGACGCTCGTGGTTCTTGAGATCTGCCAAGTTGGGGAACAGTCAAAGGGGCTGAGAGAAGAGGGGTGTCTGAGAGGCAGGGATGCCGGCCTCCTCCCCCGGGCAGAAGCAGGGGTGCAGGGCTGGTGGCACAGTGACCTGTGGTTCTGCTGTAACCACACTGAGCCACGCTGCCTCCTGCAGCCTCTCCCCATGACCACAGGCCTCCACACCCAAGACTGTCAGAGGTCTGCCCTGACCCGCCAGTCCTGACTTCCAGTGTCTACAGCTGTCACAGCCACACGGCCACGTGGCCAGCGGCAGGGATCTGGGAGGAAGCCCAGAATCTCAGCAGTGGGACGGGCCTGGGAGGCCAGAAAACCCAACCAGGGCGGGACACTCAGCACCGCCTTGGAAGACTCCCTTAAAACTCTGGCTCTTGGGTGAGTGAGTAATATTGGGGAACCCCGGCTCTAGGGCCACCCCAGATGAAGACTTCTCTTTGGCATCCAGGGCCTGAGGTCCTGACCACCAGAGAGAGGCACTGAAGGAGGTAGGCTGATGAAGAAAGCGTCCTTGGAGACCCCATTGATTAAATCAGGCCACATGTGGGAAGGCAGATTCAGGGGGTGTAGAGGCTCCAGCAACACCTAAGAGTCATCTGGTCACCTGACAGGTGATCTTGTCCCTTCTCCTGCCTGCGCCTTTGACATGGCCCTGCCCCCAGCTAGGAGCCCTGCTGGCAGAACTCACCTTTCGGCCAGCAGCTCCAGGGGAGGGGTGCCCTGGTTCCAGCTCTTCACCATCCACGCCGTGTCAAAGGCTGCCAGGAAGCCACGGGCACAGCCTGTGCCCATGGGCCAAAATGGCTGCAAAAGAAAATGCGCAAAACTCTGGCTGATTCTATGATCTCCCAGTCTACGGTCCCGTTGTATCCAGCACACATTGATGGCCAGGCTTGTACAAGGCACTGGAAGAATAGAGAGGTGACAGGGCGGGGACCCTGATACCTACAAGGATTTACCACAAGCTCAAATAACTGTAGCACAAAGTCAAATGCAAAGGGTACTATGACATAGGTACAGCAAAACTGCTTTAGGGCTCAAAAAAGGTGAGGCAACTCCCACCCTGGGAGAGGGAGATGGAAGTCAGAGTGTGCTTCATAAAAGAGTGGCATTGGTCACGTGCAGTGGCTTATGCCTGTGATCCCAGCGCTTTGGGAGGCTGAGATGGGGAGATCACTTGAGACTAGGAGTTTAAGACCAGCCTGAGCAACACAGTGAGATCCCTGTCTCTACAAAAAATAGAAAAATTAGCTGGGTATGGTGGTGCATGCCTGTACTTCCAGCTACTGGGGAGGCTGAGGCAGGAGGATCACTTGAGCCCAGGAGTTTGAGGTTGCAGTGAGCTATGATGGTACCACTGCCCTCCAGGCTGGGCAACAGAGAGAGACTGTGTCTCAAGGAAAAAAAAAAAAAAGAGCAGCATTAAACCAATCTTAAAGAATGGATAGGATTCTGCCTTTGACCCACTAGGGAACAGTGTGGGCAAAGGCATGGTAGCTGGAAAATACTGGAGCCTGTAGGGAGAACAGCCCCCTGGTTGGGGTGCAGCACCGAGCATGGGGGGAATGTAGAGAGAAGTCACACTGGGAAGGGAGGCTGGACCAGAAGCAGAGTGGGTGCTGAATGCTCACCAAGGAATTGCAGTTCAAGTCCATGCACAGTGGTCCTTGCCCAGTAGCGCCCAAGGGCTAATTCAATGCTAAGTGATAACTAACCTCTCCCAGGAGCGCCAAAAGTGTGGTTTGGAATTCAACTCATAACTTGGGATAAATACATAAACATTTTTTGATCAATGCTTGCATTAAAGATAAAAATGTATCCCTTCTGAAAACATTTATTTAATCTAAGTGTCCTCGTACTTACAGCTTTTCTGGACTTTGGAGCCCACACACCCCTCTTGCATCCTATCTGATTTTCCTGTCAAAAGACCATAAAGGGCCACCCACATGAGAAAGGAGTCTTGGCCCAGCTGAGGGTCTGCATGCTCTGAGAAGGACAGTCCATGTGGTCTAGACCAGGGCTGCCCGATTTTGAACTTCAACCAGGAAGTCAGCACGGAAGAACCCAGGGATGGAAGAGAGAGCTCTCCCACCTACACACAGGCAAAACAGGCTCCTCCGAATTTAGCAGGGCAGGCTCCGAGGCCAGGACGGGCTTGGCAGAGTCCTGCCAACTGGCTGAGAGCCTGTCCTTCCCCCACGGCGTGACAGCAGATGCTGCCTGCCAGAATATAAATGCAGGCTCTGTCTCATTGCAGGAATGAGGGGGCTCTGAATGCAGGCGGTACCTCGAGCAAGCTGTCACCCACGAGGGCCACAAGCAGCCGGTGTGCCTGCCGCTCCCGCACCAGGGCTGCATTCTCCGAGGCGTACATGGAGGTGAAGTCAAACATGGCCACGTCAGGCTGCCCGTAGTGGTTCATGGCAAAGTCTAAGGATGGCAGCTGGTAGTTAGTGGCAAAGTCTGCAGCTTCCCGGGCATAGGAGAGCAGGTTGTCTTGGTTCACGTTCTCCGCACACAGCAGCATCTCTGTGTCGATGTAGTCCTGGGGGGCATCAAACCACAGTTCAGTAACCTGCCCCTCTGCAGGGCTAGCCTGCATACCCACTCTGCAAAAGGACTTGGGGTGGGTCTCTACAGTGAAGCTAATCAAAACAAAAAATAGAAAATCAGGGCCAAGGGAATAAAGAGGAAATAAATGAGCCAGCTGTGAGGGTTAACATGATTGTGATTAAGCACCAACTTTGGCACTGAGCTTCCCGGTATCCAGGGCAAAAGGGAAATGTGATATGTTACAGGGCTTTCCTTATCAGAAAGAAGGAAGCATAGAAATTCCTCTGGGGAGGCAATTTTTTCCTGGCACTAAATTCTAAAAGATCTGTCTCATGTAGGAATTTCAACAGAGAACCCTGAGAGTTGTAATGAACAGCGGACTTGATAACGGTCTTGGAGCAAGCGACAAGCGCATTTCATGTGGCTGGTTCTCACCATAACTTCCAATACAGTTAAAAGACCAAGAGCAAATCAGTAAGTGTGACTTTATAATGAATTGAGCTAAGCTAACACGGTGCAGATATGCTGTGTTTAGTGGTCAAACAAGACCAGGAATAAAGCTGATACTCGGCATAACTCTCAGATTTTCTCTCCAGAATGAGTTACTCTTTTTCTTGACAGCCCAAGGGCTGCTCAAGGCTTGGCTTTGCTCTTGGTGTTAATTGTTAGAATTCCCTGCTGGGGGTAGAGAATCCTGAACTAAGAGAATGAGGATATCCATCCTGGAGGGATACTGGCAATGAACCGCAGGATGTCAGGGACTGAAGGAAGTAAGAAAGGCTGCAGTATCCCCAGAGTCCAGGCTGCTCACCGTGTGGCTAAAGAAACTAAAAACACCACCTTTCCCAAAGGTGACACAAAAATCACAGAGCCCTGGGGGTAGGGAGGACCAGTGTATAAGATGAGCACAGATGTTGGGGTCAGCAAGAGCAACAGGTCAGAGGAGTCCCCCTCTGCTGTTTACTAGCTATGGATTTGGGCAAGTTGTTTGACTTTTCTGAGCCTTCATCTTCTCATTTGTAAAATGGTTATAACAAAATCTATTTCACAGAGCCACGTGAGGATTGAAGGAGACTGCATATGTGGAATCCCTAACCCCACGCCTGGCACCTGGGAAGTGCTCAATGCATGTGAATTCCCGTCCCCAGCAGTTCATGATGGCACAAAACACAGTATATGCTGAAGTGCACCCTAGACCCACCCAAGGTACCACATCTACAAAGGTCTGAAAAGGCACAGCTTCATCTACAACCAGAGTGACCTACTGCCTCAATTTTCTGAATCACCATGACTTCAAATACCCTGTTCTGAAAATTCTAAAATGTCTACATCCAAACCACATGCCGCGAAGTGTGCCCAGCATTGGCCCGAGAGCCCTTTGTCAGGTCCTGGTGTCCAGGACGAGGTCCTGTTACCTGGTGGTCTTTCCTATCCCCCTTGCTACAGCCGTGGATCCCGTCCCTCCCTGAAGGTGTGCAGAGAGATGGGGATGAGTGAATGGTGAGGTCTCAAACACACCCCTCCTCAAAGCAACAGCCCTGAGGGGGTGTGGGTGACATTAAACTGCCTGGTGTGGACGCCCGTGCAGCAGTGTGGGGACGGCTGAGGGAGCAGGCCTCTGGGCCAGGCCTGGATGACAGCCCACCTGGCCGCAGCTGCAGCAAGGCCTGTGAGGGGCCGGAGGGTCCCAGATGAGTGGTGGAGGGCAGGAGGAGCAGAACTTCAGGAGGAGGTGAGAACAGGATGACAGGACAAAAGTGGGGGAAAGGGACAGGAAACAGGTTCTAAGTGAATTGGGCAGGCCCAGGGACGTCATCCTGCATTAAGATGAAGGAGACATGGGGGTGCACCTGGGCCCACTCGCCACAGGCCCGTGGAACTTGGGGAGCTTGGGTCCTGGACAGAGAGGTGGGGCAGTGCGGAGGGAAGCAGGGAACATGAGCAGAGGGTAGGGCCCATAAGAAGAGCAGCCTTCCCAGGTGTTGAGCTGGGAAGAGGCTGGAGGCTGGCAGGGGAGGTCAGGTGATACCCACATGCTCCATGCAGGGGTGGGGGGATCAGCAACAGGAGGCTGCCTGTTGCGCACCCGCATCATGCCTCACCCAGCAGCCAAGCTCCCCCCACAGTGCCGACAGCAGGCCTGCCGGCCCGGGAATCCCAGCCCATGCATGAGTGGCCAGCAGAGGCAGGGCCCCAGGGAGTTTCTGGGATGGGACATCCTCCCAGGGAGGAACAGAAAGATGGACACAGCTGGGAGACCACAGGCATGGTTTCTGGAGAAGAAACTTCACTCCATTCAGTGGCCATGGGAATGAGCCCAGAGAACAGCTGGAATCGATGGGGAAGCAGGAAAGGGAAACTTCGTGTTCAGAGGTCAGTCAGTCATTCAACAAACATTTACTCAGCACCTTCTGTTTGTCTGTAGGAAGATGCTGACCCACACAAGGAGAGGAAAACAGAGAGGACCTGCCACTCCTTGGGGAGCAACAGGAGAATGTAAATTTAAGTGGCTCACGGGCCAGGCAAGTGCTACAGAGTGTGGGTGGAAACCTGGAGGCTCAGGCCACAGCTCCTGGACCAAATGGGCATCCAATTCTCCCATGTCCAGCCTAAGGCCTTCAATTTCTAGAAGAGAGCTCCCGCTTAGTACCTTGAGGCCCCTCAGCACCAGCTCAGGAGGTGCCCCGGAGTCCTCTGAGGGAGAAGGAAAGGGCTTGGTGAGGACACATGGGGCCTGGAGGGGCTCTGCCAACTGCCAAGCAATCGAGTGTCCATGAGAATGTGTCACTGCCTGGGCAAATGCCCTGAGATGGCTGAAGGTCACCTTCCCATCCCAGGAGGCTGGAGAGCTCAGCCAGTGAAACATGAAACTGGGCAAACTTCACCTGCCTGCCCAGCCCCGCCTCCGCCAAGGGCCCACTGCCCCTACACCCCGGATGACCCTTCGCTCTCTGACACAGTCGGCTCCGGACTGAGGAGGTGAATTCTGGAGGGATGCCTGTGGGGCAAGGGGAAGAAGGGGAGCCGCCTCCCCTAGACTGACCAGTCAGCATCGGGCGCCATGTGCTGAAGCCCACCGCCCACCCATCTGCTGGGGGCCCAGCCAGCTCCGCCCGGCCTACGCCCACAGCCTCTGCCCACAAGGCAGGCTCTCAGCGAAGGCCTGGGCTGAGGTGGAGGAGGCCCAGGGGAGGGCTGGGTTACTAATGCCGCCCGGCCGGCTGCCAGCACCAGCAGGCGAGAAGATAGACACATTCTTCTCTGACAGGCAGTGATGAATGGGTACCACGCTGCCCGCGCTCCAGACTGACACCTCGAGAGCAGGCTGACCCTGGGCTGCACGATCCTTATCTGGAGGATGCAGCAGCAGCGACAATGACAGGGGCTCTGGAAGGGCTGAAAAGCTGACCACAGAAGCTTCCAGCCAGGGACCACCACTCTGTGTTTCTTCCTTCCAACCTTCTCTGTGTTGAAGCAGGAAGAGGCAAAGCCACAGAGCAGTAGCCAGGAGGCCAGCAGGACAAAAAGTTGGTATCCAAACAAGGCTAAGAAGTTACAGAGGGATCTACCAACCCGCCATGCGCAGCACTGTGCTAGGTGCTGTGTGTGTGTTTATTTGCTCCTTCAAGGAGCATAAACTTTCAGACATAAACTATCACTCCTATTTTGTAGATGACAAGACTGAGGCTCACTTTGTCCACGATCTGAGTTAGTACATGGTGCAGCCAAGATGCAGCTTGCATCTTTTTGACTGAACAAATAGTGAGCTTCCCCCGATGCCATGACAAAGGTTCATAGGGTGAAATTCACAAGCAAAACCATCTCTATGTGCCACTAGCACAAGGAGCCCCCATCTGCCTCCAAATGCCAGGTGACCTCCCAGAAAGGGGCAGGGCTGAATGAGTCTTGGGCAGGGAAAGCTCAGCTGACATTTAACAGCACCACACACCCTCTGCAGAGACATCTCTACATGTATCAGCCTGGGGTCTTCATCCAACACTCCAGCAACACCGAGGGAAGGGATGGTGGTAGGCAGGCGGTCCTTCCCTCTCCTCCCCTTGCTCAGTTTCTGGCAGGAGGACATCTGCTCCCACACCTGCCCATGCTGCCAGCCCAGGTCACAAAGGGAGAGATGGTTGGGAAATCACAGCCAAGAGGTACCTACATTAATGATGACACCTTTGTCGAGCAGGCTCTGCTTCTTGGCTGTCATGACAAAATAGTGGGTGCAGTCCTTGTAGTAAACAATGTTCTCTAGATCAATCCCTGAAAAAAAGAAGCGTTCGTAGACTCAGTATTTCTTCCTCACGCCAAATGTGCGCCAGGAACTGTACTTTGCCTCATTCCAGGTGTCATCATTTATCTGCAGCATATTCATGTTAGACAAGTTTTTGAGACATACAAGGCTAGAAAGGGTAAAATAGAGTGCCAGAATTTACCCAAGTCAAAGTAGCTAGCTTTTACAGTCCCACTCACAATGTGCATAGGGGTTGCAGACCAGCACTCTAAGTTAGAGCTGGGTGGCTGTTGTAGAAAGGCCAAGCGCCGGCCATGGCCATGGCATCTAAGCAACGACGCAGCCGGGATCTGCCTCCAAGTCCTGTCCATTGTGCCCTCCGTGTGGCCACAGCTGCATGGAGCTGTGGGAATTCTCCAAAGACCATGCTAAAGTATGTTTCTACCATTTCCCTGTTCACATGTGAAAACCCAGGTGCAGTGGTAGGAACAACTCAGGTTTCCACCAATTGCAAAACATTTTATAAACTAGGTTTCTGCATTGAAAACCAAGCCATGAGATGAGAGCTCAGCTCCCTGGATCTCAAAGGGAGGTCCCTGGGCAGCAGCAGCAGCATCAACTGAGAACTTAATGGAAACGCAAATCATCAAGGCCCCAGCCCAGACCTACGGAATCAAAACCCTGGAGACAGAGCCAGAATTCTGTGTTTTAACAAGCTCTCTAGGCGGTCTGAGCCGTGTTCCAGTTTGAGAATGACTGCCTTAGCTTATTTGAAGGGAGAGAAAGGAACAGACACAGGGTGGGGTGACATAGGCATGCAACACAAGGCGTGCTGGGTAACCATAGCAATAGCTTTATTACTGTTAAATAGGAAACAGCCATCAGTGCAGAGGCCCCCCGGAGAGTCAGAGGAAATTCACAGCTGTTGCTGTGCGGGGCACCATGGGGAAACAATGGCTGAAGGTGACAGCCACGGCAGAGTTTAAAGGAAGCTCATTGAAACGTGGGAAAACATACTCCATGTCCTGTCATCATTTATATTTGGGGGTGTAAGTATTTATGTTCTTGGATTTTGAAGGGAAGGGAGGGCTGGAGAATTCTTAAATCATTCAGAAGGACATTACATGCTGGAAGCAAATATTAAAACTTAAAAAAAAAAATAATGCAACTGTGGTGAGACAAACCCAGAGGGCCACATGATGGGCACACATTGCTGTGACTAGCAACAGTCACAGTCTCACTCGCCAACGAGTCCCCCTTCTAGAAAATGATCTTAAAGAAAGAATTCCACAGAAGCAGCTTTATCTGTAACAGTAAATAACCGGAAGGCCTGAATCAGAGGTGAGCAAATGTTTCTGTAAAGGGCCGGATAGTCAATATCTATCTTTGGCTTTGTGGCCATACGGTCTCTTGTCACGGCCACTCGAGGTGGGGGCAGCCAGAGGCAACAACGTACAGAAATGGGCGTGGCTGTGTAACAACCAACCTTCATTTTGCACATTGAAATTTGAATTTTATATAATTTTCATGTGTCACAAAATGTTATTCTTTTGATTTTTTTTCTTTAGCCCTTTAAAAATATAAAACCATTCTTAGCCCAAAGGCGATACAAAAACTGTGCCCACAGTTTGCCCATCTCTGGTTCAAATGCTTAGGCGGTGACAATATCTGTACTTGGTGAGACATGCTGCAGCCCCTAACATCGACCGTCAGAAGGACCGTGTTGAGAACAACAGAGCGACAAAGAGCAGGGACACCATGGTTAGTGCTAGAGCCACGTGAAAAGCAAGCTCACAGGTGGCAGATCGCAGAAAAGGAGCTGACGACCACGAAGACTATTCCTGTGCTAGGTGGTCAGATCATGGGTCGTTTATTTTCAGTGCAAAGATTCTACTTAACACTGTTGTTACACTGCCTTTTCAAAAAGAAGGATATATTTTTAATCAGTTAAAAAGAAAAGAAAGACTCCGGAATTGACTTAATTGGGAACAGGCAATTCATCCCTCTCCCTCCCCTCACCCCGTTCTGTTTTTCTCTGCCCTCCTGTCACCATCTGATGTGTGGCTTGTTTGTTTACTGTCTACCCCTGTAGGATAATAGAAGCTCCAGGACAGAGGGAGTTTTGTTCCGCTCACTGCTCTATCTCAGGCCCTGGCATAGAGTAGGCATTCAATAAATATTTGTGGAGTGAATGAATCAAAACCTTCTATCCGCTAGGCCCACGGCTGGGTGACAACTGATGGCAGTAAGTGTCATGTTCACAGAGTGGCCCTGGGCGTCCTTCATGAAGAAGTGCAGCTGCTGCGCTGCACGAAAGCCCCGGGGCTTCTTCAGGTCCCGCCTGCAGGTGCTGGCTCCCCACTCGGCATGGTCCCCGAGCATCACACTGACCTGGGACATGGTGTTAATCTCCTGCCTGAAGGTGGTTCACGCGGGTCTCCCTCGCTGGACAGGGAGCTGCTTTGGGAGGGATCAAGCCAACCTCCACTTGCTACCCCACAATACTGAGAATGGGCATATAGTGAGCACTTAGAAAATGTCTACAGCCAAATAAATTCTTATTTATTCACTCTAGTATCTCTTTTCATGTGCAACATCCAGAACTTTCCCTCAAGAATCTCTCTGAGGGACTCCTGCCCACTCATCACCTATCCTCAGAAGTCTCTGCCTCCTCCCCGTCAGAGTGAGCGTCTCCAGTTCCAAGAGCCCGGAAAGCCACCACGCCCTGCTGTGCACGTCAGAAACCTCGGACAATGGCCTGGCTGGGAGAACGGTAAGGGTCCCACCTGTTTCTTCTTTAAGGTCCTGAAAAAACTTCTGATTGAAGATGAAAGCCACGCCGCTAATCTCCTCCACCTTGGCCTCGGCCGTGGTGTTTCTGTTGATGAAGTTGGCGGTGATGGCAATGGCCAGCTTCCCACGGAATTCCTTCCTTCTGAACCCTGCACGAGGAGAACGGAGGAAGTGGGTCTAATCTTCTGGATTTGGTGTGAAAGCTGAAAAAGTACTGAGAAAGCTATTCTCAGATGCCGGCTGGGTCCACGGAAACAAAATTCTAGATCTCTAGAGAACGGGCAGGCAGACATGCCAAGGTTCCTGCCCAAGGAGGATGCATGTCACCAGCAGCCTTTCAAAGTCAGTGGAACTTTGTCCTTTCGTAAAATCTCTAGGTCCTGGTTAGGCCTCAGCAAACGAAAGGATAAAGTGATCTTTCCCAACAGGTCACCGTGGAGCTCATCCTTTTAAAGAAGTTTTAGGCATTGTTGCGAGATAACACTCATGGGAGACCCTCATGTGCTTTGCACTTAAAGGATGAAAACTACTTTGTTAGCATTTTTCATGTTTTTTTTCCCATTTGAAAAGTAGGATTATTCAATTGAATTTCTGCGGGACAAGGACTTTAACAACTTTTCTTTGTATCTCCAATTGGTAGGGGTTTATTGTGTCCCCATACCCCGCAAATTCATGTTAACCTCCAATACCTCAGAATGTGGCTTTGTGATTTGGAAATAGGGTCATTGCAGATGGAATCATTTAAGATGAGGTCATACAGGGGTTGGATGGGCCTTCATCCAATATGACTGGTGTTCTTATAAAAAAGGGAACATTTGGAGACAAATGCACACAGGAAGAACACCATGCAAAGTTGCAGGCAGAGATCAGGATGATGCTTGTAGAAGCCAAGGAACACCAAAGGTTGCCAGTAAAGCACCAGACGCTAGGAGAGGGGCATGGAATAGATTCTTCCTCACAGCGCTCAGAAGGAACCAACCCTGCAGACGCCTTGATCTTGGACTTCCAGCCTCTAGAACTGTGAGATAATACATTTCTGCTGGTCAAGCCACTTAGTGTGTGGTACTTTGTTAGGGGAGCCCCAGGAAATGGGGGATACACCAATTCCCAGTGACTGGCACTTAGTACACACTCAACAAACACATAATGTATCTCATCTATTGACAGAATTCTAACTTGCGACTGATTTAGCACTCTAATTCTTCAAAATTATTATTGTTTTCAATGAGGTGTATTGAAATTGCTTTTGAATGGTGGTGGATTGCCGATGGATCACAGCCGATGGTCACTTCTTAACAGAGCACCTCCCTCCTAGTCCCCCTTTGCTGGCATCTGACCACCCCTGCAGTCCTGAGTCCCCCAGCCCCGGGCATGCCATGCACTTCGCGTAACTCCAGGCACTGGTCTACAGGCGCAGACTCTCCAGATGTAACCTTTCCTCAGATGCCTTTGGGAAGCCCTCACATCTGCTCACCACGTACTCCAGCCTCACACCAATTCTCAATCGCTCTGTCAAAAATCCCTTTGGCTGAAAACCTTGGGTTTCTATTTAATACCCTTCCTTTACATTGTTCTTTGACCTTTTGTCAAAGGGTCAGAAATGATTCTCTAGTCTAATATTTCTCAACTGGGGGTGATTTTATCCCCCAGGGCCACTTGGCAACGTCTGGAGACAGTTCTGGTTGTCACACTTGGGGGTGCTACTAGTGGGTAGAGGCCAGGAATGCTGCTAAACAGCCTACAATGCACAGGATGGCCCTCCAGACAAAGAATGAGGGGGCCCCAAATGTTACTGGTGCCGATACTGGGAAACCCTGCCGTAGTCTACTCATGTGGTCCCCAGTGGCCGAAGGGCTCCATCCTTCCCACCCTTCTTTCCATGCTGGTGAAATGCGGAACTATACTCAAGCTGACGATGGAGCCTGGATTTTCAAATATTCCAACGTACACTTTTACCAAACCACCATAGTGACCATAAATTTTAATGGCACAACACCCAGGCTGGCAGCTTAAAAACTCCCTGTGGGATGTGGGTTATTGATGGTGGGGAGGTGGGTAGGGAAGGGAAGCAAGAAGGGGAGTGGCCACCAGCCCTGGTTGGGTGGCAGATGGGAAGGCTCTGGGCCAGGTGGCCACATATCCTGAGTTGCCTGAGTTTTCTAAGCCTGTTTCAGGGAGCATGTCCTGTCCTCAGAGGATGTGCAGCCTGTGGCCCCCAGGGGCAAGCTCAAAAAGCAGAACTGCCCCTAGTCTAGGAGATGGCACTGGGGCCACGCTGTTTACAGCCCATGGTCTCCAATTAGTACCATGCGTATCAATTAGTGTGGCCTGGCTCTTCCTGGGGCCGGGGTGGAGGCGACTGAAGCACTTCCCGGCAATGGGGTTTTCCCTCAACCTAACTGGATCTTACTCCCAGAAAGCATGGTATGCTTCCAGCTTTGGAACTCAGAGAAGCGTGGCCTTTGCACCTTGACAATTCAGCAAGACTTGCCTAACTGCCCAGCAGCGGGTGTGCTTAAAAGTTAGGAAAAGAGATGGGCCCCTCCTTCAAGTATAAGTAGCAGTACTATGCTCGGCAGTAAACTAATACCACTAATAGTATACAAACATTTGTTCTAGACGAAGTAAGTATGGAAGTGTTGGCCGCAAGAAATGGACAGTGCAACAAGGTATATGCGCCCCAGGCAGCGCCTCCAGAGGAAAGGCGAGAGCAGTCCAGACTCACACTACCTGGCGTCCTTCTGGCTTTAGTACCAGTTAACCCAGGACAAAGTAACCCAGCAAAGGCAACTCCATGCCTGATTTTACCGGCCTTGCTGGGAGTCTCCCCTCAATGGTTCTAAGACTAGTCTCACTTGCTCCGTCTTTTCCTCAACAGACTGCGCCACGTCTCTCCATATTCTCCCATATTCCGCAGAGCCTGCCATCGCGACAGACCCGGGAGGTGGTGCAGCAGGGCTTGCACATCAGCAGGTGCTCAATAAATGGATGCTGGTTTTTTCCATGGCACTTTATCTTTATAAAGCATTTTTACATGCTAGTCTTTTCTCAGCCTTCCTTCATGATAACACCCTGCAGGCATTCTGCTATTTACTATTGAGAAAACCACGGTTCAGACAGAATGAAATGTCTATCCTCTAAAGTTTGAGCCTCCCAGGAGGACGGGCCACTCTCCTCAGCAAGGACAGGACAGGACAGCCTGCCCCTCCATGCAGACCCCCATCCAGCTTTGGCATCTGCCATCCTGCCTGCCTTTCTCCACCTGCTCCTCCACACATGCCCTCCCATTCCCGTCCCCCCAGCCCACTCCATGAAGAAGAATCTTCACCTTCCAGGGTGTTCCTGCGGCCGTCCGCACCAATGATGACATCAAACTCGAATTCTGACAGGGAATGGTCTGCAGGGAGGAACTCTGCCCGCCAGCCAATTTCTACCAGGACAGAAAAACGAGATGAGTTGGTAGAGGTGGAGAGAGAGTGATCACACCCCTTCACTGTTGGCCGCAAGAAATGGACAGTGCAACAAGGTATATGCGCCCCAGGCAGCGCCTCCGGAGGAAAGGCGAGAGCAGTCCAGACTCACACTACCTGGCGTCCTTCTGGCTTTAGTACCAGTTAACCCAGGACAAAGTAACCCAGCAACGCCAACTCCATGCCTGGTTTTACCAGCCTTGCTGGGAGTCTCCCCTCAATGGTTCTAAGACTAGTCTCACTTGCTCCGTCTTTTCCTCAACAGACTGCGCCACGTCTCTCCATGTTCTCCCATATTCCGCAGAGCCTGCCATCGCGACAGACCTGGGAGGTGGTGCAGGGTGCAATGAAATCAGTTTGAGTTTCTATGCTCAAAATGCTCAGAACGTTCTGGTGTACAGCACACTGTCTTTTATGAACACATTTTCAGGTGAAGCCTGCCTGCTTACCCAAAATTAAGATTTACTATCCACTAGAAGTCTGAAAACGTTAAAAGCACACAGTCTCTGAATGCTATATAACAAATGCTGTCCCACTAAAGCCTCCCCTAAATTCTCAAATATTCTGGGCAGAGGACAGGAGAAATCACAGATGCACCTTCAGCAGGAGACTGTGAGGTCTCTGACACTAAGCTGGCCCCAAACTCAAAGCCCTTCCCAGGCAGCAGCAGATTTTGACAGTTAAGATGCAGAGGCATCATGAGCAAGCTCTGACCACACTATGTGCAGAAGATCAGAATTTCGATAAACATACTAAAAGAAAAAAGAGAAACATTACTGAGTAAGACATACTTTTATGAGGAAATATTAGAGTATATAAATTATACTTCAATAAAGTTAAAAATATATACTGATAATATCTTGAATCTTATGTCATAGTTGCTCTAGAAACTTCAATTTCTTTACTGGATTTTAAAATATCTATGGGTACGACAAATGCACCCACATGTCTATGTGTGAACACATAAACACAGATTGAAGAACATGTGAATGAACTTCATCAAACAACCAAACCTATGTCTTCTATTTAATACTTATTGATCAGATTTCATTTGCCAAAGTAGCATCCCCTAGGGACAGGGTAACCAAACTGTAGGTTTAACAGCTGAATAATAAATCCCCTGGGAGCTGAAGAACAAACCTAAAGTGAGAGACAGCAACAGTGAAAAAGGGTAAAACATCCTTCAGTGGAATTATGCCAAGTGGCTCCCAGTAAAAATAACTCTCACAGAAACATCCTCTGAGAGCTGCAAATGTGATTTCCATTTTGCAATATCTGATTTCCAGACAGAAAAGGAAAATGATACTGTACTTTGATTTTCTTGATCTTCAGGAGGCTCTAGAACCTTCACAAACTCCACATTCACGTGGATTTCAACACCCAGCATCAGGGCCACCTTGAATAGGATGAGCTGCAGTTGGCGAATACCTGTTAGGAAGGAAGGGGAAGAGAGATGAAGTGTGGGTAGAAAGGCCGAGTACCTCCTGTGCACAGAGTGCTATGTAACCACGCTCAGTGAGCACGGCAACCTGCCAACAGTGATTGTTCTTGAGCACTAATTACATGCCCACACTCTGTGTTTTCTCATTTAACCCTTACAGTGGCCCTTTGGGATCATTATTATTCTCATTTTATAGAGGAGAAATTGAGGCTTAACAAGGTTAAGGGACTTGTTCAAGGTCACGCAGTAGCAAAATGAGAAAGTGGAGCCAGGTCTGTCTGGTTCCAAGACCCAGTTAGATGATGCTATAACGAGGGAGGCTCTGTCTCCGACTCCTTCCTGAGTTGGGCTCTGGGTTTGATGAGATAAAGACGGAAAGAGGAGTAGACAAACAGAGAGAAAGGGCTGTAAGTCAAGTCAGTGGTCAGTGGCTCATTACATGGGGCCTGTCTGTCAGCTCTCAGCCAGCCAGGGGTGAGGGGTAAGGTAGGAAATTCTCCCCACAAAGCTGGGTCATGGTTCTCCATCTCCTATTCACTCTTTGAAACTCCCCCAAAGAGTGGAACCTCATTTCCCCGTCTGATCTCCAGCCATTCAGCACAAATGCATATGCCTCCAGGTATTTTTCTGCAGAATGAGAAGTTCTTAATTTCCTGTGGGCCCCTGTGTATTTAGTGAGCTTAGCTTATCTAGCATTTATTGAGCATCTACATGTGCCAGGTGCCACGCTAGGCACAGGAGACACGGAGCACACCCTCTAACAGAGGGAACGTAGGTGAACAGAATGGGCAGGATACGGTGAGGGTGGGGGGGTGGGAGAGCCAGAACGGGGCCTGAGCTGGGGTCCTGGAAGCCAAGAGAAGAGGGACCAAGAATTTCAAATCCCACTGAGAGATTAAGGACTATGAAGGTTGCAAGAGGCAGGGCACTTGGGGGTTAGGACACTTCTGGACACCTTTGTGAAAATCTCTTTAACGTGGTGGTCAGGAGAGACCAGACTGCAGTGGAAAGAGGTGTAAATGGAAAGTGTAGACCGAGTCTACTCTTCCTCTTTCTGGAAGAAATACTTTGAGGCAAGGAGAGGTAACAGTGCAACAAGAGAGGGCTGGAGGGCCAGTGCGAGGTGAGGAGCAGGAAGACTCAGTGATGGGGCAGGTGGAAAGGAAGGAAGGAACCCGGAGGGACTGAGTTGGGAAGGAGGCGGCCAGCTCTGCTCTGACATGGTGCAAGGAAGGAATGGTACTCGGGTGGCGGAGGAGGGAAGTGGGACTGGCCCAGGAGCACTGCCAATGGCTTTTCTCTTCCCCGGAGCTCAGGAGGGAGGCCATCTGCTCAGAACGAGGAGGCTGTGCTGGGGGTTGGAACACAGCAGTGGGACCTGGAGGAGGACACTAACATGGGACATTTGAGAACTGCTGAGCAATGCTGAGCATGAGATGGGGCTGGAGACATGCTGGGCTGACAGGAAGCCAATCAGCTGGGCTTTAAAGGGCCCAATCCACACCCCGCCATGAACTTCCTTCCTTCCAGGGGAGGCCTGGCCTCTCTTTAGAATTTCAAGTTCTTAGTCCACGTGGTTCCAGCACACAGTAGGTGCTCAATTCTTCTTGCCCCCCTTCTCACTGGTACTGGAGCTACCCTTGACAATGATCATTCTGACCATCTCAGTCTCATTTGCAGATTCCTGCCAGCACTTCCGCACACTGCAGTCTTTCCAAGGACTGGGGGTTAAATGAGAGCCCCGTCAAGGAGGGGAGAGGGGGGCTCTGGGCCAGGAAGCCAGTCCCACTGCCCAGGGCCCTCGCGAGGCCTGCCGGCGCCTGGCTCTGCCTCTCAGGAAGAAGACTTGATGAGGACGTGGTGCTCAGTGTCGTCATTCTAAATTGGTGACCGACACATTCCTCCGTGGGTGGTGGAGAACATCCTGAAGGCTGACGTGGCAGCTTTCTGGGCAAATCCAAATTTCTTTCCGTTGGACTCCTAGAATTTTCTCATCCCAAAGTGGGAATAAACTCTGGGGCCACTGCTAGTAAATTCTCCTGTGTCTGAATAAATTACACCCTATGTGGCTGATAATTCTCTCCAGTCATTCCTGCCCAAACCCCAGTCCCTTTTCCCATCAAGCTTATCCTCATAGGAACATGGCTCTCAGGGCTCTCCTCCCACCCACCCCCACAGCAAAACATGGTTTGAGAGAAGCAGCCCAGTATCTTGAAGTTTGGGGACCATGGCTGCCTCTTACTCACTGTACACCACTGGACACAAAGCACCTTTCTGAGCACATTGCTAAGCACATTGCAAACTTGACTTCATTTAATGTTCTCAGAAATTCTGGGAGACAGGAATTAATTACATTTTACGGAGATAAAATTGAGATTTGAAGAGGGTAAGGAACTTGACTCAAGTCAGACAGAAATGGAAGAGACAGATTTTGGACCCAAATCTGTTCAAACCCTTGAACTGTCCCTGCAGTGTTAACCTTCTTGACCTTCATGGGTGACTTTGTTAATATAGTCATATATAGTCATATATAGTCATTCCACAGCCCGCCCTGCAGAACTTGAGTATAGGAAAAGTCAGCCCTCCTTACACGTGAGTTTTGCTTTCCACAAATACTGTATTTTCGACCTGCATTTGGTTGACAAAAATTTGTGTGTAAGAGGACTCATGCAGTTCAATCTTGTTTTGTTCAAAGAGTCAACTGTATATAAAATGGCTAAGACCTCTTTCCCGCAAAGCTGACCTTCCCAAAGTCTGTCTGCACAGATCTTGCCCTGAGAGACCCAGGCTTGAGAGATGACAGAGCAGAAGGGCCTCTGCACGCATCTCGCCCCACATAAGCATTCAGGGATGGCCTAGGTAGGACCTGAGATCATGTTCTGTATTTCCCTTCCTATTCTAGCTAACGTTTCATCACGATGTTCTGTCTTTTTAAAGCCCAAGTTTTAAAAACTTTGGTATGGGATCTGTTAGGAAACACAGATTCAAATGCATCATTCCTCTGTTCTAAAACTTGCCGCGGCCCCCCAGCACTGGCAGCGTGGTGTCCAAACTCCTTTGCACAGAGAGTCTCAACTATCTGGCTCAGTTAACGGCTTTATGTGGCTCCCCACTCTGAACTCCTTTAGCAAGTGTGACTAACTCTATTAAAGCACATTTTATTACTGACAAAATTTTGGTGAGCTCCCCGAGGGTGCAGACTGCTATTTATCTCTGCCTCTGTTTTCTGTATTTCATTCATTCATCCCACAGATGTTTCTCAAGCACCTGGTATGTGTCAAGCACTCCTTTATGCCCTGGAGAGAGCCTGGTGTTTAAGATATGCCACAGTCCCTGACCTCATGGTGTTTACAGCCTAGAGGGGCAGAGCACTGGGCTGGATAAGGCACAAAGTGGGCCTTTCAGTGAATGTCTGTTAGTTGGACACATGGAGCCCCCAGGAATTTGCAAGATGGAACAAGCTGGGGACTTCTAGATGTGCAGAGATGTGTCCCACCTCAGGTCTGCCCCTCCCTTCACAGGGTCCCACCACTGGCTCTACTCACTGATGTGGTCAATGGAGCCAGCACAGAACTTCCCATAGAACTTCTTGGCTCCCAGGCCCCGCAGATCGTGGATAGTGAAAGGCCAGAGGTGCAGCACATTGTTCCGGGAGAAGGTGTCCCTCTTCTCCACCACAACCACCTTGGCTCCCAGGTAGGCAAGTTCAATGGCAGTGCGCAAGCCGCATGGTCCTCCCCCAACGATGAGACACTGTGGAGGTGAGAGAGGAGAGAGACCCTCAGTGACCTCTAGCATCACAGACACGAACCCCTCGTCAATAGTGTGATGAGGCGCAAACCCTAATACACCCAAATCAGCCAGCAAGTGCAAATGGTGCACCTGTCCGGGTACAGTACCTGTGGGCCTACCAGGCACCAGCCACCGTGCCAAGCCCTGCGAGGGATAAAGAAGTAAAGGGACTTGGGGAGGAGGCACAGTAAGATGCACACGAGGTTCAGAGCAAACTGAACAGGGGTTTAGTTGCAGCTCTGGCATTTGATGCAGCATTTCCTCATCTGTGAGGTGGGTCTACTACCCTTTCCTCATAGGGTTCTTGTAAATAAGGTCACACTTAAAAAGTGTATGGCGCACCTTTGTGATCTTGGATTAGGCAATAGTTTCTTAGATACAACACCAAAAAGCACAAGCAACAAAAGAAAAAATTGATAAATTACATTTCATCCAAATTAAGACTCTGGTGCTTCAAAAGCCACTATCAAGAAAGTGAAAAGACAACACCACAGATGGGAGAAAATATTTGCAAATCATGTATCTGATAAGAGACTCATATCCAAAATATGTAAAGAATTTTTACAACTAAACAAATAAAAATACAAATAGCCGTATTAAAGAACGGGCACAGTATTTGATTAGACATTTCTTCACAGAAGATATACAAATGATAAGTACATGAAAAGATGCTCAACACCATTAGCCATGAGGGTAATGCAAATCAAAGCCACAGTGAAACAGATAGCACTTCACACCCACTAGCACGGCTATAATAAAATAGACAGAGATAGCAAGTTGTGGGTGAAGATACGGAGAAACTGCAACCTTCGTACATTGCGGATGGGAATGTAAAATGGTGCAGATGCCTTAGAACGGTTTGGCCATTCCTCCAAAAGTTAAACACAGAAGTACCATATGAGCCAGCAGTGCTACTCCCAGGTATATATGCCTAACAAAAATGAAAACATACGTTCACACAAAATCCTATACACGAATGTTCATGGCAGCATTATTCTTAACAGCCCCAAAGTAGAAATAAGCCAATTTGGCAATTACCTGATGAATAAACAAAATGTGGTATATCCATACAATGGAATATTATTCAGCTCTAAAAAGAAAGGAAGTTCTAATATATGGATGAACCTTGAAAACATTGTGCTAAGTGAAAGAAACCAGACAAAAAAGGACACAAATGGAATATGGTATGATTCCATTTAGATGAAATGTCCAGGATGGGAAAATCTATGATAGGAAAATCTGTGAGACAGACGGTAGATTAGTGAGTACCAGGGAATGGGGGATGGAGAATTGGGAGTGACTGCTCATGGGTACAGGGTTTCTTTTTGGAATGTTCTGCAATTAGTGGTGATGGTTGCGAAATTTTGTAAATATGCTAAAACCACTGAATTATATACTTTAAAAGGGTAAATGCTATAGTATATGAATTACGTCTTAATAAAAAAATTCTATTAAAAAAAGCGTATGGTACAGAGCTTGGCACATACCAGTGTAAATGTTATTCTTATTGCTGAGACCCAGTCCTGTCTTCTAGGAGCTCTCAGGTTAGAGGTAAATTCAGACTTGTGAAATAAATAACTAGAATCTCATATGGTTGGTTCTATTTGGAGCCCAGAAGGGGAAAAACTAATCCTGCCTGGTAGTCTGGAAAAGATTTCACAGAGGAGGGGCTTTAAAAATGATTAATATTTTAGCCTACTGTATTTGTTGAACATTTACTATGTGTCAGACACTGTTTCAAGTGCTTTATGTGTTTTAGCTTTAATCCTCACAACAAATCTAAGGAATTATTTTTATGCCCATTGGAAGGAACTATTATCATGCCCGTTTCACAGGTGGGGAAGCCAAGGCACAAAGCAGCTGAGTAACTGCCTCATGGTTTCACAGATTCAAAGGGGCAGAGCCAGGACTCAGACCCAGGTGGTCTCATTCCAGAGCCCACCATGCTATACTGCTTCTGGTTTGCCAAGAATAAAAAGAAAAACAGAACATTTCAGCAGAGGGGACAGCCCAAAGAGAAAGAGAAAGAAGTTCAAGGTGGACGGAGAGAAGGATACTTTGGGAGAAGAGAAGGGAAGGAGAGAAAGAGATGAAGCCAGATGTTGAAGATCTTCATTGCCAAGAGAAGGAGTGTGGTCTTGGTCCTGCTGGCACTGGGCCCACATGGGCAGAGGTGACAAAACAGGATTCCATATGAGTTCCGCACCGGGTCCTCAATGGACATTGCACGTTGAATAAGGCAAGGGTCCTTCTCCAGGGAAGATACACAATGACCTCGCTAGTTTTACTGGGCAACAGCCCTTCCATTCAAACAAAATCTAAGGAGGAGCACCAGTACTGCCTAAAACCATAGGAAAATAGTAATACTGAGTTCATGTGGTGGTGGGGGGGGTCTACATAGCTGAGACTACCCCCAGCAAGGCAACAGGCAAGGAGACCTGCACCCACTCCTCACTTCTTGACAATGCAGAGGCATCTGGAAACTTCCCTTCTGCTTGAGAGCAAACCTTATCTTAAAAAAATACATTCCCCTTCCCCTAGCAAATATTCCATCATCCAGTTATCACTCAGCCGGGCCTCCAGGGTCCCAAAGGGAAAGTGCAAACAAGCATATCAGAAGCTCCCACACCATAATCAGCGTGGCTTGCTGGTCGGAACCTTCCAGGGAGTTTGTGGACACCTAATTAGGGGAAATGAAGTCACCGCTGAGATCCAGCTCAGAGACGTCGGGGAGCGAGTGGGTGTGCAAGCCCACTTGCTTCCTCTCTGGATGGAGCCTCGGGAGAGAACCAACCCCCCACCCAAAGCCCAGCCCCCCTCCTTATCTCACTCCCCAAACAGCTCTTTGGCAGACATAGCCAGACAATGACGGGTCATTTCAAAGCACAACTCCAAACCCTGACACTTGTGAGGTTTGCTTTGGGGTTAAGTCTAGATTCACTGCATTTCTTTGCAGTTACTGCATCTTTTCCCCTTTGCTGAGTTCTGTCCCTCCTGGGCCAGGGCTGGAGAGAGGGTGGGAGGATGTGGGGTGACGAGAGGCAGGAGGGCAGGAGAGGAACCCTCTGCATCCTTCTCCCCATCAGGCCTGACCCAGCACTGCTCCCTGGCAGGCAGGAGATCCTTTTCCCACCAGCCAGGGGGCTGCCGCGCATTTTGCACGCAAACAGTAGCCGGTGAACTGTTTCTAACCCTCCTGGCTAAACCTAACATCCCATCAGTGAAAGCTCAGTTTTCCCACCATCCTGGGCCCCAGCACATATTTCGGGCCTGAAATTTCAGAGATGCCAGTCATACCATAATCTAAAGTCAAAGCAAATACCAACAGGCCTAATTATATAAAGGGAGAAAATTCGGTGCAGATGTTATCAAGGCCAGAGAGAGGGGTTGTGGGCAGGGGACCAGGCAGGCTCCTCTCGGAACACGCCTGTTATGATTAACATGGGAACTGGGTGTTCTGACAAGAGGCCAATGCATGGCAGCCACACGCCTGGGCAGGGGAGCAGGAGAGAAGAGGACTTGCCGCCATGCCCACTGCTGATGCTCCAGACACTGGGCAGGGTCTACACAGACCACTGAGGCCAAGAGTTGTGATAGCTCAACCCAGAGGAGCGCTCCACGTTCCCCAGACCCACTGGGCTATGGCTGCTGAGGACTCAGTGCCAAGGAAGAAAAGCTGTTCCTTAAAACTCAGCCCTCAGGCCTTCCTCGAGCCCCCAAATTAGACTGTACGCGCCTCCCCCATCCTCCCACGGGCTCTGTCCTTACTGCTACCCCAGAACTAAGCTGTGCGTGCTACACTTATCTGTGTCTGATCCGCAGCCAGTCTGAGCGCTCCTCAAATGCTGCCTGGCGTCCTCTGTACCGACTGCTCAGAGCCCAGGACCAGCCTGGCACACGGAAGGCCTTGATAAATAGCTGACGGATGAATGGACTTGCCACACTCTCCCTGCCCACCCAGTCTGGCTCTCCATCCGTAACTGGGATGTTCAGTTCACGTCAGCCGTGGTTAATGTCTGCAGATTCCCACCCAGGCTGGGGGAGCTGGGGTCTGCCAAGGCCACCAGCATCTCGGACGTCAGCATATCTGTGTGTTCAGGCGACATAAATTATTACCCAGTGGGGAGCGGGGCAGATCCACGCCAGCAGGAAATCCAGTGTATAGATAAGCTCCGCAGTGTTTAGGCCTCCACGATAGCAAAGGGGAGAGACAAACAGCACATGGAAAAACCAGCTCTTTATTTACCAAGGGGCAGGAAGGGGAGGACGGTGGCTGACTCGCCCACAGTCGGGGCACACACACGACTCCTGCTGCCGCTTGGAGGGCCTGGCAAGCACAGCCCACGTCTCGATGACACCAGCCACCCCAGGCCAGCCCAGCAGTGAGTGGGCGGGCTGGGCTGCATCAGGAATGTGCAAGGGATTCAATCCCCAGAGGGACACGCCGAGGGGACGGGGCTAAGCCAGGGTTAGCAGTCTGCAGACTCAATTTCCGCTTCTGAATCCGCCTCTGTGTCCCCGGGAGCCGTGTGTGCGGACGCTGCCATGAGGTGGGGTGCGGAAAGCCAGTGCTTGACCGGGGCTGCCCTTCCCCAGCCGGTCTGTACCGCCCCGCACCTCATCCCTCCACACCTCATCCCCCTGCACCTCATCCGCAAGGACAGTGGTAATTTCTAAACTGCACTGCACCCAGCGCCTTCTCCTTGCCCGGCACCATCCTGATCGCTTTGTGCATTTCATCCTTGCAACTGCCCTGCGAAGGTGTTATTATCATCTCTGCTTTGTAAGTGAGGAAAACAGGGCACGGAAACACTAAGCAGTTCGCTCAGGGTACCCTTATTATCCCCAATTTTGGGTTAAGAAATGGAGACAAAGAGAGTAGGATATTTCTCCAAGCTCACTTAATGAGTAAGCAGTCAAGTCTGGATTCAAACCTAGGCAGTGTGGGTCAAGGGGTGGGTAGGTGGGTGGGTGGGTGTGTGTGTTTTGAAACAGATTCTCGCTCTGTTTCCTGGGCTAGAGTGCTGTGCATTAGCATAGCTCACTGCAACCTCAAAATCTTGGGCTCAAGAGATCCTCCTGCCTCAGCCTCCCAAGTAGCTGGGACTAGAGGTGCACACCACATGCCCAGGTAAGTTTTTCTACTTTTGGTAGAGACGGGGTCTCGTTTTTGCTCAGGCTGGTCTCAAATTCCTGACCTCAAGTGATCCTCCTGCTTCGGCCTCCCAGAGTGCTAGGATTACAGGCATGAGCCACTGCGTCCAGCCCAAGGTGTGTGTTCTTATCTACTTGTCTGATGGTGAAGCCTGACCTTAGGGATGAGGTCAGGATAAAGTGGGGTAACTTCACTCCTTCCCTGCATAGAGCACACTGTGGCCTCCTGAAGGGAGCTGGGGTCTAGGCTGCGTTCTCAGGGCCTCTGCACGGAAGGACCAAGCCATGCTCAGGCTGAGCTGCGTGTGCTTCCCCAGGGTAGAAGTTCACAGGCTGGACAGAGCAGAGTTTGAGCCTGTGCAAGTCCTAAAAAGCCACGCTGGCCAGTGCCACAGCAGCGGGAGTTTGAGCTTGGACAGTGCAGGCTGCCTCTGGTGAGCCGGTGGCCCTGGCAGTGGGCCGGGCAACGGGAGGTCACGCATGGTGCTGTCTCCCTGGTAGCAGCAGTCCTCCGGCACACTGACCTGCAGGCCAGCGCTCTAATGCCAGGGACGTGCCACGGTGCTTCCTGCTATGGCTCTGCGGCCTTACTGGCTCTCAGGACTAGCCGCTTATCTGAACCCGGCAGGAAGCCCCTGTTGCTGGGTTACCACAAGCTAAAACAGCTTGCTTCCAAACCGCAGGATGGAGAGTTTTCAAATCCAAAGTGCCACCCACCTGCCAGTGGGGGCCTTGCCCTGGGGCCCTGGCCTCACAGCCTCACCCCTGCAGGGCAGTGCTGGGGGGACTCATGAGAGACACAGCTACCTGGGGTTCTAGCCGTGGAGGATTCTCTGGGAGGGGATCGGCCAGGAGGGGCTCTTCATAGGGACTTTAAAGGCCACTCTGGGCAGGAGCTGAGTCTTGTCTGACCTGACGTAGCCTGACTCTCTCCTGTATCTGGATCACACCCAGTTATTCCTGAGCAACAATTACACATCACTTGCTAATCTCAGAAATTTACAGAAAGGAAATGGAAAAAGATACCCTATTCTCCTTGCTTCCCCTCAAAAAAAAAATAGTAATTCCTCTAAGAACCATTCCGTTTCTCTCTGTCCTGCCCTTCCGTCCTGAGTGGGTGCTCTCCCCTCTTACAAGTATGCTAAACAGTGACCACAGGGTTTGGATTTTCAGGGGCAGTTTCATCTGCAAACAGTTTGCCTTTGGCCCTATTAGTACATTCATACTGGATGCCTGCATTAGAAATTATAAGCACTCAAGGCCGGGGCTGTTCCGGGTGCTGTTCATGCCTCACGGCATCGCCCCATCTAACACCTGGGTTCCCCGAAGTCAGGGCGTGAGTGCTGGGGGGAGAGGCAAACACTTCACTTCAGATCTCAAAGTGCAGGAAGAACAGAGCCAACTCAGCCCCACCTTTGTTGACGCCTGTGCCTCCCCACAGTAGTAATGGTCTTAGTAATGGCGACAGTAATAAATGGAGCTACCACTTATTGCCTGCTTATACTGTACTAGAACTGTTCTAAGCATGGTATAAGACAGGCACTCACTTTGTTCTTACAATGACCCTGACTTAGGTACAGTCCTCGCCATTTGATAGGTGAGAAAGCCAGAGCTCGGGAAGGGTCAATCAGAGCTCGGGAAAGGTCAATGGCTCAGCCGTGGTATAAACCAGGGTGAGAACCTAACTTCTGATCCCAGGGTCCACGCTCAACACCCAGTCCTATGTCAGTCCTTCCAGGTTTCTGTGGAGCGTTATGTGGTAGAACATGAATGTTCTCCCTCTAAGACATGCCTAAGGTGTGTAAGGACTGGTGAGATGGCTGTGAGGATGTAGGCCCATGTCCCCAAACCTCAGGAAGCTGCTGTCTGCTGGAGACCAGAGAAGAAGAAAGCAGATACGATGAGTGCGAGATTGTCTGGTGCTACCTGCGGCTACTGTGGATGTTTGGAGAAGGAACAGATGAGTGGCCGCAGTCAAGAAAGGGACCTCCAGGAGATGGGCCACAAGTGGGGAACTGAGGCTGGGGACTTGGACAGACAGAAGAAATGGGGTGCTGAGAAACAGGGGAGGTTTGCAGGGCAGCGGGGAGCCCAGTCTGGGCTGTAGTGAGGGGGGAAGTGTGCTGGGGAAGGCACACGAGCCAGGAAAGGGAGGATGAGCCCCATCGTGGAGGGTCTTGCATGGCAGGTCAAAGAGTTTGGACTGTGTCTCCCTCCTGCGTGTGGCTCTTATGGGTTTGGAATAGAATGAAGGTGCTACTCTCAGGAAAACTGGTTCTAGAGCAATAATAAACATGGTAAGAATTGGGAAAAGAAGCTCAAGGCAGAGAGAGAAGTCACAGCAGTATTTGAAATGGTTGATGCCCCTCTTGTGTCTCCCATCCGCAGCTGCTCAGGCACCTTTGCTGATTCCCCATCATCTTCCCGACCTCTACACTTGGGAGTGCCTGGGGCTCAGTCTTCATCCTCTTCCCTTCTTGACCTTGACACCATCTACTTCCCCAGCTTTAATTACCATCTTCCATGCTGATAATGCTCAACATTAACCCCAACCCTGAAACTCCCCCAGACTCCAGACTCCCACTGTCCTCCCCAGCTGCTCTAATAAGTATCACACATGAAACAGACCTACACCCAAACTCTGTTCCTCCCCCCAACCTGCTTCTCCCCCAGTCAGCACTGTCTTGGTAAATGCATATCTATTTTTTCAGCTGCTTAGACTGGAAATCTCCGTTTGGGTCTTGGAAGAGCCTGTGCCTTCTGCTACCCCGCATGGAGGGAAGGCAGCCACCAGACCCAGCCCTACCCCTTGAGTAGGAGCTTCCTGGTAACAGGACATGCCAGATACCAGCAGCAGAACCCACGGGACAAGAACTCGCAGGGTCAGTTGGAAGAAAAACCATTGATAGGGAGAAAATCGATGTTACAAGAAGCAAAATATGTTGTAATTTGTCACATCAAATGATATGTTTAAGATATGTGTGTATCATTCTATGAAAATTCTACCTTAAAAAGAACTTGAGCAAATACTGAACTCTGTTGAACTCCAGTCGATGACATGCATCCTGAAGGATCTGGGGGTAAATGTGCTGATTCAGTAATTTAGTTGAAATGTACCGCAAAAACAAGATAAATGGTTGCTGAACTCTGACTCTGTTTTGAGCCCTAAGTACGTCACATGTGTTAACTCATTGAAACCACATGCCAGGCCCAGATTAGGAAATCGAGGGACAAAATGGTTAAGTAGCATGCCCAAGGTCATTACAGTGGGTGGAGGAACTGGCATCTGGACCCAGCGGTCTAGCTCCAAAGCACAAGCTCATACCCACGGAGCCACACCTGGCTGACTTCACATGGCTAATAAAGGCAGAGCTGGGAGTCTCTACCAGGTGCGACTCCAACACCTGGCTCCTCCTTCTACATTGCTCTCCTTAGAATATGTTCCCAACGGTGTTAGGGCCCACTCTCTCTTTCTGCCCCCTTCTCTTTCCCTCGTGGGCGGTCACCTCATCCATGAGCACTCATGGGCACAGACAAGTCCACCCCTATCTGTGGACAGCAGCTTCGTCCCACGCTGGCCTCTACAGAAAGGCCACATGAGGCCTAGTAATGGACCTGCATGAGAACAGGCCAGGCATTCCTTCAACTTCCACCAACTCCTTTTCCCCTGAGGTCAGCAAAGGGGAGACTATTTACCTAAGCCCAGCAGCTGTTCAAGCCGCCAGCCCACAGCTGGAGCCGAGAAGCCCAAGGCCAGCTCTGCTACTCTACAGCCATCTCTGCACCAGCTGTTATGTCCACAGCTGCCGCCCCGCCAAGAGCCTTAGAGAAGCCCCCAGGAGGAGGCAGCAGGTAAGAACATGCTATGAACACACTGTAAGAATACGCTGACCTCCTTCATTTGCTCCTTGTATAGAGTCTCTCACACTATAGACAGGTGCTGCACGAATACAGCATCGGGGTCTAAGCACCACTTAATTTGGGCACGCAGACAGGTAAAGACTCATCAGCCCCGGATGGAGCACCACCGGGGAACAGCAGGCACGGTGGTGAAGGAGGGACCTGGGTCCGGAAGCAGCCAGCCCGTTTGCCAGATGGGCGACTTTGAGCGTGGCAGCTAATTACCCTTGTTGTCAGTTCCCTCAACTGTAAAAGAGGAATCAGGGCAGTTCCTACCAGGTAGGTTGTTATGGAGATGGAGTTCACACACTGCAGAAGTGTTCGTAGAAGAGCCTAGTACAGCATGTGACAAGCACTCTGTCAGTGGCAGCAACGACCGCCAGTGCCTGTCCTCCCTCCCTTCTTCCTGAGGGTGAATCCTTTAAGTCAAATCAGATTTTGACCTCCAAGAGCTCACAGTCCAGTCCATCCCATCTGGAGACAGGGACACTGTGATCCCAGCAGTTCAAAGGCTGGAAGAGGTCTGCCCTCCTTGGGGCAGACATACTGCCTTCCTCGGGGCATCTTCAGGACAGCGAAGGAGCCTGAGCACCCAGGAGCTGCCCGGCTGACCACCCCCACCCTGAGTTCACAAGTGCGTGCACTGTCCGAGCTGGGAGGGACCTTACATCCGGGGCCAGCACATGTTTTTCTGTAAAGGGCCAGACACTAATATTTTAGGCTTTTTGCAAACCACTGGCTTAGACCATCTTGCCCAATGCATCCCTCTCTGTGACCCCGTCCCATTAAGGGGGTCCAGGAAGTTATTTAAGGGAGCCCAGAGGCCATTTTCAACACCTTTGGAAGTCTGGTGGATTTCCTGGCTGGTCCTCCTGCCTGGGATGCCCTTCCCTCAGCTGTCGGGGCACAGTTCCTCCCCACCATTTGGGCCTGAGCTCAAACATCACATTCCCCAGATCCACCTGCCCAGCTCCGCCCCATCACTCTCTCACATTTCTCTGTTTGTTTTCTGCATGGTGCTTGTCACAATCCTACATTTCTTATTTATTTATTTGTTAACTAGTTCACTGTGTGTCTCTCTCTAGACTATAAGCTCCACTAAAGCAGGGGCCTTGCCCCTCTTATTCACAGCTGTATCCCCAGAGACCAGTATGGTCCCTGATCCATAGTAGGTACCAGTAAATATTTGCCAAATGAGTAAATAATAAAATCATATCTTTACCCCAAATCAAGATGCACACTGAGGCAAACTGAAATATAATAGCCAGTATTTATGAAGAGACTGTCTTGGGCCCTTACACATATTATTTTATTAAATGAGGGAGAAATTAAGTTACAAAGTAGGAACATTAAAGGTAAGTCATTAAATAAGAAATGTCCGATTTCGAATCAAAAGTTTAGTTTATTGTATTTCAAACAAGAAGCAGCACAATTAATCAAAGTATGCGCCTAACCTATGGACACAGTTTTGGCATCTTACCGGTAGCTTGTTTATGCCAGCAGCGAAGAAGCCTGGAGAGCAAGTGGCGATGACATCACAAAAGTTGTTTTCCACAGCTTGTTGAGAATTGAATATTTTTCCTTGTAAGAAGTGGTCCAAAGCCTGGAAGAAGTGGTAGTCAGTTGGTGCAAGGTCTGGTGAATATAGTGGATGACAGAGTTTCCAAGTCCAGTCTCTGTAGTTTCAGCAGTGTTGTTTGAGCGACGTGTGGTCAAGCGTTGTCTTACAAGAGGATTGGCCTATCTCTATTGACCAATCTCACTGCTTAATCACAAGCATCTTCATCATTTCATTCAACTGGTTGCAGTAGACATCGCTGTAATTGACCAGGTTTCATGAAGCTGTAGTGGAAAATATCAGCGCTGGACCACCAAACAGACACCATTAGCTTTTCTTGATGAATATTCGGTTTTGGACTGTGTTTCAGCATTTCATTTTTATCAAACCATTTACTGAACACTTGTGATGGTCAAAGAGAATCCATTTTTCATCACATGTAACAGTACAGTGTAGAAATGATTTGCCTTTATGTTGTGACAGCAAAAAAAGGTAAGGTTCAAGATGATTTCTCTTCTGATGCTCATTTAATTCATGCAGTACCCATCTATCCAGCTTCTTTACCTTGCCATTTGCTTCAAATGGTCCAATATTGTAGGAATAGTAATGTCAAACCTTGCTGCTAATTCATGCACAGGTTGAGATGGATTCGCTTCCACTACAGCTTTCAGCTCATCATTATCCACCTTGGTCTCAGGTTGCCCATGTGTCTCATTTTCAAGATTAAAATCACCAGAATGGAACTTCTCAAACCATCCATGTACTGTGCGTTCATTAGCCATATCCTACCCAAACACTTTGTTGGTATTTCAAGCTGTCTGTGCTGCATTTGTTCCATGGTGGAACTCATGTTTGAAAACAATACAAATTTTTTACTTATCCATGGTTTCATAAAAATTGCTCTAAAAAATATTTGCAAGATAATCACAATCCAAAACATGTGTTTGAAAGACTGAGAATGTACCTTCACAATAAAAATAAAACAAGAAGTGTCAACGTGAAATGTCATAGATATCACCTGTCAAACTTAGTACTTAAGGAAATCAGAATTTCATACTTAAAAACCTAAATTTTTTTTTCTCTTTATTTCAGGTGAGGACATTGAAGTTCAGGGTCCTACTACTCAAAGACACTTATCTGGTAAAAGGCAGAGCTAAGTTTCAAACCCAGATCTGTCCAACTCTGGACCCAGGCTACTGATCAACACTCTTGCTTAATTTTGCCTGGGATTTTGTCAATTTAGTATGAACAGAATTATCCATGGCTGATTAGAAATGCTGATGGGCAGTGATGTGCCTTTAGACTTTACAGAAATGGAGGGAAGATATTGGTGCCCAATATATGCAAGCTTGTTTGTGAAACAATTTGTTTCAAAGTGTGCGTTTGCGGGGCAAGAAAAGGAAACAAAGCTGCAAAACAGGTGAGGATTTTCTCAGCTTTACCCAATGGAATAACAAGGTTCAGACAGGGGAAACAGCTTCAGATATCACAGTCAGCTAGAGGTGATAGCAAATCCTCTAGTTTCCCACGGGAAAAGACATTTGGTCAACTGCACCTTGACCGTCTCCTGGAGGTTGGATACCCATTCCATAGAAAGGCACTGTATGGGAAAGTCCAGATCCTGATTGTCTAAGCGAAGACAAGTCCCCGTGTGTTTGCAAGTAGAAGCCTTCCCCAACAAAGGAACTTTGAGGCCTTACAGATAACGGGAAAAAGGAGAATCTCTTCGAGCATCTCACACATGCCTTCCCGGTCAGAGATCCCAGACTCACCAGTGGAATGTAGTTTTGATTTGCAGCTGCCACAAAAGAAGTGAGCAAACTTATTCAGATGTTCTTGATAACTCCAAGTGGGTCACCTTACGTCACCTTACACCATGAAGTGGTTTGTAATTAAAATGTTTTTGAAACTATGAACAGACCACAGCGTCTAGACATTGGGAGACTCCAATCCTACACCATCCTGCCTGCCCACAATTACTATGTGACCGGTGCCTACTACTTGCCAAAGAACATGTCATGTTTCCTTTATCGGAGCATCTTTAAGGGCACATTTCTGGAAAGCCTCTCCCCACAGCCTGCTGGGGGCTGTTTGGGAACTCTCTCTGCTACCAAGAGGAAGGCATGCCCGGGCATCTGTGGCACCTCCCCTTTAGAGGCAGGCCTGGGCCAGAGGAACGTGAGCCATGGCTTTGGCATCACTCCTCAGGCTGAGGAAGTCCACACATGGAAGGCAGGACTTACGGGATCTGGGTCCATTGCATCATCACTGTAACCCTCCAGGGAGAATAAACAAACTGCTTCCCCAGCTCAAACCCAGGGAGGTGGTGCCGGTGGGGCAATAAGGTAGGTGAGGGCATGGTTTAAGCTCTGCTGAACTATTAAAGGAATATAAGGCATTTGAAAACCACTACTCTATCTCCTGTAATACGTGATCCTAGCCAGGAGCCAAGGGGAAAAGGAAATCCATCATTCATTCATTCATTCATTCATTCAAAAAATATTCAATAAGCAACTTTTTCTAGGCATCATATTGGATGCTAAGGAAATAGAGATGGACATGTCACATTTCCTGCCCACAGGTACTCACACTTTAGCCAAAAAAGATACTGAAGGTTCCTAACTAAGCAAGACGGAGTCCACCAACTTTACATACGGGGAGATCAGGAAAGAGCAGAGGTGAGGACCTAGATGGAAGCTGCTCTTAGGCAGGTGCAGAGGCTCCCCCGGGTGGGGATGGAAACGAGAGGTTGGATGAGACACACTTAGCCTATACAAGTTAAGAGATCACAGATTTGGGCTGGGGGGTAGAAGGAAGTGAAACTGACTCAGATTCTCAGAGCGGGAGAATGGTGACACTGTGAACTAAGACTGAAAGTCAAAAAGAAGAATACATTTAGGGAGTGGGAGGGGAGAGGAAGTATAAAGTTATGATTTAGTTTTCTATTTGTTAATTGTCAGGTACTCATAGAAATCCCATAGTTGATCCAGAGCACAGACAGAATAAGAGACACAGACTTTTAACAATAATAGTAACTTCTGTGTAGTGGAGGTCTACCATGTGTCAGGTATGCCGCGTGTCAATCTCATTTAGTCCTAACAAGAATCCTGTAAAGTAAGTATGACTATGCCCATTTCATAGATGAGGAAGTGTAAGCTCTGAAATGTTAAATAACTTGCCCAAGGTCACAGGTATCAGGCCCTGGACATTATGATCTTTCTACTATGCCCTGCCCTAAGACAGGGGTGAGGAACCTGGGGCCCTAAGGCCACATGTGGCTTTCTAGGTCCTTAAATGTAGCCTTTTGAATGAATTCAAATTTTACAGAACAAATCCTTTTATTTTTATAGATACATTTTTTTCATCTTTTATGTTTTTATTTTATTTTTAAAATGAACTTATTTAAAATACCAAAGAATAAAGTAAGTTTCAACAAAATAATCCCCCCAGATTGACCGGCACAATTAGAACATTAGTAAGCCACAAGGGCTAAACTGACGGCTGCTACGCTCATGATTTAGTTCTAACTTCCCCGGATGACTGGCTCCACTACCGCATGAGGCTGGTTGGTGAGAGTTTATGAGGGTTGAGTATGCCAGTCTGTTATCTGCTTTTGACAGTGGTGCACTGTGTTTCTGTTTGAAGTGGAATTTGTGAATAGTTAGTTGCACAGCTTGACAGTATTTTTTAATTCTGTCTGCTTAACAGCCCATAATATCAAAGAAGACCAAGAGGACACTGAAGAAAGAAAACAGATTTTTTAATGAGGATTGGGAATTGCAATATTATCTTGTTTCTGCTAAAGATAAGATGATTTGCTTGCTCTGTGATACTGAAATATCAACATTAAAGAAATTCAGTACTCATCAGCATTATAACACTCATAAGGACCACAAATATTTTTAAATTAGAGGGAAAGGTACAAAAGGTTGTATTGCAGAAATTAAAAGGTGAAAAGCAAAAACAAAGACAATTCTTTCAAGCAGTAATAAGACTGGGAAATAATGCCCTTGAAGCAATTTATAAAGTAGCTTATATACTCAGGAAAAAAGAGAAGCCGTTCAGTAATGTAGAAATTGTGAAAGAATGCATTGTCAAAGTTGTAGGATGCTTAGACCCTGATAATGTTTCAAAGTACAAACAACTGCCTCTCTCAAGGAGAACAAAAAGTGACTGGCAGCATGAATTAGCCTTCAACTTAACAGAACAACTTCATACAATACTTTAAAAGGAAAATATGTATTATTCAATTGTTTTGGATGAATCAACTGATACTTCTGACTCGGTGCATGTTTTATACCTCATTCAGGTCATAACTGAAGATTTTCCTTGCTACGAAGAGTTAGTCACTTGGGCACTCTTGGGAACAAAACACGGCGAATAGATATCTTCAACGACTTTCAAGATAAACGTCGTTAAATTGGACTGAGTTTGCTAAATTTACTGAGTGTATGCACAGATGGTGCACCTTTCATGACAGAAAAACATGAAGGGTTTATTGCCCAGATGAAGAAAGTATTAACAGACCCAGATGTTTTCATTTCTTTTCATTGTGTCTTGTGTCAGCAAAATTTCTGTGCTAAAGCTACTATTTTAAGTGATACTTTGCAACAAATTATTAATATTAAGTATTGCTAACTATATTTGTGCAAATGCAACATGGCATCGTAAGTTTTGTAACATGCTGAAGCTGAACGATGAGGTATTCCGTGTGGACTTGCCGTATCATTCTAAAGTGCATTGGCTATCACAGGGACAGCTGTTAGCCAAAATTTTATCTCTTCGAGAACAGATAGTTAAATTTTATGAAGAACAGAATCAGCAATGTGAATGATTAAAAGAAGTTTTCTATAGAAATGCAGCATTTGGTATGATATCACGTCAAATCAAAATGACTTGAATATTTCTTTGCAAGGTAAAACTAAGTCTATACATGATATGTGGCAAAAAATCCAAGCATTTCAAAAAAAAGCTATCTTTTTTCAAAACACTTCTTCTTCAAAAGGAAATTTTGGATGAAAATTTTCCCCAGTTAGCAAAGGTCACTGATGAGCAGGATGATATATGTGAATCATTTGAAGAATACACAGCTGTTATAGTTGTAATTGGGGATACAATGAAAGGTTCACTGACTTTGAGAATCATGACATCACACTCAAATTACCATTTCAGCCTCATCTAGTTGATATCACCAAGGCACCTAAAGAACTACAGATGAAATTGATTGAGCTCTCAATAGATGACATTTTAAAGTCATAGTCTGATGCTAAGAAAGATCCAATTGAAATATGGAAAACTGCAGTAGAATACCCACATCTTTGACAACATGCCTGAAAAATGCTTTCTTGCTTTTCAACCACTTATTGCTGAGAATCTACATTCTCCTACCTATCCCAAATCAAGACACCATTAAGGTCACAAATGACAGATACCCATCTAGAGGATCAACTGAAACTGTAGACCTCTATGCTGCAACCAAAAATTCAAATGCTTTCCAACAAAAAGTAAACACAACAAAGTCATTAAAAGGTTAATTTTAAAATTAACAAATAGTATTCATTTTTTGAAATTATTAAGTACAAAGTAGTTAAATTTTTACAAAATAGTGTACCTTTTTGAGTATATCTAATTGAAGGTTTTTGAATGTGGCCTTATTTGATCATAGCTAAATTAATGTTGTCTTCCAACATGAAAAGGTCCCCCATCCCTGCCCTAAGACCTCCAATTTTGGAGTCATTGCCAATGAGAGAAGATTAGCTCATCCGAAATGAAAGTACAATAGCGACGCTCAATAGAACTGGGTTTCTCAACCTCAGCACTACTGACATTTGGGGCCAGATAATTGTTTTGTTGTGGGGGGCTGTCTTGTGCATTGTAGGATGTTGTAGCAGCACCCCTGGCCTAGGAACAACCCCCTCCCACTTTCTGGCATGACAATAAAAAAATCTCCAGATATTGCCAAATGTCCCTGGGTGGCAAAAACACTACAGGAATTACTGCCGTTGAAATATAATGTGAGCCACACATGTACTTTTAAATTTTATAGTAGCCATATTTTTTTTAAAGTAAAAAGAAATAGGTTAAACTAATTTTAACATTTTATTTAACCCAATATAGCCAAAATATTATCATTTCAATATGCAATCAATTAAAAAGTATTAATGAGATATTTTTTACAACCTTTTTTTTAAATACTAAGTCTTTGACATCAGGTGAGTATTTTACACCTACCGCACAGCTCAGGGTGGACCTGCCACATTTCAAGTGCCCTAGCAGTGGGGCTCATGGCTCCCATACTGAACAGCAAAAGGCTCGCAGAAAAAAGAAGGGAATCACCCACATTTAGGAATGGGTGGGGTAGGAGAAGTGAAAGCAATGCAGAAGGCGTCACTGACAACTTCTGGGGATCCCAGGAGTTCAAGCCTGTCCTTTCCCCTCTGGGACCTGCCCCTCCCTATCAACAACCCACCTACCCCAGGGATGGGGCACAAGTGGGAGTAAATAAAGGTGGAGGGGGCCCGGGGAGCTCGGGGAGGGGCCCTAGAAGCCCACCCACGCAGACAGTGGGAGTCACTGGGGACATTCAGGGGGTAGCCGCTAGCATCCAGCCAGACAGCCAAGGACTAAGACAGATACTGACAACTCAGCCCCTCTTGGGAAACCCCAGTCACCTCCACCGGCAGCTGCTGATGCAGGGCTGATTCCAGCCCCAGGAACCACTAAAACAAAGCCTTCAAAACCACAGCATCTGAGTCAATCTCCAGTCAGTTCCAAAAAAGTCAAAGCTCTTGCCCAGGACTACTCAGCGACAATCAACATACTCTTGGGGTCATTCAAACGGAAGGCTGGGGGCTTGCCACCGCCTGGATTCATTTATTCCCTCATTCGGCCACTGCTACCCCAGAGAGGGAAGTATCCCTGTCCCCACTGCACGGATGGAGACACAGCACCACACCCCTAGAAAGTGCCCCGGCCAGAATGCTTCACTCATTATTTAAAGGAAAAAAAAAAAAAAAACAACTGAAGCACATAATTCAAAAATAAAAAAATCTTAGAGATGTTCCCCCTGGACTATGAAATCATTTAATGAACTAGTGTTTTGTGCAAGGAACAAGAGACATAAAGCCCTTTACAACTAAAACACAATCAGCTCCATGGCATTGAAGAGAGGAAGGAAGAAGTTAAAGGAAAGGCAAGTGGGGGGCAGGAAGCAGCCGAGGAGGACAAACGGAAAGAGAAAAAGGCAGAGGCAGAGCCCCAGACAGAGGGCACACAGGGACAGACCCACCCGCGCCTCGGGAGGGAGGCAGGGAAGTGACCACTCACAGGCTCTCTCTCAGGGTCCCTGAGCAGAGACTAGCGCGGTGGTGGACCTGGGACCCAGTCAGATCACCCTGAGAGCCAGGCACAGGAGGGCAGGCGCACAGGCCTCAGCCTCCCCGGCCTGGCTCCAGGAAGACGCCACTCCCCACCCTCTGAGCCGGCAGCTCCTGCAGGGAACCTCTCTACAGCTGAGGCCTGGAGCTGCCACCCCTGTGCTGGGTGCCCCTGAACTGCCAGCATGTCCTGAGTCCACTCAGCTTCCTCTCTCCGCACCCCCAGTAGGCACCTGAGCCTGTGAGAGGCACTTTCCCTTGCCCCACCTCTCCCAGCAACCTCATTCTGCAGATGGATAAACTGAGTCCCAGAGACTGAAAGCCTACCTGTGTTCTTTCCCCTTTGTTACAGGCAGAGAATGAAGAGTCCATGCATCATTTTTTAAAAAAACGTATAATAATCTTAAAGGGGTAGGTTACATATGGTACTTACACGCACAGTGCATGTAAAAAGGGCTTTGTAAATTACAACACTTTTTATAAATGATAGTTGTTATTAAATTTACTCTTAATAAATGCAGAGAACTCACTGTCCTCTAGACAACCTTATGGACCTATTTTCAAAGGGACTAGAGCCCACTTAGAAAGTTCCTTCTAGTCTGTTACTCAACTAACCAAAAAAAAACCTCCCCAAAGCCATGTCTAACCTCTGCTTCATCCCTGCGTAGGCAAGGTCTTGTTTGTTTTTCCAAAACCCACTTCTTAAGCACTGGAGAGCACTCAGCCGCTTCCCACAAGTTTCCAGCAAAAGTGCAGGCGCCAGTTAATCCTATAAAGGAGGTCCTCCCCTGCAGCTGGCAAGGGGGCTGCCACCCCTGCCTCAGGGGGGAGGAAAGGAAATGCCCACCAGGGCTAGGAGCCGGGGCCCCATTCAGAGCCCTGGACCAGTCTTCCAGTTCCAGGACTCCTTTGTTGAGCACCTACTATGTGCCTGGGAAGCATACGGTATACGGCAAAGAAGGTATAGAATTTCAAACACTTTGGTGGCATTTTGAAAACATGATCCCACGCTGGGGTTGGGATTCAGTTCGAAGCAGTTTACAAGAAGCATGACAGGGTACAGGAGCGTCACCTTGGCTTCTTCCAGGCTGCCAGTGATCTAAACCTAGAACTTCTGTTTTACATACTTGGACGTCCTTGCTGCCTCCACTGGGAAAGCTGAGCAGTGTAGTACGGTGCAAAGACACAAAGAACTAGAACTGAACTGAGAACTAAAAGCTGAACTGTTCCTCCACGTCAGGGATCTGGTCTCCTCCAGCCTCAGTCTGTTCATTCATGAAATGGGAAAAGTAGCACCGACACACATCAGAGCGTTGCTGGGAGGCTCAGGTTCCCGCCCCAGCCAACACAGCCAGCAATGGCCTGGAGGGCCAGACTCTGTCATGGGGATGGGAAGGAAGCATGAGTGGCTTGGATCAAAAATAAGGGATTCGAGTAATGAAGCCCATCTTCTGTGTAGTAAGGCACTTTTGAATGGCTAACATGTAGAATATTTCTTCACTATTCCCTCTAGCACTGAACAATAGTAATGGTTTTTATTCCAGGAGCAACCACTTATTTATCTCCAGCATCTAAAATAGTGCAATCATGACTCCATCCATCCGTCTGTCCGCCTTGTTAAATGAAAGCTAACCACTACTCTGAGCGCTTTACAAACACCTCATTTACACAGGAGGCATCCTGGAGGGGGTAGGTGGGCACCCCCTCCTTTTGCCATTGGCCTTTCCATAACTCGCTAGGCTACATGGAGCCTTGCTTCCTGTCATGCAAACTCCTAAGGCAGATAGATTCAGAAGGCCTAGCTACCTAGAGAGACTCTGAGCACAAGAGGCTGAGCTGATGATTCCTTGAACCAGTCTGATGGGATAACCTCGCCAGCTCCTGAGGCTTTCGGGGGAATTAGAAACTGTAGCGCCCAGTGTGGGTTAGTTGCCACTGTTGTTATTAACCACTGTATTAACTTACCCAACCTCCCATCCCCCAGCAGACTGAAGCAATGGTTCCCACAAGCTCATTGTTGTGTCAGTAAAAATACAGAGGCCCAGCTTGTCTGGAATCTATTTATGAAACATCTCAGAAAAGCTCAGACGATTTCATTGTAAACCTCAACGTCAGACAGATGTTCTCTGGGACAGATGACAGTGCAGGACACTCAGGAGCTCGGCACCCTGTGGAAAGTGAGACTGGCCTTTCCCCACTTCATCTCTCCCAGGCCAGAATTTCAGAGAAGCAGCTGACCACCCACTCCGCAGCCTCCGCGGGCAGGTGTGCACACGGCCAGCGTCTGCAGTGGGACCCTCCCCCGGGGACAAATACACCCACACTTAATCCCTAGGGGAATGGTGGACAAGGGAGGTGGCCAAGACAGAGAGCCCCAGTGTCCAGATGCCTTTTACCCTGACAAACAGTAAGGACAGTGGTAATACTCTTACCCTGTGCCAGGCACTGTTCTAAGTGCTTTACATACATTAACTTACCCAGGCCTCACAGTCACCCACTGAGTTGGGTACTATTATCATCTCCATTTTACAATTAAGAACTCTGAGGCACAGAGAGGTTAAGTAACATGCTTAAGGTCACACAGCTGTGAGATGCAAACCCAAGTTGGCCTGACTTCAAAGACCACACCACACCACTACCTCACTCCATGGCTCAAAGAAATGAGAGCCTCAAGGGCGGTCTATCTCAATAGAGCCCTTAGCACACCTCCCTCTTCTATGTCCTGGGGCAAGACGGTCCCTATCACCTCGACAGTCCCCAGCATCCTGCAGTGATATTTAACCTCTCGTGGCTCAGCTCAGTCTAGAAACATTTGCTCCTTCATACTCAATTCTCTCGCAGGCCCAAGAGGAGCACAGGTGGTTAGATTCTGGGCTCTGAATGGGAATGGAGGCTCCGTGTCTGGGCTGGGACAGGGAGAAGGACAGGCAGAGTACAGACAGGGTCCACCCGGCCAAGACTCTGGCAATCATTTTAATGAACAGCACAGCACCGTACATGTTTGCCTACTCTGAAAACTGAGTTGAGCTAGAACGTGGTTCCAAGGCCCAGGACAGTTAAACAACCAAAAAACAAGACCACAGCGCATGTCATCTGAACCCAGTGACCACAAAGCCTTTTTTGATTCAGAGCTTAATTAAGAAAAACAAAAACAAAAATGAGTCAGGATATGGTTACATGACGGCATTGAGCTGCTCCCCCATCCCACATACTCCTAACTTCCCGTACAAAGAAAGCATTCCGTCATTATAGCGCCTTTCCACCAAGACAACAATAGGCTGCATTTTTCCATCTAACAACAGTTGGCTTGAAACAACAGATGGAGCAGCAAGAGTGGACGTGAGCCTGCAGAGCCGTGTAGGACATTAATGGGTTTCGCAGGCCTGCCATCAGAGGGTCCAGACACTTAGTGCAGGGACGGGTCTCAGAATGTGTCACTCCAAAGGCCCCCTCGCGGGTGCTCCAGGGAGCAGAGGATCAGCCTACGCATTCCCAACCCATGAGCTCAGGCTGGACGCCAGCCAGCGAGAGCCAAGGTGGACAGAGCAGGGAAGGTCGAGAGCCTGTGATTCTCGCCGCTGCCCTGGGAAAGGAAGACTGGCCGTCCCACGTAAGTGCTACGACACCAGCTCTACCTCAAACAGCAATGGACGGTCTGGTGTGGTCTTAATTACTGGAAAGACAGGGTCACAAGACATGGGAGAGAGACCTTAGAGAGGCCGTCTACTAAAACCTCTCACATCACGCAAGGGAAACAGGATGCAGTAGGGAGGAAGGGAGAGAGGAGTCTACGTTTCTGAGGACTTCCTAATGCTAGGAATGAAGTTTATATGTTTGTTAAAGCTGGTAAGGTATGTTTTAATATTGCTGTTTTACAGAAGCGGAAATTGGGACTCAAGCTGGTAAAGTAATTGGCCCTGGGTCACAAAGCTAATAAATGAAGGAACAGAGATTTGACCCCATCTCCCTCCCAGGCTCTTCCCTGCAGCAAGCCCTCGCTGCTGCACATGGTCAGGCCCCACTGGGCTCCCAACCACTATTCCCAGCTCTGTGACATCAGACCAGGGTCCTCCACCACTTTTATGCCATGGGCCACTCCGGCAGCCTGGTAAAGCCTATGGACAATTTCTCAGAATATTATCTTTAAATGCAGAAAACAAAATGTTAACACATTTAACGTATCTAATAATATATTGAATAACAAGATCTAGCTGCAAGCCTCACACATAATTTGTCAGTAATAATATGTGTAAAGCGTGGATTGAGATATCTGCAACCACTGCAAAAAGAAATGAAAATTCTATTGGTGACAAAGTCACAGGCACTGCTAATGTAGGTTTGCTGCCTACATTCATAATTAAGGGATATGCTACATTTCAGTTAGAGCAGTGGTCCCAACCTTTTTGGCACCAGGGACCAGTTTCATGGAAGACAATTTTTCCATGGACTGGGGGGAGGCGGGGGATGGTTTGGGGATGATTCAAGCACATTACATTTATTATACATTCAATGCTCTCTGCAAATGATAATCTGTATTTGCAGCCACTCCCCAGTGCTAGCATCACCGCCTCAGCTCCACCTCAGATCATCAGGCTTAGATTCTCATAAGGAGCAGGCAACCTAGATCCCTCACATGCGCAGTTTACAGTAGGGTCTGAGCTCCTAGGAGAATCCAACGCTGCTGCTGATGTGACAGGAGGCGGAGCTCAGGCAGTGATATGAGTAATGGGGAGCAGCTGTAAATACAGGTGAAGCTTTGCTCACCTGCCATTCACCTCTTGTGTACGGCCTGGTTCCTAACAGGCCACAGACTGACACTAGTCCTAAGCCTCCGGATTGGGGACCACAGAGTTAGAAGTTAGTGAAAAAATTTTTTTTATCCACGCTCACAGATCTCTAAAGATTAAAAATCCCTGTACCAGACCAGCACTGCTATGAATCCCCAGTGTGAGAGACAATTGTCAACCTCTTCCTTAAACCTGAAGGACAAAATAATAACAGTTACTATTGACTGAATGTTACAGTGTTGCAGCCCCCCTGCCAAGCTAACTCGTTTCCTACTTACAACCATTCTCTGAAGTGGGTAATATTGCCTTCATCTTGCAAAGGAGAAAATTTTGGTTTCAAAGTTGAATCTTAAAGCAAGTTAGATCTACCTATTGCATGTTCAGGTTTCTAGATTTTCAAATGAGATACTAGATTATTGTGATCGAAGAGATTGCAAAGTAAGCTGTTAGGGAAAACTATTTTACCTGAAGCTCCCTACTTGTCTATATGAATTTTGAATCCATATAAAGAAAACAAAATCAATTAGATGCTAAAACTGATATAAGGCTACCAATGTCATCTTTAACCCCAAATTTCAAACTACTACATCCACCAAAACAACTTCATGGTACCAGGACATTAATCAAGAACTTATAATAAGCAAACACTCAAATGTGAAAGTCTAAAGTCAGAAATTTATAAACACAAAATAATGCTGTTGCCTACCTTAAATGTTTCAAGTAGGATTCGTTTTGAAAAATAAAGGTAAATATAATATCCGAGCTCTCTCTGTATCCTCACCACCCAACACTAAGAGTTGAAGAAATAGTGTGCCTGGAGAGACAATGCATCTCATATCTTTCCAAAAATCACTTTCTCTACTGAAGTCCTTAAACAAAGGTGGATCGACTGTATACTAAAGTCTGGGACCACTGGTTTTGAACATTCTTCATTCTTCCATTTACCCCATGTAATTCCAGGCAAATCCTTTATTCCATTTAAGCCTCACTGTCCTCATCTGTAAAGTGGGGACAGCAATCCCAGCCCTTATTACCTCAGAGCTATTGGGAGAATCAAATGAGATACGAGATGCAAAATTGCTTTGCAAACAGAAGAGCTTTTACAAAGCTCTTGTGATGTGTTATTAAATCCAACAAAGGATAAGTCATTCCATATGATCGGGAGCTTCAGAGTAAATGTGACGGGCAAAAACACAACAGGTGCCTGCGGCATAAGAGCGGATCATCCGTCAATGCCACCCACACCTGTGGCCACGTGCAGCAGACCAGAAGCAAGGCCAGCGGCATGCTCTGCATGGAAAACCTTCCTGCCAGGAAAATACAGAAACACTGGGAGAGTCCAGACCTGCTAATACTCGGGTTTACAATCCCTTGCAAAGCAGCATAACCCACATCCTCCCCTCCTCAAGGACCACGGCTCACGGTCTACACCTAGGTGTGTCTTTAAGGAGAAGAGAGTTTCAAGGAGATGGTGACGAACCACGTCCAAAATGTCTGAAAGAGGCCAAGTAGATGAGGATACAAAGGCAGTCATGGTCTTTGCTAACTCCGAGGCCTCTAGTGGCTCTAAAGAAAGCATTTCTACTGGCACAGGGGTTACAGTGGGTTGGGGGAGAAAAGGGAGGTGAAGACACGGGAGCAAGGAATAGGGAGGGAGATTATCTTCCCCAGGCATTTGGTTGAGAAGGGAAGAAGAAATACTGGTTTTTGTGAGAAGTCGGATGGCTGCTTAAAGGGAAGGGGCTGAGAGCTAGGGAGGGAGGTAAAGGGTGAGAACAGCTGCGTGGGAATCGAAACAGACAGGAAACTGGCTCGGTTTTCTGCAAAGGCTGTCCCAGCAGCACTAAGAGGCTCAGCATTAAGTTACCATAACTCAGTAACGACACCAACCAGCGCCAGGCAGCCCTCGAGAGCAGGGCACCGCGTTAGAGCCTCCTCAGGTGGGGGCAGCCTGCAGTCAGGGGCGCCGAGAAGCTGCCGACCGTGATTGCAAAGGCACAACACGGGCCCCACCATGGGCAAGAGATGATGCTGGGGGAGGCTGATGGGTGGGGTGGAGAGGGAGGCGTTGGCTGAGGATGGAGACCTGGGTTTGCAGCAGGTTTCAGAGAGTGGCATAGTGAGAGAAGCAGCAGCTCCAAGCTGTGGTTAGACAGGAGAGTTTCCAGTGAGAGTTTGGGTGGGGCAGTTCTGGGTGGTGGCAAACTCCTAGGTGTGGCCCTGGGACGGGCTGCTGAGGAGAAGAGGGGAAGTGGAAGCTCCTGGAGCCGCAAAGGGGCAGGTTCTCTGAGGACAGGGCATTCACAGATGGAACACAGAAAGTGCCAGCAATGCCGGCCAGGGGCAGGGTGGAGGAGAGGCTGGGAGCAGGGGAGGAATGTGGCTAGATCGCAGCCACGAGAAGGGAGCTGTGGGAGACAGGTCTGCGAGGCAGGGATGGGCTGAGCAGCAGGGCACCCCGCCGGGCTGGAGCTGGGACTTTAATCCACAGGCGCTGGGGAGCCCCTGAATTTGTGCAGAGGCACAGTCAGAGGACTCCGCAGGGGCCAGTAGGTAGCCGGGCTGCAGGGGAGGGAAGGCCACAGCACAATCCAGAGGCTGGCAGCTGTCATCAGCCAGTCCCTAAACCAAAGTGGGACGGTGGGAAGGGACAGCAGGGGACAGGTGTGAATAAAATCACAGAGAAAGGTGCAGCAGGACTTGACAACTGATTGGATGTGGGAAGTAGAAAGGATGTGGGAGTCTAAAACGCTTGCAGCATGTGAGCCTTCAGGACATTGAAACAGAGGAAGACAGCAGGCTTCAGAAAGAAGGGGCTGGGTGTGTTTAAAGGTGCTGGAGAGGCATCCTGAAGACATTCAGAAGTTACCTGAGTTGAAAAACAAACTGTACTCTCACAACACAACCAACACACAATACCTCTGTGACCTCTGGTCACCAACATGTATGGGAATTTCTCCCCACCAGCAACCAATTCTGCAGTGGTGTCTTCCAATTCAATTCGATCCCGACACAGTATCCCACAGGTTGAGGGCTCAGTCCCACAAGACTGCCCCCACTTCAGATGCCGGTCGCAAGTAGCAGGTGGTCACCTCCACTTCTGACCAACAGGCTGTAAATCAAGGGTTCCCATAGCCCCCTCGTCAGATTCCATCAATTTGCTAGAGCGCTCACAGAACTCAGGGAAACATTTACACTTATCAGCTCGTTATAAAGGACATTGTAAAAGATGCAGATGAACAGCCAGATGGGAGAGATGCACAGGGCAAGGCATGTGGGAAGGGGCAGGAAGCTTCTATGCCCTCTCCTGACATGCCATCCTCTAGCCCCCTCGTGCATTCAGCTACCCAAATCCAGTCCTTTTGGGTTTTTATGGAAGCTCCATTATGTAGGAATGACTGATTAAATCACTGATGATCAAGTTGACCTTTGGCCCCTCTTTCAGGGGACCAGCCCCCATCCTGGAGCTACCTTATTAGCATACAAAATTCCCAGGGTTTTAGGAGCTGTGTGTCAGGCATCAGGAAAAACCGAATATACATTTCACACTATCAGGGTACCTCAGTGAGGGCATGGGGCTCAGGAGGGGGGCCAGGGCAGGGACAGAAATGTGGAGAGTCATCCTCATGCAGTGATGGGAGAGTGAGGCTGAGTTTCCCCTGAGAAAGCACACCCGGCAGAAGCAGGAGTCAGAGACAAATCCTTGGAAGATACCAAGTATGCACTGTGGAAAAGGAAAAAAACACAAAGAAGACTTTGAAAAATGAAAAGTTGTTGCATGCCCTTCCCTAACACCACACACAAAAATTTACTCACAATGGTGAAAGGTCGAAACCTAAGAGCTGAAACTATAAAGCTCCTAGAAGAAAATGTAGGGCAAAAGTTTCATGACACTGGATTTGGTAACAATTTCTTGGATATGACACCAAAGGCATAGGCAAGAAGAGGAAAATAGATGAACCGGACTTCACCAAAATTAAAAACTTTTGTGAAACAAAGGATACTATCAACCCAGTAGAAAGGCAACCCCTAGAATGGGAGAAAATATTTTTAAATCACATAGGTGACAGTGGATTAATATCCAGAATATATAGAGAACTCTTAAAAGTCAACAACAACAAAACATACAGCCTGATTCAGAAGTAGGCAAAGGACTTGAATAGACATTTCTCTAAGGAAGACATGCAAATGGACAATAAGCACAGGAAAAGACGCTCAATATGACTATTAGGGAAATGCAAATCAAAACCACAATGAGATACCACCTCACCTCCATTAGGATGGCTACTATAAAAGAAAACAAAAAATACGTATTGGTGAGAATGTAGGGAAATTCGAATGCTTGGGCACTGCTGGTGGGAATGTAAAATGGTGCAACCACTATGGAAAATAGGATGATGGTTCCTTAAAAAATTAAAAATAGAATTGCCATGTGATCCAGCAATTCCACTTCTGTATACCCAAAATAACTGAAAGCAGGGTCTTGAAGAGATATTTATATATCCATATTCATAACAGCCAAAACTTGGAAGTAACCTGTGTCCACTGACAGAAGAATGAACAAATGTGATACATATACACAATGGAATATTACTCGTCCCCGAAAAAGAAGGAAATATGGACGCATGTTATGACATGGATGAACTTTGAGGACATTTTGCTAAGTGAAATAAGGCAGTCACAAAAGGACAAATACTGTGGTTTGATTACTCTAAGAACCTCATATGAGGCAGTTAGAGTTACCAAATTTCACAGAAAGTAGAACGGTGGTTGCCAGGGGCTGGGGGGAGGAGGGAATGAGTCATTATTGTTTAACGTACAAAGTTTCCATTTTACAAGATGAAAAAAGTTTTATAGATGAATGGTGGTGATGGCTGCACACAAACGTGAATGTGCTTAATTCCACTGAACTGTACACTTAGAAGTGGTTAAAATGGTAAATTTTATGTTAAAAAAAATGTTGTGTCACAAAAGGCAATAGGATAGACTCAAGAAGGAGAAGGAGGTGATTAACAGCTACCGGGAATTTTAAATGTTTTATGTGCGTTTCCTCATATAGCCTTCACCCCAGCCCTGTGAGATAACAGCTGTCATTATTATTATTCCCATGGCATAGAAGAAGAAACAGAAGCTCCAAGAAGCAAGACCACACAGTTAGTAAGACATGGGTAGTGTTAAGTGCCGTGGCTATTCCAGAGGACTTTTTTTTTCTTCCAAGAAGACTTTAAATCAGAATGGCCCTGACCTTGGCAGCGAGGCTGGCTCCAGCCTGGCCCTGGCCTGCTGGTATATGAGGAAGAGCAGGCAGCTCCTCTAAGACATCATGAACACGAGATGCAATAAATTCTTTCAGCCTGAGACAGCTGTTACTCACAGATGGGAGGGACTCCAGTCTACCTTTATGTTTTTCATCCCCGAGATTTCACAATTCCTTTAATTGGGGAAGTCAGATCATGTTACTTTCCACTCAAAAGCCTCCTGTGGCTTTGCATCTCATTCAGAGTAAAAGACAAAGTCCATCCAGTGGTTTCAAGGCCAACTCCACTCTCTCTGGCCCATCTCTTAACACCCCTGGCTCGTCCCAGCCACATGGGTCTCCTTGCTGTTTCAAAAACATACTGAGCACACTGGCTTGTTAGCACTTGTGCACCTGCTATTGTTGCCTTTGCCTAGACTTCTCTTCCCTCTAAGAGCTGCACGCTCATGACTTGACTTCCTTTAGGTCTCTGCTCAAATGCCACCATCTCCTAGAAGCCTTCCAAGGACATCCTATATCAAACAGCAACCCTCGCTCCCCTACCCTGCGGGGTTTTCAACCTAGGACTTACCACCTCTAGACACACACACCCTAGGACCACACACATTTGTTTATCGTCTCTCACTAACAAGAACATAAACTCTAAGAGGACAGGGACTTTGTCTGTTTTCTTTAGTGCTGTATTCCCAATGCCTGGCACGTAACAGACACTCAAAATGATTTTTTGAATGAGTTAATAAATGTGAAAACTTTAACTCAGGCATGGCAATTTTAAAAATAAGAGTAAATGAAAACAGTCTGGTGATTCCTCAAAAGTTAAAAATAGAATTACCATATGACTCAGCAATTCCACTCCTAGGTATGTACTCAAAAAAAGTGCAAACAAGGATTCAAACTGATACTTGTACACCAGTCTTCATCACAGATTTATTCATAACAGCCAAAAGGTGCCAAAAACCTGAGTGTCCATCGATGAATGAATGGATAAACAAATGTGTATAAACACACCATGGAATATTATTCAGCCCTAAAATGAAGAAAATGCCGGCACATGTTACAACATAGATGAACCTTGAGGACATCAAGCTCAGTGAATAAATCAGTCACAAATACTGTATGAGTACATATTTACGAGGTACCTAGAGAAGCTAAACTCGAGAGACAGAAAGTAGGATGGTGGTTGCCAGAGGCTAGGAAGGAGTAGGGAGTTATTGATTAGTAGGTACAGAGTTTCAGTTTTGTAAGATGAAAAAGATTGTAGAGATGAATGGTGGTGATGATTGCATAACGATAGGAATGTATTTAATGCCACTGAACTATACACTTAAAAATGGTTAAAATGTAAATTTTATCTTATGTATATTTCATCACAGTTAAAAAAACCTCATACTCAATTCAGTTACTGGACAAGTTTTAAGTATGATTGGAATAACGTGGATATGTAAATCTACTTTTTCAATCATACATCTTATGAAATCTAAATACAGATTAAATATTTCTGATTTAACTTTAGCATCCACATTGAGATGTTCTATGTGAGTAAAACACACACCAGATTTTGAAGACTTAGTACAAAAATGCAAAATTATCTTTAAATATTTTTATAGTAATTACATGCTGAAATGATAACAATTTTGAAATATTGGGTTAAATAAGTTATTAAGATTGAAAAAGAAAAGAAAGGAATGAAGTTTTGACATGTGCTACCATATGGGTAAACCTTGAAAATATTGTGCTAAGTGAAATAAACCTAACACAATGACTCCACTGACATGAAATATCCGGAACAGGCAAATTCATGGAGACAGAAAGATTAGAGGTTATCAGGGATTGCTGGGGGAGAGGGGAATGGGGAGTTTTTGCTTAATTTTTACAGTTTCTCTTTGCAGGGATGGAAAATTTTGGAAATAGAAACTGGTGATGGTTGTACATGGTCATGAATGTAATGAATGCCACTGAATTATACACTTAAAAATGGTTAAGATGACAAATTTTATGTTATATGTATTTTACCACAATTTAAAAAGGCACATTTGGAAAGCACGAAAAAGAAAAAAGAATAAATACATGCAATTAGTTTCTTATAACTAGTGAGGAGCAACAAGCAGCCACATAGTAAACATCAGTATGCTCGTTCCTCGGGTGGAAGGGCAAATGGAACGTCCTGTGCTTAAATATTCCAGATTGGGACTTAAAAGAATTTCCCCTGGTGTGTTTCTCTGATTTAGACAGCTCTCCCCTGGAGAAAGCGTCCTGAGAAGAAAATCTTTCCACTGAAGAATTCCTGTGGACAAGCGTTTGGTGTGGCTTGCTACCCTGTATTCACATCTCTTGAGACTATGACAGATGGCAGGAGGTGGAGAATATGCCAGGTTGCAGTGAAATATGTGACACTCAGCTGACAGCTCTGAGCAAGCTCTGAAATTATAATATACTTGGTTTGTCTTTCCAAGAAGCTAATAGAAGCTTGAGGTGGATACCTTTTTTATGTAATATATTTTATATATGATAAAAATACATCTATATATTATTATATTTACAACTTACTCTCCTTAAGTTATATACTCTCCTTAGTTATATACTTCTATAACTATATATGTTCATATATTTCAATATTTTTCATTGGTATATATGTTAATACGTGTTACACAGAGAGCTGGTAGCTTATAGCTGACCATCCTAGAGATCAACTGAGAACCGTGTAGCTTCCTACCCTTGTCTCTTGAAAAACTCATTTGCTGAAACGCTGAATAGGAGACCTAATTGCTTGAACCTGCAGACATTTGGTTCTCTTGTACACAGTTTGATTTCTTCCTCAGCTCAATCCTGCCTCTTCCCCCGTTCCTTTCACAGGTGTTGATTGCTAATGAACATCTTGCACTCCAAATACCTTCAAGCATTTGCTTTTGAAGAATTCAACCTGTGACAAATACCTATTATGTGTCAGACATTACCCTAGGTGCTGGGGAATCAGCAAAGAACATATGGACAAAAACTCCAGCCCCCATGGAACTTATATTTTAATGTTTCTGGGAACACTTTTGCCTATATGATAAGGAAATGTATGTAGCTAGAGCAGCCCCTTCTACCTTTTTCCTGCCTTGAAAGCAAATGTGAGGGCTGGAGTTACAGCAGCCACCTTGTGTCTACAAGGTGATGAGTATAAGAAAAAGCCGCACTGCCCAATTCAACACCCACTAGCCACGTGTGGCTACTAAGCACTTGAAATGTGGCTGGCTTGAATTATGACCTGTAAAACGCATACAGGATTTTGGAGATTTCATATAAAAAAGTAAAATATCTCAGTAATCATTTTTTATACTTACTACATGTTGAAATGATAAAAACTGTGGATATATTAGCTTCACTGGGTGAGCCCTGGTATTTCCAAGCCTTGATAGTGGCTTTGCAGAAACCAGTGTGAGCCAATCCCTTCATTTCCTCATTTGCCTGTCCAAAGTTACACCCAAGCATTGCTCCCTGAGCACCCCTTATTTTATAATTAAATAAAATACATTATAAAAATTAATTTCACTATTTCTTTGTATTTTTCAAATGTGGCTGCTAGAAATTTTTAAATTACATATGCATCTCCCATTATATTTCTATTGGACAGCACTGGCCCAGAAAATCAGAGAACACAGCTACTGAACCTCCAGTCACTACCTCTCTTCTGACTTCTTGTTAAAAAAAATAAGCCCCTATATATTTTAGTCTCCATGGTCAGGTTTTCAGGTACTTGCAGCCGAATGCAATCCTCACGAACTCAGTGGAAGGGCACAACCTGGCCCAGTGAACTGCCCAGGACCTGTCCTGTGGCCAGGGGCTGAACTCAGCCCGGTACCCACCCAGGGGGGTAGGAGGTAGACAGATATATTCACATCAGGTGGGAGAATTCTCTGCCCATAAAATATACTGATCTCCGAGATATTCTTTTTTGTGTGAAAAAAAAAAAAAAAAAGCAGCAGATCAAGAGTCTCTAATGAGCAGGAAAGGGAAGTCAGAGTGTACCTTCCAGTCTGGGAAGCAGAGTGTTAATCTGCTTCATGGTTTCCTTTTGCCCTGCCCAGCAGTACACATTTATTTGGATAATCCCGGCCAGAGATTCCCAAGGGCCTTGTACAACCCTGGGTGGGCCAGGAACTGCAAGAGGGTTTTCTTTTTTCTCCAAGAAAAAGGAGGCCCAGACTTTCAGCCCCACAAGCCTACTGGCTGACGTCCCATCCCTTTTGAAAGCTCCACGGGCAGCCAGATGCTAGTCAAGGCTAGACAAGGCTGTGGCCACCACCCCGGCCTGACAGGGAGCAATGATGAGATGTAAATTTGGACAGATGCTTAAATAAGGAAATGAAGGGATTGGCTCATACTGGTTTCTGCAAACCCTTTATCAAGGGTTGGAAATACCAGGGCTCACCCAGTACAGCTCCAGAAAGAAGCCCCTTGAGCCACAGAGTTCATTCATCTATCCCTGAGCATCTTCCCTGTGCCAAGTCCTGTGCTGGGTGCTTGAGACCCAGAGATGAGCCAGACATGGTCCTTAAACTCAGGGAGCTCACAGTCAAGTGGGAGAGAGACGGACAAAGAATCCACGCGGGACACTGAACAGCGAGACAGCAACAGGAACAGAGAGTGTGGGAGTCCACTGGGGCACCAAACCCAGACTGGGGATGGAATAAGAGAAGGAGGTAGTGGGGAGGTTGTCAGGGAGGGCTCCCAGGAGGAGGTGATATTTGCTTGAACTGAATCATAAATAGAACAAGTTAGCCAGCCCAAGCCTCTGTTGAGCACTAATAACACAGACCTTCTATAGCCCAGGGCCCTAAAATCTCTCATTGTTTGCCAAATTTTGAAAACAAATATAAGTATATTCAATTTGATACACTTACATGTGTTCTTCTTTTAAAGAGCACTCACTTTCACTGAAAAAGCAAACTTCTTAATGAAACCATGAATATCAAACTATGTTGTGAACTATAAAGTGCAATGCAAATGTTAGGTGGTAATAATAGTAATAAAATCGTTGTTGTTGTTGTTGTGAGGGGCGGCAGCGATCCCTACCATATCACTGCTGGACTGCTCCTCACCCAGCGTCCCCGTCTGAGGGCGCCCAGGCTGCAGGACTCGGAGGGTGTCCATCCACGCCCACTCAGCAAGGCCAAGGATCCAAGCAGGCCATGTCCCACTGTGGCACCTCCCTTTTAAAGACTCTCCTTTGTACTGCCCTGAATTATTGGTGGGAACGTCCACCCTAGGGAGGAGGATTTGACAATGCCTGTAATTTTTACACGCAGTACACATACCCTTTGACTCAAAAATTCTCACACTGTATCCTATAGATAAGCTTTTACACGTCTGCAAAGAAGTGTGGTTAAGGAAACGGACTACAGCCCTGTTTAAAATGGCAAAAGACTGGAAACTAAGTAAACAAATCGTGGTGTAGCCATAAAGTGGGAAAAGCAAGGAATAAAAAGGCTAGATCCATACAGACTGATATGAAGCAAGCGAAAAGATTGAGGGGAAAAAGTAAAGTGCAGGACAGACAAGTCTAGAACAAATGTGTATAGGTGTTTCCTGTCAAGAAAATCAGGGTGCGGGTATATGTACCCATAACATGCATGCACACCACACGCGTATACACACATGCGGAGACGCCCAGGGAGGGCACGTCAGAAAGGGCACAGTGGCCTCTATGAAGGGGAAATGGGGGGATGGGGAAGCAACTTCTTTTCACACTCTGTATTCTTATCCCACTTGAATTATTTTTTATCATGAGCATGCATTTCTTTTTTAATTAAATAAAATTAGTTTTTTCTTAACAAGATAAGAAAATCTTTCCATATATATTTATAAAATGGACCATAGGGAACCTGGATTAACCACGTCCTGGGAAGACAGCCAAGAAAGTTCTTTTCTCCTTAGCACGATATTGTGAACTGGATTCACTCAAGCTCCTGTATGATGCCCGGCGCACACACTCGTGCGAGCCCACCCGCTCCACGTGGAGTGGTGACGCCAAGCGCAGCCATCAACATGACCCGACTGGCAATCCAGGCTCAAAAACTTGCTTAACGTAGTGGTGCCGGCCATCTACTGTTAGGTGAGAGGACAGAGTTCGTGAAAGCTTTTTGTTGGGCTGGTACAGAATTTCACACCCCGGAGACCCTGCTCTGCTTTACCAGTCAGGCGGCAACTGTCCAACTGTCCGTATCAAGCAAAGCGGGACTTGACATGCCCGGCCAGCACCCTGCAGTGGGTGATTTCAGAGGTCAGGAATGTCAGATAGGCCTCTCCAGGCCAAGAGGTAGCAGTCTTCTGCTCCAGCTTCCCCTCCCACCCCAACACCGGCTTGCCCCACCTCTCTGCCTCCCTGCTGTGCTTTGCTACAGAGGGGAGCATACCCTGGACTTGGCTCACTCTGGGGAGGAGCTGCAGAGGTGAAGCTGGGCAAGGGTCACGTTCAGGTGCAAAGTGTAAAGGTGTGAGGTGCTCACGGTATGCAGACATACCCTTCTAAAAGGATAACACACAAGTTTTCATTGTATAGGAGGGCCCCATTCCTGCTAGTGACAAGAGTCCATGAGTCACTTCCTGCAAGCGTGCTTTCATGGCAATGAGGTACAAATGCCTCCTCGTCTGAAATGGTCACTTGTGGTTATTTAACAACCCCAACGAGGGTGGTGAAAAGAACCCTGGACTGGATTGGAAGTCGGGGGCTCAGCGTCAATGGTTGCTCCTCCATTCACACTCTGGTCCAGGAGGCTCTTCTCCCTGTCTCCTCCTCCCATCCTCCCATTCCACTCTCTCTGGCTCTCCCCCTTTCCCCACTCCCCACACACCCCTTCTTTCCTATGACACAAGCAACACACTCTTCCTAGGATATATCATTCTTTCTGTTTTCCCTCTAATGGTTCCTTAGCTCTACATGGCAAACTCCTACTCATCTGTCCAGCCCCACATCATACCTCCTCTTCCAGGAAGCATTCCCAGACTACTGCAGGTGCAGTTACTTGCTTCTCTATACTCCTGCAGACCAGTGTATACACCTCTTTCCCACAGCACTTAGAATATTAATGATAATAATATCTGAATTCTTTTTTTTTTTGAAGACAGAGTTTCATTCCATCACTACAGGCTGGAGTACAGTGGCATCATCATAGCTCACTGCAACCTCAAACTCCTGGGCTCAAGTGATCCTCCTGCCTCAGTCTCCTGAGCAGCTGGGACTATAGGCACATGCCACTGTGTCCAGACAATTTTTTTATTTTTGGTAGAGACAGGGTCTCACTCTTGCTCAGGCTGGTCTAATACCCCTGACCTCAAGCGATCTTCCTGCCTTGGCCTCCCAAAGTGCTGGGATTACTGCGCCTGGCCTCAATGGCTAAATGTTTACTGAATGCCAGGCAGCACTCCAAATGCTTTTCAAAGGTTACCTTACTTAATCCTCAGTAACTCCATGACGTAGGAACCATTATTACCCTTGGTTTACAGAGAATGCTCCTGAGGATCAGAGATTTTAAGTAACTTGCCCAAGGCCACAGAGCTATTAAGTGGCTGGTAGGTACTTACACAAATACCTGGCACATAGTAGCTGCTCGATAATTATTCACCTAATGAATGATTAACTAGGTGGACAAATGCAGAAATAATTACATTTCCATCTCCTTTACAAAAAGCTCAAGTGGGAACCACTTCTTATTCATCTTTAAAACTATTCTCCCTGCCAAACACCTAGTAAGGTGAGGGCACTGGAAACATCTGCTGATGAATGAATGAACAAAGGAACATAAGAGCAAAACAGTTAATAGAGTCCAAATCCCAAAATTGCCACTCACTAGCTTCAGCTAAATAGCTTCGGATGCCTGGGCCCCTGTCTGTCACTCATCAAATGTAGAGACTGTACATAACATTCACTTAAGTTCCGTCCAGCATTAAAGATTTATATAAAAAAAACCAGAGTCCATGATTTCGTGATTATGGCATTTCCCCTACCAAATTATGTATTGCAGGATCTTCCGGGTTGCTTTCCCTGTGAACACTGGCTGTGACACTTGAGCCAGGTGTTACCCTACTGCAGAGCCGGTATCAGTCCTGCAAGAGTTAATTTGGCTTGATGCTTGGTTCACCTCATCCTTATCCAAACAGAGTCACACCCAGGGAAAGAATTATTAAGTGCCTGACAAAACCCTCATAAATGATAATCAATAATAAACAATGATCTCAAGTCAGATTATGCAACTGGCACCTGAGCCATTGCTCTATGGACATTCCAAGCCATTCTCCCTGTCCCCTGGCACCTTACCAGACCCTTCTTCTCCAAATATTATCAACAATAGATCCTGGTCCCTAATTTGGCCCCACCATCACCACACGCACACGGATGCACACAACTCACTCACTGGTGGCATGAGAGCAGCGGCACAGTGCTAGGGGCTGCACATGCTGTGAGACACATGCTGAGGCCCCGATCCACTCCAGATGTACTGAGATGCATCCACATCAGTGCAAAGGTTGGGGCTCTGGCTGAATTTCATTTGTTCCTGCTCTACCTGTGGCTAACCAGGAGCTTGGCTTTGTGCCTGGTGCCTGATATACTTGTGTCGTCTGCTTAGCACGAACGATCAGCCACACGGATGCTAATGCCCAGGATTTCTTGTCTGGCTAATGCTCAGCACAAAGCATTACACCAAACGGTACCTGCATGCGGTGTGTGAGCAAGACAGAGTCTGTTCACGGCGGAAGACAGGCAGGGCCGTGTTCTGTGCTTTGCCTGACTCGCAACAAGGAGCACAGGCACCAGCCGCACAGCACGGGGTACTAACCATCCACACGTGAATCCAATGCAGAGAGGGCCTCTACCGCACCCGGAGGACAAGTGACCAGCCTCTGCAGAGAACACCTGTTGTTTACCTGCCCCACACTCCCACGGCTGTGGGGACCTGCTCCTCCCTCACGCCCACTGTGTGACGCTTGAAGGGCTGCCAGTCACCGCTGCCAGTTCCCCTGGCTTTGGCCGTGACAAACCCAGAGGAGAGCCCACCAGAATCCTCCCCTGAGATTTTTCAATATTGAGCTGGAAGAGGAAGATTCTAGCCTTTTGGGTCAGAGAGCTATAAAGACATGAAGGAAAGGCTACCAACAGGGAGAAAAGTCTGTGTGGAGGAGGGAGGAATGGAGCCCACAAAGACCAAAGCACCCCAATTACAGACAGAAGGAGAAAGGCTCCGAGTGTGTGGCCCTTCCTATGTATATGAGTCAATGATTTCCATTGTGTTTGGTTAGTTTGAGCTGGGTTGCTGGAAAGGGCAGCTCAGGTGACCTAACACAGTCACCATCCATATGTACAGAGCATTTTCAACTGTCTCTTCCACTCCTCAGCACCCAGGTGGTTTTTATGAGATGGGCTATCACTCGTTTGAAACGTCTTTGTTCCTTCCCACAAGAAAGGCGTCACAATCCCCGGGCAAGAGGCACTCTTAGCACCACTAACTACAGACGTTTTCTTCCCCTTTGTATCTCAGGTGCCTGTGGTGCCCTGCCAACCGCAAGATAGCTGTTCTATTTCAAACTATCAAAGCTTGCAACATGGGAGCTGGCCAGACAGGCTAGGCAAGTGATGAGTGATTTTTGAAAGAAGGGCCTCTGCACGGTGGTCAGCCCTCTGTTCCATCCCTCTGCTGCTGAGTCCCTCTGAAGATCTGTCTTCGGATCACCAAGAGGGTCCCCCAGCAGCCACAGAGTGTTGGGTGTATGGGGCAATCGCATTTCCTAAGAAGACAGGAGCCCTGAAAACGCTCTGTGAGAGAACATAACTCAGTCGGGCCACCCGACTTTTATGGGAACTTGCAAAAGGAAAGCCACCATATACAACTATGGAGAAGGGTGACATTTTGAAGCCTACAAGCGTCCCCTCCTCTAACTCTGAAGAGCTGCCCAGTGAACTATGAACCATGAAGTTATGACAATGGGGCAGGCAGGCACTGGGCGGAGCGGTGCCCGGGACACTGGTCCCACCCTGTTCTCCCCTCTCCTTTCCTCCACCACCCCCTCTCCTCTGCCTGCGGCTGGGGCTCTGTAGGGCAGCGGCGGGCGCTGCCTGGATGGCTCGTCTGCTCTGGGCTCAGGCGATCGGTCTGTTTCAGCTTGATGGAATGTTCCGCCTACGTCCCGTACAGTACAGTCGGTGCGCCCCGGGCTGGGAGGGGCTTGGCAGCTGTCCCCCCGGGCAGTGGAAAGTATCCCACAGTGGACTCTCCAGCTCCTCATCACCAAAACAAAAACACAACAGCCCGATTGCCATGGAGAGTTCAATCCTCTTGTCCTGGGATTGGCACCGACTGGAATTCCAAAGGCTCTGGCTGACCTACCTCCTGCGAGGTCTAAATACAGCACGTTCAATTTTAACCTAAACACACAGCCTGGGCCAGCGCCCAGGGCTGACAGCCCCAGGAGCCACCCAGGAAGTCAGCTGGGAAGTCTTGACTTCTAGCTGCCCACGCGGTGGGGGCATTTCAGAGCTATCAGAGGTGTGTTGAGCCTTCATCAACGCTGCCTATGGCCACACGACGGGGGACGCAATCAGTTTGTACAGGGTTAACTGCCAGTGTGATCCTGAGTAGAGAAATGCATCCTGGGGAAAGGGGTGGGCAGGTAGTGAACACAGGGGTGTCAGGAGGGACAGAATGAAAGAGAGAGGAAAAGGCAGTAAGGACCAAAGACCTACTAGCCAATTAACACATTAACTGCCATGTGAGTTGTATTTAACTCACGCTAATTTTGAGCCCAGGGCCTTGTGAAGCATATGTAACTCACATGTCTCTTTACCTTTACCTTTATGAACTATTTTTCAAGTTGCATATAACTCACGTGCAGAAAATAATAAAAAACAATTTTTTCATTAAATTAGAAAGAAATTATTTTTGAAGTTTTTATTCTATTTTTGTAATAAAACACCATGGCCCAGGGGGGAAAAAAATTTTTTTCTAGTGTGGCAGTCAATGTGTTAATTCAAAACCAAGGGATCTTTCCAAAATGTTTGGACGCAGGGGAACACAACTCTCTAATTATGCCTCTCCATGGGACCGGAGGCTTAAGCCCTGGAATCAGACAGATCAAGGTTGCCCTCTAGTTATGTGACCTTGGGCAAGACAATTGACTTCTCAATTTCCACACCTCTAAAATGGCCCAAAAGACTACTGTGCGATGAGACCATGGATATAAAGTGCCTAGCACATAGTAGTTGTTCAATAAATAGCAGCTACTAGAAGTAGTAGTGGTAGCAGTAATAGCAGAAGTAGGGTAACATCAGGTATTTGCTTCCCTCACTTGACCTTGCCTTCAGCTGCACACAGGCCTTCCCTCCCTTGGAGAGGGCACAAGAAAGGTTGCCAAGGTCACCATGGTAAGATGGAAACTCCCAATGAGGAAAAGCCGACATGTATAGACAAAGGAAACCTTCACTTGAGCAAAACAATAGGACATTCACGCCCATATCTACTGAAGAACCTTAGAATGGCAAAATGGCCACAGCCTCCTAACCTCCCAAATGTCACCCGTACACTCCACAAAGGTAAGAAATGCCTATGCAGGGGCTTCCCCTTACCTTGGTGTTCATGCATGACTTCCCTCGCTTATACTCTTTGTGGGAGCCACGCTTGTCCAATTTGTACCACAGGGCTTTGGCCTTCCAGGTGGTCACCTTGGACTTGAGCTTGGAATAAAAGTTTCTGTGGTCCAGAGGGTCTAGGTCCAGGTGTCGCGTGAGAATGTTGAAGGCCTGGAGGGTACCTTTGCACGTGGACGCCTGGACAAAGTTCTCAAAAACCTGTCCCGCCTGGGCCTGCTTCTCATCCTCGTTTTCCCCCATGGTTCAGGAGCCGTGTGGAGTAGCAGGGCAGAGAGGACAGAGGAGAACACCATGAAGTACCTGGAGAAACGTCACACCTGCAAAGGAAGATGGAGGCAGAGGTGAGCTTCGTGGGCAATGAGGGTGGGGGTGGGGTGGGTGGGTGCTGAGAAGTAAAAATAAAATTCCTTTAAGACAGTAAAATGTTAAGTCTAATACTCAGTGCTCAATGCTAAGCACAACCATGTAAACGAGATGTACGCTCGTGCCTTCTCACCTGGCCATGTGGCCTGGCTGGCAGTCTCTCCCCTACACCCCCGGCTTCTCACTGGCTGGAAAGAACCACAGACTGTACAATGCTATACCCTGGCTGTTAACAGTACCTGGTCAATCTTGCTACAAACCAGATGTTTCTGGAAATAGTGACTAGTAAAAGGAAAAAATAGAAAAGTATACTAGATTTAGCACCTTTGCAAACCTACCATGCTTGATGCTGCAAATTGGTTAACTAATATGAGCATAACCTAGCCCCACTGCATTGTGCACAGACAAAAAAAAAAAATGCAAAGCACATGCCTCTGGGTTCCATGACCATCCCGCTATCCTTAGACATCAAACTGCAAAATCTTTCTTCGTTAATTACCAGAGGGCAGGTCTTTCCCCATGCAGATGACAAACGGCAGCTTCTCAAAACTCTTCTGTTCCTGGTACCTGCTGGGAGCACACAGCTACCTCAGTCAGACACAAGGCAAGACAAAGGGACACTCGGGCCTCCTCCCCTGACATGAGAAGGAGCCTGTGCCCCGCCAGCCCGGCCGCCAGCTATCTGGAACAAGTGCTCGGGCTGGCGGGAGGGAAACGCGAAGGGCGCTCATTCACATCACAAAAATAGCTCGCCTGGGTTTTGGCCGTGGACCTTTCTCTCCGCATCACTCTAACCTCAGGCATGTCTTAGGAAAGTCATTTAAGTTTCAAAGGAACAAAAATAAAGTAGAACTTATTTTCCAAAGCACTGTTTTTCCAGAATCCAAAGCTAGAGCAAGAAATGTGGAGGAACTGGGCTGACCCGGCTGCCGGGAGGGTTGGAGGGCGTCTGTAAACAAAAGGGCGCAGCAGACCGAGCCCCTCAACAGCCCCTGGCAAGAGGTGCTCAGCAAACCCACGGGACACAAGGCCCTCGTGGCAGCTTCACACTCTCTACACAGGAATGCTTAGTGCGGGCACATTTGGATTGTGGGATGGTTTTGTAATACTAAAAGCAGAGAACGGTGTTTATCTTCTTCTTAATCTCTTATTCATCCAGCAACAATTATTGGTGCCTTAGCAAGAGTCGGGCGTCACGCAAGGTGCTGGGATACAGAGGTGGCCGGCATAGGGCCAGGCCTGGCCTTGCGAGGAGGGCAGATTACAAAACAACAGGCAGGGCCTGTGGAATAGGAACAAAGTGCGTGGAAGCCCAGAGCAGGAGGCGGCCAACAGAGCCTCACAGAGTCCAGAGGGGCCACAGGAGGGAGACGTCACGAGCACTCCAACTTTAGGAACAAGACAGATTTCACTAGAAGACTGGAGAGTGGACACTCTAGGCAAAGGAAACACCACACAGAAGTGTGAGTCTGGAAGGAGCTGGCACAGGTGTGGAAAGACATCAAGTTCAAGGTGTCAGTTCAGGACTCATGAAAAGCCATGGTTGGGATGTCCAGGGCAGATGGCGGAGTGTGTCCCCTCCAGGCCAAGGAGGGGCCCAGCCCCTCCAGTGGGCCCTGGGGGGAAGACAGAGCAGCAGGGGAGACAAGCCTTTGGGAAGATGGGCTGGCAGGATAGAATGGAGGAGGAGGCTGGAGGCAGCAGTGAGGAGAGAAGCTGGGAGAAGGGAAGGACGGGGCTCACAGAGGAGCACAGCCCATGGCACCACCCTGAAGGAGCAGCCTGCGGGGCAGACAAGCTCTCCAGACACCAACGTCCAGATACTGGGGGCAGGGGGACACCAGCGACTTGTGCAGGGCCCTGCCCTCCCTTCCCACTTTCCCCAAGACCTTCCGAGGTGCCTGGCGCTGGGCTCGGCTGAAGGGAGAGTGGCACACATGCCTTGCTCCAGGCCCAGCCAGCTTCCATGCCTCAGCCGGGCCTGGATCCTTCGTGAGGCCTTACCCGGCTACCCTGTCCTCGGCACTCAATGCCTTCAGCAGACTGGGGACGCAGCTTGGTGCCCTATCGGGCATGATGAGCATGGATTCCCTCCCAGATGCTCCCTAGGCTCTTGGATTCTGTGCTCACCGTGGAATTACTCACATCAACACCACCTCCTACTGTGTGTCTCAGCATCCCTACGAGTGACACTTGCTACCCAGAGAACATCAACAGAGGCAGGCCTCGCTTGCTTTTCAGAGCGTGTTAACATTCTCAGCCTTTGTCTATCTTTGGAACCACTTCTGTGCCCAGCATTGAAGAAAGGATGCAGCAGCTGGGGACAAATACAACGCTACTTGAATTCATCAGCTACCCTGCGGTCCTTTCTGAGGACGGGCTGGTGGAACAGAGAAAACCACAAGGCTTTGGAGCTATTGGAGGCTGAGTCCAAAGCTCAGCTTGGCCCCTCGCCACCCACATGGCCTCAGTTTCTTCTTTTGCAAGAGATGGACAGTGATCTCAGCCTTGCAGGGTTGCCACGAAGGGTGAGAAACACGGATGGCGTGGAGCCCAGCCCCGGGAGGCACTCAGTGTGTCTGTCACAGGGGGCAGATTTGTGCCTGGAAGAATGCACCATTCTGAAAACCAGTTTTGTAAATCAGTTCTCCAAGTTGTCACCTCCTCGTCTAAAATCATAAACTGTTTCGAGGCATCAAGCCAGGCCTGACTCCTAGACAATAATTTACAAACTGGAAGAACCTGTCTCCTCCCCACCGCAAGCGTCTCCCCTCCTCCTCAAAAAGAAGAAAGAACAACTTAATCTTAGAGCCCCAGTGGAGAAAGAGCCAAAGATGGTGCTGAGGGCTGGGCTGGGTGTGGGAGGAACTGGGCCTTATCTGGAGTGAGATAGGGGAGGTGGAGGGAGATGGCTCGACAGGAGAAGATAAGCATGGCTTGGCCGCTGCCCCAGCGGCCCGTACCAGGCTCAGACCTGCCTCCCTGGACCTAAACAGCCCAGTCTCAGCCTTTAAAGTTGGCTTTCCAATGTAAGTCACGGACCTTAAAAATGACTAACACCCGTGGAAGGGAGCTTTCCTCGCAGGAGAACATCACAGTATTCAGAGTCAGGCAGACCTGCGTATAAATCTGGTCTCAAGCACTTGGTAGCTGTGTGACCCTAGGCAAGTTATCTCATCTATCTGCCCTTAGTTTCCTCACCTGTGAAATGGGAATAATGCGGTTTTCCCTCTGTATCTGTGGGGGACTGGTTCCAGGACCTCAAGCAGATACCAAAATCTATATGTGCAGCTGGGCGCCGCGGCTCACGCCTGTAATCCCAGCACTTTGAGAGCCTGAGGAGGGAAGATCACTTGAGGCCAGTTCGAGACCTGCCTAGGCCACATAGTGAGACTCTATATCTACAAAAGATAAAAATGTTAGGTGGGCGTGGTGGCACATGCCTGTAATCCCGGCTACTGGGGAGGTTGAGCTGAGGCGGGAGGATTGCTTGAGCCCAAGAGTTTGAGGTTGCAGTCAGCTATGATCATGCCACTGCACTCCAGCCTGGGCAACACGGCAAGACCCTGTCTCAAAAAAAAAAAAAAAAAATCCACACATGCTCAAGTCCCTGATATAAAATGGTACAGTATTTGCGTATAAACTACATACACCCTTCCGTATACTTTAAATCATCTCTAAATTACTTATAATACCTAATACAATGTAAATATTCTGTAAATAGTTGTTATACTGTATTGTCCAGGAAATAATGGCAAGAAAAAATGTACATGTTCAATATAGACACAACCATCTATTTTTTTTTCTTGACTATTTCCAGTCTGCAGTGGGTTGAATCCATGGTTGTGGAGCCCATGGGTACAGAGGGCTGACCGTGCTACTCACACCATGGGGTTGTAAGGAATCAGTGAGATCAGGTATGTGCAGTTCTTAGCACTTTGTGGACACATGATAATCAGTACTCATTACTATTCTTCAAATGGCCCAAATATCATCAAATCAAAAGGAAGGGGAAAAAGAACACAATTCATGACTATCAAGACTAGCTTTCCAGGTCAAGGAATTACATACAGGTTGAGTATCCCTCATCCAAAATGCTTGGGACCAGAAGTATTTAGGGTTTTGGATTTTTTTGGTTTTGGAATATTTATATCATACTTACTGGTTGAGTATATCAAATCCAAAAGTCAAAAATCCAAAATACTCCGATGAGCATTTCCTTTGAATGTCATGTCAGCACTGAAAACATTTTAGATTTTGGAGCACTTTGGATTTCAGATTAGGGATACGCCACCTGTATACTTTAAAATTAGAGGACAAGGGCTTTCAATTTAGATCTGAGTTCAAACCCACTTCCTAGCTGTGTAGCCTTGGACAAATCATTAGCTTCTGAGTTTTCTGTTCCCCATATGTGAAGTGGGGAACAACACACAGAATAGTTTCTGTGATGGACCACACGCATTTGGGATGCAGGGCAGTGTTGGTGATGAATGGGAAAGGGCTAACTCACTGGGAAGGACTCGGTGAGTCTGAGTCTAAGCTTTAAGCCTTTTCTTCCAGAGAACTGGGGTGTAATAACTTTGGTGAATACGCCCCATCCCCTGCCCCAAAAGAAGGTGGTCAAGGGTTTTTTTGGTTTTCTGTTTTAAAGCAGAGGATCTTGGGTGACTAGCTCTTGTTAAAGTCATCCTTGTTAACCACCACCCAGCTGCTGTCTTTTTGGAGTTTGATATGAAATTGAAACAAAACCAACTACCCAGAAATATGAAAGGTTTCTCCATTTTCTGGCAAGAAACAAGATGTGATGCTTTCATTTCCAAGAATAGTCTTGAAGCAATCTGGTTTCTGCCAACTGAAGTCCCTTATTTGTGGTTCTTCTGCTCCTGTGCCTATGTGACTTCATGACTCACAAAGCAATTCCCTCTCCCTGCCCCTGGCTGCTACAAATTAAAACTCAGGGCCTCAGACTGCAGGCAGTGGCCTTGGTAATGGGCTTAGCCCACAGCATCTGAGAGACAAGCTCTGCGCAGAGTCCCCGAGCCCCTCTCCAAATGAGAGAAGGAGCCTCCTGACCACAGATCTGTAGGTACATTCACATTTAGGATGCCATGCTGTCTGCCTTCCTTGAGCCTTCCAAATGGCAAATCAAACAGTGTGACCAGGCCCTTGACAAATGACGGAGTTCTATAAAAACTCAAGGAGGTTCTGCCCAGTGTCCCCTTGGGAGGGATACTGGGCAGAACCTTCCCACAAAGCAGCAGTTTGGCCCAGGAGAAAAGCTCATCCCTTAACTCCACCCTCAAGGCTCACAGACAAGATCTGTTTCAAAGGCAATGCAATCTAAAAACAAAACACTCTTGCCATTGATTAAGTGCCAAGCTGCCCTATTCAAACTTATCATCTCCCAGGCCTAGCTCGCCAAGGAGCCCTGGGGCAGGGCCCAGTTTTCCTGGCAATAAATGGGGGTTCATCCCATACTTGCAGGGTGGCTGGAAGACTAAAAGCTCCAGCTCTGAGCCTCACGCATGGAAGATCCTCCGTCGTGGAACCTGAATCTGACACCTGAGATGAGGCAGGATCCTGCCAGGGACTCAGCAATGGGAGATTCTCCTGCACACACTGCATCTCTGCAGGGCCCACCGTGGGCAGGAACACCTGGCACACAGGTGGGACCTGCAGACCCACCTGGTCCAGGAAGGCCTGGCTTCCCATCTATCAGGCCACTAGGCATCCGACTTGAACCACAAGAAGCAACTCTGAGGTTGGGGAGGGACTGAGGGGCCACCTTGTTCTCCTGGTAATCTCCTTCCAGCTAGGCAGCCCACTGTCCCTCGGTCACTTCCACCATGCAGAGTGCACTGCCTCCTGGGGCCGCCCGCTCCAACCTTGCCACCTCTGTTTGGAAGAGAGCCTTGGTAAGATAATTCTTCTCAGGCATTCCCAGAGAGAGAAATTCTGTCTCTCCAAAGGTTTCTCTGCTGTTCCTGGTTTTAGCCTTCAGATTACCCACAGGAAGTTGAAGCCCCTGTCCATACAGGCTGGGCCTACACATGCAGAGTCCTTGTACACAGGTCTTCCAGAACCCTACTAGAAAAGGCCAATGAAAAGCATCCAAGAGACTCACTGTGGAAGCCCCACCATGTTCCCAAGCTGTAGTAAGGCCTAGACCCTCCCTCTGTCACCACACTGCCCCAGGGCGGAGTGCTGGCAAGAGGCCCCCGGCCCATGGCAGGCCTTGGCCTTCTGTGCTTCTCTGCTGAGAGCCCACGCTCACTGGGCTCTGGCCCTCCTCACCCCAGCCCCCGTCCCTCTCTTCCTTGGCGGTGGGAGGGCTCCACCGCGCTGGCTTGCATTGGCCTCACACATTCCCCCGTCCTCACATCGCTCCACTGCCTCCTGCAGCCACTCACGGTGCCAGTCCCCGCCCTCCAGGGTCCCCCTGCCTGGTGTCAAAAGGCACCTGTGCGCTGACCAGCCATGGTGCTAGGGAGGGTGGAAGAGAGCCACCCCAGCCAGGTACTTCTACCAGCACTAACCTAAGGAATCCTCACAACAAGTCTGGGGGGTGGCATGACAGTTTTTTCTTCTTTTTTTTTGGTTTCTAGTCTATAAGATACAAGGGGCTTAAAAAAAAAAAAAAAGAAAAGAAAAAGAAATTGTAGTTTCAGAACTTGCCTGTCTCCCTTTTCTGTAACGCAGCGCTAAGTCCATATGGGGTTACTATTTTATGTGTATGTAAATATGCACGTGTATATACATGGATGTGTAGATATGTGTGTGTGTGTATATATCACACATATACATACATTTAACATTTCTTCCCTAAGAATTTCTAGCCAGTGCTCCACATCTTCACCCATACCACTAAGCCTTCTTCGAGCACCTTCTCAGAGAAGCAAAGCCTTTGAAGTGGGGGGACCTCTGGCCTAGGCACGAGCAGATCGGGGTCCACACCATGGCCTGGCACCTGCCCTCATGAGGATACGGACAGCCAGCCCTGTGCCAGCCCTGTTACAACCATTATCTCGTTTAACCATCCTTGTTTGATGGAAGAGCAGACGGCTTTACGGGGGTAAGTAGCTTCCCCGATGTCACACAGGTAGCAAGTGGGGACAATGCTGTGAACCGAGCCCAGTTCCATCGCACTTCAAGACCCGCGCTCCGGGCCACCAGTCGATACGAGGCACATATACAGAAGGAACGCGGCCTTCCCTGCCTGAAGCCGCGGTGCAATTAAACCAGTTATGTGCTATATCTTCTCAAGTTCTTCTGGGCTGGGAGAGTCTGCATGTGTCAACGACAGGGCATGGCTTTGTCAGTTATGGTGCAACCAAACGATTAAGTATCAGGCAGTCCTTTAAAAATAATATTTATAAAGACATTTAATCCGTGGGGAAATGTTTACGCCACAATACAGAGTGAGAAGAGCAGGACACAAATCCAAGAACTCAGTATGATCTCAACTCCACAAAATAATATCTGTAGGAGAAGAGAAATAAGCCAAACACTAGCAGTAGTTGTGTGTGTGTGAGCACATTGCAGATGATTGTTATTATACTTTTACCTCATACGTTTCTGCATTTCCCACATTTTCAACCAGGAGCATGTATGATTTTTAGAGCTCCCTCCTGTACACACAGTCCAGATCCGAGCATCTTCTCTCTTGACTGTCGGTCTCAACGACAGGAAGTGGCTCCTGTGTCTTATCTTCCCCAGGCCTAGAAACACCCAGAGCTCAGTGGGGCTCAGCGTCTGGGGCCCCGTGTGGCTCCACAACACCAGCAGTTCAGTCTTTCTCCAGAAGACAGAGGGTCACCCTGCCATTGTGCTGGCTTAATAAACTGGTCTGAATTCTAACAGGTCAGGGACAAGTCCCCCCTACGGCTGCATTCCCCCCGGCAGCTCTGCTTGAGGGACCGCAGGACTCTCGAGTCCAGCGTGGCAGGCCCGTTCCAGGGAGCCGTTCTCTTCTACCCACCTTCCAGCGTGGGATGGGGAAGACATGTGGGGCCTTTGACCCAAATCTCAGCTGTGCCTGCAGGATCCCTTGCTGGGGAACCCCCCCCCCAAGAAGGAAACCTGTGTACCTGGTTGACAAAATAATGTACATCTATCTCACCACACACACAGAGCCTGTCTTACCAAGAGAAACTCGGCAGACTCCGCACGTGCCCTGAATCATCTTGATCACACACTGGGTGCCCAGGCAAATGGTGAACTCGAAATTCCAGTTCCCAGGGGGCTGGCCTATCTCAAAACTGACAGTGGGAGGTGCCCACAATGGGCAAATTCATGGAGATGGTAAGTAGAATGGTGGCTACCAGGGGCTGGGAAAAGGGGGAAATGGGGAGTTTTTATTTAATGGGTACAGACTTTCAGTCTGGGATGCTGAGAATGTTCTGTGGGTGGACGGCAGCGATGGTTGTACAACAGTGCAAATGTACTGATACCACTGAACTGTACACTTGAAATAGTAGAAACACTGAATTTTATATTATATATATTTTACCACAAAAACAATAATAAAATACATACAAAATAAAACGACCACCACCATCACCTAATAATGGGAGCTGCCCAAGGCTGGCGTATAGAATTTGTGGTATAATTAACAATCAAGTTAATTTTCTAAAATACTTTTGAGTTAAGATGTAATAAGCGAAATAAATCATTAGGGTAATGGAAGAAAATTGCTGTTTTTTTCTTGTTTGATGAAATCATTTTTAACTTTTTTAAAAGTCATCTAGTCTCCCTCATTGTTCCTTCCAAACCTCAATTGACCCTGAGAAGCTCACAGAAGCTCAGCACTGCCGAGGTCCCAATTTTTATCTCTAATTCTGCCTTTTCCAGGCTCTCACCACCGACACATGGCTCCCCCACCGCTCGGCACCTGTGAAATCTTCAACCCCCCAGGGAAGGGTGGGTCTCAGCTCCCCGGTCACAGTTCCCAGGGCCTCCCACCCATCACCTTATCCAGGGAGAACATTCCAGCCTGTGTTCTGATGGTTCCTGCACGGTGATGCCAGGAGTCTGTGGGTCCCTGAAAGCAGGGAGCGTTCTTCCCTGTGGTGAGCAAATTCCCAAAAAGCTCCTTAAGAACAGGTCCAGAGCAGCACAGCTCTGCTGGACACGACATCAGGCTCAAAGGAGTGCGAACAATGGCTGTGTAATTGGCAAGACATCTGTCCCTCAAGGTCAGGGCTTAGCATATTCTTTATTGACTAAAATCAAATTTAAGGACACTGACTATGAATACTTTCAATTTGTTAGGAGAATCCTATTGTAATGCAATGAAGTGTCCCCCATTTGAAAAAAATAAAGCTGACATATACTACACTTACCATCTCCAAGCAGCACATGTGGATGTGCACTACCTTCACCCTAATTCCTGTCCTCCAGGGCGCCTCTTCTCTGGGCCCTCCTCACAGTCCCTGCCTACACGCGCCTCCCAAAATGGCTGGACCCCTCCCCCAGGGTCCCCACAGCATCCTGTACTTACCTCCACTACAGAAAGCTATTCTGTTTTGAAATTAATTTTTTACTTCCCTACGCCCAGTTCCTAGCACAAAGCCCTCTCTATGTAGTATGTGCTAAAGGAATGAATGAATGTGCAATCTCTGGGAACATAAAAATTATTGACATTTAATGGGCATCTATGAAGTCTTGGGCAACGTGTTAAAAGCTTTATATGTATTAAAGCGTTTCGTCATCGTAACAAACCAAGGCATTGTTAGATGCTATTATTATCCCCTTTTCAAAGAATCAGAGAAGTCTGCAACTTGCCCAAGGCCACACGGCCAGAAGTGGTGAGCCTGTGACTTGAAGCCCCCTTGCCGAGGTCAGAGGCACATCCCCCCACCACACCCACCTTGCTCCCACACAGAGTAGATGGAGTCACAGGTGTGCAGGTACTGCTGACTTGCACACCACCTCAGGGATGCGGTCTCTGGTCTAGTCCTTTGATTCATGATACTCTCTTACCCTGCTTTTATCAAACTCCAAAATGCTGGCATCTGTAGATCAAATGAGAACAGTACCTAATGAGCCAATAAAAGCTCAGCTGAGAGGTGACTTTCAAGTCTTGGTGAGCATGGCAGAGATAAGCCTTGCTGACCAGCAGCCTGACTGCTGCTTCTTCCTGGGCTCATGCTTGCAGGGGTCTAAGGCCAGGTAACCAGGTTCTAGGTCATGGAGTGTGGGCAGGAATGGCATACGCCACTTCTAGGGCTGACCCGTAAGAACCACAGCGATCCCCCATGCTTTTCCTGCTTCTGCCAGAGCATGGCAGCCTTGGAAGCCATGTGTTGAAGACGGCAGAGCCACAGGATAGAAGGAAGCAGGCCCCCTGGATGCTTACTTGGACGAAAGCTCTCTATGACCAGAACACATATGGACTTTCTATGTGTGAGAAATAAACGTGTAGCATGTGGAGTCACTGAGAATAAGGGGTTCATCTGTTGATCAGGAAACATCACCTTAATTAATACAGTGGGTACGTTGGACTTGGCCGGTGTCGGAGGGCCTTCCCTCCCAATAAGAAGGTTGATCGCATGGGTATTAACATCGCTCTCCCTGCCACCACTGCTGCAGTCCAACTTCCAACAACCACCAGTTCTGCCACGTCACATTTTACCTCCCATTAGCACCTCAACATCCTGGAAAAGTCTCTTGGCCCCCAGAAATAAGCCTGCTCAGCCTCTACTTCGGCATTCTCGCATACACAGACTATCTTGAAAAAAGACAGCCGTTCCCTATTTGAAAATGGTATAAGACAGGAGAACAGGACAGATAAGCTAGTTCATTTCCTTGGTTTCGAAAACAGCCCCGGGCGCTCGGCTCCTGAGTCGCTGGAAGCCGGTGTGATGTGGTGGAAAGAACGCTGACTTCTGAGTCACTGAGTACTCCCCTGAGCAAGTCATAAACAACAGAAGGTTCCTGTGAGAATGAAACGGAGGTGCCTCTCACAGCACCGGGCTCACAGATGTGCTCGGTAAGTGACCATTCCCGGAACACTGCGTGGGGACGACTCCCAACACTTCAAGCTCCAGGTAGCCCAAACCAAACCAAGGCAGAAATCGGTGAATTTTCACATACAGGGTGAGGCCAGCTCATTCTCCCCTTACCCAACCTTCTGCTTAGGTGGGACAGCTAAAAGCACATTTTCCAGCAAGTCTCGGCCCAGCACCCCTTAAAGTCACTGCCCAGGGGAACCTTGGGATCTGGATGGCACTACATCTCCTGACTTGCTGAGATTAGGCCTCGGGGACTTGAATCCCAGTACGGTAATTAGTCTGGAGGATGGAGAGGGATGCTGGGGAAGAGGTGTCGAAGTCTTGGCAAAGTGACTTGGAGAGGATTTCTCCCCGACACCTGCTCACTGTGTGCGAGGCACTGCGCCAGGAGACACGGTGACCGCAGAGCCAGCCGTCCTGCCCAGAGCAGCCCACGACCCAGCTAAGTCTGATGGCGTCTGTCTTCCAAAGGGCCCCCTTTTTGGAGAACTGAACCATCTGATTGCATTTTCTCAAACCCCCTCTAAAAGGATTCATCGCCCAACAAAATTTTTTGGTTTTTATCTGATTTATCCATATGAAGTCATTCCCCAAAATGGCACAAATTCAACCACAGTTAGATCTATATGTGCTTTCATTGGAGAAAACAAATAGCACTCTCCCTTCTTCCCTTCACATCCTAGGCTCCCAAAAAAATAGTCTAGCCTTGCAGTGTGCACTTCCTCACCTCCCACTCACCCGTCAATCCACCGCGATCTGGTTTCTACTCACACATGCATGCCACCTCATGCAGCATGCAGACGTCACCACCGGCCCTCTGTTGCTAAATCTGGTCCCCACTTATCAGGTCTTATCTTGCTTGTGCTCTCTCCCCATTTCAGTCTCCTGCAGACCACTCTCTCTCCACCTGCCCCTGAAAGTGAAGGTTCTGATTTTCACTCTCATCTTGCTCTCAAGGACCCAACACTCCCACAGTTCAACCAGCATCTACGTCCTGATGACTCACCAAGCTGCACCTCCAACACGCATCTCCCTGCTGCCTTCTGGGCCCATGTGTCAATGGCATTCTCTCACAGAGACCTCCCATGCAGTCTGTTTACCTTCCGCCCCCACCCGTTCCTTCTCCTGTCCCCCCGACCTCAGTGAATGGCACCATCTGCACCCACACCCTCAAGTCAAATCCTTGGAGTTGATGTTCTCTGCCCCTTTCCCTCATTTTATAGTCACCCTGCCCTGCCTCCTCAATAGCCTCATCCACTGCCACCTCCCCTCCTTTTTTGAAGATTTAGGTCTCCATCTGCTCTCACATGGAATTCTCAAAATCTCTCCAATGCCTTTCCTGCCTTGAGATTCACCTCCTTCCAACCCACCAGCCTAGTTCTCAATCTGCTCCTAGACAGAACTTTATATCAAAAATGTACTCTTGGGCAGATTCCATTTCTGTTTAAAATCCTTCAGCATCTGCCTGACAATCTGCAGGGTGAAGTTCAAACATCTCAGTAGAGCAAAACAAAAACCACCTTCGTGATACAGCCCTTGCCTCCCCCTCCACTCCCTCCCCGACTCCTCATACTGTAGACTCGGGAACCACGTGCAGTTCCCTGGTGAGCTGAGCCCCTTCAGACTCCCCCCCGTGCCTTTGCCTATGCTGGTCCCTCTGTCTGGAAGGCCCATCCAGACTGTTCACTTGGTGAAAACCGGGTTGTCGTTAGAGCTGGAACATCAAAAGTAGCAGAATGTCATGGCTCCCAGTTTGGTCTCTGGAGTCAGGCTGACTGGCTGCAAACCCAACCCACCACTTACTAGGGGTGTGAGTCCGCATGAGTTACCTAACCTCTTTGAACCTCAGTTTCCTCATCCATAGAATGGTGATAATAATGGTCCCAACCTGCTGGGTTACTTGAGGATGAAACATGACGACGCCTGGCAAGGCAGTACTCTTAGCTGCATCGTTCTTCTTTGAAGCCTCACCTTGCCCTCCCCTTGCCCCTTTCCCACATTGTACCCCAGGGGAGGTTTGTATTAATACGATGGTTTTACACACACACTATTGCACTCATCTACTTGCAGGCCTGCCTGCCGCACCCAGCTGTGGGCTCTGAAGCCAGGGGCTGCACATCCAGGGCTTGGCACCTGTGCCTCTGGCAACGGCAGATGCCCGATAACCACTGGTCATTGATTAAATCAAATCAAGAGCATCACACAAAATTCAGGGTATGTAGTGGCCTGGGTTGCGACTGCCCTTTGCAACACCACCACTTTGCTCAGGGCCAGGGCAGCTCTGACCTGAATTACCACATGGCCCTCCTAACAATCTCCACTTCCCACCCCCACTTCCCATCTGGCCGGCTTCACCTTCACCTGTTTATAAAGCTCTCAGGGCTCCCTGCACCCCTTTACAAGTTCAAACTCCCCTGCTGGGCTCATCAGGTCCCCCTATCCCCATCCCCAGGGAGCCCCCTCCTCCTCATTAGGCTCAGTTCCCAAAGACATCCAGGCTGACCCTGTGCTGCCCCAGACAGGCTGGCCTGTTCCGCACTCACATCGGGTCTCTGCCTTACCTCGCCCACCCCTGCTCAGACCTCGCCCACCCTCCGAAGCAAAGTCAGCCCCACAGCACCAACTGGAGACCTTCCACGAGCTGTGCCCATGGGAGCAGCACAGTCTATTCAGGGAATCCGATCCAAACTAACAATTACAATACGGGCTGTGGCAGAGGTGGGCACCACGGTGGGTGGACACAGAGCAGGAGGTGGAGTGACTGAGTGCCTTGAAAGAAGCTTCCAGAGAAGGTGGCACCAGAGCTGGACCTTAAAGGACGAGCTGCAGTGCTCAGGTATAAAAGTTGCCCATCCCTTGCCCATCTGTCTTTACCGCGCATTCTTCTAACTCCCGGGATCTATGCCAAAGCTCGCCAAACCTGGCTCGCCAGCAGATTCACCAGCAAGTGTCCAAAAATTCAGCTTCCTGGGCCCACTCCCAAATGGAATCTCAGTAGCCTCAGGTCCAAGAGGAAAAATATTTTTTAACTCCCCAGGGAGTTCTGTTGTTCAGCCAGGTTTGGGAGCCATTAGCCACATTCTACCCATCCCATTTCCTGAGAATCTGCACGGTGCCCAGGGCCTCGCTAGGCACTGCAGATACATCAGGTGAACAAGATGTGTCTCCCCATCTTCTGAGAAAGGGGAGAGACATACAGTGACAATGCAGGGGCCACAGAGGGCACAGATCATGCCATTGGCACTTCATTTAGCCTTGAACCCATAACATCTTTTGTGCATTAATCTTGTCTGCACAATTAATGTAAAACCTTAAGGAAAAGGCTAATGTTTTTTGTTTCTTTTCTATTTCCCAGAGTATTTGTGTCAGTTCTGGGCTCTCAGTTGGTCCTCAATCAATATTCAAATAATTCAACTTTTTGTATTATGTCCTTTTTTGACTAATTCACCCACTGATGAGCTGTTTACTGAGCTTTATCTTTGTAATGCCAGTGCCAGTGTGGTACCTGCTCCCAGTAGGTAGTGAGTACGTGTTTGTCAAATAAATGAATGTTTACCACTAAAAATCTAGGTCAGGAGGGACGGAACTGCTTGCACTGTACCACCTTTAGAGTTCACTTAAAAGACTTCTAAAGTTTTTGTTTGAATTACAGAACTTCAATTTCAGGATTAATTTCCTGATATTACAGAAGCTTTGCTATTTCTACCGTCATTAATGTTATTAACAATGTGAATAACAGCTTCCTGGAACTCGGCAGTCCCTTGGCCTTGGTACGAATGTGCCAGGGCCAGGGAAGGGGAGATCCTTGTCCATTCCTTCCATTAAGCTGTCCACCCAGCCAGCAGTCCATCTGGCCACACCCCTCACCCCAGTCTCGGCATAAGGGCCTGTAAGGTCCAATGTGTATAAGGGCATTCAGTCTTTATGAGCAGGTGTGTACACCTGTGTGGACAGGTGAGCCCTGCCTGAGTCAGAAATAACTCATGGGCTGTTCAAAGCCCACTGACATGTCAACACACCTGGGGAGCCAGGATATCCTGATTTGAATGTAAAATCCCCGATGCTGCGGAGAGGCAGCATACAAAGCAGGGACACTCATCAGGAGGTTTTTGGGAGACACGTCTGAGCGTGGGACGTTCAGCCAGCTGGAGGTGGGCTGGCCAAGCAGAGGTAGCCAGAAGAATGGACTCTACCCTGCTCTCGCCAGGGCCAGCATTCCCAGCGGTTTATTGTTGCTACTGATGTTTGTTTTAAGCTCTGTAAAAAGGACTTGTAGTCTTGAGCTGATATGGATCGAAGATCATCTGGCCCTCCCTCTAGGCCCCAGCCTAGGAGATATCTTTATCGGGTAAAAACCAGAGGACTCTTTTCTGAAGCGTATGCTGGGTTCTGGAGGCATGCAGGCAGCTCAGTCTGAGGCCTGCTCACTTCCTCTTTCCTGCTGGTCATTCATTCATTCATTCATTCAACAGATACTGATTACTATATGCCAGGCAATGTGCTAAGTGAACCCAGCTTAACAGCTCTTAGGGACAACCTCAAGACAGTGACCAGACCAGACACCAACAGGGTGAGGCAGCTCTGAGAAAGGATTTCTTCCTTCAGCAGGAGGCAGCCCGAGAACAGCTCTCTGCCCACGGAAAATATGCAGCTATCAGGAGGCACTTCAGATATGTGAGCAGACGTGGAAGATAAAGACAGTCCTGGCCCATTCCTCACTGTGCAGAGGAACCAAAGTCTCCTAGGAACTCTTTTCCCCAAAGATCTATAAAAGCAATTAAGCCGGGCGTGGTGGCTCACGCCTGTAATCCTAGCACTCTGGGAGGCTGAGGCAGGTGGATAGCTCGAGGTCAGGAGTTCGAGTCCAGCCTGAGCAAGAGCGAGACCCCATCTCTACTAAAAATAGAATGAAATTATCTGGCCAACTAAAAAAAACATATATATAAAAAATTAGCCGGGCATGGTGGCGCATGCCTGTAGTCCCAGCTACTCAGGAGGCAGAGGCAGAGGCAGTAGCATCACTTAAGCCCAGGAGTCTGAGGTTGCTGTGAGCTAGGCTGATGCCACGGCACTCACTCTAGCCTGGGCAACAGAGCGAGACCCTGTCTCAAAAAAAAAAAAAAAGCAATTAAGGTTCCAGGTAGTAAATGTAGGAATGCCTCTCTGATAAGATAGGGTAGGACCAGTCCCTAAAATACACTCAACTGCTGAGCTGACTCTTGAGGAGATGATTGGCTTGGCAGGTCATATTTCACCTTCCCAGACTGGGCACATGAGCGCTGGGTTTGAGAGTCCCGTGACACTGTCCTGCTTAGTAACGGTTCCCAGGCTGCCAGCTAAGAGCAGTGCAGACCCGGGTAGGAGGGTGGCAGAGTCTCAGGAGAAGGATGCCACCTCTCCAGGTGGCACTCAGAGGCCACGTTCCTGTGAGCTCAGAGATGCTGTGACAAGTGCTCCAGGACTCAGCAAGGGCCTTGACTGTTCGCTGGGCCAAAATGCCCCTCCCCGGCCCCCGCACTCCAACATCCGGCAGCCAGGGGAGAGGAGCACCGAAGGTGACGCCAAGCAGGTGAATTTTCCACAGTGACAGAGAGACCGTCTCCCACAATCCCAATGTAATAAGTTTGTGTTGGCTGAATGAAGATGCTGGACTCTTTCCTTGGTATTTGGGCTCATGTTCTGAAAAACACATTCACTAAAATAAGCAGCAACTGTTCCCAGAAAGGATTTTCTCTCTCCTCATAAAGATTCAAACCCCAGGGGCCACAAGTAGGGACAGTTGATACAAGACCAAGAAACCTTTGACTCCAAATCACTGTCTGGTTTACTGATTTATTGTCCTCCCCACAGAGGACAATTCAGGCTCAAAGCTCAGTTTCCAAAGCTTCGTTCCTGGGGCAGATCTCAGCAAAGAATGTATTAAACGGGAGGAGGACAACAATGCCCAAGAGACAAGAGTTGCTGGAAGGTTCTCTCTCCACCATCACGCTTTCCACTTTAATGATCTGATTTTTTTTTAAATTCTGGCTCACCCTCATGACAAATAACCCACTTCCTGGATACTTCTGCCTTACAAATATCATCCTTCAAAACAGCTATATATTTTTATTGGTCTTTATTTTTAAGCAGCTTTCTCACCTCACACCCCCAGCTTCTGCAGAACTATTATGTGACCCTGTCTGGAATGTGAAACGGTCCCTGAAGAGACAGTCTGCACAGGAACTCTCAAGGGTGTTTGCTATCAGCTTATTTGGCAAGAGGAATCTGAGACATTTTAAATATGAACTGTTGGCGTGGCCCACCGCACCCCATTCCCTGTGCCCCATCAACAGTCACCTCCACTGGTGCATGAGACCCGAGCTGCAGAAAATGGACATAAACTATCTGAAAATAAGCCCCCCACCCAAGTTCCTTTCTCTGCAGAGAAAGTACTTCAGATGCCTGGAGGATTCATATCCGGAGAAGCTCTGCTGGTCTCTGCTGAGGTTTCTTTCAATGAATCTCACATAGCCAGCAAGTGTTTTGCAAGGCCCTTGATGGTCTGGTTCCAAACCTCCCTCTTCCTCCCCCAGTTTATCTCTCAACTGAACGTTCTACTCCTTGCACCCTCAGCTAAGAAGAAAAACATGCACATAATTCCTCCTTCCTTCCAAACACCAAATCAGGACTCTTCACGCCACCACACTGTTTCCTTGGAAAACCTTCTGCCTCCTTCTGTGCCTGGAAATCTCCTGTTCATCCTTCAATACCCAAGTCCCACAGCACCTCCTTGGTGCAGTCTTCCCTGCATGCTGCTCTCTTCTCGGTGCTTCCAGAGCGCTTAGTGTGGCTCTCCATAATAACACTTAGCTGGCTGTGACTATATATTACACATATCTGTCCCACCACCAAGCCAGGCCATGAGCTCCTGGAAGCAAAAGGACCAAGTCTTACCTTGGCATCCCAAGAACCAAGTCCAGGGCCTGGCACTTGAAGTCCCGTAATAAATGCTTGATGCCTCAATCAATGCCTGGCCTATCTCACCCTAGCCCTCCCTCCTCTGTGCTGAGGGGCCATGTGCAATGTGGACCCAGGATGGGCTTTAGAGCCAGACATCTTGTGTTTGAGCCCTGGCCCCTATGGGACATGGGCAAGTTATTTAACCTGTATCTGCCTAGATTTTCTCCTTGATACAACAGATAGCCACGCCCACCTCTCAGAAAGCTGCTGTGGGAACAAACAAGGTAACATATGTAAACCCAGTGCTTGCCCAATGGAAAGAGCACAGGATGCATTTCCTTGAGCTCAGTCGGAAGTGTGGGGCCAAATGGAGTCCTGTAGAGAAAAGTGAGTGGTCTCCATTCTGGCTCACATGCCACCAACACAGCAGTGGGGAAGCCAGCCTCTGACCCCAAGAGCCCGCCTGAGAGCGAGGGACAGGGCAGGCTGCATTCAATCCATGCCTCTTGCCGGAGGCTCTGAGCACAAGGCCTGCTTAGCAACAAAGCCCTGTGATTTCTCTCTGAATGGCAAACCCTCGAGAGGCCACCACTGCCAGGGCTGGGCCATGGTAGCTTTCATTTCCTGTCTCAAATTAATCTTTCACCCCAAGACACACCATAAAACAGAATCACGCTGACTCAACAGCACCAGGTCGCTAAGTACAAGTCAAACAGCCTGTACATGAGAAACCTCAGCCTCTCCATGCTGTTGTACCCTAGTTCTATTAGGCCTTGATAATAATGAGGTGGAAACAGCAGGGGCCCTGCTAACACCTCAGCCATTCAAGTTCAGGGTCAAAGAGAGAAGTGGAAGGCATGACGGCTGCACCCACGTGGGGAGGCAACATGGCACTGGGGAAAGAGACACCTGTTGGCAAGAGACTCACTCCTACCACTAGCTTGCTCTGTGGGCCAGTTTAAGCCACGTCTCTGGGCCTCAGTGTCTTTACTCATACATGGAAGAACTAGAGTAGATGATCTGTAAGTTCTTTCTAGCTTTAACACTTGGCAGCTGTAAATCTTAGAAACAAATCCAACTTCCCTAACTCTTCCCCTTTTTCTGTTGTGCATCCGAGACATCTCTCATCTCTCCCTGAGCAGCCTTCTACCAACACTACTGCCTTTATTGCTCCCGAGTGTATGGTCACCCCTGACCACAAAGCCTGGCCAACCTTGGGGCCATATTCCTAAGAATATGTTTACTACCCTCCAGTCAAACAACTCAATAGGGTCCTGGTACCCTGGGGCATTAGGAACTTGAAGATCCCAACAACGAATCCCACTCCCCTCCCACACCAACCAACTTTCCCTCCTTAGATCTCCGACACTCTCGGAAAGTCAGACTTTTCCCTGTGCAGCTTGGCAGGAGACTAGGGCAGGGACAGGCTGTTCTTATCTGCTCTCTGGCATATCTCAGGGTGGGGCAGCAGAGAGGTGGCAAAGCTACAAAGGCCAGGAAGAAAGTGCTTACAGAAGCAGTCTCCGGCCGCGTGAGGAGAGGTGACCTGGAGGAGAAGACGGTGCTAATCTCGAGGACAAACTGAGGGTGGGCACTGAGGATCACAGAAGTCTAGGAGATGCCTTTAAGATGCCACCAAGCCTCCACTCCTTCCTTACTTCCTTAATAAGAAATCCGAGGGCAGGTGAAGTTCTGTGACTTGCCCAAGGCCACGCAGCCAAGCTGTGGACAGCCCACACTAGCACGTGGGTCTTTTGGTCTCTGCCCACTCTTTTTTCCACTCTACTCTGTTGACCTCAAGAGTCTAATGAGGCCAGCTGGGTTCCCTGGAAACGCTAAGAAACATGACCCGTGTCACTCAGGGAAACAGCAGCCCCAGCAGGTACCTTGATAGCGGCCTCTCCGATCCCGTGCATTCCTTCCCAACTTGCCCTCGTTTTCTCGTTCTTTCTGCAGCCCTTGCTACAAAACCTTTGGAAGTTGAGAGGTCAGTGAGAAGGGAGAGGTGGGCCTCCCCATCTCTACTGAATCCTAAATATCTAAGACAACCCACAACTGTCCCTCTTCCTCAGCCTAGAGAAAGTTGGTGGGGGAAGGGGAGAAGGAGGAAAAACACCAAATTAACCAACTGGAAGGCTGACCTGTTTAGGCCAGGGTGTTATTCGTGGGCAATTAGATGGGTCATCTGAAGGTTTGTGACAACAAACAATAGGCTCTGCCTCTGCCAGTGACCTTTCAAACATCAGTGTTTGACGGAGCATCTCAGCATTGGGAGCCGGAACTCGGAGTCAAAGATTCAAGGAATTAATTATTCAGTGTGCGTGACCCAGTTCCCAGAGGTGAGGCTGGGTGAGAAGAGAAAGCACCAGCTCCTTATCACGGCAAGAAACTCAAACACTTCACAGGGTAGTGTTCTCTTTGCTGCCAAAGAGGATCCATTTATGGCGTAGAGTGGCCAAAATACAAAAGCCAAAGGAAAAAAAGGTCAAATTTCACTCATTCAACAAATGTTTACTAAGCTCCTCTAAGTCCCAGGCCCTCCAGGGATTTGCATATGGTTGGAGTTCAGCAGAGGAGAGAGATCATGGAATTTATAAACAGGAGGGCTGGGCTGGGTCCCAGCTCAGCCCTTACAGAGCTACACTACCCCGGGCAGGTTAAAGCATGTTGAAGGCAAATTTCTCATCTGTAAAATGGGAGTCAGTCCACCTGCCTGATTATGAAGATGAACTGATCTTTATAAAATGTAAAGTGCAATGTAAATATGAGGTGTAAACAATAATGATATAACACGACACACTTTCCCTGCCCTAGAAAAGTGTATAATCTGGTAATGTTTTAGAAAATAGTCCAAGGTACCTATTTGGCAAGCATCGCATTCTCTGTAATTTAGGCAAATTGTATGCTTCAACCTGCCGATGGAGATGGAGGCGGCGGTCAGCCCCAGTCTCCCAGTCCAAGAAGTTGCAAGGAGGGGTGGAGGAAACATGGAAGGAGTCGCCAGGCCCCGCCTGGCCCTGGGTCAAGCCTCGTCTGGATGCAGGAGTCAGGAGTGACCCAAGCGTGCAAGGGGGAAACCAACAGAGGGACATGCATGTCGTCAATCAGAAACAAAACAGAACAAAAATTCATTTGAGTGCAACAGGAACAAGCCCGCCAGAATGGCACACACATCCCTCCCCACACACATTTCAGACAATTTTGGAATTCACAGTTCATTGCCTGACCCTCCTCTGTGGACGCGCTCTGCATTCAGAGTTTCTCTGGAGCGGGAAAGATGCTTGGGCTGCAGCAGACTAACCGGTCAGGGCCTCTCTGCCCTGGTCCTTCCCAGACACTAAGAATCAGAACTCTGGGAGCAGCTGTCCCCTAGGTGCAATCAACCCCTTCTCATCTCGCTGTCCCAACTCTCAGCACGGACTCCTCATCCCCACGTGGGGCCTGCCTCCAAATGCTCAGACGTGCCTGCCGGCTGCCTTCCGGTGGGGCCGCCACATACACCAGCTTCTTGGATTGGGCCCTGATGCCCACCTCCCCGTACCCTCCCTCACTCCTTCCCGCAACTAAACCCGGCTCCTTCGAGGCCCTGCCCAGGCTCACACGTCCAGGGACGTCCCTGGAGAGCAGGGCTAGTTTCACTCACCCCTCTGTTCCCTCTAACTCATGACTTTCTGGAAGCTCTTCACCCTCCTGTCAATGTAGGTCTATGGTCCTAAAATGTCCTCTGATTGCTGTATACAGAAGGGAGGAGGGAGGAGGGAGGAGGAGTGGAAAGAATGCTACCCTGGAAGCCCAGGGCCTGTGTTTCAATTCTCCATTTGACAGAAGTTAGTTTGTAACCTTGAGAACGTATCTTCAGGCCAGGCCTCTGTTTCCCTGTTTGGTAATGAGGGGTTTGCTCTAAATAACCTCTCTAATTATAAAGTTTGGCATCACGGAAACCAGACGAGCCTGGGACGCAGCAGGCACGCGTCCTGGTCCTTATTAGCCTACAACCTGGGACAGGTTATCTGACTGCTCACTCCCAGTCTCCAAGCCTGGAAAATAAATGCGGATAAGGTGACTGCCCCTCCCGGGTGCGAGGCTCCCACGAGACACTGTCTGTGACGGAGCTTCACGGGCTGTAAAGCCCTGATCAAACCTCAGGGTTCACCAAGGGTGGGGGCGGCTCCTTGCCCTCAAGGCTCCCCCAGCAGGCAGGTGAGCCGGGCAGGTGGACAAAGCCCTACTCAGCTGGTGGTGGATCTGAGGTTTGAACAAAGCGCTACGCGAGCGCAAGGAAGAGGCACCAGCCCGGAGGGAACGGCTTGCCCCGGACATGGTGAGCTATGCCAGGACTGTGCGCCTGGAGCCTGGGCAGAGGGGAGGGGCAGCACACAAGGCTGGACAGTGAGGCTGAGGTCCCACTGGAGGGGGCCTTGCAGGCCAATGGGAGAGCGAGGGTCAGATGTGCCTTTGAGGCGGTCTCTGGCAGCTCTGCAGAGGACAGAGCAGAGAGGGCCAAGAGTGGAGCCAGGAGAGGGGCAGGGAGGCACTTATAATGCAATAGTCCACGAAGGGGACTGTGGAAAGCAAGGCCCCTGCTGAGTCCTGCCTGCATCAAGCCTTCCAGACCCTGAGGCTCCATGAACCTCTGAATCTACAGAAAGGTGTGAACAGGTTTGTTCTCCTCAGCATGGGACCCACGCAGATGAAGATGCTGCAGTCACATTTTCCAATCCTGGACAGATGGTCCAGGATGCTCTGAAGTCACTCCCTACAGAAGCCGCCTGGCCAGATCCTTGCCTTGGCAGAGATCCGGGTGGCTAAGAGGCTGGAATGTTCTCAGGGCTGGGATTGGGATCCCAGGGCTGAGCTGTTGGCCCTGCTTAGGGGAAAGGGGGAAGAGACTGACCCACCCAAACACCACTGAGTCAGACAGGCCTTGCCCCTCCAAAACAAACTGCAGTCTCGATCCCTGCCTCCCAGCCTCCTCCTACCGCAGGGGAAGGCTGTGCAACCTTGGAGGTCTTCAGAAGACAGAGGTTTAGGAGGAAAATAAAGGTTTCACCAGCATTGTTACTTCAAATGGGGTCACATGCATTTGAGATTAAAGACAGAGTCCAAGTGCTCCCACACTTTTCTAAGCCTAGGACCAGCCCCCCAAGAGCTACTCAGTGGCACAAAGGATCCACCACTGTGACTTACTCACTGGGTTCTCAGGCTTCACAATGGCTAAGGTCTTCCTCCAGAATGAGCCACTCACAGGTTGCCATGTTCCTGTAAAAACAAGAGCCCAACAATTAATGTCAGTTACATGATCTTATGTCTCAGCCTCCTACCTCCTCCCCACCAAGGGGGAACACACACTGTGCACTTTGCCCTGTGTGACACGTCACCCAGCAAGAGGAAATGGACAGAGACTCTCTCTCTGTGCACCAATAAGTTGTGCCCATGAAGAAAAACATAGTGAGACTGCTAAACAAATTCTATTATCAGCCACAGACTGGGCACCCTAAGGGCTTATCATATCTCTACACAAAGACTGCTGAGAGAGTAAGACGGATATGAAAGAGAATGTTCTATGAGCTGCTTTAGTAAAAACAGTGTCAGAATTTCTAAGCTTAAGACACAACAGAAGTAAATCAAGCTGATGTAAAACTTGATAACAAGTCACCCATGCGAAATTGGTCACATTTCCTAAGGTAGAAAGGTCCAAAATGCTTAAAAAAAAAAAAAAAACCAGAAAATTATGCAAGTGAGCCATCTGATCGTGGCTGAGTTTCCTAAACAAATTATTTTAGCTTCCAGTGACTACCCACGTTATTTGGTTACATTCTATTGCTTCTGTAGAAAATGCCTCTACACCTGTTTGGAAAATGGAGCCCAGAGTTGCAAAATATTTCTAATGATTTCCTTTCACATTAACAAAAAACTCAACTGTCTAAGAGGTAGCCTCGAGAGGACAGAAACTAATACAGATGTGAAATTTGAGATCTATAAAAGGCAATGTCCACACTCCAGGGAACTGCAAACACTTGGCTCAGCCGAGTGGCAGGCCTGTTCACCCACATAAACACACTCACACACGTACTCTCTCTGGCACAAAGGGCCATGTTTCAAGTGCTGAGAGATGGGATTCACTGTGTAGAATTCACGGGCTGTCAATGGCAGAGAACCTACTATTTGCTGAGCACTGGTCATGCATGGAATCAGCCCTGCTAGAGACTAGACACACTTGATCTCAGTGGGTCCTCACAGACAGGAAACAGAGGCTTGGAGAGCAGGTGGCACTTGCCAAGGCCCCACAGCAAGGCAGGAAGTGAGCCCAGGCCTGGCTGACCCGGTGCCCATGAGCCGTGCCACCAAGCTCAGGTGAGAGGTATCCTGGATGCCAACACCTGGCATAGCCATGGTGGGCCCACACACCTGGTGAGCCTGGCAAACTCCAAGGGCAGCCACCTGGGCAGAAGCTGCAACCATCATCATCATTATAAAGCCCACACCCCTCGGGGCCTGTGCCAGCCGACAAACAGGCTGGCCCACCCTGGCCACATTCTATCAGCCTGAGCTGTAGGCTCTGCGCTGCTGCCTCAAGCCCGAAGCCAGAGAGACTGGATGCCTCGACTTCGCTGCCCCCTGCTTCTCAAGGGAAGGTTCCAGGAGCAGTGGGGGGGAACTGGACATCCTGGCACAGAATTCTACTGTCTGCCCAGTCAGGGTTTGAGAAACCAGGGACTTCCTCGTGTTCCCCAGATCTCAGGGACAAAAGTCCTTGCCCCTCCCCGCCCCAACCCTGGGACATTACTGAGACCAACAGCAGGGAAACAGGGCTCTTTGCAGTTCTGCTTGGGTTGTCTTTGTAGTGGGATGGAGGAGGACATGACTGGACCAGGCCACAGGGGTTGACAACTGGTCAGATTCCCCAGAGGCCTGGGCACACTGCGATCCAGCCACTCAAAGGACCAGCTCGTACCCTCTGTCTGACCAGCAACCAAACATGCTTGCAGCTCCCTGCAATACCACCAAACCAGAAGGCCCTAGAGCCCAGACCCTCCCTTCCCTTGAGGGGCCTCAGTTTCCCCATCTGTAAAATGAGGAGCTTGACGTTATTGGTGATTTCTTTACCAGGGACCCCGTCCAGCTGTCCACCTCCATAAACCCTGACTTTTAGGAACACACACAAAACTAGTTAGATGTTAAAAGGACAGGGAGGGACTAACCCGTGCACAGGCATTGCATTGGGTAGTTAGCATGTGCTACCTCAGCTAATCCTCCTAACAACCCTCTGAGGCAGGTACGGTATCAAGTTACAGAGGGGGAAACTGAGGCATGGCACAGCCAAGTGCCTCTCCCAGAGTCTCAGTTAGCAGTGACCACAGCAGCCCTGGGACTCACGGTGGAGCTGGCCTGAGCCCACACCCACGCTCATTCCCTGACCCAATGCTTCCCTTTGTAATCGATTGGAATGAAGAAACGCTGTCTCTCCTCTGATGTGCCATCGCACCAGTCCCAGGCAAAGAAGCATGAGGTCTCTGGTCCCCTGCAGGCCTGGTTTGGGTGGTGCAGGAAAGGTTTCCTGCAAGCTTGAGTGGCCTCATGGATCCCAAGGGACACGAGAGGCCTGAGGGAGAGGAGCTTGGGGGGACCTTCCCCTCTGATGTTCTCCAGGCCTGAGCTCTTCTCTAAGGGACCCTAAGCACTTGGAGAGGGCGTGGCATCCTCTAGGCCCTTAATAAGTATTTGGTGTAAGTTATGTGAGATACATAGAGACCAGCTCAAACCACGAAGTCAGTCCCCAGTGGCACGCACCAAGCAGAGGTCTCCACACCCCAGATTCCGATGCTGAGCCAGGTCTTCTCTTTACCCCAACTACCAGGGGAGCTTCTGGCGGAGCAAGAAATGTCTAAACACAAAGGCTACCCAGGGAGGTCGTTAAGAGCTCAGGCCCTAAATCAGGCAGACCAAGGTTGCTGTCTCAGCTCTGTCGCTTTAAATTAGTTGAGTGGCTCTAGGCAAATTACATAATCTCTGTGGGGATAATGTTGGTACCCACTTCATAGGGCTGCTCTGAAGATTACACGAGACAATGCTGTAAAGGACTTAGCCTACTGCGTGCTCAGAGCAAGTGCTCAGAGGTGACATCTGTTGCTATGGTCTGCATCAGAGTGGGTGGCTAAGCAGACTTTTGGGGCCCTCTGCTTGGATTCAATCCCAGCCCTCCTCCTAGCTAGCAAATTGCTTAACCTCTCTGTGCCTCAGTTTCCTGGCATGGAAACTGAGGTTGATTGTGAAGATTAAATGAGTTACACAAGTAAAGAGCTTAGAAGAACATCTGGCACAAGGTAAGCACTTGATAAAAGTGAGTTAGTATTATTCTTAATTATTAATATTACTAGCATCCTTCTGCCTTTCTTCTGATAACAGCTTCCATCACCCACTCTCCAGGCAAACAAGCGGGCCCAGGACTTAAGGCAGGTTCATGAGAGTATCTCTTCCCCATGGCCACGTTCACTAGTACAAAGGGTGTGCACGTGCTCTGAGCTAGGCCAAGTTCCAGTCCGAAAAATCTGGAGAAGACCTGGTCCTCCTGGGTCGGCTGGGAGCTGCCTGCAGCCACGGACCCCTGAACGGGGGACTCTGGTCTGGGGATGCTGGAGGTCACCTGTTCTCTTCCTGGGGCTGGATTCTTCGGCACCTCTGTTGAGTCTTTGAACCTCCCCTGAAACCTTCCAGTGTATTCCCTTTTTGCTCAAACTCATTCAAATTTGGTTCCTGTCCCTTGAAACCAAAAGAGCCCCAACTAACAACAGTGCTAAACAAATGGCTGCTTTATCGTCACCAAATCCCACCCAGAAAGCAAGGCCAGCGGCACACCCTCGGTGGGACCCGGGCAGCCAGGGCGAAGCAAACGTGCAGCAAGGTGTCCGCACAAACTGAAGCGAAGGGAGGCTGCTGCAAGCCCCTGGACTAACACCCCTCCTGGGAGGGGGAGATCCTGAGACCGAAAGAGTGAGCGGTCCAGGCCTGCAGTCCCAGCTAACAAGCCAGCCTCAGACCCGGCCCCTCGCCACTGCATTAAGAAGGGGGAAGAAGAGAAAGAAGGAAGCTGGAGCTAATTTTCATTGACTTCTAAGTGGTGCTGGAAAAAAAACCCAGATGGCTATTTAAAACAACTCTTTTTAAAGGAGGAAGTAAGGGAGAAAAGGGGCAGGGAGGATAAGGAAGGAGAAATTGCCTTATTTGAGCACTTACATGGGCCATGCACTGTGGGCCACAGTCTGTCATTTGTGTGATCTTATCTAACCTCCAGCACAGCCCTGGGAACTGGCTGATCATCCAACCCATTTTCCAGGTGAAGAAACTAAGGCTCACAGAGGGATTAACAACTAACTCACTGAGGTCGTACCACTCTTGCCTCGTGCCTGTAATGCCAGATGTGCTGCCTCCCCAGTACACGCTGATTCCGGAGCCTGGGGTCTCCTCCTCGCACAGGCCACCTCTGCTGCCACTCACACCTCTGCCCAGACCCGCTGGAAGTGATGGAGTGCCCCCCCATCCACAGCCACTCAGAGAGAGAGGCAGCATCTCCATACCCCAAGGACATCCTTGCACAAGTTTCCTTCTCTGAAACTCAGGTTTTTTTAAGATCTCAAAGAGCTCCGGTGTGATTTTAATGAGATGGCATTTATCAGTGGGTTTTAACCAGGATGCACCTGTCATAATCCCATGGGGAGTTTTTTGGGTTCTTGGTTTTGTTTTGTTTTTGTTTACGTCTCAGTCACCTCTCCCAAGAGACTGTGACTTCGCAGATACGACTACAGTGCCTGACATGTGGCCCTGTGCTAAACAATACTATCTTTGCTTTGTCTCCTTTTCTCACCACCTTCTGGGCTGGCACCCAAAGATGATCTATTCCTGTACCCCCATCTCTTCTAATGGCACCCCTTTAATTCCCTCCAGGAGGGAAGCTCCACCTGCACATGTGTTTCTAAAGGATTTTAGAGAAAGAGAAAAAAACCCTCCCTGGCCTGGTGGGAAAAACTAAGACCCAAAACGTGCTGACCCCCCACCTCTCGTGCAGCACGCGCCACAGATGGGCACACACAGCCACCTTCTCTGCAGGCCACAGGGAGCCCAACACCAGGGTCTGCACAGGCATAAGCTAAATACCAGCCAAGTAAGGACTCTGTAGACACAGGCATCAGATGGCATAAAAAGAGACACAGGAAGAGACGGAAGTCTCTTCCAACATTTGCAAGAGAATTAAACCGGAATCCGTGATCTGCAATGATATGAAAATCCTCCTGACCACAATAATGTTAGGGAGAACAGCCTTCGGCAGGGCCCGGGCCGTACCTGGGGGAGTGGGAGGTGGGTAAGCACTCCGAGGGGGGCCTCGCCCGCCCACCCTCCCGGGACACGCGCCTCACACGGCCACACGCTGCCCAGCACCCACCTGGCGGCTGACGGCGACTCTTTGTGTTCCAGCAGCAAGCTTCAGGCAGCACCTGCCCCACCACGAGGGATTATCCAGGCAGGTATTTCCCTTACTGTCCTTGTTTTCATAGATTTATTCTGTGTTATGTGAAAAATAAAAAGGAACTGGCTGATCTTCCCTCAGGGCATGATTTGGTTTCACTCCCGGGGCGACGTGGTGCCACACAGCACATCCCTGCCTGGTGTTGCAGGGGCGTGCAGGACACTGGTGGGAACCCGTGCGCAAACCGGACCAGCTGGGCATCTGCAAGGGTGTGGAATGTTCCAGGGGTCCCATTTCCTGCATCCCCTGCCCCAGTCTGCTTTCCCTTAAGCCAAACCAGGTATTCAATAAGAATTTGCTGAGCGCCTGGCTGGGACTGTGAGGAACACTACAAAGCGTGGGAAGCAGCGCCGGGGCTCAGGAAGCAGAGGCACTAGAGGGAGGGGTGCTGCCCCCAGGTCAGCCAGCGCCTGGGCTCGGACCCCAGCCTCGCTGCCTGCCCCGTCCTGAGACCTTGCACAAGTCCTTTCTGCTACGAGGTTCGTTGTTCCCCTTTGTGAGACGTCGTCTACCTTATAAAGTTAGGGTGAGGATTAAATAAGAGAATATAAATCAAAGGATAACAAAATCTGCCATATGGTAGCCATTTACTATGAGCCTGGACCTATGTGCAAAGTGCTTGGTGTGGGTGTTTCCATCCAATTCTTGCAACTTCCCTGTGAGGCAGGCACCACATCCCCAATCTCGATGAGAAAACCGAGTAGAGAAATTAAAGCACCTGCCCAAAGTCCCACAGCTCATAAAAGGCAGAGCTGGAACACAGCCCCAGCCACTGCGCTGCTGCCTGGACATGGCAGGTGCTCAAAACACATCACCTCTCTTCCACCTGCGGGGACAGTGTGGGTACTTCCTCCATAACCTTTTGTTGAGCTGAGCTAAATTTACAGAAGATTCTTCTGCTTAAGGAACAACTCTATGGAGTTTGATAAGTCTGGGTTAAAGGCTGTCCTGGAGCCTGGTTTAGTTGCACCTTAGGTGGAGGGATCACTTGTCTGTTTGCCTCCCAGGGAGGAAGTGTTTCCCTGCCCACCCAGTAGTCTCTGCTTCACCCCCCAGCAGCTCCTCTGCCTCCTGCACCCAGCACCTGGGCCCTGCATCCAGCACCTGCCGCTCCTCCTGAGTGAAGCTGTGGATTCCATCCTGCCGCCTCCGCCTCCAATTGCAGGTCCCTCTGGGCACGTTCGCGTGCAGGTACTGCTGTAAATGCTTAAAGCTCCAAGGCCACCCCCGTGTCCCCACTCCCCACCACCACTTCCCGAATGCTGAGTCCCAGCCCAGACCTTGGACACACAGAGAAGGGGAAATGGGAGTGGAGATGACTTGAGCAACTCTGATCATCAGCTCGGCTCAAACGCATCACCATGTGCTCAGTTTGGAAGCTTTAGGACCTGGGAACCGGGGGTAAAAGCAGAACTGTACGAAGGTGTGTTAGTCACATGGCCTCCTCCCAATCCTGTTTAGGAAAAGGGCTAAAGGGGAAAGGATGAGATGGCTTTGGGCACAATGGTCAATGTGAACCTCCAGAGCGAGGCTTCCTGGGATGGGCAAGGGGGTGCCTGTTTCTCTACCTTCAATTTTTGCGATGTCTTTGAGCAAATTACTGAACTCTGCAGAGCCGCGGTCTCCTTACCTGTTCAATGAGCACAGTTACCAGTAATCACACAGGATGACTGTGAGGACCCAGTGAAATATGAATGGGCATGGGCTTGGCAAACTGGTAAGTACGCTTGGAAATACCAGACGTTTTCCATAATCCTGGGAGGCAGGTCATCAGGTCAGAATAAGTGGCTTGAAGAAAAGAGGAAAACTAGGAATCCACTTCTTTTGGCAAACCTCTTTCAACACCCCGTAGTACAAGGCACAAGTCTCCAGGGATTAAAAAAAACCAAACCCCCCTTTGATTGATATCATTCATTATCTAGAAAAGGGCAGAGATACACCAACATCTACATCACAAGACAAAACAGAGTGTGTTACAGGAACGATCCCACAGAGAGGACAGGACATCCTGTTCTGGCCTCAGAGACTGGGAAGGCCTTTATAATATTATTATAATACAATGATTAGCATAATAGCAACTCTTTCCGAGTGCTTGCTGTGGGCCAGGTACTGTTCTAAGTGTTGGTATGTCTTCTCTCATTTAAGTCCTAAAACCACCACATCAAGTGGGTTCACAGATGACAAAACGGAGGCACAAAGAAATCAACTCCTCTCTTGTCCTTACGTAGCTGGTAAGTGGGGGAGCCAGGATTTGAACCCATCAGTCTCTGTCCCTCCAGCACACAGAGGGTCAGGGCAATCAAGACAGGTCTCAGATAAACTCTCTGTGTGGCTGAAAGGCTCTGATAAGGTCTGCAGGGCTGAGTCACTGAGGAAAGGCACTGACTCACCCACAGCCTCTCCCACCCAAGCCTCCCATGCACACAGACCGCCCCTGGTCTGTCCTGGAAGGTGGCCCCGCCTCTACACTCCCTGTGCCCCTATGTGGGAACCAAACACCAAAAGACACTGATTTAAGAACCTATATGTCAATGTCTACATCGACAACAGGCCACTCCAGGATCAAGCCCAGCTCTGCCACTCACTGGCTGTGTGACCTAGGCAAGGCTCAGCCTCTCTGAGCCTCCACGCCCTCGTCTGTTAAGACGTGGTTAACACCAATGTGCAACTTGGGCGGTTATTGCAAAGATCAAATGAGATGATGTGTTTAGTGCGGAACCTGGCGCACCACAGTCTCAATAAACAACGGCTGGATTAGAAGACTTTGCAGAGGATTTCCATTGCAAAATCATTTTCTTCACAGTAATAGCTGGTGGTAGCAGTACTTTTAACTAGTATTAATCTAGCACTCATCTGCCACTAAGCTAAATTCATTACATGAATTACCTCATTTAATCCTTAAAAGCATTGTTATTTTTTTCATTTGGCTTTGCTTTAGGACAACATGTTCATTTTGCTCACACATACATATGTAAGGAGAGGGACAGATGGTCAAGACACTTACTGCATGGCAGGTACTGTTCTAAGTATCCTACATTCGGTAATCCACCTCATCCTCTCAAAAACATGCCTATAAGGTAAGTACTAGTTTATCCCCATTTAACAGATGGGGATTTTGCAGCATAGAGAGGGAAGTGTCACATGAGTAGACTTTTTTAGGTCCTGGGATCTCAGCCTCCCACCCAGCCTCCCTGTCTCAGCTCATCCTCCACAAAGCCACTGGGGAGATCTTCCCATACATGGTACTCCACTGCTCAAGAACACTCAAAGGCTCCCTGCTACCCAGCCAAGAACCCCAATAGGTAGAAGAGGATCAACTGAGACTGAAGATCCCTGCAGATCTGGCCTTGCCTCCTTTCCTACAGCCCTAGACATTTCCCTTGCTGGTTTAGAAGTCCCAGTGACAGGCTGAGTCAGTGAGGCCTTCCCTGGCCACCTATTTAAGATCACAGCCCTCCCCTGACTGCTCCCCTGCCCCCAACCCAGCACACCCCATCTCCTTCCCTGCTTTGGTTTTCTCCACCCTACCTCTCATCGCCTGGCCTCCCACACATCTAATTTACTTGTTTATTGTCTCTGTGTGTCCCCTCCTAGAATGTAAACTGCATGTGGCAAGGGATGCTGTCCTGTTTTGGCTTCTCGCCTGCTGCAACCCAGCACCTAGAACAGTGCCTGGCACAGAGTAAGAGCTCGTAAACAACTGCTGAATGAATGGACGAGCAGACGTTTACAATGCCTAAGAAGAAAACAACCCAATGGAGCAATGGTGAGAAAGTGCCTAGCATGCCCCCAGCCTCCCTCCTGTTCTTGAAATCCTTTCTGGAACACAGGCTGGAGATGCTAGACTGGAATGTCTGGGAGTCTCTCTCTGAAGACTATTTCCCTCTGTCCTAAACCCACCTGCCAACCGCATCTCCCTCTGCCCACCTTCACGCCGGGCCCTTTCTCGTTTCTCCCGGCCTCGGCACCCACGGGAGACGGCCTCTCCTTCCGCCCTCTTTTCCATCTGCACTTCACCTACCCTTCGGGATCCAGACCACATGCTGCTGTTGCTGCCTCCCCCCAGGCCCTCTCCAGCCCCTAGAAAACACTCCCACACCCACTGCCTTCTCCTCAGTCATATGGACATTAGTCATGAACTACCCTGTGACTTGCCTTCTGTGACCGGGTGAACTGTTACCAAAATCTCCTGCTACTTAACTTTTTCACACCATATGTCTTGCTTCCCCAAACCCCCTGTAAATGCTGAGGGAGGAGAGGCTTTGGGACATCCATCCTGCCATCCCCACAGCATAGGGCCCAGGGTACAGAGTATGTGCTCAATAACTGCTTCTCAGCTTCCCAAGGTAAAGTCACCTCCCCAATCAGGTCACTTCCTCAATTACAGGGACCCGGACTGGCCTCTCCCATGCTGCATTTTTTTTCTTCAGAGCCAGCTCTGACCTTGGCTATCTGCAAATCTAGCCATGGGCCTGTGTTTGTAAGGGGTGTTAGACCTACTCTAATCGCCATCCCCTGCACTGGGCAGATGAGATGATTTGTAAAGCACTGCAGGTCTGTAAAAGGAAAGTACGTAGCTCTTCCAGGCAAACCCAGAGAGTCAGAGCATTCCAATTTCTGGAAGTACTGGAGTTCACCAGAGGGAAAAAACCATGGTGTAAGTTTTAGGTGATTCGCAGCAGAAAATCAGCACTTGAGGCTCAGGTGTGCCCGTTAAACACCACCTCTCAGTAAACTGAGGTTATAACAAATGGTAGTAAAATCTCAAATTACTTCTGATCTTTGCAGAGACAAGAGCCAGGAAGGACAGCAGAGGCCCTGCTTACTGCAGACCCTCCACGTGCTGGGCCTGTGCCAGACCTCAGAGGAGGACGTCCTGGTGGCCCCTCTGCACGCTGAGCAGCCCCGAGGACCTGAGGCCAAGGTGGGTCGAAGGCTGCGTAGCCCTGACTCAAGCAGGTGGGTCACACTCGTTCCACATGGGCCTCAACAGTTCTAAATTAGCCAACCAGGATGCCAGATTATCTGTGCTCGTTTTTAAAATTTTTAAATAGGAAATACATTTACTGGGTTCCAAAATCAAAAAGTATTCAAGAAATGTTTCCCTCCTATTCCTGGCCCCATCTACTGTGTGTCCCCACCCTGAAACAGGTAACGCTGTGATTAGCCGTGAGCGCCTCGTTCCTGACCACGTTTATGCATGCACATGCAGATATAGATGTGACCTTCTCTTTCCCTGTCTGACAGCAGACTATACACACGTGTCTGTGCACAGCTTTTATCTTTCAAAGGACTGGGCTTGGCATAGGGCAGGGGGACTGAATAGCTCTACGTAACAACAAAGATGCATGTCTGCGTGACAAGCCCAGGAAGCCAAGAGAAGCATTCTGGAGAACACATGGGTGAGAGGAACGGAGGCATAAAGTCACCACGGAAATGGAACCCCCTGGTGCTGCCGCTGGGATAGGTCCCAGGCTGGCCAGAGGTGAGCTCTGGCAGGGCTGGGGTGGGATCCGACACCTTGGGAGCACTAGAAGCCCCAGTGGCCAAAGGCTCGGAATGGCCTTACTGAGAATTTCATCTTCTAGGAGAAAGAGGAAGCATCCATAGCAACAGGGAGTAACCTAATTCCCTAATTCCCACGGCAGTGCTGGAAGGGGTTAGTGACCAGGAGGACATCGGAACTATGGAGGAAAAACAATCATTTCCTGTGAAATTAGTGAGACACCAAGAAAGGGAAGTTGGTGCCTGAGACTCTAAGAAACAGACCTCAAAGCGTTGGGAGGCTGGCAGGGCTGCAGGCCTAGGATGAGGAACTCAGTGACTCAGACTCCCTGAGATGTGACTCCAGAAACGGGAGAGGGAAGGATGGAAAAGGGACCCGATTCAGATACTTACAACGACTTTAAGTGCCCTCGCCCAGGAAAGTGACCTTCCAGAGCACTGAGAAAGGTTGGAGACGAGATGTTAAAATGCCTAATGCAATCTCTGCAGCAGCCCAAGAACACCTGAACAAAGTCTTAGAGCTGCTGGGAACTAAGAACACGTGATGTCAAGGCACATTCATTTCCTTCTGTGCTGAGACACTTGATGGTAGATGGAGAACTGAGAAGACATGGCGTATCTAGCTTCAGGAAGGCATCTTGTCATCAAGACGCAGAAGGGTAGAGCCTAGGCAAGGGCAGCTTGACCCAGCGTCCCCAAAGCAAGCCAGTTAAAGATCTAATGTCCATGGGAGGGAGGAAACCTAGGTGATGCTGTGGAAGACATACTTAAATAGGATCCTGAAAGAGCTCAATAGAGCAAGGCTGCACTAAATTTAACCGGTTGAAACTTAATAGAAATGATTGCTCTGAATCAGGTGAGAACAAAATAGGAGGCTCTGCATTTAAATTCTAAAGCCACACAAGTTTAGGGCAGAGGAGAAGCAGTTTAGCAACAGCACATATTGAAAAGACCCGGTCAGCAGTAACGTCAGCAATGCGATGTGGCTGTCAGCAAAGCAGCTATATCTTGGGCTGCATTAAGAGGAGCAGAATGTCCTGAACTAGGGAGGTGATAGCTCCCTTCCTCTGGTGTGGTCATGCCATGAATATGATATATGGTCTGGGCATTGCCTTCACAGTATGAAAAGATAGGGACAAGCTGGAGTATGTTCAGAAGAGAGAGCCACAGGGAGGGTAAAGTTCCCAAACCCACGTCATGGGTTGTTCATCTGGAAGAAGGCTCCGGAGAGAACCAGAGGGCTGTCTTTACATACCATATTTCCCTGATTAGAAGATGCATTTTTGTTCAATTATAAAATGTCTGAAAGCAGAATGTATCATCATCCCCCAACATCTCACAATCTGTCAGGATGCAGCTGTAGCATAGTTGTCATTGCCTCACATATGGAAATTTGACTCTTGTTCCTGGTGGCATATCTGAACAACTGCAATCTTCAACCTCTCGGGAGCCAAAACATTTAAGGACCATTTAAGGAAGGAATGTGAGTCCTAGTTGTTAACCAGAAAAACCTTCCATGGCACCGTATGGTAAAATCAAGAAAAAAAAAAACAACACCAAAAGTTACAAACTGGGTGTCAGCAACTGGAAAAAACAATTCCAGAGACAACAGAGATGAAGAAATACATCCCCCCCCCCCCGACCAGAAGATGATAACAAGTCAGGAAACACGGACATCGATGACTGAATCAAAAAGTGACTCGGAAGAGTTGGATTCTGAGAGTGAAGAAGTTTTAGAAATGCCTTGACCAATTTACTCTTTTTGTATATATACAAGAATGATATGAAATAAAAGTGTGTGGCAAAAGTCTAAAAATATTTTTTCAGTAAATATAAAATAAAAATTTTATGGGATGGCAAAGCATTGTGCCACAGTTTAATTAGCAGCAGTTTTTCTTACTTGAATGTACATAAAATAATGGTACATCTTACAATCTATAGTGTCATAGATTTGATTTTTTTAATAAACAATATCTGAAGAGCTACCACGTGGTGGAAGGATTAGAGCCATTCTCTATGACTTCTGGAAGCCATAAGGAGGAGGCGTCCAAAGACGGGATGGACCCCTCTGTGCAAACCCAGGCTGGACCGTCACAGTGGGGAATCCAAGCACCCAGTGGGGCTGACAAGGCTCTCCCAGCCCCGCAGTTCCAAGATTTTATGAGATGACCTCACCGTGAAGGGAAAGGTGTCCCATCTTGCTTCATTGTACACACAAGTGCTTTGACTGAGTCATTCTCTTAATAAGTCACTACTTAAAGGTAAAAGTCACCGAGGGAACAGTACTGAATGGGAAGTCTGGGGCAGCGAGGCACCTGCCCACATCTGTGCTCCAGGATTCCTGTGGGCCAATTTAGAGGAATGGGCCGGAGGGGAAGAGGCCACCTGTGTGCCAGGCACCATGACAGCTGTGCTACACTCATTGTCCCATTTAATCCCCACAACCAGCCTATGAGATAGGTAGAATCACTCCCATTTTACAGAGGAGAAACCCAAGGCTCAGGGATACTATGTGGCTTGTCCACAGTTTACAGTGACTCTGAAAACCCATGGTCTGTGACAACATGCTTCAGATAGAGAGTACTCCAGAAGTCTTGGTTGGCAGAATGAATGCACTGATCGATCAATGGATCAATGAATGAATGAACCAACTTGGCCTCATATCGGTAGCACTGATGCTAGGACAAAAAAGAAAGCAAGCCATTTTCAGTACCCTACCCCAACCCCATCAATAGCTCCCACAGGCACTAAACTCATTCCATTTGCTGCTTGCAGGAGAATTTATTCCATCACATAAAGCAAAGGTGTCCCTGAGACATATATGACAGGGAACAGGTGCCAGTCAGCAGTTCTGCTCAAATGTCAAAGCCGTAAATGCACCAGGTTGCCGTGCTGCCCAGCTGCCAGGTTAACACGGAGCAGGCAGAAGCTGAGCTCAGCCTTTATCCACCTGCTGTGGTCAGGATGTCCAGAGGGCTAGGAGTCAATCACCCCCTACCTGCTCCACCTGCCAACCCCAGGCTATCGAGTCCAGCTCCAGGCCCACCAGCGCGCCCAAGCTCCCTCCTCAACTGGAGAAGAAAACTCAAAGTGCACATAGGAAACCCAGGGCAGGCCCCACCTGACAGGGATATTCAGGTGATGGTGAGACCACAGAAGGGAGAGAATCAGCTTCATGCTGGACAATGGCACACGATGCTCCGAACCAGTTCTTACAAAGGCTGTTCCTTAGGAGGAGGGGGTCACCGGTTCCTGCCCCACCCAGCTTTGGTGCCTCACCCCCACGCAGGCAGGGCACTCCTGTGCCTGATCCACAGGTGCTCCCAGAGGAGCTCAGCACCCCTGACTCCCCGTGTCCGCTCCTCAGCCTGGCCTTGCGGAGGCGAGTGATCAGGGCAGACAGCTGAGGCCATCCTGATGGGGCAGTGGAGCTGACACTGTTTTCTACACAGAGTACCGGGCCACCAAAGCTCAGACAGGCACACGTGGTGGCACAAGCTGCAGGGAGTACAGATGTCCCACATTCTAAGACCCTAAATGGGGAGTTCCAAAATGGGCTGCCCTCCCTATTAACTGAAAGTGCTCCATATGCCAACTCCCTTCATGAAGAAGGCTGTGGGGCAAAGACCAGGACGCAGACAAAGCCTTACTTGGGGCCCAACCTTGCTGTCCCCATCCTGTTCTCCACAGCGCTCCTCAGTCCAGGCAAATGGCAGCTCTCTGGTCACTGTGTGTGTCCAGAGAACAGAGGGCAGTGCGCTAAAGAATGGCTCTGACCATCTCTCTCCAGTGGCTCCCCACTGGCTGCTGGGTTTGGCCCAGACCCCCACGACACACCCCCACACTCGGGGCCCTCCACACCTCAGAGCTGGCCTGATTCCAGCCTGGGCTTCTCTAGGCAGCCCCCACATCTCCACCACATGATACCCTGAACGTTCCCTCCCTTTCCCACACCTCTTTGTGCTAGGACCTCTGCCCACCTCTGCCTATGGAAATCCCACCTATCTTCCAAGGCCCTTCTCAACAAGCTCCACCTCCTCCAGGAAGTCCTCCCTGGTTCCCCCACTGTGCGACTCTGTGGACATTCCATACTCTGTCTGTGTGCGAGGGCATGGGTGAGCCTGTCCAATGCACCTCCCTCCACAAGTTAGAAGAGCTCTCAGCTTCCATCAGTCGTCACGTCACAGGGCCCCCAGCGCAACAGCTGCACACTGAGCTGTCAGGCCTTGGCCTATAGCTCTCCAACCCCCCAGCACTCCTTTACAGCCCTTTCTGGATCCCCTCCTCCACCTACTCCCAGCTGACTCATCCCAGGCCCCATTCTCTCCGGGTTCAGCTCTCAGCTGACAGCTTATGGGAGACAAGGGCTGAAACCAAAGGTGGGAATTATAAGCCCCAAGGCTCTGGCGGAGGTGTTTTTGATAAGGAAAGATCTTTGGACCAAAGCTTGCTAGTGATGCAAGTGCACAAATCCTAAATGTGAAGAATGCTAGCATTGCTAGCAAGGGGCTAAGGCTCTGTCCTTCGATAAGAAAGGCTGGCTGCAAGAAGAGCTGCTCAGACTGATCAAGCACCACAACCTGGTGGGAAATTGTGGAGGGAGCAGAGACTTGACTCTGGCCTAGCTGGTGACCTTGAGCAAGAAACTAAACTCTCTGGCTTCCGCTTGGCACCAAGAAGCTTCTGAGCCTCAGTTTCTCCATAGGTAAGACAAGGTGGCAGGGATGAAAACCAGATGATCCCAGAAGGCCCATCCAACCTGACATCCCAAGGTTCTGTGACTCATGGTGTCTCCCGCCTCCTCCCTCTTGGGAGGTCAGTGTCATTTGAAACTACCCCAGTTCCACTACCGACTGCCCTCAAGCCCCACCTGAGTTCAAGGGGGGCTCTACGTGAGGGCAGACCCCACCGCTGCCAGTGGAAGGAAGGGCAGAGTGGGGGGAGGTGTCGGGTCCCAGGGACACAGAAATGCTCCTCCCATTCACGCCATCAGTCTCAGCTCGGAAAAAAGACAGTCAGCTGGTTGCCGTCACTTGCCTGGCCTGCCTTTTTGAGAGATTACAACTGCCTGCTAAATGCAAGTGCTGCTCTAAAATCAGGACAGATAAGGTTTCTCCACCTGGATCTGAAGGGTTCCATGATGCGTAGAGCACAAGAGCAATGAAGAATTAAACTTGGAGGCAAGTGAAGCTGTATTATGCAGCCACGCCAATTAAAGATCTTTAAAAATAGCTTCTTTCCTCTCATGCTGAAGATGAAGTTTCAGCAATAAACAGACATCTGCTAGGAGCTTCTGAAGAGATACAACATAAACACCCCAGGAGAGCCGCCATAAACAGCCCAGAGCGCTGGCTCTCCAGGCGGCAGCAGCGTGCTGCTCCCCAGTGGGAGGAGGGGAACCCAGAGCCCAGAGGAGGAGGGTTGCAGGGGTGAGGGGAAGTGAGGGAGGCGACATCAGGAGGCTGGGAGTGGGGGTGGAGGGAGGCTCCCCACGGGCAGGAGGGGGTGGTGGGCAGAGCGCACCTTGGGAGAAAAGAGAGAACTGGCTGCCTTCTGCAGGGAAATAAAAGCTCAGGAACCCACTAAGAGGATTTCCAGGAAGCCATCCAGAGGATTCCATGCCAGTGTCATTCATTCTGGAAATGGGTCACTCCTTAAAAGTGGAAAAAACCTGACATTTCTGAGTATGCACCTATACAAGTCACTTCACAAATATTTGAATTTCATCTCCACATCAATCTCTCGAGAAAGGTGTAATTACCTCCTTCTTAAAGGCTAGAATACCAGGTTCATCACCTTGCCCAAGGCCACGTGGCTAGATTGCGAATCCAAGTGTCGCAGCACTTTGGTTGGTTGGTTTTGCCTCTGTCACCTGCATCTACAACGTGCCCCTGAGGTTGATTCTCAGCGCCCAGACCCTCTGAGCTCACAAAGCTAGCACAAGTGGGTTCTTAAAGGAAGAGCTGGCAAAGTAGGGTGGAGGGGGCACTAGTTAGGCCTTGGCCAACTGAAATAGTGGCTGAGTCTCCATGGCCCTGTGGGCCTGTTTCTCCCGATCCCGGTCGCTTCCCAGCAGGTCTGAGGAAGAGCAAAGGAGGAAACTGGCACCAGGATGTACCTAGACTATGTCTGGAAGAATCCACAGGGGACCGCAGGCAGCAGCTGCTGAAGAGATGAGAGAGAGGACACGGAAGAAGGGAGACACACTTTTCATTGAATTCCCTTTGGACTGAGTGAATATTTTACCACACACCTATGTAAGTGTGTGGGGTACCATGCATCTATGTATGTGTGTGGAGTGAGCACCATGCATCTATGTATGTATATGTAGAGTGAGCACCATGCATCCATGTATGTATGTGAAGGTGAGTACCATGCATCCATGTATGTATGTGAAGGTGAGTACCATGCATCCATGTATGTATATGTGGAGTGAGCAGCATGCATCCATGTATGTATGTGAAGGCGAGTCTCATGTGTCTATGTATGCATATGTGGGGTGGGTACCATGTGTCTATGTATGTGTGTACATACCATGCATCTAGGTACACGTGGGTGAACACCATGCATCTAGGTACACGTGGGTGAACACCATGCATCTAGGTACACGTGGGTAAGTACTATGCATGTATGTGTGTGTGGAGGCGAATGCCATGCATATATGTATGTATATGTGGATAAGTAGTTTTTAAGACTCTCCAGATGTCAGATACAGACACACCCAAGCTAGAGATAAAATCCTAGACTGTGCAAGAACTCCTGGGGCCCGGCTGGGGCAAACCTGGAATCCAGAAGCAGTCTGAGACTGCATGCAGTGCTTCCTCCTTCCTCACAGCAGTAACCCACCACATCTCCAGGAGACTGGCCAGGAAGCTTTTCTTATGTGGGCCTTGTGGTCCCCAAGGCCCCAACTGCACAAGCCTCATAGGACATGCCCTGAGGAAGAGACTGACCAAATCTTCTCCCCAAGGGGCTGGAAAGTGATCCCTCTGATTTCCCTGCCTGTCCCTCTCTTCTGTGTTCTCCTTTTCATCTGGCTATCAGACACCCCCTTTTTCCTGACTCTTAATACCTTTGCATCAAATTAGGCAAAAAAGCCCAGCTGTCCTGCTACATGGAGCTGTCAGCGCCCTGACTTTATAGCAGCTACGAACTCCACACAGAGCCCCCACTGTGCCCCCTGGAATGAACAGCTGTCCAGCAGAGGGGTCAGTAGCCATGCCCCTGGCAGACCCTGGGCCCATGCTGCTCCACTAAAGTGGCTCTCTTTAGTGACCAAAAGGTCAACGTGACTTCTCTCCATGCACTTCTTGATCATTCCCTACACCTCATTCTCCTGGCTCCCAACACAAGGTATATCCTGAGATCTTGCAAATCTTCACCAGATACAGTCAGTACTCAGATAAGTGGCCAAGGCCAGCCATTCAGAGTCATGAGAGCAAAGAAGTAGTTTCTATACCTCAACACATTGATACTACGGTGGCAAGGCCAGTACAGGGTGTTCTCAGACTCCCACTCCTGTCTCTGGCACGTGCTTGGCTTATGGTCTGGGTATGTCAGAACCTCAGGACTGCAAATGGCCAACAATCCTGCTGTTGCAGCAGCTCAGGGACCTGGGGCCACTGTCCAACTCCTTGCTGCCAGAAGAAAGGGCATCTGCACTGGATATCCCCTACTGCCCAGAGATGGAGAAAAACCTGAGCCCAAAACCAGCAGGAAGTACAGCTCCTGTTCTCGAGCCTGCCCTTACCTCTCTGTTTTACCAAAAGAACTCTAACCAAGCCTTGGAGGAAAGGCGGGTGCCACAAGGTATCAGGACAGCCACTGGAAGGTGGGGATTTGGGATGGGGAGGAAGGTGGCAGGAAAATTACCCTGACCTCAGGGGAGAGAAACATTAGTTGAAATAAAGAACACATTAAAAATCCCAACACTAAAAATACTAGCACTATCCACATACACACAGCTCCTTGCCAGACACCACCAAGATGGGACAGTTTATTTTAGTAAGGTCTAGATGCAGGTACAAGTATAATGTAATTGCATTTAAGAAACTCTACATAACTGGAGACCACAAAAGGTATATCTCATTCATCCGAGACAGAGATGGACACGCCTCAACAGCTGTCAGAGAGGGGAAGCATCTCAAAACCAGACCCCATGCTTAACCCAATCTGCAATGAAGGTTTGTTTGTGAACGGAAGTCCTGTGCTGCCTACCAGCTCTGAATTTCTGAGGCCACGTGATCAAAGCTTTAGAAAGGAGGAGCCTTATCAGCCTAGACCAGCCATGCTTTCTACCTTTGGGGAGGATGTAGGAGGGAAACAGAAGCTGGGGGAGGGAGGGATCAGGGCACCCCAAAGTGAGGTGAGCAGGTGTTTGGTCATCAGGCACTTTCCCAAGGAGACGAGACAGGCCTGCAGCTTTGTCCTGCCTGTCTCGTCTTAACGCTGTGTCATTTTGTCTTGCTCTGGTAGCTCAACCTCCCCGAATAAAAAAAAATCAAAATTGAGAGCCTAACATTAGAAAGATTTCACTCTGAATATAGCAAGGGAGGAGGTAGAATAGAAAAGAGGGTAAGGCTACGTGGGCTTCACATCTTCCCATCTCCTAAGCCCCAACTTTCTTTATTTTCTAACTTTCAGAAAGTCCGGTATGTTCAGCATGAAAATAATGATCGAAGCAAATATCAAAATCCCAGTAGCTCTGTGGCTTTATCTGTACATATAACTATACCAAATAGGTGTGTAATTTTGTCTACCCACTCCAAATTGGTTGAGGGAGTCTTCTTTTTTTAAGAGGAGAAAAATAAATAAGTATTTGAATTTTCCATTAGAAAAATAAAATATTTTTAATATAAAAATTTTGGAAAATATACTAAAAAGCAAACGATAAAGGGAAAAAATCAACTCTAGCACTGCCATCCAGAGAGAAAGACTTAAAATTTTGTTGTTTCCTCTTAGTGGAAAAGGCTGTGTTAAAAAGAATGGCAATTTAAAGAATAAAATCAAACAAAACAAAATCAAACAAGAAATAATTCACCTCTTCCTTTCTAATTCCGATACTTCCAACTGTATCTGATTGCACTGGCTAAAACCTTCAATACAGTGTCAAACAGAAGTGAAGACAGTGGGCACCTGTGTCTTTTCCCTGATTTGCATGGAGTACATTCACTGTTTCTCTGTTAAATTAAATGCTGGCTTTTGGACATTGTCATCCTGAAAACTTATCCATTTATTAAGTGTCTTACGTATCAGAAATGGGTTCTGGATTTTGTTGAAGGCCTTTTGCCATCCATGAAGATGATCACATGATTTTTCTTCTCATTTCAATTAAAATGATAGATTATATTCTTTTAAAAGACAACAAAATAAACAAACAAACTCTGCATTTTGAGGGCTGTTTGCAGGGAAGGAAGGGCCGTTACTGGGTGGCAAAAAGACATCTACCAGAGTGCCCAGTGCCCTTACGAAGATCTGGCCGGTGAACCAGATACGAAGTTCATTGTCAAGGGAAGCAGGCACATCTTTCTCTTTCCTCCTGAACCTCTGGTTTCCTTCATTAAGCTGCCCACAGAGGTGCCAGTGGTGATACTATCTCTACAGAACGACGCTTACAGGTCATGAATGTTCGTGTTCTGCCATGACCCGCCCCAGCTGCAGAGGAACAGTGATCTGAGAAAGCAGTGTGAGGCAGAGGAGGGGAGGCTCTCGAAGGCACAAGGGAAGAAGCACTGCCCAGAAAGAGAAGGAAGAAAAAGCGTGCGGCAGTCTTCACCAAGCCCAGAGCCAAGTGTCTCAGTCATGGTCATAACATGGTCATTACGGTGACGGAATTCAAGCTCGGACAGAAACGACCTCGGTCCCCGTCAGCTCCACATGTGATCTGCGGAGGCCAGTTGCTGATCAGGGCACAAACGCAGCTGTCTGGGCTCCCCACCACGAACTAGCGCGGCGAGGGCAAGCACAGCAAATAGTTCTCCTATTATTTCAGGATGTTTACAGACTGACGCTTGCTGAGGAAACGTCCACACGCGAGCAAGTCATCTTTTTTTTAAACCGCTTATCTAAGTCACTCAAACCCACAATAGTGTTCATTCATTCAAAACACATTTCCTGAGTGGCTACGACACAACTGGACAGATGCTGGCTGAGCCTGTGCTACGTCCCGGGCTCGGGGCTCGCGCTGTGGGTGCAGCCTGGCACAGGAGAGGACGCCAGTGTCAAGGGGCTCGCTAGCTAGTGCGGGACAGGGGCCGTCAGAACGAAGGGAAATTGCTGATTAAAGGGAGGGGGCTTCTCCAGATGAAAACAGGCACAAAAGGACTAACAACTGAATGCAGCGTAGAGATTGGATCCTGATTCCAGCCAACCAACTATAAAGGTCATTTCCAAGATGATCAAGGATATCTGTATAGGGACAGGCAATACCGGAGTTGCTGTGGATTATTACATGCAATAATGGAAGTGTGCTTATGCAAGAAAATGTCCTTTTTAAAAGGGATGTTTATTGGATTATTATTGGGGCAAAATGACATGACATCAGAGATTTGCTTTAAAATATTTCAGGAAGAACAGAGGCAGGGACGGGGATAGAGAGAGAGAGAGAGAGAGAGGGAGGAAACCAGCCTGGCATGATCTTGACAACGGTGGAAGCTGGGTAATGAGTATATGGGGTCCATTATACTGCTCTATTTTTGTGTGTTTGAAAGTGTTCATAATATTTTTTTATTAGAGGTCTGCAATACATCATGGTAGATACTCTAATGGAGTATATAAAAGGCTAAGGGAACACAGAGCAAAGAGCAAGGAGGATTTGTGAGAACCAGAAAATAAATCTGACAAGTTTATGAGCATTTTAAATGCCATTTCATAGTGGGGTGAGAAGACATGTTCACAAATAATTACAATATAAGGTGGGGAGTAGTAAGTATATTAGTCCCCCCCTATTTCAGGGGAGTATGTTCTAAGACCCCCAGTGGATGCCTGAAACCTGGGATAGTACTGAATCTTATATATATTGTGTTTTTTGCTATACATACAGGACCTATGATAAAGTTCAATTTATAAATTAGGCACAGTAAGAGATTAACAGCACTGATAATAAAATAGAAAAATTATAACAATATACTGTGATAAAATCATGTGAATGTGGTCTCTCTCTCTCTCTCTCTCTCAAAATACTGCAATATGTTCAGACTGCAGTTGATTGTAATTGAAACCGTGGATAAGGGGGACTATGGGGCACTATAGTGTACAGCAGAGGAGGTGTACATGCCATGTCTCCAGAGGACAGCCACAGGCTTTCCTGCTTCCCAAAGCATTGCGTTCACCACACACAGACCTCACTCATGTAGACAGAGGCTGGAATCCTAGCTTGGTCACTCACTAGCTGTGTGTTGGGGAACTCAGGTTCCTCTGAGTCTCAGTTTCCTCATCTGTAAAATGGGGACAACCCCACCTACTTCTTCTGAAGGCTAATGAAAAGGGTCAGCATAGTGAACAGGATTCTCCTGCCTGGCTCTTTGAAGAACAGAATGATTAGCCCTCAGAGGGCTTCTAAGGTTAGCAGTGTTCAGCCCAAATCTCCTTGTACCCATGCCACATCCTATCCCTGTAGAGCCAAGGCTCTCCACCAAGAAGGCAGCACCTATACTCTTCAGCAGCGAGGAGCAAAGGGGGCAGGCCTATGGCTAGGAGGCAAACCCAGCTGAGGGTGTGAACACAGGTGGAGAGAATAGAGACACACCCCAGTCACAGGCAGTGAAGTAATCGGGGATTATCTGGCTGCTCCTTGCAGCTCCTGGGAATGGGCCTCCAATGGCCACAGCCATGGTCCTTAAGCTGATTTATACTAAAGTGTAATTGATTGGTATCAGGCTAATTATGATTTTCTTTTGGAAGAGAGTTCGAGCAGAAAACCCAGAGCCCTGGGCCTAAAGAAGGAAGGGGGCAGGGATAAAAGTGATGTCATATTTTTATAAAAGTATGTTCAAACTGTGGATTTTAATTACCCCACAACCATTACTAGTATACCCCAACACCTGCCCCCCCCAAAGAAAACCCCCACAAAACTAGAATCAGTCCTAAGGTAGAGGTTATTTCAGCTAACACTATCCTCCTAGATGATTCCAGAAGCCAACTCTCAGAGGTGAGGCCCAGCCAATGGTGGAAGCAGGCTGCCCCCCAAAATAGCACCCAAAACACCAGCAGCTAATCCCTCCCCCTCACAACATGGCCAACACTACCCACCATCCTTGACTGGAGGAGAGGGTGGGCAAGGGATTTGTAGGTTAAACAACCTGGGCTAACCTGGGTCAGTTCAACTGTTTTGCCAAAGAAGCATCCCCTGAAATCCCGATGGACAGAATCTTTCAGAGGCCAGGAGGCTCCGGGCAGCACACAGTGGTGCATTCACCCTGCACACAGCACACCCCTTCCCACAGCCAAGGACAGCAGGAAGAGCTCTGGACTGTGCACTGACAGAGCCAGGACCTGGCTGGGACATTTTCTGTGTGACCTTCGGCCCTTACCCTACCTGAGCCTCTTTCCCCATCTCTAAAATGGGGAGGGCAAAACTCTCAGAGTTTTTGGAGAGTCACCATGAAATGGGCTGCAGAAGTGCCTCAGGCAAGGACCTGTTGCCCAGTAGGCACTTAATAAATCTGCCTTCTCTCTGCGTGAAGAAGGTGCGTTCTTACTGCAAGGAGAGTCATCAGGACATCGGACTGGGCTGAGACACTGGAGGCACACTGGCTGGGTCCACTGCCCCTGGGGAGGGAGCGGCACAGAGAGGGCGCAGGTGCCAGGGAGCCCAGGCACGCAAATGTCCCAGGGTCAACATGCCGCTGGCTATTCCCCCCGCGGGACCTGCCCACACGGGGGCTTCATCCTTCATCACAATCACTGAAGACTGTAGTGAGCAGGCGAGACTGACAGCAAGAGGACCTGCACACACCGCTGCAGGACAGGCGGGGCCCTGCGCGCTTCCAAATAAAAGCTCTTTCCGCTTTAAGAGCCCAGGCCTCAGAATAAACAATGAGGAAGGAGACACACGTTTGCTCCGGTTTCAACACCACTCTTCCCCATCCAGTAAAGGCCGATCCGCTCTGCCAGCGAGGCTGCCTCGAATAAAGTCAACCCCACCTGCTCTGGCCTGGCAGTGGAGGCAGAGGCTGCGGGCAAGACCCCACCTCTGCTCCGGGCCGGCCAGGCAACCACAGGGTGGGCGCTGCCGCGGACGCAGAGGGGACAGCGTCGCAGCCCCTCGGACCCGCCACGGCCCGCCCCGGCCCCAGACTCGATCCCAGCCTGCAGCCGGCCAGGCCACTGACATTTGGCCCAACTTAACTTCCTGTTGTTAAGGAGGGAGGGGAACAAGGGAGGGGAAAAGGGCGCCCAGTGAAGAGCCAGGAAAGGACGCGAAAGGCGCGGAGCCCGAATCCTGGGAAGCTAAGTTTGGGGATGGTCCTCTGCCCTGTGACAGGCGGCACTGCTGGTGCGTCACTCCCACTCCGTGTTGACATTTAGGATTCTCTAGGCTTGGGATTGCAGGGTTTGGGTGTTGGGGCGGAGTAAGGGGTAGCTCGGGGTGCCAGTGGACGGTTTTATTGTGTTCTAATTGATTCAGAGACTGGCCGGGGCCACCCCGGGCTCTCCAGAAGCGCCACCTGCTCCCTGCGCGCCCCGCGGGGTGGGTTTGAAGCCGGGGATGCTGCGGCCGCACCTGACCCTCCCGGGCGCCGGACAGGGCGCAGAGTCCAGCCGGGGCTGGCACAGTCTCCACCCGCGCCCGCTCGCCCGCCGCCCTCCCCAGAGCCCCGCGCCACCCCCGCCTTACCGAAAGTCGCGCGGGTCGCCAGGCCGAGATCGGCGCCTGCCTCCGCCCTGGCCACTGGCGAAGCGGTCGGGCCCCGCGGGCAGCCTGCGGAGCCGGGAGCGAGCGCGGCTGCCCAGCGCAGGCTAAGCCGGCCGAGCGCCTGCGGTTCTGCGCCGCGCGGTGGACCGGGCTGGGGAACGCCCCCGTCGGAGGCGCGGCCAATGACAGCGCAGCGTGGAGCCCGCCCCGCCCCTGTGGAGCCGGCTGTCACTGCCACTGCCGGCGCACGTGGGCCGTAGCCCGGCCCAGGTGCTCCCACCCCGACAAGCCCAGGTCAGAGACCAGCGGAGGGCCCATGGGAGCCAGACGTAGTGGCGCTGCGAGGTGAAAACCCTTGTGTTGGTATGCTGGTGTCAAGGGAGAGGCAAAGGCCTCAAGCTCCTTGGCCTAGGCAGCTGGAAACCAAGCGCCAGCGTCCCCTTTTAGACACCGGGGAGCAGCAGGCACTTCCAGTACCGACTGTGTGCGCCCTATGGAGCGCCCTCCTTGCTTGGCTCCTTGGCCACACCGAGCCTCGGTGAACCTCCCTGCTAGCAGACGGGATCTTTCCCTCACCTGCACTGGCCTTGCTTAGGATAAAGCTGGTGGGAGAGGGCGGTGGAGCAGACCACCTGCGTTACCTTGGTCAAATCACCCACACACTCTGCTCTTGGCTGTCGGATGGCTACCTTGCTCTCTACTCTGCCCACCTTTGCAGTTGCCCATAGCCCGCTAGTCTCGAGAGAGCGCTGTTCACAGACGACACAGTGAATGGTGCAGGGCCTAGTGAGGGATATGAAGCATTTGTAAACTATTATAAATAACCGTAAAACACCGCTCTGGTAGCAGTGGCCGATCTGGTATCAGCGATCACGAAACAGGGATCCCCATGGGCAGGAGCCATGTCTGACTCACCTTGGGAACCCAGAGCCCATCACAAGGCTTGGCCCAACGTACGCATCCAAAAATGTTCTCAGAACTGAGCTGAGCCAGGAGGAGGGAAGCAGGCAGGCTTGGGCAGTGAGAAACACTACTGTGGCTCCAGCTGCTGGAATTCCACCAGCACCAGACCACCCTCTGCAGAGACCACATTCCCTTGCCAGGCGAGTGCGAACAGAACAGTTTGCCCCCCACCAAACCTGGAGCTTGCTTTTTTCTCTACTCCTTACCTTGTGATCCTACTCTTGGCCTTTTGGGTTTCTCCGGGGGTTGTCCTACCTGGAAGCTCTCTTGGCGTCTTCAGAAGTCCATCATCTTCCTGCAGATGAGCTTTCCAGCAAAGCTGTCCATGCTCAGTTTTCAGGGCTTGGTCAGCATGGACAAGGTTGCCCTGTCAGAGGGCAGCACCCCACTGTGATGGAACCCTGCCTGTGATGCCGGCTGATGGAGCGCCCTCCACACAGTCTCTCATTTGGTTATCATCCCCTTTTACAGATGTGGACACTGAGATCAGTGAGGTAAAGCGACCTGTCAAGGTCACATGGTTAGTAAGTATCAGAGTCTCGGCTTGAACCCATATCTATCTGATTCCAGAATCTACATGCCAAACCTCTATGTGCTGGGGCCTCTACAGCCCTGCCCATGCCTCTGGAGCACCAGACAGGTCAAGCTTAACCCTGAAAGAACTGCTCCCATTCCCACATTCCCAGTTTACCCAAACATTCTGTCGAACTCAGGCTTGGGCACTATAAGGAAGAGGAGACCCCACTGGCCTGGCCCGACATTATTTGTGGAATAATATAGGAAATCCAAGATAGTGAGAAACTTCCAGAAACAGCATCACCTCTGCCCCCAGCTTGACTGCACTGGATATACAGCCTCCTTGCTATTGGCCCTGGCCTGTGACCCCCATGTTGAAGATGGAGATGGAGACAGAGTCATTCATTCATTTAGCAAACCCTACTGTGAACTATTAATAAATATAGTTTCCTGCACTCATGTAACTTACAATGCTGCAGATGAATAATCAGAAGTATGCAATGCTATGGGAGCTGTATTCTTTATTATTTTTATTTTTTTTTCTTTTACAATTCCTATCAGCTTACCTAGAGCACAGTGTTCTCCCTTCAGATTAAAACAAATTCAACAATATTTCAGGCCCAACACTGTGGGTCAACCAAGTTTAACAGAGATAGCATCACTCAGTACAGAAGTTTTAGTGGCTCAAAAGTTAGAACATACCAATGCATCCCCAGAACTTCTGTCTCCTCTCTCCTGCCTACTCCCAACCCTTTTAACTGAGGGGGCTGAGATAAGGGTGGGTCTGAAGGCTAAGACGTGAGCTTTTCCTTGGATGCAGGGAAGCTGGGGACTGAGGGGGGCTAACTGCATGAAGGGAGACGAGCCTGGGGATGTCTTGAGCCAGGGGCCAGAGCTTCTCACCACCCCACACAAGCCACCCTTACAAGCCATCTCCCTGGGGGGAGGAGAGGAATGGGTTCAGGATGTCCCAGCTCCCTTTCTCTGGACAAAGCAGTCACCATGGGCTGTCCTGCTGAACCATGACTGTGTCTGGGAGCTTATACAACTCAGCTCTTCAAAGACAAGATCATGATGTAATGTTAGGGTAAAACTTAGAGAACATATTTACCAGTTCCTTACTTAGCAGATTAAAAAAGAAAAAAAATTGAATAAATGGAGGCCCAGAGAGAGCAAGGTGCTTGTGAGGGTCACAGAGTGAGTGAGGGGGTTCCAGGTCTGCAGCGCCCCTTTCTGACTCAGCATGCCAGGCAAACTCCACCTGCTTACGCGGCAGCTCAGTAGCCTATATTTAATAACCAACTCTTCCCGGGCCACTTTTCCAGGATGCTGCTTGCGGAGGTTGTCTGGGAGATGCAGATGGCCACTTAGCATCAGAGGGAGGAAGAGAAGGAAGGCCCAGATTCATCCCTAAAAATATCTGCATCTCAGACGGAAGCAATGGCCTCCGCAGCACCACGCGCCTCCCCCTGAAGGAACTCCAGCTGGCGCTCGCAGCCTCGTCACTTATCCACCTGACGCCTGCGAGAGGGCTGCGGGGGCGGCAGGCCTGGCTTCCTTTTATTTCCAGCCTTGCTATATGCTTGACGAAAGGTCAGAGTTGAACTAAGTGGATTCCCGATGGGGAGGTTTCCGTAGCGAAACCAGGGTGCCTCTCAAGGTGTCCGCATGGCGCATGGAGGGGAAGAGCCTTGCGGTAAGTTCTGGGCCTCTTCTTACTTGATGTTCCAGGGAGTGCGGTTCTCGCCAGCCTCCTCCCCAACAGGCCAACAAAGGGCCTTGGGCTTTCGGGAGGAAGTGGAAGGCTGGTATCTAGACAGAATCCTGTGACCCTGTTAAATGACGAGAAGAGGCTGATTGGCCCCAGGCCACTTAGGGAGCTGTCTTTGGAGAAGGACTTTCTAAACCACCACGAAGTGGAAACATTTGTATCTCTGGAAGACAGACCTAGTAGTGTGTGAGAAGCAAGGTCCCTGGGGCCTTGTTCTAGTCCCTTATCATCTCAATAGGTCTCAGAATGCACCCTTTGTTCATGGATAAGACATAAACATTCTCAAGGCCACTAGAAACTCATCAAGCCTACCACACTTCTGGTGGCTTCTCCAGAGCCTGTTTGGGGAAGAAATGGCACCTATTTGGGACTTGCCAATGTCAGTAGTGCCCTCAGAGGCACCCCAGCACTTTGGGGAATATGTGCACATTGCCAGCAATGGTGAGAAAGTCAGTGCTGAAGAGCCGAACGCTGTGGCTACAAGCAGGAGGTGACATCACAGCCAGACGTACCACCCAGAGCAGAGAGAGACAGAGTGCAGAATGGGTGTGCAGAGGAGAGGGGAGAAACATGGGTCACATATGTAGTCCAGCCCAGCCCCAGACAGACTGTGGAGATACAGATAGATGGATGGGTAGATATATACACATACACACACACACACACACACACACATATATATTTTTTTTTCAAAGACAACTGTGAAACCAACGGTGTAATTCTGGTTCCTAGAGACCAAACAGTGACACAAAGCCCAGAGCATACTTATGGCAGGCTGGGCTCAGGGCAGATTACTGTTCATGCAAACCTGAAACCCATTCCAGGACTGGTGTAATTGAATGGCGCTAGGGAGGCAGCTCTCAACTTGTGCTCCCAAACCCGACATAGCAGCTGGCTAGAAACAAAGATGGGAATACTCTTCTCTGTTCTAGTCCATGGAGGTGACTCACTCAAGGTCATCTATCTATCTATCCACTTGTCACATGTCCATCCCAGAAATATGTATGGTGCAGTTATTCTGAGATGTATCGTAGCCAAGCAGTTACTAGCACAGACTCTGAAGTCAAGATGCCTGCCTTTGAATCCCAGTTCTGCCACTTATCTGTGCAGCCTTGAGGAAGTGACTTGACCTCTCTGTGCGGCAGGTTCTTCACCTGTAACAGGGGAATAGTAATGGGGAGGTACATACATAGAACAGTTTCAGGCACATGCTAAATGATATGTAAGGGTTTTGTGAGTATAGAAACTTGGGATGATGCCAATAAGAGTATAGGGAGTTGGAGTCTATAAGAGGCATCAGTCCTTAAGCAACTCCAGCTCAGGGACCTGGCTAGTCCCCAACATCAGACCTCTGTGTATGTTGTCTCTCTCAGCCACATTTCAAGGTGGATACTATTAATATTATCATCCACATCTTAGAGATTTGAAAATGGAATCTTGGTGAGGTGAAGCCAATGGCCTGGCGTCTCCTAGAAGCCAACATCCAACAGAGTGAATCTGACCAGTTGACTTCCAAGCCATGCCCTTCTCGCTTCCCAATACTGCCCACCCCTAGCTCTGTCCAGGGGGCTGTGGGACAGCAAGGAGAGAGTGGCCCATTCTCTGGGGACTGAGGGAGCGAGGGGAAGACTTCGTGGAGGAGGCTCCCCTTCAGCTGCGCCATGAGAGGGGAATGGCAGGCAGGTGGTGGGAGTGTGGTGAGTGCCCAGGGAGCAACTGAGACACGGAATCAGAGATGAGGTGCCTCCGGGAGCTGCAAGGCTTCCTTCATTCATCCACCGAGCAGGTGCTGGTGGGTGCCTGCCACATTCCATGCCCTGTTCTGGGTAGAAGGGACACAGTAGTGACTACAGCATGAAAGTAACCCAAGACAAAGCTAGAGAGGGAGGCAAGAACCACACAGGGTAGCTAATTTTTGTGTGGGGAGGGAGTCAGTTGGCTAGCTCCTCCACTCCCCCTGCTTTGGTGACATCGCTGCCCTCCTGGCTACAGGACTGGCACAGCTCCCAGGCCTGGCCAGCCATGCAGCCCCGGCCAGCCATGCAGCCCCAGCGGTTATCAGTACAACAGGCATGCATAGGTGCAAGCAGAACTCTTCTTCAAGACCAGTGCATAGATATGGATGAGAGAAGCTCTCTCTTTCCCTGGAAGTTAGGGCTACCAGTAAACATGTTCCATGTGCAATGGCAGACACCCGATCACAGGAGGAGAGAAAGGGACTCCTATAACTGAAGGCTGCAGAGGTAAAAGCTTCAGCCACCTTCCTTTGCAATTCTCTCAGCTCTGCCCTCCCCTGTGTTGGCTTTGTCTTCAGGTTGGTTTTCCTCACAGTAGCAAATGCCAACAGCTCTGATTGCCACGAGCTTCCTTTTCCAAAAGAGAACATTTCTGACGCAGCATTCCAAGCAGGAGTCCTGAGATCTACTCTGATTGGATTGGGTCACGTGCCCACTTGAACCCATGCCACAGCCAGAGGAAGGGAATGTGCTGATTATCTGGGCCAGTCAGGGCCCCTCCCAGAGCTGGGGTGGGCTCAGCTGCCCCTAAGACGCATGCGCTGCATGGGAGGGGTGAACACCTGAATGCAGGCTGAGTACCATTAGGAATCGAGAGCAGGGAGTCAAGGATACGTGTCAGAGACAGCAGAAGCTCTTGGCTTCCATATGTGCTGGTGGCTTTCTGATGCAAACACCTCTGGCACTGCCTGAAGGTTCCTCCAGCCTCAGCAGCAAGCTCAGCCAGCGCATAGGGTGGGCCAGAAGCATTGGCTATTCCACACCATGGGGAGCAACCTTCAACCAAGGGTGGACAAGGGTTGGTGGATGTATATCCCAATTTCCCACCCCTTGGGGGAATATCTTGGAGGTGGGTTCTATATATTAATATCTCGCTCTGTCCCAGAGATCCCCAGGAGGACTGGGTCCAGGTGCCCACAGCAGTGAGCTGCTCCTTGGCACACCCTGCATGGGCTTCCTCCCTGTCACTTCCCAGTCCCTTACTGGTGCTTCCTGGGATTACTTCCCAATAAGCTGCTTGCATTCAGACACTTATCTCAGGGGCACTTTTGCAGGACACACCCTAGGACGGGAGGGCCAGCTCACCTGAGCCCCCGGACATTAAAACCCAAGAGAGGAGCCACAGTGTGGTATTCAACATTGTAACCTCAGTGCACATCACGTAAACAGCACCCAGCACATGGCAGGTGTCAGTTATGTTTGTTGAAGGAATAAAAGGAAACTATGTAAAAACAAACACATAAAAATGTACTAACCAAGGTGTTTGTACCACTTACCACCATTTCTTTAGTGGGCCTGAACCCCAGCCATAGACCTGGGCCTATATGAACACTCAGGGTAAACTCTCAGCATTCCTCTAAGTTCAGTGCATTTTGGCATGGATAAAACTTTTAATGAAAATCAGATTCCTGCCCAACTGCTTATCTCTTAAAATCTTTCTCCTAGGTGCAGCTTCAGTGGCAAGAGAGTACCTAGGGCAGCCCAGACTCTGATCAGTTCAGAAGGGGTGTTCTCCTCCTTGTCAGATGAGGGGCACCTTCAGGGGCGTTCCAAGCATTGCTCTCAGGGAGCTGAGTTCACGAACAGAGAGGCCCAAACCGGCTTCACAGGTCAAGTTCTAGTGAAGAGTTCAGGCTCCGGTGACCTGGGTTCCCACCTGTGTGCTCCCTAACTATGGGACGGAGGAAGCCAGCAGATGGAGAAAATAACCCTTCGTAAGGTCAGCTTACAGGCCAGATGGGATAACATTCATCAAGGTTCTCGATGATTGTTAGTTGCTTTCCCTCCTATTTCTAAGTGTGGTGGTTTTGTGTTATAAGAACTTGCTAAACGAGAACTGTTTCCTAGAATTTCTTTTCCTGGATGGCTCTGAGTTAGGACTGGCCACAAGGGACACCTGCACGAGATTAGGAAGCAGCCTTGGTACTAGAAGGTCAGCGCGGGCACCAGCACTGCTGCAGCTCAGGCGCGGGGAGGTAGCTGGGCTTCCGGCAGCCCTAACTCATGCAGATTCTCCTCCCTCAGCCTGGCTGAGTCCAGGGCCAGGTGCAGGTGCACCCATTTGATGAAGCTGCGAGCTGTTTCTAACAGTCATCGCGTCTTCCAGGTTAGAGGCGCCGAGGAATAAATGTGAATTCCACCTTCTCTCAAGGTCTCTGGTTTGTCTCGGCTCCAGTTGGCTGTTGGTTTGCTCCACTCCACTCCAGGTTTTCTTCTCACCTGGCAACTGTGTGGACCTACAGCAACATCAGGCCAGCCGGTAAACACCAAAACACCAGGGCAACAGCCCTCCGTAGACACCTCCTCTGCTCCCACAATTGTGTGAGCTGTAATTCCTGTAATAATCCCTTATTCCATATCATAGTCATGATCCTGCTTCCCTGATGAGACCCTAACTGATACAACAGGTAAATAAACACTGACCCTTCTCAGGAGCCTCCCATGGGCCCATATATTACCTTATTTATCTTCACAACATCCACATAGGAGGCTGAGACTATTAACCCCATTTTACACCTGGGGAAACCAAAGGCCAGGGAGGTAAAGTCCTAGTAAGTGGTAGAACTAGGATTCAAACCCTGGTCTGTCCATCACTGGAGCCCAGGCTCTTGTCACTTAGTCACTCTGAAACTTTTATCTCATTAACTACAAAAGCACTGCAAATGTGATGTGTACTTATTAGAAATAGTGAAGATTCTTAGACATACCCCTTTAAAATGTTTAAGATACCAAAAAATGGCAAAAAAAAAAAAAAAAAAGTAGGCCCTCCCACAAAAGATAGGAAAACACTGACAAGTGGGAATGAGTTGTAGACCTCCTGGTCCTCAGGCAAGTGGCATATCGGGCACACTGGTTTAGGCAACATGTCAAGTGCAGAGGTCTGATCCCTCTGTGCACAGGCAAGTCTGAAAAGAAATCTGGCTTCTGGCAGAAAGAAATGCTATAGTTGTTTCTCTGCACGGTTTACCACTCGGCATCCTCCCACTGGCCAGCCGTCTCTGACAATCCAACTGGGAGAAAATCAAAGAAGCGATTGAGTGAGGGCTGCTCTGGGTGTGTGCCCGAGAGTCACAGGATCCCAGAACAAAGTGGGAAGGCTCAGGCCACAGCAGCCTTCTAAGAACGCCGGCGAGGCCAGCCCTCGAGGTTTTCTATTTCCCTGAGGATGAGGGAAGCAACTTAGAACAAGGCTGTGGCTGTCCCGGGGACAGCATAGAGCAAAGCAGATTTATGTGGTGTGGCCCACTCTGGGCAGAGAGGGAGGAATGGGACCTGGAAGAGGGGCCGAGGGAAGACCAGGAAAGAGATGGCACAAGCGATCACCCCATTAGCTGTCTCCTCCTCCCCAGCCCTCCTGGGCATGGGCTTCCAAAGGGCCCTCCCTCTGCCTTTCCACCCAGTGACCGTCACTCCCTTTCAGACTGTGTTACAGGTCACCACCTCGAGAAGTCTTCCTTATTGCTTCAGCTCATGCTCTTTCTACACTCTGCAAACAGACCCGCCCGTGTCCCTGGGAAATTTCACATCCTCTCTAGTTGTTTCTTACACGCCTCTCCCATCTCCTTCAGAGAAGTGCCCTACCTCTAAAATCTTTTTCCCCCTTATGTTAAAAATAAGCCTTATCTTTTTTTTAATCGAAGCTTTGCCCAGTCAAAAAAACAATATAAAAAATATAGATGTTTTCCTCACCCAGAAATTCAGACCATTACAGCTTGGTGGGTATAGATCAATTCACATGATCAGCATATGCACCTATGAAATCCTGCAACTGCAGAGGCAGAATGCGAGAGTGGTTGAGAGTCCGGGCTTTGTAGTTAAATCGGCTGTGGTTGGAATCTCAAATCTAGATTTATCTTGGATAAATTAGTCTCTCTGAATTTCAGTTTTCTCTTACATAAAATGGAGGGTAGTAAAGGTGTTATAAAGTTGTCATAAAGTTGTTGTGAGGATTAAATGAAATGAGCTTCATAAAATCCACCAAGCATGGCATTTAAAATCACCATTGTGCATGTATGATAAAATTCGCAAAACAAAAAAATTCACCATTTCACTCATTTAAAGTGTAAAATTCAGTGGCATTTAGGAAATTCACAGTGTGGTGCAATCATCACCATTGTCTAGTTCAAGAGCACTGTTATCACCCCAAAAGGAAGCCGCACACCCAGTAAGCAGTCACTCATGCCTGCTTCCTCCTCGCCCCGGGAAACTGCTAACCTGCTTTCTGTCTCTGTGGAAAATCATTATCTTGTGTTTTCAGCCTTTCTCTCTCTTTTAGTTTTTCCTGACAGCTTTAATCATAATCAAACTTCCCTCATCAAACAAACCAAATCAAACTAAATTAAAAAATAAAGACAAAAATAACAACAGCAACAAAACGAACATGTAGAAACTATAAGATTCATCTCTCTGAGCCACTGCCCTGTCCCTTGCCGTCACCTCCTTGAAGAGAGATCCCTCCGTACTTGTTCTCTCTGCATCCTCCTGTCTCACTCTCCCTAAACCCTAAAACCTGGCTGTTGTTCGGGTGACAGGGCCCTTGCTAGTGGTCAAATTCATGTTCTACTTGTGGCTTTCATCCTCCTTCATTTCTTCACACCACAGGACACTGTTGATCACCTTCCTTCTTGAAACTCTCTCTTCCTTTGTTTCCAAAACACCTCTGGTCCACCTCAGTTTCCCCTGTTTTAAGAGCTCCTCTTCCTGTTCTTCTCCTGTGACGCCTCTCCCTGGGTGACCACACCTGTCACCCCTGCTTCAGCTACCATATGGACACCGAAATTTCTGGCTTTCTGCCAAATTCCAGATTTGCATGTGTTCACCTGCCCATTGGACATTGCTTCCTGGAGGCCTTTAAGACATCGCAAAGTCAGCACGTCCAAACTGAATTGTCCAAAACCTTTGTAATGATCTGTATTCCTAATCTCACTAATGGTATCACCATCAACCCAATTACCCAATTTTCCAAACTAGAATTTTCAGAGTCATCCACGGTTCTTCTCTTTTTCTAAATCTTCTTTTCCAACTGGTTAAAATCCTATCAATTATAGTTCAGAAACGTGTCTTGAATCTTCTCCCTGCTATCCACCCCTATTGCCACTCTCTTAGTTTAGGTCCCCAACATCTCTTCTCTGAACAACTACAATTACCTTTTTATAAAGAAATGCACATACATCCTTTCCATAACTCTCAGAGTTATATCTTAAAATACAAAAGTGGTCATTCTCCTATTTAAATACGTCTGCCTGCTAGAAAATACAGTGCAACTCCTCTGTCTGGCCCTGACTACCTCCTCACTTTGTCTCCCAGAACATGGAGGATCTGTCACAAATCCTCCACTGTCTACCAAAGGCTTCCAGGTGAAGCTGCCTCTGCTTTCCAGCCCCAAAGGTGGCACACATGACCTAGGTTAAGCCAATCAGCCCTCACCACCTCTCTGGCCCCAGTCACTGATTCAGGCCTAAGGCCAGTGAAATGCACTTGTGGGCTTTCATTTGAGCTATGAGGGCATCAGACTTCTTCTTTGCACTGGACGGGAAGAAAGCAGGCACACACACTGGAACTGCAGCATCTTGCAACCCAGGGGAGCCTGAGAAATGGAACCATCCGTGGGGAAAGAGGAAAATCTCACCCTGGTGACACCTTTTAAGACCTGGATCAAACCCTATGCAGAGCTATATAGCCTTTGTCTGGTTTTTTGTTTTGTTTTGTTTTGTCTTTAATGTAAGCCAATACACACACACACACACACACACAGGCCTGCCATTTTTTATTCTTAAGATGGTTTAAGCTGGGTTTTGTGTTACTTGCAAACCAAACTTCCTACTCATTACCCGTTAAGCCAGTGTTGCCCAAATTTTACTGAACATTAGAGTCCCCTGGAGAGCTTTTAAAACTTTCAATGCCAATTAAATTTTAATGTCTGGGGATAGGAGTCAGGCAGTAGTAGTTTTTAAAGATCTCAGGTGATTCCAGTTCATAGTGAAATCTGGGAACCACTGCTAGGAGCAAAGCAAGCTGCTTCCTCTGAGCTCCCTTCGCCCCCCGCCCACCAATTCACCGGAGCTCTTGTCACGCCCTGTGACCAGCCTGGCTCCACCTGCGGACTCTGAGCATCTTCATGGCAGATTCGTGTCTCTCTCTTCTCTGCTTTGCATATGGTAGACCCCCAGTAAGTTAAATAATAAAGAAACAAATGAATGAGACAGGTCCATCCCATCTTCTTGTTTACTGTTTCCTTCAGGGCACATTGTGCTATGTAAGAGAGGGAAGAGGTATAAGAAGGTTTAGGCTCTGGAGCCAGAGAACCTTTACCCAAATCCTGGTGATCCCGGACAAACACTCAACTGCCTGGTGCCTCCCTTTCCTCACCCATAGGATGCAAATAACACCAGCATTTACATCACAGTGATTTCATACGTTAACACATGTCAAATTCTTACAACATCGCTCGGTACATAGCAAACACACAGTAAATATCAGCCTCTATCATCAGTCATTCATTCACATACATGAATATTAAGCACAGACTCCCCGGGTTGCCTGGGAGGTGAACAGGAAGCGAGACGGTGGGAACAGTGGGTATAGCTGACTCCTTGCAAGATCTCATACGGGATATACAATGTGGGGAGAAGCAGAACAGTGTAGCTTCTGGTGTGACGCTGAAAGAGCCAGGAGAGAGGGGAAGCCAAAGTGTGAAGGGGGCAGATTCAGCCCTTGATAGAGCCGGGTCTGCAGGAGATGGGTCTGGAACACAGAGTGCAGGGTGAGCCTTGGACCAGAGGGACCCTCAGAGACAAGAGGGATTGCAGAGAGGACAGACACCGAGACAGTCACACCTGTGTGTGCTTTGGAAGTTTTTGTGTTTTGTGTGCAGTTTGTCAGTGTAGGTGAATTTTGTTCAGGTGGCTGGAAGTTTACTGCATTGGGGTGGAGAACCAATTACTGCTTGGTGGCAGGACAAAAGACTTGTAAATTTTTCAGCTACAGCTGGGCTGGCCCTGCCCAAGACACCAACAGCACACAATCAGGTGCTTTCAGAGCCACCTGAATAGAGCCTGTTATTTGGACTGAGGCCAGGTGAAGGGCTTATTGTTGCGTATTATACATCGCAGAGAATTCGGTCTATTTCAAAGGAACTCTTTTTTTCTGCCTGAGAGGAAAAGAAAGCACTTCCTTACAAAGAACACAACTTTATAACAGAATTCATTGCAGTGGAACTTTCCCTGCGGAGTGTTCATCACTAAAAGCCTATGTGCTCATAAATTTGTCAGCAGAACAGTTAGAGGGTCTTTGGTTTTTGAGAGAGTGAGCATCTGGCAAAGATGTCCTTGGGCGTTCCTCACTCCCCCTCCAAGCTCCGTTTTCTTATCTGAGAAAGAAGGGCCTGCTTCCATGCCGAGGGCCTGCTTCCTCCCTCCCTCCCTCCCTCGTCCTATCAGCACGTACTTACTGAGCTCCTAGCATTTGCAGGGAGCTACTGCAGGGGATCTGGGGAGATAAAGAAACCCAGACTCAGCCCTTGTCCATCCCTCAGTTAAGCTGCAGTTTTGCAGAGAAGCTAACCAAAATCACTCTATTATAGTTTAGCTGTTCATCGCCTCTCATTTAAGCACTTTCATTGGGTTCCTAGTCAGTCTCTCTGACTTCATTCATTTTTCTGCCCTCTGCTACTGCCAGAAGGATTTCTGAAGCACTTGTCCAGTCTGGATGCTGCCCTCCATCTCCACCATGTGACAAGCAAGTCCTTGCTTTCTCTTCTTTACTCACATTCTGCTTTCCTCATATTCTATGTCTTGCAAACTCCTACTCACCCTTCAAGACCCAACTCCACGCTTTCCCTTTGCCCACACTCTTGGCAGAATGAATTGCTCCCTCCCACTGTGCTGTCCCTAGCCTTTTCAAACACACCTCAGTTTTAGCATTTATCACAGAATGAGCATTTATTTACCTGTCTCCTATACTGGGGAGGGATGAACCTTAGTTATTTTTGTTTCCCCAATGCATGACACTTAGGTAGTGCTGAATTAATGATTGTGAAGTCTTAGAGTATCATATGTGGGAAGCAGGCAAAATGTTCCTTTGCCCTCCCAAGGCATAACCATGCTTTTGGGGGAATCCTGGAGACCAGGGTCTTGGAGACTTTTTTCTCCAATATTTCAAACATAAGGAAACAAAGTATAACACAGCATCCGACAGAGCCCTCACTGAGTGTGAGCAGACCCCAGGAGGTTTGGCTAACTCAGAGATAGCAGATAAGCTGAATGTGGGACTTCACCCGCCTCCTAATCCCACTTGTGGTGGATATTGCTGGTCCCACAGGGCTCTCTTCCTCCAGACCTGGGGCTCTTGACTTCCCTCCCAACCTGGCACTTAGGCAGCCCCCCAAAGTAGTCAAGACTGGCACACCAAGAGAAACACTATGTCACCCGGCCTAAATCGCTCCCGGCAGACAGGCATTTGCTGGGGCCCAATGACAACCCAGCACTGGTGGCTCCAGGGGACTTCATGGCCTGCACAGGGCTCTAAGCCTGCCCTGTCCCACACGCAGAAGTGTGGACACATCAGACATGTAACCCCCTCCCATTTTAAAGATTGCTTCCCCAGGGAGAAACAGTTGATTTCAGGACAAACCAATTAGCTGAATAGACTGAATGGAGAAAGGTTTTGCTGCAGCGTCTGGTTTTGACTTTTCATTCCAGCCGCTGGGCTCCTCTGTGTTTTCCATTGTGCAGAAGCCCTTAAAATCTGGTCCCCAAATGCTTGGCAGTGGGAGCTATTTATATCTCCTTCCACCTCTTATGGAAACAAGTAATTACCATATATGATGACAAAGATTACAACAGAGGCTTGTGTAAGGATCTCTGCCTTGCTCCCTCCTGTTCCTTTTGCCCCAGCACGCAGTAGGCGCTCACTGCCTCCCAATGCAGATTAGAGCCAGTTAACATCCACTGAGTATCTATCATGTGTCAGGCCCTGGGTTAAAAGATAGGAATCCGCTTTGTCCTCGGCACAGTGATAGATAAAATCATCCCTATTTTGCAGGTGAGACAAAAGAAGGCTCAGGGAGCTAAAGTCACTCATCCGATCAGGGTCACGCAGTTAGTCGATGACAGAGTCAGTCGTAAGCAAGATCTACCTACCCCTGACAGGGAATCCAAGTTCAGTGCCCTGTGCCCATGCTGCCCATTGTGGGAAGGAGGGGAGGAGGAAGGGGAGGAGGGAGAAAGGGAGGAGAAGGAGAGAGGAGAAGGAGGGGCGGGGAGAGGGTGTAGAAGGAAGAGAGGGAAAGGAGGAAGGTGGGGAGGAGGGGAGAGGGAGAGAGAGAGAGAGAGGGAGGTGGTGGCGGTTGAGGCTCCAGGCCTGCCATCCTCCCTTTCCAGAGTCTGGTTCCTGGGGTCCCGTGAGTCTAGAAGCCCATTCCAGGGTGATCTTGTATATCCCCCAGAGGGAGGAGGAGAGGAGGAGGAGGAGGAGGAGGAGGAGGAGGAGGAGGAAGGCTGAGGATCCTTTCTGAAGGGGGCACTGTTCTTTGAGGCCTGACGTGTATAGGGGAGAATCCTGGGACCAGTCACTGAGGTAGCCTGTCCTTTATGAGTGGGACAGAAAAGCCACAGCAACCCTACGACCTCTGTAGCCTTGGGGAGGAACTCAGCTACAGACCAAAGGAAGAGCCAGAGAGATGAACGGAAGAGTATAATTTGTTTAAACATAAAGAAAATCAAAAATTTTTCCAGAATATAGGAACTGTTTATCTTTAAGGGTGGAACTCTGAACCATTTTTCTCTGTTCAAGTGTTCTACTACATGTATGTAATTACAGTGACTATAATTCCCTTTATTTTCTTGACTTGCCGGGCATTGTTCAAAGGTTGTCCCCAGGTATCAGCGGACAGATGGGAAGGAGAGTGCATGTGACAAGGGCGTAGCTGTGGGCACGGGGAAGCCACTGCAGGGAGGGGCTGTTGCTCCTATGAGCTCAGACACTCAGGTGACTAGGCCTTACATAAGGTGCTAAGCTGAGTTGCTGGGGCATTAGCTCAGCCAGGAAGGAGCCACTCCAGACTTCCGACTGCACTTTCCCCTCCCTCTCCTGTCCGCAGCTCACCACGGCTCCTGCCTTTTCTGAGAGCTGCTGAAGGGATTCTGTCACGCCATCTCTACCCCAGAGCTCTCTGGGGTATGGGCTTAATTCAAAACCAGTCCAGTTTGCCCCTCAATAGGAAACAGGGCAGACAGGAGGCTGGTGCCAAAGGAAGCCAAATACCAAGTCAGTATAGGAGGCATCCGCCAGCTTCCTGTCATAACCCTCTGGGCTCCACTACAAGGCCTGCCAGGACAGGAATAGCAGGGGCCCGGGACCCTCAGGGGTGGTAACAGACTGGCTGTGGCCTGGCAGGGGTTCTCAGGCAGGTGGGCAGGTTGGCAGGGCTGTGATAGGAAGAGACTCTGGTGTTTGCCAAGGATACTTGTCCTCATGTGGGCAGCTGCATCTCACTTCTGAGGGCACTTCCTGTTTGAAACAGGAAGTGGTTTGGATTCAGGAACAGGGTTCAGCCTACAAGGGGAAATTAGCAAGACCTTAGAACCCCAGACAAGTGGGGTTCAGGGGACTCCCTACTCACCCAGACTGGGCTGGGGAACGGCTGGAGCTGAATCTAGGTGGGGGCCTAAAGTGGGGAGCTTTCTCAGGACTGCGTGGGTCACGAACACAGACCTTAATCCTCTCTCTCCCACTGCCCAGATGGGGCTCTCACTGCGGGGTCAGGTCTGACTTCACCGGCTTGTGTGCTTGGGTGAAGCTAAACAGGACAGTCGAAGACCTCCAGCTCCTGTGGTTGGTTCTGCCCGGGGAGAGCAGAGATGGACACCTTTAGTCTCACTGTATGAGTAATAAGGTAAGAATTTCAACCTGAACCTGTTAATAATCTAATTTTTTCCTCCACAGGACCTAGACTTGACAAAGCATTTGACTGGCACTGACTGTATCAGCTCACTTGTGAAATCAGACAATTGCATTTCCTCATACTGAGGGGCCCTGAGGCACAGAGAAGTAAAGGGTACAAGCTAATACTCACCAGGTGGGCCACCCTCCCTCCTGGCCCTGGGTGGACAGTGGTCACTAGTCAGTCACTGCGCCTTTCCTGCTGGGCCAGAGCAGCTGGCCATGCTCAGCAGGCCTTCCCCTCAGTGGCCCGGTGTCTGCTGTCCCTCCGTGACTACGTGAGGAGCCGGGGAGGATGGACAGAAAGCTGTGCTGCAAGGGAGAAGGAACCCCGGAAAATAAAAGTGTCTGTCTCTGTTATTCTCTGCCTCAGTAATACTATACAACTGTGCCAGATTTTATTTCCCAAAGATGGCCCCAACCATCTCTCCCATCCTGTATTCTCTTTTGAAATGCGACCTTGCTATTTCTCTATCAAGACATGACTTCTACTCCTCCACCCTTATAAAGGGCAGGATGATGCCACTGTTTTGACCAATAGAGAGAGAGTGACACCGTGCCAGTGCTGTCACAGCCCTTACCTAGCCTGGCAGTGTCTTCTTCCCGCCTCTCGGAACCCAGCCACTGTGGTGCGAGAAGCCCATGCCACGTGGAGAGGCCACTTGCAGTCAATAGCCCAGGTGAGTCCCGGATGACAGCCAGCATCAAGTGCCAGCCAGCTGAGCCATCCCTGATACCCAGACCAGGCAAACCTTCAGATGACTGCAGCTGACCTCTAACTGTAATCACATGAGAGACTCCAAGTGGGAATGGCCCTGCTGAGACTGATCAATGCCCAGACCCATGGGCTATCGTAACAAATGAGTATGGAATAAATTGTTTTAAGCCATGAAGTTTTGGAGTGGTTTGTTCCTCAGCAATAGGTAACTGGAACAGAAATAGACTACCCCCAAACATATGCCTTAAAACAACATCCAAGTATCAATTCTTGTGAGTCTGGTTGCTCTTGTATCTTGGGTCAGCTGGCGGGTCGGTTGGCTGGGCTGGGCTCCTCTGGGACAACTCAGCTCTACTGTGTGGGTTCCCCTTCCCCAGCAGGTGAACCCAGGCCTGTTCTCATGGCAGCAGCAGAGATTTGAGAGAGAGTGGAAGGCACAGGCTTCTTAAGACCTAAGCTTGGAGCCAGCACACTGTCACTTTCACTAAACACCGTTCAGAGCAAACCTCCAGGCCAGCCCATAGTCAAAGGGTGGGGAAATTGATTCTATCTCTTGATGGGAGGAGTTTCAAAGTTAAATCTCAGAGGGTGCGATCCTGGGAAAAATGGAGAATTGTGGCTGTTTTGCAATCAATCGATGGTAACAGCTAATGAGGACAGCAGGAACCTTGCTGGGGGTTGTGACTTGTAAATCCCTCTGCTGTTTTGACTGACGTCTTCAGTGAAATCTCCACCACACAAGATTACTTTTCATTACTTTAGCTTTGCAGCCTCTACGTGGAGCAAGGTAAGGGAGAGAGGAGCTGAGTGGTTTGGGGTGGCCAGACATATTGTCACGTGCTCTAGGCCTGTGGTTTTCCAGCAGTGCTCTGTGAGGCCCTGGGGTACTGTGGCAGCTTCCTGGGGCTACCACCAGGGAAATGGGTGTGTATAAGCGTGAGGAACTCTGGGTCCCGACCTTAACCATGGCAGCTCTGTTCTTTCTCTTGAGATTTCCTTTGGAGACATCTGAGGCAGCTTTGAAAAAATCAAAAAAGATTTGAAATCTACTGAACTAGACCAACCTCTCAGTTTTAGAGAAAAGGAAACAGTCTTAGTGAAGCGAGTGTCTATTCCAAGTTACTCAGCAACTGAGTGTCCCGGCTGGTAGCAGAACCCAGCCTGGCGACCTTACTCTCCCCTCCCCTTGCTGGGTTCGAGAGGTTGGAGGATCACTGTGGCCGGGCGGATGGGGGAAGCTGAGGAACACGGGGAGGGATGTTTCTGACATGTCACAGCTTCGATTCTGCACCTCCCCACTAAGGGTTCATAGACCTCGAACCCCGAGCCCCGGGGGCTCCCATCCATCCCTCACGTGCACGCCTCATGTGATGGTCCCACAGGCAGTGCTGGGTGCTGGCAGGCAGGCAGGCTGAGCTGGCTGGTCAACTCCAGGGTGGAGCCGGACACACTCAGGATTTGCAGAGGTGCTCCTACCAGGGCAGGTGGAGCTCTGTCTGGGAGAAAACCTCATTTCCCAGGAGAAGGACTGGTCTTCCTTAGAGCCTGTGATCTCCTTGTTCTCCTCCCAGTTTGTTAATTCCATTTCTTCCCAAGTTACTTTTTTTTTAGGACATGGGCTATTTATAGCGCCTCCTAAGCCCTTTTCAGTCTGTTTCCTGTGCAAGTACTGCATTAGTCACCACAAAGTGTCTCAAGCAATCTCCGAGTCCCTGCCTGATCCCAGCCCCAGGGAGCACAGGGACACTGGTCAGACTCAGGGCAGATTCCCGTGAAGAGGTGGCAAGTGGGAGGCAGAAGGCTGGATCAAAGGCGGGGTGGGGGGAGGGTGCACTTCTAGTTCCCCATCCTCCGTGGCATGAAGCCCTGAATCCTTCCTGGAGTTTACTTAGCCCTTGGAGACACAGAAACTGCAGAGGCACCTCCATTTGGCCGCATATTTTTACCATTACTTGATGACCTATTTGCATGCAGCTCCTTGCACAGAATTTCCTCCCAAGCCATATACGGTGATTTCATTGCACCACAAACTGAGGCCTCTGTTTGCAGTGAGCAGTCGAGGCTCCTTCCTAACTTCCTCCTGCCTGTCCCTACGTCCCTCCTTTCACTGTCTACTGCCAGGGCTGCTCTGAGCTTCCTTCAAGCTCGGTTCTCTCCATCTGTGCTTGGTCCCAGGAGTTTACCAGCAACATCTGAGGGGAGGGCCCCAGAGATCTCTGCTGAGTTTTTGTATCCACAGGCCCAGAGAGCAGTGACCTCTGAGGCCAGGCCGAGGGGAGGACAAGGGGACTTCAGGCAGGATGAAGGGGGCAGCAGCAAACCCTCCATGCCTTTTCACTCCCCTGAGCCTTTGTTCTTGCTGTTCCCTGGCCTGGATGTGTGCCTGGGCCATGGCAAATGCGTCCCGGGGTCCACTGCTGGCACTCTTTAGCCGGCCACCAACGTCCCCTGGCCACCTTGAGCACTTTGATCAACCTCTACAAATCCGTAGTGAAGGAGCTGAGTGCAGGGTTTCTGACCCTGAGCTTCCTGGGGACAAAGGAGAGAAAGGTGGAGGGAAGGTCAAGGCTCTATCCGCACAGCAAGTCATCAGGTGGCCTACGTCCCAGAGACTAAAATCTTTCCAAACTGTAGCCTCACCACTCCAAGTCCCAAACACGGGGACTTGTGTCCCTTGAACAAGCTTCTGAGGGGCTTGGAGATGACTTGCTCTAAACTCCCTTCAGGGGCACTGGCCTCCTCAATCCCAACCAAAGAGCTGCCCAGCTCAGAGCAGCAGGGGACCACCTAATCCCAGCTGGTCACTGAGCACCCACTTCACGCCCGGCTGCCTACCGGATGCTGCAGAAACAAACACTCCAGACACTCAGAAACAGCCTTGGTGAGAAGGGGCCTGGGATAAATGCTACCCTCCTGTCTCACTCGGAGAGCTGGCGTGCATGCTGAGCGGAGGAGGTGGAGGAAGTCAGGCATGAGACATGCATGCCAGGCACGAGCCCGGCCCTGGTGTCTCAGGGCTACTCCTGAGCTGTGATGCACACTGACAATCTGGCACAACTATTTTTGTTTCCAGTTGCTTCCCATCCTAGGAAATTCATTACAGATGCTCTCCCCACAGAGCACACTCAGTTACATCCTTGGGAGTGCAAGAGCCCAGAAGATGCCATCAGGGACAGCGGAGTCAGGCTCAGTCAAGGCTGAGTTTGTCTCTGCCAGTGCTGGAGGCCTTGAGACTTATTCCCAGGGCACGGGGCATCCAGGAGCAGGGTGGGGATGTGAGCACCAAGCAGGGATGGGACTTCCCTCTGCTGGGACCACAACAGTGGATTTTGAGGCAGAGAGCATCTGAGGGTAATACACTCATCCAACATCCTTGTAAAACAAGACTCTCCCATTTCTACCTTTTAAATTATGAAAATTAACATACTCATGTCAAGACGTGAAACACTGCCAATACTCCCCAGGCCCTTGCGTGTCCCTGTATGGCCATACTCATCTCCCTCTCCCCTAGACTTTTGTGGCATCTCCTTCCTTTTCCTTTAGCATTACCACCTGGGTTTGCATCCCTAAAGAAAGTAGTTTAATCTATTTTGAGCCTTATAGGAATAGAATCATGTTCTAAGGTTTCTATGTGTCTTGCTTCTTTTGCCCAATTATGCCTATGACTCTCATCCATGCCATTGTGTGGCTGCAATGTATTCATTTCATGATTCTATAATATTCCACTGGATGAATATGCCATATTTATTTATCCATATTACTCTCGATAAGCATTTGGGTTGTTTCCAGGTTTTGACTATTATGAATGATGCTGAAATGAGTATTCTTGGTACAAATATGCGCATGTTTCTCTAGGGTTTATACTTAAGAGTGGAATTGCCGGGCCACGGGGCATGTGTGTGTTCACCTTTGCTTGATAATAACAAATGGTTTTCCAAGTTGCCCTGCCCCTAGCCCTCTCTGTGGGACAATTGTAGCAGCTGTGCTAGGGTAGGGAGACCACAGCTTCAGAGTTGCTGGTCCCCAGAGACACTTCAGGATGGAGAACTTCTGCTGAGAAATCAATCTGCATGCCTTGGTTCCTTCCCCTTCTCACCTGGGGGGCCTGTGGCCCTGCCTCACTGTCCCAGCTTCTGCTATTGAGCATCCCAGGGCTGAGCCCACCACTCCGCTACCTCAGGCTCAGTTCCCTGCATTCTCAGACTCATCTGGTCAAGGACGTGGTGGGCAGTCGTCAATGAAGGTCAGTGCAAGGGTCGTGGGACCCCGGCCATCAGACAGGAAGTCAGAGGAGACGACTCAGGGTGGGAGCATGAGTAGGGATGTTGGCAGGATGGCACTGCCAAGTCTGAGACCTGAGGCACAGAAGTTCATCATGGCAGCCTAGGATGGCAGGGGCAGGAAATATTAGAATGCTCATTAGGTCCAGAGACCTGGAACAGACCCCAAATTGCCTTCAGCATAGCATATCACTTATGAATCTTCATGACTAAAAATCCTAACTTTGCTCCAAAAAGAATTTAAGGGCTTGTAACAAAATTTAATGATAGGCCTGATCCAGAAGCTCAAAGAATATCATGAGATTCAGGTTCCTGAAATATCTTAGTCTCTGCTTTAGGAGAGTCAGCGATTGCTGGGAAAGGGTGAGATGAAGCTGCATAGAAAAGATGAGATTCTGGAACAGGAATGGAAAATAGAAGCCCTGGCGTTGGCAGGATCTAAAACTGGAGACAACTCAGAGAGTGACCCACCATCCCAGGACACAGTGGGTGCCCCTGGGTGTTCCTAGTACCTAGCGAACCACTCTCTTGAGCTTGGGGGTTGGCAGACACACACGACCCTGTAAAGGCATGTTCATATCCTCAGATTCCTAAAAATATTAATCTATTATTACTCTGAGCATCTGGGAGGGAACTCCCAGAGACAAAGGGAAAAAAAATGAATGTTCTTATTAGACATAACAATTTTGAATATATTTCTCATACTAGAAATTCGGAGCTGAGGTCTGATTTAAGATTTGGCACTATTTCCAGGTAGGTGAGGAAATTTAGATTCCAACATGTTGTTGGAATTGCCGAGACATTTCCACAGCTATAAAGCCAAGGGACAGAACATTTGAACTCAGGGATATCTTGGAAAATCCTAGAGGTACAGTAGCTGCATTGATTTTTAATAACACTTAATTAGGTTTGGAGATTTTTTAATACAAAAAAGTAAAAATCAAGTGGCCCAAAATCCCATTGATGAGATATCCTCCTTGGCATCAAAAAAATAAGACCTCTGTATGTTATTTATACAGAAAGGAAAAAATGAAAAAGCTAAATCCTCTTCCTTAGCCTTCTTCCCTTGGGAACCCACTAGTCAGAGATCCTTACACATGTTCTAGAAAATTATTTCTTCAGCAGCCAGACACAGAGGAAAGGGGGATTGGAGAATTGCTCTGCTAGCTGTCCCACCTGAATGAGGAGGGCCCCCCCCCCAGCATTCCAGGCCCCTGACCTGGCTCCAGGTGTCCCCACCACTCACCAGGGCACCACCTCATGGCAAAGCTCACAGCAGGGAAATAGTTATTGAGTGAGCACGCCCTGGAGGGAAGGATTTCCCCACACATTGCATGCCTGCCACTTGAGAACATCTACTCTATTTTTTCCAACAGTGATTCACCCAGGAATCATCAGAGACAGCCTGATGGGACGATGCCATTGTTCCTTCCAAAGCTTTGATCGGGGTTATATAACCCTCTGATGGTTTGTGCTTAGAGGCTCTGCTCCCGCTTTGCCACTTGTCCCCAGGACTTGGGGAAGAAGACTGCATGATGCCTGCGGTTTACGTTCGTGCGGAATCCTTTTCCCTAAGCTCCAAGTCAAATGCATCCATAAACATGCCTTTGCATGACATCCCATCTGGAAGAAAAGTGCAAGGCTCTCAAAAATTTTCATTTATTCCTTCATTGTATATGTAGTTGCTGAGAATTTACCAATTTCCCAGCACTGTGCTAGACCTTTAGCACCATTGCATGAGGCTTAAAAGAGAGCCAAGTTTTCCTGAGGCCAAGAAAGGCAGAGAGGCAGCTCAGAGGTGAGAGGCAGTGTGCTCAGAGGTGCAAATGTCTAAGACTCACTATTAGATTCTAGAATAAGTGCGAATGTCTAAGACTCACTATTAGATTCTAGAATAAGTGAAGGCCGGGCAAGCATCAGGTCAGAAAGGTAAATTGGGGCTGGATGATGAAGGACCTCAAATCTCAAGGTCATCAATTTGGACTTTATTTTAAAGGCTGACAGGAACCATGGAGGATTTTGAGTAGGACAGTTGAATCATTCAGGGACCCAGCAGAAAGAGATGGCATACTCAGATGAGGATAACTTGAGGACTGTCAAATGAAGGGACCATGTACTAAGGCTTGGGCAGCATGTAGTCACACCATGAGGTATAAAATGACTTCTTTTCCTTTGGGTAAATACCCAGCTGCCAGGCCAAAAAAATGCGTGGTGCATGATTCCATTTCTGTAAAACCTTAGAAAATCAAACTCATCTGCAATGACAGACAGCAGATCATGAGCTGCCAGGGGGTGGGGGGAGTTGGGGAGCAACAAGAGGGAGAGATTACAAAAGAGCATGAGGAAACTTTCGGGGGTAATGAATGTGTTATTATTGTGATGACAGTGGTAGTTTCACAGGTGTAGACACATGGAAAAAATGTATCAAATTGTACACTTTAAATATGAGCCGTTTATCGTATGTCAATTATGCCTTAATGAAGCTGTTTTTTTTTAAACAGTAGAAGCTGTGCTTTTAGCTGGGCGCAGTGGCTCACGCCTGTAATCCTAGCACTTCGGGAGGCCGAAGAGGGAGGATCACTTGAGGACAGGAGTTTGAGACCAGCCTGAGCAAGACCTCATCTCTACAAAAAAATAGAAAAATTAGCTGAGCATGGCGGTGTGCACCTGTGGTCCCAGCTACTTGTGAGGCTGAGGCAGAAGCCTGGGTCCCTGCGCTGAGCAGAATCACAGTGGTTTCTCATGTCCTTCTCCTTCCATTTCCAAGCCTTTTTCCCCACCACTCAGCAGCCCCCCAAACCCGCTTCTCAAAGTGGGGTCTGCCCTTCTCACAGTGCCCAGGCTGTAAGACAGTTTCTCTGTCTCCAGTACCCTCTCCCATTACTCAAAACACCAGTCCTTGAAAGGAAAACCAATCAGAATAAAAAGTGACTGCTAGCTCTCTGTGGATAGAACTGCATATTTTAAAGGATCTCCTGGGATGAATCTCTAATTAAGAGACTAAGAGGGGGAAATGTCTACTTTCACTGTGGACCTTCTCAGGGGCACTCTGAAGCCCCAACTCCACCCAGACCTCACCTCAAAAGAACACAGGGAAGCAACTTAGCACCTTTTCAAAAATGTGGCAGCCCCTAATCTGGCATAATGTATTTACTCAGGATTTTCAACGGTGGATGCAAATGTTAAATTTGGCCTCTCAGAAGCGTGCAGTACACTTAAACCTAAATAGATTCGAAAGCACCAAGGCAACATCTGTAAGCTTTGAGAGCAGGGTGTCCACGTGTGCTCTCTCCGTCCCCCAGTGCAATCCAATCATTCCACCCGGGGAGTTGCCTTAAGGGGGAGATCAGGCCCTTGCAGCACAGGGGTAACCAAGGTGAGAGAGAGGGAGGCCACATTGCCAGGCAGCCGGCTACTGCCCTGCGGTTGCCCTGGTGATGATGGTTTGTGTGTACAAGGGGAGCTCAGTGGTTACTTGCTGAGGTCTGCACAAGCGGGCTGGACCTTTTCACCAAGATCTATTCCTTGAAACCATGTGATAACATGATCACCAGAATCTCCCAGAGGGACAGGATTTGTCATCCTTGAGGGGCTGTGTTCCTGACCAAAGACGCAGCTGGGGATAAATCATAACTGTGATCAACAATCTGTCATAAGCAGAAGGCACAAGTGCCCAAACATCTCAATGAGTTTCAGGGCTAAAATTATACTCTAAGGCTTACCACAAAGCTATTGCTTGACTCCGTGTGGGGCCCCGCATAGCAAGTTCATTCATTCATTCATTCGAGGGCCATGGGGGTCACTGTGGTTCACTCTCAACATCTATTCCACTTCAGTGATTAGTCTTCTAAGTCTGTGTTGAATCGTGTTCCCCAAAAAAGATGTTGACATCCTAACCCCTAGTACTTCAGAAGGTAACCTTATTTGGAAATAGGGTCTTTACAGAGGAAACCAAGTTGAAATGAGGTTATTAAGGTGGGACTTAATTGAATATGACTGGTCTCCATATAAAAGGGGGAACTTTGGACCCAGACAGACACGCACACAAGGAAGCTGGTGTGAAGACAGAGGATGGGAATAATGCATCCACAAGTCAAGGTGACAAGGACAGCCTGCAGACCACCAGAGGCCAGGCAGAGGCAAGGAAGGGTTCTCCCACAGGTTTCAGAGGAGCATGCTCACACCTTGATTTTGGACTTGTAGCTTCCAAAAGAACGAGAAAATACATTTGTTTCTTTAAGCCAGCCAGCGTGTGGTGCTTTGTTGCACGGCCCTAGGAAACGAATAAAGGCAACATGGTAATCTCATCCCTGTGGCCCAATCCCGGCCTGGGAACCATAGTGGGAAGATGGCTGGGCTGGATTCTGAGAAAGGTTTTCACTCTTTCCTCTGCATGTGCCTGGACGTGACTGGGAGTTGCTACAGTCATCTTATGGAGCCTAAAGGGCAAAGCCCTCCTGGAGGAGAGCAGAACGGATGGGAAGAACCTGACTGCAGATGACCTCGCTGAGCTGCCATTTCAGCCGAGCTGGCACTCGCCCTACCTCTGTGTTTTCCGTCATGTGAGATAATCTGTTTCCCTGCTGCTTAAGCCAGAAGTTGGAGCGAAGTCCCCTAACTGACACAAGTGTCCTCCATGTGTGGACCAACAGCCATGCGTGCTCAGCCCTTCTCTCTGCTGCTTCCTTCTTGTGCGAACTGAGTCTCCACCCCCTCCCAGCCTCTATCCTACGTCTCAGTTATTGACTGTGGGAAGTTGTTTGCAAAGATGGCTGCGATGACTTCTCCCATCCCTGCACACTTTGCAGTACGTACTTTGCTGCTTCTCCTATCACGAAGTAGAATTTGTTTCTTCAACCCTTGAATCCACGTGACTTGCCCTGGTCAACAGAAAATGAGCAAATGAGACAATAGCCAAGGCTTGAGAAGCACTTGCTCGTTAGGGCTTGCTCTCTCGGCTATGGCTAGAGCCCTGAGACCAGGATGCAAATGAGCTGGAGCTAGCCTGCTGGAAAAGCCAGGTTGAGGACCCAGCACTAACTGCCAGATGTGTGAGTAAAGCCACCTTGGATCACCTAGCTGAGTCAGGCTGCCAGTAACTGTGGCCACATGAATGATCCCAGGTGAGACCAGCAGAAGATTCACTCAGCTGAGCTAGCCTAACTTGCAAGACCCAAGAATCTTGGGCAAATAAAATTGCTATTGTTTTAAACCATTCAGTTTTGGGTTGGTTTGTTACGCAGCAATAACTAACTGATACACTGACAATCTGGCAGTAATCTCTCGGGTTGATTCACATGCCAGGCACTGTGGATGTGATCATAAGAAAGAATAGACATGGTCTCTAATCTCTAAGGAGCACTTATAACATTATCACATGCCATGTGCTGTGCCAAAGGCTTTGATGGCAAGTTCAGCCACCCTCCCTCGCCTTGGCTTCGTGACAAACAACACTCTCCCAACCTTTAGGACACAGTCCCACCCTCCTTAATTTCAGTTCCTGTGTCGCAGGTTTGCTTTGTTCCCCACTGGAGTCCACTCGGAAAATGCGCCTACTACGTCAACCTCCTATGGATCAGGCACACGGTAGGGATGCAAAGTAGAGTGAGCTCTGTGTCAGTTTCCTGTGGCTGCTGTAACAAATTGCCATGAACTTGGTGGCTTAAAACAGCACAGATTTATTATCTTATAGTCCTGGAGATCAGAGGTCCAAAATGGGTCTCACTGGGCTAAAATCAGGGTGTCAGCAGGGCTGCTTCCTCCTGGAGGGTAGAAAAAAGTTCATTCCCTCGCCTCTTCCAGCTTCCAGAGGCTGCCTGCATTCCTTACCCCATGGCCCCTTCCTCTATCTCCAAAGCCACCAGTACAGCATCTTCAAGACCCTGTCTGGCTCTCCTGACTCCCTCTTCCACTCATAAGGACCCCTGTGATTACCTGGGACCCACCCAGATTACCTAGGAAAATGTCCCTATCTCAGGATTCTTAATCCCATCTGCAAAGTCCTTGTGCACGTAAGGCAACACATTCACAGGGTCTGGGGATTAGGACCCGGACATCTTTGTTGGCAGGGCCAGGGGAGGGCATCATCTACCTACCACAAGCTCTGAGTAAGGTTCTGTGTTTATAGCAGACACTGCCACGCCTCACCTAACATCCATCTTCCCTTTTTTCTGGACACACACTTCCTTTCCTTGTGGTTAAGCGTGACAACCACGCAACTGAGTTCTGGCCAACGGGGTGTGGGCAGACGTCATGGGCATTGCCTGCAGGCCTAGCCACAAAACCCTCTCTCGGATGGACTCTCTGCCCATTCATAAGCTGAGTTGGGAGGACCCATAAGAAGGTAGAACCACAGGACGGAAGAAGTCAGCGTCTGTGAATGACACTGGAACAGTCTCCCTGCTGACCCATATTGTATTTTGACATGAATGAGAAATAAAGAAACTGATTTAGTTGAAGGTTGTTATAGAGGTTAGTCTATATTGGCAATGCACAACTATGAAAAGGTATTTTAAAAGGATTTGCATAAATATACTTCATAAATTGGGTATGATATTAAATTTTAAGTAAATATAACATTTACTTATTATAAGTTGGTCTATGACATAAACTCTATGCACACAGGGATCTGGATAAACACAAAAAAGTGAAATCAGAGATTACGCTACTCAGTTGCCATCAGCCATGTTATCTCTGTATGTTGTATTGACTGGGTGCACACTATTGCGGAAATTCTGATTAACACAAATAAGTAACTACAAATGATAACACGTACATTTTACCTTTGTAAGCTCCAGAAACTCTTCAATAGACAGAGATTACCAGAAATCTTGATGCCTAGGTCAACACAGAAACTAGTTAACTGGGCAACACGAGTTAATGTCTCAGAGAACTACATGGGTTTATTTCCTCATTCTTTACTTTCAAAAAGACCAAAGATGATTTATCCAAAAACCTACAGGAAAAATGAAACCAAACCAGGCAAACAACAACAACAAGATATGAGCTCCGTAGTCGAGCAACTGGAGTTGGGAATTTGGTGGGCCAAGAAACAGAGAGGAAAGAGACACAGAGAGAGAGACACACACACACAGACACACAGAGACAGAGAGAGGGGGGTGGGGGCATGGGCAGAAAGATCCCGTGGTCTTGGAAACATGTGACCTATTTTCCAAAATGGTCCTTATAAGCAAATGGCCAAAGGGCCTCACGTCTAAATGACCGTGTGCCAGGCTAGTAAGAGCTGCAGTTGCTTATCAGAGAACAGACCCTGGGCCCCCAGCACAGGTGTGCGCACGTTGAAAGAAAGCCCAGGGACAGCCTGGTACCCCAGAGTAGTTACTTCTAGGCAGGGATCAATATTTGTACAGGGATTGGATACAAAGCAAGTCCTGAGGAGCCCCTGTTCCCTCTGGTGCCAGAAGCGGTAGAAAGTTCTGGAAGCCTTGCCAATAAGCAGAGCAAGGCAAGTCTGAGAAGTGGCCCCAGTGTGGAGCCCAGGAGAAGCTGCAGGAGAAGCAGCTTCTCCCAGACTGACCTGGGCAGCCCACGCCTGCCTAGCCCCTGCTGTGCCGGGAGGGACCCCCGTGGGGAGGAAGGTCACTCCCATTGACAAAGCACCTATTCAGTGCCAGCGCTGCACTAAGCCTTTGCACAGAGTTCGGTTTGAACAGCCCTATGTGTGGGGTGGGTACTTTAAATCCCCAATTTAGAGATGGGGGGGTTGAGTCTTAGCAAGATTAGGAAAGTCAGCCCCAAAAGCATGTGGCCATTTATGGCAGAGCTGGGAGTTGAGCCCAGCGCTGCCCGGAGCCAACATCCCTGTGCTCAGACACCTGCCGAGAGGGCTCTGTGTGCACACGCAGTGGCTGTCAGATCACCCCCTCTGGACTCGGCTCTGCCGGAAATAGCCCAGAAGGGAGAGGCACCGGGGCCCTTAGGCCACAGTTGAAGCTATAAATGTTCCAAGGTGGAGGTGGCACCGCCAGCCCTGGCCAGGTCCTCAAGTGAAACGTCTGAGGGAGCTGCAGAGCCAGGGTACACGGTGTGCGCACTGGGGTGGCGGGGGACAATGTGCTCCGTCTTCATCGGCCCTTCGGTCCTCAGATTTCACAGGCCCAATGACACAGATCTTCTGGAACAGCACGAGGGCCCTCGGAACACTCTGAACCTCTCATTGTTTATACAACAGTGGCTGCTATGAGCCTCCCAGGGTTAATCCTTGTGCAACCCCTGTTGTTAGAAGTGGGGAGACTGAGGCACCAAGAGGTTTGGACCTAAACTGGGATTAAAAACCGGTGAGGGCTGATAAACTGGTGGACCATGGACCCCAACGTATCCATGAAGTGTTTGATGCTCCAACTAATAGTCACAGTAGACATCAGTACTATATAAATAAACTGGTGACTTCACCTCTGTGGGCCCTGCCATCTGTGGGCCAGACGAGCAGTGGTGGACGCCAGGGGGGTGGGGGGTAGGAGAAGCGGCTCTCGCCCACTCCCCACGTCTAGTGGTTCTCCTGCCAGAGCAGACAACCCACATAAATACCTGGCCACATCTGCAGAATGGGCTTCCCTCATCCTTAGGACAATAGACGCAGGTTTTCATAGCCCCTAAACCACCAGCCTTCTAAGTTTTTGTTGTTTTGTGACAGTATATGAATTAAGTCACTTTTTCTAAGTGCTACTGACAGTTTTCTGAATACCAGCAGCTCAGCCAGGGCTTCATGGATAACAAAATGCATTTTGTTCTTTTCCTTAATGAAGTTGTCACCCAAACCTCTTTCCTCTTAACTCCACTATAAAATATGTCAAGCCATGGTTATTTTCCAAATGATACTAAAGTGCCTAGACTTGCAATGAGAGATGACACCTGGGGGTATCTTACTAGACCAGAAATTGAGAGAAATGCAGACATTTCTACAAGACTCTAATTTTGGTACTTTCTTATTTTAGAAAATTTAAATTAAACAACATTCGTACGTGAGTGAATTTTTGTAGGCATTTAGTTTTTTATGGTTGAAGGTTTTATTTAAAAGCCTCCACAAATTCCTTATAGAAGGCAGGCGGGGCCGCTATAGAAGAGGGAAGATGAGAGAGGAACCTGCCCAGGGCCTGGCTGCAGGAGGCCCGGCACGTGGCAGCTGTCGAGGGAACAGACGGGTGAGGGAACGGTATGACAGGCAAGCAGGGGAGCTAAGTGATCCTTGCTTCTCTCTCCCCTCCCTGTCACCTGCAAAATCATATCCAGAAACCTTGTATGCGTCACCAAAATACCCACCTGCTCATCCTTTCTCTAGTGGTTGGAGACTACCGGGGCCCAGGACAGAGCAGTGGCTGACGAGTGCCAGAGATAGGATCAGCGCTTCCCTGTCTGGCAACCTGCTGGTGTATCAAGCCCTTCCACATGGTTCCCTCCTGGGATCCTCAGAGCACCCCTCCAAGGAGGCAGAGCGGGGATCATCCTGTGGCACACTTGGGGTTCTCCACCTGGAGCCAAAAGGAACCCTGTGGCAGCTGGAGCGGGGAGAGGTCAGAATCCACATAAAGCGGGACAGCGTATGCTGAGGCCGCCTGCAGGGCATGAGACCTGAGACGGCACAGAGTCCCAGCCAGCGTCCCAAACTTTAGAAACTTGCACACATATTAATAGATTTCTCTCCCCATCCGGCAAGAAAACTGTAGATTAAATTATGAGAAAAATAATATAATATATCCATTTGCAAATAACAAATCCCCTTCATCTCGGACTATGGTAGTGTGCTCCAGGGCCTGTCCCCTCCCACCCCCATGGTCCTCTCCCAGGTGAGCACTGCCCTTCAATGAGAGAGGGGCCTGTCCTCTCTCCTCTGCAGGGTGGGGCCGTACAATACACTCTGCTTTTGTTTCCATACCCCTTACCCTGGCCCTAAGAGGTGTGGGGCAACACAGTCAGTAGGGCCATTTGGATCCCAAGATCCAGGGCCCCTACCTTTGGCTGCTGTTCACTGGAAAATCTGGGCAAAGCAGCAGAGTGAGGTTTGGTTAAAAGCATCGATCTTCAATTAAATCCACTGACTTTTTTTCTAGCTGAAAAATATGAGCGTGAAGAAGCGATCTAAGTGTTGAGGGGGAGGTGTCTCAAAATCTGCAAACTGCCAAGACTTACTAAGAATCTCAAAGGCATAACCTAACTCGCTGAAGAACAGTAGCTCACTAGAGCCCTTCTAGGGTTGGTGATGGCAGGTGAGAGACAGCTGAAGGAAATGGGGACATTCATCTTGGCAAGCGTGTGCCCACTGTCTTCAAATCTTGGAGGGGCTCTGATGGGGGACAGGAGTGGGCTTGTCCACAGTGGCCCTACGAGTGAGGACAATGAAAGGTGGCCACATGGAGGTAGATAGGACAATCTGAGGAAGGTTAACAGCCAAGGGCCATCAGACAGGCTGGGCTGGCCTGGAAGGTCCTGAGCTCCCCATGCCTGGAAGTATCCAACCATCCATTCGTTCACTGAGTGGACATCAAGTCGCACATTGGTGCAGTGAGGGCACCGCTAAGCTTCGGAGCCCTGAGCAGGCGCAGTGGTCAAATTGTTCATTCAATGAATGAATGGATGGATGTGTGGATGCTTCCAGAAGCAGGGAACACAGGATCAAAATACATGTGCAGTAGAGATAGGGTTATACAAAAAAAACTAAATAGGGTTATGGGAAAGGGTGTGCTGGATTGGGGATGGGGTGAACATCAAGTAGGAGAGAAGGGCCTCTTAGCTAGGAAGGTGGCAGGGGCACATCAGGGGAGGGAGAGAGAAAGTGACCTTTGAAATCTTTTCCATTTCTTATGCATGATCTCACAAAACACTACCTGCCCATTCACTTGCTAAGGAACCTTGCACCAAGCCCCTGGTGGGTGTTTGGATGGGACCAGGGGTCCTGAGTACAGCAAAGTGGTGTCTTCGCCCCCTCCACCTGCTGCCCCCGCACCTTCTGCCTGCCTCACAAGCTTGGTTGTGTAACTGCTTGGCTTGTATTTAGAGCCCAGCTCAGCATGGAGCTTGTAAATCTTCTCTCACATCATGAAATGCCAGCAATTTCACAGCCAGGGATTCCTGTTCTCATAAAGTCCCCACACCAGCAGACTTGCATCTAAAAGTGTCCTCTGAACTGACAGATTGATGTCAGAGCTGCCCTGGAGCCAAACACCAAGGCAGGTGGCCTCCACGGCTCACCCAGCATGAAGGGCTCCTCCGTAGCCCCCGGAATTGAAGGTCATGATTGCCAGGCCTGGTCGCGGGGGCTCTGCCTGCAAAGAGACCCTCAAACTCAGCTCCCCGAGGAGCAGAGGAACAGAAATAGTGGCTCCATGCTGGGAAGCCAAGGACCTGGAACACGTTTGTGCTCAATACTATTTGATGGGGGGTAGGGGAGCATACTTCTAAGCAATATGTGCAGTTGTAATGCTTATGGAGAAACAGCCACTTCTAAGTGACTCTTAACCTGGTTCCCATGAGAATGACCTGCAGAGTGTTAAAAGACAGGTATACAGAGAGCTGCAGTTCTCATCCACGGAGATCTGACTCAGTAGAACCTAGAATCAAGAAAGGGGCCCCTGCATCTGCATAGAGCTCCACAGGTAAAGATTTACCACCTAATTTATAAGAAAAACAAAAACTGAACAAAGACAGAGAGTAAGCTGGACCTAGTGACTCCCTTCTCTGAATATAGTAGGGCACAAAATGAAGGAATGTCACTTCTATGACTAGGTTACAAAAAAGGCTGTGGCTTGCTTGGGTGCCTTCTTGCCTTCTCTTGTCAGCTTGCTTTCAGGGAAGCCAGTGGCATGTTGTGAGATGCCCTAGGGGGAGATCCACATGCCAAGAAATTGATGTCTTCAATCAGCAGCTGGTGCTGACTTGGGGCTGCCTACGGCCACGTGAGTGAGCTTGGAAACGCATCCTCTCCCAGCGGAGCCTTGAGATGACTGTGCCCCAGTGGACACCTTGATCGCAGCCTTGTGGGTGGTCCTGAGCCCAAAGCACCGAGAAGGGTGAGCTCAGATTCCTGATCCACAGACACTTGGAGATAATGTGTTGTTTTAAGTTGTTACATTTGGGGGATAATTCGTTACACAGCAATAGCTAACTAATACAGACACATGTAACAAAACATTAAATAGTGGCTTCTTTCTGGGTAATGGGATTATGAGTGATCTGTATTTTCTTCCTTTTGCTCATCTATATTTTCTAATTTTTTATGTTACCATGGATTATGTTCAAAATAGAAAAAATAATTATGTTTAAATTATGTTCAAAAAACTTGCAGAGGAAAGCATAGGAGAAAATGTCTGTGACTTCATTAGGCAAAGCTTTCTTAGACAAGTTACCAAAAAAGGTGATCCAAAAAAAAAATAAATAAAATTGGACCTTATCAAAAATTTCTTTTCATATTAAAAATATGAAAAGACAAGCCACAGATTGGGAGAAAGGATTAGCAAATCATATATCTGACAAAGGACTTGTTTCTCGAACATATCAAGAATTCATAATAATAAGACAATCAACTCAATTTAAAAATGAAAAAAAAGATTTGAATAGACATTTCTCAAAAGAAGATAAATGGATATAAGCACATAAAAAGATATTCAGCATTCTCAGTCATTCAGAAAATGTGACTTCAAACCACAGAGAGATACTAACAGATACCTATTGAGATGGCTATAATCAAAATGACACGTGTTGGTGAGGATGTGAAAAAAGTAGAAACCTCACACATTGCTCGTGGAAATGTAAAATGATGCAACCACTTTGGAAAACAGCTTGGCATTTTTTTTAAAAAGGGAAATATAAACCTATATGACCCACTTCTAGGTATCTAACCAAGAGAAATGAAAACATGACCACACAAAAACTGGTATGCAAATATTCGTAACAGCATTATTCTTAATAGGCAAAAACTGGAAACAATCCAAATTTCCATCAACAGGTGAATGGACAAACAAAATGTGTTCTATCCATAATACTCAGCAATAAAAAGGAACAAAGTACTGATTCATGTTACAACACGAATGGACCACAAAAACAGTATGCTAAAGGGAAGAAGTCACGCACAAAAGAAGATGTGTTGTATGATTCTGTTTACATGGAATGTTTAGAAAAGGCAAAGAAAGGTGATTCGTGGCGGCCTGGGGTTAGGTTGGGAGTGGATTTGACCACAAAGGAGCACAAGGAAACATTTGGGGATGATAAAAACATTCTAAAACTGGATTGTGGAGACGGTTGCATAACTGTATAAATTTATTAAAAATCATTGAAATGTATACTTACAATGGGTGAATTTCATGTTACGTAAATTATAACTCAATAAAGCTGTAAAAAAGTTGTGCTCATAACTTTGAACCCAGTAATTCATGCTAAGGGCATCATCAGAAATGTACACAAAGGCGTATATCCATTATGTTCATACAGTGTTTTTTTTTTAAGAGTTAATGAAAAACTGGAAGCAACCTGAATGCTTATTGGGAGAAAAATAAATGATTAATAAATGGTGATCTACTTGATAGACTAATATACAACCATTTTAAATTATACTTAAAGAATTTTTAAGGACGTGGGTTAATGCTTAGGATAGAGCACGAAATTGTTCTTATAGCCAGATTTCTCCAAGAGCAAAAAGAATTTATATATAAACGTTTATTTTTAAACATAGTTGAATTTGAGCTGTGACTGTATGAGTCTATATATATAGTATAACCAGATACATATATGAATACGGTTTTTTCCTCCTGGACAGTTATAAATAGTAAACTGCTGGTGGCTATATAATTTCTTTTCTTCTTTATCCTTAGTTACCTTTTTCTGATTTCTTTTTTCAGAAAGCATGTATTTGTTTTAAAATTAGGAAAAATAACGGTTTAAAGAAAGCGAAGTGATGGCAGGTCCCCCCCTCCTAGCCAGCGGAGAGGCTGTGGTTTCTTCTGTGGAGGGGACATGCACCCTGGGCTCAGTGAGGTGACACAGAGGGGCTGTCAGCAGCTGCAGACACTCGCAACAGTGCGCCCACGTGGAAACAGCTGTCCAGGTCCCGTTCCCACAGCTCGCAGTCTTCAGTCCGTTGGAGATGCGGAACAGGGACGGGCCTGGGGCATGGACACTTCCCTCCTCACTGGCCGAGAGGGAGAGGCCTCCAGGGCTGCTTCTGTGTTGCTGCGGGGTGCCAGGCAGGAAAGGGAGCGATGATTTTAAAACAGATGCACAAGACTCGGTAGAAACCACTGGAAACCCAAGTCCGCAGGATGCAGCTGCGGCATCATAAACACTGGGGCCCGAGAGACCTGGGGCTGAACTCTGATTCTGCTCTGGAAGCCTCATTCTGTGGGGCCCAGGGCAGGCTATGGATCCTCAAAGAATCTCAGTTTCTCCATCTGTTAAGTGGGGACAATTCCATTGCCTGTCTCCAAAGTAGGGACCTATATCACTGGTTGCAGGATGCAAGGAATAGAGGGGTCCTGTCAGTTTCTCAGGGCTACCATAACACATGACCACAACCGGACTTTATTTTCTCACAGTTCTGGAGCCTTGACATCCAATATCACGGTGTCAGCCAGGCTGGGCTCCCTCTGAAACCCGAAGGAAGATTTCTTCTTTGCTTCTGTCTAGCTTTTGGTGGCTGCCAGCAACCTTGTCATTCCTTGGCTTGTAGATGAATCTCTCAGTCCCTGCTTCTGTCATCACATGGCCTTCTTAGCTGCATGTGTCTCTGTGACTGCTTCCTCTTCGTACAAGGACACCAGGCACTACATTAGGGTGAGCCTCATCTTAACTAATTGTACCTGCAAAGACCACATTTCCAAATACAGTCACATTCTGAGGTTCTGGGTGTACATGAATTTGGGGTTGTCGGGAGGACACTATTCAGCCTAGTATGGGGTATTGGGTGAGATAAGTTTGGGGAAACTGCCTATTATAACCTTCCCCTTTGAGTTTCATAAGGCACATTGGGCTAAGGTACTGAGCAAAGAACTACAGCATTTCCCAAACTTGAGCACAGAGCCCATTAATATGTGAAGCAACTGCCATTTCTCAGGACTGAGTGTGGGAGAGCCTGGCCTGCGTCCTAGGCAGGCGGGGTCAAACTGTTGAGTTTTGTGAACACAACGGACACAGTGGCCATCACACCGTAGGAGCTCCACCAACTTCCCTTCTTCCCCATGGCCATGGGTCCAGATTCAGGGCCACACCCTTGGCTGGCACCCCTCTCCTGCAATGGCTTCTGCTGAAGGTGCATGCTTTGACTCCAGGAAGAAGGAAAGGGCACAGCATCACAAGGCTGAGCAGGGAATCCCAGCCCCATGCGTGAGACCCAGAGCTGACACTGCTGCAGAGGTGAGTGAGCTTCTCTTTCTTGAAGAAGAGAACTCTCTATACTGAGCTTGTGAAGGGAAAATTTAAGGCAGGAAATGAAGTTCCTGGGATCCCAAAGCAAGAAGCTAATGGAATAGGCAGACTTCTTGGAGGCAGGTATTGGCGACTACTCCAGGGGGTCTCTGGGCTGCTTCCCCCTGAGATTGTTCTACATAGTGTGCTCTGGGGACAGAACACAGGAAGCCCTGGATTCAGGAGACACTACCAAAGAAGAACAGTTCAGGTACTTGTCCCGACCATGAGCTCCAGCAGGACAGAGACCTTGTCCAGCTTGTTCATGGCAGGATCTCCAGTGAGTAGACCAGTAACTAGTATGTGCTAGATGCTTAATAGAATTTGTTCAAAGAACAAACCAGTTAATAATTCACAGGACAGTTGTCTCTTCCTGTTAAATCTATCACAAAATACCATAAACTTGGTGACTTACAAACAACAGGCATGTATTTCTCATGGTTCCGGAAGCTGGAAGTCTGAGATCAGGGTGCCAGCATGGCCAGGTTCCTGTGAGGCCTCTGCCATCTTAGAGACTGCCGACTTCTCATCGTATCTTCACAAGGTAGAAAGCAGGTAAGAGAGCTCTCTGGGGTCCCTTCTATAAAAGCACTAATCCCATTCATGAGGGCTCTACCATCAAGACCTGATTACCTCCCAAAGGCCCCACCGCCTAACACCACCACCTTGGGATTAGGTTTCAGCATATGAATTTGAGCTGGCTGCAGCGGCTCACACCTGTAATCCTAGCACTCTGGGAGGCCAAGGCGAGAGAATTGCTTGAGCTCAGGGGTTCGAGACCAGCCTGAGCAAGAGCGAGACCCCATCTCTACTAAAAATAGAAAAAAATTAGCTGGGTGTGGTAGCTCATGCCTGTAGTCCCAGCTTCTCAGGAGGCTGAGGCAGGAGGATTGCTTGAGCCTAGGAGTTTGAGGTTGCTGTGTGCTAGCTGACACCATGGCACTCTAGCCTGGGCGACAGAGTGAGCCTCTGTCTCAAAACAAAAAAAAGAATTTGGAGGGGGACACAAATATTTAGTCCATTGCAACAGTGCTCTTTATTTTATTTTATGATAACCTCTTTTCTCCTCAAAAAAGTGGCACGTATTCATTTTATAAAACATCAAAAATGTACATAAGCAGAAAGAACATTAAAATGCATCAGGATAACATTAAAATGTCCCAGAATTAAAATGTGCAGATAAACCACTGCTAATATTTTTGCATATATCAATATTTACATATTCATGTTTTTAAAAGTATCGTACTGAAAACACATTCTTATAACTAGGTTTTTATGCTTAACATTTTGTGAATATCTTTCTGAAGTATTACATATTATTCAACTCCATCAATATTTTGGTTGCATAGCGGAATGACATTTTTAAATAACCGAGGTTCCCCATTTCTGTATTTCCTGTCCTTCTAGGACCCTTCACCCCATCGGACAGCAGCTGGGCTGAGCTGTGCCATCGCCTCAGGAAAGGGATGATGTAAGAGAAAAACACAGATGCCTTTCAAGTTTTGGGGTGGCAGAAAATATATTCCTTCTCAGTGGGGATGACAGATTAAAGATGACTGCAATTTCTTTGCCACTGCTCCCATTAAGAGGCAGGGTCTACGCCCCCTCCTGCTGCAGCTAGACAGATTCTGTGACTGCCTGAGCAATGGCATAAGGCGGAAGTGATGTTGTGCCAGTTGCCAGGCCCCAGACTTAAGAGACTGCCGGCTTCCGCCTCCTGCTTCCAGAGCCAGGTCCCTGAGCCTCCATGTAGGAAGCCTAGGTGCCCTGAGGCAGCCGTCTGTAAGAAGGAGCCCCCAGGCACCAGGGATGTACATGAAGAACCACCTTAGAAGTAGATCCTTCAGCCTCGCCAAACCCCTTCCAAACTCCTGACCCACCACTGTGACTTAAATTAGAGTTGCTGGCGTTAGCAAATAAAACCACAGGATGTTCAGTTAAATTTGAATTTTACACCAACAATTTTTTAGTCTAGTCATGACTCAAATAGTGCATGGAATATACTCACCCTAAAAAAATTATACATTGTTGAACTGAAATTCAAATTTAACTCAAACTTTTATCTGTAAAGATAGAAATTATTTTTCTTAAAGATAAAATATTTACAGTATTTACAGGTAAAGTATCTGCAGTATTTTATCTGACAACCAAGACCGAAATAAAACATATGTTTTATGGCACTCAGTTTCAAGGTAGCATGTCACGCAGCTATAGACCGGCAGGACAGTGGGGACAGAAGGGAATCTGGGATGAATAACAGCCCGGATTGGGAGGGATACAGTTGCTAGACAGAGCTGGTTTTTCTCACCCTTGGAAGCAAAAAACAAAAGACTTGGTGTCTCTTCCTCTTGCCTCCCTCTCCCAGGCCAAGTCCGGACAGCGCAGAGAGGCAGGGCACGAGCTCAGAAAGCAGAGGGGACCGGCCTTGGCTGTCAGCATGGACAGGGGCATCAGGGTGACGCTGCTGCCCCAGGGAGGGCCTGGACTCCCGCTGCAGAGCCAGCGCGCCCAGAGGACTAGGGGTCAGGAAGAGGGAGATGGCGTGGATACTGACCCAGTAACAAACGGCAGGGAGGCCTCCTCGTGTGGACACCCTACCCCTGCCGCCTGACCCCCACCCCGCTCCCAACACCTGGCAGTGAACACCCCCCTCGGCCCTGGGGAAAAGGCCCAGCAGTGTCCCCACAGACTGACATGAATTTCCCTCATTCAGCGACGTGTGTCTTAAAAACTCATTTCAGGTCATAGAAAACATGAAACTTATATTTCTAACCCAACTGAGTTAATAGATTAAAATTTGTATTTGCTAAAGCCACAGACCATTATATACCATGCTGTTGATATATTCAAATTTGAAAAGTCTCCATTTTCATTCATTATTACTGATACCTCTAGACTCTTTTGCATGCCATATTCGGGCTTTTCGCATCAGCTGAGGGACTGTTCCAAGCAGTCACGTGGCCACTGCAGGGCAGGCTGCTTAAGAGCGTGGACTCGGGAGCTAGACTGCTGGGCTCTGCCATCTAATGGCTGTGTGTCCTTGGGGAAAGTACTTAACCTCCCTGGGCCTCCATCCCTTTAGCTGTAAAACAGCAATACCAGTAATAATATTTACCCCAGAGCACTGCTGTTAGGATGAAGTAAACCTGGCCCGTGGCAATGTGTTCATAAGTGTCAGCCATTGTTTTTGAGTATTTTACTTGGAGACTGCATTTGGTACTTACTACTTTATAAAAACCAGTGGAAAATGGAAATGTAGAAATGCTGGTGCCTGTGATAATTAAATTGTGACAAAGATAGGAAATCGTGCATGTCAGAGGCAGGAAATTTTCATTCTCAAATGACAAACCCTTTGGATTTATCTGCCATCTGTAGGTTCAATTGTTATGGAGAAGAACAAGGTTAAAGAAAAACATGGAAACTCTAGAGATGACGACAACAGACCGGGTCAGTGCACTACCCTGTCACCTCCACATTGACCATCCCTGCTCTGGCTTTGGCTGCCAGCCCCTGGAGTCACCTCAGGGCTTCTTTTGGGCACTGGAGCTCATCCTCTGTGCCCTGCAGGCCAGGCAGGGGGTGCTGGGAACCAGTGACCAATGGGAGGCTGTGGGCAAATACCCCTCAGGGAGGCGTGTTCTGCACTGTTCCCCAGAGAGCACAGCGGAGTGAAACTCCCATTGCCCACAGCGGTAACTGGCTGGATAAATCATCTTTTATTAGCTCTTTCTTTTTTCTCATTCCTCTACTCTCCCCTCTATCCGATCAGTATTTCTTCAGATCGCCTAGAAAATAAACTACCAGCAATCAAATTTTTATCTCAGGTATTACTTTTGGGAAAAAAACTAAGACATGTATTACAGATTTTATCTAAAAGGTTAGGCATAATTAGTGATTGATCCTGTCATGTGCAACATGGATGAACTTGGGGGACATTACGCTAAGTGAAAAAGCCAGGACCGAAAAGACGAGCACAGTCGCTTCCGCCCTCTGTACCCACGGGTGCAGCCTCAGATCCAACCAACCACGGGCTGAACGTGTAGTTAGGCCTATGATGGCTGCATTTTTTTGGCTACAGGTTTTTGGTCCCTATTCCCTGTACAATGCATGACAACTATTTACACAGCATTCACATTGCATTAGGTATTATACATAGTCCAGAGATGATTTAAAGTACACAGTAGTATGTGCACAGGTTAGATGCAAATACTACACCATTTTATAAGGGACTTGTGGAATTTGGTATCCACAAGGATGAGAGGATGGGGGGTGTTTTGAAACCAGTTCTTCTCGGATACAAAGGACAACACTGCATGATCCCACTTATATATGGCATCTGCAAACGTCAAACTCACAGAAGCAGAGAGTAGAAGAGTGGTTGCCAGGGGATGGGGCTGGGGAGAAGTGGGGAGATGTTGTCAAATGGCACAAAGTTTCGGTTAGGCAGGATGAATAAATTCTAGAGATCTAATGTACAGCATGGTGACTACAGTTAATAATGCTGTATTGTGGCCAGGCAGTAGCTCATGCCTATAATCCTAGCACTCTGGGAGGCCGAGGTGAGAGGACCAGCTTGAGGCCAGGAGTTCAAGACCAGCCTCAGCAACATAGTGAGACCACATCTCTACAAACATTAGAAAAATTAGCTGGGTATGGTGGTGCTTACCTGTAGGCTGAGGTGGGAGGATCGTTTGAGATCAGGAGTTTGAGGCTGCAGAGAGCTATGATTGCACCACTGCACTCCAGCCTGGGTGACAGATCAAGAACTCATCACTAAAAAATAAAAAAATAAAAAAAACACTGTACTATATACTTGAAATTTGCTAAAAGAGTAGATCTTAAATGTTCTCACCACACAGGCAAAAAAGATAACTACGTGGGGTAATGGTATGTTAATTAGCTTGAGTGTGATCATTTCACACTGTATCAAAACTTATGCAATATGAAAACTTATGTAATATCAAAACATTATACTGTATACCTTAAATATATACAATTTTTGCCAATTATATCTTAATAAAGCTGGAGAAAAACCAATTTGTGAGTGGATAATGTTTTTAATTCTGGGGGTGGAAAATACACATTTCACACAACTCTAAATACTACTGCCAGTTTTAAAAATTGTTGTCCACTATTTAAACTTTTGACTTCTGGACAGATTTCTAGGATCACTCATGTATGAAAGTAGAGTGCTGCCTTCTGCTTTTGATGGATATTTGGGTTATTTGGGATATTTGGTTTCAACTGTCGCTAGCACAAACAACTCCGCCACAAACATCCTTTCAGCAAAGTCTGTGCACACATCCTTGATCTCTTAAGCACAAATTCCCTGGAGGGAAACCACTGTGTCAAAGGATGCGCATTTCCATTGCCAAACTGCTTTTCCCTCACCCTTTCCCTGGGCCCGGCTTCAGGAGAACTCTCCCAGCTCCATTCTCCACTCGTGGGAGCAGGGCTTTAGCCAGTGGAGAACTGCAACGTTACCCAGGGAAACTGAGCATGAAGCTTCACCGTGCAGATGGCAGCTGCAAAGCCTGCATCCTGGTGAGCCAGGGCAGGGCTTGGTTGGCCCATACAACACCTTTGTGCAAATTAGGCAAAGATGTCGCTTCCTCAGGTTAAAAAAGGTCAGGTTAGTATAAGCAGCCTTGGCTGCGTCTACACACACCATGGGAAACACTCAAGGCCAATAGTACACACACGCTCAGTGCCATCCTCCCCAACCCCGCACAGGCCCCTCCAGGTGAGACAGTCATGTCAGGTTCAAAGTCTTGGAGGCCTGGAAATCAGGCTTTAAAAGGCAGTGGGCAGTTAGAGGGCAGGTGGGACAGGGGGCACACATGTGTGTCAGAGAGTTTGTGCACAGCCCTCAACGCCACAGTGAATTTAGGTCAGAGGGAGCTCTCCCCAGCTGCCTACCTGGAGGCCCATCTAGTGTACTCTCACATAAGTTAGTATGTCTACCATGTGGGTTATGGTCTTTGATGTAATGCCCTTGAGCAGTGCACAACCTGAGTTCCTGAACATGGGCCACAAGGCGCCATCCTTTCAAGGTCTGTGAGCTTCACCCCGAGTAGCAGGCCCCCCCTGCTGGTGGGCTGTGGCTCCTCACCCAAGACCTCTCTTGCGCTGCTCAGAGCACATAAACTCAGAGATGGAGTGAGACTTCAGGGGCTGGAACAGGGAGGGGCAGAGAAGGCAGAACCGCCCCAGGCCTCAGCCGTCTCCTGAGGTGGGTCCCTGGGCTCTGACTTACCGATTAAAGATACTGGAGATGAAAGAAGAAGGCTTCAGTAGGCAGCCCGGCAAGATGAAAGCCAAGCCCAGGAGGTGTTTTATAGCCTTCTAATGGGTGGATTCTAGGTGCTCCTTATTAAGTGCAATCAAGAGCTTGTAATTACAGAAACCTGGGGAGACTCTCCCAGAGGTGGCCTCCTGGTTTTGGCTTTCACCCCTGACTGGCTTAGACAAATTTCTCATCTCCTAACCCGAAGGAATCTAGAACATGCTAACAGCCCTGGACTTCAACAGCAGGCACCACCCACTCCTGGGCGAGACTCCGCACACCTGTGCCCTCCCCAGCCCAGGAGCCTGTGACCCTTAGCCGTGTGGGTCAGCCCAGAGCCTGGAAGCCCCAGGACAGAGCTGGCCCCTCCCTACCCCCATCTTCAGCCATGTGCAAAGGGAGGGGCATGAGAGGGGGACAGCAGACCTACAAGGTGCAGTCCGACCCCCGCTCCCTGCTGCAACACCTGTGCTCAGCAGTGGGGCTCCCTGCCCCACACAGTCTGTATTTGACTGATTTCCTTATTGGCCGCCCCCCCCCATAAGAATGCGAGCTCCATGAGGAAGGGTTTGCATTAGTTTCCTATTGCTGCTATAACAAATTCCCACAAACTTAGTGGCTTAAAACAATTTGTTATCTTACAGTTCTGGAGGTCAGAAGTCTCACTGGGCCAAAATCAAGGGCAGGGCTGCGTTCCTTTCTGGAGGCTCTAGAGGCCACAACCCATCCCTTGCCCTTTCCAGCTCCTAGAGGCCACTTCCTGCGTCTCCGAAGTCAGAAATCACGTGACTCAGACTCTCCTGCCTGCCTCTTCTCCCTGTAAGGACCCTCGTGATTGCACTGGGCGCACCTGGGTAATCCAAGGCCCTTAGCAACCTTAATTCCACCTGCGGCTTTAACTCCCCTTGCCCTAACACAAATGTAGTCACGGTTCCAGGGAGCAGGACAAGCACATCTTTGGGGTGCATCAGTCTACCTAGTGCAGGGCTTAGTGTCTCTTGGTCCCTGCTATAGCCCCAGTGCCTAGAACAGTGCCTGGCACATAGTAGGTCCTCGTTGTTGTATGAATTAGTGAATTAATCATTACGAATAGTATTTACCATCATAGCAAAGTTATCATGCTTATTAAGTGCCGAGCACTGTTCAAAGTGCTTTACATAGCTTAACTCATTTAATCCCCGACAGTTCTATTTGGTATATTTTCTTATCACCTGCCTTCTACAGATGAGGAAATTAAGGCACAGATGAGTAGCCTGCCCAAGGCCACACGGCTAACGAGTGTGGAGCTGGGATTCCATCTCATGCTTACTGCGCCCACCTGGCCGAGCGTGGTGCATTTCTGATCTCATTTCATCCTCAGAGAGGCCATGAGGGAGGTGGGGGGAATATGGACCCTGGTCTTAATAGGGACAGCATTAAGTCACTGGCTCAGCTGGGAGAGTCTGAGAGTGGCTGTGGCTCAGTGCGGGCATGGGTTGTGTATGCTTTTGAGCCTCCTTTGCTGCCAATTAGACCAGGACCCAGTGCCCCCAAGGAGACTGAAGATGCCTGGGTTCCCACCACGGTGCAGGGCTCCTGCCTCTGACCTGCTGCTGGGTTCTGCCCCCCCCGCCCCTTGCAACTAGTGCTCAGGCCCCCGCAGGCAGCCAGCAGCAGGCTGTGACCTGCACCCAGAGTGGGGCCTGGCAGCTCTGCTTCTTGGAAGCCTGTCCTCCTCTAAGGGACAGGAACCTGCTTCTAACCTCACCCAGAGCTCTAGTCACATTGCCCATTTCCCTGATGGTGACTGTGGGGGCCCTCAGAGCTGGGCCAGCTCCACGTTTTGCACGTCCTGGAGCTGCCCGCTCTCCGGATGCTGGCCTCAGCCACCAGCCCCGTGACAAGTTGTCCGCCGGAGCCCCCTAAGGCCATGAGCACACAGGCCTGCGGGAAGCCCCCAAAATGGTCCTCAGCTGCCCCCCAGCTCTGCAGGGAGGGTGCTGCTCAGGCGGGGAGCAGGTACCGCCCTCTCACTTGCATCTTAACCTTTGCAATCAAAGCCAAGAAAAGTGAAACTTGCTTGTGCTGCCAGCACAGTGGGGCATCACATTTTCTGTTCCTGCCAGCACATTTTTCTAGGTCAATGTCAGATCAAGGAAATCCAATACTGCATGTCCCAACGTTTTATTTGAAAACAGAGAGGTTGCTTTCCAAAATAGTGTTTACAAGCAAAGTCTGGAGAAGCCTTGGACAGAAATGGACTCGGGGCCAGGGCAGGACAGACGCTTCCTGGCTTGGTCGCTGCAATCCCAGTGCCAGCCCCCGCTCCAGGCCTGGGATCAGAGGCTGAGTTGAGGAAGAACATGTGTGTACACACTTACCTATTGACATGTACCTGTACATGTGTATGCTTGCACGTTTGCACAGATGTGTCAATGTATCCTTAAGGGTCTCTGGATATGATTGGCATGAATGGTAAATCGAGGAGCTTACACATGTTTACTTGTGTTTGTTTATGTGTATAGGCATGTGCATATGAGTGTGTGTGTGTGTGTGTGTGTGTGATTTGACACCCAGCCCTATTTCTCAGACACCCAATCCTCCCTGCAGACACCACCCTCCCCGCTTCCCTGCACCCTCCAGCCTCAGCCCGCATCCTGTTCTTTTTCTTAACTGCTGTAGGTGCTGGGGCTCAGATCTTGATACATTGTGACATGCATTTCCTCTGCCCTGTTTCTTCTCGGTGCCCACCCATTGCTCCCTCCCAATTCGATGTGGACTTGCTGTGCCGGCCAAGTGAGTCCAGTTTCTGGTTACTGTCTTAGAACCCAGGAATTCGAGCTCAGGGTATGTTAACAGCTCTCTGTAAACGGTACCAAGCGCTGCCTGGGAAGGGCTCCCGCATCCCTTCTCACTGACAGTCACCCTGACCGTAGCGTCTCCCCCACAGCCCCTCCTGCTGTGCCACCAGCGTAGTCTTCCCCAAGCCTTGCCTGTTTCTCAGCTCAAGCCCCCACCTGCCTGGCGACCACCTGCCTGGCAGCCACCTGCCTCATCCCACTCAGGCAATCCAGCCTGGCTTCCAAGATCTGAGTGATTTTCTTAGCAAATGTTCCTCTTGGTTTCTCCCCTCCATGAACACGTGGGCAGAGCTGCCCTTCTGTGTGTCGCTCAGCCCCCTGTCTGGCCACCTCTGAGCCCAGCTTTGCTCGTGCTGTTCCTCTGCCCCAGCACCCTTCCCCCTGCCACTTCTCCCCCATTGGCTCTGCCAGTCCAACCCTGTGCTGCCTTCAAGACCAGTTCTTCTCTCACCCCCCACCATGGGGCCTTATCAGATAAATGAACCTCCCCTCCCACAAAATGCCTTTCCCGTGGGCTCCTGCCCTGCTGACCGTACGCTGCGCTGGGTACTGCCTACGAAGTGTTGTCAGCTTGCTTCATGGACCTTATCTCATCTTCCCACCTAGACTGCAATCTCCTTCTAGGCAAGAATCGCGCCCTGTGCTCCCTTTGAACAAGCTGCGGAAACTGACACAGGTCTGGACACGGTATTGCCGGGAGATAAGGGCTTGTGGGTGGGTGCACGCAGGAAGACAAGCTGGAGTGGGGGCGGTCAGGCCACGGAACTGCATGCCAGGCACTGTGTTTCGTGATTCATCTGCCCTGCCTCATCTAATAATAACTGTGGGGGCTGGGCAATATTATCCCCATTTCAGAGATGAGAAAGCAGAACCTAAGAGAGGTTAAGTGACTTCTTTGAGGCCACAGAAGTAGAGTCATCCCCCTGGGGGATTGGTCCCAGGATACATAAGGATACTAAAATCAGCAGGTGCTCAAAGTCCCACAGTCAGCCCTGGGGAGCCCGAAGACATGAGATACTTTGCTTGTAAATAGCAAAGTTGGGTTTTAATCGTGGGTCAGTATGATTCCACCTCTCATAACCTTGCAACCAACACATCTGTGGAATGCAGTGTGCTGAGAATCAAGAATTTTCTGGAATTTTAAAGCACACCTTATCTACAAGAGATCAGAGAAAGCTCTACATTAGCACTGCCCAACAGAACTTTTGAGGATGGAAATGTTTATTTCTGTGCTGACACGTAGCCACTAGCCACGTGGCCGCTGAGTACCTGACATGTGGCTACCGTAACTAAGGAACTGGATTTTAAATTTTATTTTGTCTTTATCAATTGAAACTTAAATACTGTAGTGTAGATACATTTGGTTGGTGGCTACCATATTGGACAGTAATTCCCAACCATGTTCATGGCAAGCCAACAATAGAAAATGATAATAATAATGAGGCTGCCTCCGCGACTGGGCAGGAGTGAGGCTGCTTGCTGCTTGAACCAGCTGGCTCCAGGGGGTCTTGCCTTTCTGGCCCCACCCAGCCTCCCTGGAGGTTAGAGGATCAATGACTCAATAACCTTGTAACCCACTGTGGGCACACCAGCTCTTTATGATGGGCAAGGTTCCTGACACCTTCCAGCCTCTGAGCCCAGAACCCCAACATCATCAGGATTGAGAGAAATCCCAGCATGGGAGGTGCAGGGGACCTTTCCCCCATCCCACACGCAGTCGGTGCATGGCCCGGGCACCCAGCCCCCACCAAGCACGGGGCAGCAGGGGTGGGTGCAACATCCCCAGCCTTCACCTTCCAGGTGCCCACAGCCCGTCACTGTTGGAGGGCAGAACCCTGGTGGCTGATCTTCTTGGTAGCACTTTGGCGCCCTCTCCTGGGCATCTTGCAGAATGCCAGTGCGTACTAGTTTGCCAGGAGGAGGTACAGACTTGGCCCTGGGAGACTCCAGCCAAGTCACCACACTAGGGGCAGCTCCTTTCCCAGCAGGGGAGGTGGCTCAAGTGCTGAGTTTGGAATGGGAGCACCCCTGGGGGTCCTGGCCCCCCATGCACTCGTCACATGTTCACTGTGCCAGGCTGGGAACTTGCAGGGAGAAGCCAGACAGCATGGTTCAGCGGTGGCCCTTCCAGAAATGCCCGGGAGCAGGTGAGAGGTGTGAGGTGGAGGCTGGTCTGAGGGTGGGAAGAGTTGGCCAGGTGGAGCAAGGAGGAAGGAAAGGACTTTGCAGAGGAGGGGGCAGCGGGGAAAGCCCTGGGGGTGTGCGGGTGCGGGCTGTCCAGCCGGGCTCCAGTGGCAACGCCTGTTAAGTGGCGTTCTCTCCATGGGAGAGCTGGGTGGTGCAGGGCCCTCAGGGAGGGTTAGCTATGCGGCTGGGCCACTGAGGCTTATGGGGTGGGCATCTCTTGATGAGATTTCAGCCCTACACAATCTCTCTACAGCACAAGGGCGGCCTTCTGTCAGAGGGCTCTCGAAAAGCCCAGAGCTATATCTCCAGAAGTCAAAGGAGCCCACCACGAGTTCCTTCCCAGGGTATTGCTAGGCCCAGGGAAGAGGCCCAGTGAGCCCAGGCATAGTTTCCTGGAAGTTGCAGAGTCGGCAACGTCTTAGCTCTAGCATCTTTGGTAAACAAGGCAGGCTGCCCCGGCAACCCTCACGCAGCAGAGATGGGAGAGGCGGCCCAGCCAACAGGCACGCGCCGGCCGACCTGCGTCCCCCTCTTCCACGCAGCACCGCTGGGGCATCGGGAGCCCTCACAGGCCACACCTCAGCGAGCCTCTCGCCAGCACGATGAAGAGACGGGGCAGGACACGGCAGGGTGAGGCCTCGCTCCGTGACCATAAACCTTCCCTCCTGGAGGAAGCAACGCGGAGGTCAGCAGTCCCCCCATATTTCACAGAAAAGGAAAGCAAGACTCACTGTAGAAAGGGGCTTCCTCGAGGCCACATGGTACGTTGGTGACTTGGTGACAGAGAGAGATGTAGATCCAGATCTCCTTGGAAGGCCCCAGCAGCCTCCTCACACTGCGGGGTGCTGGCCCCGTGCCTGCCCCATTACGCTGCCCGAGCAGAGCCTCTGAGACAGCCGTGCGTCACCCAGGGGCGGGAGACCAGGCTTGCGGGCTCCTGTGCCGCTGGCCGCTGTGACTGGGCAAGCCACTTCTCCTTCAGCCTTGGTTTCCTCAGCTGTGCCATGCGGGGATGAGTTTAAGGTCTGAATTCTAGAAAGGGCCATCAGTCGCTGTCTTGGTCAGCTCGAGCTCCTATAACAAATACCACTGACTGGGTGGCTTAAACCAGCAGTCCCCAACCTTTTTGGCACCAGGGACCGTTTCATGGAAGACAATTTTTTCCACGGACCAGTGCGGGGGCATGTTTCAGGATGATTCAAACACATTACATTTATTGTGCACTTTATTTCTATTATTATTACATTGTGATACATAATGAAATAATTACACAACTCAGCATCATGCAGAATCTAAGGCTGCCGCTGATCTGACAGGAGGCGGAGCTCAGGCCGTGATGCGAGCGACGGGGAGCGGCTGTAAATACAGACAAAGCTTCCTTGCTCCACAGCCGCTCACCTCCTGCTGTGCGGCCTGGTTTCCAACAGGAACCAGGTACTGGGGACCATGGGCTTAAACAACAGAAATTTATTTTCTCACAGTTCTGGAGGCTGGAAGTCTGAGATCGAGGTTCTAGGGAGGGCTGTCTTCCTGGCTTGCACACGGTGCCTTCTTGCTGTAACCTCGTGTGAGGGGAGAAGGAAAGGGGTAAAGGAAGGGGGAGGGGTCTCCAGTCTTGTCCTCTTCTTATAAAACCACTAATCCCATCATGGGTGTCCCACCCTTATGACCTCATCTAAACTAATCACCCCCAAAGGCCCACCTCCTAATGCCATCACATTGGGAGTTAGGGATTCAGTGAATAAATTTGGAGTGACGCAAACATTCAGACCCTAGCAGTCACCCTCACTGGAACCTTCTGGTGACCATGGGCTCCTCCCTGACCCGCTCTGTTATGAGTGTCCCCACCTCTGTTCCCATGGCTGCCACCTGCCCTGAATCATGACCTGGCTCCCACCTCCAGTGTCATCCCTCAGGCCATCCTCTGTCACTTCTGCCACCTTCCCAAAGCGTCTGACACTTTTCTTCCTCCCCACCTACAAGCCTTCCATGGCTGTCACGGTACCCACCCTCACCTTGGCGCGCAAGGCCTCGCGGTCAGCAGCGTCACCGCCAGCCCTGCTCCTCCGGCCCTCCCTCCTTCATGCTCTGTGTCCCAGCCACTCCACTGTGCCACGGTGGAGCCCGAGCAGCCGTAGACCACGCGTGAGCAAACGGGAGAGGGTGTGTTCCCGTAATACTTTGTTTATGCACGCTGAAATTTGAATAGCACACAATTTTCACACGTCAAGAAATATTATCTTTCTTCTTTTCATTTTTCTTCAACCATTTAAAAATGTAAAAACCACTCTTAGCTCTCAGATGGTCCAGATGCAGGTGGCGGGCAGGGTCTGGCTTGAGCGCCGTAGTTGACTGGAAGGTGCGTGAACGTGCCCAGCCCTCTCCCACCCTCCAACCTTTGCTCTTTGCTTCACTGTTCAAATCTCACACGGCCACCAAGCCCAGTGTAAGTGCCACCTCCCCCACCAAGCTTTTTCTCCCTTGCTGGTCCAAGTTAGTCTCCCACCAAAGAACTGTACCCCGTATAGCACTTAGCACTCACTGACGTGTGTGTGTGTGTGTGTGTGTGTGTGTGTGTGTGTGTGTGTGTATGAGAGAGCTCCCCTCCCCGTCCCAGGCTGGTGCTGGCCACTGCAGCTGCCGCTAGCCACATGTGCCTACGGAACACTTCAAATGTGGCCAGTCCAATCTGAGATGTGCTATAAGTGAAATTACACACAGAACTTCAAGACTTCACACAGAGAAAAACAGGAATACAAAATATGTCATTGCTGAATTTTATTTTAATTACATTAAAATGACAAGATATTAGGTTAAAGAAAATATATTAACATTAATTTTATCTGTTTCTTTTTACCTCTTTTAATGTGCCTGCTAGACAAAATTTTGCAATTAAATAAGTGGCTCGCATCGTATTTATATTAGACGGCAATGCACCAGGCCGTGAGTCGCGACAGCAGCTGTGCTGGGTTCACTGCCGTTGCCCCAATGTCTAGTGCACAGAGTAGGGCGGGGGTACAGCCACATGGACGTCTGGGGACTTCCCTGTGCTACGTCTTGTCTATCTCGTTTCACCTTCCCAGCGGCCCTGCAGCGGGATGGGTGGTGTGGCGGGGGGGGGGGGGGCGGGGGCGTAGGAGGGCTCATTTGCGGCTCCAGGTTAGGGTCAGGGTGAGGGGACAGGTAGAGTCCCCTCTGTCTTGCGTGTCCCGAGTTTCTGGGCAGAGAGACGCCACCCTCCTCCCCTCCCTTTTCATACTTCCTGGTTTGCCTGGTTCCCCATGTGGCCTCGGCCATGTCCATTGTGAAATTTGTCCCGTCTCTTCCCAAGCTCTGTCCTACCCTTCCAGATACAGACACTTCCTACGGGCCACAGCCACACACCTGCCCTGGTGGCCGTCACAGATTCAGTAGTGTGGTGGCTTTCGGAGAAGGGCTCCCGAGTCAGGCAGCTGGGCTTGCTGCCAGGCACGGACCTGGGCTCTGGCCTCAAAGTCCCCAGTTCGTGAGTGCGAGCACCTAGGCGCCCACCCTTAGCCCTGGGGGCAGCCAGTGTCTGCTCCAGAAAGTGGCCACAAGGTGGCGCTGTTCCCACAGCGGTCTCCTCTCCCCCGCGGCCAGACCTCGGGTCACACTTGCATCCAACAAAAACATTCCAGCATTTGGAAGAGGTTTTCCCTGGACTGGTTTTTAAATTTCTTTCTCTGTATTCTGCTATGAAAAATGGTCATCTCTGAGTACACACTTAAAAGGCAAGCAGGTTATATAACTCATTGCCAATTTCCTCCTGCAAAGGAATTCTGACCCCGGAGGCCCTGGGGAACGCCCAACACACACAGGAGGAATGTGCTCACTTTAAGCACCGAGCACATGGGTCCTCACGTGTGCAAATACGAAGGCCACACCAGAATGACGTCGCAGATTATTCAGCAGGGTTTTGTTTCTCCTTTTCATTTTAGCCGCAGGAATTTTTTTTTTTTTTTAAAAAAAGCCTTACATATAAGCCAAACATGTAAAATAAGGGAAAATTAAAAAAATATATATGGCTGCTCTGGTTCAGATGTGGGGGTAGAAGAATCTCTTTCCACTGAAGGGTTTTCTGGAGCATAGTTTGAAAATGACCGACCTAGTCCTACTTGGTTATTTCAAAGCAGAACACACTGCGCCTCAGAAAGGAGAAGGGACTGGTTCACGATCACCTCCTAGTTGGAAATGTTTGCATTTTAGGTGAAAGTCCCAAAAGGCAGGTGTTTCCACTGAGAAATAAAAATAGCTTTTGTTTTCTTTGACATATGTGCAGATTTTCTTCAAATGATGGTGACCCGGGGCAGGGCGACAGTCCTGCGTGACACTGCTACCCAGCTCTGTGCACTGCAAGCCCTTTCAGCGTGTTGTCCTGTACGACCCCACAATACCCTTGAGAGGCTGGTGGGAAAGCAGGCGCCCCGTGTATCTGGGGAGGAACCAAGACACAGACCGGACTTGCATTAGAGCATGCAGTGAGTGAGTGTCCATAAGAAATAAAAGACTAGCACCCAAGACTCCAGTGACAATCCTACACCATGGTCTAGAGTTACATTTATGCTGGGTTTGGGGAAAACATTAAAAAAAAAAAAAAGGAGGCTGTTAGGTATTGGTGTTCAAGTGGTGGGAAAGGAGAGTGAAAACAGAGACTCCTCTCCTTAAGAGCATGACCCTGTCTTCTTCATTTTTATAATACATCTCCAGAGAGAGCAGAATAGCTGGTATATTGGAGGCCTCTGAATAGGCATTGAGTGAATAAATAAATGTGACATAGATACATGAATAAATATATTTAGTTTCTGGGACAAGTAATTAAAATTCTGCACAAGTTAATACCATTTCCATAACCCACCCAGACAGAAACCGTTGGCAGATGTCTGCAGAGGAGAGTGGCTGGTCTTTCTCTCCCGTCCTTCTGAACAGTTACCCTCTGGGAAACGGCAGGCTTCAAACAGCACTGGATTCCTACAGCATTTTTATGGTTCAAATCTTTCACTTAGCTAATATTTTCTTCCCAACTACTAAGGATTTCTGTTCATTAGGTCTTGAGGGGTATACAATAGACAAGTCAGATAGTATATTTAATAATATAATATTTTGGAACTTAGACATAAAAAGAATTTTTTTTAATAAAGACAAGGTCTCGTTTTGTCACCCAGGTTGGAATACAGTGGCACAATCATAGCTCACAATAGCCTTGAACTCTTAGACTCAAGCGATCCTCCTGCCTCAGCTTCCTGAGTAGCTAGGACTACAGGCACATACCACCAGACCCGGCTAAGTGTTTTTATTTTTTGTAAAGATGGGGTTTCCCTATATTGCCCAGGCTGATCTTGAATAACTGGGCTCAAGCAATCCTCCACCTTGGCCTCCCAAGAGCTCGGACAACAGGCATGAGCCACCATGCCCAGCCAAAATGAGAATATTTAAAAGTAGCTGTATGATCTTGAACAAGTACTGTTTAGTATAGTATTAATATAATATAGTAGTGTAGAGTAGAGTAGAGGTGGGCAAGAGGAGAAGCAATGGTTAGCAACTCAATAATGCAACAATTTACTAAACCCTAACACACCAAGAACAAGTGCTAGAGAAGTGTGGAAACAAGGATGAGTTAGACAAGCCAATGGACCTCGACAGATAGCTGGGACACGACAAGCATATAAATAACTACAAAGAAATGTTACAAGCCTGCCCATTCAGAGCCACTAACGGTTTGGTATGCCTCCTGGTATCCTTCCATAATCAAACACACTCTCTTTACACATCCAATGCATCTTTTTCCCCACTACACAAATGGAATCATGATATATACATAATTTTCTACAATCTTTCCACATCAAAACATTGTGAGCAATGTCATTCATTCTAAAGACTTTCCATGCCATTCATCCTTCAAATACTTCCTGGGTGCACCACGTACCAGACATGCTAGGTGTCATGTTGTAGGGAACAAAACATAGTCTCTCCCCTCAGGTATCTTAGACCATATGAATGTGCCATAATTCAGTAAATCATTTCTCTGTTGTTGGACATTTCAGTTGTAACACTTTTTCAGTTGGTGATGGTAGCTAGGATTTATTGAGCACCTACTATGGGCCAGGAACTATGAGAGGCATTTTATGTGGATTATTTCATTTAATCTTTGTAAACTAGCCTATTCTTGTAGGTCTATTTTAGATGAGGGAATGGAGGATAAGGGTTTAATAATATACTCAAGGTCATGAAACTACTGAAGTGGCAGAGCCACATTTTACACTCGAGCAGTTTGACTTCAGGGCCAGTAGGAACTACAATGAATGTATTTGTTCATAATTCTTTTTATATTTATGCAAACATTTCTGAAGAATAGATCCTTGGAATTGGTGTGTCAAAAGGTATGCAAATATTTTTGAATATGTCAAGAAAGAAATTAAAAGACCAGTTTTGTACCGTTGAAAGCTCATTTTTGTGACTGACTGGCCCTGTGCTGCACAACAAGGTGGCCACCAGCCACATGCGGCCATCGCACATTTGACACGGGCTGAGTCCAAATTGAGACGTGCTCAGAGTATAAACCACACGAGGGGTTTTGAAGACAGTATAAAAACAAAGAAAAAGGAATGTAAAATATCTCACCAACAATTTTTATATTGATTACATATTGAAATGATAGTATTCTGGATCCATTATGTTAAATAAAATATGTAATTAAAATTGATTGTGCCTGTTTTATTTTTCATTTAAGGTGACTACTAGAGAATTTAAAATTACCTTTGCGTTCGATGGTGCTAGATTTGAGACTGGAGCCAAGAGAGTGAGAAGCTGGAGACCCCTATGGAAGAGTCCAGGCGGCAGGTGATGAGGACAAGGACAGGCTTGGAGCAGAGGGGCTGCCCCAGGCAGGCAGTGGGGGTTTGAGCCTGGTGCCCAGGAAGATGGTGGATGTCAGACTCCTGGTTCCCTGTCTCTGTAACCCCATCACTGCTAACTTTTTTTCTTCCTCAGGCCCCTTCCTCCAGGCAGAAGCCACTGTCCCCACCTGCAAGGCTTGGCCAGTTTCCAAGTCCAGCCTTGATCCAAAGCAACGTACGACAAAGCTATCCCAGCTACCAGGAACTTGGCCTCTAGTTGCCTTCCCCCTGGCTCCCTCCCTTTTTTTAACCAGTTCAGAAATGGTTCTTCTCTAGGTCATAACTGCACTTCTGCTGTGGTGTCTGGCCCTGAACTGCCTCTAGAGCAGCCCACCTAGAACCCGGTCCCTGGACGCCTGTGTCCCCCGCAGGCCTCCTGCCTGCACTTCGGGGGAGACTCGCCCAATGTGAGATGCCACTGCTGGGCTATGTCCTCCTATCATCTGAGTTTTGCAGGCCTGAAAAAGAGAAAATGCAAACAAGAAACATGGGCTCCTTGGAATCAGCAGTGAGGGAAAGAGAATGTCCCTGTCTGCTTTCAGAAATTTTCTGTTCCCTGTTGCCCTCTCCTTAGGCTGACCCCCTGGCCCAGGCCCCTCAACCGTCAGAGACCTGGGGCTCCCCTCTGGCCTCCAGGGACAGGCCCCAGGGGAAGCCTGAGGAAGACCTGAAAACAGAAACAACCGCCTTGATCCAAACGTGGCTGGCAGCGCGTGTGTCTCCAAGGGATCCAAGGAAGGTTCATTTTTAAGTGACAAGACTTGTCAAAGAAAATTATTAGGAAACTATTGCTCTATGAAGGAAAAATAAAAAGCAATAATTGCCTCTAGGCATTAGATTCTATTGCAGCAGAATTTCTGGGCGTGAAGATCCAGCACTGACAGTCTAAAAGCTTCCCAGAAAATTCTCCTGTGCACACAGCGTTGAGAAACACTGGCCAGAATCAGTATCAATGACTACGGCCACCACATATCGCCTGAATTTTCAGTAAAACCTCCTCTCAATTGTGGATTCCAAGAAAAAAAAAGTCCCCTTTGAAAAAAAAAGTCGCCATTTCTATTGTATCGGTTATAGTGAAGATTGGCCAAACGAAACGGCTTTTTATTTCTCTTCCTACGGAAATAAAACCTGTGCTCTTTCCCTTTTGGAATTAGCACATTTACTATTTGCTTCTGATGTACAATTCTGGTCTAGAAGATAATTAAAATATAGTATTGGTAAAATTCTAATATATATGGTGAAAATGTAATAGAAACCCATGGAAAAGTAGTGTTATATTCTCACTGTTTTTCCAAAAATTCATTGAATATATGCATTAAGATACGATTTCATTTCCATGAAATATTTGGAATCCACACTCATTGCACTTTACAGGGAGGAGGGGTGGTTTTGTTTGACAAGACCTCAGTGTGACAACCAGGGAACTGGGTAAGCTGTGAGCAGCAGGGAGTCTCCAACCACCAAATGGTTCCGATGCCATTTGGTGATCTACTCGAGCTGGAACCTCCAGACAGCAGGAACAGGGATGGAATTCAGAATTCTGGCAGGGCCAAAGAGATTATTCACAACTAGATGATTCACAACTAGGTGGGAAAGAGCAAATGGAATGGCACCAAAGCTGGGGAGACATTGAAATATCTTGAGAACTAAAGAAAGGCAGACTTAAAGGGACACTTTTCAGTGTGTGGACTGTCCATACATGACCACATAACCAGTGTCCCCAGCCCAAGGCCACTAAAGGCTGTCATTCTGTCAGTCACATTCCCAACAATCATGGCTGGCATCTGCAGCAGTGAGGGACCTGGGCTGCCATCTCAGTGGCGAGCTTCAAGTTTCCATGAGTAGACATAGTGCGTGCCACACATCAATAAAAGCATCAAAAGATGCTTTATTGACACTTTGCATGAGACTGTGGGAAGGTTAATTGCCTATGCCTAAGAGCATTATTTTGGTTTACTCTGGGCTTGGGGGTGGGAATGTTAAAGAACAGCAAGACAGACCTTATTCGGGGGGAACTATCGCCATAGGTATGGGGCTTGCTGCGGTGGGTTTTGCAGTGGGGGGAGAGGGACTGGGGTCAGCCAGCAAAAGTGGGAATTTATAGCCAAAGAGCAGGGTGGGGGTCAGTGGATGGAAAATTATCAAGAGGAGACATCAGGAGTGAAGGGGATTCTGGCTAAACTAACAGGTTTCTCGCTGAATGAAGAAGGGCTGGGGGATCAGACATTACCTGGGGGCTGGTTGGGGATGTGTAACCCAATCAGACACCGAAGGCGAGGGGCTGAGGCCAGAATGACTTAGGATTCTTATTAAACTCGGATAACATGGAGACAGAACACAGAAACCCAAGAGTCAGAGCCTAGTTGAGGACACCATTTAGAGGAGCCTGGCTAGACTTCGGTCAAGGAGCGAGTCTTTGTCAGTGGTGCAATCTAGGTTGTAGGATAGGCCTGAAGCACATCTCTGACTCCCACTCCTCACTCCCCACCAAAGTCACCTCTTGGCACCACCGCATCTGGGAATATCTTACCCTGTGATTACAGCGGAGGGACTAGGGAAGAGGGGACAGGACAGAGCCAGGCTGCGGAGGCAAGTTTGTTTTGTCTGAGCTCTGCCACCAAGTTCTGGGGCACAGAACTAACTCATTTACTTTTTCCGTATTTACCGGACAGTACTGTGCACCAGGCTTTCTGCTAAATGACAGCCTCGAGGACGCTAATTAGACAGGGCACTGGACATCCAGAGGCTCTCAGACAACGAGACGGAGGTGACCCTGTGAGTCCCGGTGCTGCACCAGGACACCGCAGCGGACAGTGAAGGAAGGTCCAGGGAGGCACCAGGGAAAAAAAGAAAAAATGCTTTTTGAGCGCTTTGGAGTGCTATTAAGAAAGAATAAGAACTTGTGTGTCCTTCTCAGTTCTTATTTTTAAACAGCTTGGTCCTATTTTTGTTTGATTTGCATTGGGGGAGCACTATAATCCTCACCCAGCCCTGCCTCTCAAAGCTGCCATTCGGAAGGCTTTGGAACCGCCCCTCCTGCCCACCTCATCCCTGCCCATCCCGGTTTGCATAGCGATTTTTTTCTCTTAGTTAAGCAGAGTGAAGAATGTGAATGAAAGAAGTCTAGGTTTTCTCTCTGTGTTAGCTAGCTGTCTTTAGTCCTAGTAATAACATAACCTACTTGAGCTAGTTTAAGCAAAAAGAAGAATTTATTATAAGGGTGCAGAGGTGCCTCAGGAACCCCAAGGATGCAGGGAGGCGGCTGACCTCCAGAGGGCCTGGAACCAGGTACAGGAGTGCCGTCTCTGAGTCTGGCCTCCGTTTCCCTCTGTGCAAGGGATTTGTTCTTGTCCTTCTCTGCTGACCGGCTTTCTCAGTGTGCACATGGTGAAACACGGGGCCTCCCCCACCTGAGTTCACAGCCACAAGCAGGAGGTCCCTTGGTTCCAGTGCTGAATTCCAGAAAGAGATTGCACCTGGCCTGCTTGGGGCCAGTGCCCACCCCGGACCCTATCAGCTACCGCAGAGAGGCCGGTCACGCAGAGGCCTGCCCTGCTCAGTGGGCCACGCACAACTCTCAAAGAATGGGCAGACACCCTAAGTGGTTTCCATTAAACTCTCTGAATCATCCCAAAGGTGGGGGATAACCCCCAAAGAAGTCGGTCAAGTTCTGACCTGAAGCCTAAACAAGAACCCACTTGTCTCTAGAGAACAGGAGGGCACAGGAATCTTTTTTTTCAAATAACAACTTTTTTCTGAGATATAATTCACATATCATACAACTCACCCATTTAAAGTGTACAACTCAATGGTTTTTAGTGTATGTAGAGTTGTGCGACCATCACCACAATCAATTTTACAACATTTTTGTCACCCTAAAAAGAAACCCCATATCTGTTAGCAGTCACACCCCATTGGCCTCCAACCCCATCTCCACCCCCAGCCCCTGGCAACTACTAATCTACTTTCTTGTCTCTATAAATGTGCCCACTCTGGACATTTCATATAAACAGAATCATACAATGTGTGGTCCCTTCTTTTGGGCCATTCATTAGCATAAATGTCAGCATAACATTTTACTCAGCATAACGTTTATCCATCTTGTATCATGTATCAAGACCTCATTTCTTTTTATTGTCAAATAATGTTCCTTTGTATGGACATACCCCATTGTGTGTATCCATTCAGCAGGTGGACATTTGGGTTGCTTCTACACTGTGGTTACTATGAGTAATGCTACTATGAACATTCATGTGCAAGCTTTTGTATGGACATACATTTTCAGTTCTCTTAGGTAACTATGTTTATATGATATGGTAACCCCATGTTTAACCGTTGGAGGAACTGCCATACTTTTCCAAAGCACTGGCACCATTTTGTCTTCCCCCCAGCAGAGTGTGAGCGTTTCAGCTTTTCCCCATCCTCACCAACACTTGTCATGTGTCTTCTTGCTCACAGGAGCTCTCTTGTGAGGGCTCTGGTCAGAGGTTTTTTCTGCTGGCTTCTGTGAGGCCAATGCAGGGAAGGGACTGCCAACCAGCAGTGAGAGAGGTGGCTCCTGGGGGGCTGCTCAGTGTCAATGTGGTCCCAGCCCATGTGGTCAGTGGTGGGGCCCAGGGCTGCAGTCCATGGCTGACACAGACCTGCCTCACCAGTGAATTACATGCATCGGCTAAGCATGACGATGGCCTCCTAACCTGTGTTTGCAGCTCCCAGTGGGTGGGGGACAGATCGGCAGCTGATAGAGCAGCCTAAGAGGCTGGGAAAGGCCAGGTTCTAGAAGGATGGTTCTCTTAGGCAATGACCAGCAGGAAGGAGATCTTGCATTTGTTATACATCTGGGATATAACATTGTCTCATTTAGTCCTCACAATAGTCCAAGGAATAGCTGTGGATCCTTCTCGAAGTGCCTCAGCTTAGTGACTGCTTTACCTGCTCCAGGGCTTCTCAGCCTTTTTTTTTTTTCTTTTTCTTTTTCATTATTTCTCCCCTAGGAGCCTTTTTAGATGTTGTTTTCTAACAGCCCCCACCCCATGCAACTTGAATGCAGGTTAAGTATCTGAGATGCTTGAGACCAGAAGTGTTTTGGATTTCAGATTTTTTTTCAGATTTTGGAATATTTGCATTATACTTACCAGCTGAACATCCCTAATCCAAAATCCAAAATGTTCCAATGAGCATTTCCTTTGAGCATCATGTCAGCATTCAGAAAGTTTCAGGTTTTGAAACATTTAGGATTTTGGGTTTTCAGATCAGAGATGCTCAACCTGTACCACAGATGTACTGTGTATTTGTTTACAAGCTGTAGGAACATCTGCTCCCTACACACCAAGACTGACATATTTTTGCCCCCAAGAATGAATTCTTGTCCCCTCGGGGGTGACATCACCCTATTGGGAAGGGCCTGTGCACAGCCGGCTCTGGCAAATCAGGAGAGACGCCTGCTCGCAAGGAGCTCATGGTCCAGTGGGATGACAAAACACATTCACAAACCAAGGGACAAAATGCCAAGTGCTGCGACATGGAGGAAAAACAGGAGCAGCCATTTCTGCTTGAAGCAAGAGCCAGACGTGACAGCGGTCAGCAGGAGACATGGGCAGGTGGAGCTCGGGGCAACTTTCCTACTATAATTCTCTCTGCCCTTCTCCTCAGCAGCTACTGAGTAAGAGCAGCCTCTCTTTCAAGTGACTCCTGCGAAATTGAATTAGCAGCAAAGCAGGAAGAGCAGGTGGCTGGGGAAACATAAGCCATGGGCGCATCTCACAGCAGGGGGCATGGAATGGGCCTCTGTCCTGAAGGTGGCAGCCTGCGGAAGTCCCTCCCTGCACAACCAGGCTGGTCCTGCCGGCCCTCCAGGGCCTCCGCCTCCGTCTGCAGGAGTGTTGCCAGGCTGGGCAGCAAAGAAGGGCAAGCCCTTTAAACTCGAGTTGATTTTAGAGCAGTGTTGGTTGGCTTTCTCAGTCTCTCTTAAAAATAATTCCATGTCGACCTGGCCGTGGTCTGGTTTGACTCCAGTGTACACTGGCAGCTGGGGCCGCTGGCTGTGGCCATCTCGCTCAGCCTTGGAGTGTGTCACTGGGGTGTCTCCGAGGCATGGCTTTGCTTCTGCCTTTGATGTGCAAAACCTCAAGGGTCTTCCACCATTGAAAGTGAAATGCATAGATTTGGAAAGCAGCGTTTAAATCACGTTTTTCTTGCTCGTACTCTCTTCTTTCTTCTTGTAAGGATCTGGCAGATAACAACCTGTGGTACAATGGGAAATACATATTTGTCAGCTCCCAAAGCCGTTGTTATATTTAGAGTGGTAACAGTGTCTTCTGGATGCTAATGAGATGACTGGTGGCTGGGGCCACTGGGTAGCTTCAAGTCTGGTCCGCAGAAAGGCTGGTACCTTGGTACTATTAAAGGGTTAGAACGTTCAGAGCAATCTCGGGAGAGACTAGAAAGGCTGGAGATTGAGCTAATTACCAATGGCCAACGATTTCTTCATGTCTGTGTAATGGAACCTTCATTAAAATCTTAAGCAAGGAAGCCTGGAGAGCTTCCGGGTTGGTGACCATACCTGTGCCCCTCCCCGGGCACACCTGGCCCTGCGCATCTCTTCCGTTGAGCTGCTCCCGAGTTGTGTCCTTTATAATAAACTGGTACGAGTAAGCAGGGAACTTTTCTGTTAATAATAAGTTAAATAAAACAAACAAGTAATAATGAGTGCTTTTCTGCGAGCCTTTGTCGCAAACTGTTGAACCTGAGGAGGGGTCACAGGAAGCCTCCATTTCCAGCTGCCCGGTCAGATCACAGGGGACAGCCTGGGACCTGTGATCGGCATCTGAAGTGGGGTCAGTCTTGTCAGGGAGCCTTTGACCCAAGGGGTCTGCACTAGCTCTGGGTGATGAGCGTCAGAATTGAACTGACTTGTAGGACACGCTTTGGTGTCTGAAGAGTTTGACAACCGGCCGCTGTGGAAAAACCCAGCCATGCAGTGTCAGGGTGTTGTGAGTGAAAACCACCCACAGCCAGCCATTCAGCATTCGCCACACCCTGAGCACTGCACTCTTCACACCCACAGCCTCACTGATGCACTTGACAACCCCGGGAACAGGTAGGATCCTGTGCCCACGGCACAGACGTGGGACCTGAGGCTGACAGAGCTCAAGTCACGCAAGGTCGTCAGCCGGGGAGCAGCAGAGCTGGGGTTGCAAAGCAGCCCTGACTCTGAAGTTAGCACCGGTTTTTAAAAACAAGTAATTGATTTACTTCTACTGTAATACATGCACATTTTACAAATTTCACCAAGCACAGAGAACTAAACAGGGGAAAATCCACATGGACAGACACACGGACATGTACAGCACACACTGTTGTGCACCTTCTTTATTTTCGCCTCAGCAGTTTATCTTGAGCATCATTCCACTGCTCACTTTCTTTTTCCTAATAATTTATTGAGGGGAAATTGACATAGCATAAATCAACCACTTTAAAGTGAACAGTTCAATGGCACTTAGTACATTCACCATGTTGTGCACCTGCCACCTGTCTTTAGTTTCAGAATACTTCCATCACTTCAGAGTAAAGCCCCCCACCCATTAAGTAAGCAGTTTCTCCCCCTCCCCTGTGGCTCCCCTGCCCCAGCACAGAGCCACCATTATGGATTTATCTACTGTGGATAGTTCATGCAAATGAAATCATACAATATTTGTCTTTTTATGTGTGTCTTCTTGCACTCAGCATCATGTTTGGAGGTTCACCTACAATGTATCGTATATTGGTACCTCATTCTTTTTTATGGCTGGATAATATTCCATTGGGTGTATAAGCTATGACGTGTTCATCCATTCATCTGCTGATGGATATTTGGGCCATTTCCACCTTTTGGTTATTGTGAATAGTGCTACTGTGAACATGTGTGTATATGCACTTGTTTGAGTACCTGCATTCAATTCTAGGAGTTGAACTTTAGGTCATATGGCAATTCTGTGTTTAGCTCTTTGATGAACTGCCAAACTGTTTTCCACGGTGACTGAACCACTTTACTTTCCTACCAGCAATGTATGCGTGTTCCAGCTTATCCACATCCTCACCAACACTTGTTATTTTCCATTTCTTTTTTATTATAGTCATCCAGATGGGGGTGAAGTGGCATCTCATTGTGGTTTTTATGTGCATTTCCCTGGTGACTAATGATGTTGAGTATCTTTTCATGTGCTTCTTGGCCATTTGTATATCTTTTTTGGACAAATATCTATTCGAATCCTTTTCTCATTTTTAATTTTTTTGTCTTGTTATTGTTGTGTTGCAAGAGTTCTTTGCCTGTTCTAAATATTATACCCTTATCAGATTCCATTCCTCACTTTCTTCGGGTCTCTGCTCAAATACCACCTTATCAGAAAAGTCTCTCCAAAGCACCACACACACACACACACACACACACACACACACACACAGGCACACACATATAAAGGCAACTCTCCTTTAGCTTTCTTAGTCCCCTTTCTATTTTTTTCAGAAATATTATTTATGGTGGTGGTGGTGGTTTGGAAGCTCTCTCTACCCTGTGGAATATACACAGGGCTTTGCCATTTTGTCTGTCTCTGTTCCAGCACCTACAACCGAGCACATGTAACCCCCTAAAACATATTTGAAGAATGAATGAATGAGAATAGACAGAGCTGCCTAATTCTTTTGATAGGTGAAAATAGTATATCATTATAGTTTTATAAAATGTGATCCTTTAAACACAATTTCTCTGCTGATCTAATGTTTAAGTTTTAGGAAATGTTCATTTCTGTTTGATCCTTTAAACTACTAGCTTCCCCCTCTGGGATTTATCTAGACATCAGCTCATAAAGGCAGGCTGCTCTCCAACACCTGCCTACCCTTTACACACCACTTGTCCTGACCTGTGTCAGGTGCCACATCCAAACCGGTGCCCAATTTGCTCACTTGTTATTGTCCCCCTGCTTCTGACCTCTCCTTGGCTTGGAGGTGACATTCAGCGTTGTTTTTTCAGCTCTTCCCTTTGAGTATCAGTTGTGTTCTGTAAACATCACTCTTTGTCCTCCTGGTTTCTGGGACCCTCTATATTGGTCCACTTTTTTTTAGCAGATTTTTCACCAATTCCTCCTCTCTTAGACCCATAACTTGAACCCAATCAAGCATGTCTAGTGGTAACTGCTGGCAGAAGGTAGGATGTGAAGCTTGGAAAACACCTCACTTTTCCCCTCAATTTTATCTATGTCACAATCGCTCATATTTGGGGAGGGTGCTGCCAGCAATGCTGGCCCTTGTCACCACCAGGTGAAGCTTGTTATTTCCCCAACAATCAAGAACAGAGGTTCTAAAGGTTTGGTCCCCAGACCAGTAGTATTAGGATCACCTGGGAACTTGTTAGAGCTGCAAAACCTAGGGCCCCATCCAGAAGCCTGTGTTTAATGCCCATGCCCTCTGCCCCCAGGTGGTTCTGATGTGTGCTAATTAATGTTTGAGCACTACCAGCCTAGAAGCTGATGGATGTTGGTATGCGCTCCTGGCAGTGCTGGCCAGCGGGTGAATTTACACAGCAGCACCGCCAACAGGCACAGGGCTGTCATCTTGCAGAGATATTAAACAAATAGACACACTCAGAGGATCTGCCTTAGATCAAGAAGGAACAGACAGAGCATGACAATGACAGAGGAATCACAATGAGAAGATACAATTTTAGCAATATCTATCCAGATTGCTCCAGTCCTGGGCAATCTCTTCTTTGTTAACTGTGGGGCTTTGGACAAGTCCCTTCATTTGAATCTTGTGCACATTTCACCAGAGAGCTGGAGGGAAATCACATTGCAAGAAAAAATGTGAAGATCGTGAGATTTGGAGAAACGAACAGGAATCTTAAAACACTAGAGCCTCAGCAACAGGACCTAGGCGTGGATGGGAACGTGTTCTGGGTGCAGAGCATGTTTATTATGTGAACTTCTTCTGACCCAGCCATCTTGGCAGCGCTGTGTGCCGAGGCAGATAAAAGGTTTGCCTGCGTAAACAGAAAGAGCTGTCTGCTCCAAGACCCTCCATAACCCTTTGTGGTCTAAGTAAAATTGCTGTGGACACTCCCCTCACCCACCCTGCCTTCCCTGGAGCCCCAGCTGGGCACACACAAAGAGAGCTCTGTTCCCTGCTTACTTTCCAAAGCTTTGCTGGCTGGGCCTCATAATGGTGTGGATGGTGATAATATAATAATAGCTAACACTGATGCTTACTACTTGCCAGGCATTTTGCTAAGTGCTTTAAGAAACTATTTCTTGTAAGACTCACAACAGTCCCATGAGATAGATACAGTTCCTGTCCTCCTTTTACAGCAGAGGAAAAATGGGGCTTAAAGAAGTGCAGAAGCTCGTCCAAGGCACCTGGGTAGTGAGTAACGAATGCAGAGCTGGAGTTGCTCCCAAGCCCCTGATTTTACAATTAAATTGCAGCGCCTCCCCACAAGGATTTTTCTAAAAGAAGGCTTTTATTATTCTCCTTTAACAAAGGAGAAACTACATAAAAGTTGAGAAAAGTAAAGTTTAGAGAGTTTATCCAAGATTATAAATCTAGAAGGTGGCAAAACCACGACTAGAGCACAGTTCCTTGCCCACACGGCGATGCCTCTCCTGCTTGCTGCTTTCTCCCACACACCTGACCACAGACAAAGCCCATCTCCTCAGACGTGCCCCTTCTCACCTCTAGAGCTGATCCAGGTTTGCAAAGGATCAGGATTCAAGAGTAAAACACACCTGTCTGAATCTCTGGTTCTGACCTTGGGCAAGTTACTTTACCTCTTTTTCCCCATTTTCTTTTAATTTGGGTATAATTTACATACATTAAATTCAGACTTTTGAGTGTGCAGTTCTATGAGTTTTGACAAACGTACACCAATGTCACGTACCTGCCACGACAATCGAGGTATAGAATCCTCCAAGTGTTCCCGGGCTCCTTTATGATCAGCGCTTGTCCAATCCCAGCCTCTGGCAACCAATGATCCGGGTGCAGTTCCTACAGTTTTGCCTTTTCTAGAACATCGTATAAATGGAATCAGTATGTAGCCTTTTGAATCTAGCTCTGCTCACTTAGCATAATGCTTTCAGGATGCAGCCATAGTGCTGTGTGTCTAACCACTTCATTCCTTCTTACTGCTGACCCGCCAGGATCTTAACACAGCCCAAACCAACAGCAGCTGCCCCACTTCACCGGAAACAGCCCGCCAGGCTGCTGAGAGTGGCCCCTGTGCAGTCTGGCCTCGCTAGCTTCAAGAAGGCATAACTGTCTTGGAGTGAAGGTGGCTGGAAAGCAGGACTGAATCACAGAGGCACAAACATATCCCTTGGAGGCTTCCCAGATGATCTGTGTGGCAGCTGGTGGGGGAGGGGCCCTGTGGCTTGGGCGCTAGTGTGCCCAAGAGCTAGAGAACCCCAGGACAGACAGCTCACGGCAGGTAGGGTCAGAGCCAGAACCCGAACCCAGGACTATCCAGTCCACATTCAGCCTTCTTTCCACCACTCCAGCAGCTTCCAACCACATGCACAGGAAAGTATGCACTGCTGTGCCAACCGCGCTGTTCTGAAGTTTAGAGGAGAGGCTGATGGGGTGGGACGAGGGCTCTGCAGGGAGGCCTGAGGATAAGAGAATCCTCAGCAGGGATCTGTCCTTGTGGCCTGCAGCACTGGTCCCCAACCTTTTTGGCACCAGGGACTGGTTTCATGGAGGACATTTTTCCCACGGATGAGGGTGGGGTATGGTTTCAGGATGATTCAAGCACATTACATTTATTGTGCACTTTATTTCTATTATTATTACATTGTAATATATAATGAAATAATTAGACAACTTACCCTAATGCAGAATCAGTGGGAGCCCTGAGCTTGTCTTCCTGCAACTCGACGGTCCCATCTGGGGGTGATGGGAAACAGTAACACCTGAAGTGTGCTGCTTATGTCCAGTCTACTCTGTAATCTCGTTTTGGTTGCTGTCACTGTAGAAAACCCTGCTTCACAAAGATAGGGTGTTGGAGATGGAAGCAGGCTTTTCAGTGCTTTTGTGGCAATCTCAGGATATTCCACCTTAACTTTAATCCAGAACATATGGAGATTTGAAGTTGTCTCAAACATACTTTTAAGGCCACCCTCATTTGCAATCCCAAGCAGCTGATCCTCTTCTAGCACAAAGCTGATTCATCTGGTTTATTCACAAATGGGTTACGGATCCATTCCTTCCCAGTTTGAGGGTCTTTTGTGGTTGGGAAGTAAAGCTCAAACTCTTTTGAAAGATGAGATAGGTGATCATGCACCAGCTGGGAGAAAGAAGGCCCTGGCTCAGTCTCTTTCAAAGTCTCTGCTAACGTTTGACACATGTCAAAATTCCCAATGTTCACGCCTCATCCCATAATTCCAGTTTGGCTTTGAATGCAGCCACTTTACCTGCCTACTTGAACACAGTTGTCATTCTCCCCCAAAGTGGCAGATTTAAGTTCATTGAGCAGGTTGAATATGTCACATAACTAAGCAAGTTTTGTGACCCGTTCTGTGTCACTGAAATGTGCTGCCAGTGGTGACTGTTTTTCTAAAAGAAACCTCTGGAGCGGCTCTCATAACTCAGAAACTCTGGCCAGTGCTCTACCTTTAGAAAGCTATCTCACTTCTGTGTGTAAGAGAAGCCATGTGTGCCCTGCGTCCATCTCCTCACAGAGCTGCACTAACAGACGTGAGTTAAGGGCACGTACTTTAATGTGGTTGTTAATTTTAATCACATCCTCTAAAACGTTGTTTAGTTCAGGTGACATTTTTTGGGCTAGCTAGCATTTCTCTATGGATGTCACAGTGCATAGACTCACATTCAGAAGTGACCTGCTTGACCAGAGTACTGAAACCAGAAAGCCATCCGGTCATGTCAGCTGCTCCATCCGTGCACATACCGACACAAAATGACCAATTCAGTTTTCCTGAGATGTAATCATTCACAGACTTGAATAGTCCTGCACCTGTGGTGTTGGTTGGCAACAAAAGTGCACATAACATATCCTCATGCACATCCTCCTGAAAAACATATTGCATGAAAACAAGCATTGTTGCCTTACTGTCAATGTCAGTAGACTGGTCAACCTGGATTGCTTGGTGACTCATTAATCCTCTCTAACAATTGTGCCTCAATCTCCTCTGGTATTTCATCAATTCATCTAGTTATGGTACTAGTCAAAAGAGGAACATGTACCACCTTTTGAACTGCAGCATCTCCTAAAAGTTCATGGCAAATGTTCTTAGCAGCAGGCAGGATCAACTCTTCACCAATGGTAAAGGGCTTCTTAGCTTTGGCATTGTGGTTGGCCACTAAGAATGGTGCTCTCAGTGCAGACACGTTTGATGAAGTGGTAGCCTTCAATAATTGCTTCTGTTCTTTGTGTTCACATTTTTTTCTTTTGCAAAACTCCAAAGGTTTGTCTTCTAATGCAGGGTGCTTGGTCTCCATGTAGTGATGCAGTTTTGAAGGTTTCGTGGCTTCGTTGAATAGCCGGTCGCCACATATTATACAAAGTGGGCTTGGAGAATGTGAATCACCTGTTGCAATGAACCCATTATTTAAGTAGGACTCTTGGGATTTTTTTTTAAAATGCAGCTTTCATTTTGTTGGCAGTCTTAGAGTCTTCTGCTGTCTCATCATGGGGTCTTCGCCCTTTTCAAAGAAGCTCTCCAGCGATGTTTATTTTTTACTCATTTTTGCTAGGGTCAGCTTGTGGGCCGTCCAAAATGTGACTAAGACAAGTGCACAGTCTGCAAAGGAGACACAGATGGAAGTGGTAAATAAAATAATAGGCGGGCCATGCACAGACTAAAATAAGTGAGGATTCTTGCTTAAATCCTGCCACCAGGTACAGCTTAATTGTCACTTGCCATTCACTGATAGGGTTTTGGTATGAGTCTTCAAGCAATTGATTTATTATGGTCTCTGTGCAGTCAAACCTCTCTGCTAATGATAATCTGTACTTGCAGCCACTCCCCAGCGCTAGCATCACCGCCTCAGCTCCACCTCAGATCGTCAGGCACTAGATTCTCATAAGGAGTGTGCAACCTAGATCCCTCCCATGGGAAGTTTATGGTAGGGTTCTTGCTCCTATGAGAATCTAATGCTGCTGCTGATCTGACAGGAGGCAGAGCTTATGCGGTGATGCGAGCAATGAGGAGTGGCTGTAAATACAGATGAAGCTTCGCTCCCTCAGCTGCTGCTCACCTCCTGCTGTGCGGCCCAGTTCTTAATAGGCCATGGACCCATACTGGTCCTCAACCCAGAGCTTGGGGACCACAGCCCTGCAGAAGAAGAACTGGGTCATGGCATTCAGGGGGCCCCATCTTATACCTCCTGAATCAGCATCTCTAAATGCAGTATCCAGGCACCTATTTTTTTTTCAGACTTTTAAAAAGGTGATTCTATTATGTAGCCAGCATCAAAAACTGCTCCAGAGAAGAAATAAATGCAACACTCTGTCCCAAGCAGCGGAGAGAATTGGGTAGAAACACACTTCTAGATATCCTTCCTCCATAGTTTCCAAATAGCATTCATTTTTTGCTCTTCTATTTTGGCATTTGTTCTTCCAGAATTCTCTCCCTCCTTAGTCATCCTCCACTTCAGACACATGTGCAAGAACATCCAGGGCACGTGGAGCCACCTGCTAGATAAGAAAAGCAAGACAGCTGGGCTTGAGGTTCCTCCCCCCTGTGCCGTGTGCCAAGGGTGATGGCCAGAACATGGTCCTCTGAGTCTCTTTTGCTCACCCGCCCACAGAAACTTGGAAAATTAAATGTATGTTTTGGATATTCGGTGGCTATTACTCATGGAAACCCTGAGTCCACGTGAACAGTCTTTCCAAAGCCAGATGGAGTTTCCACTCAGAAAAATCTTGGCACCAATTTCTACAGAACAATAGCAAGTTACAGGCAGGAGCTGGGAAGGCTGCGTGACATCGGTGGGGCCAGGGGTTGGCTGACAAAGGGGAGGTGCTCCTGGTGACTTGTCCCTGTCAGCAGGACCTGGTGGCCCTGTGGCCCTCTGTTTCTTACTTGAAGATCTCGGGGAGGGGGGCAGTAACTTCCTCTAAAGCAGACCTTCCTTGAAGAGGATTGACTTATTAAAATATAGGCTGCCCCAACCCAGACATTTGTAAGAATGGTTGGTGTCTAAGTTAAGGCAGTTTGATTGACAGTTATAGAAAGCTACTAAGCCTCCCTCAAACAAAAGGGGAAGTATATGAGAAGAATTAAAAAAAAAACAAAAAACTTACCATCTTACAGGGCAGATGGTGCAGCTGGATCTCAGAAGGGCTCATGAAAGACCAGAACCAAGAACCAGAATGACATCGTGGAAGGAAGCAGCTACTCTCTTCCTATCGCCCTCCCTACTCCACAGGCTCATGGACTCTTCTTGAAGTTTCTCTTTTTCTCAGTTGAATGGTTTCTCCAACATCAAAATCCAGGAAAGATTCTGATGGTTCAAGCTTTAATTAATGTCCATCGTTGGTCCAGTTGGGTGGGGTGATCGCTCATACTGACACCACTTCACTTCCTGTCCGCATCATAGTTAATCAGGCCAGGGATGGACACCCTTCCTGGGCATTCTGAAAAAAGTCGACTTTTATTCTTTTCTTCACCTTCCCTTTCTTTGGTTGCCAGTTTCTCCTTGTCTTTTGCTCCATCTTATTGTCATGTCATTGTCTAGCCACCTGTTTCTTCACTGCACTTTCGATTCCTTGAGGGCTGGGACGTCAGCCCCAGCAGGCCTGCACCCACTTGAAGTGCTCATTCTCGGCAGGCGCTGGGCTGCCCTGGAGAGGGGCACGGGGACAGGCACCACACGCAATCCCACATGGCCTGCACTCTAGCAGGGAAAACAGACCCCAGACGCTGTGCAGACACATTGTCTCCGATCACAAGTCTTCACATTTTTTCCCAAGTTACAGTCCATGTAGTCTATTTAAGATGAAAAGGAGAGGAAAACAGAGAAGGAAATGTGTAATAAACCCTCCCTTTGTCTAATTAAGTTTTCAGAATGCTTACAGTTTTAAAAATCAGCCATCTGTCCAGACGCAGTGTCCACAGGTTCCAGATAGCTGAGGTTTCCTTGTTCGAGCACCGTTCCCTCCCCTAGGGAGGAATGGCCAGGCCAGCCCCATGTCCCGGCCAGAGCTGGCTCCAAATCAGGGCGGGAGGGCGCCTCACCACTGAGGCAGACAGCCGGCCTCCCTGGAGAGAAGACGGCCCTCCTGGGCGCACCCCGCCCTCCCCTCACAGGAATGGGGGCCACTGCCGGCTCTCAGGGAGGTCAGCATCTCTCTCAAGAACAGATCTGAGAAAAAAGTCTACTCAAGTATAAGAGGTTTCATTTGGTTGTGTTTTTTGTTTTTTGGGGGGAGGGATGCCTTTCGCTTTGACTTATTAATTTATTCACTAAATATTTCAAATATACCAAAAAATAATAAAAACAGATACACCCATATACCCTCATGTAATTAACTAACAGTGACGATCAAACAGAAGTGAGTATTTGGACACTTTTGCTTCAGAATTCCTCCAGGCTGGTACACTGTCGTTCTTAAAGAAATAAAATGTTATAAGTCACTATAACTATGACTAAAGGAGCCCCCATCTCGTTCCCTACCTCCACCTCAGAGGCAGCCTGCCTGTGTCTGTATTTTTTATTATATATATAGCTAAACAATATATCCTAAATGATATATGCCATTGTTTTATGCTTTTAAAATATGCAGAAATCGTAGCCTGCACATATCATTTTGCAAATTGCCTTTTCCATTCCATATTATGTTTTTGGGATGTAGTGATCTTGTTGCCTATAAATATTGTGCATTACTTTACCCGCAGTACTGTATTCTATTGCTTGTAGAAACCCCAGTTAATCCTTTCTTCTGCTGAAAAACACTGATAAATGGTTTTCATGTTTTTGCCATTGTAAATATTGCTTCAATAAACATCTTTATACGTGTCTCCTCAGGCATGTGGTCATGAGTTTCTGGAGGACAGACAGCTCGATGTGAAACTGCTGTGTGGCCACTTTCTAGGCAGTTTTCAGCAAGTTCTGCTGCCACTTCCTCAACCATGCAATGGAACCCCAGTTTATGGTTAGGTACATACTTGCATAGAGAAAATGTGAGAACTTAGAATTTTTAAATAATAATTCGAGAAAATGTTTCCAATACCCTAATAGAGAAAATAACAGATGCCCCTGGTGGATACAGAGCTTAGCCAGTGATATAATGGAAATTGTGGAATTTTGGAATGTTTCTTGCTCTAGGGATGATTAACCTGGATGGCTCTGGACCCTCTGCCTGCTGTGTGTTCCTGGGCCCCTGACAAATGGCCATCCAGACTGTCACCCGTTCTCCAACCAGTCCCCAAATTCCCCAGGCTTCCCTCACCCCCACCCCAAGCACTTTGGAGCCCCCATCCTGTCTGGGTCTGTTGGGGCCCATCTCTGCAGCAGGCACAGTGCCAGTGCCTCAGGCTGGTGACAGGACTGGCGTGACGCTGGGTAGGGAGGGCACTTCTATTTGAGGCCTGTAGATTTTCTTACCTTTTCTTTCTTTTTTTCCCTTCCCCCCCCTTTATAGTTTCACTTAATAATGGAACTATTGATACATTCCTACATTTGGGAGTATGAAATTTAGACTCCATGCAAGAAAACACATAGCCCTTCACCTGGCACTTGGGGCAGCTCCACAAGTTTTTGTTTGTTTGTTTGTTTTTTCAGTTCAGTCTGAAAGTCCAGACCTCTGGAACCCATAGCAAAAGACCTAAGGCAGTAGACAAGTTTTATCTGGAGGAAATTCCTGGTCTTTAAAGCCAGCAACACGGAGGACTGGAGGAGCATGGTGTGCTCTGTAAATCTGCACCTCTGTGGTTCCTGGCTTGGTCCCAAAATGTGCCCCCTGGCAATACCCTCCAGTCTAGCGTTAGTTTCTGGCCAATGTATACTGTGCCCGAGTGACAAGCTGGGACACCTGGAGACTGAGTTCCAGGTTCCTTGCACAGGCTCAGCCACCCCCAGAGAGCTAATGAATGGCTGAGCCAGGGTGGCCAGAGCAGGGGATGCTGGGGGCAGGGAGCTTACCTTGGAGAGCAGGAAGGCCCCACCTGGAGGCCCAGACATTGGAGAGAACGCCGCTGGGAGTGCATCTTGGCGACAAACAGGAATGTGGACAGCACTGCAGAGAAAGGCAGTCATGAGGAGTAAGGCTTAAGAGCACAACTCTGGAGTCAGCTACATTCAGGGTCTACGTCCAGCCCTGCCACTTACCTGCTGTTTGGCCTGGTCACCTACTTCCCCAGGTCTCCACGTCCTCCTGTATGAAATGGGGCAACGGTCCCTCTCTCATACAGTTGTGGTGAGCACAGTGCCTGATGCCAAGAAGACCCCAAATATGCTTTCCCCACATTGACATTCTGCTGTGGACTCAGGTATATGAACACGACAAAGTGGCCATGGTCCCCAGACACAGGTTTTCTGAGTGGTCACCTATGGAAATTGCTCATCTCATATTCCCAAGTTGACTCAGGCACCTCCCAGCCAGGGTTATAGCAGAAGCGTGTGACAGGTGCGGGTGAAGGCTCTGGAGCCAGACTCCTCTGTTCAAATCCCAGTTCAATCACTTACTAGCTGTGTGACCTTTGGAAAGTCCCAATCTATAAAACTGGGATAAAAGTAGCAGTGCAGATCTCATGGGGCTGCTGAGAATTCAACGAGTTAATACCTGTGCCTGGCGCATAGTGAGTGCTCAGTAGTGCTGTTTATATATTGATATATCAATAGCCACTGATATAATGATCAGCCCATCCATGTCTCAGGGACTGAGTGTGTATGATTGAGGCCCTGGTGACACACAGGTGAGAAAATCAGTCCCTGCCTCCCAGGAACTCCTGGTCCCTGGGGAAAATGGGCCAGTGAGGAGACACCATGGTCAGGGCTGTGATGGGGCAGCGCACGGGACTAGGGGATCTGGTCTAGAGGGGAGATGGGGAGGACAGGGGTAAGGTCAGGAGAGGTTCTGAATCCTGAGAAATGCGAAGGAGCTAGCCAGGCTGAGGGGACCAGGGAGGAGTAGCCAGACAGAAAGAGGAATATGAGAAAATAGGAGAAGGTCTGAGAAAACAACTCGTTTATTTAAAATAACATCTGAGCGACCCTGTTCTAGGCACTGGAGAGACTGCTGTAAGACAAAGTTCTGCTTTCATGATGAAAGCTGTCACTTATATCCCGTTGCCACGCGCCCACACTGCTTTGCATGCATTATGCTAACCGCGAGGTAGCACACCACTGTCACCTCCGTTTTACATCTGGGCTGACAACACGGACACTCTGGAACTTGGCGGGGGTGCGGAGGTAGGAAGGAGCAGAGCTGGCTGCAGGTGTCTGGTCCTAACCACTGTGCTACGTCCCCCTCAAGGAGCTTGCTGGCATTCTCGCGCCCCATTCCGGGAGCTGCAAGTGGGTTAACCCTTAACCCGGCTGGAGCACGGCGACAACCACGGCAGACGGACTGAGGCCAGCCTGTGATGGTTCCAACGCTAGGCTGAGGGGCTGGGGTTTTCTCCTGCAGGATTGCACGAGGCTGGCTTGGACAGGGCAAGGTGGGACTCAGGAAGACACCCCCGCCCCCGCCTCGGTGGGCTGTTGCGGGACTGGAGGCTAGAGATGGCAGTGCCTGGGACGCGGCGGGGCGGTGGGATGCAGGGACGCAGATGGCCGTCCGCGGAGCGGGTCGCCGAGGCAGGAGAGGCCGGCGTGGGGCGTGAGGTCGCTGGCGCCGGGCTGGCCAATGGCCGGCGGCGGCCCCTCGGCGGGGCGGGAGCCCGGCGGGCAGGCGGGGCGCGGGCTGCGGGCTCGCTCGCTCGGGTACCAGCGCTGCCGCATCCCGCCGCGCGCCCGCCCCGCGGCCCGCCCACCGCCCGGCTCCTGCTCCCGCAGCCCCGCGCGGCCTCCGGGTGGGCGCAGACACATCCAGCCCGCGGCGCAGCGCAGCGCGGTCGGCTCCAGGTGAGTGGGGGGCGCGGCGGGTTGGGGGCGGAGGAAGGGGTGGCTCAGCTCAGCCTCGCCCCGGATGGGTGCGGGGCGGGGCGCTGCTCGGATCCGACCCCGAGGGGAGGGGGCCGACCTGTGCTGTGCCCACCCCAGATGGGGCTGGGAAAGACTTGGGGTGGGAGCGAGGTGAGCACTCTGACCAGCTCGAGGAGGGGCCAGGGCCGGAACCCGGGACGCAGCTGGGGTGAGGGGGGCCGAGGGGGCATTAGCGTGGGGGACCCGGGCTCCTCTGCTCTTGTGAGCAACAGCATTGCGGGCGAGGAGCGGAGCTCAGCTTGTGCTCGAGGATGGGGGTGGCGGGTACGGAGGCGATCGGGACGCGGGGGCGCGGGGCTGGAGCGGGTGGGGGGCACCTCCGTTCCGGGGAGAACAGTCGCGTCCTGAGGGGACTGGGTTTCGTCCCATCTGGGGGCAGGGGAGGGAGAAAGGGGCGCCGGGGCGGGCGGCGGGCGGCGGGCGGGGCTGGCGAGGGGGGTGGTCCGCGCGCCTCTGACTGTGTTCCGGGACACACAGGCGGCGGCTGCGGGCACAGAGCGGAGATGCGGCGACTCCGGGGCGCCCTACTGTGCCTGCTGCTGGCGGCGGCGGTGCCCACGGCCCCCGCGCCCGCTCTGACGGCGACCTCGGCTCCCGTCGAGCCCGGCCCGGCTCTCAGCTACCCGCAAGAGGAGGCCACCCTCAACGAGATGTTCCGCGAGGTTGAGGAACTGATGGAGGACACGCAGCACAAATTGCGCAGCGCGGTGGAGGAGGTGGGTGCGCCCTGAGGGTGCCAGGCTCCGGGAAGCGCCAGGCTAGGGGGCAGGGGCTGGAGAGGCAGCCGGACTTGGGGCCAGCAGCAGACACGGGGTGCCCTGTAGATGGTGCAGGGTGATCCCAACTCCCTACTCGGTCTGCCTCCCTGTCCGAAGGTCTGGATCGGAACCTGAGCACCAAGAGTCTCCGGCTGGACACTCCCTGGGTAGCTGGGGTCACCACCTGCCTGCAGGCTGCCTGCCACCACCCTGCAATTGTCTTCAAGCACGCAGTTGGCCTTCCCCTGTTATAAGCAGATGTGTGCAAGGCCCTTGAGATTCCAGCGTTGTGGTTTTGGACAGAGCCTGAGGAAGCTCCAGGCATCTCCAAGTTCTAGCTTGTCTTTTGCACTCTGAGCTTGTGCCATCTTCCCAAGACACAGTTAGGATAACATGTGGGGACAAAGAGTCAAAGAGCCCTGAGCTTTGCGGGCAATCTGTCTGGGCTGTCTTGCTTCCCCTAATGCCATGTGGGGGCAGAGAAGGAAGATTCAGATCAAAATCTAAAATTTCAGCTCTGCATGAGTGTAGGTGAGAATGTGAGAGGGAGGCAGCTCCACCTCCACCCAGGGGTGCTTTGGGGTCAGATTTGCCCAGTGTCACTCTTCCCGAGCCACTCACTAGAAGAGTGACATCAGCCAAATTGTTTAACATCCCGAATCTCAGTTCCCTATGAGAATTAAATGCCATTGATGTAAGTGTGAGCACCTGGCACATAATAGGTGTGCATATCTAGCAGCTATTTATTATCAGATACCTTGGTAAAGCTTGGCCTGGATTCTTCCTTCCATCCCCTTCCAGGTCCAAACATGGTGGGTGGCATCCTGTTCTGTCCTCTATGGTGGGCACCCAGGTGTGGTGAGGGCTGCCTGGGCAGAAGGTGCAGCTGGCCCAGCCCTCTCCATCCAGATGTGGGAGCTGTCCCTGGTGCCTGGGGTGGGTAGGCATGGTTGCCATAGTCAGTCTTTGGAAAGGAGCCAGCCTTCCCAGCGAAGGAGTCAGCAAGAGCCCAGATGACCAGGATGGCAGGTCAGGCTTCTCCACATTCATGCTGCCTCCAACTTGGTAGCCCCCTTGAGCAAAGCCTTAAATGCTGGATCTTATTTATGGGGAGAAGTTCCTTTCTCCCCTGAGCCCTCTATAGTTTGGGGATATTTCCCCTTCTACACCACAACAGTCAACCTGGTGGAGTGTGTGGTGAAGGGGACACTGGATTGGGAGGCAGCAACCTGGACAGCTCTACCTGAATATCCACTGGACAGGTCCCAATTCCAAGACCCAGGACCTTTCTGTTTCCTGTGATCGCAAAGCAGTCATGGCATGGAACAATTAAAAGGTGAAGGGAGTCAGATAGATGCCAATGTTTCTTAACCCTGCAGCCACAAATTAAGTTAGGCTTGTGATTCTGTGGTTCTGGGGCTGGCCATTTGCTTTCCTTATCTGGGTTCTAGGACTTTCTCTTCTGCGCACGGATTCCCTGTAAGACTGACTAGGTCACCTCCACTTCTTTATTCAGTGGGAAAGTGCCCATCACTGCTCAGAAAGTTTGCAGCATGGTCCTCTGATGTTAGCTCCTGATGAGGGAGCAGGTGGAGCAGCAATGGCCTCTTCAGTCTCTTCCTTGAACAGGGCAGTTTGGGGTCAGCGGGACCTTGGTGACAGTGCCTTCTCCACGGGAGTTATCCATGTTGGGTTTTGCCAGGATCCCAGCCTTCCTCCCTCCAGACATGGCTCTGCTTGCATTGTATAGTTGGGCAGGCTAAAGTGTGGCACCAGGGGAGACATTGGCTGTCACATCTACCCCAGTCAGTGGTCATTTCCCAGAGTGTCCCTGCTGGCCGTGGGTATAGGATGAGAGAGGTTGAACAGCTCCATGGCAGGAGAATGGACCAATCTTCATTCATCAAGTCCCATTTCTGCCACTTAGTAGCAGTAGGATCCAGAGTCTGAAATGGAGAAAATGTCCACCCCTTAGAGTAAAGGGGGAAGTAAATGGGAGGATATGAGTGAAGCAAGTTATCTGACCATTTAAATTGGAGTTAAGGGAAACAGGTATAATATAAGTAGCCTCCTCATGAGGTTGTTGTAAGGATTACGAGACTGTTGGTCCTCAATAAGTAATAGTTGTCATTATCATTATGTTAGTAGTAGTAGAAAGAATAAGAAAACATCACCAGTATCTGATAGATTCTCAATAGAACCTATCTTTTAAAATGTCTTTTTAAAAATTAATACTGAAATATTAAAATATGTTTTAAAATATCTTCAAAAAATAGAATGTGGCCATTAGTATTAATTTTTTTAAGAGACCACCAGAAAGCCCCTTAAATCTCATCAACACAGGATAGTTGTTACTCAGTTATTATCCAAGGGAAAAATCAAAAACGACTTGGGCCAGATGTGTTAATTGTTTACATAGTTGTATCATGAATCTGCTTTCAAGTAACTTCCTGGCATTTTAAATATTCCAGCTGACCCAAGCTGTTGATATTTCTTAACAGGAAAGACAGAGCAGTCTTCTTGTGGAATTATTATTGGGAGCAACAAATCTTCAAATGGCTTCTGTCTGACATATTCCAATTTTCCTGTTTTATTATTGTATACGTTACTATAATAGTAAACATATTTTGAGGATGAAACCACTGTTTCTCCTGCCCTCATTGCCAGGTCTGTAACTGGCATATTTTAGACTGTTCTTATTGCCTCACCTGTTTCTAGCAAGAACCCCACTACCAAGTCTGCATTTATCTCTCCAATTTTTCCTACTATGCCCCTTTAACAGACACACAGTCAACCAACTATAAATGCTATTTTAAATAGCATTCACATTCCTGCTCTATGAAAAGCAGCTCCTTTTGCTTCAGGCTTATGTTTCTCTTGCTAGTGGTAGTAATAGTTGTGGTTGAAATTTCCACTGTAAACTGTACTTTTAGTTCATGGTGCCATTAAAGAACTGTTAGCTCATTCTGTTGAAATAACCACTGGCTGAGTGGGGGGAAGGTCTTATAAAACCCAGAGCAAACTCTACATTTGATAGCTTGTCGATGATTTGAAAGCCAAACTGTAGGATTCAGATCCCGATGGAAATTTAAGATCATGAACATTCCCTTCTCCTGGGTGGGTCCTCTCCAGCATCTTCAGTCGTCTCCTGTCAGCTCTATCTTTGTTGGCACTAACCGGAGTGGGAACTGGGGCAAGGGCTCTCACTTTAAAAAAAAAAAAAAAGTCCTTTTCTTGCCCATTCTTTCTCCTATCTTAGCTCCATTTTGTTGGCAAACTCTTCAAACGCATGATATCCACTGCCTGCTCTTCTCACTTCTACTCATTCCCTCCAGGACTCTGGCAAACTGGCTTCTCCTGAAACTGCCTTCTTAAGGGACAATATTATGAAAGCAGCTGTGCATTACATCTTTGCCTGTGGCAGGTACCAAGCCCTTGGATTTCATGGTCCTTAATTCTTACATCCACTCAACAAAGTAGGATCATCCCCATTTTACATATGAGCAAGATGAGGCTTAGAGGCATTTAGTGTCTTGCCCAAGGTCACATGTGGCAGAGCAGGACTTGAACCCACCTCATGTGACTCCATCCTGGTACTTTCTACTGTGTTGCCCTCTGATGATGCTGGAGGCAACTACCTGTCTACTCTGGTGGCCACTTCTCAGTGACTTGGTCCTTCTAGACTTATTTGCCACCTAGAGGGCCCGTCCTCAGATACAGCTGACTTCTCCTAGACCTCCTTCTAGCTATTCCCCAACTCCCCCTCTTCCTTTCCTACTTTCTATATTATTTTCCAGCTAGTCTTCTAGAACTTGCTGTATCTCCCTATTGCCTGGAGCAGAGATTCTTAACTAGGGGCAGCTGGAGGGGAGGGAAAGCCTCAGAACTATCTGAGAAGCTCATCAATATCTGGAGGGCCCATCTCCAGAAACTCCAATTCAGCAGGTCTAGGAGAGAATCCAAATATGTATATTTTTCTAAGTTTTGGGCATGACTCTGTAATAACACCGTCCTCATAACATTGCTGTGAATTTTCACGGCATGTGGTGCAATGGCTCAGACATAGCGAATGCCCCAAACATGGGGGTTGTTATTATAATAATGAAGCCAGTGATCAAGTTTCAAACATCTCAGCAACCCTCTCAGAATAAGCACAGCACCGAGTGCACGGCATCGCTGACCAAGTCCTTATTTGATTAGCTGAGCCTCTGTGCCTACCCGCCTTTCTTCATGCTCCGGGGTTAGTGCTCCTGTGCTGCATTGAGACGCGGGGATTCTTTCCTCGTGTCCACCCCAGCTTGGCAAGTCTGGCTGGGGGAGGTGGAGAAAGAGGAGACTCATCCAGTACCTAAGGGGATAGAGGACAGTGATTTTTTTAAATAGGAAAATACTTTTTGAAGATTAGTTTTAAAGGATAAAAATAGCCCAAAGATAGCAGGGTTGGAAAATTGCCAACTGTCAACTAGACCTTCTCTTTGTGTCTCTTATTTTAGATTCCTAGAGAGAGTATCTGATTGGCTCATCTGATTGGAATGATGTGGCCTCCCTTTGGGTCCAATCAGCTGTGAGCTGGTCACATTGTCAACTGGCCACTCATCAGGGCTAGGGCAGGGTGATAAATTTGGAAGGGCAAGTTGGGTGCCTACATGAGTTGACTGTTACATCTGGTATAAATGACATGGGGGCTCATGAGACTAGAGGATTTGAGGACAATGGCCTCAGAAACCTGACACCGGAGAAGGACATGTGTTCAAGGAGAGTCAGAGGAGTGTGGACCCCAGGAACTAGTCAGCTGACCCTCTACAAGGGTCCCTCTGCAAGGGTGTCCTACGAGGGCACCCAAGAGGTGGGGTGGGAAACCAGACACCTTACTCCCTGCAGGTAGGGGGGCTCTACCTGTGTCCCCTGTTTGTGTCCCCTGCCACCACCACCACCACAAGACACTGCAACCAAGGGAGGTGATCCCAGAAAACACTAGCAGGAAGTGGGAGCATGAGATGAAAAGGAAGAAAGGCAAGAAAGGGTATGTTCATGAGCAGGTGATTGCTGTGGGCATCTAGGGCTTAGTCCCCCTGGGGGCCTCAGAGAGAGACTGAGTAGATTCTACCTGCTTTAGAATTATCTTGCAAGGGGAGGAGAAGCTGGGGTGTTTACCTCCATAGCTTGTCCCTCCCTAGCACTGGGGGCCTGTGCAGGCTGGGCACACTTCTGTGGCCAGAGAACGCCCTCAGAGAGAGACAGAGTCAGTTGTTGGCATGTATGGGAATTGGATGCAGGTGACCTCTGGGGTAGGCCACCAGGAGCGGGTACGGCACTACCAGCATTTGCACAGGGGCCAAGACTGTTTAATGTAAACATGTCCAAATCCCAACTCCACCCTTCACTGAGAGTCTTGGGAATTTCTCTAGTCTTCCTGAGCCTCAGTTTCCCTATTTGTAAAGTGATAACATTAACACCCACCTCCTAGGGAGGTTGTGAAATTTCAGGGCCATAATATATGTAAAACATTTAGTATAATGTCTTGCCCTAGTGATTACTCAATTAATGGTAGCTGTCATTATCACCACTCTGTAATTGCAGAAGAGGAAAAGAGAGACGGGGTTTTGTTCTCCTAATGGACTCTCATTTGTACCAAGAGGCAATAATTTTGCTCATTAAATTCATTGATTTAATAGATGGAGGCAGAGGAAGCTGCTGCTAAAACGTCATCAGAAGTGAACCTGGCAAGCTTACCTCCCAGCTATCACAATGAAACCAACACAGACACCAAGATTGGAAACAATACCGTCCATGTGCACCGAGAAATTCACAAGGTAAGGGCAGTCATAGCCAGCACTTCCTCCTTTCTGTAGCACCCAGTGCCATCAGAGAACTAAGGTCTTATTTGCATATTTGATACACAAGCCCAAAATGCAAATGAGAATGGTAAAATACAGATTAAAAACCAGAGGGAGTGAGGGCACTGTTTAAAGTGGAGAGATATGTATCAGCAACCTAAATCGCTTTTGCATTTAAGCAGTAAGTTTAACCCAAGGCTTCCTGCCAGTCCAATTGCAAAAGAATGTTCAGGGATTTTTTGTCATTTGAAAAAAGGAAGCAAACGATGTCTAGAGAGATACTTTGCTAGTATTGAATTTGAGGAATTTATCTCATAGGGTTTTATGTATGTCTCAGTAGAGAGTTGAAATAGAGACCATGTTGTGATGAATCGATCTCATGTTTTCTCAGGAGGAAGGTAAATATGAAATACTCCATTTTCAGAGGGGAAACCCTCTGTTGCCACAAGATTAAACATTTATTTGTTTGCTGGTTGTCTGTTCAAAATTCTATAGCATTTCCCACCCTACAACATGCCCACGTGTCTCTTGGTCTAGCATCCTCCCTGAGGAGCAAGCAGGTTCATTCTCAGTCTCACCTGATGAAGAAAACGTTGCAAATAGAAAGCAACATGGCATTAGCCTGCCCCTGGTGTGAGATGTCCCCAATGCGATTTGGCAGCAAGCTACGCGAGCCTGTGTTCTCTCTGCGTCTGCCACACAGAGACTCAGGGTGGTGGTTATGAGGCCGTAGAGGCGACGTGCTGTTGTGAATATCAAAGGGCTTCACCTCCAATTGCATCTCAGCTCCCGTATGCAAGGCCACGATGGCTCTTGTGAAAGAGCCTTGTATTTGTTCAAATGCCCAGGTAATTACTTGGCTGAAACAACAGTGTTTCTGTGCCACAGAGCGTAATGGGGTCAGCTTTTATGTGCCATAGCCTTGTGGGGCACTTCTCCCACTGTACAGTGACGGCCCGGCTACAGAGCGTGCCCCTCCAGGTAAATGACTGAGTTCACCTGCTGAGCATAATCCTTTAGCATTACTCACCCGAAGACTGCAGAATGTTTCCAAAAGCGATGGTTTTATTCTTGTCAAAACCAATATTATTAAGTCATTCTTTCTGACAATAATTAGCCAACAAGTTTGGTTGCTTCTTGAAGTTGCTCTTTGTAGATGTCAGAATACCTGAGTGTGAGTCCTCCCAGGAACTAGTGTGATTTTTGAAAAATTAGTTAAATTTACTGACTCACTAACTGCATTTATGAAATAGTGATGCCAACATCCACTTTGCAGTACCATTAGGGTCAAATGACCTAAAGTATAGGAAATCCCATTGTCAACTCTAAAGCACTAAGCAAAAGCAAGTGTTTTGGTTATTGCTGTTGCCATTATAATAAAGTTGTGCTATTACAATACAGTTGCTCTCAAGTGGGTTCCGTGGTGTACCAGTCCTGTGTGATGCTTCAGGAAAGAGGGGTCAGTAGTGGTGAAACATATTTGGAAAACACTGTATATATTCTTCCCCTACAAATGAAAAAAAATGCACATTGGCATAATAAAGACTCTGAGAAATCCCACAACTCAGGCATATAGAGCTGTAGAATTTTTAAAAATATGACATTAGTTAATTCTGTAAAAAGCTAGCATAAAGAAAGATGTCATCCTTTTCTGGGGAGAGGAATTATTTAGGCAAAAATTCAAAAGCATGGTACTAAGGAGTGGTCCTGACCTCCTCAGAGCTGGAATTGGATGCCCTACTGCAAATTAGGACAAGAGTTTCCACTTTGTCGTGGCTGCAGACGTCTGTGATATTAGAGCTGGCAGGGACTTTAAAGAAGATGTAGAAAACAGAAAATTGTGAATCAGTAAAGAGAAATGACTTGTTCCGGGTGACATACTAGGTGGTTGTTGGCAGCTGAGCCATAGCTCAAAGGACAGCACCCCCTAGCTCCAGGGCCAGCGTCTTTTCTCTGCTTCACCACCAGGCCAAACATTAGACACGGCCCTTCACGGGGCAGGAATGGCCTGGGGTCCATGTCACGCTTAGCTTTGAGGTGCCCGGTTAGGATATGATCTTGGTTTCTAGAGGGAAAAGATTTAGAGTGTTCCAGATCTAAGATTGTGCTGGGGCCTCATGAGAAATAAAGGGCCCGAGTAGAAGCCATGGAAGGGACAGGGCAGGGGAAGCAGAATTGGAGGCAGACACCAGAGGGAGGAATATGGGGACAAGTCTCCCACTGGACGTAAGCACTTTCTTCATGCAAAAACTTCACCAGAATCAGGAGTAGGGCTGCTGTAGCTAAAACCTGCTTGCTTCTCATGAAAGATGTGCGTCTGGACGCCCAGACTCGCAATTTGTCAGAAAGAAAGTTGACATTGAGTTTCAAGGGATGAGCCCCACGAGTGATAAAAATAGCAGATGTTGCTGAGCGTTTGCTGGGTGTCAGGCACTGTGCTGAGTGCTTTCCACGGATCACCTCATTTCCTGCTCCTGGCAACCCTGTGGTGCAGCTGTGTTAATACCTCTTGTCTCTGTACGAGGGGAGCTTTCCGTCCCCAGCTGCCGGTGGAACTGGAACGCTGGAAGAAAGCGGGGTGGGCATTCTGATGACTTTACTGGGTGTTCCTGCTTCAAAAAATGAAAGGAAAAAAATATGTGGGATTTGCCCAGGCTTCCTTCTATTTAACTTTCACTGTGCCTGTTCCACTGTAGATAACCAACAACCAGACTGGACAGACCGTCTTTTCAGAGACCGTTATCACATCTGTGGGAGACGAGGAAGGCAAAAGGAGCCATGTAAGTTGTCACCTCCCCTGCACTCACACCCCAAGGCACATGCACGTTGGTTTAACCTGCCAGCGGTGACCCAGCCTGCAGACTGTGGGCAGAGGGAGCTGCCTCTCATGCACCTGCCCCGACTCATTTCTACCGAGAGTCCCCAGTGCTCATCTTTATGAGCAGAGTGACATTTTCCAGAATGTAACGCCTCCATGCACTTGGCGTCAGAAACAACAGAGAAATTAAATTCAGTTGTCATTTGCCTGGCCCCATCTCAGCTTTGAAAGCGGACCAAGCAAGTACCGGGTATACTGATTGGGACCCTGGTCACAGACCTGGTGCATCAGACGGTGAAATCCCCAAAACCTCTGTCTGAGATGGCCGTTTGCATGGTCAGGGAGTTTGAGAGTGAAAACACCTTCCTCGGAGACCAGAGGTGTGACGGGAAAGGAAGTCCTTCTGTTCCAGCCTCTGGGCTCCAGTCACCCGTGATGCCTCCTGTCGGTTGCCTGTTGGATTTTATAGAATGACAGAGTCCTAAAGTTGGAAGGGGTGTGATTTCACAGAAAGCAAACCTGAGTTCAAGTTGGGGGATGTCCCAGTTGGAGTCACTAGTCTCCTATCTCCCAGGCCAGAGGTGATCAACGGTGCTTTATCTTCTCAAAGAGATGGCTGCTTCAGACACACCTGCCTGTCGCAGCGTGGACAAGGCAGCTGTGACATGGACATGACCAGCGGGACAAATGTGCTTCCTTTGTGGAGGCTGCAGGGACCCAGCCTCTCTGTGCCCGGATGGTTTATGCGTCCCTGGCCTACAGAGAGAGCGTTGGGGATTTTTCCCCACCTCTTTTGGCCTTATCACTGGCAGAGAACCAGTGTATTGATAATAGTTAGGAAGGTTGTGTTGTCTTGGTTGGTAGTAGATGGACTTTTCTCTTTTGCTTGTTTTTGGCACAGTGCTCCAAAGTCGAGAGCTGGCTGACCCTGACTGCAGGCTGGGGTCAGCTGCTGTGTGTGATGGTGGTGACCCACCACTCACGGGGGCCTGGGGGTGGTGGGGAGGAACCGTGCCGTGAAATACACAGAGTGCTGGCTGTGGAGTCTGGAAGCCTCAGTTTGTCACCTACAAGCTGGGGCATCTTGGTTTCCCCATGTTCAAGTGAGGGAAGAATGTCTGCTTTCTCTCCAAGCCTTCAAAGGACAGAAGCCTATGAAGCACAGACAAGGTTAACTAAGGCCAGGAAGAAAGAGAGGCCAGTTTCCAAAGGTGGGAAGAGAGAGAGGGAAGTGAAACAAAAGCCAGCCAGCCAGCCACAGGATATGATTTTGGTTCCTAGAGGGAACAGATTTAGAGTGTTCCAGACCTAAGTCTGTGCTTGGGGCCTCATGAGAAATAAAGGGCCTGGGTACAAGCCATGGAATGGAAAGGGCAGGGGAAACAGAACTCACAGGGCTGCGGATTACAAAAAAAAGCCTTTGTCCTCAAGTAAAAAAAGTTATTCCATCGTCACATGATGGCACAGCTTTGCTCCCGGGGGGCAGCAGCTACGCCTGTGAGCACACCTGCATCTGCTGGAGGCCCAGGTGCACACAGGGTTGCAACATGCACATCCCATGCTCCCCCCGACACCCACCAAGGGAGGCAGTTATGTTAGGCTTGGGCCTTGTGGTGGGGAGAACTGAGACCCCGAGAGCGGGGGCAGGTAAGAGACAAGATCTCGAAGATGCCAAGAGCATGCTTGGGGCAGGGGCCAGTTGCTGCCTGCCTGTGAGTTTGACAACTTCTGTGTCCCCGTATGGGTCCACATGTGTGCCCGTGTGCGTCCCTGCTTAAGGACTTGGCTGGAAAGCTCAGAATCTCTACACCTGCCCATGCTGTCTCATATTGCCGTCGTGTGATGGAAGGCAGGCCTGGGCACCCTTGTGCAGGGCATAACCTGAACTCTTGTGTATGACAGTCCTGAGGATGCAGAAGGTTGAGGGGCGCGGTAGATCTAAGAAACCCAGACGGTGGAGGCTCACCAAGGTTTTCTTGATTCCTGCGCAGGCCCTTGGGATGTGAGCTTGTTGGGTTTCTATATGAGAATAAATTCCATTTTGATTGGCTGGAAGGGGGACCTGGGGCATGTGCTGCTTGACTGGCCAGTGTTGGCAGATCCCACAGGGCTTTAGAGGGCAGACTGAAGACTTGTCGAGCCCCCTGTGAAAGCGACGTCCTGTGGCAGAGATGGTGGCGCCTGTGCTCCCTGCAGAGCCTCGCTTGTCATCAGAGTGGCTTGCCAAGGGGCCGGGAAGCACGATCGAGTTTCTCATGCCCACAGAATTCTTCCACGCAACTACCCTTCCCTCCCCGGCTCCCCGTCGTCCTGGCACATTGAGTTAAGGCTCCAGCGTCCTCTTTATGGGACACGGAGCTCCTTTTCCTGCGTAGGAAGCTATGAAGACTAGAGTGCCGTCAAAGGAATGCAAAGAGTCGCGCATTGTCACCACTGTCCCATTCCCTCATTTGGGGATTTAACGATTTTTACAGCTGGCTTTGAAACGCATTACACGCTGCAGAAACTTTCTCTTAAAGGAACAGGGAGATTTGCCATTCCAAAGGACAAAATCATAGGCTGGTCAAACCTTAAAATACTGTCAACAGGGGCTAAATTTTCAGGATTTAAAATTCCCAGATGAATTCAATTAAAAATAACCACCAAGCACCCCATATTTTCCCTTCTTCAGATGCTGGAATGTGTATTAATATGTATGGTAACCCAAGGAGGCTCACGGAGAGTTACAGACAGTAACTCTATATGCCTGTCTAGAAACTGCGCACAGTGTGTGCGAGGGACTGGTCTGCTTTTACACTCAGATGTGAAAGGGGAAAAGGACACCGTGGCTTGTTATTTCACCTGAGTGCTCGGCTGACGGGGATGTGGTCTGACGTCTTTGTGATGAGGCTTTTGTGCTGCGCCCCCGGCCCCCCGCACTTCACGGGCCAGTGGGCAGACACACCGACGCTGCGCGCTTTTGTGCAGGGGGTTGGGACGAAAGCGGCGTGTGGGAAGCTAGAGAATGGACCCGCCATTGTGCGGTAATAGGACACTTATTTATAGAATTCTGTCCCCGCATAGGAAGAGTCTGGCCCAATTAGCCAAGGCGCCATTTTGAAGGGGCACGTTCTCCAGTTAAAATGCAGCTCACAGCCACTAAGCTTAGCACGTCCTGCATTTGCCGTCTTTCTCATTTCACATCAGAATATGACATTAGAAAGTGAGTCCGTTTGTTTTTTTCACCTGAACACACCTCATTGAAGCTACGGGTTCAGTTACGTACGAACAACCCCTAAGACCCCGGTCAAGACTTCTGAGGCCAGTAGGTGGACAAATTTCACTACCAGAAGCATCCAGATCATAGGGCTTCGAGTGACCCAGCGACTTCCTTGTTCCAGAGAGTGACTGGTACTGATGGTGCCCTTTTGACTGGAGACGTAGACTGAGGGCCTTGACCCTGGAATTCTCTACAAGTGTGAAACCAGGTGCCTTCCTTGTGAGAGTACTTTGTCTGCTGTTTCTGTTGGAGCCTGGGGACAGTGGGCTGTTAAACGGTGACCACCTTGTCAAAGGTTTTTGTTTGTTTGCTTCCATGGAGTAGTAAGCGCCTCATCACCTCACAGCCCAGAGAGACCATGAGAACGTGGGTGGGGAAAGTGTGTTGAATGACCTCTTTCTCCCTCCGGCCTCAAGTTCTTCCCTGCCCCCAGCCTCCTCATCCCAGAGTAGATAGTGGGGTGCGGCTTTGTCTCCTCCCGTGCCCTGGTTTCTGTGTTGGACTCTATCCACTTAATGGGATGTCGGGGGTGCCATGATGACAAATCACTGGGGGGTTGTTTTAACAGAGTTGCACCAGGGAAGGGTGCGGGCCCCCTAGAGGGACTTGATCAGTTCCCAGAGCATCTGCCACCTGGGGAGTCCTGCTGGGTGCAGGGAGGCTGGGGTGGCCGTCCCAGGAAGTGCAGCCCTTCTCTTCTGTCAGACTTGAGGCAGAAGGAAGACGTCTGAACCGGTGTGAAGCAGACCAGGGTTCAAACTCTGCCCTCAAACTCAGTATCTTCAACTGTCAACTGGGGCTAATAACCCCCCTTTCACAGGATAGAGCGAGTATCTAGTATGGCAAGGTTTATAAAAGCTCTTTGTGTGAGGTTCATTGTTACTGAAAAGTAATCAAAACTGAGTTCTAATTAGTTTCTCTGGTTCCCGGCAACCTTACCGCAAAAAGAATGAAGTCAGACTGGGGGCTGAGGACATGCGTAAGGCTGCCACAGGTCTCTGCCCTGACGTTAGCCGTGGGCTCGTTTCCTTCTGCAGCGGCCTGCCTCGCTCCCCGAGTAATGAGCTGTCCCCAAGCTCTGTGCTCTAGGCACAGGGTTGACTCATCCTGCTGCTCTTCCTGTCCTTGCCTGTCCTGTGTGTCTGGCTGGGTGTTGGGGGTTCAGACAGGAGAAGGCTGGGCCGTACGGAATGGCAGGGGAATGGTGGTCAGGTACTCACAAGTTGTTCTGGGCCAGGGCCCTAGGTTGGCAGGGTGTAGCTTGGTTTCTGTAGAAGGAAACAGACTTCTTGTCCTAAGGGTGATGGCACAGGCTTGTGTCAATGTCCAGTTCCATAGTCCAGTAACCAGTAGAAAAAAATAGAGAGGGGAAATTGAAGAACTCTGTATCATTCTGAGAGATGGGCAAATCATCCCCAAAGTTGATATGGGTGAGCAATTTTTATGGGGTAGGAATTTCTTTTTGAGCTATAACCTGGTATATTAAGTAGCACTCTCAACCTAAACATCCTCTAAGAAGGAATTTATTAAATATAAATGATTCCATATCCAAAATCAAAATAGGATGTCATTAACCAATGAGTTTTATATAGGTTTCATATAAGTTGGTGTAAAACGTTGTCTTCAATAAAATGTTAAGTAAAAAAAAAAAATTGCTGAGCAGTATATATAATACACAAAATATATATGTATAGTATATACAAATATCTCATTTTTAGAAAAAAAGCATGCATATAAAGCTTGGTAAAATATATATTAAATCATTAATAAATATCTCTGGAGGAATTTAAGTTTGCAGAGACTTTATAGATTTTTATATTTTTTGAATATTTTTACAAGAGTTTGGGATTATTTACAATTTTGATATAAACATCTAGCTGTCTATATTTTTGAACAATTTTGCAAGTGTTTTCACTGTGTAAATCCTAGAAATTAAATTGCTAAGTCAAAGAGTGTGCATATCTAAAATTTTGAGAGATACTGCCAAATTTTCCACTGGAAAGGTTGTACTTGTTTTGTTCTCAGAAGCAGTTTCTGAGGCTGCATTTCACCAGCTCTCACCTACAGTGGGTGTTAGAGTGGGTGATCATGTGATAGGCAAGGAAAAAAGATATCTTCTTTTTGTTTCTATTTCTTTGATTCTTAGGTCAAGGGCATGGCTGTTTGAGAATTGTACGTTGTAGCCAATGCAGAGTCCTCCTCGAATTTATCACATTCTTTCCTCTCTTGGTCAGGGAGAAAGGTTAGCTTTGCATTCCAGGCTGTTCCCAAGACCAAACACCATCTGCTCCAGTGCGGGGCAGATTAGGGAGGTGGGAAGTCCCAGCAGGAACATCTGAGTGCTGAGTGTCTCTGTGAGGCTGCTGATGGGCTGAGTCACAGAGGGGGGTACATGACAGTGATGGGCAGGATACTGCCACTACCCCTGCAAATCCAAACAAGGTTGAGATGACTTCTCATAGGAGAAGCACTTCAGGGGGTATTAACAGCTTGGGCACAGGAAGTCCAGTCCCATGGCAACTCTACTGCTTATTAGCCATGTGACTTTAAGTTCTCTAACTGCTCTAAGCTTTAGTTCTCCTGTATGTAAAATGAGGATAATAAAAGTACCTTCTCTATCATATTGTCATGAGGATAAAATAGAATATATAGGTCAAAAACACCATACTGTGCCTGGAACTCAGGAGTAAGAAGTCAGTAGATGTCAGCCATTTGTTGTTATGATTTGATTACCCCCAATCCACGGCTATCCAAATTCCCGATATTAATTATTCAGCTCATTCATCTATTTGCACATTCTTTTAGCTTCTACTATGTTTCTGGCAGATAAGTGTAAATGGTACTCTAATACGAGCAAGCACCCAGGCCAGTAGTGGACCAAAACACTAAACAGATACTTACAAGATGGATGTCTTCTGATCCAGAGGTTGCACAGGGCATTGTGGGGGCATGGCGCGGGGACCAGGTCAGGTAGCCAGGGAAGACTTTGTTCTTCGTGGGTTGCTCACGTTCCTGCTCATTTTATAAGCAAAGGCATTAATTGCCTTTTTGTTCCAGGCTGTCTTTTCAAGGATGTTGTATAGCCAATACAATAGCCTTGGAAGACAGAGATAGCACTCCCCCCATGGCAGAGGCAGGTTTGCTTGCAGTCCGTTATCAAATGTTTGGATTCTCTCGGCTTGGGATTACTTAGGTGTGATGCAAACCCACTACACACGTAGCATCCACCTGAGCTCCCGTGGCACACGTGGGACTTGGGGAGCAAGGGGAACTGACACAGAAACATGAAGGTCATGCCACTTCTGTGCTGCTAGAATAAAGTCCTTTGTCTCTGACCCAGAAGTCTCATGTCTTCTGGTAGCATCCATGGAATTGTTGTAGGCTTACTTGTCATCTTGCAAGTAGAGTAAGGAGAATCTCAGGCCCTTCATATTTCTTGACATACTCCCTGGAAAAGGTGGTGGTTGAGCTGTATTTTAAATGATGTCTAGGAATTCTCAGTGATGCGAAAGAAGGGCATTCCTCGCAGAAGCATTTTGTTTTCAAAGTCAAGGAGGCACGTAGAAAGAATAACATGTGGAGGAACACTAAATATAATAGTTTAGAATGCCAGAGCTCAAGTTTTGCTTGGGGGAGCAGCCGATGAAGCTGGGGAGAGGCAGGAATGAGAATAGGAATGCCTTCGAGAGCCCAGCCAAGGAGTTGGGAATACGTGCTGAGTTGGGAGTACACCCTGCATCTGCAGTGCTTTACCAGGCCTGTACTGTATACTGTAATGAGACTCCATGCGATGCCCAGAGGAAAGAGCCAGGAAGACGTGGTTTGGATGGCAGAGACATCGGTAGGGACAGGGCTTTTCTTAATTCTGCTGATACAGAAGGCTTGAGCCCCTCTGGGCTGCAAAGCCTGTGCCCTGCAAAAAGCCTGGCTTCGGGCCTTGAAATCTGGAAGCTTTTATTATATTTAGAAATGGAGCAGTCTGTTTTTGCTTGGTGCCAGTAGACAGGCCAGATAAGTGACAGTGATTGAATCTGAGATCTCATTAAACGGATGGCATCGGCGGCAGAACAAGCTGATTTCTGTGGCCTCTGAGTATCCTGAGTCTGTCTAGGCCTGAACAGCTCCCCATGCAGGTGTGGGGCTATCCACTGCTGTCAGGAACTGGGATTCTTCCAGACTGGCCTGGACACATCCACTGGTCTTTGCATCCCGGCTCAGATATGTGGCCCTATTCTTCCTTGCACTTTGGCAACATTCTGAAAAACTCACAAAGCAACAAAGCATATGAATCCATTTTGGTTTGTTTTTGAAATAATATCAAGGGCTGCAACATTCCCCAGTATTCCCTTATTTAGTCAGGAACTGTGCCAGGGATCTGACTGGCATCCCTTCACATAAGCCACATGGCAACCATGTTGTATGACCCCATTTTACAGATGAAATAATTGAGGTTCAGAGAAACTATACAATAGAGCTAGTAGCTGGCTGAGCCAGTACTGCAAGAAAAAAATAAAATGGAACACTTAAGTCTTACTGATTCCAAAACTTCTCAAACCCATATCCTTAATAAATAAATTATAATATATATGACATAAAATTTACCATCTTAACAATTTTTAAATGTACAGTTCAGCAGTGTTCAGTACTTTCACACTGTTTTGTGCAACCCATCTCCAGAACCCTTTTTGTCTTGCAAATCTGCAACTCTAACCATTAAACAACATTCCCCATTCCTCTCCTCCCCCAGCCCTTAGCAACCCCTATTCTGCTGTCTGTCCCTGTGATTTTGACTGTGCTAGGTACCTCATGTGAGTGGAATCATACCGTATGTCTTTTTGTGACTGGTGTATTTCACTTCGTATAACATCCTCAAGGTTCATCCATGTTGTAGCATGTGTCAGAATCCCATTCCTTTTTAAGGCTGAATAACATTCCATTATATGCATATAAATGTATGTCTCTGCTGCCCTAGGACAAGGCAGCGCTTTCCCCCACACTGGTTCTAGAGGTTGCCTCTGCAGTGTGGCAGCCACAGCCTCAGGCTGTCTTGGAGGCATAACTGATGCCACTGCCCAGAGTGTGTTGCCCCACGCCCCTGGCCTCTAGCTGATGTGCTGAAAACTCCCCACAGGCCTGGGTGGACGCAGGCTCAGGCTGCATCTTGGAGGTTATCGTCTCTGGGTTCCAGAGATGTGATTTTCTTGACCATTCAGGAATCTACACCTGCTCCACGCTCTCCTTCATGAGACCCACCCCTAACCCCAGGGTCTCCTGAAAGAGTCCCCAGAGGCCGGAAGGGCCTCTAGCTAGACTCCTGGGGGGGTCACATGGGGGCTCAGGCCTCCAAGGAGAAGGTTTGGTGGTGGTGGTTGTTTTTTAATTCCCTTAGTGGTAGGGAGAGCATTGTGGTAGGTGGGCCAGGGGACAGGGCCTGGCAGGGTCCTCTGCCAGAGTCAGAGGCAGGGACAGGGGAAGGGAACTGGGGGAGGCGCATGCAGAAAGACACATTTAACGCTGTCAGGGAATTCAGTTGTGCTCCACATCTGATAAGCTGAGCTTGTCTCCCAAATCAGGCAGGAAACCTCTCCTCTGGGTCACATCTCCAGCAGACTGTGGGAAAAATGAAGATTGAGTCATTTAAATGTGTGCGCATATCTCATTGCACTGTAGACCTACTGTCAGTTTCATTTTTCACATCCACCTCCTGGAAAAGAAAGAATAATCAGGTTATTTGGGTACGTTTTATGGGCACATAGTGGGATACAATGTGGAATCCCGACTGCTGCAGGTTGGACTGTCTGAGCAGCTTCCCACACAGCTCTGGGCACTTGTTCCTGCTCTATGAAAGGAGGATTTGGTGACTGCCTGAGAAGGTTGCTTTAGAAGTAGGAGGCAATGTATGGAAAATATCTGGCACTTAATAGATGCCGAATAAGTATAAATTCTCCTTTCTGACCTAATTTCCTAGACCCCTTGGGGAAGGAAGCAGTAGGTTACTGAATATGAGTGTGATAAATCAGTAAATATATTTATTTTGTTGTAAGGTTGCAGTGGCTTTGAACACAATAACTGAGAAGGTTTCTGAAAGGTGATGGTGGTTAAGACCAAACACATGAAAAAGCTGTCGTGTATGAAGACAGGCCTCATGCCAAAGATAAAGTAAAGCAGTATTTCACTGAGTCGTATAATTATAAATGCTAGAATTCACAGGGTCTGTTGAGTTCCTCAAGACCAGCCATGGAAACTTGTGGCGCTGACACTGCCATCCTGCCACTTCTTTGCCTATGGCAGACATTGCTAATCGATTGCAGAGTTATTTCCTTGTGAGCCCAGAAAGAGTCTCAGCACTTAAGGCAGAACAGCACTTCCAGCAGCCACTGGCAATCACTTAGAAAGGACTGTGCTTGAAACCCATGTCACCCCTGTTCCACACCAAACCTCCCATTTTATAGATGAGAAAACAAATGGGAGGATATAATTTTTCTCCAAATCATGCAGTAGTCTGATCTAGAACCTCATTCCCAGTTCAGTGTAGACTGTGGACCTGGAGTTTCCCGTTGCAGGAAGCAGGGTCTCAGTGGCCCTGTTTTTCTCATATCTCAGAGGATTAACTATAGGGAAGATGAGCTACCTAATGCTGAGAAAGATGGTGAAAATCGATGGCGAAAGGGTTTTCTCAGGCTCAGGGAGAAAAACCAGAAGTTCTTAAAGAATTGCATAAGGATTGTGAGCTCTAGGAAGGTAGGGACTTCGTCTGTCCTGTGTCATCTCTGTATCCCTGTCATTGTGCTTGGCACGGGGTAGGCATCAGTAACTGAATGAACACGTTAAATAGATGAGAGCTGTATGACCCTGGTGTACGTTGAGGAATATAAACAGAAGTAAAATTTCATGAGGATAAGATTCAGTGAAGAGCTGTAAGTATGTAAATGAGTTTAATTTGTTTGACAAACGAGCCTCTCTCTGTTTTTGTTGCCTTCGTTCATTCACCTACATTACTGAACAGCATTTCTTGGGCTATATACTGGGTGTTTTACATGTTTTATTTTCTAATCCTTATAATACTATGAAGTAGGTATTATTTTATACATTTGGGCACTGGAGTTTAGAGAAGTTAAATTCCATAAGTCATGGTAGATGGTTAAATGGTAGAACTGGAATATGAATTCAGATGGAAATTTCTGGCCATTTCAATAAAAAGATATATTTCTGATAGAAAAAGTCATGGGAGTTTGCAGCCATAATTTTGGGGTGGTTTTGATCATAAACCTTCCACCACTTGGTTACAACTTGTATCATATATACCAAGAGCCATTGAACAATCCCCACCCCAAAAACCTGAAATGGAAGAGCAAAAATCACAAAAGGACAACTTTGTGGCAACGAACACAGGGGTCTTCCCCTCCCAGGGATGGCAGAGCCCCTTGGGGTCAGGGGAGGATGGTTAGGGAACTATGGAATCTCTCACCCACTTTTGTTTTGTTCTTACCATTGACCGGGTGTCAGACTTGCTGCCACTGAAGAGGAACATTCCAAACCACCAGTGAGGAGCATTTTAAGTGGGTGGCATGCTCGCGTGTCTGAAGAGGTTGGCCACTGACACATTTCAATGATGTGATGTGGAAAATACAGCCACAGGGAAAACAGCTTGAATTTTCCATAGTCTCATAATTCAGGGCCTCTGCGAAGATGAAGCAGGTACAAAAGGCAGAGGGAATCATGGTTAGGATGGAAAAACATCTTGGCTCGAAGATGGAGGAGGCCTGCTCCCCGGGCCAGGGGGTCCCCAGGTGGCCGGGTGGGCAGAGGCCAGCAGACTCTGTCCTTCTCAAGCCTGGGAAGCAGCAGAACTTAGGCTCAGCCCCACATGTACAGGTTTCCCCACCTATAGCCTTTTGCTGTTTCCATTGCTTCTGGGGTCCTGTTTTACCTGGTGACGTCTATGGGGACCTCGTTCCCCAGAGAGAGCACACATGTGGCAGAAAGGCCAAGTCAAAGGCCAGTAGTCATACTCGGTGCCTGCCCTGGGCAGGGCTGCTCCTGCCCCCTCCCCACACCTCCCACAGCTTTGCTGGGATTTGGAGGATGAGAAAACGAAAGAGAACTAATACTCTTGAGCACCTACTATGTGCCAGGTGCTGTGTGACCATTTCATAGAAGCTGTTTTCCTTTATTCTTACCAAACCCACCTACAGCAGGGGGTACCAGCTCTGCGTTAAAGATAAGGAGTTAGGCCAGGCACAGTGGCTCACGTCTGTAATCCCAGCCTTCTGGGAGGAAAGGTGGGAGGATTGCTTGAGCCCAGGCGTTTGAGGCTGTAGTGAGCCGTGATGACGCCACTGCACTCTAGCCTGGGCAACAGAACAAGACCCTATCTCTAAAAAAGATAAGGAGTTAAAACACAGAGTGACTTGCCAAGGTCACCAGCTAGTAAACAGCAGATGTGGGATTTGGAAATAAGTCTGCTTACTCCAAAGCCTAGACTCCTTCTAGTGCACAGCGCTACCTTACAGAAAGACCAAATGGGAAAGTTGCTAACAGTACTAGAATGTCTGGCGCATGCTGTGATATGTGGGCACGGTTGTCATCCTTCATTTTTTTAAGCCACATAACTGGTCAGGTTTTATCATTCCCATTGTACAGATAAGGCAACTGCGGCCCAGTGCAGTTAAATGACTTACCCAGGCTTGCCCAGCAAGAACGGGAAGCAGGCTTGGGGAGCTCACTGTGGGGGCAGTGGGTCCTCTCAGAGCCCTTGGGGTGGGTCTGGCTGGGAGAGCCGGGGCAGCCCCCGAGACGTGGCTGTGTTGCTGTGTTCCTTGGTGCCAGCACACAGGAATCCCCCAGCCCCACTGGAGCCGCTATGAGGATGGGTGGCTCCAGGGTGTCTGGGGCAGGAAGCCTGGCTGTGCCCAGACTACCTCCCCAGGCCGTCTGCACACGGCCTCCCCCTTGGAGCTGAAGCTTCCCGTGTTTCCTGCCATCCCACGGAGGTGAAGTAAAATCCGATGTGGCCACATATGTGTTTTCATGACTGAAACATATTAAGGCTTTTTCTGGGCTCATTAGCTGAAATGATTCAACTTGAAAAGTTTAAAAAGTTCCAGAATCCCCTTTTTTGTCCTCACTGCGGAATAACGTTGTGGGGAGAGAAAAAATAATGTCTCAGGGCAGGGAAGAGGTGGACGGAGGGAATGGGAAACTGAGGCAGAGTAGAGGCCCAGGGCCAATGCCAGGCACCCCCACCCCCACCCCCTGCCAGCGTGCTGGGGAAGTAACTTTTTCTACCCATGGGCAAACAACCTTGCTTTTGTTTTGTGTTGTTTTAAATTTTCTTCATCTTTTCCTATTCTTTTTTTAAAGGCAACTGAGGGAATTCTTTGAGCCATATTTTTAAAAGAGGCTGATGGATTGGAGACACTAAGGCAGTGGCTCTTAACCTTGGGTGTGCATCAGAATTACCTTCTTAATCTGGCTAGAACTCATGGGAAGAGAAATGCATCTTTATTTGCACTTACTTTTAAATTACATTGAGCACTTCCTTCCATCTTAAATGTAGACAACAAACTACAGTGTTATTAGCAGTGCCTTTGTACCAATAGCAACCACAAATATTTTTATATTTACTGTTGTTGCATATATCTTGAAATAGCATTCATTCATCACTACTTAGAAATTAAGATAGTTGTCAGACCTGCCACTGGATCTTGCTATACAGTCTGTTGATAAAGAAGCCCATAAAATACCGTATCTCAAAATATTTTGATAACTGTATTTCAGTGCAACTAGTTTCCTTTGTAATGCTGTCTGCTTTCCTTTATTCATCTAAATGTGTTGTTCTGAGAAGGAGTCCGTAAGCTTCATCAGGCTGCCAAAGTGGTCCATGGCACAAAAAACACCGAGGCACCTTATTTTAAAAAGGCCAGTGGCCAGTGTCCGCACGGGGGCCTATTGGTCACTCAGGTATGGACATGGCCTCGCGGCAGTGGGGGGGTTGTTGAAGGTCTCTGTCTGCTGCAGGTGCCGGAGTGGAGGCCCCACTGTTGTAGGTTAGACTTGACCCCGTTTCCCCAAGTCACACCAGCCTCCCCGTTCAGGTGGTTTGAATCCTAAGGACTGTGAAGAACCATTTGCAGGATACTGAAATTAAAAAAATTCTGATCATCAGTATTGTGGCGAATCTTGAAAATGCTGGGGCTGGCGTCCATCTCAGATGTAGCAGTCCCCCAGATCTGCCGTTCGACACCAGTCTCAGTAGCCCAGCTGGGGAGTCCGAACAGACTCCTGCTGCTTGTGACAGCAGCGAGGGTCAGTCTTCTCTGAGAAGACCCCGGCCTGTGGCCGCAGCTTGGCAGCCTGACGTGTCCTCTGGTTCCCTTCCCCCGCTGTGGTCTGTCTCCCTACGGCTCAGCCCGAGGACACAGACATGACATCGGGGGAGATGTTTGATGTGTCTGGAGGGATCACATCCCACCGCCCCTGGAACCTTGTTCTTCCTTAGAGAAGATGTCACCTGCCCTACTGAAGGCTCCAGCCCCAAGCCTTTGGGATGGACAAAGAAGAAAGGTGATCGAGTCCATGAGCCTAGGGACTGAGTCTCAGAAGTGCTGTCCCTGAGGAACTAGATACTGTCTGAGCACCGTCTCCCAGCGCTCAGAGTGGGGAGGGACATGGCACATTTATGACTTCCTGCCCAGGGCAAAGGAAAACCGGTGGTAAGAGACTGGCTCGGGCCGAGTCAGCTCACTGACGCACGTAACCAGAGCAAACAAGAAACCGACTGAGTAAACACAGAGAAGCTCCGTCACACGCAAGGCTGGAGGGCGTGTTCTGTGTGCAGCCAAAATGAGGCTGAGCAGCCAGAGCTCTCACACCCCGCTTGGCTTTTTGTAGTTACTGAAAGGCAATCGCAGCCACCTCCACCCTGTCCCCGAGGCTTGCTCTAGTCCTATCCTCAGCCCCCGGACAGGAATCACACAGCCGGTCATGTGACCGATCCCCGGCTTAGCCTGATGCAGATGGACCATGCGACAGTGACAGACCCTCATCCTGTTCACGGCTGTGCGAGGGAAAGGTGATTTCCCTGGGGCCTGTGGAAGTTTTCTGAGGGAGGGGACACAAAGCCATGGCCACCCAGGAGGCCCTGCCTGGACCCCACACACTACAGTCCTGTTGGGACATCGCCTGACTTGTGCCCGAGGCCTGGCCCTGGTGTCCCCGCGTCCACGGAGGTGTCCAGGCCCAGGACACTGCTGCCGCGGCCGTGGCTCTCCTGCCCTCCAGGGCTGGACAATGTTTGTCTGGGGCAGAGGCCGGCACTGCCGGGCCCTCCACTGCGGGGTGTGTCACGGAGGCAGCTGAGCCTGCAGGACTAGGGCGAGGATGTCAGCCACACAGCTACTTCGCCCTAAACTGGAAAAGGAGGAAGAAGGGGATGGAGATTTGCTGCAGGTGGCGGAGCATGTGGTGAGAGGCCAGAGAGTGGAGCAGGTGCAGCCCTGCAGACCCCGGCCAGCTCGTGGCAGCTCGTGGGAAACGTCCCTGCTGTGGCTTCCTGGGGCAGCCCAGACCGCTCTCCCCTAGGAAGGTCCATCGACTCCCCTACAAGGGTCTGTCACAGTCCCCTAGACATGTCTCCTCCTGTGTTTCCTTCTGGGAGGGGAGGGCTGTCACCATGCCCCTGACACATCTTGGTCAAGGAGCACTGTGACTCCTCAGACCACGCTGGAGGACCCACGTCACTCCCCATGATGGTTTCTGATGTCCACTGTTCATTGCCCACAACGTTTACTTTAAAGAGCTAAAGCATAAAGGCCCTCACCTCAGACTTGCAGCATCACGGGGTCCAGGCTGGGATTGGGGGGTGGTCTCTTCCTCTGAGCCCACCCAGGGCCCTAGGGAGGAGCCCCAGCAGCTGACCCAGAGACCAGGACATCAGCAAGGATTGGTGTCATATGAAAAATCACTCAGGTTTGTAGGATGCCAGCTCTGCTAGACCCTCTAACAGTGAGGAGAGCTGCCTGGCCAAGGAAAGTAGCACAAACTTGTTTGGCCTGGAGAGCAACTAAGAAGGCTGGGGCTAGCCAAGCCCAGACACGGTCACAGTGGGGATGAAGATGTTTGTGAAATCAGCCACAGAGCTATGAAGTGACCAAGCAGAGGGACGTGGAGACAGCCTCCTCTCCCTACATGACTGCCTGCTCTTGTGCTCCTAGTTCGCCCACCTGCGGGGGAGCAACACCCGCCCCCAGCACTGGCAACACCTGCTGGGCCCTGAGGTCACCACCTTCAAAGTGCAGACCAGGAAGGTTGTCAAGGCAGAGGCGAGTCTGGATGCACTGGGTTCTAGTTATGGGTTACCCTAAAATTTGGTGTAAAACAAGCATTTATTATGCTCCTGGATTCTGTGGGTTAGGAATTTGGACAAGATAACATTGGGATGGTTTATCTCTGCTCCAGAAGGTCTGAGACCTCAGACTTGAAGACAGGGGGGTAACTCAGTGGCCAAGGCTAGACCCATTGAGAGGCTCTTTTCACTCATGCCCCCAGCTGTTGCCTGGGACCTTAGCCGGTGCCACCGGCCTCCCCATGGAGCCTGGACCGCCTCACAGCACCGTGGCTTGGTTCAGAGGGCAAGCATTTGACAAGGGAAAGAATGAAATGGAAGCTATATTACCTCTTATGTCCTAGGCTCGAAGTCACGCAGCATTATTCCTCCACACTCAATTCATTAGAAGTGAGTCACTAGAGCTCAAGTGCCCTCCTGGGTGCGGAGGGATGGTTGAGGGGCAGGTACGCTGACTTCCAATCGCCTCCTCTTTCCTGTTTCTAGAAACGATCCCTGGGTCCACAGGTGTTGTAAGTGCTCTGGGTGGAGAAGAGGCCAGTGATTCCAGTGAAGGTCTCGGGGTACGTCCCACCTTGGGTTGCCTGGAGACACCAACGAGCAACCAACCAGGGGTCACCTTGGCTGCTGCTGGACGGGGTCTCCCCTCAGGGAGAAAAGCCCATAGTGGGCACTCATAGCCCCCCCGACCTGCATCCTGGCATTCCCAGCGTGAGTCGTGGTGAATCTTACACACCTGTTGATCCTTTGAGCCCAAATGTTCTTCTCTCCATCAGCTGGGCTGGATACCGGGGCTGGGAGAGCAGCACGCAGAGGCGCTCACTGCCCCGTGGGGAGAGTCAGGGAAGGCTTCACTGGGGAGGAGACGTTTCTGCTGCTCCTTAAAGATGAATTCCACAGACCAGGGAAGTAAGGGCATTCTAGAAGCTTGGGCCAAAATTTGGGTCCTGGGGAGGTGAGAAAAACCAGGCTGGAAAGCAGGTTGGGAACTGACCTTTAAGAACCCCGAGTGCCAGGCAGAGCGTGGACTCCAGGTCATGGCTGGGGGGGAAGGTAGAGACAGCCAGTTGCAAGGTAGAGTATCCTCAGGGTACAGTCTTGGGGGGACTCACGATCTTGGAGAATTTGCTAGAGTTCAGGACCCTTGACCCTACAGATCCAGAAACTGGACATTCTCAGCCCTCTCCCTAACTAAATTCAGACCTCACTAATGTATAGACCGATGAGGAACATCTCTTTCCAGTGGCAGGAGTGTTGGGACGTCATCCAGGACACCCGCTGTCTGGTGTCTGTGTCCTGGGGGGACAAAGTTGGTTGTCTGAAGGTGGGTGAGAATTAAAGCCAAGAGAGGTCGAGATTACCGAGGGGCACGCCGTGGGCTCCAGGTGCTCCCCAGTGCCTGACCTCCAGGCCCCTACCCCGTCACTCCTTGCTTGTCACATTGTTTTATTCCGCCAGAATCACACATGCAGGCTGATGTTCCCAGGGCCTGGAAGGCGGGCTGTCTCCTCCCATTACATGTTGATTGAGTTATTCCAACCCTCAGGCTTCTCCAGGGCCCCTGTGCCGGAGCAGCTTTCAGAGCAATTAGGGTCAGGGACGTGCACAATCAGGTTTGTGTTCTAGGCAGATAACCTGGCTGGGCAGGGGAGTCTGGGAAGGGGGAGACAGGCTGGGCTGGGGACTCTAGGCTGCCACATTGTGCGGAGAATGACATATGGCCTTGAGGCAGAGGTGGGGACCCCCTTCCCTACCTGGGAGGAAACCCCATGAGAGTGAGCCCCAAACCACCAGAGCCCCTCCCCGCCGACCTCCCGGCTCTAGCAGGCACTGGGCAGAAACAGCTCTCTCAGGAGGGAGAGTTGGAAAGGAGTGAAGCCAGCTCTGTTGCTCTCTGCCACTCTGCACCTTCTCCTGGGATCCAGGTCCGGATTCAGTTCCTGGGAACCTGGTGAGAACCTGGCTCCGGGCCAGTCACAGGAAGCATTTCTCCTGGAGTCACGTGGCTGTGGCTGTTCTGTCCTGTGCCCAGGCACTGTAGGCCAGTCTGGAGCAACCAGAAGACCTGTGGGTCTCAAACCACGGAAACAGCAACAGCTGCGAGGGGGCTGCTCCGGCCAAGGCACCGCCCAGCCCAGCCCCCATGTCCCTGACACAAGGGGAGTGCGGTTGGGGCTTCTTGTGGGTAGAGGGGAGCACAGGCTGCACCCCTGAGTGGGTGGGAGAAGACGAGCTGCCAGGGGGACATCGGGGGCTCTCACTCTTATGATTTGCACCTTTCGCTGTATTGGGGAGTCTGCCCCCCACTCCTACAGCTGCTCTTTTTCCCAATGCATGGGACACTCAGCCAGGGGCATCTTCCTGGATCCTGGCCCGAATTTGCTGTCTGGGTTCACATCCCAGCTCCACTACTCACGAGCTGTATGACTTTGGCAAGTTCCTTAGACTCTCTGTGCCTCAGTTTCCTCATCTGTAAAATAGAAAGGAATAACCGCAGTCCTTTCTCAGTGGATCATCTTGAAGATTACCTGAATTAACGTTTAGGACGTGGGCCAGGTCTGGCATATAGAAAACATACTAGAAATGCTGGTGACTGTGACTGTGACTATTGCATTACAACCACCATCCTCATACAGAATCCAGTCTTTTCCTCCTTGTGCAGAAGTGGCAGCTGCACACAGAGCCCCTGAAGACAGGCCAGGATCTGGGGAGGCAGAGGGCGGGCAGCACTTCCTGGCCTCCTCCGTCGTAACTCTGAGGGCCAAGGTCAGGGCTCCCTGGTGCCCTTGCTGGCTTACCTTCCTGGACGTCCCTCTTCCTGTGGCCATGGCTGCTCTTTCTCATCCTCCCCTGCCCAAGGCCACCCCTCTCTCTCTTCCAAAGCACACACCTGCGGAATCATGCCCTGTGGAGCAGGTTGGCAGATAGTAGACAACTCCCTGAATAACACTAAGATAATTTTTAGTATCAGTCTGTCCCGTGCAATAATTAGGGCATACTATACTAAAATATTATTCATTGTTTATCTGAAATTCATACTTCACTGGGTGTCCTGTAATTTTATTTGCTAAATCTAGCAATCTTACTTTAAGGCCCCCAAACTAAGGGGTCCCATGCCACCGAGAACACAGAGACGTTGAGGCGAGGCAGGGCTGGGTCCTTCCGTGTGCTGGGAGGCCTGGGAGTGCGGCAGGGTGGGGCGCTGTGACGTTGCTGATGCTTTGGGGCCTGCAGTCCCCATATGCTGCGTGTGGAGCGCTAACCATGTACTAGGTGTGTCTGGGGAAGGACAGACACAGGCCAGGCCCGGGGAATTCCACGTGCCTTTGGAATGGGGGTGGGGGCTGTGCAGACCCAAAGACCCTGGAAAAGCGTTGATGGGGAACGGGTAGAGACGGCTCTCTCCACGGATTCAAACTCAGGCTGAGTGACAGGCACTCGGTCAACTCGGGAACATGAAGAAGTTTCCTTTGGACTTCAGTGAGGGTTTAAGCTCTCCAGAGGAAACGGCACTCAGGCTGAAAGAATGTGTTGGGAAGTTCTGTGAGTGGGGCTGGCTCTCTGCGGCCTGGCAGCAGGACAAGATCCCTGGAGGAGGGAACAAACTTTTCCGGGGGCTGATGGAGAGAGGAGCCTCCCAGAGGAGCCCTGGCTCTGTGTATACGGGAGAGAAGGAGAGAAAGAACTCCAGGACAGGTTCTCGAGTGATCCAGGCACAACAGGCACTGAAGGGTTAGGAGCGGGCACTCTCCACGTCAAGCTGTGCCCAGCCCAGCCCAGCCAGAGTGCATTTTCCTCTTTCCCGGGCTGCGAGCGTGACTTGGGGAAGAAAGCGTTGGCTGCAGCAGCCCCCGGCGGCCCAGGCTTTTGCAGACACTTGCACTTGGGGATAATAATAGCTGGCTCCCGCCTGGATCTTTCCACAGGGCAGTCTCTGCAGCGAGGGTCAGGCCAGAACCCCTTGGTGAGGCCTGGGCCTCCGCCATGCTGAGCAGGCTGGAAGTTTCCAGTGCGGCATCCAGGGAAGGCTGCGGCGCCCTGCTGTGCTCCAGACAGTGTGCGTCCTACAGGCTCCTCTGATTGGCCTGGTTTTAAGATCAAAAAAGGACTCCCAGGAATGGGGAAAACCTGACTTGGAAATTCCACAGAATAAAGGGGAGGCTGCGTGCCGCCCTCCCTCAGGGCACTGTTCCTAACCTCCAGTCACCTTGCCCAGGGCCAGCCTTGAGGACGCTGCCCGCTTGCAGAGGCACCGTGGTTACTCCCTCCCCCAGCTGGCGCTTCACTGCGGGCTGTCCCTGCTCAGACGGTGCCTGGGCGGAGCTGCCTCCCATACATGGGTCCAGGGGGGACGTTCGTTTATCTCACAGATTGTACCATCTGCTCATCCTGGGCCTGGCACTACCACCCCACCCCAGGGCCAGGAAACGGTCACCCACAGACAACATGCCCCACCCAAACCTGCAGGGAATGGAGCACGTGCAGGGCTGGGGTGCCAGAGCCTAGGACTCCCCGGTTGATCGTGGGTTCAGCCAGGAAACCCTGTTCTGGTCCGTGTGGTTCAACCGCCTTCAGAATGCACTGGGGCCTCCCCACGGGCCACCACCTGTCACCTTCCAGCAGGGAGATGCTGAAAGCTCGGGAACAGGCTGAGTGTGTGGCAGATCCAGCACAGGGGAGCTCGGGTTGCCGGCGTGTTTGGTGGGGAGGGACGCCCATTCGTTTCTTAGGGCTGCTGTAACAAGTACCACAAACAGGATGACTTAGGAGTTTGACCCACAGCTCTGCAGGCTGGAAGTCCAAAGTCAGGTGTCAGCAGGCTTGTTCCTTTGGAGGGTGGCGGGGGCGGGTGCGCTCCAGGCCTCCTCCTGGGCTTGTAGGTGGCGTCTTCTCTCTGTGTCTCTCCACGTGGCCTTCCCTCCGTGTCCACGTTTCCCCTTTGTGCCAGGGCAGCAGTCATACTGGGTCAGCCTCGCCCTGATGACTCAGCTGAACTAACTGCATCTGCAGTGACCCTCTCTCCAAATACGGTCACATTCTGAGGTGCTGGGGATTAGGACTTGGGCATATGAATTTGAGGGGGACACAAATCCCTAACAGGGCATTTGGAGGCAACAGAGTGCGGTGGGAGAAGCAAGTGATCGGTGCCTTTATTGCAGAGTGGGTCCGTTGTACAGGGCGAGTTTGGTCCTATTTCCTCTTGTCCTCTTGTTCCCCTTCTTCCTCCTGCCCATGGGTGACGAAGTAAGAAGTCCCTCACCAGGTGCCGCCTCTCCGTCTTGGATTTCCCAGTCCCCAGAACTGTGAGCCAGCACATCTCTGCTCATCATAAATCACCCGGTCTCGGGTGTCCCATGCTAGCAGCACAAAATGGCCTAAGACCATGACTGACCTCCCAGGGTGGCTGGAAGAAGCAGAAGGGGCCCTGAAGGCTGGAAGTAGGCACAGGCCAACAGTAGGCGCCCTGTCCTCCTCCAGCCACAGCGTGCAGAGCTGAGGGCAGGCGAGTTCTGGGGGGTGCAGGTCCCCTGGCCTCCATTCCCCGTGCACCTGGCCCCCGTGCACCTGGCCCTCACTTCTCGCCCTGAAGATGCACCGTCCAGAGCCGTGGGCTTCAGTGGAGCACGTGGAAGGCCCATGCGGCCTCCTCCTTTGGGCATCCGGGGACATCCAGGATTCCTGAGGAGCGTGGAAGAGCCCAGGGCCCAGCCCACGGGAGGAAGGAGGTGCAGCAGCAGAGGGGCCCCTCACAGAGGCCTCAGAAAGATTCCCTGAGTGGCTCGTTGTTCCGCCCCTCTCCAAGTTTTGGCTGCTGCATCCTCAGAGCCTCTCTCCTTTTATAAACTCTGAACTGGAAAATCAAAGACTCAGACAGCTCCTTTGCCATTTTCCACTATTTCACGTTATTGTAGAAAGACTGGGGCAGTTTCCAGCCCCACGTCCCTGCCAGGCCTCTGCGTGTCCCCATCAGCATCCCGCCCGCCAGCTTTCTGAACTTTCTAAATATAGCTCCCTCCCCAGGCGGACAAAGACGGATCCCTGAATGGCCCTGGCCAGCTTCTGGGCGGCCTGTCAGATTTCCCTGACAGGCTGGGAGGGAGGAGTGGGGACAGACAGGAGTGACCCGCCTGGAAGGGAGCGCTGGAGCCCTTGCAGCTCGCTTTTGTCGTGCCACCGTAGTAACATTTAAGCCCAGACATCCGGGGGTGTGGTCTTGGCCCTGAGTTCCTGCCTCTTCTGTCTTTGGGGACGTGTGGGGCCCAGGGCCCTGTCCCAGGCAGGCTCTGCTGAGCTGTGACTGAGGGGAGGGGAGAAAAGGACAACCGGCCCCAGGAGGAAATGGGAAGAGCCTGGCTTTAGGGACTCCAACTCCAATTCAGTCACACCAGGGGACTACGGGCCGATTCCTCACCCTAAATCAGTTTCAACGTCTAGGGAACTTGTGCCTGGTGGTGGGCACCAGTGGCCCTGCCGTGCCCGGGCGTGATGGGTCGCTGTCCCTAGAGGCAGGAGCTCTGCCAGGCATCTCCTCATGCCGTGTGGCGCTGGGCGAGGCCCGCACCCTGCCTTGGTGCAGGAGTCCCCCTCCCGGTCCCAGGGCCCTGCGAGGCACTTGCTTCTTCACAAAACACAGCCCTGAGTCCGGAGCCCTCACAGCCTTTAGAGGGGGAAGCAGCCGAAAGACTCCCTTCCCCCTCCCTGGCCTCGTCAGATCTCAGCTCCTCAGCCATCGCGGCCCAGTTGGGTGCTGAGGCCCCTTTAACACACTGGCCCAAACGTGGACCCCTTGAGCATGGGTAAGAGCAACTGTAATTATTGCAAAGAACAAAACCTGGGTTTCTGGGCTCTGGGCCTGGCTGTGCTTGGGGCACCAACCCATGTCCTCCCCAGCCACCCACTCGGTTCCCTAAGGGTGGAGGCAGGTCCCTACCACCAGGAAAGGTGGCACCTGCCCCTACAGTTTGGGGTCCTCAGGAGCGACCCTGTGTGAACAGCCGGCTGTACAGAAAGGTTGGTCTTCGTACAAGAGGCCACTCTGCCCCAGGACTTTCCTATTTGACATCCTCTCAGTCCCCAAGTGCTGACAGGGACAGAGATATAGGGTTGTTGGTGGAAGTGTCAGGCCCCTGTTGTCTTAGACTTGCCTTTAGGCTGACAAGCTGGTCCCCCCGGCAGGGGTGCGCCATGGGGGAGGGGGCACTGTGTGGGTGGGGGAGCAGGTGCATGGCTGTCTGCTGACGTGGCCACCCTCACAGTGCACAAACTCAGTGCCACAGCCCCTGCTGTCATCCTCATTTTTACTAAAGGTTGTCAAGCAGCCCAAGTCACACAACTCTTAAGTGGCAAAACCAGGATTTAGTTTGTGCACCTTGGAGTCCCAAAGTTTCTAGTATGATCACAATTCTTAAAAAGCGTGTCTAGAGTCTGCTGGGAATGACGGTTGCACGTCCCCACCCGGTGAGCTGCTGGGCTTTATTATAACAAAGGGCCACGCTTTCTTGAGGGGATGTCATGTGGAACTAACATACCAGAGCTCCATCAAAAACATGTCAGCGAGGGAAACCGGTAGCTTTAGTGTATTTAGATTCTTCAAAGGTCTTTGGCAAAGTTCCATACCAAAAAATTTTTCCGTACTTAGAAAAAACCTAACTTTGGAGGGAATGCTTTGTTGCGCGCAAGAGCCTGTTTAGGAAAAGGAAGCTCGTCCTAAGGATGAACAAGTATTTTTCTTGATGGAGAATTGTAAACAGCAGGGGCTCACGGGGATTGATGCTGGAAGGGTCTTGGCTCCTATTTTTAATTAAAGATCTAGAAGAGGAAGTGTATAGTGAAAACTCCAAGTCTACAAGGACTTTTGGGGAACAAGAAGCCAAATGAATGGAATGTATATGTTTTTTGCTTTGGTTCCCAAATCATGGCTAAGGATGAGCATTTTTTAGCTACGGGAACATGCAAGTGGTTTCATCTACTCAACACATATCTATTGTGTGTCTACGATGTGCCAGGCACGGTGCTGGGCACAGGCACATTATTTTGTATTATTCTGCTTTACAAAAGTGGGATGATACGGTTCTAACATGCTTGTTTCACTTTCTGATATTTTGTAGAATCACTATGCAAAGAGCATTCTTATGCATGTGTGCATGGAGGCATTTCCCCATGAAATGACTGTACAATAATTTAATAAGTTCCCTCTTGGACATTTCTGTTATTTCTGGATTACAACTAACATAACAGTGTAGGCTTAAACATCCTCGTACTCAGATATTTGCACATATGGACAGGTGTTTCTGAGGACAGTCACCCAGAAGAGAAATTACTGGGTCAGAGGACATATGCATTTAACTCTCGGGGAGATGCTGGTGAATTGCCTGCAAAAAACCCAAGTTCAGTATTAGTTATCCCAAAGCATCTGGTGATGCTCATTTCCTCAAGCCAACATTGGATATTATACCAGTTTCCTATTGATGCTGTAACAAATTACCACAAATTTAGTGGATTAAAACAACACAAATTTGTTATCTCCCAGTTCTGGAGGTTAGAGGTCCAATATGAATCTCACTGGGCTAAAATCTAAGTGTGGGCGGGGCTGCGCTCCTTTCTGGGGCTCTAGGCAAGATTCTGTTCTGTGGCCCGTGGCCCCTTCCGTCTTCCAAGCCAAGGGCCAGTGGAGTCTCCACCACATCTCACGTGGCCTCACTCGACACTGACCTTTTGCATGTGTGAAGTCCCGTATGCTTACAAGGTGCACCTGGACACGCCGAGCCACTCGCCCCGCTTCAGGCCAGCTGATTAGCAACCTTAGTTCCACCTGCGACTTCCCTTCTCCCCTTGCTACTAACAGCTTATCCACCGCAGAGATGATCAACCTCTTTAACTTTTTCCACTCTAAGTGAACAAATGGTATTCTGCTCTTTTAAGCTTCATTTTCTTGATTATTGGTGAAGTTGAATGTCTTTTTCTATGTGAGCAGGCAAAGGAATTCTGTGGTCATACGTTGTCCGTTCAGGCCTTGTGTCTGCCTTCCTGGGCTGCCTGTGATTCTGTGCCCGGCGGCCCTTCCTCCCTCCCACTCTATTTTCTCCCTGTTCTGCTTTGGCAGAAATGTCAGGCAGCTTCCTGCGGAGCTGCCGGAGTCACGGGCGTGGTGGGCTGAGACAAGGAGCGCCTTGTGACTTGCTCCAGCCCCGGGGCCTTCTCTTGCCATATGGGCTCCGGTTCTGGCTCAGCCCATCACTCAGGCAGCCGTTCCACCCCCCAGGGCCTCGGTTCTCTTCCATAAAAACAGCGATGGTGTCATACCCGACATTTAAGGGTTGCCGAGAAAGTAATAGGAGCAAGATCGTCCACAGCTCCACTGACGAGGGAGCGTCCCGGCTGCGAGCCGCCAGCACCTGTGGGTGATCAACGAGGGAACCCGGCAGCTCCCGGGCTGAGCTGGGTGGGGCTCTGGGGAGACGCGGAGAAGAGTAATGTTAGGTCATTTCCTAGGGTGTCAGGCAATGTGATCTCCTTTGACGCTTTTTGAGAAATTAAAGAGTTAAAGTGCTTTTCAATTATTCTGGGAGCCAGACTTCGCCTCTTCTGAAGCCCCTGTTGAGCACAGAGCCGGTGTCCGGTGGTGACTCACACACACCAGGAAGCAGGGACGCCTTCGCCCTGGCCTCCTCCCATCGTCCCCAGGGGGCCGTGGCAAGACGGTGTCCGACCACACTGAAGGTCTTCCTAATGGGGTCCTCCTCGCTTGGTGAGCAGAGCACGACCCACGCTCTGGGCTGTGCCAGGCTGTGGGTTGGCACCAGGGCTGGGGTTGCAACAGTGCTGTGCAGAGGCCAAGCCGGCAGCTGCCCTGAACCAAACACCGGTGCTGGCGAGAGGACCCCCAGACCTGGACGCCAGCTACTTCCCAGTAATGTAGGCCACCTGGCCGGGCCTCTCTGCCCGCAGCCCGCACAGGTGCTCTGGGCCCAGGCCTCGTAGGACCCTGTTCTCTGCCTTCCCTGTCTACACCGTCAGGCCTGTGGCCTCAGTTCACAGAGCAGAGCAGGGTCAGCGCTGGCCACTGAGCTCCAGGCCTGCCCACCCAGGCTTTTTTGGTTCGGGCCGCCCACCTGCTTTCAGGAGGGTGGATGTCCTGGGTCAGAGGGGGAAAGCAGGTCCCTCTATCTGCCAAGAACCTTCTGGAAGGTTTGCTGGGGCCTCTTTCTCACTTCTGCCTGACGCATCCAGGAGCCCTGAGCCACCTCGGCTCAAGAGCTAGGGTTGGAGAGTCCCTCTACCCCGAGCTGTCACATTCTTTTGGGGATCTCCTTGGCCTCCGTGAGATGCCACTGCAGGCTGACAACACAAAGAGGGCAGCTCCTACCTGCCGCCTGCTGGGAGGGGTCACCGAGAGAGGCAGGGACGCCAAGCCTGGCATGCAGCTGGCACACAAAGGGGACGATTGATGGCTGTCTTTGTCACCACTTCCCCGCCTCTCCTGCTTTCCTTTCCCTGCTTGAAAGCAGCCAGTTCCCATCCTGAGCCTGACAGCGGCCCAGAGTGGAAGCAGCCGTGCCCACACCAGTGACCGGTGACCCTGCAAGCCACTTGCCCTCTGCCGAGTCTCCCCCCCTGCGAGTCGGGCCTCGGGTGGGCAGAGTCTCTTCCCTCCCTCTCCCCTCACCTCCAGCTGGGTGGAGCTGGCGGCCACAAGGGCTCATTCCAGCCACCCTCCTCTCATTTCAGAGCTGGCAGCTGCCTTTGCCTCTTACCCAGACCTGGGACCCTCAGGGGGACTTCCTGCAGGGTCACCCGGCCCTGTGGCCTCTACAGCCCCTTCCGTCTTCACAGTCAGCGGAGCCCCGCGGGGCCTCTAGCCCTTCCGGTGCAGTCATGCGGGCCTGGCCCTCATTAGCATTTTTTATTAACTCCATCTGCTCACACTGAAGACGGAATCCCTGTGCTCCTGCCCCGGGCGTGGATGGGGAAGGGCTGGCACAGATGCGATGAATTGGGTGTGGGGTCCTGAGGCCCTGGGCCGTGCTGTGGAGGCGGCCTGCCTGGCCCGCAGGAGTGGGGTGCTGGAGAGTGGCAGGCCAGGCAGTGCTCAGGAGCCACTGCTGTCCCCGTCCTTTCCTGGCCATCCTGAGCGGGGCGTTGAGACCCGGGACCAAGACGGCCTGGTCCTTCCAGGGCGATGGCTGCTGCTCTGCATCCCCCTGAGCCATCCCTGAACCCCTGCACTGCATCCCCTGCCCTCCCCAGGAGTGCATCATTGACGAGGACTGCGGGCCCGCCAAGTACTGCCAGTTTGCCAGCTTCCAGTACACCTGCCAGCCCTGCCGGGCCCAGCGGATGGTGAGTACGCTCAGGGGCCTCCGGGTACAGTGCCGGGGGCGTGGGGACCTGGGGCTGGCAGAAGGCCAGGGGTCTCAGCTGGGCTTCCCACAGTGATGGGGAGGGACCCTCAGAGAGCTGACTCCTGGAGTGAGCAGGAAGCCACCCAGTCTAGATGGCAGGAGGCCACCTGCAGACCTGTGGCCACGCTCACCCCACCCCGAGGTCTCTGGTCATTGCGTCTGCCTCATGGGTGGCAGAGAAAGGACAGAGGGGAGGAGGAGGCCCTGCACCTGTCCCTTCCCTGGGGACGACCCATCCTGGTAGACAAACAGCAGCCCCCAGGGCAGGGAAAGGGCAGCCTGCCCCTGGGGCTTTCTCCCAATTTGCCCAGTAAGAGTAGGCGGAGGTGGGGTGCACGGAGAAGGAAGAGGCCAGACAGCATCTCTCTCAAGGAGGTTTCACTGAGAAACATGAAGCCAGGGCAAAGGAGGTTCCCTCCACCCAACAGATGTGTTGGATAAAACCACATGGGCTCCCAGACTTTTTCTTAAGCTGCATAGAAAGACTCAGAAACATGACTTCCCCCGAGTGCAGTTTCTCCAGCGTTCTGAGCCCCACATCTCACCAGCCACACTCCCACCTCCGCCCTCTTGACTTCCACTAAACGCCCCCCGCCTTGGTCCCCTGTCTATGATGGGGGGCTGCGGGCCAGCCCACCTATAGCATCTTCAGGCAGGGCCGGGCTGGTTCCTGAGCGCTGGGCTCCCATCTCTCCCCCTGCTGCAGCTCTGCACCCGGGACAGCGAGTGCTGCGCAGACCAGCTGTGCGTCTGGGGTCACTGCACCAAAACGGCCAGCAGAGGCAGCAACGGGACCATCTGTGACAACCAGAGGGACTGCCAGCCTGGGCTGTGCTGTGCCTTCCAGAGAGGTGGGTGGGCTCCCATCGGGTGCAGTTGAAAAGCCCTGTCCCCAGCTCCCCCAGACTGGGCCTCCTGGGCCATGTCCACGCCAACCACACAGGCTTGGGCTCCTGCCTCCGGGGCAGCTCCCAGCGCCCACACAGCACGCGCCCCACAGTCCTCCCAGGACCCGCTGCCTCGGGAACGTTTCTGAAGGGGGTTTCCGTGTGTTGCCTCTGGGGCCTGCAGCAGCTCCCCACTTTGTCCAGGCCCCTCCATCTGACGCACAAGGCCTCATCCAGCTCCAACTTATGTGTCTTTTCTCTCCACTACCCCTCGGCCCATCTGGGACTCTCACTGGCCCCAACTTTTCCCACCGAGCCTACCCTAGGCCCTCGCTGGAGCTGTGCCCAGGCTTGAGTGCCTTTGCTCCTCTCGTCACTTCTCCAGACTTCCTGGCCCTCCAAACCTGGCAGAAGCCCACCTCTACCAGGCAGCCCTCCCTGCTTCAGCTCTCCCAGGCCATTCCCTTCTGAGCCCAGGCTGCCATTCCTATTTCTTCTCATTCCACTTCTTCAAACTTAACTACACCTTAGGGTGGAGGGTGGAAGGGGGAGGCTACACCCCAATTCTCTGCTCCCTCCCCTTGTGCCCTCCTGCCTGGTGCTGGGCACGCAGAGGTGACTTTGGGCTGGTTCCAGGCCTGCTGTTCCCTGTGTGCACACCCCTGCCCGTGGAGGGTGAGCTCTGCCACGACCCCGCCAGTCGGCTCCTGGACCTCATCACCTGGGAGCTGGAGCCCGATGGCGCTCTGGACCGATGCCCGTGTGCCAGTGGCCTCCTCTGCCAGCCCCACAGGTGAGCCCCCCGCTTTCTTCCCTGTCGGGGCCAAGGGCAGATGCGGTGCCATCTGTGGGGCCACAGGAGCAGGCTTTGCCTGGGGGAGATGTGTTAGTATTATAGACTCCACTGAGGGTTGGTTTAACTTGAAAAGTCCTTGGGTCATGCAGGTGCAGGGTCCAGTCAGCTGTCAGCTCTGTAGGTCGCGGCTCATCTAGGTGCGGTGAAGCTTCAGGAGTGGATGGCCCAGGACTCCGCGTGTGGCCGCGCCCCACTGTGGGCTGCCCCTACCTGGGCCCAGATGGGCAGGGGCTGGTGGGGGCGTCGTGTTGCTGTAGGGGCCGCAGAAGCCAGACCTGCAGCTCGGGGCCGAGGCGCACATCCACCCGAGGTAGATGTTGGCAGGAAGTGATGTGAGCGGAGGAGGTGAGGAGCCCGCAGGGACAGCGGCCCAGGCCACGGCCCGCCCCAGGCTGCCATGTTCACAGCGCACTCTGCCGTCTCTGCCAGCCACAGCCTGGTGTACGTGTGCATGCCGACCTTTGTCGGGAGCCATGGCCAAGATGGGGACAGCCTGCTGCCCAGGGACGCCCCCGACGAGTACGGCGATGACGGCTTCATGGAGGAGGTGCGCCAGGAGCTGGAGACCCTGGAGAGGAGCCTGACTGAGGAGATGGCGCTCGGGGAGCCCGTCGCTGCGGAGCTGCTGGCAGGGGACGAGATTTAGATCCAGACCCCGGCCGCGGATAGATGTGCAATAGAAATAGCTAATTTATTTCCCCAGGGGTGCCCTCTAGGTGTGGACTGACCAGGATGTTTTCTGTGTCCTCTTCCCAGTAAATTTTCCCTCTGGCTTGACAAAATGAGGTGCTGTGCGTTTGTCCAGCTCCCCAGACTGTTCTCCAGTTGTCACGGCTTGGGTGCTTGGACAGGGTGAGGGCCAGGACCGGCTGCTGGACCTGGTCCCGATCAGCCGGTCCTGGCCCCGATCATCAGCAGCTTTGCCCTGACCGGGTGGCAGACAGCACATTTTGTCCTGCATCGCTTTGAGAATTGTTTAAGGTGAGGGGATGGAAAGCATGTGGCCTCTCCTCGTGAAGGGTTTGGGCAAGTGTGGAGAGCGCCCTGCTTGGCTAACATCAACCTGGCAAAAACGCAACAAATGAATTTTCACGCCGTTCTTGCCGTGGGCTGCCTTCAGCTGTTGCCAATGAAATGTTCTGCTTGCTCCACATTACATGCATTCATACGTTCTGCAGTTTTACTCAGCTCCTACCTCTGTGCCTGGACATTTTCTTATCTACCATTGATTCATTCTTGCCTGGGGAGGGGGGCATTGTTCTCCTCGTCCATCAGGGATCTCGGGGGCTCAGAAACAGCAAGCTGCTTGCCCAAGTCACACAGCAAGTGAAGACCAGAGCCCATTTCCCCCAGGTGTGACTCCAAGCTCAGTGCTGTCCTCCCTACCACCCCACCCCAGCCCCAGTGCCACCAAAAGTCCCCCTCACACACACACCAAATCAAAGGAGAATGGGACTTTTCTTCTTTTGAGGCACATCTGGAATTAAGGTCAAACTATTAATAGTTCCCACATCCTTCCAAGATCAAACTTCCACTGTTAGAAATAGCGGTGTTCTCACCAGTGTGGGGCGGCGTCGTTCCAGTGGAGACAAATGGTGTGGACACTGTCCCCGTTTCGCAGTTGCATTAGTAACTTTGAAGGTACATGATTGGAGCACAGGATATAAGTTAACTTGCAGAAGCAGCACTTAGGCAATTTGTAGGGCCAGGATTATATATGAAATTTGCAAAATCACTTAGCAGCAACTGAAGACCATTATTAACCACATGGAGAAAATCAAACAAGACAGGCTCTATGAAATATGGTTGTAATATCCAAACTGAGAACAGTGAAATGTATGCCATTCCACAAATGACATTTTCAGGTGCCATGGACTGTTTCCATCATGTATTCATCCGGAGTTATTAAATTTTAAAGTTGTACATGATTGTATTAGCATGCTTTCTTTGAGTTTTAAATTATGTATAAACACATGTTGCATTTAGAAATCAAGCATAAATCACTTCAACTACTTTTCTGTAGTTCTTGGACTTCTTTTTTCCTCTTGACTTTGAATAAAATATAAAATCCTCTCAGCCAGAAAAAGTAAAATAGAAATGACCTGTATTGTAACAACAACAAAAAAGATTTCTTCCATAGCAGTAAATTTTCCAGACAACTGAAGCACATCTCTCTTAGTATCAAAATATTTTAAATATTGTAACCATTTTTGGAAAGGAAGTAGTTTTAAGAGTGTAAATGCTTCACTGTCTTCTGAAAGAATATATATGACCCTTTTCTTGGGAGCCTTCTTTAACCAGATGCAGTTCTGGGCTCTAACACGATAACATCTTCAAGGACTACAACAATAAAGCTACTACATATTGGGTGGCAGGCACCAGATTAGGCAGCCTACCCATATTAACTCATCACTCTTCATTGAATTCCATGAGTATTTTCTTCATTTAACAGATGAAGAAATGGAGGGGCTAAAAGATTAAGCGATAGAGCTGGGAGTCAGGCAAAAACAGGATCTAGTACAGCAGGTCCAGCAGCTAGTAAATAAAAAATACTGATTATTTTAAGATCAAATAGGGAAGTATTTTCTAGTCAATGTCAAAAACCATCAGGACCACTCTACAGCCTTGTTATCCAGCAGACAGTACTGAGGGTCTGCACAGAACCAGGTGCTGTGATGTGCTCTGGGGGTCCAAGTTGACCCAGACAGGCTCCCTACCCTGAAGGCATCACAGCCTAATGAGGGAGATACAGCTACACTAAGTGAGACAAAACAGAAGCAATTTTCAGGGCTTTCTGGGTCATGGGCAGAGGGAGGGAGGGGTGCCATATAGGGGAAACTGCAAGTAATTTGCAGCAGCTGGAAGGCAAGGCAAGCTTGAGGAAGTGTCTGGAGAAGAAGCTGAAAATTATTTCACCCATCAAAGAATGATAGAAAACATTGTAGTGAATGAGATAAAACTAGGTCCCTCCCTTATGTAGCTCATATGCAGGTATGTTATCCTCCTCTACTTTGTCATCATAGCCATAAGAATACAAGAACATGAGAGGCTTTGCAAAATACGTAGCTGAAGTCCACATCTGCAGTAGCCGGGGTACCCCCTTCACTCACAATCCTAAATGGAATGTTGGGAGGGTTGGGTGGAGGTGGTACCTGAACCTGTGACCGCTGCTCTCCCCCAGGTCCAGGGCTCCTGCCAAAAAGCCGTGGCAGACCCTGTCAGTTCAGCTACTCAACAGCTGTTCCCAGCCCCGCAGCAGCCAGGGATGGCCACGTGACCCAGTTCTGGCCGAGGAAATATAAGGGGAAGGCTGCCAAATTGCCGAAGAGCTCCTGGGAAGGATTTTTTTCCTGACTGACAAAAGTAGCAAACAAGAGGAGAATCTCTGGCCTCACCCCTTTCCTTTGCATCCTGACCCTGAGTGCAGTGCGTAGGACATGCCATCAGGATCCGGGGCAGCCGTCTCCTACATTTCTCTGGAGGCTTGAGGAGAGTCCATTTCCTTGCCTTCTTTAGCCCCTAGAGGTTGCTCGCAGTCCTTGGCTCATGGCCCCCTTCATCTTCAAGGCCCACCCAACAGCTCCGTCCCTATCGGTGCCAGCTCTCTGGCTCTCTGCAGCTGGGAAAGGGTCTTCACTTCTAAGGACTCGTGATTAGATTGGGCTCATCTAGACAGTCCAGACTAATCTTCCCATGTCAAGGTCCTTAACCTTAAATCACATCTGCAAAGTCTCTTTTGCCATGTAAGGTAAATATTCACCCGGACCCTGGGTTTAGGACATGGACCTGCCACAGAAGAGTCTGAATCCCTGATGTTGAGGAGGAAACCCATCCAGTTTTCCACCATCTCTGGACACCTTTTTAAGTAAACCACTTATATTATAGATAAAGCTGCTGTTAGCCTGTTATTTGAAGCCAAAAGCATTTCTGATACAGGAGCCATTTGCATGATGACCAATAGCCTGAAGAACAAAGCCCCACCAGCCTGGTTCGCTGGCCTGTGACGCAGCTGGGAGAAAGGGAGGCAGGGCAGAGGACAGAGTTGAAAAGAGAAGCAAGAGGCCTGCCGTGGTGGGAGGGAAAGACGGTAGGGTGAGAAGAGGGGCCTCGAGTATTACTGTGGTCCGTGCAGCCCCTCCAGAGAGTCAAGAAATGCAACTCAGTTATTCTGAGATCACTCTTTGACAGCCAGGCTGTGCTTGCAAACTCAGGGCCAGCAGCTGTGGAGCTGGGCGGCATGCAGGCCCGCTGAGCTGCCACTCCAGCAGCAGCAGAACTACTATCGCCCCCCACAAAGATCAGAGAGCAGGTATGAAATCCCCTTGGGGGACTGTCTATTGTTTGGACAATAGACTTCTCCCTTCCCTGACTCCCATGAGAAAGGGGAGATGAGACTTATTTCCTTGGCTGAAACCTATGAGGGGAACTTTAAGAGAAACACTTATGAAATTTCCATGGGGACTAATGACAGCTCAAAGGGGGCGTGGCTGTCCAGCACACGCTGACTTGACACCCATTTACCAAAGGAAGGGGCATCAAACAAGCTCTGCTAGTAGGAGCATCCTGGCAGAGGGAAAAGGACCACACTTTTGTGTCCCCAGTGGTTCCTGAGAGGCAAAGAAGATGGATTCTGACAGCACCCACATCCCCAGAGATAGGGCCATGACAAAGATCAAATTAAGACTTGGTGGGGACCAGAGCAGCATGGGATGGTGGTATACAACACTTCAAAGGGATGTCCTGCCAGCAAGAGATTGGCAAAAGATGTAGTCAAGTTTCCTAAGGGACCACCAATGCTGTTTGGAGTTGAATCCTTTGCTGATAGGACTTGTAGGGCATCTACCTTCAAGTCTACACAAGCGTTAACAGTGACCAGAAGGGGACAGTCACCTGTCCCGCCAAGAGGCTGCTCATGTCAGTGTATGTCTTTCTCCCTCTTCCTTACCTCTTGTAGTCAGTAGAGCTGGTGTGGAAGAGCGGGACTGACCACACATACCTCCTTTCTGCTCCCAGCAGGGGGCAGCACAGCTAGTGGGCACTGTGTGTTGCAGGGAGCTTGGAATGAAATGACTGAAACTTTAAGATCAGATTTTCTTAATAATGCAAAGTGACTTAAGGTTATAGGATTGCATGAAGCGCCTGATGAGAGCCCACTTCCCAGCAGGAAACTGCATGTGACAGAACATAGTTGGCACAGTTATTGGAAAAATAGAACCACTGCATATTTACATCTCGCTAAGTTGATAACTCTCTAAATGGCCCAAGTAAGCATTTTAAGAGGTTAAAAACAGTGTGCCCTCTCTTGGAGGTGTGTGGGGGACAGCAGGTGGGGAGCACAGAAAGCAGAAGGAAGCAGAGCTTGGTCCCTACCTTTAAGGCAAAGTTATAAGCTCCACTAAAATTCCAGGACCTGGTGAATCCTCAGACTCTAACCGATCAACTTCTCTTGTGCAGAAGAGCTGGTGAGGGGTGTGAAGAGGTGGCGCTGTCACTGGGAAAGGGCAGAGCACTGTTCCCAACACTTCTGTGCCCTCCTAGGTTGACCCCCACTGCTGGCTGCATTCCTTTCCAAATGGTAATCTGTGCTTCCGTGCATTCTTGACTTTGTTTAGTGTTCTTGATGTTTCTGGAAGCCAAGTGGTGAAAATTAACACTGTCTAATCACATGATCATAGACTCCACATACTGTACTTTAGACTACAAAATGCAAGTCTCAAGTGCAAGAGTTGGTTACGGCCTTGATGCTGAATAAAAAAACAAAATCCAGAGAGAGAACTACAGTATCCAATTGAAAAGGAAATACTAGCAAATGAACCAGAATAAAAGATTTTATTGTATTCCATACATTCACAGGTCACTTCCAGATTTAGTAACAACACTGCAATGCTATGATGCTGTGCACTCATTTAGCTCAGACCACAGTGTAAGTTTGTAGCTCTCTCCGACTATAGATGGACCACAATACCCTTCCTAACTGCGGCCTGGAAACTGACTGCTATTTCATTTGATTATTTTCTGACTGAGGCATAGGTGCACCCCATCTTCTCAGAATTTTAAAGTACTTTCCATTCCATTACAAAAAAGATCACCAACGTTCTAGGGCCCCTTCACGCACTACTTTTACCTATCATGACTATTCTTCTTTACATATACATCCTTAGTTTGAGAAGTGGATTTTCAATTAGCAAATTTCTGTACAGACCAGCTAGCTGAGCATGGCCTAGTCCTGAAACCACAGCTTTTCTTTATTTGGCCAGAATGCGCCCCTTGCCTTACACACCTGCCTCAGGAATGCAGGTACTTGGTTCTCATGGTGTGTGAGTGATTGATACAACCTCCTGTCCCACATAAAACTCTTCAAAACCTTTGCATGCCCGGGGAAGTAGGGACACAATTTATTGCATGTGGCCTGCCTCAGCCTCAGGAGATAGGCAATCACCAGGCTCCACTGCCCCTGGGCTCAGGGCACTTGATTCCCATTTGTCATACTCAACCTGTTGGGCTATAGATGCTCACTTGATTCTCTGAAGCTCAGGGAGGCTGATGCATGTTAGCCTTTACTGAAATTATTAAAGTGAAACCTTGTTTTCACTCTATCAGGCACTGAAAAGCAACAAGCTTTTATTTTTTCTTTTCTATAATGAAATATATTTTCTCTACTCTTGGTATCTGTAATACGCCTGCAATTAGATGTAGCAGTTAACACAAAACAAACAAAAACAGAGCAGAAGGCACAGACTAAGGAGCAGGTATGAGAAGAATTTTACCATTTACTCTGATAGGAATACTAAACCAAACCAAACAAACCAAAACACACTTCGAAGCCCATTTTGTTTACAAGTCCGCCTCCTCTGTGCTATAGAAAGTCAGTCCTTGAAAGCAGAAACCCAAATAACCCCTGTATCCCAAGTAAGCAGACCTATATCAGAACCAAATAGCTGTCCTCTTACATCAGAAAATCTAAGTGATCTGAAAGACAATTCACCACAAATGGTTCAAATTTTCTTCTCAGAACATCACCAATCCCACTAATGCAAATTCACAACATTACTTCAATCAAATTTAGCTGAATGCTAAATTAGAGTTTACATGGAATAAAAATTAGCCAGAAAAATACCTTAGAAAAGATTTTTTTTTCCTTGTGGATTCCAACACTTTTAAGACATTATGAATTCTCAATAATTACATATATTCAAACTGCAGAGTCAACACTGCTAACTGTATTTTCTAATTTTATCTTTCTTAAAAGGAAAAAAGGGTAAAAATCTGATTTTGAAATATTGACAAGATCCCCCAAAGTTAGATATTAACATCTTTTCATCTCTTATGAGAATTTACTGTAAATATACCTTTATCATAGAAATAATTATTCAATATACATGTTACAAAATGTTATATTTAAAGATGACAAATCTATACTTTACGCAGATTCTTCATCCACAAGTTTAATGACTAAGCACAACAGAATGAACAAATGTTTTATTGGCATGTTCATTGTTGTAAACAGCATCTGGCATGAAAAAGTTTTACCAAAACCTTTGTATTGATTTTTATAAATTAGATGGTATTTCAAAATTTATGTAGAGTTGTGTTCATTGAGTACTTTTATTTAGCAAAGCAAAAACTTGCTGATTCTAAACAGACTTTGCAATGAAATCATGTTGACTGCATCAGTCTGTACCATGACCTGACCTTACTAGCAAGTTTATTCAATAAGATGTTAAGACGTTTCCCCAAAGGTAAACTACATGTAACTACAAATTGACTCTAAAAATTAAAACTGGACTTACAAGCATTCTAGAAGATTCAGATTGATGTAAATCTTCAAAAATAAATGTACAAAGAGAAAAAAATTTGAAGCTGCTGAACAGGAAAACCTCATTAACAAGAGCAAATACAATCCTATGGGACCCAGCACTGAGGAACCTCGCTGAGGATTACATTTACATAGATTGTTATACTTCTCAATGTACACAAATGTACATAATGAATATGTGAAAAGAATAACCATGGGAAATAGTTGAACTGCAATTATGATAACTCAACAGGATCAATTTTATTTACATGCTGAAGAAATGAGTGAAACATATTCTCTACATCCACAACTTAAGTACAATCAGTTATAATTACAATACTGCAGCAATCTGAGCTGCCACCTGTGGGAAGTGGTCTAAGGAAAACGTTCAATGTTCCAGAATAATGTTCTTAATACTTTGCAAAAATGAAACAAAATAAAAACATAACTTCACAATTCTTTACTGGGTTACGGCTGGTTCTAAGAATTTCTTTCTTCAGCTCCTATTTTTGCTGCTTTCCAAGAGTCAACATACGTTGCATTTACTTCTGAATTGTCAATGAGGTAATGTGTGTATCAGTGAAATAAACAGAAAATTCATTCATTCATGGCCTTTGCACAGCTTTTATTATTAAGCTATGAGCATCCTGTTGGAAAGCTAGTTTTACTAGCAGCTATGTGCACATTTGTCCGCAATAAAAGAAGTTTACTCATTCCCCTTCCCCCTTTTCTAGTAGCAGGTTTTGCTTTTTGTTTTATTTCTTTGCACATCCCTTTTCACTTTACAGTACATTTGACTATAGTGCACAACATGATTCCAAGTCAAAACAGTGGCCCATTGGGCACTGAGCTTCTGATTGGTGAAGGGCAGTCCAATCAGTGCTGGTGTCACTGGGTTACCCCAACCATGTCCCACCATAATGGCACTACCCAGTGGTAGTGAACCATCTAATTAAACCCAAAACTCCCCCAGGGAAAATGCTACACTAGCAGAGTCAGTCTTGAGTCAGATCTTTATTTGGTGCTCCATCCAGATATATTTTTAGTGCTTTCTCTTTACGAGGTGAGTATGTTACACGATGTCCAGTCTTCTGGAGTCGACTACTTTCTTTTTTCATCAGTTCATTTCTTTGCTCATCTGTCAACTCCATTAATTCTTCTGTTTTATCCCTATATTTAAAATATTAATGAAACATTAGACCAGTAGAGCCAGGTGCCTCTATTAATTTACACTTGAATGCTATGATGCTCCTCAGCAAGATAATGCAATCTGACTGTCACTGGTGAAGTTATATAATCTCATATACTAGGATGTCCTATATTTCTAATGTGTTTATCCTATTAACACCTTGCTCACTTGTAAAAATGGCATAGAATAATTTCCATGTTATCAGTAGTAGTAATAATAGCTATTATGTATTGAACATCTATTTTTAATAGGCATCGTGCCAGTTATTTTAAATGCAATAGCTCTTATTCTTATAAAATCCTGCAAGGTAGATATCATTGTCATCATTTTAGATGAGGAGCTAGGTAAATAACAAAGCTATATTTGCAACCCCATCTTTTAGGATCCAATGACTATTCTTTTTCCTCTATATTTGTACTGTCCAACACCAAAGCCACTAGCACATGAAATACGCCTGGTCCACACTGAGATGTGCTGGAAATATAACACACAATGTTTTTCTAAGACTCGGTACAAGAAAAAGAATGTCAAATATTTCATAAATGATTTTTTGTATCGATAACATTAATGATAATATTTTAGAGGTACTGGATATAAAAATTTGTTTAAATGAATTTCACCTGTTTCTTTTCACTGTTTTTAATGTGGCTACTAGAAAACATCAAATCATGTCTGGATCTCATTGTATTTCTATTGGTTAATGCTCCTCTATTATATCATAATAATAGTAAACATATTTACATAAAATATTTATACATATCAAAAATGTTTTACCAGTAAAAGCAACAAAAACATCGTGAATGTTACCTATAAAATATGACTGCACCATCATCACAGATATAAAGAGGCCAAACATTCAGGGTAGAAACTTTAGGATTCCAGTCCAAATCCTGATGAATATCAAGGACAGAAATATCACAGGGGAAAGTTCCTCTACCCTAAGAAGAAAAAGAATCAATGAATAAATCATGCCATTAGCCACATTTATCATACACTAATACACAGATGTAAACATTCTCAGGGCTTTACCTTAGCAAATTCAATATCTTCCAAAGGAATCCCACTGATTTCGCTAAGCTGTAAAAAAACAAAAACAACATTTTATTAGAGTTCATTTAAAAAAATAAACTTGCTTAGAAAAGTTATTTTACTCCAGAAACAGAAATAGCTTGATTTTAAAAAATATATAAAAAATTAGAAGAAAAAGCAGAAAGTGTAATTCTATCCTCTGGCCACCCTGCAAATACCATGTCCAAGAAATAAGAAGTTAGTATATTCCTTCCAGACTTTTTCCTATGCATATACAAACTACATTCACATATTTCTAAAACACGTTTTATTTATATCTCTATATAATAATTTTATACAGCCTATACAGAACAACAGGATACAAAGTAACCTCATTCTCTTTAATATCTGAACAATATACCATTTTATCTCCTATTGATGTACACTGAGACTGTTTTCAATTTTTTCCAATTATAATGCTATGATGTATACCTCAATGAATATCCTTGCACAAATAAATACTTCTATAGATCAAATTCCTAGATGCTGAACTGCACATCTAAAATGTTGACAAACTACGCCAAACTGAAAAAATATCAATTTATATACTTATCACAGGTGTATGGTACTGTTTCCCCCAAACCTTGACAACTCTAGGTATTTTTTGATTTTCTAAATCTTCACCAATTTAAGAGTAAAAAATAATGTTTTTGTTTTAATTTGTATTCCTTTTTCTATTAATTGCCTTGTTTTTTGCCTATTTAAAAATTAGATTGTTACATTTTTTTTTATTAAGGTAGTAGCTCCTTATAAATTACGGACATCAAGTGTAATCAATGTTTCAAATGATTTCCCTGCCCAGTTTCTTGTGTTTTAGCTTTGTTTATGAGTTGTTTTTTAAATACTTTTTTTTGGCTGCTCAGAAGATTTAAGCTTTTATATGGTCTACTTTTTCTTTTTTTGGCCACTGGTATTATGCTTACAAATATCTTTCTCCAGGATTATGAGAATATTTTTAATGTTTAACATTTTAAATATTTTCATCTAGTACATTTACCATTTTATTTTTATATAAATTTAATACATTTAGAATTTATTTTTGTGTTAGGTGTGAAGTATGGAAATAAAACTTTTTCAAAATGCCCATTGTGCTAGTACTACTGATTGAAAAATCACCCTTTCCCCAGAGACCCTTAGATTTCCTACCTTAAAATACAAAATGCAAAATGGACCTTCATCTGGATTCTCTATTCAATTCCACTTCTTTTGGTTTTTTTACACCTATAGCAATTTACTCTAGTAACTTCTAACTAATCCTGACTACTTAGGAGAAAGCCGATCTAAGTAACAGAAAGTGAGGGTCCACTTCTGAATGGCCAGGAGCCAAAGTAAATTCTCAAAGGATCAGGAGCTTAGAAACAACCAGAGTGTGGCGCAAGGTGTAACAGAGACCAAGAAAGGTTGCTGCATCAGTGTTTAGTACTCGCTTCCTAGGCTGTCTCTTACGAAACATAACAAAAAATCTGTATTATTAGCTCATTTTGTTTAAAATGAACTTACCCTCTCACGCAATTCATCAACACTACTGCTTTCCAGCACAACCTCCTGAAAGGGATCCAACTTCATCTCTGAAGGCCTCCACCGTCTTGACAAAACTGCAAGCTGTGACATGGACTTCATCTTCTCTACCCCTAAGAATATGCAAGATTAGGCCATCATTCTATTTCCTCTGCAGGTTCATAACTTGACTGTTCCATCCTGCTTCACTGAACTAAAAGATTTACTTCAAGTGTTATTCTTAAAAAGTAGGCACAAAAAGCCCAATTATCCCAAAGAGTTTTTCTTTTTTTGTTGTTTTAAAAATTTTTTTTTACTACACATTGTAGATATTCATCAAGGAGTATTCAAGAATGGCATATTTACTCTCTTCCCTCCAGTCTCAGATGATAATTTCTCCCTTTTGCAAGCTACCCTCAACCAGTACTCCTAATTCCACGCAACCTGACTCCTGCCGGACACTGCTTTATAATTACTCTCTTTTCTGGATCTCCAAGCTTCGCTTCTCCTTTGATTACTACCCCAATCTAAAATTATAATCAAATTATCTTCATTTTATTGTCTTCTTTTACTCAGGCTATTATTAATCCTTCTCTTTTCATTTACTCCCAAGTTTACCGATTCTTCAAAATTGTCACTTTTCAATTACGTCACTTTTCAAGCGTCAGCTCAATTGTCACTGTTGTCTCTGGTGCACACAACAATAACTTCTAGTGATTCAGTCCCTTAATACCTATCATTTTAGAATGACAGGTGTGCAGTTTTGTTTCTTCCACAGACTATGTGGATCTGGAGGGCATCAATGGTTTTTATTCAGTTTTGTAGCACCAGGGATTAGCAGTATCTGGCAAATTACAGGTCAATAAATGTTTCTTGGATTTAAACACATATTTCTTACTCAATTATTTTGATGCTAGAATATATTGAAATAATATTGATGCAGGCACCAAAAATCCAGTACCATTTTCAGACTAATCCATATCCTACTAATGTATACCTAATTTCTCCTTGTTCACAAGGGTGACATCTGTATCTTTCATGATCTTTTCCTGGCATACCCAGAAACAGCTATTATTTGCTAAGTCTCCAGACACTGAAGGAAATCACAATCTGGAGTACCTGCCTACACACCATGGTAGAGGGTGTCCTGGTTGTTCCTTGCCTCCCTAGTTAACTTGTCAATTAATCAGAATTTCAACCATCTAATTTAAACCAAATTAGATGTGAAATAGCCTGAAACAGGTGAGGCATTAGTGTTACTGAACCCTCTAAAAACTAGCATAATCTTAGTTTAAAATATCCAGAATTGATATTTTGATTTCCATAGGAACAAAAGGAAAATTAAAATTTTCCTAACACCAAAAAAGAATACAGCACTAGTTTTTTTACTTTGATGTAATCTCTTAAAAGTTAACTTTTCCCCCACAGTCTCTTCCCCCAAAAAACAATACTTTACATGTACCATGGCTGATAATGAAAACCAGGAGGTATAACAAATACCTATGACAAATAGGCCTATTACTTGGACCTCTTCTAGGTCATTATTATGGGCTGAATTTTGTCCCCCACACCAAGAGCATGTTGAAGTCCTAACCCCTAGTACCTCAGAATGTGATCTTAATTTGGAAATAGGATCTTTACAGTGGTAATCAACTTAAAATGAGGTCATTAGGGTGGGCCCTAATCCAGTATGACTAGTGGTTTATAAAGAGGGGAAATCTGGATAGTAACAGACAAGCCCACAGGAAGAACACCATATTAAGATGAGAGCAGAGATTGGGGTGATGCATCTATAAGCCAAGGATTGTCAAAGATGGCCAATAGACCATCAGAAGACAGGAGAACAGGCATGCAACAGATTCTTCCTTACAGCCCTCAGAAGGAACCAATTCTGCCAATAAATACCCCTGATCTCAAACTTCTAGCCTCCAGAACTGAGACAAGAAATTTCTAGTGCTTAAGCCACCCAGCTTAGGAAACTAATACAGCCATTGTTCTCAAATCTCGGATAAATTATCAGTACCACAGCCTCAATACAAAATAAGAAATAATGAAAAAAGAAACTTGAATAACAAACAGGGTTAAGAAATTATTATTAGGATTTCCTTAAAATGTACTAAAAATCTAACTTTGAAATTGCAATTTCCCTGTAAGGAAAAATTCTCAAAATTAGAGAAAAGAAGAAATATTTAAAAGGCAATTGAGCACTCAACCTGTACAAAAGCAAATTATGTAACCAAAACTTGTGTACTCCCATACAATTCTGAAATTAAAAAAAAAGGGCAAATGAGACCCAGAGAAAGATGGGAGAAAGCTGAAATAATTTAAAAAGTTACAGTAAGACACAGGGGAAGAAAATAAAACTCCCCGGGATTAGACATGAGAAGGAATCACATCAATCCATAATAACAGTATCTTTATATTAAAACTATATGTTTCTATTAGTTCTAGACTCTAGAACCTAGAGTATTTCTAACTGATATTTCCTCACAAAAATATTGAAAATACCATCAAGAACTTCAAGGAAAACCTCCCAGTTGCTGGAAATATTAATATCTTCTTCATAAATATGATAATCCAAAAAGACAGTGCCAGGATTCTTCCATGTTTTTTTCCTTAGACGAAACCTACAAATGTGACAAGACATTTAAAACTACTATAATTTGAAACTCTTAACTTAAAAAGTTGACATTAATCTGACACCAAGGAAAAACAAACTATGTTCAAATACAAAAGTCCAATGGTTATTCATTAAAATTTGGGGAAAATGTAATGAAATGCTCCCAGTAATTTAAATTTAGAATCCTCCAGAGGAAATTCAAACAAACTTCCAATATTCTTGCTTAGTCCTATTAATTTAATCTGCAGCACTAAAATTCTGACTAGTATAGGAATTTTAATTCTTTAAGTTTCAGAAAACCATACCAGTCCATATCAATTGACCACACAGTCTTTCTTCAAATTGTTGATGACACTGAAAATTTACTTTACCTGTCAATACTGAGTTCTAAACCACATTGCTCCCTGAGTTGAGGAATTAATTCCTCTTTTGATTGCCGTACAGTCATTCCTTTAGCAAACACAGCATCTAGCAGAAACTTGCATGGCTATAAAAATAAACCAACAATTAGAGCTTGGAATTACACATTAAAATAAGGACTACCAAAACATTTTATTTGTACTTTATAGTGTGACAATTAAGGGACTGGGTTTAGGAGTCTATCTTCCTTGTTTCAAATATTAGCTCCACTACTTACTAGCTCAGCTATCTTGGGCAAGTTTACCTAACATCTCTGTGCCTGAGTTTTCTCATTTGTAAATGAGAAACAGTATCTTCCTCATTGGGTAATTGTGAAGATTAAATAAGATAATGCATTCACATATTTCCCTCCTTGTAATAAAATAACCACAATTTTGAAAGTAAAAAGAATTTTAAGGACTAAAATGAGGGGAAAGCATTCTAATTCCCCAAATTCATTAATCAATTGCTTCAAGACAGACATGGTATCCACACACCTCAAACTCAGAAGAACATATAAGTCAAAATGCATGGGTCACCCGTAAGAGATATAATGGGTGCCAGATAAAATATCTGTTGTACAAAAAAGGTCATTCTATGAAAAATTTTCAGCTTTTATATTTGTCTAGGTCCCCAATAAAATGTTATAAACATCTTGAATATGATCTTTGTCTTATTCTTTTGGGTATTCACAAGTCTTGCATACACTAGAAACTAAAATATTTTATTGATTACTCTTTAAAAAACATAGCCTGTTAAGATCATTAACCCACAATTACAAGTTGTATGACCCTGACCAAGATACTTAACTTCTCTGTGCCTCAGTTTCTTCAATTATAGAACGGGAATAATATAATAAATAGTACTTACATCATAGAGCTCACTGATGAGGATTAAATGAGTTAATACTTACAGGCACTTAGAGTACACAATAAACACTATGTAAATGCTTGTTAAATACTAAAATGACTCTCTGAACACAAAAAGTACTTACAGACTCTACAGGTCAACTACTACCCACATGTAGCATTACATGAAAGCAGAAAGCAAGCACAGAAAAATCCCTTTTCAATAGCAGGAAAATTTTGCCTCACTGCAGCACTTGTAGCAACACATTAAAGCAGGAGGATGACAAACAACGGCCTGAGGGCCAAGTTCAAGGCTGCTTGTTTTCATAAATAAAATTTTATTGGGACACAGTCATTCTCATTCCCATTGGAATGAGAATTATCATCTATGGCTGCTTGTGCTACAGTCACAGAATTGAGTAATTGCAATAGAGACATTATGGCTTACAAAACTAAAACATTTCCTAGAAAAAATTTGCTGACCCCTGCTTCAGAGAAATAAAAGGAAATGACTAATAATAAAATCTCTGCATTGTATTTTTTTGGTACAACAAAAACTAACCTTACATTGCTTTTAAATGTATTACTTACCTCTTGTTCATTGACTAAAAGCTGGTACACTTTAACTCTGTATTCTCCTTTTTTAAGTGCTCTCCCCAGTCTAATTGTAATCTATAAATTAAAAACATTTTTTAGATATGTTGTCTCAGTAGAATAAACAATCCATTCTCGACCCATTGCTTAGTTTTGCTTTTCAAAATTCTTTATATTATGAACTCTTTGAGAACAGGTATATCTTATACCTCTGAATCCCGAGCACCTAGAACAGCAACTGACACACAGTTAACATTAAACAAATGTTTGTTAGGTGAACTAAGAAAAACAACAATTAAAAAACAACTCAAATAACCACAAAACATCAAGTGATCCTTCTAGGGTATCTACTTCACCTTACTTAGAAGTAGTACAAGATGTTCTCAAATCTATCATTTAAAACAGACTCTATTCAAAGATTATTTGAATCAACCTTATTGTCATCTGAGAATGATGAAAGTGTCTCATTCAGTCGGACGCTCTCGAACTCTTGATTGCTGGCATACACTCGAAAGACCTTGAAGTGAGAGGATAAAACTCCAACAAAGGGCTCTAAATGTTGTTTGAAAGCTGCCAGAGTAATTCTTTTATCAACATGCACCATCAACCCTAAGCACAAAAAACCAAAACAAAACAGGAATGAAATTATAAAACAAAACTCTGAGTATAAATAAAACAGATCATACACTTTTTATTATACTATAAGGAAGAAGTAGCCCTTTTCCAGTTAGATATTTAGCTACTATACTATATTGAACAGACAAAAAAACAGTTTACGACAGGTATAATCTGACAGCTTAAAATGTTTTGAGCTATTTAAGTGCTTATTTTATTTATTTATTTACATCACTGAATTTGAAATCAAACTTCCAGGAACTCTTTTTAAAATACATACATATAGGTGGGATTTCAACCCTGTCTCCTCTGCGTACTTACTAGCTATGGGACATGGAGTAAGTCACCAGCCTCCATACCTCCATTTCTTCATCAGAAAAATGGAGCTAGTAACAGAACCTAGCTCACAGTGTTGTGGTGTGAATTCAATGAGGTTAATACATTTATCGTGCTTTTTGCACAGTGCCAGATTCATAGTAATCGTCTCAAAAACTATTAGTAATATTATCTAGTTCTAGGATTTTTACTAGAAAAAAAAGTCAAGACTAGCATACCAAGACGTCTGTTTTATCATATGCTTTGGCTGTAACAGGAACTGTATCTAAATGAATCAGAAACTACTACCTCCTCCAGCCTTAACTTTAAGCTCTCTTGGCATTGTAATAGGATTATCTTTGACAAGCTTAATTTTTTCCTAATGCTTATTATTTTAAATTTTTGTCCCTTATTTTATAAGCCACTCAGAAGGATACTTCTGGAATGCTTCTATTTACCCTGTTCTTCATATTCTAGCAAAAAGCTAAAACATAACTTAGTTGTCTCTTTCTCTTAGAATAAGGCAGCGCTACCATGTTGCCTCAGGCCCATGGTCCCTCTACAGTCGCGTCTGAGAAATCTACAACGGTAAAGGATGAGACCCTAAAACACTCCTGGTTTACATTGGTGGGGCATCTCAAGTCTTGGATTGAATTTTTCTGAGTGGATTTTTCAAGTAAATTAATGTTCACTGACTGTTTCCCTGGTTATAAAATATAGATAGGTTCATCACGTAAAATGTGACAAGTACTAATTAGAAGAAAATATAAAGAGGGTGAGGAACTTTGTTTACTGTCTACCTTTAATTTTTTTTAAATGCCAATTTCTAAGCTTTAACAAGTGCCCTTAAATGTTAATAATCCAACTTTCGGCAAAGAAGCCTCTATTTATGCTATCCAGCAAAGTATTAAGTTTCTTGAGAGAAAGGTGTAATCCTAGCACTTTGGGAGGCCAAGGCCAGAAGATCACTTGAGGCCAAGAATTAGAGACCAGCCTGAGCAACAGTGACACACTGTCTCTGTAGTCTCAGCTACTCAGGGGGCCAAGGCAGGAGGACCACTTGAGCCCAGCGGTTTGAGACTGCAATGAGCTATGATCATGCCACTGTACTCCAGCCTGGCAACAGAGTGAGACCTTGTCTCAAAAAAAAAAAAAAAAAAAAAAAAAAAAAAAAAAAAGGTGTAATGGACAAATTACTTGACTAGAAATTAAAAGGTTATGGCTGGATTTCAGTTTTGCCATTTTAGTCTCATAAATGGCTGTAGTTACATCATCTTATCTCCCCGAGTCTCAGTTTCCCCATAGGATCATAGTACCAATCTTGCAGATTATTGTTATGACAAATGTAGTAAATTCTAAAGCATTACTGAAATATAAGCTATTATTGCCATTTTTCTTTCCTAACTTCTAGCAGTATTGTATCACAGGAAGACACAAATGTTTGTTGATTATAATATGGTCTAATATGGTGATTAGGACAAAGTAGCTCTGGAATTAGATGGCCTGGCCTGAATGAATTCCTAGCTCTTCTCTGTATATTAGATTTGTGACTTTCACTTCTTAACCTCTCTGTATTTCAGTTACCTTTACTATAAAATGGAAATAATAGTATTTATATCCCATAATGCATTTTTGGGTCAACACATGTAAAATGCTTAGCATAGCCTTGGCAAAGAGTGTTAGTTTAATTTACAGGCTATAATTATAGTTCTAGAGATTACCATCATACCATTTTTCTAGCTACCTCTTTAGACTGAAGAATCCAGTCTCTTCACAGTACAACCTAAAAATGTCTTTAGGGTTTGCCTCTTTCTTTCCTTTCTCTTATGTATTTTTTGAATGCAGTGGTAACCAAAATTGTACAAAGAAATTTTATTGCAAATGCACTATTATCTTTATTTAATCTGACTTTGCTCTATATACCCAAGTGCCTACAAGCTATAACCAGGTCTTATCCCAATGGTATCTTCAGAGAATGGTCTATAGTTACTCTCTGAAACAACTCCTGGATTATAACTTATAGATAGCTTAAAGACCATCATTTTAAGTATTGTTGGATTATTCCTAATTGAACTGCCTATACTGCACATAGTATGTCATTCTTCAGATATCAAATTCTTTGTTTATCTATTACACCTTGACATTTCATCAGTCTGAGGAACCTATATTATCACTCATCATCCACGTTTTCCCAGATACCTACTTTCAGATGACTGAGGAAATGCCATGAACTAGTCTTAGTACAGACTCCTGAAAAACCTGGTTGCTGGCTACCAATCCTGCTCCCCTATCTCTAAACATGAGAAGGCATTTTCCAGGGTCTTAATTTTTCTTTTCAAACAAGCCTTCTGTATGGCTTCTAAATGCATAAATACGTACGTTGTAGCAAATGGTTTCTCTTCATCACCATGTTTACTATTCCAATGAACACTAGTAAATTAGCCTAGTATGAATTTCCAAAAGGTTAAAATGGCCAACAATCTCCTTTTTAAAGATTTTACTATTCTAAGATGGAAACGAGACTCTTCAAAATATAATTCTAAGTATTCCCACCGAATTCTTCCTGAAGTTGAGACTATCTTCCAGTCAAATTTTCAGCACATCATTTTAAAACAAATCACTTAAAAGAAACTTCCAACCTTTTCCTGAAAAGGAGCTAGCTACTTTTAATTTTTCCAATGCTCTTGATCAGTTGAGCATAGGAAGAAAACAGAGTAGCTCCTAAATATAATATTTTTCCTACTACAACATAAGGAAAGTAAGGAGCAATGGTAGTAGCTATGGGGCTTATAATCAGAATAACTGGGTCTGATCCTAGCAGTATGACCTACTAGCTGTGTGATCTCAGGCAAATTACTTAGTCTGTTTGAGCCAGTTTCTTCATCGTTCAAATTGTCTAACAACAATTTCACAGAGCTGTTAAGAGAACTAAATGAAATAATGCAAGCTAATGAGCCTTAGGAGGTAAATGCTCCATAGAAATTTAATGTATTGTTATAATATGATTTCTGTCTCCATTTTGGCCAGCTAATCCACACTTTCACACTTGAGTTTCTGCAAGACATACATAAGGATGTCATATAATTTCAGTGTTACTTGGATCTAACTAGTTAAAAACACAAATCTCTATACTTTTATTACTGATTTCAAAATTTCTACTATTTCCTTTTTTTTTTTTGAGACAGAGTCTCACTCTGTTGCCCTGGCTAAAGTGAGTGCCGTGGCATCAGCCTTGCTCACAGCAATCTCAGACTCCTGGGCTTAAGTGATCCTACTGCCTCAGCCTCCCGAGTAGCTGGGACTACAGGCACACGCCACCATGCCCGGTTAATTTTTCTATATATATTTTTAGCTGTCCTTATAATTTCTTTCTATGGTTAGTAGAGACGGGGTCTCGCTCTTGCTCAGGCTGGTCTCGAACTCCTGAGCTCAAACGATCCGCCCGCCTCGGCCTCCCAGAGTGCTAGGATTACAGGCGCGAGCCACCGTGCCCGGCCCTACTATTTCCTTTTAAAAAACAGAATTTTGAGACTACAAGCATCGTAACACAACTTTTAGAGTGAGTGGTTGTGTAACTCCTCTTCATTAGATGAAGCATAAGGCTGCATCTTAGTCATCTTTCCTTGTAATAGCTACAATGGGCCTGGCATCTAGCATGAATTCAGGAAATATTAACTGGATGGGTAGATGAATGGATGAATGAAGAGTGGGACTCTCTCCCAAAGGTAAAAGGAGCAAGTACCTTCAATTAGAAGCCTTACATTCTAGTAATGGTCCCACTTACTGGCTATATATGTACTTTAAGGCAAGGCATTAATCCCCTATGAGCTTCAGTTTTCTTATCTGTCAAATGAGAATATCAATGTTTGCTTTATTAAGGTCAGAGAAGCTTTAAGTGAGAACAAATAAGTGTCTTAAAAAGTAAAATATAAAAATATAAGGAGTAATATTAGTATTTGCTTTGTTAAAGACTTATGCAAAGCATTTAGATTTTTAGCTATTTCCCTTTTACACCTGAAGAAAGATTTTGTAACCTGAGAACTTGCTAATTCTTTAGCAGGTTTTAGTCTTAGGTTTTATAAAAGTTCTTTTATTTTAAGTATCATACAGTGTTGGTAAGTTTTTGTTGTTGCTGCTTGTCCCAAATGCCCAAACTGACAGATCGCTTCCATCTTTTTGAAATTTATGCATCAGAATTTCTAGTTTGTACCTTGCCTGGAGTTACTCTAAAATAACAATTTTTTTTTAAAAAAGCCCTTTTTCTTTCTCTGACTTTCCCAGTTGATTATGGACTTTTTGAGGGGGTGTCAGAAGGAAGGGGTAGAGAGAAGGGTGAGGATGTAGAAACAAAATTTTCCTGGACATTGAATATCAATATTTTCTAAAGTGTCTGGGCTTTTTGTTTTGTATATTATTTACTTTTTAAAGCATTCCTTAAATTTTTTACTTTAGTACTTTTATCATAATTCCGTCCTAATACTGAATACTATTTTTTTACTTCTTATCTCACCAGAGTTCTGACATAATCATCATTTAATGTATTGCATAGGTCTAAGAACATTGTCCACTGTAACGGCATCAATAATGAAAGAAAAGCCATTAGAAAATAATCTTATAATACAAAAAGTAACAGGTGATCTTAAAACTAAGTACCTAACGCTTTACTAAATATTTAAATAAATGGAGAGAAAAACTGATGCTGTCTCAAGGACCCTTTTTCTTTTGAAGTACATACATTTATGTCCTTCCCCAGAACCTTCATCTGCAGCATATGGTTCTGCTTTGAAATACATGTACTGCATTTCTCCCCTACTCTTGCCACTCTCATCATATTCACTATCAGTTCCAGAGTCTTCTTCTGCTGTATCCCAGGTCTCTTTTTTCCCTTCATTTGCTTTAGTTCTTCTACTACTTGTGATACTGTGAGAGTCAAGTCCATTGGCCAAAGGGATCTGAGCACTGTCTGCATTGCACAAAGTATCACTGCTATGACTGGAGCTAAGAATATCACTGTCCACTGAACTTGTACTCCTGTCATTATTCACATCGGAGTCTGATCGTTCTTCAGACTGAAAATTTTCTGGATCAGAAGTCTGAATATGCTGTTCAAGTTCTCTATTATCCACTGATGCTGAAGAGTCCCTCTCATTGAGAGGTGATTCGATGTTTTCAAAGTCACTGGTTTCAGTACTTTTGCTGCTGTCCCCATTATCTCCATCCTGCTGTTGCTGCAGTGACAAGCTTTTGAGTTTTTCAGTGCTTTCTTCTAGAATAGCTTCCACAGACTTTAGGCTCCCTACAGGTCCTTTGACTCTTTCACAATCATCATCCACATTACCAGAATCACCTCCAGCTTTCTGGTATGCTGTCCTTTTGTTATAAGATCCTGGAGATTGTTCAGGTAGCAAAACATATAATCTGATTGTATTTGCATGCCGATCCAGAAGTTTCCATAAATGAGAGTCTGTAAAGGCCATCTGGTAATCCAAAGTCTCAGAACTTTCAACAAACACCTAAATAGTAAGTCAAAAACTTACATTACATCATTAATTTTGGTGACATTCTCATTCCTCATAATATCACATCAATACAAGACAGTACATAGTAAGTTATAAAATTTGTGATGATAAAGTTTCTAAAGGACACTGCATTGTTCTGGAGACTAAATGAAACAAATTTTAGGCTCAGATATCTTTGCAACTAGTCATAAAACTATGCTAAGATAGAGTAGAGAAGGACAGACAGACATACAAACATACATCTTGTTTATTAGGCTGTCCACTTTCAGAAACTTTTGTATTACGTATCTTTCTCTTTAGGAAATCAAAGTTCAGCATGAATGTAGAGAGAGGAACATGTATAAAGATACTTTGGGAATGCAACACCAAAATCCAGATTATAAAAAAATTCAATGGGCAAATGATTCGGTTTTATAACAAATAAATTACAAGAAAACAAACAAACAAAAAGGACACAGGAAACTTACAGAAAAAAATATTGTAAGATAATCAAAGAACTCTGAACACTACATTCTAGGCTAATATTAAGGCATTTTTAATTTTAAAGGTATATAATGTAATTGTTATATTTTTAAAAGAATTCTCATCCTGAAGAGATATATTTTCATATTATTTATAGATGAAAAGATATGATGCTGGGGAAGTTTATCCAATAATCTGGGGGAAGTAGGTGGTTAAATATAGATGAAGTAGGTGGTTAAATATAGATGAAGCAGGAGTTGATCACTGTAGAAGCTGGGTAATGGAGAAATAGGGGGTCATTACACTATTCTCTCTACTTTTGTATATATTTGAAATTTTCCATAATAAAGTTTTTTTTTTAAAAATGAAATTCATATATACTAGTTTAGCGATTATCAGTAACATGTTGGGTTCTGCATTAAAAAATAACTCTATCATTGTTCTATTCAGTAAATGTTACAAATCAGGACTATTAGCTAACTGTTTAAGGAAGAAAAATGATTTAAGGAAAAAAACAAAGTTAGATCCCTCCCGCACTCCTTACCCTAAAACAATATATGGCAGATTAGATATGTGAATGTTTTACACACACAGCCCCACACAGAAAAGTATTAGAAAAAAATATAGTGAATAAAAATTATACATTAGGATTAATAAAACAATACTAAGAAGGATTAAATGAGACAAAACCCTAGACTGCACTAAAATGAATGAGATTGGACAAGGTGATAAGTAAAAGATGGCAAACAAGGAAAATTCATCTAGAGTGAACCAAGGACATCAGGAACAAACATATGAAAAATGATACATAATGGAACACAAAATAATATCAAGAGATAAAACAAGAGGATCAATATGAATGTTCTCCTTTCTAACAAAGATAAATGAGTAGGCAAAGGGAATAATGCTGGGTGAACCCAAGATTGTAATTATCTCTAGACTGGGCATGCCTCTGACTTACCATGAAGTACTGTTTTATGGGAGAAGCTTAAGAATGAACAAAATTCAGAGGACATAATCACTGTGGGTAGAAATAGTCACGAAGGCTTTCACCAGAGCAGGAGGACTAAGCTGGAGCTTGAGAACAAAAATGTAGGGAGAGGAGGAAGAACACTCCAGGCAGGGGTGCACATGAACAAAGGCAGGAAGAGGAGAACCAGTGAGGACAGAAAGAAGCCTGATCTGACCTGACTACAAAGGAAGGTAATTACTGCAAAGATGTGAGAATTTTAAGCTCTAGGAAGACGGTGGATAGCTCTAAAGGCCAGGCTTATAATATTGAACTTAATTTCATTTACCATTACCAAATAGCATAGAAAATAGTAATGAAAAAATAAAAGACATACCTTGTTACTTCTAAAAAAACCTTCAGCTTTCAGGGTTTTACTGGGCACACTAAGAAGACGCAAATCATTATAGCAGCGTTCCAGCACTATTCTCATTGTTTCAGCAGGTAAATGGATGGCCTATAATAAAAGCAATTTAGTAAAAAGTACTCTTTCAAAAATAATTGTTTGACTCAGAAATATGGGAAACAAGACACTGATGAGTTCTTCTTAAAAGTAGCAGAGAGAAAAATAATTTTAGTAAAGGCTTTAAAATCTTTGAAAAATCTGAGGGAAAAACTATTAGTTGTATCCATTAATTATGCTGCAAATCAGGAAAAAAAGTACCACTTATTAATGTATCCTCTGAAACTGCTATAAGTTCAGGATTTTTCACTAGAAATTCTATGCTTCTGAAACCTGCCAAGTAAATGAGGTGATCTGATTCCAAAGAAACTAAATAACTGACTTTTTGAGAGTTGACGTCAAATTGACTCCTGTTTAACTCCATGGATTTTTGATAGGCTCTGTTGTATTCTGTGAACAGGTGTTAATACTTTTACTAAATCAATTTTCCTTTGTATAAAATGAGATTAGTGGATAAAATTTATTCTGAAATTCCACACTCTTAATTTTTGGAGTCATTTCATGAATTTCATATGAAAGGAGCAGATAAAAATAATTTACATTTTAAAAAACAATTTGTTTTGAATACCAACTAATGGTATCAGTTATGAATACCTAATTGGTAGGCAGTCTAGTTATACTGCAAAACACTGTATTTGTTGACACAATGTTTTGTGATCGCCTTTGTTCTCTATGGACATATTTTTCACCAAGATTAGTAGCTTCTTCAGGCAAGGGGCTATTGGGTGTTTCCTTCATATTATACCTCAGTGTTCACACTCTAGATTAATTTTTTTTTACATTTGGCATTTATATTTTTTAAATATAATGCAGACCAAATTACACTAACATAATATGCATTTATGAACAATTTAATCATAAAATATGACTTTGCAAAATCGTTTGTTTCCTGGCTATTACTATGATGACAAAGCATTAGAAGTCATTTTTAAATATAATAACCACCAATTCTTATATAATACTTTACAATATTTTTAAAGTGCATTTATTTATTTTTTATTAATATTCCTACAACTCTGTTAAACAGGTATTAAAAACCCCAGATGATAAAAAACAAGTATAAGATGAATGACTGAAGACTGGACTCAATTTCTTAACCTGCAATTACTGAACAATTTCCACTATACCAAGGGATCTTAATCTGAGGTTCAGGAACCCTGTAAAATTTTGCCTGTTTGTGTTTCAGGATTTTATAGAGTACGGCAGCGGTCCCCAGCCTTTTTGGCACGGGGGACTGGTTTCACAGAAGACAATTTTCCCATGGTGGGGAGGGGAGCATGGGGAGAGGGAGAGGCGCAACTTAGGCTGTGATGCTAGAGAGCAATGGAGAGCTGGGAGCAGGCTGGAAAGCTATGAAGCTTCATTTGCTCGCCTTCTGCTGTGTGGCCCCCAGTTTCCTAAGTTTCATGGAAGACAATTTTTCCACAGAGGTTGGGAGGAGCAGGGATGGGGCGGAGCTGTGCAGCCTGGTCCCTAATAACCCACTGACCACTACCGGTCTGTGGCCCAGGGGTTAGGGACTGTAGGAGTACAGGACCCTTAAACAGATAATAATCATTTGTATGGAGTGGACTAGTACTTTTGCCCAAGAAAATCTGAATGTTTTCATTATTATATTTTTCCAGCTCAAAAAAACTGAATGAGCCTATGTTCTTTAACACTTACTCACATAATGGGGCCAATATTTAATTCATCCCCTTCCCTGTCAAGTCTGCTGCTCCACTTTCCTCCACTATTTCTATTAATATATCACAACCTTTCTGGTTACCCAGGTTTGAAATCCCTCAGGTCATCCATGCTTCTGCCTTACCCCAACATTTACCAATTGTAAGTCCTGCCGATTCCACTTACATAATCACTCTCAAAATCTACGCCTTCTCTCATTCCCAGTTACATCCCTTCACCTGAATTATTTCAACAGTCTCATCTCCATTCCTGACTCTCCTTCAATCCATGTGGAACGCTAGTCTAGTGTCACCAGAGTCACAATTCTACAGCACAGCTCTGATCATCCACTGCTATACTTAAATAGAAAACAAACAGAAAATCTCCTTCCTATTGCCTACACCAAAGACAGCCCAAACTTTTGTGTTTACTGTTTAAATCCTTTAATAATCTGTACTTACATTTCCAAGTCTGTAATTTACAATGATACATACAGCCAAAACATACATGTCATTGTTACATGCACTCGTCTCAAACTTTCTTACCTTCATACTTTGCTTTGTTTCTTCTATTTGAAGTGTCCTTCTTTCCTAACCTATAGTTGTCTTCTAACTATAAATATTAGCTCCTTGAGATAGAGCTTATATCTTATTAAATATCACCCAGTACCTTGTACCATAGCAGGCATTCAAAAATATTCACTGACCAATTTTAAAACTTACCTTTGAAATCAGTTGTTTGAACTCTGTAACTGTCTGATTTAAGTAAGCACGAACAGTTATAGGAGCAGCTACAGATTCTGCCTTTAGATCAACAACATGAACTTTCACCATCACTTCTGTCACATTGGAAGACATAAAGACATAATTGGAGGTTATTATTTTAATATATTTCTCATAAGCATTCTTAACGTGTTTTTAGAAGATGGCAAAGACAGTATTTTCTGATTACCAAGACAGCAGATGTGTGTTACACATGTGTAATGCACGTTAAGAACGTCTCTTTCACAATTTATCACAATACAAGCAGACATATATAAAGAAATGGAAATGAGGCTAATAAAAAGTTCTCCTGGCTCTCTTTTAAAAATGTCAAATAGTAGTCTTCACTAGGAAGTATTAATTTTGACCTGTATACCTACAAAAGTAAAAATGTGATTTTTAAAAATACACGTTCTGTTTCCTTGTAAAACATTGACAATACTGTCAAATTTATTGAGCACATTAAAAATACAAACCCAAAGTTCCAAATACAGACAAAAACTACAACACTAAATAATTATAAAAAGCTAGACACTGCAAAACAAATACTAAAGAGGCACTGCACCCCTACTTGCTTTTGAACAACCATCATTATTCAAAACCTTATTCATAATCAAAGACCTCTTCTCATCAAAATAATATTCTCTACAGCCCATGGAAAATTCTGCACAAAAACTATTCTGCTTTATGTGTTTGTTTTTTCACTTAAATCCTTCATATTACAATTTAATCCCATCTTCTCCTCTTCAGTTTTGAGGAGATCATGTTTATAACTAAACTTTTAGTCTCTTGAAAATAAATGATCTTCAAACACTTCGTTTAATAGATAGTTATTCTCTACTTGTTTTAACCTCTTATATGTATTATATGTCAATCCTCAGTTTTTCCCTATATTGTTAATCTAAATCTTACAAAACATTCTGCTAAGGGTTTGATTATTAATGAATAAAGGGGATTACTTTGTAAGTCTTACAATCCATACTCACATTTAGAGTTCATTCAAAAATGTGGTATTATTGCTGACCCAAGTTATACTTTAATCATTCTATCTAGCTCAAAAATCTGCAACGAAATGTCCCAAAGAGACTCTGCAGACAGTGCAGAGTCTGACTGAAGTAGGCATCACCAAGTTTTCAGAAATGAGATTTACCTACTTAAGAGAGAGCTCTTTGAAAGAATACTACCCCTAACCTACTTTAAAGAGAGAGGCCTTCATAAAAAAGCAGCTACACAGGATCCATAGAGGAATGGAATTTAAAAGGGCAGAAGAGTTTTATAAGTTTAACTTTTTATGAAAAAACATAGAAAACATAAGCCTGAATTCTGATTAACCACTGATGCAAGGGAGTTAGGGTCAAGACACAACAGTAAGAATTTTGTAAAATTATTTAAACATTTTGATTTTCTCCTATTTGTTACAGTTTACATATAGTTCATTACTAGAAAGCTCAAGACATGAGATAGACCATGTAACCGTCTTTAGGGACAACTTTGAGAAAACTAGAGGCATGGTATTTTGCTTTCCAAAGTGGTCCCAAATAAAGTAAAAAAAATCCCACTATGCTGAATGAATGTGATAGATTTAATGAAGAAAGGAAAAGCTGAAGTCTCTGGGACCTGCAGAAGTGGAGAAGATGAAAAAAAATTTAAATGTTGATAATGATGCAGTTATTATAAATCTACCCCTCCCTAAAGAGACTCTAAAAAACAGACTCTACTTTTGAGACTTTATGGGAACACACTTTTTTGGACCAAGGTCTTCTTTATAAAGAGAGAAAGAAAGATACCCTCCTAAGAGATGGAACTATGAATAACTTTAGGGATTTATAGCATACAGAATGATTACTGGAGAAGAAAAATCCCACTGAGGACTGTAAGCTAGAAGTTTTGTTGTTTTTGTTGTTGTTTCTTTTTTAAACTTTGTGTATAGGTCTTTGCAAATAATCTAGAATTTAATTTCAAGCTTGTTACTACTTCCCAACCTGTCAAAATTATTCTACATTTTAAGACCATATAAAGAATTTTTTAAATTATGTTCATTTCTATAAACAAAACATTTTCTCGTGGAAATTTTAAGTCTAATACAACTCAAAAGAGTGTAAAATTGCTTACCTCCAGGTTTATAAGATTGGAAAACTTGATCGGGCTTTCTTGTCTCTAACAGCAGATCAAACATATATGTTGACTTCACTCCACCTAGTAGAAGTCCCATTGGTGTATCTTCTTCTCCTTCATATGATCGTTCTAGATAATCATGAAACTCATCATATTTAACAAGGCGACAACAATCCAGGGGTATTACCTCTTCTAAATCCATCATCTAAAAGAAAACAATCCCCCAGCAAAAAGAAAAAAATATAGTGTTTTAGTCTGGTATGTAATGACACTACCAAAAAGTCCTAACAAACAAAATCCACATACTTATGATTTGCATCAAAAATAGCAATGTTTATAGGAATGACTTGAATGTTACTTTGAAATAATCATGTTTCATTATGCCTTAAATCATACAAACTATATGCTAATTTAAAGATATTTTTCATTTTTTTTAAACTTTAGATGTAAACTCAATATCACTGTATCATAATCTACTGCTCTGTAATAATGAAACTGGAAACATAAGGGAAACCAACCAACCAACTAGAATATGAATCTTTTGTTTTTTTAATACAATTTGGAAGGGAACTGATAACTCAGTGACAATCTTCCTAAGTATAGGAAGCCAGCATGATTCTTAAGGCCACTGTAGCTTCTATGTCTCCCAAGTACCACCCCATTCCTCTCTGGACATCTCTTTTAATATTAGCCTACAGAAAACTAGTTCATGGCATAAGAATTTCTATTATAAAATTTTCCTCTAGCTCATGTCACTAGTAGATGACATACCCTGGATGCAATAATTCTTGATTAGGAAATAAGCCTCCTGCAGAAACATAGTATGATTGCTTGGAAGTATTCAATGCCCATTTAAGGTTTGCAATTATTTTTAAAAAAGATTTGTAAGCCTCAGTGTGTCCCCATTGATCTCTACTCATCAGAAATGAACCTCTACTTTTGGTATATAAGATTGACTTATTTCTCTCCTGAGAATTACCTGAGATACTTGTTTAAAATGCGTATTTCCAGGTTCCAGCACAGAAATTCTGATTCATTTGCAGGAATCAGTATTTTAATACAAATGTGACTCTCATGCAGGTTATGCTGGATCACACTTTGAGAAACAATGTCAGGTATATTGTCTGCTATTTTTAGTTCCTCATTGGTTCTATATATAATTATATATGAAATGATACAGTACGCAATTTTTTCTCAAAGTAACGATAGTTAAATTTCAGTCAAATTCTGTTAATGTTTACATGGAAAGGGGAAAAATTTAATTTGTCGAGTATCACAAATGACATTTAGAATGAGCTGATGGCTGTGGGGGTGGGAAAAAAATAAAATAAATAAAAAATAAAATAGAATGAGCTGATGCAAGAGTGCTTCCCTTTCTATTTGCCTTTCAAACCTCACTAATAACTTACCATTATTCTCAAAACAAAATGCAAACCTCTATTCCTACAAAGTCTCTAATTTCATTTTATGCTATTCTATGCCCATTCAAGACAATCTAAATATATTAATATTACTCTTTCTTTTATCAATAGTTTCTTGAATATACCAAGCACTTCCTCACCTCAGAGTTTTTGTATAAGCTATTTGCTCTACTTACGATATTCTTCCCCAACTTTGTGCATAGCTGTCTCCTTCTCATGGATAAAGCCTCAAAATAAATTATCTCAATATGCTACTGATTTACTTTATAGCAGTTAAATAATAAAATAATTGCTAATTGTGATGTTTAAATATTTTTTGTTTGTTTTTTCCAACAGACTGAAAACTCCATAAGGGCAGTGACCATGTTGTCCTCTCTGGTCTCACTAACACTCATGTTGTCTTGTTCACTATCGTATCTCTAATGTCTCATGCAGTAGACACTCAATAAATTATCTGCTAAATGAATGGAAAGAACAAATAAATATTTTCTTTCTAATTCTAATTCTGGGATCTAGAAAGTTTAACTGACTTTTGAAGTGAGAAAGTTCTCAAAATCAACTGAGTATGCTCCAAAGAAGAGGTATAAACTATACCCTGTAAGAGATATATGAATTAGTAAGTTATAAAAGTTACTACAAGTGCTTATATTACTATTAACTATAATAAAAACTTGGGAAATCATATTACTACTGTTTATGAGGTATCAATACGTATATGCCAACAGTGCAATTAAACATACCTTATATGCCATTTCCACTGCTTCGTTCAATGTCTTATCCTTATGAACCTCTAATTTATTTTCCATCATTACTTGTTTCACAGGATGCAAACAGAATAATTTTATCTAGAAAATGTAAAATATCATCAACTCAGCAAGTCAAGAGTCAAAGCCTCATTCTTTCACAGACGGCATTTTTTCCTAATTGTCAAAATATTGCAATTTTTTAAAGAACATAATTGAGATCATTCTTTCTCATGTCTATTTTTCTCACTTAATAACTGACAGTGACATGATGCCTCATGTCATAAAAAATTCAAAAACATTAATTTTAACAATTGTATGTTTTTTATAAGCATGTATCACTAATTTATATAATCATTTCCCTACCAACATACATTCAGGTTGTTTCCAATTTTTCCCTAGTTTGGAAAATACTGGGATGAATATCCCGTAGTCAAGATTTTTACAGTATCTGTGATTATTTCATTAGGTAATATTTATAGAAGAGAATTATGTAAGAATATAAATTTGCTTAGGGGTCTTGATAAATATCACTCAATTTCTATCCAGAAAGGTTTTACTGATTTATTCTTCTTGTAGTAGGGTATGAGAATGCCCACCTCACTGCAGCCTCACCAGCACTGAACATTATCACTACGTATTTGTTACTGAGTTTTTACGCATCAAATTAAACCAAATTTTACCTTTGTAGTACAGTTGGTTACACTGCTTAATGATCACAAGAGTATAACTGTGTACAGAATCAACTCAATGAGTCAGCTAGGAGAATTACAGTTCATCAAACTTAAATAACACCTTCAATTAAAAATAAAATTATGGAATACAACCTTGCATGTATTGCGCTCAATTTCTCGTTGCCTCTTTTCTTGTTCTTCCAGCTCTCTCTCTTTCTGCACCAAGTTTTTAATATGTTCTGGGTATTCATCTACTTCCAGAAATTCTATTAATAATAAAAACAGCATAAGGCCATGTCACTGAAATTGAGCTCCCTTTATTCATTCTGTTCTACTGTGTTCCCACAGTATATACTTCTACTATAGCACTCGTGGAAATATATTCAACTATATTCTTAACTTGGAACATGAGCTTCTTGAGACAAGGGTGAAGATGAAGAGGTAGTTGATAATGGCACATGGTTAGGTCTCATATTTTAAAAAGGCATATATTTATCCAAAATGGCTCTTGGCTCCAGAACAACTTCAGTATGTAGATTAAGATTTTAGAATGAAAAAGCCCCTCTGAAACTTGGAAATAATTTCTGATTTCAAATTGTGCCATCACCATCAATCTGTGTGACTGTGGGCAAGCTTACTTCTCAAGAGCTAACCTTCTTAGCTTATTGATAGTGCCTACACCATAAAGTTATTACCTGGGATATAATATAATCTCATAAATGCAGTTGCTGCTATTACTACAAATGCTATTTATTTGTCTATTATTATTCTCTAATAATATCTTTCCTTTGTTCTCAAAGCAATCTTTTAGCTGCCTTCTAACCAAAGAAGCCAGATTCACAAAACCAATAACTATATCTCTTATATTTCTGCTTCTATTATATATACAGTCAAGATTAATTTGAATAAAGAAAAAGTGATTATTATTTCTGAGGTTACTTTTTAAACAACTAAAGGAAAATAGTATATACAAAAAATGGTTACCACAGATCTATGTATGAATAATTATTTTTGCAAAAGTTTTTAATAATCAGAACTTCATAGTATTCATTCAAAGTATTAAGAGTGACAGTATCAGATTATGATACCATTTAATAAAGCCAATTAGTATTTGGCATTAAATAGGGAGAATAATTTATATTAAAAACATCATGTCTCTGTGTAAGGTAAAAAGCCACTGTTTTAGAAATGAGCTCTAATTTTTAAAATATTCTATAGCATATCAGACAGCGCCCTCTGGTGTTTCAGCACAAAACTAGAGTTGGGAGAGTAGGTAAAAGAAGGCTGTTATTGCACTACTAGAAGGCAGCGTTCACATAAGACACATGAATTACTATCCTGGTTCTGCCTCCAGATAACTACGACCTGGGATGTTACTGTTTGGGGTACAGTTTTTTTATGATTACTGAAGAGGAGAAGAATGATTACTTCTGCTCTTAAATCTCTATTCTGAAATAACTTCTTATAATGTCTATTTATTTTTTCATTAATTCCACAGTAAATTTTTGAACTAGTATATATATGACAGATCCTAGAATATACCTTTGGTGAAAAGATGAATAAGTCCTAAGCCTTGTACCAACTCAATTCACAATCTAATGAAGGTTCACAAAAGTATGAGCATAAAAGTTATTATGCTCAAAACAGATTTACAAATAGCATGGTATTGTTTATTTTCTGAACAAGGGAAATATGCTGAAGTCAAAGACAGTGATTATATTTTTTTAATTATAAAAAGAATATGAGCAAACATATCACCTGTATATGTATCTGTATGTACACACATACTCTCACATACATACACCCCCACCTATTTGGAATACTGCCTTAGAGAGTCAGAGTTAGCAAGAAAAAACAAGAAGTTATTTTTTAAAGGAATAATTACCAAAAAAAGAGAGGCAAACAAACATGTTTTATATACAAGATTATTTCTGAGATTCTTAATTAAATAAGCAGAGATTTTTAACTCTAGTTCCCAAAAATGTTTCTAAAGTGGTAAACTAGAAGTTCAGGTCATCTAGGGTCTCCATTCAAAGCATTTAGATACTAAAATACTCAAAAAACTTGAAACTGAAAAAAAGCAAAAAGAGCTAAATTTGAGTTTTTAACTATATACCAGATATGATGCTAAATGCTTGAACTGTTGTCTCATTAAAATTTTTATAAGAACCCTGTAAAATACTATTATTCCTACTTTACAGATGTGGAAAGAATGGCTTAAAAAGGTTAAATAACTTGCTCTAGGACACGCAGCTGGTGAGTTATGACAAGGTTGGGTTTATCATCACTGCATCACACTGCACATAATATAATCTTACTACAAATAAATATGCTTACAAATAAACATCCAATTTATTTAATGATGAGTAGGTTTTATTTACCTCTCAGTGTATTAAAAAATAATTGAACAAGTTTTTCCAATTTGGTATTATTTCATGAAAGTCTTTATAATTAATTCTTCCAGGCAACTTAATTGTCCTATCATTTAAAAGTGGTTATCTGGGTTTGCAGAACTTACAAAAGAAATTAAGTTTACAATACAGGTAAAATCAAATAACTGTAAGTTAACATACTTGCATTTCTTGCTGGATCCTTCAGTCTATATATCAGCATATATGCATTTGTGGAGCTAGTAGAAATACAAAAAAGATTAATAGCTACAAAGAGTAGGTTGTAAAGATTCCATTTCCTAACATCAAATATTTATTTTAAATTGTGATTTTTTTCCTTTCAAATAGTTAGAAATTCATGCCACTGCTCACAGACACATTCACATTTAAAACATTCCAGAAAAAAGGAAATTTTTTTTTTTTTTTTGGAGACAGAGTCTCACTCTGTTGCCCAGGCTAGAGTGCCGTGGCATCAGCCTAGCTCACAGCAACCTCAAACTCCTGGGCTCAAGCGATCCTCCTGCCTCAGCCTCCAGAGTGGCTGGGATTACAGGCACGTGCCACCATGCCCGGCTAATTTTTTCTGTATATATTTTTAGTTGTCCATACAATTTCTTTCTATTTTTAGTAGAGACGGGGTCTCACTCTTCCTCAGGCTGGTCTCGAACTCCTGACCTCGAGCGATCCGATCCTCCCACCTCGGCCTCCCAGAGTGCTAGGATTACAGGCGTGAGTCACCGCGCCCGGCCTCTATTTTGTTTTTAATGACAAAGTTATGAGAAGATTCCATACCTCCTCCTGGTAACATTGTAAAGTCTGCAACAAGGCTGTATACTAGAATGACTACAACAGTTAAGTCAGGAGTCAACAATGTTTTTCTGGAAAGGACCATATAGTATCATAAAAATTCTAGGCTGTACAAGCCATATGGCCTGTGTTCTTATTATAGTATAAAAGCATTAACACACAATATATAAACAAGTGACTGTGTTATTGTTTAATAAAACTTTACTTCCAAAATTTGGAGGCAGGCTAGATTTGGCTCATGGGTTGTAGTTTGCTGATACCTGCATTAAATCTTTGATGACAAAACACACTGAGAAGCTATAATGAATTCTAACTTATAAACACTGAAAATTAGGAAATTACTTACCTTGCAAAAGCACTGGAATAATATCCTCTACTTCCTGAAGATCCGCCATGTGTTTTCTTAATGTCATCTTGTGTTATCTGAAAAGTTATGTTAATTTCTTTTTTTTGTAAAATCCGTTAACACTGCTGTAACCAAATCTTTTAACTTCAGAGTTAAATGCCATATAGAATCTTCAAGATGGCCCATATAGATATCAATTAACAAAATAGAACTATAATCAGTGGCTGCTTACCAGCCAGCCAGTTCTAGAGCTCCTAATCACACATGAAGCGCAAATAGTACGTGTGACAGCACAGGGCAAGAGGAAAATTGGTAGTTTATCTCTGGAGACATTCAGCAAGCCCCAAATAAATCAAAACACAGAAATAAAGACAACAAACTAAATCAGGAAATTTACTAAAAGCAAAAATGAAAGACTGATTTGATATGGGTCTTAAGTTGTATCACTAGACAAATCCGCTCATTTTTAATAAGCCCTACTGTTGATTAGAAATATCCCTACTGCTGTCTTTCAGAATAATCTTAAAAGAAACCTCCTTACCTTGCTGACATGTTGATCATTGAAGCTGTACCACTGCTCATCACTGAATGACTTTATGCATGCATAGTAATGACCACCAGCAGCACTTCCCGAATGAACCATAACAGAGAAGAGCTCATAAATCAAGGAATTCTAAGGGGAAAAAGTAAAAGTGACTCAGAGGAGAGGAAAAACATTGAATCCTTATTTGTATATTTCCTATTTTCTTTTAACGCATAGTGCAGTAACATCGTAGTTGTCCTATGTATCATAGGTCAGCTTTCCCCCAAGATAAAATTAAAATGGCAAGTCACCAAATAATTTTATATGCCACAAGTTTCATTCAGTATATTTTTTCCCATTTTAATTATGCTATAATCTATGGAACTATACATACCTGTACATTAAAACTTATTTATGTAATAATTAAATAATCATCTGAAATTTTAGAAGCAGGTACTAAATATAAGGCTGTTCTAATATGTATAGTCAAGATAAAAAAACTCACAAGTAACATTGTTTTTTATTCAAATAAGACTCTATTTCCTTTACAAATGAGCTATGCAATATAATTATTTGGAATGTCTATTAATATATTTATGCAATCTGTGATATAGTGATTTACTGATTTAATATCTCTCACTTATATTAAGAATGAATCCTGAATTATATTATCTATAATAAATTAAATTAAAATTGTTTAACAGTTCCCTGTTCTGCAAACAATTCTTCACTGCTTGGAAATAAAGATTATTTTAAGCAAACCTTAAGGAATTTGTGGAAGAAAATGGAAATAAAAAGGCAACTGATAAAAAGAGGTGATTTACAAACAACCTGTCTTTATATTTAGGACTATCTTTTCTTTCAGAAGCCCAGACACTTCACAGCTCCTAAGACAGTCTGAGATACTGAAGACCTTCCAGACCAGTAATTCCACCATAAGAATGCACAGGGAGGAAGACAGAGATAAAAGATTCCCCAGTTGATAACAAGCAAGCTTTATTTATTCACTTCTCTACAACTAGGGTTTCTCTTCTTTATTCTTGAAAACGCTTGAAAAGCATTTTAGCCTTTAGTCACTTTATGTGATTTGAGTCACTTTATGTGACTATTATTAATTAGTGAAATTTCTAGAACAAATTCTGAAAATGTCTGAAAACTTCTTTACATGCTTCAAATTTTATTCCCATAACTAAAATTAATCACAGTGGTGATAGGGGGAAAATTTCAGAATTCACATGTAATCCAAAATTTGTGTTTAAAGCATCGAACAACTTATGAAATGTGGGTAACTCCATGCTATTAAAGTGCTTTGAATATAGTAGATAAATAAATAGTTTACCATCATAGGTTTTTCATACATCAAATCTTCAAAAAGCACCTTGTGAAAGTATAAAGAAACAACCAAAATATCCTTAAATGAATTTGAGATACTATAAAATCCTGATATGACTGGATGATATGAACAATATCTTATGAAGAAATAGAACCTCTATTTAAAAAACAAACAGAAAAAGCCTACCAATCAACAGCTATACATTTTTAAAGTTTCAGAGTTATCAAATTCTGAATTATCTAAATCAGAATTATCAAAGCCAAAATGATTATTTTCCTGGAAAATTCTAAGGGTAGCAACTTCTAGATGACAATTGTGGTATATTCACAAGACTGCATCACCTTCCAAATTAGAATTGCATGTATCATATATTATTAGCAAAAGATAATACAGTCTATATGAAAGAGTAAGAGTTCTCAAATGTAATTTTAGTTTCAAATCACAAAAAGATTGGAAGAGATAAGAAGTGGAATAAAGTGACTTACTTCATCCAAATCTAGAATGATAATTTATAAATAAAATTGCATAAAAACATATTCTAACATTCTCTTCTCATTTAATATACTGCTTAACAACATAATACATCACTCTTAATAAAAAGAGTATAAAGTTTCAAGCATGGTACTGGCAAACAAAATTATAAATTTCTAGATCTAAATAGAACATCAGAAAGCATTTGGTCCAAATGCCTCCAAAATGTAGCAACTGCAAAGCACATAAATTAAATGATTTGCCCAAAGTGGCACAACTTGTTAATGGCAAAGTCAGAACTAAAACCTAGATCATTTGACCCTCTAATGCAAGGGTCAAACAGTGAATATTTTAGGCTTTGTGGGCCATAGGGTCTCTGTCACAACTACTGAACTCTGTATTATAACACAAAACTGGCCATAGACAATACATAAACAATGGGAGTGGCTGTGTTCCAATAAAACTTTATTTACCAGCAATATGGAGATACCTTAAACAGATTCAAGTAGACCTACCATTTGATCCAGCAATCCCATTATTGGGCATATACCCAGAAGAACAAAAGTCATTCTTTAACAAAGACACCTGTACCCGAATGTTTATAGCAGCACAATTCACAATCGCAAAGATGTGGAAACAACCCAAGTGCCCATCAATCCACGAATGGATTAGTAAACTGTGGTATATGTATACCATGGAGTACTACTCAGCTATAAGAAATAACGATGATACGACATCTCTTTGGTTCTCCTGGAGAGAGCTGGAACCCATTATATTAAGTGAAGTATCCAAAGAATGGAAAACCAAGCATCACATGTACTCACCAGAAAACTGGTTTCCCTGATCATCACCTAAATGCACATCGGGGAAGGATACCAATTGGATATTAGACTGAGATGGGGGATAGGGGGAGGGGATGAGTGTATGCCTACATGATGAGTGCGTTGCACACCCTCTGGGGAATGGTCATGCTTGAAGGTGCTGACTCGGGGAGGTGGGGGGGGAGGGGATGGAGGTATGACTACACGGTGAGTGCCAGGCGCACTGTCTGGAGAATGGACATGCTTGAGGCTCTGACTCAGGGGGATGGGCGGGACATGGACAATGTATATAACCTGAACTTATGTACCCCCATGATGAGCTGAAATACAAAAAAAAAAAAACTTTATTTACCAAAACAGGTTGTACTAAGCAACAGACCAGGAAGCTCAGAAAACACCAAACAGGATAAATACAGAAGGGGAAATAAAAAAAAAAGAGAACCTCTTATATTAAGACAAAGAAAAAATATTCCAGGGAGCCAGAGGGGAAAAAAACACCTTCTCTATAGAGAAACAAGGATAAGAATTACAGCACATTTTTCATTATAAACAACAAGCAAGAACAAAGCGTAGTGAAATATTTCAACTGTAGAAGGAAAAACTACTACCATCTTAGAATTTTATATCCAGTGAAATAATCCTTCAAAAGTGAAGGAGAGAAACTAGCAATCAATAGCAAAAGGAAAACTGGAAAATTTACAAATGTGTAAATTTAACAACATATTCTTGAACAACCAATGAGTCAAAGAAGAAATCACAAGGGAAATTAGAAAGTATCTTGAGACAAATGAAAACAAAAACACAACACACCAAAACTTATGGAATGCAGCAAAAGCAGTACTAAGAAGAAAGTTCATAGCTGTAAATGCCTACAATAGAAAAAAATCTCAAATCAACAACCTAATATTACACCCAAATTAGAAAAAGAACAAACTAAACTCAAAGTTAGCAGAAGGAAGGAAAGAATGGAGATTAGAGCAGAAATAAATTAAAGAGAGAATAGAGTAACAATAGAAAAAAATCAACAAAACTAAGAGCTGACCTTCTAAAAAGCTCAACAAAATCAACAATCCCTTAGCTAGACCAAGAAAAAAAGAGAAAAGACTCAAATAACAAAAATCAGAAATGAAAGGAGATACTGCAATAAAAAAGAATCATAAGAGACCACTACAAATAATTACATATCAACGAACTGGATAATCTAGAAGAAATTGATAAATTTCTATAAACATAAGCTCACCAACACTGACTCATGAAGAAATAAAAAATCCAAAAAGACACTATAACTAGTAAGGAGACTGCATCAGTAATCAAAAGCCTATCATCAAAGAAAAGCCCAGGACCAGATGAATTGGTAGAGAATTCTACAACATATTTAAAGAAGAATTATTATAACACCTATCCTTCTCAAACTTCTCTGAAAAAGTGAAGCGGAGAAAACACTTCTAAATTCATTCCATTAGTTTGATACCCAAATCAGACAATGATACTACAAGAAAACTACAGACCAATATCCTTGATGAATACTGATGCAAAAATCCTTAACAAAGCACTAGCAAACCAAATTGAACAACAACACTAAATGACCACATGGGTTTTATTCCTGGAATGCAAGGATGGTTCAACATATGAAAATCAATCAATGGAATATACCACATTAACAGAATGAAGGACAAAAACGACATGATCATCTTGATTGATACAGAAAAAGCATATGACAAAATTCAACACCCTTTCATGACAAAAACAGTAAACTGGGAGTAGAAAAAAATTACCTCAACATAATAAAAGCCTTATCTGAAAAGCCAACAGCTAATATCATACTAAATAATGAAAAACTGAAAGTTTTCCCTCTAAGATCAGAAACAAGGCAAAGATGCTCACTCTTACTACTTCTATTCAACATAGTACTGGAAATTCTAGCCACAGCAATCAGATAAGAAGAAATAAAAGGTATCCAAATAGGAAAGAAAGAAGTAAAATTATTTCTGTTCACAGATGACAATCTTGCATGTAGAAAACTCCACAGATTCCACACCAAAAACTGTCAGAATAAATGAATTCAGCAAAATGGCTGTATACAAAACCAACACACAAAAATCTGCTGCATTTCTAAGCATTAATAATGAACAGTCTGAAAAGAAAACTGAGAAAATAATCCAATTTCTAATAAGATCAAAGAGAATAAAATGCTTAAGAGAAAACTTAACCAAAAGAGTCATATACTGAAAACCACAAACACCACAGGAAGAAATTAAAGGCAAATAAACGGAAAGACATTTTGTGTTCATCAATTTGAAGACTTAATATTGTTAAATGTCCACACTATACAAAGCGATCTACAGATTCAATGTAATCCATGCCAAAATCCCAATGGCAATTTTTTCAGAAATCGAAAAAACATCTTAAAATTCATATATAATCTCAAAGAACCCTAAATTGTCAAAATAATCTTGAGAAAGAAAAACACAGCTGGAGGCCTCACACTTCCCGATTTCAAAAAATATTACCAGGCCATAGTAATCAAAACAGTATGATATTGACATAAAGACAGCTATATGAACCAACAGAACAGAAAAGAGAACTCAGAAATAAACCTTCATGTATATGGTCAAATGATCTTTGACAAAAGCTACACAATGGGTAAAAGGATAGTCTCTTTAATAAATGGTGCTGAGAAAAGTAGATATTCACAAGCAAAAGAATGAAGTTATACAAAAAATTAAGTCAAAATGGATTAAAGACCTAAACATAAGACCTGAAACTATAAAACTCCTTAAGGAAAATACCGGGAAAAGCTTCCTGACATTGGATTTAGCAATGATCAAAACCACAGGCAACAAAAGCAAAAATAGACAAATGAGACTACATTAAACTTAAAGACTTGTGTGCAGCAAGGGAAACAATCAACAGGGTGAAAAAACCCCCTACAGAATGGGAGAAAATATTTGCAAATCATCTATCTGATAAAGGGTTAATATCCAGAACATAAAAAGAACACCTACAAACTCAAAAAGGCCAAATAAAAAATGGGTGAAAAACCTGAATAGATATTTCTCCAAAGAAGATTCCAGTGGTCAAGAAGCATATGAAAAGATGCTCAATATCATTAATTATTAGGGAAATGGAAATTAAAACAACAGTGAGATATCACCATACACCTATAAGGATAGCCAATATCAAAAACCCAGCAAAGTGTTGACAAGGATGTGGAAAAATCTGAACCCTTGTGCACTGTTGGTGGAAATGTAAAATGGTACAGCCACTATGGAAAAAAGTATGGTACTTCCTCAAAAGAATTAAAAGTAAAATAACCACAGGATCCAACAATCCCATTTCTGGCTATATACTCAAAAGAATGGAAAGCAGGATCTCAAAGAGATATCTGCACAGCTATGTTCATGGCAGCATTATTCACAATAGTCCAAAGGTAGAAGCAACCCAAGTATCCACTGACTGATAAAAGGATATACAAAATGTGGTATGTACATACAATGGAATATTATTCAGCCTTAAGAAGAAATGAGATTCTGACACATGCTGCGACACAGATGAACCTTGAAGACACTATGCTAAGTTAAAAAAGCCAGTCATAAGAAGACAAATACTGTATGATTCTACTTATATCAGGTACCTAAAATAGTCAAAACTCTTAGAAACAGGAAGTAGAATGGTGGTTGCCAGGGGCTGGGCAGAGGGAGAAAAAGGAAGTTGTTCAACGCATATAGAGTTTCAGTTTTGGAAGATGAAAAAGTTCTAGAGATCTGTGGCACAACAATGTACATATCATTATTACTATTGAACTGTACACTAAAAAATGAATAAGACAGTAAATTTTATGTTTTTGACCAATAATTAAAAAAAAAAAACAAACATTGCAGGAAAAATAAAGACTTTCTCAGACTTTCAAACAAAAACTGAGGGAACTCATCACCAGCTCCCTTGCTCTGTGAGAAATGTTAAAAGAAGTTTTTTAGCCAGAAAGAAAATTGCATAGATCAGAAACTTGGAACTACATCAAGAAGAAAGAACATCAGAGAAGGAATAAATTAAGGTAAAATAAAATATTTCATATTTCTTATTCTTGATTCCACTATTATAAAAGATAACTATTTAAAGTGACAATAGTAACAAATCTATTGGGTGATTACAGCATATAGATAAATGAAATGAATGAGAGCAATGTCACAAGGAAGGGGAGGAAGGCAATGGAAATACTTTGTTACAAGGTACCTACTCTAAACGTGAAGCAATATAGTGCTATTTGAAGGTCAACTGAGATTAGTTAAAAATGTACATTGTAAACTCTACAGCAACCACTAAAAAAACCTTTTTAAATATAATTGATAAGAGGAGAAAATTGAATCATATAAAATACTCAATTCAGAGAAGGCAAAAATGAGGGAGGAAAAAGAAACTAAAACCATATGCAATGAATAAAAAATAGTTACAAACATGGTAGACATTAATCGAACCATATCAATAATCACTCTAAATGTGAATGGTCTAATACACTAATTAAACATAGACTGTCTAAAAAACAAGACATAACTATTTGTTGTCTAAAAGAAACCAGTTTAAATATAAAGACATGTAGATTAAAAATGAAAGGATGGAATGGAAAATACACTTTCTCATTTCAAAAGAATGCTAGAGTAGCTATTAATACATTAATTACAGACAAAGCACACTTCAGAAAGAGGAAGAATATCATGTAAAGTGGGGTTTACATAATAATAAGAGGGTCAGTTCTCTAAGAGAGCATAACAATCTCAAATGTGTATGCACCTAAGAAGACAGTGCCAAAATACATGCAGCAAAAATGGATAGAGCTGAAAGTAGAAACAGACAAACCATTAATGTAGTTGGAGACTTCAACACCCTTCTGTCAGTGATAGATCAAGCAGGCAGAAAATCAGTAAAGACACAGAAGATCTGGACAGCATCATCAATCAACTAGATGTAATTGATATTTACAGAGCACTACCTACACCCAAAAACAGAATATAAATTCTTCTTAAGCTCACATGGAACACTCACTAAGATAAATCACACAAAACATACCTTACCACATTTAAAAGAATAGAAATAACACAAAGCATATTCTGGGACCAAAATGGAATTAAACTAGAAATCAGTAACAGAAAAGTAGCTAGAAAAATCAGAAATAGTTGGGAATTAAACAACATACTTCTAAATAACCCATGTGTCAAAGAAGAAATCTCAGGAGAATTTTTAAATATTTTCAACAAAATGAAAATGAAACTAACTTTTCAAAATTTATGAGATACTGTAAAAGCAGTATTTGAAAAGAAATATGCAGCATTAAATGTGTAAATCAAAGAAGAAACCTCCAGAATCAATAAACCAAGCTTTCATCTTAGGAGACTAGAAGAAGAACATTTTAAGCCTAAAGCAAGCAGAAGAAAACAAATAGTAAAAAGAAAAAAAAAAAAAAAAAAACCAGAGCAGAAAGAAATTAAACTGAAAACAGGAAAACAATAGAGAAAGTCAACAAAACCAAAAGCTGACCCTTTGAAAATAATCAATAAAAATGGTAAATCTCTAATTAGACTAATCAAAAAAAAAGACAGAAATTGCCAATATCAGAATGCAAGAAAGTTCATCACTGCATTAAAAGGACAATTAAAAGGACAATAAAGAAATACATTGAACAACCCTATGTCCACAAATTTGATAACTTAGAGAAAACGGACAAATTTCTTAAAAATTACAAACTATATCAAAACTCACACAGAAGAAAAAGATAATCTGAATAGCCCTATATCCACTAAAAAATAGAATCAATAATTAATAACTTTCTAAAAAAGATAGCACCAGGTCCAGATAATTTCACTGGCAAATTCTACCAAACATTTATTAAAGCAATAATAACAATTCTCCACAAGCTCTTCCAAAAATAAAGGCAACGGAAACACTCCCTACCTCATTCTATGAGCTCAGCATGACCAGAACCAGGTAAAGATATTATAAGAAAGGAAAACTGCAGACCAAGGCTTCTCATGAACACAGACACAAAAATCCTCTGCAAAATATTAGATCAAATCCAGCAATATAGAAAAAGAATTATATACTATGACAAAGTAGGATTTATGCTAGGTATGCAAAGATGATTCAACATTAGAAAATCAATCTATGTAATTCAGGCTAAAGAAGAAAAATCATATGTTAACTGACACAGAAAAATCATTTGACAAAATCCAACACCCATTCATGATAAAACTCCCAACAAACAAATTAGGAACAGAGGCAAACTTCAACTTGATAAAGAACATTTCTCCGCAAGCTGCCCCCTGCCCCCAAAAAGAAAAAACAGAGCCAACATCACACTTCATGGAAAGAGACTGAAAGCTTTCCTCTGAAGACTGGGAACAAGGCAAGGATGTTCTCTCTCACCACTCCTGTTCAACACTGTTTTGGAAGTCCTACCTAGTGCAGTAAGACAAAAGAAAAAGGCATACATATTGGAAACGAAGAAATAAAACTGTCTTTAATCTCAGATGACATGATTGTCTATGTAAAAAAACAGGCAACGGGCTAGATTTGACCCCTGAGCCATAGTTTGCCAACTCTTGCTAAAAAGTCATGTTTTTAATACTAAGTTATAATCTATCCACTGCATTATTCATTACATAGCAATCCCTGCTCATTTGTCTGCCCTGAATAAGACAGATAATTTTAAAAGGTGGAGTCAAAGGGTGGTGAGAAGAATGGGCTTGGTCTAAAAACAGATTTATGAAAGTGAACTCTATTCTTAAGTTACTCTTTAAAAATCCCTATATTTAATATGACTCTGTAAAACCTGAGTTAGTGATCAGCCTTCATATTAGTGATTTATATATTATTGACATCGCACTTAAGATATTTTATCTGTAATCCTCCCCTCAATAAAGCAGAATATATGAATGTGAAAAAAATTGTCTGATAAAACCTTGAAGTCATTGACACAAAGACAAAAACAATCTTATCATAGAGATTATCCAGTTGTGGTTTTTAAAATTATAATCCATGGAACGATATCATTTTTCAAAATGCCTTAAGGACTGTTACAGGAGAGGAGAGAAAAACTAAGGGCTTTGGCTTTCCCTTACCTCAAAAAGATCAGATCTATTATTAACTGCTTCATAAAGTGTTCCATTGCCAGAAATTTTAAAACTCAGTGGATCTAATCCAATGCTTTCATTTTTGTATATGAGAAAATTCAGATGAGATAAGATTTAGAGACCTGCTACAACTTTAAAGGCAGAGATGGTACTAAAATCTTGGTTTCCTGACTATTAGGCACCCTTTCTACAACACCATCTGGCTCACTTACATAGTTATAGTTCAGTCCCCAGAAATTAATGTTCCCACTTATAAGTATTAATAGTTTTTCCTAAAGTTTAATTACAATCAGATATATACATGCGTTAAAAAAATCTTTAAGTGTTAACTCTCAGAAATTAAGCTTCTTTTTAAAAAAAAATTTCAGAATATTACAGGGGTACAAACGTTTTGTTTACATGGATTATTTTTTTTACAGTTTGAGTCAAAGTTGTGTGTCCATCACCCAGATAGTGTGCATTGTATCCATTAGGTGTGAATTAACCCATTCTCTCCCTCCTCCCTCCAAACACCTGCTTGATTTCCACTGAATTTTACAACCATAGGTACACAAGAGTGTTAATCACTTAGTTCCAATTTAACAGTGAGTACATGCGGTGTTTGTTTTTCCATTTTTACAATACTTCACTTAGAAGGATGGTCTTCAGTTCTATCCAGGTTGTTACAAAAGGTATTAGTTCACCATTTTGTTGTGGCTGAGTAATACTCCATGGTATATATGCATTTTATTAATCCACTCATGTATTGAGGGGCACTTGGGTTGTTTCCACATCTTTGTAATGGTAAATTGTGCTGCTATAAACATTCTAGTGCAAGTATCTTTTAATAAAATGTCTTTTTTTCCATTGAGTAAATAACTAGTAGTGGGATTGCTGGATCCAATGGTAGGTCTACATTTAGTTCTTTGAGGTATCTCCATACTACTTTCCATAGAGGTTGTACTAGTTTGCAGTCCCACCAACAGTGTATAAATGTTCCTTTCTCTCCACATCCACGCCAGCATCTATTGTTTTGGGACTTTTTGATAAGACCCATTTTCATTGGAGTTAGGTGATATCTCATTGTGGTTTTGATCTGCATTTCCCTGATGATTAGAACTTTGAGCATTTTTTCATGTGTTTTTTGGCCATTAGTTTATTTTCATTTGAAAAGTTTTTGTTCATGTCTTTTGCCCACTTTTTAACAGTGTTTGATTTTTTTCTTGCTGATTTGCTTGAGTTCTTTGTAGATTCTGGTTATCAGTCCTTTACTGGATGTATAGCATGCAAATATTTTCTCCCATTCTGTAGATCAAATTATCTTACATAATTGTTTGTATTCCATAACATATAGAATAGTATCTAGACCTCGATAAAATTGTTGAAATGTATGCATTTCTCAGATAAAATTAGTACTGTTACTCTTTATTAGAATACCACAATACATGTATTTCTAAAGAGTTGTGTAGTTTCTCACATTTTTTAAAAAAACAAATAAAAATTTTAAAAAAGATTTTGCTGAATTTATTTATCAATTCCAGATTCAGCCTCTTGGCAGAATCTTTGAGATATTCTAGATATAAGATCATATCACCAGAAGAGAGCGATAGTTTGACTTCTTCTTTCCCCATTTGGATACCCTTGATTTCCTTCTCTTGTCTGATTGCTCTGGATAGGACTTCCAGCACTATGTTGACTAGAAGTGGTGACAGTAGGTAACCTTGTCTGATTTCAGTTCTAAGCAGAAATGTTTTCAATTTTTCCCCATTCATTATGATGTTGGCTGTGGGTGTGTCATATATGGCTTTTGTAATATTGAGGTATGTTCTGTCTATTCCTATTTTGTTAAGAATTCTTCTTATAAAAGGGTGCTGAATTTTGTCAAATGCTTTTTCTGCATCTATCCAAAGGATCATACAGTCTTTGTTTTTGCTCCTATTTATGTGGTGAATCATATTTATAGATTTGCATATATTAAACCATCTTTGCATCTCTGGGATGAAGCTCACTTGATTGTGATAAATTATTGATCACATCCTAGGCCACAAAACATGTCTCAAAAAATTTAAAAAAATAGAAATTATACCATGTATCTTCCACCATAGGGGAATAAAATTACAAATAAAGTCCAACAGAAACACTCAACTCTACAGAAAGTCATGGAAATTAAACAACCTACTACTGAATAAGTGTTGCGTCATGGAGGAAATTAAGAAGGAAATCAAAAGATTCTTTGAACTAAATGACAAAGAGGCCACAAGTTATCAAAATCTGTGGGATTCAGCAAAAGCTGCCAAAAGAGGAAATTTCATAGCCATAAATGCCTACATCAAAAAGACAGAAAGATCACAAATCAACAATCTAATGAATCGCCTCAAGGAATTGGAAAAGGAAGAGCAAATTAATTCCAAACCCAGAAAAGAAATAACTAAGGTCAGAGTATAACTAAATGAAATCAATAACAAACAATTACACAGAAGATTAATGAAATAAAAAGTTGGATCTTTGAAAAGGTGGACAAAATCAACAGGCCTCTCACTAGATTAACCAGAAACAGAAAAGAAAGGACCCTAATAAACTCAATCAGAATGAAAAATGAGATATTACAACTGATATCACAGAAATACAAAATATCATCTGTGAATACTATAAAAATCTCTATGCACATAAACTTGAAAACATTGAGGAAGTGGATCAATTCTTGGAAATACACAACCTCCCTATGCTCAATTGTCCTGAACAGACAAATATTAAGTAATGAAATGGAAGCAGCAGTAAAAAAATCTCCCAATAAAAAAGTCCCGGACCAGATGGTTTCACAGCCAAATGTTACCAGACCTACAAAGAAGAACTGGTACCTATACTGCAGAAATTATTTCATAACATACAGAAGGAAGAAATCCTCCTGAAGTTGTTCTACGAAGCCAGTATCACCTTAATACCAAAGCCAAGAAAGTACACAACAAAAAAAGAAAATGACATACCAACATCCCTTATGAATATAGATGCAAAAAATCTCAATAAAATCCTGGCAAACTGAATTCAGTTGCACATTAAAAAAAATAATCCACCACAATTAAGCTTCTTTTAAAGCAAAATTTATCAGTCACAACAGCTACAGAATTATACAGCAGCTCAGAGATTATTTTCTTTTCAACTAGAAAAAGATAAAAAGCACCTTTTCAAGTCCAGGTTTTGAAATCTTTTCAGTTCCACTATTGCTTTCAAGGCAGATTCCTTCATCAACACCATCATCATTGGAGAAATCATTGCTCATCTGATCACTGTGACAACTACCTTCATTTTCTGCTCCACTGTCAGTGCAACTTTCAGTCTGAGGAGATTTCTTAATAAGACACAATTATCTTAAAATTATAAGCCAAATAAAAGGAAGATATATTCAGCAAAACTTTTTGCATAATTTAACATATCATTATTAATACAAATATTTATTTTATGTTAAATAAATTTATCTTCTCTTCAAAAAGTGAGATCTTAAGTAAAATTAAACAAGCAAAAAAAGTATATTTTAAAAGCATCTCTATTATATCCTTAAAATTCTAATTCAACAAATTAGTGATAAACGCCGTTTATGTTAATCATTATAAAATAACAATATAAAATTACCATTTCTTTCAGCAAAATCCATAAAAGCAGAGAACCTGAGCTCCAAAATGAGCTTCCTGTGTTCTCAAATCCCAACAGAATACCATCTCTTTTCTTAAACAAAAAGTTCCATTCAGTTTATCACTGTTAGGTATTATAGATAATTAAAAAGAAAAACAAGACATTTTATCTTTCCTCAAGAACTGTAGTGTACTGAAGGTAGAAATGTAACAATAGGAAATTATACTTTTCTGTTTCATGGTTTTAAATCACATTCACACAAATTTAATCTGAAGAATTCTACTTCTTAGAAATTGCCAAACAACCCCCCCGTTTCCTTTAACATTTTATATATATATTTAGGTACATATATAGATATATATACCTAAAAATGTTTTTATTTAAATAGTTTGAGCATTTTCTAACATACAGGCTCTTGATAAGTGTAAGGTATCACACAGAAGTTCTTGAATGCATCTAAGCAATATATAACAAGCACAAACTTTTTGCCAGGAACTTTGTTGTAGGTATTACTTTTAATATACGGTCTTTATTCTTCAAGAAAGTTTGCTTCAAGGATAAGTGGAGGTGAAAATCAACTTTAGAACTCTATACTAAGTCCAAAAAGATAATTCCTGAAACTCCTTCAACTAAGCCAAAACATCTCTTCTCCCAAGAACTAGACCTAGAACTTCCTAAAAAGATGTTGCCAAACTTTGTATCTAGGTTTTCTTCCCTTGGAAAAGATTTCCCTTTAACATTAGGCATATTCAGAAGACTGATCTCATGCAGTTCTCTATATGAATGGAAATTCTCCCAAGATTATGTCTCCTTTGAAAGTTTGGCATACTTTGGATAGATTTCCTAGCTCAAGTACAAAAGTCTGAGATTATTTTCAATTAAATCTTTCAAAATGTTATCTGGTGATAGTTACCATTCAATGAACAATTACTTCACTTAAGATACCTTCTCACAAAAGCTATAAAAAAACATTTATTATTCTTACTTTGCAGACAAGGAAAATGAAAGGTTAGAAAGGTTACATGAATTATCCAAGGTCAAGAAGCTAGAAAACAGTTGGATAAGGATTTGAACACACAGTTAGTGAAGCCCAAAACATGTGCTCTTCTACACCACATTGCTTCTTAGTACTTAACAGTACTAAATAAAACTTGAGGAGTACTTATTTTTGAGCTCCTAGGAAAAGGCATTTTTATAACTATAGTCATCAGTTTCAACAACAAGAAAAAAATGCTTCATGGTAGTTACAGAGTGATAAATCTATGATAACTAAACTAAGTGATTATAATATTCCACATAATAAAATCAGAAGAGTTTCCAAAATAATAGAGTGGAATATTATAAACTTTTTATTGAATAAGGCTAGAGAAACCAGAGAATTCTGGGAGGCCAATGAATGGGAAGAAATTGATGAGCATTACATGTGTCCTTCAAAGTCTCATGCTCAAACTATTTAAATAAAGTTTCCAAATTTTAAAAAACTAATTTAAAAAGGAAAATAGACAAAACACCCTATATTTTCTAGTTTTCTAACCCAGCCAATTTAAGAGTTAGCAAACCTTAAGTGGGAACAACCCAGATACCTTAATCCTTAAAAAAGATACTGAGACAGCAAGAAATTAAGTCCATGGTACTCAGTTCGTTCATTCATTCATTCATATATATTTGTTCTGCATTTATTATGTACCAGAAACACAAGTACAGTTCACCTGTAAACTAGTTTCAATAACTAAGAAATTATGAAATGTAAGATTCTCTCTTATTCCAGAGTTGTGTTCCTTATTGCCTTTTCAAAGAGTATCGTAAGTTTCTCTGACCAAACAAGAATATTTGAAATATAATTTGAAATATGGTGTTCAGGAAAGGCTTACACAAAGGTAAGTCTTTTTATGGAATTCACTACTAGAAAATAAGGGGAAAATAAGCTTCCTTCAAAGAGTCTAAATGACATCAGTGGTAAGTTACCCCTAACAGCTCTTTTAAAAATATGACTGACTAAAGTGGATTGATGAAAAATATTTTATAAGAAGAAAACATAATAAATATTTACCTCATCTTCAACATCAATAAATGTACTCATATCTAGTTCCTCAGGAAATGTCATTCGATCATTCAATTTAATCCTATGCATGGTTGTATAATCAAAATCAAACCTTTTCAACTGTAAGGTCAGCAGATAAGGGAAATGCAAAAACCGAAGGCCCTAAAAAAATAAAGGGGTGGACTCCATTCAATATTGAATATTATCTCTGATAATCAATTTATTAATCTTTATATGGCATTTACCTTTCGTGCATCACACTTCTTCTTACAGCGTTCACAAAAATACTGATTTGGGCCATCCAGGATCTCTGGCTGAATAAATGCATGCAATGCTTCTTCCTAGTTAGGAAAAAATAAATGGTTTATAATTACTTAAAATATTGTGTTAATGACAAAGCCCTGAATATAAAAACACTGCAATTACTAAAACAGTTATAAGTAGAATGGCTAGAAATTTAGAAACTCAAAATGTACCAAAGAAAAAAATTATCAATAGCAAAATAATATCACCACTATAAAAATTAAGCAAAAAGAAAATTTTTTTTGCCTTTCATAGTATTTGCTTTTCTTACTATTGCACGTAACAGTCACTTCTCCCTAATTTTTATTGACTTTACATTGTGGTGCTTGGCTAAATAATCTTAAAAAAAACCTCACTCTTTAGATTAAAAAGTAATTCCATACTTCTAAGCAAAGCAGTTATCACTTCAATCTTCTTGTAAAAGGAGGCATTTTTAAACTGTACAGTAACACTGACCTCTGAAGAATTCACACTATCCATACACTTAAAAATCATATATCCATCCTTAATCACTATAGTTAGGATCAGCCAGTAATCCACCCCTGCACCTAGTTATAAAGGTTGAAAGACACCGTGCAATCTTCTCACTGAATGTGAGACATTGCTCCTTTTGAAAATGTGCGAGAGCTCCTGGATTGCTCATCTAGTAGAACCACATGGTTCTCTTTTCTCCATACAGCCTTAAAACAGAAGAAACTTAGAATAAACACTGTTGAAGAATCAGTGGGCATAAATTTTTGTTTTAATTTTTAATAACTGGTTTTTCACAATTAAAAAAATTGGTTAATAAAACATATGACTGGATGCATAATCTCAAATTTAATCTGATGCTCTTTTCTGTGTACATGGCCTAAGCAGAACTTCTGACACTATTTACATATAAAGAAAAAGAAATCATTAAGACAAAATTACTTCAAATATTTTCCTTTTGATATAGAGCAATTGTTGCTCAAAAGATAAATAAAGGAGCTTAATTTGGCAAAATGGTCTTAGTTGCAAAATAGCTAGCGAAGCTTCTAAAACTAACATCCACATATTGTTCAATATAGCTCACTTTGGAACAATTTAAAATTTGGAAAGATAATCAAAGGCTTCTAAACTCATCCCATCTCCTATTTTGTTCTCAGAAAACAAAGAAGCACCAAGATGGGGAAAAAACCAAATAGCTGGGGGTTTTCCACATGATCAAGCATTTTACTGTAGGTTATAGGAAAGGACACATTCAAAAAACTAATTTTTTCTCTAAAGCATATTTTAAGAAAGAAAACAGATAAATTCTATAATAACAGAGGAAGAAAGCTTTAAAAGAAACCACACCTATAGTTTAACATAGACTGATACTAAATTTGTCAGGCTTTCCAAATATAGGCAATTTGAACTGGTAAAACACTCAATACCCAAAAAGTGGGGTGGGGGTAGAGTGAGAAAATTAAGTAACTCAAACTCTACTAAACTACTGGTCTCTGGCTTATAGTTCATAGCTAGGGACCTTTTTTTTAAAAAAAAATAATTTAAATCTTAGAGAAAAGCTTAAAGAACAGGGAATTCTCAAATACTCTTTACTCAAACTCATCAACTTTTTAACATTTTGCTACTTTTGCTTTATCCACCCCCAACATTATTATTTTTTGAACCATATGAACCAACAGTATTTTTTTCCAAACGATTTGAGAGTAGGTTTATACAAAACATCACACTTTACCTCTTAATACTTTAATATGCCTTTTTAAAAATAGGGACATTCTTACACAAACAGTACAGTTATCAAACTGAGGAAAATCTAGTACTGATAAAGTACTTTGTCAGTCCATATTCCAATTCTGTCAACTACCCTGATTACATCCTTTATAGCTTTTGTCCCCATTTAGGACAAATCTGGGGTCACAGATTTCATATGGCTATCTGTCTCTTTAGAGTCCTCTAATCTGGAATAGTTCCAGAGATTTTTCTTTCATGACACTGATATTTTTTGAAAAACAGAAGCCAGTTATTTTATAAAATGTTCCACAATTTGGGTTTGTCTGTTGTTCTTCATTATTAGATCCATTTTATACATTCCATGCTAGACTACCACATAAGCAATGACGTGCTCTTGTACAGGTATTATAATTGTAGGCTATCATGTAACTTGCTCGTTGGTGACATAATTTTAATCATCTGGTAAAGGTGTTACCCACTTTTTTCAATATATAGTTATTGTTTTTCCCCTTACAGCTAATAAGCAATCTAGAAGGACATACTTGGAGATCATGCAAAAATCCAGAGGCTTACCAAAGTGTTCACCCTTGATTTTAGCATGCACTAATGGATTCTTGCCTAAACCAAATTTTAATAGGATGTTTGCTTTAAAAATATTTTTCTTCTAGTAAGTTAAACCTACTCATATTTAATATGACTGATATACTTGGTTTTGTCTCACTCTTAAATAATTACTGTATTTATTAGGTAATATTTACCATGCACCTTTATGTGATTTCTTTGCTATTTTTTACATTTTCTTTTGGTAGTTAGCAAGGTTAGTAATTTTGCTCTAGTGGTTACTTTTGCACTTATACTTTTGTTAGTGCCCTTAATCTCCTTTATTTCCCCTCCCCTTTTATTCTTAAACTTTTTTGAGTATCTGGTCTGCCACTTTTAAATGGTATCCTTTGTCTCCCACCCACACAACAGACTGATCTTATTCTACTTGCCTTTCTCTCCCCTTCTCCTTTTTAAAAGTGGTACTCTTTATACTCTGTTCAACATACAACATTTCATACTGTTATCTATCCATGTCTCCATCCTTGTTATACTTAGTCCTTAATTCTACAGTTTAACATATTAAATGCTCAGTTTTTCTGCTAAAGGTTCCCCAGTGATCTCTTGAGCTCATCCTCTAATAAGCTCAAGGGCTCATGGATACAATATCTAACGAGTTTTTGAATGTTCAAAACTATTTTTGTATATCCCTCATAACTCAAGAAAAACTTGGTTGCATATCAAATCCTTGGCTGGTACTTTCTTTCCTTGAGTCTCTAAAAATTCTTTCCTTGAGTCTCTGTTGCCATGATTTGCACACTGCTCTTCCAAAGTGTGATGCCAGCCCAATTCATCTTTACTAGTTTACTCTGTCTCAGAGTTCATCATTCCAGGTCATGGTGGGTCCTTTAAAAGGTAGATTTAAAATTTCCCTTATTCCCAGAAAGTTTTTCTGAATTATAGTTTAACTATGAGTTTTATTCCACTGTTCTCTTTTGCTTCTTTACAGACTCCAATTACGTTGGACTTCCTTTGTTGGTCTTTCCTTTCAATCATTTCTTCTGAGATTCCTTTTACTTCTTTATTTCATTTGCATTTGATGTCCCTCATTAGATTTTCATTCTTTCTATTCTGTTGAACATTTTGTAATTTATTCTTCATTTCTAAGATAGTTTTGTCTTTTCAGTATCTTTCCTGAGTTTAATGAACTCTTGTTGCATTTCTTCTTGGTTCCCCCTCCCCATTTCTCTCCTTAAATTTCTGGATAGCAGGTCTTATTTTCCTCATTTGAGCATGTTTTAATTCAGTCTAGAGTACTATTACAGCATTCTACTCTGTGGTTATTTTCCTGAGGTTTTTTTGGGGCAGGGGAATGTTCATTAGCTGAAATCCTTTAATATAGATTTTCCATTTTCTTCTAACAACAGTGTTCTGTATATCTGATTTTTCTTTCCTCTAGTCATTTTGTGAACTGCATTCTTTAGTCTGAAAGCACCTTCTCTGCTCACTTAGTGAAGTGCAGTTTCTTTGGGTAATGAGGAGAGAGGTTGGTGTCTTCTTTCATTTTTGCAGGATCCTTAATTTTTCTTTCTTCTCATTTTCTCCACTGGTACAACCCTGTGGGGCATCACCCCTTCTTTGTTTAATCTCCTTCTTTCCCAGAAGCAGATTTCCCCCACGGCTGCCACTTCTAATCCTGCTCACTCTAAAATCCTTTTCCTATAGCTGGTGCTATAAACTACCAAGTCCCAATCTATGTTCACTCTTTTGGCATTTACTGTCATACTTTCTCTTTTTCAGGGTGATTCTGTTCCTATTTTAAGTCCCTCATTCCCCTCTCTTCTTTTTCAGAGTCTCTTAAACTTCCTGCTCCATACTCTTCACATATACAATCTTGCAGCAGCAGTGGAAGCTCTGTTGCAATTAGCTGTTTATTTTGCTACTTACAAGTAATTTGAAGTTCATGGTATTCTCTGTCTCCTAGTAATGCAGAAGGTATGGGCTAGTTGGATTTTTCATTCACATTCCTTTTAGTCCATGGTTTTTTAAGAGGATGTGTGAAGATATTCAGATTCAGGCAGCTGCCATATCCTTCAGACCCAGAAACCAGTTGAAGCTATATTAATATATTCTATAGTCTCCTTATTCTAGCTTTCCAATGGGTTGTCACCAATATAACTATAAATAAGATTAATCAGTTATAAAAATTAGCTTCAATTCATTCATCCATTCAACAAATTATGTAAATAATGGGCTTACGTGGTTATATGCGATTAGCTGCACTTAATGTGATAAATGCAATAACTAAAAATTATGGCAAACTATATTTTAGATATCAAAAAATAGCTTATAGATCTCACAAAAATGGAACAAAATATTGTAAACATTGTACTGTTAACACACACACACACACAAATAGCCAGTGATATTGAGCATCTTTTCTGTATTTATTTTACATATCCTCTTTGATGAATTGTTATTTACATTTTTTGCCAATTGTCTAATTGAATTTTTTTCTGATGTGTTTTGAGAGTTCTTTATATATTCTAGATATGAGTCCTTTGTCAGACTGTAAATACATCAGGTATGCAAATATCTTCTTCCAGTCTGTAGTTTCTCTTTTCATCTTCATCACATGGGCTTTCAGGTAGCAAATGCTTTTAATCTTGATGAGGTCAAACTTGTCAGTTTTTCCTTCTGTAGACTGTACTTTTGGTATTAAATCTAAGAACTCTGCTTAGCTCTAGATCCGGAAGATTTTCTCCTTTTTAAAAAAAAGTTGTATAGTTTTACGTCTTACATTTAAGTCTACAATCCATTTTTATAATTTTTGTGATATAGCTGTCCAAATGCTCCAGCATCGTATGTTGAAAACATCATCCTTCCTCCAGTGAATTTCTTTTGTACCTTTGTGAAAAATCAATTAGGCATATTTTGCATGTATCTATTGACATCTTTACTATGTTGAATCTTCCAATCAAAGAGTACAGAATGTCTCTCCATTTAAATATTTTTTTAAGAATATTTTATTGATGCATAATATTTATACATATTTGTGGGGTATGATACTGTGATACGTGCAAAGAATGATGTAGTGTGTAATGATCAAGTTACGGTTATTCAGGATATTCATCACCTCAAACATTTATCATTTGTGTTGGAAACATTTCAAATCTAACTATTAATATTTTAAAATACACAATATATTAACTATAGTCAGTCAACTGTGCTGTCAAACACTGGAACTTATTTCTTCTATCTAACAGTATGTTTGTACCCATTAACCTACCTCTCTTCAGCCCCCCTTCCCCACAAACACACCCTTCCCAACCTCTGGTCATTATCATTCTACTCTCTGTTTCCATGAGATTAGCTTTTTTAGCTCCAACATCTGAGTGAGAACATGTGATATTTGTCTTTCTAAGCCTAGCTTATTTTGCTTAACATAATCCTTTCAAAGTTCTGTAGTTTTCAGCACATAGGTACAGTACATGTTTTGTTGGATTTCCATATAAGTTTTTTTTTTTTGCAAAATTATAAATTGTATTTTTAATTTCACTTTCCACATGTTCATTGCTAGTATCTTGAAACACAATTGATATTTTACCTTTATCCTGCTACCTTGCTAAACTCACTTATTAGTTCAAGGGGTTTTTGCAGATACGTTGGGATTTTCTACATAGACAATCATGTCACCTAAAAATATAGACAATTTTATTTTTTCCTTTAATTGGTATGCATTTTGTTTCTTCTCCTTCTTGTCGTATTGTGTTGGCTAGGACTTCCAGTACTATATTGAATAAGCGTGGGGAGAGCAGACATCATTGCCCAGACAACCTTGATATTCTTAGGGGGAAAGCATCAGTCCTTCACCATGAATTACTCTATAGCTATAGGTATTCTGAATGTTTTTTATTAAGTAGAGGAAATTTCCCTCTATTCCTAGATTTCTGAGTTATTATCATGGTAGACTGTTGAATTTTGTCAAGTGCTTTTTCTAAATCAATTGATATGATCATATGAATGTTCTTCTTTTGCTTGTTAATACGGAAGATTACACTCATTGATTTTTGAATGAGTAATTTTTTCAAGGCCAACCTTGAATCCCTGAAATCAACCCTACTGGGTCATGGTATATTATTCTTTTTATATATTGCTTAATTCCATTCGCTAATATTTCGGTAAGATTTTTCCCATCTATTTGCATGAGGGATATTGATTTTTTTTTTTTTACTGTCCTGTCTGATTTAGTATCAGGTTAAAAATAGCATCATAAAACAAAAGTTCCCTCCTCTTCCTTTTTTTTGGAAAAAAATTGTGTAGAACTGTGTTCATTGTTCTTCAAATGTTCAGTACACATAGCCAATGAAACAATCCAGACTTGGAGATTTCCTTTACAAGAGGTTTTTAATTATAAATTTAATTACCTTAACAGTTACAGAGCTATTCAAATTAGCTAATTCCTATTGGGTGAGTTGTAGTTTGTGCTTTTCAAGGAATTGGTTCATTTTACCTAAGCTATCAAATTTATGTGTGCGGAGTTGTTCGTTATATTCCCTTATCATCCCTTTGATGTCTGCAAGATCTATAGTGACATCCTTTTTGTTCCTGATACTAGAAATTTTCCTTTTTTTCTCTGTCAGTCTTGCTGTAGGTTTTTCAATTTTATTGATCTTTCAAAAACATCAGCTCTTTGTTTTATTGATTTTCTCTACATTCTTCTGTTTTCTATTTCACTGATTTCTGTTTTTTCGTTATAATGTTCTTCTTTCTGCTTGCTTTGGGTTTCTTTTGTTCTTCTTTTCCCAGGTTAGGTAGAAGCTTAGATATTTGATTTGGCACTTTTCCTCCATTTAAATGTGTTTAATGCTGTAAGTTTCACTCTCAGCAGTGCTTTAGCTATGCCTCAAAAAATTTGATGTTAAATTTCATTAAGTTCAAAGTATTTTTAAATTTCCTTTGAGACTTTCTCTTTGTCTCATGGATTACTTAGAAGTGTGTTATTATCCAAGTGGTTAGTGATTTTTCTGTTATTAATTTCTAATCTGATTTCATTATGATTAGAACTCATAGACTCTATGATTTCCTTTTAAATTGTAGACGTTTGTTTTATAGCCCAGAGTATATAGTCTATCCTGATATATATTTCACGGGCACTTGAAAAGAATGTGTACTCTGATGTTGCTGCGTAGAACATTTTAGAAATGTTAATTAGATCCTGTTGATTGGTGGTGGTGTTGAATTCTTCTATATCCTTGCTATTTCTGTCTAGATGTTATTTCTACCTATCAATTGGGAAGAGAGGGGTATTGAAGTCTCCAACTTTAACTGTAGATTTATCTATTTCTCCTTTTAGTTCTGAAAGTTTTGCTTCATGTATTTTGCAGCTCTGTTATTCGGTGCATACACATTTAAGATTGCTGTCTTCTTGGTAGACTAACCCTTTTATCATTATATAATGTCCCTCTGTGTCTGGTAATTTTCTTTGCTCTGAAGTCTTCTTTTATCTGATGTTAACATAGCCATTCCTGATTTCTTTTGATTAATGTTTGCACAATATATTACCTTTCATCATTTTACTTCCAACCTGCCTAAACCAATATACAGTCATGCACCACATAATGACGTTTTGGTCAATGGTGAACAGCATGTATGACAGTGATTCTATGAGATTATGATGGAGCTGAAAAATTCCCACCATCTAGTGATGTCACAGCCATCCTAACGTAGTAGCAAAATGCATCATGCATGCGCTTATGGTAACCTATTGTACTACCACTTATAACAGTATAAGACATACAATTATGTATAGTACATAATACTTGATAATGATAAAAAAATGACTGTTACTGGTATATATATGTCTATGCAATACTTTTTATTGTTATTTTAGAGTGTGTGTGTGTGTGTATGTGTGTGTATTATGTTAATTATAAAACAGTCTCGAGCAGGTCCTTCAGGAGCTATTCCAGAAGGCACTGTTATCATAGGTGGTGATGATGGCCCCATGTGTGTTATTGTCCCTAAAGACTTTTCAGTGGGACAAAATGTGGAGGTAGAAGACAGTGATATGGATGATCCTGACCCTGTGTATGCCTAGCCTAATGTGTCTGTGTCTTAGTTTTTAAAAAAAAGTTTAAAAAATTTAAAAAAAATAGAAAAAAGCTTATAGAATAAGGATACAAAGAAAGAATATTTTTGTACAGATATACACAATGCATTTGTGTTTTAAGCTAAATATTACCAAAGAAAGAAAATTATTTTTTAATAAATTTAGCATATACTAAGTGTACAGTGTTTATAAAGTCTACAGTAGCAGATAGTAATGTCCTAGGCCCTTGTATTCACTCACCACTCACCTCCTCACCCAGAGCAACTTCCAGTCTTGCAGGCTCTATTTATTGTAAGTACCCTATACATGTGTACCATTTTTTTATCTTTCATCCCTTATTTTCACTGTATCTTTTCTATACACAGATACTTACTATTGTGTTACAACTGCTTAGAGTATTCAGTACAGTAACATGCTGCACAGGTTTGTAGCCTAGGAGTAATAGGCTATACCATATAGCCTATGTGCGTAGTAGGCTATACCATCTAAGTTTGTGTAAAGTACATTCCAGAATGTTCACACAATGATGAAATCATCTAATGACACATTTCTCAGAATGTATTCCCATCATTAAGCCACAAATGACTGTATTCGAAGGGAGTTTCTTGCAGATAGCATACTATTGGGTCTTTTTTTTAAAACCTATTATGCTAATCTCTGACTTTTACTTGGTATATTTGGACCATTTACATTTAACTAGGTCTTCCATATTATTTTTCAGTTTTTTTGTTTGTTTTCTCATTTTCATCTTTCCATTTATTTTCTCCTGCCTTCCTGTGGGTTACTTAAATATTTTTTTGAATTCTACTTTGATTTATCTATAGTGTTTTTGAGTGTATCTCTTTTGCAGTGGTTGCTCTAGGCATTATATTTTTTATATACAAATATATATATTAACATATATATACACATATGTATACAAAACTTATCAGTCTAGTGATGCCATTATTTTACTAGTTTGACTGTAGAAAAACTACCTTTTTTGTCTTTATACCTCCTCCCATTTATAATAAATATAATGTCTTTATATCCCCTCTAAATATATTTAGAATCACATTAGACAGTGCAGTAATAATTTTGGTTCAACTATCAAACATAATTTAGAAAACTCAGGAAAAGAAGGAAAATCTATTGTATTTACCCATATTTTTGCTTAAATTGTTCTTCCTTCCTTCCTGATGTTCAAAAACCATTCCTCTTATAATTTCCTTTCTGTTTAAGAACTTTCTTTAGGCATTTTTTTAGGACAGGTCTGTTGGTGACAAATTCTCTTAATGTCACCTCATCTGAAAATTTTATTTCTTCTCCATTCCTAAAGAATATTTTCACTAGGTCTGAGACTCTGGTTGACGGTTCTTTTCTTTCAATACTTAAAAAACTGTGCTACTTTCTTCTAGCCTCCATTGTTTTTGATGAGAAATCTGCTTATAAGAAATCAGAGTGTTTTTCCCCTATCACAAAAGTGTCTTTTCTCTCTTGCTGCTTTCAAGATATCTTGTCTTTAGTTTTCAGAAATTTGGTTGTAAGTGGACTTGATGTAGTTCTTTTGGCTTACTCTGTTTGGGATTCACTCAGCTTCTTGGATCTACAGGTTTATGCCTTTTGCCAAATTCAGTGAAGTTTTCAGTCATTTTTTGTATCTGCTTTCTTTTTCTTCTCCTTCCAGGACTCCAATGACACAAGGGTTATTATAGTCCCACAGGCCCCTAAGGATCTTTTTTTTTTTTCCAGTCTATCCTCTCTTTGCTGTTTAGATTGGGTAATATTTATTTTTCTGTCTTCAAGTCCACCAGTTCTTTTTACTATCTCCTTCATTCTGCTGTTGGGTCTACAGACTGAGTTGTTCATTTTGAGTATTGCATTTTTCAGTTCTAAATTTGCAATTATTTTATCTGCTATTTCTTCCCTGAAATTTTCTACGTTCTCATTTGTTTTCAGTGTGTTTGGGATTGCTCACTGAAGTACTTCTGTGATGGCTGCCTTAAAATATTTGTCAGATAATTCTAATACCTGCCATTTCATTTGTGTCTATTGATTTTCTTCTTTAATTCAAACAGAAATTTGTGATTTTTGATTGAAATCTGGACATTGGGGTGTTATGAGATTCTGGACTCTATTTAAATCTTGTTTAGATGGCTTCCTTTGACACTGCTCTAGCTGGGCAAGGGACTCTTGCCTTATTAGTGCCAAGTGGAATGAGAAGTCTAGGTTTCCCACTTGGCCTCTTTTGACACCTGAGGAGGGAAGTGGCTCCTCATTACTGCTGGGCAGGGGAAGGAATACTCTGCTGATATCACCTTGTCTATAAGAGCCAGTAGTATCTCATTACTTCTCCCCTTTTGGCCAACACTGATACCATAAGTAGGAGGGGGCTGGCCTCATTACCCATGGGAAGCTGTGAACCTGTGACTCTCCACTAGTCTCCTCTGACAGCATGCCAGCAAGGAGAGGAAGGAGCACCTCATTACTGTCAGGTGAGTGTAGAAGGCCAGGGTGCCCATGTGGTTTCTAATAACAGTGAACCAGGAGAATGGGCAATGGTGGTAGGGAGGTTTGTTACTGCCCGGCAGGATGAAAGTCCTGGCTCCTTACTTAGCCTTCTGTGAAACCACCCTGGCGGGAGGTGGGGAAGGCAGGGGTTGGGGGGTGTTGAGGAGCCTTGTTACAATGTTATGAGGGTGGAAGTCTAGGCTCCCCCACTTAACCTTGGCTGGTATGAGTTGAGGTGGGGCCTCAGTTTTTCTGTGGTGTTTGGCTAGAGCAGACCACTTACTGTCTAAAAGTTCTCTGACTTGCTTATCTGTCCCTTTCCTGGTCCTTAAGCTAAAGAGAGAAGGCTTTTTTAAAAAGTTTGTGCCAATTACTGTTTCCAGGTTGCCAGCTTCTTCAGCTTCAAGTTTGGGATATATGAGGCAAAAAGAAAACCCATGGAACTCACCACCGTGTCATTCCTTGGGTGCTGAGGTCCCTAGTCTGTATGCCTTCTCTCCACCTTTCAGAGTCTTCTTGTGTTTATTTTATATATAATTTCAAGGTTTTCAGTTGTTTTAGCGGGAAGAATAGGGCAATGTACATCTACTCCATCTTCCTGAAAGCAGAAGTCCCCACTTTTTAAACTGGTTCCCACTATGTCCAACCACACAAATTCCTGGAAAAATGAGGGTACAGTCTGTGGAAGAGATTTTTCTTTATGCGATGCTTACATATTTGGACAAATCTGCACCAGTCCTTCATCCAAATGAGTTATGTGGCTGAGCTAGCCACATAAAAATGTTCAAATCACCTGTTAAATCAGGGTAGGACTTATAATATAAACTTGTGTAAACTAAATATGTTGAAATGCTTTTAATTTCATACTTACTAATTTAACAACTTCCCATTCAAAACTTTAAAACAATCATTAAACTATGTTTGCTTAGGGAACAAAAAAAGTCTTTTACATAATCTTACCCCTCCAAAGGCACTATATGGAATGATGCAGCTAAACCCAATTCCAGACTTTCAAACACATTTTGTCATAATAAATAGGTATTTAAATATACTTATTCAATAACAGAAGTATCCTAAAAGAAAATGGCCTAGAACAGTGTCTGCCATAAAGTAGAACTAAATAAATATGTCATATGTTTGACAAAAGATACCCATAAAAAGCGTCTAAAATTTTACTGTTAAAAAAACACCTCCCTACTGTCAAACATGAGGCTACATCATTTTTCTTTAATTTATGAAATATGCTTTCATAATTAACCAACAAAAAATTGTATCTCTAATTTCTATGTATTACTAGAATGTACTTAGAACTATCTTCTTATAATAATAAACTCTCAAATGTGCTTGGCAATAAGCAGACTCAAGTTGACTTTGATCTAATCAGTGAACACTGAAGGCTCTAATTACCTAGCAAATCACTAAAAACAAAAGCTTTTCAAAGGACCAATACAAATAATTCTTTTGCTGATATTTTTTCAGAATAATAAAATATGTAAAACAATAGGAAATTATAACACATATTTTAGTATTCTCATTAACCTTCAACATCCCAAGGACATAAATATTAGCTTAACAAAATAGAGATACTCCTTAAATCATCTTACTCTAACATAGACTTTCCCACAATGTGTTCCTCAGAATCCTAATGTCTGTTAAGATATTAACAGATGTCCCACAGAGAAGGAAAATGCCAGGTTAAACACATTTAAACAAATCTCTCTGCTATATGAATCACTGGAATATTTAAAATACAATACACACTTTGTGTGATCTTCCCAAAGAGGGTTTACCCCAAAGAGGGTACGGTTTCCCAAATTTTTTTAATCAAGGAAGCCTAGCCCAGAATATCTATTATATCCTGTAACAGACTAGTGTTGAATAGAACTCAATCTGAGAGATACAGAATGGCAAAAGAGCCCTTAAATTTCCTACTTGGCGAGGCAAAATAAAGATCAGATAGCTAATAAACATCAGTTATGATAATTAAAAAACAATTCAATAACGAAAACATTGTGATGAATGGCTTTTTTTTAATTGCAGGAAATTCTTAGTACTCTTTATAAAAATAATCTCTTACCAATCATGTTGAAAAACAACTACAAAAATTGATTATGGCTGCTATAATGATAAATTAGGTGAGTGCTAATTTGATTCGTACTTTAATCTTAAATATTATTTGCAAATTAATTTGTTTGAGAATGAAGATAAAACAACTCCAGAAACTGGGTGTTTCAGATGAAGGTTAAAAAAAAATTAAAACAAAACAACACTTTAATTTTTAACAGAACCTCACATTTAACTGTCTGAAATCAAACCCATAATATTGTGGCACATTGAATAAAATATACAATAAACATAACATATAGCCATCAATGTGTATGTTTGTGTGTGTGGGTGTATGTTAATGTATATGTATGTGTCTACATCTATGTCAAGCCAAAAATAACACTTATCCACTGATAAAGGTAGGAAAATAATTTTAAAAGAGTCCAATTAAAATTCAGCCCAAATTTTATATAGTCTGAGTGAACAATTTTAAAATGTTTCTTTTAACTAGATTTTTGCAATCCATATTTATATGAAATTCCTTTAAAACATATAGAATTAACAAAATACACAATGGCAAGCAGTGATATAAAACTAATTTTAGATGCTATATGATGATACTTGTGGACTAAGAAGAATAAGTTAAAGGTATGAATTCAGAAAATAATGAGAAATCACTTACCTCTAACTAAAGTTCTCTGAAGGTAGTATCCTCCTTAGAACCCCTATCTTGGGTAGTTTCACCTGCTGTAATTTCCCTCAAGAGACTCCAGCAAAGTCTAGAAAGTTTTAAGTTCTCTTCTGCAAGCCCTATTAGCGCATGTGTGTTATAAACCTGCTCACATACTGCTTCATAGCTGTAACTTCCAATTCCCACTGAACCTCTACCACCACTACCACCAAGAGCACGCATGTATCAGCGGGGGATTCCATTCTCCTTTGGAGAATTCCATTTAGAAATGTGATATTGTTCACTTCTCCAAAAGTATCTTCCAAATCATTCCATTACTGTGTCTATTAATGTACTTAAGAGAGTACTGGCAAATCAGCAGGTAAATAAATAATGACATAAAGATTTAGCTAAGCAATTATATTTGCTGAATACTCAAATATAAGATTCCAAAATAACAGCACAAATAAAACTAACTTCCTCAATATTCAATTAATATGGTAAAAAAAACCTAAAATAAATGTATATGTGAAAAATCTTTCATGAAAAACATTTTAATAGGTAAGGTAGAAAAAACGGTCTGAGACTACCAAATATTCCCTAGTATATTTTGCCAGAGAAATGTTAATTTTAAAAATTAGTAAGGAAATCAGTTATAAAAAACAAAAATGTTAATTTTTCAATGATTTTACAGAGTGTCATTTCTACCTTGAACTGCCAAAATAAAGTTTAAAAATAAATAAATATGATAAAGCAAAAATGAAAAACAAAACTAGCCATCTAAATCAAGGCCAATTTAATCTAGAATGGCCAGGTACAACGGGTACTACTGAACATTTAACAAAATGTTTCAAATATGGTCAGGAAGCAGACTGTGAAAAACAGTGGAAGAAAGGAGACTTGATCTCATGCTATCCAGAAAAGGTCTTTTACTTAGATGCCTGCTTTGGCTTTCCACTGATTGAGTCCATTACTTCTTGCTGATTATTTCCTGACAGCCATATAAAAGTAGGAGAAAAAGCAAAAGGAATCAATCGTCCTACAGGGCAGAGGACCAAACCATACTTGTAAAACTATTTTAGAAAATAAAGTATGGAGTAGCTTTAAAAAAACATCTTTTGCTAAGAGCCACCATCAGCTTAATAACAGCATAAATAAGACCAAAACATATAACCTGACAAAATTCTCCCTTTTTTTAGATGTCTTATTTAGCTTTGAAAGTTTCCTCTGGCACACAATAGATTCAAATGAATGTTTTTGAACACTTTAATTTTAAATGTCAACTTAACTCCTTCCATGACTCGCCTTTTGTACAAGTAAACACATATATAGATAAAATATCGTAAGAAAATTATAAAAAAGCAATCAAGAAATAGATAACAAGAGGAGGAATGAAAAAATCTTAGATAATCCCCAATTAGATACTCAGTATATGAATAATTAAGGTGATTACAGTTTTGATTCTTCAAATTATCTGTGCTTATATGATGTATTTTTTAATTAAATATTCAGAACAGGGATGCTTCTTTAAAAAATACAGTCTTTGTCATAAAAACCAGAGGTGAGTTTTTCCAATTTTAACAGTGTTTGGAACAAAATAATTTCCCCAAAACAAAAAGTACTTTCCAGTGAAAAAAGTGGTCACAAAAATAGCATTTATAAAATACATTGCTTAGATGTTAAAAAAAGATAAAGATGAAATCATCTAATCACCTATCAAAAAGAATAAAACACTAAACCATGAGGCAGTACATTTGCATTCATTTTCCCTCTTATACATGCACTATTAGGACTCACTGAAGTATCAAAGATCTTCTAGATCTTGCTAGTTTAAATGCAGGAATGACTAACAACCCAAGAAGGTGTATCTAGGATGATACTTACCTTACAAGAGATTATATCACTGTGCTATTATATATTCTGTGTAAGAATACACAAGCAGTCAGGTGAAAGGTACACACCACACTAGCAAATGCTTGGCTGGACCCATAAGGTCGGATGACCAATGGAATATCAAGATACGTGTCGATTCTCCAACCCTCATAACCACATTCCAGACATCTCACGTAGTCCTTCAGCTTGCCTTGATACAGTTCATTTATAAGATCAGCCTAAAAATAAGAACATTCACATTTTTTAAAGAGTTTCTTAAGAATAAATTTTAGAATATTTGAAAACACAATTCATGCTTTTTAGAATGATTTACAAAAGGATATTGATTTTTACTGTTAAAATCTCAGAAAGCTTTAGTATAAGATTTGTCTACAATTTTATATTAAAAAAGATGACAAAAATCACCTAAAAATCCACAAAATTAGATTAACACTAATTTAAGAATCAATGTGCAAAAATCAACTATTTTAATACTTATGAAAAAACCCAACTATTAAATAGGTTTTGATGAAATCAGTTACCAATTTATTATATCATTACATCTCACATTATCTTATCATTAGGATGAAAATAAATCCTAATCTATCACTTTAGGCAAGTTAATAATTACACAGCTAAATACTGGCTGCATTTTTATAGCTTTACATATGCATATCACCACTCTCATAATAAGATATTGATTTATAAAATCATATCCTCTAGCCCAAGATGCAAACACTTTCAGTAATATACCTAAAACAATTCCAAGGAGAACTATTACACCATAACTTTTTTTTTAAATGTATGGAAATTCAAAAAATATCTTAAAATCCATCTCCCTCTAAATGTCTTCACCTGAAAGAATGGATCTCTCACCTAGTCCCCAAACTTAGCCAACTGGGGCTCTTCTGGCTCAGAAGGCAGGTAAACTCCCTAAGTAACGACCCTCCAAGTGAATGTCTTGCCTCAAGATTCTTGTACCAAAACTTAGAAACTCAGTAGGAATGCCCCCGTTGATCTTAATGGAAGTGTTGACCCACAGAGAGGAATGTACAAGGAGGAAGGGTAACTTCAGACCTACAAAGAAGCAACAGCCCCTAATACCACCGACATAGTTACTAAATATTGTCCTGTAGAACTATGTAGAAAAACTAGATCACTAAGCGAACTGAAAATTTTGTTGATTATCTCTTAAGAATAATCATGAGGGAAAGCATGCTATGGTTTATTTCTTTCATGAATTTATACTTCTTCAAATGTCCAGGGCTTAATAAGCCTTCAAACTGGATCCACCATCACTGTCTACACTAATACTATTTATTTAATGAAGCCTCCTTCATTCATCTGCTCTAGTCACATGTGATTATGTCTTCTGTACCTAGGAGGCATTCCAAAGTGATTCCAACCAGTGTTTTTTAACATTTTAAAACATCTGATAGCAAACCACCATAAGAAAATGATTTACATTGCAACCCAATATGTATAACTGTAACAACAGTTTCATAAAACAATATTTAATCTTACTTACGTGATACTCTCTTATACTTTTCTCTTCTATTCCATTTTTTGAAAGTGCTTGTGTAGACCCACTAAACTGATTTCATAACCCATGAATGGATCGTAATCTATAGTTTGAAAAACTCTGGTCTAAGCTATCACAATAGTTCCAGTAAGAAATTAGATCCTCCACGCTACCTTATGTGTTCTTCCCCTTTTATCTCTGTGATCCTCTATCACTATACTCACTATAAACCCTCCCCTATACTGAGCTCCATCCAAGTCAACCCTACTCCTTCCTCATCCTGATGATATATCTAATGTCCTTCCCACTCCTAACCTGCTCCTCCTTCTATTAGACAAGGGTCAGATTACTGAGGATCCATATGACTATAATTCATTGGTACAATGAAAATAATACTTCATGACTATACTTTACAATGTGTAACAAATTATAAGATATATAATTCATTTAATAAATACCTGAAAATACTGCTTAAAAATCATCTCAAAAAGCCAAATATATATATATATATATATATATGAAATATGAATTATGTAATTTTTAGAGCTAAAAGAGATCTTCCAGATCATATAGCCCAACTCCCTTAAAGATGAGAAAACTGAGACCTGGGGGTGGTTAATGAGTTTATGACTCAGTTAATGGACAAATGAGAACCCAATACTTTTAATTCCCCATTCAGTATTTTAACCACTGGACTAATGCCCAAGTTTTAAAACATTTCAACAGAATAAAAGTCACTTTAAGGTCATGAATGATTTATTAGAAAATAGTTCCCTCAGTTTGAGAGATATGAATTACCTGTTCTGTTTGCTTCCATTTCTGTTCCAAAGCATCAAACATGACTCTGCACAGTTCTTGTACATCATGCTGCTGCCATGCTATTTTAAGATAAAATTTAATTAAAAATAGCAATAAATTTAGTGTAATGAAACATTAATTTGTATTTAAAAGCAAATAGGCAGAAATATGAAGTCTACTTTAATGCTAAATTTAAAAAGAACACAAAAATACACATTATAGTCATGAAAAGGCCATCTCAAAGAATCATGAGATCTCAGCATTCTATAAACAGTATATGCTTCACAGTGCTACAATATTTGTCATTTTTGTTATTTTTCATTGTAGAGTTAAGAAATATGTTAGAAAAATCTAAGACAACAAACTTGCAATGAAAGGTTTAAGAAAAAGATAATTAAGTTGTTAATGTTTGTGTTTGTAATATTATTGTCCCTCAGAATTCCTTTGAATATTAGAAACACTTATCATTACAAGAGAATTAGTACCCTCACTACTATCCCATCCAAAGCTCCTTGTAACATCTGTGGTTTCAATTGCTCTCTTTTTGCTGGTTTGTAACAAAACAAAAAGCCTTTGAAGTTGATATGGGATACTTGTCACTGGATCTTCTTCAGATTCTTCAAATTCCCACCTATTAAAATGAAATGTTCAAAAATTATTTATAAGATAATCTTATTCTTTAAAAGAATGATTAATATCAGAATCATAATAATACAAGATTTTAATTCTGGGAGCTATACAGAGTTTGAGTATTAACTGAAACTAATAACATCTAAGGAAACATTAGTCTTTGTCTAATTCATAAATTCAGAAGAACTTTAGACTTTAACAAGAAAAGGTATAAGGCAACAGTTCTCAAGAATGAAAAGCAAAGCTCATTTAAAAGTAACTGTGGAACCTAAATCTGATCAAGACTCCTGTCCTAATTATTAATTCATGAAAAAAATACAGGGAACAGAAAAATAATATTAAATGACACTATGGCATTCATCCATCAAAACTCAAAACTGTTGAAAACTATAGGACAAATAGTATCAGTTTTCAATGTATGTATTTTCAGAGAAAAGATGGAAGGGGATTAGAAACAGATTAAACAGACTAAGAATTTTAGCAATTAATTGCAATGTCCAGATCTTATTTGGATCCTGATTTGAATAAATTGTTAAATGAGGCAATGACGGCAATTTTAGCACTGACCTGAGATACAGTTTACAGATGTTATTATGGGGGTGGGCTTCCAAATAATCAGAATAGAGGATTATATGCAAAAAAGACTGATTATGAGTTGATAATATTCAAAGCTGAATGATACGTACAGAGAGACTCATACTATTTCTCTCTTTTTGAATGTCTGAAATTTTCTATAAGTTTTTAAAAGGGAATATAAGTAAGTTAGTAAAATAATCCAAGTATTTTTACCCTCACAAATTTATGAAAAACAATAGTCTAAATCTAGCTACAGGAACCATCTCAATAGCAAGCGAAATCCCAACTGAAGACATTAAGATCTTATGGAAAAAATAAGATTGGCAGATTAAAGTTGGTAAAGTACCCACAGAAGTTCTTAAAATAATTCTATATTTAATAAATTAAACACCAAAGACAAAATAACGACAATATTAATGATATTCTATATCTTAAGTTAGTGATAAGATCATTCTATTATTACTTTCCATCTCACTTTTTAGCTTCAAAAGGAGGCTTGAGCATTAGTTTTTCTCAATTGCAGTTTACAAACATAGTGAAATGCTTTCTTTTCTCCTTTTGGGTACAGCCCTCTATTAAAGTGTTCAATGCTTTCCCTATTTTAGGACTTAGAAGTCACAACTCACTGACTTCACCACAATGAAATATAGCAATGTAACAAAATTGTACTTGTACCTCCATGAGTATATACAAATAAAAAATAGATGGGAAAAAAAACAAATCAATTTATTACAAAAAAAGAGAGAGAAGTTACAGCTCTATGATCCTTCCCCTCTTTTTACATAGTAGAGCTCCCTTCTGCCTCACAGATGTCAACGGAATACATTTCACTTTTTTCTTCTCAAGGCTTCCCTGCAAACACCTCTACCTGATACCTGATATCTGCTCTAACATTCCCCTCTTCTAGACCGAATCCCCAGCTTTTTTTTTTTTCCTGGTTATCCTAACAGAAGGTACTTATAGTTGACATTATGGGATCTAAAATTTTCTCAGTAGCTGTGAAGGAACACTGAAGTTAAAATAGAGAATGCTCAAATTTCTTGCAAGGGAATTTCACTAGTGGGGAAGAATTACTGTAATATAAAACTGCACTCTCACCTGTCCTTTACTTGCTGTTACTCCAGTCACTTAAGTTAGAAACTCTAGTGCTGTATTTGATTCTTTCCTTTACTCCTAAATAAAACTGGTCACTATATCCTGTCAGTTTTCAATCTGAAATATCGTAACCACTGCCACCATCATCATTCTGACTCTAATCTATCCATGCCTGGTTTTAATCAGATTCCTCCAGGGTTCTCTATTCTTCAAATCAATCCCGTACACCGCACTATGTAAACTTTCCTAAAACAATGTATTTGACACATAATTACATGCCTCTGAATCAAAGTGATAGGTTCTACACTGGCTACTATACAACAAGTGAAGAAAATAAACAAAACTCTATCCTTTCACACTAACGCTACTCTAGTGATACTCTGTGCATCCTCAGTGGGGTCCTTAGTTCTACATTAAGAAACATCATCAGTGCTCTCAGGCTTTGTTTCCCCACCTGCTATATAAATTTTATTCTCTCAATCTCAAGGCATTTAGCCCTCCTCTTTGACCTCATGTCTAAATCCTCCTTCTCACTCACTGGGTTCCATTCACAAAGGGTTTCTTTTGTTCCTCAAAGGCCTTTGCACTTGCAGCTTCTTATGCCTTGAATGCTCTTCCTCCAGATCTTTACAGGGCTAGTTCCTGTGAAGTCTATTCACATGGTATGCCCTCAGAGAGGCCCTTCCTGACTACTTACCTGAAGTTCTGACCTGACCCTACCCTACCTCCTGACAGTTATTCATTCCACATTACTCTTTCTTTTCTACTTGGCATACACGACTGTGTGAAATGAGCTTATTTATATACATTTCCCTAATGAAGCTCTAAATGAGGGGCTTTGTCTTATTCACCACTGTAATTCCTATACCTAAAAGAACGCTTGGCACACAGCAAGTACTCAATATATGTATGCTGAATGACTATCCCTGGCTATGCTCTTAATTTTCTCGACAGTGCTATAAATCTACAGACCACTTTCACAGTATTAGAACTCATGGTTAAACAAGGTCCTGGAATACCTATTTCTACATAACTCTCGCCAAAGCTGGCATATCATCCTGGACTATTCAGTCTATTCTAGTTTGAGGGCAGGCTCTAGACTCCATCTATTAACCTCATCTTCTAGTACTCTGACAAAACTCTGGTTATGCTGACCCCTGGAGGCCCCTGTAACACATTGTACTTTTTGGTATCAACTACAGTACAGGCAGAAGAGGGTATTGGATTCTGGCATCTACTGGGTGTCACTTCTAGCAGTGTCTTTGGGCAAAGTACTTAACCTCTCTGCCATCAGTTACCTCCTTTGTAAAATTGGGATAATAATAGTACATAATTCATAATTACTGTGAGAATAAAGTGAGTCTACATATAAATGCTCAGAACAATGCCTGATACAAACAAATAATAACTAATACTTAGGTAACACTTACTATTACTCACTTTTGCTTTTGAAAGTCCTCTTGTCTGCAATGTTCTCTCTTTTTCTCAACCTGGCCAAATGACATCTAGCTTCATGACCTACTTTCTTCACTAAGCCACTTCTCCAAGTTTCAATAATCTCCCTTCTCTCTAAACTCTCAGGGCATTCAGCTGTCCTTAAGTGTTATTTAAACTATTTCATACATAAACATATTCCTATTGTGGAAAGATCTGTAAAAGACCTTATTTCTAACCCCCTCTCTATCCACTAAGTACCTGGCATCTAAACACTACTGGGCAATAAATACTTACTGAATAAAAAACATGTCAATTCTTACAAGTAAATTCAGATGTCTGCCTTTAGGGTTTATTTAAATATGGACTCCCTCCATAGAGCATTCTAAAGTATCTGATGTATATAGAGTCTTTTAGAAACACACACACACACACACACACACACATAAGCTGTACATATATTTTAATTAGAAACAAAGTTTACAAGTTTAAAAAAATAACTTTGGATTCTTACACTGGAGGGAAACAACAGTATGGATTATGTATTCAAATTCTCTCAAAAGCAAGTAACATTTATTTCTTCATAAAGGTGCTATAAGTGAGGAAAGTTTAAATTTACCCCATATTTAAATCTTATCAATTGTATCCTTTTGCTGTCTATGCACTTCTGATTCTCTCTCCCCACACATTTTTCACATACCCGTCTCTCATAAGATCCTTGTTCTTATATAAGAAGTTGCATCTTATGAAGTGAGAAATGCCCCAAACTTTACAAGTGCAAGAAGCAAATTAAATTTTATTAGTTAAAACCTATATTTTTATTCTTAAATCAATTTTATTTAGGGAATGTTTTTGAATACTCACTTATATAATGCATTCCTAAATTCAGGAGTCATAAAAAGTGTTTGCAAAAGGCTATTCAAATAGCAAGTCATTGCCTGGTTTACTAATCCCACGTATCCTTTAAAGAGAAAATATGAATATAAGTTAATCAGCATTTAGATTAAAAAATAACAAAAAAGAATGCAATGAGAATTTAGCACATAGTAAAGATTTAGAGGTTAACATTACTCAGTTGGAAATTATTTCAATTTTCTTCAATAGCACCTAAGAAAGATCCCTTTTCTAATATGCACACTTTACATGCAAACCTTGTTTCACAGAATATGTCAGTATATCTTGTTATAGATATGTCCAGAGATTTCATATAACATCTAATAAAATTTTAAGAGTAATATATTTAATATAGTATGTCTTACTGGTATAATCTTTTACCCCCAAATCTAACAGTTGAGGACTAAAATGGAAAAATATAAACGTATTCATTTTAGATATCACACACACCCAACTGTGTGTACACTCAGACTGTACTGACCCAGTTATCCCTGTCATCAAACCCTATAAACCAGTTTCTACCAAAAATAAATAACATAAAAAATAAATTCACCGTATACAAACTCATAAAAGCTGAGACTCTAATGCAGAGTGACTTCCTCTATTTTAATAAGCCCATCATGTATGCAATTCTATAGATCAGCATGTTATGCAAGAGTGATTTGGATCCATACCATATGGACTTGTATGATTTCAAGAAGAGACCAAGTATAATACTTTAGCTATCTGCTTTTCACTTTGTTCAAGCTTTGATTTCTTATTTTTTGATCTTTATTTTAAGAATACTATGTGCATGTGTTTATATATTTTATTCTACATTGTAATATAATTCTAAACTGCTTCAACTCCTGACTACTACCTGCCTGAGCTGTTCTCATAGTATCCTGTCCTTAATCCATAGCAGAGTCTTTACCTCACTGTTCTGTAATTACCTATTTACTTATATGTCTTCCCCATTAGACTTCAATAGCAGTATGATATTTCTCTCCCCTGCTACCTAGGACAGCAGCAGGTGCACGACAGAGCAGTGTATATGACTTACAAGTAACACAAATTTGTATATCTACCCTTATTATTAATGAAAAGCATTATTTCATTAGTTCATATAAACAGCCTTTTCCCCACTAACAACAGCACTTTGGCCAGGAGACCAGGTTGTTTTGCACCTTCTTCTCAGCTGAGGTTGCTTGGGATTTCCCTTCTTTTCCATCTCCTCCTTCCAATTCCTCAACAGTCAGAGACAACTAATCTACTTGGAGCCTTAAAAGGTAAGTAAATATTACTACTATTGTCCTCTGATTGTACCTACAAACCAATCATGCATCACCTATTTGTGACCTTGTTTCCCTTCCCTGGTCTTAAAAAGCTGGGGGGGGGGGTTGTTTGAGGGAACGAGGGACTAATAATAATTTATTTTTGCCATTGCTCTTTATTTTGCTATTAGGAATAAAAATCATATAGACCCCTATGATCTTTTGTACTTGATTTAGCACCACATTTAAACAGAATGAACAAGGTCTCACATAAGTGTACTATTAATTTCCAAAAGTATGATGATTTTAGTTATACTAATAAAAATGCTAATGAGTTAAAGAAATGTTTGTCATTATGCATTGTCTAAATCAACAAACTTCAAAAAACTGCTATCAAGCAGATTCTGTATCTGAAATAGTTATGAATCAATATTTTTAGTATAAGCCAGTAAGAGAGGAGAATGTGAGAATATATGCCATCCTAGAGGGCACGTGCAGAAAGAAATCCTAAACAGAACCAACAGGTAAGGAAGGAGAAATCAAACAGGCCAAATGAAGTAGAATCAAACAGGCCAACTCTTGGGGTAGATAAAATAAAAGGAATGTTAAAGAAACTGGCCAAAGACAGGTATCATGGACCTAAAGTTTCTAATCACTGTGAGTCCACATCAGCCTTCAATCCACTCCTGATCCATCAAAATTCATCCCCCAGCCACCATCTCCTATCAACAGAGGCTGGCTACCAGAGGGAGGTGGTAGGAAAGAAAAACAAGAAAGAATATGTTAAGTCCCCAAACCCAGTGTTATTGAGAAATGTCTTTTTACAGCCCAAAGTTAAAATGATGAGAGCATTTTCCAATGAAAACATTTTGTACTTGGTGCCAAAATTTACAATAATTTAAGGAAAATGCAAATTCAGTAGTGACTAACAAAACAATTTTTGAACCACAACCCCTTTGGATGCTTACAGACTATTTTATTTCAGAAAGACAGTACCCCAGAACACTGAAGGTAGGGAAAGAAGTGGTATAATTGGGAATCAAGACTATGACTACATGGCAATGTATATCAAAGGCTTCTAAAAAATTTTTTTTAATAAACATCGACTTAGTAATTCAATTCCTGGGAACTTTTAACCTAAGGAAATAATCAGAGATGAAAATAAAAACTTACGTACAAGAATTTTCATCATAACATCAGTAATAACCAGAGACAGTTTAAATGCCGAAACCTATACAATGAAAACACTATTTTTCAGCCATTTAAAACCCTCTATTAAAATACTATTTAATAACATTAAAAATGCTCCTCATATAGTATTAAGTGCAAAATATAGATTAAAAATCTGCTTAGAGCATGATTCCCCATTTTCTTAAAAGTACATATATAGAGGAAAGATAAAATAAAAATAAGCAAAATCACTAGACATGGTTTCTCCCAGTAGTAATGTCAGTGATTTTCACTTTTTTCATTCTACAGTATGACAATGACATGTATTACATTTGTAAAATCAAAGAAAGATTTTTTTTAAGCATGTCTTAGTCTGAAGGAATTTACAGGCATCAGACAGCCATAGGCATTTGAACCTCATACAGACCACAAAGTAGAGTTCTGTAAACATCTGTTGCATAAAGGACCAAATACACAGCAAATATATCAAGAATTCTGATTTGTTAAATCTGGAACTTTCTCAAAGTGTTTCAACTATCTCAGAATAATCTCGGATACTTATTTAAAACAAAATGCAGTTTCTTCCAACCTACTACAGAGCAACTACATCAACAGTTTGAGAAGTAATGCTTCGGAACCTACATTTTTAAACAAGTACCCTCAAATAATTTTTAAAGAAATAAAAATCTGAGAATCACTACTCTAGACAGTGTAGTGGGAAACAGTTTTATTATCTCCTATGATCTAAAATGGAAGATAATTTTGCATTCTCTTTTATCATAATGGTTGTTCCAAAAAGTTCTATTTATATAAATGATTCTAAGTAGCAAACATGACTAGCTTTTATTGTTATTTCCAGAACAAATAAACCATTAAACCTGCACAATGATTAGCTATAAGGAAATTATTTTCAGTTCTAATTAACAAAATATAGTAACAATGTCTACAATGTAACTCTATAGTGTTCTTTTTATACTGGATATTTGTAATATAATATTTAAAATCACCTGTTTTGGAGTTCGAAAAGTAAAGGTTCTAAAGCTATACTTAGCATGAAATACCATTAACTAAATGTGCAATCAAAGGCTTCTTTGCAAACCAGTGTCCACTTCATTTAACATGAGAATACTATCTACTACAAAGGTGTGTTCTAAGATGAAATGATATGTAAACATACCTAGATTATATTCGTTAGGCAATTAACCAATCTTATATATAAATGAATAAACCTTTGCATAAATAAAGCAATTTCACTAGCTCAATAAATTGAAAAAATTCAAAAATCTAGGCTTATGTTCAGAAAAAAGTTTTAACAGAAATTTTAAAATAATATGGTTCATGTCAAATACATGATTAGTTTAAACTAAAAGATAACACAACAAGCCCAATAAAATAAGCAGGGCATATCTACTTCAAAATGGAAGCATATTCCCCATAGTCTGTTCTAACCTAAAAAGGAAATAATAGAAACTTTCCTTTCTAGAGGAAGTCAACTTCAAAAATGTAAGATTATAGTCAAAATGGAAAATTCTTCCTTCAAAATACAATATTAATTTTTTTATGTTATTATTAAATACGAGCAGTAACAGTAAAAACAATAATGGGTTGAGGGAAAGGTAAACCACATTCTTATTCTTTGTTGTTGCTGCTAGCTAGTGATCTTGCTCTGGGTCTCAGTTTTCTTATCCATAAAATAAGAGGATTAGGCTTGAAATCACTAAGATTACTCTGGGTCTAATGCCCTATGACTTTATGAAAATATAACAACACCAATAAATCTTACCAGTTTCTGATTTATTCAAAATAGATGAATAGGAGTAGCTTTGGCTGACATAATCACTGGTAGAGCCCACAGAACCTTCTCTTGGAAGTGGACCTATAAACCTGTCATGAACACTGTCATCCACAGAACTGGAATCCTCCTAAAATGCAGCATAATCAATATTTAATTACAAATGTTGCTGAAACAATGAATAAAGACATACTAATTGCTGAGGCAATGAAAAAAAAAGATGTGGCATTACTATCACTGTTACCACCAAGGCATTCAAAGGGATGTACACTCTCACCATTTCTTATAGAAGGCTTGAATAATGTCTGATATAAAACACTTTGGAGAAGTGCTCATATCCCCTTCCACAGTGTTTACTTTCTAAATTTTCTTTACACAAGAAAAGATTTTTGGTGCTTATAAATCAAAAATACCATTGTACTCCTTGATGACAGAATCTATCATTCAGGCAAGTAGGGGATATTCAACAATTGTTGGATGGGATGGAGTTTCCTACTGTCTCCAACAAGAAACTTCCTATTAATGAGGAAGATACTGAAAGGATTAAAGGGCATGCAAACAGAATAAGCAATTAGGACAGAGCTGAAGAATAATTACTATGCATTTTAAAACATGAATCCCTAGACTGTGAATCCAGAGTTCCTTAAATGAATAGCTATTCTAAATTTCAATGTCATGCAGACTAATCCAAACTCTCTTATAATGTTATAACAATAAATGATGAGATTAAAGAAGGTCAGAGAACATATTCTGGTATTGCTTCAGTACGGAGGCACTGTGTTTAATTACTGTCTACTGTCCAGAGAGGTATTTTTATTCACAATAGATTTCTAAATGAAAAGCATCAAATAGAACAATTTTTCCTGAGTGAAGTATCATTGAAGAGAAGGGTTCTCAAAAGCAAGTGCAGGAAGAAAAGGCCTCTGAAACATGGGAAATATCTTTGTGGGGTTATAACTTATACCTAGACCAAGCCCCATTCTTAGTGTGGCAGTATTCTTAAAGATGGAAGCCCATATCAAACCCAATGTGGCAACAGACTATATGCACAAATAATGGTGCTATAGATGTCTGCTGTAACCATGTTATTATACACACTTATGACAAAACAACACAATATGGAAAAATAATTTATATGCAAATTACAAAATATATCTCTCCTCTTGCCTTTGGAAAATTGAATTCCCAAGTAGTAGGTGACAGTGCACAAAAATTATGAATAAAGGGCCTTCTAAACAGCTTACCAGTAGTATCTGAGGTTGTTCACCATCTTTATCTGTTAAATGCAGAAAGTTCTTCTTTCCTGGCTCAAAATTAGCATCAAGAAGAGACTTGTCACTCGTATGATCCAGTGGAGCCTATGGACATAAAACATAATATCTCAGCTTATGAAAAACTTTAATTATAATAATAAAATCAAATAAATATGTAAATTGATACATATCTACATTTAAACAGTATTTTTTCAATAATGATCTGGTAAAAGTCTGTTCATCTAGGCTTGGAATTAACTCATCTACTCATAAACTGGGATAGCTAAGCCCAGCAAGTGACAGTGCAAACACTGACAGGTATCCCAGAAGCTCACATTCCCCAACATCTAAAAAACTGGATAGAAAAAAGGTAAAGGTTAAGTAATGTTAAAGTACTACAAACAAAAAAAGAATCTATAAACATTGCTATTTCCATGTTCTCTAAAATGTACCCAGCATAATATTTAATTGATTTTCTTTTTTTTTTTTGAGACAGAGTCTCACTTTGTTGCCCCGGCTAGAGTGAGTGCCGTGGCATCAGCCTAGCTCACAGCAACCTCAGACTCCTGGGCTTAAGCGATCCTACTGCCTCAGCCTCCCGAGTAGCTGGGACTACAGGCATGAGCCACCATGCCCGGCTAATTTTTTTGTATATATATTTTTAGTTGGCCAGATAATTTCTTTCTATTTTTGGTAGAGACAGGGTCTCACCCTTGCTCAGGCTGGTCTCGAACTCCTGACCTCGAGCGATCCACCCGCCTCGGCCTCCCAGAGCTAGGATTACAGGCGTGAGCCACCGCGCCCGGCCAATATTTAATTGATTTTCAAGAAAATTAACTAAAGATAATTTTATATAACTAAAAACTATAAAATCATGTTTTGATATATGAATATAATAAGAATTCCCAGATAAGCAACAGACTAAGCAACCCAACCAAAATAATTATGTAGTATAATTATACAATGGGACAAAAATGTAACTAATGTAATAGAGGCTTCAAAAGGCCCCCTTAAGGAAAAGCCTGTCCCAGTAAATGATACCCATTTCACATCTACTGCCAGGATCCAGAGGATTCCAGGGGGAACTGAAGTGATCATTCATTTGAAAACTAAACATCTAAGATTCAACAGTCTTCACCCAACTCTTTCCTATGGTAGGACAATTTTAACTCCAGCCACCATTCTGACATACTCTAGTTGGTGGATGAGAAATGGAACTCTGTATGTCCAAGCCCTACTCACTCACACTCCAGACCACTATTGAGAAAAATGAAGGAGTAGGGGTAAACATCCTATTCTTCTGTTTTAAAACCATCTTGTTACATTGAGAAATGTTTTTAATGTTTCACAGATATGGGTGTTATCTCCTTAAAAATACTCATTTTATGGAAATGTCTTTATTTCTTCAGAAATTAACATTGTATAAAAGTACAGGTATTAAGGACAAAAAAAAAGTTAACTGAAAGATTCTGCTACTTATTATCTCTGTGACTTTGGGCAATTACTTCACTACTCCATGACTAAGTTTCCTCATCTCTATCTCATAGGATAGTTATAATAATTAAATAGGATTATATTTGGATAGAATTTAGAACAATACTAGGGATATATTAATAGTAAGTGCAAAAGAAAAAGTAAATAAATTAGCAAACTTATATGATCTCTTAACTTTGGCTCACATCTAGAAATCTACAAGAAAAACAGGACATAGAAAACCTAAAGCTAAGTAAAGCTACATGGAAGGAGGAAAGGCATTGCTGGGTTCCGAAAATTTACCGGTGGGACATGAAAGATTAGAAGATATAGCTGGAATACAAAGGGTAGTTTTATCTCAATAAATGTCTGTGTGTGTACAAGGTGGTAAGTAACTACATGGGCTTGGTTTCCAGAAGAACATCCATGTAGCATTGTGCAATGAGCAGGTCAAGGCAGGCATACTTGTAGAAATGTATAGTAGGCAAATAAAAATACATAAATGGAGTACTTGAGAACAGTCACAGCTGAAGAGAGAAATAAGTAATCCTGACATAGACCTATTTGAAGCTATTGTGGAAGATCATTTAACAAATGTTTTTTGGGTGCATAGGATGAATGTCTATGGAGGATACAAAATTAATACTATGAGGTTCCTGCCATCAAAACACTTATAGTCAACCAAATGGAAAGACACAAATGAATAACAACATAAAGAAACTATGATAAGTGGCATGGCAGAACAAAAGGACATAGGAGGCCAAAGAGAAAGAAATTACTTTTAAAGTGCCATAAGGAAATATCATGTAAGGCTTCTTAGGTAAAAGATAAATAGGACTTGGGAAAACACATAGCACAGTATATAGAACTATTCTTTAAACTGAAAAAGGGTAACATTAGAAGCTACATGGCAATGTGCCAGAAAGCACTCAAAATTTCAGATTAAATATTGTTTATTTTTCTATGCCTTGTTGGATTACCAATTTTACTGGTTAACTTCAGAGGGAAAAATTTAACTAATTTAAAACATTAGTTCTATATTTTTTTTAAAAACCACAAATATATTATGGAATAGAAAGTAAAATATCATGATTTTAAAGGCAAATTAGGCAACATCAAACATCTTTGATTCTTCCGTGGAGCCAATTAAAAAATATACCCTTCAAGTACCATGGGCGTACACATTCAATTTCATTTGCCATTAGACGTATTTTCCTGGAAAACTTAGAGCAGCAAGGGCATAGGACAGAAAGAGGTAACATAAGCAAAAACATGGAGATGGAAAAATATGGAAATTTGTATTAAGAAAATAAATTAATACAATATTTGGGAGTTAAGAGTACAAAGACTTAAAGGACCAATTGTAGCTTGTCTTGAATGTTAACCTAGAGGAACTGATTTTTAATCAGTGGGCAGTGAGAGTGATTGAAGATTTCTGAACTAGAAGGTGACATGAGTGCTTGACTAAAGATGACTGAAGATCACTCTAACAGTAGTATACAGGGCGAACGTGGATTGAGAGATGGGAAACAAAAAAGACTATTTAGAATACTATTCCAATAGTACAGGTAAGATCCAACTCAATAGTCTCTTTTACCACTCTCCCATGCAAAAGTGATCAATGCTTCTACTATGGTCTGAATGTTTATGTCGCTTCAAAATGCATATGCTGAAACCTAATCTTCAACATGATAATAATAAGAGGTGGGGTCATAAGAGGTGATCAGGTCTTGAGGCAGAGCCTTCATGAATGGGATTAGTTCCTTTATAAAAGAGGCCAAAGGGAAGATGTCTATCAAGGGTACTAGAAATTTATTTAGTAATTGCAATTATTTATTTTCACAGTAAAAATTAATACAGGTTTAGGCCAAATGGTGACCTAAGGACATGTCTACCGATAATCCTCCCCCAAACTCCATGAAATGTCAGAAAATAGTTTTTTAAGAAAAATCTTACAACAGTGCAAGAAAACAGAGTGCCCTTAGCAAACCAGAAATTCTGAGAAATTACAAGATAGAAAGCAGACAAGATCAGATCTATGGAAAAATAAAACTAGAGGAAACCATAGCCCAAAGCAGGTATAGGATAAGACTATCATAGACATAAAGGTGGTAGGGAACTCCAGACTAACGTCAAGAGATAGAGACTAGGGAACCATTAAAGTGAGCAAGAAGGAAAAGGCATTCTGATCAGTTTGGCCTCTCCTCTGTTTCCCTTCTTATGCTAAGAAGCAGACAGCAGTTTCTGTTTCCTACCAGGGTAAAGCATGGGTGCTGTGGCCAGAGAGGGAGAGCAGTGCTGTCCAGCTAGGTACTGATCACCCCCCAACCTGAAAGAGTCAGAAACTAGCTGATACCAAGACAAATTATAAACACACCATACCCAGCAGCATGTTCCACCCCTTTCCCACAACAACCAGAAATTAAATACAGTAAGTTTAATCAGCATTCACAGAGATATTATAATAGAGATTCTCAAATGTAAAGATGAGTAGAAGATAATAATCACTAAATATTTAAAGAAATGCTATACCATGAAAAAGATAAACTAAGACAATAAATAAAGAAGGATAAATAATTAAGGAAACAGTTAACAGAAGAATGAATTAAGAAAATAAACCCTCAAAGAGATCTGAGAAGACTACAGTCATTAAAAAATGTTTTTAAGCTTAAGAGTTAAAGTCAAAAGCCATATATGTTCATACATAGAAAAATAAACATATAAAAAGAAAAAAGTTACCCAGAAAGACACGCAGACACACAAATAAGAGATAGAGATAATCTCTGCTAACATTGGGGTGTGTACATCCTTCTGCTCCTTTCTTTCTATATAGATTTTTTCTTCCTTTCCAAAAATCAAATCATAAAATGCATATGGTTTTATATCTTTTTGCATTGAAAAATATAAGACGAACATCATTCTATTCAATAAATATTGAAAATTTTCTTTAGTTGACAGAATATTATGATAATCACCTTTCAGGAATGAAAAAACTAATGAAATAACATTACTCAAACTTTAGGACAAGTGTATGTTGAATCCAGAATGGAGACAAAGGGAAGAAGAGGGATCCAATTATTGAGTTGCATATACCATCTTACTGTAGTTGTTATACTTTTGCTTATGATACTAAAAAGAGTTCCAGGATTTAATATAATCATTAGTACAACAACAATGACTATAACAACATTATTAGCAGCTTAAAAGAAGATGTTTCAAGTCTAGGGTTTTACCATATCAGCAGTATTGATTCCATTTCCCCACACCAAATCAAAGGTTCCATTTATGTAGCCTACTTTGTTGGCCACATCTTCAAAGAGCTTTCTGACTGGAGTAGATGCTGGTAAATTTAAAGTGATCCGTTCATTCACTGTCTTTGAATTAGTAGTATCTTGTATTATACATAAGACTCTAGGTTCTTCAGCAGCATTTTCTATCTGAAATTTTAAAAAAATATACGATTTTACATATTATTTATCTTTAAAGCAAAACAAAACAACTAAAATTAGCCAGAAATTTTTACAATTAAATGTAAAAGAACCCACAAAATATTGTTTTCTTTGTGCTAGTATTACTGTTTTATTATGTTTGAAACACACATTTTATTATGTTTGATGTGAATGTCAAACATAAGCACCATATACATTTATTTTGGGAAAATTGGGGCATGTTTCAGAATCAACAGTCATTCTTGTGGATATTGCTTTCACCTTTTAATGTTGTAAATCAATGGTCAACAAGCCATGAAGACAGTATATCTAAGTAATTTTAAGTTAAAAATTATAAAATCTAATCTTTCAAAATGTGTCATTACCATGCTAGCATAGTCAAATAAAGCATTTCTGGGTCTCCTAAAGAAACAGCAAGGGAACTGTGCAGAAATGCAGCAAGGATTGTCTAAGGATTACAAAATCTATAACTAAGGACACAGGTTCCCTCCTGACCTTTATGCTTATACCTATAAGCCCAGATGTCCAAAAAGTTCCATTTATTAATGTGTTGGGAGCACACAAGCTTATTTAAACAGATCAGCCAGGCACAGGGGGAAGGAAAAACAAGGAAGAAAACTTTATTTACCAATCTGGAAAGGAATTGGGGAGGGGGGGGAGTCACGAATTCTCCTTCCTTCTTTTTCATCTAGAGCACAATTCAGTAATTATCAAGACAAAAGTTCAGACTTCCTTAAAGAAGCTGTGCCTTCCCTCAAGCTGTTAAAGGACACTGCTTTTCTTTTCCACTTTCCACGGGGGTAGCAGACTGCATCAGATATTTTAATAGAAGGAATTTCTTTCCTTCCTTCTCCTCCTCTAACAGCCAACTCAGTGAATGGCACCATCATCCACCTAGCTGATGAAACCAGAGAGCTGAGCTAAGCGTTTTCCTTGCCCTTCCTTATCACTTCACATAATAACCAAATCCTATCAATTCTACCTTCTGAATATCTCTTGAACTATCCCCTTCCTCTTTATGCCTACATACAGAAATCAGAAATCTAACAAAATCATGGCAATAGCTTCCTGAGAAGTTTAACTTCTTCCAATCTTACATTCCTTCAACACAGAATAGAATTTCTAATATACAAATATAATGACGTAAATCTCTTCTTTCCCTGCAAGTCAGGTTCAGCATTGAACTGGGAGATCTCTCACTATCTCCATTATATACTATTCAGAAATATGATGTGTACAAACTGGTGTGGTATATAAGAATTTATTTCTTTCCTTCTTTTTTACAACAATATCAACCCCAACCTTTTGTTGCTTCCCTACTATCCATTTTTAAATAAGCATAATTATCACTGACTAGTATTGAGACAGGATAGCCACAAAGTTTTTTGTTTGTTTAGTGAAGTAATACAATTATAATTTGTTTTCTGTGATATATAATTTTGGGTTTGCAAGAGGTCATTTAAATTAAAGTTATTTCAATCAGTTTAGAACAGAAATAAGTTGCTATAAAAGTATAATATTTAAAACAGATTGGCTAGCACTATAAAATAAAAGATAACAAAAAAGAACATTACCATTATACATCTCAAAAAGAGAAAAAAAAGCCTTCACCTATAAATTTAAGATGTTATATTAACATATACAGTGGATTCTTTTGTTCATTTTAATCCTAAACTAAAAAACATAAAATGGATCTTTTTTTAAAACTCTGGTTTATGATAAAAGTGAATGGCTCAAAATAAATTTCAACTACAAAAGATCTACTTTTAAGGTTGCAATAGTATAGTTCAGAGGCAGGTTAGGTCTCAATGATTCAGTGTTTCTAGTATAAAATACTGTAGTAGTCAGATTTTAAAGCTTCAGATAGGTTGGAGTTGATGCTCCAAGGAAGATGACCCTACCTAAGGATTCAGAAATCAAAAGTGCTGTATAGTAATATAGATGAGAATGCTAATGTGGTGATATCATATGGCCAGACATTAGCAGTTCCTGGTTCTTTCCCTAAATATGTGAGCAAAAGTTACAAGCATTCCAGACTCCTCTCCTTCCTCCTAAAAATGTGGAAAAATTATCCCCTAAAAGAATCCCATCTGCAGACTAAATGTATTATAAACACAAAATTTAATCTCTTGTGTGCCTTTTATTCTTTTTAATAACAATAGTTTTCTTTTCTGTACATATAAATAATTTTAAAATTTTTTTAATTTAAGCTTTTTAATGGCATGTTCATGTAACCAAATTGCTTGCTTTTTTTCTTAATATTAAGAGTATGAAGGAAAAATGGATATCATCTATAACTTTATAACCTAGAGATAACTGTGAACATGTTGGTGTATATCCCTCCTGTGTATTTCACCTGCACACACACACACAGACACATGCACACAAACTTCTTAATCACAAACATTGGATATGAATTTAAATGCTATTTTCTAACTTCTTTCTTACTTAAAAATATACCATGCAATCTTTCCCTGTCAAGTTTTTTCTAACTCATCAACAGCTGAATAGTACTTTTTATTACATGGATTAATAATAATTTATTTAATCAATTCTATTTACTGACTCAGTCTAGACTTTACTACACTTTTACAAATCTGTGATGAACACCTACATAAAACTTTGTATACTTTCTATTTGCTTAAAATTCATATACATAGCCTTTTTGGGCAAATCACATTTCACTATTGAATTTAATTCTAGGATAATTTAAACAAACAAAAAGCTCTGTACTTCTTTAAAGTTTTAAGCTAGTCACTTGTACATTCTACTTTATACCCAACTTTCTGGTCCATTCTTTATTTCATCTATAATTTAATCTGTGTGGCTACTATATATGGATTTCATTTAAATTTTGGAAACACTATTGCCTACACTAATTACACTGAGGTAAAATTTCTCTCCTCTTTCTCCCTCCCCAACTTGGGAACTGATAACAATTTTTTTTTTTTTTACAATTTTAAGATATCATCAATGAGATGTACCATTTATAACAGATTTTCAAGAGGAAAAAAACTATACAATATAAATTCAACATGAAGATTTCCAAAACATTTATATGTAAAAAGGTATTTCTTAGAATTGGGAAAATAGGGCAGTTATCTTCTTAATTTCTTTGGGGTTCTACTCCAGATTGATCCTATTTTATGTCCAAAGGAAAAAAAAACATCATCTTGAGGTAGATTAAAGATGGCTAAAAATTATTTGCCAGTCTTTTTTCTCTTTACTTTTTCCTCTTCCCATGAATCTGGACTGGCCACATGACCATCCAAGACAAGGGAATATGACAGGGCCTTCAGAAACCAGCAGCTTCTGCTTTGGCACCTTTTGGAACATTCCCTCTTACAAAACAGCCACCATGTGAGAAATCCAATTAGCCTGGAATCAACATGCTGTGAGGAAACCCAGGCAAGTCACGTGGAGAATAAGTGGCCACTTAGTGGAGGCACTGAGGTATCAGATATATGAGAAAAGCCTTCTTGGACACTCCATCCAAAGCCTGCCACCAGCTGATTGGAGCCAAGTAGTGATCCTAGATGATGCCACCTGGATTGAATAGCTAGCTGAGCCATGGCCCAAATCCCCTCCCACAGAAATGTAAGCAAATAAACTAATTGTTCTTTAAGGCACTAAACTTTAGGGTACACTGTGATATAGCAATAGATAACAAAAACACACCTCAATCATATAGCACATGCAAATTCTAGTTGGGAATGATGTGATGACAATGGTGTTGGTAGTGAAGGGAGAGAGTCCACTTAAGTACTACACCCAACATTAAGGAAAGCATCTGAGGAGCAAAAGTTTTTAGTCAAAAGAGGTCCATGATGAATTCAAGGTAAGAGAAAACAAATGCAAAATTTTAGAAAAGCCTAAAACATGTTCCATTTAGGAAAACATTTAACATTTAATAGCTTAGATGAACTATTAGAAGGGCACAAAGTTTTCTACACAGAAAATCTAGCCAAGCACAAAATGGGTATATAACTATTTATTTTACAGACAACTCGTAGCAAAATTATACCTGTGAAAATAAGGGGAAAGTCAACAGTGATTTTTAATACTGTATATGCTAAGAGAGTGTTCTGTCTGTGTTCACTGCAGAAACAAAGCTAGATTTCCTAGCAAAGTCTGAAGGAAGACTCTTTTCTAAAAAAGTAAAAACAAATAAAATCATAGCCTTGCTTATAAAAGGTAGAACATACTGAGATAAAAATATTGAAAACATAGTTTTCTTCCAAAGATAGACTCACTGCTAGGAACATCTACAAGTGGCTGACATAGATAGTTCTTCTGTCTAAGAAATCTCAGAGCCTGCCAAAGGAATGTTTGCCTTTTAACTCCTCTTGTCTCCTTTTCTTGACATTCCAAACAGTTCTAAGCTCATATCTGAGTTCTCTGATGGTAACCTCGTAATTTTTGTTTCAAAAAAATACTCCCTAGGTGTTTCTTATTAAAAAAAACCACTAAGGTGTATAACTGATGGTATATGTTCAGAATGGCATTAGCATGTAGAAAATAAGTTAATATCAAATAAAATTTAAAATTATCAAGATTGAGATTTTTCTGAGAGAAAAAATTTAAGATAAAGAATCAAAACATTATGAAGGGGCCTTCTTATCTCTAAATTCAATAATCAACCCATATTCTCTCAAGACTTTCTTCCTTTCAATGTTATTATAAAGACTATTATGATTGCAAACTTCACACACAAGTTAAGTCCATTTTCTCTACTTCTTGGTAAGCTTCTATGAGCTAAGAAATCAGGCCTCTTACAGCATTACTCTTCTGGGTATTCACAGTTCAAGATTAATGTATTGCCACAGATTAAAAAAAGAGAATTAATGGTACGAGTAATTTTGCTGACTAGAATTTATAAAATTTATCAGTTTCATTCAGCCTGTACATTTTTATTTTAACAAGTAAGAATTCCAGGGCTACTGATGGAAGTTTTAACTTACATGAAAAAAAAAAAAAAAAGAGATCATTTTAAGATCCTCTCTCTCCCCCATCCTAACTCCCCAGCCAATTCTGTTGTTATTTAAGTGATCTTTATCTAAGCGGTCTTCTTGCCACACTTTGGGAACACAGAAGAGATTAAAGGAGGAATTTTGGAGGAAAAAACTTAGATTTAAGGCAACCCAAGGAAAATGAGGTATTAAGCAAAGGTTAGAATGAAAGTTTAAGTTTGTAGTGCACACAGGCTGTCAGGAAGGTAATTGCTTTATTTAATTCTTCAAGTAAGATTTCTGGATTTTGACTTTGTAAGTTATCAAATGATTTAATCCCCTATACTATTAACATCTCAGAAAATAATATCTGAAAATATTTGTTAAATATTATTAAAATATCTGAAAAAATAGGCAACTACCACACCCAAAAGTCAAAACAAAGGTTTCTCTGGTTTTTATATCATGGGTTTTTTTTTGCCTCATTCACTTAGACATAGATTGATTTAAGGTGACTTTCTTATTATTAAAATTAGGTAGAAATAAAATAGCCAAACAAGGATAAAACTTAACACATGCCTTGTTATTAAACAAAAATACTAACATGCTGTTATTTGCTCTGCTGATTATCACACTAAAGCAATTACATCAGCAGTCTACCTGTAAAAATTTCTTCTTCATCTCATCAAAGATACTTTGTCTGCATCTCCAAAACACATCCTATGGTATACAAGAACAAAATGAATTACAAATTATTTCTATAAAATAAAAGGAGAAGACAGTGAAATGAGAACAATTAACCTAAAGACATTTTTGCAATAAAATATGTATTAGAGTATTAATACACCATCTAGAATTTTACTCATAAATTATATTTGTAAGGTTAATGAAAACCCACGGTATAGTGACAAAGAGTAAGGTAAACATGGAAAACAGACACATTTTAACAAAGAGTGACAGATTAAAACTATGTATAAGTCAAATGTTCTAAGGCAGATAGATAACAATTTGAGTCCACAGTTCCTTGCACTAATGGAAACCAAGAGATCCCTGATTTTGCTAGTTTATAAATTTGGATTTTTCACATGATAGTTACTCTTAAAATAAGGCTGCTTAACATTATCCCCTACCACTATTTTCTCTTAATATAAATCTCTTTAATAAGATAAGCTTTTTTAACAATTAACAATGTAACAATAAAGAAATATACAAAAGGAAATAACAGCAATCTATAATCAAAAGATAATCTCTTAAATATCTTAGTTTTACATAATTCTACACTTTTGCTGTACATATTTTATCTTCCTATCCCTTCTTTAGTTAATAAAAAGGGGCCAACATACTGTTTTAAAAGGTGCTTTTACTTTTATAATGGAAATATATTTCTATTATAATAGCAGCACAGTTCTCTGAAGAGCAACTCTAACATAACCCCCAAAGCAATTTTTTTTGTTTAACTGTATAAGACCTTTTATTTTTTTTTCAGCTTATTATGGGGGTACAAAAGTTCAGGTTATATATATTGCCCATACCTCCCCATCCCCCCGAGTCTGAGCTTCAAGCGTGTCCATTCCCTAGACAGTGCACATTTATATCCTACCAGAACCTCTTCCATTCTATGCATACATTATATAGAGAGATTGTTAATTTTTAACCAAATAGAATAATTCTATACACCATTATTTGAATTGTTTCTTGTCCCTCAATATGTACTCATCTTACTGTGCCAAAACATTTAGTTTAAAAACTGCAGTGTTTCATTATATAAACAAACCATTATTTAACTAATCTGCTAGTAATGGGCATTTAAACACTTTCAACTATTCCCTACAGCATTACTTGTTTGTACAATTTTTTCCTTAAGATAATTTCCCAAAGAAATTATATTCATTTTTATATCACTAATCATCAGGGAAATGCAAATCAAAACCACAATGAGATATCACCTCACCCCTGTTAGAATGGCTTTTATTAAAAAGTCCAAAAACAATAGATGCTGGTGTGGATGCAGAGAAAAAGGAATGCTTATACACTGTTGGTGGGATTGTAAATTAGTAAAACCTCTATGGAAAACAGTATGAAAATTTCTCAAAGAACTAAAAGTAGACCTACCATTCGAATCAGTACTGGATATCTACCCAAAGGAAAAGAAGTCATTTTATCAAAAAGACACCTGCACTGAAATGTTTATTGCAGCCCAAGTCACAACTGCAAAGATGTAGAATCAACCCAATTGTCCATCAATTCATGAGAGAATTAACAAAATGTGGTATATGTATACCATGGAGTACTACCCAGCCATAAAAAAGGATGAATTAATGCCTTTTGCAGCAATTTGGGTGGAACTGGAGACTGTTATCCTAAGTGAAGTATCTCAAGCATGGAAAACCAAAAACACCACATGTACCCTCTAATAAATTGGAACTAACCCATGGGCACACATGTGCACAGAAGGGAGTAAAAGTCATTGGAAATCAAGCGGGGAGGAGGGTGCAGGGGGGAGGAAAAGAGAGGAAGGGCAAAAACCTACTTAACGGGTACAATGAACACTATTAGGGTGATCGGCAAACTTACAGCCCTGAATCAAGCATTACAAAAGCTATATCCATGTAATAAAAATATTTGAACCCCCTTAATATTTTGAAAAAAAAAAATTTTAAATAACATAAAAAGATTTCTGATACAGTACCAAAAAGCTGACCCGCTCTTCCACAAAAAGTATTACTGAACTGCAACTATCTGTCAAAACTGTTCTCCTTGCCCTCAAGGAGGTGACATTGTACAGAGGGAACTAAACCATAAACAAATCTAAATTATCAGGTATTCACCTCCCTCAGGGTCTTTCCATTTCTGTAAGGTGTACCTGAAACGTTTTCTCCTGGATATCTTCACCTCATTGTAGTGGCTTTAGAACATGCCCACAAATTCTTTGGCATGACTCCCTGCAAAGTAGGAAAAGAACCACAGGAAAGAATCCCTGGAGCTCACTTAGGTTCCCATCAGCCAGTTTAAAAAAAAAACAAAAAACCCACTTCATAATACACAGGGCATCAGATAAGAGTACTCAGCAGGGTGTTGTCTCAGTAGTGGGACCATTAGACCTAATCTAAAAACTACTCTGGGATTAAGAGCAAACCTCAAAGGGATGAAACCATTTACAAGTAAACGAACTGCATCTAAGAACAAAGCTCAAGAATATTTACAGGAATAAAAAATACCCAGCATTCATCAAGGCATTCACAATGTCTGGCATCCAATTGGAAATAAACAGACATGCAAAGAAGCAGGAAACTATGACCCATATGAAGAGAAAAATCAATCAATGAAAACCAATGCAGAAATGATAGACGATAGAATTAATAGATGAGCACATAAAAAGTTTATAACTATTATATATTCCATATTTCAAGAAGGTAGAAGAGAGTATGTTAAGGAAAAACATGGAAGATATTTAAAAAAAGAGCCAACTCAAATTTCAAAGATGAAAAGTATATGTGAGATAAAATATACAATGAATAGGATTAACAAATTAGGCACTGCTGAAGAAGAAAAGATTAAGGAACTTAAGACGCAGCACTAGAAACCATTAAAATTAAAACAAAGAGAGAAAAAAGAATGAAAAAAATGAACAGAAAAGTGGGATAACTTTCTTACCAGAAACCACCCAGGCCAGAAGGAAGTAGCACAGTATTTTTCAGGTGCTTAGAAAAAATAACTATCAATCTAGACTCCAATAATCAGCAAAAATATCCTTCAGGAATGACCCGGGAATTGCTTTAGTAATCAAGTGGAATTCAAGACTTTCTCAGGTGAAAGAAAACAAAAAGAATTTGTCTGCAGCAGAACTGTCCTAAGGGAATTGCTAAAGGAAGTTCTCTAAACAAAAGAGAAATGATCAAAGAAGAAATCTTAGAACATCAGGAAGAAAGAACACAGTAAGCAAAAATATAACTAAATACATTTCCCTTCTCCTCTTGAGTTTTTATTAAACGTTTGACAGTTGAAGTGAAAATTAAAACACTGCTTGATGTGGTTATAAATGTATGTTGAGGAAATATTTAACATAATTATAAACAGAGAGGGCAAAGATACATAAGGGGGGTTAAGGTTTCTGCACTTTAAATGAACTAGTAAAATAACACCAGTAGAATGTGTTAAGAATTACAGCAAGTTTAAAAAACCAATCCCAAAAGATGGTATATGGCATGATTCTTTTGTATAACATTCTTGAAATAACCAAATGTAGAAATGAAGAACAGATTAGTGATTGCCAGGAATTAAAGAAGGAATATAGTGTGAAAGGGAAGGGAGTATGGTTATAAAAGGGCAATATGAGGATCGCTGTGGTCAAGAAAATGTTCTATATCTTGACTGCATCGCGGTCAATATCTTGGTTGTGGTATAGTATCATAGTTCTATAAAATGGTACCACTGGGGAAACTGGGGTAAAGGGTACATGAGATATCTGTTTTATTTCTCATGACAAGTAAATTGAAAATTATCTCAAATGAAAATTTTAATTTAAAAAATAATATCTATTCTACTACTCTTTCACCTGTCTTTTCCTACAGACTGAAAGAGGATTGCCTGTTTAAAACCTTGAAGGTGAGGGGAGGTCGGGTACTCCTGAGAATATGCAGCCACATGCTGGCCCTCATGCTCATTTTTAGCCCCAATTAACACCATCTGGTGGTATGAAAAACTATAATCCAAGAATTGCAATGAAAATGGTTCTAGAACAGTAGTATTCCCAGGTTGGCAGTAACAATCACGAATTCTTTCTGGAAGAATCCACATGTATTCCAAAGTGCAAATCATTTCCACAAAAATTATTTTCAAAATTATTTAATGTAAGAAAAATAAAGAGCTCACAATTTTTTAAAAATCACTATGTATATAAGAAAACATGGCACCATGAGTGAGAGTCTGCTAAGAATAAAATACAGCAGATGACAAACATAAAAACTTCAATACTGAAACTATCAGTTATATTATAAAATAAATATGTTTAATATGCTTCAAGAAATAAAAAAAGAGGTTTGAAATTATGAGTAGGCATTAACAGGCTTTAAGAAGTATCAAACAGAATTTCTAGAAAAGAATAAAATAATAGAAATTAAAAACACAAAGTTTAACAGTATATTTAAAAAATTTGAAAAAAGAATTAATGAACTCTGTAACAGAACTAAAGACATTTTCTAAACTTCTAGTGATACAAAGATCTTTGTATCATTAGAGCATTAAGAGACATGAAGGATATGGTAAAAAGATCTAATATACATTCTGGAGAGGAAAGAATGGAAGCAGAGGCAGTATTTAAATAGCTTATGGGTAAGCACTTTCAAGAACTGCTGAAATAATGCCAATCCATACATTCAAGAAGCCCAACAAATCTCAAGCAAAGTAAATAAAAAGAGAAGAATTTAAATGCAGTCAGACAAAAATGAGATTACCTTAAAAGAAACAGACTGACAGCTGATTTCTCAATAACAACAACAAAAATGGAAGCCAGTATGACACTTTCAATGTTCTGAAAGAAAATAACTGTTATCCAAATGCTATAAACAGCAAAAATATCTGTGAGGAATGCAAAAACAGAGATTTTTGTCACCAGTACATCATCATTAAAGAAACTCCCAAAATATATATTATCACAAAAAAGAAAAATGATCCCAGAGAGAAGGTGATGAATCCTCATCTTGCCACCTAGCCGGATAACAGTGAAGCATTCCCAATTTCTACTAAACTTTTGTGGTGCCATAATCATGTGGTACCACAATCATGTCCTGGAAAAACCACCACCAACTCAGTGCATACACCATGCCTAAACAAGCTAGTATACTGTCAGATAATCAGAGGCACAGAGAGACTTTGCTTATCTAATCATATGAAATAGAGATAGCTCATGAATTGCAGCTTTAAATAACCCACCACTTTACCTGTCAGAGCCTTGAGTCTTATTCTCACCACCATCCCTCTGTAACTGAATATAGTTCTGGGCTTGGCATTAAAATTGTTACTCAGTGTTCACTCTTTGGTCACAAAATTTCTATTTTCTCTTTGACAAAGAAGTGAGATATGAAAGAAATGAACAGCCATAAAAATTAACTCAATAGATCAAAGACCTGAATGTAAGAGTTAACATAAAAATTCTTGGAAGAAAACACAAGGGAGAAACTTCACGACATTAGATTTGGCAATGATTTCTTGGCTATGATACCAAAACACAGGCAACAAAAGAAAAATAGATAACTTAGACTTCATCAAAATTAAAAATTTTGTGCACCAAAGGGCACTATCAGAGCACAAAGGCAACCCACAGAATGGGAGAAAATATTTGCAAACTACATATAAGAAATTAATATCCAGAATATATAAAGAATTCTTATAACTCAATAACAAAAAAATCCAAACACCCTGATTAAAAAATGGACAAAGGACCAAAGGACTTAAATAAACATTTCTTCAAAGAATATATACAAATGGGCAAAAAGCACATGAAAAGATGCTGAACATCACTAATCATCAGGGAAATGCAAATCAAAACCACAATGAGATAACCACTTCACAGCCATTAGGGAAAAAAAGGAAAGGAAAGGAAAGGGGAAAGCAAAAAGGGAAAAGGGAAATGGGAAAAGGGAAAAGGGAAGGGAAGGGGAGAAAAAAAGAAAAAGAAAAGAAAAGACAAGAGAAGAAAAGAAAAAAGAAAAGAAAAGAAAAGAGAAGAGAAGAGAAGAGAAGAGAAGAGAAAAGAAAAGAAAAGAAAAGAAAAGAAAAGAAAAGAAAAGAAAAGAAAAGAAAAGAAAAGAAAAGAAAAGAAAAGAAAAGAAGTGTTGGAGAGAATGTGGAAAAAGTGGAACCCTTGTGCATTGCTGGTGGGAACGTAAAATAACCACTGTGAAAAACATTCTTGCGGTTACTCAAAAAATTAAACATATTTTATCCTAAGATTCAGCAATTCCATTTCTGGGTATATAACCAAAGGAACTAAGAGATTCCCACACTCACCTGGCTTTAACAAGGAACTCCCCAAAAGGGCAGACAAGACCTTCATCATAGCCTAGTGGTAAGGAGCAACCCTCCCACTTCTATAATATATTAATATCAGTGGAGGCCACATGGAGAAGAATAACAAAGTGTCCCTACCCCTCCCAGCCAGGCAGGTTTCAGCAGCAGCTTAAGGGGAGTCTGACCTTTATCCCTACGCAGCACAAGGCACCCCTCCTGTCCCAGGTTGTAAATAAAAGCCAGATGAGGAAGACAGATTTTCATTCCCACCTCCCAGTAATAAGGGAGCGCCCACCTTCCCCTTACTGGCATAGTGTCAGAGGAGGTCTGTCAAAACAGAAGATTTCAATAAGAACCAGTCTCATAACATAATATCCAAAATGTCCAGGATATGATCAAAAGTCACTTGTCATACCAAGAAACAGGAAAATCTCAATTTGAAAGAGAAAGATAATCAACAGATGCCAACAAGATGCCAACAGATGTTGGAATTATGTGACAAGGATTTTCAAGCAGCCGTCACAAAAATGTTTCAATAAGCAATTATTAACATGCATGAAACAAATGTAAAAACAGAAAGTCTCAGCAAAGAAACAGCAGATAAAATATAGTAACTAGAATTAAAACTTACTAGGTGAGCTCAACAGAAGAATAAAGATGGTAGAAGAAAGAATCAGTGACTCTGAAGATAAAAACTATAGAAATTACCCAACCTGAACAATAAAGAAAAAATAGCTTTAAAAAAATGATCAGTGGCAAGCACCTGTAAGACTATAATAAAAGTTGTAACATTCATGTCATTCAAGGCCTGGAAGAAAAGGAGAAAGAGGGCAGGTTTGGAAAAAGTACTCAAAGAAATAACGGCTGGAAACTTCTGAAATTTGGCAAAAGACATAAAACAAGAAGCTGAGCAAACCCCAAATACGATAAACCTAAAGAAACCCATGTCAAGACACACCATAATCAAACTCCTTAAAAACTAAAGCGAAAGATTTCTAAAGTAGTGAGGAATAAAAAAATATCTCACTTACGAAGGCAAAGCAATTCAAATGATAGCAGATTTCTCATCAGAAACCACAGACACAGAAGTGGCACACTTTTCAAGTGCAGAAAGAAAAGAGGTCTCAACGCAGAATTATATATACAGAGAAGATATGCTTTAGGAATCATGAAGAAATCAAGGTATTCTCAGCTGAAAGAAAACTAAGAGATTAGCTACAAGCAAACATAATCTAAAAGAGAATGGCTAAAGGAAGTTCTCTAAACAGAAATAAGAATGTTCAGAAACTATATTAACAGTGAAACATGATATTTAACAATTATATTCTGTGATAATGTATAAATATGGTATACATACACACACAGAATGAGAAATTATTCAGCCTTAAAAAGGAATAAAATCCTGATCTATGGTGCAACATGGAGAAATCTTGAGGACATTATGAAAAAAGCCAGTCCAAAAAAAAAAACCAAATACTATTAATATATGGAGTACCTATAGTAGTCAAATTCCTAGAGACAAAGCTGAATGGTGGTTGTCAGGGGCTGGGGGAGGGAGAGATTGGGAGTTGTTTAATGTGTACAGAGTTTCAATTCTGCAAATTGAAGAGTTCTGTAGCTGGATAAAGGTGATGGAAGGACAACAATGAGAATGTACTTAATATCACTGAACTGTACACATTTAAAAAGGGTTAAGATGGTAAATTTTACCATATGTACTATTTTACAATTTTTAAAAATAAAAGATTTTTTAAAAAGTTAAATAGCTCATTACCATAATTTGTGGAAGTAGCCAAATTGTCTGCAAACTGGGTTTCCAATGTATCTGCATTACAAACACACACTATGCATATATTATGGATATGTATAAATATAAGCATAAAATAAATTTCCATTTTTTCCTCGTAAACCAAAAAATAAAAAATCTGCCTATTTGTTAAGGGCTTTCATGAGATTTTGGTGTACATATACATATCTGCAGAGAGAAACAGATATAAAATAAATACAGAGTTCACTCACATAGTGTTTGTGTGCATATTTTCTAGCTCCTTCCACCAAGAGGAACTAGAAGCAATGGCATCCCTCTAACAATAAGCACAATTAACACCTAGATCTATGTTTCTAAGTACTATTCTCCACAAAAAGTATCTATAGGTCTTTGTAGATGGCTGATTTTAGAATTAGGGCTGAGAGATTATAAGAACTCGGAATATTGCACTGACAGAAAGCAAATGCTCAAAGAATGGCAAGCTTATATCTGTCAGGAGGACGTAGGAATCAGTTGAAAGGGCTCTCACTGGCCAACTCTGGAATAATTTAAAATAAATAAATGATTTATTAATAAATGATTTATTCAATGTAAAAGTTAACATTAAAAATACTGCCATATAGAGCGGGAAATACATATCTAAGAAGTATTCTGAAAATTTAAATAAACATATCTTATTTCCTAACTAATATTAATATACTGATGATGGGCACTAAGAATTAGAGAATAGCTATAAGTAGCCTAAGAGTCCTTAAGGACCCTTTGGAAAAATTAATTTTCAGTATTTAAAACTCACTTTATTTACTTAAAATCTAAAATGTTAGCTATACAAGTTTACTGGCAGAAAGCTATGCTCTCAAATCAAATATATCAAGTTTGATAATTTTTTTTTAAAAATCTGATTGTCAACTTTTTATTCAGTGTACTTCCAATATTCAATTTAGAAATAAATATGTGAATGGAAGATAAGAATAAAGACATTAAATTTTGATATGAATCAAGTTATAATTTTTTAGCCTTTTTTCAGTTTCTAAGTTTTTGAGAATCAAATCGGTTACTGTTTCTATTTTTGTGATTTCATGTTTTGAATGTCTCCATTTTAAAGTGGATGAAAACTGAAATTAAAGTGCATCATTAAAATATACGTTTCCCATGAGTAGTCTAATTTAAAAATCAAATCACAGCACTTCTAAACAGTCAAGGCTTTCTAATAAACATCTCTATGAATCATTACAATCAGAAGAAGATGCAAACTACATTTTACTGACATAAAAATTCAAGACTTTCTTAGTATCCACTTTATCTTCAACTCCATTCCCACCAGTATCCCTCCACAAATTCCCCATAAGGCTCAGGCTTAACCCTAGCTTTTCCATCATTGTCGTATTAGGAATATTTAGTTGTAAGCTTAAATTTCTCAAAAAAATTGTATTTCATTTTATGTATCTAGGATTTCTATCAGTTTTTTTAAAAAATATATAATTTATCTTGTGTTTTATATTCTCAAAGAAAACACACATGTCAAAGAATGTGAGGAGACTGGTCAGGAATACATAAATACTTCAGAAAATCATAAAGATACAACATGAATATGAATAAAAACCACACTGTATATAGTACGAAACATAAGCAGATTCTTATATATGATTCTGCTTAGCTAAGAAATAAAAATGGCTATTTTACAGTCTTTACTACTAAAAATAAATCACAGAAGTAGAAAGTCTAAGTTCTTTACAGAGTTCCCTAAGCAAAATATATTCATTCAGAAAATAATTTCATAATGTGTTGTTACAGCTGATGCTTTGGGAAGCACAAATTATGCCCTTAAAGCTTTTAAAGTAAATTTCTAGAAACTGATCTTGAAACTGAAAATTTTGCAAAGTAATTTTAAATTCTGAATATTTTTTAGTGTGATATGGGCTTTTACTGTATTTAAAGGAAGTCTGATGATAATTAATAATTACTCCCTGCTTTAAATCGCTTTCTGAATTCAAATCTTCATATATGAGATTTAAAAAAAAGACTTTGTACCTGTCATAAAAGCTTAGTTCAAAGCATTAAAAAATTGTAAGTGGAGTCTACTTTATTATTCTAGTTAAATAAAAATTCTGTAGTAAACTAATTTGTATTAACAGGTGTTGTTCAATGTACCATGGTACGGATTTTCTAAATTTAAACTAATAAACAACATAACATAAATTGCATGTCAATGTATGACATTTGTTTCTGAATTATAAAGCATAAAAAACAAGTAATAAAATAAAATTAGGTTGACTTAGATAGAGTATGCTTTTAAAATTTTGTAAAAATACGTATTTTCGTATCTGCCCTCTGCTTTAGTCTTAGGGTGTCCCTCACATAACTGCATTCCATTTTCTTCTAAAATAGTCACAAAATAAGCTCCTAGAACCCATAGTATTACAATTAGAAAATAAATACATAAAACTCTTTTGAACCTATGTAACTCATGTTTAGCTGTTGCAACAAATTACATCAAGCACTCATTCAATTAGTAGGAAAATGTAAAGTTTCAGAACTTTGCAAGACTAGTTTACAATCTATTTAACCACAATCAACATATTCTATTTCATAATTAAAAAACAATTCAATAGATGGCTCATCACACATGACAGAAATATATTTAAAACTGGATGGATCTTTGAACATCAGATCAAGTTCTTTATTTTACAAATGAAGAAAAAGAAATTCAGAAACCTGAAGTGGCTTGTCGAAGGTCACATTTGAACACAGTCTCCTGAGTAATACAGGCCTTATGATGACTTTATAATACTGACATGTTTGTGACATTAAAACTGCAATGGTGTTATTTTTCATCTCACCTCTATCCTAACACTCTTCCCACTTCTACCTTACTTCTTTTAATAGTTGTTCTAGTATTGGCAATGGGTAACCCACTAATAATATATTGTAGGTATCTAAACTTAGAAACTAACTAACTCAGGAGGCGAAATAATATGTCCTTTACTATTCCTGTTACCTTTATTTTTGATTACAGCTAAGATTTCCTCTTTGCGTAGGCTGTTGTTGACAAGCAGTGACTCAGCTTGTTAAACAACTGACTTGTTTATGTGTTTTAAATGTTCTACTGCATTATTACTAAATCAAAAGAGCTTGTTTATATTATCTGTTACCATGCATTTTATTCAAAAGCATGGAATCATTTTAAAGTAAAAATATTACATTCTTATAATACTCCAAACATGAAATTATACAATTGAAAAAAATGTTAAGGTTACCAGACACTATCTAAAGACTTTATTGCCTATTAGAGCAGCCTCTGAGATAACAGAACAACGGACTGCAGAGTGAAAAGATCTAGGCTAGAATCCTCAGGCTAAGGTGGCTGCTTTTCTTTTAATTGTGTCATCCTATGCAAATCACTGAATTTATCACTGACTCTCAGGATCCTACAAGTAAATATATCCTCCACACAGAGTTTTTCTATCAAAAGAGAGAACTTCTTGAAAATGTTCTGTAAATTATAAAACCTTACAAAAGTAAGGTATTATTATAGAATTATCAGTTACTATCCTTAAAATATATTTAAGAAATATATAATTCTTATATGTAATAAAATTTATATTATAATTTCAATACTTAAATTTTCAAATATTATTTTTTGGGGGGTACAGATAAGAGGAATTTCAACAGATGAGAAAAATCTCCAAAGATCTTTTGTTTTCTGATTGTATGGCCTCACACAGTTTAAAAACCTACATGAGAAAAAAAAGTTTATATAGAAATATAACTTAGAAACAACTCTTACACCTTTTATGGTGTCACTCCCTCATTTGACAGATGAAAGAAGAAAAAAAGAAAAGAAAAAAGAAAGACCCAGCCAGACAGGTTAAGCAATTAAGGCAAAGTGAAACCACTGAGTTTCCTGATTCCCAAACCATTGTCCTTTCTACCAGACCAGGTATCATGCAAATCCCTTTCTCAAATAGCCTACCAAAAGTATAACCAGTACCATTTAACATTATCAGTTTTCCTTATGTAAATCACAAACTCCTGGAGAAGAGATTCTCTTCTTATTCCTCTCTCTCCTATCAGTACCTAGGCAAAACCTTAAACATAAAATACTTGCGTAAACTATATTAGATTAAGCTTAATAAAAAACCAGAGTCTTAAGCACATGAAAAGACTCTCTATATCATTAGTTATTAGGGAAATGCAAATTAAACCAAGGAGATTCCACCACACACTTATGGTTAAAAAACAAAACTAAACTTAAAAAAACCCAAAAACTGACATTGCCAAGTACCAACAAAGACACAGAGCAATGGAATTCTTATACATTGCTGACTAAAATGCAAAACAGTACAGCCATTTCACAAATGAGTTTGGCAGTTTCTTACAAAGTTAAACATACACTTATCATATAAAGACATATGTCCACCCAAATACTTGTACACAAATATTTATAGTAGTTTTATCCAGAATCACCAAATAGTAGAAACAATCCAAATGTCCATCAGCTGGTGAATGGGTAAACAAATTGTGGCATTCAGCAATAAAAAGGGACAGACTGCAGACAGAAACAACTTAGATGAATCTCAAGTGCTTTATGCTAGGTAAAAGAAGTCCAACTCAAACTGCTACATACCATATGATTCCTTTTACATGATATCCTGGAAAAGGGAAAATATGAGGACAGAAAACAGATCGATCAGTGGCTGCCAGAGCCTGGGTTGGGAAAGGGGGTTGACTACAAAAGACATGAGAGAACTTTTTTGAGGTGATGGAAATATTCTACATCTGGATTATGGTGGTGGTCATACAACTGTATAAGTGTGTTAAAATTTGTAAAACTGTATGCCTTAAAGGGTTACTTTTACTCTATGTAAATTATATCTCAGTAAACCTGACTTTTAAAAAATGGTCTCATTCAAGTTCTTCCACTGACCCTAAGTAACTCATTGAGATTTTATGGCCTTTATAGTTTTTCTTACCTAGAAAATGAAGGTGCTGTAACACCTAACTACAGTCTCCCTTCCAGTGTTTAAACCATAATACTCAATTATAGAAACACTTTTGTGTCATGTCTATTTTTCTTAGAACTCTTAAAATCACATTTATGTTATGTTAATGGTAAATAATGTAATGGTAAAAAATGGTTCAAGACATGTGAATTTAAAATGTCAAAATTAAAACAATAATATTTCTCAGGATGTCTTTTAATAAGTGGCATGGTTATTACATATCAATTTTTTCACCATTTTCCTTTCATTATCACAAAGTACTATAAATAGATATAAAAGAATAAATTACACAACCTGGTATAAACTTAAATTAAAGACAATAAAATTAAAATACCTAAACACATAAAAGGGTAGACACTTTATAAAATGGAGGAAATATACATAAATTCATTGATAGCTTGTTTATATTTATCAAACCAATATGTTATCTTTTATAGGAGATAAGTCATATAAAAACTCTAATTTTTAATGCAACTTGGAACTGGGGTTGTAATACAGAGCTCTTTTTGATTAAAAATTATTTTATTTTTATTAAATAAATATTATTTGGAGTATTGGGGATATTCCTAGGAAGATTTTATTAATCCCTAAATTATAAACATTCTTTGTGGTGTTCTCAGTTCCTGTGCTGCTACTGCCACCATCAGAGGCACAATGCCACCTCTAGCTTGCTGAATTTCAGCCAAAAAGCAGGGGAAGGGGTAAGTTCCCTACAGCTCCTACCAAGCCAAACGTTCACAAATAGGCCAGTGGTAAAGCACTTCGGAAGCAACGAGCTACAAAAGCCACTCACAAGAATGTGTTGTATACTAGAAAGGTTAAGAAACCACATCATTACAAGCCTTGTACTGTGGCTCTCAGTGAAAATCAGAAGTACACTGAACTTCTCACTTGCAAACTTCCCTTCTAGCATCAAGTGTGAGAAATTGCTCAGAACTTCAAAACAGATCTATACTCCCAGAGTCCAGCTCATGACACTTTTCTAGAGGCAAGTGAGACCTATCTGGTTAGCCAATTTGAAGACACCAACTTGTGTTATCCATACCAAACATGTAACGATTATACCAAAGGACATCATGCCAAAATGATTGATAACATAGAAAATGTGCTAAGATGCAGTATGATGGAAAACATTTCATTCTTAAAAACAAAAAAGTACTTAATTATATGGTGGTAAATGAAAAAACAGGTGACAGAATAAAGCATTAGCAAGTTTTCCCCCACTTTCATTGGTATGTAAATTTTTAATATTAATTTGGGAGACATAAGACACTCACGCAAGTAAAAAATGTTTCCGTGAACAGTTTCAGCAATTGCACTTTTTAACAACTATCAACAAATCTGTTAAGTTTTTTTGTACAAAAAAATATATATATTTCTTGCCCCCTAATGTCTATAAAATAAAAATCTAAACTTTTTCTAGGCACACAAAGCCTTCAGAATTTTTAGACACAACCTGTCAGAATTATCTTCTCTTATTCAACCCCAGGCACTCCATGCATCTACACTAAATTTTTTTCCACTGTCTAAAATGCATTACAAACTTCCATGTTTTAAATGCTATTCCTTCTAACTGAAAGCTCTTCCCTCCTTCTCTACATAATCAAGTCATCCTTTGTAACCTAGTTCAAATGTTACATTCTCACAGAATCCCAGAGATAAAGCTGGCTATGCCCTCCTCCACGGTCCCATTTTATTTTCATAATATACATTTGTCTAGTCACATGTCTGTCTCTTCCATTAGACTAGACTGGCATCTAAAACTAAGTTCATCTTTGAGACTCTGGTTCTTGACAACTACTAACTCAATGCTTAACCAAATGAATTCTACAGAATCAGGAGCCTTGGAAACCTACACTAAGAAAAATTAAAGTATACTGATGATTAAATAAAAATAGGTATCATTTGAAATAAGAAAAGTATTTATAATCAAACTACAATGTTTTGGTTATCCTAGAAAATTTCACTGAAGTCATAAATGAGAGATTCATGGTTTTCCTAAATTAAAATCTACAATCTTACCAAAGGTACTGGATTCACTGTATATAGAAAGATTTAAATTCTAGACATTTTTTCTTAATGTCACTTAACAGCCCTTACTTAATTTTTCTCTACTGGAATGCCACTATATGTGTTTAACATATGCATATTATAGCAGTCAACTACACAGTATCAAATCTAAAGCACAATCAGTAATACAAATGAAAGGGAAAGAAAGTCTTTTCCATCCACATGAAAATCAGAATTATCAAACACATAAAATTCTCTCAGAAACAAATTCGTCTTAACATGGATCCTGCTTTAAAATAACATTTCACACTAAATCCTTACAAACAAGTAATCTGTTAATCTAGTAAGTTATTTTGACAACTACATATACATATTAAATGAATTTTTCTCAGGACTTTATTGGCTTAAACAACTCAAAATTTCTCTTAATACTTGCACTTTGTTACATCTTCCAATTCTCAATTAAAGCAATAACAATAGGTCTTAATTGACCACATAAGAGAACCTGTCCTATCTCACAATTATTTAAGATCAGTGCTATAGACATTAAGATATGTAGCTGACAGGTTGTAATCAGAACTGTAACTTCAAACAACTAGCATAACTAAAATATGACTTTGTGTTCATTTACTTGTTGAGCCTAAGAAATACTGATTTATAAAAATGTCCCATATATTTTTAGAGACAGATATGATTTCAGAAGTCTTGCAAGGCTTTGCCCTAAAGGAAAATGTAAACATGTTAGTTCGCATATCAAAAGCTGCCTCTGCCTCAGAAGGGCATCTCAATGGTCAGTAGCAGCTGCTTTCCAAGGTGACGCTGGGGGCCTATGGCTCTCACCTGTTTTGAAAGACAAAGCAGGTCAAGACAGGCCACAGGAGATGGGAGCTGATCATAATATATGCTGCCCGAGCTGGGCCCAGACGGAACCATGCAGTTAAAGTAAATAGCATAAGGGACAGCTCACACTTGACTTCTAAAATCTATGTTCTAATACACAATAACCAGAGCTACAATGTCTCTGTTTTTGCTAAAGTAACAGCCTTATCATAAAACTTAGAAGTTTGCCTTAAGAAGATTTTATAGCTCATTGTTCACCTAGATAGAGTTACTTGAAGGATCTGTAGTAGCCTTTTAGAAGACTTTGACCCTAAACCAAACTACCTATTATTATGTAAATCCCATTATCCTTGGCAACCGAAAACCTGTACCAGTGCTATAAGTATCTGTGTAAAACTTCAGTCTTGATTGCATTTCCGCGGGAAGAGATGTAACCTTCCAGGCACCCTGCTTTATCTATCTTCATAAATCTTTACTTTATAAACTATATCTTTGGCTCTGTGTATTATTTTTATTTCTGTTTCCTACTATTTTTTCATCCTTTGTGACAACCCCTGTCTGAGTGACCTGAACTTTTGCGGGGAGCATAGCTAACTACCCACATTTACTCAACAAATATTTATTGGACAACAATGTGCAGCACGCTGTGCTGGCCTGTAAAGACAATGTAACAATGAAGGTATTAACAGTCATGAAGGTAGCAGCAGAAGGTAGTAACAGCTAACATCTATGGAGTGCTTATTATATGCAAGACACATTACATGTATTAACTCACTTAATCTTCCCAACAATGCTAGGAAGTAGTTACAATTATCCTTATTTAACTAAGGTACTGAAAGGTTAAGTAACTTGTCCAAGGTCACAGCTGGTATTTGAACCCAGGGACTCTGGCTGTGGTGTCCTGACTTTGAGGAACTTCCAATCTAATAAAAGCATTAACACAAATAACAACTTATAATAAAGACACAGAATTTTTCAAATTCCAAAAGACAGTGCTATAGAATTTCAGGTTAAGAAAATGCAATCAGGTTAAGAGAGGAAAATTTTCATGTAGGAAGAGAGGCTGGATTTTGCTGGTTGCATAGTATTTTAAGAGCATGTTTTAAAGAACATCAAAATTGGAGACGTATATCTCAGTAATTTTGATAAAAACTGTAATCTCTCAATAGTGGATTATATCAACAGTTTTGCATAAATGAAAATGTTCATATCCATGGCTATTTTATGGATATGGCTATTTTATGGTTCAGTTTAGTTCCACTGAATGAAAGAATAGGGCAATTATTATTGCTCCCCCATCTAGAGACAAACTAAACGGAAGTAGGCAAAGTATGCAGTAGGGCAGCCAAAAGACATCTCTTTACACACACTATACCTATATCTATCCATTCTTACACTATACCAGTAGAAAACTAGGCTCAGGAAAAAAAACATATTCTTTAAAAATTTGGATGTGAAAGATCACAAGCTTTTTGTCAATCATTTGCCATCACGGCCAATCACAATAATTTTGCTAGACTTTTTTTTATAATGAAGAAAGTCTAGACATTAGATTTTTAAGCCAGCAATACCCAGATAGAACATTTTAAAATCTGTGTAAAAAACTTCATAAAAGAATATGCCTCTACATATCATGATACCTGAACATGCTGCCTTAACTGAAAAAGGTCCTTATAATACCAATGAATTTATTTTAAAAGTGGGTGTTTTTTAAAACTTAAATTTACAGTAGGTTTTTAAGTATGCATTTAATGCTATGTTTTTTGCAACCCTTATTTTTGATGTACCCTTTTCTTTCCAACTTGGGCTACCATGGTATTCTATTACTCTGGAAATGTACAAATCCCTTTCCCTTCAGTTTGGCAAAAATTTATAGTACCTGAGCACTAAGACTCAAAAAATTTATGTGACTAATCCAAAAAAGGAAAAATAAAAAAGAGGCAGGAATCTTAATTACTTAAATACTAGTTTTCATGTAAAGTAAAAGTTTGCCCCTTTAAAACTTCTAAAAACTAGGTGACAGAAAGAAATACTTCATAGTATTCACTCAGGTCAAGGGCACAGAAGTGACACATGAACATATATATTAATACCACATCTGGGCAATAGCAACTAATGTAGTGGAATGTGATTCAAACAAAACTGACTTGGGGCAAGAGACAAGAACATTAAGTTAGGAATTTCTGATTAAAAAGGATAGATTAAATATAAGCATTTAGCTCTGATGCCTCCCAAAATATTTCTAAAACAAGAGAGTAAAGAAATTTTTGAAAGACTATAAACCTATTGTAAGGTTTTAAGACCGGAGTCCACGGGAGGGGCGGCGCAGCTGAAAGTCAAAGCACCCTCTTGGGTTTCGGGACCAAATGTAAGGTTTTTTGGAGTGGCCGGCGCCAGAGAAAGAAAGACGAGCAGAGTTGAAGGGATAAGTAAAGAGACTTTATTGGGGTGTTCTCGAGTGCGGGTAACGGATCCCAAGAGAGGGGCCCGGGTGAGTCTCATGGTCCCACGAGTGGAACCAGAGAAGCCACGCCGTGCAGGGTGGGCTTATATACTTTTTTAGGGCTGGGGGATGGGAGTTTCTCCAGAAGGAAGGTTTTGGCAGGAAGAGTGAGGAATATTTCTTTGTTTCCGCTTTAGGGCGGGTATTGAGGAATAGGAAGGGCTTCTTCTTTTTTCATTAGGGAAGGGAGGGGTGCCTGCCACCAGCCTTACACCTATAAATAACAGAAACACACCTGAGAAGGCTGAATCCCACATTAACCTAGAGGAAAGTCAAAGACACCTGGTTTATATCACATTTACATTTAGTACAACAAAAGACCTCTAAACTCCTTGGAGAAGTGGTTAATTCCAGGGAAGGGGGAGGAAAAATATTAGATGGGCTGGAGCATTATGTGGTGCCAGAAAGTAGAGAAGTGCTCAAAAACCAAGGATGAGTACAGAAGCCAACCAGAAAGAGCACCCACTGGCCAAAATTAGAATAGTTTGAGTAACAAAATAAATAACAATAATATTGGGTTACAATCCAAAGAATAAATATCCATAAGTCCACAGTGATATAAATAATTAAGTAAATGAATGGGTGAGAAGAGACAACTCCTCCTCATAGAAGAATTCCAATTAATAAATGTAGAAATAATGAGAGAAATAGAAAATCACTATTACTATGCCACAGTAATAAACTGCTGCAGACAAGATCCAAAGATAGATGATAACATTAGTGGGCAGAAATTTAAGAAGAAATAGGATATTTGCATGGTCTCAAAGTATTAAGTAATAATTAAATGGGAAAATATTAACTTTACAGTGGAGAAACCTAGCAGACACCACCTTAACCAAATGATCAAGGTTAACATCAACAGTAGTACATTTCAACATCATGTCCCCCAGCCCCCTCCATGGGGCTGCACTGAGAAGAACACATCTCATCTGACAGCCTTCTCTTTCTTTAATTCATAACCTCAATTTATTCACAAGAAAACATCAAAAAAAAAAAATCAAATTGACGGCTACTCCACAAAATAACTGACCAGCACTCTTCAAAAGTGTCAGGGTCATGAAAAGGGAGGAAAAGAAAAATCATCACAGATAAAAGGATACTAACGAGACATGACAACTAAATACAATGTGGGATCCTGAATTTGGTTCTTGGGACAAAAAATGACATTAGTGGAAAGACTGCTAAAACCTGAATAAATTCTGTAGTGTAGTTAGTGTTATACTAAGGTTAATTTCTTACTTTTGATAATTATTCTATGGTTATATAAGATGTTAAGCTAAGGAGAAGCTGGGTGAAGGGTGTGTGGGAACTTTGTATTCTTTCTGCAAATCTTCTATAAATAAATTTAAAAAAAGAAAAAAAAAAAACCAAGAGGCTCAGGAACTGGCAGTTTCTGATACTCTGGGAGTGAGGGCAGAGTCCAAACTAGGAGAATGACAGACATCTAAGAAGCAGTAATAACCTCCAGATACCTCTTCTACTCTTCAACCCTTTCTGACAAAAGACTAAACAATCTCTGAAGAGCAAATAACAGGGTACAGCTGGACTAGAGGACACCATACTCAATTAAATTTGAAGGGTGCCATACCAAAAACTAAAGAATTAAGTGTAAGTTTATCTGCATACTTAATGATGAGATCCATAACCTCTTTTTCTACTCAGTCTCCACGCCTGTGCTCTTCTGGCAAAAGGTCAAGTATTTTCTGGAAAATCAACCCACCACAAGAAAAAAGATGTGTCATTGGGTGCTAAGGTCTGAATGTTTGTGCCGCCCTACTTCCTAAAAATTCACATATTGAACTTTAATCACCAATATGATGATATTAGGAGGTGGGGCCTTTGGAAGGGGTTTGGATCATAAGGACAGAGCCCTTGTAAATGAGATAGTGCCCTTATAAAAGAGTTCCCAAAGAGCTGCCCTGTCCTCTTCCTCCAGAACACAACAAGAAGATGCTGCTCTATGAGCCAGGAAGCAGGCCTTCATCAGATACCAAATCTCCCAACACCTTTATCTTGGACTTCCCAGCCTCCAGAACTACATGAAATAAATTTTTGTTGCTTATAACCCACCCAATTTATGGTTTTTGCTATAGCAACCCAAGTGGACTAAGATGCTGGGTGTCTGTATGGAAATTATCCAGATGTACCCTATAGAGAAAACCACAATCACCCAATGGCAGAGCTTCCATGCAGCTTTTTAAGGCTTCTCTCTTGCATAAGCACAGACTTTCAAGGATCATCAGGTATCTAAGGAAAGCAGCCAATATAAAAGAAAAAGTGCAAAGCAAACAAACAGAAAAAGGAAATTTGGATGAAAGAAAGAATATGCAGAGAAGAAAATTACCAATATTTCCTAAAAGAGATAAAACATTATATCCATAAAACACAGGATATTATTTAAAAATCTTTTCAGAAAAAAAAGAGTGCTTGGAAATTATACATATCAAAAATAAAACTTTAGAAGAATTGGAAGACAAAGTTGAGAAATGTCCCCCAGAAAGCAGAGAAAAAAAGAAAAAAATGGAAAATAGATGAAGACAGACAAGAAAATTAGAGAAACCAGTCAGTAGGCCCAACAGCTAAACAACAGGAATTCAAGAGAGAGAGAACAGAAAAAATAAAAGAAAGGAAAACAAAAAAAACTGTTTAAGAAAAATTTCCAGAATTAATGAGATAAATTCCAGATTGAACAAGACTACCCTGAACCTAGCAAAAAGGAGAAAAACAGACCTATACCAATCTACATAATATTAGAATTTCAGAACTCTGGGGACAAAGATTATCCAAGCTTCCAGAAAGAAAAAAAAAAATTCAAAATAATGGAAAAGAGTCTTCTAGGCATCTGATCTCAACAGCAACATGGAAAAATAGAAGACAGTAGGGCAACGTCTTCAAAATTCTAAAAAAAATTATTTCTGACATAGAATTCTCTTTCCAGCCAAACTACCTATAAAACAAGAGGGGAGAAACAACATTTTCAGACATTCAGGTCTTGAAAAAATTATATCTCATGCAGAAAATTATTGAAAGTGGTCCTTCAAAATGAGAAAGCAAACAAAGAAGGAGGAAGACATCAGAAAAGGGGGTTCCAATACAAGATAGAACTGAGAAGAATCACTGAGATGACAGTAAAGCAAATCCAATACAACAGCTGCACAGAAGTTCTAGATTTAACAAGTTTGGAACACAGCAGGTCAAAAGGCCCTCACAAAGTCAAAACTGGGAGGTGTGAACATAAGAGGAGATTTATACACTCGAGAGAGGGTTTGGGCTAACTCAGGGCTTCTCAACATCAGCACTATTGACACTGTGGGCCACACCGTTCTTTGTTGTGGGAGGCTGTCCTGAGCAGGGTAGGATGTTTGGCAGCACACCTGGCTTCTACCCACTAGATGTCAGTAGAGCACACCTGCACTCCCCTCCCCTCCCTAAACATTGTCAAGTGGGAGAAAACTCAGTTATTAACCACTTGACTAAATTAATAAGTATACAGAAAACTAAGCAAAGCAAATTCTTAAAAAATTATTAACTCAGGGAAAACAAAAAGTTGTATAGGAAAGGAAAATAATCATAGTAAACTACATGGCTCAGCTATGAACAGTTTACAGTCACAGTGATATATACACTTTGAAATACTGACATATCAAAACAATTTACAGTATGACAATATTGAAAAGATTGAACAGGGTTGAGAAGTGTATCTGCGTGTGGGTGGGGATAGTGGTTAAACCTCATCTTCCATTGTGGGATGTCAGTAGATAATACCTTAAACTGAAAAATCAAGAAGGGGCACTATAAAAATGCTAATCTGAAATATGGAGATAACCATCAAAAACATGAGTTGCAAATGTTTGCCTCTAGAGACCCTGAAATGAGGGGCAGGAGAAATTTCTGGAGGACTACTGTTTTTATAAATACAATCATGGGCCACATAACTATGTTTTGGTCAAAAATGGACACATATATGATGGTGGTCCCATAAGATTATAATACCATATTTTGACTGTGCCTTCTCTATGTTTACATATGTTTAGATATACAAATACTCACTATTGTGTTACAATTGCTTACAGTATCCTGTATAGTAACATACTGTACAGGTTCGTGGCCTAGGAGCAACAGACTGACTATACCATATAACCTAGGTTTGTGTAAGTTCACTCCATGATGTTCACACAACGAATCTAATGTAGCATTTCTCAGAACATATCTCCATCATTAAGTGGTACATACCTGCAGTTCTGCAGAGATACTTAACTCTTACAAATATGTGCATGTATAACTTTGATAAAAATTAAATTTAAAAAAATCAATTGAGTCCAAATTATCAAGGACTTTCCTACTGGTTAAGGCCACCTTGATTTAGAATCAAACAGCTATATAACTTTGAGCAAGCTACTTAACCTCTTTAAGCCTTAGTTTCTTCCTCTGTAAAATGGATAATGAAGACGAATAGCTGCCTTAAAGGGCTGTTACATGGATTGAGACAATGTATGTAAATTGGTAAGCATAGTATCTGGCGCATAGTATTTATTAGTACCTATTATTGAATTTGCAATCAGAGGATAATAATTATAAATGTAAAAGCAGGTCAATCATATTCTCATCTGTTTTATTTTTTTTTTTATTACCCCAAGGAAAAGGAACACAACTCATCTGTTTTAGAAAGTAACTCTGGCAGCTATGGGGAAAGAGCCTGGAAGCAGAGTGACCATTTAGAACAGCTACATTTGAGTGAGAAAATACTGTAATTAGGTAGAGGCAGAGACATGGTAAGGGTACAGAGATATTTTATAAGTGAGAAAAAGGAAAAATGGGGAGTCAAAAAACTGGTCTAAGTTAAGCAAATAAACAGATGGTGACAATACTAACTGAAACAGGAGAACACAAAGAATTAGGTTGTGAGGAAAGAAGAGAAATAAACTTGATATTACCTATATTTAATTTGTGGGTTCTAGAGTACAACCAAGTATAGATATCCAGTACGCAGATGGAAATGTGAATCTAGAAGAGAGGTCAGGGCTGGAGACACAAAAGTGTAAATCACAATCAAAGGCTGAAGCCATACAAGCGATCAGATTACTCAAGGCAAGTATACATAGCAAGAGGTGGGAAATAAAAGCTATTAGCATAAAAAAAAACACAGTGCAAATAACTACCTCAAAAACTACATAGAATCTCAATTTTTTTTAATAATGTATATTCTCATTTTTGAAATGAGAAAATCTAGATATACCCCAATAATCCAAATATCCAGAACTAGCAATCTGTTAATATTTTAGTATAGTTTTTCTGATCTTTCAATGCATACAACCCTAAATTATCCATTTTTCCTTGACAAAATTGGAATCATATACAACTCTGCATTCAGTTTTTACCTTATTAAATATGCATTTCCAATGATATTTAAAATATTTTTATTAAACACTTCAATTTATTTAAAACACTGATGGGTGTTATGTAACAAACTTGCCTTTTACTGGTAAAGAAGAATCAACACCTCAAATTTAAGAAAAAGGCTCATTTTAAAAGAATCATCAAAAATAAGAATGATCATCGCAGCACATTTCCTCAAGTAATCCAATTAGGAGAAATAAAATTAAAAGAATATTCATTTGATGTATTCCACAGTAGATATTGATGAATGGATTTTATAAGAAATCAGACAACAGAAGTGAAAAACAAGTTGTTTATAGTTTGGGGATCTCTCAATAGCAATGTCCCTTATGTAGTTGTGAGGTTATTGTGAAGCTCCAATGAGTTAATACATACAAAGTACGTACAACAGTATCTGGCATATAAACAAGTGCTCAATAAATACTGGTTATTACTATCATCATTATTATTAGATGCCAAAACCAGATGGAAGTAATAGTTATTGCATGTAAAAGAGAGGAGGAAAAAAATCCACTGCTACATAGAAATTTATATTTCTATTCTCTTTCTTTTACTTTTTCTACCTTTTCTATATTTATATACTCCATGGACACCATTTTAAATAGTGCAGTGTAAAGTATTATTTTAAAAGCATCAGTAAATAAAGACCTATCCTTAATTATTTTATTGGATACTTGAGAGAAGAATGAATTTTTTCTATTCTAAGTTTTCCCTACATGGCAGAGTACAGTACTCAATAAATGTTAATGTCACAAATCCTTATAAGGAAACAGAATAATAAAACAACCAAATAATAATTAAAACTGAGATGATATTAAAAGCAAGAGGTCTCAAAGCCAGAATCAATACACCACAATTCAAAGACATATAGCAGAGTGAAACAGTGAGGCAAAAAGCTTTGTTGTCCACCACAATGAACATAATCACACTCTCTTTGCTCTTTCTGGGTACAATTTAGGAGGAATAATAAAAACTCTGGATTATGTCCAAAAGAGAGCAAGTGAGAAAGGGTTAAAGAACTGAGGATGCTCAGACTCAGAACAGAAAGGGTTAGCCCTCCTGCTCCCCATGCTTTCTGTATTGTCCAGACAGAGGCAAGTACCAAAGCTACAGAGATCTAGACTTCTCTCAACTCAAAAACTTAAAATAACAGATCTCTTCTAAGAGAAAGATATTATGAGAGATTAGTCATGAAGGTATGTATTAAGGCAAAAGTTGGAAAATAGCTTGTTAAAGATGCTGTGGAAAACCTGCCAAGCACAGGATAATCGGTTGGAATTCTAAGTTTGCTTACACTGTGACCACATCAACGAATATTTACTGCATATCTGCTCTGGAAGAACACTGTCCTAGACCTATAATATAATATACATAAAAACAAAAAGCAAAGAGAGAGACAATGCACACACAAAAATCTCTGCTGTCAAGAAATATACAACAAATAATATACAAAATATGTATTACTGTTTGAGACCATAACACATGTTGCAAAGCACTATGTATTAATTGTCAAATGAATTCTATTCATATATAAAGGTCTTCTAAGAGGGAGAAACTCCTAAGGTTAAAATGGTCAAAAAAGGCTTTTTACAACAAATGAGATATGAGGTACTTACGAAAAAAATATGAAGGTTGAGAGAAGTAAGAAAAAGGGACAGCACAAATATAAGTGAAAAGCAAGTTAGACAGAAACCTGTTTGGCTACATTAAAAACTTGTTTCATGGAAGAAGAGATAAGCTGGTAGGACAGGTTGTGGTCAGAATCAACTGTACTGGGCCTTGAATACCAAGCTAAGTTGTTTCAAATTTATCCTGCATACGGTCTCTGTAGCAACTAAGTACTCAACTCTGCTGCTGTAGCCATTGAAAATAGTAAATAAATGGTACATCTGTTCCAGTACTGAAATTTGAATTTCATATATTTTCATGGGTCACAAAATATTATTATTCTTTTGATTTTTTCTTCAACGATTTGAAGATGTAAAAATCATTAACTCGTGGGCCATACAAAAATGGGCTATATGAGCTGGATTTGGCTCATGGGCTATGGTTTGCCAATCCCTGTCCTACACTAAACTGCCTTCTCCAGCAGTCCTCAAAGGTACCTCTGTCCTTGAGTTTCAGGGACCAGAATAACATATTATTCACTGAACAACTATACACACCCACACATCCACCCACATATACACATACCTAAAGATCTAAATCTAGGAGGGGTCAGAGGTTCCCCATACATGGGTCCTCAAAAAAACCTCTAGAATGTAGATAATAAGCCAATAGAACAGACACGAGAAATTTTTTACTTTCATAATTTATTTTCACACAGTACATGTACTTAGAGAGTTACAACTATTCTTACAGAGTCTCTAAGTTACATGGAGGGATCTGTAAAATAGAGTATAATCAAGGGAAAAGTAGCAGGGAATGTGAGTTCTAGTCCTAGCTCTGCCATTTATGCATTATTTGACCACGAATAAGTCAGTCACTTACAATCCTCTGGCCCTAATTCTTTCATCTGTAAAGTGAAGGTTAACTTACTAGATGATCACTATGCAGCTCTCTCAGCTTCAGCACTGTGTCATTTAAAAGGATCAGTCAGGGGACTTCAAAGATCAAACAGAAGTGCTAATTAAGAACACAAAAGAGAAAGGCCTTGACTAAACAAGGGGGCAGATAGGACTAACAGGTAGGAAAATGACCACTATTACTAAAATCAAGGATTTTTTTTTAAAGTATCAAATGCTACAGAAGATTCAGAGGAGGAGAGGCAAGAAAAAAAAAAAAAGCCAATGAATTTGGTCATTTAAAAGATCACTGGTAACCTTCAGGAACAGTTTCCAGTAATCCAGAGGCAAATATGGAAGTGGAGGGAACCACTTGGACGAAGAATGAATATGGCCATGAAAGCAGAAACAACAAATTGGCTAGCTAAAAAGGGCAAGGACCTTAAGTGACAGTCTTAAGATTTGAGTGTACTATGCATGCTTCGAGGAATCATGAAAGGAATCAGGGAAAAATAAGACCAAAGATGAGACTATGAATAAAAAATAAGGGGATGTGGTCCAGAAAAAATAGAAAAAAAAAAGTTTTGATGAGCTTGAAACCTTAGGTAAGGGAGTTAGTCTTAAAGAGGCATTTAATCTTTAAACTTCCAAAAGATAAAAGCAGCACAGCAGTATCAGCTTTTACAAAACAGGTTTCTGCAAAGCTGTGTATCTATATCATATTTTCTATAAATCAAATTATTAAGGAAATAAATCTAATGTTGGGTTTTCTTAAAGTAGAGTTCCACCTATGTATTATTTTCTAATGGCCAAAAAATTAAGAAAGGATTAACTTTGCTTTTAATAAGAATGAAAACCAGCAATAAGTAGCTCTAAAAGGAAATACATGTTTATACCTTTCTTAGAGCACCTATCACTTCCTTCCTTGCATAAGAATTACTTATGTGGTAAAGTACCATGCCCCTAATTGGAGCTCAACAAATACTAGTGTTCCCTTTCTTAGTAGCTTAAAAAGTTCCCAAGGCAAGAATTCTGATTAATCCATCTGTTTATCTGCTTTGCACACAGTTGATGCTTGATGAGTAAATACTGACATATAAAAATACTGCCTCTTTAAAAACCTGTCCTTGCAAAACAACTATCACTGTCCATCTAACAAAGGTGGGAAAATATTTGCATCATATAGGTATATAACTCCAATAATATCACTTTTGCATAGTGTCAGCGCTTGCTTAAGCAGCAAAGAATTGCTACAAAACAACTAAAAAAGCAAAGAAAAATTAAGAATTTGTAATGATCACTCATAAATACCAAGATTCTACATGGCTGATTTCAATCCAACAGTTGCCTCTATTCAACGTACATTAGAAATAAAAGCCAAAGCATTAGCCTGATGATCACTCAGTTAAAAATACACGTTTGAATATGCTGAAGATATTTATAAAGCCAACAGAGGTACTATTAATATATTGAAATTCACCGGCCAGTGGTGTATTCTACTCTTAATCTTCTACTACTATTCAAGAGAAGCCAAAAACTCAAGGCTTCTCATATCACTTGCTTTTAAGAATTCAAGAAGTCACTCAAATTGGCATACACAATCCAACCTCAAGAAAACAGTTCAGCTCTCCATATGGTAATGTTCCCCTATCTCCTTCCTTTACATGAAAGTCCCATTTACTACTTTTCGACGATCTTTGGTAGGCCCCATTTAGGCAGGCCAAATAGTACTACCAAGTAACATGAGTTGAAAAAAGTCGTAACAGTTAACTCTGTCCTCCCACAGATCACGCTTGGGTGTAGATTTCACAAGCCCTGAAAGCTACACACTGCCACTGTCAAAACCAGAAGAAGCACCGTCACCCTGCCGTGTCCATCGGCAACCGTTCCAGAATGTTTTCTCTGAAATGATCTCTCTCCTTCTCTTTCTCTCTCGGCTCGACATGTTAAATTAGTACTTCAAAGCCCACCTTCTCCCCCAAAGCAGGACCCGATTCCTTCCCGTCCGCCCCTTTATTCGTCCAGCCCCACGCACCCGAGGGGGGAGGTCTCTGCTCCCTGGCCCCCTGACCCCAGTGGGTCTCCCAACTGCTCGCCGCACCCACCATACCGCCCACCCCCCGGCCCCCATCATCACACACCTCCTTCCCCCCCGAGCCCGCACCCACGCCGGGCCCGCAGCCGACCCCTGGCCCGGGCCTGCGCTGCCTCGAGCGGCCGTAGGCCTCGGGCCTAGCCTCCGCCGCCGGCCCCTCACCTCTTTCGGGACCACTTGGTTCTCCTCGCCGGGCACCATAGCTCAGACTCCGGCCGCTCCTCTCCGCCCTGCCGGGGGAGGGTGGAGGGTGGCGGCGGCTCTCTACCTCAGGAGAGGATAGCAGCGGCAGTCATCCTTTCCGCCGCCTGCGTTACAGCAACCGCGGAGGCCTCAGCCTGGGCCTCAGACACCAGCGCGCAGACACCGACCCAGGACTCTGCCGCCGCCGCCGCCTTCGTCGTCGGCCCCTCCCCCAGCCCGCCGCAATCAATGGAAAAATGGCGGCGGCCGCTCTCGCGAGAATTCGGTCGCTCGGGCTCCGAGCCCGACGCCGGGCGCCCGAGGTGCCCAGGCAGTTGTAGCTCGCTTCTAATCACTCAGCTCTTAGCCCTGTATGTGCAGAATTGATAAAGCGGCCATGCAAACGCTTTTCCTTAGAGGAAAGCTGGACCTTTTATCTCGGGACTCCCTCTACCGGCGGGGACAGGACCTGGCCCAGCGTCCTCCATGCCTTCTCGGGCTCTTCCGACTCCCCGCGCAGCAGAGAAAGACTCAAGCCGAAAGCGCCTGTTCTGGCGATACCACTCATACTCTTCTCGCTTCCCGTTATCAAAGTGCTTGCACGTCACCCCCTCTTCAACACCCCTGGCCTTGTTCTGGTCGTGAAGGGGCTACCGCCCGGCCTCCACCCTCAGGCACAGCTCCGGCCCTTTCAGTCAGAATGGACACCGTTATATTTGCCCCCTTTCACTCCCTATCGTTTTTTTCCCCTTCCCCACCCTCCTTATCAAGGCCTCGGCCGTAGAGGAAGCAACACCCCTGACCTCAGTGAATTGGTCTCATCACCGACCCCCCTCAACCCCAACTACGTTGGAGAGGTGCTCCCCTTCCCCCTTCCAGGGAACTTCCTTCTCCAACCGAGCAAGTCTGTGACTGAGGTAGCCTCCGGGAACTGGGCTGCAGTATGCTTCAAACTATGATCTTTAAAAATGTTTTTTAGAGAACTTTAATCTCCTTTGAGAGTAAGCATTCTGCTATGTGTTATACTAAACAAATTTTGCAACAGTTGTTTTTCCAAATCCTACTCCTTCTGTTATGAAGACTCAGCAGGGCGTCCTTCCTGAAGACTTTTGTGGATACAATGATATTAACAGCATGCTGAGATAATATAATCCTGCCATGTTCCTAACTCCCACTGCAAAACTACCTGTACCTGTGTTCTCCGAACTTTTTTGATTGAACGTCTCCTCTTAGCAAAAAAAAAAAGTACCCATATACTTATATAAGTTTTGTACATGTCCTGCTGTGTGCAGAATGATAAAACATTTGTAAAATGTAAAAAGGATAAGATAAAGATGACATTTAACATAACTGAGTTATTTTTCATATTAGTAGTATAAAAATCTTTGTTACTCCCACTAAGAATATTTAGTGAACTCATTATGATTGACTAGGTTTCATTTGTTTCAAAAAAAAAGTCTTTAATACATTGTGAAATAGTTATTAAAGGTCTGATTCAACTTTCAGGTTATTTCTGTACCTGGTTTTAATGGCTGTTACAAGTTGAAACAAGGGTAACACTCAAAGATGTAGATTCTAGAGGAAGAAATACATCTTTGCTCTTCCTAATGCAAGTACCAATTTTTTCTTGTAATGTCTTGGGAATATTTCCCTTTTCTTTTCATGCTAAAATGTTCATAGTATAACCTCAGTCAAAACATGAAAAAAATCACACAAACCCATATTGAAGGACATTCTACAGGATATCTGGAAAGTATTCCTCAAGACTGTTAAGATCATGAAAAGCAATGAAAGACTGAGGACACTGTCACAGACCACGAGGAGACGGAGGACATTTGACAACTAAATGCGGTATGGTACCCTGAATTGGCTCCTGGAACAGGAAGAGGATATTAATGAAAAAAACGGGGGAAATCCAAATAAAGTCTTTATTTGGTTAATATTTATGTACTGTCAGTTTTTCATTTTCTAAATGTTTTTTTAAAAATTTAATAAACTTTATTTTTATTATTAACAGTGCAGACTATAAATAGTAAAAGAGAAGAAATTGTGATTAAACTGTATTTTTTTAGAGCAGTTTTAAATTCACAGAAAAATTGAGCAGTAAGTACAGAGAATTCTCATATACCCACTGTCCTCCCCACACACACACACAACCTCCCGCACTATTGACAACCCCCACCACAGTGGCACATTTGTTACAATTAATGAACCTACAGTGACACATAATTATCATCCAAAGTCCATAGTTTACATTACTGGTCATTCTTGGTGTTGTACATTCTATGAGTTTCAACAAATGTTTAATGACATGTATCCACCATTTGAGTATCATACAGAACAGTTTCACTGCCCTAAAAATCCCCTAGGCTCAATCTATTCATTCCTCCCTCTCTGTTAACTCCTGGCAATTACTGATCTTTTTACTTTTTACATAGCTTTGTCTTTTCTAGAGTGTCATATATTTGGAATTATAAGGTATGTAGGCTTTTCAGATTGGCTGTTTCTCTTACTAATATGCATTTAAGTTTCCTGCATGTCTTTTCATGGCTTGATAGCTCATTTCTTTTTAGCACTGAATAATATTCCATCTCAGGGATGTACCACAGCTCATTTATCCATTCACCTACTGAAAGACATTTTAGTTGCTTCCAAGTTTTGGCAGTTGTGAATAAAATGAATATAAGCACCCTTATACACATTTTTGTGTGGGCATAAGTTTTCGATTCATTTGGGTAAATACCAAGGTAAGGATAGATTTAGTTTTGTGAGAAAATGCCAAACTATCCTCCAAAGTGGCTGTACACTTTTGTATTCACATCATCAATGAATGAGAGTTCCTGTTACTCCACATCCTCACCAGCATTTGGTGTTGTCAGTGTCTTGGATTTTGGGCATTCTAATAGGTGTGTAGTGGTATCTCGTTGTTTTAATTTGCAATTCCCTAACAACATACAATGTTAAACATCTTTTCATATGCTTGCTTGTCATCTGTTTATCTTCTTTGGTGAGGTATCTGTTTGGGTCTTTTGCGTATTTTTTAATAGAGTTTTTCATTTTCTTATTGTTAAGTTTTCAGAGTTCTTTGTATATTTTGGATAACAATCTTTTATTAGATGTGTCATTTGCAAATATTTTCTCCCTATATGTGGCTTGTCTTCTCCTTCTCTTGATATTGTCTTTCACAGAAAAGAAAGTTTTAATTTTAATGAAGTCCAGCTTATTGATTATTTATACATGGATCATGCCATTGGTATTATATCTAAAAAGTTATCATCATACCCAAAGTCATCTAGGTTTTCTCCTATATCATCATCTAGGAGTTTTGTAGTTTTGCATTTTACATTTAGGTCTATGATCCATTTTGAGTTCATTTTTGTGAAGGGTATAAGATCTGTGGCTACATTTATTTCTTTGCATGTGGTTGTCCAGCTGCTCCAGCACCATTTGTTGAAAAGACTATCTTTTCTCCATTGTATTGCCTTTGCTCCTTTGTCAAAGATTAGTTGACTGTATTTACATGGTGCTATTTCTGCGCTCTTTATTCAGTTCCATTGGTATATTTGTCTATTCATTTGCCGGTACCACACTGTCTTGATTATTGTAGCTTTATAGTAAGTTTTGAAGTCAGGTAGTGTCAGTTCTCTGATTTTGTTCTTCTTTATGAACCTTAGAATCAGGTTGTCGATATTCACAAAATAACTTGCTGGGATTTTGACTGGTATTGCATTGAATCTGTATATCAAGTTGGGAAGAACTGACATCTTGACAGTATTGAGTCTTCCCATCCATGATCATGGCATATTTCTCCATTTATTTAGTTCTTCTTTGATATCTCTTAAGATTTTCATAGTTCTCCTCATATAGATCTTGTACATATTTTGTTAGATTTACACCTAAGTATTTCATTTTGGGGGGTGCTTATGTAAATAGTAATGTGTTTTCAATTTCAGTTTCTGCTTGTTTATTGCTGATAGTTTCTTAGTTTTTATAAGCGTAACATGGAAATGTAAGATATTAGCCCTGGGGGAAACTGGGAGGAGTATATGCAGACTCTCTGTTCTATCTTTGCAACTTTTCTGCAAATCTAAAATTATTCCAAAATAAAAAGTGTATTTTAAAACAGTGGTTCCCAACCTTTTTGGCAGCAGGGACCAGTTTCATGGAAGATAATTTTTCCATGGGCCGGGGTGGGGGGATGGTTTTAGGATGATTCGAGCACATTATATTTATTGTACAGTCAAACCTCTCTGCTAATGATAATCTGTATCTGCAGCCACTCCCTAGCACTAGCATCACTGCCTCAGCTCTACCTCCGATCATCAGGCATTAGACTCTCACAAGGAGCATACAACCTAGATCCCTTGCATGCGCAGTTTATAATAAGGTTCACACTCCTTTGAAAATCTAATGTTACCGCTGATCTGACAGGATATGGAGCTTATACAGTGATGTGAGCAATTGGGAGCAGCTGTAAATACAGATGAAGCTTCTTCACTCTCTTGCCCATTGATCACCTCCTGCTGTGCAGCCTGGTTCCTAACAGGGCATGGACTGGTACCTGTCTACAGCCCTGAGTTTGGGGACTACAGTTTCAAAATATTCATGGCAATACTTAAGATATTTCTTTCCTTTCTTTTATATCTTAAGATTCTTCATTGTACATGTCTATATATTTTAAACTATTTTTAAGAAGGCAACGAGTTAGTCATATTATACAATTTAAGAACTAGTGATATTACAATGTTAAATGTGGACTACAAAAGTGAAAAGGAATTTTCACCATCACTATGTTTTCATAAGTTAAAAAAGAAAATCTTTAGAGACAGTGTGATGTGGCTTTGGGGCAAGATTGACCTGTTTTAAGATCCAAACTCTGCCACTTTGTGCATATAAGACCTCACTGAACTTCCATTTTCCCAACTAGAAAATGGAAGTAATAAAGTAGACCCTTGGCATTTGTAAATTCAGCATTTGCAGTTTTGACTAGAAAAATCCATGACCTGTAGTACTGTATAATTATGCTAAAGAGGAAATTTGAATTTTATACATTAGCCAGAGTATAGGAGATCATATAGCTAAGTGGTTGAAAGAATAAGCAGAAAATGGATTACCTGAATTTGAATCCTTTGTTCATAATAATAACCTTTGCTATTAACTATATGGCCTATATTATTATATTAACTGTATAACTATATTAACTATGTTATTATAGTTAATAATAACAAAGGTTATGTTATTCCATGTACAGATCTCTTAAATTCACTAAGCTTCAGTTTTCTTAGTAATAGTCCTACTTTACAAGTTTGTTGAATTAAGTAGTAAAGAAAATAATGATAACCAAAAAACTACAACAGTTAAGACTGGTTGAATACATTTAATATATAGGGCCCTGTTCAAGATGTTTTACACCTATTTTTTCATTTAATTCTCTTAACAAATTATGCATAAATACTACTAACATCCCCATCTTATAAGTGAGAAAATTGATATAAAGTGTTTAACATGCTCAATACACTGCCTGGCAAATGCTAAGTAGTCAATATCTGCTGGCTATAATTATTCCAGCAGTAAACTGAACTCCATGAGGGAATACACAGCCCTCACAGTGCCTGACATATAGTAGGTGCTTTTAAATAGATGCTGAAAAAATGAATAAACTAGTCACCTAGCTAGTGAATAAATCTTGTTAATCATTTAGCAACTATCCTTTGATATAGTCTTATTATTGCCTACTCTTCTCCACTTATATGGTACCTCCAGGAATTTTCTTTGTGGAAAATGGCTCTGAAAAGAAATTGAATTCTTAGTACTGAAATTGAAGAAATTAATAAAGTGATGGATCTTCAGCACAAAATAGGCCTTTTGGTTAGGTTAAAGAGTGGTATGTAAACTTAGTTAATGGCTTATATTTATGATGGAAAAGACATCATCAACAAGGAAACAAGAAAAAATAATTTGGGAAACTATTTCAATGAGTGCTTCCATTAAAACAAACAAACAAGTCATCAATTAAATAAAAAACTTACTAAACATTGAAAAGAAGACTAACTTTTGGCGTAAAGACAAGAATAGGAAAAATGACGCTCAAGAAAATGTAATCTAGAGGGAACCTAGGAACATGTACAAATATTTGTATGAAGTAATACAGTGAGGACATTCATGAGGCTGTCAACCCACTGTAAACTCAAAGAAAGATTGGTTCAAGGACATGAAGTAGCATTTTTCTGTTGATATATTATAAAGATAAAAGTCATTGCCACAGAAGTGCTTGCCTCCTTCTGAGCTGAAGAAGTTTAAAAAGAAAAGGTTTATAGGTCAGTGTGTTCAACAGCATGAAAAAGAGGCTTACATCAACAGAAAATGCCTTTGGTAAACATATCGAAGGAGGAGAGGCAAATATCAGAGTTTATGGCAACCAAAGACAAATTGACCAAATTCATGCTAGCTTTCTCTAGGGTTCTGCAAGTGCCCAAATTTTAAGATGCAAGAATAAGAAGGAATCTAATAAAATAAAGTTGGAGTCATGGTGTTAATCTTTCTGAAATGATTTCATAAGATGCTTGCCATAGGGTAATATTTATAAATTTGTCATTATAAAGACCAGTACCAGGCACAGCCTGGGGGTTGGGGACTGCAGTACTAAAAGATGGGGGATGTATATGTATATGCCAGTGTAAGCATAGGAAGTATAAGCGTTTGCTCCTCCTCTTCCTCCTAAAAGTTTATAGTAATTATCTCTGTTACTGGAATAGAAGTTTTCAACGTCAACAGAAGTAGTTAGTTGGGATCTTTTTCACTTTCACATTAAATCATGCTGTGTTGTTTTAATTCTTTTAAAGGGGATATGTGTTTCTTATATATTTTAAGAATAACTAATTAAAAAATGAAGTATAAAAATTGGCTAACTTGATGACTGACACATTGTAGATGCTCAGTATTTAAAAACTTCTGCAATCTTTTAGCGTCTGCTCTGGTTCCTAGTTCTATCACTCATAACAATTGCAAGTTTTTATAAAGTGCTTACTATGGTCCAGGTCCTGTGTTAAGTATTTTACACATAGTATCTTATCACTCCCCACAATGACATTATGAGTTGGAAACAATTGTTATCTTCATATTACAGACAAGGAAACAAATTAAGGACATTAAGTATTAATAACATATCAAGGTTATAAGACAAATAAATAAATGATGGAACCAGGATTCAAACTCAAGCAGTCTGACTCCAAAGTCTTTCATCACAGGTAAAGACTCAGTTGCTTCCATAGATACTATTTTTTAACCTTCTGGATGGTTATGTGGGAAGTATAATATCAATATTGGAATAAAGCAATGACTAATCACTTTCAATCTAACTGAGTTGGATGGATTTGAAGTCTCTGGACCTTTCTTTTAAAATTTCAGCCAATGGACTTTGTTGCTTGATTCTTCACATTTTCAATGTTCAAAATTGTCTAATTATTTCATGGTTTTCACTAGACTGAATGATCCCACTTTCTCATCATTTTCTAAAGATTTAGTTGTTTAATCCTTGTTGTTTCTTCTCTGGAAAACTATCAATCTCCCTCCCTAAAAGTGAACGTTTTTTAAAAAAAGATAATTAGCAGTTGCTATCCCTTTCCTCCTTTTCTTCTTCCTCCCTCTTCATCTTATAGAGCAAGTAGTTTTTTGCATAATACCATCTAAACTTGTCAATCAAAATCTTTCACAGACCAATACACATAAGTAAAGAACTATCTTCTCATCTGTTTACATGAGTCCTCTGCTAGAAAAAAATTGAAAATGACATGCAGATGTTTGTTGGTGATAAAATTTTCCACATGAACAGATAATTAGGTCATTTTTACTTAAAAATATTTCAGAAACTTTATTATCTCATTTTCTAATCTGTAGGCAGAGTATAGAGTTTTAACTCCAATCCTCATTACCATTTTTGTCAATAATCAACATTTATTGGATTCCTATTGTTTATATGGCACTGTTGTTTATGAGGAATCATAAATTCCTAGCTAGACTTGATGTCTCATTTTATTTAACTACAAAAACTTCAAAATTTATTATGCATGTGAGCACTATAACCATACAGGTCTCTTTGGAAGACAAAATACAATAAATAAAATTTAAAAGGTAGGTCATAAAAATGGATCAGAAAATATGATAGAAAGAACAGAAAATGAGCGAAGGTCATTCATCATAATAAATTAATCTCCACTAAATATCCCTGAGGTGTTTGACATTGTGATTGATGCTTAAGAGAGCATAAAGTCAGCGTGGTGATTGATTTCCTGCAAAATTAAATAAAGAAGATTAAAAATGATGGAGCATGTCAGAGTTTTATGTCTGAAAATGTACTCTGGAATTCAATTCAACAGATATTTATTGAGAGCCTTCTGAGAAGGCCTGTTGCCAGGGATTGTGTCAAATAGATGACTAAGAATATTCTCTGCTCTCAGGAAGCTCACAATCTAGTTAGAACAGTGCTAGCCAAGGCATAAATTGGGGAAGGCACTCCAAGGCTCAGAGCTTGGTGAGCAGAGCTTGGGCTAGACTTGAGCCTCCACTCACCCTTAGCCAGGCATCGGTGTGTGTTGCACAACTTGCACAATCACACGTGGCAGGCCTAGCCATAAGTTAAACAGCCAAATATGATGGAAAGACTTAACAATATATGTGTACATAAAATCCTGAGTGTGGGGAAATAGGTTCTGTCCCAACATGGCATCTGAGCCTCAAGATGATTGATAGAATGTTCTACAGTGAGAAAAAGGGGCCCCTTGGCCTATGATTGGTTCGCTTTGGGTCACATGCTTAATGCAATGGCCAAGATGGACCTGAGTGCTGATAACCCCAATAGAGACACATGTGTGAAGACATTCCTGGGAGGCAAAAGCAACTTGGGAAAGCTGGAGAAGTTTGCAAATGTCATGCAAGATCTTAACTGCCATGCTGTTAGGCGTGTTTTGGTTATTAGTAGGGAGACATAGAATAAACTGTGTTCTTTAAGTTTCCTTACAAAATGCTTCATAGTAGTTCGGGAAATTCCAACGTTATTTAAGTCTACAAGGAATAAGTGAAAATGTTATCTTAAAACTATTTTCAACACCCAATGTCATTTCCCAGGGAGTAACCACAATAAACATTTTGGAGTGTGAGCTTCTGAACCCTTACAGAAAGTTATTTAGCTATCTATTAATCTCTAGGGCAGTGGTCTCCAGAATTTTTGGTCAAGTGCTTATTTAACAAAGCACTACATATGTTGGTTAATTTATTTTTATTACTTATTTATTTTTAGAGATGGGAGTCTTTCTATGTTACTCAGGCTGATCTTGAACTCCTGGCCTCAAGTGATCCTCCTACCTCAGCCTCCCTACCAGCTGGGACAACAGACAGGTGCACATCACCTTGCCCAACTTGCTGGTTAATTTATTTATAAGCTTAGTACATGTCCAACTACTATTGGCCAATATTTCAAGACTTAATAAACAACTTAGGACAAAATTCATCATTAAAGATAGTGAATGCAAATCCATATTTCAATATCTTCTTAATAGTTTCTTTTTTTTTTTTTTTTTTTTTTTTTTTTTGAGACAGAGTCTCACTTTGTTGCCCGGGCTAGAGTGAGTGCCGTGGCATCAGCATAGCTCACAGCAACCTCAGACTCCTGGGCTTAAGCGATCCTACTGCCTCAGCCTCCCGAGTAGCTGGGACTACAGGCATGAGCCACCATGCCCGGCTAATTTTTTGTATATATATTTTTTTAGTTGGCCAGATAATTTCTTTCTATTTTTAGTAGAGACAGGGTCTCACTCTTGCTCAGGCTGGTCTCGAACTCCTGACCTCGAGCGATCCACCCGCCTCGGCCTCCCAGAGCTAGGATTACAGGCGTGAGCCACCGCGCCCGGCCTGAATATCTTCTTAATAGTTTCTAAACAATTTGTTTGACTATCACACTTGTCAGACTTGACGGCATTGTTATGGCTTTAGCTTCCTAAGATATCTGGCTGAGATATTGTACCAAGAGGAGGAGAAACTCTTGCTCTACCATTTTCTTGTCTCCTTGTGTTTATAAGCAGCATAATGTCGTGGATGGGGGCACTGACTCTAGAGAGATACTGCCTGGGTTGCATTGCCACTCTTCCATTGACTAGCAACTTTCTTAAACTCTTTATTCCTCAGTTTCCTCGTGTTTAAAATGGGAATAAAAACAATACCTTCATCACAGGATTTTTGTGAGGGTTGACTGGGTTAACAGAAATGAAACACTTAGGTTAGTGCCTGGCATGTACTAAATGCCACATAACTTCAACTGACCCTTAAATAAGGTGGGGTTGAGGGGAGCTGACCCTCTGCACAGTCAAAAATTCACGTATAACTTTTGACTCCCCCAAAACTTAACTACTAATAGCCTACCATTGACCAGAGCCTTACAGATAACATAGTCTATTAACACATATCATATATGTTATATGTATTATATACTGTATTCTTATAATAAAGTAGGCTAGAGAAAAGAAAATATTACTGAGAAAATATATTTACTGTTCATTAAGCGGAAGTGGATCATCAGGAAGGTCTTCATTCTTGTAGTATTCATGTTGAGTAGGCTGAGGAGAAAGAGAAAGAGGAGAGGCTGGTCTTGCTGCCTCAGGGGTGGCAGAGGCAGGATAAAATCCATGCATAAGTGGCCCCATGCAGTTCAAATCCCTGTTGTTCAAGGGTCAACTGTATTTGATATTGTTGGCATTATATTCAAACTGTAGTTTTCTGGTAGGAATGTTTTAAAGTTACTTTTCTATTTTGTGAGGGAAAGCTAGTTAAAACCAGATAATGTAATCTGTAAATCTACCTTACTGAACCCTCAGTGAACCCCTTCTTTGCTGTGAAAGCTCCCCTTCCTTCCCTTCCCATGACCCAGGTACAGTGTACACCAAGAGGCCGTGAGACATACATGCCAAGTGGGGATGCTGATGTCAATTCACACATAAAATGTTAGTAAATCTTAATTTTTTTCCTTTTCTTGATAATGAGTAAATATGTATATATACATATGCACATATATAGGTATATATGTGTGCGTACAGAGTCATGCATTGCCTAACGACAGCTGTACATTCTGAGAAATGTGTCTTTAGGCAATTTTGTCTTTGTGCAAACATCATAGAGTATATTTATTTACACAAATCTAAATGGTCTAGCCTACTACATGTCTAGGCTATGTGGTATAGGCAGGCTACTGCTCCTAGGCTAGAAAGCTGTACAGCATGTTACTGTACTGAAGACTATAGGCAATTGTAACACAATGGTAAATATTTATGTATCTAAACATATCTGGATATAGAAAAGATTCAGTAAAAATATGGTATTGTAATCTTATGGGACTACCATCATATATCTGGTTTGTTGTTGACCAAAACATTGTTATGTGGCCTGTGACTGTACATGCATATGTATATACGTATGAATGTATATATGTATGTAAGTGTGTATGTGTTTTTATGTATACATGCTGTGTGTACGTATGTGTATAAGCACATGCATGTACATACATGTGTGTATGCATGTGTGTATATTCATGTATACATGTGTTTGTGTATATATTTATTTATATATGTATGTGTATACATGTATATATATTAGCATATATATTCTAATATTTTCTTCTCATATCTCAGTGGAATTTCTATGGTATTCCCTGTGATGTGGCCCTGCTCTACTTTGGAGGCCCCTATGCCAGAGAATGCACTGCTAAGAATGGATCTGCAGCCTGTCGTGGGAAGCCGGCAGCTGTGGAAGCAGGACCTGAGCAAGGCTGAGCCTTGGGTGGCAGAAGAATGTAGGGGCAGGTAAGGGCAAATAGCGCAAAGCAAACCTGGCAAGAGCCCAAGAATCAAATTAGCTGTAGGCATAATCCTGCTCTAAGAGCGGCTCTTCCTATGCAAGTCAGTGAGGCCTTGGGTTTTCAGATATAACATACTCCAACAGTCCAGATCCATTTGGCAAGTATGCACCGAGCATCTCCTGTGGCCCAGCACCGTGCTAAGGGTGCTGCAAGTGAGTGGGCACTTACTCAGCAAGTGTGTAGTCTGATAGAGGTGACTCTCACCAACATATCACCTCAATAGGAATTATTTGTATCTGTTACTATGTAAATATACATATGACATGAACAAATACTATAGCCCAAAATGCTATGACATACAAAAGTCTTCAGAGGAAGGGTTTTCTGGAGGAAGGTGGTGGTACCTGAGATTAAGTATTGAAAAAACAAGCTTTCCTTTATTGAATGTTAAGCAAACAAACAAAAACTTTTTTTAACTGTTTATTAAAGATGACCTGGGATTTGAACAGAGCCCACTACAGACACTAGAATATGAATTACGTGAGGATGCTGGTCTGTCCTTGTTCATTGCTGTGTGCCCTGATGCCTACCATAATGCAGGGCACATAGTGGGTTCTCATTTGTTAAAAGAATTAATGAACAATTAAAGAAACTTTGTATGTCAAATGTTAGGTAGGAGGCTTCATATTTTCCTTTTGAATCACATAATGAATATTATTGGGCCCCCAGACTTAATCTACCACAAATTCCACAGCTGAAAAACCAAGGCCCACAGAAGACAAATAATCAAATGCTGTGATTTGAATGTTTGTCCCGTCCCAAACTCATATTGAAATTTCAATGCCATTGTAACAATATTAAGAGGTGGGAACTTTAAGAGGTGATTAGGCCATGCAGGCTCTGCCCTCATGAATGAATCAATGCCCTTATTGTGGGACTGGGTCCCTTATGAAAGGATGAGTTTGACCCCCTTTTGTTTCCCTCTCTACCCCTGTATTTGTCCTTCTGCCATGGGATGACACAGCAAGAAGCCCCTCAATCTTGGACTTCCCAGCCTCCAGAACCATGAGCTAATAAATTTCTACTCATTAGAAATTACCTAGTCTTGGGTGTTCTGTTATAGCAACAAAAATGGAAAAAACATCATCTCAAGGCAACACAGGAAGCCAGGTGTAGCACTGGAGTTAGAACTCGTATTTCCTAACTCCCAGCCTATGATTTTTTTCTTCATGATCCAGTGGCACCTCCCCAGAAGTACCAGATGGCCACAACTCATCTTTTGCTATTCAGACCTTCTTACAAGGCAGAAATGAATCTGATTCCAGAAGGTTGAAGGAAATGAAGACAGCTAGAGGTTTTTCAGTGCAGCTGCTGTGTTCTGTTGTGCTCTGTGTTTGGCTTTGCCTGAAACCAATGGTTTCAGTTTTTATGAGTCCTTCTTAAGAATGAGGAAGAACAAAAAAGTAGCATTTTATATATATATATATATAGGTACAATTTAAGTTATATAATATAAACATACTCTCTAATTCCATTATTTTGCAAGCAAACCAGCCAGGCTAAATAGCCCAATGTGTTAGTCCAGTGTTCAACAGGAATATGACCATCTCAGAGTTCTTCATTGTTCTAAGGACACTATTTGAATACTCATATATTCACAAATATAATATTAACATGTATTCACAGTTTACATAAATATATGTGAAAAGAATGTGCAATCTATAAACTATTACACTTCATATAAATTAAATTGTGTCTATATGTGTCTCTATATATTAAGATATATATGTACATACACACACACACATATATACATACTTCCAACCACCTAGAAGTTTTGATTAGGTTTTAGGCAGGAATCTGACCTTGCCATATCATACTTTAGTCTCTGCATAAATGTCATTGTCTCAAAGAAAACTTCTGTGTTACTCTTTCTAAATAGGGAATTCCCTGATCCTTACTAAGTTGTTTTTCTTTTTTAAACTTAAATCCATATCTAATAGTTTGACTTTTCAGGAGTTAGCTGTTTGGCAATTCTACCTCCTAAATATATCTCAAAACTGCCCACTTTCTCCATCTCAACTGCTACAAGCTAGGCCAACCCACTATCATCTCTGATTAAGACTAATGAAATAGCCTGGCATGGTGGCATGTATCTGTAGTTCCAGCTGCTTGGGAGGGTAGGGCTGAAGGATCCCTTGAACCTAGAAGATCAAGGCTACACACTGCACTCCAGCTTGGGCAACATAGTGAGACTCCATCTTTAAATAAAAAAATTTTTAAAAAAGACTAATGAAATTATCCCATCTCTACTTTAAAAATAATTTTTAAAGACTAATGAAATAGCTTCTTACCTCTTCTTCCTCTCTCTAATACTGTTCCCAAATAGTAACTAAAATACTCTTTTTAAAAAAGTGCAATGTAACTTTTTTGCTTAAAGTCTTTCAGTACTTCCCATAGCTCATAAGGTAAAGACCACAGATGTCAACATGGCCAGCAAAGCTCGCCATGCCTGCTCACCAGCTTCCTCTTGGGCACTGTCCCTTTTGGTATATGCATTTCAACCACATTCTTTCAGTTCCTGAGAGGAGTGGACTTTTCTGCTCGTTGTTTCAGCTTCCTGCAACGTTCTCTATTATAGCACTTGCCCCACTTCACACACCTCCTTTGCCCAGTTATTTTCTATTTGCCCCCAGAGTTCTGCTCAATCAACACTTCCTCAAAGGAAGTCTTTCGTCCTCTTTGGATGAAGTCAGGGGCCTTGTCACATCTTCTCTTAATAATCTGTTTTCCTCCTTTTTAGCACTGGACACAACTGTAATTCAGTACTTATGTTATTTATTACTTCTTCGATAGTTGTCTGCCCCAATAGAATGTAGTTCTATAAAAAGTGCCTTATTCATCTCTGTCACAGCATTGACAGAAACAAATATCTGTTTGAATGAATAAATAAAATAAGAATGATTTTTAATTTTTAGTTTTTATTTTTTTGAGACAGAGTCTCACTTTGTCACCCAGGCTAGAGTGAGTGCCATGGCATCATCTTAGCTCACAGCAACCTCAAACCCCTGGGCTCAAGTGATCCTCCTGCCTCAGCCTCCCAAGTAGCTGGGTCTACAGGCACGAGCCACCACACCCGGCTAATTTTTTGTTTCTATTTTTAGTTGACTAATTTTTTCTATTTTTTTAGTAGAGACAGGGTCTCGCTGTTGCTCAGAGCTGGTCTCGAACTCCTGAGCTCAAGGGATCCTCCTGCCTCAGCCTCCCAGAGTGCTAGAATTACAAGCATGAGCCACCACGCCCAACCAAGAATGATTTTTTAAATCAAAGATTGTGTGTTACAAAAAGGAAAATTTAATTATGAAAGTGAATAATTGAACCTAGAGATCAAGATCCAGCTATGGTGAGGGTTAAAAGCTTTCCTTTTTTTTTTTTTTAAATATCATCTCATTTCCATCTTGAAGCTCTGGACAATCTTGATATTATTTATGGTGAGATGAATATATCTAATTACCACAACCTTCATCTTGAACAGCAGTCTTTTGAAGGTATTTGGCTAAATTAGAGCTTTCAGATCTCATTAAAATTGAAACATTTGGTTGGTTTGATTTAGTCATTTTTTACTCTGTGTATTTAAAATGACAGTGCTATCAGTCAAATGAAACTTAAATCACAATTGGAATTTTCAATAACTAATAAAAGACATAGTCAATTTGATAAGTAAAAGACAGTTCTCCACAGAAGATACCCACAGTGCTTTTGAATTTATTTTAAAAAATTAGAAATAATAAAAAAGAACATCTTGCAACATTCAGAAAACAAAAATGTAGGAGAAAAGTGATTCATATTTCAACCACCTATTAGAATTACTCTCATTTTTACACTATCCTTATAATTTTTATGTCATTATAATCAGAGTATGTCTTCTTTAAACTTTTTACTTAATATGATATCACATATATAATTTTTTCAAAATTTTCTAAAGCAACAGTTCATAGTTATGTAGTCAAAGCATCAAAATTTATCAGTCTCCTATTCTTATACATTTATGTGATGACCCATCTTTTTTTTACTTGTTAAAAACAAACTGAATGAATAGACTTACCATATGGCTGGTTAAAGAAAACCCATGACTTTACTACATGACATGGAGGAAGAGTCTTGTGTATTTATTAATTAATTACTATTTTGCAGTTTATAGGACAGGTGAAAATAACTAACTAGATCCTACTGTGTTCTAGATCGACAAACCATGGAAGGAAATACAGTGCCAGGAACAGACCCAGTTTTCTTTATACCTGATTGATTGTACACTGTATTCTCATGTCTTAAGGCTGATTGCATGGGTTATATCAAAGTGTGTTTTAGTTTGCACAGCTGCTACACCATAGACTGGGTGGCTTAAAAACAGAAAATTATCTTCTCACACTTTTGGAAGCTAGAATCTGAGATCAAGGAGCCAGCATGGTCAGGCTCTGGTGAGGGCCCTCTTCCTGGCTTGCAGACGGCCTCCTTCTGGCTGTATCTTCATGTGGCCGGGAGGTGGGAGGAGAGATCTCTCTTCTTCTTCTTACAAGGCCACAGTTCTATCAGATTAGGGCCCTACCCTTAAGACCTCATTTAACTTTATTTCTCTCCTAAAGGACCTATCCCTATAACAAGTCACATTGAGGATTAGGGCTTTAACATGTGCATTTTGCTGGGGCACAATTCAGTCCATAACAGCATCACTGAGGTGGCACAGTCTAATGGCCAAAGAGAATGGGACATGATTAAACTTTAACAGGTTTCTAAAATTCAATGGTTTGTTTTCCTGAAGGACCTAACACATTTTTCTCCTTCCTGATGACAGTTATGTTAGGTTATCAAGTTTCCCTCTGGGCCTTTGTACCAGGGTGCTCAGATCCCTGGCCACATCCCAATAACCAACACGGCCTTTATCACTGGAATAGTTGCAGTCTGCCCTTTGTTTTCTTCAAGTGTTTCCCCATTACTATATTTGTTTCTTTGTTAGCTTCTCCCCCACCCCTACCTCTTTTGGGAAAAGGTAAAGTAGAAATTAAAGAAGTAAACAAATAGACAATGATTCCAGTAGTCACAAGTTTTTTGTTTTCTTTCCACACACTGCAAGTTCACAGTGGTACTATATGTATTTTTCACTGGAACATATTGTACTTAATAACAAAGAAAAGGCTGAACAATGTTTCCTTCCTATAGGGTTTAACATTTTTCCCATATAATAATACATTACTCTTTATGTGAGGATTTTATTTTTTCTAACATTTAAATTACCTTAAGTACTGATTAAGTTTTATCAAACTGAAAACATTCATATTCCTTGAGTAAGACCCCAATATAATTAATTCACCAAAAGAGAATGTTGAACTAAATTTAGTTGTAAGGTCCTGAAAAATACTGGATTATAATATTATTCAAACTATCTCCTTAACCATGGCTGCAGTGGTTAAAATTTAATGTAACATTAACAGTGAAGTATGGTTCTTCTAACAGTCTCTGCACTTGCTTTGTGAAAGCTAAAGAAAGATTTATGCTACAAACAGACTCTGTATTCATGGAAATACACCGCTTAGTTTTTAAACATCCCCGGCACATAAAAAGGCCATTTGCTCTGTTTTATGTTATTCATGTATTTATTGGTTTGTAATAACAACTATGACCTCCAGAGGCTGGACATTTGCTAGGAGCTAATGATCTGTCAGGGTTAGAGACCCAGAGCTTCATGCTGAGACCATTAATCAGCCCACCAACCCTTAACTTATGCGCAACACCTTTTCCCATCAATCATTGTGACTGGGGTCCCCCAGGCCAGAACACGAGGTTTGGAACACTTACCTCGTGGGCAGCTTTGCTGAATACCACAGCACACTGCTGATCATACCAGTGTAAACCAGTGTCAGAGCCACCACACTACAAGAGGACATACATATCTTCTGCAATTGTCACCTTTCTAAGGCCTTGAGCCTGTATCTCAAAAGATCAGAATACTAGACAGATCAGGATTAATTCCGCTTTTCAAGCCATTGGTCAAGCAGTATTAAAAATATTTCAAAATATTTTTATACAAGTGAACCCTATTAAATGAGCTTTTTTAATCATTGAAAAACTATGATGGATTTTGTAAACAGGAAAATCACAAATGAGCCCAATAATCCACGTTTGTCTGTTTTGTTTTGTTTACAACTGTATTGTGACTAACCGAACTCTAGGGCAGGTTATCTGTGGATAGCACAGGGTGCTCCTCTGTTCCTCTCCCTGGAAGTTCTCAGAACACTAAAGCTGAGAAAACAAGGGGACTTTTCCTGTTAAGTCGGCTCCCCCTGGTTGCAGCTCAACCCCCAGGGGCCTTTTTAGAGCTCTGATCTCCCACAGCTTCTCTGTGGCATGTGGACCATTTCCTTCCTCTGGACACGGCTTGACCATGCATTCAGCGAGACTTTATTTGGCACCTACAGTGCACCGGGCACTGGTCTCACTCGGCTTCTGTGCCATCTTCGTTAGTTCTCCTGCCCCTCTGACTACTTCTCTTCTCGCTTCCTCTTTTCTCTTTGTTCATCCTTGGTGTTACCAGGGATTCTCTTTTGTCCCTCTCCTCCCTCATATCATTACTTTTTTGCAGTGTATTGACATACGCTTAACATAGTGCAAAAATCATCCATTTTAAGTGAATGGCTTGATGAGTTTGAGAAAAGATACACAGTTGTACAACCTCCATCACAATCAAGTTTTGGAATATGTCCATTGCTCCAAAAAGTTCCTTTCTGCCCCATCACTGGGCCCTGGGCGACTGTTTTCTGTCACTACAGTTTTGCCTTTTCTGCCATTTTATATAATCTGAATTAGTATGTTCTCTTTTGTGTCTGGCTTCTTTCACTTAGCGTGATGTGTTTGAGACTCATCCATGTTACCGAGTGCATCAGTAGTTTGTTCCTTTTTATTGTTGAATAATACTCCATTGTATGAATATGCCACATTTCAGTTTTCAAAAAGTCTTAAACTTTACAACCCCCCTGTGCCTCAGTCTTCTAATTTGTAAAATGAGCACAATACTGGTAACTTAACATTTACATGTAAAACCCTTAGAACAGAGCCTGGCACCTGGTAGGTGCTTCATGCTAGCTCATATTATTGTATGTAATTGTCCACTCATAGGAGGTACAAATGCCTTACCCTAGGGACTCAAACCAAGAAATTTTAAGGCAGAATTTGACTTCCTGCCTGCAAGTGTGTTTGTTTCCCCAAGGCACTGCTGATGCGAGTCTCTGCTCCTGGGCCTGGAGACTGGCACCCAGGGAGTGCAGGACAGAACGGGACAGGGGGCGTGGCATAGGAGGCCGCGCAGCGCGGGGTGTGTGCTGCTGCGTGGGAGCAAGGGGCAAGGGGCAGGAAGGGTGGCAGAGCCGGCATTAGGGGGAGCAGGGGCATAGCGGCGGCGCTGGGGAGAACAGGGCACGGGGCGGGGGCTGGAGGGGGCGTGGCCGAGGCCTCGCCGGGCGGCCGGCCTTGGGGCCCTGAGCAGAGGCCTCTTTCCAGCCCCTGAGCGCCCTGGGCGGGGTCTGCAGCCCAGGCGCCGGTGCGCTCGTTTCTTCCCGGGAGGGCCGGCTTCCACGCGCGGCCCGGCCGCCGGTGTCCGATCACCTCTGCCGTTCTGCCCCTTTCCCCTGTTCCAAGGCCAGCGAGCCCAGGCCCTTGCATGGCCCGGATGAGCAGAAAAGCGAAGAAAACCGAGTTCTGTCCTGTGAGTCCTCGTCCTCTGGCAGAGACGATGTCGGAGACCAGCTTTTTGATATACACTTAAGCATCAAAGGGGATATCTTCTGTACTAAGTGTGGTGGGCGTTTCATTTTTAGGAACCTTCTTTATTAAAATATTAAGTGGAATAGATAGAGCCAAATCCACTGCCAAGCCACTTCATCAAATACACAGAAAGTATTAAGATTTTACAAACGTGCTTCAGTGGAAGGGGCGCTGAGCCTGGAATCAAGACAGCCCATCCTCTATCACTAGGGTCGTCTGTTACCCCAGACGAGTCAGCTGTCTTCTGGGCTGTCTTCATTCTGTCACTTGTAGAAGGAATGCTCTCCAAGATTTTTCAGTTCTGCGATTCTGTAAAAGGCTGAACAGCCTCAGCTTGTGTATCCTTAATAACAGGACGGTGTCTGTAAACCTGCCAGCCCTTCGACAGCAAACAGCATGAACGCCGGTGCTCCGGCTACTCCGGGACACGAGGCAAGCCCGGTACTCTCTCGAGCTCCCGGTCCGCAGGGAGACTGGAAAAGCCCACTTTTCCTTTCCCAAACCTCAGGGTCAGAGGGAATGCATGCTGTTATAGAAATGTAGTATCTGGGTATCTGTGCAGAGGGAGGAGGAGGCTGCCGTTTTGATAAGCAGGGAAGGCTCTCAGACTGGGAAGAGAGGACAGAGCGTACAAGAGCCAGGTGTGACTGGGATTGGGGGTGATTCTAGCTATGAAATACTCCTGCCGTCCCACGGAACAGACTGCAACAGCTGTTCTGGGGCCAGGTCAAGCTCATCTTCTGAGGGCACTCTTTGCCCAATCAGGTACTCTAAAATGGATGACTAATATAAGATTACCTTATCAAAAAGCCCCATGTGATTGTGATTCACATGGGGATGAGGACAAGGAACAGGCAATAGTATGTGGACTCTCTCAGGGCTGTATCTTATTCATTTGTTTCTCAAAAAATCTCTAGCAGAGAGCCTTGCACAAAGCCGATTCTCATTTGTGTTTTTTTGTTAAATGTAATTCCAAAATCACAGAATGAAAGGCATGGTGAAACCCTCCTTCCTCCTCCCCATACCAAAGAACAGAAACAAAAGCTCTGATAACAACAAAAACTCTTCTGTTGTTCATGTGCTCCTTGGTGACTTCAGTTCTTGAAACAGTAGACAAAGGCTTTCATTTCATATGTAGGCTATTCCTGCAATATTGTGTTCTATTCTGGGTCACACTTTTGAAGAGGGACTTTGTTGAACGGCAGCATGTTCAAGAGAGGGTGACCAAGATGGTTAGGGACCCACAAATCATGTCACATGAGGAGCAGTGGGGCATATTTAAACAGCAGGGACACAGTACTCCATGGGGAGGTGACAGCTGCCCTCAAACAAAGTGAAAGGCTGCCAGGAGAAGGACTTGTTTTATATTTCTTGAGTGAGGAGAAACTGTAGGGGGCTAATTTTGGCTAGCATGACTGAGAACTTTTAATGATTAGAACAATCCAGAAATGGAATGGGCTGCCCCAGGAGGCCTTGATTTACAATCAGGGAAAGTGTTTACACAGAGTCTGGACTCTATGTATAGGGATATTAGAGGATAGTTGATGCAGCGGGTGAAAAATTAGGGGGAAAAAGACTTCTAAGGTCACTTCCAGACATCTGATTCTACGTGTTAAATTCTGGTTAAGAATATATGACCTCAACCAATTGACACTGAAGATCCTCCCCTGTTTCCAAGGCCTGGGAGTGGGGAGTGCGAATGGTTGGGTTTGGAGTGGGGAGGAATAGAGAAAATAAGAAGATAATAGACAAGTGAGAAAGAGCCTAAGAAAGGAGGGATTCCTGAAGGAAGGCTAGGTGTACCCTTGTGTGGAAAGGTTCCATGTGGCTTAGTATGTTGGTGCATAGCTTTTCTTTCTCTCCTTCCTACTAGATCCTTTCTGTAAATCACACTCTATTTATTTGTTGCCGACCCTGATGAGTCGGCGTGGCAGATTTAAAGATGAAATGATAAGCAGTTTAAATTAACCAGTGGAATCCAGACTTATGTTCTATTTTTATTCCTTCCCTGTTACTGGGTAGGTCAGGGGTTACAAGAGTGATTCAAATACCCAATGTGCTTCTTTTGTCTTTTAATTGGTTTTATCAGCCTTGTTTGACTTGGTTTTGATTGGAGCCTAGCTTCATAGTCTTGGGTTTATTTTCACATAGTGCGATGTGCCAAAAAGAGAGCTATCCTGACTGCAACCACTGTCTGATGGTCCAGACATTTTCCCCTCTCAACTTATATTACAGCTGCCTCTGGCACACTGCATAACATCCTTTTTCATTTATTGGTATGGGATGTGAAAGCATTTTTAAAACAGAAACACACTATACAAATGTAAATTGCTGTCATGGATAATATGCAGCTCTTAGGGGAAAGTTTATGTAGATATTTACTTGTACCTTACCAGCAAAACATGGCTTTGTTGGTTTTATGATATGTTATTAGATGGATACAGCTCTTATTGTAAATTGGCACCTTTAACTTTTGGTGACTTGTGTCTGCAGTTAAAAAATGGGTTTCCTCCTGGACACATGGTCCCCAGATGAAGTTGCATCATTGATTCGCTGGTTTCCTACTCAAACATTGTATACTACTTTGATGTGGTGATACACTTTATCAAACAGAAACATTCTCTTCTTTAAACTTCACTAAGTTGGCAAGTTGGTAACAGAAACATTTTCTTTCTGCTTAAAAATCAAATCACAGTCTGTACTTTGGGGAGCACATGCTTAATAAAGTAACCATTTCTAACTAAAGTACATCAAGTCACCACCAGCTACAGCTGAATCATCTTACAGTGTTGCTAGATATATCCAATACTACCTGTATTTCAATAAAGTTATTGTACTATGTGTAATATTACTAATAGATAGTACAGATTTACTTTTAGATACAACCATCTTCAGTCTGACCACCTATTATGGATTTGCTCATACAATGCCTTGATTTTTTTTCTTTCTAAGGATGTATATGTCCCCTTCCCCAACTAAACACTTTAAGGTATTACCGTAGATAACATTTAGTGTAGGACTGTGTGCATGGAGTAACCACTTACATCTTTAATATGTGGTTGAATTGAGCTTACTGTTGTCTGTCTTATTTTAAGTATTTTAAGTATCATCAGTTGCAACCAGATGAGCACCAGTTTGAAAACTCTGGTGGCTATAAAGGAAAATTAAGAACAAGTCATCATCAAAGAAAAGATAAAGCTAGAAAATCACATGGATCACCAAAATATGCCTCAGCTGTATAACAAAAATGAAGACATGATACTGTATTCAGAAAACCTGAATGTTTTGAAAAAATATCTCCAACATTTCCAATGCCTTGTCTTATAAAAAGAATAAAACTCTTAAAAACAAACATTCTAAACATGATAAAAAAAGATCTAGGCAAAATCAAAGTTACCAAAGATGATATTTGTCAGGATCAAGCTTTTTCTCTTTCGTCTTTATTCTTGTCCATTATTGACAAGAAAGGAAAGAAGCAGAAAGCACATTTAAAAAGTCTTAGTCAAGACTTATTGTCAGATTTAACTTACAAAAGGTTTTGCAGAAACCCCATTTCTCTCAAGGAATGTAACACCAAGACAAGGCCAAAAGAGCTGTATAAGTATTTATATGTGCTTGCCTGTCAAGAAGGTGGCAGTGAACACCAGGTAGCCAGTATTTCCAGAGATAATTGCAATGAAGATCTTAAAACTGCTTCATACTGTTTTGATGATGGGATCCCAGCAGATTCCAAAAGCAGAGAAAGGCACACAAGGAAATCATTGTTAGCCTTGTATTAGGACTTGCCATCTCTGAAATAAACAGCTGTCATCACATAGAGCCTCCTTTGTCATCCAGTCCATCTGTGCTGGAATTGAAAACATGTAGCTTGGAAGATGAATTTTGGGTGGAGAGCCGAAAAGATAAGAGGACTTCTCAAATAAGCATGTTAAGCCCTGAAAAAATAAGCAGCAGTTTTGATCACAGTCAAGAGACTTTTCTAACTCAAAAGCTTTAAAAAAAAAAAAAAATCAGGACTAGTCCCCAGTAGTCACAGTAGTCACTGTAGTTACTTGTCCTTAGCAGCTACCAATATGTCAGGGTTGGAAAGGGAGAAGGGCGTCACCATTTCAGTGATTCTTCAGAACTTGGGCAGAGATCTTTAAGTGGAGAAATGGTTCAACAGTTTAACAGTTCAGCCATCTCCCTCAGAGCAACTTAATACCCTTCAAGAGAATCAGAAGCCATATGGGCCCCCCAGAGGAGGCCAGTCAGGCAGAAGTTTTCTTTAGGGTTTTTTTTTCCTTTTTTTGCCATAGCCACCTCCTTGCTCTTCAGAAAGAGAAAGTAGATTTGGTTGAACAGCCTCTGGGTCTGAGTTTGCCTGGAAAAAGTAGGTCATGGCTAAAGGGGCTTAGAGTGTATTTTGTAACATGCTGGATGCTGGTGATGGAGTTCATGTGACTCCTGAAAATGTTTTAGAGATTGTGAGCCTTATAGAAGACAATGACGAAGACTCTGGTATAATGACTACCGTCCTTAGTGACGATAGCTAGAGGGAAAATGTGTTTGCATGGAGTTGCAAAAAACAGATGATACAAAATATATTCAGATAAAGTTGAATTAATTCTTTCTCTTTAAAAGTGGACATGATACTGATATTCCTAAAGGGCTTTAGTGAAAATAAAAACAAACACAATGGGAAGTGTTTGATCATATAAATTACTCAGGAATATGAGCTAACCTAAATTTCAAAGCAGTTTTTCAGTTTTTATGGTTGTGTTATTTTTGCATTAGGAAAGTAAAAAACACCTTAGCATGATGTAAACACATATATACACATATATGCATAATTTTGAATTGTAGCATGTATTTCTTGTTATAAAATTTAGAAAATGTGCTGGGGCAATGGGGAAACAGCAATTTATTATCTTTTTCAAACCACTTTGTTGAAGTATGATTGATGAACAAAAAACTGTACCTATCTAATGTATACCACTTGATGAGTTTGGGGTTAAGTATTCACTGGTGAAACCATCACCACCATCAAGGCCATAGACATATTCATCACCTCCTCAACTTTCCTCAAGTCCCCTTTATTGTTATTTCTTTTTGATAAGAACACTTAACATAAGCTCTCCCCTCTTAGAAAATTTTAAATATACAATACAGTATTATTAGCTATAGGCACTATGCTATATAGTAGATCTCCAGAACTTATTTATCTTGCGCAACTGAAACTTTGTACCCTTTGGCCATCACCTCCTCATTTTCCTCCTCCCACCACACCCCTGGCAACCACCATTCTACTCTCTGTTCCTATGAGTTTGACTTTTTCAGATGCTGCATGTAAGTGAAATCATGCACTATTTGTTTTTCTGCATTTGGCTTATTTCACTTAGCATAATGTTCTCCAGATCCATCCATATTGTGGCAAATGGCAGGATTTCCTTCATTAAGGCTGAGTTGTATGTATACACATTTTATTCATTCATTCATCCATTGATGAGCATTTTGATTGTTTCCATATCTTGACTATTGTAAATAATGTGAAACAGCAATTTCTTGGAATGTTAACATTGAGTTATCAGCAGATAAGGCAATGTCAGCTAACCTCTATTTTGAGTAAGAGTAGAAAATAGCCATGTTAGTTGCCCACCTTTCCAGAAAAAAAGTTTAAAAAAAAATGTAATAATCCTCAGCGTGACTGTGTTTATTTACAGGAAACAGTTAAGTGAATAGTAAAAAATTGTCCATTGATGGTTTACAAAGAGGAATTTTTTGCAAATGTAAAAATGACCATGTTTTAATTTTTTCCCCAAAATTTTTGTATCTCTCTCTTCTCTCTTCTCTTTTCTGTTCCTCCTTTTTCTAAAACATATTCATTCATTCCAATACAAAATATTTACTGAGTGCTTATTATGTGCCAAGGAAAGAGTGAACTACTTTTGTTCCCATTTCTCCCCAAATTTCACAACATAGCAGAAAAAAATCAGTGTAGCAGAGTCTCACTTTGAGATAAAGCTGCCTTCTGTTTAGGGGCCAAGCATGTCTGGGCATGTGTGGAGGTGGGGGCTTATCTAGGGTCTGCCTATTTGCACTAAGATCTGAGGGAGGGTGTTCATCCCAATGGAGAGGATTTGGGTCAAAAAGAAGACCTGTGGAACGGAAGAAGCATTTTGGAGCCCAGGATTTTCCTGGATTGTTCGTGGACCCAAGCTTGGGTCTTTGGGAACATTGGAAACATAGTTGGCATTGCTTTAGGAGAGAGTTGTTAAAGGTAGAAAGCTTAGTAGGTGCTCACGGTGCGGGTGGAGAAAGATTTCTCACGCAGAAATTAAGATATATAAAAGTATGAAAGTTTATTTTATCCTTTAGAAAGACAGAGAGAATGAGAGAGAGAGAGAGAGAGAGAGAGAAAGAGAGAGAGAGAGAGAGAGAGAGATGGGGAAAGAGAGCAGGGAGATGGCGTGGCATCCCAAAGAAAGAGAAGGCAATGCCAGCAGCAAGGCCAAGTGGCTTGCTGCTTTTAAGGGGGACAAAGAGAAAAAAAAATAGTGATGTTTGTCAGTTGATAACAAAAGCCACAGCAGGTAGATAACAAAAAACTGCAAGGATGTCAAAGTCTAAGAGTTGGTTTCCTGCCTGTCCTTGGAGAAGGGATTATCACAGGAGATGTGACTCTGTCCTTGAGATATGGTTGAGGCTGCAGTTCGTTCTCCTGCTGTTTACTCAGGAACTCTGTAAAAGCAGATTCTCAAAAAATAATTTTGAAACGGTGAGATTTACATCTCCTTTCTGTCCATTCAGCTTTCTTCAGAAGTTGTGCAAAAACAGAACTCCTGCAGGGTACCTGTTAGTGAGAGAACTCATAGGGTTGATCTTTAACTGTTACTGGGGAAATTGCAGAATTAGGCATTTTCCTGTTATTTTTGCAAGGCCCCCCTTCCAAATGTCACAACATACTCTGAAGGCCAGGAAAAGATCCCCTCCACCCCAGCAGGCAGGTCTTACCCATAATGAGCGCACATGCTGTTGCAGAGCCAGCCCGGGATCCACTTGCCATGCAAAGCAGTTAACTCAGATCACCCGATGTCGTCAGTCTCAGAAAGTGCAGGGGTTGGAATAGGGGTTGTCTTTGGGGCACCAACATATTCTTGACAAAAATGGAGCCACTGCCAATGTGGTTCCAGGACTGACTTCTCAGTGAAGGGCCTTCTCAGGGTCTCTTTACCTAGAGCACCTTCACTCCCTCCTTGTAACCAGCTCCTTATGCAGCTCTGTTGTGGCCTCATTCCTTCTCTGCCTGTTCTTCTCCATGCGGAGGCCTCCAGGCCCTGGTTTCTCTTTTTGTCCTAGCCCACAAGTACTGCCCTGGGCCTTTTTCCTTGTGCATCCACATGGTTAATCGGCTGAGCCCTAGATTACCTCACTCTCTCCTTTTGCTGGACTCATCTATCGGAAAGCTAACTCTAGGTCTGTGAGACCTCTGTCTTCTTAGCTGCTGCTTCTGGGCTGCTGATGCTGCTGGAAGGAGCCGTAACCTGCACAGACTGTGCCCTACAACTTCATCTTCAGCCTCAGCTGTGTCTGTGCTTGTGTGCTCCTCTTTTCCTTGTCCCGGTTAGGGGTCTCCTTCAAGAGCTCCTTGCTAGTTGTAGCCTTCACCACTCTCAAGCCCTATGCCATCCCCCACTACTCACATGGGCACATGAGTTTTCCTCCTAAAGGCATTGAGGACATTAACCTCATTTCTCCCTTTGACTTATTCTAAATGATCTTTGTTCCCACCATTCCCCTGAGATTTTTTTTTGACTACATCAATAGCATCTGTTCTGTGCAATCTGATGGTCAGTTCACAGTCTTCTCATAACTTGAACTGTCAGCAGTGCTTGACACAGTTGGTCCCTTGCCCTTTCTTGGCCACTTTCTTTACTTGGTTATGGGGACATCGCACTATCTTTGACTTCTTCTCACCTATTGGCTGCTCTTTCTTAATCTCCTTCCCTGGCTCCTCCCCTTTCTTCTGACTCCTAAATGTTTGAATGTCTCAGAGCTCAGTTCTTGGCTTCATTTCTGCTCTTCATTATTTACTAAGAAATCTCATCTGGTGTTTTGGCTTTAAATAGCATCTATAGGCTGATCATTCTGAAATATACATTTCTAGCCTCAACTTCCCTCTTGAATTCCAGGCTTATATCTCCCACTGCCTACCTGGCCTATTCCCTTGGGTCCCTAATACACATCTCAAAGTCAACATGTCCAAAACAAAGCTCTTGATTTCTCCCTGCCAAATGCTCCTCCAGAGTTGCCCAAGCCAAAATATAGAGTTTCTCCCTTACCCTCCTTTAATCTATCAAAACAGATCCTAAATCCATTCACTTTGCTCCAAGCCACTGTTATTTCTCAATGGAACAACTACAAAAGTCTCCCTGCTTTCCTTCTTGCCCTGCCTGCATTTTCCACAGAGAAGCCAGAGCAGTCACTTAGCAACTTAAATTAGATAAAGTCATTCCTGCTTAAAACCTTCCACCAGCTTCCCATGGTACTTCAAATAAAATCTAGATTCCTTAACCTTACTTACCAAGTCCGATGTGATCTGGACACTGCCAGATCTCTCTGATCTTGCTTTGCTCGCTTTTCTTCTCTGCCCATTCTATCCTTGCTGCACTGTCCTGCTTTGGATTCTTTCCCTGATTTTCATGTGGACTTAGCAAGCCTAAGTGGCATCTCCTCAGAGAGGTTTCCCTGATCACTCATTGTAAAGAAGCCCAAGCCCTATTACATCCCCTTATTTTAATCATCTACGTAACACTTATCTCTATTGGGTGTTTTTCTTATTTATTTGGTATTGCCTGATCCAACTAGAAGGTCATCAGAAACTTTGCTTTGTTCATTTTTGTATTCTCTGCACAATTTTACAAAACACCCCTGAGCCACCCAGATGATAATTGTACATGTGAGTCCCTGGCACAAGACAATAGGCTGGAGATGTCATTGGCTCCAACTTTATTCAGTACTTCACCGAGACCTGCTGATTTTATCTGCAAAGTATTTCTCAATTCCTATGCTTTCCTTCCCTATCAAAGAGATGGAGAGGCACAGGCTGTCATCATCTCTTTCCGTTGTTATTTCTACTGTGGCCCATCTGGTCTCCCTGCCTTTGATCTTGTCCCCTCCAAATCATTCTCTTCCATAGTTTCTAAAACACAAGTCTTGTGTGTCAACCCTTGCTTAAAACTCTTCAGAGGCATCCAATCATTTGCAAGATAAAGTCATTCACCTAATACAGTGTACAAGGGCAACCACTCTCCACACCCTTCCTCCTGCTTTATTCTGCAGGAATACCCCACTGCCTGCAGGGCTCTGTGAACACCTTGCTCTCCTCATCTCTGTTTCTCTGCTTATGCACCCCGCTTTGCCTTGGCATGGCTAACATTTAGAAGCTGTGTGACCTTGGGACATTATTCTTCTTCTGAATCTCAGTTTCCTGGTAATCATAATTCTTCACAAGGGCAGCATTAGGGGAAAATGATATCATGTATGGAGAATAAAGTACAATGCCTGGTGTATAGCCTGTGCCCAACAAGTTGCACCTATTTTTATCAGCAATGTTAATGTTAACAACAATATTACTAAATAATAATATGATGGAGCTGGTGTAGGATTTCTGGTAGTTTCTTGACTTGCTTACCTTGGGAGAAAGTTACCAAATCTGGTTAAAAATTCTAATTACCAGCTCTGATTTTCTGATCCTCTGAATTAGCTCCTTCCCCATTCTGCCTAGAAACCTTGAAATTCACATAATTCTCACCCCAGGATCCTCAAATCTGCAGGGACAAGACAAGCACTTGTTCCTCACTGGGCCCCCGGGAGCCTCCCTGGCTGTGCTCTTGGATGAGGGATCAGTTGTGATTGCCAGGCATTTCCATGTCTTGGGATTGAAAATCAAGACTTTGGAGTCCCCCCTCCCACCCCAATCTTTCCCGCAGACTTACTGAACAGCCAGGCTCCAGGGACATGCTGGAGCCTCCCTGTGGTGGCCTCTGGGCATGGGAATAGCCATAACAACAGGGTCAAAGTACTTTGGCACTGGTTATCTTGCTGTCACTGCAAAGGGGGTTAGGCATCTACCTAGCATCTCATACACTGACATATGAAGAAGGGTAATGACATGTTCTTTACCTTCCAGGGTGTGGTGGGAATGATGAGAGAAGGGCTTTGGTGCCCATGGGTGGTTTGGAGTGCTCCCCAGGAGAGAAAAGCAGGATTGTTGTGCATAATGACAACCTTCCATCCGATCAGAGTGGGAACCAGGGGAGCCAGGTCTCTTGGTGATTTCAATCTACTTTCAAGGCTTAGCTGCTCTGAGCTCTATGAATTTTAAGTAGTCCAATAGTCAGTTTGGCTAATACATTCATTTACTTAAAGACTTTGAACATTAAGCCAATAAATACCTACCATATACTAGATACTGTGTGAAGTGCTATGGCAAATCCTAAGATGAATCCTGGCTCCTGCCCTCCGTGGACCCCCAGTCTGGTGGAGATTATAAGACATGTAGATAAATAACTGAAATAGAGAGTGGAAAATGATAATGATTCAAGACAAATATAAAGAAATGTAAAGCGAGTTCGGAGGAGGGAGAGATATCCAACAGGTGGTGAAGGATCTGGAGTAAATTCTTAGAGCGAGGAGCATTTGAACTGAACTTGAAGGATCAGAGGTGCAGAGGGCGTGCCACATGGAACCACGGTGGGGAAGCCCGAGTGTGTGTGGAAGTGCCGGAAGTTCTGTTTGGAGCATGAAGATTGGAAAGGCAGACTGGGACTAGACCTTAGTGGGGCCCCATCATCTGAGTGTTTTTGGAAGAGTCGATGATAGGATTTAGGATGGATGGGAGGAAGGAACGGATGAAATGTGGAGAGACATTAGGCACCATTAGGATGGTTCAGGCAGGTGGCCTGGAGAGGAAAGGGCAACCTAAATGAGTGTTTTGGAATTAACACAACTTAGCAACTGATTATAAGAAGGAGTAATGAACAGAGATGAATAAAAAAACGCTATGAGATTTCCCAACATAGGTGGCTGGGAAGATGGTGGAGTCAATGCTGGCTGCAGAGACAAAGCGTATTTTGAAGGGAATGACAGGAGTTCCATTTTGGACAAGAGGAGTATGAGGTGTCAGTGGGATGTTCGAGTAGAAATTCAGTCTTCTGGTACAGGAGGCAAATGGCTCTGAGATATAGAATACAGTGCAGATGCACTGAGGAGAAAACAAAGTAGTGCAATGTGGAAAACTTCAGAGGAAGACAGAGTTCTCATCTCTGTGGAGAGTGACAGGCAATGTGAAAGGGGCTCTGTGCTCAAAGTCAGACAGACCTGAGTTTGAATCCTAGCTCTGCCACACAATCTGTGTGTGATGTTGGGCAAGTTGCTTTACCTCTCTAAGCCTCAGTTTTCTGATCTATAAAATGGGTAGAAAATAGCATTTTCTTTAGAGGGGATTGTGAGGCTTAAATCAAATGATATTTGTAATAAAAGACTTAGAAGGCTGCCTGGCATACAAATGCTTGATAAAAGCTAGTTTTTTTTAAGTTATTACCAGTAGCAATGGAAATGATTATGAGTAGGTAGGCGTACAACGGAAATCATCGCAGACAGAAACCTGAGGGCACTGACATTTTTAGGGAGTGGAGGAAGAGAAGTCTGAGAAGGAGACGGGAAGGAAACAGCAGAAGAGGATGAGTTGGCCTGTAGTTTCTCAGCCGTAGGAAAGAGTTTCAAGGACTTAGTAGCCACTGCTATGAATTGAGGTGAGAAGTTAATGGGGATGAGTATAGAGAAAATACTATTAAACATGGAAGAGAAATGATTTGTTTGCTAGGGCTGCTGTCACAAAGTAACACAAACAAGAGACATTTATTGTCTCACGGTTCTGGAGGCTGAAAGTCTGAGGACAAAGTGTCTCCAAGGCGGGTTCCTTCTGAGGGCTGTAAGGGAAGGATCCGTTCCAGCTCCCTGCTGGTTTCTGCTGGTTTCCTGGCACTCCTTGGCATTCCTTGGCCTGCAGATGCATCATCTCAGTCTCTGCCTTCACGTTCACACGGCAGTTTCCCTGTCTAGATGACTGTGTTCGAATCTCTCCTTTTTATAAGGACACCAATCATAATTGGATTAGAAGCCCACCCTGCTCCAGTATTAACTCGTCTTAACTAACTATATCTGCAACTGCCTTACTTGTAAGGATACACACTGAGGGACTGGGGGTTGGGACTTCAACATGTGACTTTTGTGGGAACACAATTCAGTCCTTAACAGAGAAGGTAGCCTTTGGGAGAACAGTGTCAGCAGAGGTCAGACTATACACAGGGCAAGGGAAATAAGAAGGTAAAACTTGGAAATGGAAGGGAAACAGAAGGGCCTGGAACAAATGGAAGTATACTGACCCCAGGGCAGAGAAGATGCTCAGACTGAGGACAAAGCAAGGTGGGTGGATGAGCAGTAACCTTTGTCTTTGTCTGGTTTGCAGCAGACATTCCACACCCTTCTGCCGGGCTCTACACTCTTCTTTTGCTTTCTTTCTTTCTTTCTTTCTTTCTTTTTTTTTTTTGGTCTAAATTATATGGAGAATTGCTCTATCTCTCCACTTTGCTCATGAAAAAATATTGTTAAAAACTGTCACAGAGAAAGCAAGCTAGCACATGCAAGCAACTGTGGTTTATATTATATTATAGAAACATGAGAGAGGTAAGAAGAAAGTGCTGCCTAGGATACAACCAGAGCTTATGTATTTATAGGATTTTAGAATTTCTTTTAAAGCATTTTTCCACAGAATAAATGTAGCTTAGAAGGAGTAACATTTCCTTTGAGAAAAAGCCTTAAAGATAGTAATAATCTTAATTAATCTTTTATATTCAGAAGGGAACAGAATTATAAATGTACATACAACTTTCAAGCATGTGTTCTCTTTAATGATATTAATATATCTCTAGAGATAGTAGTAAAGCTTCTTCCTAATTAGGTAGTATTTTATTAAACTAAATGAAATCTCATAGTAGTTTGAATACCATTTTCAAGAATTAAATAACATTCATAGTCTCAGATGAAGAGGGGTTTTGTTTTCGTCCATGGAAATTATTGGTGCTGGTCAAAAACCAGTTTCAGGATGAAGGAAACAATGCGTGTGTTTGTTAAATGAAACAACTCAAATTCCCCAAGATTTTGCCAAGCATGGATGTATTATTGCTGATTCTACTTGTGCCAAAATAGCTTTTTTCAAAAGTAAAAATGAGACTAATGGAAACTTTGTAAAAATCTAATTTCTTCAATTGACTAAATCTTTTAAATCAAATCAGTCAAAATGGTTTCCATTTTCAGATTTAGCCTTAGTGACCCCCTAGGGGTATGGGAGGGGGCAGTGGCATGTGGCCTGGGGCTGGAAGCAAAGAGACTAGAGTTCATATGCTGGTTATGTGACTGAAGAAAAAGAGGCAGAGCAACATCTGGAACAGTAGAAATGATAGGGATTCAAATCATTGTAAGGAGTAGTATATGCACCTTTATGGCAACACATTTGAAAACAGATAAAATAGTTGATTTCACAGAAAAATATAAATCTCCAAAAGGAATAAGCTGAAGTGAAAAATGTGAGCACCAATTACCACAGGAGATGTTAGAAAGGTGATTACAAAGCTATGTTTGAAGAAAACAGTAGGACCAGGAAGATTCACAATGGAGTTTTACCTCATTTTTAAAGAAGAGATAATTCAAATGTTTTATAAGCTAGTCTATGTCATAGACAACAATCACATGTGAATATAGATACAAAATTTCTAAATAAAATATTAACAAATAGATTCTAGTAATGTATCTAATGAGTAGTAAAACAAGTACAGTTTACTCCAAGAATGCAAGTATAGTTTAATATTAGGAAATCTATCAACATAATCCATTAATCAATAAATTAAAAGAGAAAAAGTCAATATATTAATTGAAAATACATTTGCTTAAATTTAACAACTGTTCCTAATAAAAACTCTAAATAAAACAAAAATTATTTACCAAAAATGAACGGCAAATATTATTCTAAATGGTAAAATAGTGAAACCATTTCTAGTTAAACCAAGAACTAGACAGAAATGCCTACTCTTGCCATTATTATTTAACATTGCCTTTGAGATTCTTGTAAATATTATAAATAAATAAACCATCTGGTAAAAATACTAGAAAAATGGAGAAAAATAATCTCTTTTTCTGACCATATGATTATATATATATACATATATATATATATATATATATATATATATATTTTCCAGGAAGCTATAGTAAAACCCTCCTAGAATTAAAAGAATTTGACTAGGTGTATAGATGCAGGGTAAATATATTAAAATCAGTAATTTTTATCTATTACAAAAATAAATATCTACAAATGGAAATGTTAACAAGTATCCAATTAATAACAAAATCATAAAACAGAAAGAAATTTAACAAGAAAGGCATGGGACTTATAAAAAGCAGATCATTCATTAGAAGTTATGTGTCTTACAGAAGGAAATAAAACAAGATATAAATAAATAGATATACCATGTTTTTTGGATGGGAAGACTTAATAGTAAAAATTGTCAAGTCTTCCAAAATTAATTTATAAATTTAATTCAATTGTTATTAGAATCCCAGTGGCTTTGGGGTGGGGGGGATTTATATAGAAGAATAAATGCCTGAAGATGGCCTAAACAAATTCGATAAAAAGACTAGTGAGAGTTTACAAGGTATCAGCACATACTATAAATTAAATATTGTATTGGCATAGGAACAGGTAACTAAATAAATAGAATAGAATAAAGACTCTGGAAATATAGAAGCATCTATTCTATAGTCTATATAGAATATAGAGGCATCTTATATATTAGAAAGTTGGGGCCAGGTGCGGTGGTTCATGCTTGTAATCCTAGCACTCCTGGAAGCCCAGGTGGGAGGATCACTTGAGCCCAGTAGTTCAAAACCAGCTTGGCCAACATAGTGAGACCCTGTCTCTGCAAAAAATAAAAGATAAACTAAAAAATTAGCTATGTTTGGTAGTCCATGGCTGTGGTCCTAGGTACTTGGGAGGTCGAGGCAGGAGGATAACTTAAGCCCAGAAGTTCTTGGTTAGAGTAAGCTATGGTTGTGCCACTACACTTCAGCCTAGGTGACAGAGCAAAACCCCATCCCCCTATGCTGCCCCAAAAAGAAAGTTGGTAGTTCATTTCAGTGCGAAAACGATGCATTCTACAATAAATGATACTGGCCCAACTGGCTATGCATTTGGAAGAAAAACTTGGACCTCTATCTTATGTATACTAAAGAATAAATTAAATATAGTTGTGAAAACTAAATATAGAGAATTAAACAATGATATCTTTCAGGAAAATCTGGGAGACTACTTTCCTAGATTTTCTAAGCATGCAGGAGTTGGGAGAAAACCCTTTTAACCAGAAGCTAATCATATTTAACCATATAAAAATTCACACTCCTTACAGCAAAGATATCATAGGCAAAGTCAATAGACAAACAATTTATTTGAAAAAAAATTGTGATGCAGGTGGCAGGTATAAGATGTGTACCAAGAACTCTTACCAATAGCAAGCAAAAGACAAATTTCTCAATAAAAAATGGCCAACTCATATAATTAGGCATTTTGTGGAAGAGCAAATTCAGTTTTCAACAAACATGTGGAAAGTTGCTCAAGTTCTTAGAAGTTAGAGAGAGGTAAATTAAAGAACTCACATCAACTACTGGTGGGATATAGGGAAAAGTTACTTGCATACTTTGCCAAAGGAGATGTAAATTCTTTGGGTCCTTTTGGAAAGTAATCTGGCAACTTCTTTAAAAAATAAAATGTATCTTTCCTTAAACCCAGCAATCTCTCTCATGGACTTTCTTTATATAAATAAACCTATTCTGATTGAAAGAGATTTCTGTAGGATATTGTTCAGTGAGAAAAATAAGATGCTAGGAAATGTGCATAATATGATTAAATTTTCATAAGACAAACAATGAAAAGCCTCCCTTACTATGAATATGAATATGTGAGATTATATAAATATGGAGAAATATATGGAAGGATCCATGCTAGGTTATTGACATGGATTTTTCTGTGATATTGGGAGAAAAGGAGCAATTATAAACCCAATATGATTTCTTGAGCAATTTTTTATATAATACATTTAGGTGACTTCTTATTTTTTCCAATTTAAAATTTTATTTCACTGAAGTTGTTTTTATTGAGGTCAACTCTTTTCCACACACATTTTTTTGACAAAGACTCAACTTAGCATTTTTTTCATATCTAGCTTGACCTATTATGACTTTTGCTATTGTGAGTTTTCTTTGTGGCCATTGTTTTTTAGGACATATGATTCTCCTGGGTCAAATTGTCAAATCAAAATTTGGGGAAGAAAAAAAATTCTATTCTTTCATATAAAAAAGTTTTAGTCCAGATTTTGCTGCTTTCAATATTACTTAAAAGGTGTGATCCTTTTTGTCTTTTTTTTTTCTGTCAATAACAAATTTTACTGTTTGAAGCTTTTGCCATTGCTGGTTTTACTTTGAACAGATTATTTCTGCAAGCAGCATTTATTATAATTGGATGAGTTAGTGACTTTGTATTTCTTGGCACAGAGAACAAAGCAATTGAATAGAGCAAAGATGTAAAGATCTGAATGCACAATGGAATGAAAACATCTTTACGGTCAAAAAGTTAGGGTCAAAATGCTTTTCTTTGTGCCTGGCACAAGCTAAGTAAGTACTTGGTAATTACTAATTGTTACTGTTATTACTTGAAGGTGTTAATCATTCCTTTAGTCACTCATCCTACTCCATTTTGCCATCCTAGTCTATGCAAAACTTTGTCATTGGGATTAGGGAGACAACAGTTTTTGCAGAGCTGGGTTTGGGGCAGAATAACCTAAGTGAGGAAGGCTACGAGAAAGATCCGGAGTGATAGGGAGTGTGTCAAACCAGGAGGGGGATATTTGGCTAAGGGGGCGTTTGCTACTCAGCTCTGGCTTACTGCAGTCATGAAGGAATGTGGGTCACGTGTCACCATATCTTTACATTTTTCCACGTGGGGGAAATTCCACAACGTGAAATCTGATATTTATGTGTTGGTGGGTCATTTGAATTTTATTAAATACGGTGTGGACCAACATTGTGTAGTTTCAACAAAATATGTCTGCAGGCTACACTCTAGTTTTTGACTTCTGGTGCAGCTCAGCCCATGACTGTCCTCACTCTCCCAAAGCTGGAAAGTGTGACCTATTAGGAAGATGTCATCCTCTGCCTGAAGTCTCTGCTGACAAGGAAATAAGGCTGTGGGAGTTCTTGGGTCAATCCCAGGATCAGACAAATCAAGGGTGCCCTTGGTCCAGATCTGAAGATGGGAGACAAAGGGGAGTCTGTCCAGGAGGGATTCACCAGGATAGTCCTAATTTATGTCGGTGCATCCCCTTGAAATATTAATAGCAGTGTGGCATGTTGGCTTTCCAGCAGGTGGCAGCATTAGAACAGAGATTGGCCATGTTAGGACCATAATATTCACAACGCCTTTCCTTTTTTGCATATGAATAAGGAAAAGAAAAGATTACCGCAGACTAGCTTTGGAGGGAAGAAAATTATTTGCCATACATCTTCAGTTAAAAAAGTATTTAAGCCCCTACTCTGTGCCAGCCACAGGACGGTGCACTTTCTCAACCATCCTTTTATTTAATCCTTACAATCTGTGATGTGGGCAACTAGTCCCCCCATTGTAAAGATGAGGAAGCTGAGCTTCTGAGGGCTAACGGCGCCTACCCAAGGCTGTCCGGTTTCTAAGAAGCAGTACTGAGTCTGGAACTAGGTCTTTGGGTCTTTTCATAAAATCACACCTGTTACTACAAGCCTTGTGGTTGTGCTGCTGTCTCAGTGCTGTTGACGTTTTGCCTGAGTGATGTTCTTGAGAAACTTGATCTGTATTCTGGGATGGAGAAAGCAGAATGACATGTGCCTGTCACATGGCAGGGGACATTTGCTCCAAATGCTCCCAAGGTGGTTGTGCCCCGGAGCTGGTAATTGAGAGAAGATGGATCCTATTAGGGAGAAACACCATGTTTGCAGTCTGCAGAGTGGATATAGAAATTTGATGTGTTTCTCATTTTTTATATAACAACTCCTGTGACAAGAACAGATTACTGTTTCCCTTATTTCTTATTGTTCAAAGCGTTGGCATAGAAAATAGGTTATCTAAGAAGTTTAATGCTTCTTGTGATACATGTGAGGGTCAACCATTCCTCAAGCTGTTCAGTAATTAAGGCTGCAGGATGCTTGTGTATCAGACCTACCCCTTGGCTATTTCATACTGTGTCAGCCTGTGTTTGATTAAAAATGATTAATTTCAGGATTTTGTATAAATGGCTTAAATCTGTTAAATGATTTGCCAAATAAAGTAGATCAACTCAGCAAAATTCAGAATCTCTTCCAGCTGAGGCAGTGTTGGGTAGAGAAGAGATTTAGAATTGCCTCCCTCTCCCTCTGTGATCTTGTGCAAGTAGCCAGTCTTCTAGAGCCTCTGTCTCTTCACCTGTAAAGTAGAGGTGGACAGGGTGACATCAGAGGTTCCTAACTTCTCTGATAGTCTGTGATTTTCTGGAGTCCCTGTGAACCTGCGTTTGAACAGAACTGACCCCTGTCCCATGCAGAGGGGCTCCAGAAGTGAACACCTTCACAGGGATGATTCTCAGGCACCGGCTACTTGAAACCCACTAAAAAGGATACTGTTTGATGGCATTTAAAGAGCACGGGCTTGATCAGACAGTTCTGATCCAAATCCTTACTAGCTGTATAATGATCTTGGGAAGTTATTTAAACTCTCCGAACCTTCGTTTTCTTAGAAGATACCTAAAGATTTCTGTGGGCCCTTAAAGATTCATGGTTATTATAATGCCTTTGGCATGTGTTAGCTGCCCAGCAAATGGTCACTATTTTCATTAGTCATTGTTATGGGTTGAGTTGTGTCACCTGAAAATTCCTGTGTTGAAGTCCTAACCCCCAGTACCTCCGAAGGTGATCTTATTTGGAGACAGAGTCTTTACAGAGGTAATCAAGTTAACATGGAGCCATTAGGGTGGGCCCTCATCCAATATGGCTGGTGTCCTTATAAAAGGGAGAAATTCCGACACAGAGACATGCATTCGGACACACAGACATCCATAAAGGAAAGACAGTGTGAAGAAGCATAGGGATAAGGTGGCCTTCCACACCCAGGACAGAGGCCCAGAACAGATCCTTCCCTCACAGCCCTAAGAAAGACCCACTGACACCTTACTTTTAGACTTCTAGTCTCCAGAACTATAAGACAATACATTTCTGTTGTTTGAGCTACCCAGTTTGTGGCATTTTGTTACAGCAGCTCTAGCAAACCAATATAGTTATTTTAACCCTAATTGCCATTCTATTGCCATCTTCCCACATTCTTAATGTACCTTGTATGTAACACCTACCAAAGAACAAATCCTTTTGTGTGGCTCTGTGTTCACTGTCTCTGCTGCTCCAAAGTCGTCAGCAGGCCTCTGGGAAGACATAAAAATAGCATTTGTTGATACTTTTAAGTACTTTATATAAATTCCATTATATAACCCCCCACAACAGCTCTCTCAGAAAGATACCATTTTCCCCACGTTACCCAAGAGGACACAAGAGGACATGGAGACATAGATAAGTTTGGTAACTCACTGCAGAGTCCTTGCCCTTAATTCTCACAATGAGCTCTCAGATCCCATGCAGAGAGCTTAGAGATGACTGGGGTTGAAGGAAGAATAGTCTGAATGGCCACTTCTCATCAGCAGAACTCTTGGCCTCAGGATGGAGCTGAGATCGCCATGCCCTCCACACTGGCCTCGGTGGAGTATGTCCCACATCACGTCATTGAAATACGCTGGACACTATGGTACCCACTGCCTGTAGGTCACCAAGCCTGCCAAGGTGTCCCATTGGCTGAAGCCAAGGTCTCATTTTAGGTCCTGGACCCTTCATCTTTCAGGCTTCCCAAAAGCTGCCACTGATGAATTTTTCTGGTTTCTGCCAAGGAACTGATGTAGAGAACCACTATGGAGGAAGGGAATGCCACAGCAGTGGAGAGCGCAGCTCTGGTGACGGGCGGCTGAGTTTAGATCCTGGCTCTGTTCATTACGGTCTGTGTGAACTTAGGTGAATTATTTAACCTCACATCCTCACCTATAAAATGGGGTTAACAATAGTACTTATCTCATAGGGTTGTCGTGTGGGGATTATTAACACATGTACGCTTCTTTGACCAAACTTGGTGAGTAATTAATAAATGTTGGCTTTTATTATACAATCAGTGGGATGGGATAGAGTACTATAATGGTAACTGCTTAGAAGTGCATTTCTTCCAGGAAAAGGACTGAACTATACCCAGTCTATACTAATAAGTTCACAAAATTCTAATAATTTGCATCTATATTACAATAGAAATACAGGGCTTGATGCACACATAAGTTATTTTAGAAAGTTTGCAGTTTGGTAGAAAATGTGCATGGCATATAGTGGCATATAATAAATATTTGTGGAATGGATGAATGAAAGGTGAGGTGAAGCCAGCTACGAGGCATCCTGGTTCCTGGCACTGCAGGAGGTGGGGAGCCCTGGCTGGCAGAGGGATGCCTGGGCAACTATGATGAAAGTAAGAGTAGTCAGTTGTCCAAATCCCTAATTCTGGAGGATGAGGTGATTCTGACCTAGCCCAGCACAGAAGGCAGAGAAGCCAGAGCACAGCGGGAATCTTGAGAATCTCACCATTGCCCTCAGTGGGGATGGTGGGGCTAAGGCTGGTGCTGAGCTGGGGGTGGGGCAGGGCTGGGAGGAGCGGCTGGAGGGGGCAAGGAGCAGAGGGCAGAGCCCTGGCCAGTGGGGCTGGAGTCCTAGTGGAGAACTAAAGGGAAAGCCAGGGATCTAGACAGAAGCCTGTCACAGACAGAAAGACTGTTCTATGGAAATTAGGGACAGCCAATGGCTCTGTGCTCACATAGCGGAGGCCCATCACTCATAAGATCTCTGGAGGCAGGTCTGGGGGCAGCAGAAGCAGAAGCACTGCAGGCCCTGGTCACCGTGTGAGCCAAGCCTGATTCTGTGTGACTGAAGCCTGATCTCATGTGAGCCAACCTGCCTCCTGTGCACGGAAGGTAGGTCTTCACACCTGGCAGCTGGGAGGGCGTAGGGGCACCTGAGCTGAGATAGCATGCCAGAGACTGGACTCCAGTTCATGTGCTGCTGGACATGGGAGCCACACGCAAGCCCAATAAGAATGGACGGTCCCATTCTGAGCAGACAGGATAGACCCATGGCTTGCACTGGAACCTCCTGCCTCCTGAATCTCTTAAAGTGGAGTAAGCTGATGGCTTTCCAGACGCAACGGAAAGATTTCTACTGTGTTTGCCATGAAGAAGTATAAATCGTTACAATCTTTTTAGAGGGTAATTTTGTATCATTATCAAAATGTAAAAGATGTTAATTGCAATGTTGTTTGTGGCAGTGAAATAGTGGAAATGATCTAAATGCCATCAACAGAAGATTGGTTAAAAAAATAAAAATACCCCTGTACTATAGAATAATATGCATTAATCAAAATGCTGAAGTAAATACATATGTATGGATATGGAAAGATGACCACATTGTCACATATTAAATGAAAAAAGCATGTTTCAGAAGAATGCATAGTATTATCCCATATGTGTAAACAAAAGAGTTACGTGCATACAATATGAATGTCCGAGTAATGCATGGTATATACCTGAAAGGACACAAACCAAATAAGTAGTTGTAGTTCTAGAAAGAGGGATCGATGGGAGACTGGGAGGGAGCAGAAAGGGAACAGGGAATTTCATTTTATACTTAATGGATTTCTGCTTGTAACTATTTGCTTGTATTGTATTGTTTTACAATGAGCATTTATTGAACCCTGTTTTTAAAAAATGTAAAAAAGAGTCTCAAAATAAGAGAGAACTTTGTTACACTGATATTTAGGTTTTGCGTTTCCTGGGCTGTGTTCAGGTTTGGAGCAACTTGCTTGTTTTGATACGATGATATCCATGATATCATGTGGCGCTTTAAAGCCCTCAGGGCAGAGTGAACACCCCGGGGCAAGATGGCGTTCGGGCTTCAGCCGCTGCCCCGGGTCTGCTGGGGGTTTGGGGCTGAGACGGCTGCAGCTGGGGCCCCCACTCCGAGTACTGGGGCCTCGAGTGGATAAAGGTCTACAGCCTGCGGTAGCGAGTGGGAACAGGCTCGTCTGTTCTCCGGGTGGTGGGGCCGGGGACTTTGAAGGAGGTGGCTCCGGGGCCGAGTCCCTCCTGGCCAGGTCGGAGGGGCAGGTGCTGGGGGCTGGTTTTTGTGCTCTAGGGGATCTCTTCGTGGCCCTTTCCACTTCTTCTCGGCCTTGGGGCGATAGGCCTTTACAAACAGACGTCATGCTGGGCTCAAAGGATTTGTTATTGTGGTTGTTGATGCCGAGGAAAGACACGAGCCTCAGGAATCACCCAAACTGGAGTTCTAATCCTATTCGCCTGCTGTGTGACCTTGGGTAAGTTCCCTCACCTCTCTGAGCCTGTTTCCTTCTCTGTAACATGGAGTAATTAGCTGGTTTCACAGAGGGTTTTGTATAATACGTTTTAGTACCCTGCCTGACACTCAGCCCTGAATAAAGAAAAATTTGGTCGTAATTTGACGCCAGTTTAGCCCCACGGACAGCCTTGCATTCTCAGCTCCTCTTTGCTTTGCCGTTCTGTGGATAGGAGAGCCCTGGATCTTGTCTCTTTTAATTACCAATAAATAATTGCTTTGGAGTTCCACGTGGGCTCAAATTTAGGAGGCCAGCAACCTCTGACAAGTCCTGTCTCTACATTTCATTTTTCCCATGTGAAGGTGGGATTGATAATAGCACCCACCTAGATAGGCTATAGCTTTCAATAAATGATAGCTATTATTACAGTCTAAAAAAAAAATAAAGTCCCCAGGAGCCTGTGGGAAGGCTGGCAGAGGGTGGAAGTCATCAGGAGGCGGGGGGGGGGGGGGGGGTCCCACTTCTCCCTCCCAAGGGGAGCTGGAGGCAGGAGAGCACCTCCCAGGTGTGTCACTCTGGGGCATGAAGGCCATTCATTGAGTACCTTGCAGGCCTTCCAGTGGGCACTTGGTGGGCGCTAGACATTAATTACACTTGGCACCGCTATGTTTGGGATGGCTGAGGTCATCTCACGGGCCATTGCCCAGGTTGCAGCACATTATAGCTCACTGGGCTCAGGGAGGTCACTGCACAGAGCACCTGACCAGGTAATGCATTAGACACTGGATGGAATCCTGTGTGCACCAGTGCATTGGGCACCCCATGGAGCTCTTACTAGACCCTACACAGAATGTAACTGTCAGCACTATAGTTGGTACCACAAAAACTCTGAGCTGGTCTCCAGCAAGCACACTTTCTGGGCACTTCCATGACTCCAATAATGGACATGAGTAGGCCGCTGAAGAATTTGATTCTTGCATCCCAGAGCCACTCAGCGAACACCTTCCAGGAGCAGAGCTTGTGCTATAGAGGAAACTGAGCTATAGGCCCAGTAGGGCAGCCACGAGCCGGAGGCTGGGGAAGGGAGGGGAACAGTAGAGGCCACTCACACCTGCCGCCTCCTTCTTGCTGCCAGAAAGGCCACAGGGGGTTGAAAAGGTCTGTTTGTTGCATGAAACTCCGAATAAATAGAAGCCACTGTCAATAGTACGTATACATCTGAGAGTAGTGCAAAGTGAAGGCAAACATTTCCCAGAGAGCTCGGATGGAGAGGGAAGCTCTGAGATAGGTCTGTGGCCAGGCTTACTGCTGCCCACGTGGCAGACCCTGGCCTGGAGATGCACCCCGGCCCTGGGAGTCCCCATGTATGTGAGTTGTCTTAGGGCCTATCATGTCCCACGTAAGAGGCAGTAAAGCCAAACCAAATATCTCAAGTGACCCCTGAGTCCCTTCATAAGAGTTGCTGCTCTCTCAATGCCGAGAACAAAGCCCAGTTGAGATGGGAGGTTGGGTGGCTGCTTGGGCGCCCTTACTAGTTAAGACATTATCCCACATATTTGATTCACAGAGATATAGGGTTGCCCCTCAGCTACGAAGAAATAACCACATTTCATAGACCTGCGGAGTCACTTGAGAGCGCACAAACTGAATATTGTGTCTTCTTAGGGGACCCACAGGAGGGATGGTGTTCGCCCTCCTAATGCAAAAATGCAACCGGAGACATTTTGGACCACCTAGGGCAGCTCCTTATGTGATTAAGAAAGGCAGGTGTCTGTGTCTGGGAATTCTCGCTCTAAGGACACGTACTTACACCTTTACCTAAATTCTTCATTTGAGTCAGGAAGAAAATGTTGGCTCATCATAGCGTCCCACTTGGCTCAGTTTTCTCATTGTTCCCGGAACATGCTGTGGAAGGTGTTTCCATTTCCTTTGTTTTGTCTCCTCAAACTCTCTTTTCTAGTGGCTTTTTAAAAATTGAGGTAAAATTTAAATAACATAACATTAACAAGTAACCATTTAAAGTGTACAGTTCCGTAGCATTTGCTAATTCACTAGTTGTGCAACTATCATCTCTATCTAGTTCCAAGACATTTTTCTCAGCCCCAAATGAAACCTTATATCTATTACACAGCCACTCCCCATCCCCTCCTGTCCTCAGCCCCTCACAGCTGCTAACCTGCTTTCTGTCTGTAGGGTTTACTTACTCTGGATATTTCATGTGAATAGAATCATACAGTATGTGACCTTCTGTGTCTGGCTTCTTTCACTTGGCATAATGTTTTTGAGATTCATCCACTCTGTTCTAATAGCTTTTTAAGGACATTGTGTGGTATGGAAAGGATGAAGTCTTTAGAGTTGGACACACCTGGGTTTTAGTTCTGGCTCAGGTGTGTGTCCTGGGAAAGTTGTTTCATCTTTGTGAGCGTCAGCCCTCATTCATGAAATGGGGAGAATAATCCCCACCTCATATACAGTTGCCAGGATTAGCAGATAATATATGTCAAATCACCTGATCTTGCATTTGGCACATAGTAGGTACTCCCTAAATGCCAGAGGAAAAAGAATTAAGTTAAATGTGAGAGCGCGAAGGGCTGTAGTATGCTAATTCCTTGCCTTTGCTCCCATTGATGTATCTTCCTTTGTGAGCACCTTACTGCATGGTGGCAGCTGTTTTCTCTGAATTCCTACACCCTCCCTTCCCCTAACCTAAATCATTTACCCTGCGCTGAACACATAACTGCCTTGTTCCTTTGTCAAGTAGATCCTTTTTCCTATGTGTGCATCTTAGCTCCCCAACTAGACTGCATAATTTCTTGAGGTCAGGGGCTATTTTCTTCTTCCAGGGAGCATATATTCCAGATTTTCCAGGAAAGTCTCATTTTTAAATATTCTGTTATGTAGTCCTCCTAATCCATTGGGATGTCACAGAAAATCCAATAGTTTAGCATCGAAACCACATCCCCCAGACTGCTCTAGTGTGTAGAAGGGGCACAACCTCCTTCTTCTGGCTGGGTTTGGGCACCAGGATCCCTTTTGAAGTGTGGCAAAGGTGCCAGTTACCCGGAACTGCAAGTTCTACCCCCTCTTCCCCAATCCTCATAGAAATGGGATAGGCGGCAGTCAGGCCTTCATCCTAATTACCTGGCTGTAAAAGGTGCAAGTTGGCATTCTCAGGAAGGCGCTCCTTCAAAGGCACTTGCTGCAGAAGCTAAAGTCCAAATTAAAATTGATTCACATTCTCGTAGAAGCATCAGCTATTAGAGAGTAGGTTCTGAGATGGGATGTGCTACCGAGAATGAGGTCAGTTATGGGCAGGGAAAGTGTCTTTCAGTGTTTCAGCATAACCTAGACTCACAGCTGGATTTATATGTTGGGTTTTTACAACAAATAAAATAAATAATGCTCAAAGTGTCCATTTAATGCTGCTGACCCTGTCTATTTCTTTTTTTATAGGAAGTTGGTACTTAGAGAAGGAATAAAAACAGAAACCAAGAGTCAGAAACATTTATGAAGGCAACAAATTCCTAGAGCAGTTGCTCTTAATCATTTTTTGGGTCACAGAGCTCTTTGACAACCTGATAAAACTTATAGACCCTCTTCAACAGGAAGGTTTCCACAAAATTCCGTGTATAATTTTGGAGGAATTTTCGGGCCCCCTTGAAATCCACCTAAGGTCACTATGTTAAGGTTTCTATTATAACAAGAGCCACCTGTCTGCCTGCTCAGTAAAGCAGCAAAGGCACAAAGATGCATAAGACGTGGTTCCTGCTTTCAAGGGACTTATACTCTGGTGAGAGGATCAAACATATACCCAGACAATGATGCCTCAGCTAGTCAGTTGCAGAAACTGACTAATTCTCTCTATACAATCTCTCCTTCTGCTTCCTACTGCCCTCACCCTGGTTTTGTCTCTCATTTCCTGGTGGGTAACAGCTTCCAAGCTGGTGGCCTGTGGTTAATTTCTCTGTCCTTTCCATGGGTAAGCAGTGATCCTCCCAGAGCTCATTCATCAGAGGAAGGATTGCACCATTCCTCTCTTCAGAAACCTGCTGAGGTGCTTTTCCATGTCTTGCAGCATAAAGACCCATCTCCTTACCATAGCACTCAAAGCCATGTGGTTGGGTGACATTTTCAGCTGCATGTCCTATCCAGCCCTGGGTGTACACTGCTTTTTATCAATACCAGGTGCCTCATTATTCTCTACCGAGAGCTTGCGTGTTCCAGCTCCCCTGGCTGTCTTGTTCTGCCCCCATCCTGGAATACCATCTCCCTCAATAGCCATCTATTAAATCCTGTTACCCTCAAAGTCCCAGTTTGAATACCTCCTCTGTAAAACTCTCCCTAACTCACCAAGCCAGAAGTAGTGAGGGCTTTTTTGAGTCTACATTTAACACCTAGTCTATTCTGCCTTATAAGAGTGTTAGTGCTCACATTTGATTCCTCAGAGGCAGAGGTGGTGTCAAATTTACTTCTGGGGTTTAGAGTCCCTACCAGAAGGTGGCCTACTTGAGAATAAATGTGCATTTCTTCTTTCTTCTTCAGTGACAAAATGCCAAAAGCCACCTCTGACTCTGAGCCTGGCATTCCTTAGAGGGATAGAAGTGGAAACGTTTGCAAGTTCTCCCTTAGAGGGGCAAAGGCCCTTTGGATCACTAAAGACAGATGTCATTAAAAGAGTAGCAGTATGACTGAGGGAATAGGAATAACACAATCCTGCATGCAAGAGTTCAAAATCGAAGCTTTTCAGCTCTTAAAGACAGGCCCCAGGAGGGAAGAGATGGTGATTCTGGGTCCCAGAAGTGGAAGACCCTAGAACCCATCCCAGATCAGTTCATTCCAAGCTGGGCTTCAAACAGAAACGCTGTGTGAGGGCTCTGTGTGGGCTGGTTGAAGCAGGAGCAGAAGATTCACCGCCCCCCTCTGAGCTCCAGCCTGGCAGCTTTGCCAACATGGGCAATACTTTGCCCTCTGGGGGCTCCGGGCTCACCCCATCCCCAGAGGATAGTACTTGCCTTTGTTGTGGTCTCTACTCCACACCTATGCAATGCTGGACAATGGAAAAAAGTAAAAATGAGGGTCCTGAGGGATCGCTGGGCCTTTAGGTTAGCTTCCAGTGGGGAGGACACGTCCTAATATGCATAGCTGCTCCCGGAGTTTGTGGTTTGAAGGCAATTCCCCAACGAGAACTTCTGCTCAGCCACTAGCGCCTCTTCTTGAAGTTGCAGCAGTGAGTTAGAGTCAAGGTGGTCTGGACTTTGCCCTAAACTCTAGGGACTGAGAGCCACATCACCAGGAGGATGTTGTTATAGAATTTATGCCATTGTCAGGATGCAACCTGGGGCATTCCAACTGAATCCTGGTAGGATGGGGGAATCTCCTGAACAGCTGTAATCTCCAGCATTCACGGCCTTGTTCACAGCATGGGCACAAGACATGCTCACAGAATTGAAATCCAAGTGTTTCGTAGCCAGCTCCCAATATTGATTCTGCTATGCAAACGTTTCTTCGCATTCGCCACAATACCAAATGCCACTGTTTTGGTCCCTCTCCAAGGTCTCTGTCTCTAAGCTCTTAATTAGAAAAAGGAAGTGGTAATTATTAAAGTTATTAAAATATGGAATATTGCAAAGGAGCGGATTAGAAGTCTTCATGCTAATCCAAACAAATCGTGCTAATGTTACTTTGATTCTAGCAAACCCAAACCCGTAGAGGAAGATAAAAGCTAGGGCTTGTTTTCTAAGTGGAGGGTTTAGCCTATTCGCTAAGCCAGGACACATCAAGCATGCACCAGGAGCTGCAGAGGAGAAGCAGGAGGAGATGAAAGGAAGAAAGACGTGAATGCTATAGGAAAGATGCGGAAGGGAAGGGGACAGCTGTGTTGAGGGAATCAGTCCAGCAGCCGTAACTCATCAAGATCCTACCACAAGCTCCTCCCTGCCCTGGGAGCGATGGGGTACAAAGAAGTGTCTTTTCTGCCCTGTGACTTCAGGGAATGCATTAATGAGGACGACTGCTTGAGCCTTATATCCAGTCCAGATACTTCTGCAGGTCTAATTGGCTAACTGTATGGAGCCACTTATCCGGGAGAAGGGTATACACTTTAGCCAGTACATTCCCCAGGGATCCGACAGAGTTATACTTTGGACATGGCTTTGTCTGGAGCTCACCTGCCTGGAAGGTCCCCATGTGCATCTCAAATTCAACACATGCTGATAGAGCTCAAATGTACACCAACAGCTTTTCCTCCTCCTAGGGCCCCATCTCAGCCAATGGAGCCGCCATCACCCACTCCACACACCTCCAGGTCACACACCTGAGAGTCATCTTAGATGCTCCTCTTTGTTCCTTTGCCAATGTCTTTCAGTTGCTAAGAACTGATGATGCAACCTCAGAAATGTCTTTTAGATCTTTTCCTTCCTCCTTACCCTCAGCACCACTGCTCTAGTTCAGATCTTGAGCACCTTTTCCTGTGCTGTTTCTCCAATCTCTTCTCCTGCCACTTTCTCAAACTATCATGTTGCAGCCAAACCAAATTTCTCCCCATTCCTGAGTCTTCATGCCATTGCTTGTATGGTTTCTCTGCTTGGAATCTTTTCCCTCCCTCTACCACTTGTCAAACTCTTACCCATCCTCCAAGGCCCTGCCTAAGGGTCATCTTCTCTGGCTGTTCAGCACAGAGCTTTGGGCATTGTGCCATCACAGCCCTGATTCCACAGCACTGGCACTGTGGATTGGATGAGTCTGTTTCCTGGAGGGTCAGGGACGGTGTGTTCCATGATTTTCTATCCCTGGGGTTGCACAGAGTACTTGCTTGCACAAGGTAGCACTCAACATCCTCCTAGTGATAGAACATTGATTCTGGACAGTGATTAATTCTATAGATTTTTGTCTCTGCGAAGGACAAAGCTGCTAGTTTGAAAGCAAGCAGCTCGGGAGATGCCACAGAGAACTACATGTGACCTAATGATTTGGCGAATTATAAAGTGATGTCTGAGGCAAGAAGCATGGGTCTGAAGGGAAGGGGAGGATAATGAAGAAGAGTCATTTGCATCTACTGGCTAAGACTTTACTGTATTTCATAAAAAGACCTTGGTAGTGCTAAAAAATCATTACCATAGTTAGGATTTGAAAGAAGTAAATATTTCAATTTAGAATAACTACTGCTTATTGAATACTCAATATGTGTAGGCACTTTATCTTACCTATTTTATATTTAAACCTGACAACTTTACACATTAAGTATATCTTCTAGGCCTATTTTTAGATAAAGAAATTGAGGCTCAGAGAAGTTAAATAATTCACCCATGGTCACACAAATATAAAGGGAGTGGAATAAGGATTTTTCAAAATTTGAAACAGATCTGATTTCAAAACCTGATTTCTTCCTACTAACCTAAATTTATCCTGGAAAATGGACATATACCACCTCTCTAGGATCTGTGCTATGAATCAATCACATTGTTAACATTTTCTCTCATCAAAAATATTACAGGACCCTGGGCAACAGAGTGAGACCACGTATCTACAAAAAATACTTTTAAAAAATGATCCAGGTGTGATGGTGCATGCCTGTAGTCCCAGCTACTTGGGAGGCTGAAGCAGGAGGCTCACTTGAGACCAGGAGTTGGAGGCTACAGTGGGCTATGCTCTTGCCACTGCACTCCAGCCTGGGTGACAAAGCAAGGTTCTGTCTCAAAACAAACAAACAAACAAAACCCAACCAACCAACAAACAAAAGAAGGAAAATATGACAGAATTAACAATCCCTGATAAAATGGACTGAGGTGTGTATAACTTGTCCTCCCTGCCTCCATTTACTCTTGGTTAGTACCACAAAGGAAAAAAAAATAGGCCCAAAAGGAGGTCAAAAAGGAGTGGACCAAATGAGGCAAGGAAGAGAAGTAAAATGCCCAAATAATTCACAAATCGTAATAATATCTCACTTTTGTACTTTCAAAGTGCTTTTCAAAAAACATTATTTTGTTTGTTTCTCGTAACAATACTGGGGCTATCTCCTATCACTCCCATTATTCCAGGTGAGGAAACAGAAGCTTGAGGAGGTTAGGGGACTTGACTAAATGTAAACAACTATCAAGGGCAGAGCCAGAACTGAACTCAGGGGTTCATTCTCCCAGACCCTCGTTTGTGCCATAACGCCAGGTAGGCCCGTGCCCCAGCTCCCAGCACAGTGCGTGGGGACCACTCATGTGTGAATTCATGAATACTAATGAGAAGAGCCAATTTTTATTGCACTAACAATTGCAATAACAGATACTATACAAAGTGCTTTGCATGAATTATCTCTTTTAATTCTCATAACAGCGAGGTAGGGACTGTTATTTGTCCTATTTATTTTCTTACAGAGAAAGAAACTGAGGCACAGAGAGATTAAATCACTTGCTTAAGCGGCAGAGCCAGGACTTAAGTGCTGATGACTGCTAAGGCTTTGCTCTTGAAAGCGATAACACGCTCTTCTGTGTCTACTAATCATGGAGCATCTTCCGGTGACCGCCCCTCTCAGAGGAGGCTGGTGTTGTCTTCATTTAGGGCTGGGCTCTGCTGGCTGAATTGGACATGGCAGTCCTCTTCAAATGTCTTTGCTCCAGATTTTGAAAAGGCATAAAAACAGCCCCCTTGGAAGAAGGCAGAGAAAGATAGTTGATTGCCGGCTTTTCTTTAGTCAATACTAATTAATATCACCTTTTGAAAGCCCCGGGGCTAAGGGATAGATATTTCCTTCTATTTCATCTAAATTATTTACTGAGCTGAATTCTGAGATGAGACTAGGCAAGCGATGAACCACACACACACTGCAGGGGCTGTTTTTATCCCGTTAATGAGTTTTACTAGCTAAGGACAGTCCTTTCAGGGTTTTCATCTCTGTGTTTTCAGAAAAAGTCCTAGAAGGGATTTGGAGAGATGGTGGAGAGTGTGTCCTAGAGTCCCCAGGTCATGGGACCACCCAGTTGTTGCCCCCTCCTCCACTTCATGTTTTTAACTTTTCAAGGCCCACAGCTTCTTGAACCTTCAAACTCCTTATCTGCCTAGTTTTTAATAGTTAGTTTTCTCATCTGTCAAACTGTACTAACTCTCATGTCTGTTGGTTCTCTTACCCTTTAAGGTAAGATTGGCTCTAGCGCCCATACCATGCCAATAGACTCCGCAGATTTGAGTACATTTCCAGGGTGGGGTGGGGTGGGGTCTCAATCTCATGGGCACCTTCTACTCTGAGCTCCTGCATTTGTAGAATTGGTTCGATCTCCCCTGTTCCTGGCTGCCTCTGAGAGATATGTCATTTTACTTAATTATGCCTGGTAGCAGCCCTGATATCTTTTTACATAAATGTGGCCCTTGAAGTAGTTAAAATTGATCTAGCAAATAGTGTATGACCTCATGTTCCCTTTTACCTACCTGGTTCTTGAGCCTGCTCCTCCTCCCTTCAAAGTAACAAATAGAGTCACTTATTCACGGCTTATGACATATTAGGTATTAGACCAATTGCTTCCATATATTGTCACATTTAATCCTCAAAACAATCCTATATGATGAAAACTTTTGTTCCCATTTTGCTGATGAGGAAATGGCAATTCAGATCACATAGCAAGGAAGAGAAGGAACTGGGATTTGAGGAACTACCTGATCCTAGAGTCTTAACCCTTGCCTCCCCATGCTGCTCTGGGGGCCAAAAGTCTGCTGTGCCCTGACTTAGCTACTGGGGTAGGGGAGGAGTTGAAGTAGGTACTCCCATGGGGTTTGGTTCCATCTCTTTTTGTGTCTGACGATTCTGGTAGGACACTGGGCTTCGTTTGCAAATGGAGCCTGAGGACCATGTTCTTTAGAGAGAAAACAGAGCCCTTTATCCCTTTCTTTCAAGTGTCCCAACATCTTCTGAGTTCTCTTCACAAGACTGTTCTCTTCCAGAAGCCCACAGGTCTCCAGAGCATGCCTTCCTTGGGCATGACTGCTGCCACAAGATGACCATTGGTGGGAAGGAATGTAACCCTCACCTCCAAGCCGCAATTTTAATGTGCTGGTGTATTTTAGTGTATTTTATATCTGGTGACCTCATGCTATTGACGACATATGCCTCATATATCTGAAAAGCCCATCTGAGCTCAGAAGCTGGCTTTTCTCAGGAAGGTTTTCTCTCATCATCCCAAATAGGGTGGGGCCTTCTCCTGTCCCAGTAGCCCCATTGTATATATCTGATCCATTTAAATTGTCATGTTTATCTTAAATTGAAATTAGTGCAATGACTCCATTTCTGTGAGATGTTCAGAAAAGGAAAAGGCAAATTTATAGAGACAGAAAGTAGACTACTGGTGCCCTGGGGTTGAGTGCGGAAATGCAGGTTAACTGTAAATGGGCACGAGGGATCTTATTGGAGGGATGAATTGTCCTAAAACTGATCTATGGTGATTGTTGTACCCCTAAATAAATTTACTGAAAGTCATTGAACTGTAGATTTAAAATGGGTGAATTTTATGACATGTAAAATACATCCCAGTATAGCTGTTAAAAAAAGAAATTAGCCTGTTCATTTTGTTCACTTTCTTAACTATCTTACACTCTTTGGTCAGAGCGCACGCCTGTGAGGGCAGGGATCTTGCCTGTCTTGTTCACTGGTCCAATCCCAGCACTTGCTACCTAGTAGGAGCCCAGCAAATGTTCAGGGAAGGAGTAAATAATCAGCTGGCAATCTGTTGCCATTGCGCAAACACTCAGTGTAAACCTATGAAAGGAAATATACTCAAGACAGAATCAATAACAAACTTCAGATCTACAAACCACACACCAAAGATTAAAGAAATCACCAGACCGCCATTCTCAATGGGTGTGCCAGATTGGCTGCACACAGTTAACTCAGCGTCTTTTCCACCTCCTTTGACATCATCTTCATCACTACATCATCATTGCAGTGATGTCTGAGGTTATTTTTCCCAGAATTCCTTTCCAGGATGGCTCTGGGTGAGATTCTATAAACTCCTGTGAAAGTAGAAGGGTGGCAGAGCAGAAGTCATTACTCAGTGACAGCAATCGTGGGCAGATGGGAAGTTGGGCAAAGGTGAGGTTTACAGAACTTTCTGGTGAGTTACCTGAGCCATCTGCTTTGGTGTTGCAGGTAGCTGAGATTGTAGCTTCCCTGCAGTTTCTGGGAGTCCCTTGCTTTGAGCTGGGGCATCAGAGGGTGTTGGCGGTCACCTCCTTGCTCTGGTCACTTATGGATTTCATGAAGATCAACTGCTGTCCTGATCTTTGCTCCTCAAGTCTTTACAATGGCTGTGTAAGTGTCTAATTCCTTATATTAAAACCTTTCCTATTTGGAAACCTGGAGGGGTCTCTTTTTCTGATTGAACTCTGACTGATACAATGGGTATAGAGTATAATTTTAAAAAACTCAGAGTCAGGTGATGGTGAGGGGAAGGATGGGTAGAGATTCTGTGTGTTCTTTTTTAGGCTTCCGTTGGCTAAAGAGGAACATCCTTTATTAATCTCTGGACACCACAGATCTCAAGGGAATAAGCCTCTTTTCCTATGTCCATCATGACTTCTGTCTTTCTTTCTCTTACCGTCTGTGCCATGGTCATCGTGAGGGGTTTCTTTCCTCTCTGCTCTCTTTGCCAGTTTCCAGAAGCCCCCAGTGTACCATTTCTCAGATCACTGATTTATGGAACTTGGCCATCTTTCCTGCTTTTGCATTCTTGATAAAATCATCCGGTTGCCTGGTTACACCAAGGGAGTACAGTTGACACCAGGCAGAATTCTCCAAAGCAAGACACATCTAGCTCACTCACCAGGCTTTCCAAACCTGTGCCAGACAGCTAAGAAGCCAAGAACTTGGCTTTGCTGCCTAGAAAAAGACATTGTACAACCTTCTCTTTTCCTTCAAATAATAACAAAGAAAAGAAATCAGGCCAAGATCACCTTTTACTAATTATTCTGTCAGACTGCACTGTTTTGGTTCAATTCAAGCCTGAACGACCATGTTTCTGAATCTTCTGTAGAAACCGGCCAGGCAGAGTCTGTAGGCTCTTCTCCCCTATCTTGGTTCTGGCTCAGCTCCTCTTACCTGCAGATCCAGGACCTTGTAACCCCCGAACTATTCCTGACCAGGACACAGCTTATAACAGTAGGCTGATGCCCATCATCTGGGGTCCTGGAGTTAAGTCACACTCTCAGCTTGATGTTGGGCATGGCCAGGACAAGCTCTGCTTATCAGAGTGGCCCGCCCAGTCCTGGTACTTCCTGACTCAGCATTAGACTTTGCCTGATTGGGCATTTGCTTCCCTCTGCGCCCTGTACATGCCTGGTTGTTGTGCCTTGTATTATATACTCTTTCTCCATGACTGACTCCCAACTTAAATTCTATCTCTGTGGTTGGGACTTAACACTCAGTTCGGCTTATTCCTTCCCTGTTGGGGATGGTAGTGAAGAAATGCTGAAATATTCTACCTGAATTCACTCTCCCCAAGTTACCAGCTGAAGTAAGTTCCTCTGGAAATGGGTGGATCACTAGAGTTGTGTCTCCCCTAATATCCAAGATCTTCCCTTTCCAGTACTCCATCTCCTCTTGTCCTCTCTCCCCCACCTCCCACACCCCACCAATGGCCTTGCCTTGACCAAATCAATGTGGAGCAAACTATATCTGTCAGACCCTGAGTCTTGGGCCATCTGGTTACCCTTGCCGAACCAGCTTCTGCAGTTGAGCTAGCAGAAATTCAACAAGGAGTCAAGGATCCTCTACTATGTGCTGGGAGATAGAAAGCCATACACGTCTCAATTTCTACCTCTAGGAGCCCACAGGATTGCCTGGAACGATGCTTCTTTGTCTGCCTGCTGACCCACCTTACTTCTAAGTCCCCATCCCACCAAGGCAGAACTTCTCATAGCTGGAGGGGGGATGGAAGGCAGTGTAGGATGAAGTCTTCTAACTGGGGTTGACATTCTCCAGGTCATAATATTTCCATTTGTTTGGGGGAAATTTATGGGGTCTTGGCATGCTTTTCTGTTCACAAAGGTGAAGGGATTTGTTCAGATCTCTACATAGTCACAATCTTATAGAAATAAATATGCAACAATGCTAATATCTGATCCATTCTAGATGTGCTGATAACTATGGGAGAGCCTTGAATCCTGTACATTTTTGATGGTTTGTTGCTTTATGCGAAACCAGTGCCTAATCTAACAATGACGGCAATACTAATGATAATGCTGGAAAGAAGTCCAGAAAAAAGGATTTCATTTTGCTTCTGACATGTGCCAGTCCCTGTGGGAATGAAATCATCAAATACTAGGAGGATTTCCCGCTGCAAATATCAAAGGGCCTGGGCCTGGATAAGATAGTTTTTGTTTCCTGTAAGGGATATTGAAAAGATTTTTAAAAACCACCTTCAGCTTAAATTTTTCTTTCTGTTCTGCAAAGCTATAGGCTTTTCATTCTATAAGCTGCTTTTCTTTATAGAACTATGAAATTTTCCTTCAGATGCAGTCAAATTTTATTGCCAAGAGGCAAAAGATAGATTGGGGGTGGGTGGGGAAATACATTCCTGTCTTCATTAAAACCTGCACTCTGTAAAACTAACTCTATTCTTTATAAACATTTATTCCAGTAGCACTGGGAATGGGTGAAAGGGTTGGGGGCTATGTATCAGGAAAGGGTAGCACATGGACACAAAACAAAAAGGTGCTATGTCCCATCTTTGCTCTCTGGTATTGAGCTCCCTCAGTTTCCCCACAGGGATTGATCAGCCTAATGATGGGTGAGAGATGCCATTGATTGACATACACGCAGTGTCCTGGACACCTCTGAAGGAAGGCATGCTAATGTAGACAGATCCTCTCACCATCAAGCTCAAAAAATGTCAGGGAACACTGGGCTCAGTGGACTCATGGTTATTTTAAACCAACAGTACATCATCAGCACAGCTTGCAAACAGTAACTTCCAGTCCCCTAGGTCCCCACCCGCATTGCTAAGGTGCATTATTGGTAGAAACCCTCTAATTTCATTTTTGCTTTGGATACCTGTTTCATACTTAAGGTCTGTAAGCAGTAGGGAGGGACTTCCCCGTGGGGCACCTTCTGTGCATCTGCTAATCCAAGACTGTCTATAAATGAACAATACAATTTTCAGGCCAGACATATGAAGCGCTGGAATCTGCTTAGATAGGATTTTAAGGACCTGGATAAAGGGAATCCATTCATTTAGTCTAAAAAACAAATCTGTCATTTTGGAAAAATTACTGATATTTTCCAAATCATATATCCTCAAGGCCAAAGAGCCAACAGAACTTCTTGGACAGGAAATAGTCATGTTTTTCAGAGACACTAGGTTGCTATTTGGAATTCTATTGTTATCTTGCCCAGTTTCTCATCCTTTATTGATAAATGCTTTTGGCATCAGGAACATTTCTTATAATGTAAGATTTTAGGTTCCAATCAAAAGAACTTGCATGAGTCAGGAGAACAATTTGGGAATCTATCTCCTCAGGAAAATTTATATACAGTGAACACCCCAGAAAGTGCAGATCTGTCTCGGGAGGGTTTAGAGCTGGAAAATCTCACGGTGAAGTTGAATGGTGGCTCTGCTAATTAACGCATGTCTTTTGCATAGGCACTTCCTTTCACTGCGGACAGCCGGTAGCTCTTTAGGAACTGAGAAGTTCAACGCTACCTTTAGCACTGCCATCTTCATTTAGCATCCTTGGAGTCCAGTCCACCCCAAGGGAGAACCCAGGCTATTCTTGACCCTGTATGCACTTTCTCTCTCTCTTTTTTTCACTTTATGATTCCATCTACATAAAGTTGTTTTAAACATTTAAAAAAAATAACAAATGAAAAAACTGTATGTATTTATGGTATGCAATGTGATGCTTTGATAGATGTATCTGTTAGGGAATGGCTAAATCAAGCTCATCAACATATCCGTCCTCTCACAGCCTTATCATTTTTATGATGAGAACATTTAAAATCTATTTTCTGAGCAATTTTTAAGTAGATAAGACGTTATCATTAACTATGGTCACCATGCTGTACAACAGATCTCCAGAGCTTATTCTTCTTGTCCTTATTGAAACTTGTATCCTTTGACCAACATCTCCCCAATCCTCCCACCCCCAGTCTCTGTTAACCACCTTTCTACTCTCTGCATCTACGAATTTGGCTTTTGTAGATTCCACGTATAAGTGAGATCATGCAGTATTTGTCTTTCTGTGCCTGGCTTATTTTGCTTAACATATTGTCCTCTAGGTTGATCTACGTTGTTGCAAATGACAGGATTTCCTTTTTTTTTTTTTTAAGGCTGAGTAGTATTCTGTTGTGTAGACATACCATATTTTATCTATTCATCCACTGATAGACATGTAGGTTGATTCCATACCTTGGCTGTTGTGAATAATGCTGCAATGAACATGGAAGTGCAGATATCTCTTTGATATACTGACTTCATTTCCTTTGGATACATATCTAGAAGTAGGATTGTTATATCACATGGTAGTTCTATTTTCAGTTTTTGGAGGACCCTCCGTATTGATTTCCATACTGGCTGTACTAATTTACATTCCCAGTAATAGTACATAAGGGTTCCCTTTTCTCCACATCCTTGTCAACACTTGTTATCTTTTGTCTTTTGGATAAAAGTCATTCTTACTGGCATGAGGTGATACTGTATTGTGATATTAAGTTATATTTCCGTGATGATTAGTGATGTTGAGCACCTTCTCATATATACTTGTTGGCCTTTTGTATGCCTTCTTTTGATAAATGTTTATTCAGGCCTTTTGGTCATTTTAAAATCAGGTTATTTGTTTTCTTGCTATTGAGTTGTATGATTTCACTTATCAGATGTATAGTTTGCAAATATTTTTCCCATTCTCTAGGTTTTCTCTTCACTTTGTTGATCGTTTTCTTTGTTATGCAGAAGCTTTTTAGTTTGATGCAATCCCATTTGTCCATCTTTGCTTTTCTTGTCTGTACTTTGGGGTCATATCCAAAAAATCTTCGCTGAAACAAATGTCAAGAAGTTTTTCCCCTATGTTTTCTTCCAGTATTTTACAGTTTCAGGTCTTATGTTTAAGTCTTTAATCTAAGTGTATGAAGTCTTGACTACCAGCCCATGCAGTGGGCCTCAGGTGACTTGGTAACAATAGCAACAGCAATAATAGCTAACAGTAATAATAACACTTATGAAGCTCCTGCTATGGGCCAGAAGAGTGTTAGGAAAGGTGCTTTTTATACTTTGTTTTGCTTAAACCTCACAATGACAATGGGAAGTATGTATTATTATTATTCTCACTGTACAAAACAGGAAATAGAGGCACAAAAGCATAAAATAATTACTTTTGCTGCACAGCTAGTAGAAGGCACAGCTGGATTCAGATGCAAGTCTATTTGAGTCTGAGTCCTAACACTACACTATTCTCTCTAAAATTTTGTCACTGTTTGGAGAAGAAGAATATTTTTAAAAATAAAGTTTACTTTTTTCTGTTAGAAAATTTATATTAGTTATGAAAAATTTGAAAACTAGAAAAACATAGAAAGTGGAGAAAAATTATGACCTATAGTCTTACTATTGAGACAATCCACAATTGATATTCTGTTACATTTCTATGAAGCTTTTTCTGTATACAGAGTTCTGTTTCCAGTTTTCATATGGTTGTGATCATTCTCTATCGAAAACTTCGCAGACTGCATTTTCCCATCTTATAAACATCATAAATGTCACTTATAAATGGCTACATATTATCCTAGCTAATGAATGCAACATGATTTTCTTGACTCTTCCCCTCTTGTTTGGACATCTGTAACAGTTTCTTCCTCACTTGCTTTTTTCAGTATTTCAGATTCTTTTGAGAAAGGTAGTCTTGACTTTCTAAAGTCAAATGGGGACACCCAGAGAGGGGACAAAGAGAGAAAAAGGAGCTATTTTCATGGTACTGCCCACCTCCCACAAGAGATAGTCCCACAAAAAGTGGGGGAAGGGCTAGGGATTTGCCCTGGTGTCACAATGCGTGGAAACACCAGCTCCTCCCCTTGTGGGCTGTTCACCACCACCATCTATTTTCTCTCCCTCCTCCTAGGCTCTGTGCATGTGAGATTGGAGAGGAAGATAAGAGGATTTAGGGGCAAGATCCTCCTTCTCTTCCTTCCTAGGGACTTGAGGTTCTCATCTCCCAAAGGCTCATGGCCATTTCAGAAATATTGTATTTCCTTGGACTTGTGGGAAAGCAGACCAGCTGGTCTTTCTTGGGCAATGACTGGGAACCAAGTGGAAGCAGGTGTTGGTTGGCTTCTCTTCCTTTTGGAGAATCAGTGAACATTGGTAGCCTAATGGGCAGGGACTGAGTCCACAGCCCTTCCCCACCTGCCTCTCAAGCAAGGAGGGTGAATTCCTGGTCTGGCAGCAAGTCATTTATGCTTCAGCTGTGAAAACGTGATCAAAAAACGATGAACTTACTTCAAAGGGTTAGAGCTCATTGCATTTATAGTCCATCACCTGGAAATTTTTATACTAGCTAAAAACAAAAACAAATTTTCTATTCTGTCTTTTTTGTTATGGAAAGGATTTAGTCAAGTTTCACAGGCCAAACCATTTGAATTAACTCTAATTCTCAACCTCAGGTTTGAGATCTTTGAGTTTTGACAGTGATCTCAAGGGGTATCATGACACTGACAACATTCACAAAAAATGAAGCTTACTTAATTAAAAAAAATCAATTGGACATCACAGTTACCCTGATTTGATTACATATTGGGTACATGTATCAAAATGTCACATGTACCCCCAAAACAGGTACCACTATGATATATCAATAAGAGAAAAAAATAGGAATTTTGAAAGAATTAAGAAAAACATCATCACCTATAACATTGTTGTTTAGGAAGGCAGGAATGCCATGGAGGTAGTTTAGGGGAAGGCTTGGTGGGGTGACAAGAGCATTGGAATGGGAGCGTGAAGGCCAGAGTTAAATAAAGTATCTTATAGTAACCAGCTGTGCCATTTTTGGTAAGCCAGCCTTTCTGAGCCTCAGTTTCCTCATCTGAATATGGCAGGGCAGGAGCTAAAATCCAAGCACCTACCCCTGCCAGGGCCACATGCAACCTGCAAGGAGACCCCAGGATGACATTTGCTGTGTGAGATGGACATTCTCCTGGTGTTTCCTGAGATGCAAATCACCTGAATGGCATCCTGCTGACTTGCTCTAAGATGCAGAACAAAGAGTCAGTGTGAGCTGGATGTTTTAAAGAGGCACTAAACCTGCCCCATTGAAAGGAGGAATGTTCTAAGGCAGACTTGTTCCTGGCGTCAGTCCTGGAAATCCCCGTGCTTCCCACCCATCTCCCTGCCATGACCTGTCCTGCATGCCCGTGCGTCTCCTCTGTCCTCCCTCAGGAATTAGAGTCTGGCCACACGTGGCTCCACTCTGCTCCTTCCATTTGGCTCCTGATTTTAGTTTTGGCATCCTGACTCCATCTCCCACAACTGTTAGCTTCTTTCTCTGATTTCCTGCCCTTTATAAAGGGCACATGATCATCCAGTTTTCAGTACTGCAAGCACTTAAAAGCCCTTTAATGTACGTCAGGTTCCTGGGACTCCCAGCATGTTAGGAAGAACCCGGAGCTGGGAATCCGAAGACCTGTGTTCTAGTCTTTGCTCTGTCACTTAACTGGTGAGTTTCTCCATGTGATATTGTGATATAAATACATGTGTGGTCTCTGCTTCTGGAACAGAACTCCTGACACCTTTGTTATTTCCTGAGCTATAGGGGTGCTAAGTACATCTTTGTTATAATACTTGGTCTTTGACCCTTGTTCCTGACACAGAGTTTCTAATCCTGTGGAATTTCCTGGGTGCTAGGAGCATCTTTTGTTCTAATAAAGTGACCCGTGTTGGACTTCTGGATGGGGGCATGTCACCAGAAAGACCAAGCCATGATTAGAAGCTGGGAACTTTCAGCTTACCCCACCCCAGCCTCAGGGAAGGGGCTGGAGACTGAGCTAATACTCAATCATGCCTGTGTGATGAGGCCTCCTTAAAAGTCCCTGAACCACAGGGCGTGGAGAGCTTCCAGAGAGCTGAACACCTGGGGGTGCCTGGAGGGTGGGGCCTAGAGAGGGCAGGGAAGCTCCAGGCCCTACCTGACACCCTGGCCTGGGCTTCTCTTCATCGGGGTGCTCGTAATATCCTTTAACAACGTAATAAAGTGGTAAACATAAGTAAGTGCCTCCCTGAGTTCTGTGAGCTGTCTTAGCAAATTAATTGAACTGGAGCAGAGGATCGTAGGAACCCCCGATTTATGCCCAGTTGGTCAGCACAGGTCACCACCTGGGACTTGCGACTGGCATCTGAAGTGGGGGCAGTCTTGTGGGACTGAGCCCTTAACCTGGGGGTCTGATGCTACCTCCAGGTAGATAGTGTCAGAATTGAATTGAGTCATAGGACACTCAGTGTCTGCTGGAGAACCGCTTTGTGGTCACAGAAGTATTCTGGGGTGTGTTGAGTGCTGAGCGTGAGAGTAGGCAAAACAGTTTGGGTTTCCTGTCCCTCCCAGTCACCCTCTCTGGCCTTCATCTCTCCATATCAAACTTTAAGGAACAAAGAGTGGGTTGGTGGGTATCATCTCCCCCATCCAAGAATCCCGTGATTTGGTGGGCAGGGGTAAGTTCTGAGCTTATCAGAAAAAGAGAATATTATAAAGAAATCAAAAAGCAAGGAGAGAAGGAGAGGGCAGGCAGCATGAGACTAGAACGCCACCAAACTCTAACCCTGAATGAGTTTGCAGCAAAATGGGAGAGTGGAGAGTCCTGCCCTGAAGGCCCCTAAGTGAGAAGCCTCCTTCCTGACACACAGGGCTGTAACTCACTCAAAATTACACTAAGGCTATAAACCGCAAAGAGCTCCTCTTGAAGAATTTATGAGGGGTCTGAAAGCTGTATATTTGCTCTAGAGACATCTATTGTTTGTTTATAATGTGTGCATGTTTAATTTGCAATAAAACCAGAGGCACTACTATACAAATAGGCAACTTATCCACATTCAAGTGCTGTCTTGTAAGGAGGAGGATGGGAGAGGGGGAATTCAGGGAAAATTTATCACTTGGCCCTGTGAGTAGAAAAATTTTGAGTTGTTGCTTCATTGCTAAAAAGCTGTTCTGCTGCGCTTATAGGATAGATGGCTCAGTCCTGGGGGTGGGGTGAGATGGGGTGGTTATGAGGGGCCCTTGGATGACTCCTTGTCTCAGATATTTCCTCATCAGAGGTCCACACCACATGACTCCTCCCCTGGGTGAGTCCTCCCTGTATGTGGGGTCTGCAGGTTCACAATGGGAACTCCTGGACCTGTGATCTGAAGGGTACCCCAGGTCCTAGCTGTTATTTGAGGACAGAAACTGGGGAAACGGGAGTTTGGGTAAGATAAGTACTACCCTGGTAGGGGAAGAAAGCCTGTGTGGGGTGCTCTAGAGGGACATGTGGGGCCTGGGTCGGAGGTGGGAGGCGGGACTGAAACCTGGTGAGAGACTCATGTGCCAGGCTGGGGGCAAGGGGTTTAGATATGGGACTTCTTCTAAAGTACTCAGAAACTCAGGGCGGTTGGGACTTTTATCCTCATTTTACACAAGGGGAAACTGGGGCACAGAGAGCGTCAAGTTTGCACAGTCAGTAAGTGCCACCATCGAGCTGTCTAACAGTCACTGCTTTGAGCCAATGTGACATACGGCCTTAATGGAATTGGCCTTATGGGAGGCTTCTTTGTGGGTCAGTGTAGTAGACTCATCTTTTCTCCCCAAAGAGGGCTCTTAGGAAGCTGTATTGGAAAGATTGAGCCTTGGGGGGGTGGTGAAGGGTCTTCATGTCCTCATGATCAGGAACTCTTGATGCTTAGAACACGGGCCTACTACAGCCCTCTTTACGAAAAGCCATGGTGCTCTGGCTCAGCTCTATTAGTCAAAGACATGGAGGGGATTGTGAGCCCCTGTGTACTGATGGTTGGCATCTGTGTCCCAGATTCGGTCACATTTCAACAGGAAAATGTGTTCCGATGAAGGTCCTTCCCCATCTCCCCTCTTTAGAATGTAAGCTTCATGGCATCAAGCACCTTCTCTCCTTTTCATCCTTGATTACCTTGCATCTTGCACAATGCCTGCCACAAAATGAATTAATACTCTAGAATGTGTCATTGAATGAAGAAAGAGGATTTGGGGACAAAGCTCTTTTGGAAGCTGTGAACTTCCTGTGCCATGCGTGGCTTAGCGGTTGGTTCCCTAGGCTTCAATGCTGGGACTGGAGTTGTCACATTTTATAGATCACTTGCCGTACTGGAAATTATGACTGCAAAATTGACTTGTAGGTCCTAGGGCTTTCTGTGGAGTCTGCAGGAGTAGTCTCCCTTGTGGTGGCTGGGACAGGGGCAGAAACCCCCAAGGCACATCTCTCACTGTCAGGACCTGTGTCCCTCACCGGTTCATTCCCACAGCGAACCTGTGTGGAGCTTGTGCCTGTTGTCCCTGCCCTCCAGAGTGCCACCTGAAGAGCAGGCCAGATGCAGTGGAACTAAGGCATTGGAAGTGCCAGATCCCTAGGAAGGAGAGGCTTGCTCTTGTGGTGGTGTCCCTGGAAGGCTGAGCAGAGAAGGGATTAATGGATTTGCAGGGGGAGCCTCCTGCTTGCTGCTCAGTGGGGCTGTGGGTGGTGATTTATTCCCCTGGCTGTCTGCCATCGTGGGTCTGTGTGATGGTCCTTACCAAGGAGGTATTTTCTCCTGACCACCCACTTTCCTGCAGGTTACTCTTTTAAGACACCAAAGGTTGCTTTCACAATCAAAATTTCTCTCTCCAGTACACAGCAATGGTAGCATCTGCCTCAATACCCTGTATCTCAGTGGTCTCCAGTACTAATAGCATCAAAGTTCTCTTATGCACTGCCCTCTGCTCTGTGACCCCAACCCTGACGACCCTCTGGTATCACAGACAGCACACATAACAGAGAGGCTTGCATATCCTCTTTGGGTTATGTTTGCATTATGGCTTCCCCAGACGGTCCCAGATGGTACAAAAGATTAGCAAGAGTGGACACAGAAATATGCTATGCAAATACCTTTGAGGTTTTACAGGGAAATATTATCCAAGAGAAACTAACCAGGCAGAGAAATGCCCTGCCTGAAACTCTGAGCTGCTGGTTGTTTACCTGATGCTATGAGCCATTTGCATAGAGCTCTCTGCTCTGTGAACATGCATTGGTCCTCTGCTTTCTCTAGCCTTGGCACGTTGGTGCCACTCTTGGCCATTGTGGTTTTGACTTCACTTATATGATGCCACATTAGTAGTTACTGTAACTTAACAACACGGAGCCCTCCAGGTTACAGCTGGGATCAGTCTATTCACTCAGACTCATCTGCTCAGCACTCTGAAGCCCAGGGACCCTCCATGCCTCCCCTGCTGCATGCAGGTGGGGTGTACTCACCCAGAGCACCACACAGGGACCTCAGCCTGGTCCCTCACTATGTACCTTTTGCAGTTTAGAACTGAACACCCTCCTGGTGTGCCCAGGGGAGAGCCTGAAGAGTTTTCCTCGAATCCCAGTCTGCTATAAACTCACATCCTGTAGCCATCTTAGCTTACCCTGGGAGGCTCTTGGGGGGCTGGAACAATGTTGCCAGGAAGGGAGTGCACTTACCCTGCTGGTTCTCGCCCGGCTGCATCTGCAGTGCTGTCGTGCTGGTGTTTGTCCCCTCACACAAGCTCTTAGCCCCCACTTCCCCAAAATTCGCATTGTGAAGTGGATGAGTAAGAAATGGGAATTTCCTTGAGTGCTTTAGGAGCAGCAGCCGTGGCTGAGTGACTACCCAGATTCTCTGAGGGCAGGGCCCTAGGACCCCAGGCTGGACCCAGCTTGGAAAGACTCAGAGGACTGGGTTCTTGTCAACACCCCGCTTTCAGGGGCCGGATCTGCCTCTGCCCCTAGGCACGCTGGGCACTGTCTGGAGGGAGGAGCTGTTTCTCCCATCCAGGGGACGCCAGGTGGCCAGTGGTGCTTTTGTTGCTGCTCCTGCTTTCATACAGCCCTGCCACTCTCACAACTTCTTGTTTTTGGCAGCTGACTCATTAATTAATCAATCAATTAATTAACCAAAATTTATGGAATATCTACTCAGTACCAGGCCCCATGTATTGGTGAGGTTTCTTTAATTATACGTATTAAGATCCAATTCCAGCTATTTTCCATATAAGAAGGGAGTTTGTCTTCAGGATGCAAGGGTGTTTCATAGGACCCAAGGATAGGAATATCCCCAACCCTAGGGAAGGGGCTGGGAAAATCACCATGCAGTATCTGAAAAGCCATCATGAACCCAGAGAGGTGCTCTCATCTGGTCCCTAGTCTCTGCTTGATTCTCTGTTGCATTCTTATTCCTTGGAAGACTGGCTTTCTTTGCTTTTGGTTCATGTGATAGGTACAAGAGGCTGCTCCCAGCTTCCAGCTCATCCATTTAAAAAAGCAGCCCCAACCATCGTAGAGTCTACCAGTCCTGCCCCCAACAGGGGAGAGAATCTAATTCATTGAATTTGAATGAGGTATCCACCTCTTGTCCAATAAACTATGGCCAAGGGACCAGGGCTGTGAAGTTCAAACCCTCATAAAGTTACTCCTGAGAAGACCGAGCGGTCATTGTGAACTGAACGAAAGCTCTACAGTGTGCTGCTGGATTTGGGGATTATAGAGCGGCTGCACCATGGCCCTGCCTTCAAGGAGCTCACAGTTAAAGAGCGGGGAACAGACAATTGTACATTAATCACAATGAAATAAAGCAGCAGTTTTCAACTGGGGGTGGATAATTTTGCCACCTGGAGACATTTGGGAATGTCTGGAGACACTCTGGGCTGTCACAACCAAGCTGTGTGCGTGGGTTGCTACTGGCATTTAGCGGACTGAGGCTAGGGATGCTGCTAAGCGTCCTGTGATACACAGGACACCCCAAGTAGAGATTTATCCGGCCCCAAATGGCGATGCAGGGAGTCGAGAAACTGTGAAGTAAAGTAAACGTATAACATGAAAAATAGTTTTAAATCTTTTGCCATGGCCTGATGACCTTTCTCCAAAACTCCCTCACCATTTCTCCTGTTGGGCCTAAGATACTTAAGAAGTGACTGGCCTGACTTCTCAGAGTTTCTGAGGTGCATATGCAGATTAGATACCTGGTCCCAATATATATGCACATGCTACCCCCAGCCTCTTCCTATGTGACACGTCCTTACTGCCATTGTCATTCCCGAGCACAGGGCTGGACTCTGGAGGGCTGTGTGGGGGTCCTCGGTCCTCCTTGCACATTGGGGTCCCCTGGGAAGCTGTGGGCATGCCCAGCGTACACCCACGCCCAGGGGCCAGGCCCAGAACTTTCCGTGTAACTCATGATGGTTTTTATTTGGCAGTGCAAGAAGCAGGGAGATCTATTCAGGAGAGCTGGGTCTGGCTGTCCATAAAGCTCTTTGGCTTTGGCAAGACCCTTACCCTCACCGAGCCTTCATTTTCTCATCTGTAAAATGGGAAAACACCTACCTCCTGAGATTGCTAAAAGTCTCAAAACGGTAGTGAGGGTGTAAATGTTCTGCAAATCTGAAGCTCTAGACAGGTATTACCCCTAATATTAGAGCTGGTCTTGACAACACAGTTACAGGGTTGTCATTAAGTGTAAGAAATGATAGCTTGGAAATGGGGCGACTCACTTCAGAGGGGTGATGGGCTGTTCAATCCGAGCGCATTTGAGAAACAGGAGGGAGCCCAAGTCCCAGGGCAGTTAATTAGGTAGCACTCTGCAGCCACAGAGCTAAAACACTTCCTCCTTTCAATGCAATGTATTTATTTCTGGAAAAAACTGGGGAGAATGTTCAGGAAAATTGGACTCTCTTAAATAGCATGTGAATGAGGGCAGCAGCAGAGACCTGGGCAATGAAGGAACTCCATAGAGTTCTATTTTTAGAGCACCCAGGTCCGTGACTGCGTTTCATCAACAAAATGGTGCTGCTTCAAGGCCAGGGCCCGCCACGGGCAGGGCGAAGGCGGGCGCTTTCCCTGGGGGAATGCCTGTCAAAAGCATTCATTGTATTCCACAGATGTGTCTTTGGAAGCAAAAGAGGATTTCACACGAGACGAAAACAAAGTATATTTCTGACAGACAGGTAAATGCCCCTTTGCGCAGGCAGTAATAACGTTTGTCAGGGAGGTGAGGAATCGCAAACTTATTTTTGATACAGATTCAATTGCTCCTTTAATCCCAAATAACCACTCCATAAATGTATGAAACCGAGCAGCCTAAGGATAATTGCTGAAATAGGCAAGAGGCGAGCCCACCGCTTTCTGTTTTGAAAGGATTTTGCCTGCCTTTCAAAAGGGGCGTGTATAGGCACCGCAGGGCCAGCAGGATGCCTGCCCGCTCTGCCCACTGCAGACTTGCCGGGAAACCGGCCCTTTAGCACGAGCCCCGGAGAGAGCGGAAAGTACTCTTGTAATCACCACTATTCCCCGCTAAGTACACAGATTGAAACATCAAAAATGCATAGAATAATAGATGTCAACGATGGGAAAGAGGCAGTGGGGTCACAGATTCGGTCTCCAGTGGTCCAGACAGCAGAAATAATGACCACCCTTGACCCAGACGACACGGCGCACGTGCCTCACAGCTAGGGCAGCACACTGCTTGCACATCAGGTTTTACATGGAGCGTTTGTTTGCCTTTTCCAATAGCCTGTCTCAGATCAGTGTGTAGGCTGGACTTACTCAAATCTTCCCTTTGCTTCTATTCCAGAGATTTATTCCAGGTCCTGAGACTCCAGGCTGAGCAGAGAGAAGACCAGGTCGATACTAGAACCCAGGGAGTACATGGGAGGTTTAGCTCATGGTCAGGGTAATGGGTAAAGGTCAAAGCAGGAAACCACCAGGATTCTGATGGCTATACCAGGGAGGTCCTCAGATTTATGGCCTAGATTTCTGGACTGGGATTGGGGATGCTTCAATTACTTTCAAGTGTGCTTTGGCCACCACTATATATTTACTGAAATGTAAATCTATGCCAGGCCCTGTGCTAGGTTGAACCTGAGGACACAGATGTGAATGAGCTAGAGAAGGAACTAAAAGACCTAGTCCCTTTTTGTAGGAGTTCCCCATTCGGTGAGACTTATATATAGGGAGTTTTTAAATAATTGGAAGCACAGTGACAGAAAGATGCATGAGGCATCGTGGAGCACAGGAAAGGGGCACCTGACCCAGCCTGGGACAGGGATGGGTGGTCATTAGGCCCACGTGAGAAATAGTGGACAGGGACATAGGGGACAGAGAGGGGAAAAAGAAGAACCTCAACTACTTATAGGAGGGTGACTTGGGAGGGGAAGGGGATCATATTTTATCCTTTAGTGTGTTGGACCTTGTGAGATCAGACATGGTTTTGCCTCTACCTTTTATCATCTTGACCTAAGACCAATAAATACATCAATACTGAGATGCTTGGTTCTAATCATTTGAAAATACAAAATATATCAAAATATCAGGGTGGCTCTTTTAACTGCTTGAATCACTGTAGGGAGGGAACTCATAACAGATGGGGATGGTGGGGTAGCAATGTTTGTACCAATAATGATGAGACCAAAGTATCCCTGGGACATGTGGATGTGGCAGAACCTAAAAAAGCCATGAGCACTGGCTCCTGTTCCGTGTGACAGGGAAGAGCAGTCGTCTCCAGGCTCCACAGGATCATTAGGCAGTGGTTCAGGAACATGGCTGCATTAAGAGAGATCATGTGGTCGTAGCACAGTTGAGGCATAAATATGTCAAAACCGCACGCCGTGGCCACGCCCTGGCACATGCACAGAGAACCACTGTCTTGCTTTGCCTTCCCTGTATCCTGCACCCTGGCCACAGCATGGACCTTTCTATGTTATCTTCTCTTACATGGCTATTTTTCTTCACATCTCTATGGTTTGGTGCTGCCGCCAATGTCTTTTTCCTACTTTGGAGTCCATGACTTAATACTCCTTCTGAGCTCTCGGCCCGATACTTCAGGTGACTTCTCTATTTGTCTGAACCTGCCTGTGATTGACACTTACCCACTGATATACAAAGGGGTCGTAATTGTTGTCAGCCGTGGTTACTGCCTCCATTTCCACGTTTGTTCTGTTGCCCTTCCCACCATTCAAACTAGACCTTGGCCTTCACTACTCCAGGGACTGGGGCCCATAGCAGAAATGGAAAGAAAAACAAAATTAGTTACCCTGACATAAGGAATTGGTTTGGAAGAGTGCTTGGCTAGCCAGTTCCCTTTCCTCCCTATTTCTACCAATAGCAGAAAATGGAAATCTCTGAATTTGAAGAGACAAAAAAAAAGTTGGGAGTGAAGGAAGAGAGTATATGCCGGTGCGGGTCATTGAGAAAGGGCTCCCCAGTGTTAGCTCCAAATTGGCCATGGTGGGGGCTGTGTCCTCCGGAAAACACAGGGGATCTGGGAACCAACGGAATCCTGGGAGGTGGCAGCTCTTGGCAATTCCCATGCTGCGGCAGAGTGGGAGCGGGACAATACAATAGCTGTGTGGGTGTCAGGACAGAGATGACCTTAGACAACCCTACCGAGTTTCCTGCTGCTCCAGGAAGGATGGGAGAGCACTTGAGGTTTTTATGCTCCTGAGATAGAGGTGGGAGTCAGCTCAGAAAGTGTCAGAGAGCCAGAGGTGCCTCTTAGCTAAGACCAGAAAAAGCCCTTTTCAAACATTAGTTCACTTATACCCACTGATATCCACTTTGCCAAAGCAAGTCACATGGCTGAACCCAAGCTGGGGCAGAGTGGGGTTTGGTGCAGCAATATTTTTTGCCTTTTTAACAGGTGAATCACCAAAGTCACAGTGAAAGGGGCTGGATCCGGGGAGGGTGAAGAATCGGAGCTGTTGATGCCGTCTACCACAGCACGTCAGTGAGAAGACGTCAAAACTGGGTACTGGGCGAGCCATGTTAAAGCTGTGTTGGGCCACTTGGATGCCGGGCTGAGAGCTCAGCATGGACAGAAATGTTTCAGGAAAAGAGTGGAGCAGAATTTGAAGGAGATGGCAGATGTACACATGGCCAAACATCTGGCTTTCTCTTGAATTTCTTCATGCCTTGCGATAACTGCAGGCACAATGCCCCTAGTTTGAAAATGTTGCATGAAGTTGCTTAAATAATGGTTTCATGTTTACTGCCCTGGGAAATTTAAAACATTCTAGCCGTAATTCAGTTTCCCAAATGCATTTCTCTTGTGTGACAGAAGAATGGTCAGCCAATCTATTGAAAGCCACATTAAGATATTTTTGAGTACTTAAATATATATGGGCCATTGATATTTAGATGCTATTCTATTGGTTACATCTCTTGCTGGGAAATATGCTCTTTGGATCAATTCACTAAGTAGAATCAATGCAGTGGTCAGCATAAATTAAGAGTCTGGAATCTCATAGTAACCTTCTGTAAGGCCTCATTCCTTTTATCCAGTCCTTTCCAACTCCTCCCAGCTGCTCAGCCCACTCTGTTTCTCAGCTACTCCTAATAGCAGGAAGTGCACTCATTGTGTCGGCCCACTCTGGATAGAGTTCTTAAATAACCCGTGGTTGCAGAACTGTTGTTTCAGGGCGGGAGGTTGCAGGAGAGCATCTCAGCCATAGCATTTCCCACCTCAACCCTCTTTATACTTGTCCAGTGCGAGCTGTTCATTTAAGACCCTGTTCATGATCTGGGCAGCGTGGTGTCAAACAGCAAGTAAAAGGATTTAGCAGCTGTTTTTTCAAAACTGATTTTTAAGTGGCCCCACTCCATACCTTCACCTCCTCTATCTCTGCCTGCTCTCCAGCCGCTCGCGTCACTGCAGTATCTTTTCCTTCCACCCCATTTCTTCCAGTGTGGCCAAGCCCAGCTTCTCCTGGCTCTCAGCTGGTCTCCTCCTTACTGATTCAAGCATGGCCTGGGTAAACTTGGCATCTTGGCCTTTTTTCCAGAACCTCCCCCCATGACCTACCCCGTGAGGATGAGCCGTTGGTAAGGAGTGTGTGTGTGTGCATATGTGTGTGCATCTATGTGTGTGTTGCTTCTCTGACTCCAGCCATGGAAGGACCATAGTCAGAAGACGCTCAGGCTCCCAACTCAATCTGGGACTCTGATCTAGGCATTAGCCCAGTTAGTTCAATTTGTAAGAACCCGTTTGGTTCTTGTCAATTCCTTTCACCTGGGCATCAAGTAGACCCCCATTCCTGTGTCCTCCCGTGACTGGCTGGAGTCTTGCTGTAAAAGGCTTGACTGACCACAGCTTTGATGCTGTTGCCTGCCTGGGAGTCAAGTGTCACCTGCCATCAGACTTCCTCTCATCAGTTTTCTCAGTTGCCCAACTAGAGCCCCTTTGAACTCTGTGCTTTGGATAATCCAGATGTCTCAACTGCAGACCAAGCACTACAGCCAGGCCACTCCCCAGTGTCTAGCCAAACTAGTCCCAGCTTCCTCTGCCTCTACTCTGCTTGTGTTGCCAATGCTCCTCACTCCCACCACCCCTCTCACTGGAGGGATGACACTGGTAGAGGGATGTCCAGGCTGAGATCATAAAGGATGACCTTGTTCCTTTCCATATTTAAACTCATAATTCTATCAACAATCGCAGTACAAAGCCTGAGCAGACACCTCAGGAAAAGAATCAGAGCTGCAGGTGGACAAGAAATCTGAAAATAAAAGATTGAAAAATATTTTCTTAAAAACTCCAATCTGCAGAGATGATCACTCTGTAACATTTACCAAAATGTCAGTGTTCTCTAAAGCTCTTGAATACCCATCCTGGTGATTAAGAAATCAATAATTAACATGCAAATCTGAAAGCTCTAGGCAAATTGAATATTAATTACTGACTTCATAAGTGGAGGCTGCTCAGCGGTATGAAAATAGTTCAGGATAATTAGGATTTAACAACCTTCAGACATAAAGAAAATAAATACAGGGTTCTTGATGAATGACTTTATTTTTATTTCATTATTGTATTATAAACATTCTTGGTTTTTCAAAGACCAAGGAGAAGAGAGGAAGAGTGGTTCTGAATATTTAGCATATTCATAATGACAACTCCCTTCGATCTCCTCCACTGAAATCCTTGGGGGATTGTCGGATAGAAGTTAGGTTCTGTAGTCTAAGATTGCAAGGTGACCTGTGTCAGTTAGGAACCAAGGAGTACCGCACAGCAAGACTGAAATAATGACTGGGATAAATGGTTAAAACAACCCACTATTTCCGACCATTTTATTGCTCTATAATACTTGTCTTGGATGCCCTACTCTTGAGCACCTGGGCACCACTTCCTTCATTTTTAAATGCATAGCTTCTGATCCCCTATTTCAGCCACTGGATTTGGGGGATCTTCTGGCTTCATCTCGTCTTGATCTAGTGTCATGGCTTTCTTTCCTGGCTCCATCTGCTCTTGGTTCCTGGCACACACTCCTGATAAGTTCCTCAGTTCCAAGCATCTTGCCTCTTGGGTGGTTGGTATCTCCTGGCCTCCTCCATGAGACAATATATAGCTAAACATTTTAGCCCCTCTTGTGTATGGTACTTGTTGAGTATTGTCATTTCAAATTTAACTTTTTAATATCATTTGTGTTGAAAGGAGACACAGTGAGCTCAGTGTATTTTCACCAGGAGAACACACCCATGTAACCACTAACCAAGTGGAGAAATAGAGCATTTGCAACAATGTCCCCCTCAGTCATTATCCCCGCTCTCCTTCTCAAAGGTAAATATAGCCTTGAATTTAATGACATAGATTTTCAAACTTGTTTTGAACTCTAAAACTATATAAAATAGAATCATCCAATGTTTTCTTGTGCCTTACTTCTTCCACTCCATGTTATGTGGTGAGATTCAACCATGATGCTGCAGATAGCAATGGTTCACTCATTTTCATTGCTATATTCTATTGTGTACTATACTGTAATTTGTTTATCCATTCTATTATTGGTGAGCATTTAGATGGCTTCTATCTTTTGCTAAAATTGCTAAGCCATGGGTTACAGAGGCAGTTAGTATCAGTGGATACTGTCCAACAGTTTTCTGCAGGGGTTGTACAAATTCACACTTGCCACAGCATGACCTGAAAGTTCCAATTGCTCCACCTCCTAGCCAACATTGGATATTGTTTTTCTTTTTCATCTTAGCCATTATGTTGTGTGGGTCTTGGTATTCAACTGTGGTTTTTATTGGCATATCTTTGAAGAACTTCTTTTCTATGTTTATTGTTGATTTGGAAATCCTTCTTTTCTATTGGATTATCTGCCTTTTTCTTACTATGTTTTAGACATTGTTTATATATTCTTGTTGCAGTTCTTTGTGGGTTATATATACATGTCGCAAACCTATTTCACTGGTCTAAGGTTTGCTTTCATACCCTTAAGTTTCCCAGTGTGTGTCTTGTCTTTTCATAAATAGAATTTCCTAATTTTAATGTAGTCCAATTTAGCAATAACTTTCTTTGTTGGTGGTAATTTTTGTGTTCTGTTTAAGAAATCTTTGGCAACCTCAAGGTCATGAAGATATTTCTCTATGTTCTCTTCTGGAAGAATTATTGCTTTACCCTTTATATTTAAATGTACAGTCCATTCAGAATTAATTTTTTTGGTATGATGTGAGGTAGTAGTCAACGTAAAATTTTCCACATATGTATCAGTGATGGCTTTTTTTTTTTTTTTTTGAGAGAGAGTCTTGCTTTGTTGCCTGAGCTGGAGGGCAGAGGCATGATTACAGGGTGATCACTGCAACCCCAAACTCCTGGGCTCAAGTGATCCTTCTGCCTCAGCCTGTCAAGTAGCTGGGACTACAGGCATGCACTACCACATCTGGCTAATTTTTCTTTCTTTTCTTTCTTTCTTTTTTTTTTTGTAGAGACAGGGTCTCATTCTTGCTCAGGCTGGTCTCTAACTCCTAAACTCAAGTGAACCTCCTGCCTTGGCCTCCCAGAGTGCTCAGATGGCTTTTGATGTGTTAACTTGGCTGGGCTGAACTATAGTTCCTCCAGAATTTCCTTTCTGGAATGCTTCCCATTAGGGTGGGCTACAAAGGACATTTTCCCATGAAAGCTGGAGTGTGGAGGGGAGGCAGTGGCCATTTCATAGTATTTTTCCAGTAACATTTTTTCCAGTTATTCAATCAAATGTAAAACTATAAAACTTTTAGAAAAAACAAAGGTCCTAAAGATTTTCTCCTTTTTTTCTAAAAGTTTTATAGTTTTACATTTTATATTTAAATTTATGATCCTTTTAAAGTTAATTTTTATATAAGGTTTAGGCAGAGGCTCGTTCTTTCTTTCCTATGAATAGCCAGTTTCTCCAGCATAATTTGTTGAAAATATCATCTTCCTCCATTGAGTTACTTTGTACCTCTATTAAAATCGATTGGGTATATGTCTGTGAGTCTATTTCTGGATTCTAAATTCAGTTCCATCGATTTATTCTATTTCTTTGCTATTACCATGCAGTCTTGATTAGTGTTGCTGTGTAATAAGTATTAAAATGGGGCAGAATGATTCTTTCTCCTTTTTCCAAATCTGTTTAGCCATTCTAGTTCCTTTGCCTTTCCATATAAATTTTAGAATGAGCTTATTTATATCCTCAAAAAATCTTCCTAGGATTTTGATAGGAAAATCAAAATAAATCCTATGTGTCATTATGGGGAAAAATGACATCTTTATTATGTTGAGTTTTCTAATCTATGAGTACAATATGGCTCTCCATTTATTTAGATCTCCTCTTCAGAGTTTTGTAGTTTTCAGCATAAAAGTCCTCTACGTGTTTTTTTTTTTCTTTTTGTGTTTTTGACAGAGTTTTGCTCTATCTGTCACCCAGGCTAGAGCTCAGTGACATCATCATAGCTCACTGCAACCTCCAACACCTGTGCTCAAGCCATCCTCCTGCCTCAGTCTCCCGAGTAGCTGGGACTATAGGTGCATGCCACCATGCCCAGCTAATTTTTCTATTTTTTGTAGAGACAGGGTCTTCCTCTTGCTGAGGCTGGTCTCCAATTCCTGACCTCAAGTGATCATCCCGTCTTGGCCTCCTAGAGTGCTAGGATTATAGGCATGAGCCATTGCACTTGGCCTACATGTTTTATATGTATTTTATTATAGTTTTTAGTGATTGTAAGTGGCATTTTAGTTTAAATTTCATTTTCTACATTTTTATTACTACTACGTAGAAATATAGTAGCAATACAATTCACTGTTGCTATTAATCTTGTATCCTGTCACTTTGTTGAACTCACTTATTTTTTGAGGGTTTTCTTTGTAGATTCCTTGAGATTTTCTACGCAAACCATCATATTATTTGAAAACTGGGATATTTTTATTTCTTCCTTTGCAATCTGTGTAGTTTTATTTCTTTTTCTTTTCTTTTCTTTCTTTTTTGAGACAGAGTCTCACTCTGTTGCTCTGGCTAGAGTGCCGTGGCATCAGCCTAGCTCACAGCAACCTCAAACTCCTGGGCTTAAATGATCCTTCTGTCTCAGCCTCCCAAGTAGCTGGGACTACAGGCATGTGCCACCATGCCCGGCTAATTTTTTGTATATATTTTTAGTTGTCCTGCTAATTTCTTTCTATTTTTAGTAGAGACTGGGTCTTGCTCTTGCTCAGGCTGGTCTCGAACTCCTGAGCTCAATGATCCTCCTGCCTCGGCCTCCCAGAGTGCTAGGATTACAGGCATGAGCCACTGTGCCCGGCCCTCTTTTTCTTTTATAACTCTTTTTCTTGCCTTATTATGGTGGATAGGACTTCCAGTACTGTGTTTAGAGTGGTGAGAGTGGACAGCCATGACTTCTTCGCAATTTTAGGGAGAAAACATTCAGTCTTTCACCATTTAGTATAAATGTTACAGTAGTTTTTTTTTGTAGCTTTTCTTTATGAAGTGGAAATTCCTGCTATTCCTAGTTTTTTCTTTTTTTAATTTTTAAGTCACAAATGGATGTTAACTTTTGTCAGATGCTTTTTCCAAATCAATTATTATGATCATGTAATTTTTTTTCTTTGGACATTAATATGATGGATTACATTGGCTGATTTTTGAATATTGACCAGCCTTGTATCCCTGGAATGGAATGGATTTAAAAGTCATGGTATAATATTTTAAATATATTGCTGAATTTTATTTCCTAATATTTTGTTAATTTTTATGTCTGTTTTATGAGGGATATTGGTTGGTAGTTTTCTTTTTTGTATGTTTTTTGTCTAGTTTTGCTATCAGGGTAATCCTGGCCTCCTAAAAAGAGTTGAGAAGTATTCCCTCCTTTTCTATTTTCTAGAGAGATTGTGTAGAGTTGTGTTAAATTTTCTTCAAATGTTTGGTAGAATTCTGCAGTGAAACCATCAGGGCCTGCAAATTTGCATATTTCTTTTGAGGGCTTTTAAAAATTACAAGTTTATTTTCTTTAATAGTTATAGGGCTATTCAAATTATCTATTTTGTACTGGGTGAGTTGTGGTAGTTATTACGTTGTTAGTGGCTGTATAATCTGTAGTGATTTGTTTCTGCTCTTGGTTCTTTGTGTTTTCTCTCTTTATTTTTTGATCAGTTTGGTAGGGAGTGATCAATTTTCTTAGTCTTTTGCAAGAACCAACTTTTGTCTCTGTCAATCCTTTCTATTGTATGTTTATCTCTTTATTTACCATTTTTATTTTCTTTCTTCTTCTTTTTTTGGTACTTATCCTTTTTCCAACTCTTGAGATGGATGCTTGGATTATTCAAATTTACTTCTTTTCTAACATATGCATCGTAAGGTTATAATTTCTCTCTAATCACAGTTTTAGCTCCATCCCACTGGTTTTGTTATGTCAGATTCATTATCATTTAGTTCAAAATATCTAAACTTTTCATTATGATTGCTGACAAATTAATCAGCTTTTATTAGTTTAAAATGTATTAATTTTTCCTATAGTTTTAGAAGACATTTTTGTTATTTATAGAATCTAGGCTGGCAGTTGTTTTGTTTCATCACTTTGAAGAATTATTTCATTACCCTCTACCTTCCATCGCTCAGCATAATGTTTTTGAGAATCACCTATGTTTTTGTGTATATCAGTTGTTTGTTCTTTTTTATTTTTAAGTAGTAGCCCATTATATGCATATACCACAATTTGCTCTCTATTTATGTGTTCATGAACAATGCGGTTGCTTTCAGCTTTTGGCTATTAGTAATAAAGGTGCACAAATCTTGTAATTACCAATGTTTTACTTCTCTTGTGTAATTACCTAGGGATGGACCAAGGCCTCACATGATATGAGTATGTTAAACTTTATAAGAAACTGCCAAACTGTATTCCAAGTGGTTCTACCATTTTGCATTCCCACCGGGACACGTGTGGGTTCCAGTTGGTTCACACCCTTGTCAACATTTGGTTTTAGCCCCTGGCTTTGTCAATCATTTAAATTTTATTCATTCTAATATATTCTTATGTAATTAGTCATCACCTTCTCACCATCAGTGTCAGAGGATTCTGATTTCTCCACATCTTGTTATTATTTTGTTATTATCTATCTTTTAAAAAGTTATAGCCATGCTAGTAGATATAAAGTGTTTCTTGTTATGGTGTTAATTTGTATTTCCCTGATGACTAATGATGTTAAATGTGTTTTCATGTGCTCATTGGCCATTTATTTATCTTTTGTGAAGTGCCTGTTCAACTCTTGCCCATCAAATTTAATATTTTTTATTCATTTTGGTGCTGAAAAAAATGAATTATAGAAAGATGAGTAATTCTTTGGAGGCCATATGACAATTAGGGCACTCGATAGTCAGGCTTTCACATGCCTTTGCTGTTGGAAATGGCAGATGTGGGCTCTGAGCCTGTTCCTCCTCTTGGAGACAATAACAGTCTTATTCCTTCCCAGAGCTCCCAAATTTTTCTTCTAAAACTTGCTTCTTGGTACCATATGCTCAGTCTCCAGCACCACTGACCAGAGAGTTATCCTGGATCCCTCCCTCCCCCGCATGCTCCATATATGATCATTGATTGGCTGGTTCAACCTGTTATGTTTCTCTTGTATTTATCTTCCCACTCCTGTTGTCATTACTTCTGATGAAAGTCACTCTCTGATCATTTTATACCTTGGAGCCATATTTTTTTCCTAGAGTGATATTTCTAAATTACCAAACAGACCACTTCCCTTCCCTGCTCAAAAACCAGCGTGCAGGCTCCTTATCCCCTACAGAAGGACACGTGAAGTCAAAGTCAGCATGGCGTTCTAGGTCCTGCGTGACCAGGTCCTGCTTTCTTCTCCCTTTATTCCTTGTTCTCTCTCTTACACTTTGCATTTCTGCAAAGCCAAATTGTGTGCAGTTTTCTGAACATTTTATATTTTTTCACATCTTTCTATCTTTGACTATCTTGTTTCATTTGCCTAGAATGTCATTCATTTATTTATTCAAATTTTTTTTTTTTTTTTGAGAACCAGCTACATTCTGGCCACTGCTTTAGAGCTTAGGGAGAGCTGAGTGTTGGAGTTGGCTGAACCACAAAATCAATGCATCCCTGACTTCCTTCTCTCTGTCCCCTTCCAGAAAGCTGCCCCCAGGAAGGACTCTCATGTGTGACTAACCAAAGTTTTAATGCTGGGGCTGCAAAACAAGCCAAGGCTTCATTGACAGATAGAGGAAATCACAGAGGCCACCCTGTCTGTACACTTGGGATCGAGGTTGGGCTTTTTGGCCATCTTTTTTAGCCTATGCATGGAAGATGTAAGATCAGAAAAGAGGCTCGCATCATTTGGGCTCAGCTTGGTGGTTACCCCGAACAAGCCAGTGAGACTTCTACCCATGGGGCATGCACGGGGGTGGTACACAGGGTGACAAGTCCTGCAAACTTTAAGCCCCTTGTTTGCCCTGGGCTTGCAGAATTAGCCTGATACGCTTCACAACCAAAAAAAAAAAAAAGGAATGAAGGAAAGTACTAGCCACGAAGCCGAAGAGCTGGTCCTTTTAGGCACCTATGTCTTTTAATCCTTAGTGCAACTAGGCAAGGCAGCTTTTTTATCTCCCATTCTTAAAAAAATTTTTTTTTAATTTCAGCTTATTATGGGGGTACAAAAGTTCAGGTTATATATATTGCCCATGTCCTGCCCATCCCCCCAAGTCAGAGCTTCAAGCGTGTCCATTCCCCAGACAGTGTGCGATACATTCATCATGTAGGTATACACCCATCCCCTCCCCCCAGCCCCCACCTCAATCTGAAACCCAATTGGTATTATTCCCAAATGTGCACTTAGGTGATGATCAGGGAAACTAATTTGCGGGTGAGTACATGTTGTGCTTATTTTTCCATTCTTGAGATACTTCACTTAATAGAATGGGTTCCAACTCCCTCCAGGAGAACAAAAGGGATTCTATATCACCGTTATTTCTTATAGCTGAGTAATACTCCATGGTATACATATACCACATTTTACTAATCCACTCATGAAGTGATGGGCATTTGGGTTGTTTCCACATCTTTGCAACTGTGAATTGTGCTGCTATAAACATTCAGGTACAGGAGTCTTTCTCATAGAATGACTTTTGTTCTTTTGGGTAGATGCCCAATAATGGGATTGCTGGATCAAATGGTAGGTCTACTTGAATCCGTTTAAGGTATCTCCATAATGCTTTCCACAGGGGTTGCACTAATTTGCAGTCCCACCAGCAGTGTATGAGTGTTCCTGTCTCTCCACATCCATGCCAACATGTATTGTTTTGGGTCTTTTTGATAAAGGCCATTCTCACTGGAGTTAAGTGATATCTCATTGTGGTTTTGATTTGCATTTCCCTGATGATTAGAGATGTTGAGCATTTTTTCATGTTTGTTAGCCATTCTTATATCTTCTTTTGAAAAATTTCTATTCATGTCCTTTGCCCACTTTTTGATAGGGTTGTTCGATTTTTTCTTACTGATTTTTGTGAGTTCTAAATAGATTCTTTATCTGATGTGTAGTATACAAAATTTTTTTCCCATTCTGTAGGTTGTCTGTTTATTCTCATGACTGTTTCCTTGGCTGTGCAGAAGCTTTTTAATTTAATCAGTCCCCATTCATTTATTTTTGTTGTTGCTGTGATTGCCTTAAGGGTCTTCTTCATAAATTCTTTGCCTAGGCCAATGTCTGTAAGAGTCTTTCCTACATTTTCTTCTAGAATTCTAATAGTTTCCTACCTAAGGTTTAAGTCTGTTATCCACTGTGATTTGATTTTTATGAGAGGTGAAAGCTGTGGGTCCTGTTTCAGTCTTCTACATGTGGCTATCCAATTTTCCCGGCACCATTTATTGAATAAGAATTCTTTTCCCCAGAGTATGTTTTTGTCTGCTTTGTCAGATTAGATGGCTATATGAGGATGGTTTTGTATTTAGCTTTTCTGTTCTGCTCCACTGATCTGTGTCCCTGCACTTGTAACAATACCAAGCAGTTTTAATAACCACAGCCTTGTAGTATAGTTTGAAGTCTGGCAAATTAATACCTCCCATTTTGTTCTTATTGCCTAAAATTGCTTTTGCTACATGGGATCTTCTCTGGCTCCATACAAAGTGTAAAATTATTTTTTCTATATCTGTGCAAAAATGATGTTGGTAATTTAATAGGGATTGCATTGAATCTGTAGATCACCTTGGGTAGTATAGACATTTTAACAATGTTGATTCTTCCGATTCACGAGCATGGTATGGTTTTCCACCTATTTACATGCTCTGCAATTTCTTTCCTCAGTGTTTCGTAGTTCTCCCTATAGAGGTCCTTTACCTCTTTAGTTAAATATATTCCTAGGTATGTTATTTTCCTTGTTGCTATTTTGAAGGGTATTGAGTCCTTAATTTGGTTCTCCGTTTGACTGTTATTGGCATATATGAATGCCTCTGATTTGTGTGCATTGATTTTGTATGCCACAGCCAACAGCATACTGAATGGGGAAAAATTGAAAGCATTCCCACTTAGAACTGGAACCAGACAAGGCTGCCCACTGTCCCCATTACTTTTCAACATAGTATTGGAAGTCCTTGCGAGAGCTATCAGGCAAGAGAGCAGAATCAAGGGAGTCCAAATAGGGAAAGAAGAGATCAAACTCTCACTCTTTGCTGATGATATGGTGTTATATCTGGAAAACCCCAGGGATTCAACCAAGAGACTCCTGGAATTGATCAATGAATTCAGTAAAGTCTCAGGATACAAAATCAAAAAAAATTTTTAAACTTTAAAACAGGACTTTGGTGGGGATGGGGGAAAGAGTGTTAAGTAACACGCCCAAGGCCACACAGCTAAGAAGTGGCAGAGCCCGGACTCAAACCAAGTCTGAATACCTAAAAGCCCAGGACCTTTTCACCGCATCAAGCTGCCAAACTGACTCTGGCTGGGTGTGTGGTGACCTGAAAGCTAACTAGCATGTGGCTTTATTCCACCCTTCTTATTCCGCAGGTGGTCAGAACACATCGTAACAAGTTGCATAGGGCAGCACCTCCCTGCAAGTCAGGGTCCCAGGCTGGGTCGGTCATTGGGTTGGAGCCATCAGTTGTGCCCAAGTGGATGAATCTGCTGCACACACAAGCTTTTTCTGTGTCTAAAGGGAAAATGCCACAGGAGAAGGAATGGGCGTGCCTTTGTCTGTTTCCTTATCTGGTGAATAATTTAGGGAGGAGCTTTATCTCAGAGAGACCCACTTTAATTACATGCATGAAAGAAGATCCCCTGAAAGGGCCTCTCCTGGATTATTTATGAAGATGGAGAGGAAAGAGGTTTCCAAATAAGGACCCATAGAGGAAAGGAACCTGGCCAGGCAAAGGAAAGGAGAGAGAAGGAGATTGGAGAGGGGAGAAGGAGAAGAGAAAGAGACCAGGCTGTGGTTGCTGTTGGAGTGCAGGCTGGGTCTGGGCGTGGGGAAGGCTGGGCGAGAAGGCAGCCTGGGGCACTGGCCGCCCTTGGGCATTGTCACAAACCTTTGTAGGGGGAAGCTCAGCTTCTGCCGAGTGGAGACACATTTCTATTTATGCTCACGTTCAAGTGGACCGTGGCTGAAACACGCAGTGGCTTCTACACACCCTTACGGTTCTGGCAACAGAGAATTCTACAGGTGGACCTAACCCCACACCTGCTGTGATGTACAAAATACATCTTTTACCCTGTGGGATTTTATCCTTAAATGCCCCTCCATGTCCATCCTCTGTGACCTCCTCCTCCCATCATCTTTTTCTTCTTTTGTATCTTAGCTGTCTTCTTTCTTCAGGCATCTCCCCTCTCAGCTTCTGAGCAAAACTGCTTTTTCCTTGACCTTGCTTGACCTCTTTGAGCCTCTGTGTGCTCCAATGTTGAAATGGGGATAGGGTCAGCTACCTTGCTGAGCTTTGGTGGGTGGAACACAGTAGTACTGGAGACTTGGCCAGCTTGCAGGTTTTGATTAGTGGATGTGTCTTTCCTTCTTTGCTTTCTTTTCTTTTCAGTCTTCCTTCCAGAACTGTGCTGTCCGATATGATAACCATTAGCCACATGTAGCTATTAGCACTATGTGACAAGCATCGTGATTGCATATTAACACCTGTAAGCCTCATTATTTGTTTTTGAAACTCTTGCTCTGGGCTCATGTTTGAGTCTCCTGTTTGTTTTCTCCATCTCTGTCATCTTAATTCATATTGCAACTCTCTTCCTGGGATACCCCCAGAGCGAATTTTATATATGCCATATGGTATATGTACATATACACACACGTGCACATGTATACATACACACATATATTTAAAATAATAGCTTTATTCAGATATATTTTAAAATAGATAGACATTTTAAAGATATATTTTAAAATAATACCTTTATTCAGATATACTGTAATCTTCATCCCTTTAAAGTATACAATTCAGTGGCTTTTGGTATATTCAGAAATCTGTGCAACCATCACCACTATCTAATTCCAGAACATTTTCATCACCCCCAAAAGAAACTCTGTACCCATTCCCCCAGCCCCAAGCCCTGGCAACCACTGATCTATTTTCTGTCTCTGTGGAGTTGCCTTTTCTGGACTTTTCATATGAATAGTACCATACAATATGTGGCCTTTTCAAGTGGCTTCTATTTTATGTGAGACCATCCCAATTATAATCTCTACATCTGGTGATGATCCACTGAGCCGATTTTGTGTGATGCAATGACAAACAATCACATGGAAACTTAGTTTTATTTATAAACATGTAACCCTTCTGACCACTCTGGGAAGTAGACATTGTATCCATTTCACAGGCTGGGAATCTAAAGCACAGGGAGGTTATATACAGTCGGCCTAAGGTCACATATCTATTAGATGGAAGAACTGGGACTTAAGCTCAGGTTGCTTCATAAAAAAAAAAAAAAAAAAAAAAAAACCCCACCAGCGTTAAGGTACATGAGCATCTTTTTCAATTTCTTCTCTCCTCTGAACCAAGCAGAGTGTCTGACTCTCAGGTGGTGTTGTGCAATGGATGGATGATGCAGGTAGTTAATCAGCTGAGCTGTCAGTGATGGGGAGCAGGAGTGTGGACTCTGAACCCAGGTGTGAGCCTGCAGACCTGAGGCTGGCTGATGCTGTCACTGACACCAAGCAGTAGCGTGGGCCCGGCAGGCCTCGTCACCATGCTGTGCAGTGTGGCGCGTGCTACCTGCCTGCCCTGGGGACTCTCGGCCTTTAATCCTGGGGTTCCTCCTCACTGGGCCATGAGTGTGTCACTGGGGTGCAGCAGCAGAACCTTCCAGGGCACTCTTGGGGGCTGCATGCTCCAGGAGGACAACTTCCTACAAATCAGGATAGATGGCAATAGGAACCTGGTGGTGACTGGGGTCACCCAGAGTAATTTAAAGTATAAATTGATTTCTCAGCTGGAGACAGTATCGATGTCCTGCTTCTTATTTGTGCTTCATTGTGCATATTCTCTCATGTGGAAAATTAACAGGCAAATTAACCCTCCGCACAGCCCAGCCTGCAGGAACAGACAGGGCTCCTGCTTGTAGTGCAAAACCTTGGGGTAAGGAGGCAGCTGGCTACAGGGCCAGAGCCAGGGGAGGCCCATGTCCCAGGTATTTGGGAACATCTCCAGCTGCACATGGACCACATCGGCCCTACAGGCTCTGGAAAGGGAAGGCAATGTCATTCACTGAGATCTGTGGCTTTACGGTGGCTGTAGGTGACACTGGGTGAAAGGGCAAAGTAAACACAAATAAGTCAGGGTAATCAGAGCTCCATTCACTGGCAAAGGTACCCCCTTTCTCTGAGAATTCTGGGAGCAGCTTACTTATCCTCTGTTTCTGACAACCTCTTCCCAGTTGCTCATGGCGGCATCTTCTGGCTTCTGATCAGTATCATTTGCTTAAATCCCTCTAGTGCAAAAGGTCCTGCAGGGGCCACCCCTGCTGACAGCCCCTCACCTCCAGCTCATCCCGTACTGCTCTTCTCTTTACTCTCTGTATTCTGGGCACAATGACCTTCTCTTAGTCCTTCCGTGTTTCATTCTGCCTCAGGGTCTTTGTATGTACAGTGTCCTCTGCCTGGAATACGCTCTTCTTGCCTTTTCTCTGGGCTAAACTCCACTCAGTTTAAATATCACTTCCTTGCAAAAGCGTTTTCTGATTTCACACTTCCCACCTTGCACCATTATCTGGTCTCAGCCTCCTGTATTTTTCTATTAACAGCATTTGTCAAAATTGTAATTAAATAATCAGTCTATAATTAGTTGCATAATGACTACCTTTCCTGCTATACTGTTGGCTCTAAAAGAGCAGAGACTACGTCAGCCTTCCACACCTTTGTATTAAATATCTCCAGTGTTGAGCATGTTGCCTGGGATATAATAAGTCCTCAAATGGTGTAGTGGATGAATGAACATCACTTTTGGCAGGTGATTCTTTCTGAGATTTTAAACTTGGCATTTCCAGTATAAACTTACCGATTACTAAGTACATTTAGTTCTGAGAATCACATTATAACGCACATATAAACCCAGGTACCGCATGGTCTAGTCTTGGTGCAGCGTCATATGCAATGAAGCACAGTTCAACAACCAAAAGAAAGTTTTCTTCCACATCTAGCTCATTTTCTCTCTCTACCATGACCCTCCTACTCCCAACATTTTATTTGGTAGATTGACTTAACCCTCTGGCCACTGGGGTACAGTGACAGTCCCTAACTGCCAGGAACTTGTAGGCAGATTAGTTAGGAGGCTCTTACTATGGTGCAGGCAAGGATTATGGAAACTTGGAAACCAGTGGGGCAGACACATTTTAAGATATGTTTTTTAGGGTTAACATTGATAAGGGGAGTCCCAGACATGGGGGCTGATACCCCATAGCAGTCTTAATCCAGATGGATTAGTGCAATTGCTCATGGTAATTTCATCATGCTATTTTCTAAGGATTAATTTTTAAATGGTCATGGGACTCAATCTTGTTCTATTCTGAGATATGAGAAGAAGTCCAATGAGGGCTTTTGGTGACAGAAAAAAAGCCTTCTTAAAGAGAAATACCAGAGGGAAACAATATCACTCCTTTGCTGGGTGTGAACAAGGAACTTGCTCTCGGACTATGTGCAACACTGACTACATTGCTACAAGGCTGGAGGGGGACAGCCACAGAAAGAACAGCGAAGCATGGATACAGAAAGAACCTGAGCCTCTGCTGACATCGAGTTGCTGGTTGTAGCTCTGGAGTCCTCCATACCTGAATGCTGGATATGTGAGATAATGAATTTTTTCTGGTATTTTAAGCCATCTGGTTGGATTTTCTATTACTTGCAGCATAAATCATCCTGACTGATAAGGGAGACAGTGGTAGCTCAGTGGGCAACCCAGAGGCTCTCTAATAACAGGGACCACGGGCAGGCGGCATCACGTCTCTGTCTTACCTTGCAGGGCACGGGAACTCCCAGTTTCCCTTCTGACCTGCTCAGCAGGCGGGGGGCTCAGTTGGGAAGGAGTAGAAAATGACCCAGATCAGACATCAAATAATGAATCCCTCTTTTGGGCTTTCAATCTGCATTAAAATGGAAAGGTAATTACCTGCTGATCTTTAAAAAAAATCAACTGAAATTCTACTCTTGCTCCTCTTAGATAATATATCTTGAGGAATATTTTTCCCTCAAAAAAATATTGTTTTGCAGTAACCGTAATAGAATCCACATGCAGAAAAGGGAAAAAGAGAAACTTTTATTACCCCCACAGTCAACACAATCAAATTACTTCCTTTGCCCCTGCTTCCTTGCAATTCTTGTCTATATTCATGCAAAAATGTACAGAATGGTAATCCTATCCCAGGTAGCATTAATTTTTTTAATGGAGATACGATATCCATGCTGTGCGGTGCCTAAATCCATATAGCTTGGTGATTTTTCATGTGTTCACTCTTGTAACCGCCCCCTAGTTCAAGATATAAAACATTTGCCTGGGTAATCATTTTGTAGTTTGCTTTTTAAATTTAATGTCATATCAAAAGCATGTTACCCTGCTGTGTTTTCTAAGAATTTTTTAGTGTGCTTCATGGTCTTCATGCTGCTCAGTATTAAAGGGTTTGAAAATTCAATCAGATGGCTGCCGCAAAGATATTTGAGCCAACCCACATCATTGGACAGTAAGGTCGGTTAAAATCCTTCCAAATCATAAATAATGCCTCAGGGTACAGTACGGTACTTGTGCAGGAGAGGTCAGAACTTGGCAGCCTGGAGGCTGGATGCTGCCCCCACACACACCCATTTTGCTGGGCTTGCATGCTGTTGGCACACATAGTGCTTTAAAAAATATTTGAGTTTTCCTTTGAATTTTAATTTACAGACTTTTTTTAAAATTTGAGAGAGCTCCCGTGGGAATCTGGGTTTCTTGCTTCCTTGATAAAGCAGAAGATCTAGTCACACAGGGCCCATGCCGGCAGCGGCAGTCATGTGGAGTTGAGCGTGGGCTGACATTCGTGGGAGGGGCACATGTGCCCAAGTTTTCCACAGTCCCTGTGACTCCCAGTTTTCTTTGATCAGAACTATTCATTAATTCACAGCATCTGCTTGGGGCCAGTAGGCATGTGAGTTTGCCATTCCTGGCATACAGCTTCTTTTCCCCTGATGCCTATAAAAATATCATTTATGCAGGAGGTTGCTGATAAACCCAAAGATATAATAAATACAAGTGCATTGAGAAGAGCCAGGTGAGAAAGAGCAAGACTATAAAGCCCAATGGACCCAAGTGGCAATCACTGCTCATGACTTTAGCCCTGTCACGTCTTCTGTGAGCCTCGATTTTTCTCAGGCTGCAAGCAAGAACAATGATCCCCACTTCATGGAGTGATCGTGAAGATTTAATATAATTTGGCACATGGTAGGCAATCAATAAATGATGGCTACATAAAAAAAATCTGTTGAAAATTCTTCTTTATGGTCAAGTTATCCAATTATAGTTCTTGGATGGCAAAGTTTATTTTCCTAAAAGTAAGATTTAATTCCCTCTGAATTTGCTGTTCATTCAAAAGATCTTCAGAGATACCTTTAAAGTTTTAATAGTGGCAACAATAATAATCATAAGTGGATAGGATTTAATAATGTTGTGCCTGAGTGTCTAAACAGTGACCTTAATATTATGATTTAATTGAGACTGTAAATTAAAATGTGTTGCGCTGCTCAACCATACCAAGGAGGTTAAGAAAGGAGAGTTGGTTTTTAACATTTTTGTTTGAACCAATGTTTGGCTTTTTCAGTTGTTGTTAACAGATCCAGAGATTCTTTGGGGAGTGTCTCTAATAATATATAGAGGCTTGCCCACAGAATTTTGAGAACAGAAGGTATTGACCTAGAAGATGCTTTGTCTTTCCTACTTAGTACATGGTCTCACCACCTACCTACTGGAAACCTACAGGAAATCCTCTCCCACCTCTAATCCATCAGTAAGTCTGTAGTAATTTTGTACGTGAGCCCATAAATAATTCTTCTAGACTTACACCATCCTCATCTGAGACACAATGTATTCGTCATACATCATCCAGGGTGATCTTTAAAAAACTCAACTGGTATCATATCACCTTGCTTCTTAAAATTCTTCCATGACTCTCATTTCCCCTCAGATAAAATCCAAACTCCTTATCCTAGTACACGAGGCTCTGCATGGTCTGTCTCCGCCTTCACGTCACACAACACCCCCCGCCCCCATTATACTGCAGCAACACTGATCAGCCTTCCTGCCAAATTCTTTCCCAATCTAGAGGCTTTACGTATGCCTGGCCTCTGCCTGAATCCCTGACCTGACCCCACAGCCCCTTTGTAAGGTTGGCTTCTTCAGGTCTCAGGTTAAATGTCACATTTCCACCCTATCTAAGGAGGCCCTCTGTCCTTTCTTGCCTCATCCTAGACCTTCATACCCCTCACACACTCTGCAGTGATTTTGTGTGTTTCTGTTGACAGTCTGTCTCCCTACTTTATTGATAACTATGTTTTACAAGAACTGGGACCTCACCTCTCTCATTTACTAGTTCTATCTCCAGCTGCTTGCACATTGCTGGGCATATAGTAGGCATCAGTATGTATTTATTAGATGAAAGAATGAATGGATGGACGTAACTTCTGTGGGAGAATTCAGGGTAGTCTAGGGAATGTTTTCTTAGAATGTGACAGCTAGAAAGAGCTTTTAGCCTAACCAGCTATAGCGGCATATTGCATCTGCTTGGTATTGCTCACAGCAGGAAGTGTTTCAAAGGGTCTGCAAAAATTGAGAACCAAAGGCCAAGATACTGTCAGCTTGTCTCTAGCACTGTCCAGGGGAGAGCCTGCGTCCCAGACCAATTAGCATTTACATTTTTTCTCTGGAAATTAATGGCTTAGCATTTGATTTTCCAAACTTGGTGTTTTGTGAGTTTGGCTAGTGTGGATTAGAGCTCTTGAACCTGACCAGTTCTGAGAAAGCTGACAGATCTAATTAGCTGAGGGTCTGATGTACCCTGGTCTTAGCCTGAGGCTCTGACCCAGCTCTCACTGTCCTCTTGCTGGTGATAAAGCTCTAGTCTTGTCTAGTCCTACCACTTTCTGACCTTGGCTCTTCCTCCCCTCAGCTTAACTTCTACCATCTTCTTCCTCCCTGTTGCATGCCCTGGTAAAGTAGGCTCAATGCATAGGTTTCAAACTTAAGAACCAGTAAGCCAGGACACATCTGTATATTAATAAACTGAAATTAACTTATTTTTATGTTTGGCACCATTGTAGGCTGGTTGGCAGCCCCTACTGGTGAAGTGTGGTATTATAACCCAGCTCTATTAGGCGTTAGAAATGTCCAGGAAATAAAACAGGAAGGAAGCACAATTCTGGGACTTGGGAAGTGGGACTTAAGGACTACTCAGATGTGGAAGAATACTGAGCTCTGGAAGAGATGAAGAAGACTGATACAGTGAGAAATCTGCAAAAGAAAAGTAAACTTCTAAATGAGGGAGTTTTCCTCTTAGGGTCAGTGCCAGCTAGTTGCCTTCCATTATTCTGGGAAAATATGTAGAAATTACTCTTCCTGGTCTCCATTTTAAATTCTATATGGGTTTTGTCGTAATTTTAAGGCCACAGGGATCTTATACTGGGAGCTTTTGCTGAGATCTGACAACTCATGGATGATGAAAACGAGCGTGCTCAGAATCTTAGGTCACACTACTCTGTCTGGCTCTGATTCTTGCTGGCCACTTCCTAGTCCAGGCCTGCCCTGTAAGTGTAATCTTAGGTAAAGCTATGACACTGAACATGTTTATTATCTATGAATTCTTTCTATCTTGCCTGTACTGTTACAACTCTTAGAACCTCCACCAATTCCCCTACAGTGCTCATATTTATAAAAGGAACAAAATAGAAATAGTGGTTGTAACAATAACAATGATGTTATCAGTCAGGATACACCCAAGAAAAAAGAAATCACAAAGACTTGAGTTTAAAACCCATCTTTCCCACTTATTACTCATGTCTCCGTCTGGGGTTTGGTTTTTGTCTTAACAAGAAAATCACAAGGTCATTGTTAGGATTCTATAAATGTATGCAGAGTGCCTTTTGCACTCAATAAACATTTCTTTTTCCCCTTCTCAAGCATATTTACATGTTTTAAAGTCATCTGGAAAGGCAAGGATTAAAACCAAGAAATACTGCTTTAATGGTGTAATTTCAGCCAGTGGGTGGCATAGATATTTTTGGATTTCAGCTCCTCCATGTGTTCCTGACACTATAATGTGTAGGTGACGTCCAACTCTGCCTACATATAATGGCATCTGGGTTTTGCCACTATGATTTCAGTATGATGAGCATTCTTGGTCCTTGGCCTAGACTGGTAATTGATCCTGTTCAAAGACTTGTTGGGAAAGATTCTTTGATTAACTTCTGTTCAGTTCTATTAAGTATTTCTTGAATCTCTCGCTTCCTCCCCAGCCCATCAGCACTGTCACGGTTCAGGAACTCATCATCTTCTGCCCGCATCACTGCGTCAGCCTGCTGGCGGGTCTCCCTGCTGCTGGGCTCTTCCTCTTCTCTCCACCCTTCACGCAGCAGGCAGAGTGATCTTTCAGAAACATGCATATGATCGTGTCAACCCTTTGCTGAAAAGCCTTCAGTGGCAATGTGCTTCCTTACCACAATGGTGTCAGCCTCTGGTGCCAGGACACACTTGTTTGTCACATCAGTTCTAAGGCAGGTTCATCCTTTCATCCACCCATTCAGCAAATATTTATTGAGCATCTACTCTGTGTCAGTTATACTTGTAGGTGTTTGGGATACAGCAGGAAATGAAACAGACAGAAATCTCTGCATGTTGTGAACTTATTACTGACAAGAGTTAAGGTCCTAAATATTGTGAATAATTTGTTTGACTATTATGGTGGAGGCATTTTATTTCTATGATAAAATTACCCTAAATCACTTGCATAGTGAGGTGCTTCTTGATGGGGAATGGATGGGGGGATTTATAGCTAGTAGTAGGGGAACTCTGTGTAAATCTGTGTATGCCTTCGGCAGTGTGCATAGGACCAATATCGTCATTTGTCTGAAGAAAAAAATGTTAAATATTGCCACTTGTATACAAAATATGATACGAACTCTTTAGCTTTCATTGCTTTGCATCTGCTTACCCCCTCAGCCTCTTTCTCTGCCACTCCCTGCCTTGCACTGTATACTCGCTGGTCCTTACCCCTCCAAGGTGCTTCATAATGGTTTAGCTTCCCATCAGGAGATGGGCTTGGGTAAGACATAACTGAAATATATAAATCATTTTCTTCTAAGACCAGCTGTCCTACCCTTGTGGGAAAAGGGACTGAGTCCATATCGTAAACTGAAAATAAGAAGAAAAAGAGGAATTTGATGGGACTCACCAGATGTAATAGGCTACATCTACAGCATTTTAGAAAAATATATTTCTTGACATTTGATGAAAATAGACCCAGTCATATGATAAATATGAAAATATATAATGGTCTTGGTGTGTTGGTATTGGATTGCAATTGTATGACAAACACATTGGAGGATGGAATAGTTTTGGAGGATAAGAAAGAAGTAAAACTTTATGTAGGAATTAGTCTTGTTTTGTCCCTGTATGAGAGGGAAGTGGACAAAAATGAACTGGAGGAAAAGACCTTTACTGTCTATAAGACACAGGAAAACCCTGAAGAAATGGCAGAGCAATCCAGGTGTGATGGATTCCTGCAAACAATCAGAACTGCTCCTACATCACAAAGTGAACTTCCAGTCGACTCACTGTTTACAGCCTTAACTCTCAGCCACATGCCCAAGTCATCGCATGCTCAGAATACATATTGACTCCCAATTCTTTCAACTTCTGATGCTGAGATCTGCCTTCCCATTTGTGATATCAGAAGTGATGCTGACACAACTTTAGCAGCTTGAAGAGGGAGAAAGTAAGGTATCCTAGAAGCTGCTCTTGCCTAGGGTTTTACAGAAAAGTGTGAAAGGGAAAACTTTAAGTTAGCACAGGTATGGCTTGTTGAAAACAATCTGGCCTGGAGTCAACAGATTATGTCTGGATGGAGCGTTCCCTATGCTGTTTTTCCCCAAGACATTAAGTATGGCTGGTTGGTTGTTCATTAGGGCACGATCCTCTCAGAGGTGCGGGAGGACTGAGTAGCATCACAGACGCCCTAGGATGTGTTTAAGTGTCTTGAAGCAGGAAGCAGAAGCAGGGCCTCAAAGCCATGAGTGGCTCAGGAGGGTATAAGGAGGAAGAGAACAGCAAGTAGGCCAAAGAGCTGAAAGCCTGTGATGCTTCTGGGGTAACTTTGGGGCATTATATTAACAGATTCTCAGGGACAGGACATGTGAGAGAGCTGTGCCCCCCACGCCTTTCTGCACTCATAAGCAGGGCTCAGCAGTTCTCTTTCCAAAAGAGCCACTGCAAATTATCTTGGTCCTTACAGCCAAGGCTTTGGTGCCTGGCCTCTCCCCAAGAGTGGATGAACTGCAGCGAGGGCTATTCTGAGGTGACCCTCACTTTGTAATTAACCCTCCTCATTAGCAGCTCACTTGCTTCCGATGGGCAGTGCACACATGTTTGTGGTTATGTAACTGCCGAGCAGGGCCGGGCAGCCGTTTGTTGGCATCCTAATTGTCTGCAATCACAGGGAAATGAATTGTGGGGAGGAAAGTAATGAGGAGAGGAGCGCCCTGGCAGCCGGCCAAGGGCTCCCACCGTCAGCCGCACAGCTCAGGAATCTGCAACCAAAGCAAGACATTGGAGGTGGACTCGGGCCGGGGAATCCAGGAGGCAGAGGCCAAGCTGCTAAAGGAAGGGGAGGGGGTTGTGGACAGGGAAACGGGGCACTTGAGTGTGGGGTGTCGGGTGGGGAAGAGGAGAGATTCGAGCACTCTCCCTTCTTCGTGACCGCACATTTTCCCTCTTCTCATCCTCTCTTCTGATTCCCAACAGCCTCCAATACCACCTCAGCGGATGCATTAGTCAGGGTTCTGCAGAGAAATAGAAGCAATAGGAGAAATATTTATATATTTATATAAACATATATATTAGATAAGTATATATATAGGGAGAGACAGAGAGAGAGAGAGAGAGACAGAGAGAAACAGAGACAGAGAGACAGAGAGAGAAAGAGAGAGAGAGAGAGAGAGAGAGAGAGAAAGAGAGAGGGACGGAGTGAGAGATTTATTATGAGGTATTGGTTGGAAAGTCCCACAATCTGCCATCTGCAAGCCGGAGGCCCAGGAAAGCTGGTGGTGTTTTCGGAAGGCCTGAGAGCCAGGAACACTGACGACTGACGTCCCAGCTCAAGCAGTCAGGCAGAGAGCAAATTCCCCTTCCTCTGCCTTTTTGTGCTGTCCACGCCCTCAGTGGATTAGATGAGGCCCGTCCACACTGGGGAGCATCATCTGCTTTACTCAGTTCACCAATTCAAATGCTGATCTCTTCCAGAAACACCTTCACATAAACATCCAGAAATAATGTTAGCTAGCTATCTGGGCATCCTTTAGCCCAGTTCAGTTGACACAAAAAATTACCCATTGCAGCAGTGACCTGGAGAGCCCAGGAAGTGAAGAGATGGCAGGGAAGGAAATACAGAGGAAGAGAGTTGATAAAAGACATCTGTGTGAATTTAAATAATAATAATAAAAAAGGTTGCAATAACTTCTTTCTCCATCCCACTTTGAGTTTGCCATTGCCACTGGCGGCGTGGTGGGAGAGCTGCCGCTGGAGTTAGCCCCGCTGCTGTGGGTGCAGTTGCTGCTGCTGCAGCTGGAGTTATCTCAATGGTGGGGGTTCCCATGACAAGTGACAACAGACATCAGAACCCTAGAGGTTTAAGTCTAGATGACCTTCTAGACTTAAGTGAAATTAGAGAGAATAAAAATGTCATAGATGAGATCAGCTCTCTATAGAACTGTCCCAAGAGTTAATAAAACGGGCAGTTCATAAAAGGCAGTCAGTAAAAAGGAGTTTAGTAGTACCAAGTCTATCAGGGCTCAGCCAAGCTGGAGAACTGCACACATTCATGTGCATTTACTTGGCTGCAGCTGAAACCTAACCCTGGGTCTGTGCCTGAAAGAGATTTGCTAATAGAGGGGGCTGATCTGCAATGAGCTTACAGGGGGGGATTCCTATGGCCAGATTTGTCAGTGAGCACCCAATACTGTCCGGGGAAGAGGGCCTGAAAATCAGGCAGAGTGTTCTTGACCCAGAGAAATGCTCCTGTTGTAGACTAGGATGTCTTACAAGGGATCACAGTGGTTGGGTGAAATGTTCTTCAGGACTATGTAGCTTTGCTGTGCTGACTCATTAATTCATTCCATAAATATTTACCAGGCACCAACTCTATGGCAGGCACTTTGCTACTCACTGGGAATATAGCAATGAACAAAATGCATATAGTCCCTGTCCTCACTGAGCTTTCGGTTGAGCAGAAAATACAGAGAGTTACATAAGAAAATGCTGAGGAGAGAGCATGGTGAGTCAGAGGCACTGAGAGAGGGAGAGTGGCAGGAGCTGGACCTGCTTAGGAAGGTGGATTCTAGGTTGGATAGGGTCTTCATGGTACACTAAGGGGTTTGGACCCTATCCCAAAGGCAATTGTGTTAACTAGAGCTTTTTTGGTTGCAAGTGAAAGAAGGTCAACTTAAATAACCTGAGGTCAAAAGGGAACCATATTTGCCTTGAATTCAAGGAAGGGATGAACACCACACTCTGATAGGAGGCCAGGGATGAGGTTGGGCTCAGGACACTAGGGCATTAGGATCCTGGGCATGTCACAGGACTTTCCCTGCCTCTCCCCACATGCTGGCTTCTGCCTCTCTTCCTACACATTTCTCCAAATAGTAGAGAAAATGGACACCTCTAGCATCTGAGTTTTACACCTTATAACCTCCACCACTGGAGAGGGACTCACTGTCTTTTCTTCTGTCCTAGGTCAAACTTCCTGTGGGAGGAGGAGGCTCATTGGCCCATTTGGGTCAAGTATCTTCCCAGAATCAATCAACTGCATCTACAAGGTGTAGCAAATGAAAGAAGTCAGCAGCTCCTGTAGGCGCTATGTAAATTTCGTAGGGTAAGGTGAGAGTGCTAGAGTAGATATTCCATGAATATCTGCTATAGCAGTGGCCACCAAGCAACCTCTGGACTTCTAAATCAGGTTCACAAAGTAAGCTGGTTCTGGAACATATTCAAATATCAGTGTTAGGTCACTGGGAAATGCTATCATACTTGAGTGTACTTAAGAATTCTGATTTTGCAAGAGTCAGTCCCAAGAAATTGATGAATGGGGATAGTATGTATCTCTCAGAGCAGTGCCTGGTACATAGTAGTACTTTCTAAGTGTTAGAAATATGATTATTGTTATGATGATGGTGATGATGATGATCCATTTCCTTTGGGTATATGGACATAATTCAGTCCTGGACGCACATAGCTAATAGCCAGGGTTATGGTGACCCCACCAAGACGGGGACAGCCTGAGTCACCAGCCAGTTCCCTGCACATCTCCATCTCTTCTCTCTACAGCTTCACCTCCAGTGATAGCGGTTTTGACGGATGCCAAGGATTTCACACCAGGAAGTAATGGCAAGTATCCATTCACTGCAAATACATGGTACCTGCTCAATAAATAGTTGATAAAGATAAGTGATAAATTGAAACTGACTAGGGAATTCTTTCCGTTGTTTGTATGCCTCCATTTGAATAAGCTCGGGTTTTCCAACAAACTTTTTGTTACCAGCAGAATCTCAGTGGATCCTAATAACAACCCTGACAGGAAAAGCTCCAAACAAACATTAATTAAGTCTCTTAACACCCTTGTAAATCAGTGAGCCATATGGCAATTATTAAAAAAAGGATAATTTTAAGGAGCAAGAAATTTTAAAATGATTGTTTACTTTGTCATAACAGAGAGATCATTTACATACATGCAAAAATGAATATTTAGAATCAAAGTAAGACAGAAATGCTTGGATAATATCTGATGATATTGAAAAGGACAGTTGATCCAGGGAATATAGGGCATAGGATTTCTTGGAATGCTAGGTCAGATTTCTCTGAGGGCAAAGGTGTATATTAATATGTATTCTCTGCTTTGTGTCCCCAATTCAGATGCCTTGCCCTAGGCCAGCACTGTCTAATAGAACTTGCTGTGGAGATGGAAATATCCTATATCTGCACTGTCCAATATGGAAGCTGATAATGGCTCATATGACTGAGGAAATACACTTTTGATTTATTTAATTTTAATTAACTTAAATAGCACATGTGGCTAGCAGTCACCATATTGGACAGTGCAATCTTAGACCATGGTTCATCAATTTGAAAACTTATGTATTTATAATCTGGAAGGGAATGTATAAGAGATATTAATATATTGTTAACCAGATTGTGGTTTACAAGCAGGGTGCAGGAATTGTAATAATGGTAAGATTATTCAATCATCACAGGCCTTTCATTCATTCATTTGTTCATTCAAAAACATATATTGAACACCTACTATGTGCCAGGCTCTGTACTGAGCAGGAGGGCTATAAATAAAGACTGGTCATTGTCCTGGTTTAGAGATGAGTTGGGGGGAAGGAGTGGATTAAAGGGCAAATACAGGAGTTTGTGACAAGTGTTGTCTATGTTAAGAGTAAGCATATAAGCTGTGGGAATATAGAGGAGGGGCAACTAACTCAACCTGGGGGTGTATGGAGTCAGGTGGGCAGGTCATGAATGCTTCCCAGAGAAGGTGACTCTGGAGTCGGTTCGTAGAGGACCGGTAAGGATTCTCCCAGGTGATGAGGATGGGGGCTCTCCCAGGCAGAGGGACCAGCACAGGCAAGGGCATGACAACCCCAGGGAGCATGTGCCTTTGGGGAGCCTGCAGATGCATGCACTGTGTCATACAGGACACATGGGGACAGCAGCCAGCCTGACCCCAGGTCCAAGACAGGGCAGTAGAAAGGAGATTGATAAACGAGTTTGGGTTTTACCCTGAAGATAGTGAACAGTCATTCGGAGGGCTTTAAGTGGGTGAATAACAGGATCAGGTTTGTGTTCTAGAAAGACCTTTTCGTGGCAGTGTGGAGAACAATTTAGGATGAGTGAGAATGGAGACAGGAAGCTCCTCAAAAAGACAAACTTTCTTTGGTGAGATACCCTGACGTCCCATGTGAAGCAGTAAGGGTGCTACTGGCCAGAGGTCAATGGAACTGTTCCTTTCTAAGAAATGGAGAGATGTTTGGGGTGTAGGGTGCTGAAGGGCTGAAGTTGGTCTTGGGCAGAGGGAAGAGCCTGGTATGGTACCAGCCAAGGGGACTCTCTTTTGGAGAGAGAGATGTGTTTACTTGAGTGGCTTTTGCTTCTTTCCTTCCTGTCTTCCCTTTGTATGCATGAACTTCTTTCTGGACTGCCTGCACTGGGCAAATGGCCAGGCTTGAGGCTTGGTACAACCATTTGGACTTCCCAAAGGTATATGCAGAGTTTGCCTCCACGTGGTGTCCTAGAGCATTCATAAACCCAGATAGGAGCAGATGGCCCTCTGATTCCAGATATTAATGCACAGTAATACCCTAATTCCTGCTTAGTGGGGACAGAGACCCAGGCCCAGACCCAACCTCTTAGGTTGGACATGGAAGAGATTTATTCTTCCCTTCCAGGTTTGCCTTTCTCATCACGCATCTCTCATTCAGAAGGCAAGAGGTCTGAATTCCCTGAATATGCACAGCTGATGGGCCAAGGATTTATGAATTGCAGAGAGACTGGATGGTTGGGAGATGTCAGCCTGGTAGATGAGCTGCTTATACCCACCTGGCATTCTGAAAGTGGTGGCCCCTAGGGACAGAACCAGGGCCGAGGAGAGACTGCAAGAATAAAGATTGGGGGTTACTATTAGGACACACTTCTAACTGTCTAGCAATAAGATGGTAGCCTTGAAAGGTAGTGAGTGCTCCACTACCTAAGGCATGAAGGCAGGGGCTTGATCACAATTTGGTGAGGATGTTGTAGGGGAACAACAGCAACAAGTGAGGCATTAGACTGGGGCAGCAACAAATAGCATAGACTGGGGGTCAGAACATTTAAGTCTAACTGCTCTGCCTCATCATCTAAGTAAACAGAGATTACAATGTAACGCTCAGTGGGGGAAGTTCCCGGTGCATGGGGAACACACCAGAGGGGACATGGGATCCAGACTTCAGGGCAGCTGGGAAGACCACCCAGAAGAAGTGAGGTTTTAGCAGCAACCCGAGGGATGAGTAGGCTTTAGCTAGGGGAAGGAGGTTGGGATTGAAGGATGCAGACCACTCTGCTTTGTAATTCTTACAAAAAATTATCTGGCCCCAAATGTCAGCAGTGCTGAGGTTAAGAAACCTCAACCTAGAGTCAATTTGGAACTCCTGTCTTATGTGAGACAGCACACCTCTTGAGACTTAAGCTATTTGAGGTTTTATGCTTCCTCATTTTATATGTGATCTAGATCTATCAAATGTTACAATTTTTGACAGGGCTAAAGACACAGTCGTATAGAAAAGAGAGCAGGGCCCTTCTTTGTAATAGTAATAGCGAATTCTTTGTAATATTGTAAGTCCTGGGAAGGCTGGTGCGGGAAGGGGTGGGGTGTGTGTGAGTGATGCAGTGAACTGTATCTGTGACCAATAAACCGCAGAACCCATCTTCTCCCACCGTCTGGCACCTTCTGGGGATGGTGCTAGCCAGTCAGGGGTCATGACAAAGCTTCTACTCATTGTCCCCTGTGATAACTCTGGCCCCTCCAGGCTGCTAGGACTCTCTGAAAGACACAGGCTGAGCCCATGCTATTTGTTGGGGGAGAGGGTGGAGAATGAGAAAGAGATTTCTGGGAGACATGAAAGACATCTGGGCTTTTTGGGGAAAAAGTGGAATCTTGACCTGGTTTCCACGGCCAAATTCCAAAAATATGCTTACCAGTTTGGACTCTCTCTGGGATAATATACCCATAAATGTTCAGTTAAATGTTAAGAGAACTGAAGCTCAGTTTTGTGATTAACTAAGCCTAACTTTATTCGTCATGATCCTTTATATTGCAGATTTTATGGTCACATCTAACGCCCTCTTCACTGTGGTTGTTTGAAAATTTACCCTGCTTCAACATGCTGAAGAGAGAACATGATAGAAAAAAAAAAGAGCATGGAATTTAGAGACATTATGAATCCCAATGCCCACTTAATTAGCTGTGTGACCTAGGTCACTTACATAACATTTCTGACTATGTTTCCTCATTTGAAATTTAGGGCAACAGCTATCTCATAGAAAGTGCCGGGTGCAATGCCTAACACATACTAGGTACTCAATAGATGTTTATTTCCCTTTTTAAGTTTTATTGTGTATATTTAAGGAGTACAACATGATGTTTTGATATACATATAGTGAAATAGTTACGATAGTCAAGCAAAGTAACATATTCATCATCCCACAAAGTTACCCAATTTTTTTGTATGTGTTGTAAGAGAGCCTAAAATCTAATCTTTAAAATAAATCCCCAATACAATACAATATCAATAACTATAGTCCTCATGTTGTACATCAGATTTCAAAATTTGCTCATCCTACACAACTGCTACTCTGTATCCTTTGACCTACATCTCCCCATTTTCCTCCCATTCCTCACTGTTATTTCCCTTTTCTTAATGCATAGCTCTTGCTTTCCTTTCTATGTCTTAGGCCTCCTGAAAATTTGCTATGTTTGATGAATATAAATCATATTTAAAATGAGAAAGAAAAAACCCTGAGTCACATAGCTTATGGAATCAAGAGGTGTGCTATATCTCATAAGACAGGAATTCCAAATTGACTCCAGATAGAATATACTGTTTGTCAGTTTTCAATACCTATTTCCTTTTAAAGATGTATGTAAGAATATAGGAAGGGCAGACATGTTTAAACAATCACATTCCTGACCAACTCTGAAAAATTTCAGTTGTGCAAACTTTTCCTTTTGAATATTTTGATTAAAAAATTATGGTCTGGATTGATTTTTTTTCCATACACAATTCAGAGCTACCTCAATAAAATGTCATGGGGTCTTTGAACCGGAAGAAATCTTAACGAACATCTGTCATAAATATGTATGACAGTGCCATGGGCCATGGGATGTTAGTTGTCCCCATAAACTAGTCAGATAAGGACACTCAGCAAAGAGTGAGAGTGGTTTGCTTAAGATGTGGTTAGTGTTAGGGACATTGTATTGGTCTGCTCAAGGCTCCCTCCTCATATGGCACTTGGGGGTCGCCTAGCTCTCTCTTGAGCTATTTGCAGTAGCAAGGTGTACAGGGAATTTGGCTTCTCTGACCCCTGACCTTCCTGCTGTGCCCTCCTGTTGTGGCCTGGATTCACCTGCCCCAGTGCAGCTGGAGTGATAGATTGAGTTGGCCGTACCAACCAAGCAACCATATCTATTTCTTTAACTACTGGAAGAGGAGCTGGCAGAGACAAAAATCAAGGCAAAGGAATGTCCTAGTGGGGCTCACATGTGGCAGGGGCTGGGGTGGGCTGGCAACACAGCAAAAGAGGGAATGTAGTTCAGAACTATAGACGGCCTCTTGAAACAGGCTCAGCTGGAAGGTAATTGAAGGTCCGTGAGGCAGCCGCTGAGACTTGTCACTCACAGCGCTGTGGTTACCTTGACAAAGCATGGCTGATTGGAAATTAAAATGCATGGAATTGTGTGGGGAGTGTTTTCAAGAAGAAACAGAATCAACTTAGTGGCACCATTGAGGCTCTTACAGCTGAACACCAGATGCAAGGATTTTTCAAAGAAACCACAAGCCTCTCTTCTTTCCTGAAGCAGAGATTTAGTGCTTAGTTGGTTAGAATAAAGCTGTTTCAGTAGACACCGCCAAAGCCTGAGTAAGGAGGTGTCAGAGAGCCGTGTCATAATCGATGCAGACCCAGTCCTGGGGCCAGTTTGGACAGGCGGCCCATTGATTCCCTCTGGGTCTGTTTGCCTGACCCATGGTGGGGTGGGGGTGGGCTCTTCAAGTCATCCTGCTGTCCCCAATCAAGCATCGGCTGTGCTGGGGTTCCCAGGGGAGACCGTGTGTCTAGTGAGGTACAACTTTTTTTCTAAACCTGCTATATTGGCCCAGATAGTGATTCCCAGCCATGCAGGCAGACACGAGGCCTGAACATCTTGCTCCCTGAACCCCTCATCTTCTGAGCAGGGGGCTCAGCCTCATTTTTCCTAAGCTTAGATTTCTGCCATTTAAAAATCATATGTATAGAAATATAGTTTATATGTAATGTGCAGTTAATCAGTGTGCATTATGTATGTACAACATGGTTAATATATCTGCTATGGTTTGAATGTCCTCTTCAAAACTCATGTTGAAATTTAATTGCCATTGTCATGGTATTAAGAGGTGGGACCTTTGAAAGGTGATTAAGTCATGAGGGTTCTGCCCTCATAAATGGATTCATGCCGTCATTGCGGGAGTGCGTTAGTTACCTTGGGAGTGTGGTCCTGACAGAGAGATGAGTTTGGCCCATTTTCCTCTCTGTCTTATGCATGCATTTCTTTGCCACGTGATGCCCTTCCACCATGTTGTGGTGCAGCAAGCAAGCCCTCACCAGATGGCTGACCAGATGCCACTGCCATGCTTTTGGACTTCCCAGCCCCCAAAACCATGAGTCAAATAAATCTCCTCTCCTTGTAAACTGCCCAGTCTGTGGGATTCTGTTATAGCAGCAGAAAATGGACTAAGACAATATCTGACTTCATTAACATTTTTATGTATGTACGTGTGCATATGTATATGTACATACATTTGTATACATACACACATGTATAGTAGACAGGATAATGGCCCCTAAAGATGTTCACATCCTAATCCCCGGAACCTGTGAATATGTCATCCTACATGGCAGAAGAAACTTTGCAGATATAATTAATTTACGGGTCTTGAGATAGGGAGATTATCCTGGAATATCTGGGTGGCCCAATGGAATCACAAGGCTCTTACAAGAGGGAAATGGGAGGAGCCAGAGTCAGAAAAAGGAGATATAGTGAGTGAACCAGAGGCTGGGAGCTGTGCATTGAAGATGGAGGAAGGGACCAGGAGCCAAGGAATGTAGGTGGCCTCTTGAAGCTGGAAAGGGCAAAGAAACAGCAGGTCTCTGAAAGCCTCTAGAAGGTGCACAGCCTTGCCAACAACTTGACTTTAGACTTCTTTTGACATCCATACCTGTAGAAAATAAATTTGTATTGTTTTAAGTGCTAAATTTGTGGCAATTTGTTACAGCAGCTATGAGAAACTATTAATACTACACACACATGTACACACATACATTCTAAGTCATAAAATTCAAAGATTATAAAAGTGATATTTAAACATATTTTGTAAAGTGAAATAGTAATAATAACTTGCACTTAGAGTAGTGGCAATGACATAAGACTGTGGTTTCCAGAGCCAGTGCTGGGACTTTGGGAAGTCACTTAACCTCTTTGTACCTCAGTTTCTTCATCTTTAAAATAAGGATATGACCCTACCACATAGGATTGAAGTGAGGATGAAATGAGGTAATACATCTACAATACTTGTAAGAGTGCCTGGCACTTAGCCAGCACCGTATTAGTATGATCATTATCCCAATTTTTTAGATGAGAAAGCTGAGGGTGACTTTCCCGTGGCTGTGTGGCTCTGAAGTGGTCCAGGTGGGACTGGACCAGCCCAGCTCCAGCATCCACCACACTGCCTCATCACACAACGGGGAAGTGTCCTTCCCTGGCCCTCAGTTCCCATCCATGACCACGCAATCCTACTGACTCGTATTACCCTTCCAGACACACATACACATATGTGTGTGTATGAATAATAGATAATTTTAAATATATGATACTATTTATTTTAAAATAAAATAGCGTCATGTAACATGTGGTTTTGTAACTTAATCATTTAATATATCATAAACATCTTTTGTTAAATTTATTTTAATTATTGAATGATACATAGATACATTGTTTTAAAAAAGTTAGACCATTGTAGGCAAAGCTAACGTGCCTTTTGACTGCTACTTCTAATCCAGGTGCTCTCCCCTATGCCTCGAGATAACTACTCTTTGAATTTAGCGCATATCCATCCAGATCTTACTTTAAATACCTTTGCACACAGTTACATGCTCCTTAGTGAATGTATAGTATTGTTAATTTTTGTGTCCATGTCCTCACATAAATTGTATCATACTGTATGGATTGTTCTGAAACTTGTCATTGTATTTCTGAGATCTGTCTACACTTGTGAACATAGGTTTGGTTTAGTCCTTTTAATCGTTGAATTGCATTCTGCTGCATTATATTTTTCCATTCCATTATTGATGGCCCTTTAGGTCATTTTCAATTTCTTGCTGTTAGAATGCCTCAGTTAGCTTCTTTATCCAGTCTTCTTGCGCACACGGGAAAGTGGTTCCCTGGGTAGGGATCTAGATGAGGAAATGCTGAGTTGTAGGGTCTGCACATTTGCAGGTTTAATAGACTCTGCCAGGAACCTTCCAAAGTAATTGTCCTCATTTACATTTCTTCCAGCAGTGTCCAAGGATACTATTTTCTCTACAGTGGCACCAGCACTTGATTTTGTCAGTGTTTTAATTTTTGCAGATATGATGAATGAAAATAGGAACTTTTTGTTTTAGTTTACATTTGGAAACGTTTATCAACTAGATAGTTGAGCAACTTTTCAAACTGGCTATTTGAATTTCTTCTTTTATGAACTCCTGTTCATATTTTTTCCCCAATTTTTGTTGTATTGTTTGTCTCTTTCTTGCAATTTGTAGGAGTCCTTGTGGCTATCTTTCTGTCTAAATGCATATAGGTTACTTGATTTTTTTTTTAAATGGTTGCATAGTATTCAGCTGTATACATCTAACCCTGAGGCCAGATCTGGCTCTCCATCTGTTTCTATAAATAAAGCTGTTTTTCTCTCTTTTGAGACACAGCCATGTCCATTCTTTTACATGTTGTCTACGGCTGATTTAGTGCTGCAACAGCAGAGCTGAGCAGCTACGACATAGACCATATGGCCCACAAAGCCTAAAAATATTTACTATCTAGCTCTTTAGAGAAAAATTTTGCTCTGATATAAATAAATCATGATTTATTTAACTATTTCTCTTTTGATAGATGAATAGGTTGTTTCTCATTTTCCACTATTATAAGTTATCCTATAATTAATATCATTGTACACATTCATCTACATCTTTCTCTGTAGGTGTATTTTTGTGAGCTGGATTCCTGAAAGTGGAATCGTTGGCTCATAAGACTGCTGTGTTTGTGAAACTCACTTGTTTGAACTAGGACTATGTTTGAATTGGAGGATATTTTTAAGAAGTGGAGTTATCTGCTAGGAAAAGTGATAATCCCATTATTTAGTACCTGTACTAAGTGTCTTATACATATTATTTCGTTCAATCATCCCAATAATCCTGAAATTGTTGTTGATAACTGTTTTTTATGAAGTTAAGTAGCTTGTCCAAGGCCACAGAACTTGTGCCTGGTACAGTCAGGATTTGAACCCATTTCTCTGACTTCAAAGCCCCCGTATTTCCTACTACACAGTGTTGTCTCTCACTGAAAAACTAGGTGATGCAAACAATTGGCATAACATAGCTTTGCAAGTAGCAATTATGCATATTTGTTCTCCACTAAGTGAGCAGGTAAAAACATTTGTAATTAATGCAGTAAGTTTCTGTAGACAGATGGGTTAAGGTAATTTTATAGACTCTTAAAAAACTGTTGGCTTTCTTAAGCAAGCTAAACATTTCTTTTGCAATCTTATTTATGCTTCTATAAATAAAGGCACAGCTGTGATGTAGTAGAAAGAATGCTGGATTTAGAAATCCAAATTTGGAAAAACCATGGTTTCTGCCTTCTCCCAAGGTTGCTGTGTGACAGTGGGCAAGTTTCTTACCTCCTCTGTGCCCCAGTTTGTTCAAAGAGTTGTGGGAAATCAGTTAGAGTTACTATGAAGTATTTGACCCAGTGCCTGGTATGTACTTAAGGTTCAATCCGTGATGGTCCTTGTGCCCCAGGGATATTTCTAGAAAGAGAGTTGAACCTGATAAACCCTGGGTACACTTGAATGAGGTTGCTTCAAGGCTCAAGCTCTGCCCTGCTCTGAAGCCCTAATGCCACACCCGTGACCTGACGGTGACTGAGAGATGCCAATACTATCCACTGCCAGGGATGCACCTAATTCATGTGGTTCAGAAAGGAGAGGGCAGGTCGTGACCTGTCCTGGCATTTAAATATTGCTGTACCTGGTCCATGCTCTTTTGCATGCTGAAAACCTTAATAATAACAGCTAACATTTACTGAACATGTACTATATACACCAGAGACTGTGCCAATTATCTCGTTTAATTCTCACCATATTCTGGTGAAGACCAGCACTCCTCAAATTCCTGGGAGGCACAAAATAGATGAGGAAATGGAGGCCTAGAGAGGTTAGAAAGAAGTATGTACTGAGTAGGTGGAAAAGCTAGTATTTGAATCCATACCTCTCTGACACTTAAATCTGAGCCTTGAGGGGTTACCATGCTGCGCTTTATTTCTCAGTTGGGAAGCCTTCGATAGGAGGATTCCTTGCTAGGACGAGGTATGTGCTTATTTCCAGCTACAAGCCTCAGGGAGGGAGGATTTGCCCTCTCAGGCACGCAGCGCATCAGACTTGGGCTGTGGTACATGCTGCGTGGCCATCTCTTAATATCTGGAGGGAGCATTACCTTTCTTGGCCGTCTGGCGCCACGAGTCAACATGTCTGCCTTAGACTTATTGATTTTGCCTGAGATCTCGGGGAAGCCTCCCAAACGTTAGAAAGCAAGATCTGATGGCTGACCACTTTGCTTTTATCACTGCCTTTCTCCAGTCAACAAAGAAGTCTCTTTCACCCCAAATTGCTGCCTTGTAACCATGTCAGAACCAGATCAATTTGTCTGTGCCACTCTGTTGGGATTGCTGTCATTTTTTTGGTTTTAGCTGCCTCCCAGACCATCTTGTTTGCAATATAAGCTCCAAATGGCCTGGAACTCGTCTTTTATGGCCTCTGCCAGATTAAACATTTAGAACATAATATACCCGGCTTCAAAAACAATTGTGCTGCCTTCCAGCCAAGCAGCCTATTGATTTTAATTTAGGCAATTGCACATGTTTTCAGGTCTCAGTGCGGGGGGGGGGGGGGGGGACCCGGGGCTTTAGACAGCCAGTGGCGCACAGCCCTTCTCCTCCCCACTCCCAGCTCTCTACTTGGGACTGAAGGAGCCCAGAGATGGTGGGTGAGAAGCATACACCTCCTGCAATGCCCCGTATTTTCTCCTTTGGAATTGAGAACGTCACAGCCTCAGTTCTAGAACTGCTATGATGTAGGGAGGCAGCAAGGCAATGTGGGAATAGCGTGAGCAGAACTGGGTTCAGACCCCCGCCTTAACACTGAATGACATGTGACCTTGGGTGAGTCACTTCACTCTCTAGACCTCAGACTTCTCACCAGCAAATGGGGCAATGAGGACATTTCAGTCACAAAGCAGATGGTAAGATCAATTAATCAAGCGCTAGAAGATCCTCAATAAAAATTTAGTGAAAAATGTGGACTAGTCTGCCAAGGTGTGTAATGCTTTTTCCTTGAGTGATTAACCATAGCAGAATATTTTAATGCCCAAGAAGGGTTTCTTCTCACCCCAAGGAGGCGTCGATATGACAACCACTGCACAGAGACAAGGAGGACTGGTGCATTTTGCATTTTGGTAAGAATAGCAGCTGATGGTGCATAGCTTCATCTATTAAGCAGTTCCGGGGACTCAGTCTTTAGCACCAGACCTCAGTGCAGCGTCCACTCATTCATTCAACATACATTTGCAGAGTTCTCACCCTGCAACCAACTCTCTGCTTGGTGCTGCTACATAACTGTGAATAAATCAGTGTTTGCCTTCAAGGAACTGAGCGTTTAGGGTGGAAGATGGACATATATACAGGTATTTTCAATGCTGTGCTCTGGTGACTGTTCTTAAACGTCTGCCAAGGCTGGGGAAGAATGTTCTAGATCTCTCATTTTCCATCATCTCAGGGAGGAATCACAGTAGCAGAGCAGCTAGGAACTGGAACTTAGAAACTGTGGCGTAGATACATTGTCAGGTTGTTTTCTGACTTGTAAAAGAAGTCCAGAGGCCAGCAGTCTTGGGCTGAGAAGGCCAGCAGGAAGAAGAGAAAGGGGACAAGGGACAAAATATGTCTACTCTCAGCTGGATCCGCCTCTTTTTTTTTTTTTTTGATAATATAGATGTAAAAGTCAAATACTACTAATGAAATACTGCTAATGATTTCTTGGCTTCTTTTTTTTAATTTCAGCTTATTATGGGGGTACAAAAGTTCAGGTTATATATATTGCCCATGTCCCCCCCATCCCCACGAGTCTGAGCTTCAAGTGTGTCCATTCCCCAGACAGTGCACGTCGCACTCATCATGTAGGTATTGGATCCGCCTCTTAAAGTGGCTTCCCAGAAGCCCCAACCACTCACCTCCTGTGGAGACTTCCTTGATTCGTTAGCTGGGCACTTTGCTGCCCTTACAAACTAGGACAAGAGTGTGGTTATTGGACAGACAACTAGGGTCATTGTAACACCCACTCAATAGAACTTGAGCTTTTTCTATCACCTTGAGATTTTTGACATCTGTTTGAAAATAAGTGGCTGAGGGAGGTATCAGCCTGAGCGGATAATGAGGTTTTGTGGTAGAAGGTGGGATACCATGACCATTCAATGGCATGCTTCGTGTTGACTTGTGTTCCTGGTGCGAGGAGTGAGGCCTAAAAGGAGGAAGGGTGGAGATGAAATGGAACAGGTGCGCTGGCGTGGAGGCTGCCTCGGAAGGAAGTGGCTTCCCTGGGGCAGGCTTTGGGGATGGAGCAAACGGACAGCCCACCTCCTGCACTCAGAAAAGCTGGGTTTCCTGTCTTTCACTGAGATGGGGAAAGCCAGAGAGAACACCAGCAGGTAGTTGGTATTCTGGGGCTCTAACTTGGGCTAAGATGTCCTGACCTGAATCTATGGTGGCAGTAAAAGGAGTTTTGCTACTTCAGCAAACTGCCTGAGAGGCCCCAAATCGCTGGAATGAGTTTCGGCTCTCGACAGCGAGCCTGGAAGTCATGTTGTCAGCCTCTTGCATTCTTAAATTGACCTGTCAGGATGGTATGAAGCAATTGTGTCTTTCAGATCAAAATAACTTTACGCCTTAAAAAAGCTTCTAACCCTGGTTGCAGAGAAATTAAGTCAGAATAACAAATAGAGTTTGATAAGTGAAAAATCTAACTTTTCCTTCGTTTCAGAAACAGCTGCATGCCGGCCAAAAGTGAATGTTGCAGTACCTTGGCGAGGTTGAAAAGTGATAGATGCTGACAATCTGTTTGTGGAGAGGTACTCAGAGGTATGGGGAGAGATGGGCTATGGGGCCTGTCGTATGTAGCATCCCCCTTCTACCCCCACTGCACTCACACAAAACCAGGGACCACATCGCCATCGCGGAAGCCCATGCGCCTGACAGCCTGCTCTCCCGGCCCGCTGGGTGCCCCGCAGACACCCCAGACTCGGCATGTCCAAAGCTGATCTTATCCTTCCTCATCCTAGACAGTTTTCCATCCAAATTAGAACTCCAGGTGGCATTCTTAACTCTACCCCATAACCCCAATTTTAATCAATTACCAAGTCCCACACATTCAAATGCCAGAATTTTTCTCAAGTTTGTTTTTTCCTTTCTATCCTTAGTACAATGACCCTGGTTCAGACTTTTCTACCTCCTGGTCTACTACTGATCTTCCAATGGATATTTTTGCCCTCAAAACTTCCCCCTTAATTATGTCTCTATATTATGCCTGTGATGGTACATTCTCTGATATAAAATTCTTCAGTGGTTCCCTTTGCCCTGCATGATAACATCCAGTCTCTGTAAACATGGCTTCTTCCAATGGTCTGTCATAAGGGGCAGTGGAGCGTGGTAGTTAAGAGTAAATGCTCCAGGCTGGGCATGGTGGGCTCATGCCTGTAATCCTAGCACTCTGGGAGGCTGAGGTGGAAGGATCACTTGAGGTCAGGAATTCAAGGCCAACTTGAGCAAGAGTGAGACCCTGTCTCTACTAAAAATAGAAAAAATTAGCCAGGCGTGCTGGTGCATGCCTGTAATCCCAGCTACTCATGAGGCTGAGGCAGGAGAATCACTTGAGCCCAGGAGTTTGAGGTTGCTGTGAGCTAGGCTGATACCATGGCATTCTACCCCAGGCGACAGAGCAAGATTCCATCTCAAAAAAAAAAAAAAAAAAAAAAAGAGTATATACTCCAGAGCCAGCCTGCCTTGGTATGAATCCTGGCCTTGCTATTAATACTTGCTGTGTGATTTTGGGCAGTCACATCCCCCCATGACTTGGTTTTCTCATCTGTAAAGTGAGGATGATAATCTTACCTCATTAGGTTGCTATGAGAATTAAGTGAATGAATGAATTAACGCATCAATCAATGAATGAACACACTTAAAATAGTGCCAGCCACAGAGGAAACACTGGAAAAGCATTTGCTATGACGACTGCCTCCCCCTACTCCACAGCTGTGGTTTTCTCCCCTCAGTTCAGGAATCTTCTTCCAGCCTCCCATGACACCATGGGGACACTTTTGGCCTCACACTTTCACCTTTGTAGACCGTTGTATGTGTGGTCTGTTTACCAGCCTATTTCCCTTACCAGCTCTTGGAGAGGAGAGATTTCATCTTATCATTTTAAAAAATTTCCTGCCCCTAGCTCAGTGACTGGTATTCAGAAGAAATGCAGTAAAAGTTTGTGGACTGGAAGATATTGTAGCACTAATAAAAACCCCACAGTCAGAGCTATCTTTCTAAGCGTAGATCTAATGACAACTTTCCTCTACTCAAAAATGTTTACCCTGAAACAATGAGGATTATGTTCAGAATAAACCACAAGGTTTGCAGTCAATTACTTCTTACTTGTGCGACCAGGGAGAACCTAGCAGGAGAGCTGTCCCCGGGAAGGCTTTGACTCGGGTGGCCTAAGGTAGGGTAGCCAGAGGGAGAACAGAGGTCACAGGAAGGGGAAGCAAAGTCCCAGCGGGGTGACCATCCTGCCTTGTTATCTCCCTTCCTGGAGGAATGACTGCCTCAGCTCCTCTTTGAGACAGGTCAGCGCTGCTGACTCAGTCCCCTCTGCTGGATGGGAGCCTCTTGGTGGACCCTTGGGACCTATTATGTCTCGTGTGTTACCAGATCTAAGTAGCTCAGGTGGCCAGAGGAGCTGTGGGCTTCTAATCGCTGTCAGGTGACAACAATGATCTCAGGTGACAGAACAGGCAGTCCCATCCCCACGGGATCATTAAAACCTGGATGAGCAAAACTACTGTAGGGCAGTGACTCCAGCCCTGGCTGTGCACTAGGATTGCTGGGAGACTCTGCGTGTCGCCATGAGGCTCACTGAATCAGAATGCCTCCTGATGGGACCCGGGGGTCAGTCATTTTAAACACTTCCCAGATAATTCCACCATACGGCAAGGTGGAGAACACTGCTTGTAGGGGCAGGAAGGGTGTGGGGCTGGGAGGGGAGGAAGAATTAAGCCTGTACTTTTTTTGGACCTGGTGTGTTTCCTTCTGACGAGGGGTTACAGATTAAGTCACTTTCCCATTCCCACTGTCCTCTCTCCAGGAAGGCAGACAGGAGGAAAGTTGGTTCCCTGCCTGTGGGTAATTTAACCTTCTGCTGGGTAGAGCTCTCCAAAGCCGCCCATGACACTTACCTTCCAGTGAGAAAATTTGAATCAGAAGAGGTTCGTGGCATTAATCTAAGATAAGTCAAGGAGGGCAACGGAAGCAGAAGTGAACCTCCAACCCAGCAGGCAGTGGGTGGCTCCACTTAGCTCAGCTTCCTGCTGGCCCTGGATGTGAACTCAGACTGTGGAGTGCTTGTTCTTACGGGAGCCTGCAAGCAGCTGATCTGTCTGAGCAAAATGAACTCCAGTAGGAGGCCCGGCGATTTCCTTCCTCCCTATTTCTCTTTCTCTCTTGCCTTTGTTCTCTCTTTCTCCCTCCTTCCCTCCCACTTCCTCCCACTCCCTCACTCCATCCTTTTCTTTCTCCCTCCCTCCCTCCCTCCCTCCCTCTTCTCTTCTCCTTCCTTCCTTCCTTCCTTCCTTCCTTCCTTCCTTCCTTCCTTCCTTCCTTCCTTCCTTCCTTCCTTCCTTCCTTCCATACTTATTGAGCACTCACTGTGTGCAAGGTGCTGTTCAAAGCACTGATTATCGTACAGTATGAACAAAATAGACACAGTGCCATGTATCATGGAGTTTATAGTCAAGTAGGGGAGACAGACCATAAATATGAAAATACGAATTATGAAAAGTCTATGGAGAAAAAGAGCAGGGTGTCATGCGGAAAAATCAGTAACACATTGTATTGGGTTTATGAGGAAGCAAAATTTAAGCTGACATCTACAGAGTAAGAAGGAGCCAGTCATTTGGAATGATGGAAAGAGCATTCCTAGGCTGAGGAGACAGCATGTGTTAAGACTGTGTGGCAGGAAAATGCTTGGTGTTTCCACTCCAGTCCAGTATCTTCCACAAAAATCCTCTGATTGCTCACTCTGGCAGGCTGTGTGCTGGGGGACGAGAATATAGAGATGAATAAGGCATGGTCTCTACATGCAAGGAACTCAGAGTTCAGTGGGGAAAGAGTGTGTAAAGAAATAGATTGCAACAAACAAAGGTTACCAGAACCCCCTGGGGAGAAAATTTAATTCTGCCCAATGTGTAAAAGGATATATGTATAAATATATATATATATAAAATATGTATAGGGTTATCAGAGGTCTCAGCAGAGAGAATTCAGGCTTTGAATGACAGATGCTCTCTTTGACATCTGGAACAAATTCTCCCGGTAGACAGTGGAGAAAGGGACACAGTTACCAGGAACCACATGTGTAAAGGATGAGGGCACAGAGTGCTTGGCATGCTTGGAGAACGAAGTTTGGTGTGTCTGGGGCCTCAGATGGGGCATGTCTGTGATGGGGGTGTGGCTGCGGATAAGTGAAACTGAGAAATGAATGACGCTAGAGGCTCTCTCGGTTGCCCGGCAATGGCGTAGCTAGGATGGATTATTCTCTGCTCCTGGAAGAGGCTGAAATTCCCATGGGACATGGATAAGCTCTGCTTCCTCCTCAGTCAGAGTCAGCTGTGCCTGGATTTAATTTCCTATGAAATGGGAGTTCCCAGGGTCTCTAGGTGCTAGGCAGCTGGCATCACCAGCAGTTCCCTATATACCTGGCACATCAGCCTACAGCCCTTGGTGCCTGAGTCCTAAATGCTTATTCTTTCCCTGGTCCTGGAGCAAAGCCACTTCCATATTTGCTCTCTATAAAAGAAGAACAAGGGAGTAGAGCCCTCTGATGACATATGTGCATAGACACAGCTATGCAGCAGCCCAAACATCCCTCTCTGTAGGATGCCAAGGGAACCGGAGGCTGGGCACACCTGTTGACCCTTCTGCCCACAAGTTCCAGATGCACCAAGGGAAGCTTGCTGCTGTTTCTCTCCGGGCTCTTTCCATCGTAAGTGGGATAGTGGGTCAGTGGGAAGGTGAAGATGAGTCTGCATGGGTTGGTGGGGCAAGGTTAGGAAAGGTCATGTGAGCCATGCTTACGAGCTTGAACTTCCTCTTTGGGAAATGAGGATATGGGGAAGACTTTTGGCACAGGGGGGCCATGATCAGATCTGTGTTTTTGACAGATTTCTCTGCTGGCTGATGTAGAGGCTGGACTATAAAGGAGCGATATTAAACATTGGCATTTACGGAAATGTTAGTGCCCTGAGGGCCAGGGGATTGGTCTCTTTTGTTCACTATTTTATCCCCAGGGTGTAGAAGATTACCTAGGACATGGTTAGTACTCAATAAGTATTTGATGAATGGATAACACCAGTTAGGAAGTGATTTTCCTAGACTAAGTGACAGATGATGCTTGAAGTTGGTCAGTGGCCTGGGGATGGAGGGAGTTGGAGATATTGGGACGGTTTGGAGGGGGAGTTTGGGATGGAGAAGCACAGCTGGAATATCAGCTACAATTGAATTGTTTTATTCATTTAGCCTCACACCAAGGACAGAGAATCTAGCAGCCATGCTACAGAGGTAAGGTCTGTTTGTTGACTGAGATTCTCTATTTTCCATCCTGTGGTTTAGGCTCCTCACCCAAGGAGTTGTTGGCTCCATGATGAGCATAATGTCTATCCATGTTACAGCATGTATCCAAACTCCATTCCTGACCTGGTACAGTGGCTCACGCCTGTAATCATAGCACTCTGTGAGGCTGAGGTAGGAGGATTGCTTGAGGTCAGGAGTTCAAGACCAGCCTGAGCAAAAGCAAGACCCTGTTTCTACTAAAAATAGAAAAAATCAGCCAGGGGTGGGGTGGATGCCTATAGTCCCAGCTACTTGGGAGGCTGAGGCAGGAGGATCGCTTGAGCCATGGGTTTGAGGTTGCAGTGAGCTATGATGACACCACTGCATTCTAGCTGGGGCAAAAGAGTGAGACGCTGTATCAAAAAACAAAAACAGAAACAAAAAACACTTGAAACTCTCCCCTCCAAAAACACTTCATTCCTTTTAACGGCTGAATAACATTCCATCATATGTATATACCACTTCTTTATTCAAGAAAATGATTTTTTAGAGGCTGTGCAGTAGGTGCTGGAGAATGAAGCCTGGAGCCTGCCTAGCCAGCGTGGGGCCTGGGGCCTGGGGAAGCTTTGGAATCCCAGCTGCTTCCCTACCGTGTGATCTTGGGGTGAGGTACTCTGAGCCTCCGTCTCTCATCTGTAAAATAGGGATAAAGAATCTCCTGCAGCTTGTTTATTCACTTGAGATAATCCATGTAAATCACTCAGCATAAATTATGGCACCTAAATAAGAAAGTGCTTATGAATGTTACCTATTAGGGTGGCTTGTAAAAATCACTATTTGTGCTGCTTCTTCCTAATACAAAATCAGGCAAGTAGAACTTTTTCTAAAACATCTCCTCCTAAGGAAAAAGAAAAACAATAAAACTAAGTTGCTTTTTTTGAACATGTTTTCAATCGATTTTTTTCTTGGAGTTGGAACTTCTGAGGAAAGGAAAAATGCTCCCCTCCTGACCAGAGTGAAACCACCTGGGTCATTCTAACCTGATACCCTCTTAGACTGGGGGCAGCTCCTGGGCTTTCCTTGCCAAATGCAAGCTCGCACTGTGAAAGCGCAGAAGGGCCCGGCGGCTGGAGGCAATGTTTGATTAAAGAGAATAAGATATATTTCCTTTTGCACATGAAGTCCTGTTGACTCTAACTGGATCCCTGAGCGTGTGGGCCCCTGCAGTGGGAACCGATTATAGATTGGGAGGATGGTATAATTCTTTGGAAGTAGATGAACCTGGATTCGAGTCCTAGCTCTGCCGTTTACAGGTCGAGCTATCCATTTTGCAGGGCTGACAGAGGTTATCCATGGGAGCTGCAGAGGGGCCCCCAGGAGAGCCACCGCTGGAGGACACTGTGGGCAGGGGGCAGAGGTGGAGCCCCCAGCAGAACTGGCACGTCGCACTGCAGTGTCCAATGCTCATTAGTCTGTCCCTACCCCAGCTCTTAATGAACCAGCGGGACATCTCAGTGGGGAGAATTTGCTGTGGGCTTTCACTGTTACTCTTAGCAAGAACGAAGCAGGACAACTTTTTCACTCATTATAGCTTGAGATCCAGCAACTCTGGGTAGAGTCTCAAGCTGGCTAGAGCAACCTTGAAATGTAGCTCTGCCTTCCGGTGCCCAAAAGTGTTTTATTTATTTGTGCAATTGATTTTTTTCTTGGTGTAAACCTTGTTATAACAAAATGATCTTCACTCACAGTTCAGATGCTCTGACTTACATACGGGCTACATTTCAACTTCGCTGTTGCCACTGACCAGCAAGGCCAAGGGGTGTGGGCAGTACAGTTGGGAGGTGTTTTTGGCAGCCATTGGGAAACTCCTAGTGGTTCTTACATGATTGGTTGTAATAGAACTTATAGGACTGAGTTGGAATAATTACTGTATGATAATCTCTTCCACAATACAGGTCATTTGACTCCATCACTTAGTTTATTCTTTTCAAAAACCTCTGGTGTCTGGCATATGATGGAAGTCTAGCCCTCAATTTATAGACGTGGACTCTGGGACTCAGACATTGATTGGCTAACAGATTGCCCATTCGGACGTCAGAAGCCACATCTTCTGACTTCTAGTCCAGTGGTCTATTTACTTCCCCACTCTGAGTTGGGCACCCTGGATTTTATTGACTTAGTAGTTTGTGATATAGTTTCAGGAGGCCACTTTGACCTCCCTCCACCTGGAAAGGGACAGATCTGTGGTCAATCTCTCTCTCTTTGCAAATTTCCAAAGAAGTGACTCTGAGCTGGAGCAGGAGCCTGGGCAGTGGGGTGTGCAGGTGGCTCATTGCTTCGTGCCCTGGGGCAGCAGTAAATTGATATTTGCTGGTCTCCAAGCCTCTGGCAGAGACAGGAGCCAAGGGTTGGGGAAGTGACATTTCTGTAAATAACCACACCTGGTTCTAAGAGCAGAAGGATTGGCATGTCCCTGTAGCCTCATCAATTACCATCAACCTTTCACAAAGGGAGCCCCAGGGGAGAGAATATCTTCACACTCTTATGATTATTTATAGACACCTCATCCTGGCCACACTCTGGGGGGAGTATGGCTTGCTTGGCAGCAGCCTCCTTCCAAATGTGTTTATATTCTTTCAGGCCCAGTGGAATGCATCCTTCTGCCCCTCCACTGCATGGGACAGAGGCCAGGCATTGGGACATAGTGAAGATGAGGAAGGGGAGACGTGGGGCAGGATGCCTGAATTTCTCACTTATATGTGTCTGTCTCTCAGTGAACACGGATTGAATAGCCACTTTGCTGCTGAAGGCAATTCATCACGGTGGTTACATAAACACGCTTTGTAAGCAGATGGACCTGGATTCAAATCCCAGCTCAGGCATTTACAAGCTGCGTGGCTTTGGTTAAGTTACTTAAAGCTTTTGTCTCAGTTTCCTCATTTGTAAAATGGGATAATAATGCTTCCTCTCAGGGTCATGATGAGGTTCGAAGGCAAAGGACCCAGCAGTGGCTGACATGCAGCAGGTTATCCTACTTTATGGTGGCTGTTCTTACGATACCGCTGGTTACTGTGTGTGTGTGATTTTGATAGAAAGAGCCCTGAAGAAACAGAGATGATCTAGGCAGCACAGGCAGGGAATTTTCAGTGAAAAAATAATTATTATCACCTAGAACAGAAGAGTGCCCCATGGGCTGGACAGAAAGGTCAGAGGGGACCGGTTACAGGAGAGGTGATTGAGGTTTGAGGCACGTTATTGAACATGTCGGCAGGGTGCCCTCCACCTTCAGCTGAGCCATGTGACTGTGGGTCAGCAGAATGCCTCAGACCCGCTTTTAGAAAAAGCTGTTTTCACCTGGGCTGGCAGCGTTCAGTGTCGGGGTTTAGCGTCCTCTCCAGAAGGAAGGCCTGCTGATGTGCCACCCTCCGAGTGCAGCGTGTGTTTCACAGCTAATCCAGTCCCAGCAAAAGTGAGGCTGCCTAAAGTGACAAGACGCAAAGGTATCTTTTGGGATAATTAACTGGCATTTAGTGGGTTTTCCTGCTCAGTTATCTCCTTTCAAAGGCCTACTGTTACACCTGAAGTATAACGATTACCCACTCTATGAACTTCTTGCATTAAAAAAATTTTACAATAAATTCAAAAATTCACAAAATTTTTAGAAAATAGTACAGTGAACCCCCGGGTACCCATTACCCTGCTAAAACAATAAACTCACCACCACTTCTGTTTCATCTATACCCCCGGCCAGCTTATTTGAAACACACCCCCAATATCATATCATGTCACTGTAAATATTTATGTATGCATTTCTAAAAGGTAAGGACTTGCAAACATCATAATATAATACCATTACCACAATGAAAAAATGAACAATAATTTATTAATATCATTAAATATCCAGTGTTCAAATTTCCACAGTTATCTCACATTTTTTCCAGTTGGTTTGTTTGAATCAGGATTTAAGTAAGAATCACACATTCAATTGTCTATTTCTCAGTCTCTTCTATTTATGGGTTCCTCAGCCTTCTTTTTATCACCTTATAATTCATTTGTTGAAGAGAGGGGATTGTTTCCTATTTTCTAGATAGGACAGGGTTGCATCCCGTGGTGTCATCTACCTTGCTCCTTTGTCCCCTATACTTCCTAGAAGATGGCAGCTAGATCTAGTGACTTTGTCGGGTTCAGATTTATTTATTTATATGCAATTTATTTATTTATGTACCCTGTAGGTATCGTCATGTGCTTCCATCAGGCACGGAATGACTGGTCGTCATTTGTGATGGAACAGCCACTGACAATCCTTACCCAGATCCATCAGTTCATTTAGGGGTTTGCAAAATGGGGACATTCTAATTCTATCATTCCTTCCTCATTTATTATATGGAATAATTCTATAGAAAGAATTATTTCCCCATCAACTATTTGGTTACCTTCTGAGGTAATTTAATCAGGAAAAACAGGTTAAAGGCTTGATTCCTTCCCTGTATTTACCAGTGTTCAGAGTAGTGGGTTGGTTGAGGACCAAGGAGATTATTCATTTCATAGCATCATTAGGAGCTCATGAATGTAAACATATTGGATGTGTTTCAATCCATTGCAGTTATTTAATATTATTCTCTTTGGTGCTCAGATATTCCTACATCTGGCCAGTGAGAACCTCTTTTCTGAGTTGCTTCCCAAGTCCTGATGTGACCAGGAGTTCCATAGTCATTGATAGGTTCCTTGTTTTCTGGAAAGAAAAGATGTTAAAGCTTGGAAATAGAAATATTTTTTACATAGAAAATATATTATTAATTTATACAGATATTTTAATTTTTTTTAATTTCAACATATTATGGGGGTAAAAATGTTTATGTTATGTATATTGCCCTTGCCCTGCACCCCGAGTCCAGGCTTCAAGCATGTCCATCCCCCAGATATTTTAATTTTTAATTCAAATTTAGGATTACAGGCCTTTGCTTAACTTTGATTTGATTTTGAATCTTTTCTTCTTATGCTCAAAATGTTGGTTCTTAATGACAATAGCATAATTACTTATTTGCTTTATTGTATTTTATATATATATTAAAAGTCAATACCCAAACTATGATTAGTAAAAATAATTGCTATTGTTATTCCCAGTTCTTAGCTATATCTCACTAGAGATATACAATCAAGTTATTATATTTTCAAAGCTTTTAAAATAATACACTTCTGCATCATTAAGCCATCAACTCAAAGCACAGTTAGGTTAATTTATTTTATTTTGTCTTGATTTTAGGAATTACCTTTTTCTTTCTGACTTAATGTTATTTATAGTTATCTAAAACATTTCTACGATTCTAAAGTCAAATCCAAAAAACAAGGTGTTAGTCAAGAATTCCAATTTCTATCCCATACTTGCTTCCCTTTTTCTCCATTTCCATTAGCAAACAATTATATTTATTTTATGGTTTATCCTTCCATTGCAAAACCATCATGATACACACACACACACACACACACATACACACACACGCATACTCGTAGATAAATGATGGCTTATTATACATAATTTAGTCCATCTTGTTTTCTCACTTAACACTATATTCTGGAGATCATTCCATAGCAACATATAAAGATATTTCATATTCCTTCCTATATAGTATTTGCATAGTACTTCATTATTTGAATGTACCATAGTTTATTTAACTAGTTCCCTGTTGATGGACAGTTGGTTTTTTGCCATCACTCATTGTACTATGTTCATGTTTTTGTATTTCTATCAGTATTTCTTTATGACAGATTCATAGAAGTGAACTTCCTGGGTCGAAGGGTCAGAGTGCATATGTTATTTTGCTAGATATTGCCAAATTCCCCTCCATGGTATTCTATTTGTACCTTTTTGCATTGCTTCCACCACTGATGGGAGAGCCTGTTTTCCCAAAGCCTGCCAAAAAAGTATATTGTCAGTCTTTTGGATTTTTGCCACTAATATGTGAAAAATGATATATCAGTGTATTTTTAATTTGCCTTTTTTTATTATGTGCAGAGTTGAGATCTTTTCATGTAGATAAGGGCCATTTGTATTTCATTTTTTGTAAATTATACACATCCCTAGTCTTTATCTTCTTCTATATTGATCTTTCATTTTTTTAAAAAAATTCTTTATATATTAGAAATATTAACACTTTATGATAAAAGTTGCAATGGTTCCCTCAGTTTGACACTTGTCTCTTTACTTTCCTTATGATGTTTTTGCTACATAAAAGTTCATTTTTATTTTCTTATTTTTATGCAGTCTAATTCAGCAGTCTTTCCCCTGTAACTTCTGGATGTTGAATCAGACAGAGCTAGGAAAGTTTTCCCCACTCCTGTATTATAGCATAATTCAGACTTGTTTGCTATGTTTGTGTGGACTCATTTAATACATTTAACTTTCTCCTTCACTTGGAATTTATCTTGGTGTATGGTGTGGGGAATGAACATAATTTTATTAATATCTTTTTACATATGGCTATTCAGTTATCCCTGTGCTTTTTATTAAAAAGACCACCATTTACTCCACTAATTAGAGAGTCTGCTTTTATAATATAGTAAATTTGCAAATGAAATCTATTTTTGGGCTTTTAATTTTGTTTCATTTCTCTACATGCACCAACACCACATTCTTAATTACAGAGACCTTATAATTTGTTTTAGTATCTAACAAGGTTTTCTCTTTCTCATTGCTCTCTCTTTTTTTTCCAGGCTATCAACATATAATAATTTCATATTTTTTATGGGGTACAATGTGATGTTTTGACAATATACAATGATTATATCAAGCTAATTAACATATCCATAACTCCAAAATATTTTTTTTAGGCTCCCCTCAATTGTTCTTGTTTATCTTTTCTTACAAATAAATTTTACAATAAACTTATCTAGCTTCAGAAAGAAACTTAGTCATATTTTTATTGAATTATATTACATTTATTAATGACATAAAATTTTATTAAATTAAATTTTATGAATTAACTTAGGGAGACCTGAAATCTTTGATATTGAGTCTTCCTATCCAAGAATGGGAAGATATTTTTCCATTTATGCAAGTCTATTTTTGTGTGTTTTTGAATTGTTTTATAGTTTTTCTTTATATAGGTTTTAGACCTTTCTTGTTAAATTTATGTCTAAGTATTTCATTTGATTTGACTTTCACAAAGAGAGTCTTCTCTTCCAATATAAACTAATTTTTGTTTGTATATATGAAGACTCTTGATTTTATATGTTGATTTTATAAACTACTAAATTCTTTTGTTTGTAGTGGTTTTCCATTGATTCCTTTGGGGTTTCTAGATATGTACTTATATAATTCTTAGCTCTATTACTATGATGAAATGATATGAATGGATTTTAGAATTTTGGCTTACTCTTCATTTTTTGGAATAAACACTACCTGCTCATGATAAATCTTCTAATGTACTGTTGGGTTCTATTTGATAATAATTATTTAGTGTTATTATTGATATTTATAAGTGAGATTGACCTGTAGTTTTCTTTTGTTGATATAATCAATTTCAGGTTAAGATTGATGTTACACTCCTTTCATAAAATGATTTATAGAAATAGAATTTTCCCAAGAAACAATCTGGGCCCTGTGGCATTTTTGTGGGAAAGTTCTTTTCCTACTTCCTCTATTTCTTACATTTTAGACTGTCTGTCTCTCTGGGGTTGAATTTGATAAGTTGTATTTTTCTAGAAAACTGTCCACTTCACCTATTTTTTCAAATTTATATGCAAAGAATTTTACAAAGTAAACTTAGGATTTTCAAAAAATTGCTCAGCTTTGATGGTTATCTCCTTGTTATTTCTAATTTTATGTGCATGGTTTTCCCCCATTTTCCCTCAATTATGTTAGACAATAGACTCTTTATTATGTTCATTTTTTTCAAGTAACTAACTTTTAAATTTATTTATAGTTTTATTTCTGTTTCTAATGCAATATTTTTGAGGTATAATTTACTTACTCTAAACTATATTGCATGTACAGTTTGAAGATTTTTATCAAATTAATATACCTGTGCAACAAAACACTAACCCAGATTAGAAAACAATTCCATTACTCTAGAAATTTCCTTTATCCTCCTTTCCAGACAACCCCCTACCCCACCTGGGAGGTAACAGTGTTCTAATATCTATCTATCACCATGGTTTCATTTTGCCAATTTTCAAACACCATGTAAATGAGATCATACAATTTATACTCTTTTGTGTACGACTTCTTGTATTTGACATATGTTTTGGGATGTATACATGTTCTTCAGTGCATCAGTAATATGTTCCTTTTAATTTCTAAGTAGTATTCCATGATAGATATGCCATGGTTTATGCATTCATCGGTTGATGGATTTGGTTTCTTCCAGTTTGGGGCTGTAAAGAACAAAGCTGCTATAAACATTCTTGTACAAGTCTTTTATAGATACATGGTTTCATTTTACTTGGGTGAATACCTAGAATTAGAATAGTTGGCTCATAATATAAGAAAGTGGCAACTGTTTTCCCAAAGTGGTGTACCATTAAGAATCCACCAACAATATATTAGTTGCTCTATAATTCTATCCACTTGCTCTATATCCTCACTGACAATTGGTCAGTCTTTTTAATTTTAGCCTTTCTAATGGATGTGAAGTGATATTTCATTATGGTTTTAATTTTAATTTCTCTGATGATTAATGATGTGAGCATCATTTTATGTGCTTACTAGCCAATTATTTATCTTCCTTTCAGAAGTTTATTTGAAGTACTTTATCCTTTTTTATTGAGTTTATTATTGACTTGTAGAAGTTCTTTATATATTGTGGATATAAGTTCTTTGCCAGGTATGTTTTGCAAATATTTTCTCTCAGTCTATGATTTGCCTTTTCTTTTATTTAATGATATCTTTTTATGATGAGCAGAAGATAATAATTTTGGTAAAGTCTAATTTGTCACTTTTAATATATAGCACATTTTGTGTTCTCTCTAGGAAAATTTTGCTTATCCCAAAGTCATAAGGATATTCTCTTATGTTTTCTTCTAGAAGTTTTGTTTTAGCTTTCACATTTAAGTCTAGTTTCTATCTTGAATTAGTTGTTGTATATGGTATGTTTTTTTAAAAAATATGGATATCCAGTTGTTTTATTTGGTGAAAAGGCTTTTCTTCTCCATTAGATTGCCTTAGTACCTTTGTTGAAAATCAACTGATTTTATGCATGTGAGTCTATTTCTATTTTTCTAGACTGTTCCATTGATCTACGTGTCTGTTTTTGCATTGGTACCATACTGCCTTGATCACTGTAACTTTATAATAAGTCTCGAAATCAGGTAATGTAGGTCAATGATTTTTTAAGGGGCTATTCCAGGGTTTTTGCCTTTCCATTTTTATTTTTTTAACTTATTTATTTGGCAAAAATTATTTATATTTATTGTGTACAACATGATGTTTTGGTGTATTACACATGTGGAATGGCTAAATAGAGCTAATTAACATATTTATTACCATGTATACTTATTTTTTTGTGATGGGGACACTTAAAATCTACTCTCTTAGCAATTTTTCAGTATACAATATAATTGTTATTAACTGTAGTCACCATGATGTACAATAGATTTCTTTAACTTAATCCTCCCATCTGACTCCAATTTTGTGTCCTTTGACCAATATCTCCCTAGTCCCCCTACCCTCAAGCCTCTGGTAACCACCATTATACTCTCTGCTTTTATGAGGTTGACTTTTTTGGATTCCACAGATAAATGAGATCATGCAGTGTTTGCCTCTCTGTGTCAGGCTTATTTCACTTAACATAACATTTTCCAGGTTTATCCATGTTGTCATAAATGACAAGATTTCATTCTTTTTTAAGGCTGAATTATGTTTCATTGTGTATATATACTACATTATTTGTTCATCTGTTGATGGACACATAGGTTGATTCCATATCTTGGCTATTGTGAATAATGCTACAATGAACATGGGAGTGCAGATAACTTGTTAACATACTGATTTCATTTGCTTTGAGTATATACCCAATAGTGGGATTCTGGGTCATATGGTAGTTCTACTTTCAGTTTTTTGAGGAACCTCCAAACTGTAGTATGTAGTAATGACTGTACTAATTTACATTCCCACCAACAGTGTACAAGTTCCCTTTTCTCCACATTCTCTCTAACACTTGTTATCTTTCATCTTTTTCATAATAGTCATTCTAACATGTATAAGGTGACATCTCATTGTGGCTTTAATTGCATTTCCTTGATAATAAGTGATGTTGAGCAATTTTTTGTATGCCTGTTGTCCATATGTATGTCTTCATTTGAAAAATACCTATTCAGGTCCTTTACCCATTTTTAAAATCAGGTTTTGTTTTCTTGCTATTGATTTGTTTGAGTTCTTTATATATTTTGGGTATTAACTACTGAACAAATGTATGGTTTACAAATATTTTCTCCCATTCTGTGGATTGTCTCTGTAGTCTCTTGATTGTTTCCTTTGTGGTCCAGAAGATTTTTAGTTTGATGAAATCCCATTTGTCTATATTTCTTGTTGTTGCCTGTGCTTTTGGGGTCATAGTCAAAAAAAATCATTTCCCCAACCAATATAATATCTTGGAGCTTTTCTTCTATATTTTCTTGTAGGAGTTTCACAGTTTCAGGTCTTACATTTAAATCTTTCATTCATTTTGAGTTGATTTTTGTATATGGTATAAGATAAGGATCTGATTTCATTCTTCTGCATGTGGATATCCAACTTTTCCACTCAGTAATTGAAGAGACTATTCTTTCCTCATTGTGTGTTCTTGGAAACTTTGTGCCTTTCGATTTAAATTTTAGAATCAGGTTGTCAACTTCTACAAAAAAAGCCTAGGATTTTGATTGTGATTTGTGTTAATTTGCTAGGGCTGCCATAACAAAATATAATACCACAAATTGAGTGGCTTAAACAATGGAAATGTATATTCTCACAGTTCTGGAGGCTAAAGTCCAAGACCAAGATGTTAGCAAATTTAGTTTCTTCTGAGGTGTCTCTCCTAGGCTTGCAGACAGCCACCTTGTCACTGTGTCATTCATGGTCTTTCCTCTGTAAGTGCCCATCCCCTGGTGTCTGTGTGTTTAAATTTCTTCTTCTTATAAGTACACCAGTCAGATTGGATTAGGACCCACCTTAATGGCTTCATTTTAATTTAATCACCTCTTTAAAAGCCCTATATTAGAGAGACAGTCACTTTCTGAGATACCAGGGGTTAGTGCTTTAATATGTGCATCTTACTGGGACACAATTCAAACCATAACAGGATTGTATTGGATCCATATATTGATTTTGAGATAATGGACATCTTAACACTACCAAATCTTCCAGTCCAAGAGCAGGGTATTTCTCTTCACATATTTAAATCTTTTTCAGTTTCCCAGAGATATTTTATAGTTTCTAGTGTAGAGGCTTATGTATATTTTGTTAAATTTATTCCCAAATATTTTCTGTTTCTTGATGCTATCGTAAATGGTATTTTTTTTCCAATTTATTTTCTAGTTGTTCATGGCTAGTATATAGAAATGCAATTGCTTTTTGTATATTGACCTTGTCTACTGAAATATTGTTAAGTTCCCTTTCTAACTAGTAGACTTTTTGGTAGATGCCTTATATACAAAATCATTGACTTCTTCCTTTCCAATCTTTCTGCCTTTTTCTTTCTTTACTGTATTGACTAGGACCTTCGGTACAATGCAGAAGTAGTAAGAGTAGATATACTTGAATTATTCCTGATCTTAGTTAGAGGAAAAGTGTTCCCTATTTCATCATTAAGGATGAGTTTAGTTCTAGGTTTTTCATGGATACCCTTTAACAAAGCTTGGTGGCTGTGCATCCAACTGTGGGGGGCAGAATGAAGACAGCCCCAGCAGCTGCATTCTGAAATCCATCACTGTGTGTGTGCAGCAGCCACACTTCCCAAAGACTCCTCCCAACCTAGGGGACGTGGGAATCCTCTGGTAGGTGGCTTTGGCTTGGGGACACCCTGACGTTCTAGACTAACTCTCTAAGAGCTACACTGGAGTTTCAGATGCTTGCATACCAACGGCCTTCTTCCCCTCTCTCCTTCACCTGGGGGCAGATCTGTAGCATTATCTGAGAACTTATCTTCCCCCATGCCTTCTCCTCGTTTTTTCTCATAAGGATTTTCCCTAATAAATCTCTTGCAAGTCTAATCTGTCTTGGTGTCTGCTTTTCAGAGGACCTATTTTAACACAGAGATTGAGAGTTCCTGTTGTTTAGCAGTGTATTTTTTCGAAAAACGTTATGACTAGGTATTGAATTTTGTGAAAGGATTTTTCTGCATTTACTGAAATGATTATATGGTTTTTCTCCTTTTTTCTGTTAATATGGTTACGTGGATTGCTTTTCAAAAGTGACGTTAACCTTGCCTTTCTGAGGTAAACTCTATTTGGTCATGATGCTTTATCCTTTTAATATATTTTTGTATGCTATTTGCTAATATTTTAAAAGGTTTTGTATCTATATTCATGGAAGATACTGATCTGTAATGAATGCCTTTGTAGGGTTTTGGTACCAAGGTTATTCTGTTATAAAAGGAATTTGAAAGTGTTCCTTCTCTTCTATTTTCTCAAAGAGTTTTTAAAAGATTGGCATTATTTATTTTAATTTTTTTGATAGAATTCACCTAGGAAGCCACTTGGGCCTAGAGTTTTCTTCGTTTTCGTCTCTGCATTTTTATTCTTTATATCTAGCGTACTTTATTGTCTGTGGGAACATTAATCTGCTCACTGTTCTCTTTTTTCTGAAAATAACCATGTAGGATTCCATCACAATCCTTTTTTGTTGCATATGCCTAACGCACATGAGGCATAGGGAAAGGTGGGCTAGGCTTGTTTCCCGAGCTTCATAGCCCTCGAATTCACTACTGTTGTTACTACGAAGTGTTCAAAAACATGGCCTTATGTATTCTAAGATCTGCTGGCTGGTTTATCTTTCCCCATTTTTATCAGGAACTTTCTTTCCTTTGCCCTTAATGTCCTGTCCTGCTTAAATTAGATTCTACTCCCAGTAATTCCTATTCATCCCAGGGCTTTGTCCTGGAAGAAAGTTCTCCTTGGTTGTAAGAGTTCATAGAACCTAGACTGCTCCAGCATTCTCTGAGCTTGTACTCACAGACTGAAGTCTGCAAGGCCCCTGCCAATTATGGCTGTTTTCCCTAGTTTGTGTTCCCCCCACCTTGGGAGCCTCTGTTGACAATTTGGGGGTCACTGGCTCTCAAGCATCAAAAATCCATTTTCTCTTCTTTGCTTCCCCCTGCACACTTGCCGATGGCATGTGGTCTTGGTGGTATTTATGGGGATATTTTTGCTCATCTGTTCCTATTTTGGGGATGGTGTCGATTTCTTTTTTCGCTGTAGATATTGTCTTCAGAATTTTCGTTTTGCTATCTGAGTTTCTGTCAGTTTTGTGGGGTGTTCAAAAAGATTAAAAATTACATCACTATTGCTACCACCTTCCTAGAATCACTGAATGTCCTTGGAAATTTTATGGCAGAAGTAGGGGGGAAGATGTCAAATTATATGCCTGCTTTAGTTGCTTAGGCAATACGTACAAACCACCAAGAGTCCTATTTGAATTTGAAAGTGTTGGGACTCCTGCGAGAAACTACAAAGAACCTTTAGAATTGGTGGTGGTGGGCCCAGAACACTGAAATGTATACTGGTGAAATAAAAGTGGGTAGAAAAATTTTCTGCTTCTTATTGCATTCTTTCTGATACCAGGTACTGTGTGAAGTGTTTTACGCAGATTTTCTCAATTAAGCCTCAACCCCCTATAAGGTGGCACTATTGTCGCCTCTCCCTGGGCTTGGAAGGTTTGTTGCTTTTCTGCAATCACAGAGATATCTGAGACTACAAAGCTGGGGCTGGTAGCCATGCTACCATAGCATGTACACTGGTAAGGAAAGGGGCCTCGGAGGGACAGGGACACTCATGTAGGAGAATGTCCAAGTACCTAGACATTCCTGAGTAGTGGGGACAACACCATGTACCTAGTCTTAATGACTTGTCCTAGGGACACAATCAATACTCAACCCCCTAAAAAGGAAAAATCTCTGAAAGAGTCTAGTAAGAGCGCAGCCCAGTAATCCAGTGCAGGAAGAGAGGGTCCTCCCTGACCAGGCAGAGCAGCCCAGGTGGATGTGCCACCATCTGGCAGAGGGGAGACCAGCCCAGGGGAAGCACGGGAGGCTTCCAGGGCTCTGGATGAGAGGTGTGAGTCAGCCTCCCATGCCGGAGGAAAAGGAGGGGGAAAGGTCTTGGGCTTCCAAGTGGTTCTCTCGAGAAACTAAGGCCATTGACTGTGATTGCTGCCCAGAGGCAATGTGGATCAAGCATGGGGGTTCTAGACCAAGACTACCTGGGTTTACACCTTGGCCTTGTCACCTCCTGGCCGTGAGACCCGTAGCAAGTTACTTTGCTTCTTTTTGCCTGCATTCCCTCAGCTGTACAATGGGACAAGAGTATTGTCTAGTTTTGTGTTTCTGGCAGGATTAAATGAGCTGATACATGTAAAGCACTCAGAATGGTTTCTGGTGCCCTATAAGTCTCTGTAAATGTTCCTTCCGATTACAGTTAATCCATATTATTTGTAGATTTTGTATTTGTGAATTTGCCTACTTGCTGAAACGTATTAATATTTGTAACCCCCAGATGAATCTTCACGGTGCTTTCATGGTCATTCTTGGACTTAGAGTGGTGAAGAATTTGAGTTGCCTGATACATACGTTCCCAGATGAGGCTGAACAAGGCAACTCTCTGTCTTGTTCCAGATCTCATACTGCAAACAAGTGTTATTTTCACAGGCTATTTAGTACCACTTTTTTTTGCAAGTTTATGCTTTTTGTTGATGATTTTGCTGTTTAAAATAGCCCTCAAGCATAGTACTGACATGCTGTCTGGAGTTCCTAAGTGCAAGAAGGCTGTTGCAATGCCTTATGGAGAAAATATGTGTGTTAGATAAGCTTCATTCAGGCATGAGTTATAGTGCTGTGGGCTGTAAGTTCAATGCTCATGAATCAACAATATGTATTAAATAAGGTGTTTTTAAACAGAGACACACATAAAACAAGGTTATGTATTGATTGGCTGATGAAAATGTCACGACCAGAGGCTCACAGAAGCCTAACCTTGAATTTTCCCCAGGGGCGATGGTCCAGTATCACCACGACTTTGGAGAACATAACCATTGTGCATAATGGGAATCCACTGTGTGTTCTTACCTGAATTCCCTCAGCCTGTGTGGCCTGGAGAAGTGAGACTTATGGAAATGAGCAAAATTCTTCTTTATGTGGACTTGAGCAAGTACTCTTTAAGCTCTGAACCACAGTTTTGTGGGGTTCCATGCCTTTCTTGACAAAATGGGGGAAGAACACAGGTGCTTCAAGAAACCTCCACCTGGGAGTCGAGTGTGTCTTTTGAGCAGTGGGACAGGCCATGGGCCCCTAAGCACAGGGGCAGAAGGTGGCCAGGTGACTACTGCCCATGGTGGGTTTGGGCCCAGCCCTCTCTGCTTGTGCCAGGCAAAGGTTAGTCCAGGTGAGGGCCTGAGCTGCACTTCTTTCCCCCGCCTGCCTCCCCTGGGGAGGACTGACAGCTGGCTGTCCGGGGGCAAGCTTAAGGAGGTGCTTGGGACAAAGCTGAGATTATAGTTATCTGGCCTCCCAGATAACTGTCACTATGTGCTTTTATGCCTCAGGAGAAACGTGTGCAATGTGTTTGGAGCCCTTGCTGGGGTTTCAGGAGGAAAAGGATTAGGGCAAAGTCATAGCGTCTCAAGAAAGGCAGTGACGTACACACCTTACCGTTAAATCACGTTGCAAGATCATGAAGCCAGAGTGCAGCAAAGCCACCATGGCCCTGTGACATCCTGCAAGCTGGCCCCATAATACCAGGACCGAGAAACCAGAGCTCTGCAAGAGCACATGACTAGCACCTCATGCCACCACAAAATGGGACTTGACACCAACCCCGCTCCACACTGTGGGTTATAACCTGTCTCTACAAAAGACAACACCGCTTAACACCACCACTCCGTAACAGCGAGATTATAATGTGCCACTGTGATATCCCCACCACACCTTACCATGATGTCGTCTCATGTATATCATGACAGTGCAATGTGCTGACCCTATATCAGCATATTGCAAAGTCCTAAGCCCATAGCATCTGTTTTGGCCAAATTCCTTCACTGTCTCAGAGTCCAGATGTTTCAGGGACATTTAAACTCAGCCCAGAAACTCCACCGACATAAACATCTAAAGGAATTCCCTCTGGTAGCTTCCTTCCTGGTGCCGTTGGTTGGTAGCCAGGCCTGCTCCCCCTCTGGAGTGAGCACAGGGAGCCTTTCCTCTTCGCCTTTGTGTCTCTCCGCACGTACGGTAGAGTCTGGCTCCGAGTGAGTGGAAAGGAGAAAAGGGCGGTTTGGTGGATACGGGATTGAGCCAAAGAAATCGAATGTCCCTGAGGGAATGTTGTGTACATCACACAGTCATAGGCCTAAAAGGTACCCCAGACTCCGTGTTTCCCAGAGTTTATTCATTTCTGTATTCATTCATCTTTGCCACGTTCATGTATTACCCGTTATTAGCTCAATATCTAAGTCAACTCATATTTTTGTTAAAAAGTGGATATATATTACTTAAAAAGAAAAAAAAAGCCAGAAAAATACACAGGTATTGTCCCTCTACCCCCAGTTATGCTGATGTTGGCCTCCAGGCCCGGCTTGCTGTGCTGGGCTGCAGTGCAGAGGCTGCGGGTGACCAGGTGGTGCCTGAGACACTCCATGCCCCTGCAGGAGGGAGGGCTCCATGCTTCGGTGGCATCAGCCTAAGCCAAGCAGGGGGCTTTGGTCTGTGTGTCACCAGCGCTGGAAGAGTCTTTCCTTGGGGAGACAAGAAGACTGAAATCTGCTTCCTCAGTGACTTCCTGGACAAACAGGAAGGATAGGGGACTGGGGCTCTTGCAGTTCTGCTGGCAGTGACTGTAGTCCTGAGACTCTGTTATAACACCACCCTTGCTAACATTTATTGAGCTCTTACACCAAAGTGTCCTACCTTCCCTTTTTAATTTTCACAGCAATTGTATGAGCTTTGTACTTTTTACTATCCCTGGTTTGACATTGGAGAAATTGAGGCTCAGAGTGGTTAAGTGACTTGCACAGGTCACACAGCTAGTAATAGGTGGAGCCAGAGTTCAACCCCCTGGCTGGTGGCTCTCAGATTCCAGAGTCTGGGCTCCTAACCATTACATTTAACTTCCTCTCTGACCTATTTTCCCTAATTTGTACCCATCTTGCCAGTGTGGCCTGGAACACAAGCAGGGGTGGATTGTTATATGTGGAATGCTGTCTCACTCACCATCTTTGCTTGGACAAAGCCGTTCTTTGAGGGTTTGGAGCTCTGGAGCACCTGGCAGCCAGTGGTCAGCTGAGCTGTGTGGTGCTCTGTCTGCAGACATCTGGGGACCTGGCCAGAGCTGCACCATGCAAGCAGCTAGAGAGACAAAACTTATTCTTAGGCAAAAATAGCGAATAGCATGAGAAGATAGGATGTGGCTAATTCTATTGCTAACATTTTGCTTAATTAAATGAAACTCCCAGGGATGTGCGGCAGTAATTACTGCTTCTCTGTCAAGAGCCCCTTTTCTCCTGCCAATTTGCTCCTGGAATCCACCTACATTCCAAGGCCTGTCATGGCCGGCTATTTCTGAATCTGCAACCATCTCTTCTCACTGACTTGCTGAGACATTGCCCTGGTTGGGAGCACGGAAAGTTGGCTCCTGAACGTGGAGATCCTCAGACGGAAGCCTTGAGAGGGCGAGCACAACTATTTACCCTGAAACACAAGCTCGTTCATATTACATAAGAGTCAAACACACAGACACACATGTTCATAGCAGCACTACTCACAATAGAAAAAGGTGGAAACCACCTGAATGTCCACCCATGGATGTATGGATGAACACATTGCAGTATATACATACCGTGAATATTATTCATCATAAATAGAAATGATGTACTGACACACACTGCAACATGGATGAACCTCGAAAACATTCTGCTAAGTGAAAGAAGCCGGAATCAAAAGCCACATATTGTACGATTCCAACGAAATATCCAGAATAAGTAAATCCTAGAGACAGCATGTAGCCTGGTGGTTGCCAGGGGCTTGTGAGAGGAGAGAATGGGGAGCAACTGCCTTCTGGATACAGGTTTTCTTTTGGGGTAATGAAAATATTGTGGAACTAGGTGGAGGTTATTATTGCATAACATTGTGAAGACACTAAATGCTGCTGAACTGTTCACTTTAAAATGGTTAATTTTATGTTATATGAGTCTCACCGCAATAAAACGAGACCAAATTTAAAAATGCTACATAGGAGGGATTTGTTTAAAACGTCATACAGTTGTAAAGGATTTGAAGCCATGTCAGCGACTGCCACGCCCTTCAACGGAAGCAGCCTGTGTAATTCCCATCATTTCACATTCCAAGTGGACAAGAAATTTGATAGACACAAATTTTTAACTGACTTCTTCCCCCCATAATATCATAATCTAAGCATTCCTCTGGTGTCCTACAACTTCCCTGTACACATCGTTGTGTTGGCTGCACGATATTCCAGTGTAAGGAGGAATAGTTTATTTCACTGCTCCCGATCATTAGACATTTTGGTTGCCTTCTGACAGCTAAATACTAAAGTCTGCAGACACAGTAGAAGTCATGGCTGGAGGGACCCCAGAGATTCCGTGGGGCTGTGTGGCTGGGAATACACAAACCTTCAGTCAAGGTGACTGGGTATAATCTCAGGAAGGTGACCCTGCTGTGTGATTATAATTTTGCTAGCAGGAAACAAACTCACAGCAGTATCTGTGCTGTTTAAAGAATAATCAGGAGGCTGATGTCAGCACACAGCCTGAAAAAGAAGGAACGGTGCTTTGGCAGGGCCACTCCAGCACTGCCTAGTGAGGAGCCCTGGCCCAGCAATTTATGTTTTTGACATCTGCACTAACATTTTCTGAGCACCCTCTCTATGGTGGGTATGGGGCTGTGGTAGGAACCATGCACCCAGACTTCAAAGAGCACTGCGCACCGCTGAGGCCATGTGGTCATTGCCATGATGGGACTGTGTGTTGGGGGCATGGAGCGTGTGCCAGGCACAGTCTTGGGGGCAGAGATGGAGGGGGTCAGAGAGAATTCCCATACAAGGTGACTCCTTAGCTGAGACTCAGACTGGAATCACAGAATCCCCTGAGTTCTATTGTGGGTCCCCCATGTTGGTGGCCCCCATCTGATGCCACAGTCACCTACAGCCGTTTGTGATCACTTGGCTTCCAGTATCCACAGAGAGAGGCTGCGCTGTTCAGGTCCGTGTGACGGCTGCACTTCTCACTGCCATGGCGGCAGGATCTGGACTTGAGCTGCTTCACGTGAGTCTATCCTCGGGCAACAGGCCTGCTCTTTGTTCTGACGTGGAGTTTTCTGAGCCTGCAGGACTGAGGATGCCAGGCTCTGAGGCACGGGGCATTCGCCAAGGTGACCCTGTCCCCCCAGGAGGCCTCCCCAGGAACGTGGAAGCTCTGAACACGCCTGCTCCTTTCTGAAGCAATGGCTCCCTCTCCAGGGTGTCGTGGAGATTAGATGAGGTGACGTGGGCAGCGGGCCGAGCTCGGAGTTGGTGCCTGGAAGTCTAATCTCCTCCCTCGCAGACTCTCTTGCTTTGGATTGGGGCAGCTGACGGGAGGGGATGAGTCAGAGGGTTCACTAACACCCTCAAGCTAGTTCTCCCAATGCGTTAACCAAGCCATCAGTCAACATGACTAATTGTTACTTTTGGAGATAAATGTTTAAAATATCATCTCCTATGACAAGGTTCTGTAAAAGCTCAAGGATGTGTTGGGGGTGGGAGGGGAAGATAATACGCATGTACGGAACAATCAGAAAATTATACTGGAAACGGTTTGACTGCCAAGGTTCCCGGCTCCAGGCCCGGGTAGGTATGTGCCGGCACAACCGGCCTGTTCGTGGTCAAGGTCTGATCTGACCGGCCAGTGCTCACGTGGTGCCACGCCCAGGCCCAGTACAGAGGCTGACGGCTCCTTTCCCTTACTCTCTGGGCTCTGCGCCTGCCAGCCACAGCCCCAGTCACCTTTGCACCTGTGTGGGGAGCAGATGCTCTCTGTCCCTAGACCTCTCTGACTCAGTGGTGCACCTGGAGATGGTCCCGTGGCAGAACCTGCTGTGGGCTCCACCCGGGAACAGCAAAAGCGAGGGGGAGGCTAAGTGAGCTTGAGTACACACGGCCGGGGTCAGAGAAACGGAGAGCCACTGCTTGGTTCCTTCCGTGGTGGGAAGGAGGTCACCAAAGAATGGAAGGCAGATGCCTTAGGCTGTAGTTAACATTGTTTCCAGAGGTCTAAGTGCATCTTTTAGGGACTTCCACAGATGCCCAAGGTGATCTTGGAATCGAACTTGGACCTTTGGGTGGCCAAGGCAGCCAGGACTCTAGATGGACAGAGCCAAGACCACAGCCCTGGGGATGTCTGTCAGTGTGGTCTGGGGTCTCCCCCAGGAGTGCCCCCAGTCCACACACACCTGGATTGGGCCATTCCCGTCAGTCCTCTTTTCCCTGCCTGCTCATTTCTCTGTAGTCTTTTTATTTTTTTATTTTTATTTTTATTTTTTTTGAGACAGAGTCTCACTCTGTTGCCCAGGCTAGAGTGCCATGGTGTCAGCCTAGCTCACAGCAACCTCAAACTCTCGGGCTCAAGCGATCCTACTGCCTCAGCCTCCCTAGTAGCTGGGACTACAGGCATGCACCACCATGCCCAGCTAATTTTTTCTATATATTTTTAGCTGTCCAGATCATTTCTTTCTATTTTTTAGTAGAGACGGGGTCTCACTCTTGCTCAGGCTGGTCTTGAACTTCTGACCTCAAGTGATGCTCCCACCTTGGCCTCCCAGAGTGCTAGGATTACAGGCGTGAGCCACCGCGCCCGGCCTCCGTAGTCTTTTTAAACCCTTCTCTGGAGCACCGCATCAGTCTGAGCCCTGGGTCGCCATGGCCACACTGAGGGGAGTTGCCGTGAGGCTCCTACCCTAACTGGAGCTTGGTGTGGGTCACCTGTGGCTGGACACAGCCTCTCACACCCGATGGGGCCACATGGACCCTCATGTCATAGTTCTTGAGCCTTCACACACCCCAAATGTAGCAAGGGACTGTCCTGCTATGGCTGTCGCTGCCCCAGGGCCGGTGGGATTCTTGCTGGCCGCGCTGCCGGCTGGCTGGGAACACCGCCCTGAGCTCCACACGCAGACTCGCATCCAGAAATAAGTACCCTTTTTGAGGGATGAAACTGGTAAGTGATAACCAACCAACCAACACCTCCACCACCATCACTAAGAAAAGAACAAGGAAGAAAAGAAAAAAAGCCAATTCTAGCACCCGGTTCCCAGTCAACGTGACGCCCATCGTCTCTCACCCTCCCACCCGAGTGCTGCTTCCGTTTCCTCAGCGGATCTGGAGTCTCGGGTGGAGACAGGGAGGTCTGAGCAGAGCTCATAGGCCAGGAGTAGAGACTCTGGGGCCGAGATGCTTGGGCTTAAATCCTGGCCCAGCAGGTTACTGGCTGTTTGACCTTGGGCTGGTTATTACCCCTCTGTGCCTCAGTTTCCCCATATAGAGAATGAGGATGATAACATTAACAACCTCAGAGGGTGGTTGTGAGAATTCAATGAGTTAATATATGTAAAGTACTTAAAATAGTGCCAGAACACGGTAAGTGCTAGGTAAGCATTTGCTGTTAGAAGGTTCTGGGTGGTTACTGGGTTTCTGGCCAGGGCCAAGCCACCCTGCTCTAAAGGGGCCTCTGCTTTGCACTTTGCTTCTTACCTGTGCTTTGAGCAAGGGGTCTTCCATTTCCAACAGAAGATGATATTTATTGCAAGGCACTCAATGGGTGGGTCATTGGTCTTTACCTCCAAAACAACTTAAAATCAAAAAAAATAACATCTTGCTCAAAGAAGGGGTCTTAGAAGGGCAACTCAGCTGAAAGACATGGGCACCAGTTTATTTCTGACAGTAGCAACCAAAGTCTTTGAACCCACTCCCATGCCCCTCCCCTCCCACCCCCGCATTCCTGACTCTGGACCTCGTCTTTCCTGGGTGCAGGCACGGGTCAAGCACAGACGGCGTGCAAGGGCCTCTCTCAGAAGCGCCAGGCAGTTCCCTCTGCTCTCCCCGTGCAGGCTGCAGCATTAAAGCCCACTCTGGCCTTCAGAAATAGAAACGCTGCCCCGCAGAGCTGTGCCGGCTGCCCAGCCACGTTCCAGCCTGAGCCTCTGAAATTGTTGTTGATCTACCTGGAGTTCTTAGAGTGTGCAGGACACTTAGGGATTTCTGGCCAGCGTTTGTGGATTTAGGGAGAGGGAAACATGCACTCTTTGGTAAAACCTTTGATGACCGAAAAAGCTGTCCCTTTGTAAGTATATCAACATGTGTTAGGAGGGAGTCTCTAGATGGCCTGGAGCCCAAAGCAGCCCACCCCCTTTTGGGCAGCATAGAGCTCTCGTTTAGTGAAGTATGTCTTTGCTCATAATAGTAATAATAATTAAATGCATTAAGCACTGACAAAGTTTTCATGTCTTATGTAACTTAATCCTCAAACTAACCTTAAAGGTATAGTATTATTATTCTCATTTGCAGATTCATGAACTGAAGTTCAGAGAGGCAAAGTGACTCTCCTGAAGTCACACAGCTAGTAAATGGCAGAGTTGGTTCAAACCTAGATCAGTCTGTCTGATGCCCAGCACCTGTGCTTGTGCCGGCTGTGTGGCAGTGGATGAACATTCTGCCTAAAGTCATAGACTTAGTTGTCAAATAAGCCTGGGGTCAGGGCCTGATTCTGGCTTAGAAGCTGCCTAAACTTGAACAGACCATTTAGTCTCTTAATAATAGCAGCAGCAACAGTAATGATACTAACTAGTACTTACATGGGACTTGCTGGGAGCCAGGCAAGGTTTACCTATATTAACTTGTTTAACTTGCAACAACACTATGAGGTTGATGCTATTATTTGGCTAGAGAGTTAATAACAGTGACCTCAATATAAGCTCATGAAGATTAAATGAGATACTATTTCTGTAAGCGCTGGCCTGGCGCAGAGTAGGAGCTGAATTCTGGGTAACGTGGGCGACTCCAGCTCTGGGAAAAATGCACAAGGCCAACATCCTTCTCTGCCAACATCCTCCTTCGTCTCCTCACCGCTGCACGTAGCTGCTTTTTCTCAGGAAGCCGCCCTTCCTGCTACCCGCCCCCCGCCCCCGCCACAGGTTGAGCCAGTGTCTAGAGCAGAGCCCAGCACAAGCCGTGCATTCCAGAAGTGTCTGCTGAATGAATGAGCCACACTGGCTTTGTCCTTCTGTATTCTAGGACAGAAAGCTCACTTTCTCCTAAGCAGAGAAAGCTCCTCTGAGAGATGCAGGGGTCCTTGAGCCTCTGGTGCACCTGTGTGGTGTTTGGGGGCGCCGTGCTTTTTATCATAACAAAAGAGGACACCTGCACTCTCATCCATCCCTCTCCCAGTGGGACAACCTTTCTCTCGCAACTCCATGCCTAGGATTGTCTTCCTGGGGCAGGAGGTGGGATGGGTCGGGAGAGGGGGACGTCCCTGCATGAGCCAGAGCACCTGGTGTCTGGGGACACAGGAGCCTGCCACAGGCGCCCTGCCTGGACAGAGGCGGATCTCGGGGCCTATCTTCAGCATCAGGCTGCATCCACCTCAGGTGTTCGCTGCAGTTCCTTTAACAGCCCATTTCCTCCTTGACAGCAGATTTTTTTCTTTTTATCTAACCTGAGCATCTCCTCCTCCAGAATGTAGACTCATTTCCTTTGGCCCTGTGCTCTGAGCCGAGAGGGGCCCGCTGGTCACCGATTTCTGTATAATAACCCTTCCGAGCCTTGAAAACTGTTATTAAATCTCTCCTCAGCTGCCTCTTCTCCCACTAAATAACTCCTGCTCCTTCTGCCTTTCTCCACAGGTCTGGCTTTTCCGCTCTGCACAGCAGGGGTTGGAGCCCCTCATTCTCCCCATGGGACGAGGGACCTGGAAGCCAGGGCCTGGCCAGTCTTCGAGGCACTGCCAGCTGCGGGGTCAGGGCAAAGGGGTGCCCCTGGGCTGTCTACGATGCTTTTCCTCACCCCTGGGCAACACCGGGCACAGCTTCGGCTCTTCTCCTTGCTGCATCTGACACGGGTGAGAAGGCTGCTTTTCCACCAGGGACAGCCTTGGCGCCAGCTTCCCCGCCCACCCTCCTGCATCCGGCTCTGCCCCTCCCCACGCTGACTGCGGCCACCCTGCACCCCCCGCTGGCTCAGACGTGCAGAGAAGATGAGCTGGGAGCTGAAACAAGCCAGCAAGCACACATGCCACGACAGCGACGGCAGCGAACGTGGTCCGCTAGCTGCCAGCTAACTACACACTTTGTCTCGTTAGCGCCTCAAACCACCCGATTGTCCCATGGTGGGTACATTAGGAGTAGGTTACTGCTGTGGACAGCCGGAGCTGAAGACAGACTCAGAGGGGACAGCCAGGAAGGTGGGAGGAGAGGCAGAAGGGAATGATTCCCAGGGGAGGATGACCCACGCCAAGTGCTCAGAAAGGTCAGATATAATCTTCCTTATTTGTCTTCCACCCAGGCCCCAGGGAAGCTGTCCCCACTGGACCCATTTTCTGTCTGTGTCCTGGGCCTGTTTCTTGACTAAATGGATGGCACTAACCTCCTCTCCAAAAGTGCTCGCCCCAAGCACCCACACCCCTCCCATCTACCTGCGGTTCCTGAATGGGAACACCTGTGGAAAGTGCGATTCTCCGTCCTCCCTGGACCCGGCGCTCCTGCTCTCCTACGCACAGGGCCTGGCCTCTAGCCGCCAGCACGCTCCTGCTCCCCAATTTCCCTCTCCCCTCCACTGCTCCAGAACGTGGGGAGAAAAAGAATTTTAACTCCCTTTTCATAATACTGTTTTCCACCACAACTGATTGGCTAAAAAATAGCTCCCCCGAAACATATCCCATGTCCTAGTCTCTGGGACCTACAAATGTTACATTATATGGCCAAGAAAAGGAGGGGGAAATTTCTTTGCAGATGTGGATTATGTTAAGGATTTTGCGATGGGGGTTATCCTGGATCATTTGGATGGGCCTGAAATGCAATTGCATGTGTCCTTAAAAGAGGCACACCCTCTAGTGTCAAAGGCAGAAAGAGGACAAGGAAATGTGAGGACAGAGCAGAGAGAGATTTGAACACACTGCCCTTGAAGGTTGGAGTGATGTGGCCACCAGCCAAGGAATGCCAGCAGCCACCAGAAACTGGAAGAAACAAGTAGATTCCCTCCTAGAACCTCTGAGGGGGGCACAGCCCTGCCAACACCCTGATTTTGCCCAGTGATGCTGATTTTGAACTTCTGACCTCCAGAACTGTGAGGGGATGAATTTCTGTTCTTTTAGGCCATCAAATCTGTGATGATTTATTACAGCAGCCACAGAAGACAAATACCTGGGCATCACCAATACACATTTGCAGGTTAAAGGGGATCACCATTTAAAAATGGATGGATCCCTTCTTTACAATTCAATGCCTAGAGGTAGGGTAGGAGTAGGAATTTAGCTCAAATGTAGCTCAAAATTCAAGTCCACTGTTTTAGGTAGACATTGCTACCGTTCCCTCTCACTCCCCATCCCCATCCCTCCTCGCTCAAGGCACATAAGGCCAGAAGCTTCTATTAGGTAGAAGAACTTGTTGAGCTGGATAATTTGTTCCTTCTCACAGGTGCTGGCATCTTAAGAAGAGTCCCTGCCTCTACCTCTGCAAAGTGCAATCTTTAATCTTGTGCCTTCCCCAGGCTCTGCGGGTCCCGGAGAACCAGCCACTCCACAGAGCCCTGAAATTCTAGAAAAGAAATAAAGACACAGAACAATGAAAAGCGGGGTGGTCAGAGAGGCCTTCTGAGGGGGTGACCTTTATGTTAAATATCCGGGTTATTCCAGGCAGAGAGAACAACGTGAGCAAAGGGTCTGAGGCAGGAAGACAGCTGACATGTTTTAGAATGAAAAGGAGGCCAGTGTGGCTAAGGAGTACGGGCAAGTGGGAGCGTGGATTGTTCTCCGAGTACTTGCATAGTGGGTGACTCGTTAGCTAGTGAGCGGTGTGAAATCTCAGAGCCTTCATGGTTTCTGATTTAACAATACTGTCTTTCCTCATCATGCAGCTGAAGAAACTGAGGCACGGAAAAGTTAAGTAGCTTGCACTCAAAGTCACAGCTAATAAATAGGGTCTGGGTGAAAACCTAGTTCTAGATAACTCTAGAGTGCAAGCTCTTAATCCCCACAAGCCAGGGTCTCTGGCAGCCTTCCTGGTCATGCACAGCTCAGCATGGCACTGGGTGGAGACAGGCCTCTCAGAGCTTAGACGTAACATCCAAACTTTAATTATGCCATGGAGAGAACCGATCACCCAAGGTGTGCTCAGGACGTGTGGTTGATTCTTCTGGGGCTGGAGCCATCCAACCTACAGCTTTGACTTCTGTCTGAAATGCCTTTCTAATCCAATCTGACTGAGAACTTTAATGATGCAGAAACTCCAGCTGATGAGAGGGAGGGAGAGAGAAAGGGAAGGGGGAGAGGGACAGAGAGGAACAGGGAGGGAGAGAGGAACAGTTCAGTCAGCCTCTCGTCTGCTTTTCTTCATGGGCTGTGATCACTTTTCAAAATGTTTTTCTCATCCTTTCTACTACTCCCACTGCTCAATAAATGCTGCTGTTATTATTACTAGTTACTATTTCCTAAAATAGTGGCATTATGGGGAACTCGCAGAAGAAAAAGCAAGCCCAAAGATGGAGGGAGGGAGAACATTGCCTGGTGGGGCAGGTGGGACAAGATCTCCTGGGTCTGAGCTGAGCCTGGAGCTGCCAAAGGGGCAAAGTGTGAATGGAGGGATCCCGAGGGATCCAGAGGGCCCGGCAACTGGGCCTCCTTAGAAATCATTCATTTTGGTGGAATTCTGGGTTTTATGCTCCTCTCCCATCCCTGTTCCTCCCAGGTGCAAGCATGGAAGAGGAGGCTTTTTAAGCATGGAGGAGAGTTCCCAGCTTTGGAGGTGGAGGTGGGAGGGAAGAGGCAGGGGAGGATGGGTACCGCTTTACCCATCTCAATTCCTACTGTGCCCCGGTGCAGCGCAGGGCACCTGCAGAAGAGCTGCAGTTCTGGAGTGGATGCAACGGAACACCTGATTGTACCTCCAGCTCTGCTGTCTGTTCTCTGGGTGGCCTTGGCTAAGCCATGTTGCCTCTTTGAGCCGGTTCCCCAGTCTTACCAGTAGGGATAAAGCAGCAGCCACCTGTCAGAGTCTGCTAGAGGGGAAAATGCAGTGCATGCATCATGTGAACTCTAGAGCCCTAAACAATTCTAAGGCAGGAAAATCTTGAAGGCTGTTTCTGTTGTTCCTTTCAAATCTGCCCAGGTATTACATTTTTCAAATGGTTGAAAGCACAGTTCTCATATAAATGTATTTCTGGACAATAATAAGAATATACATATTCTTCCCCTTTGGGATGCAAGAGAGCTATTTTCATTTTGAATGTGAAAAAATGCTATTCATAAACATTTATCCCCCCTTCCCCATATCAGACTGTGCCAGAAATAAAAATGTTGCTCTCCAATTGTTTAGGACAAAAATGTTAGCAGCATTATTTGTGCATCATAAAGACTTCCTTTTTGTCTCAACAATGGAACTTCCTTCATTTTCCTCCTTTATTCAGCTTTGGATAGTCTTATATCCTGAAGAGCAGTTTCTCCAAAAAGATCTCAGAATTTTTTATGATCCTTTGCCCTTGAATTTCTCCCAGCCACTCTGAGAGACTTGGGTCTGGTTCTGGGCTGATAGCTGGGGTGGCTGTACTAAGACAGGCCTCTCTAAGGCCCCAGGTTTCTGAGCTCTCTGCCCTGAGCTCACAGGTTGCTCACAGCTCACAGGTCCCACATATTTTGGGAAGTGTTTGTTAATGGATGCTACATTTTAATGGAAGTGCCTAACCATGACAATGTGACAGTAGCCCTCCTGCTAGGGGAAGGACCTTATTACTACAAATTCTCTGACAATGAATACTAAATCCATTCATACTGAAGGAGCATTTAAAGTAAAAGTCTACCCAGTGAAGACAGCATTCTGGGAGCTTCCATCACAGCCTCCCTCCAGACCCAGATTTCTTTTTTCTTTTCCATACCTAGAAATTTTTCCCCATCCCCTTGGTATGAATTCACTACCCAGGGACTCACGTTGGAGGTGCACCCAGTTCTCCTCCAGGAAAAGGTTTGGAGGAACGTTTGCCAGCTGTCTCTTCACTCCAGGGGTCTCACACAGAGTCAGATCCTGGCTAGAAGCGAAGGGCAGAGCCTTCTTCCAGTAGGACTTATTTTGCCAGACCTTGGGGACCGATGGGTCTGTAAAGCAGAGAAGCTGTGACGAGAGAGGCCCTACCCCCTGCGCCCCCAGATGAAAAAATCATCTTGTTTCCCTCATGCTCCAGCCATGGAGGGCACCTGAAGTTGCATGTGAAACCAGATATCAGACACAGTGGTTTGACGCTGAGAGACATGCAAAAAGGCGAGTAAGCTATAGTTTCCTTGGTACAAGTGGGAAAGCTGGTCTCTGAGTGTGGCAGGACTGAGCCAGGAGGAATACAGCCTGAAGAGTTGCAAAGGAGACACTCCCAGCACAAAAATGAAGATGCTAAGGGAGGGAATACATGCCAATGTCTAGGGTAACTTGGAAGGAGACAGGGTGGAAACAGAGACCAGAGGAGGCTAAACCACTTACCAGTAAATAGTTGCAGGCAGATAGATAAGCCCTGCTTCCAGTCCTGGCCCTGCCACTTTTGAGGCCCGTGACCTTGTCCATGAAGCTCTGCACTTTGCATTCCTATTTTCTCACTTACAATGAGGGTAAGGGACTAGGGGGCTGTAATACCACCCTCTTTGGGCCGTGGTGGGGTGTTAACGAGAGCACGTGTGTGAGGCACATGGCACAGGGCCTGGTGTGTGGCACGAGCTCAGCCATCAGTGCTGTTGGTAGGACTTTGCGCTCAGATTTCTGGTGGCTGGCACATGGAGGAGGGAGACTACAGTAAAACCACCAGCTCTGCAGCATCTGGTTTTACCACACCACACATCCTCCAGCACTTCCCAGTGGTCCTGAAGTGTGAGCATGTGGCTGCCCCTCTGCACCTGTCATGGAAGCCAGACTTTGTGATGGTCAAACTGATGGCCGTGCGTTGCCCCAGAAATGGCTGCCTCTTGCATCTGGAAAGCACAGCAGAGTCTCAGATAGCCGTACTCTTGGAGACACTGTTCCAGCTCCTTCTGCCTCCTTTTTTTCCAAGTCAGCCTCAGGGGCCCAGTGAGATTCCGGGTTCAATCTGGCCCAGGTGGCCTGTGAGGTGTTGCATGACACCACTGAGCCCTTGATCTGTCATGGGGGAAAGATCAAATACAAACACAGGGCAACCGTGTTTCCAGTCATTAAGGAGTGGGCCTCCAGGGCGATTGGTGATAGGAAGAGTGAATCTGGCCTGGGGGTTGATTCAGTGGTAATGACCCTCTAAAAAAAGAAACTTAATTACACCTTGAAATTGAATGATTCCCTTTATTCTCTTGAACTGAATGTGTTGGACTTGGGAGGCCCCTGGATTTCTTGCTGCCTAGTATATTTCTACCCCTCTTTTCCTGCCTATGTTGTTTGTAGCACTTTTCTAGGGCTGAAATTCTAACAGAGATGGACCACTGACCAGTTTATAACTCAGAGTTCCCTGTGGATCTGGTCTTTAGGCACAATCATGAGGCTCTGCCATGGACTGGCTGAGTAATCTTGGGTGATTTGAATTCACCACTTCCAGCTTAGTTGCATCATGGGAATAATAATATTCACCATGTTGGCACATAGTAGATATTTTTTTTGAAAAAAAAAAAAAAAAAAAGAATGATTAAAGTGAAAGCATATAGCAGCCTGATGTCAAGTAGGTGGTCAAAATATATTAGTGTAATCTGAATTTCATCAGTTTCTTCATCTGAAAAATGGGAATAATAATAATAGCACCTATCGCATAGGGCTGCTGTTAGTATGAAGTACAATAATTTGTGCAAAGAGCCTGGCAAAGTGCCTGTCATAGACTGGGTATTCAATATCTGTTCACTGTTGTTATTATTATTATCAACTTTGCAGGCTTTGGGATTTTCACGATGTGGTTAATTTGAAAACAGGAGGTGAGAAATGACTATCCGCCAAGGAAGTTCTCGTGGTTCAGTCCCGCACACCACCTCAGGCAGGGGGTGTTAGGTGTGGGAGTGGCAGGCTGGGTGGAGAAGCAAGGGAGGGGCAGAGATACTGCAAAGGGCTGCAAGTTACTCTGCAAAGCGATAGACTTCTCCAGATCAGTTCCAAATGACGCTTCTTGTGGCAGGAGGAAGGCAGCTGAGGGTACAGGAAGGCTAAGTGGGACCCACTCCAGGCATGCAGTCCTTGGAATCCTGGGAGCATTGCAGGGGACAAGTCTGATTTCCACCTGCACAAATGGCTTCATTTCTAGACATGGCTGTTTGTCTTGGAAAGCAAAAGCAGGGAGGCAAGGCTGAGCACAGGGAGTGCTGCTAAAATCCTCATCCCTCTGACAGATGGAGCAGATTTTGCAAGACCTGGGCTCTGTCAGGTGATCATCAGACTAAACCTGGAATGTATCTGATGTCAGCTGGGATCTCCCTGCCCCTTATGCTCTAGACGAGATGGACTTGGGTCTCCATCCCATGACTGTGGAAAGCCCAGTTCCTCTCTAAGGTCTCTGCAGTCCTCTGTGGCCCGATGCCTGCACCATGTTTACTCAGAAGTGGAGCTCATCCTTGTTCCAAACTGACACATACACAGACTCACACATGGATTCGTGCGTGTGGCAGACTCTACCAAAAATTTGGATAAATAAAAAGTACAGAACTTAAAATTGAATATTAGATGCACTGATCCTAGATTGTTCATTAGTTCTTTCCTCAACGGGAGTATTGCTTCCCAATTTTTCTTCCCTATTTGCTTTCTCTAGTGACCAGTTCCCCCCTTCCAGCTGAGCTCCTGGCCACCTTTGTGCACTTTTGCCTACCTGTAAGGGACTGTCATTGAACAGGACCCACCCCCCTCAGGAAGCAGACGTGATTATAAATTGCAGCCCTCCTCCCCACCCCATTTTCAAAACCAGGAGGATTTCTTAACCTGTTTGTTGATGAAGGGCAAGGAAATGTGCTCCACCCATGGGAAGATGCTTCCTTCCAAGCTGAGCAAGACAAAACAGGTCAGGGCCATCTGTCCAGAGCCCCAGGCCTCCCTTTCCAGCCTGGAGAATGGACCGTCTGGGCTGGCTCCATCCTCCGAGTGGACCATGTGTTTGGAACCAGCCTCAGGCCTTCACAGTCTGCACGCAGGGCTGCGTCTGTCGCCAGGCACGTCCACTCACCGCGTCGGACTAATGAGCCCGGGCGACAGGTGGCAAGTGCAATATTCTGGGCTGAAGGCTTCAGCTGGAGGCCAACAGTCATGCTGACCCAGCCAGGGGGAAGGCGGCACCACCCTGAAGTCATACCACTGCCATTTGTTTCTCTGTTGTCCTGCCGTATCACCAGAGCTGATTAAACCTGCTCTGCTGTTGCTGTTCCCTCCGGGAAAGCAGGGGGTCACACGCAGCCTCTTTTCCAAACATCTCTGCTCTGCCAGGTGCTCCACCCGCACGAGCAGTCTCAACCAGTCTGCACGGCCGTCCTACGGGGTGGAGACCGTCTCAGTTCACTGATGAAGGTGTAGGCGTGGAGGGGTGAAGGAATGCATGACATTGGGGTCGCAGAGTTAACAACGTGCTCCAGAGCCTGCTCACGGCACGCTTTGTGAAAGCTCTCTGATTCCTTCCTAAGAGAAGAAGAGGGACATGGACATTTATTGGCCCATTCGTTCCACACCAAATGTGACCCTTTCTAATTCTCACTGATTAGCCCCACTTTCCAGATGAGTCACCAAGTCTCAGAGAGAAAATTGTCAGAAGTCACGTCGTTATTGTGGCCACAGCTCTCCTGCTTGTCGTCACCCCAGAGCAGCGGACCCTGGGGTCTGCCCCCGACGTGTGGCTGTCAGTGGAACCCGCAAGCTGCCCCTCCAGTCATGCGGCCTCATTGTCTCCAGGCCTCCCCCGCTGATGGCTTTCAGAACCAGCCACTGTCAGGCTCGGCCCTGCTCAGGCCCTCAGCCCGTGGAAGCGTGGTCCCGCACAGTGTGAATTCCCTCCCCATCAGAGAGTGGCGTCTGGAGCTGGCCTGCTGCCCAGTGCCCTGTGACCGGGCTGTCCAGAGAGCAGGCTGAGCTGGAGGTGGCTGCGGGAGCGTCGAGACACAGCCTCCCTCCCCCTGCCTGGCCTTGGGCCAGGACGCCAGTTTGCAATCCAGTCCCTACATCACGAGGGCTCAGTGGGCCTGGAGACTGGTCCTGCAAGAGAGAGATTTATGTGGAAGAACTGGCTCATGTGACTGTGGGGGTGGCAAGTCTGAGATCTGTGGATCTGCAGGCCCGGCGGCAGGCGGCAGAGTGAAGAGTCAGGTAAGAGTAGAGGTCACAGTCATGGGCTGGAGTTCCACAGGGCAGCAGGCTGGAAACGCAGATAGGATTCCTACATTGGGGTCTTGAGGGGCAGTCCTTCTCTGAGAAGCCTCAGTCTTTGCTCTTGAGACCTTCCGCTGATTAGATGAGACCCATCCATATTGTGGAGGTTAATCTGCTTCATTCGAAGTCTACTGACTTCAGTATTAATCACATCTTACAAAAATCCTTCACTGCAACATCTAGACTGGTGTTTGACCAAACAACTGGGCACCGCAGTCAAGTCGTGCTGACACATGGAGTTAACCGTCACAACTACCGGTCTGTGACTAACAGCAGCAGGTCCAGAAGTCCAGTCTATCCCCACCAAAGCTCCTTGTGACCTGTCGGGGGTGGCCTGGCATAGAAGCTCCTCGAGCGGCCACACACAGGTGCCATTATCTCCCCAGCGTTATGCTTGGGGAGGGCACCCAGTCAAACTGGTCAGGGCTGTCTGGATTAAAGATCTTAACATTCCCAGGCGTGAGCAGGTGGGTTTTGCTATGGCAGACCTTGCAACCAGAAGCAAAATGTCACTGGCTGGGCACCGTGACCTTCAGGAGTTAAGCAACTGAGTCTCGCCAGCAGAAAGCAGGTCAGTTACCCTGAAGGTGATGCCCAGCGTGTGGCAGTGGTGGTGAGGGCCGCTACCCTGGCCGCCATCTCAGGAGACAATTCATGGCGTGGTGTTCGGCTGTGGGCCCTGCCCCCATGGGCTCAACCCCAAAGGGAAAGAGAGAGCGCTGTTGGGTTTTGATGCTCCAGCTCCTGGTTCTAATTGTAGCAAGACCCCTTCCAGAAAGTTTTTTCTCCCTTCTTTAGTGAAAGAAGCTGGCTGCTGCTCTCTGTACATGCAGGGCTGAAAGGTCACATTTCTTTATATAGTTGACCTGGAGGAGGTGACTGTCAAAAATGATAATATACCTGGCAAGCCCTGCCCGTCCCCCATAATTGTAGGGCCCACAGGAAGAGCACAAAAGGAGGACCACATACCATATGCTTAAATATTTAAATGCTATAAATCATGCCAACATCCTGTTAAATAAAGTATGTTCTGTCCTCCTACCTGAACAAATATACCTGCATAAGCACCTGGAAGGCTGGTTTGAATTTAGAATCCTCATCCTCCCCTGACTTCTGAGAATATAGCACGGCAGGGAGAGCTGACGCATGGCCCCGGCCTCCAGACTGCCTCTCTTTCTACCTGCCAGCTCCTGGCTCCAACCCACGCTGCAAGGGGCATTGCATGCACACAGGTAGACACCCCAGCTTTCATGTCACAGCTCTGTCTGTGAGCCCTGCAAGCAGCTACCTCTTGCCCATCTCAAGCCTGGGAATGTGCACACTGTTGAAGCGGTCTAATTTGGGGAGGATGGGTCCAGGGAAGAGGCCCATCACGAGTCTCGGAAGCAGACTCAGGCTGTTTGGACAAAGAGTTTAGTTCAGGATACCCAGAGTGTGATCTGGATGAAGGGTGTGAGGGAGGGGACGGCTAAGGGAGGGCTCATCCTCTTGTCCCTGTGACTCTGCTTCATGGGGAGGGGCGTGGCCCAGGAGGGCCAAAGCTGGACTCTCTAAGGTGTGGGGACCAGGGAAGGGTCCCCTCTTGCCTAAGAGTACATTGGACTAATCCCATAGGTTCTAGATCAGGCTTAACTTCCTGCTCTGAGTACCAACTATCTTATTGTCAACCCTCCCCTTTTCTATAGGGCTATTTAGGGCTATTGTCTTCAGTTCACTAACGTGAATGACTTCTTTATGCCTAAAAGTTATCTGATGCTCTCATCCTTCTTCAGCTACTCCCATTTTTCTGTATCTCTTCACAGTTTAATGTCTCAAAATTGCTGTTTACATACTTGTTCCATGGTTTCAACCTTTGATTAGTCTTAAAAATTCTCAGATTGAGTCTCTTCCATTATTATTTCACCAAAACATCTATGTCAACAATCTCCAGGTAGTCAAGTCCAATGGACAATTTACATTCTCATTTTACTCAATCTCTTGGTTGAATTAGACCCAGACCACCACTTCTTTATTTGACATTATGCCCTTGGTTTTCTTCCTATCTCGTATATCTCTGACAATTTTGTCTCAGTCCCTCTTATAGGCCCTCTTCCTGTACCAGTGTCTACATATTGATTTTTCACAGTGCTTGTTCTCTTTCTACACTCTCTTCCTAAATAATTTATTTTCATAGACCAAGATATCATCTACATGTTGATGATGTCCAAATTTATATCTCTGTATCAATCTCTCCTTTGAGCTTCAAACATACATATCCAACTGCCTACTTGAGTTTTCTGCTTGGATAGGTCACAGGCATCTCAGCCTAAATATGTCCAAAGCAGAACTCTTTGTTCTTTCTCCCCTATACCTTCAGCCAAACCAGCTCTTCTCATAGTCTAATTCATTTCAGTAAATGGTAAGACCATCCACCCATTTGCTCAAGCCAAAAATGTAGGTGTCATTCTTTATTTCTTTATGTTTTTTAAAAAATCAATAAATTCTGCCATTTCTACCACCTAAGTATATCTTAAGTCTATCTATTGGCTTCCCTTTTCCTTACTAGTCTAAGTCTCTAGAATCTTTTTCCTGGACTACCACAATAACCCCTTTACTGGTCAGCCCACTTGTCCTTTAGCTCCCTTCAATCTATCTTCACAAAGTAATCAGAGGAATCTGTAAAAAACCAAATCAAAACACATTTCCCCCCTGCTTTGAAAACCATTCGGCATCTTTTCATTACATTTTTTATAGTGAAGTGTAATTTACATACAATAAAGTGTGTAAATCTCATTTGGTCACTTAAATGAGGTTTCATATTTATACACACCCAAGTAGCCACCAACCAACACAAGTTTGATCTTGTACCAGTAGTTTTTTCTTTTTACTTGCCTAGCGATATTCTGTTACATGGACATACAATTTATTATCTATGCTTTTATTGATAGAAAACTAAATTTTTTCCAGTCTTGGGCTATTATGAACAATGCTGCAATGAGCGATTTTGTGTAAACACATGTGTTCATTTCTTTTGGGCAAATACTTAGTAGGGGAATTACTGGGTCATACAGTAAATTTACATTTAACTTTTAAAGAAACTGCCAGACTGTTTCCCAAAGTGACTGTACTTTCATTACATTTAACACAAAATCCAAACTCCTTACATGGCCCAAACTCTCTTCCTTTCCCACCTTAGTTCTTCAGACACTCCTCTGGGCATCATGTTTGCTATTCCATCTGTCTGGTTCCTGTGTCCCTCACTCCTGATACTCAGGGAGCCTCTTCTGCCTTCTCTCATGTAAGAAGGTCCCTTGCTATTATTGTCCATCACCATTTTCTGTTCATTTCTTTCATAGCACTAATCACTCATTTATGAGTATTTTTGTTTATTTACTTATTTTTTCTCCTTTTTCTATGATATTTTGCCTTCCTGGAAGGCAGAGATGTGTCTATTTGCTTCACCACTGTATACCCAGCTCTGAATACAGTGCCCAGCATGTAGTAGGAGCTCAACAACTATTTGCAAAATGAATGAATATCTATTGATTGGGCTTTAGATTGCCTTGTAAATGCCCCTGGATTGGGCAAGAATATCTCCCTGGACTGTTACCCACTTTATGAAATTAGTGCCAAGGAATGAACATAAGACTTCATTCTAGGAAATCTGAAAATATTTCAAATAAATGTGCCTATTCATTTATGTAATTGCACAGAGAACTTCCCAAAAGCTCTCATTCTAAGTACTTCAGTAAGATAGAATAATGAGTCAGAGTATTGAGAGGAGACAAACTGCCTTGGAACTCAAGGTCTTGGGAGAATCAGGCCAACACTCTCAGCATGGCTGCTCCATAAGGAGGGATGCTGATCCGAAGGGATAGACCTGGTCCATCTCTGGAAACTGGGACATGAGACCCAAGACTGGGAGACGCCTTGTTAGGTTGAATACACACCCTTCATACCCAAGGATTGAAGTCTGTGTTATATTGCTGTAGAAAAAGTGTTAATTTGGCTAAGTGAAGTTAGCTTCTGTTGCCTGGTTTCCAAATGTATATAACTCCTTTAAAGAATCATGTTCATGACTCTTTCTCTCAGAGATAGACTGAGAAGGTGAGAATAATGTTGAATATAAAAACAAGGTAGAACCAGTGGTGCCTCTTACATAAAAGGCAGCCTGAAAGATTGGATCAGGGGTGGAACAACTGGTCAATAAAGGAATGTTTTATATGTTCCAAAGATAGTGTGCCTCTGTTCTTTCCAAAAAGAAGGACTTCTAGTTATTCCAAATGCACAAGGGAGAAACTGGCCTCCCTGGGAATCAAACTATATCAGAGAATTCTTAGGCTGAAAGGAACAGAAATGGATTCTGACTACTTAAACAAGAAAAGAAGAGTTATTTTATTGGAAGGATAGTGAGCAACTCTACTATTGAAGAAAGAGCTAGAAATCAGACCCCTTGGAAGGCCAGGAACCAGGGGAAATATGAGGTTCTCAGCTGCAGAAACTCAGCAACCTTTCTGTAGGGAACTACCATCTAATGACTTGGATTGAAAATTCCTGCATGGGAGAACTGACCTAGCATGGGTTATATTCCCACTTCATTGGGCTGGGGGTGGGATCCTGGGATTCTCAGTCCCACCAGAGCCATAGGGAGCAGAGAAAAAGCCATTTCACAAAAGAATTAATGTAGGGCAGACAAAGCAAGCTATTTACTATTCAGGTAGTGCTCGAGATATCTGTAACCAGATTAATTAATTAATTATTAACCTTATCAACATGTATAGAATTCAGTCATGTTACCAGGAGCCGGGTTATACAGATGAAATAAAACACACTGCTTCCCCTTAAAGAAGTTACTGCGCAATGTTGGGAGACAATTAAAAAGATACATGAAATTGTTCAAGTTATATAGCTCCTTTGGTTGCAGGAAAACAGAATTCATTCAAAGTTATTCGAGTAAAGAAGCGTGTTTATTGCAAGGATACAGAGCTCTCACAGAATCAAAGGACAAGAAATCAGGGCAGCGGGGCACCAGGGGAGATGGGAGGAACAGAAGCAGCTGCTACTACCTCCGTTTCCCTCTCTTGGGTCGCAGGCTTGTCTCTCCTCTTTACTTATTGTCGGCTCCATTTTCCTTTCTCTGCAGAGCAGCTTCGTCCCTTTACTCATCAGCTTGGAAATGGCTGCCATTACTTTAAATTTACGGGACCTTCTCACCACCAGCTGTCAGCAATCTCGTGTCTTATATCAAGTTCTCAAGATAAAAATCTATTCAGCCCCTCTCATCTCTTGGTGTAAGGTCACACAAAGTCAGATTTCTGGTTGACTAACATACTGACTACTTTTGGGTCAGGTGGTCATCACTAGTTCAATTCATCCCTACCTCTGTGTGTGCGTACACTTGTTTTGGGTGGGGGTTGGTCAGATGTGGGTATGTATATGAAGCTGTCAGTGCAGCAGGCTCTATGAAACATTTCCTTTACAGCACATAATTACAATGAATTGAAGATGCACACCTGATGTTGAAGTAGAGACAGCCCTATTTATTGCATCTATGCTTTGGGAGACGCTTAGCAGAGAGCAGAAGGGGAGAGATGGAATGGAAGCTTGACAAGGTAAGAGAACAGAGGGAAGGTGTGGTGAGCATCCATTGCATTTGCCAGTCAAACATCCCCTCTTTTTTTGACTTGCAATTTGTGGCATTTTACCTCTGGTGCTTACCATGCCCAGAATGTTCATAATGGTATCCTGTTCCCCTGACCCAGGCTGGCTAGTTTACTACACCCACCAAGGTCGTGACTGGATCAGAGATGAGCATGTGGGCCAAATAGAGTCTTCTCCAAGTTTTGATACAAGCTTCTTGTTAATCAAAGTTTCTTTCTCTTGCCTGGGGATTGGGAGCTGTAATAATAGTATAAACCAGACCCACTTGTGGCCACTAACCCCAGTGCCTAGAGAAGTCCTCTTTATTCTGGGAGAATGAAGCGCAGCCCTCCCCCCAAAAAATAAATAAAAGCAGACCCAAGGGATAGAGAAAGGATATAACTACATTGGTTGAGTATTTTACTTGGGACTGGACTTCTCAGCTGTGTGAGTATCAATGCTTGTTTGAGTAAGGTTTCTGTCTTTTGCAACCAAAGAGCCCTGACTACTATATCTCGCTTTTTTATCCAATCTGACAATCTCTGCTTTTAATTGCAGTGTTTAGATAATTTACATTTAATGTAAGTATTGATATGGCTGGGTTTAAATCTACTATGTTACTGTTTATTTTCTGTTTCCTATTTATTTTTTATTATTTCTATTTCTCTTTTCCTACTTTATGTTTATGATTCCATTTGATTTTTTTGTTGGCTTATTGGCTATACTTCTACTTTGTTTTGTTGCTGGTTGCATTAAAATTTATAGTATTCATCTTTAACTTATCACAGTCTACCTTCAAATAATATTATACCACCTCATGTATGGTATGAGAACCTTCTCCCATCTTTTATACTATTGTCATGTTTCATTTCTATATATGATATAAATCCCATGACATACTGGTATTATTTTGTTCTAAATAGCCAATTTTCTTTTAAAGAGATTAAACAACAGAGAAATACTTCCCACATATTTTTCATTACTGGCACTCTTGATTCCAAATTTAGATCCAAATTTATATTTGGTATCGTGTTTCTTCTCCCTGAAGAACTTTCCTTATAATTTTTTACAGTGCAGCTCTGCTGGTAAGAAATTTTTTTCAGATGTTGTTAGTTGGAAAAAGTGTTTATTTGACTTTCGTTCTGAAAACATACTTTTGCTGGGCACAAAAATTTAGCTGACAATTTTGTTGTCTTCTGGCATGCATACTTTGTGACATAGAATCTTCTTTCATTCTTACATGTTTCTCTGAACACAATGTGTCTTTTTTCTCTGACTGCTTGTAAGAATTTTTTTATCAGTTGTTTTTAGAAATTTGATTATGAAGTAGCCTGTTGCATTTTTGAAAGTTTATCCTCCTTGGTGTCATTGAGTTTTTTGGATCTGTTTATAGTTTCTGAATTTGGAAAGTTTTCAGCCATTATTTCTTTAAATATTTTTCTGTGCTTTCCTCACTTTCCAGAATTCCAATTACACATTAGTTAAACCACTTGATCTGGTCCCCCAGGACACTGAGACACTGCTCATTTTCTTCAATATTTTTACTCTCTGGGCTCCATGTGGATAGTTTCTATTGCTATGCTTTTTTCTTCTGCACTAAGCTATTCTTAATCCCATCCAATGCCTCAATGCCTTTTTTTTAAAAAAATTAAATCTTGTGGGTTTTTTTTTTAAAATTTTTAGAAGTTTCACTTGGATCTTTTATATATTTGTTAGTTCTCTCTCTATCATGGTCATGTTTTCTTCTACCTTCCTGAAGATATGAGCAGTTCTGAGTAGCCATTTGAATATCCTTGCTTGCTATGTTTATTGTATCAGTCATTCCTAGGTCTGTTGACATTGATTGATTTTTCTCTGGTGTGGGTCATATTTTACTGCTTCTCTTCACATGTAGTTATGTTGATGTCAGCCATTGCGACTTTTACGTCATTGGGTACTGGATTTCACTGTTTTTTTTTAAAAAAAAATGGTGTTGGGCTTCCTCTTTATCTGGCATGCAATTACATTTTTTGGAATTAAATCTTTTTCAGGCCTGATATTAAGCTCTGTTAGGGCAGATCCAAGGCAGCCTTCAGTATAGGAGCAATGCCCTTCTGAAGACTCTAGCTGATGTTTTTTGTATTACGAGGTCTTTCTCCTATGGCTGGTAGCAACATGAACTGTTCTCAGCCATGGGTGAACTTGGCGAGTTCTTCAGCCTACTGCTTTCTGGTATTGTTTTCACCAGCCTCAGGCAGTTTCATCTTATGGATGGGCAGATGAGAGCTCAGCCAAAGACACAAGGGACCTTTACTGCAGGTATGAGCAGCTTCCGTCTCTATGGTACTGTCTCCTGCAAATTCCAGCCACAGTGGCCTTTCTGTCTTCTCCACTAATTGAGATCACCAGGCTCTGTTTGGGTGTCTTGTCCTTGCACTGCAGCCTGGAAACTGCCTTTGGGCGGTGTGCTAGGGTAATTGTAGGGCTCGGCACATTGGTTCCTCTTCTCACAGAGGTCGTGGGCCTGTGCTGCCTTTTGTCCAACGCCTGAAAATTGCTATTTCATGTATCTTGTCTGATTTTCTAGTTGTTCAAGATGAGATGGTAAATCCAATCCCCGGGATTCAATCATGCCTAGAAATGAATTATTTTTTAATTAAAAAACACCTAACTAGTAAGTAATTATGTGTATAATTTGAAATATTAAATATATCTAAGAGATTTAAAATAAAAAACAACATTCCGTTATCTCATGCCTCTCCACCTCAGCCTCACTATATAGAAATAACCCCTTTTTAATTAATAAGCTTTGGTTTTTATAGCTAATTCCATATTTTTAAATACAGTTGCCCCTCAGACAACATGGGGGTTAGGGGTGCCAACTCCCTGTGCAGTCAAAAATCTGCATATAACTTTGGACTCCCTCAAAACTTAACTATTAAGAGCCTGCTATTGACTGGAAGCCTTACCAATAACAGAAACAGTTGATTAACACACGTTTTTTATGTTATATTAAATACTGTATTCTTACAATAAAGTAAGCTAGAGAATAGAAAATGTTATTAAGAGAATCCTAGGAAGAGAATATATATTTACTATTCATTAATGGAAGTGGATCATCATAAAGGTCTTCATCCTTGTCTTCAGCTGACTAGGCTGAGGAGGAAGAGGAAGAGAAGGGGTTGATCTTGCTGTCTTGGGGTGACAGAGGTGGAGGAAGTGAAGGAGGTAGAAGGGGAGGCAGGCGAGGCAGACGCACTCGGCTGCGTTAGCCTCACTTTTATTGAAAATAATCTGCGTGTAAATGGACCCGCACAATTCAAACCCCTGTTGTTCAAGCGCCAACTGTAATATGCCTTTGCTGATATTTCTCATGTATTGATGTTCAGTGTTATCTATTGACTTCCTGTTATGGTGGAAGAGGATTTCGTTCTTTTACACCACTTCCCAATTTCCCACCTTTCATCCTGCTAATGTAATTGTATTATAATTTTTATATAAAAAGTAATCAGTTTTTTTAACATTATGTACCGTATGTAAATATTGTTTATTTCAGAGCTTAATATAATACTATGATTTCATTTCATTTCCAGTTCAGGTTTTTATTATTCTTGGAATTTATAATTGCTCAATTTTAAGAAGTGCATACTTTGCCATTAATGTGTTCTTAATCTTTTCCAAATACTCCATTTTTAAAAATATTATATTGAGTCCTCCCTTTTTTTTCCCCCCTGTTGGAGATGACTGCCCTGGGGTCCTCTGTGACTCTGGAAAGTTGCACATTTGTCACCCTGGAGTCTCTCAACACCACATTCCTAAGATGTATCCACTGCCTCCTGCTTCCCATGTCATCTTTCTTGGTTTACTCTCTCTGTTTTGCTGGAGTATATACTCAAGCACCTTCCTAATAAATGGAGGTAATATTTTGAGTCACGAAATGCCTGAAATATCTCTGTTCTTCGGTTAAACTTGATGGATAGCTTGATAATGTGTAACATTTTAAGTTAAAAAAGTTTTCTAATAGAAGTTTGAAGACCTTGGTCCATAGGCTTCTAGCGTCCAGTGTTACTAAGAAAAGGTCTGGACTCATTTTAATTCTTATTCCTTCTGTGCAACTTTTTTTGATTTTAGAACATTTTATAATCCTTTCTTTATCCCATGTTCCCTGACATTTTATGTTCATGAACTTTTAATGTGGCTCTTTTTCATTTATTGTGCTGGACACCCTGTGGGGCCTTTCACTATGAAGATTTGTCTTTGAGAAAATAATAATACCCTCCTGCTTGACTCTCCCCCCAGTTTTCTCTGTTCTTTCTTTCCATAGCCACTGTTATTTGTTTGGTAGATTCCTCAGATTTATCTTCTGTTTAAATGTTTTTTTCCTTCTTATTGGTCTTCTCTTTCTCTTTTTGTTCTACCTTCCTTCAAATTTTCCTGACTTCATTTTCCGCATCCTGTCCAAGTTTTTAGTTTTGGCAATCATAGACAAGTATGTCAATTTCCAAGAATTCCTTCTTAGTCTCTGACTGTTTTCTCTCTTAGTTTCCTACTGTTTAACGTATGCATTTTTCTTTTCTTTTTTTTTTTTTTTTTTTTTGAGACAGAGTCTCTCTCTGTTGCTCAGGCTAGAGTGAGTGCCGTGGCATCAGCCTAGTTCACAGCAACCTCAAACACCTGGGCTTAAGCGATCCTACTGCCTCAGCCTCCCGAGTAGCTGGGACTACAGGCATGTGCCACCATGCCCGGTTAATTTTTTTCTATATATATTTTTAGTTGGCCAGATAATTTCTATTTTTTAGTAGAGACGCGGTCTCACTATTGCTCAGGCTGGTCTCAAACTCCTGACCTCGAGCGATCCACCTGGCTCAGCCTCCCAGAGTGCTAGGAGGATTACAGGCGTGAGCCACCACGCCCGGCCTGCATTTTTAATATATAACTGAGGATAATAATTAGGGGGGACTATTTTTCTTTGTCTTGCATTATCTCTGATAAATAAGTTTTTTTGTTCTGTTTGTTTGTTTTGATTTCTTACTTTCATGTTAGAGGTTTCTCTTGAACTCCCAGTCCTCCCATCTGGGCCTTCCAAAGTGCTGGGATTACAGGCATGAGCCACCGTGCCTGGCTTGGTTTTCTCAATTATTTTTTTTAATCTTGGTTGTCTGTTCATATTTAAGACACTAAAATGTGAGTGTGAGTGTGTGTATGTGTCTGGGTAAGAATGTGTGTGGGTGTGGGTGGTGGTGCTTTACAACTGATGGGCTTCACTCCAAGAAAATTGGAGAAGTAGTTGGTCATTTTACCGGTGCTTCCCCAAATGCCAGAGAAGAGACCTCCCATAGCCATCCAGGAAAGGATGTGGCCACAAGCATTCTGCCTGCAGGGGTCTGGAAGCTGGGGACAAAGTGGGACTTGGACTCATCACTTAATTTCAGACTTTGAATTAAAATCGCTCTGTCATTAACCCTGCCCTCCACTTCTTTTGTTGCCTCTGAACCCTGAGCTTCTCCTATTAATTTTGCCAGAGAAGAAAACTCAGATTTCTTGTCACCCAGCCTGGAGTGCAGTTGTACTATCGTAGCTCACTACAGCCTTGAACTCCTGGGTACAAGATATCCTTTTACTTCAGTCTCCCAAATAGCTAGGACTACAGATACATGCCACCATGCCCAGCTAATTATTTTATTTTCTGTAGAGATGGGGTCTCACTGTGTTGCCCAGGCTGGTCTCAAACTCCTGGCCTCAAGCAATTCTCCCACCTTGACCTCCCAAAGTGCTGGGATTACAGGTGTGAGCCACTGCACCTGGGCCCAAATGCCTTTTGATTCTGGTGTTATGACTCCTCTGAGTTCTTAGCCTTTCCAGGGTTTTATGTAGCAAATTGCTTCTTTTTCATGTCCCTCCTCTGGCTTCTTCCATCTTGTCAAGCCAGTAACTATTCTTCCAACAACTTCTAGTCCTCTAAAAATTTGTTCAAATCTGTCATATGCTGATATCCCTTTTCCCATTCTCTATGTGTGTGTGTTCTTAAAAATTATTCTTTTTATCATATTGGCAAGAGCAAAGGAATGAAGAGGCAATAAACATATGCTAGCAAACTTGCATCTTTACTCAAATTCCAGGTGATAGAACTTTTACTGATATTGCTATAATGAACACTTTTTTTGTGCCTGTAGCATTTTTCCCTCCTTTTGCATTTATGGAATAGTATAGGATCAAAAGCACAAGTAAGAAATTAGACTTAAATAGTTAGAGGGAGACTGTATCCCACTTTTCTGAAGCTGAGAAGAGTGTAGCAAGAATGTGAGGCTAATGGGAAGGGAGATGAAGAGCTTTATGTCGCATGTTTTTATTTTTTAAAAAATGAGGTTATTTGTAGAGTGTCATCATTGTAAATGTTTTGGATTTTTTAAACAAGTAAAGGGGGGATGTCTAGAGCACGTTCCTTTGAGAAGTAAGGTGTTATATAAGAGTTGCTTTTGCAACCTCAGTTCTTTGCCTGAGGCAGGCCCTGCTGTCAGCCTGGAAGACTTAACTTCCCCAAGAAATAAATCTCCACTGAGAAGCCCAAGACATTAGTCCCGAGGGCCAGATATCTTCCAGGGATTGTGCCTGGGTGTGCCCAAGGCCTCTGCTTCTTCCACATCCCAGCCACAGTGAGCCACCCCTGGCCCTGGGCTCACAGACCACAGTAAGAACGGAATGAATTGACTTACGTCATTCGAGTTCCTCATTTGGACCATGAATTCTTCTAAAACTTTTCTTAATACACTTTCCCCACAAGGCCTCATATTACAATGTGAGCACAGAAGAGACACTGACAAAATGCTTATTATTATAGCTGAAAATGATAGCTCCTCCCATTTGCACAGCACTTTACAGTTTTCATAGCCCTTTTTTGTTCATTGTCTCATCTGTCTCATCTGTTGTTACCACAACCCTGTGAGGTTCTCAGGATAGTGAATATTATCTTTCCTTTACAGGTGGGGTAACTGAGGCCTAGGTAAATGACATGGTTTGTTCAAGATCATACAGCTAATACGTAGGACTCTGTCCCAGGTCTTCTGACTTCAAGATCAAAATTATTTCCAATTTATTATGTGGTTTTAGAAAAATAATAACAACAACAGAGACTTGGAAGTCACTCACACAAAAATTATCCATGAAATCATATTAAATCTAGACACTTGAGACTGCTCTTATGGATTTTTTATAATTTGGGTTCTATCTATTATTTGATCGATTAACTGATTTCCAAATTGTTTTTACTTCAGTTGGTTCATTCATTCACTTAGAAAGATACCTATTGGTTGCTTACTTTATGTTAGCACTATTTGGAAGTTAGAAGAAAAATATTGACTATAGTCCATGACATACAACAGTTTAGCATAAAAGCTGTAAGAGGCAGTATATGAATTTCCTATTGCTACTGTAACATATTACCACAAATATTATCTTTGTGGCTTAAAACAACACAAATTTATTATCTTGTAGTTCTGGAGGTCAGAAATTTGAAATATCTCATTGGGCTAAAATCAAGGTATTGACAGGGCCGTGTTCTTTCTGGAGCGTCGAGAAGAGAATCTGTTTCCTTCCCTTTCCCAGCTTCCAGAGGCCTCCTGCTTTCCTTGGCTTGTGGTCTCTTTCATCTTTATAGCCAGCAATGGCTGCTTGAGTCATTGTCACCATGCCCTGTCTCTAGTTCTGGCTTTTCTGCCTCCTCCTTCATTGTTTAAGAGCCCTCTAATTACGTTAAGCTCATTTAGATAACCCAGGATAATCTCCTTATCTTAAAGTCAGCTGGTTAGCAGCCCTAATTACATCACAACTGTAACTCCCCCTTGCCAGGTAACATAATATATTTACATGTTCTGGGGATTAGAACGTAGACATATTTGGGGAACAATTATTCTGCCTACCACAGATAGTAAGAGATCTTGCCCTGGAATAACAATAGCATTGTAATTCCAGGCATTGTGTACTTGGTGCCAAATGAGTATTACAGACCATAAATGCAGAAAACAAGGAGAAAAGCCCCCTTCTGGGTGATCAAGGAACGCTTCGTGTTAGGCAATTTCTATGGTTTGAATGTTCGTCCCCTCCAAAACTCATGTTGAAACTTAACCCCCGATGTAACAGTATTAAGATGTGGGGCCTTTTAGGGATGATTGGGTCATGAGGGCTCTGCTCTCACGAGTGGATTAATCCATTCCTGGGTTAATGGATTAATGAGTGGATGGATTAATGGGTTATCATGGGAGTGGGGCTGTTATAAAAGCCAGTTTGGCTCTCAGTGCCCCCATCTCACCCTGTGATGCCCTCCGTCATGTTATGACAGCACCAGGGCCTCACCAGAAGCCAACCAGATGCAGTCCCTCAAACCTCTCGGCCTCCAGAACTATAAGAAATTTCTTTTCTTTGTAAGTACTCAATCTCAGGTATTCTGTTAGAGCAACAGAGAGTGGACTAAGACAGCAAGGAAACTGAATAAGCAAAGTTTTGGGGGTAAGAATGAATGCGGCCCTTGGGAGCCATGAGAAGTTCTTTAGCAAAGGGAAGCTGATGAAGACAGTGGTGAGTGGATGGCTCTGGTGCTTGGTTATCCACAAGCCTTGTTTGATTAGCCTGGGCTTTGTCCTTCTCTATTTCATAGAAGAGAAACTGAAGTCCAGGGAATATGAATGCCTGATAGAAAGTCAGCTGGTGAAGCCACTGGCCAGATGGTAAGGGGGTTTTTCACGCTTCTGGAGAGAGAATGAAGCTCTAACTTTTGCCACTGCTTATGACTGTTCTCGATAAACCAAAATCTGTTTGGAATTATTCCCAGAAAATTCACTAAAATTAGTTCTTTCTGTCTTTGCTCCTGGTCATGTTCTCTGAAAAGATACGCAGTTTTGAGAGCCCTCTGCTCATGCTCCTTTGGAGTGGTAATTGAAGGGTGGGGGAAAGAGTACTGGAACGCAGGTTGGGATGAGGTGACAGAGCTTTTCTTGAAACATTTTGGGAAGTCTTTTGCTCCAGTATTAGATTGTCATTCAAGTCACATTAGGCTATCAACTCTGGGCCCTTACCTAAAGTTTCAACTCCATTTTTTGCTGCTCTTTTGGGAAATGTGAGGCCCCCCAGTGCAGAGGGAAAGCACAAGGAGGAGAAGCAGAAGAGCTGGCATCTAGCCTTCTGTCGCTAGCTAGCTCTGGCACCGTAAGGAAGTTCCTTTTCCTAGTCTTAGTTTCCTCACCTGTCAAATGGGTTGACTTGAGACGACAGTGGTCTTTAGGGGCCATTGAGTTCTGAGCTTCTGTATTCGTGATTCCAGGACTCAGCATCAGTGGAGCTCCCACTTGTGGAGGTCAAAGGTGGATCTGGATCTACCACTTAAATGTCCACCTCCCCACTTCCCTGACTTCATGCTTCACTTTTACTATCTATTATCTGCTTTGGGTCTCTTCCTCACCTTGGTCTGACAACGCTTTCGTGGAGATGCCACAGAGGGTGTGCCATTGATGTCACTCATTCAGTGATCCACCCATCAATTCATCCACTGATTAAGCACCTACTTGTGCAAGGCGAGCCAGTTCCATCTTCCTGAGCCTTCTCGTGAGGTGGGGAGGAAGTGCAACCCAGGCTACTTGAATCGTGGATGTCAGAGAATGTCTGAGTTGGAAGGACATTTAGAAACCATGAAGTTCGATAGCCTTGTTTTTACAAACAAGGAGGCCTAAATAGATGAAGTGATTTGCCTAAGATCACATGGCTGAACTGGGAATGTCAGAACTGGGACTAGAGTCAATTTTCAAGTTTTCCAGCCCAGTTCTGCCTTCTCCCTCCATTATCTACCATATTCTATTAACTGATTTGAAAACAAAACTGTAATGAGTCCTAAATTATTTTCTCCTTGAGCACAAAGAATTTTTAATTGAGGAAGGATGTGCCCAAATTTGTGATGAGAAACAATTAACACAGCCTCAGTGGAATTACTGGGCCATAGCCCATTGTTTCAGCAAAGGCAATTCTATAATGGAAGGAAAAAGAAGGTGAGGAAGGAGAGAATGCAGTCCTTCCTCATTCTCAAAATGCTTTGTCTCCCTGTTAAGCTGTATTTGCCAAACATGAGCCTGGTGAATCCCATACCCCAAAGAATCCCAACTACCTACCTGACTTCCTCAGTGCTGCATTTGGCAGCTGACAGCTCAGCCGGTTCATTGCCAAGCTGGGCAAATAGATCTCAGCTAAGTTCTGGCTGTGAAAAGAGGACTTGGGTACAAGCCCCACCCTCTCTGTGATCCAGTGGGGACAGGTCACTGTCTGTCTTATTTGTCTTCGCAACCAGGCCAACCCACCCCACACCACATGGGGCCAAAATGAGAAACCAGTCTCACAGCTCCAAGTGGTACAATTGCCTTCGATCTCTCTCCTCACTCCTGCTCTGCTGTTTTACTCTCCACCGCATTTTGATTTCTACCAGCTCTCCAAATTTTTAGCTTTGTCTCTTATTTCCAGCTCCATTGAGTAAATCCTTTAACTTAAAAATCAGTTTTATTTGGTTCAACTCTTGAATCGCCCCTAAGTGATGGGCTACACCCAGCCTTTGGCTATTCCCACTCCTTTGGGTTAAACTCACTTTGGGTTAAAACCTAACCCAATTTTCTGGATCTAGTCCCCAGAAACTCCTTGTCTTTACTCCAGGAGTGAATTACTCTGTCTGGCTTATCCCTGTTGGCTTGCCTTAGTTCCCTACATCCCAGCCACTGTGTCTGTCTCTAGAACTCACTAAGGTCTCTCCTCCAGCTAACTACCTGCATCTGCCACTTGCGTGTCCACCCCTCATTTCCCTGTCCTTATGTTTCACTTTCAGAACCTGCTTCAGATGTTGTCCTCACCTTGATTCTCCCACCACAGCACCTCCCCAGCTCCGGGCTCTCCTGTGGCATCACTGGTGCCATCAGGTAAGAGCCTCCCCTAGCGTCTTGTAGAGCCCGTACAGGCAGCTGAATTCTCAGCTCCTCCATTCCCATGCCTCGGTCCCACCACCAAGGGAGGAATAGTTAGAAATGACCAGTGTTTTTCTCATGGTACTTTCAGCTGAATGTTTCCAGTCTCTTGTATACTCTGGAATTTGAAATTAACCACAGACTTCTAAACAGCTGAAAGATCACACCTAGCATTTCTCAAATTGTGGTTTTGTGACTGCCTGCATTGGAATCATTATTAAAAATATAGATTCCAGGCCATCACTCAGACCAACTGAATTAGAATCTTAGGGGGAAATTATTAGACTGATTATTAGACACCACAAAATTTGATGACGACTGATATACTCTCTCTCCCAGGTTGTAGTTGGTATTTCATTTAAGCTATTTGTAGCAGTCAAGGGACCCCTCTGGTCTTGGTGGTCCTTGGAAAAGGAGAGTCCAGAAATCACCAGACTATCATAGAAACATTAACATTACCTGTATCCACTATATCCAAAGAAGTAATAAATAAGTTTATCTGAAACCTTCCTAACATAGAACTCTGATTAGGCACAGTAGGGGATACTAGTTGAGTAAAACACTCAGACGAGCTATAGCACTAAAGTAAGGACACATTTTCATTTATGTCTCAGGGAAATAGCATGGGGACAGCTTGCAAAAAGTCTTGCCTTGTCAGAGTGGAGCTGTCAGCTCGGGCAGGTGAGTCTGTTCTGATGGCTGTGGTGAGAGTATGTGTGGTGAAGAAAAAGTGGGTCATCAACTTGAGATTCAAGAATTGACATAACATTTTATGTGAAAGTAAATCTTCATAAGAGATGCTTATCAAATTAAGAGAAGCTTATGCAGATGAAGTAAAGTCAAAATATGTAAAGACAGTAGGGAAGATAGCTGGAGTGTCGGAAGGATCTGTATAGAACCATAGAGTTCTGATTGGAAGGGCCCTTCAAAATCTTACTGACTAGTGGTTCTCAGATTTTTTTTCTTTTAGCTCTTGGACTCTTCCATCAAACAAAATCATATGCAGAAGGCTAGTATGTGCTCTAGTTGAAGAGAGAAAGAAAGAGAGAGAGAAAGAGAGAGAGAGAGAGAGAGAGAGAGAGACTGTATTAGGACAGGCTAGGTTATATGCAGTAACAAACAAACCAAAAGTTTTATCAGCTATTATAACAACAAAGACTTTCCTTGCTCATGCTGCATGTGTATCACGAATGGGTTGGGCTCAGCTCTACAGCTCCTCCTTGAGCATTGCTGGTTACCATGACAGAAGAAAGCAAGCAACTCTGAAGAATATTGCATTGGCAATCAAATGTTCCAGTGTAAAAGTGACCTAGAGTGTTTCTACCCAGGTTGCACTGGTCAAAACCAGTCACAAGACCCTGCCCAACCACAAAGAGACCAAGAAGTACAATCCTACCCTATGCCCAGAAGGCGCTTCCCACAGAAAATATTTGGTGGGCACCACTGTTGGCTACCACTGTGTGTGTGTGTGTGTGTATGTATACGAGCTTTCACTCACCCCCAGTGTCATTGCTAGGTACCTCCAAGGAACTCCTAGACTCCATGAAAACTGGTCTGAAAACTACTGAGTCAACACCCTTATTTTATAAATGAGGAAACTGAGGTCAAGTTGTTTATTTAAGGTCAAATAATACTGAAACCTAGGCCAGAATGGAGCTTTCTCAGCTCTCAGTTGAGGGCTCCTCAGAATATGGTATATGTGTGTGTGTGTGTGTGTGTGTATGAAGAGAGAGGTGGGGGAGAGAGAGAGAGAGAGAGAGAGAGAATGGTGACTCAAGAGTTAAATGCAGATCAAGAGCAGACTCATTCTGAAAGGAAACGTGAACGTGAGGAAATGTTCCGTGGAGGCTTGCCATGCATTCCAAGTGACAGATAGATGCGGTGAAGACATTAAATTTGTTCTGATTACTCGAGGGATGCCGGGCCATATAAAGAGTTTTTGAAGGGAGCAGCAACTGGTGTTGAAATGTGGTGCTCCTAATGGGGTGAGGAAGCCAAGCAGAAATCGCCAAGTTTGCCGGGACCTGGGAGAAATGCCCATGCCAAGACCACGTGTAAGGAGGGCATCAGCTGATTTCATTCGAGTCAGGGCCATTGTACAGGGAGCGTTTATCCCACAGGATTAAGCAGCTCCACTGGGTTCAATAAATGTTACCAATCACCCACTCTGCTCAAGCACAGTGTTAGCAGTCAGGAATCCAAAGACAAACCCCACACAGCTGAGAGAAGAAAGGGTGAGACCTGGACTGAGGCCGAGGGAGGAAGCCCCAGGACTCTGAGACTATTAATATGAGCATTGGGGGAGGGGCAGCGATAAAGGAAAGGAGCTTCTAGAATGACTCCTAAGTTTCTCTTCTTCTATAAGAGAACGGGCATTTGGGGCAGGGCAATCCAGTGGGCAGGTCTATCCCATACAGAGCAGGATATATAACATTTCTGCACTTGTGTGCTCCGTGCTCAGTCATTCACTGTGGCCACCTCTCCCCACAAAACACAGACATACCGTCTCCCTTGTCCCTGGAGGAGCAGTATCCCCTCCTTCCCTGCACCACTCCCTTTGAGAACCACTAACTCTTCCCTCTCCCCTGCCACAGTGCAGCCTGAATTATCTTTCTCTCTCTAAAAACACAGAGAAGATTCTATCTTCCCCCCACCTGACTCCTTCATTGCCCCCTAATTTCCTCTGTAAAAGTGAGGCTTCCTATGACGTTTCCCTAAATCTGGGCCCTTCCTGTATTTCTACCATCATTTCTCTCTACTTTCTCCCTGTCTTTCATTTACTCACACCTACGCTCCAAGTACATGAGACGCTCCAAGTACATGAGACACTCCAAGTACATGAGACGCTCCAAGTACATGCAGCTCTCTTGGCACCTCACTCAGTTTCCCACCTCTGTGCCTTTGCATATGCTCGTCTCTTCGTCTGGACTGTCCCCCCGTCCAGCTGGCAGAATCCTGCGCCTGCTCATCTGATCACTCTTTCCTCGTGCTGCCACAGTGGATGGTATCTGACTTTCGTTCGTCCTGATCATACTGCTTGCAGTTATTTGTTTACTTGGAGGAAACCATATATTGAAGCACTAATTGCTCAGCTTCTAGAGAGATTATATGAATTTGGCCTGCTTCAATATTTATTTTTTTATTTTATTTTATTTTTTTGAGACAGGGTCTCTCTCTGTTGCCTGGGCTAGAGTGCCATAGCATCAGCCTAGCTCACTGAAACCTCAAACTCCTGGGCTCAAACAATCCTCCTGCCTCAGCCTCCTGAATAGCTGGGACTACAGGCATGCACCACCATGCCCGGCTAATTTTTTCTATTTCAGTTGCCTGGCTAATTTCCTTTTATTTTTTTTTTAGTAGAGACATGGTCTTGCTCTTGCTGAGGCTGGTCTCAAACTCCTGACCTCAAGCGATCCTCCCACCTCGGCCTCACTGAGTGGTTAGGATTATAGGCGTGAGCCAGTGTGCCTGGCCCAGCTTCGATATTTAGTAGCACAAATTATTTGGACTCTCAGAATCTCAGTTTCTTCTTCTATAAAATGGGTATACTAATTAGTATTTGCTGCATGGATTTATTTTTAGGATTAAGATAATCCAAGTAAAGTACTAGTTAATTACAGGTATTAGCTATCATGTTATCAATGTTACATATTCGTGTATTTCCCCTACTAGACTGTGAGCTCCTTGAAGGCATATATCTTATTTTATGCAACTTTGTATTCTTAGTGATTAGCATAGAGCCAAGCAAACAGGAGGTCCTTCATAAATTTTTGAATGAATGATCTAACTAGGAAACATTAAATTGTATTCAGTGAATGATCAGTTTAAGTAGGCAGGAAAATGTCACATATGTTTTTCGATTTCCAACTGATATGTTCGAAAAAGCAAAACATTTTTCCCTTGAAAGGTGTACTTCATTTATCTGGACACTTTATTGATGTGAACCTGCTAGTTTCTTGATGGTGCCAGGGTAGGTGACCACATGTCTTTTCCCACTAGAGAGGAGAGAGAGTGGAGATTGGGGGAACGGAGGCTTTGCAGGCGGCCCCACCAGGTTCCCACCCAGGTGCTGCTACTTCCTGGCTACAGGACCTTGTATCAGTTACCTATGCTTGGTGAGCACCAGCTTCCTTAGCTGTCAAGTGGTTATGAGCCTGTCAATCTCACTGGATTGTTTAGGTTAGAACTGGCGTGTTCTGATCCATAGCTTACCATAGCTATGGCACTTAGTAGTTGCTCATTAATTGTTATTTTACCTTGCATCGCCAGGTGAATTATTTCTTTAGTAAGCTAGTGAGCAACCTGGAGGTAGGGATTAAAGGTCTATGGAAATCAGGGATCTCCAGGTGACAAGGACACCCATTCATGGAAGCTCAACTAGGATCAGGAGAATCTCATGAAATACAATTATAGATGTTCTCCCTCTCTCTGTCTCTCTGTCTCTATCTCCCTTTCTTTCTCTTGCCACGGCTTTCTGTTTCTGCTGTCCCTTGGCATTTCTCCTCCATTCCTCTGTGTTCATCTGGCTTCTCTGCTTACTCATCTGCTTGCACGTGGCCCACCATGCTGCCCTAAAATGGTGGCCTCACCTCCCTGCTCTGCACCACTCTCTTCCTTTAATCCCCATCGCTAACAGATTCAGTCTTTTGTGTCTCAAGCACACATCCCTGGGAGAGAGAATCCGACCGGGCTACCTTCCAGCCAGGAGGTGCCCATCTCCTGTTCAGTGAGCTTTGCCAGAGCGGGGCTTAGGGTGGTGGAGGAAGTATCATAGGCAGCAAAATGCCTTGCGCTGCCCCTGCCTGGGCAGAGGGTTTCTCTAAGAAGAGAGTGTGGATGGGAATGAAATAGCAGGTGTCTCTGGGACGGTGTCCTGTCCCCTCAGGCTTTGTATCCTTTCAGCATTCAGGGAAAGACGAACAAGGAGAGAAAGACAGGATTTGGTGGCAGAGCAAAAGTGGCTGTCATGCCGACTCACTTCATTTTTTCCTCTGGCTAAAGCACTGCTACCTTCCTTATTTTTGTTTTGTTATTGTTTTGTTTGTTTTGAATCCCTTCTGAGAAACACCACTTCAGTTTTGATGGGATCTGAGGAAGTCCTGTCACTTGTCCCATTGTGCACAACCCCTCAATTCTGGACTTCTCAGGGTCAACCCCATGAGGGAGGTCATTGGAATAAACCTTAAAGCTGGAGCTTGACTGATCAGATATTGAGGAAAGTGGAGCTGTGGATGGAGTAACATTTACAGCAAGGGGAGTCTATTCCCTTTCTGTGACTCTCGTGGCAGAACCCTCTATCTGCTCTTCCCCCATTACTGGTCCCGTAAATTACACCTTAAGGTGTCTGCTATCCTTAAATCAACAGTGCGATCTGATATAGGTGGTAGGAGGCTGCGGTGGGAACAGGGTCTCCAACTGGGGGCCTGGGAAGCCCGGGCTTGACGTGGAGGAGGAGAGGAGCCCGAGTGCGGAGCAGGAACATCGAGAAGGAAGAGGAGGCTGTACTGGGCTGCAGGTTCATTAGCCAGGAAGGGATGGGACAGGGGCTCGGAGTAGTCCCTTGAGCAGGATGGGACGACCTCTTAAAATCCCAGTGCTCAGGGTCAGCATTCTGTGCTGCTTCTCACTTGCTCACTTTCTCGGATGCCCCCATCACAAAGGATTTCTGCTTTCTTTCTCATTTTGTTACTTTCCTTTTCCTTTTTTCTTCTTCAACATTCAACCTGATGCCACAGAGGCTAAAAATCTTTCACATCCCTCACCCTGCCTAGGATTAACCAGGGCTGGCTGTATCTGTCAGCTGCTGGGCTGCTCTTCAGTGAGGCTTGGAAAGTTCCAGAAAAAGCCCTGCCTTTGAACCAGGGCCCCTCTGCCACCATCCGCCCATGGATCCTTTGTAGTGGAGACAAAAAACAGAGTGGCACCTTGTTGGGCCCATCCCTCAGCTGAGAATTCCAAGTAACGCTTTATCATCGCCGAGCGCACTGCGCTGCTTTAATGTCTGGCAGAGCATGAATTGTAAACACGTCATTACACTTAAAGGCTGCCCTGAGATGATGGCTGCAGGAGAACGGGCCCTGAAGAAAAGAGGAGTTTGGCTGAAAATGAGCTGCTGAATAATTGATCATGAATTGAAAAGTCAATACCTTAAGTGAGGCATGGTGAAGCTCGAGAACTTGGGGGTAAACACTGTGAGGATGTAATTTTCTAGAGAACGTTACCAAAAGCAATAGCTCTTTGGAAGGAGCGGGAGGCAGAGAGACCCCGGCTGAGGGTGGGCTGAGCCTGCCTGGGGGTGGCGGTGGGAGGTGTGTGAAAGGTGAAGCAGAGCAGAGCTGGCCTTGGAGGCTGCTCTGTCTTAGCTGCAGGAGAGAAGAGGCCAGAAGGGAGTTGGGGAACAGTTGAGAACAAAATGAGCGATGCTAAGTAGGCATGCCAAGAAGACTCCACCAGTGGGCCCAGGAAAGCTTCTCGGAGGAGAGAGGACCCAGGCCTGGAAGGGAGGATTTGACTGAGGGAGGTACGGGGACTTGCATTCGAAGAGCTGTTAAGCCATTGCAGGAGAGAGGCTGAAGAGGCTGGTGTTGGGTGCAGGTTCAAGAACGCCATGTAGAAGAATGAGAACTTGTTGAAGTTCGAAATGGGAACCCCTGCAGATTCTTTGATGGGACGTTGATGTTCATTCATTCATTCATTCATTCAGCAAATATACAGCATATACTTCAGTAGCTAAGTTCTAGATTCTGTGCTGGTGCTGAGCACAGGTCCCGGCCTCATAGGACTTACATTCTAGTGAGGGAGACAGATAACCAAAACACAGTCATCACATTTGTTGTCCTAAGCGTTCTATATGCACCATCTCAATTTTTGCCATGAGGTTAAGAGGTGGGTGAAATAATTATCTCCATTTTACAGATAAAGAAACTGAGGCTTAGAGAGATTCGGTAATTTGTCCAAGGCAACCCAGCTAGTAAATGGTGGAGCTACAGCTCTATCATGTGATTATGCAGTTATGATTTGCGGCTGAATGTTTATGTGCGGAAGCATATGGGACCATGGGCCAGTGTGGAATGCCTGGCTCTGTTCAGCAGCCCAGGAAGACTTTCTAGACAAAGGAGTTAAGAGAGTGGCCTGTGCGAGGGCCTGGGAGTGGTGAGAGAGGGAGGGCGGGAGGAGAGGCCAGATCTGGCAGATCTTTGACGGCATGTCAAGGGGCCCAGATTTCATCCTGAGGGCAGTAAGAAGCCAATGAAGGGTTCTGAGGGGGGAGGGATGGAGAGTGCATGTGTGACAGGGTCGATTTTGCATTTTTAAAAGATCACTCTGGCCACTTTGTGGAGAATTGATTGGTGGGGCCAGAGTGCAGGCAGCTAGAACAGTGAGGAAGTTGAGAAGCAAGAAATAAGCGAACCAATAAATTTGTCAACCCCCTGAATACTTTATTCATACGAGGGTCCCTCAGCCCCTTGCTCAAAGCCTTTTTCCCTCATTTGCATCCAATTCTAATAATTCAGCTGTTTGTTTTCCCGATTTATAGTATATTAAGAGTAACAATTTAGAAAGGAATTTGGGAGTGCAGTGACTATTCAACAGGGGAAAAACAGTGGCAATTGTGAAAAGTGACAGCTTGATTGTAAAGAAAGACACACACACAAGAAACACATTAAAATATTAAAACAAACAAATTGCTCAGCAGGATGGGACTATTCAGAGGAAAGGCAAATAGCCCTACCCCATGTGATTCTCCCATTTCAGGCTAGTACTTGGTATCTCTAGTGATTGATTTGAGGAGACAACAATAAAATTAATTTGAGAAAACAACAACAATTAAATAAGTCAACAACAACAAAGTGTGATGTTAAATAACCTCTGTTTAGAAAGATAGGAAAGAAAAAAGAATGACTCCATTCCCAGCAGCACTTCGGAGATGTTGGTGGAAACAATCCCAAAATGGGAGCGAAGTCCTGGGGCCTAGTGTTCCCCTTCCAGTCTCCAAAGCCAGCCGTGTCACCTCCCGTGTGAGTGGCGGTGCTAGGGTTGCCAATGTGGAGGGACTGGAGCTCAGTCAAAGCCTGTGGCCGCTCATCAGTGAGCCCAGAGCATGAGCTGAGGCGAGACGGCCACAGTGGCTATGGCGGCTACGGGCCTCCCGCAGAAGCTGGACAGGAACATTTTGTAGACAGCTGCAGCCTTTTAGGGCTTTAGAAAAGTTTCTGCTGCTGGAGAACTTCCTCAGGGAAGCACTGGGTATGACGGAGCCCTCTGCTCCCTGACTCTGGGATTTTGGCAGCATGGGCATGGCCGGGGCCCCTCACTGCACCTGTTGCTCTGCCATTGTGGGCAGCGACCTGGGTGCAGCCTGCTCCCTGAGGGTTTGTACTGGCTCTTCTCTGCATCTTGGGCTCACACCCTCAGCGCCCACGTACTCGGAAGTGCAGCCATGATCCATCAACCCTAAGCCAAGGCCCTCGACCACATCTGTCTGCCCCACCTACCTTGCTAGGGCGGTTAGAAGTAGGACCAGAGAGTAGGCCAAGGGAAGACCCCCCACAACGCTTCCTGTTTCAGGTGGCTTATTTTGTTGTTTTTAGTATAATGAACACACTAAAAAGTTTTTCTGTTATTTGATTGAGATCTAGGAGGCTGAAGTAGGAAAAAAATACCATCTGAAGAGTGGGGAGGCCCCTCGGGCCTGGATTCTGTGAGGACTTAGACCCACTACTGCCTTCTCCAGCCCTCCTGGATGATTGGCCTCCACTGATTCATCCCCGACATTCGGATTCCACCCAGGAGGAGCTCAGGGACAAAACTCTTCAGTTGAAGACAGTTGGGCAGATCTGAGAAGCCAGGCCTGCCCTGCAGCTTTCAACCCAGTCATGACATTCCACTTGGGAATTACGACCTTCAGAAGTGTGACCACTGGAGCTGTGATGTCTCTTGCACAACTTTTGCTAGCTTGAATTTTAAATATATTTTTGTTGCTATGATAAATATAATTTTTTTCATTGTTTTCAAATTGGTTTTGGAATATAAAAAACAATTGGTTTTTGTTTATTAATCACACAAATTGTTAACCTACCTTATTAATTATAATAGATTGACACGTATTTGGAGTCCTCTATATGTATAATCGTATCATCTGAGAATGACAGTTTGATTTGATTTATTTATTTTTAAAAAGTATGTTTAAGGAAGATGGTTATCCAAACTGATTGAAATAAAAGGGAGCAAATAAAGAAATTGAGTTTCCATTATTGAGATTCTTCCTATACATGGGATTTAGTGTTGTCTGACACTATCAAATAATACCTAATTAAGTAAAAATATTCTTCATTAATTTTCAAAATATTTATTGAGTACCATAATAGGTGATAAGGTTATTATTGTGAGTAAAACTGAGACCCATCCCTGCCCTCCTACGGCCAGGGCTGTCTGAGGCTGTCTAGCAGTTAGTCCAGGTGAGAGAGGAAGGCAGGGTTGTCGTACACAACATGGAGAGGTAGATTTGGACTATCCATGGAGAAAATGTGGATAGATTTGTGACATAATTAGTAGTTAAAACCAGTACAACTTGGTCATGGGTTGGAAATGAGGAGCAAAGGAGAAGGAACTGTCAAAGACAACTTCTGGGATTCTAGTTTGCACAACTGAGTGGATGTTATTCACTGACATGAGGAACACTGAACAAGGATCAGATTTGGGAGGGTTCGGAGGACAAGGTGCTCATAAGTTTGGTTTTGCCATTTTGATTTTGAGATGCATTTGAGTCATATAAGGAGGGAGGCAACTGGATATGCTGGTCTGGACCCTGGAGGAGAGCCCTGGCTGGAATTATCTGTCTATACAGAGTAATTAATAGTTTGGCTATAGATGCAATTGGCCAGTGGTGAGGAGAACAGAATGAGAAGAGAAGAGAGAGTTGGATGTAATATTCAGGAGCTACAAAATTTAATGGCCAGGAAAAAGAGGATAGGTTGGCAGTAGGGAACGGAAAGAAGACATTCATGAGAGCAGGTTATCCTAGAAGGTAAGAGAATTGAATGTTATAATAAAAGAAAGTTAACAACGTTCAAAGCTGCTGGAAGGTTGAATAAGATGAGGACTGATAAATGTCATTGGATTCAACTACATTGTGATAATTGGCAGCGTTATTAAGAGTTATTTTAGAAATGATTATCATGGTTGAAGAATGAGTGGAAAGTGAGAATTTTTTGATAATTTATTGGAAAATAAATGAGTATGTATTGTGGTACTTTGGTTTTAGAATACATCACCATAAATAAGATTGTTACTAAGGCTTATAGAAATAGGCTTTATTAATGAGCACAACCTTAAAATGCTGGATCTACCTATTCAGTAGTTGCGGAGACCCTGCAGTGAAGTTAGGGTGGGATGGCAAGGAATTTGCCATATCTGTCAAACTACTTGGGGCCAGATGGTCTTAAACAGTCTATTCTGGAGTCTGTCAGCTCCTCTATCATGCTTGCGAATGCCTGGATGAGGGAGCCTATGCACAGCGGAGCATTATTAGCAAATACCTAGACACTCTGGATTTGGGCTGCCAGGAGAGTGACTATATTGGTGTCTGTGAATACATCCTGCTACATCGGCCTAGCCATTGGCACCTGCTGAAGCTGTTTTATCTGGAGTCATTCACTTGAGCATTTTGTACTTTTGTGCATCTGCCATTGGTCCTGGAACCAAGTCTGTACAAGTCCTTTGATGACGAATTCCAGCGCTCTCTGAGGAGGGGCTCTGGGCCTGGCTGCAAACGCAAGCTGTCCCAGGCGCTGGCCTCTGGCTCTGTCAGAGGAAGCAGATTGTTGACTGTCGCCCAGCTGCTTCTTGCCACTTGCAATTTGTGCTTTCTACAGAAATCACTGTGTTCGGAACAAGCCAGTCACCTCGCTGTTGTGAGAGGTTTGTGTGTCTGCTGAATATTTTATCTACCAGCTGGCTGGTGGCAAAGCACGGAACATGCTTACGGGCCAGCAATGCCCCAGACTGTCATACACCAATCCTGAAAAGGTCACTTGCTTCTCCTTGTGCCTGGCAGGCACCAGCTGTCCCTCACACAGGGCCTTTGTTATTTCTTTGAGGCTCTGAGAATGAGGTACATGTGCTGGAAAGCAGTGAGGGCACTTTCTGCCCTTTGTACCCAGGCACCAAGGCGGCCTCCAGTATTTTCCTAAGAAGAGGTTATTTCACCATTCAGCTCCTCTTCTGCCTCTCTGAACAAGAATTTCAGGGAAGCACCTTGCTTGGGTCTGAGGAAATCTGTGACTCTGTTTCTGCTATTCGTAGGGACTCAAGAAATGTGCCATTCCCTGGCCTCTACTTCACCAACCAGATTCCCTCTTTTGAAAAGGAGGAATTTAATAGCTCTTTTCCTTGTTCAGGGGACAACATCCAATTAGGGCTTAAAAGCACTTCTGTTTTCAGCAATCTCCTTTGCAGGTGCAAATACTTCTAAGAAGTCTCTCATTTTTGAGTCTTAATCAGCCAGTAATTCCTTCATTGAAGATAGATGACCTTTAACAGTTACTCAGGAGGGAGGTGGCATCTGGAAAGTGTACTGGACTTGCAGTGAGAAGCCCTGTACCATTTTTACTCATTAATGCTTGGTATTAGACACAGTTTGCTCACCTGTCAAATGGGTATCATAATAACTGACCTTGTGAGGTTGTTGTGAAGATCAAGACGTGTGAACAGTGCATCGTGGATTGAACAGTACTGATATGCTCTGCCTGCACTAGAGGTCTCAGTGGTCTAACATGACACATCATGATTCTGTGTAGTTCTACTTACATAAATTGTATGGAAAATGGATACTTATCTCTTTAAATAATAAAACATTTAAAAAATATATTTAGCCCCTAGGCTGCATATACATGCTATATAATATTATAATTATGGATTGGGAATGAAATACCATGATTTATTATTTAAATAAAAGTGTGAAGTACTGTTAAAACTAACATTTGTTGAATGCTTACCACAACTGAGTGCCAGGATTTGCAAGTATGATTTCATAATCTTCACAGCAACCCTATGAGATAGAGATTACATCTGACAGATGAGCAAATTGAGATATAAGAACTTAAGTAACTTGCCCAGATTCACAGAATTAGTGAATGGCAGATCCAGAATTCAAACCCAAGTCTATTTGGTTACACGTGTGCAACCACAGTGCTCTACTGCTTTCCTGATCAACATATCTTACCTCCTACAGAGCATCCTTGTAAAGAAAAGGAGCCAAAACTCTTACAAAATCTTTCACTGGATCTGTACAAGCAGACAACTGTATAAAAATGTTATGTAGAGGCCAGGCGCAGTGGCTCACGCCTGTAATCCTAGCACTCTGGGAGGCCGAGGTGGGAGGGTCGCTGAAGCTCAGGAGTTCGAGACCAGCCTGAGCAAGAGCGAGACCCTATCTCTACTAAAAATAGAAAGAAGTTGTCTGGCCAACTAAAAATATATACAGAAAAAAATTAGCCGGGCATGGTGGCGCATGCCTGTAGTCCCAGCTACTCGGGAGGCTGAGGCAGTAGGATCGCTTAAGCCCAGGAGTTTGAGGTTGCTGTGAGCTAGGCTGACGCCACGGCACTCACTCTAGCCCGGGCAACAGAGTGAGACTCTGTCTCAAAAAAAAAAAAAAAAAAAATGTTATGTAGAAATACACAAAACTAAGAAATGGCTCTGAGTGAGCAAAAGAATGGTATTGATAACATCCCTGCTCTCACTACATGGTGAAAGTGGTTATGTACCTTGGTGGTGCCTTTTATTTTTCAATGGGAAACACCCCTGTGGGCAGTATAAGTCGCTCAGGAATACATGCATGCACGTGTATCTGTTCCCTTAGGTGAATATCTTCCTCCCACAGTACTGCTCTCTTCTCTCTGGCTATAAACCATAAAGAATGGCCATTTCCTTGACAATGAGAATCATCATTGTGAATACCAAAGGTTGAGTTGTGCTTGGTGTGATGTGCTCAAAGCCCACTAGTGTGTAAGGCTGGATTGGCCATTTGTTTGCCAGGTGTGATTATCCTTATTTTACAGATGAGGAAGCAGTTTAGTTAAAAAACTAGCACAAGTCAAAAAGCAGGATTGCAACCAATGCAAAGCAGATTTCGGCACAACCAGAGGAATCATTTTTGAAATTAAAAGTTAATTCTAATTTCAAAAATATTACATTAAGAAACGTGTTGTAAAAAATCAAAATTATAGATGAAGCTGGTAAAAAGTTCAGAAGTTGGCCACTAGCCCTAATCCTGGTTCTTTTTCCAAGGAAAGCCCATCGTTAAGTTTCATGTGTATTGCTTCTCAGATTTTAATGTATATTTGAATCATCTGGGGATTTTGTTAAAATGAAGATTCTTATTCCATAGATGTAGGATGGGCCTCATAGTCTACATTTCTAATAAACACTCAAGTGATGCCTATGCCACTGGGTCCATGGACCATACTTTGAGTACTAGGTCATAGCATAATGTGCATTTTTAATTTCATTGTTACTGCCAAATTACAATCTTCTAAAATGACTGTACCAGTTATATTCCCACCAGCAGAATATGGAGTAGTATTTATTAATATTTCCCATATGTTCTCTCTAATATTTGAAAATTTATGCATTAAATATTGTATGTCCATCTGATGGGTGAACTGTTATCTACATTTTTAAAAATGTATTTTTGATTTTTAACAAGAGTAAGCATCTTTTTATATGTTTATTGGCCATTTATACTTTCTCTTTACTTAATTGTTCATATTCTTGACCCATTTTTCCATTTGGATATTTTTGCCTACTTTATTGGCTTATATAAATTATTTATATATTCTGGATTTCAATCCTTGGTCTGTTAAATATCCTGCAAATAGTTTCCGCCAGGTCTAAAGAAGAAATATCTACCCAGCAGCAGTGTACAGTGATTGCATGGAAGTGGAGCTGTTCAGAAGTTGCATAGACACTTGTTGGGATGGAATGTGGCGCCTCCATCCACTGCTTGTACCTTTTAATTTCACATTAATATATCAGATAAGAGCTAATCTTGCTGTATTACAGTTGTTTATTTGCTGGGCTCTTCCATTAAACAATGATCTCCTTGAGGGGAGGGTCTGTGACTCATTTCTGTATCACTGGTACCTAGCATTGGGTCTAACACAGGGTAGGCACTCAGCAAATGTTTAGTGTATGAATAAATGGACAGAATGTTAGATGGGTCTAGTTGCAGAATTCCTGTAAGGGTCTGCCCTGAGATTCAGGGAGGAGTTGCTTTGGGTCCTTGAATAGGGTGAAAGAAGAGGAGCAAGAGGACCCTTTGCTCCCAGTTAGAAGGCAGTGCCCTCTGGGTGGCTTGTCTTCTCTCCTTTAATTTACCTATTAGATACTCTGGTGTTCAGAGATAATAATAATACCCAATACTTACATAGTATCTTTAATGTGCTTTGTATACATTAATACATCTAATTTTCGCAACATCTCCCTGAGGTAGGTATTATCATTTTTGTCTCCATTTTACAGATGAAAGAACTGAGGCACAGAGTGGTTAAGTAATTTGCCCACGATCATACGGCTAGTGAATGGCAGAGCTGGGATATGAACCCAGCTGTTTGGCTCGTTAGTCTGTTTTCAAAAGGCAACATATGAAAAACACTAGGCCTGGCACAAAGTAGGTACTAAACAAGTATTCTTCTCTTCTTTTACCATCCCTCCCCCTGAAACGTGCCTTTTCTGTCAATGACATCTCAGACCTGTAGCTTGGCACAATCCAATCTTGGACCTATTGTTCTTCCACAGTCTTTGTCTCCGAGCCATACATCCATCCTTGCTGGAAGCCCCAACAATCCCTGTTCTCCTAGGAAGCTGGCAGACCTGCTGCCCATGCAACCAGCCCAGGGACTAAGGCTTTCCATTATCAGGGCCCATTTTTCCCCATTAGTCCCCCCCTAATTGGCACCTCCGGCCCCAAGGCTTTGCATGGTGCTGCCATCTGGTGGGTACAAATGACCACTGACAAGGCTCTCTGAAGAGCGAACTGCCATTGGCCAAGATTGGTTCACCGTTCCTCTTTAACCTTCAGGCCAACAAACCCCATGCAGAATGTAATTGGTTGATGGCTGAACTCTATCAGTGACTGGCTTTTTCCAACTCTAGTATCAAAGGTATTTCAAACGAAGGCTTACTGTTGGTGGGATGACAGTGTGGCTGTACTTTTGGGTAAGAAGTTCTACTTAGCTTGCCCTCAAGTCACATGAAGAGGACAGCTGCCTACCCAGGGTAAAATCCAAAGGACATACTGGGCAGACCCCGCCAAGGATCTCCAGCTCCTTCTGTATACTCCTTGAAGTTCTCACTTTCCTCTTGTGCGGGAGGGGAAGGAGACCCCAGATTCCAGTTCTCAGGGTAAGTTTAAAGAACTACTTTCTCCTGTAGTCTCTGCGAGGTCTGCTCACATCCATTATCTGATGAACTCTTCACAACGAGCCCCTGCAGGAGGCAGGATTTATTTAAAGTAAAGGTGAGGAAACACTTAGGAGTTAGATAAATGACTTAACTTGAGAATCAGAAACATCCTTATAGTCTGAGGATGAGTTTTAGCAGCTTTCCCAAGCTCAGAAAAGAGGCCCCTATGGAGACTAGGAAACTCTGAGGACATCTATGTGTCTGGACTCAGTGGGCAGGGTCCAGGGCAACTGGCCATTCATAAAAAACCTCAGGAGCTCAATAATTGTTGGATTGAAATGGACAGTAATTGAATTGAGGACCAAAGATGTGACTCTCTACCCAGGTATTGTTCACAAGGGAGTTTGCAGGGGGGCTAACTCCTTGCTGACCTGTGACTCTGAAAAATCTTTGTGGGCAAAGCCTTCGTGCCTCCTTCAACTTCCTTTGTTTGTAGCCAAGGAGTTGGAGGTGTTGAGTGGGAAGTTAACCCATAAGTGGAGGAACGCAGCCTCCTGCTTTGAATATCTTATCAACCTATGCAGATCACTGCACTACTGATGGTGAAGACAGACATTATGAATAGAAAGCCAATGTGCTGGAGCCCAGCTAGCCAAAATGAGATGAGCCCCCTGCTGCCTATAGCTTTACTTCCCGTTAGCTTCCATTAGAGCAGAGAGGACTGATACTGGTTGATAACAGAATCTAAGTATTGCTGAACTGCAGGAAGGAGTTCATGGAGCTGAGCTCAGGCCTGGAAAGGGAAGGGCCATATCCTGGAAGGAAAGTTACATGCTCCTGAGCACCTACTATGTGTCCCATGCTGATTTAAATTCTTTCTAGTGCATTCTCTTGGTTAATCTTCACAACCAGTACTTCAGTAAGGTTTGTTTACATTTGGTACATAGGGGAAGTAGAGCCCCACGGGTATTTTGAAACTTGTCCAAGTTCACATAATAAACAGTGGATTTGGGATTAGAATCCTAGAATGTAGCTGCATCTCCAGTGACTATTCTTTGAACTGGGCAACTCAACCCTGTGACTTTTCAGAGGGGAGAGCCTGTTCCGCATTCTTCCTTGGTTGTATTCATCTCCTCCATAGTTACACATTATCTTAGAGGATCAGCTGGTACAAAATTTAAGGTCACATAATCTATTTTGTATTCTTCTTGAACCTTACTTTGTATTTAATTTGTAGCTTCCCTGCCCCCCATTAAGAACGTGAAAAATGAGTATTGTCTCCTCTCTGTGTAGCCCTGTGGTGGTTTAAGAAGATCCTGAGAAGAGCTGAACTTTCAGAGCTCCTGCTGGGAGAAGGTGCAGAAGAGAAGGAAAGATCACATCTTTGCCATTAGCTGTACTCCAGACCATTGTTTGTAAGTCTGTCCAGCCAGAAGAAACTCCATTCATTGGTGAGCTGAATTATGCTTCCAGAAGAGAAGAAAGGGAGAGACACGTTTTACTCCCTCTTGGAGGCACCAGATTTCCCTACCTTGATTTTTTTAAAAAATTGTGCATGTTCTCTCCTCTCATGTGTGTGTCTCACACATACACACTATTCTCATGCCCTTCAGGTACCCTCAACCCACACCCACTGTTCTGTCCTCCAGCCATGGGTCAAGAGAAATCTGCTAGGGTCCCTAGTTGATGTCTTTTTTCACAGCATCTTTTGGGAGTTTTTGTAAGCAAAGCACCAGCTGAAGACCTCTTGGCTGATGGGCCCATAAAGCGCCCCTCCTTTGGTTTTGTGCCCTCTCTCTTTTGTGGGACCAGTTCTTTGAATCCAGAAGACATCACTCAAGGGAGCCACCCTGAGTATTCCCACGGCTGGCTGGAGTGCTGGCATACAACAAGGTGGCATGCTCCCTGACTCTTCAGGCCAGGAAAATGCAACCCAGAGGTAGAGAAGAGGAGGGAAATCTGTTTTAAAATGTCTTTGTTTAAAGGAATTCTGTGCAGGTGCTGAGAAGAGGGTGCTCAGCAGAAGGAGACAATATGAATAAACATTTGCACTAAGAACGAACAACAGCATCACCCTCAGCGTCTGGCCTGCCCCTCTGCTCTCAGTCACGGCTCTCTCCTGCTGCCCTCCCCAAGAGCAACCACAAACACCATGTATAGGGACTTGACAGTTCACAAAGACCTTCTTTTCCCCCAGGGGCATTTCCCTATGGTTTCCCTATGCCCTGGGGTGACCCTCGTCCCACATAAATGACAGCTGGGCTTACAGGACACAGCCTTGTCCTGGGAACTGCACAGACTTTGAAAGAAAACCCTAGATACAGGCAAGAAACAGGGCGGGGGGAGGCAAAGTCCAGAGACATCTAATAGATCACCAGTGCTTCTCCTAGCAGATTCCCAGGAATGCTGGCTCCTTTGAGCCAGGTTTGGAGATAGGTCTGGGGACACCCAGGAGGCCGGTGATTGAAGGCTGGCGGCAGGGTGGAGGCCCAAGTGAGGCCAGGAAGCAGTGGACGTCCATAGGGCCTGGCCGCTTCCTTGGCCTCTCTGCGTCCTGGCAACCAAGAAAAGGGTCCAGGAGTCAGCTGGTGCCAACGCAAGAAGCCCCGGCAGACGAAGGGAGCTGAGTCCTGCGACCACTCTCCCCGCTCGCCCTCTCCGCCCCGCCCCAAAGGCAGGAGATTCCTGCACAGGAACAAGCGCAAGAGCAAGAGATGGAATTCCCCTAGAGGAGGAATCTGCCGACCTAGGAGCTGGGATTGGCAGCGCGCCCTCTCCGGGAGCTTCGGGTCCGGGGCAGCCTGTGCGGACGCGAATGGAGACTCAGGCGCGTCCCAGGGGGGCGGGAGCCAGGGGCGGCCAGCAGGTGGGGCCCGGGGGCCGGACTCCGCCCCCCACGCCCGCTCAGCACCGGCCCCTCTCCCGAGCCGGAGCGCGATTGGTGGCGGCGCTTGTCGCTCGGAGGGGGCCGGGCCGCTCCGCTCCGCCACTGTGCCCGCGCCTGCTGCCGCCGCCGTCCTCTCAGCTGCGCGGGCCGGTCGGACCGCCAAGGCAGCCGGCGCCTGGCGATGGGAAGCCGCGCGGCCGCCGACCCAGGCAGTGGCAAAGTTTCCCAGACGTGCGTATCGGGGCGCGCGGCTGCCGGACACCCGTGACCTCTGTGGGAAGGGCTCGGTAATTTTTAATTTGGAAAAAAAATCCACCTCATTTCCTTTGTCAACCTCTCCGTCCGGGTGGCCACCGGCAGGAGCTGCAAACTTGGGCGCAGCGGCTCCACAGCCAGCGAACAAGGCTTTGGAGAAGCTCAGGACTCAGGTGCTGGGCGCCCAGCGGCTCCGGGCGTGCTACAGAGTGTGAGCGCGGGGGAGTCCGGGGCGCGCGGCAAGGAGGAGCCCCGGGGAGCTCTATATGGAGGAGGGAGCCCAGAATGGTGTGCACCAGGAAGACCAAAACTTTGGTGTCCACTTGCGTGATCCTGAGCGGGATGACTAACATCATATGCCTGCTCTACGTGGGCTGGGTCACCAACTACATCGCCAGCGTGTATGTGCGGGGGCAGGAGCCGGCGCCTGACAAGAAGCTGGAGGAAGACAAAGGGGACACTCTGAAGATTATTGAGCGACTGGACCACCTGGAGAATGTCATCAAGCAGCACATCCAAGGTACGGGAACCCGGGAAACTTGGGTCTCCCACGAGGCCTGGGAGTGCCCACCGCGTTGCGGGGTGCGCTGGGGCTGTTGCACATCAACCCAGCGACCGTGGAGCTCTGGGGCCGCAGACGCGGGACGGGGGTCTGCGTGTACTCTCTTGCCTGCGTGCGGGATCCCAGGGCACACGTGTGTGCGCGGGGCTGCACGCGCGGGTGTGAACAGCTAGCTGGCGGTATGGGGGCGCGCTGCGCACGTGTCCAAATGTGCGTGTGACTCCGAGCTGGTTGCTTGTGGGCTCTGGGGATCGCACACAAGTCCGGCTCAGAGTGTGTGCGCGTATGACTGTTTGTGTGTGTCCAAGAGAGAGCACGCGGAAAAACGAGCTCATTTGACCACCGTAAGCGACAGGCGAGATTTCCGCGCGGCGGCCCTGGCCGTTGGCATGTAAGACCCGCAGGCTGCTGGACAAGCCGGGGCTAGGAGGATCGCACCGCCCCAGCCCCAGCCCCAGCCTGGCTGGGGCTCCGGCCGTAGGCGATTGGGGATGCAGGGGGCCATCCGTGGCTGGAGGGCTGCTTAAACCTATAGCGGTCCTTACTCCCACAACAGACCGCGGGTCCAGAACCCTCTCCAGAAGCAGGTGTCAACGCCGGGAAGAAGCGCTGTAGTCTGCGCTCTGTCCACTGCGGTGGCGCCTCCGCCCAAAACCGGAGAACACGCCCTGGGCTGCGCTTGGCCGGCGGAGCCGCCCGAGACCCGGTGAAGGCCGATCCCGCCGGTAGCTCCACGCCCAGGCCCCGGGAGTGGCTGGGGCGGAGCAGACAGACCCACGCGGCGAGGGTCTGAAGTCTAAGGCTGCCGGGTGGGTGTGCTCCAGGCCAGGGTGGGGGTCCTAAGAGAAAGGGAGCCTGGGGAGTGCGGGCGCTGTCCCGAGGCGACCCAGTGCATGAGCTGTCTGAGGGAGGGGATGCAGTTCCAGGCGCCAGGGGCACTGATGCCCAGTGTGCACACACGCGCCTCTCATGTTCACACTTTTTCTTCGCCGCCCCGCACCCCCTGCTTTCTTCCCGGCGTGTGAGCTTTTTGAGGGAAGGGCCAAGCCCAGTTCACCTGTAAACCCAGCAGGCGCACGAGCCTCTGGGGCCAGCACATGACAGACCTTGGCAAAATGGGGTTGAATTGAAGGCTTTCTCCCCCAGGAGCACTCCCTTTTGTTTACACGTGGGTGTCTGGATTCCACCCCTTGCACCTGCTGCCCTTGCCAGGGTAGGGATCGCTCCTTTGAATTTGGTGTGTTTCCCCAGTGCCCAGAATAGTTCCTCCCAGGCGGCAATTCGGGGAGGTTCAGGTGAGTGCAGAAGAGGTGTCCATATCCATTGTGCTTCCTGACTCATGACTTACAAAGGAGCCCATGGCTTTGACACCCCTCCAGAAAAGGGGACCAGGGGGACCATGGAGACCACGGACAGCTTCTGCTTCAGCCCTGCCTCTGCCTCTCAGCCTGGCATTGGGATTGGAGGCCAGTTTATCTATCTGATGCTATTTCTTGCCTTTGCCCATCCCATGCATCTGGATTGACAATCGTTTGCCCCTGGGGTGATTCAGAACGTTCTCTGGCAGATACAAGGCCATGCCTTACTTTGACATCTCCAGTCTGCCCACAGATTTTGAGAGATTTTCATTCACAGGTTGTGTGTGTGTGTGTGTGTGTGTGTGTGTGTGTTTGTGTAAGTTCCTGGAAAATGATTCTCTTGTGCCTTTCTGTCTGGCCAGGCAGGAAGTGAGCAAGGTACTGCTTTGGCATTGATGGGATGTTATTAACCTCTGAGCTTGTCACAAGGTGGGCTCCTACCATGTGGAATGTAGACCACATCACATGACTTGTAAGGCTCTACAGGAAAACAGTGCAATGTTGAAGTTAAAAGGAACCTTTGTGATTTTTTCCCCGGAAACTTTATAAATATGTGTTGTTCAGAACTTTCAAATATATATCTGAGAAAATTGGGGGAGATGGGTAAAAAAAAAAAAAAAAAGAAAGCAGGATCTTTAAAACACGTGTTGGTCCACTTCTCTTCTATATGTGCGATGACCCCTGTGGATATTCAGAAATAGCCACTCTCTCAGGATACAAAGACCAAAGCCACAGGCTGTAGTGGGGGGGTGGGGAGGGGTCAGTGACTTTGGAAAGACTAGAATCAAAGCAGGCAGAGGGCACAGGTTACTTGGCTGGTTGTGCTGTGAGGACCGACAAGCTCTTCCTGTGGTGCTGGAGCCATCTCCCAGCTGGGATTTCAGGAACACAGGTAAGGGGCCTGCAAGGTTTGGGACTGATCAAGTGCAGCTGTCTGAAGGCAGAGGGTGGGAAAGGACAAGAAGATTAGACGCGTGCACTTGACGATGCAGATGGTTTATACGTATTTATACGTATTCTACTGTCAGATTTCCCTCTAGTCAGTAGAGCCTTTGGAACAATCCAGTTTACTTTGCCAGGCTGATGGAAATAAGGAATAATAATAATGAGAGCTAAAAATTATACGGCACATATTATGTGCAGGCCTTATTCTAAATGCCTTATGTATATTGACTTAATTCTCACAACCTTATGAGGTAAGTAATATTTTGCTCCATTTTATATTTGTGAAAATCAAGGAATGGAGAGGGTATGTGACTTGTCCAGGGTCACACCACTAGTACGTGCTAGTACGGGGATTGGGGATTTAAACTCAGCTAGTGTGGCTTTAGAGACTAAGTTCTTACCCACATACTATACTGTCTCCTAAAAGGGCCAGGGCGTCACAGGGGAACGGTGCTGCCCTGGAGTCAGTAGATGTGGAAGGGGGCATCAGAGGATGGCTGAGGGGTGATGGGGATAGTAGCCTTCCCACTTGGAAACTCTATCTGTAGATAAACTCAGCAAGCTCTGGGTTTTGTTTTGTTTCGTGCAAGAGGCAGAGGTTGCATTTCCTTAACTAATGTTTGTTGAACACCCAGGACAGTTCCTGGCACATTCTACAGAGGGTAGGTGTTGGATGGAAGAGTGGATGGATGAATGAGTGCTGATGTCCCAGTGCACCAAATAGTCATTAGTGGAAACATTACCATTCTCCAAAGAATATGTTTTGCTTGCTCAGGCTCCTCTTTCCCTTTGAAGGAAAGTTGTCCTGGAAGCTGAAAATGTCACAAAATGTTCTTCAGGATGTTCCATAGGACTTGCAATTAGAAGAGGCTTTGGAGCGTCACCCCAGAGGTCTGTTCTAGTCATGACTGAAAAGTTTATTTTCCTCTTGTGGGTTGCAGTGATATTTCATTTTAATTTGCTTTCTGATTGAATGATTTAATTAGATGGTGTTTGGGAATCTCTTGGGAATGTAAATTGCAGTTGTGAGAATTTTTTTTTAACCAAATAAATGTTAAGCGAGAGGGTGGATAACTTTAGATTTTTATAAAAGCATCCTGATGGTTTAGAGACACAAAGAAGTATTAGTATAAGTTTGGTCTTAGGAGGAGAAAGTTTGCATGGCTTGAAATGGTGTGGTGGATGAAGTAGAGTGTTTGCTAAAGAAGCCCTTAGTATGGGAGAACTTAGGAAATGGAAATGTTGATTCACTTTTTATTTTAGAAGTTCAATAAAAACAAAAATGACTTTTTTCTTTTCTTGATTGGTATCTTTTATTCAATGTACGAGAATGTGCCAATGTTTAAGAAAATATTTAAAAATGCATAAAATTGCCCATAATTCATTCTATCCCCAAAATTGTTTTGCATTTTGAGCATTTCCTTCTGGCGTTGTTCATTTGTCTCTATATTTAAAAACGAAGATGTGGTCATGACTTATATGTGATTTTATATTCCTTTTTCACTTTGCTTTTTGTTACAAGCATTTATTTCACATTTGCTACCTAGTTTATTGGTTCAACATTCATCTGTTGGGGACCTAATGTGTGTCAGGCACTGACTACACTGGGGAAGAGATTGGGGATGACAGTGGTGAGCTGGGACACTCTTGTCCCTGTCATAGTAGACTTGTTTTCAAAGGACAACAGAATCCCTCTTACTCAACATGTTCAGGGTGTGAGTGAATTAAAAAATTGGTTAAAGTGGAGAGTAAAACAAAGTATTACATACATGCATTAAATATTTTTATTTTAATGTTATCCCAAATGTGCATCCATTTGCCAGTCTTTTGATGTCAGGGAAAGCTTTGTCTTTGGGATGGGTCTGCCAATTGGCATTCTGCTCATCATCTTTGCATAAACCATTCCCATGGTGTCTTGTTTACAAAGTCTGACTTTCAGTTCTGTTTTCTTTAAAATTCACTGAGAACTTAAAGGTGACTCTGAAGCAATCTCAGTATAGTAGCCTAAAGTTTTACAATTTTTATTCTATCTTTTGCAATGCTTTTGCTTACATGTAATTTGACTGCTATTCTTCAACTGACTACCCTTTATAAAGCCTGTGCAAAACATTTAAATTGATTTTCTTAGAAACAACAACTTTCGTCTTTTTAGCAGTTATATTTCATTGGCTTATATAATACATAATTAGATTATGTGGTTCCAGTGACAAGTACAAATAGTGTAAACATATTTGGGAACAAGCCCAGTAGCCGGTTGGTAAGCATCCCACTCGATTGTTGGCAGGAGCTGTGGGCAGTGGTACTGGAGACAAGCCCCCCTAGAGGGACAAAGGCATCATGGGGTCTGTTTTCCAGAGGGAAAGGGAAGCATGGTTAATCTGGAGAGTTGATGGAGTGGAGAGTTTTAAAGAGAACTTTAGAAACAGTATTTTTAATGACTGCATAGTATTCTGTCATCAATAAATCACTATTGATTCAACCACTTCCCTGTGATGGGACATTTGTTTTGTTATTATAACATCAGTGGAAATGAACATCTGCACCTCATTGGATTTTTCTTTTTAATTATTTTTAAGGATGTATTCCCGGAAATGGGATTACTAATGACTCGAAGAGTATGAACATTTTTAGGAAAGATTGTTTTTTCAGAAGTAAAGCCGTTCTTCGTAGCCACCAACAGCGTATTATTGTGCCAGGGTCACAGAGCCTGGCCAGCATTGGGTGTCATCATTCAAACTTTCCTGGGCAAATATAATCCTTGTCAAATGCTCTATTCTTCTGATTTGCCCTCCTTTGATTACTATAGAACTTAATATCTCCCTCCCACCCCCATGTTGGTTTTTATCTTGTGGGACTATTTATGTCCTTTACCCATTTTTCTCTTGGACTATCAGTGTTTGTGATTTGTGTATTTTTCATATATGTTTTATTGATAGATATCTTAAATAAATAAATAAAATACATTATGCCTGTATGATATGTTATATACATAATTTTTATTTCACATAGATGCCTTGGGGCAGTGGTTTTTAAACTGTGTCCCCAGGAGCCCCAAACTTCTAGAAAGTTTGATTTGTGGCCCAAGGAGTAAAAGGACCAAGTGTGGTCTCCCAGACTCCGCCTGCATGTACTCCCTTCCCCTCCCTGCAACCCAGCCAGCTCCTCTGTCGTCTGTTTCTGCTTGGCATTCTGTAAGATATTTCATTTTTAAAAAGGCTCTGCTTCTTAAAAAAAAAAAAAAAGGCTGAAAATAAATGTTTTGGGAGGAAAAAAAAGATCAGACTGTTACATTTTGGTGAGGGATGATGGTAGCATAAAGAATTCAAGAGAGTAAATAAATCTAAAAAGAAATTGAATTCCTGGGTGGTGTTCTTATAACATCTATTTACCCTTCTGAATACCATGATTAATAATGTATTACATTATATGACTAATTTCTAAATCCATTATCTCACTTCATTGAGTCAAGATCATCCCAACAATGGGAGAAATGGGTTATTAACTGCATTTTGTTTCCTGGAAGTTTATTAGTCATATTATGTGCATATTAATGCACATTAGGTCAGTAACAGCAGGTTGTTCACCATGACTACAAACTATAAATGGTCCCTAAGAATCAGAAAATGTCCTAGGCTTGGATGTTTTTCTGCCCCCAATAGCTTTTAGATATCACTTAGAATTGGCTGGTGTCCTCCTCATCTGATCTTTGATTTGGCAAGGTTTGCGAAGAAGAGGATGCGATGTTTGCTGAGTGCTCGGAGTTTATTTGAGGAAAGGGTGTCATTTAAATAGTAAAGCTATGTGTCCTTTGGAATGAGCTGCGGCATGTGAAATTATATTAGCAACAATGATTGATATTTTGAGAGAGTTCAATGGCAGGATTTAGGAGTTGAGCCTAATTACCTTTGTTAATGGCCCAGGACCGTAGCTTCATGATTAGAAAAACCTTGCCAAAGAATACAACTTTTTTCCCATGGCCAAAGAATCTTAATTTTTAGCCAGAAGTGTGTAGGCTGTAAAATAAATGAATTCCACATTCTTTCCCACTCACTTGACATAAATTGTTATTTGCCCTTGATAAGTAGGTTGGTGTAGAATCTCAAGGAGAATTCAGAATAAAGAATGGTGGAGAGCCAGTCTGGTTTTCCGGTTTGTGAGGGACTTGAAGGTCAGTGTCAGTCCCCTAGGTTAGGCTGGTCTGTGTTTTCCCAAAGGTATTTATGGGATGCAGAGCCACATACAAGGTTGGAACATCATCATTACCATCCTGTAGAATTTCTGACCTGATCTCACTTGAAAAGCTAAATGGGCTATTACTTTGATCTGGGGCTTGAGTGTCTCTGGAGGTTTGTTGCCCTTTTTTGGTCACTTGAGTTCTCTATCCAGGAGACTGGGACAGACAGGACATCCTTTGGAGAAGCATATTGCAGACCAATCCAGCTGAAAGTGACGGTGTGCAGAACATCCTTTGGGGAAACACATGGCTTAATATGAGTGATGAATATAGCCCAAAGGCAGCACGGTGGGATTTGGGGAGAGACAGGATTATGCATGAAGCTGGAAGGTGGAAGTCCATAAATGTTGGACGGACACTGAAGTTGGGAGTGGCTGAGGTCTGCTGATTGATGCTCCACATTCAGTGGATGGTGGGCTTGCTGCTTATGCTGGCCTTGAGTATTTCTCCAAGGCTAGGTGTTCTGCCTTGAATCTGGCAGGGAATTGATTATTTTACAACTCCCACAATTGCTGTTTTAGCGAATCCCATTTTGCCTTTGGGGTGACAGTCAGCTTCATTCTGCAGTGCAATGCTTGTGCACAGGGTTCCTCAATCTTAGGGCATGTGCCCTGGGGCAGGGCCAGGAGGATGCACCTCCCAACATACAGCATTCATTCTCACTCTGCCCCTTTCTTTCCCAGTCAAGAAAGCATATTAGTATGCAAGGGAATGTGACAACCTTGAAATCTGTTTAATTTATTAGAGTTAAAGTTAATCATTCATAAGCTTTGGTATTTAAATTATTGTTAATAACTAATTACCTCACAACTGTTCCAAGATACAGTGTGTTGTGGTGGTGATTGGTAATGACTGCTGTTCTGGAATCTTCTGTGTGGGTCTGTGTACCTTTCATGGACCCTGCTGAGTGCAGCCAACTGGAACTTTAAGCGAAAGGATTCCTGGTTATATGAACGCTAATGCTTTGGTAGTTTTTCTGACTACACAATTATGGATTAAAATATGTTGCTAGACAGATCATCCCAGGGGGCATGCAGTTCTGAGAAGTAGTTCTCTTTCACTGCCTGACATTCCATTTCAGTTTTGTGAAGGTTTGTTTTTGGGAGATGAGGCTGTCCTTAATGATGCTAGTCAAAATCGCTCAGTATCCAGCCCCAGTGAGGCATTGAGAGGTTTCCTGTACGCAGCCACTGCTCAGATAGTATTGGAGCAGACAGGCACATTTCACTGGAATATGTTCTGTTGCCACTGTCCTTCGAGAGCTCACAAAAGCACAGGGTTTGGGAAGATCCAGAGAAGTGGCATCTGCACCCTTCACGCCTGCAGAGGAGGCTTGGGGCCAACTCTTTGGCATGAATGGATTCATTCTACCGATGTGCTGAGCTTAAGTCTCAGAGGGGAGCACTCTGATTAAGATTGCTGAGTGCTGCATTTTAACAACCTCTGGTGCCTTGTTGGGCTTCACCAGTCTGACTTCTCCATCCATCTCTGTCCCCTAGGAGCTTATAGTTAAAGGCCATTGAGATCCTGGGGGAGCAAGAAGGTAATTCAGGGACCCTGGTGGGACAGGATTTAAAACTTGGCTTAATAATAAGTGTCATGCTAATGGCATCTGGAGATTTAGGAGAACAGTACCAGAATTACTTAGGCCAATGAATATGGGAGTATGAAAGCTAAGGAGAGATTTGAAGTGACAAATGAGAATCCAGGCCAAACCCTTGATTTATTTTAAGAGCAACAGCATGTAGAGAATTGAAGATTGATTGTGTCAAGGGAGTGGGAAGAGAACTACTGTACTCTTGTACGTCAGGGACTAGGCAAGGTGCTGTCCAGCCACGATTACTTGAATCATTTATTTATGTTAATGGACAAATAAAACTTGTATTTTCAAAAATTAATGATTCCTTTTTATCTTTACAACATGGTGACTTTGGGTTTTAGAGGTAAGAAAATAAAGACTTAGAGGCTTCTTAGAGAGTTTGCTCAAGGGCTGATGGGCGGTGCAGCCAAGAAGGGAAACTGTCTCCTAAGTCAGTGCTCTCTACAGAATAGAAAAGCAGATGGAATTTCTCACCAAAGACAGTGCTCCAGTGTACGCTCAGAGGCCTCAGGTCAAGTAGGAGGCTGGTGAGAGAGGGAGCGGGGCAGGGGCATGGTGTGTGTCAGCAGGGAACCTCGAGGTTAGGGTTAAGGAGAAGGTCTTGCTATGCATGGCCGAGCGAGGTGTCCCCGCAGAGGCCGTGGAGAGCCTTTTCTCTTGGATCACTGTGGGTTACTGTGGGGCCCCCAGGAACTTGACCTTGTGGGAAAAGCAGAACATTCCAGCTGAGGGCCAGGGCCCATTCGGATTCCATTTGTGACTTTGGAGTACCCATGGTGTGCCAGGCACAGGGCCGAGGGCTTTTCCTGTGCACTAGCCTAGTCGTGCATCTTTTAGGGTAACCAACCGTCCCAGTTTGCCCCACACTTCCCTGTGTTAAAACTGAAAGTCCCTGGTCCTGGGAAGCCCCTCAGCCCTGGGCAACTCTGCATGCTTGGTCATCTTAGTCTTTTCACAGCGGCCAACTGTTTGGTGGTAACTCCTAGCACCAGGGCAAAGTTAGTCCTTCTCGTTGTGCTGCATCTGTGTCTTCTGCTCTCGGACATCGCCTTTCTTGAAGAGGGATAGAGAAGAAAGAAGACGGTGGTTGTCCAGCAGCCCCTGCCCCTTTCTTCCCTGTCCACACAGCTGCCTTCTCTCTCTTCTTTGTTGTTCTTTCCGCCTTGGCATTCTCTGTTTTTCAGCTGTCTGAGCCTCTCAGGATTTGGAAAGGAAGAAACAATCGCTGTAAAGGAAAGCTCTAATAAAGTGGTTTGGGCACAGAACATCAGCAGCTGTTTATTTGCCCAAAACAGTAAGAGTCCGTATTAATAACCTTGTGAGTTATATGCTGGAAAGTTAAAAGTAAGCAAAAATCTTACTCAAGACCCGCAGATGTGACTTTATTCCTTTATTGAACTAATCTCTCTTCCTGTTTATGCTGGTGACATTTTCTATTATCTGCGTGGAAGATCCTTTTTGATCTTCCGTTACAGATTTATTTAGCTGGGCCTTGGTTGGCGTCCCAAAGCAGAGGGGTTTTCTGGTTTCTCTTTATTGCAGTTATAATGCTTAGTGTTTCTGTGGTTCCTCCCTCAAAGGATTTCAACAAGCGGGACAGGCTTTGTCTAATTAATCATCATGTTTCCCTGACGGGGGAGAAGACGCTGTGGAGGATAGGAGGGGCGCGAGGAGGCTCCAGACCTGTCTGTCAGTTCACTGGCTTGGAGAAGCAAGTCTTTTAATATTTTGGTTTCTTTCATTTCCAAATCTCATTTTAATAATAAACTGATCCTCTGATTTGCTTTAGTTTCTTAGAGTGAATGGAGAAAAGTATAACGCGTAGGAATTATGATGTAAACCCTCCAACTCTGTATTTGTGCCAGGCTTTTAATTTTGTTTTAGTGGAACTTGGGGATTTATATTAGAAGGGGAATCCAATGGAAAGTGGGCAGAATAGAGTTTTATCAAGGAGTCAAGAATTGGAAAAAGGAACCAGTGAGGAAGGGCTGTAGGAATAGGTCTGAACTCATCTGGAGCAGAAATGGGAAGGGGAAGGGGAGCATATTTGTTGAGCACCTATTATGTGCTAAATGCTTTACATGCATCATCTCATTTTAACTTCGTAAGCAACCCTGTGGGATGATGTTATTGCTCCCATTTTACAGATGAGGGAATCAAGGCTCAGCAACTATAATTAATTTGTCCAAGGTTTGTCCAAGAGATAAAACGCTATTACCTCTATTAAGCTCCTTAATAAGGGGCTAAGGGCCCTCTTGTTTTTCTGCCCCAGTGATATTGATCAAGATAAAACAGGCTCATGCCTCTCTCTTAGCAAAAAGTCTGCTGATGAGACTGGCGGAAAGCTTCTTGGGAGTAGTGAAGCCCTGAGCTGGTTACCAAGCGATTGTTTTGGCAGCCTCCTCTTCTGGAGACAAAGGAGGATGCCTGTGCCAGGAGCCGACCTGGACTCAGGCCTCTGGAAGGCTGAGAGAGGCTCCAGGTGGGGCTCTCTGGGGCCAGCTGTATCCCTTTTCCCAGGAGAGGACTTAGCATGAACAGACCATCTCCTTCCCTCGCTCAGACCATAACTTTATTTTAGGGTGTCCTCCAGGCTCAGGCCATGGGATAGGGCCCTACCCTATAAGAGGGAACATAAGAGGGGACTGGTTTACACAAAGGAAACAGCAGACATGGCCAGGCCTGCCAGGAACTTCCCATTTAATTGAGAGAATGGAATATTCAGAGTAAAATGTATATGGTGGGCCCCAGCTGAGTGGGCAGACGTAGGAGATGGACCCCAAGGCTGCCATTGTATATTGGAGGTTGGGGATGGGAGGAAGTGAAACCACCCATGGGTGACTGGGAGAAAGTGAAGATGTGCTTCCAGATTCCCATTCTCCTCTGTGTTGGCTGGAAGTTTGACAGTGGCCTGGGATGTGCCCCTGCCTTCTTTTGGTCACGTGCTCAGATTCTTCATTCAACAAGCATTTATTGAGCATCTAGTAAGTGCTGGGGATATATCAGTGGAACAAAAGCAAAAAGATGAAGGGGTTGCAATTAAACAAGATGGTCAGGAGCTCTCCTTTAGGTAAAGGCTTGAAGAAGGTGAGGTGTGAGCCACGTGCACGTCTAGGGGAAGAGAATGCCAAGTGGAGGGAACAGCCAGTGCAAAGCCTCTGAGGCAGGGATGTGCCTGGTGTGTTTGAGGAATGGTGAGGTGGCCAGTGTAGCTAGAGCAGAGTGATGGTGGGAGAAGGAGGTGGGGGTGGGGGTGAGGCCAGAGAGGGATTGACTAGGGGGTTGGTTGTAGCCTTAAAGGCCACTGTGGAAGGCATGCTCTGGAAGGACTTGGGGGCTACTGGAGGGGGTGGGCAGAGAGGCATCAATCCAGGCTGTTCTGTGGCTGCTTCCTGAGCACCTCTCATGGGCTCGGCCCTGTGCCAGGCATGGCAGGAGATGACCAAATACATACAACACGGTCCTTTCTTTGAAGAGCTCATAATCAGGCTGAGAAGACAAAACAAGGAACAGTTAAGGATCTTTTGCAAGCTAACTAATGTAATGAGGGTTAAAATTGAATTCTAGAAGAGCAAGTTGTCAGAACAGACTTCACAGAGGAATTGGGACTTATGACGCATCTTTGAAGAATGAGGAGGATTTAAGGGAGAGGAGTAGGAAAGATTTGGAGAGGGCAAGTTCAGTTATTAAATAAAACCAACAGTTACCTTGAAGAGGGAAACTGGAGCCTTTCACTTCGCATGGTGAAAAAGAGTGTGCAGGCAGAGAGTGATGGGAATCAGAGCTGCCCTTTACAGCCTGGGTGACCTTGGGCAAGTCTCTTAACGTCCAGTGCCTCGGTTTCCCCAGCTGTAGAAATGAAGACAGTCACTCCTGAACTATTGTGGGGTTGCTGTGCTGACTAAATGAGGCCACCGGCAGGGAAGTACCCCCACTGTGCCTATCAGCTGGGAGCCCCGGGGGCAACGTGTTCTTTGCTTCAGACTTCCTTCTTTCCTTAGTCCCTCTTCCCTTCATTCCCACTATCTTTCCTTCTTGGAGCTCACATAGAACATACGGTCAGGAATATATGTTCTGGTTGTAACACCTAGAATATCAGATGTGAGTCCCATTTCAGTGCAATCACTTAGGACTTAACTACAGTCAAGTCAAGTCTGAGATGGTCATAGTCAGAGTCGAGGGGAGCTCAAACTGATGCTGGTCACATCTTCTCAGCTGAGACGTGTTGGAAGATCTGTTCCAGGGTGTCTCGGTGTTACTGCCGCTGCTCTGAAGTTCTGAGCCTGCCAGACTGGGGACCTGCCCTTGTTTGTGGAGAAATATTTGTTTTGCAAAACCCACTTGGCCTTGTGGTGGTCAGCGGACAATGCCAGGAATGTGCTGTGTTGGTGGAAACGTTGGCTGGCGGGAGAGTCATGCCAGGTGTCCAGCTACCTGGTGGGTGAGCCTCCTTTCCCGCCTCCTTGGTGGAGGGAGAATGTTCTTGAGGAAGGACTTGTCTTTTCTCCCATCTTGACTTCCAAACTGAATTGAAGCCACATCAGCCTCTCTTCCTGCCAGGGTGAATTTGATTTAACTCAAAGCAATGCGACTTATAATTTCAATTGCAGGCAGGAAGGTGTGATTTAAGACAATTGTCAGGAAGGTTCAATTTAATCTTTTCTTTCATCCCCCTCTACAAATTGTGCATTTTGTTGCATGATATAATTTTGATATACATTCTTTACAACTCAGAGATAGATGTAGTTTCACATTGGGAAGGTACACTCTACTGTTTTTTTTTTTTTTTTTTTAGCACCTATCTATTTAAGGTGCTTTTAAAAAAGATTTCTTTCTAGTGACAGCAGAAAACAGAGGGATGATTTTGCTTCTTACTAGAGACAATTGTAGTAAATCCTTATGAAACTTCCCAGGCAATAAGCTGTTTCTTAATTAGCCGGGGTTATCTTGGTCACTTGTTACTAGGAAGACAATTGCTTTTACAAAACAATAAAAATAATTATTTTATTTACCTAAAACTGAACAGTTGTGAATTTTGCATGCCAGTTGTTTTTCGCAAAATAGGCATAAGTATTTTTGAGTTTGTAATTACTTTAGAAATACAGAGAGTGTGCATTGATTTTTGTAAATTGAAAATTAAATGTCTTATTTCACTCTGGTAAATATTAGAGATTTTCAGCATCGTGTTGTGCAGCTCAATGCAGTTGGTCCCTCTTTCTTCATATATCAGCAATGAAGGATGAACCTTCCTACTTCTGTAATTCTCAAGTCATATTCCAAATGTGAAGGCTCCAGTCTGAAGGATCTTTAGCTAGAATCAGAGCATGCCAAAGCTGGGAGTAACATTAGCATCCTCACCCTCAAACAGTTAGCTGAGGGATCCAAGACCAGTGCAACTTGGTGACTACCCCAAGGACCCTCCACTGGACCCTGTAGGCCCTAGAATGGGAATCCAAGGATCATGAATCCAAGTCTGGAAATTTCTCTCTACATCCAGTTACTTCTTTCAACCTCAGGAGAAACTTCTGCAGTGGGAAGGTCAATCCTTAGTTGTATGTTCTCAGATTAGCCAGGCGCCTAAGGGACAAAGGGGTGGACAGATTTTCAGAGTCTCCTTTGGATGGGATCCCCTCTCCCTGGCCTGTGTGGATCTTTGGGGCTTGTACCCCTCCCACTTGGGATCAGCTTCAGGACTGGGGACATAGCACTGTTGACTGGGACCTGAGTTTGGGTCTAAGCAGTGTGTGACAGCTCCTGGTGACGCAGCCTCCACACCTGGGAACAGAGCTTTTTCCCAGCCTTTCAGGTCAGTGTAGTGACGCACATAGAGGAGGGGCAGAGATTTTATGTCAAGGAGAGGAAAAAAAGAGAGGAAATTGACATGTATCAGTCATCACCTGCTAGATGTTTAGCACTGTTTAATCTGCTTCATATTATTTAATCCTTAAAATAAGCCTGTGAGGTCATTAGCCCCATTTTACAGATGAGAAAATCATACTGTACTGTAACTATTAATTTGCTTTTCCCATTACACTATGGGTTCCTTGAAGGTGGAGACTGGATTCTGTTTTTTCCATTTTCTAGTGTTTCACAGAGTGCCAGGTACATAGTTGGGGCTATGTAGGAGTTTGTTGAGTAAATACATGAATAAATAAACAGGCCTGCCTAAAACCTCTCAGTTAATAAAGGTGATGCCAGAATTCACATCTAAGTCTCTGGCTTTAAAGCTGTCTGGTAGGGAAGCCAGAGGACAGAGTTCTCACCCTGCCAGGCTTGGGGTGGCTTCCAAGAGGCTCTGTCTCATGCTCTGTCTGCCTTCTGGGTCAGGGACAGGAAAGCACGCACGCTTGGGGTCTCTCATAGCACCTCATAGCTCATACTGCTGCTTCAAGGTTTAATGAAAGGGAAGCTGAAGCTCAGTGGTGAGTGAGTGTGTGTGTGTGTGTGTGTGTGTGTGTCTAGAATGTGCTTTCCTGCACTGAGATCCCCCAGGGATCAGCTGCTGAGAGAACCCTGAAGCCTTCAGGGGACCCTCTATGTCTTCATTTCAATAAAGCTGTCACTTGTGGTCACTTTCAAACTAAAGCAATCTTGTGGGTATGGAAGGGGAAAAATAAACCTGCTCCCAAAACAAAAAATAACACCAGAAAAGATGCAGCTGAACAGGGCATTTCTGCTTCAAGAGCAGGGACAGAGTTGAGGTCATTTTAGGAATAATTGATATCTGAAGGGTCAATAGAAAGGAGCATAACTTAATTTTCGAGAAAGGGTAGAGATATCTTCAGGGCCCAGGAGCTAAGGGGCAGTTGGCCTGTGGCTTTGCCTCTGAAGTGAAAACTGCTCGGCCTGTGAGAACCTCAGAAGGGTGTCTTCAGGGTGGTGATGGCGAGTCAGGACTTGCGTTTCTCACTTAGGAGAGGTGTCAGTGAGGAGGAAGGACTGAGAGGACAGCCCCGGAGCCTGCCCTGTGGGAATTCCTTGAGATGAAAGTCGGGCGGCCTGGACCAGGATCCTGATTCTCTGGTGGCCACCGGGAAATGGCCTGAGTGTGGACCTGCAGGCCCTTCATGGGCCCCTCCCCGCCCTCTCCCGGCGGCACGTACAGGAAGGGGACACAGGAAGAAGTTTCTCCTCAGCCTCTGCCCGTTGGGACAGAACAGCCATTAGCAGGAGCCACAGATTACTCTGATTTTTCTTTTCCTATTATTCTCTGATATTTTCCATTTGAAAAGAGTCATTTAAGCCGTAGGTTGGAAGAGGGCATAGTAGACATAGGGGAAAAATTGAAAATGTCATTTAAAAATGACTATTCCATTCTTTTTTTCACCTCAGCAGACAGATGGCTGTCTCACCTTTTGCTCACGGCCAGGAGCAATAGCTGGTGGGTCAGCGGAGGAGAGCAGTGATTTTATTTTCCTTTTCATTTCAAACAGATTGTGCAGCCCTTGGGGTGTGGGGGACCAGTGGAATGGAGCTACGGGCTGGGAAACTAATTATGCCTCCCTGCATGGCTGAGCTGGTTAATACCAGACTGTCATTGAGGCTGATTCTTCCCTGGGGCAGAAAAGCTTCCCAAATTCCTTATCTCTTTCTCTTTGCCTTGGGAGCTGAGGCCTTTTGGGTTTTGCCAGTTTGAGAATACAGGAGCAAAGTCCAGAAAGATCCTCAAAGCTCTGAAATGGTGCTCTGGATTCTGGTTGCTAATGTGGCATTCGGCTGCACAACAGCCTTCCCTCCCACCCAGACTTGGTGCTGTCACAGAGGGGGCTGGGCTTGGAGTCAGATGGACTTGGCTGAAACCTGGCGCTGCCGCTCACTGGGGTGATGCGGCCAGAGGCTGCTCTGGGTATTGGGGACTGGAAGCAGATTGCTTGTCCACTGTGTCCTCCCACTGCCCAGTAGTGTGGGATCAAAAATGGGCCCCCAAAATATTAGTAATATTAGTAATAATAGTATGCCTGCCTCACTTTCCTGCTGCTGAAACCGAGACCCGGCTAGGCACGTGGCATGGTCAGCATGGTGTCACCAACGGAGACCACACAGGACAAAGGAAGAATCAGACATTCAGTAATGCTTTTAAATGGATTTTTAACTTAGTAATCAAACCAATATGAATCTTTGAAAAATGATGTCTTAGTCCATTTGGGATGCTACAAACTACCATAAACTAGGTGGCTTATAAACAACAGAAATTTATTTCTTACAGTTCTGGAGGCTGAGAAGTCCAAGATCAAGGAGCTAGCAGATCTGGTGTTTGGTGAGGGCCCTCTTTCTTGTTCATAGATGGCACCTTTATGTTTCACATGGTGGAAGAGAAAAGGCAGCTTCATATAGGCTTCCTTTTAAAGGCACTAACCCCATTCATGAGACTTCACCCTCATGACCTAACCACCTCATGGCCTTAGCGCCTAATACCATCGCCTTGGGGGTTATGACTTCCAACATATGGATTTGGGGAAACACAAACATTCAGACCACAGCAAGTGGTTACACATATGCAAGTAAGTCATATGTACTGAATATATAGATAACAAACTTGTTATCCTTTGCAATAACTCTGGCTTCAACACTTCCTGTTCTCCTGTCCTCCCCTGCAGATCTGTGGCCCACAGTCAGTCTGATGTCTCCAAACAGTGGATCCAAAAAATCCATGGTTCTTTTTAAGGAAAGAATGTGGGTTTTAAATATTGAGCAGAAGCATTTAAAAATATAGCCTTTGTGACAACATGAAGATCATGAATATTCAGTTTGTATGTAATCTCAAGCAATTAGGCAGATGCATATTTCCAGGCAGGGTGTGTTGCCCTGGTGGCTGAGGGGATGGGGGCTGTCTTATCATTTCAAAACCAGATTTCCCTGGAGACTTCAGAGTCTGACTTTAGGAAAATTTGGGAATGAAGTCTCAGAGAACAATCCTATTTCCTTCTCCCACCTTTCTCAGACCACACTCCACTTGGCCACATCCGTACACGTAAGCTTTAGCTGAGAAATCCCTAGGTCTAGGGAGAGAAAAAACTCCCTAAATTCTGAATGCTGAGATGGTGACTGATTCAGCACTGAAGCAAAGCAGCCTGTTTCCAGCCTTGGAGGATGGTTCTTGTGTGACAAGTCTTAGTCTTGGCTATTGGGTGTTACTTGTTTAGAGCTCAGTTCTCTCCATGTTGGATTCTTTCTAGAATTAATTGAGTGTCTTTGAAGAAGCACCAAACACAAATTGAGGTGGTTGATGAGAAGATACAACTTAGAACTGTCCCTGCTGAAAGAAGACTTTGTATCAGCCAGCAGTCCCTTTTAACTTTGTAGGAGAACCAGAGTTTTAGCAGTTGTATATTCCCAGGTTATATGGGACAACGCAATTTCAAATATCCTCATCTGTTGTCCCCAGAAACCATACAATGAATTGTAAATTCCAGTATTTCCAAAGTTTAGTGCCCGTTTTGACTCCTGTACCTGGAAGCAGCACAAAGCCCTTGCCAGACCACACGCCCCTTATTTTTCATTTAGAAAATATGGTCAAAATGAAGTAAACATAGCACTGGTAAATAGAGCCAGCTGTTCTCTAAATGACTCCTTTTTTTGCAGCACAAATCACATGGGGGTAGGCGAAGAACTGGAATGGCAGTGTGAGGAGCTCTGTGACTCCTCTCCCCAGTGAAACAGCATAACTGGTCGAAATTATTAAAAACCAACCACCTAAAGTCTCTGGAGGTTTTCCTAAGGGTGTAACATCAAGTGAAGAAACACTTATTTGAGAAAATCTACTAAATTTTAGTAAGAACAGCAAGCATCTGTGGCATTTGAGCCATGACCCACTTCCTCTCTCCACCCCAGCTCAATGAGACAGAAGCTCTTGTCTGGGAAAATATGGACAAGAAGACGGGGTTCTCTTCCCCACCAGCTTCTACTCTAGGGCTATATTTTCTCCCCAGGAGGGATGGGCCACTGGGATTTTTCATATTTCCCAGCTCCGTGTTGCAGAAGCTCCATTCCATGCAAGCACGGTTGAGAGGTCTGGGGCTGCCTTCTGCCACCTGGCCCCTACTTGTCGGATGGAAGCTCTACCCAAGGCTGGGAATACTGGGTCCCAATTGCCCCCACCCTGGCTCACATGTAGGGTAGAGTTTCCATGCCAGGAGAGGTGATCCAAGAAGACCTGTGACTCTCATTCCCACCCAGCACCCCACTCATAGAGCAGGGATTGTCACTCTGAGAGAACTGGGCTGCTGTTCCTACCCCAACTCCAAAACAGTGGTGCAGAAATTCTGTTCAGGGGTAGAGGCAGCCTGTAAGAACACAGAGATCTGTAGCTTTCCCTAAAGGGACTGACTTTATTTGGAATGGTGTGTGAGGAAAGGCAAGCCTAAAAACAATGGGTGAGCATTTAAGAAGAGACTGGTAGTTTCATAATAGCAACAAAAGAAACAAGAGGCCAGTTAGACCTTCTAGTACAGTAAGTTCTCACTTAACACCATTGATATGTTCTTGGAAAATATATTTCAGCAAACTTCAAGGTATATGAATAGAGATTACAAATCTGAAGAAAAGAGAGAAAAAAAGAATGAAGGAAAATGAGCAAAACTTTAGAGAAATATGGGATACCATAAAGTGCACCAATGCCATGTTTAATGGGAATACCCACATGAGAAGAGAAAGAAAGAATCAAAAAATATGTGAAGAAATAATAGCTGAAAACTTCCCAAATTTGAAGAAAAATATTAATTTTTACATCCAAGAAGCTCAACAAACTCCACGTAGGATAAACAGAAAGAGATCCACATCTGTATACATCACAGTCAAAATTTTAAAAGCTAAAGATGAAGAGAAAATCTTGAAAGTGGTAACAGAGAAATGCTCATCACCTACAAGAGAATAACAGTAAATTAAGCTGACTTCTCATCAGAAACGATGGACTCCAGAGGGCAGCGGGATAGTATATTTCAAACTGCTGAGAGAGGAAAAAAAAGTCAATTAGGAATCTTATATATAGCAAAACTATCCTTCAAAAATGAAGGCAAAATAATGACATTACTGGATAAACAAAAACTGAGAGAATTTGTTGTTATCAGACCCACTTTACAGGAAATAGTATGGAATGTTCTTCAGGCTAAATATGAGTGACAAAGGACAGTAATTCAAATTCACACAAAAAACAAAGAGCTAAAAGTAATTGTATAGGCAATTATAAAAGACAATGTAATTGTACATTTCTTCTCCTTTCTTCTTTTAATTGATTTAAAAAGGAATTGCATACAACAATATGCAAATAATTGTATCGCTCGGCCTATAACATATAGAAATGTGATATAAAATAATAGCACAAAGGAGACACAAAAATGGTGAGAAGGGAACAGAGCTTTGTAGAAGTAGCATTTGTATATTTCACTAGAATTAAGTTAATAGATTTGTATGCATTAAGATTTATATTGCAAGCTGCAGGCCAACCACTAAGGAAATAACTCAAGAAATATAGTCAAATATATCTTAGATATTCTCATCACAAAAAATGATAGTATGTGGGGTGATGGATATATTAATTGCTTGATTTAGTCACTTCATAGTGTATATACATATAGCAAAACATCATGTTTTACACTGTAAATATATACAATTTTTATTTGTTAATTATACCTTGATAAAGCTAGGAAAACACATAGTTAAAAATTATTAATGAAATTTAAATATTGTGTACAAGAAAGTATTCAATTAATGAACAAGAAAGCAATAAAGGAGGACTAGAGGAACAAAAAATACATGAGACTTATAGAAAACAAAAAGTAAAATTGCAGATGTATAATAAATTGAACTATATCCATAATAACATTAAATGTGAATGGCTTAAACTATCCAATCAAAATGTAGGTTGTCAGATTGAATGAAAACACAAGACATACTTTTGATTCAAAGATACAAGTAGTTTGAAAAGGAAAGGATGGAAAAAAATACACCATGCAGACAGCAATCATAAGAAAGCTGGAGTGCCCATATTAATATCAGACAAAATTGACAGTAAAACAAAAAAATGTTACTAGAGATAAAGAGGGGCATTTTATAATGATAAAAGGGCCAATTTATTAGGACATAGCAATTATAAACACATAAGCATCTTAACAGTAGAGCCCTAAAATACATGAAGCAAAAGCTGAAAGAATTGAAAGGAGAAATAGACAATTCAACATTAATAGCTGCAGACTTCAATCCTTTCTTTAAATAATGGTTAGAACAATTAGGCAGATGTACAATGGGGATATAGAAGATTTGAACAAAACTATAAACCGACTAGACCTAACAATCATCTATAATTTACTCCATTTAATAACAGCAGAGCATACATTTTTTCAAGCACACATGGAACATTCTCCAGAATAGACCATATGCTAGGCCATAAAACAAGTCTCAATAAATTTCAAAGGATTGAACTCATACAAAGTACATTCTCTGGCCACATGGAATGCCATTAGACTCAATAATAGAAGGAAATCTGGAAGATTAAAAGATATGTGGAAATTAGGCAACACACTCCTAAATAACCAATGGATCAAAGAAGAAATTAAAGAGGGAAATTACAAACTGTTTTGAGGTGATGGCAACTTAAAACACAACAATACATAAACTTATGCAGCCCAAAGTAGTGCTTTGAGGGAGATGTATGACTATAAATGTCTGTATCAGAAAAGAAAAAAGATCTTAAATCAATAACGAAACTGTGGTAGGTTGACAAAAGGCTCTCTAAAAGATAACCGTGTTCTAATCCCTAGAACTTGTAAATGTTACCTTATTAGGACAAAGAGTCTTTGCAGATGTGAATTAGCTAAGAATTTCGAGATCAGGGGATCCTGGATTACCCAGATGAGCCCTAAATGTTATCATCAGTGACCTTCTAAGAGAGAGGCAGAGGAAGGTTACACATACACGATGATGGAGGCTGGTTTGGGAGTGATGCAGACACAAGTCAAGGAACTCTGGCAGCTCCCAGAAGCTGGAAGAAGCAAGGAACAGATTCTCCTCTAGAGCCTCTGATGGAATGTAGCCCTGCTGACACCTTGATCTGGGCTCAAGTAATACTGATTTTGGACTTCTGGCTTCCAGAGTTGTTAGAGAATACATTTCTGTTGTTTTAAGACATCAGGTTTGTAGTAATTTGGTACAAATTTTAGGAGACTAATACGTTCACATTCAATCTTAAGAAATTGCAAAAAGAATAGCAAACTAAACCTAAAGTAAGCAAAAGGGAGGAAAAGTAAAGATTAACGCTGAAATAGACAAAATAGAGAATAGAAGAACAATAGAGAAAATCAACAAAACTGGAAGTTGGTTCTTTGAAAAGATCAATCAAATTGACAAACCTACAGATAGACTGACAAAAAAAGAAGACTCAAATTATTAAAATCAAGAATGAAACAGGGAACATTAGTACTAACCTTAGAAATAAAAAGGATGATAATGAAATGCTACATCAAAAAATTAGACAATTTAGATGAAGCGGACCAATTCCTAGAATGACATAAACTACCAAAACTAACAAAAAAAGAAATAGAAAATATAAATAGAACTATAGTAAGTAAAGAGATTAATTAATAATATAACAACTTCCCCCTGAAAAAAATCCCAAGCCCAAATGGCTTCACTGGTGACTTCTACCACACTTTTAAAAAGAATCAATACCACTTCTTCATAAACTCTTCCAAGAGATAGAAGAGAAGGGAACACTTCCCAACCCATTTTATGAAGCCAGTTACCCTGATATCAAAGCCAGACAAAAACATCATAAAGAAAACCCCAGATCAATCTCTCTTATGAATGTAGACAAGAATCTTCAACAAAGCAGTATCAAACTGAATTCAGCAACATACAAATAGGACCATACACCATACCAAGTGTGATTTATTCCAAGAATACAAGGTTGGTTTAACATCTAAAAATTAATTAATATAATATAATATTGACAAAATAAAGGATAAAAACCACATGATTATCTCAATTGATGCAGAAAAAGCATTTGACAAAAATCTGTCCTTTTATGATAAAAACACTCAGTATTCAATCAGGAATAGAAGAGAACTTCAACAACCCAATAAAGGGCATCTATAGAAATCCTAAAGCTAATACTAATATCATACTTAATGGTTAAAGAGCAAATGTTCTTTTTCCAAGTCAAGAACAATACAAGGATATATTCTCTCACCACTCCTATTCAAAATTTTACCAGAAGTTCTAGGTAAGAGAGAAAAAAAAATGCATCCCAATTGGAAAGGAAGTAAAACTTTCTGGTTGCAGATGACGTAATCATGTATGTAGAAAATCCTAGGGAATCCACTAAAAAACTATTTGAACAAATAAATGAGTTCAGAAAGATTGCAGGATACAAGATCAATATATACAAAAATTAATTATATTTCTATATACTAACAATAAATACTCTAAAAACAAACTAAGGAAAAATTTATGTATAATAGCATTAAAAAGAATAAAATACTTAGGAATAAATTTAAGAAAAGATGTACAGAACTTGTCCTCTAAAAACCATAAAACATTGTTGAAAAAGTTGAAGAAGACCTAAAAAAATGGGAAGATGTCTCATGTTCATGGACTGCAAGACTTAATATCGTTAAGATGGCAAACTTCAGAAATCCTTATCAAAATACCACCTGGCTTTTAATGAAGAAATTGGCAAGCTTACCTTAAAATCATATGGAAATTTAAGGAATGCAGAATAACCAATCTTGAAAAACAGAAACAAATGGAGGACTCACACTTTTTGATTTCAAAATTTACTACAAAGCTATAGTAATTAAGGCAGTGTGATACAGGCATAAAGATAGACACAGAGCTCAATGGAATAGAATTGGGAGTCCAGAATGAAATCCTTGTTTATGGTCAATTTTATTTTGATAAAGATGCTGAGACAATTCAAAGGAGAATAATCTTTTTAAAACATGGTGCTGGAACAATTGGATATCAGCCTGCCAAAGAATGAAGTTGTACCCTTATATCATTCCAGGCACAAAAACTAACTCAGAATGGATCATACACCAAAATGTAAAAGTTAAAACCATAAAGCTCTTAGAAACAAACAAACATAAATCTTTGGGACTTTAGGTTAGGCAAAGGCTTCTTAGACATGACACCAAAAATGCAGTGACCACAAAAAAAAAAAAAAGAAAGAAAGAAAAAAAAAACCCCCAGATAAATAGGACTTGATCGAAAATTTGAAAGTTGTGTGCATGAAAGGACATTATGAATAGAATGAAATAATAACCCACAGAATTGGGAAAATATTTGGAAATCATGTATCTGGTAAGAGATTAATATCCAGAATATATAAAAACATATAACTCAGTAAGAAAGGTGATAAATAACCTAATTAAAAATGGGCAAAATATCTGAATAGACAGACATTTCTCCAAACAAGATATACAAGTGTTCAATAAATACATGAAAAGATGCTCAACATCATTAGCCACTTGGGAAATGTGAATAAAAACCACAATGAGCCATGACTTCATGCCCACTAGGATAGTGAGTGTAGGTGAGGATGTGGACAAATTGGAATCCTCATCCACTGCTGGTGGGAATGTGTCTCAGTTCATTTGGGCTGCTATAACACAATACAGTAAACTGGGTATCTTTCAAACAATAGAACTTTCTCACAGTTCTGGAGGATAGGAAGCGGAAGATCAGGTGGCCGGCATGGTGGGGTTCTGCTGAGGACCCTTTCCTGGGATGCAGACCGCTGACTTCTTGCTGTGTCCTCACATGGTGGAAAGGGATAACTAGCTCTATGGGGCCTCTTTTATACGAAAGGGCTCTGGTCTCATTCATGAGGCTGGAGCCCTCTTACCTATTCACTTCCCTAAGGCTTTATCTTCTAGAACTATTACCTTGGTGATTAGATTTCAACAGATGAATTTTGGGGCAAAACAAACATTTAGGCCATAGCAGAATGTAAAATGTTGCAATTACTTTGGAAAACAGTTTGGAAGTTCCTCAAAATTTGAAACATAGAATTTCCATGGGACCCAGTAATTTCCCTTCTAGGTATATACCCAAGATAATTGAAAACACAAAAACCTATACAAAAACTTGTGCACAAAGGTTTATAGCAATAGTATTCGTAATAGGTAAGATGTGAAAAAAATCAAGTGTCTATTCACTGATGAATGGAGAAACAAAATACGGTATATCTATGGAATGATATATTTCCACGAATATTTTGGGATATATGTGAACAAAAGGGAAAAAAATCCCTTGCAAACCTTATAACTCTTTTGTCACCCTCAGTTTGTTTACAGAGAAGGAAGGCCACGCTTCATGGTGCCTTTCAGAAATTTGGAAAAACCTGAGGAAGGAGTTTGGTCTGGACTTTTCATGTCATAGATGTTTTAGACTCATGAACTAACAAGGTAGGAAGGATCCCTGGAGGCCTTCTCTCTAGTCCAGCGGCCACAAACTCAAATGCCAGGCAGGCAGCTTAAATGGGTGATATGGGCTTGTTATAATAGAACAGGGCACAGTTATACCATAACATATAGAGAAGTAGAGCCTGTGTCTTGCCCAAAGGGAGCTGCAGTGGACAGACTTAAAGCAAACTTGGGTGTCCCTGTTCTTGTCTGGTGAGCAGTGTTTTATCTACAAGAAAGACAAGTAGAGGCCTTAAGAAGGAAGTGACTTGCTTAAGTTCACCGAGTACCTTGCCTTCTCTTTACACTTTGGAGCTACGTTAAAAGATTTTCAGAACGGGCCCCAAACTCACTAGTAAATCAGCCCCTTTCCTGTTTTTGTCATTTGGAAGCATTTTAACTCCCAAATGTGCTTTGGGGAGTGGTAGGATTTTTACACGAAGGATGTTCCTACTGTTTCTCACCATCTTCCTGGTGTTCTAAGAAGGAACTATGGTTTTTTCTGAACTTGAAGTTGTTTTGAGCTTGTGCCAGACTTAGGCTGTGTGTTGTGTGCATGGCAGGTGAGGGAAACACGACAGGAACTTGAGGGGTTGAGCCCTTGTTTGGCTGCAGGTGTTTGGCCCTGGAAAGTGAAGGACGGGAGTGGGTGGGTGACAGGCTCCAGCATTATCTGGAGAACTCAGTCCATTTCCTTGCAGGAGCAGCACGTCAATATGTTTTTGTCTGCTGCACAATGTGTGGGAAACAGCTTTGATTTTTTTTTTTTCGAAACTGTGCTTATAATTTCTTAGCATTTCACTTCCGGGCATTGATTAAAGCTTTTCTGTCTCTTTAGAGTCATTAAATAGAAAAGTGTCTGCTGGAGACAGATTGACGGTGCTTCTGGGGACTCACTTAGAGATAAATGAATCTCCTTAACGTGCTGAAAAGTTTGTCCTGGTTTGTGCCAAATAGACATTAATAGTGAATGTTTATTGAGTTTTACTATATGCTGGGTACTATGCTAAATACTATACACAAATTATCTCAGTTTATCTTCACAGCAACAGTCTGGGATAGGCACTATTATTAATATTATTCCCTTTTTCTTATATAAGATTGAGATACACAAACATTAAATAATGTATCCAGGGTCACTCAGTCAGCATGTGGTGGGACAGGGATTGACTCTCTGTAGTCTGACCTTGGCAACTCTGTTACACCAAACTCAGAACGCTTAAATCCTGTAGCACCTAGTCACAGCTGGGTGTTGGCTTTCAGGATATAGGTGAATTCTCAGGATCTCAAACCTGGTAACGTATGTATTTTTTTTGGTCCCTTCAAAGAGTACAGGGCCCACCTGTGTGGCTGGGCTTGTTGCATTTCGTCTGGCACTAGAGAATGCACATCCTCTACTCCCTGGGCCACACACATTCACCCAGAAGGGAGCATTTCCATAAAGTTGTTTTAAAATGACTTCATTCTCACTGGGGGGCTGCTTTCCCTGAGGGCAGAATGACTACGGTTGAACAGGTAAGGGAGGAAGAGAAATTTGTGCTGTCAAGGTCTCCCTCAGCACTTGCCTATAAAATTGGAAGGGAGCGTTTGGAATAATTTTCATTGCACAAGTGAGGAATCTGAGAAACATAGAGGAGAAGGACATGCATGAGGTTAATCCAATTCAGTCAACCATGGGCCAGGTACGGTGCTAGATTCTCTATACAGTCTTGTGTCACGTAATGATGGGGAGACATTCTGAGGAAAACGTGTTAGGCAATCTTGTGAGCACCATAGAGTGTACTTACATAAACCTACTACACACACTGGCTCTGTGGTCCAGCCTATCGCTCCAGGCTACAAACCTGCACAGCATGTTACTGCCCTGAATACTGTAGGCTACTCTAACACAGTGGTAGGTATTTGTGTATCTAAACATGTCTAAACCTAGGAAAGATACAATTAAGATATGGCATAAAAGATAAAAAATGGTACACTTGTTTAGGGCACTTGGCAGGAATGGAGCTTGCAGGACTGGAAGTTGCTCTGGGTGAGTTAGTGAGTGAGTGGTGCATGAATGCCAAGGCCTAGGACATTGCTATATACCACTGTAGACTTTGTAAACACTGTACACTTAGGCTACACTAAATTTATAAAGAAATATTTTTTCTTTCTTCAATAATAAATTAACCTTAGCTTACTGTAACTTTTTTACTTTGTAAGCTTTTTAATTTTTTTAACTTTTTGTTTCTTTTTTAATAGCACTTGGCTTAAAACACAATCACATGGTACAACTGTACAAAAATACTTTTTTCTTTATATCTTTATTTTATAAGATTTTTTCTATTATTATTGTTTTTTACTTTTTAGACTTTTTTGTTAAAAAATAAGGCACACTAGCCTAGGCCTACACAGGGTCAGGATCATCAATATCACTGTCTTCTACCTCCACATCTTGTCCCACTGGCAGGTCATCAGGGCAATAACACACATGGAGCTGTCATTTCCTGTGATAACAATGCCTTCTTCTGGAATACCTACCAAAGGACCTGCCTGAGGCTGTTTTACAGTTAACTTTTTTTTAATAAGTGGAAGGCATGCACTCTAAAATAACAATAAAAAGTGTAGTAAATACATAAACCAGTAATAGTCACTTATTGTCATTACCAAGTATCGTGTGCTGTACCTAAGTGTATGTGCTGGACTTACATGGCTGGCCGTGGTGTAGCTTCGTTTACACCAGCATCACCACAGACATGTGAGTAAGGTGCTGCACTCTGACGTCACAAGGTGATAGGAATTTTTCAGCTTCGTTGTAATCTTATGAGACCCCGTTGGACATCCTTGACCATACAGTTATGCAGTAGATGACTGTACAAGATTCCAGTCAATCCTCACAGCAACCTTGTTGAGCAGACAGTAACACGCCTATTTTACCAATAAGGAAACAGACTCAAAAGCAAATCATGGTGACTGTCCCACTGGTCTGTCCCTCTTACACTGATACAGCATGACAGCCAGGGGCCTTTTGATGGCTTGGTGCCAGTTTAGCTACAGTAAGGAAAGTTAATTGCAGTACCAACTTCCACACCTCAGTGGCTTTAACCAGTATGATGATAATATATTTCTCACTTACCCAACAAACAGTGTGGAAGTTCCTGGTGAGCTGACAGTCTGCCTTCCCTCCAAGGACATAGGCTGAGGCCCTGCAGCCTTCTGCTGGACCCTCTGCATGTAACTGTCAGACAAGGGAAGAGAGAGAACATGGAGGATCCCATGGGAGGTTCCTATGGGCCAGGGCTGGACGTGGAGCACACAATTTATGGCATATTTTATTGGCAGAACCAGTCATATAGCCACCTCTGGCTGCAAGGGAAGCTGGGAAATGTAGTCTAGCTGGTTTCCCAGGAGAAAAAGGAAATGGATTTTAGTGAATACATAGTAGTCTCTGCCACACACCCGTGCTGTACTGGTTATTATTAATATATACTTGGATATCACCCCTAGGTTAAGTCATAAAGCTAGCAAATGGCAGAGCCAGGAGTAGGACCCAGGTCTGCATAACTCCACATCTGGATTCTTTGCACTGCCTCTCATACTCCTCTGATGTCTGGATCAAGTTTTCTGCCTCTGGACACAGGGGTGCTCCATATGACTATGTGGACTCTGCATTCCTGGGCCACAACAGTTTTATGAAACATGTGGCTGCTCTCTCTGTGCCCTGCCATGGACTATTTGGGCTATGGATTGAGAGTAGGTTGTTGGGGACTTTTGTGAGCAGCTGACTCAGGACCAGATCTTTGAAGCTCCTGGTTTATGTGGTGTTCAGCATTTCTCCTGGGAGTGATGGATGAGAGACAAACCGTGTCACTCTACCCAACTGGGCTAGACTGTTATTAGCATTCAGCAGTGCTGTGGGTCTTGTAGAAATTAGTTGTTTAAGGCTTTAAAACTAAAACTGCTGAATGCCTCTCTTGGTCGAAATGCCTTTGAGTGTGGAGCTAACAGTTTCTCATGCCTGTTGAACAGCAAAGGGGGAACCACAGTGTAGTATTTTCCTTTTGGTGAATATTTTGGAGTCATTGTTAGCAATGAGGCTAAATGTGAAGACGCTCTAGGAATGTGGGCATTTGCCATCTTTAGCAAAGGACATTGCTTGATTTTTTTTGTTGTTGTTTTTGTTTTAGAGCTCCTGCCCTTGTTTATTTCAAGAAGCAAGAAGGATCTACTGGTTTCATAAATGTGCTTCCCTCCTTGGAAAAAATGCTGGAGTTAGCCATCTCTTCCCCTACTTCCTCATTGGTCCATGGCAGGATACTCAGGCTGCACTGTAGTCCCCTTTCCTTCCAAGCATCATCTCCCTCCACTCCCATGAGGGTCCCCAGGAGGAGGGGCAGATAGCTAACCAGTAAGGTCCAAACCCTTTATTCAGGGTTTAAGGGTCAGTTCATTTTCTTCTGTCAATTGGGGAGGTGATTCCATGCATAGGGATTCTGGGCGTGCTATCTTCCCCAAGATAAAGGCTTGGTGTACCTTGCCAGTTTTGAATGCAGTCACTGTGCTTGCTGGTGTAACTGATCCTGCTTCTTCAGGCCTGGGCAGAAACAGGCCTTGTAAATGGAGTTCTAATGGGCACTGCTTGTTCTGTGGTAATTAAATGGGCACTGGGAGTTTTCCCAGTTCCAGATATCTGGGAGTTAGAAACAAATAACATCTGTTCTCATCAAACGGTAGAGTGGCAAAGTACAAATCACAAGACACTCTCAATAAATCTTGGAGCTGGCATTTGAGATCCAGAGTGAAGCTCACTTGCCTGTGCGCGTAGGGTGTTTGCCATATTTCTCTATGAATACAGAAAACAGAGCTAAACATTTTCTCAGCCTAGAGCTGACCCGGGTGAGGCTCTTCTTGCTTAATGGCATCCCTGAATCTTCATCTATCAGATTTGGGGGAAGAGGATGGGGTTGGTCAGGATGCTGAATGATAAGGAAAAAAGGGCATTGCTGAGCCCAGCATCTGGCTGATCCAGGGAGAGAATTTATAACTAGTAGACAGGAGCAAGAATTGACTCACCTCGTAGGAATCAAGGCATAACATTATTTTTTCCTTCCTCCCTCCTTTTTTTCCTTCCTCCCTTCCTTCTGTTCATCCATGCATCTGTTGATTTAGTCAACAGACATTTGGATGGTACCCACTAAATGCCAGATTCTTTGCTGGGTGAACAGAGGGATGGAAAGAGGGAGATATTGTTCGTGCCTACATGAGGCTCACAGTCCAACATGGGAGTGATGGGCAGATGCAATCGTCACCAAGGTGGCAAGTGATGAGTGCTGTGAGAGAGGGACAACAGGCAAGTGTGATGGGAGGCTGGCAGAGGGGACTCACTTCCAGCTGAGCAGATGGGTGTGTAGGTTTGGGGGAGTTTTCATGGAGAAAGAAGTATTCCAACTGAGCATTGAAAAATAAGGTGGATCTCAGCTGCAGAAGGTTGGGGAAAGCGTTAGGAGCCTTAAGCAGAAGGACCTGTGTGTATAAAGGTGTAGAAGTTGGAAAACACCACGTAGAGTTATGAAACACCTATTTTGTAATTAATTGGTGGAGACATGCCATTCTGAGTGAATTAGTGGAAAGGCTTTCTTTATCCCTCTTTCCTCTTTCCTCCCAGATTTCTGTATTTTAGGTTCTTATTATTCTTGGGGACCATGGAAGAGGTCTACAAAATGGCAGTGTGGGGGGCGAGAGTTGGGTGGAGCATCACCAGCCATTGTCCCTCTTCTTTTATTTTTTGAGCACCAACCAGGAAGAGTCAAGGGGAAACACTGCCCATTCATTTTCCTTGTTACAGGTCAGTTTTTATGTTGATAACTGGTCTTACTCCACTGGGACACAACTTCTGAAACAGCATTGGTGAGGGCATTAGATTTTAAGCATCAACCTCAGCTTTTCCCATCTTAGGGTGTTTTCCCTGCCTGACCGTGGCTGGTCCTGCAAAGCTTGGTCTGGAACTCCTACATTCAAAGACTAGGTTGAGCCCCAGGGAGCTTCTTTCTAGATCCCGGCTTTGAATATGGTCACTGCTCATTACCATCTTACGGAAAAGCTGGGAGTCCCACAGCTGCCTCTTGCAGTGCTCACTGATGTGTTGTGTAACTCGTCCTCACAGGCAAGCCTGCTTTGCTGATGCCACTACATGGCATAGTGGCTTGGGCATCCTTCATCCCTCTGGAATGCTGCCCTCTTCAAGTCTTAAATTGCCTCCAAGTTTTCTCACCTTTGAGAGACTGAGACAATGAAGGTCAATATTCAAAACTAGGAACAACAGATGCGGCATTTTGCAGGGTCTATCAGAACAGGTCACGTAGTGCTAGAGCAGGGTGCTAGAGTGCTGCCTATGCCGGGCAGTAACTGTTTAGTTGCTGGCTCTTGGGGAAAGCGGGGGTCCTGGGGGAGGGGCCAGGACAGTGGGTGGTTGTGGGGCATCTCTCAAGTGACTTGGAACAGTGGCTTTTACCAAATGATAAGAAATTATTTTAATATTTTAAAGACTAGTACAGTGGGATCAGTGCATGCCAGCTAAATATCAACCGTGAAACAGTGTTTCTAAAGATCCACTATTTTCCTGATTTTTTACAACCCAAGCAAAAGGTTCCTGGTGGCTTCTGCTTGTCAACAGAGAAGATCTCATTTCTGGGACTTGACGATGGGCGAAACTGGGCCTGATTATGAATGCTGGGCCCTGAGCAAGTGGAATTTCCTATCTTTCAACTACAGTTTAAACCAGGAGCTCTCAAACTTTTTGGTCATAGAATTTTTATGGTCTTAAAAATTATTGAAGACTCCAAAGAGCTTTTGTTGCTATATGTTGCATCAATCAGTATTTATCATGATAGAAATTTAAACTGAGAAAATTTCAAAATAGTTATTTATTTTATTTAACAATGTCAACAATAAACCTAATTACATAAATCAACATAAAGAACATATTTTTTATGAAAATAGATTCTTGGTACCAATTTCTGTTTTAGTCCATTCGGGCTGCTATAACAAAATACCATAAATGGCATGGCTTATAAACAACAGAAATTTATTTCCCACAGTTCTGGAGGCTGGGAAGTCCAAGATAAATAAAGCTGCTGGCAGCGTCAGTGTTTGGTGAGGGCCCACTGCCTGCTTCATCGCCAGCTGTCTTCTCGTTCCGTCCTCTCATGGTGCAAAGGAGAGCGGTTCTCAGGTCCTCTGTTACAAGGGCACGAATTGCACACATCAGGGCTCCACCCTCATGACCTAATCACCTCTCCAAGACCCCACCTTCTAGTACCATCACATTGTGGGTGAGGATTTCAACATATGAATTTTGAGTGGGGAGTGGTACAAACATTTGGTTTATAGCAGTTTCCAAGACAAAAAAAAATACTTTATTGAGAAGAGTGGCCCTGTTTTATATTTTCACAGATCTTTTTAATGCCTGGTTTGAGAGAAGAAATTTGCAGTCTCGTATCTGCTTCTGCATTCAGTCCGTTGTTCTATGTTGGGTATATTGTTTTTTTTTTTTTTTTTTTTTTCTTTTTTTTGAGACAGAGTCTCTCTTTGTTGCCCAGGCTAGAATGAGTGCCATGGCGTCAGCCTAGCTCACAGCAACCTCAAACTCCTGGGCTTAAGTGATCCTACTGCCTCAGCCTCCCGAGTAGATGGGACTACAGGCATGCTCCACTATGCCCGGCTAATTTTTTCTATATAGATTTTTAGTTGGCCATATAATTTCTTTCTATTTTTAGTAGAGACGGGGTCTCGCTCTTGCTCAGGCTGGTCTCGAACTCCTGACCTCGAGCAATGCTCCTGCCTCGCCTCCCAGAGTGCTAGGATTACAGGCGTGAGCAACCGTTCCCGGCCTATGTTGGGTATATTGTTTTGGTTAAAGTATGAAAAACATTTTTCTTCACATAGATATGTAGATAGAAAAAGAAGGAGTATTTTAATAGCATTTCCAAATAATTGTGGATATTCTTCTGTGATACTGTGCTCAAAGTGGACAAGTAGCAGGTTCCTAGAAGTTAGTAGCAATGTGGCATCTGAAGCCATTTTAATAAATGTTTTATATTCTGTTACATTAAAATGCACTGGTTGGCCTTATATTTTGAGGCTTGTATCTTTTATCCAACCATGATTTTGCAACACTATGACTTGTTCATTTGGAAAAGATAGGTTCACAGAGTTATGCAGAGGTTCTAAATGTGGACACATTTTATTATATAGTGTCCCTTTCATCAATATTACCATTGATACCATCAGAAATCTTTTAAGTATTAAGAAGCTATCAGGCTCATGGTGGTAGATGCAAGTTTTCCAAAATTCTAATTTTTGCTTAAGAGCTTGGATTTTATCATTGGGAAAAATATTCTGTTATTTTCCTTAAAGTGATAAGACTTTGAGAAAAATCTGCCAAATTCCCAAGTATGAATAATTGTGGTCTGTCCATCAGTTGTTCTTTTGAGTAAAAATAGTGTTCCATGAAAAAAAAGCAGCTAGTTCATCTCCCAGCTCAATCATACACGGGCTTTTTCTGGATACAGGCATCATACTTCAGTCTGCATGTGCTCACAGCCAGTGCCGACTAATAGGAATAATTTACACCGCGGCTCATTGGTTTTACTTGTTTGCACTCCACACCCGCCAGGAATCTCAAGGGGCAAACGGCTGTCTGTGGGTGTTTTACTGAAGGCTTGCCTCTCTGAACTTGCGTGTTCAGACGTGTTCCGCTGGGCTCTGCCCACATCATTCACTGCTGGGAATGTGGCCCATTGAAATGCACCGGAGCACAGGCACCGGCTTCTCTTGTGGCATCTCCCATCAGCTTTCCATCTGTAACCTGACGGTTCCAAGGTTCCTGTTTACTTTGATTTACTTTCTGAAGACTCTCAAATACAAGCTGTCCCCTTGTGATTGTGTGTGTGTGTGTGTGTGTGTGTTTTTCTTATTCTTCTTTCCCGGACATAACTTCCAGCCCTTTCCTGGCACAGCTCAGAGTCTATCCTCCAGCTTCCTGTCTCCAGCTGCTGGCAGGACAGTTTGCTTCAATTTTATCGCCTGTGGCCCACTTGTCCTCCTGTTTGGAACGAAGTCCCGGACTCTTAGCGGCCACTTCTCCCACTTCTTTTTGCTTCTGTGTGTCCTCTTATCTCTTCTCTGCCTGGACACACTCTTCGAAGCTTCACTCTGTCTCTCGCCAGCCCAGCTGACGATGCCAGTCCTCTCTGAGCTCCTCTGTCCTTACAAGAACTGGCTTCATCCCTGTGTTTCCAGTGTGACCTTGTGCCTTCATCTTGTGGGGAGCTGTGGACTTGCCCACGACCATAATTCACTCATTTCTGTCTTATGTTGATACCAAGATCATAAGTTACTTTTTGCAGACAGGGCTGTTTCTTTATTTCTCTCTTCCAGCCCAGCAAATGCCTTGTACATTGTGCGAATTCAGCCATCACTGGCTGCTAGTGCTGGAAATCTCCAGGTTGGTTTTTGCTTTCCTAAAGGAGCTAAAGATTTCAGCATTTTCACATATGTGTTCAGGGCTTTGGAAATACCTTGGTGTGCACTCTTTGGAGGGGTCTGCGTTTGAACAAGTGACATCTCATAGGACCTCAGTTCTTTTGATGTTCTACCCTTGTGGAATGAGATATAAATGTGTCCTTTGCTGGTGCCAGGTGGAGAGGAATTTAGTAGCTACAACTCTTATTTATTGATTAAACTCTGCTTTCATGTACTTTTCACCTAGAAACAGAGCTAGAAACCTTTTTGCATTCAGAATTTTATTTTCATCTGTGGATTCTGGTGGTATGTATTCATTCATTCAAAATAAAATATGCTAATTAAGCACCCACTATATACTAGGCATTGTGTGAGCTGCTCTGGAGGACACGAAGGCATCAAGTAGGTCCCCATCAGTTATGAGATGTGAGATGTGCACACACAAGATTAGCATCTAGGAGGTCCGGCTGCCCTGAGAGAGGACCCTCGAGATGGTCCTGCCAGAAATGAGAGACTAGGGTAGAATTGGCTTTAACTTCCCTGACCAGTAACTCAGGGGAACAGTGGTTCTGTGCTGCGGTGGATAAACCTCCTCATCATGGTGCCAAACTGAGTGCAGCTTCTCAGTAAAGAGCTGAAAGCACCAGGTTTTTACTGGCCCTCACGGCTTCCGTGGAAGAGCACATGAACATCCTTCCTGAGTATGGGCAGGACTTAAATAGAAGCCTGTGCCTCCTGGTTTGCAATATAAAGTAACATGGGGGCTAATACGATGGCTGGGGTATCTCAGACCCTTCCCCTCTGCAGGCCCGTGGTGGCCACATCTCAGGGTGTGTGGGGGGGTGGGTGCGCTCATGGCTGGGGTGACGGGGCAGGGAAGGTGACGAGGGTGCAGCTGATGGGAGTCCGTTCTCCATTCAGCAATTAGAGTCATCTTTTACAAATGCTGTCCGATCAGAGCATGCTTCTTGGAGCCCTGGAATGGTTATTCCTTGTTGGAAGAATAACTTCCATCTCCTTTGACGAGGCCTGCAAGGCAGCACTGGTCAGTTCCAGCTGGGTTATGCTCTAGCTACAACACAAAGGCTTCAACCCCAGAGGTGTATTTCTAGCACAATGGACCACCAGCCCCGCTTCACACGACTCCTTCAGTCTGGGATCTGGGCTGAGGGAGCGCTTTTGTTTCAGTCTTGTGGCAGAAGAAGGAGAACAATGGCTGAACATGGATCATGATGGCTCTTAGAGCTTCGCCTCAAAGTGGTGCGTGTGTTAATGTATCACTTCTGCTCACATTCCACTGGCCCAAGCAAGTGAGATAGTCACTCACTGTGGGGTGGGATGTACAGTCCCCCACTGGCTAGCACTGCAGCCACAGGGCAAAGGATGGGCGTGCATGCTCCTCTCACAGGGAGGCAGCGAGTAACTGGGAACAGCAGCACAAGGCCACCAAGGCCCTGCCCATCTCCCTGCCTTCCTCTCCCTCTGCTCTCTCAGCCCTCTCATTCTACTACTCTGGGCCTGCCTGCCTGTGCTGTTCCTCAAGCACAGCCGCTTGGCTCCTGCCTCAGCGCTTTTGCCCACTGTCTCCTCTGCCCGGAATGCCCAGCTCTTTGCACGGCTGCTCCTTGCTTTGTTCAGCCTCCACCCAGATGTCACCTCCCCAGAGAAGCCTTCCCTGACGACCCCTTCTGCTCTTTCCCATTGCTTGTGCTTTGTTTTTCTCAGTATACATGGACCCACCAGAGACTGTGATCTAGCTGCTCATTTCTTGTCTTTCTCCTGCAGGGGACTATAAACAGGGGGCAGGGACTTTGTCCTGTTTTTCTGTCCCTATCTCGTATACCCAGATGCCTGGCATTTGGTGGGCTTTCAGTAAGCAGACAGAATGAATGGCTGCTACCTGTGGGCCCCAAAGAAGAAAAGCCCCCAACACATGGAGAGGGGCAGCCCCTTTGGGAATAAGCACAGCCTCCGCCAGCCTGGATCTGTCCTGCTAAACGTGAAACAGCTGCATGTGTTCTTTTTAGGCCCCTGGATGGAGACTTCCCCCTTTGTCTGTGAGCCTAGCCAGGATGGGTAGCGGGAGCCAGGCAGGATCAGGTACCCGACTGGCAGCTTCCTGTTGAATTAATAATGAGCTGCACCCCTTGGCAGCCCCCCTCTGTGTGACTGCAGCAGGTGACCGAGGCCTGCGGAGGGCTGGGGGGTGGGTTGGGAGGTCAGCTGGGGTTTCGCTGCTCTGTTCCTGCTTGGATCAGTGTTTGGCCCCAAAATAGCAGGGAGGTCAGTACCTTTGTAGGTGGGCAAGCAAAGCGGAAAATCCTGGCAGCCATCCCTGGAAGGCAGGAATTGCACACGGCCAGCACCTGCCTCGTCTGGGGTCTGTCTGTACCTGGGCGAAAATGAATCTGTCACATCAGCCAGAGCCAGTGCCACGTGAGCTTCTCTGAGTCCTGCCACCTGCACTGGCCTCCCCCTCGTTCCCTGCTTATACTCACCAACACCAGTCCAGCCCTGCCCCCCCTCAGGCCTCAGGGCACTTTCATCCTGCATGTTCCAACAACTTAGAAAGATGAGGTCTCTCCAGCTGCCGCAGCTGGGACTCAGCAAACTGGTTCTCTTGGGACACCAGCAAAGAGACAAAACACACGCAGCACATAAATTGTCCTCATCAACGCACACTGTCTCCCTCTCTTCCAGGGCCGCAGGGAGCTGTGAAGCAGCTTTCAGGGTGGCCTCGTGGAGGATGACACAGTCCTCGGGGTCCTTCCACTGGGGTGCCCTTGTGCTGGCGGAGGGTGGAGGTTGCAGGAATCTCAGTGTGGCTGCCCAGTCCAGCGTGGGCAGAAATACCCCCTGAGTCTGTGGCTGCAGAGCTGCCCTTGGACCTGCTTATGAGCAGGTAAAGAGCCATCCGCCCTGCGCCCCAATCCCTGCTGAGCCCCAGGTGAGTTAGGGCCACATTAGGCCAGGAGGTGAGAAAGCCCTGCCATGGCAGGGGTGACCCTCGGTGGGGGCAGGGCTGATGGCCACTGGAACGTGCCGGTAGGGCCACATGGGCCGTCCTGAGCAGCATCTGTTTGGATTGGTTGGGGGTTCTGCTTGGGCAGTGCCCATCTGTTCCAGTTGTTAAGTATTTTGAATATTCTGTGTGGAGGTCTCATTAATCTGTAACCCCAGTGGCCGAACTGCCTGGCTTGAGAACTGAAGGCATTTGAACTGGAAAAGTGAATAAGGAGCCCAGTAGCAGAATGTTGAAGGGAGAGATTCCAAGTGGAGGGAACAGCCTGGCAAAGGCATGGAGGCTTGAGAAAACCTGGACTATTCAGGAGCTACGTCTTGGGGATAGCTTTATGAAAGCCATTGAGGAGGGGAACCCAGGACTAGGCCTTGGGGCTGGCGGGAGGGAGAAGGAACGAGAGGGTGCCTTCCTCAGCTTTGGGATCTGGGACAGATGGGGTTGGCACTGGGCCTGCTGAGGCACTTTCAGGAAGGGGTGTGCCTCATGGGAGCAGACTGGAAAACCTGGACCCTAACACAGAATGTGACATGCGGAGTCACAGCTCAGATGCTGACTGGTGAGACCAGGTGTTCAAGCCACATTCTCCACCACCCTCACCCCTGCGCTCCCAGGACTCTCTCCTCACTGACACAGAGCTACAATGTGGAAATGAGCTCCTGAGCATTCTAGGGCTTAGCACATTGATTCATAAAATTGTCTATTGGCATGGCCTCAGAGCATGCCAGAATGGGCTTAATAGTTTATTTAGAAAGAGACAGGTTGTCAATGAATCTTGGTCGTACCTGCTCTTGCACTGCCCCTCCCACTCAGAGCCCTGGGAGTCAGGCCCAAAGCCCAGGTCTGATCTAAGTGGTTCCTGAGGATGCCCCACCCTGTTTGAGGGGTACCCACCCTGGCAGGCTCCAGAGGCTGGGGCCTGTGGGGCGGGGTAGGGATGGAGACCCCCACTCCAACCAGAGCAGCTCTGCTCTGTGTTATTTATTGAGGTTCACTTAGGAGTTTATTTGGACATACATTGTATGACTAAACCAAATTGAAAAATCACTGTTTGAAGTGAGCAAGCCAGTGAGCTAGCCATATAGCTTGGCTGAGTAGCCTGTTGTCTGTCACCTCTAAGCCCTGGTCACACCTGAAGAGATGGGGACAGGTGGCCCGTGGCTTAGCACTCCCCAGATCCTGCTATGGGTAGACCAGGGTGGCCCAGTAGGCTACTGTGGGGTGGCCTCATGCCACGGCCACAGGGCAGGATGCTCCCTCTGCCGTCACCATGACTCAGCTCAACAAATACCCCCCACTCCCATTTTTCCCCCGTGGGATGGTGTCTGCCCACAGCCAGTTCCCGGCCAGACCTGCATGCCTGCCGGGATGCTGCTGGCCAGGAAATTCAAGCTGCCCTCCTGGCTGGCTTTGCCCTTCCCCTGGCTGTCCCATGGCACTGCTCTCGCTTCCTTCCTTCCTTCCTGAAGCTGGGGGCCAAGAGAGGTCACCCCATGTCTTTTGGATTTCCAGTTGGTCCAAGGCTCCAGTTCTTTGCTGCTGACGTGGCCTTTCAATTCCCAACAAGGCGCAAAGCACAAGTAGGGAGTTTTTAGGGAGCAGCTGCTAGGAAAAGGTTCATTGGGACTGTGCTGCCCGTTCTTCTCTCCGTCATCGCCTTTGCTTGTGCAGCTGGAGTCCCGAAGGAAGCGGCAGCCTGCAAGGGGACCACAGTGCCCATTCGCCCCGCACACGGGAGGCCGGCCCACCTGCCACACGCAGCCTTGACAGTCTGCCTCACCTGACCCGGAGGTGGGCTCTCTTACGGAGATGCCTTGCTGCTCTTTGCTTTTTCTCTTTCTTCTTTCTTTAAAAGCCAAGCAATAAATTCATCCCGGTGAAGGAAAGGATAAAAGGGAAACCTCTTCTTAATTGGCTCGAGGCCATTGCACACATTACCAGGTGCACTCAAACTGCAATTTACTTTTTAATTAAAGTTCTTTCTACCTACAGGAAAGCTGAACATTGGGCCAGTGTTCTCGCACTTGAAAAGGGTGTTTTCGGGAGCAGATACAAGGAGAAAGTGAGGAGAACGCTTGGCTTATTGAGTTTGATTTTTTTTTTTTGTCCTGTTTATGTTTTTCAGTTTCTCCTCTTGGTTATCTGTCTTTTCCCAGCCAGCAGCCTGCAGGAGCGCCGACCCTGGGTCCCCGTGCAAGCCCAGTGGCTGCGGGGCTCTCTCTGCTCACCTACTCCCTGCCCCCGTGCCCTGGCGCACTCTGGGCCACATCTCATTGTCTCCTCTGTGTCTGGCTGAGGCCTGTGCACCTGTGGTCTCTGCTGTGCCCCAAGTCAGTGCTGCCAAGAAAACCATTCCCTCGAGCAATCTCCCATGGAGCAATGGAAGCTGCTTCACTGGGAAGACTGGGAGGGTCACAGCCAAGGTCATGTCTTGAGGGTGAGGCTTCCCACTCGGTTCTTCTACCAGATTGCCTCTGCCCCTTTCCTCCCAATGTCCCTGAAGATCATGTTCTTCCCTCTTATTGTATAGGGCAGTGTGCCCCTTCCCCTTGGCCACACCAACCCCACCCAGAGCCTGTCTTCTCACTTCTATTTAATCACTTCCCAAACCAAGAATCCTCCTGATGAAGATACTCTGTCCCTCTGGAGTGCCAGCCGAGCACTTGTCTGCCTCCCCTTTACACTAAGATAAGAGCTTCCATCTTCCCTAGGCTTGTCCCCAAGCCCTCCAGCCCTGCCAGCTTCTGACTGTCAAGCCCAGGATCCTGTGCTGCTTCCAAAGCACCGGTCCTGGCTTTTGTGGGCTTCAGTTAGGCCTCCTTCTTTGGAAGCAAGAGCGTGTGGGCACAGCCCTCACCAGTGACACTATCTCTAATGAGTCAGAAGCCGGGAGAGGTGGGGTCTTTTTGCCCTTTTGGGATGTATGAATGTCTGCCTTCCTTCCTGGCACACAGGGGTCTCTCTGCTCCCAATACGCTGGACAGTTTTCAGACAGTGGACAGAGAAGGTTCAGAGGCGACCTGTGCAGGTGCAGGGCTGGATGGCAGGGCTGCTCCGCTGGGGACAGGCTCCATTCTGGGGCCTGGGACAATTCAGTGGCTCCCACGGTGCTCTTCTCTGCTCATCTGCTGAGTCCAGGAGGGTGTGGGGGGTGTGCAGTTGAAAAATGATGGCAGTAATCGTGATAGCTTAAGATTATTGAGCTCTGGGTAAGGGTGAAGCACTTGCTGAGTGCAAAACATACATTATCATGTTTAATCCCCACCGCAGGCCTGTGAGGTATCATCATCCCCATTTTACAGATGCGGAAACTGAGCTCAGGGCTGTGTGATCTTGCGTTGGGGTGATAGTCTGATGGTTGGAAAGGCAGTGAAACATTTTGACAGCCGCTGAAGTCTGAGTTTTGGCCTCCGTCTGTATAAGGCAGAAAGCCCTGGGGCCAGGGCCTTTCCCTAGGGGAGGGGTGAAGACCTGCCTTCAGCCAGCCACCCTGCCTGCTCTGTCTCTGTGGCACTAACAGTGTGCGTTCACACTGTGACACTGGTGCTCAGGCTGTGGCCAAAGGAGAGAGATTTGCTGTGTGCAAAAGAAAAATAAAATAATATATATATATTTTAACCGATTGTTTGGGTTTCAGATTATAAAGCACATTCTCATTCTCAGATAATGTGGCCCCCACACAGAGCACTGACCTCGCTGTGGCCATGCACTGACCCAGCTAAGAAAACAGCCCCAGCCCAGCCTGAGCAACGTGGGTGCGTGGGTCTGGGGTTGAATCCTAGCTCTACTCCCTTCCGGCTGTGTGACCTTAGGCAAAATATTTAACTTCTCTGAGCCCCAGTTTCTTGATCTGTAAAATGGGATAATAATCTCTCCTCATATAGTCATCGTGAAACTTAAATGAAGGTCACACATGCAGAGTGCCTGGAATGACCTAGCGTATGTGTCTGCACATAGTAGGTGAACATTTCAACAAATGTCAATTTGTTCTCCTTAATATTCTCCTTGCTCCTGCTCCAACCCCACTGCCTTCTCTTCTGTCTGTGTCTGGTGAAAGCAGCATCTTCTGGTTGATCTCTTTGGGGAAATGACTACAGTTGGAATGATACGAAGCTCTGTCATTTAGATTTTTCTTTTGATTCGTCCAAACCCAGGCTGTGAAGTTAGGATGGCTCCCCATGGAACCACAGCCTGGTGAGCAGAGATGGGTCTGACCCAAGACCTCACCCTGGAGTCAGTGCCCTGGAACCTGCTCAGGTGCAGTTGCTGCGGGAGGATCACGCTGGCTGGGGAGGCAGCCTGTGCTCTCACCTGCCTCGGGGTTTTTGTACGTGCCAGGCTGCCTCTGCCTTCCAGAAGCAAATGGAAAATAGGTAGCCAGGTGGTTCAACGGAAGAGCCTGAAACCCTGGGTTGGGTTTATTGCTATACCTCTCTGAACCAGTTTCCTCTTCTGTGAAATGGGGGTCAGGTCACCCCCCTCCCAGTGTGGTTGTGACCATGGTAAGTTCTCCATATATGTGGTTATTATTTTCAATATTTAAGGCAGATATCACATTTCTTCCTCAAAGGACTGACCATAATGATAATTTGATTCCTGTAGAATGGTTGATGACTTACAAATGAGGGCCCTTGCTTAGCTGAGTGGCTTGTCCTCTCTCCCTCCCTTCTTCTTATCTTCGGTCCCTTTCCCTCCTCCTCCTCCCTTCCTTCTTTTCCCAGCGTGTGCTCTTTGCCAGACCCACGTGCTGGGTGCTGGGGAGGATGTGAGGGTGGCTGAAGCAGTTTGTGCCCTTGGGGAACTCATGGCCTTACATAAAAGATAATATAGGTGTGAATTCCAAGGCATGGAAACCAAATTCCACTTCTGCCTGGAAGGAATTCTGAAGTCATCCAAATGAGGAAACTGAGGTTCTGGAAGGAGAAGGGCCCAGGTCCAGGCCCTGCCAGTTCACACCTGGGCATGAGGTGGGGTCTTACCTTGGATGATCGGGAAAAGCTTTAGTAGCATGAGACCTTGAGCTGCACCTTGGAGGTGGTTTGGTTTTGGAAGACAGAGATGTGGGTTGGGACGGGCGTTCTGGGAGGAAGGAACAGCCTGAGCAAAGGTGCAGCGGCCTGAAAGTGGGGGCTGAGACAGGGATGGCACGTGGCTCTGGAGTGGGAGAAAGGTGCCTTGGGGCGCCCCCCTGCAGAGACTGTGCCCCTCCTGTGGCTCACAGATGCAGTAGGCTGGCTTCCACCGTCTGATACTCTGCCAGGAATTAATCGTATGAATGGTAATGAGCTTGGACCCTGGATACCAGGCTGGCTTAAATAAACCTCTCTTAAATGTTGGATTTATGATGCATTTTGCATAGTAGTAACAGCATCTCAGCCAGGCACATGCTGGATATATGAACCCGGATACTTAAAGAAACCTGGTCCAAGAATGCCAGTGAAAAACACCTCATGATAAATCATAGCTATTAATTTGCATGCTTTGGGTCTGCCAGGCTGGAGCAAACAATTCTTTAGCCTCCTGGGAGAGTGGAGCGGCAAGCCTTTATGAACACTCAGAGTAATTTATACTAATGCTTGTCCTCTGTCCTTGCTTTCCTAACACAATTCCCTTGCTGGGAGAAATATTAAATTGGCTCCATCTGTTTTGTGTGGCTCTCCTGGTTGTCCTGCAGAAGGGATTCCGTCCACACCAGCTCCTGCCTGCACACAGTGGCTTCCTTTTAGCCACCTTGGAAAGCGGTAGGTGCTGGTGGGTGGACTTTTGTGACTCAAGAGAGACCTTGAGCCTACAGACACCTCATGTGACATCATGATGGCCATGAAGCTGTGGATTCCTTTAAGTGGATGAAAGGCCAAGCCAGAAGCCAGGTCTGGGGATATGAGATCACATGGCATAGTGAGAATTTGGGTGTGGTTAGGAACTGAGGGAGGATCTTGTGTTTTGATATTTTTAAGATCATTTGTGGGGAGCCATCACGCGTGGGGAGCCACTCACCCGCAATAACAGACTTGCTTGGGTTTCCCTCTGCTCGTTGAAAGACACTGCAGTGTCACGTGGAAAACTCAGGCTCCAGGGCCTGAGTGTGAATCCCAGCTTCACCTGGGAGTAGCTGGGAGACCTTGGGCGGCCAACCTAATTTCTCCAAACTCTCCCTTCTAAAATGAGACTGTGGATAGAGCGAGTGAACCCTTAACACTGTCGCGAGCACCAAATGAAAACTGTGTACGGGAAACACAGTGGGTCCCACACCGGCCCCCTGGAGTGTGCAGGGTGGAGGTCCAGCCTTGGGGAGTCACTCTCTACACTCATGGAGACAATGATGAAGGTACAAGATAGGAAGTAGGACATCCCCCTCGGTCACACGGAGCCCTTGGCCTGTCCTCACAGGTCCTCACGGTTTCCCCTCAGAGTGTGCAGGCTCATTCGTAGGAGCTCCTGGTCTCCGACAGCCTCTCGCTGACCCAGCTGGCACCCCCTCCTGGGCAGCCCAGCTCCCCTCTCTCCTTTCCCCTTTGCTGAGCTTCAGGTTCTGCATGTGCAAGACAGGTGCAACAAGACCTAGTCTGGCCTGGGTGTGGGAAATTTTAATATTATCTTCTGCAAGCAAGTTCCTGGTACCAAGCAGGTGCTTTGTGACTTTTCACTTCGGCTTGGCTGATGCTTGAAGTGGGCAGCCCTTCCTTGGCATAGAGAAGGAGGAAGCCGGAAGCCCTCTTAACTCAGCCCACTCAGCCTGCCCACACGCACGGGGGTGCTGTGGCCCCACGGGGGGGCAGGGAGCACCATCTTCAGTATTCAAGGCTGTGTGTAGGGAATTCTGGGGACGTGCATGTCAAGGACGGACTTCTGCCTCAGGGCATCAGCCTGGTCAAAGCCACCCGCCACAGTGGACATGAACATGCTCTGTGGAGGGGCGCTGTGGCTCCAGAAGGGCAGGGCTTTGGGGCTGGTTTAATGTGAATTCACATCTAGTGTCGCCTGCTTGCTGGCCCTGGGACACCTTCATTAGTACCTCTGAGACCCAAGTTTCTCACCTGTAAAATGGGCTAAGATAACGCCCTCTTTCAGGGGCTACTGTGAGGGTTAAAAGACATGACAGCTGGACAGGGTTTTGCACAGAGCAGGTACTCAGTACATGGTGGCACTCTCTCCTCTTTGTCAAATGTACAAAAGTAAGGGGCTGCTGTTTTAAGAATTCTCAATATTTTTGGCCTCCAGCCTTGGCAATTCAAAATGGTCACCGTGCCCCAGGTGCAGTTGTTACTGCCTTTGTGTTCTCCCTCTTTCCTGTCGGCAGAAGCTGGTGTGTGTGTCCCATCCCTGATGGCCGGCAGGAAGGTGAGGGTCATCCATTCCTCATCCTCCTGGGAGGGGCAGCAGGCAACCAGGCTTAAGGTTCAGGGCTCCTCCGTGCCGTTGCTTGGCTTAGGCCTTCGCAGCCTGATGCTTTCGGTGAGGCGTGGGGCCGGGAACCTGAGTCCAAGACTGTCTCGCACAGACACAGCGCTGGCCAGGTGGAACCACAGGGGAGCCCTGGTCCCAGGCTCATACCCAAGTTCACATCCCAAACTGGGCACGTGAACAAGCCGCCTAACCTCTCTGTGCCTCAGTTTACTTATCTTTAAAACAGAGATAGCAATAGTAACTCGCTCCTGTGGTTTTTATGAAGACTGAGTCATGCAGGCAAAGTGCTTCATCTGGAGCCTGGCACATGGCCAACAGTCAATACATGTTAGTTATTTTTATTATTTTACTCAGATCGCCTCCCTGGATCCCTAGAAGCCATCCAAGGGGCACGTAGGGCCTTTTCTAGATAAGGAAACTGAGGCTGAGCAGTTACATGGTCAAGGATCCTGTGGAGGGAGTGGCTGGGTCAGATCCCTGCAAGATGTTGGTGCATGACAAGTGTCTACACTGCTATTCAGTGGAGTCCAAACACTGCTCCACAGGCCTGCTTGCACGAGGAGAGCCAGGAGCATACAGATTTTTCGGCCCCACCTCAGATTTGCTGAATCAAAATCTCCAGGTTGGAGTCTGGAAATCTGTGTTTGTAAAATGCTTTCCAGGGAATTCTGATGCCCACTTAGTGTGGGGTCTGTGGTCTGCATGGCTGGGCACACAGCCCACTGTGTCTTCCCAGGGCAGAGGGACAGGGAGAGGACTCTGGGATGAACTGACACCGCCGCACCCTGCAGCCAGGCAGACACTGTCATGGGTAGGTCAAACAGGAGCTTGCGGAAATGCAGGCAAAGAAAATGGTCACTTTAACACACACCAATTTTTTTCCAGGTCATTGGATTTCTTTCTAAATTAAATAACCTCATTACGTATTATGGGCTTTGTGGAGAAAGTCTATTTAAACAGGATTGAAACATTCTTTGTCAAGATACACTGTTTGGCCTGGACACGGCTAATTGACAAAAGGGGGCCAAAGCCAGCTCGGCCCATTGCAAAGGGCTCCTGGGCACATGGTTGATCTGCACGGTGGCTTCACTGCCAGGGGAGAGGTGCCTCTGACCAGGGGAACCTGGCATTCACCAGGAGCTGCTTTAACTTTGGTCCGACCTTGTCATTTAGAAGACTGGAACCTTGGGGGGCTTCTGGAAAGACAGGGACCCAGACTCGGAGAGCAGTGCTAATTTTGAAGAGTGAGATTTATCACCCAATAACCTCGTCTCCCAGCATGCTGTGCAAGCTCATTGCAGACTCATTGGTTTCCTGCTTCCACCACACAGAGTCAGGGGTTGAAAAGGGCCCTTAGGACCTTTCCCTTTGTGTCTGAAAGTGGCCAAACACACAGACCAAGGATCAGTCTGCCTGGATTCGAATCCAGCCTTGACACTCACCAGCCATGAGTTCTTGGAGAAACTACTAGATTAGTCTTAAGCCTTGATTTTCTCATCTGTAAGATGGAAATAATAAGACTTACCTCATTAGGTTGCTGGGAGGGTTAAGTGTGATGACCCAGGAAAAGTTGGCTCCCAGGAAAAGCACTCAATGAATGTTAACTGTTGCTATTACTTCATATCTTCAGTATGGCTTGGGTGTAACTGGCTGGTGAGAGGGAAGACATGGGGACAATGTGGAGAGTAACCCTTCAAAGGCAAGTCAGTGACCCATTCATTCAGCATTCAACACCAATGCACTGAGCCCGGAATGTGCCAGGCACGGGGCTGGGGATGCAATGGAGACCTGAGGTCATCCCGTCCTCACGGCACTTATCTCAGGCTGGAGCCTGGCATTCATCAGGTCAGCACACGTTGGGAGAAACGCAACCCAGGTCAAAGTGGAACATGGGGAGAAGAACGAGGTGTGGGGAGGGAGATCCTCCCTGAGCTTAGGTGGTCAGGGCAAGCTTTGAGACTGTGATCAGGAGCAAAAGAGGGAGCTGGCTAGGTGGGTCACGGAAAAAAGCTGTCTAGGCAGGGGGCAAAGTCCCCAAGGAGGAAAAAACAGCTAGTGTGTTCTGGTGTGTTCAAGAAACCTAGAAAGCAAGGGGCAGGTGGCCGGATGTGGCTTGGGTTGTGGGCAGGGGCCAGGTCACGTGAGGCCCCGGGGGACTGCACTGTGAGAAGAGGGAAGTTGGCATGGGCAATGCAAGCCCAGCCAGGGCGACTGAGAGGGAGGAGACAGATCTGCAGTGTGAGAGGCTGTGCTGGCCCCAGGGTGGAGAACAGACAGGCGGGGCAGGAGAGGAAGCAGGAGAGAAATTGGGAGGCTACTGGGGTGGTGCATGGTCAACTCCGTTTATACACTGAATCACATAGTGTGTGCATAGCCCAGTGTGAAGCTCTTGGGGCAAATCAGGGCCACGAGATGGGGCTCAGGGCTCCCCTTCCTTAGACTCCCAGCCTGGCTGGGCTCACTCACATCTGCTCTGCTGCAGAGGAAACAGGCCCTTTCCATGTGTTTCCCCAGCCAGGAAAAGTCCAAGCTGTGTTTCCCGAGTGCCTGCTCTGCTCCTGTCCCTCTCTTATCAATGTCCCCAAACCAGAGTTCCTGCCTTTCACGAGCATGCCCTGTCTCCATGGACTAGCTTCTCTCTGTTTCGATTAATCGCCTCCTCTGGCTGCTCCAGAGGCCTCATGTGCTGTCTTCTGGCCCCCACTTCTCATCCTGCCCTGCTTGCCTACCGTCAGCAGCCCCAGTGCAGGCCACAGTCACCCCTGGTGCTGCCCCTGTGTCCCAGGGCCAGCACCTGTGATGGTTTCCACATCTCAGGAAATGGGGCACATTGGCTGTATAATGTGATCTAAAAGCATGAATCTCATTCCAAAGAACCCTTTTCCAGCTTGGGTCGTGAGGGTGGGGTCAGGTGGTGGCCTTACCCAGATGCTCTGGGCTGAAGATAAACCTCCAGTAGAAAGCTAAAACCTTGAGCTTCCATAGTGATGTCTCCAAACTGGTTTTGTTTGTTTGTTTGTGTGAGCCTTCCAAAGTCCAATCACCTTGGAGAAACAGAGACAGCTGTTTTATAACTTGAGTTTTTTTGAATCTACTTCATTACATTCTTGTTCGTCAATATTCACCACTGGCTGCTCTCTGGGTGTTAGTAAATCCTTGACTACAGTGACAAGGAAGCAGGTGGCCACAGAACATACCAGAAGTCAGGCATGGGGGAGTTCACCGTGTGTCAGACCTAGAGAGGCCATCAGAGATCACCTAATCAGTGATTGCAAAGTGCATTTAGCCTTACAATTCTTTTTTCTTTTTTTTTTGAGACAGAGTGTCACTCTGTTGCCCGGGCTAGAGTGAGTGCCGTGGTGTCAGCCTAGCTCACAGCAACCTCAAACTCCTGGGCTTAAGCGATCCTACTGCCTCAGCCTCCCGAGTTGCTGGGACTACAGGCATGTGCCACCATGCCCGGCTAATTTTTTTTCTATATATATATTTTTAGCTGTCCATATAGTTTCTTTCTATTTTTTAGTAGAGACGGGGTCTCGTTCTTGCTCAGGCTGGTCTCGAACTCCTGAGCTCACACAATCCGCCCGCCTCGGCCTCCCAAGTGCTAGGATTACAGGCTTGAGCCACCGCGCCCGGCCTAGCCTTACAATTCTTGACCAAGAGAAATCTTACCTAGAAACCTGATCTCTGAGTAGATCAAAACAGCCTGTCTGACTGAAGCAGGGGTGAGGACATGTGGGCTGCAGACTTCTTCTTACCTCAGCAGTCTGCAGCGGCCTCTCCAGGGAGCCCAGAGCTGGGTTTGAAAACCACTGATCAGTTCACACAGGGAGAGTGACTTTCCCAAGGTCAACCAGGCCCTTAGAGACTCATGGTTTAAGGGGGTCACATGGTCCTGTGACTTAGCCTGAGTCCAAATCCAGAACACTAGACTCCTCGCCTAGTGCTCTCTCCTGTACATCTTGCACTCTGTCTTAGACAGTGAGTGTCCCTGAGCCCCTGGTGTAGAGCCTCCCCAGGAAAAGGAAAGGAATTGGCATCCTGAGATCCCCAGTGCTGTTGCTGAAGCATTACACCTACCTTTTCCTTCCCCCAACTAGAGGCTCTGGCAGGGATAGGTCATGAACTTAAGGTGCAGCTGGGAAGACTCACTCCTTAAGGAGCCTCAGGTATAAGTGGATGGAAAATGGGTCATGGCGAAGCTAGAACTGGGCCTGGACTTTGTTGGGGTCGGGGCATAGGAGCCATAGGAGCAATAGAATCCCCGTAACTACTTGCTGCTCCTGTATTGGAGGGTGATCAGTCAACTGTTGCTATATTTGGCTGCATAACAAACAACCCCAACTCTCAGTGGCTTACAAAGCAAAAGTTTATTTCTTCCTTATGATACACCTGGGCTGTGCATTGGCTGTGGTTCTGCTCCATATACTTTCTCATTTCGTGACCTGCCTGTTTTATTGTGGCTGAGAAGAGCAAGAGGCTGGGCCAAACTGCACGGTCACATTTACAACTTCTGTTCAGACTTGGCATCGTCCCTGTCTGCTTGCACCACACTGGCCAGAAAAAGTCAGGTGACAATGCCTGGCAGTGGGGCAAGGGGGGAGAGGTTGTATGGTTCCCTCAAAGACCAGCGTAGTCTTTGGAGAATAAAAGGCTTTTTAAGATCTCTGGATCCTAGCTCTTGAAGACTTTAAGAAAGTCTATGCCAAGTCTCTCAGAGCCCTGATTCCCAAACAATGTCATATGTCCCTTGTGGGGGACTTCTGCTTCCTTTTTTTCTCTCCCAGGAGAGGACATGCATCTGCTCCTGTGCTGGCCTGCAGAGGCAGCAGTGGGCACCCCCAGTGGGGCTGGCTGGGTGTGGGGCCCAGAGAGGCCGGCCAGCACTGCTCTAAGGCCATGCTTTGCAGGGAAGTGGGAGGGCACGCGGGATGAATAATCATTCCCATTACTCTCCCCTTACCCCTTTCCAGGAATTGTGTGTTTTGTACTTTATTGTGTTGCACTGACAGACGAAAAATCAAAACTGAAGCTCTTTGAGACACTAGGCTTCCAAACAACTCCACCTTCCCAGTGGAAATCAATGGGTGCCTACTTTAATGGAGGTGCTAGTACTGTTCATGGTATTGATTGCTAATAAGTCAAGAATTAGGAAATCACTCTGCAGTGGGATCATTGGAGATTTGGATCTGGGTTACTTGGAAAAGTGCTGCTGCCAACTTTTCTAACAGTGTCAGTGGCTCCTGGCTCGGCAGAAAGCTTCATCACCTGTAGGCTTCCAGATGGCCTTTGATGGGTGCTAATGACTCTGATGGCTGCTTTTTCTTCTACAGCCTCTGAGGCAAGTGTCAAAGGAAACTTCTTCAGGCCTTTGGGTGAGGAGCAGGAATTCAGACAAAAAGAGGCCTAAGGAGGAGCCAGGAAACTGCACCTGTTTTTGCCTTTAAATGGCCTTCTCTGGTATTGCAAAGCTGACCAATACATGTAATCAAAAGTATACCCATACCTGCTCTGCAGAGAGACAAGCTTGTGCTAGGTCAGGTCAGAGAGGGCTGAAGGATGGAGGGAGTTCAGAGCAGTATGTCCATCAAGACCTTTTGTTCTTCTGAACTTGCGCAAGTTTCTATTTTTCCTCCAAATGTTTTTGTTTTGAAAGATTTCAAACTTACAAAAATGTTGCTGGAGTAATGCAAAGAACATCCATATATCCTTCACCCAGACTCACCAGCATTAATATTTTGCCACATTTGTCTTCTCTCACTTTCTGTATGTATTTGTTATCTCCCTGGACATCTGGGAATTAGTTATAGCCCTTATGCCCTCTAATACTTCTGCAGAACAAAGACATTTCCCAAGAACAGACATTCTCCTGCAGAACCACAATCTATTTATCACATGCAGGAAAATTAATGTCAATACGATACTATTATCTACAATCCTTACTTATGTTTGCCTGCTGGTCCCAAGGATGTTCTTTACAGCAGGGGTCAGCTAAAGGGGCCAAATCCTGCTCGTTGCCTGTTTTCATAAATAAAGTTTTATTGAAACACAGCCATGCTCATTCATTTACATATTGTCTCTGGCTGCTTTTGCACTATAACTGCAGAGTTGAGTAGTTGGAAGAGAGAGTGTATATTCTGCAAAACCTAAAATATTTCGCTCTCTGACCCTTTAAGAAAAAGTTTCCTAACCCATATATTAACATTTGTATAATCCAGTATCTAATCAAGGCTCATACTTTGCATATGTTTTTAATTTTTTAAAAATATATAAATTATCTCTAACTTATGAACATTCTTTACATGCAAGTGACAGCAGGCTCCCTGGCCTGAGGCCTTAAGACTTCACGTTCTGCTTGCACCTTCCACGTCTCTCATCAATCCCCCATAAGGCCCCAGCTCTATGGAACTGCTTAATGTAGTGACATGAAGTATTCATGCCCCATATTTTTGTTTTTTGTTCCTGCAGTTTCCTTTGCCTGAAAAGCTTCTACACAATGTCTTGAAGATTTATTGCATGCATCACCTCTTGGAAACCTCCCAAACCTCTCTCACTTTCCATTCCCAAGACCCCTTTACCCACAATCTAGTTGTCTAAGCTCCTGAGACCGGCTGGATTTTTCTGATGTTGTAGCCCTGACCACACTAGTGCATTGATTTATTTTCTTTTGGTTTCACCCACTGGTTTGTGGAGGCCTTGAGGGCAGGGACAATGTCTTATTCATCTATGTCTCCTTGGTTCCTAATATAAGGTCCAAAAGTGCTCAGAATTGTTTATTGAATAAATGAACGTGTTCATCAGTGTCTCAGGGGCTCCTCTTCTATTCCCAAGGCCACCCTGGGGGATTTCTGTCCCCTTCTTCCTCCTGCTCCTTCTCTTCCCAGGGCCTGAAAATGGGACATTTACCCTCATGGTGGTTGATTTGGAAGTGGCCTTAGATCAATCTAATGCAGGGACCAAAATGAGAGACAGAGGGAGGAGAGCAAGGTGGATTGCTGAGAGCACAGGCCCCTCTGCAGTGGCAGTCCCATGTCAACCCTTCACCACTTTGCCCCAGACTGTTCATCACTGGTGACTGCTTAGCATTGGGCATCCTGGCCAGCACTGTGTGGCACCTGGCATTAGCGGGTGACAGAGGGAACATTGTGCTGAGCCAGCTCACGTGATCCTCATAGATGCCTGAGAAGAGAACATCGTCCCCATGCTCCAGATGAGGAAACTGAGGCACATACTGATGGTCGTATGGTTAGGAAGTGTCAGAGCTAGTGTACAGACTGGGAGCTGTGCCGTTCCAAAGCCCCCTCCACATCCCCTGCAGTGTTCCATAATTTCCCTTGGGAGGGGTGTTGTGTCCCTAGCACCCCAAGTTTAACCTTTGATGGAATTTATTGTCCTATGTAGTGTTGGAATTTGGGGTTAGGGCCTAGATCAGGGCTGTCCAATAGACTGGGTGTTTTGTGACGAGGGAGATGTTCTAGATCCACTGTATTCAATATGGTATCCAGTAGCCACATGCCACTATGAACACTTGAAATGTGGCTAGTGCGACTTATTTAATTGTAATTAACATATTTAATTTACATAGCCACCTGTGCTTATGCCTACCAACAGTGTAGACTAGAGTAACTAGGGGCCAAATACATTCTGGGGAAATGTGCTGCGTGGGTTGGCTGGCTGGAGACTTCTTGGGTTAGCATGGCTTTTATAGAAAGATTGGCATTAAATTGTGAACAACCTGATTAGCTACCAATTTGCTCTGGAATAGGGGAACTGCCTGCATTGCCACCATGCTGATAAGCATTGACAGTTTTCAGGTTTGCATTTGAGGCAAATGCCTGTTCCAAATGCATGGGGCCCCGAGGAGGAAAAGAAGGGAGGCGTGGAAGAGAAGCCCCAAGGGACCACAAGTGGTGGAGCTGTTATATTAACATATACACCCCAGTTCTGCTCTTCTGAGCACATGCCTGGGATCCTTCTGGGGACTTGGGAATGCAAGGCTGGATTGCAGTTCCCAACTGGAGTTGCTAGCAGAGTGTGGATGCCCAGGAATATGGCTGTCCTCCCAGGACCTGGAGTGAGGTCCCCGCAGAGAGTCAGGAGTGCTGTGTCTTAAGCCGGGATGTTTAGCTGGAGCCAGTATAGCATAGTGGGTACAGACCTGGAAGTTGGGGCCACACATTCTGGGGTTGAAGTTTATGAGCTCTGTGGCCTTGGGCAAGTTATTTCACCTTTCTATGTTCAAGTTTCTCCAACTGTAAAATGAGGTTACTATCAGTACCTAACTCATGGGACTGTTGTAGGAGTTAAATAAGCTAACGTCCATTTAGCAGCGTGCTTCACTGGTAATCAGCAACCCGTAGATCGCTGTTGGTTTTTAGCGTTAGAACAAGCCATGACCTCAGATGAGCATGTCCCTTTATCTTCTGCTCGCTGCCTTTTTCTTTTTTTCCTGTCCACAGTTTCTTGCTTTCAAAACTCAAAATGCTTTTGGGAGCTTTGCAAAAATTTGCTCCCAAATCCTGGAAAAGGATGTCTGTTTTCTCATCTCATCCCCCTGTGTCTGGATATTTATAGTTCTGGGTAGAAAAGAGCTGCTTTGATTTCTCAGAATAGTTTCCACAAAAGCGTGGTGTTGGAGAGGCAGCGCTGGGTGGAGAGAGTGTCAGACTTGGCATCGGGAGGCCTGGGTTTGAATCCTGCGTGTCCTGTCCCCAAACACAAGCTGGCCTCACACCCTGGGCCTCAGTTTCCTCACTTGTGATGTAAGGATGGAGTGATAGACAAGGTGACACAGCCTACTGCCTGCACATAGAAGGCACTCTGTAAATGTCAGTTAAATCTGAGCATTTCAATCCCTTTCAGCTTAAATGTTCAAACTTGTAAGTTGGAAACTACTTGGGGTCCTTCATGGTGGGGCTCGCAGCAGGTCTTCAGAGTTACGCAGTTAAAGGCAGCAGACCTTGTCTTCCCTGCTCTCCGCTGTTCCTCTACCGCGGGGCCTTATTTAGACTACTGGAGCAAAGCTTCCGGAAAGAACAGACTGCACGCTGGGCTCAAGTTGCCCTGTGGGAACAAAGTCAGGAAGAGCCAAGTCCCCTGACCTGAGGAGGCACAAGGTGAACAGCCACAAACTGGCTTGAGCAGGGTGGATTTGGACTCAGAGTCAGCTGCCTCCTCAGCTCCCCAAGGGCACTTTCCAGGGTGTGGTGTTGGGTCGGCTCCTGTGCTGGGGGAGTCTTGTTTGCAGGGAGGAGGTTGAAGCAGGAAACATCAGGACAAAAGCTGGCGAACTGTAGAAGGCCCAGAGTTAGAACAAGCTCATGTATGAAACACAGGTGGTTCCTGCGAGTCTCCCTCCATCTGTGAACTTGAGGACGGTGGGGGCTCCTGAGTGAAGCCTGACACAGGGAGGTGGGAAGTGGAAGCCGAGGCCCCAAGCGAGGCAGACCCAAGTTCACGTTTGTTTTGCCACTTTCCTCCATGTGGCCTGGGTTAAATAGCCTCTCTTAGCCATGAGGTGCCCATCGTTAAGAAGGGGATTGAAGGCAGGGCACTGAGCATTTGGGTGAAGTTAGCAAGCAATGGAGGCTTTTCCCATGGAATTTGGTAAGTATTACATTGTTTGTGTGTCTTCTGACTTGCTTTGCTATTTGCAGAAATCCATATGGGGCTGTCCCCGGAGCCTTGGACCCGTGCTGTGTGCCACAAGTTTGATGGCAGTGGAGGATAGTTTGGGGTGACAGTGTTGGAGGGTGTTTCCAGGACAGCACCTGAACCCCGGTTCTGTGTACTTGAAGGCCCAGTGTCTAGGGTGGTATTATGGGTTGAATTGCATCTCCCCAAGAAAGATATTTTGGGGTCCCCACTTCCAATAGCTCAGAATGTGATCTTGTTTGGAGATACTTTGTAGGAGTAAGCAAGTAAAAATGAGGTCATTAGGGTGGGCTCTACTTCAGTATGCCTGGCGTGGATACACAAAGGGGAAGTGTGGACACAGAGACAGACAGACGTGGCGGGAAGAGGAAGAAGATACCCAAGTATAAGCTGAGGAGAGAGGCCTGGGCACATCCTTCCCTCACAGCTCTCAGAAGGAACAGTCTTGCTGGCGCCTTGATTTCTAGCCCCGGAACTGTGAGGGAACAAATCTCTGTTGTTTGAGGCACCCAGTCTGTGGTACTTTGTCAGCACAGCCCTGGCAAATTAACACAGGTAGTGATCCTGCAGGTTTAAGAAAGAGAAGGGTTCAGAGTGTGGTCTACACAGGTGCTCGGGTAGCCTGGCTAGAGCCCTGCCCTCACTTATTCGCGGTGTGCCTGTGGGCAGGCCCCGTCACCCCTGTGAGCCACAGCTTCCCTGTCAGGACACAGAGGTAGTGACAATACCGTCCCTCCTGTAGATCTGTGGAGAGGTGACATGGGAGGGTGGGTGGTGACCGCTGTTATCCATCCCCCCGTCCTGTCCCATCTCCCCTTTCCAAGTAGGTGGCTCTCCTTTGTTGGCTCTGCCCAGCGGCCACTCCCACCCTCGCCGCCTGGGAAGCCAGGATTTCTGGAGACAGTGCCTGTTTCACCGAGAACCCACACCCATGACCCCTCCAGGGCTGTGGGGAGACCCTAGGGCACAGTTCCGAATTAGAACTGGACCAGAAATGTTTCCCTCGGCTGGGTACTTACTCTGGGAATGTATCAATGACAGAACCACACTTTCCTGGACATCTGTTTTTTGCCCAATTCTGCTAGGCATTTTCACATTTGCTTTCTCATTTATTCCTTACCACAATCCTGTGAAATAGGTATTATTATACCCATTTTGCCAACTGGGAAACTGAGTGTCAGAAAGCTTAACTAACTTGCCCCAGGTCACCTGGCTTATAAATGGCAATTCAGATATTTAAATCCAAAATTATGTGATTTCAGATCCCTTCCTTTCCCTACAACATAGTGCCTCATTTGGAGAAGTGTTGGTTTTTTGTCCCAGAATATGTTTTGCCCGGGTGGGGTTGTGGGTGGACCGGGAGATGGGTCCCCTCTGGCCGCTGTGAACACACGGTGGCTGTGCTCACAGAGAGTTCTCCTTCCTTTTCTTCCCCTCCCCTCTCTCCTCCCTGAAAAAGGCATCCAGCAGTTTCTGAGACTGCTGTTTCTCATGGATTTTTAATAAAGATGATGAATGAACCAAGAATTGATAAGAAAAGGCAAATGATATTTGGGGTATGCATTGTTCTAGTAAAATATGTTTTTCACTGCAGGTCTTAAGTGACATTTTCATTAAAATGCCATCACAGAAAGAAAGGTTAAATAAAATGAGTTTTCCATGGCAGAAGTGTCAACCAAGGGGCCTCTGCAGGACAAGACCCTCGGGTAGCCCAGCTGTAGGCATTGCTACCTCCTCAGTGGCACAGTTGTGACCTGTTATGCCAACAATACCTTTGTCCCAGCAAGAGGGCTAGACGAGGCATTCCCCAAAAAAGCTCTGGCAGGAATATCAGTAATTCTTCTCTGAGGCTGCCTGGTGGGGTGTGAGGGCCCAGGAAAATAGTCCCTTTCAGTACTGGTAAGGTGGGCAGGGACTCAGAGCTGCTGGTGGCTGCTGGGCTGGGGTGGGAACCCTGTGTGGTGAGCTGGCCTCACCTTTCACCGCCACACCTGCCAGGGAGCCTGCAGCCAGGGGGGACGGATTGGGAGCTGTATGTGTGTGGGGGGACCCTTCCAGCTAAGCTCCCTGCCGGTTCTAAAGGGACCTAGAGAGGCTGCTCTGGTCTGATGTCCCCAGGGAGACCTGCTTGTTCTGGGCCTTGAAAGACACTGAGCACCAATTGGTGAATTGCCTTCCACATTAAGGTTATCTTTTCCTCTTCAGTTTGCCTCAAGCAAGTGTCTCTGTGGTGATTTGAAAAGATCTTGTCACAGCTATTCTGTTCCATCCCATCTCAACCCGGGTCCTGCTCTAAGTACCAGGGGCACAGAGATGCCCAGGACTCATCCCCTGGTGTTGGGAAGCTCCCCCTCTAACGAGGGAAACGCAGACAGTGTGGTGTGTTGCAAGTGACAGACGGAGAGACTAAGTGCCCCCTCCCCGCCACCCCAGGCTCACCCCACATATATACCAGGAGCTTCTTGTAGGTGATTATTGAGTTGAATTTTCAAAGGGCAGGATGGTAGTTTACTAGGCAAACAGCAAATCTCTAAACTAGCACTTAATAGAACTTGCTAGATGCTGGGCCACATTCCTAGCATTTTACATATATTAACTCATTTTACCCCCCCCCCATAAGGCCTGGGAGGGAGGTGTTCTTTTTATCACCTCCATTTTGCAAATGAGGAAGCAGAGCACAAAGTGATACAGTTTAGAAGTGGTGGAGCTGGGGTGCAACCGCAGGTGGGCGTGGCTTCATCCCCACGCCCCTGGCCTCTCTGGCAAGGTGGGGACACATTCCAGACTTGAGGTGAGAGCAGGTGCCCTTCTTGGTCGTGGGGGCCGTGAGTGGGGGCTCCAGTAACCACTCCTGCTGGAGTGCAGATAGTGTTTTCTCTGTGAGCTAAGTCCCCTTGAGCCAAGCTCCCTCCCTCTGACGTGGTGGAGAAGCAGGAACTGTTGCCACCTTCCCCCACCTCCAGTGCGTCTCCTGGCCCGGGAGGCTGGGTACACCCAGCCTCTTGTCAGAAGAAGAGAGCTTCAGGCCAGCCGTTTGGCTGCAAGAGCTCCTGGCCAGGAAACTCTGAGCCTAGGCTGGACTTTCCATCCCTGGTGTTTCTGGAGAGGGCTGGTAAATGCTGTGTGGTTCCAAGTGCGATGCAGGACCGTTCCTGTGCTGCTTGCCCAGGCCTGGGGCACATCCGGGCTCCATCCACAGGGACAAGTGCCATGACCTCCGCAGAGCCTGGCCTCACCCTGCCTGGCACCTTGCGCACACGTGCAGCATATAAGTTGGGACATTTACAAGTATTCAACAGCAAGACTTTAGCCATTTTTTCCCTACTTGTCTTTTTTTTTTTTTTTTTTGAGACAGAGTCTTACTCTGTTGCCCGGGCTAGAGTGCTGTGGTGTCAGCCTAGCTCACAGCAACCTCAAACTCCTGGGCTTGAGCAATCCTCCTGCCTCAGCCTCCCGAGTAGCTGGGACTATAGGCATGTACCGCCATGCCCGGCTAATTTTTTATATATATATATATATATATATTTGTAGCTGTCCGTATAATTTCTTTTCTATTTTTAGTAGAGACGGGGGTCTCACTCTTGTTCAGGCTGGTCTCGAACTCCTGAGCTCAAACAATCTGCCCGCCTCGGCCTCCCAGAGTGCTAGGATTACAGGCGTGAGCCACTGCACCCGGCCCCCACTTGTCTTTTTCTAGAGAAAATTGAGGGTCCCATTGCATTTGTTACAAGGTACTGCCTTTTCTTTATTTTAACATGGCACCAATTGTGAGACCTGTCATTGATATAAGAATAGTTTTTCAGAGGAGAAAAAAGAAATACCATTCCATTAAAAGAATATATTGATTGTAAGCTTCATCACCAATCACCATTTCAACAGCATTGCAATGTAAAAAGTAAACGAGCATCTTAGACTCCAGAGGAGATGGTATTTCTAAGCAGTTTGCAGCAGAGGGAGGGTACCTGTGTGATCTTCCCCAGGAAGGTTGGCACTGGCTGACACGGGGAAGGGCAGGGTAGTGGAGGTCCACTTTCCTCCACCCCTGCCATGCTGTCTTCAGTTTCAATCATATAATTCCATTTTGGGGTCATTTCAAGTAGCTCAAAAACACTCACAGCTGAATTCATTCTTCAATTGAATTTGACAAATAATCAGCTTCCACTTCAAGCTGGGGAAATGTCAACTCAGTGATACACAAGGACCATCTGTGATCATCAGGTACCTTGGAGCATCTTCATGATGGCTGGGTAGTAATTACTGACAGCCGTGTGGCATGAGAGCACCCTGCCCTCAGAGTCAGGGGACCTGGATGTAATCCCAGCAACCTCACTTGCCTCTCTGGGTCCCAGATTACCCTTCTGTAGAGTGTGGATGCAACACAATAAAAATTGCCACTAACAGTTACTGAGTGCTTAGCATGTGCCAAACAGTGTTCTGTGTGTCTTACAAGTACTAACTCATTTAATTCCTCACAATAATTCTGTGAGGTGGATACTGTTATCTCCATTTTTCAAATGAGGAAACAGGCACATGGCAGTTAAGACATTTTCCCAAAGTCACACAGCTAATAAGTGGCTGAGACAAGAGTTGACTTCAGGCTCTCTGGTTGTAGGGTCTGTGTTGTAACAATGAGGATACTACATTAGAGCAATAATGATTGCATTAAAATAATTAACTGTTTTAAAAATGAAATCTAACAAAGAGCTCAAAAAATAAAACAGATAAAATGGCAGTCTTTCTGTTAGGAATGAGGCTCTCCTGTTTGCAGTGACCTGGAGGCACCCCTGTGGCATCCTGGTGTTCCTTGAAACAAGTGTGAAAATAGCTGAGCTGGGCTGGGCAGTCTCAAAGGGCCATCCAGTGGCAGTGTGGATGACGATGGATTGTCTGTGAAGGACATAAGGTCTGGCATCGGGGCCTCCCTGAGACCCGTGGGCCTCCTGGGCAGATTAATGATGCGGCACCTCTTCCAGCTCATATTCTTGAAATATTTGTTCAACATTTATTTGTTGAGGACAGGGAGAAATAGATTTTCTAGTAATAAAATCGTATACCTCTTTCATTATGTTCTTTAGGCTGCAACATGAACTGAATATAACATTTGAACTTATTTGGGATTACAGTTTACTGCACATTTTTCTGTCACCTGTAACTGGATAGCATTAGCCACTCGTATTAGCTAAAGATAATGGTAGCTTACACTGACACATCATAAAATGTTTATTCCCTGCAAATTGCACTATGCTCTGCTTTACTCTTTGCAGAATTTCAGCGGGCTGAGGCTGCCAAGTTCAAGCTGCTGGCAGCTGGCATCATGCAAGGTTGGTGGTGTGGTCTGCACTTGCACGGCACAACTTCCACATGAAATTACAAAAATACTCAGCAGGAGTAGTAAGCTGGAGCCAGTGAGAAACCTGATTTTTATATTTAAGCTTTTTTACTCAAGGGTACTATCTTGCACAGAAGTGAGACTGACTCACTTTTTGCCAGTTATGTCTATTCCGTAACTGCCCATGGAAACTTGAGTTAACTGGTGGCAGGGTGGTGATTTACTCCAGTGACATTTTTGCAATCCCTATAGGTGGCACTCCAGGCCATCAGGGCTGCCAGGTATGGGGTTCAGGGTGTGTACTGCACAATTGTAGTGGTACACTACAATGCAAATGGTGCCTAGAGTTTTCCAACCTGCACACCCATCATGGATGACTCCTCAATGAAGCCATGGGGTTTGACCTTCACTCCTTACATTTACCCCAGATGCACATAGTGAGACTATTTCTGCCTCCACCCACTGTGTGTACTTGGGCAACTCATGCCGCTTTCTTCTCTGGGTCCCAGTTTCCTCTTTTAAACCTGAAGTGTTTATAGAAGGTGCCACCAACTCCAAGTGATTGTTTTGCTTTATCCGTGAACTTGGCACTGATGGTCTGTTGATTTCTGGTCTAGGTTATAGGGCTGCGAGGAAATAAGGGAAAGCAAACCGGATTAATGCCCAGGTGATCCTGCTCTGTGTGCTCCCAGACCTTAGCTCCTTTCCTGTTATATGCTGGAATTCGTCGGAAAAGAGTCCATCTCTTTGAGAAAGACTCTGCTTGGTCCAGCAGAGGTGCATCCCTGGCCAGGCTGTCCCCTCTGACTGTGGGGCCTGTCTGAGGATGCTCTGGGTCTGCGGGGCTCTGGCCGGGGGAGGTATACCCCTGCGGGAAGGCTGGACCTCTGGCTTGCTGCTCTGGCAGTCCTGTTAAGGAAGTGAGGTAAGTCTGGCAGGACGTGTCTTTGGTGGGTGTGTTGGTTTCCTAGGCTGCTGTAATAAAGTATCACAGAGTGGGTGGCTTAAAACAACAGGAATTTATTCGCTCATAGTTCTGGGAGTCAGAAGTCTGAAACCAAGGGGTTCAAAGTCAGGTTAAAGTCAGTAGCCAGAGCCCGTGAGAGTTTTGACACAGGAGACTCCTGCTAGAGTCACGTTTCCAGCCTGCTGACACGTGCCCTCTCCTGGGCTGATGGTGTCGCGGTCTGACGCTTCTAAGCACTGGAGCGTGGATTAAGCCGGGCTTGGGGAAGATAAGAAGCCTGTTCCTGGCGAATGTTTACACTGTGTCAGGAAAATGCTCTGGAGTTAGATCTCCTGAACAAAGAGGTCCTTGCAGCATGCTGGCTGCCAGAGAGGGGCGGGGTCCTTGGCAGCTTCTTTGGCGTGGATGGTGGCTGTGGGGCAGGCAGGGTGTAGTCAGTCACCTCTGTCCTCTGCCTGTCCCTGGGCAGCCAGGGCTCCCATCGGGGGTCCCAAGCCCAACTCATCATTCAGAAACCTTAGTTCAAATCTTGATGGCTCCAAGTTTCTTAGCTTCTTTGAATATCAGTGTCCACATTTATAGAATGACAATAATGATAGACACTTCATTGGGTTGTTGGTGGGATTGGATGAGACCATGATTTCACTGTGCTGGGACGGTGCCTGCAAGAGTAGGTTCGAGGATTCTGTTTCCTGACCAGTGGGCTGCTCGAGACCAGCCACTGTTGCTCACCCTTCCCTGTCTGCTCCTTCTAGAACCCTCACCTCCCTGCTGGGGGATGCCATAAAGGCAAACATTGTCAGGAACAGTCCCTGCGGGCCTCAAATCTGGTTATTCCTTCCACTCCCTTAACACTGTCCGTACATAGGCTGTCTCGGGGAGAGGTGGATGTGAATAAGCCGCTTGACGGAATTTGCCACACTTCCCCCAACACAGCTGCCCAGAGATTGCCGGTTCCCATAGAGTGTTCCATGGAACACTAGTTCCATGCCAGGCTCCAGAGAATACAGTTCTGTGGGCAAATACATTTGAAAATCTGTTGCAGAAATGACCTAAATACATTAATCACACTAAAGGCTTAAAGACACCTTACAGCAAGAAAGCCTGGTTAACTCCCAGGGTGTCCTAAATGAATTTGATCTTAGAAATTTCTCTCCCCACCCTTCCCCTCTTATTTTTTTTTTCACATAACGCCTGCTGACAACCACAGGTAATGTCTTTGGAGTGCTGGGAGACACTCTGGAGACAGATTATAAGTGCCCCCAAGGCTACCTGTGCTTCCCACTCATGGTGACTCCCCATGTTTCTTCGTGGCCCCCTCTCCAGAGATCATGCTTCCTCCAGAGCACAGCTGCTCCTCGAAGAGAGGGTAGGTGGGGGCCAAGGGGAGGAAGGCCCCTGGGAGCTGTCTAGGGATAGGTGTTGGCAGGACTGGAACTGCTGGGGGACCACAGGCATTCTCTGGAGACTGCCCTCACGGTGGGCACGTAGGTGCTTGGCACTAGCCAGGCACAGATGAACCTGAGCTGAGGGCGGGCGAGGCTGCGGTGTCACAGAGGGTGTGGTGACCGCCTGGGAGGACACTTCGCCCAGCAGATTGAATCCCCTGGCCTGGAACTGGCAAGTGCTTTGGTGGTTAGGAGGCACCGCACGGGCCGGCAGCGCGGGGGGAGAGCAGTAATCAATGTCTGATTACCGGAGCATCAGCCGGGCAGGGCTGGGCGCGGCGCGTGTCTTGTGTGGCAAATTCTCCAGGGCTGCCTTAGGGATGTGCCCATGCATTTTCTAGGACTTAAATGGATTTCTGGGCCACACTGTAGACTTGCAATCAGGGATGTGGCAGGCGACCTTGGCACCCAGCGGCCAGTGACTGCGGCTCAGCAGGAAGTGAAACCTAAAAGGAGGACAGCTCGGAAGGGCTCCAGGTGGGGGCTGCTGGTTTGCAGCGCCTCCTGTGGGGCGAGGAGCCCTGGGTTGTCGGGGGGAGCTTGGGGCTCCTCACCCCTCTCCCCCTTCCTCCTTTCCACTAAGGGCCTCCCATGGGGCTCTCCCATTTCTTCTTCCAGTGGGTTTTCAAGGCATTTCCCATCCCTGAGCTGTCCCCACCCTCCATGGAGGCAGGACCCAGATCTTGGATTCCCTCTGGCCTGTGGGATTCTGGGAGGGGCAGTAAGGGAGGGAGTGATGGAGGCCTGGGTCCTGTCTGTGCCCAGGGACAAGGGGGCGGCTGTGGAGTGGGCTTTGGAGGGGCAGCTTTGCTGGCTGGCAGTGTCTTGGTTCAGGTGGTGGTTGGCCCTGGGTGCTCGATCAGGAAGACTAAGTGTGCACAGTTGGGGAGCCTGGAATCCCACACCAGCAGGAAGGTCCGCTGAGGATCCAGGTGCCCAGCCCTGGGGGCATGAGAAGATGCTGGTCTGGGGACAGGAAGAAGTGTGATAAAGAAAAGGGAACTAGGCCAAACTTCAGAGTGGTTCTCAAACTTGAGAGTACGTCAGAGTCACCTGGAGGGCTTGCTAAAATGTAGGTTGTTGGGCTCCACACCCCTGAGTTCTGGTTCAGCAAGTGCAGCATGCGGGCCCAGAGTTTGCATATCTTACAGGTTCCCAGGACACGCTAATTCTGTTGGTCCTGGGTCAACAGCTTGAGAACCACTGGTAGAGACTAAACTCATCCAAGTGAGCAAAGCACAGAGCGTGACCTGTGGGTGGGAGGCTGTGGCCCCTGACATGCTGCCACTGTCACTATGGAATAGCTTGGGAATGGGGGTGGGGCGGCAGGGGCTGGGAGTGGGGCAGGGGCTTGGACATGAGGTGAGGCTGGTACCTGGTTATTTAATAAAGGAGGCTCTTGTCTTTCTTTAGAAAGGCCAACAGAATCGTGCAGAAGCTAGAATGTTGGGTCCAGCCTCTGGCCCCAGGCGAGTTCTTTAAGTAAGGGTGAAGGGTCTGTGAGAATAACTCTGTCCTTAGCAGAGTCACATCTCCTTCTAGCTTTGTCCACAATAAGCTGCTGTGTATTGAACCCTTAGAGGGAGCTAGGCTCTAGGTGATCCCCAAAATGCTTTCTTGTGTTTAATCCCAGCTATGAAGCTCACTGGAGTTAAATAACTTGCTCACGGCCATTAGGAGGCTGGGCTGGGGTTTGAACGCTGTGCTGCCCAAATGCTGTTTGCATTCACGCAACAGCCAGTAACCACACCTGCTGATTGTTCTGGGCACTGAGGCCGCGGAGGGATGGAGCCTGCCTTTGAGATGCTCCTGGTGTCTTAAGAAGATGGAAGCATAAACGTAACTCTGATCCAACGTGGTGAGAGCTAACGTGGACGTCTGGATGAAGAGGGGCGGGGGCCCAAGGGGGAGTCACTCGCTTTCTCGGGGTTGTAGTCTGGCCCTGGCAGGTGAACGAGATGGGAGACCACAACTCTCACGTGACCCGGCCCATGGCCTGGAAACCCTCCTTCCTGGAGAAGAGTCGAGCCTCCAGAGCACCTGCGGCAGCTTTCTCCTTTTCTTTCTTTTCAGTGAATACAATCGTAAGTATGTCATTCTCCTTCTTGACAGTTCTTATTCCAGCCCAGGAAGTGGGCAGTCACCTGGGGGCTCTCACAGTTGGTTCTCACCAACTTTTCCATGGCCTTGAGCCTGCTTTGTCCTCGCCAAGGAGTGAGCGGTCACAGTGGTGCAGTCGAGGCCACTGCAGCCTTCATTCCAAGGAAGCTCAAAGATGCCGAAGTTCTCAGAAATTTCTGGGCTTTGGGCATCTGTTTCTGCTCCTTGACTTCAGAGATGACCTCAGGCCCTAGACATTCTAAAGGTGGAAGGAAGAAGGTGGTGGGGTTTGAAGTGGGCAGGCTAAGACCGTGGTCTTGACGCCAGCTTGCCCTTTTTTCTTCAGGATGGGGTGGAGAACACTTTGTTCTGTGTCAGGCCTCTGTTGCATAAGAAAAAAAAATCAGGTTTGGCTCACATATAAATAGACAGCAACTTTATTTAGTTTACTTTTCCTCTGAGAGAAATATAGAATGTTGAGCTGACCCACTTTAAAAAAAAGTTTATTCTTCTTTATATAAATAAAATGAACTCATTATAGAGTATTTAGAAAATATTTTTGGTGTGTTTCCGTTTAGGATTTTTTTTTTTTTTTGGTCCTGTACAGAGTTTAGGTTTTATGTCCATAGTTGGATCACCCACTAAAATGTGCCTGCTTCAGAGCAATGGTCCCTCTGCCCCTGGAAAAGTGATACGTTATACATCCTGACTGTGCACGGTTCTTCCACTCCATGGTGCTTATTGCAAAAACAGCTAAGTCTCTATTAGGACAGCTATTTGCTTATTCGTGTGACTCTCCTAGATCTACAATATTCAAGATAGTAGCCACTAGCCAGGTATGGCTATTTAAATTTAACTTAAGTGAAATTAAATAAAATTAAACAGCTCCTCTGTTGCACTTGCTACATTTCAAGGGCTCACGAGCCACATGTGGCTGGTGGCTACCATCTTGGACAGCACAGCTCTACAACATTTCTGTCACAGAAAGTTCTATTGGACCGTACATTCCCAGTGACATGGGACTCCCATGGTTCTTCTCTGGCTGTGTCACTGAGTATCCTGTTCACCTGGAATCTGAGCATCTAGTGAAACTTTAGAGGGGCTTTATTTCTAAATTATGGCCAATTAGATAAAGAGAGGTGGGTGGTGAGGAGAGAAAAGGAAGGCTTTTTAAACAGGATGGAAGTGTATTTTTTTCTCACATGCAAGAAGTCTGGAATTAAAGAGTCTGGGGCTGGTCTGGCTCTCCCAGGATCACAAGCCTGGGCCCCTTTTAGCATGAGCCTTCTGCTTCATAGTCCACAATGGCTGCTCCACCTCTAGCCATTGCGTGTGCATTCTAGCCTGCAGGAAAGAGGATGGAGGAGAAGGACACAATCCCTTCTGTTTAAGGACAATTCTGGGAAGTTACTTGCACCACTTTCTCTTACATCTTATTGGCCATAACAAAGTCACATGGGCACACTCAGCTTGAAAGGAGGCTGGGAACTGTAGTCTTTTTTTTCTGGGAAGCCATGAGTCCAGCCATAATTTGGGTGTTCTAACTAGCAGTCTCTGCCACAACAGCTAATGTGAAGTACATTAGTATGAACGAGAGTATAGACAAAACATCCATTGTCCACCAGGAAAACATCAATCATGATCAGTAAAGAAATTTATATTTATGTTGAATCTTCTGCCATCAGTGTAGAGATCTGTTTATGGAATTACATGTGCAGTCTTGGATAGGAAACTTTTAGCATGGAAAAGTGGAGCTGGTCAAGCTGGGAAAAGTGATACATTGTGTGTGTGTTTATGCTTGTGTGCCTGAAGCTTATTGCTCTTCAAAACTTGTTTAGATGTGCAAAGTCTTTATTGATGGGAGAGAGTGATGATTTTGTGCATGTGGGCAGAAGGCTTGCACAGGCCTTTCCCTGGCAAATGGGGAGGTGCTGGCTTGGTCGCTGCAGAAGGTCCAGATGTCAGAGGAAGCAAAAGCTGTGCAGAGGTTCTTGTGAGCAGAGTGGCAGGGACCAGAGGGCAAGTACAGCTTTGAGTTGGATGGAGCAGTTTTGTCTCAGTGTGTGGTACCTTCCAAATGGGTGTTGGAGAGGTGCTTCGTTGTGGCCCCGGAGGACTCTCTGTCCTCCTGTGTCCTATGGTCCCATTAGGGTGTGCCATGCAGTGCTCGGTAACTGAGGGTAAGGACAAGGTTGATTGGAAATGTCGGCCTGTACTCTCTTTTGCAGCTGAGCCATTCAAAGTTTTGGAGATACAGATTGCAGCCTGTGCTGGCTTTATTTGTGCAACCATTGACCACGCACAGTGTCACACACTGATTAGAAATGAAGGCAAATTTAGAAAATCCATGATGCGAGAAATAGAAAAGATCTGTCCTTGTATCTCTGCACCATGAGGCAGGGCTTTTCTGCTCTTTCCACCAAAGGAGTATGGGATTCAGAGTCAGAAAATAGGGCCTGGAGTCCTGGTTTGGTCACCTTCTCATTGAGTGACTCGAGCATTCCAGGCAGAGGGAACAGCATATGCAAAGGCCTGCAAGTGTGAACCAGCATGAGATATTCCAGGAATGGTGGACACAGCATGTGGGGCAGGTTGAGACACTGAAAGGGCTGCCTTGAACGCCATGCTAAGGAATCTGGACTTTTTAGGAAGGATAGGATTAGATCAATGTTTCTGCTGCTCACACTGATGCAGTGTGGAAGATGGGATAGGAGGGAGTGTATGGATTCAGGGAGCCCTGTTAGGACCCTAAGAATTATGGTAGGTCTTTGTGCTATATGGGGAAGATTTGTCTTAACTCTTACGGCTTTTCCAAATGGGTATTGGAGAGGGGCTTCCCTGCAGCCTGGGATGTCAGGGTTGCCCTCCTGTGCTTGAGGAGAGGGAGCCATGGCTGGCAATGTCACAGAAGCCTGAGCTGTGGGCATTGCCAGGGGCTGGGAAGAGCCCTGGGCCTCAGGCTGAGCAGCATCTACTGAGGAGAGCCACCCTGAGTGCCCTGTCCCCTGGGTCTCATTATCTGCAGCCGACTTTGAGTGCTCTTTGCATCACTTACTGTCTAGGGGCCTTGTCTGAGCCTGAAATTGCACAAAGTAGGCCAGAAGCTCTGCTGTGGCCGCCTCCATGCCCACTCTTCACTCCAGCCTTCAGGAAAGGTCTGTCTAACCCAGAACTAGGAGAGGCTAGAGGACCTGGGTCCTGCCCATTAGAAGGCAAAGGCACTCACACATTAGGACCTCATTCCAGCAACGGTGGCTGTCATTTATTGTGTATCTACTATGTGTAGGCACAGAGCAAAATACTTTCTGTATATTTCTCATTTAATCCTCACAACAGCTCTTCAACACAGGTGTTATTCTTCTCGTCTTTCTTATTAATCAGTTTAAAAGTAGAGGCCAAGCTGCCTTTGTGTTTGAAAATATCTGGTCAGGCTGTCTGCCTTTCAGGAAGGCATCAGATGAAAATGAAAAGGTTAAAAATAGAGCCTCTCTTTATATTCACCCACCCATCCATCTACCCATCCATCTACCCACCTACCCATCCACCTACCCATCCATCTACCCCCCTGCCCATCCATCCATCCATCCATCCTCCCACCCATCCTCCCACTCATCCATCTACCCGTCCATCCATCTTCCCATCCATCCTCCCACCCACTTATCCATCCATTCACCCTCCTACCCATCCATCCACCCACCCATCCACCTACCCACCCACCCATCTACCCACATACTGATTCATCTACCCATCTACCCATCCATTTATCATCCATCTAACCTAAAATTTCTCTGAATGCCTGCTCTGTGCCAGGCCTCCAAGGAATTTATTAGATGGAGGGATAAGGACCTGGGAAGAAATGGTTAACATTCAGGGTATCTACTGCAGTAGATACCACAGCCTATTGGGGAACAAGTATGTTTGTGTGGCTGGAGGGGAGAGTATTTGGGCAGTAGATAATGCCGGGCAGGTTGGCTGGGCCTAGCTTGTGAAGTGCTTTGAAGGCCTAGTCAAGATTTTGGATTTATCCAGTGAGCATTGGAACCATCATACCGTTTAAAGCATTGCAGTGGACGGATTTGGTTTGTGCTGAGCTGTAGAGCAGGGATGGCAGGTTGTGAGCTGATGAGCACTGGTGGGTGCTCCACCAAGAGTGCAGGCAGAGAGGCTGCTGCAGGGCCCTGGCCTATGCACAGGCCCAGTCAGCACACGGAGCAAGAGGCAGGTATGGAGAGAATAGAGGGGCAGAAGCAGCAGGGCCTGGGGCCCGAGGAGAATGCGAAAGGGAGTCTGGCTCAGTTGACAGGGGTGTGGAGGTGGAGCAGGCTGGGGAGGCCGGGCCTCTTCCCTGTGTAACCCTATCCTCCAAGTGTGACGTGGCTTAGGGGTAGCTCAAGCAACTGGCTCATTTGGGCTTGTAAGCCTGCTCAGGGAGGTCAGGGCTCAGATTGTGTCACACACACCTAGGAAAGGAGTCCTCAATGGCAGCGTGGCTGAGGAGCTGGGAAGAAGGGGGCCCAGTCCTCTTTGTTTGCCAGTGTTCTGCTTCTGGGGCTTTCCCCAGGGTGTCCTGGCTCCTGGAGAAGTCAGCTCTGCGCTTTGCTAGGGTGCTGTGATGTGCTCCCTGCCCCACCCGTTTCCTTGCAGGCTAGTTGGTGCTCCACACAGAGGTGTTTGTCATTTTGATGTGCACAAAATGACCACCTCGCTCTAGGATCCAAGCCTTCCTTTGGGCGCTGCATCTCTGCAGGCAGCCAGAGAGATGCACAATTCTAAATGCCATCCCCCAGGAAGCCCCTCCTCAGCCTTCTGTCCCTTCCCCTGGCTTGGCCGTCACTGAGTGAAAGACTGACCTTTACACATTCACTCTAGCTGCTAAAACCTCTTTTGATTGGAAAACCCTTTTTAGCAGAGGGTGTTTAATCCTGTGGCAACTGCTGGTCAGGGCAGTGGAGGACCACATGCCAACAAGATGACTTTTTCCCAAAAGTCCCTAATGAGCTGGGATTTCAAGGTGTGTGGCATGGATACACTGTGTGCACGTCTGATCTGAATGTGGCCTGCTCATTGGTGACAAGCATATATCCACCTGGCTGCACATGTACATGCAGGTTGGGTTTCCCAGTCAATAGTTTTGGCTCCCTGGGACACAGGTGACACCCCTAGAGACCACCAAAGGAGGAACTCTTCTTCCCCAAGTCCTGGCCTGGTAGCAGAATGTCTGCATTTTTGTCCTTCCCTCTGGCCAAGGCTGGTGTTAGTTGTTGCTTTTCCATCTGATTGTTCTTTGCCTTTAAAAAAAAGAATTTTCAGTAGAAGCAGTTTGGGGCACTGGAGAAAGCATAAGCCTTGCAGTGGGATGACCTTGACTTTGAATCTTGGCTGCGGGGCCTGCTGCTTATGTGAACTTGAGCAAATCGTTTAACTCTCTGAGCCTCATTCTTATCATCTGTAAAATGGGATGACAGTAGTACTCTCTACTTCATGTGGTTAGGTACAACAAATGGAATGATGATTTGGTACTCTGTAAGTACCTTTACAATTATTTGGGTAAGTTTTAGTAAGGCAAGATAGCATAGTAATTAAGAGCTTTGGCTCTAGAATCAGAAAGAGCAGAGATCCTATCCCAGCTTTGTCCCGTATGAGCTGTGTGACATAGTGCAAATTACTTAGCCCCTCTGAACCTCAGTTTCCTTATATGCAACACAAACATAGTAATAGACTCCTCCCATGGCACCAGACCAGCATTTCTGCATGTGAATTATGGATGGGGTGACTGAGGAAAATGAAGATTCCTGTTTGGGGGTGAGGCCCAAAGTTAACACGCCTGGTGATTCTCATGGCATGCACACCCAAGTTTGAGAACCACGATCCTGCACTGCTCCTGAGTGCAGGAGCCACGTCTGTGTGGCTTCACACCGCACCCCAGTGCCTAGCACGGCTTCTGGCATGTGCCCAGTGCTCCCTAAGGTTTTGGTTGAATAAACAGATGATTATATGACTTAACGCCTCCAAGGCACTTAGCATAGTGCCTGGCACAGAACAAGATCCTTAGTAGATAGATATCTAAGTGTTTCATTATCAATAACAGGAAAGGTTTGTCTCTGAACATAAAATCAGCGGGACCCGTGCACCTGGCTCCTAGGGCACGTTTGCCCCTGCCTGCGTGCACTAAAGGCTGTGCCCTCTCAGATTCCATCACAACGTGCCTGCTGTTCACAAGGCCGACGGTCCGAGCCAGACCTAACTCCTACTCTCTTGGTCAGAGGGGACCAGGCCTCCCACTGCCATGGGGCCCTGGTGTCCTGGTGGGGCCCATCTGCCATCTGCATCTTGCCTTTGGAGGGAGAACCAAAGCCCAGGGACCATCAGTGCTGACAAGGGAGCCTCGTGCTCACCACAGCAGGGCCAGGGAATCAATTTTTATTAAGTTTGTAGGCAGTCATGACAGAGGACCGGGCTGGCTTTTTATTGTTCGAGGTTTCCTGGCTTGGGCCTGGAGGGAGGAAAAGTCATTTAGCAAAGGCCTTTCCTGTCTGGGGAAGAACAGGTATTACCGGAAGCCATCAGGGCCCAGGGCGCCAGGGGAGGAAATGGGAGCAACGCTGCACCCACCCGCCACCACCTGCGGCATGTTCGGGCCTGAGTTGCGTGACAGAGTCATAGGATGCAGGAGCCAGTGGTCTCAGCTGGCCCCTCACTTGGCAGGTGAAAGAGCCTAGGTCCTAGGGGACATGTGGGTTTGTGTCAGGTCCGTCATTGGCTTGGCGGGGAACAGGGCTCCAGCGGGCTGGGTGCTGGAGCCAGGCCCTTTCCCCAACTCCACGCCGCCTTCCCCATAACCCCAGCCCCGGGCATGCCGAGTTCCACCCCCCCAGAGTGGGAAAGGCTTCAGCAGCACTTGGTTAGTGTCACCCTGTGCAGAAGCCAGGCCCTTGGTGGGTGGTGAGGATGGTGGGGACAAGGTAGCAGAGTAGGAACATTCCTGATCCGAAACTAAGGGCTTGCCCAGCTCCAGAGTGCGGAGAAGCCCAGAGTCACCACTGGGGCCCCTCTGCCCTCACCACACGCCCCATTACTTCAGCTGAGGTGGCCAACTAGGAGAGTCCTTCTGTGAAGGAATGACGCCAAGGCGGAGGGTGCCTATGCCACAAATCCCACTTACCCACAAAGATCCATCCCCTCAGAGGGGTCTGCACGGACAACTCACAGTTGTCACAGACCAGCCTGGCAGGAATTAACTCAGTGACTTCCTGAAATGGAGGCTCTAGAAACATCTAAGACATGTAGCCGTTTGGGCAGGGCTCTTAGTTCCCTAGTGGCAGGGGCAGAAAGGCCCGCAAAGCTGACGCCTCCTTAATTATAGTAACTAACATTGATTGAGCACTTTCCACGCACAAGATCCTGCCCAAGTACTTTACACACACTGATGCATTTAGTGCTTGTGACAACCTTATGAGGAAGGTCATATTATTTCCTTTCCCTCCACATTACAGTGGGAAAGTGGATGGTTGGAGAGGTGGAGGAAGTTGACCAAGGTCGCACAACTGGAAAGTAGTAGAGGTAGGGTTTGAACCCATGCTGCTTAATTCCAGAATTGATGCTCGTAACCTCTTTCCATTCTCCTCTCAACACCCAAGCCCTTCCTCTTTGAGCTTGGCTTGATTGTTTTCTGAAACTAGGATGTGGTAAGAATGTATTCTTTGCATATGAAAAGCAAGAAGCATGTGCTGACGTCTTCATTCATTCATTCATCAAAGAACTATGTGTGCCAGCACTGAGCTCTTTGCTGGGATGACTAGGACAGAGTCCCTGCCCACAAAAAGCTCATGGTCTCTGCGGAGACAGCTATGTAAAGAAACATGCAGACACCATGGAAGTAGGAGTGCTCTGGAGAGGAGGCCCAGGTTGCTATGGTAGCACAGAGGCGTCCAGGGCTTGCTCCATCGGGGAGGGGGAGAGGCTGAGGGAAAGACTGTACGAGGAGGGGGTCTGAGGTGGATGAGGAGCTTTTCCCACAGTGGTGGGTGGGGTGGGGTGCCAGCCCGGGAAGCCTCATATGTCAGGCTAATGGATTAAGACTGGATCCTGCACGTCTTGGAGAGCCATGGAAGAATTTTAAGTAGGGAGTAGCCTGATGAAGTTTGTGGTCTAGAAAGATCACTCCAGCCACAAGTGGAGGACGGACAGGAGGGGGGAGGCTGAAGGTGGAGAGCCCAGCTGGGAGAGCCCTGGAAGAGCACAGGGGAGACGTGCTGTAGGTGGAGGCCAGCAGGACAACGGTGTCGGTGTCAGGATGGAGTTGGAGGAAGCCTTGGTGGCCAGTGGGGTGTGGGAGGGGGAGAGGAGGGAGGGAGGTGGAGGGGTTGGGATGATTGTGGGTCTGGAGCGTGCATGGAAATGCAGACGATTATTCAGACGGCAGCAGCTGCCCTGCTTGGTGAGGGAGGGCGAAAGAGCTTGTAGGTGCAGAGCGAGACGGTGAGAAACATCGGCAGCCACAGTGCCATCCCCATTAATCTCAGCCAGTGGGGAACGCTGCAGTCCGGGAACTGGATGTGGGACAAGCAAGGAAGTACGTTGTTTGCCCCTGTTTTAGCAGGAGCAAGGGAGCATCTCCTAAAGTGATCCCCTTTCTGTTTTCCAAAGTAAATACCATGATTGAAAAGAGAATCATGACATTGCACAAATCTTTTAGCAAGTCAGATGCACCTTATGGGTTAATACAGACTGGGAAGATTTTCTAGCCCATTCCCCCTCTGAGGATGCGGTGTCTGAATAGACAGCACCGCCGTGATCAGCCTCTCTGCCCATTGCCCGTTTCTGCCTGGGCCCTGGAAGATCTGGTGTCTGACACACATGTCCACTGAGTCTGATGTGTGGCCATGATCAGAGAGAGTCACCCAGAAATGATGTCGTATCATTCAGCACTTGAGGGCAACTTTCTGAAGACACGTCTCATTAGAGGTGGCAGGAAAGTCATAAAGCATCAGCCCGAAATGGAGGGTAGGCTGAGGGAAGTCCACAGAAGGCAAGGACAGGGATCAGTTTTCAGGGCCAAAGGGTGCTCTAATTGTGGGAGCCCCTCAGTGCCGTCTCAGGACTGGGAACAGCAGTGACTCCCACCAGCAAGCTGTCACCTGCAGCTCTGTGAGCCCTCACAATGCCGGTATCTACAAAACAAACCCAAACCACCCAGGGGCCCAGGAGGGCTACTAGCACTAGGGATGTAAGAGTCACAAGTTTCCATAGCAACAAGGAAGGAAGACAATTATCCTGCACCTTCCGGGGCCCGGATTACAAGGACACAATCCAAGCCCTTGAGCAGATGACTTGCTAAGGAGTCAGACCTGACTATCCCTGTCTTAAAAATACTGACACGCAGGTGAGAAGCAGTTTTTAGAACCACAGAATATGTTACAATGACCTAGTTGAACCTCCTCGGTTCTCAGAGAAGGAAGCTGAGGCCCAGAGAGGTTAAGTTCCTTGTCCAAGGTTGCCCAGCTGGCCAGGAGCCGGGCTGCAAGTTCCAGACTGGCATCCCGGTCCCCTGTACAGTTGCCTCTCCCCTCCCTCCTGTTGGTACTGGAAACACAGGGGCTGTCACCTCTGCAAAGTACTGTGTCTCCAAGCCATTTATCACATTTATGTAAGGCCAATTCCAGTTTGCCACTGAATTCCTTCCTTTATAGTCTAAGAGACACTTTCTTCTTTATTTCCCATCAATCCTTTCTTGGCAGTACCTTCCAACTCTTTGGTGCTAAGGTTTTGTTTTGCTATCTAAGACCCAACTGCAGCTTTTCTTCTAGCTTTGGGGCAATGTCTTTAATAGTCAGCAAATGAACTTAAGTAGGTAAGATGGACCCATTAGTTCACAGGTGAGGAACCAGGGGTGCCTGGAACCTTCCGTAGCCTCGCCTCTGCACAGCTTCCCTCTGCGTTCCCAGCAACCCAACACCGTGGCTGCTGGTTGGCTCTTTCCTGATTGAATTGGGTCCTCCGGGGCCCTCTGAGGGTCAGTGTGAGGCTTCTCCTGGGTTCAGGCCTGTGTCAATACCTGCCTTGCCTGTGGATTCTCCTGCAGGAGGTTGTGAGAAGTGAGGATGTCTCAGGACAGCTCTCTGGAAGGGCAGCCAGGCCGAGGGACAGTTATCTGCCCACTGTTTAGGGGAGGCCTCCAGGCTTGGCTTCAGCTCTAGGGTCACATAGAAAGTTCCAGAAGGGGAGGGTGGTCTGAGCATCTCTCTGGGAGGCTTGGCTGCAGGGCAAAGGTGAAAGGAGGAGCAGGGAGGAGAGAATGTGACTCCAACGCTGACTAAGCCACACTCTGGGACAGTGGAGGATTGGGGCACTTTGCTGAGTCTCAAGCCCTTGAGAGGGAGCCTTGGATGTCAGATCTGAGGGCAGAGCCACATGGTCCAGGTGGTTTTGTCCTCAACACTGGCCCCATTCAGAGAAGGTGCACAGTTGTCATTTGCTGAGTGGCTGAATTCATTCCTTCGGCAGGTATGGAGTGTGGACTCCCTGCCAGGTGCCCCTCTGGCTCATGATGTCCCCAAGAGCAGGGCAGTTAAGGACATGCTCTGGGGACACCTACGACCTGGGGCTGAGTGGACAGGAGCCCTCGGGCCCCAGGTCTCTCCAGGGGCCATCACTGCCAGCAAAGTGTCCACAGGGACCTCTGAGGGCTGGCGTGGGAATCTGGTGGTGCTGTGCAGGTGGTGGCCACAGCCGTGAGATTGGAGAAGACAGTGGCAGGAGTTGGGGGGAGACCAGTGAGTGGGTCTGCAATATGTTGACCCTGGCCGGGTGCTTTAAAGATGGTGCCTTGCTCAATCCTCCCAGAGACCCAGTGAGACCCTCGTTATGGTCCTCGTTCATGGAGGAAGTAACCAGAGCTCCTCTAGGGTGAGCAGCTTGCCCCAGGCCCACCCCTGGGAAGGGAGGGGCCGCTCTCAGGGCAGCCTGACCCTGCTCCATCTGCAGAAGGTTGCTGCTGGTGAGGGCCCTGAGAGGAGCGCCGCAGGCTGCAGGGTTACGGGGTTGTTGTTTCAAGCAAGTTGTTTCAAGACGAGCTGCTGAGACCCAGAGGTGCTTGCGGCATGCTGGTCTCCATCACCCTGAAGACCCTGGGGTGTCAGCCCAGCATGTTGGCTGGTGTCAGAATCTGGGGACAGACGCCCCTGGCGGATCAGCTGGAATGAACCTGCAGCAGAAGGAACAGCCCTGCCAGGTAAATTGGGACACCCTGGCCTTCCTCACTGAGTGGCCTTTCCAGCACGATGCGGCCCTGGGGATGGCAGTGGCAGTGCGGGCTGCTTGGGGCACTGACCTTGGACTCAGAGCCAGGGTGGTCAAGGTGTCAGATCAGGTTTGAATTCTGCCTCTGCTTCTTGCTGTTTGTGTAGCCCTGCACTGGTCACCCGAACTCCTCAAGCCTGAATTTCCCTGTCTGCAAAACAGGGTCAAAGAGAACTCCAGCACAGGGATGTGATGAGAATTAACATAAATAAGATTATTAAAGCACTCAGAAGGGTCCAGCATGGAGTAAATGCTCAATAATTGGTAGTTATCGTGACTGTTGTTATTATGTCTCAGTAATATCAGACTAAACTTGGTCGGGGCGCTGGGCTGAGCTGTAACTCACGCTCTGTTCTGGCAGTTGAGTCCTATTTCCCAAGGAGGCACGGTGCACAGCTTCTTGCAGCAGATAGAGCTGTCAGCTTTTTATGGCAGAGAATTCCAGACTTCATTGTCTGAGGAGCTTGTTAAAAATTCAAGTTTTAGGGTTATTCCCCCTTCTACCTTACAGATTCTGATTCATGAGTCTGGGGTGAGGTCCCGAAGCATTTTCAATAGCATCCTGGGGTGGTTCTGCTGTGGGGAGTCCAAGGCCTCGGTTTTGGGAGGAACTGTCTTATAACCTTTTCCTGCAGACCTAGCAGCTTGGTGGATGGCTCTTCTCCACGGCCGGGCTATTTCTGTCTAATCACTAGGAGCGTTGTCTGGAGTTGGGCTCCTGTTCCCTGGGCAGCCCTGGCGACACACGGATAAATCCTTTCTGCTCAGCTCCCCGGCTAGACACCCTGCAGACCTGCAAAATCTTTTCTCCTTATCAAATGTGATTGTCTGTATCCTGGTGGCCACACTTTCTAAATTCTGCTAAGAAACATGGTTAAAGGATTTTTTTTTCCTGACATGAATTCATCTTATTCAACACTATATTTGTCTTCATTTATATATTGAATGGATCCCTAGCCAGTGTAGAGCAAGGTTGCACAGTGGTTAAAAATGCAGGCTGTGATTCACAACTCTTTCCCTTATTAGCTGTGTGACCTTGGGCAAGTTATGTAACCTCTCTGTCCCTCAGTTTCCTCATGTTTGGAATAGGACTGACAGCAGTGCCTATCCTATAGCATTGTTAAGAAGATTAGAAGAGTTGATATTGACAAAGCTCTTGCCACAGTGTCTGCCCCATGGAGAGCAGCATATTCATGTTTTATATAAGAAATAAAAACAGATTGTCCTCCTTGTAGAGAGTAAAAATGTAGCTGCATGAGATGACCTGGACAAGTCCAGAAGCATGAGAACCACATGCATTTGAGGAAATTACATAAGGAGCTTAGATAATGGCGCTGAGTGGCTTAGGCCAAGCCCTGTTCTTTCTTGCCTTCAAATTCTGCCTTGAAGCACCACTTTGTGACGCTCTGGTCATCGTTTTTCCAAAGCACGAATGAACAAGACATAATAACGGTGTGCGACGACCACATGTGAAGCTGAACGTCATTTTGCTAAACCCAATTAACAAGCTCTTTAAGGCCTTCTCTTTAGAGAGTCACTCTAGCTGTGATCTGTGTAAGTGGCATGCAGGGACCAGGGGACTTTTTTCTTTGTCTCAATTTTCATCTCTAAGGTACGGAGTTGCTGAAGGTCTTGGCTGGTTTCCTCGACTAAAGAGCTGTAGAGGGAACAGCTGATGTCATGGAGGGAGGAATTATCAGAAACCAGAATAGCAGCATCTGATGAGATCTTGATGAGAGATGAGGGTGGGAAGCTCCCACCTCCTCCCTGTCGCCTTCCCCTGCCAGAGCCACCTTGCCTCCCCGCGGCAGCCAGACAGCAATCTGGCTCAGCACGCCGGGCTCGGAGCAGACAGACTAGGCTGGACAGCCTGGCCCTGCACCTATTAGCTGTGTGATCTTGGGAACTTTGTTAGCTAACCGGTCCAATCCTCCTCTGTAAGATACAGATATTAATAGTCCCTATGTCACTGAATTGTTGGATTTTCAGCCAATAATGTGTATAAAGTGCCTGGAACTCAATAAATAAAAGCTATTATTATTATTGTTGTTGAGGGGTCTTTTTCATGTGTCCAATGTAGCCCAAGGTCTTGATAATTCCAGATCTTTCCCTGTACAGGCTCGTTAGAAGTATAGTCAAGAACAGCTGGAGAGAGAACATAGGTTGAAAGGTCTGCTTGCTTAGACCAAACCGTGAGCTACCGTGGATGTGTCTGGACTGGAAGTGGGTGGGGACTTAGAGCTCCTTGGACAGGGACCACTCTCCACATGGGAAAGGGCCTCCTTGTGAGTTCGCGTGACTCCTCTGGGTGTCCCAGAGGCAGCTGCAGGGAGTGAGGGAGCGGGCGGGAAAGCACGTCCGAGCAAGCAGGCCACCGGGAGGCCCCGGGGGGCAGGACAGGACAGAGCATGCATGCCGTGGTCCTGAGGGTAGGAGCAGGGGAAGACAATGGCCTGGCGAGAAAAGCACTCACTGGGCAGGCTGGGCCAGGGTCACAGCCACCAGCCAGCAGCACCAGCACTTCCCCGAGGAAGTCACAGGATGCCAGGCAGGTGGGCAGACTAGCAAGGGGGGATGGGCGGGAGCTGTGGAAGCCTCGCTGGGTGTGGGGTCAGAAAGCCTGGCTAGTGGCAGCTGAGCCCAGCTGGCGGGCTGGGGATAGGGCAGGGCTCTACTCCCAGGGAAGGAGCTGGCATGAGGGTGGGAGCCCAGCCTCGGAAACTAGACCCCACGAGAACAGAGTCAGCCCTAGGACATTGGAACTTCACCCCAGTGGACAATAAAGGCAGCACAGAAAAAAAATAATATAGGAGCTTGCATCCATTGCTTTACTATGTGCCTCAAATCATACTATTTCAAATATTCTTCATGGCACCCATTGAAGAAAATGTTATGATCACCATGTTACTGATGGGTAAACTGAGGCTCACTTAAATTAACTGACCGGCCCAGTGTCCCAGAGCGCTCCAGTTGCAGAATCCCTCTGGCACGCTGTTCCCCATGGTGCCAGAGTGCTTGGGTCTGCAGCTGGCCAGGGGCCAGGTCGGCCTCAGCAGCAGCTGTTCACAGTCGTTCCTTCGTGTGCTGTAGAAAGCACTGCACGGTGGGCTGAGAGCCACGCAGACACTACGTGGGACTCTGGGAGGGATCTGATGGAGCTCTTCATCCAATCCCCTCAACCTAAAGATAAGGAAATGGAGGCTCAGAGAGGTTAACAGCCTTGCCTGGGGTCACCCCGCAAGACGGTAATGGAGCCAGGACCTGAACCAGGTCTGTGGCTGCCCGCTCCACGTTGTCCCCACCGCAGCAGGCTGTTTTCCTCCTGGGCTGCGGAAGATAGGGGTAGACTCATTATGTGCCGCTGCTGCATGAGGAACATCAACGGAATCGAGCATTTAAAGGCCACCAGCATATCTCACGGTACAGGTGGCAGGGGTAATTTGTGTCTGCAGTTGCATTTGTAAACACAGCATGGAGAATACCTCAAGAATCCGGCAGGGATTGCACAGGTTCTATTTGTCTGCTAATTAGAATGAGGGAAATGCCAGTGGAAAAGAAAACGGGTTAGAGAAAATGTGTAAGTTTTCAAGTCACACAGAATGGCAGTAAGCGTGGTAATCCCATGTCTTGGGCCAGCACAGACCTGTACCTCAGTGGGTGTGTCCAGGGCTTTGGTTTGGCCATCGCTTTCTTATCTGTCTCCCTGACTGGCTAAGCATCTTGAGGACAAGACTGTGTCATCTTTACTATTGCAGCAACAGCACCCAGCCCAGGGTCTGGCATGGAGTAGGTATCCAGCAGATGTTTGTTGACTGACTTACTTACTGACTGACTGATTGAAAACCATTACTCAGGGTAAGCGTAAGACCAAATGGCTGGTGAGTGGCTCTTTCTTCCTTTCATATTATGCCTATTATGGGCTCAAACGTCCGACTTCAGAGGGCCCTGGGTGATCCCATGATCATCATCTGTCTCTTTGTACATCAGCCTCCCTTGGGAGCCATCAGCTTGGTGATGCAAGTCACCCTTGGAACTTGTTAGTTCTGACTAGTGGTGGTCAGGGGCCTGGACCAACTGCCCATGGTCCAGAGTCTGGATGCCAAAGTCAGGTTGCCCTAGTTCAAGTCCTGACTTTATCACTTTCCATCTATGTGACCTTGGGCAAGTCACCTGCTTTCGGTGAGCCTTGGTTTCCTTGTCTGTAAAATCAGGGTGACAGTGTGGGGAATGACGACTGAATGAGAGGATGCACAATGCTGCCCAGAAACACAGCTCAATGCATGTTAGGTCTTTGTACTGTCATTCCCTGAGGGGCCTGGGAGAGTGACTGGTCCCTCCCCGCAGGCAGTAAGCAAGCGGTGGCCGTGCGCCACGTTGTCTTTGTTTGGGAGCATAGAGGAGAGAGGAGATAATGAGGCAGAGCGGAGAGGCACCTGTTAGAAACGGCACTGGGAGAAAGTATCGGATGTGCAGACGTGCGCCAGGGAGAGCCCACGATTGGATAACACTGCCATTCTGTTTCCTTCGTCCATAACTTAGTTATTTAAAGTGCAGGAGAAGAGCCAAATAGGGTTTATAAATAGCTGTTGTGGCGAGGAGGTCGCACAGGGAGCAGCGTGGAGAGATTGGGCCCCCACGGTGAGCCCCTCTCAGTGCCGGGGTTGGGGGGGCTGGCTCCTGTTGACCTGGAGATGCTACACGCGTCTGTCTCTGAGCAAACGTCTCCTCGCTCCTGGTGGCTCCTCAAGGAGGCCCGAGGGCCTGGGCTTTGAGGATGAAGAGCACTGTAGCATTCAAATGGGCTTCGAGGGCATTAGCATCGCTAATGTGGCAAAGATGGCAGGGTTTGGAGCAGAGCAGACCTGGGTTTGGATCCTGGCTTGCTCACTTACCAGCTGTGTGGCCGTTGGCACATCGTCTGGGCTTCAGTTTCCTCTCTGTGTCCTGCAGGTGATGACACATCCCTAACAGGGTTGCTGTAGGATGGAGCTAAAGCAACTACCTCATTCCTGGTGGCAGCTCAACGGGGGTTCATTGCCAGCTTTGGCAAGATAGGCAGGTATTTCTGAGGTCAGAGAGCTGTAGCGTTTTCTAGGGTCTGGAGATTACCTAAGGGCTGGGGAGTAACAGGACTAGAGGGGTGACCAGGGCAGCGTGCTAGTCACCACGAGGGGGCATGTGTGCCCACACCCAGCTTTGCCCTCTGAACAGGCCCCAGACTTTGAGCCATCTGACCTTCCAAAGGATGAGTCTAGTTACTGTTATTATTGCAGTTATTTCATACCCTTCTTGCCATCCAGTCAATTACCTGACATTTCAGTTTCCATTAGCAACAGGGACTGTGTGCAAATTATCTGCTGTCTGTTGAGTTCCTGCCCTGGCCTTGCCGAGAGGGTGGGCTGAGGGTTGTGTTAGCAACTCAGGCTTTCTGAGGTTCCAATTCTCAACCATGCATCAGACCATCAGAAAGCCCTTGTCCTGGGATTTAATAATACCCCTGGCTTTGACCGAGGGCTGGTGGCCTTGAAGCAGCTCAGTGGGAAGCCCCCCATGTTTTCTGTAGCACCGTAGCCACAAACATATTCCATTATGTTGTCCAGGATGATCTGAGCTCAGGCATTGACCCGTGCGGCCCTCTTCATGACTGGTGAGCTTTCTCTTTGGATTTAAGCACGCCATTGGATTTCCTTCCCAGCTTCAGTTCAGTTTTACAGGCATTGATTGGGCATCTACCATGTGCCCATGATTATGTTCCAAGAGAGGGAGACAGAGAAGCAGCCCGGTGGAGTGGAAAGGGCCAGGGCTCTGATGCACCGGGGGCTGGATGCCTCTCCACTGCTCATTGCTGCGCGCCTTTGGAATAGTCACCTAAAGCCTCGAGGCCCTGGTTTCCCACTTGTAAAAAGAGATTAATGATTGTCTACGTGGTGTTTAGAATGGAGACATGGTCATGAGGTTCCTGCCCCATTGCAGGTGCTCTATGAGTGGCAGTCATGTTTTTCTGTTGCTCCTCTCTCCTCTCCCTCCCTCTTCCCTACTTTCTCCTACTTCTTTCTTTCTTTTTTCCCTGCCCTCGGGGAACTTACCACTGAGTTGTCGGGCCAGGTAGGTACCAAGCTAACCATTTTGAAATGGTGTCAGGATGGGAGTAAGTACAGGGTGCACTGGATTCAGAGCTGGGTGCCCAGAGATGGGTTTCTTATGTCAGCCTTGGAGGTTCAGGGAAAGGTGAGTCACATGCATGTGTTCATGATGCACACACGCACACGGCTGCAGGTGTGCAGAGCCTGGCTGCACCCACACTCACACACGCACATCCACACCAGGTCCACACAAAGGACCTGGCCTCCAGCAGAATTTACCCCAGTGGTTCACATAAAGAGATCACAATGGGGAGGTTGGCAGAGTCAAGGGAACCAACAAGGGAGGGTGAGGGACCCAAAGACTCACACAGGAGGAAGCTCTTGCCATACGGAGGATTGGCGAGACAAGGGGAGAATAGTGTCACTAGGGTAGGGTAGGAAGCAGAGCCTTGGAAGAGATGCTGCCTGGTGGGAGAGACAGTCACGGGGCGTCGGGGTGGTGCTGGTGTGTGGCTATTGTCAGAAATGTGGGCCTGAAGAGGGGAAGAAATATCCCAACCCTTGTCCTACCCTCTGCTCCTCTGTGGATGGCTTCCATTGATCAAGCCTCACCAGGGAGGCCGGGTGCTCGTAGTCAGGGGCTTCATTCCTGGACACAGAGCAGGGAGGAGAGGAGCAGCCGTGTGTGCATGCATTTATGTACACTCAGGTATGGGCCAGCACAACTGGCTGAGCCTCTTCCTCCAGGGCCCTTGGGATGGGGGAGGGATGAGGGGTCGAGGCAGGGGTGGTGCAGCTGGCATGACTTCCAAGCTCCTCCCATATGTCTGCAATGCTGGGCCTGGCTCTCCTAGCCCTGTGGACAGGGCTTCCTGCTGGGTTTTCTCAAGGCCTGTACACTGTGATGCCTCAGTTGCTTGTGAGAAACCATGATTGGCTCCCAATCTCCATGGTCTTTGCTGAAGGCCACTGTGGGTTTACATAAATTCACAATAAGTCTTTGTGTAGCGTCTTTCTCGTTCTACTCCAGCACCATGCTCAGGAGAGATGAGAGGTCCAGTGAAGGCTCCAGACAAAGGCCTGTAGCTGGCAGGAGCATGTCCTCAGAGCAGGGCCCTGCCTGGGGCGTGCGCATGGAGTCCCAGTGTGGTTCCCAGTGAGTGACTTGTCCCCACCCTCCTCTCCCTGCGGTTGGTCCCCAGAGGCTCTCATGGGCTCTCTCTCACTTGACTGCACCTCCCTGGCCCTGCCGCTCCCTAACACTGCTAGTCTTGCCAGGACTTTTCCCAGGAAACAGGAGCTGGTGGCTCCAGGCTGAGCTTCCATTGAGCACCCAGTGGACAGTAGGTCTGTGGTGCTGGTTTGCAAGAGAACCCTGTGCTCCCCACCTATCTATGCAGCCGGCCAGAGTGGCCACAGGTTAGGAACACTCAAGGGCCCAACAGGTGACTTTGTCCAAGTGCAGGCAGGATAGAGTGGTGGTTGGGAGCTTGGTCTCAGGTCCTGGCTTCTCACCACCTGGGAGACCTGGACAACTCCTGGTCAGTTGTCCACCTCTCCTTTTCCTCAGGAGGGTGCCTGCAGCACACTGGCTGCCAGATGCACCCCAGATGGCAAAGCTCACAAGCCTGTCGTGCCCACTGGCATGTTGAGCAGTGTCTGCCCAGAGTGGTGCCTGGATTTGGGTCCAGTTGACGTTGCCCTGATACTGTTGACAGAGCCCACAGCTTGAAGGCCTCTCCTGGAGACAGGGCCTGGTCAGAGCCCAGGGAAGAGGACTGCCTTCCTGTTTGCTGTGACAGAGGGCATTTGTCCACTTTTAAAAAATTGCCTTAAGTTACTGAGTGCATGTTAAAGATGGCAGGGAGCCAGCCCCCCCCTCTGTTTAAGTCACTTTGGGGCTGGAATTTGCCCTCTCCAGTCTCCCCGCTCTCTGGCTGGCTTGGCTTCCTGGGAAGGGCATGGCAAGCCGGTGTCAGGGGAAGGCCTAGAGGACCTGGCCCTGGGGCATGAGTAAGGCCTTGGCTTCAAGCAAAGCTGCTCACACAGAGTTTGGGTTTATCTGTGGTCCCTGAGCCAGCTCCCAGCTGCTCTACTCAAGCATCCTTCAGTGTTGAGGGCTGGATTCTGAAGAACTTCTGGAAGATGCAGGGATATTTCTGTAGAAGAATTTATATTGAATGTGAAAACCAAGGAGAGCAAAACCTGGGTAAAGACATACACAGTCACATACACATACTCACACACATGCACACTTATACACACATATGCAGTCTTTCTCTCTCTCACACACATTCGTATACACTCATACACTTATTGGAAGTGCCCAATAAGTGTCCTGCCGCCTGCCTGGCTGGCAGCTGGAGATACTGGTGGTTTGGGAAGTGGCAGGGCCTCTGCTGTCTGTCTCTGGCCAGGTTGCCTGAATTTGACAAGCTCTTACCATTCACAGTTAACGGAAATAGAGAATAATTGGTGTCCAGCAGGCAATGGGGAGGAAACGGCTCATTGCAGATGCCTGGCTTTGATGGGGTTGTGCACGACTCGGGGGAGGAATTTGTTATGCTCAGAAAACTCTGTTCCAGAAAGCAGAACATGGAAACTGAAATATGGTTTTATAAATACATTTAGACTTAGGGCTCTAAAAATGTAAATACACATACACACACACACACACACACACACACACACATATAATCTCGAAGAAGTTTAAATATTTCATGGACCATTACTCATGGCCTGGTACTTCTAATTGGTGAACTTTGGTGTCAGAGGCAGTGTTTTGTGGCATCTGCTTACAATTCTGTTGAGTGAAGCGCATGTGGAAATTTACTTAGGAAAAAGCTGTTAATTGCAGACCTGCATAGGAATAATAATGATTGTCCCTTTTCTGGTACTGGAATGAGTGGGCTGCATCGGACCAGAGATTGAAAGGCAAACAAGTATCTACAGGGGTAAAAAGAAACGCCCCACCAGCAGCAGACCAATAGAGATATTTGACCCAAAAATGTCTTAGAGATACTAAAATATTGGTTCTGTGCCAGATTGTGTTTTTCTCTTCAGTGACATCCTTAGTCTAGAGTTGGGTCAGGCGCCTTCAAGATAATGAAGACTTTTCAAAGGCTCACAATGCAAGGAGCGTAGTCCTAGACACAAAACATTCTGGGCGGGGAATACCAAGGTCATTGGCAATCTGGTGTAAAGGCCTGAAGAAATGCATTTATAAAGGGGAAAATACAATCCCTGAGTTGAACTGCATCTGAGGAGGTGTCTACATCAAATGAGAATTGCCACACTCTAGGTGAAATACTGTCACAGGTGTTGAAGAAGCTAGCCATCTCGGGGTGTGCTGTGTAATGGACCACATTGCTGTTCGCTGGGATCTGCTATGCTCCTGTCGGAGGGTTATATTCCCCACTGCCCCTGGATTTCAGCCTTGGCCATGTGACTTATTTTGGCCAAGGAAATGTGAGCAGAAATGACATATGTCCCTTCCAGGTGGAAGAGCTAATATGTGCTCAACGGTCAATGGTACAGGTGTTCCTGCAGTCTGCATCCCAGAGAAAGGATGACAATGCAGACACAGGAGTAGGGCTCCTGGGTGACCCTTGATGGATATGCAGCATGAGTGAGAAGGAAAGCTTTGTTCTTTACTTGGCGTTTTTGTTACTGCAGTATAACCCTGTGTTCCCTGACAAATACACTCACTATATTTTTAAAAGGAAGAATGAAGTGGGCATTTATTACTTCCATGAATAACTAGACATGTTCTGATTTTTATAGCAGAAGGACAGTGAGAGAAGAAGTGCCCATACATACCAGAAAGGGACCTACAGCTGAGTTTGTAAAGGAACACCAAAGACACCAGGAGTTTACTCATTAGAGTCTGCAAATTTATTCACAGAGTCATACACCACTGTCACACGAACACTCCTTCACCTGCAGAAATGACTGATCCATGGCCAGTTCCATGGCGTGTGGGAACCTCCAACCACATCCAATTGCTTGCCCTTTCCTGATTACATCTTGCCTGTATGACTTTGTACATCCTTGATCCCTGCCTGGATTGCCATTGTTCTCTTCTCTTCCAGCACCTTGTCCTGCTAGTGGGTGCCTAGAGGACTTAGCGCAAATGTCAGCAATGCCTCCGGAGCCCTTGCCACACCCTGCCCCACTCCAGGCTGATGGGAGCTCCTTCCCTGGCTTCTAGTTACAGCTGGACACCTCCATCACATGGCCCAGGGACATCTCAAATGTGACGTGTTCAACACCAAATCACTGGCTCCTCACAAGCCCATTCCCCTTTCTGCTTCCCACATAGCCACTAGGGCCTGCACCATCCATTTAGGTTAAATCTCTAACATAGTACTCTGTGCCATCTCACTCCTCCTGTCCCATCTCTCATCTAGCCAAGTCTTGTGGATTTCACCACTGAAACACTTTGTGAACTTTTTTTGCTCTTACTATCATTGCTTCAGCTTGGGACCTTATCGTCTGGTGCTGGTTTTAATCTAACAGTCTTATTCATTGCACTCTCTGCTTCTCATTCATCCTCCTTTCTACCACTTCCAGGGTGATATTTCTAAAATAAGGATCTACTAAAAACTTTCCGTCATTCCCGTTCCCTTCAGGATGAGGTTGAAACTGCTGGCCTGGCATTCTGGGCCTTTTGAAATCTCCTACATTTAGCTATTTTCCTTCCATTCCTCCTCCCCACCTTGCCCATATTCCTGTAACACCAAAATATATTTATGTATATATGTTTTTTTCTGGCATCTCTCTGAATTGCATGTTGTTTCCTCTGCATGGAATTCCCTCCTCCCTCCTCTTCAGCCCTCTCTGATAACACTGGACTTACCCTTTAAGATCCTGTTCAGAATTTACATCCTCTGGGGAGCCTCCTGGAACCCCCAGGTAGAATCTCTGCCTCCTTTCCTATTGCTCCCCAGGGCTATGTTTATGCTTCCCTTAAAGCATTTCCACCCTCTGTGCCAGCTGTGATTCAAGCGTGTCATGGATAAGTGTCATGAAGGCAGAGCCTGGGTCCTATTTGTTTGTATATTTCCTTTATTTAGTAGACAGTGGTGTGGAGTGGTTCTCTGTATACATGTATCAGTCTGCTTTGTTGTAATAAACAGCTCCCCCCAAATCAGTGATTTAGAATGAGAAACATTTTTTTCTATGCTCATATTATTGTTGGAGACTATGTGAGTCAATTGTGGCTGTGACAGCTCTGCTAGGTTCTGTTCCATGTGTCTTCCTGTTCTGGGGCACAGGCTGAAGGACCAGCCCCTATTTGGGACGTGCCATTTTCCTGGAAGAGAAAAAAAAGCAAGAGGCTCCCATGCAATGGCTCCTAACGCCTCTGCTAGGGCATGGTTTATATGCATCCCATCGGTCAAAGCAAGTTATGTGCTCAAGCCCAATGTCAGTGAGGAAGGATTCTCCCATAGGGTGATGGGATACTGCAAGAAAAGGGTAATGAGTAGCCATGTATAATATTTTTACAGAGAAGGGAGAGCAAATAAATGGGAATTATAAGATACTCTCCTGCAATGTGTATGCTACATTCAATGGACTCATGCTGCTGAAAAGGACCTTCAAGAACTCCTTGTCCAATTTCCTCATTTGTTGGACTCTTGTTATATGGGAACACCCAGCATCTGAGCCTATGTCTTATGTTTGGGGAACTGCCTACATTTTGAGTCTTGGTGGGATCAGAGGCTGATCAGAACAGCCCCCTACTACAGAGGTGATTTCCAGCCCCCCTTGGATTTAGAGCCAGGGCCATGACTTGGGCTACATCAGTCAGATGTGCCTTTTCAGGCTTTGAATCAAGAGCTTGTGCCTAGCACTGGCCAAGATGCCAGAACCTTCAAGCTGTTGGGGCCCTGGTGGCCACAGTGTGGTAGCAGTACCCACTGTCCAAAGTATTGGCAGTGTCCAGAGGGGTGATCCTCTACTGAAGTAAGACTCAGGGTGATATAGTTGGTAACCTAACAAAAACCTGGTTCTCTACCTCTCCTGGCAATTCCATGAACTACCCAATGTCCTTTAATGAATTCCTTTTCTACCTCTGCCAGCGAGTGCTATGGCTGTTGCTTACAACCTTGCATCGTGGCTCATGTGCCTCCTTCCCCAGGGAGGCAGGGCATAAGGTTTTTAAGAGCAACAGCTTTGAAATTGGACTTATTGAGTTTGAAAACCTCTGCTCCTCTGTTCTTGGGGCAAGCTACTTAACTTCTATAAGCCCCAGTTTTCTCCTCTGTAAAATGGGTATGATGATAAGATTTGCCTTATACAGTTGTTGTGTTAAGAGAGATAATAATACACACAGAGAGGGTCCAGGACCTGTTATGATTATCGTTATCCACAAGAAGGCTAAATGACTTTCTCAAGTTTATACTTTCTGCTGGTGGCAAAGCTGAGTCCAGAAGGCAGGCCTCCTGGCTCAAAAACAGCGCTGTGGACCTCCACGCAGATGGAATTCATCTGCAGACATAATGAAAGGGCCTGTGATAAGAAAGAGCATGAAAATTGCTGCTCCCTTGGCACGCAGTTTATAAGGGAAGGCCTCTGCCTGAATTGGCGAATTGCACTGAGCCTGTCTCTTATTTTACTTTGAGAATGGGGAGAGAATTTAATATTTGATGCTCCGTTGGAATTCCAGAGTGAGGGTGGGGAGATTGGAAACCCAGCTTTGAATAGGAAGTTCGTCTAGTCCTTGCTGCCTGTGTGGCTGCAGGATTCTGAGACAAGTGGCACAGATTGTGCACAGGCAGCTACACGACAAGTGTCCTTGTCAGTGGAGGAGGAGCTGTCACCCTGAGACCGTTCGACATCTTGGGCTCTGTGGATATAGTGGGCTGTCTGTTTTGTTTCTGTTTTCCAACACCCAGAAAAAATCCAGCCACAGTGGCTCGTTGCAGGATTCTAGCAAACTCTGGGCTCTTCTGCATCAGTCCCAAGGAGCTTAGCGTGTGGCATGGACCACTAGAGCCTTCTCCCTGCTTGTTGCACTGAGCAGGGTGAAACGGCCAGGGCAGGGCCGCGTGTTCTGTGGGCGTGCCTCTTTGCCCCTTGCTGCGCTGTGTGCTGGGGCCTTCAGTCAAAAACAACTACAAACTTGAGGGGAAACCCTCATCCCCCTACTCCCCGCTGGTGCAAAGGCCTGGCCCCAGCCTTGTTCTTAGCTCTAAGCCCTATCAGCCGCTGGAAGTTGCGTGGAAAGGGATGGAATGCAGGTCAGCTTAAGGGCTTCAAGGGCAGGTAGCTCTCTCTTGGAAGAGGACCATAGAGCTTGCGGAGCAGGGACAGATGTGTGTCTGATCTGGTGATTATTTTCTGGAACAAGGAGAGGTCAGGCTGAGGCAGGAGGAGAGGAGCACTTCAGGGAGGACTCCTGGGAGAGAAGCAGCCTGAGGTCCTTCCCATGTCAGCAGGTAGCGGCCATCTTTCCCTAGGGTGGCTGGCATGGCTCTAGGGTCTTCCCTATTGTAAGTCACCCTGGGTCCCTGCTGTTTGGTTCTTGCTTTTTCTTGGGCCTCAGGAAAGTGTTCTTGATGGTGGACTCTCTGGGGTCAGCTGGTCCCTGTGTCTCTGCCATGGGGCTACAGTGAAGAGTCCCTGTAGGGCCATCATCACTGCAGGAGCAGGTGCGGCTACCCAGTTGGCCCTGGCTGTCCTGAGACTTCATGGGGAAGTGTCTGTTGGCTTCCAGGGCCAAGGGAGTGCTGGCTTGTCCTCTGAGCGGGCTGGCCTGGGTCACCTCAGTTCCCTTCCCATAAGCTGCTATCAGAAGCCACTGTCACTGTGGTGTAAATTATGTTTAGGAAGAAGGTGGCTTTGAACAAGTCTTTGGATCCCCTCCATTGTAGTCTTCACTGACATTTCCTGATTGTGAATATGAGGCCTGGACAGTTTAGGGCTAAAGTAGAAACTTGGGACAGTGACTGTCCTGCCTGGCACTTCTTCCCGGATGTAATGAGAACTCCCCCGGCCTCTAGGAACGTCTCCTCTGCTTTCCTGGTGAGGTCTGCAGCATCCCTGGGAACTGGAGATCAAATCAGTGCGACGGGATTGTGGGAGCCACCGACCTGGATTAAACAAGGGGATGAGGACTTGAGTCCAGCTGGTGGCCAGAGTGTGGACTGAAAATCCTGGCAGGCGAAGCTGATCCTGCAAGTGACCAGGGCTCAGGGCAGACTTTCTGTCCAAGTTTTCATATTTCTCATATTTTACTTATTTATTTATTTTTTGAGACAGAGTCTCACTCTGTTGCCTCCAGTAGAGTGCAGTGGCATCCTCATAGCTCACTGTAGCCTCCAGCTCCTGGGCTTAAGTGATCCTCCTGCCTCAGCCTCCCAAGTAGCTGGAACTATGGGTGTGCACCACCATGCCTGGCTAGTTTTTCTATTTTTAGTACAGACAGGGTCTTGCTCTTCCTCAGGCTGGTCTCAAACTCCTGAGTTGAAGCAATCCTCCTGCTCTGACCTCCCAGAGTGCTAGGATTACAGACATGAGCCACTGCTCCTAGCCTATAATTTTTAAATGTTTACTAATTTTTACCACTGTCTGTATCCAAACAATTGTGATTGTTAAGGCTCTTACAGCCTGCTAGCTCTCTAGTACAGTGGAGGTATGGACTGGCGCAGGGCACATTATAAGGCACTAAAGAGAGCCAGGAGGTGGTGAGCCTGGTGCTTAAAGTGAGGGAATATGGGATTCCTGAAGCCTCCTTCCCTGAGGAATTCCCAGGCCATGGCTGACTGGCAACCCTAGAGAGAGGAGCAGTTGGATGCTGGACAGTGCAGCCAGGTACCAGGGACAAGGGCACGGAGAGCTTTCCTTGGCAGACGTAGATGGGCAGCCAGAGCCTCTGACACGTACCCTGTGATGGACCCTGCAGTGTGCTTCCAAGATCCCCTTCAGGAACGAAGGCCTGTTTCCCCACATGCGGGGGGTACGGCCTATGGAAAGCCTCAGCGTCTGTGGTGGTGCTTCGGCTAAGAGGCTGCCTTGCCCAGGCCATGCACCCTCCACAGACTGACCTGTGGCAGTGACTGACCGCTATGGGACCCTTCACCCCAGCTCATGACAGCTCTGAGGGGCCACCCATCTTCAAAACTCCCCTCGGGGTCAGCACTGTGTCGCAGCCCGGCTCTCCCTCTGCCCAGTCCTGCTCGTCCTCTCCCAGAGGTGTGGGCCCCCTCCCGAATGGACCTCCTGCCACCCTTCTCCATCTCAGAGGCTGCCTCCTGGGAACCCAGCCTGCGACAGCCCCTTTCAAGACCCACAGGCCCTGGGCCGTCTCTGGGACTGTTGAGGTGTGCCTGGTGAGCGGCGCAGAGCTTGCCTGTGTGTCTTGTCAGAGATGCCCACGTGTCCGGGCAGGGCGGCGGGAAGCAGGCCGCTCCCCTGCGGGCTGCCAGCGTCCGTGGCTGGCAGGGCCGCGGTGGGCACGCCTGCGCTAGCTCGGCAGGCAAGAGAACACGCCCAGGTGCCAGACTGCCTGAGTTGGAGTCTGGCTCTACCATTTGCTCCCTGGGTGATCTGAGGTTATTTAACTCTGTGCCTCAGTTTTCTCATCTGTGACATGGAGACGATAATTGTCCCTCCCTCATCACGTTCGTGTGGGGATTAAATGGGAAAATCTGAGAGCTTTTACAATAGTGCCGGTGGGGCCTGCAGTGGGCACGGTAGGCGCATTGGTCCAGGACACTTTACAGGACACACCGGCGTGGGAGGAAGGCCGCGTGCCCTTGCTCCCCGTGCCAGCCCGCTGCCACCGTCTTTGCAGCTTCTTGCTCTTGGGTCCCTCCTTTGGTGACGGCTGTGGGGTCCTTGGCTGGCAGCCCCAGCCCTGGCAGGCACTGGGAACAGTCACCTGCTGCCAGCACTGTGGTTACGGCCCACTTTGTCCATCGTACCCATGAGCTTTCTATGCCCACTAGGACGGGGAGTGGGTAAGGGGTTCCCAGGCCACAGGCAGCTCCTGGAGAGTGGCCTGCAGATTTTGCTGCTGGCAGTCTGGTGGGTGGGCCGCAGCCCTCCTTTCTGCATTGCTCCTGCAGACAGGGAGGGAGGGGCTGAGGCACAGGGAATGGGAGCATGCATGGGAGGTGTGGCAGAGGGGACCACAGAGACCCCACAGGGGAGGGAGGCAGTCAATGGGGGGTGAAAGGAAGACACGAATCCGTCTTGGCCAGCTGGCCCATATGGCCCCTTTGTGAGAATCAGACACTAGCTTCTCGGCCTGGGAGTGTTTCCTTTGTCCTTCACATCCACTTCCCACCTTTCTTGATGCACCTTTGGGTCCCAGGAGGCTGATCTCTGTGGACTGTGTCAAACAGGCTTCCGTGCCCCTGGCTTCCAGGTGGGTTTAGCCAGTAGGTGGCATTTGGCAGTGGCTGTGTTCTTCCATGAACGTGACTCCCAGCTGCAGCTCCTGCTGCTTCCTGCAAGGACACCTTCCTCTGACCCCTTCAGACCTGAGGTGGCCATAGCCTCCCCCTCTTGCTAGCCCAGGGTGCCGCTACCCCTGTCGACTTCCCTTGACCCTGCCGGCCTTTGTAAACAGTGCTTTCATTCAACTCTCTTGGCTAATCTCCTGCTGGGGCCCTGACACCCCCTGGCCCATGGCTGGATTGCAGCCTCCCGCCAGCCCCAACTGCCCACATGCAGGGCAGGATCTGTATGATCGCAGCTGGCCCTGCTGGTTGGGCTCAGGTGTCTTCTTCGTTCCCCGTGTGGCGTATCTCCTCCGTTGCCAGAGCAGAAGATCTGGGTTTGGTTCCATCAGGGAAGCTGGCAGGATCTTTTGTCCTTAGAGTGGGAAGGGCAGAGAAGAAGCCTGGCAGTGCTGGTGTAGCCCAAGCTGAGGGCCACGGATCCGTAGGCTATTCCTGTTCTGTGTTTAGAGAAGCTGATGGGCCCGTGCTGTGTGCTGATCCCCAGTGACTAACACCGTGCTCTTGGACAATTGATCTGCTGGTTCTGCCTTATTTCTCAACTGGAATCCTTTCCTAATGAAAAGCCACAGGCCACAGGGGCCCCAGATCTGTCTTCCTCTAAGTCCCTGTGTTTTCAAGAATATGCTTCTGTGTCTTTTCAACTTTGTGGGAGGACCAAGAGTGACTCTTACCATTTTGATTTAGATGCCTAGATCCCATGTGCCCTGCACTTTAGCCCAAAGATTTCTGAATGGAAAACCAACCCTGGTAGCTAAAACGCCCAGATACATCATCTCTCTACTAGGAAGCGGTGGAAAAGCCCCAGAAATCCCAGATCCAATTAATAATTCCACAAGACAGTTCATTAGAATGCACAAGTGCTTAACTAAACAAAACCATAATCGAAGTTGTCAGAAGTGATGCACGGTTGTGTTAGAATTTTCTCATTCACACATCATTTCCTCTACAATTTAGTTAGATAACAAACACTACTTATCCCGTCACTGGCTTTTTCAGCCATGAAATGCAGTTGGTGTCTGTATTGGGCTCGCAGCAGAGAAAGGGCTTTTTCTGCTGTGAGAAAGAGAGATTTTGACGGGCTGGTGAGAGGGGTCTTAGCCTGGGGACAGGCAGGTCTTGTGCAAGCAAGCCCAAAGTCACCCTGATGTCCTGAGAAGTTCTCTGTGACCTGGCTCTGTGTCTGAGGATGACACCCTTCTACTGGCATCCTGTGGCTCTTCCACCTTAGAGATTGCTGGAGGGGCCAGCCCTTCATTCAGGGCAGAGCCATCGAACCAGGCCAGAGCAGGCTCTGGGGCCTGGAGGGAGCTCCTCCTGGGATGCCTTACATCTCACCATTCCTGCATCGTCCCTTTAGCCGAAGCTGTCATTCTGGGAAATTACAGACTTCTTCTCTTAGGTCATTTTGGAGGGTTGTCAGTGTTCTCACCCTGGTTAGGATGGTTTGTCAAGCCTTCTTCTGACTAGATTTTGAAGCCCTAGGCCCGGGGAAGGGGCCCCAGGGGTGAGATGAGGTAGCCTTGGGTGACTTAGCGAGGACAGGCCCCTGGGACCAAGAGTTGTGGCAGAGCCCCGTTTCCGCAGCCTCAGGTGGGGATAGAGAAGGAAGTGACTGCTTGTTCTGAAATATTGTTTGGGACAGGCTGGATCTACACAGCCCCAGACCAGAGGTGCCAAGGATATATGTGAGGGTCCCTTTGGCCTTTAGTTGTATGAGGATAATTGAAACACCACAAATATTCATTTTAGTTAATGTTGCATATATAAATATTCCTATAAGCCCTCTTTTTCCCTCTTTCTTTCTTTCCTCCTGGAAATAATCTTAAATATAGTAATGAAAAAGTATTCTGTCCTTGCAGGGTTGAGAATCCCGGTAGGTGTGGGTGGGCAGAGGCCGAGTCTCAGGTCTCCCTTGGGCTGCCTAATCGCCCTTGGCCAATGACGGCCTCCACATGGCCTGTCTTACAGAGCTGACCTTGTGTGGGTGTCTCAGTCCATTCAGACTGCCGAAGCAAAATACCATGGACTGGTGGCTTCTAAACAAGAGGAATTTGTTTCCCACAGCTCTGGAGCTGGGAAGTCTGAGAACGAGGCATCGGCACGGTGGGTGTCTGGTGAGGAACTGCTGCTTCCTGATTCATAGATGGGCGTCTTCTCACTGTGTCCTCACATGGCGGAAGGGGCAAGAGAGTGCTCTGGGCTCTGCCCTCATGACCTAATCACACCCCTCACCTCCTAATGCCATCAGCTTGGGGGTTAGGATTTCAACATGTGATTTCGGGGGACACAAACAGTCAGTCCATTGCGCCGGGCATGTTGCCGCTCAGTCAGCCAACAGCAGCCGTGGCCTTGGTTCAGCCCTCAGCTACAGCACATCCACATGCTGTAGCGGCAGCAGGGACCGCTGCCATTGATGGAGGACCTACTGTGTGTCCGCATGTGTGGGTGCTCAGTCATGTCTGGCCCTCGCGATACTCCTGCATGGTAGATCTTAGCAATGACGGAGATGGAGACTCGGAGGTGTCAGTGGCCTTTGCTAAAGCCACTTACTGCAGAGCTGAGAATTTAAGTCCAGGCCTCCTTTGCTCCAACATTCTGGGGATGGGCTGTTTGGGGGAAATTCTTTTGACTTTTTGGGGTGTCTAAGGGTATTTGCTTTTCAGTGTTTTACATTGTAATGAATGCCCTGATTCCTCGTTCTTCTACTTTCTTCCCTCCCAGCTGGACCCTGTTAGCAGCTCTGAGCCCCCTGGCCTGCGTGGAGACTAGAAGGAGGCCGTGGTGCGGGCCAGACTCAGGCCTGGCCCCAGGTACCGGGACCTGCTTCCCCACTGTCTGCCCCAGCTTCTGGGGCCTCTGCCTCCCTTATCCTGTGGCCCCAAAGGAACTCTGGCCCCCTGCCCTTTTTGGGCTCCTTGTCAATGGCCCTCCTTTCCCCCTGAGGGACCCCCTGGCTCTTCTCTCAGTCCCTCCCTCCCTTGTGGTGCCATCACGACCTGAGGCCTTTCTCTGTCCTTCCTTCCTGCCTAGTACTCTGCTCCTATGGGGTCTCTGCACTTGCTGTTCCCGTGCCTGGGATGCTCTTCCTTCTGGAGAGCCTGCTGAAGGCAGGGGCTGTGCTGGTTTTGTTCACGGAGGCTGACAGGTAGGTACCATATGCAGAGGGCAGGGGGCTTGGGGTGCACAGAGACTGAGGATCCAACTTGTCTCTGCCACTCACTGGTGTGTGACCCCGGGTATATTTGTCTGTAAAAGAGGAATATTAATTTGTTTATCTGTAAGATGGGAATATTAATTCCTACTTCCTGGGCTGTTGTGAAGATTGACCATACTAGCTCACATTCACCAAGTACAGAGCATGTGCTGCGTGCCCTGTACCAAGCCCTTTGCAGGGTGACCTCATTTCATCCTCAGGATGTCCTAGGAGGGGTGCCATTACTATTCCTGCTTTACAGAGGGGACATCTGAGGCACAGAAAGGTGAAGCAACTTGCCCAAAGACCCACAGCTAGAAAGTGGCAGATCCAGAACTGGAACACAGGCTCTGGATCTAGACTCTGTAATGCCTCTCATTTGGACAGCATGTGCTTGGTGCATAGCAGGCCCTCAATAAATGATAACTGTTCTCCTTAGTATAATCTCTCCTTTCCCATGGCTGCATTATCTGCTGGTTTGAGGTCTGCCTTGGGGATCCTGGTCCTTTATCTTCCCATGGACCGCCAAACCTCTATTACTTCCTGGTCCGCATGCTTGGCTTGCTCTCACTCTGGGGATTTTCTGGGGCTCTGGGCTCCTGCTTGCCTGGTCTGGTTGCTTCTACCTCTGCTGCCACTCAATCCTGACAGTCATGGTGCTGTTGGCCTCTTCTATGACCTCTGGTCCCCGCTACCAGCCGTCAGGTGGAGCAGCTGGGACCATGGGTCGGAGCTCAGGCCCAGGATAGAAGTCTATTAGAACCACAAATGGCTTCCCTGAGTTTGCATTTTACAGGGCAAGAGTAAGAAGGGGACATAGGACCAGTGGCTTGTGGCCACAATCAGATTAGTAGCAAGCAATGCGAAATGTGAAATTTCACATTTAGAAAAGCGATTCTTCTGCGTTGTTCTTCTTATCCACACCTAGCAATGCCAGGACTGGTGACCCCTGGCCACAGGGAGGCCCGCCATCTGTTGTCACTGCAAAGCAGTGCTCAGGGAAGCTGCCTCCGGGGGGACGGCTTCAGGAAGGCTGCTGTGTAAGGGAATGTGTCTCGCCATTCCCAGTGGGGGCCTCTGCCTACAAATCAGAGGCAGTTCCCCTGAAGGGCCAGCCCGGGGCAGGCACAGGATTGGGCTGTGGAGCTCCCAGGCCTAGACCTGGTTCAAACACAGGCTCCAGCACTTACTCCTGTGTGACTTCTCCGAGTCTCAGTTTCCTCGGTTCCCCCAGTTGTGATGTGTCCTGGGTTCTCATTAAGTGACAGTGTTTTAGAAAGCTCCTTCCCTGGTCCGGCCCCCTCCTCTGCGATCCCAAGGCATCTCACAGGGAGAGGGTCCCCTCACTCTCAGTGGCTCCCAGCAGCCCAGGGTGGGTCCAGCACTCGGGGTCTGATCGTTCACCAGCCGTTTGCCCTGTTTCCCATCTCAGACCCATTTGAGCCTGGTGCCTTTTTTCTAGAAGTCCCATCAGAGTTGGTCAAACAGGACCCTGTAACTGCCTAGAAACACATTCCAGTTCCCTTACAACAAAAGAACAACAACCTTTAAGGCTTTACAAAAAATAAATTATGTTCCCCGTGAGCAGTCCCAGAAGAAATGTCATTGGAGACGTAAAACTGTTTTACTGTGACCTATGTAAACGTCCCAGGAAATAAACTGACTTCTCATTCCATAAAATCCTCTTGTCCCTTGTCTTGAACGAAACAGATTGGATTATTTGAAAAGCAGGAGCTGGAAGCTGGGCAGAGAAGACAAAGCTCACTCATGATGCAGAGGTCTGGGGCAAGGCTTCCATTACGTTCACACGACGTTGTTAGTCTCATGGCCGAAGTCGTCTTTGAGATGTGCCAATCGCGGGCTCTCATAGGGCGTGGAAGGACAAACTATGTCTTTGAAAGAGGCAGATCTTGTGGCCAAGGAAGGGTTGAAAAAGCCAGAGTCAGATTTTCACTTGCATGATTCAATCAGGATTTGCTCAGAATAGAGCAAGGGACAGAAAATCAACTGCTGTGTACCGACGCTCTGCAACGTGCTGATGTGTTTTCTGCAAGTCACTCCCAGCCCTAGGAGAGAGGTTCACGATTCCCACATTGCAGAAGAGAAAAGTGAAGCTCAGAGACGTGAAGTGCCTTCCTTAAGGTCACAGAGGAACTGAGCACTAGAGTTTGGACTTGAGCCAGGTCCAAAGGTCTGTGACTCTGCAGACATGTGCTGTCCATCAAGCACATGCCTCCCTGTGGTCCCCACATGTATTTCTGTGGTTTAGAGGGGAGGCGTGCCTGTTGCTCTGCCTCTGTCTGGTGGGAATTCTACATGCAGTCCCGTATGTACTTAGTATCCATTGCCTTTTCTGTTTTCATGCCTGGGATGTGTAAACACTGCACGCACTGTGCACAGGCACACCACACATGCACACACACTCACACATGGGTCACCAGAGTGATGAGAGGAGTTAGTGTCATCCTTTTCCCAGCCAGCACCCGTGTGTTCTGGTGTCCATTTGATAGATGGGTTAAGAGAGCAGCCAGAGCACGGGTAACTCCACTGTGTTAAGGCACATAATAAGCCTAGACCTCAGGTGCTGCCAAACCCTCCATGGCACCTTCTAGACACAGTCCCTGCACAAACTGCCAATTTGGATGAAGAATCTGTCACTTAAATTAGTTGGATGAGGTCTGAGCGGGGCTGAGCTATCCTGAGGTTATGGCTAGTTTACTGTCACAGCACTGGGCTCAGAAGGAAACTGCATGTGTCTTTGCGTGTGTGTGAGCATGTGTGTGCCCCCACATATGTGGGAGTACACAGCAGACTCCCCTCCACATCTTGTCCCTCGTTCCTTGCCCCACTCAGAATGAGGAGCTTCCACAGGACTGGACGCTTCCCTCTGTCTCTGAGTGGAATCCAGAGAGAACGTCTATGAATGACAAAACACCATGAACTACTTCCACAGAGAAAAACAGTCTGTCCTCCTGGCAGATCTGGGTCAGGCAGAGTCTGACAGCAGTGAGACAGGGTCAGGAGTGCCAGGCCTCTAGACAGACTGTGCTCCTCAGAGTGTGAGGTCACCTGCCACTTGCACCTAGGGCTAACTTAACCCTTTACTCCTGCCCAGCCCTGAGGCTCAGCCCTGAACCCATGGGGGCAGGAGGTTTCAGGTGGAAAAATTGGCTTTCTTCTTTGGTGACTTTAATGAGGAAAGTTGCTGAGAACCCAGGATTGTTGGGCTTCTGGGAAGATTTAAAAACAAGAATTTTTAACCTGGATGGGCTTTAGGGAATCTAAATACAAAAAAATTAAGGAAATAATTCTGTGTATGTATATGTGTATAGGTAGGCATTTGTGTACATATGTAGACAAGTGTATGTGTGTATATGTATACATATGTATGCATACTTATGTGTGTTGGTCAGTTTGAGCTGCTATAATAAAGTTCCATAGACTGGGTAGCTTATAAACAACAGAAGTGTATTTCTCACAGTTCTGGAGGCTAGAAGTCCAAGATCAAGGTGCCAGCATGGTCAAGGTCTTCTGAAGGTCCCTTTCTGAGGTGCAGACTGCGGACTTCTCATTGCATCCTCACATGGCAGAAAGAGAGCAAGAGAGCTGTCTGGCCTCTTATAAGGGCATTAATCCCATTCATGAGGGCTCCACCCTTATGACCTAATCACCCCCTGCAAGGTTTTTGGAAGGTCGACACCAGAGAAAGAAAGACAAGCAGAGTTGAAAGTGGTAAGCAACGAGGCTTTAATTGAGTGCTCCCGGGTGAGGTTCATAGGTCCCGGGAGATGGGGGGCCTGAGAAGTCGCAGTCACCCGGGGCTGAGGCAAGGGTTTTTATATGCGGTGAGGGGAATAAGAGGAGGGGGCTTGCTTTTTAGGTGCTTGTTCAAGTGGATTATCAAGTTCTCGATAAGCAGGATGTCCCTGGGGCTACAACAGGATGTCTCCAGGGTGGGGTAGACATCGTGGGGACTGGGTGTGCTGCCAGTCACAGGATGTGGCTGGGGCTTGGTGGGGCCAGGTGCTTGTTTAAGCAGAAAAGTGGAGCTGACTCACTGCTTAGGGCAGAGGGGTTTGTAGCAGGGGAGGGGGCTACACGGCCCACCCACCAACCTTACAGCCCCCAAATACCCTACCTTCAAATACCATTGCATTGGGGATTAGATTTCAACATTGGGGGCTAGGAGGACACAAGCATTCGGTGCATAACACAGTGTGTGTGTGTGTGTGTGTGTGTGTGTACACATGCACATGCATGTGCATGTGTATATATTTTCTAGGGACATAGTCCAACCCTTTTCTCAGATTTTCTGAGGTGAATATGACTCAGAAGTGAAGAACCACTGCATTAGCAAAGTCTCCCTAGGATTGGGTGGGGCCTATCCTGGGGAACATGCTCTGTCAGCTGTAGGGGGCTGGCTCAGCCGTGCTTCAGCCTTGGCTATGGGGGACCTGGCAACCTTGGGCTGTAGGTCTGTGCAGCCCAGTTTGTAAGATTTGAGCCCAGGACCTGGTGGCAGAAGCAGTCAGCTTCGAAGAGCCCTCCCTGTGTGCAGCTGGACAGCTGGTCCTCTGGTCTTTAGCTGATTCCTCGGCTGGGATTCCAGGACTCGGCTCCTGAATGCTGCCCTCAGACACTTCAGTGCTGTTATTCCCAGCGGGAAACCACATTCAGTGTAAGAGGAGGGCAGCCTGTTTTCAGAACTCCCAGGAGAGAAGGCCCCCGCTGTCGCCTGGCCTTCTCCATGTCACCTGATAGAGTGCATGTCTTTGTCAGGAGTCAAGTGGAAGGCAGTACCAGCTATACCCGCACCCCCACCCCACCAGAGGGTAGGGTGCCTGCTGTGTCTGCCCAGGCACCATCCTCACGGCAGAGCTATGGAGAGGCATGCAGAGGCTGCAGGCAGTCATCTGGGGCAGGGAGTCCTACAGCCTGAAGGATGGACTCATCACCCTGAGAGTGGAGTTCAGTAGATGTCTATATAGGGCTGTGCTCTGGGACTGTCCCCTGTCATAGAAGCCTGTCTTCAAATGATGTTGTAGCGTGCCCAGCCCTGAGATTTACCCTGGGGCCCCAGAGATGTGCCTGGTCTGAAAAAGATCACTGCTTAGAAGAAGAGACAGATGGGCCAACAGGTCTCACAAGATGGTATGAAAAGTGGCACAATAGCGCAAGAACTCCTCAAAGGCAGGCACTTTCATCTCTACTTCTTGCACTGAGCCCAGGGTCAGATCCAGGAAATGCATTACTAAATGGATAAATGCCTTACACATAGTCAGTGCTCAGAGGGGCTTTCTGTATCCCCAGTGCCTGGTGTAAGGCCTGGAAATGAGTTGTACTCACGGAATGTTTGCAGAAGTGACCTGAATAGAGGTCAGAACATGGTAATACTTTGCCAAAGAGAAGACCGAGGGTCGGCAGCTTTTTTTTGCCCTGTTACATAGTTAATGCTTCATACCTGCCTATCTCATGGGACCCCTGGGAGAGTATACTAAGATAATAGATGTTAAAGCTTTGTGCACTTTAGTGCTGGGTGAAAGGCTGGCTGCTGTTAAATGTGATTTTCCTATTGTGAGCATTTCCAAAGCCCTTCATCTCACTTGCCTTGTGTGATTCGTGGGTGCCTCAGATCCATCACTGTGGCCTCTGTGACTTGGTCGTATTGCTCCCTTGGGGCAGGAGCTGAGTCTGCCCTTGTGTTGAATTTCCCACCCCGTGGCCGGCATAGGCACTTGTTTGGTGCCCACTGGGCCATAGCAAGGTGTCTGGCGTTCTGGTGCGGTCACCAAGAGCCCGAGGGGTGTGCTGGTGGCCCTGCCCTCAGGAGGCTTCTCAGAGGACATGGCCACCTGTGCTGTGTCTTTTATGAATATTCCTTCTGAGTGGTGCTGGGGTGGCTCCAAGCATAGCCAAAGAAGTGAGATTGCTCTTTGGTTGTCACCACGAATGTGATCGTCCACTTTTGCCCAGAGGATGGAGCAGCCCATGTGTTGACCATAGGGTGGTGAAGGGCTTGAATTCAGATATGCAAGCATGTGGCCGTGGGTCCATGGCCCATCCTTTGCTCTCTGACGGTGGCCAGGCTTAGAGGGCTGAGGCCCTATCGCTGATGAGATGTGCTGAGGGTGGGATGTGGGGGTGGAGCATTGAGGAGGGGAAAGTCATTCTATCTCCAAAGGAGCAAGAACAACTGGGGTGACTTCAAGTCTTCTCCTGGTCATTCAGTAACTACTTATTGATCAGTTACCATGCGTAGCACATCATGCTAGGCCTGGGGCTGGGGGAGAAGTAACATGAATTCTGTTCTTGGCATTTTCAGCCAGGGCTAGATTAAGATATATGGGGTCCTAAGAATTATAGTACTCCCTTCCCTTCTTTCCTATAATTCAAAATAAAATATACTAAAATTATAAATATACTAAATTATAAATATTTATAAGGAATACTAGAAGTTCTAATTTTTCTCATTTTCTAATTTTTACTTAAATGTTTAAAAAATCTTTTTTAAATATAAAATTCTTTTTTTGCATATTTTCCATTAAAAAAATTCAAAATATTAAGGGGGCACAAATGTTTTTGTTACATGAATACCTTGCATTAGGTTATTTAGTATGAAATGTCTGATTTCCTCATGTACTAAGTATGACAGTTGATATCTCTGACATTTCACTTTGACACTTCCAGTTTTATTTTTATTGTGAAGGTACATCCTCAGTCTTTCAAACGCACATTTTGGCTTATGATTTTCTTTCAAATTTTTTTACAGCAATTTTTGTGAAACCATGGATAAGTCAAAAATTTGTTTTATTTTTGAATATGAGTTCTTTTGTGGAACCAATGCAGCACAGACAGCTCAAAATATCAATGACATGTTTGGGAAGGATGTGGCTAATGAACACACAGTACATTAGTGGTTTGAGAAGTCCTGTTCTGGTGATTTTAATCTTGAAAATCAGCCATGTGGGCGATCTGAGACCAAGATGGATAATGATGAGCTGATATCTATAGTGGAAACGAATCCATCTCAACCTACACATGAATTAGCAACAAGGTTTGATGTTACTATTCCAACAATATTGGAACATTTGAAACAAATTGGCAAGGTAAAGAAGCTGGATAGATGGGTTCTGCATGAATTAAATGAATTTCAGAAGAGAAATCGTCTCAAAGCTTGTCTTTCTTTGCTGTCAGGACATAAAGGAGAACCATTTCTACACTGTATTGTTACTTGTGATGAAAAATGGATTCTTTTTGACAATTGCAAGCATTTGGCACAATAGCTGGGTAAACATGAAGTGCCGGAACACAGTCCAAAGCTGAATATTCATCAAAACAAGCTAAAGGTGTCTGTTTGGGGGACCAGTGCTGGTATTATCCCCTACAGCTTTGTGAAACCTGGTCAGTCGATTACAGTGGATGTCTACTGCAACCATTTGGATGAAATGATGAGGATGCTTGGTCAATAGAGACAGGCCAATCCTCTTACAAGACAATGCTCAACCACATGTTGCACAAACAATGCTGCTCAAACTGCAGAGTCTGGATTTGGAAACTCTCTGTCATCCACCGTATTCACCAAACCTTGCACCAACTGACTACCACTTCTTCCAGGCTTTGGAACTCTTCTTCCAAGGAAAAATGTTTAATTCTCAACAAGCTGTCGAAAACGCTTTTTTGTGATTTCATCGCCACTAGCTCTCCAGGCTAGTGGCATAAACAAGCTTCACTGCTGGCATAAACAAGCTACTGTTAAGATGGCAAAACTGTATTGATAGTTTAGGCACATACTTTGATTAATCATACTGCTTCTTGTTTGAGAAATAATAAACTACACTTTTGACTCAAAATGGGACATTTCATATGTAATGACCTAATATAATGCTTAGGTTGGGGTTTTAGTGTGCCATCACCAGAATAGTGTTCATTGTACCTGAGAGGTAAATTTTTACCCCTCACCCCCTCCTACCCTCCCAGATACCAAATTCTTTCAAAAATATTTCAGTGTTTCAACTTCATTGATCTTCTGAACACATGCTCAGGAAACTATTTGAATACCACAGCCCTGATTTCAACCCTTTGGAGAGATAAAATACACACAGAACCACAGCATGTACCTGGGACCTAATTATCACAAATTAAGAGAACTCAGACAAGGGGAAGGTTACTTTTTAGCAAACACTTGTGGAAAAGCAGAAGTTTGGCTTTGGCCTTCAAAGCTAAGTAAAATTTGTAATTCTATTATGGGAATCAGGGCATTTAAGACACAGGATGCAGAGTGAGCAAAGGAAAAGCATGGGTGTATCTAAGAAGAGGGAAGCTCAGTTTGGTCGGAGAGGTGGGGAAATCTCGGGAGAGAGGATAGGAGGTGGGGCCAGATCCCGCAGGGCCTGAGTGCCCAGATAAGGAGTTTGGGTTGTACTGAGTAGTTCTTGAGAGCTGCTGAAGATTTCTGAGCCTTCTTTGTTATTGTAGACCAATTTTCACCTTTGAGATATTCAAAACCACCCTTGCAGTGCATTTAAGAGTATGTACAGTGATGAAGTGGTGCCAGAGTAATTGAGTATTGGCAATTGCTTTCACTGTGCTTTGGTGGAATGCGTTTTAGAAATGGAGTTCTATCCTATAAGTGCATCTACAGGGAAAATGTGCCAAAGGCTTCATTATCATTAACCAGTGCCAAATGGATTTACAGAGATAGTGAAGTGAGTGAAGACCATGCCTTTGTCTTCCATTACTGTTCAAATCTGTTAGGGAAAGAGCACAGTAATTGCAGTGATTAAAAAACAACGGTTTGGGGAAGCAGATATTCACATGGCCTCAGACTAACTCCCCACACATTACTTATTAATTACAAAGGAACAAAGTAACTTTACAATGGAGAAATATGGCAGACACCACCTTAATCAAGTGGTCATACTTAGCATTTCCAATAATGAGACAAACTGACATTGTGTGGCTTTTGATAAGAGTACAATGGGAAGAACACAGCACCACTTACGTAGTATACTTTCCGAAAATCTTTGACCTGAATTTAATAAAGAGAAATTAATCAGATACATTCATATTATAGGGTATCCTATGTCTACTAGCATAGACTGAAAAAATATCAGTGGTTGGAAAGACAAAAAAGAGTGTGTGGTTGCAGAGGGAATCCAAAGAAGACAAAAAAGGTGTGACAAACAAATGCAGTGCTTGATGTCAGGTTGGATTGTGAATCATAAAAATGAACAAAAAGCTATAAAGGACATTTGTTGGGATAATTGTGAAAGTTTAAATACAGAATGTGTATCAGATAATATTAATAGTTCTATCCATGTTAAATTTCTTGCATATCATAATGGTATTATAGAAATAGACAAGAATGCTGTGATACCTGACGATGTATTTAGAGTTGAAGTGAGGAAGGGTGGGGGAGAAAGAGAGAAAACATAAATGTGGTAAGATGTTAACAAATGATTAATCTAGATGAAGGTTGTATAAATAAATGTTCATTGTGCTACTCTTACAACTTTTCTGTAAGTTGAATTTTCTTGAGTTAATATATGAAAACAAAGCAACAACTCCTTGTGTAGCAATATAGAACAATGTATGTGCTTAGAACTGTGAATTCAAATAGGCATGAAGTTAACTTTACATGCTGTTAAGCTACCCTGGGCCAAATGTACATATCTCTTGCTTAATAAGAGAGATGTGAGCTATAAGTTGGCTGCAAAGTGAACTTTGGTAGCTGATCCTATTTTATCATTGATTTCCATTGCAAAAATGGAGAATAATCTCTAATAGATTGAGATGAAAATGGGAAACCCGACGAGAAGGGTTTCCTGTGAACTGCCATTCTATGTCATCCCTGCGGGTGTTTGTCCAAGAGTATTAGAACTCTGTAGAAATTTTCTTGGTTACATGCTTTGCTTTCCTTAGTGTTTTCTTCACTTTACTCTTGCTAAGATAATGTGTCCTGCCATGCTTGGAGGTCTCTAATCTTCCACCCCGTCTACTCTCAGCTCTTGGGACTGTGTTCCTGCCAATCCTCTCCTCTTAGTGTCTAAGAGGGCTAGGCTGCCATGCCATGCTTTGTCAGTAGGTGTCAGTGATCAAACCCTTTTAAAATTCTCTAAGTCTGATACTTCAGGATCTAGAGAAGTTATAAATAATCTACCTTATCAATCCTGTGAACTAGAATCTAATTAAAGTTTTTATTTAAAACCAAATGATACTTTTAGAGAAATTACAATTCTGAGTCTTTAATTAACATTTCACCCATAGTTATTAACACCACAGGATGAATGTGGCTGCTGTGTAGGACATATCCAGGGAGATGAAATCTTTAAAAAAATTGTGAAATACCCTCAGAGAGTAAGAGTAGATGTTGCATTCAGGTAAGAAGATTCATTTGAAACAAGAAAGATCCAAAGCACAAATCAAAGCTCTTGGGAATTAATAATTTGGGAGCAAAAATGAAACACTTAGTGGATTTGTTGGAAGCTAAAATCGAGGTGATCTTTTAGAAAGTAGAGATAATAAAAAGACAGAGAGATGGAAAGTAGGAGAGAAAAAAAAAAGATAATTGGAGCATCAGTCCTGGAGGTTCCATACAGAAATAAGAAAATCATGAAAGAAATAACTCAAGAAAAATTTTCCATAACTGAAGCACATATAGGAATTGAAAGGGTCCGCTGAATGTGCCTCATAATGAGTGAAAATAAACCCATATACAGGCATATGAAGGTAAATTTTTAGCATATGGTGGACAAGTGAAGCTCCTGTAAACTCGCTTGCAGAAAAAGCAAAGGATTAAGAATCATAATGGCCTCTAATGGCCCCAGATTATTCAAAAACAATGTGGGAAACTAGAAGAAGACAGTGATGACTTTAACATTCTGAGGGAAAATAGTTTCTGACTTGGAATTCTATACCCAGCTAAACTATGAAGTGTGGGTGTGGAATAAAGTCATTTTCAGAAATGCGCAGCTGGAGATGGATGGGGAGGGGTGGCAGAGTATGTTTGTGGAAGAGAGTTAAACCTTTATCTTCTGTTAGAGAAAGTCAATAGAGAATGCATAAAACTGGAAAAAAATTAGGAAGAAGTAATATGAAGACATGGCAGTAAATACCAAGAGAAAAAGCTAGAAGTGTTGAAAGTAGTTGCCCCAGGGGAATGGAAGTTGTTGGGAGTTATTAATATGAATGAGGGTGGAGCAGGATATTCCTGTAGAAAGGATATGTTTTATAAGGTCGATAGAAGTATTTAACCCTTTAATTTTTGTGCATGTAAAGCTTGGAGACATATAAGAACTAAAAAGTTGAAGGTGGGGGGAGGAGAAGAAAAGAAAAAGGAAAGGAAAAAGGAAGAGGAAGAGGCTGAAACAGAGGAGAAGTAAGAGGAAAAGAAGGAGGAGGAAGAAGAGGAGAAAGAGGAGAAAGGAGAAAAAATGAAAAGGAACATACACAGGGGCTAGTGCTTGGGAGACTGAACAGTTGAGGATTTTCCTTTAAGGCTCAGCTTCTCATTTCTAAGATAGGGAATATGATGTTCTCTTCAGTGGGTTTTTATGAGAATTAAATGTTCCTGGTATAAAGTAAGCCTTTAATCAATGTTTATTTCAATGAGTCCTCCTTTTGTTTTGAATGAATGAGAGACTTAAAAAAGCAGAAATGCTCAACAATGGAAACATTCATTTATTAATTCGCTTATTATTGAGCAAACACCAGTGTCCATGTGACGGGCTTGAGTAACAGTGCCCAGGGAGCCGGCCCTCAGCCCCAGATCATTTTCACCTGTTTGTTTGCCCACATTTTTCAGGTTCCCAATATAAGGGGAACATTCTCTGCCGGGGAGAGGCTTTCTTGCAGGTGCTCTTTCCAGGGGGAGCAACCTGAAGGGTTTTGTCCTGCACTTTCCCTTGTCTGGGGCACCTGGTGTGGAAGGTGGAGAAGCAAAGGTGTGGTCTGGGAAGGGATGGAGGACTGTCTGAGAGAGGACCGCTAGCCGTTTTCCGTGGCCAGCTCCCTCTCCTCCTTGGTAGCTAGATGTCTTCCAGGACACCCGGACTGTACCTTCCTCGGGTCTCCTGAGTATTTTCTTGCCCATTGACTGGAAATGTTCCCTCGGTTTCTGGAAGCAGCGTGATCTTGAGGGTTTCTTCACATGCCTTCACTGTTCTAACAACACAGTTCTTTCTCCAAGTCGGTTTTTAATTAAGCTAAAACAAATGCCCCACTTTCTACCAGAAAATAGCAATGACAGGAATCAATAGTGCTGGCTGGTGCATGGCCAGCCCTACTCCAGGAAGCCTGAGCCTGACACGCATTCTCTTCTGGGTGGGCACTCTGGGAAGTCGCCTCCTACGCCAAACACCTGAACCACTTGTTGGCCAGTGAGTGTCATTGCTCTTCCTTGGTCTCCGTGTAGCTATTTGAGGAAGTAGTCATCTGGACAGGATTTGGGAACCGGCAGCCTTAAGGCCACATGCGTCCTTAAGGCCGCAGGTTCCCCACCCCTGCAACTTTAGACAGAGGATTTGACATCTTTTCCTGACCATCCTGGGTCTGAAGTCATTTTTTCACTGCAGGAGAAAAAAAAAGCCATGTATACTGAACCCTTATTAAATATTTGGTGGTGGCTTTTCTTTCACAGAATGCATGACTAGCTCAGATCTGGGGGGCCATAGCAAATCCATGTGGGGTTTTATGGCGTGCGTGTGTTGCTTGTACATTTTTTATATGCACTTGCTGGAAAAGCTATATGCTGGAGCTCCGGGGACATAGATCGTTTGAAATCAATAAATAAATCCTCAATTTTATTTCAGCTGGTAGCTTCCACCCTCTTGCTCGGCTGAGCCTTTCATCACAGAGGCTCCCAAGGACTAAAGCAGGCAGATGGTTCTGGGCATTACAGGTTGCTGCAGGGCGACACGGGAGGCCGCAGTAATACATAATTTTGACCCTGAAAGCTGAGCTGGGCTTTAAGCGCTTGCCAACCTGCACTGATCAGGAAGGCCACAGGGAGGGTGACTCCCTTTCGGGGGAGTGCGGGTGGCTGGCTGGCTCCTCTGTCTCTGAGATCAGATCAGTAAGGCCTGGACGAGGGGATTTACTGTGGAGCAGGGCCAGATCTGAACCAGGGGAAGGCAGTGTAGACAGAGCTTGGAGACGTGTGGATGAAGGAGGGACGAGAGTGGGTACGCTGGATTCATGGAAAAGGAAGCAAGCCTTTCCAGGAGGAAGTGAGTGTGGCATTAGATCAGCATGAGGACTTTTGACTCTGGTGAGGAGAAAGGTAATGGAACACTTTCAATGGCGTGTGGGGGACTGAAGCCAGATAATGTGGCATTTATGAGGGAGAAGGTGGTGAGGCAGTAGAAGCCGTAATGTGCAACCCAGAGTGATGCCAACGCCTGTCACCGTGTGGTGACTGCCTGGCACTCTTTGTTGAGCAGGTTTGTTTCTGTGGATCTGGAAAGAGTGCTGCAATCGATTACTTAGGTCTGCTGTGGGCACGGGAGTCGGTGTTGGCATGCATGGCAACTACGTGCCATCCTCAATAAACATTATGTATTCAAGGAGCTGTAACTCACCACGGTTCCCTCAATGTGTCCTGTTATTTCCTGTCTTTCTGTTTTTACTCAGCATTGATACCATATCTTACAACCAGTCTGTGACTAATCATAGCAGACCCTGGCTATAAACAGTTTGTCTATATTGTGTATGCTACTAAATATCAGCTCTCCCGTTACTCATGCTATTTACTCAGCCATAGTGTCTTTTGCCTGTGTTAATCTAGTGAACACCACTCATTCTTCAAGCCCTCTTCAAATGTCATCTCCTCAGTGTGGCATTTCCTATAAACTTTGCTCCTTTTTCTATGTTCCCATGGCACTTGGTGCATATCTGGATTACAGCACTTGCAGCACTCTACTATTGCAGTTGTTTGTTTATGTGCCTGTGTCTTCCTTTAGCCTGGAAGCTACTTGTGAGCCGCAAGCATGCCTGGTTTATCTCTGAGTCATCAAAGGCAAGCAGAATGCCTGGCACATCATTGGCACTCAGAAATTGCTCCTCTTGCCTAGCATAGCATAGGCTCTCATTAAATGTTTGACGGCCTGATTTAGTTGTGACCAGATTTTTTTCTTTTCAATAAGAGAAAATGGGAATATGTTTGAAGGCAGAATAAAAATACCTAGTACTCAACAGAACTTCAATGAATCAGGAGTGGGCCCAGGGCTGTCCAGGCCAGATGGGCAGAATGACCTAGAAAAGACGCCTCTGCCCTACAGTTCCTTCTCAGACCCCGTGCACCATACTCCCCGTCCTGCACCTGTTGGCTCTGACCCTCCTTTTGCTCAGGTGTGTTGAGGGATCTGATGTCATCATTCACTTACTCAACACATACTTACTGAGCACCTACTATGTGCAGGCTCAGGGGACACATGCCCTGGCCCTCACAGGCTCATCAGGAAAGAAAACCGTGTGAAGGCAGATCTTAATGATATAGAAGGAAACCCTCTCATTGTTTGCCTCTATATGCCCAGGCCAGGAGACAGAAGAACCTAGTACAGATAATTTTCTTAAAAGATAATGTCAAAATGGTAAAGCAGGCCAAGCAAACCTATGCTGTTAGAATTCAGTGTCATGGTTATCCTCAGTTGAATAGTGGGGGAGGAAGGACAGGGGTTTCTGCCATGATCGATGAAGGTGATGGTTGTAGGCAAATGTTCAGCTTGTAACAATTAATCAGGCTGTACAATTGTATTTGGTGCACTTTTCTGTATGTACATTATACATCAACAAAAAGAGAAAAAAGAATAATGCCTGAAAATAAAGTTGGAACTGCCACAGACGGTAGTGAAGCTTTCTCAAAATCCGCAAGGATCATATTTCTATTGTAATAGTTTTGACTCCAAATTAGGAAGTCCTTTCTAACTGTCAAACTCACTCACAAATGAACTCAGCTTCTTGAGAGCAGGGGCTTTATTTTATCGCTTGCTGAATGCACAGTGCCCAGTACAGGGCCTGCCCTGCGCAGGGCCGTGGAGTCTGTGTGGAGTGACAGGGCGGATGGACGCCTGCAGGCTGTGGTCTCACTGCAAGGGTTCAAGTACAAGTCTGACTGGAAATTGCAGTGGAGGTGGGCACCTGATTAGACTCTCTTTAATAATAATCATCGTGACAGCTGTTCTTTATCCAGCAACAGCAGTGAGCCAGGCCCTTCAGACAGTCATCTCTAGGCTTCATAGCAGCCCAACTTAACCTTATGGAAACTGAGGCTCAGAGAGGTGAAATAACTTATTCAAGACCACTCAGCTAATATGTGGAGGCAAAGCTAGCATTTGAAATTAGGCTTTTCTGGCTCATGCCTGTAATCCTAGCACTCTGGGAGGCTGAAGTCGGGGGTATTGCTCGAGTTCAGGAGTTCGAGACGAGCCTGAGCAAGAGCAAGACCCCGTCTCTACTAAAAATAGAAATATTAGCTGGGTGTGGTGGCATGCCCCGGTAGTCCCAGCTACTTGGGAACTGGGAACAAGACTGGATCACTTGAGCCCAGGAGTTTAAGGTTGCCGTGAGCTATGATGATGCCACTGCATCATCATAGCTGGGGTGACAAAGTGAGACTCTTGCCTCAAAAAAAAAAAATAAAAAACAGAAAGAAAGAAAGAAATTAGGCTTCTCTGACTCCAAAGCCTCACTCTTCCTTCTGTAGTGCAATACCTCTGACACCTTCGATGTCTGGTCCAAGTCTTGGGATTCTATGGTACTAAAATCTGTCTACTTCCTCAGGGGTGGCTTTGAGAAGAGCAGCCTGTTTTCTTCTGCCTAAGGACAGAGGTGTGGCTGTCAGTGTGTGCACGAGGCAGGCAGGAAGCCCCCCCCCCATCTCCCATGAGGTGCTTGCCTGGCGTATGTATTGCAAACATTTTGATGAGAGCTGGAGTCCAGGCCAATGGGCACTTGTGGGGCAGGGGTGGACCTGCATCCCAAGGGAGTGAGTGGCTGTGCTTCCTTCTCCACTGTTCTGCGCCCTGGGCTGGAAAGTTTCCTTCCGAGGGAGTTAAGGACTGGAGCTGGTGAGAAATTGAACCGTGCATTTCTCTGAGGATACGCTGTGCCGCTCATGACTGGCAACTTATTAAATATGTCACAACTTATCTGCAGCTGGAAGGATAATTTAGCAAACTCCGCGTCTGCCAAATGAGGATGTTTGCATTTCATACAGAGCATCCTGTTCATGTGGCAACAGAAGCGATCAGGGGAGGAGGCCTCTCGATCAAACAAATGATTAACCTTAAAAACAGACACATAAACAGAACCACAATGGATGAATTATGCAGCGGGCCATCCTGCTGCTGACACCGGCCCACAGCTGGTTTCTCTCCGCAGGCTCTTCCTGTAAATGACTTTCCTCCTCTGCTTCCTCCCTGGCTCTCGCTACCTGTTTTCCTTTACACAGAAGCCAGCAGAGTGTGGTGAAGGCCTCCTGTCTGTGTTCCTGAGCAGTCCTTTCCCGGAGGGGACAAGGCCTCTCGAAGGGCATACGTGCTCCTGCCTGCCCGCTGCGCCCAGGAACACCCCGGAGCCACACAGGAGGCCTTTCACTTCGGCCTCAGGAGCCAAATCCGACAGTCCCCAGAAGGGAAGGAGAGGTGGGGACTGTTGGTTTAAGCTCATTTGCAAGGGGCCTCAGGAGCACATAAATCCTGCAAGCCTCACCTTGCCTTAGAGATACGTCTTATTTATGCAGTCTGAGGCTCGCTTTATGAGGTGCTGAGCTAGCCCAGGGGTGGCACTTTATCCTCAGACAGGCTCCATGCTCAGTACCGTGGGTGTGTTCCCGCAGACTTCCTGCTTCGGGCCAGACAGGCGTTCGGCCACATCACAGGCTGGCTCTCGGCTCCTTCCAGCTGAGAGCCTCCTCCTTAGCCGCCCCTTCCTATCCTCTTGCAAGGCAGTGGGCAAGGGAGCGAGCGAGATTGGAGCAAGATCTTAGGCCTTCCAGAAACTGCATGTGCTGCAAGAGGGGAGTGTCTGCTAAGGGGGCAGAACTTCCCCATACTAGAGAGTCAATAAATGGAAAGGGACAGGCAGCTCAGCAACTTGGAGTCCAGCACCCAGAAACACACAGCCAAGCCTCGTTTCTTTTACCCCCTGGGAATGTGAAAATTATGATGGCTGATATTAAGAATAGAGGCTATCATTGTTCCAGGACTTTTGGTTCTCAAGGCACTTTCCCCATATTTTCTGACATACCCGGGCAAGGTAGAAACAAGCCTTACTAAATTTAGGAATGAGAAATAAGTGGCTTCACTTGGTCCATCTCTGGGAAAGACACATTATTATATAATATAGGCAAATTATATCTTGGAATAGTTTGCTCAGTAAACTGTAAGATCCTAAAAAATACTGTGCTTCAGAAACTCCATGAATCACCTGTGATGCCTTAGTAAAGAGAGTGTGAATAATGGAATAATATTAACTTTTGCCACTTTATCAAATGGGTATTTTCACCATTTAAAATGAGGCTGGTCAGATCCAAGATTCTGCGAGATTTAAACATCTCCTTCCCTCTGTTACTTATTCATTCCCATCCATGTCTTGGTTAAATAGTAACAGGGCTTGAAAAGTAGTTAACACTGAATTTTTTCTAGCACAGACCATTAGAGCACCGTGCACAGCCGAGTACGAAACCAATGTTTGTTGAATAATTGAGTGAATTATTGAATAAACGGATTCTGACTTCTACCGTCTTAATATGGGATTGTTGTCAGGTCTGGGAGAAATGGTACATTTAGGGCCTGGGAGGATGGTCACTTTTTATCTTTGGGAGTGGAAGTCGGAGAGGGGTCCTCAGAGGTGCCACCCAGGCCTCGCTGTCTCTCTGACGTCAGCTGCCTTGGAGTTGCTGTTCTGTCTAGTTTCTGAGCTGGGATAGGTGCTGCACGAGGGCCTCTGTGCCAGTCAGCTAGCACGTTTGCCTATCCTGAGCCCACAGGAGAGGGCGGGAGTAACAGGCTGCAGTCAGGAGTGAGAGGGCAGTGGGAAGGCTGGAACTGATAAGAAAGACTTTATTTCTAATTAACTTGCAAAGCAGAGGGCAGGACAGTGGTATAAATGAGGATTTGGTCAGTGTTGACCGCTTGCTGCCCTGATGCCGGCCAGCCCTGGGGATGCTGACTGCATTTGGAGGCTTTATGGACCAGAGGATGGGCTATAATGTTGGGACAGAGAACTGGGCTTAAATCTTGGCTGTCATGAGTGAACACTATCATACAGTCATAAAGCTGGTTATGGTAGTGCCTGCTTTGCAGGGTGACCATGAGGACTAGAGGTGACATGTAAATTGCTAGCATAAAGCAGGCGCTCTAGAAATAGTAACTGTCAGCAGTGTGTGTCCTTTGACTCAGCCAAGAAATATTGTTTATGACATTGTCAAAAATTTGAAAGATGTAACAAAGTGTTAAGAACAAGATAGCAATCTGCCAGAGAAAACATTTTGGCAAATTACCATTTAGTCTTTTTGACAGTAATTACAATTACTGTTACTGTAGAATCTCTCTTCTTAATCACATCACAAACTCACCAGTGTTCCCCATTCTCTTCCTTCTGTAGAACCTGGTGACTGATGGCCGCAGCCTGCAGGGTACTATGACTGGCAGGGGACTGCGAGTATTCCTAGGAGCTCCTGCCCCCAGACCCCCACTGGGATGAATGCTTGCCAATGGCCAGAGAGTGCGTCTCTTCCCAGTCCTTCTTGTGCTGGCTGAGCTTGTTATTGTACTAACATAATGTAATTAAATATTGAGTGACTCAGTAACATATGGGAAAACAGTTGTTTCTCAGGAAAACCAAGTTGCATGCTTTGAACGACTTGGTAGAAATCAATCACTAGCAATGATGGCTGTCCAGTGAGTTGTGGGCAGGGCAGCTGATAAAGATTAGTAGACATTTGCACATAAGCCTAGAATTTTGCACTCAGATGGTTTCATATATGAGCTTAAGTTCTTTCTCCATTTTTAAGGCAAGTTCTCCCTTTTGGAGCCAAATCTTGAAATTATAGGTAACAAAGTGTATGAATTAGCCAAAAAGAAAAAACAGAATAAGAGGAAAAGAGCTTGTAGAACTCCAATCTGGAGACACAGCTCAAATAGAGGTCTTGGCCCTACATCAAAAGATTATCAAGAAATGTTTTAATTTGCAGTAGTGTTTAAGATGTGTGTGTATATGTGCACATATACATATTTCTGTGCATAATTTCAGTGATTCTTGCTTTATCCAGCACTTTTGATTAACCTATAAGTTGGTCCCGACCATAAGATAAGAGAATTGTTACTTGAAAAACCATATACTAGGTGCGTTTTAGGTGCCATGCACTTCACAAAATTCTTAATATGTAATTATCTCATTTCATTCATACGAGAACCCTTTGGGGTATTCTTTCATCCAACATAAATTTATTAATCAGCTATTTTGTGCCAAACACTGTTGCAGGTTCTGGAGGTGTGGGTAAGCAAGATAGGCCAGGTCCCTGCTCTTATGGAGTGACAATCTAATGTGTGTGCCTGTATGTGTGTGTTGGGGGCAGGAGGTAAAACATAAATACTAAGCAAGGTGATTTTAAATAATAACACATGCTATGAAGAAGACAGGACACAAAGCTTTGATTGTATGACTGACGAGGGTGCTGTTGGAGGCAGGTGTGGATGTGGGGTGGTCAAGGAAAGCCTCTCTGTGGCAGGCAACAACTGAACTGAGGCTTGAACCACAAGAAGGTCTGGTCCTGGGTTTCAGCATCCCTTCCTGAGGAGACAGCAGGTGCAAAGGTCCTGGGGTGGGAACGAGGCTGGAAGCAGGAAGGCCCATGTGACTGGAGCAGAGTGAGCAAGAGGAAGAGTGGGCTGAGCAGGACCTGTGAGGCCCTTGTAGACCAGAGTGAAGGATTTGGATGTTACGTAAGTGAGAGGGAGGCTGTTGTTGAGTTTGAAGTGAGGAAGTGATATGATCTAGTTGATGTTTTTAAAAGTGCCCTCTGGCTACCATGACCAAGAGATGGGCATGTGTTCCTGTTGAGTCAGCCCTCTGCCACCTCCTCTAAGACCCCCCGACCTCGACGATGCACCAGACCCTTTGCAAAGTGTGTTACATCCATTCTTTCATTACATCTTCATAATCCTAATACTAAAATGTATGTGCTGTCAGTATCTCTGTTTCACAGCAGGGACAACTGAGGCTCAGGAGGGTCAAATAACTTGTCTCAGAACACATAGCAAGAAATAAGAGCTAGAAGTTTATTATATGTTTGTTGCATGACAAGATAAATAAACAAATGTAGAGAAAGGGTGTCTTTTGTCTTTGCAAATACTTTCCCACATAATTTAAAGGGTTTCGTTCAGAATATAGCAATAGCGTTTTGATGACCTACTGACCTCATTTGATTACTAGAAAGTTACCCTTTGCTTGGAAAATGATAAGCCCCTCCCCTTTGATTCACCCATCACCAACAAGCCTGGGCTCTCCTCACCCATCATCCGCCCTCTGCACGCTGCCACACTGCAAACTGGACCCAGTTACAGGGAGGGCCAGCTGTTGCCTGATCCAGATGAACACAACTAGCAACCCCTGGGTTTGGCCATGAGCTCACTTACCCAGCACTAGATGGCTGATGGATGGCAGGGGATGAGGGGACTGGCATAGCAGCGGCTAAGTAGGGGGGAAGCCACTGGGGGGATCTAGGCCAGAAATGGCGAGAGGTTAGACCACTTCAGTGGGGACAGCAGAGGCAGAGGAGTGGGAGGATAGAGTAGTGTGGGATCCTCACAGGGAAACCGAGGTTTGGTGTCTCCTCAGGTCACACTGCAGGGCCAGCCCTTCCTTCCTGGCACAGTCTTTCCTTTTTCCCATCCCCTTAATAGTAACTTTCATCTACTCCTCTGAGGTGTCTGTCAGAACCTACCAAGAGATAGGGAGCTGCTTGTTCTGCAGAAGAGCAGAATTGATGAAGAGGGAACCCCTTGCTGCGTAAGAACTATCTCCTGTTTTATTTTCTGGCATGCCCGTTATTGGGGTTGATGACAGTCTAGTGCTGGCGGGCCAACAACACTGCTTTTGCAACTTGTTTCTCTGACTTGATGGTTCTCGGTGTATGGCCTGTGGAACCCTTGTCTCACAAGTTATCCCTCTCCAAATGCTAAATTCATTTGGGGGAAGTTTGCATACCCAATCCCCTGTTGGAGATTCACATTCATTATCGGCATAGTCAAGGCTCTGAGAAGTAACTCAGTAAAGAATCATGTTTAATTTTGTTGAAACAATAACAACATTCCTGTCCACACTGTGGAAAAATGCTGCTCTTCATCTTATTTTGCTGAGTGGACTTTAGAGATCAAAGCTGGAAACCTAAGGCTTGAAACTCCAAGTCCAGGCCCTCAGCTCAGAACTGCAAATGGCTAACAGATTGCCAGCCTGTTTTCTAATGCCTTTTGATTCACATCTCTTGAGCTGGATTGGATTTTTTTATTTAAGATGTAATTTCACAGTTTTTTTGAGACACGCCTCATCCTCCCCCTTTCCTGGGCAAAGCCAAGGTGCTCTTGAAGATTCATATCGGGGCTTCTACATTTCTATGCTCAAACCACAGAACACATGATTGGCTTATAACTCCATGTTATTGCATTTTCCTTGGGTGGAATTTGGCATCTGATTTGTGACACTCCCAGATGATCATGGTTGGAGTTGTAAGATTAAAATACTTCCCCTCCAATGAGAACATTAGTCTTACACCAGCTGTGAATAATGGCGCCATGGGCTGGATTCATCTCTCTGACTTGGCCATAGTAGAAATGCCCCAAGATGAGGAGTGTGGGACTGACACCGAAGAGGAACTGCTGTCAAATCCACCCTAATCCTCTGCAGAGTTAAAAGTGAAAAAGGCTGTGGCTGTGCAGAGATGCTTGTGTGGCAGATTGCAGCGGGAAGAAGGGAAGCTGCGGCACATCGTGAGGCATGACTTCTGCATCCAGCTCACCTGCAAGGGGCCTCCCATACAGCTGAGTCACCTCTACGTGTGGTCAGGGCTGTTGGGGAGATGGCGAGTTCAGGCTGGGCTTTGCAGGACACAAAGATGGTTCCAATCCTCTTGGATGTGGCAGCACTGGGCACGGCCCCTTGGAGTAGGTTGTCATTCTCAGAAAAGGTGGCTGGTGACAAAAACAGGCTCTCAGGGACACATGGGATCCTAGACTGGGAGGTGCTGGGGAAGGGGCCCAGCTCCAAGGCTCAAGTTTATGCTGCTCCTTAGCACAGTAAGTTTTCTGTTAGGAACTTGAATATCATTTTCCTGTGTTCAGATCCTACTTCCAGGACCTTATTGCTTTTCTCCTCCTCTTATTCCTGATGATGATAGTAATAATAACAGTATCTAACATGTATTAAGCATTTACTATGTGTCAGGCACTGTGCTACATTCTTTATATGCATGGCCTCATTAAATCCTGAGGCAGCTCTCTGAGCTATTCTTATTAACCCATTTTATGGATGAGAAAGTAGAGGCACAGGGAGGTTGTGTAACTGGCCCCCTGGGATCTGACCTAAGCAGTCTGATTCTAGAGCCAGGGCCTGAGCCATTACAGCATGGCCTCCCTGACGGCTCTCCAAGGTCCCCCTTCTGCTGCCCCATGCTGGGACAGAGAGGCTGGAGAAGGAAAGGGAAGAAATGTCTATTTACCTTGTGGTTACCCAACTGGGAGGCCTAGTGGTGGGTGCTCCTCATGGTTTTCTTTCAAAAAAATCTTGAGATGTAGGTAACATCATTTCCATTTTGTAATCAACAACCATTTGGTGAGCACCACTATGTGCTGGAGACTTACGAGAAACTTCCAACATTATCCCTAATTCTAATAATCCTTCAAGGTGGCTGACACCATCCCCTTTACAGATGGGAAAACTGAGGCTTCCTTAGGTTAAGCTACTACTTATCAAGCTTGTCCAGCAGGTTGAGCTGTTTACAAAACCAGGAGGTTTTATGAATGAGAGGTGTTGTCTACTGAGGAGTCTCTGGCCTTGAGCTGCAAAGAGAAGCCAGATAAAAAGATCCGCCCAATTGAGGGAAAGTTGCCATAGTGAGGCCCGAGAATTGGGAAGTTGCGGCCTTGGGCATCCCCTCTGGAGCTTCAGAACAGGGATCCATTTCTAGCCCTGGGCTTTTGTCTCTCTGTGGCTTGGGCCGGTTCCTCCCTCTGTTAGCAGCAATCTTGGCTTCTGTTTTTGTTGGTTTCTAAACAGGCAGCTGCCAAGCACCTGAGATGGCCCTTGTGAAGCCACAGTGAGTAGGAAAGTGACCTGGAAGGCAGCACCTGGTGTCCACTCACTTCTGTACGCCATCTGCCTGGCAGCCGGATAGAGAGAATCACTGTTAGGTGAAATGCTTGGTCCTTGCCTGACGCCAGGATGCCTGGTGCTACTTAAACACTAGAAAACAGTTTGGAGTGATTTTCCCCTGCCCCAAAGGACCTTTCTTTCTTTCTTCTCTTTTTTCTTCATTTACTCATTAATTCCGGTTAAGCCAATAAAACAGCATCATGCATGATTCATTTCAGAATTTAAAAATCAAATTTTGAGTCGATGCTAAATGGATCACAGGTACTCTTCCTGTCTGTGAGAGATGAGCTTTTCATTACTGATTCCGTCACTCTGAATCGCCTGCAACGGGCAGGGTTTGTTTGCCGGGTTCAGTGTGGCTGTGGATGCAAGTGAGATTGTCTCGCTTCTGCAGGGGAGCAGAACCCTCAGAGGTCCCCTCCGTGCCCCTGTGGCTGTGGTGTGGACTGTGCCAGCCAACGCAGCTCGGTCCCTCCAATCTGCTGCCCTAGCACTTTGCTGCCAGCCTTCCCAGGGTGCAGATTCTGGGGTGAAAGGGTGAAGTGAAATTGTGTTGAATGATTAAATGAATATGCATCAGAAACTATCCAGCGAATGCTCTGAAGCATGGAGATTATCAGCGGACTCTGCGCAAAGCCATATGAAAACCCAATCCATCGGGAGGAGTTAGATCTGCTTTGGGAAACACAGAGAAATGGCTCAGCAGGAAGAGAGCCCCTGCAGCCAGGAGTTTGCTCCTCTGAGCGAATCAATCAGCTTTCTAAAACCCCGGCTTTAATTGGTTATGCCCTGGGAGAGGGTTTTCGATACATCCGCCATCTGGCAGGACTAATTGTTCTTTGCATTCAGTGAGTAGTTTGGTGCTCTGAGCCCCGGAAGGAGGCCCGGAAGGTGTTCATGCCTGTCAATGTCACTCCTCATGGCTCTTTGATGATAGTGGGTCTTTTTGGACACCTGGCTCTTGCAAACGATTCATAGAATATGTTTTATAACTTGGCAGCTGCCACGGAGCCCCTGGGGTGAGAGAGAGTTGAGGTGCCCTTGTCCAGCCAGGGCATGTGATGGAAAGCCACCTCGCGTCACCAGCCTGGCTTCTGACATCCTTGGTGATAGTGGCCTCACCTAGGCCAGGAAGGCAAGTGATATGGACCAGAGATGACCGCCTCTGTCTGGTCACTGGCTGGACCTCCGATCTGTGACTGCCCCTTGCTCCCTCAGGTGGCAAGGAGGCACCTGCTTCTGTCCCTTTGGCACCCATGCCTGCAGTATCTGGCAGAGTCCGCCTTGGGGACTGGGCTTTCAGGGCTGGTGAGTATGGCTGTGCCAGAGTACTAATGCTGCCAGGTTGCCTTATCCAATCTTGGTTATGCCAGACAAACCTGCAGCAGTCCATGCTGGAGTGTCATTAGGGAGAACAGGGCCCAACACAGCACGATGTGGAGAGACCACAAGTCAAGGCAACACAGGCTTATTGGCTGCAGTTCTGCTGGGCCAGACCTGGGGACGCAAGCCAGAGGTGGTCCCACAGAAGGCCTGCATTTCCTGTAACTCTGGTCACACCCTTGGCCATTGGGAAACAACAGCCCCTATCCCTGTATGTCCCTGGACTGTGCTGAGAGGTGCTCTATCACTGAGCCCCAACCATTTGTTAGCTCATATGTTTAATATTTATTATATCAGGGATCTAGCATATACCTTCATTAAATAAGAGGCATTATACATGCACATTACGTCGATGTCTTATTTGATTCCTAACTGCCCTATGAAGTGAGCTACTGTCTTAGTCTGTTTTGTGCTGCTATGCCTGAGACTGGGTAATTTGTAATAAACAGAAATGTATTGACTCATTCTGGAGGCTGGGAAGTCCAAAGTCAATGTGCCAGTATCCGGTGATGGCCTCTTTGTGAGTCATCCCATGGTAGAAGGAGGGGCTGGGGTGGGATTTGTCCTTTTATAAGGAACCCAGTCCCACAATAATGAGCCCATGCTCATGTCACACCCTTACAAGGGCCTGAGCTGTGTCCAGGAGAAAGGAAGTTTGGATCAAATGGACCAGACTAGCTCCACTGTATACTTTGATGCCAAGGGCCAGGAGTTCACCCAAATACAAAACTTTCCAGCTGTCATAGAGCACTTATTATGTACCAGGTATCATTCACTTGTTTCTCGATGAAGAATGGTGGTCCCCAAATATGTCCACCTTCTGATCTCCAGAATCCGTGAATACAGTTTATCACATGGCAAGGGGGAATTAAGTTTGCTAATCAGCTGACCTCGAGCTGGGAAGATTATTCTGGAGTGTGTGGGTGGCCCAGTGTAAACACGAGGATCTTTCCAGGTGGAAGAGACAGACAGGAGAGTCAGATGATTCAGTGTAGAAGGATTCAACCCGCCCTCCCTTGCTGACTTTGAAGATGGAGGGGTAGGACCGTGAGTCAAGGAATGGGGGAAACTTAGAGAATCTGGAAAAGGAAAGAAAATGGGTTCTTCCCTAGAGCCTGCAGGAGGAATGCAGCCCTGCCAACACTTTGAGCCCAGCAAAACCCATTTCAGATTTTTGAACTCCAGAACTGTAAGATAATAAATTTGTTTCACTTCACATCACTAAGTTTGCAGTAATTTGTTACATCAGCAATAGGAAACTACTACTCCCTGTAAAACAGGCATATTAAATAGTTATTATCTCCTGAAGTTTAGAGAGGATAAATTACTCGTGCAGTATCACCGATAGGAAGGCTTGGAGCTAGGACCTATTCCCACCTGTTTGATTGCAGGGCTGGAAACCACCATGTTAGAACATGACCATTTTCATCATTTTGGGAGGTATGGAGGCTTGGCTTGCAGGGATGCTGGGAGCATTGGTCAACTCTGGTCATCCCTGGCCCTGCCTCAGTTGTCGTGTGATGGAGTTTCTGGACAATGACCTGGGCTAATGCTGCCCTTATTAGCAATCAGTGTGTAGAGACCCTTAAGCTCAGCTGGTGAGGAAAAAACTATGTGGGGGCTCAAGTGAGGGGAGAGAAAAATGATTTTGATATGTACCTAAAACTGTTGCAAGGATGCATGGCTGAATGAGTATTTTCAATGGATCTCAAAACTTCCGAACTCATTGAATATAATTTACTTGTATTAGCAATTCCTAATGCCAAATAATGTTGATGCACTATAAAACTAGTTTTATATTAATATTGTGAAGGCAGCTTCTCACAGGAGAAGGGATGTGGAATGGTTAAAAATAAGAGGGGGTGGTGAGTGGGGAAGAGTCAGAGCATTTATTGACTGTGCGTGAAAACACAACCTAGAGTAGCTTAAGGATGCAAAAGAAAAGAAGGTTGAAGAAGAATGTGAAGAACTTGGGGGGATATGTGAGCCGGGACGGACAGGTGTGAGGATGGACGAGAGAGCTGCTGGCAAGTGTCCAAAGCAGCACTGCCCGGTCCAGTAGCCAGTGGCCACATGTGGCTATGGAGCGCTCAAAACGTGGCGAGTTGAACTTGAGATGTGCTGGAAGCATGAAATATGCATCCGATTCAAAGACTTCAAATGAAAACAGTAATGTAAAATATCTCATTCATCATTTTTATGTTGATTCTATATTGAAGTGATAGTATTTTAAATATGTTGGTTTAAATAATATGTATTATTAAAATGAATTTCATTTTTTCTTTTTATTATTTTAATATGGCTACCAGGTAATTTAAAATGGCATATGTGACTGCATTCTATTTCTATTGGCCAGTGTGGTCTAAGGGGCAGAAGTGGGACTGATGGCATAATATAGCAGGGAGATGGTCTGGCCTCACTGTAAGGGAAAAATCTTCTAACAATTGGCCATGTTCAAAGAAGATAGGCAGTGAGCTCCCTGTCACCAGAGGTATGTAGGCAGACACAGAGGCCAAGGCCTCTTAGGGCCTTTGTGGGACATTGCTGTTTTGAGAGTGGGTCTGGGCCAGGTCACCACTCAGAATCCTTTCCATGCCTAAAGGATTATGAGTACATAAATGGGTTTTTGCATATTAATTACATTTTTCCCATTTTTTGGAAAATTCCAAATTTTGTATTTTCCTGGTTCTTCTCATTGCCCTTGGGAGAATGCAGCAGTGTTCTTTCAGAAGTTTGGAGTGAGGAAGTGTCTCGATTCAAGGAAGCATACAGCTCTTCAGTGCTCCCGAGGCCTTGGTGGCCCCTTTGATGCTGAGGCCAGGCTGAGTCACTCAGTGTACAGGCAGACACTGTGCACCCCAGAAGGGCACAGCTACCCAGTGCTTGGGGGTCCCACCTCCTGGGAGTTTGCCTTGCCCACTCTCTGTGGCCCAGGGCACCCGCATCCCTCTCACCCCAGCATGCAGCTGGAGGGCTGGAGTAAGAGCCCTGGGCATGGCTGTATGTTGTCCCTGCACAGACTGAGAGGCCTGTGACATTTGCTAAGCCAATGGTCTGTATAAGTTATTCCTAGCAGCAAGAAGAAACCTGAAATCCTGTATAGAAGAAATGTTTTTAGGCTGTAGAGCAAAACTTTTCTGCATGATGTTCTAATTATTAAATGGAGACTAACACCTACTCCTCATCTGTATCTGACTGCACGTCCTTGGAAGGGATGCTCTTGCATTTCCCTATAAGCAGGCTGCTGTGCTGGCTTCCTGCCAGTCCAGACTGGCTTTGCCCTGGGTATAACCACTGAGGTGCCAGGCCTGCTTACGACCCATAACCAGGGCCAGGAAGATGGGAGACTCTTCTGTCCCCCTAGGGCAGGAAATCACAAATATGAACGGCTCCTGTGCCCCAGGTTGGCAGGGCTGTGCAAGGACTTTATATGCACAACTTCATTGGATCCTCATAACCACCTGGTGGGTATATGTTGTTATCTCCCTTTTATGGATAAGGAAGTGAAGGCTCAAAGAGGTTAGGAGGCCACATAATTGGTAAGCTTCAGGGTAGGGCATAAAGACAGCTTGGTCTGACTTTGGTGCCCAAACTATTAACTACCATAATCTACTGTTTCATTGGCTTAACAGCACCAGAGGGGTCAGACTTGACAGATGGGGGTAGAGGTAGTAAGGAGAGAGTGGGACAAAGGGGGGACGGTGGGGGAGAAAATGACATGCTCATTCATTTATTCACTCATTTATTCCTTATGGCTTGGTTCCTCGCCCTTGGTGGAAGGTCAGATACTGAAATGAGGAGGACCAAGCCCTGCCCAGAAAAATCTCATTTAGTAAGAGACAGTTGTGCTCAGTGGGATGGTTACACCTGGGGCAAACCAGTCTGGATTGGCACCCTGCAGGTGGCTCTGCAGGATACAGACTAGCAAACGGCAAGTTCTTCTGTTGGGGCAGGTGGGGTTTGCACAGAGTAGGAGACATTCAACTTGGACTTGAGGGGGATCAGGCATTCTGGGCAGAAGGAGCCACACAAGCAAAGGCCCAGAGGCTGGGGGCACACTGGCTTCCTGGGAGGAGACTGGTGACTGGGAGACTACCTTGCGAGGGAGTGTGGCCATCCTACCAGGTCACGTGGTGGGGTGTGGCAGGGACATTCCATCCTTCTCTCACTTACTCAGCTCTTATCTGAATCCCTTTACATATGTGTATCGGCCACTTTTAGCACATGGGGGTCTTGGCTGGGCTGGGAAAGGAGCTGTCAGCTATTCAAAGCCATCCCGGGGCCTATCTTTCCCACTCAGATTTGCCTTGGATTTGAGGGTCCAGTTCAGCTCCCTGAAACCAAAAGTAGTGCTGGAATGCAGAGAAAAGACAGGGACTCCTGTTGGCTGTCAGACGTATCTCAATGGAAGGAGTGGAGATTTATTGAGTGTTAAATGTCAGTATTGATGTAATAAAGATAGTACACTCTAAGTAATAAGCACTTTCCAGGTGAGGAACCATTTTTAATAAGTTGTCAACCTGTCTAGCACTATGAATTATTAAAAAAAAGAAGAAGAAGAAGATGATGAAGAAAACCCATTATTTAACTTTCACTTCCACTCCCCAGTTCTGCCCCTTCTTGACAGGAGCATAAGTGTTCTGTCATGATCAAAGACCTTGGAGTTTGCACACCCTTCATTTCATAAAAAAGAAGCCAATATTCCTTTTGTTTGGGTGTTTTGTTTTTTTTTTTTTCATATGATGGGGATAGTCTTGATGGGGCATGGATTTCTGGCCATAAGAGGGCCTTGTGACAGGCAGAGAAGTTTCAGGAAATTAACATAGAGAAAAGGAAGGCAAGATGTGCAGAGGCACAAGGCACCAGGGATGGTTCCCAGTGCGGCCCAGCTGTCAGCAGGCCCACTCGCCCCAAAGATCTGTGCTCCGGGGCTTGCAGGGTCCTCCGTTTAGATTCCTGCTCATTCTCAGGGACTCAAGGCCACCTCTGCCTCCTGGGTGCCCATCTTCCCATGGGCCATCTCTGTGACGTGCTCACTGTGCTGACGGTATGCAAGTTCTGCAAAGAGAATTCACCCGCACAAAGGGTTCAGGCACATAGTAGGCCTTTGTGAAGAAGCTTTGGTGGAGCAACAACTTTAATTGGCTCCAGAAGTCTCGAAGTTCTTAAAGCATCTGCCGGCCACCGCAGTGCATCCTGGGCTCGTGTCAGCTTGCTGGCCTGACGCTCACTGCCCTCCCTTTGCTTTGTCGAGGTAAGCCCCCCGTTCTTCAGCCTGCCCCGCGGAGGTCGACTCCTCCCCTCTTCTGCTGTCTGGGCCATAGTCGGTGTGCGCTGGTCCTGAGTGTGTGTGTGTGTGTGTGCACACTCACCTGCTACTCAGCACTCAACGAATTGCTCTTGCAAAGATTTCTCTCCCTAGGAGGAATTCTTCTGTCTGGGCATTGTGATATTATAAAATATATATTTGGTCTTAGTTCCCATTTCCTGGCAAGAACTCCTAAAACTCTTGAAATCTCTAGAGTGATAAGGGTGTTTTGTATGCTAATGAGATGACTGGTGTCTGGGGGGCCTGGATAGCTTCAGGACGGGCCTGGCCACAGGAAAGACCAAGACAGGGTTAGAGGGTTGGGTCATCCCTACCTCCCAACTTCCAGAGAGGGCAGAGGGGCTGAAGGTTAAGTTGATCACCAGTGGCCAATGGTGTCATCAAGCATGCCTACATAATGAAGTCTCCATACAATCCCAAAAGGACAAGGTTGGGAGCTTCTGGGTGGCTGAACATGTGTAGGTTCCTGGAGGATGCAGTGCACAGGGAGGGCAGGGAAGCTCTGTGCCCTTTCTCCTGTGCCTCGTCATGCAGATGTCTTCATCTTGCTGCCCATCTGTGTCCTTTGTAATAGCCGTTATAATAAACCAGTAAATGGAAGTAAAGTTCTGTGAGCTACTCTAGCAAATTAATGGAACCTGAGGAGTGGGGTGGGGAACCCCAGACTAATAACTGATTGGTCAGAGCTATAAGGGTATAGGGGTGTGCAAATATAGAAGTATGGGACACCTACTATTGCAACTGGGATCTGAAGTGGGGGGCAGACTGGTGGGACTGAGCCCTCAACGTGTGGGATCTGACCGTGTCTCCAGGTAGGCAGTGTCAGAATTGAATTGAATTAGAGGAGACCCAGATGGTGTCCACTGGAGAAGTGATTGCAGAAGTTTTGTGTTGAGTGGTGTATAAGAATAGGAAAAAAAAACTCTGGGTTTTTTCCCTATATTTTATTAGCCATTGACCTAACAGGCATGCTATGTTTTTATTATCCCTGTGTTATCTTCTGACAGGCTCACTTCCAGATTGGCATGCTGGTCATATTTTACAGATGAGGACACTGAGGCTTGGAAATGATGAGTGACTTGCCCAAGGTCTCGTAGAGCCCTGACTCTAGAAGCAGAGCCAGGATTAAATCTGAGCATGCAGATGCGGAAGCTCACATCCAAGCTACCAGGCCGTAGGCACTCCCAGCTGCAGGCGCTGGGGCCGCCACCTTTGGTGCACTGATATTTGGGCTCCACTCCCAAGGTCTCTAGCAGAGCTGTCCAGTCTCTCCTCGCCCCTCCTGGGCCTGATCCCAGCTCCTTTCCTTCCCCTTTGCCAGGGCTGCTGAGGTCCCCGCATAACTTGGGCCCTGTCCTTCTAATCCCTGGATCTCTTGTTCTTGTAAGCCACGCGACTTCCTGCATGCTCAATCTTGTGTCCGTTCCATCATTTGAAGGCTGCAGAGAGACCCTTGGGTGCTTATTAACATTTCATCTGGCTATTTTTGAAATGAAGCAAATTGCTCAGGACTAGCCTGGGTCTCCAGTGGTCAGCACAAGGCCTGTTGCTTTTTTCAGGAGTGCTGCCTTACAGACAGGCTCAGATGGGCATCTGGACTCCAGCACTCAGCTGCTCTGCGACTTTGAACGATGTTTTTTATTTTTCAAACTGCTCTGAGCTTCTGTTTCCTTATTTGTAATAATAGTTATCTTACTGAGCTCTTGGCAAGATTAAATGAGAAATGTGTGGGGAGTCCCTGGCACAGAGTAGGAACTATTTCCTTGGGGTTGAGGGGGCCACACATGGGACCCAACCATGGCACTTTGCTCCAGGCCTTCATTTCAGTCTGCATCTGCCCATACACAGCTCACACCTTCTCTTCTAGAGCTTCATTAATCATCTCTCCAAAAACACATGGGAAGGAGCCTAAATACCAACTCGCCCATGGATATTGAGCACATATTTATCAAAGAAATGTCAGTGCATCCGGAAGGCACAGCCCACATCACCTGCCCTCCCGTGGCTCATTAGTGTGACCTCAGGCTGGCTTTAGTGCCTTTTGCCTTTCAGGGTCTTGCCTCGATCAGGGGAGGAAAAGTGTGTGTATCTCAGAATGGCCTTGTGGGGTTGGGACTCTGGCCTCTCCTGAGCCCTCTGCAGGCCCTAGCTCCCACCGACAGGCCAGGAGTAGGTGGGGTCTGGGCACAGGGCATGTTCTCAGAGCCACCTGCCTGGGCTCCTCCAGAATGAATGGGCTAGTTTACCCTCAGAAGAACGTACAGTGGGCATTATTTTCCCTTCAGCCAAGCTGTTTGAAATGTCTGTGCTAGTAGTTGGTTATGTAAAGGTAACCACATAGTTCCCAGTGATGGGGAGACTTCAGAGCTGCGCAGGCTGAGGAAGGCTATGCCACCCATGAGGACAGAGTGCTCTGGGGGACCGGAGGAGGGCTTCTTACAGCCCAGAGGGTCAGGGGAGCTCCAGAAGGGGGCCTAGAGCTGAATTTTGTCAGGCTAAGAATGGAGCTGGGAAAAGAAGGGCAGTCCAGGCAAGGAGAGCAGCAAGAGGAGAAGCCAGGGGGCCTGGCATTCCCTCTCAGGCACAGTGGCGGGCATGAGATTGGACCAATGGGGGGTAGGCATGATTTCAGACTGGCAAACCCATAAGCTTCTCCTGTTTTAAAGAAGAGAACTTTGAGCAAATGGAGTGTATCTGAGCAAAGGCTATACTTCTCAGGTTTTAGTGTGCATATGAATCAGTTGGAGATTTGTTTGGTTTTTTTTTTTCTAGAGGCATTATCTGGAGATGGAAATTTGTTAACATGCAGATTAGGATGGGGTAGGTCTGGGCCAGGGTCTAAGAGTCTGCATTTCTGGCACACTCCAGGTGATGCCCATGCTGCTGGTCCCTGGACCGCACTTTGAGTAGGGAGGGATAGACCTGCAGCAGACAGGACAAGCCCTGTGTGTCTGACCTTGGAGGGTTTATTCCTGTCTCCCATGTGGATGGAAGTTGGCGTTAGCTAATTCCATAAGGTTGTTGACGGGCTGGTTTTTCGGTCGATGCACAAGTCCATTGCCTCAATGTGCCTGGGATACTGGTGTGCTTTTATCTTCTTCTGAACAACATTTGCATTCAGTAGCCATGATTCCGAATTCCCACCAGGACAGGGTGAGACCTCCACCTTCAAGAGGAAGACAGACTGTCCTGTCTATGGGAACCCAGCTGGAATGACTGTCCCCACGGCTTCTGTGTGACCATAAAGGGCTGGATTCTCACCCCTGGTGAGGATGGCCTCTGCTCTCGCTGAGCCCAGCATGCCACCCCTAATTCCCCCAGCCTCTGTGCCCTTCCCCTCCTTGCAGCACAGTCCAAGCCAGGCCATATGCCCAGAGGCCTCTCGTTCCCTTGAGGGGCTGTGGGCCAAGATGGAGGAGGGCTTTGTAACTGGGCCCTGGGAGCCTCAGGCAGGGCCGAATGTCCAGCCCATCGCATGGGACCGGCACAGCTGGGGAGGGTGGCAGGGCCCCAGGTCCTCCCACACACTCTGGCTGCACATGGGCTTAGCAGCCAGACTAGAGCCAGATGCTCGGTCTCACCCCGAGTACTGCATACCAAAGGCCCCTGTGGAAGTTGGTTCTATTCAGTTCTGTTCAGGAAATGTGTGTTGAGCTCCCACTGTGGGCCCAGGACCCGGGGGGTAAGGGGAGAGGGGAGAGACAAGGGTCCTTCTCTTCAGGAGGCCCAAAGTCCAGCAGGAAAAACAGACAAAGACACCAGCAATTATAGTTCAGTGAGGCTGGAGGGAAGCACAGGGGCCATGAGACCTGGATGGGTGTGATTGATTCTGTGGAATGGGGTGAATAATTCAAAGAACTGTATTTAAGCTGTGCTTTGAAGGGTCCCCTCATTCAGCAGTGCTTATGGGGCTGACCCTGAGCTGTGTGTGCACTGGGGACACAGCTGTGATGGCACAAACAAGGTCTGTGCCTCCTGAAGGGCCTGTGGGGTAGGAGGGGCGAAAGCGTCCTCAGCAGGTGCAGCAGGTGCTGTCCTTGCCTTGCTCGTTTCCCTTCACCTTGATCCTTCAGCGTGCACTGGCCCGACTGCCAGCCACCAGCGCCTGCATTTCTTTGCCTTGGTGCTTTGTCTTCCCACTGGTGTCCACTGTGCCGGGCAGGCCAGAGTGCTGGAAATTAACAGCCCTGCCCTCCACAGTGGCTGTCAATGGTGACTGCCAGGAGGTGGTGTATAAATGCCCTAGTCCCCTCTCCCTTTGGAAAAGATAGCTCAAGATTTTGCCCTAGTCACCCATGCTGCTGGCTGCATACAGCACCCCTTGTTTGCTGCCTCCCCGTCCTTGTCTCATGTTTGTCCCTTACCAGGTTTTCTTCACCTCCTCCTTGCACTCAGATGAGTTCTGGGGGGAACCTAAACTAAGACCACGGACAAGGAGGGATCAGTGCTTTGGAAAAGGACATCAGCATGAGTAAATCATGGAGGAGGCGCATGTGGTGTGTAGAGTGCTGCTTGTGCTATGCTGTGGCCAAGGCAAGGACTGGCACAGAACTTGGTGAAGAATCACCTGGTGGGGTGAAGGGGGCTGCTTGGGTGGCTCAGCTGCTCTCTGGGTCCTGAGCTCACTCACCCAGCTCTTTTGGACTGTGTGTAGCCAGTCACCCAGACCCACGGAGAGCCTCCTGCCTGGATCTCATTGGGGTATCCCTCTGGAGGCAGTTTGAGCCAATTCCATTAGATTGGAAGCTCAGAGCTGAGGACCTTGGAGGAGATTATGCACGACAGCATTTTTCAGAGCAAGTTCTGTAGCACATCAGTCCTGGGATGTGCCCACCACAGAGGGCTTCCCGGTCCCGTGAGTTTGCCCAGTGCTGCAATTCTGTTTCACATTGGAGGTTCCCAGAGTATGTCAAAGACCTGGGAAGTCCTGAGTCAGGAATTTTTTTCACTTGACCAGGAATGACCAGTATTTCCCTTAGTCATTTGGCCATGGAACCTTCTATTTCTCAACACTGAACAACTCTGCAAGAACTGGGCTCTGCAGAACCTGCGGTGGGAAGTGCTGGTGAAGGGTGGGAGGACTCACCTGGAGAGACTCCGGAGGCTGAAGCCGGCCTACTGATGTCACTCCCCTGCCATCAGCGAGCCAGCTGGTGGCCAGAGACTGCTCAGAGCCTCTGTCTGCCTGCAACTAGAAGCAGAGAGTCTGATAAATTCATAGTGCACTGCAACACGAATTTATCAGAAGTCAGAAGGCAACATGAGAGATGAGTGAAACCACTGCCTGGAACGAATTCAGACCATTAGGCTAAAGGGAGATGGACAGACAACTAAGAATGAACAGAGAAGAGCATCCCCAACCATTAGCAGAGGGTGGACTAGAACGAGGAGTGGGATGAGCAAAAGGGACGAAGCACGGAGACGGAGGGGAGTTACTGCATATGACTGAGAGAGGGAGCGAGCAAGTTTGCTCTTCTTTTATTTTGTGGCCACCCCCCGTGACTTGTCCTGGGAGCCCACTCTCTTCCCTGGCCTCCTGGTGGGGCCTGGAGTAGCAGCTTTGTTCCTCTCTCCTCATCCTCTCTTTTCTCCCCCGCACCCTCACTCCTGGATCTGGAAGGTAGAGTGTGTAGGTAACTCACCTGTCCATGGTGCAGTTTGAGTTCCGAAGCATTGGTGTGAGCACAGCTGTTTAAAATGAGTTCATGTTTCTGGCGTGAGTTCCTAGATGATCTAGATGAGGCTTCCTGAAGGTGAATTTCCAGAACAAAACATCGGTTCGCTGGCCTCGGGCTTCAGGGTGTGGTGGAGAGTGGGACTCGCCGGAGGACGCAGATAAATCAATGTCCTGACTTTCACATGAGGGAAGAGGTCAGCTTTGCAAGCGTAGGTTAGTGAGTTTAAGGTCATCCCTCAGCAAACCACTAGAATGAATCATTATTTTTAATAGCATTGTTGAATTTTATCAAAGTAATCCTTTACATAGTTAAAAACCTCAAATAGTACCTATAATAAGATAAACTAGTTCTCTGCTTCACTGTGGTCGTCTTCCCAGCTCTGACCCCCAGAGAAACTCCGCTTAACCTTTTTGGCTGTTTCTTCTCCTGTTTACCACCATATTCCTACATAGTATGCTTGCACCACTGTTTCCTGACTCAACAGTATTGGGCATTATGAACTGATTTCTTTTTATGGTCGATGAGGGTTTGGCTTTCTTACATTCTCCACAAACTCCCCAAAACACATACCTCCTCTCCCCAAATCCTCACTCTTTGGGTTAAAACCATAGACAGTGTTTGCATTATGTACTGTGAAAATACTGTTTGCTGTTAAGGAGGCTTCCATGATGCACACTGTTGCTTTTCCTGGTTGAATCCGTGTCCAGTTAGGAAAACAGACATCAGTATGCATTTTAAGCAGAAAGGACTGTACTAAAGGAATTGGTTACATGGGTCATGGAAGAGCTGGGAAGCCAGACGGGGGAGCTGAGGCCACCACAAATGAGCACCAGCAGGAAGCTGCTGCCATGCCTAAGCCTGGAGCCCAGAAGCAGGGCCACCAGGCAGAGGGTGCCACGGCGGAAGCCATGAGGAGGAGGTGCCATGGGAAGCTCCTCCCCTCCTCCTGCCCTCCCGCCTTCAGCGCCTCCTGCCAGCCAAGTTCAGGTGGAAGCCACGGAGAAATGTGGCCTGTGGGAGCCGGCCCCTCTGCCCGCTCCGACTCCCAAGACACAGATCAGATCTGGGAAGAGCATGGAACAGGTACGAGGGCAAACAGGCAGGCCCCAGGTACATACACGTTAATATCTGCCCCTTTTATAAAAAAAATTACGTTAGCATTCAGCATTGATTCTTTTTCTTCTGTCTGCTCTATCAGATCAGGTTTCCCCCTTTGATATCACTTTCCAAATGTTTGGTCGTAGCATGTAATCCCTGCATTTCATTTGGCTTCCTGTAGTGCTCTGTCCTTCCGCTCTGTTTGCTCCGGGCCTGCCTCAGCACTGCCCTTCGAGGCGTGAAGATGCCTTCATCTCCCAGGGAGGCCCTCATCCTGGCTCCCGGGTGTTAATTCCATGTCTTCCTCTTTCTTGGTTTACTCCTGTTTTATAGGAGCACATCTTCTAGTAGCTTCCCAAGAATGAAGCCATGGGAAATAAATATTTTGCCTTTGCATGTCTGAAAATGTTTTTATTCTACTCGCATTTGATTGGCAGGTTAGCTGGCTTTAGAACTCTAGGTTGAAAACAAGGTTTCCTTGGAATTTTGAAGGTGTTGATTCATTGTCTTCTAGTTTGCATGGTTGCTTTAGGAATTTAATACCATCTGGTTTTTTGCTCCTTTACATATTACCTGCTTTTTTCTCTTTGGAAGCTCTTAGGATCTTCCTTATATCCTCAGATTGTCTTTGCAAATCTAGACAATCTCAAATATAGATTTGTTTTCCTGAGAGCACGAAGCCACTCCCTCCACAGTCAGGGAAATATCAAGGCCCAGTAGATTTGAAGCTTTTGATCTTAGATAAAGTATGATGTCCCAAACGGATCAGTTCCTAATTGTAGGGCCTTCTGGTAAAATTAACCATGGATGATCAAATAAAGCCTCTGCTTGTTGCTCTGACTTGGTGGATCCAGTACTTTGAATAAACAAGGCTCCTGGGGTGTAATTATAGAAGCATCTCTACCTTTGCCATCACTGTCCTAAGTGCACTCCATAGGAGTATGTCTTCCCCTGCTGTGGGGTGCAGATTCAGACACGACCCTGACTTTCTTTTTCATTAATGGCAAGAATAAGTCATAGGATTAATTTAAACCAAAACACGGTCTTAATTCCGTCACTCAGAGGGTCCAGTGCTATATAATCAGCAGCACTTCAAACTTGACGTTAATGCTGGAGGATCTATAGTCCGAGGAGGGGGCGTGGGGTCTTGCTTCTCTCTGCCTGCTCTTTCTCCCCTATCGGCAGCTGTGGTCTTTCACTGCTCCAGAGAGGAAGAAGGAGGAAAGGGTGGCGGGCAGGGGGTTCTTACTTATCGGTACTGTCCTAGAGTGGTGTTGTACTTCTAGGCCTGGAGGACATTTAAGATGACTCTTTTGTTGTAACTGTGCAACTCTAGAGCTGCCCCTGCTGGGCCAGGTGACTGCAGCTTCCTTGACCGAGGCAGGGCCTTGGCTTTCACTGACTGCTCCCAACCCTCCCACGGTTCCTGCCCCCTGGGCACCCCCACAGCAGCTTCTCGAGGGATCCCTTACCCTGGCGGGCTGCGTTCTTGGGCGGGATGCCTGTTAAAATGACTGCAGGCTGATTTGGCCCCATGGGCTCTGTGTTTGGCTACTTTTGTCCTGCCACTGGGGGGGGGGTGCAGTTTAAGTGGCTTCTTTAGCTTTCTCCACCCTGAGTCAGGCACAGACCCCTGTGTCCCCCAACTGCAGGGAACACATACCAATTGCATAGGTGGGTCCAATGAGGCCTCTCCCACTGAGCTTGGGAAGTAGGTCGTCCATGCTTTCCCCCAAGGGTGGGTGGACTCCAACTCAGAAATCTTCTTCACAGATCCTCTCCTTAATCTTTAACAGCCCCGTTCTCTGCCCCTCAATCTAGGTGAATCTAATCAATTTTCAGTACCTCCTTTGAAGTTCCATGCACTGGTTTGTCTAAGAACTCACTCAGGCATCTGGTATCCATCGTGTCTTGGTGCCTCAGTGAACATTCCCAGCTTAGCATTCTTGTTTTATGGGCATCTTCAAGAATCTGCCTCTTCCTTACACCTGTCACATCATGCCCGAGTTGCTATGAAATAGCTACCCCGAATATCTGAGCGCCTCTGAGCAGTGGCTCCTCAAAAGAGACAGCGGGGGCTGGAAATTTGATTCCTTCAGAAAAGAGTTTCCTGAGAAAAAGACATCCCAATTAGCGAGCTGATAGCTCAGCCTTGTCACCAGAGCTGTCGATAGCAGAGCAAGAGTGCCGGGCGATGCTTTATGAGCCAATAAAGGAGGCACCTCCAGAGTCATAGGAAACACATTTTATTTGCTTATTTATTGCCTCTAATTTTATGGGGTATAGGAGAAATTTCTCCCTTCTGTTTGTGTCCAACTCATTCTGCCCACTCCAGGAATCACATTGCCTGGCTCTGAGTGTTCCTGAACAAACACAAGAGAAAACAGGGAAACAGAACTCTATTTCTCTCTCTCTCTCTCCCCCTCTCTCTCTCCCCCACCCCACCCCTCTGTGTGTGTGTGTGTGTGTGTGTGTGTGTGTGTGTGTGTGTGTGTGTGTGTACGTATTTATCCCTGGTCTGAACAGCTCCAGACCCTAAAAAGTCAGCTATTGCAAGGGCAAGGGCCTGGAATCCCAGGGACATGGCTATGAGGGTCACTTCTCTATGCTGTTATTAATGTTCAGGTGCCCCCTGATTTCTTTGCTACTCGTGAGAAACTTGACAGTGAGCTAGAGTTATCAGCTGATTTGGGGAAAGTCTGAACTAATTGATTTCTGATTTCCATAGACCTGGCTGGCAGACATGAAGGGAAAATATGATTCTTGAGCTAATCACGGCCTCCAGGGGACAACTCTGTCCCCAACTCTTTTCCCGGATTTGGTGCCCGTTGTTTCCTCCATGTAGACGGAGGAGTCAGGTTCTGCATGGTTTGGAATCCTATGGAGTCAAGATGCGGTGCAGCGGATAGGTGTGCACCTTGACCATGACAACCCAGGGGGTCCCTGGGGACTTGTTTCACTTGCAGCTCCTTGTGGAAGTGCTGTTGGGGCTGGGAGATTTCAGCCGGCGTTTTCCCAGTTTTCTAATGTCACCCCACCCAAGAGCAGGCACCTTCTGAAAATAGGACACATACGTGTCAGGCCGCACAACAGCGGTCGTGGCTCCTCTCAGGGCTGGCCGGCAGGATTGTTAAGTACCAGGAGCACTTAACATGCTACACGAGCATCAGCAACAGGATCCCGCAACCTCTGGTCAGGTTTCAAGGATTTTGTTTTAAAGTAGGCTTTGGGATTTTAGCATTCATTATGACTAAAAGGAATAAAACGCAATTTGGGGTCTCAGGAGCCACAATTTTAAACTCTTAGGATGTCAGGAGATGTGCTCTTAGCTTCTCACCCTACTGTTTTAATGAGATTAATGATTATTTTGCACTGAGCACCTACCTGTGATGTTCGTAAAAAAAATGAAATAAATGACTCACATGGAGATTTGGGAGGATATCACTGTGGAAAGTGGATGTTAACAGCCTCTGGAAATATGATAATTATCAGCTATTTGAGATGCAGTGACTGTAATATGATAACAAGATGTATTATGCAGGTAGAAAGCACCCAGAGAAATGATATGAAGTAGAATTATAAGAGAAAAGAAAGAAGAGATCTTGTTTGGTTATTCGTTTTCTTGTGATAAAATTGAAATGGGAGAAAGCTGAGATCAATGTGTTGGAATCTGCCTAGCATTCAGTAGCCCCTCTTCCGTTTTGTAGAACGAGTGTGATATTTTCCCCTAAAAGGTGCTCGCTGTGTGCCTGGCAGGAGTCCTGGGTGGGGCACAGGAGACCATCAGGCTCGGGGACATTTGGCACATGTAGGTGCCCACTTTTATGTGTGGATCCCGACTCTGGGGAAAGGCAGCCAGGGTATTTTAGACAGCTTTGGAGTGAGCCCTTTCTCTCGTGTCCTCTGACACTGCGGTCCCCAACCCCCAGGGCGCAGACCAGTAGGGTCCATGGCCTGTTAGGAACCGGGGTGCACAGCAGGAGGTGAGCAGTAGGTGCGTGAGCGAAGCTTCATCTCTGTTTACAGCTGCTTCCCATCGCTTGCCAAACCCCCACCCCTGATCCATGGAAAAATTGTCTTCCATGAAACTGGTCCCTCATCCAAAAAGGTTGGGGACTGCTGCTGTAATATATTTTCTAAAATATATACATCTGTGTCATCTATCGTGTCATCGATGGTGAATTTGAGGCCTCCGAAGCCCTGCTTGTGGTCCCGCGACTCTTCCCATGGTCAGGAGCCTGTGCAGCTCTAAAACATTGCTGAAACAGTGAGGAATAAATCCTTGGGCTTTGCATTTCTTGATCTTCAATGTTTGTTAAATGAATAAATCCACCTTTACTTAACATTAAAGCCCAGTGTCTCCACTTCTAAAACGTACCTTAAATACCTCTCTCCATCTCCAATGCTGCTAGCCTCATCCAAGCCACTTCTTTCCGGCACTACGCAGTAGCTCCTAACTGGCCTCCTTCCATGCGTTCTTCCGTGGAATGAACTTGTAAATTATGTTAATCAGATCCTGTGGCTCCTTTGCTTCAGACCCTCCCAAGTCATCCCGTTGCTGTTGGAACAAGCTGCACACCCTCACCCAGGCTCACAGGGTCTCACGTGAGCCTTCCCCAGCCTTCTCCCTAACCCATCCTTCTCACTCTCTCAGCCAGCCGCACTGGTCTCACTTTTAGGTCTTTCTTTGAGCCCCTGAGTTCATTCTGGCCACAAGGCTCTCATATTTGCCATCTCTTTGCTCTATGGCTGGCTCATTTCATCTTTCAGATCCCGGCTCAAATGTGTCCTTGGTACGACCTGTGCTGACCACTCTGTCTAAAGCAGCGCCTCCCCTCCAACTCTCTCTTTGCTATGTCACAATCCCTAATGGCCTGGATTCTTGGTTTATCTCCCTTAATGCTTGATTTATTTTATTAATGTCTTAATGTCTAGTCAGGTGCCTGACAGGTAATAGGTGCTTGATTAGCATAACACACTTACTGGCTTGGCAGTGAACTTGGGGGCTGTCTCCCCAAACAAGCATACCCACCTTGGCTTTGCAAAACAATAGCCCTGCTGCTGCCGTCCCTCAGGACTTCCCTCAGAGGTGGCACTCAGGATGCTGAATGTAAAGCTCACATATTTCACTCTGCACCGTCTGCGCCCGCTGCCGTCTTCGGGCCTGAAATGAGCCTTCTGGAATCCTCAGGCTTTCTAAATGCTAAATATACAGCATTAATCGGATCTTGCATCTCTGGTGAATAACTAAGACACCTTTATGTTGAAATGCAGATTCACCATTGAAAGGCAAATCTTTCATTTCAAACGTTTGAATAAGGCTGGGTTTGTATTTGTACAATAAGTTATATAGAACAGCATATTCCGGGCCCAGAGCGCTTTCATTTGATTGCTCAATAAATACGTTTTCACTCATCCGAAGCTCTTGCCTCCGAGTATTTTGCACTGAGGAACTCAAATAAGTGACAGTAGCCTATTGAATTCTATTTAATTTTACTCAATAATGTTCTGCTTAGTTGCAGGGGTTTTCTGGGTATACCAGAGATGGATTGAGAGGGTCTTGCTGGGGCAAGGTGGGTTTGGGGTTGTACTAGGAGCACAGAGCAGAATAGGGCAGAGTGAGGTGGGTGACATGGATGGCCCCCCGCCCCCGCCTTGCTGCTTCATCTTGTCTAAGATTCTTCTCCACATTTCCATTTCCTTGTCTATAAAATGGGAATATTAATACCTATCCCCATGGTTTATTCTGAAGATGATATAATGAACATGAAAATACTTAGCACACTTTCCAGCACATAATTAATGCTTTTGTGACCATAGTGTCGCTGAACTTGAGTTAGGTGTGCGTTTTGATCATTAGCTTCATTCCTCCAGCTGGACTCAGTGTGTGAGAGTCTGTGTCTCTGCTCCACTCTGCACATCCAGTAGGGGCTCAATAGCACTTAGGATGTCATTTGTTATTGATTTCTCATTACAGAACTAATAAGCATCATCAATTGCATGATCTGGAAATAACTGCTAACATTTTAGTGTAGTCTCTGCTTCCCCTCTCTCTGAATATACCCATCTTGAATTGACTTCAGTTTGATTTACTGGGGGCAGAAAAGGGCCGCTCCTCTGAGAAACGCACAGGCTAGAGACAGAGTGAGGGACGGACTGCCCCCATGCACTGCTCTCCGTGTGACCTCCTTACCCTTCCAGCCCTGGACCTGCCCTGAGCCAGGGGTCTGACAGCCAGGCGTTGGCACTGAGACCTGCAGATCCCTCTCTGCCCCAATCAGGTGGCAAGGAACAGTGGAAAACATGGCCCGTGTCCCGGTAGCAGAGCCCCTGTCTTCTCATGGGAATTGGTTGCCATCAGCTATTCCCGGTGTGAGTTAGATCGCCTGATCTTTCCTTGCTGCACACTCCAAAGAAACCTACTTATCTTGCAAGCACATCCTAAATGAAGCACAAATTGCTTCCTGTAAGTGGCTTTCTGCTGAACAAGGAGCCCACTGTTGCTATCCTCCTTGTCCGGCCGCGTCCCCTTCACTCTCAGCCAGCTTTTTGCTGGACCCTCTATTGCCCCTGCACAACTGCACCGCTGGTGGAGAGGGCTGGGCTACAGAGCTGTTTTATTTGTCAAACAGACATCCAGCCAGGGCCAGGGTGGGGCAGGAGCCCAAGAAACCAACAGGCCCACTGGTCAGGAAGCGCCATAAGAAAAGTACTCCAGGGCTTGGATCCTGCCTAACTTATATTCTTGCAGGGTATCCTCAGGCGGGTTGCTTGACTTCTCCAAGCCTCAGCTTCCTTGCTTACTATGGTTCTTCAAGGGTTTTCTTTTTGTTTTCTAAACCTTGTGCCATGGGCTTCATAGACATCATCCCGATTAAGCTCAAAATTTCATGGCAGAGCTGGTGTGTGCGGCAAAATGGAAGGAAAGGGGGAGGTGTCGAAAGAGACCCAGGAAATCACAGCAAGAAGCCCGGGGTTCATATTGCCACCAGCACGATTATAAGCAGCCAGTCCCCACCTGCCTGCCTGTCATGATGCCACAGAGAGGTCCCAGAACAATACCACCCCAGAGATGGACCGGATCTGCCTGACTCACTGATTTATAGATGAGAAAATGAGGCCCAAAGCAGGATATGACTTATTTGAGTGGTGTTCATTTGCTTGTCCATTCATTCATCAAACATCTGTTGTGCATCTGTTAGGTGCTGAGCCCCATGCCGTGTTCTGGGAATACACACAGGACTAGAGTGCACACTCCTGCCCTCGGAGAACCACACAACCGTGAGCGGGTAGAAAGCCAACTGTAAGGATGCTTTCTTAAGGAGGAGGCAGTTGGTGTAGGCTTCTCTTATAAGAAGACTGGAATGGAAGAAAAGGGGAGAAATGAGAAGATAGAATGAGAGGGGCCCAGGGGCTGCTTTGTTCTATGGGGGAGACTGGAGCACATGGATGATCCAAGGGGCATGGCCCAGAGGAAAGGCAGGGAATGAAGATGCAGGTGAGAGAGTGATGACTGATGTGCAGGGGCTCTTGAGTGTGGATGGGGAAGAATCAAGAAGCTACTTGGAGGGACATTAGACTTCCAGGCAAAGATTTTTAAGAGGGGAACTCAAGTCAGAGGGTAGTCACCAAGACACAGATCCAGTGAGGTGGTAGAGTTTAGAGAAGGAGCGAACTAGGGGTCTGGGGACTAGGGAGCACTGTGTAAAGGACAGGGCCCTTCTGCGGAACCCTGCTCCAGCCTGATCCTGCCTTAGAGGTCTGTGCTGGACCCCGTGACACAGTCGTGACAGCAAATCTGAGGTGGGCAGTGGGTGGGCTTTCCTTTGAAGCATCTTCCTGGCACTGCTGATATGCTGAGGTTTTCGTGAGCTTTGAGTGGACCTCTGACTTCCTTGGTTGTCTGCAGAACAAGACCCCCCGGGTGCTGTTGGGGCAGGGGGACTTCCTGTTGCATGGGCTGCTATCACATTGGCTGTGCTGCAGGGCAGTCAGGCCACTCTTGCATCAGGCTAAAGGGCAAGAAGAGACTGTTCTAAGTGTGCTGGTATTAAAACCGGCATGGGCACAGCGTTCAATGCACATGCACAAACCCTTTGTGGCAGACGAAACAAGTGTGATTATCACGTCCATTTCACAGATGAGGAGGCTGAGTCTTGAAAGGTTAGGTATACAGACATGGCCAGGCATGCAGCCAGTACAGAGCAGAGTAGGGGCTTGTGCTTGGGATTTGGCTTCCAGCCCTTGGTCTTTCTGTACAGTGTGCTATTTCCACTCCACACAGGAACAATGATCTTAGTAATACTACTGCTATTATTATCTAATGGGGACTGGATGCTTATCATGGCTCGGGCACTACTAAGCACTTTACGTGAAATATTTCATTTATTCTTCCCAATGCTGGGAGGTCAGTATTCTTTTTATCTGCCTCCTACAACTGAGTGAACCAAGATGCTGAGAGGGATTCAGGAACATGCTCCAAGCCACACAGGCAGTAAGTGTGACTGTCTAATCCTGGTCTGTTAGATGCTGAGCCCACTGTCTTGACTGCTTTGTTGTGCTCTCACACAAAGTGGGTTCTAAGGAGCAGCTGACTGGTCGATGGGTGTGTGGGGCTGGGGCTCTGAGGATGCTGGTGGGGACTGGCGACCCGAGCATTGAGCCTGGCCTAGGGGAGGTTGCTGCCTGTGGTCTGGTGCTCCTGAAGCCTCCCCTGCCTCCCAGGGCCCTCTCTAGGATCCCACAGAAAAGCCTGAACCACTGAGGCAGGGGAGGCCCGCAGATGGGTCTGGGCTGTGAAGCACTGGACGTGCACATGATGAGGGGTGGGTTTTCAGAGCTGGCTCAGTGCCTTTCATCTGCCCCCTCTGTGAAGTCCCTGGGAACAGCCTGGACCAAGGTTTGGGGCCTCCGTTAGTTCTGCACTGTCTGAGACATTCATGGAGGCAAGAAAGCAGACTGGCTCCTTTGTGTTTACAGCAACTCAGACTGCTTTTCTTGGCTACTAGGATCCAAAAACTAATATCCTCAGAAGCTAGTGACGTGGTTAAAAAGTGCTGTGTTCTGCTGGCCTTGTCTCAAGAGGCAGCAGTTGTGCCCGGCACACTCTCCCTGCCAAACCCTGGGTGCAGCTGTCTGACCATCTGTCTGTAGGACCGTCCATCTCTCTAGCCAGCTGGCCGGCCCACTGTGGAATGATGACATGCTAGCAACATACGTGTTTACCTGTACGTCTCGTGCCAGAGAGTGGAAGGTCACTGAAGGCAGGGAACCTGTTGGACTCATCTCTGTGTTCCTCTTGCAGTGGGTTCATAACCTTTTCCCACCACCAACACCTGCAGAGTCTGCCAGCCCCCATCAGTGATGGCTGTAGCGAAGCCAGTCATTCTCAAAGTGGAATGGCACACCAGGATTGCTGAGGGTCCTGTTTGCAAAAGCCCCCAGTCCTGATAACTTTGCCTACAGGTGACTCAGGAAAGTAGGGACTCAATAACAAGCCCCTGGTGTCCTCTGTCCCCCAGCCAGACCTGGCTTTTACTTCCTAGCAACCTCCATGTAACCCTTGCCTCAGATGCTCTTGCAGCAGAGCTGGCTGGAGGCTTATCTGTTTCTCAAAGTGTGTTCTGGGGACACTGCATGGAGACAAGACTCAGAATCTGAAAATAAGACTCGGCTGTTGATAAGAGCTACATGGCAGGCAGGAGGGCAGAGAGCACGTACCAGCCGGGGCCTGGGGACCACCCCAGCCCAGGTCCTTGACAGGCTTCTCTTTCTATGCCTGAGTCTATCCAAGAGCCCTCCACAGTTTGCCTTGGGGAGGTGGGGTCTTTTGATGCTCAGGTAAGGAAGATGAAACATGATGCTCAGATGAGGAAATGAGACCTTGCAGTCTTAAGTTATTAAACTTCCAAAAGGCTGCTGGGAAGAAGATAATGATAAAATATTACTACATCTGAATGAAGCCAACATTTGTGATATATAAAAGGATTACAGTATTTTTTCAGGGAATAAGACATTAAGGGTCACTTTGTTATTTGAGATTTGAGATGTTTGGAGTGAATTTCTGCTGATTATAGCAGGGCTAATTTCTCATGACTTATTAGTAATTAAACTGACCCAGACCCTCTGCTCTAGAATCTCTAGGGATGGAACATCTTGAAGTCTGTATTCTCAGACTCGCCAGGTGGATTCTTGTGCACATGCTGAAGTTTGGAAATGATTATGTGTAACGCAATGGTTCTAAATCTTGGCTGTATATTGGAATCGCCTGGAGACATTTAAAAAATGAAACAAAATCAACAAAAAAAGATGCCTGGAACCTCATCTCCAGAGATTTTGATTCAGTAGGTCTGGGGTAGGGGCTGGGCATCCGTAGTTTCTTGTTGTTTGCTTCCCCAGTGGACTTGAATGTGCAGCCCAGATTGGGAATGTGGGTTAAGCCGTGTCTCAGGCATGGTGCCTGTCTGTGCCCTGCATGGGCATGAGTGTGGGTGTGTCTCCTTGGCTGATTCCAACCCTCGGAGACATTTATGGCTGGGACCTGGGCTCGCTGTGGCAAATGGGGGTCCCCTGTTGCATGCCTCTGTCCCGCCATCAGACCGCAGGGCGGGCTCTGCTGTGTTCAGAGGATCTTGCTAGAAGCTGGGAGAAGAGCCTTTGTCACATTGCCTCTCCTGTGTGGCTCTGGGTAAGAAAGGGCTGCTGCGTGTCAGTGTGGAGAGCCATCAGAGCCCGCCCACCCGCCATGGCCATGTGCAGTGCGCACAGTCAGTGGGCACACACGGGGTGCCTATCTTCTCTCCATCAAGGCCCCCCCGCTTCCTGGACCCCAGGTTAGGAGGATGCTCCTCTCCACACACACTGCGTGTGTTCAAAGATGATCAATTTATTTCCCATCTTTTATTAATCAAAGACACATGTAGCTGTTAAGCAGGGCTTCTGACTCCCAGTAGGTGAGAAGTATTTCTACCTTCAGTCTTCTAGAAATCTCACCCAAAGCCGAGGAATCAGATCCTTCCATTGATCTTTGTGTGTTCTTAGTGCTGGGCCTTTTTGGAACAGGTTGAAGACCCCAGGGATGCCCTGCCCAGGTCTCATCTCCTGTCTTGCCACTCCCTCATTTCTGTCCCAACTTTGCCTGTCTGTGTGGTCTTTAGCAAGTCCCTCAACCTCTCTGATGGAACAAATGATTGGCCTGGGCTCTCCCTGGGAAATGAGCTACGTAAACTCCTAGCTTATGCTGTTCAAACCATGTTCTTTAGCCAGGGACCCTTTCTTTAAAGGGCTTATGTGAAATCCTAGTAAGTAAACAGACAGAATTAGAGCTTCTCTGGTAAAGGGGGAAAGGGGGACCTCAGGGTCCCCCCCACCCCCATCAGAGTCCACCTTCCCCAAGGCGGGGTCTACAGAATCTTTGAAAGCCATTGTCCTAAATAAGTTATTTTCAATGGGAGGTCATCCTTCCTTCAGTGGTGGGGGGTAGGGGTAGAGGGGTGTGTCTCAAAATCTTGGGACAGTTAGATGGCTCATATACTTTGAAAAAGCATATTCCCAAATGGCCATTGCTTTTATGTGTTTTAAGTTGTGATATTTAATTTATTTTCAAATTTCAAGTTATATGTAAGGAGGGTAGGGATTTTAACATTGGTTTATAAAGGTTGCAATTCATTGATCTAGATCAGTGTTTTGCAAAATGTGGTCACAACACATTAGTAGGTCTCAGAATCAATGTACTAGGTTATGACCAGCATTCCTTCTTAATAGAATATTGTAGAATAAAATGGCATATATCAGAGTTAGTCACACATAGTATAGTGATGCTAAAGACTGTGTTGTAAACCGTTGTTTCCCTTATGTGTCTTTGTGTGGACTGGTGTCATGGGCATCATGCAAAAACATAGCTCTCACTGTAGGTTCTGGTCAGGAAAGGCTGGGAAGCAGAGGACTGGGTGGAGGACTCCTGTAGTTCCTTCGGGCGCTTGTGTTGGCTCCTGCCTGCATTTGGGGGACCTTCTGACCCCCCATGCTGAGCAGGGCGCTGGTGAGCAGTGCAGCTAGACAGGGGCTGGGGAAGGCAAGACTGCTCTGCAGTGACTCTGTGAACCCCTCCCCTAAAAACCCCGGCGCCCTAGACGCTGTCCAGCAATTCCACTTCTCCTGCTGGGGCCTGGCAGGAGGCCAGGAGGTTAAGGTAAAGCCAGCTGACCCTGTCCAAGTCCATGGTCCAGGGAGCTAACCAGGGTATGTCTTGTACAGGTGAGTGAACGGGTGTACGAGGTGGTCTGGGGATCTCCCCACAGCAGAGAGACTTGTCACCTCCAGGCCTCTTTGGTTCACGGAGGCCACTCTCAGGACCCTGTTCTAGCTGAGCTTCCCAACCTCATGCTCCAGGTTGCTTCAGTTTCTGTGGCAGCTGGGATGCCATGGAAACGGGTCATGAGCCCCAGGATCCAAGGGCAGCATGACACAATCCGGGCAGCCTAGAGGAGCAGTGCTCAAGCCACAAGGAATCCTTGTGTTTTCCTGCAGAGTGACAGCTCTGTAGGTTGGAAATCTCTGCTTCCCAGTCCTGGGCTACACGGTATGACAGACTAACATGGCAGGAAGCCCCTCACCTGCTCACCCAACTCCCCAGCCGAGGAGGGAGTCAGTCTGGATACAGAAGCTGTCACTGTGGCCTCCCAGACCTCCTCCCCTGACCTTAGTAGGAATGGGGTTGAGGGTCAAGGAACAGACCTTGCTTGGGTATCCCCAGGCACCTCACCGCGGGGCACCAGTGGGCTCTGGAATCTTTCCACCCTCTTAGGGAGGATAGAGGAGCTGCCTTGTGTTCTAAGTTGCCCTGTGTAGCGAGTGCTGGTGGGGAAGATGAGAAGTGATGGCAGCCACCCTGACAACTCCCTACTGTTTCTACCCATAATTCTGTCACCAGCTCCTAGCACAGCACCTGACCAGTAACAATAATAGCAACAGCAGCCAATGTTTATGTAGCACGTAGAATGTGAAAGGATCTGTCATTCCTTTATTCAGTCCTCACAGTAACCCCACAAGGAAGTAGATATTATGATTATCTCCAACTTCCCACATTAGGAAACTGAGGCAACAGAGAAGTTAAATGACTTGCGCAAGGCCATACAGCCAGCAAGTGATGAAGCCAAGTTCCATACTCAGGCAGTGTGACTCGGAGGTCTTGCACTCCATCAACAGGCTATGTTGCCTCTCTACACAGCTGTATCTTGATGCATAGTAGTTGAATAAATGAATTTAATTTCGTTTATAATTCCAAATTCATGGACTTTAATTTTCACTTCTCTGTGGGTACCTGGAAAAGGTAGGGGAAGCCGATGTGTCTTCCGCAGTGTACAGGGCCCACCAGGGAGCTTCTGTATGAACCACCTGCCTGAAGGAAAGGGCATTAGACCCGGGCCCGTGTCACCTTCCTGAAGAGGAGATGTTCATGGGCCCATGAAAGGCTGTGCATCGGCATGCCCTCTCTGGTCACCCACCAACTTGGAGGCAAGGTGAGGAGGAGGAACCTCAGGGCTGCAGGATTTCTGAGCAGAGCACTCATACTTAGCTCTGAGCCTAGTCTCCCAGGAAGGCTGGCTCACCCTCTTGAGATCCTTCTGGGCACAAGAACAGGGTTTACTGTGCACTTGGAAAATCCATTTGTAGAGCAAAGACTCATGATTATGGAAGACAGTGTTCAGACCCTGTGGAAAATCCCAAGACCCACTGAAGACGCCTTGTCCGACCTTGTACACGAGGCATCAGTGTGGATGATTTTCAAAGCCCAGGGCTGACAGAGACAGATAAAATGGGACCCTTTTCACTGCATCCTGGACATGCAGAGTTTCTTTGTCCAAAACCTTTGCTTATTTTGTCTGGCTGCAGGCCGGGATTGCCTCCTTCCTCTGCCTCAGGTGCCCATGGAGCACGACAGGGTTGGTAAATTAAGAATTTGCCGGACGGGAAGGACTAATTTTTTTCCCCTTTCAAAATCATGAGCATGACGGTTTTTTGCACACATTCAGCCGGACACATGCTGCATTTATAATACAGAGAGTCGAGACATCATAAAGGTTTCACATCTTTCATGTGATAAATATTTTTACCGTCATGCTCGAGAAATGGATTTTGTTTGAAAATGGTCTATTTCCTTTGATGGCTTCTTTGACGTGGATTCAAAGCCTTTCTTGATCCTGCTGGGGCCTGGGGTTGGGAAGGCCTGTTTGTTAACTTTTTTCGAAGGACAAATCCACTTCTCCCCACTGCAATACAGCTGCAGCTTCTGGGGCTGGGAGATTTACGACTTAGGACAGGAATGGAAAGATGTCCGGCTGGCTGACAGCTGCTGAGAGTGATGGCATGAGCAGCCCTGGGGCCGCCACACTTGGGGCACCCAGGGGCAGCTGAGCAGACCCCAAACTCGCCAGGGCCTTGGTTCATGTTTATTCTTCTCCACTGTAAATTGCACTTAACCATTCAGATCTGGACTATTTAACCAAAGTGGAGCCCCGTAATATTTCTTCTTGCAAGTTTGTTTTTACAAGTATTCTTTTCTTGTCTTTGAAATGGCACAGTTTTAATGATCTTGCTACATGCAGTGAGCAGCCACTTGGGACTAGAGGAATCTGTTTTCAGAAGAAGCTTTTGCAGGCTGCTGGAGGCTTCTGTAACTCTGTGTGTGTGTGCATGTGTGTGCACATGCGTGGCTGAGTGTATATGCCAACGTGTGAGGATACACCCAGTTATAACTGAACAAAATGGGAACTCTGCTCTCTTCTGGGAGCCCGGATCAATAGTCCCAGGGTCTTGTGATTAACATCCTCCCCTCCACACCTGCGGAGCACTTCTTACCTTCCTGCCAGCCTGGCGTACAGGTGGCAGGTGCTCTCTGTAGATTTGGACCAGCCCTGGGAAGGAGTGTTAGAGGGAGGAAGTTTGCTGGTTTGCCCAGAGCTCCGACTCTGGGGTTTGGCTGCCTAGAGGTACTCAGAATGCTTGCTCATTGCACTGAGCAGGTTGCCTTTTCCCGGAGCCACTTTGCAGGAAACCCCGAGGGTGGTGGAGGGAGCACTGAGTAGGGACCGAGGGCATCCAGGGCCTTTTCCTACTTTCCAGTCCTAGAATCAGCTGCTGCTTAGCTGTGTGACTCTCTGGACCTTAGTTTGTTTATAACATAAAGGAGCTGACCTAGAGGCCCAAGGGTCCCATTGCACAGTGGAAGCCACCAGGCCCTCTGTGAGCCAGAATCAGTGATCTGAGCCACCTTAGAATCATGACATTCTAGGACATGAAGGTACCTTGGAGGTGACATTGTGTCTACTGATGAGAACAGGGAGGCTAAAGGAAAGGAAGGACTTGTCCAGGGCCACACGGTGAATGAGCTGAGAGCCAGGACTAGGAAAGAGGCTGTGTTCCCTCCTCTACAGCTCTGGTTCTTAGAACAGGGACCCTGGACCACCAGCCTCGCCACCCTCTCCTAATTCCCTAGAAATGCAGATTCCCAGGCCCCATCCTAGACCAGCTGAATGAGAACCTCTGGGGTGGGGCCAGCCATCTGTGACTTAACAAGGCCTCTGGGTAAAGTCTGGTGCTTGCTGGTGTTTGGATACCACCACTCTACAGCACATTGCTGCCCTTTAAGACCAGAAGAAAGACACTGGAAACTGGCAGGCTTCCCAGGAGAAGCTGTTTGAGACAGGCGAGCAAAGGGTAGAGTACTATTACAGAGGAAAGGCACACGTGATTTGTGTGCCTTAATTCAGGCTGCAGGGTTCCCAGAGCAAGGATTCTTGTTTGCACGTCCCAGCGCCTTGGAGGGAGTCATGGCTACAGCAAGCATCTGACGTTGGTCTGGGCTGCAGCCTGTCCTCCTGCAAAGGGCCACATTTCTTGCTCCCTGTCCAGCCCAGCTGTTCCCGTTTGTGCATCTGTGTCCACAGAAGTATGCCACTTTAACGTCAGCAGGGTGGTTCCAGCTGGTTCATTCCAAGAAATTGATGTGTGGAAACACTGTGAACACTGTGTTTTATGTGTGAACAGTCAAGTGTGTATTTAGAAGTCCGGGTGTCAGCTCCAGGCTGTCAGCTCCGTGGGGACCGTGGGGGGAGGATAATGGTATGTGCTTCAGAGTTTATTATATCTCTCCCAGGCAGAATTCTAGGTTTAAAGAGTTGTTTTAAAGTCACAAGTAATGACATATATAAATCCTGGTTCCTAAGACATGGACATTTGTCATTCCCTAAAACGAGTTTTTCACATGGACTTTATGTGGTTGGCTTGGAGTGTAAAAACTTGACCCTTTTACAGCAACTTTCATTGTGAATAATTTTCAATCAAGTCCATTTCCATTTCTGTAAGTATGTGTACACATGCCAAGTTCTGGCCGCCCCTACCTGCACGTGTCATCTCAGATGCACCTAGACCCAGACCCCACCCTGTGCAGGTGAGGGAGGACACAGCAGTGCCAGCCTGGCAGGAGTGGGTATGGGATTTGTCTGGCTGGAAGAGACCATCATGTAGTATCTGGAGTCAGCTTGCAGAGCCAGACATCTTCCTGTTCCTTGCCTGCCATCTCAGCCCAGACTGAAATGCCTGTGCTTCTCCTGAGAACCCTGACTTATTCCCTAGTTCCTTGTTAGGACTTGTCACCTTTCCTGAATCCTAGCTCCCCTGGCTGCGGTTGCCTTCCCTAATCCTTGCCAATTCCTCCCAGCATGCAGGGCCTGATGCCTCTGCCCCTGGCTGTCTCAGTCCATTCTGTATTGCTATAAAGGAATACCTGAGACTGAGTAATTTATAAAGAAAAATGATTTATTTGATTCACAATTCTGCTGGCTGAGAGATTGGGCATCTGGTGAAAGCCTCAGGCTGCTTTCACTTATGGTAGAAGGCGAAGGAGAACTGGGATGTCCAGAGCCCACACGGCAAGAGAGAAAGCAAGAGACAGAGGGGAGGGAGGTGCCAGCCTTTTAACAACCAGCTCTTGGGGGAACTAATGGAGTGAGAACTCACTTACCTCCCCCCAGCATTAATCTATTCAGAGGGATCTGTCCCCAGGCCCCATGACCCAAACTCCTCCCATTAGGCCCCACCTCCAACATTGGGATTGTATTTCAACATGAGGCTTGGGGCACAGACATCCACACTGTAGCACTGGCCTGGCCCTGGGTCCAGCTCTCAGTGACTCGAACTTCCCAAATCATGACTGTCTTTTATCCTTTCCAGGAGGCGCTGAGTTAGGCATCACTCAGCCCCAGCCAGGTGGCCTTGGGTGGTGTCCCAGGAGGCTGACACCAGGGCAGTCAGGGTGGGTCCTCAATGGAGTCAGACAGGTCTATCAAAGCCCATGTCCTCGAGGCAGAGGCTCCTCACCCGCAGGCACATCCTACTACCATTTCCACCAAGCTCGCTGTGTGCCAGGCACTGTTCTGGGTGCTTTGCACACATTCACTCCTTGACCCTCACCTTGACCCTGTGAGGCAGGCATTGTCATCACCGTCTTACGAGTGAGGAGACAGTGCCCAGGGTCTGTGCCACCACTACACCAGGGCTCAGCGAGTGGCAGCCCAGGGGCCAGACCTTCCCCACTGCCTGCTTTTGCGGATAAAGTTGTCTTGGAACATGGCCACACCCATCAGTTACACACCGTCTGTGGTTGCTCTCCTGAGGCAAGGGCAGAGTTGAGTCGTGGTGACAGAGGCCATATGACCTCAAGCCTAAAATATTTACTATTGAAGAAAAAAAAACTGCCAACCCCTGCTTTACATGATACTGCCTCAAATGATTCCCATGAAATTGAGAACAGATTGTGCTACGCATGTGCCAAGGTGCATTTTTCTGGGTGGTCCATAGTTTCCATCAGGTTCTCAGAGGGTCCTCAGTCTCTTCCTCTGCCCCAGATAAAAGCGACAGCAAACAGTAGAAGGGCAGCTGTAGGGAGTTTTGAGAGCCAAACGCAGGGTAGCCCAATGCCAACACCCAGTCCAAAGCACACAGCAGTGGGAGGCGGAGCCGATGGTCAGGAGCCAGTTGGAACTGGAATGGTTCAGTCGGGGCTGCTTGGGAAGAAACAGGGACGCAGGAAGGTGATTGTCATTGTGGCTGCCTTGCACCATCTGGGGTTCTCCTTCCTTGCCCATCAGTGGGTGCACAAGGGAGGCAGGGCCTAGAGGGTTTCAAGGTCAGGGATGGGAGGGCAGGGATGAGGCTGCCCCACAGCTCATGGCCACATGCGGCCCTTGGGTGCACCTGCTCCTCTGGACAGCACCTGGATGGCAGCCCTGCCCGGGTACAGGGTGTATCCACATGGAGTCTCAGCGAGTGTCAGGGTGGAGAGAGCAGTTGTACTGGGAGTGGTGTGGGCACATGGGAGGCACTCTACAAATGTCGCCTATCGTTATTTTGCCTCACTATAACTTTGAGAGCAAAGCATTAGAATCTCCGTTTATCAGTGGGAAAACTCACACGATTAGACTCTTACTGTGGCGGCAGAACGCTGGTCCCTCAAAGCTGTGCGCATCCTAATCCCTGGAACCTGTGAATATGTTTGTTACCTGACCTGATGTGGCAGAAGGGGAATTAAGGTTGCAGATGGAATTAAGGTTGCTAATTCAGCTGACCTTAAAATAAAGAGATTAGTGTAGATTACCCCGGGGGGGGGGGGTCGCTAATGTAATTTTAGGGGTCCTTAAATGTGACCAGGGAAGGCAGAAGAGGTGGTCAGAGTGCTGTGATGTGGGAAGGCCTCAACTCACTGTTGCCAGCTCTGATGGTGGAGGAAGGGGCCACGAGCCAAGGAATGCAGGCGGCCTCTAGACACCAGAAAGGGCAAGAAAACAGATTCTCCTCTGGGGCCACCAGAAAGGAGCACAGCCCTGCCAACACTTGATTTTAGCCTAGTTAGATCCCTGTCAGACTTACTCCAGAATTGTAATATAGTAAATTTGCATTGTCTCAAGCCACTGTTTGCTACAGCAGCCATAGGAAAGTAAAACCCTTACCATGTGTCCGAGAGTTTGTTAAACACTTTACTGGTGCCCATCGCCTCACTTAATATTTGCAACAAGCTTAGAGGTAGATATTATTATTCTCGTTCAACAGATGAGAAGCTGAGGTTCAGAGAGGTTTGCGAGCTTGACGGAGGGCACAAGCTAGTCCAGGGCAATGCTGCCTCTGGAGCCCCTTGGGCTGGTGTGCTCTGCGCCTGGTGGAGCCTGCCCTTGGCCTTGCAGTGGGGCAGCTCTCCAGCCCGCAGACCCTGACCTGCCTTAGGACGAGGGACCCCGAAGAAGCCTCTCTTCTTCCCCGCAGTGCTCTTCAGGTGCCAGAGCAAGCGATCCCGGATTTGCCTTTGCCATGATGAATAAAGTCCTTGTGCAGAAGATTCTAATGGTATTGGACCTGAGACTGTCAGGGCTCCTTCCTCCCGATTAGTTCCAAGCGCTTTGCTGTCAGATTCCACTTCGTTCTTTTGGCAGCTCTGACGATTCCGGGAAGAGAAAGCCTAATTGTGGGGGCTGCTGGCAAAAGACCTTCAGCTCATGTTCTAATGCACCTCTAGAAGCAAGAAGAGAGTAAGCCTTCCACTCATCAGAATAGTGCATTTACTTATCATTATTAGGGCTCGTAACACATCAAAAGGTGTTTAAAAAAAAATCTGGAAAATCTCCCTTGGGAGCCCAACCACAAGCAGAGCCAGGAAGTCTTGCTTTGCTGGGCCATAAGAAACGCTCCACTATGATGTGCTAAAGTCCCCCTTCTCCACCAGGTCAAACACAAGCATGGTTCCCTTTTAAAAGGAGAAACAGAGGCACAGGGAGTTGGGGGTTGCCTAGTGGCGGAGGTGAGAGCTCTCAGGCCAGCATATCGGCGCCTGGCTGTGGCTGGGACCAGGCACAAAGGCCGGGACTTGGACCTCCAGGCTGGGCGTTTGGAAGAGGTGGGAGGGGAGACCCCTCCCCGACCCCAGGCTGTGGAGGTGGCACAGCGAGCTGGCGGCAGGTGAGGCTGGACCGGGCTGTTCCGGCTGCGTGGTGGTGTGAATCCCGCCCTCATTAGCAGTGCTCAGATGAACTGGGCTTTGATGCTCTGCAAACACAGCCAGGGCTTCTCAGGCAAGGCCCAAGCATCAGACTCTTTAGTGGGAACAATGGTGACTTCTCACCAGCAGGAAGCCAGCAGGCAGGGGTTCACTGAACGCCGACAAGAGAAATGTATATTTCTGGACATTCAATTAGCCCTTTTCTTTTTAACCCAAAATAAAGCATGCAACAAAGCATCTCAAAAGTGGAAGAAAAGTTTTCTTAAAATCATTGAATTGTACATTGAAAATGGGTGAATTTTATGTATGTAAATTATACCACAATAAAGCTGTGTTTAATAAAGGGAGTGGAAGAAAAGGAAAACATCCTTTAGGCATTCTTATCTGGGATGTTCAGCGGGGCTCACTCCTTTGCTCGGTGCTTAGCCTTGTCTCCCAAAGCCGGCTTCACAGCGCCTCGCCACCGCAGCCTGGCAGCCTGTCTCCGATTCACAAGGGAAGGAAACAAAGGCTTGGAAGGCTCTCTCCCAAAGAGAGCGAATGGCAGACCCACGAGTGGGAGAAGGGTCCCCAGAACGCTCTGGGAGGAGGACCAGGAGACAGGACTGTCTGTGTCTGTCTCTCACGTGAACTTCAGACGCAGGGCCCAGTGCCCGTGGCTGGCAGTGACCTGGGACACAGGCCTGCCTGTCCCAGTTTCTCCTGCCTCCTCCTCACGGGTTCTGGATCGAGTCACCACACACCCAGAGCTTCAGCTTTGAGCACGGCCCGAAGGCAAAAACAGAAATAACAGCGCTGTGGAACTGGCCGCAGGGCAAAAGCTAGGCCCCCTCCCCACCCACCCTCGAACCTGCTTAGCTACCTGCTTTGCCTGAGGGAGGGACATACAGTAAACAAGAAAAACCACAAGAACAAGAAGGCTCCATCAGTTTCCTGGGAACGCATCCCCAAAGGTGCTCGCACCAAGGGAGGAGAAGCTGAGCTGTGGCTTACAAGGAGGGCACAGCCCAGCTTGGACGGCCCAGGGCTCCTCAGCAATGTGAGCTGCGTCCCAGGTGGCTCTGTGTGCACCCTCGGCGGGGCTTGACTGTTGCTGCTGCCCAGCCTTGAGGTGGGAGCCACACACCACTTTGACCTCAGCATGAACAGTACACGTGACCCACACTCCCCCGCCCCGCCATTGCCTTGTCCTCCCCTCCAAGGCCAGAGCAGGGTGCTGGGTCCTTGCTTAGGAAGAAGTCTGGGCTACGGCCTCTTCTGTAGCTCCACTGGAAAGCCACTGGGGCCTCAGAATTTGCACCTGCAGCAATGGCAAGAGTTGGCAAACGGCTCAGCCTCACAGACGGGGGTCTGCAGGGACCTGGTGCTGGAGAGCGTGGGCAGTCAGAACTGGGCAGGGTGGGCAGCAGCACACTGTCACTTTCACTCCAAAGCCCGTGTCCTTTCCACCCGGTCGTGCAGTCTCAGCACCGCCACGATCTTGGAGCACAAGCCCGTGGGACAGCCCTGTGTGGTTGCTGCTGGCCCGGCTGCTCCTCATTCAGGTGTTCTTCCTACTTTCAGCATCAGCGGCTTCAGGAGCCTCAAAAGCCTTGGCAGGGTCTCCAGATGTGCTCCTCTTGCCTGGCTGCTTAGCCCGCACACAACGCTCGGAGCCGCGGCTGCTGCTGCATTAATTGCTCAAAGCTCTGCAAGCTCTTTCCTGTCCTACCTCCCTCCTGTCTCCGTGAATTAGCACAGAGCCTGTCATGATGTACCTGTAATTCTCCACTCTCATTAGTGGGCTGTGTGTCAGGCACTGTGGGCCATATCTCTGAGACCATATGGTGGCATTTTCCAGGTGCCCCATGTGATCATTGGTAGAACTTTCTGGAAAACAAGCCATGTACAATAGGCCTATACATTTCCATGGGGAAGCAGATGAGCTGAGTGAGTGGGCCTCCAGAGACTCATCATCCTTATTCACAGGGGCCCCTCTAGGAAGGGTTTGAGCAAGTGATGGTCAAACCACTGGCAAGACTCAGGCACTAATCGGAATACTGGCCCCAGCAGAGAGCAGGGTCCTGGCACTCCTGGTTGCACCAGGCTTCCATCTGTTAGTTGCTGGTTGGTGAAAAGATTTGGAGCACCTAGAGGGACTCTGCCATGAAGATATTTCATTGGTTTAACAACTGGTATGAGCCTTCACTGGCTGGTGCTCCCTGCTGGCACCAGAACCCCGTCCCCTTTCCACTCTCTCTGAAAGATTCTGGGGGTCTCTAGCAGGCAGGAGGCTTTCTGATTCCCACCATGACCTGCTGCTACTGCCCTGTTTGTTCATTTACCAATATCGGTCAAGCACCCACTAGGTGCCAGATGCTGTTCTAAGTCTGAGGGATTCAGCGGAGAGCAAAGCAAATCTCTGACCTCACAGAGCCACATTCTGCTCGGGGGAGACAAACAATAGATGGAAATATATATATAAATAAATACTGGGGAGGGGGCTGAATGTTGAGGATAGGCCTTGCTGAGAAAGTGGCACAGAAGAGGGAACCTAGCCACGAGGACACAGAGGGGAACGCAAGAGCCAAGGTGTTGGGCGAGATGTGCCTGGTGGGTGGGACGAGGGGCCGGTGTGGCTGGAAGGGGAAAGCCAGGGGCAGGGGTGGGAGGCCAGCGCTGGGCCTTGCAGGTGTTAGGTGGGACTTTGTCCTTGACATGAGGGAGGCAGGAGGCCACTGGAGTGTCCTGAGCAGAGAGGGGTGTAGCATGGCAATGTCTCCACTGGCCCCGGGGTCTCCTCAGGCCCCACTGGGGACTCTCCCACCTGCCAAATCACATCATCATGGTGAGTCACGGAAGGGGGACTATGCCACACAAGCTCCACCCACGTGTGGCTGTCTGATAAAGCGACTGCTTCAGTTTCCCTCTCAGCCTGTTTCTCCCTGGGACCTAGACAGGCAGCCAGGGTGGAAGAGGGCAGGTGGGAATAATAGCTCTATGTTGTACTCAGAATCCTCCAGACACTCTTCTCCGAAGGCTCTGGCTCTGCTCCTGGGCCGAGTTCATTGTGCCCTGCTCAATCTTGGCCTTGCATGAGCCCTCCCTCGGTCCCCTGCCCCCGGGATACACACCTTTCTTGAGTCACCCCATCAGTCAGACGTGCCCAAGGAGGTGTGAACCCCAGCAGTCACCTGAGTCCAAGTCCACTCCTGGGAGATGCCTTGTCCCTGGATAAGAGACATCCGAGGGTCTGACCATCACTGCATGTGTCCAGAGCCCCCAGGACCCCTGCAGAGGACCTGGCCCAGGCACTTCCCTGGCCTCTTTGCCTGTCCTCCACCGTGTCAAAGCTGGTCCTGCTTTGCTGGACAGCCATGTGTCTGCTTTCTTACTGGAGAAGGGAGCTGGGTCCAGGACTGGCTAAGGGTCAGCCACCTGTCTATGGATGTGAAGATCCTTCATCTGGCAGGTTGACAGCATCAGCATCTTTTTTTTTTTTTTTTTTTTTTTTTTGAGACAGAGTCTCACTTTGTTGCCCGGGCTAGAGTGAGTGCCGTGGCGTCAGCCTAGCTCACAGCAACCTCAAACTCCTGGGCTTAAGTGATCCTACTGCCTCAGCCTCCCGAGTAGCTGGGACTACAGGCATGCGCCACCATGCCTGGCTAATTTTTTCTATATATATTTTTAGTTGTCCAGATAATTTTTATTTCTATTTTTAGTAGAGACGGGGTCTCGCTCAGGCTGGTCTCGAACTCCTGACCTCCAGCGATCCACCAGCCTCGGCCTCCCAGAGTGCTAGGATTACAGGCGTGAGCCACCGCGCCCGGCCAGCATCAGCATTTTTCAAAGCTGGGGACCCCAGGGCAGGGTCATCTTCCCCATCTGAGCTCAAGTGGTGTTGGTGGAAAAGCCCTGATGGGCTGTGTGCTGTGTGGGTCCTCCGCAGTGGGCATGTGTAAGAGCTTACTGTGTGCCACACGCTGTGCCGAGCTCCTTATGTGGACCATCTCGTTTACATTCACAAATGTTCTATAATAATAGTACCTTCTTAGGTACTATTATTATCAACCCCATTTTCCAGATGAGGAAACTGAGGCTTAGGATAAGGTAGACTAAGCTGGTAAATAGTAGAAGTGGAGTATAAACCCTAGGATTCTGACTTTATAGCCAGTGTTCTTAACCAGTTCTTTGGAAAGGAAAGAAAAATTGAATGGAGTTCACAGAGGCATGACCTCCCCACCTAAGGGGAGTCAACTGTAAGGTGCAAGGGGTGGGGGAGGGCACACTTTTTCTTAAAGGGCCAGATGGTATTTTCAGCTTCCCAGGTCTGTGCTCTCTGCCATAGATGCTCAACTCTGCTCTTACAGCCCCAAAGCAGCCAGCGATAATATGTAAGCAAATAAATGTGATTATGTTTCAATATATTTACATAAATTGTTGGTGGGTCTTGGGCCATGGTTTGCCAGGAAAGCATGTAGAGGAAAGAATATGGGGTTTGGAGAAGCCAGACCTTTGTGCAATGTCCCTGATCAACTGGGCGACCTTGGATTAGTCATTAAACCTTTTCATTTTTTATTTTCTCCGGTGTAATAACTAACCACTCTGGATTACTTATTAAATGACGTATTTAAAAATTATCTATTGAGTCCCTTGTAAGAGCCACATACTGTGCTAGGAGCCAACAATGCCGCTGGGAACCAGTCAGAGGTGGCCTTGCCCTGTGCAGTCACACCCACGAGGATGGAGAGAGTAACCTTGGATAAGCACAGTGCCCGGCTCTTAACAGGACTCCAACAAAAATTGCTCCTTTCCCACCACAGTGCCCCAGCTCATCTTTCAGGACCCACGGGTTTTGAAGTGGTTGTCATTCATACCCACACTGAGTAAAAAGGTAGGAGCATGTGGAATCACCAGGACTTTAATATGTTTATAATACATTATTATGCAATGCAGGCCTAATTTTGAATCATAATTTTTTCATTAACTGATCTCATTTTACTTGGTAATATCCATTTAGGTATTTGAGAGCAATAAAACTACATTTCTTTTAAACATTATATGATTCAGTTGGTTCACTGATTTAGATTTTTACTGCCCCCCGTTCCGAACGAATGAGTCATACATCTTTTTAGAGATAACAAGGACCTTCAAGATCATGCAGACTTGTGCCTCCCTTCAAGCTCGCCTGGCAGGGGCGAAGAATGAACAAGTGCACCCCGAGTTCTGGGATGGAGCTTTGTCCTTGATGTATCCTAATCTGTTTAATGTTTCTGTTTCCTTTCACATCTTTAAGGAAAATTGGAGGCTGAGATGGTGTGCCATGCTTGTGTTTGGAATTCAGCACATGGAGGGTGCACGGCATAGTGGGAGGAGCACTGCCCAGGGAGGCAGACTTCCAGGGCTTGGATCCCCTTGCTGCACTTCCTTCCCTGTGTGATCCTGGGCATGTTTCTTACCCTCTCCGGGCCCCACTTCCTTTATAAAATGGAGGTGATGATAACAGTCCCTCCCTCACAGAGTGAGATGATGTCAACAGTGCTTAGGACAGAGCCTGGCTCGTGGCAGGAGGAAGCACTCAGCACGTGTTAGCTACGATGGGTGCCCAGGAGTCAGGCAAGTGTCCAGTCTGGAGGCCGCGGGGAGAGGAGCGGTGCCTTCTGCAGGTTCACCCAGTGAGCTCAGCCAGCACTGGGAGTCCGTTCTCACGTCTTTCCGTGTCTCCGGCATCGGCGTGCTTACTCTGCTTTCACAGTCATGGGCTTTCTAAGTACCCTTCTGCTCCTGATAGCCTCTGTGCACTTCCGGTGAGAGGGGCTTCCTGCCACCAGAGCACCTCTGCCATGGTAGGAGGAGCCTGGGTGTTGGAAGACTCCTCCTTTTGTTCCCAGGCCTCCTTCTCTCTCCCAGATCTCCTCTTAGGAGAGTGACCCAAGAGGAGGTGGCAGTCTGTATCCCCGAGTTCCCAGCCTTGGAGACCCCAGAGCCCTAACCTCTTGCCTGTCTCCAGCCTGTGCCTTTAGGTGGGCCATGCACCCCCTGGCTCCATACAGGCAGCTGAGGGGACACTGGCAGGGTCTCAAGCCTGCCCTTCCTGTTCCTGCCCTGCTCTGTCTCATTCCAGGCCCCCAGACCCTTCTCTTTGGTACCTCACATGTTTATGGCACAGCAGGCACTGTCCAGTGTGCTTGCCATCTCTGTCCAATCTCTCTGACTTCTGCCCTTGAATGCTTTACCTGACTACCTGTCGCAGGGAGCTAATTCCAAAGTCCTGGCCTATCAGCCCCTGTCCTGGCAAGATCTACCTGTTACCCTGCCCCCGCCCCCATGAAAGAGATTTAAATGACCTTCCCTTGCACAATAACCCTAATTACCATTGATTGTGCACTTGTTCTGAGACATACGCTTATCTGAGTGCTTTATACACATTATTTAATGTAATCCTCACAAACCTCTGGAGGGTGGGTGGGTATTATCCCCACATTACAGGTGGTGAAATTTCAGCCTAAGGATGTTGAGTGTTAGCTATGGTCACGTAGCCAGTACATGGTGGAGCAGTGATTTGAATCCGTGACTGTGTGAATCCAAAGCCTCTGCTCTTATAGGTAATAATGCCCCCTACATTTCTTGGGAAGTTCTTGGGAAGCCCTGAGCTGTCCTTGAACTGGAGTTGGGCTGCCTCCACGAAGTCCACCAGGGTTGCAATGAGCAGGGCCTGGAGTGCAGGGCGGGCTGGGGTGGCTTGGCTGTTGCCTGTGTCACTGATTCCCTATTCTGGTGGGCAGCGTCTGGAAGCAGCAGGAAGTGGTCTGGCCAGGGGTCCTCACGGCCAGGTGAATGTCACATGGTGGGTTCAGGCAACTCACAGCGGGACCCGAGAGTGGAGAGAGAGCTGGCCTGGCAAGAACTGGCCAGAGGAGTGGACCCCCAGGTCAGGGGCCAGGGTGTGGAGCAGGCTCAGGATGAGTGGGGAATGGGGTGAAGGCTGGGGAGAGAGAAGCAGAGCCCAGTCCAAGGGAGGGCCAACATCTCCAGCAGGTAGACAGACTGGAAAAGGAGGGGCTTCTGACTTGAAGCCATGAGGCATCAGCTCCTTGGCAGACCCTGTTGGGTATATGACTGTATCTCTCATGCCTAGCGGTTGTTGGATGGATGAATGGATGGATTCATGGATGAATGAGTCTTTGGGAAGCATGAAAATTCTAGTCTCCCCCCATTCCCCAAAGAAGGGGCTAAGATTGTTTTCCCCAGGGTTGTTGTGAGGAAGGGAAAGGGGTTGTTACGGCATATGCAGGGGTGCACTCTGACCCACCGTCTCCTGTTCCTTCTTTCTCCAGAGGCTCCTGCCAAGCCTGAGGAGGCAGAGGCTGAGCCCTTCACAGACTCCTCTCTGTTTGCACACTGGGGCCAGGAGCTCAGCCCCGAAGGCCGGCGCGTGGCCCTGAAGCAGTTCCAGTACTACGGCTACAACGCCTACCTCAGTGACCGCCTGCCCCTCGACCGGCCCCTGCCTGACCTCAGACCCAGTGGGTGAGCAGAGTCAGTGACTGGGCTCTTGTCAACCTGGGGAGATGGGGTCCCCGTAGTGCTGGGAACAGAGCCAGGACTGGGCATCTGGACTCCTGGGTCCCTTCAGCCAGGGTCTGTCCCCACAGCCTGCATTAGGCAAGTCACCCTCCTCTTCCCTCAGCCTCAGTTTCTCCATCTGCTCAGTAGCGGAAGGCTTTCTTCCATTAGAGATTTTGAGGATTTGTAACCTAATTTACTCCTTAAGGGCACTGGAATCATCTGGCATTCCCTTTAATATGTCATTTTAACCCAATTAGTTGCATTTTTATGAACAATTTTTTACCTGTAAATGAGTTTTTAAAGTACATCCATCTTGCATGGCTAACAAGTCATTACATCTGACAGAGAAGTCTGCCTCGGCTTCTCTCTTTGTTACTGAAGGATGTTCCTTTAAGGCTCAGTGAGAATTTTTATTACTCCTAATTATTAAAAATGTGGGCACGTACCACAGCTGAAAAAATCTCATTAACTTTTGCAGCTCCCCCCACACCTTCCTTTCCCCTCTTTCTCCTTATTTTTAAAATGTTCTTAAAGCTGCAAACCATAGTGAGCTTATAGCTGGAGTCTTCGGGAAAGGTCTTGCTGCTGGGTTTGGAGCCTATGTTCTTTAGAGGGAAAATTTGGTCCAGCTTCATAGACATTTATGGAGCACTTGCTGTATGCTCGATAAGTGGGTATGGTTGTTCCTGGCCCAGGGAGAACCTGGCTGGGCTATAGGGATGAAAAAGCGGAGGATTTGCAGAGGGAGAGAAAAATAGGTATCATTTAAAGGTTATTTGTTAAGCGCTTCTGAGCCAGCACAGTGTAGGTGCAGGGATAGAGCAGTGAACAAAACAAGAACCCCTGCCTTCCCAGAGCCGGGGTTCTAGTTGGTGGGGGGGGGACAGACAGTGAACAAGACAAAGACGGCAAATATGTAGTGTGTTAGATGGTGGTAAGTGCTCTGGGGAGAGAAAGTGGGAGAGGGAGGCAGGGCCGCCTGGCATGGGAGTGGGGGATGGCAGTTTTTTATGGGTGGTCAGAGAAGACCTCATGAAGAAGGTGACATTTGAGCAAAGACCTGGGGGAGAAAAGGAAGTGACCCATGGGGATGCCCAGGGGGAGAGGGAACTTCCCAGGCAGAGGGACCGGCAAGTGCAAAGTCCCTGTGGTAGAAAGCAGGAACATGCTTGGCATGTTTGAAGAGGAGGAAGGAGGCTCATATGGCTGGAACACAGCGCAGAGGGCAATGGTTGGGGATGAGGTCAGAGGGGCAGCAGGAAGCCTATCAAGTAGGACAGTGGTTCTCAGCTGTGGCTGCACATTCGACTCATAAGGGGAGTTAAAAAAAAAAAATCCTGATGCTGGGGCCACACCCTAGACCAGTTAGATAAGCATTTCCAGGGCTGGCACTCAGCATCCGTGTTGTTTAGAGCTCCTGCACGATTCCAACGTACAGCTGAGGTTGAGAATCACAGAAGGGCTTGTAGGCTGTTGTAAGGTGCGTGGCTTTTACTCTGTGAGGTGGGATCCGAGGGAAGGGCTTGAGCAGATTAGTAAAATGCTCTGATTGTCACTTGCAAAGGCCCCTTGACTGCTGTGCTGAGAATAGGCTGAGAGGCAAGGCTGGAAGCAGGGAGACCCGTTAGGAGGCCTCTGCATATCCAGGTGAGAGGCGGTGGTGGCTTGGACACCAGGGGAGCAGGGGAGGTGCTGGGATGAGGGGGTTGGATTCTAGAAATACCCTGAAGTTGACTTCAACTAAGTGCCACAGGGCCTGAACCTGCAAGGGGTGCTTCCACACCTCCCCTGTGGTGCCAGGCGACTTCTCTCAGCCTCTTTTTCTAGACAGAAAAACCGTCTCACTCCTCAGCGAGTTCTCTATGCAAGTGGCTTTAGCGTCTGGTGGTTGGTTTCTCTTTGCACATGGACTTGGAAGGCTCAGTCTAGCTCTGTTTCAGCTCATGTGCCAGACACACACCCCCAACACTGGAGAGTTGTCGGTGGACCACTCACAACAAGTGTGTGCTTGGGTAAAACAATGCCTCCTTGTGTCTGTTAATTTCCATAAAAACATTCCTGCCTGGTAACAAGGCCATTGCTTGGCTCATCCTGTTTGACTCATTTTGGAAACATCTTTTCAATAACTTAACTCTCATCCTATTTCAGATCAGACTGGCAAATATTTATATAGTGTGAGCCACGTTTTTAGACACGTGTTTGTCACTTTATTTATGGTAGCTCCTTGAGTCCTCACAGCAACCTTCTCATGTAGGTACTATGATTACCCTCCATTTTACAGAAGGGGAAAGTGAGGCACAGGGAGATTATATCTCCTGCCCAAGGTCACTAGTGGCAGAGCTGGGGTGTGAACCCAGGCAGTCTGGTGATAGAATTTGTACAAGCAACCACTGTGCTATACTGCCTTGAGGTGTCAATTTGTGTCCCTCTAATTGGGGTGGTGGGCCAGCTTTAACAATAGCACTGTTTGCTTACCAGTTCAGAAGGGAGGAAGGTCTGCCTTTGCATGTTGGAAAAATTGTTTTAGTGAACATGAAACATTGCCAAGGCTCAGAATGAAGCATGGGCTCTGGCTAGTGTTGGAATTTGGATTGAGGCGGAGTGGGTGAGCCTGGGGGAGGAAGCTCATGTTAACAGCAGTCCCCAGAAGAGTCATGCTGGGTGGCTTCTGCTTCTGCCTGAGCCCTGTACCTCTTGTTAACTCCTGTTTGCTCTTGGGGACTTCTGTCCCTGAAGGGTTCCTTGGATTCTGCACTTTGCTCATGGTATTCTTGGTGCTGCTCTTCCAAATTCTAACCCTGATGTTATTCTTGTCTCCATTCCTGGACCACGGAGTGAGTGTTCAGAGTCCTGCCCTAACCTTCTGGCCAACACTTCTGGCTGGTCCCTTATTTTGTCTCCTTTTTTCTTGGTGCCAAAACATATAATCGGACCCACCTTGTCATCTGGCTGAGATAGGGCCACAGTGTGCTCAGGGCTTTATACACAGGACAAGACATAACCAAAAGGAAAAGTGTCCATCCAGCTGGTTGCTAGGCTTCATTAGTTAATTTATCCAGCTGACATTCACTGAGCACCTGGCTTGTGCCAGGCACCCAGCAAAGGATCAGGCAGACAGAGGTCCTGGAGCTGACACTGAGGTGGGAATCGGAGCGGAAGGTGGAGGATGGGCAAGGCAGGTGACCAGAAAGCTTCTTGGCCACCTCCCAGCCCCTGTGGGGAGGAGTCATCCTCGCAGGCTTCTAGGAAGGCAGGGACTTGAACTTGATGGCCACGGAAGCCCTGTCCCTCCCTGGCCTCGGTGGCAGGGAGGCTGGGCCGGGAGGGCAGCTTCTGCAAGGACCCTCCCTTTGCTGATGTTGACTGCCCCTCCCCTGGGGAAGGAGGCGCATGGGCATAGGAAGTGCAGCAGTTTTTCCAACCTCATCTCTGCAGAGAGAGGACACACTTCCTCAGGGTGCCAGGCCCCTCGGCTTTTGGGGAAATGAAAATGCCATTCATTCTCTCTGTGGTGTTGGAATAGCAGGAGCAGAGTAGGCCCCTCTGCCATCCAGGTAGGAAGACCCAGGGGAGCCAGGACATTGCCAACCTCCTTGGTGAAACCTCCTGGACCTCACCCTACCTTTGCCAGGGCCGGACAAGGGTTTGCTTGCTTCCTTTCTGGGATGGGAAGACACCCACCCTCAGCGCTCAAGGGAAGAAAAGCTGCATCTCAGCCTGGCTGCTCTCTGCTCCCTCCGTTAGGTCCTAACTGCAGGCTCCAGACTTTCTCTGTGCACTTCCTCCTGCCTCGTGGAGTCCACCCTCTTCCTCTGTACTGGTAGGCTCCCAAATAACCCAGGAGGGGAAAAAAGAGGAAAAGGAAAAATCAAGTCTTGATTGGGGGGTGGACTGCAGAGGTGTACACATTTGTCAAAACTCACTGTGGCTGGGCTCAGTGGCTCACACCTGTAATCCCAGCACTCTGGGAGGCCGAGGTGGGAAGATCGCTTGAGGCCAGGAGTTTGAGACCAGCCTGGAAAACATAGTGAGACCCCACCCCTACAAACAGTAGTGAGGTAAGCTGATGCCACTGCACTCTAGCCTGGGCAACGGATCTTAAGTGCACACTTCAGTGAGGGGTTTTTTGTTTGTTAGTTTGTTTTTTGAGACAAGGTCTTGCTCTCTCACCTGGGCTAGAGTGCAGTGTTGTCATCATAGCTCACTGCAACCTCAAACTCCTGGGCTCAAGCGATCTATCTTCCTGCCTCAGCCTCCCGAGTAGCTGGGACTACAGGTACACGCCACCAAGCCTGGCTAATTTTTCTCTTTTTAGTAGAGACGGGGTCTCACTCTTGCTGTTGCTCAGGCTGGTCTTGAACTCCTGGCTTCAAATGATCCTCCTGCCTCAGCCCTCCAGAGTGCTGGGATTACAGGCATGAGCCACTGTGCCCAGCCCTCATGTCACATTCTTCAGTGCAAGCAGTGGCTGTTATTTCCAAAGAGGGGCCACAGGAAAGTCTAAGGGACAAGCGCCTGATCTCGTGGGGATTGTGGGTTTGCGCAGGAGAAGCGGGAGCTCCTGGTCTCAAGCTCCAGGGCTGTCACGTTGCTATGGCAACTCTATGGCCTCCCTTCAAGGTAGCTCAGGGCAGAGCCTCTGGCAGGTGCTACGTCTGCCTCTGGCTGGGAGATCTTCAGAGTCTCCTGAGCTTTGTCATAATGACTTTGCCTTCCTCTCCAGTGTCCCCTGAGGTCCATGTTTCTCCCTCCCAAGGGTTAGGGTGGAGTAGCTCTTGGGCTGACAGGTAGGTTAGGGCCTGAGGCTGGGGCCTGAGGGATGGTAAAGGTGGTTAGGATATTTTCTGCAGTCCTAGTTGGGGCCACCTAAGACAGATTCTTATAGCCCACAAGGAAGTCCTGGGTTGGGGGCTGGAGAGGTCCTGTGTGAACATGAAAGTGGGGAGGAGTAGGACAGGATTGCAGCAAAGAGAGGATACAGCCCGGAGCCAGAGGCACTGGCCTCCCTGGGAGCAGGTTAGGGACCCTCCAAGGTGGCTGTGAATGTTTGCTGCCCCCACTGTGGGCGTGGCCACAGGTTTATATGTATGGATTGAGGGGTTGTGGGGTCTGGGTGGGCAAAATTATTTTAAAAGTCCAGACTCCAGATAGATATCTGAGCTCTCTGAACAGATCGCTGGCCTCATAGGTAGGCAGAATAGTGGCCTCTCAAAGCTGTCCACATCCTGATCCCCCAAACCTGTAAATATGCTATGTTACATGGCACAGGAGAATTAAGGTTGCTAGTGAGATGACTTTAAAATAAAGATATTTTCCTGGATTATTTAGGTGGGCACAATCTAGTCACAAGAGCATTTAACAGTGGAAGAGGGAGGCAGAGTCAGAACCAAAGAGATGGCAACATGAGGAACACTTGACCAGCCACCGATGGCTTTGAAGGTGGAAGAGAGCCACAAGCCAAGGCATGTGGGCAGAGCATGAAAACAGACTCTCCCCGAGAACCTCCAGGAAGGAGCACAGTTCTGCTAATACCTTGATTTTAGCCCAGTGAGACCTGTATCGGACTTCTGACTCCCAGCACTATAAGATGATAAATTTGTGTTGTTTAAGCCAATAAGCTCATAATAATTTGTTACAGTAGCAATATTAGTATTAGGAAACTAATACAGTATACAACTTGTTGCACGGGATCCTATGGTTAGAAGGGCTCTGTGATTTGTTTAACACTTTGCTGTCACCGTGTTAGAATGCTCAATAATAATTTTTAACAAGGGGTACTACATTTTCCTCTTGCACTGGGCCCCACAAATTATGTAGCTCATCCTGGGTCAGGAGGGGGGTGGCCCTGGGAGGAGCAGCTAGGACCGTGATTGCTGGACCATCTGGAGTGGCTGCCCATGGGCTAAGGATTGGTGCTGTACAACTGCTTAATGTGCATTTTCTCATTTAACTTTATCCTCATGTCTCTCTGAGGTAGTTACCATTATTCCCAAGGGGAACACTGAAAATGTGCAAGGTTAAGAAACCTGTCCAAGTTCCCACAGGTGCTATGCGGCAGAGCCAGTATTTTTACCTAGGTCTTGTGACTCCAGGACACTACCTCATCACCTTGCCCAGCCCTGCCCTGCCCTGTGAGCTTTTGTGGTTGGGGATCTTGGGCCCGTGGAGAAGACCCAGAGGTCCATGGAAGATATGTCCCCTATGAAGACAGCTTCAGGACAAAGGGATAAAATAAACATCCTTAGTAATGATTCTGCTGCTGCATTGAAAATAGTAACTGCACAAACACAGTTGGGGGAGGAAATGCTCTTTAACAAAAGTACTCCAGGAAAATACTCTGGTTCTTGTTAATGTTCAGGTCATTATGGGCCAATAGTATGATGTTGTTGTTCTTAAAGGAAATGTAATCTTGAGCTATATTAATAGAAGCATAATGTCTTAAAAGAGGGAGGTGATAGTTTTGTTCTACTCTGCTACTCAGAGTAGCGCAGTTGGATTTTAAAAGATATAGAGGAAGTAAAGTATTTAGAGGAGGACATCCAGACGAGAAACTGGGTAACCTGTCAAATACATGAGGTTTCTGCTTAGATTATAGAGTAGTGGTTAAAACCCAGTTCCCTGGGTTCCAAGGCAAAGTCTCTCGTTTACAAGCTGAGTGACCTCCAGCAAGTTACCTAGGGATGCTGTGCCTTCATTTCCTATCTGTAGATTAGGGATGGTAATCACAAAGGTTGAATGTGTAATACATGTACAGCTCATGGGACACTGCCTGAGACACGAGAACTGCTGTTTGACTTGTAGTTACTTGTATTATCTGGCTCTCGGGGGACATCATCATGACTCCAACTACCTGAAGGACCACTACGTGGACAAGGAGCACGTGGGACAGGGCACTGCCCAGGCGGTAGATGAGAGCAGGGCCAGATGGGCACCGCAGGGCAGATCAGGTGGAGGTTCCCAGAGAGTGACTTCTCCCCAGCGCCACAGTTCTGGGCATCAGAGGCTGAGCCCTGAGCTAGGCTTTGCTGGAGAGCAAAGATATACCATTCTCTTTTGGGACCTGCCCTCCCCTCCCCAGGCAGATCTATGGGCCCTCCCTCCTTTGCCCCAGCAGATCTATGGGCCCTCCCTCCTTTGCCCCAGGCAGATCTATGGGCCCTCCCTCCTTTGCCCCAGCAGATCTATGGGACCCAGCCTCCCCTCCACTGGCAGAGCTATGGGCCCTCCTTCCCCTGCCCTGTTGGATCTATGGGACCCTCCCTCCTTTGCTCCAGCGGTTCTATGGGACCTTCTTCTCCTGCCCTGGCAGATCAATGGGGCCCTACCTCCCCTGCCCTCCCCTGGCGGATCTATGGGCCTGCCCTACCCCAGCCAGCTGATCTTCCCTGCCCCCTATTCCTCAGCTCTAGTTGCCCCGGCCTGGCCTGCTCACCAACAAGCCCACCACACAGACATCCCTGGTTCCTAATGTGACTTTCCCACCCGATCCAGCTGACTTTTGTCCCATGGGCAGCTGTCCATTCAGCCCCAGGGATCCCATATTCCCCAGATCTCTATGATGTTTTAGGAACCAATGGTCTCCCTGCTTCCTGCTAATTGTTTGCATTGCAAATGATTCTTTTCCCTATTGTCCTACTTTCAGTCTACATTTTATATAGCAGATCCTTTCTCTAAGCTGGTAAATCCACCTGAAATGATGTCTGTTGAACTTCTGCCTCTGGATGAAAGTTGAATGTTTTGATGATCTCATGCACTTAGTAGTTTACTTGTCAGCGATTCCTGTGCCAAGTTCTACTCCTAGATCAGGCCTGGCCTATTTCTCTTGTGTTGCAGACTATTAAAACTCCCGGTTCTCAGCCACCCGTCGTCTCTTCCACGTCTGGGCCAAATGTGGTATCTGGCCAGGCCCCTGAAGCCCTGGGTATAATTAGTGTCCCCACCCTTCCTCCCCTACACCCCACTTAACCCCCTCCCCCAGTGTATTGGATGATCCGGGCTTACTGCAACAGCCAGTCAGGGAGTGAATGTACAACTGGGTGATTCCAGTCCCAGCAGGCCACGGTGGGTTTCCCACCCACAGAGCCCATGAATTCAATGGGCTTGAATTCATTGTGTTGCTTATTAGTTCTAGTATTTATTTGTGTGTGCGTTCAGCCAGTCACCAGGTGCTTTCTGAGTTCCTACTCTACGCTGGACAACGTGCTAGCCACTAGGGATACCTGGTGAGCAAAGCGACCATGGCTCTGACCTTGTGTAGCTTATAGTCTAGCAGAGACACATTTGTTAAATAACCACATATAAAAACGCATTACAGTGGCATGAAACTCATACAAAGAATGAAAGAAGAGCAGAGGAGTCTGTGAGTCTCCTGGGGAATGGGACTGCAGCCCAGAAAGTGAAGCGTGTCTTTCTCTCTACTGGGTTGTGTTTGTGCTCCCAGGGAGTGGGGGGCTAAACCTGCACAGGTGATCGCAGGTGGCTGGATTCTTGTAGGCTGACGCAGGCCCTCAGTCACACATGCTGAAGCTGCACAAGCAGGCCCTGGAGAAGGGCAACGGGGTTCAGGACATCCTGGACGGCCCCAGCCTGCCATCCTCCTGCCTCTGCTTCTGCTGTTTCTCGCAGTGGCTCCTGCCCACGTCTGCAGTTCACTCACTGATGGTGCTCTGCCCCCTCCCTGTCATTTCTGCTGCCCTGGACTTCTGCTTTCTGCTTTCTTGGATCTCTCATGTCCAGCCTCCCCAGGACGAGGGGCTGAAAGAGTTGCTGACCATTCTTCAATATTGTGAGATCCAACTACACAGAGCTTTGTGCTAGGCTGTCTCGTAGGCCGACAGCTGTTTGGGACTCAGAAATCAGCCTCTGGCTCCATCAGTTGTGAGTGAACTGGAGATGCCACATGGCAGAAGACGCAGCAGGCTTCATATGGGGAGTCACCAGGGAGTCACCGGGATTGTTTATCTCAAAGGCAGCAGCGTCACAGGAAGACAGTTTCAGGTGTCAGGTGCTCAGTAGCGCTTATAGCATTTGTCCACGTCATCATTTCCCACTAGAGATAAAATATCCTCTCCATTTTTCATGCACACTTAGCAGCCTGGAAGCAGGTCCTCCGTTTGCCCCCTCCCAGGTCTCGGGTTGCTAGTGACACAACACTGCTGTCTCACCAGGTGTACCTCTGGGTGTGGGTGGAGAGGAAGGCAGGATCCATCACTTAGCAGGGCTATGAGGACAGGCTTTGGAGTCAGAGGAGCCCAGGTTTAAACCCTGGAAGATAACTAACCATCATGACTCTATTTCCCTTGTCTGTAAAATGGGGATAATTATATTTACCATATAGGATTATAGGAAGGAATAAAATGGAGAAAAATAATAAAAATATCTGTGCATCTCTCAGTGTGGTTTATCGCATATTGTAAACACTCAGTAAATGGAAACTTTTAGTATTACTATTTCTAGGTGTTCTGCATGGAGTCCCAGGGCAGGAGGGGCAGCCAGCACCACTGTGGTCTCCTAACTCCAGAGGTCGTGGAGATACAGACCCCACGAGAGGGAGGGAAGGCTTGACTGTTCTCACGGCCAGTGAGAATCCCCACCATGCCCTCATCCTCGGGTTTCATTAAGTGCAGCAGACTGGGTGCTGGCAGGCCTGGGAATCTATCTAATCTGGAAAGGTCTGGAAGAAGCAAGACATGTACCCGAGTGAGGCTGGAGGAGGACCACCTAGGAGTGTCACCTTCTCACTTGCTTTGTCCTGGTAGTTCCCTCCTCTCTGCTCCCACAACCCCGGCAGCGTCGGGCCACGCGCCCAGTATGTCTTGGGACAGACCCCAGTTCACATTCTACTTTGATCTTCATTCTAGAAGAGGTCTGCCCACTCTCCCCACCCCCCAGGCCAGGCGGTCTCCATGAATAATCTGCTCTGATGGGCTGGACCTTGCAGATTTGCTGAGGTCAGAGAGAAGGGAGGACCTGCCATCCAAGATGAGGTGTCCATTGCAGCGGATGAAGTCTGGTTGCCGCCTTGGGTCTTATCTGGTGGCTGGGAGCCAGGCTGCACCTCACTTGGCCCTGCACTGCCTCCCCTGGTGACAGCACTGGAGCTCCTGGTATAAATCTGCCTCATAAACAGCTCAAAACCATCTCGGGGATCTCTGCAGGGAGGCTCCTTGTGTAGCTGCTCCCTGTCCCCGCATCTCCTTGTGTGTGCAGAGATCTATAAAGTGAAGTTGTCGTGACCATCAATTCCGGCTTATTAGCCAACCACGTCACTCCCTCTCAAAGACTCCTTCTTTTCATCTCTAGTGGAAAATGGCTCAACTTTGAACAAGAATAGAATTAAAAAGGGAGCTTTTATGGCTTAATTTTACAGGAGAATGTGCCTCTGCTCAAAATGAGCAAGGGCTTGCTGTCATACAGTTAGGCGTCCTCAGGCAGCTTCCACACGGAAGCGCTGGGCACACCGATGTGGCTCCTGCAGTTCCACATCCTCTGGCCCTGCCCTGCAGAGGCCAGTGTGCAGAGGCGGGAAAGAGGCTGTGCGAGAGTGGCTCAGGGTCTTGGCCGCGGCAGGAGTGTGTGGCCCCATCCTGGAGGGTCCGGGTGCTAGGGGAGGACATCTCAGCGGTGTGAACAAGAGAGGCAAGGCCCACAGGGCCAGTGCTGGGTTGACGGCCAAGCGAGTGGCCGGACTCTGGAGCAGAGGCTCAGGGCTTGGGTCCAGAGCAGTCCTCTCCCAGGGCAGCTCGTGGAGGTGTGCTCCTTTTGGAGAACCGGGCCGTAGCATGAAGGCTTCTGCCCTGAGTTTGGCATCCCACGATGACGATGACGGTGTGGCAGGAAGCATGTGACATCTGCCTGGCATGCTCTCTTCTCCCTCTTTTTGCCTTCTCCCCTTGGCAGTGTAAGTTCTGCATCCGTGTTGAGATGAAGATGAGCCTGTGTGCTGACGTGGTGTGTACCTGTGTGCTGGGGAACATGAAAGGGAACTTACTCAACAAACGCCGGTGGAATGGAATGCCCGCTGTTTACCAGACACTGTGCGGGGCAGCGGGCAGGCGGCTGTGGGAAGGCCAGGCTCTGCCCTCGAGACCTGTGGTCTAGGCACGGGGCCCCACCTGCCCTACTTTTCTTAGGACCTTTGGTGCTAACACTGGGGAGGTCCTAGGAAAGCAGGACAAGTTGGTCACCCTGTCTAGTCAGGATGGCAGTAAGGGGATGTTGCTTGTGGCATTTGGTGGCAACAAGGTGCTGGTTGGGAGGGAGGGAAAGTTTGCAAACTATTTCTTTAATGAGATGTCTTCTGGTTGCCACGTGAGATAAAAGACCCTCAATCTTGCAAGGGAAGGCTTCTAAGTGACAACTTCTTCCTCTTGCCCTGTTCTATGACCAAGACACAGAGCCGAGAGGTCAAGTGGCTTGTCGGTGTCCACACAACGAGAAGGGGCAGAGCTGGGACAGCACCTGTGTGCCCTCATCTTTCCTAGGAACTATGCCACTGCCTCGGCCTCATCTTTCTCATCCCAACTACTCTTCACCTGTCTGCTCACCTGGACCCTGTGGGTCAGGTGTGGACAAGCGGACAGCGGAGGGAGGGTGTGAGTGACGGGGAGAGGGGCACGCGGTGTGCTGCCACTGGGAGCCCCTGAGCAGTTCTTGGGAGAGAAGAGAAAAGAAGGGTGTCAGGAGGTCAGCACGTTGGGCCTGGAGGGATCACTTAATTACAGGGTAGAGAAAGTGACAACTTCAGGAGACTGAATGTGAGGAATTGGGGCCATCGATGCAGGGGAAGGGAGAACAGGAGGACAAGAGGCTGCCTGGGGGTGAGAGGACCTGACTCTCCTTCAGGGAGAGAAGGTTCGTAAGAAAAAGGAACATCCTAATATCAGGGGCATGCGCATGTGTGTAACATGTAGGCCGTATGTCAAATAAGCAAACCTGTTACCTTTGCTTTATTCCAAAATCACTCCCTGAGCACCTATCGTGTGTCAGACCATGGTCTACAGTTGGGAGACAGCCTGGTACCAAAACAAAGCCCCTGCTCTCAGGGGGCTTCATCACCGCAGAGGGAGACAGCAAACAAATGCGAGTATGATGCCGTATGGTTGGTGTTCAGTTATGTTCAAAAGAGTTTTCATATGAAAACTTTATGTTCAAAAGTCTTTCATGTGAAAATTGCAATCAGCAGACTTTAGCTTGTAAAACAAATATGACATTTTGATTCTGTTTAGAGAAAGAGCATCAGGAGACCAGCTTACAGGGACCCACGGCTCAAACCATTGTGGCCGTTACTGGGAGAAATTAAGATCGGTCCCCTCGGAAGAGAGAGAGGCTGGGTAATTACATTCAGAATTAAGAAGGGAAGAGCAAAACACCTGGGAACAACCCAGAGATCCGGGTAGTGAGACCCTGAGAACTCAGAGGAGCCCCCTGGGGATGTGCAGAGAGACACAGGGACGCAGTCTTCATTGCTGGTGTTCAGTGGGGAGGACAGTGAACTTGTGCCTATATGTTGACCTTCTTGGGAGCGACCCATTATACTTATATGAAAGGAGAATAAAGACCATGTGCTATTCGTTTGACCGTGTATGGTATTACTTTTTAAATGCAGTTAGCAAGTTGTGTGTGTGTGTGTGTGTGCGTGTTAATACTAGTCTCTATTAGTTTCCACGCCTAGGAAAAGCCCAGATGCTGGTCTTGATCACCATAAATAAGTACTAGCTAGAATAATTACTTGACTGTCAACCACAAATGTTTTAATTGCTGTTATAAAAATTGTATTCACAGCAGCAAAAAAACCAAAAAAAAATTGGAAAGGGTCTGATGAGCTTAAGAAGTTATTCCAGTCTTTCTCCCTTGTTAAAATTCCTCCCTCCACCTCCCTATCTCCATCCTTTCACTGCAGTTAAATAAGCTGGTTCGCTCCTCTCGGGCCACAGCACTGTCTCCTCAGCCCCACAGGACATGTGCGTGACTCACTGCTGTGTGCTCTGCCCTTTTAATTTCTGATCCAATCTCTCCTGCTCAGAGAGGCTGCCTGACCACCCCTTCCAGAACAGCTGCCACCATGCTGCCCTCTTACCCCGAGTTGCTTTTCATCTTAGCAGTTGCATGGAGTTGTATCATTTCTTTGCTTCCGTGTTTATCTGTTTCTCCCATCACAGCATAAAATCCATGAGGACAGAGACCTTGTCCACTTCCTGCTCTGCCCTGCACTTCCTACAACAGTCCCTGCCTGGTGGAAGGAGCTCAATAAGCATTTATTCCATTAAATACAAGAAAGTGAATTCTCCACCAATCTGTTTAACTTGATGGTTTTATTAAAATTCTAAGTATGAAGTGGATTTGGGAAAAGGCTCAACTGGTTCCCCCATCCCCCTCTGGTGAGAGAGGAGAGCTGGAAATAGAATGGGGGAAGTTTCTGTAAATTTCTGGTAACCATAGAGACGGTGATTTTAGTTTATTAATCTCATGCTCTTAAGCAGGCTGGGGCCCCATGGTGATTTCTCCAAATTGCTCAGTGCTGGTTATCCCGCAGCCTTCCTCATTAAGGAAGAGCAGGCCCATTCCCATCCTGCAGCACTTTAATTACTGACAAGCAGGAGCCCCGTGCTATTATGCTTATGATCGCATGTTCTATCCTGGCCGCGCCTCCCACTTTGGAGCAATGGCTTATGGTCACCAGCCCTGGACGCTTGGAGCCTTCCATGGCAGGTGGTGGGTGAGGGCAGCCTCCTCTCCAAGCCCAGGGCCTGGGACAGGGGGTAATTTCTGCCCTGTGCTTTCATTCAGCTATACTGAAGAGGGGAGCTCAGTGCCTCTGGAACAGCATTGAGTTTCAGGCAGGGAAGGGCACCAGCAGTGGTTTCCTACCCACCAAGACTATGCTTGCAGGGCAAGGAATTGCCCTTGGGAATCACAGTACCTCTTATTGTCTGGCCTCTCATGGGGTCTGATTTCAGCGTTGTGGGTTCCTCTTCATATGAGGAGTGGCATGCAGTCTTTTATGAGTTTGCCTCAAGTCCTTTGGGTAAGAAATTTCCAAATGCCTTCAGGGTTTCAGTGCGGCTGGGAGAAATGGGCCAGTTAAGGGCTGTGTCTTCCATGGCTACTTCTTTGGGGAGAAACTCTGGTTCAGATGTCTGTCAGAAGACCAGAGTTGGGATCCTGTCTTGGCAGCAGACTCACAGTGCAGCCGTAGATGGGGACTCAACCGCTCTGCGACTTGGTGTCCTCATCTGTGAAATGGGATTGGAGTTGGTCCTTTCCCCCGTCATTAGTGTTGAGACTCTGACTCTAGCTCCAACCTGGTTCTGGAAGCCGGCTCCCTGCGATGAATGAGCAGCAGGGAAGACCCCAAGCAGTGTGCTTTCTGGAGTGAAGGGGAGTACAAGTCTCTAGGAGGAGAGTTATTTCTCTCCTGAAGCTGGATGCCTAAGGTCTGGCCTCACCCAGGTGTTGGTTGCCATTTTGGAAATACTAAGACTTTACTTTGGTTTCATTTTCCATCCCTTTGGATTTAACGATGTTGAGTCATTCTCCCAGTAAACACTCAGAGACTACCCTCCAGCTACCATGTGCTGCACAAGGTGCTCACGTTCAGCTGGAATAGTCACTGACAAATTCATGCTCAGTTGTGGAGCACACTGGTTCCAATAGCTGTGGGCCTTTCTGCTGCACACTTACGGCGCATCTTAAGTGTATCAAAGAAGAGGCCCGGGGAAGAATGTGGACTCCTGGGCACGGGTGAAAGCTGGAGCCAAGACATGGGGTGGGTCAGTGCCCAGGTGACTGCAGCTGAGCCGCTGACAGATCTAAGAGCTTGGCCCTTCTTTCCAGGTGCCGCAACCTCTCGTTCCCCGACAGCCTGCCGGAGGTGAGCATCGTGTTCATCTTCGTCAACGAAGCACTCTCGGTTCTGCTGCGCTCCATCCACTCGGCCATGGAGCGCACGCCTCCGCATCTGCTCAAGGAGATCATCCTGGTGGATGACAACAGCAGCAACGGTGAGTGCCGGAGCTCCCTGGGGCCCAGCCCCTGCTCCCTGGCTGATGTATGAGCAGACAGTTCAGCATCCGGGTTCTCATTTTCTTTAGGCTCTCTGCAGCCTCTTTCTCTGGGGTGTCACCTTGGAGATGAGAAATTCACAGTGGCCACTGCTTTGGAAGGTTCATTATCATACGTGCACCCTCTCTGCATCGCAGAGGGGCCTGGTCCTTAGGCTTCTGCTCACTGGCTGGCCACTCTCTCCTCCCACATTTCAGTGCAATAGGACAAGGTAGAAGGCCTCGACCTCCACCTCACCACATTTGCAGTGAACATTTCCAGTGACTCTTTTCTATGAAGCACCATTTCACTTAGTGGTGTTCCTTGTCCTCTGCCTGGAAGGTTGTCCTTTGGTGTTGTCTTAGCAGTGGGGGTGATGACGGTGGAGGTGTTGCTGGTGCTGCTGGTGGTGGAGGGCATGGAGGTGTTGACGGTGGGGCTGGTAGTGGGTGGGTAACCCAACGACAACAATGGAGCAGTTGAATGTCTAGCCTCTGTTGTGTCCCCTGCTCCCTGTTCCATCTGTCCCTAGCAAGTCTCTGGGTGGCCTGCACACACCTGGTTAAAGCCTTCCCCTCACCAACTCCTCTTATCCAGCCACCACCAGCTACCTCTTTCCCTTAGTGCACATTCCTTGGCTTCTGATTCTCCCCAGCCCCATATACCACTCCCATAATATTTTCCAAACTTGAAGACCATGTTTCAAGACAGTTTAAAAACCAGTGTTCTTGATAGGACCATTTATATGGATGTGCCTCTGATAATGTGTGATTTTTCAAAATAGACTTCTGGGCCTCACTGTATCGCAGAGTCACTGAGCTTGTGTTATCTTCTGAGCCTTCTCTCTGGTGTCTGGTAGTAAATTTCCCAGTGAATTGGTTGCTATAATGAGAAGTTCAGATGGGCAATTTGTGATCTGTTATCAATTAAAGCTGAAACATATCAGATAATTGGAATGTATTTAATCTCAAAAAGCAAATTTTTGTTTGCATTCTATCATCATGTAGTCAGAAGTGCAGGGCAACACTGTGATGGGGATTTAGAGCTTTCTGAAGGGCAGCGCTCAGGAATTGCTTGGCTCCTATTGTTCCACGGATGTGATGGAAGGAAAAGACATCAGGGATGGCAGCAAACAGACCACGTAGCTTTACAGGTGGTTGTCCATCATGAGGGAAGCAGGAAGGGGCCCAGTGCTCGTCTCTGATGGCTGCCTCTGGGGACCCACAGAATGGGTGCCTCAGAAAACCCCATTCCCTGGCAGCTGACACCAGACAACCTGACCAGCCTACCTCCGCACCCACTTCAGATGACCCCCCACTTCTTACAGTGTAAGGAGGCACAGGAAGGAGGAACCATCCTTCAAGGATAAGCACATCCCAAGTAAGAGCCATCCCTAGGCCCCATTCTGCACGTTCTCACATAACGAGAGAGATGAGAACAGAGCCCAGGAGAAGGCAATCTTGGAGCTTTTTGTTTCCTCCCCGTGGCGAGAACATTCTCATGTCCTTAAGCATGCCATTTTGTCTCTAAGCCATACGGGAATAGCTGATATTTAGTTTTAGAAATTTAGATAAAGAGGATGAGTCAGATATAGAGGATTTCCTATTGAAACTTAAAGAGTTTGGACTTCATTTTGTAAATGGCAGTAACCATTGAAAGCTTTTGGTTAAGGAGGAATGATGGGAACAGAGCTGGGCAGTGGAGAGATTTGGACGTGTTTTATGATATTGGCTGGGGAGAGGGGTGTCTGGAAGGAGGGAAATGGATGAGGAGCCTATTGTAGCAGCACAGACCAGACGAGAAGTAAGGGGCCTGGAGTGGTGGTGGGTGGATGTGGGCACTGGGGGCAAGATGTAGGCCTGAGAGATGTCATGAAGGGGGACCTGTTGGACCTCTTGACTAAGAGGCCATGGGCAGGGGCCAAAGGAGGACAGGTCAGTGACGACTCAGAGGAGGGTGGTGCGATTCCCTGAGAGAGGCAGGCAGGAGGGGCAGTGCCTGGGCACAGGAGTCCTTTGTCAGGGATGCAGATGAGAATCACCTATGGGAGCTTTCGAAGCCAAAGCTCTACAGGGTCATAGTGATGGTATAGTTAAGTACTTCACTTATAGTGGTGGTGACACAAAGCTGCACACGTGATCAAACTGCATCGAGCTATACGTGCACACACAAAGGAGCGGCTGTCCATGTAACTAGAGAGAGCTGAACAAGCTCTGTGGATTAGAGCACATCAGTGTCCTGGTTTCGATATTGTACTATGGTTGTGTAAGATGTTACCACTGGGGGAGGCTGGATGAAGGGTGCACAGGAGCTTCTTGTGCCTTTCTGTGAATCTATAATTACTAATACTTCAAAATATTAAGTTGAAACAAACAAAAAGCTCTCCCAGAAGATTCTAGGTGGAGTCTAGACATCACTATTTTAGAAAGCATTCTTAATATTTCAGAGCTCTGGTCGAGAAGCTTTAGTTTAGTGAATCAGATGTAGCTTCCTTTCTGTACATGTTGAGTTTCCAGTGCACGGTGTCAAGGGAAAGAACTCTGGACTGAAGTCTGAAGTCATGGATTCTAGGACCCTCTCTGCTGTGGATAAGTGACCATGGAAAATCCCTCACCCCCTCAGGGTCTGTTTCTCCCTCCATGAAATGGGGATGACAGTCTGCCTTGCCTGCCTCCCTGCCTCCCCTGCCTGCAGGGGTAACCTCTGTGCCTGAGAACTGACCGTGAGCAGCGTTACCTTCCCATCCCCCACCCCCTTCCAGGAGATGGGCGCATAGCCAGCCCACTACATCACCTTGCTCGAGACAGGAAAATGTGTGAACATGGATGTGGAGTCTTGTGCACGGAGTAAGTAAAGCCATTGACTGGGAGGACAGAGTGTCAAAAGAGGAGAGGGAGAACATAAAATAGAAGCTTAAGAGAGTAGTGAGTGTAAGATATTTAGGAGTCAGGAGGAAGAGGGTTAGCAGGTGAGAGACAAAGAACGGTGCGAAGAATCTGAAGACATCACAGTCTTCATGGATGGAGAGAATTCTAGGAATAAGAGTCATGTATTCTCATGAACCCACAGACAGGAGGAAAGACATGAGTCCGAGAAGAAGCCCCCAGATCTGGAAGGTACAGATCATGGAAACCTCAGCGAGAAGCCTTAGCGGAATGTTGGGGACAGGGGATGAAGCCAAACGAAGACAAAGAGCTGGCAGTGAGGAGAGATTTTCCTGTCGGGGATTTTGACTGTGCAAGAGAATCATAAGCTCAGGCAAGAACTGGAGCAAAGTTTTCCAAAAATAAAAATAAAAAATTACCATAATCTATAGCAAGGAATGCATTTACATCATGGCCCAGGATGGCACAGCCACTCACACCCATACACACACACACACACACACACACACACAATTGAAACAAAACTTTTAAGAAAAAGTACTTACCAGTGTAATGTGCAAAGCACTCTGCTATTTTCCATTCTATTCTATTCTAAGCTATTCAGTTCTATTGTGTTTTATTTTATTCCACTTCTCTCTTTTTCCAAAGGCAGGTTGTTTTGGAGACCCTGAAGGCATATCAGAATCACTTGGAGAGCTTTTAAGAAATTGGGCCCAGGCCTTGCCTCTGGTGATTTAATGGGATTTAATCTGGTGATTTAATGAGTCTCTCAGGCCAAGGTTTGGAGCGGGGCCTCTGAGGAGGAAGAGGAAGATGAGACCCAGGGCACAGAAGCAAGATTCCCTGTGGGAAGAAAGGGGTCATCTTTCTCCCGCTCGGGAGGGACACTGGAGGCAGTGAGGGGCCGCGGTGAGTGTGACCACAGCAGCCGTGGCAGGAGGGGCCTGGGAGGCGGCAGACACGGTGGGAAGGGGCCTGGCGCTGGAGAGCTCTTAGAGGAAGGGGTCCCTGTCTGGCCTTAGGACACGGCTGAAGTTCCCTCCTCCCGGCTGACGGAGGACTGAAGGACTTGGAGGAAAGTGGCCAGACCCTGCGCAGGCTCCACTTCGGGGGGTTGCTTCTCTTGGGCTTCTTCTCACTGTGCACGAGACTTTCACTTATTTCAAGTCAGCTCAGTTCAACAGACACTTCTGGAGTACCCAGCCCGGGCCTAGGGTGTGAGAGGGATGACGGATCAGATCTAGTCCCTGCCGTCACGGAGGTATTCGCATAGATACAAAATGGGGATGGACGTCACAGGATTTGACTTCCAGCCTCGTTCTGCCACTCCCTGGCCATGGGTGCTCGGGCACCGGTTTGCTTATGCGCCGTGTGGGGACTCTGGGCCCTGCCCCGCCCTGCCTGGCTCACAGAGTCACCGAGGGTAATGGGAAGTAACAGGAGTGAAAGTGCCGTGTACATGGCAGGGTGCTGAGGGTGCCCTCAGGGGTGAGCAAAAATGACAGTGATCAAAACAACGGCAGCCACGGTAATAATAATAATGACACGCAGCCACCATTTAAAAGCAGCATGTTCTGGGGGGAAGAGCGCAGAATTTGGCATTCGGTCAGTTTTTGAGTTCCAGCTCTTTCTAGTTTTTTGCTAGCTGTGTGTTCTTAACCTCTGCGAACCCTATTTTCCTTATCTATAAAATTGAAATGTATAATTCCTACCTCGGGGATTGTTGGGAGGCTTGAGTGAGATAACGCGCGATGGAAGAGATTTGGTGTTTAAAACTAGAAGAAGGTACGCGGGAGGGTAGAGCTGTCGGAATGTCTTCTTTACTGGGCCTTCCTTCCCAGGCCTTCCTGACAGGTCTGCGAGCGCCGGCGCCTTGTCTCTCCCCGGGCCCTGCTCAGCCACACGCTCACTGCCGTGGAGCCAGGCCTGTGCCTTCTCACACACCGCAAAGACGTGGTCAGTTACTGCCCCCTTCACCCCATTCTCTCTGGGAAGCCGGGCTGAAGGTTCTGCAAGTGGTCCTTGCGTAGGAGCCCTGGACCCTGTTCCCTGCCTCCTTAGCAACTTCCCAAGCAAGCTCCACTTTTCCAGGGGCTGGCTGCTGTGCACGATGCTGTCCCTCGGCTGCAGCAGTCTCAGACTTTTGTGTTTGACCTTGGGTAAAAGTATGGGGGTTCGTACCAGGCACACTCCTGTGTCAGGACATTGGCACCTGCTGTTTCCTCCACCTGACGCTCGTACCCCCATGTCTACACAGCTTTCTCCTTTCCCTCTTTGGGCCTTTTCTTGAATGCCACCTTCTCACTAGGGCTGTCACTGAATCACCCCATTTAAATGGCAGCCCTCCTCCCTGTCACTCGTCACCGGCCCTTCTTTTCCTCCGTATCGCCTCCCGCCATCTGATGCACCGTATGTACGCACCTGTTTGCTCTCCCTGATTTATTTACACATTTCCCGTCCCCAGCGTGTAAGTTCCATGAAGACAGAGGCGTTTGTTTTGCCCCCGGCTGCACCTAAAATAGTGCCTGGAACTTGTAGGTGTTCAATAACTATCGATTCAGTGAAAGAACAAATGCGTTTTGATTCTGTAGGTCTGGGGCGAGGCCTGGAACGTGCATGTTAACGAGCCTCCCAGGGCCGTCGGATTCTCTGTGGAGCACTGTTCTCACTGGCGTCCCCCATCTGTGCTGCAGCCCAGGGGCCTGGGACAGCTGCCGCCTCCTCAGCAACCCCAGCCAGCCTCGAGCAGCGGGCACGGCTGGGTGGAGTGTTTCTCCCCGGGGTGGGGCCCTTGGGACTGGCCTGCCGCGTCCCAGAGAGATGTCATGAAAGTGGGGTGGAGCAGAAGGGGAGATTCTGTTGCTGCTACCCCAACCTGGCCTGAACTCATTCCCATCCTTAGAGCTAGACTGGCAACCCCGAGCCTCCCCCTTCCGTGTCACCCACCCTCCCAAGCACTCTGCAGCTCCGAGGCCATGTGTCCCCCTCCCCTGCCTCTCCTCCTTGTTATCCCAAGAAATGGTGGGAACACAGCTCTGAGCCTCCTGGTTTTAATTACCACACTTCTCAGAGAATCCCAGTGGGCCAATGTCTTTAGCTGGGACTGAGTGATTCAGCCTCCACAGACTTCAAGAGGGAGAGAGGCACCAGAGTTTCCAGACAATAGCGTCATCTCTGCCTTTGACTCTTAGCATTCATTTACTTATGAATTTATTCATCTGTTCCTTCATTTCTTCAATCCTTAAGTAGGTTTTCGATGGCCGTGTACTGTGGACTGAGCACCCGGCTAAGCATGTTGGGAGCTCATTTGTGTGACACAGGTATTCCTGTGCCTGGCACCAAGCAGGTGCCCAGGGAACACCGGCCCTTTCAGGCTCCCTCACCAGCTGTCCCAGAGTCACCCCATCCCACAGTTCAGCCATCTCCACTTCTGGGAAGGAAAAAAAAAAACATTTTCTTTGCTGTACTTGGTATTTCTGTTTCCTTTTTGATCTTGTGTCCTCATTTGATAAACATAAAAATTATACACCCTTCTTTTATGCTACTTGAAATTTCAAAATTAATCCGAATTGTGTGATTAAAAGCACATCAAAGCAATGGTAATATCAAATATTCTTTTAAGACTCCCATATCCCATCCCCTGGAGATTTCTCTCTGTTCTTGGTTGGCAGTGCCTTGCTCAACCTAAATCCAGCCTGATGCTTGTCTTCTGCTGCTGTTTGCAAACGAGAGAATGGCCCCTTCCCAGCACGTCACGTACTTGAAGGCTGGGATTGAATTGCCTCTGTCTTCCTGCCCGGATCTCCTTTGCTCGCACATCTGGTCTTCATGCTGGCCGTGCTCGCTCAAAGCCTCTCACATCTGTTGCCAGGAGAAGGCGTGGAAATGGGTGAGCTTTGGGAGATGGGCAGAAGGGAGCCATCCCTTCCCTGCCACAGCCCTGGAAGGACAGAGAGATGAGCAAAGGCCAGCAGAACCCAAGGTCAGCCAGTTAAACCCCAGTTGGCTCTTGGGAAGAAACTGAGGACCTGCACAGGGCAGAAACCCATGAGAGTACCACAGTCTGTGTGCAGCAGAGCTGAGCCAGGACCCTGGGTCTCCTGACTCCAGCCAGACTCCCCGCTCCCCGGCCACCCTGTGCTGTCTCCCTGTCCCAACCAGTGTCCAGCACTTCCTGCTGGGCTGCACCATGTGTGTGGGCATGGTGGCCACAGCCCGACAACACTGGTTTGGGTAGTGGTGGCTCCCAGGCATTTGCTCCGCTTAGCTCTCTTCTGTGGGTGCATGTCTTCCCACCCCTCTTTGTCCAGCTCCAGACTTCAAAGGTCAGCTCTGCTGCCACTGCTTCCAGAAAGTCTTCCATCACTCCCCACCCTGCCCCAGCTGTTCCCACACGTTTTGGCTCCTCTCTGTCACACCATGTTTTACCTGGTTATTGATGCACTACATTACAGCGAGTGGTCTAGCGCAGACCGGCCGGAGTGACCAGTGTGAGCGGAACGCAGTCCTGGTCATCTCAGTACCCCAACAACTGGCCTAGTGTTGAGCTCACGGTAATCACTCAATCAATTCTGTTGACAAAAGAATAGTCACAGTCCTTCAGGGAAGTAGATGTGGTCACTATCTCCATTTCACAGATGAGGAAGCTAAGTTTCAGAGAGGTTAAAAAAAAGTGACCAGGCCCAAGGCCACATAGCCAGGAAGTGATAGGACAGAAATTCAAACCCAGGTCTGCTGGTCCTGGCACCTGTGTCTCCTCTACTCACCACACTGCAGAGCCTGGGAGGTGCATGGACACAGGCTCCTCCCTCCCTGGCTCTCCCCCGACAGCCAGCCCACCCCACTGCTTCTTAGGGAGGGTGGATCAGAACTAGGATGGCTGCCACATGCACTAAAATGGTGGACCTGCGTCCTGGAGTCCTGGTGTAGTTTAGCCTCCCTGGTCCTCCTCTTGGGTACAGGTGATGGCTGGGGTCCTATATCTCCTTCGGTGTGGGGGCATCAGGCAGGCCTGGCCAGGAAGGGTTCCCCAGGCTGGTTTCCAGGCGCCTGGCTATACTGCCACATGACTGGCTGCCTCTGGCCAGGGCTGGAGTTTGACTCCCACTTCACCAGGCCTGGGCCTCAGACTGGAGGGACTCCCAGTGCCCCATGTAGAGAGTCCTGACCAGGCACCCCTAGATCGTTGAGCACTAAGTACGTGCCAGAACTGTTCTAAGATATTTCTTATATGAAATATATTAATTAGTGCCTGTGATAGCGGTAAAGGACCATTATCAATGTCACTTTATGTTAGAAGGAAACAGGCACAGAGAAGTTAAGGAACTTGTCCAAAGTCACACAGAGATGCCATTTTAACCCAGGCTGTCTGGTTTCAGAGCCTACACCCTTGGCCATTAAACTGGCTGCCTCCGGTGCACTGTGGGTCTCAGTTTCCAAATGACTTATTTGAACTTTGTCCTCATGCTTTTCCTCCATCCCTCCTGGAGAGATATGTTAGGCAGCAGGGCCAGTGAAGTAGGAAACAAAGAGGAACTTCAGAGAAGGGCATGGCTGCCTCCTGGCCTGAAGCTTTGCCTGGAGCTTTGCCTGGGGTTCAATAAGAAAGGGAGACTGTTACACAGACTTCTAGGCTTTTGTCTGGTGAGACGTAATTGAAGAGTTGGCAGCCATACTTTAGGTCACCTTGTGAGAGCGAGGCAGCTTCCTATTCCCTTTGAAATAGGGAGAAATTGGCATGCCCATGTGTGTGCAACCCTGTGTGTACATGTATTTGCATGTGTATGTGTGTGTATAAACACTGTGTTTTGTGTGTGCTCATGTACTTGTTTGTGTGTGTTCATGTGTATGTGTGCATTATGTGCATGTAAGCACATGTGTTTCTGTGTGCTTGTGCATGTGTATGCACATGTGTATTTGTGCATGCGAGTGCACTTGTTCACATGCACAGATGTGTATGCATGCGTGCATGCCTGTATGCACTCATGCATGCATGTACATACTGTTTCTGTGTGATGTGCATGCTGTTTGTGTGTGAGTGTGTGTATGTATATCTGTGTACGAGTGTGCTCATGGGTGGATGTGGACCTGTGTGTGTGCAGTTACGCAGTGGTGAGCATGTGTAAGCAGTGTGTGCAAGTATGCACATGCACGTGTGTTTTGTGCATGTGTGTGTTCATGTGCACAAATGTATGCATGTGTTCATACATGCATGTGCACACTGTGTGAGTGTGTCTGTGAATGAGTGTGCTTGTGGGTGGCTGTGGACCTGAGTGTGCAGTTACGCAGTGGTGAGCATGTGTACGCAGTGTGTGCAAGCACACAGGCAGCTGGGCTTGTGTGTGCTTGCGTGAACAGTGGTGTTCCAGTCCCCATCAACAGTGGGTTGAGCCTCTTCCACTACCCACCGCTACCTGGGGCCGCCTTCAAAATCCTGATGAATGACAAATAATTGCACAACTGTGAATCATTGTTATTTTTAATTCTTGGTAAGAAAATCACAATGTAGTGGTGAAATAGAGTCAGAGCTCCCCAGATTGCTTGCCACCAGCTGCTGGGTCCCCCACCACCCCCCCAAAACCCCCATATCCCTTGGCCCGGAGCCTGCCTAATCATTGTTTAATGTTTCAAAGATGCTGTCCTACACAAGAGATACTCATTCCAGGCTGTAAAACTACTAACAGCTTTGCATGCAGCTGGAATAATTGCAAAAATTTTAAAAAGCAGAGGAAAAGAATGTTCCGACAGTATTGTGCTTTATGAAGCTTAAAGAATCCCATATAGCTAATTGAATTACAACCAAGACTCAAGCGGCTTAAAGGTGTTTACATAGCCCAGCACAAGGGCTGCCAGCCTGCTCATCCGAAGGCTCCTTGTCACTGCCCACCCCTGTGGCTTTGACCAGTGCAGCCAGGCTGACCCACAAGACTGGCAGTAGGTATCCAGTAACCTTGAGGTGCCGCAGCCCAGGACTGTATTCTGCCAAGAGTTCTGGATGCTCTTGCCTTTGCTTCTTACTGCCTGGGGTTGCCTCTACCTCCCACATCGTTTACCATCAGGCCTGGGAGTTCCTCTTGGGCATGACCACAGCTATGTCTCCCCAGGTGGTGTCCAGCGGCACTCTCCCAAGCCGTTGCCCTAATGCGCTGTACGACTCTTGAGTTCCTGGCCACTCTGAGTGTCAGATGCCTGTCTCTCCCTGCTGATTCAAGCTCTGACTCCAGGCCTGGGCCCTGCTTTGGTTAGTGACCTGGCAGAAAGGAATCAGATATATATATGTGTATATATATATATATATATATATATATATATATATATATATATATATATATATATATATATATCCCTGACAGACTCAGCTGTGTTGCTTTCTGACGCTACCTCTCGGGGCTTCCACACGTGATTCTGCAGGTCATGCCATTTACCAAGGCACCCAGGCCAGGGACACATGAGGCTAAAATGTAGTCCATGACCTCCGTTTGCTAAGTCACGCATCCTGGCATGCGTCTGTCTCAGAAGTGCCTTTTCTAATTGGGTGCCCCAGAGGGGTCCCTTTCTGTAATGCATATAAAAGTGCCATGTGCTAGGAGTCCAGCCAGTCCTGACCTCTGCAGAGCCTCTGGAGAGCAAAAGTCTCTTCTTCCCAGTGGGTTGCCTCACCTTGATAGAGTTGCTGCAGACTGGGGTGACTTCCCTGCACCTGCTGGTCTCCAGCTCCAGCTTTCTTCAACCTTCTCTGAGTTGGTCCTACATTTGATCTGCCTCTGTTCCCCACCAATCTGCAGTTCTCTGCTGGAAGGGAGCCTTGCTCTGACACCCACCTCATCCCCTTAGGTGGGCCCTCACTTCCCAGCTAGCCCTGGCCAACCCTCTTCCCTGAGGGGGCTCTGTTTCCTGTACCACCAAACTGAGGGTCCCATGGTCTGATCCACCTGGCTTTCTGCATCCCAGAGGCTGGGCCCCCACTGATAAGCTCCTCCTTTTGAAATGAGCATCCTTGGTTGGTGATGCCTAGGTGTGCAGGCCCCTGGAGACTCTGCCTCTTTGCGGACCAGCCCCAGAGCCCAGTCAGCTCTTGAGTTCTCTGACTCCACCATCCTCTTCTCTGTCCCCACCAGCCACCCTGCTGAGGTCCCAGCATGCTGCACCGCTGAGCCTGCCTGAGTCTGGCAGCAGTGTGGGTAGCCCATCACTCCTCTTGGCCTCTTATCCTTTACCTGATAAAGGAAACTGTCTTAGGGAATCAGAAACTCCCCAACACACCCCTGCTAAGCAAGGACAGCACCTGGGAGGAGGGCAAAGGGCCTGCCTTCTTAGCTCATGAGCTCTCTCTGAGCAATCTGCAGCAAGAGGCTTGGGACCATTATGCTTTACACACTAGCCAAGGTGACCAGTTTTTGATAAACGAAGCTGGCAGGAATCAGACACAAAAAGGCCTCTTCCTCTGGGCAGCTGCGTGGCCATCTGTTGAAGGGGAAATTCTCAGAACTGGAGCTTAGAGCTGAGTGTTCGGGGAGTCGGGAGGGCTGTCTCCTGCCCTCAGGTGAGGGCCCTGCTGCCAGCAGCTGGGATCAAGCTGTCCCTGGGCAAGGCCAGAGAACACAGCCTGGGCCCGCGGTGCAGCCAGCAGGAAAGGTCTCCTTGTTCATGCCTGGCCCTCAGCCTATCTTGCTCAGCAGCTTGAAAAGACAAACCAGTGCTGACAACAAGTGCAGCCGAACACAGGGTGCTCCTCACGAGCTGGGGCCCTCCCTCTGCTTGCCCAAATATTTAAAACAGTTCAAAACCCAACAAGTCAAATATTTCCTACTGATATTGAATCTTTGGAGTATGGAATGTCTTCTGGTGGAACTGATTTCCCAAAAGGCAGTCCGGAGCCGTGCAGTGCCCCAGGTGGCCTCAGTAGCTCCAGAGCCTCAGCGCTCAGCAAACAGAGCAGTGTGTGGGCGAGAGCTGGATCCTGCGGCCACCCCAGCTGCCTCCCCTGCCCCCGTGTCTGTTCTGCGTAATTAGCTTTCTGAGCTCCCGGAAGATGAGCGACCCCCTAGTTTGATGGCGAGGGTGGGAGGTTGTGTCGGAGACAGTGCTGGGAGTTGGGGAACTGTGTGCAAATGACGGGGCCTGAGGGTCCCACTGCAGGTATGGGTCCACCTAAGTTGCATAGCAACAGATATATACTCTCTCAGGATGGGGGCTGGGGGAGGCAGTTTTGGGGGGATTTTGTTTGTTTTGTTTTTTGTCAAGCTTTAATCTACTCTCAGGAGCCCTAAATTAGGGAAGCAAATCGTTTTTTTCAGGCCCACAGGGACTTACGCCCATTCTGCTCCTACGGTCATTCATTCAACAAATCGAGTACCAGGTTTGAGGCTCCACAAGAGGGAGGCAGCAGTGAACCAGATGTGGGACTCACTTTAGTCCAAGGATGACGGCAGGCAAGGAGACAGACTCTACAGCCCTCATTTGACACCGATGTCGACTGCCCAGTTTCTAGTTGTTTTTAGGAGCTCACATACCAAGAGCCCAAGGCATAAGTAGGATTTTAGGGAGAGAGGCTCTTGAACAGAAAGAAACCACGGAAGGGGAGTCGAGGCCAGCCTACAGAGGGGTGTCCCAGCTAGGTCCCCTCTTGGGATGGCTGCAATAAGAGAAATCCCAGGAATTGTACTAACACAAAGATTTTTATTGCACTTATATTTTTTGTATTAAAGTTTGCATGGTTTTCAATAAAGGATTAAAACAGAAAAAGAAAAGAAAGAAACCACAGAAATGCCAGATCAGTGAGCAGGAAGGCTTTTTTCTTAAGCAACCACTAATGGAAGTTTTCCTGGAAAGCCCTACGGTTGACTTTGGCCCCTTCTGTGCTGCTGAAGTGGGGCTTGGTCTCCAGCCAGGCGGAGAAGGATGGCCTGTGTACCGAGATGTGTGGTTCCCTTTGTTTTGTCCATCCCCGGTCCCCATACTGTGAGTTCCAATGGCTTCCTCTGGCTTAGGTCGTTCTCCACTGAGCACCTGACATGAAGTTGGGATAGGGACCTGATTCACTTTGTAGGTCCCTGCCCCACCTAGGTGGGCTTCCCACGAGGGGCAGCTTGGGGCAGGCAGCCCTAAAGTCTAGTGCAAGGTCCTCATTTGACCAGAGAGAAAAGTGAGCTCCAGAGAGGTTAAGTGAGTTTCCCAGCATCATACACCTAGTCCATGGCAGCACCTAGAGAGCGCCCTGGTCCAGTGCTTTGCTAGCTGGACTCACTCATTCATTCAACACACATTCATAGAGCTCATTCTCATTGTCAGCCATCATACTCAGCACAGCATCTAGGGATGGATGAGAAGCAATCTCTGTCCCCAGAGAGCTGGCAGCCCGGTGCAGATGATAATACACAAATAACCATGCGCACACTGCCAGCTTCTAAGTGCTGTGAGCCACAGGTGGAGGGAGAGTGTGCTGGAGAAGCCCAGAGGGGAGGGCTCAGTCACTTTGGGAGGGCTTCCTGGAGGAGCTGGCATTTGAGCTGGACCTTGGGGATTGAGTGGAAGTGGGTAAATGCAGATGGGTCTGGAGAAAGAAAGAACCTGCCTTTGCTTTTGAACCTTCCTAATTATACTTTAGGGAAAGAATCAACATGATAATTTATTGGGCACCTATGGTGTTCCAGACACTGTGCTAGATACTTTTCCACACTGTCTTAAAATTTTTCCAATATTTCTCCCCATCTTATAGATGAGGAAACTGAGATTCAGCAGTAACTTAGCCCTTTAATAAAGGCCTCTCCTCCTTTAATTCCTTCTTCTCTCTTCCCTGCAAAGCCTCACCCAATGCCTTGGGCCCCAGGAGTGAGAGAATCTGATGATTGGGAACAGACAGAGGCATGGAGATAGGGGGTTTGCAAAGTCATAGGGAAGGCAGCACCCCGTTCCTTGACAACACACGGCTGAGCACAGAGCTAGTTAGGATTTCCATCATCAGAATAAATGTCTCCCCACGCATATGTACACCCCACCCAGGCTGGTGTATTATTAGCCTAAGAGAACACTGACAAGACCTATTTGTTGTAGCTAAGCGTCTTTCGTGTGTTAGTTCACTTAACCCTAAGAACCCCTGCATGAGGCAGGTCTTGGTATTGCTAAGCTCATTTCACAGATGAGAACACTGAGGCTCAACAAAGCTTCAGGTTACACAGCTGGGAATGGCAGAACCAGCGTTTGGCCCCGAATTGGATCCAGCTCCAGAGCCTGAGCACTAAACCCTGTCACTATGCTCAGGGGTCCTAAACTCAGTCACCCACCAAGGCTGGACAGATAGTGTGAAGGGAGAGGTGGGCTGAATGCAAGGCAATAAGGAGTGGTGGGGACTGTGGTGACCGAGAGAGTGAGCCAGAACTCTGCCGAGTCCATGCCGAGTCCATGCCACCTCCAGCCTATTGCCGGCCTACAGTACTGGCCAATTTTTTCAAGTCGGAAGCCCATACTTTTCTGTTTGGCGGCTGAACAAGCCACAGGGGCAGGTCAGCTGTGGCCCTGGCCAGCCTGTCTGCAGCTCCCGCCGTATTAACTCCCACTTTGAGAAACAGAGGCTTCTGTTGAAATGCTCTTTATCTCAGGCGTCCCTGGTAAAACTCCCCCTTGTGCTCTCTCCTCTCCCTCTCCCCCTCTCATAACTGCCCATTTTCCACATCTCAGGAGGCAGCCACTCCAGGCAGACTGAGTTAGCCACTCCTTTGAGCAGCTCCCCTTCACGGTGTGCACAGTTTGAGCGCATCGTGGGGCATTGGCTGTACGATTTAGTTCCACTGATTCGGGGAGGCCCCTTCTGGGCTGAACAGCCCTTTCAGAAAAGCACATGATCTTACAGTCGTGGTGTGGATTCCGTCCCTAGGTGGTGGGCTCAGGTGCCATTCTTGGTGAGTGACTTCCCTGCAACTCGAGACCTTGAAAGCAGCTTGAATCAGGTCCCCTGATCCAGGCCAGGAGTAGGAGCGGAGGCGACCAGTGGCTGGGAATGGTGACCAGGAGTCGGGTGGCGGGAGGGTCACTTAGAGGCACTCAGTGGGGCTCATCCCAGCAGGACTCCTGCCAGGAGTGGGAGTGGGGGCAGGGGCGGGGGCATAACGGGGCTCAGGCGGCTGTCATGGTGATGTGCCACTGCTCGCCAGGCTGGCCCTAGCTTGCCTAATTGCCTTCCCCTGTGCTGCTCCCACTCCCTGCCCTGCCCGTGGCCCGCCAGCCGGGGCGTGGCTGTGGGTGTGTCTGTGGTAGTTGTGGTTGCCGCAGTGGCTGCCTCTGGGAGTAAATAACCACAGAGTGCCAAGGCCAAGCGAGACCCAGCAATAAATCTCAGGCCCCACGTCTCTCTCATCTAAGGGAGGAAGTGTGAGTGGAGCTGTGTAAAACCAGATCTTTAAAGCTCTTCTCACCCAGTGAATCTGATGGGGTGACAGAAAAGAATTAGAAATTAGATCAGAGCTCAGCGTTTACACGGGCTCCAAGCCAAATGGAGATTCAAAAGGGTGTCTCCGGCAGGGTTAATGGTGGAGGTGAGGCTCCCAACACCCCCTGGCAGAGGGTCCCGACCCGGGTGTCAGAGGGGAATGGATGGCAGGGTCCTGCTGCTGGGGTCAGGAGGTGCAGAGAGGGTTCCTAACAGACGGGGGGAAGAATTAACTTGACACCAGGTGACATCCGCTGATATGACAGAAAATTCCGGCAATGCAGGGCATATTTCGGTGCCAGGCTGCCTAGTGGCAGCATTGACTTGCCACGTTCCCCTAAGGTGCTGAGACGCTGAAGGAGGGAACAGGTTCCCCTGCAATGAAGGAGGCTTCTGGCTGAGTCACAGGCCCCCTTTCTGTGGACTGAGCGTGTCTGCAAGCTTGTCTGTGTTGTCAAGATTCATTTGTCTTAAAAATGAGAATTAATGCAGAGAATCAAAGAAAACAAAGTTGTTTGCCGAGCGTTCCTGACCAGGGCTGCTCAGGCATGGGGCTGAGATACTGGTTGAAGTGATTTTATTTTCTCTGAAAACAACATTCAAGGTTGTTGTTCAGTCTCTCTGGAAGGAGTTCCTGCAGTCTGAGATGCCCAACTGCTGCCCTCTAGACCAAGGTACTCCACATTCCTGTAATGTGTGAGCCCCGCAGTGAGTAGGGTTCCCACTTGCTGAATTCCTGAATTCTACATGGTGGGAAAAACAAATACCACCTCCTGCTTTGCAGTCACGAGAGGATGGAGGAGGAGTGGACTGGGAGGACGTGTAGGTCAGTGGGTGAAGGGGTACACAGACAATTTAATCTTTTCCATGCCATGATGTAGGTATACTGTGCCCATTTGAGAGATGAAGGAGCTTATGGTCAGAGGAGCTGAGTCACCAACATCCTCCCTGCAAGTTGGTGGCAGAGCTGGGGCCTGAACCCACATTTCCCAGCTCCAGGTTCATTATGTCTCTCTTTTCCATTCTCACATTTCCCGCTGGACTCTTTTTGGTTTTACTTATTTATTATTTTAACTGCCTGCCTTGTACCTAGAGACAGACTCACATGGGCTTGGAGGAACTGCTTATATAAATAAGTGGCTAGATGAAGACCCATTTTTTTTTTCATTCAGTAAATATTGATCACTGTGTAGGAAGAATTCTACACTGGCTCCCCCAAGATTCTTGGTCCCTGGTATGTACTTACTTCTCCCAGTTATTCAATCAAACACTAATTTGGGGTTCAATCTACTGTGAAGGGACTTGGCTGATGTACTGAAGGTCCCCAATCGGTTGGGCAGGCCTGACCTAATCACATGGGCCCTCTGAAAAGCAGAATTTTCTCCAGCTGGTGCATCTCACAGAGATGCACTCTGGTGGCCTGAAAGAATGCGGACATCCATGCTGTGAACTATCCACGGGGGCCACGGGGCAGGGTGCCATGGGCAGCCTCTCAGGCAGGCCCCGGCTAACAGCCAGCAGGAAAACAGGGATCTCCAGCCCCTGCAACTGCAAGGAAATGAATTGTGCTAGCAGTCAGTAAGTAAGCCTCGAAGAGGACCCTGAGCCCCAGTTGAGAACTGCAGCTCCAGCCAACACCTCGATTTCAGCCCAGTGAAACCCTGAGCAGGGTATTCATCTATGCTATAGCTGGACTTACGACCTACAGAGACTGTGAGGTAATAAATCTGTGTTAAGCTGCTAAGTTTGTGGTCTATTGTTATTCAGCAATAGAAAACGAATCCATCACCTACAGTGTGCCAGGCTGCTGTGCTATATGCTCGGAATATGAGACTGACATGGTCCCTGCTCCTACAGAGCTCACAGTCTACTGTCGAAGACAGACAAGAAACAAATCAAATTATTATAGGCCATGATAAATGCCTTAAAAGATAGAAATAGTTATATGAAATAAATCAAATGTTAGGGGGGTGGTCATGCTTCAGGTTAGATGATTAGAGATGGCCTCTCTGGACTGAAAAGGATGAAAGGAGAGAGCCACGTGAAGAGCATGGAAACGTGTTCCAGGCAGAGGGAATAGCATATGCAAAGACTTTGAGGTGGGAGAGAGCTTGACATATTCTCAGAGCCACAGGAAGCCAAGTGTGGCTGGAGGAAGGTAAGGAAAGGGGAGGATGGCTTGAGATGGTGTTGAAGACTTGGGCAGAGGTCTCATCATGTAGGACCTTGTAGGATATTATTCTTAGTGCAATGAACAATGCTGGTGAGCTTTCAACAAAGAGAGGTATGATAAGATGGGCATTTTTGGAAGCTGTCCCTGGCTACACAATAGTGAATAGTTTGGGTTTGGGTAAGAGTGGCTACAGAGAAATCATCTGGGAGGCTGTTACAATATTTCAGTTAAGACATGGTGGTGGTTTGGACTATAGTGGCTGTAGAGAGAGAAAAGTGGGTGGATCTGAGCTCTATTTGGACTTGCTGATGAATTGAATATAGGGAGTGAAGGAAAGGAGAGAATGGAAGATGAAGCTCAGGTTTCCGGCTTGAGTGACAGGGTGAATAACAGTGCCACTTGCCGAGATGGGCAGGACAGAATGGGGTGAAGAAGAGGTTTGGGGAGTAGGACCAAGAGTTAAGTTCTGGATGTGCTGAATGACACGCCTCTGAGGGGAGCTCAGCTGAGGGGAGATCATAAGTGCATTTGGATAGAGGGGCACTGCTGAGCAGTGGGGTGCCTAGACCCAGGGGAGAAGTCAGGACAGGCTCAGCTGCATAGCTGGCTCCATGGCCATCCCCTTGAAGAATGGCAGAATCTGTGGCAGAATCCCCTAGTCTTGACACAGCAAAGCTTCAAAGAACCGGGGCCTGGACCACTGGAGTAGCCATCCTGCCTAGAAGCCCCCTGTCCCATGCTGGGGCCCTGAGTGCAGCCCTAGCTCCAGCGAGAGGATTCTGGGGAGGAGGGGCTCTGATGGGAAGCCCACACCTCAGCGAGCTCCTTCAATTGTTCTGGGCTAGTAGTAAGGTGCATTAAGCACCAAATTACATAAACCTGAAATTGCAGTCTAATATTGTTAAGGGGCCTGAGGGAGCTGGGGAAGAATGAACGTGAACAAGGAATCGTCTGTAGGATGATCAAATTCCTGATTAAAATCACCTCCCAGGATCAAATGGCCTCTAGAGAAAGTGGAGAGTGCCTCTGAATCCTAATGGGGCGTCCGCAAGTCCGGAGGGATGTTTGGCCAGACTGTTGCTTCCGCTCCGGGACCACTCAGTGCAGAAGGGGCTGGTGTGGGAAGAGCTTCCCATGGGCACCTTGAACACTGGGCTTGGGGCAGTCCACAGCAATCTAAAGAGGGCCTAAGTCACATGTGGCAGGGCTTGCCCCAGTTGTCCCAGCTTTGCCTTGGAGGGGCTGTTCCCCCAGAAGCAGACTCTGAGGCCTGGATTCAACTGCAAGTAGTTTATTTCAGAAGTTCAAGACATGCCAGTAGGGTGGGGAGATGGGACAAGGATGCCAATAAGCTGTCAGGCACCACAGAGCAGGTGGAGCTCTGGGAAACAGGTGTGAAATACATGCCTCAGAATTGTGCCCCCTGAGAAGGGAGGGAGCTGGGGTATTTATATACCAGAGTGTGTTGACCTCTAGCACTTCAGCCTTCCAAGTGCCGGGGCAGATCAGCCTTGTGTTTCTTTGCATAAAGCCCATGGGCAAAAGTTCTGGCAATTGAATGTGGTGATGGAGGCACAGCACTTTGAAGGGAGGGGGCTCCAAGGATGTGGATGGGGCATCAGCAGCATCTGCCGTAAGGGCTGTGATGCATGTGTTTTGGATACTTTGAAAGACTCGTTTCTAAAAGCCTTGCAATGCTGACTCTGTCCAAAGCTGCCCAGGCCAGCGGCAAGGCATGCTGGAGCCTCTGCAGGTCAAGTAGGGACCAGGGTTGGAACAGGTCCCCTTGACCTGGCTACTCAAGACCAGGGTTAGAGCATCCCCTCCCCACAATTCTTAGAGACCTGGAGCTCCACTTAGTTTTGTGTCTCTGGACAGCGGGTCCATTGATGGGCAGAGCGTCTACAGGGAGCTGTGGCTGTGGTTTATAGACTTACTCAGGCTGGGGGATCAGAGAGCCAAAGCTCCAGCAGTTCTGAAGCACAACCCCAGCCAGGTCTGGGGGAGCAAGGGTTAAGTTCTGTCTCTGACAAAAACTTTGGCAAATTCTTGTAGGTGTCAGGCCCTGGGTAAGAAGGGTTTCAGGTCAGTTCCAAAAATGCGAACCAGGAAAGAGAGGTAACACCACACTTAAAGGTCTGGGTAAGTGGGAAGGAAGCTGCAGCATGTCTGGCAAGGTTCTGAGGCCACTGCCTTGGCACCCCACATACCAGGCTGGAGCCAGGCCATTACAGTGGATGCTCGTGGTACCCCACCCAGATCCCCGGTACTGGCCAGCCCACCTGCCCCCCAGGTGTTGAGAGTGTTGGTGGCCAGAAGCTCAAAGCTGTACCCTTTTGAGATAGTTCTCTGTTTCCATAGCTGCCTCACCCCCAAATGCCTGGGAGATTACACGCCTCCCCGCCTGTGGCCCAGGACCGGTGCCTGATTGATATGGGCGTCTAAAAGCCCATCCCTTGCCTGAGATGGGACAACTCAGAGATGCCTACACACCCCAGGGCTCTCTGTGGGGTCAGTCCAAGGCCAGACTTGGGTGGAGCCCAGACCTTTGCTCTGCCTCTTCCCTCACTCATGACAGGAATTCCTCGAGAGCCCTCCCTCAGTAAACCGCTTACCCAGGGGTCCCCAGCTCAGGCTCCATGTTGGGAGAGCCCCATCTAAGGCAGTCCCATGCCTGGGAGTGTGTGAGCCACCCCAGGCTGAGTGGATGAGCAGGTTGGCTGTAATAGGGTGACCCACCGGCCCAGCTTGCCTTTCTGTGCTAAGACAGGGACCGTTCTGAGCAGACCAGGGTGGCGGGTCACCCTGTATATCAGTGTCTCAGTTATTAATAACATGTATTGAGTTCCTTGTGTGAGCTCAGAGCTGCACTGGATTCAGTGGGGGGCTAAGAGAAACAGAAAGATGAGTCTTTCATGAAATTCAGCTAAGCAAGGGTTTATTTCTGCAAGCCTTTCCCTCTGTTGCGGGGATTTCAGTTCTAGTCTGTTCGATCGCTCCCCATGGGTAGACGTTAGGAGAAACAGAAGGAAGTGGATGCTGGGGCCAGGAAAAGGAAGAGAAGGTGAGAGACAGAGTGGGTGAAGAGGCCTTGGAGAGATGACGGGAGCACAGGCGAAGAAACAGCCAGGCCTCTGAAGCCCACTAAGGCTCACCTCGGGGGGAGGGCTGTGGTGCCCCAGAGGCGTAGCCAGAGCCGAGCCAGGACTCCCTGTATCCAACGTCCTGGCAGGAAGCTGTCGCGGAGGGTGAGGCTGGATGATTCACCGTGCATACTGGGGAGGGCTTCAGAAGTACCATGTCAGCGGTGGCCAACAGCCTGGCTCTAATAAGGGTCACCCAGGCCTTTTCCCCCAAAGCACCAAAGTGCTGCTGCGTCTCTGGGGCGATGGGAAGACAGGGTGCAGGAGCTGCCAACTCTGAGCCGTAACATTAGACATCCATCGTTTAACTGGAATCCCAGACCCAGGGGAAAGTGCTCTCAGCATGCACATTATCTGCCGCAAAGCAAAGCAGACTTTTGTGTGTGTCATTGAAAACTGCAGGGGTGAGAAATCTTGAGAAAGTTTTAGCAAGCGAAGGATGGCAAATGGGAATTAATTATACCGTGCCCGTGATTGCTCATTTAAGATATGTAAAAATACCACTGATGGTCCTTTATTTCATTTGCTGTCTTTATTATTTGAATGTAATGAACATAAAAGCGTGAGTTAGAGCGTTTCTTGGGCTACCTTCTGAACTCACTTCTCCACTCTCCTGTTTTCCATACAGTCTTCATGATCTTCACTCCTCCCACCACAGAATCAGGTGGCAGGGGCCTGGCAAGAAGCAGATGGCACTCTCAAATTGGACAATTCGAGCAGAGTTTAATAGAGAGATAATTTATAGCGGTGTGAGCAGGGTGTAGGGAAGCTGCAAGGGATAGCGCCAGACCCTGGGGCTGGAAGCAGCAGGGATCCCTCCCACCCCAGGCTGAAGGGATGAGGACACAGGGGCACAGGGGCCAGGAGGAAGGAGCCCCTGAGGGGGCTGACCTTCAGGAGCTTGTTGATGCCTTCCCCACAGGTGAGCCTGCTGGGGCCCAGAGGGCAGAGGAAGGTGGAGAGTGGACAGAGGACGCCCAGCACCACTATTGTCCCAGTGAACAGTGCCAGGGACACAGCCAAGTAGTGCAGGGCGGCTTAGAGTTAACTTCTCATTGCTCAGATGGAGTTTAAGGGTTCACTGTGTGCTTGTCAGTGGGTGTTAATCTTCATTTGCAGGAGGGATAGAGGTGACTTCAGACAAAGAGAGAGTATTGCTCATCAGAAGTCATAGAGGACAGCAGACCAGAGACTGACACTTCAGGGGGACTCAGGACTTAGTCCAGCCCCCTTATTTTTCACATGAGGAACTGAGGCCCAGAGAGAGGAAGTGCCCTGTCCCAGCTCACACAGTGACTTAGGGACGAAGCTAGAACCAAGGTCAGCGCTAATAAAATGCAGGGCACCGGGACTGTCTTTGGAAGGGCTGAGGTCAGGATTCCTGCATGGAGCTTCCGTGGTGACTGGGGAGAGCTCAGAGCTGGGCTTGGGTGGGCAGAGAGGACAAAGCAATTCTCAGGGGATAGGCTCTACCCATGGAGCCTCACTTTGGGAGGCTGGGGTCCCCTAGGGGACACCACTGAGCATGTAAAGTCTAGCCCATGGTAGAGACAGAGTGCTGACCAAGCCCAGGAGTGTGGCCAGATGGTGCCCTGAGCTCTTCCCAATCCTCGCCCTTTAGCCAGACCAGACTGTGCCAAAAGCAGAGGCTGCTTTGGTTCTGCAGCCTGCTGTACCTGCCCTAGGGGAGGATGGGGGTCCAGACAGCCTGCCTTTGGGGTCTTGGGCTCCAGGAGCCTGGGCATTGAGCTCCCTCCCCAGGAGGTGAGGCTGCTGACCCTGAGCTGGGGGCTCGGGAGAAGGGGCTATTCTGGCTGCCCCCATGAGCCAACAGCAGGGAGGGGATGAGCAGGAGCCAGAGAGACACCAGCCTCAGCAAGGCAGTGGGGTCCGTTGGTAGCATTTGGAAGAAAATGCTGGTTTTCAGCCTGAAGTCCCAGGGCTGTTTTTAATTAAAAATGTCTTTCCCCTAAAAATACATTTTGGCACCTAACAGTGCCTCACCACCAGGTCAGAATAGGAAGACTTGATTATTAGGACACACGTGTGTTTGTGGGCTGCTGCTGTTCTGCCCATTTGAAGCCTGGTCATCTCCCTTGGGAACTGCCCAGAAATTCAACTTTTAACTGACCCCAATTAGGTGGCTCCTTTGTAGAGCACTGCTCTGCTCAGGCACTGGGCCAGTTCCTGAGTTGCATACACCCAGCCCTTGTCCTCAAGGAGCTTCTGGGCAGAGGGTGAGGGAGGGGACTCTGGACACCCAGGAAACTGATTTTGGCCCATTAGGGGCTATTAGCACATCAGGGCAGTGCTAGAATATAACAAACACAAGCTCCTCCGCTGTGCCTGTGGGTGCCCCGCCAGCCGCCTACACAGAGAGTGAGAGGATGGCCTCTTTTCATTTACACAAGAAATGTTTGTTTACCTGGGAAAGTAGGAATCACGACAGGTGACCCCAAGAGATAGTGGCTCTTGGAAGAAAGGAGTCCGACTCAGTGCACCTCCTTCCAGAGTCTTCTCTGCATGGGTCTTGGGTGCTCTGTGGTCTGTCCCTTGAGGGGGATATTCCTCTAGGACATATGGTAGGATATAGTTTTTCTATATGGTTCTCTGTGTACTCTTTTGTATAATTTCTCTGGGCAGCTAGATTATAAATTCCTTAGGGAGAGGGCCATATCTTAGATATAATGTCTCCCATAGGGCATTCAGGACAGGCTTGTTCAAGGAGCAGATGGCTGCAGGTGTGGCCTCCACTTAGTGGGAGTTCTGTCCTGGCCTCCTTCCTTCCCTCTTTGGGAACAACCACAGAGTGCAATTTTTCACTCACACTGCTCATATTCCTGAGGGAGCTGATTCCTTTTGCTTTAGCCTTATAAACCTTTATTTGGGCATGTTCCTTCTTCCACTTTGCCCTCCTCTTAGGTTTATTAAGTTCAATGACCAGATAAAGTTATGCACCTCCCTGTCGTGTGGTATTTCCTGACTGTGTCTGGGGTAACAGCGGTCACTGGGAATATCTCCTTTCCTGTTGCATAAATCATCTTGCAGCATTGGCTGGCTACACCGTGCGGCTGACTTTGAGAAAGCTCCGCAGTGCTATTTCTGAATAGTAATAAATGGAGCTGAAGCCCGGTGGCCTTTGCTGTTTCTCTCTGGTTCTGCAGAGCAGAGACGTGTGCGCTGAAGAGGTGCAGTTCAAGTCTCCGTGGTGGCAGCTCTCTCAGGGAAGGCAGTTTCCCTAATTGCTTCTTCGTTGCACTTTTGCCTGGTCTGTTTCCTCAAGGGATTATTTGCTAATCTGAGTAGAGTATGCTTTCAGCTATTCAGCTCTAGCCCTTTGCCTGGTCATGAGAAAGCCACAGGGTCTCAGAGGGAAATTACTGTCTGCTGAATGCCAGCCCTGAAAGCCACCCCCTGCAGTCCACAGCTGGCCCATACAGTGCCATCCTCAGACACTCCTCCCCTTTATGGCCTTGGCCTCAATGCCTTGCTTCGGCCCATTGTATGTGCAGAATCCCAGCTTGTCACAGGTCCAGGGTTTGAGAACCTGCTGGCTCATGTCCAGGTAGGCTCAGCACTTTGGCGTGGAGCTTGCTTCTTCCTTGAATTCTGGTCAGATTCTTCCTCCAGTTATGTTATTGGAGGCTGTCCTGTATGTCTCCCTCCTGGTGCAACCCAGCCCCAGGACCCGCACCTCAGCGCAAACCCCCCATGGATAATATTCCTCCTGCATTCACCCTCCTGATGGGGCCGGGGCCTTGGGCTTTCCAAAAGGGCAATGGTGGGCACACCTGCAGGCCAAGGAGATGACCGTGTACTCTATTTGACTTTGAAAACTCGCATGTCCTTTCTGTTCTGCTGCCTTTTATCTTGGCGTCCACCATGTATTCTGATTATCGTATTTGTTTTGATGATCGCTAAAGCCATATTCTGGAATTATTTTCGTATCCTGCCCCAATTTTTACGACACTTTAACCCTGTGGCCCTCTTGTGTTCAATTTTGCCTTTATTGTACTGCTGCAGCAACTGAAACCATCCTTTCCTTTCAACGTGGCTGAAATAGCGTATAGATATCGAACCATTTCTGTAAGTGACTTTGGAGGTAGAAATGGGGCTGGAAAATGTCAGCAATTTTGTGATGTTTACCAGCTCTTAGTTCATTTAGTATAAAAAGCTCTATGGAGACAGAATATTTCAACTTCAGCTGTGATTTGGTAGTTTTCACCAGGTGCCAACAGAGAAAATCAGAAAAGATACAATAAATGGCTGAGCCCAGGCATTATTATAGACTCATGCCTTGTCAGAACTGCTCCTCCTTACTGCAGGAAGGTTTTTTACAATGGCCCCACTAACCCCATCTATATGCTTGGCCCGTGGTCGGTACTCAGAAAATAGTGGCTATTCTGTTAAAGTTCAATGACCTATTCATTGGTCTTACAGATGTAATCTTTATGAAGATGACAATGTAAGTTACACAGTTATTCACAGTAAGCAAATCACAGTAGGAGACCTACTGTGGGAAAATGTTTATCCTCTCACGGCTTCTTTGAGACTTTCAGATCTCTCTGATAGAAACCTCCTCTGTGGGATGAGACACCAGGCTTCTTTCTGGTCCAGCAAGACTGCTGATGCCCAGCTCATTGGAGAACACTATGTTGAAGGGGCTAAAAATCAGATTAGGACCAGTGCATCAGCAAGGCTGCCTGCACTGAAAAAGACAGATATGCAGGATCCAGGCATCAGACGAAAGAGACACATACCCACTTAGGTAAAAACCATATTTCTTCCCTGTCAAATAGAACTCTTATCCATCATGACGTGATTAATCTTGACTTTTTCACTCTCAGGAAACATTAACTTCCTCTCTCTCCCCTGATAGCTTCTAGGCATTGAAAAGACATTTTCCAGTTTGCACGTGAGATAAAAAGAGCCCCCAGAGGACTGGCACTTGTGGCCTGTGTTCAGTGCTTCTCTCACTTTCCTAAGGAGAAAAGAGTATCCTTTCCCGTGTCCTGTGGACCTCTGAGACCTGTCCCATGGAGGAAGAGATCCCACGCCAGCGTCGTGTGTACAGTGCTCCCCTTGCCCTGGTTTGTGAAAACCTGCCATGCCCTCTTCACTTTCACTACATCCTTTCCAAAGTCTAGTCAGTTCAAATTCAGTTTGAAAAGGATTGATTTAGCTGGTCTCTGCTGAGGAGATACCCACAGTCTTTGTTTCGTCTTATGAACAATTCAAGTGCAATTAGAAAAAAACCAAATCATTTTTAACACCAATGCTGTGGTTTCCTCCTGAGTCTCCTTCATGGCCTAGAAATCTAAAGTAATGGAAGGGAAAGGAAGAAGAGGGGTCTCCCACACCCTCCTTGCCCTGACCAGCCCTGCCCCACACGTCTTCTGTCACCTGCACAGCACGGTGGGAGGGAGGAATGGAGGCACCACTCGGGTCTGCCCTGAGGGCGAGCGACTGAGTCAGGCTGTCTTGCTCAGACTTCTCCAAGGTATAAGAAGGGGTCTGGCCCCCCATGTGATGTGGGCTTGTGTGGGGGTCTGGGAGCAGGAAGGAGAAACACAGAGTGCCCTGAAGCAGTTCTGTCGGCTCCTTGGCGACAGATGGGGCCCCTCTCTGCTCTGCCCTCTGAGATGTGATTAGTTTAGGTGACCTCGGGCTGGGAGCAGAGTCAGGGTCTGCTGAGGGCTGGGTGGGTGTGGACAGGCCAGGTGGTGGTGAAGACCGAGCTGGTGGATGGCCAGGGCATACTCAGGGTCTGGCAGGGTGGGATGGGAGCCAGTCTGGGTCAAGGCGACATCAAGGTTGGGATGAAGTCAGGGTTAGGTTGAGACTAGAGTTCAGGCAGGTAGAGAGCTAAATGAGAATAGGGCTGTGGGCAGTAGAGTTTGAGAACTCAGGAACTGTGGTGGGATCGCCAGCTTGAGTTTGGGTGGAGCCATGGTTCAGGGAGTCAGACATCTTCCTTCCAGGTGACCTTCCTGACGTCCATAACATTGAATGTTTGGCCCAATTCTGGCGCTGTTTGACCCTTAACTCCTTCAGGGCCAGGGCTCATGTCAGCCTTCAAGTGTTTCAGCTCCTGCTCCTGTACCTCCTGCCTTCCCGAATTTCTTGGGCGTTAGCTTTCCCCCAGGGAGGGTGCAAGAATAAAAGCAGCTGAAGTTGAATCCAGCTAATGTGCCCACTTGTCTTGCCCATGCAGATGGGTGGTGCAGGCGGAGGCAGCGGCCCTGAAGCTAGGGGCTCCCTGGGGAATCCAGTGATCAATGCCATCCCCACTTACTGGAGCAGAGATAATTGGCTCCACGTTGTGCATGCACGCACAGCTCTTGACACTCCTCTCCAGAAGAAAAATCCCATTTTGTAGGGAGCCCATGAGAAATGGGAGTGCTCTCCTCCTGCTGCCAGGCAAGCGGCAGGGCGCTAGCTAATCATTTGCCTGGCGTCTCCGGGCATAGGTCCCTCGGAAGAGCCAGGCTGCCTGGAAGTGGATCCTGCTCACTGCACCCCACTCCCTGTGAACAGGGGCCAGGGTCAGGGCCAGGAGTCCACTGTCCTCTGGTGGGGAGCAGATTGTCCCTCCACCGCCCACAGCAACAGCACTGGAGGACTGTGAGCAGTCTCATCCCTACAGCAGCCTCTGAGAGCATCTCGGCCTGCAGACCACAGACATTAGTCCTCTCTCCTGCACCTGGCCAGGGTGAGAGTGGGCACAGCAGTCAGCAGAGTCCACAGCCCAGCTGAGAAATGACCACAGGCACAGCTCAGAGGGAGACAAGGCTACTGTCTGCTGGGCAAACTGGCCTCCCCTGGTGCTGGGCACCAGCTTGGATCAAAGCTTCTGTCCACCATGCAGAAGGCCAGGGGAGGAAGGGGATGACCCTACATTAAGATCCCACGAGGACTTCCAGAAGGGGGAGTTCCCAAGGGAGGAAAACGTAATCTGACCTCTCAGAGAAAAAGGGTGACAATTGAGGGTGGTTAAAAGACCTAGGAGAACAGTATTCAGCTTCCAGATGGGAAGATGCCTGAAGCAGCGTCACAGTTCAGAAGGACTGGCTGATAGCAGAGCTCCCCAGGGCAAACACTCAGGACCAATGGGTGCAAGTGACTGCAAGGTAGATTTCTTCCCTGCTTGAGAAAGAACTCTCTTTCACCCAGAGCCATTCAATAGGAGAATAAGCTGCTTTGTGAGGTAGTGAGTTCCCCATGTCAGGAGGCATGCAAGCAGGGCATGGGCCCCATATCAGAAATGTGATGTGGGAGATTCACACAATGATGAAGGGTTGGGTATAAACTATCAAAGGCCCTTCTTGTGGGAGGCTCTGAGGAGGATGTCCCAAGTTCTATAAGTGCTTGACTGCAAGTACTGCTTGGCTTTCTGCATACCCCTCCACCATGCTTCGATCCCTATGTCCCATCATCTCTTCCATATCACAGAGCATTATCATCCCTTCTGCCCTCTCTAAATGATCACCTTTCTTTCCCAGTTCTGAGGCTCACTTTGCTCAGAGGAATGCCTGGGGTAGGGAAGAGGGAAGCACCTACCTCCCAGAGCTGTGCTAACTCCAAAGAGAAGCAAGCATCGCACGCTCCCTGGGGCCCACGGGGACACCTGAGGCTCCTTGTCAGATGCCAACAGCACTACAAGAGACTGCTGTGTTTTCACGTCTTCCTATTTCCCTCCTGCAGCGCTATTCCTGCCAGCAGCTGCAAGGCAGGTGCGTTAGGATGCCACACTTCAGGCTTGGAAAAGGACCGGGATTTATAGTTCCCCAAAGAGGTTTTGGGACACTGGTGCTGTCCATGCAGAGGACTTAGGCCCTGAGATAATGAAGTTTGAGGACAGAAAGCCCTGCTATATGAAATCCTTCTCTACAAGAGCCGTGGCTGATGTCCTCAGTCTCACGTAACTCCATGCACTGAGCAGTGGCCTGTGGGCCCCGTGACAAAAGGAGCTCGTTATTTTGCTTTCTGTTGCTGCGAGGTTCTGCTCAGCACGGCGGTGGAGCAGAGGAAGCCGCTCACCATCAAAGCCTGGTTCAATAAGATATGAGCGGTTTGTGATTCAAGACAAACTGTCATCACGGATTAAAACATGTCTACGCCCCCAATGACAACAGTTATTTTTTTTCCTGAGAATATTGGATGTGTTGCTTACATTTCATAGATGAGGAGGAGAGAAATCTAATTCCACCGGGCTGGATCGTTTAAGGCAATCTACGTTCTATAAACACACTGGAAGTGGAGCGTTCCCAAGGTGACAGAAAGTCACGATTGTGTGATTCTTCTGTTGCCTTACTATTTGCTTTCCAGCCTTTCTGCCTTTACGTGAAGAATTCCGTGCCAGCCATCTGTGATTACCTTGAATTCACTCCATAAGTAAGCCCATTTCATAGGTTTTTGCTTTGAAACATGCTATGGCCTCACCTTTGTCCACCTGGCAAACTTCTCTTCATCCCTTAAGGCCCAGCTGAAATGCCACCTCTTCTGGAAAGCCCTCCTTTGCTCTCTACAAGAGCGAGTTGTTAGGAGTGTCCTTAGCTATTTGTATTATCCTCTACTGTGGCACTTGCCATTTAAAATGGAGCTCATTTAGCTATTGTCCCAGATGAGGGACTGTGTCTTTTCAATGCTTAGAACAATACCTGGCACATAGTAGGTTCTCAATAAAAGTTATCTGAATGTGCTTTTTCTACTGTATGCAAAGTAACCTGGACCCTCTTGTTTACTACTTCAAATGGTAATGTTAACCACATAAAAGTGAAATGTTTGATCAGAATGACAGAAGGAGCTATTCCCTAGTAGAGGGATCCCAGTATTCTTGATCCTAGGAGACGAGTTTTATGCCCAGGCTGTCAAAGGGCCCCTGCCTGCATCATGAGAGGCAGTGTAGTGGGGCTGATGCCTGTGTCTTTAGGTCCACGCCACCCAGTGCCAAACCCTGCAGCGAGCTCATCAGAGCTGAAGTCACACAGTAGCCTAAGTCCTCGTGAAGGATCACATTTATTTGCCACCTTCAGGAGGTTGATTATGAATTTGTGTGTTTATTTATTCCTTCCCCACTTAGGAAAGGAGATAAGTTTTCTGTGCTCTGAGCTCTCAGGCCTGGAACGTCTGAGGTCAAACACATCGTGGTTTCCTGATTCTCTTCTGGGTTTGCAAAGGATCCAGAAGCCTCCTTTTCCCTGACAGCACAAGGTTTGCAGACCTGCAGTGGTCAGCGGGAGATCCTTTTAGAGATCTCAGGCCGACACGTTGTGTCCTTCCTGGCTGGAATCGGCCTTCCCCTCCAGCGTTGTCTTACTGTTGAAGTCCCGTGTCCTGTAGCCAAGCACTGCCCACATCTGTGCCCAGCCTACCTCAGCCGTTGAAGCCTGGGGCACTTCACCCGGCTCCAGACACTGGAGTCAATCCTGTTCCTGGTTTGGAGAATTTAATGTTCTTTAGATCAGTCACTCAGGGCTGTGTACTCGCTGCAGGGTCCCAATAGAGAGGGACTGGAAAGAGATGGAACAAGAGCTATACACCTACTCCATCACCATCAGAGCCAAGTCAGGATCAGCCTGGTGACAGCACAGACTTTCCTGCTGACACTGAAGCATATTCAAGAATGGAGATGGGGTCCGAGGTTGAAGGCTGAGGAGTCCCACCCAGGTACGGAACATGGTGGATCGCCAGTCTGCTTCCGCATGCTCATCCTCGTGGGCCTTGTCGTGAGCCCCTCTCTTCCTCCCCTCGTCACTGCATCTGAGTGAAGCAAGGCTCCGGGATAAATTGGAAGATGATAGTGGCAGGTGATTCCAACTTGTTGGTTGGATGCTGGTCTTTGTAATTGAGGTCTTAGTTTTTCCACGTGACCAAACCCCTGACCCCCAGGGGTAGTTGGACCATGCACCCTGCTGGAAAGTCCCCTTTTGGAGTTTTCAACCATGGCTGCCTGCCACCCTGCTGGGCTGGGATCCAGGCCGTACGTACCCTGGGTACCACCTGCAGACCTCTCTGTGCCTCCCTGATACTGACCACAGGCTGGGGCCTCCAGCTCCTCACCTGCTGCCAGGCTCCCTTGAGGCTACATATGCCCTGCCCATCTTCATCATCCTCTCCACTTCTGGACCTTCCCAGCCCACCTGTCCCAGGCCAAGCCTATGGGCATAACTCACCTCAATTTCTGTCCCTTTCTGTATGAGCTACCTCAGGACCAACATGTACAGTTTGGCTCCACTTCTTGTCTTGCACACTTGAGTTTGGGGCACAGCTACACAGCTTCCAATTTTACGTCTGTCAGATTCCAGTTTGTTAGATCTGGCCCATCACCTCGTCTTGTTAAAGTTTATTTGTATCCATTGCCATTCCCACCAGCTTTTTATCAGTCACAAATTTGATGAGTGCACCTCTATCTCTATCTAAGCTATCAAAAAATATATATGGAGAGAGAGAGGATGGAATTAAAGACAGAGCCTTTGGTCTGCTTCTAGGGCCCCTTTCACATTGACACTGAGCCAGAAATCAATCCCTTTGGACACAGTCACTCAATTAGTGACTATTTCACTTGATTGCATAAGCATCCAGCCCTAATTTTTCAAGCATCTAGTCCAGATGGTTCAAAACGGTGGCTTTCTGGCAAATGTTTTGTTTTGTCTGCACAGTGTTTTTAAAAATTTGAGTTCATATTAAAAATCAGGAGATTTATCATCAAAATATGCAGATTTCAGTCTTCTCTTGAAAAATAGTAACTGTCAGCTGGAATTGGATGGTAAATGCATTTTGTTATAGACTGAATGTTTATGCCCTCTTTAAATTCATATGTTGAAATCTAATCCCCAGAGTGATGGTATTTGGAGGTGGGGAATTTGGGAGGTGATTAGACCATGAGAGCAGAGCCCTCATAGATGGGATTAGTGTCCTTATAAAAGGAACCCAGAGAGCTCCCTTGCCCCCTTTTGCCACGTCGGGACATAGCAAGGTGACGGTCTATGAGCCAGGAAGAATGTCTTCACCAGACACTGACTCAGCTGGCATCTTGATCTTGGATCTGCCAGCCTTCAGAACTGTGAGAAATAAATTTCTTTTGTTCATAAGCCACCTAGTCTATGGTATTCTGTTATAGCAGCCACCTGCTAACAGACTAAGACACCTTGGTTAGACAGACCACGCATTCTCCAGTTTGCCACACTCTCTGATTACTTTACTCACATTTTGAGTTTGCAGCCTTCCTAAAGGATATAAAAGAGACTTTGTCCAACAATCATCGTATTAGTTATCTATTGTGATGTATTGATAATAAATTGCTCCAATCTTAACAGGTTAAAGCAACAAATATTTATTATCACATTATTTGAGGGTCGGGAATCCAGGAGGGTCTTAGCTGGGTGGTTTGGATCATGAGGTGTAGTAAAGATGTTGGTTAGGTCTGCAGTCATCTTCAGGCTGGATGGGGCTGCAGGATTTGCACGGATCTTTTCTCGTGACCTGGCAGCTGGCTTCCCTCACTATGAGTGATCCAAGAGAGGATGATCAAGCTGCAATGTTTTCTATGGCCTAGTCTCAGAAGTGACACGTGGTTTCACTCCTGCCATGTTCTACTCATTAGGAGCAGGCCAGTAAGTCCAGCCCACAGTCAATGGATGAGGAATCAAGCTCCATTTTTTGAAGAGAAAAATATCAAACATCTTGCGCACATACCTTAAAACCACCACAATCATTAAATTGGATAATGCATGTAAAAGTTTTACTGCTATATATTTAATATATAGTAAGTGCTCAATAAATGTTACCTATGATAATAATAGCTAGCATTTACTGAGTATTTAGTACCTGCCAGGCACTCTTCTGAAAGCTTTACCTGCATTAACTCTTTAACATAACAACTCTATGAGTTTGTTCTGTTATTATTCCCATTTTACAACTTAGAGCACATGGCCAGGGAGACAGAGCAAATTGCCCAAGTTCATACACTAGTAAGTGGGGGATGGGATTTAAACCCTGGTTTAAAAATCTGTCCATTTAACTACCATACAGCACTGACTCTCAATGTTTTATATCTATTTACAATCATTATTTTGTTATTCTTATAATATTATTATTATTTACATGCATCCCTTACCTGCAGTACTAGTAAGCCTGTTAAGGAAAGAAATGTACTGACTTGTTCTTATAAAACCCAGGCTGGGTCCCAAGAATCACCATTTTGTGAGGTAGGTACTCAAAACCCTCCCCTTTCCCGTTTTGCTCCTTGCTCTTTGGGTACAGATGAACCTCTGAAAGTGGACTTTCAGGGCCTGTCTTAGTTTGGGCTGCCATGACAAAGCACCATAGACTGGGTGGCCTAAACAGCAGACATTTATTTCTCACGGTTCTGGAGGCTGGAAGTCTGATTCCAGGGTGCGGGCATGGTTGGGGTCCCGGCTGCAGATGGCACACTGTATCCTCACATGGGGGAACGAGAGAAGCAAGCTCGCTTGTGACTCTTTTAAGGGCACAAATTCCATTCCCGAGGCTTCCACCCCATCTTCTATTGCTATCACACTGGGGGGTAGGTTTTCAACATTTAGATTTGGGGAGAACATAAGCATTTGTCCTTAACAGGGTCGGCCCTGCCTTCCTCCGTGTCCAGCTCCATCTCATCCTCTGCCCCGGCTGCAGGTGCTTCCTTCCCCCTCTCTTAAGCACCACACATTTTCAGGACATTTGCACATGCTGGTTTCATGTGCCTGGAACATTCTTTCTTCTCCTCTTAAGAAATCTTACCTGTGCTTGGGCTAAATCCCATTGTCTGTCACGTGAATAATCCTTTTTCTTGTTTTTGACTTGAGATCCCATGTGTCTGTCTGGTTTTCCGACCTTTCTGCTCCGTGTTAGTTCAGCGATTACTCAATGCCTTGCGTTGTGATCATCTGGGCCAGGAGACTGCAGTTCCTTGGGACCAGTCAGGCACCCTCTTCTTGTTCGTTTTGAGCAGAGTAGTTAAATGCCCAGTGCCGATGCCCAGTTGCCTGGGTTCAAACCCTGGTTCTGCCATTTTTATGGTGACTTATCTTGCTATCTCTGCCCTTTGGTTTGCTCATCTTTAAAAGAGAGGGAATTAAAGTATCTTCCCTATGAGCTTGTTGTGAGGGCTACGTGAGTTCATTTGTGAAAAGTGCTTAGAAAATGCTGAGTGCCCCACAGACAGTACTTCTCGTGGTGATTATCAATCCCGCCCTCCACACAGTGAGCTCAGGCGGAGCTAGCACAAGCCAGTCATGCCCAGGGCAGGGGTCCATGCCCTGACCTCTAAGATTTGGAGAGAGAGGGCCATGAGCATAGAAGGAACACACTTTGGAGAAAGACATATGCAGGTTGGAATCCAGCCTCTTGCACTTATTAAATATGCAATCTTGGACACATTGCTTAGTACCTTAGTTTTCTCATCTATAAAATGCAAATACCAATAGCTCCTCTCAGGGTTGTTTTGAAGATTAAATAATGCCTATAATGTGTGGAGCACTTTAGTTCAGGAACATAGCAGTTATTTAATAAATGTTAATTTCCTTCCTCTTCCCTTCAAATTGTGCATTATTCTCTCGGGCACAGAGGCGAGCTGCACGGAGGAAGCTAAGGAGCGGCGCTTTCTCTCCGGCATCTCGTGCAAAGCGCCGTCGGCCTCAATCAGAGGCCCCTTCTCACTCATCTCCTTAACTCTGCTCTTACAGAGCCCAATCAACAGCACTTTTGAATCTCCTTTTTATTTTCTCTGTATGACCTTTGAAAAATATGAGCCCTCAAGAGTTCTCCAGGCTCTAATTTTTTTTACTTTCCTCCTTTTTTCTTCTGTTTGGGATAATCACTGGTTATACAAGCAGAATTTGGGTTCCAAGGGCCTCCTTCCAAAGCCTGCAATCCATGAAATCACAGCTTTCTCTCCCATCCACTCTTTGAAATCTGTCTACTAAAGCCCGGGCTCTGTGTGTACCTGGCCTTTCCCTCTCTCCCAAACAAGTGCTGTGAGAAGATTCAGATGTGTTCCCTACAGTTCCCAACACGCCACTTCCCCAGTTAATCCTTCATGGCTGATGGGAGTTGATAAGTCCAGAGCAGCAAAGCGTTTTAAATAGAGCCTGCAGAGTCCTAGAGGAACCATGGATGGCCCCTGGGGACTTCCTAAACGTTCTGAAATAGGCAACAGACTGCATATTTGTGTGTGTGCGCACGTGTGTGTGCATTGTTACATGGGAAAGGACCCTGGGTTTCCTGAGACTCTCAGACATCTCTAAGAGTGCACAAAGGGTAGAGAACCGTGGCATCATTCCCTCCAGCCGTGGGGAGAGGAAACTGTTAGCTCAGCGAGTTGTTGAATGCCCTGCTTCGCATGGAATGGAAGCCTTCCCCCTGGCATCGGGGCGGCCCAGGCCTCCCTGTTTGCCGCCCAGCCGTGCTGCAGTTGGGGCCAGAGACCCAGCCTCTCTCTCGCTCCATCTGGTCAGAGCGCCAGCTGCAGATTAGAGATCCAGAGCTCTGGAACACTGGGTCTCTGTCCTGCATCCCTGCCGGCCTCACCAAACATTTCCACCCTGGGATTAGGTGGTGCCAGGCAGGCGTGACTCCCTCCTGCCGTCCGCGTGAACGTCTGCAACGGCCGTGAGGTCGTCCCCACGCCTGGCTTCCAGTGTTCTCCGCTCGTCTCCCAAGCTGTCCGTGGTGCTGTGTAGGCTTCTGAGGAGGGAAGTTTTGTTTTCGGCTCCCATCTGGATGGTTTACTGTCTGACTCATCGGTGCCTCCCACACGTGGCTTCTGTCTCCGTTATCCCCGCTGTTCTCCATAGTAACCCGTTTCACGCGTTTCTCCTCTCCCCGTTGGCCATGGCGTCGCTTAATCTCTAAGCAAACCCCATGTCCCTTGCCTCTCGAAATGCTGCCCTTCCTGATCCGGCTTCTGTGGGTGCCAGGCCAGCGTCGAGACAGCCAGACGCTGTGGACACCACCGACGGGCCCAACCGAGGTCCTGCCGGTAAAGTCAGTGGGGAAAAAGCCACGGAAGTGCCGCCTGGCTGCCCGCGTGCCTCGGTTCCCCACCCAGGCTGTAGCGACAGCCTCTCCGTCTGAGCGGGGTCATGCAGCCCCACGGGGGTCAGCGACAGGAGGGAGTGGTCGTGGCTGGTAGGGTTGAATCAAAGCCCAGGAAAGTGGCACCTCTGCCAGCTGGCTGTGTCCCCTCAGCAGAACCCAGCAGCGTCTGTCCCTGCGCCCACCAGTGCCAGGAATCGCTTTTGGGTCGATTGACATGTGCACCACGCTCATGGTCAGTGTGCATCCCCTCCAGTGTCCCCATGTTCCAGAGCCTGTGCTCCCTCCCACGTGCCTGTTCCTTTCCTCGGAGTGGCCTCCCCTTTCTTCCCACCCCTCTCGCCTGCTGTCTGTCCTGCTGGCCTTTCTCCCTCCCTGCCTCCGGCCCTCTGCCTTTTCTTTGTATCATCCCCCACTCTGCCGGGACACACCCTCTTAGAGGCTGTTTTTCAGGTTCATTCACCTTCCCCTCCAGGGCAGTGACCACTTCTGTTGCCACAGGTCCACCTGGCTCTTGCCTCTGGTGGCGTAGGAAGACCTAGAGCTCCCTGAGCTTCCTGAAGTCGCCTCCTCACCTTCCTCGTGGTCTCTGGGTCTCAGTTTCCCCATGTCATGGGATCTTTGTGACGATGAAATGAGCTCATGTGGGTGAAGCGCCCGGCACAGACCCTGCCGCCCAGTTGGTGCTCAAACAGGCCACGGGCCCTCATCTCCCTTCCTGCCTTCCGCTGCCCCTCGGCTCAGCTGCTCTGCTGCTGGTCAGACACAGTCACTTCGTCATCGATACCTGGCTGTTACCTGTAGCTCTCTTGGGCTAGCAGCTTTGCAAACCCAAAGTTCTGACCGTGGGACCTGACCAGGCCCAGGCAGACGGAGACTGAATCTTCCTTGAGGGCGGGTGCCTGGCCCTGCGTCCTCAACAGTTTTGCTGAGCGAGTGAATAAATGATTTGGCAAAGATGACAGGAGGTCCAGTTCTGAAGCTGGAGACCAACACAGGCTGACACTGCGGGGACGATTCTATGTGCTGAGTCCTCTTCAGACTGGGTCTCTGGGGACCATGTCAGACCCTACTCTGGGGCCAGGCTGGTCTTGCACGTGGGTGACCCATGAGCTGCTTTCATGGTGACAGTATCAGGCCTGGCTACACTAACTCGGGATATTCTGGGGGACATGAGGAAGCCCCTGGGCAAAGTCAGGGTGTGGTCAGGAAGGGCTTCAAGAATCCTGGCGGGGGACCAGCCCCAGACTCTTGGTGCCATCTCTAATCACGTCTGTCCTTGATGCAGTGTCAAGCCATGGTCTCAGAGGGGAGGGGAGCAAAACAAAAATCTCACCTCCTTGGGTTTCGGGAAAGGGGCAGTTCCTTCCGCGGCTACAGTAGATTTGTTAATTAATGAATTGATGAAAAGTCCTTGCTGACATTTCAGCTCATCTTTCAGAGACACTTAGGTGGGAGGAATCCAAATAAAGCTTCCTCACGACTTGCTGATATTTCCTGGCCCGTCTCTCAAGGCCCTTCACGTGCCCCCCAGTCACTTACCCAGCCCCTCTCCGGCAAGAGTCTGGGCCCCGCACTCAGCCAGAGCCACACGTGCTGTGCCTGTCACCCTCCCCAGACGTGTCATGCACATCCATGCTGCTTGGCCTCTGTGCACTCTAGATTGTTCTCTCTGGGGTGGTTTTGTGCCCCCTTTCTCTTGCTAGTAAAGCTGCTCATCTACCCATCTGAGACAAACTCCAATATCATTCTGCAAAACCTGCCCTGCATCCCCTGCAGAGGTTGTCCCATCTGTATTTTCACAATGCCGTGTGACAGCTACTTTTAGAACATGTTTCAATATATTAAAATCATCAGTTTAATTGTTTCCTCCCACTAAACTGTGAGCTTCTTAAGAGGGGGACTCTGAATACGTGCCGGGGACTGACTCCCCGTCCCAGCACTTAACGCCGGGCCTGCCGCACGCCAAGTGCTTGGTAAACATCCGCCTGCCAGTTGGATGAATGAACGAAAGGAGCACAAAGGGGATGTGAAGTAAGAAGGAGCAATATTTTCACTATTTGGGGGCATGTCTGTCAGGGAAGTAATATTTCTGGGGTTTTCTAAATGAAATCTCATGAGAGGGATATGATGATGTATGTTCCCGAAATAGAGGGATCTGGGAAAAATCAATAAAGCTGAAAGTCCTGCAAGAAGACGGATGGCCAAGGTCACAGAGTTCGGACGGCAGCTCCTGGGCGAGGTCGTCCCTCCCACCTGTCCCGGTGTCTCTGCGGCAGCTGTGGTCGTGCCTGTACCGGCGGTCCATGCCGGCATTCCGACAGCATCCCTGGGACCCGGGTCTCTGCCTTCGGTGGCTTTAAAGGAAGAAAAGAGCACCTGCAGGGTGGGCACGGAAGCTCACGCGGCCTGGGGTGGGGCCCCGGAACAGGCCGATGTTGGCAGCCCATGTTGAAAGCTGCCGAGGGCCTCTCTTTAGCCTTGGACTCTAAACTTAAAAACAAAACAAAACAAAAATAAATGTTTCCAGAAGTTGATCATGTTTTCTACTTGATCATGTTTGGGATCCAGTGCCAGCTTAACCAGACTCGAGCATTCAGGAAACTTATCAGACAGCTCTGTGCCCAGGGGCCCCCCCAGGACCCAAGCTTGGTTTAAAAGTCTCCCTCAGTACCAATCTCTTTCAGTACTGCTGGAACTTGCAGTGTGGAGAGACGGGAAAGGCTTTGCCTTGGGGACAGGGCCGGCCCTCCCCTAGCCAGGCCCCATGTCTGTTCAGGCTCGTGGCTGGGGCTGGCGTGGCAGGACAGAGGGCGAGGGAGGGAAGCCTGGGCCGCCCGCCTTCCCACTGGGTTGCCTGTTCCGATGGTCCGGATATAACCTGTGGGCCTCAAGGAATCCCTCACTTCACTTCTCAGCCTCCAAAGGTTGTAAGGTCAACAGTGACCTTGAGGGGAAAGATAGCAAAGTCTGTCTTCCAACCTGCCTCACAACCCCCGGGATGGAGTCTGGCTTTGCCATTCACCAGCTATATGACTTTAGGAAAGGACCTTATTGTGACTGAGCCTCAGTTTCCCTATGTGACAAATGGTTGTGATGATATTTAGCTTGCAGGGTTCCGTCAGGATTGAATGCAGCACTGTGTGTGAGGCAGACCTGGTGGCCGAGGGCCCACGGTGTGTCAGAAACTGGGCCAAGTGCAGAAAACTTCAGAAAGTAGGTTCCAGAGAAAGAGTGACTTTTTAACTCCCAGGTAGTTGTGAGGCTGACCAGCAGGGTCACTGGCTTTTCTGGGTATTTCCCAGAGAGATCCTTAAAACCTGAGTGGGAGGATTTCTGTTCCATGTGCCACGCCAGCCAACAAACCTCCAGCAAGTGCCAGCTCTGCTGCGCTCCCTCGATACAGGGGACGGTAAGGCCCTACGTCCCTCCTCAAGCAGCTCACAGTGCGGTGGGACACTCAGTGAGTCAGCACAGTGGGGGATACAGGGCCAAGGGGCAGAGGGAACTGGAGGAAAATAGTATCCAAGTCTTCCTGGAAGATTTTAAACGTTGGTCGTTAGAAAGCGCTGAGCTGAGACGTGAATCATCCACTCACTCATTCTTGCGACACATATTTATGAAAACAAAACAAACACCCCTGGCACCCCGACACGTGCCAGCCACGGTGTAAGAGCTGTCAATGCTGTGCCACAGCCCTGGCCTTGCCACTTAGATGTGCACAGCTGACGTCCAGTTGCCCAGATCCTGGGGCTTTCTCCAAAGCCGTGGAAGCGTGCTCTGCCCTGCACAGAGCCGGCTGGATGTGCTGGGCCTTGACAAGCCCCTCAACTGCCCTCAACAGTGGCTGCTGGGAAATGGCATATGAATACCCTGGCCCCCTCTTTCTGCCCTCATTTTGCTCATTTGTAAAATGGGTCCAGGAGAACAAAGGTCCCTGCCTGGTGGGGTTGCTGTGAATGAGAACAATGGTAGCATAGACTTCCTTTATTTTTTTATCTGCTTTAAATTTTCCTCAGAAAGTGAGGCAGGTAAGACAGATGTTAAGTGCCTAGCACAGAGCCTGGGTAGATGTCCATTAAAGGTACCTTCTTACCCTTAGTTCCATGCGTAGGAAATGTGTTCAGATCATGGACTCTGCATCCACGCTGTCGAAGTTGGAATATGGGCTCTACCACTTGCTAATTATTTGACCTTGGAAAAGCTATTTAACGTCTTTGTGCCTCAGTTTTCTTATCTATAAAATGGGTTACTATGAGTATCTATTAATATCTAATAGAGTTATTGTGAGGATTAGATGCCAATACAAATAAAGATCTGAGGAGTACTTTTCACATAGAAATCATCTTTTAAAGTGTTGTTAAATAAATCACTGCAGGTGGAGAGGGGGGTCTGGGGTTGAATACGGAGTGGACAGATGGGGAGTGGCCCTCAAGAAGCACCAGCGGCACCCTGCGCCTGGGGAAGTCGTGGACAGTCTGCTGCAGGGCTGGCTTTCTCGGATAATGCTGGGGGCCGTGCTCCCAGCCTTGGGACCTTCCTTTGCAAAGGAGGAAGTGAGCAAAGGAGTTCAGACTGATGAGCAGTTAATGGTACCACTTACTAAGCACTCACAACACACCAGGCATTGTCTTGTGGAATTCCATGGCAACTCAAAAATGTAGGTAACATTATTGCCATCTCGAAGACGAGGAAACTGAGGCTCCAAGAGGTCAAGTCCTATGCCCAAAGTCACACTGCTGCTACATGGCAGAGCTGGGAATTAAATTGGGGCCTATTTCTCCCCGAGCTTCTACGCCTACCGCTCTACTTGACGTCTTTCAGTAAAGAAATAGAACAGGAGGGCCAAGAGCAGAGCACTTGGCTTCTGCCTTGTCACCACCCCTTCACAGGCTCCGTCCCTTTGAGAACAGATTGCTTGAAGCTGTTCTGTGAGCTGGTGTGTAAATACATGTGTGAAGCCTGCTGGGTCTCCTGAGCCATGAGTCAGCTAGGCTGAGGCCACTGGTCACACAGTCTGAGCAGTGGTGACTTGCAGAAGTACAGAGCTAACACACGGCACGTGGGAGCCTTAACTCTTCCCCCAGAGGATGCTTGGAGCTGTGCTGGCAGGATCTGGTTGGCCCTCGTTGGCTACCTGGAGTGCGTGTTTCTAGTCCCCTGTGTCTGCACCCCAAGGAGAAAAGGGTCCCCTTTCTCCTCCCAGCCTTTCCACAGTTTGGAGAGTTGCAGGTGAGGGAAGGCTTCCTAAACAACCTGAGCTGGCTCAGGTGAGACGAAAAGTATGTTCTAGGCAGAGGGAGCAGTTTGTGCAAAGGCACTGTGGCACGAGTGAGCTTGATGTGTTTTGGAACATGACTTGTGCACGGTTTTGCAGGGGAGGGTGAGATTTTAGGATCATCACGTTTCTCAGCTTGGCAGCATTCTAACCTCCATTAAGTCTTACACAAAAGGAGAAGTCAGCACCAAAATTCAGGTTGGCCTCTGCCTTAACTGCCAAGGATAACTGGACTTCACTGAGTGCCCACACATAGGGGTAGGAGGGTCTGGGCTGGCCCTCCTGGAATCCCCTTTGCATGGTGGGGCACCCACAGGGCTTGCTCTCACCTGGGATTTCACCTGCTGTTAAAGGCTGTATGCCAGCACGTCCCAAGGCTTGAGGTTCTTGGTATGCTCCCCCACCCAAAAAGCTCACGGGGAGGGCCCTACTCCACACTCCTAGGCTGGAGAAGCCGGGGCTGGAGAGTGTCCACTCCTGCCTGGATGCCGCTGACATCAATTAACTGTCCTGGTATTTTTAATAAGTCCTGTGATTCCTGCTGCAAACCATCAGAGTAGCAGGAGCAGTGCCCTTTAAGTAATTGCACAGTGTTTGGGCTCTTGCCCTGTCTTTGGTTTGGGGATGGGAGGGGGGAATGTTCCTCCTCACACAGCCCCAGGGAGTGTAAAGGCCCGAGGGCCATTTGCCAAGGTCATTTAGCCAGTGAAGGAACTGATCTCTATTAGTCCATTATTCTCATTTCCATCTGCTGAATTACTCAAGATAGCCAGAGACAGCACAGAGCTCTGGCCCTGCAGGGAGAGTTGCTTTGGTGCAAGACCTGTGACTCCTTGAAAGGCTGGGGGCAGAGCGGAAAAGAGCCAAGTCTCCAGGGTCAGGCAGATCTGAGCTTGAATCTGCGCCTTCCTCACCTGCTGTGTCGTTGGGTATGTTCTTGAAAGTGTCTGATCCTTGATTTATCCCTTTGTCATTTGAAGATAATAATGGATGCTGGAACCAGGTTGCCTGGGTTTGCATTCCATCTCTACCGCCTCCTAGCTCTGTGCCACTGAGCAAATTCTTTAACCTTTCTGGGCTGTGATTTCCTAATCTATGGAACAAGGGTAAGAATATTAATACTACCTACCTTGAGTAGTAGTATGGCTGTTGCGAGTACTGAATGAGTAATATACGAAGCGGGTTTAGAACAGTCCCTGGCACATGATAAACACTAAATAAATAAGCATTAACTATAAATATCATTGTTTGCAGGGTGGTAGTAAGGTGAGAATCTTAAATAGTGCTTGGCACTTCATCTGTGCATAATATATCATTGTTGAATGAATGAATAAAAGATGGGATGGATTGATATAAAGTGCTGAGCACAGTGCCCATTATATGGTCAATGCCGCAGCCTTTCTGCCCTGGGCATCAGACCAGTGCTGGGCTGACTCAGACCATTGTGAGCTGAGGGTGCACAGCCCTTCCCCGCTCCGCACATCTCTTCCCAACTCAGAGGCAGTGGTATCAGGTGAATAGACTAAAATCACCAGTGGTGGAAGCATTTATACCACAGACACTGGCAAACGTTAGAAACTGTGGCGAGACGGAAAACTACCCCTTCAGCCTGGGAAGGTTTGCTGAAAGATCAACTCACAATAAGGAAGATTAGAAAGAGACAGATTTATTTATTGTGCCCATGAGGAGAATCACAGAGTGATTACACAATATCCCAACGGGGTCCAGAAATTTATATACCCTCATTTTAGAGGGGAGGGGGAGATTAAGAATATAGGTAATTCTGTTTAGAAGCAATAAATGGTTACTAGGGAGGATGAATAGATATTTGGAGAATGAATGGATGGGGGGAAACAGACTGACTTGTAAATGATTCTCTCTGGAAATTAAATGAACCTGAGAGACAGGTATTATCTTTAAAATGGGTTAGGCCAGGTATGGTTGAATTCTTGATCTTCTTTCCTGCAACATATTGGGATAACTGGCAGGGGGAGGAAAGGCAATTGTTCTTTTTGATGTGTCTGTCTGGTTTTATGCAGATAGAGGGAAAGCCCATTCCAACACCTGTTGCTCTCTAAGGCCTTTAATTTAAGATACTCTTTATACCAAGGAGTCATATTTTGGAAATTCTGTGAGCTCCTTCAAAATCAAGGGAGTTTTTTGTTTGTTTTTTTTTGCTTTAATTTGAGAGAGAGAGAGAGTTAAACTTTGATTAGAACCCAATACATTCCTGATTGGCCAGGGAAACATTTTTATATCATCTGCCACAGTCATCTTCAGAAACCAGTTTTGACCATTTTGTTGCAGGATACAGGATCTTTGGGAAAACAAACCATTTGGTAGCAGATAAGAGGGTGTTTGTGGGTTTTGAGAACCTGGCTTTGGAGACTCCACTAAGTTTGGAGTGCCTATTTCTTGTGGGTTGTGGTGGCCACAGATGCCCTGCTGTGACATCAAAGAGTAGACCCCAGATAGTGGGGCCTATTAGGTGGTAATTCTGGGACTTTCTATAACTTGGCAAGGCTGAATTAATAGCTGCAACTTCCCAGGAAGGTTGTGACCCTGTGTGCCTGGCCCCCATAGCCAGATTTTATATGTCATCTCCAGGGCTCTTAGATGTGGAGCCTTTTCCCAGGTCCCTACCAAAAATGGCCAGATCAGGCCTTCTGAGAAAGGGGAACTATTTAAGGCCATTCCAAATATCCTTCAGTATCAGTCGACTTTGAAGAAGTGCAGCTATTAAAGGAGCGGGACAGAAGTGCAGCTGTTAAGTGTAGGGGACAGAAGAATGAACCACGAGGAAAACATCTGTAAACCGCCCAGAGTTTGAAAGCCTGTCTGGAGTGATCTTAAAGAGAGCAGAATGTGCACACAGACGCTGCCCTGGAGCGCTCTGGGGTCCCAGCAGTCCCAGCCCCGCCACCTGGGTCCAGAGCCTCCACTCCAGCTTCTCCATGGAGGTAGGGGTGGGCGGCATCTGGCTTTATTTTTTAGCTCCCCACGAGATATGGATTCATAAGGATGTTTGGTTTGACAACCATTGCATCCTTATGAATAATCTCTCTTTTGAAGTGTGTTGGCACAGCATTTGTGTTTCACTGACCCTAAATGGCTTCAGAGGAAAGCCAGTTAATCTGATCTGAGGAAGACCAGCTAGTTTTCACTCTGGAAGGAATAAACAGAAATGTGCTGTGCTTTTCATCTTTAAATTAGCACCTAGGGAAAGGAACTATTATTAGCACTTCTCAGTGGGGAGTGGATGGGGGGGTGGTGTTCACAGTCCCCTCCAGGGCAGAGTTATAATCCAGGCTGGCCCTCGAGGGACAGCCTTGAGCTAGAGAGGCGGGGTGTGGCCAGAGGGGGACAGAAGGCAGTGGCCCATGCAGAGGGTGGCTGGGAAACTGCAGGGGACAGTCCAAGCATCAGACCCAGAGATGACCACACAGAGAAATAGGAACCAGCTAGAAAAGAAAGGATCTGCAACTGAGGGCAGCAAGATGGAGCCGATGGGTTTGGAAGAAGGAAGAGGAAAAACTACCTGGGCAGATAGTTAGGGAGCCTTTTTCAGACCAAGCGTGAGTCCTTCTGTCAAGAGCTGGAACCACACATATCCCAGAGGAAGCTCCTTTTTCCACCCTGTCACAGAGCTAATCTTTTTCACTTCGGTTGTAACCAAGCTTTGCCTCCCATCAGAATTTCAGGGGGAGCCTGTATGAAATTCACATTCTCTGGTTCCACTCCAGATCTACTGAATCAGACTCTGTGTGGGGTGGTGCCCTGGGGACTGTGTTTTTAACAAGATGATTCTTATGCAGGATGCCATTTATTCTAGGGAGACAGTGTATAGCGTAGAGGTAAAGAGCGTGGACTCTGGGGATAGCCTAGTTGGATTTAAATCCCATCTCTACCACTTGCTACCTGGGTCACGTTGTGCCTTAATTTCCTCCTCTTCAAAATAGAATGATAATCATAGTAGCTATGTCCTAGGGTTGTTGAAAGGATTAAATGAGTTAATATATTCAAAGTGCTTAGAATAGTGCCTAGTACATCATTTTTTCTGTTATTTCATCTATTATATATTAGCCAATTAATACAGAGATTAGGGGAAGAGGGAAGTAGGGTTGCTATTTTGAATTTAAGTCACCTTACACATATTCATATGCATCACACACATAGGTCAGGGGCTGAAAATTTAAGTATTTTGGGGAACCAGGCAAGAGAGAAGCAACTGGCCGGGCCCATAGTGACCTGGAGAATGTATGACTGTCTCAGTTTGGTTCTCCCGGAAGCCAGGAAGATCCTGAGACAGGATTCAGGGCCAAGTCGATTATCTGGAAGATGATCCCAGGAAGCGGTGGTGAGCGAAGGGGACATGAGACAGAGACAAGAAGAAAGGCAATACTGTAGGCATCAGCGCACAAGGCACCACTGTGGGGACAGGGACTCAACCCTCCTGGGAGCCCCCAGGAGAGGGGTAGACCCTGCCTCAGTGTCGTCCCACCCAAGGGGTAAGAAAGCTGGGATATAGTCGTTTCCTGTGTCTGCTGTAACAAAGTGCCACCAGCTGGCGGCTTAAACACCAGAAACTGTCTCACGGTTCTGGAGGCCACAGTCAGGGTGTGAGCAGGACCGTGAGAGAGAATCTGCTCTCCTAGCTTCTGGTGGCTCGCTGGCCATCCTGGGCAATCCTTGGGTTAGAGATGCATCAATTCAATCTGTCTTCACCTTTGCACGACTTTCTCCCTCTGAGCATGTCTGTGTCCAAATTTCCCCGTTTTATAAGAAAACCAGTCATATTGGATCAGGGGCTCACCCAACTCCAATATGAGCCCATCATAACTTACTCCATCTGCAGAGACCCTATCTCCAAATAAGATCACATTCTGAGCTACTGGGGGTTAGGACTTCAACATAGGAAATTTGGGGGACATAACTCAACCCCTACATGGGATGTTCATCCCTCAACTTCTACCCTGCACTGATGACTACCTCTGTAGACGGTCGCTCCACGGCACTTTCTGCTTCCTCTCCCTCTCGGCTATAGTTTGGGTATTCATCCCCTCCAAATCTCATGGTGACATTTGATCCCCATTGTTGGGTATGGGGCCTACTGGGTGGTGTCTGGGTCATGGGGGTGGATCACTCATGAGTAGATTAATGTCCCCCCAGGGGGTGGGGTGATGCGTTTTTACTCTCATTAGTTCCTGTGAGAGCTGCTTATTTAAAAGAGCCTGGCGTCTCCCCGACCCTTGCTTGCTCTCTCACCACGTGATCTCTGCACTCTGCTGCCCTTCACCTGTGTCATGAGTGGAAGCAGCCTGCAGCCCTCACCAGAAGCAGAAGCTGGCACCCTGCTTCTTGTACAGCCTGAAGAATCGTAAGCCAAATAAACCTCTTTTCTTCGTAAATTACCCAGCCTCACGTATTCCTTTACAGCAAAGGTAAATGGACTAAGACACTCTTTTTCTCTCTCTTCCATCACAAGCCTTTTATTAATAAACATCTAATTGCTTAGACTGTGTCTCAGTTCAGGCTCCTCTAACAAAGTATCACAGACTGAGTGGTTTATAAACTACAGAAAGGCTGGGAGTCTGAGATCAGGGTGCCAGCGTGGTCAGGTTCCGCTGAGGGCCTCTTCCAGGTTGCAGACTGCCGACCTCTCATTGCGTCCTCACATGGCAGAAAGAGGCCAAGAGAGCTCTCGGGGGTCCCTTTTATAAGACCACTAATCCCATTGGTTAGGGCTGCTATGGTTCGAGTGTGTCCCCTCCAAAATTCAGATGTTGCCAATGTGACGGTATTGAAAGATGAGGCCTTTCAGCGGTGAGTAGGCCACGAGGACTGCTCCATTGTTTACGGGATTAACGCCCTTTAAAAAGAGGCTTCATGCAGCTTTAGGCTGACTTGCCTGTCTTCTTTCTGCCACATGAGGACGCAGCAAGAAGGCCCAAATGCCAGGACCTTGATCTTGGACTTCCCAGGCCCCAAAACTGTGAGGAAATAAATTTCTATTCCTTATAAATCCCCCAGTCTCAGGTATTCTGTTACAGCTGCACAAAATGGACTGTAAGACAAGGGCTCCACCCCCATGACCTAATCATCTCCCAAAGGCCCCGCCTCCTAATACCATCACACTGGGAGTTAGGATTTCAGCATATGGATTTGGGGGCGGGGCACAGGCATTCAGTGCAGTGCAGACTGTCTTGTCCACAGCAATGACATCAGTACCTGCTACGTAGTAAGTGCTCAGTATTTGTTGAATGAATGAATGAATGGGTGGCCTCTCCCTTTACTCCAGCTTCCCCCAAACCTAGAGCAAATGTGGGAGATGATCATCTGACTCAGTGTGGGACGGAGAGATAAAGCGCTGGACTCCGTTCTCCAAAGCAAGGCTGGAAAAGCCGTGCAGCAAGACGCCTGTGCAGCTGCCTCCCAACGAGCAAAGCCCCACTGGCATCAACTTCCTGATCCTTTACTGTCCTTTATGCATGAGATCACAACGTCCCATTAACTGTTTAAATCACATGAACAGCCATTGGTGCCAGACCCCTCCTGCTCAGCCTGCACTCTGTGGAGCTAACCACTTTTTAGGGGACCAGTGGAGGCGCATGGACAGGGAGGGGAGAAAGGCTCTGTTTGGCCAGGCTGGTGAATCTCTCGTGTTTCCCTGGCGTCTGAAGCAGTGACAGCCACAGGCAGCCTGTACTTAGCTGGCTCTGAGAGGAGGCTCCACGTGGGGATGTGGAGCGTGACCTCCCAGGAGGCAAGGGGAGTGTCATTGGCACTGCTTCTGCAGTGCTGGCTTACAGAGGTCCTTCAGACGTCAGCAGAGCAGAATTTGTGGACAGCAGGAGAGGGCTAGAACAGCCTCACAAGCAGGATGACACCTGGTCCTATGCAGGGTGCAGACTGTATTTCTCTGTCAACACTGGCCATCGACAGCTCCACATGGACCCAATCTGGCAAAGTCAGAGCAAGCAGCCTCCCTACCTGCTCTTTCCCCAGCACATTAAAACAAGTACAGAATACAGCTTCCCCCTTCCTGCCACAACTATACTCCTGTCCTGGCCTACCAAGATACTTTGTTAAATGTTATTTATAGGTATTTCACACACAAAAAATAATTAAAGGTTGTTTACCCAGGAGGGAGAAAAAGATAAAAGATAATGTAGCTATTAAGCTAGAACTTGAAAACCAAAGCTTTAGCAATGGTACAGAAGCAAAAATGCTGACAGAACCCTTGGAATTAGTCATTTTATTTGAATCTGAGCTTCCTGGCAGCCTTAGCAAAAAGGAAAATATGATGGGTTATAGGCATGTGTTTAGGTATAAGAAAAAAACACAAGTTCTTTAACTCCAAGCTAAGAACTTTAGCTAAGTTCTGAGGGGTATTATATATACATGTATGTATACAATATTTAACAGGCAATATACATATTTAATAATAATATATAATATGCAACAGGCAATATCTTAGAAAACAACGTTCCAGAAAATGCAGAAGTCCTTTTTCAATAGTTCTTTCTTGCTTTGGCAATTAACACAGGTTGAAGGAAAACATGAAAACCTAATTAGGTAAAAATATTTTGCAAAGACCACACTGCAAAGTTATCATCTAGAGTATTTCAAGACTTTTTTCTTTCTTCTTCTTATTTTTGGATAGCAGTTTCACTGTGGCTAAAAGAATTCCCTCTTCTAATCAATAGCACATGTTTGGGATGCAGCTGACTGGGAACAGAATTGTTCAGTAGCTGGTCTACCAGAAACCTTTATTGTAGCTCAGTGTTGACAGAGCTCAGAGGTATGAAGGAGCAAGTAGCTCCTACAAGAAGCAAAGTCTTCCATCTCTTGCTGCCACCCTCTGAGCTAGCTCCTCTTCGTCCAGCTTCATTGCCTGTGCATCAGGGCTTCACGATCTTATTTTAACCCCAGCACCAGACCAGAACAACAGACACTAGTTAGCCTTTGTGTATAACAAACCATTCCAGAAGTTAGTGGCGTGAAACACCAACCATTCATTCATTGGCTCCGAATCCTACAATAAAGGCTGGGATTGCTTTGCAGCTTGTCTCTGCTCTACATGGTGTCAGCTGGGCTCTCCCAGGCATTTGTAATCAGCTGGTGGCTCTTCTGGGGCCTTGGTGGGGTGACCTAAATGACTGGGGACTGCTGGGCCCCTCAAGGAGGCTGGCTCAGGCTTCCTTACTTAGGGCAGCAAGACAGCAAAAGCAGAAGCTGCCAGACCTCTTACAGACCGGCCTGGGGTTTGCACAGAGTCCCTCCTGTTGTATCAGGGGTCCAGCCCAGATTCAGTGTGTTAGGCAGCCACATGGGATGTGAATTCAGGGAGGTAGAATTCATGGGGGACCATTAGGTAGCAACTATCCACAGCCTGCTCCTGTCAGTACCTTAGTCACCCCCATCAGTCTCACCGGAGGGGTGAGGAGGACGAGAAGGGGACAGGTTTGTACTCCTGGGGGGAGGGGAGGGGTTTATGTATCAGGTCATTTGGCACCAGCCTAGTTCTCACTCCGAGTTCTGTGCACTCACCACTTAACTGCCACTATCAAAAGCCCAACTATCAGGCTTTATGAGGTCCATTTAAAATTTTCAGAAAGGATGTATGAGAGAACCTTTGAAATGATGAAGCAGTAAACGTTTTAAGCAGCCTCCTGGCAATGGTGCTTGGGGGCCTTGTAAGCATGGGGCACATTGAGTTATGCAGTTCTGTGGCCCACGTCCTGACATTTGCGAGACAGCAGCCTCCCCAGCCAGCTGCGGCGATCAGAGATCGCGAGGTCACTTTCCTATGGGCTACAGTGGGTATACAGCCTGTTAGCAGCAGCCCAAAAGTCAGCTGCATTTTCTCCAGACTGGAATGAGAACACCTGACAGCCCCCGCTGGCCCCAGTTTAGGACAAAGGTGACATCGTTTAAAAGGATGACTTGAATGACAATAAAGACCATATGCTCACCACGTCTGCAGAAGCTGGAAGGGCTAGATAACAAAGACAAATAGTGTAAATCTTTAGAAAGGTCAAATTAAATAAGATTAACCGTAAGATTCTTTGTTTTGGCTCAGTGTGTGTGTGTACGTGTGCACACTCACAAACACATGCACCTACGCCTACACTCACATACAGGATGAAGGAGGCCTGACTCAGTAGCGCCTTGTAAAAAAACACTTGTACAGGTATGTTTCCGGTAAGCTTAATTTGAGAAAAGTAATCAAAATTGATGTGACTTTAGATTATATTAACAGGAGCATAGATTCTAGATTAAGGGAGGTAGTTAGTTTCCTGTATTCTGTATAGTCCATTTTACTTCAGAAGTATTATATCAACTTCTGGGTGCATAATTTACAAGAGAGAAAAACTAATTTATTTAGAGGGAATTTCAACATGATTAAAGAATTTGAAATCATGCGATTTGAGAAAACATAAGGAAGAACTGAAGGTATTTGACCTATAGAAGTCCTCAGCAAGGACTTAAGGATGGTCTTGCACTCTGAAGGGCTGTTATGTGGAAGAGGGACTTGATCTGTCTTCTATGGCTTCAAAACAGGTCCCACGGGACTGATGAGTGGAAGGTTGAGGGACCCTGGCATTTGGAGGTCAGAAGAAGGAAGAACTTCTAATAGTTGAAGTGGCCCCAAAAAGAATGGACGGCATAGAATTCCCTTTTACTGCAGGGGTTGGATGACTGCTCCTCAAAACAGTCAGAGGGAATTCACACCTTGAGATGGGTAATTGGTTCAGAACGAACTTTATAATCCTGTCCAAGCAGCTGCGAGGGCTGTTGTAGGCTCTTGCCTTAGCTGCTGTGGGAACATAAAAAACATACTGCTGCTGCGGGGTAACGGGGCCCCTACTGAGGCCTGTTTCTGTCGCCGCAGCCCCCTTTGCAGCCGTGAACAAGCAGAAGCATCAAGTGCTTGGCCAGGCCCCGCAGCCGTAGGCAGCAAACAAATGGCAGCTCCTCCCAGGGGCACAGCTCCTGGCCACCCGCTTCCTGGAACAATGGGACCCCGGCAGAGAGTGGGTCCCGGGCTATGGTCATGGCTGACAGAGCTTTCCCTGGGGCTGTGGGAGCACCAGTGGAGAGCACTGGGAAGGGGCAGCCTGGCTGACCAGGAGACAGCCTGGCTCTTCAGGCCATGGGACCCAGTTTGAAACTGGACTACGCCACTCACAGGCTGTGTGATGCTGGAGAAATTGATGAACTCTTCTGAGCCACCCTTTTCCCATTAGCTTGTTGTGAAGATTAAATTAAACAATGTGTGTGAGGCACAGGATGCCACGCGTGTGGTTGGGGTCCCATAGATAGTGTTTTTCCGTTTTTCCCTGCAACACTGAGCAGTGCCAGCCACTGTGGTGAGCACTGAGGGAGACCCAGGGAGGGGACTGGGCCCTCGAGCTGCTCTTTGGGGTCAGTGCTCCCTGGCAGAGCGAATGCTTTGATTGCCCCCCTGCCCCCGGCCCCCACCTTGCTAAGGATGCGTTTTCTCCCCGACAGAGGAACTGAAGGAGAAGCTGACGGAATATGTGGACAAGGTGAATGGCCAGAAGCCCGGCTTCATCAAGGTCGTGCGCCACAGCAAGCAGGAAGGCCTCATCCGCTCCAGGGTCAGCGGCTGGAGGGTGGCCACTGCCCCCGTGGTGGCACTCTTTGACGCCCACGTGGAGTTCAATGTGGGCTGGTAAGCCCCCCCGGGGAGGGGAGGAGGCGTCCCAGTGGGGTTGGGGGCTTTGGCGCCAATGGGAGCAAAACATGCTGGGATCTCAGTCACAGGCTGGAGGGGAAGGAGAGAATTCTGGGAACAGGTGAGATGGGGGTGTATGTGACCTAGGCAACAGGGCTGGCACATCAGGGGGTATTCAGGGTCAGTAGGTCAGCACACAGTGCCTACAGTGTGTAGTGACATCAGGTGTGGCTCTGCCTGGTGTGGCCACCAGGGAGGTGTGACCAGAGAGAGGGGTATGTGCTGCTCAGGGCAGAGCAGAGAGCGCCTGCCTGCCCGGCTGAGGACAGGGCCCCCCACACAGAGGGACGCAGCTGGACCAGACAGGAAGCAGAAGCCCAGCCTCACAGACAGGGCCAAGACCAAGTGGGCAGAGGTGGGCAAAGGTGGCTTCATGTCATCACGGGTGCCCTGGGCTCCCCCAAATGCCAGGCCAGAGGTAGCACATAATCTCAGATTCTCCCTATAGTGAAACTAAGTTTTTGAACGTCTTTCTTTCCCTGGTCAGGGCTGCTTAGGGAACAGACGAAAGGCCTCAGTGGCTGCAGGGCTAGGGCAGCAATGCTGACATCCCTGCAGGGCAGGAGGGCTCGGTGCGCCCCGCAGTGTGGGGCTTTGCTGGGCCTGTGTGGCTTTGCTGGGTGCAGGCACTGGGATGACTGCAAGTAGCTGGGGCAAGTAGGTTGCCACCCTTCCTACCAACATGCCTGATGGCACGGGGTCTGCTCTCCTCACACGCCACGGTGCCAGCTCCCCTCTGGGGACAGGGTGAGGAAGCTTCTCCAGCAGGAGGTGGGGGTGGGGGTTGTAGCAGGGCATGCACACAGCCTGGGCTGCATTCCGGCATAACAGGCCCAAGTGAAGGCTGCAATACAACCATTTTTTATAGCTCAAGTCCCTGCTTGCCATTTGCAACTATTTAGAAAGCATTTTCATTGGATTTATGGCCAGAATAGGAGAGGGACACTTACTATTTCAAGCTGATTTGAATAAACAATTATGCACCAAATGTGCTATTAATGAGAAGCTTGCCATTCCTTTCTGCAAACACGGCTTACCTGGTGCTTGCAGGGGCCTCCTGGCTCCCTGGCAAAGCCCTGATGCCCCACCTCTCCTTGGGCAGTTGGGGAGCACTGAGGGTTGGGGGGCACGGCTGACATTCCAAGGCGACATTGCATGGCTGGTGGGCATAGGTTTGTTCTCACCTCCCAGTCTCTGCCATTTCTATCTGTCTTTTCCTCGATTGATACATTGAATTTTAGTAAAATCAAAGTCCAAGTTGAAAGCTTCCTCTGGAACCTCAGATCTGTTCCTTTATTCCTTTTCTTCTTGTTTAAGTCTTGGGTTTGGTTGTTTCTTTCTTTTTTTTTTTTTTTTTCTTCCTAGCAAAGAAAGGGAAAGCAAGCAGGCACAAGGCTGGCTGGGATAGGAATCGCTCAGCTCAGCCCTGACTTGCTGCAGGAGTGGCCAGGCCACTTGCCATCCCAAAGTGCTCAGGGGACGGGAAGCTGGACAGGGGCTCCTTCCCAGGAGCAGTGCCCCTCTCCACTGGCGGAGATGGCCAGGTGTTCCTGCCTCTTTCTGCTAAGCAAGGACCTACAGGAGATGCTAATCCAGTTCTTGTCCACCTTGGGAGCAGTTACTCACTCTCTCTCTCTGTCTCGCTCCCTCTGGCTCAGGGCTGAACCTGTACTCACCCGCATAAAGGAGAACCGGAAACGGATCATCTCACCATCCTTTGATAACATCAAATATGACAACTTTGAGATAGAAGAGTACCCACTGGCTGCACAGGGCTTCGACTGGGAGCTGTGGTGCCGCTACCTAAATCCCCCCAAGGCCTGGTGGAAGCTGGAGAACTCCACGGCCCCCATCAGGTAAAAGCATCCTTATCCTGCTCCCAGCCCAACCCTTATCCTGGAAACAGCAGGGGGTGGGGAGGGCAGAATTACAGTGTGATCTCCGGGCATTGCTCTCTCGGGCTCTAATCATCCCAGAATCCACTCATAGCCTCGAAATTACTCATTTCAACATATCTCCGTGGGCCACCTGCTGGGTGCCAACCGCTGTGCTCAGTGCTGGGGCTCTAGAGTGATTAAGATTTGGTTCCTGCCCCCAAAGGACAGAAAAAAATCACTGGAATAAAAAATTTACTCTACCATGCAGGCAGAAACTGCGTGGTGAGCGGGGAAATTCTTTTCAGAGAGGGTAGCATTGGCCCTTGTTTTTAAGAGCAAGTAGGCGATGGCTAGGTTGGGGAGGAGACACCCATATGTGAAGTTCATGGACACATCAGAGGTTCAAAGGGACTAGAAGGAGGAAGGAAGCCAGGCAGCCCCAGGCAGAGCCTGGAGGGGTGCAGAGGTAAGATCAGCCCCCACAGGACCTGGTGCACCGTGGTGATGTTTGAGTTTTACTCCATCGGACTCAGACAAAAGTAACTCCAAACTGCATTTCAGAGATCCCAAAGTCTCTCTGCCTTTGCCGCTGTCTTCCTAGACACCTGAATGACCACCCTGTGCAGCCGTTGCTTTCACTGGTCAGGGGTCAGTTCTCCTGAAATAGCCGTCCCCACCAGACCTCGTTCCTGTCTGTGTGGATGACAGGGTGGGTGTCTTTATGCTCCCTGCAAAGTCCTGCCTGTTAAACACACAGACGGCAAAGGTGGCCTAGGGGACAGTTCCCGGAATGAAAGAGATTAGAAGCTGATTAGAAGTTGCTTTGTATTACATGAGGGAGAAAGATTATGAAAAATTTAATTGAAAGTAGGTGATTATTACCTAAGATCACATTTTTCCTTGCCGGAAGAAAAAATTATATTCACATTTAGAACAGGACAAAAGAGAACCCCACTTAACTTTCCTGTGGTTACCTGTTACCTACTCCGCTAGGCCCCTGCCACAATTTTGTGATGCTGAATATTTGTTGGGAGCCCACTGGGTACAAGGGTCTTTTACACACACGGTCATGTTTGATCATAACCTGATGACAGCTCAGTGTGTCATCCCTGCTTTGCAAGATGAGGACAAGCAAGACTGAGAGAGGAGAATGGCTCTGGGCAGTGGAGCCAGGATGCAGCAGGCCAGCTGGACTCTGTGGCTAGTCGTCATCCATCTAGTGGGCCACTGTTGAGCTCAGAATTGGCGTGACCAATTTCTGCTCCTAGATCTGCTGAATGCTATTGGAGGGAAACATGCCACCACGCAGCAGTGAGCATTCTTGCAGAAGACTGCATTGATAGTATCTGTTTCTGTTCTGCTCATCTCTAAATGTATCAAATCTGGTCTTAATTAGCAAACCCACATCCTAGGTCCTTGCCAGAAAATGTCATCTCAACCTCAAATTTTCTATCACCCAATTTTTATCAAAAGCTTGGTTGAGAGAAATTACATTTATGGAAGGTTTTTTGGAAGAATATTCCTGGTTTTATTCCTAGATGAAGACAGCTCCACTGAAAGCTGTGATTTATACAAATGTATCTTGCCTATCTCAGCTGTTTTTTTCTTTGGAGCTGTACTTTAGTGCTTTGCCCACACATGGTGTAAGCTATTTAAAAAAAAAAAGAAAAGCCCAGCAATATCTTCTATTGCATTCTAAAAAGATAAAAAGATGTCTTTGAGATGGTTATTCACTAGATCCTCAAGTGACCCGTTTAAGAAGATCCACATGAGAAATTTCTTTCAAACTGACTGCCAGTCAAAGAAAGCCTTCCTATCCATGAGGAATCAATCGGTATGACATTTTCACATGAGAACTGTAAATTTTATTTCTAAGACCATGTATGTTCATTTTCACCTTGGCCAACAGGAAGCTCAGAGCAAAGTTTGTGGGTCTACTTTAAGAATAATGAAGGAGGACCTCAGCCTATGCATGCATTCTAGCTGGTCCCCCAATTTGTTGTAATCTTTGGGTCTTTCCAGACATTTCTCTATTTATGGTTTTCCAGTGTATTTTACATTTTCTCGTAAGCTATTTCTGATCCTTTCAGGAATGAGGCAGGATATAAATCAATAACACTTTCAGGCTGATTGAGTCCACTTAATGTCCTAGCTGGCTAATAATAGACCGCTGAGGTGGCCTACACTCATCCCCGAGTAACTGTTTCAGATTCTGTTCATTCCCGTCTGGAGCTGGCAGTTTGAGGAAGGCTGCTTCCTGCATGCCCTGGTCTAACACTTCCGGAATGTGCAGAGGAAAAGGCGGTGACCCCACTCTGCCAGTTTCCAAACCATCATACACTTAGAGAGGGGATTCTCCGGGCTTCTTCAATGCACAAGTACAAGTGCATCTTTTTAAATGACCTTCTGAATGTCAGATATGTCCCAGAAACTCTCAAGTGCTTTACATCATTTAAGTGAGTCTGCATGCGGTTGTAATGGATCCTATGTTGCAGATGTGGAACCAGAGGCCAGAGTGGACAGGGAACTTCTCTCAGACACACAGAGGGGGATTTTTCCCAGAGCGATTATCTCCAAGGCCAGGATTCCACCAGAGCAGGGTCCCAGCTTGCTTTAGGAGAGGTGCTTTGAGTGCCCATGATGCCTGTGGTCTATGCAGGGTGAAGTCCTGTTCAGAATAAAATTGGTGACTTGAAAGGAGGAGGGGCTGTGACCCCAGGGTGCCAGTCTCTGTCAGAGCAGCCTTCTGCATCAGCATCAGTTCCCCAGGGAAGTGGCCTGCAAAATAGCCTTTTCTTCGCCTTGATGAGTTTCCAATTTAACAGACAGATCTATTTGCATGTGATTGACTGACAGTTTTCTCATCACGGAGGATTCTTCATTTCTCCTTTTCTTTTCTCTCCCCCACCAAGTCTTCCAGACACAGGCTGTTAAAATGCCAGGCAAGGGCTAGAAATGGTAGCAGTGTACAATAGAACAATTGAAAGTCATTGCATAAGTAATGCTCTCAGCAGAGACGCAGCCCCATGCACTCATGCTGACTCACCTGACGTGACTCATTCTCTGAGGTCCTGTGCTGGGAGGCTGCACAGAGCTGGTGAGCCCCGAGCTCACTGCCCGCCCCCCCACCACTGTGGAAGGAAAGGCCTTCCAGCTCCTGGACCTATCAGTTGTTGACAAGTTGCTCCAGCCTAGGACCCCTGTTGAACCCCAGACCCAGACCATCTACCTAACCTCTGTCTGATGGATATTTCCCCGGGGTGTCCCTCAGGTACCTGAAGGTCAGTTTTCCAAGCTTGTCGTGCTGCTCAAACCAGTTCCTTCTATACCCCTTACTGATGAGTGGCCCCCAGCCCACCATTGCCCAAGCCAGAAAGCCAGCTGGCACCCAGGTTCCTCCCACTTCCTCACCCTCATGGTTCATATGATGGGAAGTTCTGCTGATTTTATTTCAAAATATGTCTTTAAGCAATTCTGGTCTCCATTCCTGATACTCTGATCCAGGTCTTTGTCATTTCGCACCTGGATACAGCAACAAGCTTCCCAACTGAATTCCCCAATTCCCACTCCATCTCTTCCGATCAATCACCCCATAGCTGCCTGAGTATTTATTTTTAAACACAGATCTATTCATACCAGCCCTGCTTAAAATTCTTCATGGCCACCCCTTTCCCTGTAGATAAAATCCAAATTGTTTACCATGCAACCTTAGTCTTTCTAAGTAGACTAAGGTTGACATGCAGAACCTAAGTTGGGGAAGGGCGGGGAAGTTGGCCTGGGTGTCCGGGCAGAGATGGAGACTGGCTGTGCAGAGGTCAGGGTCAGGCCAGCTGGAGATACAGACAGTCCATCTGGACTGGCAGGCTGGCACCACTCCTCGGGGCCAACACACGTGCCAGTGCCACCAGGAATGGCAGCTGATCCCAGGGTGGGAGCTGTCTGCCCACGGCCCTGATGAAACACCCTTTCTGCAGTGGTCGGGTGAGGCCAGACCTGGGGTTGGGGGATCACTCCAAGAATGAGGTCCACCCCAACTCTGGCAGCAAAGGAAGGGAGAGGATCGGATCATCCTGGTAGAAAGGCCCTACTGCTCTTACAGCCTCATGACACAGCCCCTCCGCTCACTGCTTGCCCCTCTCCTCTGCTCTGCAGGAGCCCTGCCCTCATCGGCTGCTTCATTGTGGACCGCCAGTACTTCCAGGAGATCGGCCTGCTGGATGAAGGCATGGAGGTCTATGGGGGCGAGAATGTCGAGCTCGGGATCAGGGTGAGTGGGGTTCTCACCCACAGGGCTGGGCTTGGCTCCCACAAAGACGAATGAGTCCGGGGGTAGAGAAATGGGCTTAAGGCTGAGGGTCACAGGCTGATTCTGAATGTCCAGTCCTGAGCCTGGGTCCATGTGTGTGTGACTGGGGCCAGGGGAGAAGAACACAGGGTAGAGCCTCTTGATGTTTCAGGAAGGAGAGGACTTTAGAACCTGCTTGGCAGGGGTAGGGCAAGGGAGAGTTGAGCTCCCAACTCGAGGAAACAGCCTCCTTGTCAAAACCACACGGAGGCCCATGGGGTGAGCAAAGGTGCTCCAGGAAGAAACAACAGACATCACAGGGTGGCTGGACAAGAGCGACCCTCACAGTCACTTCCCTTGGGACTTGTTACTCTGATACTCTCTGTCTTCTCCACAGTGGCCCACAGAGCTTTCCCAAAGACTTTGGCAAGAAAGAGCTACAGGGAAATAAACACATGGGATATAAACAAAACACAGCCAGGCTCACTCCATGCTGGTTTCTGACCCCACCAAGTGCTGGCCAGACCCCTAGGCCTGTTGCTGCCTCACTCTGTTCTCCTGTCCCCAAGCACAGGGCCCTTTGCAGCTATCAGCTCATGGTGTGACCCCACAAGAGTCTCCATTTTATTTCTCACCCTACAAGAACATTTCCTAGGCTTTCTGGCTCCTCTCCCTTGACCCATGGAAAGATAAATCCAGAATGGACCCCTCCCTCTGTCTGAGAGACACATTAGGTCCCTTGGTGTTTCTCAGGAATGTGATGATGGATACAGTGAAGGATCTTGTCCCAGAAGGAAACCCATCCTTATGTCCACAGGGTGTCCCTATTAAATCCCACGGTGGTCCCCACTGTCTTCTCCGTGGGGATCGCTAAGCAGCCCGACACGCCCACGCACTGCAGGCTTGCCAGTGCTTCGCAAGGACCCTGTACCTACTGGTGTTCACAGTGATCATCCCCGCTGTTCCTCCTCACTGCAGCCTGCTCACACATCCACGCAGACCTCCCTCTCCCACTCCTTCCAGCTACTGATCCCGCTTTTGCCCCTTCAGCCTTAGTGTCTGCATCTGGGTCTCGAGTTTCCGCTACTCAGTTCCCACTGAAGGACTGCGGCTTGGATCCACCCTCCTCTCACCTCTAACCTCCTTCCACCTCCCACCTCTCTGGGCAGGTGTCTGGCTCAGGACAGCCCTGGCCCCTAACCTGAGGGGAGACTGGGCTCTAGCAATGAGCATCACATGACACCTGTGATGACTGCCAGGCACTGGGCAGGGCCTGACTCATCCCCCAGACTTCATACCAGGGCTTTGAGGACTGACAGCAGGACCAGCTTATCTGAAACTGAGCTTAGAAAACATTTGCAGACACCTGTATTCGCTGAAACGCCGAGAAATTGCTTTGGAGGCAGTCAAAATTCATGGGCCTATTGGGGAGCTAATGTATTCATAGAGGACAGCCCCTGCATAATCACCCTCATTTCTCCACTTCTCCCTACACTGGTCATTTATTCCTCATTTGCGCCCTCGCCATCTCATTTCAGCACTGCTCCTGGATAAATGCTCACCCCAAACATAATATTTTTCACTAGGAGCTGCTGTCAGGAATTGGCTGAGTGGGCAGGACTGCCTCCAGTCACTTGTGTTCTCTGGGTAAAAATGTCCGGGAATGGAGAAAGGAATTAGATTTGTGAACTCTGCTTCCAACATGTGTGTGAGTCAATCACAGAGTGGTGGAGATTTCTGGCTTTTCCATCCTTAGCTTATAAAACTACTCTGGAGTGTAGGCCTGGGTGAGGCTCTCAGATACAAGCTGAAATATTAATATCTTTGGGTGGTTGCATGTTCAGGATTTGAATTACAGTATAAAATGTTGTCTGGCTTTTTTTTCCCCCGCCATCTCTTCCGTCCCACTTGACAGAGATGAAGTGTCATTGGAGTTGAAGGAAAGGTGGCTTTTAATGCAGGGGCCCAATAACTTGTTAGCTGGCAGCACTGAGTACAAAAGGGAAGATGAATTAATTTGAATTCCAGTTTCCCTTTTAAGGGACACAGAGCCACTGATCATCTCCAAAACAGATGTTCTCATTTTGTGCAGTTGTTAGTGTTTGTCTTTCTTTCATGTTTTGTGAGTTGATATCTCAGTGCCTCAGTTTCTTCACCTGTAAAAGAAGATATCTGCCCTAACTACATCACAGCACTGTGCATAAAAATTAAAGACATTTCTTGTCACACCTCACTTATCCAGAGGCAACTTATCCAAAGTCCTGAATATTTGGCACACTGACATAGAGTGTCTGCACCATTGCTAAATGCCTGCTCGGTGCCAGGGGTCACGTTAGGCATTATGTCATCCATCCTAAGAAGTAGGTGTTATTACAATACTCTTTCTTTCTTTAGATGAAACTGAAATTAAGAGCTTACAAATGTTCTCAAGGTCATACACCTTATAAGAGGCAGGGAAAGGATTCAAGCCCGGATCTTTATGATCCAGAGGACTAGGTAGAGACACCGTGGTGATCTAGGGATAAACGTCCTTTGAGCATCCCCCAAGAAAGGTATGGCAGTGTCCATGCAGTACTTTCCTTCTACTTTATTCACAATTATGTCTACTGAGTCCCCATTTCAACTCTTCTTATTTTTCACTCTTATTTTTTTCTGATTTCTAAGTCCACAGCTCAGTGGGAAAAAGGACAGGGCTGCAATGGCCAAGCAGAATGAAACAAGCAAGAAATAAGAGTTGACACTGAAAAGAAAACAAAAAAATTGTGCAGATGATAACTGAATAGAATAGCTAGAATATATAAGAAAGCTTTTAAGAGCTGGCAAGGAATTAAGAAATTGTTGGAGACTGCTGTAGGTTGAATTGAGTTCCTCCCAAAATGTGCCCTAACCTCTTGTACTTGTGAATGTGACCTTATTTGAAAATGGGGTCTTTGCAGATGTAAGCAGGTTAAGATGATGTCATACTGGATTAGGGTGGTTGTAATCCCATATCACTGGTATTCTTATAAGAAGAGGAAAATTTGGACACAAACAGACACAAGGGGAAGACAGCCATATGAAGATGGAGGCTGAGGGTGGAGTTATGATGCCACAAGCAAGGAACACCTGGGACCATCAGAAGCTGGAAGAGGCAAGGAAGGATCACTCCCCAGAGGCTTTGGAGGGAACATGGCCCTGCCAAGACCTTGATGTCAGACTTCTGGCCTCCAGAACTGTGAGAAAATAAGCTTATATTGTGTTAGGTGATCCACTTTGTGGTACTTTATTGTAACAGCCCAAGGAAGCTAATATAGAGACCAAAAAGTGAGTGAAAGTAGTAACCCGAAGAAAGGCTGGGTCTGTTATATTTGAAGAACCTGGCGACTTTTAAGCTTATGTTTTCTCAGCTTCATAGAATCCAGAGAATAGTAGACAACGACTGAGGCTTGTCTCACTGCCTATAAAGCTGGGGCTCCGAAGGCTATTTTCTCAGTATAAAGTATAAAACCTCCCTGGAGAACGACCCCTTTAACCCAGGCCACAAAATTCCCACAGGTAAAGTTCCAAGGAATACGAGTTCACAGTTTTAAAACATCGTAAAATAGACAAGGGAAAAAGAAAGTGCAAGAGCAAATACCAGCACAATCAGTGGACAGCAAAATCTGATCCACAGAGTCTTCAACTATTGCATCTGTCAGACATAAGGCATAAATAAGATGTATAATGTATTTACATAAATAAAATAAAAGACTGAAAATATGAATAAGAAGCAAGAGACTATAAAAAATAATTGTAGTAGGATAAAAGTAGAATTTCAAACATGAAAATAGAAAAATGACAATTAAAAGCTCAGTGGATGGGTTGAATAGCTACACATTGTTAAAGGAATAAAATTAATAAACAGGAAAATAGATCTAAAGACATTATTCAAAATCCATGCAAAAAATGAGAAAAAATATGAAAAAAGAAAGTTGACAGACATGTAGAATTTAGGTTGAGGGTTTAATATCTTATGATTCCAAATACAAATGATAAAAAGAGAAGGTTAGGCAAAAACAATATTTGAAGAAGTAATGGCTTAAAATTTTCCCAAACTGATAAAAGGCATTAATCCTCAGATTCAGAAAATCACCCTATCCAAAGCAAGGTAAGTACAAAGATATCCACACTTAGACATATTATGGCAAAACTGCAGATACCAAAGACAAAGAGAAGATCTTATCACTGTCAGGAGTAAAAATATACTACCCACAAATCAATAACCATGAGAATAACCACTGACTTTTCAACAGCAACAATGGGAACCAGAAGACCATGCAATAATATATTTAATATATACTAAGAGAAAATAATTGTCAGCCTTGATGTGTATATCCAATAAAACATCCTTCAAAAACTAGTGTGAAATAAAGTCATCTTCAGATACACAAAAACTGATAGAGTTTATTATTAACAGATCCTCAATAAAATAAAATATACAGGATATACTTCAGGTTTAAGGAAAATGATCCCAGAAGGAAATCTGAGACAAAAGAGGAATAATTATTAATACCTCAAAAAGTGATAAACATATGAATAAATCTTAAGAAATATTGATGGTACATATCACAAGAGTAATGTCTTGTGGGGTTATCAAAACTACCATATATGATGACAATAGCATATAAATTGGGAGGGAGTGATTGGAATTAAGGTGCTCCTATATATATATATATATATATATAGAGAGAGAGAGAGAGAGAGAGAGAGAGAGAGAGAGAGAGACATGGTCTCATTCTGTCTCCCAGGCTGGAGTGCAGTAGATTCACAGCTCACTGTAACCTTGAACTTCTGGGCTCAAGTGATCCTCCCACCTCAGCCTCCCTAGCAGCTGGGACTACAGGCCCTTGCCACCACTCCCAGCTAATTTTTCCATTTTTTATAGAGATGGTGTCTTGCTCTTGCTCAGGCTGGTCTCAAACTCCTGGCCTCAAGCAATCCTCCTGCCTCTGCCTCCCAAAGTGCTAGGATTACAAATGTGAGCCACTGCGTCTAGCCAAATGCCTATACTGTTAATGAGGATGGGTTTTAAATTAGCTATAAGCTATTTATAAGAAACATGTCTGAAATAAAATATAAAAGAGTTAAAATCTAAAAGGATGGAAAAAGTCATAACAGGCAGATGTCAATAAAGAGAAACTTGCAGTAGTTATATTAATATTAGAAAAGAAAGATTAATATAACATGCTTTAGTGTGTTTCTACAAAATGATAAATGTGCAATTCAGCAAGAATATATAACAATTATAAATTTTTATGCACCTAATTTTACAAATATGAGGCAAAAGTTGACAGAATTATAAAGAGACATTGGCAGCTTCACTAACATAGTGGAAGATTTTAATAAATTTTTCCAAGTAATTGGCAGACCAACACAATTAATATTAATAGTTTGAAGCAAATTGGCATATATGGAACACTGAATCTAACAATGGCTGAATACCCTTTTTCTCAAGAACCCATGGAATATTTATGAACACTGACCACATACTAGGGTATAAAGCAAAATTTCAAGGGGTCAGCATCATATAGAACATATTCTCTGACCATCGTAGAATTAAGTTAGAAATCCATAACCAAAAATTATAGACAAAAGCCAAATTTGTGGATATTGTGAAACACACTTCTGAATAACTCATAGGTCAAAGAAGAAATTATACTGGACATTTGGAATTTGGAAATATTTTGAACTGAGCGATAAATATGCTAAATATTACATTATGTGAAATACAGCTAAAATAGCACATAAGAGAAATTGCACAGCAATTTCATCCTTATATTAGAAAAGCTCAAAACTATTGAGCTAGGTATACAATATAAGTAGTTAGAAAAATATCAGAATAAAAACAGTAGATGATAATAATAAAGAACAGAAATTAATAATATTAATGGCATATATATTTTATATATGTATGTATATTAGAAAAGACTAATAAAGCCAAGGCTTGGTTCTTTGAAAATACTAATCAAATTCACAAACCTTTAGCAAGAAAGAGAGAGAAAGAACAAATAAACAACATTGGGAATGGAAAAAGGGACCTTGCTACAGATAATACAGACTAAAAGATAAGAGTATATTATGAACAAGTTTATACCAAAGTTTGAAAACTTGAATAGCTTACAAAAACGCACACAGGAAGAAATAAAAAATCAAAATTGTCCTATAGCAATTAAAGAAATTAAATCGGTAGTTTAAAATATTGTCACAAATGAAAAACTAGGACCAGATGGTTTTGCCATCAGATGCTGCCAAACTTTCAAGGAACAAAATATTCCAAACTTATGCAAATTATTTGAACATAAAGGGTGCAGAATAGATAACAGGTGTCCAACCTCACAGCAGCCTGGATCTGTTTCTTCTAGATCCAAACATCCAGGCAGATGCTAGGTTTACAGCACAACACGGTACAGCACAATAGTTTATGATCTTAATAATAGTCCCAGGTCATCCAAGAAATATCTAAACTGTATTCTCTGTACTTATGCAATAAAAAAGGTGCACGCACATATCTAAAGCTTTCTTTGGAAAATGTAAAACTTGTTAAATTTCTGATATTGAAAGAGACAATTTCTCAGTTATATGGAATTGACATGGGGAAACTGACCTGAAAGCCTAGCCTGTTTATTATTCTTTAAATTCAATTAATTTTTTTTTTTTTTTTTTTGAGACAGAGTGTCACTTTGTTGCCCGGGCTAGAGTGAGTGCCGTGGCGTCAGCCTCGCTCACAGCAACCTCAAACTCCTGGGCTTAAGCGATCCTACTGCCTCAGCCTCCCAAGTAGCTGGGACTACAGGCATGTGCCACCATGCCCGGCTAATTTTTTCTATATATATTTTTAGTTGTCCAGATAGTTTATTTCTATTTTTAGTAGAGACGGGGTCTCGCTCAGGCTGGTCTCGAACTCCTGACCTTGAGCGATCCACCCGCCTCGGCCTCCCAGAGTGCTAGGATTACAGGCGTGAGCCACCGCGCCCGGCCTCAATTAAATTTTTAATATGAATAGTAGCTATCTCCACCTTTCCAGACTGGAAACAAAAGAAGTAGGACAGGGATGGAAAGAATGTCACCACCATCGTGTCCAGTGCCCTTCCCATAGTGTCCACAGCAGGCAGCCAGATAAGAGGTCTCTCCTCTCCCTCTGGCCCCTGCTGTAGATGACTCTTACCCGGGTTGAGCTGTTTGGAATTTATTACAGAGAAAAGAGTCTACCAGAGAGGACTCTCTGTTGGACATCCAGTTGCACATATCTGTAAATCACTAGCTGCTTGACTGGATATCTGAACAGCTTTTTCATCCTCCAGAATGACCTTTTACTATTATCTCTGCTCCTAAGACTGGATCACTGCCAGTGATCTTTATTCCCTAGTGCCAGCCTTGCTTGCCTCTTTTAACTGCTCTTTCTTAGCCTTATCATAAGGTCTGATTGGGAGTAGAATCGCTCACTGTGAATGATTCTGCCCCTTCTCCCTGTGCAGCTGAGCCACATCTGGGATAGGAGGAAGTCCATCCAGCTGACTGGCTCCACTTTTCGGCCTTGGGGGCACCAAGGAATCATTTAGGTCCCCTTCATCTGGGTGGTCTTATTTAATAGCTTAATGAAACAGAAATTTGCACGTCAGGTTTCTCAGTAGCTTGGACAGTGAGTTTATTCTAAACTTGTGAAATCTTTCTATAGTCTGCTAGTTTTCAGCCCCTACGTTAAATCTGCTTTCTCAGCCATGGAGAACCTAGTACCTATACATGCCCTGGCAAAATGCCAGTGTCTATTCCACAGAGCATGTGGGATGGAGGAAGCAAACAAGGTGTGGACAAGACAGGAGTAGATTTCACTAATTGCATAGTCACCAGGTATCAAAAATCCCCTTAGTCCCTGCACTAGATTCATCTGTTGCTTCTGCAGCAACTAAATAACAGTGGCAGTGCCTGTCACCCACAGTTTCAAATTGTTTTCCTACAATTATCCTATTTATTGTACACAGCAATCCAGTGCTATAGGCAAGCTAGAAATTATTATCCTAATAGTGTTATATGATTAAAAATGTTACTTTGGCCAAAAAAGTTAATTCATTCTTATGTTTTATTTTCCTCATTATCATAATCACTATTTTTAACAATAAAGATAAGAAAAAATTAAAGTACTTCACAAACTATAAAGTGCCCTATACAAAATGTATGCTCATGATCTATTACATATGTAAATACATGCATGTATAAAAATACTAGTGTACATTTTATATAGTGCTTTATTTTTTAGAGCATGTATAAATTTATATGTATTATAGTCCTGCTTAACTTTTTATTCAAATGACACTCAAGAATCTACTTTGTAAGCTAATAAAACTGACTCAGAATAACTAAAAGAGAACAGGAATTTATTGGAAATCCATCGGGTATCTCAAAGAATTCATCTGCTTCTCAAAGAAGCAGATTCAGAAAATAAGCAAAAACCAAGAAAAGTTAAACAGCAGGAACTACAGCCAAAGCCAGATGGTAATAATACTCTATTTAGGGTAATGACTTTAATTCCACTGCCATGACTAGATGGTCCTACCACTGGATAGTGGACACTATTGCTTGAGTCTTGAGGACATTCACCAAGATTTAAAGTCCTGAGTGAAATCACACAATTAGCTAAATCTAGGTTATATGCACATGTCTTAGCTTCCAGAGGACAGGGACAGGCGGTATATGTCTCTTTTCAGATTCCATAGTTTCAAGAATTACATATGACAGGGTCCCTCTAATAGGAAAAGGATTTTGAACCTGGGTTCAACTGTCCTCTAAAATAAGTAATATAATATCTAGAGCATTGTTCTTCATATCCCAGATACTTTATCATAAATAGGATTGGCAAAAACTCTTTATTATAGACAATATCAAATATATGCAAAAATAGAGAGAATAGTATAATAAATCCCCTGTACTCATCTGTTTCAACATTATCGATTGATGGCCAATTTGGTTTTATCTCTGCCCATACCTAATCCTTCTTCAGCTCTAATTATTTTGAAGCAAATCCCAGACGTCATATCATTTCATCAAAAAATATTTCAGTATGCATTCAAAATAGATGAGGACTATTAAAAAAATGACCACGGTACTATTTTCAGCCTTAAAAGTGTTGAAAAGAATTTTATAATACCATCAAATAGTCAATGTGTACAAATTTCCCTAATTCTTACATATTTTTTTGTTTTGTTTTACAATTTGTTTGCTTGAATCAAGATTCAGTTGGCTAATATGTCTTCCAAGTCTCTATTAATCTACAGAATCTCTCTCTCTCTCTCTCTCTCTCTCTCTTTCTCTCTCTCTTTTTCATCTCTTTTCCCCCCTTGTAATTTATTTTTAAAGAGATCAGGTCATTTTTCCTGTAGAGACTCTCACAGTCTAGATTTTCCTGGTTGCATTCCCCCAATATCATTTAACATGTCCCTCTATCCTGTATATTTCTTCAAAATGGGTAGTTAGATCCAGAGATTTAGGTTCAATTTCGCAGCACGAATATTTCATAGACAGTATTTGTGTACTTCCATCACAAGGCACATAATGTCTACTCGTCTCCCCATTTGTGATACTAGCAGTCGTGGCTGATTACTGCCTCGATGCAGCAATTCATCAGGGGTTTCAAGATAGTCATTTAAATTTTATCTTTCTTTCCTCATTTATTAGCTGGAATAACTTTTGTAGAGACATTTATAATAATCCATTCTTTGGTTGCCCAGAAGTACAACAAAGTTTATTTGGAAAAGTCAGGGTAAATAGTTCTTTCTATAACAGCTTTAAAAGTAATTAATTGATTCTCTACCATCCTTTAAAAGGTACCACTTAGTTTTTTAGTATTCATATGAAATTATGGATTTAAACGTATTTGACATATTTCAATTCGTTATATTTATAATATATTGACTTGCACATTTTCCACTTTTGGCCATTGGGAACCTACTGACATTTGTTCCTGGGTCATTTTGACTTTTACAGTCTTCCCTGCCATGAGGGATGTTCCAGGCTCATCTTACACATTTCCTGCTTCAGACCTATAATCAGCTATTTGCCTAAGGAACCCAGCCTACTGCTAGTGAGAAATGGTTTTTAAAATTACAGTTTGGCCACTGGGGGCACTCATTGCTACAAGGTTGGTCCATGTTTCTAAGTCTTTTCAAAAGTCAGAGCTAGAAAATATTATTATTTTTGTAGACATAAAATTCTTCAGGCATTCATGATGATCTTTCTGATTCAAATTTAGGACAACAGAGTTTTACTTAACCTCATCAATTTCACATCTATATTTAATTTCTTCCATACCAAAAATTCTCGTTCTTAATGACACCGACATAATTACTTGTTTCTTTTATTCCCCAGGATGCATACTAATAACATACTAATGATAACACTACCACCAATAATATGATAACTAGAAACAGTTAAATTTTTTTTGCATTTCTTTTTTAGGTTATGTCCTACTTAGAGATGTACAGTCAAATTACTGTGATTTAAAGTCATCTAGAAACTTTCCTCTCTGTATAGTTGTCCTACCAACCTAATAAACAGGTTCATTTGTTTCATCTTGTTTTTGTTATATTTAATGTTTTATAATTACATAAATTTATATTTAATTTTTAAAAATTATATAAATATTTATATAATTCCAAAGTGAAACCTACAAAATAAGGTGTTTTCAACCAGGCCTACCTTCTGTCATTGTCCTCTTCATCCTGTTTCCTCACTACCTCTAATGTAAACATTTATCTTTTGATTGTTTTACTTTATACTTTAAAACATATAAGAAATGTGTGAATATAATCACATCTCCCTTTTCTTAGAAAAATAGTAGTACCCTGTGTACACTTTTATCTTGAGGTTTTTTTTGCTATATATTTTTTTCTGAAGATCATTCTACAATAGTATATAGAGATGTCCCTCATTCCTTTTTTACAGTTGCATAGTACTCAAATGCATGAACATTTAATAGTTCATTCCACCAGTTTCGTTTTGAGGGCATAGTGCTAAAATTAATAGTCTTGTGTGTACTTTATTTTTTCATATTTTTACTGGTTATCTTTTGAATCGATTCCTAAAAGTGGAATTGTGAAGTCAAAGGGTAAATGCATATGTAATTTTGCTAGACGTCATCAAATCTCTCTCCAGAGGGGCAGTGTTTTTCCTACCAGGAATGATAAAGGTGTCTGTCTCCTTATAGCCATACCAACAAAGTACATTGTGCAATATTTGGGTTTTTGCCAATCTGACAGATGAGAAATGGCTTTCCAGAGTAGTTTTAATTTGCATGTCTCTTATTAAGAACTAGGTTGAAAAGCTTTTCATATGACTAAGGCCATTTGCATTTCTTTTTTCTGTGAGCTGTTTGTGTCTTTGGCCCACTTTCCTACAGGGTTGTTAGCCTTTATTTTTAGAATCTCTTCACACATTACGGATGGTAATGCCTTGCCTATCATATAAATTGCAAATATTTTCTCCCACTTTGTTATTTGTCTTTTGATTTTGCTTCTGGTGTTTTTGCCATCCTGAGACTTTTTTTTTTAATGTAAGCAGATGTATCCATCTTTTTTATTCTTACTTTCAGATTTTAGTCATAGAAAGTCTTACCCACTCTCAGGTCATAGAGAAATTCACCTATGTTTTCTTCTAGTACTGGTATGATTCATTTTTTTACATTTCATTTAGAATTGATTCTGATGTGTGGTATGAGGAACGGATCCAACATCTAATTTTTCTGTATGGCCAACCAGTTATCCTAACACCTTCTATTTAACATAATGCCTTTTCCTCACTGCTTTGCAGTACTACCTTTATTGCACACTGAATTGCCACATACGTTTGAGTCTGTTTCTGGATTTTCTATTCCGATTCCATTAATCTGTTGCTCTATCCATGTATTAATATCACACAATTTCAATTATATAGGCTTCACATTATGTTTGTAAGTCCACGGGGTGGATTTAGCCTTACAAACTATATATCATTGGTAAAGGTCTTGGATTCATCGGATGGGAAGATCTGTGAAAGATACAAATATCGTTTTTCCCTCTTCTTTCTTGGCTAGACTTTAAGATACTTGATGTTAGCATTTGTGGCTACTTAATTTTCATAATGACACTTGGAACCTAGTATGTACTCAATGAACAGATTTTGAATTTAAAGATTAAGAAAATATATTCTCTGTATCTCAGAAAGTCAGAGCTATGAACAGTGGGTGAAAACCGTAAGGAATACAATTATTAATTCAATATAAGAAGCATATATTAGAACCATTAAAAAAACAAAAGGAATAGATGCTAATGGTATAGTGAGCTCCCTATAATAGGACATGTTGAAGACATGATGATCTTTGAATATCACTAGAAAGACAGATGAGATTCATGACCATAATACTAATAGCTAATAGGAATATGGCATTTATTATAGGCGAGCTACTGCCCTAAGTGCTTTACATGCATTAACTCACTTAATCCTTGCATGTGATGTAAGGGCTATTAATATCCCCACTTACAGGTGGATATACTGAAGCACAGAGAGGTGATATGACTTGCTCAAGGTCACATGAATGATAAGTGCTAAAGATGAGATTTGAATGCAAGAAGGGTGGCTTCAGAAGCCATTATGCCTTGTGTTTAGGTAAGCATAGCCTAGTGGCCTTCAATAAGAAATCTGACAAAATTTCTCATCACTTCCTCATAGGTTCATTTACTTACTTGTTCATTCTTCAAACACCCATTTTCTAGGTGCTGGGAAACTAGAGATGAATGGTACAATCCCCATCTTTGAGTAGCTCTCAGTCTGTCCAGCTGGAGCGACAACACCGTCCCATGTTCTAGGTACTAGTCTAACAGAAGATTGCGGCTGGTCTGAAGGTAGTGAGTTACCTTAATTGATTGTTCACTCAGTTACAGACCAAACTCCTTGTTCTACTCTTTTCATCCTTTCCCACCCTTTTTTTACTACTCCACCTGATTAATCTTAAAAAAATAATAATAAAAATAAATGAAAAAAGAAAAAAAAAAAAAGAAGATTGTAGAAAATATCATGAGCTTAAACAGGATGTTATGACTCCTCCCCGTTTTTCAATGTCAAGGACACTCTGTGTTCTTTGACCTGCCAGTGACAACAGTAATGAGTATATAACTCAGAACCTGCTCACACTTTTTTTGTGTGATATTCCTAAAAAAAATTTAAAAAAGCAAAAATGCCAACAATTATACTTTTTCCAATCAATGAGTGATAGTAAAGACAATCAACGCAAGCTAAAGCGATGAATACAAATAAGCACAGTAAGAATTATAGAAGCTAAAAAATTGACTGAAGAAATGAACATTAACATGATTCAGCTCTGCAAAATTTGATTCAGGAAAACGAAACTTGGTGGAAATTATTGTCAGAAAAGAAAACTCTGTGATGGTAGCGGTAATTATAAAATGTGATATGGATAAAAGCATAGTGATGGATCATATCTTAGTTGTAAAATCAATGTAAAAAAAGCATTAAGCCCAGTGAAAATGATTCTGGTAAAATAAAACTGGAAAATTAGTATAGAAGGAAATATTTTAATTGCATTATACAGAAAATTGATCAAGAGAATTAAATTGCCTTAATGATATTTACTTCAGGAAATACTTTCTGGATGGAAATTTATCACTCTGAGCATAATTTGGAACCATGTACCAAGTAGAGCACAACCCACTCAGGGTCAAAATGACAAGGATGAAAAATCCTGTGTGCCTAGCGAGAGGACCAGGAGGGACTGACCGCCCCACCTGTGGGAGCTGGGTGAGGTGTCACAGAGGAGGTGGCACTGAGGCTGGTTCCCGAGGAAGGAGTGTGCAGGTGGGGAGGAGGAGGAGGGCATTCTAGGTCAACAGCTGAGAACTCAAAGGTTGGGGACCAGGGATCTGTAATGACACAAGGGCTAAAAAGGAGGGCTGGAGACAGATAAGGTAGAGCCATCAGATGGGGGGGAAAAACCAACTGGTCACTGGCAATCCAGGAGATAGCCTTTGGTGGGCTCTTAGCTCATCCTGGTTTGTCCAGAATTTTCATCAGTAACTTGAATAGACGGAAAAAGAGACACTTCTGGTAGGTAACCTGGAGCTGAGAGAGTTCCAACAAACCTTTCCTTGGTTACCTACATTAGACCATCAAGGTCTGGGACGTCCAAGATTTTGTTTAGTGATACAAACTCTTCAGCGACAGAAGGTTATTTGCCATAGGCAGACACTGCACATTGGCAGCAGCTTGGCTGACGATCTGTAGTCGGTATTAGGCCACCAGTTGGGAAGATGATGGTAGTAATATTAGTAGTAATAAGAGGAGGAACTTCTTTTTATTGTATGCTATCTGCCAATCACTTTGTGTGTATTCTCATATTAATTTTTATATGAGCCCTGTGAGGTCCATGTTGTTATCTCCATTTTGTAAATTAGAAAACTGGAGGAAATTAAGTTAAATAACTCCCCCACTTACCCAAGATCACTCAAGATAGAACCAACCTAACTGGTTTCGAGGCTCAAGCCTTAATCACTGTATCCTGTTGTTTATCCACCTTTACCTTCAGGGTTGAAAATCATTGATGGCATAAAGTTTAATTTCAGGGGCTAATCTGGGCCAGCACTGCCTTGGAAAATGACCATGGTACCATTTCAGTGCTTGCTGGTTCAGCCCGGATCCCTCAGAAGGGCTGGAACTTGGATCAGATATCTTCCCTGGAGGTTGCAGGAGGAGTAGCAGAGTCCAGGGCTAAGCTGAAAGCCAGGGCCAGAGAGTCAGACAGGAGGTAGATTGAGGAGTTGCCCAGTAAGAGGAGCCAGAACAGGCAGAAAGTCAGAAGTTGGGGTCCAGAGAGCCAAGAGACAGGAGGAGGAGAAAGCTCACAAGGTCCCTAGCAATTGTCTAAAACAGGCATCAGCATTATCTGAGACTTAAAAAAAAAAAACATATCTAAAGTTAAAGGGCTAGAGATGTTGCTAAAATTACCAGTGAAAGCAGTACGGGCAGGGTAACATGTGCAGGTTAACGTGTACGGTTGACCTGACAGTACGGTTCTCCCCAGAGGCCTTGGACTCAGAGGTCTGAGCAGTCTCGGCTCCCTGCTAGCACCTGGCTGTTCTCAACCAGCCACAAGGAAGTTAATTAAAAACCCTGGATACCACAGTTTCAGGTAAAGCAAGCTAGTCTTTGCCCACACAGTTAGAGACTTGACAAGGAAGGGGTGTGGGGACCAGCATTTCTGTTCAGCTGAAAAGGTCTCAGAAAACCACCAGATGCAACATCTCACAGAAAAGCTGCAAGCAGATTCTTTTATTTCTCATCCCTGCAGACAGAGAAAATTAAACACCTTAAATTGGTTTTTAGTCTCTGGTTGCTTCTAAATGTTATGGTTGGCCCAAGCCGGCTAAAGCTGGAGTTCAGAATATTTTGTGGTCCGTGCCTTTATTTAATAAATATTTATGGAGCATGTACTATTCTAGACACTATGCCAAGTACTGGGTATACAGTGATGAACAAGGTAACTTAGGTCTGTCCTCATAGAGCTTATATTTTATTAATAGTAAGTTTTATGCTGTCTGTCATTTACTCCTCCCAAGAACCACCGGAGACCACAATTTCTACCCTTATTCTACAGGCAAGAACACTGAGGCTCAGAGGGTTAAGTAACTTGCCCAGGTCCCACAGAGAAAAAGTGATGGAGCCTGGATTTGAACACAGTTCTGTCTGATGCCAGAGCCTCTAAATCACTAGCCTGTGCTATAGGAAAACAAGTGGAAAGAGGGTGTCAGATAACAGCCTTGGCAGGGACGGTTGTCATCAAGGGTGATAACAGAAGACAGATTTCAAACAGGTAAGGAGAGAGTGGATGGAGGTTGAGAGGAGGCAGGGAGGGAGGCAGAGGGGTACCTTGAAGGCTGGTGATCTAGTCCAGCTTACAGGCAGAAGGCAAGTGCCAGACAGAACCTTGGGAACGTGTGGCCTTGACCTTCAGAGAGTGGTTGAAATTTTTGTTTCCTTCTAGGTGATCAGCCATAGGTAGCCCTGCTCCCAGGGCCTGCAGGGTCTGAAATTTCCAGGGCCTTGAGGTCTGAGCAACCAGAGGCTTTGGAGGTCAAAATCTCTAGGATTTGAAGGTCTTCCCTGCCTTGCGATCTCTGTATACAAGGGAATCCTGGCACCCCGTGCTGCCAGCTCAGAACGGATTGTTCCGCCTGCCCAGTGGCTCCGAGAAGGCATCTGAAAACAGTGAGCGGACAGCCATGGCGTGTTATCTCCTAGCACGCCAGCCAGGGAGTGACTCCTTGCAATTACAAACCGGCAGCCGAGCAGACGCAGTTTAACAGTACATTGTAAAAGTTTTACGGTTAGTGAAGATAAGCGCAAAATTAATCCCTAAAGAACAAAGCAGTTTGAAAAGTACTTAGTGAAGCAATTAGCTAGAAATGGTGGGGAGTGGAAGAAGGAGAGAGTGCCCACGGACAGTTTTACCCTGGAATGATCTTCACACTTAGGGTTTTTCCAGTTGTGTTCAATGAGGGAGCCACAGAAAAGTGAGATTAATAAATGCATGGAAGAGGTCACCATTGGTAAGGGGTTTTGAGAATCAACCTGAAGGAAATTTTCACCTTCTTAAAAAGTAGAAACCAAAAAGCAAAATAGCTAAAAAGGCTGTAATTGGGACAATTAATGAAATTTGATTATAGACTGAAGATTAGATAACAGTAATATGTCAATAGTTAATTTCCTAAATTTGGGAAAAAAAGTAAAAACAAAAGCCAAAGAAACCTGGGAGCCAGCAACAGATGCAAAGAAATCATGGACTAGGGATGAGAGAAGATTAATAATACCATGACTTCAAGACAGGTCCTTATTTGGGATTTCAGTGTTTCTGAAATCAGGTTGTGCCTTATAAATTTAGCATATATAAATAATAAATATTCAAATAAATTATAATTTATTGTTTAAATCAGGTGCTTTTGAAAGTGAAAGCAGGTGCTGCTAATAATGAATCTGGAGCAACAGGTATAAACCAGTATTGTTCCAGGAAAAGTAGGACATATGTCACTCTACTTATAATTTTATGGGCACATTTAATCACCTCCTTAAAGGCCCTATGGTCACCTGGGGAGTCAGAGCTTCAACATATGAACTTGGGCTGGGGGACACAATCAGTCCATAGGAAGTGCCATGAAGGAAAAAAACAGATTAAGTACCAGTAAGTCAGAGATTTTATATGTTTTGTTCACTGACAAAATTCCCATCTCCTGCAACAACTGGCACATAAAAACAATAAATAATTGTTGAACTGAATTAAAGCAGAGAAGGAACATGATCTGATTTATAATTTAAGAGATGGATTGGAGGCAACAGGGTTGAAGCAAAAAGACCAGTCAGGAAGCTCTGGCTGGAGATGTCCACACAAAGACAATGGGACTTGGGCCAGGGCATTGGCTGTGCAGATGGAGAGAAGCGATTAGATTCAAGCTATATTTGGGAGGTAGCACTGACTGTGCTTTGCTGATGTATTGGATGTGGAGGGGGAGGAAGAGACTTAATCATAGATGAATTACAGGTTCCAGGCGTGGGCTATTAGGTGCACGAGGGGAAGACTAAAGGACAGATGAGGAGGCAGGGGAGGAAATCAAGAACTTTGTTTTGGACACAGTAACTTGAGAGAGTTACTGTGCGCCTGAGAGACACGCAAGTGGAGGTGACTTGTAGGCAGCTGGATATATAAATCTTGAGCTCAGAGGAATGTGGTGTGTTTCCTCCTGCCCTGAAAAGCTGTTATATAGCAGTGGTGAATCTTGTAATCAATGGAATCTTACAGCGACAATAATTATAGCTAATGCTTAGTGGTTTCTATACTTGTTCCAGGTGTTGAAATAAACCCCCTACACATGTCACCTCATTTAATTCTTACAACAACTGTTTTTAGAATTCATCATTTTTATCTCCATTTCACAGACAAGGAAACCGAGTGGTAGAAGGTGAAATGAATTGCCTAAAGCTACCAATCCAGCAACTAGGAAATGTAGAATTTGCCACCAAGACTGACCTGAGAGCCAGTGCTCTGAGCCACAGTCACCTCCTGTCTCCCCAAAGCCTCTTGGATCCTTTTCTTACTCTGCTTCTAAATTACCGTGTGCCCGTGAACCTCAGTTTGCTCACCTGGGAAATGATGGGAGGTAATCAGTTAGGTCCCCTTTGGTTCTCCTCTGCTGCAATGCTGATCTCTGTGTGCATCCTGTGTTTCATGGGAGTGTGCTGTAGGTGACTTTCAGAGGTGACACCTGTGATGCCCTACCTGACGACTCATTATGATGTGTATGAAAAGGGCAAATCTCTTTAGGAGAAGACCCAGCACACCAGCTTTCATAATCTGAATTTTAATCAAGTAAGAGGAACGCTCCTTAGAGCAAATGCCATTTCTGAGAGAATGTTCAGCAGCTCAGCCTCATTTTTGTCATCTGAATGATAACCTCAAGGGTCTCACTCAGCCCAGTCTGGGGACGATGCTTGAGCCAGACACGTAGACATCAGACATTCCTGCCACACCGTCCTCCCCCTACTCTACCTCAGTGACACACCGGTCACCTGTCATCAGAGGCCCCCACTGTGCTGGGGGGTGTGACAGAGTATATCAACCCTGTACTCCAGAAAGGACCCTCCTGGCTTATCATGGCAATACTCTTTGGAACACGGGCTCAAAGAGTCATTCTTTCAGCGAGCATCACCCTTTTGGGGGACATCTGGTATGGACAGCCAATTTGAATTTGATTGGGACATGCTAATGAGCCATTCATATGTGTGGGATTTGTTTCTGATTAGATTAAGCTTCAGAGAGAGGAAAGAAACAGCCACTGATTAAAGACATAAAAAAGGAAACACTTTAAATGAGTAAGTGGTTCGTCTTCATATAGCAAAGTATAAATCAAACATAGTCCAGGAGATGCGCTTGGAATAGCAGCTGGATAGAGCAAGCACGTCATCCAGGGACAGCTCCTCAATCGACAGGGACTTAACCCGCCAGAGAGGGCTCCGAACCAGTTATCTGACAAAAATGACTCTCAGATTAGAGATGGGAAGGTTTTTATTTGGATTTTACAAAATTGCTCCCCAAATCCCTGTGACATTTAAGTGCATTATCATTCTCTGACAGCACCCGTGACAGTAAGGGGGGCCAGAGATCTTATTTCTAAACAAAGAAGTGATTAGAGTAGACAGCACCAGTGTCAATGGGGCCTTGATTGGGCATGTGGCTAACACTTCCGTCTCTGAGTTTGGGGCTTCTGTAGGGTTTGGTTCTGTAGTGTCTGCAGCTGGACTAGTCTGCCTTCCCAGCCTCGAGCAGCAGGGTCAGCCCCGTCTGGATCCTGTGTCCCCTGGCCAGGGCTGGAGGTGTGGCTGCGGCCCTGGCCTCACCAGCGGGCTCGCTCTGGTATTAGCAGAGCTGCCACGGGGCTGCTATCTGTGGCTTTCCGAGGAACCTGGGGCTGTGTGTCATCTTCAAGCCCTGGCCTTTCCTCTTCCACCCTGGCTGGCTTCTGTCTTGGTTTTCTGCCCTCTGCTGTGGTTAAGTTTGAGCCAAACTCTTAAGGCAGCCTGATATGCTGGGGTGCCAACGCCCTGCCTGCCCCTTGCAGCTCCCTCCCTGCCCCCTTGGGGCTAGATCTGCTCTCTGTGTCCTCAGCCCCTCATGGGGGCCTGCTTTGAATGGACTCATTGCCTAGAATTGGGATGCGGCCACCTTCCAGACACCTAATCTCTCCCTAGGCCTGGAGCTTTCTGCAAGCCCCACCCAACAGATTGAACCTGTGGGTACTGGGGCCTACAAGGGCCTCACCTGTCTGGTCACCTTGCCTCCTTACACACCGGCAGCCTCACAGACTGCAAGAGTGGCCCTCAAACCTCAGAGGTTTAACCCAGGAAAAGTTTATTTCCTGCCCACATCCTAGTCCCCTGAAGGGTGCAGGCCCTCCTGGGCAGCTCTTCTCCAGGTGATGACTTAGGGGCTCCAGTCACTCCTCTTTGAATCTCAAGGTCACCCTGGCCTCAACACTCAGCAGGTGGTGGCAGGGGGAGGAGACATATGAACAGGGAAGATACACTGGGTATGCACCCACCTTGTCCCCAAAGTGACAGATGCCATGTCCTCTCTCATCTCATTGGTTTGTGTTGCCCTCCTGGTCCTGACTGCAGGGGGCTGGGAGATGTGGAGGGACACACAGGAGTTAGTGAGCAACAGGAGTCTCTGCTGCCACTGCCTTGAAGACCGGTTTCCCCAACCCCTGCTCCTGGCTCAGTTTCCCCAACCCCAGTGAGCTGGGGCCTGACTTCCTTTTTCTGACTTCTCTTGAGTTCCATCCAGCCTGTTTGAACAACGGTAATCAGGCCTGGCATGAGATTTGAGGTAAGCAGGAGAAAGCCCCCCTTGGTCAGAACGGGTCGAGATGCCCTCTAATCTCAGTGCCCACACATTGCAAAGCAGCCCTCCTGATCTCCTTCCCCGAGCTCCTGTGGCCCAGTCTTTATGGTCAGAGCCGGGTCCCCTGTATGGGACGGGCCACTTTGCTGAGAATCACACCATGACTGTCATCCCTCTGAGCTGCCACTGGGTTTCCTGTAGGCAAGCAGCTATTTCAGCAAATCTCAAGTTCCTACAAAACAGCCTTTTAAGTTTTTCTTCATGAAAAGCTTCCAGACATGGCAGCCTAGCTTGCCTCTTCTTGGAGTTCTGCCAGATGAATCTGCCTTATGAAGGATCTCTTTCAAATAGGCAAACTGCTTCAAGTGTTTCTTGGGGCTGACCCAAATGTTCAGACCCCTTCAGGGATGCCTTCCAAGGAAAAGCATTTTTTTCCAAGCAGCAGTTCTGTTCAGAGGACTCCTCGGGAGTGTTTATGGCAAGAAGAGGGCTTGGGAAATTGTATCTCCAGGGAGCGTTTTTCTGTGGGGTCTGATGGAAGAATGAGCAGTGTCAGATTTTAAAAATATTTCCTTTTACTTTAAAATAACTCACTATCTACCCTCGGAAACCTGGGAGAACACCAAGTAAAGTGCGCTGGGGATAACTCAGAACTAAAGCCCAACTCGGGATGCTTCACTCAGGCAGTTAATGAACTTATTGAGCACCGATCGTGCGCCAGGCCCTGCTTAGGCTCTGAGATTCCTTGAAGAGGGCAAAGGAGACATGAGCCTTCTCTCAGAGTCTGGCCTCGTGGGCCCGTAAACAGGAAGAAAAAGCTCCTTCTCACTAATAATCAGGGGAGGTTGCAAATTAAAACTGCAAGAGAGAATTTCATGCCCATCAGATTGGCAAAAATAAAAAAGTTGGACAATGTTAAATGTTGGCAAGGACAGAAGGAGTATGAACCTCATCCGTGCTGGTGGGAGTATAACTTGGTCTATACAATTTGGAAGAGTTTCACTTTTTGCAGGAAAGTTGAATGTGTGTATAACCTGTGCTCTAGAAATTTCACTGTGGTGTAAATACATGGAGAGATGCCCACTCTTGGGTGCCAGGAGATACATACAAGAATATTCCAAGGAGCATCATTTGTAATACTGGAAACAAGACTGTCAGCCCACAGGAGAGCACATAAATAAATTACTATATATTTATGCAACGGAACACTGTGATGATGAAAATAAATAAAGCAAGAAGCCAGTTACAGAATGCATACTACATGATTCCATTTATATAGGTTGATAGCAAGAAAATTATTAACAAAATTCAGGGTAATGGGTTACTTTACCTTTAAGGGTAAGGAGGAGCACGTGGAGGTTTCTAAGATATTGCCAGAGTACTGTTTCTTAAGTAGGCTGGTAGGTAAATAGTTGTTTCTTATATTAATATTATGTATTGTAAATTGTGCATATGCATTTCACATACACACACAGAGATATTAATACATTACATGACGGGCAAGAGGAAGTACAGGTGATACAGGAATGCACAGCAGAGGCGTTTAACCAAAATTAGGGCAGCCAGAAAAGGTAGGCAGGAATTAGCAAGGCAAATCAGTGCGTGCAGTGGGGGCGTGGGAATTCCAGGAAAGGAAATGGTAGGGGGCGGGGAAAGAGACCCAAGAACTTGGCCTTCCTGGGAACTAAGAGGAGTTGGAACTGGACAGCAGGGGGTGGGAGATGAGCCTGCAGGAACCAGGAGGGGCCAACTCTCAGGGGTCTTGCAAATCATGGTAAGGAGTGTAATCTTATCTGGAGACTAAAGGGAGTAGGAGTGAGACGCATTTTGGAAGGAGGTTATCTCCAGGCTTATAGTGTCTGCATCTTGGCTCCTCCTCTTCCCCCCTCTCCGTGCCCTTGACCCTGGCTTGCTGATGGTCTCTGGCTTTCATGTTGGCCTTGTCCAGATTTGACCTCTTTTTCCTTCTTATTCCCAAGCAGCACCAGGGCCAGGGGAGGTGAGTGAGATGCTTAGGGCCTGAAATTGAAGGACACCCAGAAATTGAAGGGCATCCTCACCCGCCCGCATGTCTGGCCCCGGGGCTACTCTGCAAGTAGTTTCTCGTCTTCTGCCCGCTCTTCTCAGGCCTCAGCTCCAGCCTGCCTCCTCCTCATCTTCCTCCCCCCAGCCTGCTGGCTTTTGGCTTTCCACTCTTGTCTGAGCTTTTGCAGCCAAGTTAGGCGAGACGGCCACACATAAAAAGATAATTAACCACATAAGCCAAGAAATAAGGACCACATGAGTGGTACAAATCATGTGTTCCAAGACTTTGGAGGAACTGGGCCAGGCTGGCTTTGGATGGATGGATGGAGAGCAGGAAGGAGGCTTTCTGGGCTAAGAGAACAGTGGGAATTGTTTGCCAAGAGCACGTTAAAAGTCACAAGGAGATAAAAACTGGAAAGGATTTGGGATCTGATCCTGTGGACTCGGCTATCAAGTACAAGGCTGAGGTGCCACCACCCTCCATCCCTTACCTGTGGCAAGCATAACTAATAAATTGTGGCATGCTCTTCCACTGAGCCAGGAGAGAGCCTCAGAGTCCTTCCTGACACAGTGCTTCGGAAGGATGTTAACATGCGAATGGATTTAACACAGGGGTGTAGACTCATTTGCTATCCCTGTCCCAGACTGTGGAGTGATCGGGAGGCTTTGAGTAGGAGAGATGCTCCCACTGCATCCTGTTGCCTCGCCTCCTGTGCCTCCTTGTTTTAGCCCAATTTACAGCTCTGTCAACTGTGTCTCAAACACTGGGCATCGTTTGAGGCATTGGCAAGAAAACTCGAAATCATGGCATGAGAAAAGTAGAAGGGATCTAAGACACCACTGAGTCCAGCTCTGCCATTTGGCAGCTGGGGGAAACTGAGTCTTGGGAGGGGGAGACTTGTTTGAGTAAGTGCCAAATACAAGACATGACCCTGACCCTGAACCAGTGGCTCCCCAATCTGGGAAGGATAAGGGACCTGACCATCCTGAGAACCTACTACATTCCTGTCTTTGCTTGTGGAAGCTTTTCATACAGCATCTCTTTTAAACCTCCCAGGGAATCATGATTCCCAACAAAAAGGCAACTGACATCCAAAGACAGGTACAAGTCAAAGGCTGATATGTGACAGAGCCAGGACTCAACTCTCTCCACCAGCCCCTGAGACCCACATGCTTTCTTACAGTTCCAGGTGGACGCCTCAAGCCTTTGCAGAAATGATGACAGGATTAGGGTTTTCTAGGAAGGGCTGGTGATGGTGGCTGGTGGCGATGATAACTTTGCTCTGCCCTGGGTGACAGTTGTTTACCACCTGCTTTAGGTCCTTGGTCACCTCTGGGGGTCAGCGCCAGCAGCTCCTCTGTAGACATGTCCAAACATTTGTGCGGCTGGGGCTTTCTCTCCAGTGAGTTCACGGTTCCACAAGACGAAGCCACCTGCTACCGCCCGTGCTCATTTGATGACTTCCCGGGTTTTATGACATTAATTTAAGCTCTGCAGCCAAAGTAACTCTCTTTGGTTGCAGTGGTATGCACTTAAATGTCAGAGATTTGCTGAAAAACCACTTGGGTTTGAAGAAAGTCATTGTGTTCAGTAAAATCTGGCCACATTTTATGTTTATGGCCTTTATTAGGGCGTCCAGCTGAGCCAGTTAAAACCCAGGACTCTCAGATGACTGGAGTCACTCATTCACATAATGGCTACTGAATATATACTCAGTGCCAGCTGCTGATGTACACAGTCGGAAACACAGACATGGTCCTTGTTTTCATGGCACATATAGTGCGGTGAGGGGAGACAGACATTTGAAGGATAAATATATAAATGAAAGTATTGTGAATAAATGTTACTAAGGAAAAGGGCAGAGCACTACAGGTATCCAGAGGGGATCTAATTTGGACTGGGTGGGTCAAAGAAGGTGATATTTGAGCTGGGGAACAAATGGGGGGTGGGGCAGAGGATTATTCCAGGTAGTGGAATAGCAGCTGCAAAGGCACAGAGACAGGAAAGAACTTGGTGTGGTCAAGAAACATGTTACTTGGTACCCATCTAGAAGCCACAGGGTCCAGGCTTAGGCTGGTGGGTGTCCCTGGTGCCTGTGACACTTGGCATGTGACTTCGCCTTGTATACAAACTAGGAGCTGCATCGTGGTGGTTGCTTCCTGTGCCCTGTTCCCTGTGATCTGTCCTGCCTTCTCTGTGACCAGCCTTGGTCTTCATTTCTCAGCTACCCCTTTGGTACCCAGCTCCCTGCTCCTCCGTCCTCCTGGCATCCCCCACCACTGGAGCTCACCCTGCACAGCCATCATCCTGTCCACACCTTCCCCTCCATCCCATCACCCTGCCTCTCTGGCACAGTCCTTCCTGTCTTTTCCTGCACCTGGTTTGGGTCCTGCTATATCATGCCAGTTATGAACATGTCATGTGCCAGCCCCAGCTCCCTTTCTCTCACTTCCTTATCCCTGGCCCCTCCTAAGTCTCCGTGGAAGCTTCGTGATGTCATCCTCCGTGAGGTCCAAATGCTGGTGATTTCCTTTCCTATCCTTTGTCCACCATGCCAGGGAGGGTCTCTGAGATCAGCTATGGCTAAGACTTTTGAACTTCTCTCTTGGACCATCGGTCAGTGGAGCCACTCCTCATCCAGGGATCGGCGAGCACAGGCTTTCTCTTGTTTACTTCGGTGTCACTGTGTGGTGTCCAGAAACGGCAGGGTAAACGTGCCACGTGTACATCTTCTGCTTCAAGGCCCAGGTGCTGCCGAGGACCCAAAGGCTGGGTCCAAGACAAATGCTATCACCGTCTCCATAGACGAGCTCCCTTTCACAGAAGGGAGGAGACTGGAGATGACCTCTGTGTTGCCAGTGCTCCCTGTCTCTGAGGAGGGAGCCTTGTGTGCCCTTCTCCACTGGGACAGGCACTCAGAAAGGCACCCTGTCCTCTGCAGCCTGCATGCTCCCCAAAGGGGGTGGACAGGAGAGGCAAAGTATCAGCAACTGTAATAATTATTATAAAATAATAATAACAGGCATAAACTGAGGGCTTCCAGTGCTCCAGGCACTACAGTGGGGGCTTCCCACTGTCATGCATGTTTCTTAGACAAGAGGTTTAGTCAAAGGGCACCGTCCCCCATCCATGGAGTTTTCTCTGCCCCAGTGTAGTGCTCACACTGGGGCAGGCACAGGGTTAATCCTTACCCACACTGCATCCTCTTCTCCCACTGAGTGGAATTGAGGCTTGAGAGGGAAGCAACGTGCCAAAGCAGGTGACAGAGGTAAAGTCTGAATCTGGTTCCCACTGATTCTGAAGCTGAGCTTTTAAAGGCAATGAATGTGCCACTCCCACCTGGCCCAGCTGCCCCACCTCTCCGGGAAACCCAGGGTCTCTTCTGAGCACCATTTAGCACATGTCTAAAGCAGAATTTGTTGAGGAGCTTGAGAACATTTTGCAAGAGGGAAGGAGATGATTAAACAAGCAATTGCAACAGTGCTCACTTAGGGAAAGGCAAGGCAGAACCACATGACATGCCAGGTGAACCTAGTTGAAAGGGATGCAGAAAAGTACCAGTGACAAAGTGACATCCTCTGGGGATGCCCAGAGGATGAGTCAGGGAAAGCAGGTAGGGTGGGGTATATCATCACATGTGCAGAAATCCAGAAGTGAGAGAAAAAACATATGTTGGAAGAAGTAAAAAAATATTAGCATGGCTGTAGCCATTCTACCCCATGCATGGGGTACTCCATGCATGCCAGCAGCATGCAACTCCATGAATGTACTGGGGAATAAAAACTCAAGGATGGAGGGGACATGGAGGCCAAGCTCCAATTAGGGCTGTGCCGGGGGTGGGTGGTGCAGGGGAGCGTGTAGTCCAATTTGCACCTTCACAAGATCACTTCATCTGCTGTGTGGTGAAAAGGCTGGAGAAAGAAGACAGGAAGAAGGAGAGCAGGTGTTTGGAGGCTGTGGCAGAGTCCAGATGAGAGATGACAGTGGCCAGGATAAGGGAGGTGGCTGCAAGGATGGGGAGAAGGGCTAGACAGTGAGTGGCACTGCTCCTTATACTGTGTGTCTAAAGACACGAGGGGAGGGGCTGTTGCCATTCTGATTGGAGTGAGGGCAGATGTGCCCACTCTGCAGTGAAATGGTGAACCGACTCTTTGAGAAACAGGTCTCGTATATAATAAAAGAGCTTTGTTATAAACCATATTCTGTGTTGTGTTGTTAAAATTGTCAAGTAATAGCCTCTGTTCTAGTTGCAAAAAGAATAATTATTCTGACTCTTAGTGTTGTCAATAACTTATTCACAGTATTCATAGGCTTTCATTAAAAATCTGAGCAAAGCGAATTGGAAATCGGCACCATCCTCAGAATGTATGGGTCATGCACATGGAGGTGTACAGCCTGGGCCTTCAGTGCCGCCCCTGGCTATACTAAGTCCTTGCAAAGCATGGTCACCACAGGAGAAGTGTTGGCTCTTCCTCAAGCTTCTTTGGGATTGGACAGACCCTTTTGTCTTCAAGACTAGATGTGTGGCCTTGGGAAAGGGACATTCTTTAGTCTCCATTTCATCACTTGGAATTGGGGATAATAAAGATGGGGTAGGAGAACGGTGTCTGGCTCTTCCCTTGTGGTGATCTCCAATCCTTGGCCAGGCCCGTGTGACCCATTTGAATAGGGACTTCCCTGCTGGTCCCTCTCTGTCCTGCATTGCTGCAGAGGCCATCATCAAGGGTTTTGTTCATTTCTCTCCCACCGGCAAGGAGAACCCAAATCTCTGGTCACAAAATGTCTGGTCTCTTTGGCAGGGCGGGACTCAAGGGAGGAGGAAAAAGTGCATTAATTTTTTTGCCGATAAATCCATAGCAATAAGAACCAAGACATGAATCAATGACTCCATACTCATCCCGCCATAGAAGTAGAAATAAGGCCCTGCTCACTCCTTCACAGACAGTGTCAAGGAAGATGAGGTGAAGAGGGCTGGATTTCTCTGCACTCATTCTTGTGTTGAGTGGTCGCCTGTGGCCTGGTGTAGAGAGGCAGCCAGGTCCGGGAACTGACGAGTGGCTCCGTGTCTTCTGCAGGTGTGGCAGTGTGGCGGGAGTGTGGAGGTCCTGCCCTGCTCCAGGATTGCCCACATCGAGCGAGCCCACAAGCCCTACACGGAGGACCTCACCGCCCATGTCCGCAGGAACGCCCTCAGGGTGGCTGAAGTCTGGATGGACGAATTTAAAAGCCATGTCTACATGGCATGGAACATACCCCAAGAGGTAGGAATCACCAGTGGGGATGGGTTTCTTGGAGTTTTATGGGGAAAACAAAACATGGGACCAAAGTCTTCCTCCCTTGGGTCAACCAGAATCTTGTTTGCCATGCTAGAATGGTCTCTTACTCCAAAAACATATATTACATGCTGAAGAAATGGGGCTGACTATGAGTCTCTAAGCTGTTTCTTATTCCCACCCCATCCCTGGTCGGCATGTGTGGAGAAGGACTTCTTCTCTCTGGACCTTAATGTCCTCATTTTAAAGGAGAAAGTTGGACCAGGTGGCTCCAAGTTTCCTTCATGCTCTGAGGTTCTCAGCATCTTTGACAGTAGAGTGTTTTATGGTCCTGGATTAGAAATATACCAGGATAGAAATACATAAAACTTCACAAAATGCATCTTCATCTCTTTGTAGACTAGATTTGAGCTTCTCCATTGAACCTTTAACCAGACTAGCAAAGAAGATGTCTTTGGGATTTCTTGAGCCACATGGATGGGGATGAGATGCACTCCCACAGGGACCCTCAGTAGGACATTTGTTTTGGACATTTTTTCAAGCTGCTTCTAACCTTCACAGAGCCTCATCATTGCCTGCCACTGTTTTCTATCTCTCTAGTAACCTACACTTAAGAATTGCCAGAGAAAAAGCAGTGTTTTCTCTCGTGGTTTTGTTCAGCCTTGCCATGTGTCATGTGGAAATGACCTTGGACCGCTGAGTTGGAAGAGCCCAACAGATGCCAGCCGCAGGACTCCATTGCTTATGCTGCATTCTGTGTGACCACATGACTTCTTTCTTTCCTCCTAAGGCCAGAGTGTCCCCTGGGCAGTCCTTTAGAAAGCCTCAGCTCTCTTTCTCATGGGGAAAGGATTGATCTTTGCTTAAAGTTTCCATATGAAGGCCCTGTTCCCTGAACTCTATCCCAAGGCAATGTTGCTCTGGCTAAATGGGTGAGAAAGTAGGCTGGGCCTTGGGTGGGGGCTCTCAGGCCACTGCCACCCCCATCACAGGGGAGGGGGACTGGAGCTGGGTTGCATACTCCCCCTGCCAGTGAGATTTCAGCAGTCCGGGGGAAGAATGAGGAGGCAGGGAATATCAGCCAGGTGCAGCCAACCCGAATGAACCAGCCCTGGGATTGCATCCCTGATGGCAAGAGTGTTTCTAGGGAAACCATAGTTCCTTCTGGACTCGTCTGTGGCCTTGGATCCTAGTATTCTACACAGGGTGCTGAGCCCTGCTGTGGGTGTCCTCTGATGGCAAAAATGTTAAGAACACTTGGAAACTCTCCAGGACCTCACCCATGAGCATAGCAGGTCCTCAGGCTCCGCATAGGACTGCAGTCCTGTCACAGTCCCGCCCCCCTTTCCTCTGCAGCCTAGAGCTACACACCTTCCAACCCTCTCCCCATTGCCGCTGACAGGTGTTGAAATGCCCAGCAATGCAATGAACGGTGGAGAACGGAGAGAGAGAAAATCATTGGAAAATGATGAAACTCAGTATCTGTGACTCCTCTTGGGGGTAGTTCACACAAAATCAAGTAGGTGGGGGAAAGTGAACACAAGACAGATGACAGGTGGAATTGTCCAGGACAAAGTCTTATGGAGAAGGAAGGGGCCAGTGTGTTTCCTGGAAAACTCTCTCTTGACATACCTGTTCCCTCTGTGTCTAAACGCCCTCTCCTTCCTCTTACCAAACTTGTGCAAAGAGTCAACACTTTCTCACCTCCCAATCACTGCTCAAGCCACATCCCCAATACTCCATCAAAACTGCCTTTGTCAAGCCAACAAGGGCCTCCCCACAGCCTAATTTAATAGACATTTTAAAGTGTTTCAGCTATAGGATTCCATGCTTTCCCTGAAACTGTGGTCCCTTGGCTCCGTGATCCCACACCCCAGATTCTCCTCTCTCTCTCGTTGTCCTGACTCCCGTGGGTCCCTCTTACCTCCAGTGGGTGCTCACGTGCTCCCTGGGATCCATCTTTGGCCTACTGCTCTCATTATACACCATCTTTCCAGGTGATCTCATCACCCTTGGGTCTGACTGCCACCCATACATCACCTTCCTAATTAATATCTCCAGCCCTGACTTCTGCCTTTACTTTCAGACTGAATCTCCAACTGCCAGCTGGCCCTCTCCTCCTGGTGTCCCCACAGGCACTCAGACTGAATCTGACCAACACATTTGCCCCCAGATCTGCTCCTGTTCTCACTCTCTGTCTCCGTTCATGGTGCCACCATCTGCCCGGACACATGAGCTGGAAACTGAGCATCGGCCCCTCGGGCTTTCTCTCTATCAGTCCCCACCCCCACTGCGAGCCCTCCTTCCCACCCCTGCCTCCTCTCATGTCAGTGTGAAGCCCTTCTCTTCCTCTGCAACAGCCTCCAACTGGTTTCCCTGGCCCAAGTCTTGTCCCCTTCAAACCTGTTACCCAAAGTTATCTTCAAAAAACTCGCAGCAACTATGCTATTGCCCTGCTTAAAATCTTTAAATGACTCTCTACTGTGTATAAAATCAAGTACAGAGCCATGTCTGACATGGCATCTCGGGTGCCCGTGCTCCCTCCTCTGCCTACATCTCCAGCCACTCTTTGTTTTGGAGTCTACACAGACTACACGGACTATGGGAACCTCCCATAACTGTCCACACCACGCTGTTTCTCACATCTGTGTGGTTGCTAATTCTGTTCTCTCTGCTTGGAATTCCTTACCCTCTTCCTCTTCCCCAACACCCACCCCTACCAAATCCTTCCCATCCTTTGAGACTCTCTCTCCAGAAAGCCAGCTCCGGCTGGGGAAAGCACCCTCCCTCTCACACAGGTCTGTGGCATTGCTTGACCAGCCTGTGGCAAAATGTTCTGTTGTCTGAAAGTCTCTCTTTCCCGTAGACCAGTGGCTCTCCAATCTGGCTGAACCTCAAAGTCACTTGCTCTCTACCTCCAGAGACTATGACTTAATTGGTGTGGAAGGGGCCCCTGGAGTCTGTTTTTTTAGAAAGCTCTTTAGGGGATTCTAATGTCCATCCAGGGGTGAGAACCACTGCAATAGACCATGAGCTCCCCGAGAACAGACTGTGCTGTTCATGTGTGTGTCACCATCCCCAGCACAAGGCTGGGCACATGGAGAGAGCTCAGGGAAACATCTCTGATGCATATCAATGAGCCAATCTGCTGGCAGGGTGTGTGATCCATTTCTTCCTTGGGCAGTGGCTCCTAAAAGCAGGTCTTCAGACCAACTGCATCAGAATCACCTGGAGAACTTTTAACAATTACTGAGCTGATCTGGGTCTCATCCCCAGAGATTCTGATGGGTAGGTCTGTAGCAGTACCAGCATCTGCGAAAAGCTCTCCAGATGATGGTTCAGGGTACCCAGGTTTGGGTGATACTAATTTAGTTAATCCTGCTCATCTCTCCAAACTCACCTCAAGCATCGCCTACTCCAAGAAGCCTTCTTTGACTGCTCCCCTGTTCCCTTGCCCACCGTCCACAACATAATGTGGATTAGGGCCCTTCCTCTATCCTCCCTAACACTTTCTATTTCCTCCCATGCTTCACACTGTGTGTAGAGAGCCTGTTTACTTGTCTGAATCTTCCAGACTCTCCTTTTGGGCAAAGACTGAGACTTATTCCTGTTGGTATACACAGTGTTTGGGGCGGCGTCTGCCACATAATAAATAGGCACTTGGTAAAGATGAGTTGAAAAAGAAAAAAGAGGGAGGAAGTGTGGACACTCCATGCTCTCCATGGTTTCCCTGGGAGGTTTCCCAGCTGCCCCTGACATGGTGGCGTCCCAGTACCTTCTGGTCAACCACAAGCACATCTGTTCCCAACATACTTAACCTTTCGTCTGCAGCGTCCCACCTGCAAATGTAGAGCTGGAGCCCTTCAGCCCTGCCCAGGCAGCTGCCTTGAGGATTAAGTAAGTTAATATACGCAAAGGCTTTGATCAGTGCTTGGCACATAGGAGGAGGCACTAGAAAAGTGTTAACTCTTGTTGATGCGATCGTTTATGCCCCGTGCATTCTTTCTGCGTATTTAAAATGCCCTTACTGGGCAGACATCCTCTGCTCGTTGCTGGCTGTGCTGAGTCCCCCTCTGGGCTGTGCACCGAGCAGAAGTGGCCCTCTCACCTGCTCCCTCGCCACCTTCAGTCCCCAGCTTTTCAAAGGGCAAAGGAGCCTCCAGCTCTTGCATCCTGCTGCTGTAATAGAAAATCAGTTTATTTATCAATAAACAGAAAGTTGGCCTTCAGCAAAGCATTTTCATAAGCAGGTTCAGGAACTCTAGACCACCCCCTGCTGCTCTTGCCCAAAAACAGGCTGGATTCCGGGGACGGCTCGCCACGGTGCTTCAGTGGTGCCCTTCTTCAGGTTTGGCTGCGAGGTGTGACTTCGTGGCTGAAATACTGGGCATCTTTTTATGTGGCTAAGTTTATTTGTTTCCTACGACTGCTATAACACATTACCATGCACTTGGTGGCTTAAATCAACAGAAATTTATCCTCTCACAGTTCTGGAAGCCAGAAGTCTACATGCAAGGTGCCAGCAGAGCTGTGCTCACTCCTACGTCTCAAGGGGGAATCCTTCCTTGCCTCCACCAGCTCCAGGTGGCTCCCGCGTTTCTTGGCTTGTAGATGCATCACTCCAACCTGTGCTTCCGTCTCCACATGGCCTTCCTCTCCCTGAGCCTCTGTGTGTCCAAATCTCCTCCTCCTTTCTCTTATAAAGATCCTAGCCGTTAGATTTAGGGCTCACCCTACATCCAGGATGATTTCATCTTGAGATCCTGAACTAATTATATCTGCGAAGACACTATTTCCAAATAAAGTCACATTCAGAGGTTCCAGGTAGACAAGAATTTTGGAGAAGGACACTAATCAACCTACGACCCTAAGTATTTGGCAAGAAAGGAAGATGCGTTTATTGTTTTCTAATAATAAGGGCCACGGGAACCTTTTCTGAGAAGGTTTCCTTATTACTTAATGTATGCTTCCTGCTCTAAAGGAAGGTTTGATGCAATTTACAGTAAACACACAGTGCAGACATGCTGAATTTTTAAAACAGAAAGGCAAAAGTCAATTAATAAACAGGAAGGGGAGGTAGATTTGATATCCAGCAATCTAAGTTAAACAAAGGGCTGGTTCTTGTGCTTCCTAGCAGCTAAGTAGAGATGGCCACCTGATGGGCTATATTGATACAGCTCTCACCTTTTGTTAGATTGTAAGGCGAGAGACGAACTTTGCCCTGATCCTGAGTGCAGAAAGAAAGTTTTCCCGTGGGAACCCAGAATTTTAGGAAAACGTGGAGCCCTTCCTGAGACAGGTTCTTTTAGTAGCTCTCTATAAAAGCTGAGACACAGTGTTAAGTTGTAGTCATTTAAAGGCAATTATGACATGAAGGGACAAAGAAGAAATGGGTCCAAGGAAACAGTTTTGTGATACACGGATAAAGTACAGAGAAGCATAAAGGGTTAATACTTAACAGATTCCTTGGGTTTGGGGTTGGGAGGTGGGTTATATCTACAGCCAGTTCCTGTGTTCATAATTTCCTAAATGTTTTTTCAACTCATCTCATCAATGTAGTTCAGCCTTGGTGCTAGGCCTGGGGGCACAGAGATAAGTCTGATGGAAGTTTCCTGGCCCTCAGTGGCCAGAGTCCAGCAGAGAAAGGATCCAATGGCAGTTACTGGGAGGGCTCAGGGCAGGAGGCAGGTCGCAGAGAAATCATAGATGAGGGCATTAAGAAGTCCTCAGAGGGTGGATCCTGGCTGAAATTGGTCCCCAGGAGTCTCAAACTTTAAGTTTTAGGCAGTAGTAGTTTAAATTTTTATATTACCTGAACTTTCATGGGCAAAAATGAATTTATCTGTTTCATACCTAAATTTTGCTTTTATTCAAGTCCTCATTGATGTCAAGAATTTGTTGTGTTCATGTCCAGATAAATGCAGCCATTTTGTGGTTTTTCTCAGACATTTTAGACTTAAACTCTGTCAATTTCATAGTCTACCCCACCTCAGTAACTTGATCCCTGGGGGTGCTGCTAGAACCAGGATGTTCGCACAAGGAGCACACGGCCCACAGTGTCATGGGAGAGAGCACCACCTCTCCATCTTCCTCTACCTCCACTCTGGTCTAGTGTCTTATGAGATACCACATGCCCCATCTGGTCCCTGGCTCCATCCCTGCCATGGTGTCATCTTCTGAGATGTCACCAGGTCTCCATCTGATCCCCAGGTGCTGGACCCCTCAGCATCCTCTGCTGTGGCATCAACTTTTTCGCAGCCAATCCTGTGTCCTGTTCAGCAGCTGGTGTGCAGGCTGAGGAGTTCTTAGAGCTCTCCAACTCTGCTCTGGGACTGCAGGAAATGTGGGGGCTTCTCTCTCCCTCTCGCTGGGGGACACATTCATGTCTCCATTTCTGCTCCATGGCTGCTGCATCACGGTGCACCTGGGAAATGAGGGCCATAAGCACTCTCTACGCTAAGACCCCAAAGCTTAAAGAGGGAATCTGCTCCTCCCCACAAGGACTTGGTCTTAGGAGGCATAAGGGTGGGATCTTGCAAATGCATATGGTAAGGTCAAAAATGCAAACTCTAGAGCCAGGTTAATTGGGTTCAGATCTCAGCTCCATCATCTATTAGCTGTGGGGCTTTGGGCAAGTCACCAAAGAGACTACTGAACCTCTCTTCATCTCAACTTCTCATCTGTAAAGGAGGATTGTGTAGTGCTACCTTGTAAGATTAAATGGGACAATATATTATACAGACATATACATGTAAGTAAACAAATATAATTATATATGCCTGTCTCATTCAGAACAGAGTCTAGCACATTGGAAGTGTTACACAAGCCTTAGCAGTTAGGATTCTTAGGGATGGTATTAGAATTAGCATTATTCCATCTTCGACTCTTTTCCCTTCCCTCTCCCTCTCACCCCACAGCTTAGAATCTCTCATCTTGCCTCTCGAGATAGGGAAAAGCCTTATTCAGACTGGATTCTTCCCATTTCTTTCACCTACACCCAGACTATAGCTTTTCTGGGTTAATCTAAGGATTTGGCATCTTTATTTTCAATGATCTTGGATGACAATGGCCATCAATGCTGGTCTCATGTTTCAGAGTCCAAATGATGACAGTTACGGGGCCAGGGTACATGTGGGGAAATGCAGGAGTTACTGTCCCACATGGTCCCTTCCCCAGACAGTCTCCAGGAATCTTGGCTGGGGGCGCTGGGTCACCCTGAGGGAGTCTGGGGAGAAACTGCAATCTGGTGGTGGCTGCATCTCTGCCTCTGCCTCCCTGTGCAGGACTCAGGAGTGGACATCGGGGACATCACTGCGAGGAAGGCTCTGAGGAAGCAGCTGCAGTGCAAGACCTTCCGGTGGTACCTGGTCAGCGTGTACCCGGAGATGAGGATGTACTCGGACATCATTGCCTACGGGGTGGTGAGGAGCCAGCCTCTTTGGGGTTTCATTCAAGAACAGACAAAAGCAAGAATTAGAAAGAGGCATAGCAAGGAAGGGGAAGGAGTGAAAGAGTCGCTCGGCCACCTGCGGGGTGACCTGTGGCAGGCCTGGGGACCGGGTGCTGGTGTCTGGACCTGCGAGCCAGCCTTGGCTTTCCCAGGCAGAACCCTCCGGTTCCGAGAGAGACACTTGTCTCTCCTTCATAGTCCCACACTATTCAGCTCTGGCTCCAAACCTACGTATTCCACGTAACATAACACATAATGAAGCAGTTAGCTTAAGACTGTAAGCTGGCCCTGCCCTTCTCCTAGCGGGGGGCCCGCGGTTCTGACAGCCGCCTGTGCCTCCCTCCAAGGGCCTATGCTGTCCGCTCGAACACAGAGCCTCCCCAAAAGCAGCTGTGGGAAACGGTACCATCTTGAGTGTGCTGTATTTTGCTGTACTTCTAGTACCACTCACTGACGGGCACAGAGCAGTTGCCCTGATGGGAGGTGGCAGGATGGAGGGACCAGAGCGTAGGGTTTGGAGTCAGACAGACCTGGTTCAAATCTTGACCAGGCCACTTCGCAGGCAAGTGTCCAAATCTGTGGGCCTCAGTTTCTTGGTCTGTTAAATGGGATAAATTAATACTGTCCTCACAGGGTAGAAGAAAGTCTAAGATATGTAAATATATTTTCTGTCTAAGGTTAAAATACTTTGAATATGATAAACTCTCCTATTCTCTCAATACCAGGACCATTAAGGTGAAATGCCACAAGGCATTTTAAATGATACCTGATTGATTTTGGGCTGTCTTGCCTGGTTTTTGTTGACTTCCAGTCCTAGCACATAAAGTTTTTCTGCGACAGGGAGGCCCTCAAGACTGCTCTGTAGGGTTACTTATATTATCTCCATGTTACAGATGAGGAAACAGAGAAGCAAAAAAGTGACGTGCACATATTCGCACAGATAATCAACAGTGAAACTAGTCTAAAACACCAGCTTTTGAAGCCACTCTGGTCTCTCACTTTCAAGAGTGTCCCCTCAGACCTTTTTTGATGTCCCAGGACAACACTTGAAGGAAGAACAAAGGCCTCTTCCTATGATGAGCTGTGGTCAGAGCTGAGTTCAGACCTGCCCCAGTAGGGACCATAGTGGGCAGAGCACTTGCCCAGGAGCGGGAGGAGTCCTTGCTGAGACATTGGCGTCATGGGCCTCCCAACACTTACATCCCAGGAAGCAGACAGTGCTGGGATCCCAGAACCCCGAGGGTCTTTGTTGTCCAGAGGCCAGCCTGTGGCAGAGAGTCTTATCCTCCCAGGAGAGTCCCCATGACATGGTTGACATGTCCCAAGAGAACCACCCAGTGGCCTCCTGCCTCTGCACATCTCAGGCTGGTGCAATTCAATGTAGAAGACACCTCAGCGGTGCTGCTCAGGTAGTCCCCGAGTCTACAGATCCTGTCGTCACCATGGAAACACTGCACTGTAAGGTCCCCGTCTATCCCGTCTACCTCCCCAGAAACCTCCCTGAGGACACAGCTGCTACCGATGCCCCCACACTTGGCCCCACAGCAAGCCGTGTGTGCTGCTCAGCCATTGTTGGACCCCATCCTAAAAGGATAGTTATGCTACTGTGGCTCCAGGGAAAGTATTGGCCCCAAAGCTCTGTGAGCCCAGGCCAGCTTCTAGACTGATGTTCTCAGCCAGCTGTCAGCTGTAGCCAAACTCACACAGAGGCAGGGGAAGCAATGACAGTGGAGGTGTGCACGTGTGGCCTTTGCAATTCTGGGTCTTGGCCAAAGGCGTTCTCATCCTCCAAGAAAAAGTCTCATCTTACATACAGGTGCAGCAGGTTTATAATGTAGCCACTCCATGCCACTCCCAGAAACATTTGGCTTGTCAAATAGTAAGCGGTATGTAGAGGGTTTTGATCTGGATCTGTCTGAGTCCGTGGCTTAGGCTGTTTTCACTCTCACGCTGAAGCCATCCACTCATCCCCCTAGGGCTGGCGGAGGTCTCTGACCCCCTGCACGACCCCTAGCCACTGCCAGGGCCCAGCCAGCCTCCCCGCCCTCCCCACTCCTCCACAGGCTGGGCTCCTACGTGAGCAGAGACGTGCTCGCCAGTCAAGGGGCATAATGAGCTCTTAATGGGGGCACCAGGGTGAAGGTGGGCAAGGCAGGATGCAGCCACGGGAGCAGGAGGATCTGCTGGGTCTGAGTCATTCTTCCTGGTAATCATTTTTATTCTAAAATGAAGACACCAGATGTCTTTTCACGGGCAGAGTTTCCTTTTTCTTTTTCTATTCCAACTCACGCCCAAACTACATTGCTCAGGTGAAATAACTTCTGGGATTCTCAGTGGGGCCAGTATCCAGCCTAGAGCCCAGGTCGTTAATCCACTACTGGGTCCCATTAGTGAGACCTGCAGGCACAAGGACCTGTGGGCTCCACTGTGTGGCATGGGTGTCCCCTGGATCATTGAGCTCTATGTCTGGGGGACGGGGTGGCTTTGAATTAATCCCAGCTCTGGTGCTGAGCGTAGAGATGAAGGAGCTTCTGGAAACAGACGTACCTGGCTTCTGAACGTCACTTTGCCACTTAGTGGCCGTGCGCCCTTGACAATGTGCAAAACCTTAATGGTCATAGTAATGCCATGTCATGGGGCATCTTTTACAGTCTCAGGATTGCAGCCATTTGCATGATGGAAAGAGCTTGGATTTTGGAGTCAGACGCCAGCTCTACTACTTGTCTGACTCAGGTGCTGTTCATCTGGGAATGCCATTCATTTCTAAGTTTTCTCCACGCACTCACTCGACGAGCATTGACAGTCTACTATGTCCCCTGGCCTGTAGTCTACCAAGTCCCCTGGCCCATATTCTACTATGTCCCCTGGCCCATAGTCTACTATGTCCCCTGGCCCATGTGATATACAGTGAGAGAAACAGAGACCCTGTCTTCTGACTAACCGCGGAGACAGGCAAGTGAAGAGGCAACAAGAACATAATGTGCTAAGTGCCACCGTGAGAGAAATGGGATGCTGGAGGAGTGTGGAGCAGTGGTCCCCGCCCGGCTGGGGTCAGGAAGGATTCCAGAGTGGCAGGTGAGCTGAGAACAAAGGAAGAGGAAGACTTAGCCCGGCAAAGGGAAGGCCAAAGCAGAGGGCAGCATGGGGCAGCGTGCGCACAGCGGGGACAGCATTACAGAGAAAAAGGAGAGCAGAGCTTGTCACTAACCACAGTTTCTTCCCCTTTAAAAGAGATAATATTACCAGCCTGGCTGGTTGTTTTGAGAATTAGGTGAGATACACATGGAAAGTCCATCACATGGTAGCTGGTACATGGATGTATTTGTAAAAGCTGGTTTCCCTGAATGGCTTTCAGGAAGGTTATAGCAGAAATAACAGCAGCTAACAATTATTGCACATTTGTTATTCACCAGGCCCTATGCTGAGCACTTGTAGATATTGTTTCACTTAATCCTCAGAACAGCCCTGTGAGGTAAGCACTGTTATTATTCCCATTTTAGAGAGAAGAAAGCAGTTGGGAAGGAGTTATGCTGCTTTGTCCAAGACACGCAGCTGGAGCCAGGCTTCCGCCCTAGCCTGTGTCTCCCAGCCGCTCCGATAGACCACCTGCTTCAGGGGGCAGGGATGACGCAGAGCCAGGGAGGACTTTATCAAAAGACACCCACTCCCTCTCCCGGGGGCTGGCTGTGAGAACCCAGGGGGAAGCCAAGCCTAGCATCAGGGCTTTGTGGGCCTTTCTCTTTGCAACAGCAGTTAACAGGTTTCACTACTGGGTTACAGTGCTTGGCTTTGGATGTGACACCCACCTCTCTGTGGGCTACAGGACAAGAGCAGAGTGTGTTTACACATGCTCTTCCCACAAAGGCAAGCCAAGCAGTGGATTTATAACAGAGGATTTGCCGCATACATGCTACTGGGGAGTTAGCCCATGTTCATAGGGTATTTCTTCAGAATCTCTAAACTTTAAGTTTGGGATTAAGCTGCTATCACTCAGTAAAGGAAAGAAAGCTTAAGAGAAAATAATTTGACTCTGTTCCTTGTCCCCTGTTAAAAACAGGGTATACACAGAGCACACGTGGGCCTCTGGTGATCTGTCCATTTCATGCCCCTTAGTTGGGTTCATTCCACTCCTTCCACGAGCCATCAGGACTACGAAAGCCTAACTGCTGCCTGTGTCTGGCCTCCCCCCAAAGAGATGGCCCACCTGGGGCCCCCTGCCCTTATCTTTCCTGGATTCTGATCTCCAGTCCCCTGTTCTAAACAGAATGCTTTGATTTCTAAGAGGAGAAACCCAGTTAAGCTAGCTCGAATTAAGGTGAGAGTGGGGTGAAGGTACCACAAACTCTCTTGCGGGACAGGAACTGAGGTACAGGTGGACACGGGCACTCCCGCTGGGAGGCCACTAAAGCCCCAGCAGGGACAGGATGGTCTCTCGTGTCTCTAATTCTATCTGCCTTGGGCATTGTGCATCCTCAATGGCACTCAGCTTTCTCTGCCTGCACAGGGCCCAACAGATCCCCCACGCCAGTCAGGCTAAATGACCTTACAGCTCTTGTTGCCGCCATCCACTGACGAGTCTCTGGGTCCCATTTGGGTTCCAAGGCAGGATAAGAAAATGATGAGATGATCAAATTCCAGAGCAAGAAAGGGAGGAGAGAGAGGGAGAGAAAGGCAATGATCATTAATGCATTCTAGACTGTGGATTGGGGCCCACCAGGGTCTACTCAGCTGTGGCTGGTGAACAGGGCCCTGTGAACTTTAGACTGCCCTTTCGGGGGCTGGGAGTGGGCTTTAGCAAGAAGGGGATATTGAATACTGGCCTCTTACCCAGGCATGCTCTGTGGATTGCCAAGATTGTGGGTCCGTGCACCTACAGGTGAGGGTAAGAGATACCCTCACTTTTCTCCTGCTCCCACCCCGGCCCCATCTTCTCTTATTCTCCCACCAGACCTCCCCCTTTGGATCCCCTTCAGCAAGATGGGCCACCGTAGGGCCTGGCCAAGCCACTGCTGGATCTGTAGGAGGCAAAGAAGGCCTGGTTCCAGAGGACCTCCCAGGCCTGAAAACAGCTAACATGTTGCCCATTTCCCCCATGCTCAAGAGCAAAGACTTCTCTCAGGGACCCTTGAAGGCCACTGTGCCACCCCTGGGCAAGTGGAGAGGGTGAAGAACCAGCACCATCTTGTGTGTGCACATGCGCATGCATCTCTTATTTTTACCCAGACTGTCTCAGCTCCCCAAACCCAGCTCACTGTTTAACAAGATGTAAATGTGTCTCCTTCAAAGGAGGCCCATCTCCTCTTAGCACCTTTATGTAAGGCAAAAGCTGGTGCTTGTTGGTTCTGTAGTGTTCAAGGGGCTGATTTATGGAAATGGAATCTGTCTCATTGGAATTCTTGTTTCTCCGGAGTTAATGCAGTTGCCTTCTCTGTTCCTCTTTTATTTTTGGTGTGGCCGCCTCTCCTCTGGCATTCAGCTGCAGAATTCCCTGAAGACAGATTTGTGTCTTGATCAGGGGCCAGATACAGAGAATGTTCCCATCGTGTACATCTGCCATGGGATGACGCCCCAGGTGAGTCCCCTAAGAGATGCCTGTGCCAGGAGCATGCATGTGAGTGCTTGGCATGGGGAAGAGTATCTAAACTCTGTCCTGGTGCTCTGGGACCAGGGGTCTCTGGGGCTTTTCCGTACAAAGTATCCTCATGAGCAGGTAGTCACACCTACCTTGCCTGGAAGGAGGCTGGGGAGTGGGTGCTAGGATTCCAGGATCCTCTGGGATGGGGATGAAGAAAGGGGGTAAATTTCTAAAGAGAAACACCTGCTTATTTTAGGTAAACTTTACCCTGTTTTGGGTAAACAGGACATCACAGTCCTGTTTCTGGCAGCCAAGCCATTCCCTAGCAGGAGGGAGCCCAAGGGTTCCCCCAAGCTCCTCGAGATATCAGAGTCCCTTTATATGCCCTGGTATGGTCTTCAGGTCTGTCCTTCAGCAGATCATAACTGGGGCCAAAATCTGTAGCCATGGGACTCCTTTCCTGCTCTTCTGGTCTTCTCCTAGTGGAGAATGAAGGGCAGCTACCAGGAAAATAAGTTATTCTTGAAAATTCTCCATTCATAATCTAGGCTTCAGATACCCAAAGAGGATGCCAAGACACATGCAAAAGAAATGGGTTATTCAACAAAGTACAATAGACAACTATTGATCAAGAATGCCATAGACTGACCTGTCCTGAATTGATAACATTCCCAGAGTTTACTTAACTCTAGAAGTGAACAATGATTACAAAAAGATATTTTAGTATATAAGATATATATATGTGTGCAATTGCAACTCTGTTTTTGAAAGAGCTGTTATCTGCCAAAACGCACAACTGAAGGATACCATGATGTGTGTTACCCTATGTGTGAACGATGAGACTTCCAGGGGATTATCTGTTGTGATCTCTACCATCCCGTCCTTTTTGTGGGCTGAGTTGCTCTGACATCACTGGCTGGTCAATTGCAGACCCGCAGATCATGCTGTCTCCACACCACCCAGTGAGGCAAATCATTCTTCATTGTTACAATGGTGCAGCATTTTTAAGGGGTAACTATTTATGAAAACTTTTTATTGAAGTATAGCACATATACAGAAATAGACTTATAAGTGTACAGCTTAATGAATGAACACACCCATGTCACCAACTCAGGAAGAAAAGTATTGCTGTCTGATTTTGAATTTTACATAAATAGGATCATATGGTATGTATTTTCTCATGTTGGTTTCTTTCGTCATATTTCAGAAATATATCCTTGCTATTATATGTAGCTGTAATTTTTTATTACTATGTAGTATTCCATTTTATGAATATACCATAATTCACTCTCTATTCTACTATTGATGGACACTTGGACTATTGCCAGTTTGAAAATATCATGAATTCTGCTGCAATGAGCATCTTGCTCATGTCTTCTGGTGCACATATGTATTCATTTCTTTTTGATTTATACGTACGAGTAGAATTGCTGGGTCATATGTTCACTTTTAGTAGATACTACCTGTATTAGTCTGCTCAGGCTGACAAAACAAAATATCCCAGGCTGGGTGCCTTAAACTACAGAAACTTGTTTTCTCACAGTTCTGGGGGTTGGGAAGTCAAGATCAAGGTCTGGCCAATTCAGTTTCTGGTAAGAGCTCTCTTCCTGGCTTGGAGATGGCCACCTTCCTGGGTGTCCTCATGTGGGGGACGGGGAGACAGCATGCACGAATGAGTCCTCTAGTATCTGTTTCTTATAAGGACAGTAATCCTATTTGGATCAGGGATCTACCCTTATGACCTCACTTAACCTTACCTTGAAGACTTGGAAAATTCTCAGCCTATCTACATTGCAAAAAAATGTGAAAGCTTGTTCTGAAGAGGACACTAAGGGTGTGACTCATGGAGTTAGTCAGCCATCCCAACAGAAGCCAGGAATAAAGATGAGATTTCACCAGTAGAGGCACTGCCAGTTTGAACTAAAGGGGAAGAGAAGGTGGGGCAGAATGAAGGAAAGTTGTTGGCCTTGGTTTCTATAGGAGCAGGTAGGCCATGGAGCTATTTAGCTGCGAATGTGCACTCTTCCTCAAGAAAAGGGGAGAATGATGCTGAAGGCATTTCAGGGGTCATCAGAGCTGCCACTCCCACCACAGGTGCAGGGGGTAGGGCTACCCCACAGAGCCATGCAGTGACACTGCCACCCCAGTGGGCCTGGAGGGCAGAGCACTGAGCCAAAAGAATTTTCTCAAGACTTAAGATCTAACGGAACTTGCCTTGCTAAGGTTTTGGACTTGCTTGGGACTCATCACTCTCCCTACATTCCAATTTCCCTTTTTGGAATGAGAATGGCTATTCTATGCCTATCCCACAGTTGGATTTGGAAGCATATAACTTGCCTAATTACACAGGCTCACATTTGGAAAGGAATTTTGCTTTGGGATGAATTGTACTTTGAGTCTCACCCATACCTGATTTAGATGATATTTAGGTGAGACTTCGTACTTTAGAGTCATTGCTGGAATGAGTGAAAACCTTTGGGAATGTTGAGATGGAATGAATGTATTTTGCATGCCATAAGGACGTGCATTTTGGGGAGCCAGGGGCAGAATGTTATGAACTGAACTGTGCCCCTCCTCCAATTCATATGTTGAAACCCTGACCCTAGTAGTATTTGGAGCAAGGAGGTAATTAGGGTTAAGTGAGGTCACAGGGTGGAGCCCCGATCTGATAGTGTCCTTATAAGAATAGACACCAGAGAGAGTGCTTGCTCTGCCATGCGAAAGACAGGGTGATAAAGCAGCCACTAAGCCGCAAGCAGGCCCTCAGGAGAAACCAGATTGGCCACCACCTTGATCTTGGACTTCCCAGCCTCCAGAACTGTGAGAAAATAAATTCCTTTTATTTATGCCACCCACACTATGGTATTTTGTTGACAGCCTGAGCCAAATAATACACTACCAAACAGATTTCCAAAGTTGTATCAATTTTTACACCCACCAGCTTTATATTAGAGTTCTAGTTGGTCTACATCCTTGCCAACATTTGGTATCATCTGTATTTTAAATTATAGCCATTGTAGTGGGTGTATAGTGCTAACACACTGTGGTTTTAATTTGCATTTCTCTGATTATTAAGGTTGAGCACTTGGATTTTCAGCACAGAACATCCCCATGTTGTTCTTGAATATGGGCCAAGGTGACCAAGTCACAAGTAGTTGGTCTTTTTGTAAATTCCCTCCCTGCTTTCTAATACTTACAATCTTATCTGGACCACTGGACAAATGTTCAGTGCTTCCTGTCTGGGATGGTGGGTGTTGGCCTCAGCAGAGGCTGCCAGTCCTCTACCAGCTGCAGATGATTCAAATGGGACAATCTGTGTAGCTAGAGCATGGATTCTGGGGCCAGACTGCCTGAATCTAAATGCCAGCTTTGAAATTTGGCCCATTTTCTTAGTTGTAAAATGTGGATTAATGACGGTATATACCATAAAGTTTGTTATGAGGATTTAATACCTGTGAAGTATTTAAAATAGTGCCTGGCACATAGTAAGTGCTCAATAAATGTTAGCTATTAATATTGCTGTAATGATAGTGTTACCATCATTACTCCTCATTGAGCCTGCCTCTGGCTCTGTAAATACCCTCAAGTTTCTAGCTGCAACCCACACTGGACTTACTTTCCTTGACCTTGTGTGCCATCTGCCAGGCATGCTTGCCCTGGTCCAAACTTACCCGTGGATTATTGGAACATCACTGAGCTGCTATGGCAGCAAAAATGCAGTAGAGTCAGGCAAAGGGCAGTAAAGTGGGTGTCAGGAGGGCTGAGTCCAAGGCTTGGTTTTGCCACACATTTGCAATGTCACCTTACCTTTCTCTGGGCTTTTAATTTGTCTTACTCTTTTATTACAGTATAATTTTATAATAAAGTACACAAATCTTAAGTGTACAGTTGAGTGAATTCCTAAATTTATATACACTGTACAGCTACTACCCAGATCAAACCCATCATCCCAGAGGGCTTCCTCATTGGTCCTCTTGGTCAATATCTCCACCCCAAGGTGATGACTGTCTGCTCTCCCGCTCACCATTGATTAGTTTCTCCTGGGCCTGTCTTCCTGTCCGCAAATGATGAAGCTGGACTGAGCCATCTCTAGGCCCAGCTCCACCAGCTCTGACAATCTGCGTATTTCCAGTTCCTTTGTTCTGAAATTCGGTTGGCCTGGGAAGCTGTGAGTCTGTGCTGTGTTTACGGGAATGCTGGGAGCTGCCTTTGTAAATCAGCTTCTTGATGTGGAGCTGCAGCTAGTCTCAAAGACTCGGGTCTTTCTTCCCCATCCCCAAAGCCACAGAACACTCATGCAACTGGGCAGTGCAGGGAACATTGAGGCTCGGCTGCCCTTTCCTGCCAGGATGTGCATGGCTGTCAGTGCCCGAGGCAGGGAGGCTTGGGACCAGCCTCAGATCACACACATTTCCCAGAACAAGAAGGTGTGAGGGCTCTGTGGCAGGAATCTGTTGAGGCTGGCGTGCCCAGTGAGCTGGGAGAGCCAGAGAGGACTGGCTTATCCTGGGGATGGGCTGTGTGTCCCTCCCCAGAGTTCCCTGCTTCCACCCAAGATAAGCACAGGGCAGGGGACGAGCTATGGGTGAGGAGGCAGGGATTCTGGTTGGCGAGGCTTCCCAAAGGCATCTTCCGGTCCTCAGGAACTTCACTGTTCATGGAGAGGCGACTTGAGACGAAGTCAGGGCACATCTCAGAAGGAGGCTGTGGACAGATGCCGGATGCACTGAATTCCCCAGACTTGATCCAAATCAGATGTTCAATATGCATTTCTAGGGCTGTTGCCCCCTGGAACAGCTCTCAGCAAAATCTTTCTTGTTATCATGGCCACACAGGACAAGGAAAGCCCAGGGAAGACCACATGTGCATAGATGAGACTGCCACATGCAGTTGTGCAGATTGGACACTGCACAACTCCAGGGGAGGGATTTGGCACTTCACATTGTTGTCTGGAGAATACAGACCACCCTGAGGTATCAGGCTTCTGGCCTCTGCTGCAAAACCTCACATGTTCTTCCCTGAGCATCACACTACATAGGAAGCCTGAAAATGTTGGAAGGCAAATGATGAGGCAATGTTTAATAATTAAGAACCAGACTAGCTGGGTTCAAATCCCAGCCATACCACTTACTAATTGTGCTCCTTGGATAGGTGCCATAACTTCCTCATGCCTCAATTTCCTCACCTGTAAAATAGAGGTCATAGTAGTACCTACTTTGTAGGTTCATTATGAGGATTAAATAGATGGATGTGCAGAAAGCTTTTAGACAGTGAAATCTAGCACACAGTCATTGTTTACTAATTGTTGGCTATTATTAATATTATTATTATTATTACTGGATTGCTAAAGAGACTCAAGACTGTGTCCTTGAGCTAAAAGAATAGGAGTTGTTTAGCCTAGAAAAGAACAGATTTAAGGGGGACATTAAAACTCCTTCCAAATTGTAAGGACTCAGATTTTTGGCTGAGTATAAGGAAACTCTTCCCAGTCATTGGCTCAGGTGATATTGACTTCTCCATCATCAGTGCCCTGCCAAGTCTGGCAGGTTCCAGGGACAATGCGAAGAGTTTCTATATCTTCCTATATCACATAGGCTCTTGAGCTAAGACTTCTCTAAGGGCGCTCCCATCCTGGAATTCTATGACTTTTTAATTCATTACATTTAAGAAAAACATTTAAAAATCAATGAGAGTCTACCACATGCCAGATACTATTTTTGGCCCTGGGAGACAGCGATGAACCAGAAAAAATCCACTGCCCTTATGCAGCTGCCTTCTAGCGCCAGAGACAGACTGTCCTCTATTTTCTGCTCCTCAAGCCTTCGCCACAGCCAAGGTTGGAACTTGTTTTTCTCTTGAGCATTGAAAATGTGGCTACGTGTGTGCTTCACCACTTGGACTGTAGCCAGCCATGGCCAAGAATGGTGACGGCAGGAGACCAAGAAGGCAGGACCACAGGCTGGCCTGCTCCCTCCTGCCAGCCTCGTACTGTGGTTCAGCGGGTACTGAGTGCCTTTGAAGAACTGAGTATCTGTAGGCATCTTCTAAAGAATGTTAAAATAAAATGGGTACTTGAGGTACAAAAGTGGTTAATGTCCTAAGGGAAATAAAATTATAGCCTTTCACGTGATTTTTTTCTACCCAGGCAGAAATCTAGGAGTTAGCGTATAACTCCATAGTGTCTGGGTGCTAATCAAAAGGTAAATAGTGAAGTTAAACAGGTACATTCTCCTGGAAAATTACACACTCTTGGATGGGCCTGTTAATGCCTCAGTATAACATCGAAAAGACAGGCTACCTCCCCCCTCCGTTTTGGCCTTATTTTTCAGTTTTAGATCTTTTTTTCTTAACTCTTTTCACAAAGTTTGTTGAAAGTTGAGGCCTCTGCAGGCCCTTAGTGACCCAGTGACCCTAGTGGATTCAAGTTTGACCACGTGACCTTTCCCCCGTGTTAGTTTCCTACGGCTGCCGTGACAGGGTACGACAGACAGAGTGGCTTCAGCCACAGGAATCTGTCATCTCACAGTTCCGGAGCTTAGAAGTCCAAGATCAAAGTGTCAGCAGGGCCATCCTCCCTCAGAAGGCCCTTGGCAGGCATCTGTTCCAGCCTCTAGCCAAGCTTCTGGTGGCTCCCTGGTTGGTGGCAGCACAACTCCACTCTTCATGTGGCCTTTTCTCTGTCCGTTTTTATAAGGACGCTACTCATGTTGGATTAAGGGCCCACCCTACTCTAGCATGACCTCATCCAAACTTAACTAATGACATCTGCAATGACTCTATTTCCAAATAAGGTCACATTCTGAGTTACTCAGGTTAGGACTTCAGTATATGAATTGGGGGGGGGGATACAGTTTACCCCACGATACCTCCAAGGGGGACAAGTGTGACCAGAAATCTGATTTTTACTGTCTCAGCTGAAAAATGCCTCACGTCACTTCCTCTCACATGTCACAGGCCAGTCCTAGTGACGTGGGTCCACCTGGCCACAGAGGGCTGGCGGTTGATGGCGCTCTGTGTGCCCAGGAGGCCTTGTCTCTGTCACGAGAACTTAGACACCTTCTGAGTCACTCTTACCTCTGACAAACAGGAAAATGATGTCTGGAATGTGAGTTGGCTCGTCTGAGTTCGCATCAGAAGTTACTGGCAAAGATGGGACTAGGAAGCGTGCGGTGTTTTGACTTCCAATTCCTCCTCCGTTGCTCCATCCGTTCCTTCATCAGATCCATGAGAGGTTGTCTTTTGTGAAGTCCTCACATTTGGGAATGTTTCGTTTCCCTGGAAGCACAAGTTTGGGCTAGTGATGGAAATGGTTTTGTAACCAGAGCAACTTACAGTGACACCCGAGTGGCCCAAAGACAGCTCAGGGTCAGCACAGCAGCAGGTTTCGTGTCTATGTTCAAACCCTTTGGGGGGTTCTGCTTCAATGTCATTTTAACAGTTCACTCTGACACAGTGATATTCCCAGGTCTCGGAGAAGGCCCTAGATAGAAGAAAGCGTGGTGTGACTAATCCAATTAGTGAGGTGAAGCTGCTGAGAAGCGTGCTAATTGGTTAATGTGTAAACGTAACCCATTTTATTTAAATTAGCAGCAAATTTCAAGCAATCCTCAAAATAACTGAGAATATTAGCCCTAATTAGTGTAATAGCCGGGAAAATGCCTTCTGATGGGAAACATACAATCATGGGGTCTCCCCACAGACTCTGTGTTCAATCAATCACTCATTCACTCCGTCATTCATTTGTTCATTCAACAAACATGCATTGACTATGATTTTATGCCAAGGATTGTGAGGGGAAAGGAAGCTTTGCCCAGGTCCCTGTCCTGGAGGAGTCCTGTTCTGGACAGGGAGGCAGACACTTAGGTAATCACATGCAGTGAAACCCTACAGCCTACTGCCCCAAACCATCTTCCCAGACTGTAAAAGACACAGGGGAAAAAAAAATGCTTTTCCTATGGGAAGGTAAATTCTTGGCTGCAGGAGAAGAAAGATGAAAGGGACTTTAATTCCTTCTAAAGTTTTTGAAACACTGAAGCTGCCATGTTTATGCTTCAGGAAGTGCTTTGACTCACAGTATAAAGATTACAGCTAAGATAAAAGAAGTATTCTATTTTAACCTGGAGACACGTCCCATGACGCCATCGCCCTTCCCCTGCTTGGCAACACCCCGATGGCAGCAGGGGCATGAAAGGCCTCTCATGGATTGTGCTTGCACCCCCAGAACATCTCAGAGACAATTGCAAAAGTTTTACTTTGTGGGCCAAAAATTCAAAAGGCTAGCCATTTCTCTGTGGCCTTTGGCAGATTTCTTCACTTTTCTGTGATTTTTTTGTCCATAAATAAATAAGCGTGCCAGGAACTGAGTGCCTTTGCAGTTTTTTGAAAACCTCCCTGCATTTATTTCTTGGCTCTAATGTCATTAAATGTGCCTTCCTTGACTCCTTGGTGTGTGGTTGTATCGCCCAGGTGCTGGCTGGTAAATGGTGATGGTCGGCCCCTACGGGTTAGGGTTTGGGGGCAGCTTCATTGGTCCTGAATCTTTGGCTCGTCCCCTCCAGCTCTGCATTATTTGAGGACGAATCCAGGGTTACTTGGATCTATTTGCTTGTCATCCCCTGAGCTGTTGGCTTGCATAGTTCCAGGGGATCCCCGTTCCTGTAGGTACTGGGTGACACAGGGCTGGCCCTGTGATGGCCCTGCTGTCTTGCACCCTCTGGGCAGCCACACCTCAGCTCCTGCCTGCAGCATGATGAGGTGGAAAGAGTATGAGCGGAGGGTCAGCAGGCTGGGATCATACCACATGTGTCATGGGGCAAGTGACTTGATCTTTCCAACCCCAGTTAGATTCTACTCTGTGAAATTGTGCACTTCCCTGAATTACTGTGAGGGCTCTGAAGGCCTGTATGTAATGACACCTGCCTAGTGCCTCACATGTGCTGGTAGGTATCGTTACGTCACACTCGAGAGCCATTTCTCCAAGGGTAAAGAAGGGGGACATCGGAGGCTGGGAAGAGTCGAGCTTAGCATCAGCAGTCACCCCCTCCAGAGGCCCTTGGGCTGGGGCGGCTTCTGCATCCTGAAGCCCTTTGAGGTCTCCATGGAGACCAGGTGCCTAGTGCATCCTGCCTGCGTCCCAGAGCTCAGCAACTTACTCTTCTCACTGTCTGCTCACCGGGAAGTGATGAGTGAATATGTTGCTTCAATAATCCGGCCTGCAATCTCACTCCTTCCCTACAGCGCTGTGCAAGGAGGTGAACTGACCTTGCTGGGCCCCTACTGGGGCCACTTGGGTGTGAATCCTGGCTCTGCCACTTATTAGCTGTGACTTGGGACAGGATACTTAGTTTATCTTTGCCTCAAATGGCTGTAACTTAAAGCTTAGTTTATAGTAAATGCTATTTAACTATAGGTCATTATATTATTTTTTATTTTACTAATATATATTTATATAATATGTGTTTATGCATATACTTCTGTATGTATACATTGACATATACACACACGTGTAATTACTATGTGCCAGTCTCTGCTAGACACTTTCAATATGCCAATTCATTTACTCTTTAAACCACATTGCCAGCTTCTCCCTATTTGGGCTCAAAGATGTAAAGATGCCCCCAGGTCTCAGCCATAAGAGGTGCTGGATGCAGGCCGGGAGTCCTAGAACATGACATAGGTATTGCTGTGTCACACCCAAGAACAACCACTCCAAGGGTGAGACTGGAAGAGCAGGGCAGACCACAGCAATGTTTTCTCTACCAGCACGGCCTCCCTTAGACTCCACGGCCTCCGGAGGGTGTGGCCTGGGTGACTTTCTCAGGCAGGGCTCCCTCTCCATCACAGCCACCTGCTGGAACCTGCCTGCAGTTAGCCCTGATTCCGGCCTGCCTGGAACTGGTCCCCATTCTCTGGGTGAGTTGAGCACCCAGCCAGTTTCCCACTCTGCTTTTGGAAGGCACCTCATCTCCATTTCTCTTTTGCTAATTGCAAAAGAGAGGTAGAGCCGGGGGTCTGGACGCACCAGTTTGGCCTGGGGGTGCAGGCAGACAGGGAGGGAGCCGAGGGATGTGTTAGGCACACAGATGTCATTGCTGCAGCGTTAACGTCCTCTTTGCAGCGAGTGATGGTGAACTCTGGGCAGCTCCCGCAGCGTCAGTGCTAAAAAAAGGAGCCGCTTGATTTGTTATTCATTCCACATGATATGTTCTTCACTTCATGTCCAAATTCCACAATTAGAGTTGTAAACAGCGAGTCTTGCATGACTTTTATTAAACTCCTATAGGCAGGGAAGCAGCAGTCATTAGCAGCACCACAGTGGGCCAGCACTCAGGCTCGCTGACAGGATGGGTGAGTCTCTTGCCCTCTGCCACCGTTCTTTGGAGAGCTCTTTGCTTCCCAAGCCTCTCTGGCCTTGGGGACAGGTCATCAAACCCGGGGACAGAGGAGCTAAATTGAGATCCTGACTTGGCTCTGTGCTCTCTGATAAGTCACTTCACCTCTCTGAGCCTCAGCTTCCTGAGCAGTAAGATGAGGGCAGGTGCTAAGAGTTAAAGGAAGTAACAAACCTGCATGTGCCTAACACCAAGTCTGGCACAGAACTGGGCTCGGTAAAGTTGGTCTCTTGTTCAAATTAGAGCCATCTCTCAACAAGCATTTATGATGGTTAAAGATAGCTTGAATTTCTTGTTTACTGTTTCTAGGCATCTTTCTAAATGCTTTGTGTGTATAAGCTCAGTTAATATCCTCAACAGCCCTTTGAATTAGATACTGCTATTACCCCATTTTCACAGGGGAGGAAGCTGTGGCTCCTGGCAGCTATGTCACTTGCTCAAGGTCACACAGTTAACGAGCGGTGGAACCTGGCTTAGAACCCGGGTTGCCTAACTACAGAGCTTATGCTCAGAGCCGTGACTCAGTGCTGCCTCCCGAGTTTAAACATGTGGCCCCTGCTCTTGGGAAGGTCTCAGGACAAAGGCAGGACACTAAGCCACCAGTGTGACGCGATGCTGGCTGGGCACATGGGGGGCGTGCGGTGCACACTTGCTGATGCATAAAATCTGCGGTGAGAGTACAGGGAGGAGTTACTGACTTAGTCCACCACCCAGGCATACTCTTCCTCTTAGAACCTAGAGGAAAACTGAGTCTACTTTGCAGTTTTCTCCCTGAAATCACTGATAGCAGGTCCTTGAGACTGGGCTGGAGGATCTGAAAACATCACTCCATCAACCCTGCCCTTCCCCATCGTCCCCGGTGAGGACACAGCTCTATCTCGGCTCAGGAGGGCTGTCTGCACGTGCCTCTCGCCTTTGGGGTGCTCCACTCTCCCCTGAGGACCTGGGGCAGTGTCTCTCTCCCCGTTGGGGGACCTCTAGTCTCAGCTTCCCAGGGCCAAAGCCCCGGCTTCCTTTCTCCCTCTTCTTATCCGTGTGGCCCCCGCCCCAGACCCACTTCCTCGGGGCAGTCTTTCCTGACCTTCCTGTCCCAGGTGCTCTTACTTGTTCTTAGATCTCTGTACCTTGTCTGACTCCATCACAGCTCTTACATTTGGTGATTATATGTGAATTTGTTTACTTGTTGATGGTCTTTCTCCACCACTAGCTGGTAAGTTCCCTGAGGGCAAGGGTCTTGTTTATTCCCCACTATATCCCTAAGCGTACTGTCTGGCGTGGGGTAGGGGCTCAGGGCTCCCCGGTTAATTAATGGATCTGTTAATAAGGTTGTTGGCTTTTTCAGTAAATAAAGGTGTAGGCAGTCTTCCTCACAAAGACCTCTGAGAGCCTGGCTAGGCACACTGGCTTTGCCATCTTCCAGCCTTCATCCAAAGGCTGGTTCTTCATAAAATGGGGGCAAAACCATTTACCTTGAAGAGGTTTTGTGGAGATTAAATGGAGAAATACAGTTGACCCTGGAACAACACAGGTTTGAACAGCACAGATCTATTTATACACAGATTTTCTTCCACCTCTGCCATCGCTGAGACAGCAAGACCAACCCTTCTTCCTCCTCCTCCTCCTCCTCAGGAGAGGAGGAAGACATTGAGGATGAAGACCTTTATGATGATCCACTTCTACTTAATGAATAGTAAATATATTTCCTCTTCCTTATGACTTTCTTATCAACATTTTCTTTTGTCTAGATTATTTTATTGTAAGAATACAGTATATAATACATATAACATACAAAATACGTGTCAATCAACTGTTTATGAATCGGTATGGTTTCCAGTCAACAGTAGGCTATTAGTAGTTAAATTTTGGGAAATCAAAAGTTATACATGGACTTTCAACTGCACAGGGGGTCAGCACCCCTATCCCCTGCATTGTTCAGGGGTCAGCTGTACATAGGATGCTTAGCACCATGGCTGGCACACGGGAAGCCCTTGATCAATGTACGGTAATTGCTGTTAGTGTTAGTGTTAGTTATCATTAGTCAAGATCAGACCTGGTGGGATCCATACCTCTTCTTTCAGACCCAGTATGTTTTCATGGAGACCTGGGGATAGGCACTTGGGAGATGTGCCCTCTCATGCTAGGATGGAAGCCAGACCTTGATCATATTTCTTGATGACTGGCCAGTTGCTGTGGGCACAGGTAGGGCAGGAGTGGGGAGCACCTCCTTCCATCAGAGCCTCTCTTGCCACCAGGACTAGCTGGCTCATGAAGCCGGCCTGCTTTTCCACTTGACCCAACCCCTAGGCAAGAGAAACGGAAACTTCTCAGACCCCAGGGGTTCTCTTGTGGGCAGGGCTTCTCTCACCAGTGTTTTCCCTTGCAGCTTTCTGTAACTCACTCCCCCACTCAAAATGGTCTTACAGAACTGCACCCAGGGGAGTCCAGGATACAAACTACAAGCCGGCGACAGAGTAGACATTGCAAGCATCCTATCTCCTGAATGGCATAGTACAGTGCCCTTCCTGAAAGCACTTCTGCTTTCATCTGGAGCAGGAAGTGGGGAGCTTTCCCCATGGTCTCTGTGAGTGCTCTCATGTCCCTTGCTCCAAATGTAGGCCCTCAGGAAGTGGGCTGCTTGATTGGCTGCCCCTTGGTGCTTGCTGTTTCTTAGTAGGGTGTCACTGACATTTTGCATGGGGCAGTTCTTCATTGTGTGGGACTGTCCTATTCAGGGTAGGATGCTGACCATATCTGGACCCTGACCACCAGATGTGTCAATATGGGACCAAAACATCCCCATGCATCTCCAGGGGTCCCCTGGAGGTGGTGGCACCACCCCTAGCTGAGAATTTGAGAAAGAAGGAGTATAAATAAACAGGCTCTGAGATTTGGGAATGGCTGGTAGCATTGAGTGTGGACATCTGAATGTTGTTTACCTCAGGGCAGCTTAAGGATATGCTCGTCTATTTCAAGAAAGTTCCTAAGGAGCTATGTTCAGAATATATCATGGGCATAAATGGATTCTTATATTCGATTTTCCAGACTAACTTCATTGTCACCACATTGCCTTTGTCCCAGACACTTTTAGTGAAATCTGTTTTTGTTGCTGTGCATTAGCTGTGCCAGAGTAGAGCTTTAGTGGAGTCCTTGAGGTTAGCACTGTGTTAATATACACGGAATGTAAGCAGAGCTGGGCCCTCTAAATCAATCACCAGAATAGCTTTATCTTTTTCTTTCTCAAAAATACAGTATTAAATGCAGGAACATGTGTGGGAGTGGAGGTTGGCTTGGGTGAAGGACACACGTTCAGAAGAAAAATTTTATAACATCTTTTCTGCAGGAAAAAGGACTTACTGGTCTCAATTCTTGCACAACTGGGCTGCAGAATAGATTTACATCTCTGCAAAATAGATTTACAATCTTTAGCATCCTTGGAATGTACTCGGAAATTGCCTAATCATATTTGCCTAGGGCATTATAGTGCTTAATAAGTATGTGTTGAATAAAGGAATAGCTAAATAAATGGAAAATTAACTAAAGCTTTTTAAGTGATGATCGCAAAATGCAATGAGCCTGTGTTCACCTCTACCCCCTCTGGAGGTTTCTATGGTGGCAAGGTTCACCCTGGCACCTGCTCTGGGACCCTGAGGATGGTTGATACCATCCCCTGTGATGCGTGCCGTGGCCGTGGGCTGTCTGGGAGGACATGGTGGCAAGATAGCCTCTGTCTGAGGAAGTGGGTGAGTAGGTGGAGCTGACCAGTGTAGACTCCTCTTCCTCACAGTTTACTGCGAAAGGATGGAGAGAGAGGGCCTGGCCCTCAGGAGGGGTGTAGGATTGACAGGAGGTGTGTACTTGGATTTGCTTTATAAGGAAAGCAGTAAGGGAGCATGTTTTGAGGCCAAGGGGAAGAAATCAGTAGAAATGGAGATCTGATGTATGGGTAGAGAGGAACAATTAAGGAAGCAACATCCCTGGGGATAGGGATGGGGCAAGGACAGGTGAGGTTGGTCGTGGACTACAGGAAGGAACTTCTTCCACTAAGGCCTGGAGGCAGGATGGAGGGAGGCTCAGGAGGCCGTCTTGCAAGTGAAGTTACCAGAGAGAGAGAGAAGATTTAGAAACCCTGCTGAGTGGGAGTGGCTCAGATGCTGAGCAGGCACCCAGAGGAGGAATACTAGGGCCCAGTTGAGGTTGAAGACCATGAGTTCATGGTGGATTGAATTTGCCCAGTTCCATGAATTTACTCTGGTAGTGCCAGCATCCAGGGAACAGGTATGGAGAAGGGGAATGAGGCTACAGAGGTGGTCCTTACAGGGTGTGGAAGGTAGAAAGGATACAGAATTAAAGATTTGAAGCTGTTGGCAAGGGGGTGGTTGTGGGAAATGGGGTGTAGCCTTTCTAGGGAAAGGTCAGGAGGGGGCGGTAATTATGCATGGAAAGAAAAAAGGTGATTATTCCAAAGGCCTTAATTAAGTGGTGAGCAGGCATTTGGGAAGTAAAAGGTGATTATTCCAAAGGCCTTAATTAGGTGGTGAGCAGGCATTTGGGAAGTAAAAGGTGATTATTCCAAAGGCCTTAATTAGGTGGTGAGCAGGCATTTGGGAAGTAAGAGAGTGGATAATCTAGATCAATAGGTGTGTCTTAGTCTGTTTTGTGCTACTATAACAGAATGCCTGAGACTGGTAACTTATATCAAACAGATATTTCTTGGCTCTTGGTTCTGGAGGCTGGGAAGTCCAATATCAAGGTGCTGTCACCTGGCAAGAGCCTTCTTGCTGCATCATCTCATGGAGGAAGAGCAGATAGGAGGGAGAGAGGGGACTGAACCCATCCTTTTGTAAGGAACCCACTCCCGCCATGATGGCATTGATTCATTCATGAGGGCAGTGCCCTCCATGACCCAAACACCTCCCATTAGTTCCCACCTGCCAACACTGCTGCATTGGTGATCAAGTTTCCAACATGTGAACTTTGGGGGACACATTCAAACCATAGCAAGGTGGTTAGGTGAGAGCTGGGTAATAGTTTGGGGCGCTAAGAGCTGCGGTCTGGCTGTGGGTGGCTCAGATAGAGCACAGTCCCCCCTCGGAATGGAGGCCACAGTGCAGGGGGCATCACTGATTGAGACTCTGCATGTTGTCCAGTGTGATGTAAGGAAGCTGAGCCTGATGCCAAAGACCATGGTGGATGTGGCAGACTGCCGGGTACTTGGGTGAGAAGAACAAAGTGGGCAGAGGGTGGTGCTGTCTGATGTCTGATCCTTACAGAGGAGAGTGTCACCTCCACCTTGTGTCCCTGAGGGCCAGGCCAAATGCATGAGTGCTTTCCAGGTCTCTGCTGTGTCCCATTTGCTATGGAAATTGCATTGGCCAAGGTAAGTTACACAGCCAAGCCCAGGCTCCAGGAGGAGAAAAATTGACTCCCCCTTTGAAGGGAAGAGCTACAGGGTCACATTGCAAAGTGGTTTACATGCAAGGCTGGGAAAAATCTGTGTCCATTTTTGTAACAGATCACAAGGTCCTATCATGTTCACTTTGTATTATTCCATTCATTTGTTCCTGCACTCATTCAGAGATATTTATTGAGTGCCTATCTTGTGGTATGGCAGGAAAAGGGATCCCAAATAAGAGTGGTCTTAGTTTTCCAACACTTTCTCTGCCACAGTGCAATCCATCTGGCATTGCTATCTGTGGTGTGTAACTTCCAATAAAGACATGATCTGGAGCTTTTTTTCCCCAGTAAAGCTGGTTATATTTTTTCCACGAACTAGAAAGATGGAGATGGAGATGGTGTTGGAGCAAGTAAAATAGAGAGATTTATATTTGCAGATTAAAATCAGGCGCATTATTTCATCCACGTGAACTCCATTTTTCTGGGCTGACTTCTCCCTACTGGATCTTAACTTGAACATTTTATTACTATGCTTTCTCCTACATCTTCCTGCTCACTGAGATTGCTGGTGAGTCCAGATTCCACACTGACCATATGTTAAGATATCTGCACACACACGCACACATGCACACACGTGCACACATGCACACACATCTCTCACTGGGAATATTCTAAGCTCTTTTTAATGCAGTGCAAGATAACTGTCATATGCCATATACCAGCAAGTGACTGAGCCTCCTCATTTCTCCTGGGGGCCAGGTAAGGCTTAGGCCTGGCACAGACTGAATGCTGGGGGCAAATATTAAGAATCTTGTGCTTGGCTAGGGGATGGACACGCTTGAAGCTCTGATTTGGGGGGGGAGAGGGACAAGGGCAATATACGTAACCTAAACTTTTGTACCCCCATAATATGCTGAAATTAAAAAAAAAAGAATCTTGTGCTTGGGAGATACCTTGTTCTATCCAAGCCATTAATCCACAGGGCCATATAGAGAGTGGTGTCCAAGATACTGGTCCAAACTGGACAGACAGAATATGGGATGTGAGACAGGTGCCAGGGAATGAGCCTGGGTGTTTCTGAGCTACAGTTCAAGGATCCCTGGAATAATTGATTAATACATTAATGTAATCAACTAATAAGTTTTGAGTATATGTCATGTATCAAGCAGTGGGTTAGATAATAGGGATACCAAGGTGACCAACACAAACACTGTCCCTGTCCTCGGGGAACTTGGAGTCTAATAGAGAGTGACAGATGTCATGATGGCATCACTAACAGCTAACACCAAGCACAAATCTTTCCCTATAATTCCCCCAACACCCCTATGAGGTTGGCAGCGTTGTTAGCCCCTGCTTTTACAGATGAGTAGATTGAGAGAATGAATAGCTGTGTAGACTGTCTCTAGGTACGCAGCTAGTAGACTTGAGTCTAGGCAGAGTGCTCTGGACCCAGAGTGAGTCTTTCTTGGATCACCCCCTTCCCCCTCCCCTCATTAAATCAAGTCCTCTTGGCCTCTATGCCCAAAGTCCCTTGTGCTTTTTCTTAAGAGCATGCACCCCATTTTGAAGTTCTTTTTTTGTGTGATGCTTTGGGCAGGGAGCTTAACAAAATGGCTATCAGTTGATCCTTCCTTATGCTCCAGTGTGGACCTCAGTGGCTTATAATAACACACATATCTGGGCCATGCTACACGTGCATTTCTCTCCTGACCTTCTCTGCGTGTTGCCATGCCTTGTCAACGCAGCTGATGGAGACCAAGGGCGTGCTCTTCATCCACGGCATGGGCTCCTTTCCCACGTTAGCGGTCTACCAGGATATCACAGGCAGCACGTTTGCCCAGTGTCTCACAGCTGCATACAAGAGGCCGCCACCTTTCCAGCCTCCAGTGATGGTTCCCCCACCACCCCGCTCTGGCCCCAAAGCCAGTGTCCCATGTTTCAAGGTTTGGCAGCACACTTCCTCCAGTGTCATTTCTACATCAGTCATCTTAGGCTGATGATCTCCAAATCTCAGTGGCTTCCAACAAGACACGTTTCTTTCGTGTTCATGCTACATAGTAACCATGATTCAGCTTCAGCTCTGTGTCACCTCACCTTTTTCTAGGGCCAAAGGAGCAGCCCCTATCTGGGATGCTGCAGGTCCAGTGGCAGAGAGCAAAAGAGGGGTGGCCGATCACATGCTTGCTCCCAAAGCTTCTGATTGGAAGTGACACCTGTCACTTCCACACACATTCCATTGGCCAAAGCTAGACACATGGTCACATCTGACATTAATGATGTGGGGAAACATGATTGCTCAGGAGGCAGAGGAAGACAAGGAGGAGCCTCATAGGACGGGGCAGTGACTATTCTGAATAATGAACCAATCGGTTTCTGTGGTTAGGAAGCAGGCATCGACTGCCACGAGCTGATGGCAAGTTGGCAGACTGTTGCGTTTGTGGAAGGAGGAACGTTGGGGGACGTATTCCTCAGTGCACAGGATATGCTCCCTCTTGGCTGTTTGTTAGTGAGCAGGCACAGCTTCCGGCAGACACGCAGACGCAGCCAGGAAGGACTCTGAGCAATACCTTCCAAAACAGGGGCCTTAGTGGGGCTCAGCAGTCAGATCCAGGCATTCGGGATCCCTTGAACACAGAGAACTTACTGATGATGGAGCTGACTGTATTTGTTAATTGGAGGGGAGGGAATCATTACCAACAACAACCACAAATAAAACAAACTTGGGTAGCTTCAGCTAAAAACAAAGAGTGGGTGCCATTCGAGGAAATGTGGCGTGATTCCTTTTCATAGACTCAGAGGGAAGATTAACTAGGAAAGACAGGAAGCGGGCAGCTCCAGGACCCTCAGCACTATAAGTCCTTGGATCTTCTCTAGAAGTTCCCTAAGTGTGTCTCAGCTACAGGGCTACCGTTCTCCGTGTCTTTCCATGTCACGTTTTCAATTCCTGGGAGGAGTCTTCTTGTAACAGCTCCATCTCCCCGAAGGGCGGGTGGCAGTCACAGAGTACGGACCATCTGAGGCCAACCCTGGGCAGAGCCGTCTTCAGAGGACATGGGTCACTGTTAGACAGACAGCCCCTCCCAGGGGAGTGTGCTGGATGACCAGAGCCTGCTACTTCCGGAGGGTCAAGGTGAAGATGAAATATGCTTCTCACCCAAAGGCGTCCCCATCACAGGAGGACTCATGGGCTGCAGGGGAGGATCGGCGAGAGAGTTCATATGGTGGCAGCCCACGGACATCCGGGCCAGAGGGGTGCAGCAGTCTCTCAGCCCCGGGCCTGCCTTGCAGTGGACTCAGGTGTCACCATGGCTACCACACTGGAAGGTGTCCTGTCACATGTGGTGTCCTCAAAAGGCTCAGGGGCACCAAGTTTGGTGCTCATAATGAGCAGCATTGCTGACTGAGGTTGTGCTGGGGCCCAAGTACAGTGACAGCACAGGCTCAGCCTCCACCTCGTACCTGTGCTGGGGACCCTGGGCATGAGGGCCACAGGTGGAGCGAGCCCTGGGCCAGCTGCTCTCTTGAGTTGGGCTTCTATAGAAGCAGACCCTGAGACAAGGGTTTGTGGCCAGTAATTTACCTGGGAGGTGATTCCAGGAAATACTGGTAAGGCAGAGGGAAAATGGGGCAAGGGAGGCAGGAAGGTCAGTCCGAGTGCATGATGAGCAGGTGCCAGTGTGGGCTGCTGGGGGCCGTGTTGCTGGGGATTTCTGGAAGCCGTAGGGAACGTGTCCCAGAATTATCCCAAGGGGCAAGAAGGGTGGGTTATTTATCCACCAGCTTCCATCGTCCTTGGGTGAGGGCTGCTTCTGGGGCCCAGTGCAGGCCAAGCAGCTCCTGCAGCAAGAACAGGCCCTTGGGCAGGAGGCAGCAGAGCCTGACAGAGGAGGGCCATCCACATGTCCAGGGCTGGGGCACCAACAGCATCTGCTACAGCCACAAATGGGGTGGATGCCAGGTTATGCTGTGAAAGTAGACGGAGTGGGTTTTCCAGGAGTCACCTGGGCTTTGCCCTCTATCCAGGAGACGCTGAGCCCCGAGGGGATTGTGAGCAGGGTCACAGCCCCTTGCTATGTTCCTCATCTGAGGGTGGTGTCCTCAGGGCTGCTGATGGGCCCGGTGCATTCGGAGCCAGCGAGGGCTGTCAGTTCTCCTGCCTTTTGAGGCCAAGTACAATGACTCTGCAACTCCAGAAGCTCTTGGCAGCTCTTTGCTCTGTCTCTGACTTTGTCCTGACAGCAGCACACATCCTGTGCACATCCCTCTTCCTTGAGGCCAGCCTGGTTCTTCAGCCGCTGGGGCCTGCCCCACGGCTCAGCCCGGGCCAGTACTATTGATGGAGCCTCTGTGATCCGCCCCTTGGCAGTGCACTTCTGCCTGGCCTGAACTGTGTTTGCAGCTCCCCTCTGTGTCAGAGTCCGCCGCTGGAGAGAGCTCCCAGGCAGGAGCCTGTGCCGGGCAGCCGGGCTGATCCAGGTGCAAGCAGAGAGCGTGAGCGTCAAAGGGAGGGGCGAAGGCCCAGGTGGGGGCAGTTTGCAAGCACTGCTCCCCACAGACACGGGAGGCTGCAGATAGGCTCCACCAGCAATCCCAAGCCAGGGTACCTGTTCATCGTCTTATTCTGGCCCACGCTAAGTTTATTTCTCTGTAATTCAGCTTTCCCAGCAGTTCTCAATTTCTTCCGTATACCCACATAATGGACAATGTTCAGAAACTCAGCCCACACCGGGGACTTCCTAGGCTTATGTGAACCTCCAGCCTCACTAGCTTCCCACCCACTCAAGAAACGGGCATGTAAATGTGTGAGACATTTCCTTATCTTGTAAAAAAAAAAAAAAAGTCAAACATTCGTAAACTTCAGTACTTTATTATTAAAACAGTGACCTGCTTTATTATAATGAATGAATAAACGATATACACACGTGACACCTACATTCACTCTGTAGCCAAGGACTACTGAGCTATATGACATGGCCATCTTTTTGCTTTATCCCCTTTGTATTTTGGAAATGCCTCCTGTGTGTTAGTCAAGACTCTCGGTTGCATGTGACAGAAACCCGACTCAAGCCAACTTAAATGCAAAAGAAATCATCATCTCACGTCACTGACAAGTCCATGTCTGTCTTGGGCTTCAAGCAGAACTGGATGCAGGAGCCAGACTTCCCTTTCTCGCTCTTTCCCCACCTTCTGGCTCTGATCCCGGCATGTACGACCTTTGTCTCTCCTGCAGTCGCGGAGCTTTCCCAGTGTCCCTGCAGAGGAAGGCAGCAAGTAGCTCTGGGCTCCAAGCCTTCCAGTCACGTGATCTCACAGCTGACAATGCCAGGGAGGGTTTTCATTGGCCTAGACGGGTTCATAAGCCCATCCTGAACCCAATCTCTGGGCCAAGGCGGTGGGGCACTCTGACTGGCCACCTGTGAGACACGCCTACTCCCATGGCCGGGGGGAGGCCAGCTGCTATTACAAGAAAAGCAAATAAAACTCTCAGTAATTCAGGAATCCCGCGACTCTTTCCACTGGGTTGTCTGCTCTCTCGCTGGTAATTCACTCCAGCTCGACCCTTGGTTTCAGTGCAGGAAGACTAGGGCAACCCCTGTCGCTTGGCTGTCTCCTGGGGCAGAGGGACTCGCTAGGCAAACACTGGGCCCAGGAGCTCAAGAAGACACAGGAAGAGAAGACAAAGCAAAATGGGGAACAGGGTTGCTGATCTGGGCTGGAACCCCACAGATGGTGGCGGAGAGATGGCTGACACCATGCCGCAGGGGCGAGGCCTGGAATTAAACATGAAAACAGCAGCCACAGCAACGGCTGTGACGCTAAGGGAAACCTTCCAGGCCCAGCCACAGTGGCTGCCTCCCCTGGCTGCATGGTGGGAGGCAGAAATCAGGCTCTTTTCTATTCAGTCTTAAGTTCAAAGAAGACTCCTTGGTCAAAGCTCTGCCTTTCTTCCTGCTGCTCTGCAGACCTGCATCTGGAATCTCTCAAACGGGCCTGCAGAAGCTGCCCGACTCACCTCCAGCCCAGGCACACTTGCAGGCCCCTTGGAGATTTTGCACTCAGAAGACTCTAAGGACCCCTCAGATGCACTAACAAGTGGAGTGACTTATTGATCTGAGGTCACAACGGGGTGCTGTCCACACTCTTCAGCCCCCAGGGTGCTCTTCCGGCCTCCTCTACCCCACACCCCATAGGCACTCTCCTTCCCTAAATGGTGTCATGCTGTCAGGCCACTGTGGCTTGGCTTTGCCCGTTCCCTCGCCAGGAGTCCCTTGCCCTTGTCAGCTATCTAGGCAAACTTCTCTCTTCTCTGGCTGTTCTCAAACCTCATCATTCACTGACAGCTTCGGGTAGAGATTGTCACCCGTACTCTGGAGTGCCCCAGCACGTTGATCTGTTGTAAGCTCGGCTGCGACTATGTCCTATTCACCTTCCTCGCGTCTGTCTGACCGCCAGGCTGAGAGCTCCCCGAGAGAGGGGCACGTCCTGTCCTCTCGGCTTTCCCAGTGCCCGGGTCAGGCCTGGCACCTGAGAGGGCACACAGGGTGTGTGTTGACTTGAACTGGATCAGCTACTGACGGATGGGCTGAGTACCAGTTGCAAACCTCTCCCCGCAAAGCTGGGGGATTCACGTGCCCAGCCTCCCCTGTTCTCCCTCCACCAGGGAAAGGGGTTCACAGGGGAAGCTCCGAGCTAGAAACCTTGCCTTACACATTTATGCTCCAGCACAGTAATGGCAAACAGTGTTTATAAATGTTTTCTGTTCCCCATGTGGACCTAGTGCTGTGGGTGGTGAACACACAATCATTTTGGAAATGACTTTCCTTCATCCCTGATTTAGCATCAGCGTGCTATGGCCCTCAGCAGAGTAACGAACCTCTGTGTCAAGGGGTTAATGACCAATAACCAAACCCTTAAATCAGCCTGCCTGTCCGCAGAGAGGCCTGCAGCTCATTCTTTGGTAAGAAGGAAAAAGAGCCCGCTTCGAATACACATTCTGGATGTCACAAGCATCACTCTGTAAATTGAAATGTAATAAAATGTAATAAAACAAGGCTCCATTTCCTTCCTCCCACCCACCATGCCCGGCTCCCTGCCCTCTGTCTCCGCGAACCCTCACCTACAGAGATTAGGGGAGTCGAGGCATTGCAGCTGGACCACCAGTCCCCTCCCTACTGGGTCCTTTCTCATCCTCCAGCGGAGACCCTCATCCCTGCCCTGCAGTCCCTCTGGCCAGACGAGGGGCTACCAGTATTTTAATCCTCACAGCAACTGCATTTCACAGGACAGGAAACTGAGGCTCAGAATGGCTTCCTAGGTAGCAAGTGAGGGACGGAGGTGTCGAGTGGAGACCCACGTCTTCCTGACTTGGAAGCCCGTGTTCTTTCTACCCCACAAGGCCACCTTCTTCCTAGACCAGCGGTTCTCAAATACTAATATGCAACAGACTTACCTGGATGGCTTATTAAAACACAGGTTCCTGAGCCCCACTCTCAGAATTTGTGATTCAGTAGATTTGGTTTGGGCTCAAAAATGCATTTCTCACAAGTTCCCGGATGATGGGAGGCCTACACTTTGAGAAACGTTGTCCTAACTGATGGTGCTTCCTCACCTCTTGGCCACCCTCCTCAGAGGCTTCAAAGCAATGCCCCGGCAGGGGGGGGGGTCCCCACATTCCATCCCTAGGCTACCCCAGTCTCCTTAACACAGCTAGTCTTCAACCTTGGCTGCACGTTAGAATCCCCTGGAATAAATCTCCATGCCTGGGCCCCAGCCCCTGAGACTGTGTTTTATAGGTTTGAAAGCTCCCTGGTTGGCTCTAAAGTGCAGCCAAGGTGAGAGCCCTGCCTTCGCCTGATTGCATTCAGGAGTATGTCCTTGGGAGTCCCCTCTCTGCTTGCCTCTCTCCTCCCGCATTTCGTTTGCTCTCAGATCTTCCTCTTCTTCCAAGATTCAGCCCACAGCTTGGCCTTTATTCCCCTCAACGACCTTTGCCAACACCCCCCCATTTTAACACTTTGCAATCATCCCAATATGGTGACTTTTAATTCCTAGACTGTGTCACAGTCCTCTGGTATTTCCCCAACCCCTGCAGAAAGCTGGACTCTTAATTCCTTGTTGGGCTGCGAAATCTAGGGAGTAGGTAGATGTCCAAAGAAATGACCTCAAGGATGCTGGTTCATCTTGGGCCACTTTTACCATGTAAGAACCTGGCAAATACAGTTGTGTTCTGCCTTGTGGTGGGTTCTAGAACCTCTTGTAAAGAGTGTCCCACTATGACTCTCTCCTTTCCACCTCTGTCACCACCCCCACGAAGGTTTTGGCCAAATACCACCACTGCTGCCCCATGCTGGAGGCTCGGCGAGAGATTGTCTCTAAATGCCTCTAAGATACCTCACTTTTCAAGAGCAACCACTTTCTAGGCCAGCAGTGTTGCCAAGGAAACATCATTTAATGGAGGAAAAACAGCTGCTGAAAATTCCCATTGTTTGGAAGACAAACGGTACTTCAGTTGTGCCTTGAAAATGTTTGTATCAGTAAGTGATGTAACTCACCCCATTTTGCTCCTGTTAGTTTTTCTGGGAGGCCCTCCTTGCCTCTCCCTCCATCCAACCCATGATTCTTGCATCTCAGTCTTCGTTCAGCTTGGTGACAGTTTCAGAATTTCCGCGGAGGCTAAGGTGTGATGTCAGTATGGAGATCTCGATAGAAGAGGGCATTAAATGGTTGCCAAATACATAAATTGGCCATATCAAAGAATGCAAGGGCCTGGAGGCAGGCGGCTGAAGTACTCATCCAAATGTTTCCCAATGCCACTTGGTGGGGCATAAGCTAATAAAGGCTTACTAATCCCTAACGTCCTCCTCCTGGACAGACACCTCGTGTTTTACAGCAGTGGTTTTCAAAACTTTTTTTTTTTTTTAATTCTTCATAAACTTTTATTCAAACAAAATGTTACATGAAAGCCAACTATAAAGAAGACAAAAGAAGATCTGTCATGGCTGGGCTGGGAGAGGGGCCCTGAAATCCCACCCACAGTGGCCCCTGAACCCCCTTTTTGGAGCCCCCAGAGCTCAGCACGACAACCTTGTGGGAAGGGACCCGGCAGTCCTGTTGCTGGTTCTGAGGGGCGAGAGCAGGTGGCTCTCGGGAGCCGAGCTCCGGTGCCTGGGCCAGCCTCAGCTGAGGTTTCAGAATGGCTGGAGGGGGAGGTCCTCCAAGGATGGGGGCCATCGGGCTGCTTGACTTGGGGAGGGGACGCAGGCCCTGAACTGCCAGGAAGGCTCCCTCCCCAAGCTGGGAGGGGAGGGAGCGACTGCCCACCTGTGTGCCTTGGCACTTTTTTTTTAAACGCTCATAGGCTCAGTTTCCTTATTCTTAAAAGTGGAAGGTGGCCACAGGCATGGAAGTTACCTAGCAGAAGGCCTGGCATATAGGTATACAAAAGTGTGTCTGTTTTCATCTCCCCTTTCTCCTCCTGAGGCCATCCCACCCCCAGGGACAGAGTTTCTGTCACTGAGGTGAGGCTTGATTCATGTGAGGGGTGGCTTCTGTGCAGGACCCTAAGTCAGGCTCTGCCAGAGCAGGGCATCCCACAGCCACCAGGATGGGAAGGGCTGCTGAGGACACGCAGGCAGCAGCGTCCACCTGCATCCTGCAGGGGGGGAGCCCCTGTTCCAAGGTAGGGGACGGAGCAAGGGGAACTTCCAGCCCTACAAGGCTGTGCCCGACCGTGGCTCTGTGGCCCTGAGGGGGCGCTGTGGCTCCCTGGCCGGCTGTGCAGCTGAATCTTAGTCATTCCTTCTGTCCCTGGCCCGGAGGGAGGAGAGGAAATGCCACTGAGACCTGAGGTACGATGTGTGGGCTCTTCAACCTTGCAGGTGATTTTTCTCTCTCTTGTAAGTGTCAGAATGACATGCCAGAGACCTGGTTTGCAGCGCTGCTGAGCTGTGTGGGGCTGAGTGGAGAGTGAGCTGAATCAATCATTCACAGCTGGGAGGAACCGAGTGGTCCAGGATGTCGTTTCTATGCCCCAGGGGTTTGTAAAACATCCACAGACAGGATAACAGCTCGCCTAGGCTGAGTTACAGGAGGGCCGCTGCTGTCTCAGCACTTGGCAGCATCTTTTACTGCGTGCCTTTTAGTAAAGGCCCCTCCAGCCCTCTGGTTCGCTTAGTCCAGGCCTCGGCTTCGAAGGGACCTCAGTGGAAGCTGGTCTCCCAGCCATCCCCCTGCCCTCCAGCCTGGGAGGCAGGACAGGGAGGTGAGCGGTCCCATGTGTGGCTCTGCAGTCAGACTGCCTCCCTTCAGTCTCAGCCACTGTTCGCCAACTGTGTGACTTCGGACATGTTACTTAAGCTCTCTGTGCCTCGGCTTCCTCGTCTACAAAACAGCGGGTAATAGAGTACCTGCCTCACGGAGTTATCACTAGTATTAAATGAGATAAAGCATGGAAATCGCTTCATGTCCAGCCCGTAGCGAGAGGTAAAAACATTTCAGCTTTTATCATCAGGAGTCTGAGTCAGGATATCTGAGCAGCAGTGCTGTTGACAAATGGGCCAGATCTTCGCTGTGGGGCTGTCCTGTGCATTGCAGGATGCTGATGGCATCCCTGACCTCTGCCCTCTAGATGCCAGCAGCTCCCAGTACCGCCCCCCACCCCCCGCCCTGACAACCAAAATGTCTCCAGACATTCCAAGTATTCCCTGGTGGGCAAAATCGCCCCTCATCTAGGGCCACAGTTCTAAGTCACTTCTTGCTTAAACCTTCAAGAGTCCCCATTGCTCAGAAAGCTCAGCCACACTTGCTGGGCCTGGAGGGAAGGAAAGTGGGTATCTCGCATGGAACTACTGCCCTTTTTGTGCTGGGCCATTGATTTATTCAGTCCACTCCTAGCGGGGCTTCTGAGATGTCCAAGTGAGGAGGATGTGAGAGAACCCTCTTCACCAAACCTCTCTCTCTGATCTGCCAGCCTCGTGGTTACCCCAGTCAAGATGCACTTTGTTGTTTGCTTTTTAAATAACAAACAACTGTCGGTCCCTATTATGATTTTCCCAGACTCAGGAGCAATAAACAACTCCGATGACAGCTGTACCCGATAGTAAGTGCAGACATGTCTCTCAGAGCATCTCCCCAGACTCTTCAGAGCAGCTAAGTGGATAAAACCGATTTCGGCTATTACCTGAGTGGCCGCTCGTGTCTGTGGAGCCCACCCTGGAAACAAGAGCCAGGCCTTAATGACAGGGAGGAAGAAGGGGATGGAAGTGGCTGGCTCCCTGCTACCCTTGTCTTGCAGTCCGTACTCCTGAGCCTCAGGAAATCTGTGTCCTGGCACGTAGGTGACTAAGAACCATACTGTCCTAAGGAGGTCATGGTGCATGAACAGGGCACCATCACCCGAGGGCAGGAACAGGTGTGCACCTTTCGGAGGGAGGCCCGGGGGCAGGTGCAGGCTGAGGCCCCACACTGTTGCACGTTCAGGAAAGGCTTTCTGGAGGCTGAGAGTTATCATTCCTATTTCCAAAGTAGCAAGAATTGGGGGAGGTGAGTGAAGGAAGTAGGGACAGTTCTCACATTAGTGTGATCAGGGCCATTATTTCTTGGTACATTCTTGGTTGCCCCAACTTGGCTGTGGCCCCTCCAGGACAGGGACCTTGGCTTTTCTCATCCCTATAACCCCAGAACCCAACTTAGACATTATTTCTTGGTTGAATGGGTGAAATGGATGCAATGCCTAACTGCATGACTGCACCAGTTGTCAACTTCTCCCTCAATTCCAATAAGATGGAAGCCGCAACAGAGCATCTGCTTTCCTCGGTGGTGACCTGGAATCCAGGCCACACAATGGACGGTGTCAGGGCTCCAGTCAGCAGCCCACCCGTTGCCCAGTGTAGCTTTGCCTCTGTGTTCTAGGTATATTTCCATATTGAAACTGGGCATTCTACATTTGGCCTCTGCTCAGAATTTTGGTCACTGTGACCCTTCACCTCTGTTATGGGATGAATGAATCACCTTAGACATTTTGATGTTTACTTACATAGATTCACAGAGCCTGATAACTTGTAAGATGACCTCAGAGAACAGACCTTAGCGGTAACAAGTGTCTTCGGCCTGTCTACCCAGACGCACTCTCCGCCCACTTCCTTCCGCCCTGGGAGGCTGGCTTTATGGAATGGCCCAGTGGGCTCCCATGCTGGTCTCCAGTTGGGTTCTGCCAATGCTCCGGCCCTGCAGAGGATTAGAGTGGGCAAGGGAGGTGAAGTTGGGGTGTTTATTCAGCACTGCTCACCACCACCCCAAAACCTTGAGTCAGCCTTCGCTCACAGGTTCTGGTAACTGCTCTCTCCTTTCATCCCGTTGGGCCTAGGGGTGGTAACAGCTCCATGTTGCTATCCCCAGGAAACTATACTCTCCCTGGTGGTTCCTGACACCCTACTCACACCTTAAAAATTGTACCTTTATCACACACTCCAGATCGCCCACCTGGAGTGTGGCATCTGTTTCCTGCTGAGGTCCTGACTGACACACTGGCCTGAGGGGGGGCCCTGCCTGCCCTACACCCCTTCCTGGGAGCTCAGGGAGACTCTTGAGGGTCGAGACGAACACACCGGGCGGGCCTGCCCTTACCCTGCTCGCCTGCACTGCCTTCTTACCACCTCTGTGCCTTTTGTGGCGTGGCACCCAGGTTTAAAAAGTACTTGTCAACCACCCCCTTTCACTAAAGCAAGAAACATGTCATTTTATCATTTTACCAATTAATCAAAACTATTTTCTGATGAAAATTTTTGAAAATGTCAAGATAACAAGAGAGTCCACCCTAAATATTCTAACCTAAAGCAGAGAACCGTGGGATTTTTGGTTTGCCCAGGGGGCCTAAGCATGTGGGATGGGAAAACAGAGGGTGAGTTCCTTTAGTAAGGGAGGAAAAGAGCTCACAGAGCCCTGTGACTTCCCACTCGCTTGGGATGCTGGTTGGGAACCACCGCTCAAGATTGAGAGAAGTTGCCAAAAGGCCAAGGGGTCATGTAGTTTTCCTCTAGACCAGGCCCAAACCGCAGCCCATGGGACAGCCCCTGTTCTTGTAAATGAAGTGTTGGTGGAACACAGCCATTCGTTCATGTATTTCCTGTGGGTGTGCCTGCACTCTCACAGCTGAGTTGAGCTTTCAGAGACTGCGTGGTCCCCTGGGCAAAAGGAGTTCACAGAGCCAGCCTGACTGCTGTCCTCTGAAGGCTTGCTCACCGGGCTGGCCCCTGCTGGCGTCTAGGAGCTTGGCCTGCAGGCGGATCCCCACCAGCACTGGCAGGAGTGGCTCACTAAGCCTAGACTGATCGTTCAGGCATCTCAGTCAGTTAGGCATACGGCTCATGCTTAGCAGTACGGTTTATGCTTAGCAACCGCTTGCCTTCCGGAAGTGTGGAATTTTGGTATATACCAGGCAGAGGCTGCCTATGTGACCAGCCCCCAGTAAACACCCGGGTGCTGAATCTCTAACACGCTGGTAGACAGCATTTCGCATGTGTTGTCACAACTCGGGGGAATTCAGCGTGTTCTGTGCTACTCCACCGCGAGAGGACCCTTGGGGGCTTGTGCCTGGTTTCTCCAGACCTTGCCAGATGCCTTTTCCCTTTGCTGATTTGCCCTGTATCCTTTCCCTGTAATAAATCACAGTGGTGAGTATAGCCGTAGGCTGAGTCCTGTGAGTCCTCGCAGACGGTCATGGGAACTGGGAGTGGTCTTGGGGACTCCCCAACTCACCCACAGAGCCAAACATATTTGCCATCTGGCCCTTTAAAAAAGCGAGCCAGCCCCTGCTCTGCACGCCTTAATGTGGACAGCAAATGTGCTGCACACCTCCCAGCCCGAAGGGCACTGAGCCCCTGAACGCAAACCCGGGCATTTTGCTCTACACCTACTGACAAATCGCAGTACCTGGCACGAAATATTTATGAGGGAAGGAAGCCAGTGAGTCTGTAAATAATGGATTCAAGAGGTGTTTTTTATACTGTGGGTGGTGAAATAAATTTAAAAGGTTATGGCCAATGCTTTTCAATGAAAGAATAGAATAGAAATTATCAGAGTATATTACATATAGTAAGAATAAGTTTTGGTTCTTGAAAATTTTGTTTTAGTTATGCATGTGGAATAGATACTATACTGGATCATAATTTAAAAGGATTTCTTCTTATTCATTGCAATAGAGAATAATTTGAAGGCCACTAGACATAAAGAATCCAGGGTCTTCCCTAACTGTGACCTCTTTGCCGGCTGCCCGGTGAGAATCACCACCCTCCCTCCCATCTCCCTGGCCACTGGCACTGACCCTCACTCTTCCTCCTCCCTCCCTGCCCAGAACGTGTACTACACGAGCAGTCAGCAGATCCACGTGGGCATCCTGAGCCCCACAGTCGATGACGATGACAACCGGTGCCTGGTGGACGTCAACAGCCGGCCACGGCTCATCGAGTGCAGTTATGCCAAAGCCAAGAGGATGAAGCTTCACTGGCAGTTCTCTCAGGTGACAGAGTGAGGCCGTGGTCAGAAACTGGGAGGGTGATGCAGGGGCTGGGGAGGAGATGGAGGGGAGGCGGGGGACACTTTGGCAATAGTGAGGCTGCGCCTCCAGGCCGATTCTCAGGGATTTGCTGAGTGCCTACCTACTATGTGCCAGGGGTTCATATACAGGCACAGGACGGGGCTGCATTTCCCGCCTTTCTTCCTTCAAGTTAAGAGGCACAGGGAGGCCTGGAGGGGTGTGGTCAGGGAGGCAGCTGGCTGTGTGCCTGGAGAGGAGTGGCTGTTGTTTCTGGGTCAGGCTGGGAGCAGAGTAGGCTTGCAGGCTGGACACAGCAGGGGGATGGATGGACGCACTGGGCCCCGAGGAGGTGAGTGGGGCTCACACCTGAGATTGTCTACAGCATCTGCTGGGCCCTTGTAAATCTTCCCCTTAGGGTCTGTAAATGGGACATTGCAGGAAATTGGTGGTATTGGAATCGGGGTAGGACAGGGCTGTTGGCTTTTTAAAAGACAGGGTACTTACCTTGGAATGTTAAGAATGTGTAGGAGCCTGCTCCATTTAGAAGGAGTGAAAGGCATTCCAAGGAGAGGGAACAGCATGTGCAGAAGTTGTGAGACATCAAAACCCAGGGAACTGCAGATAAGTGTGGCTGGGTCCTGGAGGCACAGCAAGGGGCAGCCAGAGAAGAGCCTGAAAGGGCTACTCGGCCGGGTCACAGGGGCCACAGACTATGGCAGATTTGGTTCTGTGGGAGGTGAGGCTCTGGGACCCCTGGGCGTGTTTAGATCTGCCCCTCTGGCAGGGATTGTGAAGCTGCATTAGAAGGGGAGATTCTAGGAAGGGAAAGAGACAGGATGAAGAGTTAGCAGGAGGCTGAAGTGCAGTTTGAAAGTTCCCTCCTCGCTCTCCTCCATGACCCTGGGGCTCTCAGGGCCCTGCCCAGCCACCAAGATCTCTCAGCACGGGGTCTGAGGCCGACCCTAAGAGCTGAGCGCTTGGTGGTATGGGCTGGGCATGCTGACAGGCAAGGCCAGGGGTCCTTGAGTGTGTGCCTCGGGAGGAATCGCTGTTGTCTCTGGGTGGGGCTAGGCACAGAGTAGGCTTGCTTCAGTAAGAGGGCTGCTTCAGCTCACTGGGAGGAAGAGGAGGATGGGCAGTGGCCTGTGGGCTGTTCTGGAATAGCCCCTGGAAGTCACAGCCCAGCCGGGCACCTGCGGCTCCGGGGACTTGGCATCACCCAGATGTGAGTGAGTGTTCCTAAAGTGAAGTAAGTGCCCCTTGAGAGCCTTCTGTCTGGGAGCCTCAGCCTCTCCGTGTCCAGCCTCATGCAGTTCGATGTGAATAAGCACAGCAATCCCACCTCTTAGATGAGAAATTGAGATGAAGTCACCTGCCAAGATCGCATGGCCTGAGAGGTGTGAAGCTGGCTAAATCCAAAGCCCAGGCTGCCCTTACATCCCAAACCAACACCTGGCACTTCTGCCTCCTTTGCAGCCCTCACAGGGTCCTTGCTACACTGCCCGAGGTGTGTCTCGGCTGGAGAGGCTCAGCCCCATCTCCTGTGCAGACATCTCGGTGCCATGGCTGGTCCCCACCACGCCCCTGTCTCGTCTGCCCATCCCTGACTATGGCAGAGAAGGAAACACTCCTGTAAAATGGGAGTCCTCAAGGCAAAGACACCCCAGATCCAGCTCCCTCCTGCCCTTATCTCAGGCCATGGCCTTGAAAGGTGGCCCCATGCGATTTCTGCATGAATGGACGTAGCAACCAACACAGCAGGCAGCATTGGCCTGTGGGGCTCTGGGCACTGGGCAGTTTCCAACCACTTTAGCATATGTCTAATTTAAACTCCCAGAGTGCCTTGGCAACCACATCTTTGATCCTTTTGCAAGAGGGAACCATTTGGGAACATTATTTTTGAATTCCTAACTTGCAGACCCCAGAGCAGCCACTCTCACTTGATATTTAAAAAATTGACATATGTGAAATTTTTGCTTACTGCAAAATGATCAATATTTATCAAGTGACCTGGAATCCATCCTTGAGCCCCCATTGGTAAGGAGTTGCTATTGGCAAGGCCCAAAGAAGCCAGGAGCCTCTTAAATGATTAAAGTCTTGTGCTTGGGCTAATTTTCTTGCAACAGGTTTTAATCTTTGCAAATTACATGGGGCTCCTACCAACTAGAATGTTCTGGTGCAGAAGTTGGGCTGAAAGGAGCTTTTACCAGATACATTTCAAATCTCCTTTCTGGTTTCAAACACATTATGCATTATTTACCCTCCTGAGGACCACATTTAAGCTCCACATACACTCAGGCTGAATTAATTTCAAAATAATCTAGTGTGATTCTCCCAGGTTCTCCTACAAAGAAGATAGACATTTGCATATCTTAGTGTTCTATCTCATAGCCTGATTTTCTGTTTAACAAATAAAATGAATTTCCTCTAACCCTCACAAGCTCTTCTGAATTTCCAGTGCTTCAGGCTGAACCAGGACAGCATTAGATACTGACACTGAGAAACCACATTTGATGAAAACATCTCTTGGCAACGCTGATGCGCAGGGCTCTGATGAGCAATTTTCCAATGATGAACATTCTTTCCTTCGGTCGTTCATCAAACATTTATTGAGCACAGGGGTTCAGCAGGAGGGGTGCAGACATGAATCAGACATGGCCTCTGCCCTCAAGGAGCTCAAGGGCATGTAAACACACAACACAACAGGATGATGAGAGCAGAAACAGAGTGGTGTGCAGTGTTCTGAGAGCCCAGGATAAGCGGCTCTGTCTGCAGGACTCAGGGATTGCTTCAAGTATGAGGCTTGTTTGATCTAGAACTTAAAAAGTTACAGAAACAGTTTCCAGGCATAGAAAGGGAGAAAAACATCCCAAGTAGAGGCTCTGCCTGGCCAAAAGCATGAAACGGCCGAGCGTATGCTAAGAATACGAATCCCTTGTTCAGTGTGGGTAGAATGTAGAGTTTGCAATGGGCATGAGGGAGGTAAGACTCAGTCGGGTGGGGCAGGTGATGGTGGTTGTTGAAGGCCATGCCAAGATGTTCGGACTTCACCTTAAAAGCAAAGGGAGGGACTAGGGCAGGTTCTTAAGCAGATTTCCATGGTGAGGTCTGGAAAATCCCCCGGGGAACCGAGTGCAGGGTGGATGGAAAGGAAAGGGGCGTGGGACAGGCAGCTGTCGAAGAGGACTTTGAGAAACATTTCAGCAGTCTGTTGGACGTAGCGATGGATGAAATGATGGTAGCTGGGGAAGGGTTGTTAATCCGGGACACTCCCAGCTCCGTGTTTGAAGAACAGGTGTTGAGCAGCCAGCGTTGTCTCCCGCAAGGATGCAACGTGACAGCCAGCTGCTCCCACATCAGCACATGATGAAACATTGTTGATAGCAGCAGTGGTGGTTGTTGCCTTCAGTGATTTTTCCAGCCTGTGACTCCCCCAGGGTTAAAGAATTTCCCAGACTGACTATGCTGTGATTATAACTTCATACGCATTAAGTATATGTCTTTCTATCTTTTGAGAGTGCCCTTCACACTGAGAACTGGGGGATTCTGGGATTCGGCGGTGCAGTGCTAGTGAAGGAGGCATTTGGTCAGTGATCCCTGGACCAGTGGAAGGAGAGGGAGGAGGCAGATACCAGATCACTACAGGGAAGAACCTCGGCAGGATGCCTGTCAAGCAAAGCAGCGGGCTGCCTCCCAGGGGTAACGAGACCGCCTCCATCCCCCAACCACCTCTGTTACTTTCAGTGGTTAAGCACATGCTGGAGTCCTCTCCTCAAAGATGTTATTGAAGGGATTCTGGCCCCAGGAAGGCTGTTGTTATGATGTATGTCCCCTAAGCTTCAACTCCCTGAAAGTCCATCTATCTGTTTGAATGCACAGTTGACAGAATGGGGACGTTTAAGACCAGAAAGTCCCCAGGAGGGTCTGAGCTCTACATGCAACTACCCGAAGGGCTGCCTTGCACGGGGGAGAGCAGGCTTGCCCTGTGTAGCCCTGAGGGAGGACCAGTGGGGGAAATGGAGGAGAGTTTACAGAGCTGCTTTCTCACAGCCATGAGGCTGGTGGCTTGGGGAGGGGGTGATTTCAGAGGGCCATGAGCAGGTCATCGGAGGCTCTACAGCTCCGAATGGAGTTGGGCTGGGTGGCATTAAGGGCTTACTAACCCTGAAATTCTATAATTCTAAGCTCCTGAAGTTAGACTGCAAACCCACTGGGCCAGCCTGAATACAAAGCTCCACAAATTAGAGAATGAGCCGAACTCCTTGTACGAGGCTCTTGATCACACTTGGCAGAATCCTTCCCCCCTTATTTCACCCTATGGCCCTCTGTTCCGTAGCCAGTAGACTACAGGACAGGACTGCGTCTCCCGCTTTCACTGTCTCCAGCACCTAAAGGAAAGCCTGAGACAGAGGAGGCCCCCAGCATGCCGGTGATCCAATGAAGGGGTCCTTTTTAAAAAATTCGCAAATCTTAACCAAAGGCCTCCTGTGTGCCAGGTCTTGTGCTAGGTTTGTGGGAGATCCAAAGCTGAGCAAAATTCTACCCTTAATGACTGTCCTCAGATGCACGCATGCTCACTGCAAAAAAACAAAAAAACCATACTACAGTATTTCAAGGACATTTCTAGGTAATAGTCAAAAAGCCCTGCTTAGTTGGAAAAATCCCTGGGTCCTACAATAAACACTTTTAGGTGGGAGTGGCTCCCAGCTGAGACACACAGACATGCATCAAGTGGGTTACTCAAAGTTACAGGGTAAACGTGCATTTCTTCCTGTAACTTCGGGTTTGGAGGAGGGAGGTGGAAATATTTTATACTAAAACATGTGCATATTTTATGGCATGGAGCACAAATTTGTATGAATATTTTTTTGAAACAGGAGCATTTGATGAAATGTCAGGGTATTCAGAGGGTATTTCATGCCACCCCAGACTCTGGGTTCTGTGGTGGAACCGTTGGCCAGGCCCAGCCGGGAGTCCGAGGGCACACAGGGCAGCCCGCTGTGCGTACTTCGTTCTCAGGGTGGCATTTATGCATTTTCCAAATGGAAGACATTGAGGATAGCAACAGAGATGTCGGTGAATGCCAGGAAAGAAGAGATTTTCGGGACTACAGGGAGACTGCCCGGAAGAGAGCTGAGCCCAGAGCCAAGGCTGTCTGTCAAGGGACAGTTGGCTGTGATTTGTGGGGTCTAATTTGATAATTTGATGCAAGATGAGTAACCCACTCAAAAACGAACCTATTTGCAGAGCAAATTTCCCAGGGAGCACTGCTAATTCTGCCAAAGAATTTCTCTACACGGGAGGAGGAGGAATCCGTGACTTTCTCCCGCTCCAATCCCCAAGTGCTGTCAGCAAGTCCAACTTCGAGAACCTTTTGTGCTGAAAAGAAAAGGCTATAATCGGGTATTTCATTATGGCTCCGGAATCAGTCAGCCTTTCATTTCCATGTCATATGAAGGGGCAAGTGTGGAATTGTCCGGTTTGAGGGACTGACAAAGCTTTGTTTAGGCCCTGAATGTGTTCTTAGTTATTTTTAGTGTATGACAGTCGGCACTTCCCTCTTCCCCCTCATCCCACAGACATCAGGGCCAGGGCCGGGCACCATGGCTCAGCTCCCCACTACCTGGGTGAGACTTTAAAATGTATTTAGCAAACATTTATATGGTGTTTACTAAGTGCCAGGTACTATTCTGTTTATAAATATTCCTTAATCCCCATACAATGTTATAAGGTACTATCTATAATTATCCCCAATTTTACAGATGAGGAAACTGAGGTGCGGAGAGATTAAGTAGTTTGTCAAAAGTTGAGTCTGGGAATTCTGTGGCTGGGGTCCATGCCATGGTGCCTCATCTTGCCTCTGGAGAAGCAGTAGACTGCAGCCCTGGGAGTCCGGGGCTGGGGCCTCCCTGCCGAGCCAGTGTCAGGTGTGTGTGAACTGGCAGGATCCCTGTCTCCTCAGCAAGCTGTCCCCAGCCACCTGCTGTCCCCATGTCCCCTGCCACCTATCCTTTTGCACTTGGTGTTGCAGTTACCCCATGTTCGGTCCAAGAGACCTTCACAGCAATCCCAGGTGAAATCTCCCTCAGGCACAGGTGAGATTAAGAAAGAAACACCAAAATACTTTTTAAGAATACCAAATTACTTGTTGAATAAATCAGATGTTGAATGTTTATAATACAGAAATACCACTTTATTCTACAAAACAGACTTAATCTTAGGATTTCATTAACTAGCCCTAACGTCCCACCCATGCTTTGAAGTATTTGATTACTGATCATTAGCTACTTAACCTGGAAACTCTTGAGCTCACTGTGCTTAAAGCCAAAGACCCACCGGGCTGCTTGCCTGTGGAAAATTAATTAGAGAAGAAAGTGGAATGGGAGCTCTGAAATAAGCAGAGAAGTCTTTGGAATATAGGAGTCAGCACACACACAATCTCTTCGTGAACACCTTGATTGCAAAAGTGAGACCAGCCTCGGCTTAACCCAGATATTCTGGGTACTCTACGTCAGGGCAAAAGCGACCAGCTGGGCCCAACCGTTCCCTGAAAGAAGGCCATGGTTTCTCTGAGGTTCTCAAAGTGAGGTCCCAGACCAGCACCACCTGAGAATTTTAAAAGGTTTCTACACAGTCAAGGAAACAATCACTAGAGCAAATAGACAACCTACAGAATGGGAGAAAATATTTGCATGGTACACATCTGATAAGGGCTAATAACCAGAATCTACAAAGAACTCAAGCAAATCAGTAAGAAAAAGTCAAACAACCCCATAAAAAAGTGGGCAAAAGACATGAACAGAAGCTTTTCAAAAGAAGATAGACTAATGGCCAATAAACATATGAAAAACTGCTCATTACTAATCATTAGGGAAATGCAAGTGAAACCACAATGAGATAGCACCTAACTCCAGTGAGAATGGCTTTTATCAAAAAGTCCCAAAACAACGGGTGCTGGCGTGGATTCAAAGAGAAAGCAGCACTTATACAGTGTTGGTAGGACTGCACGCTAGTATAATCTCTATGAAAAGTAGCATGGAGATACCTCAAAGAACTAAAAGTTGACCTACCATTTGATCCAGCAATCCCACTATTGGGTATTTACCCAAAGGGAAACAACCATTTTATTAAAAAGACACTTGCACTAGAATGTTCATTGCAGCATAATTGCAAAGATGTGGAATCAACCCAAGTGCCCATCAATACATGAGTGGACTAATAAAATGTGGTATATGTATACCATGGAGTACTACTCAGCCATTAAAAAATGGTGAACCAATACCCTTTTGTAACAACCTGAATGGAGACCATTCTCTTAAGTGAAGTATCACAAGAATGGAAAAGCAAACACCACTTTTACTCACTATTAAAGTGGAACTAATTGATCAACACTCATGTACACATGTATATGGAAGTAAAACTCAATGGAAATCAAGAAGGTGCGAGGGGGGAGAAGGGGATGGGTAAAATCACACCTAACGGGTACAATGTGATGGACACACTTATAACTTTGACTCAAACTGTACAAAAGCAATTCATATAGCCAAAACATTTGTACCCATGTAATAATCTGAAATTAAAGAAGAAAAACGCACATTTTCAGGCCACCTCCCACACCTGCTAAATCAGAGGAAGAGGGCAGTGCTCTCTAATTTAACACCCGCCCCCCCCAGGTGACTCTAACTCTTACTCAGCCTACATCCCCAGGAGGAACAGGGCCAGTTAGGTTGGTGCTGGCTGTTCCACGCCTAGCACCACAGACACACCCTTGGGGAAGCTGAGTGCTTGACCATATAATAATCTGTGATCTGCTCCTTGGTGCCCAAAAGGCCCACAGACTGTGGCATCCACATGCCCCAGTGTGCACGTAGTCAGTCCTCTATGTTGAGACAGCAGTCAAGTGCCCCAGAGTGCTGTCTCCTTTTGCAAGTGAGAGGACTGAAGCCCGGAGTGGCTCAGCCACGGGCCTGGGCTCATGCGGCCAAGGCTGGGCTTCTGCTCAGGCCCTTCCCAGTCACTGCTCCAGAGTGGCCCAAAAAGAGGAGGAACTAGGCTGGGGGCTGGGAACCAGCTCTAGAAATTACTATCAGCCTTCTGAATTCTATACATTCAACTTGCGATTTTTTTTAACTGCTGTTTCCATATTTAATTTGGTTTTCATTCCAATTAAGCTCTCTGTGTGCTGTGGTTTCTCTCCTACCACGTTTAATTGCCCTTGTTTAAATTCTTTAATTAAAAGTGTTGTGTGTTTCCAGATCATGTAGTTGTAAGTATTACACAAATAATGTCAGTGACAGGACTGGTAAACCAAGCGACTGTGCCCTTCTCAGGAGGAGGGGACAGCTAAGGGCTGTCTCTGCGTGAAGCCCTAGCCCCAGAGCCATGGGACTGACCCAGAGGCTGCGGGCTGCACCCTGGGTGTTAGGACGGAAGTCGCCTAACAGGTATCCCTGCTTCCTTCCTCCCTGCAATGCTCTGCACCCGACAGAGTACCCAGGGTGACCTGGCTAACGTGTCACTCAGACCCTACAATGGCCAGCCCTGTCTGTCACTCAGACCCAAAGCCCAAGTCTGTTCAATGACCATGAGGCCCTGCACAACCACTCTCTCCTCTTGAGCCTGTCTCCTCCCCAGGGCCCAGAACTGCCCCTGGGCCCTTTCCTCTCCTCCTTCCTCCTCATTCAGACCTGACCTTTAATTAGGATTTTTCTGACCACTTCTCACAATTGCCACCTGCCTCCGGCTCACCACCACCCGGAACCTCTTTCCCTGTCTACATTTTCACGCACAGACTTATCACCTTCTAACATGCTAACAGGCCAAACCCACTCCCCAGACCTCTGAAGCTCACTGAGAGGACCTTTCTCCACCCCAGGTGTTGGCACCACCAGGTCCCTTGGTCCAGTCCACCCACGGCCTCTGAAATAGGTGTGGGGTGGGCTGGGGCTGGCCACGTCCTACTAGGGAACAGTGAAGGGGCAGACCCCTGGGTTCCCGGTGACCGCGTGAACCTGGGCAAGTCTCCCAACCTCTCTGAGCCTCAGTCTCCAGTTAGATAAAATGGGGATAATTGTCATCTCCACCTCTCCAGGCCATTGTAGGAACACGTGACATTGGGCGTGTGAGGCACGGGGCACAGTGCTAGGCAAATGGTGAGTAAGCACCGACTGGCACTACTGTGGTCTCAGGTACAGAGCCAGCAGCAGACGTACAGATAGTGACAACACTCAGCTGCTCCCACAGGGGCTGAACTTGCCAGGCGGCATTGAATGAAGGAACGGAGGGCTTCTCTGTGAGCTTTGCGAATGGACTTTGCCCAGAGAGAGGCAGAGAGCTAGCTTGTTCAGTGAGAGAGGCTGAGGTCTGAGAGCAGGGCAGGGGGAATGCATTGGCCAGAGCTAGCTCTAGCACCAAGGGGCGGCCTGGCCCCTCTCTCCATACCCCAGATGTGTTCCCCTTGGGCACACCAGGGCTCTGCTCAGCATGGCCCCACCGTGGCCTTACAACCCTATTCTAGAAGCTCCTCTCTCAGCCTTCAGGAAGGGGGCTCTCCTTGGCTCCAGACCCACCCGGCAGGCCCAGACATTCTCACTGAGGTTGTGTCCCTTCCACTGGCCTGTCCCCACCCCACTCTTGGCCCCCACCCATTCCTTCCACATTCTTCCAGGAGGCCACACTGGTGGCTTCTGCCCCAGGGTCACCACACTTCCTGTCTTTAGGGTGCTGAGGGCAAGGTTGGGCCAGGGTAGGGCCTGGGAAATGGCAGATGTGAGTCTCCGAAGGACACTTTACTTCTCAGAGACCTCTGCTACCACCTCCCTGTCCCGGCCTTGGCAAGGGGCCCCCACGGGAGGCAGCACATCAGGCTCAGAATGTGCCTGAGTGGCCGGTGGGAAACAGGAGGGCTGTGGGAATTCCACACCCCTTCCCTGATACACGCTCTCCCACACCCCTCGACCCCCTCTGCCATCTGTCCGGGTTCTCGTTCACCACTCAAATCCCTGTGGAGGGAGCTGGAGTTCTTGTTTTAATTTTTTAGTTGAAGAATAACATATATACATATAGAAACATGGATAAAACATACATTCAACTTAATGATTTAAACCCAAACAAATGCTTAGGTCAGGAAATAGCGCACTCCCAGCACCCAGAATCACCCCTGTTACCTCCAGCCCATCCTCTTACCTCCAGCCAATCATCTTCCCACTTCCTTCTCCCCAGAGGTGGCCAGCATCCTGACTGTAACACTGTGGTTTTATTTTGCCTGTTTGGGAAGTTATTTATGTATTCTTTTGTCTGGCTTCTTTTGCTCAACACTGTGTCTATGAGATTTTCCCTTATTGAGTGTAGCTCTAGTGTCCTGTGTTTGTTTTCATTGCTGTATAGTACTCCATTGCATGAATATACCATGAGTTGTTTATCCATCTACTATTGATAGATGTCTGGGCTGTTTCCAGGTTACGGTTTTACAGCCATGTCACAGAAAGCATTCAAGGGCATGTCTTTGGTACACACATTTCTGTTACAATTGTTGGGTCATAGGGGAGTGTATGGCCAACTGGAGTAGATATTGCTGGTTTCCCAGGTAGTGTGAGAACCGAGTGTTAACATTTTCTCTTGAGATGTCAGCCATTGCCCTGGGGATGGTTGTGGCAGACCCAGATGACCTCCTTGCAGAAGAGGTTTGCCACCTCCCCCTCTCACGGTGCACTGCCTACTGTGAGCTGGAGGGATCATAGGATGAAGAGCACCGAGCCAGCTGGGTAGACTGAGGAGGGGAAGTGGAGGGCACAGGTGGGCAATGGAGGTGGTTTCCTGGAGGAAACGGAGCAGGAGCTGGGCTTTGACACGCGGCTGTGGCTTAGCCTGCTGGGGGAGCATGGAGAAGCACCCCAGGCAGAAGGCACAGCTCCTTCAAAGTGCAAATGGGTTCAGAACACTACACGGGCTTTGGTATGGCTGCAGCAAGAGGCGCGGAGCTGGGGGAGCGGTCAGAGATTCGGCTGCAGAGAAAGCCAGCACCGAGCCATGGACGCCTTCCGTGCAGCGCTGAGGAGCTCGGACTTTGCCCTCCAGGTTGAGTGTGCACTTTAGAAAGAGCACCACTCCTGCCTCCGGATGCTGGAAGGGAGGTCCTTTAGGAGGCTGATGGAATTGTCCAGGTGAGAAAAGATGGTGGCCCAAACCAGGGCAAGCGTGATGGCAGAGAGTTGAGGGGACCGTCAGTGCATTGGGTGCTGAGGAAGATGAGCAAATGAAAACGTCCAGGTTTCCCACACAAGTACCTGGTTATTGCCAAGATGGGACACACAGGAGGAGTAGGTTCTTGGGAAGATGTGAGCTTGACCCTATATTCAAGTGCCATTAAGCTGCAGGGCACCCACTCATAATGGTTTCCACCCACCCAAGCAATTCTGCCTGCTCGAGAGGACAAAGTCTAGTCAGCACAACTTTGGGGGTAATTTGGAGATGCTCAAGCTGTCCAGGCTGACGTCCCAGGCTCACAGCCAGCAGCCCCAAAGGATCAAATCCTGGAAGGATCTCACTTAGAACAAAAATTGGGGGTTTCCTCTTTGCTGCTATAGGGCTGATTTTAGGAGAACATCACTTCCTTCAAGGGGCTTTGGGACATAAATCTCATGAGTATGCGTGGCTACAGAACATTCTGGAACATCAATAGCATGGGGGAAAACCATGCATGTCCAAGCAGTCCAGTGGCCTAAAGGACACTATCCAGGAGGCTGCATTGGTTGGGGCCAGCACTGATGACCCCAGAGGTCCAGCTGGGGGCACGGGCCCCAGGAGCAGGGGGTCCTGGGCCTCTGGTGATGCACAAATGCAGGTTGATCACAGGTGGTCCCGAGGAGCTAGGCTTTTCAGAGCGGGGCCCAGCCCCCAGGGTAGGAGCTGTAGGAACAAACCAGCCAGGTACACAGAAGTCGGGTTGGAGAGATCTCTCTTCTAGCAAAGAACTAGGGCATCGTGAAGAAACTGAGGCACATGTTCAGTCTTCCCAAGAAGACCAACACATCAGAGATGGGGGCGCCTGAGGTTCCATGGGAATGGTGACCCCCAGGGATCCGGCCACACCAATAATTCCAGCCCCCACCAGCCACTAGGCCTGAGGCTCCCCAGATCTGCCTGTGTCACCTCTGTGCCCTCTGACCCCGCTCTGTGCCCTGGCTCCTAGGGAGGCCCCATCCAGAACCGCAAGTCCAAGCGCTGTCTGGAGCTCCAGGAGAACAGCGACCTGGAGTTCGGCTTCCAGCTGGTGCTGCAGAAGTGCTCGGGCCAGCACTGGAGCATCACCAACGTCCTGAGGAGCCTGGCGTCCTGACCGCCCGGGCGCCGCCGCCGGCCGCCCCTTTGCTACTGTGTAGCACGTGCTGCGACGTTGCCTGCTGTCTGCGTGGGGTTGTCTGGAGTCTGGGGGAGCCAGGCAGGGGGGCCCCCAACAAGAGCTTTTTATTTCCTATTCAATTTTCATGGAGTTTATAGCAAGATGCTGAATGGTAGGTGAGGGGATAATTATCATAAACTATTTTACAGCTGTAAATAGGGGACAAATGGAAAATATTTATAACTGACAATAAAATATGATTGATTAAGAAAAGGGTTTTGCAGTCCTTTGGTGCTCTGTGGTGCTTCGTGCCTGGCTCCTCTGCATCTGGAGTTCTTGTAGCCAAAGATGTGTCCCTGTGTGCCCTTCCCGCCTCCCGTCCCCGAGACGGAGGCTGTAGAGCCCTGGAAACAGCGGGCGCCTGTAGTGCAAGCTTCCAGCCTTCTCTGTGAGGCCCAAGGCAGCAAGAAGGGCACTGTGACCTCGGGCCCCAGTCCAGAGGGAAGGTCCCCTCTGCCTCTCCCACAGCAGGTGCGTCCTCTGGAAGGCAGCCGCAGTTCTTCAGTCCTGGAGAATCCGAGACAGCCCATTGCCACTGGAGTGTCACATGCTGGGCTTCAGGCTACACTGCCCCCTCCTGAAGTCACCAGGTCACCTCCTTCACCTCCCAAAGCCGTCACTGCCCGGCCCCTCAGCAGTGACACTTGCCTGTGCCCAGTTGCTAAGACCAGTTTGGCTCCTTCCGTGAACTGGGGTGTGCTGACTTCCTGTGGCAGCTGTAACGAGTCCCGCACACTGGGTGGCCACACAACCGAAAATTACTGTCGCACAGTTTGGGAGGCTGGATCCTTCTGAGGGACGTGAGGGGGATCTGTTCAGGCCTTTCTCCCAGCCTCTGGCAGCCGCAGGTGCTCCTTGGCGTGCATGCGGCCATCGTCCCCTGCATCTTCACCTGGTCTTCCCTCTGCGTCTGTCTCTGTGTCCAAATTTCCTGTCTTTGTGAGGACACTGGTCGTATTGGAGTGAGGCCAACCCTAATGACCTCATTTAACTAGATTACCTCAATAAAGACTCTATTTTTAAATAAGGTCACATTCTGAGGTACTGGGGGTGAGGACTTTGCCATATTTTTTGAGGGGGGCACAGATCAACCCCTGACCCCTGGCAGACTCAGCTGTGGCCCCAGGTCATCCCCTCTGGGCCCAGTCTCAGGAGACCGGTGGCCCTCGGAGTGGAATCGTCTTTCTTGGGGCCTGTTGCTGCACCCTCGTCCCTCCAGCAGCCTCCAGCCGAATGGTCCTTGCTGCAGTCCAGAGAGCCCGTCCTGGCTGGGGCTCCTGGTTTTAGTTTGAGGAACTCCAGCCCCGCCCAGCTCCACCTCCGACTCCCTCGCCCACAGCGAAGCAAGGACCAAGCACAGGCCCTAAGGCTGAGGAGGGACAGGAAGCTCTTTCTGGACAGGTTTCAGCCCCTCCCCGAGTGCTCTGGGACGTCTCTCCCAGGGGCCTCCAGCGCAGGCAGTCACCTATTTGGGATCAGTCATTTGCAGGTGCAAATGGATGAACACAGAGAAACCTCCTGCCCCTATGGGGCCCCAGGGGAGGAGAGGCCTGGTGTCTCGCCACCTCTGCACACCCAGAAGCCCAGGCAGCCCAGGATCCACCTGCAGGGCCCCGGGGCTTCCCAGGCCACCGCCGTAGACGCCCCTTTAGAGCCTCCCGGGCCCCACTGCAGGCCAGCGAGAGGACACCCAGACATTTCCCAGGCCAGTCACACCTGACGGCCACCGCCTGGGAGGTCAACACGGGAAGCAGGACCCTCAATAGGAAAGAGGCTCCCACAGGGCTGTAGGCGCCGCCTTTGCCGCTGGAGCCAGGGCTCCGATACCCTCGTCCCCGTACTTGCGTCCCTGCTGAACTCAGCTGTGCTCATCCCGGGCTCATTCCGAGGGGCGTCTCCCTCTGGCTGCACCCATCCCGCACCTCTGCATTCGCTCTCTGTTCTAGTCTACCCACCTCCTTCTTCACCTCGAAACCACCAGTTCCATTCTTCATCATCCCCTTGTGTCATGCCCTACACAAGTGTTCCCAGAGCCTGGTCCCCAAACCAGTAGCAGTGGCATCCCTTGAGAACTTACTAGAAATGCAGTCCTGGAGCCCCAACCCAGATGTTCAGGATCAGAAACGCTCCATGGTCTAGCAAGCCCTCCCTCCAGGCGATTCTGATGCCCCGCTGCAGGCTGAGACCCACTGCCCCACAGCACCCTGGCTGGGCCACATGCACCCTCCCTGTGCCTGCATCTTCAGCAACACCCGCTCTCGCTGCCATCCCCACTCGTGGCAACCTCTGCCCCACACCTGTGGCCACCTGCACGCACGCCCTCACCCCTACACTGTGTCCCTGGTGTCGAGAAGGACTGAGAGTGGGCCCTGGAGCCAGACAGCCTGGGTCCAAGTCCCAGTCCAGCCACCCACCAGCTGGGTGATCTCGGGGCAGGTATGTGACCTCTTTGTCCTTCTGCTCCCTCTCCTTAAAAAGTGAGGGTACTGAAAGGATATCTGCTATGGGATTATGAAAATTAAATGAATAAATATATATCAACCACATAGGACAGTGATAGGTTCCTTCTGAGGGCTGCGAGGAAAGGGTGTGTTCCAGGCCTCCTCCCTGACTTGCAGATGGCATCTTCTCCCTGTGTCCCTTCACACCGTCTTCTCTCTGTGGGTGTCTCTGTTTCCAAATCTCTTCTGCTTATAAGGACACCGGTCATACTGGATTAAGATCCACCCAAATGACCTCGTATTAACTTCATTACCTCTGCAAAGACCCTATCTCCAAATAAGGTCACATTCTGAGGTACTGGGGGTTAGGACTTCAATATATACATTTTTAGGAAGACACAGTTCAACCCATAACAGGGAGGCAGAGGAGGGGTGCTGAGGAGCAGACCCCTGGCCCCAGGAGGCTGCCTACACCCACACCCTCCTTGCTCAGGCAAGTCCTGCCTTGTTGGGGGACACCCCCAGTTGTCCTGGCCCCCACAGGGTGACGGTGAGCACTGCACAGGTGACAGGGAATCTTTGCATAAGTACCCGAGGTGTTCACCATTGTCCTCCATGCTCACATCCCTTTGTAAGGAGAACTATCCCAACCTCGGGCCCAGCTGTGACGCTGCTTGCACGTAGCCATGGCCTCTTCCCTCCATAGCTGACCCAACCTGACCCAGGGGCAGGTAGCTAGCTGCAGGCTGGCCAGGGATCAATGACTCAGCGCAAAAGGATGAGCTGGGCCAGATTCTGCCTGCAAATTTGCACCATGACGCACATAAAGCATCAGCCAGTTATTGGCGAAGGCCGGGAGCCAGAGCCAGGCGCAGAGACACACCACGGGGTGGAGCCAGCCCCAGAGGCAAGCAAGCCAGAGCCCCATGCAGGCTGAGGTTGTGCCAGAAAAACCATACCTGAGCAGAGAAAAGAAGGGAGCTGCTGAGCAAAAGGCAGCAGTCAGACAGGCCCTCGAGCTGCCTACCCCGTCCCAGCCCCAGCCCACGCACACCCTCATGGGTTTCCTTTTACCTAAGCTGGTTGAGTGGCTGCCTGAACTTCACAACACACAAGACTGATGGAAGCAGATGTAAAGATTTTAGATACCAGGACCTACCCACGCACAGCCCCTCACCCGTGTGTGAATGCATGCACAATCCCTGCAACTGCTGCACACGCATGCAACAGAGGTGCACATATGTGCACTATGTACACATACATGTACAGACTTAGCCACTCACATACATGTGTGCACATACCTGCAGTGTGCCAGATACATACATGGATAGATACATACACAGCCACACTGACCCCAAAGAGAAAGGGATTTCTGCTCCCCCAGCAAAATCCACTTGTATAAGAATAGGCTGCCTCTGCATGGCCCTTGCGAAGCAGAGGCTGTTGGAAAGCAGAGCTCTTTTATTCTCCCCATTTCTAATCACAGGCAAGCGACGCAGGGGTGCTCTGAGGCAAGACAGAGCGATCGACTCTCTGGCCTTCAGACTCCATGTTTGTTTGCTTTTTTTCGTGATCACAACAGCCCAAAGCCCAGGAAAACAAACACAGGACAGAGTTACCCAAAATGTGTCATCTCTCAGCCACACTCCATCTCCTGCCTTCAGCTCCAAACAGGAGGGCGGGGAATGAGGTAGACACCCTCAGACCACATCTAGCGCCTGACCCCAACACCCTCACGTCCTACCACCCTGCTCCCTGCCAGTCTCTCTCCACCCACAGGCAGGAATTTTATCCTTCCCTGGTGTTTTGGCAACAAGATTGGACCCGGGGAGGCATTAGCCCTGATATGGGTGTGTTTTACATTATAAGGTATAGCCACACCATGGAAACTAGGTTTTAAAGATTGTCACCTAGGTCTTAAAGATTGTCACCACATAATGTCTCTGTGTCTCTGTTCAACCCCGCTGTTGCTATATGCAGAGGAGGGGAACCAACCCATGTTCTCTGCAGGCAGGAACCTGTGGCCAGGGCCGGCTTTATGGGCATGTGGCTTGAGGCCCCAAGCTCAGAAGCCCCCCTCAGCTTAGTTTATGAAATTCTTAATTCCTTAAAATTCTTAATAACTTCTGAACAAGGGGCCCTATATTTTTATTTTGCACTAGGCCCAGCGAATTACATATCTGATCCTGCCTGTGACACAGCACTTTTGTAGAAAGCCCCCAGAATCCAGCCCACAGCCCAGAAGCTTCTCCCAGAAGGGGCTGCCCGTGGTAAGAGAGGCAGCTGAGCCCAGTGGTCCAGATTCTGCACCCTCGGCCTCTCTTCTCCCCCCAGCCCCCCTCTCGCCCCACCCCTTCCAGTTCCCATTGTTGCCACCCTCACAACAGCCCCTGGGGACACTGCGCTCCCTTTGTGCTCTGTCTGAAGTGTGGCCTCAAGCCCCACCCCTGGGTTCCTCTGTGGTCCAGGGGAGGAACGCCAGGATTTCCGGAAGGAACCGAACTATGAAAGGAGGACTCCAAGGAAAGACCCCCCAAGCCAAAGAGACGGCACGAGTGTCATCTTCCCCTGTGCCTTGTGCCCCCTCAGATGTTCTTCTCACACGGGCTTCGTCTGCCTTCCGTGCTTGGCCATGGAAATGACCCTGGTATAACCTGACCCCTTCCCCAACTAGGGGGGAAAAAAGCCCCTCTGTACCCGGTGTATGAGTCAGGGCCTCAGGGGGGACACAGATGGCACACGGTGGGGAGCTGACTGAGGACAGATTGGCGTGGGCAGGGTAAGGAGATGCACCCAAGACAGCCAGAGTGGAAGCCCTTCCTGCTCCTGCAGCTACAGGGACAAGGAGAGGGAGGGTGCCAGCGAACCTCACTGGCACGGGAGGCCTGGACGTGGGCTGCCCACCAGGACCTGCCGCCAAGGCAGAGGAAGCCCCTCTGCCTCGTAGGAACTGTAGCCTGGCAAAGTGGGCGCCTTTGTGGGAGGGAGGAGAAGAACCCTTTTGCATCTACTGTCAGATATTCTACCAAGCCTCCCTTTGGCCAAAGCCGCGGGTGGCAGAGGGCGGCGGAGCCACTGATGCTGCCCATAGTGGTCAGCACAGCACAGGCCAGAGGGGAGCAAGAACGAGAGTCCCTGGCACACTCACCCCTGCCCTGCCCTGGTCTGGACACCCCAGGCCACCTAACCATGGCCTCTCCTGTCTTCCCTCCCCCAGTCCCTGCACACCCCTTACATGGAACTAACCATACCACGTACTTTCATGTTTATTCCCTTTATTGATATGAAAGAGAGAGGAGAAAGGAGAGAAGTCTCCCCACTTATGGCACGAGTCCTCGAGGACACTGTCAGCACTGCCTCCTGCTGATTCCTCCGGGCTCACCGAGACCCAGACCCCTCCCAGGCTCAGACCCTCTGGTCTCTGAGGAGGTGGTGGCCAGCAGCCTCAGCACCACCAGCGTGCAGACACCTGGGGTCGGTTTTGATGCCATAGATGAGCCTGGGGTGAGGCTTGACCTCGTAGCCTTGGGACAGCACACAGATCCCGCCCAGCTGAGGGCGTTCGGTGGGTCCTGGCGGCCTGGAGCGCTGCGCTGGGGAAGATTCGGAGGGTCTGGCTCCCACAGGCCGGAGGAGCAGAGTGCACGAGCACGGGGTGGGCGAAGTGTGCACGTGCTTTACATATTCAGCGTTTCCGTCCTGCCCTCCCACCCCACCCGCTGTGCTGGCTCAGAGTCCTCCTCCCAGCTGGGGCTGAGTCTCCCCAGGGACCCCATCCCCCTGGGTTGGTGCTCCAGAGCCCCTCATTGGCTGGGGAGCTACCACCAAAGGGCCACCTACTCCTCATTGCCATGCCCTGCTCCACAGACACTAACCCCTCGTCATTGCTGTCACCTGTCCAGGACACAGCCCCTCCAGCTGCATTTGGGACATCGGCCTCCGCTGTCTGCTCACCTGCTGAGCTCACCTGGATCATGATTGGTGTCTGGGGGGGAAGGTCCCAAAAATGACAACAATAACAAACACTTATTGATTAATTCCAAAACCAGCACTGAGGAAAGTACTTTTCATTTATTTTTGCATTAAATATTCATTATAACCTTATCACATGGCACTATTATTGTTACCCACGTTTTACAGTCGAGAAAACCAAGGCACAGAAAGGCCAGATCATTCTATAAGGACATATAAGTAGCAGAGGCTGGATTTGAACCGAGGGAGGCTGACTGCAGAGCCTGCCTTCTCATCCTCTACGGCACTGCTCTGCCTCCCTGCCAGGCCCGGGAACCCCTCAGTAACCTCACACTGTAAGCTTCCATTGGTACCACAGGGCCTCACCCTGAGCTTCCACCTGGGCCAAAGCATCAGTTACAACTAACACCTGTAGAAGCTCCAACCTGGCCAAGTAATGCACTGGCGCCTTACCAACACACTCGACTCAGGTTACCCCACAAGGTAAGTACTGGCACTGGCATGATTTTACAGATGAAGAAACTGAGGCACAGAGGTTAAATAGCTTGCCCAAGATCATACAGCTAGCAAGTGGTAGTAGCCAGAATTTGAACCCAGGCCCCTGCTGCCAGTCTGTGGTCTTAACCACTGTGTCCTCCTTCCTCCCGGCAGCCTGGCCACTTGCACATGTGCTGTAGAACCGCCAGGCCAAGGCCTCTGGGAGCCACCTCCGCAGGCCTCACGTGCTGCCAGGGCTGGAAGCTCCACCCCCTGCTTCAATTCCCTAGTGAGGCTGCCCTTCCAAACGTGACCACGGTGGGAATGTGATTAATGAGCCAATTATTTCTGTGGAAGACATCGTACAAAATAAATAGCCCATTTCCCTTCAATTTACTGTTTTAATAAATAAATAGCGCTCCATGCTCCGGTTTTGTTTATTGCTGCTCATACCTGAAAGTTTGTGATGAATCTTCTTGTTGTTCATTTCCAAAATTAATCAGATCTGCCTGATGACTTTGAAATATGCGACTGCATTTGTCCTTCGATGTTAACATCACAGACAGCCGGGAGGGCCACGGGGAAAGGAGGGCCCAGGGGAAGGGTGAATGGAGGGCAGGATGCCCCGAGCTCTGGATCCACTCGGAGGCCTGAGGGCCCGCACGCGAGAAGTGTGCTCAGGGAGGCTCAGCGTTTGGTAGCCTCGTGATTTACGGTTCGAGGAAAACCACCGGGAGTGACAAGGGGATTTGGAGAGACAGAAATTTCTCCTTCCTCTGCTTAAACCTTTGGCAGATTGGCCAAACTGGGGACATTGAACAAGAAGAGTCTTCCAAACCCCACTGAATGGGCCAAGCTCAAAAAGGCCTGCCCCTCCTCTCCAGGGGCCACAGCGATTGCACAGTCATTTATTCAACTGGCTCTTTTGTAGATCCCTGTGTGTGGGCACAGAGGAAAACAGCAGAAGGCCAGGTGTGTGTTACAAGGTGCTCACCGTCTACAAGGATGTCTTGGGGGACCGGCAGATCACCGCTGTACAGTGTGACCAGAAGTAAAAGAAACTCCACAATCGAATGTTTGTGATGTCCATTTACATTCCACACAGTTCAACATACATCTTAAGTCTCACAATAGCTCATGAGGTACATATCAAGTACCCATTTTACAGATGAGGAAAGGAAGAGGTTCAGATGAGGTCTCAGAACTAGTAAGTGAAAATGAAATAGTTCAAATTCATATTTAGGTTTTCAGACTCCAAGATCAGTGTTGTTGTTGTTTTCATTTACAATAGAGATATTCTGCATGTGTGTGTGTGTGTGAGAGTGTGTCTGTGTGTGTAATCTGGTTTAGGATAGTCGGAGAATGCCACAGAGAAGAGGTGGTTATAACCTGGGCTCTGATGTGTGAATAGGAGTTTTCTGGACTGAAAAGGCAAGAGAATGACATGTCAGCTAGAAAGAAGAGTTAGTTCTGACCTACTGGTATGGGAAAGGTGAGGAAATAGAAAAAATTCTCAAACATGGTGAGCGACTAGCTGTGAGGGTTCAGAGGAAGAAAGATACATAATTAGGACACAGTAACTGCCCTTCACCTGGCATCTCTTGGGGATCCGGCTCCTGTCTGCCCCCAATCTTCCCTTGGCTCTCTCCTCTCTGCCCTGGGGACGCTGGCCCGTGCACCCGCAGAGGCTGCAGTAGGCTGTTAGGTAAACCAGACCTCTCTGGTGTGTTAGTAGAAAAGGCCAATCACAAACGTAGGAGCAGGCCATGTTTCCATTTATCCACGCTTTATAAAATTTCCTCAGGGCTTGAGAGGAAAACACACAAATACAGAAGTTAACCCTTCATAGGGTATGCATCCCGCGGTCCTCCGATCTGCCCTCTGGGACAGTGTCCCCTCATGCAATCTGTGTGAAGAGACACGTTGTAGATCCCCACCCCAAAAGTCTGGAATTTAAAAGAAGGCCACATCCCGCACAGCCCGTTATCACTGCAGCCTCCTCACCTGTCTCCCCGCACCGGCCCTAACCCCCTTCACTCCAGCGTTTCTTGTCACGTGACCCCCACCCCACCCCATCCCCAACCTGAGTCACGAGTGTTGGTAAAATGCAGATTCGGGGCCCTCTGCTCCAGAGCTACACAATCGGGACAGCCCAGCTAACACTCACTAGTCCTTTGGGATTCAGCTTCAAAACCACCCACTCTGAAGGTGTCCCCAAGGCTCCAGGGCCATGCCAGTGCCCCCTTCCCTGCTGCTCTGTGCTTGGCCACCGCTTGTCTGTCTGCCTCACCAGGCTGAGAGCTCTGTGCAGCAGCCACCTTGCTTTCCTCAGCAGTGTTCCCACACCCACTCCAGTGCGGGGACGAGGGCAGGCAAATCCCAGGAAGGGAGGAAGGGAATGGCGTGAGCATGTGTGGCTCTTCCTTCCCAGTGGGTGAGAATTTAGACCAATTCTCCCCACCATAGCCCAGCCTCTGAGTGTTAGGATGAGCCTGTGCTGCAGCCTTAACTCCCAGACGTGACATGGAGCCAAGTAGGTGATTCCTGGGGAACAGTGCCTTCCCACTGCAGCCACTGCCTTGCCAGGACCCTCTGTTGGCCTTGCCAGGCCCCTCTCCCTTGGGACTGGACATCTGGTCTGGCTGCAGGATAATCCTCCCCTGGGACTCTGCTCCCACATCAACCCACCCTTAAAAGCTTCAGACTCCCACCCTCTATAAATAAACAAAGCCCAATGTCAGCTTTGCCCAGAGTGAGCGTGTGTGTGTGTGTGTGTGTGTGTGAATGTGTGTACTGGGCAGGCATGAAGTATGTTTGTGAGTGCAGGGTGGTATGCTTGCTTGTGCACATGATGTTGTATGTCTGTGAATATATATGTTTATGTGCATGTATGTATAAGCCATGGTTTTGTATGTGTATATACACAAGCTAGCTTTTTTGACATTGGTGTGACTGAGTCTGTTTTTATTCCATTTTATATTTATTTTATCCCATCACACAATTCTTTGAAGGGTCCCCACAGATATCTTGAAATCGTTATTTCCCTGTACTGTCCTTCCTACTAGGCTCTGAGATCCTCGAGGGTGGAGACATTGCGTGATTTGTCTCCCTATCCCTGGCTTCCAGCACAGTGGCTGGCACTCACACACATGTCCATGCAGTCCCTCATTCAGCGCACATGTACCAATCTCCTACTGTGTGCTGTATGCTAGGCAAACACCAGTGAATAACAAGAGACACAGTCACTACCCTCATGGAGCTTCCAGTCTGGTGGGAAAGACAAATATTAATTAAATAATTAAACAAATAATGTAAAATTGCAACTGTCGTAAGTACTAAGAAAGAGACACACACAGAATTCTGTCAGAGTATAGAAGACAGATCAAACTAGTCAAAGAAATGAGAAATGGATTCCCAGGAGGCGGCATTTGAGCGATGTGTGCTGGAGAAGGAATCACTGGAGGATGTTGGAATATCTTTCCGTTCTGGAGAAACAGCACGCGGAGGGCAGGCAGGAGGCATGTGAGGAAGCTGGTTTAGCGGGCGCTGGAAGAGTGAGGGTGCACTAGGGGAAAGACAGGGTGGGAGGCGAGCGGAGCCCTCCCATGCAGGGCCTCTCTAAGTTGTGCTCAATACCGAGTCTTTCTCCTCAGAGGGAGGGAAGCCAGGGAAAAGTTGCAAGCGGGCAGATGGCAGGATCAGTCGGACGTGGCTGCCAGAGAGAGTTGACTGGAGGAAGGCAGACCCATCCATGGGTAGGTCAGGTGGGAGGGCGGAATGATGGGGGCTTGCACTGGGGTCACAGCAGAGGAGAGGGAGAGAAGAATAAGTTCCAGAGACACGAAGGAGATGAGGTAGACAGATCGCGGCAGTGTCTTGAATATGGAGCATGAGGAAGAGAGAGCAGCTGAGGATGGAAGGAGGCCCCTTCGCTGTTACAGGGAACACTTCCAGAGGACCAGATTGGGAGGCAAGACCCTGAACTCCGTCTTAAACCTGTTGAATTTGAGGGCCCTTTGAGATATCCAGATGAGCTGTCAGAAGACTCTGACAGTAGGATATGTGGGTCTGGAGTGTGCACACGGAAGGGGATTGATAATTGTGTCCCAAATTGATGTTCCCAGCTTTTCGCTGCCTTCCACCATTTCTTTTCATCAAGAGAGAATGATGATTCTTAGAAAATTTAGAAATAGACATGACTCACCTTGGATAGAGGCTTCGGAAATGAGAAGGCTCTATAAACCCAAGTCATTACCAACTGCCAGCTGTACAGAGTTTTACAGCTCACAAGGGGCTCTAACTCATTTGAGCTTCACAATAACCTGGGATCATAACATCCATTTGAGGTTACATGGCTTGTCCTGAGAAATCACGTATTGGATCAAGTGTAAACTACTTTCTTATTATCATCTCCCTTCTGGAAGGAATGGGACTGCAAAAAGCCTCCCTTATGAGACACACAAATTCAATCCGCTTTATATATCCTTGAGCACAAATCGAAAAGGCAAGGAAGGGGCTGTGAGGCACATAAGACAGTCCTGCCCTTGAGGAGGCCACAGTCTAGGGACCGAGAGTCCCAGCTGATTCTATTATAAGAAACAACGCCGCGAACACTATATGAGCCCCTTTTAAATAATGCTTCCCTAATTATAAAAGTAGTAAATGTCCAGTGTAGACACATACATGATACAGAACATGCAAAAGAGAAAGCATCCGTGATTCACCTGAGGTAAACATGTCATTTTGTTTATTTGTAAAATTTTATAAATGTTGTTTATTTAATTTTGGCACGTGCTTGGAGTGGACTTTTCAGTTACTTAAGTCCATAAATTCCCTCGTATGCTTAAGCTGGTTTTAGTTGAAGTTTCTATAATTTGCAATCAAAAGAATCTTGACCTATAAGGTTATTTTGATAATTGGATCAATTATCAAATTGATATTGAATCAATTAAATTATACAAAGTGCTTAACACTATACAGTACCTAGAGTATAGGAAGTTCTCAATGAACACCAGGTGCTCTTTTTCTTATTCGAGCTATTAGACTGGTGGGGCCAGCCACACAGAAGGCTCTTACACAAAGTACTGAAAAGCTTCCTGGGAGAAAACTGATTAGGAGGAGAAATTCAAGCACACAGGACTGATTCAGTAAGAAAATCTTAGTGGGCAGTCAATACAGGCTGGTGTTTGCCAGTCAAAGTGGTCTCCTGGTCAGTTCCATTGTAAGTACAGGCTGCCTGCTCCGTGGAAGAGTGGGGTGAGACAGAAAGGGAAGGCCAGTAGGTTTCTGTAAGTCAAGCCAGAAGTTTCTGACACCACTCTAGAATACACTGGGGCACAAAGCACTTACGGTGACTGCTGATAGAACTCAGCCCAGGAAGGAGAGAGAGACAGAGAGAGAGAGAGAGGGAGAGAGAGATATGGGCTCTATTATTTTGCAAAAGAGCACCAGGAACTTTTGTTACTTTGAGACATCTCACACTGAAAGTTCAATTAGGACTAGTTTGCTCCGAGAAACTCAATACCCCACAAAACACAAGCTTAATCTCTTTGAGACATTGTTTCTCGGTATTTAATATAAGCAGGCCCTGGGGGACAAAAAATAAATAAAATACAGGTTCTGCCTCAAGAGTGAATCACCTAAAGGGGAAAAAAAAAGTCTTTACTTATTTATTTTTAACTCATCAAAGTATACCAATAGCATCTGTGGTTTCCTTATATGAAGCTAATGGAGCTTCATAAAATTTTAAGCATGGCTAAGCTCATATGCCCCATCTGTTACCCTACTGAGTTAACCAATGTCTCTGCGACATGCTGAGAATTGCCATTTGAGGAAGAACTAAACGTGTTGAGCTGACTCTTGTAGAATTTTTTATCTCCTAAATTGGCTTGCATGGAAGCCAAAGCCATGATGAAACCCATTCAAGTGTTAGAAACCTTTTTTGGAGATGTACTTGTTGACCCCTTCTCTCCCAGTGGAGAAATCCGTTGCCTAGCTCATCTCTGAGTCCTACACCTACCACCTCTTTGTGGGTTTGCGAGGTCGGGGACAGACGTGGGCCCTCACTTGTCTGAATCACCTTTCACCTCTTCTCCCCACCAGCAAGAGAATTCAGGTCTCTGCTCTTGTTGACCTTCCCAGCTTTTCATGCTACCCTGAGATGAAGCAATCCTTCCTCTATGAAAGGCCAGAGCATTGTCCCTTAATTCCTTTCAAGAGACATCTGTTTTGAGTGTCAGAGGGATAATAGTCTGGTTAGTAGTTAAGAGCACGGATCAAAAAAAGTGTAAGAGTACATACAACTAGGTGATGATACTTTTGAAAAACCTAGGGAAAGTGGACAATTTTTTAGCAAAATACAGATTACCTAAATTGACCCAAGAAGAAATCAAAATCCTAAGTGACCACAGGAAAAAATGAAAAGGGTTTTGAAGAACTTTCATTAAAAAGAGCTAAGACCAGATGGTTTAACACCTGAGTTCTAGCTAAGCCTTGAAAAACTGATCATTTCTGATGTTAAATAATTCCAAACCACATTAAAAAGTGAGGAACATAACAAATTCATCTTATGAAATATATATAGTATTAATATTAAAAGTTAATCAAAAAGATAATATGAGACCAGTCTTATAGATGAATATAAATGCAGAAATTGTTCATATTAATGAATAAAAACCAATGTATCAAAAAAATTCACTATGACAAAGAAGGCATTATTTGAGGAATGAAGCATTGGTCCAATGTAAGAAAATCTATCAAAGTCATCCACTATACCAAAATATTAAAAGATAGCCATATGATTATATAAATAGATGCTAAAAATCATTTAATAAAATTTGGGACATCTTCCCAATAAAGACTTTAAGAAAGAAAAAGAAGAAAGAGGAGGAGAAACAAAAAGAGTAAGAAACTACATAAATAGAAAAGTCTATTTACCAAAAATCACCAGCAAACATCATTCTCAACTAGGAAACACTGAAGACATTGGAATTAATCTACAAAGCCACAGTAATCAAATTATTGTGAAACACACACATACACACACAGTCAGTGGAGTAGGAACAGACAAATAGATCAGTGGAACAGAACAGAGAATCCAAAAATAGATTCTACCATAGATATGAGAATTTAAATATATAACAAAGATGGTACTTCGATTTAGTGAGAAAAAGATATTATACTTAATAAATGCTACAGGCACAACTGGCTATCCATCTGAAAAATAAATAATTTGAACTCATACTCTATAAAAAAATAAATTTCAAAATGGATTGAAGACTTTTTTGTAAAAAATAAATAAATAAAAGCCATAGAAGAGAGTTCTCAGAGACTACATATATAATATAATAAAGGCATTGGGGAGACTTTCTTAAAAAACTATAAATACTGTTATGAAATATAAAAATTTAAAACTTTTATATGATAAAAGCATTATAATCAAAACTCATAGGCAAAAAACTAGAGTTGAAAAAAAGTATTTATAATACAGATAGCAAATAAAAGAATAATATCTACAAAATACACATTCTGAAGAAGAAAGGCAACCCAAAAGAAAATGGTCAAGGAAATAAATGGGCAAAAAACAGAAGAGGAATCTAAATGCCAGCAAGCACATAAAAAGATGCTAGAACTCCTTCATGGTCAAGAAATTGCAAATCAAAATAAACAATATCACTTCATACTCATCAGACTAACAAAATTAAAAAGAGTATAATACTTGTTGCTGGTGTAGATGCAGGAAAAAGTACACTCACACATTGCTGTTAGAAATGTGACTTGCCATAGCCTTTTTAAAAATCAATTTGGCAATATCGATTATAAGTAAAACTACCCCAAACTTCAAATTTGGAAATCTAGTCCCTAGAGACAAAAATTCTGGTCTATTGGGACATATATAAGAATATTTATTGCTGCACTGTTTTTAGTAGCAAAAGAAAACAAACAAACAGAAGAAACAAAATGAGTACCCAGCATGAAGAATGGGGGAAATTTTGTGATATGCCCCTACCATGAAATATTATCAGAAAATAAGCAATCCAACTGATTTGGAGGGTTTCTAGGAGGTCAGTTGGGTTCTGTGAGATATTGTGAGCAAGAAACATAAGATGTGTATATCATACAATCCCTTTCTGGCCAAGTAAACTATGTATATGGAGAAAAATGTCGAAGGATGTACCCCAGGTTCTCGGTCAAGGTTACAGGGGAGATGGGTGGGGCAACACAGGTAATGAGGAGAAGAGAGCAAGAAAGAGCTACACAAAGAGCAACAGAAGAAAGAGTGAGCGTGGGTCCTGGATTCAGATGTCTAAGCGTCTCTGAGTGGTTTTCTTCATCTATAAAATGAAAATAATATAACAATAGGAGCCTCGGCAGAGAGTTGTGAGGATTAGTTCCTGGCACTCAATAATTTATAACTGCTATTGTCATCATCGGATCATCGTGTTATTCCAGAGTCAAAGGGGCACCTGACTGTGCCCCTCCCAGCCAGTTCCAGGCCAGCAAGCTCAGGCCCTGGGGCTCGGCCCACACCTTTCAAACCTGGTGCCCCGCCTGGAAAGCCCGGCTGCAGCGGGGCGCATGCGCTCTTATCCTTTCTCACATCCCCAAACACAAGCCCACAGGCCCTGTCCCTTCAAGGGTACTAGGCTTCTGATTACGCAGAGGCCGACAGGAGGGAGCGGGCAGGGAGAAAGCTGGGACAGTGACCAAGGTTCCAGAATCTCACAATTTTTGCCTAGTCTTGGCTCTAGCCTCCAGTTCTGAACACATTTTCCTAGAGGGTACCTGGAAGCCCTATTAGCTACCCCCGTGCTCCTAGGCAGACCTGCCCCCGCCACGGCCTTCCCTACCTCGGCTGCCCCCTCCTCCCCTGAATGTACTAGAATCTACTAGACAGACGCCCGTCTGCCTCTGCCTGGGCGCTGCGCGGGACAGGCAGCCAGAGGAGTCTCAGGTCTGCCCTCCTTGTCCCTTCTCAGGCGAAGGGCCTGTGCCAGTGCTTCGTTCCTAACAGGCCCTGGGGCAGCTCTGTTTCAGTGGAACCACCTGTCGCTCTGGCACGGCAGACTGGATGGATCGCGTGCGCAAGCGGAAGGGACGGCTCGTGGGCTGGAACGGATGCACGCAGGGCCCTTTTCCTGTTTCGGGGTTTCCTTCTGATCACGGTAGGAAACCCTAGCATGTATAACCAGTATGGAAAATGCTCTTAAATCATTGAAATGGTTACATTTTTCTCCAACCACTGCCTTCGACCCGGTCCTGTCAAATCTTCCTTTCCAATTTCTTAATGATATCTTGGACAGAAGCTATCTGGTCACTCTGGGTTGTAATTTTTTTAAAACCAGTCTTAAGTCATCTAGTTTAAAGTGTCATCTCATATCCTCCCCTCCCCTGGCACCTGCAGTAAGAAGGGGAGTTCAGCCAGTCCTTCTGTCCTCCCCTCCTCCCTCCTGCCCCAATGAGCTGGGCCTGGGAGGAGCCTGGGGGCAAGGGGCGCATAAATGTCTCTTGCCGGCTGGGCTTGTGCTGCTGTGCACTTCCCGGACTTGACGTCCTCTGAGAGGCAGGCGTGGGACCTATTCTGAGCCCCCTCCGCTCCTGCCTGCGATGCCACATCCACAGTCTCCTGGCAAGTGTTTGGAAGGGAGCTCGGGCCACGCTGCCTTTCCAGGTTCCTCCTGGTGCAGGGGACCTCCTGCCTCTTTGCCGCACCAAACCAGGGAGGAAGGGCTGCTCCGCTTCCATCCCCTGTGTACCCTCCGCCTTTCTCCAGTCTCCCCCTCCCTTTTCCTGTGAACACAGCAAGCCTGGCGCCCCAGTGCCCGAGTGGGAATCCTCTCAGGGCGCCAGATGGCAGTCGGCCCTTTGCTAGGGCCCCACTTTCTTGGGTGGGGGCAGGGATAGACCCTCCCCCTCTTTCCCCCAAGGGAACGAGAAAAGTCACAGCACTCTGCCTCTAGGTTAACAATTCCCAGGCCCAAAGACTTCTTATCTCCTGTTTGGAAATGGTGTCCTCATGAATGGATTAGTTGGTCCCATTTAGAAATGTGGCAATATATGGCACCTATAGATTTCAACTTTGATTTCTCCAATTGCAGGAAAATGGATAAAGTCCCATAAAACAACCTGTTCCAAAAATATAGGTCCTCAACCCTGATGACATTGAGCTATGGGTTCTCTAGGAATCTGGTGCCTCAGTCTAGTGTCAGAAACCCTGGGACACAGGGGAATGTGTGTCAGTCAAGGAGACATCCTGAGCTACTCCATGTTCCCTTGTACACCTGTAATAACCCCATCCCTGCAGCTTGTCTGTGACCTCTTGTGAACTCATGAATCCTGAGGCATCAAGGCTCCCCACACCTGCAGGTGCCCTGCCCCACGCAGATATCCAAGGTCCCTGGGAGGTCAGGCTGGGCATCCCAGTGCCTCTGCCCTTTGCTGTGGTTAGGGAAACCTTGGGGGCAGCTGTCCTGGATACAAGATGTGACCCTGAAGTTCTGGATTCTGTCTGTCCCCTTGGTACACCAGCTGCCTCAGGCACTCACCTGCTGTCCCCAGAGCAGAAGGTTACATATCACCAGCAGGTGCAGATGGGGCCAGGTGTGCGGTCAGCTCTGCTTGAGGGAGGCCCTGCCAGATTGGGGACTTCTCATCCGCCATCGTGGCTATGCTGATGATGCATCTTCAAATCGTCTCTCTCCTAAACTAAGTGATGGCCATTTAGCTGCAATACACAAACTCAATTTAAGAACCCAAATGACACCACCCAAGTCTCATTGGCAGGAATTATAGCTCTTGAATCAGGCACAATCTGCAGAATAAGTGAAATTGTCAACACAGGGAAATGTGTTTGAAAACATGATGTGATCTATGGCTAAAGCCTGTGGATTCTACATCAACCTCAGAAATATTCTACTTCCAGACAAATTTCTTCACTAACTAGCTGTCTCCTAAATGGATTGTGTGTCTTTTTCATTACGGTGTCTGCCCTGCCTCCATTGACTGGCAGCACTTCCCAGGTGCTGGGCCAATTGGTTTCCCACCCAAAGGCCAGCCCTGCCCCAGGTCCCTGGTCAATCCCCCACCTCAGCCCCAAATCACGTAGGACTCCAAATGGACTCTGCATCTCCCTTGGGATGCAGTGCTCCTGACCACAGCCAGACCATAGCTGCTTCCTGGAGCCGTGGTTCCCAGCTCCTTCCAACATGCTCCTAAGCCAGAGACCCTCTGTAGCTCCAGTGCCTGTGCCTACCTTGGTCCCCGATGCAGACACCCACCCCAATAATTCCGAGTGCTCAGGCCCTGCAGCCTGCCACCTAACTGCCATGTGAACCTCTGTGCACCACCTATTGGATTCCCATCACTGTGGTACACTGGGATTCATTCATTTGTTTGCGCATTCATTCACTTACTTGAGAAATACTAACAGAGCATCTACTAAAGCCACACAGTTTCCTGCAGCCTAGGGATACAGCAGTGAACAAGATGACCTAATTCCTGCCCTCAGGGGCACCAGGCCAAGACAGCCACAGCAGGCCTGGCACATGGCAAGCACGGTGCTCTCCATTTCCTCGTGTGCAGAATGGGGTAATGAAACAAAGCTTGTCATATGACAGCCTTCAGCCACAGCTGAGGCAAGCGGTTGCCATGGGAAGTTCAATGTGAAGTTGAGTCTCTGAGGACTTCTGCCCACAGCTACTTGTATGTCCATGAAGTAGCTGGCATGAAACTCACCACACTACATTACTACTCTTAATATTTGGTCTGCCCCACCAGGCAATGGTTTCAGGAGTGCTGAGTTGCTGCCGGTATCCCGCAGTGTCCATGGATGTGGGCTGTTCTGCCGGGCTCTCCAGGTGAGGACACCATTGCACTGTCTGCCTCACTCATTGTGCTTTCTCCCCGTGCAGGTGCTCTCGTTGCACCACTTCCAGCCGTGGGCAGCTGTGGATGCTTGTACCCTGGTCTGGGTTCCTACCACTAATTTCCTGAATCTAGTTCCAGGAGATCTTTGCATCTATGATGAGACTTCAGAGCTTGGCTATGCCAGCCCGCAACCCTGGGCCCTGTGCACACAGGGGCTGCCGATACCAGGCTCCTCCGCCCAGTCCTCCGCAGCCCTCTCCGTGGCCACTTCAATGGCTGCTTCCGGGCCCTCAGCAAGGAGAGAAGAGAACTGAGTGTGGGACCAGCAGAGAGATGCTCTCGAGTGTTTCCTAGGGGCACAAAGCTGTGCCTCAGAGCTGGCCTGGGGGTGCTGAGTGGGCCAGCTGTCAGTACAGCCACCCCTGAAACAGACACCACCATGGTGCCAGGCCCAGAAAGCTAGTGCAGACACAGGTGAGGCTGGCCAGAGCCCAGGCAGGAAATTCTCACCAAGGGGCCCAGGTTTTGATGATCCCTTTCAAATTTAAAGACACCTGGGCTGAGGCTTTCTTCACAATACCTTTGGAGTGTTCCAGAGACACAGCAAAGCCAAAGGTCCTTAGAGAGTCATGCAAGATCTAGAAGAAAGGAGCCGATACCAGTTACTGTACAACGGACTTTGGAGGAAGCATTCTGTGAGCAAGATGCCTAATAGCAGAAATAGTAGCTAATCCACACGTGCCTGTGTGCCAGGCATTTAACTACCGCTTTACATATATTAGCCCACTGACGTCTCAACAACCCTATCATTCCAGCACTATTATTATGCCCATTTTACTGATGAGAAAACAGAGGCACATGTGGTGAATGGAAAGAACCTCCTTCTCACCGGAATGGCTATGATTTGCAGTAATAAAGGCAGCAAGAAAACAGAAATGTCAGAATTCTGCAATGAAACTAAGGAGGACATGTCTTCAGGACCTAGCAGGACATCAGGTGAGCAAGTACAGGAGAATTCAGGAATGAAATGTGACTTCTTCTGAAATGTTTCTGCTTCCAATGGTGCTGTGTTCTCTGTACTCCTTTGTGTTCTCTGTGCTCCTCTCAGAAAGAGCTTCTGCAGACAATCTAAGCAGCAGTCTCAACCTTGGTTACACAGTTAGAATCCCCTGGGGAGGTGTGTAAAATTATGATGCCCAGACCAACAGAATCAGGATCTCTGCGGGGGGATGCAGGCGTCAGCATTATTTAAAGCCCCCACTGATTCAAGGCAAGAGTCCATCCCTTCTGTGGAAAGCTTTATGGCTCCAAGTGAAGGTGAATGTGGCAGTTGAAATCCTGATGGGCAGAATGTGAGTAGCTAATCAGACGTCCTCTCCTCTGGGGCAGGAGCCACCTGGGAAAGGGAGGCAATCAACAGGCCAGGGACAAGTGTGCGTGATGGTCAATGCGGTCATGAAACACCTGACCCAAGTCCCATTGTGCCCGGCGAAATTTAAGCATAGCTTGAAAACCTCAAAGGCAGTATTTGCAGATAGGAAGCTGAAGGTGTTGGATCCACAGAGAGGTGAAGCAATTTCGAAGACCACAGATGTTGCTGACAATGTAAATGCCTCTGTGGGCAGAACAGAAACTCTGCAAACAGAGCATGGCCACTAGAACAGAGTCAGCTCATTTGCGCCTGGTGTCAGACAGCAAATATTATCCTCATGGCTACATCGTCTGTTCTAACAACTCTATGGCCATGCTGCACATGTCTGAAGTCTGATGTCAGGGTGGAAAATAAAAATGCTTTGAAGCAGAAATTCCTGGGATTGAAATCTTTCTTGACACTCGCTAGCTCTGTGTCTAACTATCCCCTCTGAGACTTTTTTAATCTGTAAAGGGGCTCATGCATTCATTTAACAAATACCTATTGAGCATCTGCCATGTGCCCGGCACTGTTTAAGATGCAGGGAATAGAGCAGGGAAACACAGAGATGAAAATCCCTTGTTTCTTGGAGTTTTCATGTCATTTAGGGGAAATGAGTAATAAACTACCAAATAAGTAAAATATATAGCATATTGGAAGTGCTGTGAAATTATATAAAAACGGGAGAAGGGTAAGGATGCTACAAAGGGGAAAATGGAATTCTGTGGGGTGGTCAAGGGAGTACCTCCCTGAGAACATGACATCTGAGTAACAGCTGGAAGGAGAAAAGGTAGCAAGTGAGGCAGAGTGCTCCAGACAGAGGGAGCAGCAAGTGCAAAGGCCCTGAGGTGAGGATGTAGCTCACCCCCTGAGGAGAGGGGTGCTGTTCTTGAGGATAAAGTTATCTACCCTCTAGGGTTGATACACATACACGTATGTATTTATATGTGTATATGTATGTATGTACATTTGGCCCTCCATATATGTGGGTTCTGAATCTATGGATTCAGCCAACCACAGATCAAAAATAATTTAAAAAATGGATGGTTGTGTCTATACTGAACATGTACATACTTTTTTCCTTGTCATTTCTTCCTCAACAATACAGCATAACAATTATTTATATACCATTTACATTGTATTAGGCATTATAAGTAATCTAGAGATGATTAAAGTATATGGCAGGATTTGCATAGGTTATGTACAAATACTACACCATTTTATATCAGGGACTTGAGCACCTGTGGATTTTGGTATCCTTGGGGGATCCTGGAACCAGTCCCCCACAGATACCAAGGGAAACTGTATAGGTGTATACATACGCATATGTGTATTTGCATGTGTATGTGTAAATATGTGTAAATATTAATGTACACACACACACACATAATTGTGGGAATAACCTGGGAGTCCCCCGACAGAGTTGAATAACTTGGGAACCATCCCTCCTAAAAGAAGGGCCTATCACCTATTCTGGGTGGCAAAAAGGGAGCCATTTATAGCTCCCTTGGTGGTCTTTATAAGCTAGTCCAGGCCAAGACAAGAGCCAAATGCTCCATACATTAGTAGCCATTGTGTGGTAAAAAATGAAGTCAAAACTTCCCACTAAGGAAACTGTCCTTCCCCTAAATGAGTTTATGCTATGTTGTCTCCAAGAAAAGTGAATGCCCCCCTGGGAAGGTGCACGTGCTTCTCAGATGAGCCCATGAGGAAATCAGCCACAGCCCTCCACGGTGGGGAGCTGGAAAGGGATTCGGAAGCCATCCCATAAGCACCCAGACCCCTCGTCTCAGGGATAGCAGAATCTCAACACTATTATCAGCCTAAAGAAAGCCTAAAGCACTCCAGTTTGCACAAGCTAAAGGATTTGAGGAGTGGAAACTCATTTTCTTGCAGGGTCACCGAGGGTAGGGCAAAACCTAACAGACATGACAGGGCACCGAATGGAACGAAGAAAGAGCTCTGGAGTTTTGCAGGCTGCTCCTCTAAGGTTCTTCCTCTCTGTACAGGGAAACGATCAAGGTGGGTTACCAGCTCTGTTCCTCCCACAGAGGTTTAGATAAAGCCTTCCTATGCCATCATCAGGATCCAGTCTGGGAAAGACTGGAGAGCTAGGGGGAGCCAGGAGGGGAGACATAACTGCTCCCCGTATGGTAATCTGGAGAACAAGCAGCCTGGAAGGGCATTGTCCCCTTGATTTGTTAGCATTAGTGAGCTAAGTTGGGTGACAAATAATCCCAGATCTGGGGACATGGGTCGGGTACCTCTCCTGGTGCCTCTGCCTACAAGCAGCATCAAGGATTGAGCTCCTTTTAACACAGATTCCACCAAACTGAAGTCCTTTGCTTGTAGCTAGGTGGTGGGGAAAAATGAGAATGGGCCAATGTACATGAAGTTTTACTGCCAAGATGGAAAGTGGCATATGTTACTTCTGCCTACACCCCATTGGCTAGAAGCCAATCTGAGACCACATCCTAACCACAAAGGAAACTGTGAAATCTAATATTCCTGTGTTCCCCACTAGCATTGTCACTGCCACATCCCCTTTGTGACCACTCAGCAGAATCATTGCTAGCTAAAGCCAGCAGAAGAGGGAACTGCACTCATCACAGGCAGAAAAAAACCCCAGATGAGACCACTCCTTGTGGTCCTTGTCCTCCATGTGTTAGCGTGCAGCACCGCTCTGAACATGAGTGAAGTGCAGGCTCAGGAGGAAGGTCATGGTGAGGATGAATGTCACCACACCTGAAATTCTGTCCTGATTTGATTTTGCCTGGGATTTCGGAGGCTGTGTGGGAGTTTTGGCTCAAGTGCTAATATAAGATCATCCAAAAATACCCCTCTCAGATCTGATATTTCATTACCCATTGGTTCAGAAAGTTCTTGACTATCTAAATAGCTCAACTCTGGGACCAGCGATAGGGTGTGTATTCCAGAGCAGGAAGGTAGTATTCCTAGGTCATATTCTGTCCACAATATCATTCCACGTGTATGCAGTTAATAGCCAACATCTTTAGAAAGTAGAGAATGTAGGTCAGAACCTTTTCAGTATTGAAGCAATTTACCTCTCTGTCTGATTCCAGTTGAACCCAATCCACGTTATCCATCTTCACTGTTGAAATTGATGCCATCAACACTTTGGTGAGGACTTCTAGCCCCACCCATGCCAAGAAATCCTCCAGCCTGAGCACATTGCAGCCACCAACTTCTGGTTGTGACTAATAGAAGCAATCCCATAATGCTTAATCACGGTGGCATCTCTGAGATACCCTTCGGCAATACAGGCTGAATCTCAGGACTATCCATCAGGGGAGAGAAAGAAGGAAGAATGTGTTCAACGGATTTTATCTCCCACTGGTCAAAATTTTATTTCATGGCATGTTAAACTTTCTTGTACTTCTATGTTCTACTTGTGCGGGTGCACAGTGCAGTTTACAATGGCATCAACAGGAAATTTCTAGGGTAGGAGAGAAGTGGTACATGAACATGTATCTCAGGTGAGAAATTATTAAGTTATACCTGCGTGAAATGGGTCAAAGCCCATTGCTATGGTTTGAATGTTCCCTCCAAAACTCATGCTGAAATTTAATTGCCATTGTAACAGTGTGAAGAAGTGGAACCTTTAAGAGGTGATTCGGCCATGAGGGCTCCACCCTAATGGGTGGCATTGGTGCCATTATAAAATGGTGAGTTCATGCCCATCTTGCTCCCTCTCACCCTCTCACCTTGTGATGACAAGCAAGAAGGCCCTTACCAGGTGCTAGACCTTGATATTAGACTTCCCAGCCTCCCTAACTGTGAGCCAATAAATTTCTCTTGATTATAAATTTCCCAGTCTTGGTTATTTTCTTATAGCAGTATGACATGGACTAAGACACCCAGGCAGAACTGGTCATTGCAATAGTAGCTGCAACAGAGAAAAGTGACACTGAGAACTGGTATATAAGAGGTATTTGGTCCACAGGAATTTAGTCAATGGTATCTATTGTTATTATTATTGTCATCATTATTATTATGAGTTAGGTACAGACATTCATGGACATGGGCCTCTATCCTGAAGTCTGGGGCTCTGAACTCATGACCTTAGGCCAAAATTCAGGCACTCTTTACAGGGCTTATGTTTCTGACCCAGGACCCAGACAGAGAAAAGCTCTTTTACATCTTCACCTGCACTGACTCATACCCCGACTTCAACGCCAACTCTAACTGGAAGCCCTGGGGTCCAGGGTTCGTGATTGTTGCTGCACTGAATCCCCTCTGGAGACCAAGGAAGACTTCCAGTAAGATGTTCTCTGCCCTGCTGCTCTGACAAGCTGTGTTAGACTTCCAGGAATTGAACTTTGTATGACTTGGTCTAAAGCAGCATAGTTAAGAAATGCAATTAGCTGCTAAAAGCATGGATCACAAGTCAGATTGTCCTATCCCTGGGAGGCCATCAGTCAAGAAGCAGATACAAACATCCTTAGCCCACAGTATTCCTGGCTTTGTTTCTTAATACAGTTGGCTCATTTGCCCCCCATAGTGGGCACAGCATGAAAATTTAACCCTAAAAAGATGAGTCGAAAATGGCAAGTAAAGACGTTGGTGCTCACCCTTACAAGACTTCTTACATATTTTTCATTGTTTTGGGGGTTTCTGGTGATTAGAGATAAGAGAAGAAAGGGGAGGGAAAGGTGAAGTTTGGTATGGTGAGAAGCACACTGGACTTAAAATGAGAACATTTTTGTTTAAATTCCAGCTGTGCCTTTTACATGCTCTGTGACCACAGGCAAGTTACTCCACTGCACTGAGCTTGTTTCCTTAGTTACGAAATAAAGCAGAAATACCCACCTGGTTGTGAGAAAACATAAGTTAGAAAGCTTAGCACCATGTCTGACACTCAGTACTTACTTTTCAGGTAGATTCTTGCTCCAGTCAAGACAAGGACGTGTGTGTGTGTGTGTGTGTGTGTGTGTGCACATGCGTGCATGTGTGCAGGCATGCACATCTGTGCTATGTCCTTCCCAGCAAGGTACTGAGGGCTGGATGACATGGCAGACAGGGTTGGAATGACTCCTTGAGTGTCATGGTAACAGGCTATTGGTAGTAAGTATCACTCATCACTCATGCCCTGCTAGGCCTAGCTTTCTTAGGCTTGGGTTCTGCTACCAGAGGGTAAGCAATGAAGTCCAGAACCCATTGCCTGCAGAAACAGGCCTTCTGACCAGCCATTCTCCTTCTTGGCTTAATAGGAACCAAATATATAGTACTAGTGCTTACTATGGGTATTAAAGAGTTCTGGCTCTGCAGTCACTGCTTACCTTGAATCCTGGCTCTGCCCTTACTAGGCAAATTACTTAAACTCTTTTTTCCTTAATTTTATCATATGTAAAATGGAAGGCATGATTATAGATATCTCATAGGCTCATTATGAAGTTTAAATGAGATATATATACAGTGTGTGAAAGAGGGCCTAGTATTTAGAAAGCCCTCAGAAATACTCAATGTTATTATTGCTAACATTTGAGTTGGCTGATGGATATAACTATAACCCAGACAGTATATTAGGTGTATAAATTCTACATTTATGCTGTAATCTCTGTAATATTATATAACCATTTTAAAAAATTGAAGACTTAAATGTAAGACCTGAAACTATCAAAATTCTAGAAGAAAAGCTAAGGAAAACTCTTCTGGACATTGGTCTAGGCAAAGAATTCATGACTAAGACCTCAAAAGCACAAGCAACAAAAACAAAAATAGACAAATGGGACTTAATTAAACCAAAAAGCTTCTGCATAGCAAAAGAAAATAATCAACAGAATGAATAGGCAGCCTGTAGAATAAGAGAAAATATTTGCAAACTATGCGTCCAACAAAGGACTAATATCTAGAATTTACAAGGAATTCAAACAACTCAACAAAAAAAGCCCACAAATAATCTCATTAAAAAGAGGAAAAAATATGAATAGACACTTTTCAAAAGAAGACATACAAATGGCAAAAAAATTATGAAAAAAATGCTTATCATCACTAATCATGAGAGAAATGCAAATTAAAACCATAATAAACTATCTTATACCAGTCAGAATGGCAATTATTAAAAAGACAAAAAATAACAGATGTTGGTAAGGATGCAAGAAAAGGGAATGCTTATACACTGTTGGTGGGAATGTAAATTAGCATAACCTCTATGGAAAACAGTATGGAAATTTCTTAAAGAACTAAAACAGTATGGAGGTTTCTTAAAGAACTTAAAATAGAACTAACATGATCCAGCAATCCCACCACTGGGTATCTACCCAAAGGAAAAGAAATCGTTATGTCAAAAAGATACCTGCACTCATATGTTTATTGCAACACTACTTACAGAAGCAAAGATACAGAATCAACCTAAGTGTCCATAAATAGATGGCTGGATAAAGAAAATGTGGTGTATATATACACAATGGAATACTATTTAACCATAAGAAAAGAATAAAATCATGACTTTTACAGCACATCAATGGAGCCGGAAGCTATCATCTTAAGTGAAACAACACAGACAGAGAAAGACAAATACTAAATGTTATCACTTATAAGTGGGCGCTAAATAATGTGCACATGTGAACGTAGAGTGTGGAATGATAGATATTGGAGACATAGAAGAGTGAGAGGACGGGGGGTGGGGGTGATGAGAAATTAGTTAATAGGTACAATGTATGTTATTCTGGTGATGGATACACTAAAAACACTGATTTAACCACTATGCAATCTAACCATGTTATAAAATTACACTTGTACCCCATAAATTTATACAAATAAAATTTTTAAAAAGACAAGCCAAGATGTAAAAAATAACTTTCCCAAAGGCAACACAGCTGATTTCTCCAGGAAGTTTCTCAAGGAAGAAGTATTTTTTCTCTCATCTGTATCCCTGCCACATTGTGTAACATCTCCACAATGATGCTTACTGCGCTATACTGTAATTATCTATTTATTAATATTATTTTGTCTTTCCCATTTGACCAGGGGTTAAACTACAGCCCTTGGGCCAAAGTTGACTCTTTAAGTAAAGTTTTATTGGAACACAGTCATGCCCATTTCATGCATCAATGGTAGAGTTGAGTTATTGCAACAGAGACTCCATGGCCCCCAAAGCTAAAATTTTTGACTATCTGGCCCATTAGAGAAAAAGTTTGCCAACCCAGGCATTAGACTTTAAGCTCCTTGAAGTAGGACTCCTACTGCCTGTCTCTGTATCCCCTCACCTCAGCATGTGATGGGGGTCCCTAAAATGTGCTGAGTGGAGGAATGAGTAAACACGTGGCAGACCTGAATAGACGCCCCTTCTGAAGGAACCACTGCCTCAGGAGCCCAGGGTTCGGGGTTCTGAGTGCCACCTAGATTGTGGGAAGCCCCCAGCTCTGTGATACTGCCAGCAATGTAGTGGTCCCCACAGGTGACCTGAGACAGAACCAGTACCAGGTCTCCATATCATCACCCCAGCACCTCTTGCGGCCCCCTAAATGAGAGGACCTCATCTTCTTAGAAGAAAGCCCCTCTTAAAATCTCACTTGATGCTGGAGATCATTGAGAGCCATACCCACCTCTTTTTTGCCCGCTGCCTCCTGCCCCCAGCCTTGGTGCTGTGCCTGTCCTTGGAACCTCCTATGCATTGAATCAGAATCTACCTTCCCGCCTGAGGCAGGCTGTCCCACGGTGACCACTTCGGCTTCTTGTTGGAAAACAACAACAACACAGAAAATCCTACCACTTATTGAGCTCCTGCTCTGTGCCAGACACTGTGCCATGTCCTTCACTCTGAGAGGTGAGGCAGGCTGTATCAACCCCTTTTAGAGGTGAGGAAACTGAGGCTCCTAGTAGGGTGAAGACACCTGCCCAAGGTCACACAGCAAATAATTACTGGCACTGAGATGGAAACCCATTATTTTCTCTTTTCTTATGTCCCTGACCTGCTTCCCCAGGGACCCATAACCCAGCAACAGTGTCAGAACTCGATTATATGATCTCTGAATCAGAGTATTTTAACTGTGTCCACCTGACCCAGCCAGGTTCATGACAGATAAGACGGTCACTTATTAGAGACGCATTTGCTGTTCACTTGCCCTGCATCGAGCTTTCTGCTGGACACTGGAGACACCGGGGTAGACGGAGCACAGCTTCACCTCTCAAGGACCTCACAGCGTAGTAGCCAGGAGCAACCAGCGCAACAGGTAAGCCAGTGGGTGTGGGGAAGGGGAATGAGGAGGGGCTCCGACTGGGCGGGGCTTCGGGATCCACCCCGCCCCTCCAGGTTGGCTGTCCATCATCATCTTGCCCCATAGGTTGAGGTTCCATGTAAGAGTCCCCTTGAACAAAGAGTTCCTTTGCTGGCCGGGCGTGGTGGCTCACGCCTGTAATCCTAGCACTCTGGGAGACCGAGGTGGGTGGATCACTCGAGGTAGGGTGTTCGAGACCAGCCTGAGCGAGAGCGAGACCCCGTCTCTACTAAAAATAGAAATAAATTATCTGGACAACTAAAAATATATATATGCAAAAAATTAGCCGGGCATGGTGGCGCATGCCTGTAGTCCCAGCTACTCGGGAGGCTGAGGCAGGAGGATCGCTTCAGCCCAGGAGTTTGAGGTTGCTGTGACCTAGGCTGACGCCACGGCACTCACTCTAGTCCGGGCAACAAAGTGAGACTCTGTCTCAAAAGAAAAAAAAGAGTTCCTTTGCTAACTAAGTTTGAGAACTTCAGCACTAAGGGATGAACAAAGCAGGAAGAACAAAGTGCTAATGCCATTACCGTCTGAAAAATAGGCTTTTTCCAGAAATCACGTTCTCTCAGAAGTTCACAGAGACCAACTCCTAAATACATTCCTGGAGCGTTTTTCATCTCGGAGGACAATTAACCTTTGCAATTAGCTTCATCAACAGGAACTTAATAGCAAATATTTGGTCGCCTAGCAACAAGCACGCAGCCGCCAGCGGGACTGCGGCGTCTTTGTTAGACAAGTCTCGTGGGGCTGCAGGCTGAGGAAACGCTCAGCTGGGTCTCCAGAATCTGCAGAGCTCTTCGCCCAAATGTCCTCACCACCCAAGGCCCTGCGGTCTTGACCCGTGGGGACGCAGCCCCTCTGCAGGGACGGAGGAGGGAGAACGCTAGCGTCTGCGGTGCCCTCACGTGCCTCAGAGCAGCCTCCGAGGCCGCCCGGGCGTGGGGGCGATGCTCTGCTTCCCGCTTTGGAGCTGTGCGGCCCGGGAAGCCAGGGCCGGCCGGTTACCCACGCCCGGGACGCTCTCTCGTCTTCTCTCTCGTTTCCACAGCGCCCTGCTTATCCCCATTTTTTACAGGAAGACAAAGGCTCTGATTAAACCACTTGCCCAGGTTGGCCCAGTAGCAAGTGGTGGAGCAGGATTTGGTCCCAACCTCACATTCTTTCCACATCCCCAGAATGGCCTCCCGGGTGGGCTCCTTCTCGGGGCCAGTGAGTCTCTGCGGCCCATGCCAGCGTGGCGCGTGTAGCCCCTGCGCCCACACTCACACCAGCTCAGAGGCAGCGGAGGCCTCGGAGGCGTTCACTTGAACCTCTCCCCCTGGGCTTCCCTAGCCGTGGTCTCAGGAAAGAGGAACCCTCCTTCTCTCCGGGTCTCAGATTCTAAACCAAAAAGTGATATGATCGGGTGGTGAAAATAACAAGGGCTTTCAAATCAGCAAGCCCAGTTAGATCCTGGCTCTGTCATTTTACCGATATAACTTCTCCACGTATCTTTCCCCCGATCTGTAAAGTGGAGATCATAATAACTACCTCAGCAGGATGCTGTGAGGACCAAGCGAGAAGCCCGGCAAGAGACAATCGTACAAAACCACAAGACAAATCCACTAGGAGACTGCTCAGTCCCTCTGCCCTCCTCCACTGATAAGGCTTTTGTGCGTCCTCCTTTTGTTCAGGACTTCCCACTGTAAAGGGAACCAGAGAAGTTTTAGATCAAGGGACTGCTGGAGATCTCTCAGTATGTGTATGTATAAACCCAAACAAATACCTTGAAGAAATTTTCTCCTTTTTCAATGAAATAAAAGTAATTCTCAAGGCAGACAAATCGGCTTGAATTCTGACTCCATCACAGCAGCTCTGTGACTTGGGCAAACACTTCACAGCCACCGTGACATCCTCAATTGTAACACATGGAGGAAAGTATTTAATATTTCCCTAATAAGGTTCTGGTGGGAATGAAATTCAAAAATTGATACGAAAGAGCCCATCCCAGTGCCTGGCTCTGGGCTCACGTAAGATCCTCAGGCCACGTTTGTTATGTCTGAATCCATCTGATGAACACTGCTTTTATCAGTTCCTGTTGTGACTGTCCTTTGAAATTCTAATCAGTTTATTTTTAGCAAATTAGTCATATCTGCACTGTTTCAGCATCAGCTTTAAGAAACAGCATACCCACTTCTGTTTTCAAACAAATACACACACAAAAAGTAATTGCAGTCCCATTTCCTTTGGCACTCTAAAAGCGCTGCATATGCGTGAAATGGCAGCTCAAGTTCTAGAAAAGCTTTTTGGAACTTTAAGGCTGTCTGCCATCCCCAGAGCTCCTGCATGAAAACCTCTTCATCCTGCCCAACCATCAGACTGCCCTCTTTGAAAGCCATGCTGATCTCTTATAATATGCAAAAGTCTGTGAAATAAAACAAATGTCATCAAGTTAGAGTATCTTTGTTACTCAAGTCTCATGGGGTTGCAGGCTGAGCAATTCCCTACGACCCAGCAATTCCACTCCTAGATATATAAATATGGACCCAAGAGAATTGAAACATATATCTACAAAAAAATTTGTACATGAATGTTCACAGCATTACTCATAATAGCCAAAAAGTGGGAAAAAAATACAAATGTTCATCAACTGATGAATGGATAAACAAAATGTTGTGTATCTATATTATTAGTCCCCTATTCCTGTTGTAGCAAATTAGCAGAAATTTAGTGGCTTAAAACAACACAAATTTATTCTCTTACAATTCCAGAGGTCAGAAGTCCCTCGTTGGTTTCACCAGCTAGAGTCAAGGTGTCAGCAGAGCTAGTTCCTTCCAGAGGCTCTGAGGGGAGATGCTGTGTATTGGCCTTTTTCAGCGTCCCGTGGCTTCCTGCATTCCTGGGCCCCTTCCTCCGTGTTCGAGGCGCATCACTCCATTCTCTGCTTCCAGCATCACGTTGCCTTCTCCCCTTCTGGAGTCAGATCTCCCTCCACCTTCCTCTTAGAAGGATACTTGTGATTATATCTAGGGCCCACCTGGAGACTCCAGGACACTCTTCCCATCTCAGAATCCTTACTTAATCATGTGTACAAGCTCCTTGTTGCCATATAAGACTCACAGGTTCCAGAGATAAGGGGGTGGGTATCTTTGGGGGCCATTATTCAGCCTAGTGTACAGTAGAATATTATTCACCCATAAAAAAGAATGATGCACTGACACATGCTACAGCTTGGATGAACCTTGAAATAGTCTGCCAAGTGAAAGAAGTGACACAAAAGACCACATCCTGTATGATTCCATTTATATGAAAAGTCCAGAATGAGCAAATCCATAGATAAAAAGTAGATTGGTGATTGAGGGGGGGGAAGGAGGGAGGTGAGGAATGGGGCCTGATGACTAATGTGTACAGGGTTTCCTTGTAGGATGATAAAAGTGTTCTGAAATTAGGTAATGGGGATGGTTGTACAACTTTATGAATATACTATTAATAAAAACTACTGAATTGTACATTTTAAAAGGATGAATTTATGATATGTGAATTATATCTCAATGAAAAATAAATAAATTAGGAAAGACTCATCATGTATCAACATTACCTATAAATGATAAAAGTGGAAATATTCCCTTTTAATCAAATTATGATCTGAATCAATTTAATTTTAACAAAGTGCTTTCATCAAATTGTTCAACCACACTGTGTGCTCCACAGGAGGCAGTACGCCGTGGTGGCTGAGGGTGACTTTGGAATCAGGCAGCCCAAGTTCAAGTGCTGGCTCTGCTCCTTACAAGCTGTCACTGTGTTACCCTTTCTGAGCCTTGGTTTTCGCACCTACAAACTGGGGATCATTACAGTCCTTGCCTTTCAGAGTGAGGAGGAGTCAATGAAGTAATGTATGTGAAGCTTGTTATGGAGTGAGTGCTGGCTCCGATTCCCTCCTCCCCTCTGCTCTGCCCTCAGCAGAAAGAAGGTGTGTGGTGCTGACCCTAACGGGGACCCAACCATCCTCTCTAAGTTTCAGTTGTCTCAGGGGATTTAGAAGAAAGGTATCAGGAAGTGTAATAATGTGCCAGGCACTGTGCTGGAAGTTTGTACAGACTCTGGAGTGCACAAATGAGTGGGGTTGGAGGAGAGAGGAAAAGGAAAGACAGAACAAAGAAAGACTTCGTAGAGAAAGTCTGGACCTACTGCTAGGCATTCATGTGTGTGTCCTGACTGTGCGTGTGTGTCCATGTGTGTGAGCGTAGGCTGGGCAGCAAATGACAGGAAGGATAGGATAGAAGACAGATAGGACATAGAGCAGAAGCAAAGACGGCATTCTAGGCACAAGCAAAGGCCCAGGGATATGACTCAGACTGGGTTTTTCAGGAAGTATTTAGTAGTTCCTGCAGGTAGGAGCTCAGCTAGAAGTAAGTTGTGCTAAAACAAAGACAACCAAAGTACATTAAATGGGGAGACAGAGAGTGAGCTGAATAGATTTGCTTTTTAGGAAGATCTCTCTGGCTGTGGTGTGGCAGAGAAAAATGACTGTGGTGAAAGAAAAGGCTGGAAGCCTCAGCTGGGAGCCTGTGGCAATGGTCCAGTCCTTGGGGGATGAGGACCTGAACCACGCAGGGGAGGGGAGGGGAGGGAGAGAGGGAAAGTCTCTTCCTGTCCCCACTGAACACCCATTGAATGGCTGTGTGTGCAGACACAGGCAAACACACAGCTCCTCTAAGGCATGAGTGCTCTGCAACCGTGGGAGGACTCATTGCAGTGCACAAAGGTTAGTTCTGTGTGTCAACCTGGCTAGGCTGTATCACCCTGCTGTCCTTCCCTGCCCGTGTTTCAGAGGTGCTGGAACCAGATCCAGCATTCCTCCCCATACCCTCCCCTTTTCCAGGCCCCAAGAGTCATGCGCTGGTTGTCAGGATCTGTGACTGGGGTCCTGCTACCTCCTCCCAGGCACTCTAACCCTCAGCCTCCCACCCAAAATCTGCCCATTGCACACCAGTCACTTGGCCAGCTTGTGAGTCTGCCTGGTCATGGACCCTGACCCCCCTTGGCCTGGCCTGCCCCACCCTGACTGAGTCCTGAGCTGGGACCCTTGAAGGTACAGCTGCTGCCGGTCCCGGCTGCAGTGAGCACAGTCAACACAGAGGAGACCCGTTGGCTGTCCAAGGAGCCCCACACATCTGGCCAGGGGCCAGGAAGCCCAGGCAGTCTAGATTTGGGAGCAGCAGCCCCACAACAGTGGGGTCGTGAAATCATTCTCCAGCCCCGCTCCATTCTTGGCCATCTCTGCGGGCTCCACAACAGCCTCTGTGCCAGGGCACACGGAGGGGGTCGAGGATCCAAGGCAGGGGGCTGCAGCAGCTGCAGGGAGGGGCTGGAGGGGCTGTCATTTGGCCACCGGCTTCCCTGTCCCCTCCACATGGGGCATTTCAGCAACAAAACCCCAGATGCTCCTTGCTGAATGTTGGGCAGGATCGGGCCATTGGGAAGTCATTGGTCAGTAATTAAAATGAAAACGACTCCAAAACTGTTTTGACCAATGCCCCTCCCCACCCCCCTACCCACCACCCCCTCTTCCTGAGGTTCTAATGAACTGATCTGAGGTGAACCCTGGACATAAGTATTTTTTAAAATCTCTCCAGGTAATTGTATTGTATCGCCTGGGCTGAGAACTTCTGCTCCAGCACTGAGTTATTCCAGGTGCGGTCCTCAGGCCAACAACATTGACATCTGCATTTCTGAGGTTAGAAACGCAGAACCTCAGACCCCACCCCGACCTACTGACTCTGAATCTCCATATAAGATCCCAAGGTCACTCAAATGCTACATTTGGGAAGCGCCGTGGAAAAATAAAGCAAGAATCCCTTCACCCACGGAGGGCTGTTTAGTCTTCCTGTGGCTCCGGCTTCGTGATGTGGCTCTGGACCTGAATGACAGTGCCCAGGGCTAGGGGTCCCAGTGACCAAATGTGACCCGCACTGTGCCCTGATCTGAGGCCCACCCACCACCCTCAGCTGGGCCTTAGGTCCACTAAGGCTCACAAATAATTACTCTTCAGACCAGGACTGCTAATAACACCCCGATGAAAGCATGTTTCAGATACAGCCTCTTTGTCAGGCTGGCCTGGGACTGTTAGTAACGACTCTTCCCTGAGCACCTGCTAAGTGACAGGTACTTAACAAACACTGATCAGTTTAACCATCCCATAACCTCCTGTTTTATTAGCCCCATTTTACAAATGAAGAATCCCGGGCTCAGAGAAGTGAAAGAGCCCAATGTTGCTCAGCTAGTCAGTGGCAGAGCTGCGATGGAGCTCTCTCTGGGTGTCTGACTCCAAAACTCAGGACGCATTCCTGGTGCTGTCTACATTATGCCATGCTTCATAAATAAAAACCACAATGGAACTTCCAAAACCAGACTCAGAAATTCCAATGATCTCAAAAAAAAAAAAAACCACAAAAAGTAAATACATTGCCATTTCCTGAGACCAGCAACCAGGGGGAAAGATTTTTGCATAAGCCAAAGGTGCCTCTGGGAATACCAGCCAGGCGCATTACTGTAATGATTATTCCTCCCGCCTGGGCTTTAACTATATTTTTATTAGGATGCTTTACATATTCTTTAGCTGCTTTAAAATGCTAAACCGACTCTGAATCCCCGAATGTGACAAAAATTTAGGCAGTGTGTTTACAGGAAGTAAACACTGCGCCGCCACCCCTCTTCCCCGGTAACTCCCAAAGGCCTGAATTAGTGGCGCTCACGGTAAGGAGGCGAAAACCCACCCCCCTCTCAGGAACACAACTGATGTAAATTTCTCACCAAACTGAATTGATGAAGGGAACTCTGAGGCTGGCCTGAAAGCTCATCCTGTGGCCTGAATAGTTATGACCACGCATTGTCCTATAATCTGCGCCAGTCCCCCTGTGGCTGAGGTGGGTGCCCAGGGTCCCCGCTCTGGAGAGTTTGGTGGTTCCATCTGTGGCCAGGGTCAGAGGTCAGCTAGTGATGAGGTCAGGGGCCACGGCTGGGATTTGAGTTCAGTCAGTGGCAGCATCTCTAGCCTTATGAGATAAATTAGTAAATTACTTTCTCCCTCCAAAGGCAAAAACTTGCAAAGTCACAAGGTCTTGCATTTGTGGTGCCTTGTTATGGTGCTCATTAACTTACTTTCAGATATTTCAGTGTAGAGAGGAGCTCAGTTTTCAGGGCAGTCGTCCTCTTCGAGAACCCTCAGTGCAGCCGTCAGCCAGCGTGCACATTCAAGAGGAAGCCCAAAGCAGAAGCAACAGGTGTAAGCACCTCTGTTATTGTATTTCAGTCAACAGATGAGACGACCAATACTAGAAGGCATGTCAGAAACGGTTTTATTGGTGAAAACAGTGCCCTCGCTGACTAGCGAGATGGATGTCAGAAATGAGCTTTGTCTTAGTCCATTCATGCTGCTCTAACAAAATGCCATCAACTGGGTAGCTATGAAAAACAGAAATCTATTTCTCATAGTCTGGAGGCTGGGAAGTCCAAAATCAAAGCACCCGCGGACTTGGTGTCTGGTGAGGTCCTGCTTCCTGGTTCCTAGAGGGCCATCTTCTCGCCGTGTCCTCACATGACAGAGGGGAAGGGAGCTCTCTGGGGTGTCATTTGTAAGGGCACTCATCCCAGAGCCCTCGTGACCAAATCACCTCCCAAAGGCCCCACCTCCTAATATTGTCACCTGGGGGTTAGGATTTCAATACACGAATTTGGCGGGGACACAAACATTCGGACCCTTGCAAGCTTTCAGTGGTGAGATGAAAGGTGTCAGGATACGTGGACATTACGCACATTGGCCTGAACAGGACCTGAGACTCTAGCGAAGCCTGTGCCCTTTCCCCCCAGGCTCAGCTCCGGGTCTGGCCATCGGTCTAGGAGGCTTTCTGGCTGTCTGATACTGATAAGAACACAGAATCTCATGTCCGCAGTTCTGTGTGTCTGCCTCCAGTGACCCTTTCCTGCAAGCTGTGGCTGGATGTAAAAGGACTGAGAGCCGGGGCTTCACTGAGCTCACAGGACAGGCTGTGGCAACTGCTGGACTGCCGGCTTTGACAGAGAGATGTCTGCGTGTGTGGAGGGATCAGGGCTGAGACTCGCTGTCGCACGACCGAGGAGGGAGATCGTGGGGGAGTAGCCAGCTCCCCCTCCTCAGACTCCTCTGGCAGCTTGTTCAGATTGCCTGCCACCGGCTCCCCACCTCCTGAGCTGCTCTGCGGGAGGAAAAGCCTCCAGGAATCTCTGCCCTTCATCAAATTCATCACCCTTGCATCTAATTTGTTTTTAATTTTTTTCCCTTTGGAGTCAGCCCTGCATCAGCCACAGAAAGCCTTTTCAGAACAGCTCCTGGCGAGGACTAATCTGATGAGAAGTGATTATGCTCTCGTTGGAGAAGCAATTTATTGCCAACCAAATTCTTCTTGCCAGATGAAAAAAGTTGGTGTTAGTTCCACCCGCTCAGGGTCCTAAAGGACTTCTCACAGCCACCTGGGAGAACCACCGGGCATTAAAGACCAGGGCTGGCCACAGAGACCACGGTGAAGGTGTGGACAGCCTCCCCGACACACAGGCCAAACTGTCCTCGCCAAATAAGCTGTCACCTCCAGCCTTCCATCCTGGGACCCCGGGAAGGTCAGAGCTAAAGGGCCCTCGGAATTATCCAGCCCACCCCTCTTCATCAGACAGAAGGCTGTGGCCCGGAGAGGTCTCGGGACTCACCCACAGCCGCACAGTGGAGCTGGAAGGAAGGCTCTGGCCACTCCCCCAGCCACCCCTCAATCCCATTCAACAAACATTTGTCCGGGGCTCACTCAAGGAAGGGCTGTGCGTCCTGGGAGTGAGCAAGTTCCCTGTGCTTGGAGAGCTGTCAGGGCAGAGAGGGAGTGACAAATACATGCAGCCACTACATCTGACAAAAGGGAGAAGGAATAACACCCAGCACTGTGAGCCATGCAGGGGGCTGGGCTTTCTGTGGCCGAAGATGTGAAAGCTGAGGGGGCTTTAGAGAGGGGGAGCAGGGCTAGAGGAAGGCTCTGGCACAGCATCTGGAAACCTCTGGGGTGTGGAGAGCAGGCCCAGAGCCCAGGTCAGCAGCCCGAGCTCCTCGCACCTGGAGGCCTGGGAGGGCTCAGCAGATGGGGTCTTGGGTGGAAATGAGATCATCTCTGGGTCTGGTGGACCCCTGCGGTGAGCTGGAGGCCAGGCTGACCTCTCTTCCCTGAGTCCTTCTCTGCCGTTCCTTCCCCCCTCTGCAGCCTCAGTGGCTCTCCTAAAATCCAGAATCTCTGGGGTCCCAGCTGGGTGCTCCTTGGAAAAGCCAATCCCTCAGCCTCCTCTCCTCCTGTCACCCCTGGAGCAAATTAAATAGCCACAAGGAACATGCACACAGAGCGCTTCAGCCCACAGTGCACTTTCCCTCACACTGTCTCATTACCCTTCACCATAACTCATTATTCCCCACCCCTCCCCCAGCGTATACGTGAAAAAATATCAAGGGTCCAAGTAACTTCCTCCAGGTCATCCTGCTGCTTCCGGGCAGGCCCATTCCCAGACCCGTTCCTAGTGCCGTAGTCGTCAGCACAGGGGGCTCTTGAGCCCATTCCCCGGCTCTGAATCCCAGCTTCACCACTCACCAGCTATGTGATGGGAAAATCGCTTACCCTTTCTCTGCCTCCATCCCTCATCAGGAAGATGGTAATAATAATAGTGCTTATCTCACAGTCGCGAGGATTGAATGAGTTAGTACGTGCAAAGAACATAGAATAGTGCCTGGCACATAGCAAGTGCAGCCTAAGTGTCAGCTGTTGCCAGCATTAACCCTAATCTAGGATTCCAGCAGATTCCTCCTGTTAGGTCACTCAGTGTCCCCGGGTGTCCCCAGGAAAGGTGCTCAGCCTCTCCCTTCCCACCAACAAGGCTGGCCCTCAGCACAGCTGGGATCCTTCCAGAGTTTGTCTCCTCCTTCTCCCATCCTCGGCTTCCCTCTGTTTCCCCTTTTACCCTCAACAATTCTTCCTCCCAGTCCCCCCTCACACCCGCACCCACAGCTGGCCAGACAGGCTATTGCAAGGTTCTATACGATGAACCTATTAGTCTTTGTGTCCAAAATCTGTCCTTTACAATGTTAGTTTTTAAATGTTCAATACGTACAAAAAGACTTAGTTGTCTCCTTTAAGAGCCCAGTTTTGAATTAAAAAGAAAGCTCTTCAGTAAGAAGCGGCTTTGCCTCTGCCTCCCAGCAGCAGCCAGGGGATTATCAGCAAAGAGCCATATTGCATACTTAATTGCGGTACCGTCCCCAAAGCTGAAGCCTAGTCTGGGCTGAGTGGCCGACTTGGGCCCTCGTAGCTACTACTTCCAAGTTCTGCAGAAGCCATGGCGGGGACAGTGACGAGAGTCGTTGTAGGAACAAGGTTCTCTAACACTTGGGAATAATACAGGTGACCTACCACACTGGTGCTTGCTTTGACTTCTGGCCACTTAGAACCATAGGCTTTGGACACCAAAAAAGAATTAGCTTAGGGAAACGGAGGCAGCATACTCAGGAAGGGGGCAGGTCCTGGAGCTTCCGCGTTGCCCTGGTCACTGCCTCTGCCCAGGTGCACAGCAGGCTTTGCCCGATGAGGAAATACAATAGGGGAGTTGCACTTTCCTGGACCACGCCCACTTCCATCTGTGGGCTGGTGAAGTGTTTTGTGACGCGCTTGTGCAAAAGGAGCAGAAGAAACCTCTGGCACTTCCTGCAGGCATGTTTGTCATCCCCAGTGTCTGGTACACAGTAGACCCTTTGGAAATGTTTGATGAATGGATTTCCCAGAAGCTGATGATCCACTCATTTTGAGTCATGAAATTAACATTTGGGGACGCTCTCAGGGTTGCTGGTGGCGTGCAATTGGTTGAGGGCCTAAGCCACTTAAACGCCCTCCTCTCCAGCAGTAGAAAACTTTATCTTGAGCCTTTCAAGCAGAGATAGTCAAAGCTTAAATGGCTCAGCAGCTCCCTCCCATGTATATCAGTGAATTGAAGCTTTTCAGAATCCCAGTGGAGCATCCGTGTTAAGGAAGGAGCGGTGATATCTTGCAAGGGCAGGTTTCCTGGGAGTGTTCAGGACCTTCCTAAATACAATAGGAAATAAACTGCGTGAAACAGCCAGCTCCTACCCCACACCATCAGAGAAAGCGCCAAGCGTTATAGAAACTCAACCAAACCACACACGTCACCTCAAAGCCACATCCTTCCAGGACTCCCGGTTCGGTGGCCTCTAAACAGGAAAAGACTGATTCGACATGGACCACCCCCACCCCTGGCCTGGACCACAGCCACCAGCCTCCTTCCCAGATTGCCTTTCCCTGGGCTCTCATCCAATCATCTTCCACGCCATCCCCAGAAGTCTGCTTCTAAATCACAGATCTGGCCAGGTCAGTCTCCTCAATACCCCCAAATGACTCCTCATTGTCTTCAAGACAGAATAAAAATTCCTCAACTTGGCATGCAAAGCTCTTTAAAATGTGGTCTCTATTCAGTCCTGATATGCAGCCAATACTCACTAATAAAGCTACACTGGCAGTTAAAAATACCGACATACTTCTGTGCTCCCCAGTGACCCCTTGCCATCCACCAGCCAACCCCCCTGCTCAGGTGTCTCCTGGCCAGAGCTTTGGTGGGGACAGTGCCCTGAAGGCATTTGGCACTAACTGGCATGTGCTGGGCTGGGGTCCCTGACGCAGGCTAGTAGCTCCTGGAGAAGCCCCCACATGGACATTTGCAGGAACAGCAGCTTCTGCAGTATACACACTGGTTGTACAGTGCAACATTTTGGGTATCACTCCCACCTCGGTCAGCTTTACTAGACTATGTTCACCACTGCCTCGCTCACTTCCTTGATGCATAAAGAATGCCTCAATGACTGAAGGAATGAATGATATGTGACCCAGCCCCTGCCATGTAGGAAGGATACACAATAAGGTACCATCTGCAGTGACCACAGAGATGTCACTCAGTGCCAGAAACGGTCACTCAAGAAAAGTCTTTCGTAGGTGGTTTACACCCTGGCCAAGTTCTCAGCCGTCCAGGTTCAGTAGACTTTTCCAGTACACCCCAAAGTCATCAGTCTTTCAGGGCCAAACTCACACCATCTGGGCTCAAAAGACACTGGTGCAAAGTGAGGATGCCAACCCAATGATTTATAAAGGGGACTGGATCCTGCTCTTCCTTATCCGGGTGTTTAAGTTGAGACTCTTTCCTTTGCAAGAGACAGAAATCCTAATTCAAAATGACATAGGCACAAAAAAGAATTTATCAGCTGTCAAAGCTGAAAATTCCGGGGGAATAAGTCCGGCTTCAGGTATCACTGGATTCAGGGGTCAAATGGTGTCATCAGGACCCAGCCTTTTCCTTCTTTGGGTTCTGTCTTCTACCTTGTTGACTGGGGCTCCACGTGATGGCAAGGTAGCTTCTGCCTTTGGGGATCCCATCCTGTCAGCTTTAGGTCTAGTTAGCAAGGGTGAGAGAGGTTCTTCTGGAAGCCTCAGCAGCTCACTGGCTCTAATGAGATCATGTAGCCATTCCTAAACCAATCCGTGTGGCCAGCAGAGGAATGTTATGTTCTGATCGCCTGAGGCCTGGATCACATACATGCTCCACCACTAAGCCAAGAGTTGGTGTATCCAAAGTACTTTCAAGTGGTGGAGAGAGGGAAATTGAATTGGATATGGCTACCACAACGCAGGGAGAGACGCCAGGCAGCAATTTCAACCAATGCCCATTAGTTACCCCATCATAGATAGCATTGAGGATACCCCATTATAACACTGAGGATACCCCATTACAGTGGTGAGGAGGCCAAAACATTTTTCACGTATTTGCTTGGTGTGTCAAAATAAGGCAAAGTAATATTAAGAAGTGGGAGGGTTATTTCCACTAAGATCCAGAAATTGTCCTCATCCCAAAGCACAAGACTTGTCTCTAGGGCAGAGCTGGGAACAAGCTAACAAGCCTCCTGTCTGCAGCCCAGTTTCTTCCTGGACCCCATCCTTCTGCTGGCACATCGTGTCTTTGTTCAGATGGGCTGACATCACCGATGCTACCCCAGGACTGTAGGTGAGTCACTCTGCCCAGCCTTGCCTGTCCTACAAGGGCTTTCTTGACTCTGACTCACCCGCATTGATTCATAAATAAAATGCATCCCCCTGGCTCCTTCTGCTTTTCTTAGTGCTGTCCTGCTACAACCCATGTCAGCAGCTTGATGAGGTGGAGCAGTGCAGAGACGTCTCTGCTTATGTCACAGGTGGTGCGATGACAGAAAAGAGAGGCCAGCTCCCCCGACCCCGCCCCATGATGAGCCCTTGGCCGAGCACCGTTCACGTCAATGAAGCTGCTTGTAGAGGTTTGTCAGTGAGGAACAGTCCAGCCTTTCTCCAACCCACCACTTCAACGTGCCCGGAAACTGACCCTTACAGCGCAGCTGAAAGACCTTTCTCTTAGCCACTTCCAGGCAATTTCCTGCCACTTTCTCCTACCCTTGGACCCTGACCCCCACTCAGAGGCATGGCCCTTGTCATTCACAGGCTAGAGGGATGATTCCTGTCTGCTGTGGGTGGGGGCCTGCATGGCAGTCTGTCCCTGAGAACTGACATAGCTCCTATCTAGATGCTGTCAATGCTCAGATAAGATGAATGGCAAACAACGTTTGGCCCAACAGGTGCCATTTGTTAACATGCTCTAGATCAATGGCTTCCAAAATTAAAACATTCTGTATCTGTCAGATGTCCCCACCAGACCCTCTGGCAGGGAGGAGGTGCCTGCTGCAGCATGGCGTGAGGGGCCATGAAGGAGGGGAGATTGTCAGTCTGGGGGGTGGCATTTGCCAACGGAGCCAAAAGCAAGGCTCCCTCCCACTGCGGAGGCTCCAGAGGCTCCCCCCATAAACAAGAGGATGGGGGGGAGGGAAGTCCAGATGCTGACATTTCATAGCTGGAAGTGGAAGGGATACATTCCCTGAGTTTCCCAGAAAATTGAGCACTGTCCTGGACATGACATAGGCCTGAAACATCTAGGCCTCCCTTCCCCACCTGGAGAAAATGAGCCACAATGGTGCAAGCCTGTCTCCTGTTTCCTAGTGTCTTTTGGGATCTGTGGGTGTAGCTGATGCTGTAGATGCCCCATCCCGCTTCTAGCCCACCTGAGTTTACCTGGGGCTGTGAGGACCGTTCTCAGCCGTCACCATCAGTGTGTGTCTCTCTCTCTGCCCTGCTGCCATCCTGAGCCTGCTCTGAGTGTCCAGGCACAACTGTGAAATGCAGGGGAGTTAATGCCCTGGGGGTGGGGGATGGCAGGGAGTGAATAAGTGGCCCAGGCTCCCTGCCCTCCAGTGGCACAATTCCAAGTCAAGGGCCGCATGGTTTTCAGAAAGCCCCCAGGGGATCGACCCCCCTAGCCCATGATGGAAACTCATCATTAGCATTGGTTTTTTTGCCTTCCCTGTCTAACTTTTCCTACTTCATCTTTGTGCTTCCTGGGATCACCTCCCCAACAAACACCCATGTCCTTGTCTTCCAAGAATGCTCCTCTCTGTCAGTGCAGCCCTGTCTTCCTCTGAGCCTCCCGGAGGATCATAGTGCTTTGTGAGCAGAGGGCACACAAGGGCGCACCCTGGCTCTTTGGCTCTGCCCTGACATGACCACAAATCCCAGAGCATTGGCATGTCCCCCTTTTGCCCCGGGCTTACCAGTCAACAGCCCAGCCACAAGCTGGGGACAGTATGGGGGGGAGGGTTGTGCCTGATCCTACTTGGTCCAGCTCGGGCATCTGTGTAGGCGCAAGCTACATGGTACGGTAGAAAGAACGTGGAGGGCGCCTGGCTTCCAGCTCTCCCACTACGTGACCTTGGGGAAGACATATGACCTCTCTGAACCTCAAAAGTAGGAAATCTCTAAAATTAGGGAAGTACCCAAACCCATCTCACAGGGTAGTGGCTCTTATCAAATGGGAGAATATGTGTGAAACTGCGTAACGCTGACTTTCCCCGCGGCTGACGTCCAGCTAGCAGCCACCAGCACAGCGCTTTGCTCTCTGTTGTTCACGTATTGCTTATTCTGACTGGCTGGCGCCTGTGCTATTCCTGTTATTAAATATTTCAAATATCACTTCCAACTAGCATCGCCATTGCTTGTGTATCTTGTAGCCCATGCTTGGCAGCAGCAGGCTAACCTCTCTGAAAGCAGAATCACAGCTCATCTATAGGACAGTCTGCGGGGCAGGGGCACATTCCTCCAAGCTTTCCCCAAACCTGGCTGTGCCCAGGAAGAGTGTGTCCTAATGCAATGTGTGCAGGCGTCCTCCAGACAGATCAATCCCATTTCAAACATGCAAACACCGAGCACGTTGTGCAAATATGCCACGAGGCTGGCTTCAAGGCCCAGCCTGTTGCTAAGGAGCCCAGTATTCCCCCCCCTCCCCCCCGCTTAATTAAGCATGTTTAAAGGGCTACATATTCTCCTCCACCCATCCACAAAAAGGCCCTGGGCAGAGCTCAGTTAATTAATCAGGGGGCTGTGTGAGTGGGTGCTCTCTCACTGGTGGAGAAAAGCCAACCTGGGCTCAGGTCTAGGTGATTCAAGCCCTGAACAATCTTGGAAGATGGGGAAGGCAACCCGGGGATGGGCCAGCAGGCACTCAGGGTTGGACACGCGAGGGTGACACTCACACTTCCAAATGTGGCACAACACTCACAGTGGGGCAGGAAGATGAGCAAAGGCCCTATTTAGCATCTGTTTGCATATTCATTGTCAACCGTGACCCCTTTAAACTAAACTCACCCATCACAGAAATCTATAGTGACTGTCAGAAAATGATAAGACTCCTTCATTCTGAACTTTGCTGTAAAGTAGAGATGACTGAAAACCTGCCCTGTGTGACGCTTGTAATCAGAGGCGGACTCAGCTAAAACTAACCCATGATCACACGTCACCTCCCCACTGCCAGCTCTGCTCTGCGTGCTGACTGCACAGCCATCCTTCCTGCCAGTTGTTCCAGCGGCGGCTTTCAGGCTGGCACACAAGGACCCAGATTAACCCATTTCTGGGGGCATGGGGAGGCTGGGAGTATTAGGTTTCTGTGCTATCGTGAGGTCAAGAGGCACGCTTGGACTTAGCGGTGTTTGCTATGCAAGTGAGGAAGCCAGGACAGGCAGCGCTGGCTCCAGCAGAGGAAAATAGGAGGAGAGAGAATTAACACCTACTGAGCACCTCCTGTCTGCAGCCCCTTAGTTATGCCTGTACATTCTGGAAAGTTCTGCAGGTGCTCTACCACAGGAGTGGAACTTCCCACAGACCCCTGTCGGACGGACAGCAGTGCCCTCTGTATCCTCACCCCACTGCTGAACCCCCAGGGCCCTGGGCTCTAGGCCTCCACTTCTATCTTGTTTCTTACCCGGGATGGGGAGCAGCTTTTCCTCTTCAACATAATTCTGCATATTTCCACATCCCAATGCTACCACACTGTGCTGCTGCCTCTTTTCTCTGTAGTAACAAAGGCCCTTACCCCGAAGGTGGCAGGAAGAAGACAAAAGAGAGTAAGGGGCAAGAAACCCCTGTGCCATCCCTCCTTTTACAGCAGAAGAAACTGAGGCTGAGAAATGTTGAGTGAACCCCTAATACAGGTCTGAGTACTGGGGCCAAGAACCAAGATTTGTCTCACGCCAAGGCCTGTGCCCTTTCCATAAGCCACTGCCCGTGTTTTACCCAAACCCTTCAATAAAAGTCGTTATACCAGAGGCTTGTATGAACTGTCCTCTGGGAAATGAAGGAGGCGGGGCTCGCTCATGGCCAAAAAGGAGTGAACCAGAAAAATCTGGAAGAGGCTGGGCGCGATGGCTCACGCTTGTAATCCTAGCACTCTAGGAGGCCGAGGCGGGAGGATGACTGAATGCCAGGAGTTCAAGACCAGCCTGAGCAAGAGAGAGACCCCGTCTCTACTAAAAATAGAAAGAAATTAGCTGGGCAACTAAAAATATATAGAAAAAATTAGCCGGGCATGGTGTTGCATGCCTGTAGTCCCAGTTACTCGGGAGGCTGAGGCAGGAGGATCGCTTAAGCCCAGGAGTTTGAGGTTGCTGTGAGCTAGGCTAACACCATGGCACTCTAGCCCAGGCAACAGAGCAAGACTCTGTCTCCAAAAGAAAAGAAAAAGAAAAATCTGGAAGAGCTAGAAGATAGTGCGAGGGGATTACGAGGGAGACTGGAACAAGAATTTAGAAGCAGCAGCCCAGGAGAACATGATCCGTACACTCCACCCCACCCTCCTTGCCTGGGATCCCCAGAACCAGTAGCCAGCAGGAGGCGGGGGCAGATCTACAGGAGATCAGGTGTCCACAGTGATTATCTCTGGGTGATGGGATTACGTTTTCGTTTTGTGTTGCTTCTGATTTCTTTGTGTATATTTGTTTTCTAATTATTTTTTTACCACAAGTATGTATTCCTCTTGAAATTTTTTAAAGTCAAACTAAAAATGAAAGATAAACCAGTGTGCGGAGAGCGCTGCAGAAGGACTTTAACACTGCATGGCAGCGAGCCAGCCTTGCCCCACACCTGTTTCTGATCTGACAGAGAAAAAACAAACAGCCGCCAGCACCTGGCTCCTCTCCTACAGCCGCACAGGACTGGTGGATGTGAGGCTCTCTCTGGGCCAGCCTCCTGGGCAGAGCCCCTTTTGTTCTCAGGCTCTGCCAACAAGGCTTCCGGAAACCCCAGGAACTCGCATCCAAGATGACAGCCAGGCAAGGCAGAGCCGTCATTGGTGGGGCGTTCTCTGTCCCTACCATCCTCGATGCTCTCATGTTCACATCTTATAGAAGATTCACATGAAGAAAGTGGACCCTTCTAGGAAAGAGTTACAGCTGCACACCAGGCTTCTGCCTTTACCCTTTCCGAAAATTTGAGGAGCCAGTGTTTCCGAATTCCTGCAGTGGCTGCGCTCCTTCCTAACGGGAACCCCATGGGTTCCCTGGGCTCTCTCTGGCCTCGTGAATCTTGGCAGAGGGCTGCTCTCCTATGGTGATGACGCCCATATTAATTTAAGTCTTTTCAAGACATACTTGCTAATTAAAATGTGAAATAGTTTTTATCCCTTTAATTAAGATACAAGATGGGAAGCATAATTTAATTCGGTCCATTGAAAATATCAGCATTATTAGCTCCATAACTTGCTTCCATTAAAGTTGCCGTTGTTAAACACTGTATTTTTTTTTTTTTTTTACTCCCACACTCGCTGGAGTTTCAGCGTGTGCACTGGGTCCTGAAACCGCCGTGGGAGTTTGTCAACTGTAACCCATTGAAAAGGCACTGAGTAGAAGCTGGAACCCTCAAGAACATCAGCTGTTGGACTGTCATAGCTTGGATGCCCCCCAGAAGCAGACCCTAAGAAGGATTTGGGTTCTTAGGGTGTGAAGTTTGTATGCAGATGAGAAAGAATTCACAGACAAAGTTTAGGATAGAAAGAAGTACAAAGTTTATTTCTTGGAGAAAGAAGGAAAGAGGGGAGAGAGAGAGAAAAGGGAGGAAGTGACCACACCACACAGAGAGGAAGGAATGAAAATGCTGGGCCCCTGAGGGAAAGTTGCTTGAGCTTTTAAAGGGTAAAAATGGCTTTTCCCTCCCCCTCTGCTTTAGCAGCCTGATAACAGAAGCGGAGGCGAAGCTGTTGTGGGTGCTCTTTCTGGCTTATCTGAGTCCTTGGAATCTGGTTTTTGGCAGGAACTGAGGCAGAGAGTTGGAGCAGGGAGCTTGTACACCTACTGTCTGCTTAGGGCTCTTCAAGGCTGAGAAAAATGAAATCTTAGAGATAATGAGTTAGGCCACAGGTATTTTAATTAAACAAAGAGTAGTTGTGAGCTTTTTTCTTCAAAGGGACAATTATGTGTTGTGAGTTTATTTCTCTTACTTTCTGTTTGATAATTTATTTTCCTCTGTTAGATACGTTGTTAGTAACAGCACCTTTCAGTACAAGTGGTTTGCACAGAAATACTTGTAGGGGAGTGAGGAAGGAAGACAGGGACAAGACGAGTGTCAGATCAAGGTGAGCCAGCTGCTGCTATGGGGAACTGTGGGCAAGATCCCTGGGGACACAGGATACTGCAGGACACACCTTGGGGCTGTCCCCTATGAGGACAAGGAAACTGGGGTTCTTACCCCACAATGCCCATCTGTCATCAGCTGAGGGCTCCTCCTGGGGGTGCCAGCTCCCCAGGACTTCCTGCCTCCCCCTCAGGGTGAGAGGAGACGGGCACCAACAGCATCAGTTAACTGACCCACAGCCAGGTCCTGCACCAGGCTGGGCAGAAGGGAAGGGGAGACACGCAGGGAGAGTGGCAATGACCGGCTTATCGATAGCTCTTTCCATGGCCCAAGAGACAAAATCATAGACTGGCAGCCAGAGCCACACTTGGAAGTCTCTAGAAAAGGATAGGAGTAGGATGGGAGCAGTGTCCAACTCCCTGGTGCACAGTCAAAGACAGACATGGGGAAACAGAAAATACACACAAAAACAGATGTGGGGAACAGAAAAGGTACACAGTCCAGGGCCCAGAAGTGGGAATACGGAGACAGTCCCAAGGTGTGTGCAGCTAGTTCAGTCCGAAGGGACCTTTCTCCCTCAGCACTGGAGCCCTGACCCAGCGCTGTCCTGTGGAGAGCCAGGTGTGAAGTGCCAGCTTCCTGCAGTTGTTGATGTCACCTGTACTGAGGGGAGAAGCGGTAGCTGGGCAGTGGAAAGTGATCGTAGTCTAAGGGAGTCAGAGAAGTTACCAGGCAATCAGAAATGGTGGTGAAAGGGCTTCCCTTTTCTGAAGATGAGACTTTGGATACTGAGCTGAGTTAAAAACTAAGGGTGACAGGAACCCTAGAAGTGGCTCTGGGAAGGAGGACAGGGCATTAGAAATCTGTGTTTGGGAGCTGTAAGCTCTAGGGGAGGATATTTTCACCTTGAGTCCCACAAGTGTTTTGCACACATGCTTCCTCGTTCATTCAGTAAGCATTTATTGAACATCTACTGTGTGCCAGCCCCTGTGTTGGGCTTTGTGCAATTCAGAAATGAGTAGCAAAATCTCTCTCCGTGGTTTGGACTTTTACTCACTGTCTCTGTTGCAATGGTTTTCTCCCAACCTGGTTCCTTGCTCACTTTCTGTCCCCTGAGTCTTAGCAGGCAGAGCCTGAGTTCTTTTTCCCTTTTCCCTCTGCAATTCCTATGACTTCTCTGAAGCACAAACTTCTCCAAGGGGAAGAAAAGAACTTTCTTTTCTGACTATTTTATATTTCATCTTCCTTTTATTTTATCACAAAATCAGCTGCAACCTCCCCATTCCAGGCAAAACTGTTGTCCTAACTGGACTCCAACTTTTCAATCTATTTGGGGTACGTTCTCTCTCCCACATCCATATAGTCAGTTACAGCCTGATCTTTCCTTCCTTCCTTCCTTCTTTCCTTCCTTCCTTCCTTCTTTCCTTCCTTCTTTCCTTCTCTCCATTCATCTACTCATCCATCCATGTATCCATCCATTGATCCATCCATTTATTGAGCAGTTACTATGTACGAGGCACTGAGCTTGGCACTAGAGATGCTGAGATGAATAAACACTGACCCAGCACTAAAGGAGCTCATGACCTGGTGAGGGGAATGGAAAATTTTTAAATTGTTTATATAAAGAGTGTGAAGAGAATAGTGTGACAATCCAAAGGAGAGGATGATTAATTTTAGGCAGTATAAGAAAGTGACATCAAAAAGCTGACATTCAAACCCAGTTTTAAAGATAAAGAAGAGGGGAAAAAGTGCCATCTGGAGAAATAGCCACTGCAATGACTTGGAGGCTTAAACTAACAGGGTGCGAACAGGAAAAAAAAATGTCAAGAAGCTCAATATGATTAAAGCAAAGAAGGCACAGATGAGAGGACTAGAAGGTGAGGTTAAAGGCACAACAGCCCAATTTGGAGGATCCCAAATGTCAGACTAGCTCTCTGGACTTTTTTCTCTGGACTTTTTTCTAGAAACCATAGGAAGCTATTGGAGGTAGGTTGACAGCTGGAAAAACATCGCTGGCAGCAGAGAATCAACAGGAAGGGGCTAGAGAGGAGGCTGTTGGGCCAGTTAGGAGGTTGGCACAAGGGACACGTGAGAGATGGGGCCTGGAGAGGGAGGGGTGAGAGGGGCACTGGAGACGGGAGGATGTCTCTTTAGATGGCCAGAGCACGACGCCTGTCTCAAAGGAGCCAGAATAAATAAATGCTTCTTGTGCTGCAGCCAAAGAGCTTGGTAAGGCCTGCCGAGGGCCCAGCTGTCTGCAAAATGCTCCAAGTCTTGCAGGGCAGTCCAGGACAGCAAGCCCTTTGCCAGCCCTCAGTGAATGACTGTCCCAGGGAAAAGCACCAGTGTCTGCACCGACGGCCTGCCAGTGTCAGCATCAGGGCGCATCAGCAAGGCCGTCCCACTGGGCTGGAGCTAACGACAAGGCAGCATTCAGAAAACAGCCCCCAGTCCCTATGTCTGAGGTGAGCCGGTTTCCATGTCTACAAGCCCTATTGGAAGATAGAGCCCAGCACGTGATAAATCACACATTTTCTTTTTCTCAGTTTCACACCCTTAGAATTCAACATTATTTTTTCATCAACAGGCAAATCACTTATTAATTCCATTTTTCTTTTATTGATATGGAAAGGTTCTAATTGCTCAAATATAAAGGACCCCTCCAGAGTGACAAACTGCTACAGAGCCGAGAAAACTTGCATTTCCATCTTGAGGAGAAAAAGTAATCTTCAAAATGGTAATGAAGAGAAGGGAATAAAATTTCTCCCACACTCACTGACATTAGGATAGTGATTTTTTTGAATGCATCATCTCCTTCCATCTTCTCAACAGCTCTGTGAGTTTATGATTACCGTTTAACAGATGGGGAAACTGAGGCACAAAGAATTCAGGCCTCTTGCCCAGGGTCACTCAGCTGCTGGTTTGTAGAGCCAGAGTTTAAATCCAAAGCTGCCTCATTTTGAAGACGCTGTTTTTTCCACCACATGATGCCACCTCAGAGCAGCACTGTTGAGAACATGGGTAGGTCAGAGCCTGAGAAACACCCAAGCTTGGAGTTAGCAGACGTAAATCCTGGACCTCCTTAATAGTCTGTGACCTCAGACAAACCATGGGGTTTAAGTGAGCATTGATCAGTTTCCTCTGTAAGATGAGGGGGTAGATGGGATTATACAAGCCCACAGTTCTATGTTTCCAATCCAAGCAAGAGAATGGACTCCCTGTCAAATGAATAAAGTTTTACAGACAGCATTTTAACTTTATTTGATGTTGGAATGTCAGTGTGTGTTATAAAAATAAAATAGAGCCTGAATTGTGAGTCTGCAATGGAGCCCATCACTCCACTGGTCTGGTCTTGTTCCCTCTGACTCAGCTAGTCAAAATGATTCCTGTTCCGGGTCTACCCTGTGCTGGCAGCATGCTGGGTACATTCTCTCGAAGACCTGGTGAGGTATGAATGAAATAACTTGCCCATCTGGTGCAGTCCCAAATTTAGTAGTTGGTCTTCAAACTAAGTGAATTGGTTGACTTTCCCCAAACTGTCTTTTGAGGAACACTAGTTTCAGATACTGAGAAACGTTACAGGACCAAAAGCATTCTGCATTCAAATGAGTTTGGGAAACACCGTATTAAACAAGGATATGCAAGTTTCTTTATGTGAGGCTCCTCTAAGACTTTGCTAAGCTGATGCCATTAGGAATCTTCAAGAGCGGAAAGAACCATCAGGTTTCCCAAACTTCCTGGACAAGAGAATCATTTTCAACGAGCACCCAGCCAAATGCGTGTGCCAGGGACTGTGTTTTAAGGAGCATCAGACCACGGACTTAAAAATTTTTATTAAGCAGAAGCTAAGAGGCCACTGCCTGACACAGAGTCAGTGGTGTTCACTGAATGTCAACAAAACGGGGAGCCAATCTGCGTTCATAATGGGCACTGTCTCTGGCTAGCAAGTGACCCCACAGGCCCCGCCACCTCCCCTTGGCTGGGAAAGGAGCAGATTGGGTCAGATGACTTCTGACATTCCGGGAGTGCATTTTCTGAAAAGGCATTCACAGCTTTTAGCTAAATGTCCCTTTTCTTCATTTATGACATTTTGGGAAGATGAATCATTTGGCCAGGATGGGTTCTCACCCCTCTTCTAAGTACACAGGCTTGTCAACAGGAGATTTAGTCAATGAGTCTTTTGAGAATTTGTCCTTGTCCAGAACGACTGGCTGGTGTGTTTTATCCTGACTCTGCAGGCTCCTGCAGTGTGGGAGTCCCGCCAACCGCCTCTTGCGGTATTTTCATGAGCTGATATTTTTAAAAGTTGAAGGGCGCTGCTTTTCTTCCCTAATTGCAGAACCAGGTCAGGAATATCCCGACAATGAGACTCATGTTTTTGAAAATGGGGAGTTTGTCATTTTTCTCATACAAAAATAAAAAGCATCTTAAAATGCCAACGAAGTAGCACACGCAATTATTATAGAAGGGTCTGTTTACCTTTTAAAAAGTAACTTACTTGGAAAAGAAAAATCTATTTTTTTTCCTTTTCTCTTCTTTTTTTACCCTTAAATAACCCTTGTATTTTTCCTATGCAGAAAATTGTATAGTAATAAGTTATTCCTATGCAATTTTTGGAAAACAGTTATAAAGAAAAAAATGAAAATTATAATAGTCAGTAATTCCATCACCTGGGTAAAACCCACTATTGTTTATTTATGTATTTCTTTTATATGTACTTCATATGTATTTCTTTCATTCTTTGTACTTCTTTCACTAGGAAGAAATATATTTATTTATACTCATACATATATATTCATAAATATATATACCTCATACTAGAAGGAAATTCATATACAAAGAATTCTTTTTCACCAAACTGAGAAGGTACCACATGTAGTTTTCAAGCTTGCTTTCTCACTTAGCACTGTATCATGAACAGTTTCCAAGGGCTGAACTTCCCCATCCAAACCAACTGAGGTCTGTTGGCTCAGAGAGGGACTGACGCGTTCACAAGCTGTTGTCAAACATGACTAGTGATGGCTGTTGCATAAATATCATTGATTCTTCTTGAAAGCAATTAAACTTGGCATTGCTATGGCTACCTAATGTGTTTGTATCGGCTTCTGTAATTGTTTGCTGAAGTCATAAATTTCTCAAGTTAATTATAAACAAATTGTTCTGCTTAATTAATGGGCATCACTAACAGGTAACATCTAATATGCATGTGAATGAACCTTTTGACAGCCTCACGGGGGCTGGATTAATGATGTCGGGATGGTGGCCCTGGGAGAGAAGTCAATCACCCAGAACCCAGGTATGGAGTGGGCCCCATGAAGCCCCAGGTCCAGAATCTGCTGAAGCAAGAGCAGGCTGGGGCTGTTCCTGCCCTTGGGGTCTCCAGGGCCCATGTCACCTTGGACCCTCCCAGTTATGCATCCAAAAGCATGGCAGAGCTAAGATGGGGTGACTGAGTGCCACCTTGGCTTATTATTAATAGCAAAAGCCTCTTTTCCCAGCATTGCTTCCTTGTCTACATTAGCCCACGTGGCCCTTCTCACACCCACCCTGCACTGCAGCTGGTATAGCATGGTGGCAATGAGGCTGGACCCTGGGGACAGGCTCCCATGGTTCAAATCCCAGCTCTGCCAGCTACTAGATGTGGGAAGATGGGCAAGTTACTACTGAGCACAGCACCTCAATTTGGCCATTTTAGAATGGGGGTAATCATTGTACCTACTTTACAGCCTCATGAGCCTGGTCTTTGGAGGTCAATGCCAGGAGCAGCTTGTCTTTGGTGGTCAACTGCTACTATTTTCACATTTTAAGGCAGGAAGGAAACTGGCCTTTATTAGGCACCTACCATGTGTGCATTCTTCATAAGTATTATCATCCCCACTCAACAACTGAGTAAACTGAGTCACACCCATCATGCAGCAATCGAGGGCAGAGTGAGGTGGGGAGCAAGCTGTGCTGTCCTATGCACCCCGTGCACTTCCCTGGATTGTGATACGCTGGGATGTAAATTTGGGCCTCACTGCAGCTGTAGTGTCTGCAGACTTTGGGCCTTGGACCTCTTAACCCATTCTCCTCGGGGAAGGCAGGTGTCAGGGACTAAGTGCAGGTGCTAATAGTCATCGCCCTGTTCTGGAAGATCTTGTTGAAATTCAATAGTTGTTGTAAGAGGCTCAAAATCAAAGAGCCAAAGAGTTGCTGGGAGCCAAAAATGGGAAGCAGGTCCTTGAAAGGGGAAGACCCCCAGCAAGAAACCCCTCATGGCCAATCCCCAAAATGTAACCCCCCTGCCTCCTACCAGTGGGGACAGGACTACGCTGATTCCTGACTCTTCCTCGAGTGAATTATCTCAGATCTTTCTTTCTGGTATCTTCTCTGAGGATGTTAAAATGAATTTTTAATGTGGGGAAAATTATTTCAAAATGAATACCACGTGTTGTGAAGTATGTGTAAATATGAATGTGTACACATATATGTATCTGTGAAGAATAGAGGTTTGGTTTATTTATTGGTCCATTCATTCATGTATATTTATTTTTCCATTTTTGAATTCACCCATTTATTAATTTACCTGTTCACCCATTCAGATATCCAGCAAACTAACTGGTTATTAACAAACTTTTCCTGAACACCTAGTAGGGGGTATGTGCTATACTACATGTTAGGGATATAGAATTGTATAAGTCAAAGTCTACTCTTTAGCCACTCACGGCCTGATGGATTAGATAGCCATTTACATCCATGACTGCATTACAGTGTTTTAGGTTGCACGGTAGAGATCTATACAAGGTGTTTGGGGCTCCAGAATTGATTAGCCCTGTGTAGCTGTGAGGAGGCATCTTGGCAGGAGAAGGAACACCTGGGCAAGAGTTCATGAAGAGAAGGAGGTGGGCAGAGGGCGAGGACAGGGAAGAACACTAAGTCCAGCCCTGTGGAAATGAGCCCATGGCTCCCATGATCCTCATTCATTCTCATCTCAGACAGTCATGAGTCCTGTGCTCTGGGAAGAATTTATTTAGGCAGAAGAAACAGCAGAACATTCTTCAATTTATCTGCACATTTCTGTCTGCCACTAGAAGATGGAGGTGAGAGTTTCAGTTTTTTGGGAAATCATCTGAGGCGAGGATGATATGGACCCCAGAGAACTCAAATATGGCCGGCAGGGGACCACCCAGGCCTCTTGGGTTAGAGTCCAGTCCTGGTAACTCTGTCACCCTTGTCCCTGATCATTCTTAGCCACCACAGGCACAAATCTCTGGAATATGGAAAGAGATTTGCTCCAAAGAATAAAAAGGGTATTTGTTTGCAGGGGAGCCAATACTGTCTACCACTTAGTTGTGGAAATTTCCCTGCTTTTCTCTAAGGGACCCATAAGATTTATTCTCAATTTATGTAGTATCTTTCCTCCAAATAGCTTTATAAATTTTTAATCAAAATTGCATTTTAGGAACGGAAAACTACTTGATATCTACCAGACTGTCACATTTGAAAAGAATTTTATGAAACCCAAATGGGATTTTTTAATGCCTCTATTTCTTCTTCTTAAGTGGGTTTCCAACCAAGGCTTTCAGATTTTCTCTTTCTCTCTTTTTTTTTTCAAAAAAAGAGAACTTTTTATATACAATGTCACATCCAGAAATATGACATTCAGTAAGTGGCATTCTATTTTAATTTACTTTGACAAAATAATGAACTCTATTTGTAGGAGCAATAGAGCCTCATCTGACAAGGAGATGTCTCTGGAGTTTTGCTATAAATGAAAAAAAAAAAACTATTCCTTTCTTTTTCCTGAAAAAGTGGCAAGTTTGAAATTTTGGAAAAACTTTTTGGAAATGATGGTAAATGTCTAGGAATCAGTAGGAACCATCCCCCTTACCCCTGCCAATAATCACACGTCCTGCGATTCCCCGATCATGTTGGATCTCTGGTTTGGGGCAGCACACATCACCTTCTGTCCTCCGGATTCAGATTTCCTGTCCCTGTGAGCCGTGCTCAGTGCCTGGGGGAGAGCAAAGCGTCTTGGCTTCAGGACAACCTCAGCTTCCTGCCAAAAATGGGAGAACAAAGCATCCTGGTCTCTCCTCTCATGGACACCAGCCCAGATGATAGGCAACAGGACCTGGAATTAGTGACCCCACAGCGGGACCCACGGTCCCAAATCCAGCTCATAACCCAAATCAGGGCTTCCCAGGGAGGGAGAACAGTAGAGGCATCTGCATTGCCTCTGTGTTTTTAACCATTTATGTTTAATTCTCATTGGTTAATTTTTAAAAAAATAAAAACATGAGGTGGGAAAGGGTGGCTAGCTTTCATGCTGAACCTAGGAACCCCGAGTTATCAGGGGCCTGGAGAAGTAGGGTTGGGGACTTTGATCCTAACTGTCTCTTGGACACTAAGATTATAATTCCCAGCAAAAGAGAGCACAAGGCTGCTTCGGGAGAGGAAGCAGAGGCTCACTTCAGTAGGAGCTGATGGCAAGTGTCCCAGCTCGAGATGCTGGCTGTCACAAGAAATGTATTTATTTTTAAATTTTATTGAAAAACACTAAAAACAATAAAATGAAAATTATTTATAAACCTATCACATGTTTTCAAATTATTAAAGTAGGAAGTGAAATTTCTTCCCTCTCTCCTTCCAACACCACCCCACCCCCACCATTGTCCATCCTTCCTGACATTCCCTGTCTACAGGCAAAAGATATTTACAGACAGATAATTGATGTTAATTTTACATACAAAAATAGGACATGCCCTGTATATTGGTCTATATGGTTGTTTTTGTTGTTGTTAACAGCATAACTTTCCATACCAGTATATATAAAACTAGACTGGTTTTTTCTTTTTTGTAAAGAAATTTGGTCTCTGTTGCCCAGGCTGCAGTGCAGGGGTACAATCATAGCTCACCGCAGCCTCAAACTCCTGGGCTCAAGCAATTCTCCTGCCTTAGCCTCCTAAGTGGTTGGGACTACAGGCATGCACCACCATGCCCAGGTAATTTTTTTAAAAAATTTTTAGTAGAGGTGGGGTCTTGCTATGTTGCCCAGGGTGGTTTTGAACTCCTGAAACAAGCGATCTTCCCACCTCAGCCTCCTGAGTCCCAGGGATTACAGATGTGAGCCACTGCTCTCAGCTTAGAGTATTTTTTTCTTATTATTATAGTTACCTGCCTTCTGCCTTCTGATCCTGTCCCCGGGGAGCATGTCATAAGGTCTTTGAGGAAGGGCTGTAAACAAGAAGGGAGTCCCAGGGCTTTATTAGACAGGACAGTGGAGACAAAGACCACCACAATTATTACCCAGACCTCTGATTACCACTCCAGGCTTTCCTGGTGTGTGGGAAGATTAATTCAGTGTGGGAATGTTATTGTCTGAAAGTCCCTTTTGTTTTAAAGTCCAGTTAAAGACACCATAGGCGATATTTTTTTAAAGAAGAAAAAATACTCAAATCCTGGTAGCCTTTCCGAAGGTCCTTTCATCTGTTTGGGATGAGGGAAGTAATGAGCTTGGTTCCTTGGCTCCCCACATAGAACTGTTTTTTGTTGCCCTTAAATATAATCTATTATGATATTATTGGCAACATTCAAATTAACATAAGTTATATTTCAAGTCACTAAAATATATTTTTTCCTTGAATGTTTAAAGGTTTTTGTTGATTTTTATTATGCAATATTGCATACATTACTGCAATGTATGTATGCAATCATACATAATTACATATGGTAAACAATAATATAAACACCCATGAACCTATTACCCAATTTAAGAAATAAAAAATTGCTAATACCATTGAAGCTCTTTTTCCCAATTGTATTTCCCTGCCTTGCACAACCTCCTGCATCCAGAAATAACCATTACACTAAATCTTGTGTTTACCCTTCCCTTGTTTTTCTTTAAAATAGTTATTCTCCCCTCTGGACATTAAAATCATGGGGAGATTTTTTTTTAAATATCAGGTAGTTTGATTCTGTTTTGGAAGCCATGTAGAGCAACAAGGAGAATTAAGAACAAGAAAAAGAAGAAACATAAGCACCATTTTACATGAAACTAACCAGGAAACAGAAAACCCACAGACTATACCCAAAGCCAGTGAGACCACAAGTGCGCTTTGGGGATCCTTATGAGAGGCAGAGATAGGAGAACCAGGAAGAACAAGTCTAGCTAGCAGATCTCAGAAACCATCAACAAAAAAATGCATTCCCAAAAGGAGAGTAAGCACCCTAAGTGGGAACATCTGTGAGCAGGGGTAAGACACAATAGAGAGAAGTGTCAAAAGTGTCCCCAACGGGGCCAGGAATGGTATATCTCAGAAAGCACAAAAATATACATTTGAAGGCAGGGGCTGTTTCCATTTGTGGTAGTGGCCAATAAAGAAACAGAAGGAAGCAAGGTTGGCTCTAAAAGCCCTTCTGAGCCAGGCTAGAAGCACAGACAGAGTAGGTATGGCTACACAGGGTACCTTATTTGAAGGAATTGGTCCACTAAGTAGTAACAGAGGAGGAAATATTGAGTTGCAAAGTCCAGAGATTTTCCATATCCTCTTCCTCTAACTCATCTCGCAACCCTCCCCAATGTACACACAAAGCAACTTTCTGCAGATAGTTGGTCCAGAAATCCACCCAATATAATTGACTAACAAGTATTGCATAAGCACAGGATCTATTTAAACACTCTGAAAGACTAGTGTTTCTGCAGATGAAGAATACTCACTACACAAACCTTATAATGAAATGTTCCACCATAAAGTTTAAAAATTTATTACATGCAGTGATGAAAAAAGACAAAAATATCAGAATACAAGAATCCAGGGAAGAAATGAGATGGGAACTGGCAGAATTCAGGAATAAAATAGGGGACCAAAATGTTTTTTCAGAAATAAAGAATATATTAGAAAAAGCACAAGAAAAAAAAGGCACTACAGATGGTACAGAAGATGCCAGCAAGTGATACAGAAGATAAGAACGAGAAAACTGAACAAATGTAACAGAGCTGAAAAAAGAGATAAAACGGATTCGGGAGAAAACGATAATTAAGAAGATAGGCAGAAAAGCCAACATGCGCATAATTGGTGTCTCTAAAGAATAAAACCAAAACTATGACATGGAATAAATGCTTAATGTATAATACTTTCCTGAAGTAAAAGAAGTCTTGAATTTACATATTGAAAGGACAAATCATGTCTAACGGTCAAAACTTACACATATCCTAATAAAATTATTAGACTTTAAAGATAAAGGATTCTTTGAGCAGCCAAACAAAAGATCAAATCACTTAGAAAGAAAATCAGGCTGACATGAGACTTTCTCATAGCACCATTTAACACCAACATAGTGAAGTGCAATTCTTATCACGTATTCAAGGAAAAGATATCAGAGATAAGGATTTTATATCCATCCAAGCTCTCCTTGAAGTCTGAAGGCTAACAAACATATGCGAGAACTCTAGAATATTGTTCTAATGGTCCCTCATGAGGAAAGAGAATAATTCTAGTCAAACAAGAGGTGATTGGGGAAAATCTGGCAAAAGACTGTCAATGAGCATTAAATATATTAGATTTAACTACAGATCCAAAATAGGAGCAAGTATGGAGGTAAAAGTAACACATTAGAATGTAAATCGCATCCACTCAATGAACAAATGAGAGAAGGGCAAAAACAATGAGATGGGCAACGGCAGGTTGATTGCCTCATCCCTAACAGCTGGCAGTGGATAGTGACCTTTTAAAACTAAATGAAAGGGGCAATTCCCCAGTCTGGCAGTCCAGGATTCGACAGTAGAGGCTTGAGGATGAGCAAAGCTGTAGAATAAAGATAGCACATGGGTTTAATTCTCAGCGGTGCTGCATGATTTTTAAACAATTATATTTACCTGGGCCATGGAAATATTGACACCTATTGGAAGTAATTATTAGGAATATTATTACATGAAATTTCAAATGTGAAAGCATCTGGGCCATTCTCTGGAACACAGTAGGTGGTCAATGCTCTTACTGGAAAGTTGCCCAAAGGCAGACTTGAGCCAACCTTGCCATCTCAGGTGTTGGTGTTAAGGAGTTATGCCTCCTCTCATCACAGGCAAGAATCAAGATCTCCTTAGTTTTGTGACTTTAGTTTTACCTTTATAGTTTTTTTTTTGTTTTTTTTTTTTTTATTTTTTTTTTAGATAGGGTCTCTCTCTGTTGCCTGGGTTAGAGTGCAGTGGTGTCATCATAACTCACTGCAACCTCCAACTCTTGGACTCAAGTGATCCTCCTGCCTTAGCCTCTGGGCAGCTGGGACTACAGGCAAGCACCACTATGCCAGCTAATTTTTGTATTTTTTGTAGAGATAGGGGTCTTGCTATGTTGCTCAGGCTGGTCTTGAACTCCTGGCCTCAAGTAATCCTACGATTACAGTCATGAACCACTGCACCTGGCCTACCTCTATAGTTTTAATTATTTGTTCTTAATCCTTAAATTCTATCTACTTCTACAATTTTTCACGTTTTACCTTAATGGCTTTATCCTTTTATCTTTCATCTTATTTATTTTTATATTTTTAACCTTTAATTTTGTTGGTGTATAGCCCCTTACATTTTCTTTTAAATCTCATCCACTGTATTTTATTGTTATTTTTAAATTCCTAACCTTTTGCCTTTATTGTGATTTATATTCTTTATAAATGTGTATTGCTCTTTTATTGTTGTTTTAATCTCCTTCTAACCCTTATACTCCTCTCATGATTGAAATAATCTTATTCATTTTTCCCTTTTCTTCTAGGAAAAATTATGACAAATTTCCTTTTCTTTTTTCTTTTTTACAATGTGCAGCCAGAATGTGTTGCCATAGACGTGGTAGCAAAAGAAAAGCTCAACCCTGTAAGGACAGGAGGCTGGATCCTTCTTCCTTGCATTTGTCCTAAAAACTATACCCTGTTCTTTCCAGAGACCACCCTTTCCTACTTAAAGATCTCTACCCCACCCCCTGAAAATCCAGAAGACCCACAGGTAGCACACTCCAGATTCTAATTCTCTTTGTACAGGTGACACATTTGGTTAAGGGAGTTGTATTAATTCCTAACATCTCATACCTTCTAATATTGTAGGAGAGACTCCCTGTTTTTAAATTCTTCATCTCCAAGTCAATTAGACCCTGCTGCACCTATTTCTATCCAGGGGCCCATGAAACTTTGCTTTAATTGCCTCAAGAAAGATGTTTTCTATCTTAGTTCCTAGCAAGCAGAGTGCTGATGACTTAAATACATTTCCATCTGTGCTGTATCCTAGGATATGAGGTGTTTACTCACTCTCTGTGGTTAAACAATAACCTCATGGAAAAGAGAAACTTCATGGACAACACTTGATCTTACTGTAAGCTTCTGCAGGTGAAACTGATCCACATCAGAACAACCAGCAATGGGAGCAGCGTGTAGAAGACAGTTTCAGGTGTATGCATTGGTGATTGAGGGATGGGACAATTTTTACAGCTTATAAACAGCAAGGGCAATGATTCAAACCTTGTAGATCCTGGGCCTGGTAACAATCTCTCATTTTTATACAGTTGATTAAAATAATGTCTTCAAGCTAAATAAAACCTGAGCAAAATTCTGTGCATTCAGAACTGCTCAAGAATGGTCTCACTTGTCTGAGTTTGGACTTTGAGTCTGCTAGGACTCAAGGAATCCCCTGGGCATGATGCTCTTAGGCACATAGTCATTCATCAGTAACAGTTTGTTGAAACAATTAACTCAGTGACTCAAAAATGGCATCTCCCATTTTTAAGACCATTTCCTTAATTCCCCATTATTTTTGGATATTTCATCTAAATGTATTCAGTTGTCTTTTTGTTTTATAATCAAAAGGGAAACCTGAGTTTCTCAGGTTGGGGTTCTACACTGGGAGCAGGTATGTTTCAGGCCTAGTTAGTCTACTACTGACTATTGTACTATTCCTTACGGGGTAAAAATGTGTTAAGAATAATATAAAATCATTGGTGGAATTGAACATTTCCTTGGCCTTTGATCTGTGAACAAATACTACATAGACTCATTGTAGATGCTGTGCTGTTCATCTAGATTTTTCTATGAAGGGCAAGATAGTACATATTTTAGGCTTTTGTGGCCATATAGTCTGTGTGGCAATTACTCAATTCTGCCATTGTATAGGAAAGCAGCCATAGACAACACATAAACAAATAAATATGTAGTCTAGTAAAACTTTATTCATAGACAGTGAAATTTGAATTAAATGTAATTTTTACGTGTCACAAAATGTCATTGTTCTTTGGATTTTTTTTCAACCAGTTAAAAATGTAGCATCATTCTTAGCTTGCAGGCCATACAAAAATAGGCTGCTGGCCAGATTTGGCCAGTGGGCTGTGGTTTGCCAACACCTGATCTAGGATCTACCCAATAAAAATGCCTCTTGACAGCTCAGATGGCATTTTCCAAAGAGATGAAATGGGTATTTACTCTGGTCTTCCTTTTGTTTAATGAGCACCTCAAAGTCTTGTTACTACTCTTAGGTGGTTAGGCTATCAGGATATAACCCCCTTGTTATTAAAAATAGAAGAAAGGGTATTCACTTATTCACAGATACCATAATTAGTGTCATGAGCCAAAAATAACCTTAATAGATAACTTAGGTACCATATAATTAATGTTGTAAAGCAGGACTACAGATCAAATGCCTCTAAAAACAAAGTCATCACTTTCGGTAGACAGCCTCCAATATTAAACTGATGTATGGTCAATAACCCTAAGGAACAAGTTAACAAATTCAGTCTCATAGTCATATATTTTGCAAACAATTTAGCTTAGAGAGGGCACCAGGAAACTATATTTCTCAAGGTTAAATGTTCCGTGGGTGTTTACTGAGATATTTTATGAACAAGTTGGGTATTTGATTCACCTGCTTTAAATTTTTTCCAAGCAAAAAGTGTTGCTGTTTGTGTTCTGATGGAGAACTTTCGGGGCTCAATTACCCTTTTGTCTGTGCACTGGGGTGTATCCAAATGCTTCCTGGAGAATCTTGGCCCATGAAGGAATCCCTTGGCCTGCCTCTTTGCCCTCTATTTATGCCTGTGTCCTTGCCAGACCCCTCAGCTTTGCTAAAAAGAACACTGATCCTGACTCTGCTAGTTGACCAGCGAGGCAGACTTGCTCCATGCTCAAGTCAGCAGCACGGTGGGCTGTATCACACGCCAGGTGCCCATCCACTTGGACCCCCAATAGAGCAGTTAAAGGATTCCTGTAGGATTAGAAATTGGTCAGAAAGGCAGCCCATGAGCTTTTCTCTTCCAGTGGTTCTGAAACTTCTGGGGGTTCAGAACCACCACTTATAATCAAAGGCCCACTGATAACAATAGGCCCTCTTCTTAGAAAAAGAAGTTGCTGTTAATTTCTGGAGTCTTAGGTTAGGTAAAACTCTGTTCTAGATCCTCTCAACCCATTCCAGGATGGAGCCAAGCAGCAGAGATGCTCTGGCCCACCTTGTCGAAGTGTGTTTTCCTGGGCGGTGCTTTGGGATTATCCATCAGTTCACATTCAGGGACAATCGAGTATTTGCTATAGGGACATTGTTGAGGACATTGTTTATTGTATCACAAATGCCCTCCAAATAAGGATCCACAGGAGGAATTTCTCTCTGCAGTCCCAATACCACACCTGTACTTCTCTTGAGGAATTGTTTTTGTTTGGTTTATTTATTTATGTTTATTTCTACATATTATGAATAACATAACTCGGGGGCTACTCACCCAGGCCACATGTTAGCATTACTAGTAAGCTTTTACAACATACAGATGCCAGCCTAGACCAATAAATTACTGTATGTGGGGGTGGGGCCTGGGAGCATTTTTCAGAAGCTCCCCAGTGTCTAACATGCAGTTGGGGTTGAGAACCACTGATACCCGATGGGTCCTCCTCGCCACTGCTAGAAAACCCAAAGCCAAACATGCCGGCTGCTAGCAGCAAACGCACAGGGTCATGTGGCTTCCACTGGAATCATCTCTCTCTCCAGACACCATCCTAGCCTTCAGGTCTCATTTTCCATTTGTCAATATATTTTATTTTTATTTTTATTTTTTTTAGAGACAGGGTCTCACTGTCTCACCCGAGCTAGAGTACAGTGACATAATCATAGCTCACAGCAACCTCAAACTCCTGGGTTCATGCAATCCTCCTGCCTCGGCCTCCCAGGTAGCTAGGATTACTGGCACATGCCACCATGCCTGGTTAATTTTTTAATTTTTGGTAGAGACAAGGTCCTGCCATGTTGCCCAGGCTGGTATTGAGGACAATAGGAAACTTCACACAGAGGACATATGGCACCAGTATGTGGTGAAGAGGCAGGTAACAACTGACATGTTAGCATCTCTAACACTCCTCAAACTCACTGGCCCCTGCAGAAAGTCCTGTCTGAAGCCACTTCTGAATCTCACCCAGATAACGCACCTATATGTGAAATCCACACCAGAGATGATTCTGGAAAACCTTAGTCAGGGTCCTTTCATGGCTCTTGGCCTCACTTGCCAGAACTGCTTTAGAAAAATATTGAAAGTGGAGAGCAGTAATTCCATATTAGCAGACATTATTGTTCACCAGGGTTCGGTTCACAAATCTGAGGATGCTTGACATTGCTGCACAAATTTTGACAAATTTCAAAGTCCCTGCAGCAAAGCCAGGATTGGACCGGGCCTCATTTGTCAAAGATGAGCATCAATCAACTTAAAATGAAGCTAGTAGTATTAGCTGTAGCAGATAATCATCAGGAAATAACTTACTATGTAGCAATAATAAAAATAGCTGTCATTTTTGAATATTTACTATGTGCCAGGACCCGTGCTAAGAAATTAGTTTCCTTAATTCTTATAACACTATATAGGGTAAGTTTTTATTAACTTTTTATTGAAGCATAGTAATACCTTTTTAGTGCATATAATTTAAATGTCGATCTCAATGAATATTCACAAACTAATCACACACATAACCAGCACTGAGATCAAGAAGCAGAACATGACTAGCACTCGGAGATTCCTTTTTTGGTCACTTCCAGGCACCCCCTACCCAGCGGTGACCATGGTCCTAATATTTGGCAGCATAGATTAGTTTTGTCTGTTTCCGTACTCTACACAAATGGGATAATAAATAGAGATCTTTGGGGTGTGCCCCTTTTTCACTCGATATTATTGTTTTCTGAGAGTCATCCATATTGTTGCCTGGATGTGGACCATTTATTCTCATTTCTGTATAGTATTCCATTATGTGAATGTGACAAAATTATTTAGCCTATTGTTTTTAGACATATGGGTAATATCGCATTTTATTTTTACTATTACAAATAGTTCTGCTCTGCTCATTCTAGTACATATTGTTTGGTGACTGCATGCATCTCTATTAGACATATAACTAGAAATGAAATAGCTGGATAATAAGGCATTGCATATGTTCAGCTTTATTAGATACTGACAGTTTGCTGAAAGAAATATACCAATTTACACTTCCACCAGCAGTGTGGGAGAGCTCACTTTGCCCCTTCTTCCCCTTAGCCTTGATTTAGAACTGTCTTTTTCCTTTTAAGCAAATTTAATTTTTCTCAATAATAGTTTGGAGCTGTACATCTTTCATTATCTTTAATCCTAGGAATTTGATGTTTATTGGTGCTATTTATAAATGGAGTATTTTATTTTAATTTTTTACTTGTTACTTGCCAATAAACAGAAATACAGTTGATCAATCAATCAAATATATTGACCTCGTATCTGGCCACTTTATTAATTACAACTATTAATCCTAATAGTTTTGTATTAATTGCCTAAGGCTGCTGTAACAAAGTGGCACAAACTTTGTGGCTTAAAATAACAGAAATTTATTCTCTCGTAGCTCTGGAGGCCAGAAGTCCAAACATCCATTTTATTGGCTAAGATCACAGTGTCTGCAGGGTCATGCTCCTTCCAGAGGCTCTAGGGGAGAATCTGCCCCTTGCCGCTTACAATTTCTGGTGGCTCTGGCATTCCTGTGGCCACATCACTCCAACCTCTGCCTCCACCTTCACGTGGCCTCTCCTCCTCTGTCTGCACGTTAACCAGCTCCCACTTCCTTCTTGTAAGGACACTGTGATGACTGGTGATGGCCTTTAGGGCCCATCCACATAATCGAGGATCATCTCCCACCACAAGATCTCTAACTTAGTCGCATCTGCAAAGACCCTTTTTCCAAATAAGGTAACACCTACAGGTTCCAAACTTGATATATTTGGGGGAAGAGAGTGCATTTTTTAGCCTACCAGAGTTTGTAGATTATTTTAGATTTTCTGAGTACACAATCATGACATCTGTGAATAATGACAGTTTCATTTCTCCAACGTAGTTTATGTTTTAGCTCCTTTTAATATACTGTGTAAGTAAAATGTGATTTGGGAGAAGTGAAGGTATTTGCACAAAGATTCTAGTATCATAGCTAGGATTTGAACTCCGGTGTGGCAGACTCCAAAGTCTGAGTCTTTAACCACTATGTTGTACTGCCTTATATTGGACCAAGTCCTGTTACTGGCAAATATATATATATGTGTGTGTGTATATATACACATATATACACACACACATATATATACACACACAAACACACACACACGCAGCAGTTCTATGCAAAAGGCATTCTAAGCAGTTGCTGTTTTCCTGACAACTACCTGTCTGTTGAGATGCAAGATATGATAATATTCAGGAGTGCTTAAAATCTGTGGGATAAACATACACACTACATATTTGAGAAGGCGGCTTTGGAATAAAAAAAAAAAAAAGACCTAGGTTTAAATCCCAGACCCACCACTCACTGCTAGTATGATCTTGAACAAATTACATCATTTCTCTGAGCCTCAGTTTCCTCATCTTTAAGACTGAGATAATAACTATAGCACAGGGTTATTAGAATAATTAAATAAGAATATGCATGTGCATTTGCATAGTGAATGCTCAATACATTTTAGCTGCTATTATTGTGGTGGTGTTAAATTTATTTATACATTCAGCAAAAACACATTTAACAGCAAAATGCAAAAAATGAAACAACAAACAAGACCATACTTGCCTGCAACAAACACCACAACAAATAATTGCCACGTGGGGTAATAAGTGGAATGACATGAAAAAACACTGTGGAAGTGAAAAGAAGAGAGCACATGACTAAGTATGGGTAAGAGTAGGGGTCAGGAAAAGGCTCACGGAGGAGAGGCAACATGTGAGCTAAATCTTTTTTTTTTTTTTTTTTTTTTAGAGACAGGGTCTCACTCTGTCACCCACACTGGAGTGCAGTAGTGTGATCACAGCTCACTGCAACCTCAAATTCCTGGGCTCAAGGGATTCTCCTGCCTCAGTCTCCAAAGTAGCTGGGACTACAGGTGCATGCCATCATGCCCAACTGATTTTTTATAGAGACAGGGTCTTGCTTTGTTGCCCAGGCTGATCTTGAACTCTTGGCCTCAGGCGATCCTCCTGCCTCAGCCTCCCAAAGTATTGGAATTACAGGCGTGAGCCACCTCACTCAGCCTAGTGAGCTAAATCTTGAAGGATAAGGCAGAGAAGATTCCAGGCAAAAGGATCAGCATATGGAAACATGGAGGCCTGAAATTAGTCTTCCAGCACAGGAACAAGACTGCCTTACCTGCCTTGGAAGAATCCAGGAGTTTAGGGATTGGAGGCCAGAAACACTAAATTCCACTCCATTTAGCTGGAAAAGTAAGATCAGAAAAACTAACCTAGATCAGAGATATCTGGCTTTAGAGTTCATTATAGCTTCAGAGCTGGACTGCTCTTCGATTAGGAGGTGCCAATGAATGTTGTCTCCCACTGTATCACGGGCACCTGCTTGTACAGTACAAGCCATTTGGCTCTTCAGCATGAATCCATGTTCGTGGGGCTCCAGGAGCGAGCAGGGCTAAGCCACCAGAGCTGATACTGCGAGGTACAAAGTTATTGCTGCATGATCAGAAGTATGCTGGGAAGGGAAGAGGTTTGGCAAGTCAAGCCCTGATGTGCTGAGGAGAAGCCAAGCCCTGCCACAAAGCCTTTTATGGGGCAGTTTTCAAACAGATGGGGGAATGGTGCCCACTAGGTTCTATCTGAGCGGGAACTCAGATGTCAGTCAGAGCATAGCAGGTACATTATATCCAATGTCATGTCCAATACTGGGGCCACAGTCTGATGTGAGTGGACTCAGAACCATCTTTCCTGAAGAATAAATGTTTAAGTAGAAGCAAGACAGAGGCCCAGGGATAAGCAGCTTTTTAATTTCTTGAATCTTATGGAAGACAGATTAGACTTTCTCGGTTTATACCAGGAGGGAGAGCTAAGTCTTCAGATGGAAACTACAGAAAGGGAGATTTGAGCTCTCAACATAAAGAATTTTTTGATCATTAACAAACATTTATGTACCTAATATGTGCCAAACACTATGCTAGACACTTTGTAGCAATAGGAGTTATCCAGTCATTGAATGAGATGCCTTGAAAGGTAGTGAGCTCTCCATCACAAGAGATGTTCAAGCAGAGGCGGGTTGATCTGTTAGTGGAAATGTTAAGGGAGGAATTGACGCCTGGAGCAGGAAATTGGCCCAGCCGTCTTCCGGTTTCTCTTCATCCCTGTGACTCTATGGCATCTGCTTCCTGGGATGGAAGACACCTACGTAATTTATATTCAGAGTCTTGCATGTCATATCCTGGGGGGACAAAATAGAAAGGTAGACACCATCCTCCTCACCCTATGGGCAAAATCCCATATACAGGAAAGCAGAATGACATTATCACGGTCACAGAGACTCAGGACTAGAGTCCAGGGTTTCAGCTTCTGAGTCCAACATTCGTTCCTTGTTCCTCTCTGCGTCACAGCCCTGACACCCCACTGGTGGGCTGGGAATGGTCCCACAAGGGCCAGAGCTCCGTGGATTTCCAGGTAGGGTAGTGTCAGGCCCAGGCCATGGTGTGGATCCAGGGTTGCAACCAGGGTGGCCGTCCCGGGCAGTGCAGTCATACCTGGCTGCCTCCTCAGAAGAGTCTTGTGTGCGAGGTTTAATACTCTTTGAAATTCTGAATAATTTTACCTTTGAATTTGTGTTCTGTCAGTGAGGTCTGATGGGACAATGGGGCATTCACAGGGCTTGAGGCCTCAGCTCACTCATGGTCCTGCCTCCGGCCACATCCCCAGGGTGGTTCTCAGGGGGGCCTGGTAAGCCTCTCCCACCACACAGATGGGGCACAGGGAGAGTCAGGGCCCAGTGCATACCCCATAGAGTCTCAGGGGTGGGACTTGCACCACTGCATTTCTGGTGGATGGCCAGCCAGAAGCCACGTCTCTAGGGGATCGAGCCTCTCACCTACCCAATCCAGGTACCAAGCGCATCCCAGCACAGAAATCTGGGACGGAACCCACCTGCCGTGGAGTGGAGTGTCAAGCACACAGAAAGGCGGGGTGCCTGGCTTGATTTCTCCCATCCCCACCCCCAGCGGCTGGCAGGAGGGGGAACCCGGCAGCCCTCAGTGGGGTAGAGTGTGCATGTGCCTTGCATCATGGGGTGGCCCCGGGGCACCTGTGAGGATCCACACTGCCCTGCAAGTGTCCCCACACCTGGAGCCCTCCCTCGCCAGCTACAGCCAGCCACACGCCTGAGAGGTCCTCCCTCCTTCCCTTCCCAAGCCTTGCTTGGGTTTGTCTCTTCTGGACAGTTCAAGGCACCCCCTGGAGGAGAGCTGCAAAATGCAAATTGTACAATTTTGGTGGTTCCACATACAAGTCCAATGTTCTGACATTTGCATTGCACAATATAAAGATGATCTGTAAAATACATGCCAATAATTGAAAACTTTAATTTTTCTTAGAACAACATTAAATAACAAATGAAAAACACCATGACCAGTCAAGAGAGCGACAGCAGAAGAAAGGAAAAAGCTTTGTTGATACCAGCACTGTTTTCCCACTTTTTAACCTTGAGACCCCACATTTTCATTTTGCGCTGAGCTTCACAAATTACGTAGCCAATTCTGGCTACAACTTGCTCCTTGCCTAAGCCAACACTTGTGCAACCCTTGCAGCTGATCCTAAAACCAATGGCTAGAACTCCGGTTCACAATCATGTTACTGTCTCTGAGTGCCCCGTGGTGACTCACGGCTCAAGACTGTATATTTCTCGCTTGTCTGAATGCAAAGTAAAAGTGGCTATTTTTATAGAACAAAAACCCAGGGAAAATATGGAATTCAGCCCATCTATATGCACTGCTGCACCTGAGACACTGCACACATAATAAATCTGTCTTTGGAAACTTGCTCCTTTGCAGTTTTGACACAGATAAATGACAAGTATTAAATCTTGAGGGAAAAGAACCAGCTGCTGTAGTTGTTGAATTACTGAGACAGAAGCCTCCAGGCTGATGCAAAATATCAGCCAGGGCCTCCCGGAAAGGGCAGGTGTGCTGGGAGAATGTCTCTGGCTCCACTGACCCACAGGAACACAGGGCATTGTCTACCACTGAACTGGAACTCTGGAAGTCGTTCTCATAAACTTGGACTTTGACCAGCAGGAGGAGCTTTTGGGGGGCACATGCCACCCCAAACCAGTGGTTCAGAGCTTGGGTTGTTGTCTAAGAGACTTTTTCTTTAACCAGAATGGGTGCTTGGTGAAGGAGCGAGGACTAGCAGCAGACCTATTTGTTCACTGTTCAGCACAATAATATTGATAGCAGTCAAGGGTGACAACAGAGATAATTCTAGAATGTTAGAGCCAAAAATAGCTTGGAGAAGATGTGTCCCTTCGCCGTGGTGTTCCTCTGCCCCTGAGTGGAGCTCCTTGAGAAGAGGGCCTCGGCATCTTTGCTTTTACACCGCCTGGTGCCCCACAGGTTACCTGGCATGGAGTGGGGGTTCGGGGAACCTTTTTAAAAAAATTAAATTCAGTCTAACTCCTTCATTCTTTATATGAAGAAACCACAGCCCAGAGAGTTTTGATGGTATTCTCAAAATCACACAGCTAACTAATGGCAAAGTGGGGACCAGAACTGAGTCGTCCTGACCGCAGTGGGAACTGTAGCTATTCTACTCTGGAGAGGAAATCAGTGTCATTTTCTTTGACGGCTATATATGCTCCATACAGATGGAAAAGAATCTCAACAATGAGCTGCTTCCCAAAATGTTGGCAGAATTGAGGAAAGAGAAAGGTTGGACGTCCAGGACTGGGCGCTTGCTCAGACAAGGAAGCCAGCCTCCCGGCTCAGGGGACCCGCTGCTGGTCCCAGCCAACACCCCAAGGTGAGAGTTCTTTGCAGGAAGATAATTGCAATATTTATTAACTGCTTCTTCTGAGGCAGGAGTTCTTCTCAGCTATACGTGGATTAACTTAATATTCATAACGGGCCAGTTAGGAGGGCGCTATTATTAATTCTATTTAACTGCAACCAAGGGAAATTTGCCAGTGAGAGATAATCAGGCTTCTAACCCCAGAGCCAGAACCATCTCTTAGCTCTGCCACCCATCTGGCTGGAGGAAAGGGAATGTTCACCAAAAACAAGGGGATGTCCTTCAAGAGAAGTGACCTCTGACTCCCTCAACGACAGCAGAATCCAGCACCAGCTATAGGGAGGGCCACTTCTGAGAGCACCCCTTGCCCCCAGTTCTGTTCCTAAACTTAGAGCTAGATGCCTGCATCCTTGTACACCCCTCATTCCATTGTCCCCCCAGTGGAGAAGAGACAGCATGGTGTGCCCACAGAGCCCATGGTCCCTCCTCCCTACTGGCTGTGAACCTGGACAGGTCACTTAATATCCCCAGGCCTCAGTCTCGTCATTCGCACGCTGGATACCAGCAATGCTTCACAGGGTGGCTGGGGGGAATTAGCATGCGTGCCAGCATGTTGTAAATTGTTCATTGTTAGCCAACACTCAGCCCATTCCAGTTCATTCATAACTACGACCAACGAACTCCTTGAGAGCTTGAGAGCATGATGGACTTTGGAGCCAAACAGACATGGGCAAGTCACTGAACCTGTCTCAGTCTCATTTTCCATATGTGTAAAATGGGCATATGAGTGGTACCTACTATGGGAATGATGGAAGGCATATGCAAAATGATGTCCAAACTTTAATAGTAAAAAGTTCGTGTGCCTTTACATGACTTAATACATAATACAATAACTGATCATAGAGTCTGGCCTATGTATGTTAGTATTAATTCTTTTCAAACCAGGGAAAAAAGATAATGCCTTGTAAAGTGCTCGGCTTTGTTTCCAGCCTGCAGTTTGTGTTTGATAAATACAGGCTACTGAGGTAATGTCATCACCGTGGTGTCACTGCTATCAGCGCTGCACTGACAGAGACAAGCTAGGGACTCCCGTGCACGTCAGAGCTAAGAGCCCTGGAATCTGGGAAACTGGGACTCTGCACTTTTCAGCCTGGCCTGGCCCAGATTACGGGGCCGGACTTTATCCTTAACTCCCCACTGTCCCAAACCTTGCAGGGATGGTTTCGTGGCCCTGCAAACTGTGCCATTGCCCAGGGCCCCGCATTCACAAAGGGCCATGCTTAGAAAGGCCTGTGCTTGGTTTAATGCTCTGCTGTTGCCATCTTGACTTTCTTGATCATTTTTCAACAAGGAGCCCCACGTTTTCATTTTGCACTGAGCCCCACAAATTATGTAACCAGTCCTGCTGCCTGGTACCCTGGGACCCTCTAGGACTGGTGACTAGAGTCCACCTGGTTCCTGCCACCTTCCTGCCCTAAGCCTGACCCTACTTCCTGTGCCCTGAGCACCATTTCTGACCCACACAGTCACAGTCCTGACCCTGACTGCAGCCCTGGTGAACTTGTGAAGTGAGGTGCAATTTAGCAGTCAGATTACAGGGATTTGTCCTCTGGGAAGCTAGGGTTGCTAGAACCATCCCTGAATCGCTATACTCATTTTTTTTTTAATTGTAGGTATCATCTACTTAGCATCTAAATGTGCTAGAATGCTATGCACTTTTTATCTTGCTTCATTTCATTAAATTTTTCCAATAGCTGATAAGATATGTATTATTTCCCCTGTTCTATAGAGAAGGAAACTTAAAAAGTTTAAATAGCATGCCTAAAATCAAATAACAGAGCAGAATTCAAGCCAGAGTATAAGGACAGGTGTGTTTGAATGGACGGCCCCTGGACTGCACTGCCTCACCGCGCTCACTGGTCCTCCCCTAGGTCTGAACTCAGTCCCCTCCCTCCAGCCCACCGGCTCAAGGACTGGCACCCTACCCACGTGCCCAAGCTGCACTTTCCTCCCCACATCATTTCTCTGAAGGCCACCACTCTCCCAGTGCTGCCAAAGGAGATATTTTACCCGAAGCAAATGTAGAGTTTACATATTAGGCTCCTATGGCTATTGACCAATAAGCCACGAACTTGGTGTCTTAAAACAAGAGAAATTTGTGCTTTCACAATTTGGGAATCCCGAAGTCTGAAATCAATACGACTGCACTGAAATGAAGGTGCTGGCCTCACTCTCCCCTGCAGCCTCCAGGGGAAGATCTGTTCCTTGCCTCTTCCAGCTGCTCGTGCCTGCGGCTGAGGGCACTCCTTGGCTCGTGGCCCTGTCACTCCCTGGTCCTGTCACTCCCGCCTGCAGTTTGCATCTTTGAGGCTCTCTGTGCTCCACCTTCCTGCCGCTTTCTCTGTGCACGTGTCCAGTCGCTCTCTGCCTCCCTCTTCGGAGGATCATGTGACTGCACTCAGGGCCCACCTGGCAAGCCCAGGACAATCTCCCCGCATCAAGACGATCACTTTAGTCACTCTATCTGCAAAGACCTTTTTCAGCCATATAAGGTAACAATAGCAGATTCCAGGGAAGAGCACATGGATGTCTTTTGAAGGGTGGGTCTTTTCCAGCCTACCAAAGTCTGCAAACACGCAAATAGTTGGGGGAGTTAGACAGAAAAAGAAAGGACTTCTCAGCCCTGCCACCAGCAATTCCTGGGCAGCCTCCAAGCAGCACAGCCCGGCCAAGAGAACCGGCTCCACTGTCCTTAGTCTGAACCTCTGAGGCAGGGAATCCCTGGGAAGGGGGTCTTGTAGGGATAGCAGAACTGAAAGTCAAGCTGCCCCAGGCATTTCTGCATTCCCTTCTCACGTGCTTTTTCCAGCTTTGCAGGTAAAATATGTGTGAAAACTATTGAATCTATTAAGAATTCTGCTCTGGGACCAAGTGTTTTCAAACAGTGGCTAATAACCCATCTTCCCCCCATTCCCCTTTGAAGCCGTTGTTCTTTTCCCCTCTTATAACTCAGCTGGAACTTTCTGTTTCTGCTTCCACCCGCGTATGCTCACGTTCTTCCTCATCCTTCCATGTGGGACAGGCCTCCCAACCCCGGAAACCTGAGGGGCCACATGCAGTCACAGTCAAAGGGTAGAAAGCACAGTAACTGTTTCCTAGAAGAGGAAGGGAAGAGAATGACTAGAAAACAGACACTCTTACATAAGGCAAAACCCTCAGGAAAAGTCTCTCTGAGACCCGAGTCTATGCAGGAGGGGTGCCCCCGGTCAGCTGCCTCTGCCGGTCAGCAGGGGCTTTGATAGACCCCAGGAGCAGGAGCCGAGAACCGAGGCAAACTGGGAATGAACGTGTCTATCTTTTTTACATGTACACACCTCCAGCAGCGGGGCCAGGTGAGAGGTAAGGGTGCACCACCACCCCTCCATGTGAGACACGGGTGCAGCCTCAATGCAGGAGTGGCCGGGGCAGGTCTCAGCCAGCATCATCCAGGTCTCTTGCTCGAGGCCTTCCCATTTGCTTCACTCTCCTTTCTGGGCTGGGATAACCTGATCTCCCATGTGCTGGCACCAGGGTGGACAAACTAACTGCTCATATTTCTTTCTTCAAACAGCAGACTTTGTCAGCTAAGCTTCTATTGCTCTAGCTAATCCTGACCGTATTTGCTACTGCACTAGTCTGTGCAGGAGCTTCAGCTTTCCCCTAATTAGGATGTGTGTCTGTATCAGCCAGGGTTGGACCAGAGAAGCAGAACAAGTAGAAGAGCAAGAGATATAGATAGAAATAGATGTAGATATAGATGATATAGATATAGATGATATTAAGGAACTTAATACAGGGAAGTGACCTATGCATCGTGGGAGCTAGTTAAATCATCTCAGTAAGGCTGCCTCTGTGTCTGATGCTGGAGCTTGCAGTCCACAGAGCAGGCATCAGGAAGGGATATTCATGTGCAGGCTGGAGCCCCACAGGCACAAGCCAGGACCCCCACAAGGACAGCCGGGAACTCACCTATCCTTATTGCCTCTGACCTTGGTGGGGAGGAAATCCTGCATAGGCTGGGCCCCTCATCACTGAGCTAAACACACACACCTGGCCCAGCTATTGCTTCACACCAAGGAGGTTAGTCAGCAGTTTAACAACAACGTGAGTGTGGTACAAGATAGCTACTGCCTCCATTTACCCTCCAGAATCTTGAGAGACTCTCCCTTGGACCCACCCTAGCAAGAAACACACGGAAGGAGAATTCTTATATGTCAACAAGCCAAGGTGACACATTACAAAGCCATCACCGCGCCTTAGATCAAACACCCCAGGAAACAGACTCTGAGATGGAGCTGTGCATGCAGAAGATTTACTGGGGCGTATTCTTGGGAGTGAAGGCAGCAAGATGGGGCAGAGGGAGAAAGTGGACCGACAGGCAGTCACAACAGGAACTGATTCTGGGTGGAGCTCTGGAGCAGGGGTGGCCTGCAGCGTTGGCTGGAATGGAGGCAAGGCTGCCCCGGGAAAGAGTGCATGACCTTGGGTGATGCAGAGGGGAAAGAGTGCATGACCTTGGGTGAGGCGGAGAGGTGGAGGGCAGTGTCCAGAAGGGGCTCAGCCGCGCCACCACTGCGGCGGCTGGAGGAATGACCGCCTCAGTCCCAGAGGGGGATCTGGATGGGTACCATAGTATCTGGTGCAACCTGCTTCACGGAATGCCCTTGCCTGTGGTGAATGCATAAAATCTCTGCCAGAAGAGGGGTTTTACATGGGATGACAACACTTCACGCACAGCTGGATGATCCTCCCCTTGACTTGAGGTTCGTTGGTTTAGTGGCTGTTCCCTCGTCCTCTCCCTCCAAATCTTTTCCCAGCCCCAGTGACTGGAGTAGGAACTTCTCACGGCTTCCCTGGCATTTTTCTGTTTAACTGCTTCATGCCTCCTACGTATGGTTATGTGGGTGTCCCCCTACCACCAGGCTTCCCTCAAAGAACCTGGGTTCAAGAAATGTGGAATTCTAGGAAATAATACGAATTTTCTGAATTTTGTGCAAAATGAGCTTAGAAAGGTGGGGCTGAGACCCCACTTCCAGAAAGGCTGCCTGAGAACCTCATTCCCTTTGCTCTGCTGGGTAGGAGGGAAGAGGGAGGAACTATGGCTCCGCCCTCTATGTCATTTTCCTAGTGACAGTGCAGGATTCACAAGTGGCAGAAAAAAAGGCCACCATCTGTCATTTCCCAGAGCCATCAAACTACCTGTTTACTCATAGCTACTCTTAAACATCCTCAAAGTAAAATTATCCTTAGAATCCGAGAGTCACATGTAAATACAAGCAGACAAATGCAGAAAGTCAGTCTGGCCTTGCAGTGTCTTCTACCTTAGTGAGCGACACTTGTCTTCAGCCAGAATCGGAGGAGTCTCCTCAATACCTTCCTCTCCTGAAGCCCTTACAGGCCCCAAAACTGTCCCTCTTACCCCTTAAAGAATGCTCCGGTCCTCCCTCCCACTTCTCTGCTCCTCACTGCTGCCTCCCCACCTTCGAGCTGCCGCCAGCCCTCCTCTGGGCCGCTGCAGTGGCCGCTAAATCTGTCTCGCTGCAGCTTCTCCTGCCCCCTTCCAATCTGTTCACCAGCCCACAAACAGAATGGTCTTTTAGACATGCAATTCTGATTATGCATTTCCTTTCCTTAGATTCCTTCAGTGTCTTCCTACCTATGGTGCTCAGAATAAAAAGCAATTTCCAGTGTGGTTTACAAGCCCCCACAAGGCCCTTCAAGGCCTCAGGCCTCACCTTGCACCTGGCTGCACCCTACTTGTGCCCCGCCAGGCTGGCCTTCTCCCCTGGGCCTCCTTTCTGTCACCCTTTCCCAGTGACACCCACTGTGGTTCAGCGGTTGCTCACGCAGGCTCTGCAGTCAGACTGACAGGCTTCCAGCCCCCGGCTGTCGCTCTTTTTTTTTTTTAAACTGTGTGGTCTAAGACAACTTGCCAAAGCCAACTACATTTCAGTCTCCTCGTCTGTACGATGGTGGCAACAGGAGTAGCTCTGGGGTAAATGAGACTCCGTATGTACGTAGAGTACTGGGCACCAGGCACACAGCACGTGCTCAAGGACATCAGCTATGGTCAGGACTCATCCCTCAGTTCTCAGCCCAAGCGTCGTTCCTCAGGGAGGCCATCTCTGGCAGGCCCTCCCCGAGCCAGGTCCGGCGCCCCCCAGGTGCTGTCGTGGGCTCCTGTCCCTTCCTTTCACTGCACGGACTGCAGTGTGCATTTGTCTGCCCTCTGCTCCAGGCCATAGCCCCACCGGGGCAGAAACACTGCCTGTTGCTATCCATTATGTCCCCAGAGGCTGCCCAGTTTCTCAAAATAAACATTCCCTTTTCTGGTGCAGTGGGGATGCGGTGGGTACGGGATGCGGTACGTGCTTTCTGTCACCATATATGGAGTCGGAGAGTTGGGAGGCAATAGGAGGAGTCTGAGACATGTCCTGGGGAGACCTCCCAGCGGCTGCCAGACACTGCAGGAATGATCCGCTCGGTTCTCGTGAGCTCTGGGAGAGGAACCTGCGCAGCTCCATTCGCTGCTGCCCAGCCGGCCCCAGAGCTCAGAGCAGGATCCCAGCAGCGGACCAGTTCTCCGCCATGCAGGGCGGCCCTTCCCACCTGCAGGGACTCCCCAGCCTTGTGAGGCACAGCCACACGTCTGGCCTGGCTGCGGCGCTGTGCCGTGTTGATTTGATTTCCATGTCGGCGTTACAGAGCACGTCCACCAAGCATCAACACTCTGCAACTGAGCCAGCCGCAGGTCAAACTGAAGGGCCGCAGCAATGCCTCTGTTGTGCCTTGGGAGGACAGAATTCAAGTCACAGCACTGCCATTAATTCTCTGTGTGACCTTTACCAGTCACTTGGACTCCCTGATTCATTTAACTTATTTGTAAAATGAAGCATTGAGACAGACGACTTAGCTCCAGCAAGCTGGGTGCTCGGCTATCCCTACCTCTCGGAGAACCTGCCCCCCACCGCACTGATGTCAGTTCTAGGTGACATGGGATCCCACTCAACACACACACTCAAGCTGGGTCTCAGGCCACAGAGATGGCTGCGTGGTGTTGGGTGCCACGGCTACAGGGTGGGAGAAGCCAGGGCCGGGCTGGCACCAATGCCAAGAAGACCACACAGTAGCTGAATTTGGGGTGTGTACCTGCAGGCCTCAGTGAAGGAACTGCTCCCAGAGAATGGAGCAGAGAGAGGCACGTGACACCAGACAAAGACAGAGAGAGGAGTCACCTGAGGACTCTCGGTCTCTGGGAGGCCCACTTGTGATTCCTGCAGTTGGGTGCCTGGATCCACCTGTACCCTTTCACTTAAGCGGGGTTCAGATTGCTTCTTTTCCATTAACAAAATGATTGCTGACTAAAACCCCTTCTCATATGGGATGTCAATTAAACAAAACCTCAACCAATACGAATGCCCTGCTCATGACAGCTTTAAACTTTTCAAAGACCTCTGCCTTCACTCGCCTCATTTTAAAACCAGACAGACCAGGGGAACTGATGCTGTGGGAAGGGTGTTCATTGTACAAGTGAGGAAACCAAGACCCAGAGAGGGCAAAAGACACACTCGAGGTCCCTTAGTGGGCGGGTGGCCATCAAGGTGAAAGCCAAGCTCTGCCCACACATTCCAGAGAGCACCCCAGCAGTGCCATCGGGGCCCCTCTTTCCCACAGTGCCACCCCTGCCCAGGCCAGGGCTGTACGAAGTCAGAGCTGTCTGCAGAATTCTGCTATGGAACAGTATTTGCGCCTATCTGTGTTGCTGAAAGTAAGAAGACAGAGATCAGAGACTGGAGTTGGGGTGTGGGAGTGGGCCCAGCACTCAAGAAAAAGCTACATGGACCCCTGAGCTGCAGAATGAGACAACAGGCACAGGCCCAGAGAGCACAACCCGGCCTCCAAGCACAGTCTGGGTGAACGCCCACAGGCGAGGGGAAGCCTTCCTAAAGTGGGGATGGGGATTCATCTAAGAGGGAGACATTCATAGGTGGTTGCCCTGGGCAACAAGCAGCACCGGGGAGGGAGCCCAGGAGGGAAATCACCAGAAGCATCAACCTCAAAATCCCAGAGCCTGGAGAGGATGGTGAGGCAATTTCTTGCTAATTATCCCAAGATAATTAGCTCTATTAAATATTTAGAGATGGGGTCTTGCTATGTTGTCCAGGCTGACTTCAAGTGATCCTCCCACCGTGGCCTCCCACAGTGCTGGGATTACAGGCATGAGCCACCACACCTGGCCTAAAGATAGGGCTTTTTAAAGATGTCATTCCTATGAGCAAAAAGTCGTGTATTTGGAACAGATGTTCACATTACAATAAAACACATCATTTTGAATCTTTGTTATCTCTGCAGTCTCACTGTCAGGCACAGCATGGCACAGAGTAGGCTCTTTATAGAAAAAATGAGTACTTGCTCTGAGCCTGGGAGTAGGTCAGCTTTGAGCACTCTTATTATTCCATTTTACAGATGAAAAACTGAGGCTTTAGAATTTAAGATCACGCAGCTAATATGTGGTAGTCTCATCCCAGAACGCTTGGCTTAACCTTTGGACTGCATTTGCTGCTTCTTACACTCATATTTGGACAGGACTAAAGCAGAGTGGGCAGGCCGGCAGAGTGGGCAGGAGTGTGTATGATTTCCTGGGGCCCAGGGATCTCCAAGGGGGCCTGGAGCCTACCCGCACGGCATACGAACACAAAGTGTGGGAAGACTTGCAGCCCGTCCACCTCTGTCGAGGGGCCTGGACAATGTTCCTGACCAGAGTCTGGGCCTTTTCCTTTCTGGCTGCCTTGTCTATGAAGAAGTAGAGTCTTTGAAAGAGCGAGTGGCAGAGTCAGGGAAACCAGGGTTATGTACCACGTGCAGGTCTCTTCTCTGCTCTGGGCTTCGGTTTCCCTACCATAAAACACAGGTAGATGAGGTGGCCTTTCACGCCTCCTCTCACATCCTCTATTTGCAGATGATTCTCACGGTTCATCTGAATTCTAACCACAGAGAAGAAGCTTATTTAAGCTTCAGGTTAAATAATTCAACAGCTGGCACATGGTAGGCTCTCAGTAAATGTCCAGAGTAATTTAAGGGATGCCTCGGGCATCTAGAATTTCTCATCATATCTGTGTCCGTTCCCATAATTTCCTAACACTTGATGAGCGATGTGGGCTGTTGTAAAGCCTGTGGTTTATGAAAAATATTTCAGGGCTCAAATCCCAACCAAGGGGCATGAAATCCCTGGGAGGAAGAGCCCCGAATGTCATGGAGGCTGACAAAGAGACAGCATAAAATACAACTAGACCAGTCTCATTCATGAATATAAATGGGAGGATTCTAGACAAAATGCCAGAAAATTGAATTCAACAGTATATTAAAAGAATAATTTACCATGACCAAGTAGGGTTTACCGAAGGATGCAAAGCTGTTTTAATATTAGTAAATCTGTTTATAAGACACATCAATGGGTCAAATAAGAGAACCATATGATTATCTCAATAGGAACAAGAAAATCATTTATGAAGATTGAGCATCAGTTCCTAAAGGGGACATTCTCTAGAAATATTAGAAATACCAGAAATAAATGGTACAAGTGGATAGTTATGGGTTGTTTTTTTTTTAGGGAGAGGCCAGTCCACATCTGCATGGCCTCCCTATGTCTGAGAAACTCCCCACTTTCTGAGTTTTGACGAGAGGCAGAGCTATCTTCCACTGCAGAAATGGAGAAAATGCCAGATGCTGGCTGTTCTGAGCCCTGGCCCCACCCTGCAGCAACAGTGAGGCATTTGGCCTAAGCTCAGATGGTCGAGCAAAGAAGCTGGGCGGCAGAGAATCTTTTATGGTGGTTCCAGTAATAGCAACATCAGTTTCCAGGGACACAGTGACAGAAGTGTAAGTAGCTGTATCAGCCAGCAGCGCTGGTGGTCTAGATGTGGCATCCCACATTCAAAGGTGGTGACAGCCACTCCTCTCTGTTCTGTGTTGGGATCTGAGCTGTAGTGCCAGCTGCCCAGGATCCCTTTGTTCCTCACTCTCTGGTGGTTCTCTGAGCCATCCAGAATCCTGTGCATAAATTCCTTTTCTGCTTAAATCAGCCAGAGTCAGTTTCTGTTGCTGGCAGCTAAGAAATCTTACAGATACAGATGGCCATTTCCTTAACATGGCAAATGATGTCCTTTTTCCCAAAATCTGTGACTAAAAATAATACCTAAATAATGACATTCCTACTAAAAGAAAGAGTGAAACAAGAATAACTGCTAATATCACTGTTATTAAATTTTTTGCCTGTACATCCATCTCTTTTTTAAAAATCAGGTTTATTGAGGTACAATTTGCATGCAATAAAATCTACCCCTTTAAACTGTACAATTTGATGAATTTTGGCAAATAGATGGGGTCATTTAAGCACTGTGATATTCAATGTGTAGAGTATTTCCATTACCCACAAAGTTCCCTCAAGCTCCTTTATAATTAATTCCCTCTTCCACCCCAGCCCTGGAAACTATTGATCTGATTTCTATCCCTATAATTGGCCTCCTCCAGAATGTCACATACATAAAATTGTACAGGAGCCTTTTGTGTCCTCTTTCACTCAGCACACTGTTTTTGAGATTCATCCACATTGTTGCAAAAGTGTTAGTCCATTGTATAAATATTCCAAAATTTGTTCATCCATTCAATGAGGATGCACATTTGGGTTGTTTTCACTTTTGGACTATTATGATTAAAGCTGCTATAAGCATTTGTGTATACATTTTTATATAAACACATTTTTCCTAACACCTAAGAGTAGGAATGCTGGATCATATTAAATAAATGTTTGACTTTATAAGAAAGTTCCAAGTTGTTTTTCAAAGTGGCCACACTGTTTTGCATTCCCACCATTGCCATGTGAGAGTTGCAGGCATTCTGCATCCTCAGCAGCACTTGGTAGTATCAGTTTTTAAACTTCAGCTATCCAGTAGATAGATGTACAATGGGATCTTGGCTTAATTTTTATTTCACTAATAATTGATGATGTTGAGCACCTTTTCATGTGCCTATTTGCCACCAATATATCTTTTTTAGTGAAGAATCTGTTCAAATTGTTCACCTATGTATTTATTTGGCTGCTTGTCTTATTATTCATTGTAAAGATTTTTTATATATTCCAAATCCAAATTCTTTGTCAGATTTGTGTTTTGAAAATATTTCCTTTAAGTCTTTTCGTTTTCTGAAGAGTATCTTTCAAAAAAGCAAAAATTTCAGTTTTGATAAATTTCAACTTATCATTTTTTCTTTTATGATTTCTTTTTGTGGCCCATCTAACAAATTGTTGCCCCACCCAAGGACACATATTTTTTTGTTATGCCTTTTTCTAAAAGTTTTATAGTTTTAGCTCTTATGTTGGAGTCTATGATTCCTTTTGAATTAATTTTTGTATATAGAGTGAGAAAAGAGTCAATGTTCTTTTTCTTTTGCATAGGAATATAAAGATTTCCCAGAATACCATTATTATTTAACATTGTTCTAGAAGTTCTGGTTGGTGTAATGAGATACAAAACATAAGTAATAATTATTGGAAAGGAGAAAAACCATCATTATTTATAGCCAATATAATTTCATATCCTAGAAACTCAAGAGAATCTACTGAAAATACATAGAATTAATAAGAATTCAATAAGATGATTCATCACCGAATAAACATGCAAAAATCAATAACTTTTCTATATACTAACAGTAATAATTTAAAGAATATAAGAAAAAAGTAAAGAATATCATGCACAATGGCAGCAAAGTCAAGCTGAAAGAAAGAGAGAGGGAAAGAAAAAGAAAAGAAAAAAGAAAAGAAAAGAAAAGAAAAGAGAAAGGAAAGGAAAGGAAGGAAGGAAGGAAGAACAGGGCCTATACAATGAAAATCAGAAAGTTTTATTGAGGACATAGAAGAAGCTAACTCAATATAGACATGTCAATCTCTTAGATGGAAAACTTGATAATATAAAGATGTTAACTTTCCCAAATGAACTTATAATATTGGAAATTTGGGGAGAACATGACAAATTATTCTAAAATTCATCTAGAAGAGTGAACAGCTATTTTCCTAAGAATAGCTGAAAAAAACATGTTGAGGAGCAGTGAGGGGGACCAGATATGAGGACATTTTATAAAGATACCATAATTCAAATGTTGTGTTAAGGGCCCAGAATCAAATAGATGGATCAATACACTAGAATGGATGAATTAGTCTGAACCAAAACCTGACACATGTTGAAACTTTATGTCTGATCACTGAAACATCATTAACCAGTTGGAATCAGGATTTATATATTACAGGGTAGCAAGAATGGTAGAAAGGAGACCAGTCCATAGACTATTGGAATAGTCCAAGAGAAATACAATGGCAGAGAAGTTCTCTGGGTTCCTAAGTGTTGACTGTGGCATCAGCAGTCCAGTAGGAACACCTTCTGGGAGCAGGTGTGCAGGGAGAGTCAGGGACATCCAGTGCCCTCAACAACAAAGCTGAACATCCTACCAGTCGGCAAAGGAAAAAGACATAAAGGGCCCATAGCCATTTCCATAGATCAAGCAACAAAGGGTGAATTTGGAGCTGAGAGGTAACTCATTGATAACTGACACAGATGCAAGTGCCAAACCACACTTTCCAAACACATTTAGTGTCTCAGCTCTGGACACAATTGCCAATATCCTAGTGGCCAAAACAAGTCACCTGAGCAAGGTCACAATCAATTGGGTGGGGAAAGTATACTCTGCAGAGAGGGAGAGGAGAGTGAATATTTGCAAAAAAATAATCCAAATGATCACACAAATAGCACTAGTAGAATGTGCCAAAGCATTGAAAGGGAATGTAAAGGAATGTGTTGATGCTATAGTTTGGATGTTTGTTCCCCAAACCTCATGTTGAAGTTTGATCTGCAACACTGGAGGTGGGGCCTAATGGGAGGTGTTTGGGTCATGAGGGTGGATTATTCCTGAATGGCTTGGTGTCATCCTCCTCGTGGTAATGAATGAGTCCTCACTCTATTAGTTCCCAGGAGATGTGGTTGTTCAAAAGAGCCTGGCACCTCCCCCCACCTCTTGCTTCCTCTCTTACCATGTGATCTATGCACCTGCTGGCTCCACTTTAACTGAGGCCCTCGCCAGAAGCAGATGCTGGTGCTACACTTCTTGTACAGCCTGCAGAACCATGAGCCAAATAAATCTCCCAGCCCAGGTACTCCTCTATAGCAACACTAAAATAACTAAGACAGATGAGTTTTAGAGTTTGGATATAAGCAGCTCGGTGGATGATAATGCTATTTACTAACATAGGAAGGACCAGAGGATGAACAAGTTTGCTGGGTAAAATCAAAAGTTTTGTTTTGGATTTACCGAACATCAACATCTAAGAGGAGATGTCAAACAGGCAGTCAGACATGAGTCTGGGGCTCCAAAGAAAGGTAGTGTCTAGAAACATACGCATGATAATCATCAGCTTATAGAAAGTGTTTTATGCCATGGATCTGCTTGAGGTCACCTGGGGAAAGAGTGTAGCTGCAGCATAAGAACCACCCAAAGATGGAGCCCTGGGCACTTCAGTGTTTAGGCAACAGGTAAGGGAGAAATATTCAACAGGATTGCAAAGGAATCGTGGGTGTTGTGGAAGAAAACCAGGAGCCAAGAGAAAAAGGTGTCTGAAGGAAGAAGGGGTATCAAACCAATTACAATGTTGCTGGCAATTTGCACAAGACAAGAGCAGAGATGGAGATTGTTGGTGACCTTGGCAAAAGCTACGTAGGGGACCAACTCTAAGAAGCACTGTGCTAGACGCTGGAGGTAAAGAGATGAATAAAATACATTTCTTGCCCTTTAGGAAGTAGCAGCCTGGTGAAGAAGGCAGACATGCGAATAAATCATTGCAATACAGTGTGATAAATCTTATAATAGAAAAACATTTTCCTAAATGTGTTCCACTGAACACTATTTGAGGGAGATGTTAATCACAGCCCTAAAACCAAAGTGTTCCAAGACCAGATAAACTTAGCAAATGCTGCAGACTAAATCCCCATCTCAGAACACTTCTGTGATGCACTAATGTTTTAAAGGTCCTGAGAAATTCTGGAGTGAAGAAATCTGACTAACTTTGTTTCGTGATTGGACAAAAAAATACATATTTTAGTAGATGATTTCATGCTTTAGCATGTCCGTTAATATCCTCCAGATATGGACAGATTTTTCTGAACTCCAGTTTGGGAAGCACTAAAAATAATGTATTAATGAGTTGGGGGATCCCTGGGGACAGTACTACATTTTTGCCTGGGGAAATCAGAAGCTGTTACCGGATAGGAGAAGGTGTTGGAGCCAGCAGCCTGTCTGGGGCTGCAACTTGTGCCTTCTGACGTTAAGAGTCCAAGTATTTTATGAAGATTTTTAAGTAACTTGAATGTCCTGCGATACCACCTGTGGGCCACAGGGCCAAGGTGACACACACAAACAGGAAACACCAAGCCTCTGACGCATTGGGTGCTGCCGTCACATGGGAGACCCACGGACTACTGGAGACAGGAGGAGACAAAGGGAGGATAAAGCTCTTTCCAAATCCAAGGAGGCAGGACTCTGGAGAAGAAGGAAGCCTCTTTATAACAACGTTCAAGAACTGCCTTGTTTCCGTCCTCAGAACAGAAGGAAAAGAAGAGGCTTCTCTCTAAAACATTAGCATGGCCAGAATATCTGGTGGCAAAATCCATATAAGTTGCAAGTCTCTTTAATGCTGAAGCCTACACAATGCTCTGAAAAACAAACAAAATACAGATCCACAGGACTGCAGAGCTGCAAGTACCCTGGGAGCTCACAGGGCTGAGGTGAGGGCCAGAAAGAGTAAGTGACTTGCCCAGGGTCCCCTCATCAGCCAGGACTGGCCTGGGACGGAGACCTGCCAGGCAGCAGCACCAACTGCAGAGCTCTTGTTGCTGTGTACGGGGCTCAGGAAACCATTGCGTTGTGGCTCCGGATCCTGTCTACACCCCCGGCCATGTCTGGCATCCCCTAGAGTTAAGGGAAAGCAATGCCTGCTCCATAGTAGAACCAGCCACAGGTGGAAGGGAAATAAATGACGCTGAGGAGCCGCTCAGGCAGGTGGCCTGACAGCAGACTGGCTCGCATCAGGAATGGGGAAGCTAGATTTCCCCGCCATGCGCCCTGGATCCTGTGGCCCAGCAGCAGGGGGGTGGGAACGACTGTCCCAGGACCCCCCCGGTGGCCCTGTATGACAGGACACAGCAGCAGAGCTCATGGACCTGCATTCCCAGGGCAACCGCTCACAAGTCGCAGCAGAGCTGAGAGGTCTGGCTTCTCATTAACATGGCAACTTCCCCAGAGGTAGGAAAATTAGCGAAAATTAAATCACCAGCTGGCTCCTCGGCAATTTCAGGTCTTCTTCAATTTTTCCCTGACAACGAAGGCACTGCAGGCAGCAGAGACCCCATTAATACTTTGTAGCACAAATGCATACTGCTGAACAAAAATCAATTCCTTAGTCCACAGCTCTGGGATTCACGGTGTTTTCTGAAGTGTCCTACCCCAGGCAGGTGGGCACTGGCAAAGGGAGAGAGGCAGCAGGGCTCTCGCCAGACCTACTGGCGGGAGCAAGAGGAAATCCCGGCCTGGCGGGCCTGGGGTATGGTGGTGGGGAGCTGCCAGGAGGCTGGGAGGTGCAGGGCGCAAGGTCTGGAGGCTGTGGCAAGCCCAGGCATGGCTGCAGCTGGTTCCAGAGCCTGCCAGGGGGGCTGTCGCCACAGGAGTCCAAAGAGCAGAGGGCACCTCATAATATGGTTCTGAGTGATGGCCCAGTCACAGCAGGGCCCTCTTCAATGTCCAGGAGTGAAGCAAGTGGCAGCTTCACTGCCCAGGGTTGGGCAGGGGAGTTGGAGGGTAAGGGACCAGAGTCTGGCACAGGGGACATGAGGCAGAAGTCCTGCCCTATGGACTGAGATAGCATGGTGAAGGCAGGCGTCTGAGAGTAGTTATTTCTCTCTGAGATTCAACACTAGAAAATTGTCAACTAACTCCTTGTCCCAATTCGGGTTACAGAAGGCAGGCCACCCTTGGGGCTTCAATAGTTCTAGGTGTGGGAAGTAAGGACCACCAGGGCACAGGAACTGCAGCACTCTGGGTCTAAGGGGACCACAGGGGTACTGTCCCACCTCTTCTTCATTGCTCTTCTAACATTTCTGAAGACTCCTGCTGCATACAAGGTATTTGCTTTAAAGGGTTGTGTCAGTCACTGTTTTGAGGTGTCAAAGAAAAAAGGATAATCTATTTGGAGCTATTTGACTTGCCAAGAATCAAACTGTCCTCTGACTGGCTGAAGAGCAGAGATGAGGCTTATGGCCGTGGCACAGAGAGACCTTAGGTCGAAGGGGCAGGAGAGGATGCAGCCACGTGTCCCACAGACACCTCGATTTTAGGCTCCTGACCTCCAGAACAGTAAGATAAATCTGTGTTGTCTTAAGCCACTAAGTTTGTGGTCATTTGTCATAGCAGCAATAAGAAACTGTTACAGCCTGGAACTGTGGGATGTCATCATCCTAATTGTACATGCACTCTCGGGTCCAGGGCTTCCCACAGGGGCCAGAACTGTAGCTCATGTTCATTCACAGTGCAACTTAAATTTGAGCAAACCCCACTCCATTGTGCATACCTTGCATTTACTCCTTTCAAAAGTAAGGATTGGATTGACTGGGTTCACTGCTATCCAATGTAGCGTATCCTTTCCGAACAGAGTTATGCAAATGAGCACCGATGCACCTTAGTGGGGGGTGGCTTCCCTCGTGTCCCACACAAAGGGCCTGGTCCTCAGCTTGGCCAGGGCAGCAAGGTGACTGCCAGTCAGCAAAATCTACCCCCCAAAAAGCACAAAAAGTTACAAGGAAAGAACGGGCTATCTATGAGAGTCACCTACAGATACCTCCTGCAGCCAGTAGAGTTTAACATGGAGAAGTTTAGGAAACAATTTTGAGATTTTAAGAGAAAATAAAGGCCCTTACTGACCTCCTTCTACCAACTTTGATGCCACAGTGACGGTGAGCTTAAACTGCGAGAAGCTACAGAAGGTCCCTTTCTCTGGGTCCTTTGATCGCTCTCTGCTGCCTCCTAATCCCACAGCTAAGGGCAGTCATCCTCCATACGTCACAGGCCACCACTCCTCCGGCATCTGCCACCGTGCCCTCGCCCCTCATGATGGCTGGAAGGAGGGCGCAGGCTTGCTGCTTGCCTGGGAGCAGGATTTTTAGGAGTTTAAAGAAAAGAGAAAGACTCTGTTAAAGGCAGCTTCATGTTCTAGGCATGAAAAGAGATGCAGTGCTTGAGCTTCTGGAAATCAGGATGGCTTAAGGAGTCAAAGAGATGTTTGAATTACTGCCTTGGGGACTGGAAGAAACCCAGACAATTAGAGGTATAAAGGCTCAGGATTCACAGCATGATAGGTGTTGATATATCCCTAAAACCAGGTCTCCGGGCCCACTGGAGCCTGACCTCATTTAAAATTGCTGAAAAAATCACATATAAGCTCAGTCTGAAGACTCTGATGATTTGGTTTGAGTTAGCCATTTTCCTATAGGGTTTTTTCTTATTATTTTTTTAAAATTATTTATGGTTTCCTCTTATAATACCCTACCTTTTTTTTAAAAAACAACTGCACATCCCAGACCAGATTATCTAGAAATAAACTGGTGCTTTTCTGTGGCATTTGTTAAAAGGCAAGGATTTTTTTTTTTTTACTCATTAGTTATCTTTTTATGTGCAGTCAATGACTTATCTCAAAACAGTTCCTTCAACTTTTTTAATCTGAATCCTCATTCAAGTTTCCCAGTCCCTATCATTAAATTAAAACCTTTAAAGTATTTTAATTCAAATTTTATTTGAGAAGATCATACACCTCACATGATTCCTTTAATAAAGATTAAATAACTGAAATGCATACCTCTAAAAAAATTATATGTATATAATGAATATATTTATCCCAGAAGGCAGAGTGTATCTGCCATAGCCTACCTTTTTTGGTCAGAAAAAATAATTGATATTCTGGTTTCTGGCACTGTCATGTGCAGCCCCCATGCAGGGTCCCTGGGGCAGAGTCACGCCAATTTCATTTTATTTCTCCCTGGAGAATGACAGATCAGCTCCACGGCATATGGTCCTCCTCCTGCAAGGTCTGGCCCCCTGGTGATGCCCGAGGTCCATGGTGAAGAGCCCGGGGAGAGCAGTAGGAATTCTGCAGAAGGTTGGGCAGGAAGCAGCCTCGGCACAGCAGACTGCAGCTGAGACAGGGCTGGGCTCCCTGGGTGCCTCTGTCTCCCCCATATCCAGGGAGATCACTTTTCTACCCCTTGTTTGGTTCACATTCCTGCCAAAAGTCTCTTGGAGGGTAAACATTAGGCTACCGCAAGACCCAGAGCTGGTGCTGCATGGCCAGCACATACTTAGGAAAGCCCAGGGTCTCCACCTCACACCCAGGCCCTGACCCTCCAGCTGAAGGTGGCTCTGTGATGTGTGGTGTCAGTGCTTCTGGGCTGGGGGTGGTGTCCTGAGCCGAGGTGCCCAGGCACCCACTCCTAGGCCTGGACACATCATACACAGGACCTGGAGAAACTGGGAACCATTCCCAACCCCTTAGCACCTCCAAGAGGCTTTGCTGGAACCCCAAATCATCTGGATTTAAGGAGCTGTCAGGAAACTCTCCAAAGGGTTTAGCTGGTAAGTAAGGAGTAAACTGCTAATGACAGTTTCAGTAATGCCCACATCCCCAAGTGCATTTGCTTCAGAAATCAAAAGAATGGAGGTTCGCACTGATGCTGGGAAAGTAAGCAACGACCATGGGCCATGGGGCAGAGAGCCCTGCCCGGTTTCCCGTTAAAGGAGAAGGCATCTGGCCCTGCCCTCAAGGCTGCCATGGCACCTAGAGCCAGGAATGGTGGCTTCAGTGTCTCACTGGAGGAACTGGTGCCTTTAGGCAGCTTCTAGCAGAGGCTCAGGGGGGCTTCATGCTGTGGAGTGGGAGTTCAGGGCCCTGTTTTACCTCTGCAGCTGGAACAGTCACAGATGTCTGTGTGCTATTTTCAAAAATTTGAGGTTCCTCATGGAAACTGCACGTTTTTCTCAATAACCACCTACCACCACTACCAAGCTAAATGAAGCTACAAGCTTCAATTTATATCAATTCAATATTTATACCAACTGTGATTATCTCTTATGGATCAGAAGCTCTGATTGGCAGTTATATATGGTTTTGATGAATAAAACTGTGAAAACAAACTTATTATTATCTGCAAGTGAAGAGCATATGATAGATAGGATTTTCTAAAGCATAGCATCCAAACAGGGAAGTGACACAGAAGAGATATCTGTGGTGACAGAAAGGCTGGGAACACTGAGATCAGAACACCAGGGGCAGGGCAGGGGCTCGAGAAAGGCTGCTGGGTTGTTAAATCTGTTGACTGAAGAGCCATGCACCATAGTAGGACACAGAACAGGAGAAGTCTTGGCCATGAACTTTGCTAGGTGTCTTCCCTCACTGGGCCTGTTCTCACACCTGGACAATGAAGGGGTTGGACTTGCCCAATTCCCCCTCCCAGGGTCAGGACCTGGACCCAGCCTGGAGGAAGAGAGCTGGGGTCTGTGCAGGGGGCTGGGATGAGCTGGGCCCCAGGACAGGACTTGTCTGTAGGACAGAACCCAAGTCAGTGACTCGAGACAGCATACAGTGTTAGGGTAGGAATTTGTGGTGCAGGATGAGAAAGAATTCTCAACACAAAAATTAGGATAGAAAGAAGTAAAAAGTTTATTTTACTTCCCCCAAGAGAGAGGAAAGGTCTCGGTATAACAGTGAAAGAAAGAAGGAGTGTGGCTCTGAGGGTAAGGGGTTTGGGTTTTTTATTGGGGGTAGAGGGTAAAAAAAGTTACTGTTGCAAGCTGATAGCAGAAGATAACTGTGAAGCAGCTGCATCTATTTTTCCTTTTTTCTCCCTCTCTTCTCTGTGAGGCTGGCTTCATCAGTGTCCTTAGAATGTGGTTCTGGCAGAAACTGGGAGTCCCCACTCCTATCTGCTCAGTTCTTCTCAAGTACAGTGAAAACAAACTCTTAGAGAGGCCACAGGTGGTCAATCTTAAAGACGATGAGGTAAGCCCAGGTGGTTGATCAAACAAAGGGCTGTGATCTTTCTTTTTATTCTTTCTGTTAGATAGTTTATTTTCTTCATTAGATAATTTATTAGCAATGCCTTTCTTTCATACAGGAGCAGTTGCAGGTCAGATTCTTCCGGAAGAAGCTCCAAAAATGGAACTGGTGTGCAGGGTGTTTATCGGGAACTGTTCTGAGGATCCACACGTTGGGAGCGGTGCAGGCACAGATTAGTCAGAGGGAGGAATTAAACAGAATGCGCAGCAGCAAAGGCCTCCGCAATCCTAGGGGGAAGCTCGGGAGCTGGGATGGCCCCACAGACATGTCCTGAAGAGGGTCGAGGACCCAGGATGTTTATTCCCCTGCATTGACTCAACATTGGATGTGCAGCCCTGGGAAGAGGACGTGACTTGGGTGAGGGGACTCTGCGTCTGAGGGCTGTGCCTGCGGAATGCGTCTCAGTCTAGGAGGCGTTGGGGCTGGGGAACCCGGCAGTGCACCACGCACCCCCTACAGGCACCGTGCTGTAACTACAGCCAGCCCTCCAGCCAGCAGAGTCCAGGTGTGAGTGTCCCAGGGAGGAAGCGGGGTGAGCCCACCCCAGAGCAATAAGGCAGCAGACAGACTGCAAGGCTGACTCACCTCACTGGGTCTTGCTTGTAGTCATCGCAGTTGGGCATCTGTGGCCTTGGGTGTCAACCAGGAAGAAGTTGTTCAGGGCCCCAACCAGGCTCAGCCAGGCTCCATTGTGCTAAGGTTCTGGGCTCTCCCCACACCTCTGAGGCCTGAACGAGGCCCCATCTTGGGCTGAGAAGACCTCTGAGGGGGTGAGATCATTTTCTGTGACACTCCTCTTCCACAGCCCTTCCATCCATTGTCCTTCAGTCCTTGCCATTTCCTTGCTCTGGGCATCCACCAGCCTGGAACCAGTCCAGTAGGTCAAAAAGAAGTGAGGTTCACATGGTGGAGGCTGAGGAGGTCACCCCCATAGCCAGGAATCTAGGCAGCAGCATGGTACAGGGCATGAGATTTGGAGTCAGATAGACCTGCCTTCAATTCCCACCTCTGCCACTTCTGGGCTGTATGACCTTGAGAAAACTGCTATACCTCTCTGAGTTCCAGCCTCCCCATTGATCCTAGAACCTACCTCTCAGTGCTTTATTAAGTCTCCAGGATTTTTCCAGCTGCTGGTTTCACTACTGCCTCTGACCTCTTTTGAACTCTGACAACTGGGTTAGATTTAGGACTATGACACAGATAGCTCGGAATTCCTTGCTGAGCCCCAAGTCTCATTGCTTACCGGCCTCCTATGTCCAGCTCCACCCCACAGTTCTCTGTTTCTCCTCAGGGCTGGTCCCACTTTGCTATGAGCTTGCCAATCTCAGCATCTTGTCACTCTTTCACTATCAGCCTCATTGCTGCTCTTGCCCAGTGTGAATCCTGGCAGAAGTCTGCAAACCCTAAACAGGTGCATCCCAGCTTCAGCGTGGATGGCAGGGCCACCCTGCCATGTGAGTCGGCTCAGATGACACAACTCTTTAACAGTACTGGAGTTAAAATTCCCTGAATACAAGATAAAGGAAGAGTTCAAATATCCTATAGTAATCCACATATTTAAGACAGTATGTGGCTACTGCATTTTCCTGGGGATGGGTGGAGGAAAAAACTGCCCTTTCTCTGTTTAAAAAAATGGAAATCTTGAGAGACTCCAGGAGGAAAAAAGGGAATATTCGTGTGAAAAATAGAAATTGCTATATTAAGATAAATCTCTTGCTCAAAGATTGAAAGACTCAGTAGCTCTAGAGTGTGGCTCTGGTTGAGGGTGGGGATGGCATAAAGTGAAAACTGACTTGGAGGTTGTGGCTAATGGTGCCTTCAGAGAGGGGACATGAAGAAGAAACAAGTGAAAAATGAATAAAGATGGGTAAATCCAGATCTGAATTCTCATCAGAAAATAAATTTCTAATAGTCATTATTTCTCATTACTTTAGAGAAAGCAAGAACTACTCAATGAACACTACTCTGGTGACAGGCACACAAAAAGCCCTGACTTCAGCATTATACAATTCACCCATTTAACAAAAACACTTCTACCCCCTTAATATTTTGAAATTTAAAAACAAAGTTCATGTGTTAGAAACTTAATCCCCAATACAACAGGGTTGAGAAGTAGGACATTTAAGATGTGACTGCTTGGGTCATGCGGGCTCTGCCTTCATGGATGGGTTAATGCTGTTATGACAGGTGTGGGTTAGTTGTTGCAGGAGTGGGTTCCTAATAAAAGGATGAGTTGGGCTCTCTCCCTCTCCCTCTCCCTCTCCCTCCCACACAAACATCCACCTTCTGACATAGGATGACACAGCAAGAAGGCCCTCACCACGTGTGGGCTTCCTGACCTTGGACTTCCCAGCCTTTGTAAGAAATAAATCTCTGTTCTTTATAAATTACCTAGTCTCCGGTATTCTGATACAGCAGCACAAAATGGACTAAGACAGTAGGGAAGATAATAGAAGCTGTTACAGACCTCCAGGGCATGATGAAAAAGCAAATCTTCCCATGTTTATGCAGATAACAGAGGCTGTTAAAGAGGCTGTAACATTGATCATATGGGATTTCAATAGCCCTGAAATGGACTAGAATGAGAATTGTGGGATGGCAAGGAGGAGGGGCCGTGGAGCCAGCAATGATCGCAAGCTCTTTTCCAAGAGACTTTGTTGGGCAATCAGAAAGATCATGGGCTATTTGGGGCAGCCATCCAAAAGCCGAATGCAATGAGGGATGAAGGGATGTGGCTAAAATGCTAAAAGCAGCATTTTCAAACAAGTCTCATTTCATTTTAGTCTTCCCATCTGTGGTGATTTTAAAAATATAGTTCCCAAATTGCCTGTAGCATCTGGGGAGCAGGGTCTGTGGGCAGACACCTGTTCACCAGTGAGCATTGCAATGACATTTCTAGATGGGGATCCTTGTGGTTTAAAGATTAATCAATAAAGAAGACAGGCTTAGAGAATCTCAGAATAGCATAGCCAGAGGTCCTTAAAGATGACTTAGCTAAACTGCCCAGAGAGGGTAAGTATCATACTCCAGGACACACAGCAGATAGTGATGGGGCAGGGGCTGGAACTCCACTTTCTTAAGTCCCTGTTCAGGGTTGCAACTTCCCCCCAAGTGAGTTAAAGGAGAGTTCTTGAAGGTGTCTCCTCAAAAGAGGTGGTAGAATAAGAGACATGTGGCTGCCGTAGTAAAAACAAGTGAAAAATGAATAAAGATGGATAAATTCAGATCTGAATGCTTTTCAGAAAATAACATTTCTAATAATTATTATTTGTCATTACTTTACAGAAAGCAAGAACTAAGATTGCCCTAACATGACTATCTAAAGGCAAAACTGAAGAAGAAGCAGCAGTTGATTCCGATAGAAGTCAATCATCCCAGTGAACCTTCCATCCCGCCCAGTACCTTAAACCCAGGCTGCCCACCCCTTTAGCACACTTTTACAGACCCATAAAAACCAGCAACAAACACTGTACCTGTTCTGTAACATTGTCCTAGAGCCTGCTCATTTCCTCTGCGCCAGCCATGCCTGCTCTTGTCTCCCTGGTTCTCAGATTTCTGCATCTGCTCCCAGTTTTGACATTTCTCCTGTTCTTTTCAGATTAGTCACCTAAGCCCTTCCTCCTTGTGCTTGGCTCCCAGCTCCATCTCATTCTAACATCTCCTACTGTCTTGATGACAAACTCCCTGCTCTGGCTGCAGCCCATGTGGCCCATATACTAGCCTGGCCCCCACATGCTCTCGAGTAAAAAAATAAAAAATAAATTAGACATTTTGTCTTGATCCCCAAGTTTCTACCTAGGGGTGAGGGATGAGGGTATGACCACTCTACACACATCTCTTGGGAATTTGGAGCTGTGGGATGAAAAAGAACCACAGAATTGGTGCCATTGGCAGAAGAAAGGGAGGACAGAAGGTTCCAAACTTGAAAGGCACCGTTGGCTGAAGTCCCGGCCTCAGTTCTGTGGCTCCTGTCTGTGACCACAATCACAAAAGTGCATGTGTGCGTGGCCACTGCACAGTGAAGAGTCACAAGCCCCACCTGCTTGGGCCTGTACAAAAACCTACCAAAAAGTTCTCATTCCCTGCTCAGTAGTTTGAGGAAAATAGGCTCAAATATTTACCTAATTCCCAGAAGGCCTGAGGAGGCTGGCTGGAGAGTGTTTTCCATGACATTGGTCTGGATCCCCTCAGCCCCTTTGCACAGGTACACACATATCTCAGCGTGGAATCTTTCTGTAACCCAGGGCACCCCTGCCAGTACAACAGCAAACCCCTCTCCTCTAGCCCGTGGGCAGGGATGGGGGCCCAGTGACAGTCAAACGTGAGACCTCACTGTCTCATTACTTCCTCTGCTCACACAGGACTGCAGCCACCTGGAAGTGCCCTGTGACTGTGCCTGGGATTCCAGCTGAGGCTGGGGTGCTCTCCCACCAGCCGAGGTCTTTGCACTCTAAGTGGCCTCCTCCGTTTCCCTCCAGCTCTCCTGGTCTGTGATCCTCTTGCCCCTACACCCCAGAGCTCCCCCACGGATGCCCTGAAGCTCGCCCCATGCCAGGCAGAAGTGAGCAGAAGACCCCATGCCCTGACACTTTCAGCACGCTCACCTGGAGATCTAAAATGTGTGACCTCCATGGCCCCTCTGTGAGAACAGCCCTTTCAGCCTCTGCCCATGGCCATTCCCTCCAAGGGGCTTGGACATCTGCCCATGGGTTGTGAGTAACCCAGATACCAAATCAACTCCCACAAATAGAGCTTCATCATTCATTCATTCATTTTATAATAGAAATGTATATATATATTAAGTGTCCTACTATGTTCCAGACACTGTTTAGGTTCCAGGGATATGGCAGTGAAAAAATGGACAAACATCCTTGCCCTCACAGAGCTTACAATTTATTTTGAAACATAGATTGTAAATAAATAGATGCATTCACAATGTCAGGTGGTATTAACACTATGAAGAAAAATCAAGAATACTAAGGGATGAGAGAGGGCCTCTTTTGAATGCATTAGTCAGGGGAGGACTCTCTGGACAGATGCCATCTGAGGGAGGGAGCAAGGCACACAGGAGTGGTGGGGACGGCATGGCAGGCAGGGGGCACTGCAAGGACCGTGAGGGAGGACCGTGCCTGCCTGGTGTTTGGAAGAGCACTAAGTTGACCAGTGAGCCCGGAGCCCAGAGAGGAAGTGGAAGGCAGATAACACAAGGCCTGTAGGTTGCCGTTAGATGAGGGAGGCCAGACACCCACAGATGTGCCTGAAAATGCCCTTGAGGCTTGTCTGGGTCCCCAGCTGCAGAGGAAAACTGGAGTATGGGAGTTCCCCGCAAGAGTGCACACTTGAGCCAGGCTTTGAAGGATGACCAGGAGTTTGTCATACATGAGGAAGAGGAGGAAAGCATCCCAGACAGAGAGAAGAATATATTTAAAGGCAAAGAACGGTGAAAGAGCAAAATGTGCTCCAGGGGTGGCTGGCCACCCACCTGGCTGGCCTTCAGGACAAGAGGATGTCAGAGGATGCCGCAGCAGGCTCAGAAGCGGCTGGGGGAAGACGAGGAAGGACCTTGCACAAAGCAGCACCTCTAGCTTTGTTGGGAACACACGCCATTCTTCGAGAACCACATTATCCCCTAATGAGCTGAAGTCATTCCGTTACTTGCTGCCTTGTCAACCAGCGCTGTTATGGGAGACATATGTCCCGTCTCCCTCCTCCTCCTCCCCAGCCCACCTCCACTCCTGAAATCTAGGCAGCTGCCTTGGGCAGCTTCAGAAGCGTCCATGTGCTTGAGGCTTGCAGACAGCTTTTCCCCAGCAAGACACGCTTTCTATTTAATCTGGAGTGGGGTGCTATTTAATGAATTTCTGAACTGTCATTGCCAGGAAGCTAAAGACATGGGAGTAAAAGGCAGAGGGTGACGCAGGGGCACAGCAAGGCAGCAAAGAGGCGGCAGCATGCGCGAGTTCCCGACCCAGGTCTGCCCAGCAGCCATCTGACACGTGGGCAGCCTCGTGCCCCCCAGGCACTGTGCTGAACGGGCTTGGTAATTAAAATCAGAGATGAGAGCCCCTGATCAGTTATTGTACTCAGGGCCCTAAAAATGATGGAAAGGTGGCCTCCCTCTGCCATGGGGTGAACCCAAAAGTAATTACCGGGATACTTTGCAGATTATTGAATAAGTCCCTGTAACTGGCACATTGATTTATACAAGACCTGGAGATTTTGAGAGATTTGGGAGAATATTAAGAATCAATCAATATTTTAATTTATTTCAGGGTCCTGGAGACTTTGGCTCTGCAGAAAACCGCTGGGAGGAAACTGTGACCTTTGAAATATGGCTGGCTGGCAGCAGGGAGGCACCTCGGCAAGGAGCCTGTTTGGCAGCAGCTGCAGGGAAGGACTTCTCTGTGCTGGAATGTTCTCTTTCTCCACATCAGCCAGGGATTTCAAGCAGCCAAGGGGCGGAGGACCTCGGGGTGAGTGTGCTCCGGAGCCCCGGCAGGGAGGCTCTTGGCTTGGAGGTGCAGAGCTTACGCCTCCCCAGACAGAGTCCCCAGGGCTTGGGGAGAGGAGCCTGCAGACTTTGTGCCCCTCCTAGGACACACTGCTGTGATCTGGGGACATCCTTGTAGAGCCACCTGAGGACGTGTCATCACTGGGTGAGATCCGGCACTCTCTCCCCTGGGAAGCCAGCTCCCTGGGCCGCGTGCGCCCAGGGCTTTGTCAGAGACCTGAGCACCGTGTCTCAGACCACCACCCTCCTTGTGTCTGAGTTCCCAGTGAGACTTTAAGCTCCCCTTGGGCAGGGACAATGTCTGATCCGTTTTTGTGCCCCCTGTACCGGGCACTGTGCCTGGCCCAGAATAGGAAGACGTGAAAACAATGTGTTGAATACATGAATAGTCAAGTGAACTAAGACAAGAAAAATAAGTATGCATTTGTGAAAATATTTTCTAAAGGTCACATGATATATTTGGACTGGTGGCATTTCCACAGCAGAGGGCACATTCAAGTGGAGTCATTGGGGGAATTCAGAAGGTGAAGAAGGGTGTAGGGAACTGACCAAGGCATGCAGCACCCTGGGGCCAGTAACAGTGGTGGGGGAGAAATTGCTGCTCTCACCCCTAGGCCTAAGGGAAGAGAAGCTACCAGAACTGGGGCTACCTGACAGGAGTGGTGGGCTTCTCTGAGGGAGGCAGCCAGCTCCTCCAGCCCGCAGGGAGGGAGTGGGGGAATGAACACCGTGGCCTCACTCTCCCCCATCCTCAGATCACCTCCCTGTTCTCCCCAGTGGCTAAAGCCACCCAGAAGCCGGAGGGCAGGGGAGCCCCTTGATTCCGGGTGGAGAAGGGTGCAGAGTGAGCAAAGATCCCAGCAAAGGCTTCCCAGATAACCCTGTCTGTTCCATCCTGGCTTGTCTAGCCCCATGAAGGGCAAACCCGGGCAGACCCCTCACCCAGTGGTTCTCAACAAGGGGTAGTTTTGCCAGCCCCTCATGGGACTCTGTTTTCACAACCGGGACAGGGAGGGTGCTACTGCACCCTCCAGTGAGTAGAGGCCAGGGATGCTGCTAAACGTGCAAAAACACACAGGACAGCGACCATAACAAAGAATTATTCAGCTCAAGATTTCGATAGTGCCGCAGCTGAGAGACAGCCTGGTCTAACAGAATGTTTCAGAGGAGCCCAGGCTCAGGGCAGGCTCTGTGCTGCCTTGAGTTGAGCTGGAGAATGTCGCCTTCACTGTGCTGGCAAAGGTGGCATCGTTTGGTCTAACCCAGAGCCATCAGCCAGGAAGTGACCAGTGTCCTGACTTCTCGTGTCCCTTCAGGAAGGTGCTGTGTTAAAGAGCAAGTCTGCCCAGTCTCCGTCTCTCCTCACTGACAGCGCTGTCCTCAGGGCGGCCAGCGCGGTGCAGCGGCAGGCTGGGGGCACCGCTCCCGCCATGGGCAATTTGCTTTCTCCTGGAGGCCAAACCTCCCGCCGGGCTCACTGCCCCCCCGATCCCCCCGGTACCACAACCTTCTCGTTCCTCTCATTCTCAGTTTTATATTCGCACCATAAAAACATTTGGTAAAAGTGAATCAAGTCTTGCCATCTGTCTCTTTCACTTTTATCATGTTTGTAATGAAAAGAAGAGCCAGGAGGAAATTGAATCCAAACTGCAAATGGTGTGCTGCTCCCCTGGCAGCTGAGATCCTACCAGGCAAGGCCGGGATGCAGGAGGGAGTGAGCTCCCGTGGGGCAGAAGTGCATGGTGGAGAGTCCCATGGTGACCTCGTGTAGTTCTCACGGCAGCCCTGGGAGGTAGGGATTGTCACCCCCACTGATAGCTGAGGAAACTGAGGCTCGTCAAGGGGACACTAGTAACTTAAGGCTGTATTCCCAACAAGTTGCAAAGCGAGGTCTTAGACCCTGCACTAGGTCTTCAATTCCAAGTTGTAGACGGAAGTTTCTTCCTATTTTATCCTGACATGCAATTGTTAACTTGTTTTCCCACTGGGGTTCAGGTACCATGTTGAAAACTGTTGGACTTTAATTAACTGTGGTCCTTGAGAGCTCTGAGTCACATCTTAGAGAACTTGTTCCTCATCTGATCCTCCAAGGCCAGAGCCGGGCAGAGAGTAATATGCATACATTCGTGCCACAGATATTCACTGACACAAGCGTGAGCCGTTGCTAGTTGTGGGATGGCCCAAGAGCACCGTTCTGAGCGGGGCAGCAAATCGTGAGATCTAGAGAGGAGCCCACTGCATGTATTGAGCAGTCACTATGAGCCGGCTGCTGTTCCAGTCCTTTCTACACACAAATTCTCTGAACCCATGAGGTTGATACTCTCACAGCTCCCATTTTACAGATGAGATGACTTGAGCAGTTAAGGAAACTTTTCAGGGGACCCGGCTGCACAGCTGGGCTCTGTTCTGACACACACGACAACATGGATGAAGCTTGAACTGTGCTAAGGGGGAAAAGCCAGCCACAAAGGGACAAATACTGTGTGATGCCACTTACACGAGGTACCTTGAGTAGTCAAATTCAAAGAAACAGAAAGTAGAGAGGACTGCCAGAGGAGGGGAGGGGAGAAGGAAATGGGGAGTTATTGTAGTTTTTTTTTTAATTTATATTTTTTCTATTTTTTTCTTTTATTTTTTAGTATCTTGTTTCTCTTTTACCACTGTACAATTCAGCCAGGGAGCTATTGTTTAATAGGGACAGAGTTTCAGTTTGCAAAGATGAAAAGAGTCTGGAGAGGGATAGTGGAACAATGTGAATGCACGTAACACCGCGGAACTGTAAGCCTAAAAATGGTTAAAACAGGAAGCGTTATGTTATGTACACCTTACCACAATAAAAAGCTGAAATAATATAACTTTTAAGTTGATCATTAAAATTCATAAATTGGTAAAAAGAAAAAAAAAGTCAGTCTCTGGCATCCATTCTTTTAATCATCTCTGTATTAGAGGCTATATTAGTCAGTGTTCTCCAGAGAATCAGAACCAATAGGGTGTGTACCTATATACAGAGAAATTTATGTAAAGGCATCAGCTTACACAACTACAGAGTCATATCAGTCCACAATCTGCAGGGTAGGCTGGCCTGATGGGGACCCAGGGAAAAGCCAATGTTGCAGTTCAAGTCCAAAGGCACCATTCCTCTGCCGGCAGAGGTCCGTCTTTGTTCTATTAAAGTGTTCAACTGATTGGATGAATCCCACCCACATTATGAAGGTCAATCTGCTTTACTCAAAATCTACTGATTAAAAATGTCATTCTCATCCAAAAAGCACCCTCACAGAAACGTCCAAAATAATGTTTGACTGAATATCTGGTCACCATGGTCCAATCAAGTTGACACATAAAATTACTATCACAGATGGCCAATCCCACCGTGCCACGTCTAAAGAGAGAGGAGACCCGTGTAAGCAAGGAGCTGCATCGGTGAGACCAAGCCCAGGGACACAGGTCAAATAGGAACCAGGGGTAGGCACACTGCAAGCAGGCTGATGTGTGGAAGCAGGACGAGAGACACTGAGCAGACTGACCCAGGGAGGCAGGGACAGGGCTGGCTTAGGGCTACTTACAAGTGCAGGCCCTAGCTGTGGAGCCCCTAGAATCCTGCCAGGTGAGGGGCAGCCTGTGCCACGAGCAGGCTGGGCAGCGTAGCCCAGGACACTTCAGGGGATGACCAGGCACTACCCCAGCAGTGTGGGATGTCATCTTCCTTCTGGAGAGGAACAGAGTTCACTGGAAGTTTTTCCCAGGGACCAACCGTGGAGTTCTAGAGTTCCAGCCTGGCTCAGTTCTGCAGATGAGACCTGAAGGACCAGAGCATAATGAGCCCCTGGGATTATATTCCTGAGCATTCGGTGCCAGCAAGGACTTCCTGAGCTGGCTTGAGGGCTCAGGAGACAAATTCAAGATGAAGGCTGCCTGAGAGGGCAGCACGTGGGTCAAAGACAGAGACACACCATGGGTGTCGGAAGCCAGGAAATGAAGCCAGAGGTTGGAAGCTGGAAGGAGCTGTCAGACGCAGCCAAGGGGGAGAGGAGGCAGAGGAGGCAATGGAGAACAGGTGAAGGGTGATACCGAGCATGTCAGAACAGGGAGGAAGGGACAGTTGGGGAGACATGTGGGTTCAGGAGCTAAGTCTACAAGGTCCATCAGGGCCGTCTTTTTACATCGGACCCGGGTCCTTGCCCTAGGTCAGGAACAGGTCTTTAAAAGGAGTAGCTTCCCATGGATCAATGCCCCATCTGCAGCTAAAAGCCTCGTCTCTAGGGCGGAGATGATGATCATTTTTAGAGAAGCACAGCGTGCTGACACAGACCCACGAGATTTGGCATCTAGACCCAGATATACCTTGGTCTAAGAGTCCCCATTCTCTCACCAGCAAAGTGGGAGTGGCCCTAGCTCCCAGCAAACCTCACAGGCATTTTCATAGGATAAGTGAGAAAACCAGGGAGAAAGTCCAGTGACATCTTTAGTAGGCGACATTTGAAAGTGGCCTTGGAAAGGTTAAATAGCTACAGCAGGGCAGAGGCCCATCCTTGCCACTAAGGGGAAAAAGGGGAACAATGTATCTTCAGAAATATGCAAGGTCTGATTTGGTGAGGAAATGGTGACTTACTATATTCTAATTGAAAACCAAAGCCAGACATACTAGAGCTTGGGAAAAAATTCTGCTGCCATGAAGCCAGTGCCAGGAAGAACACAGAATTGCAGCCAGGAATTTACAAATAATCCAGGGCCCAAGTCCAGCCCTGGGCTGTGGGACTATATGAGGTCTGGAAAGTAGAGCTGCAAGGTCCCAGGCCAGGGAACGTGGGCGGTGGGTGGGAGTAGTGGTCAGGGGCAGATTTCCTACTCCCAAGCCACCTACTAACCGAATGTTCTCAGTCCCTCCTGGCACATCCATTTCCATAAACTCATCCCACTGCTCCTGGCCCCGCCCAGCCTGCCCAGTCTACTCCTAAAGTCGGGTTTTCATTAAACAACAATAATAATGGATACCAGGAATTAAACAACTATAGAGACAGCTCCCATCACTTCCTGTGGGCCTGACACCGTGTTCCGTATTTTGTATGTATGGTCTCATTATATCTTAACTGTTCATGTTATGTATGAAGAACCTGAAGTTTTGAGAGATTAAATAACTTGCCCAAGCTTGTTCCCCTGGCAAGACGAAGAGCTGGGATTTGAATCCAGGTCTTTCTGGTGTTGAAACAAGCACATTAGCCCACAGCTCTGCTGATACCTTGAGGACTAGCAAGAGTGTGGGACATAACTCTCCCTGTTGCAGAAATCATCTCAAGAATGATGGAAAAGAAAATGTCACTGGAAGGTGCTATGATGAACTGGACAATTTAAGGTCACTTAAGGATTAAGGAAGCTAAATGAATAACCTAAATCCCTTGAGGATTTCCATGGGAAAACCACGTAAATGAATTTAGGAGCAGTCCACCGGGTGCTTGGCCAGCAGCTGTAAATAGCATTCCCCAAGGTCTAATTTCCCTGAAACCGTTCTTGGTGTTGAGAGTTGAGTAAACAATTGTAATAATAGGCAGGCTAATCTGCTCCATAATTTACGCTTGGTGAATTCTCGAGCAGGAGGCATCCAGGCCTTGCCAAAGCAGAGTGGATCCTGAGAAGGCAGCTCAGCCCTAACTGATACTCAGAAAAGGTAACTGTTGCAGGATTCTGTGCATATTGCAGATGAAATGGACTATCAAACTGCCATGGGGCATGAGTGCTGGGGCCAATCCTGTCCTCTCATTTTAAGGGCTTGCAGAAAGGTTTGGAGGGGTGGCGGCGATTAAAGCTATCCATCCCCTGCAGGCCTCCACCAACTTTGGAATCAAAGTTGGGTTTGGAGGTTGGTTCCCCTGTGTAACCACAGGCAAGTTACTAGAACTAAACGTTTCTGGAGCCCAGTTCTCCCCACCCCACAAGCCTTTTGGTGAAGTAATGTGTTAAGGAAATTTAAAATATGATCTAGTTAAGCTTTTTTTATGTGTTCTGGAGAAAAAGAAATACTGGCTAAATGTAGGAGCTGGCTGTAGGCCCTTAAAATGCTCGAGGATCAAGCTCAGTTTTCCCTTCTTACTTGTTTCCTTTCTAACAATAACCAGGAGGCAATCTCCATTGTGCAGTGGAAAGATTATGGACCTTACAGTTGGACAGAATGGGGACAAATCCCATATCCTTACCCAAGCTCTGAGATCTTGGCAAGACACCTAAATTCTTCTGAGCCTTAGTTTCTTCATTTGTAAAATGGGGACATTCACGTTTTTACTATTCTTGAGTAACTCTGAAAACCTATGAAGTGTAAATTGGCTGAGCTGTAAGTGCAAATAGCAAGTGAATCACCCACCCACCCAGTACCCACATCTCCACACAGCCCGGTGGTTCTCTGCTTGAACTCAAATATAGAGTTTAAATAGCATTTTATTGTGAAATATAATACAGACACAGAAAACACACAAAAATGTATAGTGAAGAAAAATAACATAGAACACAGTGATTTGTCACAAAGGAACCCCTGTGAAATCAGAAATCAATATTCAGGTGAGAATTTAGGTCAGGGGTCAGCAAACTTTTTCTATCAAAAGCAGGATAGTAGATATTTTACATAGCTGATTTGGTCCCTTTAGCAACCGCCTAACTCTGCTGTCTTCTATTCAGTCTGCTACAATAAAATGCCATAAACTACACAGCTTATAAATAATAAAAAAATCTATTTCTCACAGTTCTAGAGGCTGGGAAATGCAAGATCAAGGTGCCAGCAGATTCAGATTCGGTGTCTGGCGAGAGCCTGTTTCCTGACTCATAAATGGTGCCCTCTCAAGCTGTGTCCTCACATGGCGGAAGGGACTAGCTAGCCCTCTGGGGCCTCTTTCATAAGGGCACCAATTCCATTCATGAGGGCTCCACTCTCATGATCTAATCACCCCCCAAAGGCCCCACGTCCTAATATCACCACGTTTGTGCTTAGGTTTCAATGTATGCATTCTGGGGTGACACATTCAGATCATAGCATCTGCCACTGTGTTGTGAAAGCAGCCATAGGCAATAGAAAACAAATGTGCCTGCTTTGTTCCAATAAAACTTTACTTACAAAAATAGGTACCAGACTGTAATTTGCCAACTCCTGATTTGGAAGATTATCAACACCCAGAAGTCACCTCATGCTTTCTCCTCAAAAAGGGCAATATTATCCTGATCTTTATGGCAATACTTCCATACTTTTTTATAGTTTTAGTACATAAGCAGACATCTCTACACACTAAGTGTTTGCCTAATTTTTTCACTTAATATAATAGTATTTATCCCTTTGAATGTGGCTTTTTCACCAAACATTACTGGTATATAGCTCTAGATCAACTTTACTGTTGATGCACATTTAGGTTGTTCATAGTTTGGGACTATGGTGACTATTCAGCTATGAATATCCTTATACAAGCCTCCTAGTACACATGTGCATGAATTTCTGTTGGGTGTAAATCTAGGAAAGGAATTTCGAGGTCATAGGAGATATATATATAGATATATAGATAAAGTATATAGATAAATAGATTTTCAACCTTAGAAGATACTGACAACTCTTTTTCATAGAAACTGTGTGAATTTACAAGCCCACCATTCTCCTCAGCCCTTATAAGTTTGTTGCTGGGACAGACCCCCATAACAAATGACAGATGAACAAGAGAAAAAAAAGCAAGTTTATCGATGCATGCAGTGCACGTCACACAGGAGAAACTTCAATGAAAGGTAACTCAAAAGCAATGGCTTAAAACCCTGCCTTATGTAGCTTCTTCAAAAAAGAATAATAAATTTTAGAAAAGTGACAAGACAAAGGAAAGCAGTTTTAGGCTTTCAGAGGTAAGAAACTGTAAGAAGGTAAACAGTGTGTGGGAAGAAACTAATGGAGTCAGGGTTACCAGTAGATTCCTCTGTGCCATCTCTGAGCTGAAAAGAGTTAGATCCAGTAAGGGAGAATTTATATCCTGTCATAAGGCAGAAAGCAGGGAAGATGGAACGAGCTCGTCCTCCATTTGCTGCTTCTTAATTGCCTTTAGTTCAAAATATTTATGTCAAAGAGGCATATTTTGAATTGACATATTCTGACTTCCTTCAATGAGAACAGGGCCAGTTGTGGCACAGCCACTCTAGGGGTGCTCAACACTTGGTATAGATAATCATAACTGTCCATTCTGATGAATGCAGTGGTAACTCATGGTTTTAATTTATATTCCCTCATTAGTAACAGGGTCCAACACCTTTTCATGTGTTTGTTGGTCACTTAGATATATTCATTTGTGAATTGCCTATTCACGTCTTCTGCCTATGTTCTCCATTTGGCTGTTTGACTTTTCCTTATTGATTTTTTGAAGTTCTTTTTATATTCTGAGTATGAGCACTCTTATATATGTAGCAAATCTTTTCTCCCACTCTTGGCTGAGTTTTCACCAAGTCATTTGATGAACAAAGAGGTTCTTAATTTCAATGTACTAAACTTCATCAATACTTTCCCTTAGAGCTAGCACTTTTTTATATCCTGTCTGAGAAATCTTTCTGTACCCAAAGTGATAAAGATGTCAGCTTTCCTAAGTTGCATTTCTTTAGAATATTGTCCATCTAATCTAAATCTAGGCTATGTTACCAATAATATGCTATTAATATTATATTAGTAGTAGTCATATCAACAGACTCTATAGCAAGGTTGTCATTTTTATCCCTGGCATTGAATATGTGCGCTCTCTCTTTTCTTCTTTATTAATCCCAAGGATAGTAGTCTTTTTAAAGGACCAAATTTGGGTTTATTGATACTCTCCATTATATTTTTGTTTCATGAATTTCTACTTGTATTTATCATTATGGTGCTTCTACGTAATTTGTTATTATGGTGCTGTTCTTTTTCCTAACTTCCTGAGAAAGACACCTGATTCACTGATTTTTAGTCTGTCTTCTCTATTGCCCCTCCCCACACACACATGTTGATATTTTTATTATCTGGTTCAAAAAATTTTCTAATGTCCTTTGTTATATCTTCTTTGACCTAGGGGTTATTTAGAAATATATTTCTAAATTTCTAAACATATAGAAAATTTATAATTATGTCTTTGTTACTGCTTTCAGGTTGAATAATATTATGCACAAGGATCATACTCTGTATGAATTCAGTTCTTTGAAATTCACTGAAGCTTCTTTAATGACCCAGAATAAGGTCAATTAGAATAAATATTCTATGTAGAGTTCAACAGAAAAATATGTAGTCTTAATTTGCTGGGTGAGGTATTTTTAAAATGTTTATGGGCTGTTTGCTAATTATTCTGTTCAAATGTCTCTATCCTTACTTTTTCTTCCCTTTCTTTGCCTATCAAATATTGAGATTAATGTGTTAAAATCTTCCAGTACGAGCAAGGATTTACCTATATCTCTTCCTAGCTCTGTCAATCTTTACATATTTTGGGACTTTATTTTTAAGTACATAAGCATTTTAAATTGTCTTTCAGTTGAATTAAATCTTTGATCATTCTGAAATGTCCCTATCTGTACTCATGCTTTTTGCCTTAAATTCTTTGTCTGATATTAATATAATTATATAAATATTTTTATAATTAATGTTTAGATGATAAATCTTTTTCCATTCTTTTACTTTCAAACTTTCTGTTTTAATATTTTTCTCTTGCCAAGGTTTGAATATTGTCTAATAATGATTTGTCTTTTGCTGTGTCCAGTCTGCAGTTAAGCCCAGGCATTGAGATCTAAATTTCAGATGAGGCAAGTTGGGGTTCTAGAATGTCCTATCTAGACATTCCATCTAGATCTATGGGCAGACACTTTGAGACCATCAAAACATCTTGCTCCTTGTCAAATTTTCCCCTTCGATTTGGTATGTGTTGATGAGTTGTGCCGGAACCAATCTTTACTATGATGGTTATAAAATGGTGATTTTCTACCTCCACTGCTCCTTCCACGTTTATCAGTCAGATTCTACTATAAGAACTATTTGCAGCATGTATCAAACAATGCCTCACTTCTCATCTATCTTTCTGCCTATTTATCATCTACCTATCACCTATTACATGCACTCATGATTTCTGCCTCATAAAATGGGTTATAATCCATTAATGTCCTTACTGTTTTGATGCTCAAATTGCCCCCGATTTGGCCCAGTGGGTGCCCTTTCAATGTGGTTTCTGTATCTTTCTGACATGCTCCCCTCATTTTTTTATTAGTACTGTCTTATTTTCTGGTACAAAAAGATGTTCCAGATCTTGAACCTTCCCTGAGACTATCTTTAAATTAGCCATTTCTCCAAAAATCTCTGGTTTCCTCTTGGTGAGGAATGGTATTTAGAAATCATAACTTTGGCACTAGGTGTATTCATTGCTACTGGAGTGCCATTGTTTCTAGCTCCTTGCTGTGTAGAACTAGGGGATATTTATAAATTAGAAGTTGTGAATTCGTACTGGTACTTACAATTCCAATCCAGCTCCACAGAGTTCTTTCCCACCTTCCCTTACTTAATATGGAGATCTCTCTTTTTCACATTTAGAACTCAGTCACTCAATCCTACAATGCACTTGAAATAGTTTCAAAATAGCTTTACCCACATCACCAAAAGCAAACCTTCAGTTCAAATTTTGTTTGTAGTTCTTTTATTTCTCTAGATTGAGGATATATAGTATAGTGAAAGAGCTGCGTGTGAAAAGTATTTGGACTAGTTCTTTTTTTCTCCTTTAATGTGGTTTTGTTATTAATTTGAAATACAGTTGAGTTCACTTATTTCTGTTTGCATTTAGTTTTAGTTAAGTTCTCCATTTCTGATTATTTAATTGTGCTTTTTTGAGTATGTAGAACATTAACATGTTTTAAAGTCAAAATTATGCAAAACGGCATATAGAAAGAAACTGCAGTATTTCCCCTGGCCCTTTAATCCCACTCTTCCCATCTTTGTAGGTAATTAATTTTATAATTTTTTTCTTTGTTTTTTTTAACAAAAGTAAGCAAATGCACATTTGCTTTATTATTTCTCCTCCTTTCTTATACAAAAGATGGCATTCTGTAGATACTCTTTTGCAATATGCTTTTTCTCACTTAAAAATATAATCTGGAAATCACTCCATGTCAGTTCATAGAGATAACCTTGATTCTGTCTTTTATAGCTGCAAGACACTTCATTGTATGTATGTGCCTCGTTTTTCTTTCAACTAATCTCCTATATTTGAGCATTTAAGTAATTTCCAAAATTTTGCAATTATATAAAAATGCAGCGGTGAAAAAACTCATGCATATTGTTGGCAGTGGATTTTCCAGGGAAAATTGTTAGCAATGGGATTGCTGAGTCCAAGGCTTAGTGACTGTGTAGTTGTGTCAGATATATCCAAATTCCCTTCCACACAGATTATACTGTTTTTCATTCCCACAAGCAATATATGAGACTTCCTATTTCCCTGTAACCTCATCTACTAGGCATATTATCAAGCTTGAATTTTCACCAATCTGATGGATAAAACATGATGTTTTAGTTTAGTTTAAATCTGTATTTCTCTTATTATGAAGTTTTATATTTTCATATATTTAATGACTATTTTTATATTTTGTTATAAATTGGCTGTTCATGCTTATTTTACTACCAGATTTTTGGTCTTATTTTTCCCCCTTCAATTTAAAAAAGTTCTTTATGTATTAGGGACATCAACCCATACCTGTGATATATGTTGCAAATATTTTCTCCCTATTTGTCATTTGCCTTTTGTTTACTTATGGTATTTTGGGCCATTAAAAAAACATTTTTTTTAAATGTTTTGTAGTCAAACTTATCAATCTTTTATTGCATCTGGATTCTGAGTCATAATTTAAAAATCTTCCCTCCCCTCAGGTTATAGAGGAATTCACCCATGTTTTCTTCTAGTACTTTATAGTTTAATTTTGTATATTTAGATACCAGACCCATTGCAGGTTTATTCTTGTGTATGGTTTAAAAGAAGGCTATAAATTTATCTTTTTACAAATGCCTATCTGGTTTTCCCACACCATTTATTAAAAAGTAATTCTTTGCCGTGGTAATTTGAGATACCATTTATACTGTATACATGATTTCTATATGCATGTGGCTGTATTTCTTGACTTTCTGTTCCATTCCAATAGTCTCTCTGTCTATTCATATGCCAGTACCACACCATTTTAGTTATAAAGGATTCGTACTATGTTTCAATAACTGGTAAGGCTAGTTTCATCTCAGAGCTCTTGCTTTTCAGCATTTTTTCTATCAATAGTTATTCTTGCAAGTTCATTTTCCTATGAATTTTAGTATCAACTTGCCTAGCTCCAGAAACAAAAAAGTTTCTTGGTATTTTATTTCGATTATAATAAGTTTATAAATTAAATTAGGGAGGGCCAGAAGCAGTGGCTCTTTCCTGTAATCCTAGCACCCTGAGAGGACAAGGCGAGAGGATCGTTTGAGCTCAGGAGTTTGAGACCAGCCTGAGCAAGAGCGAGACTCCATCTCTACTAAAAATAGAAAAAAATTAGTCGGGTGTGGTAGCATGTGATGTAGTCCCAGCTACTCTGGAGGCTGAGGCAGGAGGATTGCTTGAGCCCAGGAGTGTGAGGTTGCAGTGAGCTGTGATGATGCCACTGTACTCCAGCTGGGGCGACAGAGCAAGACTCTGTCTCATAAACAAATAAACAAACTTAGGGAGGACTGACATCTTGATAATGTTGAGATGTCCTAACCAAGAAGGGGTGCCTTTTTTGGAGGATGTCTAGAGAGATTTGGACTCTGCCATCTACCATTGTTTTTTTTATATCCAGAGGCTCTTGTCGTAGTAGCATGCATTCTTGAATCATCAAAGTTTAATGTTAATTGGTAATTTTTCTAACTTTCTTCCTGATCAATACAAGGAACTTAGAGCACTTTTCTCACCTCTTACTTTTAATTTTATGTATCTTTCAAACACAGCAAGACTTTTTTGTTGTTGTTTTGTATAGTCAGTATCAATATAGACTGCCCTACGTATTTATCCTTTCCATTGCTCTACATTCCTCCCTGCATTTTCAGTTTTCTATCTGGTATTATTTTCTTTTTGTCTGATGAACATCCTTTACAATTCCCTTTAACTCCTTTTAAGGGTCTGCTGGTAGCTAATTGTCTTCAGCTTTGTATGTCTGAAAATGCCTTCATGGTATCTTCATTTTTCAGAAGTATTTTAGTGGATATGGAATTCTAGATTGGCAGGTGTTTCCCTTTAGCATTTTAAATATAAATTACATTGCCTTCTAATTTCCATTGTTTCTCTTGAGAAATCAGCAGTTAGCTTAGTTGTTGCATCTTTGAAAGTAATCTGCATCCTTTCCTCTGACTGCTTTTATAATTTTTCTATTTAAGAGTTTCAGCTGTTTGTTATAATGTGTTTCTCTATTTGTGGATTCCTTTCTGTCTATCATACTTGGGAGTTTTTAGAGATTCTTGTCGTTTGAGTTCTTTTCATCAGTTCTGAAAAGTTCTCAACCATTGTATCTTCTTGTTTCTGTTTCACTTTCTCTCTCTTCTCTCCTCTAGAGACTCCAAGGACATGTTTAGACTATCTCACTCTGCCCTCTGTGTTTCTTAACATCTATTATGTAGTTTCCCTCCTTTTCTCTCTCCTCCCTCATTCTTAATATTTTCCTCTAAGCTATACTTAGTTTTCTCTTCAGCTGTGTGTAGTCAGCTATTAAACCCAACCACCGAGATCTTAATTTTAGTTATTATATTTTTACTTCTAGAATTCCCATTTGGTTTCTTTTTCTAGTTTCCAGATTTCTACCAACATTCTCAACCTTTTCTGTTACCCTCTTGAACATAGTAACCATAGCTGTTTTACAGGTTTATCTGGTAACTCCAATGTCTGGATCCCCTTTGGCATTATTCCTATACTAGTTGTTTCTGCAATTGCAGAACGAATTAAGCACTCTGTACTTCTTTTGTTTGTCTATAAATGAAAGGTCTACAGGGGCCAGGCAGGTAAACAGAAATTAATAAATTAAGCCAGGTATAAAGTAATAGGGAAGGGTGGGGACTCTAGCTAACTGGAGAATGCATGTCTCACCTGAAGGCCTTCCAATCCAAAAGCTGTAAACACTTTCAAGTCAAACAAAATGCATCTGTGAATAAATTTGCTTTCTCAGTGCCACAAACTGGTGAACCCTAAACTACAGATTGATGTATTCCTGCCCTCTCAAAGTGTAGGAAACGAAAATTTCTGGTAGTTGCATTCATTTAGGGGCTGGTAGTTGCATCCAGGTAGGGGCTAAAACCTAAAGAATTATTATGAAGTCTTGAGAGTAATAATAGCTAATATTTATGAAATTCATATATATTAATAATTCCTCTAAATACTTTACATATATTAATTTAATCCTTACTACCCTATTATGAAGAATTTTCTTATCATACATCTTATAGATGAGGAAACTAAAGCACAGAAAGATTAAAAGTCTTGGCCAAGGTCGCTCAGCTAGTAAGTGGCAGAACTAGGATTCAGACCCCGATAGTCTGTCTCTAGAGTCCATGGTCTTTACCACTATACAACCCTGATTCAGGGATACGTGGAGGGAAAGATGGCCTAAAGCTCTGAAAGCAGAAACTCTTGACTGATTCTATTTAGTTCAGTGACTGTGAAATCCACAAAGGAAGAGAAAAAAATATGCTATTTTTTAAGTACTCTGAAGTGCTCTGTTCCTTAAACACTGCTGTGTTGTCATTCTTTCTGTTACACACTGGATGTGTTTGAATGTCAATTCAATTAGAAAATGTGTAATTGTTGTCTTCATAAACCATACTTTGACATTTAATATGCCAAAGATGATCGTTTTATGAACAAACCAAGTTATCCATAATACATTTTTATGTTCTGCAGCTATCAAGATGGTTTCAGATTTATAGAGTGCTAAAAAAGTAACTATATCATAAATTACAATTTTCCCTAAAATTGCCTTTTTTAAATGAAACAGGAAAAATTATATTCCTGCCAATGTCTCTCTTCTAATAGATTCAGAATTCCTGAAAAATTGAAGTTGCTCAAAGACTGAGGGTCCTTGTGCAGCTCTGAACAATCACACATATCAAGTGTGTCTTCAGTTGTGTACTCTCCTGGGAAACTTGAGGAGTAGTCTATATATGTATGGGATTGGGGAAGACAGACCCCCTAACAAATGTTAAGTAGTTTAGAGAAGAGACCTCACATCTCCTCCTGGTGCTCAACAGTACATAGTCTCAGAGCTTTACAAAGTGGTTGCTGGACAAGACCTTGCTGGTGATGAGATGAGACAGTCTGAGGGTGTGGGCTTCCCTGTGGCCATGTCAGAGCTCTGAGCAAGGAGTGGATGGGCCTGTGGGCAGGAGATGGTTGAAAGTCCACACCCTGCAAAGCTCTTTCATCTCCTAACTCTAGGACTGTGGATGGAAACAGACTTCTCAGGTCTCAGAAGGCTTCCCTGTTCCCTTGGAAATCCAAACAGGGTGAGAGCTCAGCAGGAGCCTCTGAAAACCTGGAAGTATCTCTGAGTGAGGGGCACTGATGAGCCAGAGAGGCAAGGAGGACCTACACCATGCTTTCAAGGGGCAGGAAAAAGAAAGGAAACACTGGATCCAAGAGTAGTTATTGGCTCAGGTTGTCACACTCCAAACACAGTGAATGGATTTGGGGTGATGGGGAGGAGTAGAGCAACGACAGAAACCAATAAGATCAGTGAAACCTAATAGAAAGCCACAGATACAAGTGCATGTAAGAATTGAGCTCAAGACAGAGTTAGTTTTTTAAATGAGTGAGGAAACTATGATTTTATGCCAATAAACTATATTGGTATAAAACACTAACATTGGACCAAAATGAAGTCCCCACCTTACACTATATAAAAAAAGTATCAGATGAATTAAAGATTTAAATTTGAGTGTCTTTTATAAAAAACATAAACAATTAACCAAGTGATGAATCTGTGAATTAGCTTGATCGTGGCAATCATTTCACAATGTATATTGTATATGTGTATCAGAACAACACGTACACCTTACATGTACAATTTTTATTTGTCAATCATACCTCAATAAAGCTGGGGGGAAACCATAAAAGAAAATATTCAGGAAAGATGACAGTATGTGAGCATATTTATAAAACTTTATTATTCAAAACCTACATAAGTGAACAGGAAGAAGTAAATAGCAAATATGCCATAGACATTGAAACTATGGTATGATCTCAGTCTCACACCACAAAGTTCAAGATATGTTATCCTGAAACTGAAATAAAAATTATTTGACTCTAGGAATTGGCAAAGAGAGTGCAAAAACAGAGCCATGAATACTAAAAGGAAAAAATTCTTTAAAATCTTACCAGTACCCACCTTTCCACATCCAGTGGGGACTAATGGGAACTGGGGCTGAAAGTGGGCAGAGGGAAAATGTGCAACGTCTCCCAGAGAGCTCCCTTTCCCCAATACAGATAACTTCCTGAGCACGGTGTGGGAGGAAACAAGAGAAGACACGGCTAAGAACAACTGGCAAGAGGCCCAGTTGAGCAGGAGAGAAAATAACAAGGCCTTTGCCTATTAGTTTCAAAGGAACAACTAAAATAGTGAAAGTTGACTTCCAGCAGAACAATGGAAACCTGAAGACAATGAAGTCACATCCTAAAAGTGTGAAATGATAATAATTTCCAACACAGAATTCTATATCCAGTTAAAATATCCTTTTAAAGTGAAGATAGAATAAGTTATTTTCAGATAAATAGGAATTGAGATAAATAATTACCACCAGACCTACATTAAAAGAAATACTAAAGAGTGTTCTTCAGGCAGAAAGAAAATTATCCCAGATAATAGCTTGGTGTTACAAGAAAAAGTAAAAAGCAGTTGGAAAGGGAATATATGTGAGTAAATCTAAATCAAAATTGGATGAATAGAACAATAATAATATTCTTTGGTGCTTGAAATATATAGTAAACTATATAATGGTACCTAAGGCAGGAGGGGGATAAATGGATTCAGAGTGTTACATTGGCCAGGAAGTGATGAAAAAGAAAAGAGCTGTATTTTTCTATAATCTCCAGGGTAACTACTAAAAGAACATACAATGAGCAAATGAATAAGTGGAAAAATAAAGACAAATAAAATATAACTTGAATAATCCAAAAGAAGGAAAGAAAAGAGGCACCTCTAAATGTAAGTCCACAGAATGGATGAAAGTAAAATGATGGAAAAAGATGTATCATAAAAACACTAATCAAAGGAAGGCTGGTATAGCTATGCCTAAATAGACATTAAGGCAATGCATTGCTAGAGATAGATTTCATAATTATAGAGGAGTCTATCCAACAGGAAGCTATAAGAATTCTATATGTATATGAGCCAAATAACATAGCCACAAAATACATTAAGGAAAGTAGGCCCAGGTTGTCTAAGGCCACAGAGGGACTTAATGGACAGAGTCTGTTTAGCCTGCTTTGTACCACCAGTGCCTAATAAAGTGCCTGACACTTTTCAGTTACACAATAAATGACTCTATATTACAAAACAAGATGACTAATATTTCCACCTATATCTACCATTATAGAAATTCCAATAAACACATTACTAGCACTAAAAATACACACAACACACATACACATAAATACATACTAATCTAACTACTGTATGATAGTACTTAAAGGCATGGTAGACTTCAGAATATCTGGGTTGAAATCCTAGCTCCTTCACTTGCTAGCTATGTGCCCTTGGAAGTGATAGGCTCTATGAGCCCGTATTTTCTCATAGGTTTTTCCAAGTATGAAATAGAATAATACATGAAAAGTGCATAGTACAATGTCAGGCCCAAAGTAATTACTCAATAATTGGTAGCAATTATTATAATTACCACCACTCAATAAATTATAGCAATTAATATTAATAATTATATTTAAGAAATTTGAAAATAATCCCAAAATAGCAGTCAAGAAACTACCTTACAAATTAGAATCAGAAATGGCACTAGAAACTAATTTAGTTTGCCTAATTATAAAAATTGGCCCTAAGAATGTTACAGTGGTAGACAGACTTTAACACAGCCCACGTGGTCCCTGCCTCACATAATTCACACCTTTGTACACTTTCTTCCCCTTTGAACGTGTGCAGGAACGGTGACTTGCTTCTAACCAACAGAATGCAGTAGAGATGATGAGGTGTGTACATGATTATGTTTACATGATCACATAGCACATAGCACCCATCTTGCTAGAGTCTCTCTCTCCAGTGCTGGCTTTGAAAAAGAAACCTGCCATGAATCCAACAGCCACAAGGGAATAAAATCTACCAACATGAGGAAGCTTGGAAGTGAGTCCTTCCCCAGTCAAAGCTCATGAAAACCCAGCTTTGGCTGACACCTCGTTTGCAACCTTGTGAGACCCTAAAGAGAAAAGCCCCGTAAGCTATGCCTGGACCCTTGATCCTTGACCCACAGAAATTATAAGATAATAAATATGTGTGTGTAAGAGTTTAATATATTTTCCACCCATTTTAAGTGTACAATTCAATGGTTTTTAGTATATTCAGAGCTGTACAACCATTACCACAATCAATTTTAGAATATTTTTATACTCCCAAAATAAATTCCATATTCATGAGCAAGTCACTCCCTATTCCTCCCTGTCCCATCCCCTGGCAACTACTACTCTATTGTCTGTCTCTATGCATTTGCTCATCCTGGACATTTCATCTAAATGGGATCATACAATATGTGACCCTTTGTGTATGGTTTCTTTCACTTAGCATAATGTTCTCAAGGTTCATCCATGTAGCCTATATCAGTACTTCATTCCTTTTTATGGCTGAAAAATATTAAATTGCATGGATACTTACTACATTTTGTTTATCCATTCATCAGTTGATGGTCATTATGTTGTTTCCACTTTTTGGCTATTACAAATAATGCATCTGCAAACATTCAAGTATAAGTTTTTGTGTGGATATGTTTTCCTTTCTTCTGGGTATATACCTAGAAGTGGAATTTCTGGATCCTACGATAACTCTATGTTTAACCTTTTGAAGAACTGGCATTTTTTTTTCAAAGTGGCTACACCATTTTACATTCCCACCCAAGTATGAAGGTTCTATTTTCTCTACATTCTTGCCAACATCTGTTATTATCTGTCTTTTTTATTATTGCCATCCTATGGGGATGAGGAAGTATCTCATCATGGTTTTGATTTGCATTCCTCTGATGGCTAATGATGTTGAGCATTTTTTCATGTGCTTATTGGCAATTTATATAGATCTGCTTTGGAGAAATGTCTATTCATATTCTTTGACCACTTTAAATTGGATTATCTTTTTATTGGTGAGTTTTAAGAGGTCTTTATAAATTCTAGATACAAGTTTCATATTAGATATATGACTTGCAGATATTTTTCCCCATTCTGTCGGTTGTCTTTTTACTTTGTTGATAGTGTCCTTCTTTGAAACACAAAAATTTTTAATTTTGATAAAGTACAATTTATTTTTTCTTTTGTCGCCTGTGCTTTTCATGTCATATCTGAGAATCCATTGCCTAATTCAAAGTCATGAAGATTTACCCCTACATTTTCTTCTAAGAGTTAAAAAGTTTCAGCTTTTACATTTAGGTCTTTGATCCATTTTGAGTTAATTTTTGTATATGATATGAGGCAGGATTCCAACTTCATTCTTTTCCATCTGTATATCCTGTTGTCCCAGCACGATTTGTTGAAAAGATTATTCTTTCCCTTTGAATTGTTTTGGCCCCTTGTTGAAAATCAAGCAACTATAAATGTCATGATGGTTTATTTCTGGACTCTCAGTTCTATTCTGTTGATCTATATGTCTATTCTTATGCCAGTACCACATTGTCTATAGCTTTGTAGTATGTCTTGAGATCAGGAAGTGTGAGTCCTCCAACTTTATTCTTTTTCAAGACTTTTTTGGCTATTTAGACCACTTGAATTTTCATATAATTTCAACATCAACTTGTCAATTTTTACAAAGAATCCTCTGGGATTTTGAATGGGAATGTTAACAATATTAAGTTTTCTGATCTGTGAACATGAAATATTTTCCCATCTATTTAGATCTTCTTTAATTTCTTTCAACAACATTTTGTAGTTTTCAGAATATAAATTTTATACTTATTTTGTTAAATTTATTTCTAAGTATTTTCTTCTTTTTGATGCTATTATAAATGAAATTGTTTTTCTTGATTTCCTTTTCGGATTGCAAATGTATAGAAATGCAAATGATTTTTATATATTGATCTTGGATCCTGCAACCTTGTTGAACTTGTTTATTAGTTCTTATCATTTTTTAGTGTGTGTCTTAGGATTTTCTGTATACAAGATCATGTCATCTGTGAATACAGATAGTTTGACTCTTTCTTTCTAATCTCAGTGACTTTTATTTCATCTTCTTGCCTACTTGCCCTGGCTAGAACCTCCAGTACAATGCTGAATAGAAGTGGTACAAGCAGATATCCCTGTCATACCAGTGATCTTACGGGGAAAGTGTTCAGTCCTCTCCCATTAAGTCTGATGTTAGCTGCAGCATTTTCATAGATTCCCTTTATCAGGTGGATGAAGTTCCTGGCTATTCCTAGTTTGTTGAGTGTTTTTTTCATGAAGGGGTGTTGGATTTTGTTAAATCCTTTTCTCTGTATCTCTTGAGATGACCATGTGGGTTTTGTCCTTTATTCTAGTGATTTAATATATTATGTGAATTGATTTTTAAATGCTAAAATGTGAGTTGTTTTTAAGCTGCTAGGTTTGTGGTAATTTGCTATGCAGCATAGAAAACTAATAGAGATATAGGATAATAATAATTATTATAGTTACCATTTATGAAATGTTGACTCTGTGTCAGAATCTGTTTATGTGCTTCTTATTATTAACTCAATTAATCCTTAATATCACCGAGCATTAGAAAGGGCCACTAATATTATCCCTACTTTACAGATGGGGAACATGAGCCTCAGAGAAGTTAAGTAACTTACCCATGACCAGGAACTATTCATACATAGTAGAGGTAGAATTTGAATCTAGGCATTCTGGCTAAAAATCTATACTTTTAGGTAACAAGAATTTTTCTTCAAACCATCCGACCAATGGCTTAAGTAAGCACTGAAGAACCAGCTCTCCCCACTAACTTCTGCCCTGACTGATTGCTAAGGAAACTGACCCATTACACACCATCCCCAACAGCTGGGCAAAGGCACTGCTGTCCAAGCAGTTCTCCATGGTGCCAATCTAGTATAACAGTGAGACTAAACTTCTCAAGAAATGTAATAAGATACAAAAAAACTATTTGTTAATAGAGCCTATTTTCAACAAATGATGTAGAGAAACCTCAATGTCCACAAGCAAAAGGATGCAATTGAACCCTTACCTTACACCATCTACAAAAATTACTTCTAAATGGATCAAAGATCTAAACGTAAGAGCTAAAACTATAAAACTCTTAAAAGAAAGCACAGGGGGAAAATGCCTCATGACATCGGATCTGGCAATGATTTCTTGCATCTGACAACAAAAGCACAGGCAACAAAAGAAAAAATAGATAAATTGTACTACATAAAAATTAAAAACTGTATCAAAGGGCATCAGCAATGACAAGGCAACCCACAGAATGAAAGAAAATATTTGCAAACCATATATCTAATTAGGGGTTAATATCCAGAATATACAACTCAACAACAGTAAAACAAACAGCCTGATTTTAAAATGGGTAAAGGACTTGAATAGACATTTCTCCAAAGAAGATACACAAATGCCCAATAAGCACATAAAAAAATGCTCAACATCATTAGAGAAATGCAAATCAAAATCACGAGGAGATACCACCTCAACCCATTAGGATTGCTACTATCAAAAAAACAAAATAAGAAGTGGTAGCCACAATGTGGAGAAATTGGAACTTTTGTGCATGGATAGTGGGAATGTAAAATGGCGCAGCACTGTGGAAAACGGTATTGCAGTTCCTCAAAACATTAAAAATAAAATTATCATATGATCCAAAAATTCCATTTCTGAGTGTATATCCAAAAGAATTGAAAGTAAGGTCAATCCACAGCAGCATTGTTCATAATAACCAAAAGGTGGAAGCAACTTAAGTGTCCATCAACAGATGAATGGATGAACAAAATGTGGAATATTATTCAGCCCTAAAAAGGAATGAAATTCTGACACGTGCTACAACACAGATGAACTTTGTGCTTAGCATTATGCTAAGTGAAATAAGCTGGTCACAAAAAGACAAATACTACATGATCCCACATATATGAAGTACTTAGAGTATCACATTTAAAGGACAGGAAGCAGAATAGTGGCTGCCAGAGGCTGAGGAAGCAGGGAATGGAAAATTGCTGTTCAATAGGTATAGAGATTCAGTTCTGCAAGATGAAGAGTTCTGTAGGTTGGTTGCACAGCAATGTGAATGTACCTAACAGTACTGAAATGTTTACAATGCTAAATTTTATGTTATGTGTATTTTAACAAAATTAAAAAGTTTTTAAAAAAGAGCTCTCAGGGAAAGTCCTTTAGTGAATGGCTTGGGATGGAAGGCAAGACCCCCACAGGCATCCTCCAGTAACCTTCAGAGGTGGAAGCACACCTGCCTGCTAAGGAGCCTGGGCCCACAACTGTAGGGTCCTGTTCTGCTGAGCATGTTAGGGAAGTTTGAGCCAGAGCTGAATTGCTTAAGATGACAGAGAAGACACTGCACCTGGCCCAGCACTTTCCAATTCTGCCCTTCCTCAAGGAAGTACTCAGCTTCTTTTCTATCTAAAAGTTGAACAAATATTTAAAGAACATTTTGTTGAAAGAGGCATCATCAAATTATCAGCCTGCCCAGGGTGCAGTCTAGCTCTGCTTCCCCCATTAGGATATGGGAAAGCCAAGGGCTCTATAGCCAAGCTCAGTAATGAGCAAGAGTTAAGCTTTTTGCTGTGTCCACAAACAGTATGGATTGCGGTGTTTCTGCTTAGCTGATCGGAAAATTGTAACACTTTGGCTTCAGTGTTTTCAGCAGCTTATAGCTGAGCATTCATTAATTATGCAAAACAGGCTTCAGGGGACCGATTCTATTGAGTTAATTAATATTGAGTGTTGCTAGCCAATTAGCAGCCTTCTCCCTTATTGCGGGGAGATTGCTGTGGCATGTTTCAGGCGAGACTGGCTCCCCCCACAGCTCTCTTCTGTCCAGCTCCCTCTCCCTTCCAGGACAGCAGTCAGGAGCACCATTGATCAGGAAGGCCAAAGGCGTGGACTCCCTCCTCCTCCCCAGGCCTGCCTGCACTCTGGCCATTTCACTGGCCATTTGGACATTGTACCTCAAAGTGTGGGCTGCAGAGCAGTAGAATTGGCATCATGGGGGATGCTTACTGAAATGCAGAATCTCAGGTCCCACCCTAGACCTTGTGGGTGAATACATATCTGCATTTTAACAAAACCCATCATGGCTCATATACACATTAAACTTTGGGAAGCACTGATGTAGAAGACCCACCCAAGACCCTGCCCCTCACAATTCCTGGCCCTTCTTAATCCAGAAGTTTCCTGCTTTTGTTATACCTTGGCCACCACAGACACCAGGAACACACCTAAAAGTGTACACTTCTCCACCTCTGTAATCCCACCATCCTGTCTTGCTCTCTGACCGTATTCAAATTCCAGCATGGAAAGCTCTCATATCTAATATCTAACGGACAGCTCCAGCGCATTGGCCATGCCATAATCTCTCAAGCTGTCTTTCCCCATGTGGCTTATTTTCCCCCATGATAGACAGCACTTTAATCATTTTTTTCTTTATTATCTTCAGCTCTCCTGTAGATCCCATTACAAATGCTAAGGCTTCGGTGCTGCTGAGAAATCTTCTGTCCCTAGCAGTTTTCTGCCCATCCCAGCCACTAGTCCAAACTGCCATGTCTCATTTCAAGCCCTTGACTCAGCAGGGGACCTCTTCTCTTTTCCCACAGAGAAATCCAGGCCATCCAGACAATATCCCTTTCTTGTTACCTTCAAATTTGCCTGCCTCTGCATTTATCTCTTTCTTCTTCCTTCTTTCCTCAATGAAAGAGGCGACCTTCCTCCTATCTAAATGTGATGACGACTCCAAACTCTACTCTTCTATACCCTTCAATGGCTCCCCCCAGATCTTCAGAAAAGAGTTCAAACTCTGTCTGCCCGGCTCCTGGCTGCCTTTCTTGCCCCTCACCCCCTGCTTCCCACTATGTCTCCCTCTCACAGCCCTTGCTCTCATTTGGAGTTTGCCAGGTCCTACCGATTGACTGGAAGTCCTTCAAATGTAGCATGCTATTTCCTATCCCCAATAACTGCAAATTCTGTTCCTTCCACCAGGAATGTCTTCCGGTTAATTGCTACCTTTCCTATAAAACTCAATGCTAGTTTAATCTTTTCTGAGAAGAGTTTTTTTTAACCATCCTTCTAGCAGTATGTCTTAGATGCCCTCTCCATGTGCTATTGACAATAGTATTTTATTTTACTTTATTTTCAAAATATTAAGCGGGTATAGATGTTTTTGGTTACATGAACATAGCTTTTGTAATGCTTGAGTCACAGCTATCAGTGTGCCCATCACCCAAATAGTGTTCACTGCACCCGTTCAGTAGGTTTTCACCCATCCCCTCTTCTCCTCTGCCCCCTGCTTGATTTCCACTGAGTTTTACTTCCCTCTGTGCACACATGTGCTCATCAGTTAGTTCCTATTTAATAGTGAGTACACATGGCATTTGGTTTTCCATTCTTTAGATATTTCACTTAGGATAATGGTCTCCAGTTCCATCTAAATTGTTGCAAAAAGCATTAATTCATCCTTTTTGATGGCTAAGTAGTACTCCATGGTATACATATACCACATTTCGTTAATCCACTCATGAATTGATGGGCACTTGGGTTGAGACAATAATATTTTAAATAATATTTAAATAACTTTCCATGCTAAGTATCTTAACTGCTTAACCTCATTTAATCCTCATTTTTAAAAACCATGAAAAATTATTACTATTATCCCTATTTTACAATGGGAAAACTGAGGTTCAGAGAAGATAAGAAACTTGACTGATGTCATGTTGCAAATACAGCGTTCAAACTGAGGTCTGTGTGACTCCAAAGCCCGATCTCCCAACCATCATTTTATATACCATGTACCCCATGGCACACTGTGCTTGCCTTTACCAAAACATTATTTCAGAGTACCTCTTAACCTCTGGTCATGTTTGTTTCTACCTGCTCCTCTTAGTAAAGGCAATGAGGTCTTTGAAGTCAGGGACTGGGCCTTTCTTATTTGTGTTGGCTGTTTGTTGTTTTGCACGTTAGCTGTGCAATGAATATGAGTATCTAGTCGGTTCGGCTGCCATAACAAAATACCATAGACTGAGTAACTCAAACAGCAGAAATTTATTTTCTCACAGATCTGGAGGCTGGAAAGTCCAAGATTAAGATTCCAGTGGGATCTGCTTTCTGATGAGAGCTGTCTTCCTGGTTTGCAGATAGTCATCTTTTTGCTATGTCCTCATATGGCAAAAAGAGATCTCTTGTGTCTCTTCCTCAAGAACCTCATTCTATGGCATTAGGGCCCCACCTTTATAACTTCATTTAACCTTAATCACCTCCTTAAAGGCTCTGTCTCCAATACAGTCACGTAGGGGGTTAGGGCTTCAACATGTACATTCAAAAGGGGAACCACAATGCAGCATATAGCAATGAGCTATACCACTCCACTGTTCCCATGACTCTGGCATAAATCTGTGGAGAATTTCACAGTGAATTTCAGCTTAGATCTTCAAAGCTATTGGAAGTACCAGGGATAAGGCAGGAACATCATAGAGGAAGGGTCTTGAAGGATGCATAGACTATTGCATGAAAATAAAACATTTTGCCCCAAAATATACTTCTTTGACATATTTCAAGATGGCTATTCATTCTGCAGAAGAATGGGCTAAGAAAAAAAAAAAGGTGGCTATTCAGAAGGGCTGGGAACACAGGAATAGCTAAAAACCTGCCTTTTGTGGAGGAGATTTTATCTGCACAGGAAATAAAGTGAAGTAAACAACAGATGCAAACAGGCTTTCTCTGAAACCCCTCCTTATCTGGATCTAGGAAAGATTAACCGAGAGTCTGGCATCCTTAAAGGTCTGACAGACACACTTGCCACTGGCCGCCACTGTTCTCTCTGTGGGCTGCTCCCCATGAGGTTGCATCTGTGTAGCAAGAGCTCCTGTGCCGGGCAGGCCCTTCCTCTTCTCTCCCTCCCACAACCTGTCTTGCCATGCTCCGAGTCCCTATTCTTTCTGTAACCTCAAGAGGGTATAAAAGCATCAACCATCTGGCCATTTCTTTGAGTTTTTATATTTTGTATGACTTCCATGCACCAGTGTGCACATAATAAAATTTGTATGCCTTTGTTCCCTGTTTATCTGTCTATTATCAGCTTGTTTTATAAACTCAAATGATCAAAACTTTAGGAGAAAAATGTAAACCTCCCTACACTATACATAGGTTGCAAGGATGGCAAAGAATGTTTCTGAATGGAGGAAGAAGAGCGGGGATAAGGTGGGACAGTGTGACCAAAGTCACAGAGTATTGGGAAGATACGTGCCTGGGAAAGGCGACATAGACCAGGCAGGAGCCTGGTCATGAAGGGCCTTGAAGGCTATGCCCAGAAGCACAGATTTTAGGTGATGGGTCACAGACTGCATAGCCTTCATCCCTCCCATCAGCTTTGCTCAGTTGGTTGAGGCTGCCTGGAACACTAAGTTGAGAAGGATTCTGAGACTGCATCTGAGCTCATCAGGAAGAGGGCAGTGATAGCTTAGTGGTGTCTTCCCTGGTACTGGGTGAAGAGGAATAAGAGTGGCAGCAAGAGTGCGGTGGATTTGCCACCTCTGATAGAGATCCTGCCCTCCAAGTGTCCCCCTGATACCTATAGAACTCAGACTTGTGTGGACCCGTGAAAACATCCTTACTGTCACTACATGGTGTCCACCACGCTCTTCCCTTCCTGCTCTGCTTTCCCGTGATTCAGCCCATGGTCTGAAAAGGGGCTTGGAGAAGACGTGTTGCTGCCCATGCTGTGGGTGCACGTTGTGAAGCTGCCTCATCCAGGCCAGCGTGTCATTTCCAACACACCCAGGGTGCTCCTGGGAGCCAGAACAGTGCTGAGTTCCATGCAGAGTTGGGGAGAATGGAACATTCCAAATCCTTATTTGCCTTTTCCCCAAGACTCCAAAGCAGTTCTACCCATGCTCACCAAACTGTCTCATAAACTCAGCCAGTTCTTCCAGCTTCTGACCTTCATCTTCCTAACCTTAGGGACTTAGACACTCTCCAAGGGTCAGACAGTGAACAAAAGTCCTATCATCTATTGCCCTTGTCTCTGTTCTGCCTGTAGCCCCTGATCACAGTTAAACTTCTACCTTTCTCAATTAAAAAGTGAAAGTCTCCTTACATATTAAGGTGAGAAACAGGTCCTAGTGAGAAGATAGTGTTAAGAATACCCTGAGCCCTGATCCTCCATCAAAATGCTTTATCATAGAGTAATTACATTAGAAAACACATGTCACACCCTGTAAATTCCTCCCCCAACTTTAACAATGCTGATGACACTGGGAGCATATTAATAGGTAAAATTTAATGAACCTTTATTATGCAAATGCACTGTGCTAAGTACTATGCATACACTGTCTTATTTAATCCTCACATTAAATCTCAGGGAGGAGGGTCAATGTTGTGTTATGTGCTTTGGATTGTGATGATGCTTCTTGTACTCTTAGTGTTTATTTCCTTGTTGCTTTTCCTCAGTAAAGATTCTTTGAAAGGAAAGACAGAGTTTATAGCTACACCTGAGCCAAGCATTAAAAGGGAAACAGCTCCCCCTACCCCCACCTCTGAGTGTCAAACTAAAGGAAGGGGCTAGTAATTATTGGGGTGGGAGCGAGGGAACCCTCCAATAATAATGATAATAGCGAGCATTTGTTGCATCCTTATCTGTGCTTTAAGAATTCTACATATATTTAATCTTCATTACAATCCTATGAGGCAGATGCTACTGAAGATTCAAGAACTAGGGTCAAATAGCTGGTAAGTGATGGGGCCAAAATTCAAAGGCCACCAGGCCATACTGCCTCCTCCCAGAAGGTGAGGCTCAGTCAACCAGGTGGCATCTGTGTATCCAGGCAACCTCGCAAGTTAAATATTCTTCCCTGAGTGTAGAGACGACTTCAGGGTTCTGTTGTAACAAGTCAGGCCCTCCTGTGTGTAGCTCACCCTCTCTGCAGAGCTGAGCCGAGCACCTGCCAGCTGCCTTGGACACATCATGGAGCACCTGCCAGCCATAAACGCCATGGAGAAACAAGTTGAAATACAATTGCCTTGACACTGGGCAGGAAGAGGCAAAGTCAAGGGATTGTCATGGGAGATCTGTCCTGTTGAATTTTTCATACCTCTGCTGTCAAAGTGAGTCAACCAGACCCACCCAGAGAATAAAATGAAGGGGCCTAAAGCAAAGACTCAGGATTCTTGTCAGAGGCCGTTAAGGTGACCAGCTCAGGTGGGAGATGGTGGTATTATCATGCAATTTCCACAGTCAATTTGAAGACTCTTTCTGTCTCTCTCTCTCTGGCAGGCATGTGCACACACACACATGAACTCCAAAGCACAAGGGATCCGGTTGACCTTGAGGTCCAATCTAAGGCAACTAGAGCAGCATTTCCCACAGGTTGTTCTGTCAGACATCAGTGATGAGGACGGTTAATAAGCCTGGGGTTCGCACAGGGTCCTAGGCTCTAACCATTTGGGGAATGCTGTATTAACGAAAGTGAGCTGTGTCCTACAGAGCTCCTCGGTGCCTTAAATATCTCACGTGTGCCGTGAGTCTCCAAGATGAGGGCCGAGTACGCAGAACTGGCCAAATGCCCTTGCCCGCTGGTGGTGTGTGGAACACACTGAGCGACCACTTTCTATTAAATACAGCTGAGCCCTGATCCTCTCTCTCCTCCAAGGAGCTGAGCCGAATGTATTTCCATAAGTGGCCCAGCCCAGAGACATGTGATCCTCAAGCACAGAACCAACTGCATCACCTTGCAGGAACAGTTTTGTTAATAATATCACTGCCTATGAGTGAAACAAGGGCACATGAACATTTGTTGCTAATTAACAACAACAAAAAACCTGCCTCACTTATTCTTACTAGCCAATCCTAACTCCATTTCCTGAGGTGCTACTTGTTATGTTTCATTTGAGAAAGGCATCATCGTGTCTCCACGGTGCCTGTGACGGACTCCAGGTCTCTGCACTGCATACAAGATGGCAGCTCCCATTTGTCATGCATTAACCAGGCAGCAGGACAGGGGGACTGGCTGTTCAAAGACATGGTGACAACCCAGCACCTGTCAAAGTGTGGACCAATGGAGCCGAAAACCAGAGCGTTTCCACTAAGAACTGCAGTGGCAAGAGAGTCTGAAGTGAGAACTGCCAATCAGAGATGCATGAATAGACTTCTCCGTAGGCCTTCTCTGTAAGATTTGGGCCTGGAAACCAGGTGCAGTCCTGTCCCTGCCACCTTCCACCTGCCCCACAGCACTAATTCAGAGGCTGGACTCTGCCACCCTTCCATGAACCCAAAACAGAGCTGCAGAAGTGCACACAAAGTCTCTGGGGTAGACAGGTTGGCTAAGGGGGCCCAGAATCCCAGGCTTCATGGCTCCCCCAATACCCTGCCCCTGTGGCTAAAATCTCTGAAGGCCTTTCCCTTCCCTTTCCTGTCTCCTCTCCACCCAACAGCACATTGTACCCATGAATAGTTTCAGCCTGGCACAAAGTGAGGCAACTACAGGGAGTCTGCAAACTCTTTCTGTCAATGGCTAGATAGTAAACACTTTCAGCTTTATAGAACAAACCATCTCTGTTGCAACTACTCAATTCTGCTGCCCTAGTTCTAAAGCAGCCATAGACAATATGTAAATGATGGGTGTGGCTATGTGCTAATAAAACTTTATTTACAAAAGCAGGTACCAGGTAGGATTTGGCCAACCCTGCTTTACACTTACAAAAGTGAAAACAAATTCAGGTGGCAACCAGAACTTTTGTCTTTAAATGAACCAGATTAGAATGGAGTGGGATGAGATGGGGTGGGACGGGATGAATAGACTAGACTAGTACAGAATATGCAGAGTTTATCACATGAAGAAGTATTTTTGTGAATATTGTGTTATCCAAACACACCATATGTATGTGTAGCTGTGTCCTAGATAGCAATTATCAATGAATTTCCTAGTCTGTGTCAGGATCAGAAAAGTTGGAAACACACTGGCATGGTGGGTAGAATCTGCAGCTAGAGGTGGGGCCAGTTTATACTTAGATCTTTCAGGAGTCACTTCTCCTGCCCTGGCCTCAGTTTCTCTACCTGTAGACTGAGATTTAGAGATGAGGTCCTAGTTAACTTCTGGTTCTAAGATTTTATGGAGACATAAATGTCATCAACAACTCCAGGTGGCTGGGGAAGCCTGCCAACCAGGTGGTCCAGGCCAGAGACCTCCAGATAATTTAGTGTCATTCCCAGGTCCTCTGTCCCTCCCTAGCCCTATCTCTTTTCAGCTGAGAAGCCTTTGCTGTAGTTCATAGCTTGAAGCCTCACAAATCAGCTCCTATCTGTGGATGAGACTGACACCTACAGAGAGCAAGAACTTGCCCAGAGACACTCATCTTGTGAGTGCCCAAGCCAAACTCAAACCCTGGGTTTGGTTTTGTTTATGTTTTTTTAATCTGCAGGCCTTGTCTTTTTCTCCTTGGCCTGGTCCTCTTTGGGGAAGGTAAACCCCAAGCTGCAGCTCACCCTCTATTTCTACTTGGGGTCAATTCCTAAATGCTTAAAAATGAAGTAGAGGCTGCCAGGAACCAGTACAGGTTTATCAAGAATGGGTCATGTCAATTCACATATTTTCCTTTTTTCATGGGTTTGTAGATATGTGGACCAGGAAAATCAAGTAGAAAATATGTATCTGAGCTTCCAGAAGATCTTGACAAGGTGTCTCAGGGGGCCCTGCAGAATGGCTGGTGAGATGAAGGCTGGAGAATGATTGAGTGATACAGTTCATGGTTGATAGACCAACCATAACCAAAAAGCATCATCTAATAGAACAAAGAAGGTTGTGGCAGGGGCACTAAAATGCCTACATGCGAGTGGAGGGAGTGGTGAGGACTCCGGCAAACAGAAAGGCACAAGATCAGCCTACAGGGAGCAGCCACTGTCACCCAGCTGTAGCCTACTGTGGCCATGAGGAGACTTGGGCAAGTTGGAGCCAGAGCCCCAAAGAAGGTGGAAATCTGGAATTTTCCATTTAAAAGTGCTGTAAGCACCTTCCAAACAAACACTGGGTGTGTGACCAACGAAACACAACTATGGGCCAGATATGACCCATAGATGCCAGTTTGTAACGTTAGGATCAAAGGTTTGCTGTCAACCTAGAGAAATTTCTCCAGGCGCTGACACAGGCTCTATGCTCTGTCCTGTCCTCTTCAACATTTTCATCACAGGCTTGAGTGAGGACACAGAAGCCGTGATTATCACACAGACAGAAGTCAGGAAACTGGGAAGGGGTTCACAGGATCAAAATTCAGAGTGATTTTCACAGGCTGGACCACTGAGCCCAACATGTCAAGATGAGAATTATAAGGGAAAATTGAAGGGCACAAGCCATGACTCAAAAACTATGAAAACACAGTTGGCCTTATTCACGTCACACTGTCCCGCTCTCTGCTCCCTACAGGCTGTATGTGCCCTACTTAATCTCCCCAAGGTCTTCCCCTTCCTTGTTGTCTGGTTGTGGGGATCAAATGAGATAGTCTTTGTAAAGCACTTAGCACAGTGCCTGGCATATAAGGTTAGTTTATCTTCTTCTCAATCATTTTCTTATTCATTCATTTATTCAATAAACATTTGTTGAGGAGCTATTGGTAAATGCTGTGGATGCAAATATGCATAACAAATAGCTCCTGTTCTTAGGATGCATGCTGATTAGCAGGAGAGAAAGAAATGTTTAAAAGGAAATTCTAATACAGCATGATAAGTACAACAATAGAATCATGTACAATGCACAGAGGAGAAAGTGATTAGCTCTGAGGCAGAAGCAGAGGTGGCTGCCAAAGTAGGCTTCCCAGGGAAGGTGATGCCCACAATGTGTTTTGAACATAAATAAGAGATTCCCTAGCACTCAAGGAGGGAGAAAACATTACAAAGTCTTGAAAAATAAAATAGCATGCTAGGTCTTGATGGAGTGTGAAGAGTGAATGAAGGGCTAGGAGATGAATTTGGGGAGGTAGTGATGGGAGATGACATTGGTAAGAAAAAGAGGCTTGATTTTTCCTTTAAAAATGATGGAGAGCTTCTGAAAGATTTTAGGCAGTGATGTGATGTTATCATATGTGCACCTTAGAAAGGTCATGGTGACATGATCTAGGCTGAATGAAACAAGACCAAGGCTGGAGGATGTCTTTGACAGTCCAATCTGAATAATGGTGAAACAGAGGTAAAACCTGGAAACAAAGGGAAAGGAGAGAAAAAATGTTTAGGAAATAGAATTATCCAGACTTGGCAAACTATATAATAATCATGGTGACCACTGCACTCAACCTTCCTTTGGGAAAGAAATTGCCCCACCTATAGGTCCCTGTTGAGAGAAGAGGCCCTCTGCTGGCCTTTGAGCAAGGAACTAGACTAACTGGACCAGAGTGGCCCCTGAGCCAAGATGAGCCCATGCATAGGCTGGCCAGGGACCAAAGAAGAAGGTGACAGTGAAAAGCTCTGTCCAATAGGATTGATGGTAATACTAGGATAGTCTGTTAAAAAAAAATTAAGCACATTTAAATTTTAAAGAGTTTATTTGAACATTCAGCAATTCATGAATTGGGATAACACCAGCCTATTCCATCAGGACAGGCAAGAGAGGAAACTTTATTATAAAGTATTTGTAGAAGCAAGACAAGAAAAACATTTTCATCAGTTAGAAGTTAATTGGTGGTTTCTGATTAGTGCAGTTTCTAGTTTCAATTTATGGTTTAAAGGACTTGGGTTTGTTCATGTGGGAATTTAAAGTGCCAGAGACACGCCAATCAAATGGCCTCCCAATTAGTTATTTTTGTAACAAATCAGACACTTTCCCTCTTGAATTTGAGTAGAAAAATGCAAAGATACTCTAGTCAGTTGGGAAAAAGAGGAGACAGAAGAATGACATGAAGAGAGAAGCCCAGATGCTGTGGAAAAGAGGTCAACGCCAGCAGCACCAATAGCCATGACTTCTAGGGGTCCAGGCTCTATACAGCAAAGTTGCTGTTAAAGCCTTGCAGTCACCAGCTTCTGGTGCACAACTTCCTCTAAGCCCACCTAGATTCCTTACAGCCAAAAGGAAACCCTGTTCGCCCTTTTCGTAACTGGTCAGATGTTAAGGAAAGAAATTCATCTGCAAAAATATTTGAATATAGCTCTCACCTCTTCTAAGTCTTCCCCTCTCCACCCTAAATACCCTCCATTCCTTCAACTTTTCTTCATTGATTATAGTTTGCCTTATGCTATTGGTTGGGTATGGTTTCTTTGGCTCTGCCAAAACTCATGTTGAAATTTAATCCCCAGTGTTGGAGATGGGGCCTCATGGGAGGTGTTTGAGTCATGGGGGAGGATCCATCGTGAATGGGTTGGTGCCAGTCTGGTGGAAGTGAGTGAGTTCTCACTCTTAGTTCCCACCAGAACTGGCTGTGGAAAAGAGCCTGGCACATCCCTCCTCTCTCTCTGTTCCACTCTCTCTCTCTCTGACCATGTGATCTGCACATGCCAGCTCTGCTTCACCTCCCACCATGAATGGAAGCTTCCTGAGACCCTCACCAGAAGCCAAGCAGATGCTGGTGCCACACTTCTTGTATAGCCTACAGAACCAAAAGTCAAATAAAACCTCTTTTCTTTATGAATTGCCCAGCCAGGTATTCCTTTACAGCAGCACAAACAGGCTAAGACACCTTCTCTCCCCACCCTGATTTTCCCCATTGCACTAACTCCTGGCTGATCTTGCTTCAGGCCCCCAGGATCCAAAGTCAGAGAGCACTTACCTCAATCCCTGCTGGGAACTCAGCTTCTCCTCTGCTATCCCCACCCATGCCCTAAGCTGCTGTGACCTTCAGCAGTTCAAAAGGACAGAAAGGTGGCAAAATGAGACAGAATCCCTTAGAAAAATTACACTCACTCACAAAAAAAAAGCAAGAACACAGAGAACCTTATTGCTTGCTGGAAAGAACAACCCTACATTCAGTGCTCCACTCAGGAACAGTGTTTCACCAGGTCCCTGGCTCAGAAGGCTTGAAACCAGCATTTGTAAACAGACAAAGGATCTGCAGGAATCCGGGAATCTACCCATTTCACTAATGGTAAAGTATATCCCAAAGATTGACTGAGGTGAGAACTTAAGCTCACATCATGAGGACCAACATTTGTCTTATTCATCCCCAAATCCTCAGTGCCTAAATATTGTCTGACAAGTACCAGAAACTCAGTAAATATTTATGGAGTGAACAAATATATGGATTCATAGGAAGTCTGCAGAGAAGTCTCTGATGATACGCCAACGTTCTGTCTTCAGCCCACCATGATTAATAATCCAGTGAAAACATAAAGGGATTTCTGAAAAAAATAGATAAAACAACAATGGAGCTGGGAAGAATTTTGAATGCATTGGGGAATCCACTCAAAGTATCTGAAGAGGCCAGAGCAATAATCGATATTATGATGAGAGATTATAACAGAGCTGTCATATCAGTTGAGAGATGTGATTTCGCAGCAGTACTCTTAGAAAATAATTGTGGGAATCTATTGACCAGAAACTCAGAAGGAACTTGAGATATGGAGAAGTTGCCAAGAAAATATTATAACTATGCTCTGAGATACAGAATCCAGAAATAAGGGAGGTGACAGTCCCCATATAAGGCGTACTGCTCAGACCACCACTAGAGTCATTTGCTTGGTACTTGAGATATGCTCAAAAGAGAGAAATCAGGTGGGGAAAAAGGGTGGAGATCATATTATATGAGAAACAGATGAAGGAACTGGAGGTGTTCAGCCTAGGGAAGCCTCTGAGAATGTATTAGTTTGCTCAGGTTGCCATAACCAAGTACCACAAACTGGGATATTTATTCTCTTATAGTTTCAAAGGTGAGAAATCCAAAATTGAGGTGTTCACAGGACCGTGCTCCCTCCAAAGTCCCTAGGGGAGGATCCTTCCTTGCTTTTTCCTGCTTCTGGTAGCCCCAAGCATTCCTTGGCTTGTAGCAGCATCACTCCAATCTCTGCCTCAATCTCCACATGATGTTCCCTTTGTGTGTCTGTGTGCCTTGTAAAGACACCCGTCGTATTTGACTAAGGGCCCTCACTACTCCAGGATGACCTCATTTTAACTAAATATATAAAGACCCTATTTCCAAATAAGGTCACACTCTGAGGTACTGTGGGTTAGGACTTCAACATATCTTTTTTAATGGTACAATTCAACCCATTACAGAGGGAACCATCTTCATATATTGAAAGAACTCTCTTGCAAAAGATTTGATCTGTGTGGCCCAAAGGGCAGAACTAAGAACAGGGATACTAGGTTATTAAGTATGAAATGTCTGATTTCCTTAAGTGCTAAGTTTGACAGCTGATATCTATGACATTTCACTTTGACACTTCTTGTTTTATTTTTATTGTGGAGGTACATCCTCATTCTCTCAAATGCATGGTTTGGCTTGTGATTATCTTTCAAATTTTTTTAGAGCAATTTTTGTAAAACCATGGATAAGTCAAATTTTCAAATATGAGCTCCTTCATGGAATCAATGCAGCACAGACAGCTCAAAATATCAATGAAGTGTTTGGGAAGGATGTGTGTTTGAGAAGTTCCATTCTGGGTTTTTTTAATTTTTTATTGATATATAATAATTGTACATATTCATGGAGTACATGTTATATTTTGATACAAGCATATAACATATAATGATCAAATCAGGGCAATTGGGACATGATTCACTTGAAACATTTATCATTGCTTTATGTTGGGAACATTTGAAAACTTCTAGCTATTTTGAAATATAATAAATTATTGTTAACTATAGTTGCCCTATTGCATTATTAAACACTAGAACTTTTTCCTTCTATTTAACAGTATTACCCATTAACCAGCACCTCTTCATTACCCCTTCCCACCACCCTTACCAACCTCTAATAGCCACCATTCTATTCACTACCTCCTTGAGATCAATTTTTTTTAGGTCCCATATATGAGTGTGAAAATGCAATATTTGTCTTTCTGTGTCTGGTTTATTTCACTTAAAATAATGAGAAGGAAATTTTGTCATTTGCAGAAACATGGATGGAACTGGAGGACATTATTTTAAGTGAAATAAACCATTCTGGTGATTTTAATCTTGAAAATGAGCCACATGGGTGACCTGAGACCAAGGTGGATAATGATGAGCTGAAAGCTATAGTGGAAGTGAATCCAACTAAACATACATGTGAATTAGCAGCAAGGTCTGACATTACTGTCCCAACAGTGTTGGACCATTTGAAATAGATCAACAAGGTAAAGAAGCTGGATAGATGGGCTCTGCATGAATTAAACGAGCGTCAGAAGAGAAATTGTCTTGAAGCTTGCCTTTCTTTGTTGTCATGACATAAAGGCGAACCATTTCTACACCACATTGTTACATGTGATGAAAAATGGATTCTTTGTGACAATCACAAGCATTCAGCACAATGGCTGGATAGAGATGAAGTGCCAAAACGCAGTCCAAAACTGAATACTCATCATAAAAAGCTAATGGTGTCTGTTTGGTGGTCCAGCACTGGTATTATCCACTACAGCTTCAGGAAACCGAGGCAATCAATTGCAGCGGATGTCTACTGTAACCAACTGGATGAAATGATGAGGATGCTTGCGATGAAGCAGCCGAGATTGGTCAATAGAGACAGGCCAATCCTCTTGGAAGACAACGCTTGACCACATGTTGCACAAACAACACTCCTCAAACTACAGAGGCTGGACTTGGAAACTCTCTGCCATCCATGGTATTCAACAGACCTTGCACCAACTGACTACCACTTCTTCCAGGCTTTGGACCACTTCTTGCAAGGAAAAATATTCAATTCTCAACAAGCTGTGGAAAACACCTTTTGCAATTTCATCGCCACTCACTCTCCAGGCTTCTTCACTGCTGTCATAAACAAGCTACCATTGAGATGACAAAACTGTGTCGATAGTTTAGGTACATACTTTGATTAATTGTACTGCTTCTTGTTTGAGATAAATAAAACTTCTGATTCAAAATTGAACATTTCATATTTAATGACCTAATACCTATAAAGAAGAACTTTCTAAGAGTGAAAGCTGCCTCCCTTGCAGCTGTTGTCCTTGAAGCTGCCCCCCTTGCAGCTCTTGTCCTTGAAGCTGCCCAAGAAGAGGCAAGCCAACCCACAGGGCTGACACAGGGGGACTTTGTTTCCTAGGAAGTAGAGGAGGCTCATGGCCTCATGTCACTCTCAGTCTACTTAATTCTCTGGTACTCTGGCATGAGGGAACCATTTTTAACCAAGCAGAGATTTAAGTGGCCGTTTCCAAGAGCCAATGTAAGTAGATGAACTCCGAACTCCACGATAATGCAGACTGCTTATGAGAAATGGAGCGTGAATTGCAGGCCCAAGAAGTGAATATAAATTCAGCAGCTATTTTAATTTTTAATTGGGAAAAAAAAAGCCCATCCCAGCCAAAAAGAATAGGGGAAGAGCGCACTTTGCACAGCACCAAACAAAGCATTTGTTAGCTCTGCTGAGACAAATGGCAGTCTTGTTGCTTCTGCCATCCCCACAATTGGGATGGGAAAGATTTCTACAGAGACTGCCACTGCAGCCTGCCTCCATGGATAATTAAGGTCACGGTTTATGGGCACAAACTACTCTGCTCCAGACGCAGGCTCATTGGTATGCAGGCATGGAACCCAGCAGCCAGCCCCACACGCTGATCAGATTTTGGTATTTAGTATTACAAGAATGTGTCCCTTCTCTAACTCCTTCTCTGGACAGTGTTGCACCCAAATGGAGGAGGAAGATAGAAAGGAGTCAGGGGAAGAGAACTAGCATGTATTAGGCACCCACTGTGTGCCAGACATTCATTTTATTGAATTATTTAGGCTTTGAGTTCCATGTAAGATGAGGTCAGTGCATATACATGAGCGTGTATGTGTATGTACAAGTGCCTGTGTGTACACATGCTAGCACATGTGTGATCTAGATGGAAATGGAAGGAAAGAGGTGCAAAGTGCTTAGAAGATGGAAAGAGTATGGATCAAAGAGTGAATAATAAGGGTGGAGGTCCAGGAGCAGCCTTACGAGATAATAAATTAGGGCCAGGTAGGGAAGTTCCCACCTCCGCATAGGTATCCAACCTGGACAGGACCCAAGGGTCAGCCCAGGCCAGTCACAGGGATGCCTGGAATCAAAGTCTGCGATGAAAGAAAGCTGAAGGACCTGAGAGAATGGAAGGTCCCATCAGTCCTGGAAGGTCTTTCAAGCCAGATGGACCTAACTGGACATTTGGGTATCTCTCTTCAGGATCCTGCTGCAGTCAGAGGCCTGAACTCCATAATTTTTGCCCACTTTACATTTATTGGTTTGCCTGGTTTACTCTGGAACCTCAATAAAACTATCCCCTTTAAGGCTCTAAGCCAGTGGTTCTCAGCAGATGGATCATTGTAGAGATTATTTATAGAACAGATTCTCAAATCCCAGCCTCAGAAAGAGCCAGATTCAGTGGGTTAAGGTTGGAGCTTGATGACCTGTACTTTTAGCAAGCACCTCAGGTGAACAGAGGACCGTGCTTTGAGGAATACTACTTCAGGTCACTTATGGCTTTGTCAGAAGAAAAAGCCCCATCCATCGGCCTCCTACTATCCCACCATCCACTCAGTGAGCACCCTCTCCTGTGAGAGTGGCCTTCTGCAAGCCAGCCTCCATGCCTTCGCCCATGCCACTGCTTCCACCTGGATTCCCACCCTCCCTGTGCGTTCACCCGCTCATCCATGCATTCGATAAACATGAATGAGCACCTACTATATGCCGGGCACTCTTCTAGGTGCTGAGGATCTAGTGATGATCAGGACAAAGTCCTTCTCTGGGAACTTACACTGTCCTCACAAGGTGGAAAACAAGGTGGGCTAAAGGGATAAAGACCGGCACAGTGTGTGTGTGTCTGTTGTAGAGCAGAGTGGTCATGAAAGGCTTTGCAGGGGAGAGGACTTCAGATCAGAGACCCGAATAAAATGGGAACTAGTTCTACGGAAATTGGGCTAAGAGCTTCAAAGTCCTCTCCTCTGTCAGAGAGCAATGTAAGCTATGAATCACTACAGCCATGAATGCCAGGACTTACTGCCTATGACATTCATGCATGTCTGGGAACACCCTGCCTTTAATTACTTTTTACCTTTTCATGCCTGGCTAGATGATAAGTTCTTTGAGGGCAGAAACTTGATGTCACTTCATAAGAACCACAGGTTACTGGGGCATTGTTGCCTGCAAGGATCACCCAGCAAAGGCAGAATGCAGGAGAAATCATTTCACTGTGCTTCTAAAAGGTGAGACTACAAGAAAAAACTTCTTCCTTGAGATCTGAGGAAGCCTGTTTTGCAGGTGTCATTCATTCCATATTGGAGGTATTTCTAGTTGGAAGCTAGGAAGGTAACTGAGGTCACTTCTCTGTCTGATTTGAATCCAAGAGCAGATGATAAACCCCTTATGACTGAGGCAGAAAAATGCACTGACAGCTCTAAGATGGAAGTATATCCATTGTCAAACCATCTTGAAATTACTGAGCTGAAGTCACAGAGAAAATGCCATCTGGAAGATGCTTCTACTTTTGGGAGAATGACTGCAGGATCAATTGGTGAGGAATATTCTCATGAAGAGCAGCAGGTATGGACCAAAGAAAAGGGGACTGAAATATGCATAGATTTTGTTGAATCAAACCTTGCTTTCTAAATTTTTTTTAAGTATATAATGTTAATATTTAAAAGTGTGTATTCTTTTAATGCATTAAGCTGCTTGAACAAAGAGTTTTATTTTTGCCAATCATCCAACACACACGAACTGAGTGCCAGAGCATCCATGCACTGTGAGGACCAAACAGGCCTGATCCCTGTCCCCAAGGACCTTACAGTCTAGGAGAGAAGACAGATGCTAAACAAATTAGTATAATAATTAGTTGATTACAAGTGAGCCACACGCTGCAATGGGAGGCTATGGGAGTATAAAGGGGACGGAGAGTCCAAGCAAAATCCCTGAAGAAGGGACATTTCATCTGAGGCCAAAGTTGGCTAGTAGTTTGCTGGTGAAGGAAGGTAACACCAAAAAATGTTCCAGGCAAAAGAAACTGCATGTATACAAGTTCAGCAGTGGGAAGGAACATGGCCCTTGAAACAATGGCAAGTTCCACGGTCCTGGAGCTAAAGAGGCATCGCATGAGACTGGGAGGATAGCAAGACACAAAACCAGAGCAGGGCTTTGTAGGCACATTGTGGGTTCTGGAATGACCCAGGAGCTGCGATGCTGCAAAAGCCATCTCACAGGTTGCAGGGAAGCATAACAACCTCTGCAAAAACAGAACCAGGTGAGTCCCTTCTTCAAGAAAGAAAACATTGAGATGATAAATGAATCACCTTTTACAAGGGGAATCAGCTTTAATTGAAAAGAAACTGAAGAAAATTACTTGGACCTAAAAGTACTTTTTGTAAATTCAGGCATTATGCCATAAAATGCTTTTCCTGGCTAATAAGAGAAGCTGGAGGATAAAGATTACTTACAATCCAGGTTGTTAAAGAATCTATTTGCTGACAAATCAGATTGAGACAAGGTCTCAGTAAAACTCAACTAGATTATGTTCCACTTAAGAGACAAATTTCTCAGCTGCCATTCCACACAAAGAGATAAGGAAGGTCTTCCTGTCAAGTTGTTTTGACAGCCCTGTTTTTACCCATCTGAAATGTAAACCTTTAATGTTTGTATACGAACAGCAAGAATGTGAAACATGTTTTAGATAATCACGGGAAGTCATAAAACATAACTGATGTAGGAGGTTGTGATTGTTGGAAATTTGAAACTATTATTAGTAACTTTAGATATAACTGAACACAAAATGGATTAAATATTTTTCTTCTTCTTTTACTTGCCTGATCCCCATTATTGGCCAATAATATAAAACCCCAGTTTACGGTTTCAGGCATTCGAAACAGTAGCAGTCTTTCCTTTGAAGCTGTTAAAATAAAAATGGGAGCTTTGCTTATACTTCACTTTCTCCAGTTAACCCCGTCCCTGACTGGCCAAGCTACTCCCCAGAACGAGTCTAAACCAGCTTCCCCACCTCTTTGCTTGTGTCATTGTCCCTGCCTGGAATTCCCTTCTAAGTTCCTGCTCCAGAACCTGGAGTTTCATACCACGTGACTAAGAAGACTCTGCTACTTATTGGCCAGGAACCCATATTGCAAACTCAGGGCTTTGGAGCGATGACTAAACCTCTTGAAAGCTGAAATTCTAAATCCAATTTGCCGCCAATTGCTGAGTTCATTCTTTAAGTGGGAAAAATATCCAAGGAAGGAACATGTAGACTGAGAATGTACAGTCAAATGGTAGCCTCATAAATCAAAATGGCACCCACTGACCCACTCTTAATAAAGCATGTGTTTTGTGCTGCCCCCTAGGGCTGAGGTGAGACAGCCGGGGAGCCACCCACTTCCTCCCTCTCCACCCCCACCCCCAATAGAGGCAAACACTGCAGATGGCCGGATGGCCTGCGTTACAGACACATTTGTGGCCAGAGTGAGGCTGCCTAGCTCACATGAGAATTAAACCTGTCACCTTGGCCTCAACTAACACCAAGACAAATGGTAACACACAATTTGGGAAGAGGACAATCTTGGGAATGTTCTTTGGTCAATCTGATAGTAGTATTAACACAAACACACAGATCATTTAAGATAACATTAAGATAATAATTGTTGGCACCTCTTCAAAGGCTTTCTGTCCAAGAAGTGGAAAGGCAGCAAGACAAATCTTGACTCGCCAGAAGGCAGAGGTCAAGTGGACAACAAACCTCCCCATGCTGCTGCTGAGAGGATGAAGCCAATTCAAGTGACCCCCCCGGGTTACTTCTGAGTACACAGTCCATTTAGTCATTGTTCCCAAAGCTGTAGCCATAAACTGCCAATCACAATGGCACCGTGGGAATTTTCTGGGGTTTTTTTGGTCTAGTTGGACATCCACATCAGAGCATACAAGCCAAGAACTTCCAAGTTTAATGTTCCACAAGTCTACACAGATCCTATTTGCTCAGCATTTGTCCCATATAGACAGCCTCCTGGACTCCAGCAGTTAGACATTGCCACCTTTGTCATTCCAGACCACCACTGTGTGGGCAGCTGCTCCTCTCAGGCTATCCTAATTAGCAGCATGGCACTCATTAACAGCTGCTGTGTGTGCAAATGTTCTCCCCTACATGAAGCAGGGCCTACAGAGCCTCCCCCAAATGCATCCCCCTGCTAAAGTGGTGCATGCCATGGCAGCAGATGTTAGCTGATGATAGGCCTGACAATTTCATCTGCCATGATCAAAGATTCTGATTCCTCCCAGAGCCAGTCAGGGTGTTGCACAGCACCCAGAGGCAACACACCATCATACAGACACGGTGCTTAGCTGAGCACCTGGCACATAGTAGACATGCAATTAACATAGCTATCCATGGGGATGACATTCAGCTCATTTGCAGCAAGGCAGACAAGGTAGCTGTCACAGTGCAGAATGGCTCCCATACTGGACGGTAGATAGCTGCTCCCTCGAGCCCTCACCCACCCACTGTCCACCCCCACTACCACTGTCACAATTGGGGTGTGATGGCCTCTTCTTTGGGACCCCTCCTCATGGGCCAGCATCCACTCTGGTTGGTCAGTGCCACAGATACCAGTCATTATATTCAATATGATGCCTGGGTGTTATCATCATCATTGACATCATTATCATTTAGGGACTCACATTCTCACAAACATTTACATCCAGACACCCTACCCCACCCCTCTAGGTTCTCCCCTACTTCTCTGATTTCTCCTTCTCATTCTCCACAGCAGGTTCCTGTCCTCTGCGCATCCTTTGCATGATGATATTTCCTGAGTTATCTCATCCACAGCCATGACTTCCCCTGCATTGCCTGGGAACCTGTCAATCCCCTTGTCAGGGATTTCTCAATTTAGCTGGGCTGGAACGATGTTTCCCACAATTCCCTTGCTGCACAGCCCTGGGTTAGCATGGGCCATGGCAGACATGTTACGTGAGACGTGGAAGGCAAAAGTGAAGCAGAGACCATTTTTGCTTTACCCTCAGAAGGCCGCTGCAGCGTGCTGGGCAGCAGGTGCTGTTGCCACCTCTCTGTTGGCCCTTCCCACCCGTGTGAGATGACAACCAGGCGGGCAGCCCCGCCGGCTCCTGCTGCATCTCGCCCTTCAGCTCCTCACACTCCTGGGCCAGGTACACATCAGCTCTGTGATGGAGGAAACCAGCTTCTCCTGCAATGAAAGCTTCAAGGCTCTGAAAGACCAACACGGGTTCAGTCCAGCCTCGGGGGTCCTGGCTCATCCTCCCAGGTTCCCTTTCGTCCTGCTTCCGCACAGCATGTCCATCTTCCTTTCCTGACTGCCTGTCCCGTGCACACAAAAGTTCCAGCTGTACATGAACTGTTGACCAAGTTCCCACATTGCATAAGGTCAGATACCCTACAATAAATCTATGTCTACGTCTATATCTATATATCTATATCTACATGTAGATAGATGACTGATAGATATATCTCCAGTGGTCTGCTTCTCTGATTGAGCTCTGACTGATACAAACATCTGCTCAGTCCCATAAGCCATAAATCTAGTAGCACCTCACTTCCTCTCTATCACTCTCAACATCTAAGCATCCACCCAAAAAGTCATGCTACCTTCCAAACATGTTTTGTTCTCCCAAGTACTTGGATCTTTTTGTTTTGTTCTGCTTTATGTTGGGATTTGACAATTGAGCTATGTTTTATAAATGGCAACTGGAATAGCATGGTAGGAAAAGCAGAAGGGATTCATGGGTGATTGTTACTTAAAGGCTCGACAAAGAACTATGCATAAGCTAAATGCAAGACAGCTTTCCTTTTCATTCCCTCGAGACTGTACAAACATTAAACAATCAGACATGATCCTTTGGAAGGACCTGGTCATGGAAAGGGTGTCCACAATTGTAGGTCAGAGTGGTTCACTATGGAGCATTTGTTACAACCAGTGACAGGCACCCCACCCACGGGGGGACTTGGCAGCAGCTTAATTATTAACAACACCTTTTATAAAAATGTGTCTGTATTTATTTATCATAAAGGCGACAGCAGTTGCTAAGCAAATTCATAATGCAAACAGGAGGAATGTTAGCCTACTTAAGAGCAAGGAGCTTATGTACTGGCCTTTGCGTTCACATAATAAATATGCTCATTACACACTTTTTTCCTACCTCTTTAATAATGTCCTGGTAGGGATCTCTAACATATCTTCCCTCTTCACTTGTAGCATTTTTCCTATGGGTGCTTGATCATAATGAAACTACATTTCCTTACCAACGCTCTGTTTTTCCAGCCTATCATTCATCATCCATTAATTCACAAAACATGGTGCCTGTTGTTTGTTAGGTGCTGGGACTATGACAGCTTATTAGTATAGGATTTGTATCTGTGGAGTTTTCATTCTAACGGGGGAAAATCATCTATCGAGAAGCAATCAAATAAATACATTTTTATTCACTGATACGGGGCTACAAAATATATAAACACACACACTTGGCTAAGGGATAGTATGAATGGGTGGTCAGAGAATGTGGAGGTGACACCTAAGCAGAGAATGAACAATAGGAAGGAACCTGCCCTGTGACCATCTGAGCAAGAGCTTCCCAGGCAGAGGGAACAGCAGGGTTAAAAGGCCCTGAGGTGAGAAGGGTCCTGATATGCATTTATGCTGTTAAAAAAAAAAAGGGGGGGGAGTACTGAATATTTCTTCTATCAGTTTCTGGAACACTCCAAGCTCTTTTCTGCCACAGGGCCTACACTCTGTTCCTTTACCTGGATCACTCTTGTCCCTGCGCTCACCTGAGTGACTCGTTGTTCAGGTCTCAATTCTAAACATCGATTCTTCAGAGAAGTGTTCCCTGACTATACAACCTAAAGCAGGTTCCGGTTATTTTCTCTGATAACAGCTGCCTTGATCTTCACAAAGTCTGTCTATCTGTGTACTTACTTACTTAACGCAGTGAAAGCACGCGGATAATCACTGAGTAGGTGAACCAGCAAGTGGGTCATAACAGCCATCCACAGCGCGTCCGAGCCAGGCGAGTTGAAAATTGGAAAACGGGTGGGAGTGGAACACAAAGGAAAGGAAGGTATTGAGAAAAACAAGGATTTTAGAAAGAAGGAAGGAAAATCTGCTAAGGGAAGCCGAGCAGAGGGACTGGGGGAGGAGGGGGGAAGTGGCAGAGGACTGGCCAAGCAGGGACGTGGACAGCAGGGACAGAGAAAGTCTGACACCAAAACAGCGGCTGCACTGCAGGCTGCAGGCCAGCAAAGGCTCCAGCACCCTCGGTGGGACAGAGCCATGTGTGGCCTATGATGCATGGCCTGAGGGGCCCACCTGGCTCACCTGCTACCTACCGCAGAATCCTCCTCCGCCTGGACACTTGTAACAGTGCACGGGGTGCTCACTCCCAGCATCAGGCATCCATCAGCCCCCACACAGTCTTCTCTCCTCTGCTCAGAGCATTCAGAGTCCCTTACCCATTCCTCGTGGGATAGTGGCCAGCCCACCCACCCTCTTCTCACCCTCAGGACATGAGCCAGTTTGTCAAGATCCCCTTTGCGGTGCTGCCCACAATGGCACTGAGCACCAGATGAGACTGACACCCCAGGCACTGGGAGAACTGCAACATTTGGAATCGTGACGGTGCGACCTTCTCAAGGCCTTTGAAACCGACAAACCCACCAGCTGGGAGATGGCTCTGAGCCCCGCCTGCTTTGACAGGAGAGGTTACAGCAGATGCTCTTGTATTTTATTGTGTGGCAAATGGATGCGATGTGGGAGGAGAGGAAAATAGAACCTGGGAAAGGGCACGAGAGTCTTTCTGGGCGGCCCCAGCAGATGGGGCCAAACATAATGAGATAACACAGGTTCCCATCTCAGGGCCAGCTGCTGAGGCGTGACTTCTTTCGTAACGGAAAAATAAGAAATTCTCCTTGAAATGAGAACTACAGGCAGACATATGTGCCCAAGATCTGGAGGATTGAATGCCCCCACAAGGCTCTTTGGGGAGCCAGCAGGTTCGATTGAAAATGCCACTGCAAGTGGAGGCAGATTCCTTGTTACCTGCTCAGGCTGATGAAAAACAGACCCCGAGCATTCTTTGTGCACCTTCCATAGACACCGGGTGGCCACATCTCTGACTGATGTCATTTTGGACAGCTGTCTCCTCGGAGCTATTATTTCCCCAATTTTCTATTGTCAGAAAAATAACTAAAGAGCTCTCGTCCCCCTCCTTCCCTGGGACATTTTAAAAATGTATCCATAAAAGTCTATCTTAGAAAAGGAGTTGCTTAGTTTTCAACATGTGGATAATTGATTTATTACAACTCACAAAAGAACATTTGTCATTTCGAAACAACCGAGACCAACATGCCTCCTCCTCCAGAGATGAGCGTGGAAGCACTTGACGTATTGCTGCCATTAAATTGAAGTGTTTTGCTGATTATTTGGTATTTCAGAATTCCTTATAAATCACCGCCTTATTTTGGTGATTACAATTTTAAGAAGAGACACTTGATTTACAGGTGACATCAGGGAGGAGGAGGGAGAAAGAAGGGGCCAGTAGGAGGCAAAGCAGAGGCAAGAAGCACAATAAAGGCACAATTGGAAACATCTGTCTGATACGCTGCCCCCTTCTCCATGAATTGCAGCTCCATTATATGCCTATACCTGGGAGATTTTCATTACTGGAGCTTTGGCAGGTAAACATAAGAAAGAGGAGGGGTCCAGGGTCCTTGGCAGATTGGGATGTGCCATTCCACTCAGGGTTCTGATTTCCCTCACAGTGGGAGGTAGAAGAGAGTGGAGCTTCAAAGTGAAATTCATCCTATTGTAATGCATGGACAAGCCGTGAGATCTGGTCCCTGTTTATGGAAAAAATAAGCAAGCAGAGGGCTGGCTCCAGCTGGACACAGCTGGATTCTGAGATGCAACAGAGTGGAAAATGACTTCTCAGGCTCCAGTGACTCCATCAATCAACTGTATTTATTGACAGCTGAAGGGAGGCAGCCCAATGCAGCAGGTGCTTTGGAGGGACCCAGTGTTAGCGGCCTCTGAGTAGAGGTTTTTCCAAGTTCTTGGTGACGGTCAGGAAAAGAATTTCAGGAGGCACCATGTAAGACAAGCAAGTGACAGCTTTTTTTTAATTGAAAGTGAAAGTATACTCTCAGAGGGGAGGGTGGGCAGGCTGGGGTTGGGGTAGGGGAGAAAGCAGCTATACTAGGAGGAATTGGTTTTTGGTCTTTTGAAGTCTTACTAATTGAGGGGAGGAATATTCAAGGCTAAGAGGTTGGCTTGTACTAAGAATTTGGGTAGTAATTCCTAGAATTGGGTTCCCTCCCATTTTTATACTTTATATGGTTGTCCCAGAACTGTCATGGTGATTTCAAGGGCCGAGAAATTTTAAAACCACAACGTAAATGATATGGTAATAAGCCAAAGCTCATGTTAAGTGACACAGATAGCTGACAGGCTGGTTGAAGCTGGTGCCTGCCTGCAGTTATCAGCCCCTCTAGTGAGCTTCTGCTTGAGGGTTGTTTACTCCAACACCTGCACCCAATCTGCAAACCCCTGCAAACCTCCCCCCATCTCATCCCTGTCACCTAGTCTCTGACTCTAACACCAGGAACGATTAGACTCAATGCCTGCCCTGGGTAAACTTACAGACTAAGAGAGAAGGCACAAATGACAGCAGATTGCCCCATCAGATTACAAAGTCACATAAAATAAGTCTTGGGGATGGTTATGCATAAGTTCATCGTGGCACCTGGTTCATCATGTCTCTCATAGCTGTAAGTTGGTGTCTGAAATTTCTTTCTTAGGGAACAAAGACTTCGACTCTCATAATGAGAGGACAGACTTGAATTTCAAATGCCCTAGGAGAAGGAATATATCAATGGTCAGCCCCTGCCTGGTGGGATATGTTCAATGCTATATTTTTTAATTGGAGCATATATAGATGCCCAGATGGCCAGAATGATGAGAGAATCCAAAACTAGTCCTATAGGGAATATATTAAGAAAGTGGGACATTCAGCCTGGAGGAGAGAAGGGTCATGAGAGCTCACATGTATCTGAAGAGTTGTCTTAGGAAGGAGGAAGCAGTTTATTTTGTAATTTCTCCAGAGAGGAGAGTGAGGACTGCTGGTGGGAAGCTGCAGAGAGAAAAATTTCAATTCATCATAATCTTGCAATTAGAGCTACCTGAATGGAGAGGAGTGGTAGACAGTGAATTCCCTGCCAAGGGAGGAGTTACAGGACAGTCTAGGTGGCCATGTTAGAGTCACTGTGCAGAAAGAATCTCTGCATTTGGTGGAAAGTAAAACTAGATGCAATTTAAGGTCCTTTGCCACTGTAAGATTATATGACACTGTGACAGGGATTCACACTAAAGTGTGAAAGGTTGATAGGTTCCTCCCAGAAAGTATATTGTATTAAAGCCAGAGGAGAATTTATAAAAAGTGACGGATATGCTAACAGAACCATATGTGCCTCTAACAGGAGAAATGGGCTCTGAAATGTATGATGACCGTGGGTGTCCATTTCAGCACTGAGGCTCAGCATGTTTAAGAGGCTTTTCCCAAAAGCATATGACTGATAAATGGCACATCTAGTTTATGAGCCAGAGTCTATTTGGCTTTGTTGCCCATGCTATTTCCCAGAATGTTATTTTTTAAAAGGTTGGTATCATAGGTCTTCTCAACTTCCAGGTTTTTAAATCCTGGACTAAGACCACATATATGTGGCCGAGAAATAGGATTCTGTCAGTTTCCCCAAAGGAAGAGGACTCAGGAAGGCTAATTCACCCAACACTCACAGAGGACAGACGTCTAAGCCAGTTACCAGTGTATTAATTTGCAGTGAGGGCCCTAAGTGCCAAGGTGCCTGGACACGTGGGCCTGACCAGGCTCTGTGACGCTGGAGGCAGCCTCTCACAAAGCCAAATAGTCAGCAGGCAGCTCGCTGGGGTGTGGAGCCAGCTCAGGGTGACTAGGAAGGACTGGGCGGCCTTGGGCCAGAGTGGCCTCATGCTTCACCCCCAAGACAGATGACCTGCCAGAGGACCAGACAGGCCTGGCCTCTCACCCTGCCCTGCACAAAGCCTGCTACCTTTGCCCCTGTGGCTCCTTTGCTGGGGCTCCTGAGGCTGGCCAGCCCTTCTGCCTGACAGTCCCCCGCTCATTGCAGAGGTTACAGTCTACATGTCTGGCTGCCTCTCTGATATGGCTTTGCTGAGCTCTACCTGACCCTCTCTGACTTACTTCACAGTTGAACTCTAAGAAAACATTCCATTTTCTTTATCTCCTGATGGGAGGTGCCCTGGCACCATCACTCCCAACCCCTCCTCCCCCGCCCACACTCCTCACTGGGAGGGGCAGGTGGAGGTCCCCAGCGACCAGAGTCTTCTGCGCATGGGAAGAGGTGCCCCAAGGGCATTGGCCTATTTCCCAATGCTGTGTGCACTGCTGCGTGGGCCCAAACCCATAGCTAGCTGTCTTCCCTGCTGTGTATCCCAACCTCCCTCCAGGCCTGAGCCTGACACCCATGACGCTCCCGCAGCCACTCCCCATAGGGCCCATTCTGCTTCCTCCTTAAGCTCCCCCCAAGTACTCCCTGAGAATGGAAAGTTCATCTGGTTAATAATAACAAAATACTAGTAATAACAATGCATCTACTGCATATCAAGTATTTACAGTATGCCAGGCACTCTGCCAAATGCTTTGCATGTCTTAGAATCTCATTCAATCCTCCAAACAACCCCAAAATGTGGGTGTTAATCTGCATTTCATGGATGAGGAAACCAGGAAGCTGAAAGTAGAACCCTCAGAGTCACAGTTAATACATGGCAAGCTCAGGACTGGAGCTCGGATCTCTCTGACTCCAGAGCCCATGCTTACAAGCACTACCCTACCTTACCACACCTGCAGCAGCACACCTGGCTAGCAATGCTGCCAGGTGCGCCATGGTGAGGAAGGGTGTAATGGGAGGCTTCATCCCTCCCCTTATTACTCATAAGGGCTGAGAAGAAAAACTAACATAGTTCATGGGAAAAGAGTAGTAGAAGGTGCTACTTAGATGGGGTGATAGAGTTTAACTCTACCAGCAAGCCCCTACTTTAACATGGACTGTGAAACTCCTCTTAGTTCTATATGCATTGCTATGTAAGAGCAGCTTCAATCTTCAAATTGTCTAAAGCCTTTCAACATGAAAACTCTGCAGCCACCTCGACCTGATTCCTCCACCATTAACCTAGGATGGAACCACTCCCAGGTGAACCTGCCCACCTAGCTGGCCTCCTGGTACCACCTCCCTAGGACCACCCTCTGTGGCCAAGACAGCTTTGGTCAAGCTGTGCCTTGTGCCCTGGCTAGTTCAACCTCTCCCAGGGTCCCCCAAGCTCCCCAGCCCACAAACTTTGGGGTTTTCTGCACTCAGGGGCCTCTTACAGAGCCTCCCCATTGTGTATGCAAAAAGCTCCTTCCTTCCCATGGTTCACTGACATGGCATCCAAAAAGAGAAGAATTGCAATGAGAAAAAAAAAACCCAACAACACAAAGCTATGGTTTTATTAAATAAGATTTCCTAGCATAACTCAAAGGAAGATTATGCTAAGCATGGGGGGCGGGAATCTTTTCATCAAAGGAACATCATTAGAATTTTCCACATCATTTAAGCCTCTGTGATAATTTAAACCAGTGGTCTTCTTAAAACAATAATAATAATATGACTACCATCTAAAAATACACAAAACATGTTTAAGCAAATGCCTGGGAAGCTGCTCACCATGTCTTTTGATGGGTCCTTCTCTTCTAACACCAGCAGGAACTTATAATCATGGTTTTCTGAGTAATTACCATGAAAAGGGAATTGATCAGAAAACTTATCCAAGGGACTGTAGCATGCATAGGAGGGAAGTGGGGAGAGGCCACAATAAGATGATTAGGAGATCGCAGGTCTGTTCAACAAATAATACACTTTGAGCACCTGCTGTATGCTAGGCCCTGTGCTAGGCATTTATGACACAGAAATTAAAAAAAAAAAAAAAAAAGACCTGGTCCCTGACCTCAGGCCAGGCAGTTCCCAGTCGACTGGGGGAGACAGCAGAGTGGTGATGCTGTAGCTACAGTGTGTTAAAAGCACAGGGCACCTTTGACACATATAGGCAGCAACTCTAGAGCTCAACTTCCAATTCTTTTTATTTTTTCCTTTTTTTTTTTTTTTTAAGAGACAGGGTCTTGCTTTGTTGCCCAGGCTGGAGTGTGGTGGCTATTCACAGGCTCAATCCCACTACTGACCAGCATGGGAGTTTTGACCATTCCATTTCAGACCTGGGCCGGTTCACCCCTCCTTAGGCAACCTGGTAGACTCCTGCTCCCAGGAGGTCGCCATGTTGATACCAGACTTAGTGTGGACACCCAATGCGCATAGCACACTACAGCCCAGAATTCCTGGGCTCAAACGATCCTCCTGGCTCAGTTTCTCAAGTAGCTGGGACTACAGGTGTGCACCACGACACCCGGCAACTTCCAACTCTGATTCACTTGGGAAAGTCACTGAATCTCTGTGCACCTCCCTTTCTTCATACAGAAAATGCGGGTAGGAATTATAAGCCAAAGTACGTAAAAGGGCCCAGGAGAGTGCCTGCTCCATGCCGCATGTGCCGTTGCTATCGTTATTACAGACAGGACACCCAGCCGAGCAAAGGCAAGGTTGGGGCAGGACTGGCGAGCTGTGCATTGAGGCTGGGGCAGTAGCCGAGTGGAGAAGGCGGGGAGAAGAGGGAGCGGTGTGGGCAAAGCAGAGGCATTAAATGGCACGTAGCACCTGAGGAACTACAGCTCAGGGATGATGGATGATGGACTCTGGAGTGGGGAGTAGCAGCACACCAGGCAGAGAGGTACAAAAGGCTCACCGCACAGGGAATCTTCTTTGTCATGCTAAGGAGCTTGAGTGTTTTTGTTTGTGTGTTGGAAGCTGTTGAAGGGCTTTAAAGAGAAAAGCAACATAATCAGATCTGCAGTCTAGAAAAGAGCTTTGCCTGGCGCTAGGCTGGAAGGAGGCTGGAGGCTCCAGCTGGTGAAAGGTGATGCAATCTTCCTCTCAAAAATGAGGAGGATACAAAATAAGATGGAGCCAGGGAGGGAATCAAAAGATATTTAAGATTTCTAGTCAAGAGGGTGGATTGAAGACGCATTTTTATCTCTGCTCCCTCCTGAAACCCCACTAAAGCAACAATAAGTGATATTTTTTTAAAGGTATAAACCCCAAGGACAAAGACTAAAAAGATGAAGAGTCAACAGCAGTAAACTTTCAGAAACTGAACAAGCAAACCCAAAGAAACTGGATTCCAGCCAGGTGGTGAGCAAAGCCAAGAACAGAGGATCTACACCACAGAAGCCCCCAAGGCCCAGGCACAGCTCACGTGGGAAGAGTGGGCACAGGTCCCTCTATGAAGCAGAGACCCAGCCAGTGCTGGGAGACGGCCCCTCCCCCTGGAGCATCACCTCCCGCCTCTAGGATTCCACTGCCCCTAGAAACAGACTGCCAGCTACACACACAATTTTAAATTTTCTAGATCCATGTTAAAAAGGTAGAAAGAAATAGGTAAAATTAACTTAAATAATATGGTTTAACCCAATATGTCCAAAATATTACCATTTCAACATGTAATCAATATAAAAAATTATTGAGATCTTTTATATTCTTTCTTTTTTAAAAGTATGTATTTTACACCTACAGCACATCTCAAATTTTCATCAGAAATACTTGATCTGTTGTTAGATTTCATAAAATTAACAGTTGAAAAAGTGGGTTCACATACTCAAGTTGTTCCAAAATAAGTAAAAGTTTCCCAATACTGAATAGAGTATATGTTTTAAGAAATAAATTAGTTAAAATTAAGGCTGGGTGCAGTGACTTACGCCTGTTATCCTAGCACTTTGGGAGGCTGAGGTGGGAGGATAACTTGAGTTCAGCTGTCAAGACCAGCCTGAGCAACATAGTGAGACTTTATCTCTACAAAAAAATAGAAAAATTAGCCAGGCTACAGGTGATGCACACTTGTAGTCCTAGCTACTTGGGAGGCTGAGGTAGGAGGATCATTTGAGCCCAGGAGTTTGAGGTAACAGTGAGCTATGATGATGCCACTGCACTCTAGTCTGGACAACAGAGCAAGACCCTGTCTCCAAAAAAAAAAAAAAAATTAAAGCTAAAAATTTAGTTCCTCAGTTGCACTAGCCACATTTCAAGTGTGTAATAGTCCCATGTGACTAGTGGCTATTGTATTGGACAGTGCAGGTCCAGAATCTCTGGACTAAAGGACTCCAATTCCAGTTGCATCCACACTACCAGCAGGAGAACTAAAAGAATGTTTATCTACGTACTAAATGTTGAGACTCCCGGCTGCCTTCCTCAAATGGATTCCAATGATTTCTGTTAAGCCAGGCTCATCCCCTCCAGGCAGGAGACTGGAAGATTCTTCCCCAGGAAATGCGACGAGTGCAAAAGAAAAATCGAAACCTATGATATCAAGGGATCCAATTAAACAGCCCAGCAAAATTACCCTACTAAGAGGCCCAGACTTGGAGAGTCCCAACCATGAACAGATAGACAAGGATCCCCAAACACGTGAGGAATACCTCCAGCCTGGAGACACGCCAAAACCAGATGGGGAAAAGCAACTTGAGGAAAACAGAGACTATAAAGGAAAAAGAAAACATCCAAAAATCTATTGATAATAACCCTAGAGAGGTATCTAAAGATTTGAATTCATTAGATGAGAATGCATGCTATTAAAAAGTAGTATTCAGAAAACAAATAATAACAAAAAAGATCTCTTGGGAAATAGGAACCTGGGAGCAGAAGTGAAAGATTCAATACAAAAGCTGGGAGATAAAATTGAGTTGATCTCCCAGAAAATACAGCAAAAAGATAAGGAGATGGAAAATGAGAGAGAAGATTTTTAAAAATTAAAGAATCAACTCAGAAGATCCAGTAGCTGAAAAATAGAGATTCTAGATATAGAAATGAGCAAATGGTAGGGAGAGAAAATTAAAAAAAAAAAAAAACAAGTTCAAGAAAATATCTGGGAGCTGAAGGACATGGTTTTCTAGAATGAAAAGGCCCATTGAGTACCCAGCACAATGGATGAAGAACAGTCATTCCAAGGCATAGAAGGGAAATTTCAGAACACTGGGGTCATATAAAATACTCTAAAAGCTTGCAGAGAGTGTGGGGGGAAAAGATTACAAATAATGGTGCAAGCACCCAATACCAGCTAATGAGCCCTCCAGCAGTGCAGAGAAACACGGCTAGCGGATGGGCCATAGGTGCTCTTCAGAGAAATGTCTCCCTGGCAGGTGGTAACATCACCGTTCTCCACACCTGCCCGATAGGCTGAGAAAATGGCAGTGTGCAGAGAGAGAGGTTAGCCCACCAAGATGTGAGCCCTTCATCAGATTCCTGGGTATTTCTGTCCCTTTCAAGTAAAATGAAAAAAAAACAAAATGCTCAGACCCACAATCACACACAATAGTTGTACTTCTAGTATTCACTGACTGAGAAAATACAATTCCAAAAGGTATCTCTGAATCTACTACTGTCTTTAAGTATATTCTTGTTCACAAGAGCATCTATATGCATTTGAAATGTAAGTGAATACATCATTTCAAGATATATCTGGCCATAGGCAATGCTTGCTGAATGTATCAATCCATGGAACTCTTTGCAATAAATCTACTTTTTCCCAACTATCTGGATCCAAGGTCCACATGTTGGAAAAGATTAATCCAGACTACAGGGTGTGGGATACTCTGCCTTGGCAGAGAAACACTGATACCTTCATGAGATACCGGCAAGATACCGGAAAGGTCAGGGAATGGAAATCTTTCCAGAGTTGGAAGGGGAAACTCAATATTCTATAGGAAGATGCAGGTCTGTGCCTTCATCTCCTCCTGTATGGAGTTTGCCACCCATGCCTGCAGGCAGCAAAGACCAACATCTAAGTGAGTATGTGGTATCAGAGCTCTCTCTTCGGTCTTATGATAATTCTTGCTCCTCTACCCCTGCCCCCACTCGAGTGAGTGGCTAGATGCTCTTATACATATGTTTGTATATGCCATCGCTTATTGTTTAATCTTTACAACAACCTCATGGAGTGGGCATTATTATTCTCATTTTATAGATACAGAAACTGAGGATCAGAGAGGTGGGTTGCTTTGCCCAAGGTCACATAGCCAATAAATGATGGAGTTAGGACCCAAACCCAGATTCTATGTGGTACAAATTCTCTTTTCACTGCAACACGTTGCTTTCTTCCCCTCTGAAATATAGAATTGCTGTTGAGAGATAGGATAGAGGTAGAGGGTGGGTGGCAGTCATGTTTTAAGCTGGTTCTAGGCAGAAGGAACTCCTCCTAATGGCATTTCCATAATTAGAATGCATTTTTTCTGATAGTTATAATTTAGGCAATTGCAGTGACATTCAGCTGAAACCTGGCACGCAAGATGTTCATTTCCCTTAAAAGTTCACTTTTAATTGGCCCCAGTTCTTTGCAAGTCTGGAAGAAGTACAGAATGCGTGCCTCTGACGTTTCCAATGTTGAAGTATGTTTGACACAAGCACTCAATCCCTGGAGTTTATTCTGAAGTCTCTGCTAGGAGACAGGGCAGGGAGGACTAGGAAGAAGACAAAGAGAAGGGGAGGGGGGGAGGGAGGGGCTTGTCAGACAGGACAGCTCCTACACAGCTTTATTCCCAAAGAGACTCCAGAATTGTGAGCACATTCCATAAACCACGTGGAGCAGGGAAGTACCTGAACGTGAGATTTCCCTGCTCATTCCCCACAGAGCTCCAGGGACACGTGGGCTGCAACTGTGCTGCCCCACTTTATCAGTCTGCTCAGTCCTAGCTGGGTCTTCCATCTTAATAGAAGTGGGCACCCTCATGAGAAGCTGGACTATGTTTGGTCAAGGGAGAGGAGAATTAAAGTAATACTCCCATAGAATTCTCAGTGCACTTCTGGGCTTTAAGAATAGCCCACATCCTAGAGGATTCTGGAATTTGAATTAAATGAAAAGAGGAGGCTGGGTGTGGTGGCACCTGGCTATAATTCTAGCACTCTGGGAGGCCAAGGTGGGAGGATGGCTTGAGGTCAGGCGTTTGAGATCAGCCTGAGCAAGAGTGAGACCCTGTCTCTACAAAAAATAGAAAAATTAGCCAGCTGTGGTGGTGCACACCTATAGTCCCAGCTACTTGGGAGCCTGAGGCAGGAGGATTGCTTGAGCCCAGGAGTTTGAGGGTTTGAGGTTGCAATGAGCTATGATGATGCCACTGCACTCTAGCCCAGGTGACAGAGCGAGACTCTGTCTCAAAAAAAAAAAAAAAAGAGGAAAACCAGGAAACCAGAGTAGCGTGGTAGAGAGAACAAAGGATGAAGTGGCGCCAGAAGATGTAGATTTAATTCTCCTCCCTGTTCTGCCACTTGCTGTCTATGTAATTTACTTGAACCTCAGTTTCCTAGACCAAAAATTGAGTTAGTAATCCGAAGATTATTATGAGAACTAAATGTGGTATTATATGTAGCCTAGATCAATCTACTGGTACTATAGCAGACTAGATATCCTGAGAAACTCTCCAACCATGCTGAATAAAGTATAGAAATAATTGAGTTAAGAAGAAAGTAAATAATTTTCAGAGGTCAAAAACTAAACAAAGTTAGAAACCTAGAAAGAACATTGAAACCAACTTTCCCTTGAGGGCATCTGACAAACTCAAGTGACCTTGAGCTTTAGCATTCATGACCTAGCAGTTCATAGGAAAGGAGAGATAAAGCCCAAAGTGGGGAGTCTAATAGGAGAACCGAAAATTGACTACCTCAGAACTTGGCTGTTTGGTGGAGAGCACTTAAAAATTTCTGAGAATTGCAACTACAACTGATGCCATAATTGGGATTTGAAGCTCAAATTGATATTACCTGGATTGCCCACAAAACCTTAAGCTTAATGAGGTCCCTATTTAATAGTTCCCCCAGGAGCCTGCCAGAAACAAACACAAAACCTTTCTAGAGAAACTCATCTTCAACCCAGTCCTCAAATAATTCCTATAGATAAAGTTCCAAAGAATAGGTGGTTATACTCAAAAAAGCCTAACACACAAGAAACATGATACCATCAGCAAAAGCCAACAGAAACCGCACAGCCTCATCACATCCATAAAGACTTCAGAGATGAGAATTATCTGACACAAAATATAAAGTATGTTTGATATGTTTAGAAATAAGAAAACACTGAAAATACGAGTAGGAAGAACTACAAACATGACCAAGCAGATTTGAAAAAAGAACCAAATATACCATCTATTATATAAACAAAAAATATAATGATTGAAATCAAAAGTCAATGAATGATTATAACACTGTTAAATATACCTAAAGAGAGATTTTGTCAACTCTATGGCAAATAGATATTTTTTAAAATACCCCAAATACAACACAAAAGTAAAAAAAAAAAAAATTGAAAATATGAAAGAGAGGTTGAGAGACCTGGAAGCTAAAGTGAGAAGGTCTAACTTACCTCTAACCAAAGTTTCAAAAGGAGAAGAAAGTGATACAGGAGAGAAGTATTATTTGAGAAACTAATGGCTGAGACTTTTCCAAGACTAAAAAGACATTAATCTTCAGATTCAGCAAATTGCAAGCCAAATAATTAAAACAAAATCCATCCCTAGACATATCCTAGTGAATCTACAAAACAACAAAGCAAAGAAAGAATCTTTAAAAGAACTAGTAAAAAAAAAAAAGACAAATAACAAAAGACAACGTAATGATATCTTCACATAATGAGAAAAAAATAAATTGTACACAAAGCAAATGTCCATTAAGAATGGGGGTGAGATTTTCAGACATAAAAATTGGGACAGGTGTTATGAGAAGACCCTCAAGGTACCATCTGACAACTATCATCTCTCAGCTCCAGATTTATCCTTCTGCTCTGCAAAGGTGGAGATAGACTGAGTGTTTTTCCTTTGCCTCCTGGCATCATGTTAAGCTGGCATCACACATGGCCAGTAGAGAGCACTGGAGGGATATTGTAGGATTTGCCTGGTTCTGGTTCTTGACTTCTCAGAAAGCTCCAGAGTGTGCTCAGCACCAGCCTCCTCCAATCAGCAGCACCTTGCAGACAACAGCATCCTCCGACAGCTCCCCAAGGTGGTTTCACAGCGGAGCACCTCTGGTGACCTCTCCCTATGAATAACTTTCCTTGGCAACCTAGAGTAATATTTCTAGCAAGTTCCACCAGTACAGCCCTACAGCAACTTCTCTGCCATTCAGTGATCCACAGTCATACTCTCTCCAACAAGGTCCGGACCTCAGCCCTCAGCTCCTTCCTTTGATGCTCTGTGTCAGCCCTGGGAGTGGTAGCTGTTCCCTGTATCTGCTATTTCTCTACTCTTTAAAGTTCTCTTCACTACTTACCGTCAAGCCCTTATCACTGCATTCCCCATTATAGGTAATAATTCTTTATATTAAACTTCCTCTGCTCAAATTACGGTGTGGTTTCTCTCTCCTGGTTGGACTCTGACTGACATAGGCACTAAAAGAGGTCCTTCATGCAAAAGAAAAACGATCACAAATAAAAAGTCTGAAATGCAAGAAGGAATGATGACCAAATAAAGCAATAAATGTAAGTGAGTAAAAAAAATACACATTCATTTTCTTTTTTATCTTCCTATGCCTGGTGCCCCTAAGGTGAATCTCCAAGAAATTCTCCTGTGGGTCCCCTCGTCCTAGCAGAGCCAGAATGGTGGCACAATGAAAGCATAAGCTCTGGAGTTAGACAAACCACACCATAAACACAGCTCTGTTACTTGCCAGCTCTGTGACCTCAGAGAAGTTTCTTAATATCTCTAAGCCTGTTTCCTTATCTGAAAACTGGGATAACAATGACTAACTCACCCACTTGCCATGAGACTTAACTGAGATAACCTGTATGAAAGTGCCTGGGCCATAGCAGGTTCTCTATTTCTTTTGATGAAATCATTTTGAAGGGACACTTCCCCCCATCCCCGAGAGATCCCTGAATCCCTCTCCTAGTCATAAAACTTTCTTTCCTCCAGAAGTTCTTTATGCTCTTGAAAAGATTCCTCAATGTTTTCTTCCTAATGGGTTTATTTAATTAGCTGATGTCTGCACATAGCTCAGGAGAAAAATGCTGAGCTGGCTCCTTCTATCACCTGGTTCTCTTCCCTGCCTAATGGACTTCTAAATCTTTAAATCTGAGCCCCGGGTATCTATCGGGCCCTCTTGCTGTAAGGGGATCCAGGAAAGACCAACTCTCCTGAGCCAAAGATAAAAGTGGCAAAGCCAAGTAAATGCTTACACATTCTCTAAGAATATTTGCTGTGTTGTGAGTTTCAAGTCAGCCCATTTTTGCTGGCACTAAGCATTATGCGATATACAGGGCTGGAGGTTGGCGAAGTTTGGTATCAAGACTCTTCCCCAAGTCCACAGCATAATCTGGGTATTAAAACAACTCTACTCACCTACCCACCATGTGTAGCTGGTTTGAATGGACACCAGCTAGACCCTATACTATCTCAGTCATTCAGCCACTCAGTCACCACTCTGTTAGTGACACAAACTGAACATTTTGTGTGCAAAGCCCAGCATGAGGATCTGGACCAGACAAATGGAAAATTTGCTCTGTCCCCTGAGATCTCATCCAAAAAATATTGAGTGAACTCACAGTTCCACAATCTTAGAACTAGAAAGGCCTCAGAAGTTGTCAGGTGCCATCTTCTTCCTAACCCACGACTTTCAGCCTCTGATTAGATATTTCCAAGGATGGACAGTTCACATTCTCCTGGGAAGGATTTCCCATGGAAGAACTGCCAAGCTTTAGAAAGTGCTTTTGCCCTTGTAGCTGAACATTTTCTTCCAGACATAAATGAACAATACAATACATACATACAATACCAATACTAAAGCAAGCAGAGGGGCCACTATTTGAACTACAGATATGTGAAGTGATTAGAGTGTCCCAAGACTGGCTATCATACGAAAGTACTCACTGAGTGCTTCAAGGCAGAGGTGACCATTATTCACCTGAGTTGGGACTTTCCACTGATGTCTTCTGAATCCAAAATCTCTCCCCAAAGAGGAGGACTTCCACCCCTATTCCTCCTGCTATATTTAACTAAAACCCTTGACATATATGCAAAGCAAACCAAAGAAGAGTTTGACAGGTGGAGAGAAGTGGGGAGATCAGTAGAGACCTTGAAACCATAGCAGTACATGATGATGAGTTCCCTGGGCTTTCTTTTTGCTTCATATATCCTAGATAGAGCTAAAGAAGCCAGCAACATGAAAATGTCAAGAGGTGCAGGCAAAAAAGGCCCAACGAAAGTCTACTCTCTCTAGCCAAAAGATCAGAGAAGCAGCAGCCTAGTAAAAGAGAAAACTTTTAGACAATAACCTCTCTGCTCCAGCCAAAAATCTGTAGCCCCATCTGCACCTATGCTGGCAAATACTGAGTGGGGAGCCTAGACTTAGCTCTTGTGAGGCTGTAACAAGGCAGGATTCTCCAGAGAAACAGAACCAGTAGTATAAAGATATGTAGGTATATAGATATTTATTATGGGAATTGGTTCATATAATCATGGAGGCTGAGAAGTTTCACAACTTGCCGTTTGTAAGGTGGAGAACCAGGAAAGCTGGTGGTGGGATTCGATCTAAGTCCAATGGCCTGAGAACCAGGAGCTCTGATGTCCAAGGACAGAGGAAGATGGATGTCCCAGCTCAGGAAGAAAGAGAGAGAATAGCCCTTCCTCTGCCTTTTTGTTCTATTCAGGCTTTCAACGGATTGGATGATACCCTGTGGCATTGGTAAAGCCAGGTCTTCTTTGCTACCAATTCAAATACTAATCTCTTCTAGAAACATCCTCATAGAAACACCCACAAATAATGTTTTACCAGCTATCTGGGCATCCTTAGCCCTGTTGAGCTGACACATAAAAATAACCATTTTAGCACCCTAACAGCCAGGTATGATGGTGTCAAAAAAGAACACATAGGGAATTGGGAGTTACATCCCCACTGGACAGTAATGAGGCCAACTACTGCACCCTCCTGCAGTGTCAGAGAAGGCCACATGGGGATTCTTGACCTTTGCCCCACCTGGCAGTAATGAGGCATCCTTCCACTACTCCCTGGAGTGGTGTCAGAGGAGGCCTTGTGAAGAATCAAGACTGTCACCATTGCCCAGCAGTAACAGGGCACTCCATAGGGTGTCAACAGAGGCTGAGTGGGAAACCTGTACTTCTACTTCTATCTGGCAGTAATGAGGCAGCAGCCCTTCCCCCTGCCATAGCTGTGTCAGAAAAAACAATTAAAACAGACGGTTTGAATACAATCCAGAGCCTTATCAGAGAACACAAAAAAGCCAGGTTTCAACACAAAGAATAACACACCATGACCATGTGTAGTTTATTTCAGGGATGCAAAGCTGGTTCAGTATTAAAAAATCAGTCAACATGGCCGGGCGCGGTGGCTCACGCCTGTAATCCTAGCTCTGGGAGGCCGAGGCGGGTGGATCGCTCGAGGTCAGGAGTTCGAGACCAGCCTGAGCAAGAGTGAGACCCCGTCTCTACTAAAAATAGAAAGAAATTATCTGGCCAACTAAAAATATATATACAAAAAAATTAGCCGGGCATGGTGGCTCATGCCTGTAGTCCCAGCTACTCGGGAGGCTGAGGCAGTAGGATCGCTTAAGCCCAGGAGTCTGAGGTTGCTGTGAGCTAGGCTGACGCCACGGCACTCACTCTAGCCCGGGCAACAAAGTGAGACTCTGTCTCAAAAAAAAAAAAAAAAAAAAAAAAAAAAAAAAATCAGTCAACATAATTCATTACATTAACAGGTAAAAGTAGAAAAATCACATGATGATGTCAATCAGTGCAAAAAAGCATTAGACAAAATTCAGTGTCCATTCATGATTGTAAGAAAAAAAAAAAAGCCCTCTCAGGAACAGAAGGGAACTACCTCAACTTGATAAAACGCACCTATCTACAAAAACCTACAGCTAACATTATACTTAACGGTGAAAAACTGAATGCTTTCCCCCTAAGATCAGAAACAAGGCAAGATGTCCACTCTCACTACTCTCATCAACATAAGAACATGAAAGGCAATGTTGGAAGTTCTAAACAGATGGTGCTGGAGTAACTAGAAATCCACAGGAGAACAAAAATGGACCTGGACTGTAGTCTCACGTGTTATACAAAAATTAACTCAAAATGAATCATGGACATGAATGTAAAACACAAAACTACAAAATTTTAGGAAAAAACATAGGAGAAAATCTTGGAGATCTAAAGCTAGGCAATGAGTTCTTAAACTTGACACCAAAAGCACAATCTATAAAAGGAAAACTTGGTAAGTTGAACTTCATCAAAATTTAAAACTTTTGCTCCATGAAACCCCTATTAAGAGGATGAAAAAAACAAGCTACAGACTAAGAGAAAATATTTACCAGTCACTGATTCAACAAAGGATTATACCCAGAATACATAAAGAACTCTTAAAACTCAACAGCATAATAACAACCCAATTAGAAAATGGGCAAAAGACATGAAGAGATATCACTAAAGAGAATGTACAGATGACAAATATGTACATGAGGCCGGGTACAGTGGCTCACGCCTGTAATCCCAGCACTTTGGGAGGCTGAGGCAGGAGGATCACTTGAAGCCAGAAGTTCAAGACCAGCCTGAGCAGGAGCGAGACCCCATCTCTACAAAAAATAGAAAAATTAGCCGGATGTGATGGCGCGTACCTGTAGTCCCAGCTACTTGGAAGGCTGAGGCAGGAGGATCCCTTGAGCCCAGGAGTTTGAGGTTGCAGTGAGCTATGATGATACCACTGCACTCTAGCCCAGGAGACACAGCAAGACCCTGTCCCCAAAAAAAAAAAAAAAAAATTACATGAAAACATGTTCAGTGAACATCATTATCCCATTTGCATTATTATGGAAATGCAAATTAAAACCTCAATAAGTTATCACTGTACACCTATCAGAGTAGCTAAAATAGGCAATGGTGACAATATGAAATGCTGGAGAAGAGGCAGAGAAACTGCATCACTCATATATTGCTGGCAGGAATGGAAAATGGCACCGCTACTCTGGCAAACAGTTCAGAAATTCCTTTCAAAAATCAACATAAAACTATCCTGCACCCGTCTCTACTGAAAATAGAAAGAAATTATCTGGACAACTAAAAATATATATATATATATAAAAAATTAGCCAGGCATGGTGGTACATGCCTGTAGTCCCAGCTACTCTGGAAGCTGAGGCAGGAGGATCGCTTGAGCCCAGGAGTTTGAGTTTGCAGTGAGCTACGCTGACGCCACGGCACTCTAGCCCGGGCAACAGAGCGAGACTCTGTCTCAAAAAAAAAAAAAAAAAAAACTATCCTGTGGTCCAGCAGTTGCACTCCTGTGCATTTATCCCAGAGAAATGAAGACTTACATTCACACAAAAAGACCTGTATGTGAATGTTTACAGCACCTTTATTCATAACAGTCAAAAACTGGAAACAGCTCAGATGTCCTTCAGTGGGTGAATGATGACACAATCTGTGGTACCTGCTTACTGTCGGACACTACTCAGCAATAAAAAGATTAAACTATTGATGCACGCAAAAACCTGGATGAATATCCGTAGCATTATGCTTAATGAAAAAAAAAGGTCGATTCCAAAAGGCTACATAGCGTATGATTCCATTTGTATAATATTCTTGAAATGATAACATTACAGGAATGAAGAACAAATGCGTGGTTGCCCTGTCTAAAAATGGAATGGGGAAGAAGAGAAGTGAGTGTGGCTGTAAACGGGCAAGCTGGGGGGTCCTTGGGGTGATGGAAATGGTCAGTATCTGCACTGTATCAATATCAGCATCCTCGTTTGATACTGTACTATATTATACTTTGCAAGATGTCACCATTGGGGGAAAATGAGTAAAGAGTACAGGGGATTTCCATGTATTATTTTTTTTGCATGTGAATCTATAATTATCTCACAATAAAAGTTTAAATATTTTTAAAAACTACTCTCCCCATTTCCAATACTGCCTTGATTCAGTCATTACTCAGCCTTTCACAAGCTCAAAGCCAGACTGCTGGGCCCCAGAGCCAAGCCTGCCCCTTTAGCATTTCCTCATGCTAATAGTGAGGTCAGGGGCAGCCTGCTGGCACCAGGCCTATGAGGGAAGACTGACTCTTAAAAGGCAGGGTCAGGGAAGGAAGCAAGCAAGTCTGGCAGGACAGCTTGGAGCATAGATCCTCTCATCCCAATTGTTTTCAGTGCCCACCAGAAGGCCACTAGGTCCTTGGTTGCATACGAGAATGCACCTCCTGGTCAGCTGGCTTTGCCCCAGTAGCCAAATGCAAAGTGAGGCCTTGGTTCCTTGGGTCAGTATTTAGGATGTGCCAAAGAGCAGAACACCTCGGGGATTATCTACTTCTTTGCTGTCCATCCAAGGCCAGATACATAGCAAAACCCCTCCTCCAGGGACTAAATGTTGTGAAGGTGACCTGGCCATACACAGATATGGTCTAATTCTCTTTTTCAATCCCCTCAAGTTCTCCAGCACTCTCTCAGCACCAGATTCTCTGAGGCACCGAACATCTTCCCCAGCTGTGTGTCCTCCTGGTACATTTCATCATAAGTAAGCCTGGCGTGGCTCTCAACCTGGGGGTCAGAGCAGTCTGGTTCTGCAGGTCATGGCTGCTGGAAGTTGCTCCCGAGAGAAAGTCCTTTGGTGCTACTGGGACCCAGGTCAGAACACCCCCAGACTGATGGGCACAGTTTGGGGTGCTATACTTTGAGTAGAAGATCAACAGGCTTCTGTGTGTCCAGAAAGACCAGGAACCCAGGAGAAGGTAGAAGAACTGTAGCAACCTAACCTAGAGAGAAGACTTGAGGCCTGGTTGCTCTCTTCAGAAGTCTGAGGCTGTCATGGAGAAGGAGAATTGTGCTCTGTGTGGCCTGAGTGACAGCTGGGACAGCCGGGAAGAAGCTACGGAAAAACATATCAATATTTTTTTTTCCTAGAGCTTCACAATGGTGGAATGGGTGCCTGGAGCAAGAGCAAGGTCTGGAAGTCAATGGAGATGTTAAGGCTGCTGGTCTTAATATTCCTTCCTTTGTAAGGAATATTATGTGGCTAAAATCTCAGAGAATTTAAAGACTTTGAGAAGAGGATTTGAACTAGAATAGATAACTCTATGAATCCTTCCAGCACAAATTCTATGGCTCCAAGAAACCAGACCAGGGATCAGGCCTGCTAGGAAGTCAGGAACCCTGCTGCAGGTGGGAGTCTTCACCCATGGACCTGAAAACCCTGAGGGCTCAACCACAGAGGGACCCTGGGGTCAGATCCTTGCTTTCTCCAGACCCAGATACCATATAGACAACTCCCGAAAGAGGAGAAAACCTCACCCAGGAGAGCCGGGGTTGCTCTCCTGCAAGGACACAGGCTCCTGGGAATCTCTGAAATATCCCAAGTAAAAGGCCTCTCTGTCATCCAGGTGCCATTAGGGCAAAGCTCTCTGAAGCTCCACTCGGCATCTCAACAGACTGGCTAAAGCCAGTGGCTGCTAAAGCCAGCTCAGCTGACCCCCAAGCCCAGCCTAAACCATGCTGGCCTGAGCAAGACCACAAATACCTTTGCAGGACACATGTGCCAACCTGCCTACCCAGCCTCCCAACCTTGCCATCCAGCTGGTCATTGCTTTAAACCAGAAGTTAGCAAACTTTTTCTCTAAAGGGTTTGATAGTAACTATTTTAGACTTTGTGAGCCACACAGTCTCTGTTGTAACTCTGCTCAACTCTGGCATTGTAGCACAAAAGCAGCCAGAGGCAGTATGAAAATGAATGAGCATGTCTGCGTTCCAATAAAACTTCAGGTACAAAAACAGGTGATGGGCCAGATCTAGCCCAAGGCCATAGTTTGTTGACCCCTGATCTAAACTCATGACCACCTTAGCCTGACAGGCTAAATTCTCCCAGATTCTGAGTTACCTCCACCAGAGAGCCCTTCCCCTCTGTGCCTGGCCAATTCCCCCTGCCTATTTTGGGACTTCTGGCTCATGTGGATCTCATGAGGGCAAAACACCCACCACCCCTGGCTATCTCCAACCTCCTGATCCTGCCATGCTACTCCCTGCATCTTGCTGTGTTCTCCAAGACGCCAAATGTCTTTCGGTTGCCTGAAACTCCCCTCCAGGCTTTACCCAGGCTGTCCCCCCTACCTGGACTTCCCTGCCCCATCCTCCTCATCAGCTGCTTCTCCAACCTTTAGGAAGCAGCTCAGCCCTCTGATCTTGCAGAAGGTCTTCCCTGCAAAGGAAGTGCCTACGCTACCCCCACCACTCTAATTTTACTCCCTGAGCTCCCCACTGTTTGAGAATTGTCCATTTGTTGGTCTGCCTCTCTGATTAGGGTGTGGATTCCTAAAGGGCAGGAACAGTGTCTTACTCGTCTATCTGTCCCTAGCACTCAACCTCGGAGCAGGTGCCCAGTAACGGCTGAGAGAACAATCACCTGGACAGATGCATCGCCGCATGTGGCCTCTTGCAGGAGTCACTGCGTTTTGCATGCACATCTCATCTTTTTCCATGTTGCCCTGGAGCTTTGAGCAATAATTTCTTCATCCCCACCCATCTGCATGTCTAAGACTTTCACATTCAGCTCTCTCCTTAGACAGTGGAGTCTGCATGCTTCTTCCTCCTTCACTGGACTTCAGGAGATCCCCATCTCTCTGCCACCTGAGCCCCCCTCAGAGGTGAGCATTGCTTCAGCAGAGATAATTGAGGGCTTGAAGCACTCCATACCTGGGGATAAATAAGGACTTTTCAAACTGAAGAGCATCCTCGCCATTAGAAGACACTCTGTTGGCTGTTAATCAGAGGAGCCTGTGAGTGCCGAGAGGGTGGCAATGCAGGAAAAAGGAAAACTCAAGCCCAGATCCCAGCAAGAGAGAGCACAGTGCTCAGGTGGGAGTTAGAAATGGTGAATTGTAGCCAGGAAGAAAGCTGAAGACCCTGCCTTCACGAGCCCCTCCTGGCTGTCAACATTCAAGCAAAACAGCTGCATGCTCAGCCCCTGCCAGGCATTGAGCTTTACCTGAACCACAATGGGAAGAAGGTTGGGAGTCTCAGCTCCTTTAGCAGGTGGGGCCCAGCGAGCTCTGGATCTCTGTATGCATGAACTCATTTCCTCCCCAGCTCTATCATGTTAACCTGAGTCGTGGAACTGGGTTTCTGCCTCCATCTCCCTGCTAGCTTGTCAATTCTCTGCTGAAACTGGCTGTGTCCCAAGCCCAGGTTCCCAGGCTGCAGCATGGCTCCTGGCCTAGCTCTTGCCATCATTTTTTCTGGGTTCCAGGATCCTTTTCCTGCACTCTCTGCTGTTACCACCCACCTAACACAGATGCAGTATCTACACATGGGAGGGGTGTATTGCTTGGCCATCCTTATCCTCTCAGAGCACACCACTTTCCTGAGGTGCCTGCTGCCCCTCCTCACGGCCCCTGCACCAGATGATGCCAGTCTGAACCAAGCTGATTCCACCTGGATCTTGGCAGCCATCTCAGGGACCAGCCCAACAGGCCTGCCAAGCTCCAGTCCGATCAGTCCTAGCACCTCTCCTGCCCATAGGCCTGCTCCTGCTATGCCTCTAGAGTCCTCCTACCAAGCTGTCACTCATCCCAGCCAGATGCTGTGCTGAAGAAGGAGAGGCAGGTAGGGAGCCTCCTCCTGAAAGCATTTTAGGGACTGGAACCAGCTCCTTGGGGAGGAAGGTTAAATCTTTGAGCTCTGAGACTGCACCCCAGCAGCCCATCCCACCTGATTCCAGGGCCTGAGGCTCTCCTGGTCGAGCCAGTCAAGGGGCTGCCCATCCCAGCTCTACCAAGGGCTGAGGGGAGGTGGCAATCTAGGTCTGCAGGCAGAGACCCCTGACAAGAATCCAGGAGCACCAGCTGGGGTGGCCTGGGGGCTCTAGCACAGGCATAGCGTCCTGCCAGGGGCTGGTTCCACGCACTTAGCTGCATCCACCTCCCTCAGGCTGGGAGCAGAGTGGGAGGGTGTTGGGGAAAGAGAGTGGGACTTTTGCAGCAACGGCTTGTGTAGGGAGCTGGCCTTCCTGCTTTCCCCTGACTGGGCATGGGGCAGTCAGGTTCAAAGGAATGATTCCCCAGGAGGGGGAGGATGGATCAATGCCCAGGAGCCAGGCTGGAGAGGAGCACAGGGCAGGGAAGGAGGCATGCCTCTGATGGCCAAGGTGGAGTCCCCAAGATTCAAATTTCTGCCTCCTACTGAGCAGTTTCCCAGGGCCTGGCCCTGGGATAGGAGGTTTCCAGACCTTACTCTCATCAGGATCACAATTATCCCTGGTAGGCAGACCACACTCACTTTACAGTTGAGGGGAGGGAGGTTCACAGGGTGACCTGTCTACAGTGGGACAAAAAGTGATGGGGTCTGGATTTAGCACTGCTCTGCCTCTGAGGGCCACACTCTCTCCACAGCAAGATGCGACCCCCCTAGAAAGCACGTCCCAGAGCAAGGCAGGGAGAACAGGAGAGGAGCCAGCCCCAGGAGGCAGGACTGGCAGGAAGGAGATGAGCAAATGGATCTGAGCAGGGTGGTGCCAGGCAGGCCTCCCTGCGGAGGCCACTGCTTTGGGTGTGGTGTGGGGGGCAGGAGAGAGAGAAAGCTCAGGCCCCCAGCATAACTTGGGCAGACGGCGCCAGTTGGTGGCCAGCCTCCAAGCAGACCTCTCCCTGAGCACTGCCACCCGATAGCAATGCCTGCAACCAGATGATGGGGCTCTGAGCGCTCAGCTTAGCTCTCCAACCTCCTTCATCCCTCTCCTGCTATCTTTCTCCTCCAGAACGTTCTCCCTCCTCCTGGTGCTCTGAGTTTCCTAGAACATAATCCAGACTCTGCAGCATCCTCCTTTTGGCGGTGTTTCATCAATTAATCTTTCGTCCACATTGATTCCCTGAAAAATGACTTCCTCATTATCCATCTTGCAGAGTTTCCACTTGGCAGCCTGAATGGTGAAGCATCTGTCAAACTCAAATTCTCTCTGATGCAGCAGGAAGAGCCAGGGTTTTGGAGTCAAACAGGCCCCACTCTGCCACCCTCCAGCTGTGTGGCCTTGGGTGAGTCACTGGGCCTTTCTGAGCCTGTTTCTCCAGTTGTAAAACAGGTTGAAAGTACCCCCCTTTAGCTTTAGGCAAAGCTAGAGTCACAGGCTTGAGAGGTGTCCCCAAACGCTCTTCATCCCCCCAGCCGCCATAGAAGTCACAGCTTGCCATGCAAGGCAAAAGCCCACATATAATTAAAGCTAAAAGTGAAAGCCAAAAAATGGGGGGCTCATTTCAGTTGCAAAACTAAATCATGAAAAAAAAATGTGCAACCTCACTCATTATAACAAAAACAAAGATTAAAACTATGTCAAGACTTCATTTCTCATCATCCAATTGGCAAAAATCCAAAAGTCTGACAACCAAGTCTGTTGGTGAAACTGTGGAGGGAACAGGCTTTCTTACACATTGCCAGTGGGAATGCAAGAGGTTACAGGTCCTGGGGAGGGGAGATAGGCAGTATGTAGAAAAAGTACATATTTATTCATCTTTTAAGCCAGAATCCCACATCTAGGAATCTATTCTAAAGGTACACTGGTAATGAAACATGAAGAGGAAGGAAAGAAAGAAAGAACAAAGCTATTCATTGCAGCACTATTTACAAAAGCAGATTAGAAACCACCCAAACATCCTTATCAAGAGGGGACTGGTTCAATAATGGGACATCTGTATGAAGGTGCATGAGGCACCTATAGAAAAGAAGGAAGAAGATCTGTAACTACTACTGTGGAGTGCTCTCTGAGATGCCAGGTTAGGTGAAGAAAGCATGCTGGAAGAAAGTGTGTATAGTCTACCGATTATCTAAGAAAGAGGGGATATGTATACATATTTGCCTATAACTTTTTATAAATGCACAATGAAAGGAGAGTTGGACTCTTTATGCCCCACTTCCATTTTCACAGGCCATCCTTTGGCTCCATCCAGCCACTGCCATAGCAATCAGCTGTGCACACCTGCAGCCTGGCACAGCCCCTGCCCAAGCTGCACTGCACATCTCCTGCATGTTCCCTGAGATGTCTTGGCCACTGCTGACAACCACTTTGGCTTATAAGCACACCTAGAAGTTCTGGGAGATAACACTTCCAGAGCAATCCTTGACCAATAGGGGACCAGAACACAGGAGCTGAATGTCAATACTCTCAACTTCATGTCTTGAGCAGACAATTTTGGGGCACATTCTCGGTTCCTCAGAAGGTCCTCTGTGGGCCTGAGCTTCAGCTGCCCATTACAGTCAGCTCAGTAACACATTCTCAGATTGCCTTTCCTTCTTTCGTTTCCTTCTTCCACAGTCTCTCGTGACTGTCCCCCGGGGTCACCTCCCAGAATTAATTACCTGCACAGTCATTGTCTCAGATTCTGCTTTGTGGAAAAACCCAAAGTCTCACAAAGGATAAACCATAAAAAAAAAAAAAAAAATGATTACCTACAGGGGCAAGAGACAATAAGGTGGAGAGAACAGGAATAGCAATATATTTTATGAATATATTTTACATTTTAGACTTGGCTTTTGATACATTTAAATATTTTACATAATTATAAAACAAAATTAAATTTCAAACGGTAATCCCTAAAATTGAAAGCAAAATAAAACAAACCTAAAAGTGTATAATGTTGGAGGCATAATCACAGAGAAGAACTATTCCAAGTGACTTTAAAATATATTTTAAAAGTTAAAAATAATCTTAAACTATTTTCAGTAGTCATATTGTTAATGGCAGGGTTGCTGTTGCTATTCTGAGATTGTTATATATGGGATAAAGCAAAAAGCAATTATACTGATGTCATTGAGAGCCTGGATTTTTGACATGAATGAAAGAAGATACAGATCTAAGACTGATGATTTTTAAAAAAACCTGTAGTTTTGAATTTGAGTTAGAAATGTCAGCAAAAAAAAAAACCTTTTAGTATATCTAATCTTTAAAAATAAATATATATTTTCCAGCTTTATCTCTCTATAAGGCCAAGAAATGCTGATTAAAATGATTAGAAACATTATTAATAAAAACCCTCATACTCAAATGATAATCATTTAAAACCATTTCCCACTTAAAAAAAAAAAAAAAAGTAAGGATCCTTGGAGAAATGGCTGATTCCAGATTACAGCAAGAAATGTACAAGATGAGCCTGGAACTTTTGTCATCCCAGAAAGCAAAGAAGCCATCGAAGACTGTTGGACTTCGGGCACAGGGTCTGGAGAGGCTTCTTGCGCACATTCCTCCCCGTCAGCGGCAATGGCCTGGACAACACGAACACCCGCAAGGGTGAGCACTGCCGCGGAGGAACTGCAGCAAATACGCTTACAAATGCCACCCTGGCAAATGAAGAGAAAGAACATAGCATTTTCCTGCCTTTTCTATATGACTGTACCTCAGAATAATTAAACCACTCATGAGAGAGAATTCCTCTCCATAGAGGTATTCTAATTTAGTAGACAAAGAAGAAATGACAGAAGTAGAATATCACCATTTTGCAATCCAGCCAAAATGAATGGATGGACCCAGCTAATGATTATCAATAGTTGTAACATCACAACTACACAAGAGACAACCAGATATTATGTACCTCTTGACGGACCAGCTGTGAATAGTCTGGCCTAAAATCAAAAACCTGAATCTGCCCAAACCCCTTGATCTACCTACCAGGTCAGAGTAAACGCAGAAGACAGAGGAGTGTGTGAAGGACACCACAGGGAGACTGCAGCAAATCCAGACTGTGGGAAAACTGACCATGAGACAAAAGGCTCGGTTTCTTCAACAAGTCAACTTTAAAGAAAAAATAGTTCAGGGCCCTATAACTGAAAAGGGACTTGAGATATCAACAACTGCAACGTGTGGACCTTATTAGGATCCGTCAGGCTTGGTATGGACGTCAAAGACAGGACCCAGCTTTGGCCACTCTCCACAGGCTACAGCTGAGCCCAGGGTTTTCCTGTCCTGGGGCTCGATGGAGGCCTATTGGGGAAACCAGTATTCGCTTTCCCTGGCCCTTCAACCTACACCCCTTCCCTCGCCACGCCCTCCAGCCCTCTCACTGCTCGTGGCATCAGCCCCAAACCGTGTGTCCTGCTTCGTTGCTTTTATCCCACCCTGTTCTTCACTTTCCCATTTACAAGCCTCATGGCTCATTCTCCTGTTTCTGACTTCATCCATCCCTCCAGAGGTGACACTTGATACCACTGTCCCACTAAGTCCTGGGCTCCCCAGCCCATTCTCCAATCCAGGTCCTCCCTCCAACCATGCTGCCTCACACTGCTTCAAGTAAATGACACACCAGTGGCCCCCCAGTCTCCAAACTCCACAGGCCACTACCCAGCTCACTTACTGGGCCCATCAGTGACACCCAACAGTCCAGCACTCTTCTGACGGCATCCATCCACTCTACGCCCGGCCATCTTTCAGGGAATCGCAGAATGTCAGAGTGGGAACTGTCCTGCTTTTGCTGACAGATATTAGTCCTGGGCCTTCAAAAGCACCTCCTTCCAAGGAGTCTAACAGTAATGCTCCACACTCTGCCCACCCGTGTGGACCAACTGAGGCCTGGCCCAATAGAAGTGAGGAATGGCAGGGACAATGGCTTCCATTCACACATTTACAGGGGGCTAGACAATGTTCTAACCACTCCCTTGGTGAGACATGGCGAGCTGTCTTGGTGGGGGTCAGGGCAGAGAGATTGGCCTCTACCCCTTTGCCGGACTCAGAACAGGGGCTTTGGGGATGGCATGGCAACCCCACCTAGGGGCATTAATTTCATATGAGTCATCCAGCCCCAGAATGGGAGGCCCATTTTCAGATTTAAAAGGGCCTCTCAGAGCTAACCAAAGAGACAACCAGCCCTGGGTTGAAAACAAACAATTGTTAGGACTACTAGATGCCTTGTATGTGTGTGTTCTGTTTCCACTTTTAAAAAAGTAAAAAATGAAAAGTAGCCGAATAATTTCTACTAGGAAATAGGATAACGAAGGCCAAAAGGAAAGGGAATAAAAAAGAAAGCATTCTTCCAGGAGAAAAATAAACATAAACCTAGCAACACAAAAAGCAATTCCACTTTTGAAACCAGCTGTAATTGTTAGAAAGTTTGCTCTTGCCCTGGGTCCACACCCTTCCTCCTGCAATGACCCTCCTTTGCCAAGCTTCTGTCTTCTGGATGCAAAGGGAAAAGTTCCTTGGGCAGCCACCCTGCAGAAGGTGCTATGCTAGGTATATAATCCCGACAATGCCGAAGAATAAGTATTTCTGTTTCCATTTTTCTGATTAAGCACTGAAGCTTGAGGAGGTCATGCGGCTTGGCTATTGTCACCCGGCAAAATGTGAAGGAACCAGCATGTGAACCCAAGTGTGCCTGGCTCCAGAGCTCCTGCTCTTCATTCAACTCTTTGCTGCCTGTGGTCCCAATCAGAATGCCTAATTCTCTCTTCCCACGAGAACCCTTCACATTTTCAAAACCAGCCATCAGCTCCCTGCCTCTTCCCAGCTCCCAGACCGACATGCCGCAGCCCAGATAGTCCCAATCCCTTCAGCAGTCAGCATGACACAGCTTCACATCTTTGCATCTTTCTTCTTTGAATGTGTTCCAATTTGCCCAAATCCCCTTAAACATGTGAGGCCCAGAAAGTGGACCCAGATTGTCAGATCCGGACTGATGGGCTGACCAAAGCGAAGCCTGCGGGGATTATCTCCCTCTTTGATCTGGAATCGAAGCTGACAGCAGCACAGCTTAGGACGGATTCATTAGCTCTGCTGACAGCCACGGCACAGGGCTGGCGCGTAATGAGTGTTCACTCAGCTAACGCTCCCCAGAGCTTTGTGTCCTAGCCTCTGCTAAGCCAGCTTTCCTCTTCCTAAACTTGGGCAATTTGTTGTTTTGAACCTCAATTCAGGATTTTCCCATTATTGATTCCAATTCCATTCAACAAACACCCACTGAGCTAGGCACAAACGCTGTTGCTAGGGAGCGGAGACGCACAAGGTTACCATTGAGCGTCAGGCTGCTAGTCTCCTCCCCTAGCCCAGACCAGCACTCCCCTGGGCACCCCCGCATGCCCCCCAGCCCCCGCCCAGGAGGGCCTGGCACCCACTGCAGTCTTCTCCCAACAGGTGCTGAGTTCTTCCTGCAGAGCAGAGCCACACCCTGCAAACTGCCGGGTCTCTGGAGTAGCTTTTGGGTGACCAGAGCTATGCCAAGCAGGGTATTTTTTCATAGTGAGTGAACAGCTGCCAAGAACATTTCAAGAGATGATTTACTCCTTCTCTGAGGGTTGTTTACACCAGAGCTCTCTGTTCCCATCAGAGCCTGTGCCTCTCATGAAAAACCTGTCACAATTTGTGATGAGAGGAGCCTGTTTGCCTGAAGGAAGAAAACTCCTGTTTCTCTCCACACAGGAGATACTGCCAAGTTTTCTCACTTGTCCAGAACGTGCTCCCCTGGCCTGGAACTGCAGGTGGCCATTAGCTGACCCCAGCCTAGATCCTGCCCAGCAGAGGTCATCTTAGTTTGAGGTGACACTTTATGTTGCCTGTGCCCTCTGGGAAGCTGACAGTGCCTGGGCTGAGTGACGACGTATTCAACTCCATACGCCCAGGAGACCACAGTATAATTCTGGCCGTTTCCAATGAGTCGGCCCAAAGCTTGAGTGTTAGCTAACGCATCTGGAGACTGGTTTGGTACAGATGACAGCCGCATGGTATTATGACAAGAGCTGTAAGCTGGGAGCCTGCAGACCTGGATCTGGGTTCAAACTCTATCACTAACCAGCTATGTGACCTTGGGCAAGTCGTTTACACTCTCTGGGCCTCACTTTCCTCATCTGCCACAGTAAGAGGGCTAATATACAGACTCTCCAAGACTGTTCAAGTTGTGATACGATATAGTACGACGGGTCATGAACACGGCTGTAGAGCCAGAGTGCCTGGGTTTATACCCCAGCTCTGCCATTTAGCAGCGGTATGATCTAGGCAAGTTACCTATGTTCTTTAAATCTCAGTGTCCTCTTCTGAAAAATGGGGGTAATATTAGTATGTACCTCATAGGGTTCTTATGAGGATTAAATAAGCACAAAAGTGCTTAGAATAGTGCCTGGCACATAGAAAATGCTCAGTAGTTCTTGTTCTTGTTTTTATTACTAATTACCAACCCAGCCTTAGCTATCAATATTTAAATGAGCTGCTTTTGAAACAGTCAATTAAACGGAGTCTTTGTGCTTCCAAATGTTCCTGTGATAGGAGTTCTCTGAAGTTTGAGGTCCCTCATAGCAAGAGTAGGGGAGGCACCCATGACCCCCAGAAGCCCCAGAAGGGACAGAGGGCCTCAATTTGGCATGGGATTTTCACACAATCACCTGAGACTATTTCATAGGCGGGACCCAGGATAGCTCCCTTTCCCCTAGCACAGCCCCACACTCCAGGCTCCCCGGAGTGATTCAGCAAGGCTTGGGAAAGAGGCCAGGGGCTTTCCAATTCCTTTCTGGGTACCCAGGCTGTACCAGAGGGGCAGCTCCTGGGGTGTTCCCCCTCCTTTCTTCCTGCTCTGCTGGGCTCTCCGTAGGAAGGTGAAAGGCCTTTCTTCTCCTGGGAAAGGCCCACTGAGATCACAGCGGGAAAGAGGGAAGAGGTGCAAATGCTTCAGGCATAGCTGACCAACTGGATTTTGACTGCTGAGGGAAGAACTTGAAATTCGTGACAACCTTTTCCTGAGCTGAGCACTACCCACTTGGGTGCATGCAGGACAAGGCCTGCAGGGCTGAAGGTCACAGCTTTTTGCTCTTGCTAATATACCTTGTGCCTAAAGTAGGCTTGAGGGAGGCTTATAAACAACAGTGCTGTTTTCCCAGCTGAGATTTCAACCTGTTGAGAGGGAAAACAAAAGTTGGAGCTTTAAAGATGGAAAAGGCTGATGCGGGAGTGCCTGGCTCAGAAAGCAGCAAAAAAGGGCTCCCTGATACTGAAGCCCAGAAGGAGGTGGAGTCCCTGCCCTGTCACAAGCCACACCAGGCACTCAGCTCACCCACACCAAGGCCTGCCCCCCAGAAAACTGCACTAGTGCAGCAGAGCCGGGTTCTCACTCCTGCAGGCAGCTCATCCCTCGGAGACCAGGGCTCCGAGGAGACCAGGAAGAGGCTCACTTCCTCGTCCCTAACACACCAGTCCAGACGAAGCCAGGAGGGCTGCACTAACTGGTCACCCACACGGAAGCAAACATCTGAAGTGTGCAGTGTTCCCTCCAACACCCTCCTGTCTATTTTGCCAAATCCTCCCCAACCTTCCACCCTCGGCTCCCAGGCCTGCCTTTGCGACTTGAGTCCACACCAATGGCTTGCCTTCCACTGAAGTTCAAGATCTGCAAGGATTGAAACTGCCTTCTTCATCTACGGAGTGGCTCAGGGTATAGGCTGTTTGACTCTGCCATTTACCAGCTGTGTGACTTTGTACAAGTTACCTAGTCTCTTTCTGTAAGCCTCAATTTCCTTTTCTGTAAATGGTGCAAGAATAATACCTACCTATAGCATGTGGTGATGATTATTTAAAGTAAGTTGGGGAACAATGCCAGGCTATAGTTGATGATAATGATCTGTGTGTGGCCGATATTAAGCAAAGGCCCACTTATGGACTTGCACAAAATGGAACAAAAGGGAATGCCCTTGTAGGGGGGAAGGAGTAAATGGGAAATCTCTGTACCTTCTGCTAAATTTTGCTGTGCATTTAAAACTGCTCTAAAACATAAAGTCTATATTTTAAAAAAAGGAATGCCCTGCCCTGTCCCCTTGGCTTGAGCAGCCCGGCTCCCAGAGGGGCTCTGGCAGCTGCCTGCCTTCATCTGCCCCCTCCCTTGCACAGACTATGCCAGAGCCTCGGGCCTCACAAGGACTCATATGTCCCAGGGACCAGAGCTCCACAGCAAATAAAGATGAAGACATCTCAAAGGACAGTCCACACTGGTTAACACTCCCCTGGACCAGAATATGTAACTCAAACAAAGAAAATAAGAGGGTCTTGAGATCGCTGTCACCCATAAGCGATGAGATTAACAAAGACAGGGACAAAAAACACCTACCCCTCCAGTCCCAAAGGCTGCTCCCTGCTGAAGCCCCAGGGCCTCAGAGTGGGGATAGCTTAAAACTAATCTCCCTTGCAAGTTGCAGGGATGGGGACACAGGGAGCTTCCTGCAGAAACGGCTGTGCTGGCAGCATCACACTTTCCTGAGAGAGCCTGTGGAGTCAACCACCTTAACAAGAAAGCCAGTAACCTGGGAGCCACAGTTAAACCCAGGCCCCCTCAGCCTCTCCCCAGGCCCAGGCCTAAGCTTCTCCCCCAGGCCCAGCACCACACTCCTCCCTCCCAAGCCCAGGCAGACCCCTTCACCTGAGGGGCGGGTGAGCACACCTGGGCCCCACCCGCCCCGGGCAATTAAACCTGCCTTTATTGTAGCCCTGAGGGTTATAAACAAGCAGGCCTGACATATGGGTCATTCCTGAGGCTCCTGCTTCATTGGTTTTAAGGGCCCCTTGGCGGTAAAGAATTTCAAAGCTGCTAACTCCATAGTATATTAAAGTGGAATAAGTTCCTCTGAATGGTCCTCAGGTGAGAACCAGTGTGTAGCAAACACCTCCTGGCTTCCTCTTGCAGGACCCAAGAGTGACCCCTGGTGGTCTCGGACCAGCTGAAGCCCAGCCTTTCCCACGTGGACCCTTGAGAATCTTCTGCATCTGACTACTTTCTCTCTCTCTCTCTCTCTCTCTCTCTCTCTCTCTCTCCCCACCCCCCCGATATATGTGTCTTACTCTCTGTGCCCTGTGTCTCTCTCTCCCATGAGGCTCCCAATCCCTTAGAAATGTAGGTGTAATCGGATATTATTAATAGAATGAGACTCTCCTTGCCTTTATTTCAACTGAGGCACCAATATGTAAGAGATCAAACAGGGAGATATCAGATACCAAAATTAGTGTAAAATAGACACCCTCAAATATGCAAATTCACTAACGATATAGACCCAAGAACTTGTTCCATAATTTTTAGAGCCCCTTATTTGTCAGGTTCAAAAGGAGGTTGTCCTCACTAACCTGCTTCCTTTCTATCACTTGCCCATACTCCCTACGCTGTATTGACGCTGATCTGCTCACCTGGCGCACCTCTGTGCCCCAACAGGACAGAGGCCTTCGGGCCTCCATGCCTTGGTTTACGCTGCCTTCTCTTCCTGGAATGCCTTTCCCTACCTTTCCCCTCATAATCCTGTTTATCTTTCAAGGCCAACCTCAATGCCTCTCCTTCCTAAAGTCACCCTTGTTGAAAATAAACTACACCTGGGCTTTTACCATAGCTCTCAGACCTTCCCACCTGGAATCGCAGAATGTGTGTGCACACCTGTCTCCCGGACCAGCCTCTGAGGTCCTTGGGGGTGCTTCTGGGTCATCCTGGCAGAGCTAGACACACTGGTAAATCAGTTAATGAGTGGATCCTAATGGAGGAGTTTTCTCTGTTCTGAGCATCAAAGAAAAGACAGAGGTCATTTCCTGAGTCCCCTGAGGGTGGGTGTGAGGCCACAGGGAAAGCTCCAAAGCCAGCGCTCATAGCAGAGAGTGGCAGACTGTCCCAGCTCAGAGCTACCTTTCTGCCTTGCCCTTCTGCACAGACATCAGAGCCTCTCTCCTGGCACGTGGCCGGCAGCTGTTACTGGGCTCATGCTGCACACCTGCTTTCAGGCCAGGACTAAAGAGCTGTGTCTACACAATTTATGCCTTCAAAGACCAGTGCCTAGATAACCTGCATCTAAATAATTCAAACTGTATAATATGCTTTTGTAACTCCTGTTATGTAAAATCCATATCTCTACAATTCAATTCTGTGTGCTCCATGTCTCTTTAACCTTTATCTCTACAATATGTCTATACACTGCATGTCTGTACAACTCCCTTGTACATGATTCTGTCCTGGGAAGCTCACGTCTACATCACAAGCCCTAGGTATCACATGGGTTTCTGCATACAATATATCTGGGCAAAGAATGCATGGCCAGCCAGGACCGAGTTTTGTTTATGACCCTTTTTCTTTTTTTGAGACAGCATCTCACTGCTCTGGCTCATCCAACTAGAGTGCGGTGGCATCATCATAGCTCACTGCAACCTCAAACTCCTAGGCTCCAGTGATTCTCCTGCCTCAGCCTCCCAAGAAGCTGGGACTACAGGCACATACCACCACGCCTGGCTAATTTTTCTATTTTTAGTAGAGATGAACTCCTAACCTCAAATGATCCTCCCACCTCAGCCTCCCAGAGTGCAAGGATTACAGGCATGAGCCACCAAGACCAGCCATTTGTGACCCATTTTGAAAGGAACACCTTCCTGCTCAATTCAGACACCAGGACGATGACTGCAAAAGCCACCTGGATTGTTCCCTCCAGAAATGGTTCCTTTATCTTAGGATTTCATAAAGACAAGAAAAATGTTAGATGAGAAGAGTTGAAAACATTACTGAGAAATAGCATAAAAAGAGATTCTCTATTACGTTTTGAGGTAATCAGATTCACTATATTTTACTTGCAAAATAAATTTTTAAGTGAAACATGTTTCTAGCTATGCTTCTCTTTTAAAATTGTTCATACTGTCCTTTTATACTAATTAAGTTAATTAGTACTATATCAGTCATAGTTAGCAAGTTAATCAAGACAAAGGTCAAGGTTAGGTAGAGACCAACCTTCTGCAGAAAATATAATTTATAATTTCAAGAAAGAAAAAAAAGACCTACTGTTTTCTATTTTAAAAACTAATAAATATTCTTTATTAAAATAAGGATATTCTTTAATAAATGTTTCTTATAACATAATTTCAGAGTCCCGAGCTTAAAAAAATCTGGGGAACTTAAAAATTTTTAACATTTAGGGAAAGCTCTCTCTCCATCTTAATAAGCAGACTTAGAAACTCAACTTTATGATGACAAGATATAGGTAAACACAGATTAACTTACGTTTTAGGGTACAGAGTAAATAAATAGTTCCTGAAATTTTAGCCATCTAACCCTGTCTCTCAATGGAGTGCCACTGGCATTTGGGGTCAAGAATATTCTCATCCTGTGTCAGGCTGTCGCATGCATTTCAGGATATCCAGCATTCTTGGCCCTGCCCACTGAATAGCACGGACAGCCCAGCCAGTGTGACAGCCATAAACACTCCCACACACCTTCAAACACACCCCAAAGCAGTGGTGTTGACCCCACCTAAGAATCACTGGTCTAAACGAACATTAATTTCTTACCCAGAGCTCTGCATTCTCAAAGCAGGTGAGCAGATAGCTCTTTAAACTTTCTTTCAAGGTTTTTAATAAAAACTGGGGGCTTTGGCTTTAACTTTAATTTTTTAATTGAAATTTTTATCCATATAATTGTAAAATCACATGCAGTTGTAAGAAATAATACAGAGAGATCCTTTGTACACTTTGCCCAGCTTCCCCCAATGGTAACAAGACTTTTTGTTTTGTTTTGCAAAACTATAGTATAATATCACAACCAGTATATTGACATTGATACAATCCACCCATCTTATTCTGATTTCCCAAGTTTTACTTGTATTCATCTGTGTGTGTGTGTGTGTGTGTGTGTGTGTGTGTGTGTGTGTGTGTATCAAGTTCTACACTGTTTTATCACCTGTGTAGGCTCTTGTATCCATCACACAGTCAAGACATCGAACAACACAAGAATCCCTCATTTGACCTCTCATAACCACACCTATGTTCCTTCCATGTCTCTCTACTTCTCCCAGTCCCCAGCCTTCAACACCCACTAATCTGTCCTACATTTCTAAAATTTTCTCATTTCAAGAATGTTACATAAATAGAACAATATAGTATGCAACCTTGGGGGGCTGGCTTTTTTCACTCAACAAAATTCCCTACAGGTTCACCCAAATTGTTGCACATATCAAAACAGGTAGTTTTTTGGCTGAGTAGTACTCTAGGATATGTATGTACCATTAGTTTAGCCACTCAATGGTTGAAGGACAGCCGGACTGATTCCAGTTTTTAGCTATTACAAATAAAGCTGCTATAAATATTTTTGCACTCATTTTTGTGTGAACATAAGTCTTTATTTCTCTGGGATAAATGTCTGAGAGTGCAACTGCTAAGCAGGATGGCAGCTGCATTTTTTTAAAGATATTGTTAAACTGTTTTCCATAATGATTATGCAATTATTTTGGTATTTTATACCTTCTGCCTGTTTTCAATTGTATTGTTTGGCTTTTTTACTGTTGAGTTTTAAGAGTTCTTTATATACTCTAGATACTGTTAATAGTTCTTTGTGAAATATGTGGTTTGCAAGTAATTTTTCCCAGTCTACACTTGTTTTTTCACCCTCTTCACATGGGATTTCACAGAGCAAATGTTTATCATTTTGATGAGGTCTCATTTATTCATTTTCAAATTGTGCTTTGGTTGTCAAGTCTAAGAACTTTTGCCTTAGCTCTAGATCCCAAAGATTGTCTCCTATTTTTTAAAGGGTTTTACAGTTTTATGTTATATCTAAGTCTGTGATCTACTTTGAATTAATTTTTGCATAGGCATGAGACAGGTCAAGATTCATTTTTTTGCCTATGTGTGCAATTGCTCAAATACCATTTGTTGAAAAGTCTACTTAACTTTAATTTTAATCTAGACTAAATCAAAAATATCTGAGATTTATACTCATTTCATATACACACAGGAGTAAACAACATAGAGTTCATTAACAATCAACACAAGCATACGTATTTACAGCTAGTTACTAACCATTTTAAATAGTGATATTAAAAAAAGGTTTCAGAAAAAATACTTGCTACATATATCATAGTTGAAGGCCTAATATCCATAATACACAAGGCACTCTTAAAAATTGAGAAAACAGGGACCAAACACCTGATAGAAAACTGAGCAAAAGTCATGAACAGACGGTTCGTCTTTAAAAAAAGATGTAAAATGGCCCTTACACTTATGAGAATTTGTTCAACTCATAATCAGAGAAATGAAAATATACTGAAATGCCATTTATCACCTATGAAATTATCAAAAATTTAAAAACTTGGCAACACTCTGTGTTGGCAAGGCTGGGGAGAAAAGGCACTCTTACACATTGCTAGTAGGAATGCAAAATGATACATCCTTATGGTGGGGAATTTGGCAGTATTTAACAGAACTATATATGCATTTACCTTTTGTTCTAGAAATCCCACTTTTTAGGAATTAACTCTGAAAACATGCCTGCAACAATACAAAATTATTTCTGTACAAGTTTATTCATGGCAGCATTATTTGTAATTACAAAATATCAGAAACAACCTAAATGCTCATACATAGGACATTTGTTGAATAAATTATATTCACACAACCCGAAGTGCTATGCAGTAGTTAAAGAGAATGGAGATGGTCTCTATGAAGTAATATGGAGTGATTTCCAGGACATATTGTGTAAGAGTGAATAAGCAAAGCGCAAAAGAGTATATACAGCATTCTACCTTTTGTGTAGGAAGAGGAAATAAAATTACATGTACTTGCTTACTTAATTGCAAAAGGAAATTGGGAAAAGCTAAGCTAGGAACTAATGAGAATGTTGACCTAAAGGAGTAGATGGGAACCAGGTGGATAGGGGAGGGGTATTTCAGTGAGGGTAGCTTTTCTTAGAGTTGGGAGTTTGGAATCATGTTAATGTTTTAAATACTTTTTGAAAAATTAAATCAAATCAATAGGATGTAAGTTTAAAAACTCGGAAATGGCATATAAACAAAAAAAAAATAAGCCTAATCATAATTTAACATAGCCACAGCGAAGGGAGAAAATGAGAACTCGCCTAAGTAACTTATGAACCCAGTACTTGGACTAGTACTCTCAATCTAAAGACAAAAAGAACTGTAAGTAAATAATTCTATTTATGGGCTTGTTTTTTGCAGTAGTATGGGTTAGCAACTCTGAAACTACATACTGTGAAAAGTAGAATTGAGCAAATGAATAAACAGATTGAAATGGTGGGAGCGAGGTTTCTCACTGTGAGAGGTAGCTGTTACAGGTACGGAATCGGAGAAGCTTAGGATGAACCCTGTGATGAAGGATTGGAATTGGAAGTATCAGACAGATAGACAGATAGGAGTGTGGCGGTGTGTGGGGGTGTGTGTGTGCGTGCGTATGTGCATGTTTTCTAGATCTGTAAATTCAAAAGGCCTAGAAGTTATGATACACCAGTAGCAATGAACATATCTACTACCCAGATCTTCTAAACATTATGTCTTGTAGTAATATAAGGAACCAGGATTTCTTGAAGAAATAGCTGATTCCCAAGCTGAGACAAGAAGGACCTGGAATATCTTGTCAGAGAAAGTAAAGAATTGCTCCAAAAAATGATAGGAACATATTAAAAAACATAGTAACCAATTTGAGGGGGCTTCCACTGACCAAATCTGGGTTAATGTGACCATCAAAATACATGGTGATAGTAATGCCTTGTAACCCATTGAATAAAATAAGATCCTATGAGTGTGTACTGATATAATTGAATAAATGAATAAATAAATGGGAGATAAGGGAAAGATCTTTCTTATAAAATTATACCAACAGGGCTGGGCCAGGTGGCTCATGCCTGTAAACCCAGCATTTTAGAATTATGCCAACAAATTAATGTAGAAGGATTAATGGAGTTAGAAAAATCACCATTTTGCAATCATTATATCAATAATGATTCAAGTGTTAACCACAGTTTATGGGAGGCCACTGCTTTGGACTAGCCTCCTGCTCTAGGCTGACCAGACCAAACCAGCATGGGGTCACTTGTGCTAAGTGCCACATAATCAAACTGAACTTGGAAATGTTCAAGTTTCCCAAAAAAACAGGAGATTCTAGTCAACCTGAGTCAGCACAATAAGGAAGACCCCTCTGTTTTAACTCTACAAGGAACGTAACTTCAAAATGACCAATTGGTTTTTTGTTCTGTTTCTGCTTTCTTCAGCCCTTTTCTGCCCTAAAGCTACCTTCTGTGCAGCTCATTGGAACACTCGTTCTTAATGAGGTGCTGCCCAATTCTGGAATCGCAAATAAAATCCAATTATATCTTTAAACTAAATTTGTTTTAATTTTGTCTTTTGACACAAGCGAGAATTATCAACAGATACTAAAACTAGTAGGTGATGGTCTGATAACAAGATAGTTTAAACAAGATATTTCCATAGTTTTAAAGTATATTTCTACAAACTACTTACGGATTATAGAGGGGAAAATAATAACTTACAGTGGAGAAATCTGGAGGACACCAACTCAACCAAGGGATCAATGCTACCATCACCAATGATATAAGACAAAGCAACATGACGTGCCTTCCAATGCCATGTTCTAACAAGGACACAACATTGCATCTGTGTTATTCAAGCTAAACCGTGATCTGAATCTCATCATGGGGAAGCATTAGACAAACTCAAATTGAGGAACAATTTACAAAATTACTAACCTGTACTCTTCCAAAAATGTCAAAGCCAAAAGCTGAGGAAATGTTCCAAATTAAAGAAGACTGAAAAGACATGACCACTAAATGCAATGTGGGAACCTGGATCAGATCCTGTACCAGGGGAAAAAAACAGCTATAAAGACAATTGACAAAATTTGAATTTGGACTACGGATTAGATGACAACATTTTGTCAATGTTAAGTTTCCCAATTTCGATAATTGTGCTGTGGTTATATAACAAAATGTCCTGATCTTACAAAATATGCACTGATATATTTAGAAGTAAAGGAATATAATGCCTACTTAGTCTCAAATGTTTCAGAAAAAAACTTAGAGAATCTTAGAGAACAAATGATAATGCAAATGGGTCAAAATGCTAACTCTTGTTAAATCTGGGTGAAGAGTATATGGGAATTCTTTGTACTATTGTAATTTTTTGTACTTTTAAAATTATACCACAATTATAAGTTAACCCAAAAAAATCTTTTTCTACTCGTGGAATTTTTTTTAAATGAAATCCCACCTTGAAGCCCAATGTGTCTAACAAATAGAGTTATTCTGAGTGAAATCAGATGGTAACTCCAGTGCTCTGCACACAGATCCCTTCCCACCCTCCACAGCAACACCTGAAGGGCAAGGCCACAGAAACTCGACTGTTCACAGCCAGTCCCCCTCCACCACAGGTGCCTAAGGTGACATGTCTGGCCTCATCCCTACTCAGATCCTCTTTCTTGATCACCTCTGCTCTCCAGCTTCCTCTCCATGCTAATTTGGCCTCCTCCTAATATTTATGCAAATATGTCAATTGCAGAGAATTCTCAAACTCTCTGGCTGCTACTGCATAGGTCCACGGTGCTCAGAAACGTTCTTCCCCAACCACACAGGGCTTCGCAGCTGCTAGCCCCATTTCTGCTTCAAGCTGCAGCTGCCCCCACCTATGCTACAGATGGACTTGGGAAAGGGAGCTCCTCTTGGGGACGTGAATGCTCTATGCTGATCCCCGCTACCTCCCCTTGTCCCTGTAAAACACCTCCAACAGCTGAAGGGGGAACTCTTTGGCATTAGACAAGGAAAAGATACTGTGTTCATTTCCTAGGGCTACTGTAACAAATTACCACTAGCATGTGACTTAAAACAACAGAAATTTATTCTCTCACAGGTCTGTAGTAAATAGGCCAAAAGCATTTCCATGAGACTAAAGTAGGGCAGTTGGCAGTGCTCATGTCACCCGGAGGCTTTGAGAGGAGAATCCATTGTCTTGTTTCTCAGCCACTGGTGCCTGTCTGCATCCCCTGCCTTGTGGCCTCCTCCATCTTCAAAGCACATCACTGCAGTCTCCTCTTCTGTCTAATCTCCCTCTGCCCCTCTCATAAGGACACTTGTGATTATTACATTTAGGGTCCACCTAAGTCATCCAGAACAGTCTCCCTATCGCAAGATGCTTGATGTAATCACATCTGCTAAGTTCCCTTTGCCATATAAAGGAACATTCCCCGGTCTGGGGATTCAGAAGTAGGTATCTTTGGGGGCCATTATTCAGCCTACCACAGGGACCTAAATTGATGGCTTCCCGAAAGCTTCTCCCTACTACTCAGATTCCCCAGCCTTTATGATTATGTTCTGTCTTTCATTTAGTTATTCCCCCCAAGTGCTCTGATTTACTTCAAAGCTAGTTTACAGCAGATGCTGCCTGACTTTGGCAGCTCTGAGATTATTACGCCCCCTGCCGGTAGGTGACGCTCCAGAGCTCGTGTCTGCACAGTCCTTAGGTACACAAGCCCTTTGTCAACTGGATTGATGGATAGCCCTATCTCTGCGTGGAAGCCCCTGAAAGCAACAGAGAAGGGGTTGAGGAAGATCCTCCACTGTTTCCCAAGCCTATGGCTGGGGCAGGCTGAGGTCTCCCTGGGAGTTCTCATCAGCAACAACCACACGCATAAATCAAAAAGGAACTGAGCCACAGTGCTCCCGGAGAATGAAAGGAAAAACAGAACATTAGTTCATGTTCGGGCTGATTCTAAACTGTATGGGAATGAAAGCTTTTGGGGTGATGAATTTCCCTTTAATACTGTCACATCTGTAGTCCCGGAGGTTTAACCTCTGATTTTTGGCTGTAAAACCAACATTATTTCTGCAAACTTGACACCAGATGCTGGCAGGGAGATATAGCTGAAGTGATAAAAATCTATTTAACAGATTTACTGAAGCAAATACAAACTAATTAACAATTTTAGAATTGAGATTAAACACTAATTCTTTTAAACCATAAAAACTGAGATGAACAAAAGGAAAAAAATGTTCTTCCTCTGAATAACTCAAAGGAACCATCTGTTTGTCATTGAGAAAATGGCCCAATTGATAGATTTTGAACAAATTCTTATTTTTTTTTCTGGATTTGAATGCATTATGGACAGCCATTGCAGAAAGAAGGCATATTACTTCCTGGCTAATGTGTCAGTCTGGGCTTCACTGGAGCTCCAGAAAACAAGCTATTTGCGTACTGACTCGGAAATGAGGAAACAAAGAATCAAATGACATCTTTGTGAATCCTACTTGAGGTGTATGTTTCTGGCCATTAGGAAGGAAAGATGGCCTGAGGTTCCTTCCTATCTCACTGTGCAATCGCTGTTGCTGGGACACAGCTCCTTCACTGCACCTCCAGTGTCATCTCTCAACCAGGGCTGAGGGGCCTCATCTGCTACGGTGCTGAGACCTTCCAAATTGGGCAAAGTCTGAGCTATGAAACTCTGGACATTAGACTTGCCATCCTCCCACCTCAATGCTCATCCTGCCACCTCAATGCTCAGCCTCAATATGCAGTCTAACTCTAAAACACAGGCTATCCAATTAATCCCATCCTAATCAGGGTTGGGTGATGGGGAGGGGGAATTTTGTTTGCTCTGATCCCAAATTCAGTTGTCTGACATCAAATCAGTCTGACTATTGGTTCCGCTCTGAATGGATCCTGAAAAGATCTCAGATCTCTTGTGAACTACTTGAGGATGGAGATTTTTATATCCTTTGCATCTAATCCGTAGGCCTGTATACATAAATGATCAATAAAAATAATAATAAATTACCACTTGAGTGCCAATTATGTACTAGACACATGCTATCTCATTGAGTCCTCTCAAAAACATTATGAAATAGATATTATTATGATCTCTATTTATAAATAAGAAAACTAAGTCCTAGAAAAATTAAGTAATTTCTCTGAATACATGCAGCTCCTACGTGGCAAGATAAAGTTGAAACTCAGGCCTGTCTGATTCCAGAATTTATCTCCTTTTGGTTTTTTGGTTGTTGTTGTTTTTTTTTTTTTTTTTTTTTTTTGGTCTGTTTATTGTACTTATTAAATTTTTTTTCAAAATATTAATTAAGGAGGTACAAATATTTTTGTTACATGGACATCTTGTATAATGCTTAAGTCAGGGCCTTGGGTGTACACATCACCCAAATAGTGTTCATTATACCCAAAAAGTAAGTCTTTGATTCCACACTCACCTTGCCTCTTCTTGGTTTCTCATGTCCTTTATATCGCTTTGTGCCCATGTGTAGCCTTCACTTAGCTCCCACTTATTACTGAGAACATACGGTGTTTGGTTTTCCATTTCTGAGATACTTCACTTAGCATAACGTTCCCCAGTTCCATCCAGTTGCTGCAAATGACATTACTTCATTCCTATTTGTGGCTGAGTAGTGCTCCATGGTATATATATACACCACATTTTCTTAATCCACTCACAAATTGAAGGGCACTTAGGTTGATTCCACATCTTTGCAATTGTCCAGAACTGGTCTCTAACCATTACACATACCTTACTGTAGGTGTGTACACAACCATTCATTCATTCACATTCCACTTTATTCTAAAAATGTTTGTGATTACAGAATTACAGCCAGTAGAATACTCAACTGAGAGTATTGGGTTTCAGGCAAAATAGGGTGGTAAGTTAAATTGTTAAGTGCATTGTCAGTCCAAATGAGGTTTGTAGGAAACACTTGGAGAGCAATTTGAAGCACTTCTTGAGATTTGGTCCTTGGACTCTTATAGTGCGCATGTGGTTCCAGAATGCAAGAGAAAGTCCCATCTGGGGCTGGGATGACCATGGATAGACTAGCCAAAGACCATGAAGGGTGACCCACAGGTGAACCAAGCCTGTCAGTAGGACTTTGGGGTCAGACCCCGTGGATCTTGTGTTAACACTGCCTCATTTTCTCCCAAGTGGATCAGTATTTGGAGGCTAGAAATAACATGTTTTAGCAACAACTCAGAATTCTTTATGGGTTTGAGGGTTATCAATGGTAGTCATAAAGCTGTCCATCCCATAAAAGGCAGCCAAGCTTACAGATTCCTGGTAGAAGTCTGAACATTTCCTTAGCCAGAGTTCCTTCCTTACTCTGAAAGATCCTTTACAACCAGAAATCCATGCAGTTCTCTTGGGCCCTCCCAATGGCTGTTATCTAAAATTTCTCCTGATAATGCACATACATATCCAAATATAGAAATAGCATGAAAACTTTTCAGAGTAGGGTTTCCACTCTGTACTTCTGGATGCGTGGCTAGATTCCACTACAAACCCCTAATTCCTATGCCTAGCACTAGGCAGGGTGGCAAGTAGTCACTATCGAAGAGGTACAGCAGCACACACCCAGAATAATAGTTGAGGATCAGAACTCAAATGAGCAATGAAGTTGCCTCAGTTCCCCCAGGAAATCTGAGAACAGACCAGCTTTGAGGAGATCTAGATTAGAGCAGATAGACACTGACTTGGTCACCTTCTGACAGTTTAAGGCCCTAGCCCTTCCCTCATTTTCCTGCCACATGCCAGGGAGACTGTCATGCCATTGGGTTTTTCATGCCAGTATTTCTCAGACTAGGGCCTTTGGACATTTTCTCTGGCTGGGTTCATGAGATTTTGTTGTTGTTGTTGTTGTTTTTCCACCACTATATCAACAACAATGGGTTCATGAGATTTTGACATTGTTTTTAATTTTGTGTTTTAATATTGGTAGAAATCTAAAAACAATCAATACATGTATCTTGTGGATCAACTGAACGACCAGCTCAAACCACAGAATTTCTACGTCCACATCTAGGCTTGTGTTTATGACCACACAGGGGCCATAGAACAGCTTTAACTGTCTCAGGCTAATGACAAACAAACGGGGTAGACTTCAGCACAATTGGCATGATCATGGTCAAGTGAAGAACAAATGACCTCACAACCTCGTAGAAATGAAGGCGTCATGATATGTAGGATAAGGCAGGTGGTGGCTGTGCCAAGTCATTGTGTGGCATGTGCCATATTCAGCAGAGTCAATGGCCACTTCACACACACCTGTGCATTGCTGCCAGGACCCCACCCACAATGATTTCATTTTAGTAAACCAACATCCTCCACCATGTGAAATAAAGACTAATCTGAATTTTATTGGCTTTGTGGATTTGTTCATATTTTATAAATCTGTAAAAGTTTATCTGAATGTTAATATTTGCACAGTATTGTTTATACTTAAATTTATACATGTGTTTTGGTTTTAAGAAAATTATACTTAGTTTAATAGCTGCACATATTTAAGTTAATTATGATAATAAAATAATTTCTCAGCATTGTTTTCCTTGAAAAAGAGACTATACATCATTTAAGAGCTTGAAGCTCTCTTGTTTGCTGAATATTACATCATCAATTTCTCTAATACAGTTGCATTTGTCCCCTACTGGCCAGTGGGTGTGGCTAGTAGATTCTAAGGGTCAGACTGACTTCTTTACTTTTTGATGACCTCCATGTTCATAATCCATGCCCCTGAAGAATGCTGAAAGGGCCATCAGTTCTAAACAGGAATAGAACAAAAAGTTCTAGGAGGTTCTCAGGGCAAGTCCTCAAGGGCTAGCATTTGGTCAGAGGGACAAAGCAGAAGCCCAGCACCAGATCTAGGTAAGAGTTCATTCCACCCAGGCAGCAGGACAGCCCTAACGCCCATCCCCGGGTTTTCTTTATCTCCTCCCACTGCCACCACTGGAACAGGACTGGAGGGCACAGCGTGCAGCTGGACATCCACGGCCCTTGCTGGGAAGTGGTGAGGGCTGAGAGGCAGGAGCCAGACTGGTGAATGCACCATCGATCAATTGCTGGCCACAGAGAAAACAAATTATTTTAGACATAATTGACCATAGACAATAAAACACCAAGCCCATCCCAATAAAACATCACATTACTTCTGACTTGAGCTAAATGACAGAAGAGAAGCAAGGAACCCATTAGAAGAAACTGTTGACATGTTAGGGCTTTGCCCTTAAGCCCCACCCATGGCCCTTTACATGTGGCCAGACTGCGTATGGGCAGCACTGGGATCTGCGGAGGGGGTGCCACCCGGGACAAAGTGACAATCCAGGTCAGTGAGGCCTGCTCTGGGACACTGCCCAGGAAGGCTCCTGCTTACCCTGAAGCAAATGCCCACAAAACCCAAGAAAATAATTTGGATAAGATTTTAGATATGGACACACTTGATTTATATTAAACACATAAGAATGTTTCTTAATCCCGCAAAGAAATATATGTTTTCTACTATTTTTCTTGAAACATACAACCCCTTTTGGTCTATCTCTCATTTGTTTTCAATGGTACTAAAGACAAGAGTATAGAGAAATACTTCTCTATCATAAGGAAAACAATAGAGCAAGGATGATGCAAAAGAGAAGGGACACTCAGTTTAAAGTCAAGAGATGACAGGTAGTGGTGGGGACAGTGCTGAACCGAAGAGCACTCGCTCTGAAAACGGCAAGCCCGGCTCAGGCCTGCTGAAGCCACTGTGTGCCTTGCTACAGCAAACGTCAGTGCCGCTCAGCACTGATTCCAGGCTACTGCAAAGGAACAGAGGATCCACTGATTGTCAAAGAGCCATTCATTCTTCAGCTTTGGGCCAAGCACGGGCCAATTTAACCAGCTTGCTGGTGGGCATTTTTTTCTGTAATACATTTATCAGTTAACAACCTGTAATGGGTAACAGAGGTAGATTCCCAACGCAGAATACCATTATGTGTCTGGGCACACATAATGAGGCCATTCCCACAGCTTGGCCAACAGCCCACACTAACACAGCTCTGCTGATGTGGATATAACAAATTCTCTTAAATGAAAAACCCAACATAATGGCAGCTGTTAATACCTTCTAATATTAATGGGTAGCATTAATCTTATATAATAGAACCTGCCCACTTACCAGGCACTTCATTTCACAGCTCTTCCCAGTCTCTTTAACTGTCCTCTCACACCCTGATCTCTGTCTTCCGGACACCCTCTGATTTGTCATCACTATTAAGGCAGAGGTTGGAAGGCCACCGATGCATGTGGCAGCACAGAAAAAGTAACCCTGATAGGGCTCTAGAGTCTGTCTCTTCTCTCACCTACATCCACCCCAAGAGAAGAATGAACACAGGAGACATCCCCTTTAGTATGACATGCTCTTATTATCCTTCACATCTCAGCTGAGCTGCCACTTCCCTCGGGAGGCCTTCCCTGCCTGTCTCTTCCACCTCAACAACAACTGGATTAAGTGCCTTCCAGCACGGTTCCCAGCACTGTTGATTTTCCCATATTTACCATCACCCTCTGTGGGCTGCTTCTGAGCAGGGTCCTGGCATCTCTCAGACCAAAGCATAGAAAGCATTCAATAAATGCAGAGAAAATGAACAAATGATTGAAAGGATTATTAATTAGATGGATGGATAGGTAGATGGGAGGATGAATGGATGGATGGATGGACAGATGGATGGATAGATAGTTCTCTGCCTTTTTAGAGATTCTGTGTAGAGGAAGGAGCGTTCTCCAATATGGTGATTTAAGAGATCTCACCACAAGATGGCGCTCATAATTTTCTTAATTTATGATCTCTATAGAAAATTTTCACATTTCAAATTTAAACTTAGAATCGTTAGGTATGTTTTACAGTTACTGTAACTTGTTAACTATACTGCCCATATTTCTTGTTTCATTAAATTTCACATGATTACAATCATGTTCTTTCCCCTGGGACATCAAGACGTGACGCTGCCCCATTTTGTTTTGACACTGGGGGATTGCTGTGTGGCTTTGTGCACAGTGCAGGGAGCAGCGTTAGTCCCCAGACAGTACAGGGAGTAAAGGTGTTGTTCTTCCACACCATCCCCAACAACAGAGTCAGCAGAAAAGTGAAACCTCAGCTTGAAAAAGCCATTAACCTTTTAAAACATGAATTTTGCCTTAATAAAATAATAACCTCTTACATTTGTACAGTGTGTTTTATGCCATACAAAGCAATTTCATACCACAGCTTTTGCGTACTTAAGACCTATGCCAGTCACTTTAGATTTATTATCCCCATTTGATCTTCATACTGACCCTGTGAGTTAGGTATTAATATCCCCCATTTTTCAGATAATAAAATGGAGGTTCAGAGCGGGGATGTGATTTGCCAGAATCATCTGGGTGGTAAGTGGCGGAGCTAGAGTTTGGACCCAGGGGTTTAGTTGCCTCCACCTTAACTTGCTTCCCATTACTCACTGGGATACAAGCCATTTCGGTGTCAAGAAGACATTATTAGGCAATAGAAGGAAAGGGAACCTCCGTGTATAACTGTTTCTTTTGTACTTGTTATGTGCGTGTATTTATATGTGCTGCATACACACACACACACACACCCCTCACAGAAGCTCTATAAAGGGGGTAAGTATTCATATTCCTATTTCCAAGTAACCACAGCATGCCAGGCACAATGCCAAGTGCTTTCTCATACATCATCTCATCTCATCCCTATCTTCTGTGAGGAAGATACTATTCTCCCAATTTTATGGATGAGAAAATTATAGTATAGAGAAATTAAATGGCTTATGTCACAGAGGACCCAAGTGCCAGGACTTAGATTCAAATTCAGCTCCATCTGACTTCAAAGTTCTGGTCCTTTCTTTGGCACCATATAATGTTGCCAAAAGCCACCTGCGTAGGGGTAACTTGGGAATTCTGGGCTGGATTCCTGGAGCTGCCTCTCTACTCTTTCTACGCTTATCTAACTGCCCACAATCCCCAAACATTCCTCTGGGCCTTAGTATATCCTATTCCTTTGCTGGAAATGCCCTTCCCTACAGTGTCTGCCTAGAGAACACCTGCTCACCTTTGAGCCCAACTCAAATGGCACCTCTCCTATGGCGCCTCCTCTGATGGCCCTCCCCAGGCAAACCCACACATCCTCATTCTGTGTCCATTGTCCTTCTGCTCAGCCTCACCCCCACCCTGTCACACACACACACATACACGCACACATACGTTCCTCTTGTGGGTCTTTAATACGGTCATAAATATCCCACTGCTTGGTGTCCAGCTTGGTGCAAGGCCTGAGATTTTCCTCTACTCGCAAGCTAACAAGGTGGCAAGCTGACAAGGTGGCCTGCCACAGTCTCCTGGATGCTGGCAGAAGACATAGATGGCATCGTCACTGTCTATCTCCAGCACCGTTAGCAGTGCCCTGCTCACGGGAGGTACTCCATCAATGGTAGCTGAATAACTAAGAGTGAATTCAAGGGAAGGCTTGAGGCCCACACCTTTGCTGGTACGTAGCTATGGAGAGACAGATCTGTCCGGAAGTGAAGAAGGAAAGGGCGGTGAAGAGAAAGGCATGAGCATAGCAGCAGCAGGTGGAATCTGGGAGGAGGCATATTACCTTCCATGGACCAGTGAAAGGGTCTGTGTCTATTTGCAAGTATTAAAGTCCCCAGCTAGAAAATTCAGGAATCCCTGTATGTTCAATCTCTCTCTCTCTCTCTCTCTCTTTTTTTTTTAAACAAACACTTACGTGTAGCACTTACTTTGTGCCAAGCACTGGCTTGAAGAGCTTTACATACATTAACATATATTTTACATGCATGTTCATCTTCACAGCCTCTGTGACTGCCATGGGGAATTAAGTTGAACGTGGCAAGTGTGGCATCCATGACTTTAGAGACTAGGTGAGAAAAGGCCAGTTTTGTCAGTTCTCTTGGGAGCTGTGGAAACTGTTAGCCAGTAGACAGTAGGACAGCTCTGAGGCCGGCCTGTGGAAAGTCAGCCTGGAGAGAGAGAGAGGTCTCTTGTTCCAACCCTGGCCCCAGACTGAGAGGCAGTCTTCAAGATGACCCCAGCCCCTACCACCACTGAGAGAGCCGGAGAAAGGACTGCCCAGCTGGACCCACTCTACTCGCAGATTTGGGAGCAAAATAAATGTTTTTAAGCCACTGCCCTGGAGAGCCTTGCTATGCTGCACGAGATGACTGAAACAGGTTTGGGCTCCCTTTGTGACGGGTGCTGTTGTTAGCCCCAGAGTCCACGTCCCTAACCACTACACTAAGGTGCCTCTATTTAAGCCCATAAAAGGAAACCAGCTAGATAATCCCAATCATACACCAGATTTCTAAGTTGCGACAGCCTCCTAATGATTCCTACATGTTTGAAAAATGTCTGCTAAAAACCTTCGTTGTTTTGTTCGTTCTGCTTGACTTGAGTTAGAGGTAACTCTAGGGCTACAGCACTTCCAGCTCTTCCGAAGCGCACATACAAACAGGCTTAAGTGAAGCCTAGAAAGACCTCTGACACCCACAGCAGAACAAAAGTGCAGGCAGACAAGGGCCCACTCTTCAGCCACGTAACTTGACCAGTGGTGAGAAGAAGTCTAAACAACAAAAATGCTATTGGTCAATGTGGAGTACTGTAGGTTGGGAGTACAGCTATACAATGCAGCTTTATTTAGAACACATTTTAGGGGGAAAGATGTATACCTGACATGTAGCCTCTCTAGATCATGGGTGAGCAAACTATGGCCCTGTGGGCCAGATCTTACCAGCCACCTGGTTTTATAAATAAAGCTTTATTAGAACACAGCACATCTATCCACTTATATATTGTCAATGGCTGCTTTCAAGCTACATAGCTTGGAGAGACTGTCTAGCCCACAAAGCCAAAAATATTTACTTTCTTGCCCTTTACGGAAAAACTTTGTCAAATACTGCTTTAGATAATGTGAAATTTAGCTATTTTTAAATGTTTTAAATATCTGTCAAATCATTCACCCTTTATTGTTTTTGAAATTTTAATTATAAGATATTTCAAACATACAGAAAATAAGACTAAATAGTAAATAACTCACTCATGTACCCACCACTGAGATTAAACAGATGTTAACAATTTGCCATATTTGTTTCAGCTCAACTGAAAAACGAAAAATAAAAAATACACAGCTAGAGTGCCCCTATCTTTTTCCCTTCCCTCCAGCCAGAGGCTATCGTTTAAAGTTCGAATATTTCCTTTCTATTTACATTTCTGTACTGTTAGTACAAATTTACACAATTTGTTACAGGCCTGTACAGCTTTTCCATAAGTACTACCATGCTGTATGTGTTTTTGGCAACATTTTTTCCACTCATCATTATGTTTTTGAGATTTATAGTTACTGATGCATGTATATCTAGTTCACTCACTTTAGCTGCATTATGGCATTTCATTTTATGAATAAACCACAACTTATATAACACAGTTATGTAACAATCTAATGAAGGACAATTTGGTCATTTCCACTTTTTCTCTGCTGTCCACAGTGCTACAATAAACATCTTCATATACATGTCCTTGTGCACAAATGTATGAGTTTCTCTAGGACATGTTCCTCTGCGTGAAATAGCTCGTCACGGGGTGTGAGTGTGATTCATTATCTTCCATTCGCCCTTCCAGAGAGTGCTCTCCACGCTCTCCCATGCTGCTCCAGTCCCCAGGAGGCTGCATTATGTGGACTTACAAGCAGGCTCTCTTGCCTCCTGTCCCCTTGTGTTTGGCCAGTGAAGAAGACCAAGGGGAGGTTGGAACCGGGAGGAAAGTGAGGTCAGGGTATTTGTTTCCCCAGTTCCCTCCCTGTGGGATCGCAGCAGGCTGGCTAGGCCTCTCCACAGACGGTCACAGGCCACCTTCTGTCACCAGGTTCCAATAACTGCTCCTCAACTTTGCTCCCCAGCCTAAGGGTGGTCAGGTTCCACTAACACTAATTCCTGGGTGCTGCCCTATGCCTTGCGCCTTTCCTGTACCTTGTTCATACCTTTCTAAATAGTACCATTATTAAACCCTCCTCAAATTCCCAAATTTGAGTGTGCCACCTGTTTTTGCTAGAGCCCTGGCTGACAAAACACGCATCTTCAACTCTACAGCATCTTTGTAAATTTCTCCCAAAAGAAACTGTATCAACTTGTACTCCCACACATCTGTGTATGAGTTCCCATTTCCTCACATTTTCTCAAAAACTTGGTATGATTTGCTTTCTAACTTTTGCCAATGAGGCTGAGCAGGAACATCTTTTAATACAATTATTGGTCCTTTGGGTTTCCTCATGTGTAAATTGTATGCTCACATCCTTAGCCTGATTTTCTGGCTTTTTCTTTTTCTTACTGATTTAAATGAGCCCTTTAGATATACTGAATGCTAATTCTTGTTGGATTGAAAAGAAATCTCCCAATCTGGGTCTGGTCATTTCCCTTGATTTATAGTTGTGGCTTTCAATTTTAAGGTGTTCAACATAGTCGATGTTTTTCTGATTTTGCTTTTTATAACTTAAGAAATTCTTTTCTAACTCATTGTCATAAAGATAATCTCTGATATTCTCTTCCAAAACTTTTATAGTTTTGCTTTTCCCATTTAGATCTTTAGCCTATCTGGAATATATTTTGGCATTAGGTAAAAGGTGGGAATATAATTTTGTTTTTCCATATAGATAACCATTCGTTTATTGGTTAGTCCTCCTTATCCTCACCAATTTATAAGGCCATCTCTGTCGTATTTTAAGACTCTATGTACACACAGGGTTGTTTCTGGGCTCTCCTATTTTGTTCCATTGGTCTATTTATCTATTCCTCTCCCAAGAACACACTGTCTTTATGAAAAGTCTGGAAGTATCCTACCACCTCCCCCCAAATCTGCTGCTTCTTCAAAATTATCTTAGGTGTACTTTCCCATGTACACTTTTAGTTTTTGGTACTCTATATCAGATCATGGCAATTTTCCTCTATTTCTAATTTTCTAAGAGTTTTAATAAGTAACAATAGTATATCAATAATATGTATTATAAATATGATGTAACAAATGATATATAAATAAATTTATAGAAGTATTTTTCTGCACTAAGAAAGTCATATGACTTCTTTCCTTTCAATTTGTTAATGAAAAGCATTATGCTAACAGATTTTCTGATATTGAATTATCTTTGAATTCCAGAGATATGCTCTACTTGGTTGTATTTTTTCTTTTTTTTTTTTTTTTGAGACAGAGTCTCACTCTGCTGCCTGGCTAGAGTGAGTGCCGCGGCATCAGCCTAGCTCACAGCAACCTCAAACTCCTGGGCTTAAGCGATCCTACTGCCTCAGCCTCCCGAGTAGCTGGGACTACAGGTATGCGCCACCATGCCCGGCTAATTTTTTCTATATATATTTTTAGTTGGCCAGATAATTTCTTTCTATTTTTAGTAGAGACGGGGTCTCGCTCTCACTCAGGCTGGTCTCGAACTCCTGACCTCGAGCAATCCACCCGGCTTGGCCTCCCAGAGTGCTAGGATTACAGGCGTGAGCCACCGTGCCTGGCCTGTATTTTTTCTTAATAAACAGCTGGTTTACCTAGGATTTTTGCATCTACGTTAATAAGAAGATTACTCTATAATCTATTTCTTATGTTATCCTTGTCCATTTTTGGTTAAATAGCTTGCAAGCTGTAGTTCCTGAGTTCCTAGAACTCTCCTATAAAAATATCTATGCCTCGTATCTTTTGAATAAGATAAATTTCTAATTACCATTCTAGTTCATTTAATTATTATAGGTCTAGAGAAGTTTCCTGATTCTTACTGAGTCATTTTTAGTATGATACATTTTTCTAAGTAATTCTCTATTTTGCCAAAATTTGCAAATGCGTTATGTAGGGGAGCAGCTCTGCCATAGCACCACCATGGCCTTGCACAGAACTATCTAGGCCACATAGGCAAAGCACAACCAGTCCAACCTAAATCTTTACAGAACACCCTGCCATCCTCCCAAGAACATGGCACACAGCCTGTCTTGAGACGAGCTGTCACAAGGCTGATTATCACCCACTCTCTATCTTAGGGAACACTCACTATTTTGCAAGAGGTTCCCTGAGGCAGTTTCTCATCTGCCTGCCTAGTTCTGGTGCAACCTTAACCACTCCCCCACCCTGTTCAGGGTAGATCTACAGGCTATAAAACTGTTTACCTATAGTCTAGAATTGGCTCCCCTACAACAGAGCAACCTACTGCTCATATCTGGCATCTGGCATCCTTTGTTTTGATGCCATCCTGGGGAACAAGGTACATGGGGAGCTGACACCATACTGATCTTGCTTTTGCTGTCTATGTAATTAGTAAACTGCCGGTTTGTCTTATCCTTACCAACCAAATCTATGACAAAGTGACAAGCCTTTCTAATTACTGCAGTAGTCAATGTTGCTCACAGGCTGCCTGATACATTAGAATGATGTTGCTAATAGTATTCTTTATGATTTTTAAAGTTAAAATCCCATTTTCATTCTAATATATACTTGAGACTTAGCTCTTGTTTTCTCATTAAATCTTATTAGAGGTGTGTCTATCCAATTAGCTTTTCCAAAGAACCAGTTTTAGTTTTACAGATCTCCTCTTTTTGTTTGTTTGTTTGTTTATAATTTATTATTTCTTCTATTTTCTTTAGAGTTATTTGGTTCTTCTTCCAATTTCTTACAGTGGACACTTAACTCATTATTTTTTAATCTTCCTTTTTCTAATTTTTGCTTATAAGGCTGTGAACTTCCCCTAAGCACTTTTCACTTGCATCTCACAAGTTTGGATTTGTAGCATTTGTTTCCTTATGTGTTGGGTTTTTATTTTTGTTTTTGTTTTGCCATTCAGTTCTAAAAACATTCTCATTTCAATGATTATTTTTTCTGTGAGTCATCCATGAATGAGGATTAGTTGGTTATCTTTTCATTAATGATGTCTAATTTTATTGAATTGGGATCAAAAAATGTAGCAGTTTGATAATAAGTCTTTACTTTGTGGCTTAGTGTATGGTCAAATTTTAGAACTATTCCAGGTATTCTTGAAAAGAGTTTGTGTTCTCTAATGATTACATTTAGAGTTCTATATATTTCCATTGAATTAAGCTCATCAATTTTGCTCTTCAAATCTTCTATATCCATATTAAATTTTGCCTATTTGGTCTATCAATTACTGAGAAAAATGCTAGCCTTTCATTATGATTATGACCTTGTCAATTTTGTCTTATAATTTTATCAATGTTGCTTTCCTTTTTCTTGAAAACTCAGCTATTCATTTTGGATTATTATTATTATACCTTATCCAGCATGTCTAGGTGTTTTTATGTGGGAAGTTTTATGCATTTTTAATTTACCGTCTTGCTAGAACCAGAAATCAAACTGAATTTGCTGACATGTTACATGTAACATTTTTTAACTATTGTGAAGTCAAAATGGGGTCATTAATGAGCAGATCAATGGTGGGGATACATCACTGTATGAGTCACAGAATCACATGTGTGGAAGACAGCAGGATTTTAATAGAAATATCTTGGCCCTCCAAGTTCCATAGACATTACTTTTAATTTTAGCTCTGCAAAGTTTAATACCTATGTGACCTTAGGTAACTTAGAATAATCTCTGAGACTCAATATTTTCACCCATAAAATGCAAACGTTGATGTTTCCAGGTTACTAGAGATGCCAAGCTTAGAGACATGTGTTTAGATCTGCTTCAGGTAAAAATATTTCAAAATTGTATGACATACTTTCATGCCTTCTTCCAAAGAATAAAAATTACATTATCTTGTCTTAATGACTTAAAATCATCATTTCTAGCCTCAGTGAGAAGGAAGAGAGGAACATCTGCCAGGACCACTGTGGTGTGTGGTCCTTTTACCCACGCACAGGATGACACCAAAACAAAAAGGCCAGCTGACAGATGATATGAGACTGCTGTGCTACATGCTGGGGCAGCCCACAGTTAGCTTCTACTCTTATGATGTTCACACTTAAAAAGTCAGGAGAGACACCCATAAGAACAAGTACAAAGCCAGTTCCACCAAGACCTTCATATACAGCCTCTCACAAATCCTCACAACAGCCCTGAGAATGGATTATATTATCCCCATTTTACATATGAGGAAGCTGAGGTTCACTAAAAGTTATATGACCCCTAAGATTATACCACAATAATTGACGAAGCCAAGGATGAGACTTTCTTAACGACCCCATATCCACTGACAGAATTAGTCTCTCCCTCCTTAGCACTCCCAGAATATTTTGTTCTTGACAGAGATAAATAACTCTTGTCAGGCCAAGCTTGGTGGCTCACACCTGTAATCCTAGCACTCTGGGAGGCCGAGGCGGGTGGATTGCTCGAGGTCAGAAGTTCAAGACCAGACTGAGCAAGAGCGAGACCCCGTCTCTACTAAAAAAATAGAAAGAAATTATCTGGCCAACTAAAAATATATATAGAAAAAAATTACCCGGGCATGGTGGCACATGCCTGTAGTCCCAGCTACTCGGGAGGCTGAGGCAGTAGGATCGCTTAAGCCCAGGAGTTTGAGGTTGCTGTGAGCTAGGCTGACGCGACAGAACTCACTCTAGCCCGGGCAACAGAGCGAGACTCTGTCTCAAAAAAAATAAATAAATAAAATAACTCTTGTCACACTTAAACTCAATTTTTGGTGTAGTGTCTATGCCTGCCTTTACACCTTCTTGAGGGCACTAATTTTCTTGAATTCATCTTAGAATCCCAAGCCCCTGGGCAAGATGAGTCCAACAAAGATTTGCTAAGTGAAAGTCAGACCTCCTGTCTACAAATCCAGTACACTCTGTCCCACACTACCTCCTGGTCATTGTCACAGAAAGGACCAGAGCCCACCTGGAAGAGCCCTACACCCAAGTGCTCCTGAATCCCTGTTCCTCTCCCAAGGTCAGCATCTAGCTGAGGCCTTTGCCCCTGGGTAACAGGGACTAAAGCCATATTCATTGCCATGTCCCTCTATAGGCCAGGCATCTGGCACCGGGCCGTGCACATCTCAGGTGCTCAGAAAGCCTGGGTGATTGAAATGGATTGGCTTTTTGATTTTAGGAGGCTCAGACACAGAACAGTGCTGACTCGGGGAATCATAGCTCCTGCAATGACTCATACATCAGGACCTCTTTAATGGGAAATTATGGAAATGTACTGCCTGGAGCTGTCTTAATTAGGAACAACCTGATCTTGATTGCAGCTTCTGAGTAGACTCCCCTCCCCTATAGTCCCCTTTCCTTTTCTCCTTGACACCTAGAGCAGCATCTGGCTGACTTTGACAAGGCTTTCCTTCTCCCAGTCATGCTGCTGACAGGCTGGGGTTGGTGACAGTCGAGCTAGGGGTGGCAGCCCTTCAGCCAGCATAAGCCCCGTAATGGGCAACCTCAATCAGTAACAGTGACCTCCCTGCCCCTGTCTTGCCTTAACTCTCAGGAAAGGCTGGGGCTGAGGTTGGAAATAGGCAAAAGATAATCAGTTTGGATGCTCTTCCAGCGACCACTCTCCCCACCCCACCCCATGCTACAGCTAGTTTACCCTGGAGACTATATTCCAACTAGAGACTAAAGATGGACTCCTTGAATCCCCTACTCCCTCTGAGCTTCAGCCCCCAACCTAAGGGCAGGCTGGGCCTGAGTCCCCAGGAGAAGGAAGGGTACGGCCATTCTCTCCCCAAGCACCGGGACATCTTATTAGTATGCTCGGGGGCCACAAAACACAACTGGGATCCAGGAAGGTTTGGTTTCCCAAGCAAGATTCCAAACCCCAGCCCAGAGCCAGACACAACCAGTCTGTCCAGATTCCCTCGCTCAGACTGTCCCTGGTCTCCCCATCACCACATGCAATCTGCTTGTCACAGCTTCATTCAGCAAACATTTACCAACGTGTAAGGTCCTGACGCTCTGCAGCTCCATGTCCTTCCTTCCCTCCCTCTCCACACACACACACACACACACACACACACACATGCATGCAGAAATTATAATTTCGAAGTCAAGTATTTATTGAACTAATAAAAGAGTTTTCAAAGAAGCTTTATCACCATGCATGACTCATCTTTTCGTTGGTGGCTTTAGGTTTCTCTAGTCCCCAGCTTCTCCAGAGGGTAATTAATAAAGTGTAAACAAACATTTAAATCATTTGGGAGCTCACTATTTAAAAGCTCTAGGGGTGAACTTCTTAATATTATAATATGGCCGCTCCTTAAATCATCTGTGGAGAAAAACCTCCTTAAACAGGAAGACCCTTTGATAGAACTCCTACTCGAATGAGTAGAGCTATTAAACTTCACCTGGCAGGACAGGATGGGGAATATTGTGTATCCACTCCCCATAATATATTTAGCTGCCCTAACGGGTTCACAAGCAGCATCAGAAACCCTACTCCCAACAAATAGATCCTTCTCACCTGGGGCTTAGCTCCACTTTTCCTGCCTGACCCTTTCCAACAGCTTCCTGTTGCCAAGATGAGTAATTATCAGAGGGTGGCTCCCAAAACAGCAGCAGCAGCAGCAGCACCTGGGAACATAAAAGATATGCAAATTCTCAGGCCTCACCTGAGACCTATATTTTAGCCCCACCCACCCCTCAGCTGGGCACCCTTGCAAAGTGACACACAGTCCGGCATAGAGGCCCCGCCTCCAGGACTGGACTCTCCAGCCAGATGTCCCACCGCTTGCCGCCTCATACTCTGTGTTCCAGCCACTCTAGACATTTTGCAATTCCCTGCACACATTATGGTACTTTGTGCCTCCTTCATACCTTTGCCCAAGCTATTCTCTCCACCTGGAATGTCCTTCCCCAATTTCCCACCTAGAAAACTCCTGCAACCTTTAAGACTCAGCTTGTTTTCTCCTCTTCCAAGAAATACTTGCTGACCGCAGAAGAGTCAGATTCCACTCCTCTCAGCTCCCTTACTGCATTGTGTTCACCTCTCATATTGCCATTAGCTTGCTGCATTTTAAATGTTGGTTCCCTTGTCTGTGTCCTCCTCAAGGGCACAATCTGTGTCTGATTCACCTTTTATCACAGTATCAGCACAGCACCTGGCATATTCCTACAATGACAAAATCTACTGAATGTCAATTCTGCACCAGGCTCTCAGCACCAGAGAGATAGTGAGGACCATGTCAGACAGACCAATCTCATGGAAGCTAATTCACAGTTAAGTGAATGGTAGGTAGGAAGGGAAGAAGGAAAGGAAGAAGTAAGACCCTTGCAGAAGTGGTAGAATGACATTGCTTTTCTGGTGATTTAGAATGATCTAAAGGCTGCCTCAAAAACACAATGACTTCCTCCAGCTTTGGGAGGATGAATTCATTTTCTGTAAGCCCCTCTCCAAATTCATTCTCAAAGCCAAAAATGTCAACACCAGTACAAAGCAAGAAAAAAAAAATCCCTAATCAGGAGGCCTGTCCTCCCATGGGCCTGGGCCCAGCCCCAGCCATTGAAGGGCCATCCTGCAGTCCAGAATGTTCAGTGCCTTCCCCATGGTGGCTTCCACCAAGAAAGTAAACAGGGACAAGACCAGATTAGGAGTCTTGATGCCTTACCTCCTGTGAGTAAGGCTCTAATCACTTTGTCAAGACTCAAATCAGGTTGGCACGTCCCTCCTCAATTAGCAGCTTATCTAATTATAAGACGTGAATTGCAAGTAGGCTCACTGCAGTAATGCAATAATGGGGTCCTCGTGGAAGCCATTTGACTTCTGGACTAATTTTTACAACCAGTGAGCAATGGAGGTTAACAAAATAGGGGTTCAGTTTATATGAAGGCAACATGAATTTTCTCAAAGTGGAAGACAGGTTTGAAGGTGGGAGGGAAGATGATGCTGAAGAGGCTGTTGCAGTCATCACAGGAGAGATGGTGACACCTGCACGCGGGCAGAGGCAGTGGCCGGTGGAGTGGTCATTCCAGAAGGACTAAGAGACATCTGGGACACAGAATTGGTTGTAGAGGAAAGAGAACAAGAGGAGTCAGGAGGGAGATGAAGGGGTCTAGTCTGGGATCTGAAGGTGCTATAACAGTAGTCAGGACAGATTTTCTGATAGAATAGACTATATTAGTACACTCTGATTCCACCGACCAGCCATTCCTCCATCTCGTTCCCTCTCCTCAGGCCTCCCTCCTCCCAGAGACACAACAATACTTTAATCAGGCCAGTTAATAACCCTACAGTGGCCTCTAAGTGTTCAAGTGAAAGGAAGAATCTCACATCCCTCACTTTAAATCAAAAACTGGAAATCATTAAGCTTAGTGAAGCAGGCATGTTGAAAGCTGAGATAGACTGAAAATTCAGCCTCTTATGCCAAACAGTTAGCCAAGCTGTGACTGCAAAAAAAAATTTCTTAAAGGAAATGAAAAGCGCTACTCCAGTGAACACACAAATGGTAAGAAAGCAAAACAGCCTTATTGCTGATCTAGAGAAAGTTATAGTGGCCTAGATAGAAGATCAAACCAGCCACAACATTCCCTTAAGCCAAAGCCTAATCCAGAGCAAGGCCCTAACTCTCTTCAATTCTATGAAGGCTGAAAGAGGTGAGGAAGCTGCTGAAGAAAAGTCTGAAGCCAGCAGAGATGGGCTCCTGCTGTTTAAGGAAAGAAGCCACCTCCACAAGATAAAAGTTCAAGATTAAGCAGAGGATGGTGATATAGAAGCAGCAAAAAGTTATCCAGAAGATCTAGCTAAAATAATTGATGAAGGTGGCTACACTAAGCAACACATTTTCAGTGTAAATGAAACAGCCTTCTATTAGAAGACGATGCCATCTAGGACTTTCATAGCTAGAGAGGAGAAGTCAATACCTGGCTTCAAAGCTTCAAAGGACAGGTTTTCTTGTTAGGGGATAACACAGCTGGTGGCTTGAAGTTGAAGCCAATGCTCATTTATCATTCTGAAAATCCTAGTGCCCTTAAGAATTATGCTATATCCTCATAGAAGTAGAGAAAAAAATTGTGGTTATTAGAGGCAGAGAAGTAGATGGGGAGGGGAGGATAGGGAGAGGTTGGTTAATGGATACAAAATTACAACTGGATTGGAGAAATGAGTTTCAGTGTTCTGCAGCACTGTAGGGTGAATACAGTTACAATAGTTTATTGTATATTTTCAAAAAGCTAGAAGGGAGAATTTTGAATGTTCACAACACAAAAAAATGATAAATGTTTGAGGTAGTGGATTATCCTGATTTGATCATTACACATCATATACATGTATCAAAATATCACCCTGTATCCTGTAAATATGTACAATTACTATGTGTCAACTAAAAATAAAAGAAAAAAACATTGATGAAGAAAAAGGATTATGCTGAATCTACTCTGCCTGTGATCTATAAATGGAATAACAAATCCTGGCTGACAGCACATCTATTTACAGCATGGTTTATTTATTTTTTATGTCCAATGTTGAGACCTACTGCTCAGGAAAAAAAAAAGATTCCTTTCAAAATATTACTGCTCATTGACAATGCACTTGGTCACCTAAGAGCTCTGAGGGAGATGTACAAGGAGATTAGTGCTATTTTTATGCCTGCTAACATAACATCCATTGTGCAGCCCATGGATCAAGGAGTAATTTTAACTTTCGAGTCTTATTATTTAAGGAATACATTTTATAAGTCTACAACTGCCATAGAAAGTGATTCCTCTGATGAATCTGGACAGAGTAAATTGAATACCCCCTAGAACAGATTCACCATTCTAGATGCCATTAAGAACATTTGTGGGCCAGGCACAGTGGCTCACGCCTGTAATCTGAGCACTCTGGGAGGCCAGGGCAGGAGGATTGCTTGAGCTCAAGAGTTTGAGACCAGCTTGAGCAAGAGCAACACCTCGTCTCTACCAAAATTAGAAAAGTTAGCTAGGCATGGTGGTGCATGCCTGTAGTCCCAGCTACTTGGGATCCCAGCTGAGGCACGAGGATCACTTGAGCCCAGGAGTTTGAGGTTGCAGTGAGCTGTGATGATGCCACTGCACTCTACTCAGGACAACTGAGCAAAACTCTGTCTCACAAAAAAAAAAAAAAAATTGTGATTCATGGGAGGAGGTCAAAATATCAACATTAACAGGAGTTTGGAAGAAGTTGATTCCAACCCTCACGGATGACTTTGAAAGGTTCAAGACTTCAGTGGAGGAAGTAACTGCAGATATGGTGGAAACAGCAAGAGAACTAGATGTGGAGCCTGAAGATGGGATTGAATTGCTGCAATCTCATAATAAAATTTTAATGGATGCAGAGTTGCTTCTTATGGATAAGCAAAGAAAGTGGTTTCTGGAGATAGAACATACTCCTGATTAAGACGCTGTGAACATTGTTGAAATGACAACAAAGCATTTAGAATATTACACAAACAACTTCATAAAGTGGTGGCAGAGTTTGAAAGGTTTGACTCTAATTTTGAAAGAAATTCTGTTGTGGGTAAGCTGCTATCCAACAGCATCACATGTTACAGAGAAATCTTTCATGAAAGGAAGTCAATCAATGTGGCAAACCTCATTGTTGTCTTATTTTAAGAAATTGCCACAGCCACCCCAACTTTTAGCAAACACCACCCTGATTGGTCAGCAGCCATCAACATCAAGCAAAACCCAACGCCTGCAAAAAGATTACAATTTGCTGAAAGCTCAGATGATTGTTAGCATTTTTAAGCAATGAAGTATTTTTAAGTTAAGGTATATACATTGTTTTTTTTAGACATAATGCTATTTCACACTTAATAGACTACAACAGAATATAAACATTACTTTTATATGCACTAGGAAACCAGAAAATTTGTGACCCACTTTATTGCACGATTTACTTTATTCCAGTGGTCTGGAACCAAACCTGCAATATCGCCAGGGTATGTCTGTATCTGGACTTTTTCTGCAGCTCCCGGCTGCTTGAAGGAAACAGTCCTTCATCCTGTCATGGACAGAAAATTTATGTCCACTTCCCCCCTGCCCCATAGTTGTATGCTGAAGCCCTAACACCCAATGTGACTGTATTTGGAGGGAGAGCCTATGAGGAAGTGACAAGGGTTAAATGAGGTCATAAGGGGAGGGCTGGTGTCTTCATAAGAAGAGAAAGAGAGAGCAGAGCTCTCTCTCTACCGTGTGAGGACACAGAGAGAAGGCGGCCGGCTGGCTGTAAGCCAGGAAGAGAGGCCTCACCAGAAACAGCCATGCTGGCCCCCGATCTTGGACTTTCCAGTCTCCAGAACTGTGAGAAAATAAATTTCTGTAATTTAAGCCACAGGGTCTGTCACCCTCTTCTCACCTCTGCTCTTTTCCCCAAACTGCGAGAGAGAACATGACCATCTACAGCCCCTCATCCGAAGCCAGGGTGCTAGCAAGAGTGCCCTCCCTCAGACTCCAACCTGGAAAACCCCAGGAAGGACTCGGATTCGCTCAGTGTACACCACCTGCGCCCTCCTGGACCAAGGCCGGTGGCGCAGGGGACTATGACTGACTTTGCCTTTGGCCAAATAGGCCAGATTTGTTATCAAAAGGCAAAGGAGCAAGAGAGAGATACTGAGCAGAAAAAGGAAACAGACATGATACCCGTTATTTTACCACTTATTTCCTCAAATTTCAGTAACAACCAAGTGACATCAAGCAAGTCACTTTACCTCTCTGAGCTTTACTCTTCTCCTCTGTCAAGTGGAGATGATCGGGGTCATAGTGAGAATAAATGAAATAATGCATGTTATAGCCCTTCTTAGCACAGGGTTGGCACATATAAATGTCCAATAAAAGAGAGCATCTCTTACTTTTATTACCTGGATACTGCTGTAAGAAAATATAATTTTGCATTTCAAACTTCTGAGCCAATTTTCAAAACACAGATAAAAAGCAAAATTCAATTTTATTTGCTCCAAGTCCAAAAACTCATAATGTTACCAGAAATATGAATTTTTCAAATAAGAAAACTGAAGCCTAGAGGAGTTAATAGGTAGCCCAAGATCCCACAAAGAGAAGAGATAGGGCTGGAATCAAGAACCCTGAACTCTAATAACATCCCCAGGTGTCCCCAAACCAGCTGCCACTCCATCCTGCCATTGTCCCCATGTGTGCCCCCAGCCAGACCACTGACCCATCCATCCTAGGTGATAATTTCAGCCTCTGCTTTTTGTTTCCAGACACCCAAGCTGCTCAGCAAGCATTGCTATGATGGAATTGAAACCCAGTGGGATATCTGGAAAGCAAGTGGGATATCTGGAAGTAATAAACTTCTGACTGCTTGCTCATTTGGCACCCAGTGGGGGTAGCACAGATTCCTCTCATCTGTCTTTCTTAAGAATCAATAAAAAATTAGTGATGCATTTAGCAGAGATTAAATAAATAAAATTAGGTTTCTTATTTAACCTTTTATGGGACTGACACTTTGGTCACATTCCTAAGAGTCACTCTGGGTCAGTCTGATACATTATGTGGTAATTGCAGTATAAATTTTAAGAACTGAGCCTTGGTATCCCGAGAAGAAAGAGAAATATGTGATTGGCCAGGAGAGGTGGGAGCAACAAGGAGAAAGCAGCATTTTCAGCTGAACCTTGAAGGATGACTAACTAGGGTCGGGCATTCCAGGAAGGAAGAAGCAGTGTGAGCAAGTATACGGAAGAAACATGGAAGGTATTTGGGACTGGCAGGAGCAGAGTGAGTCCAGAGAGCATTTTGGTGAGCTGCAGAGGCTGGACTGAGGTCAGGATGCAGCTGGTTGCAATGGTCCCTGCACTGCCCAGAGGCTAAGCAGAGGCATAAAGTTGCAGACAAGGGCATGCAGACCAAGGCGGTCAGATTTTGAAGCAATAGAATTTGGGGACAAACTTGTCTTTTCTGATCCTAATTTAGGACTGCTATAGGAAGACAGACCTGAGTTCAAATCCCACTGCTACCATTCCTATGAAGTGAGGTTTTATGCAAGTTATTTAAGCCCTGGTGACCACTGGAGACAATAATAATGCTCCTTAGAGGATGTAAACTCAATGCCTTCAGGTGCCAGGGAAGTAGGATAAATGCCATCACCTGGGTATAAAATAACAAGGAGTACTAGGGATTGCATTCAGTTCTAATCCTAAAAGTAGTCAAACTCAAACATTTTAAAATATTGTGCAGGCTAAACACAACACACTCGGCCAGCATATAGCCAGCATGTGCATTCTTGACTATATCCTGAGATTGTTGCAAGAATTAAGTGAGATAGTGAATATAAAGTGCTTCACATAGTAGAGAAGCCAGATAAAAAAGAGTATATATACTATGATTCATTTATATGAAGTTCAAGAATAGGCAAACTAATCTATGGTGAGAGAAATCAGAAGAGTGTTTACCCGGGAGGAGGAGGGGGATTGGCAGTGAGGGGTATAAGGGAGCCTTATGGCCAGTTGGAAATGTTCTCTGTCTGGTTCTAGGTTTGGTTACATGTCTGTACACAAAGATTCATGTCATACATAAAGATTTACTGAGCTGTACACTTAAGTTTTGTAAGCTTTATTGTAATAAGTTACACTTCATTCAAAAAGGAAATTTTTAAAACAAGTCCTTCACAGTGTAATAAGTGCTTAATAAATGGTTGTTGTGTTGGTAATCATTGTTATCATTACTACTTTCACTATTAATATAATTATTAAGCCACAAGGTCAATAAACCAACTAAATGAGCAACAAGAAAACATCAAAGACTCGCTGGATGCTGGGTGCGTATGTTAGATTATATTTTCCAAATATATATATATATATGTATGTATATTTGGCCCTCCATATCCATGAGTTCTGCATGTATGGGTTCAACCAACTGCAGATTGAAAATATTTGAAAAAAAATTGTGTCTGTACTAAATATGTACTGACTTTTTTTTCTTGTCATTCCCTAAACAATACAGAATAATAACAACTACTTACGTAGTATTTACACTAGACATTATGAGCAATCTGAGATTATTGGAAGTATATAGGAAGACGTATGTAGGTTATATGCAAATACTATGCCATATTTTATAGCAGGAACTTAAGCATCCTCAGATTTTGGTATCTGCAAGAGGTCCTAAAATCAATCCCCCAGGGACAGCAAGGGATGACTGTACCTATATATACTGTCCACATGTTCTTGCTACAACATAAGGTTCACTCCTCTCACCAAGAGGTGGGATCTGTGTACCCTCCCCTTGTATCTGGGCCAGGCTTATGACTACTGTCACCAATAGACTGTGGCAGATGGGATGCTATGTGACTTCTGAGATAGGCCATAAAAAGCACACAACTTTGACCCAGCTCTCTCTTAAAAATCCAGGCCTTGGGAGCCCTTCTTCCCATGCAGGAATTTTTTATTTTTTATTTTTTTGAGATAGGGTCTCACTGTGTTGCTACAGCTAGAGTACAGTGCTATCATCATAGCTCACAGCAACCTCAAACTGCTGGGTTCAAGTGATCCTCCTGCCTCAGCCTCCCAAGTAGCTGGGACTACAACCATACACCACCACGCCCAGTGAAAGCATTCTGGATTTTAACCTTTCAATATTATGATTTGGGGGATTTTAGACTTTAGGGATTATGATTTTTATGCAGTTTGATCTTTCAGTATTCCAACATTTGGGATTACGGCATTCGGAATTGTGACTTTTAGGCTTATGATCCCCACCACAAGATGGCTAACCACGAGTGCTTAACAGAAAAGAAGAAAAATAACATTGGAAAATGGAGGAAGGGGAATATTAGTGGTATATTAGTCTATTTGAACTGCCATAACGAAAAAAAAAACAGACTGGGTGGCTTAAACAACAGAAATTTATTTCTCACTGTTCTGGAGACTAGGAAGTCCAAGATGAAGGTGCTGGCTGAGTTGATGCTTGGTGAGGGTTCTCTTCCTGGCTTGCCAATGGCCACCTTATTGCTGTGTCCTCACCTGGAGGGGAGAGAACTCAGTGTCTCTTCCTCTTCTCACACGGGCACAGACCCTGTGGAATTAGTGCCCCACCCCTATCACCTCATTTAACCGTTATCATCTCCTCACAGGCTCATCTCCAAATGCAGTCACACTGGGGTTAGGGCGTCAACATATGCATATGTCGGGGACACAAACATTCAGTCCATAATATACAGTGATGGTAACTTCGGCAATACTGTCTTCTGTGGCAAAACAGAAAATGTACCTAATGAACTGGATGATCTAGCAAAAGAGATTTCCAGGCAGACTGTTAAAGGTGCCACTTGGCTTCTAGTTGCTTATAATACAATGTGAAAAGAGAGAAGACATGTTAAAGAAAGAACCATTGAGCATAAAGGGGCCAGGACTTGCTGGGTTTGACAATAAAAAATGTCTTGCTCCAAGATTCTTCAGACAGGAAATGATTCTAAAATTTCAAAATGACCTCCAGGCAAAGATCAAATCCAGAGTACTGTCAGGAAGATGTGGTCTGAAGATTTAGCTGTGGGAGTGAATGTAAAACCCTTTATTAGGACCTCAGAAATACGTCAGGTGGTGCTTCAAATAGGAAAAAAAAAAAAAGTTCCTCACAGATTCTCACCAATAAACAATAGGGCTTCCAGTAATCTTCAGTGTGGTGTCCCACGGCAGCCTTACGGGAAACTCAAGTTGCAAAGGAGCTAGCTCACTGATACTTGTGGTTGTGACTTTTCTCCATTGGAGCAAATGCCAGTAAAATTCATAGACTCTTACGGTGATTGTAAGATGACTGCATCACCTGAAACCCTGCCTGCTTGGATTAAAAGGGACAGGGGCAGTACACGATGAAAATGGGTCTTTGGACCTCCAAACCACTACAAAAAAGCAGGCTGATAAAATAACTTAGCTGTAAACACTGACTGTTTCATACAGCAGAGAAAGGATGACTCAGAGAGCTTCTGCTTCTGAGCCCGGAGGGTACAGCCAGGAGCCATGGAGAACCATTCTCAGGCACTAGGACTGAGTTCTAATGAAAAAACTGCCGCGTGCCCAGCAGAATTTCAGAAGTGCTAAGGACGCCTGTATATCCCCCACTTTCCCTGTTTTTTCCTTTTAACAGGACAATCTATAGTGGTTGGTGGTTGTCCTGTGCCTGTCCCATCATTGTATATCAGGTAGAGGGAAGATACATGTTCCTTTTGTTAACAGGTCTGTAGACCAAAAGGAACAGAGCAGGAGGTACTGTATTCGAGGAATCCATCCAAGGAGCCTCAACCAAACCTGGACCTGATTAGATGATGAGGCCCAGGACTTCTAGCCGATGCTGTAAGGTGATGAGACTCGGGGGGCCTTGGGAAGAGATGGGTGTACTTTCATGTGGGAGGGATATGAATCACCAGAAGGTAGACTGAGATAGACAGCCTCCTGTGATCCTTGCCTTCTGGTATTCTTGCCCTCATGCAGTCCCCTCCCCGCACTGAGTCAGGTCTGGCCGTGTGCCCAATACAATACAGAGGAAATGAGGCTGGGTCGTAAAAGGCTGCAAATCTTCTGCCTTGAACTCTCAGACCTCTTGCTCTGTGGGAAGCCAAGTGGTGATGTGAGACATTCCTGGTGCCCTTTGGGGAGGAACTGAGGCCCCACCAATGGGCAGCACCAACTTACCAGCCCTGTGAGTAAACCACCTGGAAAGTGGGACCTCCAGCCCCAGTCAAGCCTTCAGATGACTGCAGCCCCTACTGAAATCTGACTGCAAACTCATGAGAGACCCTGAGCCAGAAGCACTCAACCTCACTACTCCAGAATTTCTGTCCCAAACAAACATGGGGGGGGGGGGGAAATGAGTATTATTGTTTAAAGCCACTAAGTTTTGGGGTGATTTGTTACACAGCAGTAGATAACGAACACAGCTCTATAAGAGTATACAAAGGAGAATCAATCAGATGTAATCACTAGCCAAAAAAATTTGCAGAAGAGTGAGAAGAAAATGTGCAGACATAGGAGAACACAGTCAGTTTAGTGCAGCATGAGGTTCACTTGGTCAGCCTGCTAAAGGGCAACTTCTCTCTCCTGTTGGACTATTGGCATCGGGGATCAGAAGTGAGATGCCTGGAGGTGGTGAGACTTCAGGAGACAGTTTGAAGACGTGAGCTGGTACCTTAGAAGATTTTCCTTTCAGCACTAAACCCTACCAGGCCCTGGCTTTGTTGTTGCAAAAGATGCCTTTCCATTTACAGAGCTCTTTTGTACCCGCTCTGTCACAGAGGCAGGTCAGGGACTACCACACCTATAACACAGAGGATAAAACTGAGGGTCCCACTAGGTAATTGGCTTGTCCAGGCCCTGGGCACTTTCTGCTTCCAAAACAGCTCTCAGCAGCCCAAAGCTGCATTTAGCTGCCAAAGGAAGCAGAATTCCAAATGCCACGGCTGGGCCATAAGCACACATTAAGGAACAACATGGAGGGAAAATGCAGGCCAATTGCTCTGATGGGGACCCTCAATAAGTAATAACAGGCTTTGGCTGCCTTATAACAATCTTTCACACCTATTAAAATCTGTGCCTCAGGGTGCTGAAGCTGAGCTCATATCATGGCCAAGATTGTGTCTTTCTTTACCATGTGACTTCAGGCCTCTCTGGGTCTCTAAGCCTCATCAATATTATGTGGGGTTAGACTGCCTGGTCTCTAAGGCTACATGTGGCTCTGACATCGTAGGACTCATGAGGAATTTCAACACTTTCCACACTGATGTTGGCATAATAATACCAAGCTGTTCCCATCTTGAGTCTCCAATCTACAAGATCAATGCCAAACAGGAAATTGCAGGCAGTAATTTATTCTGAATTCTCCCACCATGGGACTTGTTTATATACATTGCTACATGGACTCTAATAAAACATTAAACAGACAAAGAAGGTTTCTTCCAGCTTCCCCAGCCCCCTGACATATGTTCCCCTTTCTGTCAGACCCCCCTGGAGAGGGTACCTCCCTGGGACTGCAGCTGTAATCAAGAATAACTGCCGAGAGCCAGGCAGGAGGTCGGCTGCAAAAACAACCAAGCCTATAAAACAAAATGACATAAGAATAAAATAAAACATTAAAAAAAATCAAATGAGCAAGCTAGGTTAATGTCAGAGGACCCTCCGATCAATACCCACTCTTGGTCTGTATATGTAAAGGAGGAGAGAGACAAATTGGAGTATCTGCCTGCTAAGCCCTGCCCAGTGGACTTAGACCTACTGTATTAATCTGGGTTCTCCAGAGAAGCAGAACCAATAGAGCAGATAGATAGATAGATAGATAGATAGATAGATAGATAGATAGATATAAAGAGATTTACTATCGAGAATTAGCTCACACAATTATAGAGGCTAAGAAGTCCAAGATCTGTGGTCAGCAAGGTGGAGACCCAGGAGAGCCAATGGTGTACTTCCAGTCCAAGTCCAAAGGCAGAAGACTGATGTCTCAGCTCAAAGATAGTCATGTACAGAGAAAGAATTCTTTTCTACTCAGCCTTTTATTCTCTTCAGGCCTTCAGTGGGTTGGATGAGGCCCACCCACACTGGAGAAAGGCAATCTGCTTTACTCAGTCTACCAAATGAAATGTTAATCTCATCCACAAATATCCTCACAGATACATCCAGAAATAATGTTTAACCAAATATCTGGTTACCTTGTGGCCCAGTCAAGTTGACACATAAAATTACCTTTGTATCCACCCAGGTCCCAGGGAACTGGAGGTCACCTTGGCAACACAGTAAGATGAAATGAGGTCTGGAAACTGACCTCTGTCGACGTAGGTGCCTGGTCTGCTGGGAGCAGCTCTGGGGGCGAAGTGAGCACTGAGCGATGCTGCATTTCAGAGCAGCCATTATCAGTTCACATGAGAGAAGAGCAATCTTTCCCTATTACATCAATCTCCGGGTAACACACAGGACCAGAAATAGCTAGGAACCCAGAAACACAGTCATGGAAACTCAGTAATTTGAAGGCTAAATTTTGATCCCTCGAAGCAGGTATGCCTGAGAGTTTTGGGCGAGTGGTATGTCTGCTCTGAACAAAGACATAACCAGAGTAGGGATGCACAAGCCACAGGACCAGTGTGGGAAGCAGAAATGGTTCAGGAGAATACACAGAATCAGGTGAGGCAGGTGACGGGGGCCTGATGGTGCTTAAGTTGATTCTCTCTAAGAAGGTCAATGTCTCCCCAGGGAGCCCGGGCTGGCAGTTAGCACACACACAGCCCATGCTGAAGTGGTGCCTCATGTTGTGTATGGCTGATGTAAGTACAATTATGATAGGCTAAGTGTTGAGTAAACAAAATACAATAAACTCACTTCTTAGCTAAGCTTTTTGTTATATATCCAAATTCCTAAATAAAGGGTGCTTTTTGATACCTTTATGGAAGACTGACTAAATTGCAAGGGCATAGTCAACATGTACAGTGGCCACCATAATACCCAGCAGGGACACACTTGGGAAACTGGTCCCCTGTTCCTCTTACTCCTAGAGGAAAGAGGGAGAACCTCTTCCTGCTGAAGTGTGGGTGCTGTTCCTTACACTGTAAAGCCCCTTCTCCCTGGATGAGAGGCAGACCCAAGACAAGGTCTCACGTCTTGACTCCTAGTCTGGTGCTCTTCCTGCTTTGCTGTGAAGAAGCAAAACTCAGAGCTGGGCTCAGAAACAAATACTACTTCTCTGTCAAGTAAGAGTGGGCCATCGAGCACCAGCAAGCTCATCTTTTGACTGGGCTCACATCCCTCCCAACTCCTCCTTCTCTGAGGTACCTCTCACAAACACACAGACACACACACAAGCCCACCACTGCTGGGCCTCAGCACCCGATGTGGACGTGGTAGGGTGAAGGTGTGAGAACAGAGCCAGTTGATTCAGAGGCAGGAGCTGCAGAGGGCATGGGGGCTGGGCCTTGGCCTGGTTGCAGGATGGCAGCTAGACACTTCACTCTCTCCCAGCAATGCAGACCACTCAGCCCCACATCAGCCCCCTGCCAGCCCACACTGGCTGTTGGGGCCCATAACTGACCTTCTTATCACTAACCTGCTTCCTTTCTGACCTCAGCCCCCGCTACTCTTCCCCCACCGTCCCTGCCGCAGACGCCAGCCCTGGATTCCAGCCCCAGAGACTTTGCTTATGTGAGGACTCTCTAGCAGGAGAGCCTCTCTTCTCTGCAGTGAACCATGATTTAGCTCACCCTGAAGACCCCAGGATACCTAGTAACCCCTTCCAGCTCCAGCCCTAAAGACACCATCCCAAATCCCAGCCTCTTGGCCAGTCACTGTGCAGGCCCAGCTGCCCCAGGCAGGGTGAAGAAACACAGCAAGACACTCCCTCTATGCCCACCCTGCATCCAGGGGACTAGGAGGCTGAATAGACATGTGTCCAAAGAAGACATAGGCATGGCCAATAAGCACATGAAAAGATTCTCAACATCATTAGTCATTAGGGAAATGAAAATCAAAACCACAATAAGATGCTGCTTCACACCCACTAAGATGGCTAACAGCAAAAAACCAAAAAACAAACAAACAAAAATAAACAAGTGGAGAAATTAGAACCCTGTGCATGCTGGTGGGAATATAAAATGGTGTGGTCACTGTGGAAAATAGTTTGGCAATTTCTGAAAAAGCTAAACATAAAATTACATGATCCAGCAGTTCAACTCCTAGGTACCCAAAAGAATTGAAAGCAAGAACTCAAATAGATACTTGTACACTAATGTTAATAACAGCAATATTCACAATAGCCAAAAAGTAGAAACAACACAAGTGTCCATCAAAGGATGACTAGATAAACAAAATGTAGTATATACATACAATGGAATACTATTTGGACCTAAAAAGAAATGAAATTCTAATATATATTACAATATGGATGAACCTTGAAAACATTATACCAAGTAAAATGAACCAAACACAACAACGCAAATATTGCATAATTCCCCTTATCCAAGGTACTTAGAATAGGCAACTTTATAGAGATATAAAGTAGAATAGCGGTTACCAGGGCCTGGGTGAAAAGAGGGTATGGGAAGTTATTCTTTTATGGGTACAGAGTTTCTGTTTGGGATGATGGAAAGTTCTAGAAATAGATGGTGGTAATGGTTACCCAACACTGTGAATGTTCTTAATGCCACTGAATTATGTACTTAAAAATGTTTAAATTGTAAATTTTGTTATATGTATTTTACCATGATAAAAAAATTAATGTGGTCGGCTTCTTCCTGATGTGCCTGCACGAAAGATTTTGAGGACAGACACTGGAGGCCCACTCTGCTTCCAGGGCTGGGACTTGGGCACCGGGGGATTAAACATGAGGCTGTCCCAGGAATCCCCAGGGCAGGACAGGGGTGCCGGGGGAACCACGGCCAAGTCGCTGCTCTCACCTAGGTGGTGACGAGGTCCACAGGCAGGAGAGGCCCAGCAGCTCGGAGATGGGATGGGGGTGAGAGAGGAAACAGGACTCAACACATCTTCAAATTTACTCTTAAACAAACTTTCTGTAAGTTTCTCAGTGATAGGCATTGGTCTCCAAATTAACCAGAAGACTGCCAGCACACAGATTTAATGCCAAAGGAGCGAACAAGCTGCACTTGCTTGCCGGGGTAAGGCACTGGTGTGTTGTAGGAGCTCAAGTGTTGGCATCAGATGGACCTGGGTCCAAGTCCTGATGCTCACCAAGAATATGGCCTTGGACATGTCACTTAACCTTTGACGGACTCAGACTCTCCACCGTAAACTAGGGACAGTACTGCCTACCTTCCAGGATTGGTGCCAGGCTAAAAACTGAACACCTATAACACGCCAGATATAGTCCTCTCAACAGCCCTGCAAGGTACATACTATCAGCCCTCATTTATCGATGAGGAAACTAAGGCTCAGAGAAGCAAAATAACTTCACTATTCAATCACCACACATTTTTTAATGTCTTCCACAATTCTAGGCCCTGGGGAAATAGCTGTGAACCAGACAGACTCAATCTGTCCCCTATCTGAGCAGAGAAGTCAGGCAACCAGCCAGGCGGTTTCAGCGTGTTTCCTGACTGTGAGGACCGGGACGTGCGGAGGGCTTTGGGAGCAGCAAGGGCGTCAGGTGTGGTCTGGATCATCAAGAGGAGAGTACCAGAGGCAGTGGTGATAAAGCTGAGAACTGAAGGCTAAGAAGAGTTGGGGGACAGCGAAGAGAAGAAGGGGGAGCAGGAGAAAGGAGCCAGCAGGTCACCAGGTACACGGGTAAAGATGGAATGAGGAGGCCTAGATACAACCTGTGCATGGTGCACAGCAGACACTGATGAGGTTATCTCTGCCTCCCGTCAAATTACAGCAAGATCCAAGAACCCTGGGGTGCGACTCAAAGACATGGCATCTAGTCCCAGCTCTGGCGCTCCTTGAGAAAGTCACACCCCAACTCTAGACCTCAGTTTGCCAACTGTGAAGAAGCAGGTTGGAATGTTCCACCTGTGAAGACAGGTCCCGCCTCATTCGTTCATTCAGCCAACATTTATCAAGTGCCTTGTATGCGGCCAGCACTCTTCCAGAAGGTGGGCAACTGTCACTGAACAAAACAGGTAACGGCCCTCGCCTATCAGAGCTTACATTCTAGAGGAGGGAAGACAGGCAATACACATACTAAAGACATAATAAATAAACAAATAATATAATTTTTTAAGAACATGTTAGGCAATATGAAAAAAAAAGAAGAAATAGATCAGGGATTAGTTTTCATTTTAAACAGGGTAATTAGAGGAGGATGCATTGAGGAGGCTGACCTGAGTGGTGGAGACTTGAAAGAGGTGAGATTTCCAGTCCCAGAAATATCTGGAGAAGGGACAATGGGGTCCAAGGGAATATAGCAGATGCCCTGGCAGAGGGTGCCCACCACGTGAGAGGGGCAGCAAGGACACTGGTGTCTGTAGCAGAGTGTGGAAGGGAATAACAATGGGAAATGAGGCCAGACAGGTGAAGGGGAGTGGCCAAGCAGACCACACGGGTAGGCCACTGTGAGGACTCAGGTTCTGTAAGTTTGCTCCAAGCCCCCAGGCTTCCAGCCACTGGCAACTCCTTTGACTTGGGCTGCCAGCAGCAGGAACTTCAGGGCAGTGGCACCAGCCCAACCTGTTCTTCCAGCCTGGTGCTGTCTCAGGAATGGCCACCATGTGTCTTGGCACCGAACTTGGCAGCGTAGACTCAAGTTTGCATGTGCCTCACACAGACCACATACACAGGGATCTCCTGTCCCATTCCCTCCTCCCCAGGGCTCTCTCTCTCCCTGTGATTAGCCTTTTTCCTCATTGCTGCGCACAAAAGAGACAGGAAGGCAGGCTCTGGCTGTGTTCTAGGTGGTTGAGGATTTTTTTTCCAACCAATTCCATTGCTGCTAATTGACCCTTAATGCTCTCCATCACTTGGAAACCCATTTCAGCCACAACTGTTCTCTGTGCATCTGAAAAGAGAAAAATCACTAGCCTTCTAACTGAACAATAATCATCTTAGCATTGCAAGGCCAACCATGCCCCCCCCCAAGCCTATTACCTCTTTCCTCTTTGCAACTTGGAAAAAAAATAGGCATCAATGCAAGAAAGTCATTTATTCTCTACTTTATAGGCTGTACACCAAATAGTCTGTCAAGGTCTTTTAAAAACCACTTTCCTTCCTCACATTCTGCTTAGCAAGTTGCTTTGTCTTTCCCTCAGCCATTGATTTTTGCATCTTGTTAGGGTTGTTCTATGCTCCTAAGGAATTAATAACAAATTAGCCAAAGTCCATGAGCTGCAGCTCAGCCTGCTGGTCCCACCTGGACAGCCAGTCTGGCTCTGCATCCCTTCTACTTAATTCCAGATGAATGAGAAGGTTCCCAAGGACAGGGTGTGGGCTGGAGTCTTGCTCTGCATTGCTAAGGAGGAGTGTGGGACTGCTCTGGGCTGGATCTTGGAGCCCTGAGAATTGAGTGTAGACCCCTGGGGAGAATTGGGGGAGGCCACAGAGAATGGGAAAGGATGTGCTTTTGGAGACAGAGTTTGAATCCAATCTTAACTACTTACTGATTGTATGGCCCTGGGCAAAGACCTGAGTGTTTTGGGGTATGGGGGTCCCAAGGATGTCATAAGAGTGAGCATCCCACAGCAAGTCATGCCAGGTCCCAGCAACAGGGAGGGGCTGAGGAGGGCTGATGAAGGAAGCTGAGAAAGTGCCAGTCTGGAGCTGGGGTTGTGGCCCAGCACCAGTGCTTAGGACTGCCGGGCAAGTGGATGACCCGAATCAGGACCAGCTCGGCAATTGGGAGGGTCTGACCTTGCAGGCAGACTGGGAAACGGAGGGATTCCAGGACAGATCATGAAGGAAGTTCTACCCAGAAAAACATAAAAGACAGGCACAATGATTAGGCCCCCATGAGAGGTTTGCATCTTCTTCTCTATGGTATTTCTCAGGCCAGAAAGGGCTCAAACTCTGAGAGCTCTGAAACACATACCCTTCATAGCTAACACTTACATGTAGCCCATACCACATGCCAAGCAATATCCATAAATCCTCAAAATAACCCCATTTTACAGATTAGGAAACTGAGGCTCAGAAAGGTTAAATGATGCATGATACCATCTATATCCATGGGCCTATCTTCCTTCTCTGAAGCCCCAAGAAACCTTGGGACGAGGATGGTTTCATGCCTGTCTTCCAGCATTTCTTTAGTGAAAATTAAGTTTCGGGAGGTGGCAGATGTTTGATTTTCTGGAGGACACTTTAGAGATTTCTTACCCCTGTCTGAACATCAGGGCTTAGGTAACAGGTCAGTGGCCTGAAAACAAGTTTCCATGATTACTCTTCACTGTGAATTCTAAGCATTAAAGCTAAGAAAGACTGAACTTTTCATTGATGTTTACATCTTAACAATGTCTTCTGGTCAAATTAAAAAACAATAGAGATTGAAGCCAAATAACAAATTGCAAGGCTCCCAGCCCATCTCAGTATGACACCTGCGCAGAATTAGCAGCGATAACGTTATGACAGGAGACTGATCTCTCTGCATTCAAGGCTTGGGCCGAGCACCCAGAGGCCAATGGTGTGGAAACAGCCCCACTCAGCCGTGCATCACATCCTCTCCACCAGCATTTCCATAATCTTAACTAGATAACAACCATGGCCCCTCCTGGGAAATCACTGCCTCGGAAATGTTTTCACCCTGATGACAAGAGAAACAGCTGTAATTTGTCATTATAGAAATATCCAATTATCAGGCCACTGAGTGATGTCTGCAGCCTCCTGTCTTCACTGCCACTGGTCTGGCTCTGAGCTCCACAACTGCCAGGGCCAGGTCTGCCAGGTGACAGCCACAGAAGAGCCTGGCTCCCCTCTCTCATCACCTGGGGGAGGGTCCAGCAGCCCCTGCCTCTGGCAGAAGCAAGTGCCTCCAAGGCCTCCTCCTGAGACCACCTCTGGATGCAAATGCAGAACAGAACATTATAAGCAACTCAACCCCTGGCCAAACTGCCACCTCTTCCAATGTGGCCACTCTGGATGCCCTGGCAGAAGTCACTCTTTCTCCTCAGCTTTCCCAAAAGAGGGTGAAATAGCCTGCAAAAAAGTCTGAAGTGTTCAGACTTTGAAGCCAGGTATGCCTGGGTTCAATTCGTGTTCCCAGGACATCCTAGCTACATGACCTGCGAGGTACACATGGGACAGAATCCTCCATGGATGGAATGCACTAGGGAAAAAGCAAATGAATGGAAAACAACTGAATCTGACGCAATAGTAACAGCCAACATGTATAGATACTAAATGCCATATAAGTATTAACTCATTTTATCCCCACAACCCTGCAAAATGGATGCTATTATTATGTTTATTTTTCAGATGAGGAAACTGAGGCAAAGAAAGGTTAAGGAACCAAGGACACCTGGCTGTGAGTGGCAGACATGGGATTTACACCAAGTACTGTGGTTCAAGGGTCCTGCTCCTAACATTTTATATTCCTTTTTACAAGCATTATTGTCGTCTATGTCCCAGGCACTGTGTAAAGTTTTTTATACATATGACATCATTTAATCCCCACAATACATTATCCCCAGTGTGCAGATGAATAAACTGAGGCACAGAAAGTTTCAGTAACTTGCCCAAGTTCACACAGCTACTAAGTAATAGCCAAGACTCAAATCCAGGTGTTCTGGCACAGTCTACATACTGAGCCACTGTCTATGCATACTAGCTACCATTTTTGACTACTTTATATGCACCAGTGCATTTAATTAATCTTCCCAACAAGAAAGATTTCTCCTCCCCTGAGAAAGATTATTATCACCCTCACTTTTTCAATTGGGAGACTAAGGATTATAGAATTTAAGCAAATCACAGTTAGTAATTGAGGCCCTAGTATTCAACTCTAGGCATTATCTGGAACCCTCTATTTAAACCTCTATGCTGTAGTAATTTCCTCCCCTAACCCAATACCTGTTCATTCACAGAACATGTGAATTTGACTATAATTGATCTGAGGCACAAATGACCTGCTCAGGACCTAGCTCAAATACCACCTCCTCCAAGACGGCCTCCCTCAGTCTGCTGGCCGAGTTCATCTCTTTCCTCCTCTGTTTAATCTCTGAGCTGGCTTTTGCACCCAGAATGGCTACTGATCACGGCGGGTAGTGGGAAGAGAGAAAGCAGCTACAGAACAAGCCTGCTGCCCAGGGTCAGAGGCCTCATAAGAAACAAGAACCACAATGCCAGGGAACACAGGGAAGAGACCACAACAAAATTTGGAGAAATGGTAAGTTACTCAATAAGTGGTCACTGACTTGGCAGAGCTAAGCTAAATCCTAAATTGACAGTGGAGAGAGCTGAGAATTAACACAATAATCAAAGGCACAGAGATTAGCTGCACTGATGCCTCTAGATCCAGGGGTGAAGGAAGTAAAACAAGTTAGATTGCTTAAGAATTATTCAAGAAGCAGTTAGAGTTCTACCTTCCTTCCCTGACTATATGCCCCCAGGTGACTGCCCTGCCACATCCCAGAGAAGTCAGGAGGTTTATTCTTTGGAGAGGACCAAAAAGAAGATGCCTGGATCAAAGAACAATAGAACCAGCTGAAGGCCAAGATTCCATATTAAATTACGTGAACACACACATACTGAATGTTCCAGCACTGCGCTCCCAGAATATCAGCAACTAGGCCTTTGCCTTCCCGGCAGCAGAGTGGGAGGGTCTAGAGGAGGAATCTGGCAGGTTCAAGAGGAAAAATTTTTAAAAACTGACATTGGAGTCTTCCCCAACCAATGGCATAACTGGATCACCCTACAGAAAAGTTCTCAGTTGACAGATACCCACTACAGACTTCTTAGTCCCTGGCTCCTAAACATGAGCAGCTATGTGAGGATTACCAGGAAAGCCTCAGGAAAGCCTCCAACATGAAGGACAGAGACCAAAGGAAACAAGGGTGGGGATGGGGTTGGAGGAAAGCAAACTGAAGGATGCAGTTTGCAAGAAGGACATTGAAAAATAACTTTAATATTCTCAGAGAAATAAAAGAACATATTACATACATGAAACAAGAATAAGATGCTACAAAAGGGGAGTGGGACATTCACAGAGCAAGGAGGAGCTCCGGGAAATTAAAAACATGAGAACAGAAATTATAAACACAGTAGAAGGCTTGAAGAGCTGAGGAAATTACCCAGAATGATAGAGAAAGAAGAACATAAGGCAAGATAATTAAAGAACCAGTTCAGTTAGTTCAGCATCTCTATCATCGGAATTCCAATTCAAGATTTCCCGGAACTATAGGCAATGAGTTTCCAGACTGAAAAGGTCACTGAATGCCCAGCAAAGTGGATAAAAATACCCAACCCAAGGCATATCAATGCGAGCTTTCAAAACACAGGGGACAAAGAAAAGAGCTGACAAGTTTCCAGAGGGGGAAAAAAAGAAATAGGTCACATACACCAAATGAGGAGTTCGAATAGTTTCAGACTTCACAAAAATAACCCTGGAAGCTAGAAGTCAGTGGAATAATGTCTTCAAAATTCTGAGAGAAAATTATTAATATTTGCAATCCAAAAATCTTAGCCAAATTGTCAATCAAGAACGAAGGTCCAAAAATACATTTTCAGATGAGCAAGATCGCAAAAAAAAAAAAACTTATATCCCACATGCCCTTACTCAAGAAGCTACTGTGGATGTGCTTCACCCAAATTAGAGCATAAACTGAAAAAAGAGGAAGAATGGAATACAGGAAATAGGAGACCCAACATGGGAGTGAGGCAAAGGGAATCCCGAAGTTGATCACGAAGCGATGTCTCAGGATAACCGTTGTGCACCAACCACGGAAGGCAACGTCCACCAGCAGTTCAGAAGGCTAAGGAAAAACACCATTTCAAGAAGATGAATTGATAGAATATCTGATGTGAATGAAAGGAAATGTAGACAACCTTTAGAGAGTTTGGGGCTGAATTGGTGATAAGTACATGAAATATCCAACACACACACACACAAAAGGCAATTAACCAGAGAAACCAAAAGGTTGTTCAGGAAAGGAAAAGTAATCAAAGTTCACTGTAATAGCTCAGACATGAATAGCATGCATGGTCAAAATATTCAATATTATAAACACTGAATACTGATCTAACCAAACTTATATTAGTAATTATGTTGAGAGGATGGGGATATGAGATGGGTGCATGTGTTTGGTAGGACAAGAGGAAGGAATGGAGCTAAATCTTCGTTTCCCATAGTAGGAATTCAGTACATGATGCCTGAAACAAACAAACAAAAAATTAAGAGGTACAAATATAGATTGTCAAAGGTAAGATGGTTAGGATCAAAACGCATCTAGAAAAGGTGAAAGCCATTGCCTCTGTGGAAGGGGACATGGGGGAAGTGACTGTGGGCTGCTTTTTGTCTTAATAAACCTTGTAGGACTGAGTGAGTCTTTATGTGCATGTCTAATTCTGACAAAAATTTAAATTTAAAAAACTTTTCCCTGGCTTTGGAATGGGAACTAACGAGAATAGGATGGTGTTCTCTGACAGAACCCAGGCCCTTTCATGCTTTGACATGAGGATCATGGCAATGAAATAAATAGCTATAATCACACGGCTGCACCTTCTTTACCACCTTAGAGTTTACTCATTCATTCATTCAACAAATACTGATCAAGGGCCCACTATGTGAAGGCAATTTCACATCCATTGTATCTGGTGATCTGGCTTTTACACATGAGACACAAGTCATGTGGGCCGGTGGCTCCTTCTCATGTCAAGTTTACCTGGGGCCACTGGCTCCCTGGGGGGAAAGGGTGAGTTCTGGTCTGTGATGCTGGGGGCAGAAGAAACAGGCAGGTCTTCCCCTCTGGGCTGCAGTGGATGCTCCAGTGATGTGTCCAGAAGCAGACATCTCACCACCCAAGGAGAAGTTTCCTTCCAAACTAATTCTCTCCCACAAAATAAACTCTGATTTCCCCTATTAATGGGGTACATGAGAGAATGGGGAGATGAGGAAAAATATGTGTCTGGTTTCCCTTTTGTGGAATATTTGTGACCTAGAAAATATGTAATCTAAGTTCTAAGCCCTCCCTAATGAGCAGGTAGGAGTCTACATAGCACACAGAGTCTGGTCACATGAAATATGCCTTCCCCAAGAATACCCTGCTCAGTAGAAGTCACCAGAGGTTTGGGGCAGCTCTGTCCCCTCTGCAGGGAGTCTGCATCACCTCCCCTACTTGGGAAGCAGTTCTGACTTCCTTGGTGATGTCATCTTCCATGTGAGAGGTGTCTGAGCTATATTTCAAGGGCACAACTGAGACTGCCTTAGCACCAAGGTGCACAAAGGCAAGGCCAAGGACTGCAATGCTAAAAAAGAAAGAAGGGTCACCAGGCACCTACCTGCTCAACAGGGTCAGCTATTCTACCATGGAAAGGAGACAGGGAGGAAGAGAGAAAAGAAGCAGGGTCAAAGTGGATACAATTAGGAGCTCTCTCTCAAAGTCTATTTAATATCACACTTGGCTATCAATCACGCCTCTTCACTTTAGACTCCCTGAATCACAGCCAAGACTTAGGGGCACTAGTCAGCACTAAGGTTGTTTGTTGCACTTGCCCATTGTAAAAGCTACATTTCAGAGCCAAAAGATGAGCTAATATCCTACTTCAATGTCAGTAGGAAAAAGCAAATAACTTTGGGCATGAGAACTAAGAAATAGGAAGGGAGCTTTAATGCTTCCATAGAGAAGCAAATATTTGCACTTATTAATATCCTGAAGCCCATGTTGCCATGAATAGTTCCTTCTCCTTTTATCTCATGCCTTTTGTCTAACACAGTGATAGATTGCCATCCTTTCAAAATCTTGACACAGATGACATTGAAGCAAATTATGTACCTCAGCCAGATTTCTCAGTTGAAATGGAGATAGCTGATGTGTACATTTTTCCATCTAATTAACATTCCACAGTTTGAATAGCTGTTATCATGCCCTGGGTCCCATATGAATGAGTGAATAGACAGAAAGATCCATAAACAGCTTGGCTTGCATAGAATGAGATTTTTCTCCAGACAAAGAGAAAATGGAATGAATCTTTGTTATCTGGATGGCGGCAGTCCTCAGAGACTAGTGCAATCACATGCTCCCCTGTGTTCAGCACACAAGTGTGTTGCCTAGCACCATCTCAGGAGGACTTTGGCCCACTCCACATCTCTGCCTTTAGCCATGCAGTTTTTTTCACCCAGGTCTTTGTTTACACTGTATGGTGGTTTCAAAAATAGGTCCCACATTTTTAGAAGTGTAGATTAATTTTCCTCCCCTGTACTTAATGACTCACTTTCAACAAATAGAATTTGGCAGAAGTAATGGTGTGTAACTTCTGAGACTAAGTCAAAAACTGCATTGCTCACTCTCTTTCTCTCTCTTCCCCGCCCTCCCACCCCCCAGTCAGTCACTCTGGGGAAAATCAGCTGCCATTTCATGAGGACACTTGTACAGTCCTATAGAGAGGAACTGAGGCCTCCTACCAACAGCCATGGGAGTGAACCATTTTGGAAGTGGAATCCCAGCCCCCATCAAACCTTCAGATGAGACCACTGCTGACTTCATGGCTGCAACCTCAAGAGACCCTGAGTCAGAACCACCCACCTAAGCTACTCCTGAATTCCTGACTCTCAGAAACTGTATGATATAATAAATATTTATTGTTTTAAGCTGCTAAATTTTGGGGTGATCTACTAGGCAGCAATAAATGGCTAACACCCACTGTGACTTTTCCTGACTTTCATCACCATATTTATGAAATAATATTTTCTCCCAGATATTCAAATGCCAAGATGACTACTGCCTCTGCAACAAGACTCCAGAACTATCATAAAGTGAGTGTGAGGTTATCAGAAAACTGGTAAAGCCTTCAGTGAGCCAGCCAAATTGCTCATCCTAGTGGAGAGGGAGAAAGAGAAATAGATGAAAATAGTCAAGGGCAGGTCTCAGGACACTCAGTACTCACTTCCCCTTTTCTCACGCATCTCCCAAGCACTGTCTCCCCCTCGAGGATCTCACCACGTGCTCAGCCTCTTTCATCAGCTGTGTGCGTGCTGCTGGCTGCCTAATGCCCTGAACACTGGTCTTCCCCCAGAAACCTACAGCTGGCCACACTGGTGCTCGCACCTGCAGACTCGGGCCCACACCAGCTCCTGAGCCAACCCTGGCCAGGATGCACAGTGTCAAAGGTCCTTCAGTGCTTTCAAAGAAGGCTGGACAGGGAAACTTCCACAAATAGAATAACTACAAATTAGCAGAGTGGTTAAAGGGCTCAGTTTTGATGCTGGACAAAAATGGATTTGATTCCAGAATCCACTGCTGAATAACTGATTGACCTTGGACAAGTTAAATAACTAATCCTTTGGTTCTTCCTCTGTAAAATGGAAGCATAATACTACCTACCTTAAAGGAAATTACACTTAAATCTATATAACCACTTAGTACATGGTCTGACACTTTACTCAATAAATGTTGCTATTAATAGTAGGAGTAGAAGAGTTGGTATCACAAGTTTAGAATCCCTTCCTAGCCCTGTGCTGTGCAGTGACTTTATTTCGTCTCATTGTAAATTCTGTTGATTCTTCATACCTGGTGTGACCTGGTTTCCTGTGGCTTCTTGTTTTTTGTTTGGTTTTTTTTTGTTGTTGTTTTGTGTTTTTCCCCTGCTATCATACCTGTTCTCTGGTTTCTAGCAGCTCTGATTCTGCCTTCTGGTTCCTGCCCTGAATCCCAGCCCTAATTATGCCCTTCCCTTGCTGTTATCTACCCACATCCACCCTTGAACATCCCTGGTCTCATTCTGGCCAGCCCCAGCTGATGTGTGAGATATGAAGAGAAGCCCACCACCCCTCCCATGACACGTTCCTATGTATCTTCAAAAGGTTTCCTATCTGTTTTTGCCTTTAGGAGGAAGGAGAGAACCCAGTCACCTCCTTTCGTGCAGGGGCCCGCCTATTCTAGGGAAAGCCAGCTGAGGCAAATTTATATACCCTGCTTAATTACTTCACTACTAGACGCCCAGCTAAGTTACCCTAGCAACACCTAGCAACCGGCCACTGTCACCAGCTGCTTCTGTAAGAGAGCTCTTCTGTTTTATACACAATCTTTATTTGGTAGCTCTGGTATAGAAAAGAGTAAATTAAATAGGACTCTGAACAATATGTAACTGGTTTCATGCCATCCCTTTGCTTCACTTTCCTCCATTTTCCTGCACAGGCATTTCTCCAGGGCTGAGAGTTCTTGCTCAGGGATGGGTAGAGGCAGTAGTGGGTAGTGTTTCAGAGCACATCTCTACAGTCAGATAGACGTGCTAGCTGTGTGACATTGGGAATATTATCTAACTTTGCCATGTCAGTTTCTCCATCTGTAAAATGGGGGTGATAATATCCCCTTTACAGGGTTGACATAAGGATGAACTAAGATAATGCACAGTGTCTGGCAAAAAGTGCAATACCCAGCACTGGCTGCTGATTATGAGTAATCTCAGAACAGAAAACAACAGCCACCTTTCCAAGAGACACTGCTGCAGAGTCAGCCAGGCTAGTCATTCATGTGATTGTGAAGTGAGGAGAGTCTGCTGCTGGGGCTATACACTGCACCCCTCACCCTCCTTCCCGGAGCCCTGAGATGTCCCCCACCCCTTGTGCTCTATTGCCACTCCCACCACAATGTGAGCTCCACGAGGGCAAGATTTTTGTCTATTTTGTTCACTACTGTATTCTAACACCCACAACAGTGCTTGACATGTAACAGGTGTTCATTAAGTGTTCATTTGATGAATGAGTTTGTAGCATATTATCTTGTGCATACAGGTTCTCTGAGGAGTTTCAAGTGCTAGGAAATAGGAATTCCTGGGTCCCTAGCTTTATACATTTAATAACACACCAGCCCCCAATGGCTGCCATGTTTTGTCTTCGTGTAAAGCCAAGTCTACCCAAAATCTCAAATGTACTATCTAAGACCCTCCTAAGTGGTCACTGCTGATTTATGACTACAAGGGGTAAACTAAAGTGAAATCCAAATCCTCAAGAGCTGGTGTGAACTGGAGGCAGAGGTGAAAGGATGTATTATCAGGTCTGCCACTGTCAATGTGTTTCTCTCTCAAACCCAGTGAAGCCTGTCCTAACAGGAGGTTTAACAGGAGAGGAAGAAGGAATGTCCAAACCAAGAAGAGAAAACTTGTTCATAGTGTGAAGAGGATGCAGTTTCACATCAGGGGTGTGAATCCAGGGCCAGAGCCAGAGCCTGCCAGCCTGGAGTCAGGAAACCAAAATTTTAAAGGAGGCCAGAGAATCAAAGTTGTGTGTTTAGAGCAAGCAGAGAAGAAAGTCATAAGTGGAGGTAACAGTGAATTCACTGACAGAGTGATCTAGAAAATGGAAGAGGCTATGTCCTAGAGATTACAAGGCCCAGGCTCTGCCTCCCAAACCTGGGTCTTCTGTTATAAACCAAAAGAGCCTTATGAATGTAGAGGGAGCTTATGCCTTATACCAGGGCCAACCTCTTGTGATATAGCCCATGTCCTTCCAAACTTTCATTGAGCAACCAAAGTTGAGAGGACTCCAGCGTGGTACATTAATTACCAGGGCTGAAAGGGTCTCCGCACCAACTGAAGTTGACCATCCCTAACCTGTGCAAAGGGTCCCTACATAGAGTGGAAGTTTGCTCTGTTGTTCCCAGAGCCTGGTTCCCTTGAATGTGGCCCAGGAAGCAGTCTCTCCCTCATGATGGCAGAATGAAGACCCTGCTGCTGGCGTAATAGCGGAGGCCAAAGAGGCTGAGCTGAACATCAGAGACTCAGAAGCCAACTGCACCTGGCTTTTCAGGGCCATCTCTCCCCACTAGCCTCTTTAGAAACAAGGTTCTATCTCCTAGAGACACAGCCTGTGAGTCCACCCAATGAAAACACTTATTTACAACATCGTGCGTGAAACTGAGATTCACACATCAAATCCATGGGCAAGCACGGACTGGGACCCAGGACTCTTAACTCTTGGTCCCAGGTTTTCTTTCCACTGCTTCCAGACCCCCCACGAGGTCTCCCAGGACCAAACACTGAATACCTTGCTCTAAGTAACCAGGAATCTCTCTGGTACTCTCCTGTCATCTCCAATCCCTCCTGGGCAACTAGCACAGTGGGGAAAGCTTAAGATTAAGTGTCCAAAGGCCTGATTGAGTACCCAGCCCCACCTCTCACTGCCTGTGTGACGTAGGCAACTCACTGAACCTCTCTGTCCTGTAGTGGGGATAGCTGTAAAGTGGGAATAACACAAATGGCTGTACCTCATGAAATCGTTTGAAGGATTTAATGGAAAATGTGTAAAAATACTCTGTATACTAGAAAGTAACATATGGGTGATTTTTATTTTCTTCCTCATACTTTTCTATATTTTCCAGATTTTCTACAATATTGACTTTTAAGGAGAAAATACACAAATTACACTTAATATTTTAAAATGTAAAGAAACAGTACCTTTTACCTATCAAGTTGGCAAAGCTTTTATTTCCTACTCTGACAGTAAAGAGTACAGCGAGATGAGCATTCTCGTGTACTGCTAGGGGAAGAATAAATTGGAACTAAGTTTCTGGAAAATTACTTGGCCTCAGGCATCAAGAAGCTTAAAAAAGTTTATATTTCTTAACCCAGTAATTCTCAGAATCTATGTAAAGAAAATTATCATTGATGCCATTAAAAATAATAAGGCAGTTTGTCGCAGAATTTTTTCTTAAGTATACCTAAAAACTGGAAACAACCTAAATGTCCCCAAATGAGAAATGATTAAATAATTTATGGTACCCCTTACAATGAAATATCATGAAACCCCTAAAAGTTAAATTTTCAAAAACAGTGAGCTGAGTAAATATTCATAATATAATGTAAAGTAAAATAAATAGGATAGTAAACTATATTTTTTAAAAAACACAGAGAGACACCTAGAGAAAGCGAGAAATAAAAAATCCATAAAAACATTAATACCGTTGCCTTTGGATAATGAGATTATGCAGTTTTAGTCTCTTCTATATAATTTTTCTGCATTTTAAAATTAATTACAATGAGCTTATATGCTTTAACAACCTGAAAATGCTATTTAAAATAAATAGGTAAATATTTAAAGGTGTATGTCTTTTGCATTCCATTTTGTTTCCATAGTAGCAATTATTTTTTTCTGTATTGAGGTATAAAATAAAAATTATACATATTAACAGTGTACAACCTGATGTTTTGATTTATGTATACATTATGAAATGATTACCATAATAAAGCTAATTTACATATCCATCACCTCACATAGTTATCATCTTTTTGTGTGGTAAGAACATTTAAGATCTACTCTCTTAGCAATTTCTAAGAATACATTATTATTACCTATAGACACCATGCTGTCCAGTAGATTTCCAGAATTTGTTTATCCAGCATAACTGAAACTTTGTACCATTTGGCCAATATCTCCCCACTCCCTCACACACATACCAAATCCCCTGGCAACCACCATTCTACTGTCTGCTTTTATGAATTCAACTTTTTCAGATTCCATGTATGAGTGAGAGATCATGCAGTATGTGTCTCTCTGTGCCTGGCTTATTTCACTTACCATACTGCAGGTTTATCCACGTTGTCACAAATGACAGAATTTAAGGCTGAATAATATTCCAGTGTGCGTGTGTGTATGTGTACAGTCATGTGCCACATAATAATGTTTCAGTCAACAACAGACCACATATACAACAGTGGTTCCATAAGATTATAATGGAGTTGAAAAATTCCTACTGTCCAGTGACTTCATAGCCTTCATGATGTTGTAGTTTAATGCATTACTCACATGTTTGTGGCCATGCCGGTATAAACACCATCGCACTGCCGGTTGTATAAAAGTATAGCATATACTATTATGTATAGTACATATACTTGATAAGTGACTGTTACTAGTTTATATATTTACTGTATTATATTGTTTATCATTACTTTAGAGCATACTCCATCTACTTATTTTAAAAAACAGTTATCTTTTAGTTATTTGAATCTTGCCTTTTTTTAAGTCTAACTAATGGCTTTTCTATTTTATCTTTTAAAAAATACCAACTCAGTTTCATTGATCTTTTCCATTATTTTTCTAGTCTCTATATTATTTATTTCTATTCTAATCTTATTTCCTTCCTTTTGCTAACTTTGGGCTTAGTTTGATCTTTTTGTAGTTTCTTGAGGTGTAAAGCTGGGTTATTTATTTGAGATCTTTCTTTTTTCTTAATGTAGACATTTATTGTTGTAAACTTTCCTCTTAGAACTTCTTTTACTGCATCCCATAAGTTTTGACATGTTTTGTTTTCATTTTTATTTGTCTCAAGATACTTCTGATTTTTTCTTTGACCCATTGGTTGTTCAGGAGTGTGTTCCTTATTTCCACATATTTGCATATTTTCTCCTGTTATTGATTTCTAGATTCATACCAGTGTGGTCAGAAAAGATACTCAATATGATTTCCATTTTCTTAAATTTGTTAAGACTTGTTTTGTGGCCCAGCATATCCTGGAGAATATTTTGTACGGACTTGAGAAGAATGTGTATTCTGCTGCTTTTGAAAGGAATGTTCTGTATATGTTTGTTAGGTCCATTTGGTCTATAGTGTTGTTCAAGTTACTGTTTCCTTATTGATTATCTGCCTGGATGATCTATCCATTGTTGAAAGTGGGGCATTGAAGTCCTCTCCTATTATTGTATTACTATTTCTCCCTTCAGTTCTGGTAATTTTTTTTTATATGTTTAGGTACTCTGAGGTTGGGTGCATATGTATTTACCAATAGTATGTCCTCTTGATGAACTGACCATTTTATGACTACATAATGACCTTCTTTGTCTCTTGTGATAGTTTCTGACTTAAAGTCTGTTTTTTCTGATATAAGTATAAGCACTCCTGCTCTCTTTTGGTTACCATTTGCATGCAATATCTTTTTTCATCCCTTCACTTTCAGTCCGTATGTGTTCTTAAATCTTAAGTAAATCTGCTGTAGGCAACATAGAGTTGGGTCTTATTTTTTATCCATTTCATTACTCTATGTATTATGTTTGGAGAATTTATTTATATTTAAAATAATTATTGATAGGTAAGGATTTATTAATATTTTAAGTATTTTCTATTTTATAGCTCTTTTCTTTCTCTCTTGCCATCTTCTTTTCTGATTTGATTTTTTGCAGTAGTATGCTTTGATTCCTTTCCCTTTATCTTTTGTGTATCTACTATAGGTTTTTTTATTTGTGATTACCATGAGGCTTACATAAAACATCTTACAGTTATAACAGTCAATTTTAAACTCATAAGTTGATTACATATACAAATTCTACACTTTTACTTCTCCCACACACATATTTCATGTTATTGATGTCATCGGTTACATCTTATATATTGTGTACCCACTAACAAATTATTAGAACTATAGTTATTTTTAATACTTTTGTCTTTTAATGTTAATACTAGAGTTAAAAGTGATCTGTTCACTACCATTACTGTCTTAGAGTATTCTGAATTTGACTCTATACTTAACCTTTACACCTTCATATGTTTTCATGTTGCTAATTAGTATCTTCACTTCAACTTGAAGAATTCCCCTTAGTATTTCTTTTTTTTTTTTTTTTCACCTTTGCCCTTAGTATTCCTTGTAAGGCAAGTCTAGTTGTGATGAACTCCTTCAGTTTTGTTTGTCTCGGAAAATCTTTATCTCTCCTTCAGTTCTGAAGGACAGCTTTACAAGATACAGTTTTCTTGGTTGGCAATTTTTGTCTTTTAGCATTTTTAATATACCATCCCATTCTTTCCTGGCTTGCAAAGTTTCTGCTGAGATATCTGCTGATAGTCTTATACATGCTGCCTTGTATGTGATAAGTTGCTTTTCTCTTGCTGTTTTCAAAATGCTATGTCTTTGGCTTTTGACAATTTAATTATAATGTGTCTCAGTGAAGACCTATTTATGCTGAACCTATTTCAAATTTTTTGGGCTTCATGGACCTGGATGTTAATTTTCCAGATTAACCTAACCTCAAATTAATCTAACCTCAGATTTGTGAGGTTCTCTGTTACTATTTCTTTAAATAAGTTTTCTGCCCCTTTCTCTTTTCCTGCTCCTTCTTTGATTCCCATAATATATCTATTGGTTTGCTCAATGATGTCCCATAAGTCCTATGGGCCTTCCTCATTATTTTGTTGTTGTTCCTCTGACTTGGTAATTTCAAGTGATTTGTCTTTGAGTACACTGATTCTTTCTTCTTCTTGATTGAGTCTGTTGTTGAAGATCTCTATTGAATTTGTCAGTTCAGACATTGTATTCTTCAGATTGAGAATTTCTGTGTGGTTCTTTTTTATGGCTTCTATTTCTTTGTTGAACTTCTAATTTTGCTCATGTATTGTTTTCCTGACTTTGTGTAACTGTCTGTGTTTTCTTGTATCTCACTAAACTTAATATGATTATTTTGAATTCTTTGTCAGGCAATTCACATAGCTCCATTTCCATGGAGCCATCCACCAGAGCTTCATTTTGTTCCTTGGGTGGTGTCGTATTTACTTGATTCTTCATGTTTCTTAAAACCTTGCATTTCTGTCTCCACATTTGAAGAAGCAGTCACTTCTTCCAGTCTTTACTGACTGGCTTCACAAAGACATACACCAGTGGGCCTGGCTAGAGATTCTGGGCATCTCTCAGACCTTTTCTATCAATGCACTCCACTCCTCTTGATCCCTCTTAGCAGGGAAGTCTTAAAATTGTGTGCCTTCTCTTGACCCCACAAAACCAGGCCGGGTGCTGAATGCCTTCCATTTATTTTCCCTACAACTGTGCCTTAAAATGTTCAAGATTGTGTGCCTTTACCCAAACCAGCAGAGTAAAGCTAAGATACACACCTGCTATGGAGAGCCATGTGTTGTCTGTTGGAGCTTGTGTGTGTCATGCATGGGGACATGTGGGCACTGTGCACGACGGGAAGGGGCAGGGTTCTGGGGGGATGTGTCAAGTGGTTTGGGGGTTCCACAGGTAAGTTACTCTGTGGGGCTCATGGCAGGCCTCTTGCTGGAGACCATAAACCAGTTGAGAACCACACATCGGTCAATGTGCACTTCTATCCTTTCTCCCTGCTCCTAGCTGCTTCCTGCCAATTCAGCCATGCCACTCCCCTCGGTGTTCTGTTCTTGTTAAGTGAGATGAGATAGAAATGGGCCTCCTGAGCAGCATCTCACAAGGCTGCAGAAGTTGGACACTCACTACACTGTCACTTTCCCCCATGTGAGAAATTATGGGCCTCCCTCAGCAGTAGGGATCTCTCTAAGCACAGGGGCCCTCTCTCAGCACGGAGCTTTTGAGAGGGGGTAATGTAGGTAAAATAAAACTGCTCTTCTTACCTTTTTATTACCTTCTTCAAACCCTTTTGGATTTTTTGCTCCACCAATATGCTGGAACCTCTCAGCTACATTCTAGGCCTCCTACAAAGGTATTCTTATCTATGGGTGGTTGCAAAAATCAGTGTTTCTGTGGGGGTATGAGGTCTGAACCCTTCTATTTTACCATCTTGCTGACATCATCCTAACTTTTTATATCTTTAACTGGTTTTAGTACTTGCTCCTGCTTCTTTCCAATCCCAAATTTCCCATCTTCGATTCTTGCTTTGATTCATTTTCATGTCATTTGAGAAATGTTTTGAGTCATTTTTATAGAAAGGGTACTTGAATGGTAACTGTTTTTAGCCTTTGGAGATCAAACAATGCCACTGATGTCGCCATTAATTGATGACAACATGGCTAGGTAAAAGTTATCATATTCTTTTTCTCTTAAATTTCTGTAGATATTCTATTGGTGACTTCTGGATTTTATCATTTCAGAGAAGAAACCTAATGTTAGCCAGATTTTAATTCCTCCAAACGTATCTTTAGTTTTTTGGCTTATTTGTCTATAGGACTTCTATACCCTGAAATTAAATTATACTAAAATATTGATCCTGAAACCCAAGAGTCAGGAGTTGGGTGAACAGCCAAAGCCCAGCTCACAATAATAAACTTTACAAAAAGATTTAGAGACCTAAACCCTCTCTCCATTGGACAATCATCCATATTCCATATTGACTTCAGACTTATCTCTTTTTACCAAAACAACCTCTATCCTATTCTTCCACATACCCTCCTCCCCACCCCAGCTACCAGCAAAATAAATATTCAAAAACTTATATGTGCCCTTCACACTTTACTACACTATCACACATTCATATGATTATATATAAAAGTATATATGCATAGTTTGAAGATTTTAGCATTAGTTTACACACACACAAAAAAATGTGATTTCACTGTATACATTAATACTTCTCTATATCATGCTTTCCTCACCAAACTGGAAATCTCTCTAGGTCAACTGGTATAAATATAACTCAGTTTTTTCCTAATGGTTGCATAATGATTCAAATTATGAATATATTACTATTTATTCAATAATGCCTCTATTGATGGATATTTAGGTTATTTATCATTATTCTTATTTGTATCTTTGTTTTATTGTTGTTGTTTTTGTTTGTTGCCACAATGAAAATGCTGCAATAAATATATTTGTAGATATATCCTTATTTCTTGATCCTTTAATTTCCATAGGATAGAAAGAACCCCAGAAGTAAAATTGTTGCATTATGGGCATGTTTTTTTATTTTCATAAATTTTGTAACAATTCACATTTCCACAATAATGTGAGAGAATGTCCTTTCTCCAACAAAAATTTCTACTAAGTATTTTCTCTGTTTTTCTCAACACAGTGTATGAGAGGTATTATCTCACTGTCCCTTTGATTTATATACTCTTAAATCTTCTCACGTAGTATTTGGATTTCTTCTTGGAAATTGTTCATATCCTTTGCCTATTTTTCAAGTGAGATGTCTTTCTTATCAGTTTATAGAGGTATTTAAATATTTTAAACATTAATCCTTTATCTGTTTTATGTGCTACAACTTTCTCCCAGTCTATCATGTGTCTTTCAGCTTTGTTTACAGAATATTTTTCCACATAGCATAAAGTTTATAAAAGCAAACATGACTGTCTTTTCCTTTAGAGTACCTGCATTCATTGTCTTGATTAAAAAGACTTTCCATACTACCAAGTTATGTCCATGTTCTCCCAAATTTTGCTCTAGCATTATTGTTTTATTCTTTTTCTCACATTTAAATCTTTCATCTATCTGGAATTTATTTTAGCATGTGAAGACAGTTAGAAGTCTCTTTGTTTTCTTCTAGATGGAGAGGGTGAATTGGAGAGTTGGAGAGCATGACTTAATACATAAGCTATTCTTTTTTCCACTACAGCTCGCTTCATAGGTGTATTATAATGTGTAGTCTCACAGGACCCCACACTCAGAAGGGCCCTGAATGATTGGCTTAATGCTCTGCTACTGCCATTTTGAAATTCTTTATAATTTTGTCTTTCAACTTGTATTCTGTCAGTAAATTCTAATGGGACACTGAGGAGGGGGCATGGAGCCTCAGCATAGTCCTGCCTCCCACTGCCTCTTTGTCTCCCTAGAATAGGTTCTTGGCCTCCAGCTCCCCAGCCCCCTAGCACCACACGGCCTTGCCCAGCTTCCCTGTCTCCACCCTCACTCCTTTCAGACCTTTCCAGATAGATATACAAGGTCTCAAAAAATTTAGCTACATGCAACCTTTCTGAAAAACAAACTGAAGGATATACTCCACCAAACAAAAGAGTAAAACAAGAGAGAAAAATATTGCATTTTAGAGACAAAGATTCAATATAGGAGAGAGGAAAAAGGGGTTCAATAAAGATAGCTGGTCCTGAAGACTAGAGAACAACTGCAGCTGAAGACAGAGGGCTGTGGGAGGGATGTATTCAGGGAAAGAAATGGAACTGCCAGACTCCCTGGTGTGCTTGCTGGACCTTGCCAAGAGGACTTTTACAGCTCTGTGGAAGTTTAGGAAAAAACTGGGATGAATTCGTTTAAAAAAAAAAAATCCCTAGCAACTGAGAAAATAGACTATCACTAACTCCAAGAAAAATAAAATGCCATAAAAGAAAGGAAATGTAATCATCGGTTATTTCTTGGCTAGCTGTAATATAACTAAATGTTCATCAGAAGGTAAATATTGAATGTTGATCTAACTAAAACTTATGGTATAACTCTATTAGGAGAGTGAAGGAGAAGGGGAGTTTGAGGGGAGGATAGAAAAGAGGCCAGAGAACTAAAAGATATGTTTATCTTCCATAATAGGAAGTCAATAGGGAAGGTCTAAAATTGAAAGTTTAAGAAATAACAGTAGAGCATGTTACTTAGAAATACAGAGATAAATACCAGAAGAAATAGCCAAAGAGTTATAAGTGTCTCTGGGGAACAGAACATCAGGCATGGGGAGGAGAAGAGGGGCCATAAAACTATTGCTTTTGATTATAATCTTTACAGTACTCTTTGAATTTTTAAACTATATATTTGTGGCCCTTTTATAAAATAATTAAATTTGTTAAAAAGTAACAGGCAATGAAAATTCAGGCTGTGAATCACTTCAGCCTGGCTGAAGTGTGAGTTAGGCTGGCCTTAGTCATTTAAGGCAGGCCTGTAATGCCTAGGCCAGTGTGTCTAGTTTAAATGATGACACTTCGGTGTTGGTTTAAGCTGATCAGTTTTGTTTCAACTCTCTGAAACTACCAAAGAATTGGATGATCCACAGCTGGTGAGTCTCTTATTTCAGGGTTTATTAAATTAGTAAAATGGTTTTTGTATACTTTTTATGGCAGTTTCTCATCTATTACACTTCTTAGTCTTTGAGTTTTCGTTGTTATTACCACCTTTTCCATCTCTTTTAACTCCAAATACTTCCTTTAAATTCTGGGAGTGCTTTATAAATTTGACCTCTGCTCCAAAGGTGGAATTTTCCTCTAAGTCCTCAGTACTTTATCAGTTTCTCAGGCCAGGCCCTGGGAGCACTGGCAGTAAATGTGAGAAAAAAGTTCATGGTTTTCCCTGAAAGCACAATAAAGAAAACTAGAGAACAATAACTGATAGCAATAGAAATTTAGCACAAAGGAATTTCTACATTGTACCTATGTAGTTACATTTATTTAGATGGTAATTCTGAATTAGGATTTTGCATGTATTTAGTAACCATTCAGATTATCTTAATATAGGATTCTGATGGGAAAAGCATTAAGTGCCTATACCAGTGGCTTTCAATCACCTGAGAAGCTTTTAAAAATCCTGATAACTAGGTCCCACTCCCAGAGATTCTAATTTAATTGGTCTGCACACAGCATATGTATAGGAATTTTTTTTAACTCCCCATGTTATTCTAACATGCAGTAAAATTGGGTATTGCTGGACTGGATTATGTCCCACGTGTTCTCTCTCAGTTAAAACACCTGAGAAAAATCTAACTCAGTAACCATAATCCAAGCACTAAATTTACCTGGTGACAAGTGCCCATATGGCATATGAATTCCAGGAGGAAATAACTAGTGACTCTTGGAAAAACCTTAACTTGGCAGCAACTCTCACACAGCCATCCCTAAACCTCCTCCTTAGCTTACAATAGGTTCCCAAGATGGCACACCAAGGACAGCATGGATGGCTGGCAACTCTCCCTAGGCATGGCTTCCCTCTGCATGGGCAATGCTCCTTTCATCTTAAGCAGTTTATATAAACTACAACATTGCCCATGTTAGAGCCACCCTGCTCTCCAGACAACCAGTTTCCCTGCATTTTTTAATCAAAGAATTGGATGGTCCAATCATGGTTAATTTTTAGTCCTTTTGTTCTGGTCCCTGGCACATTGGATGAACTAAGGTTTTATGGAGCTCATTTCCTATATGGAATTGGAGGATGCTACGTGAAATGGCTCTTCAACAACTGCAGTGGTGTCTGGCCCTCTTGGATAAGCCTGTGTTTGGAGAAGATGACTCCAGCCCCACAGCTGAGACCTAAGATTGGTGATTGCAGTCAGCAGTTGGTGCCTCATTAGTGAAGCAGGTAAGGAGGCTGTTGAAAGGGGTGCTGCTGAACCAAAAGACATAGTTGAGACTGGGAAAGCATTTCTGAACTACAGACAGGCAAGGGGTAGGCGCCAGCGGGCTGATCTACATCAGCCCAAGTAGAAGAGGGAGCCAGGCTGGCCTCAGTCCCAGAACAGAATCACCATTGGACCTCCTAGGAATGCAGGGCTGAGTCGGGGAGCAGGAGAAGGAGCCAGAGAAGGCAGAATGCCACGATCACCTTCCCACAGATTATCAGTGCTCTGGTCTAATTGCTGGAGAAGTGGGGGAAGTGGGGGGAAAGAGGGCCCAGGGAACAGGACTAGAGACATCATATCTCAGAGCCCTCCAAGAACAAGAAGAGAGCCCCGGTGAAATACCCCAGTCCTAAACCAAAGCCCCCTACCTCAGCCACAGTCTGCAGTTCCTGATGCTGTGTGTACCTGGATGGTGTGTCCTCAGCTGCTCCCTACGCAGTTTAAGTGCAGTCAGGCCAGCATGTATGAGCTCAGCTCAGACCTGGGCAACACAACAGGGAGCATACTCAGAATGCCCAGAGTCTGGGCCTGGGAGAGGCAGGAAACCGTCAGTGGATAACAACTGCAATCAGAAGTTAAGTGGAAACAGAAGGGTGTGCCCATTCAGCCCTTTGGGGGCTGGACCAGTTTCTAATTTTCCTTGTTATTCTGAAGAACCAACATTTTTGAGCTAATCTATGAGACAGCATATGGATGCAAATTTCAACCTAATTATTAATGAGAAATACAAATTATCATCTTCCCTATGTTTAAAATGATCCTGGTCTACATATATCATATCCAGTCATCCTAAACCAGTCCCTTTATGCCCATAAATCCCATGAGCAAAGCCAAAAGCTCCAGAAAAATACTGGCCTTTGGCTTCAAGTGTTGAGAAAACTCTACAAACCTGCAACAGATATTAAACAGATTCATAGAGCTATGAACTGTTAGACCTTAGTTCATCAAACATTTACTGAGCACCTAGTTTACACTAGACATGGAGGATACAGAAATAAATCAGACCTAATGCCTGCCTCCAAGAAAGAAATATGCATGAACAGATCATTTTAATACAGTACAATGTATGCAAACCACAGAGGTATGAATGAATACACAACAGAGAGATTGGCCCTGCAAGAAGGAGGGAGGAAAATCAACAAAGGCGTCATGGAAGAAGTGGCCCTGGAGCCTAAGAATGAAGGAGGAGTACAATAAAAGTTGAAATATCCACTGTGTTATTTTTAAAAATAAGATCATTCTTTTTAGAGCATAATGAAAAAATAACAACAGTTGAGGAAGACACCTTCTCTCATCCCAGCTCAACAATTATCTAAGCAAAGAAACAAGACGGCAGGAGTTCAGGAGGAAAGGCGGTAATATTAGAACCATGCAGAAATGACTGGCTCTTCACCAGTGATGACAGGAGGGGTGACATCAGCATAAAGGAGAGATTTTTACGGGCCAACAGAGCTAGCTCATGTCTGAGGAACTACAGCAAAACGTTAGCTGTCAAGGCTTGGGAGTGAGGGCATGGAATAGCATTAAGAGCAGGAAGACATAGGCTGCAGAGGAGTTCACACAAGTCTCCAGGACCCCCCAAGAGAAGGGATGTGTTTGGGGAAAAAGCCAGAGACCCAGACCAGTCTCCTGTTGTGGAGCAGGGGAGAAAGCAAGGTCCTGGGAACAAAAAAGAATCATTCTTTGTGTGGTGGCAGGGAAACTGAGGCCACAGCTCAAGCACATAAGAAATAGGACTTCACACTGTATGCATGTATCAAATATCACACATACCCCATAAGTATAAACAGTTACTATGTGTCCAAAAAAAGGTAGCTTTGTTGAGGGATTTACATACAATAAAATTCATTCATTTTTCAAGCCCCACTCCACTAAGGTTCCCTTCTTTTTCCCAGAGTTACAGAGGCCCAAGGCACTGCAGTGTGGCTGGTGATCTGGTCTTCTATTACTATCTACCCACACTGATAGAAACTCAGATGTTCTTTTGGCACCTCTCACTCCCAGCTATAAACTTCATTCAGGTTTGACTTGCCCAACCACTTCCAAAACACCCTCCAGTGACTAGGGATTAACTCTGCTCCTCCCATGCCATGGTGGCCACAGGAAACTGTGGAGCTGTGTAAGCCCCTGTGATGCCATGACAGGCTGGCCAAGCAGAACTTCTGACCAAGATACACGGTCCAGTCACTTCTCTGTGGTCTGGCTACTGCTCTGGGGCTCCAGAATGAAATGAATACAGTGGCCCCAGTGAAATGAACCGTGTTAGACTCACTACTGGGCCTCAGTGATTATAGCTAGGCAGGTGCATCAGTTAGGATGCCTTCAGATATAAGTGCGTTAGTTATCTATTGCTGCATAACAAATTAGCCCAAAACTTAGTAGCTTAAAAAATAAACATTTATTGTCTGTAAGTCAGGAATTTAGGAGGAATTTAGCTTAGTGCTGGCTCAGGTTCTCTCATGAGGTTGATGTCAAGATGTCAGCTGGGGCCATAGTTATCAGAAAGCTTGTCTGGTGCTGGAGAACTGGTGTCCAAGATGGTGCACTCACATAACTGCAAGGTAGTGCTGGTGTTGGCAAGAAGCCTCAGTGCCTCACCACATGGACCTCTTCCTAGGGCTGTTTGAGTGTCCTCACAACATGGCAGCTAACTTCCCCTGAGTGAGTGATCCAACAGAGAAAGCAAGGAGGAGGACACAACGCCTTTATGTCCTAATCTCAGAAATTACTCACTGTCACTTCTGCCACATTATCTATGCCTTAGAATCAAGTCACTAAGGCAAGCCCACACTTAAGTGCAGGGGAACTAGGCTCTACCTTTTGAAAGAAGGAATATAAAAAAATGTGTGGTCATATTTTAAAACCACCACAATCAGTAACTGAAAAAAAAACTCAAATTAGTTTGAAAAATCAAGAGGATATATTGACTCACTTAACTAGATTCCAGAAATAGGATATATTTTAGGAAGTTAATTTATCCAGTGGCTCATTTAAGTCATCAAGGACCCATGATCTTTCTCCTCACTCTGTTATCCAAAGGATCATTTTAAAACTGATTCTCCTCATGGTCACAGGATGGCTGCCAATAGAATTGAGGACTATGTGCTTCCTTGTTCGTATCTAGCCAGAGAAAAGAGGCTGAACTCCTTCAATCATACAGCAAAAGTCCCCTGTGGTCAGGGAAGAATCGTGTGCTAGTTGGCTTAGACCTAGTCTACCTCAGCCAATCACTGAAGCAAAGGGGTGGGACTATCTGACTGACTTAAACCTGTACTTTGGGATTGATCATTCCCTCCAAAATCACAAAGTTTACACGAAAAGTGAAGGAGATTATGGGTATTGGGGAAGAATGCAACATTCCACTGTTCAAGAAGGGCTAGGCAAGGTGTGAGCTGACAAGCAAGGTGCTAGTTTCAGGAGAGCTAATGCTAATAGACGGGGCTCAACCCCCTGATGTTGCAGAGAAACTGAATGTCACCACTCTCAGTCTCCCCTCCTGCCCCATTCAAGACCCAGACAGCTCAGCAAGTGGAGAACCAGCTGGGTCAACAGGCTTCTCGTTGGGGAGGCAAATAGCTCATAAGTGTGAATGTATCAGTCACCTTGGGTTCCATCACTTGAATCAACTGAGATCCTAAGAGTTCAGACTCAGGGGGCTAGAACTTAGGAGGGAAATGAGAAAAGAAAAGAGAGAAGGAGGAGAGGGGGACACTGATCAGCACAGGCCACCTCACCAACCCTCTTCCCCTAGGCCCACACACAGCCTCCCTCTCTAACTGCATCATGACCATGATGGGATGTCGCAGCTTACAAGGGCCCTAAGCCTCAAAGCATCAGGCACATAGGGTAGAGGCTCACTATGCTGGGCCCTGGATTAGTTTCCTAGCCTGCTGTAATAAAGTACCACAAGCTGATTGGCTTAAGACAACAAGAATTTATTGTCTCACAGTTCTGGAGGCTAGAAGTTCAAAATAAAGGTATTAGCAGGGCCATGTTTCCTCTGAGACTCTGGCGGGAGTGCCTCCTGGCCTCTTCCTATCTTCTGGTAGCAGTCAGTAACCCTTGGCAATACATGGCATGTACCTGCGTCACTCCAATCTCTGCCTCTGTCATCATATGGCATTCTCCCTATGTGTCTCTGTCTTCACATGTTTTTCCTTTCTTATAAGGACACCAGTCATATTGGATTAGGGCCACATTAATGATTTGATTACATCTGCAAAGACCCTATTCCCAAATGAGGTCACATTCATAGGTGTCAGGGGTTAGAACTTCAACTTATCTTTTAAGGGGGACACAATTTAACCCATAGCAGGCCCCTTTCATTAGTTCCTCCTCCAGTGTTTTTGCAATAGCTGATGTTCTCTCCCTTAAAGGATAGCCTGTATTTCCCAGTCTAGTCACCCTTAAGGGAGTTGGAAGGTGAAGCCAGGGGCATCTCCTGTGTGCTGGTCCTTCAAGAATGTAACACACGGGCTCACCCATGGCTACAGGGTTGGCAGTTTCACTGCTAAATCAGCCTATGTACTGAGCACTCACCCTGTTTAATGGCTTCCTGAATCAGGGAGACGTACTGAAGCTGCAGTGAGGCTCTAGCAATGCAAACCTAGCCTCACTCTCCTCTCAGGGCCTCCATTTCCTCATCTGTAAGGTCTACAGAGAATTCCAGTATCTGACAGTGTCCAGTGGGAACATGTGGCCCAAATCAAATACACATCCAAATTCCTAATTGATACACAGCTTTAGTGGGTGTCCCTTGAGACTTGCAGGAAGGCTCATTAGAGGTACTAAAGCACCTCCCTGGGGACAGTATGTGTTTTAATATGCAGATTCTGAATTGAGATTATAAAGAAGCTATTGCTCTTTTCTTCCCAGAGACTAGTGCTTTGTGTTCATACAGAGTGTCCCGGCAGCCATGAAGACATCACTTTACACATAAGAAGCCATGGAGGGTGAGAGTGAGCAAGGCAAAGTATCTGAGTTACAGAAGAGCTGGGTTAGTTCACTCTGCAGAGTCACACAGCAGCCAGCGTTCCCTCGCCTTCAGTTTGCATCTGCACAAAGCTAGTGCAGATGCAAAGTGGGCCAAGGTCCCCAGGGGTCTCCCTGCCCCTGGGTCAGGTGGGCTGAGTCAAGGCATGGCTCGAGGACAGCTACAGACCCTGCACTGTGCCTGAGTCAACCTGTTGCTCAGGATCCCCTAGAGAGGTCAACCCTGCCCATTCCCTCCAGCCAATCTCCCCTGAATGAGCCCATCTGTTGGTAAAAGGCAGTGTAGTAAGAGAACAAGATCTAGACTCAGATGTCTGGGCTTGGATCCTGACCCTGCCAATCACCAGCTTCTTAACACTGGGCAAGTTATGCAACCAAACTAAGCCACTATTTCTTCATCTGTCAAATGGTTGTGGTGAGGAATAAATGAGATAATGTATGTAAGTAGTATAACTGATTAGCATAGTGCCTGACACACAGTAAGTACTATATATACATACATATATATACACACACACATATATATTCCATTGCTCTTTTATAAAAATAAGCAGGGCTTATAAAGGCAAAGTGAGTATTGTCTGCAGGACAGAACCCAGAGTCAGTCTGAAAGCCTCTCAGTTTGGCAGCTAAAATTTCATGCAGCCAATGCACCTGCAGCCCCCAAAGGCACTCACTACTTCTACATCTAGAAATTGGAAATTCAGATTATAAGAGGCTTCTTTTTCCAGGTCAAAGGAGGCTGCTCATCCTAGTAATAGTCCTGGAAAAACACCAAACTGGAGAAAGGGTACCCTTGCTGCCTCATTCACTTGTTCCCAACTAAATAGACAGAATTTCCTGGCTTCTGCCCCAGAAGACAGATCACTGTCTCTCCTCCTCCCTGGGAGATTGGGGGGTGGGTGCATGCCAGTCAAGGAGGCCTCTACGTGCACCCCCTGCACCCCCAGTGACAACAGGAGATGCCAAAGGAGTGCTTCCCCTTGCAGAGCTTGGACGGCTCCAGGAATGTGCTGCCCAGGCCTGGCTTGGCCTCCTCGTGGGCTGAGGGAAGCAGGGTCTGGTGGCACAAAACAAAAGCTCTTAACTGTCTTGTCAAAGCCAGAGCTCCTCAACCAGCTCCCACTGGGCAATTTTTCCAGGTTAATACTGGGGCCAGAAAGCAGAGAGACAGGGGGAGGTAAAGCCTCTTAAAGCCATCTACACATCTTGCCTTTGGCATTAACCCATTCCAGCTTTCCTCAGAGGCTGGGATTTTTTTTCTCCCACGTTTCTCATAGACTTGCCTCGATCAGTGGGTTTTGATCTCTACAGCATCACAATCATCTGGGAAACTTTAGCAAAACAAGATGCCTGAGCTCCACCCTGGACTAACTGAACCAGAACCTCCAGAATATGGAACTCAGGGAATCTATGCTTTTTAAAAGCTGTTGGGGTTCAGGCAGGATAGCTCACACCTGCAATCCCAGCACCTTGGGAGGCCGAGGCAGGAGGATCACTTGAGCCCAGGAGTTCAAGGCTTCAGTGAGCTATAATCGTGCCACTGCACTCCAATCCTATAAACAAATGTGTAGAAGTTATAGGCATTTGTCCATAGGTTTGCTGGGCCTTTGTGAAGGAAAGAAGCTGTTACTTAAAAAACTGTCCCCACCCTAACATGTCTGCACATGCACGCACAGACATACTTCATACACACACTCATGAATTGGGAGTTTAAGGTGGTACAACTGAGTCACAAGCATGTGCTCCTCTTCCTGACCTGCTCACTCAGGTGAGTTCAGTATCTATGAGAGCAATAACTACCACCTGTACAGGTCTTTACTGTTTGCCAAGCCTTCTTCACAGATGTCAGTGTTTTTGATCTCCTCAGCATCCTGTGAAGGAGTGATTATTGTTACTATTTTACAGATGAGAAACTTGAGGCCTGTGGTAGGCAGAATAATGGCTCCTCCAAAAATATCCACAACCTAACCCCCAGAAATTGATGGTTTTCAAAATTGATATAAACCTTTTAGAATGCATTTTGTGTAAAAGGCCTTTGATCTACTGACTCTATATCTGGGAATCTATCCCAAGGAAAAACTTACAAACACAAACATAAAACTCCTTATTACCAACAATATTTATCAAGGAGTTATTTATATTTAAAAATTAAAACAATTTAAATTTCCAAAATTAAGGGAAGTCTTTAAGTAAAATATGATAGATCCACTCAATGGAATATATGTAGTCAATAAAAATGTCTGCTCTATGTACTAAAAAATAGAATATAGATGACACAGTATTTAGTGAAAAACCAAGATTTCAAATTGTATGTAAAGTGTGATTATAACTATGTAAAAACTATCCATTTTTTTAAATGGAAGGAAATGTTCATTATGTTTATGTTTCAGAAGTGAAACCATGTTTTTTTCTTTCTATTGTCCAAACTGTATTTTATCAATGCCTTATAAATGAGTATTACAGTAGACCCACCCCAAAGATATCCACTTCTTAATTCCCAAAACCTATGAATATGTTACCTTACATGGCAAAAGGGACTTTGCTGATTAGATTAAGATGGGGAGAGGGTCCTGGATTATCCAGGTGGGCCCAATGTAATCACAAGGGTCCTTACAAGAGAGAGGCAGGAAGATCAGAGTCAGAAAAGGAGACGTGATGATGGAAGCAGAGATCAGAGTGATGTGTCCAAGAGCCAAGGAATGTGAGCCGTCTCTAAAAGTTGGCAAAGACAGAGAATGGATTCTCCCCTAGAGGCTCCAGAAGGAACACAGCCTTTTATTTTAATCCCATTAAGATTCATTTCAGACTTCTGACATCCAGAGCTGTACAACAATAAGCTTGGGTTGTTTTAAGCTGTGGAGTTTATGGTGGTTTGTTACAGAAGCAACAGTGAAACTAATACAAGACCCAAAGAGGTAAATAAAACCTGGAGGAGCTAAGACCAGATCTCATTCCCCTCCCACTGTAGCACTCAAGAGGTACCCCATTGCCCAAGCAGGAGGATCACTTGTGCCCAGGAGTTTGAGGCCAGCCTGAGCAACACACTAAAACCCCATCTCAAAAAAAATAGGTACCCCAAAGCCCAGAGCTGCCCCATAAGAGGAGAAGGGACAGCCCCACTGTGCATGCACACCTATAGGGCTGTGGACTGATTAAATCTGTCAGTCCCAGCTGCTGAGCCTCCCTCTTTTCCTCCATAGCCTCCTTCCCAGGGATTACAGGGTGCTATTCAGACAGGAGCAGAAGGACTGACTTAAATATAAGAGTATTTTCCTTTGGGATACTCTGCTCCTCAGCCACCAATATATTTATAGCACATCACTATCCATAGCAACAAGACCCGAAATTCTAAAACAGGTGAAAGCTGGCAATAAATATCTAAAACAGAACGTATGTGAGTTCTATCATTTTTTTAAAGGGCCTGCAATTGCAAATACCCAGCATCCAGTGGGAGGATTTGGGCTTTTTAGCTTTTAAAATGGAGGGAACAACGGCAGACCAGGTGAGGAAAGTAGTTCCTTTATGTTGGTAGTTCTCCAGACCAGCAACATCAGCATCATCTGAGAACGTTTTAGAAATGCACATTCTGAAGCCCTACCCCAGACCTACTGCATCAGAAACTCTGGGGCCTAGCCCTGCCATCATTTTAAAAGCCCTCCAGGTGACTCTGATGCACACCAGTTTGAGAACCACTGCCCTACAGGAACTCCAAATGCTGCTAAAAAGCTTGCATATCTGCTATGAAACCAAAAAATAACCATTTCCCAGTGTGTAAGTAAAAAGCCAGAGCTTGGAGCCAGGCTGGCCAGAAAACTAAGGTGAAATATTAGGGAAACAGACCTTTTCAGACAACTTTTTTTCTTATGAACTGTGATATAAATAGCGCGCCTGCTGTGCAAACAAATCCCCAACCCCTCCTTCCAACCACACTGCTGTCCCTTACTCTCCCACAAAAAACCTCTGAACCCTCTGGTTTCTCAGCCCCTACTCCAGTCTCCCTCCTCCCCTCCCTCGAGTGACTCAAACCACCCCCCTCAAAGCTGCCCCCGCTACTCTGCAAATCTAAAACCTTCCCATTCCCTTTCTTCCTTCAGGACAATCCTAAAGTCCCCTCCAGAATGAAACTTCATCGTCAGAACTGTCCACTGGGACCCTCGGAAGCAAACAAATCTCCATTGCCTGGCCTGAGAAATGTTTGTCTGTCCTCTCTCCCCTCTTGGGAGGGCGGCAAGAAGCTCGTTCCATGGCTTAGGGTTTGCTCTGCTCTGACTAGCCAGTGCTGTTCAGCTAGGTGGAGAATCCTGCCTTAAGTTCATCGTCTGAAAGGTTTTTAGACTGAGCTGGAGGGACACCATGTGGCCATACCCAGTATGACACCTCAGGCCAAGGGGGCGTCTGTTCTTTGTATGGTTGTGCTTTTGTAAAGATGGTGAAACAATGACATTGGGGATATTTTTGAGAATTAAAAAAAGAGCAAAAGTTCACCTATAATCATAATAAGATTATTTTTAATTCTTTTCCTTCTCTTAAATATTTTCTGACAATTACAACCACAGCACCCACTCCATGGAACGTCCCTTTCTTTTCAATGGAAAATCTGATCATCAGCATTTTCCACACTCATTCAAGATTTTTGCAATCATTCTCTTCAGTGATAATCAATAGCAGACCCTCAATAAATGCTGGTTCAATAAAATGGAATGAAGGGGCATTAAACTGTCTGAGAGGCATAGTGGTTAAGAGCACCATTTCTGGAGTAATAAAGGCAGGGGTTCAAAACCCAGCTCGGCTACTTATTAGCTGTGGGACCTTGGGCATGTGTCTTAACCCTACTGTGTCTCAGTTTCCCCATCTGTCAAATGGGGAAAGGGGAAAATATTACCTACTATATAGGGTTGTCATGAGAACTAAATTAGGTACTGTGTGAGGAGACACACAACACGGTGCCTGGCCACAGCCCTCACATTAGCATCATTATTAGCATTTATAAATGCATCCCCACTGGAACCAGCAAAACAGGTACCCGCTAAAGACTTGCATTGGATGGGATGCCTAAAACTGTGCAGACCTATGAGCAGGCTAAAGGCTGGAAAAACATAAAATAAAGCAGCCTAGACAGGTGGGTCTTTGGAGACTAGGACTTTGGAGCAAACAGGATTCCAGACCAGGTACTCCTGTTCCTGCTCCTCTGTCACTATAAGTCACTATAGGTCCCTGGTTCAGGCTCATTCCAGCTTCCACACTTGCAAAGAAAGAGATTACCTATCCTACCTCCATCTAAAACACAATGTGCTTAGAAATGTGGGGAACAAGCTTAGCATCCCCGCCAGGACACATTACCCCACTATGTACTTGAGATTCATTCAAGGGCAACTTGACTTACATCTGCCTGAGACCTGCCATGTACTCTGCCCAGAAATCTCTCTCTACAGAAAATCATTTCACTGCCAGGTAGCCCCAATAAACAAAGGAAAACAGAGGGGGGAAAAAAACACAGAGACACTCCAGAAGAGTATGTAAAAGGATTCTCTCTCACTGGCATCTTCCAGAGAGCCAGACAGCCATTTGATGAACAAATCTTCCTGAGCCCCTTGTACTTATCAAGCCAGAGGACAAAGGATAAATTGGACCACATCTCTGCCCTCAAGGACTCATCTTTTTTAGGGGATAGGCATAGGGAGAGACACAGGCACATAAACCAACAAATATGATACAGTTTCCTAAACGCTGGGATACAGGGATGTTCAAGGTGCAGTAGGAATAGAAAAGTAAACCATTAATTCTGCCTGGACAGTCAGGAAAGGATTCACAGAAGAGATGTAGTTTGGGTGAGGTGATCAAAGGAGGATCAGGTTATAGGCTAGAGCTATTAGAAAGCTATTATAGCAACCACTAAACATGATAAGGCCTGAACCAGGACAGAGCCCTGGAACAGAGTAAAAGGCAGGGGTGTATCAGAACACTCTGGAAAGCAATTTAACACATTAAGTGCCATGTCAGTTGTATTTAACTCACACTAGTTTTGAGCCCAGGACCTCAGGAAGCATATGTAACTCACACGACTCTTTACCTTGAGCTGTGTGAACTATTTTTCAAGTTGCATATAACTCACATACAGAAAACAATAAAAAATAACAAATTTTTCATTAGAAAGTATTGTTTTGTTTTTGAAGTTTTTATTCTATTTTTGTAATAAAATACTGCAGCCCCAGGGGAAAAAATTTTTTCTAGTGTGGCAGTAGAATGTGTTAAAATACAGATTCCCAGGCCTTGCCCAGAGACCCAGATCTAATAAGTCAGAGGGGGACCCAGGAATCTGAATATATGGAAGGTTCTCCCCATACTGCTCCCACTCAGCAAATGCCACCTTCTCCTTCAAGACCCAGCAGTTCAAACACCCTGTCAGGATGCTCACTTTGTGTCACGCACCAAATTATTACTTTATGTAGATTATTTCATTTAATCCTCAAAACAACCCTATAGAACCTACTAAATGCCATTTTACAGATAAGGAAACTGAGGCACAAGGTAGTTAAGTAAATGGCTCATAGCCATACCGCTGGGATGTGTGCTTTCTGTCTCCTCACTAGACAACTCACAGCGTGAGGCTCGGGCTATGCTGTCTCCGAGGCCCTGGAGCCTAGGGCAGTGTCCAGCACATTGTAGTTGCTTAGCAAATATTTGTTGAATAAATAAAAGAATAAACAAACACTACCTCCTTCCATCTGTGACCCTCAGCCAGTGCCCAAGCAACAAAGCCGCCCTCTCCCTCAGCTCTCCTCCCTCCTCCCCCGCCTGCTGCCTCCCCCTCTCCTTCCCCACACCCGCCCCGTCCCTCCTTCCAGGGGGCCTGGGACCCCCTGCCTCGGGTTCTGGCACTGGGCGTCAGTATTCAGCAGGCCCCGAGCCCAGCCTTGCCCTACTGTGGACCGACAGGCGTACCAAGGAATGTGCCTTCCCTGTCTGCTGAGCCTTTCTATTTGGCAATATCAGAGAGGGAGCTCTCTCAGCTGCCGACTTGCCTCCTCCAAGTATCCTCTTTCTCGAGGCTCCCAGCCAAGCCTCTGCCTCACAGCTGCTCTCTCCCTCCCTCTTTCCCTCGGGCCGGTTTCTTGATCCCTCCTTCCTTTCGGCTCCCCTCCCTGCATTCCTTCCACCCCCTTCCCTCCCCTCTTTGTGTCCCTCCCACTTCTCTCTAGGTTTTTCTCCCTCTTTCCTTCCCTTCCTCCCCTTCCTCCTCCACCCCCCTTTGGCTTTTGGCTGGTCTCTCTCTCCCGCACCTCCTTTTCCCTCCCCTTCAGCTCCCGGCTTCGCTCCTCTCCCCTAATGGCGCGCTGTTTCCTCCCTGGCCTCGTCCACACTCCCCGAAGGAGGTCAGCTGGCTGCCCCGGCTCTGGCTTTTTGCGTCAGAGCCTGGGGCTTGCAGGGCCTCTGGGCCTCTCCTCCAGCTCTGGGGACTGGCATCCCCCGGGCTCCCTTCTCCTCCGAGTGCTCATTACTGCCTCGTCACCCCAGACCGCCCTGCCCCCTCCCTCCCGGGGGCTGCCTCCCCAAGCTGCCCCCGCGGCTCTGCCGCCCCGGGCTCCCCACAGTCAGCCGGGGGGAACCCGGGCTTCCCGCGCTGGGCCCGGGGCCTCCACCCCAGCCCTGCCCCCGCCCCTCTGCTGCCCTCAGACGCGGCAGAAACCCTAGAGCCCGAGAGGCCCCTGTCAAATTGGGAAGCGACTCATGCGAGGGGCGGAGGGGCCTCCAGGTCTGCGTGCACCCACCCTGCCAGCGTTCCTCCGACGAACAGCGCGGTCCCAGGCCGATTCTTCCACGTGGGCCTCCTTCCCCAGCGCCTCGCCCGCCCTGGCGCGGGCCCGTGCGGCCTAACCGGCCCGCTGAGTCCCCGGCGTTTCCCGCCGCGCTCCCCGCCAGGGCAGCCCCCTCGGGCGGGAGGAGCCAGCCGGCCGGAGCGCACCCCAGCCCCCAACTCCACTCTTGTGACCTGCGGGGAATTAGTTACCGTCCCAGCCCTGGCCGCCTCTCTGCCAGCTGCGGAGCTGCCTGTAGAAGCCATGGTTCCCGGAGCAGAAGCTGTGCGGGAGATTCCACTCAGGCTTGGGGGGACGGCGGCGCTGAGGGTCCTCGGCGAGGGAGCGCAAAGAACCCGGGAGAGGGACGAAGCCTTCAGAGCCGCTACGGAAACTTCCAGCAGAGTCGTGGAGGCTACACTCAGTGCCTTTCCTCAGAAACAATGAACTGTGGGCCCAATGGCAGAGAGATATAAAACGTGGCCTCTGCCCTCTAGGACCTAATGAGAGAGAAAAACCAGTAAGCAGTAAATACAATGTGATAAATGAAATCACAGATATGAATAATCATAAAAGGAATCATTTGCTGTGCACATATTATATGCTATAAACTCCTCTAAGCATTTTACATATTTTATTTCAATCCTCATCTGTTCAAAAGGTATTATCCCTATTTTACAGATGAGGAAACTGAGGCTCAGTTGTTTAACTTAATTGCTCAGAGTCACACAGCTAATATTTAGTGGAGCTAGGATTCTTAAACTGCCTCACTGACTCCCAAATGGACTTTACAGCTTCTTACTAATAAAAGGCATTATGGATACTAAACTCTTAGAGCTTGGGGTACAAAGGGAAGACTGGGAAAAAAGGCTTCAAAGAGAAAGTTAAGCCTAAGTGGGTTTTGAGGGCTAAATAGCCAAAGAACACCAGGCCAAGGAATGATGTGTGCGATTTCCTTTGATTAGCTGTGAATTTTTTCTTTGGTGAACTTTTTTAAAAGTCTGAAATAATTTCTGGTCAAGGAGTTAAGGGTCCCAACGTGATTTGGCTCATAAAAAATTTCAAATTAGTATTTAACGGTAATATTAAACAAAAAGGAAAAAAAAACCATAATGCCACCATCCTACCCTGGCTTTTCTAATCACTGTATGTTTCCTCCCAATTCTGGTAGGTAAATCCATAGGCACTTAACCTGGGTAGTACGGAAGGCAGCTCCGTTAGTGTGACCAAGCGGATGTTAAGAGAGTTTGATGGGATTTACAAATGTTCTCTAAGTGGATGTTTTTTCATCAGTAAAATTTACCTGAATCGTTATTTTTTTGTAGGAGCAACTATCTACTATCCCTACAGAAGTCATTCATTTCTTGCTTTACAAAGAAGACATACGTAGTACATGGTACCTGCTTAGTTTTCACAGAGGAGGCTGCATCCTTACCTGGGAAGGCCCAGGTCTCCTTCCCAAATGAGTCTCTTGCTCCCCAAATTCTTCACTCATTTCAAACAGCTATGCCAACCCAATGTTCTTAGAACATTCCAAGTATATTTCCAACTCCAGGACTTTGCTCTTACCCTTCCCCCTCCTTCCAGTGCCTTTCCTCTTCTTTGCTTTCTCCAGATTTTTTTGGCCCCCATTCTTCAGAATCCAAATAAAGTCTCAGTTTGTCAGTAAAGCTTTCTCAGAATCCTTGGGGATTTTGAGATAGCCGTCAATATCATTCATTGCTTTATGTTCTTGTACCATTTACCACCATGCTCTGTCTCCTAGATTTGAAGATCTTAAAGGCAAGGACTATGTCTGATTTCTCCTCTGCCCCTCTGCTCACAGTGGACATTTTGCAAATGTACATTGATTAGAATGAGACTGGTCATAAATGATACAAAACACTGCAATTTCTAGCCATAAGAAAAAAGCATGGACTCAGAAGTCAGACTGAGTCAGATTCAAATCCTAGTGCATCCGTTTACTGATGATGTGACCTTGGGAAAGTCTTTAACCCTCTCTGAGCCTGTTTTCTCATCTATAAAACAAGAACAATGAAAGGGTTATTGGGTGGATCTCATGAGGTCATTCTTAGCAGTGTAAAAATGTTTAGTACGTCATAACACACTGAATAAATAGTGCTGTTTTTTCCTTTAACAGTTGACTAGAGAGAGTTTGCTCATAGATTTCAAAAAGCATTTGTTTAATAAACTCATTATCTACCAACATGATGAAATTATCTGTCAAAGAATTTCACATTGAAAACTTGTGACAAGTAAGAGGTTCCAGGGACTTTGCACTTGAGTGAAATTCCATAGCTCTGAGATTTCACTACCCAATGCCAAATGTCTGTGACACCTGCTCAGAGTTACCAAGGATATGCTAATTTGAATAATCATTACTTTGTTTCCAGATTTTGTAATGACACTCAAAGCGAACTTGTCTCCTAGAATGTTGGAGCTGGGAGTAACTCTAGGGACAGCCCTTGTTCTGTAAACAAGGAAGCAGCAGCCCTGACAGATCACCTGGCAGGTAAGTGGCAGAGCTGGAATTTTGAACCTCAACATCCTGACCCCCAGTCCAGAGCTCAGCACCACCACACCTCACTGCCTCTTTGAAGAAAAAGCAGATCTGGGGGACTCATGCCTCATAGACCGGGAACACTGGGATTTGATCCCCCCCCAAGTGAGTTTATTCCCATGAGCAGCCATAGTTATAGACTACAGGAAGAAGAGTTTGACTCGTTCAGTATCTGTTAAATGTAAAACAATTCAGTTGCTAAAACCTTTGGTCTCCTCCAGTAGTTGCTATCTAAATACTCCATTTTCTGAGAGTGAGAATAGTTAATGCTCAAAGATGCTAAACAACAGCGGCAGTCTGCATCTTCTCTCAAGTGTTCATGCTCAGCATTTGAATCCATCCTCTCTGCTGAAACTCAAGTAACCTCACTGCTTTAAGGTAGCTCTTGGGAATATTAAAAAGTCACCAAACCTCCCGGGATTCATATGCAGAGACACTTTTGTGTATGGAAACAAACAAGATGAAAAAGTCTGCATAGAAGCCTGCCATGTTCCTGACACATTGTGGGCTCAGACATATGGTCTTTCACTGCTGTGGTTTCATCTAAGAGAAAAAGCAAAGAAGAGAAATAAATGTTTGTTGAGTGAATGACTAATTACCAAAGGTATAATTCAGTAATCACTCGCAGTACCATCTGCCATTTCTGAGCAACTAAAATTTCACAAACAGAATCATCACCCACCTGGCTCACAGGACAGAGCTTGGCTCGTGTCTCAACATTCTGGGGCTTTCTCAGATGACAAATTGTAGGAGTTCCTGGCATGTAGAACTCACAACAAAACTTGCCCAGTGGTGCATCTTGCCTGAATCAAATTTAACTGTCACGATGGCCCCTGTAAAGGCATTTGGCACGAAGGATCCATCCCTGCAGAGTAGAAACATGCCTTGATGGATAAGAAAGCACCATCAAATTTGAGGCCTTATACTAGATCCAAGTGAAGTTCCTTCCATTCCTCCTAACTTTTATCCTGAGAATCCAGCAGATCTGCTGCTGGCTCAGTGTGACCTCCTCACAGCCTTGCCCTTCCCTGACCCCTACACATGTGACCTCTGAGTCTTTTGCTTATGATTCATGCCTTCACCCCTGCCAGGATAATGCTGAGCGCTGACCACTACACTGGCTAACACTGCAGAATTCAGAATCCGTGAAGCCACCTCCTCTAGACACAGTGATGTGTGCAGTTCCTCCCAAACTCTCTTGCCTGTAGCATTGCATCTATAGTTGCATAGAATCCCACCCTGTTGGGCCCATTTTTTGAGCATTTACTGTGTGACAGGGACTTAGCTAAACATTTTATAGGCATTATCTGATTTTATTCTGATAGCCAAATGAGATAGATTTTATTACACCCATTATATATATGAGGAAACAGAAGCTCAAAGATCAAGTGCCTGGTCAAAGGTCACAAAACTAACAAGTAGCAGAGCAAAATTAGTACCCAGATATACCTGACTCCAGATCTCAAGCTCGTAGCCTCTGCATTCCACAGCAGCCTCTGTCACGTTGTCTTTCATTGCTGAGGTGCAGCACAGTGCACCCATAAACACCAGGCAGGCAGGACTGGAGACAGCTGGAACTGGTTCTAGCCTAACCCCATTCATCCATCTGTTCATCCTTCCAGCAGATGTTGATACCTGCTGTGGGCCAGGGCTGCGGCAGGTGCTAGGGTTTAGAATCAATAGCACAGGTGTCCTACACTTAGCATGAGGACTTTGAAGACAAACAAGGACTTATTCTGGAGGCTGCTCAGTCTATGACCCGTGTATGTTCACTTTTACCAACAGAAATCATCTTTGCAGGGAGCTCTGGGTTGGATCGAGTTGACTCTTGGGACCCTGGTCATGCAAGGTCCAGAATACAGGGCTGAGTGGCATTGTTGTTGATCCCATGCTAGGTATTTATCCCAGGGGAACTTCAAACAACAGAGTGATCCAAAGCCTCTCCTTTCCACCTGTCTGGAATTGCTCTTTGGCTACACCTGTGAATGACTGACTAGTAGCAATATTTCTGGAGCCATCACAATTCAAGTGAAAGTATTTCATGTTTCTTTAGTTGCTGGCTTAACCTGATATAGAAGGGCTGGAAGGCCCTGGAAAAATTCTCAAACACCCCCTAACACTCCCCACATATTTTTTCTTCTCATGGGAAACCAATGGGATTAGACAATTGTGACCCACCCTTGTGCTGAAGTCACACCACTTCTGTGTGCACCCTTCCAGAAGACTGTACTTCTTGCAACAGATGGAACATGAAGGAAGTGCACGATTTCTGTAATAATGTCTCTCTGTCAAATGATATATTCACTTGCACTTTAAGTATTCTTGTTAAGGATAGAGAAAGCCTGCCCACTGGGACTGCCCACCCCAACAGGGGAAAACTCACTCCAATTCCTTCCTCAGGGAGGTAACCAAAGAAGCTTGATAATGCTCACAGAACATGACCAGAACAAGTTTCAGGTTAATGACTTCTGTGTTTACCCACTAAGACCAAGTGGGCCATCCTAGCTAGGGGATCCTAGACTATTGGAACCTCCAGAACAACCCTGGTGACAAACTGTAAAACAATGCAGGTCATATCTGAATGTTGCCTGGCAATGCTTTCCACAGAGAGAAAAAGTAAACAAAGAATATTCCTCTGACTGATCTCTAGATTTGCACATCCTGACATATCCACCTCATTCCTGAAAAAAAGAATCTAGGTCGCCCTAGCCCAGAGAAGGTATACCCCTGATTATTGACAAGACCCTAAAGAGAGACATCTTAGTAGGTAAACCCCTGTTGATCAAAAAGCATTATGTTCACTGATGGGGAAATGACACTATGAATGCTAAGGGGTAGTAGGTTATCAGTTTTACTAGTTTTACTCCTTTTGTTTGCCAATGGTTTTATGCTGCACTGGTTTAAGGCAAGGTACTTCAAATGGTTTTTGCCCCTACAAAGTGTATACAATCTGTTTGTCCCCTGCCTACTTAGTGGTACCCAAATACAGTTCCCAACCAAGTCCTGCCTACTCCGGGTAGTCTTCCCTGACTTGTATTCTGGGTATTTTTCCAGCCTTTGTGGGGTGCGCCCTCTAAAATTTGGTCATACAGCATTAATGGCCTGACATGACTCCAAAACAGGATAGCAATAACCATGGGAGAAAAATGCTTTTTGCCCATTAGATGAGAAAGCAGATGGAAAATTGAAACTGTCAAATGACTTTTCAAAAACAACTCATTTTTCAATTGGGTGGTCTTTCCCAGAAAACTACTAAATGTATACAACTGGAGCTTACTGTTCCTGTGCAAAGTAGCCATGTACTACTGATTTTTTTTTATTTCTCTATCAGCTACTAAAAAAATTGTATATGGTCATATGGCCTTCTGGGGAACAAAATTCACTTCTAAAATTTATCCTAAAGAATTAACCACAGCTATACACAAAGATGTCCATTTTTATGTAACAGAAAAAAATGTAGGGATATGTGTAATTAAATTGTGGTATATCCACTGGAGGAATACCAAGGAATCATGTATAAGACATCTAAAAATATGGCTAATTTTCCACAATATATTGTTATATTTTAAAAAGTTATATAGTCTGCACAATATTATCCCAATTTTGCACATGACAGAAGTTTGTTACATAAATATATGGAAAAAGATAGCAAAATGGTTATCCTTGAGGTTTTCTTTATTCTCCAATTTTTCTGCAAGAATATGTATTTTTTCTTGTTGTTTTAAGTTTTAACAAAAGTTACTTAAAAAACATAAATAACTATGGTAAGATTTGGAAGCAGGGAGTCTCTATCATTGAACACTGATATAGCTTTAAGCTTTCTGACAGCTAAGGAAAAAATGGACAAGTTTTTATGTTTCATAGTAATTACTGGGTAAATAGTTATTTTCTAAAGAACACTTTTCCTTTATCCCCACAGAAAACTTGTGAGTTAAGCTTCTATAACACAAAACATTTTCATACCCTATTCCAAGGAGGAAAAAGGGGAAACATGATTTGAAAGTACTGTTTGTACTGGGTATCGGCTTTTTTTTTTTTTTTTTTTTTTTTAACTGCGAAGGATACATTTAACTTTCCTCTGGCAACCATACCTAATTTTCCTCTCTGGTACCAGCTTCATCCTCATTCTCAAGAAGTTCATGTGCATAAAGACAATGTGAGAGAGATATATACATACATATATGTATGGAAGTAGAATATTATTCAGCCTGAAAAAAGAAGGAAATCTTACCATTTGCAACAGTACGGATGAACGGAGGACATTTTACTAAGTGACATAAGCTAAATGCAGAAAGACAAATACTATATGATCTTACATGTGGAATCAAAAATAGCCGAACTCAGCCAGGTATGCTCATGCCTGTAATCCCCGCACTTTGGGAGGCTGACGTAGGAGGATCGTTTGAGGCCAGGAGTTCGAGACCAGCCTGAGCAACATAGCAGGACCTCATCTCTACAAAAAACACAAAAATTAGCCAGGTGTGATAGCCTGCACCTGAGGCTGAAGGAGGAGGATCGCTTGACCCTAGGAGTTTGAGGTTGCAGTGAGCTACGACGACACCACTGCACTCTAGTGTGGGCAACAGAGCGAGATCCTGTCTCAAAAAAAAAAAAGTCAAACTCATACAAGCAGAAAGTAGAATGGTGGTTACTAGGAGCTAGGGGGAAGGGGAAAATGGGGAAGTGATGATTAAAGGATACAAAGTTTCAGTTATGCAAGATAAATAAGCTCTGGAGATCAAATGTACAGCACGGTGACTACAGTTAGCAATATTGTATTGTACACTTGGAATTTGCTAAGAGGGTAGATAGATCTTAAGTGTTCTCACCACACATACACACACAAAAATGGTAACTATGTGAGATGATAGATATATTAAGTACCTTGATTGTGGTAATCACTTCAATTGTGAATGTATATCAAAACATCAAGTTATATACCTTAAATACGACTACAATTCTTTTTTTTTTCCCCCTAACCTCAAGCAATCCTTCTGCCTCAGCCTCCCAAGTAGCTGGGACTAAAGGTGCATACCACCACACCCAGCTGAATTTTTTATTTTTTGTAGAGACAGGGTCTCACTATGTTGCCAGGCTAGTCTTGAACCTCTGGCCTCAAGCAATCCTCTCGCCTCAGCCTTCCAAAGTGCTGAGACTACAGGTATGAGCCACCATGCCCAGCCAATGTATACAATTTGTATTTGTCAACCAAACCCCAATAAAGCTGGAAGGGGAAAAAAAAAAGTCCACCTACAAAGGGAAAGGTGATACAACCCTAATTCCAGGGATGGGCATTAAATCAGGCCTGACCAATCATAGCATCACAATTCCTAGTCCATAAGGGATAGACTTTGCCCAAATCACAGCCGATGAGATACAGTAAAACTTTTGTGTGGCTGCTGAGAGAGAAAAACACACAGTCTTTTCTACTAGACTTAAATCAGGAAGGACAAAAAACTGGCACTGCCAGAAGCCTTCTTGCCACCACTTGGAGCCTGAAGGTGAAGCCCAGAGAGAACTACTGCCAAGAAATAGAGTGAGATCTGGGCTTAGTGCTATCATTTGATCTGGATCAAGCCATACCTGAAGCTTTCCTATACCTGTACTTTTTAGTTGCATGAGCCAATAAATTACCCCCTTTATTTTTGCTTAAGCCAAGATGAGTTGAGTTTTCTGTTACTTGCATCGAAAAGAATCCTAAATTATATGCTCTCAAGTTCAATATCGATTTCCAAATCCTATAGGGATAGTCAAACATACCTTTTGGAAATTATAAATGTCCTGCCGAAGCTGAAGAACTCTCCGTGAGAGTAATTAAAAGAGAAGCCATGATAAAGAGTTACAATCCTACTCAGAAATAAATCTGTGACCAGAAAGCTTCTTTCTTGGCTTTCCCCCTTGACTGAACAATTATACTCCCGAATAACAACCCCTCCCTCAGAATCCTGTTATGAAGAATAAATGATAAAAACACATTGAGACACTTAGAACAGTGCCTGACACCCACTGGGTTCTCAACAAATCTTAGCGTCCTTTACTTAGAATAATATTGTCAAAACACAAGATGCACAGACAAAAAGTTTATACATTATCAAGACCTATACAGTTGTCCAGGATAATGTTCTTTGGACCTATTTGGCATTGAGACATGGTCAGAACTCAGAGTATTTTCAAGAAAACATCCCCAAAACAATGATACTGTTATACTTACAAACTGTGGGCCAAAATGTATGACTTAGGAGGAGGACATCACAGTGGACACTTTTGTGGGATAATTGCCACAATGGGAGAATTGACTGCAGGCAGAGTCTGTCAGATGGGAAACAGGAAGGTCTACCAAGGACAAGACACATGTGTCTGATGTGCTGACTGGTAAAACAAGGAATATAAAAACAGCCCCTGAGAATCTGAGGAACCTACACTGACATATAACTACAAGGAGGTGTAGGTCCCAAGGTATGGCCTTCTCTTTGGAAATGTTGCTAATGCTCCTAAGAGAACAATGTAGTAAAAAGAGCATGAGTTTTAAATCAGACAGGCCTAAATTATAACCCAAGATAATTATAATCTCTTACTTACTGGCTAAGTGGCCTTAAAGTATTTCTTAAACTAAGTCTCTGTTCTCTTATCTGTAACATTTGGATAATAATATGCACCTGGTAGTATCTCCTTTCCTCCAAGGTGTGGTAGTCATTAGCGATCCTCACAGATAGTCCTGTTCTCTTGCCAGGTATATGGCAGGTCTGCACTTCCCTATCGCCTTTGAAGTCAGGTATGTTCTTGTGGTTTGCTTTGGGAAATGAAATGTGAGCCAAAGGTGACTTGTGTCTGTTGAAGTAGAAGTTTTATTAACAAGAGCATGATTTGCCAAGTCCTCTTCCACCTGACAAGGTGAGTCCAGAAGCAAGTGTCAAGATTGGACCTCTGTCAGCCTGAGTCCCCTGGTATCCATGAAGCACAAAGCTCCCTGTTGAGCTGTATGGATCATGAGCAAGAAATCAATTTTGAGTTGTTCCTTACTTGAACATAACCAAGCCCATCCTGTTGGATACACCAGGTTAGACCCTTTTGCACACATCAAGTCATTTAGAGATATTCGGTATACACTTTAATTCTCTCAAAACTTTGAACTTCTCCATATATTACAATCAATGTCAAGATATTTCTAGAACTTGAGAAGCAAAATTAGGAAGATTCAAAATAAAAGGGATAGGATTAGAAAGGATTGATAATACCCAGTGCTAGTCAAGATGTAGGATGACAAACATTCTCACGCCCTGTTGTAAGGAATGTAAATTGCCTAAGCTTTCTGAAGGACAATCTAGCCTTCTCTATCAAAATTTGACCTACTTTAGAAATTTCTTCTTAGAAAATTATGAGATACTTATGCAAAGAGGTATGTATAAGGATGTTATTGATGTACTGGTTGTAAGAGTGAAAAATTGGAAACAACCTAAATATTGAATAATAGGAGGCTAGTTATATAAAGCAGGGTAAATATATATATGGAACACAAGGCAGAACATGAAAAACAATGAGGTCAATACATATTTTTAATACAAATATATCCATGATATATTATTTGTGAAAGGCAAGTAAAAATAGCATATATGGTATGATTCTGTTTGCATAAATGTATGTTTGCAGTACTGAAAGATGAGCTGCCTAAATGCTACTAATGTTTACCTTCGTGTAATAAGCTACAGTTGATCTTCATTTTCTTCTTTTTTGAGTTCCTGATTCCTTTCTTAAAAGCAATAAACATATACTATTACTTTTTTTAATCAGAAGAAAGTAATAAAGCTGGTTTTATTCTGAAAATGGATGGGGATGAGTGGGAGGAGAGAGGCAGGGGCAGAAAGCATTAGAGAGACAGAAAGAGTGACAGAGAGAATAATTAACCATCTGCCTCAGTGACCCAGAAGTTTTCTGTAAACCATGGCTGCAAGATTGGGAAATACCCAAGTTCTGTTGAGAAGAGTTATATTTAAAATAATTGAAAACACACATACCAAAAACTAATCGACTATATCAGACCCTGAGAAAAGACATTTTGAAAAAGTTACTCAACATGGAGTGTAGAAAAAAAGGAGTCAAGCAGCCAAAATGTGTCACTGTGTCTAGAGTTGCTCTATTCAGTGGGGCAGCCACTAGCCACAAGTAGCTATTGAGCGCTTGAAATGAGATTAATCCAAATCAAGATGTGCCATAAATGTAATATAAACACTGGACTTCAAAGACTTAATATGAGAAAAAGAATGTAAACTATCTTATTAATAATTTAGCATAGATTATGTGTTGAAATGATAATATTCTTGATATACTGGGTTAAAGGAAATACATTATTTAGATTACCTTCACCTGTTTCTATTTACTTTTTCAATGTGGCTACTAGAAAATTTAAAATTCCATGTGGCTAATATTTTATTTCCATACGACAGTGCTGGTCTAGGTTATTGTCCTGAGAAAAAATTGTCAGCTCTGGCTTAATTTACCTAAACCAGTTCATCCAGAATTCATATGTGTCAAATGTACAATATTTTACACCTGAGAGAACAGTTTCCAATACTTGTTTAAAGTTTGGTGTGCTTTTTCTTCTGTTTTGCCCACTTTTGAGCACTTTCAGTTTAAGCCGAGTTATCTAAGGCTACTTTTGTCTCGATTTTAAGCTAAAATACTAATCAGAAGATGAGAATATTTGGAGAAAGTTAAACAGATTCAGAAAAAGGAAAACTTATTCCCTGTGACTAGGAAAACAACATAGCATTTCAAACCTTTCTGTCGACTCTTTTATTTCTTTTCAAAGAGGAGGAAAAGGCAGGTGGCTCTTTGTAGGAAAGTCAGAAGTGCAAATCAGGCTCCTCCTCCAGGTAAAATTTAAGCAGAAGTCAGATCCTCTCCATGGATTTCATACTAACATAAATTCCAGATGGACCAAAAAGACACTTTTTAAACCATAAGAAGAACTAGAAGAATATTAAATGTACTATGTGTTTAACACTGGGACAAGAGAATTTCTAAAGCGGCAAAGAAGTGAATAGATTAGACCATATACAAATTTAAAACTTCTAGATATAAAAAAATATAAAAAGAGAAAATAATTATAGCAGTATCACAAACATTAAATAAACTCTTAAAAATATGTAAGTCTTAGATAAATTGATTTTAAAAATACTCTGACCCCCCAAAATAAAGGACTTGAATCAATAGCTCATCAAAGAAGTATACCTAGCTGGCAAACAGGCCCATGAAAAAATCTTCAATCTCCTTTGTAAACAATTGAATGAAAATTAAAACCAAAGTAAGATATCTATTCTATCTACCTGAGTGGCGAAGATATTATTGTGATTGTCGTTGTTTTATTTGATGCTGGAGAGGATATAATAAAAATGGGCGCTAAGTCCTGTTGGTTCTGAAAATTGATATAAACTCTTTGAAAAACTTCCCTATACAAAGCCTTTGATATGGTAATTTTAGATCTGGGAATCCATCCCAAAGAAAAACTTATAAACACAAAAATCCTTATAAGCAAAAATATTTGTCACAGGGTAATCTATAATATCAAAAACTTAAAAACACCTTAAATGTTCAAAAATAAGGAAAGGCTTAAGTAAAATATGATATATCTACTTGGTGGAATATTATATGGTCAATAAAAATGTTTGCTCAGATTATGTACTAACATGGAAAATAGGCTGTGATATAATATTTAGTGAAAAATCAGGATCTCAAATTGTATGTATAATATAACTATGTAAAAACTTTATTCTTTTAAAGTTAGAAGAAAATGTTCATTATGTTTATCTTTCAATAGTGGAATTTTTTCTTCTTTTTATGTTTCTAAGCTCTATTTAATTAGCACTTTATAAATCATAATAGTATTACAGTAGGCCAAATGTATAAAAGAGTATCATGGTAGATGAGGTAGGTAGACCACCCAAAGACATCCACATTCTAATCCCCAGAACCTGTGAGTACGTTACCTTCTGTGGTAAAAGGGACTTTGCAGACGTGATTAAATTAATAATCTCAAAATGGAGAGGTGATCCTGGATTATCTGGGTGGGCCCAATGTAATCCCAAGGGTCCTCAGAAGAGGGAGGCAGGAGGACAGAGCGAGAACAATCAATGTGACGACAGAAGCAGGAGGTGCAGGCAGAGAGACAGACTGAAAGATGCTACTCCGCCACTTTGAAGATGTAGGAAGGGACCCTGAACCGAGGAATGCAGGTGGCCTCTGAAAGCTGGAAAAGGCAAAGAAACATTTTCTTCTAGAGCCTCCAGGAACATAGCCCTGTCAACACCTTGAGTTTAGGACGTCTTATCTCCAGAATTTTAAGAAAATAAGTTTGTGTTGTCTTAAATCACTAAATTGTGATAGTTACAGCAGCAATGGGAAACAAATACAAATATATACAATTTTTTATGGTGGGGGGAAAAAACTTTGTTTGGTTAAAACAGGCTTTATTTGGTTAAATGGAGCTATAAAATGTAATGTGGGTTAATATTTATAGTCCAGGATTATTTTGTCATTTAGATGTCACAAAATATAAAGTGCAATGGAACTTAATCTACTTCTAATGAATGCATCTTATTTTCTCACTTTCACTGTCAACACAGAAATGCCTCACTACCGAGCAACAAACACTGAATTTGGGGGAATTTGCTTAATAATGACATTAAGTACACAGAAGTCTAAGAAGCAGATAATAAGCAGCAGGAAGGAGAAGCTAAAAAAAAAACAGGGAAAGTTGATGAGTCATAAATAAAACACACCCCCTGTGTTGAGCAACTCTCGATTTATGCAAATTCAACATTGCACAAATTATTCCATAAGGCACATACTGCAATTTTAGAGAAATACAAAATTATAAGATAGGTAATGGGCAAAGGAAATACAAAACAACTATTATTATCTCCTTACTTCAATCCAGTCTCTTGTCCCATTCCCAACTCCTGGTTTGATTTCTCGTTGATAATCCTGGTCCTGGTGCTTTGGTCTTGGTGTTGCAAGTCCTCTGGAGTGCTGGCTCTTGCCCTTCAGGTCCTCCTCCCAACATACACCCTCACTTTGAGTTGGCTTTGCCCCACCCAATTTCTCCACCCAGCACTATTTGTGGTTTTATGGCTGCCCTAGCTCACCTCTCAAGGCCCAGTCTCTAGTCTTGGGCTCTAGGAGATGATGGGGGTGGTAGGAGGATAGGTGGGGAGGTGGACAACCTTAGACAAGTGGGCAAAAATATCCTCAAAATAAGGGTAGAAGAGAAAGCAATAAGGAAAGAGGGAGGCAGGGAGGAAAGGGAGGAAAGGAAGAGGAGAAGGAAGCAAAGAGGGAAGAGGAAGAGGGATGAGAAAAGGAGAAAGAGGGGTAAGAAGGGCACAACATAAAACAGTCACCAGGGCCTTAGGGAAAAATACTCAGAAACCGTGGACACCATTCCACCACACATGAAATGTATTGACAAATACTAATTTTAGGTAAATGGCTCATTAGTTGACTGGGCTTATGGGTGAGCTGGTTTTAGAGAGTTGGCCTATTTTCCAAGGATGCCCTAACATATGCACATATATATACACCACTTGGTAGGTTCACTATATCCTGGAAGTGGGGAAAAGTGCCTCCAGCCATCCTAGCTTGGAGACTGTCTGCTCAGATCCCCTAATTATCTGGTGCTGTCTGCGCTCATCAAGCAGCCTTCTCATTATAATTGGGCTTCCCGTGTAGATTTTCCTACTGGGAAAGAACAGGCTGACCTGTGAGCAGGTCCCATTGGCAGTTACTCTGCATGGAAATTAATAAATCAGCATTCTCTTGGGAATTTGATTTGCATGTCCATTCTCCAGAGTCTAAAAAAAATCTTACTGCACTAAAAAAAAAAAAAGTTACATTGGTGTCTTAGTTAAGGCTTTTTGGATTGCACGCCAATGAAACTCACTTTAGCATTAACAAAATGTAGAAATTTATTATAAAATGGTAGTCATATGTCATAGAACTCCAGACAAAAAGGGCAGTTGGGACTGAAACCAGAAAGCCACAAAGCCATCAGGACTGAAGACTCTGCCCTCACTCTTGATCTGTACTAGGAGAAACTGTTTCTCTATTCACAAAACTTCTGACATCAAATGTACAGGTTTTCCACACTAAGCAATTTTTCAGTGCTTATGTACACACCACAGGGTCCCCTTTGTTTAATCCAATGCTAGCACTAACCACCCGGAGTTAGCGCAGCCCCCACAGATTAAAGGTTCAGTCCCACAAGACCACCTCCCGCTTCAGATGCCAATGGCAAGTAGTGGCTCCCCAGGTAACCCACACTTTGGTCTGATTTAGTCACAATCCCCTCCTCAGATTCAATAATTTGCTATAATGGTTCACAGAATGCAGGGAAGTGCCTTACTACTTATGCTTACTGGTTTGTTGTAAAAGACTTTATAAAGGAACAAATGAACAGCCAGATGAAGAGAGACATAGACAAGGTCCAGAAGGGTCGGGGCTGCAGGAGCTGCTGTCCCCCTGGAGCTGCAGTGTGCCAGCCTGGAAGCTCACCAACCTCATCATTTAGGAAATTTAGGGTTTTTAGGAAAGTCCCATTACATAGGCATGAGTGATTAAATCATTGGTCATTGGTGATTGGAATCAATATGCAGCCCTTCCCCACTTCCCAGAGGTCATGAAGCTGGACTGGAAATTCCAACCCCCTCATCACCCTCCAACAGTCACCTCATTTGCATGAACTCTGGTATGATTGAAAGGGGCTTATTATAAATAACAAAAGAGGTTCCTCTCACCCCTATCACTTAGGAAATCCCAGGGATTTTATTACAAGTTCTGTGCCAGGAACTGGGGACAAAAACCAAATGAGCAAAAGATTGCATCATCTCTTACACTCAGGAAGTTTTAGAAGCTCTATAGCAGGAACCAGGGACAAAGACCAAATATATATTTCTTATCATGTTACATCACAGTCTGCATCTGACACTCTAAGGCTACATGTGCACTCATTTCTGTTTTTCTCTTTCCACCTGCTTCATATTCTCTGTCTCTCTCTAAGTCAGCTTTCTCTGCTTCTCACGCATGCAGCTTAAGAAGGCTGCTTCTCACCTGCCTCCATCCCAGCACCTACAAGACAAGCATCTATGACTCTCAATTCTAAATTTCCACAAAGAAAATCTGCTTGGCCCAATGTGATCAGGTGTCCATCCCCCATCAAATTATCTATGGCTGGTATGGGGACCTGGGAGTAAGAGGACAGAGTCAGGCCCAGCTCCATGAAGTTGAGAACAATTCCCAGGAGGAGAAGGAAGATTACAGATGGGGCAAGCATACCAAAAATTGTCACAGGAACACAAACTCTCAAAGTCAGAGGTGTTTCAGAATTCAGAATTTTTTAGATTCTAGAGTATGGTCATGTGCTTTACATAACATCACACCTCAGAGGAGTCTAAGGCAGCTTCCCATGATCAAATACAACAGTATTTTTGCAATGAAAACATGAATGTTCACACAAAATGGGAAATAAGAATTATAAATAGTTTCAGATGAGTTTAAATCAAGTTTTGCCTCTAACGGAGTTATACAAATACTTTTGGTTTTCATTGTTTCTGGATTTCAAAATGGCAGTTGAAGGATTTGGACCCTACTACTCCAGGCTGAGAAAGCTGAGGACCAGACTGTGATGCCATTGAGGTACTTCCTCCAAGAGGCTCCCTAGGGCTTTACTCAACCAAGTATGGCGTCTGGACCAGAAGCATTGACATAACCTAGGCACTTGTCAGAAATACTGAGTCTCAGGCCTCATCCTGGATATACTGAATCAGAATCTGCATTTTTAAAAGATCTCCAGGCGCTTCATGTACATATTAAAGTTTGAGAAACACTGCTCTAAGTGGCAGTCAACATCCCCAAGTCACCTGTCTTGATACTTGTGCACATGAACTGCAACACACAGTTGTACAATCATCCTTTCTTATGTGTTTTTTGAAAATAGCTGCAACCACAATTTTTAGAATAACAAAGAAGACACAACCTTAACTCCAAATCTGCGCCATGCCACTCACCATCCTGCTCAACAGATGTGTGGTCTCTCCAGCTGCCCCCAAGCGTCACTCAACAAACAATCCTTCCTGTACTGGTATTTAAGCTTGTATACCTGGGTAGGGACTTCTTTTTATCAAACTGTATCTATCAGAGAATGTTTGTACAATCCTGAAAATGGATCAAATAGGATATAAAGCAGCTGAAGCTATAATTAAGAAATTATTTAATAAAGAGTACAGCAGGGCATGGTGGCTCACATCTGTAATCCTAGCACTCTAGGAGGTCAAGCCAGGAGGGCCGCTTGAGCTCAGGAGTTCGAGACCAGCCTGAGCAAGAGTGATACCCCATCTCTACCAAAAATAGAAACACTTAGCCAGGCATGTTGGTGCGCACCTGTAGTCCCAGTTACTCAGAAGGGTGAGGCAGGAGGACCACTTGAGCCCAGGAGTTTGAGGTTGTAGTGAGATATAATGACACCACTGCACTCTAGCCTGGGTGACAGAGAAAGACTCTGTCTCAAAAACAATAATAAATAAAGGGGGCAAGCAAATAAAACGCAGAGCAGTAGCCAGAGCATTATTTCTCCTTGCCACTATTATTCTCTTTGCATAGAGAATAGAATTTTCTAGAAGGGCAAACAGTACAGGACCCATACTCAGAATGTTTTTGCAATATGCTAATAGCCTTTGAACTTAAATTTTATCTTGCACCTTTGTTTTAGAATTCACAAGGGTAATAAAAAAAAGGATTAAGTAGATAGAGAGGGATTTCTCATTGAATTTATTCATTGAATTTACAGATTTATTCATTGAATTTATTTTCAGGTTCTTTGGAGGTAGAAGAAACCTTCAAATTCCAAAAGAAAATAAAGAAGTTATGAGTGCAGAAGTACCTCTTCAACTATAATTGCTTCCTGTCTGCCAGATGCAGCAAGAAGAAAACAATTAAAAAACAAAATAATGACATTGGCAGCTTTGAGGAAAATTTGACCATGGTAAAGAAAACTGAAAATCTGCTAAAAGCAAGTGATTCTTCAGCAAACTAACATCAATAAGCAGTAACTGACCAGGCAACCACAATCAGATCATTCCTCCGGCTGCGCCCGTACCCAGAGTTCCCTGCTGTGGGGTGTGTTTTTGCCCCACCCAGGCCAAGTCCTCCACGTCTCCCCTCAAACCAGGGGGTTCAGGTGGTTCCTCATGCTAACCCCAATGCCTCACACTTCCATCAGTCTTGTCACCCAGAATGTCATGTAGCTCTTCCTGTCACCTCTTTGACCAGAACCCCCACCACTTCCACCCCACCCACACACAACACCCCCCACCATTTCACTTGGGCTTTTCAGGTCCTATGGCAAAAAAAAAAAAAAAAAATCCCTACTCAGTCTCTGAAGACTGTTCCTTTGTTTTCTCCTTGAATTAAAAACTATATCCTCCCTACTATGGGTGGAATTTATTCCCCAAAAAAGATATGTTGAAGTCCTAGTCCCTAGTAGCTCAGAATGCAACGTTATTTTGAAACAGGGTCCTTGCAGATGTAATTAGTTACACTGGAGCACTGTGGGTCTCTAATCACACATGACTGGTGTCCTATAAGAAGGTGGCCATGTGGTAACAAAGGCAGAGATTGGAGTGGTGCATCTACAAGCCAAAGAACACTAAAGATTGCCAGCAAACCACAAGAAGCTAAGAAGAGGCATGGAAGGATTTCTCTATGGGTTTCAGAGGAAGCATGATCTGCCGACACCTTGATTTCTGACTCCTAGCCTCCAGAACTGCGAGACGATAAATTCCTGTTGGTTTAGGCTACCCTGCAGTTCTTTGTTACAGCAGCCCGAGGAGGCTAATACACCTCCTGAAGACACTGTCCCTCCACCAACCCTTGTGTGATGAGCTGCCTCGTTCTCCCACTTGCCACACTCCTCAGACTTGGAAGTGGGCATCAGTCCTCCTCATTGTTCAATTACGCTTCTAAAACATACATTGTACCTCCACTCCGCTTTTCCGTGATCCTTTGCTTCCTTAAGATTTATGGTATCTCCCCATCATCCCTCCACTTCACTCTTATCCATCATTTCCTGGTCACTGCAAGTTACCTCAATATGGCCTAATCTGGATTCCTCATTTCTCCCACCCCCAGACTCTCCATCACCCCATTCTTAACACAAACCTGTTTTCCTGCATTTCCTGTCTCAATTAATAGCTCCATCATCCACCCTGTCATCCAAAAACTTGAAAGTCAACCTAAACTCCTTCCTACTCTTTACTCTCAAATCCAACCAAACACCAACAATTGCCACCTTCACCTCTTAAAGCATCCTTGAGCCCACTATTCTTCTCCAGTCCTGTGACCTCACCCCAAGTTCAGGCTAATTCATCTGTTGCCCAGAATTATTTCAACAACCTCTGAAATGAACTGCCTGCCTCCAGTATTATCTACCTTAAACTCATCCTCACAATACATCCGAAGTAATCTTAAGTTATGTCATTCCCCAATTTTATAATAAAATAGCATAAATTTTTTTAAAAACCTCAATGTTTTCAATTCCTTGCAACAAAGATTCTAAATGTGCATGGGGTTCAGGCATATCTGTATCCCCTAAAATTATCTGTTAAATTTTGAGTGTATGTTTATTTTGCTGGGGAGAAGTTTTATGGTTTCCATTAGTATTTTCAAAGGAGTCTCTGACCCCATAAGGATTCATATTCTGGTAATTCTGAACTATTTATAGTTTTCTACACATTTTTTGTATTTATATAAAAATTTTGTGCTTGTGTATAATATTTCCTCTGCTGAGATTTGTTTTCCAAAGTCACTATATTGAATGTCTACCATGTACCAGCCCACGTGCTAGATGCTAGGAATACCAAAGTGAACAGCCAAGAGGGCTCTTCTCGCCACTTGGCATCTGGCTTTTGCTCATCCTTCACGTCTTAGGCCTCATTTCCTTCAGGAAGGCTGAGTTATGCCCTTCACTTTTGACTCCTTGACACTTAGTAATTATCTCTGCCATTTTATAGTAAAATGTCTAGGTGTCTTCTTCCCCACTGTAAGCAACATGTGGGCTCAAGCTACATTTGTACTCCCAAGGCCTGATGCAGCTCCTTGGACACCATAAAGCTTCAATAAACATTTGTTGAACATGTTTGAAAAGTCCAAGATTGATTTTTCTTTCTATCAAATGGAAACAAACGGTCCATTCCCTACTGAATTCACAAGACTATTGGGAAAGTCACAACAGAATAGAAATTAACATAAGACACTATTCAGAATCACAGGGAATTTCATAGTTAGATAATTTATCCTTCTAAAAATCTCTGAGATCTCAGTCAACAGCAAAAAATATTAAAGATGATGGCACTGCTAATAACTGTGAGTAGCTGCAAAATGAGCTTTATCCTTGGGACCTGGTGATGGAAAAGGACCAGAGTCCCACGTTTCCATATGATGCACATCCAAGAACACAGTTCGGGATTCTTCACAGTGTGTCCCTCCAGCTCTGTGGAGCAAGACCTTTGAGGGCATGTCCTCTGCTTCCTCTTGCCTGCTTCAGAAACTTCATACTCTAAGCAGGTGACAATGTACTTTAGAGGTGTGGAGCAGTAATGCTTAAAACATTCATCAAGGTGCTTTTCCTTTTTGCATTTCCTTGTACTCTATTTCTCTCCAGTGACAGTTGTACATCACCTCAGGGAAGATTAGGATTGTTACAGCTGGAATACAAAGAGAAAAACTCAATGCTCAGTTTTTTCAAACTTTCAAAATGGGTTTGTGAAATAGTTCAGTGGTAATAGCTGTGGGGGAAAAATTACAGTTTGCCAAATACACTTTTTGAGAGAAAAGGGGAGAATGAGAACGTGTTGAAATTCAAAAGTCAAAGCCTAAAAGGAATAGGGCATGACATTCATCCATTTAAAAACAATGAGCATCCTACCAAAATTTTAACCAAATCTAATAAAGCCTCTACAACTAATTTCCAGTTTACAGAAAATGCAAGGGCTATATTTTTAAAAAAGTTAAATAACACTACAGAGAAATGATCAGACAAATCAGAAGGTAAGACATTCTGCATTACAACTGGGCTGGCTCCTCAGATGCCAATGTAACTTAAAAAAACAATAAGTGGGATTGTTTTAAAGTAAAAGAGATTAAAAGCTGTAACAACTAAATGCAATACATGAACTCTGATTGGATCCTGGTTCTAAAGTATTAATTTATAAATTCTTATTGGGGACAATTGGGGAAATATGAATATTCAATTTAAATTAGATGATATTAGCAAGTTACTATTAATTTTCTTAGGTGTGACAATGGTATTGTCAAAGTGGAGAAGAATGTCCTTATTCCTAGAAGATGCATGCTGAATACTGAAGTACTTAAGAGTGAAAGTCTACAATTTACTTTGAAGTGGTTCATACATATATTCTATTAAAGCAAATATGATAATATTTTAACAATTGTTTAATCAAGATTAAGTGAATATAAGTGTCATGTTCTGTTACTTCCATTTTTCTGTATGCTTGAAAATTGCAGGAATAAACAGTTGAAAAAATAGCTTGAAACAAGAACAGATGAAGATCTAGACTAACTCCAAGGGTGAACATTGGCATTGCCATGGGTGAGAGGCAGTGGTGTGAAAAGGAAGTCTGTAGAGCCTCCAGTACTACAGGGGCCACGTGATGGTGAGAGTCAGCATGACCCCACCTGGGCCCAATTGAGTGCCGTCAGTAGGGCAGTGCCAGGGTACCACATGGGAGTTGAGCCAGGGCCCAGAATTCAGCCAACACTTACTCCCTTTGCTGTACTCATTGTCCTCAAGTGAGGGTCTCCCACCAACAGCTGCCTCCATGTAGCCATCCATGGTCCAACAGGACCAATGCCCAACCATGCCTCAGTATTTTCTCAGCTCAGGAGATCTGCCCGATGAGGAAAACCCAATTTTCAATGACTCAGAACACATATAAGCCCTGCCACAGGAAGGATGAGGACCTGCCTAGTGCTCCTACCCTGCAGTGCCCAAGTTGGGTAGGATCAAAATAGAACTAATTCAAGATTTCTCCTGGGGTCAAGAGTAGTTAAAACCCAGCCACATGACATGTAAAAATACTCAGATACCCTCGAATAGCATAAAAATAACTCAAAAAAATTTGTCACTTCTGAGCAAACACCCCTTCAGTTCCCAGAAGTCTAGGAGGATGATGAATGAAGCACTGGAAGAAGCAGAAACCGCTGGATTAAATAAACTTCCACACAGAAAAGTTATATTCCATAGGTTTCAAGGCTCTCTTGCCTCCTATTGCCCCAATGTCTGAAAATGTGATTAAATCCAGAAAACACACTGTCATAATGACAGTTCCATCTACTCTCAAAGTCCCTCATGAATATCAGAATCCAGCCAAAAGTAAGAGGTGTACAGTTGCTACACATTGGCAAGTCGTAGCTCTGCTTGGAACAAACATTTTAAATGAAATGAGATTAATGATTTGGTAATCGCTGGAATAAACCAAGTAATAATTGTGTTATTAACAATCAAAACAGATGTAACCCAAAGGTTGCTGACCCTCACCAGCCAACAGCTACAATGGGGGTTGCGTTTGCATTAATATCTGAATCTCATTGCCTTGGCGCCCCATCCAGTCAGTCCAGAATTACAGTCTCTTACCAAGTTCTTCCCCAAGACTTTGCAGGAGCCCCTGAGGGGGCCTTACGTATGAACACGAATCAGCTCGGGCCTAATCCACGCAAACCAGAGCTGCTAAGGCACCCTCCACCCAGCCTGAGATCTGGGACTCCTGCCTGCTTTAACCACCATAGTGACTTAGAAGCCCACCACGGTCACTGCACTGCCTCTTCTGAGTGGGGTGAAGACCCTCTTTGCAACCCCAATTGCTGAGCCACTGATGTTCACAACAGTGTTACTGGGCTCCCCCGTCACTGCAAGGGAAGGGGAGAATGGTCCACTTTGTTCTGCTGTAACTTCCCTTGGTGGGCTTGCTTTGGGCCCCCAAAGCATTACAGAGTTCAAACAGGTCTTGTAACTGTTACCCCTGGCCCTTCCTTGCAGGTTGCTCATAATGCTGCTCCTCTCTGGTGCCCAGGCCCCGCTGCTGGGTCCGGCTCACCACGCCAGAGTACATTTTCCCTTTCAGCCACTTCTCCCTCAGGGGCCAAATTGCCTTCCTGAAACCTGGCTTCTGTCAGAACCCCCGAAACTATCAGCAGTGATAGGACATGTCTGAACTCCATTTGTGGACGTGGTTTAAGTATTCTTGGTCAAGAGTTCTTTGGTCCCCAGGTAAATCATCAGATATAAATAGACACTTGGGAGGAAGGGTGTTGCCCAAATCCTGGTGTCAGATGTTGGAGTCTCACTCAGCCTCTGCCCAGCTGAGACATCGATACTGATACACAATGTATTTATTTCTTATTTTAAAGAGTTACTTTACAGCTATAAACAGCACCTAAACAAAGAAATGTATATGTCCCTTCAGCCTCCCCTCCTCTCCCCCAGTTTACAATAGTTTCTGGGGAGAAAATGTTGTTTTATTCTATTGTTTAAAAGTTTCTGGGGACTTTCTCTCTGAAAAAGATGCAGACATGAATGATCCTTGAAGACACTGTGCTAAGTGAAATAAGCCATACACAAAGGGACAAACTTTGTGTGGTTCCACTTACACGAGGTACCTAGAGCAGTCAAATTCTTGGAGACAAGAACTAGAATGGTAGTTGCCAGAGGCTGGGGGAAGGAGGAAGTGGGGAGCTGTTGTTTAATGGATACGGAGATTCACTTTTGCAAGATGAAAATGCGGAGATGGATAGTGGTGATGAATGTACTTAATGCCACTGAACTGTACACTTCAAAATGGTTTAAAGTGTAAGTACTATGTTGTATTTACTTTCCCACAATAAAATAAAGAAATAAATAATAAAAGAACTTAAGATCACCCTGAAGCCAAAAAAAAAAAAAAAAGCAGCAGCAGATGCAGAGGTGTTGTGAATGAGGTTAGGGGGTGTGGTTGCTCCAGCCTCTGAAAGCCAGAGAGAAGGGGTTTGCCTGGGAAACCAAAGAAACACCGTCCAGACAAGACTAAGTTGAGCATGAAGAAGGCTGAAGAGATGAGAAACAGGTTTGGTTTGGTTTTTTTGTTTTGGTTGGTTTGGGTTTTTTGCATGATGTATAATAATAATCATCCCTCACAGGAATGTGCCATTTTAGGGTTCAAAACACTTCCACGAGTGATCCAACTTGCTGTCAGGACAGGCAAGGGCTTGACAAGCGACTCCATGCAGAGCAGAGGGCAGGGGTTCAGACTCCAGGGCTTTGGAGAGGAGAGAGCTGCGCATCCCAAGGGAAGCCCACAGCCTCGTCAGGGGACTAACGCCCCACCTGGCTGCAGAGGAAACTGCAGGCAGAGAGGTGAGCTGATTTGCCCCAGATCCCACAGTTACTGACTAGCAGAGCAGAGACGTGATCCTGCCTACTGCTCCCTGCCTACTGCTCTTTCCACTACCAAGTGGAAATTAAAACAGAATGAAACTGAAAAAGACAAAAATAATTCCCAACTGTGTCGAACCATGAAAGAATCCCTATTGTACTTTAAAACTCAAAAGACAAAAGTATATAATTTGGGGATGTATTTTAAACTTTACAAAATCCTCCCACCCCACCTCTGAGTAGGAAAGCGGGTAAAAACAATCTGGGGTGAGAAGTCATCTGACTCATCCCTGATGTGGTGAAGAATCTGGAAGCAAACGCCCTGCATTTATTTCGAGTACTGCGTCTCATTCTGCCAGCCTTGGCAGCCGGCCCACGGTGTCTGATTCAGGGGCTCTCTTTTGGAGATGTGGTCAGAGCCTTATTTTAGGAGGACAGAAGAGGCCTAAAACATGTGGCGGGTAAGCTAGAATTTAAAAGGACACACATACACAGAGGTCATGTTAAGCCGTCTGGCTACCATGGCAAGCTGGGGGAAGGAATCCAGATGTGTGTTCAAGGCCTCCCTGAGACAGTGCAGCTCTATCCACAGAACACCAGCCCTGTGTCCTGGCCTGTTCCAGGAAGAGCCAGCAAAGCAGCCTGCAAGAGAAAGCACGTGGCCTGGGAGGTGAACCAGGGACACCCTCTGAGGTGCCAAGGATTTATCTGAGCAGCCAAATGTACACTGACAGACAGGTCTGTGTGCGCTAGAGAAACTCGTTCCACCGCTCAGATGAACGACTCATTGCGGAATTCACCCACAAGGGGAAGTGAGTTAATGACTGGGGCGTTTCACCTTCTGCCTAGATGCGTCATAAAATCAACTTGTAAAGCCTGGCTCAGGGAATACATTTACTCACCCAAATGTGGCTCTGTGGGGCTATGAAACATTTCAAAGAGCTCACTAGAGGAACGAGTTCTTAGACTTTCTCTGTGCTAGCAACAGGGCCAGCGGCCTGAGCCTGACAGCTGATCCAGGCTGTGGTCAAATCCGCTGACCAGCAGCCCAAATCTGCCGACAGCATCTGCTCCACATCTGGATCCTGACGCATCAGCGACTCTCCCCTCCAGGCCTACTCTCATGCAGGCCTGAGCGTGCAGGCCCATGGTGCCAAGGCCCCGGTGCCCAAACTTGTCCCTCCACCCAAGCACCCACCAGGCTCTGTCCTTATCTCCAACACGGCCCTCCCCTCCCTGTAGACTGAGCCTGGTTCACTGGCTCCAGGTCCAGGGCAAACCGTGCCTAGCCCTTCTTGGACCCAGCCTGAGTTATTATAAGAGGCTCCCAGGCTGGGCTAGTTTCAAGGTCTCCTGGACACTGGTGTCTGCTCTGGCCCTTTAAATTTAGCAGATCCACACTCCCACCTTGCCCAGCTGGCCCACCGGAGTGAGCCACAGGCACACATGTTCTAGGCCAATCCTGTTTACCCTGGACCTGCTATTTTTGCTCTCACCTCCCTGGTTCTCAGATTCCTGGCTCCATAACCCAGCTGCCATCGCTACTTCTGGCCCCTTCGCTTTGGTGACCATTCAGACTTCCCTTTTTAGACCACAGCTTCTCACATGTTTCTGACTCAACTTGCGTCTGCAGTGTCTGCTTTCACTCCTGGTCTCAGGTAAGTGCTCCTGGATTCAGCCCCAGCCCAAGCACCCCCTCTGCTGGGATCGCTCCCAGGAGAGGCAGAGGTGAGGATTTGTTCCTGTGGTCCCCGCCTGGCTTCTGACCCTCAGCCTTGCCTGGTCTGCCATTCCAGCCCCTGGGCTTACCTGGCATGGCCCTGGCTGTCGGCCTCAACCTGGGTTCTGGTCTGTGAAGTCCCTCCCTCACCTGAGATGGGTCTAACCTGAACTGTTTCTGATTTCATGCTGGCCTTGCCCCGGTTACACGAAACCCATTCCCCTCACCATCTCATTGAGATCAGAGTTGGGGAGGCCCTCAAGGCTTCTGAATGGGGGCAGGGAGAGTGCAGCACTGCCTCGGGTGGAGCCCTGGCAGGACCAGAGCCTGGGGGAGTTTCACATCTGTCTGGGAACCCTGCTGTCTGGGGATGTAGCGATTATCTATGGGAGGAGCCTGGGGGGAGAACCCTGTGAGAGACAACTCTCTCTGAATTGTGGGAGGGGTGGAGGAGGAGTATGCTGTGCCAGGTGACATCTCCGACAACCCTCCAATTCTAAAACCCTCGCTAAGAGTGGCTGAGGAACAGAGGCAACCCTTTGAACCCATGTGGCTCAGACCCTTTTCCCTGTCCGCCAGACTCCGAGGGGAACTTTAGCAAAGCGTCTGCCACGGATGTCCTACCTCCAGCCCCTCCACCAATAAACAAGTGAGTCCACCCAAGGTTCCCCCACCCCTAATGTCTCCATTTATTCCCTCCACTCCAGAAGGTGCAGAAGCAAGGGCCTATTCCCCTCTTCCTCCTCTCCAGCCCTCCTCATCCCCTTCCCTGGGGGCCCAGGCACTCAAAGACCATCTTCCCCTAAAAGCTCAGTGGACCACTTGGTTTTCTTTTCCAGAAACCCTAAAGATAGCAGCTTTGCTTAACAAGTATGTGCTATGGTAGAATGGTGAAGAGCAAGATGCTGGGGCCCAGCCCCCAGGGAATTCCAGCTCAGCCACCTGCTAGTGATGTGACACTAGACCAGTGATTTAACTTCTCTGTCCATGTTTTCTCACCTCTAAAACTGGGATGCTAAGAGTCCCCACCTCACTGTATTGTTGCTAGGATTATATGCATTAATTAATGTAAGAATGGTGCCTTGCCTATAATATGTCCCGTGATGCTACAAGCTCTCATTTATTGATTATTCACTCTGTAGCAGGCCTTATTCTAAATATCTTGCATCCAATAATTCATTTTTCCTAAGCAAAGGGAAATAGGGACAAAAGGATCATTCCATAATTCTAATTTAAATTATCATTAATATTAATCGTACAAGTCCCATCAACAGGAGTTGAAATGCATTATCAAAATTCATCCCCTTTTTTCTACTTGAATGAATCAAATTGTTTTTGTTTTTTTAGTGCTCTCTCTCCCAGCCTTGGGAATGTTTATGTATAATAAATATTCACACCTGGTCATAAAGTAAACTAAGTTGTAAATCATCAGAGAATTTCCTCATCTAAATACACAAAGCCAGTGTGTAAAGATGTCAAAAATGAAGCACCCAGGGGACAGAAACTCCCAATAGTGCCCCTCATATGGACACAGGTCTGTGTCATATTATATCATAGTATAGACATGATTCTTTTTTTTTTTTTTAAGACAGAGTCTGACTCCATTGACCAAGATGAAGTGCAGTGGCATCATCATAGCTCACTGCAGCCTCAAACAGTCCTCCTGCCTAAGCAGCTGGGGCTACAGGCACATACCACCGCACCCAGATAATTTTTTCTGCTTTTTAGTAGAAACAGGATCTCACTCTTGCTCTGGCTGGTCTTGAACTCCTGACCTCAAGCAATCCTCCCACCTCAGACTCCCCGAGTGCTAGGATTACAGGCATGAGCCACCTCACCTGGACTGAATTTATCATTTCAATCACTGAAGAATAACCCATTTAGTTGAATTATCATAGTTGAACTGAACTCATTATTGGATATTGGTGGGTTTTTGTTATTATAAATGATTCTGTAGTAAACCTCTTAGCACAAGTGACTTTTTCTTCTTATAGATAGATTATTTCTTAGGCTAATTCTTAGAGATGGGGTTACTGGGTCAAAGAAGCAAACTAAGGTTTTCCAAAGCTCTAATTGTTCCCACCATCTCATAAATCCCTGAGATGCAGTTAGTGGAGGATTCTATTTGAAGGACTAAACTCTCCTGGGGAAAGCAGAAAGAAGGAGACAAGAACTAACATTTGCTGCTGAGTGCCATGCACCGTAAGGGCTTCACATTGCATCTTTGACATGCTGGCCATCTGACCTGCCCAGATTTGTTGTCATTGTTACTGTTTTGGCTAATTGTGAAGACATTCACCAAGCAGTACTTTGGAAGCTTTATTCACTCGATCTCATCTAATCCCCACAACCATTCTCTGAGGAAGATATTATTAGTCTCATTTGCAAAAGAGAAGACAGGAGCTCGCAGAGATTGAGACAAGGTCTCACAGCTAATGAATGGAAGAGCCTGGACTGGATACTCAGTCTGGGTTCAAGTGCATGCTCTTTCTGCTCTGCCACACGGTGCTTCAGCCCTTCCCCATTCCTAGCCCTACATGTACACATAGGGGGTTTTAACCCTCTGCTCTGTGTGGATGGAGGGAATGCTGGAGATGTGTGCCTAGGGGGAAGGTCAGTCTGCAGGACTACATTGAAGGGGACCTAATGCTCCTGGCCCTCAGCCTACAAACTGCTTCCCTTTTCCTCTTGCTGGTGAAAAATATAATATTAAAGATGACTTTGTTTTATACACACACACACACACACACACACACACACACACATTCCAAGGACAGGGTTCTCTGTAAACAGAGAATCCACCACCTATCAAAGATGCTGACCAAGGACAGGTCAGATGTCCTTAGAGGCAAAGAATTTTTCAGAACAGTTATGACTCAACCTGAGCACATGGACTAGGCCTATCTGTACATTAAAATAGTTCTCCCTTCATTCTAATGTTGAGATATGAAAAAATAAATAAATAAATAAAATATTTCTCCTACAAAATTATTTGATCTGGCCAAACATTTACCAACTTTACACATATTTTAATATCAATTAAATCATCTAACCTCAATCTGTATTAATTCTAGCCTTTTCCCTACCAAAAGGGACCTGCATATTTTCTCTGTATGTTTTAAAATATTGTCTCCTAACCACATTGAATTCATAAAATTCCAGATGCTGCTCAGTGATGCCTCTGGGCCACCAAAATCCTGGCTATCTTGGTTAGGACTACCAAGGGACAGGCTGGAGCTGAGGCTGTAGGTGGAGAGGTTTATGGAAAGACAGGGGCTGGCACCTATGCAGATCAAGGAGACCAGATTTAGTGAAATGAATAAGTCAGGAGCCACTGCTGGGTGTGGCAGGAGATCATCTCAGTGGCAACATGAACTGAGTATTGCAGAGTGTAGAACTATGCAGACTGCTTGCTTGTCAGGCCTCTTTCGGATGCAAGTGACAGAAATCTGACTGGCTAAAGCAGAAGCAGAATTTATTGGCCCCTACCTGAAAATTCTAGGGGTAGTCTTCGAGAATAACTAGATCTAAGTGCTTAAACGGTATCATCAGGACTTTGCCCTATCTGTTTGTTCTGTTCCTCTCTCCAGAGTGGTGATAAAGTGGCCACCAGTTGCTCCAGGTCTATTTTCCACAGAAATCCCAACTGTTCCATGAAAAGTCCCAGGACTGACTCTCAATGGGCCTGAATTGGCTCATGTGCTGAACATCTTCAGCTTGACCTCCAAATGCACTGTGTACTCTTCTCCATGCTCTGCACCTTGACCTGTGTGGAGGTATCAATAGCTCCTTTCCCCTAAGCCTTCTGTTGGGTATTATCAATGGGGAGACCAGTGGGAGGCTGGAGGGAGAGAGAAGAATGAGGGCAGGATGTTAATTTCCCCCAGCTTCCTTTGTAAGGGTCTGCATGAGTTGGCTGCAGCTCTCTCCACACATCTTTCTCTCTTTGAGTTCCAGTAATGGCTCCCCAATCTTGACTCTACAACCTAGGGGTGGTATCAGTGCCCTCCTATGAGTAGCCCCAGAAACTGCTCTGTCCTTTATGGTTTTCCTACACTCTGCCCATGCCCCTGTGGAGGGGTTTTTTGATAGCCCTTATCTGATGCAGGATCCTGATTGACACAGCCCCATCCCTAAGTCAAATTCATGTTTCTTATTGGACAGGCCTGAGTCATATGTCTAGCCCTGGGAACAGAGGTCTGAAATCAGCTCCATTGAAACCACAGGTATTGAGGGTGGAGGAGGGCTAGTCAGTCCCCCAAAGGGACAGACAAAAACAACCTACGATCACTACGTTTATCAAAGCAGATAAGAAGGAAGTCTAATCATCAGTATTGAGCTACCCAAGCATTCTTTAGAAGCAGCACCACCATATAAATAAGGATGAGTTTCAGAGAGTAAACGCATGCTGAAACAGCATTCAGGGTGCCATGTACACTCAAATCGATGCCTTCTAAAGACCTGGCCACTCATTTTCTGAGCTCTGAGCCTGTTGACAACTCACTTCTGAAACAAATTGAAATTCCTATCATCGATTCACTTTGAAATGTCATAAAGCAGCTTAGGCCTTGGCTGGCTGAGCAATAAAGCAGGCCCTCTTGGCAGCTCAAACGAGCTGCCCTGACAGCAGGACAGGGGACAAGGCATTCAACACTGCCAAAAATGGACAATTTGGAAGCTGCCTAGTGGCAGGAATGACAAGGCCAAAATCATAACCACTTTGAAAAAAATGACATTGGTTGAAGTCTAAACATAAAATGAGACAATAGCAACCTCATCACAGAGCTACAAATGCTTGCAAGTACATTTCACCTGATACCCCATGAAACCCCCACATCTTCACAGGGAATTCATTTTATACATTGTTAACCCTTATTATAATGACTGGCTGTACCATGGATGAGTCTCCTTGCAGGTAAAACCATGGACCGCTACTCCAGTGAATCTCAACCCCTTTTTACCATTACCCAGAAAACTAGTAGTGCTAATGTTAGTTACCTTGTCCTCCAACCCCATGTTTTGATGGAGCCTCCACTGTGCCTTTTTAATGGACAAGTTAATGATATGCTAAGGATATCTGGCTTTCCTCATCAGTTTCCCCAGTTAAGCCTCAGATGCTTCTCTGGTTGGAGTTCAGGAATGTGTTTTTTCCAGAAGGACAGGCCTCCTGGGCCAGTTGTGTGTCTCTCCTAGTCCCACTAATAACTCCTCTCTAATATAATTCCATTTTAGTTCTTTTCACCTACAAACACACTGGGATATCAGCTCTTTGGGGGAAAGAGGATCTAAGGGATCCATCTGCTTTAGTGCCTCTAGAGCCTAGGAAATGAAGAGTTTGGGGCACAGAGAAAGAAAAGATCCACGGGCTCTCACCAGTGGAATCCCTTAGGCACACATGGGGCCTATGAGTATAAGGGAAAGATTGTGGGCATTAGAGGCAAACAGACTAGGTTCAAGCCCTAGTGTGTGACCTTGAGCAAGTCACACCTTTATGAATTCGAGTATTATTAGTATTATAGTATTATTGTTTTTAAGACACTAATGATATAATAAGCATTAAAAATAAAAAATGAGTTCTCTGAGCTCAGACAGCTCTGATTGTCATGTCCAAGGACATTCCTGCTTTGGAGGACTCATCTAAGCAAAAGTCATCAATCAACTTAGAAGGCAGAATAGCGTAGTGGAAGCATGCCAGACAAGTTCCATCTCACGAGCCACCTCTGCTCAACTGGTGGTAACTCCCTGGAGCACTGTATTCCATAAGATTCTGAGGTCATGTCTGGGCTCAGTGGGAAGAATACCCTGACCACTGGGCACAAGAGGAGGGTCTGCCGCCATGCCTGACATCCCTGGTGTTGACTGAAAGCACTGAGCTTGAAAGTCAATTCTTGGGGAAAGAAATATGTATTCACTCTTGCTTCAATAACAAACAACAAAAAACAACCCCACAACTTCAGTGGCTTATAACCACAAACACGTAGTTTTCTTTTTTTTTTTTTTTTTTTTGGAGACAGAGTCTCGCTCTGTTGCCTGGGCTAGAGTGAGTGCCATGGCGTCAGCCTAGCTCACAGCAATGTCAAACTTCTGGGCTTAAGCAATCCTACTGCCTCAGCCTCCCCAGTAGCTGGGACTACAGGCATGCGCCACCATGCCTGGCTAATTTTTTCTATATATTTTTTTAGTTGTCCAGATAATTTCTTTCTATTTTTAGTAGAGACGGGCTCTCGCTCTTGCTCAGGCTGGTCTCGAACTCCTGACCTCAAGCCATCCGCCCGCCTCGGCTTCCCAGAGTGCTAGGATTACAGGCGTGAGCCACCATGCCAGGCCAACAAATGTATTTTTCACCACACAAGTCAGGCTATGGATTGGATTGAGTCTTCTCTACCTTTCTTCTTACTCCAGGACCCAGGCAGAAGGATCCGGGACACACTATGCTCATAGCAGAGAGCAGAAACTGAAATGGCCAAGCCAAATCAGGCAATCATGTTTAAAGCTTCTGCTCAGACATGACATATGTCATTGCTAACACTTCATTGGCCAAAGCAAGCCATATGGCCAAGCCCCAAATGAATGGGAAGAGTAAGTAATCTTACTGAGAAGAAGGGAGTGAATGACTGCCATTAAGATAATCTACCAGACGGTGTCTGAGAAAGAAACTTTCAATATTAAGATGTTCTGTTTTCTCTCAAGTTTCTACAACACACAAATATTATACATATAATTATAATTTTAACAGGAAAAACTATAAAATCCTAGTATGTCTTGTGGGTATAAGGAATCCTTGAGGAGGGAACAAGCTGAAACCTGGGAAGAGGAAGTCACCTATGCTGATAGGAGTCAGGAGAGAGGAAGAATGCAGAGCTAGAACACTTCAGAGAATATGTGGGTTTAAAGGAGGAAATGACAATGGAACCAAGTAAATGACAAGTGGACCCACAATGGAAGCCCTAGAAAGACATCAACAGCAAGATGATGAGCAGGTGGGATAGTGCTCAGGATGTGCCACTTGGAAGAGCAGATCAGATCCATAGAACTGCAGAAGGCTCAGAGGTCACAACAAGAAATGCATGAAAGAACAACTGAATGTTAGAGATGCTGAATGGCATGGTCTATGGAATACTGGTAAAATTGGCAAACAGATATCTTCTAGGAGAGCAGTTGTAACAGGGAGCCAAGCACTATTAAATTACTGAGTAAATATTTATCGAGTTCCTGCAGGGCACTGGGTACCATGTCAGGTACTATAGGTATGCTGGTATACAACAAAAGAGACATAGTTCCTTCATTCACAGAGCTGAGTTGAATAGTGAAAACAGACAACAATCAAAGTTTGTTTAAAACTTATTTTTATTTTAAATTTTTTATTTTTAATTATTATGGGTACATAATAGTTGTATATATGTACAGGGTTCATGCAATGTTTTGATGCAGGCATACAATGTGAATGAATCAAATCAGAATAATTGGGGTATCCATCACCTCAGGCATTTATCATTTCTTTGTGTTAGGGACATTCCAATTCCACTCTTTTAGTTATTTTAAAGTGCACCCTAACTCATTATTACCATCAAATCTTAAATGGATACTCAATCTTCTTTCAATCCAACAACACTTTCCTAGCATTTGCTTTCTATGGTTCGAAATGACTATTTCCCATCTTCTTCTCCCTTTTCAAATTCATTACCCAAATACCTGCCCCTACACCCAACAGATAATCCACCCCTCATACCTCCTTTTAAAAAAAAAAACAAATAATATATCTCCCTCATCTTCCCACCATCAAAATACTAACCTACCCATTCAGTACACCTTCTCTTTGCTTCCTTTCTGTAACAATGGGCAAAACATCCCGGCCCCATCTAGGTCCCATCTCCTCTTGCATTCTCAGTCTTCACTCCTGCATCTTCCTTTCTATTGGATCATTTGCACTGTTGCACAGACATGTTATAGTTGGAGAAGGGGGAGGGACAGGATTTCCCCCTCCAAGGAAAATCTGGATGAGGATGCATTTTGATGTCATGATGACTGGGAAGCCCTAGTGGCATTTAGTGGGGGCCGGGGATGCTAATCATGTTCTATCTTATTTAAAAAAGAGAACTTCCTTAAACCTCACAACCTCCTCCAACTATTATCAACTACTTCTCAAACCCTCCACAGGAAAACTTCCTGATAGAGTTCCCTATATATGCTGTCTCCACTCCTTCATCTCACAGTTTCTCCTCAATCTTCTCCAATTTTTTGCCCTCTTCACTTACCAGAGACTGCTCTTTTCAAAATTACCAATGACCCCCATATTGCCCCAATCCTGCGGTCTCTTCTTGGTCTTCATTGCATTTGATATCTCACAGCATTTTCCCAATTGACCACTCCTTCCTTCTTGAACGGCTGTCTAAAGTAGGTATCTCAAGCTAAAAAGAACAAAACAGAGCTCAATTTATTTTTCTCCCCCAGGAACTAGCCAAACTAACAAATAAACAAAAAAGACCTGCTACCCCTTCTCCTGTTGTCTCTGGAAAGGCTATCCACATATTCAAGCCAAAAGACTTAAAACAAAACACAACAAAAAACTAAGAGTTATCCCTGAGTCCTCTCTCCCATTTCCTACATAAATCCATCAGCAAGTCCTGTGCATTCTGTATACAAAACATATGTCAAAAGTCTATACTTCTCTTCATCTTCACTATTGCCCCTCTGGTCCAAGCCATCAGCATCTTTTTATAGGACTAGAGAAAAGTCCTATAAAGAGGACTCACTGCTCTCCCTACCTCACTATTACTCATTCTTCATACAGCCCACAGAGTGATCTTACAAAAATACAACTCTCTGACTAACACCCTCCATTAAATTTTTATATCATTGAGAATAAAATCCACATCCTTACCTTATTTTACAAAGCCCCACATGAGCTGACCCTGGCCTACTTCTCTGACTCTATTTGTTACCACTATGTTAGCCACACCAGCCTTATTTCTATCCTTGAAATACCAATCTCATTTACACCTTTTTGTGTAGCAAACATTAAGGAATTTATTGCATAAAAAATATGCTTAAAGTAGACGTTAGTGGGCAGTTGGAGAGGTTGAGTATCCATAGTTCACCACTCTAGATCAGAAAACACTTCTGATCAGAAAGACAATGAAGGATATTATATATTGATAAAGGGATCAATCTATCAAGAAGATACAACAATTATAAATACACATATACCTAAAAACAGAGCCCCAAAATATATGAAGAGAAACTGACAGAATGGAAGGGAGAAATAACAATTCTACAATAAGAGTGAGACTTCAATACCCTCACTTTTAATAATGAATAGAAAAATTAGCAGAAGGTCAATAAGGAAATAAAGGACTTTAACAACATTATAAATCAACTAGACCTAATAGACATGTACAGAACACACTACCAAACAACAGCAGAATACACATTTCCTCAAGTACACATGGAATGTTCTCCAGTATAGACAATCTGCTAGGCCACAAAACAAGTCTGAATAAATTTTAAAAGATTGAAATCAAATAAAGTATCTTATCCAACCACAATGGCATGAAACTAGAAATAAACAACATAAGGAAATCTGAAAATTCACAAATATGTGGAAATTAAACAACACACTCTTTAACAATCGATGGATCAAAGAAGTAATTGGCAAATTTTTGAAAATGCTGCCTCTCTCAGCAATCTAGCAATTATATTAAGGTACCTACTACCTTAATATCCTAGAAGAAACAATTGCATGATATCTAGAAAATGCAGGGAATCACTGTACAAGTCAGCTTTTCCTGTATAACAAACCACCCTAAAATTCTGTCATGCAACAATAAGCATGTATTCTCATGCTCTCAGGTCTTCGGATTGGCTGACAGATATGCTTCAGGCTACAGGTATGTGGAGAAGCTGGAATAGTCAGGCTGATGGAGCAACAGCCCCTGGGTGCATTTTCTTCTCATGGCTGAGGACAAAAGCTCATAGAGCAATGAGGGGTGGTACACAATCCCTCCTAAAGCCTAGGCTCAGACCTTGTAGGATATCTCTTCTGTTCACATCCCATTGACCAAAGCAAATCACACAGCCAAGTCCAACATCAGTCAGAAAGGGAAGAATATTTACCCCTACTATAGGTGTTGGAGGAGAGGGAATAAATATTTGCTGAATAATAATGTACTCTTCCACAGCCCCCTTAGAGAAGAGCTTTGAAAAATGATGTGTGCTATTGTTACTGCTATAGATACTAAACAATATCTTCTTATTAACCACATTGGGTTTTTGTAAATAAATGATTAAGACTCATCTCCTTGGTGTGTCTGTAATTATTGAAAGCCATTTAGAAATGTCAAATTCATCAAAGCCATTTTACCCAGATATGGTCAACAAGTATTCACTTACTAATTTATTCTTAGCTGAGCAGCATTATCAGCTCAAGAAGAACTTTTGCTTCAATACAATTTTCTTTCCTAGTACTGAATAAGAACTTTTTAAAATGTCTATAGAATATATCAAAATACCAAAAGGGGATCTGACACCATCAATAGGAATTGAATTAACATATCTTTTTGAAAAGCTTCCTAAAAGAAAAATCTCTCTGACATCTGAATTTTAGATTTATTGTAGAAAACTTCATCCCTTTGAAGGAATCTTTGTGAACTTCATCACTGCTAAAGAAAAAAATATCCAATATATTAATAAATACAATATGGAGTCTAATCTTCCCTGGCCTGAAGACCTTGATATGTTGCTAATATTTGCATACACAAAAAAAAAAACAAATTGTGAATAATGACATTATCCTGAATTCTGCATTAGTCAGTCGATTGATGGTACATAGCATCCTCTTATGCTACAACCCTCTTTCTAATATCTCTCCAACAATGATTTTCATTTATTTGTTTGACTTAGAACTTGGTGAAAAGAAATATATTTTTATCTTAATTTCATGCCAGAAAACATAAAGTCATGAAAACATACTGAAAATGATACACATTTTTAAACAGGACCTTAAGAGCCAGACTTAATTCTTGTTGCCAAATTCAATGAAGGATTGTTTAGAGTAAAAACAGAGCATTTCTCTGGGGTTGAGCCAACTAGAAAGGCTGATACACTATGACATCTCTGGCTTGTATAACCTCCCTGCCCTTGAAATGAACTCTAGAGAGAAGCAGCTGGGCCAAAATTGACAGTGAGGTGAAAAGTGCATCTCCAAGTCATAAAGTACCTAAACCTTCACTATTCATGTCAATTAGTTGGGGGGAAAATCCATCTAAATTAGTGGAAAGTCCAAATTCTCATTATTTCCAAATACAAGAAATACTTTTGGATTTAAGAAAATGACAAATGGAATCAAAGTTTTCCACTTCTTCCAAAAATGCCATTGAAATAATAAAGATTTTTTTAAAAATAGCAATACTAGAAAAATCGGGAAGAATGCTATCACTACCAAAGAAATGCTGATTTTTTTTTTTGCTCTGAAAGTGCAAAAAAAAATTGTGAATAAAGCCACTGGTGCCTTAAGCACCATCTTAATCTGTTTTGTGCTGCCATAACAGAATACCTGAGACTGGATAATATAAGAAGAACAGAAATTTATTCTCTCACAGTTCTGGAGGCTGAGAAGTCCAGTTTCTTTGCTTCCACAATGACACCTGAATGCTGCTTAACTCAGAAGGGATGAAGCTACATCCTCACATGGCAGAAGAGCAGGAGCAAGACAGAGCCAGCTCACTCCCATCATCCCATTTTATAGCAGGATTAATCCATCCACCTGAACACTTCCCATTTGGCACCATCTCCCAATACCACTGCTTTGGTGATTAAGTTTCCAACACATGAATTTTGGAGGGGATAAAAACATTCAAACCATAGCAGACACCTAATTGGCACTAATAGTCATTATATTCTTCATCATCAGGCATTCATGAGAGGCAGAGAAAACCCAGTTTCACATAAAAATGCCCTGATGAAACAGCAGAAATTATTATTGTTATTAAAATCTCAACCTTTGAGTCTAACATTCTATGTGACCAAATGGGATACATAAAGCACTTCCATTGAATACCAAAACCTGATGATTGTCTCAAGAAAAAGTACTTGTACAATTGTTGCAAGCTGAATTAATAGCTCCCTTTTTCATGGGATACCATTTTTCTTGCAAGAACCACACACAAATTACAGTAATTCAGAATTGGGTATCTGACAGACATTTTCTCAAAAATGAATGAAGTCAGTCTGCCACTGCAAGGAAAACAAGTGACAGTATTTGTAGCCAATGATAACATTCTAACTTTCAAGTGAAAATTAGAATTTTGGAAACTTATATATGCCACCATAAGCTTGACATTATCTCAATACTTTGACTTTTTTGATGAAATCAGTGGTGTTATTAATGAATGTAGTTTTTTTAATGTTGTATTATGAAATGTATCAACATTTGAAAGATCCGCATGATTCAGTAAACAAATATTTTCCAAATGACCAATGCACAATATTGTAAATCATGCATGGATAATAGAAATTTTCAAGGTGAAAAATTAGACCACTAGATTTTAATGTAGTAGACTACATAATGTTCACTGCTATGATTTCAGATTTTACATTGGATCCATCCTCTAAGAAACTACATTTGTCAAGTTTTGGTGTAGCATCAAAGAAGATTATCCCCAACTATCTGAAAAAGTTATTTAAATAGTCTTCTCTTTTTCAATTACACGTCTGTGTAATGCTAAATTTTCTTCATATACTTCAACCAAAGTGACATATTGCAATAGACTGACTGCAAAAGCAGATGTGAGGATCCAACTATCTCCTGTTAAGTAGTCATTAGAAGAATCCACAAAAATGTAAAACAGTGCTACTCTTCTAATTTTCTTATTTCGAAAAACACAGTAATTTTTTTATAAAATATGTTATTTCCATTAACATGTACTAGGTTCATTGTTGTGTTTTAAAATAAATAAATAAATATTCGTTTAATTTCTCTAATTTTACTTTCTAATACAGGAATTATCAATAGATATAATCCTCGAAAAAAAAAAAGCCCTTTGGGATCCTAAATAATTTTTAAGTGTACAAAGTGGTCTTGAGACCAAAAATTTGAAGAATCAGTGCTATATTCACTTCCATGTTTGCCAAGGTTGGAGGTAAAAAAAAGATAGAGGGGTGGGAAAGTGAACCTTGATAGTGTTCCAGCTGCAACTCAAGTGGGAGGGAAGGTGACACATCACAGCAGTGAAGTCCCTTAACTTTATTTTCTACTTGGATAAATCTCTTCATACCTTTAAGGGTGCTAAATTTCTAAGGAAACATGGACGACACCCCTAAGATCCATTCAGCAGATGCTGAAAAGTGATGGTTTGAGCACTGGTTTGGGGGAGAAAAATGAAAGGATTCCTACACAACCCATTCATACAGGGAGCTGCTGGCTGGCCCCATACAAGTTTGAGAAAAGGAGGGAGATCCAATGATTAACCTATAATGAAAAGAAAATCATCTGATGTCATTTAATTACTCCCTACCCGTAGGCAAACATACCATGAGTTTGTATATTCTGGCAGGTACTTTCTTCCTCTGGTGCCCTAGGATTTACAAAGTCAGGCCCTGTAAAGATGAGAAAGTGGTGATATGCAGGATTTCAAGGCACAGGCCAAGCTTCAGGACAAACATTCATATTCTCACAGATGGTGATGGTTAAGCATTCAGTCATATATTTAATCAACAAGAGCTAAATGTATTAACCAAGGTTTGGTGCATTTATAGGCAAGAAAAAGTTGGTATTGGAGTTTTTAAAAATTCAGATACATATGGATCTGCTGCAGGATACATTCTCCTTCAGACTATCACTAATTTTCTTTTCCTTTTAGAAGTGACTTATTTTCAATCTAGAAAACAAATTATTACCATATCAGTGGTAAGGTAAGGCACTTCAGTAAATCGATAATGTTTCAATAATTCTGAGAACACACAACTCATTCTATTAAAATTATCAGTGAAATGGCTTGGCTCTCAAAAAAAAAATCCAATGTAGTTTCTCTGAAGAGTGATAAAATTAACTGCTTTCTCTATCTCAATTCTGGTGACTTAATATGAAATTTTATAAAGAACATCATTGATGGAGTCATAGGTCCTGGAAGAACTGGAAAAATGGCAGTCCTAACTGATAACACATTATCTTAGTTTCTTATGTAATTGTCCCCATTTGTCATTTTTATTTTCAGTAACTAAGAGTTAGGGTTTGAGAACATCTGGGCCCTTGTCTGCTAGTATCTTCAGCAATCTTTGAAATTCCCTCCCCACCCCTCCCCTAAAGTAGCAGCCAGGGGCAAAAATAATAGCGATCTGAAACGCAAACACTTTTCACATCCTTTAGTGACTCCTCTTGCTCTAGGAAAGTAAAACTACATGTGTGTTCATGAGAGAAAGAGGGGCAGAGAGATATTATTGAAAGGTGAATATAAGATGATATTATGTCCATTGTAACCCTAGCCCTCTGGGAGGCCGAGGCGGGTGGATCGCTAGAGGTCAGGAGTTTGAGACCAGCCTGAGCGAGACCCCGTCTCTACTAAAAAAATAGAAATAAATTATCTGGACAACTAAAAATATATATAGAAAAAATTAGCCGGGCATGGTGGCACATGCCTGTAGTCCCAGCTACTCGGGAGGCTGAGGCAGTAGGATAGCTTAAGCCCAGGAGTCTGAGGTTGCTGTGAGCTAGGCTGACGCCACGGCACTCACTCTAGCCCGGGCAACAAAGTGAGACTCTGTCTCAAAAAAAAAAAAAAAGATGATATTATGTCCATTTTAATGCCAATATCTTCCACGATTGCTCCTGGGCTACAGAGAGCAGACACCACAGAGCTTGTCAAGGATCGTAGTATCTTCTTCACTAATGTATTTCTTAGTGCTTTAGGGAAGGAAATCTCCTTTGGGACTTCTTGAAGAATGTAGAAGAGGGTGGATGTGCAGGTCACACACAAAAATCTATTCTAACACTCCTACTGCATTAGCTTTTGGAGTCTTTCCATATATTATGCTAGGGAAGTTCTGCCACCAAACTTCATTGAATGTAGGCCATTCCTAAGTCCAAAATTAGTCATCCAAGCAAGCTATTAGAGCCATTTATAGCTTTAGCTAAAACATTAAATCCAGAATACCTGGTAAATGTACTCATATCAATATATTAATCCTGACACAAAATTATATCCTGTTCTTTTTAGCCTAACACCCTTAGAATCTATTCTCACACATATTTCGTGGGTTTTTACTGATATGAATCATCAAAATCCTGCACTTTTTTAAATACAAGCAATTTCTCCCCAGGTCAGAATCTGCATTTGTACTGCTTGAGCACACTGAGTTCTAACTCTAGATTAGGTCTAGACTAGGCAATAATGAACAATGGGGCTGGGTCTTGAGGATAACAGCATCCCTTTGTAGAGCAACTGCTTCAGATAAAGTGATTATAGTCTTCAAGAAGGAAAGGTCAATCTTCTCTGTCATATGAAGAGGGGCTGCTTCTTGCTCAGAGAGTTCTAGGCATTCAGCATCATCTGAGTCCAAACCAAGTCTCAGAATCCCACTTGGTCCCAATACCCTAATTGTCACATAAATAATTTGGTGACTCTCTGCATTCAATTTCCATTATAATTCTGCAACCCACGGACTCAGATTTTAATAATTTTGATCTTATAAGAAATCAGGAACATTTTTAGGGTTGCCATAAAAGTTCTCTAATGGTCTGAATGTGACTTGAGCTTAGATTTCAAAGCCTTGAATTTTTCACTTTCTGTGAGCTTTCCAGTACAGTCATAAGGTGTCACCCCACCCCACAGTCCTTGTTGTCATGATTACTATCATAATGATAAAATGCAACAGCCACATGGTCCCCAAAGCCAACTGTGTCAAGAGGTACTTCTTCCCAAGCAACCACAGATGATACTTTAATTAATCACGACCCTACTGTATGTTATAGATGATCAGAATCCCCTTTTCCATTGGCAAGGAACTAAGCACTTCATTCAAGGCCAAAGACATCTACAGATCAATCCCATAATTCTTTGAGGAAAAGAAGAAATGACTATACTATTTTCATAATTAAGTAGTACTGAGCTGGCGTATGATGATCTGACCCCTATTATGTCAAAGTCCAGTCAGGAAAACAAAAACCACACTAGGTATTTCAACAGAGGGAATTTACTTATTACAGGGAAATTGGTTATACAGGTATTAGAGGGCTGAAAAAAACAAAAATAAAAGGCTTAAAAAGCAAAAAGTCACCTAGAAAAAATAACTTCAGGAAGCAGCTACCACCTCCAGGGCTGAAGGAGCAAAAAGAAGAGAATGAGGTAAAAAAAAAAAAAAAAAAAAAAAAACTTAGGAGCCCAGCATAGAGACTCCACGGAGCTAGGGCTGAAAGCTCTGAGGAGGGCAGAACCATCTGGCTGCTGCCCATTACCTCTGAGAGGGTACAATGAGGCTGGTTCCAGTAGTGCTGAAAGAAGAGGGAGGCAGGACAACTGTCACTGCTTGGGGGGAAGTGCCGCTGCAGCTGAAGCATTGCTGGACATGCAAGCAACACTAAGGAAAACAGCAAGCCCTCCCCCTGCCTCCCAGACTCCCTCCGGTGCCCCTAACAGGAAGCAAGCCTACAAAGGAGTCTAGGAAGCCAACTTTGAGGATGACTAGCCCCAGTGTCACAGGGAAAAGTACAGAAGATGAATTTAGAGATGCGGGACAACAGGTGAATGCCTGGCACAGATGGTGTTTATGCTATGCTCGGTGTTTCTCTTCTGAACAAGTTTGGTGTTAAAGCACCCCCTGACCAAGGCCGTATATCTGTTTCGTTCCAAGAAACTCTCCACAGTGTCAGAGGAAGATCGAAAACCCAATGGTCCTACATTCACAGGGAACTCCCACCCTAGTGAAAACAGAGGGAAACCAAAATAAACAGGGATATTAGTGAGAGTAGCTGGAGAGGATGAGGGGAGTAATTAGATGCCCATTGTTTTCCCCTTCTCCCAACCCCAGAAAATGAAGAAATATTTGCAGTATTTTCATAAATAAGTATTAAGCTGAAAGCAGTTTGCTAGTTACTGACATATCATGAAACCTAGATATCCTAAAATTCTCAGTGTGCCTCAGTTACCACATCTGAACAAAAAAATGGTGACAATACTATCTGCTTCACACCAATCTCCCAAAAAAACTTATAGAGAGATGTTACAGTAGATTCAATCAAAAGGGCAGACTATGCATGTTCCGAAGATTAGCATAAACCTGATGTCAAAGCTGGATGGCAATAGATCATGAAAACAAAAGAGAAAATCTTTGGCCAGTCTCAGTTGTAAACATAAACTTTTTAAAAATTATAAATAATTTATTACCCAATTAAATTGAGCATTATAATTTTTTAAATCAATTCTTCATGACCCAGTAGAGTTTATTCCAAGAATGTGAGGCTGCCTCAACATTGGGAAATGTACTAACGTAATTAATTAGACAAACAGATAGAGGGAGCAAAATCACGTGTTTATCTTGATAGATGCTAAAAACAGTATTTTAAGGATTTGAAATTTACTCCTGATTTATAAAAGAAAAACCCCTTCACAAGGAATTACTGGAAGCCTACAGAAAATATCATACTTTCATAATGAAATATTGGAAGCATTCTCATTAAAGTCAAAAAACAAGACAAGGGTAGCTGCTGTGTCATCACCAACTTTGTATTACAAGTTGTGGACAATAAAATTTGACAAGGAAAATAATTAAGAAGTATAACTATGAGAAAGTGAAATGTTTTTTATAGCTGTAATGATATTAGAACTAATAAGATTTTAGTTTAGTATGGGCAGATACAAGATCAACACACAAAAATCGGTAGCTATGGACTTCATCTGCCTATACTGGCAGAGTAGCTTGGTCATATTAGCCCTCTTTTAGATAACAATTATAAAATCTGGGAAAATAATTTGTAAATTATTTAAAGGCACTATAGAGCAACCAAAAGCAGGCAGAAACTGGAACAGAGTTGACCCTTTAATGACAAAAACTGCACTTGGTGAGAGGCATGAATCTGTGCCTTTTTCTGAAGGGCAGTCCCTAATCTGTGTGCTGTTCAAGAGGGAAGAAAAACACAGTCTTACCAGTTCAAGGTATTGAGGACAGAGTTTAGAGTTGGCAGAAGAGACAGAAAATTAAGTGAGAAGCCCTGGAAGGGAAAATACTACAGAGGGGTAAGCCCCTAAATCTGCACATAAAATACCTCCAAATCACCAGATTACTGCTTAACTATGCATGTTACAGGGAGATTCTAGGTAGCTCAACAAATAAAACAGTTAGCTAGAAGCTGAAATAGCTGAGTGGAGATTTCAGCTGCTGTCAACTGCAGGGGAAACAGTTTAGAGTTTTGAGTTCAGGCAAGTTAATTGTCTGCTAGAACAAAAATCATTTTTCAAATGGCAAAACTAAATCCAAATATAGCAATAATTACATTAAATGTAAATGGATTAAACACTCCAATTAAAGAACAGATGATATCACATTGGATAGCTATTTTTTAAAAGGGGAAAACAGCTCTGCCCTACCCACTGCTGCCAGTGCCCACATGCACCATTGGGGGATCTGAGGATTGATCTGCCCCACCCACCACTGTAACTGCTGCCACCAGCACACACACACATCATCCTGGGACATGGAGATTGATCTGCCCCACCCACCTCCATGAGCACCTGCATGCATCATCATCTGGGGCCCAAAAGCAGGCTTGCCCAGCCTGCTGCTGCCACCAGCACCTACCCACATCATCCAGGGACCTGGGGATAGACCTGTCCCGCCCACCACTGCCAGTGCCCATGTGTACCATTGGGGGACCTGAAGACAGCCACACCCCACCCACTGCTGCCACTGTCAGCACCCACACAAATCATCTGGGAACCCAGGGATTGATCCACCCCATCCACTACCACTGGTGCGTGCACACACCATCTGAGGGCCTGAGGATAGGGCCACCTTGCCTCTCATCACCACCACTGGTATCCAAGGACTAGCCAACCTGGTGTCCCTGTCCCCAGCAAAGCCTCACCACAGCTTCCCCTAACAACCAGTCTAAGCCACTGAGAAACTCAAAGACACAACTGACACTGGTTACAGCCAAAAAAAAAAATCGTACAGAGACTACACTACTGGGCCCCTCCCCCTGAATCAAAGCCAAAACACCCTAGTGAATCAACACTATAGATATACCTATAGGAAAAAGTCTTTCCCTACAAAAGTCAATGCATAAAATTGGAAGAAGCAACTGTTACAACACATGTGCAGATATCAACATAAGGATGCAAGAAACATGAAAAAACAAGGAAATATGATACCTCCAAAGGATCACAATAATTATCTGGTAACAGATCCCAAACAAAAGGAAATTTATGAAATACCTGAAAAATAGAAAATGATGATATTAAAGAAACTCAGTGAGACACGAGAGAATAGGGACAAATAATACAAAGAAATCAGGAAACCAATTCATAATCTGAATGAAAAATTCAACAAAAAAAGATAGATATCATTTTCATCAGCCCTAATAACTTCATTTAGCATTTCTTGTATTGCAGGTCTTCTGGTGGTGAATTTTCTAGTTTTGCTTATCTGAAAATGTTTTTATTTCATCTTCATTTTTTTAGTGAGATACAATTCACATGCCATAAAATTCATTCTTTTAAAGTGTACAATTCAGGGATTTTTAGTATATTCACAGAGTTGTGGAACCATAACCAGTATCTAACTGCAGAACATTTACATTGCCCCACAAAGAAATCCTGCACCCATTAGCAGTCACTCCCCATCCCATCCTTCCCCCAGCCCCTGGCAACCACTAATCTACTTTCTGTTTTTATGGATTTACCTATTTTAGATATTTCGTATAAATGGAGTCATACAACATGTGACCTTTTGTGTCTGGCTTCTTTCAGTTAGCATAACTTTTTCAAATCATTTGTGTTGTAGCAAGTATCAATACTTCATTTATTCTTATGGCTGAATGATATTCAATAGTATGGATAAACCACATTTTGTTTATCCACGCATTAGTTGATAAATATCCAGGCTATTTCCACTTTTTGGCTATTATCAATAATGCTGCTATGAACACCTATGTACAAGTTTTTTTGTAGTCACCTTCATTTTTGTATAAGAATCTCACCTTTATAAAAAGACACAAATAAACTGAAAGTAATGAGATTTAAAAAAAAAAAAGATATTCCACGCAAATAGTAACAGTTAGAAAGCTGGAATCACTATATTAATATCAGGCAAAAATAAAGTTCAAGACATGCAACATTACCAGCGAGAAAGAGGGATATTTCATGATGATAAAAGACCCAATATATCAGAAAGATATAACAACTGAAAATATGAGGCTGGACGTGGTGGCTCACGCCTGTAATCCTGGCACTCTGGGAGGCCGAGTCAGGAGGATTGCTTGAGGCCAGGAGCTCGAGACTAGCCTGAACAAAATCGAGACCCTTGTCTCTACTAAAAAAATAGAAAGAAATTAGCTGGACATCTAAAAATATATAGAAAAAAATCAGCCGGGCATGGTGGCGCACAGCTGTAGTCCCAGCTAATCGGGAGGATGAGGCAGGAGGATTGCTTGAGCCCAGGAGTTTGAGGTTGCTGTGAGCTAGGCTGATCCTACGGCACTCTAGCCTGGGCAACAGAGTGAGACTCTGTCTCAAAAAAAAAAAAAAAAAATTCTCAAAACTCAACAGTAAAAAAAAATCCAATTAGAAAATAAACAAAAGACATCAAGAGACATTTCATCAATTAGGGTATACAGATGTCAAGTAGCACAGGACAAGATGTTCAACATCATTAGCCACTGGAAAATGCAAATTAAAACCATAATGAGATATCACTATACACCTATTAGAATGGCCAAAATATAAAATTGTGACAACACCAAATGCTGGTGAGAATGTGGAGGAACTGGATCACTCATACATCGCTGGTGAGAATGTAAAGTGGCACAAACTGAAAAACAGTTTGGCAGTTTCTTAAAAAAACCCAGACATGCAACCACTATACATGGTATACTAGACATATAATTGCACTCTTCGGCATTTATCCTAGAAAAATGAAAACTCATGCTCATGCAAAAACCTGTACCCAAATGTTTATAGCAGCTTTATTTGTAATAGCCAACAACTGGAAATAACTGAGATGTCCTTCAACAGGTGAATGGTTACACAAATTGTCATAGACTCATACCATGGAATACTTCTCAGTAATAAAAAGGAATATATTATCATTACATGATCTGAGTGACTCTCCAAAAAATTAGACTAAGTTAAAAAATCCAATCTTGAAAAGGTTACATAATATATGATTCTATTTGTATGATTCCATTTATATAAGATTCTTGAAATGGCATAATTATAGAAATGGAGAACAGATTAGTGGTTGCTAGGGGTTAAGGGGGGGTGGGGTGGGAGAGAAGTGAGTGTGGCTATAAAAGGGCAATACAAGGGATGCTTGTGGTGATGGAAATGCTCTTTATTGTATACCAATGTCAATATCCTTGTGATACAGCTTTATACTTTTGCAAGATGTTACTATTGGGAAAAGTGGGTAAAGGGTGCATGAGATCTCTCTGTATTATTTCTTACAATCAAATGTGAATCTACAATTACCTCAAAAGAAATTGTTTAATTTTTTTCATCTGAAAAGAAAAAAGAACTGTAAAAAGTAATAGCAATCAATTTTTGGAGTGGAAAGTGGGAAGGGGGTGAAAACAAGAAAGACAGAATGTTGATCATTGTTGAAGCTTGGGTACATGGAGCTTCATAATTTATTCTGCTTACTTTGTATATGTTTGAAATCTTCCATAATAAAAGGAAAATACAAGAGATGGAGACTTAACAACCATGTCAACCAAAATAATAAATAAATAAAATAATAACTTCTTTCACCAATAAACACTTAGAAAATAGAATGAAAAAAAAATTCTATTTGTAATAACAACTATAAAATATCAAAGAATTAACTTTGTGAAAACTGTTAAGATTTAAATAAAGAAAATTACATAAATACACAGAAAATCCTTTTTAAAAGACCTAAATAAATGGAAAAACACACCATGCTCCAGAATGAAAAGACTCAATGTTATAAAAATGCCAATGTTCCTGCATTTAAGCTATAATTTTCAACCAAAATCCAACATTATTATTTATAGAACCAAAAAAGCTTATCCTAATGTTATTATTGAAAAAAAATGCATAAAATTTTCCCCCACAATTTAGTGGGGGAAAAAAGAATCTATGATCAGCATATGCAGCATCTCCACCACCTGACTTTCCATTCCAGATATCAAGATAGATTATACAGTTGTAAAAAACAGTAAAAATAAAATAATGTAATATTAATGCAGAATTAGACAAATGTCTCTGTCTAGAAACAGAATCAGGAATTATGAATGTTTGATATTTTTGAAAGATGGTATTTCAAATCATTGGGATTAAAATGAACTTGTTAGCATATGATTCGAAACAATTGGCTAAGCATTTGAGAAAATAATAAAGTAGGTCCCTTTCTGATAGCTATTCAGAATAAGACAATCCACAAAGATTAAAGAGCATTTAGTCCTTTTAAAAATAATAGAAAAAATATGAGAACACCTTTTTATGATCTTAGGGTATGGATGGTGAAAGAGTTTGCCTCTTAAGCAAGACACAAATCCCCAAAGTAATAAATGTGAGACAAAGTAGCAAATGTCTGCCTCTGGCCAGCCACATAGTGGACCCTTGCAGAAGAAGCCATGTTTGCTCATTCTGCTTGTTAGCATAACTTTATAAACCCCTACCTCAATGGCTGAGTGCAGCCCTCTACAAGAAACCCTTGAAGATAAGTAGGATAGAGCACAGGTTCCTAAGTCTCTTGTGTGAATCACGGCATTTTTAGAAAAGATAACTTCAATGAGCCCTTGCCTTCCCTGTGCATAAGATAGCATGTGACAGGAATGATCTTGCCTCTGTAATCTATAACCAGATATACTCTCGCACCCAAACTTTTAGGAGATTTTGCTCTAATGTAACTGCTGAGCACATTTGATGTGACTTCTGAGTACATGCAGAATCTCCACCCCCTGTATATAAGCTGACAGCTGAAATACTGCTTTGGAACAGTCCAACAGAAACTCTCTGAAAGATTCTCCCAGGTTGCAATTCTCAGTAAGACTCGGAGTAAAACTAACCTTAGTTCTTTAAATGCCTGATTTTTTTCTTTAGTTGACAAATGAAAAGATTGATTTCATAAATATTAAAAACTTTTCTTCAACAAGCAAAAGAAGAAAAAATCAACAATGTCTTAAAAGATAAACAGCAAGCTGGGAGAAACATACCTAACACAGCATTCATAATTATAATATTTTAAGAGATTTTACAGATCAATAAGAAACAGAAATCCACCCAACAGGGAAAATGGGAAAGCCTCTGAAGAGGCAATTCACATAAGAATAAATATAAATGGATGATAAACTTATAAAAAGACGCTCAACCTCAATAGTAATCAAGAAAATTTAAAATTAAAATGAGTTTTTAATCCATCAAATTGAAAATTTAGAAAGACTGATAATATACAAAGCAACATTGGCACAGCCATAAAAGATAGGTACTGGTGTGCTGTTTATGGAAGTGTAAATTGATACAGGCTTTTGGGGGTACAATTTAATATATATCCTGTAAGTCTGTGGTCCTCAACCCCTGGGCTAAGGACTGGTACCAGCCAGTGGCCTGTTAGGAACTGGGCTGCACAGCAGGAGTTGAGCACCAGGCCAAGAGCGAACCTTCATCTGTATTTACAGCCACTCCTCATCTACAGCCATCCCCCATCATTCACATCACCGCCTGAGCTCTGCCTCCTGTCAGATCAACGGTGGCATTAGCTTCTCATAGGAGCTCGAACCCTACTATAAACTGTGCATGCAAGGGATCTAGGTTGCGTGCTCCTCATGAGAATCTAATGCCTGATGATCTGAGGTGGAGCTGAGGCCATGATGCTAGCACCGGGAAGCAGCTGCAAATATGGATTATCGTCAGCAGAGAGGTTTGACAGTACAATAAGTGTTATGCACTTGAGTCATCCCAAAACCACCTCCCAATCCCTGGTCCATGGAAAAATTATCTTTCATGAAACCAGTCCCTGGTGCCAAAAAGGTTGAAGACTGCTGCTTTAAGTCTTTTTTTTTTTTTTTTTTTTGAGACAGAGTGTCACTTTGTTGCCCTGGCTAGAGTGAGTGCCGTGGTGTCAGCCTAGCTCACAGCAACCTCAAACTCCTGGGCTTAAGCAATCCTACTGCCTCAGCCTCCCAAGTAGCTGGGACTACAGGCATGCGCCACCATGCCCGGCTAATTTTTTTTCTATATATATTTTAGTTGGCCAGCTAATTTGTTTCTATTTTTAGTAGAGACAGGGTCTCGCTCTTACTCAGGCTGGTCTCAAACTCCTGACCTTGAGCGATCCACCCGCCTTGGCCTCCCAGAGTGCTAGGATTACAGGCGTGAGCCACCACGCCCGGCCATAAGTCTTAAAGTAAGCCACTGAGTTCATGTTAGAAATCTAACCCACAGAAGTACACACACAGATGCACAAAGATGTATGTGTACACAGACACTGTGGCATTGTTTCTAATGTTGAAAGATTTTAAACAACCTAAAAATCTTTCCATAAGGGAATGATTAAATAAATTAAGTGGAAAAATATGCACCTGTTAAAAAGAATTTTACATGCTTACATGGAAATTTCCTCAAGGCATATTGATAGGGCCAAAATGTGTTATACAATAATTTATAAAATATTTATATCAGTTATATACATTTGTATGTGTTCATATATATCCAGATATACAAAAATCTATTAACGGTGATTACCTTTGGTTAATGAGGTGAATGGGATGGCAGGATACAAAATGAGAACTTTTTTTCTTAATCCTGTGCTTTAAAAAATCACAGTAAGAATGATTTCTTGTGAAATGTTTGTAATTACAATTTTTATAGAATACATGTCACATGGGAGGCACTGAGAACTTCTCAGAGCAATGGTACTGCATAAATTCAAGGCACTGATATATATTATCATACTCATTACTATTGTCAGCATCTTTATCCTTCACAGCTATCAACCCTGATATGCCCTGTTTTTTTTTTGGAGACAGAATCTCTGTTCCCTGGGCTAGAGTGCCGTGGGATCAGCCTAGCTCACAGCAACCTCAAACTCCTGGGCTTAAGCAATCCCCCTGCCTCAGCCTCCTGAGTAGCTGGGACTACAGGCATGCACCACCATGCTAATTTTTTCTATATATTTTTAGTTGTCCAGATAATTTCTTTCTATTTTTAGTAGAGACGGGGTCTCACTCTTGCTCACTCAGGCTGGTCTCGAACTCCTGATCTTGAGCTATCCTCCCTCCTTGGCCTCCCAGAGTGCTAGGATTACAGGCGTGAGCCACCACACCTGGCCACTGATATGCCTTCTATTAGAGAAATTTCAACAAGATTTACAAACAGAAGTTCATTTATTCACAGAGCACACCTTTGAGGCAAGGCTATAATTCCAAAATACAAACATAATAAATGACTTGCCCAGAGTCTCAGACAAGTCAGGAAATGATCCAGAGCCAGGATTCCACTCTTATACAAATAAATATATATACTGGCTCTCAGTGCAGTACTATAAATAACCCCATCCCCTGGCATTTCAGTCTCTACCCAAGTAATTGAATGTTTAAATGACTTGTAAACCTTCACTTTGACTTTAAAAATTGCCGATATCTGGCATTCTTTGTAAAGGACTGGCCTTTAAAAGTTTAACATGAACCATCCCAAGAAAGTTAAGAGAGTAAGATTAGCTTTCACTTTCTATAAGAGGACAACCCTAGAAGGACATGGTGTTTTTCTAAATGATGGTTCTGATTATATTATTAGTAAGAGATCAATAACTTAGCAAGAGTTCTCTATAACTGCATTATCCACATTCTGAAGACTTTCTTAAGAAAAGGAAGCATAGAAGGCACTGATTTGAATCAGGAAAACTGATGCAAGTACTGCCTCTTCCAATAATTATATGTGTGACCATGAATAACTCCATCAACTTCTCTAAACCTCAGATTCCTCATTTGTAAAACGAGAATAAGAATACCTTTCTGCTTAACTAAATAGGATACCTCCAGGTTCAAATAAGTGAGAGAATGTGAAGGTACTCTGTAAAGTTCCAGATAAATTACTATTAACGTGTGAAACCCAAGTTCTCAGTACAGGTAAACCTCCCTGTGCCCCTACTCCTAAATATAAAAAAAAAAAAAATCTGATTTGCTATATTCAAGCCTCTCAATTTGGAGCCCAATAATTTGGTTCTCTTCTAGACCAACAATTTTCAACTGTAGCGTCTAGAAAAGGAGTATGTGACATTTGTGATGTGTGTCACAATTTAAAGTGACAAAGTGATAAGCCTTTTATAAAGAGGATTATACTAGAGATGTTGCTCATTGCAATATCTGCCATAGCCTTTTTCTGAGTGAACAGCCCCCTCCTTCAGCTTCTGCTGTTCACATGACCCTGCTCTTCCTTAACCACAGACAGAGCTGGATGAAAAGGTGGGCAGTTGCGCAGTTGCCCAAATCATTTATCTATAAGTGGCACTGTGGTATCACTGGAATAATTAGTAACTATAGAACTAATTAAGATTTCCACAGGAAAATTCTTACACAGGCAGAGAAATGTAAATTTGCCCCTGCTTGAAATACAGTTCATGGAAGTAGAAACTAAAAACAATAGTATTAATCTGTTAACCCAAATAACATTATTTTCTTTTAAAAAGCCTTTCTAAAAGAAAATGATCTTTACTTGGAAATAGAATATTGCAATAAGAGTGCATGTGCCATAGTAAATCGTGTGCATATTCAGGGAGGTAAAGGATGACAAAGGTTATTAAAGGGAAAAATGAGGAGGAATACACAAGTGTTTTGAAATAATTATCCCTGGCTACAAAGGTCAACAATAAGGGTGACACCGTCCAAGACTGGACAGGCAGATGTCCTTGCAGAAGTATTTTTTGTGTAAGATTGTGATGGCCCTTGTGCAAGGTTGTGGTTTTTGCAGTCTTTTGTGATACTTTTTGTCATCAGGCATTCATACATGAGAAACTTTTCTTCATGACCTTCCTGGTTCTATTCATAAGATTTTTTTTTTTTAATTAGTCACTCCATTTTGAGTCTGACAACTTTCACAAATCTAACATTTATTAGACACTTATTACATACTAGGCCCTATATCAAGAGCTTTACATGTATTATTTCATTTAAACCCAGCAATCATTGTGTGTTGTTTTTAAACCTATTTTTCAGATAAGGAAATTGAGATGCCCAAGAGTACACAAGTAGCAGATAGTAGAGGTGTGTTTGAAACCAGTCTTCCTGCAGGATCTACACTCACTATGCCTTGTAGCCCTCCTCAAGTCTAGATAAGTGCATCATATGTATTTGTGTCTTGCATTTATGCACGAACAATTCAATGAAATTCACCAAGTAGACTAAATCTGAAACCAAATAATTTATGGATAGTGCTGTTTGTCAGGAACCAGTCATCAATTTTAGAATATAAATTTTAAACCTTTTAATACATCTTCAAAGAATGTGTCTGGGTCAGAAAAATTGCAAAAGAAAAGAGAATAAATACTATAGAAAAAGTGAAATATACTACCAAATTGTTTCAAAATATTAACACTGCTTAAGGACCTGTCTATAATTTTAATTAATGGAAGATTAGTGTTTTACCGCCCTCATGAAACATATTAAATATTTTAAAGAACACTTTTGAAAGGTGTATCAGAGTTCAACAGTAAATAACAGATTTCACTTTAGCTAATTTAAACAGAAAGTTATTTACTAGGAGAAATTAGGGGTTTATAAAATCACTGGAAGGGCTGGCAGAAGAGAGATGAGGCTGCAATTCCAGGAACAAGTTCCAGAACACCATTACAGAACTGCCCCAACATGGGCACTAGGCTTCTGCCATACTTAGGGAGGTGTGGAGTCAAGAAGCCATCTCTCTAGCCGCTGAGCCATTGACTCTGCCATGATCTGAATCAGCTAAATGGATGCTCTGCTCCCTCTGTCTCATCACCCATGAAATTTGGGGACTGAATGCTTGTACCTCTGCTAAAACTGTCTCAGAAAAACTAACACCTGCCAGTGGAAATAACAGAAGTGACAGAAATACAACCTCCAGCTCAGAATGTTCACTTTTAACTTCCATATCTCCCTAAGGTACATCTGTTTTACAGAAACCAGGTTTTATGAATCCAAGCAGTAAGGTCTTCTGGAACATGCAGTCTTTAGGTTTCTAGTCTCAAGCAGTAAGCTAGTAGGGAGTTGTAGGTGAGTTAAAGACATCAATCTGTGATGTCAGTGACAAGACACCAAATAATTAGCCAGTCTAGAGTGCCCACCCACCTTGCTCTAGCCCTTACGACTGTTCAGGGTAGAGACTCAACTTAAGGGCAGCTCACCCAAAGGTGGGCCAGTGGTCCATAACCTGATGAGAAAATATAACTTGGGATGATCAGATTCTTCTGTCAGGATTTGGGATTGGGACACTGAAGGACTGAGCCAGTGAAGTGATGGCATCATAGATTTGAGCTCAAGATTGGGGGTCAGAATGATGATGGGTCTTGTGTCAGCAGACAGCATTGTACACATATTATTGAGAAATATGGAGGTAAATATCAAAACAAATGGCATAAAATGTCACAAGGGGTTGCATCTGAGAAAGGGGGTAAGGAATTTCTTTTTTGTTGTTATATATAATCCTTTCAATACTACTTGAAGTTTTGAAATCTAGGCTTGTATTGCTGGGATAAAAATTAAAATTAAAAACTAAACAACAAAACAAATACCTCAAACTTGGGCCTTTAAGCCAAAACAACTAACCTACATATCACATGACCACTAGCTGGAAAGAGGGAGCTCCAGACATTCCTGTCCTTCCTTGCCTCACTTTCCACCTAGCCCCTCCAGTGCTGTAAAAATTTTTTTAAATTAAAAAGCAAAACCAGTTTAAGGAGAGCATTGAATGCCAAGTTAAGGAGTTGAACACTCCAACAACTTTGAGTAAGGGGATAACTTTGAGTAAGGAAATGACTTTAATGTCTGTATTTTAGATAAAGTGCTTATCTATATACAGGATAAATTTAATATAGATTGGCTGGTAGCCAGGAGATTGGTTATGAGATTGAAAATAGGACTAAACTGATGGCAATGGCAGTAGAGAGAAAAGCCTGGTTAAAAAGATATAACAATGTAGGACTTCTTGGTGGTTGATCAGATAGATACGAAGGACAACAAAAGTAAATTTAGTGGGTATCTCCCACTTTCCCATCTGTCCAGAATCGCTTCCTAAAAGGCACTGCCCCTTCACCCATTCCATGAGATTCTGGTAGTTAATCAGAGTAAACTCATGTCCTCAAAACTGAAGGAAATGTATCCCAAGTTGGCCACTCAGCATTCTCCTTCCCTGGACAGTGTGTTTAGTTCACAGACATAACCCAAAATGAATGAAAGTCCTTTCTGGGAACCTTTCTACCAGTGTTGTTGGGGAAGATGCTCTCTCTCCCTGTATGTTTGGGATACCAAAGGCCATGATCCTGACATACAGATAAGGCCCATCAAGAAGACAGAAAGTCAAACAGACATCATTTGATTAAACCCATCCATGCCTGTATCAATAGGAGCCAGGAAATTAACTTTTTTGCTTATGATTGTTTAAATTGGATTTCTATCATTTGCATAAGAAAGGACTTATTAATGGGGAGTCAAAGATGGCTAATTTACATATCAACAAATATTTACAATGTTCTACCAAATGAACAGTTTACTGTCCAGGACAATGGGAGATAAAAAGGAATTGTAAGACATGCCCTATGCACCTTGAGATCTATTCCAGCCTTGTCACCAATTATCAATGTGACCTCAAAGTCATGTGATAGCTCTAGGACTCATTCTTCTCTTCTATAAAACTGAGGAAAAGGGGGACTGCACTGTATTATTTTCTAAAGATTTTCTTCAGCTCTAAAAGTTTTATGATTCTATGCTATGACACTGAAGAATTAGTGAGTCACGAAGGTTCTGAAATATGGAAGACTGGCATTCAAAACCAATTAAATGAAAAGAGACTGGAAGCTACCAAGACTATGGTAAAAATTCAGAAGGAATATTTCTTGAGCCTGACCTAGAGAACATGCAAAAGTGACTAAGGAAGAGGATGAACATAAGACACATTAGAAGAAAGTAACAATTTGATGCCTGTATATATGAATATGAAGGTGAGTTAAGAGTTACTCTAAGTTTGCTAGTCTCTGATATTAAAAGAACAATAAAATCTTTAACAAAAATGAGGTCATTGGGAAAGTACAAGTATTGGGAGAAAATCAGTTATATTTTGAACATGCTGAATCTTAGCTGTTGGTATATATTAAAATAGAAAGTATACAGACTTGAAAATTTAGAACTGAAGTTCAAGCAAGAGAGAAGTCAGGGTTTACATTATATTTTTGAGAATAATTGAACATAGAGGGAATAGTGAAGGTCCTGGGAGTGAATAAAAGTTATAATAAAAACTAATAATTGATATAATCAGTTTGTTTATTCATAGGTAAAATATGTTAAAATTGTATTTCATAAGCCTTTAGCTCAACTTATAAATATAATTAGTCTACTTATAAATCTCATAATCTTTGCATAAAAAATAATCACTTCCACTTATGTTCTGCTATGGTTCAATTAATTCACAAGCTTAACAGACTAAATATTCCTTAAATATTTAATATCATTTTCATACTCAACTAACCAAATTTTCTTAGACATTTTAAACTACAATTACAAAGATAACATATCTAACATCTAGTCAGTAAAAGCATTCATGTAACTCTTGTAAATCTATTACCAATAAACCAATCATACATGTGGTCATGAAATTCTCCAATGTTTCATACATCTTGAGGCTGTCAAAGCACACACCACCACAATAATGATAACTTTCACAGAAATAAGGAAACTGTACTAATTTACCATCTTTATATTAAAGGTTACAAATTATGGCAGACATGGAGATGTGCCACTCAGATACTTCTTCAAGAAAGGACTAGCTGTCCTGCTTGAGGGCAGGTAGCATGATCACCAGATGGCCTCCAGCTGTCAGCTCTTTCAGGGTCTGCCTCCTGCGCTTCCCAGGGCAGCCCACATCTACCAACTCAGGGAGGGAGGGAAGAATACAAACGTAGGGGGCAAAACATTCTTACCTACAATACTGGCTCCAGGAGCTCTGTTTTAACATCTGCTTCTGGAGAACCTACCTGCAACACAAATTAAATCACACAACCAAGGTGAACAGAATTGCCACCTCAGACCTCCTACGGTGACTGAGACAGAAATTTGGAGTATCAGTTGCAATTCTTGTCACTAGTGCTTCCAGTGATGATTTTACTTGAGCCCTAGGTTAACAAACTGAGTCCTTTTTAATGGTGAGGCTCTGCTTATTTACCAGATATATTACTGTAATCTTATTCACAATAGTTTTCCACCTAATATAAATTAAGTTTGCACACAAACACAGCTTGCAGTATGCACAACCAGCATTGCACCTAGTCCAGGCTCTGCCACCTATTATTTAATACTTTTTGGAAATTGGGCAAGTTATTTACCTGTGTATGCTCAATTTCCTTATCTGTAAAACAGGAATAATCATCTGATAAGGCTGGGAATAAATGAGTTAATGCATTAACAAGTGTATAGAACCTAGACCATGCTATTTATTCAATAAATGCTAGCTATTATCATTATGGATAGTTCTATAGGTCTGAGTTTTACATTGCCTATATATTTTCTTATCTGTCTCATCAACCAACATTGTATAATACTTTGACAAAGCAATTACAGAAAAAGTCCTTATGTTTCATTAATCTTAATTATCAAACTCTTCAGATTTAGCACATTAAGTCTTAGACTTTAGTTGAACTTGTTTAAACATTATTCTGCCTATCAGTTTAATGTTTGGGGTTTTCCCAGTTCATGACAATGTAAACCAGACCTGTGAAGATTATATTGGGAGCATACATGTAAATTCTGAAATATAAAACATGAAAATATGAGATATCATTCCAATGTTGTTCTGAAACTAGCTAGATAACTCCTGCAATTACAAAATAAAATTCTTTGCTCTTCAAGTAAAACTGCACCCCCTCCCAAAAAATGATGTCCACCTTTGTGGTTAAAGTTCAAATGAAACAGATTTAATAGAAATAATTTTAAAATAATGACATATGTACAGCCTACAATAGGGCAAGATGAAGATGCTGTAAATGGCTTTACAACATTTGAGACTAAATGTCCGTCCTAGGAAATCATCTACACTGTCCTGAAAATTGTGTTATTAAGGGTTTGGCTTCTTTCAACACCTAAGAGATTCATTTGATCACATGTTGAAGAAGCATATTTAGTAAAAACAAAAGCTGCCCTTACTTTTGACCTCAAGTCGGGAATTTTCTGTCATAGGTGCAGTGCCTGACAACACGATCCAATTTTCATTTAGTCATGTCTACGGAGCCTCCAAAGGCTAAAATATTGCAAACAACGGGACCTACTATTTAACGCTACCCATCCCTTAACAAATTCTCCCTCAAGAAGCGCATCTATTTCAAGGCGCCAATTTGGAAAAACGGACTCCAGGTCTCCACCGACGGATCTCACACAAAATGGAAGTACACGGTCCAAAAGCTTTGGCTGCGCTGTTTTTGAAAATAGGGAAGGGCGTAGAACTACGGCTTAAAATATCGAATTGCTGCAGCAGCCAAATGAGTATTCCAGAGTGGGTGGGCGGTTGGGTGCAGGCTGCCGGGCGTTCCTTCGGGGAGGGCGCCCCTGAGAGAGGTGCAAAGACAGAAAGCGGACTTCGGGCTTTCGCGGTGGCACTGCGGGGCCGCTATACCTACCGAGTCGCCCACGGCGGCTCCCCCAGCCCACCGGGGGCCGCCTGAGAGGTCTGGTGTGGGGCGGGCTAGGGAGAGGGCGTTTTCTTCTCGATTCTAGTAGGAAACCAAGGAAAAGAAGCGACGGCTGCATAACCTGGCCTGGGGTGCGGCCTCGGGGAACAAAGAGGTGGTGGAGGCACAGCAGCCGAGGCTTTGCGCGCTCCTCCAGCCGTGCATCACCCCTGCCTGGACAGAGCGCCAGGGCTGACGAAAATGCAGATTCCTGGGTTTCACGCCAGCCCTGCACAATCACCAACTGTATCTGGCATCACCCAAGCATCTGCACTCTAGACCAGCCCCGGGCGGAGAGCGAGTTTCAGAACAATCGCCTCACGCCCAGGTTCACCGCTATCACCAATTCAGCGCCACGGCTGCGGTGGGGCCGCGCCTCAACCGAGCTTGGGCCTCTCCTTTGGTCCCGCCCCGCTGCTCAGCGCGGATTGGTAGCAGGGAGCAACTCTGGTGCTGATTGGGCAGCGGCGGAGTCGCTCGTGCAGACTGTAGGGTTCGGGTGTTCCAGAGTGCTAAGTTTATCCGCAGACCCGCGACCGCGCCAGCAGCGAATCGGATCTCTGTGGAGGTGGCTTAGACGATATCCCTGAGCTGAGAGCATCACCCTGTCCCCGAATCCTTCTTTCCTCTGTTTTGTTTTTCATTCCCTTCCCTTCCCCCCCACCTCCAGTCTGCGACGACTGGCTCTTGACCCTGTTCAGGCCTCGGTGAAGGTGAGGAGCAGAGTCGCCACCGCTACTGAGTGGTGCGCTCTGAAATGGCCGCTGCCTTGAGCTGTCTAAAATGGCGGTCGCAGGCTCAGCTGGGGACCGTGGCGCTGCTGTGCAGCCCAGCCGCGGCGAAGACCATTCTCTCCATCGCTGATGGAGATGAAATAGATGGTATTGGGTGCTGAGACGTTTTCATGTGGTCGTTAGCTGAGGCGGCTGCCCGGGGACGCGAGAGGAGTCCTGAGACAAGGGTGGGCTGCAACAGGAAGCGAGCCCCCAGATGTGGCGGTCTGCCGGCAGCGCGCACCTGTGACAGGCAGGCGCTGAGGGATAGCTGGCCCGCGCCACACATCGGGGCGACCGTTTAAAGAAGCATTTAGATGTTGGAAGTGGTGTCGGTACCCACCTCCTGCCTCGCCTGTAGGGCTGACCTGCACTCCGACCCTGCCCTCCTGCCCCTAAGGGTGTTATTCACAGCTGAAACCGCCTGAGGGAGGGGGTGGTGAAAGGGTTGTGTTACCTGTCAATTTAACCAGAAGATGAGACAAAAAAAAAAAAAAAAGTTCCTCCGCCCCGTTTCAGGGAGTGGGATGGAAACTTTACTCAATAGAGTCCAGATTCTTTGTCCTCGAGAAATTGAAGGGAAGCCCCTCTGAAGAAGTGGGGATGAGGACCTCCTTTCTGAAAACAAAACTTCCTGCTGTCTGTGTCCTTCTCTGGCAGCGTGGGAGAGGGATCCTAATTTTTTAGGTGAACCAGCAGCTCCACAAAGTTTTCTTCCAAAATCCAAATCGAGACTGTGAAGGAGAATGTACTACTCTTCTGCTCCCAACATGAAGTAGGGCTTTCTGCTGTTGCCAGTATGAGACCCTTAACTTTCTGGCAGGTGTAATCCATGGTTAATCCATTTCACTACAGAGCCCGGCAACTCCTGGTAACCAGATTTTTTTCAGTGCTTCAGGAATTAAAAGAGCATTCAGGAACACACAAGTAATGGCTGCACACGTGGTCTCTGTCATTGAACTTTTTGGGCTCTGTACTTGGTTTTTGCTTACAAGGTGTTAACTCAGCAGATAATTTAACCTTTCTGTGTCTTTTATCTCTAAAGTGAGGTTATTAATGTTCCTCAACTCTCTGGTAGATGAGATAATCTATATGAGGAAATAAGCACAGTTATTGGCACATAATAAACAGTGTTCACTCAAACATTGGTTACCTGAGGGAACAAAAATGCTTAGGGCAAAACACATTTCATGTGACACTTTCATATATAATTACATTTTAGATTCAATGCTTAGTTTTAGAGACATTAAGATGAGGCTGTACTTTTTAAATTTAGGTTTAGTTTTTGCAAGTTTTTTTTTTTTTAATGTAATTCTATGAAGTTACTAGGTAGAGGAGCATCCCAAAGCAGTAAAATTGCTGGAGTACTAAACAGGATGAAAACATTAGAATTTTTACTGTGCTAGGTATCTTCTGTTCCAGTCCAAGATCTGCATTGCAGTGAGGAATCGTTTGCACTGCCTAGATCCAAAATAAATGTTAATCAATGGTCATCTCACAGGTTTGTAGTTACTTCTACATGTTGCAGTGTCTAATTTTAATTTTTCTCATTCTAGGCTTTTGGTTACTCCCTTTGCTACCCCATCCCTTAATTTTATTCTTTTGAAGAGTCTGCCTTTCAAGCTGCCAAGGTGAAAAGAGTGACTACAGAAGGGAATACTCCTCATTTCAGGTATTTTATCTTCTAGCTGTTAATAGGAGAACCATTTTGATTCAGGATCTAACATGAGAACACAAAGCTTACTCTATAGCCAATTATAAATCAAAAGTAGTTATTATATGTGTATAGACAAAATTTGTATGCCTTAACAGAGCTAATTGTATTCTTTAGCAATCCTTAAATAGCATTGCCCTTTTCATTATGTTCTTTTTTAATTATATGAGGAATAAACCTATTAAAATAAGAGTTTATGTTTTCTTTAGGTCCTGATTAAATGTTCACTTACAGTATAGTAGAATGCAGAGGAATCAGTAAAAATATACCTTACTTTGAATGAGCCTTAGTTTAAATAATATAAACATTGTAATTTTAAATCCAGAGAAATGGTACCTAACTTTAGGACTACAATTTGTTCTTCATTGTTAACACATAATATTTAGGATACAGTAAAATTCTGTGTCTTGCAAAATTTTGAACTGTGTATGTGTTTTTAATACACCCCATCAGAATTGTTGCTAGCCCTAAAGAGAGACTTCAGATGTATAATAGTATCAATAATTAATACATCTAACAGCAATAGGCATTAGAAAGTTAAAAGAGATTTCAAGATAATATATACTATGAGACGGGGTTGATAAATTATGGCCCATACTGTCTATTTTTGTACATAAAGTTTTACTGGAACACACCCATGCCTGTTCTTTTATGTATTGCCTATGGCTGCAGTCATGTCACAACTACAGAGTTGAGTAGTTGCAACAGAGACTATATGGCCCACAAAGCCAAAAATATTTATATATGGCCCTTTACCGAAAAAAGTTGGCCAACCCCTACCATGGGACATATTCTTCAAAATCCCTTTCTTAAAAATATGCTTATGAACTCTTCAGTATTTCTTAGCTCATTGATTCCCAAATTATGTTTTATAGAATATTAATGTTCCCTAAGTTAATAAGTCTGAGGAAGATTTATGCTAACAGTAGTTTAAGTTGATTTTGATATAAGTTTATTTAAATATAAGCTTAAGACTGCTAAACTCATTGCTATAGCTTTTATTTTTATGTGATAATCTACCTTTAAGAAAAGGTGTGCCATACCAGAGAGCACCAGGAAGTCGCTTGAGAGATCACCTGATACACGAACGTATGATGTTCCATCTGCGCATTGATGCATAGGCAGCATTTACAAATTAACTGATGTATTACTATATATCATCTCTTTGATGATTGCTCATCTTCTTTGTATCCTGTCTTATAATTTCAACACATTTGTGATACTCAATGTTTATTCTAAATTAACCATGTTTTGTACCACAAACTCATTGCCCATGGATCTATTGCTGAAACAAGGAAATCTTAAACAAGAAGTAGAATCTTTTTGTTATCAAATTGTGTCTGAATCAAATGATCAAAAGGTTGGAGTATTACAAAGTGAAGATGAACAGTTGCAGCCTTCAGTTTCTAAAAAATCAGAAAGTGAGCTTTCCAGGGTCAAATTTATATCCAATTCCAACAAAATAGCATTTAATAAGAAACCAAAAAGAAGAAAATATGATGAAAGTTATTTGTCTTTTGGATTTACTTACTTTGGAAATAGAGATGCACCTCATGCCCAGTGTGTGCTATGTAAGAAGATTTTATCAAATAGCTCCTTGGCCCCTAGTAAGCTTCGAAGACATTTGGAGACTAAACATGCTGCGTATAAAGACAAAGACATAAGCTTTTTCAAGCAACATCTTGATTCACCTGAAAATAATAAACCCCCAGCGCCTAAAATTGTCAATACAGATAATGAAAGTGCTACTGAGGCATCATACAATGTAAGTTACCATATAGCCCTGAGTGGAGAGGCTCATACAATTGGAGAATTGCTTATCAAACCTTGTGCGAAAGATGTAGTGATGCGGATGTTTGATGAACAATATAGTAAAAAAATAGATGCAGTACAACTATCAAACAGTACCGTTGCACGTCGAATTAAGGATCTAGCTGCTGACATTGAAGAAGAACTTGTTTGTAGACTGAAAATTTGTGATGGGTTTTCACTGCAGCTAGATGAATCAGCTGATGTTTCAGGACTTGCTGTGCTGCTTGTGTTTGTTCGTTATAGGTTTAATAAGTCCATTGAGGAAGACCTACTATTGTGTGAATCTTTGCAAAGTAATGCTACTGGTGAAGAAATATTCAACTGCATCAACAGTTTTATGCAGAAACATGAAATTGAATGGGAAAAATGTGTTGATGTTTGTAGTGATGCTTCTAGGGCAATGGATGGGAAAATTGCCGAGGCTGTCACCTTGATAAAATATGTGGCTCCTGAAAGCACCAGTAGTCACTGCCTATTATATAGACATGCACTGGCAGTTAAAATAATGCCTACATCTCTAAAAAATGTGTTAGATCAGGCAGTACAAATCATCAACTATATTAAAGCTCGACCACATCAATCCAGACTACTAAAAATTTTGTGTGAAGAAATGGGTGCCCAACACACAGCGCTTCTCCTAAACACAGAGGTGAGGTGGCTTTCTCGAGGTAAAGTTCTTGTAAGACTTTTTGAACTTCGACGTGAACTGTTGGTTTTCATGGATTCTGCTTTTCGACTATCTGATTGTTTAACAAATTCATCTTGGCTGCTAAGACTTGCATATCTCGCAGATATTTTTACAAAATTAAATGAGGTTAATTTGTCAATGCAAGGGAAAAATGTGACAATTTTTACAGTGTTTGATAAATTATCATCATTGTTAAGAAAATTGGAATTTTGGGCCTCATCTGTAGAAGAAGAAAACTTTGATTGTTTTCCCACACTCAGTGACTTTTTGACTGAAATTAATTCTACAGTTGATAAAGATATTTGTAGTGCTATTGTACAGCACCTAAGGGGTTTGCGCTCTACTCTGTTAAAATATTTTCCTGTAACAAATGACAATAATGCTTGGGTTAGAAATCCTTTTACAGTAACTGTTAAACCAGCCTCATTAATAGCACGGGACTATGAGAGCTTGATTGATTTAACATCTGATTCTCAAGTAAAACAAAATTTCAGTGAACTTTCACTAAATGATTTTTGGAGTAGCCTAATTCAAGAGTACCCAAGCATTGCAAGGCGTGCCGTTCGTGTACTTCTTCCTTTTGCTACAATGCACCTGTGTGAAACAGGGTTTTCATATTATGCTGCAACAAAAACAAAATATAGGAAAAGACTTGATGCTGCACCTCATATGCGGATACGACTTAGCAACATTACACCTAATATTAAACGGATATGTGATAAAAAGACACAAAAACACTGTTCTCATTAAAATTGGAGGGTTTTGCATGTCTCTTGATAATCAAATGTAAGATGAAAATAAAAGATGATTTACATCATCTCTGGTATTTGGGAGTTTAAAATGATTCAAATTTTTTTATACTTAGATTTTAAGAAAGTTAAAGAATCAGAAAATTCAACATATTGTGTTGTTATTGATATTTCTTATTTACACTGTAATTTCAAAGTGCTCCATGGTCATAACTGGGAAATGATGATCCATAAGATACAGTCCCAATTCCTTAGCATGACATATCTCTTCATGATCTAATCCTTATCAGTCTTTCTAACCATACCTACCTTGTATCCTTCCAGTCCCGTGGAACTTCTTGCCATTCCCTAAACTTATTAAACTGTTCATGGTTTTAAGTCTCAAAAAACAGTTGTCCCCATCTTGTTTCCTGACAGACTCCTATTTGCTTTCAAGACTTTGGCTTAATTTATCTCAGGTACTTTGATCCTCTGTATCTATTATGACCCTATTTCCCACTGTTGTGTTTAATTTTTGTGTCTTTCTGAACTGTGAACTCCTTGGTGGTGTCATGATTCCCATTGTTTTTGAACTGAGCTCTTAGAGGTTCTTATCCAGCTCTGTGTCTCCATTATCTGGCAAAAGGCTTTACTAAACTAAATGCTCAATAAAGAGAAAACAATGTCTATGAAAGTGAACCAATAAAAAATGGAATAGGGGTTTCCTGCCATTCATTCACTGGCATGGTGGCATGTGTACACAATGATACCCTTTGTATTTTGGGCTCAGTTATTAGCTAGAATTCAGTGTGGCCATTATGCAGAAGTCACTGAGGGAATGTCGTAGTTTTGTGATCAAGCTTTAACCATTGAGGGAGAGGGGAGCCAAGTATGTAGAACATTTTCAGGTTCTATGTTTCTTTCTCAGTTTCTATAAAGATTGTTGCAAATTCCATATACTGTAGTCTAAATTAATGAAACTTTACTCATTACTGTACTTGAAGATGCTTAGACTGGAAATCTTTTTTTTTTATTATTATTATAAAAGATTCCTGACTGACTTTTCTGTCTCTGGGCTACTTTTCCCATGTCACATCACACAACACAGGTCGCCAACTCTGTTAAATATTGGTTGCTGCTGTAGATAACCATTGCTTAATCTCACTTATTCATACCTATCTCCCATTTGGGGGAGTAGGGATATCCCCTCCATTAAGGCAAAATGTGGTAAAATGACTAGATTCTAGTACCTGCGCTCCACTATTTAATGTAGAACAATCTGAACTTTCTTGAACCTTGGTTATGTCATCTGTAAAATTATAATTATGCCTCCTTTGAATGATTATTACAAAGATTAAATAAGGATGTATATAAAACTCCTAACAGTGGGTAATCAAGAATAAGTGTGCAACATGTATTAGTTACCTGCCAATCCAACCATGTTCCAGTTAGACTTAAATCCATACTTCACATTTATAATCTGAGTTTTTATTTTCTATGGAGACTCAACAGCCCTTCCAACCGGGGCTAGCCTTGAAAAGACAAAGAGAAACTGGGGGGAAAAAAAAAGATGAAAAGAGAATCAACGGCCTTTTAGGCCATAGGATCTATCCTGATCTGAGGTAGTAAGATAAGCATTTCTAGCCCAGGTTTTTTCCCCTTCTGTCCCCTTATTGAATACCTATTTGTCTGTCAGGCACCTTAGTAGATACTTTGTATGTTATCTATAATCTTTACAACAATCCTATGGGATTAAGTAATCTGGCGATTTGCCCTAGATCACACAATGAGCAGCAGAATTTAGTTTAAAATAAGCCCCCAAAACACTACATTTTCCCATAATTGCCTTTCAAACTTCTAAGAGCATCAAACAGTGATGTAATCTGGACATGTTTTTCAAATTCCATGTTTACTTCTAAATTCATCCAAAATTAGCTATCTGCTTCAAAGTATGGCTGCTTATGTTGATATGAAATATGGATTAAGTTACTGTCAAGTAAAATTCTCCAAACGATACCTCATAATTTCTCATAAATGGAATACTTTTTATCTACTAATCCCAGGATCATATCCTAGTTTCAGAAGCATGTGCAATGCCATAATGTCTGTGTCTGGCTTATACCTCAAGTCTGGTAACTGGACTCCTTATGGGATTGCTGAGCCTAAGCCCTTGATTAGTTATCTGTCCCAGATGTTTGCCTCTTGAGATTTGAGACTTCTTGTTTTCCAATCTTTTCCCCCTAACCTTTGAGAGTCAAAATTCCTCCATTTAAATCCAAGCCCGTTACCTGGGACCCTGCTGTCTGCTCCTAGACTCTACCCAACTTGATTCTTGATACCAGCTGTTTATCTGTTCTATGACCTATATCAGGTATGGATACCTTGCATGGCCAGTGAGAATGGACTTTTAGAACCTGAAGGTGGATCTGGCACCTGCTGAACAATAGGCAAGTGTAGTTACAGATAGCAACTTCTAGATTACCCTAACTTATTGTAGTTACCATGGCTGAATCCCAAAAGAGAAAATTAAAATTCTTTTCCTTTATGTTTAAACCCTACTTACCCTTCAGAATTGGCTTTCCATTCTATAAATAAAATCAAAGCAAAGCAAGGAGCACTGCCAGCCTCCCTTTCTTACATACTTCTAAAGTCCTTGGGTTACCATTCTGCCAGCAAAACATCCCTGAGACTGTAAAACTAGAGGCTCAATCTGGAGCAAGAAGGAAGCCTCAATAGTGGAAGAGCTATTTGGGGACTAAATTCTCATGGTACCCTCAAGTGACAGCTACCCTTCCTGTTTATGCATGAAACAGTAAAATTAAACTGATAAGTCCAACCCAAAAGGACTTTCCCACTTTTAATCCCTATATTTAAAGTAATTGAAATTACTTCTCCCCCCCCCCCTTTTTTTTTATGTCTCTCTGTCATCCAGGCTAGAGTGCACTGATGGCAGTCATAACTCACTGCACCGTTGAACTTCTGGGCTTAAGTGATCCTCTCACCTCAGCCTCCTGAATATCTGTGACTAAAGGTGCACACCGTTATGCATAGCTAATTTTTCTTCTTTTTTGTAGAGACAAAGTCTTGCTATGTTGCCCAGGCTGGTCTCCAATTCCTGGCCCCAAGCGATCCTCCCACCTCTGTCTCCCAAAATGCTGGGTTTACAGGCATGAGCCACTGTGTCCAGCCTATTTTTTTTTCTTTTCTTTTCTTTTCTTTTTTTTTTTTTTTTTTGAGAGAGAGGGAGAGTCTCTGTCACCCTGGGTAGAGTACAGTGGCATCATCGTGCTCATTGCAACCTCAAACTGGGCTCAAGTGATCCTCCTGCTTCAGCCCCCCAAGTAGCTGGGACTACAGGTTTGAGCCACCATGTCTGGCCTCAATTTCTAAATGAGGATTATTTCATACATCAGTCTTGCCCTACCACCATACATTCATAGATACGCCAATCATAAGCTCTTTGTAGCTATGACTTATTTGGGTCTTTCAAAAACTTGGCAATTTTCTAATCCTATAAAAAACGCACAGGGAATTGAATTTCTTTGTTTAAAAAGTAAAGTATTAAGGTGAAATACAGAAAAAAAGGTAAAACACATAAAAAAAACTATAACATTACAAAAAATTATAATCCTTACCTTCGCTGAAACAGATAGAGTAGTAACTAATCTGCCTTTCATACACTTTAAAAGTAGCATTTCTTTAATTAACTCCCCTGTTGCCTTAAAAATGCAGTTTTATTCCCCAAAATGTAATTCACCTACATTTCTTGAAAGAATCCATCAGCTGTATTTAAAAAATAAAACTTATTTTTTAAAGTTGTTATAACTGCACTGTTAATTAGTACAATGCAAAGAATTCTGAAGTGGCTGTCAAGAGACTTGTGTTCTGCAACTAATTAATTGCCTTAAGTTCATCCCCTTCTGTAGGCCTTAATGTCTCCATTTACTAAGCTAAAGGGGTTGAATTAGAATGAGTTCTAAAGTATCTATCAGGTAATATCTAAATTTAAAGCTATATTAAGATTAGGGTGAAAATAAGATATGCTCAGTCATTTGAAAGATATGTTTTTTTCCCTTGGAAACCAAGCTTTTTCCACCAACCAAATGATAAAATGTATAAATTGCTCCAGCGTAGATACTTATTGGATGGAGGGAAGGAAGTGTTGTTTTTTTTTTTTTTTTTTTTTTTGGAAGGGAGATAAACTTTGAAATTTAGAAAACACTGGAAGGGAAACAAAAATGTTTGGTTATGTCTATATTGGAATCCATATAGATTAAATGGTAACTAAAGTGTGAAGCAGACTGCAGTGAAAATTGTTGGCTATCTCCCCAGCATCTATTTTCCTCTCCCAAATCATATCTTGATTTGGTATCCATTCTTTTCCTACATACCCCTTGACTTAAGCAGAAGCTGACCCCACTCCAGCTTTGAGAGTGGTGAACCTGTTTTGTCTAAGAGAGTAGCTTTCAAACTTTTTTTGACCCTAATCCACAAAAAGAAACATATTTTACACTGTGATCCAGATACATATGTGTGTTCACCAAAGTTTCATAAAATGTAACTCTTCATATGTGTAATACAGTCTCAAATTTTATATTCCAGTTAATTTTTTAAATGATGGTTAGAACCCCAAAATTAATTTCATGATCCATTCTTGTGTTATGACCCCCTGTTTGAAAAACCCTGGTGAGTATAATGCCATTGCCCTTATAAAAATTGTTCAGGAACCTGGATATAAGCCTACTGAGGTATACTATTACTCTGACCACAGGAATTGGTCCAGGAGTAGCATGTGACCCAATACAGGCCAGTGAAAAGCAAGGGCAATGTTATGAGGCTTTTGAAAAAAGATGTTTCCTATTAAGGAAGATCATGTCCTGCATACATGGGAGCTGGAATACTGCAGCTTTCTAGCTACCAGCTTGTGAATAAAGCTAACACAGAAGAAAGCAAGAGTGAAAAAATTAGTGAGAAATTATACCAGAGCCCTGATTGAACCACACTTTTTTCTTTTTCTTTTCATAGAAACAGGTCTCACTATGCTGCCCAGGCTGGTCTCAAACTCCTGGCCTCAAGCAATCCTCCTGCCTCAGCCTCCCAAACTGCTAGAATTACAGGTGTGAGCCACCACACCCAGCCCTCTGAACCACACTGAATTACTATGCTGCCTTTAATTTTTTTTTTTTTTTTTACTTAGGCTAATAAATGCCCTTTATTTTTCAAGATAGTTTAAGAAAAGGCAAAATCATCTGAATTAATATAGTGGTCTAAAGGGAAAGGAATGTAAAACTAGAATTTATTAGTAAACTTAGCTGCAATAATGAGATGAGTGCCATCCCCAAACTAAGATAGTCTGATCTCTGCTTGTTCAGCCATCTGCCATAGTGTTATCACTTGGAACTCTGCCATTGGTAATATTTTATAGACCAGAAGCTAAATCAGCCCATGTATTGACATTATTAGATATCATCAAATGCCATTTCATTTCTTTTAGTGGGATGGCTTGATAAAAGGATTTTACTTATTAGCTTAGGCTGGGCTAGTCATGAATCAGGTATTAATTGAAGTTAGAAATTAACCTTGAAAACAAATCTGTTCACTTTTCCTTTAATTTGCTGAAGCCCCTAAAAAAGATGATGGATTTTTTAAAAAGGCTTAATAAGTTACATGCTTCGCAGAGGAAATTATCAGCCAGGATTAGTTTGAGTGGTCATCTACCTTAAAGGATGCTTTCTGTCAAATTTGTAAACAAATTCTCTAAAGGATTTTAATTTCTTATTAGATGAGTTATATGTTGACGATGTGAAATCTGTCACATCACAGTTAGCATGGCTTTCTTTACAAATACCTTTCAGCAAAATAAATCTCTTTCCCCAAACAAACTGGAATTTCAGGCTTAATGTGGTGACATAAATGCCTACATTTGACGCTCCTAAAATTCCAGATGTGCTGAAAGAAATGTTAAAAACTTAGACTAAATCCATAGCAACACCAAAAAACAAAAAAAGGTGTCTTTGCTTTCAAAAAATTTACATTCTAGTGAGAGAGACAGAAAATAAACTAATAAGTGCTATAAGGAAAAAAAAAGTAAATGAAGGACAGTCTTAACTGACAGTGATCTGAAAAGGTCTTTCTAAGAAAATGATATTGGAGCTGATGCCTGAGTGATAAGGAGCCAATCAAATGAAGATTGGGGAAAGAATATTCCAGGTGAAGAGAAAGCAAGTGCAAACATCCTGATGCAGGAAGAAACTTTGTGTTTGAGGAATAGAAAGAAGACTAATGGCTGAAGTAAAGAGCGCCAGAAACATGGTAGAAGTTTTCTGAAGGTAGAGAGGGGCAGGTTACTTACGGTCTTATAGGCCAATATAAGGAATTTATATTTTATTTCAAGTGCAGTGGGAAGCCATTGAGGGGAAATGGGTAGGGGTTAGGTTACCAACTCTGAGGGGTATTTGTAAATGTGTGAAGGCATTGAGAGAAAAGCTATTGTAATGAATATTTTGGACCTATTAGTACAGGTGGAATATCTACCCACATAAGGCTTTTTTTTTTAAAAAAAAAGCTCAAAGATTAGATGATACTGGGACCTTCAAAGACTTCTGAGGGGATCTAGCACTTTAAGGACTCTACTTTAGAAAATATACATATTAGTTGAAAGGTTCTCCATCTTAAGATCAGGGACCATACTTTGGACTTCTTTTTAATCTCACACAGCACCATGTTAGGTTCTTTGTGGCACTGTTAAATTGGACAACTATCCAAGTTTGGGGGCATGCAAAATTTCATGGTGGTTACCTTTTGTCTTAGAGAAATGTAGTACATTAGTCAAAGGCCTATAATCTATGAAAATGTCCAAATTTGACTTGTTTTGTTTTTGTATTTATTGAGTGAAGGGATGAATGTTGAATTGTCAAGCCTCAAAACTCATCAAGTTGATTGCTACCACCATGTCCTTTTTACTGTCACAACTCTTCCCCTGTCCTTCTGGAAAGAGGATCCCAGAATTCTTAGTGGGCAGAGGAGCAAAGGGGACTCACCCTTAGGAATTTCACTATTGGAATTATTTTTAGCTTAATTTTTAAACTCCTTCCACCTTGAATCATGATTCCAAGACTTTATATAAAGAAGTAGCCCCTATTTCCCTGCCCAAAATACATAAAGGAAACCCTGGTCTGAATAATACAAGTGGGTAAACTTGGAATGACAGAATAAGATTTTATTCTAAGGCTTTTCTTTATGCTACTAAAAAATTTTTAAATCACTCTGGATGTCCATTTTCAGAGCACTTCGTAGGTGTTAGGCAATTAATTCTGCAGTAGATTATATAACCATGTTATAGCTGTGGAAGAACTAATTGCCTAACACTTCAGAGGTACTTTGGGATTTTTAGAGAAGGCCTTTAAAATGCAAAATGTTATTTTTGCTATTCTAGATATATATATATACATATATGAAAAGGTCAGACATCATCTCTTATACTATAAGAAGTAGAAAATCGTGGTATATTGTCAAAGCCTCAAAAACTTTTGGTGTCCTTAAAAGATTTTCCCAGATTCATTCAGCAACATTCATTCACTATTTTTTTTCTCAACCAAGCACCTATTTCGAGAGGCAGGAGTGAAGATGTCCATAGAATACAACTCTCTTAACAGCAATTCACTTCTTAAGTACCCATCCTGGCTTTGAAAAATATGTATGATCTATCAAAGCACCATAATTTGACCTGACTCATGTCATCAGGAGCTAAACCAACATCCCTTTTTAGAAAGGCTTGGGGAAAAAAAATATTGGGACAGTCATACTGTGTGTTGTTGAATCGACAAGGGAGTTTCAGTCTAGGTCCAGTTGCTTGTCTCACAAAGATCCAATTATTAAGACAACAAGGGTTGCAAGGAAGAAAGGAATTTTTAAGACTACAGACGTCAGGGGAATGGAAGAAGCTACCTCAAATCTGTCTCTGTCTCTCTGACTAAAGATCATGGGCTTTTAAAGGAGGGGCCACATGCCTTGGGGCAGGTCATGGTGTATCTCACAAGGGGCTATATGCATTGGGGGCAGGTTGTGGGGAATGGTGAATCTTGGCATCAGGAAGTCTGCCCAGGGGCCTTCAGAATCTCAGCTCCTTTGTCTTGGAGAAAATCCACCATTTCTGGGAAATAAAATTCAAATAGTTGGTTAAGGGAGAGGATTATAGAGAGAGCATTGAAATTTGTTCAATGTGGGGCTGGTTACAACTCCCCCCTTCTTTTTAGTTCATCCCTCAGTCTTAGGGAATCAGGACATCATCCATCTGGCTACTTTCTCTGGAAATGGGATGTGTAGTTGGGGTATGAGGAAGAATGAATATATTGGGGCTATTACCGAAACTTTTTAGTACATGCTGCTGAACTGCCACCCTCTCCCCACTAAGGTAGTAAGGTATATCAAAAGAAGTACCCATCACCATCTGGGATCCCTCCCAGGAAATATTGGCCTGTGTTCCCTGGATGTAATCTCCATCCTAAAATTCCTCTAGACATTTATCAAAACAGTTGTAGGTAGCTGACCCAGCAGTGAAATAGGTTAGTGGAAGAGGCAATAGATTGAGAGATCTTAACTAAAGAGTTGTCTTGCCAGGCAAACAAAAATCCCCAAAGGACAAACTAGACAAACATGTTTTCAGATGTCCCAGGGAGTAGGGTTTGTGCCTCAATTACCTTTTGGCCCAGAGCCACAGCATACTAAGCTTTGCATTGTCCCTGTTTCCTAATGGTGCTTCCATCCATAAAGAACTCATCTGGGTCAGACAGGGGCTGATCAGTCAAATCCTGGAGTCTAGAATACACTTGGTCAATAATCTGAATGTAAGGAACAGGAGTTTGTAGACAGCAAAGTGGCTGGATTTATGGTGACACCAGGTTCAGAGTTACATTAGGATTATCTAACAAAGTAGCCTGATATTTACCCATCCAGCCACTCGCTGGTAACAAAAATCCTCCTTTTATTCTAGTAAGGGTAATGTGTCATGCATGGTATGAACAGTCACCAGTTGCCCAAGGGTAAACTTTTCAGCTTCCTGTAAAATATCTTAAGTAGCACCTACTGCTCTCAGACAAGTGGGCCATCCTTTTGTTACCACATCCAATTGCTCAGAGAAATAAGGTACAGCTTGCTTATGATCCCCCAAAGTTTGTGTCAATACCATGAGTCTAATTCCTTGCCTTTCTTGAATGAAGAAATCAAAAGGCTTATATAAATCCAGGGGGCCCAATATGGGGGCAGTCATTAATTTTTAAAAGTCAAGAAAGCCTTGTATACGACAAATTAGGATGGAAATAAGTAAAAATTAAAAAAAAAAACTAAAAAATAAAAAAAAAAAAGCCTTGTGGCATTTCCCTGTCCCTTTTTTTAAGGCTTTATAGAGGGATTTTGTTATTAGCCTAAAGTTAGGAATCTAAATCTGGCAAAACCCAGCCATACCGAAGAATCTTCACAACTGCTTGTGGGTGGTATGGACTGCTATTTGATTTACAGCCTCTCTCCAATTTAGAAGGAGGTTCCAAGTTTCAAGATAACAAGGCATGCCTGACCTCCCTTCCCTTCATGGCCAGGAACTCAGTTTTAAATTTTTTCCTTGGGGTCACTTTGGCCAAGAGGGGATCCCTTCAGTCCATGGGGGTGGTGTTACATTTCCCCACTTTTGGCCAGATTTGCCAGAGGCAGCATCAATGGCCAAACTTTTATTTTGCCACATGGGGTGGTTTGGATACCTGGCTTAGTTCCATCTTGTCCCTTAATGGGACCCTGTGGCCAGAGACTTAAAGTCAAAAAACTTACAGCCAATTAAATATCTTCTGGGCCAGATGGGAATAGAGGTGGACAGGCATTTATTAAATTTTAAAACCTTTTAAGCAACATAAGAACAAAAAAAACAAATGCCAAAAGCAAGGTTATAAAATTAACTTACTGGAGGGTGGGGCAAAAACCTACCTAATGGGTACAAATGAACACTATCTGGGTGATGGACCAGGATTCAAGCACTACAAAAGTGGCCAATGTAACCTAAAACATTTGTACCCCCTTGATATTTTTAAATTTGAAAAAAAATTAACTTACCTATTAGCATCAAGCTACTGTCACACTCATAGGAATTCGCTGTACAAAACATAAGCATTTGTTAAAACCATTTGAGCTAAGGATTTAGAGATTTTTATCAGAATAAACAAACAACATTCTAAACAAAATGTAAGTCCTGCCTGGTTCCAACAATGACCAGAAAACAGAAGCTCACAGGTAGCTAAACATTCAAATTAGATTTTGTGGACATTTGTAAAAGATGTTAAAAGGCTCTAAACATTGGATCAAAACAGAATCACAGGTTATTGTAAAATAATAGCAATTCACTTAATCAAGAGTGATAATCAGAAGACTTTAAAGGCAATACAGAAAAAAAGCCTTAACTTTTTAAAGCTCAGTTTTCCCAAGTAGTCAAAAACCTAATAAGGACAACATAGGAATTATCTTGATAAAACATAAAATCTTTGTTTCTTAGGCCAGTTACCAAAAGGTAAAAAAAAAAAAAAAATACTTTAGCGAAATTGTTTTTTCTTATGGGAAACCCATTTAGACAACTTGGAAGTCAAACCTCAGGAAAAGGGTGCCAGAATCTATTAGTCATAAGAAGACTGTGTCCAGGGTCATGAGTGAATATTATAAAGGGAACAAGAAACCAGAAAACTAATACCTTGAGAAGGGGAATATACAACTCAGGAGGATTTTTGACATAATCTTTAATAATAAATGTAAAATGTAATAATAAATGTAAAATCTTTTACATCTTGAATAATTTAGACATATCAAGAAGTTAAGAAAAAACATTGCTTTTCAGACCTTTAAGGTAAACATTTTAGTGTCAGATCTTAACAGCAGACTTACAATCAGAGGGGGGGAGTTACAGGTGCCTACAAAAAGGTTGAAGGGGAGGATTATCATCTCAGGCCTTCTCAAAGGGAGGAAAAGCTGAAAGCAATAAGACATAGCAAAAGTTGAACTTCTGAGATATAGATCTGAGAAGGTGCAAAAGAAGCAGATTATAGCAAACCTCTTGTAATTGTATTACATTTATCTCATTTATATTTGCCTAATTCATTTTAGCAGTTTACTAAACTATTTTGATAGTATGTGAATATTAGATAGTTTGTGAATATTAGTTGTGCCCTCAACAAAGTAATTTAAGGTCTAAACAAATTTAATATCTAAACATATTTTTTAAACAAAATTGGGAAATGAACTTTAAAACGTAGACCAAGAAACAATCACAAAATATAATTTTCAGTATTACTTTTTTTTTTTTTTTTTGGAGACAGGGTCTCACTGTGTTGCCCAAGCTAGAGTGCAGTGGCATCATCATAGCTCACTGCAACCTCAAACTCCTGGGCTCAAGCCATCCTCCTGCTCCAGCCTCCCAAGTAGCTGGGACTACAGGCATGAGCTACCATGTCCAGCTAATTTTTCTATTTTTTGTAGAAATTGGGTCTGGCTATGTTGCCTGGGCTGGTCTTCAACTCCTGGCCTCAAGCGATGCTCCCAGCTTGACCTTCCAAGGTGCTACGATTACAGGCATGAGCCACCATGCCTGGCCCTTAACTATTACTTTTAAACTTAAAAAACAAACTACCAAAATAACAAATGTAAGTATCCTAGTAAGACTTGCTATTCCAAACAATGTAACATCTTTAAGTTTTATAAATATAGAAGTTTTAGAACACATCCTTCTTAAAGATGTTAACTAATTTGATCTTTCTAAAATACCAATTCTAAAAATAAAATTTATTGACATGACATTATCTGACCATAGACCAAATAAACCTCTAACATCAGTCCTTAGCATCTCAAATGTTGGCACAAAGTCATAACTTTTTTTTTTTTTAACATAAGGATCAAGATCAACCTTTCTTTTTTTTTTTTAGCATGGGAGTCTTCTGGCTAGGACCGGAAAACCTGCTAGACAAATTCTAAAAGAGCTGTAACACTAAGATCAAGCTATTTTAAAAACAATCTAATTAGTCTCAAAACATTTTTCTACTTAAGTACAAACTCAATTACATGTAATACTAACAAAAAATAAGATTCTCTTTGGAATCTAAGAATTACCATTTTGTTCATTTTTTTAAACAAGTACTATAAAAAATTAACAGTTTAAGGATTCTTTTTAAAAATTTTTCTAGGCAAAGCCTTTGCTATTGGAACACAATGTACACATAACATTCTACCTTACAACCAGTACTCAGAGTGACCAAAACCAAAATATCTTCATAAACTTGTAACCGTAAATTTCTGTTTTTGTGCTATCATTTACTTAGGGTTTTGTTTATTCTAATTTACTGACACTTATTTTTGTTTAGGCATGTCCACATTTTTACCTGAGTAAGAACCTTAAACACATGAGTATTTTTGCCAATAGCTCATATTTGGTTGTTTTTATTAAACCAGCAATATTAACTTATTTTAAAAAAATCATACAAATTCAGATCATTTTGTTTTGAGTGGGTTTTTAGTTTTATGACCTTTGTGTCAAACCCTGACACCTTCAAATACAAAAATGACCACTAAACTCAGGCAAAAATGTGTATTGACAATTTTTTAAGGCATTTTATTGCTATTTTATCAGTAAGTTTTAAAAACCAACTTGTTAATCAAAGATTACTTAATTCACATGAACTTGAAAAGCATTTGGGCTATTTAATTTATGAGAGCTCCTTTTATTTATAAGCCAGTTTTGGTACCATGTAGGCATATAATACATGTACATATACAAAACACATCTAAACACATAGGCACCCAAAGTTTCATGAGATCCTCTGAAGTTCTACATAAATCTGTACACATTATGTTTACCATTCCTCTTTCCCTGTCCAACAGCAGGTGTCCCTGCATCTCAACCAGGTTGCCTCCATAGATGATGATGTCTTTCAATCTCCTAGACTTTAGGACAGAGATGTTTTTTAATCTCCCAGACATTAGGACAGGGGTATCTTTTAACCCTTCAGAACTTAGAACCTGCCACAAGAGAAACTACCATCAGAGGTGTCTTTCAACCTCCCAGACCTTTGTCCAAGCTTATAATACTATCAACAGCAAGTTTAAAGTAGGCAAAAAGAAAATAGACACAAAGAACTTAACAGACTAAACATTTTCATGCCACATACTAATACAGATAAACACTCAACATAAAGAGAAGTTCAAGAGGTTCCAAAGAAATAAACTGAAGTTTCACCTAATAAGCCCTGGGAGTGCTGAATCAAAACAGTGATGTTAATTTCTTATCTCACAAACAGTTGGAGGCTTATACAATGGAAAACAAACAGGAATTCCCTGAGAATTTCCCAAACTGAGAGAGGCATCTCCCGCTGTGTGGTACCTTCAAATAGCACTCACTTGCCCCCATGAGAATTTCAAAATCCAAATCCAGAGTTCTTTTCTTCAGAGGCAATCAGGAAGCAATCACCAATTCGTTAGAGGCCACAAAGAAGGCATGGGAGATCAGTAACATTGGAGCTGGTGGGAGAGTCCAAAGCCACCCTCTGGCAATTTGGCCAGGCACCTGCTAAGAGAAGTTTTTGATCTTTCCTTGCTCCACAGCCAGCAAACCATGAGCAACATCATCCTGAATGAGCCTCCAAAAATTGTCAAAACCGTAAGGGGGTTTCAGTCTAGGTCCAGTTGCTTGTCTCACAAAGACAATGAGGATTGAGACATTATTAGACAATATTATTATTGAGACAATGAGGATTGCCAAGGAAGAAAAGAATTTTTAATACAACAGACATCTTGTCAGGAGAACGGGAGAAGCTGCCTCAAATCCACCTCTCCCATTAAGGGAGCTCATAGGCTTTTAAAGGAGGGGCCAGTGCCTCAGGGCAGGTCATGGTGAATCTCACAAGGGGCTACATGTAATGGGGGCAGTTTATGAGAGAGAGTGATTCTTGGCATCAGGAAGTCTGCCCAGGGTCCTTCAGAATCTCATCTCCTTTGTCTTGGAGAAAATTCACCATTTCTGTGAAACAACTCAAAGGTCAAGTAGTTGGTTAAGGGAGAGAACTACATAGGGATCATTGAAATTTGTTCAGTGGGGGGCCACTTACATGTGTACTTATTCTAGAAAACAAGTTACTCTCAAGGCTTCAGAATCCAGTCAAATACAATACAGAGCTCTAGTCTGTTCTAGTCTTCCTAATATTTTCACAGTAAACTGATTTCCATTTACAAAGTTCTCACATTGTTCCTGCATACATTAAGTAATTCCAGCAATCCCTAAATTGTGCAACACCCCTAAACTGTGCCTGTTCTATTTTTGCATAATTTTGTACTCAAGGAAAAAGATAGACTTTCATCAACTAAACTTTATGCCAGAACATGAGAAATGAATAATGCTTATGAAACAAAGGCCTGAAGTTCAAGACACAAACTCTATTATCAAAATCAGTGAAGAATTGTTTGGTGTATGTATGGAGCATTTATTTGGTATTTAGCCAACCGAATACTGAATACTGAAACACACAATCATGTTTCTGCCTGTATTACATTACTGCTAGTGAAATGGACTCAGTTAATGATAAAATAAATGTCACATTTCCAAGTCATAAAATGTTAAAAACACACAAATTCAGACTAAATATAGGAAAGATTTAATTAATGAAAAGTTTAAATTCTTATATCCAATTTTATAGTGTACAAGAGGGAATATAAGCTCTCTGACGGTAGGGACCTTGACTTTCTTATCCACCTCTGTATCCTCAGTGCCTAGAATAATGCCTGATACCTAGTAGTTGTTAATTAAATGTGTTGAATGTCAATATGTTAGTGATGGGAAAAGGACTAGGTTTGAATGCCAGCTCTGACACTTTCTAGTTGTGTCAAGTCACTTTCCGTTCAAGTCACTTAAGTTCTCTAAACATCATTTTCTTCATCTCTTTTAAGAGAAATAATATTTTATTCTCTATTTTCCTCACAGCCCTGCTATGAGAATCCAATAATATAATACATGTAAAATCACTATGTGAAATGCTACATAGCATTTTTAAAAACCATTATTTTAATACTGACAGTGTTATTGTTGTCGAAACCACGCGAGGGTTTTCGTGTAGGTCCAGTTGCTCGTCTCACACAGATCCCATTATTGAGGCAACGAGGATTACAAAGGAAGAAAGGAATTTTTAATACAACAGACATCTTGTCAGGAGAACAGGAGAAGCTGCCTCAGATCTGTCTTTCCAACTAAGGGACAGCATGGGCTTTTAAAGGAGGGGCCACATGCCTTGGGGTAGGTAGGTCGTGCCCTGCCGTATCTCACAAGGGAGCTTACATACCTTGGGAGTAGGTTGTGAGGGATGGTGAATCTTGGCGTCAGGAAGTCTGCTCTGGGGCCTTCACAATCTTAGCTCCTTTGTCTTGGAGAAAATCCATCATTTCAGCTATGGTGGCTCATGCCTATAATCCCAGCACTTTGGGAGGCTGAGGCTGCAGGATCACTCAAGGCCAGGAGTTCGAGTCCATCATTTCTGGGAAACAACTCAAAGGGACAGTAGTTAGTTAAGGGAGAGAATTGTAAAAAACATACAGGGGTTCATGGAGCCTGTTACATTATAATACAACATTGCCTGGTAGAGATCCTTAGTGGACTTTAGTTAATATTAGTTGCCTTTTTGTGTGTGTGTTTTCTTTTTGATCATATATTGGATGCTAAATTGTTTATATATGTTATTTCATTTAATTATGATAACTCTGTGAGGTAGGCTGTTAACCCCATTTTAGAGACGAGGAAGCTAAGGCTGTGTGTTAGTTGTCTGTTGCCTAACAAATTACCCCCAAACTTAGTGGCTTGAAACATCAATATTTATTACCTCACAGTTTCTGTGGGTAAGGAATCAAGTGCAGCTTGGCTTCAGACCTTCACCAGGCTACAGTGAAGGTGTTAGCCAGTGTTGCAATCATTTCAAGGCTCCACTAGGGAAGGATCCACTTCTAAGCTCACTCCTGTCAGCAGGATTCATTTTTTCTCAGGCTGTTGGAAGTTTCTTGACAACTGGGCTTCTATAGCGCAGCTCACAGCATGACAATTGCTTCATCAAAGTGAATGAGTGAGAGAGCACCAGTAAGACTGAAGTCACAATCCTTCATAACCTAATTTTGGAAGTGACACCCCATCACTTTTGTTATATTCTATTTATTAAAAACAAGTCACTAGATCCAGCCTATATTCAATGGGACAGTATTACACAACGGCATGAATACCAGAAGGCAGAGATCACTATGAGCCATTTTAGAAGGCGTCTCCCACAGGCTCAGAGCATTCAAGTTGCTTATCCAGTTTAACAAAGCTAATAAGAGGCAAACCTGAGATTCCAAGTCACATTTGCCTGACTACAGAGCTCATAGTGTTTCCATCTATTACTCTTCTCCCTATGAATACATAGGAATGATATATGGTTAGCATAAGCTTGCTTAGAAATGAATCTCTCTAAAGCATTAAGAATCTGTTCTCTAGGATAAAAGAAGATATCTTCATCCTAATTGTTTTTCCTAGGATTGCTCAACCTTTTCATTTTCTTCATAGGTAGGGCAAGTTAAACCTTTTTCATTCTTGGTCTGTAGTAATAAATTCCAAAATTTAATGATATTAGAGTTTTCATTTTTTAATAAGCACACAAAGTAGTAGTTACCTCTCAGCAAGACCGTCTAAGGAAAATAATCTGGTGGACACGCTAGCATTACTAACAGACCTTCAGAGAGCGTATCTTTCATTTGTTAGTTTATTCACAGTTTAATAAGGAAGAACATAGACATTTGTAAATAACAATAATGATGTATACAAGGAACTATGTAAGTTCAGAGAAGAAATATGGTCAAAGAAGTCTGAGTCAAGGAAGAACTCATAGAGGAAAAAATACTTTGAGTCTTGAACCATGAATCTGAGTTTACCAGGTGACCAAGGCACTGAGTTGTAAAAATAAAATGAATAGCCCAAGATTACCAGCAGATTTGGAATCCTGAGATTCTGAAAGTTAGAGGACAAATGGAATCAAATTGGCAGAGCAAGAATCAGACTTCAAACTCAGAGGTGATCATAGATACATGGAGTTGGGGGGTATAAGTGGGAGAGAGCACAGTGTCCTAGAGCAACCATAAAAGATAACAGTTGGGGAATGGAATTTGAAACCTCTGATTGTGTGGGCTTCTTCCCCCATTCTTCAAAGCCAAAGATAACTCAGAATGGTGTTTGCCCCTAAGTAGCACAGTGACTCTGGAAACTTGGGGCAGGTAAGGCAGGCAGTACCCCAATGGCTACATCTGGGAAGGGAAGCCTCATTTCACACTCAGAATACTAGCCACTAGCATATCCTGTCCAAGATTACATCTTATCCCTCTCTCACAATCACTAGAGCAAACTATGATAAACAGAAACAGCATCATGCACAGAAAACACAGAAAATCAAGATGAGAACAAAATCAGGAAACACCCAATACCCAAGAAAAAACAATACCATGAAAGGGTGACACCAATAAACAAACAAAAGAACTAAAACCCAAGCAAATTGTTATTAAACAGAGGAGGATCTTTGAAATGTTAATTATTAATATTTATTTAGTGCACTCTGGTACGATGTCAGGCATTGTTCTAAACACCTTACATGCATTTTTAAAATTCCATTCTATAACAGAATATCCCCAGAAGAATATGAGAGAACATAGCATCCATGAAATAAGAACTAACTTTTATGAAAAATAACCAGTTAAAGATTGTTAAAACTTTAAAAATTAAAAGATGGATTAAACAGCAAATGGACTTTGATGAAGAGCAAATTAGGAACACTAGAAGAGTAAGCTGAAGAATTATTCCAAAAGAACAAGTATACTGGGGGAGAGTGATTTAAGAGATATTTAAGATAAATCCAGAGATTCCAATATCTCTCTCATAGTTCCAAAGAGACAAGAATTTTAAGGAGGAAATAATCAAAGACATGATAGAAATGAAGAAAAATTCCTGGTATGACTCTAGTGTAATTTATAAGGTATATTTAATACAATTTGCATTTAAAAAAAGAATGATCAAACATTACTTAAGTGCATCTTATATTTTATGGCCATGTGGCATCTCAAATTTCATCTTTATAATATATATTTCTAAATTATACATTCTTTGTGTTTTCATAACGTGCTTTTTGTAACTTTTAATTTTGAAATAAAGTTAAACTTACAGAAAAGTTGCAAAAATAGTACTGATACCCATCACCTAGCTGCCCCTAATGTCAATATCTTATATAACCATCATATAATCATCAAAATTAATAAATTAACATAGGCCTGGTCCAGTGGCTCAAGCCTGTAATCCTATCACTCTTGGAGGCTGAGGCAGGAGGATCGCTTGAGGTCAGGAGTTCGAGACCAGCCTGAACAAGAGCGAGACTCCTATCTCTACTAAAAATAGAAAAAATTAGCTTGGCATGGTGGTGCACACCTCCCAGCTACTCAGGAGGCCGAGGCAGGAGGATTACTTGAGCCCAGGAGTTTGAGGTTGTAGTGAGCTACGATAATGCCTGGGTACTCTAACCTGGGTGACAGAGCCAGATTCTGTCTCAAAAAAAATTAAATTTAATTTAAAAATGAACATAAGTACAATGCCATTAGCTAAATTACAAATATATCTTATATAAAGTAGGGGAGAAAACTGGTCAATGAGAATAATTAACATATATAGATATATACAAAACAGAACTAAGAAGATGAGTAGCCACTACATCTTTATTTCTACAACTATTCTTGAGGCCACTGTTTACAATATCTTTCCTTCATCATCTATTCCATATTAATTTTGCCAGCATCCATAGCTAGTTGAGGTTTTCACATGATGTGGAATTCCTGAGAAATTTGAGTCCTTGGTGGTTCTGCTTGAATTGCATTACTATGGTCTCCTATTAACTTTTACCACTATACCTGGCAATACTAGGAGGCAACCAAATCATCCTGTGGGTTCAAGACATTCTCATCCTTACTCCTATTGTATAGCAGCAACTATATTTCACCTGATATCAATCAAGAATAAATCATCCCAGCCTATTCAGTAACCTCTTTCTTCCCCCTGTTCCAATGTCATCAAGAGCCGAAAATAATCAACTAATAGTATAAACTTCCAGTTAAGTGGAAACATTCTTGGGTTTTCTGGGGAGAACATTCCTTCCTTGGATACTAAGATTCTAAAAAGGACAAGCTCAAAGTTGTGGGAATAGAAAGTAAACCATTTTGTGGGTGGATTAGTTGGGTATAATAGTGGGAGATGTTTATCTCACTCCAGGGTTTCCCAGCTGATGTAGATAAGGGGAAAACAGTACTTTATGTTGGTTGCTGGTTCACAGCACATAATGCTGTAGGACAGGAGTTAGACTTTTTTCTGTAAAGGACCAGATAGTAAATATACCAGGCTTTAAAGGCCATATATGGTATCTGTCACATATTCCTTGTTTTTGCTTACAACACTTAAGAAGTGTAAAAACCATTCTTGAAAGCTGTACAAAAACAGGATGTGGGCCATATTTGCCCTTAGACTATAATTTGCTAATCCCTGCAATAGGGCAACACCCTAACCTTACAAAGTATTCCCTCCATACTGGCACTGGAACTTAGGCTTCAAAAAGCCATTCAAGAGTTCTAAAGGCCAGCTGCTTCTGGAAGATGGAGTGTACAGTAAGATCAGTAAGTCTGTGAGCATAGTATTCTGGATCACCAGGGATTAACACTATTGTATAATAATCCCTTAAAGGTCAAGATGTTTCCCTTCCCCCTGTGCACAGTTTTACCCTAGCAAATAGCTACATGTCTCTTTAGGGAAAGGCTGAGAGAAAGATTTATATAACATACTTTTGCTATAACCACAAGTTTCTTTCTCAAGTGTACATAGCATACCCCGTATTCAAAGGCATCTGGATCTGTGAGCTTCCCAGTACTAGGAAATGGATGAGGGCTGTTACTCCTAGTGGTGTCTCTAGTCAGGCCTCTGTTTTCCCAACCTAGAGTTTGTTTATGTGCAAAAATCTTTTTTTATTATTATTATTTTTTTTATTCTTATTTCAGCATATTGTGGGGGCAAAAAAGTTTAGGTTACATATATTGTCCTTGCCCCCTGCCCCCCAAGTCAGAGCTTCAAACGTGTATTTGCACAAATCTTGAAGACTTTAGTGAACTACCCATCTCCATTTTAGTACTATTTAATAGAAACTCTATGATCAATAAGCCACCACCAGCTGGGTGCCATGGTGCACACCTACAGTCCCAGCTACTTGGGAGGCTGAAGCAGGAGGATTGCTTGAGCTCAGGAGTTGAGACCAGCCTGAACTATATAGTAAGACCTTGTCTCAAATAAATAAATACAATACAATAATTAAATTAGATTTAAGAAAAACCAATTAGCCACCACCAAAGATCTCTGTAGGTCAAAACTTTTAATTACCACTCTGACTATACTTGGTAATTGTGCCCAATGTGACTATGGAAGTTATTATGTTCCACTACCTGGCCTCTGCCACCTCAGCATCCCTCACCATCATTGAAAGTAGAAAGCCCATTTCAATGCCAACATAATGCAATTTTTATCCCCAGAGAACAGTCATTACAGTAATATTCAGGGATGCTTGGACTATCCTCACCAATCTATTTATTCATGCTATGGTTTGAAGATAATGTGCTCTAGGCCCTTTTGGGGACATAAGGGTAGATAATTCAATACAAATAACAACACACTTCAATGTTGCATTCTTTCCAGACCTTTGGAGCTTGTCTTCAACATTATATCAAGAAATTTATGGCAACTCAACTTTATTTAATTTCAGTCACCAGTTGAGTCTAGCTTTTAATTAACCAAGTGAGCATAACTAGAATACCCCTAGCTACCCAAACTAATGTGACTCCAGAATCTCTGGTAAGTGTTCTCATTTCAATAAATTCGGCCCAATCTAAAATTCCATTCTTCTTTCCTTGGTCTTGCACCCTTAAGAGTCTATTCCTACACATATTCCCCAGCTTTTTGCTAATGCAGTTTAGCAAAATATTGCCATTCTTCTGGCATGTAATGTTTCTCTTCCCAGACTTACTTTGTAGTTGGTCCCTTAGGAACATGCTCGGCTCTAACTCAATTTATAGGTCTGGAGTTAGTAAGAGGAGATAGGATGGAAAAGGAAAAAAATTGATATCCCTGTGCAAGATGAGGTCTGTATTATCTGTTATTGTGTAGCAAGTTACCCAAAATTTAGCAACTGAAAACGGCAAACATCTCACACAGTATCTTTAGATCAGGAATCTGGAGTTGGCTTAGCTGGGTAGTTCTGGCTCAGGTTCTCTCATGAGGCTGGTGTTAAGATGTCAGCTGAGGCAACAGTCATCAGAAGGATTGACTGGGGCTGAAGGATCTGCTTCCAAGATGGCTTATTCACACACTTGGTAAGTTAGTACTGATTGTTGGTAGGAGGCCTCAGTTCCTCACCATTGTAGACCTCTCTATAGTGTCCTCACAACATGGCATCTGGCTTTCCCCAGATCTAAGGCAGAAACTGTAATATTTTTTATGACCTAGTATCATAAATCACACATCATCATTTCTGCAATATTCTATAGGTTACAAAGGTCAACTCTATTGAGTGTGAGAGGGGACTATACAGAGGTATTTAATACTAGGAAACAGAAATCACTGAGGCCTTCTTGGAAACTGGCTATCATAAGATCATAATACGGTTTTCAAAAAAGGTAAGACCAGCCTCATCAGGGGAGGAAGGAGGTTGCTTCTGTAGGCATGGGATGCCCGATGGATTTTGGGAGCACAGGATACCATTTTTTGAGTCCCACTCTTTTCAAGTCAATGCCCTAACTTCCACATCAGAGATCAAGTAAAATTCTTAATTCTACCTCAGTGATAATCTACTGAATCAGACTCTCCTTTTAATATCTGGTGTGTTAGAATTGTGGCTATAAGAGATAAGGGCGGTTTTAGGGCAATCATAAAATCTTCTGGTTTTCTGAACATACCCTGAACTAAGACTTTGAAATCTTAAGCCTATAATTTTAAGTTTTCTAGCATATGTGGAAGCAACCAACACAACCCCTACCTTTGTATTCCTTGTGTTTTCCATAATGGTCTATCACAGCGGCCAGTTGGTTCACCAAACCTTGTTTTTAATAGGCACTTCATTCCAGATGAACACAGATGATCATTTTTTTAAACAAAAACAGAATATATTTTCTTATATAACTAAAAATGGATAGCCCTGGATACAGGGACTCAAATCATGGTAGTAAGAATCTATCCCTTGTCATCTCTTGGCTCTGCCTTCCTTTGTTGTGTTTATTTCTTGGGAGGCTCTCTCTATGTGATGACAGAGAGGGTCTCTGACTTACATATTACTAGTTTAGCAATCCACAGGTGATAATAACTATTTCTCCACTGTGGATCATGAAGTACCAGTTTCCTCTAATAGTAACCAGATCCCCACTGCCTACAAGCAGTTCAGGATAATTCATCCTACATTCCCATTTCCTGGAAAGACAGTTGCTTATAACTTTGCTTATTTCTGCATCAATCACTGTTTAGTTGCATAAAAGAGAGTCCAGTCACATTTAGGCATAAAGAGATTTAAAGCAAGGAATTGACTGCTTAGAAAACCACTGAAAGGACTAAAGGAGCTAGCTGTAGCTCCAACTCCTAGTAACAACCTCCAGCACTCACAACGACTCTGTTTCTACCATGGTTAGAAAAGCTCCCACTACCATTGCTGTAGGAATCTACTGCCATTATTGTTGCTCACCACACAACCTCATTACCTCAGCTGTTGCTGCTGCTATAGGAAACCACTAAGTTCCAAAATCATTCACATTACTTCTACCAAACCCACACAGCAAATTAGATTCCATGCATCTTTCCTCTCTCTTCACATGGCTTAGTTCTGGAATCATTTCTCACAAGATTCATTGAACCAAATCTTTCTGGGAAATGTCACTTATTAGCTTTCCAGATATGCAAATTAAAAAGGGTTGAGCATCAATCCAAAGTTCTCATAATATTTTATTCAGACTAAGTATTAGTATTATACTATAGAATTGTAAGTATTGATTATATCAGATTGAGAGTTCTTTAAAAATAGGGATAAAATTTTATTCATATTTAGGATACTCAGCATTTACAGTGCCTCCCTCAAACAAAATTCCATAATTAAACACAATATTAGTTTAAAACTTTTATTAAATATTTACTAAGAACCTTTGTGTGTATGAGTAAAGACTCATCCTTACATAATCCCTCTTTCAGCCAGACTGTACTCATTGCCTCCACCCAACCCTTTGCTAAAACTGAAATTTCCTTCACATTAATTCTTCTCTTATCATACCTAGAATACAGCATAGTGACTGGAAAGTTCAAGGATTTGGGGGTCAAGCAAATCTGGGTTTGAATTTTGATTTATCCATTTACTAGCTATATAACCTTGGGTAGAATATTGACCCCTCTAAACCTTAACTGTGCTATTAGGATAGTAATACCTCACAAAGTTGTGAGGATTAAGTTAGATAACATATGAAAGTTGCTTGGCACATACCAGACACCTAACAAGTGGCGTATAATATTATTAAAATATCTTCCTCCACCTCATATGTATTATATAACTTTGGAATTAGAAAGAATATAAGAGTTTATCTAGTCCATCTCTATAATACTAATAAACCGAAAGCCAAAGGAAGTGAAGTTTTACATCTCCTATTTCTACCTGCCATAATTTGTCCATAGTTCATCTCCTATATGTTGACATAATATCTCTTATATGTTGACACATTTGCACCTGAGATCCCTGATAGATACTTGAGCATATTTTTATCTTCCCTTTGAGTGAGACTTAATATGGAATTATCTGTCCTGTTTGATTGGCCCTAAATAGCTATCTTGTCTTGATCACTGTCTCAAGGACAACTCACCCCCATATACCTCATTCTGAAAGTGAAGTTTTCATCCCAGCATTCTAGAATCCAAGATCTCCCTTCTAGACACAAAAATGTATAATCTTGATCCCAGCTATTTATCTCATCATAACTATAGGTCAATCCATCTTTGGCCACTGAATTGCTGTACCTATATTGCTAAACCTGCCTTTGCTATCAGGCAAACCAAACGGGGTGTGAGTGTCTAATGCAGTGGTCCTCAACTGGGTTGGATGGGATTTTTGCCCCCCAGGGGGACATTTGGTAATGTTAGGAGACATTTTTGGTTGTCATAACTGTGGAGAATATTGCTACTGAATCTAGTAGGTGGAACCCAAGGATCCTGCTAAACATCCTAAAATGCACAGGACAGGCTCCCATAACAAGGAAGTACTTGGCCCAAAATGTCAATAGTGTTGAGGTCAAGGAATCCTAGCCTAATTTTAGACCCAAGTCTTGTACACTTAGCCCTGTGTTAGAATGTCATAACTCACCAATAAGGACCAATAAGTTCTAAAATAGGACAGCTCTATCAAGACACCATCCTTTATTATTTCTGCCCATAGAAAGCTCTTCCTCTGCCTTCATTAAGGCTATATTCATTTATAGTCTCCTAACAGACCTCTTTTTTTATATACATTTATACATTGTCTCTCCAGCAAGGCTATGAGCTCTTTGGGGACAGTAACCCCATCTCACATATTCTGTAGCCCTGTTGTGTATAACAGTATTAACCTATCCATAAAAATAATAAAAGAACCTTGATTCAGACCAAATCTTTCAGAATGCCCCCACTTTCTGGACAAAGGTCCAAAAAGAAAAATGATAGGATGTTTCCCTAACTGCAATATTCAACCTACTTGAAGTCAAGCAAGTCAAATCTTGGCTTCCTGGATCTCCATACATCCCCACCCATTCCTAAGCGTTCCTGGTTTTTATCTTGGCTTTTGATTTATTTCCATTGACACCTTCTCTTCTGTTCATCTTTAACTGCTTTCTTTACTAATACCCATAGCACCTTGTACTTCCTCATTCATAACACATCACACTTGAATTTTTTTTTCAGTGTCTTTCTTCCCCAAAAGACTTTTAGTTACATGAAAGCAGAGACCATTTCTACCTTCTTCCTTATTATATTCCCAACATCTTAGCACAACAGCTAGCACATAGTAGACAGTCAGTATATATCTATGGAATGAAAACAGCAACTGTCTGGCCCCAAGTTATACTGTCTCACATTTCCCTCTGACCTGTAGTAGTAAGTAACAAAATTTACTTCCCTTGTTGTTAGTGCATTTGAGATTTTTTTTCAAAGTAAGTTTTATTAAAACATACTGGATTCCAAAAGGAAGTTCAATAAAGAAACTACAAAAAGGAAAATTCAAATTTCCAAAGTATAGCTTTCTATTCTAACACAGACTGATTAACACCTAGGCTCCTGAGATCTGTTTCACAGCCTACTTGACTGTGCCACTCACCTAGTATATCCTTCCTTTGTCCCCTTTCTTACCTAAGGTCTCAGATAAATCCTGGGGAAAATTGCACATGAATGGGACAATAGGCCTTTTTTTGGATTAACTGCTGGTCTTACCCTCCTCCTGGTGCCTAATATCAGTTTGTCTTTCTGTGCCTTTATCTGTCATAGTTGGACTAAGGGAGATAGCAAGACTCTTTAGTCAATGAGAAAAAATAATTGTGTACTATTTTTGTCTAATCAGAATCATTTCTTCCTAATTGTCTTCCCTAGAGAGATCATTATGCCACATAAAACTGAAAACTTCATTCAAGTCAAGCTAAATTTCATATATCACTTCCCCTTCTAGTCTTTCTGTTATAAAGGATTGGTTTCAGAGCATATTAGACTGTTCAGTCTGCTATAACAAAATACCGCAAACTGGGTAGCCTTTAAACTACAAAAATATATTTTCAGTCTGGAGGCAGGAAAATCCAAAATCAAGGCACCAGCAGATTCAGTGTCTTGTGAGGGCCTTTGCTTTGATTCCTAGATGGTGCCTTCTCACTGCATCTTCATATGGTGGAAGGGGTGAACAAGCTCCCTTGGTCCTCTTTTATAAGGGGCAAAGAGAAAGCTCCCCTTTGCCCTCTGAAGATTTGTTGAAAAAGCAACTCACAAAAGGCAGATTAAATGGAGAAAAAATATTAAAAATTTTATTAACATGTACATGGGAAGAACCACAAAGTAATTACCTCCCCCACCAAAAGGGTTCAGATGCTTAAATACCATCCTGTCAAAACAGGTCATGGGAGTAAGGAGAAGAGGAATTCCATTGAAGGAATTACTAGGGTGAATGAATGGATCAAGGAACAAAGATTAATTTGTAAATAGTTCTCTTAGAATTTGAATGAGCCCAAGAGACAGACATTATCTTGTGAAAGGGTCTGTTCAGGTGTAATTACATTCTTGGTCTTACAGGGAAGGGAAGAAAAAAATAGTTCCCTTTGGTGGGTCTGGATCTTAGGCGCATAAAAGAACTTCAGCTTCATCTTGTACTTTGGGAGAGACTGTATAGGGCCTGGGGGAAGATCAGAGAGACCTTGAGGCTTCTTTGGTTCAGCATATCAAAGTGCCATATTTGGGGTGTTGGCTTCTGAGCCCTAATAGGCACTAATCCCATTAATAAAGGCTCTGCCCTCATGATTCAATCAGTTTCCCCTCAAGGAACCTCCACCTCCTAATACCATCACCCTGGGAGTTAGAATTTCGCCATACGAATCTGACGGGGGACACAAACATTTAGACCACAGCAGAGAGGGATTTTTGTTTGTTTGTTTTTGTTTTTTCTCTGCTTCATCCATGTAGAGAAGAGGGATTGTTTCTTAAATAGCTGTGTTCATTATTACTTGTCAGTATTTATATAATTGCTTTGATCAGAAGGAACTGTAAGGCTGGTGGCGGGCACCCCTCCCCTCCCTAATGAAAAAAAGAAGCCCACGAGACTTGCTGAAAACAATGCCTGCAGGGCCCAGCTAAGTTAAAGAATAGCCACACCTGGATGGTTACCCTGATAAGGGTCTCAGTTCCTGGATTCCATACATACCACCAGCCCCTCCTAGTTCTCAATACCCACCCTAAAACCATAACAGAACCGAAAACCCCCCCATCCCCCAGCTCTAAAACATATATAAGCCCACACAAAACTTCTGAGCGGTGCAACTTCTCAGGCCCCTCTCTCTGGGGACCCTTGAACCTGGCCCTGCCCCTCTCTTGGGACCCATTACTCTCACCCGGGAACGCTCAAATAAAGCCTCATTGCTCACCCCTTTCAACGCTGCTTGTCTTTCTTTCTCTGGCACCAACCATCCAAAAACCTTACAGGAACAAGGTTTTTTAGCTAAGCAGGATTTGAGGGGTGGAGTTAGAGAGAAGCTTTAAAACTCCTTTAATTTAAGAATGTTGCCACTACAATTGGTTTATTAACTTCTGAGCTTGGGCCTGGTGCGGTGGCTCATGCCTGTAATCCTAGCACTCTGGGAGGCCAAGGCTGGAGGATTGTTTGAGCTCAGGAATTCGAGACCACCTCTGAGCAAGAGTGAGACCCCGTCTCTACTAAAAAATAGAAAAAAACCAGCCAGGCGTGGTGGCACGCACCTGTAGTCCCAGCTAATTGGGAGGATGAGGCAAGGGGATTGCTTGAGCCCAGGAGTTTGAGGTTGCTGTGAGCTAGGCTGAGGCCAGGGCACTCTAGCCCCGGCAACAGAGCGAGACTCTCTCTGAAAAATAAAATAAAATAAACTTCTGAGCTTAGCCTCCTGGATCCATCTGTTCCCCACCCTATCCCCCATTTTGTCCTTGGCTTTTAATCTTTCTTTCTCTTCCTCCTCCTCCATATTTTCTCGATTTCTCTCTTGCTCTTGCTCTCTGAAATTTCTGCACAGCATAAAGAAACCCAAGGGTTTACAATCTTCTGAAATCCACTGCTAGACAACCAAGTTGTCTAGTAACCAAGCTGTGGGTATAGGTGAGTGTGTTTGCCCCATTTTTTTTTTTTTTTTTTTTGAGACACAGTCTCACTCTGTTGCCTGGGCTAGAGTGCTATGGTGTCAGCCTAACTCATAGCAACCTTGAACTCCTGGGCTCAAGGGATCCTCCTCCCTCAGCCTCCCAAGTAGCTGGGACTACATGCGTGGGCCACCACGCCCAGCTAATTTTTCTATTTTTAGTGAAGATGGAGTCTTACTCTTGCTCAGGCTGGTCTTGAACTCTTGGCCTCAAGCGATCCTCCCACCTCAGCCTCCCAAAGTGCTAGGATTACAGGCATGAGCCACTGTGCCCAAGCCTTACCCATTCTATAGGCTGGCAGAAGCCCTTCCTGATTCCCAGGCTTAGTTTCAGCTAACTCTCACTATATATATGTATAGTAGTAACTCCTCATCTTGGTTTTTGAATCAGGCAGGTATCCAGCTCTGGTTTAATGTATTGTAACATTGTGGAATTACCCTGGGGCTCTTTCCTGTTTGACCTGAGATCAATGGTGGTATAGTATTTGGGCTCTAGAACCCATACTGCCTAGTCTCAAATCCCAGTTCTGCTACTTACTCATTTCTCTGTGCCTCAGCTGCCTTGTCTATGAAAGACAGAATAACATTAATAATATTGAGAAAAGAAAAACAGCTCAGAGCAGTCTGAGCTATGTGAGGTATGCAGGCCCAGAGAAACATGAGTATGGGATTTCAGTTATTCACCATCATTTGTGCCTGGGGGCAATTATTTAAAGTCATTTTGTTCCTGATTAGCTACTTCACCCATTATCTTTATGTTCCTGGAATTTGTGATACCAAGAATAATGTATAACTAATCAACAGCTTACTTTATTTTAATATAAATTCTTGGTAAACAACTCAGGAACTGCCATTTGCAATTGCTGGTAATCAAAGCGTGTATATAAGGCCACTTGAAACTATGCTCCTGAGTTTCAAACCTCAAGCTTTGCCCAAATAAACTCTCTACTTATGTTAATTTTGCCTCAGCTTCTTCCTCTTATGTTGACAATATCAATCATCAACTGAGGTTGGTGTACACATGTAAAACACATAGAACATACATGAAACATGGCAAGCACTTAGCGTCTGTTAATTATTATTATGAGTTCACCCATGCCCTCGTTGGGGAAAGACCCATGTTACTTCTACCATACTAACAATTTAGCAAATGTTTACTGAATGACCACAACGTGCCAGACACTGTGCTAGGAAGAACATAGAGATGAAGCAGAAACTAATGTTGACTTCAATGAGCTATATTTGGTCTATTGATAGTAATGATGGCAAAAGAGTAGCTGTTTATCTAGGTAGTCATTTACAGTTGCCTCTATTGATTCTTGAATACAAGAAATAATGTTTAACCTTTGACTTCTAATATTATCTTATATTCTGTTTTCTTCAAAAGGTTGGGAGCACATTTGTAATCATAGATCATGATCCCCTTGTCTCTCTGTTAAATTTACCAGAGATAGTCAAAATTATATCTTTTCCAATTTTCCTATAATTATTAATAGAAAGAAACAATACCTTGTCTTTAGCTGTAAGCAGAAAGGCATCACTGAATTTACCATTGAACGTCTGTGCTAATTTAAGACACTTTCTCACTAGTTAATTCTCAGATTCAGTGGATTTTATCTCTGACTTGTGATCATAGTGAAAGAGTGCAGAAAAGAGACAAACTTTTTAAATGTTCTGTCCAGAAAAGAATAAGTGAAGAACCCTAATCTAAAAAAAATATGAAGTTCTAGTAAAGATTATGCTTGAGAGGGGAAAAAAAGGATTTTAAAAGATCCACTGAATTAACTAAAAATAAAGGACAATTCTTTGTTCTGGTTTATCATTCTCTGTGAAAAATGGAGGCATTTTTTATCTGGTTTCTCTGACAGGTGCTTTCTCTTCTAAGCAAGGGAAGGAGTCATGGACAGGCCCTCAGCTCAGCTGTAGGAATGTGAAAATGGAGAGGTATAGTGTTCTGGGGCAAAGATTAGTGTCTGAGATAGCATTCGGTGACTGTGGGTCAGCATTGTTTTACCATGGTATGTTTGCTTTCTGTTTTGAGTTCCTGGGTGGTTCACAAATAATTCCTCTTTCTCCACCTTTTATCTAATCAGTCACAATAAAAAGTAACTGTCAACCAGAAAACCGTGTATTTATTGCCAAGGAAAATACATTGATATGAAACTAGAAATCAATAACAGGAGAAAATCAGAAAGTCTGCAAATATGTGGAAATTAAGCAACACACTCCTGAACAACCAATGGGTCAAAGAAGAAATAAGAAATATCTTGGGACAAATTAAAATGGAAACACAACATACTAAAACTTATGGTATGTAGCAAAAGCAGTTCTAAGAGAGAAGTCTACAGCAATAAATGCCTACATTAAGAAGAAAGAAAGATCTCAAATAAACAACCTAACTTTATACCTCAAGGAACTAGAAAAAGAAGAACAAACTAAGCCCAAAGTTAACAGAATAATAAAGATTAGAGCAGTTCTCTCTCACTCTCTCACTCTTTGTCTCTCCTTAAAAATTAAAAAAAAAAAAAGATTAGAGCAGAAATAAATAAAATAGTCTAGAAAAACAATAGAAAAGATCAGCAAAATAAGAGTTTTTTTTCCAGATAAACAAAATTGACAAACCATCAGCTAGACTAAGAAAAAAAAGACAGAAGACTCAAATAAATAAAATGATAAATGAAAGGGGAGACATTACATCGATACCACAGAAACACAATGGATCATAAGAGACTACCATGAGCCATTATATGCCAACAAATTGGATAACCTAGAATATAAATGGACAAATTCCTAGACACATACAAATTACCAAGAATGAACCATGAAAAAAGTAGAAAATCTGAACAGACCAATAATAAATAAAGAAATTGAGTAATCAAAAATATTTCATGTCTGGTAGCATACACCAGTAAAGCCATCTGGTCCTGGGCTTTTTTTGATGGGAGGCTTTTTACTACTGATTCAATCTCCTTACTTGTTATTGCTGTATTTAAATTTTCTCTCTTCATAATTCAATCTTGGTAGGTTGTACGTGTCAAGGAATTTATCCATTTTTTTCTAGGTTATCAAATTTGTTGGATATATAATATATTTGGTCACAGTACAGTTGTTCATAGTAGTCTCTTATGCTCTTTTGTGTTTCTATTATATCAATTGTGATGTCTCCTTTTTCATTTCTGATTTTATTTATTTGTCTTCTCTCTTTTTTTCTCAGTGTAGCTAAAGGTTTATCAATCTTGTCTAACTTTTAAAAAAACCAACTCTTAGTTTCATTGATCTTTTCTATTGTTTTTCTAGTCTCTCATTATTTCTGCTTACTCTATTAAGAGATGAAGTATAAAGTCAAGGAAAGACCACTGGAATAAAAGTTTAAAAAATAGATGTGGACAAGTGATTTCTACCAAACTTCAGTTTTCTCATCTATAAAATGGAAATAAGAATATTTCTCTTACATACAAAAGCACTCTTTAAAGTACAAACTTGATCATTTTATAAATTATTACTGTGCATAATCTGTGCTGTGGACATGTACTTTCTGCCCTCCAAGCAAGATTAAAACTTGTTTTATTGCACTTAAATTTCTATATTTCAGTTCAATAATTTGGATTTTCTAGAATAATGATTCTTCAACTGTGTTGTTTCAGCACATTTTGTTCCATTTGGTTATATTATAAATAAGTATTGTCACTGATAAAAATTATAAAGTACCAAAGTTTGAAAATGATTTTATTTTTAATAAATGATAATATATGCAGCATTATCCCTATAATAATATTCTCAGTAACTGGCGTTCATATATGCTTTATTACTTTGGAAAGATAATAGTAGGAACTGCACATTACTTGAAGCCTAACTCATCTAAATTGCTGCCAGTAATTGTAGTCACCTTTCAGGAGTGTTTCTTACAGATGAACATTACCTATTCTCTATCTTAAGTTTTTTAAAATTAAATAAATTATGAAATACAGTTGACCCTTGAACAATGTGGGGGTTAGGATGCTGACATCCTCCCCCCTACACAGTCAAAAATTCACATATAACTTTTTCTTTTTCTTTTGGAGACAGGGCTAGAGTGCAGTGGCACAATCATAGCTCAGTGCAACCTCAAACTCCTGGGCTCAAGCAATCCTCCTGCCTCAGCCTCCAGAGTAGTCAGGATTATAGGCACACGCCATGACACCTGGCTAATTTTTCTATTTTTAGTAGAGATAGGGGTCTCACTTTTGCTCAGGCTGGTCTCAAACTCCTGATGTCAAGCAATCCTCCCACCTCAGCCTTCCACAATGCTAGGATTACAGGTGTGAGCCACCGTGCCCAGCCTATACCAAATTTTTAGTAGTATGAAAAGCATGTACTAGGTGCTCACCAAATATTTGTTAAATGAATGAATGAAAGAAAATGGCCCATTAGGTAGAGTTCTATAGTAAGAATACTATGAGCACTATATTGGACTGAATGATGACCACCTGAAGATATGTCCATGTCCCAATCCCCATAATTTGTGAATATTATCTTGGATGGCAAAAGATGTGATTAAATTAAGGATCTTGAGAGGAGGAGTTTATCCTGGATTATCTCAGTATAATCATGTATATCCGTATAAGAGAGAGACAGGGAGTTTTATGATGCACAACACACACAGAGACACACACACAAACACACAGAAGAAGGCAATGTGAAGACAGCAGCAGAAATGCAGCCATAAGCCAAGGAATGCCGACAGCTACCAGAAGCTGGAAGAGGCAAGAGATGGATTCTTCCCTAGAGCTTCTGTAGGAAGTAGGAAGTGCAGCCTGCCAACACCTTGATTTTGGACTTCTGACCTACAGAACTGTGAGAAAATAAATTTCTGTTGTTTTAAGCTACCCACTTTGGAGCAATTTGTTATGGCAGCCAAAGGTAACTAATGCAAGCAGCTTACACATGCAAAAGTGATTTAAAAAAAAGAAATATCTCCATTATCATTATTCATGTTGCTGTTGGGAGGGGGGAGATTGGTGTATTTGAGAAAGTATGAGATTCTGCCACATATTAACTGAGTTATGTTGGAAAAGTTACCTAACATTCAATTTCCCTATATATAAAATGGGGGAAATGACACATCCCTAACTTGCCCCAAATGGTTTGAAGTGAGACTCAACTAAAAGAATGCATATTCCTATATCATATAAATATTTATTATTGCCTCATATATGCCAGGAACTATTCTAAGCTCTTCATCGCTTGTTCTCCAACACATTGCCTACCCAGGAGCCAGTCATCTTTTAAAAATCTAAGGGACACAACATGGCAAGGTTCCTGCTGTCATTAAGCTTACATCCTAATGCAGTGAGCAGACAACATACAAGAAAGAATGCAAAATATCACTTCAGATAGCAAGGAGGACAATGAAAAAAATTAAGTGGGGCAATGTGATAGAGTGCCTAGAAAAAAGAACATTATTACATAGGGTAATCAGGGAAGGCTTTTCTAAACAGGTGGTCATTCAAGCTGAAATCTAAATTATTTTTAAAAATGCATCCATGTAAAAAACTGAGATAAGAGTTTTGGGCAGTGGCACTTGAAAAAGAAGTAGCCATAGCTTTTGCACATTTGAGAAGTAGAAAGCTTTGCATAAGCTTGACATATTTGAAGAACAGAAAGGGGCCAGTTGACTGAAGTACAGAGATCAAGGGGACCGTGGTAGGAGACGAGGTCAGAGTGATATTCAAGGGTCAGATCATGTAAGGTCATGTAGGCCATGAGAAGGAGTTTGGATTTTATTGTGGATATAATGTATATCCATGATCAGAGGTTTTTAAGCATGGTAATGACATTATCTGATTTGTATTTTTTCCCTTTTATTTATTTATTTATTTTACTGTTCCCAGGATCAGCTAGAAATGATATATATATTTGTTTTGTTTTTGTTTTTTTTTTGAGACAGTGTCTCACTCTATCATCCAGGCTAGAGTGCAGTGGTGTCATCATAGTTCACTACAACCTCAAACTCCTGGTCGGTCTCAAGCAATCCTCCTGCCTCAGCCTCCCAAGTAGCTGGGGCTACGGCTTGTGCCACCATGCCCAGCTGATTTATATTTTTAAAAGATGACTGGCTTCTGGGTACAGAATGTATCAGAGAGCAAGACATGAAGTTGAGGGACCAGTTCTAGAAGGCTACTGCAGTAATTCAGGCTAGAGATAATGGTGGTTCGATTAAGGTGATAGCAATGTAGATCAAAAGAAGTGGGCCAATTTAAGACATATTTTAGAGACAGAGCCAATAGAACTTCTGATGGATTGGATACGGAAAATTAAAGACAGAAGAGCTAAGAATGATTCATAGGCTTTGGGCCTTAGCAACTGGCAGATGGTGAACAATGGAGGAAAAACTGGAACATGTTAAATTTGAAATGCCTATTAGATATTCAAGGGGAAATTTCAGTAGGCAACTCAATATAGATGACATACATCTATGGCTTGCATGGGGGGAAGGGTGGATCAGAGATAGAGATATGAATTTGGAAATCATCATAATATAAATGATATATAAAGTCATAGGATGAATGAATTACCTAGGAGAAAACTATTCAGAGGGAAAAAAATAAGGCCCAGAATAAATCCTCGGTGGTACATCAATATTTAGAGGTCAAGCAGAGGAGAAGAATCTAACTTAGACTGAACTGAATTGATGAAGGAGCCAATTGAGGTAGGAGGAAATCCTGAAGCAAAATGAATGAATAATGTCAGCAAAATAATATGCACAAATATTTTCTCAGTTCCTGTGTGTGCAAAGAACTCCACTGGTAATACAAGAGGAGTACCCCATGTCAAGAATCTTATGATTTTGGAAGGGAGATAAAAATAAGCCCCATTTAAAAAATGCATTATATAGCTTTCTAACTGATCTCCCTATCTCCAGATTTGCCTTTCAATCCATTCTACACAAGCTGCAAGGTTAACTTCCTTAAAACAGCACTCTGATCAATTAAACTTTAAACTAAAACTGATCTAAGTTCTGATCAGCAAAAGAATTTTCTTTGTCGGTGTAGTCAAGTCCCAAATCATCATTCTAGCACTCAAGGAAGGATGGCTGAAGCCTCATCTCCCATTATTTTCTTTATGAAACCTTATAGCACTTTTTTCTTGGTTGTTCAGTTTAGCATTGCTTCTACCCTTCTCTTCCTTTGTATGTAATTGGTGTGTTGATCTTTTCTTTGTCTAGGTTGTGAGCTCTTTGAAAACAAAGATTATGCCCAACCTCCTTGCCTAGCTGTTGGTATATTCACTAACTTTTTTTTTTTTTCTGCCAAGTGGACAAAGACCACCAAATTTTAGTCATATGTACTATACAACACTGGTGTTAGTCAAATCTCCATCTCTGATCACCCTTCCCCCCATGCAAGCTATACATGTATATCATCTATATTGAGTTGCCTACTGAAATTTCCCCTTGGATATCTAATAGGCATTTCTAATTTAACATGTTCCAAACAGTTTTTCCTCCATTGTTCACCATCTGCCAGTTGCTAAGGCTAAAACCTATGAATCATTCCTAGTTCTGTCTTTAATCTTCCATATCTAATCCATCAGAAGTTCCATTAGCTCTATTTTCTGAAATACATCTTAACTAAATGGAACAAAATTTGAGTACCATACAAGTAGATTAGGGATAACCACAGGAATGAAGGAGTGATATACCTAGGAATAGGGAACTAATCTGAAGCCAGATGACAAGGGCCTTTTATGCCAAACTAAGGAGTTCCAATGTTATTCTGGTAGGGGAGAACTACTGAGGTTTTTGAGTAGGGCACTTATATACTCATCCTATGCTTCAGGAATGAATTGGTAGAGGGAATAAATGAGGCTATCCTCAAAATTACAAGCAATGGAGTATTAGTAGGAGTGAATTTTTAGGGGCAGCAATATCAGCCTTACTAGTGCCATAAAAGAAGATTGGGTATCTGGCCAACAGAAGGTAGAGTAGGAGCAGAATACAAAGGGCTTGAAAGCCAGGCAAAAGCATATGAACTGGGATTGCTGGGTTCTAATGCCTGTTCCCCTACCTGGGGAAAGTCCTTTATCTTTTCTATAACCCAGTTTCCTTTTCCTAGGTTTTATTTCAGCTGTAAATGTTATAATTTTCTATAATACTCTGTGCTAAAGTGGTTCTCAAAACTTGACCGCACATTGGAATCACCTAGAGACCTTTAAAAGCTATCAATGGCTGGATCCCACTTGCAGAGATTCAGTTTTATCTGGTTCAGTTGGATGCAGCCTGGACATTGAGATATTTAAAAGGCCCCAGGTGATTCTAATGTGCAGCCAAGGTTGAGATCAAATGATATATTAAATAGAAAATAGTGAAGCACTAAGATTCTTAAGCATGGTAATGATATGTTTAAAAGTGTTTTAAGCAAGCCTAACCACGAATATACAGACTAAAAGGAAAAGACTGTAGAAGACCAACTAGAATTTTTCAATATTTCAGAAGAAAAATATACTAAGGCCTAGATTAGCATATACACAATGATGTTGCAGGGAAGAAGATGCATGCAAGAAACGTTTAGAGAGAAGTAACACCAGGACTCAGTAACTGACTGAATATTAAACCTGACCAAAAGGAAAGAGAAAATGTACGGTCAAGTTTCTAGCATAGAATAGTGGGATCTTTAGCAAAACAAATAGTTTGAAATAGGTGGTTTATCAATATTATTGATAATATGGAAACTAACATTAACTGCTATGTCAGGGTCTATGCTATGTGCTTATCTCATTTGATCTTTACAACAACTCTATAAATACTGTTGTCATGCCCATTTTACAGATTTAGAAACTGAAGGAGAGAGAGCAATTAAATAACTTGCCCAGGCTGGGCATGGTGGCTCACACCTATAATCCTAGCACTCTGGGAAGCAGAAGTGGGAGGACCGCTCAAGCTCAAGAGTTGGAGACCAGCCTGAGCAACACTGAGACCCCCCAATCTCTACTAAAATAGAAAAAATTAGCCAGGCGTGGTAGCCCATGCCTGTAGTCCCAGCTACTCAGGAGATTCAGGAGGCTGAGGCAGGAGGATTGCTTGAGACCAGGAGTTTGAAGTTACTGTGAACCAGGGTCACCATGGCACTCTAGCCCAGGCAACAGAGCAAGACTCTGTTTCTAAATAAATAGATAAATAACTTGCTGAAAGTTTCACAGTAAGTGGTAGAGAAGATATTTGAACTCACCTGGTCTAACTCCTTTTCCTTATAATAAATTTCCTTAATAAATCTGTTGAGTTTGAACAAACAACTTTAAACAGCAAAATGGCTGTAGAGGCCAGACTGGAACATAAATGAGTGAACTAAGTGAGATTTAACTGTGGAAAAATTAAGAGAAAACACCTAGAGGAGGCAGTCCTACTTGGCTATACTTGAATGTTGCCCTATAAGAATTTCAGGCCCAGTATTACCATATTTTAAGATTTTTCATGAAAAGTTGGAAATCTGGATTTGTATATAAAATCTCCTAATATTTAAATTCAACTAATTCAAATGTCAAAACTACTGTGTGGCCCAAACTAAATATAGCTGCAAGTCTGCATCTCTGATCAATAAACTGTTGGAAATTCAGAATTGGATTTTGGAGATGTAGGATTAGGGAATCCTTAAGCACAGAAAGGATAGCAGATGCTCCAGGAGTAGTACGTGATAGAATAATAACTAGCATTTAACATGATTAGTTAAAATAATGCAAAAATGTATGAGTTAACAAGTCAGTGAAGACTCTTAAGAGTTTTTTAGTCTTATAAACTGATAAAATAGAAACTTATAAACTGCTGAAATAGAAGTGTAAAACTAGAAGATTGAAGTGGGTATATTCAAATTCAATTTTCTGTGAACTAAAAGCTAAATTCTAGACAATGACTTGAACTTTCATATATCCATAATGTGGTGCAAACATTGCAAAATTATGAAATGTTTATTTCTCCCACTGATTGGAAGGTAATTGAAAGGATGTATTTTATGAATATTTTTATTTTTCTTACCTAGGGTTATTCCCTCTCAGGCCAGTTTCTCACGTACACTCATACCTGCAAAGCCCATAGCAGAGAGAGGGGTTCACAATTAGCAAAGATTAAATAACACTTTTTAACAAAGTTTCTTAATTATAAGAACATTCAGCTTTTAGAGTTAGGTGAATATTCTCTTTGAAGTCTAGACTAGAATAATGGGTTTAAAAAAAATTTTTTTTTTATTTCCTTCCTCATGCCACCTTGTCAAAGATAGTTTTTGAACACCACTCTTCCTATAAGACTAATATATTCATTATCAGACATAAGGAATGTAAACCAGTTATGTAAAAATGTCACATATATTAAAGCATTTTTGCAATTTGTAAAGCCCTACAGAAATTAGAAAGAAACATTATTCTGTTATCTTGAAGCTAGAAGGGTCCTGAAATTACAATGTAAAACCTCTTGTATTTGAAACAAAATTTGTACTTTTCCCAAAAATAATCATTTCCTTTTTTAAAAAAACATGTAACTAACTCCAAGAGTGAGAATAAATTTTCTAGTTCTTAAAAATAAAGTTCAAGTGAAATTGATTTAATAGCAATAATTGTAGTAATATCAGGTGGGGGAATGATCAATCAATTCCAGCATCTTTAGGCAAAGACTTAAAAATGTTGGAATTGTCTTAGAAACCTTCAGAGTCACACCATATCCTTCTATTATCAGATTTAAATGTCCTAGGAAAAACTATGCACCTTTCCTGAAAATTGTCTCACGGACTAGGTGATTTCAACACCAAGAGCTGTTTTGACATGTCAAACTTAAGTTTCAGTCTTTGAAAATCATGCCCTTCATTGAAGACTTTCTTTAAAAGTCAAGCATATTAAAACACACACACACTTTCTTGCTCTTGATTATACACTGTATCAAGAACAGTATCTTCAAAATGGAGATGGGGACATTTCTGTTAAGTATATGCAAACATGACTCCATTTTTTGTATAGCCAAAACGGCGCAAACGATGGAACACAATATCTATCCTTTAAAATATTACCTGAGAAGTATAAATAGTTTGACTTGCGGCTTCGAAAAGCCTAATCCTACCTCCTATGATGGACCTTACATAAAATGAAAATACACAGCTGACAATGTTTAACGTGCTCTTTAAAAAAAGAAAGAACAAACAAAACCCAGGAGCTAGCAATTTAAAATCCACCAAACGCCCGCGCTCTGCAAACGCCTCTTCTAAAGAAGTCTAGCATATTCTGAGTATTCCTCGGTGACCGCTGGCCGGACATTCCTGTTTCTTGTGTGAGGTACAAAGACAGACACTAAGCCCCTTCCTTTCATTCACCCTGCAGGAGGTGGATCAGTAAGGAGCAGAGTGAAGCTTCCTTTTCGCTTTGGGGCTCTCGTCTTTGCTCCTCAAACCTACTCTCTCGGTTCCCTCACCCTGAGGCTGCCCAAGCCAAGGACCTGCAGACAGGTAGTGATTCCGGGCGCTGCGCCCCGGGGGCGCCAGGCCTCAGCCAAACAGGCCAGTCCCAGGGAGCCCAGGCACGCGACAGGCAATCACAGCTTCGTGGGGGCGCCAGGAAAATCAGTGCTCTGACACGCCACGGACGGAGGTCGGGTAAGGTAGCAAAAGGGCGCGTTTTCTTCCCAAATTCCCGGTGAGAAAACGAGGTAGAGGGAAAAGGGGTTTGTAGAACTCAAGCACGGGGTGCAGACTCAGGGAACAAAGAGACTGTGGAGGAAGACGAAGCAGCCACACCAACGCAGACTCAAAGGGGCTCTCTGACTTTACGCAAGCGGCCCGAAGCTTGACAGCGCTCGGCTTCCCTTACGCCACTAGCTTGGCCTCAGAGCCTTCGCGAATACGGCTTTGCGCACTGCGGCGGGGCTGCGCCGCAACCGAGCTTGGCCCTGTGGCTCCTCCCCGCCGCCCTGCGCGGATTGGTGGCGGACGACAGCCAGGCTGCTGATTGGGCGGCAAAGGAGCCATTCGGGGCGGCTCTGGTGGGTTCGGCTGCCCTAGAGTGATAAGTTCGGCTTCAGACACGCCTTAGAGCCAGCAGCGAGTCGGAGCTCTATGGAGGTGGCAGCGGTTACCGGGTGGTGGCTGCAGCAGCGACTCCTCTGAGCTGAGAGTTTCCAGCCGTCCCCGACTCCTTCCTCCCCCTTCCCTCCCCCTTTTTTGTTTTCCGTTCCCCTTTCCCCTCCCTTCCCCATCCCCGACGACCGGATCCTGAGGAGGCAGCTGCCGTGGCAGCTGCTGAGTTCTCGGTGAAGGTGAGTGGAGCCGCCGCCGCCGCCGCCGAGCGGAGCGCTCTAAAATGGCCGCCGTCCCTAGCCGCTTCTTTTCCAGCGGTACAAAATGGCGGCCGCAGGCGGAGCCGGGTGGGGCGACCCTTTTTTAGCGTTTCCTCTGCGCTTCAGGCACCTGGAAAGTCTTGGTCTTTGTTCTCCCTTCACGTTGCTTACGGAGTAGAAGGAAAAGTGCGGCCTTGCCCCGGCCGCCGTCCAGCCATGGCTGGGTGGCCGTCCCCTGCGGGGCCGAGGCCGTGGCGGACCAAGGCGCGGGTGTGCCCGGAGCGCGAGGGAGCGTGGCGGGGGCCACGCGCGCCGCGACGGGAGGGACGCGTGCCGGCGGGGAGGGCCCGGCCGTTGGCGCGGGACCAGCGAAGCGCACGAGTCCCGGAGCCCGGCCCCCAGGCGAGGAGGAGGTGTGTGGGGCCCCGTAGCGGCGGGGCTGCCTTTCGTTGGGGAGGGAGGAGAGAGTGAGTGTTTCTGCCGCTTTTGTCAGTCTGGGAAGCAATGGCGAGGCCGCTGTCAGACCCCGGGGGATTTATGGGGTGGGAGGGGGCCGGCTTGGAGGCGGCGGGTGGGCAGAGGCCGCCTTCCTGCCTGGAGAACAAAGAGCCAGGCGCTGGGCTGGCGGGGGCGGCCTCTGCTGCTCCTCCCCGCCGAGGGACCCGCGGCCTCGTGGGGCGGCTGTCGGAAGCACTTGCCTAACTCGAGCCTGGGTGGGAGGCATCCACCGGTCTTTTGTTCCCAGGAAGGGAAAAACGGGGTGGAGGTTCCTGCTGCCATGTTGTGGCCCCGGTCTTCCGCCTGCCTTGGTGCCAGCCGGCGCACACTCAAGCCCCTCTCTTGCTTGTCTCTACAAGCTGTCCGTGGAGAGCGGTTAAAAGGATGGAGGGTGGAGAAAACCACTGAACAGTCTTCAGTGTACCTGATCCAGTCTGGTGGGCTCATCGTTGAGGCAGTAAAAATTAGGGGAGACATTTTCACATGATGCTGCCCGTGTCGATAGAGTTAGATTTTTGTTTGTATTGAGCTCAGTGCTCAGTTTTAAAGGCGGTAGAGTGTGGCTTTTTCAGATTTGTTCTTAGAAGTTTGAGATGTTCTTGCATTTCTATGAAGACTGTTCTTTGCATCTTTGAACACCAGGGAATTTCTAGGTGGCTAAACAAAATGAAATTTTACTGTCTGTCTGTGTTTTGAGTACATTTTAGAGATCTGCAATGCAGTGAAAGTTCAACTGCAGTGCCAGGATCTGATATAAATTATAATTGAATGAAAGTTTGTAGATCTCTATGTTAGCAGTATCTAATTTTGGTGCTCTTTCTCATTCTAGGTTTTTCATTTCTCCCATACCCTCCCCTCCCCACCCCATCCAATAATATTATTCTTTTGAAGATTCTTCGTTGTCAAGCCGCCAAAGTGGAGAGTGCGATTGCAGAAGGGGGTGCTTCTCGTTTCAGGTATACATAAATTTAATTTTGGGAATCCTTTTGAAAAGGCCAGTCCTAAAACCAAGAGTCACCACACCAAATAATTCTTAATGGGCTGCAATTTTAATTTTTAAAGTTCTTAAATTTTCATTAGCAGTCTTCATAAATAATTGCCATCTGACAAATGGAATCACTTGTTTGGCTTTCCGTTAGGCCTAAGTTCAGTCTTCATTTGTGGTGTGGTATCTAAAATACAAAATAAAGAAATCCTTTATTTGAGTAACATGTAAGTGGAGTATAGTAAATTTTTTTCTTTTAAATAGTGCTTCTTCGGGCGGAGGAGGAAGTAGGGGTGCACCTCAGCACTATCCCAAGACTGCTGGCAACAGGTATGGTAAACAAGTAAAAATGCATTTTATGAATAATAGATTTAAGTTAAAAGTTTTTTCCCATACACGACAGTATAGTTGTGGCAATAGATTATCAGGAATCCTAGTCTTAAGGGGCACTTTTTGATAGATATCCAAAATATAAAATATCAACTCTTGGTTATTCCTTAGCCATATCATCTGCTGTAAGTTGGCGTCCTAAAATTGTTACTTTTTTCCTCTTATTCTTGGGATTATTTTTACTGATTTTTATTTCTGAAATCAGTTATTACCTCTACCTCTACCAATTGGTATTGAGTAAAGTGGTGTGCATGTAGCATGGTCATAAGACATTAGAAAGTGTTGATTCTCAGGAAAGTGTTGATAATCTCCCTGGACCCACAGCATTGGCGTCACATGGGAATCTTTACTAGAAATGCAAATTCTCAGGCCCCACCCCAAACCTACTAAAACAGAAACTGGGGGTGGGCTCAGCAGTCTGTTTTAGCAAGCTCTTCAGGTGATTCTGATACACACTACTGTTTATAATCAGCGAGTTCCTGGGGAAAACCCCAGGGCAAAACGCTCAGAAATGGATTCCTGCACGAAGCACTAGACGAGATGACAACTCCGCAGCAAACAACTCCGCAAATGAAAAAGAACGACATGATGCAATCTTCAGGAAAGTAAGAGGGTAAGTTTCAAAGACTGTTTTACTAAAAGGAGGGAAGAAATATGAATTAGCTGTATTTTTCCAGTCTAAGAATTATCTTAAAACTGAAGAGCTGCACATCAGTATTTTGGGGCTTACAGTTGCTTTCAGCCATTGGGTTATAATCCACAAGCCTGTTGTGCTGGCACTTCCCCTGGCTTGGTATCTAACCTGGCAAAGCATGGGATATAATGGTCTAGCCTTGATAATGAGGCACTTTGAGCTTTGAAAAAGTGAGGAAAGTTTCTTGTCAAACAGCTATGTACTCCCAGTCTGGAACAGGTGTTATCAAAATAATGGGTTTATTTCAACATCCCTTTGGTTAGATGAGTAAGAAGACGTGTCTTGATATTAAAGGTAGCAAGTAGAAGGAAAAAATCAACATAATTTAAGAGCTCAATTATGTGTATTGTCTGACACTTAACTCAATTTTGTGTATTGTCTGACACTTAAAATGGGATTTCTTTTTCCCCAGCATACTAAATAAGCTTACTCCTGAGAAGTTTGACAAGCTATGCCTTGAGCTCCTCAATGTGGGTGTAGAGTCTAAACTCATCCTTAAAGGGGTCATACTGCTGGTAAGTTTTAAGTGTTGGCTTAACTCAAAGGGGGTAGGAAACTAACAAACTCAAATTTTGTTGTTGTTGTTTTTTTTTCTTTTTTTACACTTCCATTATTACTTAAAACCCTGAGATGTGAGCTAGATACGTCTATATTTTTGAATACTGATAAAGAGTTAAATGGGGCCTAAAAGCAAACTATTTGTTTTCTTTTTGTAGAGAACACCATATTTTGGTCTTGGAAAGGAACTGTATGACAGTTGATAAAAGATTTTCCAGTGTCTTTTTAAAAAGTTTTGCTACCCAAGATGTTTTCTAACACCTGGGGGAGGGATGTTGACTAGATGAGATGTATAACTGGACATTTTTGGTATACTGTAATGGCTAATTTTATTTTTCCAGTGTGTGTGCTGAGCACTTGTATTACCTAAATTAGTTTACACAATAAATTTTAAAATAGAAGTGTCTTATTTCCAAATTTCAGATGAGATATAAAGAACTGTCAGAGTTGATAAGGAATTTGTCATGAAATTTAAGATCCTTAAAGACTACAAGAAAGTATTAAGTTACAAAGGAAGGGTTCTTTGAAAAAGTTTTCGTATTTACGTATTTAGTTTTTTTAAAAGTGACTTTTTTTTGTTATAGCAGCACAAAAAAATTTAAAAAATGACATTTTTCTGTAGATTGTGGACAAAGCCCTAGAAGAGCCAAAGTATAGCTCACTGTATGCTCAGCTATGTCTGCGATTGGCAGAAGATGCACCAAACTTTGATGGCCCAGCAGCAGAGGGTCAACCAGGACAGAAGCAAAGCACAGTAAGTGGTAGTTTTTGTTTGCTTACTTTATTTATTTTTACTCCTATTCCGTATCATTTGCTTGTTTTAAAGATGATTTGAAAAAATTAATAAAGTTTGGCAAATGTCTTACGTTTGCAGACATTCAGACGCCTCCTGATTTCCAAATTACAAGATGAATTTGAAAACCGAACCAGAAATGTTGATGGTGAGACTTTCTATTTGATACTAAGTGTAGTACTGTGTATTTTCAGCTAAATTCTGAGTGTTGACTTTGGTGTTTGGTTTTGTTTTTTTTTCCCCAAGTCTATGATAAGCGTGAAAATCCCCTCCTCCCCGAGGAGGAGGAACAGAGAGCCATTGCTAAGATCAAGATGTTGGGGAACATCAAATTCATTGGAGAACTTGGCAAGCTTGATCTTATTCATGAATCTATCCTTCATAAGTGCATCAAAACAGTAAGTATGACTAGGAATTTAGACTTACATGAATGTAACCTATGGGTACATCATTGAGGGAAATGAGTCGGTTGTCCATCTGAATGGGTGTTGGCCAGTGGTCAGCAAAACTTAAACGTTGATAGAACAGTATCTAATATGGATGTGTGCAGTGTATTTTACAACGTAAGGGTAGAACTGATTATACCTATGTTAAAATTGCTAAGTTTGGAGGGATATTTTAAATACAGACCAGTAGAAAGCACTGTACTAGATGCTGTGGGAACTATGAGTGAATGCAAATGTAAAGGAAAAGTACTACATCTAAACCCAGAGTAACTGTAAAATATCGTCAGCACCTGCTATTTCTTTTGATAGCTTTTGGAAAAGAAGAAGAGAGTCCAACTCAAAGATATGGGAGAGGATTTGGAGTGCCTCTGTCAGATAATGAGGACAGTGGGACCTAGATTAGACCATGAACGAGCCAAGGTATGTATGTTGTGCAGAGAAGCAATGTAAGTAGTTTGTCTTAACTTTATATAATCAAGCAACTTATTTTTGTGATGTTATAGGGGATTGCTATATTTAGTCATTAACCTTGGTTTTAATCTAGAAGTCTTAAAAGCCTTAAATTTACACTTTTGCTTTAGCTCTTGCAGTTAATGTATTTTTCTCTCTTATCAGTCCTTAATGGATCAGTACTTTGCCCGAATGTGTTCCTTGATGTTAAGTAAGGAATTGCCAGCGAGGATTCGTTTCCTGCTGCAGGTAAAACTCAAAGTTTCTTTAAATGTGCTGGTAAACTGAGTTTTTTGTTTAGGAGTATTAAAATAAAATTTACATTATTTTTTAAATTAAAGGATACCGTAGAGTTGCGAGAACACCACTGGGTTCCTCGTAAGGCTTTTCTTGACAATGGACCAAAGACGATCAATCAAATCCGTCAAGATGCAGTAAAAGTAAGATAGTATTTTTGTTTTTTAATCAAGTGTTATTGTAGTAACACAGGGTCCCCTCTCCCCCTTAACACTTAAGACTGTCTCGTCTTAACATGGAGCTTAATGTTTTTAGTGTCTAGTATGCCATTTTTGGAAGAAGCTATTTACAGAAATAATAGTCTATTGTAGAAGTTTTTGGTTTTCCCAGCATATAAATTTCAGTTTTAACTAAAACAGTGCATAGAGACAAAAGTTCTTGTTCATTCCTAAAGGATCTAGGAGTGTTTATTCCTGCTCCTATGGCTCAAGGGATGAGAAGTGACTTCTTTCTGGAGGGGCCATTCATGCCACCCAGGATGAAAATGGATAGGGACCCACTTGGAGGACTTGCTGATATGTTTGGACAAATGCCAGGTAATTTTGAACAAAGTGGTGGTTTGTTCAAACTAAAAAAATGAGTTTAGATTTTTAATTAGTAGAGTTTAAGAGTTGTCCATGTATGTATTTTAAGGTAGCGGAATTGGTACTGGTCCAGGAGTTATCCAGGATAGATTTTCACCCACCATGGGACGTCATCGTTCAAATCAACTCTTCAATGGCCATGGGGGACACATCATGCCTCCCACGCAATCGCAGTTCGGAGAGATGGGAGGCAAGTTTATGAAAAGCCAGGTAAAAAAAACATTTAAAAGTGTTCAGACAACAAAGTATAAAATTCTGTAATATATGTGATTTCATTTCCCTTTTTAAAAAATAAAACTATTTTAGGGGTGTGGTTTTTGTTTTTTTTTTCTAAACCACATTTACATTTGTGACAGTTATTTCAAACTGAGTGAATTGCGTATCCTTAAGATTAGTAAAGTATTAGTAAAATCACATCACTATTTGACAGGTTAGATTTTTATCCTTCTCTGTTTCATCTTTTACTTTCTTTGGGCAATTCATTTGAGCTTTCCTATGGCTTGGCTCATCCCTTTGGTACTTGATTACCATAATTTGTGGACCCCCCTTTTATCTAGACTTTCTTTCTCCCTTTCTGAAATAGGGGCTAAGCCAGCTCTACCATAACCAGAGTCAGGGACTCTTATCCCAGCTGCAAGGACAGTCGAAGGATATGCCACCTCGGTTTTCTAAGAAAGGACAGCTTAATGCAGATGAGGTACATTTGCCTATGTTATTTATATACCATAGTTTGTCAATTCAGAAATTTATTGCCCGATGATTATAAAAAAGACGCGTTATTAAGAGGACTAATGCTGGAATTCTTCACCCTTTTCTCTCTTTTTCTGTACTACTTTTTCTTGCTTTGGATATCCAGTGTCCTATGAGCGAAGATTATGAGATATGAGGGCAAATCTCTTAAAATCTTTATTAGTTAGAGCAAGGAAAATGGTTGTCAAGATATTGTTCCAGTTTCTCTGTAAGTAAGATGATTTAACTAAGACATTTTCTAAACTCTAAATTTGCTTTTTATTTGAATATTTTAGTCATGCTGATCCTAGGAGAATTCTCATAAATGCAAGATTTATAAGTTATCTTGTGGATCAGATGTTTGATTTTCTTGGCAGAAATTACACCTTTAAACTTTGTTTAGTTTCTAGAGAAACTTATCCCCTAGATTCTATCATGTTTGTGTAGAATTTTTAGGATGTTAGAATGTTACATTTAAAAATGTTAGCCAATTGCACGCTCTTAATTTGGATATCTGTTTTGATTTGCTTTCAATTCCAGATTAGTCTGAGGCCTGCTCAGTCGTTCCTAATGAATAAAAATCAAGTGCCAAAGCTTCAGCCCCAGATAACTATGATTCCTCCTAGTGCACAACCACCACGCACTCAAACGCCACCGCTGGGACAGGTATGGACCATCATATGACATTTTCTGTTGTTCCAGTATGTTCTAAAGATGTGTGAAGACTTTGGTGTTCTCTTCCCTCTAACCTCACGTGCTTCTTTTTTTTTTTTTTTTTTTTAATTAATAACCATATCTGTAACGTTGCTTATTTTTAGACACCTCAGCTTGGTCTCAAAACTAATCCGCCACTTATCCAGGAAAAGCCTGCCAAGACCAGCAAAAAGCCACCGCCATCAAAGGAAGAACTACTTAAACTCACTGTAAGTTTTAAGTAATCCCATTTTGGTCTCTAATTTTTAGAGTATATTTGGAATAGAGAAAATGCTGAAGATAACTTTGATTATGTTCTTTGTAGGAAACTGTCATGACTGAGTATCTGAATAGTGGAAATGCCAACGAGGCTGTCAATGGTGTAAGAGAAATGAGGGCTCCTAAACATTTCCTACCTGAGATGTTAAGCAAAGTAATCATCTTGTCACTAGATAGAAGTGATGAAGATAAAGAAAAAGCAAGTTCTTTGATCAGTTTACTCAAACAGGAAGGGATAGCCACAAGTGACAACTTCATGCAGGTAGAACATTTTCCTGTTTCTGTGATAAGAATTCTTACTGCTCAAATTTGAAAACTAATAAATTATTGTCTATTCCTTCTAAGGCTTTCCTGAATGTATTGGACCAGTGCCCCAAACTGGAGGTTGACATCCCCTTGGTGAAATCATATTTAGCACAGTTTGCAGCTCGTGCCATCATTTCAGAGCTGGTGAGCATCTCAGAACTAGCTCAACCACTGGAAAGTGGCACCCATTTTCCTCTATTCTTACTTTGTCTTCAGCAATTGGCTAAATTACAAGATCGAGAATGGTTAACAGAACTTTTTCAACAAAGCAAGGTCAATATGCAGAAAATGCTCCCAGGTAAGAGAATGCTGATTTTTTTTTTTTTTTTTTTTATCGTATATCTAGAGATTTCTATTACTTTGGATTTAAAATTGGTCAGGCTGATTATTCTGTCCAGGTAATGATAAACATGACCCTGATGATCCTGTCCAGGTAATGATAAGCATTACCATGGATAGATGTTACCATTTTATGAAGAGATAGTTATAATCTAACTATTATTTGATCCTTATGTTGAGAGTTTTTATTTGCTGGGTTGGTTCTTTATTCTTTTATACTTGGGAAATCATTCATAAAGCTCTACTCTCTAGACAGGCCAGCTGGGTAAGAATGAACTATTTGATAATACAAAAATGGCTTTGTCTCTTCAGAAATTGATCAGAATAAGGACCGCATGTTGGAGATACTGGAAGGAAAGGGACTGAGTTTCTTATTCCCACTCCTCAAATTGGAGAAGGAACTGTTGAAGCAAATAAAGTTGGATCCATCCCCTCAAACCATATATAAATGGATTAAAGATAACATCTCTCCCAAACTTCATGTAGATAAAGGATTTGTGAACATCTTAATGACTAGGTAAGATGAGTGATGTTCTACATAAAGTTACGTTTTATTTACAAGAAAAGTCTGCATGGCCAGAGGACTAAGAGTTGTCTGTTTCTAGAGCTAGAAAACTTACTTTTGGGTTCTAACAAGGCCTCTTTCTGTTCAGCTTCTTACAGTATATTTCTAGTGAAGTAAACCCACCCAGCGATGAAACAGATTCTTCCTCTGCTCCTTCCAAAGAACAGTTAGAGCAGGAAAAACAACTGCTTCTTTCTTTCAAGCCAGTAATGCAGAAATTTCTTCATGATCATGTTGATCTACAAGTCAGTGCCCTGTATGCTCTTCAGGTGCACTGCTACAACAGCAACTTCCCAAAAGGTGAGGGCACCATTACCTAAGAACGATGAGTGTGGAACAGTTCAGCAGCACACTAAATAATGGGATTACATTTTGTTTTTTATTTTTTAGGCATGTTACTCCGCTTTTTTGTGCACTTCTATGACATGGAAATTATTGAAGAAGAAGCTTTCTTGGCTTGGAAAGAAGATATAACCCAAGAGTTTCCAGGGAAAGGCAAGGCTTTGTTCCAGGTAAATCTTACATAAAAAATTTGGTCTGCTTATTTCAATTTGTTTATTACTTCAGATGAAAATTAGAGGTAGCTAACATTTTTAGGAGTAAAGCTACTTACATAGATTGGGTGATTGTGCGTGTTTGGATTTAAGCGTTTTAAAAAACTTAGAGATTGCTTCTAATTTCTCACAGTTTAATTTTCTGTCATGAACAGGAATTAAAGTCCAAGGGGAAGAACATACATCAGTGCAACCTGAAATCTGTGTATATTAATTACCTGGAGAGAGTAGTTTAAAAGTAAAAGTTGGTTCTAGGCCTCATTGCAAAGATTCTGATTTAGTAGGCATGTGGTACACATTCCAGATGATTTTCCTAAGTTTTCCAAAGGAACCAGGCTTTGAGAAACATGGTCTAGACATTTTACCTTTACTCCTCCTATGGTATACAAGTTAGGTTCATGAAGGTCATCCTTACAGCATTTATCTTTAGCCCTGTCCTTGGGGAATCTGATCTAGTAGTTTTGAGGTGGGACTAGAAATATGCTTTTTAGAAACACCCTGCGCGCGCGCGCGCGTGTGACACACACACACACACACACACACACACACACACACACACACACACACACACACACACACACACACACACACACTTGCTAATAACATACTTAGGCTTGGAGGAGCCATTGTCCTAGACTAAAGTAATTCTGAAATGTAACTGGAGAAGTGTCGAAGAATGAAACAAGCTAACTGGCCACAAACAGCTTTTATGTTATCCCAAATCCAAATAAACCATTCTTTGTGTAACTACTACATTTGCAGCATGTTCTGAGGTTTTGTTAAAAAATTATGTGGTACAACTTAAAATTTTTGTCCTTGGATGAAATTCTAGTTATATCAAGCCCCAAAGTTGAGTTTCATTTTCTGTTAAGTACTTTAAGTTAACAAATCTAATTCACAGGTGAATCAGTGGCTAACCTGGCTAGAAACTGCTGAAGAAGAAGAATCAGAGGAAGAAGCTGACTAAAGAACCAGCCAAAGCCTTAAATTGTGCAAAACATACTGTTGCTATGATGTAACTGCATTTGACCTAACCACTGCGAAAATTCATTCCGCTGTAATGTTTTCACGATATTTAAAGCAGAAGCACGTCAGTTAGGATTTCCTTCTGCATAAGGTTTTTTTGTAGTGTAATGTCTTAATCATAGTCTACCATCAAATATTTTAGGAGTATCTTTAATGTTTAGATAGTATATTAGCAGCATGCAATAATTACATCATAAGTTCTCAAGCAGAGGCAGTCTATTGCAAGGACCTTCTTTGCTGCCAGTTATCATAGGCTGTTTTAAGTTAGAAAACTGAATAGCAACACTGAATACTGTAGAAATGCACTTTGCTCAGTAATACTTGAGTTGTTGCAATATTTGATTATCCATTTGGTTGTTACAGAAAAAATTCTTAACTGTAATTGATGGTTGTTGCCGTAATAGTATATTGCCTGTATTTCTACCTCTAGTAATGGGCTTTATGTGCTAGATTTTAATATCCTTGAGCCTGGGCAAGTGCACAAGTCTTTTTAAAAAGAAACATGGTTTACTTGCACAAAACTGATCAGTTTTGAGAGATCGTTAATGCCCTTGAAGTGGTTTTTGTGGGTGTGAAAAAAATGGTGAGAATTTGAATTGGTCCCTCTTATTATAGTATTGAAATTAAGTCTACTTAATTTATCAAGTCATGTTCATGCCCTGATTTTATATACTTGTATCTATCAATAAACATTGTGATACTTGATGTAATTGTATGTGACTGAAAAGAGCTTCCACAATTTATGGAGAATTACTAGCTTTTGTTTTGAGGTATAGGAAATCAGTCTTAGTTTGAAGATTTTAAGACTTAAATTCTTAAACTCTCTTTTCATCACATAAGATTTAAGATTATTCCTCAGGTTACTGGAAGTAAACAATGTAAGTAATTTCTGTAATCTACAAAGATAAGTCTCATGAATTTGGAACAACGTTGCATAGCAAAAAAAAAACCTTAATGACATTTGTCTTGTATCATACTAAAATATGGGGTGATCTCTAGACAAGCATAGCCATCTTGCAGGAATCATTCTCAGTAGCTGCCCCTGAATTTCCAGGGAGATGGCCTGTTCCCTCTCAAGAAGTACTGGTGTCCCAGTAAAATTATCTGGATTCTTGATCCAACTAAAGCTCTGCATGGAGGTGAATATATTTTCAGAAGCCTCTTAAAGGGAATTTGTACCACAACCGCTTGCTGACCAGATGTCCCCTTGGAATAGCTTGATGATCCTAGGTTTACCTAGCTAACATTGGCTTGGATAGGGGCTCTTGAGAAAGTGTGCTCCTAGAGTCCTGGTTGATGTCTCAACACCTAAGAAACCTGTTCTTGGTGGCTAGGGGCAACCCTCAAGGCAGACAGTCATATTGCTGATCTTGATAGGACGACTTTTGAGGCAGGGTCTTGCTCTGTTGCCTGGGCTAGAATGAAGTGGCATCGTCATAGCTTACTGTAGCCTCCAACTGATCCAAGTGATCCTCCTGCTTCAGCCTCCCAGATAGCTGGGATTATAGGTGTGTACCACCACCCTTGGCTAATTTTTATTTATTTATTTTTTATTTTTTTATTCTTTGTTAGTATAATTATTTTTTGTAGAGAGATGTGTTCTTGCTGTGTTGCCCGGGCTGGTCTCAAGTGATCAGTCCTCCTGCTTCAGTCTCCCAAAGTGCTGGGATTATAGGCATGAGCCACCCTGGCTGCCCCTGGTAAAACCTTTGATGTCAGAAGAGGCTCTACCTGCTCATGCTCCAAGAAGGGGTGGTCAGTAGAACTAGTATTTTTGTGTCTTATTTGAGTCGGAAAAGCTAACACGAATTTTCTGTTCACTGAAACTTTAACAGCTTTTGGTGAATATCTAAAATACACACAAATTAAGGCCAAGCAGAGGCTTGTATAAACCTAATAAAGATTTGAGGACTGACTTTATTAAGACTAACACAGGAGCTACAGATTGTTCCTGACCCTCTGCCCAGCCCTTCCCACTAAGAGGGGAAAACTAATTTTTAACCTAGGAGAGGCAGCATGTGATTTAGGGAGGTGATGAGCCATTCTGATTTAGCTTATAGCTGGAATTTTCCCAGTACAGCCAGGGTATTGGGCTTTGGGAGTCTTAGAACTAAACCCTGGTGTGTAGGGGTTTGTCATTGCTAAGCAAGTGCTTTCATTCTCCCACTGCATACACTTAAAGAATCAAAATACTTAAGTGAGCCCTAGAGAAGATACAATATTATCTTAATCCAAAAACATAACAGTGTTTTATAACCTACCATACTATGGAACAACAGTATTGGGATGTAACTGACATGCACCCTGCATGACTGACCTATAGTGGTCAGCATTTAAATAGTAACTTCTCTTAAAAGTAAGATTGCACATCTGTACTACCCCAAATTTCTGCTTTCCTTCATGTATAGCAAAACTGAAAGCTATTCAATTTTTTCCCATTTCAAATCTCAGTACCCTTGCTCTCTTAAGTTAAAACTTTTCTCAAAGCCACCAATAACTCCAGTGCTATAGCCAGTAAGTTTTGACTATCCTGTAGGCAGTATTTGGGGTCATCATTCCTTGAGAGTGTTTGCTTGTTTCCAAGACACCTCACTCTTTTCTACCTTGCTGACTTCTCAGTCTCCAATCGGAAATGCCTAATCTCAGAAAACAAACAGTTTCAGTTGCTGTCAAAACCCTGCGCTCTCATCAAATCCTGTTGACTGTATTTCAAACATTTTGGAAATTGGAGAACTCCCCACCTCCAACCACCACCCTCATTTCCCATCAAGGTACCGCCATGGCCGTAACTGCCTCCCTGCTTAGCCCTTACTCCCCCATTTGATTGCAGCACCACTCAGCTCAAACCCACCAAATGGCTTTCTACCTAGTTAGATGTTTAAGTCAAAATACTAAATTTGGTCTAGATGGCCCATCTGATCTAGGCTCCCACCCTTGCTCTACACCCCATTCTCTGGTCTAATTTCCTCCCGCTGGCCACCTTGCTGTTCTGGGACATGCCAAGCATCCCTCTTGGAGGTTTACCATGTTCCCTCACCCCACCGCCCACCCCTAGATAACTGGATGACTGGCTTTCTTCCCTATCTCAGGTCTTGGCTGAAATGTCACCTTTATTAGTAAAGTCCCTTATTGTCTACCTTGTTTAAAAATATAACCCTAAATACATACTCCCTATTCCTTTTTCCTGCTTTTTTTAGTCTCCTTGTCAACCATTTTATGGCAGATTGCATATTCACATCTGACTCCACAATGTGGAGAGATGAAGTGTTCTGTCCACTGCTATATCCCCAGCACCCAGAACAGTCCCTAGCACTCGTGAGCACGCATATGTGTTGAACCAAATCATGAGTTAATAAAATTACCTTATGTGGCAGGACGTGGACAGAGAAGAAGGAAGTAATAGGAAGAAATGACTGTTCTAGATAGATACAGGGTTAATCTCTACTAGCAGTGTGGTCTTAGGCAAGATATTTCTCTGAGTCGATTTCTTTTGAAAATGGGGCTAATACTTGAAGATTGCGATGAGAGCTAAACAAGGTAATATATGTGGAAGTCACTAGCAGAGAGCATCGCACATAGTAGTCCTTCAATAGATAGGAACTTCTTACCTTCTCAGGAGCTTTTCCAAGATTCCTCCCCAGGAGAGCTGCTTCCGTCCTCTGAGCTCTCAAGATCACCAGCTAAATCTACTGGATGGATCTCAGTCTTGATCAATCAAAAGCATTCACCAGTTGACTACTCCCTCTTTCCTACTTCACTTGTTTTTCTCTCAGGCTTCTCCTCAGTCTCCCTTTAAGGCCATCTTTTGTAGCCTGGTCCCTGAATCTTGCTGTTCTACTTTCCTTCCTCGACACTCACTCCTGCAGCTCCAGTTACCAGCTATGTGCTGATGACATCTATATCTTGAGTCCAAACCTCTTTCTAGAATGTCAAACTCACCCAGCCAGCCCCTGGACCTTTTAAATGAATGTGCCACAAGCATTTCAAACTTAACATCGTCACTAAACTCTTTCCCCCAAACCGACAGTCCCTCCTTTGCTAACCCTATGGGTGATACCCCCATCCAAGCCCAAAACACGAGTCATCCTTGACTCCTGCTTCTCCTTCTCAACCAACCCCCACATTCTACCCATTCTGCCCCCATTATAGCTATTGAAGCTATTTACTTCTCTTCATATTTCTCCACTGCCACCTCATCCAAACACCATCGTTTCATGCCTCAACTATTGCAACAGCCCACCAAAGTTCTCCCTTCCTCTCACCTCGCCCTTCTTTCAGTCCATTCTCCACATTACAGTTCAAGTGGTCTTTCTTAAAAGTCTGTTTCTTCCTCCACCCTTCAATGGCTCTGAGTTTCCTCAGAATAAAGTCCAAATTCCCAATCATGGCCCCAAGTCCTCTGCTGTTTGCCCTTTTTCACCTTTCTCTTCATCTCCGTATCTCTGGGCCTTTGCACATGCTGATTCCTCTGCCTGGAACATTTCTGTCCTGCTATTCCCAACTCTTCATCTCCCTTCATCTGGCTCATCCTTCAGGTGTTAGCATAAATGTCCCACTCTTGGGAAGCTTGGTTTCCTCTGCCAAGACTGAGTTCAGAGTTTGCACCAATCAGGGTTCTTGGTTGCAAAGAAGAAAAACATAATTTGGACAAACTAGATAGAAACGAAGTACACTAGAACCCCACTTAAGGGACCTACAGGAAGCCCAGAGAAGCAGGCTTGGAAATGAACAGGGACTAAGAAGCCAGGAGCCTGAGCCACAGAACTACCTGGCTAGGGCAGTGCTGAACCAGCCCAGCCCGTCAGATCCTGGACCGTCCCCTGCCAGTGTCTGAACAAATCCCCAGTGATGCCAGGTCCAGGTTCGGGGCCCCAGGAAGAAGCCCACAGTGGACAGAACTTGGATCGTGCATTCACCCCTCGCTGCCTTGGCAGGATCTGGCCTTTGGGGCCCCTGTTGTGTCGAGTAGGCCCTGACTACCACCAAGGCTTACAATGTAGGAGAAAATTTGAGCTTTGGAAGGGACTTGCGAGGACAGCCCCCAGAAGATAATTTTCCACTGTGAGGTCCCTCTGCATTCACTTCCCCATCTCTGCACTTACTGCCTGCCTTTCCACTGTCCTGAGAAGAGCTCCACGAGGGTGAGGAGCTTGTCTCTGTTAGTCATTGCTCTAGTCTCACATTAGGGATCAATAAATAGGTAGTGTGGCCGGGCGCAGTGACTCACGCCTGTAATCCTAACACTCTGGGAGGCCAAGGCAGGTGGATCATTTGAGCTCAGGAGTTCGAGACCAGCCTGAGCAAGAGCGAGATCCCGTCTCTACTAAAAATAGAAAGAAATTAGCTGGACAACTACAAATATATACAAAAAATTAGCCGGGCATGGTGGTGCATGCCTGTAGTCCCAGCTACTCGGGAGACTGAGGCAGGAGGATCGCTCGAGCCCAGGAGTTTGAGGTTGCTGTGAGCTAGGCTGACGCCACAGCACTCACTCTAGCCCGGGCAACAGAGTGAGACTCTGTCTCAAAAAAAAAAAAAAAAAAAAGAACATTTTGATGGGGTTTTTGTCTACTTATTTTTCCCTCATAGGAAGAGAAACGTCTCAGAGAAAAGGAAGAACAAAAGAAACTTTTGGAACAGCGGGCCCAGAGTGAAACTGTGTCTCAAAAAAATAAATAAATAAATAAATAAATAGGTAGTGAATGCAACAATGAAGCCAGATTTTGTGGAACCGGAGTTTTATACAATTGCATGGAATACACAGTTAGGTTCAGGGGCCAGAAAGAGTCCTATGTAAGAGGGTGGCCTTGAAACTTAAACTTCATTGACTTCATAGTAGCTCTGAATGAGTTAATATAGTTGATATAGTCAGTTGTAATAATTTTTGTACATATCTGCCCCAGCCCACTAGACAGAAACTAAAGACAGGGTCATTATCAATGAATGCTTGTTGAAATGACTTGAATGTTTCGTCTCATTTGTGACCACCTCCACCTTACCATTTCCCAGAGCTTCCAATCCCATTACAGTGCACCCAGTTCCCCACGTTAAATTAACGTGTTCAGTGCGCATGCACGAGTGAGCACCTCCGCTGTGCCAGCCTGCGCTAGGGGATGGGGATACAGCGGTGAGTGAGACTCAGTCTCCTCCCTCAGTGGGAAGGCAGACACCAGAACGGCTCAGATGGCAACGGGAACAAGGTGCTGGGGCCACACGGAGATGTGACAAGGTGCCATGTGAGCTGAGAGCAGGGTACATCCCAGAGAAGCTGAGCCCTGCAGGAAAGGCGGTTTCCCCTGCAAACGTGCCAGGGAGGGCTTTCCAGTCTTTCCTGCGTGGCAAGCAGGCCTGGCCTTCCTCCTGGCTCGGCAGAGCCCTCTCCCCTCCACTCTGCACCAGGACAGATTCCACCCGACACCTCTGAGCAAGGGGGCGGCTCGGGCCGGCTGTGGCTCTCGGCTGTCCAGTGGGGCCAGGAGGACAGAGGTGTACAAAGCTCGTTCCCACTTGTCTCACTAGCTTGAGAGAGAATTTTCCTAGCAGAATCCTCCAAGGAAAAGCTAGGGCTGCGGACAAGGAGGCACCTGAGCACAGAGCGGAGGGCGGCCGACACGGGACGGTGGACGCGGTGCGGGGGGCTGGGCTAGATCACGCCCTCTGCCGGGGCCCCCGGGAGACCACCCCTGGCAGGCAGGGTGCAAGGCTCTTGCCCTGCACACCCCGAGGGGAGGCAAGACCAAGATCCCCCGGCCACGCTCACAGAGAGGGCAGAGTGGGAATCTTGCCCTCGGCTCGGTCTCCTTCCCGCGGTGGATGACACAACAATGTGACCGATAGGCAGCGACTCCTCCAGGGCTGCCTGTGTCCTCGGTGGCGCGCGGAGTCAGGGGCCGGAGCCCGACCCCAGCTTCCCCATCATCGGTTCTGGGAGTTCAGGCCAATCACTGCACCCTCCGGGCTTCCTTAGACTTACCTGGGCGACGATGCTCGGTCTGCCCACCTCCTCGGGTCGCTGCGAGGGCCGGCACACAGGTGCTGGGAGACAGTGCACGCGAGGCCAGGCCCCGCCCAGATACGTGAGAACCTGCCGCGTGCCAGGCGCTGCGCGGCCGCTAGAGACGGAACAGGCACGGAGACAAAGTCTGCTTTTGGAGCCAACATTCTGAGTGACAGGACAGAGAGACAATAAACACAGAGTCAGGTAGGAAAAAGTGCTGAAAGTAGAGAAAAAGGCAGAGTGAGGGAGAGGGAGTGACGTGACTGCGCCCGGCGTAGGGTGTGACGGCCTTAGGAGCAAGTGCGGACGTGCAGCTCGGGGAGGACGAGCGCCAGGCAGAGGGGACCCGAGCCCACGGCCCTGGGGAGGGACAGTCCGGAGGCCAGTGTGGCCCCGCAGAGAGGGGCTGACACAGAGAACTAGTCAGACCTAGTAAGGACTTTGGCTTTTATGCTGACGGAATGGGCTGTCTCTGGAGGATTGCTGTTATCGTTTGTGGGCATTAATCCCTCATTAACACTACCCGGTGCCTGCACCGTGTGCTGTGCTGTGCCATATCATTGTGGTTATTCTAGCTAATGTCTATAGAGGATTAAGTATTGATATGCACTAGGCTGGACTAGACATATTAATCACCCCTGTTAATCTTCCCAACATCCTAGAGGCAGGTACTTTGCTATCTCCATTTTACTGATGGGGAAACTGAGGCTTGGAGAAGTTAAGCACTTTGGCCAAGAACTTTCATTCATTTGGCAGGTGGTTATAAGCACCTTCTGCCTGCTCTTTTTGAAGTGCTAGGTCACACGTCTATTACATCACAGGGTGGTGATGCCAACCTGCTCTGTAACTCAAGAGCCGGTGCTCAGAACCAGTGCACCAAAGTGCATGTTGAGGGGGACAGAAAAAGAGCAGAGAAAGTCAAGGACCCATCCCAGAGGCAGTGAGCTCCTTGTGCCTGGAGGTGTGTGACCAGAGCTGGATGAGCACATGGAGGTGTCAGAGCCTCTGAGGGTTGGGCCGCAGGATGTGAGGTGAGGGATAATCAGCCCCCAAATCCCTCTGTTATGCGCTGAATTTTTGTCTCTTCCCCACTCCCTCCCCAACCCCCCTCCCAAACCATCCCCCAACCTTCCCCAAAAGATATGCTGGAGTCCTAACTCCAGGTAACTGTGAATGTACCTTATTTGGAAATAGGGTCTTCGCAGATGTAATCGAGTTGAGATAAAGTCATTAGGGTAGGCCCTGATCCAATATGTTGGAAGAAAAGGAGAAGAGACAGCCAGGGAGAATGCCATTTGATGACAGAGACAGAGACTGTCATCAAATTACCCCTCAGAAATAAGGGAGTGGCCTGACATTTTAGCTCTATTTCTTTCTTTTTTTTTGTAGAGAAACATCATCTTTCATATGTTATCTTCCAATCTATAAACATGATTTATCTCTTTAACACTTCTTTGATATTGTTTTCATCATAATTTGTAATTTTTAGGACACGTATCTTACACATGTGTTGTTAGGTTTGTTTGTTTGTTTATTATTTTAGAGATGGGTCTTGCTCTGTCACCCAGGCTGGCATGCAGTGAGTGGTCCGATTATAGCTCACTGCAGCCTCAGACTCCTGGGCTCAATCCTCCTGCCTCAGCCTCTCGAGTAGCTGGGGCTACAGCCACCTCACCTGGCTATTATTTTTAATTGAAACATAATACTTTCTTTCCAATTTCAAGAGATCCTCTCAATTACTTTTTTTTTGAACAATGATACACAGTTTGAGGATGACACATTAACCTGACCCCAACCAACGCTAGTTTTCCATGTTTGTAGAGACCCTCAATGGGCTTGGTGTCAAAGAAATTGAACACAGATTTAATCATTGTTCCTGAGAACATGATTATACTATCTCAAGAGCTGGCAAAAGTTATAAACAAACATTTTAAGGATTGCTTTAAAAAGCAGTATGTTAAATGAAGATGGAAAATACCCACCTCTGTGACAAATGGAAAAGCCAGCTGTCTTGATGTGACACAGATGAGTGCTGGCAGCTCGGGACAGCACTTCCATCGGCAGCAGAGACTCGATTCTCAAGGCCTGGATCTCGGCACCCCAAGAAGGGCGGGAAGGGGCCCTTCTCTTGAAAACCCTGTTAGGTGATTCAGAAAGTGACTTGAGAGTAAGACGCTGGCCACAGGCTGGGCTCAGTGGCTCACGCCTGTAATCCTAGCACTCTGGGAGGCCGAAGCGGGAGGATCACTCGAGGACCAGAGTCCGAGACCAGCCTGAGCAACAGCAAGACCCTGTCTCTACTAAAAATAGAAAGAAATTATCTGAACAACTAAAAATATATATAGAAAAAATTAGCCGGGCATGGTGGCACATGCCTGTAGTCCCAGCTACTCGGGAGGCTGAGGCAGGAGGATCGCTTAAGCCCAGGAGTTTGAGGTTGCTGTGAGCTAGGCTGACGCCACGGCACTCACTCTAGCCCGGGCAACAAAGCGAGACTCTGCCTCCCCAAAAAAAATAAAAAAAGAAAAAAGAAAAAAAAAGAAAAGACTCTGGCCGCAGATTTTGTGATTAATTTGAATAAAATTATTTTATGAAATGCGAATGGAGAAAAGCACCAGTTCTCAATATTTTATTTTGTGTAGCATGTGATTTAAATGTTTTTAATTAAATTAATAAATTAAATATTGTTAGCAGACATCAAACTACTTCACCTACATCCCCAAAGTTTATAAATTTAATAAGAAAATTTTTTGCCAGAGAGAGAACCTATGCAGTGTGCTTGGGGTCACGTTATATTCAGGACACCTTATAGTCAGGCATATACGGTATTTGGGGCTCAAAACACAACCGTTGCTTTGTCTTTAGACATGCTGAGCCGTGACTACCAAGTCACCAGTATAACGTGAGCCTTGCATCATCTAACCACATTGCTTTAAAGAGGCAACATCCGTAACAACGCGCCATGGAGAGGCAAGGTCACATGCGCATGCCTCATGCCCCAGCGCCACTGTGCCAGGGCCCTGGAGAGGGGCACCCCCAGCCTCCTGTCCCAGGGCTGATATCTCTGCTGAAGTTCTTACACCCCTACCTCATCCCTGCAGGAAAAGCAGCGGGCACCACCTGAGCTGCAGGAGACAGCAGTCCCGACGGCCCCACTCTGTAGCTGGAACTTGTCACCCGTTTTCCCAGCAGGCCTCACTCCCGCCTCAGCCCACCAGAAGCCCCAGGGCCCCCAGTCATCCACCTGGATCCTCACACCAAACTTCTCCATACATCTGCTAACCTGTCCCAATCCCCCACCCTCTGCCCCCCAAACGTTCCTCCACACCCTCTGGGCCCACAGTCTATCACCGGCAAACTCTCCACGTCCTCAGTCTCTTCTCTGAACATTCCTGCTGTCCTTGCTGTAAAGGGGGGCCTGGCTGTCCCCTGATGCATCACTTCGCCTGCTGTCTCCCCCTTATGGCGAATGGCCTTAGTGTGGCCGCTGTCCCCTCTGCTCTCCCCACTGGCGCTTCCTTACCACTCCTCCTTTCTTCCAAAGGCCCAGGTGCTTTGAAGTTTGAGCCATCAGACTTTACTGCCTCCAGCTGTGCTCACTTCTCTCCAAAATAACCTTTTCCTCTCTCCCTAAGCCTCTGACTCCTCCCTCCTTCCCTTGAGACACCCCCGTCTCTCCACACCACACCCCCAGCTGATGAAATCGCCTCATCAGGCCTTTAAGCTCCAGTGAAAAAAAATTGTGGGTGTTCCCCCAGCAGGGGCATATTCGTAATGTTCTATAACCTTGCTACTCAAAGTGTAGTCTTCGGACTCATCGCACCTGGAGGCTTGTTAGAAATGTAGAATGTCTGGTCTCACTCCAGACCTATGGAGTCAGAATCCCTAGGTCATTCATTAGCCCTTAAAACTTGACGACCCCTGATATCCAACCTAATCAACCCAGGCCCCTTGCTCAAGCCCACCAAGGATTGTGCTGCCTTCCCAGCCACGACAACCATGGGCCTCAGCTCCTACTTCATTGAGATGCAATCCTAAACCCTACACGCTTCTACCATGCAAACTACTGACTTGCCAATAATCGCACTAACATATGACTTCCTTTGATGTGAACAAAGGGACCCAGCTCTTTCCAAAGGCCAAATCCTCTCCTCGTGTTCTGACCCAGTTCCCTATCCACAGGGCATTTTTCATCCCCACCCCAGGGAACGAGGGCCCACTGGCCAGAGCACAGCTGTCACGGGAGCACACTGCCAGCTCATGGGACAGCTGCCTTGAAGAGGGGTTTTGAACATGATCTGCTGTTTGCAATGTGAGGTTCCAGAAGGAAGGGTCCCTGAGTCTTCTTGGAGGATCAAAAGCATAGAAACATGAGTTCTGCAATTTCTGTGAACCATGAAAAAGAAGGATGTGTATGGTTTCATCGCCAGGGAGTTCAGACTAGAAGAGATAAGAGGATTGCAGGTTGCAGAAGCAGGGCTTTAACATCCATTAAACCAACCCCAGAATTTGTCCCTGACATAATTGCTTATGGCCAAGGAATGTGGGGGTGCTCCCTCTCCCGCCTCCTTGGTCCATTGCTTTAGCTGCCACTCCAAGCTGGAAGCAGCAGGAGATGAGATCAGGAGGAGCGTGTCTGCGTTTAGTGACTTCTCGATCAGACACGTGCAGGCCAGGACAACCCGCAGGGGGCTAAGGCAGGAAATGAAGTCTCCACTTCTCTCCGGTTAAGGAAATCAGAGCACCAGCTCCCATGGGAGAAATCAAAACAGTATTGTTTCAGAGAACAAAGCGGATCAGAAGAGAACAAAGGTTTTGGCATCAATCCTTCTCTGGGGAATATACTGTCACAGACACTCCACCCCACTTAGACAACTCCAGCCTGTCTGGGACTAAAGACCAACCTGCAAGTTCATTGGTTAGGATTAGGCTCAAGAGTAGTGATCTTTCAGTAGTTCGACTAACACTCAAGGCCTTCACAATTGCCCAAATGAGCACAAAATCTGGTGAGCAGTAAGAACAGTTTGTAAGAAATGGCAACCTCAGAATTCACAGCTATGTGGAGAGTTTGGTGGTGCGTTCACTTGTGGCTCCCGTGTCTCTGAAAGAGCACCTGGGCTCGTACCAAATGGCCGCCACTGGCACCATCGACAGTGCAAGCACAAACATGACTCCAGCAAAACAAATTTGCCGAAACACATGCTAGAAGAAAAGGATGGAGCTACCAGAGACCTCAGAGCATAGAGTCCACTTGTTTCCACAATCTCCATTTTTAGATAAGAAATGGAGTTTTAAATTGCTATTCAAAATACAAATTAGCACCTACTTCTTGCCAAGTCATATGATTGGCCCTTGGAAAACAGATGAACAAGATATAAGCTCTGTCCTAAAGCTCACTGTCTGGTGGGGACAAACAGATAAATTCTATCAACAGTCTGGGGCGTGCTTGGCAGAGGCCAGGAGCCCGACACCCCCCAGTTTCTACGGTGGCACACGGTGACAGCCAGTGTCCCAGTGAGCACCCTGCATCATGGAAAGAGGGTCAGACCCCCAGACAGGTTTAAGCTGTTTACTCAGAAGTAAAGAGCTTCATGGTCGGGAAAGGAGAAGGGTGCAGGTGAGAAAGGTAGGGGTATGGGTGTATTATTTTTATTTTTTTTTACATCATGTATTCTTCTATATGAATGAGAAAAAGAATGAATGAAGGTGAGTCTTTGACAATATTGAGACTTCTGATCAAACTGTATCTTTTGCCAATGCCCCTCAGTTACAGGATATACTCATCTTTTTTTCTTGTTAAATCAGTTTGACATAGAGTTTTATGTGGTTGTCACCAAAAGCTTTCTAGTTACTGTAGCATTTTCATAACTTATTTGACTATGGAATTCTTTTTTAAGGTGTATCTTTTGGGATTAGTGTGTCTTGGTAAACACTCCGGGAACACACTGGATTTCAAGATCTGTTTAGGAGATGGAATTGATAAGAAAGTGAATTCACAAATTTACTGACTTCTAGATAAGACACCCGAAAACCCAGCCCCAGATGCCTTGTATCTAAGCATTTCCTTTATCATTTAGCTGTGGACTTCATGAACAAGTATAGATTTGCCCTCCACTCCCCCAGGGAGTGTTACAACAGTGGCAATCGAGAATTGAGCAGCTATATCAAGGCAAATGAATAAAAAGTTGAGATATTTTCCAAAACTCAAATTTTAAAAATGAAAAATGTTATCAAAAACCCTTCTGCTATAAAGCAGAATAAAGAAAAGCAAAAAACAAGAGCCAATTGTAGATCACGAAGATTTCTAAAAGAAAAAAAGAAAAGAAAAGAAAAAAAAAAAAAAAAGCCAAATAAATACATAGTTCATAAGCAAAAAACATTTTCATATGTTTATATGAAAAATTAGGTCTGAAATAGCAGACGTGGTTTTCAATTACTTGAAACAGAAATGTGGGCCAGGCATGGTGGCTCAAGCTTGTAATCCCGGCACTCTGGGAGGCCGAGGCAGGAGGAATCACTTGAGCTCAGGAGTTCAAGACCAGCCTGAAAAAGAGTGAGACCCTTGACTCTATTAAAAATAGAAAAAATTAGCCGGGTGGATGTTGTGGCACATGTCTGAAGTCCCAGCTGCTTGGGAGACTGAGGCAGGAGGATCACTTGAGCCCAGGAGTTTGAGGTTGCATGAACATTGATGACACCACAGCACTAAGCCAGGGGACAGAGCGAGATTCTGTCTTGGAAAAAAGAAAAGAAACAGAAACATCTCAAGTTACTAATTCAGTTGAGGTAGAAACACTCTATTTAAAAGCTCTGGAATGTTAAAAGGATCACAAACAACCTTGTTTTATAGATAGGGAGACTGAGGTTGAAAAGTGAAGCGTTTTGTCACATCAATGTGAGTGTCGTGGAGTTGGGCCAGGGCAGTCGGTCACCAGGGCCTGATGCAAAGTGAGAACCTCTGCAGCAGCTGCTGTCTGTTGATTTGCTCGACCCCAAATCAGAGGATGCACTGAGATCCAAATGCATTTGATTTGCTGGTAGCATATACTCTTTCCTGTGTCCCTAATGCTATTATGAGAAGCATTGCCACTGACCTGTACTATTTGACACACCTGAAAAGACCAGGACATCAGAAACTACCTTTAGGAAAAAAGCTGCACCCAAATTCCAGTTTTAGGAGATGATATTATTCTCCTTTAAAAGGTCTTTCTTGCCTCTTCTGGCTACTTATACTCCCAGGGATGGAAATTGTTCATTAGTGGAATCAAAACAAGGGATACTTTAAAAGCTCCAGGAAAGTCATATTTCCTGGAGATTGAAAATATTTTTCTGAAAAGGAACTAGGAAGAAGCAAGACTTTTTAAAAGGATACCCTATGAAAGAATAACTGACGTAGACCCCAATTGGTCCAAACAAGCCGAGCTTGATGAATAGTGCCAAACATTCAGAATCAATTCAATCACACAGATAATTTGACTGCTAATTTACAATGTGTTCATCACTTAACCTATCTTAACTCAGAATTCTTGCAACAATCCTGTGAGTTAGGTATATAGTCTTTTGCTAAAATGAATTAGCTGTCTGCTTAAAAAAACCTTTTATAATCATTTCAGTAGTGAAAAAGGGTTTAAAGTTTCAGATTCAGAATAATTAAGTGGTTTTTCTTGCATAAATTTCAACAAATTTTTAAGCTCAATGGTTCCAATTTTATGGCTGTGGTGATAGTTCTGAATTAACATCAAAGACAATACAAATCATAGTCTCTAATTGTGACAGATTCAATTGAGGTTTTCAAAACTTACAGCGTAAGAGCAAAGGCTTGATTTAGATGAGGAAAGTGAAATAATGTGCCTAAGGGTCACGTGCTGGTCAGTGTCACAAAGAGAGATTCTAATCCAGGACTCCTGGATTCCCGTATCTGCTGTTAACCAGCTATGCTACGCTGCCTTCTCCTGTTGGCAACTCCACTGAGAAATGGAAGGTTGGTCCATTGCTTTAGCTGCCACTCCACATAGCTGTGAATTCTGAGGTTGCCATTTCTTACAAACTGTTCTTACTGCTCACCAGATTTTGTTCTCATTTGAGCGTGTGTGAGTTCCTGGAGGCAGCAGTAGAGCAAAGGCAACAGGCTGGTTAAGACTCCTTTGTCAAAATATTGTGCTTCAATATTGCACTTCCCACACCTGGGTCACTGTAGGGCGCAGGCTCCGAACTGCAGCCACGGGAGGATGCTGCTTCTGAAGAGAGCCCACAGTGGCTTCTGATGCGGGCAAGTTGGCTAGGGGAAAATATTGCTAGTCTGTGAATCTGGGGACACACCTGGGAGAAATATTCATACAAAGGCAGAACTGACTCAAAAACTGTAACTGGGGACACGTACTCAAAAACACCTTTGTAGCCAAAACCTGGAGTGAATTATTGGAGAAATCATGACACACGTTAGGTTGAAACCCTCCGTAAATAGCTTTCCAAAGGACTGTCTGTGAATGTACTTTTGTTTAGTTACTGCTTGAAGTGAGTCATCAGTTGGGAAATGCTTTTTAAATTAGATAGATTCTTGTCAATTGGGGATTAACTACTTTGCCTCAAGTATGAAGTGTGACATACTGTAAAAAGCAGGTTGAAAGAGGAGATAGAAGACCTGGATTCTAGTCTAAACCTCACCATTACTAGCTGCGTGACACACACGTTCAACAAACCTCAGAATTTCAGGCTCCTCACCTTTCAAAGCAGGATACTGCCTGGCCTCCCTTACGTTGTTATAGTTCTTAGAGCTGCACATGGGACTCCCTCTGCCTAAAACACCCTTCCTGGAATTCTGTATCCGGCCAGGCCTTTGAGTCCTCTCTCAGGACTCCTGTCCTTCAAGAAACCTTGCCTGCTTCCACCAACTGGGAGCTGTTTGGCAAACTCCCTCGTGCTTCCGCAACCTGTGCAAACATTATCACCCCACTGGGACAATACACTTATCTTCACTTGATTTTTAAGGACAGAAAGGGCATTTTATCTTTGCATTCTCCACTCAATGCCTAATACAGTACATTTAATAATACTTGTTGAATAGCAAAGATATGGAATCAACCTAAGTGTCCATCAATGGAGGATTGGATAAAGAAAATGTGGTAAACATACACAATGGAATACTATTTGTCTTTGTAGCAACATGGATGGAACTGGAGGCCGTTATCTTAAGAAAAACAACTCAGACACAGAAAAGACAAATATTGCATGTTCTCACTTATAAGTGGGAGCTAAATAACACGTACACGTGGAAGCAGATAGTGGAATGATAGACAGTGGAGACTCGGAGGCGTGGATGATGGGAGGTTGCTCGGTGGGTACAATGTGTGTTGCGTCAGTGACACGTGCACTAAAGGCTTTGCCTTCACCCCAGTGCAGTATGGCAATGTAGCAAAACTGCATCCGTACCCTATGTATACATACAAATAAAAATGGAAAAAAATACTTGACTATGTTAAAGCTCTTACAAACTGCTACATAAAAATATTACTCTTATTACTTAATTATTGAAAATAAAAATACATATTAGTACTTTAGTTTTCCTGCATCTTTAAAAAAACTCCAAATATGTAAAGAATTACAAGTCTTGAGGAAACAACCTTCTGCCAAATGCAGGTTTTTCCCAAATATTTATATTACTTCTGTTACATTTTCATATACAAATGTATCAAGCAAAAAAGGACACAAAATTACACATAAAAGTTGATAAAAGAATTTTATTATGTGGCTTAGGTAGATTTTTGCAGTCTACTAACAGAAAAGCATTTTTCCACACCTTATTTAACCTAACAAATTATATACTTGTGATTTTATCTACATGGCTGCAGTATTACACTATTGAAAACCTTCCTTTCATATGTACTTTGGTGCAATTATACAGTAGATACCTCTTCCTCCAGAAAACAAAAATATTCAGTTTAAACTCAAAATGGAATAAAGACATTAATACCAAGTTTGTGCACCAGTTGGTAAAAGATTGCAATAAAAATCAAAACAGTATGCTGCTTAACATACAAAGAAGATGAGACATCTGCCACAGTTTCAGTCAGACCTTTGTAGGAATGATTTAGCATCTGGGTGTATTTTTACTGCAGTTTTCACATACGACAGGTGGGATTGTACCACAATGAAGAATAGTCTCGTTTGCAAAAGAGACTCAAAAACTGGACTCTAGCACGGGAAAGGTCTCTTGGGGCTTAGTAATATACAAATGGATAGAAAACAAAATTGTCTTAAGAAAAGTTTCACAATTGACTAAACATCTGAAACGTTTTTATCACAGCTTTCATATATTAAAAAAGTTTCCTCCAGAGATGAAATAAATCCTAGTCACTATCATCTGACCCGTGTTCTGAGCCTCTGTCCGAGGCCTCGTTGTTGGATCCCTCTGGTTCTGATTCATTCCCAGAACCCTGGCCGGAGCCCTCGTTATCAGATCCTCGCTCGGACTCGCGCTCGGACTCGCGCTCGGACTCGGCACTGGGCGAAGCTGGGCGAGAGTCATTCTCAGAACCTCCTGAGCGGCTTCTCCCCGACTGCACAGACTCGTTGTCGGACTGCTCGGAACCCGAGGGCCTTCTCTTTCTGGATGGCTGGTCGCTGTCTGAATCCTCATCTGACTGCCGTCTTCGAGGACTCTGGGGACTGCCGGCCTCGCTGTCAGACTTGTCCTGGTTGTCATCAGAATCACTCTCTGACGAGGCATGTTTCCGCTGCGGCTCATCGTCATCGGAGTCGCTGTTGCTGTGCCTGGGATGTCTGGCGAAGACAAGCTCTCGTTAGAAACCGCCGGCTCTGGCTCACTGGGGCCTCGGCCAGCAGAGATAATGTGCTTTTAACAAATAAGGGCATTTAATGGTGGTGGTTACACAGGTATGCATTTTGTGATGCTTGTTTTGTCTACTATTCTGTAAATTTGATATATTTCACAATAAAAAAAGGATTAAAAAGGAAAAAAGAATACAGCATTTTAGTGACAAGTCAGAATATAAACAGAGGGTGATTCTCACTGGGTACTTGTCATCAGAATGAAACATTTCCCAATTTCATACATAAAATTGGGAAAAAGAAGGGAAATATTTATCTTTATACACAAAGTAACGGCAACAAAGATCAAACCCAGGATCTCAGCTGAGTGTCAAGACTTCGAAGAACTGACCCTCTGCCAAGGCTGCGAGAGTGGGACGCTTCCCTGTCCTGGTACCATCTGTGCTAACAGACACCTGAAGAAGAGTGAAGCCACTGTTTCTATCCCGAAACTGCTACTGGACGAGGTCCCCTCAACCGTGACTAGACTTACTCAAGATCGGAAGCTGGGGCTGAGAGGGTCCTTTGGCTTGTTTACCTTTCCTCCTGAGTTCCCCCTCCACTGGTCAGTTGACTTGTAAAGGGAAAGGGAAGACATGCTTATGCTTAGAGTGGTGGTAGCACCCTGGGAGTCTCGGCTTCCTGGAGGCTCTAGGGGGAGAGCATTCCCTTAACCACTGTGACAGCTGCTTCAGAGCAGACATACCACGCTGGCATATTCCTTACTTTTGGTTTCCATGACAGATATTCCAAGAAAGGAATACTGAGTCCTACAGGGTTCAGTCTAGGAAGGCTGAGGGAGGTGAAATGTATTATTCTCTTCAGAAACTAATATATCCCTGTGGATTGGAGAAAGATTCTTTGTGCCTCAATCTGAAACAAGACTGAGGCACGTTATATAACCCAGGTCATTCTGAGAGAACATGAAGAGTGACTGAGGAGGAGACACTGCATATTTATTGTGTATACCTATTAAGGGTCAGTGGGTTCCCTGGGATCCAATTCATTTCACTCCATCTGGCCAAATAAGCAAACACATTTTATGATGGTCAGGACAAAGTTTACTGATGCAAATAGCTCAAATAAACTTGGCCTTGACCTCAGGTACAGGCTTGGCAGCAGCTCATCTTCTAACAATGTACCTTTCCGCCTACATGTTCATTCCTTGAAAACCACACATTTCATTACACTGATCATGGTTTCCTCTAACCAGCGGACCAGGGTAACACTGTGGGGGCAAGGGCAAAACAGTGTTTTAGGGAAAAAACAATCCAAATCTGGGTCAGCTAGTGTCTTCAGAGAAAAAGGGAACTGCAAATCTTTATAGACAGTTCTCTACAGATCTCTACCCTATGAGGACAGTCCCCCACCAGAACCCTTACCCTCCTTAACATGCTAACCCCTGTCTCACCTCTAACCAACCAGGCCTCCCTATTCTTCCTTTAAGACTCAAATCAAACACCCTTTCTTTTACAAAAAACCCCATCTCTTACAACTCCCACCACCACCCAAACTCCATTAGGTATGGTCCCTGGAGAGCAATAAATCCAAAACTTAAGTGATAACACTTACCCTACTACAAGGTGGTTTTGGTTTGTTATTCTCCACTACCTCTGAAGTAAAGATCCCTTGGGGGAATTTATAGGTCTATGTCCTTTTTCCCTGTGTCCCTAGCACTTAAACACTATCGTACAGGATGCATGTTCAAATGTCTGTTGAATGCATGACTGAAACAATGGCTATAGAGCTTGGTATAGTATGGTATTAAGAGTCCTAGTCTAAGAATCCAAATGGGGGGCAACTTGAACTCAGGGGGCAAGTTTAGGACAAATCAAGTATTGCTTCACCAGGTGGGCCAAGCACTAAAAGAGAGTACTATATAAGCAGTCTAGAATAAGCCTTCCATGGAGCAGGCACAGTTGATACATTTAGGAGGATGTCATCTATGAAATTTCAGCTAATATCCACGAAGAAATGAGATTTCAAAATAGGTTTTCTTCTTTGAGGGAGAAGCATGTAGTAGGACAAAATGGTAGGGTTAGAACAACATGTCTGCTAAAGTTTCTTCCAACTGTAAGATTCTGAGAAACTAGACAGAAGACATCTTGGCCCAGTGGCCACTCCTAGTTATCTATTTCCTCCAATTTTCAAGAGTCTGTTGTTTCCCCCTTTGGAAAAAGAAGAAAAGAAAAAAGAGGGAGAGGAGGGGAGGGGAGGGAAAAGAAAAGAAAAGAAAAAAGAAAAGAAAAAGAGAAAGAAAAGAAAAGAAACTATTTTTTCTAGCAGAGAAAGGCTGATTAACCACTTTTGGTTTACCTACATCATTAGAAGAATTTATCAAGGGAAAAATTCCTACCCTTCATCAGCAATTTTAAGTTTATCCTCATCTGAAGAATCATCACTTGATGATATTATGGCTTTGGATTTTATTTTTCCCTTCATTGAAGGAGGCAGACGTTCTGGCTTGGGCTAAAGAAAGAATGTCAAACATAATAGATTAGTCAAGAGCCTTATATTAAGACATCTTGTTAAACTGAGTTTGCACTATAATAATATATTCAAACAGCCACCAATAAACTTTAAAAACCATTTGTGCTTGAGGAAGCTGCAGAGAAAGAATGTATTCTAGTGTATGCAATCTTTTGTGTCTACCAGGGCACAGAAAAACACAGTACTGTAAACTTACAGCCTTTTTCTTCTCCGCTCTTGGTGGACGGCGCTTTTTCGATTTGGGGCCATTTTCTGTTTCATCATCATCAGATCCTTCTTCTCCCTTTGTAGGTCTTAAACAGCGAACACCAAGAGAGCTTGTTAAGACTCACTCATGCCTATAAAGTCCAAGGCTATTTTGGCATTAAATTATTACTCATTTTAAATACCCTTCTATGTGGCTGCTGTCCTCAACCATATTGTACTCAAGGGCAGAGTCCATAACTTACTCTTGCTGCACATAACTCAGGTAAAAACCATGTATTTAAGCAATGTCTGCTGACTAATTTAGTCACTGTTGAGCTCTCTCATTAATCTACATTTGAATCTTGCACTTGGTGGAGGGTGGAGTAATAGAGAAGGTGAGAAAATACCCAGGCTCCAGACCCCAACATCTTTCCCCTCCTCTTCCTTCCTTCCCAGCTGCTGATCCCAGGCCTGCTACTAATGCCCTCAGCATAGCTTCAGTTCCATAGGTCTGTGTTCGAAGAAATTCATCAGGTTCTTTCCCAAGTATTGTCAGCCAAGAGCTGAGAAGGGCAGTTCTAGGGATAGCCAAATGGAGGTTCCTGGACAGGGAAGTAACATGAGATAGGAATGGGACAGTTTAGGGGGCATCTCCATGTGAGAGAGGGCAGGGCACCCTTGATCTTAACAGCAGATGGTACTGGGTGGTTTAAAAGGCACTTTTACACATATTCGCAACTTAAGCATTGAGCAAAACCATGAGGTGGGCGTTGCTGTTAACCATTTTACAGAAAAGAAACTGAGACTGAGTGACTATTCCCAGATTGCACATGCATAGATAGTGTGGACACAATCCAGGTCTTCTCATCCTAAATCACATTCATTTTTGCAATAAATATAATTTTAGAGACATAAGAAAGGCAATTATGAGTAACTTGTAGATCTCAGAAGGAAAGATGTGTAGAAGTATGGAAATTCCAAGTACTCAGGGGATTTTGTAATGGGGTCTATTTTAGGATTAAAGTAGGAAGTAGGAGCACAAAAGGGGTTCACTGTTTGGAAAGATGAAGTGATTACCAGGGGCTCATAAATTCTAAACATAAAAGGATTCAGAAGGTGAAAGGTCTTTTGCCACTTTTATAAGGTTATTTAAAACACATTAGTGATTACACTACCTTCTCCTCTTTTTCTTCTTTCTCTCGCCACCCTCCTCCTCTTCGCCTTCTTGTTCACTACCACTGCCCTTTCTTCTCTTCTTCTTTTTGGATATAGGTAGGTCATCATCAGTGTCATCATTGACAAATTCATCAAACTCTCCTCCCTTCTTAGAACGCTAAAATCAAAACAAAACTACAGTCAGTTATTTCCTGGCTGGTGGAACATGGCTGGAATGATAAGCTATAGAAAGAGGCCATATTCTACCAGTCATCTGAAATCTGAGTCACATGGAAGAGGTACTTGGCTAGGCCCATATTTTAAACACTTCTAACTGGGATAAATGTGTCAATTGGTTAAAACTTTGCAAATATCATCAACTACTTAAAAGGTCACTACGAGGTAAAATGTACTTAGCTAACCTTGGAATGCATTTCTACGTACTGGATACCATTTAAATTATTCTCTGTGTTAGAAGACTGTCTTTTAACAAAGGAGGAAGTCACAGCCAATAACTAAGTACAGACTGAATTTAACCAATTATTTCATTTCTGACAGCCAAAAGACAGGGGCTGATGTCATCGGCACTAGCAGGAATCATCTTACCCGTCCACCACCACCACCTCTTTTCTTCTCTTTTGTTGCTTCTGTCTCGCCAGTAAACATAAGAATATTTTTGGTCTTCTCCACATACTGGGCCCGCTGTTCCAAAAGTTTCTTTTGTTCTTCCTTTTCTCTGAGACGTTTCTCTTCCTATGAGGTAAAAATAAGTAGACAAAAACCCCATCAAAATATTCTTTTCTTTTTTTTGAGACAGAGTCTCGCTCTGTTGCCCAGGCTAGAGTGCCGTGGCGTCAGCCTAGCTCACAGCAACCTCAAACTCCTGGGCTCAAGCAATCCTTCTGCCTCAGCCTCCCAAGTATCTGGGACTACAGGCATGCGCCACCATGCCCAGCTAATTTTTTCTATACATATTTTTAGTTGTCGATATAATTTCTTTCTATTTTTAGCAGAGACGGGGTCTGGCTCTTGCTCAGGCTGGTCTCGAACTCCTGAGCTCAAATGATCCACCGCCTTGGCCTTCCAGAGTGCTAGGATTACAGGCATGAGCCACCGCGCCCAGCAGAAAATGTTCTTATAATGAAAAATTCATGGCCACCACCCTACGCAGACAACTTTTCAAAAAAAACACAAAGTGTATATATGTACACAATTCTTTAACTCTAGTATAACTGGAAAATACAATAGATACCTGTTCTTTTAGAAGTTTTTGCCTTAGTAGTTCCTTTTCTTGCTCTTGCTTAGCCCGCAACTCCCGTTCTTCTTCATCCTGTTTACGGGCCCGGGCCACATGGTACTGGGCCTGGCTCAGTAAGTCAGAGCATTGCCTAGAACATTTCAGATTTAAAGAACTATGAATGCAGCTAGTATATTTTGTTCAGAAATGCAGCGCATGTGTTTTCCTTACACCAACTGAAAAATTTAAAGCAGCACCATTAGCTGATATCTATGTGAAGTCTTAATTTGCAGAATTAACTTATTTTATCATAATCCAATACTGTCAATTATGTTCAGTTTCCAAACTATAAATGTGCTCCCAAAGCACACTAAAAAGATTTTCAACATTATGTTCACATATGACTCAGAGTCAGGAATCATATCTTGACTCTGGTGACAAAGTTAACATTACTGAAATACAAAAGTATCTTTCCCCCACAACCTATGTACTTGTACTAAATAAATTTTGACAAATTCCCAGAAGGGAAAAAGCCTTGGTAGAGGTTAGAAAGTCCCCAAAAGTATGAAAGACCAACCCCTGTTTAGTACTGTGTCAGTCTCCCAGCCCCAACTGATATCACCGCCTCGCTCAAAGTCACTTTCCATAAATAGTAACATTACCTGGCTTCTGTAGCAGCAAGGGCCAAATCAAATCTCATTTTATCTCCCACTTTACTCAAGTAACTGAAGTATCTAAATAGAATAAGAAAATAAAATACTTTACTTAAAAAAATTCTAATGAAATAAGGCCCTTTATATTTTGAATCTGCTCTACAAATAGTCTGAGAAAAAGGTTTATATATTGACTGACTTAAATGAATTTATTTAATGCATAAAGGCTATCATCTCAATAGGAAAATTACATATGCAACCAATTAAAAAAAATTCTCATTAATATGCCACTCCATATGTTTAATAAAAGACAAGTTCATCAAAATAATCTGTTATATTTAATATTATCAGTAAATTCACAAATAACTAAAAAATAAATTAAAGCAATGAATATTTACTAAATACATGGAGGTTAGGGGGCTCAGGTCATGAAAACACTTTTAATTTACCAGACAAGAAATGTTAAACAATTCAAATAAGGTTGGACAAAACTTGAAGAAACGTCATGTTTTAACTTCACTACACATTGAATTACCAAATAAATACTATAAGGTTAAATAAATTTTGAGCTGAGCTAAATAAACCAATTAAGCAATATTTAAGAAGACTTTAATCCCTAGCTCAATCAAAATCAACATTACATAAACAGATACACTGGTGTAAAAAGGAAAACTAACATAAGTGGAGTCTAAAAATTTCACAAGTATAAAATGCTGAGTCATACTATCATCAGATTAATGAAAAATCTAGCACAAGGCTACAAAGCTAGCCAGCCAATTCTAGAGGTCAGGCCATATGATCCAAATCTGGCAGATTCTGGCTACGGTTGGGTGCCACCTGGTGGCAGCAGCTGTCTGCTTTGGCTTAAATATCACTGGAATGATTCTAGTAAGTTATCTTTTGAGGGAAGTGATTTTCAGCACCTTGAGATAAACAGCTTTAAAGAAACAAAGCATGCATGCATGCATTCATTCATTCATTCATTCATTCATTTATTTATAAAAGACAGGGTCTCACTGTATCACCCAGGCTGGAGTGCAGCAGCACCATCATAGCTCACTGCAACCTCAAACTCCTGGCTCAAACAATCCTCCTACCTCAGCCTCCTGAGTAGCTGGGACTACAGGTGTGCACCACCCCACCCAGATGGTTTTTCTTACTTTTTGTAGAGACAGAGTCTCACTGTGTTGCTCAGGCTGGTCTGGAACTCCTGGCCTCAAGTGATCCTCCCCTCTCAGCCTCCTGAAGTGCTGGGATTCCACAAGCATGAGCTACTACGCCCGGCCCAAACAAAACATTTGAAAGGTTGTTTCTACAAAATCTTTACCTGTGTGCAAGCTCTAGTTCTTTCACAGCATTAAGTACTTCCTTCAGATTGCTTTTTTCATCTTTCAGGACAGAGGTAGCTAATCTTTGCAGGACCAAGGCCACATTAAACATAAGAACTGTATCACTAGGTGCCACATGTCTAGCCTGTAAATAAAAAACAAAGCAAATATTCCATATGGCCAAATGACATGAAAATGATTTTAGTCAATAGAATGTTAGCAGTTACGTTAACATGCATAAAAAATTAAAAAATACAATGCAGCATAGAAATGGATGGGAGTAATACTGAATTCTCCCTTTTACCTTCAGCAAAGTCTGCTTGCATTCCTGTAACTTGCCACACTTGAAGAGAGCCCGGGCCAAATAGAGCACAACTTCAGTGTTTTGGTGCTTATAGAATTTCCTGAGGCAGTTTTCATACTACCAAAAAAAAGAAAAACTTAAATACAATAGGGACTAAATGATATTTTCATTTTGTAGCAAAATTTCAAGCAATTTTAAAGGTTGTGAAAACGTATCTTATCCTTTGAATGGTTAATTTCAGAGAAAAATCTGAGAAATGATTTTTGACATTTATCAGGATACACATTTTTACAACATAAAAATCTGATCACTAGAAAAACCAGATGCGAGAATAGTTTTTTTCCATTTGAAATTTGGACCAACACTGAAAGAAAGGGTAAACAGATTGGAAAGCCTTTTTCTTATCTTTAGCAATACTACCTAGAATCAGCTGTTGAACACATATTTGAAGTCAGACACCTGGCTCCTTTCTTTATACCTCCTAGCATCTTTAAGGATTGGTGCGACATATTGGCAATGAGAAGTCTTACAGTTCTGACTGTTAACTTCTTGGTAAAAACAATATAATACCAGTGTTAGTTTTGACATGAGCATAGCACTTTTTGACCACGGAATACATCTTGTCATAGCTAAGATCTTTTTCATGTAAAATGATTAGATAGTTTTCCCCTGAATATCTCTAGTAATTAATCTGCATTTATAAAAGGCAACATTATCATTCTGCAGATCAGGAAGGCCAACCTCAAAAAACAACCTCTGAGGCTACCACATGCAGTCTGGGTTCTGTGAGTATCCATGACTAACTAGCATCTTTCCAATATTCTGTATACTGATAATAACCCATTGTTTTAAGAAAAAGGTAAACCACTTTCCAGTTCTTTCTGGCCATAATACATCCCACAGAGCCCAAGAACCTTTTTACGTTTTAATGTTACAGATTCTGAGTACGACTTTTATTTCAAGTTCAAGCACTGAACAAATATGATCAGCAGAATAAAATTCTACAGTCATGAAATATTATCCCCATGGAACTTTTGTTTTTTAAATAAGTCATTTAACCTTTCTGAAACTCAGTTTAGTTTCAGAAACTGACTGAACAAATACTAAATCCTACTATTACTGGGTATTTACTACTATGCTAGTCTTGTTAGTGTCAAGTACTTTTCATACTGGATCCTCATCAAATTCTATGAGGTTAAGGTACAATTATCTCCATTTTACAGATAGGAAAACTGGCTCAGAGAAGATATCCTTTGCCCAAGGTATGCAATTAATGGTGGAACTAGGACTCGCATCTCTGGACACCAAAACCTGGCCTTAACATTATATAATTATAAACCTCTGAATAGACAGAGTATTATCAGAGACAGCATACAGCTCCACAACAGGACCAGAATGGTTAAGAAAATATCTGCTCAACAACGAACATGATATAAAAATATCTTGAAAGACAAGACATTACCATTTGAACAGCACTGATATACTGCTTTTGCTCCACATAAATGTGTGCTAAGTTCAACCACACATCACTGATATCTGCTGTTGCTTCTCTGACTTGGGCAAATACATCACGAGCTTCACGGAAATATCCTTTGTGGGCCAAAACAGCTCCTAAGGTTATAAAAAAGTTCACATTTAAAAATTTTCTAGGCCGGGCACGGTGGCTCACGCCTGTAATCCTAGCACTCTGGGAGGCCAAGGCGGGTGGATTGGTTGAGGTCAGGAGTTCGAGACCAGCCTGAGCAAGAGTGAGACCCCGTCTCTACTAAAAATAGAAAGAAATTATCTGGCCAACTAAAAATATATACAGAAAAAAATTAGCCAGGCATAGTGGCGCATGCCTGTAGTCCCAGCTACTCGGGAGGCTGAGGCAGTAGGATCGCTTAAGCCCAGGAGTCTGAGGTTGCTGTGAGCTAGGCTGACGCCACGGCACTCATTCTAGCCTGGGCAACAAAGCGAGACTCTGTCTCAAAAAACAAAACAAAACAAAACAAAACAAAAAAAAATTTCTAATTATAGCCAGAAAAAATAACTAAAAGTCCTATTTTAAAACAAGTACATTTATTACATTTGGAGAAAAATTCTGATCTATAAACATTCCTCCAAAAGCATTCATTTTACAAATCACTATGGACACTCAAGTTGTATAATCACCTATGCCATTAGCAGCATACAGATTCTTTGCATCATTTCTGAGTACTTGTTTGTAGATGGCCAGAGCACGATCTTGATGACGTTTTTCCTATAAAAAGAAACAAGTATTATTAAAAAAAAATTCAAACAAGAATGCAGAGTATTCATTATTTAAAAAGACAAAAAGAGATTACCTTCTCTCGGTCTCGGGTGGGCTGATGCAAAGTTTGGAGCCACACGTTGCCAAGGGCTAGCATAGAATATGTGTCACTCTGTGTGGAAGGCTGTTTTAATATCCTCTCAAACTTCTTCTGGCCTGGACCCCATTCTTGTTTCGCCAAATGAAGATTACCAATCAAAGACCAAGCATCTGGATGATCCTGAAACACATGTACAAAGACGCAAAATCTATGATTTAGACTGAGAGAGATCGATCATCTTTCCACAATAGCTGATTACTGAAGAGCTGAGCTACATTACAACAGTGGTTTTCAAACCAAGAGTTGAGACCAATTAGTGAGTTGTAAAATCAATTTAATGTGTGGTTATCAGCATAATAAATGCAACAGAGTGGAATAAAGCAAAAATACCACTGTATTGGCAAGAGCAAATAATGATTTGTGAAACTTTCATTTCAGTTGTTTATATACACACATATATGTGTGTACTAGGCTATGATGTGAAATGTATACTGTGGTCCATAATCAAAAAGTTTAGATGGCCTCTATGGCTCCATTCAAAATTCCAAGATACTACTATTCTATATATTTTTCTCATATGGTACTAACTAAATCACAAATGAGGTAAACTAGAGAAGGTAAAAGACACATCAGCCAAGTCACATTTGCTGAAGTGCACGTGAAGTGACAGGATGGGGGAAGGGAAGAAGGAATAAGAAGGAGGAAAATAGAAGGGATTTATATTAAAAATATATTTCCTATTTATTACATGATTAAAATATAACCTACTATACTCGTTAGTATCTTTAACAACTAAATAAAAAACAGGAAGATGCCAACGTTACTAGTAACATGACAGCCATTAAAAGGAGAACTGATTTACAGAGAGAAAAAAGTGAAAGTAATTATTTCTTAAATCTAAGAATTAATATTACCAACCTGATTAATCTGAAGAGCTTCCTTAAACCAATCTGAAGCCTCATAAAAGTTTCCTTTATCTCTGGCCATGGCTCCTAGGCGCAAATAGCCTGAAAACATACATTTAAAAGTTTTTATGTTCAAAATATTAGATATAAACAATCATAATTTGAAAGTCATACTTTTGAAACAATTGGTTTTTGTTAATACATCCATATAAGGAACAGAAAAGTCCCACAGGTAAAAAAAAATTATCAAACATCAATCCAACAAGTTAAATAGTAATTTTGTCACCATCAAGTCTTCCTGTTTGAAATCTAAGATCGATCTCTTCCACTCCATTCCCTTGGTCTAAGTCCTTATCTCAAACTAAGATATTTAAAAAACTTGCAGCTGGTCTCCGTTTCCAATTTCTCTCCAACGCACACCACTGTCAGTTACCTTTTTAAAAAAAGCTGCTTGTCATGGCAAAATAGTGAAAGCATGGATTACTAGTAAAAGACCAGGGCTCTAACCTCAGTTTTTCCACTTAAATAAGAATAATGTGCCATACAAATGTAAGTTGTTGTTTTATCTAGAAAATGTCACCCTCCTCCAGAAACCAATAATGGCTCACTACTGCCTATCAAATCAATTCAAATTCAGTCCGGCCTTCAACTAAAATCTTACTTATTTTAAATCACTTTCGCATCCCACAACAGCATGACAGACACCAAGATAATGGCTCCTGATTTGACTACAGTCAACAGCACGTTTTAGGTTCTTTCAAAGAAAGTACAGCATGTAAGTTATATTTTAATTAAAAACTTTTCACATTTCACAATGTACAGATTGCAAAAAGTCACACTAGGACATTTTAGTAATAATTGTTTCAAGGAAAAACCGCACCTCTTTCTCACTATTATAAACATTGTAAAAATGTTTATATGAAATCAAAGCACGAGAGTTACAAAGATAAATCCGTTAGCAAATATGCCAAGGAATTGTCAAAAGCCTAATAAAGGTAGCTGGCCCACTGAAGCTAGCTTAGTCATTGAAATATGGTCCAACCGGTTTTAGTTGTTCCTTTTATTTTCTAGCATAAGTAAAGCTGCACCTTTTACTTTTAAGGACACAAATTTGCCTTGAAGAAAAAGGGGACATCAGAACCTTCCGATTTTTAAAGTATTGGTTCTAAGAAGGATTTTTTTGTCAGGCTAGATTTTTACTGCTATTGTGGGAATTAAGGAATTTTATTATACAAAAAATTTTAAAATTCTTACAGTCAACATAATTAGGATGTTCTCGTAAGATGTTTTTATATAGTTTTTCTGCTTCATGGAATTCACACATTGCCTCATACAGCCTGGCTAAATTGTATGACGTTGTAACCGATATGGCATTATAATAATGCTCATCATGCTCAGCTTCTGCCTTTGCACGATCCAATGACGCCAAAAAATATTTCTACGAGAAAGAAAAATTACATTATTAAAAGACTTAGTTGATACATCTAAGAAAGGTTGTGCATTCAACTTGAACAACCATAAAAGAAGGGAATATTTCTATTTTCCTACCTTTGCCTCCCCTAGGTTTCCAAGTCTAAAATGGAGGGCACCCACATTATTCAGAATCTCTGGGGGGACATCAGCCTGCACTTTCTCCTGAAGGATTCGTGTTGCTGTTCCATAGGCTGAAAGGGCACCCTGTATTTGCATGGTCAACAGAATATGGTATAAGTGAAAATGGAAGAGAAACACTATACCAGGCTTACAAAAAACACACTGTGTGGGAGATGAACAGCATTACTAAAATACCTGTATATCAGTCTGTTCTAAGATTTGTGCCAATTCAATCCAAGCTTCAACATCATCAGGATACTGTTCTGTGACCTTCTTCAAATGGCCCTAGAATAAAAGATCATTAAACTAAATCATTCCATCTATAGTCTGTCAAAGTAAAAAACGGTGGTGGCTATTTAAACCTACTTAATAAGCCAACTGTTTGTTACCTAAACTGGAACAAGCTTAGCTAACAAAACTGCTTCTGTCATATCTATACTAGCAATGACAAGAATGGGAGGAATGGGAGTCTCAGGATAGCTAATAGAATGTAGCCACGACTTGAACGTACCTTGGCAATATCTCGTTTTTCTTGATCTTCTGAGGCAGCATATAGAGAGCCAAGAATTTTCATGGTTTCATAATTATTAGGGTAAGCTTTCAAAACTTTCTCAAAGCACTGAGATGCATTTTCCTTGTCACCTCGATAAATATACATTTGTCCCAAACCAAAAAATGGTAGCACGAAAGAGGATGAGGCAAACTGTGTGGCTTGATAGTAGTACTGAAAAGCTTGGTCATAATCTTCCTGCAAAATGAAAACAAAACAAGACCAACAATATGTACAAAAGTGTTAAAAAGACTTAAAAAACTACACACAAAAAGATTAGATATTTAGAGAAGTTATCAAGTTATCTTACCTGAACATGGAATGATCTAGCCAGCTGATAACAGCTTTCTGCTTGCATAGCTTCCACTTCTGTATTATGGAATGCATGGAGAGCCAGGTGCTGGACTTTACTGTAATCCTGAATATCGTGGGAATTAAGGAGTTTTATTACATAAAAAAGTTTAAAATTCTTACAGTCAACATAATTAGGATGTTCTCATAAGATGTTTTTATACAGTTTTTCTGTTTCATGGAATTCACACATCGCCTCAAACAGCCTGGCTAAACTGTATGATCAGAAAATCAACTGAGTGAATCATAAGATTAGCTTGCATGGCTGTTTTACCTTAAATAGTCACACTTCATTTACTTACAAGATACATTTCCATCTTCTCTCTAAATAGTTGCCTCTTAGTACTATCCCAGGTACAGCCTAATCGATAATGCATTATGAAGGAAGAGTATGCTTCTACAGCCAGAGAACAGTAAAGCACTGTTGTTAATAGCTGTGTAACCTTAAAATCTAAGGCTTAGATTATTAACTCTGCCTCAATGTACTCATCCACAAAACAGGGATAACATTACCTATGTTATAGGATTGTTGTGAGGATTATGTAAGTAAATACATGGAATACACTCTTAACAGTGCTTAGCATTTAGTAAGCACTGGATGCACACTAATAATAGCAACAGTGTTGCTATTATTCATATATTCATTGTAGCTATTATTCATAACATTGTAGCTATTATTCAAAAGTTTACTTTTGTGAACTTTTACCTAGATTGCTATTTAACTAGTTTAAAGTTCTTAGTACAATTTAGTATCTGGTTTTGATATGGTAGATTAAACCTTCCTGTTTATTATATACAAACTTTGCCAGTGAAATCTTGGATTTAGTATTTTAATAACCTAAAAAAGACCATCGTTTTGCTGTCTTGGTGAAAACCCTCCTTAGCCAGTTGATCACTTCCTCATTTCTCTATTGTAATCGGGTGGAGACCTTTATTTTTACCTTTAAATTTGTTTACATGTCTGTTTTTTTCTATGAAACGGAAATCCTTGAGTGCAAAAACCACGTCTTACTCATCTTCAGAACCCGACTGCATTATTGGGTACAGTGTAAAAGGGTCAATAAGTATTAAGTGAATGAATGAACAAATACACCCCCCCCCCACTGTAACCAATACAAACTCTAATTTGGAGGGGGAAAAAACCTGACATTTTCAAATTTCTTTCCAAGTTAAAAAAGTAAAGTATCAATGCAGTACAGAAAAACAAAAAACAGATTTTAAAAATTAATGACTTCTACCTTTTTGAAGAAAAAGTGATTTGCCAAATGGTTCAATACCATAGGGTTGCTAGGATCGATAGTATAGGCTCTGGAAAGAAGCTGGACACCATTTTTGATGGAATCAGCCTAAAAGAAAACATTGCAGCAAGGTGGAGTGAAAACATTTACTTAATTAACACTTTTCTTAAGTTTTCTTTATAGTCACAAGAACTAAGGTTATATAACCGTAAGTTCAGATACCAAAATATAGCTCTTGTTTTAGTTAATTTTCGCTGGAGATGAAAACTTTCAAATAGTGTATTACCAAATTGTTAGAATTTAGTTTTCTTAACAAAACTTAATTGTAGAAGCACCCCTACTGTAAAGAACTCCCTGTCCTCTGATATTGGGCACATATAATAAATATATTTGATATCATAGCCTTAAATAATTTACTGCTGACCTCTAAGGCAAATAATAGAAAATATACTACAAAAAATTACCATTTTCAACAGCTTCATTGACCTTTACTAAATTGTACATTTTAAGTGGATGATTAGTATATATGTTAAGAGAGACAGCAGCTTGTGCGCCACTGTGACAGGAATTAGAAGGCTCTTATGATTTTTAAATACCTATACTGCATCTGTAATTAAGTCTTCCTTTTAATTCTTAATAGTGGGATTTTTTTTGTTTGTGTCATTTTTTCCCTCTTTTTATTTTTTCATTCAGTTCTTGCTTGAGAGTTATTTACTTTATTAGTCCCTACCACCTCCCTCCCTCTCCCCCATAAAGAGCCACCCTGGGTTTTTACTGACCGTAGCCGTCATCTTGGTATGGCAGATATTTGTGAATTACCTAACAGCTATTTCACCCCTGTTACCTGCTAACTGAATCCAGAATTTGTAGCCTGTGGAAATCTTTTGATTTCAGAAGGGAAAGCTCCCTTCCTCTCTTCCCAACCCCAGGGGATGAATCATGATTAATCTACACCAGTCCAGATAAACTAGTCTCCTTTTCTAGAGAATGGTCTAAGGCAGCAGTTCTCAACTGGAGATGATGTTATTTTTGGTTATCACAACTAGGGGGATGCTACTGGCATTTAGTAGGTAGAAGCCAGGGATGTTACTAAATATCCTACAATGGATGGGACAGTTCCCCACAACAAAGAATTATCCAGCCTAAAATATCAATAGTGCTATGATCCCATTTTGGACAATTATACATAAGGGGAAGCATGATGAGGAGCTTCCTTCTTAATATTATATAAGATAGCGCTTCTCTAAGAGAAAGCCTTTTGTCCTCTCCCTTTCCTCCCTCTTTATAAGACTGATGTAATAATGAGATGCCTGAAGGTGCAGCAGCCATCCTGTGACTATGAGGTGATCGACATGACAATGAAAGGCCACATGTTAAGGAAGGGAGGACAGAAAGATATAAAATCCTAGTTTTGATGGCACTGAGATATCAAATCTGAGATTTTAGACATCTAGTTTAGTGAACAATAAAAACGCTTATGTTTAAGGCACTGGAGTGTGTTTTTTGTTACTTGCAAATGAAAGCATTCCAAACTGATATACAAGTCTATGAGTCTTTATCTGAGATTCTAAAATCCAAAAAGCTCTAAAAAAGTAAGTTTTTTTTTTTTGTAATCTTAAAGCAAACTCATTTGGCAGCAAAACTTTATCTGAATTGTGAGGCTATCTTATTAGTGTGAACAGTCACTCATTTTGCCAGAGAAATGTAAGTTTGCTTTCAGGATGGTACCCCAAATAAATCTTGATTTCTAAGACACAGCTGGTCCCAAGAGCTTTTAGATAAGGGGCTATGGGCCTGACAGATCGATTAGGAACTAGATAATTTTTTCACTTACATACCTCTTTATTGTTGAGTTCTAGAACAGCCAGTCCAACCAATGCTCCTACACACTTGGAATTAAGTTCTAGGGCCCTGCTGAATGCCAGACGAGCTTTCTCTAGTTTGTTAAGTTTCACAAAGCAGTGACCCATTCCTAAACGAACTTCCGCTGGGGGGAAGAAATCAAGTCATTCAATTTAGGGCATTTTTTACGGTTCAATTCAATTACAAAAATGCTTATTTTCTATTTATGGGTTGCAAAACACCTCAGTATGTATAACTATACTATAAAATCTTTTGGCCTACCACAAACTTGGTTTCACTGGGGGTTAGAGCATACCATTCCCCACCCCTCTCCCCCATCAGACACCTTTCTCACCATAGAACAGAACACCTGTAACACTGGTATTTTTATTGTCTTCTAACACCCCTGCTACACTGTACCTTCAACTTCTCATTTTTGAGGAGCATTTTTTAAAAAGAAAACAAAATTGGTGTTAAGACTTTATAAATATTGTGACTGGTTACATGCACATACGGTCATGCCCTTTAGAGCTATGCTTATACATACTGTCTCATTTCAAGGTCATGCCAAAATACAAACCTGTTCCTATTTCAGGCCAAGCTCTCCACTTGCCCTGCTTATCTATTCCAGGACACTGCTCCAGCAACCCTCCCCTATTTTTGCTGTATTACAAAATTTTTCCTTTCTACTGGATCATTCTCATTTACATTCTCCCACCTTAGAAAAATCTTCCCTTAATTCCATTTCCCTTTCTAGTTGCCCATCATTCCTGGTCTTCCCTTGATAGAAAACTTCTTGAAAGATTTAGCTACACTTGCTGCCTCTAATTCCTTTCCTTCCATTTTCTCTTGAATCCATGCCAATGAGGCTCTCATCTCCACCATTCCAATCAAACTGCTTTTATCAAGGTCACTAATGATTTGCATGCTGCTAAATCCAATGGTCCATTCTCTATCCCTATTTTACTTGGCCTAACAACAGAATTCGACACTGCTCGTAACCACCTTCTTCTGGAAACATTTTACATTTGGCTTCAAGGACACTGAATTTACCCTGTTTTCCTCCTATGCTTCTGGCTATTATTGTCCCTGGCTCCTTTATTGATTCTTCATTTTCCTAACTTCTAAATGTCAGAGTGCTCTAGGGTTCCATCTCTGGCCCTCTTTTCCATCTATACCCACTCCCCTGGTGACCTCACATAGTCTCACGGCTTTATACATCATATATATGTTGATGACTTCAAAACTAATTACTTTAGCCCAGACCTCTTTCCTGAGATCCAGCCCTTCTCATCTCTTCACCTGTATGTCTAAACAACATTTCAAACTTTTATGTGTAAAATTAGTTCCTCTTGAACTATTTCTTAAATGTAGTAAAACGTTTACTCCACTTTTCCAATTGCTTATGTGAAGGAGTTACTTTTGACTCTTCCTCTGTTTGTCACACACATCACATCTACTCTATGAGCTCTCCCTTCAAAACATTTAGAACTGACCACTTGTACCACCTCCACTACTACCACTCTAGTGAGAGCCACAGTCATCTCTGACCTGTGTGACTCCAAAGCCTTCTCCCTGGCCTCCTGACTTCTGTCCTTGGTGCTGGCCCCCCGCTAGTCTCAACCCAGAAGCTCAAATGATCCTTTTAAATATAAGTCAGATCATGTTACTCCTTTGCCCACAGCCCTCCAATGGCTTCCTATCTGTGTCAGTAAATGTTGAAGTCTTTATAATAATCTATGATGCCCTGTGTGACTAGTCTCTGGTTATGTCTTTGACCCCATTTCTTACTACTTTTCTCCCTCACTCGTTCTCCCTCCATTCCAGATACACTGTCCTCCTCACTGTTCCTCAAATTTGGCAGACACGTTCTTTCCTCAGGACCTTTGTACCTTCTGTGTTCTCTCTTTCTGGGAATGATCTTACCCCATATATCTGCAGTTTTTTTTTAGGTCTTTTCTCAAATGTCACCATCTCTGATAGTTTCCAAGGTCATCCTTTCTAAGCAACTCTAAATGCATCTCATACTCCTTTTCTGCTTTATTCTCCTCCTTAGCCCTTACCCATTGTAAATAGTATATATTTTAATCATTTATTGTCCCCATTGGAAAGTGAATTCCATGAGGGCAGGAACTTTTGTCTTTTTGGTTCTTGCTGCATTCTCAGAGTTTAGAGCAGTGCCTGGCACAGAGTTGGTACTCAATAAAAATTTGTCAAATAAATCAGATTTTGGAAAAAAAATAGTATAGGGAAAAATATTATAATATGATCTATTATCCAGCTTCTGAATCAAACAAAAAAAATCTCAATTTTGCCATTTTAATATTCTAACAGTTATCATTTCACAACTAACTTTATAAGCAACTGCCAAATCCTCAATGTTTTAGTGTTTTAGTTGGGTCAGACACAGCTTAGACCTAAAATAAAGTTCTCTTCTTACCTGGACAGCCAGGATTAGTGCGCAATGCTTTCTTATAGTAAGCAAGAGCTCCTCTGTAATCCTTCTTGTTGAATGAAATGCAAGCTTTACCTGTAATGATTTTAAAAAATAAATGCACACCGTCTGATTAAAGAATGCAAGTCTACTATGCTTTACACTAACTCACCTAAACACATCTCTCAGTAACAAATAATTGGAAATAGTGAATACAATTTCATAATAAAAATTTGTTTCTCATAAGGGTATATTAATTCATGTCTACAAACAGAAAATCCTGTCTTTTTAAAAATTTTTTTCGAGACAGGGTTGCCCAGGCTGGAGTACAGTGGCCCAATCATAGCTCCCTGCAACTTCGAATTCCTGGCCTCAAGCGATCTCACCTCGGCCTCCCAAAGAAAATCCTGTCTTTATGTTAACATGTTATAAAGTAGTAATACCCTGAAGTTGTCTAAGTAGAGATTGTTTATTCACTCTTTGGATATCAATAATAAATTATTCTTAATACATATTTTATTTCTGCAATTTGAACAATTTTCATTTTTAACATGATAAAACTCTTCTACTTTGTTGTTGAGCTGAGTTATCAGGGAGCTATCACAAAGAGATATATTCTAGGTATATGCTGGAAAAAAAAGATTCCTAAGAGATCACTTACCAAGAAGAGCTGGAATATTATTTGGAGACTGGTTGAGTACAAAATGAAACTGTGCATCAGCCTGGTCCATTTTGTCACCTTCAAGTAGGCAGAAGCAGGCTCTTCCCAACAAATGGTTCTATAAAGTAATGTATCATCTTAGACTTTACCCCCAATTTACCATGCATGTCTAACACTAAAATGAAAATCATACAGGAAGGAGGCCGAGCATAATGCAAATTCCTATATCAACATAATATGTTTAAACTACCAATGAGCAATTCTTAATTACAAAATGAGAAATTATCCTAAAATGCAAGTCTTCTATGCCAGTAACAGTAACAGAAAGAAAAGATCAAATTCCTTAAAATATGCTTGAAATTCACCTGAAGATGTTGGAATTACTGACTCAATATATGGGTAAGTTTTATATACTAAATTGCCCATATTACTTCAATAGCACAAGGACAAAGGAGCTCCAGCTTTAATGAGGAATTGACTTTATCAACCATATCATTTAAAGAAAATCTTTTCAAAATATCTGCTGCCTATCACACACATTTTGCTTTCATGCAGTATTTTTCCCCTTTCATAAACTGAAATAAATTTGACTTATTTTACCTGATCATACATGATAATTTTATCAGCCATTGTATACAACAAGGTGGCCTGTGTAATAAGATCCTTCTTATTGTCCTTATTCTTTTCTTTCCGAGCCTGTTGTACATAATAGGCTGCCAATGTATCCAAGCAAGTCATCTGGTCTTTTTCATGGTCTCTATAGTCCAAATTGCCATCTATACGTGCTGCTTCCAACAACTTTACAAACTCTTCTGTTTTTCCTTGCTTGTAGTATTCCAGCTATAAGGTAAAGGACCAAATTAGAATCACTAAAGCATATGTCCATATAATAAGTTGTACACAAATGTTTATTTATAGCAGCTTTATTTGTAAAAGCAAAAAACTGGAAATGATTCAAATATTGATTAACAGGTGAATGGATAAACAAGCTATGTTATCCATGCAATGGATACTACTCTACAATAAAAGGGAACGAACTATTGATACATGCTACGACATGGATAAATACAAAGTAATTATGCTGAGTAACAGAAACCAGATCAAAAAACAGTACATATGGTGGATTCCATTTATATAAAACTCTAGAAAATGCAAACTCATCTTTAGTGGCAAAAAGCACATAAGTAGATGCCTGGCACTGAGGGGGTGAGGGGAGAGGGGGTACAGAGGAAATTTTGGGGGATGATGGATATATTCATTAATCTTGATTGTAGTGATGGTTTTGCAGGTACATACATATGACAAAACTTATCGAATGGTATGCTTCAAATATGTGCAGTTTATTTTAGATCCACTAGACTTTAATAAAGCTGTTTAAAAAAGTGGAATCATTAAAAACATTTTCAATCTGTTTCTTACCTAGCAATAGTTGATTTCAAACTAAACTTTTCAAACAAACCCTGAGAGAGAAAGCAATAATGCAAGGTATAAAGAATTCTAAATAGAAACTTGGGTTCTGCTTCTAGATCTACCAAAAATTGCCTGTGACTTTGGGTTTGCTGAATAATTTCCCTGGGCATCTGATTCATTTATAAATAATAAAAGAAATATCCATCATTTACTAACCACTAACTATGGGTCACATACCATGCCAGAAACTTTATTTACATTTTTTCTAATCTGTACAACCACCCTATGAAGTAGATACTAACATTCCCATGTTTTAGATAAGGAAAAAAGCTCAGAAATTAGATCATTTGTTTAAGCTCACAGCCAGTTAGCAGCCAAGTTAGGATTTGAATAAAGGCCTCTCTAACTCCAAAGCCTATACTCTTTCTCCTATAAAAACCTATCACCCACAATGTTTCATCAGTTTATGCTACCACAGTGGCCATGCTAATCCACCATTACTCCAATTTTCATGTAAGTGCTGTTAAGGAAGGCATCCATACTAAAAAAAAAACAAACCTAAGTTACCTTCTGGTTTTAAAAAATGTGTGACAGGGATTAATGGCTTGGTTTTCATGGAATAAGAAAACCTGGCACTTCAAGTCAAGAAGGCACTGCTTACCACTGAAAGTACTTCTCTGTACTTCTCCCACATCCAAAGGGAAGAATGTCTTAGAGTGGGCTTGCACACTGGATATAAACCCAATTCCAGACCTACTTCTCTGACCCTTCAAGACAGTATTAGGAGCCTCCTATGTATCTTTATATGAAAGCAACCTGTGGCACACCTGATTAGGAATGATTATAGTAGTTATAGTACCTATAAAAAGGAAACATTATTATTCAGCTGATGCTGGGGGGTAGAGGGTGTAGAATTTTAGGCTTTCTGAGTGGGTTTTCCTGAGAATCTCCAGTAACATTCATATTAGGGGGGAGACCAAACAGGACAAAAAACATAAGGCTGAGATAACTTTGCCCAAAGGGGCTTCTGTGGATTTGCCTGAAACCTAGTCACTTTCTAGAATATTTTAAGGGAAATGTATTATTGTTATGGGAAACAATGCCAAGCAGCCAGGTTTACATCATAGCACTTTGTTTTCTCTCAGCTTACCTACAAACCATAAGCCAGTTTTACTGAATAATCACATACTTAATATAGAGTACAATTTAACTTAAAGGAATTTTGCCTTTACCAACATATACTAATTTACCAGTAGCGTAGTACATCATTTAGGAAACTGACCTTATTGTTCTAAAAATGATAAAACTAACTTACATACACATGGCATAATTAGTTTAATCATGTACCCAAGCTAGCTATTACTATATCTGAAAACAGAAACCACATATTTTCATAGTCAACAGGTAAAAAATATTTCCTACATAAATACTGACCGCCAAAGCAATCCATATGTGCAGCTGTGTGTGTTCCTGTTTCAGAATACTGATAACTTCATCTCCCTCTGGTAACTGATCGAAGTCAAGTTCAATGACCTAAAACACAAAATGTATGTTTTAACTCCTACTTCTTTCTAAAATTCACATTTCTTCCTTAACTACTATTTTTCTTGAATATACATCAATATACATATACATAGGGTATGTATTCACTTTCAATAGGGTTGAGCTAATAAATGTTAATATTTAAGGAGCACATGACAAATAGGTTATACTACAATATTAAAGTAAAAGCATAGAGAACCAAACAAACCCTACTAGTTGTCCCCAAATCACTAGAACTATAAAATGTTACAAATGCTTTGCTTACTCAAAAATAACAAAACCAAACCCTGCTTAACATATAATTCAAGCAGAGTGCAGATAAGCACCCTAGAGACTCTGATGCCATTGGTCTGGCTCCTTGAGAAGCTAGACCCTAGAGGCCATGCAAAGTTGAATGTCACTGTACACATTAATCATGGAGGCAAAATTTGTGTGTCACTGACACTCCTGAATGTGGGCACCAAAATAATAAAAGGAAAATGTTCGGGAATTAGATAGAGGTAACAGCTACACAACTGTGGAAATATATTAAAAACGACTGACTTTTATGGTAAGTGAATTATATTTCAATACTGTATCTCAAACAAACAAAAATATCCAAGTATGAAATATCCAAGAAGACTGAAGAACAAAGCTGAGAGCTTTATCAGACAAGCCATAGGCCACCCATGAATGAGGCAAAGGCAAGGGAGGGGAGGGTTAATTCTATCAGCACACAGTAGCGGCTAAATCTTGGGCTCCCCATTTTGCTGATGAACCTCTGTAGCGAGTTTCTAAGAAAGAAGAGGCGACCCCCTATATATTCCCAGGGAAAGATACTCAGTTTGAGTAGCATATAGACCACAGTGACATCAGCGCCCACCTCTGTAATCTGTGAGGTGCTTTACAGCTTACCGGGCACTCTGACACCTGCTCCCGCGTATTAGATAGGAAAAGAGCAGAGCACTGTCAAATACGAACATGTTGGAAAGGAACTTTCAAGAACTCCTCGGAGTGGCCCCGGGGCTGCAGGGACGCGGTGTTCCCAGCCTGAGAGGACACAAGGGCTGGGAAAGGAGGTGATCAAGAGCTTGGCCCGGGATTTCGATCTGGGCTCCTGGAGCAGGAAGGTGCTCTCGCTTCAGAAACGAAGTCGGGCGAAGTCGGTGGGGGGATGTACAAGTTCACCGCCCCCACCCCCTCCATACTCGACACTTACCTCGTCAGTGTCCCGGAGGGGAATCTCGATGGAGCCCCGCGACATGATGGGATCAGAAGGCGAGCGGGCGTCTAATCCCGCCGCTCCGCAGCCGGTAGTCTTTGCTCTTGGCTAGTCCAGAGGTTAGCGACGGATCGGGCTCTGGTCGTGACTGCCGCCCCGCGGCGCCGCCGGAGCTCTGGCTTCTTCCCGTCAGCCGCTTAAACAACGAGCAGCGGACGGCGCCTGGCCCCTTCCGGCGGCCCCGCCCCTTGTCCCGGAAGCACTCCCCCGCGGAGGAGTGTCTGAGGTGAGTTCAGCCTTTGGCTTTGGTGTTTCCCTCTTTGGGATGGCGGTTCCGAGGCTTTCGATGGCGTGTCGGCTACAGGTGGCCGGAGAGCCTGCAGGGCCTCAGGGAGCCTGAGGCTTCTGAGTCGGGCCCGAATAAAAACTCGGGAGGCGTAACCGCTCGGTCCTGCGGTGGGCGGGGCTTCTGATGACGTTGACCTCTGTGGGATGGGCCTGGCCAATCTTGTTTTCGTCTCAAGATTGGTACGGATAATTCAGTCATTCATTCCGTAACCCAATCATAACTTCATCTTTTAGCTTCCACTATGTTCGTGTCACACCTGTGATATCTTTGTGACTAGTTTAAATAGAAATTTTTACAATGAATTGTGTAATTCTGATATTTCATGTCCCTTTTTTTATAGTTCTTTGAAGCGTATAGAAGGATCTGCTAGATTTGTGATTTTCATAGTTGTGGAGGAATTGGCTTAAACCTGTAATCAGTGTTTTGAGTAAATTATAGAATTTTATTAAATAGGTTTTAATTTGTGATTACGTTAAACTGTAAAATAATATGATTAAATTAGTTTGTGATCAGTTTTTGCTAAATCAGAGAAGAATCTGATTAAGTAAATTTGTAACAGTGTCAGTTTTACCTCTCAAGTGTTTCTCAGATGCATTCTCTATTCTTCATCTCTCTGTCACATCCATTCTAGCCCAAACCACTGTCATCACCTACTTGTATCACTGCAGTAGCAACCTATTTTACCCAATACTTCATCCACTCTGGCCCTAAACTCCAATCCAGCTTTAGCCATGTTACACACTTATTTTTAAAAATACCAATTTGATGTTTGTCTTTCTTCCCCCCTCCCTTAAAACATTTAAGCAGAAATTTCTGTTAAACTTACATTTTGATTTATTGGTTGAATAGTTATTTCAATGTTTGGGGCAGTGCTGTCCAATATAAACATAATGCAATGTATGTAATTTAAACAGATTAAATTAATTTTAGTAATATATTTTATTTAACTCAGTATGTTCAAAATATCATTTCAACATGTAATCAGTCTAAAAATTGAGATAATTTATATTTTTTCCATACTAAGCCTTGGAAATCCAGTATGTATTTTATGTGTATATACTCATCTCAGTTGTTTAATTTTAATTGGAAATGTTGGATCTGTATTTAGATTTCCTAAAATTGTAGTTGAACAAATAGATTCACATATTTTAGTTTTCCAAGATTTAAGTTAATTAAAAACAAATAAAATTTAAAATTAAATTCCTCAGTTGGACTAGCCATATTTCAAGTGCTCAATAGCTATTAATGTGGTTACTGAATACTGTATTGGACAGCACAGCACAGTATTCCAAGAAATACCGTTTAATACATTTTAAGGCTTATAAAGTGAGCATTAAACAGAAATATACATAGTGGTGATTGTTATTCTCCATGCCCAAAAGCTTCCCTGGTATTAAAAACCCTGTTGATATGTTTGATCATTCATTTACTGGCTTCCAAAGGCATCATAACTGATAATGCAAGCAGTATGATTGAACATCAGGGGGATTCAATTGAGATTGGGATTTGGAGGAAGTGACATTTAAGTTGCAAATGGGAAAATGAGTAAGACTTGGCTAGGTAAAGGATGTAGAGGAATACGTACCAGACAGAAGGGGCAGAATGCTGGGGAAGAGCTTGTGAACCTCAAAGAAGGCTCTGTGGCTGGAACAGAAAATGACGGGAGAGTGGCATGAGTTTAAGTTGAAGCTGAACATATAAGGCATACCCAGATCATGCTGGGCTTTATTCATATAAAGAAAAACTGACATCTTGTATTGCTTCCAAAAAGAGTAAGTGTACATATTACATTTCACAGTTAGGAGAAACAAAACACATTGTGCTCTGAAATAAACTGTAAAAGAACAGTGTCATGCTATCTGTGGTCTCCAAAGTGAACGAAACCTTCAGCATTTCCTGTATATTACTGACTCTCTAACAAAAGCAATTTAATTGTTGACTTTTGTAATGCTAAAGTCTAAAGATATACAATAGTTTGGGGGCATATGGAAATCATACTAGAAAATTTCTCTCTTCCCACCATGAACCAAATAACTATAGACCTTATAACGTTGGTTTGTGTATTTGATGAACCAGTCTTTCTAAAGCCTGAACTCACTCATAAACTTTTGCAAGTGTTTTTATAAGTAAACTTTTTCCCTAAATGCTTTTGTCTCTGAGGATTTCTTTTGACATAGGGTATGTTAAGGATTTGCAGTTTTAGGTGCAATGCACTGAAAAGTTTTGTTTTTTTTTTTGAGACAGAGTCTCGCTGTGTTGCCCAGGCTAGAGTGAGTGCCGTGGCGTCAGCCTAGCTCACAGCAACCTCAAACTCCTGGGCTTAAGCGATCCTACTGCCTCAGCCTCCTGAGTAGCTGGGACTACAGGCACGCGCCACCATGCCCGGCTAATTTTTTTTCTATATATATTTTTAGTTGGCCAGATAATTTCTTTCTATTTTTAGTAGAGACGGGGTCTCGCTCTTGCTCAGGCTGGTCTCCAACTCCTGACCTCGAGCAATCCACCTGCCTCGGCCTCCCAGAGTGCTAGGATTACAGGCGTGAGCCACTGCGCCCAGCCTAAAAAGTTTTAAGTGATGTGTATGTGTCAATGAGAGAGGGGAAAAAAGAGAATAAAAGAGAATGAATTTTGTTGTTTTAAAAGATTGTTCTGGCTACATTGCAGACAATGGATTGGAAAGTGTCTGAGAGGATGTGGGGAGACCGCTTAGGAAGCTGCTATCCAGGTGATAGATGATAAATAGCTAGGAATAGGTTTAAGATAGTGGAGATGAAGAGAAGTGGATGGATTTAGGATTATCTATCTATCAATCTATCTATCATCTGTTGATATCTTAATTACCAGGACTTACCAATGTACTGGATATTGGGGTCACCGAAAAAGTAGTGTCAAGAAGGATTTCCAGTTTCTGGCATGAACAACTGGTGAATGATGTGTCATTCCCTAAAATAGAAACAATTAGTGGAGGAGCACATTTGGGCAAGGGTAGACCACTAGTTGGGTTTAAGATGTGTTTGCACTGTTTCGGAGGCGGCCAAGTGCAGATACGAGACAGTTGAATGTACAGATGTGGAGCTCAGAAAACAGTTTCTGAGCTGGAGAAATAAGACTGAGAGCCACCGGCATGCTGATAAAATGTAAAACTATGGCATTAGATGAGTTAATCTAGAGAGAGAATGGAGAGTGACAAGGGAAGGGCTCAGAACCAAGCCCTGAGGAATTCTAGCACACAGAGGTCATGACGAAAGAGGATCTGCAAGGGATCAGTGAGGACAATAGAGAGAGAATCACCTACCACAGGCCTGGCCATAATTGGGACTTAAAGTGCAACTCTTCACACCGATTGCTATAGGCAGCTTTTTGTTTTTCCCTGACTGCAGCAGACACTGATTAAATTTGATGTTTAAAGCTGTAGAACCAGTTTTGGAGTGATTTTAAAGATTTTATTTCAGCTAGCATGACTGTGCAATGTCTGTTCACAAAACGGCCACCCTCCCTGTTGAGTGCACTAGATCAAGGTAAAGTAATTAGTGTATTTGGTCAGTGTAGGTTTTGTTAAGCACATATTCAAAGTAGATTGCTAAGATTCTTAGTTTTATGTTGTTAATATTATGGTTGGTGTAGTGTTGGTAAATACATACATTTAGGCAGTCTGAAGAATGAGCTATTTTATATGTTGATAAAACATACTAATTATTAAAAAGGAGTAAAGAATATTTGATCTTTACAAAGAATATTTGAAATCTTAAATTAGATATCTTTTGGTCAGGTGTGGTGGCTCACACCTGTAATCCCAGCCAGCATTTTGGAGGGTGAGTTGGGAGGATTGCTTAAGGCCAGGAGTTTGAGACCAGCCTGAGCAACATAACGAGACCCTATCTCTACAAAAAAATAGAAAAATTAGTGGGGCATGGTGGCATGTACCTGTGGTCCTAGCTATGCAGGAGGCTGAGGCAGGAGGATCGCTTGAGCCCAGGAGTTTGAGGTTGCAGTGAGCTACAGTGGTGCCACTGCATTCTAGCCTGGGCAACAGAGCAAGACTCTATCTAAAAAAAAATAAAAATTAAAAAATTAGGTATCTTTTAAATAGCAGGACACAAATGGAAGTGTTTTAAGTAGTTTGAGTAAATTATCAAGAAAGAATAAGAAGCTATATTAGTTTGCTAGGGCTGCCATAACAAAGTACCACAGACTGAGTGACTTAACAGAAATGTATTTTCTCATACCTCTGGAGGCTAGATGTTCGAGGTCGAGGTGTTGGCAGGTTTGGTTTCTCCTTGAGGCTTCTTTCCTTGGCTTGTACGTGGCTGTCTTCTCCCTGTGTTTTCATGTGTCCATCCCTCTGTATACATCTAAATCTAAAACTCTTCTTCTTATAAGTGTATCAATTGTATTGGATTAGGGCACACCCAAACTACCACATTTTAATTTAATTAACTCTTTAAAGATCCTACCTCTAAAATATAGTCAAATTCTGGGGTTAGAACTTCAACATATGAATTTGGGGGAGGGGACACAATATGGCACATAACAGAAACCCATCAATAGGATAGGATAAATCTCTGCAGGTGAATTTTTAAGTGGGACTTCTTCCCGTTAATTCGTAAAATAAGGCCTGTTTCTTAAATATTGGGATATATTAACATTAAGCAAAAGTTTTAGGGTTATAATTTTATCATTACATTTGGCAGGGCAGTTGCCTTAGAATAATCTGTGCCATAGTTTCCTCCGGGTTTTCAATAAACATTGATCTCTAAAATATGACCTTATTTTCAGGAATTTAAAATTACATAAATGCTCCCTTAGCTAAGAACTAGAAATAAAGGTTAACAAACCTAATTGGACTGTTAGTAAAAAACTATGATAGGCATCTTAGTTCAAGAAGGTTAGAATAACCAGAAAACCCTCCTGCTAGAAACATCTTAAATGTCCTCATAAACTCATAACTGGGCCATCTGATAATCCAAATAGCAGGCATTGGAGCCTATGCTAAGACTGCTGAGAGCAGGATGTTGTGTTCCGTATTCCAGGGACTTGTGTTTTAACTGACACAGAGACAGAATTAGAGGCTTTGGGCACATGTTGGAACCCTAAGTAAAAGGAGGGAACTAAAAATAAACCCACCAACACAGACGACGGTCTGGCCTCTGAGTAGAAAAGTTACAAATGGTGAGGTGGTAGAGAGTCTCCCCAGAGAATTCCCAACCACAGATCTGTATCTTAGGAAGGTTTGGTTGACATTAAGTGCTTGGTCTGAGAATCTCCTAGGCCACAGATTAGCATAGAAGTTACCCCTAAGTGTGTGGTATCCTTGGGATGCCCAGGCAAGTTACTTAACCTTTTTGATTGATCCTTACTTCCCCTAGTAGTAATTAAATAATAGTAACCAACAGGCATTGAATGTTTACTTGTGTCAGAACTTTACATACAGAAACTCTTTTGTCTTCTGAACAACCCTATGACATAGGCACAGTAATCTGTCGATGGCGTGGAGTGACAAGGGTAAGGGTGAGGTTGCGGTGGAGTGGTCATATCTGTCTTCTAGGATTGGCTTGAAAATAAGGCGAAGTGTAATGTATTAGGTCAATGCTTATGTGTCTCTACTTTGAAAGCTGCCACCATCTACTCTACTCCTTGGGGTTTTCTCACGGCAAGTGGAACATAAACTCCTAAATTCTTCTTCTTTTTCTTGTCCCCAATGACAAGAAGCCTAAGATCCTCCTCCACTGCCACTTCTCATTTTAAGGATTTTATTATTGATCCTTATTGAAGAGAGGAAGGAAAGAAGATGGAACTTGAGGTGGGCCTTGAAAGATGGGTAGGATTTGAAAGGGCAGAATTGTGGGAAGGGGGTTTCATTCAGAGAGGAAAATCGTGAGCAAAATCTTTTTTTTTTTTTTTTTTTATTTCAGCTCATCATGGGGGTACATAAGTTCAGGTCATATACATTGTCCATGTCCCGCCCATCCCCCCCGAGTCAGAGTCCCAAGCGCGTCCATTCTCATTCTCCAGGCAGTGCGCCTGGCACTCATCATGTAGTGTGAGCAAAATCTTTACAAGAATAACACTTTTTAAGGCCAGTAACAGGTGAACATATCACAGTATTTAATAAATGCTTACTAATTCTTTTTTTTTTCTTATGGCAGGTCAAGGAGACAAAAACTTACCAATTCCTTGACAAACGTGTTCCATCTCCTCCAGGAAACCTTCTTGTTATCGTCTTTCTACAAGGATTTCTCTCCTTCATATTTTTCTTATTGTCTCTAAAAATAGGTTGGCATTGAACTATATTTAACTTGGATATATACTGTATATATCACAGTATATATCACAGTATATTTACCCTTTTCTCTTTAAAATACATTTTTTTTGTGTGTGTATAATCTTTCCTCCCTTCTGACTCTGACCTTCTTGAAGAGATACTTTCTGAATCCTCCCCTCTCCCAGTGTAAGGAAGCTAGAAGGTGCTCACTACATAAATAGATGTTGAATTGCTTTATAAAATCACAAATGGAAACACAGCAAAGGACTTTGTTTCCAAAAGCAAATGTATACTTGGAATTTTTATGTTATTGCTTTATGTAAATGAAGCTTTCTGCTTAAGTGTTTAAGTAAATATTTTGAAGATATTTTGAGGACCTTGAAAAGGGAAGATTGTTCTTCACATTCATTCCTAAAAGTTATAAGAAGCATTTCAAATTTAAGAAAAGAGGCATTATTTTGGCTGAATTATCTTAGGTTTTGTATATTAAAGGATCTTTGTTTATAAAATGAGTTTAGAACTGTTTTAAAATATTTTTTTCCTGATTCTTTGTCTATTAATATCTTTATGTATGTCATAAATACACCACTGTGTACTGGGACTTGTTAGGGTAGAGAAGAAACCAATGTGTACTTCAGGGAGAATTCTTTTACTTACCCCTGGGGTGATTTTATGCCTAAAAAGTATGATATAAAAATTTAAGAAATTCTTTTCCAACCTATCCTACCCACTTGCCCTCCTCAATTAGTGTGGAAAATCAACTTGACTGTGTAATTTCTGGTTGATCAAATTAGTAGCTTACACAGGATAACCAAACTTAGTCAATTTATCAGTGCTTTTTGGCTGAGGATGTGTCAAAGCCGAGTCATACAAACCTACCCTCGAGTGCAGATTGCTCGTGCCCTTGAAGTCTGTTTACAAAGGCAATTTTTAAAAAAGGAGAAAAAAAAAGCATTGGGATAAAAATTTCAGCACTCATTTTAATTCCTTTTGTTTTGTTTGGAAAAATTCTTTTCCAGTGTTAATAACATTTTAAAATTATTTTATGGTGTAATAAAGGGAGAGCTTTTCAAGTTTGGGAGAGATTTTTCATTTTTTTGTTTGTTTGCTTCAGAGATAGGACTGTCCCTTAGAGCAGAGCTTCTCAAACCTTTTAGTGTAACAAGCACCACCTGGAGAGCTAGTTAACGGGCCCCACCTCCAGTTTCTGAGTGAGGAGGTGTGGGGTGGAGTGGATAATTTGCATTTCTAACAAGTTCCCATGTGATGCTGATGCTGCTGGTCCGAGGACCACACTTTGAGAACCACTGCTTAGAACACCTGCGTTTAGAGAAGCTTAGAGTCGGACCTTAGAAAGAAAAGTTGTAATTTCTTGAATACTTACCTTGTGCCAGTAACTTTCTATATATTATGTCTAATTCATACAACAATTTTACAAGTTGAGAATGATTATTCCTATTTTATAGATCAAGGAACTGAAGATCGGAAAGCTAATTAGGTTATCCAAGATCACACAGCTAGTAAGTGGTAGAGCCTGAATTTGAACTTGGGTTTTTTCTGTCTCCAGATCTAAGCTATTATATTTCCATTAAAATATGCTTCTTTTTCTGGATTAAGGCTCATCTCGCCCCAGTTCCTTCCCCATGCAGAAGTAACTTCTCCAACATCCCTGAACCATAGCTCTTCAGCTTCCACTCACACCTGTCAGCAACAGTCACTCTCTGCTTCGTGAAGGAGGCCTTATGGGGGGCAGGACAGGTAGAGTGAACAGCTAACTGTTGGTTCTATTTTCCTGGGACCGAGTGGTTTCCCCAGATGACACCTTCAGTTTTAAAGCCAAGACGGTCCTGGGCAAAGTGAGAGTGTTTGGTCACTGTAGGGGAGCTCAAGCCATTTTGAATTCCTTATAATGAGCCAAACCTTTCTCCCTATGGTTTTCCACCTCGTTTGTGGTTTTCTGTAATAGGGGCTTGTGCACGACAGTCCTTCAGATGTTTGAAGACGGTAATCATGCCACCAGCCTCCAGACTGCCCTCCTTCCCCTTGACCCTGCCTCACATAACATCGTTAATGTAACACTTACAACGTGTCAGGAGCTCTTCTAAATGCTAGTTAATGATACTAAATAATAGCTAGTTAATGTATATTAACTATTATAATATAATCCACACAGGAGTCCTGTGAGGTAGGTACTGTTATAATCCCCATTTTACAAGTGAGGAAATGGAAGCACAGTTAAGCACTCTGCCCAAGGTCACAATTAAGAGGCCGAGCCAGGATTAACCTAGCAGTGCAGCTCCAGAATCCACACTCTGGATCACTGCCCTTCACTGCTTTCCACCCAGCCAATGAGGCTTTACTGAGCGCCTAGTATCACTCGGCGAAAAGATGCAGAAGAGAGACATGGTCCTTGTCATTATGGGGTGAGGGGCAGTCTAGTGGGAAACACATGCACCATAAGTAAATAAATAAAAGAAATAAAATACTTACAAATTAGGATAAGTACTATGAAATAAATAGGTGCTAAGATAGACAATATTGATGATGTAGTATGGATCTGTGCAGGGTAAAACTGTTTTCTCCTTCTACTCTCACACTCACCGCTCTACACAGACACTTCTGGTCACCTAAATGTATATGGGGTGTTTCCCACACATCAATCAATTCTGCAGCACACACCAAGGGAGTATCCCATAATTCAATTCAATTCTGACATTATCGTCCTGAAATAGCATCAGATCCCACAGGGTAAGGGCTCAGTCCCCTACAAGACTGCCCACCACTTCAGATGCGAAGTCCCAGGTTGTGACCTATACTTCTAATCTATAGGGTATAAATTGGAGGTTCTCATGACCTCCTTCTCTGGTTCAATTAATTTGCTAGAGTAGTTCATAGAACTCAAGGAAAAGTGTTTACTGATTTATTATATTAATAAGGCTATGATAAGGGAGACAGATGCACAGCCAGATGAAAAGATACGTAGGGCAAGGTATGGGGGAAAGTGCTGGGAGCTTCCATGCCCTCTGTGGGTGCACCATCCTCCAGGCACCTCTGGGAGTTCAGCTATCTGGAAGCTCTCCACACCCCACAGTTCAGGGATTGTTATGGAGGCTTCATCACACAAACATAATTGATTATTAACTTGGTCTCCAGCACCTCTCTGATTCCCAAAGAATGGGAGATAGGGCTGAAAATTCCAAACTTCTAATCATGGCTTGGTCTTTCTGGTGACCAGCCCCCATAAGCCCCCAAGAGCCACCTCATTAGACCAAAAGATCCTCCTGTCACCCAGGAAATTCCAAGGGATTAGGACCTCTGTGTCAGGAACTGGAGTCAAAGACCAAATATTAGAATGAAAGATGCACGTAGTAACCCTATCACTCAAGAAATCAGAAGGGTTTTAGAAGTCCTGTGCCAGGAACTGGGAGCAGAGACCAAATACATATTTCTTGTTATATCACAGTATCACAGGGTCCAATCAGGAGATAGAAACCACACTGTAGGTCAAACGGGAAGTTTAATCTAAAGAATTATTAACTGTGATGAAAAGGTAGCTGTAAGATGTAAGGAAACTCTATTTGGCACCCTAGGGCTAAGGCAATGTGCCTACAGAAGCACAAACTTGGGAGGAATTCAGATCTCATTGGAGAAGGTGTGGTTCAGCCACCAGACAGCAAAGCTATCTGGTTTGGCCAAGCTGCAGCGGGTCTGGAGTTTCTGGACAAGCAATAGGCCACCCCCCAGGATGCTGGAAGATGTAGTATAGGTGATCAGCAACTGGGGTGCACGGGGGCTGCACAGAGGCTCTAGCTTTTGCTGAGAGGGCTGTGGAAAGGTAGGCGGAGGCTGCAAGGCTGCAGAGGGATGGTGCTCTATGCCCTTGGCTGGGGCAGAGCCACCATGTGCCCTCATACCTACACCACCGACCTTTGATCTCAGCAAAATGGCAGGAATGCCTCTTCCTCCTGCAACATCCCTCCAGTGCCTCTGGCTGAGAAAGACTAACATCTTGCCCACTTTAAAGAAGTGCTTAAAGGAATTGTGTTGTTTAGCATAGAGCATATATTAAATAGATAGGCTCATTCAGAGCTCACAGGCAATAAATTGATAAACAACTGAGTGCCAAGTTTTTAAAAAATACATGTAAAAAATGATATAAATCCAAAGTAAACATTTTAAGTTCTGCAACTTTACTCCAGAAAGATACAAAATGAAAAAGAAGAATCTCATTCCTTCCCTTCCCGTACCATTTTCTCTTTTCAAAGGCAAAAAACATACATTCCTATGATTCCTTTCAGGAAAAAAATAATGCATTTACCTACAGATGTATTAATGTGATTATACAAAGGGTATCATTTTTCTCTTCATTATGCTTCTTTCACTTAATATGTCTTAAAAATCTTTCCACATCAGCCCGTCTAGGTCTACTTTATTCTCTTTAATCATTGTATAGTATTGTGTCATGTGGATGATGGTTAATTTAGTTACTTTTGATGGACACTTTGGGTTTTGCTTTTAGAAAAATTCTGCCAAGAAGATTCCTGTACATACTAGGTATAATACAACTATATCTAAATTCTTTTCTATGTGAAAGGATAGATTTTGTCAAATTAACCTGCAATAAGATCTATCACATTAATTTGTACTGCCCTCTCATTGAAAGTGGTTGATAGTATTCCTTCTCTCACCTTTCTGCCAGCACTGGAGAAAACTTTTGCCAGTTTAAGTGAAAAAAAAAAAGTTTTACCACTATTTTGATTTGCATTTGTTTATACCTGAAGTAGAGCGTCTGTTCATATATTTATAGTCTTTTGAATTTGTTTTTCTATAAACCATTTCTATCCTTTGCCTAATTTTCTATTGTGTAGTTCATTTTTTTCATATTCTTATATATCAGTTCAATTTAAGTTAAAGAAAAGAGCTCTTTGACAAATGTGTTTTAAGTATGTTTTCCCTGTTTTGAACTTAGTTTTTTGATTTAGTTGGGTTTTTTCCCCTTCTTTTTTTCATACCAAAGTTAGACAAATTTATTAACTTTATGGCTTCTGGGTTTTATAGCTTTCTCAAAAGTCTTCCCCTTTCTTAGGTTAGTAATAAATTAATACTCATTTGAAGATATTTTATGATTTATTTTTTTTCCTCTTCTTATCTTTGCCTCTTCTTCCAGGATTATGCTTTATTTTTTACATTTGATTTTTGATTCATCTGGAATTGATTTGGTTGCAAGGAGTGAGATAGAAACTCACTGTCATTATCTCAGTAGGTACTGACCAGCTGTGCCATCACCATTTATTACTAATCTTGCTTTTCCCAAGTGATTTGAAACCTCACCTTTGTAATATACTAAATTACCTGTGCATTTGGATCTATTTCTGATTTTTCTTTGGTTCCATTAATTTCTTCTCTTGTATCAAACTGATTTACTGAATGATGTTTCAAAATATGTTTTGATATCTGGATAGACATAGAAGTGGACACACTTTGGATGGGGTGGACAGAGAAGATCTTGCTGACTAGGGGACATTTAGGCTGACATTTGTAGAATAAGAAGTAACCAGCTTCACGGAGACGAGGGCAGGAGCACTCTGGGTAGAGGAAGCTGCATACACAGAGGTTGGGAGGCAGAAAATAGTTTGAAGGAAGTGAAAAAAAGCCAATAGCAATGGTAAGCACATTAAACAAGGGAGAGAAGGACATGAGATGGGCTTAGAAAGCTAGGCCAGCTTTTGTAGGACCACATATCACGTAAGGAGCTTGGTTTTGTGCTAAGCACAAAGGGAAGCAGTTAATGAATTTGAAGTAGGGAAGTGGCATGCTCACTTTCCCAGAGTATGACACCATCACTCTGGCTGTTATGTGGAGGTGATAGTTGAGGCACTTTTTAAAATACATTTGGGCTTACTTACAAAGTCTCAGCAGGCGGTGGCATTTGCTGAGACAGGGAAGACTTGGAAGAGAGAAAGGTTTGGGAATCAAGGGAAGTGCGCTGGGGTTACATGAGGGGTGCAGGGTTGAGACATTAAGTTTGAAATGTTTGAGAAATCCAAAAGCACATGGCAAATAGGCGGTTCTTCCACACGTGCACCTGGAGCCAGGAGAGGTGCAGGTGGAGAGACCAAACCAACTATGAATGAGTGTTATCATAGGGATGGGTGAGATGACAGAGAAGGAAGAAAGTGTGGAAAAAGAAGATAGGAGAGCCCAGGACCGGGCCCTGAGGAACACCAGCACTTAGAGGTGTAGGAGAAGGAGCCAGCAAGACACCAGTGAGCAGCCAGAGGCGTGGCAGGGAGGGCAGGAAGGCACCATCTTCCTAACACTTCGATGCCTCCCACTGCCCTTAGGACAGAGTCCAAACCCCTTTCCACCCTGCCCACTCTGGCCAGCATCTGTTCCTCCACCCCTTCATCTGTAGTGACTCCCAGCCTTAGTCACCTTCTTTGGGGACGTCACAACGCCCTTCTTGCCTCAGCTTGGAAGACTCGCCCCAAACCCCTTATCTCGTAGGTGTGACTTGTATTCTACCTCAAGTTGCCACCTGGTTAACCGCGCGGCTCCCACCTGTCGTTTTCTACCCCAGCGTCTTACTGGTTTCCTTCACCGTGACGCACAACCATACATTTGTTCACACGGGGAGGTAAGCTCCCTCAGGGCAGGGATGATTTCTTTTTTATTTCTTTTTGTATCCTTAGTGCCAACACAGTGTCTAGCAAACAGTAGGCGCAGGAAACATACGAGCATGAATGAATGAGTAAGCGCGTGGTCCTGCGAGGGAGGAGTTTTAACCGCATCTTTCCTTTGGATCCCAGCAGGTAAACCTTTTTTTGTTTTGTTTTGTTTTAACGATTAAGGACATGAGCTCAGAACGAGATGGTCACTGTTCACGGTTTCCAGCACAATGAATAGTGATGGGTGGGTGAAAATATCGGTGAGCCGTGTTCCAGCTGCCAGACGGCAAAGAGGACCGATCAAAAGTTTGGCCAAGAGCCCGGGTTCCGGTGGCCGCTGGGCCCGGGCTACGCAGGCAGGCGCCGGGAGAGGGCAGCAGAGCGCTGCTCGGGACGCGGACCCCGCAGAGGCAGGGACGCCGCGAGGGCCGGGCTAGGCTGGGGTAGGAGGGAGATGACCTTTTGTTTAGTCCTTTAGGGACCAAGTGCACCGGTGGAGAGCTTGAGGCAGCCTTCCTATTTGTGTTGAGATGTGCTCCTCTGGCCACATTAGAGTGCAAGGAAGCTGCCTTACTGCGGGCCCCTTGTTGTTGGAAAGGTCACAGCCTCTCCTGGCAGTGCGGGGAGAGGACAGGGCGGGGGTGACGGAGGGCCCTGAGGTGGAAGGGTGAGCACAAATGCACACATGGGAATTTTGGCCTTGGCCGCCAGGGGGACAAGAGACTGTTCTGCAAAGTAGGAAATCAGGTGGCACCGGGCGGTGAGCACCAGGCAGGGAGCTAGGAAGGCTCCAAGGCGGACAGCACCCCGGGGAACGTAGGAGGTCACCACCGAGGGACGTACATTGTCAGAAATAACTTGGTTTCCCATGCTCTCGGAATTGATTTCCTTCCTGTTCTCCTTTTTTGTTAGTAAAGTTGTTTTTAAAATTTCCGATCTATCATCTGTGCTCAGGGGAAAAGGGATTTTGCACACATGCTGGGTTGGCGGGTCAGGGGTGAAAGGGGAGCACAGTGAGTGCCCCCTGGGGGCAGCCAGATGGTAGCAGGGGTCAGGGGACAGGCCCCAAAGGGAAGTGACACTTAGTCTGGAGGTATGGTCTTCTCAACTTATACACACACACACACACACGTACATACAATCACATACAACACACATGTACTTACATATATGCATCTCACACACAGGCTCACACAGACACCTCGCACATGTAACACACACAAAGCACACAGCTCACACGCTGACACATCACACACACAGTGTAATACACCCACACTACACTGATAAAAGGTCTTTGGGGTGAATATTATGGTTGCCTCTCCAGTGGCCCTTCCAGGTCCCCCCCCACGCCCCCATCCCCTGGTATAAAGCAACAATGTGGTTTAAGTCTAGGATTCAATCAACTCCTAGTTTCAGGGGTAGCTTCTATTGGCCTAAACCCATTAACAAAGTCCCAGCCCCTTGGCATTCCCTTGGCCACTGCGGTTGTTTTAGGAGTGGGCACGACCACCCTGATCCCTTAGACGTGAGTGAGGAAGCACGCAGCCCCGGAAGCTGTTGGCAGCTGTTGGCAGCTGTCTTGCTACCCCGAGAAAAGGCTGGTCTAGAGGAAGCTCACAGGGGAGGTAGAGGCGAGAGACTTACAGACAAGCTGAGCTGTGGCCCCCAAAACATTGGTAGCCTCCATGCCAGGTGCCCACATTACCTCTAAACTTTAGATTTTGTGAACCAATAAATCAGCTTGGCTGTTTAAGGCATTCAAGTTGGATTTTCTGCTCCTTATATCTGAAAACCATGGAATGGATCAACTGCTCCTAGAACTCTTTTATGGGGAGGCCCAGGAGGGGTCTGGCCTGTGCTTTAATAATAAGGGCTGTTCCTTCCTGCCCCTCCTTTGGCCTCTTGGTCCTCAAAGCGACCACAGTGCCCCTGGCACAGTTCTTGGAGCCTTCCACATATAACAGAGAAGAAGAAAATAGTATTTAAAACTAAGACCAACTGTAGCCTCTTCGCCTTATAAGGAAAGTGACACAATCAAAATCTGGGGAGGAATAAAGCTCTAAATGGACCTTGTTCCTTGCAGAGGCTGAGATGAGATTCAAGCCAATGATTTTGAATTTTAAAGTTCAGGAAACCTTGGCTGACATGGGACATTATATGTACCTATGCATATATACATATATAAAATATATAAATGTAAAAATAATATATCATACATTAAATATATTTAAATACACTAATTGCTCTAAGTACCCTGAGACATGAGCATTACTTACTCCATTTTGCAGATGACGAATGAGGCTCAGAGGGGTGTCACCAGCTCAGCTACAGAGGGATGGAGCTGGGCTTCCAACTCAGGGCTCTTTGGCTCAAAAGCTTGGGATCCCCCTTCCACGGTAGAAAGCCATTTCCCACACCCACGGCTACCTCTTACATGTGATTTGCTCTGGGTGGGCTTCTTGGGGAGGAATGTGGTAAAGAGGTAGGACGGGAGTTTTCCTAGTATGTTTATTTCATGGGAGTGATGGAGGGAAGGGGGAAGATAGGGAACCTCTTACACCAGAATTCAGATCATGGTAGAAGGGAGAAGCAAAGTGGACCTTTGAAAGTCAACCACTGCCCGGGAGGCAGTGTAGCACAGTGGCTAGGCACACTGGCTCAGAGCCCAGCTAGACCGGGATCAATGCCAGGGTCTTTGTGGTGAATATTATGGTTGCCTCTTCATTGGCAATCATAATATACTAGCTCTGTGACCTCAGACAACTTAGTTAACCTATTGAGACCTGAGTTCCATCCCTACAAATGAGACCTACTTCCCAGGGGCTTTGTGTGGATCAAACCAAAAGCCACCAGTACAGCACTTAGCATATAGTGTCTGGCACCCCAAAATGGTAGCTATTATCATACAAATTAAAATACACAGTGCTTGGCAGATTCGGAGGCATCATAAAGTCCCCTTCTGATAAACATTGCCATGCTCAAACATGACATCATACTGAAATGGCACAGGGCAAGGGGAGGCAGCTCATGTACGATGTTTTTCTCTCTCTCTCTCTTTTTTTTTTTTGTCCTGTGGGAGCAAGTTGGGGGGAGGTGGGATGGACTAGCTCTGTCCTTGACCTTTGGTGGGAAAGGAGAAGGAGCTTCTTACTGCACAAGATGAAAGATAAGCATCCCTCATGGAGACATCAGGACAGAGGGGCTGAAATACATCTGTTTATTGACAATTCCTGAATTAAGGAAGCCTGGCATAAGAGTTGCTCCTCAGAGAGCCTGGTGCCCCTCTGCCATCTGGCCCAGAAATCAAGCTGGAGTGGCAGGAAGTCTGACCACTGTACCTGGCCAGGTCCTGTTTCAGGGCTTGTCAGGGCTGGGTTGGAATGCAGGTTAGGTCAGCCCCGGGAGCTAGCTAGGAGGCAGATGAGCAGGCAAGACACTCGGGGCACAGCATTTAAGGAGATGCTCTCAGCTGCCGACCCTGCACTTGCAGGAGATGGAGAAGCAGCGTCTCCTTCAGCTCTGTGGCCTCACTCTCACCTTAGTCCTGCCTGGAGAAGCAGGCTTTGTACCACTACTTCTGTTTCAGGGTGAGGGAGGCAGCTCTCTCATGAAGGGGAGGGCACACTGTGTGTGTGGCCCCCACATCTCAAGGAGGAGCCCCCAGACCAGAGACCCTCCCTGTGAGTGGAACCTGACTGTGGTGGACTCTCAGATGTCTTCCCTGGGGCAGGAGGTCAGACCTCAAGGCACTATGCAAAAGAGAGCATGTTTCTTTCTCCTCCTACTCACAGAGGGAGCTTTGGCTCAGAAGTGGAAGGCAGGATGTTGGGAAGGGAAGTGTTTTAGTTATCTATTGCAGTGTAACAAATTAACCCTAAACTTAGCAGCTTGCAACAACGTTTCTTATTTTACCCAGTCTGTAGGTCAGGAATCCAGGCACGACTTATCTGGGTCCTCTGTTTCAGGGTCTCTCACAGGCTGGAGTCGGTGTTGCCTGAGGTGTGGTCACTGCAAAGCTCAGCTGGGGAAAGATGGTCTTCCAAGCTCCCGCACGTGTCTGCTGGTAGAATTTGGTTCCTTTCTTGCTGTTGCCATGTGGGCCTCCCTGACATGGCAGCTTGTTCCAGCAAAGCCAGCAAACCGAGCAGACAGAGAGAGGAGAGAGAGAGAGAGAGAGGATGCAAGCAAGATGACAGCTATAGTCCTTTACAGCCTAATCTCAGAAATGGCACCCCATCAATTTTGTCATATTTTATTTGTCTGAAGCAACTATGTCCAGTCTCCACACACGTGCGCGCGCGCGCGCACACACACACACACACACACACACACACACACACACACACACTCAAGGGCACCACACCAGGGTGTGACGGTGTGACCGACTACCCAGAAACCAGATCACCAGGAAGCATTTCAGCAGCACATTCCCTACCACAGGGAGGGAGCAGAGGTAAGCAGCTGGGATTTACTGGGGTCCAAACACGTGTCAGGGCATCTCTAATAATCGTCCCATTAAGTTCTCATGCTAGGCTTTTGGAGGGACAGACCCCAGTTGTCCTCTGCATAAGAGTGTCGAGGAAGGTCTTTGCAGAGTTAAATGCCAGTTGGGAGGCCCACACAAATCCGAGGAGGACAAGTCTGAGTAGAGTGAGAAACGGCAAGTGGCCCCCAAGGTTGGAACTCAGGGATTAGTCCAGTTTGTAGCGTGGCTGGTACCTGAAGGACAAGCAGACTTCATCCAAAGCCACTGTTTGAGTGGGGAAGGTGGAGAATACTCGCGTGACAAATGAAGGGGGGCAGTGATGAGGTTGCCAGGGCGACTCCCCGAAGGCTGAGGCTGGGATTAGATTGATGAAGCAGGTGCACCCTGACGTTCCGGAACTGTCGATGATGCTGGGAGACAGCACTAGTGAAAGGCTCCCATAAGAGGAAGTCATCTGAGAAGCAGCCTGAGTGCTTCCAGAAGTGTGGCGCCGTGGGCACGTCAGCCCGGAGGAGTGCCATCCTGGATGGCAGCCTCAGGTAGACGCTGGCAGATGAGGTGGTTCCTGAGGTGATTGGGATGGTTAGAAAAGGAGGAACCTGTGCACAGAGGAAATCAAAGTGGGCACGGTGGCTCATGCCTGTAATCCTAGCACTCTGGGAGGCTGAGGTGGGAGGATCACTTGAGTCCAGGAGTTTGAGGTTGCAGTGAGCTATGATGATGCCACTGTACTCCAGCCTGGATGACAAAGCAAGACCCTGCCTCAAAAGAAAAAAACAAAAACCACATACATACAAAAAAACAAAAAAGTGGAGGACATGCAGAATATTTAGAATTTCTAATGGATGAACTTGTCCATTTACCTTTCCTTAGCTTGTATGATCTCTGGGGGTCAGGTGGGGATTTTCCCTGTTATCCTGGGATGCATCTGTCCTGATGTGACCTGGGAGCAAATGACTTGTCCTCTGTTAGCCTTAATTCCCACACCTTTAATATGGTAATAATGCCTACTCGTAGTGTTACAGGGATTAAATAAGTAAGGGATATACATTACCTGGTATACAATGGGTGCTTAATAAAAGTTAGCTCTTTTTCCTTCTACCTTTTCCCTTCTGCCTCCCATTCAAAATGGTGTGGTTTATACATGTACAGTAGACTGACATTTAGCCTTCATTCCATCTGCCTTCTAGTGACTTGTCCAGAACTGCAAAGGACAGAAAGCTAAAACTACAATTCCCAGACCCCTGTGGGGTCAGGGGTCTGGGGAATCCTCACTGTGGGAGATCTGGGCAGAAGTCCTGGAGGCCACACTCTGCTGCTCCTGCTGTTTCTGCTAGCACTTCAGTGGGAGCCTGGCACGAGCAGACATCCTGGTGCCCTGTCCCTGGCCTCATGACATTGGGAGACGAGGGGCATCCATTTTGCAGGGGGCCTTGTGGCAGGAGCAGTAGGTCCTGGATCAGGCAGTTTCGTGGTCCAAGGTGACCCAGCAACCCCCTTGGTGGCTCAGCTCTCTTTTGGGAAGCCTTGCTGAAATCTCAACCTAAAGTCTATTCTAAATCCCTCCTAGTAGTTCCCTAAGACACTTAATACCCTGTCATAAATCCTCTCTTACTTAATCTAGCCAGAGTGGATTTTGTTCTCCTCAACTAACCAATATAAGTGGGATGGAGAGATTTTTATTGCTGAATTCCTCTTAGAGAAGTCACTGTGTGTGTTTTGGAAGGATGCCTTGATGAGTGCCTGAAGGGAGGGCAGTCCCCTCACCCAGGGTCCCCTGCCACGTTCCCACCGCAGGCCTGGGTGGCAGCTCACACTAAGGCTTTCGGAACTTTTTGCATTGCTCCTGAAAAAGAGGGGGACAGAGGCAAAAGTGTGGAAAGAAGGCACAGGACTCAGTGGATGGCCAGAGGCCAGGTGCTGTATTATATGACCCTTTTCCAAGACCCTCTCCCCCGTATTTTCTGCAAAGTGTGTGTAAGTGCTTGGTGCAATAGACTTTTTTGTTGCAGAAACTAAAGGAGTGACTGAATTTCATGTTGGCAAAAACATGGTCTGGGGACAGAAGTGGAGTGAGAGGGAGGCAGAGTTTGGGGAGGCAGAAGCACCTGGAGACCACGGTCTTCACAGGGAACCAGCAGAGATACTGAGGAGGGTGCTGGATGCTCCGTCTAAGGTATTCAGAAGTCCAAGGTCATCTTGCCTGGGTATCCAGGGGCAGAGGCCTGGAGTACACATGAATAGCATTTAGGACCGATTCCTTCCTGCTCTGCTTGGCTTTTTACTTTACAACTTGATCTCTGTCTCCCCAAACTCTTAGAGATCCACAATCCTTCAGAGCACTGTGCTTTTCTCATCTGTATTTACACACATTTTGTTCTGTTGTTGTTTACCTTTTCTGCAAGAGTGTCAGCTCCTGGAAGGCAGAGGCCTGGTTCTAATTCATCTGTCAATCTCCGAAGTTATTACACGTGTGTATGTAATAACTGTGTGTACGTGACTTTGTGAATATTTCTGGGAAGAGTATCCAGAACTTTAATCATGTTCTCAAAGGAGCCTGGAATTTAAAAAATGTTTAGAATTGTGTGAGGGGGTCTTTTTTGGGACATCCGGACACTATTCCTTTACTTATATGCAAAAAGAGTCATCTTTCAAAAGTCAAATCGATCTTTTTTTTTTTTATTTCAGGATATGATGAGGGTACAAACGTTTCGTTACATTTTATGTCTTTGCCTCTCCCAAGCAAGGATGAGAGGTATGCCCTTCCCCTCTACAATGCTCACTGTGTCCATTAATTGTGAGTTTACCGCCCCCCCCCAACCCCCTCAAATCCATCTTATCCTCCTGCTTGTCTTCCATCGGGCACGTGCATCCATGAAGATGGAAAACTCATGGGCTATGCCAGAAACCTAGAATCGGTCTCCAGTTTCAAGATTCTGTCAGTTAGGGGCTCAGTCAAGCAGTGCATGTTTATAGCTTCTTCCCCAGGACGCCTTGCCCTGCACTCAGAGAGGTTTACAAGCCAAGCTGACATCGACTGAGCCCCACTGTGGGTGGGATCCATGGGTGTTGTGTGCTCTCCAGCCAGCCGTCTCTTAAGCTGTAAATGTTTATCAAGTGGATGTGAGATGTCAGGCTCCGAAGAGTGTCTAGGGTGGTGTATGTGTGTCTGTGTGTGTGTGTATGTCTGTGTGTGCACAGGGTGGTGCTGGGAGAGTGAGAGCCCCATAGAAGCTGGTATGTGATGGTGACACATGAAAGATTTGAAGACAAGAGTCCCATCACACGGCTGTATCTCCGTAGCCCAGGGCTGATTGGAGGTGAGCTCTGTTCTAACCTGCACATCTCAGCCCAGAAACCACGGGCAACATCAGCAAAGCACAGCTGGGTTCCTGACAACTGCCGAGTTTGTAAACTTTCTAAAGATCCCATATTTATCTCTTAAATTAATCCAGTGACACTTCCATTTAGCTGACAGCATTGCGTGTGGGTGTGTGGGTAGATTCAGACAGTAAGAGACTAGAGAGGGCCAGATTGATTTTTTGTTGGCATTTTATGGTTTTTATCTTAGAGTAATTGGTTGTTAAAATGAAACTATTTAACTCTTAGTTGCAGTTGAGGCTCCAAAATCGCTGCATTTTCCAAAAGTAAGATCACCTATGAATGTTTGCAAAGGTGTGCCCCTCGCTCACTTGAGGATATAAGGTGGCCAGGAGGAGTAGACACTGGAGGACGAGTTTGAGGAAAGCCGTCCATGTGCTTTGAGGCCCCACCCCCACACCCCAGCCCTCATCTCTAGAAGGGGCTCTGGACATTCTGAGCATTTTCTACTCTCAGGATGCCATCCACCAATTTACACAACTGCCATCTCGTAACTGTGCCATACTGGCCACGATCTCATAGCAAAAGTGTGTCCCACCCTTTCTCTGGACCCCCATGAGCTAGGGACTGAACACTGGGGTTGCTGCCACCAGTTCCACCAGAAAAGCAAACACCTCCATGGCAGAGCTTGTCACCAGGTATAGCAGAAGGCGTGGGAGCGCGGCCCGTGTCTGACTTCTGCACTCCAACTCTGGCTTTAGTGCATCTTACGGGCAGGACCTAAAATCCGATCCAGAGGGTTGCCTGCTAAGAGTCTGGGAATGCAGTTTTATCTCCTGAGCTCTGCAGTGGGGGAAGGCACCCCAGGGGGAGGCTGGCATGGGCGCTGAGCACCCAGTTCACCTTGCCTAACGCACTCCTACTCTTACTCCAAGGCCCACATTAAGGTTCTCTCTGAGACTCCTCTCTCACTGCTCCCCACCCCCACCCCAGTAGAAACTTCCTCCTCTGTGATCCTCAGTTTACTGTAGTCCAGAGTAACATATCAGTCTTCTTTACTGAGAGTTTCTTAAGGGCAGGGATTTTATATGACTCATTTCTATGTCTCTAGCACCCACAACAAGTCCTGATAGATAATAACTGTGATGGTTTTAAAGCATGCTCACACAGTTTTTGACGCTTCTCACTTTGAAAAGTAGAAGTTAATTCCCCTCCCTCCCTTGAGTCTGGGCCAGACTTACCAATTCACCTCTAATGAATAGAATGTGGTGGAAGTGATGTGTGACTCTGAGAGTGGTCATAAAAGATACGGCTTGGTCCCTCTTGGATCACTGGCTCTGGGGGCAGCCAGCCACCATGTTGTGAGGACACGCAAGCAGCCCTATGGAGAGACCCTCGTGGCAAGGGACAGAGGCCTCCTGCCCACAACCAGCACTAACTTGCTGGCATTTTCATCTTCCAGAAGGGGAACTCTTTCTCATCTGATGTGGGAGGATAGTTAAGTCTTTTGCGTCCCCCGATCCCTTAAAGTGGTTAAAAACCACAGCCTGTGACTCATTCTCTTTGCTTCCTAGGAGTTGAGGCATGGTGGACAAAAAGGAGAAAGAACTGAGGGTGGACAGGATAGAGGTGAGGCCAGGAGTCCCTGTCTGCATTCAGGATTACTGGCTGTGGTTTGGCCAAGCCTGACAAATGCCACTGAGGAAGGTGAGGAGGGACATCAGCAGTTCAGAGCCCCCTCCCCTCTCCCTGTCAAAGTTTATGGTGAACCTCAGAGTCTCTGGCAGGGCTCCCGCCTGAGGGAGGAGAGCCATCGAAGAGCAGCCTCCCAGGCCTGGCCTGCCCTGTGCACCTGCGGGCTGGCAGGAGGGGAGAGAGAGGTTGTTGCCCAGCAGGAATGCGAGAGCGCTTTATGCAGGAGCATGACCCCTGCTCTCCAAGCAGCCGCCTCCAACAGGAGGGCACCACTTTCCTGCTTCTGGAGGAAGTTGGGGATGCATGAGCAGTTGCTCTCCCGCAAACCAGCTGAGGGTAAAAATTTACTCCTTCAAGAAGGCAGGGCCTTGCATCCCTCGGCCTGCTTTCCCCTTACTGGAGTCCTGCGTCTTTTTGTTCCCAATTACACAGTTATAATAACATATTTTCATTGTTAAAAAAAGTTCAAACAACACAGTTATATGAAGTAAAAGAACAAATGTTCTCCTTCACAACTTGGCCCCGATCTCATTTTCTCCCTACAGGTAACCGTGGCTCACGGTTTGACATGTGGCCTGCCAGGCCCCATGGATGTGGAGGTATCACACTTCACATACTGCCCTGCAACCTGGTGGCGGTGTTTTCATTTGGTAATAAATTATGGACAACTTGGTTTCACGTCAGTATGTAAAGATCTAACTCTTTTCTAAGAGCTACCTAATATTCCATAGTATATGTGAGAGGAAGAAAAAAATTATGCTAGGAATAACCACTTCCTACGGCCTTCTGTGGAGTGGGGGTGAGGGTGTTGCATGGGGGTGGGGGGCTCTTTGTTCAGCTGAGCATCGGGAGGGGTTTGGGTGGGAGAGCGCTGGGGAAGGCCTTACGGAGAGCTGAAGAATTACTCTTTCTAATACAGGGGCAGCAGTGTGGAGCTTCTGGGGTCCTCTGGGGTGGAGGGGGACAGGGGAAGGAGGAGGTTGCTGACGAGATGGAATATGAGCGCCTCCCCCACAGTGACCCCTGCCTGCCGCCCTCACATCCTCTGCAAGTTTGCTAAATTCATGAGTGAACATAGTCCCCATCTTTCGAAGTGTTTCCTTAGAACAATATGGCAAGGATGCTATTACTGGGTCAAAGGGTACTCATTTCTTTATGGCTCTGGAGACATTGTTTGTTAAATTGTTATTCCAAAGGGCTGCAAGAATTATGCTGCCACTCATGTTTCCCTGTGTGGGGAGGTAGAAAGAAACCCCAGTCGAGGATGTGCATTTCTGGAATCCGAGAACTGGGATGGTCTACACAAGGTCTGACAGATCAACACGTAAATATGGATACCTGCCATGTGCCAGCTCCTGTGCTACATTCCGATGCCAAGAGGGCTGAGCTGGCTCAGGTGTCAACCCCAGCTCCCAGCCCCATGGGGCTGACAGCTTAGGGGTCAGGGCATGTGTACAGAGAGTGGCCACAGATACAAGGAAAGCCACAGGCTGGGAGTAACATACACGTGTCACCTTTCCCACTCCTCACATCCACACTTTTGGCAAGTGTCCCTGACTGATCATGGAACTCTCTCTTGCTGAGTCCACACACTTCTTCAGAATCCTTCTCAACACAGTGCTGTAGGCAGCAATTCCCAATCAATCAGAGTTGGATCCTGGATGGGACATATTTGCCTTTACTCGTCATAACATACATGAGAATATATAACTAACAACATTTAAAATGCTTATTTGTTATACTCTGGTTTCTCTTCAGATCGTATAAATCTTTCACCTTTTACTAAAATGCTTATTTGTACCCCACCAAAGGTATTAATACATGCACACTTGAGAAAATGCTGGCCTGGTGAGAAGACAGGTGAGTGCAGCTCAGAGGGAAGGCAAGCCCCTGCCACCGGCTTCCTGAGGCTGGCCCAGGTCCCGTCTGGTGAGCCTGTAAGCCCATATCTGAGACCCCAGAAACTTGGGAAGCAATGGTGGCCAGCTGATAGTGGCTGGGAAACCGCTGGGAAGTGGCTGGGGCACATCTGCTGGGGCTGTGGGTATGTTATCTGGCAGGAAGTCAGGGCCTGCAGTCAGAAGAGAAATGAGGGGGGTGTTCTGCCTAGAAGCTGCTAAAGACCTTTCTTGATCCTTGGACTTGAGTCGGACATAGTAGGGACAGGGAACCCCAGACGAAAGACATGGTGGCTTCAGGCCTGCAGTTGGATGGACCATCTTGCACAGGATTTGTCCCCTTTGCTTTATTTGTACAAGGGGAGTCATTTCTCTGGCAGTTAGACAAGAAGCCTCTTCTCTTTTCTACCTTGTTCCCACCAAAGTCAGAGCCAAAGGAATCAGCCTCAGAGACCAATTCCTTCAAACCTTGGGGGAGCATCTTCCCTGAGGGGCTCTTGTGGCCTCTGCCTACCCCACCTTCCGGCCAGCACTGGGGTCACCCTGACCTTGAGTTGCAGCTTCCCTGGCCTCTGTGAGTCCCAGGTCCTGCATTTCAGCCCTGTTTCCCCTGTTTCTCCCCTGCCCCAACCCACATAGCTGCCATCTGTGTCCTGCCAACCCTTGATTCTCATGGGCTTCCTTTGGTGGCAAGTGCCCTGACCCTGTGCAGCTGAGACCGAGCCTGCCAGGCCCTTCAATACTGGCCACACCTTCTTGCCTCCTCCTGCCAGCTGGGCCTCCGCTGCCATCCCTTACTGGCCTGTTGCTGCCCCAGCTCTTGTGTAGCCATCTGGGAGTTGCCAAGTGTCGGTCCTGAGTGGTGTGAGCAGGAAGCCTGTTTTTGTTGACGGCACAGTGAATTGAGCATGTCCACACGGAAGTACAGCTACTAGGCATGGCTCACTTGAGCCTGGCACACACGGTAGCATTATTCATACGAATGTCCCTTCTGTCAGAGGAGGCGATGGGTGGTGTAGGGCAGAGAATGGGGACATCAGAGTCAAGCAGCAGAGCTGAAATAATGGCAAGTCTCTTAACCTTTCAGAGGATAAATAAAGGTACCTAACTAATCGAGTTGTTGTATGGACAACTGAAATAAGTGAGCATGATTTATAATGAGAGCATTTCAAGTGTATTGGTTTCTTGTAGCTGCTGTAACAAAGTACTGCAAACTGGGTGGCTTACACAACAGAAATGTATTGTCTCACAGTTCTGGAGGCTGGAAGTTCAAAAGCCAGGTGTCCCCAGGTATGGTTCCTCCTGAGGGGTGTGAGGAACGGATGTGCCCCAGGCCTCTCTCCTTGGCTTGTAGGTGGTGCCTTCTCCCTAGTCCCTTCACACTGCGCTCTCCCTGTGTGTCTGTGTCCAAAGTTCCTTTTTTTATAAGGACACCAGTCATACTGGATTAGAGCCCACCCTAATGACTTCAGCTTAACTGATTACATCTGTAACAACCCAATTTCCAAATAAGGTCACATTCTGAGGTACTGGGGGTTAGGACTTCAACACAGGAATTTGGGGGGCACACAGTTAAACCCATAATAGTAAGCTATCACTATTCGTCAGGAGTTTCAGTAAAGTCCTGGTTATTGGTGGGGTTTTAGTGGAATTAAATGGTAACCATTATGCCCGGCTCACTGGCTCACACCTGTAATCCCAGCAGTTTGGGAGGCTGAGATGGGAAGAGATCACTTGAGCCCAGGAGTTCAAGGTTGCAGTGAGCTATGATTGTGCCACTATACTTCAGCCTGGGTGACAGAGTAAGACGCCATCTCAAAAAACAAACAAAATGGCAACCATTCAACCGTATGCAGTGAGCTGCTTTCTACTCAAGATACCTGGTGTGTCAGTCACTGGCAGTAGCAAGTCTGTGGGTGGCCCCACAAGCTTCTGAGTTCATGTGCAGAAGCTAAATCCCAAAAAAGTTTTTTTTTTTTTTTTTTGTCCTTTTCCCTGAATAGTGGAAGTGGTGGCAGTGGTGGTGTTGACTGTGGTGGTGGCGGTGGGCTCCCAAGTGTCACACAGACTACACCTGAGCTGGTGTCTGTGCTGGATCTTTAGGGCCTAGCCAGACCCTGACTCCGCCCCCCTCCCCCTCACCTCCTCCTCCTCACCTCCTCCTTCTGTCCCATGGAGGGATTTAGATTTTACTCCGTAAGCAATGAGGATGACACTGAAGATATTTGTACCAAGGGGACAATCTGATCAAAATGGTGCTTTAGGAAGATTGATCAGGCATCTTTCTGTGCAATGGTTAAGTGTGGTTGAGGCTGGAGGCAGGGAAAGACAAACTAGAGGCTGCTGCCCCAGTCCAGGAGAGAGGTGAGGTGTGACTGAAGATGGCTGGGGTGGGTTTCACAGATGAGGAATCGGTGTGGATGAAGGGTTATTAGAGCAGGATGAGTGGGAGGCGCTGGGGTCCAGGACTGGGTCCCCGCGCCAGGCAGGGGCTGGAGGATGTGACCCAGTGTCAGGCTGCATGGGGGATTCTGACTGGCAGATGCAGTGACCAAGTGGTAAGCAGCAATTATTTCATGTCCCTTAACACGCAGATCTAAAGGCAGTTGGTGGGGCATCTCCACTGGCGAGCATGAGGCCCAGAAACCCCAGTTGGCAACAGCTGGAATCCCGGGCAAGGGAGCCAGGACAGGTGTCACAGCCCTGCCTCTTTATGCAGTTTTGACTGGACATTTTCTCCCTTCTCCTCCATACTCAGGCCTCTTGGTCAGACCAACAAGTCTGGGCTAGCTTTTGTCTGCCACGTCTGCCCTTATTCAGGTGCTAGAGTCCAAGAACTGTGAATTCCACCCTCCAGCCAGATCTCTGTAGCCAGAGCTTCTTCCTCAAAGCCACCCACATTTTCTGAGGCCCAGGATTCAGTGGGGAGAAAGATATGAAAGTACCAGCTGTTCGTGTGCCCTTTGGAGTCCCCTGTCACCCAGAGAGATGCTTTTTGGGTCTCTTCTGACAGCTCCATTGCCCTTCTCATGACATAGCAGGAATGGGGAGTGGTGAGCAGGCGTGGACAGCCTCAACAGAGCCCTTGTTGCCTCCCCGATGCAAGGTCCGGGCAGATGGTGCACTTCTGACTGGCCAGGCCTGGGCAAGAGGACAATGACCACCCTGTTCTCACAGAGCCAGTGGCAGCTAGGCCCACATTTTCCTATCCTTACCAGCTTCATTATTGCTGGTTCTGCAGAAATGGCCCTATACCTGTTTAGTTGCTCCAGCTACTTCACCTCTCAGGGATACTCCATTCTTCACATGCTGAACATTGGATCAGGTGGTTTTTTTTTTCTCTTTGCTTTTTCCCTCTCTGGGATTTTTGTACTTCTGTTGATGAGCTGCAATCCAGAGAGGCTTTGATCAAGGCCTTCTCTTCAAATGGGGTGACGAGCTTGCCCCTGTAACCTATTGTCAGCCAGGACCTCCTTAGTATTTGACTTCTGGAAAAGATTGCTCCCAATCCCAAATCCCACAGTCCAGGGACATCCAAAGCACTTCCCAAGTCCACGTGAATTCTCCTGGTGCTTCTGCTTCTGGGCTCTTCCCACTATGTAAGCCACTGCTGCTTCAAATACCCCATGTCCACCTGCACACGCAGTTCACCCCTTCACCGGCATCCATGAGAAATCCACTCACAGGGTGTGTTTGTGAACTTAGCAGAGGCAGAGGGTCCACATCCCACACCCCAAAGCCTTCTTGTTGGCTTCTCTCCCCAGTGTCTGTCATGTCTTCCTTCAGTGTCCTGAGTCTCCTTTCTCCTCCACAGGGCAGAGCAGACCCCCGACACCTCTTTCCCAGCTGACAGATCTCTGAAGCTCTACTTTCTGCCCTAATGGTTCTCGAGGTGTTTTTCCCAACACAGCCATTTTCTCCCTAGAAGAAATTCTAGTGTCAGCTCTTATAATAATAAACATTTCTCTCTCTGATTTCACATTTATTGTACACAGAGTTGGGGGTTTTAAGAAGTTCCCTCTAGCTATTAGGATGCTTTTCGTGCAAGTTGACGGGAACCCAATGCAAAGTGCTTAAATGATAAAGACAGTTATGATCTCACAAAATCCGAAGCCCAGAGATAGGTTGGCTCCAAGCTCCAGGGCCCCGGCTCTGTCTCTTGGTTCTATTCCCGGCTTAGTCTCAGACTGGCAGCAAGACAGCATTGTGGCCAGACTCCACAATGTGCAGAACAAGAAGGGAGGGTCTCTTCCCATGTCTCTTCCTTTGTAGGGAGGAGACTTTCCCCAGATGCCCCTCGGCAGAACTTGCCTTCCCATCTCATTGGCCAGGTTTGGTCAATGTGCCTAAACCCGTGGCCAAAAGGGGCAAGGGATCTGTGACTGCCTTAGATTAAGCAAGACCCTTCTCCTGCTGATGAGGCGTGGTGAGCATCCACTGAAGCATGAGCCTGTGTGAGGGAGGATGGAGACCCCAACAAATCTGGGGTGCCCCTCAGGACTCCTGCTGCTCTGCCTCCCGGCCCCATCAGATGGCTGGTGGCTGCTTCTCCCCCAGCACCCGTCTGGGCACCTGGCAAGCCTGAATGTCCCTGTCTTTACAGCTCTCCTCCCAACTCTGCACAAAGGGCAAGCCATCACCTTCCTGGAATAAATTGTTATGTTTTAAGGAATTAGTGTTCTCGTCTGCATTTCCCTGTTTAGAACATACTAGCAGTCTTTTGCAAGTAATTGCAAGGGATATTTTTTGAGAGAAGTTATAGGCATTTGGGGGCTTCTAAAACTTCCATTTCACATGAACTCATTAGAGTCCTTATTTTTTTTTTCTATTTATTTATTTACTTACTTATTTTTGCCTTTTACTAGTTAAGATGGTGGTTCTCAAATTTCAGTGGGAATTTCTTAGGAAGCTTGGTAGAAATGACCGTGTCCTCCCCGCCCCCCCCACCTCCAATTTGGAGTAGAATCCAGGAACATATATTTAAAGTATGCATTGTAGGTGACCACACGCTGGGACACACTCAGTGCTTTAGGAGAAGGTGTCCACATGTACTATTGCCTTGACAGATTAACTGGGGAGGGGTGGCAATTCTAATTTCATGGAATTCTATTTTTGTTTATATAGGGATTTGTTGAATGGAAAACCAAATGTAATATAAACTTTAGACCAGCAGGAGATTTTTTTTTTCTTGAAGTGCATTTACAACTCTGAAAAGAAATCTCTCACCAAACTATCTAACTAAACTTTAGGATGAAAGGATAATTGCTTACTATCCAAATGCTAAGTGTTGGGCTACTTAAGACCTTGAACAGCCTAGGCCTGTAAAGCGAAGACTCTGGCACCTGGAGTATTTTCAGGGTTTTAAAGTCCCTGAGTTGGACTTCAGTGAATATGTTTGCTCCTTCTGGAAAGGGGGACCGCACCTTGTGAATTAGGTCAAGCTAGCGTTGAACCACACACTTGCTGTGGAGTCTGCTTCTGGGGCTCTGCCCCTCTTGGCCTGTTTTCCAAAAGAATTGGCAGCGCCCAGTGTGGGGGAGGGCTGCAGCCAGGGATGGACTGGAGGTGGGGAAGGTGGCTGTTTTTGGCGGGCGCGGAGTGGCGTGGAATCAAGAGCACTCCAGGGCAGACTTTACCTTTGCAGCTGGAACTGGGTGGCTTTAAGTTTCAACTTTCAGGGCTTGGAGATGGAGAGTGGGGATCCTTTGGCCCTTTGGAGAAGGCGCCCAGCACTGCAACGGCAGAGGAAGTGTCTAAGAGAACAGATGGAGACATGAAAAAGGAAATACAGGGGCTAAGGCCTTTCGGTCACTGGTAGCTGGTCCCCCTCTGCCAGAGGGTGTGAGCAACACAGTAGCATTTTAGAAGTGTCTCTGTGGCTGTTATGGGGAGATTGGATTGGACAGAGAAGCACCAGACAAGGAGACTAGTTAGGAGGAAGCAGAAAAAAAATATATGTTTGTTGAATGAATGAATACTGAGATGTGATATTAAGCTGTGGTTTTGGGTCCCTGCCCTGGACAAAGGCCATTCTCTGCAGCTTGCACTATGTTCCCTAAGGACTGTGGTAGGTCTTCAGACTTTTGGAAGAGTACAACCCTTCCCTTCCTTCTCTCTGCTGCTGCTGACCCTTCAGATCCCTACTCTTTCCCTTCCTGGGAAGTCTCTTTGGTTGCAGCCCCTAAGATGCTATCCTGTTTTTCTCTGTCCTTTCTGGTGTTTTTAGAGCTCAGTCTCAAGCTGGCATTAAGTCTGGTTCTGTGCTTTGGTGAACGCCTCTTCTTTGCTTCTTGCAGTCTGAGCTGTGTCTTGCTTAATAGCAAATACTATCTTTCTGATAGCCTGTCTGCTTCACGTCACATTTTTAGCCCACCAGCATCCCCATCGCAACACCACACATCCACATTCAAAGCACACACAGGTAATCTCTGGGCCATGGAGTGGCAGCTTCCATGCAGAGCCAAGGTGACTGCCCAAGTCTGTGCAATTGTGAGGGGTCACCCACTCTGCTCAGGCCCTTGCTGCTCTTGGGGAACTCACCCTTCAGGTGCCCTGTCCTCATGGTCTTGCCTTGCAGTTTTCCAATCCCAGGATGCTTTCAACATTCAGGAAAAGAACAAAACAAAACAAAACAAAACAACACAACATGGGCATTATTCCTAACTAGGAAAGATGAAGGAGATCTCTAGCACCCCTCAAAACTAGCTTTTGGAGAATCAAAAACAGGCTTAGATGTAGTAAGATGTCCTTTGCTCTTAATCTAGAAGAAGGAAGGACGATCACAAAGAAAGGCTTGGATCCAAAGTGAATTCTTTTGTCTAGTACATGGTTTATTTTAAATGTGAAAGTTCAAGGTTATAAAAACAAATGGTTTGGATGGGGCATTTGTGAGTTCTGAAGCATAGATATTTCTTCATATTTAGAGGATGTGCTCAGATATTTGTTTGTGCAATTTTTGTCATTGTTGGAATAAAAGAGGTACTGAGGCTGTGGAACATTGCACTCAGAATGATGTGAAAAATAAACAAATGACAGTGCAGGGCCCAGGGTCCCAAGGAGGGAAAGGAGAGAAAGTATGGCCCTGGCTGGTGTTACCGTCACATGGCCCCAGGATACCTAGTTGGAAAATCTCTTTCTAACATACCAAACCATAAATTGAGTGGATTTACTGATGGAATGCAATAAATTAGCCAAGTAAACTGCTGTCAAGATGATAAGGTGTTTCATTTCTCTAAGTTTCATTCTCTTTATAAGAAAACACAGAGCAAACACGTTTTGGGAATATGTTGTGAGAATAGGTGATGTATATAAATTGCCCTCTATGGTACCTGGTACAAAGTAAGGCTTTTATACCTGTTTGTTAGTTTTCCTTTTCTCTTCTGTCCTCTCCCCATCTCCCTCTTCAACTTTTTCACACATCCAAAATGTTCATCTTTTATACTTCGGGAGAGATATTTTCAGGGATATGTCTCTGAAGCTGAACACTGGCTGGCAGGTTTTCTTCAATGTCTGTGACTATCCCATTGGACTCTAGCAATTGTGGCTTGAAAATCTTTGTGCCCATAGCTGCATGTCAATATGAATTATTTCTTACACTTAATTTGTAGAATTAAGGTAATGTGGAAGAGAGTGTGGGCTCTGGAGCTAAACTACTTACGTTCACATCCTAACTTTGCCACTTAGTGACCTTGGATAAGTGTGTAATTTTCTAGGCCTGTTTCCTCATCTGCAAAATGGGGATAAGAATAGTGCTTAATTTATAGAGTTAACATGTAATGCAACAGGTTAATAGATGAAAGTGCTTAGAATAGTACGTAGCACTAAATGTGCCAATTTTTAAAAATTTATTTTTAATTATTTTAACATTTTTTTAAGAGACAGGGTCTTGCTCTGTTGCCCAGGCTGGAGTGCAGTGGCATCATCATAGCTCAGTGCAACCTCAAACTTCTGGGCTCAAGTGATCCTCTTGCTTTAGCCTCCTGAGTAGCTGGGACTACAGGCATGCACCACCACACCTGGACAATTTAAAAAAAAATTTTTTTTGTAGAGATAGGGTCTTGCTATGTTGCCCAGACTGGTCTTGAACTCCTGGACTCAAATGATTCTCCCACCTTGGCCTCCCAAAGTCCTGGGATTACAGGCATGAGCCACCACACCAGGCCTTAGAAGTGCCATTTGAATGTTGGCTATAATGATGATAATGATGTCTCCCCTGTAGACTATAAACTCTTGAGGCAGGGAGTATGTCTAATTTCCTCTCCATCCCTAGCACCCAGCATGAGGGCCTAGTCCATGGAGGAGAGCCTCAGCAAATTCTCGTGGGAGGGGTTAATACCTACATGAATTAATAATATGAAAATACTAAGGAATCAATGTGTTCACAAGGCAGGTACATGTGGATGCTTTATATGTGTGTAATTTAGGGGGAGAATTCTTCAAATATTACAATTTCATTGTGAAATTTTTGAGCAATTAAACTCAAAAAGCTTAAAACTATATAGGATTTGCAGTCATGATGACCTACCTGTAAAAAAAAAGGTGTATAGGATTTGCATTCAGATTTAATGACAGCAACTAATTGCTCAGAGTTGAGCACCTGGTGGGTCAGGGGCACCCTGAATTAGTTTGGGGTCAGACAGGAATTAATGTGTGTCAGGTGGGGATCGTCCTGGAGAGGTAGTCTTCATGTCATCCACCCAGGACCTGGAGCATCTTGGAGCCCAAGGAGTCTGACATGAAGGCTAAGCAGCAGCTAGAAATGCTCTCACAGGCTTGGAAATCTTGACCCCAAAAGCCACAGTCATGCAGGACCTCAAGAGCTTATCTACTGAGTAAAAGGAGGGGGTCAACTGCCAGCACGGGCTGGCTTTGAGAGGGACAATCTTCCAGCCATGCAAGTGGGATGGTGTACCAGGCATACGCAAACCCAAGAACAGATATGTCATCTCAGATTCTGATGTGAGGTCAATATGCTCCTATCCAGATCCAACACTATTATCAACCTTAGATCTGGGTTCAAATCTTGGCTTTCACCACCTATAAGATCCTTGAACCTCAGTTGACTCACTTGTAAAATGTGAGTCATAATGGCATGTAGTAGGTACTGAATAAATTCATTCATTCAGTCATTCAGTCAAGAAATATTTACTGAGTGCTCACCTATGTGCTAGGTGCTATTGCAGGCGCCAGGGATACACAACAGCTGACAAAACAAAGTTCCTGCTTTCACATTCTTGGGGCAAAATATAGACAACAGACAAATATACAACATACTAGATAGTGATAAGTGTTATATAGGGATAAAAGAGGGGATGGAGAGTCATAGGGTAGAGGATGATGCTTAAGATTGAACAGTCATGGAAGGTGACCCTGAATAAGGTGACATTTGAGTAGAGATGCAAGACCATGGAGGGAGTGAGCCCAGCAGATGATAACTGGGGAAGAGTATTCCAGGCAGACAGTCAGTGCAAAGGCCTGGGGGCAGAAGCAAGCTTGAAGGAAGAGTGAGGCGGCCAGTGAGACTGGAGCTGAGGTCCAAGAGATCAGGGTCAGATCGTGTAGGGCCTCTTAGGCCAAAGACGTTGGCTTTTTCATGCTGAGTGACATGGGAGGCCATTGGAAGGTTATGAGCAGAGAAGTAACATGATCTAACTCATAATTGAAAAGAATTGCTCTGCCTACTTTGGGGGACAGTGGAGCAATTAGGAAGCAATTGCGTTGATTATATGGCAAGAAATTATGGTGGCTTAGACCAGGGTTGTGGTAGTAAAGATGGTAAGAAATGGTCAGATTCTGGACATATTTTGAAGGTAGAGCCAACGGGATCTTCTGATAAATTCCCTGTAGGGGTGTAGGGAGCAGGAGGAAAATCATGAATAACTCATGGTTTGTGCTTGAGCAACTTGAAGGATGAGCTTGCCGTTTACTAGACAAAGAAGACTGAGGGAGGAGCAGGCATTGGGGTTGGACGTGTTAAACTGGTGATGTCTCTGGGACACCCAAGAAGAGGTGCTGAGTAGGCAGTTGGACGTATGACTTTGGAGTTTGCAGGAGAGGTCCAGGCCGGACATAAACACTTGAGAGTTTTCAGAGGATAGAGGGTAAAGTCACGAGCTTGGTTAAGATAATCCTGGGAGTGAGAGTAGACAGAAGAATCTAGGTTTGAGGAGTAAGCCCTGGAGCAGTCCAGTGTTACACGTCAGGGAGATGAGGAGGAACAAATGCATCCTTCCATTCCTCCTCCTTCTCCTTTTTCTTTTATTTAATTCACTTAGCCTTCACTTGAACGAAGCTGCTTACAATACTTCTTTTGGGTTTGCTCTTTAAAAGTAATGTGTGCACTTTGTAACTTCAAAGACTTTTAGAAAGAAAAAACTCCAAACCCTGGGCTGTGGAACGTGGCCTCGTGGTCCAGGCATTGAACCAGCAGGGCCGGTGCATCTGGAGATCAAGTTCCTTTCGGGATTAGTGAAATCGAGCTTTTGTTAGCATTCATCTAATGGTGAAATGTCAACTCGAAAACCTCAAAAATCCTTTTCTGCTTCACATCTCTTTCTTTTTTCCATCCAACAGAAAAACTATGTGAAGCCAGAAGGGAGAATCTGAGAAAGGTTTGACTCTTTCTTTGGTGAGATAAACAATCTGTTGTGTCATGGCACCAGCGTAGAAATCCTGTGTTTGAAGAACAAGACACAGTGTTATTCTGAATAGTTTAGGGGAGGGGAAAGTAGGGATAGCTCAACCCCTGTGATAAAGATCTGGGGGTCTCAGTGGACCATGGGTTTTCTATGAGCCAAGTAATGACATGGCTGTTACAAGAGCCAACACAATCAAAGAGGTCTAGTGTACTCGCCATAGGAGACCAGAATCCCGTGGTTAAAGAGGCTGCTGATTGGGTGACTCCAGCAGTTCTCTACGTTATTATGGGCATTGCATTGTGAGAGGGACTTTGGCAAAGCGTGTGCTACTCAGTGGAGAGAGACCAGCATGGGACAAGGGTTTAAACAAACACCAGGAGTTTGGCCTCAGTGGGAGCCTTGGTTATGCCATAGTCACTGTTTTCAGATATTTGCTAAGGGATGAGGGAGATTGGTTCTGCATTTCTCCTTAGGGAGAACTAAAGGAGGGAAAGTGACGTAGAATTTTTATGGTTACAATGGGCTGCCACATAAAGTAATGAGCTCTCTCTCTCGAGGAATCCTAGTAGGGGGTGAGTAATCAGTAGTCAGGGATGTTGTAGAGCTAAGTCTTAGGTGGGGCCAGTGGATGGGCTCTGGGAGGTCTGTAAATCCCATGAAAGCACATGCCAAATGGAATGGGGGCGTGTCTATTTTTCCGGAGAGAAGGTCCACAGCTTTTATCAGGTGCTCAGAGTTACAGGACCCTAAAAATGTTAAGAAGGTCTGCTGTAGCAAAAACCTCTAAGCTGCAAGCCTGTTTGACCTCTGTGGTCTTAGACCAAGTTCAGTGGTTCTAACTAGCTTGCATACCCGCCATGCCCTGGCCAAGGGCTCCTGTAGTTGGGCAGACTGTGATATAATTCTAGCTCAGCCACCATCTACCTTTGCCACGCTGGGCACATTGCTTAACTTCTCCTCACCTCAGTTTCTTCATTTGTAAAATAGGAAAAATAAAATCTATCTCAATGGGCCATTAGATAATGTAACACATGCCACCTAGCACAGTTCATGGCTCATAGCAGGAGCTTGGTAAGTGTGAGGTCCTGTCCTCACTCCTTTTCTCTGACATCTTTTATTTCCCGTCCTACCCACAGCGGCCCTATTTATCCCATGGCCCCAGCCATGATCAGAGAGGGATAGCTGCCCAGAAGGTAGCTAGTGACTTTTGAGACCTGGCTTAAGCAGACAAGGCAGGCCAGTCAGATTTCTGTTGAGAATCTGAAACAGGAGATAGCTGTCAGGAAGCTGGGGGCAGGAGGGGGCTAGAGCCGAGAAGCCATGTTGGACCATAGCAAGGTATGTGTGCAGAAAAAGTTGGGGGAGAGGGAAGGGGAGGGGAAGAAACACACACACACACACACACACACACACACACACACACACACACACACACAGAGAGAGAGAGAGAGAGAGATCTCACAGGGCCTGTGGGAGACAGGGATATAGGCCTTCAGACAGAGAGGCAGAGTAGAGGCCTCAGTTCCTGGCAGCTCTCTGCTCTCGAGTCTGAGTTCTGTGGGGATTCAGTTGTCATTGGCACAGCCCCTTTACACTTGAGCCAGCCAGAGTTGGTTTCTGTTCTTTGCAACTCAAAGAATCCTACACTCTCCCCGTCCGATCTGGCCATTAGGCCCAGCACCGTCTGCTCACCCAGTCGGCCCAGCCTGGGACTCCTGCCTCCTCCCTCGACCTTCCCTGTTCCACTCAGCACTTGAGGTCCAGCAGAAGTTCCTTCCTCTCCACGCAGCCCTTCCTGGCCACCCAGGACCCAGAGGCCTCTCTTTCCCCTGAGCTTGCACAGCTTGTCCAGCCTTTCCAGCCCACCGCATCTTCCTGGGGGCAGATAGTGGTCTCCTTGGGGGCAGGGCCCATGCCTCATCTGTCCTCTGCCTGGCCGGCCCGTGCTTGGAGCCAAGCAGAGTCCAGCAGGCAGGTGCCATTGGCTTTGTCCACTCAGACCCCAAACTGGCTGCACCGGCCTCTCCTCTTGGCAAGGATGTGATTTCAAGTCTGCATTCCTAGACTACTGTGGACTACGGACTCTTCCCTGGCTGTTTCTGGAGTTCCTTAGGTTCCCTTTCATGCAGCTCCTCCACACTGACTCATTCCCCACTCCACAGTCAGTTCAAATCTCCCCTCAGACTGAGGACCTGTCTCCCCACACCCATAACTAGCTCTTCATTTGTCCCAATTTAATCCAGCCAACATGTCTGGAATATCTGACTTGACTCAGACATTAAACTAGGCACTGGGGTCCTTGTATAAGGAGGCAGTGTGGGGCATTGATTTTATTAGGTTATTAAGTATGAAATGTCCAATTTCCTTAAGTACAAAATTTGACAGTTGATATCTCTGACATTCCACTTTGACACTTTGTTTTATCTTTATTGTAAAGGTACATCCTGAGTCTTGCAAACACATGGTTTGGCTTGTGTTTATCTTTCAAATTCTTTTAAGAGCAATTTTTGTGAAACCATGAGTTCCATCATGAAACTAATGCAGTGCAGACAGCTTGAAATATCAATCAAGTATTTGGGAAGGATGTGGCTAATGAATGAACCAGTAGGTTGATGGTTTGAGAAGTTCAGTTCTGCTGATTTTCATTTGAAAATGAGCCACGTGGACCACCTGAGACCAAGGAGGATAATGATGAGCTGAAGGCCATAGTGGAAGCGAATCTATCTCAACCTACGCGTGAATTAGCAGCAAGGTTTGACGTTACGATTCCAACAATATTGGACCGTTGGAAACAAATTGGCAAGATAAAGCTGGATAGATGGGTTCCACATGAATTAAACGAGTGTCAGAAGAGAAATTGTCTCGAAGCTTGCCTTTCTTTGCTGTCATGACATAAAGGTGAACCATTTCTACATTGTATTGATGTGTGATGAAAAATGGATTCTTTTTGACAATATCAAGCATTTGTCACAATGGTTGGATAAAGATGAAGTGCTGAAACACAGTCCAAAACTGAATATTCATCAAAAACAGCTAATGGTGTCTGTTTGGTGGTCCAGCACTGGTATTATCCACTACAGCTTCATGAAAGCTGGCCAATCGATTACAGCGGATGTCTACTGCAACCAATTCGATGAAATGATGAGGACACTTGTGATTAAGCAGCAGAGATTGGTCAATAGAGACAGGCCAATCCTCTTACAAGACAACACTTGATCACACGTCCCACAAACAAGGCTGCCCAAACTACAGCTGCTGGACTTGGAAACTCTCTGTCCTCCACCATGTTCACCAGACATTGCACCAGCTGACTACCACTTTTTCCAGGCTTTGGACCACTTCTTTTTTTTTTTTTTTTTTTTGAGACAGAGTCTCACTTTGTTGCCCGGGCTAGAGTGAGTGCCGTGGCGTCAGCCTAGCTCACAGCAACCTCAAACTCCTGGGCTTAAGCAATCCCGCTGCCTCAGCCTCCCAAGTAGCTGGGACTACAGGGATGCGCCACCATGCCTGGTTAATTTTTTCTCTATATATTTTTTTTAGTTGCCCAGATAATTTTTATTTCTATTTTTAGTAGAGACAGGGTCTCACTCAGGCTGGTCTTGAACTCCTGACCTCGAGCGATCCACCCGCCTCGGCCTCCCAGAGAGCTAGGATTACAGGCGTGAGCCACCGCGCCCGGCCTGGACCACTTCTTGCAAGGAAAAATATTCAATTCTCAGCAAGCTATGGAAAACACCTTTTGCGATTTCATTGCTACTTGCTCTCCAGACTTCTTCACTGCCAGCATAAACAAGCTACCGATAAGATGGCAAAACTGCATTGATAGTTCAGGCAGATATTTTGGTTAATTGTACTGCTTCTTGTTTGAGATATAATATGCTACACTTTTGATTTTAAATTGGACATTTCATATTTAACGGCCTACGTAGATGCTGGTTCTGGAGTTTGACTAAATTAAAATCTAAGCTTGCTTTCTGACAGCTGGTAACTTTGGTTGAGTTACTTGACATCACCAAGCTTTAGTGTGCTCACTTTTGGAATGCATTGATGTTAATAACAATAACATGACTGCCTTACAGGGCTTCAGTGAGGATTGAATGAGATTATCCATATGAGGGGCTTAGCCCAGCGCTTGGCACATAATAGATAATCAATGCATCACTGTTGTCATTGCTGTTATTATTATAGAGATGCATTGCCAGGCCCCTGTCTTTGAGGACCTTGCTACAAAGTAGGGGAGGGAGAAAAGCCCCAACTCCAAGCGATAGGTGTCTAATACTGAGTTTCTGTTTGGTATGCGCCAGCATTCTTGAAGGCTATGAATGGGGCAGAGAGGCTGAGATACTGCTTCCCCTCAGTTCTTTGGGTGTGTTGGTAGGGGCTGAGGCCACCAGAATTCCCAACGGACCACCTACAGCCATGAACAGTCTTGTCCATTCACCCTCATTAGCAGGCAGATGAGCCATGGAAAGCTCTGCTCTAACGGGTGTGTGTGAGCACAGGGAACAGGGGAGCTTGGAGGAGGGGAAGAACTCATCCGGACTTCTCCAAAGAGCAGTAGTGTCTTCTCTGAACTCCTTGCCTGACCCCCACCCCCTGCAGGACCTCTAAGCTCACCCTGGTATCACAGTCCTTCTTACCCACACCCTCCCTCCTCCACCCCTAGCTCATGGTTGCTGAGCGAATGGAGAACTAAACCTCACCACCTTCACGCCCATGACCGTCCAAGCCCATCTGGCCATGACACGCTGGCCATTCCCTCCTCTCCTCCATGCACTGACACCAGCTTCCCGTTTCTCACCAGTTTTTTTCCTGGCTCCTCATTTTTTGGTCTTGTTCATTTCTCCCTTTCTTCTCTTTCTAACTCTATTATGCACTCTCTCTGACATTCTTCCCTTAGCTCTCTTTTCTCTTACACTCTCCCCGCAATAAGTTTACACAGGCCTGTGACTCAAAGCTTTCCTAGAGATCCACATTTCTACAGTCTATGTCACCAATCTGGACCCCTCTTAAGCAACAATCCTTGCAACTCCGCATTTCTAACCATTCGCTGGGCATCTCCATCTGGGCATCCCAGCAGCCTCTCAAACTGAACCCCTACCTTCCTTAACCAACGCACTCTCCTCCTTGCTTCTTTAGGGCATTAGCCTCTCCCCATCTGTCCAGAGAGCAAGATGTGGGAGTCACCTGCTCTCTTATTTCCATTTCCCACGTGCAGTTAGGTCACAAGTGTATCGAGTCTCTCTCACCTGCCCACCTCATCACTGCGGTTACCACTTCTCTGTGGAACTTCACAGGTTCAACTGTTCAGGTGTCATCTCCACTTGGATGTTTCACAGTCAACTGAAACTTAACATGCCCCAGATAAAATGCTGGGTCCCCTACTCCTGTGCCCCCAGCTCAATTTCCCCAGGCTTTCTCATGTCAAAAAATGACTCCACCTTACATGCAGTTGCTCAACTTGGTCATCCTTGACATCCTCCTCTCTCTTGAGGGCCACATCTTTATGGGGTGTTTCAGGAGGATTTAGGCTACTGTTCAGCCCAGCCACCCCACTATGGCCATGTGTTGCTGAAATACTGAGGCACTTCCCTGCCAGTTGGTAGATAGCTACTGCCCAGAGACCCCTAACTGCTCCCCCATTACCCCTGCATGCCCTGGAACTCGCCATAATTTGGCAACTGAAAGATTGATGCCTGGTACTGCAGGGGACCTCCGGGACCAGCTCTAACAGGACGTCACTGTTACCCACTTTAGTTGGCCGGTACCTAGGCCATAGGAGTTGTTAATTATCTTGAAGGCGATCTCCAGTGTTGTTCATTTTGAAGAATAGGAAACTGACACAGGAGAGGTTAATTAATTTTCCCATGGTTGGGGAGGGGTTTTAAAAAAATTGCAGAGGACATTGGTACTTTGAGATGGGAGTCTGACAACCTCCTCATTTGCTGACAAATTAATAACCTCCTCTTTCCTTCTCCTTAAAAAAGTAAAAAATAAATACAAAAAAAAAAAAAAAAACCACAGTGCCTGGGCCACAACCCATGCCAATTTAATCAGAATTTTGGTGGGTAGGACCCAGACATCAGTGGTTTCAAAAACTTCCCAGGTGATGCCAATGTATAGCCAAGTTTGAGAATCAGTGCTTCAGGGCAGTGGTTGTCAGGCCTGACCTGCCATTATTGGAATCACCTGGAGAGTTTTAGCAAACTATGAATGCCTGGGGACACACCCTAAACCAATTAAAACAGTGGTTCTAGCATATAGCCAAGGGTAGGAGCCTCTGCTTTAGAAGATGAGGGTGGGTTTCAGGCCACACTGCTGTGCCTTTCACCTCCAAGTGCTGGACTGCAGAGGGCTTTCTTTACTTAGTGGGCAACAGCAGCTCCCTCAGGAGCTGGCCTAAATTATCCTGGATTATCCAGTTTCCTTAGAGAAGAACCCTCTGTTGCTATTGTTCTTATTTTGGTTGTGAAATCAAATATCGGATTGCTAAACTTGCTTTCTGTTCGAAGAGGTAGGGGGAGATGGGGAGAGGAACAGGGAATTGATGCTTTGTCCACAGATTTTTTTGGAACTGATTATATTGAAATTTGCCTTATAAACTCCAAGTCCCTCTTTTCTGGTCATAAATTAAGACTTACAGAAGCATTGCAAGAATAGTACAAATAGTCCCAAACCTTTCAGAAAAGGAGTAAGTCAGTGCAGGATTATCCCTGCTTTGTGCTTTTTAAAGTCCAGATCTTGGCTGGCATTCACAGGTTGTGGCCACTTCCCAAGTAGTATATTTTGAAGTGGTAAGATTTTCCCTTGTACAATATTATCTGCTCAAAAAACTTGTAAGGGGTTCAAGGGTTGTTCACATTCTTGCATGTATAAACATTTTTTTTAAGGTAGGTCTTAGAATCTTAAGATCCTCAGTTTTTTGTTCATTATGTCAAAATCCTTTGAAGGAAGGAATAGTTGTTGCCCAAGATTTTTTTTTTTGAAAAATTTGCATTTGATTTATTTGACTTATTTCATAGTGATGCCATAGACCTATTTTTCTTTAATTTTCTATTTATAAGTTATAGCAGTGCTACTACATAGATATATAAACGTTATTTGGATGTTTAAATCTTACCTTTTAAGTTTTTCTTCTCTACTTTTGGTTTTGAAATATTTCATGCACACAGAGAAGTTGAAAAATAATAAAACATTGAACACTCATTCTCTCTTCATGTGCATTTGTCCATTTTTTTTTGCTAGTTGGTGATTAAAATTTCCTGTTATTCTAATAAAGCTTTTTTTTTTAAAAAAAAAAAGAATAGTAAAAATAATTACTGTATACCCTTTACCAGATTCTCCAAATATTGATATTTTGTCACATTTGCTTTATCCTTCTATTTACTACCCGTCTATTAATCAATCTATTTTTTCCCTTCTGAACTGTCTACAGACCTTATTCATATTTTGGCAACTGTCTCAATAATATCCTTTGTAGCAAAAGAAAATCCAAGATCATTTGTTGCATTTAATTGTCATGTCTCTTTAGTCTTTTATTTTGAATAGTTGCTCTGTCTTATGTCTTTCATGATACTGACTTTTAAAAAAAATATTTATTTATTTTTTTGAGACAGGGCCTCACTCTGTCACCCAGGCTGGAGTGCAGTGGCCTCATCACTGCAGCCTCAAACTCCTGGGCTCAAGCCATCTTCCTGCGTCAGCCTCCAGAGTAGCTGGTACTACAGGCATGCGCCACCACACCTGGCTAATTTTTCTATTTCTTTTAGTAGAGATGGGGGTCTCACTCTTTCTCAGGTTGGTCTCGAACTCCTGGCCTCAAGCCATCCTCCTGCCTTGACCTCCCAAAGTGCTAGGATTACAGGCATGAGCCACCATGCCTAGCCTCGACATTGACATTTTTGAAGAGTACAGGCTAGTTTTGTGGGATTCATCCTCATGATTTCAGGTTATGCATCTTTGGCAAGAATATCATAGAAGTGACGCTGTGTTCTCATTGCATCCTATTACAAGGTACATTATGTCAATTTGTCTCATTACTGGTGATGTTAATCTTGTTCATTTGGCCATGGTGTTATCTGCCAAGTTTCTCCATGTAAAGTTACTATCTCCTCTTTATTATTAATGAATATATTGTGGGGAGATACTTTGAGACTATGTATATAGCCTATTCCTCCTTAAAATTTTAACCAGAAGTTTTAGCATTCATTGACGATTTTTGCATGAGAATACAATGAATGCCAAATTGTGATTTTCTAATTTTATCATTCTTCTACATCTATTAAAGTTTTCATTCCACGGCAAAGGAGCACTTTCCTTTCTCCTCTGTTTATATCAGCACATACTCACAGATCCTTATTTTGTTCAATGGATTATAATCCTTTACTATCCATTAGTTATTTCAGTGCCCACATTGTTTCAGAATTGGTCAGTGGGAGCCCCTTCAAGTGGTCTCGTGTCCTTCTGACATGTCTCCACAAATCATGCTTTTTGACACAATAAGATGCTCCAGGTTCATCTTATACTTTCTCTGTCCCAGCCCTAGAATCACCCATTTCTCCAAGGAACCCTGGTTCCTGTTATTGCAGAATGGTATTTATAAACCAAAATCTGAGTGCAACGTGAGCACATTGCTACTGGGCATCATTATTTCCAGGCCCCCTCAGTGGACAGAGCTAAAGAGTAGATGTGTGTATGTACAGTGTATGTATGTATGTGTCTGTGCAAACACATGTACTGCATATGTTTATGTATACATGCCCATATAAATCTATTTCTATCAATCTGTCTAGTTCACTCCAATACCTACAGCTGCAACACAGTGTTGCGTGGTTGATTCTATTTTCCCTCCTTTTCATGTGTGTAACTCCCTCCTTTGACAGTGAGAAACTTGGCTATCATTATCCACAATATATTTCCTAATGTGCTCAATCCTAGAACTCACAGGAAGTGTTTTCAGAATTACTGATCCATATGTCTATGAATAAGGAATCTACTCAATATTTGTTTGCAGTTCTTTTTGACTTTAGCCTGAGGGCAATGTAGTCCAAATCTAGTACAAAAGATACTTGGAATAATCCTTTTTCTACCCAATCTGTCCATAAACTTCTATTCCTACCCCCTCTGTTTGGCTCCGTGTCTCACCCCTGTCCTTGTCATACCTGGTTTCTCAGGTCCAGAGCCTCTCAGGGGTCTGGGCCAATGTGTGCCCTTCCCGGTGCCATCCAGGGTGAGGCTGAGGCCTCCTCTGTCCTCACTGGGCACCATTCCCTCATCCTCTCAGTGGCTTCCAGATACGTTTACTCGTCTTTGCCCTCCCTCTTGTTCTCTTTGTGGCTAAGGCTTTATTCCTTTTTAAGGAGTTCTTTGCTATCATTCTAATGCGATTGTAGGAGAGAGAAGAGACACGCTTGTCACTGGTCTGCTGTCTCAAACCTGACACCTGGAGACTCTAGAGGCAGCAAGATCTGGGTTTACACACCGGGAGACACTGGCAAGCTCCCTGACCTTCCCAGGTCTCAGTTGCATCATCTAGGATGTGGGGGTGAGAAGTCCTACACCACATGGATTTGGTGAGGATGAACTAGACCTCATAGGTAATGTGGCTGACACAGTGCCTGGCATGGAGTTCGGTAAAGGGCACCTGTCATTGTGGCCTGGATGCTGCTGAAGTGCTCTTACTTGTTCATTTACTCATCCAGGGCCCGTTAAGTGCTGAGCATATCACAGAGTCCCTAAGTATAAGGGCAGGGACATCAAACTCCCAGTGAGGTCACTGCAGCAAGCAATCCCAGAGCTGGCAGCGTTCTTGGCAAGAAGCTGCTTCTCCTTGCTTGGCTTCCCTTGGCCCCAGGATGTGCTTTTTGCCTGGGAGGCTGAAACTTCTTCCTTGGCCCTGGGTCAAACGGCCTGTCAGGGGAGCTTCCCTGAGCTGTGTGCCAGTGTGCCTCTGCTGGCCCACTGCTTTTATGCTGAGGACACATGACCGTCTCTGACGGGAATGAGTGATGAGCTGAAGATTTTGGTAGAGAGAGGCCAAATCCCTGTGTGGCTCCAGGAACAAGGATAAATATAGCCAGAGTGATTGCACATGCTCTTTTAAGGATTAAAAGTCAGCTTTTGGGCAAGCTGTGAAGCTCCATGACCAGGATAGCAAGGGACACAGTTCCTTTTTTAGAGCTGTGGTCAGCACTCTTTGTGCATTGCTGGATCCCAGGCCTCCACGATGCTATTCTCATTTGGCAGATGGGTCGCCTTCACTCGTCCACACACCCTGAGGTCAGGGCTGAGGTGTTCCTGCCACATCCCATCGCCCATCCACCACTATGTCTGGCACACTGAAGGTGGTCAACAAGATCTGTAGTCCAGTTAACAGTAATATCCCAACACCGATTTCCTGGTTTTGAAATATATTATACAACAGCGATATAAGAGATCACCATTGGGGGAAGCTGGGTGAAGGGCACATGGAACTCTGGAATATTTTTGCAACTTCCTGTGTGTCTATAATTATTCCAAAGTAAAAAAAAAAAAAAAACCTTTTGTCAGGATCCTGCCAACACTCTTTGACACTTGGGGGAAGCAGTGCTGGAAGATGAATTGATTAAATCCTCATTCACGACAATGCTTTTGTTTTGCTATTGTTTTTGAATGTAAACACATGATTTGTGCATATGATTCAAAACTTTAAATGTATATGTAAAATATACAATGGAGAGTGTTTTGGAGACAGAGTCTCACTCTGTTGCCCGGGCTAGAGTGCTATGGCCTCAGCCTCGCTCACAGCAACCTCAAACTCCTGGTCTCAAGAGATCTTCCTGCCTCAGCCTCCCCAATAGCTGAGACTATAGATGTGCGCCACCACACCCGGCTAATTGTTCTATTTTTAGTAGAGACGGGTTCTCCCTCTTGCTCAGGCTGGTCTTGAACTCCTGACCTCGAGCGATCCTCCCCCATCAGCCTCCCAGAGTGCTAGGATTATTGGCTTGAGCCACCACACCCAGCCTAGTGGAGAGTCTTTACCCCAGCCATATAGTTCCCCTGCACATAGGCAACTAATCTAAGTATTATTCATTTCTTGTGCTAATTTTGGAGAGATTGTATGCATGCTCACATATAGACTTGTAAATGAATACAACAAATATATATTAATACATATACACACACTCTTTTTCACTCAATTAGTAGCAGTCAATAGACATTGTTCTGTTATCTTCCTTTTTCCACTTAATAATCTCTCTTGGAGGCTTTTCATATCAGTAAACCAAGGGCTTCCCATCCTTCGTTGTGGCTACACTCCATCTATCTTTATGGCCCCAAATTGCTGCCTATTTATATTGTTTCCAGTCCTTTTGCTTTTTTAAACAACACTGCAATGAGTAATTGTGCTCATTTGTCATTTCCCAAGTGTGGGAGTGTGCTCATAGAATAAATTTCTAGAAGTGGAATTGGGTCAAAGAGTGTGAACCTTATAATTTTGATAGTGCTAAGTCATGCTCTATAGAGCTTGTTCATTTTACAGACCCACCAGTAATGTGTCTCATGAGATGCTTGTGTTAATGCTGTGCTTTAAACTAGTTATTAGGTGACCCTTTGTTAGTCTAGTGGAAGCTGTGGGCCTCTACCCATAGAAAGAAAAATACAAGAAAAACACAAATCACACAATGTTTTACATACAATTTCAGTTGGCTTGGAGACTCCTGAAGGCTATCCATGAACCCCAGGTTAAGAGACCCTGGCTTGCAGAGGAGGCAAAGTGGTGAAGAAGACAGAGCTTTAGGGAAAAACTATCCAAGTTCACATCTCAGCTCTACCGCTTACCGGCTGTGGAACATGAGGCAAGTGGTTTTACTTCTTTCAGCCTCAGTTTCCTTTTTGCTGGAAAGGTTTAAGGCACTTGTGAGAATATATACAATGCTTTTATGTAAAGCATCTGTAATATATAGTGCTAGGAATATAGTTGGTGCTCAATATAAGGCCTGGTTTTATACATGTGCGCACACACACACACACACACACACACACACACAAAGCCTTAGGTTCCTTTTCAGCCTCTGGTTTCCAGCTGTCTCTGTCGTGACTGCTGCTAGATTCCCAAGATCAACCTTTGCAGCAGCATTCCCCAAAGTGGGGGGCTTGGACCAACCACATTAAGAATCACCTGAAGGATTTATTGAAATGCAGATTTTTGGGTCTTCTTCAGAGCCACGGAATTAGAATTTCTGGAAGAGGAACCTGGAGCTTCGCACTTCAGGATCTAATGCACACTGAAGCTGGAGAAACAGTGCTGACGGGTTTGGTAAATTCCTTCTGGACTCTATACTTGCAATTCTAGTGGTTACCATGTGGCTTTGCCAGGGGGAGCCTGTACCTACACATGGACAGGTGTGGACACCTGAGAGAAAGCATGGCTAGTATTCAAGGCAGCCTCCTCTGGCTTCATCTATAAAATATAATTACTTAAGAGGGTAGCAGACAGCATGCACTGTGCCCAATCAGGGATCTCTCTCATAACAACCAGGGAGGAGAGACAGTCCAGAGCTACATGCCTGAGGAAGGGGCTGGGATGGAGGCCCCATGGGCCAGGCTCTGTGGAGAAAGCCTGGCTCCGCTGGGTGGCTGACGTGTGGCCAGGAGCTGGGGATGAGGGCTGTGCACAGCTGCGCAGCCATTGCCAGGGGGGCTTTGGCAGTCCCATCTCTAATGCCTTTGACCGTGACTAGTTAAGGTTTTCTGGGTGGCAAGTCATGGCCCAGGGTTAGGGTTCCCAGATTTAGCAAATAAAAATATAGGATAGCCAGTTAAATTTGAATTTCAGATAAATAACACATAATCTTTCAGTACAAGTATGTCCCATGTTTATCCGAAATGTAAATGGGTGTCCTACAGTTTATCTGGCAACCCTATGCAGGGCTTCTCTGTGCTGCCTCTAACCCCAGAAGGGGCTGAAGTCCCATGAGGGTTGCCTTAATCTTGGAGCTCCATGACCTTGGCTTTGGGTGGGCACTGCACTGAAATGCAGGTGAAGAGCGTGTAAGGACAGGGCGTGGACTTCCAGGAGAGAGCCAGCCCTTCCTCACCTGTGTCTGGGCAGGGGCAGGGAGCTAATTGATGCTGATCCAGCACTTATGAGATGCTGGCACTATGCTAAACACTTGAACATTATCTCATTTATTCCCCCTAACAATCCAATGAGTTAGGTATTATTGCAATTATTCCTACTTTAGAGATGAGGAGACTGAGGCTCCGTGATGTTAGGACCACAGGGCTGCTAAGTAGGGGAGCAGGAATTGACACCCCTGGGGCTTGTGCCAAGTCTGGGATTAGCTGATTCTCCCAGGCCTTTCTCTCTGGTAATCCCAAGGGTTTAAGGTGGTGGGAGCAGCCCCTGCCACCAAATCCCCGGGACAGGAAACACGCCCAGTTTCTCTTGGCGCTGGCCCAGGGTCTTATCCAGGCTCACATGCTTGCTGGAGACTCCAGCCTGGGAGGCGGATCTGCAGAGTCCCCTTCGTCCCCATCTGGCCAGGACAGTGTCCGGCGGCATGAGCTGCCATGGGCACTGCCATCTGCTGTGTGGCTGTCTGTGGGAGGGGCCCAGGGGGAGGCCAGCTGGTCAGCTTCCCTGCCGTTAGCCCCCTGGGCCAGGCCAGAGGGGGCTCCCAGAGGAGCTCTCGGCTCTAAGTCCCAGCCCCTCTCAGAGGAGGCGGCGGCCGAGGTTCTGCAGCCAGAGGCTTCTCAGCTCGGAGCTCTGGAGCCAGATGTAACATTGACCTTAAATGGTAAAAGCTCCCCAGAGTGCAGAGAGGCTGGCCAGAGGAGGAAAGGGGAATAACTCAGTTTTAGGTAAGCCTTCGCTACATCCTAGAATAACCTGCCTCTTCAGCTGGGAAGCAGAGGGAACGCTCTCCTCCTTAAAGGTACAGGGTGCTGGGATGGGGGCGCTAAACTTTAACTTTCCAGGGGAGTTGGCTTTATTGGGTGGCATTTTGGCTGAGTATTTTTGTTGTTGTTGTCTTAAGTTTTAAGTAAGAAGTCAGTCTTGCCAGTCCTAACTTAACTAAAGTGTGCTCCTTTTGCTTGCTGTTGGAAAGCGTGCAAAGGTCAGTGTGAAACTGTGGGTCCCGACAGGAGGTCGCCACCCCTAGCTTGCCTGTGGGCCCCTTTGTGGCAAGAGATGAGTCCTCAGATTAGGCAAGCCTGCCAGCCGGGGCTTTCTCCCCTCTGGGCTTCCTTATGTCTCTCTCTGTCCCCCTGTGCCCCGACCTTGAACCCGGTGCTGGCCCGACCTGTCTCCGTTCTTGACCTGCCTCTATTTCTGTCTCTGCCCCTCCATCCTGTGTTCTGGACACAGCCCCTGTTTTTAATGTGTCTCCCTCTCTCTTTTTGTCTCCAGCTTCCCCCCACCTGTGCCTTTTCCCTGCTCCCTAGAGGGGTGCCGCTGCCCTGGCCTGTGCCCCAGCCCTGCTCACCTCCAGGGCTCTGTGTTGAAACTATTCCTAGAGGGAGCAGACTGGCTTTTTCCAAAGGGAAGGCCGGTGGAAGCCAGAGGCCGGAGAGAGGCCCAGCTGTCTTGCTCCCTCCTGCCCAGTGAGTAGTTGTAAAAGCCTAGAGAGGCTCTGCAGTTGGAGTGAACAGCATTGCAGGGTCTGGGACCCCTGGCCAGCACCCCAGCCTCCCAGAGCTCAGCAGCTGCTGTCCTCTGAACACTCTTCAGGCTGCTCACTGAGGTGGCCGGGGGGAGCAAGGCAGCCCAAGGGCTCGTCTGAGCTGGGTCTTTTGCAGGGAAAAGGAGGAAGCTTTCTAGGACTGTTAGGCTGGGGGCATAAGGAGTCAGGACCTGGGGGTAATGACTTGCAGGTGGACTTACCTATACCCCAGCTGCCTCCTCCACCACCATACTTTTATGGTGGCAGGAACTCAGGTTAAGTGACTTGCCTAAGCTCATACCACTATGAAGGAGCAGAGGTGGGACTCAAACCCAGGTCTATATGACTCTAACTCCAGTGCTCCTGCCCCTCAACACAACTGTGAGTGCAAGGGTATGCTTCTGCCTCCAATAGTGTCTTGTGATTTTTGACTTAATGGACAAAACAGTTGTCATTGTCATATTTGCTTGGTCCATGATTCAGTGGTGTGTGTGTGTGTTGGGGGCTGCTGTTTGTATTCACAGTTGGTGTGCCTTCCTCCATGCTTGGTGGAAAGTCCTGCACCCTCTAAGTTTGTCTGGGAAGAATAACTATGTGGTAATTGCTACAACATGATCAATTATCCCAATAAATGTTTTCTGAAAGAAAATAAAAGAGCAAACACGTAGTTTTTAGTACACATTGGACACTGTTCTATGCCCTTTCCTTACAGGAGCTCACTACTCCCACAGTCCTACAAAGAGGGGATTATTCTTACCACCCTCAGCTTGCAGGTGGGGACACTTTAGCACAGAGAGGCTACACAGCTGGCATTCGTGAGAATCCAGGGGCAAGCACGGCTCCCTTCCAACACGGCGTGCCTGAGGCTGTCCACAAGGGATTTCACGTGCCCCTTACAGCAGTGCTGTGAGGGACGTGTCTTTACTTCGATTCTGTGGGCAAGGACAATGGGGGTAGGGGACATTAAATGATTTGTCCAAGCCCACCCAGCCACCAAGTGACAAAACTGGGAATTTAAGTAGTATGTCAGGTGAGGAAGTTAGGGCCATGTGACACCTTCTACTTGAAACTGAATTCCTAGGGGTCAAGGGGCTCATAGTTTTGGGATGAGGGGTTCTGTGAGTCCATGAGAAGAAGCGAGATTCCCTGCCCGATGGGCAGAACTACACATGGTGGGTTCTTGGCTTCCCAAAGAACCCCACCTCTTTCCTCTAAACCCTGGTCAAGAAGGTGGATGGATGTACCCCACATTTCCAGCAGGGGCAGACTGAGCCCCGCAAGGGCAGAGACCCCATCTCCCTGTATGTCCAGCACCCAGCATGATGCCGGAAACACAGAGTGCTCAGGATCATTATTTTTGTATGAATAAGTGGACATAAGGCTTGTGAGGTGGCTTCTGGTTAAACAAGAGCCCAGGTTTGTTATGCACATGTGCCTAGTGGTCAGATTCGTCTAGTTTGGCTTGAGCAGCAAGGTGGGGGCCTCAAGTTACCCACCCCTCCCACCCTGCCGCCTCCCCTGCACAGCCCCACAGAGCCTGCCCCTCAGCCGTCCTCCCTGTGGCTTGGCAGTCAGCAGAGGGATTCTATCTGCTGACCGAGGAGAAGCAGAGGCCTGGGTGGGTGGGAAGAAGAGAGCTAGGAGCCCCGGACTCTGCCCTTGCCCCTGCCCCTGCCCTTTGGGGAGCTATTTGAGTCAGGGGAGGGAGATGGGGAACTGAGTTCTCATGTAGTATGTGTGTAAGGAAAGAGCAGAGGAAATTGATATTTGTTGAGCTCCTACTTTTTGCCAGGATCTGGGCTAGATCTGTTGTTTAATTTAATACTTGAGTTAGAGATGCGGACGTTGCGGCTCCAGCATACAGCTGGCAGGTGGTAAACAGGGCTTCCAGCTCAGGCCGCCTGGGTCCAAAGTGGGCACTTCCTTCATAGATGTCACCCTGCCTCTCCTTAGTAACTCTGGTCTCAGAGGCAGTTATTGAGTGTCACAGTCTAAATCATGGGAAAGTCACAAATAGAGGGACAGGGGATGTCATATTTGCCCCGTGGACCTTGGAAGCCAGACTTTGAGTTCAAGCCACAGCCCAGGGCAGCCTCACCGATGGGCCTTCAAACCCAGAGCCTTGGCAGAGGCAACCCATCCCCATGGCCTTGCACGAGCCCCACCTTCTCAGCAAGGGCTTCTCCAGGGAAGATGGAAAGCAGGTGACAGACAGACAGACGGAAAACCTTTCTCAGCTGGTAACAGATGTAACACAAAGTTTGCTAAGGCTGGGCTTAATCAGCTCTGGTTACTTTCTTTCTATGACTTTTTTATTTATAATTTTTATTCAATTTTTTTCTAGTAATAAAAGTAATGCATGTTCCTTGCTAAACTTTCTTGGAAAATACAGAAATGAATATAAATAAGAAATTCAGAAATAAATATAAAGAAATAAAAAATCCCTCCAGAATCCCATCACTCAGAGTTACGTATTGTTAATATTATGGTATGTTTCTTTCTTTACATTTCTTTATATTTTATAAAACTAGGGTCTTACTAGATGTGTGATTTTGTAGTCTGCTTTTTTTTAACTGAACAATCTAACATTATCATGTTTCCATATCATTAAAGATTCTTCAAAACATGATTTTTTCAATGGTTGCATAATATTGAGTCATTTTAGCTGAGCAGCAGTTTAATCATCCTTCCTCTCGGGGTTTTGCAAATGTGGTTTTTCTTTGGGGACTATCTCAGCCGCACACACAACATGACAGATTTTCTAAACATTTCTAGTGTTTGGAAACTCATCTCTCGAAGGTGGGATACTGACCCAGCCTTCAACACACGAAATCACATGGCAAGAACATTTCTTCTTAAGTTCTTTTCAGTCCTTTGGATCAAGGAGAAAGCCTCTGTTTGAGGTAGGGTGACCAACTGTCCAGGGTTTTCGGGAATGAGAGTTGCCACAGGACTCTCTGTGCTAAAACTGGACAAGCCCTGGGCAGATCGGAAAGTTGGTCACCCTCATTGTGTATTCAACATTTTTCTGACCCTTGCTTGTCTCCCTTCTTGAGAAAATGAGAACAGGCCTTGGGCATGGAGCCTTTGGTAGGCAATAGCTAAGAATTTAATAACTGCTTTCATTTTATTTATTTTTATAACTCTCTATTTGTGGTAAGTGGTACTGATTTTTTCCATTTAAGGTAGGGATATAAAGTTTCCCTTTTAAATAAACGTAATGACAGTGGTGCTAACACTCCCCCAGTGCTCCCTGTGTGCCCAGCGCTGTTCTACCACTTGACCTGCAATAGCTCATTTAGTCCTGACTGCAACCCTCTGACACTGTTGTTATCTTCATTATACAGATTGGGAAACTGAGGCACGGAGAGGTTAAGGAACTTGCCCAACAACACAAAGCTAGTAAATGGCAGAGCTGGGACTTCACTCTTGGCTTTCTGGCCCTTTGCTAGTTAAATTAAAGAATATTAAGTAAATAAATATATAGGTGGAACACAGACATGGCAAAAATTGTGAAAGTGGTGTGTGAATGACTTAAGTTTCGGAAACATTGGCTTGGAGGATATCGAGGTTTTATGAGCTGGTGGAACTGAGGCATCAGTGAGTGCAGGGTGTGGGGGAAGCTGAACCATCTCAGTAAAACCAAGCGGAAGTTAGGAACACGTAGGAGAGGCTGGCAGGGACCAGACCATGCCCTGCTCACAGCCTGGTGGTCGGGGTGGGATGTGGTTCCCAGAGTGGCCACCCAGGCAAGGGACACACAGAGACCACAGAGAGTTCTGCTGCTGACGAGCCAGCCAGGAGGGTGTTTCCAGAGAGCCCAAGCTTCCTGGTTTATCCTAAGGAGAAGAAAGCCTGAGGACGCCCTTGACTTCGCTCATGCAGGTGTGGTGAAAAGGGCACTGGGCCCTGAGTCAGGAGAGGGGCTCAGCGTTGACCAGTGTGACCTCAGGGTCACAGTGAGGACATGGCAACTCGTGCTGGAAGCAGCACAGTGCCCTGGGGGGAAGCGCAGGCCCTGGAGTGACTGTGGCCCCACCCCTGACCAGCTGTATACCTCGAGCTGCACCTAAACTCTCTAAGCCTCTGTTTACTCTTCTGTAATATAGGTTGGGTCTCCCTTATCTGAAATGCTTGTGACAAGAAGTACAGGGGATCAGCTTTGTATTGCAGTCAGGCTCCTGGCCAAAGCCCGGTTGCAAAGCTGATCCCTCAGGGTGCACTCATCAGGTGAGACTTGTGCCATGCCCTAGTGAGGGGCAGGCAGGCTGAGGCTGCAGGGGCTGCCACGTGGTCCCATGGGCACCCCAGCTCCTGCCTCTTCCACTTGATGGAACCTCTCCTTTTCTCTGGAGATGCCTGGTGGGAGACTTGTTTGATGCATCCTTCCTTAGACAAGACAAGCATCGAACTACAAGTATCTGAAATGACTTTTACTTTTTTCAAAGAAGTTCCATGTAGGCAACTCCAGATGGGGAGCAAATGATCTCTTAACTCCCTTCTTCTTCTTTTGGGTTACTTCCCACAAGTGGACAAGAGGATATAGGGGAAGGGAGTTATCATTGTTTGAGCATATTGTACGTGCCAGGCATTTTGTATTTAATATCTCATTAAATCTATACTTTAGCCATTAAAGGAGATATTTATGGGCAAACTAACTCAGGGAGATTAGTACTTAGTAAGAGAAGAATCAAACCAAAAGCCATCCGACCGCCATCCCCAGCTCTTCCCACCCTCTGTGGCTTACACTCCAGGCTGCAGGGTGAGAACGTCCAGGACCTTGTTCCTGCTCAGGAGGCCCCAGTGCAGCTGCTCTGAGCTGAGGCCCTGAGCTCTCGGGGCAGGAGTCTAAGGCCGCTGCCCTACTAGGCCTGCTCTACTTTCCACCTGTCTTTTCTTTTCTTTCAGTATGTGGCAATCTTTATCAGGTCTCATAATCTAGTTCATAAACAACCCCCTTCCTCTATTTAGAAGGAAAATATAAGTCTAGAATCATGAGCTTTTTACTGGGAAGAAATGCCATGTCCTACATTGTGTGTCTTGAGTCACTTTCCATCGCTTACCAAGACTTGTGCCCTTAAAGTTTATAAGTATGGCCATGGTCTCCAAGTCTGTTCAAATCCCAGCTCCACAACTTACTGCATGACCTTGGGCAAATGATCTAACTTCTCTCTGTCTTACTCCCCTTACGTCTGAAGTAAGGCTTCTGCTGAGAGTAATATGACTTGTTCTAAAGGTTGTTACAAAGATCAAATTGGTTGCTGTATCTAAAGTACTTACACATAAATAAGTACTAAATAAATTATTAATATTGAAGCCCAGATTAATATCAAACACATGGAACTCCTCTATTTTGGGGGCCCCAAACGGTCAGGTTTCCCCAAGGGCTGTCTTGTCATGATATTTTCAACCTGTTTGGGGATTGGCTTCCTGGCAGAAAGGATGTAATGCCCTCCCAGGCTTCTCACTCAAGACATCTTTCTTGTTTCCCACCTGAGGTCCAACTGATCCCTAATGTAGGTTGGAAGGCGATGATGATGATGAGGCCAGGTGTTGTCAGGAAGAACCCAGCTAGTCAGTTTTCAAGAGGCCTCCCTAAGGAGCATCATCTTGGGGATGTTCTAGGGACCTGAGCCTCTGGTTGGTGACCTGGGGTTGACTGCACATGTAGAGAATGACTTGAGATAATCAAACTCACAAGAGATTAAAGTATACAATTCTGAATGTCTATGTGCAAATGTATGGTGGGAGGTAACTCTTTCCAATGACCAAAATGCTTGGGAGATAGAAATTTTGGTCGTAAGGCAGAGACTTCTGAGGGGCAGTTCACCTAGGCCATGATGTGGCCCGATGAGCAATCTCTGCCCACAGCAGAGAGATCTCCCTGCCCGGAAGGGGTCTCTCTCCTCTGGGAAGTTTAGCTGAATCTATCTCTTTGCTGTAGAAAAGTCCTCTATAAACAGTGGTTATTATGTAGTATTCATATAGCCTGTGTCTGGGTAGCACATAAGAAATATCAGATTCCATATATATTGATTAAAGTTCTTTGGTTACCAAGTATTGAAAACCTATGTTGGGTAACTTAAGAGAAAGCTGAGGCCGGGCGCGGTAGCTCACGCCTGTAATCCTAGCACTCTGGGAGGCCGAGGCGGGTGGATAGCTCAAGGTCAGGAGTTCGAGACCAGCCTGAGCAAGAGCAAGACCCCCGTCTCTACTAAAAATAGAAAGAAAAATTATCTGGCCAACTAAAATATATATAGAAAAAAAAAATTAGCCGGGCATGGTGGCGCATGCCTGTAGTCCCAGCTACTTGGGAGGCTGAGGCAGTAGGATCGCTTAAGCCCAGGAGTTTGAGGTTGCTGTGAGCTAGGTTGACACCACGGCACTTACTCTAGCCCGGGCAACAGCGTGAGACTCTGTCTCAAAAAAAAAAAAAAAAAAAAAAAGAGAAAGCTGGGATTCATTGTAAGGTATTTCAGAGACTCAAAGGAAAAGGTAGACAGCTAAACCACAGGCAGGCAGAACCCAGGGCACCTCTGGGGGCCTGGTGGCAGGAAATGGCCAACCTTTTCTCTAGAGCAGAGTCTTCAAGAGTTTTTGATGATGTATCTTACTAGTTTAAAAAAAAACTTTTTTAAAAGCAAGCAGCTCTAATTTAGGTATGTGTCTTTATTTCAATTCATATTCATGAGCTATCATATTTATGTTAGAAACTTTATAAAACATATAAAACTAGAAATTTTTAAAGTATGAGAAAGACGCAATATCTTGAAATTTTTATTTATTTATTTATTTATTTTTGAGACAGAGTCTCACTCTGTCACCCTGGCTAGAGGGCCATGGCATCATCATAGCTCCCAGCAGCCTCAAACTCCTGGGCTCAAGCAATCCTCCCACCTCGGCCTCCCAGAGTGCTAGGATTACAGGCATGAGCCACCACGCCTGACCTATGTTTTTATAATTGTTTAACAATATCAACAACTTTTCTGCTTTATCTAAAGAAGTATTCTTTAGTAAGAGGAATGTGACTGATTAATCACATGTAATGACTCTATATGCTTCTTTAAGAAGCCAGTGAACTCTGGTGCCAGGGAAGAGGGTCCACCTGGAGTGAGCTGTAGTTATGCAGGGACACAGTCATGCCAGAGATGTAGTGCTGGAGCAAGGAGGGGCCAGAGAAGGAAAAGCCAAACCTCTCTCTCCTCCCACCTCCTGCCAGTCCATTGGCCAGACTCAGCATGCAAGCAAAGGAGCCCAAGTGATGTGGTCCTTAGGTGTTGTCCTGGAGCACAGAGCAGAGACCAGATCAGGGGGCAGGGCAGACAGAGAGGGAGGCAGGCAGAGGAAAACCAGCTCAGACACCTGACATGGAAGCAGAGCATCGTTACTGAACTGTGATACTAAATTTTCAATGTTCTCCACCAGTTTGCAAAAATTTTTTGAGAGTTGCTTAACTTAGTTTTATTAGTGGTAGTATATTCATTGCACATATTTTGTGCGAGCCTTTTAAGCCACATGCCCATTTTATGATGGTAGGTTGGTTAAAACTAGATAGATATGTTTCACGAGTCCAGTTACTTGGGCACACACAAACTGTGTCACCCTTCACTGAAAGCAAATGAATCCATGAGGGTGCTACGTGCTTAGCACTGTGGAATTCTCCCTGGTGCCTTAGGACACCTCACAAACTGGACATGAGAGTGACCTTTCAACATGTGGACTGAATAAGGGCACCACTGCTAATCTGTTTATTAAATGTTAAGGAGGTTTTGTTCCTACTTTTAAATAAAAATAGATAGCAGTTTCAAATCTTCTTCCTATAGTCGACTGAATCACCTTGCATTCCCTGAGTGAGCATGCTCCACTGCGAAGACCGCTGCTCTGGACTCAGGCCCAACGTGACCAGGCTCCAGGGGCTCCTAGTCTCTGTCTAAGGTCTCAAGAGAGAGACCTGACAGGCCCAGGCCCAGCTTGGGTCAGGCTCAATCAGCCACGGTCGGCAGTAGGACCATGGGGGATGGATGTGGCCACGGGGAGCCATCCCTTTTGTATAGGGGCTTCTAAAGAAGGGAAAATTGTTGAAAGCAAAAGTGTCTTCAAAGGAATTATCTTTCTGTCCTGCCTGCTGGAGATCTTAATCAAGCCTGACAACTCCTCAACCACATGTACAGGGAATTTGGGGGGTTACTTCCATAGACAGCTAATTACATCCATTGTGTATGGGTTTTTACCTGTGAATATGCTGGAGGGCAGTCTTATCTCCCAGCTGCTGTCCCCATGTACAGCCAACATTCCTAGCAGGCCTGGGGGGCTCCCCTGTCTCCCCCTGACTCAGAGGTAGACGGTTTCTCAGGCCAGCTGGGCTCAGCAGAGACAAACGCATGTGGCTGATCATGGATCTCAAGGATCTGTTGCATTAGATCCAGACACACTTGGCAAGTTCTCCCTACACTGTGATTCCTACAGTTTACAAAGTGCACAAGTTGCTTGGGCACACACACAGAGCCTGACTTTTCAGAGTCCTGGAGGGTAAGTTCCATTTGCTGAAATCTCCAGGGACTTGTTTCAGGTGGTAACAAGAGTAGTAATAATGCACTTATTATTACTATAACAGCTGTCATTATTGAGTACCAGCTAAATACTGTGTTAAGTGCTTTATATATATTATTTCATATTTTTGCAGCACCATATGAGATAGGTAATATTATCTCCATTTTACTGATGAAAAAATGGAGGCTTTGTGAGGTTGAGCAGTGCAGTCAGGATTTCACAGTTGGAAAGTGGCAGAACTGAGGCCATATTGCCCTTGCAACAAAGTGCGTGCAGCCCATGGAAACTCACGCTTGAAGTTTAGCAGGCCAGGAGGGAGTAGAGGCTCAGCCGGTAAGATTTCAAAAAAGGAGAGATCATTATGGGTTTGTAGAGAGGTATTAAGGAAAGGTGTCACTGTGGCAAGTTTATAGCATGTGCTTGGCAGATTTTATTTTATTTATTTATTTATTTATTTATTTGGAGACAGAGTCTCACTCTGTTGCCCGGGCTAGAGTGCCGTGGCATCAGCCTAGCTCACAGCAATCTCAAACTCCTGGGCTCAAGTGATCCTACTGCCTCAGCCTCCTGAGTAGCTGGGACTACAGGCATGCGCCACCATGCCCGGCTAATTTTTTCTATATATTTTTAGCTGTCCAGATCATTTCTTTCTATTTTTAGTAGAGACGGGGGTCTCGTTCTTGCTCAGGCTGGTCTCGAACTCCTGAGCTCAAATGATCCGCCCGCCTCGGCCTCCCAGAGTGCTAGGATTACAGGCGTGAGCCACCGTGCCTGGCCTTGTAGATTTTAAATGAATGAACAAATGAGTGAACAAAAATTCCCAGGTTTAAAGGCAGTGGCAGTCTCCCAACATCCGTCTCTGGTGCCACTTTCTGAGCCAAAATGAAGACAAGATAGAAGCAGTAGCCTCAAGTTCTAGGACTGGCTGTGCCTCCAACTCGTGTTGTGCCCTTGAACAAATCAGTTCTCCTTTCCAAGGCCTTGATTTCCTCATCTGTGAACCATTCACCACCCCTCCACCAGGCTCAGTGATTCCCCCCAGTAGTTACATGACTGAGCCCATCCCAGAGCCATAGCTGTGCTGGATACTGTGTCTGTGACAAGGAGGAGGACTGCAGGTGTGTTAGAAGAAATAGCTGTTAATGTTCATTTTCTAGAGGCCCATTCAGTGCCTTTGGGGACGGTTAGCACTGGCATCAGGTCCAAAGTAAATGGAAGGATGTGCTTTTAGGAAAACATTTACTGTTAAAGGGAATACCTGCTCATTCTCTTTCTTGTTAACAAGGTACTTGACTCAAGCTTTAGAAATTCACATTTACATTTGCTTTTCATGTCAGAGGCTATGGTCTTGTTTTTTGTTGCTAAACGAGGCAGCCATGGGAATCTGGTCCCTCTTCCCACACACTACAGAGTCGGCTTCTCCCAGCTCTCCAGCTCTGGGGTAGATAGGTGTGCCCTGCAGGAGTCCAGGGTGCACACAAAAAGACTGGATTTCAGTTCTTTGCAGGGGATGAACCTCATAGGTGCCGGAATTTGGGGGCCCTCCAGGAGGCATCAGGTACCTCCTCAGAGCTCCCATGTAGAGGAGATCAGGTGACCTTGAGGAGATGCAGGAAGATGGTTCAAGGAGCTAACTGACTGCACAGCACATCCTCCCACTGTAGCTCACTGATCCTCCCTGAGGACCGTGGAGCCATGTCATCTGGGTAACCTTTCATGAATTCACTGATTTCACAGTTGCATGCACTATGGGTAGCATAACCCCTCTCACCGCTCCCCTGCCCCACCCCATGACCCCATTAAGATTTTTATGGGCTCCAAGCACTTTTGCCTTCATAGGCCTCTTCCTCCTTAAGAAAATATTAAAAATTTTATTTTCTAACTACACTGGTGGAAAGATAAATATATTAATGTTATCTAGTAACACATTGTCTTTGACCTAAAAGTTCATTTTTTCTTCTGATTTTAAAAGAAATTAAAACATTTTCACAGGCCCTTAGCACTGTTCCTACTGCACTTAATGGATGAGTCAGCCTCGACGCTGTCACCTTTCTGTTCAGAGTATGTTCTAGGGACCAGCAGTGTTGGCATCACCAGGGAGCATGTCAGAAACGCAGACCCTTGAGAGCTGCCTCAGACCTACTGAGTCCAGCTCCACACCTTCACAAGCCCCCAGGTGACGGTGCACGTGGTCGTCTGAGATGCGCTGCCTACCGCACTGTTCCATGGTGTATTGGGAATATCTGGTCACAGGCCACACACTGCTACCTCCAAATTACAGCAAGAAGTCTAATGACAGAGAATCCTATATGGAAAGTCTGTCCAGCATTAAGTGGCTATATAAATGCCAAGAATTCCTGGATGGTGCTGTCTGCAAAGCTGTTTTCTTCCCCTGCCCAACTGACACTTTCTTCCCATCCCCCCACCAGTGGAGAAATGAGACCTAGAGGAAGGGGTGCGTTTGCTTCCCTGCTCATTCTTCCAGCTTTCCTGTGCAGCGTGTAGCCTCCAGAGCCATCTCAGCAGAGGAAGAGAGGGATTGCAGGAGGCACCAGATCTCAGTGCCTCTGCCCAGAGATGACACACAGCCCGTGGACCAGAGCTGGTCACATGGCTCTGGCTCACTGCAAGGGAGGCTGGGAAGCTAGAGGAGCACATGAGTGTCCCAGGAGCACAGACTCTCTCTGCCATGGGGGAACCACGAGTGAGGCAAGTAACAGTTACTGCGGGACCTGAGGCCACCCAGAAGGTGAGAAATTAAGGGACTGTGGTGCGGGCAGCCAGAGACTCAGCACTTGCAGAGCAGTCTTAGAAAAGCTGGGAGAATTAACTCAGAAGCAAATGCACGCCCTCCCCCAAAGTCTTACTTAGTAAGGGGTGGCAAGGGGTGGGGGCATCAATTGGGTAGCAGGGGAGAATGGCTTTGGGAGACAGGGCCATCCAGGAATTCTTTGCCTCTATATACCCACATAATGCAGGATATATCTTCCATAGAGGGTTTTCTGTTATAAATCTTATTGCTACAAGATGGAGGCAGGCATCCCAACTTGTATGGGATTTCAGTCAGCAAGATGCACATCCAAAGCCACTGAGGTTTTGGGTTTGTCTGTTGCAGCAGCTACTCTTGATTATCTTAATTCACTGCCCAAGCAACCTTGTCACAGGAAGCCCCTCCCATTTTACCACCTGTTATTGGCACCACCTCCCCCACCCCGGCCCCCAGCCAGACTGCTTGTCTGGGCCAGAACGGCCACCCCAGGCCACTGTGCCTGCCCAGTGCCAGGTCCTGGGTCAGAGTCTTGTTGCATTCTATTTTGTAGGGAGGGAAACTCCACATGCAACTTACTTGGTAAACGAGTAAGTTTGGCTTAGAATCTAGGTCTCCTGATTCCTCTGTGCCTGTCTGTGAGGGGGAAGATGAAGTGGGAGGAGGCCTTCCTGGCATCAGGGATAGGCTCCTCACCCACCATCTTTGCCGAGAGGTTTCATAAAACTCGAGGCTGCTGTGGGTCTGGGGACAAGAGGTGTCAGGAGTAGACTACTGCTCCTGAGAAAATGCCAGAAACCTTTTTCTCTTGAGGGTTTAAAAATGTCAGTTAACAATTAGTATTTACTATGTGCCAAACATTGTTCTAAGAAGTTTATATATATTACATAATCTACATGATTATCACCATCCATGTATTACAAATAAGGAAACTGAGGCATAGGAAGACGAAGTAACTTGCCCGAGGTCACACAGCTACTATGCGGCAGGGCTGGGATATGAACCTGGGCAGCCAGGCTGCAGGGCCCATGCACACAACCGCTCTGCTCTCTCACCTCCACACGTCCTTGAATCTGAGAAGGTTTAGAGCATCTCAGACTAGAGTTTTAAGGGGACACTTTGAGATACTCCTTGAAAAAATATTTCGTGGCCAAATAAATTTGGGAAAATTTTATCTTTTCACTCCTTCTTGCAGACTTGTACTGTGCATTTGCTTCTTAAAGTCTCTGAGATGTCCTGTAAGACAGAACCTAGCTCATAGTGATATCCCCAAATATAGGGAAACACGAAACCTTTCTTTACAGAGCTCCTCACATCACCCAGAACTAGAGCGGTACAGACTCTATACAGCTTAGGGGAAGGAGGCTGGAGGCATTCTTGCTTGAGCGGATGCAGGGTAGGTCACATGCCCTCTAGAGAGTCCTCACGCTTGCAGAACCACCAAGGCTCACTGAGTGAGCCAAGCCAGCTCAGAAAGCTTCTCCCTGGGAGGAAGACAGTGGCTGGAGTGGGGAAAGCACAGGCTCTGATGGTTTTCAGTCCCCACTTGGCTACTTTGGAGAAGTCACAGCATCACCCTGAGCTTCTGTTTCCTGCAAAGTAGCACCACTTATAGGGCAGTCAGGGTATTGAGTGCGTAAATATGCCTAAAGCATCAGGCACGTGGCACGCTTCGATGAACAGTGAATATTGTTGTCATTATTACCTGTTGTCTATTTTGCTTTTCTTGTTCTTTGCAGTCTCCTGGTCCCATATAGAACTAGGAGACTAGGATTGGAAGCGTCCCATGGGCAGGCTGGGACACCATGTCAGCTGGAGGTGCTTGTGCCTCTGTTCAACTCCAAAGAGGTCAGGGGACCCCTCAGAACAAGGGATAGTTTCCTCCTGAGAAGAGGAAGGGGGCACTCTTGGGTTGAACTTGGGTTGAACAGAAGAACAGGGAGGAAATGTAGAGAGCTGAGATTGGACTTGTGGGACACACCCAGATTTAGCCTCATATCAAGATCAAAAGGAAACATTAACCCAGGATTCCAGAAGGAGACAGATGGCCCAGAAAAGGTAAAAGTTGGTCTCCTTGGTACAGGCAGAATCTTCCCCCGGGAAAAAGGCTTTGATTATGAATGAGGCACCAACTGGCAGAGCGTGTGCAGAAGTCTGTGCCAGCACTGACCTGTCACCTGGCGAGGGGCATTTCTAAACATGATGGGTTTGAGAGTAACTTCAGAAGATGGTAATTTAAAAAAGACCTTGGGCAGAGAGGGGGCCACTGTGGTGGCATAAAACGGACACTGGATTGGCATTAGTCTCAGCTGGACTCCTGATGGCTGTGTGACAGTGCCAAATCACTCCACCCCACGGAATCTCGGCCTCCTCACCTGAGAAGCAGGCATAATAGTCTCCTCCTTGTAGTATTTCTGGGAGGAACAAAGCAAATAGGGTCTGAAATAGCTTGGACAAAGGAGAGCTCCAAACAGCAAGAAGTTAGTATTAAAAACTGGGAAGACGCTTTAAGGATTGCCACCACGTGATAATCAAGATGAAATAGCCCCCTCTACAAAGGCTTGGACTCTCCCCAGGCGAAGTCCGCTAAGCAGATCAGGCACGTTGGTGAGGACTGAAGGTGGCAGGTATAAGAGCCTTCCCAGCAAACACAGTTTCCGTATGAGCCAGCAATTCCAGTCCTAGATGTATACCGCAAAGAAGTGAAAACAGATGTTCAAACAAAAACTTGTGCAATAACGTTTGTAATAGCGCTATTCACAGTAGGCAAAAGACAGAAACCACCCAAATGTCTACCAACTGATGAATAGATAAAGAAAATGTTCTATACAATAGAATATGATTCAGCCATAAAAAGGAGTGAAGTACTGATGTAGATCAGTGGTCCCCAACCTTTTTGACACCAGGGACTGGTTTTGTGGAAGACAGTTTTTCCATGGACAGTGGTGGTGGGGGGGTGAGGGGGCATCGCTGCCTTGGCTCCACCTCACATCATCAAACGTTGGATTCTCATGGGGAGTGTGCAGCGTGGATCCCTCCCATGTGCAGTTTTGTGCTCCTGGGAGGGTCTGATGCCACTGCTGATCTGACGGGGCTGAGGCTCGGGCTGTGATGCCAGCGAAGGGGAGCCGCTGTGGGTGCAGGTGGGGCTTTGGCTCCTGCCAGCCTCCTGGCCGTGGCAGACCACAGATGTGGATGAACCTCGAAAACCTTTTCTTTTCAAGGTTCTTTTAATGGAAGGAAGCCAGACTTAGAAAGTCATATATTGTAGGATTCCATTTATATGAATATCCAGAACAGGTAAATCCATAGAGACAGAAAGCAGATTAGCGGTTGCCAGGGCCTGGGGGAGGGGAGGAACAGGGAGTGACTGCTTGATGGGTACCTGGTTTCCATTTGGGATGATAAAAAATGCTCTGGAACTAGATAGTGGTGATAGGGGCACAACATTGTGAATATGCTTAATGCCACTGAATTGCAGCCTTTAAAATGGTTAAAATTATAAATTTTATGTCCCATATATTTTATCATAATAAAAAGAAGTTTCCTGGTGAAGAGGAAACACGACCCAAAGTTTAGGCTCCTCTCTCCTAGAATGTGGTTGAGGGGAGGGGATGGGATGGTGTATTCAGAGCGTGTCAGCTGGAAGCTAAGAGCTTCAACAAATTCACCAAGGGGCTACGGTGGGCAAGCCTTGTGCAAGGGCCACAGGGCGTCCTGAAAGGAGTAAGACATGCTCCCTGCTCTCAAAGTGTGTAGAAATTACTCTCATGAAAGGAATACTGAGAGGTACTACACCGTGTGTAATGGAGTAAGTTCAGGAGAGGGAGACAATGATTCGGTCTGCAGCCGTCCGTGAAGCCTTCTTGGAAGAGAAGGTAGTTGAGTAGGTGGGCTTTGGGCAGTTAGGTAAGAAAGAAGTAGAGGGCCTTCCAGGGAAAGTACAGGGGTGGGAGGGAGGAGGGAGCATTTCAGAGGAGGGAAGAGGTTGGTATGAAAGGGGCCAGAATGCAGAGTCATGAGAGACAAGCGCAGGGGGAATTAGGGTCGGATTGTGCAGGTCTTTGACGAGGGACTGAGGAGGCTGGAACTTGATCTCCAGGTGGTGGGGAATCAAGGAGTCTTCCAAGCTGTGTTTGAAAACAATCAGTGTGATGTGAGACGGACTGAAGGGCAAGAGAGAGATGGGACAGGGACATGAGCGGGGGCATTGTCTCTACAGGGGTCAAGGAGCCCAAAGCAATGGCCACAGGAAGGTGAAGGGTGAACCTTCAAACCTGTTGAGCTGTGCATTAGTCAGGGTCTGGCTTGCGTGGAATACAAACTGATTCAAATTGGATTAGACAATTATCAGAATGTTCTGGATGACATAATTGAGAGGCCTAGGGCAATTTCAGATTATGGCTGGATCAATGGTCATTCTCTCTATCTCTTAACTGTCCTTAGTGGTGAATGTATTCTCAGGTGGCCTCTCCCTTGTGGTGGCACCATGGTACTTGCAGTCCCCAGCTTGTATCCTGTCCTTTCACCAACCACAGCAGGAAGAACTCCCCCAACAGTTCCAACCAAGGTCGCCAAACTGAGTTTATTGGCCGGATCTGAGTCGGTGCCCATCCCTCAACCAGTCCTGTGTGACAGGCCCACTCCCACAGTGGGTGGCAGGGTCAGCCACCCCTACCCCAAGCACAAAGATGATAAAGATGCTGCTGTTCCAAAAGAAAGGGGACTGGGAGCCAGATGGGCAAACCCCGCAGCCATCTCCCCAAAGCACCAACTGTGTGCATAGTAGTTTACACGTTTCATCCCTCAACCATCCTGAGGTGGAAACTATTGTCTCCATCTGACACAGGAGGGAACCAAGGTGTAGACTAGCATGTCCTCCCTGTCTACCCCCCGAGCCTTTTCTCTGTTCCGTGCTACTCCCAGGGAGGCAAAGTTGGCCACTAAGAGGCAGTGCAAGGGTCACAGCCAAGAACACTAGAACTAAAGCACATGATTATCAAGGTCAAATCACTTTTTTTAAAGCTGAGAGCCCCTCAGACTGCATTTAAATCAGAAAGCCTGTGCAGTGGTTATAGGTCCTGACCTTTTAACTGTTGGGAAGTTGGAGGCCAGTTTCTCTGCCCGAGCAGGGTAACTGGGTGTGAGGGTCAACTGGGCTGGGAGAGTGGGGGGTGTGAGTGTTACCTGCACAAAGGTGGCCATTCAGAAGCACCCGCTGCAGGCAAACTTAATGACACTGCCACTTGCCAGCTGTGGTGTGGAGGGGCGTTTGTCAGTCAGGGAAGAGGGAGTAAAGGGCATTCCATGCACTAAACACAGGATACAGAGGCACTGAGGCATGCTTGGAGTGACAAGTCTTCGTGATGATAAAATTCCCTGGGATCCCAGAATAATTGGAGCGAAGAAAGACAAGCCGCTGGGGCAGTGGCTCCCTTTGGCATCAGCAGCAGGTCAGAGCCCAGTCTTCATTTTTAGGAATTAAGTCATAACCCAATGACAGAGAACCACCCAGGCCACTTCTCCAAGGGGCCATTTCTGCCCTGCTAAGCTATGCACCAGGTTAAAGGCCTCCGATTTGGTAACGGCAAGTGTCAGGCATAAATCTCAGGCACAAATCTCAGGCACTTGCAGTTTGGGACGTAGCGCATGTGAAGCAGAGAACAGAGGAACTGGGCAGGTGCCAGCAGGACCAGGGGAGCTTAATGGTTGCCCAGGTCCCAGTTGGGGTCTGACACAAGGCACTCCGGGCGAACAGGGACATTTTAGAAATGCTGACATTCCCAGGGGACTGGCTCGGTCCAGGGTGGAAGTCAATTTTAGATGCTCTGACTACTATTTTTGGAGCCTGCAGCACATTAATTCACTACTGCTCCAAATGGTAGGCAGCCAGGGGGGCCTTCAGGGAGCCCAGGGGCTGTTTCCCAGCCCGGCTACAGTGCAGCCTGCCCAGAATCTGCAGGCCAGCGCCCACTCCGTTCCCGCTCGGCATCGCCGTGCATTTCCTGTCTGTGTGCTGGTGCACAGCGCCCGAAGCACCCAAGACCTTCTCCAAAGAGAATCCTTCACAAACTAAGAGGAAAGGATGAACCGCCATCTTAGGATGTGACTCAAGGCTATTTCAAGAAAGTGGTGCAGCTTGGACTCTGGCTAAATCTGGAGTTAAGAGAAGAGGGACCAGATCAAGAGACATCCAGAAACTTCCCTAGCCTTCCCTTCTCAGAGTTGGCTGGATCTAAATCAGGGAGGGAGGGGACTCTGTGCAGGGAACAGTCACTTTTCCTGTTGAGCTGAAATTCCCTTTCACGTGCCTGTCAGCAACAGAGGAGCCACAAGGCAGGGGAAAGGGGCACCATGTGATGCCTGCACTGGGCCAGGTCTGGATGGGATGAAAGGAGAGTGGAACAGAATGTGTTCTGGGAAGTCTCCAACAGAAAGCCCAGAGGAGCAGTGCTGGGTGCTTGCAAAAGGGCACGGTTCTCTCTGTTTCCAAAGCTAGTCCTTACTGCTGAGGGAATGTTTGCACTGCAGGATGAATCCTGTCTTGAATTTCATTTCACAGAGACCTCAGGATGAGAACAGAAATATGTCCTCCCCATTGGTGCCCATACTTGTAAAAGCACAACATCTATTTGAAATATCTTTGCTAGCAGAATTCTAAATGCCTCAGATGAGAAATGGTGTTCCCTACAGAAAGGATTCTTTTGGAAATGTTGCACGTGTTGAGCGCGGTGCGGTGCCAGTGTGTGCACACACATCTATGTACTTCCGGAGCATCTGGCACCGCTGCATCCCAGCTCTTACTTTCCACACTTGCAAATTGCCTGTTTTCTGCTCCGTCTCATATCTCTGAGCTCAGTGGCTCGGTCCACCTGGTTTAAGACTGCACACAGAGCTTGGCACTTGGCAGGTGCTCAGTAAATATTTGCTACGTGGAAGGACAGAGGAGTGATCTGCATCTTGGTGAATTTGTCTTTCTTTTTGGGTGTAGTCTTGCCTGTATGTCTCTGTGTCTGTCTCTCTGAGCCCCTGTCCCTGTCCCTTCATCTCTCTTCCTCTTAGTCTTTTCCTTGTTGCTTCCTCCTTCCTTTCTCCCCATGGGACTCCATCCTAGACACAAACTCTATCTCTTTTCTGCAACCTGTTTTCTTACACTACACACACTCAGGGATTTTAGAGATGGAAGGGACCTTAGAAATCATTTAGCTTAATTTCTACATGTGTAAGGAAACTGTGCCCAGAGAGGTCACAATGTACTAAGGACCAAAGCTAGCTTCCTTTTCTCTTTTTGATGGAAGTTTTTTAAATTTTAAAACAGCTTTATTAAGGTATAATTCACATATCATATAGTTCAGCCACTTAAAGTGTACAATTCAATGGTTTTTAGTATATCTAGAGAGAGATGCAGCCACCATGACTGTTTAATTCCAGAATATTTTTATCACCCAAACCCTAAAACTTCTAATTTCCTCCATCCCTCCATCCCTAAGCAACCACTAATCTACTTTCTGTCTCTATAGATTTCTCTGTTCTGGACATTTCAAGTAAACAAAATCATACAATATGGGTTTTGTTGTGACTGGCTTCTTTCATTTCCGTAATGTTTTCAAGGTTCATCCTTTCATTCATGTCAAAGTTCATGTTGTAGCATGTATCAGTGCTTCATTCCTTTCTAGGACTGAATAATATTCCATGGTATGGATGTACCACATCTTATTCATCCATTAATTACTTGATGAACATTTAGTTTGTCTCTACTTTTTGACTATTATAAATAATGCTGCTGTGAACATTTTGTACATGTTTTTGTGTGGATATGCATTTTCAATTCTCTTGAGTATATACCTAGGATTGGAATTGGTGGATCATACGGTAACTCTATGTTTAACTTTTTGAGGAACTGCCAAACTGTCTTCCAAAGTGTCTGCACCATTTTACATTTCTGCCAGCAATCTATAAGGGTTCCAATTTCTCCACATCTTTGTCAACATTTGCTGTTATCTGTCTTTTTTATTTTAGCCACACTCATGAGTGTGAAGTGCTATCTCATTGTTGCTCTGATTTGTTTTTCCCTGATGGCTAATGATATTAAGTATCTTTTCATGTACTTATTGGCCATTCATATATATTCTTTGGAAATATAGTTATTCAAATCTTTATATTGTGTTATTTGTCTTTTTATTATTGAGTTGGAAGAATTAATCTATTCTGGATACAAGTCCCTTATTAGATGCGCTATTTGCAATTTTTCCCCCTATTCTGTGGGTTGTATTTTCACTTTATTGATAGTATCATTTGCAGTGCAAAAGTTTTTTTTATTGTGATGAACTCCAATTTATTTATTTTTTCTTTTGTTGCCTGTGCTTATGGTGCTGTATCTAAGAAGACATTGCCTAACCCAAGGACACAAAGATTTACCCACATTTTCAACTAAGAATTTTATAGTTTTAGCTCTTCCACTTAGATGTTTGGTCCATTTAGAGTTAATTTTTGTGTATGGTATAGGAAGGGGCCCAGCTTTACTCTTTTACATGTGGTTATTTAATTGCTCCAAAACCATTTATTAAAAAGACTATTCTTTACGCCATTGAGTTATCTCAGCACCCTTGTTGGAATCAATTGACTATAAATGTAATGGTTTATTTATGGACTCTCAAGCCTGTTTCATTGATGTATATGTCTCTCCTTGTATAGTATATAGTATCATACTATATTGCAGCAGTTCTATAGTAAGTTTTCAAATTGGGAGGTGTCACAAATCATTTAATTTTCAAGATTATTTTGGTTATTCTTGGTCCCTTGTATTTCCATATGAGATTGGAAATTTATGCTCGTCAATTTTTGCAAAAAATTCAAAAATGTCAATTTTTGCAAAAGAAAGGAAGGTAGGATTTTAATAGGGATTGTATTGAATCTACAGATCAATTTATAGAGTATTTCCATCTCAACAATATTAAGTCTTCTGACACATGAACATGAGATGGCATTCCATCTATTTAGGTCTTCTTTAATTTCTTTCAACAATGTTTTATATCTCTAAAAGTATAAGTTTTGCATTTATTTTGTGTATTGCTAAGTATTTATGCTTTTTGATGTTATTGTGAATGGAATTGTTTTCTTCGCTTCATTTTTAGACTGTTCATTGCTAGAGTATAGAAATATATTTCTGTATGTCAATCTTGTTTCCTGCAACCTTGCTGAACTCAATTAATTAGATTAGAATTAGTTCTAATAGATACTTAGTGGAGTCCTCAGAATTTTCTATACATAAGATCATATCATCTGCAAATAGAAATAGATTATTTCTTTAAGGTAGAATTCTGGAGCCTAGTCCAGAGCATTTTCATTTCATTAGAAAGATCCTGAAAGAAGTTTTGTGATTGGCCTGGAAAAATACTAAAGCAATTATTCTTCATAATTATTTATTGATCCCAATTTCAAAGATTAGGTGTTTGAAACACACTTGAATTTAAATCTGATATGGCTGAGAAATTCTATCAATAGCTGTATTGGTTTGTTAGAGCTGCCATAACAAAATACCATAGGATGGGTGGCTTAAACAACAGAAATTTATTGTCTAACAGTTCTGGAGAAGTCCGAGATCAAAATATCAGTAGATTTGGTTTCTTCTGAGGCCTCCCTCCTTGGCTTGTAGATGGCCACCTTCTTGCTGTGTCCCCACATGGTTTTTCCTCTGTGGTGCACATCCTCGGTGTCACTCTGTGCACCCAAATTCCCTTCTTATGAGGATGCCAGTCAGATTGGATTAGAGCCCACTCTAATGGCCTCATTTAAACTTAATCACCTCTTTAAAGGTTCTGTCTCCAAATACAGTCACATTCTGAGGTACTGCTGGTTAGGACTTTGACATAAGTATTTGGGGCAGGGGGAACACGTTTTAGTCCATAACAATAGTCTTTTTGGTTTTCCTCTGAGAGATCTGAGCTCTGGTTAGTTGCAACTACCGAAGCCAGAATTTGTTAAATAACCCATTCACCATGACCACTGAATGACAGTGCCCTGCAGCCAGAATTAAAAGGCTCTGTCCATTGTCCCTGAGGTAAAGGATCCTCATATGTGGTTTTGCATGTTCACTGAGCTCCTTTTAGTCAGGGTCTGCTCTAACGCCATGTCAGGAAGGGTCAATGACCAGCCATCAGACTCAGGCATGCACATTCACCTAGAAGTTAGATTTACACTGCCCACTTGGAAAACCAAAGTTAAAGTAATTCCAGACCCTGCTGTGTAAACAGGATGGTGACACACTTGCCTGAGGAGTCCTTCCATGAAGTAAATTTTAAAGTTCCGCAATATGAAATGTCTCTCTAATTTTGCTCTCCTTTGAGCTAAGGGCCTGTTTTGTCAACTCAAGATGCAGCTACTCCTTGCTCTGTAGTTTTTGCGATAGCCAAAAGCAAGATGCTGTTGGTCTGCGTTGGTTATGTTAGTGGAAACTGAGAAGCGAGATTCCCATCCCTGTCATCCGAGCTGAGGAGTCCTCCCACCTCAGCTGGTAGAGTTTTCTCCCTCTTTCCTCTGCTGCCTTTTTCAGCCTTTATTTTTAACTCTCTTGGCCTCTGAGTGTTTTTATTGACATCTGGCCACAAGCCCTTTTAGGAAGCAGGCAGTTATAAATCACCCCCAGGGAAATCAACAAAAGCCAGTTCAATCCACAATTAGACCGATTTGCCCTCAGATAACCAGGACCCTGCAGGCTCAGTATTTTGGCCCATGGGGGTGTCTGCAAGGAGGAGGAAGGGCAGTGGAGGCACCGCCTCCTGAAAGGGCAGTAGGTTGCAGGCTCCCAGAGGCTCAAGGAAGAGATGTGCTTTGGCCTCCACGCATGGACTTGTCTCCTGGCCCCAGGGGAGAACTCAGTGTTTCCATTCCATGCAGCTCAGAGTTTTCCGCATCAGTGGCATTTTCTTATCTTCTGAGGATCTACTTCAAGGCTAAAGCATCTTCTTTAAGCCTCAAGAAAGGGCAGCAGGAATGAATTGCTGTATCCGCTGGGGAGGGCGGAGAGTATATTACTGGAGCGCAGGGGCGTGGAAGAGGGAAGACTCTCTATCTAGCCGTCTGTTGTCAGGCCACTGCTTTTGGTCACTGTGAGTTGGATCCAAAAGTCTGAAAGTTGTACTGAAGCTGAAAGCTAGGCCCAGAGTGGGGCGTGACTGGCCCAAGATCACAGAGTGGTTTCATAACCAGGTCACAAAGAAGTGGTCTCATTGCTTTGAAATCTTAGTTCTCTTCGCCAGAGGAGCTTTGCTCAGGAAATGTGAATTCATGGATAATGGAAACTAAACAAAATGTAAATCTGCAGAGAAAAATATATCAATCAGGTAATTCATTTATTAACAATGGGTACACCAGATTGCCCACTGTAAGGACCATGGGGGTCACTGGACCATGTGGACCACCCACTTATACCCTCTGGATAGGGGGAATATACTAACCTTTGAAAGGACTATTGTTTCCTAGAAGAGGTTTTTCCTCCCTTCCCCAGCAGGGAAAATATTCCACCTGCAAGGCCCAGTGTGCTGGGTTGGGGCAGGAGGCACTGAGACTGGAGTGGAGGCCAGTGCCTTCCCTGCCCCAGGTGGGAGAGTCAGGCGCAGAACCAGGACTCCTGGGGACACCTTGGATCCTATGAATGCCTCATTTTAATCCCCAAGTGTCCCTGGTTTTCCCAAGTTGTGCATCTCCATTACCTCAGCCCCATCCTCCAGGAAGACCTGCCCATATCCCCTTAGGGACTTTCAGGAGATGTGCACATTTAAACTGGGTTAAAGAATTATTCTCTTCAGTTTAACATATGCCAAGCCCTAACTATATGTCAAATGCTGGAGTTACAGAGATGATGAAGACTGGATTTTGAAGGATGAATAGGAGTCTGCCATGCAGATCCTTGAGTTGCTGTCAGCCAAATGGGGGAAATCAAACTGAAAATAAATAATTGCAATTATGTTAGAGCAGGGTTGGCAAACTTTTCTTAAAAAAAAAACACAGATAGTAAATATTTTGACTTTATGAGTCAGACAGTATCTGCCTCAGCTACTCAATTTTCTTTGTAGCGTGAAAACAGCCATAGGCAATAAATAGATGAGTGATGTGGCTGTATTTCAATAAGAATTTATTTATAAAAACAGTCAGTGGGTCAGATTTGGCCCATTGTCCATAAAGTGTTGAACTCTGTGTTAGAGGAATGTCATCATAATACAGGAATAATAAGAAGAAGAATAAAAGCTACCATTCTGCTAGTTACTTTGTGCTAGACCCTATACTAGGCACTGTGTATATAATTTACATTGATATACATTTCATAACAATTTGTGGACAATAACAATTTGAGGACGTTGAAATTCAAGACCCAGAGTCACAGGGCTATGATGTGGCAAATACAAAGTCAATGTCTATGTTCCTAACTAAACAATTTAAAATGGTAAAAGGAAGTGGGGCAGAAGGGGTTAATCTGCCTATGATCATGGGGTGGCTCCTGGAGGAGTAGGGTCTCCCATGGAGATGATGGGGGAGATGGCCTTCTAGGCAGAGGGTGTCCCACTGAGGTTTGATAGCACGTGGAATGTTCTGGAACCTGGGGCATTAGGTGAGGCTGGGGTGTGGGATACTTGGTGCTAGTGGCTGGACTTGATCTGTGGGCCAGGGGCTCCCCAGCTCTGGTTTTTGGGATATACTGCATCAGACTCCCCTGGGGGCCATTAGCCATACAGATTCCAGGGCCCCATGCCCAGATATTCTGATTCAGCAGATCTGGGAGGGGCCCAGGAATCTGCACTTTATCAAGCAGCTCAGGTGATTCTAGCAAGCAGCCAGATGTGGGAGTCAGCGCATGGAGAGCTGCTGAAATGTTTTAATCAAGGGTGAAACATGATCACAGTTACGTTGTAGAAAGGCCCCTGAGCTGTGTGGGAGATGGATCACTTTCCCAGAACCAACCCTCCCCGGGGTCCATTTTCTGATTAGTTATCAGCTTCTCTCATCTGGAAATGCAGAGTGCATAGGGGATGGGTCACAAGATGGCGATCTGGTTGAGGAGGGAACTGGGGGTAACCAAAAGGGTATCAGGAAGGCACTGGGTAGAGGCCAAATACCACCTGTGCTGCCCCTCCCCCCATGCTCCCTCTTGCCCTGGGGCCCCTGTGCCACCTGGGCCTCCCACTCCTGGGAGCCTGGGCACAGGACAGGGCTGACCACAGGCTGGGCAGGATAGAGCTGCTCCCAAGCCTGCCCCAGCCACAAAACCTGCCAGCCCAGGGCCCTAAAAGGCCTTTGCTTTTCCCAAACTCTGCCAACCCTAGAGGAAGGGCCCTGCCCAGGGGCTCCAGAAGGGATCAGAGGCAAGAGCTTCAGAGGAAAGGCCGAGAGAACAATGCACCAGGGCTTTCGGGCTCTGGGTTCCAGGGTGACCTCAAATTAGGTGCTCTTTTAAAAAACTTCTGTCCTATAACCTTACCTTGTCATATTACAAATCTATACATTCTTCTAATTCTATCATATCACTAATGGAAAAATCATTCTATAATTAGGAAATGTCAACCGTGGGTGTAGGAAAAAGGGGAGCCTGGGCTGGTGCAAGGAGCCTGCGGGCCACCCTGGGAAAATGTGCCCCGAGGTGCGTCATCTCCCAGCTCTGTCCGCTCAGACATTGATGATGTTGCTGGGGTGATCCAAGAAAGCCTTGCCCAAATCCAGTGATTTCCCAGTGCCTGTGTTCCTTGTGGCTGAAATGCAGGCCTGTAAGGGGTTGGCTCACCTGCCTGCCGGCTCGCAGCCCAGACCAGCCCCTGCAGAACCTGCTGGAGCATCTCCTGGCAGGCCCTGACCTTAACCTACCCCCAGAGCTCTCTTAACTCAGACTTTCTTTTCTTTTCCTTTTGTTTTTTTTTTTTTTTTGAGACAGGGTCTCTCTCTGTCACCCAGGCTAGAGTGCAGTGGCGTCATCATAGTTCATTGCAACCTCAAACTCCTGGACTCAAGTGATCTTCCTGCCTCAGCCTCCTGAGTAGCTGAGACTACAGGTGTGTGCCACCATATCAGCTAATTTCTCTATTTTTTTTGTAGAGACAGGGTCTCTTAGGCCAGGTGTGGTGGCTCATACCTGTAATCCCAGCACTTTGGGAGAGCAAGGGGGAAGGATTGCCTGAGACCAGGAGCTCGAGACGAGCCTGAGGAAGAGCAAGATCCCATCTCAAAATAAACAATAAATAAATAAATACAAGAAAGAGCTTCATGAGAATGACTCAGCTTAATGCCCGGGATGAACTCTGTGCTGTTTACGAAACAGTTAAATAGAGATATTACACATACAACACACGGCAGTTTAACAGACAGAACATACGTAAATCTGCCTGTTAAGCACAGTATCTTCTCTGTGATGAACTGGTGAAGCCCTGGCCTGCAAAACCTCTTCCAGTCCTGCGCCAACATTTCTTTTCTAGTAGTGGTTACTGTTGTTGCTGCGGCTGCACTTGGTTCACTAATGCCCTGGAAGCCTCATCATGGGGTACTGAGCAGAACCCTGGGCTTGGGGTCAGACTACCCTGAGCTCAAACCCTGCTTAAGTTACTTAGTAATTGTGGTGCCTGGGACAAATTACTTCCCGTTTCTGAGCTTTGCTTTCTCACCTGTATGATGGGACTAATGTTAATAGTACATGCAGGGCTGTCATAAGGACTGGATAAGATAAAGGATACAAACAGCCAGGTAGAGCGCCTGGTGCAGTAAGTACCAGGTCTCTAGTGCTGACGCCTTGGAATCACTCCCAGACCAGCCCACCTCTCTCTCCACCGCGGAAAAATAACTCCTCCAGGGAGAAATTCTGTATGGGGACTTCCTGCCTCCTATTATTAGCAGCCGCAGTTGCACATGCCTGCTTAAGTGGCAGTACCCTGAAATACATGAGCCTCCGGCCCCCAAAGCTTGCTCTTGGGGGAGCCTTTTCTAAGCTCCCCCCTCACCCTCCTTGCCCCGACCCAGTGCGGCCGTTCCTGTCACTGTTCACCATAGTCTGTTCTCAACTTGTGTCTAAAGACTCAACTCCTGCAGCTGTTGGCATGGATCCAGGCAACCAAGGGACTGCTCACTTTACCTTAACACATGCTTCTTGTGCGCACAGCCACCGTCCTGCAGTTCAGCGAATTCCACTGGTGAAAAAAAGGCCCTGGCCGAGATCCACAGCTGCGCCCCCCCCCACCACTGGCCTCATCCTGCTCACGGGAGCTCTCACCCCAGACTCTGTGGCTGGGGTCCCACACGGAAGGCTGCGAGCCTGTTCACACAGCTAGTCGCTGCCCAGGTCTTGGGGTCTGCTTTTCTGGGGAGGGTGGGGAGTCAGAGCCCACCTGGCCCTGAGCTGAGGGGTAGGTGGAGTGGTCACCCCCAAAAGCAACGATGTCTGAAAATCACTTGAAGGTAGAAATTTGACTCCACAACATGTCTTGATGTCCACTAGGCTGTCGTTTAGGCAGGAACATGGAGGTTGGTCAAGCCTAGTCCCTCCTCTGAAGCCGAAGAGTTTAGATGCGTGTGTGCATGTGTATGTGAGAGAGAGAGAGAGAGTGTGTGTGTGTGTGTGTGCGTATGTATGTACTGGGGGAAGGAGGAGCAGGCATCCTGAAGAGGTTTCTGGCTGGGGTTTCTGGCCAGAGACTGAGCCCCTCAACAGTGGCAGGGAGTGCGGAGGGAGGAGCAGGCTCTGAGGAAAGGGGCCTGGTGACACGCTTAGTTAGGCAATAACTTAGGGCAAGTGCATCACTCTAGAAGGGTGTTTCACAGCTCAGTCTCCCAGGTACCTAGCAGAGCAGAGAGGCGAGAGAAGCCTTTGGTGCTGAGAAAGACCCTGTTCAGCCAGCTTACAAAGGCCGGGCTGTGTGTACCTGTTGGAACTCTTTACTGCAATTGCCAAAAAAAAGCCTACACAAGTCAGCTTAAGAAAAAATGGGTATTCATTGGTTCTCAAAACACAAAAGGCCAGGGATATCAGGAATGGCTTGATCAGGGCCTTGGAGGATAACCTCAGGACCTAGTTTCTTTCTGGCTCTTAGCTGTGCTCTGATTCACATTGATTCCATCCTTAGACAAGTTCTTCTTCACCATCGCAAGAGAAATCTGTTTTCACCCCCTGAAATTCAAGCTCAGCAGTTAAGAGTAAGGCTCTCTTTCCCAGGATGGCCAGCAAAGTCCTGTTGTGTCTCATTGGCTCTGGTCAGGTCACATGCTCACCCTCCAGCCCATCACTGTGACCAGGGGGATGTGAGGCAAAGGTGTCCAAAGGCTGCCTCCAGCGCTGGCGGTGCCAGCCAGGCCCCTGGCTTCTGATTGTATGCCTGCTCTCAACAGGCAACAGGGACCTCAAACTCATGGGGCAGAAAGTGGGACACAGGCTGGCAGCTTGGCCCAGCCCTGTCCTGTGGAGGTGGGGAGCTGAGGCCGAATGGCGAGGGAACTCACTGCCACCCAGGCAGCTGGACTCACAGTCTGAGCTCCGCTCCCCAGGAGGGCCCCATCCTGAAGGCCCCTGTCCCCACCCCTCCTCTGGCCTTCTGAAGCACAGGTGAGACAGACTCTGCTCTGCAGCCCAGCCCAGGTCATTGGACCTATTTCTCCACAGCTGCTGAGAACTGGGGCACCCAGGGTGGGGATGAATGGGGGAGACCTGTCTCTGGGCTGGGGTGCTCTATCCCAGCAGGGAAGAGCTCTCTTCTGTTTGTCTTAGATGATCATAATCGCAGCTGCTTCCTATCTACCCCAGGGGACATGTGAGAAGCTCTTCCCGTTCCTGGGAGAGGGGCCGCGCCTTGGCTGGGGTTGTCCTCCCTGGCAGCTGTGCGTGCCTGAGGAACTGCTGGGATCTGGGACAATCAAGGCTCCTGGCAGGAAACACCTCCCAATACCTTTGTTCTACCTCTGCTAAGGCTAGAGAGGAACAGGAACAAGCCCTCTCCAGGGAAGGGCTGAAAACCCTGTTTTGGACATAGGAGGCCCAGTTTTTAATCCTGACTCTGTTTCCTGACTGTGTGACCTAGAGCAAGTCACTCTGCCTCTCTGAGGCTCAGTTTCCTTATCTGTAAAATGGAGATATAATACTTTTCTTGCAGAGCTGAGAGGGTTCAAGAGCTAACATATCTATACCGTGCCAGGTGTGTAGCAGGCCGCGTGAAAGTTGAGGTTTGACTCCTAGAGTCCTTGCTCTCCGAAGGAGGATCCACCAGGTCTTGAGAAACTGCTCTGGACCTGTGTTATGTTCCCACAGCTGGAGCACAAAGATAGTTCTCTGCCCTCAGGCTTGGCGGATGAGATTAATGTACAGGAAACAGAAACCACTACATGGCAGACTGGGGCAGCCACACAGTGCTGTCACAGACCAGAGAGAACACAATGTCCAGGTCAGGGAAGGCTTCCTGGAGGAGGCAGCCTTGGATGATCCCAGCTGCTGGATTGCCAGGGCCCCCAATATCAGGGTCTGTCCCCTTGACAGAGCAGGAGTTGGGCCATGTGTCTGGGTTTGGGTTTAGAGGCTATGACTACCTTGCAAACCCTCATAGCTCCCTCTGTTAGGAAGAAGATTGTTCCAGGGGTCCCATGACCACAGATACTAGGGTGCTGCCCCATTTGAACACACACCACCAGCTGTTGGGGGACACTCTGGCCAGCTTTCCAAGTGAAGCTGGAAGGGACAATGGGGCTACTCTGTGGCCTCCAGTTGAGTTTAGGTTAAAGCTAGAAGTTCCATTGATAAGTTAATCCTGAAAGTCACTTTGTAAAGTACTCCAGGATGGTAGAACAGAGGCATGAAGGTGTCACAGGAGGCTCTGCTCCTTGTTAGGTTTCAGTCGATAGAATCCTACTGGGAAATTTGCACGTCTGTGTCGCAGGGAAGACAAGAAACCCAGTTACATCTTCGAGAGAAAACTCAGCCGTTTACCTGGGGAAGCTGCAAGGGATTGCATGTGGGCAAGGCCATCTACCTGCGTATATGGCAGCCCAGGTGATGTGAGTTCATGTCACTCCAGGAAGAACACAGGGGAGCCTCTCAGAGCTAGTTGGAGAACTAGTCACACTTCACACCACCCTGGAGATTTATGCTTCTGTTAGTTGATAGAAATTTGTCATATAGCTTAGAGGGACTGTAGCAAAAAGGCTGAGAACCCCTGGTCCAGTAAACAAATGATCACAAGACAAAGTGACAGAGCCACAAGGAAGGGAGAACAAAAGACTGTGGGAGCCCAGAAGAGGGGCGCCAGATGGGGAAACAGGGCAGGCTTCCTGGTAGAAGTGAGGTTTGAACTAAGTATTAAAGGATGAGCAAGAGTTGGCCAGGGAATTCCAGGCAAGAAAGTCTACAGAAAGGTTCACAGCCTCAACTAGCACGTGCTGAAATGAAGACCACTGATGCCTAAGTAATGCATGATCATCAGAGATAAGCTGTTCACATTAAGTAATCTTTCAGGACACTAAAGAGACTCTTTCCCTTTAACAATTCCATTATTTAGTACGGAAGTAAGTCATGCTTATTGTAGACAAATGGAAAAGCATAGATATAAACACTTCAAATGTGTATTCATAACTATACTTGAAAATAACCACTTTTAACATTTGGGTTTTAACTTTCTGCTCTTCGCCCACCCCTCCTCCATGTCCGCATGGATAGATAAAGCTATTTATCTATCTACCTACATTTCACATACAATGTACATACATAAAAATATACGTGATTTTTAAATGAAAGTGGAATGAGGCCAACTGGTTTTTCCCCCGTTCAATATATTGTGAACAAAAATGGCTATGTCTATTGCATCAAACCTTTATACATTTTAACCATTTTGGATGAAAGTGCTCTAAAGTGGAACCTATTCTCCCGTCTTTTCCAAGCAGCCAGCATCGGAGCTTTGCTTCATTCACACCTACCAGTTTCTGTGTCGGACAGTAAACCAGGCATGAGCTCAGTGACTGGGAAGGTGTGGAGGAAGCAGCCGGTTTGGGCTGCATGAGCCCAGATCTGTGCCAAGCTGAGCGCTTGTATCTGCTCTTCAGGGTGTTGCTGCTTCTTTGCTTGTGGTTGATTGTCCCTTCTTCCTGCTTTTCATCTGCTATGGGCTGGAAAATCAGAAAACCAAACCTGTGAAGTGCATGGCAAGGACAGTACCTAGGTTATCACTGAAGTCCTCTGTTGCATGAAGCACAGGTGACTTGTATCAACAATATTCTCTTTCCCACGTGTGAGTCAAGGAACACTTATTAAGTATCTACAGTGTGCCTGATACTTTCTGTGCTTTATCTTTTTGAACTTTCAATCCTTTGAGAGAAGAATCTTAACCCTGTTTTAGAAGTGGTGAAATGAGCCCAGAGAAGTTTATTGCTTCAAAGCATCACTGGGCTGTAAGGGACAGAGCTGGGAGGGAACCTGGTCCATGTCCCTCTCAAATCCCTGCCACTGTCGCACGCAGGACCACATCTCATGCTTGCTGTCCGTCCCGGGCTGGGTTTGGGCTGATGATGTTTCCAGAGGCATGGTCATTGGATTGGTGAGATGCTTTTGCACAGAGTACGGTCTGGCCTCCCATGAAAGAACAAGACAGGCCCAAGTAAAGGGCTGTCTCCTCAGGCACCTCCTCCAAGGAGAGACCCTCCACTGAGAGGACAGGAGTTGTGTAGGCAGAATGGGGAATCATCGGTCTTTGGGAGCCAGATTTCGCGTAGTTCCTGGATGGCACTGCTTATCGCGCTTGATTTGGATTAGATTCATTAGCAAATAAAACCCAGAGGAGCATTTCTCAAGGTATAAATCAGAAGTGGCATCTAGTAGATGCAGAATGAATCCACCCGAACAGAGATGTTTGGCCTTCATAATGGTTCTCTAAGTTTTTGAATCGGCTTTAACATTTATAAATTGGGCAATTTTATATTTAACATCTGGGGTTTGGGCTTTCCTTGAAAAACCAGGAGATCTGGCCAAGAAAGGGAGGTATCTCTTCATGACCCCAGAACCAATTAGTAACTGCCCAGGTTAAATGACACCCGTACTCTCTGGCCCACCACAGTCCCTGTCACTGCATGGTGGCTCTGTCATTTATCTTACCTGCCTGGCCCCCCGAAGGACTTGAGTTTGCTACCTCTGCATGAATCCTAATTTTACAGAAGCTGGTTGCTGATGAAAGCAAAGCTTTCTTATCTGCTTATTAGAGATATGGTGCCACTCGTTAATTAATTCAATGAACATTTAGTGTGTGGCTATTCTGTGTTTGACCCTGTACTGGGTACAGTTCATAAAGATATTCACAAGAATATGAATAAGGCAGGGTCCCAGCTCTTGAGGTGTGCAGATCCTAGCTGAGTTGAGGTCTGCACAAAGTGCTCTGGGACAGTGGGCCAGGCACCCCCCTCCCTAAGATGGCTACATCCTCACCCTGGGACCTATGAATATGTTACCGTAAATGGCAAAGGGCCTTTGCAGATACGATTCAACTGAGGATATTTAGATGGGGAAATTACCCTGGATTATCTGAGTGGGTCCAATGTAATCATGAGTCATTATAAGAAGGAGGCAGGATGGTGACAGGGGAGAACAGAGGGTAGCTACTCTGCTGGCTCTGAAGACAGAGAAGGGGTCACCAGCCCTGGAATGTGGGCAGCCTCTAAAGCAGGAGATGGCAAGGAAATGCGTTCTCCCCTGGAGCCTACAGAAGGAACACGGCCCTGCCAGCACTTGGGTTGTAGCCCACTGAGACTGATTTTGGACTTCTGACCTCAAGAATTATAAGGTGATAAATTTGTATTGTTTTAAGCCACCAAGTTTGTGGTGATTTGTTATAGCAGCAGTAGGAAACTACAAGAGTGGAGTAGCTTTTTCTGAAGGCAAGAGGGGGAATGGGTTTATGAAGGAGGGGATGTTTGAACTGGGTCTTGCAGGATGAGTAGGAGTCCATAATGTATAGGAAGGGGATAGAAGGCAGCCCAAGTATAGGAAAGAGGGTATGTGCAAAGGGTGTAAAAAAGTAGGGCATGTTTGGAGGTTGGCTGTTGGTCCACTGGGGTTGGGGTATGAGGTGTGTGAAGGCTGGAAGAGAGGATAAGGCCAGAGAGAGGGGGTGGGGGCTTGACTTAGAACTGGTCCCATGGAAAAAAATCCTCAAAGGTTTTAAGAAGGGGAAGGACAATCTGATTTATCCTTTAGAGTTGTGGTCCCCAGCCCCCAGGCCGCAGACCAGTACCGGTCTGTGGCCTGTTAGGAACTAAGCTGCACAGCAGGTGAGCGGCAGGTGAGCGGCAGGTGAGCGACAGGTGAGCCAGCAAAGCTTCGTCCATATTTACAGCTGCTCCCCATCACTGGCATCACCACATAAGCTCCATGACCTGTCAGATCAGCGGTGGTATTAGATTCTCATAGGAACACGAACCCTACTGTAAACTGCACATGCAAGGGATCTAGGTTGCACACTCCTTATGAGAATCCAATGCCTAATCTGAGGTGGAGCTGAGGCAGTGATGCTAGTGCTGGGGAGCAGCTGCAAATACAGATTATCATTAGCAAAGAGGTTTGACTGCACAATAAGTGTAATGCGCTTGAATCATCCTGAAAACCCCACCCCCCACCCCTGGGTCCTTGGAAGAATTGTCTTCCATGAAACCAGTTCCTGGTGCCAAAAAGGTTGGGGACCACTGCTTTAGAGGGACTCCTCTGGCACGATTATGGAGGGTGCTTGAAGGGGCCAGATCAGAGGTGAAGAGACCAGTGAGGCTGATGCAGTGACTTAGGTCACACAGCACCATGCAGGGGTGGCGGGGGTGGAAGAAGGGAAGCAATCAAAGACGTTTCTGAACTAGGATTGACAGGACCCGAGTCTAATTGAATGTGGGTGGAATGGGGACAGAGATGGAGGAGTCCTGATGACCTCCGGGTTTGTAGCTGGGCACCATTCCCTAGGGCACAGGCAGAATGGCTAGGGCGGGAAAGAAACAATGGCTTCTGTCAGGGACACGGTGAGTGTGAGGGGCTGTGGGACACTTGGGAAGGGTTGTCCAAAGGCAATTAATTGGCAATCAAATCCCTGTGACTGTGCTGTCGTGGGGTGATTTAAAGTCATCTGCATTCTTCCTGTACTCTGGCAAGAGCAAGAAGCAGGGGGCCTGGGACTGAGTGGCCCAGTGATGTGCTGGTAAATCCAGCTCTCTGGAGGGAAGGCCCTGACAGGCAGCATTTGCCGATTGCTGGGGTATAGATGCCCCCACTATGACCAATTTCAAGCCACTAACTCGACGGCACTGATCTTAGGGTTGAGAAGAGATGGGCAGTAGCATGTCATTCTATAGTGTTTCCGCTCTACAGAGACAATAGAAACAAATAAGCTCAGGAACATAGGTTATGGTAAAATGTAGTAAAATAATTAGAAAGGGGTTATTTTATCTCCTTTGTGTTTAACGTAATTTATTTAATTGTAAGTTTATATAATTTAATTTTTAATAATGTCTATGTTTAACGACCAGCTCACAAAATTCTTGAAAATTACATTAGATTCTTTTTTTTTTTTTGAGACAGAGTCAGTGTGTTACCTGGGTGAATGCTGTGGCATCAGCCTAGCTCACAGCAACCTCAAACTCCTGGGCTCAAGCAAGTCTCCTGCCTCAGCCTCCCAAGTAACTGGGACTACAGGCAAGTGCCACCATGCCCGGCTAATTTTTTCTATTGTTAGTAGAGATGGGGTCTTGTTCTTGCTCAGGCTGGTCTCCAACTCCTGAGCTCAAGCGATCCTCCTGCCTCGGCCTCCCAGAGTGCTAGGATTACAGGCATGAGCCACCGTGCCCGGCCACACTAGACTCCTGTGGGCTGGTACAAGCAGGCTCCTGTGCACCCCTGTAGAGACCCCTCCAAAGTGCAAGTTAGAAGGGCCGAGAAACCCACCTACTTGTGCTCAGTGGCTCCCAAGGTCACCGACTGGGGAAGGCAGAGCCAAGCTCAGGACCGAGGATGCAGCCCCTGATCCCACGTTTCTTCCTGGTGGCCCCTCGGTGCCCTGTGCTTTTGGGGGCCTCACAAACCCGGCAATACCGTGTGGTCCTTGACCCCAGGATGATGACTCATGTCACCCTGGAGTGAGTGACTCAAGGGAGAGGCTGCTGGGCAGCCTGGAACAAAGAGAACTAGGCAAGATTTATATCTGCTAGGAGCTAAATGGGAAGTTCAGAAATTTTTCTGCTATTCCTGGTACCTTTGAACTGCTCTGATTGAGCAATTGCACATATTTCGAAGAAGAAAAAATTTTTTTCAAGTGGACTTATTTTTAAAAAAAGAATTGCTGAAGTGAACAAGCTGGAAAGGAAACCTGGGGAGATGTTTTGGCTCATTTCCCGTCATGGCTGGGATGGGGCAGGGAGGAGGGGGAGAGAGGGAGGTCCTGCTGGCTTGACCGTTTTTTAAGGGGTATAGAACCTGGATCTCAGGCATTTCAGGGTCTCCTCAACCCTCTTCTTTCTCCAGAGTGGCATCTCAATTCCAAGAGTGCCGAGGAGTCAAGGTGAGGACGATGCTGGGTGGTCTTTGTCATCTTTCCTGGTTGGCATTTGGCAACGTCCATCACGCTTTCTGTCGGTCCTTGGCTAGTAGTGACCACAGAATCATCCTTCTTGAGGCACCTTCAGGTCTGGCATCCTCTGGGTGCACAGAAGTGACTGAGCCACCCCCTCGCTCCCGGGATGGGAGGACCTGCGAGGATGTCTAAAGGCCTCACCTATCCAGACAGACCAAGTAGCCATTTCCTCTCTCTGGGGTCTTCTCCCCAAGGTTCTGTCTGGGAAATGGGGCTCTGGGGCTCTCTGTTCTGAGCTGGAGTCTCCCCCCCTGCCCAGGGAAGCAGGCACAGGTGCCCCCCGGCCTCCCCAGCAGGCGCCGCACACTCGCGCAGTTGCTACTCCACTTCACCAGTCTCTACTAGTCCTGGGGAAGGGAAACCTACCCTTTCTTGAGATGTTTCCTCCCAAGTCTTTGTTCTGGGCCTGAGCTCTTTCCATTTCCCTTTGAGACCTAGGAGGCAGGGCTAGACTCCCTCTTCTTCAGCTCCGGCAGTGGCAGCCCCACCCCCACCCAGGCAGTGGGCACAGAGCAGCCTTGCGGTCTGCTGGAGGGGAGGGCAGTGGGGAAGGAGGTAGGAGGGAAGTGAGGCACATCCAAGACTGTTCCCTCTGCCTTGGCCGCTCACTCCAGCTCCCTGCCCAGCTGAGCACTCCTGCACCCTCCTCCAGGGCTGGCCGGGCCTCTCCTCCTGGGTGTGGCCTGGCACCTGTCTGAGCAGGTGCTGGCTCCCTCCCAGGGCACCTCCAGCCAACAGAGCCTACGAGGGATCTGCAGGAGTGAAGCATGGCCAGAGAAAACTGGGCCCTGAGGTTTCCCGCAGAGGTGCAGATCCTGGGAGTGTTGGGGTGCTTGAGGCAGCCTCCTCAAACCAGACCCAGCCACCGCCCTGCGCTGCCATTCCCTGGACCACAGGGCTTGTGCTGAGGGGCAAAGTCATGGGGGAGATGCCTCCCAGTTCCTCACCCTCCCTTTCCTGTTGCCCACAGGCTCTTTCGCCACATGTCCGCCCTTCTCCACCACCCCTACTCCCCCGCTCTCCCCTTCAATCTAAATCCGCTTTCAGGAGAGAATCCTGGGCCCTCGGTGACAGGCTGTGTCCCTTCAGTCATTCACTCACCCACTTGTCCAGTACAGCCCAAGCACCTGCTTGGCCAGACACTGTGCTGGTCCTCTTTCTGGAGAGGTCCCCTGCCGGGCCTCACCTCTCACTGGTAGAATGAAAACCTCTGTTCTTTGGGGTTCATCATCAGCACAGGGATAGTGGAAAGAATTGGGGTTTTGAAACCAGATAGACCTGGGACTGACCGCAGCACAGACCTGGGACTGACCGTAGCACAGACCTGGGGCTGTCCCCAGCACAGACCTGGAGCAGCCACAGTACAGACCAGGACTGAGTGTCCTTTACTTGCAGGAGACAAATCTGGAAACTCTAGCCACCTAAGATGAACATCAGGATGTCTGGGCCTTGGCCTGGATTCATTGTTGCCGTGGCTAAGAGAACTCAGCTGCCTGATTTGGACGATGGTAAAGAGACTTACTGAGTATGTACTGTGTGCCAGCACCTTGCATGTATTTCCTAATTTAAACCTTACAACAACCCTAAAAGTAGATGCTATTACCTCCATTTTACAAATGAGGAAACTGAGGCCAAGGGAGATTAATCCAGCAAGGGAGAGGCAGAGGGAGAATTATAACCCAATCTGTCAAGATCCTAAGGCCCCTCCCAGCATTCCAAGGTTAGGAAGCAGGATGGGGCTCACTTGCAGAGGTGCAGAACACAGCTCTGCAATTGGCCAGGCCTAGGGACCCCTGGGGGCCCCTCTTAGCACTTTTAGCTGATCTCTGATGCCTGAGAAGATTTTCCAAGTCTGTCCAGGACTGCCCTGGAGTGAGTGTGGGGTGGGGGGGTACCTGCTCTCTCCCATGAGAGTGAGTGACCACGAGAGGACAGAGGACAAGGAGGGCACCTGCTTTCACAGCACAGACACAGTTGCCTATTCTTGGTTACAAATGATGCCTTCAAAGTAAGAGGCCAGAGAGCTGCTGGGAGCAGGCGCTCTGGGGCTTCTCTGACTCTGCTCCTCACTCACAAGTATGGCCTTGGTCAAGTGTCTGCCCCTGTCTGGGCCTCAGTTCCCCCTCTGCAAAGATGGGAGCAAGGAGCGGGACTGGCCAGTCTCCAGTGGCCCTCCCTGTGCCCCTCTGGGTTTGCAGAGGGGCCAAGAGAGATCCGTGTGCAGTCACCCCAAACAATTCCCTCCATCAAGTGCTTCATCTAGAGATAGACCAGTGGTATTAATAGCAACCTAATCTCTTTCACATTCTTTGTGCTGCTAAAATGAAAGCAAAAATTCAAAGCTGGAAGAACAAAAAAACTCCCTTCTGAGAATACTGAGTCACTCCAGAAAGGTCAGTGGAGGCTGAGTTAACCCATAGTTTCCCAGAAAGGCCTCTTGGCCATTCCCCTGGCACCCAAAGATTAACAGAGAGAATCTGAGGGCAGCTCAGCTTACAGCCTATGCTCCTGGGACATTGTGGTTTCAGAGAGGGGTTTGGTCTCTCCTGGGAAGGTTGCAAGGCTCTGGGAGAGGCATCTTTGGGGTCATTTTGGAAGACCACTGCCTGCCAAGTACGCCACCCTTGAGCTGGTGGGCTCAGCTCTGCAGGGAGCTGGAGAGTCAGACCCATATGCAGGGAACTCCTAGCACTGCCATTCACAGGTGATGTGACTTTGGGCCTCCATGTCCTCATCTGTAGAATGGGACTAATTATGATGTTAATAATAATAGCATTACATGCCCCACCTCCTAGGGTTGCTGAGAGCACTGAAGGGGATAGTTTCTGCAAAGACCATTTCTAAACCCTGACTCTGCTTGCGGGAATATAGTGGCCCTTTGAGACATCGAGGCAGGGCTAGACTCCCTTTTCTCTTACCTCCTGCTCCTAAGACCCTCCCCAAGGCTGTGAGCATAGAAAGGCCCCTCCTGCTGGCTGCAGTGTGCAGGATGGAGTGTCAGGGCAGGCCTGTGCTTATGTGGCCACTCTGTCAGAGCTGCCCTCTCCCACCCCCTGTCCTATTTCTGCAGCCCACGGGGTCCCACAGCAGCTGTTCCTGGGGCAGAGCCTGTGCTGTTGACCTAACAAGTGTGGGACTTTCTTGGGTGAGTGATTAGATGGACCAACCGATGGACAGTTGTGTGAACGGAAGAGTCAGAAGGCGAGGGGTGAATGGATGGGCTGACAGACGATGAATGGAAGGATGAATGAACGAATCTGCTGCACCACGCATTGGGGGCCACACTGCCTCAAACTGTGGGCCCACTCTTTTGCCCTCATGAGACCCCTGGCCTGACAACCTACCTGTAGGTGCTGCTTCCTCCTCCCTGCCCCGCCACCATCCACTTACTACCCATGTGATCGGGAGCAATTTGCTGAACCTCTCTGAGCCCTAGTTCCTTAATATATTTAATATCAAGTGAAAATAATAAAATCAAGCTCATGGGGGTTAAATGAGATAGTACTTGAAATGCAGATAGCATAGTGTCCGATACTCAATAGGCAACCTAGAAATTATCTGATGAATGAAAGCATAAACTAAATAATATTTCTTGGCCTTCTTTCAGGGGCAGATAAAATATTTAAATATGCTGTAGGGACTCTAGCCTCTTCAGTTACACAAACGATTAGATAGATAGCCCAGCAGACGCTCTTGGATAATTTGCACCAGGTACAAAGGTAACTGGACCTAGTCAAGTTGTTTCTCTGTACCTCAGTTTCCCCTCCTGTAAAATGGGCCAAGTTCTCCTTAAGCACTGACTAGAGGCAGAATGAGTAGAGTAAAAAGATCTGATTAGCTCTTGGCATTGACCCACCTAACCCTTTACTCGCCAGACTGGAGAAGCAGCAAGAAGGGCCCCAAAAATGGGTTAAAGAAGGAGCAGCTCAGAGACCAAACATTACTAAATATTTTTTCCTTTTATGGGCCAGTGCCCTAGATCACCACTTCCTGGAGATTGTACTCTAAACTTTGCTGTGATGGATGGGAGGTCCCCGTGCCCACGGGCTCCAGCGGAACCCAGATGTCACCCTGGGGGATGGACTCTGCTTTTACCTTGCTATTTTAAGCAGTGAGTTTATAATAATGGACCGGAGAGAAAGCAAACAGGGCAGGAGCAGCGTGGGAATGGGCCTGGCAGGCGGGCTGCCGGGGCTCCCCTGAGGAGCTCGGGGTTCCACCGAGCTCAGGGTGGGACCTCAGCCAGCATCCACTCTGCTTTTACCCTGCAGCAGCTGACATCTGTGTTTGTCTGACTTAATTCGTTCGTTCTGTTTTGCTTTCTGACACAGGGACTCACTTAAGTTCTTTCTGGAAGAGAGGGAGATGGAGGAAGGAAGTGGAGATTTAGAAAATGAGATATTTTTGATGAGACTTCAGAATACCATGATCCCAGAATCCTGAGATGGGATCATCAGGGCTTGTGCTTAGTTGTAACTAAGAAGAGTCCAGGATTTCAGGGACTCCCAGGATTGGAAAAGACCCCTGAAGTGGTTAGGGATGCCGCGACCCTTGCTCCAGCCTTTGCTGGAGCTCTCCCAGGAACGGGGAGCTCACTACCTTAAAGAACAGCCTGTTTCACCTTCAGATGGTTCCAGCCACTAGAAGGTTTTTCTCTTGCCTTCATGTGACCTTTCATTGGTCATGCACCCAATCTCTGGGGACAATAGAACCACAGGAATGCCTTTCAACTATCTGAGAAGAGATTTTTATTCCCCCTTGCACTTTCTCTTCTCCAGGCTAAAGTTCTCAAGTTCTTTAAATACAAATTCTTGTCCTCTTGGCATCCTGCTTCCCCTTTTCAGAACATGTCTCAATTTGCCTGAATCCTTTTTAGCATGCAGAGGACAACTCACTTAGTATAAACTAAGACATAAAGGAAAAATTGAATAGTCACCTTCCATGTTTTGGAAGCATTATTCCTATTAAGACAGCCTAGACTTGCACATATGTCACACATAATTTTAAGAAGTTTCCTGGGAGACGTAGCCAACTCCCTTGGTAGAATTGGGGTTTGTGGATATTCTTTTGCTACCCTTAACCCCAGCATATAATTTACCCAGCACCATTGATGTCACTGCTGCTGAAGTCCAAGTAAAGATGATCGAAATTAATCACAGAGCCCACCTTTGGGAGAACCCGATGCTCAGTTTGTTCATACAGTAAGCATTTGGGAGGGGAGAGACAACATGCCCTGGCCCCACAGCTCCCATTCCCAAGAACCAGGTAAAGTCTGTCCAGTCGGCTTCTCTACCTCCTGTCTCATCTTCCCTGCTAGGCCCCCAGCCATTCTGTTTGGAGAAGTTTCATTTGGCATTTGTGTCCATGGCTAAGCTCAAACACCATTTCTGGTGTACAATCTTTGCTAAAACTATGTCCTGCCATCCCAATTTCCATGGTTAGGGACCCTTTTCTGGGGTCCTGCAACTTCTCACTTTCAAAATTTTTACCCCATTATACTATTTCCAGTTGCCTCCCACCACTGGACTCTGTGCTTCTTGAGGGCCAAGACCACGTCCTCATCATCTTTGCATCAACAGCACTTGGCACAGGCCGGGCAGAGAAGGTGTGAACTGGGTGTGGTGAAAGAATGAGTGACTCCACATGAGCTACTTGGCGTGAGCTTTCTTGAGGTGACCAGCAGGGGGTGCCCCAACTGTTTCAAGCTGAGTGGGGCTAACTGTTGGCAGCAGAGAGTGACTCAAGTCAAGATGGTGGTCACCTCCACCAATCCTGGGACTAAAGGTCTCTGGTTCTTTAAACACAAATCGACAACCATTTTTGATGAATCTTTTGGGTATCCAGGATGAATCAGACACCGCACTCGCCTCAGGGAGCTCAGTCCAAAAGTCCAGAGGTGTGTGCGTTGGCTGGTGGGGAGTGGGGCTGTCAGAGCCGTGGCTGATGCCAGATGGGGGCCTGCCCTGCAGCACTCTGGCTCTAGGGCGTCTCTCTGCAGGACAGGAAGGACACCTAATATCATGGGAGGTGGCAAGGCTTTCCGGGTCTTCCTCCCACAGCCTCCAGCAGTCAGCAGCACCTCCCACAGGAACACAGTAGGTACTCAAATAGTGTCAGTGTCCTTTGTTCCCCAGTCCCCCCCACCACTGTATGTCCCAAAGGTCCCCTGCCTATGTCATCCGCATGGTGGTTGTCATTCCTTCAAGGAACCTCTAAAAGTTGCAGAACCAGGCTGGTTGTTGATTCTACACATCCCTGAGGGTATCCCCCACCCCACTAGGGGAAGGAGGGAGTTTGGGGGTGGGGAGAGGCCTAGAAGGGTCCTCTGAGCTCCAGCCAAGCTTCCTGGGCTGCAGACCCCTGTCAGGGGGCCTCTGTGAGAGCCTACTCTGTGCTGGGTGTGTTTTGTCCTTGGAGCATCCTGCGTGGGAAGCGTTCTTATCTCTGTTCCTCTGACAAGAACACTGGGGCTCAGAGGTGAAGCCAACTTTCTGAGGCCACATAATCAGTGAGTAGCAGAGTGGGGACTCAAATCCAGGTATCTGATTCCAAAGCCTGTGCTCTTTCTGCCTTGCTCTCCTGCCTTTCCAGATGGAGACATGGCATTGCTGGTCTCCTCTTCTAAGATGAAGCAGAGTAGCTAGACTCATTGGCTTAGCTCTGTTGGAGGGATTATAGTCCTAGGCCTCTTGAGTGACAAGAAACATGAAAGAGCAGTGAGTATGTTTTCAGTTACAAGTAACAAAAAATGCAAAGTGACTGTAACACCAAGAGACTTAATTGTTCCTGTAACTGGCTAGTTCAGAAAGAGTTCAGGCTTCAGAAGCACTTCAATCAGGGCTCCAGTTCTGTTTCTTTGCAGGTCTTTTGGCTCTGCCCTCTTCTGTGTGTATAAGTTTTATCCTGCCTGGCTTTCCTCATGGAAGCAAAATGGTGTCCGTAGCACCATCTCGCATCTGCACACTCCACCACCCCAAGCAAGAGAAAGACTCTGGGTCCCAGGACACTGCCATGTGCCCATTGGCATAAACTGGATCTATCGTCCATCCCTGAGCCAATCACTGGGAGATGGATGAGAGTATGCTGATTGGGGTCAATCCCAGCTAGGCCTTGAGGCTATACCATGGGGAGGAGGTAGCCTCTTGGGGAGGAGGCTACTGGGAAGCAACTCAAGGTTGCTGGGGGTGGGTGCAGGGCTCACGGGCTCCATGCTGGCTGAGCCTCCAGATTTTAGCAGGGCTGGAAGGTCCAGTGAGGGCTATACTCAAGTGAGAGAGGCTGTGCAGAGGGTCCGAAGAGTGTGAAGGTAGACATGGGGAGGAAGTCAGGAAGCAGCGTCCCTTACTCCCCACCCACATGGCCAAGGAAGGCTGTGTGGTGTAGTAGAAAGAGCCCTGGCCTCAAAATCCAGAAGATATGGGTTCAAATACTTGGTTTTCTATATGATTTGGGGCAGTGGCTTCCACTCTCTGGGGCAGTTCTCTCATCTGTAAAATGAGACATCAATGCCTACATCAGAGGTCATCGTGAGGATGTTGGTGATGCTCCTAGGACAGTGCTCAGCACCCAGTAGGTGCTCAATAAATGGCAAACAAATACCAATCTGATCCCAATGGAGTATCCTCCACTAGCTACAGCTTTGAATAGTTTGAAGCAGTTTTTTTCTCTTCTGGGATAGCTGTGTTTACTGTAAAGACCAAATTAGATGCAAAATCTCTAAAGTCACCTCTGACTTTGTAAACAAAGCCAGAGAGCTGAGGAAATGCAATTCCAAATGCCCTCTCTTAGCGTAGTTTGACCTCCGGTGTTGATGCAGATTCAAGCAGGCTCTCTCTGTGGCTTGTGGCTCCTGGAAATGGAACCCAGCTTGGGACAGGGATGGGAACCGATTTGACTTGTCCTTTTGGCGTCTCCCCAGCCTGCGGAGCCCAGGCCTCTTGGAGCATCTTTGGGGCTGACACAGCGGAGGTTCCGGGCACACGTGGCCACTCCCAGCAGGAGGCCGCCATGCCCCACATTCCCGAGGACGAGGAGCCCCCCGGAGAGCCACAGGCAGCCCAGAGCCCTGCCGGCCAAGTAAGTGCCCGTCCCTGCCCTCGGCTAGACTGGCTGGGGGCCAAGCCAAGCGCCCTGGGCTGAGGCCACAGCTCTCAGGCTGGCCAGAGGGTTTGCTGACAGCCCATGCAGGCTGCAGCGGGCACCTGGGGAAGGTGTGTGGCTTCCACACCAAGGAATTACCCCGAGTCCCTTTGAATAAACCAAGGCCCTGAATATCCTGAGTGTGGAACCATCTAGGCTGTGTCTGACTAAGGCCTCATGAGAAGTCACACCGCTAACCCTGTGGGCTCCCTCTGGAACTGGGGAAAGGCTTAACCGAGGACCCCGACACTGAGGGCCTCATCACGGCAGGGTGGTGAGCATCCGCAAAAGGCCACTTAACGTGAATCCGCCTAAAATGAAAAGCAAAATTTCATAGTAAGCAGTGAAAAAGGTTTTCAGTGAGATTTTATTATAAAAAAGGAAATGATGAAAAAAATTAATGTAAAGGGTATCATTGAGGTTTTATTATATAAATAAAATTATGAAAACAAGTTATTTTTAGCCAGATTACAAAATATAGATTATATGCTAATTTTTAGATTGAACAAAGAATGAAGTGTTGATTTTGGTGTTGGTATTTTTTTTTATACCAACAAAATGATCTGTGCACACGACGCCACATCCTTCACATCTTACTTCGCAGCACCTTCATTAAGAGATTGGTTTGTTTAATGTGTAAAACTTCATCCATCTTTCTGAGAATCTCTTTGAATCTTTCAATATTCAAGTCACTCCCTTTTGAAGAAACCTAGCTCGCCGTCCTCATTGCTTTTCCTTTGTTTGTTAACTGATCGGCTCCATCTTATCTCATCGATCAAAACCTTGCACACGAGGTTCTCCAACATTTTTTTTTTTTTACTTTATGAACTTTGCATACAATTTGTACTGAACTTGTTATATCTGCCAGTTGTCCAGACTGACCCGAGCCAGATGGGATAGATGCTTGTTAAGTGAGGGAAGAAGGTATGAGTGAGCATTATTTTTATAAATGGGCAGATTCTTCATGAATATTTTCATGTTATGATGACATTTGTTTTCTTATGCATCATAACTGTGGGAACTTAAATCGTGTATACTTAGAAAAGAATGACCCCTTGTACCATTGGGATATGGCTCCATGTCCCAAGCTTGTGGGATGGAGATGTTACAGAACTTGGCAGCCTTGGGGGTGGGAGGATGCCGTTCCCTTGGATGTCCCAGTGACATGGGCCAACCCCCCAGCCCTTCAGCCTCAGCAGCCCAGCTCAGGGTTCTATTGAGCCCCCTCGCTCCCTCGGGGACATCCTGGGCCCAGCGGGTACTGCTAAGGCTGCCAAGTTCTGAAAGCTTGGAAACCAAAGGAGGGAGGGACGAGACACTCACAACTGCATTCAAATGCAGACCTTCAGGCCATGACGTTCCTGGGTTCTGGCTCTTTAGTATTCGTCCTTTCCAGCCCTGGACTCCCCCTGAAATATCCGTCCCTGACCCTTCCACTTTGCTAACAATGCCAGTGTCCTTGGATCAGTTTCTCGCACACAATCTAGCTCCCAAATCCTGGGAAACTCCCCCAAACAGCTGTCCCAAGAATAAAAGCATTCCTTAAAAAAAGATAATAAAAGATCAGCAAAGATCCAACTCTAGTGTCAGTAAAGACAGGCTTTTATATTGAGTTCAGTTCTCTTGGTTCCAAACCACTTTAATTAAAAGTTCTTTCAAACCATATCCTCAGGAGATGCAAAACAAGAGGACACAAAAACCTGTCACTTAGACTTACAAGGGAAGGTCATCCTCCCACTCTCGAGACTGCCAAGCTCATCTCAATCTCCTGTGCTTGGAAGGTAGAGAGATACAAG